>NC_066621.1:9702488-14502488 GCF_025201925.1 Gopherus flavomarginatus | reverse complement strand
CCATTTGCAGCAGTTGGCCAGTTTTCTACTGCAGGTGGTGCATTAGTGTCCGTTATTCTAGCACGGGGATTACAGTGCATGCAAAGATTCATGCAGAGGAGACAGGTCAGGCAAAGCCAGCTCTTACCTGGAGAAGTGCAGCTGTCATGTAGAAGACTACAAAGATCAGGGTGAGCGTGGTGTGCCCGCCTTGCATAGAGCTGATGGTGTAGAGGAAAACCAAGTGCCCAGGAACCACTAGGAGAAAGAGCACGCGGGCAGAGCGGGAATTCACATCTGGAGGGAAATTGAGAGGATGGAGCTCAGGATTTAAAGATAATGGAACTCTGCAGCCAGCTCCCTGGGTGCCAGCATGGATGTGTCCACTAATCAGCAGACTATGTTTTAGTCTATCACTGGCCACAGCATATTGGATCCATACCTCTATGTGCTAAATGCAAGGAGCGTAACAGAAATGCCCCAGAGCTCTGAACACTGGCTTAGAGACCCACCCGTACTGGGATCAGTTAGAGATAACACACTTCTGCTCCTAGCACAGACAGGGTCAAAAGGGACAGGCAAACGAAGAGGCTCTACACAGATCCCAGTCGCCACAGAAGTGGTACCTTTCAGCAGCTGCTCAGTACGCAGCTTTCTGTAATTCACTGGGAGGCTGAATTACTAAGGGGAATTCAAAAGAGCAACTAAAGCAAGCTGCTTGGTGCTCCCAAGGGCTGTACCTGCCCCCTTTTGGGGCTCATTTTGCCAACCCTCTGTCCAGCACAGCCACACTGGATGTCTCCCAACACACACTGTAACAGATAATGCTGACATCCGAAACTGTAAAGCACCAGGCTCAGTGCCATGAGGCCACTTTTCTGGGGGCTGCCATGCCCCCAGAGGCCAGGCCAGTTCGCTCCCAGGCTATGGGCTGCCCCAGGCATGGTAGAGAATACATCTCAGCACATGCATGGCATGAAATGCAAGTCAGGATTCCCACTGCAGTGTTCCCCCCGCCCACGTCCATCCTCACTTGAAACATCTGGGTCTGCAGCTAAATAATGGAAACGTTATGGAGCCTCTATTAACAGGAACCTTTTCTGGAGCTTCAGTTATACTGGCCAGGCCAAGCCGAGAAGCTGGCTGGCAGCTTCTGCAGCCCAAAAGCACTTGGTAAGGATTTAGAAGGTGGCAGGGAAGAAGTCATTCCAATGCCAGGGAGGCAGAAGCACACCTGCCACTAAGGTGGCCTTCTTTTCCTAACCCAGTGGGGACGCTCCACCTCACCAAAACATCACTGACACCGTCTCTGTAAGCAAGAGCAAAGGCCAGGCCAGTGGCTGGTCTCTCTGCCTCCCAGCAGATCTCAGCTCCCATTCCCTTCCTTGCTGCGTAGTGACTCCTCCCTCAGTGCAAGCTGAGCCAGCTAATTGTCAAGCCGTTTCCCAATGCTGGTGAAGTGAACTGGAAGTCCCCTAGCTCAGAAAGCCCCAGCGCATGGTGTTGGGTAGAAGGAACAGATACCTGAGCTGAAGAATGTACTGCAGGGGGTGGGGCACTTGCGTGGGGCCATCTCTGAGCTCTCGCCAGGAATTCCGTTCATGTGGAGGTAAGTGGAGATGCGACTGGCCTGGACAGCTACCAGGTTGCCACCGACACCTGCAGACCAGAAGGGGAGCAGTGAGAGCGGGTGCGTAACTCAACCCTCGCAGAACTTGGGTGCACTTGAGACTGCAGGAGCCAAGTTAAGCTCTATTGACCTTTGAACTTCAACACTTTTCATGCCTCCGGAACAGTCAGGGCAGCAGGTGAACAAGTCCTCTCCTGCTCCTCACAGGCAGAATTCTTTTGCTGTGTTGTCAGAAAGCAGCTGCAACTGCTTCAGTTACAATCAAGCTGTCAGCCCTATGACAGGATTTCTGGCCCACATTCCACTTTTGCAGGATGCAAAAAGCCAGAGAGACAGAGAGAAAGGACATGGCTCTACAACCCCGCTTTATGACCCCTGCTGCAACTGCATTATTGTAGAGCCTTAAGTGCAGTGCATGGGACACAAAAACAATGGGCCAGTTAAGGCCGTAAGTTGACAACAGCTAAGAATTTTGTTTGAAACACAGCGCATAACCTGCAGAACTCATTGCCACAAGCCCAAGAGATTCATAGCATTTTTTAAAAAAATGTGTGACGTACCGATAATGAGCAGACTCACAGTTCTATTAGCAAAGGAGCCTAAGGCACTAGAAGTTTCAGACCTAAGCTCAAGGAACAGGGAAGGGGCATCAGACTGGATAAAATATTCAAAGACACTTACGTGTATAGGTGCATCTTTGCTGAAGTATCAGCTCAAGGATAGATCACTTGAGATGCTTCCCTCATGTTAATCTATCACCAGGAGGAGCAGCCGAGTTGCTCTAACACCCTGTCTCAAGCCTAGGAGCCAAAATCCCATTGGCATCTACAGATGCAGGCTTCTAAATCACTTTTGAAAATGGGTCTTGGGCACGTTTGAAGATTCTACCCATTGTCTGGCAGGGACTGCTGAGAGGCTCACTGGCAGAGCAGAAGGGAACTCACCATTAATCACTGGCGTAAAGACGGCTATCCCTGCAAAGTTTGGATCCGACACAGTTTTGTCCAATATTAACCCTCCAACACTGCAAGGGAAGACATTGAAGGAGTTGATGCCCAAGAGAAAATGACCACTCAGAACATCCAGAGACTCCCAAGCAATTATGATGGTCATACTTATGTAGGCATGAAAATCAGTGCCCAATGTATGTGAGGCTGGTTACTGCAACTGTGCACACTTCACAGGCATCTATACCCATTTACACAGTGGCAGCAGTTGCACATGGGACTCTGGGGCCTCTTAAAGCTGGTGCATAATATCAGAGCCTCGAGGGAAAAGGGTTGCTAGTGTGTCACAGTAAAAGACAGTTTTGGCAGGAGCCGCAGAGTCAGGTAGGGGGTGCTTTCCCATGATGCAAGTTGCATTTTGGCACACATCACACAAGCTGGTTTGTAAGTTTCAGTCAGACAAAATTCCCCAACAGGAACAGAGATTGTAAATCCTTGCGCATCTAGTGTAGAAAGAGCCTTCTGTTGTAACAAACCCGTCTGGGGCACACACTTCCCAGAGATGGCTCTTGTGGTGAGGGCACTAGCCTGGACTCAGGAGGTCTGGGTTAAATTTCTGGCTGTGCCACAGACTCTCTCTGTGATTGTGGCCAAGTCACTAGATCTCTCTGTCTCTCAGCTCCCCCCCTGTAGAACAGGGATAACAATACTTTCTTCCTCCCACTCTTTGGGACAGGGACTGTCTCACTATGGGTGTAGAGTGCCCAGCTTGGTGTGCTCTAATCCCAGGTGGGACCCTTAGATGCTAAGATGACAGCAAACAGACAGGTACTCGGGGGACCTGTTTTAGGAGATATTTGTTTGGTGCACATTAAAATCTGTTTGACATACAGCGGGTGAAATCCTGCTCTCAGCTCTTCTCCGACAGTTGCATAGGTTTAGGAGCAGAATTAGCCCACTTATGCTGGAGGGATGTGCCATTGTTGCTCTATTCCTAGAGAGGGACCTGGGCTGTAGATCTGAACTTTAACATTTGAAGGAGTTCGGTTCCACCATCTCCGTTTCTTATGCACAGCATGCACCATTCAAGCCAGCACCTGAAGGGAAGCCAGGGTGTCCCTTTCTGATAGGGCTGGGGCAAAACATTTTTGCCCCAGCAAAATTTCTTGCCTTCCTACCTGCTAATAGCCATGGCAATGATGACTGGCTCCCACCCAGAGTACAGCACCTCCCGGGTTACTGGATTCCTTTTGGCAATGATGATCCAGAGCGGTAGCAGGGCTATGAAGAAGGCACACACCAAAGGATTCACGTATGCTTTGTCCTCTGAAAAGAGAAGCAACAGGTCAACAAGTCCTCCCACCAGGATGTCACAGGGTCACTACTCAACAGCAGTGTTGGAGAGCAGACCTGGTCCAATTTCCCCTCTGACCTCAGGCCCTGGGAGTCTGTGAGAGCCAGACATGGCGACCCCGCCTTCAGGAGGTATGCTACTGTCAAGGCTGCCCCCTCTGGATCAGCTCTTACCGCTGCTGACGACGTGCTCACTAGGAAAAGCCTGGTTTCCAGCCTCTCACCCCGTCCAGCCATCACCTGCTGAGCAAAACCTAGCAGCCACACCTGCCCTCTCCTTGGAATGTCGTTGAAGACATGTCCCAACCAAGGAGACAGCCACAGCTCTGCTACTAGGGACCCTCCCAAGCCTTACGCCAAGGATGCTTTCTAGCTTCTGGCACTTGCCAAAAAGCACCCCTTGCCTGTCTGACAGCAGGGTGCACCCAGAGCACCCCCAAGCCTCTCCACACCTGTATGGTCTACAAAGATCCTTTACATTTTTCTCTCTCTCTCTCTCCCCCTTACCAGTCATCTCTGAATATGCCTTAGAGAGGCAGCCTCAAAATCAGGCATTACGTAGCTGGAATGGAGGGCAAGATGCCAGGGAAATGCTGCAGCGCACGTTAGGAGGGGACATGCATCTTTCACATCTCACCCAGCTCTATGTAGAGGCCCCAGCTGATCCCTGAAAGCAGCGCCAAGGTGATGAGGTCTCCCAAGCTGGCAGCAATGGGCGTGGCCACGTTATCCGGGTTGATCCCTATCTTTCTGGATCCAATGATGACGCCAATCATGATCATTCCTAGGCCCAGAGGAAGAAATGGTGTGAGCCAAAGGGCACCGCTGCTCAGACTGAACAAGGGCGGCCGAGGGTTTAGGCTTACCCAGCACGAGTGAAGCTATGAAGGCTGTAGCGACGCTACTGGCACAGAGCAGGATGGCATGGCCAATGCTGAAGTGCCCATCTGGGATCCAGCCAAATATCACGGCAGCAATCGAAGCCAGGAAACCGACCACTGTAGCTTGAACCTAGCACACATGAGGGGTTAAACCAGACACGGGTTGGGAAGAGAGAAAAACCAGTCCCACTTCCACCTGGAGGAAGAGACCGCAATATACCAGTGGGGGAAACTTTTAGGGAGGATTAATTGCGGCACAAGAAGTCACCATTTGCTTTTCCACCAGACACTCGGCATCAGTATTTAAACTCTCCTTCCAGTGTCACTGCTGCACAGCCCCTACAGTCAGCCTCATTTACCTGAATCAGAGCCATGTTCCCCATTATCATCCTCCAGAGCTCCTTGGGTGTGTCTATGTGCCCGATGTTAGCCTGTAGGAAGAGAGCATGGTATGGGTTAGACTGAACCCCTCTCAGACGACTAGCGCTCAGGGAACTTGTTCACAGTGGTGGTACATTTGTCGTGGAGCAGGGGAGAACGATTCGAGACCCTAGCCCTCTGGGATGGTGGCTCAAGAGGAGAAAAAATGAGCATTCCATTGCTGTTCATGACAGCTCCCCATTCTGCGACATTGCTAACGGCCCCACACCTCAGCCAGGCAACAGGAATGGAGCAGCAGGATGCGGACAAGAGCAAGGTGGCCAATCACTTCCCACCTCCAGCTGAGAAGGGAATGAGATGCAGAGTCAAGAGGGCTTCCTCTATTGCTTTTGGGGTTCCCAAGGTCCTCAATTCTTGCAAACAAAAGAGAATCCTGCACCCAACGGCCGACAGATAGTGATGGAGGAGCTGGGCATCAGCTGTCTTGGTCTACTGCTCTGAGCACAGAACAGGGTGGCAGGAATGCTCCATTTCTAAGCCCAGAGCCACACTCCAGTCCCCCTTAATTGCCTCCATTCTCCTAGCTGCAGAAGCCAGGTTAACACATATGCCACAAGGGCAGAGCAAGGATTCAGGGTTTGCCAAGTGCTCTGGAGACCAGGGTCTACAAAGACTTTGCCAGCGAACCTGGGACGGCAGCAGAACCTCCTCCATTTCCCCTTTAGCACACGCTGGAATGGGGAATGAGACATTGCTGATGCTTTCCCAACGGAGCTCCTAATACCACGTCTCACTACCAATTCTGGCTCACACTCATCTGGGTCATGATGTTCCTGCAGCTGGCCACAGGGCTCTATACTCCAGCTCTGCTATCAAATCGGACCCTAAGCTCTGATAAGGAAGGTCAGGGTGATGGCAGTGAGCGTTTTCCCTTTTAAATAACGTTAGGTAAACAAAGCTAATGCCCCGTGAAAGCCTGGTGAGTGGTGGGAAGCAGCCACAGCCCATGGGGGTCTTTTGGCACCAGGATGACTACAAAAGACACTAATCAGCTTAAACAGAACAGACTGAAAGTTGCTGTAATCTGGCAGCAGACAACTATGCTGTTTTGCAACATTTGAGCAGAGTTACTGCAGAAGGCCCTGCCAACTTGTCCCTTGCAGGTCTCTATGCGATTTAGAGACACTAAGTATCACAGCACCCCCTAGAGATGCAGAGCAAGGATTGTGGGGCCCAATTTAATAACAGAAACTGATGCACAGAGAGGGAAGTGACAAGTCAAAGGTCACAGTGACCGAGTGTCAGAAACAGAACCCAAGCGTCCTGACTGCTAGCCCCTGGTTCAAGCCACGAGCCTATGCAGATCCAGCAGAACAGCTGATGAAGTGGGTTCTAGCCCACAAAGGCTTACACTCAAATACATTTGTTAGTCTCGATGCCACAAGGATGCCTCGTTGTTTTTACTGATACAGACTAACACAGCTGCCACTCTGAAGTGTGTAAAGGGTTCCCTAAAGCACAAGCAAGGCCGTTAAAAGCTAGAAGAGATGTGGTGGCAGTTTCCTTCCCTCCAGTTTCTGTGCCAGAGAGAAATCAAGGTCAAACAGCTCAAATCAGCATTCTTTCCCCACTGCCCAGTCCCTGCCACTTCTTGAACATTTCCATAGCATCTTCCAAACCAGCGATTGCAGAGGCTCTGACAAAGCGCTTCATCCACTACTGAAATGCAGCCACTTCTAGGGTGGAGCACGGCAACTCTAAACTGTTCAGGACAGGAAGGGAAGAAAAACAACGTAGCCAACTGGGTCGGCTGGGTCAATTCAGTAAATAAGAACAGCTGCCCAAGTCGGAATGTGGCCATGGCTCCAGGGCAACACCCTTCCTCTTTCAGGATTTGACTCTCATTTGAGATCTATCCCCAGGCCTCAAGTTACCAGGGCACATGGCATGTGGGTAGAAGGATACAGGACCATTCTCTTCAGGAAGGAAGAGCATTCATGCCCGAAAAAAAGTCTTCAGACACTAATGGAGCCTGGGTTTAAGGGGCATTCTCAGGAATTTCTGCAGTCTGGCCAGTTCAATGCCAGGGGGGAAACTACAGGGACAATCAGCACATACCCCACAGGTATTTTAGCTCAGTATGAAGCTGGATCTTAAATTCCTGCCCTCAGGTCAAGATTAACATAACCTGGCTGTAGTCAGTAGCAACAAGATTTTAATCCCCTAACAGGAAAGTTTTGCTTCCTAATGGTGAAAGGAACTGGCTGGGGAGCCTTAATGAGGAATGTGCAGCCTGCGGAAGCCATTCCAGGCTGCTGTCCTGCAGAGCCAGCACAGTGACCATGTCCCAAGCGATTCCTTTGAGAAGGCCTCTCTGCTGCCACTCTACAGGTGGCCTCCTATACCTAGGAAGGAGCAGAGCAAGAGGGGAATAAAAAGGAAGCCAGATGGGTCGTCGGATCCCATCACTCGTGTATGCCGAAGGGACCCCAAGGAGGCCAGAAGGGAGTTTAACAGTTTAAAAGGCAGTGTGTCATTCCCCCCCTATGCACCAAGCTCTAACTGATCCCCTATGGGCTGGAAGCCATGCTAATTTCCCCACACTAGTCAGATCAAGGTCATGGCATGTCAGTAGGCAGCACAAGGAGACCCAGCTGGCACGGACAGGGCTGCTCGCAGGAGAGCGTCAGGGGGAGGCAGATAGGCTGGGTCATTGCTCTCTCTGTGCCCTGGTCCTCTTGTGGCCCTGCTGTGGACATGGAGGGAGATAGGAAAGTTTGGCATTCCGGTGACTTTCTGCACAGCATGGGCAGTCTCGATTCCCCGCCAACGCCCCAGCCCTGGGCCAGCACCACTGCTGGGAAGGCGGGGGATGGAGGAAGCGGTGCACTCTGCCTTTGTCCCAGAAGAGCTAAGCTCTGATCCCAGCGAAGCAGTGGGGGCTGCATGCTTAGTGCGGCTGGACAGAGCCACCCCCACAAAAGACCTCACATCCCTTACATGCTCCAAACAATAAGAATGAAACAAAGGGATTTGTTTCCCCAAGTGGAAGAGCAAACAAAGTCTGGCCTGCACTGACATTAGCTTCACCACTCAGCCTTTGCCTCTGGCAGAATCACAGCTGGCTTCTGCTCCCAGCCAGAACAACAAGGAGGGGAAAGCTTGTTCCCACGGAACCATGGCACCAAGATGACAGCCTCGGCAGCAGGCGCGGCGTGCCAGCCGATAGTTGGCAATGTCATTTCCCAGCCAGATCTCTGCTTGCTTCTTAGGAGCAAGGGCACCAGGGCCAAGAGCTGCAGAGACTGGATTCAAGGAGGAAGAGGAGTTGTTCTAGTCAGCGGTAACCAGCTGGGGGGTTGCAGTGGTAGGATGCCCTCTGTGCTTCACCATATATGCAGAGCTGAACCAAGGGCTAATCCAGATAGAGCCTCTTTCTCGCTACCCACCCCGATGTTGGCCAGGGAGCCCTGATTCTGACGTGGGGGCTAGAGCCTAAACAACCCACCTCTCTGCAAACTAGACGCCTCCAGAACACTGAGCCAGCGTGACGCGGTAACACAAAGGTCACCGTGCACCAGAGCAGGGTCCTGCAAGACACATGGAAATGGAGCGGCTGTTCAGAGTGGGATACGGGCTGCAGCAGGAAGAGCAGAAGACAAAGTCAAGAATAGTTTGAGAGCCTGCTCTTCTGCCTACAAGGAAGAGCCATGCGCTTGGCTGCTGGCATCGGGGCACAACAGGGGCCACGTGAGTCACAGTCAGGGAGGCAGCTGCTCTCGGAACCATAGCTGGCATTACTCCCCTGGGTCTGGGCTCAGACGTACTAAAGAGGCCTGGCAGAGACAGAGAAACATGCAACTCTCCCCAGGCTTTCTGCCAGCTCTCCTCACTGCTCCCCTCCAACCTGACAGTGCTCGATGAAATCCTGCAAATGCCTCGCCCCCCAAATCCTCCCTGGGTAGCAGTCTGAGTCAGCCATTTCTGAGCACAGTTTCCTGTGCCTCTGTCCCCTGAAGACCAGGTCTGGGCTGTTTGCTTTGAGGGCTGCACTCTGAACGTGTTAATTCAGAGGGCAGAGAGAGGAAAGAGATGAGCTGCAGGCAGCAGGTACTGTTGTGCTTGAAGAATCACAGCTGTGGACCCATTGTGGGGTGCGCTGTGAGGCATGAAAATATCCAACAGTCACCTGTTGTCACGCCCTGGAAGAATGGGCTTTATGGAAAGGGAGGAGAATTTCCAGTCCCTAACAGGAAAGGATTCCAGGCCTCCTGCCCAGCTCAGCTACAGGGACAGAACGCTCCATTAGTGCCAGAGCACTGACGAGAAGCAGTTCGGTTACAACTGCGCTTAGCCTAGTCTTGTCTCGGCAATCTGGAGCGCCTGTCCCCATCTCAGTCGGGAAGCTATTTTATGAATCTGGCCATTACACTCATAGAGGCAATGGCCGATCTTGCCCTTCCATTGGCTTCCAGAGATTTTCGGCTAGATGCCAATGCTTTCTGCAGGATTCCACAGGACAGGAGAACTTGCCTCCAACGTTGTCCCTGCAGCACAATTCTCTCAAAGCCCTGCAGCCTCTGCCACTTACAGGCTTTCCTCAGCCTGCTTTTGGGGCATTTCTCTATTTAGTTCCCTGAAGCACAAGTCAGATCCCTTTCAACTAGATCAGAACTCTCCCAGCTAAACATGCCCACATCCCTCTTCTGGATCCAGCAGTGCTTCCAGGCAGAACAGCACACAGGGCAGGGGAGGGGAGAGCTGTACACCAGGCATTAGGACTTTGAACAGTCTTCCTGCTCAACTCCTATTCAAAACTCGTTCCTGAACTGCCAGGCTCTTGACAAAGTGGCCACTGTCAGAAAGCAATTTCCTGCAATATTCTGGACACACCTTATCGAATTAAGTTTAATACCTTCAGGGTCCATGGTATTGAACATGAAATTGTTGATGTGTTATTGTAGGATTGCATGCAACTTTTCCAGGAGACTGACTAATGTAAACCCTGGGGAAATGTCAGGAACTTCAAAAAAATAAAAAAATAATAAAAAAAGATTTTGTGACAATGTGTGTGAAGTAGGCTTCATGGAAGGTACTAGAGAGGCCTTTTTAAGCTATGCCCTGGGGAGAAAAATCCACTGTCTTCTGAATACCTGCTCCTGGAAACTCCAATTCAAAGACCCCTGAACTATATAAAAGATGGATTAAACTTCACATGAGTGAGCTAGTGCTGAACTGAGGCTGTTACGAACCTGTACCCAGAGAAGAGACCCCTTTGTGGGGTTTAAAAGGATGATCAACTGGCAGAGCCCATGGCGGAGTTGGGGTGAGCTTTGGGAAGCTTATTAGCATGTGCGTAGGTTCTTTTATTGTTTTTAATAGGTTCTCTTTGCAATGTTTTTACCCTAAAAATAAAGTAGCCTAACTGTGTCAGTTACTCTGTTCTTAGTCTCGGTGCTGGGGTCTGCTTAGACCATCTCTCTTGAGCTAGGAATAACACAGTGAAGGCAGGGAACCGTTCAGCCTGAAGATACCCCAGTCAGAAGGGAGAGAAGTGTGTCTCCATCCATGCATGGCAACAGCCAGTGCGTGCCCTTGCTGGACCACTGAGGGGAAAAACAGGTGTAGTTGCCATGAACTGTGACAGGCACCTCTTTTGCTGACTGCTCATCTGACTTGATCCCAAAGGCCCCTTGCTTATGGGAGATGCTTAAAATCAGGCTCTTTGGGATGGGGTGGGAGTATGTGTGGAAGAGAAAAGGGGTTCTTCTCTGTGATGACTCAGTACCCCGCTAATCAAAGCAGGGCAAGGGAAATAGCTGCATGAGCTGGCATCCTGGGCACGGGATACCCGTGAAGATAGTTCGGGGACAAAGAGAGAGGGGGCAGACAGGAAATGTCTCGATTGCTCTGACTGGATAGAATCATGAAGAGGAGGGGTAATGTTTATCCGGACTTCAGGAACACTCACTACCATGTAATACTCAAAGCTCACTGAGAAGCACAGCGAGGTCCCCCCTCGGAGGGCAAGCCAAATGAATGGACTGGCAGTGGCACTGAGCAGAGGAAGAGCTGGTGCAGCCTGGGACAGAGAGAGGAAACTGGTGAAGCCCTGGAGACTGGCAAACCCACAATGATACAGTTCAGAGCAACTGCATAATATCTAGGCAAATCCATCAGTGATTTAGGCCACCACAAAGTGAGTGGAAGGTGCAAAGGAGCCCACTGGCAGCAGCTACATGCCCCCCTGGCCCCAGCTCTCTTTTCCCCTCCCCTCCATAGACAAAAACAAGCAGACATGGAATTTCCTTCCCCGTCCCTCAGCCCATTCCAGATAACTCACAGCTGTAGAAAGACGAGATGCCAGCGTCATCTCTAGGTTCCCCTTCAGTCCCAGCAATGCAGGAACCAGGATAAATACTTCAGTCACATTTTTGAACACGTCCCAGTGCTGCAAGATGAAAAGAGTTTATGTATTATACATAGTGTGTACATACACACACACACACACACACACACTCTGTCTCTCTCTCAAAGAATCTTGGTACAATGTAACAGTTGCAGGTGGTAAGCTCTTTGGGGGCAAAGATGGTCTTTTTGTTCTGTTTGGACAACACCTAGCACAATGGGTTCCTGCTCCATGACTGGGATTACAAGGCACTTCAGTAGAATACCAGCCAGACTGTAGAGGAGTTTAATTTCTAGGTCTCTTTCCCTCAGAAGTACATCTTTGAGAGGTGAAACACGAAACTGGTAATAACTGTAACTCCCAGGCTCAAATGCTTTGACTATACCCCCAGCTCTGGTTCCATTCCTTCCCTGTTTCAAGACCAAGGAACTGCCAAGCTCTTTGCAAAGTGGACCCAAGTGTTGGAAAGTCTCTGTTTTCCTATGGCAATGACTGGAGTCGTCCTCCACCTCCTACTGCAGCACAAAGGGCAGGGGCAGGATTTGAACACCGTGCCTTTCTCTGTCAACGGTAAGAGCAGTGGCACAGCCAGGTGGAACGAACAGGGGGAGCGATCACAAAAAAAGGAGACACCCCCTGGGGTGCTTTTACTCACTCGGTGGTGCTTTTACTGACAGGGCGGCGCTCTGGGTTTTCAGCAGCGGGTTCTTCACTCGCTCCGTGGGTCTTCGGCGGCGGGTCCTTCAGTGCTGCCAAACACAACCGGAGAGAGTGAAGGACCCGCTGCTGAAGTGCTGCCAAAGATCTGGAGTGCCGACAGGTGAGTAAAAAAAATTACCGTAAGAGCCTGCTCGACTGTTGATCAAGTGTCTATCTACTGAGACCAATAGGCCCTGCTCTTATGAACAGACGCAGATCAGTTACAGAGTCAGTTATCGGAGAAGCCTAACTATGCTACACCTTCGTTCGGAAGGGAATTTCAGGAAAGCTATTTCATTATTTATGCAGTTGGACATTTTGACTCCATGTGGCCCGTGAATACATAAACCTAGAATAAACCTTTGCTGGGACCCCGCAGGCCCAGCCGAGATCACAGCCCCACTGTGCGAGGGGCTGTATATACACCTCTTAAGAGAGGGTCCTGCCCTGGAAAGCTCATGCTCTAAACAGACAAGACATTTTACAAACATGGAAATGGAGGCGCAGAGAGATCCAGTGTTGGACAGTTACTTGAAGTATTTGGCAGAGCCAGGAACTGGACCCAGGTCTCGGTCCCAGTCCAGTGCCCCACCCACAAGACCATCCCCTCTGCGTGTGGAGTGCAAACACAGACGTTATGCTGCCAAAATTCCCATTGCCTTTCTCCTCCGCCAACCCCAGAAAAAGACAACATCACATGCTCTTGGCTTCTGCTGGAGCAGGACAGACTGATTTATCCTGCTAAGGGAGGGAGCCTGCCCTCTCTCACTCTGGAACCTGCATTGCTAAGAGACATGCTGCTGCCTAATCCACCCCCACAGCCAACTCGGTTTCCTTGTGCTAGAGACAGAGCTAACAACACTGGGCTGTTCAGGAAAGAGATGAAGAGTAATTGCAGGGTAAAGAGCCCAACAGCAGAGCAGCTGGCTTCCTAAGGCAGGATGGGGAAAAAAACCACTGAGACTACAGCTGAAAAACGGAAGGCTCAGAAAAACCTCAAGGGGTCAATCCTTTACTTTCATAAGCATTGAGCAAAAGGCTTCTTTGCTCCCTCTATTGCTGAGTTCCTGCCTGCCCGCAAGGGGAGCTAAGCACCATTGGAACAGATCCGGATGGCAATGGTGATGCCCCAGTCTCGGAGTAAGGCCCATCTGCCTTCCCAGCAATACATACATTACGCAGCTTCCCTTAGGCAACACGATAGAGAATGCCACGAGTTGCCTCTCTCCTGACAGGATGTTGGGGACGCAGACAGGACGCTTTTCCCTTCCCAAGATGGCACATGCTGGTATCTCAAAGATGAGGGCACTCTGACCCTTGTAGAACTAATGAATGAAATTGTTTTTAATTTTTCACTTTATTAATGTAACTTCATAAGTCAAGTTTTATGAATGAAACAACATGCATTCATAAAACCGGTTACCCCAATAACTGGCTAATTGACAAGGAAGATGCTTGTTAAGAGCCATAGCTGTTCAGTCAGCTGCCTTCGTAAGTTTCACTATCAACCCAATTCCTGCTTAAATTACTGAGACTTGCACTGTTTCAGTATTGTAACTTCCGTTCACCATTCACTACACTTGTCCATATTGTAACTTCTGTTCACTGTTTGCCATATTGTAATTCAAACCTCATTTTAAAACGCTTACTCCATTTTGTAAAAGCTTGCTGCAACCTTCATTTTTGCAAACCCTGCTGTAATCTTATTAGTTTAGATGTGCAAATGAGGTATGTATGGATGATGGAATCAACCTCCAGCCCCAGCCTGGCTTGATGAAATAGAGTTCAAACACCCCCGGCTGAAGATGCAGACAAGAGCCCTAACAAAGTAAGAAGAGTCCACCCTAAAAAGAAAAGGTACAATAGAAGGAAGATCAAAGCCAGGTCTGAGGGCTGAAAGTCATGTCTGCAATTGATGAGTGATCAATCACCAAATCCAGAGACAGCGTGACACAGCAAGACCTATAGGCCTTGGCTACACTGGTGCTTTACAGCGCTGCAACTTTCTCGCTCGGGGGTTTGAAAAAACACCCCCCTGAGCGCAGCAAGTTACAGCGCTGCAAAGCGCCAGTGTAAACAGTGCCCCAGTGCTGGGAGTGTGGCTTCCAGCGCTGCAAGCTAATCCTCACGGGGAGGTGGAGTACCTGCAGCGCTGGGAGAACTCTGGCGCCGCGACCACACACACACTTCAAAGCGCTGCCGTGGCAGTGCTTTGGAGTTTAGAGTGTAGCCAAGCCCATAGACTCTGGATTCAAACTAAAGCCTACAAAAAGGATTGGTGAGATGGAAGACTTTGGAGAGTAACATTCTGCTGCCAACATGGAAGGGCATCGGTGCATGCCCAACAGAAACCCAGCCCTTCCTTGTGCCTGGCTTTCCTGGCCAGTTAGCTGCCACAAGCTACGAACCCAAGCTGCAAAATCAAGCCACAAACTCAAGCTATGTTCAGGACTGGTAACTATGCAGCAGCTGCAGAACATCTGATGAGTGTGTGTGGGTGTGGGTGTGTATATAGGTATTAGGTATAATGTGTGTGTATAAGGATTAAGATATTAGTTATTGGTTATAAATCAAATTATCATAATAAATGTGGCATCTTTGTCTTACCCCCTGAAAAGATCCTGTGCAGTTTTGTCTGTATAACACCCTGAGCACGGGTCAAAACCAAGTCTGAATGTAAAGCTGTTTCACTGTGTCCTGGCACTCCCTCGTCCAGCTATACCTACCTGCTGTCTCCAGTCTAACACCTGGACTGTAAGTTCTTGGGGGCAGGGACTGTCTTTGTGTTCTGTGTTTGTACAGTGCCTGCCACGGGGGAGTCCTGGTCCATAGTAAGGACTTCTGCGTGCTATGCTAACACAAATTACTAACAGTAAAGGCTCACCTCCATGTCTGTTGCTCCATCCATTTAGTGGGGATAACAACAACCTGACCTCCTGCTTCGGAGATGGATTTCAGAGGTGCTGAGCACTTGCAGCTCCCACTGACTCAATTCCGCAGGTCACCTTTAAAGCACTGGATGTTGCAAGCGGTCAGCATTTTCGAAAAAAGAGCTCAGTTATTTATTATTTTATGTGGGGCTCAGTATGGCCGAGGGGACTGCTGCTCTGGGGCTTTGGAAAACCTCTCCCATCTACCAAGTCCAAGCCAGGCCCTGTGGCAACAGTAGGCAGCACAAGCATTAGCCTGGGAGCTAGAGAACAAGAGAAGGCCACAGGGTCAGTCTGTATCCAGCAGCCCCTTTGTATTAATTATACAAGAGCCCTGTCTTTGTCGCAAAGGACACTACAGCAGGAGGTCAGGTGGCAGCAAGAGGAACCTCCAGCCCTCCCCCTCTCTTGACCACGTATACTGCCATTGTACATTGACCTTTAAAAGTTCACACCAGGGGTTCTCAAACTGAGGGTCGTGAGGTTACTACATGGGGGAGGTCGCGAGCTGTCAGCATCCACCCCAAACCCCATTTGGCCTCCAGCATTTATAATAGTGTTAAATATATTTAAGAGTGTTTTTAATTCATAAGGTGGGTCGCACTCAGAGGCCTGCAATGTGAAAGGAGTCACCAGTACAAAAGTTTGAGAACCACTGGTGCCAGGAGAGCTGCTATAACTTATAACCAGAACCTGCTACAGCACATTCCCTCGGCAGGGCAGACACTGGGCCAAGTCAGGGATGTTCCTAGAAGAAGGGAGGGGGAAAAAAAAGCCGTTCCCAAAGAGGGAAAACAAGACTTTTCACCTGCATCAGCAGCTTGCTTGCTGCAGAGGGCAGGACCCATGGGCTCCTGCCAACTTTCTCATTATAAGACGTTACACCAGCCCAACGTACGGGCATATTTATATCAGCTCCAATGGCTCCTATGGGGCACAAAGTTCGCTGCAGTGGAGTGTGCCCAATGAACAGGCCTTTGAGGGATAATGCAACTCCCCCTCCCCGACTTAAGTGCTATTGTGCACAGAACTTCAGGAGAGACCCATGCCATTCAAATCCCTTCTCGCCCCTGTCAACAGCAGGAGAAAGTGTTTCTAAGGCTGAAGAGGGGAATCAGACAGTCAAGAGTTAAATCATGTTACAAGCTGTATTTAGATCTAATAGATCCTGGCAGTCTCAGCTGTCTGCTGACACATCTGCTGACTTGAAACTTGGGCAGTGCTTGATCTGTGACAGGGTTTGCCAGGGCTGAGCCCCGGCACCTATAGGCTTGGCAGTTCATAGCCCCGGCACCACTGGGCTCGCTGCATCAGTTATGAATGTAAAATAATTGCCTGAGCCCTGGCACCTCTTTCACTACAAATTAAACACTGAACTTGAAGTAAGATTTTCAGATGCACAACCACCTAAATCCCGTTTGCAAACATGACTTAGGTACTTTGGAACCCAACTTTAAATCCCATTCACTTTCATTGAAAGTCAAGTCTCATTTTGAAAAGTGCCTTTTGAACCCAAGTGCTTTTGAAAGTTTTACCAAGTCAAGCTTTTAAATTCCTGGTCGTTACGAGAGAGAAAAAAAACAGCGAGACGTGGACTCTATTCTGCTTCACATACTACACTGTCAGTTATGCTCCCCAGGAGAGAGTATTATGAGTGATCAGTCATAGAAGACACAAGGGGTAAATTGCATCATGGTCAAACCACAGGATGTATTTGCAGCTCTAGCAGTTAGGAAAATAGGAGCACCTGGAGACTGAACCCCTTGAGAATAAATACGGAACCATATCAAAACTTTTTTTTATTTTCAAGTCACACAAACTTCCAACGGCAGCCGCACTTTAAGGTCACGGACTATACTTGTAAAGTTCAGGAGCTAGCACATGCCCTCAAAAGCCACCCACCTGCCAAGTGGAGCTTTTACAACAGTCTTGCTGAATAAGAGATGACCCAGGCCTGTGCAAAAGTGCTGTTACTTCAAGGACAACAGCTGTATGTAAAACTCTGACATGTGTTTTGGGTAACCATATTTGGGTGTTTCAGAGCAGCACAGTTCTGAACAGGAGCGAGGTCTCCTCATTCAGAGGAGACTCCAGCAGCATGATGTTTAGTGATCCCTTGAAAGGAAGGGGTGAAGCACCCTGGAGAGGACACAGGTTAGGAGAGGGACCACTTGGCATATCCAGCCTTCTGTCCCCATGCCATGTCCCTCACGACACCCCTAGAGTGTTAGGTCAAGGGGCTGGGCCCCAACCTCTACCCAAAACCAAACCCAGAAATCAGGCCCCAGATCACCAGTAAATACTTGGTGCCACCTGCAACCTGGGAAAACATAGTGGTTTCAACACCACTGACCCCAAAATTCAGGGTGTGTGTGTGTGAGACATGCAGGTGACAAGGAGGTTTCAAGTCATGTGCGGTTCTTCTTGTGAATTACAGGCATGTGCAGGGACCATGGCCCCATTCCATATCTTACATAATTTTCTATGGGCTGGACAATGATCAAGGAGAACAAACATGTGATGCCCATCCTAGCTCCTTCCCTCTCCCTTCACGCCCCCTCTCCAGCCCAATCCCCGCTGGCACAGTCAAGCTGTGCTTAGATCATGTTACAAGCCACATGGACAGATTGTGATCCACCAGCTCAGCTCCAAACTCGATGTTCCATCAGACAGTGGGTTAGTTCTTATGTATTTCTACTATACAGCATACTTGACATGCCCTATAGTTACATATCATCCCTCATGCCAATTACGGTAGTACCTAAACCTCTGGAACAACAGGCCACGGAGATGCTCTCACTGGACTACAGCCAGTCATGCTGGGTATGTCAAAAGCAACATAACAGGCACGGCAAATAAAGAGATGCTCACCCCCAGAGAGACACAATCCTCCCTGCTCAGCACACCCCAGAGGGGGAGCAGACAAGCCTTGCAGCATGCCCAGATGGCATGTCAACAAACCAGGAATCTGTGGATGGAAGGGGGTTGTCCCCATGGCTTCCTGCTGTAGGAGAGCCACAGGTTTTGCACACTGGTCAGAACCCTGTTCTCCAGGAGCACAAAGGGATAGAGGCCTCTGATCCCAGAGGGGGCTCCCCCTGCTGAATGGCAAATTCTCAGCGCTCTCCCATGTTAGCAGCAGCAACAGCTCAACAGGGCAAGACAGGGCTAGCCCACAGTGTTAGCTTTCACTGGGCAGAGACCAATACACCCAGCAGGGAAGAAGCTTTCCTCCCCAACGGCCCCCTCCGGAACTGCCCTGCGCAACAGGTGAACAAACCTGCTGCATCAGGACCAGTCTGGTCAAGATAACAAAGGCACTGCCCTTTACCGAGAGGGCTACCCCCAGATCTTGTAGGACAGCGAGTCAAAAAGGCAGACTGCCTGGGTTTTTGTCCCATGGCCTTTAGATCGATCATTTAATACCAAGGCTAAACGGAGCTACTGAGGAGTTGGCAGCACATGCTGCATAGTTACATGTCCATGTCAAGCTGCCGGGTTACTGAGGAATGATGCAATTTGATTTGCTGCCTTCAGAAATAAAAGAGGGCTACCAATCCAGGGAGCTGCTGTGTTACCTCCTCCTCCACCTCCCACCGCTTTACTCCTACCTCCACTGTCATTAGGGCAGATCTTTGTTTAGAGGGACCTTCAGGTTGATTCTGGGTTTCAAAAAGAGCAGGGGCTCAAACCCGGTGACTAAAAATGTTTCGAAGGGGTGTGTTTTTAAAAAAATAAACGGCCCAGTAAAGCCATAGGAATTGTCACACCGGATGAGACAGAGGGTCCATCCGGTGGCCAGTACTAGCTGCTTCGAAAGGAGGCACACAAATGGCTTTAAAGGACAGGTCTGCAGTGAACTGGAGGGAGGGTGGGAAGGAGAAATATCATTCCAATCCCTGGTAGGTAAGGCTCACAAAACCGAGATTGCTGTTTTGATTTAAACATTCCCCGGCAGCTCAGATATGGGAGAACTAGTGTGCTAAACCCAAGAATGAAACTACCAGGTGTGCTGTCTCCGTGCTGTGCAAATCAAAAGCCAGCCAGAACGGTAAGTGACTGCGGTTAAAGTATTTTCATGTTGAATGATCTAAGGTGTTGCATACCACAGCTCGGGCCAACTGTGTGGGGATTTTCAAAACTGGATTTTTATTTTGACAGCAATTCTTCATGAGGACGGCTCTATTTTGCTCAGATAAATAACCTCACACACCCACAGCGAACTGATACCTTATTCCCGGCATCAGTTTTTACTTCCCTTCAGCTGATGCACGTTTTTGCTGTGTGACATTACAGTGAAAGACAGATCGAAGAAGTCCATTCTCTATCTTGTTCCGGGTGTTCAGGAAGCTGGTTCACAACACCAGCCCTTCAGGACAGCTGGGAAATGGTTAAGCTGCTGACCAGCTGCCAAGGACACAAGTGCTGGGAACACCAGGGTCACAGTGTGTGACTTTGGCACCAGATCTATGGTCAGTTAGGTCACTTTCCCCATACAAAATCCAAGCAAACTGCACAACTTGTTCACCTTGCAATGCAAGTCACCACTCCCAGGGGCTGTTATGAAACTCTCCAAGTCCAAGACATTCAGGTAGTTGCAATACCACACTACAATAAGAATCAGATACTCTAGTTTTCTCGGGGAAGCCTTCCCTCTGCTCTGCTCGAGTCACTGCTGGAATGGTCAGAGGAATCTAATGTGCATTGCCAATATCACGCAGGGCAAACCCACCCACCCACCAAAGGCAGTATCCCAAGTTGTTGAGTTTTAGAACTAGGGTCCCCCAGTCACATTCCCAGAAAGCTGTTTCCAACTCAGCCCTTTAGCATTTTTCAGGGATTGATTGATTTTATTTTTTAACTCTGTTCAGATCAGGTTGGTCTCCAACCCAGCCTTTGGGGCAACATCAGGACGGAGCCAATCTCCTCCGATAATGAGAGGGCTTTCTGGCTGCACACAGCCCTCTAACTCCTCCCAGTTTTAATGCAGATCAGGTAGCCGACAGAACCATGGTGCTCTTGAAAAAGAGCATTCAAGCACAGCAGAGGGTGACCTTCACAACAGCTGCTCCAGCTGCACACGTGTTCACTGCAACACTGACTCTAGCCCCCAGCCTTCCAAACACACAGGAAGTTTCTCTAATAGCACTGCTCTTTGGTTCTAACAATTCCAGATTCAGAACAGAATGGGACGTGGCTGCGTCGAAATGGAAGCAGATGCCTAAATTCCAACCCTTCCCAAGTTATGAGTTTACCTTAAAGCGCTGGAGAAAGAAGTTTGCCATTGGTACTTCTACGGCCCCCATCACTGCAGTAGCCAACCATCTCACAATCCCATGCATTTATCCCTTCCTGTGAGGCAGGGCAGTGCTCTTATCCCCCTTGTACAGACAGGAAAATGAGGCACAGAGGCTAAGTGACTTGCCCAAGCTCTCTTGGCAGAGGTAGGGACTGAGCCTGGGTCTCCCAAGTCCCTGGCTAACCACTGAACCTTCCCTTTATACACAGAGAAGTGTGCCTTGGGTTAGGGAAAGCTTCCCACATCCTCCTTTGCAAGCGACAGACCCCTTGACAGACCCGTTAGGCAACTTGGGGCAATTCATTCCCTAGCCCACATGCCCAGCCCAACTAGCACTGTGGAGTACTCGGCCCAGAACTGGATAGCAATGCCACATTTCACACAAAATCACCCAGTCACCACCACACGCCATGGTCCCAGCATTTGAGTCACCACGCTCTTGGGGTAGAATCAAGCCAGGAGCCAGGGAACAGGATTCGGAGCCCAAGCCATGCAGAGTCCCCAAAGTAATAGTAGGTTTTAGCCTTACTTGTACGATGTCCAGCACCATGCCAGCAGCTACTGTCCCAAACCCGGCCAGCAGGAAAGGGAAGAGGACCTGCAGCCCGATGGAGAAGGAGGTCTCCTTGAGAGGGGAGGCAGGCTCAGGGCCCTGATCCGTACTGGTGTCGTCGCTCTCATTGCTCTGGCTGCCGTTCTCCAACAGGGCGTCCTCTTCTCGCACCCCTTTGGCGTTGGCCTGGGAGTCCAGCACCACCACCTCCACCCCTTCCCTGTCAGGCTCCAAGAACTCCGAGGGCTCCATGAGCTGCTGCCGGTCCGGACTGGCCAGGCAGTCCACGGGCACAGCCACGATTGGTAGCACCACCCCATTGGTCTGGTGAGCCTCCTTCTGCTCGAGCTTGCAGGACATGCTGAAGGGTGGATGTCCCTCGACCTGCAATCTGGGGGCCTACAGCAGGCAGCTGTCCCAGAAAAGACCTTCTGCCCGGGGCTTAAGCCAACGCCCCTTCCTGCATCTAGATGCCACGTCCTTTGTCCTTGTGTGCCTGCCCTCGACTGCAGAGGCTGATCCCCTAGCAGAGATCCCCATCAAGCACAATCCAGAAATGGGAGACACCAACCACCAAGATGGCAGAGGAGCAGGAGGAGTTTCCAGATACAACCCCTTGACTCTAATTCCCCTGTTCCCAGAAGAAGGAGCCGTAGAAGCACACGCAGTCTCCCAGATTCTCTTCTTTGGTTCTTGACACCTTAGGGCATATTCTTCCAACACGCAGTGTTCCCCTACCAAGCCCTGGCTCCAGCAGCTGGACTCGTGCTCAGTTGCTTTTAAGAGGAAATGGGGGAAACATAAAACAGAGTCAAACAGTCTTTCAAACCTGGATGTTAGAAAGCAGGATTTTAGAATAAAAAAGTTCAAAGGGAGTGGAATTTGGGGTTCTCTCCTTTTAAAAGCATAAAGTTCCCTTGATTTCAGCTCCTTGGGTCATTCCAGTTTAATTACTTAGCCAGGCAAGGAACTGGGAGGATCAGAGTTTAAAAATAAAGCACCGCCTGAATGAACTCTCTTCTTCGGAGCTACAGATCTGCTTTCTTCTTCCCAGGCACCTCGCTTTCATGGGGAGACAGTGCAGAGGAGTCTTGGTTGGTGCCTGGCAGCTGACAGCCTTTTCATGCCTTGTAGCCTCTTTTCCCCGCTCTCTGCAGAACAGCTGGGTCACCAGCAAGCTCCAACTGCAGCAGTGAGCCTCTGCGTCCTCCTGTGTAAGGGAATCTCTCACCTTACAACACGTGGCAAGGATGACTCTTAACTAAAGGAACAGGAAGTTCCCAGATAGGGTTACTTGGTGAGCCTGGCTAGTGCTGGCAGGGATGCTGGCATTGAGAGACTGCCTGGCTCACACCCACGCTCCAGGGACTGCTGCGCTCTTTCACCTTAAAACAGGAGAGAAACAAGGGATACAAATATTTTATCTAACCTTTCCACAGTCAGCACAATGGTGCATTCATTCAGCAACACTTCCCTCCCGTGCACTGGCCTTCAATGGCTTTACTATTCTGCTCTCTAGAACATGCTGCTGAGCTAGTTAACCCTCCCCCACAACTCCTGGCACACACAGCAGCAGGACAATATCAAACGGGGGTGGGGGGAGAGAGAAGGGGAGGAGGCACAGATCACATTGCTTATGCGGGGTAACCAATCTGCCCTGTTCTGTTCCCCCCACTGAGCCCATACATCTCCCATCACCTCCTCCCAGCCTGTAAAGTCCTAGGTGGGACGCTCATGCACCAAAGTCACGAGACAGGGTGAACAGATGTGGTCAGCCCAGAGGACAAATAGCATTGTTCAGCTATTGAGAGCCACCGTTGCAACACCAGGCAAGCAGATGCGCACATGTTCCCAGATGGCCCGCTACTGGTTCCAGACATGCCGGACAGCAGAGCGGAACATTTCCCCAGCTGACACGTGAGTCGGCAGCCTCTGAGTTCAAGAGCCAAGATTTCCCTGATACTTTGCAATAAGCATGAGACCAAGCCGTAGAGCAAGGGTGGGCAAAATATAGCCCAGATCTGGCCCATATAACATTTCTATCTGGCCTCCTCTGCCCGCTTGCAATCTCCAACTCCGAGCCGCTAGAAGTCCCATGGCACAGTGGGGCGCTCAGGCAGGCTGCATGCCTGCCTGCAGTGGTCCCACGTCACTCCCGGAGGCTGCTGCTGGCATGCCTCTGCATGCCCCAGGGCAGGAGGCAGCTCCGCGTGCTGTCCCGGCCCCCAGCACCATCCTCACACCAGAAACCAGCCAATGGGAGCTGCGGGGGCAGTGCTTGTGTGGGTGCGGGCAGCACATGGAGACCCACTGCCCATCTTCCCCGCATGGGGCACACAGAGATGTTCCAGCAGCAGCCTGCCTGCCACAGTCGCTTCTGGGAATGGCGTGGGGCCACGGTATGCAGTCAGCCTGCCTGAGCCCTGCTGCACTGCCAGCCTGCCAGAGCCTGCACCTTATACCCCCTCCTGCACCCCAACTCCCTGCCCCAGGTCAGAATCCCCTCCTGCACCAAACTCCCTCCAGATCCCACACCCTCTCCTGCACCCCAACACTCTCTGCACCAGCCCGGAGCTCCCTCCTGCACCCAGACCCCGCACTCCCTCCATTAATAGAGTAGAAATGTGTGGCCCGTAACAACTCACCAAAATCCGCAGAGTGGCCCCGCTGTGAAAATTATTGCCTGCCCCTGCTGTAGAGGGATACCATGATTAACGGGCATAATCCTGAGCAGGCTGGCGTGTGCGCACTAATGCTCTCTGCTGGATAGAATCACAAATGCTCCATGGACACCATGGGCCTTGGATTGCTAGGGGAGCTGGAAAATCAGAGCTCTCTCCCTGCTACTGCAGTACAGCGAAGTAACTTTCGTTGTGGTACAAAACCCCCTAGTGAGTACCAAGTTCTGCTCAGTGCTGGCTGGGGGCTCAAGCACAAAATGAACACCTGCCCTTCTCCCCAGACACAACCCATTAAGTATCATATGCGGAAGGGGGGGCATGTAATAATCGAAGACATTTTACCCCATTGAGCCATCACTACGTTTGTAAGGTGAATCCCAGCTTTGCTGAACGGATCCTGCAACTACAGTGCTATGACAAGCCACTCAGCTTGTAAGACGTACCCTGAACACAGGATACAGTGCCAAGTGCAAAGCTAGCTGGACCCCTATCATAACCTTAGTCCCACATTTGGACCTTAGCATCCAAAATATGGGGGTTAGCATGAAAACCTCCAAGCTTAGTTACCAGCTTGGACCTGGTACCTGCTGCCACCACCCAAAAAATTAGAGTGTTTTGGGGCACTCTGGTCCCCCTGAAAAAACTTCCCTGGGACCCCAAGACCCAAATCCCTTGAGTCTCACAACAAAGGGAAATAATCCTTTTTCCCTTCCCCCCTCCAGGTGCTCCTGGAGAGATACACAGACACAAGCTCTGTGAAACTACACAGAGAGACTCCCCCTCTCTGTTCCCAATCCTGGAAACAAAAAGTACTTTCCTATTCCCCCAGAGGGAATGCAAAATCAGGCTAGCAATCCAACACACAGATCTCCCCTTGATTTTTTCCTCCCACCAATTCCCTGGTGAGTACAGACTCAATTTTCCTGAAGTAAAGAAAAACTCCAACAGGTCTTAAAAGAAAGCTTTATATAAAAAAGAAAGAAAAATACATACAAATGTTCTCTCTGTATTTAGATGATATAATACAGGGTCAATTG
The DNA here is from genome assembly GCF_025201925.1 of Gopherus flavomarginatus. Classification (NCBI taxonomy): domain Eukaryota; kingdom Metazoa; phylum Chordata; order Testudines; family Testudinidae; genus Gopherus; species Gopherus flavomarginatus. The sequence continues at coordinate 14,477,709 of NC_066621.1, read as the reverse complement.
CTTAAAAGAATATTGAATAAACAGCCTTATTCAAAAAGAATACAAATCAAAGCACTCCAGCACTTATATTCATGCAAATACCAAAGAAAAGAAACCATAGAACTTACTATCTGATCTCTTTGTCCTTACACTTAGAAACAGAAGACTAGAAAGTAGAAACTACTTCTCCAAAACTCAGAGAAAGCAGGCAGGCAGACAAAAGACTCAGACACACAATTCCCTCCACCCAAAGTTGAAAAAATCCGGTTTCCTGATTGGTCCTCTGGTCAGGTGCTTCAGGTGAAAGAGACATTAACCCTTAGCTATCTGTTTATGACAACCCCCCAGAGGAAAAAACCCACATGAAGCTACAGAGTTTCCACCTGCTACCTTGACAAGTCTTCCTAGTTTAGTCTCCCTTGTGCTGCAGGAATCTTTACTTGAGGGTGGAGGAAAGCTCATTGTGTTACACTCTGAAAACCACTCCTGGTAATAGTGTCAATACACTAAGCAACGGACACTGGTGCTTAGTTAACCACTACCGGTTAGTGCTTCCTTTTCACCCTCTGACAGTCTGTGATTCAGGCCACGGGTCATTTATCATCATTACTAGCCATGCCAATGCCCACAGATAGGCCAGCTTGTGATTCAGGAATCTGAGTAATCCAGCCAGCTCCACAAGGCCTCTCCTACCTCCTAGTCCAAACACATGTTTGAGTCACACACCTCAAAAGCCTCAACCTCTCCCCACCTGTTTGGACTGACTATGTCTATTACCTCCAATTGAAGAGTGGAACAGGACCCATCTCTCTCTCTCTTACACACCCCTCTCCCTCCTCCCCCAGTGTTATATTCTCCATAAATTGATCTCCTGCCTCCCTCTAGGTAATACCTATAAACACCCCTCCGATAACACCCCCAATGCCATTGGCAAAACCCTCCAGCCCAGAACAAATACCTTTTGAGTCAAGTACATCTAATATCCACCACAGCTATATCCCATTCAGATACAGAATTTTAAAGGGACTTGCTCCCCATATCCATCACGCCCACAGCCTGCTCCCCTGCCCCCCATCCATCACCCCCACAGCCTCTGCTGGGAAAGGATGCATCCAGTCTGGCATTTAGAGGGAAAGCTGGAGACTGACCAATAAGCCTCCTTCCCTAAGGAAAAACAAATGCATTCCCATCCCAATTCACCTCTCCTAGGCATGCTGTCCTTATGGTACATGCCTTGGCAACCCTGTGAAGGAGAACGCACCCCAGCACCATCCAGGCAGAGCCCCACCGTGGGGGTCCTATAATTGGGGCACATCCAGGGGAGCCAGAACAATTTGTATAGTCGGGATGCTGAGAGCCATAGAACCAAACCCTGTATCTGATAGAAATTACTTCAAGCCAGGGGGTGCTAGCTGCAGCACCCCCAGTTCCCATATGTATGGGCACACCAGGCACTAGCAAAAGCCTGAGGATGAGATTGACATACCGCAAGGAGGCTACATTGAACAGCGGCTCCTTTGGACACCACCAGCCCAGAGGCATGAAGCTGAACTGCATAAACCCCGAGGAGGTGCAGGTCCCCCCACCCAAATAAGAGTCCCCAGCGCCAGCAGGAATGTGCACGAGGCAGATAGGGGCGGGGGTGATAGGGACATACCCTGCAACAGGGCGGGGCACCTCCCCCAGCGGGTGACCAGCCCCCACCTCCACCCCAGTGACCCCCCGCATCCCCAGCAGGTTGCACCCCGCTCCCCGCGCCCTCCCATTGTGCCAGGCTCCCGACCAGCTGCAGGGCCCCCGCGCCGTGCACTGACCTGCCCCTGGGGGCTGCTGCCGGGGCCCGTCCGCTCCCTGCCTCTCTCCTGCCCCGGTGCGGCCACCGCTACATCGCCACTGGCCCAGCCTGCGCTCCAGCGGAGCCACCGCGGACAGAGCAGGGAGCTTGACATCACCAGCCTCCAATGGGGGCTCGGCGCCTGCAGCTCTGCTCCCTTGTGATTGGATGCCGCCTGCTGACGCAACAAGCAGCCCACCCCCGGCCGGCGACGAGTTCGATTGGCAGCATCTCTAGCCAACCGGAACTGGTAAGGACGCCGGGAAGGTGGAGCAAGGGGGCCTGCCCCTGTCACTGGGAGGCGGGGCTTCAGGGCGAAGGAGCCAATCACAGGCTGCCTGCAAAGCTCTCAGTTGCTGGCTGGGTGCAGCGGTGCGGCTGGTGCGCACGTGTCTGGCTGTCGCTTCCCCGAGCCGCGTGGTGTGGTCTCCGGGGGTGGGGGCTAGGAGCCCGGACGCCTGGGTTCTGTTTCTAACCCCAGGGGGTGGGGGATTTGGGACCTCGGACGCCTGAGTTCTGTTCCTAGCCCCAGAGGGTGGGGGAATTTGGAGCCTAGACACCTGGGTTATAATCCCAGTGCTGGGAGGGGCATGAGGTCTAGTGGTAAGAGTGAGAGGCCTGTCTCCTGGTTCTGCTCCCAGTTTGGAGAGTGGGGTGGTCTGGGGGTCTGTGCTGGGATCTGGGACTCCTGGGTTCTAGTCTGACTTGGCCACTGATAGACGAATACTTGGCAGCATCTCTTTACATTTCTAGAGACCAGAGGTGATGTTTTGAAGTTAATTGAGAATTTTATTGCAGAATCCTCATGGAGAAGTTGAGAGAAATGAGATGGCAACTGGCTATGGACTTTGTGGACCTGGAGAAGGTATACAATCGTGTACCAAGAGAATTAATTGGGTGGAGTTTGTGATGGAAAGGTGTGCCAGAAAGCTATGTCCAGCTTATCCAGAAAAGGTATGATGAAGTGACTACTGTAGTCCAGACTAAATGAGTCTACAGTAGAGAATTACCAGTAAACATTGGCCTGTATCAGCGCTCAGTGTCAAGCCCCTTTTTGTTTGCAATTGTCATGGATTTGATAAGTGAGACTATATGATGGCAGTTACCTTGGAACTTGCTGTTCTCTGTTGACTTAGTGATAGGTGCAGAAGATGGTGAGACCTTGGAAGCCAGCTTTGAACGGTAGCAACATAGTTTTGAGTGGGCTGGACTTAGAATGAATGTTGGTAGACCAAGGCTATGATAACTGAGGAAGGAGGACTCACCATGAAGGATATCACTGGCAGAAACCTTAGAAGAAGAGTGAAAGACTTTAAATACCTTGGATCAATGGATGCTGCTGATGGTGCCCTCCTGAGTGATGTCTGGCATTGAACTAAGCTTCGTGGGGTAAATGGTGTGAGCTGACTCCAGTTGTCTGTGATAAAAAGAAGCCAATATCGTTAAAAGATAGCATGTATACAATTGTAATTTGACCCATCTTAATGGAACAGAGACTTAGCCAGCCACAAGAAAGAAAATCAGTGTGTTCTCCACCACAGAGCTGAAGTTATTGAGATGGTCAAATGGTTGGACACCATGTTAGGATATGAAATGGAGTTTTGAGGGGTCTAATGCATTTTTTTTCCAATAGAAGATGAGTTGAGGGAGGCTAGGCTACCTTGGTAAGGGTTTATCCATTGGAGATCGGAAAGCTGTATTGGTAGGATGACTCTTGCAGTAATTGTGGATGGAAGATGACCAAGGGGAAGACCAAAGATTCAGTACGTGGGCTGGATATCAGTAGACCTCAGAGAGGCCAGTCTGCATGACAGACTGGCCTATGTTCATGAGTTTTGTATGAAGGCTATAAAAATCGCCAATCCTGAAGAGGGAAGTAGCACAAAAGAAGTAGTAGTCCTGACTTCTACTCCTCGACCCCATCCACCAGACCCCATTGATTCTATCAAGTATAGCTGCAAAGGGGGAACTATACCGATAAGGAAATGCATGTTCTCATTCCCAAATCCTATTTATGGCAAACTCCCTCTTCCCCCCACAAAAACACACCAAATGCAGTAATTCCTGCTGCTGAGCGCTCATTGCTCACTGCTCTGTAGGATTCAATTCCTGTGAATGAAACCAGCTTCTCTGATTCAGACAGTTTTTTTTTTTTTTTAAACTCACCAGTGGAACTTTTGACTAGTTGTTTTTCCTTCCTGCCTTTCCTTTCCTCCCAGGAAATGGTCAATGGCAAGTTACTACCCAGAACTGATTACGTGATCCCAGGCTTGGTGCCTTAGAGACAGGTCCTGAACCAATGGCTTCTGCAGCACACCAGTGCAAGGGAGGGGGGAGAGGGAGAGGAGAGGATGGGGGCAGAGGTGCATCACGGGAACTGCTTCTGGTCTGCTTCCGCACCACACACACAGTGAGTCAAATATTACTGACACTAGTGACCTCATCTTTTAAAATACAGAAAACAAGGCCGTCGAGGTTGTGGAGCAAGAGAGGCACTCTGATGGAGACCTCTAAAGAGTTATATTTTGTGTTATTTAACCCCTCTGTGCTCAGGGAATTACAAGCTCGTTTTGCATGGGGAGTTGTTTTTCTTTTAGTATTTGGGATGGTTGTTTTGGAAGGGTACAGTGAATCGGACACTCTTTAAAGCGAAATTGGCATTAATAGCTAGAATTAAACACCAAGCTGTCAGGTGTCAGGTAAGCTTTTCCCACAGCGCTCCACTGATGAAGGTTGATCTTGATACAGGTACCTATGCACAGCTCCACCAGTGCATCTTGGTCCCAACACTTAATTCACATTGCCACTGAAGCCTTGCTCACAGCTCTGCCAGTGCACCTCAGTCCCAATTGTTATTCCTATTATTCCAGCGGGGTTCCTGCACATAGCTCTGCTGGTTCACCCATGGTCTGAACAGAGAACAATGGATTTCTGATCAGGTCACAAAATATACACCAAATGCCTTGCCTCTCTCTCCCTCTCTCTCTCTCTCTATATGTGTGTGTGAATATATTTTGGTCTAAGCTATGGCGAGTTGGCAGTTACTGTGGGCCCTAGTCTACCTCTCTATTTTTTATATAGTGCTCATCCTCCTGGTATCTGGAATCTGAGATGATGGCAGAGGAGACTTTGGAAGGTCAGATCTTTAGCTGGTATAAATCAGCATAGCTCCATTGAGCACAATGGAGTGATCGCAGTAGAACTACACCGATTTACACCAGATGAGGATCTCACCCATTAGCTCTTTGCTGATCTCCAAACTTGCCCTCCCCTATCCCTGGTCAACTCCTGTTTTCTTGATTGCTCTCCTAGACTCATGTGAAGTGGTGATCTGTCCTCTCTCTGTTATTTTAAAGAGCAATGACATTGAATAAAAACCTGGATCCCAATATCCCTGAGCTGTGGGCAAGTTCAGCCCTGGATTCAGAGCTGGTTTTGCAGTTTGGGCGAACCCCATCATTTTAGGAAAGTGCCACTCCCGTACTGCATGAAGAATGAAGACTGCGGTTTAAACTTTGCACGTGTTTGCTCCAGCTTCACAAAGATCCACATAGGATTTATATTTGCTTCATTAATCTGGAAATAGTAGTAGAAGAGTGGATGTGTACGGTCGTTTTGAAAATCAGCAGCATGACACATGCAAACAATGTAATCTATCAACATGGCAGTTAATGTAAATGTTAATATAAACCTCTATTGGCTGAGAAGGCACCCACCTTGTTTTGCTCTGTGCCCGAGATTTGGAAAGCATGTCACTGCCAAGATAGGTGTGTGTGGTATGCGGAGCTAGCACTGCATCTACAGTGTGTACATTTCTTTTCCTTGCAGTGCTTGAATGACCAAATGAGGAACAGGGAAGGAACTCAGCAGCTGATCCTGGACAAAGACAGCTGGTGGCATTTAAAATCCTGCTGTCATTTACAGTGAGGAAGAAAATACAGCATTGCTGATGCCACTGAAAGGGGAATTTGCCCCATGTCTTAGACACAGACCAGAATCAAAACCCTACATCCAAATATCCCTGAACATTGGGAATGCCATACGTTGGAGCCAAACTTCACGGGGGAGCCCCATGTGTCCACTGAAGTTAAAGGGGGTTTTGCCTTTAAATACAATGGAATCAGAGTTCTATGTACTTATTTAAGCACCATTAAAACTATTTCTCCATGCTTATCCCCCCCCCCCCCAGCCCCCGCCCCAGTTCCTTATATCTCCTTGTCAAATGCTGGAAATGGACCATTTTCATTACCTCTACAAACAGTTATTTTTCCCTCCTGCTGACAACAGCTCACCTTAACTGGTCTCTCTCCTTATAATGTGTATGGTAACACCCATTGTTTCATGTTCCCTGTGTACGTATATATCTTCCTTCTGTATTTTGCACTACATGCATCTGATGAAGTGAGCTGTAGCCCACAAAAGCTTATGCTACTATAAATGTGTTAGTCCCTAAGGTGCCACAAGTACTCCTGTTCTTCTTGTGGATACAGACTAACACGACGACTACTCTGGAACCTGTCATCTTAATCTCGCAACACACATCAGAGGTAGGAATATATTATTCCCATTTTTATTGATGGGGGAACAGAAACACACAGGAACTAAAGCCCAGATCCTCTCAAGTATTTAGACTCTTAATTTCCATTGAAATCAATGGAAGTCAGGCGCTTCAGTACCTTTGAGGATCTGGGTCTAAGTGACACAGGAGGTCTGTGGTGGAGCAGGAGCTTGGACCTAGGTTTCCTGTGTAGGGTGACCGGCTACTTCCTCTTCTTCCCTTGTCTTGTCAGCCAGCCATATCAAAACTCCAGCTCTGAACTATGGATGGGAGGGGATCCAGGTCCACTTTCCAGCCCCCTCTCTGTGTAAGACAAAGCTGAGTTCTATTTTATGCTCCCTCCCTTAGGGAACTGATTCAGTATTGCTTCCTTCACAGTCATGTTACAAAATGAATCAGTGTTTAATGGAACGATAAAAAGAAACCGTCTGGATTTATTTCCACTAAAATGACACCATGCCAGATTTTCTAACCTTCTATAGCAAAGCCCCAAGGCCCTTTTAAAATACTTCCCTCCTTGGGGCGTGCAAATGCTAGAGCCAAATCCTCAGCAGGTATAAATCAGCAGAACTCCACTGGGTTTGATTGAGAGTAGCTGGCCCTGGATCAGTAGCAATCGTTCAATAACCCTGTGCCCATTTTTTTCAGGGGGAGCTACGTCTCTCATTGACTTCACCATGGGTGCTCTCACCACCCTGCCACTGCACTCAAAATCGCAATGCAGAGAAGTGCAAGATCAGGCCAATTAGTTAATCCTCACAACCCCTCCACCCTGCTGTGAGGGAGGTAAGTATGAATCCCACTGTACAGCTGGGGAAAGTGAGGCACAGACAGGCCAAGTCACCCCCAAAGCCACATCATATTCATCCTAGAGTTGGGAAAGAACCCAAGAGTCCTGACTCCTGCTTTGATGCCTTGGCCACAAGATCATCTTACTTCTTTTGTTCAAGAGAACCTGACTTTTTTGACTCTCTTTGTTTCCCCCTTATCTATGCCTTTTGTGCAGGTTTTGAAAATCTATGTGCTCTGAACGCTTGCCCTCCCCACCAAACACAAAAACAACACACACAGAAGTGTGACCTTGTTTATTAACGGCCGGGCCAGCTGCATGCTCAGGAAGTGGAAGCATGAAGAAAAAAACCCCTGAGACGAGAAAACAGAAATAGATAAAGTCCAAAAAGGCTGCATTGACGTGCAGAGATCACACAGGCAGGAGGATGAAAGGGCAGGAAATGGGTTTCCAATTGCTGGGCAGCAGGTACAAAAGGCAGCAAAATGCTTTGGAAAGGAAAGAATTTACAGTCTGACCACACTGGATCTCAGAAGATTAAGCCCGTGCATTTTACACCAGCCACATAATTTTTATCACTACTAAACCGTGACTCTGGAGAACTGAATTGTGCAGGAGCCTAGTAATGGCCTGTGGAGTCATTAGCTACTAATTAGATCAAAATGGAGGGCCCATTGTGCTGTATGCTTTACAAACAAACAGAAAGTCCCTGTTCTGAATAGCTAACAGACTAAATAAACAAGATGGACAAAGGGCAGGTAGCAGAAATTATCACTATTTCACAGATGGGGAACTGAGGCTCAGATGCTCAGAGGTACCCAGTTCCCAGGCCTCTAGGTGTGCAATTCCCAGGTCTTAGAAAATTTGGGATAGAAAGATCGATTGAGTTGACCAGGGTACAAAGAAAACCTGTAGCAGAGAGGGGGTTTAAACCTGCATCTCTTGTGTCTCAGTTCAGTGCCTTAGTCACAAGACCCTCCTACAGTTCCAAGTCACCAAACTGAATACAGCCTGGGTTGACAGTGACTGAGAATTCTGGTCTATCGATAGCTGTGTGTGGAAGGAGGGTGCTAGAGCTCAATCTAATTCTTCATGGGCCAGGTGTTCATATTATGAAGAAACCCCACCATGGTTAGCACTAACTGGCAGTCTCAGCAGAGACGCCAAGGGCTGAATGAGTCTTGGAGCCTGAATTACCCCTAGATGGATCACTCCAGGACAGGGTCAATGCACATGGGCAGGAAGCATCGCCCTATTCTGTAGAAAAACACAGGACTTGAAGGCTGTGTTCACCAGCTCTCAAAGCAAAGGGGAGCACCCATCAACTTTTCTTTGCAGAGGGATAGGTTGGGATATGACTGCCCAGCTCTGATGTATTCAGCTTTGACCCACATGCTGCGCAGGGCCTGACGAATACAGTTAAGCATCTCCCATGCAAATATCCAGTGCTTTCCCTTGCGCTGAAGCATCTGGACAGAGCACAGCCGGAAAGGCCCTCACTTCCTGTGTTCTATGAAGCCAGGGGTTCCTGTGTCAACAGCTGCTGACTTGGCGACCGAGTGGCCACCTGTCGTGTAGAAACGGAGGACATGCGTAACGTTTTTTCGCCTCGTTCTGGATACAGCCTGAGAGCTCATTTAGAGTCATAAAATGGGCTGGAAACAGAATGTTATCACAGGAGAACTCACAGGCCTGATCGGGGGGGAGGGGCTAATATTAATGAGCCTGGAAACAACAGCAGAACCGTTCAATCCCCACACCCTTGATGGGGCTGCTGCCTCCCCACAAAGCCCTCAAGAAGCAGTGCTGGATTAATCTTTTGTGATGCCCTGGGTCAGCACTAAGGATGTAGATAATGAGAGCACCCAGAACTGTAATAATAAGGATGAAGAACCCACGAGCTTTGGAAAGGATATAAACTCTCCTGCTTCAGGGTATAAGCCCACTAGTGGGGCTCAGGATGAAACTTCCTCTGGTGCAGTTAGCCCATAGCTATCTCCTGGGCTTCATGCATCTTCCTGTGAAGCAGCTGGTGCTGACTACTGTCCGAGACAGGAGGCTGGACTGCATGGTGTGGTCTGGTGTAGCAATTTCTATGTGCTTATTTTGCTCTCCTCTGGTCCACTCCATCTAAGAGCAAGGTATGAAAATAACCTGTCCCACGCTTTGCATCATGAGCCAAATGGGTAGCTAGCATCCAGTTAGCCACATGGTTACCACTTACTCATCCTCTCGGTTATGGAGCAGTCAAGGACCGGTCTGCACGACAAGCCGGAGCTGGCTGATTAGATTCCAGGTTAGCATGTGGCCAGACTATCACCAGGTTCCTTGACGTGCTAGTATGTATAATGCAAGTTTGGGACACTGTGTCCAAGAGATGTTCGTGAGCATCCCCTGGGCTGTAGCAAAACACAACGGAGTTGGAGTAAAAGCACAGTGGAAACTGTATCAAAAGCTGCTAGTATCATATCTGGTGGCTTGGATGTTGACGCTCGTGTCCCATCACCCCAGGCAATCCATCATTGCTGAAGAGCGCTTACACTTTCGACTCCCCCCTGCTTTAACCGCCCCTGGATGCGGTCATTTTCCTTCCTGCTGAGAACTGGACAGAGCTTCCTCTGGAGCCCGTCATCACCGCTCTTAAATCAGTCATAGGGGTCTCTATTGAATGATGCTGGGCACTCCCTTCCCCACCATGCTGAGCTCATTATCTCTGCAGCCCCTGCTGTCCCGGGGAAGCCAGGAGACTGGAAACTAAACCCAAATCTCCTGCACGGCAGCTTGGTGCAGGCGGGGCATATGCCTGGCTGTGTAATTGAAAAAATGTCCCTGGGACAGTATTTCTGATGATCACTAGCAGGATTTCTGCACCATAGGCGGCCCTATTGTTAACACCCTGCTAGCTCTCTGCATCTCACTGACTGCACTGCAGGAGAAATCCTACAGGGCATGTAGGGTGACCAAATGTCCTGATTTTATAGGGACAGTCCCGATTTTGGGGTCTTTTTCTTATATAGGCTCCTATTACCTCCCCCCCCATCCCGATTTTTCACACTTGCTGTCTGGTCACCCTAAGGGGTAGGTAGAGTGTGAGTAACGGGGACAATGGATCAGTTAGTGGCTATAAACATTTCAGCTTTCTAGCTCAGCTATATCCCTGAATGGCAGGACTGGCATATCAGGGAGGAGTGCAGATTAGGACTAAAGTGCATTGGCAAGAATTCTGGGAAGCTGTGATGGGGTGTTTACCCCACACACAGTGAGAAAAGTTAATATGGATCTAAGAAGCCAATTAACCTGCCTGCTTGCATCTGGAGGATAGGCCAGGATGAACCTGTACCAGATGACTGGCAGATAGCTAATGGGATGTTGATTTTTTAAAAAGGCGCCAGATGCAATCCTGATGACTACAGGCCAATAAGCCTAACTTCAGTACCAGGCACATTGGTTAGAGCTATAGTAAAGAACAGACTTATCAGATACAGAAATGAATACGATTTGTTGGGGAAGAGTCCACATGGCTTTTGTAAAGAGAAATCATGCCTCACCAATCTGTTAGATTTCTTTGGGAGGGGTCAACAAGCATGTGGACATGGAAGATCCAATGGATATAGTGTACTTGGACTTTGAGGAAGCCTTTGAGGAGGCTCTTAAGCAAGTAAGGAGTCATGGGATAAGAGGGTGTGATGGGGGTGTACCCTCACACAGGCCCTGAAGGGGTTAATGTGGGCTCTGGAGAGCCAAGCCTAAGTGAACAAGAATCTCAGCTGGGCAGGAGTAGGCTGGAGTATAAATCTGGGAAGTTTGCAGTAGAAAGGGGCTGCATGGAGAGATTTTGCAGTCCGTTTCTGGGAGCAGAGAGGAGGGGAGGCGAAAGAGGGAAAATAAGCCCCTGGGTTCTAACCCAAGATGAAGGCCTCAGAGGTGTCTTGGAAAAAGGAAGCCTGAGAGGGCTAGGTAGGAGGAAGCTGAGGGAAATAGCAGTAAGGGGTAGGACTGTGCAGACCTTGGCTGCTTGTTATAGGGTCCCTGTGCTGGAACTCACTGTAGAAAGTGGGCCTGGGTTCCCTGTCAACCGCTGGGAACCGCAGGAGCATTGGGGATGCCAAACTGGACAGCTGGTCTGGAGAGACCATGTTACCCCATGTAGTGATTCCTGGGCTGGGCGGGAGGCCACTTTGTATTGCTGCGTCTGGTAACCAGCAGTCACCTGGCAGTCTATGGCTCTGGCCCTCTGGCAGGCAGAGCAGTAAGTAGTACGTAGCCCAAGCTTCTGGGCTAGGGCAGGTGGCAATCACAGTCATGGGCTCTGGCCCTCAGGGCAGGGAGCAGACTTTTGCCTACGCCTCCTGGCTAAGGCAGCCAGCAAACACAGTCTAGGCCCACAACCTCCTAGCTGGGGCAAGCCACAAACAAAGCACAGGCCTTCTGGCCCAGGGGTGGTGTTGGCAACGGGGGAACCCAGACCCACCCTACTCCACCAGTCTCAGCCCAGGGCCCTGACATTGACAGATGGTTTCGCCACTGGGTCAGCAGGGATCCCACCAAAATACAGTGTCTCAGTCTCTGGCAGCAAAACCGGGCTACAGTCTGGTGTCCCTGGGCTACTTCCTACCACAGTCTGGGCGTATGGCTCTGTATTCCCAGGGTCCTCCAGCTTCTCAGAGTACACAGCTGACAGCAGTCTGGGCAATTCCTCTCATGGGTCAGTCTTCTCTGGGGGCCGGGTGCTGCACAGCGCAGTTTCAGCTTCGGAGCTCTGCAGCAGGCTGGAGACATCTGCCTCGTTCTGTGGTAACAGCCCAAGTGAGCTGCAGGGCCAGCCCTTTATACTTCCTACCAGGCCCCTCTGCTTCCGGCATGATGGCTGATTTGGAGATGCCAACTGGGCAGATGGTTTGGAGAGACAATGTTACCCCATGTAGTGGTCTCTTGGGCTCAGGCTTGGAGGAGGGTCATTCTGCCTCACTACACCCCAGAAGGGGAGGACTATCTAGCGACCTGGCCAAAGGGCTGGGTCATGAAGAGGGAGCACCCCAGCCGTGAAGAAAGAGAAAAGGGTCACAGCTTGAGTAACTGACTGAAGAGGGTGCTTGACCTGGTGAAAGCTGATCCCCAGAGCACGACAAGAAGGTGCCACCTATGGTGAGTGAACCCCTATACTCACCATAGGAAAGGTCCTCGCATAGGTCAGTAACTGGCTAGGAAACAAAGGGTAGGAATAAATCTTAAGTTTTCACAGTGGAGAGAGGCAGAGTCGGCTCCAGGTTTTCTGCCGCCCTAAGCAGCGAAAAAAAAAATAATAAAAAGCAGCAGCAGCACGATCACACTGCTCCACAATTTGGCAGCAGATCCTTCATGCAGACAGGGAGTGAGGGACCCGCCGCCGAAGACCTGGACGTGCTGCCCCAGTAGCAGCCAGAGTACTGTCCCTTGATATTGGCCACCCCAAGCACCTGCTTCCTTAGCTGGTGCCTGGAGCTGGCCCTGGAGAGAGGTAAATAACAAGGTCCCCCAAAGATCTGTATGGGGACCTGTGTTGTTTAACATACTGATAAATGATCAAAAGAAGAGGGTGAACAGTGAAGTGGCAAAGTTTGCAACCAATACAAAATGATTCAAGGTAGTTAAGTCGAATGCTGATGGTGAAGAGCTACAAAGGTATCTCACCAAACTGGATGACTGGGCAACAAAATGGCAGATTAAATTCGATGTTGATAAATGCAAAGTTAAGCGCATTGGAAAACATAATCCCAACTATACATAAAAAATGATGGGGTCTAAATTAGCTGTTACCACTCAAGAAAGAGATCTTGAAGCCATTGTGGATAATTCTCTGAAAACATTTCTATGACTCTGTGGCCCTGGAAGGGGCAGGATTCTGCAAAGTGGGCTGGCCAGAGGACCAGGACTCTCCTATGGTTGGAGTAGGCCAAAAGATAGCTGGGGAAACTGAGGCAAAAGTTGCTGCAGCACCGCAGCCATCCAGGAGGGGGCATGTTGAGCTGGCAATTTTTCCACAGGACCCATGCTCTAGAACAGGAGTGTCAAAGACCAGAACTGAAGGGCACTAGCAGAGCTATGTATGTGAAACCCTTCTCTAGAATAGCAGGGATGCTGTATGCCAGAATTGAGGATCACTGGCAGAGCTGTGAGGGGAACCCAGCTCTAAGATAGCAAGGGATGCTGCATGCTGGGATTGAGGGGCATTGCCTAAGTTGAGAGGGGATGTTCCCACAGTATCTGCATGAAAAAATGGTCTCACAAGCTCTACAATCTTAAAAGAAAAGGCAGGAGAAGGCAAAAGAGGAGCCAAGAAGGCAAAATGGCTGGAGGAAATGCTTTTGTAAATACTCTGTTCCTGCCTGCTCCTCTCACTCAGCGCTTGACAGTCATGGAGACTCATCCACAGTCATCCAGGGCTCAAAATAAACCCGGCCCTTTTAAACAGAAGCTGGTAACAGAGCTTTCTTTAGAAAATGCAGATGTGGAATTTCGCCTTTCCTTAGCTGTGCTGCAGTCAGCCCTGTATGCTCTGGTGTGATCCAGGCCCCGCTTGGCTGCTGCCTACCTGATGGCTGGTGGGGTTAGACAACCATAGACACGTTTATGTTCACTTTCGTAACTATTGTCAAAGGGATTGTGAGCTTCATGGACATGGGGTGGGGGATAAGGGGAAAGGACAGAGCAAAGCTGAATACAATAGGGAGAGGAAACCTTCTCCACATACATAAGAGGATCATAGTAGTTCATGATGTAATGAAACTGAGTGCAAGCTACAAAGTTGAGTTTCAGAGCAGTTTTCCAAAGTTCATGTGTACTTGGAGCTGGAGTTCTGGCTTAGGCCCATTTTTCTACTGGATGATAATCTGTTTCTCTACCATAGTACCTCATAGAGCATGTAAGAAGCCATACTATACGGCTAGGTTTCTATACTGCGCTCCATTCCATAATAAAAATTACTTACCCTTGTCAGGCTACATTTGATCTTTACAAAAAAGGCCAATGAATCATCCTTACACTGCACTTTATGAATTACCTTGGATCTTAAATACCATTTAAATAGGAGGCATTTTAGGAGGCATATAACAAGCCCATGGGAAAGACTGTATGGGATGGAGAGAGAAGCTATTCGGTAGGGAGATATTTATAGCTATCAGGGTGATGTGTAACCCTGTAAAAACCTAGACAGGTTAGTGAGACATGGCAGCCAATAATGGCACTAGGGGGAAGGAGAATAGGTGTAGGGGAGTCCTGGCTGATGGGGAAAACCCCACGCTCAGCATAAAAAAACGGCTCAGTTAGGAAGTGGGGCAGCTGGAGCAATGGGTTAATACTGCAGGCTTGTACCACTAGAGACCTCAGGTTAAAGCCTATCAAAAGCACCTGAGTGCGGTGGTTTCAAGTTGCTTCTATGAACCTTTATCTAGGACAGACACTGCACAATCCCAGCTTTGGTTCTGGGCTGGAGGAGCAGGGCCTAACTGAGGCTCAGACCTGTGGTGTATTGGCAGGACGGCGTGGCACACAATTTACCCAGCACCTTCCCCCAACCAACCCTGCCTTCCAGTGCTATTTGCCCTTCACTTCCCCTCACAGTGAAATGTGCTTCATTGAATCTCATTTAAAGACATAACCCAGCATCACAACAGAGGGAAGTGAGGTTTGTGTGGTAGCCGGACACTACAAAATGTAAAGGACATTTTTGCCTGGCTTGCTTCCAGCAGGGCCCTTTTTCTCAGATTGCTACAGGCAACAGGGGGCAAATGCCTCTTTTCAGGCCATAGTATTTGCTTGTACAACAATGTGACCTGAGTTAGGATTATGCAAACCTGCAGCACTCACTTTGTTTATGCCCTGCCAAGGCAAGAAGCTGAAACTTTCAGAGAAGAGACCACTGCTGGGGCCGGCCAGAGGAAGCTGCCTCCCACTTTTGGGGGGAGAAGAGGGAGGGAATGGGGTGTGCTACATTCTTATTCATTTTGTTGTTACAATGGGTGCAGGATTAATGACATTATAGTATGTGGACTGAAATTATATGGGGGACAAATGACTGGAGTGAGTTCCTGCCCAACCTTATATATTGCAGTATGTCATGCCACAGATGCAACTAACTTCGGGCTCTTAAAAATGAGTTAATGTGACTAAATACAACAAATACTTTAAAGTAATCTATACACCTCATTATGCCAGCTTTCATTGTATCATCTTATAGTACAGGGCATTTATTTCTGCTGTGTGCTAGTGGGAAAGGACAATTGGAACCACATTGTTTTCTTATTGTTAGAGCAGGGGACTGCTCCTCTTTCATTTCCCTGTGTAACCTTAGGTGAGTCATTTAGGCCCTGATCCTGCAAAGCACTTGAGCACCTGCTCTAAGTACAGGAGAGATTGTACTGGCATCAGCAGGGATAGGTATAGTCCACTGCCTAAGTGCTTTGTTGAACGGGAGTCTTAGTCTCTATCTAAATTGTGCCATGTGTACCCTGGGAAATAACTCCCCTTACCTAACTTTGAAAGAAGTGTTATGAGACTGAACTAGCTCTTTGTAACTCATCTGGAGATACTTAGCTGAAAGTATGGCCCCTGGGCCAGGCAATATATTATTCTTATCTCCATATACATGTGTAAAGACCTTAGCATCAGTAAGTAATGTTTATTATATTCGCATTTATATCCTAAAGAATCATCTGTAAACTCTAGTACTTATACTCCTACATTTAATGGTTGCACAGCTCCCAAACCATCATTAAAGAGAGACAGAAGGATTAAGGGGTAGAGCAGGACATTATCCAGTTGCACTCCAGATACGTGGTCAGCTTGAAGGATTTTTTGTAAATCCATAACCCACCTGATTCTTAAGGGTAAGAGTTATCTTACGCAGGCCTCTGCACATCTCTCCCTTGCTGTTTCCCTGTCCAATGGGACGACACTTACCTATCTCACTGCAGATGGGTGGTTGTGAGAATCAGAGGACTTGATCCAAAGGCCATTGACATCAGTGCATCTCCATTGACTTCAGGAGACATTGGATTGAGCAAACTAACTACTATTTGTTGAAGGGATATGAGTGGGACAAGACTATTTGTCAAGGCTGCAGAGAATGATTTGGATTTGTGCGGGTGTGAGAAGCGGGGCAGGAGTTCAGGATGGAGCAGGGAAGAGGAACTGTCAGGAACTAATGAAGGCCCTGATCCCTCCATGGTTCTAAGCCCAGAGGCTGAGGTCTGCCCACCCAGAGCTCACTGCAGGACTGCAGCCTATTTAGTGCTAACAAAATGAAGATGAAACATGCTCTATTAAGCACTAAGTCTTATTAGAAGTCTGGCTGGGAGCTGCTCTTTAATTTACATTAACCTGATTAAGACAATTATGTGCTATGTGGAATGTTACTTTGTTTCACCCCCACTGCAAACAGGGCCAAATCCCAGGGAGAGTTGAGTGTACTCTACCACTTCAGAAATGGTGAGGGGTCCACACAAGGCAAAGGCAGGGGAGAAGCAAAAGGCTACTTAGCAGATACCCCCGCCACTAAAGACTTAATGAAACCTCAACATTTTCCTATTCCTTTCTAAACAAATCAATGGCGACATTTTGGGGACATTCTGTTGCTCTTGGCTTAAGGCAGAATGCTGTGAAAGTGATGATTATGGTTTCTACACTTCTTAATCTTCCCCTTTGAAACATGACAGCTCCTGCAGTTAAATGGTGCTGCAACGTGGTGTGTCTGAATCAGTAAGGGAGGTGGTCTGCTTCCATCACCAAGCCCCTGCCTACATGCAATTGCAGACACTGTAGAAACTGCATTGGTGCAAACCCCTAGTGTAAATAAGCAAAACTGCAATAAGCCACAGTGCATTGGTGCAGCTCACTCTCTGCTTGAAACCACATTAACCTGCACTGGTGCAAATGGCAGCTTAGCCCAGAACTTAGTGTGTTAACCACTAGATGGTTCCCCCACACAAAGGTGCTTCCAACACCACCTAAACTATGAGATCACCGTTTGGATTAGATGTCCATGTGGGTCTTCAATGTGCCGATCTCTGCTGCGAAGGGTGAGTGTGGATGGGAATCACTGGTGTAACAGATACAACAGTCCTACTGCTGAGGGCTCCTGGCTGGTTCAAATACCAATGATTCAAGTCTCTATTTTAGATTCAGACTGAGACTTCAGCTTCAGCCTGATACTTCAAGGGACAAGGGGGTTTCAGGGGAAAAGCTGTGTCATTGCAGCTTTCTAAAGCCACGCAGGTAGCTTGTGAAAGTTGACTTTGGGGTGGTAGTCTCCCTACTTGAGAGTTGGCACTCCAAGCATGACAGGTTTCTTCTCAAAGCCAGCCACGTGGTAGCACAAAGGAGAGAGACGCTTGATTAAAGATTTCTTGCTACCTAGCTCAGGGGGGTGGGAAATGTCAGGTTCACGGGGAACCTCCTGTCATGGAAGTAGCAAGTCCTGCTGGATATTTAGGCAGACCCCTAAACAGTTTATGGAAGGGAATAGACAAAATTAATTGACAAAGGCTTCGTACAGAAAGGAGGGCACCAGGGAGGGGAGATAGCTGGAAAAATGTGGGTTTTTTCCTGTTTTGACGGAAATTTTTTGACTAGCTCTAATGAAGACTCAGGTGTGGAAATGACTGATGGCAGGGAAGAGATGAACCTCTTCCCAGCAATTATACATTCATGTTAGAATATTAAATAAAGACCGGGAAAGAATCTGCAATCCCATTTTTATTAGCTTCAAATCAAGAGCAGGTTTTATTTTTTAATCAGTAATTTAATTTTAGTACAAATGTTGCAAAAAAACCAGTGTGCACATAAACAGTTTGGTAAGAAGGAAAGTACACCTCTACCTCGATATACGCTGTCCTCGGGAGCCAAAAAACCTTACTGTGTTATATCGAACTTGCTTTGATCCGCCGAGGCGCACAGCCCCGCCCCCACCCCGAGCACTGCTTTACTGCGTTATATCTGAATTTGTGTTATATCAGGGTAGAGGTGTACAAGAATCAGTTTCATTTTTTAGTGTTTTCAAAGATGACATTTCATTGTAACCTACCTTATTCCTATACTTTCTTCACCAAGAATACAGAGAGCGCTTTCCATTCCAATGTACAATTTGACAGACATCTATGGAACAGTGCAGCTGAAAGAGGTTTTAGCTTGTTTCCAGCATTGCACTTCCTGTGTTAGTAGTGCATGAAGTGGCTTTCACCCTTTGCACTTGGGGATAGCACCTGGATAAGATGCCACTTCTTGACAATTGTTTGTTTAACTAATAATGGCAACTTTAGTGAAAGGGAACATTTCTGCAATAGCCTAAAAGACGGATACTTAATCCTGGTCTGCATTAGCACTTTCTGGGAAATCTCCCTCTGGTGCAAACCCCTGGGTGGTAACAATGATGAGTGCACTAGTGCAAAGCATGCAGGGTTAGATGACATGGTGGTAAAAATGCCAATGGCTTGTCTACACTTAGGCTGCCATCGTTACTAGGGCAAGAGTGGGTGATTTCCTGAAAAGTGCTAGTGTAGACACAGTTTTAGTGTGCTAGGGACCTTTCCAATAAGGTGCAGAGTGTTCTCAGCTCCACCTGACTGGAAGGGAACTGGAGTCATTCTGCACCATACAGAAACAAGCTAGGAACGGAAAACTAAAGATGAAAAGGGAAGAATATATCTCCTAGGTATCAACCTATTCAGTGAAAAGGGAAAATAGATGAACACACAATTTTGATTTATTTTTTCTTAAATCTGCAATTTATAATTCTGGCACCACGATCACATAGTGCCTCATGGAGCTTACCAAAGAGAGACAGACAGAAATACTTAAATACAACCAAAAAAAAGAGGAAAAGAAATCCGAGGCACCACCAGTTGGAACTATGTAATTCGATCTTTTGGAGATTTTTAAAATTATTGTAAATTATTACCAAGATTTTCAAATGTCTAGTGACTGGAAGATCCCTTAAATGAGATTTCAGAAAGTGCTGAACAGTCACCTTCTGAAAACCAGACCCCTAAAAAGTGTTCCAGGTTGGGCCTCTGAAAGCACTAGTCTTTTCTGAAATGGCCACAGGCAGTAAATGTACAGAGGGGGCTGAGGAGAGGGCATATGCTCCTGTGGCCTTATCAGTATGTTACTAGCACTCCTTGAGGCATATATATCCATCTGTTACACAAGTAAAACGCAGCTCAGGAAAACTGTAACAATGGATGGCATGTGAGCATCAGGGAAAGTCAACTTAATGGCAAAAGCAAGCTTGCTGCAGTACCAGGGCATTACACAGCGTGCTCCACATACTACTGCAGGGGATGCATATTCAGCATTTCATGCTGTCTTTAAACTACACAGCACCGGATTTTTAGGCTTCTGGGGCTTGATCTTGCAAAGTGCTCAGTGGCTTCAGCTTCCACTGACCTCAGCTCAGCACCTTGCAGATCGGCGCTTCAGTGTTTTGGGAATACATATAACGATCCATTTGGATGAAATTGGCCCGTGTAGAGGCCCAGGAAAAGGCGTAGGCAACACTTAAATCCTAATTAAACACTTACTTTAGTGAGACTTAAGCCCTCCAGATAGGACTTGGATGGTGCCTAGGCCTTGCACTGACCCTTTCCACAGAGGTGAAAATTTTGTGGTACAGTAAAGGAGTAGGGTTATGAAAGGAGATGGGTATTTCCAGAAAATAAATCTCTGTTTTCTGGCCATTTCCACCAGTTTTTCCATGTTGTGCTTGTTCTGTGTCTCCTTAACATTCCCTCCCCCAAGCTCCATCCCACAGCACTTCCCTTTAATATTAGCATGTATCTAATGGCTGCAGGTGAAGGTAGGGAGATGAGGAGGTGTGGAGATCAGAGGCTTTTTCCATTGCTCCAATTCTCTTCTGCCATTTCAAGTTTCCCTTTACTTTTTGGCAGGCTTTGTATCTTCTGACAGCAGCCTCACTGCTTTTCATCTCTATGCAAATTACCATCCACAATAACCTAGATCCAGAGCACAGTGCAATGTCAATAAGTAGCTGCTTTGTATACCCCAAGTCGCTGCCATCCCATGATTCACCTCCATAGCAGCTCCTCTCCCCATTTCTTTTGTCTCACAGCTCGTGGGAGTTTGCATGAGGCTCTGGGAGCTTGTTGATATCAGAGTTCTGAATCAGCTGGTAGAGAAACTCCACTTGTTTCTCATAGCCCTCAACTGAGATCCTCTCATTGAAGCCATGGACTCTGTTAAAGTGAGAAGAATATTTTTCATTACAATATGCATGAGCCGCCTACATGGGAACTGCAAACCCAGTCCAGACTGCTGATTCGCCAGTTCTCTTTATAAAGGCATGGGAATGTCAAGACTTAAGTAGGAAACAGTGTGAGACAAATAAACATCTACAGAACAATGCACTCTAAGCAAGATCTTTTCCTGAGGCCTGCATAAATGGCTTACTGATTCTAAGGCCAGAGCACAGTGGGTAAGACCATGGAGTGGGTAGATAGGGCAGGAAAGTGGAAGTATAGCAGGCACTGTCGGTCCCTGCATTAACATACCACAGACCCTTTGTGTCAGAGTGCAGAACAGCCACCTGGGCACATTGCTCCTATTTCAGTTACACTTGCATGGAAGATAAAATTGATACGCTAGCAAGTGAACCAACTCCTAGCATGGTTAATACTTTTGTATTCACATAACTCCCAGCTTTAAAAGGTTTATCAAGTGGGAGTACCATGTTTGTGCCGGCATGTGGACATCCATATTAAATAAGGGCTTCACATCAGAACCAAACCTTTCAGAACCCAGAATTGTATTTGTGATCCAACCAAGTTCAGCTGTCCCACTGGAAGGGATGTTTGAACCAGGTCCTGTCTACATTTTAAACAGAGACGAACTGGGGCTAACTCCCACAGCAGTTCTCCCCTATTATGTGTGCAGCACCCAACGCCGCAGGAAATGGGTGGCTTTTGTGATTCTGAGGCACCCATACTGCTACACCACAGTATACAAATTTGAGTTTCCTTCTCTAGGCCAGCAAGTGCTAATTTTCTTTAACAATAGTCCCTAGAGCATTCCCCACACCAGCAGAATACAATACCTGGGTAAATCATCTGGTTTAAAGACCAGTGGGTTAAATCGATAAATGGCATCTGTGAGATTAGTGAAGTGCCGGCTGTCTGTGTTTCCAATACAAATACCTGGAAAACAAACTCACAGGTCAGGTTTTCTCAGCACAAGTGAAACCAATTAGCCTTCAAGGAAAAAGGCTTGGCTGATGTTGCATTTCTACACTTTGAAAACTTAAACTCCTTTTGAAAACAAATTATTGTTCCCACATCAGCACAGGAAATAAAGAATGCTGGAACTCTTTCAGCAACGAGAGGAGCTGAGCACCACACCTGGTTGGTTTCAATGGGAGTTGTGGTGCCCAGCATCTGTCAGTATCAGGCTCTTATTCTTCTATGTGTCAATTTCAAGCTTAAGTTCCTATCCAGTAAGCTGCGTAGCACAGCGTGGAACAGCTTGCATGATAAGTGCTTTAGATAGTAAGGTACAGCACAGAAGAAGAAAGATGATTTTGCCAGTCATGGAACTGCAAACTGAAGTGCTAAGACGAGAAGACCTCCCCTGCCACTCCTTACATCCCTGAAGAGATTCCCTGATATATTTTGCAGGGAGATTCAATTCAAAGTTCATTGTTTCTGCCAGTTTCCTGTTTGCTTTTTTCTATTTCCACCATCACTCGCCCCATACACACACACAGTTTAGAGCAGAGAGATGGAACCTAACAGAAGAGGGAACAGCAGCAGTTTCCAGTCGTTAACAGCTGGGGTGGAGGGATACACAGAAATGGAAACAAAGCAACGGGGGGAGAGACGGGAATGTGGAAGTATAAGAGGAAACAATAATCATCATGTGTTTGCTCTTACCTGGAGCTACGCTGCTGACATCGGGGAAAACATCCAGTAGGGTTCTTCGGAAAATCTGGACTCCAAAGGCATGATTATCCCAGGGGCTGATAGGGAGTGGGTCAAAGGCTTCCTGTAGGTGTATCTTTACTCTGTCATCAGCAATAGTGTTTTGGACTATCTCTAGCACCTATGAACACACCCAGAGGAACAAATAAGCAAAGGGAATGAGAGTTTTCCTTGTGGCTGTCTGTGCAGGTGCCAGTTTCAAGGCTTGCCTTGTAAATCAATTGCCAGCTATGGCTCCAAATGAAGATTATACGATCACAACAGGGGCCATGTAGTGGCCTCATGGTGGAAGTTTGTTTTCCTCTTACACAATGCGCTCCTGGCATTAAAGGTCCAAGTACTTCCAAGGCAATCACTTATGGGTCAGTGCCTCAAAAGGCCTTCCTTAACCCCTTCAGTACAAAAGCGCACCACCATGTGGCTGGAATCCAAAAAAACTTTCACCATGATTTTCCAGAGAGAGGGGTCTGATATTATTCATAGATAATAGGCTATGTCAGACCTACTCAAGTGAGAGAGATCAGGTCACTTTCCAGTGGCTGCAACTGACAGAAGATAAGCCTTAATACTATTACATAAGCATGTATGGTCCATGGCAAGATTCCCAAACCATGGATCACCATGTACCACTGGTAGTATGTGAGCTCGATGTTTTATGAATTCACTTCACAAATTTTTTAAGGTGGGGGTATGTGAACCAGTGAAGTTGTCTATGGGTTACTCTGAAGCAAGAGTGACTCCCAAAGGATGCTTAACATAGCTGCAAGTCTATTTCATAGAGGGTGTCCCTCAGAATCCGGGTTGTCTCCTGTTCGCCTCAATATTTAGAAGGTAGTGTTTAGAATCCAAAGTGAGTCTTCAAAAAGAGTCCTGTAAAACAAACCACTGAGGATATCTCTCATTTACACTGCATTCATCACTGTGATATCTGGCACATATAACAAACATTAAAGCAAACAACTGGCCCAAAGGGACAATCTCCCCTGGTTACAGGCCCAAATAAAGAAAAAGACACAGTGGACACATGCATCTTATGTTATGGGCTCTGTCATAAACAGATGGTTAAGGGTTAATGTCTCTTTTACCTGTAAAGGGTTAAGAAGCTCAGTGAACCTGGCTGACACCTGACCAGAGGACCAACGGGGGGACAAGATACTTTCAAATCTTGGTGGAAGGAAGTCTTTGTTTGTGCTCTTTGTTTTGTTCGTTGTTCGCTCTTGGGGCTAAGAGGGACCAGACGTACACCCAGGTGTTCCCAATCTTTCTGAATCAGTCTTTCATGTTTCAAAATTGTAAGTATAGCCAGGCAAGGCAGATTAGTCTTATGTTTGTTTTCTTTCAACTTGTGAATGTTTTTTTCCTTTTGCTGGAAGGATTTTTACCTCTGTTTGCTATAACTTTGAATCTCAGGCGGGGGAGGGGGGAGCCCCTCTAGGCTATATGAATCTGATTACCCTGTAAGCATTTTTCCATCCTGATTTTACAGAGATAATTTTTATCTTTTCTTTCTTTAATTAAAAGCTTTCTTTTTAAGAACCTGATTTATTTTTCCTTGTTTTAGAATCCAAGAGATTGAGTCTAAACTTACCAGGGATTGGTGGGAGGATAAGGAAGGGAATGGTTAATTTCTCTTTGTTTTAAGATCCAAGGAGTTTGGATCTGTGTAGCTTCCCACGGCAACCCAGGGAGGGGAAAGTCGGGGGGGGGGGCGAGAAGGGGGGATGGTTTATTTCTCCTTGTTTTAAGACCCAAGGGGTTTGGGTCTTGGGTTCCCCAGGGAAGGTTTTGGGGGAACAGGAAGTGTGCCAAACACTATATTTTTGGCTGGTGGCAGCGTACCAAATTTAAGCTAGTAATTAAGCTTAAAAGTGATCATGCAGGTCCCCACTTTTTGGATGCTAAAGTTCAAAGTGGGGAAAAACCCATGACATGCTCAAAGAGAAAAAAACTTTGGATAAACTTGGCTCTGGCAGACTGCAAATTGCAGAACACTCCTTTCTCCTAGACTCTAAACTTGGGAACAGCCAATGAGAGCTTTCTGATGGAAAAGACCTGCTGCAACAAGGGATAAGGTATTCTCAGCTGGCAAGATGCCATTACACTCAGAGATTTACAGAAAAACAACCAATAGCTTGACTTGCACCTGGAAGCATAAAGGAAGCCAGCACAGATATTACATGCTCACATCTGTCATCTGCAAAATGTAGGCAGGCAATTTTGCACTATATGAAGCTCCTGAGAGGTCGTCTATGGGAACCCTAGGTAGAGTGTATTACAACTGCGCAGTCTGGAGATGGCAGAGGCAAGATCCACAATGCAGAGGAAAGCTTGCGATCCCCAGACCAGTCAACAAGTGTCCATTTCAAAGGTATAGGAAAGTTAAGTAAATGACATGTCAGGGACAAATGTCATGATGAAAAAAAATAGGTGAACAAATGTAAAATGCAGACATTACCTCTTCAACCTTTTGTGATGGGTGGATCCGAAAATTCACAGTTGCTTTTGCAGAAGGTGGGATGACATTGGACTAGGGGAAAAAAGAGGCTCAACCAATACAAAGAAAGCCATAAGCAGAGTCAAAGGCCAATCACAGAACTGCTACTGTAATACTACATCAGCCTGATATGCACTGCTGTCAAAAAGTTTAAACTATTGCTCTTGCAGTTCCAGGGCTCACAGTGTAAGGCCCCAACCAGCTCCTATTGAAATAAACGCCCAAACCTTCCACCATTTGATCACTGTAAACATTAGCCATTTAGCACACAGGTAGTTATACAAGGATTAGGAGCTTTTCATTTAGAATTTTTTCTCTATGTGAGAAAGGGCTTGGCATTTTTTTTTTTTTAGTAATAACCTCATTTTATCTGATGTCACTCTTCCAAAAAATCCTCCTTTATAGCTGAGTCCACTTCCCCAAAGCACACCAGGCATGACCCAAGTACGTCACTTAACAGCATAAGTAGAGATACAGAATTCCTGTTTTCTACAAAATATATTTTATTCTTTGTTAAGTATGCAAGTTACACAGTCTTTGAACACACACAGTAAAAAAGCAAACAACACGTTATTTCTCTTCTCACCACTCAGTGTCACTGTTTACCTATTACTTGTTTTCTAGACAAATGATCCTTTTCAGTAAAGATTTCCTTTGAGGAATGCAGAAGGTAGGCCCAAACTATTAATTGCTCTCATTGGTGTTCCAGAGCTGCAATTCTCAACCGTGCAGTTTATCAGGTTAAGACCTTGACTGTACCAGCCAGAACCTGCTGCCTCTCACCCTGCTGTGCTTGCTCTAACCCACTGTGGAGTTTAGGGATATCAGTCTTGTGATCATGAGACAAAGGTCCCATATATAGTAGGAAATTGTCCTGTTGCTGACATTGGGTGGTCCAAAGTCTCAGTCATGCACTGTGTAACAGGGTGGAAAATGTTTTTTATCCTGTCTACATTAGCACTTAAACCATTTTCAGCATCAGTTTAGAAAGAACTGGATAACAAATATTGTCATCAGTGAAAAAATTTTCTGTTGTAAACCCTAAGGTGCGAACTAGGCTATACTTTCAGATGGAGTGAGGTTGGCAAAGCATGAAGGCCCAGTACAGAGGCTGAGTTTAAAATTAAGTGTAAGAGGAGACTACATCAACCATTCATAATGGCACATCTAGTAGTATGTGGGAACCACCATTCTAAATAATACAAGCATTCTCCTCACGCTACATGGAGGAAAAATCAAATGCACACATGAAGCTACCTTGATTCCTGCATTAAACATGGTGATTGCTGTGGTGGTCCGAACCAAGGCATTAGTGGAGGGCTTCTGCTCCAAAATTCTGCATGAAAATAAGTTTTTAAAAGGAGTTTTGTATTTATAAAAGATATAAATGACAAAAGTGAGAATTAAATTGATTAGACCAACCTATGCATTAACAGAGCAGCTATAGTATGTTTCAATTATTAATTAAAGCAAGGTAAATGCTTTACAGTCTGATAAACTGAGAAATAGGATGGCTGATTCCCAGGGAAGATCAGGCTTATTGACAAGAAAACTAGAGGACTAAAGTTTTTAAATGGACATTGGTTCCCATATTTCATGGGGGCAGAGGCTGGGAGTGTGAAGAGGGGATGTGTTCCCTTTACCTGCTGACGATAGGGGAGAACAGCCACAGGTTGGTCATGATGAGATTGAGAGGAAAACGGAACTAAGTGGCAAGAGAAAACAAAGATACACCAATTATCAAAATTCCAGCTTTGGAGACTGAAGTGATGTCATGACTCAGTGCAGAACACAGGGCTAAGGGATCACTGCTATGTACAGTATGAGAGGGATGTTGCAGAGGGAGAACTATTGCACTTAAGCTTTGAATTCTCCTTTCTGAGTTAAATGATTTTAACAGAGACTAGGAAACCCCCCTAGGTAATTTGCATCTGGGGCTACTTTTAATTTATTAACATTAATTATGTGAAACTTGAGAATGAAGCTACAGTTGAATACTCACCTCTGAAGCCAAGTGCTCAAGAATCATGATTTCTGGTCCATGGCCAAACAGATTGGGCATGGGATTCTGCTCCAACCTACAACAAGCAAATGAGCATTTGAAAAAAAACCTCATTCTACATTGCAGAAACCAGATTGCATTCATAGATCTGACCAAGAGCTTGAAATGTAGCCATATCCCTCATAGCTCACAAATCAGGAACAACTTCACCACGGATTTCAAAGCTTTGCTGTCTCATCCAAAGATATTCTTTTGGGGAGGATGAAGAGATAGCCAAGGTTGGCTCCCAATGGGAAGGAAGGAACAGTAAGGGAGATGTGGAAATCTATAAAAATGGTAGGCCAAAAAGATAGCAAGTCTCTCTTTATTTCAGGCACTTCTATAAAACAACACCCTTGCTCCCATCAATCTAGTCTGTATCCATTGGGATAGGGAGGCTGAGAAGCAGGAGCACTACCTTGTACCAGAACCTATGGGATATAACATTTTGATACCACACCATGTTTATTTGCCTGCACAGATATCACCCGTAGGCAGCAGATACAGTCACAAAAGATTCTTGGAGAGAAATTCTAGCAACAGACAAAAGGAT
This sequence comes from Gopherus flavomarginatus, assembly GCF_025201925.1. Taxonomy (NCBI): domain Eukaryota; kingdom Metazoa; phylum Chordata; order Testudines; family Testudinidae; genus Gopherus; species Gopherus flavomarginatus. The sequence continues at coordinate 14,450,497 of NC_066621.1, read as the reverse complement.
GGAACAAAAATAGATTTATGTCACCTTTGCAGATATCCAAATTCTAGGGCTACTGAGTGACATTTAGGCCCCTGGAGTAAGTCTGAGTAGCTCAGATGATGATCTAATTTATGCCTGGCTTTTCAGGGTCCCTAGGGACCATTCCAGGAAGTGTGACTAGCTGGAGTGCAGAGGTGCGCCACGCCCTCTTCCCCTGACCACAACTCCTCTGCCAGGGGTTGCATATCTGCACACTTATGAGAGCCATAAGCTTCAGTTTTAAACATACACAGAGAAGTACAATATATAGCACTGAAGTCAAGTCTGTTTAAGGAGATTTTGCACGACTATCTTAGGTCTGTTACACAGTCAGGTAAACTCTCACCTGGACAATGCTGCTGCAAGAATACCAATACTCGTCTCCTTAGGAGGGGCAGAGGAATGACCTTGCTCTTTTTCCACGCTGAAGTTCGCTGTAATTGAACCCTTCTCTGTGATAGCTATTCTGATGAACAAGAAATAACTTCATCAAACCGATTCCAAATATTACATAACCGGAGTTCTTCAGCCTCTACTGACTGTAGACAGATGGGGCTGATATGCTTATTTTTTAGAACCAAACAAAAATGCTCTAACAACAGCAGCAACAACAACAAAAAGCATTTAAAGCCACATCTGAGTGGTAGGAGCATTGTGGTCTTGGCTTTTTCTCCAGATTTCACATCACACAACTACACTTGCTCTGGCACAGCTGCAGTACCCTGCTTGTGACAGCACTGCTCAAAGACTGAAAGTAAGTGCACTCGGAAGGTTCTTTGCTTACGTTTTGTACCACAGCTGCAGTATTAGTGACAGACCAAGTGTCTTAAAAACAAATGTCATTTAAGTATAACAAGAGCCTTTCATGGTAATTAAAATGATTACAAACACCTCTGTGGAGGCAGACAATAGGAAATACTTATCCTGTGCAGTGTTTTTAAAACCTTAAATGATAGCATTTTAATTCTTGTTTGATGTCAAGGGCCAATTGCTGTCTTATTAAATCTAAACTGCATTCATATTTCAATATATAGGTATCATATTTTCCACTGGAAAACTGGCCCATGCATGTGTCCTTTTATATGCTCCCATAGCCAACACTAAGATTATGGGGGTCTCTTTTTGATTATAGTTCTGCATGAAAACCAGAATGCTCCCCAAAAAGACTAAATTGCAGCTTTGGAGAAGGAAATGGATTTGTAAAACTGAAGCACCTATACGCAGTCAGATATGACCCTTCTACCAACAGTATCTGATAAAACAAATGTGATAAACATGGCCATTGTCACCAAGTTCTTTATAGCACAATACCACATCCCGTTAGCGCCTGGTTGTCCTTCCCCTGCTTTTTACAACAACAAATAAATGAGACTGACTCATCACAGGGCTTCCTACATTAACCTCCAGGTGATATTTCAGCAAGGCCATTGAGGGATCCCAGGTCTTTAGAGGATTGTCTACCACAGAGGGAAAGGGACAGAATTCATAACTCAACTGATACCCCATTTCCTCATTCTTTCCTACTCAAGATAAAGGGTCATCCTTGCATTCCCTCAGAAAAGGTATGAATCAAATTTAGAAGCTGCATACCAAAGACAAACTTCACAGCTAAACCAGGGTCGCTATCTAAGCTGACCAAAGAGAAATAGCATTGACTGCACGCCCTCATCCTGCCATTTGCACACCAGTAAATGGCAGTCAGGAGGCTGAAACACTGATTGCCACGATGGTGAACCAGCCTCAGGTTCTGCTGCCAAAACCTCAACTACACATCAAAGTTACTACATTTTTATCTAAAGAAAAAAAAAATCCCTGGGCAGCTATAAACGACAGCCTAGAAGACGGCTGCACATACATATGGATATCTCCATCCTCAGCCCTGTGACTCAGCTGCAACCTAGCCAAACTCACCTACTCAAGTAAACAAAGAGGTATAACAACAGTGTGATACAGTGATTGGTGGGATGAAAACCTAAGGGTGGGTTTCCCAGCCAAGTGCTCCATGCATTAGCTAAGGATGCCCAATCTTTGCAATATCGAGGGCTGCAATGAAAATCTGCCTGGAGCCTAAGAGAGACACACAAATGTATGTAAGTATGTAAATATACTTAATTCTTAAATACGCACACAGTCCGAACATTTGCTTATATTTATATTTTCACTGAGATGAACAGAAACTGCAGTCAAGTCACCAGCAATAAAACCCAGTAGTTCATCGGCTGTGTCTTCACCAAGGAAGAAAAGAGCAGCTGCCATAGAGGGCCTTTATGTTGTATTATGGACACCGCTGCATTAGTCCAAACTAGCAGACTCTCTTATACTTACCCATAAAGCCAGGGATCAGGCTCATTGTGGTAAATTCTCTTCTTTCCTTACTTACACTGCTACTGGATTCTTTATTCCCTCCAAGAACCCATCTAAGATAACGCTTCCCTCATCTAGCAGGAAAGAAAGCTTCACTCCTCTAGCTTTCAGCAGAGCCGCAATCTTCATTGCTCCTTTATGACCAGATACCTATGAGAATCCAAATCAGAGGAATTGCCATGCTGAATCGCACAAGCAGTCCATCTAGTACAGTATCCTGACTCTGACCAGTGCTACATGAGAAAGGTGCAAGAAACACCAGAGTGAACAATTATGAAATAACCTGTCCATGGGATGAAGTTTCTTTCTAACCCCTGTCAATTAGTGGTTGCTTATGCTCTGAAGCAAGAGAGTTTACATCCAGTCTAATAAAACGGAAGATGTTCTCATTATTCATGAGAAGCCTCAATGCTACCCCACAGCAATGAGCTCTACAGCTTAATCAGGCATTGTTTAAAAAGGTATTTAATTTGATCATGTCTTGTCTTTCAATTTCACTGAATCCCTTCTTGTCTTTGTGAGAATGGGCTATTCTGCTACCCTATCATTCTCAATTTCTAGCCCTATGTCATTAATTAAGACTGTTAGATAACACTGTTCACTTGGAACAATCAAATAGATTTTAACCTGGATTTTCACATTTCACTCATACACTGTACTTTTTATGTCTGACACCCACACCAAAGAACAGTACAGATATACCCTTTTCCTCTTTCTCCACTGAGCAAAACCCTGATGGCCCAGGTCACTGAGAGCAGAACTGTCAATATATACCTATGACTGCAATGCGCTAAAGAGTGATTTGTCAATGCAACAACGATCATCGGGGGGGTTCACGGTAAATAATCCTTAGAAAGTTGATTTAGTCAAGTAAAAGCACAATGCAGGCAACTGGCTATCCAACAGTCAAGCTGCTGTTATAGCGGGAAACGAGAGAGACTGAGAGAAGAACAGGAGTACTTGTGGCACCTTAGAGACGAACTAATTTATTTAAGCATAAGCTTTTGTAGGCTACAGCCCACTTCATCGGATGCATGCCGACTGAGAGAAATACCTCTTCATCATGTCCAATGCCAATATAGAAAGACCTGCGAGGTCTGTAGTCTCTTCTCAGCAGGAATTCTAGAGCTTGCAGAATACCCTGTGGAACAGAGACAGCATGTTAGTCACTGTGTCCTTTTGCTCTCTGAGACTGCAAAGAAGAGCTACTTCATATGGCAAAGAACATGAAGATGTAAAGGAAATCCAGTACTTTCACAGTCCTCAAGCAGGCTTCATTCTTTTAACTATTGCAGATTTTTTTTTCACTCCACCTAGTTGATGATAATCACATTCTTTTGCAAGCACAATCCAAGAGACTTAATAATCCTTAAGACTCAGTGTGTTACATAACATCAGAATAAATATATAAAATAGTATAGGCTTGATCCTATTCCTACTGGAGGCCAAGGCAAACTCCAACTGATTTCAAAGGGAGCATGACTGGGGTCTCTATCTCTGAAAAAAATCCACTTAATTGAGCCTTTAAATTGCATCTAGACTGCATATGGTATGGCTCTCTCTAGTTGTAGCAAACCCATTACTTCAATGAGGATTAACTTTTTAGACAAAAACATTACTAAGGAAGAACAAAGAAAAATAAGAACAGTGGGGATGAAGTTTGTCATCCATTAACACTTGTGTTTTTCCAGTCTCATCTATTTTTTTTTCTTCCTAAACTATGGTCATTGTCTAATCAGCAGTGGTTAGTTTGCATTTCTGCTGTCTTGCCAGCATCCATTTTGCCTCATACATTGCAATGGTTAATTTTGATTTAGTTGTTTCTGGGATTATTACTGCCATTCTCAATAGCTAACTAGTTCCAAAACGGAAGTTCTCAAATCACAGAACTATGGGACTGTTAATTATTTACCCATCAGACTATGAACAAAAACATTCCTTAGAGTTTTTCATCTCTCTGAAATGAGGTGACAGAGAAGACATACTATAGCAGAATTTTTGTTGTCCACTGTTCCTCGTCCATAGATGAAACCGTCAAGTTCCTTAGCCGAGAAAGGAGGGACATGCCACCCCTCTTGGGAAGCTGGGACTACATCCATGTGTGCAAGCAGCATGTAGGGCATGAGCTGAGGGTCAGAACCCTGGACAGTGAAGAGATGGCTATATCCCCCAATGATCTCATGTTGAATGAACTTGGTAGAAAATACAGCAGGAAAGACTGTTTAAAAATAAAGTCAAAAGAAGAGAGAAATATACAAAGGAGAAAAATCAGCAAGATCTTTTCTATTCCACCACCAAAATTATTGGAATATGACACGAACCCGTTAGCAGAATTTTGCCACTGACTTTAATGGAAGCATGTTCTATAGTGAATTTTAACACACATAGAAATAAGATACAAAGCTTGATCCGATGCAGGCAGCAAATATGCAAGCTTCCCTCAAACAGCTTTACCAAACTGTCCCAATCTGCAGTGGAAACCCTCACTAGAGTTTTGTCTCCCTTGGCAAAAACAGGACCTGCAGCTGTGTTGGACGATTGAACCTACAGACGGGGCTCAGACAGGTTTAGGCTTTTTTATCACAAGGTTGTCTAACTCTCTTCAGGGCAGGGTCATGAAAGACACCTATGCCCTGTCTATGCTCAGTTTCTACCATCAGTGGAGATATACCACAGTTGAACTGCAGGTCCCATTTTGGCCCTGATGGTAATACAGTCCCCTTTTGAGAAAAATCAAGATAAAAAGTGCTATGTCAAACACAGTACTATTCCATTATATTCAGAATCTAAACTTCTCCTCAACTTGTTGCCAAACTCCTGCCCTTTTATTAAAAATATGTAGGAATGTAAATTCTGTACCTTTTTTAATATAATTCCCAAATTCTGCCAAGGCTGTTGTATTTTGGTCCTCTGGAGAGAAGGAAACGGTTTGAATTTTGATGGCACCTTAAATGAAAACATGAAGTAGAGGATTTTTGGCAATGATGACAACCAGTCCAACAGTCCTTTTAACTGTAATTTGAATAGGTAAGAAAATTAAGATCCTGAGTATTTTGTAGGCTTTACAGATCCCAAGACAGAGGGTAGAGGTGGTATTACCCTCAAAGAATCGACCACATTTTAAGCTCATTAACTACATTCTGGCTACCCTATTAATGCCTGTATAGTTTCATACAGAATGTTCTTCTTAATTACTTGTTCTAAATTGTTGTGTTTTGTTGCTGTGCATTGTTAAAAATGCTACTGTTTTCCACTCTGGAAGCAGCTGCATTTCACTGTATTGTGAAGATTGATTCCTTGTCGACAAAACGTTTTATATTAATGCAAATATACTAGATGGGAATTCAAATATAATTGCACCATCTTTTTCAATAAGCTTCCTAATGAAAAACATTACTTTGAGCTCAAGCCTGAGTACACTCAACTCTCACTGAAGACAATGCTTAGCACTTCACAGGAGCTTGTTGAGTGGAAAATGTGAGTTGCTTCATCACATTTTTATGGGAACGTGGTGTTCGCTGAAGCATCCTTTACTTCAGACAGTGTTGCTCCATGATGGCTCATAATGCCCCACTATGGACCTGCTCCTATCTACTTCATCAAGGTCTCTCTAAAGAAGATTTTTTGGTTTCTAATTAAAAAAAAACCATTTCCACTTGCTAGGTAATAATTCCACCAACTAAATACAGGATAGCTTTTCCCCTATTTTAAAAGTTTTAACTATTGTTTGATGCCTGAGTCTGGTTTTCTACTAGCTTCCAATCCTAATGTAATCCATATACCCCCAGAAGTTTCCTGCAAGAGTCTTTGTGTCTGAAAGTACAAATAAATTAGCTCTATAACTGGATGCCTGCAAGGCAGGGGTACAAGATTTGAGCCAGAAAGGAAAAGGGGGCACTAATTTATTTAGTGTGGCAAAGGGACATCTGAAGGTGTAGAATTGGAGAATGCAGACAAACTGTGTTTTGTATCTAAGAAGGATGAGATACTGGAGAAAACTGTCACTGGGAGGAAACAAAGGTTGCAGGTGTGTGAAATTCTGGTCCCAGTTAAGAAAAGAATATCTGCTGTGGGAAAGCATAATAATTCATTTATTTGCAGTACTTCCATTTGGCAAACTCTAAAACATTTATACAGCTTTCTGGGCAAGTTTTTCCCTGCCATCTACTCCAAATATGGTGCAGCCTAATGGATTCAGCTACTTCTTATCGTCCCTCTTCTATAGACTTAATATTATGTTTATGAACAAGGGATGAGGAATGGGACAACCAACAACAGTAACAGCACCTTGCATTTAAAGATCATCTTTCATTCAAAGTGTTTTATAAACTAAAACAGTTATACCGCTCTGAGACATCCAGGCCCCTGGCTGTGGAATCCCTCAATATCCTGTCTTCCTTTTTCATTAATATCTACATTGGACCACTCAGCAAAATTGTCATTCAGGTGTCACTGGTACACAGATGACACTCAGATATCTGTGTCCTCCACTATCTCCAAGACACATCTCCAGGTTTTGCTTAGGCTATCTGTTGGGATCAAAGTATATGGCTGCAAATGTAAACATACCGGGTATTTTGAGACAGGCACCGTGTCATGCGGTGCTAAAGAATCTTAACTGATAACAAGCAATGAATTAACAGAAGAGATATTAAAACAATATTATTCCCTTCTTTCATTTGTCAGCAGAAGAAATAAATCCTCTTTTTCTTAAAAAAAGAAATGATATTCAGTCTTTTTCTTCTGCAGTTTTTCTTTCTTCCCTATCACCCATAGCATGTACTTTCTGCAGTGTCATGGAAGCAGGGCAGGGAGGGATGTAATACACAAGTGAAGTGCCTTATGGGGATAAAGGGAGGTTGTCAGTTTCAGGGCGGTGTCAGCTGCCTCAGTTGCTGGAGGGTAGTCAGAGCTTGAGGATGGGTTAGCTGTTTCCTTGGGAATGTGTCAGTGTCTAAGAAGAGGTGCTGGGAGGGGGGCAGACCAATATCTAAGCAGGCAATAAGGGGCTGAATAGATGCTTAAAAGTAAAGTGACACAATGGGAAGAAGACACTAGTGTGTGTGTTTGTGGGGGGAATGGTGTCAGTTGAGGGAGTGCTAATGCTCAAGCAGTTTTTGTCTGTGCCTGATGGTGCATGGTACACATGGAAGAGAAGTGCCCACTGAGGAAATTCTGCCAGGGACACCAGACTAGAGAGGTCAGTGCCCTGGGGGTCTTGGTAAATGGATGGCATTAGTAGCTGATGAGGAGGCATCAATACTTAGGGGATTTCTGGCTGCTCAATGTCTTCAGGGCAGGCTCAGACCCTGGAGAATTCAGCTGGAGGATGAGTCCTGGGTGGAGGGGTGTTTCAGAGCACTAAATCTCAAGAGGGCCCTGGGATGGGGTCTTAGGCCCAGAGGAAATGGGGGGAGGAAGCCTAGTAGAAGTTGCTTGGGGGAGGGTCATGAAGGAGTTTTGGTGGCCAGAGATGGAGCAGTTAGGGAATGTCACTTTAGGGATCCATGGGGGTGCACTCCTCAGCAGAGATGGAGTGCTGGTCTGGGGGTTGGGGAGGGAGAGACTTAGCTACGAAGGGGCAGGGGCTGAAAATGGTCCGTCATCAGGGCGGATCAATCAGGGATGGGAGGAGTGGGGGTATTTGGGATGGGATTATAGTCTCCAAGATTTCTCAAGGGGTGGAGGTGGTTCTGCTGGTGGGAGCCTGCCAGGAATAGGGGTTTGGCCCCAGGGGGTTAGCTTGGTTTCTGTGTCTATGGGGGGGGGGGGGCCTGCGGAAAGATTTAGTCTGGGAGCATGAATTCTTGGGAGCAGTGTTAGTTTGGGGAATCTCTGGTAGGGCAGGGGGGGCTAATCTGGAGGTGAGGGGTTGTCTGTTGGGAGAATTAGTCTGGGGGTCCCCCTAGAAGGTTTAGTCAGGGGCAGTTTCCCCCTGAGATCAGAAGGATAGTTTGAGGAGACCCCTGGGGTGGAGGTTAGTAGGGGTCTGGGAGGTACCAGGGTGTTGGCTGGGGGTACCCCCAGGGGAGGGGCATGGGGATTAGCTGGGGGCTGGGGAGGGTTGGCTGGGGGTCCCCTCAGGGGTGGGATTTAGTTGGGGGTCCCAGGGCGTTTAGTTGGAGGTCCCCCAGGGATGGGGTTTAGTTGGAGGTCCCAGGGGGGTTGGCTGGGGGTACCTCTGGGGTGGAGTTTAGTTGGTGGTCCCAGGGGGATTGGCTGGGGGTCCCCCAGGGGTGGGGTTTAGTTGGCGGTCTCGGGGGGTTTAGTTGGAGGTCCCGGGGGATTGGCTGGGGGTCCCTCAGGGGTGGGGTTTAGTTGGGGGTCCCGGGGGGGTTGGCTGGGGGTCCCCCCGGGGTGGGGTTTAGTTGGGGGTCCCGGGGGGGTTGGCTGGGGGTCCCCCCGGGGTGGGGTTTAGTTGGGGGTCCCGGGGGGGTTGGCTGGGGGTCCCCCCGGGGTGGGGTTTAGTTGGGGGTCCCGAGGGGGTTGGCTGGGGGTACCCCCGGGGTGGGGTTTAGTTGAGGGTCCCGGGGGGGGTTGGCTGGGTGTCCTCCAGGGGTGGGGTTTCGTTGGGGGTCCCGGGGGGGTTGGCTGGGGGTACCAGGGGGGTTGGCTGGGGGTACCCCTGGGGTGGGGTTTAGTTGGGGGTCCCGAGGGGGTTGGCTGGGGGTCCCCCAGGGGTGGGTTTTAGTTGGGGGTCCCGGGGGGGTTGGCTGGGGGTACCCCTGGGGGGGTTGGCTGGGGGTCCCCCAGGGGTGGGGTTTAGTTGGGGGTCCCGGGGGGGTTGGCTGGGGGTACCCCCGGGGTGGGGTTTAGTTGGAGGTCCCGGGGGGGTTGGCTGGGGGTACCCCTGGGGGGGTTGGCTGGGGGTCCCGGGGGGGTTGGCTGGGGGTACCCCTGGGGTGGGGTTCAGTTGAGGGTCCCGGGGGGGGTTGGCTGGGTGTCCTCCGGGGTGGGGTTTCGTTGGGGGTCCCGGGGGGGGTTGGCTGGGGGTACCCCTGGGGGGGTTGGCTGGGGGTCCCAGGGGGGTTGGCTGGGGGTCCCCCAGGGGTGGGGTTTAGTTGGGGGTCCCGGGGGGGGTTGGCTGGGGGTACCCCCGGGGTGGAAGTTAGCTGGGGGCCAGGGAGTCCCGAGAGGGGTTGGTCTGGGGGTACATGGGGGCCGGGGGGGCTCTCCTGGGATCCCGGCCCCTTCACCTCTCAGCGCCTCCTTCAGCTCCTGTCTGTCGCGGGCGCTGAGCTGGAAGCCCAGCGCGGCACCCCGCTCCCAGAGCCGCGGGCACGGCGGGGGGCGGAGGACGTAGGCCCGCACCAGCACCGCAGCCAGCAGGGCCAGCGCCACCCCGCACAGCCCCAGGCAGGCGGCCCAGGCCGCCCCCCGCAGCCGCCCCCTCCGCTCCGCCATGCAGCTCCGCTGGCCTCGCGCGCCGCCCGCCAATCACCCGCCGCCAACTCAGAGACACTGGCCAACAGGCGGCTTCGTTCGGCCTTCGCCGCAAGGCCTGCTGGGAGTTGGAGTTCCCTGACCCTGACAGCTGTTTCCGGAAACTTGACAGCTCACGTGCCGTGCCCAGAGCAGGGGGCTGGAGCCAGGGGACTTGGGGCCCGTTCCCAGCCCCGGGCAAAGTGTCGGGCCCAACCCAGGCCCTGTGATCTGTTCCTGTTGACTCCCTTTGTGACCTCAGCCAACCACTTCGTCAGAGTATCCCCATGTGTAAAATGGTAATCGTACCTACTGGCCAGGGATGTTTTGAAGCTTAATTAGTCACACAGTTTAATAAACATCGGGATTTGCAAGTGAACACCACCATAGAAGTGTATAATTCTATATGCCTAAATCATGTTACATGTATTGTGTTTGTTGTTGCATTAGCAGCAGGAGGGCAAGATCTGTTCTCTAACATAACTCAGTTCCACTCGCCTAAGTGCAATTGCCAGCAGACCAGGAAATCCAATTATGGTATTAACACTATTTCTAAAATGAGAGGACTCTTGAGAAAAAGGAGTACCCTTTGCTGATAAATAACTATGTGATTTATATAGGAGAGTCGTGTAGCATGGATTCTATAAGAGTAATTAATTCTGAAAAGGTGTAGAAGCATACAGAAACTCTAGGATAGCACTGGTAAAATAAATTAACTATAGGCATGCCTAAAGCTTTTATCACCATACTACCAAGTAGAATTGGCATAAAGGTTCTGGGAAAGTGTACTTCCAAATCAGTAGATAAAGCATATGATCAGTCACATATTGTTTATTATCAAAAAAAGAACCAAACCAATATTAAATTAAATAAATTACACAAACATTTTGAGCTGGTTATGCATCATGCAGGTATCAAATAAAGCTTCAAAGTAATTACATGTTAATATCACTAGACTTTCAGAGACATAAAAGGTCATTGGAAGTTTAGAATTTTCCACCCCAATGGACTCTCTTTCTGAATTTCTCTAGTTCCCTAGTTAAGATACCCTGGAAATGAAGTTTCTGAGCTGGCCACATAGAACCTTTGAAAGAGAAATGCAAGTCATGCTAACTTGTCATTCTGTTTTGTTCAGATTGGTGAACGTTGCCTTTGAAACTAATGTTTGGGGACACATAGGCTTGTCAGGGTTCTACATCTAAAACATTTGTGCTACTCAGTAGCAAAATGGTGACAGGAATTATGCTTTCAAAAATACCATCTGTCAGCTGCTGAGGGCTGCATTTGTCACCAGAATTGGCACTAGGCTACAGAAACCAAGTATCCCTCTACCTGAGACTTCAAGGTGGCAGAGTATGTAATTATTGCCACTATTTTCATGGCATCATTCTTGACATCCCATCCGGGAACTGCAAAGGAAACAATACATCCTTTGCACAGGGATCTGTCACTCTGAGGTTTCCTGTATTTGAACTGATACTTTGGCTGTCAGGCCTATGGGACTGTGAACTGAATCTTTAGCAGACACTCTCTGATTCCTGAATTGCAATTAGGAATATCACTAATTCAAAGTTAGGTCACCACAGAGCTTTTACTATAATTAAAAAGTCCCTTGTTCCGTTGCACCAAGCTGTTTGTTTATTCAAAACAGCAAGAAGAAGGAATGTTCGGGCAGCAGAGAAGTAGACCAAGAGTAATTAATTATGGTGCATTAGCCTCAAGGATAATTTGAAAGAATTAATGTTCTGATCTTAGCTTGTAGGACATGCCAGTTGCAGCAAAATTATGATTGTCTCACTAAGGTCAGAATGAGAAGTAACCTGTTTTTAGTGTGTTCTTCTTCTCCCATCTAAAGAAAATTGTACTTCTATTTGTTTAATAATTTTCTCCTGCACCATGTAATCAGAGACTGAGGTAGAGCAGTGATGACTTAATTAATGAGGTGCCACACAAAACCCAGGCAGCTCTGATGTTATAAGATGGAATGTTTGCATAGCCTGGATGAGTCATGCAGCTCTATTTTCATTGCAAGTGGGGAATAATTTATCTGGGAGCCACACTACAGCTGCATTTTCTTTCCCTGATAATGTTATCTCAAAGACCATTTTATCAGGGTGGTTTAAGAGTCTTTTATGAATTAAACAGATTTAAAACCATATAGTAAAACACAAAAGTGTTATTAACATCTTAGGTTATTAGAACAGAAATAACTTTTTAAAAGCAAATTTTCTTTACATTTATAAAGGCCATTATTTATTTTTGCATTCCCAAAAAACAGACTAGTCAGTTTCACATTTGCTTCTAAGCAGTTTCATTTTCTGGCCCTTATGCTTTATCCCAAGGCTGGAAACACCACAGGGGAAGGTTTAAAATCCAGACAAAAAACTGTTTTCATCAGAACTTTAAAAATATCATAGACAAAATTCTGCTAATCTTAATTTGTGCAAAATTGTTTTTCACAAAACCTGAATTTGGGGCCTAAATGTATTAATAAGTGTCCCTTTAATCCTCAACACACAGTATTTACATATATTTAAATACATTTCCTCTAGTCATAGGCTTCAGAGAATCAATATCGGGATGAAAGGAAGGAACTATAACAGAACTCTAAAATAGCAATAGTTATTAGCATCACTCACACTTTTATATATAAAAGTATTAGGATTTAAAAAAAAATTAAAAAGATCTCATCTGTCTATGGGTTATCGAGTCAGGCTTGTTTGCCCGAGAGGTAGATTGTCCTGGTGGCATCAGCTTGTGGTGATTTTTATTCAAATTCATATAACGCATGAGGGACCGGACACCATAGCAAACCCAGCAGATGAGCTTTCTCTTGTCACTTAAGTGATTACCTAAAATCTATTCACCTTGAAGCTCCAAGTTTGGAGAGGTTAGTGCTGGATATCACAAGAACTACTGACTCCTAGCATACCCAAAATATGCTCAAACTTTAATTATACTGCTCCTGAGTTATAGCATCATCAAAAACCATGGATGTTGCACTGAGCTAAAGGGTCTCTCTCTCCCTGTCCCTGAATTTGCTAGAGATGGACAAACTGGTTAGGAAAACCTGCTCACCCTGAAACACTTACCTATTTCCAGAACTGCCCAGAGCGGGTGGCAAGTGGAGCAATTTGCCCCAGGCCCCCATGAGAATATAGTATTCTATAGTACTGCAACTTTTTTTTTTTATGGAAGGGGCCCCCAAAATTGCTTTGCCCCAGGCCTCCTGAATCCTCTGGGTGGCCCTGCCTATTTCTAGAGTTGAATCTAAACTGAACTTTTTAGTAATGTCCAGATACTGAGAATAGGAAGAGGAAGCATCAAAACACCACAGGAATGGCTGCTCTCGTGATATTCCCAGACTAAAGGCCTGACCCAAATCCTGTTAAAGTAAAAGGCAAGATTCTCCTTGACTTCAATGGGCTTTGAATCAGGCCCTAATTCTGCCGGTGTTTTGAATAAGCTTTATTTTAACTACCCAAACGATTGGGAAGGCCAGTGTGTGCATATAACTCCCACCAGAGCTGGTAGGAGCTGTTGGTCATGTGAGCTAAGGGTGCCTGATATCCAAAAATAGTCTGAGCATGTAATACAGAGTGCAGCATTACTCCCATGCAGTGGTACCAAGGATTTTAGGGTAACAAAAATGGAGCACTGGCTCAGTAAATAGTAACGGGTAACAGACAGGACAGCGCAGGAGGTCCTCTAGGGTAATAGAGAATACAGAGGTGGTTTTGGGTGGAAGCCCCAAGAAATTCACAGGCTTAAATTCAGTGTGCAGATTCCCCAAAAGTCAATGCATGTTTTAAAATATTATCACCATGCAAACCTGCGTCACTGCATCTTGAGAGGGTTATTTTTGTGGTTGTGAATCAAAGCCAGGAAAGGCTTGTAAATCTCCTTATTTCACCTCATTGAAAAAAGGAAGGAGAATAAAGGTGATGCCTAGGTTATGCAATCCATATGACTGGGTATGTGAGTGGGTTCTGGAGGAGGAGAGACAGAGATAGGGTTGACAAGGATGCTGAATATTAATAATCCTTCTGCCTGGAGGCACTTGCCATTAAATGAAGTTGCTGCTCTTCTACAGATGAACGTTATTTCCTGAGTTCCTGCTTCTGTTGTGTTCTGCTACTTGCTCCAAGAGTCTGTTGCTCTGAATTCCACACACAGAGGGAAGGAGGAGAGAGGATATCAGGAGGAGAGGTGTGACGGCCCCTCGCCTCGCAAACTCACTGCTACCCTGGGTTGGAAGCACAGAAAGACTGCTCTGTGCACCACTCAGACAGGGGAAGCATCTTCATAAAGGAATATGTGAGAATAGTCAGTTCCGGAGGCTTTGCCAGCCCTTTAACATTCCCCCGGGCACTCACAGAGCTGTCTGGGCCTCCGACCGGAACATGGTTCCAAACATCTCCTAAAGGGACAACAAGATGGGTTTGGTTAGAACGGTGCCACCAATTTACATATGTTGGTGTCCAACCACACAGCCACTACATTTGATCTCCATGTCTCTACCCAGCCTTACACCTTCTTCATTTCCTTTTGAGAGGTAAAGCTCAGGAAGGTTATTGGCATTGTGGCTGCCTGGTTTCTAGGGTTTCCTTTGCATTGTTCCTTAATAGGCTGAAAAGGTCAATTTTCCAATGACTGTCTTTCTCGTGCTAGACCCTCAACGGATGCAAACAGTGTAGCCCCTATAAAAGTCAATGGAGGTACACTGATCTATACCAGCTGAGTGCTTGGACCAAGATCTAGTGATAGTCCTTATGCTCCACACTCTCCAAACTTTGGAGGCCTTCAGGACCTGAACTTTGTGGCACAAGCCCATCTCTAATATGAACCCAGGAGTTCCTCTACTGGAATCGACCATCTAACCCAGTATCCTGTGACATTGGCCAGTGCCTGATGTTTCAGAGGAAGACATAAACCATCCACCACAGTGTGTAATACCGGGTTTCTTCCGGTCCTCACCCCACCCCACAAGCTTCTGCATTTAAGCATGAGGACTGAGAGCCCTCCAGCCTCCAGGCACATGACAGATAAAAGGCTGCAGACGCAGCAGCAAAAGATGAATGAGTCTCTCATGAGAGGAAGGACAGTCTTATAGTTAAGGCACTAGACTGGGAGTCAGGAGATGCGGGCTCAGTTCCTGCTGCTGCCACAGACTGACCTCCCTGTGTGACCTTGGGCCACTAACTTCCTTACTCTGTGCCTCAGCTTCCCAGCTGCAAACTGCATAATACCTCTCCCTCTCACCCACCCTTGGTCTGTTTCATCTATAGTGGTTCTAAGCTCTACGAGGCAGGGGCTTATTATGTGTATGTACAGCTCCCAGTATAATGGGGCATCAGTCTTAGTTGGGGCAGCTGGGTGCTACCACAATACAAAGTGATTCCTGGTCCTATTACTTACCTCCTCCAAGTTCTTAAATTCTGCACTGCTTTCATCCGCAGATTCATCATAGATGGAGAGCTCTGTCTGACTTGGTCTCTGCATGCGAAGAAGTCAAAATCAATGATTAGCAGGCACAGGACTGAAAGAGATAAAACTGTAGCTAACCCGAGAACAGCCTATGAAGTTGCCCTATATAGTTTGGAAGCACAAATTATTCTTCGACATGGGCGTGGACAAAAACATCAGACCCCCAAACCAGTAAAGTGGATACAGAAAATGATTGGGCAAGTGCATTGGTACTGATTTGCATTTACACTAGGGCTGAACTGCACCACTCCGGCATTACATTTACATTAAATTACACTTTGTGGTCCCTTTTGGCTGTGAAAGTGGTATAAAGAGGCATTAATGCAGATGAGAATCAGACCTATTGCCTTTTGGATCTTCTTTTTTTAAAAAAACAACAAACAACAACAACATATTTGTTCCAGTGTGAAACTACCTCTTTAAAGTACAGTAACTGGAATCCGGGCCCCAACTGAGTTAACAGTGACCCTGTAAGACACCCCCCGCCTGCCCCAACATTTAAATTCAACAAACAAAACTAAAAAAGAGTCAGTTGTTTCCTTGTCCTAAATCTCAGTGGTAGCCAGGCAGTTTCACCTTCAGCAAATCTCTTAAAAAGCAAATAATTGCTGTGCGGCAGTGATAAGGTCTTTCCTAAGATCAAGGTTGAGGCTGCAGAAGTTTTATCAGGTGTAGCAAGGCAAATAAGTGGGCTGGGAGCAGCCCATGGCTGGGAGCAGCTAGTTACAGCATAGGCAAGGGATAGGTCAGACCACAGTTCGCTTGTTCAGGGAATAGTGAACTGCAAGACTGGTGTTCAGAAGCGGTTGCTTAAAGCTGTGTGTGCCACGCTGTCTGTGTTGGTTCACTGCGGTGTCTGATTGCCTCTCCTTCAGCAGGAGAAGAATGAAACAAATGATTGCACAGCTCAGTGTCTGTCTGTGAGTGCTGCTGATGCCCTCATCAGCACCGCAGATTCTATACTTAAAATTCCAGCTGCCCCGTGGTTTCCTGGGACATCGCCCCAAGCTGCTTGCCCCAAGCCCTCCCTGACCCTCGCACGAGGCTGTTGGTGCACAAGGCTGTCATTGCTCTCTCAAGCCCTGCCTCTCACCCAGTGGAAGGCTGGCGTTGCCCCTTGCCCCCCCGCACATTCCTTCACACCCCACTTTTTTGACAAAAGTGGGCCTTTGTCCTGTTTGCTCTTGACAACTGATCAAGTCAGCAAGAGCAAATGGGACAAATTCCTCCTTTTGAGAAAAAAAAAGTCAGAACGACTTGGGCAGGGCTTAAAAAAGGAACTGTCCCTCCTAAAACTGGAGGTATAGTCACCCTATAAGACTCTCCAGTCCCCCCTCTCTCCAGCCCTCCCATAAGACTCTCCAGTCCTCCTGTCCTATTAGTTGCTTTCCCTGCTACTCCCCTGGGGGTGTAAGGTGCACATATTGTGCACACCCACTGAATGCCTCATTAGTGCACGGGCCATGATTCAGTTGCATACGTTGTTTTAGGAAGGTTTTGCCCTTGTGTTGGGAGCTAAAAAAGCACACCATTTTTGTGTTTTTCAGGAGCCAGCATAAGCTAGTGGATAGTGCACTAGATTGGGATTCAGGAGGCCTGAGTTCTCTTCTCCCAGTGTTGCCATGGGCATATCACTTCATCTCTCTGTGCCTTTGTTTCCCCTCCAATCCTGTGTCTGCCTGTCTATTTAGGTTGCTAGCTCTTTGAGGCAGGGACTGTCTCTCAGTAAGTGTGTATACAGCACCCCGGTCTCTAACAGCTACTGCAGTGTAAATAATATGTGGGTGATCAGTAAGGGAATAGGTGGTGATTGACAGTGAGGGGAACAAGAGTTCCCAGAGTTATCATAATAATTCTTCTTCTTCCTTCCAGGCTGCCATGGAGTCCTACAGTCCCTCTGCTGCACTTTAGATATGCTGCCTCACCCACTCCCCTCCAACCCTCCAGTGGTGGTAGAAATACACTGAGAGAAGGGGCCCAAAGGAAAGCAGGGTTTCCAAAGGGGAACGTGTCTCGGTAGCCAGGGCCGGCTCCAGGCACCAGCTGAGCAAGCTCGTGCTTGGGGCGGGAGATTGTGCGGGGCGGCATTCTGACCAAACCTAGGGTGGCACGGCCGTTTTTTTGTTGTTGTTGTTGTTCGCTGCTTCCGCCACCCTGTAGGGGGCAGAGGCGGGGAGGAGGGGAGCGCCTTGCAGCAAAGTCGGTAGGGCAGCCCTCGTCCTTCCCTCCCCGCCGACCGGAGCGGGGCGGAGCCCTCCTGGCAGGCGGCGCGGCGGTCGGGGCCGCGTGGCAAGCGCCCTGCTGAAGCCCTGGCTGTTCCCCTTCTCTCTCTCGTTCTCCCTCCCTCTCACCCCATTAGACCGGGCGTGCACTCTGCAGCACAGGAAGTCCCCCTGCACCCTGACTCCAGCTGCCCTGTAGGGTTTTTTGTTTTGTTTTTTCCTCTGCTTTGCCAGCCATGCCGTTGTCTGCCCCCACCTCGCTTTGCTGCTCTGGCCACACCGTGTTTTTTTGGTCTTTTTTCCCTGCTTTGCTGCTCCGGTGCGCCCCCCCCCCCTTTTTTTTTTGGCTTGGGGTGGCAAAAAATCCAGAGCCGGCCCTGTTGGTAGCATATTTCTCCTGGCTGAGCTGCTGTTTGCGCACACGCATAGTGGCAAGTCTGGATGTTTTAATACGTTATCATGAGATAAACTCGGCAGCCTGGCCATTGTTTCCTTTCGAGTTACTATGCAATAACCAGCTGGTATCTTACTAAATAACCTATGTCACCCCTGTATTTACAGCATGTGCCACGTTGCTGCATGTCACTTTCCTTGCCCCTCCCACTGGTAGTCTTGGGCCTATGCGTTTAAACCGATTTTAGCAGCATTAAACCTATTTAACGCTGCATCCGTCCATACAACAAGGCCCTTTATATCGATATAAAGGGCTCTTTAAATCGGTTTCTGTACTCCTCCCTGACGAGAGGAGTAGCGCTGAAATCAGTATTACCATATCGGATTAGGGTTAGTGTGGCCACAAATCGACAGTATTGGCCTCCAAGCAGTATCCCACAGTGCACCATTGTGACTGCTCTGGACAGCAATCTGAACTCGTATGCACTGGCCAGGTAAACAGGAAAAGCCCCGCCAACTTTTGAATTTCATTTCCTGTTTGCCCAGCGTGGAGCTCTGATCAGCATGGGTGGCGATGCAGTCCCAAATCCAAAAAGAGCTCCAGCATGGGCCATATGGGAGATACTGGATCTGATCGCTGTATGGGGAGACAAATCTGTTCTATCACAGCTCCGTTACAGAAGACGAATGAGAAAGCATTTGAAAAAATCTCCAGGCTATGACAGAGAGAGGCCACAGCACAGTGCTGTGTGACAAGCATAACGGAAAGCCAAAGAATCAAATGGACGCTCATGGAGGGAGGGAGGGGGTACTGAGGACTCCAGCTATCTCACAGTCCCCGCAGTCTCCGAAAAGCATTTGCATTCTTGGCTGAGCTCCCAATGTCCGCAGGGTCAAACACATTGTCCGGTGTATTTCAGGGCATATGTCGTCAATTTACCCCCCTGCCCCGCCGTGAAAGAAAAGGGAAAAAAATCGTTTCTTGACTTTTTTATATGTCACCCTATGTCTACTTCATGTTGCTGGTAGACGCGGTGCTGCGGCAATGAATAGCAGCATCCTCTCCCCTCTCCTCCTCTCCCCGGTAGCAGACGGTACAATATGACTGCTATCCATCATCATCATCAGCCCGTGAGTGCTCCTGGTTGGCCTCAGGTAAGGTCGGCCAGGGGCGCCTGGGTAAAAATAGGAATGACTCCCGGTCATTCCTGGTAGATGGTACAGAACGGCTGGTAACTGTCCTCATCATAGCAACTGGGGGCTGAGTTCCATCAGCTCCCCCCTCCTTCCATGTCTAAAGAAAAGATTCTGTACTGCCTGGACTATCATAGCAGCTGGATGCTGGGCTCCTCTTCCCCCGCACCGTTTAATGTCCTGCCTGGACTATCATAGCAGCTGGAGGCTGCCTCCCCCTCATTTTATCTCACTAAAAAGTCAGTGTTTCTTATTCCTGTATTCTTTAATACTTCATGACACAAATGGGGGGGACACTGCCATGGTAGCCCAGAAAGGTTGGGGGAGAAGGGAATCAACAGGTGGGGTTGTTGCAGGGGCACCCCCTGTTAATGGCATGCAGCTCATTATTTCTGCGGGATCTGACACAGAGTGACTGTGCTCTCTGGTTCTCTGATACACTGGTTCTCTAGTACACTTGCCCCATATTCTAGGCAGGACTGACTCTATTTTTAGATAAACCATAAAAGAGGGATTGAGTCAGGGAGTCATTCCCATTTTTGTCTTTGCGCCCCCAGCTGACCTCAGCTAAGGCCAGCCAGGAGCACCCATGACAGCAGCAGACGGTACAGAACGTCTGATAACCGTCATCTCATCACCAATTTACAATGGCACAGCAGACGGTACAGAACGACTGGTAACCATCTCTGCTACCTTGCAATGGCAAATGAATGCTGCTGTGTAGCGCTGCAGTAGCGCCTCTGTCAGCGGCATTCAGTACACATACAGTGACAGTGACAAAAGGCAAAATAGACTCCATGGTTGCCATGCTATGGCATCTGCCAGGGCAATCCAGGGAAAAAAGGCGCGAAATGGTTGTCTGCCGTTGATTTCACGGAGGAAGGAATGAGTGACGACATTTACCCAGAATCACCCGCGACACTGTTTTTGCACCATCATGCATTGGGATCTCAACCCAGAATTCCACTAGGTGAGGGAGACTGCGGGAACTATGGGATAGCTACCCACAGTGCAACGCTCCAGAAATCAACGCTAGCCTTGGTACATGGACGCACACCACCGAATTAATGGGCTTAGTGTGGCCACATGCACTCGACTTTATACAATCTGTTTTACAAAACCGGTTTATGTAAAATCGGAATAATCCCATAGTGTAGACATACCCTTGGACATGTTCTTCCTTTAGTTTCTATGGGCTGATCTCTGCCCTTGTTTGCATCTGTGCCTCCCCATTGGTAATCAAACCATCCCAGTTACATCTGTGCAATGCTTCTGACTTCAACAGGGTTGGACAGTGACCCCCATCTGGGTGTCTGGTTTATAACCTTGGGCCTCCACCACTTGAGCTAATGCAGGGGTTCTCAAACCGGGGGTCAGGACCCCTCAGGGGGATGCGAGGTTATTACATGGTGGGGTCACGAGCTGTCAGCATCCACCCCAAACCCCATTTTGCCTCCAGCATTTATAATGGTATTAAATATGTTTAAGAGTGTTTTTAATTTTTAAGGGGTGGGGTGTCACACCCAGAGGCTTGCAGTGTGAAAGGGGTCACCCGTACAAAAGTTTGAGAACCACTGAGCTAATGGAATAACAGTAGTAGGCTCTTATCCTCTCATGTGTAGTGCATGTATGTAGCTGAGGGCAGAACGCAGCCCTGCGGTTCTGTAACCTGGTGGAAAGCCCAAGGTGTACCTCTTCTAAACCAGGAGGACGGAAGACTCCTCTGGTATTTGCCAGCGCAAACAGAACAGCATCGTGGATGGTCAAGAAGATGTGACTTGGGTCCAGGCCCCCTTCTTCGAAGACTCCGCCTGTGCTAATGTCATGGTACACCTGGGCTGCAGAAGGGGAAAAGATGTTATGAGCAAAGAGAAAGAGACTGAAGGAGGAGCTGTTTGAAAGTAAATGGGGCTGACGGAGAGTTCCTGAACCGGTAGCAATCCCGGTGGGCAGACGCTTACCAGATCAGAAAGGAAATGGTTGGGATTTCTTCCCAGAGCAGAGTGCCTGCACAAAGCCTGTGCATTACTGGCGTCTCATTTAAAGCCGGAGGGCCCCCTGCTGTTGATGCACTTGCAGGTGTGTAAATGAGGGCAGAATTTTGTCCTATGTTCTGTGTTATGGTTGGTTTCTGAGGTTGTGACTGATATAAGATGGTCTGTTGGGCTGAGCCGGAGGAAGGTGATTGCATTGGCATCCCAGGGAGGGTTTTCAGTGGTTCATGGGGGGCAGCAGTGGAGAAGGTAGTTTTCCATGATTTTGGGATGGGGAGGATTCTGGCAGAATTTTTGTTCTGGGGTGATGCAGGTCAGTAGTGCAGGCAGGGTGGTTGGAAGAGAGAAAGGAAGGGTGAGGAGAGACAGATTTACTGCATATATATGTATTCTTATAGGTGCAAACTGTGGAAGTACTACAGCTATAGCCAATCCCAGATAAGATGCTTACAATTATACACACCAAGCGCAGACTTTTTCCAGTCTACATTCCCCCTCCTTTCTTCCGTCTCATCTGTTCTGAGTTGTTCTGACATGTCAATTACACATTATTACGGAGAACAATGAAGCCCAGGAAAGTCTAAGTATAATCCTTTCCCATTGTGGGCCGACAAACTTGCATGTTTATAACCATTAGCCACAGCTGTTAAGCTCCAAAGAGAACACAACGGGGCCTGAAATAAATGTTTTCAAGTGGAAAACATATCCAAAAGCCTCAATCCCAAAGAAAACCATCCCCCTTTTCATTTTGCCTTTGTATAATGAAATAGCTCTGTAAACTCTTTCTTCTTGCTACAAGCTTGCTTTATTCTCAGTGGCCATGAGCTATGAAATCCCGCTTCCTAAAATAATCAGCATGGAGTGGCATGTGGTGGAAACCTCATCACTTAGGAGATTTCATAGTAGCAGTGGGGAATATACTGTAGGGACCAATCCTGCATTAGTCACAGGAGAGGACGAGATAACTGAAAACTTTGTTGGTTCCCTATGGTTTCCTCCCGCCCTTTCCATTGATTCAATATAGGAAATATATCACCACTACGCCTGTGTCTGAGAAATGGGGGAAAGAGCACAAAGCAATGTGCTATGCTTGGATGCTTACCATGCACGTTTGCCAGGAAGACTTTAATCCCAATCTTCTGATAGTTGGAACACAGCTGGACGGGAAGATGGAGAGAGAGAAACAATAATAATATTTAGAGATGCTTTGGACTTATACAAGGCCTTTAATCAAAGGATCTGAACCCACTTTGCAGATGCTAATTCATACACCCTCACAAGCTGCAAGTGAGGAAGATAAAAGGAAATTACTAACCTGTAACTGGAGGTTCTTCAGGATGTGTGGTCCCTATCTGTATTCCACTGTATTCCTTCTCACTGGCTCCGGGCGCATGGTGCACCCTCGTAAACCCACAGTGGAATACAATAGGGACCATCACTTGAAGAAGTATCTTTATCCCTATTGCATGGAAGGGAAACAGAGTTGCAAAGAAGTGACTTGTCCAAGGATTCACATACTGAATTAGTGGCAGAGAACTAACCTTCCCCAGAGCTTTTGTGCCCATCAGATCCACGAAGCACACTCCACTCATGTCCAGGATAATGGTGTGGAATCTAATATAGGGTGGTGCTGTGATCATTGGGTCGACGTTTGCAGCTGGGATAACACTGCAAGTGCTGCCCCGATGGCTTGAGATGCTGCCCTGTTCACTTGAGGTATTGACCTGCCCGGCACTGTTTGCAGGGGGGTGGAATGTGATGTAGGAGATGCTGGTGCCGTTGGCAGTCATTTGATTATTGTTGGTGTCTGTCGGAGAGGTGCTTTCAAAATCTTTCTGGAGCTCTTGCACTGACAAGGTCTGCAGTCAAACAAAGGCAACCAGGTCAGGATGCAATTATCAGTGCTCTTGACCTACCTCATCCAGCCCAAATTTTGTGTCTGTATTTTAGAAAGACATCCATCAGGTTAATGTCATCACTGGCATTACTCTATACAGTTCAGTGGAGTTACAGCAGGTGCGAATTCTTGTCTGATATTTGTCTGCGCCCAAAGGATCAGCCAGTTTGTCAAACATCGTCAATGTCTCAAACTGCAAGCTGCATTCTGGCCACAAAGCCCACCCCCACCCCCCCGCACTTGGCCCATTCGTTACCCTTGGCTGGGCATTCAAGGTACCCAGCGGGGAACAGGACATTTGACAGCCTCCCCTGACCATGAAAAGAGAAGCCAAAGGGGTGAGATGTAGAAAGCCCTCAGGATCCAGTCAGGAGGAGAACAATGTGGAGGCACAGCCAGGGCTGATACAGCCTCTGCTTCCTGGATCCTCTAAGTTGCCTTCCCAGGTACCAATTACCTCAGCCAGCTGTGTTCAAACATGGGAGGCCACTTTGACAACTTGCCAAAAAATTCCTAAGGGCTATATCTACTTTGCATATATATTCACATACATTTTAATAATCAAGACTGGAAACACTGTGCCCACATTCGCCCCCTTCCATCACAGATGTCATTTTGGATTCACTAGCCACAACACGAAGAGGAGACCATATCACTAACAGGTGATCTTTCCCCGCAGTTACCTGCTATGGGCTCCTGGGCTACTCATTCCCAGTCTAGACACTCTGGGCAAATTGAGCTGAATCCTGCTCCTACTGAACTCAATGGGACTTTTGCCCCCAAGGTTGGTGTGAGCATGGTTTGGCCCTTTGTGTAGGTCACTGTAGCACGTGCTATAGGTAAGAGTGGGAAGGGGGAAGTGCCACAGGGAGGTTGGACACATGGATGTACATGGGGCTATACAGCAATCAAAGAAACCCACAGTGAGTTACCTTCTTGTTCCCGAAGAACAATTTTTGCAGCCTCGTTGTTTTTTGTGAAGCCGCCTTCTTCTCCTGATGTTTCACATATTTTTTCCTGGCTAAGTACACTTTGCCGGGGTCTACCCCAGTCTGTGGAGAAAGAGAGATAGTGAGCTGGGTTTGCTTATGTAGCTCATCTGTCAGTGATGTGAGCTCAAGAGCCTTGTACCCATATATGAGAAACAGAAAGGGAAACAGACCACTGCCCATGCTGGCACGTAGTCTAACAATACTTCCTTTCTCAGGAGCACAAAATATGAAGGTAGTAGAACTAGATGGGCTGGAATGGAACCAACTGTGCCCCCCAGCTTACATACTCCCCATTTCAGGGTGAGTCTCTGCCTCAGCTGCTATGTTCACACTGCTATTTTTAGCATGCTAGCTTGAGTTCTGCTAGTGTGAATCTGTCCAGCTGGGCTGGAAAGCTTGCTTCCAGCTGCAGTGTAGACATACCCTGAGCAGCTAAAGTCCAAAGCTCTTGTAGCAACATGCACAAAACTTGGATGGAGGAGCACAGGTTGCAGAAGGAGGGAAGAGTTTGGAGGAGGCCCCAGGAAGTCAGTCTGTGTGCACATGGCTGGAATGCTAGCGACCATTGCAGCACCTCTGGCAATAGTTGTTTTACTAAAGAGCCAGTTTAGTTTTGCAAGCGTGGAATCATCTCATGTTATTACCCAGCATGTGGTACATGAGATGCGATAGTAACAGTGGGAATACATTGCAGCTGGCACACTAGATGTGTCTGAGTCAGGTGACCAAAAGTCACATGGCAGCAGCCAGGAGGGTGCATCAGAGGAGAGCTGTAGAGAGACCCACAGACCAGGGAAGAAAAGGACTATGACCTGGAAGGATAGAAGGGATTATTTATGAAACCCTGCTGATTGGGAAAGGAACTGCTGGTACTTGAGAAGGCAAATGAATTGCTTATGTTATGAACCCGAAGGGCTTAATAAAGCAGGCCCATGCAGGGGAAACATGCAGGTGGTCTGCTGTCGACCACACTCTGCAATGCTCCTTATCAGCAGAGGCCTCAGATGAGCTCCCTTCCTAGCTAAGGTGACTGACATGAGAAATGGTCTCTGTCCTCAGAAACTGAACACACAGTCCCCCACAGTGCTCCCAGGCCGTGCTGGCTTTGGGCAGTCAGATCAGAGGCTGAGATCCGCATACTTTTGAAACTAATTAGTGCTTTCCATCATCTCTGCAAACAGAAGCTGGCTAAAGTTTTCTTACCTTTGCTATAACCTTCTCCCTGAATATCTCTGAATTGGCAAAGTACAGTGGGGAGCAGTAGGTCACAATTTTAATCCCATCTATTTCACGGACCTGCAACAGACATCAGAGTTCAGACTATGCACAACAACTCAAGCCTTTGCATGGGCTTGTTAGCTTTGGAGTTTTTGCAACAAGAGAAAATACAGGTGAGGTGAATAGATCTGGAAAAGAAATCTCAGGTAACTTTCAATAAGTGCTTATCTGTGGGGAACACAACTAGAGCTGGGCAAAATTTTTTGCCTGAGACTTCTTTTGGTGATAAATCCAGATTTGGCAACACCAAAACGTTTCACAAATTCATGTCTGTTTCACCAAATTGTTTTGGCTGGAAAAAAAAAACACTTAAAACAAAAAAGTCAGAAAAAAATAAAAACATTTCATGTTGACATTTTTGAAACAAAATGTTTTAATTTTTTTTTACTCCAAATGGCTTTTTGTTTCAAAATTTCTTTAAGTTTTTATTAAAAATAAAAAACATTTAAAAATGGACAAAATAGAAAGGAAACGTTTTGCTCGACCCAAAGCAATTATTTCTGGGCATTGCTGTGAATTGAAAAATCAGTGATTTGCACAACTCTAGACACAACTGCCAGCTCCCTCAGCTTTACCATGGAGTAATAATGTAACCAATGAACCAACCCTGCAGGTGGGGCCAAGGCCGGCTCCAGGCCCCAGCGTGCCAAGCATGTGCTTGGGGTGGCACGCCACGGGGGGCGTTCTGCTGGTTGCCGGGAGGGCGGCAGGTGGCTCCGGTGGACCTCCCGCAGGCGTGGCTGTGGAGGGTCCGCTGGTCCTGCAGTTCCTGGGGAACTTCCGCAGGCATGCCTGTGGGAGGTCCACCGGAGCCGCGGGACCAGCGGACCCTCTGCAGGCACGCCTGTGGGAGGTCCACCGGAGCCGCGGGACCAGCGAGCGGCAGAGCGCTCCCCGCAGTGTGCGCCGTGCTTGGGGCGGCAAAATGGCTAGAGCTGGCCCTGGGTGGGGCAGATGGGTGGAAAATCTGGGGGCCTTCTGCTTAAAATGACACCGACAGGTAGTAAATGATCACAAATACCTCCACCAGAAGGAGCAGATCTACTGTTATGGCTTCTGAAAAAAATAACAAGCAAATAACCCCACTGAGCTGAATCAGGAGAGATAGTAACACAGCCTACAGCCCCTTTGAATCACTTATTGGTCAGGTCATGCAGGAATGAGAAACAGGGGGGCTTGCATTTTTGGTTGGGAGATTTTAGCTTCCACACTTACCTTTTTGTAGGTTTTGGGGTTCTTGTAAATGTCGGTTGAAGTTACCTGACCCAGGGCAGAGCCATTACGACTAGGGGAAAAGAATACAACAGATAGATTACATTTAAGATGAGGAAGAAAAATGTTGCTTCTTTTGCTGCCATGAAAGTGTGCAGCATACGAGGATTACTGTTTGTTTATATTACGGTAACACCTAGAGGCTCACACAGGACTGGGTGCCTCAGTGTGTTCGCTACTGGTGAGAGCAAGGTTAATTCACAAGACTGCTCTGTTCTTTGGCTGAAATTCACCCCCGTGCAGAGGACCAGCTGGAGGCCTGTGCACCAGTTAAGGCCTATGCTGAGGGGAGTAAGTAACACATAGGCTTTGAGCCAGGCTTTGCAAAGGGTGGATTTCACCCTTTATGAGCAGTGGATTCCTTAGGGAAGGACACATGGAGCTGGTGTTTTTCTGGGCAGGGTAAATAGCAGCAGGTAAATACACCCGCTTTGGAGTGGGCACCTGAGTTACTGCGCACAGGAACAGAAACCAGGTAGTAATTAACAACTGACATTCCTGTTTGCACATTGAAATGGGAAAGTTTGGAGCCTGCATTCTTGCAGGGCCTCCTGTCAGATCCTCCTTTGAAAATCTAGCTCGAAGGCAATTGATACAAAGACCCCCCCAGGTTGTTTTGTAACTGGAAAATGTTCTGCAGTTGTGTGGCCATATTGCAGCTTGGCACCGAGATGCTACTTACAACTGAGTGTGGAAAACCACCACCAGCACAGAAAATCCCACTCCAACAGCGACTCCGAATGGCAGGCCCAAGAAGAAAGCTGACAGGAAACTCACCACCCAGACCAACTGTGGAAAGACGAGAATGGCAGGTCACTTCTCTCTTCCACAAGCAGTGGGCACTCTGACGAAACATTAGCAAGGACAGATGGACCAGAACCAAAATACCTATGGCTTGGGCATTAAAAAACCTAAATCTAAATTTTGCAGCTTAGACCTTTTTCTAGCTGTAAATTGCTGTTTGGTGCACAAGAAAAGTTTTCATGTGTAGTGTCTGTTCTTGGGACACCGAGGCACAAGTGCCATAAACTCAAGTTCCTCAGCTTTAGCAAGGTGTCAGTACATTTGTACAGTACTTCAGATACCCCTCAGTACCCAGACTAGCTCACTCACTACCTTGCTGACTAGTCAAGACAGGACTTTTGCTGCTTGGGCCCTTTTCTAATGTATTCACGCCTTTCTGAAAGCCCCTGCTGCTGCTGCTGCTGCTAAGTCTTTTAGTAGGGATGTGCATATACTTGAAAACATTTTTTAGAGCTGGTATAAAAGGCCTAGATACGTAACTGATGCAGAAGCAATGCCCTTTGAGAAGCATTTTAGAATCCTCATCCCACCCACAACAGGAGTAATTGGCCTGATTCTGATTTCATCCACACCAGGGGGTAACACCACTGAATTCAAATCCCAGATTTACTCTGGTATAAGAGAGAGAAGCAGAACCAAAACCTTTCATTTGATCAGTGACTTCCCTTCCTCATAAGCCCTTTATAAACTATGTGATACCTGAAGAGTGAGCCATGCAGCCAGCTTATGACAGCCATCTGATATCACATAGCAATGTCATGACAACAGTTTAGGACAGGAAGTGGAGAAGGTCACTGTATCCAATTGAAATTCCAGGGAAAATTTAGATTGGCAGAATGCAATTAACTTAACTGAAATTTGGCCAGGATACCGGGATCAACAGCGCTGTGTTACAAAAAAGGGTGGTGCAATCTTTCTTAACTACAGGTGACCAGAGCCCTGCTTTGTTATCTGATCCAAAAGACAGCACAGCTTGAGCTTATGTCAGTAAGATGGATCTGAACTCAAACATTGGATCCAAGCCTCTTGAACTTTATGGAAGATCACAGACGGATTCAAACTTTGGGTCTGTCTGGACCAAGGTGAAAACAGGTGTTTTTAAAATCGGGTTAGGTAATATGACTTGAATTTGTCTTGACTAGGAAAAGTGGTGAACAAGTTGGCTAAGCCCAACCTAAACACAAATACTTTTAGTAGCCAGGACAAATCTTTAGGCTCCAACAAAACCAGCTGGCAGCATTTTAAAAGAGTTAAACTGTGTCTAAACTAGCTACTGAAGTGGTGTTTCAAGTCAGGTGAGTTCACTTAGTTTAGAAATGTACCTTTTCGACTAGTCAAGACAGATTGGTATGCTTAAAGGTTTTGTTGTTTTAACTATGCCACAGTGTGGCTGCAATTATACAGTGCTTATACAGGTATGGCTCATTTCAGTTCAGGCATTTAAATAAGCCATACAGGTATAAGGCACCTTTATGCCAATAGAACTGGATCCACACTAGGGCTTTTACTGGAATAACTATGAATATGTCTACACTACAAATGCCACAGTGGCACAGATGCAGCACCGTAGTGTAGACAGTTACTACCATGATGGAAGGGGTTTTTCCCTCACTGCAGTAAATCCACTCTGGAGATGGTAGCTTGGTTGACAAAAGAATTCTACAGCTGCATCACAGACCTGAGCCATGCAGCTAGGTCGAACTAACTTTAGGCATAGACCAGGCCTTCGTATGCAAAACCAAATCACACTTCTAACTCATAGGCATTCTGGGACTGCTTTGAAATATAGATCCGTCCTTTGTAGCGCAGAGCCTTTGTTGGGAGCGGCGCGAGGGTTTTTGGCGCCCTAGGCGCATGGCCGGCTTGCCGGTCCCGTGGCTCCAGTGGACCTCCCACAGGGGTTCCTGTGGACGGTCCGCTGGTTCCGCAGCCTCGGTGGACCTGCGGCAGGCGTGTCTGCGGATGCTCCACCAGAGCCGTGGGACCAACGGACAGTCCGCAGGCACGCCTGCGGGAAGTCCACCGGAGCAGTCTGCCGCCCTCCCAAATCCTGGCGCCCTAGTCGCCTAAATGGAAGCGCCGGCCCTGGCCTTTGTTAATGTGTTGTTATGTGGTGCATTCATAGAATGGATTGAACTATTCACACCGCTTTAAAAGGCCCTGCCTGGAATCATCACCCATCTCTCCAGCACCTGTTTGAACAGTATTTTAGGAAAGCTCAAGTCAGTCCTTTTGGATTCCTTGTTTCTCTGATAAAGCAGCTTCCTTGGGATTTGGCAGGCTATTCTGGCCCAGTTTGCACAGATACCACCCACCAGCATAAGTCCTGTTCAAACAAAATCTTTAAATGTCAGACATTTCCAAATTCCTTTCTGTCTCCCCCATGCTCTCAGATTGGGTTTATATGTCAACCAGTGCCTGGGATCCTTATCTTTGATGATGGCCTCTCCTTCCCCTGGAGGGCTATTGGCTGAGTTTTTAAGTCATGACTCGGAGATATTGAGTAGAGCCGGTTTGGCTTGTTCTTGACAAACAGGCTCTTAAGGTTGATTGGCATTGAAATAGGGCAGGTAGTAGTTCAGATCTCTGCTTTACATGCGTTAAGTGCAACAGGGCTCAACTAGACCAGACAAATTCTACATTGCACCTTACTTGTGATGATCAAGCTAAACGCCGACTAGCACTGAGTTGGAGGTGTTATTGTGCTTATAGGATGAAACTCCCCCTTCTGCATGCGGCCAGCATGAGCCCTATGCACTACTTAGGTCCTATCTAAGCCCTGCTTAGAGGGCTTAAGTGGTGGTGCCTATGTCTTGGGCCGCCCCACCACGCAGGGGTGAGTTTCACTCCTATTGAAAAACGTCATCAGATTCTGCTCCTTCTCCCCCAGGACTCTCGCGATGGAGGACTCACACAGTCCAGCTTGCTTTTCTTCCACAGGTAGAAGGGATCAGCCAGCTGCTTGAGGGAGTTTTTCAGGTTCACTGCTATCAGGGCTCCCAGCACAGCCTGCCAAGGAGACAGTATCAAATTAGACTCTAAGACAGGAATCATGAAAGTGTTATTGCTTAAGGGGAAACTGCTTGTTGCAAATATCGCGTGCGCTCAGGTCTGACTGCCAAGAGGGATTAGCAATGGGTGATGAAGCTAACAAAGATCATGCTTGAATCTGGATCCAAAATAATTTGTTTTATCCCCACCAGTTCCCTATTGCCTGCCAGAGAATCAGTGTGGACGTGGCCCCTTCACGCTATAAAACTATGCTATGGGATGGCTCGGTTTTTTATGCAGAGGCCAGGGGCCATCTTTTTCTTCTGTGTTTGTACAGCACCTAGCACAGGGGAATCCCAATACATGATTAGGGCTGGTAGGTGCTATTGTAATACAGCTAATCATAAATAATTAACACAAGCTAAGTGTCATTATTAGAGACAGGCCTGAACCAAATACCTGGTTCTGAACACACCCAACACTGGAGCAGCTTGGCTTCAGTCTAAATAAATGGACCAAACCAACACCCTGAATCCAAACCCCAGAAGTTTGGGGAACTTGGGCCAGACTTCACAGCCCAAACTTAGTTACTAAATAATCACATAATTACAATAGTAAATAATTTGTTCATAGGGCATTTCCCACCTGGACGTACATAACTAAAGACAAAATGATGGGAAGAAAAAGGCAGCATGGTCTAATACTTCCCTGAATTCAATGCTTCATTTGTAATGAAAGAGGTGCCGGGACTCAAGCAATTAGGCGCCAGGACTCAAACAATTTGTTTACATTCATAACAGATGCAGCAAACCCAGAGTTGCCGGGGCTCTGACCTGCCAAGCCCTGGCACAAATTAAACACTGTCCCAATCCCATCACTTTGATTCCCTCTGGATTTCAAGTTTTAATAAACCCAAAATCTAAACTCCAAGTTCACTCCAAGCCTTTCACTAGTTTTTGTGCTGAAACCAGGAATTACCTCAGGTTCTCTTAACACTTGATCCAGATTCACTCAGTGGACCCGGTTTTAAGAAAACCCCAGATCAAGTTAGTTTCATGGGATGGGGAGAAGGAGTAGGGAAGGGAATTGTTTATTAGAGCTATGTGCAGCTTCATCTGATGGCTCTTTGATTTACAAACAGCAAGGAAGGCTGACCTGGTTTGATGGACATAGATGACACAGGAAATGGAGCAGGTTAGCTATACCCCATGGTGTCCCTACTTACATTCCCCCCACTATCCATGGCCCTCCTGGTTGCATGTGGTTTTACCTTTGGAAGGGGGTCGAGGTAGATTCCCAAAGCCAGCATAGTTATCATAACCACCAGCGCTACAAAGAAACTTGCCATCTGAGGAAACAAAAAGAATAATTACAGCGGTAACCTGGCATTTTTAAACCTTATGTCATTCCTTAAACTGGGGACCAATTAAATTGGGACAACTATGGAGCAAATGGCTTGAGTGTCAGGATGGGGCTCAGGATTCAGGCGTTTTATCTTAGTCCTGCCATTGATTTGCAGTGAGAGCTGGGGCATGATACCTAATCTCTCTGCCCCTGAGTTCACTTGAGCTCTGTGCTTTTGCCCAAGACTTGTCCCTGTGACAGGCCCCCATTAAAAGTCACTGCTGTTGGTGCCAGATGAAATGAAAACAGCTAAATAGTGAAGAAGGGTCTGGCATCACATGACCAGTGCCCACCTGGAAATCATAAGGAGCAGGGAATTCTTCTCAGAGGACCCAGTGGAATGACCAGCATATTAGACACAGGAGTGCCTGCTGGCATGGAGAAGAAGAGCTTTCACACTGAATGCATTTAGTATTAGTGAAATCTCCTGGATTAGCTGCAATGGAGAACAAAGCGCTTCCCTTATGCCTGAGCCTGGGAGGTGCTGAGCACCCACAATGCCCAGTGCAGTCCCAGGGAGCTGCCTACACTGAACAACCTTCAAGATTAACAGGTGCTTGCTCCATAGCATGGGCAGCAAAAGTACCAGCGCTAATGTGCTCCAACCCTGATGAGGAGGAACCCCC
Organism: Gopherus flavomarginatus; assembly: GCF_025201925.1. Taxonomy (NCBI): domain Eukaryota; kingdom Metazoa; phylum Chordata; order Testudines; family Testudinidae; genus Gopherus; species Gopherus flavomarginatus. Next base: position 14,418,139 of record NC_066621.1, on the reverse strand, counting down.
CTCTGTGAGAGAGAGGGCAATTCGGTCTTGGTGGCCCATGTGTCCTTGACCTCTCTGCTGAGTCTGTCAGCACGACAGCCAGTCAGGAGCATGGTTTTGATGATGTAGACCCTTGCTCACTGGAAAATGGGTTGAGATTCACCAAACCCATCCCATACAGAGGCCATTGGAGACATCCATCAGATGGTAACAACTTCCAGCCAGATAGAGACTCAGTCTGGTTCCAGCTGGCACTCTGGGGAGTAACAGCTCTATGATCATCATTAGTCATGTGAGCCAGCTAGCCAGGGCCTCCCAGAGGATTCCAGGGGCTTGGGGCCATCGGCGGCAGGCGGCTCCAGTGAACCTCCCGCAGGAGTGCCTGCGGAGGGTCCGCTGGTCCCGCGGCTCCGGTGGAGCATCCACAGGCACGCCTGCGGGAGGTCCACCGGAGCCGCGGGACCAGCGGACCCTCCGCAGCATGCCTGCAGGAGATCCACCAGAGCCGTGGGACCGGCAAGCGGCAGGGGGCCCCCCAGGCGGCGAAATGTCTGGAGCCAGCCCTGTTCAGCGGCAGGGGGTCCTTCCGTTCTGGGACCCGCCGCTGAAGTGCCCCGAAGACCCGCAGAGGGGGCTCCCTGCCGGCGAATTACCGCCGAAGCGGGACCCGCCGCCGAAGTGCAGCCCGCTCTTTGGCGGTAATTCGGTGGCGGGGGGCCCCCGCCGCAGGTCTTCAGGGCACTTCGGCAGCGGGTTCTTGAACGGAAGGGCCCCCCGCCGCCGAATTGCTGCCGAAGACCGGGTTGCACTTCGGCGGCAGGTCCTGCTTCGGCGGTAATGCGATGGCGGGGGGTCCTTCCGCCCCGGAGCGGAAGGACTCCCCCTCCAGCGAAGACCGGGAGCGGAAGAAGCTCCGGGGCCCGGCCCAGCAAGAGTTTTCTGGGGCCCCCGAGCGAGTGAAGGACCCCACTCCAGGGGCCCCGAAAAACTCTCCTGGGGGCCCCTGCGGAGCCCGGGACCTGGGGCAAATTGCCCCCTTGCTTCCCCCTCTGGGCAGCCCTGCAGCTAGCCCCTCAGAAAAACAGCCTTCAGGTTCAAATTCTGCTCTCAGTGACAATGGTGTCAATCTGGAGTGACTTCGCTAAAGTCAGTGGAGTTACTCTGGATTAGCAACAGTGGAGTCTGAATCTCTGGCTCTGAGTTTTAGCAGATAATGGTTCCACTGTACACATTTAGGTGTCCCCTCTGTGGCTGTCTATAAGCTAATCATGGAGGTGTCATCACAGTTGCTAGTGCGAAACTGAGCAACAGGAAGAAGAAAGTAATAACCTGAGATTTTCCTCCAGCCCCGTCCACAGCTAGGGTTACGGACAGAGCACAGCAGATCACATGGATTTTGAAAAAGGATCCAAAGAAGTTGCTGCAGCCCAGAGCAAGCATTTCCTGTGGAGAGAAGAGGAAGGTGTTTGTCAGAGGAGGAAGGAAGCATCACTCTTGTGCCAGCTCCCTACTGTTTCCTCTAGCAGCAATTAAAGGGAGGTGAGAGAAGTAGGTTACGGGGATCTCCTTGCTCTGCTTGTGTGAGTGGCACTATCCGCCCTGCACACAGCAATCATTTCTGCCCATTTTCCTCACCCAGAGGATTGCTCCTTCTCATTCCAGAGGCATTGGTGGATTCCCTAAATTATGCCCATGATGACACATCAACTCCAGCCAGTGCCTGGCAACAAGAGACCAACTGGATTTCTCTATAAAAGCTATGTCTTTAGGAAGTTTTAACAAGCTGGCAAATCCTTGCCATGCAAACATCAGAAACAAAACCATCATCACAGCCGTTAAAGAGATATTATACAGGAATATAATCATCAGATCTTTCTGTTTCACAGGGTGTTACCATACTACAGAGTGAGCATCATTACAACACCTATAATATGTCGTCTCTAGCGATTTTATTAATACTCCCAAAAACTGGACAGGTGCAAGAGGTTTTTTTGCAGGTGGATGTACTTTGTCTGAGTATTGAGTAAAAGGTAACCAAATATCTAAGTATCTATCTGTCCTCTGTCTATTTCCTAGGTACGTAATTGGTGTGTTTCCCTAACCACAACCTCTCATTGTTTTTGAACCATTCCTGTACGATTGGGCTATTTTTCCTTTTCCAAGGATGGCCTCAGCAGCCAAGCAGCTATTAGCAGATGAGAGATTAATTCTTCATTTCCACTTGTTTGACCATTTCTGCTGGGAAGCCCCAGGAGGATTACCAAAGGTTCATTTGGTAACAGAGAGCCAACCATTTCTGATATTTGGTTACAGCCTGCATCCCAGTACTCTCTAATGACTGGACATGTACACCATAGATACATAAAATCTCTTCTTTCACTGCAGTTTCTCCAACATTTATCCCTGTTCAATCTATATGTATTTTTTAGCCTGATGGGTTTGAGGTACCATTGAAACAGTGTCTTAAAGAAACTTTCTTATATTGTGTTACAGACTGTGGTTGCTAGTCCTCCTTTCCAGATCAAACCCCACTCCTCTGGTGTCATTTGTCTGTCTAGGTCCTTTCCCTAGCTGTTTCACCACTTCTGGATGATTCAGTCCTGCACTGAGGCTGATAGCTGGACCCAGTTCCCAAATATCCTGCCTTAATTTGTGTCTGCAACCAGCTGCAGAGGCATTTTAAAAAGGAGGGACAATGAGGAATAACAAATGTTTGGAATCCCAAATGCCCTAAAATCTTTACAAGGATGCCTTCTGCATGAGTCAGACAGGCATAGTCTTCTCTTCCTTCACACTCTGCCTAAAACACATGGCTGGAACAGAGAGCCGTGTGCTGATCAGGGGTGTGCCTTCTGTAGCACATGCAACTATTTCCTTGCACGGGTCTTGAGCAGAGCAGGGAGCACTGATATTAGAGTGTCTGGGAAAGGAGGCCTCCTGATGTGGTCAGTTGGGTGGAAGGAGAGAGAGAGGTGAGACTGTCGTGGAGGGAAAGCAAAGAAGGGGAATCATATCCTAAACTCCCCCAATCCTGTACAATCTCCCTCTAGCCCACAGACAATCTACATACAACAACAAAGCAGTGCACTTAGCCCCGGAATCATGAGCAACCCTACCACTATGCAAGTTTGAGCGCAAGAGATAAAGACACAAATTTCAAAGAAACGGAGTGTGTTTAAAAGCTCCCAACTTATTAAATACGCTTCCACTTTCACATCCATTATACTCAGCAGCATCTTGACCAGAGGTGGGCAAACTATCGCCCTTGAGCTCCAGATTGGGGAGGTTAGTCCCTGGCCCCTCCCCTGCTGTCCCCGCTCCCCCACAGCCTCACCTGGCTGCCCCGCCAGCGGTCTGGCCCACCACCCCTGCCGGGTAATGCAGTGGTGTGGCTGGCTCCGGCCGGGCGGTGGGGCTGCGAGCTCTTGCTGCTCTGAGAGGCATGGTAACAGGGTGGGGAGTGGGGGATGGGGTTGGATAAGGGGCAGAGGGTCCCAGGGAGCAGTCAGGAGACAGGGAGCAGGGGGTGGTTGGATGGGACAGAGGTTTGGGGGGGGAAGTCAGGGGATGGGGAACGGGGGGGTTTGATAGGTGTGGGAGTCTCGGGGTGGGGCCTGTCAGGGGGCAGGGGTGTGGATAGAGGTCAGCGCAGTCAGGGGACAGGGAATAGGGGGATTGGATGGGGGGTGGGGTCTGGGGGGATGGTCAGGGGACAAGGAGCAGAGAGGGGTTGGATGGGTCAGGGGTTCTGAGGGGGGCAGTCAGGGAGTGGGAAGTGGGAGGGGGTGGATAGCGGGTGGGGGCCAAGCTGTTTGGGGAGGCAGAGCCTTCCCTACTCCGCCATCCATACAGTTTCGCATCCCCAATGTGGTCCTTGGGCCAAAAAGTTTGTCCACCCCTGATCTTGACTATATTCCTTTAAATGTTACCTGGTTGGGGTCTACGTCATAGCCATGTTTGGTTCCCAGCGTTCGCCCCATGGCCAGGTTGATCACGTAGCCCACAATGGCAAGTGAGAAAGCTGTGCCAATCATATCTTTCCACTTGCTCACCAGTGGGAGTGTGGGGACTGGGAAGCTGCAGCCAAAGAATAGAGGAGAAAGCTGTCAGGACATAGGTGTTTAGAGATGGAGCCAGTGGACCAGGATTTGACTTTATATATACAGGATTCACTTCACCCACTACTAAAGTGCGGTCACCTCTGGGAGAAACACAGCAGCTGTTTAACGATGCACAGCAGCACTGCACAACTGTTCAGGAAGTTGAGTGAAGAATGACATATCCAAATGAAACTGTGGGGGAAATTTAGGTCAGTGGACTCCAGCTGGGATTTGGTCAGGATGCTGGAGCTTTTGCAAAAAGTGCGAGAGGATTTTAAATGACCCCAAGTGACAACATCTTTTGCTCTCTCTTTAATCTGAAAGACTGCACCTCCAAGCAACACAGCCCCCTCTAGTGCCATGCGGAGCCATTGGCTCAGAACCTACCGAAAGAGAAGTGCCAGGAATTTCATCACCAACACCAAAGAATTAGAGCTCCTCAAAAATTTTCCAGTAGAAGAGTCAGAAAATTTGACCAAATCGAAAAATTTCACAGGAATGAGACAATGTTGATGAAATTTCATTTTGAAAAAAGATCAAAACGATTCATTTTGATAAGGTTGAAACAATGTTTTGACTTTCTCATTTTGAAACAACTTTTCATTTTGACTTTTATTGTCTATGACAGTATAATATGCAGTGTTGTTGTAGCTGTGTTGGTCCCAGGATATTAGAGAGACCAGGTGGGAGGTAATATTGTTTCTTGGCCCAACTTTTGTTGGGGAGAGGGACAAGCCTTTGAGCTTACACAAAACTCTGCTTCAGGACTGAAGAAAAAAGAGTGGAGTGCCTCAAAAGCTTGTATCTCCCACCAACACAAGTTTGTCCAAGAAAAGATATTACCTCCCACCTTGACTCTCTGATATAATAATTGAAAACAACATTTCAATTGAACCTAAATGGAATAGATCTCTAAAAAGAATACTAGTGCCAGTGTGCTCCCCAGGCTTACAGAACTTACCGTGCTTTGCACATGCTGAATACCCTAGACACAGTCCCAGCTCCAGCCTTGTTTATTATTTCGACACAGGACTGGTGCTGTGTGTCCCTTGTAATTATAAGATTGTGCAGCGCAGTATTGTATGCTTTACACAATTTAAGCTTGGTAATTATATGCTGCCCTTTATAATCCACTAATGCATTGACTCAGATAAAGAAAGAAGGATTAGGAGACATTTTCCACTCCAACCTGCCCTAGATTGTGTTCTATTTTGGTTCCCATGCCTCACCCAGCACAATGGTATCTGAGTGCAGTGCTGCAGGACTATTGCTACAGCCTGGGGTTAGTCCTTATCCTAGGATATTGTAGGATGATTTATGAATGCTCAGGCAAATTAGTGGCCTCTTCGGATACCAATCACAAAAGACAGTCACTCCCTGCTGTAGTTATTATTACTTGTTACAAGTAACTTGTATTCTGGTAGCGCCTAGCGGCCCCAGCAAAAACTGTTGCCCCATTGTGCTGGGTGCTGCACACACACAAAGTATAAGCCAGACAAAGGAAGGGAAGATTTTACATTTCCCAGATGGGAAACCAAGGCCTGGAAAGATAAAATGACTTGCCCAAGGTCACTCAGGGAGGCTGTGGCAGAGCTGGGACACAAACCCAGTCTCCTGCGATCACTGTACATACCCCACTGCAGACAATGGTCACATTCAGCTCCTGCCTTGTGCAGAACCTGAACCAGAGTGAAACCCCTCTCTACCCCCTCATAGTGCCCAGTGGTGCCTTTCTGCATGAGGCTGTTTGTTAGGGGCATAGATTTTTCTGGGGACAAGGCAATCACTCAGGGAGAGCTATGGAGGAACCTCAGTAAATGGGGCAAGGGTCAGATTTGGGGAGAGGAAGAGACAATCACAGTAATAAAATGGTGTCCCTTTCACTGAGTTCTCCATTTTGGCAATCAATGTCCTTCATTATCCCTCACTTCGGTGGGAGTTGTATCTCAGACTGCACCATGGGCTGGTAGGGGACTATCCCTGGTCCAGAGGGAATCAGCCCTTGGAAATGGAATCAGGCCTGCACACGCACTTACCCCATCTTAATCTTCCCAACAATTGGCATGTCGTATTTCTCAGGCATGTTCAAGCAGCCGGAGACCGCAGTAGCTACTATGACCTGAAATCACAAAGAGTAAAGGAGCTGTAAGCGGAAGTAGCATTGTCAGATCCTTACGCAGTATTGCATGGGCTTAGCTGTGCGGGATGGTGAGATAGTGGCTAATGCCTACTACAGCCGAGAACGAGACCCATAAAGCCAAATTCAGCCCTGGATCAAGCAGGAGAAACATCCATCTGCTTTAATGGGCGTTATATCCGTTTATGTCACAGATTAGTTTACCCCCACAGACATTAAAGGAGTGCACTGGCAATCCAAAATATGAGAAAGAAACAAAGGTTTGGAGGGGTTCTCCTCCTCTTGAGGATATAATAATACTTGGGCTTCTCTATCACCTTTCATCACAGGATATCCATGATGAGTATTACTGGAGGCACACAAGACAACGTTGATCAGTCATGTCATCACCCATTTTGGAGAACTGAGACAGAGCCCTGAAATAGCAGCGAGCTGGGATGGTGTGAGGAATAGAACCCAAAGTTCCTGACCCCTAGTTTCCTGTCCTAAAATCTCGGTTACACTCCATCCCCCATGGAAGCTTGTGGCCATTCTACACATGCTCTGAGGGAAGACTTATCCTGTATATGGTTTAGAGAGAGATCACAGCAGAAGTGTGGCTGGCAAGTACTCTGCAGATATGAACCTAGCCCGCTGTGGCTCTGTAGAGGCTGGGGAGATATATAGTTTGTCATGATTTCAATTAGAGATGAACCACAATGGGGTAACTGAATCCATTACACACACACCTGGGATTTGGGGGTCCCTGAGCCAAATGTTCTGACTCAGGCCCAACCCTCATTCTGACATGAAATTCAGCGGGGTCAGCAGCTTCTCTCGGAGGTTTTGGAGCTGCTTCATTTCTGAAACTGAAGCCAAACTCAGTGGCCCTGATGTTCCATCACCCTTGCATTGTGCACCTGGGCAAAGTGAGTGCAGGGTGTAAAATGCAACCGTATCAGAAGTGTAGTGCTCTACGCTAACTCTGTCCTGGTGTAAACGACCATGTCTTAGAGACGCACCTTTCTGCAAAGGCTGGGAAGAGATGAGGGGAAAAGGCTCTTTCAGGGAAAGGTTGTTTCCTCTCTAGTGGACAGAGGATGACAGAGCTCAGGCGTCACTTACTATGATGATCTCCATGGGGATGGGCACCCGGATCTTCTTCATGTATTTCATGTTGAGCTCTTTCACAATAATCAGGAGCACAGTGCTGATCAGGGCGAAGATCAAGGAGGCCACGTTGGTCTTGGGGAGATTTTTGCAAATATCAATAAATGTCTAGAGGGAGGAGAAGGGACAGCAGTTAGCAAAATGTTGAGAAGGGCTACCTGGAATTCCAGTGGGCAAAGCAGAGAACTCACCCCCAGCCCACTCTGGCCTCCCCATGGACATCTCTGAGCCACAGGTGCTGGAACTAGAGGTGCTGGGGGTGCCTCTGACTTGAAGTGATTTCCATCATATCCAGGGTTTACAGTTTGGTTCAATGGCTCTCAGCCCCCTGACTACACAAACCGTTCCAGCACCCCTGCTCTGAGCTATGAAACAGCACTGGGGAATGAAACAAGCACCTGAAATCCCAAGACAGCCTGCTTCTGTGTCTGGCTACTTCAGTTACGCAGCCAAACTTCCAGGTGCATAGAAGCCACTGAAGTCAATGGAAAGGACTATGGATCAGCCCCAGAGAGGGGCAGGGCCATCTCCTCAAGTTCGCGTAAAGCACATCTCCACTGACTTCAGTGCAGCTACCCCATTCATAGCTATTGAGGATCTGGGCCTATATATTTAAAAACATTCAGTGCCCTTACCATGCCCCAATGACATCTTTGATTATTGAAACTCAAAGCATTTGGAAAAAACACTCATTTATTTTCCTTCATTAGTGCTGACTGCATCCTTTTTTGTGTTGTTTCATCATCTGGGACAGTGAAAATAGATTCACTAGGGCCTGATTTCCCTATCATACCAGTCTTATGCCACTGTCACTCCATTGCCATACATCAGTCAGAGGCGGATGAAATGTGGACCAACTCCATATGGGTCTCTCTTTTTTTTCCCTAGTCCCTAATTCTCATCCACTTCCCCGGTGCTGCAATGCCTGACTTGCAAAGAATGCTGGGAAATGTTTAAATCCAGACAGAATATCTGCGTTCATTGGAATATTAAAAATCATGGAGGCGTCTCTAGAGATTGTAGGTTTAGATTTTCCTGCATTGGCCCCAGGGACGCTCTGATATGCTCAACTCCCTGCTGACTCATCTGATTCTGTGATTTCAAACCTAAACAGGGCTAAGGTCAATCCAGCAGTGTCACCTTCAATGAACCGAACCTTGCCTCAGAGTTACTGCCAAGCTGGACCAGAACCAGGGGACCATTTAGTTCAGTGTCCCATCTCTGACAGTGGCCAGTACCAGATGGATCAGAGGAAGGCGCAAGAGGTCATATTTATGGGATAAGCTGCAGCCTCGAGTAGTTTCCCCCGACTCCTAATAGCTAGAGGCTGTCTCTTGCCCTGAAGCAGGAGGCTAATATTCCTTCCAAAACTCCCTCAAAACCCATCAACGTTAATAATTAAAAACAATCAGGGCTCAGGTCTGATTGTGGTTTTATTTATTACAGTAGCAGCACAAAGGACCCTGGGTACAAGCTGAGAGTGTTGGGAATGGAGCAGACTGCCATGTGCTTGCACCGTCTCAGCCCTCTGCTCATTTGATTTCGGATTCATTAAATAATGTCCCCATGTATTTGCTGACACAGTGTCTGCAGCGTGCTAGCCCCTGGGCCGAGGTGTGGGGAGAAGGTCCCTACCCCAGCGAGTTCACTTACATAGACGATGGCCAAGGGCCCAGTGTAGGCCGGGATTGTCAAGCCAAAGACATATTTGAGCACCGAGATAAGGATCTGGAGCCCTGCTGCAGTCATGAAGCCCCGGATGAAGGATTCCGAGAGGTAGATGGCAACGAAGCCAAACTGCACAAATCCCAGACAGATCTAAGGATGGACGGACACACGCACCACAGTGAAAACGTACTGGAAACAGCCCAGACCCCGTCCCAGGGGGCCATCATAGAACTCATTAACGGAGAGCTGCTGCATGTGACAGGCTGGCCCCTGCAGTGTGGGGCAGCCATTTGGCACTGGGCACTGAGCCAGCGTAAGTAGCCATGGGAGAGTCATGCCAGGCTGGGAGCATTCTCTGGTGGCAAAGAGCCAATACAGAGGCTAGGGGAGTGTGGCTGGGATGCCGTTTTGTTCCGTTGGGGCCACTAGTTTCACCTGGCAAGTGCTCTAACTAGCTCTGCTCACAGGATTGAGAGTGCACAGGGTAAGCTTTGCACCACCTTGGCAACTGTGTCCTCCCCCTAGCCCTGCACCATGAGCCAGACGCCCGCTCTGAACACAGGCAGTGGAAATACAGACTATGTGTCTAGTGCACACCCTGCCTAGCACATGCATGTCTAGCATATGCCATGTCTAGCATACGCCATGTCTTCTATGGGCATTGCCACATGCTTCATTTTCTACCACCCCATGTGCTCCCATGCAAAGTGTCTTTGGAGTAAAAATACACCTACAGTTGCTATGAGCTGCTACTCATAAAAGAAGAACAGAGACCTCAATGTGCCTCTTCTTTGTTCAGAAACTTTAATATAGGATGGGTCCCTCTATCCAGATCCCTATTATAGTTTAGGAATTACAATAGTGTCTGAGGTCCAGTGTTTCTGAAGTGGGAGCCAGGACCACAGGACCCTTCCAAACCCTTTATCTCCAGGTATCACCTACTTGGAAACAGTCCCAATTGTTGCACCTGCTGGCACTGCCATCCCCTTCCTCGAGGGTGTACAAATGACAAAATCCCACTGCAGTTGTCCTGCATAACCAGTCACTGTTCAGCTTCATACAAGGGGAAGGGTTAAGCTTAGCTCAGGCAGTGGACACTACTGCAGCTTTAGCGCGGAGATGTCCTTACTTGTATGATGGCTGTCAGACAGGCTAATGTGGCAGAGATCTCCAGTCTGGCTGCCTCCATGGCTGTGTTGTTGATGTTTATCTCATTGGTGGTATGGTTAAAGTATTGGAAATCGGATTCAGGAGCCAGATCATGGCAGACACTCCCAACAATAATGCTGATGACAGCAAATGTGCCTGCAAGACAAAACAGTAACAGATGACTTGCATGTATACAAAGCATCCCGTTCTGAAAAGCATTAATGTAGATTGGGAATCACCCGCCATTGCAATGCAGTCACTTCTGTAGCAGAACATGGCAGTGGTTTATCAGTTCATGGCGCAATGCTATACAGCAGGCACCAGGGATCCAGGACCTTGATTAATGCACCAGAGGACAGGCTTGGTAAAACAGTGCCCTATCAGGAGATATGGTACAGCTGGAGGAGGTGCCCTCAGGCAATGAACGTAATTGGAATGTACAGACATTCAAATCTCAGAAGTAGAAAGGGGAACTTACCTGGGACCATCTGGTGGACGCCACCTAGGATGAAGTAGGGTATCAAAGGGAAGAAGGAGGAATAGAGTCCATTGACGGGAGGCAGACTGGCAAGCAGCGCAAAGGCCATCCCTGAAAAATACAAGTGAAATTGACTTCAGATCTTCCATCTCAACTGCAGCTGCGGTCCCTGGGAATTCCCTTACTGGCACGGAACAGTGGCCCAGCTAGCTCTGCAGCCTGTCTTTGACAATGTACTAAGTGCAAGAAAGCCCATCATGGACATTTATGGAGTGGGCTACTGTACCAAGGCAGCAGGACCTATGAGCCTTCATAGGGACGCAGGGCTCTTCTAGGAGTGACTCATCCTGTTAGCGAAAGTTAAAAATCGGCACAAAGCTGCTGAGTCAGTTCTGCTGGGTCTTTGTGCTAAGTGCAGCTTGTTAACTCTCCCAGGCTATGAGATGTGACCCTCTGGTGAGGGGGAACTAGGGGCAGAGCCAGCTTTGAGGAGAAAGCTTTGGCTGAGGTTGTATGTTTTGTTGTTACTAATAAAGCCAACCACAGGAAGGGGATAAAATCATCCATTGACAGCATGTCCGAACTTTAATTGGAGTAAGGTGGGAATGTTCTCTCCTCACAGCTGCTCAAGGGGGGGAAGTGACTTCCTAACCCCCACTAAGGAAAGGAAACCTGGTCTCACCTTGTGGCACTTGTATTGTCCCCGCACTGATTCCCCCGAGAACATCGGGCACAAGGTATTCTTTAAATTTATATTTGGGGAGCCAGACGAGTATTGGAAACAGACTGTAGATGATGACTTTGAACCTGGATGATGAACATCTAGAGAGGAAATGAACACAAGTAAGGCAGGAGGGTCCTGATAAGAAGCATTTCCCTTCCCTATGAGGTTTCCTATGCAAAGGACAATGGTCCTGATTTTCATTGCCTCTTGCCTTAGAAAGCCATTTACGTTAGACCGGAGTAGACACAAAGCCAACCTGGGTATGAAGCATCACTAGGCTGATGTGGCAGCATTTTGCACATGCTTCACACTGGAACAGGTGTTGACACGAGGAGCAGCGCAAAGATGTACCAGGCCTTTTACTCTTAGCTGCTATATTGCCGTGTCCCAGGTGGGGATGGGTCAGAACCATTTATCTAACCCATCCTCAAACTTTGGAGCAAATACTACCTGGATCAAAACTGTGTTCAATTCTGCTTCACACAGCAATACACCAAAACGGGAAACATAATCCAGATCAGCCCCTCTCCAAAGCTTGGAGGTTCAGATAACACGGGATCTGGATCTGCCCCACTTTCTGACTGCAGTTCTGATCTTGCAAAATCAAAACCCAACCAGTGAGGTTTAGCAAAATCTAAACTACTTCTGGTTTGCCCCAGCTCTGATCCTAGATAACCAGAAGCCTTGGACCAATACATTTTAAGACTCAGTTGAAAAAGAACAAATTTGCAGCTTTATTGATCATATCCATCAGACATAACAAGTATTGGAAACAGACTGTAGAAGTCACATAAACTAATTAAACATTCCTGAATAAATCATTTGAGCAAACACAGGGTCTTGTGAAAACACAGGGACAGACAGACATTCCTCAGAAGCTGCCCCAATTATTAGCATAGGCTGAACGTCACAGGTGCAGGAAGAGGGAAGTGGGTCTCTAGGATTTGTATATTACCCTAGAATGCATGGTTGGACAGGGTTTATATTTTAGAAAGAGCAGGTGAAGTTTCCAAAGCAATTACAGGGATTTAGACATATATCTGCTATTGAAATTAAAGTAAGATCTTACATCTACATCTCCTGAACTGTTCAGGGATCTCAGGCAGTATCTTTCTTCAGTGGTTAGAACATAGGACTTGCAGGGTTTCTCTACGCAGGTTTCTCTAGGTTCTGTTCTCCTTTCTGCCACTGACTCATTATAAGGCTTTAAGCATGTCAGTGAACCTCAGCTTACCTATCAGTCCTATGGATCTAACAATATATGTACAGCCTTCCTCAGTTAATGTCTGCAAAGCCCATGGAGATACTTGGATGAAAGATGTTTTCTATACAAATGCAAAGTAAAAGCATTCTTCTGAGCACAGCCAGGCTGCCTTCATTTCTGGTGTCATGGCACACTGCAGACTGATTCATTTGAAGTGAAAACCATAAACTCCTTTTACCTTTCAATTGCACTGCAAACCCAATCAAATATATATTCATTACTCAGCTCTGCTTATCCCAGATATATTAATCTCCAGCAGCTGTGATTGCATTTTCTCCCTGGGGTGGTGCTGTTCCGTACTTCAGCGAAGTGAGATAGAGAGCAGTTATTCCTGGGGCTTATTGAAAAACTCACTCCACTTAAAAAGCACCTGGATGCCACCCAAATCTAAAGTCAACATGAGAACAGCCACAGCCTCTGAGGCATCAATGTGTCGAGTTTAACAAAGGCTTGCCAGCCTATGGCTTCACCTACCCAAAGCCCAGGGAGCACCTCAAACAGCCGTCCGTCATGATTTCAGAGTGCAGAAATCTTTCCACTCCAAATATCTGTGCTCAGTTAGCTATTAGCTTGCAGGGCCTGACTCTCAGTTAGTCCATTGCTGTCCTGGGGCCAGGGTCAGGACTCCATACATGTTGGAGGAGTGTTAAAGTGGCTTTAAGCCAATTTTGCACTCCCTGTATTCTGAGGCAGGGCCCTGCACCCAATGTAAGTGAAAGCAGCTGGCCTATGCTAGACCCTGGGAAGCAAGGACTAGCCATAATGCAGTGCACTCCTGTCTTGCCCCTGATTCACTCCCTATGATGGGAGCTGATAACAGGGCAGATGCAGAGCCCTTACACTAGGTCTATGGCAGTTGAGGAGTCCCCAGATATGTGGGGTATTTTCAAGGGGCCATTTCTGATTATTTCAAGGTTCTTTTATGCAGCCAGAGCTGCATGACAGAGCCTTTGTGTGTGTGTGAATCAAATCTCCGGAGTCGTGGACTGCTTCAGCGGCAGTTGGTTGCCTACCACCCTTTGTGCCTTTGAAAAATCTCTCTACTAATTGTGAAACTGACTAGAAAATTACTAACAGGTTGTCATTGCTTCCCCTATGCTGCAATGCCTGGGTTGTAAAATGCCACAGGAGACTATTTATTTGCTTTAAAATGTTTCCCTTGGAATTTTTAAAAATGCAAATGTTGTATTGATCTTAGGGTTCACACTCTCTCCTCCTCTTCTCTCCACGCCCCCAAACACCACACTGCTGAGCCAAATCTGACCAGGCAACATGCTCCAAAGGAGATTCAGTAGCATTCCACATTACCTGAAAAGGTTCTTGACTTTTTCCCCAAGCGGGTAACTTCTCTTTTTCTTCTCAAATTCTTCATCGAAGAAGTTGACAGAATACGCAGCCCGGTCGACGACATAGCGAGGTCGGGCTTGGTTCATCTCTGTGTCCTTCAAATCCTTCCGAGATAAGACAAAGGAGAAGACAGGAATCAAAGTGAGCAGAACTGGCCACCAAGTGAAGTTATAGGAGAAGAAAAAGAGAGACTTGGTCTAGCCTCCTTCATCCAGGCATTTAGGGTTTCCTCTGGAGTATTCTGTCTCCTAAATGACTTCTTTCCCCTTCACAAGCAGGCTTCTGGGGCAAGGGATTGTCTGTTTCCAAGCTGGGTCACCACCTCTGAGACAAACTCATAAGTGAGGCAATTTGGTCTAAAGGAATGTGCACAGGACTAGATGTCAGGAAGTACAGTTCTAATCTTGGCTCTGTCAATGACTTACTGTTTGGGCTTGGGAAAGTCACCTGATTTTTCCATGCCTCAGTTTCACCATGCATAAAATGAGGTTAATGATACGTCACAGCACTGCTGAAAGGATTAATTAGCATGTCTGTGAAGCACTGTGCAGTGGGATATATTAACATTATGAGTACAGGGCAGCTTTTAACCAAGAGGTTCCAGCTACAGTGCCTCATTAATTCATCTACAAACATAACACCTTTAGTGTTTCATATTTGCATTTAGAGTTGCTATTCTGTCCTGCTCAGAGCTGTGGGCTAATATTTGATTCCTGTCAGAAGCTGGGAACAATTTTCTCTCACACAGAGATGTAACAGTTGCTGACCTATTTATATGATAATGATGCAAAACAGTCCTGTTTGACCAGTCCTGTGCAATATCTAGGTGTCAGCAGGGGAAGATAATAAACTCCCCATGCCTCACTTTAGTATAAACAAAGCCATCAGAGGAGAGGGGAGAACCATTATGAGCTGATGAGTCTGAGGGTGGGGAGGGGGAATGCATAAATTTGAAACAAGGATGTGAATAATTATTTTTGTCTGGCATTTATTTAAGTATGTCATTGCCCATCACACACGTCAAGGACGGGAAAGAAGCTGGGATTTCAGGGAATAGTTTTCAAGAAATGAAATGCACATTGCTGAAAGATGTGAATTCGGCAGAATCTCGTCTATAGCTCCATTCATGTCAATGGAGCTACATAGATTTAGGCCTGGACCTTTGTTTCAAGAGACTGGGCATAATAGGGTCAGGTTTTCATTGTGCAAAACCTTGTCAGTGGATATTTTGGCCTTACCGAACCAAAACCAGAGTAGGTTTTTATCCAGATCCTGTTTTACCACAACTCTAAATTTTAGAGGAAATCAAATAGAAGATTCTGGAGTTGACCCATCTGTGTGACAGCTAAATCCAAAGTGGTTTTGGGTATTGCATTGGCTGCGTTTTAGTTTAGAACCAGGTGCCATTTTACATCCAAAATTCTGGGAGTACTTGAATAACAAATTCTCCTTATGTCTTTCTCAAAATTGTTTTCTACTGGGCCCAGGAATATCCAGAGCGTCCAGTGTAAACTAGGATTAAGGCCTTGTTTGCACGGGGAAATTGAACAGAATGTCTATAGTGGAATAAACTATTCCAGAATAGCTCCCTATATGAATACTCGGTTCCAGAATAAAAATCACTCAATTCCAGAATAGTGCAATGATAGAAATAGCTCTGGGGTTCTCATACTATAGGTTGTGACACCTAGTGGGGTCATGCAACCAATGGATGCTGTCATGGATATCCTTGTGTGTGGAGGACACCATTTTGCTCTGCACAGCAGAACCTCACACATATGGTGCATGTAAGGTCACGCTGCCCAGAGGATGCCATTTTTTGCTCCAGAATGGCATCTTCCATGCTGTTGGGGGTGGCAGGAAGCAAAGCATCTGAAAACAGGGTCATGCAGACAATAAGGAACTGCTGCAATAGCTCTTCCAGTCAATTTCCCCGTGTAGACAAAGGCCTACGTGACATTGAGCCCATCCTCTGAGAAAGCCTGGGAGAAGGGGGTGGTCAGAGAGAAGGAATAAAGGTTTCCAGAGGAAAAGCTATGTGCTGGCTGCATCGAGTATTTTGTCAACACTGCAATCTGAGGCCTGATGGCAGCTTGGTTAGACATACCTGCTCTAGCTTTAACTAAATTAGCAGTGTAAACATGGCAGTGGGCATGCAAATATGCCGGGCAACCTGGGCTTGCGCTTGCATTGCTAGCCTGCTCTGAATCTTGTGCCGCCACATCTACGCTGCTAATTTTCAGCCACGCCAGCACAGATACAGCTAACCCTCATATGTCTATTGAGCTGCAGGGCTGCCCAGAGAGGGGGGCAAATGGAGCATTTTGCCCTAGGCCCCAGGCCCTGCAGGGGCCCCCACGAGAATGTCGGAGGCTCCCCCCCCACCTCCACCTTCCCCCATCATCCGGCACCTCAGCATGCCACATCCAGGAGTGGCCCTGGATACAGCTAAAGCGGCGTGGCTCGGGTGGGGCCTGAGCTCCTCCCACTCAGAGCCACCTGGTAAGGGCGCGGGGCTGCGGAGCCATGCTGCTGCAGTGCTGTCCAGGGCCACTCCTGAACATGGCATGCTGAGGCTCTGGGAGAGGGAGAAGGCAGGGGTAAGCGGCATGATAAGGGAGCCGGGGCCGGGGCTGGGGTGGGGGAGTTGGATAAGAGACAGGGAGTCCCGGAGACAGTCAGGGGACATGGAGGGGGCAGAGGTTCTGGGGGGGCGTGGTCAGGGGTGGGGGAATGGGGGGTTGGATTGTAGGCATTCTGGTGGTCTGTCAGGACTTGGTGGGTGGCTGGATGGGGGTCGGAGCAGTCAGGGGACAGGGAGCAGGGAGGGTTGGTGGGGTGTGGTGTCCCATGGTGGTGGTTGGGAGGGTCTCGGGGGGATGGTCAGGGGACAAGGAGCAGGATGGGTCGGGGATTCTGAGGGGCAATTTGCCCCAGGCCTCATAGGGGCCCCCATGAGAATATGGTATTCTATAATATAGCAACTTTTTTTATGGAAAGGTCCCTGAAATTGCTTTGCCCCAGGTGCCCTGAATCCTCTAGGTGGCCCTGTTGAGCTGCAATCATACCTTGAATTGCACTGTAGACAGACCCTCGGTCTGGGAGTGATGCCATTAACATTAAATGTTTTGAGCCTAATTCATCCCTGGGGCAGCCCACTGAAATCAGTGGATGAATTTGGCTTTTTGCACTTTCTGTGTATTTTCTGCATTGTAGCCCAGTCCGGATTCAGAATGGAACTGGATTATCTCGTGTGACTGCCAAAAAGGAACCATTTGCGTGAATGAGGGCAGTAGGCCTGGGCTTGCTGTCTGACATGCTAGGAGAAAAATCTCTCTGTCTGGGCATGTCTTGAGGTGGATAAAAACAATGTGACATCCAGGCCACAGATCTGGAGAAACACTGTTCCTAAAATACCTGAACACAAGGCACATGGCCTGGGGCAAAAGCTAGTCAGGAAAAAGGAATCATTATAAACTGCAAGGTGCTTTAGAGGCTGTATATGAGGATTGCGCCATGCACCACTGAAATGCACATCAGTACAACACACCAGTTTGGGATGGGAAGTGGAGGATACTATAGCCAACTGAACACATGGGATGATCTTAGGGAGGCAAAACATTAATTACCACCCTCAAAATGTGGACAGAGAACAACCAGCAACACCCCATCTCTTGAGAACAGCCCCAAGGGATCTTTAGTGACTAGGGCCTTGTCTACACTAGAAAGAGTTTGCTGGTACAGCTATATCAGTATGGCTATCCTGGCAAATCTTCCTAGCGTAGACACAGTTTATACCAGAAAAAGAGCTCTTCTGCCAGGATAACTTATAACAGTTGTCAAATGAAATCAGATATACTGGCAAAAGGACTTCTTTTGCCAGTCCAACTGCATCTACACCAGGGCATTTGCTGGTATCAGAATGTCATAAAAGAGATCACACCCCATCTGCCATTACTACTAGCAAACATGTCTAGCATAGACCGGGTCTACGTGAGGCTAGGACTGTGGTCTTCCATTATTTGAATGATGGAATCCCAGCAGCATAGCCCCATTCCCAGACCCTGGCTCAGTAGTGACTCAGGGGAAAGAGTGGTTTCCCTTTAGCGTGTGTGTCTACCCTGTAATCAGAGGTGAGATTGCAGCATGTGGAGACATACCAAAGAAAGCTTTGATCTAGCTAGCTGGAACAACAGTAGTAAGCAAGGCATGGCAATGTGGGACTGAAGCCCTCCCAGTTTAGGCAGGCTTCCTAGTCTAAACGGGGAGGGTTTCATTGTTAGTGGTACCCGAACTAGCTAGATTAAAGCTAGCTCAGGGTATGACTTCACAGATCCAGAACCCAGACCCTATAGAACTACTAGGCAGCTGACAGCAGCAGGCTGCCACCCAGTAGCAGCTGTAACTAGCTTGCACTCCACTGCCCATGACCTGCTATGAACACAGCCCATGGAAAGTCCTGCATCAAGGGGTCTGACTGGCAGCAGCCCCAGGGCTCATCATTGGCTCCCCACTCGATATAAACCCAAAGAACATCTGTGACATCTGTGACTGCCATGACCATCCTTGCTCCCTGTGCAAATCCTGGCTTTGACCTTGGTTCGATTTTCACTTTGCCTTCTGACTTGGACTCTGATTCTTGGACTCTGATCCTTGGTATCTCCCCTGGCCTGGAACCTGACTATGAAAGTCCTCTGCTACTCCCAGCCTCAGGTTTGACCCTACTCTGACCCTTGGCCTGATTGTCCTTGTTGGGATCCTGACACTCAGGTATGTCTCCATGTGCTGCAATCACACCTCTGATTACAGCATAGATATATCTTGAGAGGTCTCCAAGTCCAATCTTGAGAGCTGATGAGATCTTAGCCCAAGGTCATACGGCTGCAGGCTATAGCTTTGTACAGAGCAGTCACACACTCCTATGGGAATCTGCTGTCCCAGCCTCCTAAACTGTGCTTTCCCTCCAGGCTTTCGCCAAAGACAAAGGTTCACGCTCATTAGAACAGAGCTGGAGGTGCAGATGGTACTAGACAATTTGAGTCAGACAGCAGCTTCCAAGCAGGTCAGCTTTCTTTGAAATATTTCACCACAGGTAGGAAGATTATTGAGTGCAGTTGAGGTTTTTGCAATGGCTAAACTCTTTCTTTCTCTGGACACTTCTGGCCCAACCCATACTGAGTATTGTGGGACAAGCATCTGGTAAAACCAGGAGCCTAATAGATTGCCTGGAATGAGTATCGACCATGGCTTGCTCCCATCTATACTAGCTCCCAAAGCATTTTCCATTCTGATAGAGAGGGACGTTAATGGAGACCAATGGCTGATACCACAGCAATAGAGCTACTGTGCAGATGCGCCTTCTAAATACCTGGCAATGGTGTCACCTGCCTGGTCAAGCCTGAAAATATCATCCCAAGTGTGTTACACAGCAGAGGACCGAGCCAGAGAGGTGCCAAGCACGCTCAGCTCCTATAGCCTTGCCCCTCAGGCTCAGCACTGCTCAGGATCAGGTCCTAAACATCCCGGGTGAAATCCTGGCCCTGCTGGAGCCAGGATTACACCCAGAAGTGTATGCCCAGAGGAATGATGTCACTGTTAGCTGAGAGGTAACCACCTCTGGGGTGGAATCTGGAAGATTTGAACAATGTGCAGTAACATAGCACAGAAGTCTGGGGCAGGAAGCAAGGGATAATGCAGGCAGCTGAAATGGCTGGGGGAATATAGGTCGGCAGCATGATGGTGCTAATGGAAATTTGGCCAGGGATCTGAGGTTGACAACTCTCATACAGTGACATGAGCCACAAAAACACTAATGATCACATGGAGCCAGACCTAGGTTGCACCCATCATCCAAAATACAGCACCTCCAACAGCGCTGGGCTCTCTAATACCAGTCTCGGGAGTGGGTCAGTGCTGACTCAGAGGAGTGTCACTTACTGCATGACCAAGACCATTTTCTCCTGACACTCGATAGGTCTCTATTCAAACTGCCCCTGCCTGGCTTACATGACAGGGCAAGGAGTGAGGCAGCAGTGGTCTGACCATGTGCAAGGAGACCTTCCCTTCCTGCATCATTGGTCACTGGGTTCAGAACCCTCTAGATGTCAGCACTTCGACTGGCAATCCCTTTCTTGTTTTTTCCATTATGAAGACAGGGTCATTTGAGACTTTGCTCAGGCTCACCCTAAACACAGCCCCAGGCTGGACCCAAATTTCAAGTTCATTCCCTCCAGGCTCATTCTAGATTCTTTAATCCCCACACCCCTGGACTTGCTTCAGATTCCCAGCTCCCCATAGCTCATTCTGGAAGCCCAGTCACTCCAGACTCACTCGAGATTCACAGTCACTCCCCACTGGACTTGGTCCAGATTGCCAGCTCACCTAGGCTCACCCCAGGAGCCCCATCCCTCCAGATTTCCAGTTCTCCCTCCCACCCCAGGTTCACTCCAAAATTCTCAGTCCCCTACAGCTTGTTTTGGATACAGAGTTACTCCTGGCTCCACTCCAGATTCCACAAGTCACCCCCACCCGGGCTTTCTCCAGATTCTTAGTCCCCCATGGCTCATTCTAAAATCCAAATCAAGTCTTAGCAAAAGATCACAAACTCCAATGACCCTGGCCTAAGTTTCAGGTGTGTGAAGCTTTATTTCTCAATCCCGTTGCTCTCTGAAGAGTGTGCCTGTCATGCCATCAGAGGGACTGAATCTGCTGACTATACCACAGCTCTTTAGTGAAGTCTTGCCGCTGAGCAAAAGGGCTGGCAAATGTGAAAAAAATAATAAACACAGCAAGTGTGGAGGGGAGGGAAATATTCTCATGATTAAATTCATCTTGAACAAACAGGCCGATGATGTCAGCCTCTCGGAGAGAGTCAAGTTCTTGAGCTGGCTTATCAATGGCCTTGCCCTAGATCAAACAGCAGGCTAAACCTTTGAGATTTCAGAAGTAAAGAGCAGGAGTCACCTGATGTTGCAGTGAACGAAAGGGTAAGCCAGCTGTCGTGGTGGTGAAGGAGTAACACGGAGGTGAACAGGTGGAGACATACTCAAGATAGCGTTTTGCCTTCGTCACAGCAGCAAAACGCTGACCAGAGACAATGCAAGTTATCTATGGTGACGGGATCCCAAAGCCAGTAAAATGCTGTGCTGCCATCCATCATTTTGTTAACTTGGGGCCAGATTCTCCAAAGAACTCAGTTTCTGTTTAGGCACCAAAACAAGTGGCCAGATTCTCAGGAGTCTCTGTATGGTGGAAACACCTTGAGTGAGGAGCTCTTTTGAGAAGCAAGGCCCATCAGTGTTTCAGAGGGTGTTGCAGGGTGCTAAGTGCAGTGCAGTGGGAAATATGGCCTTGATTATAAGTGACGAGCACATGGTAATCTGGGCCTAGAGAGTGAAAAATAAAGGAACACTCCTTAAACCAGGGCATACAATTCTGAGCACACACAGAATTGAAGCAGAACTGTTTCACAGCAAGGATATGGAACAGGCAAAATAAATTGTTCCATGAGATCAGACAAGCACAAAGTATCAGCTGAGTTGCAATGTTGCAGGGTGCCCTGTGAGCTCCTGACTGGTTAACTCGTGTCCTGCCAGTTTCAAACCACTCCAGGTGTGCCAAGCACAGGTTTTTTTCCTAGCACCCGCTTCGCTGCCACAAATGGCAACCCCTTATCGCTTGTCCCGGCACTGTTGATAGCTGTGTCTGGGGAGAGAAAGTCACATTGAAGTTTCTGCTCAGTGTTGATAGGATCCGACAGCACAAAACAACTGTTTGGTGCTGACAGTGTTGGAGAAAGAAGGAAACTTCAGATCCAGGGCACGTGAGTTAAAACTAGCAAAACTGGGTGGGAACTTGACTTTCTCTGAGAGCAGTTGGACTGTATCTTGTTTAAAATAGGGCCAGATTCACTCCTGGAGTAAGTGAAGGGTCTCCAATGGAGCTTCACAAAGAGGAATTTGGCCCATTATGTTTAGGGAGAAAATGCAAATCATTTACATGTGACTTTTTTTTACACATGATGTGTCTCACTCCTGCCTCCTGTGGTTTTCTCCCTGATTTCTTAATGTCTCAATAAATTCAGGGTCTCCAAACCTTAGATTAAGCTTCATTTAAAATGTCTTTTGCCTATGGGTCTACACTAGATGAGGAAGTTTTATAACAAACCATTGCACATTCAAGGCTGTTCAAGCAAAGTCTGCAAAACCTCATGTACCCATAAAATGCCCATCACAGGAGTAAAACTTTGGGTGCAATATCCAGGATTAGGCCTATTGGTTTAGTCCATGTGAACCAGTGCTGTCTAACCATGTTGGTTCCCAGTGCACATGGGAACCACAAGCACTGTACCTGCACTAGCTCACTGGAGCCTTCTCTGTCTGACCTTGCAGTGCTGTCTCTAGCCCTTCTGGTCACTCCTACCTAGATACGTCAAGAGGCCCAGCAAGCAATGCTACAAACACAGCTGCAAGTGGAGTGTGGGAGTGGATGAGCCTCAATGCCTCTGTCAGAGCCAGCAGCGCTGTAGGGATGCCCTGGAGGCCACAAGGGAACCAACCATGTCATGCAATTGGGATACCTGTGATGTTTTCTCAACATGCTGTGGGTGTGACTCTGGAGAGGGGAATGGGACTGTGCTGAAGAAACTTTAAACAAACCAAACCTGCTAAAATCATGTCCAGTCACTTCCTGCTTTCCCTCTGTGGAAATTAAATAGAAACCATTGAAACGGCAGGGAATTTTTTGAGAAGACTAAGGGCCAGATCCTCAGCTGGTGTAAATTGGTGCAACTCCACGGAAGTCAACAGGGGTATGTAGGTTTACCAAAGCTGAGGATCCAGCACCAAGTGTATTTCTATGACACTCCCATAGTGGCAAGTTCTCTTGCCCAAATTAAACAACATCTTACCCCTCTTAACACCCACCTGTTAGGTTCATGGCATGCACGCAGAAAGTTAGCTACTCTTTCTGAAAGGTTGCAACATAACATGATTTATTTCTTAGAATTCAGAAATCAAACATACAAACAATCAAATGCAGAGAGACCATGCAGGCTGCTCGCTAAGGCAGAGAGGCACCACTCATCCCACCTTGCTCTATGCTGGCTTTTTTGCAGACTGGACTTTCTGCAGAAGACTCAGACTGCACACTTCCCTACAGAGGTCCCTGAGCCTCCAACTAGGATCAGGAAACCCCTTACATTTAAAGTGATAGTTTGTAATTTAAACACAGTTTTGAACATACCACATTACTCATCTTTTATTTCCCCTTCCTTCATTTAGCCTCTCTTCTGGTTAGCCGATCACACAGGCTCCAGGAGAAAGAAGGGTCTGTTCTAAACCAGTGCAAGTTGTTTCAGAATGTCATGTAACTCACTCATTCCAAGGAATGCTGATCAAATGCACTCCACCTTCCTGTTCGTGCTGGGGTTCACTATCTGCATTCTAGTACCACCTAGTGGACTCAGTCAGGGTGAGGGCCCCATGATGCTAGGTGCTGTACATACACATAGTAAAAAGCCCCTGCCTCAGAAAACTTAGTCTTTTTCTATTTCTACTGCACTCATCTTTGTATCGCCATATCCCCTACCGTGACCACTTCCCCAGCCTCTCCTAATCATGTCCTCCCGAACCCAATGAGTTTACCTAGGAAATGTTCTAAAATCCACAGGTTTGTCCATTTCCATCTCCAGTCCTTTTGAAACCCAGAGATTTCAATGCTTAAGCACTTAAAAATTTTGCTGCTTTTATTATGCCAGCGTAGTCAAAGCAGAACCTCAACCCGCATCTCCACCCCCGAGGGCAGACATAGTCTTATAAAAGTGCTTATAACCATAGAGCTGGTTTTAATTTGGTGATGCCAGTCATCCCAGTATGCAGCACCTTATACTGGTAAAACTGCATCTATGCTAGGACTTTTACTGGAATAGCTATATTGGTAAAAAACAAAAACAAAAATCCACAGCCCTAACTAACAATTATGCTGGGAACACTTCTTACATGTAGACCAGAACTGAGACATGAGTGGCCACATTTTAAAGTGCCCAGTGGGAGTGGTTGGGGGCTGCTAGATGTCCTGGTATTAGGGGCTTCGTTTTATGCAACACTATTAGCCCTCCATACACACACACACGCACACACATCTCCCTGTCCTAATTTTACACACTTGCTATCTGGTCACCTTAGGGGCTGCGCACTTTGAAAATCTGGCCATATAATAAGTGCTATAAGGAAGGGTGGAGATAGATCAGCTACAAATAAAAATCCCAAAGCTTGATCCCAAAGCAGAGATCCCAACCCTGAAGTCACCGGGTTTTATTTTCTGTGGGAGGTGCTCAGATACAATGGCGGTGGGTACAAAACCCTATGGTGATTAGGTGGCTGTGGCAGAGGTGGAGCATGCCCTGCTCCGCACCTCACCCCATAGCCTGTATTTTCTCACATTCTCACGCTCAGCCCCTACAGCCCAAAGTGAGGAGCCCAGTGGCCATCGTCTGGCCCCTTTGCTTCACAGCAGCTAGGTTTGAAACAATGGTTTCTTTTGGTTTAAATATTTGGGAGTGTTAATAGATTATTTCCATAGGCAGATGGTCCTTCGGGGCCAGAGGGTGGGGGGAGGTAGGAACAAACCTGAGCAGGCACTCTGCAGGAGCTCAGGCTCTGCACTCTCGCTGCTACCGTTGGGCCAGTGCCAATATTTGTTGTACCACTTCACAGGCGTTTCAAACCAAACTAGCTGAGCACTTGGTAACCATAATAATAAGAGCTGCAGACATCTGCCAGTTGCTGCAGGTGAAGCCAAAGCATTTGGTTGAAAAGGGGGTTTATGAAAGAAAATGCTTTCACTCCCTGGGCCACATTTTGGTCTCTGGTGTTAATCCGGAGTAACTCCTTTAGAGTCTATGGCGTTACTCTGGATTGACTATCTTATAAATGAGACCAGAATTTAGCCCAGTCTCTCTGATTTGTTTAAATAACCCACTTGCTCTCAGCCCTGCCCCAACTTTTCATATGCACAACTTTTCAGCTGCAACTAGTCCCAGTTTAATTATGGGAAGAAGGGGAGGCAGGTAGGCATGTTACAAAGGAATGGATTCAGGGTACAAGGAGGCTTGGAGCCACATGCTTGCCAAGCAGGAGTAGACATCAGGGTAGCAAGTGCGGGAAGGACCCACTCCCTGCACTAATCTCATAGAATTAAAAATGAGCAGCTCTGCCGGCTCCAATGCAGCGCTGCTCCAGTGCAGAAGAACAATACACTTATTGCATCAGAACAATTCAGTGCAGGTGCCAGGGTGACAGAGCTGGAGACTAATACCCTCTGTCCATGGCCACCACACAGATGTAGCAGAGTGCTGCTTTCACCATCCCACAGGGCCTCAGTCCTGATCCCCCAGGAGGCATCTCTAGGGCTTGGAGAGGAGTGGAGTCTCCAAATCCTCTACAATCCTTAGCCTCTCTGCTGAGACTGCCAGCCAGGGGGCCAGTAACAGTGGTGAGGCTGATACGTCTCCAGTGGGAAGCCCATTCACTCCTTCCTCCAGACCACCAAAAATAACACCACCACCACCAGCATCAGCCTGGCTTCCAAGGGCCAGGCCAGCCCATTGACTTAGTGCAGTCAGAGCTGATCTGGAGCAAGGTCAGCAGCCCCTTGGCAGGCTACAGGGTTTAAATGTCATAAGAACCCCTGGGGGCCTCTCTTCTCTCAAGTGCTGTCAGGTGGGTGGCTGCTAGATTCTACAAAATCACCCAGTTTAGGAACACTCTTTGGGGCAAATCCCAGTGTTGCTGGAGTCAATGGGAGTCTTGCCACTGATCTCAATAACATCAGCATTTGGCCCTTGGGAAGTTTTCCATCACAGCTCCCTGTCCCCTTATGGAGGCAGCATCTCCACAGCTCTGCAGGAAAGGACTGAGAACTGACTTAAAGAGATTGGAGGGCTAAGGGGAAAAATCTACCCCCAACAGACCCCTCTGGCTATGTGTTCCCGGAGCACTGAGACTGCTATTGCCCTTTGAAGAGCACATGGGCAATGGTAAGTTTCAGGAATTAGGAAGTTTGCAGATTGCAGCATTCCTTCAGCACCTGAGAACACTCTTATCCAAGTTGCCTGCTTAGTGTTCTCTCATGTACACAGACACACTCCCTCCCCCGGGGAACCTGATATAAGAGAAGGAAAAACACCTTGCAGGTCACCTAGTCCATCGTCCCCAATAGTAAGGGCAGACGAGAACATCCAGGGTTTGAACCTACGCAAAAAATCATCTCCGTGCATACCAGCAAGTTCTTGAAAGCACTTTCTGCTGACCAGCAAATAACAATGTAGATAAGAGCCTCTTCAGGGATCGTGCCGGGGAGAACCTGTCCCAAGGTTCTCAGTCTATGCACAAGTCAGAAGTGGATGGATTTTAGCAGCACACAGAGGCGGAATCACCACAACATAGTTCCACTGATCAGAGTATAAGGAATTGGAACCTAATTAGGGTCCATGCAGGGCAGGACTGTTCCTTATCATACAGATCCTAAGGCTTCGTCTAGTCTAGATTTAAAACTCCCAAGCAATGGAAATCCAACTGCTTCCCTTTGGACACTGTCCCTCAATCTAACACATCTCTGGTAGGAAGCACCTTCAGATTTCTAGGCTAGAATTTCTTCTTAATTTCATCCCACCTTCAATAATTCCCTTCTCCTCTTTGGTATATTAGGCTGGGACAGATTTTTATATTCCCCCCCACTATCCCATGCTCCTGCTATTTATTCCGTAGCTAAGCTACACAAACTCCACCTTGCAAACTCGGTGGGAAGCATCGCAAAGTCTGATTTAGGTTGCAAACTCTTTGGGGCAGGGACTTGCCTGCAAAGCACCGCGGACTGAATGGGTGCAGCACAAACCCAGGTAACAGACCAGACCCACAGGCTCTGTAATTACTAGGAACTCTCCATGCTCAGGCAAATTGCCACCAATTTCAGAGGGAGTTTGTGTGAGCAAGGCCTGTAGGGTTTGATCCCATAATAATTAATTCCCATATTTGGCTCTTGTAGCCTTTCTTCATAACTCAGACCCCTTGATCTTTGCTGTTGCTAATTCCTTGGCATATCTGCTGCTGCAAATCTCCTTTGGAGGAAAAAAAAAAATCATTCAACAACCAGGTCTCCAAATATTGAAATTCACACCCTGTGGCTGTGCAACCACAGTGCGAATCCCCCACGCCCACCCAGACAAAGAGCACCATTGTTGGGAGCAGGGACTTACCTTCACCTTTGCTGGAGGGAAGAAAGGACTAATTCTGCTAGGTGAGCTGCAAATGTGTCAAGAAAGCCCAGGCAGAGAGTTGCTCCCCAGGTAGAGGTGTGCAGAGGACTGTGCTCAAATATAAACCAGTGAGTCATTTATAAATCACCTCAATCAAGGGGACTGAGGGCTGTGCTTGGCTCCTGATTGGCTTGCTGGGCTTGTTACGAAGTGATTGCAAGCAGTACACCCAGGCTAAGCCCAGGAGATAGCAAAGGAGATAAGGAGAGATCTGAAGAAGGACAGCTTTTTAGTGCCCCCCCTTCAGAATTAGGTTGTTTGATCCCATTGTACAATTCCCTCCATACACCCGGGTCCTCCGAGACAATAGAACATATTGAGTGTCCCCCCCAGGCTTCCCCAGCATTCGGACTCCCATTGTGGGAGAAGATGCTTTTGTTGACCTGGGCTACGGTTTCCTGGTGCATTGGACAGTGACTCCAGCCTGTCTTTGTGTTCTGGCTGCCTCTCAGCATCGGACAAGGACAATGGAGTGCATTGTGCCAGGTCCTGGACTCCCAGAGGTTGGGCTTTGAACGGAGGATTGGCAGGGGAAAGCGGTTGCTTTCTTATTTCCACATTCAGAGGGATGAGAGGGGTGGAAAGGACAGAGGAAGCCGCGGCTGGTCTGTTAGGCAGCGAGCACTGAGATTCCCCACACCGATGGGGCTCTGCCTGAAGAAGATATTGAGAGACTGTTGTGTGAATAATAATCACATCGGCAGTGATGTTATAGTGGGAGTAAAGTTATCCAGGGACATCAATCCTCATTGCTTCAGCGCATGATCGCCAGGGAGAGTCAGGAGGGAATGTTCATCCACTGTCCTGTTGTACGGAACTGCACATGTGAGTGCAAAAGGAGAGTTTTACAACATCCTCAAGTGCACTCACCATGGGATACTGATGGAGAGAAACGCTCAAGCTGTAATCCATTGGTCTGTTTCCATATGGTCCAGAGGTTGGGTCCAATCTTCTAAAGTGCTGAGTGCTCATGTCTCTTTGAAGGTGACCAGCACCTCAGAGGGTGCAGCCCTTAAGATTTTAAAAATATGTATTATTATTATTTATTACTTATTTTTATTATCTTAGCACCAAGGCCCTCAGTCCTAGCCCAGGAGCCCATTGTGCTAGCCACTGCAGAAACACAGAACACAGAGGCAGCCTGCCTCCAGGAGCCTAAAATCTAAATATAAGACAAAAGGCAACACACAGGCATAGTCAGATGAGAGAGAACCAGGAAGCAATGGTCAGCATGACAGGCAGAGGTCTCTGAACACCCACAGCTGAGTTGTTGTCAAGTTTGAAAAGCGAGAAGAAAGACACCAGTGTGGAGTGTGTGTTGGTGGGGAGGACTCCAGCTGGGACTGGGGCATGTTCATGGAGATACGGGGTTGCAATTTCCTTGCCTTTCAGCCTCTGCACTTCCTCAGGGCGGGTTGAGGGAAGAGTGGATCAGGACCATTACTATTTCTTTGTATTACGATAGCCCCTGGCAACACCCAGTCCAAGCTCAGGGCCCCATTGTGTGAGGTAATGTACAGGCAAGTACCAGATCCTCCCCCAGCAACAAGGAGAACAGAGACTGTGCTGGCCCCAGCCCTGCTCGGCCCCAGGCATACCAGTCTGTCCAGACCAAGGGAGCAGCAGGAGGTCCTTTGCAGGGACATCTCAGTGTCTCGATACACTTGTTCCAGTGGAGATGGGGTTCCATGCACCCCCACTCCTGATGGCAAATGGAGATTCTCCCGGGCGGAGGGGAGGGAGGGGCAATAGTGGTTGTTGACATAGAAACGAGGCCACGTAGGCTCAGTCCTTTGGGCACCAAGAGGAGAGACATTCCATTCCCCTCCCCTCCGTGGATTGTTTATTCAAAATGAACATCTGAGACAGGGCTGCTGGTGGGGGGCATGACAGGGAAGTGTTTGGTGGTGGGACGAAGGAGGGACATAAAAAGGAAAAGCAGCCCCTTCTCCCTTTGTGAATGAAAAACTGGGACAGCCCACAGTACAGGGTAGGGTGGGAGGATGTTTAAAATCCAGACGGGATGTTTTTCTAAACTCTCTGCTCTAGGAATTATTGTGGAGCAGGTCTCTGGCCTGGGTTACACAGGAGGTCAGACTCGATGATCACAATGGTTCCTGCTCGCCCTGGAATCTATGAAGACAGTACCTGCCTCATGGGGCTGGCAGTCCAGGTGTCAGGCAGGACGAGACAGGTGGACGAAAGAGACGGATGGGCTGGGGAGGGTCGTAGGTGAGGTAACCAAATAACCAGCATTAAGCAGGAAAATAGACGTTCTGGCTGGCCCTCTGCCTCACCAAGGCCCAAAGCCTGTAGGCATCATGGCTGAGGAAGGTTTCAAGGAGGAGTTCAGCCTTACTAGTGTTCTTAAAACCCACTCTCAGGATGAGGGCTTGAGGGGATTTTCAAGAAATAACTCAGGCACAGTCAATGCCCAGCTCTTTGGTGCTTGGCCACACCCAGCCCTCTGCATGCGTGACCCACAGAGCATGGACATTCAGTGCCACGAGATGGGGATGGACCCAGCATGGCCATTCTATATGTGCTGCCCACTTGTGAGATCAATAGCACTCAAGACTCATGTTTCCCCAGCTGTGCGCAGAGAACTGGTAAGGGAACAAACTGAGAGTGAGAGGAAGGAGAGGAGGGCAGAGGGGGCAAGGAGGATGATGGGGGGAAGATGGAGTGAGCTGAGCTGGGGTGACAGAGGGCAGAGAGAGGGATGGGGACTGGTAGAAAGGGCAGAAAGGGCAGAGATATGACACTTTATGCCAAGTTCCCAGCAATTAACTTGCCCTGAGATTCCCTGGGGAAAGAACTCTGATGCCTTGTTTATTCCAAATCACAAGCCCCATAGACACCATCAGTTTCTCACCATTAACCATCATTAATTCAGGAAGCTAATCACAGTGTCTAAAGTGAGCAAAAGAAACGTCCTGCCAGTTCAGCAGATAAGTAGGAGCCGAGGGTTGATTCATTGCCTTCTGAGAGACAGAGGTCATAATTGCCCAACAGTTCTATAAATATCATTAATTACCTGTATCACTTTCTTGTAAAAGGGCAGCTTGATATTAATGAGCACAGGGAGCCCTCAGAAACAGGAACCACGTGAGGGCCATGGGCAAAACCGTTCCAGGCTCAACAGCTCAATGTAGTTCTAGTCCTGCTCCCTTCAGCAGCAGAGATGGTGATTTGCCTCCTGAACTCCATTATTAGTATCATTTGCGTGACGCTGGCAGCTCAAGATCCTCACTGAGACCGCGCTTGGCTCTGTACAGACAGTCCCTGCCCTGGAGAGTTTGCCATCTAGACAGACAAAAGAGTGGGAGGGGAACTGGAGGCTCAGAGAGAGGCAATGACTTGCCCAAGGTCAGTGGCCAAGTTGGAAATAGGACCCAGGAGTCCTGGCCGTCCCATGCCT
This sequence comes from Gopherus flavomarginatus, assembly GCF_025201925.1. Lineage (NCBI taxonomy): Eukaryota > Metazoa > Chordata > Testudines > Testudinidae > Gopherus > Gopherus flavomarginatus. The sequence continues at coordinate 14,387,408 of NC_066621.1, read as the reverse complement.
CCCTTCTAATCATGATCGCACTCATTTTGTAAACCTTTCAGCCACAGCATTAGCAGAGTAGGTCTATTAGAGGTGTGACTGCAGCATGTGGAGACCTACCCGAGCAAGCTTTGATCTAGCCAGCCCCTATAACAATAGCAGTGAAGCCAACCACAGTAGCATGGGTTAGCCACTCAGGTGTATCCCCAGTGTCCCAGGCTGGTCTGTGCAACCCATCAGGGCTGGTTCCAGGGGTTTTGCCACCCCAAGCAGTCCCCTCACCCAAAAAAAGAGCCGCAATTGCGATCTGCGGCAATTCAGTGGGAGGGCCTTCGCTCCGACCGGGAGTGAGGGACTCTCCGCCGAATTACCGCCGAATAGCTGGACATGCCGCCCCTCTCCGGAGTGGCCGCCCCAAGCACCTGCTTGCTAAGCTGGTGCCTGGAGCTGGTCCTGCAACCCATGCTGCTGTGCTGCCAAGGCTTCATTGGTATTGTCACTGGAGCTAGCGCGAGAGGAGCTAGCTCAGCTATGTCTACACGCAATGCAGTGTAGGTACGCCGACAGTTGGCAAAACTGGATGCATTTGGGTTGCCAACCCTTCAGGATTGTCCTGGAGTCTCCTGGAATTAAAGATTAATCTTTAATTAAAGAGTATGTCATGGGCTGACACCTCCAGGACATCCAACCAAAGCAGGCAATCCTAAGATGATCTTTCTGCCCTGTAAAGCTTCTGCTACTCCCCCAGCAGGGAATTGAGCACCATGGATCCCCCTGAATGCACCGAGCAGTGTGTGTGCCATAGCAGAGCATAGGCGTCATGCATGGGGCCAACCCAGACACTGGTTTAGACTTGGCAAAAAATCCAGCTGGTTTGCAATGTACCCAAAAAGTGGAACCTGATAGCCAATGTCGGCTCATTGCAAAATTGAGGGCACAGCTGCAGTCTAAAGCAATGGCAGCAGCAAGTGAAACGTAATCGATTCCAGCCAATGAATCTGCCATCATTTCTGCCCCTTCGCTACTTGAGTCAGGCCGTGGTGCTGCGTGAGCTCATACGGACTCCCGGCAGGCACGGCAGGAAATGGACAGTGGTCCCAGAGGCCTATCTGCTGAGCTCTGGCAGATGGAATAAGAGTTTTTAAAGATTAATTATATTCAGATCCTAAATCTGAACAGTTTTAGTGACCCGGTAGCAAAGCTACTGGGCTCTGAGCTATTGGCACATGTGCTGATCCAACCCCTCTAGCCGCCTGTTATCCTGCCTCCAGCAATGACCAGTCCTATGTACCTTGGAGGAAGATGTCAGGAACCTTGTAGCAGACAAGTATGGAATAACCCGACCCTAGGGGAAATTTTCCAGTGGCATCCTCAGCCCTGTGCTACCTGTGTAACTTCCTAGAGACCCACTAGTTCAGGGGTCACGTATGCACAGAGCCACAATCCCCTCGACCTCGTTCTGGGTGCAGAACAATCTGAATGAGGACAGCACACAGGATACGGGATGCAAAGCCCTGTAAAACCTACCCATGGCTGCTCCCGGTGCTAGGTGCTTTGCAGGACACCAGCTTTGGGGGCAATCTCAGATGTGCTCTGGAGATAGAATATTTGCTTCCTCCAAGATCTCCCCAGCAGGGTGTGGAATAGATCAGCCTCTCTAAACAGAGGCAAGTCACTTGCCTTTGTGGCATGAGAGTGGTGGTGTCAAGGACAAAACCCAGGTTATTGAGAGCATCAGTAGAAAGCTTCAAACTGGGGCTTAGCCACCACAGAAATAACCCAGCAGGCAATAGCTAGTGGAGATCCCAGCTCAAAGGGAGGCAATCCAAAGTCAGAGGCAATCCTCCAAGTGATTGGAACTTCTGTTCTGGAAGTATGGCAGTTTCCCCCAGCACAAGGCATTACACCGAAGTCCTGGTGGGCATGATCCTGTGAGGTGCTCAGCCCCATAGCTCAGCCCCCTACTGGATCAGGTCCCATAGGGCCATTGAAGATCTTTTGCCAATTTTTGCAAGAGTCGGTGCCACACTGCTGACCTCTGGCTCAAGTAACTACGATTCTGCCTTCAGTTCCCCCTCTCCCCAGCCCCAGCTGGAGGCTGCATTTGCCTGTACTTCCTGTCCTAAACTGCAGGGCTGTGAAACAGCTGCATTATTCCACCCCATTCAGTGCTGGCTGGGATGGAGAGAGAGCGTGTGCGCACGTTCATGTGTGTGCGCATGTGAGGGACAGAGAGAGCAATCAGTGTGTAGGAAGCTTTGCAAGATCTCAGTGAACACTGAAAAGATGGGAAAGAGGAAATGTGGCTGCTCTGGCTAGAACCTCATGACCTTGATTGTGCATGCTGTGCAGCTCTTTATCACCTGCTGTGATAACAATGCCAAGCAGGGGCTGTGTGGGTTTGTTTACAAGTGATTAATATTAGTGGATGGATTGCACTCTTAGCGGCAATAATTCAGTACTAATTTATTGCTAAGAACCCTGAGAAACCTGCCCTGGAGTTCATGGCTATAACTTAAAGGAGGGAGGGAGAACGGCTTCCTTGGGATGGAGGGGGTAGGAGCACACGGGGATGCATGGTGGGCTTACTCATATGGAGTTACTGATCCTAGCAGGTGTCCTGCAGCCTCCAGGGATCCTAGTTGCTTCCCTTTTCTGAGGCTCTAGTTTTGCTTCTGGGGTTTCATTTTGGTTTGTTGTGCAGAGATGAGTCCTCTAGGCAAAATGAACATCTGGATTCCAAACATGGCAAAGCTCATGAGCGTTGGGATTTGGGTGTGAGTCAGACCCATTACAAAGCAAAATTCAGTCCATGCCTGGAAGGGGTTGTTGACACCCCAAATGGCAGGGGTGCTCCTATCAAAGATTATAACAATCCAGCCCATTATAAAGTGAAGGGGGCAAACTGGGTTCCATACCAGGTTTCTGAAACTTGCACGGCGAGGGGTCTGGTCCTGGGGGTCAGCTCAGACCCAACCCTTGTCCTGTATTAAAAGTAGAATATCACTTCATACCATCAATGATGAGCCTATGACAGCTTGTCCTGAGGATGCTCCTAATTTACTGACTGGTCCCTCAGTGTCCTGCTGGAGGATGATCGGGGCAGAGACCTCTAGAAGCTCAGAACCTCTTCTGTGCGTGCAGCTCTGATTACATTCAGTTGTTGCTTTTTCCTAACCTGCCTCTGGACTCTGTTACTCTTATTCCAAACACTCCTGGGCTTATATACGATTCAGTAAACGACACTCCTTTTGCTCAAAATGGTACAGAAAAGTTGTCTGATGCCCTGTAGTCCAGGCTACCATTAGCCTAATAACTCTCCCTCCCCCAGTCCATGCTACAATCAGCATCAACATTTTGCCCCCTCCCTCCTTGCATTTCCTTCTTTTCTGCTCCCCCTCTTCTGCCAGTGGCATGAAATAAACTAAAAGGAGTAAGAAGAAACACAACAACATTTCTAGTCTCAGAGCTGAGTTTCCTCTTTTCCTTTTTCTGTTTCTATTTCTTCCCATTCACTTGTCCTTTCCGTCTCTTCCACCATTTCCTGAGATTGGAAGCTCCTTGGGGCAGGGACCATGTTTTTGCTCTGTATTTGTGCTGCACCTAGCACAATGGGCTCCTGTTCCAGGAGTGGAGCTCCTAGGCACTGATGATAATTTGCATTATCAGACCATTTTATCTTTTTCATCAGGCAGTTGTTTCTCCCCATGGGTCACGGCAGCCTCCCCACTCGCTGTCTATGTGGGTTGGGTGTGAACAAGCCAGAAGTGTCAAGGATTTTCCAGTGGAATAGGTGAAAATGTAAGATGGTGAGTGGAAGCTAACTAGCTGCTCCTAGCCACTGCCCACTTGATGTTCTGAACCACCCTGCAGTGAGCCACCAGCTTACCATAGTCTCCTTTTAGCCCAGGAGTTGTACTTCTTAGACAGGAACCAGGAAAGCAAAGTGACCCAAAGTGTTTGTGAAAACTCCTTTTCTTACTTAGCAAAGCTGCTCCCTTTCAGAATATCTGCTATTATCTCCTTCATGCAGCAGGGGCTCTGGGATCTGACATGCTATACAGAAATGCACAAAGGCATTTTGATGCTTCAGCATTAACAATTGTAAGTCTGAAGATGGGGTGATTTCATGCCGGTGATTAGGAGACATTCCAGTTGAGGACCCACACCCTGGACATTGAGGGGCTGGGGAGGAGGGGGTACATTTAAGCATTGGTTGTATACACTGTCGTAGATGTAACTGGGTGGATGAATTTTCAGCTCCTGGTCACATTGCATGTGCTTATGCAGACCTTTGCCAAGAAAAGAAAAGCGGGATGAACCTGCCAATGAAGCCTTCATGAAACACTGAACACATTGGGCCAGAAACTCAGCATCGCTCCGTAGGCTTCAATGGAACTCCCCTGATTGACACTGGCTGAGAATATGACCCATGTAGGCCTTGCCTCCAATTGCAAACAAACCACGTTTGTCCCCTGCGTAGCTGCATTTGTTGCTGATGCCCGTGGACAATTTGTACATGACGTGTTCTCGTGCAGAGAAGAGTTAAGCAGCTAGCACTGTATTCTCCCTCCCCACACAGGCTTCCTGCAGGGCAGGGGCATGCGGCCATACTCTGCCTCCTGTAAAATGACTGACCTGCCTATGACTCGATTACATGAGACCTCCCAAGAGCATGGCTGAAGGTTCCAGCTCTCCACAGAAGACCCATTGTTTCAGGGAAAGTCCTTCCTTATCCTTTTATTTCATCTAATCCTTCCTGATCCTCTAGTTGATCTCCTGCTTTGACCATCTCAGTTTGAAAAACAACAGCCAAATACCCCTACCTGCCATACCCCATCCCTCACCTTGGGAGCCCATCCTGCACCTTTGCATCATCACGTACTCCAGGGCAACGAGACGGCCATTCTGATCTGGTAGCTTTGAGGTGCGTTGGCCATTCACTTCGCAGTGGGGTAAATAATGGCACAAGGATGGAGGGAACTGGAGAATTACCCCCTTTTTCTCTTCTCCAGAAGACAAAGAACCCCAAATCTTTAAGCTGAAGGTGACCTAGATAACCTGGTCTTCACTGCAATGCTGCGTGGTCTGGTCTCCCAAACTGGCACAAGGGTCAAAAGCTTTACCCATGTAGGAATGAGGAACGGAAAGTCCTGGGAGGAAACAGCTGGATTATTTACAGCACCGTAATAAAGGACAGCACGCAAAGAGACTCCCAGCTTTCCAGTTTGATGCAGCTCCAGCAGGACTTTTGATGCAAAATTACTTAAGGGACTGGATTTAGTGCTGGTGAAAGGCATTCCTTGTATAGGGAGCCCTCTGTTTATCTAGAGCGTAGGTTTCCCAGTTCCCACACACATACTGTCAGCCTGACTCAGCCCTGATCCATGAGGCACTTCCTCTGTTGTTGACAAGGGCAGTTCCCGGCCTGTCCACTGAGTTTGTCAATTAACGCAAAGCATGGTGGTGAGACTTACCAAACTCATCACATCAGTGCCACCAAACATTTAGTAGATGGGAACAACTTTTAAGCCCTAGTGAGCTAGGCTGGATGCATACAGGTGCAAGGGTCTGCTGCGCCGTAACAATGTCCCGAGGCATCTAGCTTCACCAATGATACCCTTTTGAGAATGAGCCTTGCTTTCTGGAAAGGTATGTTTATTAAATCAAGCTCTGACCTCTTTGGAGCTTACAGACAAGGTCTGCAGTTCTCTGCATACACAGGCAAAATTTCCCACACGTCTCCTTCAGACAAACCCTATAATTACTGGTGCTCCACCCTGCTCTTTAAAGGGACAGCTCCCCAAAATAAAACACTAAAAATACAACAATCAGACTGCTATGAACACATCCTCCACATGTGCCTCCAAACACAATGTTTTGCAATATAAAATAATTTCATCCATTATTGCAGGGTCGTCACATTATCCTCTATACACATCTCCCACACGGGTAAGCGGCAGCATTCAAACACAGGACTTTGCTCCTGGAGAATAGTCCTCATCCATTTCAGCTGTGGGGACAATTGGTGGGAACACACGCCATTATGGCTCCATGACGGTCGATCCATATAGGGAGACAGGATATGCAGGCTTCTAGTGTCTTACCCAACTATTTGCAAACTCACATTAGCATTCTGGGGCTTGGGATTCCTGAGTTCTTTTCCTGGGTCTGGGAGCAGAGTGTGGGCTTGCAGTTAGAGACACCATTGCCAAATATAGTTTGATCCTTGTGGGGAATGTCTGCAGGGAAAGGATGGGGGATGTCTGGATCTAAAACCATCAGTCTCTATAGCTATGTCAACAGAACTTATGTCGTTCCTGGGTATGAATATTCCACTTTCCTGAACAACATAAATTACACTGACATAAGTGTTTGTGTGCACAGCACTATGTCAGCAGGAGAAGCTTATGCTGCTGATGCTTATGCTGCTCACAGAGGTGGGTTTTCTGTGCCGAGGAGAGACCTCTCTCACATCGACATGGATAGTTTTCACCAGACATGCAGCAGTGGCCCAGCTTGATTGGTACAGCCGTGGCACTGCAGCGCCGTACACATAGACATGGTCAGCTAAAGGGCCACACCCATTATTACAGGATCCTCCCCATTGTAGGGTCCCAGAGCTCAGGCTGCAGCCCAAACCCAAATGTCTCCACGATTTACTGCCCTGCAGCCCAAGCCTCATGAGCCCAAGTCAGTTGACCCCTGCCAGCCCTAGGTGTTTAATTGCAGTGTAGACTTCCTCAAAGATCCTCCCCATGTTAGCATGGGTCATATAAGTGCAAATTTTGGGCTGTCTGTTCCAAAAGGCAACATTGCAAACTGGCCGGGACCTGAATTTGTTGTATTAGTGACCAATGTTCTATTCCCAGCTGCCCCTGAATTGACCTTGTCCATTCTCTCAGTTATCTTATCTGTAAAATAGGTGCAGGATAATTGCCTCCCCTAAGGTAGCTGTGTAAGAATGCTGAATAAGGTTTGTGAAGGCACAGAAATATTAACAGCACTCAGCAGTAGAATTGGGATTGGAAGTCATATGATCCAGACATGTAGCTTAGTACACTGTCCTTGAGGGGGCTAGGTTATAGTGTGGGGTAAGGCTGCTGTCTGTCTCAAAGAAAATGCATTAAGTTTAGTGAGTTCGTCAGCAGGAATGAATGACAGCTTGGAAGAATACATGCGTGTCACCTGGAAGGTCTAGAGGTTGCAGAAATTTGGGAAAAGGGGCTTACCTGGAATCTTTGCTTTGCAACTGAGCCTATTTCAGATTTTCTTTGATTTTCCTGAACTTTCATCATTGTTCATTTCTCTTCCCTTGAAGATTTCTTTCCATCCCCTTCCCCTCCTACTTTCCTAACTGTGAAAGGCTGACAGGCCTAAGAACTCTGGACCTGAAAATACCCTCATCTGACAGTGAACATAAACAGAGAGATATCATCGAAGCCAATAGAGGTGGAACCTTCAATGAACCGACACAAATTGCATCGTTGTGGACGTCGGGCAAGAAACACTAAGAGAATCTCAGAAGTTCGCTAAGCTCTATTTAGTCCTGTCAGTGGTTCTGAGAGCTATTGCATAGCCTGACATACTTGAAAGTAGGCTGACCAGACAGCAAGTGTCAAAAATCGGGACAGGAGGTGGGGGGTAATAGGTGCCTATGTGAGAAAAAGACCCAAAAATCAGGGCTGTCCCTATAAAATTGGTGACCCTACTTGAAAGTGGAGGAGAAAGAAAGAGAGGAGAGTCTGGAATAAGGAAAGAGGAATTTGCAGCCTGGGTGTGATTATAACAGCGTTGGGTGAGTCTGGCTTTTTGTATTCTACTCCTGACTACTGCCCTGCTTCTTGGAGAGGTCATTAAAGCCAAAATGTTCAAACCTGAGTGACTGATGTTAGGCACCTAACTAAACAGCCTGAGATCCCACCACACCATATGTATCTGAAGTAACTGAGAGTAGACTCCAGCCCACTATCACTCGCAAATAAAGAATTAAGAACCTGATTCTGTTCTCACTTATACCAGTTTTATGCAGGCTCTGACTCCATTGTCGTGAATGGCATTACTTCTCATTTATACCAAGGTAAGTGTGTCCAGAATCAGCCCTTGGGGATATGTCATTTACCCTAGAAAGAGTTTGCAGGCAACATGAGTTTAGAGCTCAGTAAAACCCATTAGACAAGCACAGTATATTTTCATCGGGCCCTTTTGTCATGCCAGGGCGTACAAATCTTGAATAGCTGCACTCCTGTGCCTCATCTGCGGTTTTAAAGAAAATATTGACGAGTTAGGGCTGGCCAATGCACACTTTTGGTACCAATATAACTATATCAGTTTAGTTAAATTGGTACAACCCACTGCTCTAGTGTGGACACAGCTACACTGATATAAAGCTGTAAGTAAAGTTACACCAGCATGAACTCTTTTGTATGGGTGTAAATGCATGGAAACCAGGCAATATTATTATGGGTACAAAGACTGTGTGTACATGAACCCTTAAAAGGCCTGTTGGCACTTAACATCGAAGTCACAAGGAGGGATTTTCATACCTATTTTTCAGCAGCGATGTAGCTGACCTGGTACTGCCAACAGGCTATGAGACATTAGGCTTTACCTTTGTGATCATTTTATCTGTAGAAAAGCTGTCCCTGGCCCAGGACTGAATCTTGCCTGTTCTGGGCCAAAGGCAGGAGAATTTTGGGGAGTAAAATTCTACATTTTGAAAATAATTCTGCATTTGAAAGTAGATACATCCCCAGGGCTAGGAGAAGGTGCTAATAGGGTTGGAATGTCAGAGTAAGATCCATGGGAGCAGGGTTGGCGGGTAGAGGGCAGGTGAATTGGTTAAAGGTGCAAAATAAATTCATTCATAATATGGCATGGCACCTTATCACATGGTTCTGCAACTGATTACATGGCTCTCACCTCCACATATACATATACATGCATATATATGAGTTGTGAAATGTGTATATATGTGTATCCCTGTACATATCTAAGCAGGTCCAGATAACTTGCATCCAAAATTTTGAAAAAGCTGGCTGAGGAGCTCACTGGACCATTAATGTTGCTTTTCAATACGTCTTAGAACACAAAGGGAGTTCCAGAAGGCTGGAAGGAATCTAATGATGGGCCAATTTTTTGAAAAAGATAAATGGGATGACTCAAATAGTTATAAGCCAGTCAGCCGGACATTGATCCCAGGCATGAGAATGAAGTGGCTGATATGGGACTCGATTAATGAAGAATTAAAGAGCGTAAAGGAATTAATGCAAATCAACTTGGCTTTATGGAAAGTATATCCTGCCATAGAAACTTGATATATTTGTTTGCTGAGATAACAATTTTGATTGGTAAAGGTAATAGTGTTGATCTAATATGCATAGACTTGTGTAAGGCATTTGACTGGATATGCCTGCCATTTTGATTTAAAAAATTAGAACAATATAAAATGAACACGGCACACAATAAATGGATTAAAAACTGGCTAACTGATAGGCCTCCAAATGTAATTGTAAAAGGGCAGGTGTTTCCAGTGGGGTCCCACAGGGATTAGTTCTTGGCCCTTACACTATTTAACATTTTTATCAGTGACCTGGAAGAAAATACAGAATCATCAGTGAATAAGTTTGCAGATGATGCAAAAATTGGGGAGTAGTAAATAATGAAGAGGACAGGTCACTGGTACAGAGCCATCTGGATTGCTTGGCAAATTGGGCACAAGCAAGCAATATGTGTTTTAATATCGCTAAATATAAGTATTAAAGAATGTAGGCCATACTTATAGGATGTGGTGGAACCAGTGACTGAAAAAGATTTGGGGGTTGTGGTGGATAATCACCTGAACATGAGCGCCCAGTATTACCCTGTGGCCAAAAGAGCTAATGTGATTCTGGGATGCATAAACATGGGAATCTTAAGTAAGAGTAGAGCAGTCATTTTACCTCACTATTTGGCACTCACGCGACCGCTGCTGGAATACTGTGTCCAGTTCTGGTGCCCACAATTTAAGGAGGTTATTGACAAATTGAAGAGGGTTCAAAAAAGAGCTACAAGAATGTCAAAGGATTAGATAACATGCCTTATAGTAATAGACTTAGGGCATGTCTACACTTACCTCCGGAGCCATCAATCCAGTGGGGGTCAATTTACTGCATCTAGTGAAGACGCCATAAATCGACCGCCGAGCACTCTCCTGTCAGCTCGGGTACTCCACCGGTGCGAGGAGCAAAGGCAGAGTCAACAGGGGAGCTTCAGCAGTCTACCTACTGCAGTGAAGACACCACAGTCAGTAGCTCTAAGTACGTCGACTTCAGCTACGCTATTTTTGTAGATGAAGTTGCGTAACTTAGACCGACTTACCTCCCCACCCCGCATCCCCCAGTGTAGACCAGGCTTAAAAGGGCTCAATCCATTTAGTTTAACAAAGAGAAGGTTACAGGGGTGACTTGATTATAGTCTGTAAGTGTCTACATAGGGAATGAATATTTAACAATGGGCTCTTCAATCTAGCAGAGAAAGCTAGAACATAAGCTTAAGGCTGGAAGTTGAAACTAGCCAAATTCAGTCTGGAAATAAGGCATAAATGTTTAACCATGGGAGCGATTAACCATTGGAACGATTTACCAAAGCTCATGGCGAAGTTTCCATCATTGACAATTTTTAAGTCAAAATTGGATATTTTCCAAACAGTTCTGCATTAGGAATTATGGTGAGGAAATTCTGCGGACCTGGGCTCTACAGGAGGTCAGACTAGATCAGTGGTTCTCAAAGCCAGTCCACAGCTTGTGCAGGGAAAGCCCCTGGTGGGCCGGGCCAGTTTGTTTACTTGCCTCGTCCCTAGGTTTGCTGCTCCAGGCCAATGGGGGCTGTGGGAAGCGGCAGCCAGCACATCCCTTGGCCCACGCCACTTCCCACAGCCCCCATCGGCCTGGAGCGGGGAACCATGGCCAGTGGAGCTGCAATTGCCGAACCTGCAGACGCGGCAGGTAAACAAACCGGCCCAGCTCGCCAGGGGCTTTACCTGAACAAGCGGTGGACCACCTTTGAGAACCACTGGACTAGACAATCCCTTCTGGCCTTGGAATCTATTAATCTATTTCACCCACTACTGAAATGCAGCCATCTGGTGTGCTAACTCCCAGTGTGGATGCTTGTTTGATTTAGTTGGTAATATACGGGAACAGGATTGCTGGAGTTATAACATTTGAGTTGCCTATTTTAGACTCTGAATTTAAAGTATTCTCTCCAGGAAGTGAATGCGACTGGTGAGGGGGTGAAGGTGGGGGGGCTTAGTCCTAACACTGAAGTGTGAACTAGAGGACACTTCTCGAGGCCTCCATTCACAATTATTTGTAGCAGAGTTTGTGAAGTGAGTTTCCCTGGTTTATTTTGGTCCTAGGATATTTAATGATATAATTATGTAGCAGAGGAGATATTTGATGATGTCACTTCTACAAGCCATTGCTAGCTACCTTTTTTGTAGGGTGTAGATTAAAATGCTCTCAAGATAAGATAAGGATTATTTGAATGAAAACAGACCCGATACTGCAGAGGTGAGGAAATCTCCTGATACTCGGTCGTGGAGCAGGTAGTTTCAGAAATCCTTTTTTCACACATGGCTATTATATTACAGGATAAAACCTTTCTTACATGTGGCCCCGTACCAAAAGACAGGTCCGGAGAAAGAATGCAAGAGAGAGGTTCAAATGCAATAATAATTGGGGAACTGAAGCCCCTTCTGAGGCAAAAATCCCTGGGTGAAATCACCCCCTGTGTCAAGGACCAGAGTAATTTGAGTGTGCGACATGTCCCCATCTGTGACTGATCCAGCCTGTGTCAGTTACAGCCACACTGAGGGAGCTCCGGCATGGTAGCAGCTCATGCTTTTAGCTCTGGACGACCCTGTTCAATCCCTGGTGTGCTGGCGAAGCTGGCAATCATCACATACACACAAGGGTGAATTTCACCCTAGCCGAAGCTAGTCCTGTCTCTGTTCTGCCTCAGGGCTTGTCTGCACAGAGCGGCAGCACATGCCGGAAGGGTGTTAATGTATCCTTAGGACGATGCTAACATGAACTAGGTACCTTTTAGAGTGGGCGAGCAGGGTATACACAGGACAGTTAGAGCACAACACATTAGAGCACCTTACAAATCACATGCCTCTAGTGCACTTTTCCAAAGCTGTGTGGACGAGCCCTCAGACTGCCTGGATACGTTTATGCTGCATTAAAAACCCGCAGCTGGCCCCTTGCCAGCTGACTCAGGCTCATGGGACTTGGGCTCGGGGGCTGTTTAATTGCAGTGTAGACATTCAGAATGCAGGCTGGAGCCCGGGCTATGGGACCCCGCAAGGTAGGAGGGTCCCAGAGATAGATGGAGATGTATGTTCAGCCTGAGCCCAAATGTCTCCACTGCAATTAAACAGCCCTTTAGTCCAAGTCCTGCGAGCCCCAGTCATCTGGCACAGGCCAGCTTCAGGCATCTAATTGCAATGTAGCACTCCAATGACTCTGTTAGCCTGAGTTTTGAGGACAAAACACTCCATGATTCAGCCCTACAATAATACTTAGCATTAATCTAGGCTTTGCAAATGGGAGTTGACTTGAGAAGGGTAGACGACGCTCACATCCACACACGTAGGACTGTATACTGCCTTGGCCAAGGAAGCAAGTGGGAGCAGAGATGCTGCCCAATTCATCTTGTGCAGAAGACTCTGGTTGACCAGAACCTGGTTCCAGGAGGACAGGTAGGCAACTAGTTGAAGAAAGCACTTTGCTGCTTCTCTGAGCAGCAAGGAAGTGTGCCTGAGGCTAGCACTTACCGCTGACTTCAGCATATACTTTAGCTGGCTAGGCGGACTGTCCACAGCCCCTAATCCTCAATACGTGCTGGCTTGCAGATGTGGTGTGCAAAGTGCTGTGTAAGCGCAGCCCAACTTTTTGCACTTTCCTTGGCTAAGGAGAGGTCAAGCCCTATTGCTTGGGTAGAGAGAGAAGAGCTCTCTGCCCTCTTGCCCCTTAGAACACCACCTGAGCAAAGCTCATCGACAGTCTGCACGGATATCTCCTTTCTCCCCTCTCCATACGGGAAAGGGTTCTGTCTGCCCAGCATGCCAGGAGTTTGAGTGCACTGGCGAAAGAAGCAGTCAGACTACAGAGATGTTTCTTGATAGTATCTTCACTTCACCAAAGGGAAAAAGAAAACCCCACTGAATAAATAGATAAACCAAAACCAACAAGGAGTCCGGTGGCATCTTAAAGACTAGCAGATTTATTTGGGTATAAGCTTTCGTGGGTAAAAAAACCTCACTTCTTCAGACGCATGAAGTGAAAGCTTATGCCCAAATAAATCTGTTCGTCTCTAAGATGCCACCGGACTCCTTCTTGTTTTTGTGGATGCAGACTAACACGGCTACCCCCTGATACTAGATAAACCAACAGGCATGTTGGCAAGTGCCCTTTGGAGAACATAGTCAAGCAAAAATGATTTAGTTTTCTCCTGGAGGAGGGGGAACACATCTCCAGCCCTTGGCACTTTATTAGCTCTTGAAGTTTGGCAAACAATCTGAGTTATTTTTCTGCCCATCTTTTCCTGTTTGTGAATTACACTGCTCTACAGCCAAAATGCTTCTGAAATAAATGTAGTCCAACTTTACTAATTCTGGGTCACTGAGAACGAAAATGATGCTTAAAATTGTTGATTGGCTCTAGTTTTCAAGATATGCTATTGGGTCAATATATACAACCCTTGACTTGGGAATGGCGGAGGATGAATGAATTATAAAAGGAAGGGATCTCAATTTAAACCAGAAATGACTAAAATACATCTTTGACTGGATCTATGAATAAATCTATGACTGGGTTTGGACAGTACTTGCTTTTTAGGCAAAACAATGAATGATGCAATCTGAAGCTGGTATTGCGTCATACATTATATGAATTGCATCATATTATTCCTAGAAGTCATGGATGATGCAATCATAATGAAGCTTACATCACTCTGCTGAACAAATTGCCCTAGATCAGCTCTAGAAATCATACAGTGTCGTGCTCTCTTATTTGTCAGTGTTTGATTTTGCAAAGGGACACATTTCTGTTTAGCCAAAGTGAGCAGAGATGCCTTGTACTTGTCACCTCATCACACAAGGTGAACTGAATGACCTTGTTAGGGATTTGGAACTACCCAAGAGTAAGGCAGAACTGTTGGGCTCCAGACTACAGCAGTATAGGAATCTCCTGGCAGGCTACGCTGGTCTACAATTTTTGAGAAGTCGTCTGCTTCAGAGATAAAATGTGATATTTATTATGTATTTTGATGTGCTGAATTCAAATATGACAATTAAAACAACTGATTGGCTACTGTTTCTAAGATATTTAAGTTTTTACATTTTATGTCTATGTATATTGTGTAGATAATAGAGTTTTAATCATAAATTGTAAACCTAGGTCTTTTCATGTGTTTATGGTTGCTTTACATGATAATATTTCACCTGTCCTGTTTATGTAACACTTTAAAAATCAGCAAAAGGGTTATATAAATAAAATTGATTATGAAACAAAAGGCAAAAAACTATTATGTACATAGTTTAGTCCTATTCAGTGTCTACTCGGCGCTTCTTGGCTTGTCTCTTGTATTCATTAAATGGAGCATCTCTTGTCACTGTCCAGCAATAGTCTGCAAGCATTGATGGGCTCCATTTGCCCTGATAGCCTGCCAGGAGATTCCACTGCTGTAGTCTGGAGCCCAACAGCTCTGCCTTACTCTTGGGTAGTTCCAAATCCCTGAGAAGGTCATTCAGTTCACCTTGTGTTATGAGGCGTGGTTCAGAGGAGGAGGATGGGAGAAAATGTGGGTCTGTGACAGTGATGGTTCAGGACTAGAAGTTTCATCCTCTTCCTCTTCCTCGTCTGACTCAAGTGAGAATGATTCTGGTGCATCAGGAACCGGCAGTCCTTCTCCGTGGGGTACTGGGCGTATAGCTGATGGAATGTTTGGATAATGCACAGTCCACTTTTTCTTCTTTGACACACCTTTCCCAACTGGAGGCACCATGCAGAAGTAACAATTGCTGGTATGATCTGTTGGCTCTCTCCAAACCATTGGCACTGCAAAAGGCATAGATTTCCTTTTCCTGTTCAACCACTGGCGAAGATTTGTTGCACAAGTGCTGCATCATATGTGCGGGGCCCACCGCTTGTCCTGATCTCCAATTTGGCAGCCAAAATAAAGGTGATGGGCTTTCTTAACCATAGTGGTTATACTGCGTTTTTGTGATGCAAAAGTCACTTCACCACAAACATAGCAGAAGTTATCTGCACGGTTCACACAAGTACGAGGCATCTCTGCTCACTTTGGCTAAACAGAAATGTGTCCCTTTGTAAAATCAAACACTGACAAATAAGAGAGCAGGACACTGTATGATTTCTAGAGCTGATATAGGGCAATTTGTTCAGCAGAGTGATGTAAGCTTTGTTATGATTGCATCATCCATGACTTCTAGGAATAACATGATGCAATTCATATCATGTATGACACAATACCAACTTCAGATTGCATCATTCATTGTTTTGCCTAAAAAGCAAGTACTGTCCAAACCCAGTCATAGATTTATTCATAGATCCAGTCAAAGATGTATTTTAGTCATTTCTGGTTTAAATTGAGATCCCTTCCCTTTATAACTCACTCATCCTCCGCCATTCCCAAGTCAAGGGTCGTATATACTGACCCAATAGCATATCTTGAAAACTAGAGCCAATCAACAATTTTAAGCATCATTTTCGTTCTCAGTGACCCAGAATTAGTAAAGTTGGACTACATTTATTTCAGAAGCATTTTGGCTGTAGAGCAGTGCTATCAGGGCAAATGGAGCCCATCAATGCTTGCAGACTATTGCTGGACAGTGACAAGAGATGCTCCATTTAATGAATACAAGAGACAAGCCAAGAAGCGCCGAGTAGACACTGAATAGGACTAAACTATGTACATAATAGTTTTTTGCCTTTTGTTTCATAATCAATTTTATTTATATAACCCTTTTGCTGATTTTTAAAGTGTTACATAAACAGGACAGGTGAAATATTATCATGTAAAGCAACCATAAACACATGAAAAGACCTAGGTTTACAATTTATGATTAAAACTCTACTATCTACACAATATACATAGACATAAAATGTAAAAACTTAAATATCTTAGAAACAGTAGCCAATCAGTTGTTTTAATTGTCATATTTGAATTCAGCACATCAAAATACATAATAAATATCACATTTTATCTCTGAAGCAGACGACTTCTCAAAAATTGTAGACCAGTGTTATCTGCCTGTTTGGGTCAGGAACTATCCTTTCTGTGTGTTTGTGCAGTGCCCAGCACAAACTAGCAGTTCCCAAATCTGAGCTGACATCTAGAGCTGGTCAGGAATTTTCCAATTCAACATTTTTTCTTGGGAAAATGCTGATTTGTTGAAACCCAACCTGTTTCAGGGAAAAGGTTGGTTCTGACAAATCTCCCAATTTAGGGGAAAAACTGTGAAAAAAGTTTGGGAATTGTCAAAATGTCCTAATTCAACATTTTCTAAATGAAAACTTTCATTTTCCAGTTCAAAATTACATTTTGTTTTGAAATTTTTAATTTATACTAAAAACGGTCAAAAAAATTTAAAAGATCAAAATCAAAACAAAATGGCTCAAACTTACCAAACACAAAACAAAAAAATGTTTTGATTGACCCAATCCAAAATTGTTTTCAGATTATCAGGTTCCCCCAGATTTTCAAGATTCAACTTCTCATCACAATTTGAGATTGGAACATTTTTTGAAGTCTCAAAAATTCTCCTGGGATGGGAAAGCCATTTCCTACTCTGCTCTCTGCTAAATACCACTACAATAATACCAATACCCATGCTAATACCATTACTAATACTAAACTGTAGTATTTTTAAATATATTTGTTATCAGAATTATTCGTGCATTTCTTTGTCATGTGATATGATAGGGGTCAGCAACCTTTCAGAAGTGGTGTGCCGAGTCTTCATTTATTCACTCTAATTTACGGTTTTGCATGCCAGTAATATATTTTAACATTTTTAGAAGGTCTCTTTCTGTAAGTCTGTAATATATAACTAAACTATTGTTGTGTGTAAAGTAAATAAGGGTTTTTAAACGTTTAAGAAGCTTCATTTAAAATTAAATTAAAATGCAGAGCCCCCTGGACCGAGGAAGTGTGAGTGCCACTGAAAATCAGCTTGCGTGCCGGCTTTGGCACGCGTGCCATAGGTTGCCTACCCCCGTAATATGATATCGAGCCAGCACTGGGAGAAATATCCATCCATCCATCTATTCATCCATCCTGTTTTCATCCATCCTCATACACCTCTATCTGCTTTTCTAGGGCACCCATCATCATAGAGTCTAGGTGCCACATGGGGGGTCTGATCCTCCTCTTATTCACACTGAGGTAAATCCAGAGTGATTCCTTTAAAATGAATGGAGATACACTGGTGTCGACCCAATCTGAGAGGCAAGTCAGGCCCATTGTTTTTGCATAGGCCCTCTAGGTAAACATTGCCATCCCTGTTTTGAAAGAAAAGCAGAAGCCATCCCATTTTCCCATGGCTCTGAGATACAGACCCTAATGCTGAGACCTTTGTGCTCACCCCACCACTTTGTTGTAGCCACCACTTGGCTGTCATCATCATATACAATTGTAAGCTATCTGGGGACGGGACTGTCCTTTCACTGACTGTGCGTATCACACCTTGGACAATGAAACCCAATCCCTGACTGGGGCCTCTAGGTGATATAATATTAAAAAAAGAATTAATAGAATTCCTGAGGCTTCCCAAAAAAACAAAACTCTCTCAGGAGCTTAGATGGATTTCCTGGTGCCATGAAAGGTAAGACATGGCTTTGAAGTATTTTATCTTCATGCTTAGCCTCTGCTTATTCAAAATCAGTGACCTGCTGTGCCCTGGTAATTTACAGTACATGGGCTATAACCCGTTCGTTCTCTATTAATCTTCCAGGTGGTGAGATCATTACCCTCAAGCCAGGCCTAATAAGGCAGGATAGTTGTCATGTCAGCTGAGTGCTCAGATAGAAAATGATAATATAAAAGCCATTGCAGTGGATGGTGAAGAGGGAACATAAATAGTTACTGTAAATAAGAGGACAATAAAGTTGAGGGCCTGTGTATAGACTTGGCTGTGCTCTCAATTGTATTCCAAAGAAGGGCTAATTCTGTATCTCCAGACAGTCTCTAGGGAGGATGTTGGAGTGGAGTGACACAAACTCCCATTAATGCCCTGGGAAACCAACTTTATTGATGGCCAGTTGGGGTGGAATAATAGAGCAGTGGCTGAGTAAAGAACGGTAACACAAACAATAATACCAACAATACTGACTGTGACACTCCACCTGGTGAAGTGGGAGCACCTGTCTGGAGATGCAGATAAGCAGCAGGACCTTCTCTGAAACTCATTCTCCTTCTGCTCAGACACTTCACAGCAAAATCAAACAGCCCTAATTAAAGACCTCATTGTGTCCATGTGCTTCACTATTGTGTTTCCATTGTGTCTCCCTTGATACTGCATAGAAGCAACTGTTGGAGTGTGTTTGCTGTGTATATTGTAATGATGCCATCCCTGAATGGGGCAAAAGGATGAACTAATCTCTCTATAAATATCACTTTTATCTAATCTGGGAGCACAGACACTCAAACACTTAACTCCTAACTTTACGGCTATTGCTTGGTGTCACTAAAGGGCAGAGTTGAGGTGGTTTGAGGGCTGCAACTGTATATTTCCATATCTTAACAGGCTTGGATTTCTTCAAAGTTTAAACTTAATGTTGAATTTCCTGGGTTTAGAATGTCTGTTTTTAGGTTAATGACAACATTCTTATAATGTTTTATACCATGGATAAACTATGTGCTCTCAACCATAAATTCTGTTTAACACAGCTGTCTTGGAATATAAATAATGAAAATGTTGTTTTTTTTAAAACCTATACTTTGGGTTTAAGCTATCAGATAGGGGTCCTTTAACTTATCATATGTAAGTTAATTTAGTGCCAGTTGTACAATGTATATTAAATCAAACCTAAAACCCTACCAAGACAAGAGATTTCACTGCAGATGCTTCTCTCCCTGAGGAGAGGACAAGAGACCAAACAATACATGACAGATATTAGTCATATTGCTTAATGGAAAGACAAGGTATGGGAGAAAATAGCTCTTATTGGACCAACTTCTGTTGGTGAGAGAGACGAGCTTTCGAGCTTAAGCAGAGCCCTGCTTCAGGTCACCAACAGAAGTTGGTCCAATAAAAGACAATATCTCACCCATCTTGTCTTTCTATATCCTGGGACCAGCATGGCTGTAACAACACTGCATATTTCTTAATGGACTGCTGGAAGGCACTCAGATACTCCGGTGATAAGTACCCTGTGTGCTGGGTTTGAATGACATTCCCATGGCTGTACATTAAACTCCTAAAGGATTCCTGGGATTGTTTGCAGGACGTGTTTACAGCCAAGCAATTAAAGATAAACCACAATCTGTGTGACATTCAGAAAGGCAATTTGCAATGCAAGACAGTGGCGCCATCTAGACTGATAAACCTGGAACCAGTCAAATCTGAACCAGTCCGGTAAGATGGGTGCATCTTTGTGAGATAAAACTTGATGCACTTGGCATTAGAGTGCTTCGAGTTACTAGAGGGAAAGAGGAGTGTTAAGAAATTAAGACTCAGGTGCATTGGAAAGAGATTGCAGCAGTGAGTTAAAGGTTGGGGGTGGGGAGTTTCAGTGTCAAGATTACAGACATTAAGCGGCATGTCTAGAGTTGGCCCTGAGCCACAAATTTTGGCCATGAATTTACATTTAGGCTGAACGTACCTGTAAGCCGGTCGTGTTGGGGCTCGTCCCCCTCAGGCGCGGCGGGGAGCCACGGTGCCTCCTAGCACGCCGCAGTCCGGGTAGGCTTAGCCCCTCTGCAGGTGCTGAGGGGGTATAGGGTCTGCAAACAAGGTAGAGCCCCGGCCCTCTAGCCGGGGTCAGGGCTCTCAAAGTAAATAAGCCCCAGCCCTTGGGCAGGGTGGGGCAGTAAGAGTTCTAGTTAGCCCTGGCCCTTTGGATCAGGGCAGCGCAGTGGCAAAGTCAAAGGGGCCCATCCCTTGGTTCGGGCGGGGCACCAAACACAAGTCTAGTAAGCTCTGGCCCTCTGGATCAGGGCAGAGCAGTGGCAAAGTCAACGGGGCCCAGCCCTTGGTTCGGGCGGGGCACCAGACACAAGTCTAGTAAGCTCTGGCCCTCTGGATCAGGGCAGAGCAGTGGCAAAGTCAACGGGGCCCAGCCCTTGGTTCGGGCGGGGCACCAAACACAAGTCTAGTTAGCTCTGGCCCTCTGGATCAGGGCAGAGCAGTGGCAATAGGCAGGAAGAGGGGGAGTCTGCCACCCGGTTACAGGTGGCAGGAGGAACTCAGGCCCTCCCACTCCACTGCGTTCCAGCCCGGGGCCCTAGCAGCGGTCAAGACCCGCTGCGGTCAGTGGGGATCCTGGCCACAACACACTGACATGGGTTCGGGCTCTTCAGGAGCCAAACCAGGGTCGGCTATCCCCGGGCCACTTCCAACCTCCCCGTCTCTGGGTAGCTGGTTCTTGCCAGCGTCGTCTGGGGGGTCCCAGACCATGGGCTCCTCCGGGTACCGGTCATGGGGAAGCTCAGGCCACTCCTCGGGGTATCGGGCACACGGCAGGTCAGGCCAACGTTCCTCCGGGTACCGGGTCTGAGGCAAGTCAGCCAGCGCTCCTCTGGGTACTGGGCGCGGGGCAGGTCCGGCCAGCGCTCCTCTGGATAGTGGGCGCGGGGCAGGTCCGGCCAGCGCTCCTCTGGATAGTGGGAGCGGGGCAGGCTGGGCCCGGCGGGAGCCCGGGCCCCAGCGTCTGTCCTCTCCGGCAGCCTGCTCCCAACTGAGCGCTGGGGCCGGGCTTTTATAATTCCTGTCCTGCCCCTTGACTTCCGGGGGGCAGGGACAGGCAGTGCTGACTCCACCCACTGAGGCACCTGCTCTGGCTCGTCCCTCTCAGGCGCGGTGGGGAGCCAGGGTGCCTCCTTACACACACCCCCCCTCAAGGATGGCTCCCGGGCAACGGGGACAGGCTCGTCCATGCCCCCCAGGCGGGAAAGGAAGTCCGCGTTGGCGTGGTCCTTCCCCGCCCTGTGGCGGACGGTGAAGGCGTAGGGCTGCATGGCCAAGTACCACCGTTGAAGCCGCGTGTTGTGGTCTTTCATGCGGCATAGCCATTGGAGGGCGGAGTGGTCAGTAACCAAGGTGAACGGGGCCCCAAGGAGGTAGTAACGCAGGGCATCGCAGGCCCACTTCGATCCTTTTCGACGACTGCGTAGTTTTGTTCTCTGGGGAACAGCTTCCGGCTGATATAGAGAACCGGATGCTCCTCCCGCTCCACCTCCTGTGAGAAGACAGCCCCGAGCCCGACTTCCAAAGCATCTGTCTGTAGGACGAACGGTCGCTGGAAGTCCGGGCTAAACAAGACTGGCTTGCTGCAGAGGCTTGCCTTAAGTGACTGGAAAGCCTCGTCACACTCGGAGGTCCAGCGTACGTGTCGCGGGCTGTCCTTGGTGAGGAGCCCGGTCAAAGGGGCGGCCATCGCTGCAAACTGGGGAATGAACCGCCGATAATATCCCGCCAGCCCCAAGAACTGGCGGACTTGGCGCTTCGTGGTTGGCAGTGGACAGGCGGCAATGGCCTGAACCTTGTCAACAAGAGGTTTCACTGTCCATTGCCAATGGTATACCCCAAGTAGGTGGTCTCACGCCAGCCGATGCGGCACTTCTTAGGGTTGGCCGTTAACCCAGACTTCCGCAAGGACCTTAGGACGGCGGCGACCTTGTCCAGGTGGGTTTCCCACTGCCAACTGTAGATGACCACGTCATCGAGATAGGCTGCGGCGTAGTCGTGATGTGGTTGGAGGAGGCGGTCCATCAAGTGCTGGAACATTGCGGGTGCTCCATGAAGGCCGAAGGGCATCCGCGTGAAGTGGTACAGGCCGGTCGGAGTGGCGAACGCTGTTTTCTCCCGGGAGGCCGGATCCAGGGGAATCTGCCAATACCCCTTGCTTAAGTCCAGGGTAGTGATATAGCGGGCCTCTCCTAACCGGGCCAGCAGCTCGTCTGTTCGGGGCATGGGGTAGGCGTCAAACTTGGAGACAGCGTTAATGCGCCTAAAGTCGATACAAAAGCGCTGGGAGCCATCGGGTTTAGGCACCAGGACGATGGGACTACGCCACTCACTTTGTGATGGCTCAATTACTCCTAGGTCCAGCATCGCCCGTACCTCGTCTTCAACGATTCGCCTTCGGTGATACGGCAGGGGTCTGGTCGTGGCCCAGATCACCACCCACGGCTCCGTCTGAATCTGATGATAGGCCATGGAGGTGTACCCCGGCTGGGCTGTAAAAGTACGAGGGAATGCTTGAAGGAGGCAGCGGGTTTGTGCAAGCTGCTCTTCTGTCAGCGTTTCCCCAAGTTGGGGTCCCTCGGGGTCTTCCTCGGTGTGTACCTGGGGTCCTAGTTCAGGTTCTGGTGGACAGGGACTGATCAGCAACCCTTCTCGTTCCCGCCAGGGCTTAAGGAGGTTGACGTGATACCGTTGGAGCTCTTTCCGTCGGTCGGGCTGGCAAATTTCATAGGTGACGGGGCCCACCTTTCGCACCACCTCGTACGGGCCCTGCCATCGAGACAGGATCTTGGACTCGCTGGAGGGGAGGAGGAGTAAGACCCGGTCTCCAGGTTGGAAGTCCCGGGTGCGCGCATCCCGGTTGTATGTCTGGGCCTGCATCTCTTGCGCGGCTTTTAAGTTTGCTTGGGCCAGGGTCCCAGCCTGTTTGAGATGCTCCTGGAGCTGGATCACATACTGCAGGAGACCCTGGGCGGGTGAGGGGGTTTGCTCCCAGGTCTCCCTCATCAGGTCCAACAGGCCCCGCGGTTGGCGGCCATACAATAGTTCGAACGGTGAGAACTTGGTTGAGGCCTGGGGGACCTCTCGCACCGCCAAGAGCAAGGGTGGGAGTAGCTGGTCCCACCGGCGGAGGTCTTCTGGGGGGAATTTCCACAACATATCCTTTAGGGTTCGATTGAACCTCTCTACCAACCCGTCGGTTTGGGGATGATACACCGAGGTTCGCAGTTGCTTGATACCCAGGAGCCTGCACACCTGCTCCAACAGCCGCGAGGTGAAGTTGGTCCCCTGGTCCGTGAGGATCTCCCGGGGCAAGCCGACGCGGGCGAAGACCTTAACCAGTTCGCCTGCAATGGTGCGGGCGGTGATGTTACGGAGCGGGATCGCCTCGGGGAACCGGGTGGCATAGTCCAGCATCACGAGTATGTACTGGAACCCCACAACACTCTTAGGGAGGGATCCCACCAGGTCTATGGCCACCTGCTCGAAAGGGGTCTCTATTAACGGCATCGGGACCAGTGGTGCCTTGGGCGTCCTAGCCGGCGCGGTCAACTGGCACTCCGGGCATGAGGTACAATAGGCCTGCACCTTGCGGTATATCCCTGGCCAATAGAAGCGCCCCAATATTCGGGCTAGGGTCTTTTCGGTACCCAGATGTCCGGCAGCCAAGACGTCATGGGCCAGTTTCATGACCATCCGCCGATGACAGCGGGGTACGAGGAGTTGTGATCGGGGCTCCCTGGTGTGTGGGTCCTTCTCGACCCGATACAAGCGGTTCTGTCGCAACTCAAAGTGTGGCCACCAGGCAGCTCGTCCGGGATCGAGGATAGTTCCATTCACGGCGGCGAGCTGTTCATATGCCTCGCTGAGGGTGGGGTCAGCTCTTTGGTCCCGGCAGAAGTCCGTGGGGGCCGAGGGATCCCTGGCCTCGCCCGGGGAAGCATCGTCCCCATCCTCGGTGGCGGGGTGCTCCGGGGGGTCCAGCTCCTCTTCTTCCATTTCTGGGGGTCCCCGCTCATCGTCCTTCCCTTCTGGGTCCTCTCCTTCCAAGGCCGGTACGGGACCCAGGCCGCCTCCGGCATGTCGGCGTAGGACGGCCGGAAACCCGGGCCAGTCCCGGCCCAGGATCACTGGATATGCCAGACTCGGTGCGAGACCTACCACCATCCGTCGGGTCACCCCATCTATTGTCAGTTGGGCCCAGGCGCTGGGGTACGGCCGTACGTCGCCATGGATACATTGTAGGCGAATTTCCCCCAGGCATGCATCCACCGCGGGACCTAAACGGTTGCGGATTAACATCTGTCCACAGCCGGAGTCGAGGAGGGCCACGGTCGGGTACCCCTCAACCACCACGGGCGCTGTGATCTTGGCGGGTTGTCGGCGACGGGCCCGAGCCTCCCCGGAGCAGACTTCGCCAAAGGTACACTCCATTTGGGGGCAGTACCTCTGGAGATGTCCTGACTTGCCGCAAGAGAAACAAGGCCCTAGGTCGGGTCGTCCTACTCGGGGCCGGGGCCTGTGGGAGTCCCTTGCAGGGTTCCAGGGCACCTTCTGGGGAGCGGGAGTTGGGACTTGGGCCGGCCGTGCTGGTGGGGCTGCAGCCCGGGTGCGTGTCGCCTTCTTCTCGGGGTTGGGGCGTTCTAGCCCCGGTGGGGTTGGTCGGCCTGTCGGGCCCACCGGGGCTTCTGCCGCCAGGAAGTCCTCCATCAGGGTGACAGCGGCGGCCAGTGTTGCCGGTCGATGACGGAGGACCCAGGCTCTTCCTCGCGATGGAAGGATGTGGGTGAACTGTTCAAGGATCACCTGCTCTGCTAGCTCTTCCGACGTGCGACGCTCGGGCTGCAACCACCGCCAGCAGGTCTCCCGCAGTTCCTGGGCCACCATACGAGGCCGGGCCCCCGTGGGGTACGTCAGGCCCCTGAACCGCTGTCGAAACGTCTCCGGGCTCACATCGAGGGCGTCCAGGATGGCGGATTTCACCTGCCTATAGTCCTGGGCGGCCTCGACAGACAGGCCTCGATAGACTGCCTGGGCCACTCCTGTCAGGTACGGGGCCAGGATGGAGGCCCATTGGTCAGGATTCCACCCCGCGACGGTGGCCACCCGCTCAAAGGTGACCAGGAAGGCCTCAGGGTCATCACCAGGGCCCATCTTGGTCAGTCGGATAGGTGGGCGGGGCCCCGGGCCGCCATCGGTGCCCCCCGACTGGACCCCCTCTCGGGGCCCTCGCTCCGCTGCAAGGTGCTGGAGGCATTTCAGCTTGAACTCCTGCTGCTGCTGAACCAGGTCCTGGATCAGCTGGCGCTGTTGCGTCCCCAGCTGCTCGATGAGCTGCTCCTGCTGCTGAAGCTGGGCGGCCTGCTGCTCCTCTTGCCGTCGTGACTGCGCCGCTTGCTGCCGATCCTGGTTCTCGGTCAGGAGGGCGGCGAGTTGGGACAGGTTCGTCTCGGGGGAGGGGGCTCCCTCTCCCGCAGCCCCCCGTTCACCGGCGTTAAGGGTCCGCACCCACATCCTGGGTGATTCCTCCCAGTGGTGCTTCCACGTGTAAGCCGGTCGTGTCGGGGCTCGTCCCTCTCGGGCGCGGCGGGGAGCCAGGGTGCCTCCTAGCACGCCGCAGTTCAGGTAGGCTTAGCCCCTCTGCAGGTGCTGAGGGGGTACAGGGTCTGCAAACAAGATAGAGCCGCGGCCCTCTAGCCGGGGTCAGGGCTCTCAAGGTAAATAAGCCCCAGCCCTTGGGCAGGGCGGGGCAGTAAGAGTTCTAGTTAGCCTTGGCCCTTTGGATCAGGGCCGCGCAGTGGCAAAGTCAAAGGGGCCCAGCCCTTGGTTCGAGCGGGGCACCAAACACAAGTCAAGTAAGCTCTGGCCCTCTGGATCAGGGCAGAGCAGTGGCAAAGTCACCGGGGCCCAGCCCTTGGTTCAGGCGGGGCACCAAACACAAGTCTAGTTAGCTCTGGCCCTCTGGATCAGGGCAGAGCAGTGGCAACGTCAAAGGGGCCCAGCCCTTGGTTCGGGCGGGGCACCAAACACAAGTCTAGTAAGCTCTGGCCCTCTGGATCAGGGCAGAGCAGTGGCAAAGTCACCGGGGCCCAGCCCTTGGTTCAGGCGGGGCACCAAACACAAGTCTAGTTAGCTCTGGCCCTCTGGATCAGGGCAGAGCAGTGGCAAAGTCAACGGGGCCCAGCCCTTGGTTCGGGCGGGGCACCAAACACAAGTCTAGTTAGCTCTGGCCCTCTGGATCAGGGCAGAGCAGTGGCAACGTCAAAGGGGCCCAGCCCTTGGTTCGGGTGGGGCACCAAACACAAGTCTAGTTAGCTCTGGCCCTCTGGATCAGGGCAGAGCAGTGGCAACATCAAAGGGGCCCAGCCCTTGGTTCGGGTGGGGCACCAAACACAAGTCTAGTTAGCTCTGGCCCTCTGGATCAGGGCAGAGCAGTGGCAAAGTCAAAGGGGCCCAGCCCTTGGTTCGGGCAGGGCACCAAACACAAGCCTAGTTAGCTCTGGCCCTCTGGATCAGGGCAGAGCAGTGGCAATAGGCGGGAAGAGGGGGAGTCTGCCACCCGGTTACGGGTGGCAGGGGGAACGCAGGCCCTCCCACTCCACTGCGTTCCAGCCCGGGGCCCCAGCAGCGGTCAAGACCCGCTGCGGTCAGTGGGGATCCTGGCCGCAACACACTGACATGGGTTCGGGCTCTTCAGGAGCCAAACCAGGGTCGGCTACCCCCGGGCTACTTCCAACCTCCCCCTCTCTGGGTACCTGGTCCTTGCCAGCGTCGTCTGGGGGGTCCCAGACCATGGGCTCCTCCGGGTACCGGTCGTGGGGAAGCTCAGGCCACTCCTCGGGGTATCGGGCACACGGCAGGTCAGACCGACGTTCCTCCGGGTACCGGGTCTGAGGCAAGTCCAGCCAGTGCTCCTCTGGATAGTGGGCGCGGGGCAGGTCAGGCCAGCGCTCCTCTGGTTAGTGGGCGCGGGGCAGGCTGGGCCCAGCGGGAGCCCGGGCACCAGCATCTGTCCTCTCCGGCAGCCTGCGCCCAACTGAGTGCTGGGGCCGGGCTTTTATAATTCCTGTCCCACTCCTTGACTTCCGGGGGGCGGGGACAGGCCGAGCTGACTCCGCCCACTGAGGCACCTGCTCTGGCTCATCCCTCTCATGCGCGGCGGGGAGCCAGGGCGCCTCCTTACAGTCCCCAATTATTATCATAATATGGTGGCACACAGAGGCCCCAAATGAGACCCCCATGGAGCTAGATGCTGTACACAAACATAACAGGAAACACTCCCTGTCCCAAAGTGCTTACTGTCTATACAGAGAGCGTGACTATCCCAAGGTCATAAGAACATAAGAACGGCTGTACTGGATCAGACCAAAGGTCCATCTAGCCCAGTATCTGTCTACCGACAGTGGCCAATGGTGCCCAGAGGAAGTGAACCTAACAGGTAATGTGCAGTCCTAGCTTTCACAGCCTCCTCAGGTAAGGAGTTCCACAAGTTGACTGAGTGCTGTGTGAAGAAGAACTTCCTTTTATTTGTTTTAAACCTGCTGCCTATTGATTTCATTTGGTGACTCCTAGTTCTTGTATTATGGGAAAAAGTAAATAACTTTTCCTTATCTATGTTCTCCATATCACTCATAATTTTATATACCTCTATCATATCCCCCCTTAGTCTCCTCTTTTCCAAGCTGAAAACTCCCAGCTTCTTTAATCTCGCCTCTTATGGGACTGTCTCCAAACCCCTAATGATTTTAGTAGCCCTTCTATGAACCTTTTCTAGTGCCGATATATCTTTTTTGAGATGAGAAGACCACATCTGTACGCAGTATTCAAGATGTGGGTGTACCACTGATTTATATAAGGACAATAATATATTCTCCATCTTATTCTCTATCCCCTTTTTAATGATTCCTAACATCCTGTTTGCTTTTTTGACCGCCTCTGCATACTGCGTGGACATCTTCAGAGAACTATCCACACACAGCAGAGAGGTCTCCTGGTTGACACTCCAGTGCCCTATTGATCTGCTGAACCGAACTTCTTCCCAGGCTCACCCAGCGTTCTCATGTGTTAGTACAGGGTCCATTGCTAACAGACTTCAGTCCCAAATGGCCTCTATTGCTGCAAGTACCGGAGGTGTATTTAAGAGGTCTTGCTAGTTTCAGCAATGTAGTAAGGAATAAACTAATATTTCCTGCGACTTTATTTAACCGAAACTGCTAAACCAATATCCAGGACTAGACAGACCATCACCTAGACACATCTAGACTCAAAATGTATGTTTGAAAGTGAAAGAAAGAAAGAAAGAAAGAAAGAAAGAAAGAAAGAAAGAAAGAAAGAAAGAAAGAAAGAAAGAAAGAAGCTCTCCTAATTTTGAAAAAATGTTTTCATGGATTTGGTGTTATGTGGTGTTTAGGCAGTGTGTCTGTTTGTTTTTTGTAATTTTAATTCATATGATTTTGTGTTTGGATGTAAACATCTCCCTGCCATTTTTGCAGCCACACAATGCAGCATGCATTAGCCAGTGAACAAGAACCTGATGTTAATCTGAACAGGCTAATTCCACTGTCCAAGCTGAATGAAAAGAAGTAACATCAGTACTGGAGAGCACATTAGATTTTTAAAACATATCAATCTCGGGGGATAACACAGGGAGTGGATTGTTTATTTTGTTTTTAAGTATCTAGATGGGACAGATCTTCAGTCGTGTGAAGCAGCAAAGATCAACTGATTTCAAGGGAGCTGCACTGATTTCCACCCACTGAGCATCTCTCCATGATTTTCAATCCATGGATATCCTTTCAATGGATGGAACCTACAGATGACCGTGTTAATCTTATATGCAGTGTTGCTGTAGCCATGGATATTAGAGAAGCAAGGTAGGTGATATTACCTCACTCACTTGTCGCTCTTGTTAATCTTGGGCATTTCAAGACTCTTGCCTTGTCCTCTAGTACATTTCAGTTTAGGACCCTCTTGGCCTGATATGCCAGCATCCTACCTGGCACAACGTCTGCCTTAGCTTAGAGTCCGCGTCTTCCTGGAGAGACCCTTTCCTAGGGTGATAATGGCTGACAGGTTGAATTGACTGAGTCAGAACAGAGTTAATAAACTGGGGGGTGGGGGAACCACATGGATGTTTGTTTCCTGTTTGAAAATACATGAACAGGGCCAAGAATGAAGGAAGGAAAATTTCAGAGATGATCTGAGTATCTAAAGCTGGAGGGAGTGTGGATACCTAGAGACAGACCTGGGCACTGGCCTAACAATGTTACCAGCAAACGTACTTCTCAGTGTGCAATATAGTAGGGCCAGATCTGCAGCTGGTGTAAACCATTGCAGCACCATTGACTTCAGTTAGCACATGTGGTAGAGGCTTGTGTTTTGGGAGCAGTGGGTTACTGTGTGAGACAGGTTGAGTTTAGCCGGAGACTGGAGCAGTACGGGCCGTTGTTAGTGTTCGAGTGAACCCTTGCCGTGAGGAACCAAGTGAGGGGAAGAGTGTGCCCGCCCCTCGACAAAGGGGCTGTGTGAAGCCCAGGAGCCGGTGGTGTGGGGAAAGACTATAGTGGTGAGGAAGACTTGGCCTGCCCAGCTGGGGCTGAAGACTCAGTTGTCTTATGGATTTCTGTTGGGCTTTGATAAAGGACTCTGGTTCTGGAAGGGACAAGTCTCTGCATATTGGTCTGGCTGGAGGGCCAGGACAGTCTCATGGCCAAAGTACAGTGGGGGAAACTGAGGCAAGGTTACTGTAATGCCACAGCCAGCCAGGTGTGTGCGGGGGGGGGGGGTGTTGTGTACTGAGGCAGCAACTTGGCCATACTGTGGTTTGACATGAAACTCACAGCACGTAGGGACAGGCCAGCTGTGGAATGTGTACCGTGTCCCACACAGATATTCGTCTGGGCCTGATGCATTGACTAAAGCTGCCTTAATGCTAAATCAGATGCTAATTCTACATTGCTCTGCACCAGGCCTAATCACTTATGCCAGGGCAAAGTGGGTATAAAACACTCCCATTTTGCCCTGGCAGCATTTTACATGTGCTTTGCATAAGCACCAGTGCAATGGAGAGTCTGATCCATTGGCCCTGACTCTCGTTTACACTTAGCCCCACTTTATACCAGCACTGTGTCAGCATAAAGGAGCCCTGAAGTGCACATAAACTCTCAAGGTCTGCTACGTTGCTGAAGTGATTTAAAATGGCCTTGCTCTAAAAGAGAATCAGGCCGGTTGTTTATTAATTGAAGGCTCCCCCTTAGGTAGGACACAATAGTGTGAACTCGTGGGAAGCCATGTTTTTCACTCCGCTTTCTCACTTAACAGTGCACATAGCTACTGCAGCGTACTTGGGTCGAGAGCCCCTACATGAAATTCACGGTGCACTTGAAAAGAATGGCCTTTCCTATGGACAAACACTCTCAGAGAGTCCTGTTAACAACAGCTCACCTCGCTGGGCAAACAGTGCCACAGCTCAGAGAGATCGCGAAGCCCTGGCTCAACAAATTCTGCAACAGAATCAAATATTTCTCTTTAAGATCAGCTTCACTGGCCAAACAGTGACTTAGCATGTCTATGATAAACATCTTCAACTATTGGAAGGGAAAGGTAAGCAGCAAGAAAGGTGATCCAAGTGGATGGAACTAGGGGTGATGGGATGAAATGAAAGAAAGGGGTGTGTACGAATGGGAAGAGCAGTTCAACTAGGGAATAGTTTCCCAAGGGAAGAGGTAGGAGGCCTGTCACCTGAGTCATTTGAAATTGGACTGGACAAAACTCTGCAGAATTAACATAGGAACACGGGACATGTCAGGTTGGATCATGGCAGGGGTCCATCTATTCCTGGCTCCAGTGGTGAATGGACTAGATTTGACTCTACCGGTCACCTTTGACTCTAATGTCATGATTCTGTCTTAGACCATCCTGAATTGTTTGGAGTTATTTTGTGTTTACTCCCCTCCCGCACACACACTGGCCCCCAATAACTTTCTGCAAATCAGGCACTGGGTCACTAAAAGCAAATTCCTGCTCCTGTCAAACTAATTTAGGCATTTTTCCCATTGTGGGATCAGGAGTTGGTCCTGAGACTCTCTGTGGGCCAGATCCTTATCTGGTGTTAGTTGGCCTAGCTTCACTCCAGTCAATTGACCTGCCCCAAGTTACACTAGCTGCAGATCTGCCCCATTGTTTCTTCCATTTAACAGCAGCAGCAGCAGGAAGGCATTGCTTCTGTCTGCCTGTCGCCCTGGGTCAACGATTTGTTTGCAGCAGTTTTTCCCTACTTCTAGGAGCATGACTCTGGAGGAGAGCCCTCTAGGGCACGGGCAAGGCACTCTGGTAGGATGGGGCAGTGTGGAGGAAAATCTTGCCCATGCCATACCCATCCTGTACAGAAACAGAGGACTCCAGTCTCCAGGGGTGTTAGGCTGGTGCCTACCACCAGCAGGAAATTCACATGGAATAAAGCAAAGGAAGAATACCACCAAACAAACAACTAACCCAGGTCTTCTTCTTGGAAAATCCAGAATGCCTTTCCTCATTCCCATGTCCTGCTCCTCTCGGGTCACGGGAGTACGGCTGGGGGTGGGGGCAGAAGGGAGAAGAATTTTAAACACAAAACAAAGACCATCAGGGAGACAGCTAGAAAGCCTCTGTGGATTTAAATGAGAAAATGGTCATTCAGAACCTTCTCCCACAAACCAGAGTGGGCTCAATTCCAACCCCGCACTGGGAGATTTGCTATGGAAAAGCTGGTGTGATCTGCTCAGCCCTAGTGTTAACGTGATAAGATGCTACTTATGTTTCTCCAGCCTGAGAACTTACTACGCAAGGCAAGGAGAGTCAGATTCATCCCTGGCATAAACCTATTGATTTAAATGGACATACATCATGGATGAATTTGGACCTTTATGTGTATTCTAGCCTTTGCTTCTCACAGGAACTGAAGGTCTGAGGCCAGTCTAGCACAGTATCCTCTCTGCCAGTGGCCAGCACTAACTGCTTCAGAAGAAGGGCAAGAAATCCCACATTTATAGATTTTTTTTCTTTCTGTCTTTCTGTCTTTCTCTCTGAGTCAGTTACTAATTGGCAACCAATGCATTCTGCACACACAAATTAGTCCTCATCAGCACACAAGGGTTCTAGATTCTATGTGCTCTGCTCAGTTTTGATTCTGGCTGCTTCAGTCAGTCTGGCCGAGAAAGCAGCAACTTTTGACGGCAGTCAGGTGGCATGACACACTCCTCAGAATGCCCGTTCCCATTGGGGAAGGATCAATCCAGATTCTGAGCCAGAGCCAAGTTTATGGCTCAGGCTGGTCTCTGATCACAGCATCTAATTGGGGTTTGTTCTCTTGCGAGATCTGGGTGTGGGGCAGCAGATTTCCCTGAAGCACAGAAGGAAGCAAGGAGTGGCCGTTTCGTTGGTTTGGTTTGTTTGATTTGATATAGCTTTTAGTGTCCAAATGACAGCTAGTCAGCACAAACCAGATCGGGTTCCCATCCGCTGCCTGTATTAGGAGCAGCCAGTGCAGAGGTGTAGTTCGACACAATATTGACTCTCGCAGCAGCACTTAACCACCATGCTGTAAACTTGCCAACCCTAATGCACTGGAGTGATATATTTAGAAACACTGTGACTTGGCTGTATCATGCCATTCAGCCTATCGCATGGTTATTATAAGGAGGAGATAACTGGCCCAGGTGCAGGTTGCAATGAACTAAGGGAAAAATTGTAGCCTCTGGCCCCATTACGTGAAGACCTGCCTCCCATTAGACATGTAGGGCTGAGATGACACACATGCTGCTCGGAAACAGCTGGACAGGTGCCACTGTCCCTGCAGTTTTAGGACAGAGGGAAAACGTAAAATCAGAGCTCAGAGAGAACTATTAGCCAAAATGGACTTCCCCTCTCATCTGCCTATAACTCCTCTCGCTGGCTCAGCCCCCTAGTAAACAGGCTGAGTTCAAGCACAGTTGTCAGGGGTGGGAATCCTCCCCACACAGCTGCTATTCCCTCTGGAGAATCAAGGACACACCATCCACACTCCTGCTGCCTAGGAGTCGGTATGCATTCAGTCCACTGCTTGTATTATACCTTGCCCCCTCCATCTGCTTCTTCGACCGATACTCCCCCAAAGCTTTCCTCCCATCAGCCCTGTGGAGCCCATGCAGCAATGGGAGAGCACATCGGAGTATTTCGGCTCATGTGTCACCAACAGAATTGAAGCTAGGGTAGTGGGGGGCAGGGAGGGAAGCAGAAGCACTGCAGAGGTACAGGGTCTTCACACTGTGCATCCATCCCACCTGATCTCAGGGTATCCACCAGCCCTGGGGGCAGAATCCCCAAGATGATCTGCAAGAAGCAAATTTCCGCACCCTCTTCCCCACCCCTCACTATTCTGTGGGAAGCTCCTGCACCCCCTCGCCATGAGTTTTTCCATAGTTGGAGTCAATTCCCACCCTCCCTCCATTTGCCTTGTAAGCTGAGCCTATAAAACCTGCAGTTGTCACAGCGAGAGGCCAACCATGGATCCCACCAGAGGATTTTTACAGAATCATGACTGTAGCTGCCCTATAAGCCAGATCTCTGGCAACACCCTGGCCCAAGCGCCTGGACTCTGTGAGCATTTCACAGCCAGGGTAACAATACGACTGTCAGGCAGCATACCATTGCCTGGGGGGAACTGTTTGGAAGCCATGCCTCCGGGGGAACTGCCTGAGAAGCCATGAGGCTGAAAAGCCAAGTTGTAGGCAGCCACACCAAAGCTGGAATTTGTTAATTAACCCTGTGTCAGAGTGAGATGTTACATGTCAGAAGAGCCAGACACAATGAAGCATAAAACGTGGTAATAATCAAGTCCTAGAGAGCAGGAGAGACCGTTCAGCGATGCACTGCAGCAAGCAGAATGCGTCTGTGAGTGCACAGCTTGTTTGCAAGACAAGACTGATAACAGAAAAATGGAGGGATAGAAGCCTTCTAGGACATTAAACTGGAAGCTAAGAAGTTAGCTCAGGCCTGGAAGAGCTGGAAAGAGGATTTTAACCTCTGTGTTGAACGGCTCCGTCAGATAAAGAGGATGCTGTGAAAATAAAACTCCTTTGTTACCTGATTTGAGAAAAGAGGAGAGAGATAAATAAGACCCTGTGCTCAGAAAGTCCCAAAGCTCAATGCACTTTAGAAGCAATAATGGCCTGTTTTGATACTCACTGTAATCCGAGGAAGACAGAAATGGTGGAATGATATAATTTCTTTACTTGGGATCAAGCAGGCAGGGAGGATGTACATGAGTGCAACACCCATTTAAAAGCGCTACCAGTCAGTTGCAATTTTGAAAATATTAAAGATTCATTGATAAGAGACCAGATAGTGTGTGGAACACGAGAATCGCAAGTGAGAGCAGTTGCTGAGGGAATCTGTCTTAACTTTGTGGAAAAACCTGGTGATATTCAGGGCATCGGAGCTATCCAAAGAGAGAACCAGAACCCTGGCAGGGCAGTCAGCAGACTGTAAGAGAGATCAAAACCAGATACAACATCAGTAGATGACAATGGTATAGACACATGCAAATACTGTGGGAGAAAACATGCAAGTCAGAAAGAAAAGTGTCTGGCTTATGGGAAAAGAGGCCAGATCTGTGACAAATTTAATCATTTTGCAGCCAAGTGTTTGCCCCGAGAGAAGAAAAACAAATCCAAGGTATACACAGTAACTGAAGAGAGCAAAAATGGGTAGAAGGACTTTATGCAAGTGACCAAACAGATGGTAAACCCAGCACAAGGAGACCCTGGGGCTGGACCACTCACAGGAAAAAATTAGTGGGTGCTTAGCACTCACCAGCAGCCAGCTCCCCTCATCCCACCCAGCACCTCCCACCCGCCGGTGGCCCTGCCAATCAACTCCAGTGCCTCCTGCCCACCACGAACTGTTCTGTGGTGGACAGGAGGTGCTGGTGGAGGAGAGGGGAAGTGCTGGGGGATGAGGTGCTCTTGGGGGAGGGGGCGGGACTGGGCAGGAAGAGGTGGGGTGGGGTGAAGTGGGGGCAGGAAGAAGCATGTGGGGGTGGGGCCTGGGGCAGAGCGGGGGGTTGAGCACCTCTGGGGCCCGGAGGAAGCTGGTGCCTGTGACTACAGCCACTGAAAAGTGAACTGCGGAATCATGGAATTATACAACCTGTAGAGAACAGCATAGACTGAATAAACCGTCTTGGGGTGGTAAAAAAGCTGTCCAGAAAACTGAGACTATGCATAGAAATTGTATGGAGGGCCAGATAGGGAAGGCTGGGGGAGGCTATCCAGCCCCCCAGAACCCCCACCCCATCCAACCCCCCCACTCCCCACCCCTGACTGCCTGCCGGGACTCCTGCATCCTATCCAAACACCTCTGCTTTCTTCCCAATGACAATCTCCCCCGGGACCCCCGCGCCATCCAATCTCCCCTGCTCTCCACCCTCTGACCGCCCCCCTGGGGCCCCCTGCAGCCTAGCCAACCCTCCCTGCTCTCCCTGCCCCACGTTACCTGTGGGGTGGGGCAAAGAGGGCCTCAGTCCTTTCCCTGCACGTTTCCCCTGCTCATTTGGCTGCTCTTCCCGGCTCACTCCCTGTCTGGGCTTGGCTTCTGGGGACAGGGGCCAAGCATGCTGGGGGTGGAGGAGGGCCCTGGCTTGCTTTTCCCCTGTCCCTGGCAGCAGGGCCCAGGCCACTTGACTGTCCCCCTGTAGCCCCTCCAGAACTCCCCCTGCTCCCCGCCCACTGACTGCACAGCCCTGGAGCACCAGATCTGATGGCGCTATAGTCATGCCGCTCGGCTGGAGCTGCAGCCATGCTGCCCAGGTACTGGGGGAACTGTGACTGCGAGGAAGGCGGGGGTGGGGCAGGGGCTAGCCTCTGCCCAGCTCACCGCACTGCCGGGGAGTTTGGCTGGCTCCTCCACAAGACTGTCCTGACCCCATTCCCTCGCAGGAGCTCGGGGGCCAGAAGGAAGGTCCTGTGGGCCGGATGTGGCTCACGGGCTGTAGCTTGCCCCCTTCTGCTTTAGAGAAAGCTTTGAAATGGAACCATTTACCTCTGCCTACAGTTGAGGACATATTACCAGTTCTGTCTAAGCAAGACTCATTAGAGTGTACAATGGAAAAAATTAATTCTGGCTTGTCAGATTGGATGAAGATTTCAGTTACTTGACAACCATCGCGACTCCACTTGGGAGATACTGATGGTGAGAATCAGTCAGGCATCAGAGCTATTCCAGAACAGATTGACCAAGGGTTAGAGGGCCTGACAGGAATGTGGACAATAGCAGATGATGTGCTGATAGTGTGAGAGGCTGATAAAACAGAACAAGCACAACAAGATTGTGACTACAAATTACTACAGTTTTTTCAGAGATGCAGACAGAAGAATATTAAACTGAACTTAGACAAGCTCAGTTTGAAAGTAACCAAGGTGCCATACAGTGGATATCTGTTGACCTCCAAAGGACTGAAAGTAGATCCAGAGAAAGCGAGGACAGAGAAATGCCAAGACCCAGTGATGTTAAAGGAGTCCAGATATTCATGGGAATGGTCAATTATATAGCAAAGTTTTGCAACAATCTGTGTGAGAAATGAGGGATCTTGAGACAGCTATGGGTGTGGAAGGACCAACATGAGGAAACATTCAGGAAAGTAAAAAAGATGACTGGGAAGGCTCCTATTTTGAAATATTGCAACCCAGAGGAGCTCCTAATACTGCAATGAGATAAAGCTGATTAGGGTCTGGGGGCTACCATGTTCCAAAGGGGATAACCTGTTTCATTTGCAAGCAAAGCATTGTCCATGACAGAGAAGGGCCATGTTCAAATTTAAAAAGAGGTATTAGCAATACTCTTTGGAATGGAAAAAATTCACCAATCCAGCTATGGTCTCACCATGGACATACAATCTGACCATAAACCTCTCAAAGGCATTTTGAGAAAGCCATTACTCAGTGCACCAAAACACTTATAGCAGACAGTGATCTGACTGCAGAGGTACACTGTATAGATCAAATATTGCCCAAAGATTAGGTGTTGGTGGACACCTTAAGCCGTGCATACCTGCCAGAACCCAACAAGGAAGGACCAGAGGTAGAGACAATAAATAGGATACAGGATTTACCAATCTCAGAAGAAAGGCTGAGAGAAATACAAAGAGGTACAGAACAAGACAGAATGCTGTAGACATTGAAATTCATAATCCTACGACGATGGCCAGTGACAAAAGATCAATTATCTAAAGAGATAACACTATTCTTTCAGAAAAGAGACAGTTTGTGTGTACAGAATAGCATTATATTTCAGGGAGAGAGAGCAGTTATTCAGGCAGGTTTTAGGAATAAGATTATGCACAGATTTCCTTTGTTACAATTCTGGGAATTGAAGGTTGCTTAAGGTGAGCCAAAGAGAATATGTATTAGGTAGGAATGAATTTGAAATTAAGGACTTTCATGAAAAAGTATGAGGTATGAAGGTCCTGGGAAGTTGTGGAATCTCTATCATTAGAACAGGGGTGGCCGACCTATGGCTCCAGGGCCACATGCGGCTCCTTGTGCAGGCACCGACACTGGGGCTGGAGCTACAGGTGCCAACTTTCCAATGTGCCGGGGGTGCTCGCTGCTCAACCCCTGGCTCTGCCACAGGCCCTGCCCCCACTCCACCCTTTCCCACCCCCTCCCCTGAGCCTGCGATGCCCTCGCTCCTCCCCTCTCCCCCCAGAGCCTCCTGCATGCCACGAAACAGCTGATCGGGAGATGCAGGGAGGGAAGGGGAGGCACTGATTGTCAGTGGGTGGGAGGCACTGCAAGCGGGGTCGGGGGCGGAAGCTGATTGGGGACTGCTGACATATTATGAAGGCTCTTTGGCAATGTACATTGGTAAATTCTGGCTCCTTCTCAGGCTCAGGTTGGCCACCCCTGCATTAGAATTTTTTAAGAACAGGTTGCACAAACACGTGTCTGGGACAATCTAGGGTAGGGGTAGGCAACCTATGGCACGTGTGCCAAAGGCAGCAAGTGAGCTGATTTTCAGTGCCACTCACACTGCCCAGGTCCTGGCCACCGATCCATGGGCCTCTGCATTTTAATTTAATTTTAAATGAAGCGTCTTAAACATTTTTAAAACTTTATTTACTTTACATACAACAATAGTTTAGTTATATATTAAAGACATAGAAAGAGACCTTCTAAAAATGTTAACGTATTACTGGCACACGAAACCTTAAATCAGAGTGAATACATGAAGACTCGGCACACCACTTCTGAAAGGCTGCCGACCCCTGGGTTAGGGAATACTGAACCCTGCCTCAGTGCATGACCTATAGAGGTCCCTTCCAGTCCTACATTTCTGTGATTCTACGAAGCTGGTACGGAGGCTGTACAATAGAAGCTTTCTTCACATTGTACTGACGACCTCTTGTGCCCAAAGGCAGAATGACAGGCCCATATACAGATCTTTCATACGTTTTAAGACTTCAAGCTATAAAAATTCCACCATTTACTCTAGTTCAAACTAGCAAGTGACCCATACCCCAGGCTACAGATGACTAGGGTGTTGGGGAGGAAGGGGAGGACCCTGGATCTCTGGCTGACAATCTGATCTGAGGGAAAATTCCTTCCCAACCCCAAATATGGCAATCAGTTAGACCCTTACATCCATTCCACACTCCTTCCATCCCCATTTGTTGCTGTCTGTGCTTTACAAAACTGATGTTTGGTCAAAGAAATTTCTGCTAGGGAAATAGTGATGGTCCTGGAGAAAAATCCTGGAATTTCTGAGGAATGTCCTTGTGATCTGCAGGAGAGGCTCAGAACCTATTTAGATCATAAGCTTTCCAGTGCATGGACTCTGTTAGCTGTTTGTACAGTGCCTGGCATAGCACCTTCTGGGATCTGGTCTCTAGGGGCTACTGGAATAGAAATAATAATAACAATAGGATTGTGTGTCGCGGTGGCCTGAGAAAGCCTGAGACTGGACTCTAGGACCCAGGAGGTTCTTCCAGTCCTATGGCTTATATGACTCCTGGCTCAGAGAGAGAGGCAGGAGCTAGACACGTTTGAAATGTGAAACCAAAAGAAGTCCTGCAGCAAAGTTTGAGGGGCTTCAGAAATGGATCCTTGCAGCTCCTGGGGGTGGAAGAAGGGAATTCCTCAACCCTCCAGTAGGATCTACTTCTCCATCAACACTGACACTTCAGAGCTGGGCTAAATGCTCAAAGAAAGTGCCAGTCCAGCTTGCCTTATTCCCCTGCACAGGACCGCTGTGAAATTTGCTTCTCCCAGGGAATCCCCGACCCAGGACATCCTCTCATTTAGAGCCACACACAAAGAAGATGCACATGCCCAGCATTTCAGAGTAAACTTTTTACTTTTGCTGGGAATGATTTTAAATTAACAGGGGTGTTGTCGTCATCTCTGAACCCAAAAACATTTCTCTAAGGTAGCTTTGAGAACACTGGGCCAAAGACCTTCAGCAGTGCGACCCATGTCAGGGTGTTTGTAAAGGGATCGTGGCCCATGTCAGAGTGTACGCGAAGGGATCCTGGCCCATGGCTCAGCCCATATCAGGGTATATGCAAACAGATCACAGCCCATGGCAGGGTGTACAGGAAGGGGTCCACCACTCCTCTGGGCTTCATGGCTGGATCAGCTTTCCACAGTCAAAGCCAAACTGCATGGAAACAGCATTGATACACCGCTGTGCCCTCTGGCCCCAGCCTGCGGCTTGGCTTCCGGTGATCCTCACTGCTGTGTTAACCCAGATTTCACCAATTCTGCAAGTGTTGGCCAAGTTCCATATGGCAGCTGCTTCTGCTGCTCACAGCCACCAACTAAAAGTGCCATGAAGCACCTCCGAGAGGTAGGAATGTGCTGCTTTCCCTCCCACTGCTCCTGTCCTGGGATCACTGAAAATCCTAAATTCATGTGTCAGTTTCACATTACGGGCACAGCTTAGTCCAGCCCTTGAGTTTTTAACACCCAAAGATGAATCCGAACCCTACAGGGCAATAAAAGCAGAAAATTGGGCATCATTCCCAGATTGAGATAGAAATCCAGACACTTGAGCAGGGGAGACCCTTCAGGACAGTCACAGATCTGCACAGATCCCATATGCTCGCTTTCCTTCACTTTCCCTTTTCAAGTTCTGCTCAATCCCCTTGCTTGTGTCAAAATCTGATCCATGCCTCTCCTTTTTCAGTGATTAATAAAATAGTAATTCTGCCTAGCTCTTATCTAGCACTTTTCATCATTATCTCCATTTTACAGATGGGGCTATTGAGGTGCGGGGAGGTGAAGTGACTTACTAAAGGTCACCCAGCAGACTAGCAGATGAGCTGGAAAAAGGACCCAGGTCTCCTGTGACCCAGTCTAGTGCTCTAGCCAGTAGGCACCACTGCCTCCCTTAAAAAGTATTCCTTTAAAAAACACCCTGCCAATAAAACACCACAGCACAGCTCATTGTCAAAGTGCTTTACCAACAACCTCATCTCTGGGTGAGAGAGTGTTATCACGCCCCCACACCATTTTACAGGTGGGGAGAAACTAAGGCACAGAAAGGTTATGCCTAGGGCAATGTGTGTCAATGCTGGGATTAGAATGTAGAAGCTCCTGGCTCTCAGGCCTGTGCTTTTACCACTAGACCCTCCACCCTTCCCTCCTTTGGGGATAAATAGCTTACACCTGTTTAATATCAAGTGCAGGTTGAGGGGCTGTTAGTTTAAACACTGGGTATC
This sequence comes from Gopherus flavomarginatus, assembly GCF_025201925.1. Classification (NCBI taxonomy): domain Eukaryota; kingdom Metazoa; phylum Chordata; order Testudines; family Testudinidae; genus Gopherus; species Gopherus flavomarginatus. The sequence continues at coordinate 14,346,720 of NC_066621.1, read as the reverse complement.
TGGTGAACAAATGTCTCTGTTTTGCGTTCAAACAGCAGGGACTGAGATTACATTCTCTAGGGAGGCCCAGTCTGCAGGGCACTGACAGCACAGCCCTGCCTTGCCTAGCACTGTCAATTCAGGCGTGTGTTGGGAATGCTTGGTCAAGTGCCAAAGGGTGAGCCACTAATCCTCTGTGACCTGTGAGTGTCAACAGGTGTAACTAGAGCAGAGAGATAGCAGGTGAGTGAGGTCACTGAGCCAGCCACAGCCCTGGGAAGGCAGCTGGGCCACCTAGACTCAGCACTGACTGCACAGAGCCAGGTTTAGAAGGCTGGTGCAAGGCTTTGAAATGGGTAGTTAGAAGGTTAATGAAGCAATAAGGGTCCTGATGCATAGGAGCAGCCAGGTGCGGTCTGGCTGGGTAGTCCAATCTAGGCACGTAGAGAAAAGGCTAGTCTCTTCTCTGCACTTGGTAAATGTCACGAGATTTGTCCGCTTGGCTGTGTAAAGTGGAACCGGATCGCTGTGGTCATCTCCTGTGGTTGAACACAAAACTGGAAGTGAATGGAGTCGGTTCAGCGATTTCGGTGCCGAGCGAGGGCTCAGAGACATAATGTCAGGTGTTTCCAAATGTCTCATTCAGCAGCATTTCTTCTTGGGCTGATCGTCAGGAGTGAGCTTGATGGAGTCTGTTAAATAGTTCTCGAGCATCTCTTGGTACTGGAAAAAAGACAAGAGGAAATAAAAGGGGCATAGGTTTGCTTTTAAAAAATGACGTGCTTTACTATAATTCCTGAATCCTAAACTCCCCCATGGAAAATCACCCGATTTTCAGGTTTCTTACCAACCCGAGTTTATCTGAGGTTCACAAACTTTTTGAAGAGCTGGGGATAAATCTCCAGGAGCCTGGGACTAAGTTTTGAGCTGAAATTTGAGTGATCTCAGACTGATTTATGATTTGGGATGGAAATTAGGCAAAAAGAAAGAACCACACTCAACAGATGCTAGTCAGGCTGCTTAATACTTTCAGACACCACAGTGATGGGCGTGGTGTATGACTCTGAAAAGAACAGAACTGCAAAAAGCCTGGCAACTTAATCTGAGATTCAGTCTGAGTTACAATATTGGTTCACTAAGAATATGGGACCAAAAATCACAAAAACGTTTGCACGACCCCATGTGGAATGAAAACACTCTCGTTTACATCACTCTATTGAACCTTCTGCACAGATGGGACAGTGACCCTTGTGGTTAGGGAGAGTAATATGCTCTACCTATTGTAGTATTGTACATACATCCACAGGCAACAGACACCATACCTTTCCAATGGAGATGACTTAGCAACATATTCACTGCAAATGTTGTAGGTTTAAGTTAGCTCCATTTTAAGCCTGTAGAGTTTAGTTTGATATCAGTCCTCTCTTCTGGGCAGACTGTTTACTTTAATCGTGACTCCTCCCCTTAGTTAAATACTAATTCCGACCTAGGAAAAGGGCCATATTTTGAAAGGGCCCAACACATTTTTTGCCTGAAGTTTTGTAGATTTAAATAAATTCAGGCACAATGTATGCCGTTTTCATGTCCAGCTGTTTGATTTCTGGGCACTGTCTGGGTTCTCTGGTAAAACATGTAACTGACCTCAGCTGTACCAGCAAATACTTGCAGATGCAAAATTGCTGTCTTAAAATGGAGGACAGCTTCTAAATGACTGGCCTTCAAGCCCAGTGCTTTCCCACCTCTATTGATTTCATTGAGATGACCAGTAGAGGGCACAGTTTACACAGCTATATTAGCTACACTTTCCGGACTCCCTTACGATTGGTCGAAAAATTAAAACAAAACTTTGGCAAAGAATTTTCAAAACAGAAAAATATTTCTTATTTCATTAGCTTTTAGAATTATTTTTATCAACGTTATTTATGAAAACATTTATCTCCTTGTTTATTGCCCAATGTTTTTTACATGAGAAATATTCAACCCTGAATTTTTTCGTCCGAGTGGTTGCAAGATGGATTTTTAAAACATTATTTAAAATTAAAGTCTTGAAAATATTTCAGAAATAAATGATGAATGATAAATTTGCATTTTTGACTAAAATTATTGGAAAAGATAAAAAAAACCATGAGAACTGGTCAACTTCCAGTCTGAATCCTCACTTAGGTATAAGGTGAAGTTTAGGATTTAAATCCAAGGGCAAATTCAGGCCAGGGTTTGGGTTTTAGCTTAAATGGCACCAGATTCTCACCAGCTGTTTCTATGAGATTTCAGACCCAAATAATGAAAATAATAATAATCATTCTAGCTCCTAAATGGTACTGTTCATCAGTGTATCTCAAACCACTTTACAAAGGAAACCAGTATCATTATCTTCATTTTACAGGTGAAGAAACTGAGGCACAGGGCAGGGACATGACTTCCTTAAGGTCACCTGGCAGACTAGCAGCAGAGCCAGGAACACAACCCAGGTCTGTCAAGTCCCACATCAAGGCTCTAGAGCTCACAAGGGCACATGGCCAGCACCACTACTCACCCTCAACAGGGCCTGCCTCGCGAGCGTCTCAAAGGCCTGCACTACGTTGATATCATTCTTGGCACTGACTTCGAAATACGGGATGTCCTTTTCTTTGCACCAGAATGAAGCTGTCTCCTTAGACACCTGGGAGAAGAGAAGGGGATGGGGTCATGTTATTCATTTGCAGCCCTTAAGGAAGTGACCAAGTCCAGTGCAGGAGTATTCACTGGTCCTAATGGTAGCCATATGCTCAGAGACCCCTGGGCTTCTCCTTGAGCTTTTCACTTTACAGCCACTGAGAACAAATGTTGAGATGGTGCGGAGCACACTCAATGCCCATGGAAGCCAACGGGAGCCTCCAGCGTGGTTTCAGAATGAGGCTCTCAGTGCATGCTGGCAACTCAGCTTGGTCTCTTGACAACAGGGCCAAGTGCTGGCAGGTACAGAGCCTTGTACCGTCAGGCACACAGTGCAGAGTAGCAGAACATTTGGCTCATCGCTCTTCAGGGACACGGATCTTCTTAAAGAGCCTGGGCTGGAACACGTCCCTCCTTCAGCAAGGTCACAGGAGGGCTTGGTGGGCAGTTAAGTGAAGGAGATTTCTTTCAGCCTTCTGGGGAGGGAGCCTTCTGGAATCTAATGGTTGAGCTACCGCTGAGGGGGTTTATTGATTATTAATAATGATTTCCCTTCCCTCGCTTCCAGACAGGAATTTCTGGTTTGTTGGTGAAATGTAAACCCGGCCTGCGCCAGACTAAATACTCCAGCTATATTAAGTAAACCCTATAGCTTCTAAAGGGAACTACTTGTTCCAGGTGCCTTAATTTTGGGACGCTCAACTGGAAACACACAGAAGGGGCTTGATTTTCAGAGGGTGGGAGCTTAGCCCTTTTTGGAGATCAGACCACTTTTTAAGGCATCTCCAACTGGGCACCCAACAGCATTAGCCACTTCTGGGAATTTAGGCTTCAAGTGGGGCATGTGGTGGGTTATTAATTTTTAATTGAATTTGGTGCTGGTGAAAGGTGTGTGATTGACAGGACATTAGAGTCCTGTGTCATTCCCAGAAGCTGTATAGGCAGAAGGAGGGCGAGTTTCCCCAGTGTGCTCCAACCCTGACCCGGAGGCATCACCAGAATGCTATGAAATTTAGTCCAAGAAATCTAGCCCTACCCCTCCCACCCTCCATGGTCGATTCTTCTGAGCCCTTAACTGGGACCAAGCTCCCTCCTTACCTGCCGTTCATTCAAGTCGATTTTATTTCCCAGTACCACCATGGGGAAGCCCTGCTCTGCGGGGATAATCTTCTCCAGGAAGTCCTCTCTCCAATCATCCAAGGACTCGAAGGACTCCAGGTCCGTGACATCGAAGGCCAGCATACAGCCGTCCGAGCCCTTATAGAATGTCGACACCATGGACCGGAACCGCTCCTGACCCCCGGTGTCCCAGATCTAATGGCAGTGTTAATCACTCTGGCTTAATTAACAAACATTTAGTGTTTTTTACTTAAAAATTACCCACAAACCTTTGTTAGCCTAACTTTGGTCAGGTTGGCATACCTAGTTTTGTTTGCTATATTTTTATTTAGGCCTAACGGCAGGAATGCACAACATTAATGACTGTTATGGGGTGACTGGCCCTTTAAAGGGGGATGGGCTTCAGCCCCCCCGCCCCCCCACACACAGCCAACACTCCTCCCCAGGTGGGGGAAATGAAGTAGGTCATGTGACTCAATCAGGCTTCTACCTTGTTTACCTCAGAGGCCTGCAGAGAAAAGGGAAGTGCGGATGGCAGATGGCTGCCAGAAGGCTGCAAGGAGCTAGAGCATAAGGTAGGCAGAGGCCTGGGAAGACTCCAGGCAGGAAGGACTGGGGGTGCCTGTCTGGGGAAGAGCAGCGTGGGGACAAGATGGAAAGGAGCCTGAAAAGGGGTGGGCAGAAGAATGAGAGAGGAGAAGACCAATCCCTTGGGAAAGAAAGGCTGGGCCCGGTTTAAGACTAGGGTAAAGACTTTCTGTTCTGTTTGTTTTGCAGTTCTGTTTCTAGAAGGGGTGAAGGACTTAGCCGAAGGGCCAAGGCACTGCAGCGGCCAAACCAGACTGTGGCTTTTACTGAGGAGTCCTGAGAAGGGGAAACTAAGGTAAGGCTGCTGCAGAGCCCCCCCCCCCATGCTCTGCAGGTGGTGACCTGCTGACTGTGACCTTAGACTATCTGCTGCTCTCTACACCATTTAGCTATCAAGGGCCTGGTTTCCAGAGGTGCTGGGCACCTGCAGCTCCTCTTGACTTCAGCAGAATCCATGGGTGCTCAGGACCACTGAACATCAGGCACAAGCCTGCAACAGTTAAAATGCTACTGTTGATTTCAAAGGAAGCAGGAGCAGGTCCTGAATGATCCCTTATTTGTGCACTGACCTCTGTTGAATGGACGTCGCCTGGCACTGTGCACGCACACCAGGTCAAAAGACAGGCTCCTTCTTAGTGAATAGATGCCAGAGACCAAACAGAGAAGTGCTTCACCTGCAGTTTTAGGGGGGTGTTGTCCACCATGATGCGCTTAGATAGGATACTGGCTCCCAGAGTAGTCCGATAATCTTCATGGAATGTCTTGTGCACAAACTGGTGCAGGAGGGAGGTTTTCCCCACCCTGGGACAAAGGAAGAGGCACACAAAGGGACATGCATTAGCCTCAGGACTTCTGAGTTGTGCTATAGAGTTGCGCTGAGTTGCAGGAAATAAGACTGGAGAGTCACAGATTCCCACACCCTGTTATTAATGGGATAATGACTCCATGATGGGAACCAAACACTCAGCCTTGCCATTTTCATCTGCGCTAGTATGCTCCGAAGTTAGCCTTGGTCTTAGATGTGTGAAACCTGTATGCAGCCAGGCTTCAAACTGATCTATGAGCTAGTTTGGTCTGGGGGTGGGTGCCATACTGTAAGTACAGGAAGATTGGAGTTTGAACCTCTACATTTAAGGGCTTAATGTTTTAATGGTTTATTTTTAATGCTGTTAATTTCCTGTGTTCCACAGCAGCTTAGAGATGGTTATAAATACATGAAAAGTAAATCAGAGAACCTTAACCATTAAAGATAAAGTCCCACTTTCTCATTTACATTAAGGCCAACTTGCATCATTCTAGCAGTGTAAAGGGGGCTTAGAGTGGGACTCATTTAGTCTTCATGAGAACAAACCCTCAGGACTGTTGGACTCCAGTAGGAAGGATTCTGCTTACCCCAGTGCTCCTATGATAATTATCTTCAAATCCACGTTCCTGCTGGAATTCATGAAGAGGGCCTAGAGGATGGAATGAGAGACAATGACCAGACTAGACTTCACATCCCAGCTACAATGAGACACATGCAGAGAGGGGAAATTTACCACCAGCCCTCGGCGCCACTTAATCCAAGGGCCGTACAGTAACCATCCCTATTGCTGCGTGTCCCTGAGAGTGCTGTGGTTACAGAGCTGACTCCAGGATGGAGATTTTCAAAAGAGGTCAGCACCCCCATGGGCGCCAGTGCCTATCTGTGACTATCTGGCCTTTATTTAGACGCCTGAATGGGGAGTGATGTATTTTTGGAAATCACATCTGGTGGCCTGTTGTGCATACCACGTGCTCAAAGGCAGGCAGATCAGGTGCTCCAAGTACTGGGCTGGTCAGGCTCCAGCCCTTGGTGGGGCCCTGTAGCACTCATACACTTTGAATAACAGCACATTCTTTTTCCAGGGCTGCTTAAAGGTGCAAATACCCTCAGCACGATGACTTTAACAATTACAATAAAAGATCAACCCAGCAATTCCTAACTCAGCCCCTGGGGCCAGTTCAGGACAGGGGCACTGCATCCCATGGGGCTCCTCGTGCCAGGGATATGCCACCCACCCCTCTCCCAGTGGCCCGGAACCCTGTCCTGCAGACTGCCCCCAGCCTGAATCCCTTTGTCTAAGATCTCAGTGGGGCATATTTGCACTGCCCTCCTGCTGTCACATATCACTCACTGTGCTGTATCCGGCTACAGCAGCCACAGGCCAGCATCCAACAAATAGGCTGGCTCCCCACCATCTCTTCGCTTACCAGTCCCAGCTCTTAGGCTGCCTGCTGCCTGACCTTTCCCTGCAACCAGGCTCCCAGGCTCCCTGGTGAGCTAGATTCTCTCTGCCCTCAGCATGTCACTTCATTTTTCTGTGCTCTGGGCACTCGGGCTGGATACTGATCCGGGAATCGCAGTGCCCTCCACTGCCTGAATCCTTTTCTGCCAGCACATCCAGGATGGTGGGAAGGTACCCCGTAATGTTGCGCATAGGCGTGATTTTGGGGGGCAGCACTAGTCAGGCCAACAGGGCGGGGCGGGGGGCGGAATTCCACACCTGCCTGAGGTTTGTGGTCTGGGGGAAGGAGGCACAACACCCCCCCTGCCGTCCCCCAACCATGCCCCTGATGTTGTGGCATGTTTGCTACACTTGGTCTGCCATGTGCAACCAACTCCCCCACCCTTAGGGAACTGCTTCTTGCTCAGATAGCAAGTGAGACTCTCTGTGACAGCTGCTTTGCATAAATGGCAGCTAAGGCCTTGTGCTGGGTCTCGGCACAGAGCTGAATTTTGCCCATAGGGAAATCTCTCCATTGCCATCCCTACCTGTGCCAGATTCAGCTTCTCCTCATAGGCTGCCTGGCATGTCAGGAGAGCTTGGAATGGAGCTTTGCATTTGTTATGGGTGCTCAGGAACCTTAGAGCTTTAACCATCGCTGTTTGTAGCTTGGTTAAATGGGATCCATTTCTAGGCCCCTGAAACGCTGAGCGTCTGCATTTGTCTCTTGTCCCCCTCACTAGCAAATCCCCCCGAACCCCGATTGTGCTGTGCTTTCCACTGCAACAAAAGGAGAAGAGGCTGGAGGCAGGCAGCGCACAAGCCCTCACAGACTGACAGTGCCTGCCAGCTGCCACAAGCAGCCTATTGTGAGTGGGACCAACATCCAACAGACCTGTCAGTGTTTGTGCTGAGTGGAGGAGCCAGCATTACTCAGCCACTGGTTCCCTCACTGACTTTATCACTGCCACTGTCCAAACTGCGCTTCTGTTTCCACATCCCAAATGGGTGTTGCCTGGAACTCTGGGCGCTATTTTATCATTATGGCACTGGTGATGTCAGGTGCAACTTAGACTGATCCTATAAAGAGGGGGTTCTGGGTTCAAGGCTGAGGGATTGTTTTTCACCTGATGTCACAGCCTGGAGACTGACACCACTGAGACCACTGCAACTACACCCCATCTTCACTGCTATCTTGTCACCTTGCCCTCTTCTGACCTCTACCCCTTCACACTTGGCTGCTCGTTCTCCTGCTGAATATTGTCTAATGCTAGAGTGTGAGGTGTCTAGGGCTGGGACTGTCTTACTGTTGTTTGCTTGTATAGCATCTAGCACAATGAGGCCCTGCTCCCTGTGTGAGGTCCTTAGGTGCTACTCCAACAGTAGTTAATAATCATCATAATAAAATAACTGTAAGAAACTTACATGAAACTTCCCTGGCTTTGGGTTTCATTACCACCCTGAAACCTGGATCCCTCCCACACAGCTGAGCCAAATATCAGAGGAGGCTGGGCCATAAAGTATTTGTTAAAAGAGTGCATATCTGCTAGCTAATCTTTCCTGGCTGACTTTCAACTGAGACTGCATGAAGCACTGACTTGGGAGACCAACCCAACGTTCCATTCGAGACTCCTGCTGTTCTGAGAGCAAGTCAGAGGTAGAGAACCCAGTCCACAAACCTAACCGTGCGGTGATTCATCATTCTTCCATTCCGGGGTGACTCATTCTTTCTTGGCCAGCAGAAGGATTCACCATTACAGAGTGCAGGGAAGGACATCAGGGAGCAGTACTGAAGCTGAGAAAAACATTGTTTTGAGAAACATCTCCGTTCACACTTCCGTTAGCAGAGCTAGATCCCAAAGTATTACTGCCACTCAGACCTGGGCTCTGGTTCAGATTTCACTGTCTCCAAAGCACAAGAGTTCTCAGACACAGGATTCAGCCTGTTTCAGAGATAGGGGCTATCTGCACATTTTGGATTGGGTTTCAGATTCCAAACCCTCAGAGTTGAAGGGTTCTGATAGGTCCTTGGATCAGGCCCATCTCCTGTGCTAAGTGTTTGGAATGATGCACCTTAACATCTTGACTCTACAGCTACTGCTGCAAAACTACAGAACTTACTAGTAAAGTCCCAGTCCCCTACAAGCAATTTCTGCCCTCATTCTGCATTAGGGTTGCCAATTTCGGTTGGATGTGTTCCTGGAGGCTTCATAACATGACAATCTTACATTAAAGATTAATCTTTAATTCCTGGAGACTCCAGGAAATCATGGGAGAGTTGGCAACGCTATTCTGCACTGCTCTGCAATAGCTTGGGACAAGCAACAAACCAGGACGCTTGGAGGGGAAAAGAGAGGCTTAGGAGTGAAGCTATGCAAAGGGGAGTCAGTGCTTGAGCCAAGTATAAGAGAGGCACATATAGGTACACGTGACTGATCAGACTGGGACATACCGATGGTCTAGCATCTTTTGGTACATCGGGCACTAGTTGTTTTTTTTGCCTTCCCATTGAAGGCTAATTCCCTTCCCCCACCCTCATGCACCTGGTCAACTGTACAATACCAGAAAATGCGGGAGGGGAGATTTTCTCCTCGACAGCTGATAATTGGTTTTAGACCATGAAGTGTGAGAGTAAGGCAGAGATCAATTCTGGGATAACAAGCACCTGGGAAAGGATCAGCATGGATCGTGGAGAGAGACAGCTGAGCTGGCTTGGATAAAAATAAGACCTGATAGAAATCACTGCCCAACAGCCTGGACTAACCTTTATTAGGAAGTGTGGCGGTTGGGTGTAAAATTTTTGAACTGCTGATCTCACTAGCCCTGAAAGAGTCTGCCAATCCCAGTACAAACCCAGTCCCAGCACAATACACTCCACCATTCCAGTGTGAGAAAGTGAAATCACTCAAAGGCCTGCTGCTAGCATCCCTGTCAAGTTATGGCCATCAGTGACAGAGTCACTTTCAGACAGCATGGTTCTGGCATCTGCAAATAACCTGTGTATCTTATAGAATGTCCACTTGCAGTAGCATGGTTTTATTTGGCTTTGTTGACTCTAAATACACCTGCTAAACTAACCATTCCCCAAACCTGCTGTGTATTGGATCAAGGGGTGGCTAGAGTGGCGTGTGTGTAAAATGAACAGGTAGATCCCATCAGGTATCTTCTGGTGGCGGCATGTTTCCAGCTGGCATGTCTACTTGCCATAATGGCACCATCAAAGATTTAGGGCTTCTTGAAAGGAATTTTGGATTTAACTTGGTGTTTTCTGATAAACTGCCTTGCATCCATACACAAGGGTTTTGTCTGTTTTTTGCCAAATTATCTGGCATCTCATTCTGCATTAACTAATTCGCTTTGGAAGCAGATCAACTCAAAATCAGAATGAGGTATTCTACAATAAGGTAAGTGTGGATGCATCTCCAGATTCCCCTCCCCTGCAGCTAAAGGTTGGGCAATCCACTCTCAGGTTTCAGCTTAGTGTGATGTTGCTGTCTCACTCCAGCCTTCCAAAGAGTCCTCCAGCAAAAACCAGGGACCTGATAGTAACTAATGTCATGAAAATCTAATCAGAAAAAATAACTCTTTGGAGAAAGTGTAAATACACGTGATTTTGGCCTTGTGCATCCCAGAGTAGCAGGAATGAACACCACACATTTCCTCCCGCCCACCTCATTAGCAGTTTCCCTTTGGGGTTTAATGTTCAAAAGGGCCTGTACCTTGCCTTCTTTGGTCAGATTTTCAAGTGTGCTCAGGACCTAGAAGGGAGTTGCTGGACACTGAGCAGTTCTGATAATCTGGGGGAGTGGGGGGAGTGTATGTGAAACACATTGGTGCAGTCTTCAGCACTAATCCCCCAATGTTATCACTTCCACATGCAGGTGATAGGATTTCCTGTTGGGCTGATGGTCTGTGTTTGGGAGCATACAGAACTGCCTGGGCACAAATCGAGGCCATGCTTTGTAAAGGAAGCCCTTTGTTTTTTCATGGAGAGTCTCAGGCCAGTGGTGCTGGAACAGCTTTTGGAGCGCGGGTGCTGAGCTGCACCTCCCGCCTTTGCCCTGTCCACACCCCGCACCGGCCACTAGAGCTGGGGCCGGCAGCCAAGACTCCACATTCGGGCCCAGTGGCTGGGACCCTGGGCCCGGCAGCTGGCCAGGATCCCACATGCAGGGGCCGGCAGCCGAGAGCCCGGGGCCGGCAGCTGAGCGGGATCCAGATCCGACAGCAGAGCCCCCAGGCAGCAGCATGCCCAGTGGCCGGGACCCTGGGCGGCAGGGGCATGGGGCCAGTATCAGGTACCCTGGGCAGCGGGGGCATGGAGCCAACGGCCGGGATGCTGGGCACAAAATCTGGGGGTGCTATAGCAACCCCAGTACCGCTGCTTCCTGCGCCTATGGCTCAGGCCGGATAGGGGAATGGCTGGGCTCACAAACAGTAACAGAACTGCACTAGTCTGGGTGTGCTAGGCAGCACCACAAATAAGTCTGAGATGAGTAATGATCAGTCCAATCCATGGCATCTGCATTTACACAAGGGAGCAGCAGGATTCATGCAGCACAGCTGCAATATGAATGAGTCTTTCAGAAATCAAGGTCTCCATTAACCCTTCAGATGGCTACAAGCCCAGACTGCGGAGGTCCCCTATCTGATCTTGGTTTCACCTCTGTGTAACACCAGTGACCTCATTGGAGCTACTCCTGCTTTACACCTGCTGGACTGAGAGCAGAATCAGGTCCCCTGATTTAACTGGGATTAACTAGGATTGCTCTGATCCCGGTCTGGACATGTCATTCCCTCCTTCTGTCTTCAACCCACCCTACCTCTACACTTGCAAAGTGCTGTAGTGCTCGTACTCATGTTGAGCTCAGATCACAGTCCGGGGCAGGACAAGCTACTCCCAAGGAGGCTTTCAACCCTCTCTCTAGTCTGAGATAGGTCAAAGGTGGAACTAGTCTTCTATTCCATCCCTAAGACCTGTCTCAATGTGTTAACTCAATTGAGTTAGCCTAACAGGCTTGAAGAGATGCAAGCCACCATGTCTGAAAGACATGTGGGCTGGCCATGCTCTAGCCTACGGGGAAACTAGGCTCCAACATGGCCAACTAATATGGCTAGGAACATACTACTCCTTTTTTGCCCATTGAGACAGGGCTCTAGCGAGGGAGCCTCATCCAGGACTACCTTCCTCAAGTGATGCCTGAGGTAATTAGGAGCATGCCCAGCTTCTATGCTGCGAGGCAGCCACAATCTGTCGCTCTGCACAGGGGTTAGGATACATTACAAAAAAACCCGCAGCACCAAGCACCTGCCACCAATGAAAGTCTGTCTGAGCTATCCTTTGCCCAGGTCACTTCCCATCTCTCCACCCTGCCTCCGCTTGGCTTCCCCTCTATTCTCCTCATTCCTTGCTTGAGTGAGCCTCTTGTCCTCTAGCCAACTGGCAGTCCACGCTCTGGACTGTGGATTCCTTTTGACTGGCTGCCCTCTTCTTGCAGCCACACTCCTCCCACAGTCTGGGTGCTGCCCTGAAAGGCAGCGTCTAATTAGGTGGCCACCTCTGTTTCTGATGCCAAAAATTGCCCCTGGGTCAGCCAAGTCCATTTCTCGATATGGGACAAACTAGCTACCCAGAGACATTACCATCTGTTTCTCAGGCTGTGCAGTGCTTAATGTTTAGCGGCAGGGTCCAGCCCACACTTTTTTTTCATGACGCGTTGTCTAAAGCTGCTCTACTTTACAGACATCTGAAAAGGGCATAGGTTTGACTCTGCCCAGACCCCTCCATACAGCGTAGCCTGACCTCTATGCGGGGATCTGTATACTGCTGAGCTTCCTGTCAAGAGAGCCTCAATCTCTCTAATCATTCAGGGAGCACCCACCCATCACTGCAGTCTCTTGGTGCTGGCCCGTGTCTAGAAATCCAAAAGTCACCAGTTGTTTTGCCATATCTGGAAACCTTTGTTTGTCTATTAACTCAAAAAGGAGTTTGCAAAACCTGATTTGCCTGTTCAAGAGAGCGGGATGTTACTTATCAGATCCCACTGGCTTTCCTACAAGCTCATCCAAACCACCACTTCACAACAGCAAACAAAGGGGGCAAACAAAAGACACTTACTGACTCTGGCATTCATCCTGTGATCTCCTCCTCCAGCTGAAAGGATTTTAGTGGCAACCGGAGGCCATCAGCTCTAGTCCTTGGTGCTTGCAGAAGCTTTTGCTTTCTTCTCTTTACTTAGCTTCCTGAAGAGGAAAGAGTCAAGTGAGAGGAGTCTCCAAGAACTCTGATTGTCTGAGCATATATTTCTCTTTCCCTTTCTCTCCCCTGCTTTTTTTTTTTGCCAGCAGTCAGAGTCAGGGGGAAGGTTACTAAAGAGGCAGTCCAGAAATGACATCAGCGAAAAGGGGTTGAGATAATCAGATTTTGTGCCTCTGAAGGAATTTCCTGCACGCAGAGATTTGGACAGGGTACATCTGCATGAAGGAGGAACTAAAGTTAAAAGTAAATTGCCTGGGCACTGAAAGAGTTAGGAAGGAATTAACTGCCCAGCACTTTACAGCCCTGGATGAATGCCTGCTACCATATCTGCAGACAAATCTCATATTTTAGCTCCACTTTGATGGGTACTTCATTTTTAAAACCTTGCTGTCTCTGTGGATGCAAGCCCTCTCCCCACTGCCTCTGTACTCACAGGGCATGGTGCTCTGAACACTGGGAGTTTGACGGAGGCAATAAGGTTGGACTTTTCCTAATTGTTTTCTAACTCATCCTGCTGCTCAGGGGCACCCAGCACATTTTCTCTGCCACCCTTAACAGGTTCATTGTGAGATTATTCAGGGCTCAAAACAAAACAAAACATCAGATTATGTTGCCATTGTCACCTGAGTCTTGCAGAGTCAGCTCCCTGGACTGGGCTCCGCCTGTACCGATAAGGCCAAGTGGGTCAGCCCAAGTCGGTGAGAAAGTTGTTACCATCTGATGGCTATCGGGTGAGTCTGAGGCTGTGTGTACACTAGGAACATTTTGCTGGTAGAGCTGTACTGATCTAGTACACCAGCGAAGCACTCCTAGTGTTGATGCAGCTCATACCAGCAAAACTGCGCTTTCGCTGGTATAACCCCATTTATAGTAGTGACCCTTGTCGGCACACCTATGTCGGTCAGAGGTCACACTCCGACATGACATAGCTATGCTGGCAGAAGTTTGTAATGTGGACCTGGCCCCAGTCCATTTCTTGGTGCACTGCTGCCATCACCCTTTCCACCGGCTCTGCTGGCAACCTCAGCAGAAAGGCCAAGGGTTGAACTGGTGCAGAGACTGCACTGCTCTTCAGAGCAGATTTAAGGCATGTTGGTAGGTCAAGGCGTAGGGCTGTCTGTGCTGTTCAGGCTCTCCAGATTGCAAAGCACCCTGCATTATCTCCTTTTTGCAGATGGGGAAATTGAGACACAGAGAAGGGAAGTCACAGAGCAGGGAATAAAACTCAGCATTCCAGACTCCATGTCCAGTACTCCATCCAATAGAAATCCTGCCTCCGATAGAGGAGTCAGTCACTAAGGATGTCAGGCTATTTACATTGGCACAAATGGTTAAAAAGGAGAGAATTCAGCCTCCGATTGTGTCATACTCCCAGTAACCTGAACTCTAGTCACGTCCGGAGGCAAATGTGAGTATCCCATCATCATGACTTCTGATGCCGGCAAACAGGAGCCGTTATGGTGGAACAGACCAATGATCTATCTAGTTCAGTTTCTCATGGCCAAAGTATGATGCTTCCCAGAGAAGCAAGTCCCTTCCCTCTTGGTGCACCGCGCTGTGCACCCCTATGCTACACTGCTGCATGGGTGGAATCTCTCCCTGAGCCCAGCTACAACCTGAGTGTGCACAAGGACTGACAGTGATTCTGATCTGAACTACAAGTGGCTGCTTCTGGAGAATGCCTTGCTGGGTGGGCTCTTCAGTCTGAGCTGTACACTCGATAACTTCAGGGCATGTCTGATCCAATCTGAGAGCAAACACTGAGGCGGCCACCAAGAGCTGGGTGCTTCCTGGCGGAGGGAGTGCCTGCTGCCTAAAGCATGTAATACTAAAGGTGTTTGTTCTTTATCATTCTGCATGCTGGGGCAAGCCCATGGCATTTACCAGGTGTGTCAGACAGGATACAGGGCTATGGGGAGTCCTGCTTTCTGAGCAACTACTCATCCCAATCTCCCACATCCAGGAAGATGAACCTAGGGAAACCACTCTCCCCAGGTCTCTCAGTGACAAGCTCCTATATACCATACCAGGCTGGCAATCCATCACTTTTGTCCCTTAAGGACCAGCTTCTCCCCACATAGACTTGCTTTGCTACTGAGGTCTCCCTAGGGGCCCTCCCATCTGAATTCATGCAGGGGCCCCTGTAACCTGGATCCACTTCTGTACATGCTGCCTTTTTCTATTTCTGCTGACTCCTGACACTTCCTTGTTGAAATCAGTGTTTGATTTGGTTTTCTAGCCATCTTGTGCTGTGTGGGTGGGTGTGGGAGCTGTCTCCTGGCTCTAGCAGCAGCACAATGAGTCATGCACAGGCCAGGGGAAGGCACCCTGTACTCTTTGTTAAATCTGGGGAAAGCACACGTTTGTGGCAGGAGAAGTTCACTGCTTGCAAGTGACTCTTGCAGATACTTTGGGCATTCCCAGTTTGGATCAGGCCTGTGGCCCATCTAGTCCAGTATTTTGCCTCTGACAGTGGATTGAGCAACCTGCATGGAACTTGGAAGGAAGAGTTACCAGGAAGCCAGTCAGTGTGCACATGACTGGAATGCTAGCTGTAGTTGCACCACCTCTGTAACTCGTTCTCTTAACGAAGAGCCAGTTTAGTTTTAGAAACCTGGATTGCTCTCATGTTGTTATTACTCAGCATGTGGCCAACCCCACTGCTTCAAAGGAAGAGACAAAATCCCTGTCCCTCATTCTAGCAGGAATCCCCTTAAAGGGCCTGATCCATAGCTGTTGATGTCAATGAAAGACTTTCCATTGATGCCAGTGGGCTTTGGATCAGGTTCATCATGAAGGGTTTTTCCTCCTCAAAAAGTATAGTTTGGGGGCCTGTCTGACTGGAGATCCTTCTCTTCATCCTGAGGAATGGAGTCAAGGTTGAGGCAGACAGCACAGCAATAAAACACCTGATCTACCGCTCCCAGAGGTGGGGAATTACAGGTCCAGTTTTTCCTAGCCTAGCAGTGGCCTAACCATGCTGCCAACCAAGCTGGAAGTCTCTTTTACAAGCACTGACTCTCCCAAAAGGCATGTGCTCAGCTTTTTTACACACACAGATCAGAGTTCTCCATAAAGGGGTACTACTACTTGGCCCAGGAAGTTCAGCAATTTCACCACCAGCGTGACTGTCGCATGACTCAACAGAAAAAAAGAAACAGACTCAGTAAGGTGGTTTCTTTTTTCCTCGAACAACAAGAAATCGAAAAGAGTTAAAATGAGCCAAGAAGGACTGAGGAGAGCCCGGGCAGCGATAGAGAAGAAGGGTGTTTCAAGGGGTAGGGTGCTAGGCCGGAACTCAGGTTCAATTCCAGGCTGTCCCTCAGACTCTCTGTGTGTCCTTGGGAAACTTGTGAAGTCTCTCTGTGCCTCCATTCCACATCTGTGCAATGGAGTGATAGCACCGTCCCCCTCCCAGGCATTACAAGAGTAAATAAAATACATTAAAGATTAGATAGAACTGGGAAATTACTCAGCATGGGATTCAGTCCAGTCCTGCAGAGTCTGGCACCCTCCCAATCTGGCACCCACCCACTAGGCAATTAGAGTAGTTTACCCTTTGTTCACGCAGATCGAAGGTGTGCCCTTGCTTCTTGTTACACGGCCATGCTATGCTATACAGGAATCGAGTAGCAGCTCCTTAAATAGTTTGTGAGCTATTGGCGATCTCTGTGTTCTATTGTTTAGAAGCTAACAGAAACCAATCGGAAAGGCAATATGCCTATTGCTAGGCCTGGCATGCTTGTGAATGGTGACGTGGGGCCTAACTGTGCCGCTGTGGGCTCGTCACATTGTTCTTGTTCTGTAAACAGCAAAGGACACAACACATGCTTTTAAAACGGTGCCAGTCCAGAGCGTGGCATGTGCACGCAGCAGATGATGCAGCATGTTATGGGCTTATGGCACCCAAGGCAGGATTTAGCTGGCACCCTCCTGCACTCTAGAGAACTCTCCTCTGGCAGGTGGTGGTGGTGGTGTTCTCTCTCATCTGCTCCCAAAGTTGCCCTGGCCTTAGGTTGTGCCCTAAAGTACTGATCCAAAGCCCATTACTGCCAATGAAAAGACTGAGGCCTTTGGATTAGGTCCTAAATCCCTACAGTTACCTTGCTAGGCCCTAGCATTTCACCACATCCTTTCCCAAAGCTCTGGAGTCTTCCTTTCCCAAGTCTACCTTTTCAGTGCTGACCTTCCTCCTTCTCCTTCTCCTCCTCAGGCCTTGCTCTCTGACCATCACCATTTCACCAGCAAAAACCTGGCAGCTAGATATTCCAGTAGTAATCTATCCCCAAGCCTCTCCTGGCCAGGCTCTCTTTGACCCTTTCTGTGGCTACTTCTGGTCCCTTTGCAGTTCACATGCTCAGCCATGCTGAGCTGAATGGACATGTTTTGCCTAGAGTCAGCTGATGGATCCATTTCCATCCCAGGATCTGAGGGCAATCACTGCAACATGCCTCATGGCTGGGATTGCTTCACAGCCTAGGAGCCAATAGCAATTCACCCTCCAGTTACTTCTCCTTTCAAATGTTGGGATGTTCACTATGTACTAATCTGAAGTGACTCAGGGAGCGCTGAACAGTTGTGGCTCCAGCTCTCACTTCTGCTTCTCAACATCCTCCTGCCTGGTCTAACTCCTACCAGTGGTGACCTACCAGACTCTGCTGCCTTCCCCATCCTTTCTCTGAGTATCCCGCAATGTGACTCATTTGAAGGAGCTCTTCAGCTGATTATGACCATCTTTGTGGGTGTGGCTTAATAACTAAGTCAGTTGCAGGACGGTGGAGAACAACCTCTCTAAAACATGACGGGTGTTTCTAGGGAGCTAGTGAGGAAGGCTGGTACAGTGGTTAGGGTGTAAGGCTACACCTCAGGGGATCCAATGTCAACTTTCTACTCTGTCACAGACTCCTTATGTGACTTTGGACGAGTTACAAAGGCCCTGACCAACAAAGAGATTTTGGCTTCTAACTTCCATTGCTTTCCATCTGTACAATGGGGATAATAGCACTGCCCTACTTCACAGGGGTGTTGTGAGAATAAACACAGGAAAGCTTGTGAGATGCTGAGATACAATGGGGGCCACAGAAGTCGCAAAGAGAGATTTTTTTTCATGAGACACCTAGCACCATTAGGCTGTCCTCTTAGTGTACATGCAACGTGCCTCAGGTGGCACATGGCCAGGATTCATCACTGAATTTGGACCACTGTTTGCATCATTAGCTTCCCCAGCTTGGGCTGACTACTGATGGGAAGTGCGAAGTGAATGCTGTTCCATGCCCATCACCATCAGCTGAGCTCTCACCCAAGGGCTATCTCCATTCTAGTCTCTTCTTAAAATTTTCCACCACTGCCACTCTGCCACTGGTAGCAATCACGGTAGCTCTGGTATACATGGGTAAATGGTGTTTTAACCACCATGGGATGGGAATGTCTCAAGTACTTGTTGACCTATTTCGCTTCCATTGAAATCAATGGAAGTGTCACCATTGAGTTCAATGGGACCAAAATTAGGCCAGCCCTCAGTGCTTTGGAGAAGTCCCACCACTCCATACCATCTGAACCTGCTTCAGAGCAGGTCTAGGAGACATGATGATTGAAAAGTTGGCAGCTGCCTCAGCCCTGTCTACCATACAGTTCCCATCAGTAGAACTACAATGGAGAAGAAAAGGCATAGATTGGAAGGGAAGGAATTATTTAGTGTAGTGTGCACAGGTCAACAAGGGATAAGAAAAGGAACTTTTTTTTTTCCTAAGTATCAGGGAAAGTTTCCTGACAGTGATTTGTCCCAAGTGCTGCAACAATCTCTCAATGGAGCTGGTGGAATAAAAGAAACACTTCCTCATGGAGAACTGCAGGAGAAACAGGGGTAAAATCGCCATTCATATTTTCACAACTCATTATTCAATCACCAGTACTCCTAGGGGAAAAGGTGGAAGCACCATTGCTTGGACTAGCCAAAGCTTACTGGGGCAACACACTGAGAAATGAGCTATGGGGAACAATCTTGCATTACTGGATAAGAGGGACTGAGTAGGACCACACGGGTCTCCTCCGCTGTGTTTCTAGGGTACCCAGGGCCATAGCAGCATTAACATCTATATTTCTGTGAACCTTTCAGAGGAAAAATAGAGATGCCTATGAGAGTCTCCCTCTCTCTCTCTCTCTCTCTCTCTCTCCCCACCGCCCACCCCACTGGAATAGGAGACAAACCTCAATGCTCCAAATGGTTCTAATTAATGGGTTTAGGGCATCCCATCTCTTGGTTCTTGCTGGATGCTTGTCTGGCTAGTGCTTCTTCAGCCACAGTACTGTGTGGGTAAGTACGATATGGGGAAATCAATCCCACTGTACAGTATAGAGCTTGAGAGCTTCAATACGAAGCAACTTTCAGCTGCTGCCTCTTGCCATTTGTGGTGGAGTTATGCCTGGTAACTCTTGTTTGGGAGGGAAACAAATGTCTCTGGATGCTAATCAGGATTTGTAGCTAGCAATGTTAGAAGACATGGTTGCATGGCGTTTTATGGTACCTTATTTAGCAATGTGCCTGGACAAAGTACCACTAGCAGTAGAGTGAGTGCAGGAATGAATTGTGGTTAATAGAAACAATGACAAATGAGTTTGATAGCAACACAACCACTGTATTTGAACAAGATAGGCACACCCTTCCAGTGTGGTTTTGATCACTTCACGTACATGAGCAGCGAGCCTAAGCTGCATGGTTCAGATCCAAACTCTCCCCACACTTTGGAGTGTTCACATCCAGCCTTTAGGTTTAGCCCATTTTGAAGATTGGGATCAGCTGCAAAGTTTGGTCCCAGATACAAATGTCTCCAAAGTTCACAGATGTCTGGATCCAGGGGGTTGGTTCAGGCTCATGTCTAATATCCACCATGTCTAATTCTGCTCTTGGATATCCTCCATCTTTAGGATGTACTGACACGGGGTTTATTTGCTGCGTCAGTTTGTGCTGGCTATTAGTTAAATGGGGTTGTTTCCACACAAGAGTGAAAATCTCAGAAAAGACACATGGCTAATAATATCCCTCCCCTCTCTTCCCTTTTCTGCTGACTTACATGCATTTCTCAAGATACATCATGTGTGAGCTGTGGGTGCTAAATTCACTCATATGTATTCTCTAAGACCTATGCTCACCGTTAACAAGTCACATGCTCCAGACACCATTATGAGTGGCAGGCTGACCCCTAACACACACAGATTTTGACAACAGTTGCCTTTTTTTTTTTTTGCAGAGTGCTGCCCATTTTAGAACCCATCTTTCCAGCTGTGCCAACTGCAGTGCTGTCTGTTGGAGGAGATTGGCCCAAAGCTTTCCTTACCCGCTCTCACTCTGAAAGTGCGTGCACCCTCCCTACATCTCAGGAAATAACCCAGACACTCAGAGTAAAAGTCTCTGGTAAGCACCAGTTGAGTGGGCACCTTGCAAAGCATAAACACCCCAGGATCACTGCAGGCTTGTTCCACATTTTGCCTAGGTGTTCACTAACCTCGGCAAAACTGTCTGAAGTATCAGGTTTTCATTCGGAACATTCCATCTAGCTCTGCCCCTTACCACAGAATGTGACCATTAAGGGTTTTCAAAAGCAAGATTTTTCAAAAGTACCTCAGAGAGGTAGAAACTCAACTCCTACTGATTTTTCAGTAGAGCTTATGCTTCTAAGTCTCTTGGGCTCATTTGAAAATTGCAGCCTAAAGACAATCAGACAACATAACAAAAAGACTTCTTCCTCAGTTGAGATAGCTTTGGCCACCATATCCTCCTCCTGCACAGTCAAAATTCTTCCCAGTCCAATGAAGATGCTGCTAATACAGAGACACCCATGAGGTATTTCCAGCATATCTACAGCTTTTAATTCATGGGGGTAAAGGGTGATGGCACTGTGCACAATTCAGCCTACCAAAGCCAGCCATGTTTTCTGCAGTAGTTTCCAAATCTAATTCAGTTTGATTGTTGCAACTTTAGATGTGAAACGAGAATTGAAATCCTCTTTTTATTTGATGAAAATCTCCACTGATTCAAGGGCAAAATCAAAATCTGTAAACTGGCTTTAACAAAGTTACCAAAGACATTTTTGTATTGGTCACACAAATGCCTCCTGCTAGACTTTGCGTTTCTGTAGTGCTTTTCAGCCAAGGATCCCAAGGCATTTTACAAAGGAGGTCAGTATGATTATCCCTGTTTACAAGTGGGGAAATTGAGGCACAAAGATGCATGACGTTACTTGCCCAAAGTCACACAGCGGCAGAGCCAAGAATAGAACCAAGCTCTACACTGACTCCCACAGCCTTACTCTGACCATTAGGAGACACTGCCTTAAGGGACAACTGGTGCCAGCCCAACTCTGTTATTTCCACGGTCAAAGACAGAGTAAAACTGGCCAATGAAAACATCACCCAGAATCCAGAGTGGCCCAGCCGGTGGTTGCATGTTCAGCCCTTGGAAGCCGCTGGTGCAGAATGCCATGCCATCAATATTCTCCTAAGGGGAAGAGGAATTGTGAATTTGAGAACAAATCCCACCTTTCTAAAAAGGCCAGGAAGAAAGTGCAGGAATCCTAACTCCCAGCCCAGTACTCAAACCACACACCCCCCTTGAGAGCTTTTTCTAAGACTCCTGCCTCCCAGTTGCTTTGCTATAACCACCTGACCTCCACCAACTCAATGCTGGGAATAGATTCCAGGACATATAGTGCCTATGCTCCAATGCTTCTCCCAGAGCTGGGAACAGAACCCAGGAGTCCTGACTCCCACCAGCCTGAGCTAACTCTTAGACCACACTCCCTATTGCCCCTTTCATAGTCTGAACTGTCGGGGCTGGCTTTACCTTTTTTGCTGCCCCAAGCAAAAAAAAAAGGCCGACATGCTGCCGCCCCCTGAATAGCTGGAATGCCGCCCCTTAGAATGTGCTGCTTCCTCGACTGGTGCCTGGAGCCAACCCTGCGAACTGTTACAGAACAGCAATTGATCTTGTGAACGTTAAACAGAGGCTGGAGGCTCTCTTGTGCTTCCCAACTTCCTGTCTGAGCTAAAAATGGGACTGCATTTAGCGCAGCCCGCATCTCAAGGCTGGATTGCACATAAGCCTACAAGGGAAAGTGGGGACACGTGCTGTCATGCCAGTTTCAGAATAAGAAGAAGCTTGTACCATGAGGGTGTAGGCCTGGGGACTGAGCGTGTATGGGATCCCGTTGATAGTGAAGGTAACATCAGGCATCACATTCAGGTTGCTGCATTCCACGGCGTACTGCAAAGTGACAGACATGACACAGATTGGCAAAGGGCAGGCTGCAGGGACGGCTTACCTTGTGTGCTGACCCCAAAGGCCAGGAAGCCTAATAAAGCTCTCCCCTTCCCAAGCAGCTGACCCTGGGAGCTAGTCATTTGACTTGTTACTGGCAGGTGTATGGATTAGGGGTAGGCATGAAGCTCAGAGGTGTGATTCCAACTCATGTAGGCGTGCCCAAGCCAGCTTTCCTCTAGCTAGTAGTGATGCTACCTGTATATCAATATACCCTCAATGGAGGTGAATGTCATGGGTCAGTGGTCTTCTATCAGAAGGAGCCTTCTGGAAAAAACAACAACCCCAAGCCCTGGGAAAAAACACAGTCCTGATTTCATGTAAAATGCACTAAGTTGCTGCTGGATGGTGGTAAATGTACAACAGGGAATAATGCTGCATTGGGTGGGAAGCTGTTACAACACCCAATGCCCTTTACAGATGAGACCCAGAGAGGGTAAGGCCCATGCCCAGCAAAGGAGTATCAGGATAGAAGTACATTACTTGGGTCCCAACCCAGGACTCTGTTCTCTAAGCCATGCTGTCTCCTGTATGAGCACATGGACCTATAGGCACTTTATTGTTAATCTCTAAATGCTGCAGTCCTACAACATTAATAATTGTTTTACACAAAAGAGAAGAGGCCAGCATGAGTACTTGTAGCTTTTAAGGGGACAGGGAAGGCTATCTACATCCAGATTTTAACTGAAATTTGACAGCAGTGTTTATATACAGAGACCCCAGGTGACATATAGGAAAGGCTGTGTGTCTCTAAGGCCTTAGGACTTGCAGCAAGGATATGAGCATGTGATATTCAGTGGCATAATGGTAAAGGCAGGGTTTCAATAGTGAGTGCCTTTATCTCTTTACCGGGGCTGTATGCTGACATATTGTATGGGTCTGATCAGGCCTGTTGAAACCTTGAGCCTTTACTTGTCTCCAGCAGAGATGCCAAACTTCAAATATTCCTGTAACATTTTATTTGAGGAGTTATATCCTGGTTGTAAATCTAGGATGGGCAGACAAGAATTCCTGCATCCAGGAAATGTGGTATCCACCCATCTCACATTGGCTTACCTCGCCATCCGTGGGCACTGCACCGATATAATTTTGCATTTCTTTTATTTCTTTGGAAGGACCTGTGATGAGAGAGGTCCCGGTATCTACTATCGCCTGGCATCCTTCTGCGCAGAAGGCAACTGTCCC
The DNA here is from genome assembly GCF_025201925.1 of Gopherus flavomarginatus. Classification (NCBI taxonomy): domain Eukaryota; kingdom Metazoa; phylum Chordata; order Testudines; family Testudinidae; genus Gopherus; species Gopherus flavomarginatus. The sequence goes on along the minus strand of NC_066621.1, from coordinate 14,323,379 downwards.
ACCCACCTGTATGCTGGGGAAGAAGGAAATGGAAGAAGCATTGGCGAAAGGGTCTACAGGAAATGCATTCCTCTCCCCACCGACCCAGCACATGGTTGAGAGCACATCAGAACTGTGACCAGTCCAGAGTCAGTAAGACAGTCTGATAAGATTGTGCATGTGATTAGAGAGTAAGTACTGAGGCTTTGCTTGATGGTTACTCTGGTGTCTGCGAGGCGCTCAGATAGGAGAGCACAATTAACTGATTAGCAGAATTGCTTTCTGTCTATATAAAACAAAAACTGGTCATCACCAGGAACTGAACTCAGGACCTGCAGCATCAAAGCATAGACCTCTATTACTTCAGCTGAAGGAATAATTTCTTGGTTGATAGAAGTTAGTAGGCTGTTGTTTCTCTGTTTGGCCCAGCCACTAGGTGGGGATAAATTGCCCTTTGCAAGTGTGTTATGTGTATGCCTTGCAGGTTGTATTAAAGTTGGTTTCTTGTGGCTACTTTAAATCATATACATAAAATATGAGTGAGTCTTTTCCTTAAACATTTTACATTTTCTTTGGTTTAGGTCTCTGGACAAACCCCTAGGACATTACATTGCTTCTAGGCAGAGATGAAGAAACAACAAGGTACGTATATTGGGCTATTTAAGTCTATTTTTGAGCAAACATTTCTGTTTTTCATTCCCCAATGTTAGCCAGCTTTTTGCAAGAGCCAGGCGTGTTGGGTGCTGAGAGCTATTGAAAATCTGCCCACCAGTGTCATCCTGGAGGCTGCGTGCTGTGGAAATCTGGTGCTGAGCATTTTTTAAAAACTGACCCTGATGGTAGGAAAATCTAGTTCAGGACAGACATGGTTTTCAAAACATAAGATGCAATTCTGTCTGTTACATGCTCATGTGACCCCCCCCCCCAGTCTCTGTATCTAGTCACCTCACAACACCTCTGGGAAGCAGGGAAGGACTATTACCTTCACTTTATATATGGGGAACTGGGGTACGGAAGACAACGTAATTTGCTCAAGGTCACACAGGGAGTGTGTGACAGAGCTGGGAACTGTTTCTTCCATACCCCAGGCTAGTGTCCTAAGCACAGGACTATTCTTCATCTCTGCTCAAGAGCCAGAGAAGGCAGGAAGTTTGGGAGCATCCTTTTCCCTAAGTGAATCCCTTAGTGCACTGATTGATCATGGCACCAAGCTCCTGGGTGAGTGCATGTAGCTTAGGGGATGGGTGGCTTTGGATTGTTGCTGTTGTAAATTGACAGGGTTTAACGGTTACACAGTTTACTTCTAATCTATGCCCACCCAGTGTCACCCCCACCACAGCTGCCATCGCAGGGAACCCCCACACAGACACTTACTTGTCTAATTGGATTTGCCAGTAGCCCTGTTTAGTGACTGGCACCCAGTTCAGAGTCCCACTGAAATGAGAAGGATCAAAGCCACCAAATACTAGCTCTCCCCCAACAGAGGAATCCAGGTTCCTGGAGAAAAGAGGATTAGGTACATCCAGGTTTTCCATTAGCAGAAGCATTTCACATTATATAATCCTATTACTGTGCACATAGCTCTTTAAACTACAGAAATCCATTAGTTTTCTCCCCAAAATACTTCATGTTTTTGTTCATTCTTTGTATTGGGATAGGCCTGGGCGGCCCAGGCATGGGCCAGGACCCCATTGTGCCAGGTGTTGTACAAACAGAACAAAAAGGCAGTCTTCTGCCCCAGAAAGCTTACAATCTAAGTAAAAAACCCATTCCTGTTTTAACAGCCCTCTTTGGGCCCAGCCTTTCCCAGTTCCCTTGAGAACAAGGCCTGCCAATCAGGCCGTAGCCCATTTTGTACAGAATCGTGTTCACACCTGTTCATGTAGACCGAGAATATTGGCAGATCCACTAGATTTTGTGCCATCATGTTATCAAATACAGGGGTAACCCCATCCACTGCCAGCGATGGATAGGCCAGCCCAAGAATCCCATCAAACTCAGCATCCAGAAAAGTGTTTCCTGGCTCGCTGACGCTCTCTGCGAACTGCTGGTTGCTGACAGTGATGCCTTCAACCTAGAGGGGAAAGAAAAGCTACTTATTGTTTCTGACCTTTCAGCAGAAGGCTCAGCAGCAGGCCACTTATGGTGCCACAACTGGAAAGAATAGGAAGAATTTGGTCTTCTGGAGGCCAGGTCATGGTGTCATAACAGGAGAGAACAGGAAAGGAAGGCTTTCAGCGTGTAGGGCCTTGTTGTGAAGTGCAAAGCTATTATGCTGACTCATCTTGGTAATTAGATTAGGTGTGTCTCATTGGCTCCAAGCAAGCACATAAAAGTTCAAAGTTTACTCTGCAGCCAGCTAAAGAGAAGCACAGGGGTTCCTGCAGGTAAAAATTCTAATCAGCCCACTCAGAAGGGAGTTAGGGGAATAATGCTCATGTTTGTAAGCTGAGTCCTGCCTTGGGTCTTGGTTATTTTCATGAAGAATGAAGGCACACTTGGAAAGTAGGGGTGGATAAATGGGGTTTAGTTGTAAGTGTGTATGTGTGTGGTGTCAAGAGTGGGGTGAGGAATCCACTCATTTACAACAGGCATGCCCTGAGGACCCAATCCTGCAATGTTCTGAGCACCTCCCTGGAAGTGCAAAATGCCCTCCATTCCCACTGACTTCCTTGGGAGCTGAGCCAGGAAAGGTTCTGCAGTCATGGTGCCCTACTAGGAAAGAACAATGGGAGATGGGCTCACATGGTGACCAAATGATGTCCTGCAATCACAGTGCCATGGACAGGAGAGAAAATGAGAGTAGAACCTTTTTAATCTTTCTAAAGAAAACTTAAAATTTAAAAAGAAAACCAAACTCTGCTCACAGTGACTTGATCTGATCCAATGATTCCCGACAAACTACCAGTCCCATACTGAATTGAGAAGGGAGTTCCAACTTCACTGTAGGTGCTGGAATCTGATGGGTGAAATCTGGAATGCACAGCTGTAGTAAAACAAGATGCCACTGTTATTACTATTTATTGCTTGCATTACTGTAGCACTAGGAGCTCTAGTTGTGAACTAGGACCCCCTTTATGCTAGGTGCTGTCCAAAAACAGAAAAAAATGAGGCAATTGAAATTACTCTACGCAATGGAATGGTCAGGTTGACTTGTAAATAAAAGAGCTCAAGCAAAATGTGAGCATTTAGAGATGTATTTTCTGTATTACAAAGAATAATAATTCTTGGCACAGTCATGTATCTAGTTACAGTCTGTCTTAAAGAGGAGAGGTTTATTAAAGAAAACAGCTACAACTTGTAGACATAAAGAAACGGGTTTCCACAGAGCTTGAGTTCCAGCATTTTGTTCTGTGTTTACCAAGCACCACTACGCATATGGAACTCCATGCTAGATATGGAGTCATCTAATGGCTGCATAAAGTGCTGCAAGTAAATATATTCTTGCAAGAACTTGATAGCACTTTAAGTTTTCAAATCACTGTGCAATAGTTAACTAATGTATCCTCACAACACTCCTGTGAGATAGGGAAGTCAGTATTATTATTCCCATTTTACAGCTGGGGAAATTGAGACATAAGAGAGGGAAAGTAACTTACCTACTTAAACCCTAGACCTGATGCTCTCTTCCACTCTGAGATCATAAAGGAGTAGTAAAAAGAGGGTAGAAGCAGGCCCTGGTGAATACCCCCAGGTGGTGGTGTATTGCTACCAGAAAAGCACTAAGCCAGCTCCTCTTCCAGTCCCACTCCCAGTGTAGGAGGCTTAGACAGAGAATAGCTGCACTCCTGAGAATTTTTTGCTTCCCTTAGCCCTCAGGGAGGAGGAGGCTGTTGGAAGCAGAGTATAGATTAGAGCAGCCCTTTGGCTGCTCTAATTTATATCATGGGCTACACTGAGTGCAAAGGTGACATAAAGCCACCTATTCCTTCTCCCTTCCTAACTCCTTTCCTGTGCTAAGCAGTGGGTTGGAGTAAAAGGGAATCCTGGTCTCCCATAGTCCAGTAAGTGATTTCTCCACACAATTCTCAGTTCTTTATAAATATATTTTCAATGTTTCATGTTGCACCAAGTTGTCATGACTAGGGCCAACACTATGAAAACTGTTCAGTGATTTGGGGTCCCTCCATTTTTGGGTGTCCAGCCTGACACCCCTTATGGCTGGACGCTCAGAATCAGAGGGGCCACTTGCGCAAGATCAGTTGTAAGTATCCCAGGCCCACCTGAGAGACTTAACGGGGAGTGGAGCCAACGTCTATAATTAGACAAAACGGACAAACCCCCCACACACACACACACATACACACAACAACACAACCTTTTAGGCTCCTTTGACCTTTCCCTGGCTGCTAAGGAATTATACATTAACTGATCCATGTCCCAATAATCTCTCTCTCCCTCATCTGGTGTCCGGCAAAGACAGAAATTCTGAGGCACAATACACGTGTGTTGTGCAATGATCTGACTCCTTAGGAGCCTGCCTATTGATCAACCCACTTCGGAAAGCTGCAGCACCACTGGCCCAGATCCTTGACCACAGCCTATTACCTGGAAAATACCACTGCTGCAGCTGCCCAGAACCAGCACGAAGTGTACTATGAAGCTGAATTCCTGGGACTGCTGCCCAGAACTAAGGCTGCAGTCTTGATTAACCTGTAGTTTCCAGGACAGCTGCCTAATACCATCTCTGTTACATGTAATGACCTTGTAACAAAACAGATTTTTTTTTTTTTTTAGGCCCTAACACACAGTGTGCATGACAAAGGGTTTCCATTTTTGTTACATCTCTTTTTCCTATTGGTTGATTTCAGTGCAGATGATCTGGGTTCCATGCTGGTGCATTCACTTTGTGCTCTTTTGGAGCATTTGCCAAGCAGTGGCTCAGCAAAGCTAGTAGGGTGATCATAAAGAGGGGAGTTTCTCTAAGCACCTCAAGGCTGATTGCCCTTTTCCCCCACATTTACAGTGGTCTAACTCCACGGACTTCACTTGATTTTCTCGTGATGTACTTTGGTGCTGAGTGGAGAATCAGGCCCAGTCTCTCTGCTCTGCCCCAGCCAATGTCCAGGAGCAATATGCAGTTGAGGAATTGCTACTTACCACAGGCTTTGCTGACACAATAGATGGATGGAACCCAAAGATTGGAGGAGCCAGTGTCGAATAACACTGTGAAATTCTGTGGAGGGTTCCCAATAGAAATCTGTCCAAAATACTCCATCTAGACAAAGAGCAAAGCAACAGCCTTTGTCAGGCATAGGCACCATGGGAAACCACAGCAGAGCCAAGCTCCAGGGGGATAGCTATGGGAAGGATGTTTGCAATGGGCTGAGTTTGTTTCTGGAATGGCTGATGCCACGTGGAGGTTACTGCAGCATGATGCTAGGGGGAAAGCGGGAGCCAGATATAGCAAGAGCCTAGAAAAATGGTAACAAATCAAGAATGAAAATGAACAATGATTGTGGACTCCGTCCTACTCCCGACAATCTCAGTGGCCCATTTCCTACGGGCATCAGTAAGAATGGGAACAGGCCTGAGCAGAATCCCCGTAAAGATCCAAACATGTCCTGAACTTTAGGAATGCTTAGAACCAAATGTCACAGCCACTGATACTATAACAGGCCAGACTAAGACTTCAGGTCCAGGAAATACCCCCAACTCTGGGAAAGTTGGTCTCTGGGTCTAAGCCTTCTGGCTTGGACCCTGCTCTACTTGTGTGATAGTATTTTAGTTTTGGAGGGGATTTTGGTTCTTGGCTCTAGGCTACTGTTACTAGCTTCATGCCCACAAGATTGGGATTTGTGTGTATGTGTGTGTGTGAGAGAGATATACACTGAATGGAGACCTTTGTATGGGATCAACATTACATTCACAAGTCACATACCTACAGGACAAAAGACCAGTAAAAAGTCAGGCAGACAGATAACTATGGTGCACTATTGTATTATTGTTGGCTTTGCTCAGACTCTGTTTAACAGGAGCTGAGCTAAAGGGTCAAGATGTAGGGCATTCAAGGCTATTCATGCAAAATAATGTGCTCTCTCTGCTTTCTGTGTTGCTTTTCAGTGATTTCTGCAAAGCAGTGCCCCCAGTGCTGCCTCACCCCCCACCCCTCGCTGCTTAACTTACATCCAGGTAGTTCATGAGTGGCTCAGTTTCTGGGACAGTGGAGCAGTCTTCCGTGTACTGGATCATGTCCAGATTCTGGGCCTTCCAGAATTTGGACAGCTGCCCATGCTCCCTCAGGATTTTCCGCAGGGATTTGTGTCTCCTCAGGGGCACCCTGGGGAAAGAAGGCATTCACCCAGTAAACATGGTCCTGAGCAACAGGAACTAGGGAACCCGAATTAAAAGAAGGCTTGCAGAAGTACAGGATGGATTGGCCTGTCTACCCAGTGAATGGCATCTGATAAAAGGCACACATGTACTGGTGTGTGGTATTTACTTAGATTGTAAGCCTTTAGGGGAAGGGACCTTTTTATTGTTCTTTTTTTTTGTACTGCACCCAGCACAGTGGGGTCCTGGTCTATGACATTACATAAGAATGGCTATACTGGGTCAGACCAATGTAGGGTGACCAGATGTCCTGATTTTATAGGGACAGTCCCAATTTTTGGGTCTTTTTCTTATATAGGCTCCCATTACCTGCCACCCCCTGTCCCAATTTTTCACATTTGCTGTCTGGTCACTCTAGACCAATGGTCCATGTAGCCCTGTATCCTGGATGGTGGATGGTGCCAGATGCTTCAGAGGGAATGAATAGACCTGGGAAATTATCAAGTTATCCATGTACTGTCCATTTTCCAGTCTCGGCTTCTGGCAGTCAGAGTTTTAGGAACACCCAGAGCATAGGGTTGCATCCCTGACCATCTTGGCTAAGAGCCATTGATGGACCTATCCTGTGTGAACTTACCTAATTCTTTTTTAAACTCAGTTATACTTTTGGCCTTCACAACATCCCCCGGCAACGAGTTCCTGGGCGTTGTATGAACAAATACTAAAACAAACTTCCTTATGTTTGTTTTAAAGGTGCTGCCTATTAACTTCATTGGGTGACCCTTGATTTATGTGTTATGTGAAGGGGTAAATAACACTTCCTATGCACTTTCTCTATACCAGGCATGACTTTATAGATCTCTATCAGATCCCCTCTTAGTCATCTCTTTTCTAAGCTGAATAGTCGCAGTCTTTCTAATTTCTCCTCATTTGGAAGCTAGTTCATACTCTAATAATTTCTGTTGCCCTTCTCTGTATTTTTTCCAGTTCTAATATATCTTCTTTTGATATGGAGGCAACTCGAACTGCACGCAGTATTAAAGATGCAGGTGTGCCATGGATTTATAGAAAATGTCATAATGCCACTATATCGTCTTATCTATTCCTTTCCTAATGATTCCCAATGTTCTGATCGCTTTTTTGACTGCCTGCTGCACATTGAGCAGCTGTTTGGAGAGGACTGAGGCTTCTAGGTGTGATCACAATATGAATAGTAAATTAGTCCTTTGCTCAGGGGGCTAGTTATTCTCTGATTTACACCCTCTCCAAACCCATTGACTTCAGTGGCACCATGGTTTGTCCCTTTGACTCCAGTGAGTTTGCATGGGGAGTAGATCAGCACAGAGATTGTCTGTTAGTGTTGAGAAATCCAGATCCATTTTGCCCACTGACGCTAACGGCTACGACCAAATAATGATTCTTTTCACTTCCTGGGCAGTGCTCAGTTGAGAGCCCCAAAGTGTATTTTAAAATGCTCATCAGTGTAGACTCTCAACCGTGCCCTCCCAGGAAGTGATGTTATCCCTGCTTTATATCTGAGCAGAGCCGGCTCCAGGCTTTTTGCCGCCCCAAGCAAAAAAAAAACTCGGAGTGCCGCCCCTTGAAAAGTGCTGCCCCAAGCACGTGCTTGGAACGCTGGTGCCTAGAGCCAGCCCTGTATCTGAGAACCAAAGGCGTGAGCGAACTAGAACCCAAGAGGTCCTGAATCTTACAATGAAGTGCGGAGGTGAGTTGTAATTTAGCCAGAGGTAAGCGAAGGTGAAGGAGTCTAAATTGTTATCGCTTACTAGCTGAGAAGTTGGAAGCAGGTGTAAGTCAATGTTAAAACACTGTAGTAGACTTTATGCCTGGTCCCTGCTCCTGGCAGTTGGTACATCCTTCTTTGCTGGCTCCTTCACAAGTGAATTACATCCATGTAGACACTCTTACACCCATTTACCAACAGGTAATTCCTATTAACCCACCATCTCCTCTGAGTCAGGTCTCCAGCCTCTCTCTCCATCCGCTGGAGCCATCTCGCCAGCCATTGAGGAGATATTCTGATGAGAACGGAAACCCCGCTTGGTCCCTACAAAGCTGGGTCTGACTGGTGCTCCTCTCCCCCTCCGTTTCATGAGCATCATGTTACCCAACCTGCCTACCCGTCCCCACCCAGCAATATTGTCTGGTGCTGTTTAAAGCCTGGGCACACGGTTCTGGCTGCTGTTTGTTTTAACGTTCACCGTTGCCACAATTCCACGAGTCCTCAGGAATGACCTCACTGCAAGCCTTGACCCTAGAGCTGCTGTTGCCTGGGTGCCCAGAGAAATGAGGAAAGGCCAAGGAAGCCTGCTTACCTTTGCAACCCATTGGCCAGCCAAAGGCAAAGCATCAAAAGGATCGGCCACTTCATACTGGAGGCTCAGCTCTAATGCTCACTCAGCCGCTCTCTCTAACTTGTGGGAACTGAACAAAAGTTTTGCCCTTATAGCAGCCGGAACAGCCCAGCCCCAAAGGATCAGAGCCCTGCGATAAGGCTCCTCTGAATGTCAACACTGAATCACTGTGCACACACTCAGTCCTGGCAACAGGAGCTGAAACACACAGAGCCAGATTGTTCTCTGAGATGGGAGTTTCGCCCACTAGCAGGGGACTCTCCCCCAGCCTGGACTAACGGGGTTTCTCTGGAACCCTTCCATCAGTGTTGGAGAGGTAGCATGGTCTTGCGGTAGAACAGAAGATGTTGCTCTGAATCTCTCTGTGCTTCAGTCCCCTCGTCTGTAAAATGGGATAGTAATCCTTCCTTTCCCAGCCTTTGTCTATTAAACTGTTAGATATTCAAGGCAGGGGTTGTCTCTTACTATATGTGCATACACCACTGAGCGCACTGGGCCCTGAGCTCAACTGGAGTCTCTAGGCGCTTCTGTCAGACAAACAATAATGGTGGGATTTGCCCCCCATACCAGCCCTAAATTGCTAGCTGAGGGGGTTCATTCCTTAACACACACACCCCGAGGTTAAGTGCAGGCCCCTTATATACCCTCCAGCTGTTGCTGTCTTCATTTGCCTGTTTTCTCCCCACTTTCACTTCTCCATCACCACCCACAGATGTCTCTGCCAGCTCCCACGAGGCAGTGTCTGAGGCAGGGAATTAAATGACCTGGTGGAAACTCCCCTCCCCGCTCTAGATTTTCACTCATACATTTCTGGCGCTAGAGAAGATGTCTATCTCAATCTTCCCAGAAGGGAAACCATCCCCCTTCTCATCCTTGATGGGAGCTTGTCTCACACCTATAGGGTGACCAGACAGCAATGTGAAAAATTGGGACCCGAGTGGGGAATAATAGGAACCTATATAAGAAAGAGACCCAAAAATCGGGACATCTGGTCACCCTACACACCTCTCCATCCCCCTTTCCTTTAGATCTACAGTCATCTGGCCTGAGAGGCTGATGGGGATTCCTCACAGAGTCAGTTACCTCCACCCTTCCCCACTTCAGGGTTTCTTGGTACACGAAGTACAGCGATGGGACAGGCCTGCCACCTTCAGAGCAGATGGGGAAATTACTAGTCAAGAAATAATGATTATTTTTTGAGAAAAAAGTTTCTCCTCCCCCCGAAAAGAAAAATGTTCGCTTTTTTCATCCTCTCTGAACCCTTTCCTCTTCCCTTCCCCTTTTCCTTTCCCCATGCCCCCTTCTCCAGTGGCAACATGGAAAAAAACAAAACTGGAAAATGTTTGTTTCTGTTTTCTTCAAAACACCAAAACATTTCAGCAGAAACTAATTTTGTCCCATGATAATTTTTTTAAAATAAAAAGCTATTTTGGGGGAAAGTGTTTTATTTTTTTTGTTTGTTGGTTGGTTAGTTGACCAGCTCTGTAACCGACATTTCCTGTGCTTTGTGTAACTGATGTTTCCTGTGCTTTGTGTTATCATCCTTTGTGTGCTGACCTGTAAGCTGTAGCTTGGGAGGTGAGGATCATGAAACTGAAGAATTGGCACTGCAGTCTAGCAGTTATTTACCACCTACTGCCTTCAAGCACTGAACTCAAAGCACCTCGTGATGCAGTTTGCATGGAAGCCGCTATGCAAAGTAAAGTTGTGTTCTGCTGGGTTGTATTGCTTCCCATATGGCTTTGATTGTTCAGCAAACTTCAGTGACACCAGTGGTGTCCTGTACCCACACTCAAGCTTGTGTGTCCAGGGCTGCCTAGAGTATTCAGGGGACCTGGGGCAAAATGAGGGAGCTGCGTCGCTTATACTCACCTGGCAGCGGTCTGGGTCTTCAGTGGCATTTTGGCGGAGGGGGGCCCTTCATTTGCTCCGTGTCTTTGACAGCACTGAAGGGCCCCCCGCCGCTGAAATGCCACTGAAGACCCAGACCGCTGCCAGGCCAGGGCTTGCGGGGCCTGGGACAAATTGCCTGACTTGCCCCCACTCTGGGTGGCCCTGTTTGTGTGTAAAACTGTTGGTCAGAGAGAGGGCTCTGTGACAGTGTTTAACAGCACCAATGTGTTATGTCCCATTGGCTAGCTATGCCTGACAGTTTATCCACAGAGGGGAGAGAAAGTCTTTCCTTATTCTCAAAGGCACTGATGCATTGCTGCAGGACATTAATGTACCTGTATAGTCTATTGGAGACAATCCTCTGAGCACGGCTGGGTTTGTTTGTTTCAATGTCCTCTGAAGACAAGTGGAAAGGGAGAGGGAAAATCGATGGGCAGATGAAACAGTCTAGGAATTAGACCTAGGGCTTGCTGTGCTCTGAGAGCTGTCGTCTGGCACAGGAAGATGAGATATTGGGGAAATCTCCACTCCCATCCTTGGCTGTGGTGGAGGGGCGCACAGTGTAGCTCAGGACAGGGGTTTGTGGAAATAGATGACTTTTTGTTAACTGCGTGCTCCCCCGATTTGGGGACAGGTTGAGCACAGGGCTGGCCCACCAGTATAAATTAGAACAGTTTGAGGGCTGCTGAAAGTTACACTGGCTGCCAACAGACCCAAGGGCCCCAGAATCACTAGGGTTCTGGGGACGCTGCGACCTTCTCTTTTTCCCATATATGCCTCCTAACCTGGCTGCAGGGACAACACAGAAGGTGGCACAACAGCCTCCCCAGTGGCGCTCTGCCACCAAGGGCTCCCCTGTGCAAGGGTGGTCTTCCCAGGCCAGGTAAGCAGGCATTAGGGGCACTTTGCTACAGTGGAGTGGCACCAAGCAGCCCTGAAACAAGGAAGAACACCCTCCCTAAAGTACACTTTATACTTCAGGAGGCTGAGGTGTGGAAGAGCTCGAGTTAGGTTCCTGGCGTGGGAAGGAGGGGCAGTCAAGTGTGTGGTTCAGTAACAGCACTATGTCCTAGCCTGGGAATGCCAGGCAGGGCAGAGTGGGGATGGCACCCTCGATTGCCCTGGTGGGAACAGAAAAAGAATTTCAGTTATTACACCCGATCTGACTGTCCTGGAGAAAGGGACCATGGCACTGTGTTAAACTTGTCCATACTGAATCCTGCCTGGATTCTATGATACATCGACTGGGGTTCTTTATTCAATTGCAAGTGAGACAGTGAGGTCTGATGGTAGCAGCAGGGGACTGGTTAGAGCAAGGAACAGTTAGGATACCTGGGTTCTTAGGTAATAAATCACCTCATATATGAATTTGTTTCCATCTAGTAGCCAACTCTAATAGCCTGTAACTTACTCAGTGCTAACAGGTCCTGTTTTAGCTTCAAGTTGAAGAGCCTTTGCTTTTGGTGCTGAAGGTCCCAGTTCTCACTGGTGACCACGTCTCACTGTATCTGCAACTTTTCAATTCCACATTACATTCAGGCTTCTCATCCTCGCCCCTGTGTCACTACATGACTCTCCCCTTGCCTACATCTCAGACCTCTACCCCTTCTCACTGCCCTTGTCCCTTCTCCCATGTGCTCCCTTCCTCTCTTCCCACTCTCCACTTCGTGCGGTCTCCCAGGAAGTGGGAATTTGTGCCAAGCCTGTGATGTGCCCTGGGAAGAGGTATAAATTTATAGATTCATAGAGTTCAAGGCCCAAAGGCGCCACTGGGATCATCATGCCTCACATACACACACACACCTGTAACACAGCCCACTGGACTTCCTTGAATTAAGCTGATAGTTGGAGAAAAACAGTCTGCAGAGGAGAACGTAGAAGCTTTTGGCTCCTGTTGCTTTTCTTCTCTTTTGGTGTCGATTGATATGTAGTTGTCTAGATGCTTTTGCTGTCTGATCACCAGCTGGGGACAGGGAGAAATTCTCCTCCCACACTATTTATTGCATTGCAACATGCAATATATTATGAGGATTTACAGCTCTCTTTGCTGTATCTGGCTATGCTCGCTGGTGGGCACGGGATAGCAGACTATCAGTGGTCTAGTTTGACCAGGCCTAGGTGCTTCTCCGGAGGCCATGGAAAGTAAAGAACCATTGTGACTCATTCTTTACTAGTGATTGTGAAACTCAGTAGGACGACATATCAACATTAGGAAAATTTTCCACTGGAGTCTGATGGCACACCAGGGATTGAACCAGAGCTAACAGCATGAGCTGCTACCATTTGAAGGTAGCTAGGGACTGTAACAACTCATATTCTCCGTGTCTTGGCACAGGGTAGACGTGTAAATGTAAAAGTGAAAATGAATGTTGGCCTAAACCCTGATTCAGACTCTGAGCCTGTGTCTGTACACTGTACAGTCCTTATAATGGTGTGCAGCATACATACACTGCATGCCTCCTAGCATGGGTATAAACAGCAGGTGGTGAGGCACTGCTCAGGTGAGTGGAGTAAACACACATCTGTACCCTTTTGGTACATGGCTCTCTACGCACTCAAGCAGTGCCTCCCATGTCTACAAGCTATTTTTATCAGGATCAGGTCTCTCTGCCTTCCCGCTGCCTGAGCCTTTCCCTGCCACAGTGAAGGATTCCAGCTGCTTCAGAGCCTTTCACTATCGCCTCCCCTCTGCCAGAGCCTTTCACTGACTTGCGTAGCGACACACCTCAGTGTGGACACAACTGAGGCATGTAGCTACACATGCTGCCACCCAGTAGTGTGCTGTGTGTGAATTTCACAGCTGTCTTTGTAATGCAGCCGAACCAAAACCCTGGACCTAGACACCTCAATATTTTGGTTGTATTTGCAATCTGGGTCCACATTGCATGGCTTGTGCCTGTCTCCAGGAGATAACAAGCCCACTCCTAATTAGTAGTTTATATTACAAAAGCTTATAAGAAGCCCAATCATGCATCAGGATCCCACTGTGCTAGGTTGTTGTGCAGACAAGTAACAAAAAAGACAGTCTGTGTCCTAGAAAGCTCTCAATATACATGTCAGACAGGATGCGACAAGTGGACGAAAGAGCATTCTTTCCAGCTGCGGCTTCATTCAGGGGTATTGCAGACAGAGCCCCTTCTCATTGCCGCTTTGAAATGGCAGTTTCAGCTTGTGCTTGTGCCTCACCGGAGCCTGAATGCAGAGGAAGCGTGAAGGCTCTGCAGGAAAAGGGGGCATGAGAAAGAGCTGTGGAGACAATAAACAGCCTGAGCGAGAGTCTTCTGCACGAATATGGTTTGCACAACCTTTCCAGTGTCAGAGGATTCTCCTGCAATGCTGCAGCTGCTACTGCTGGCTCCGAAATCAGGTAAACATGATGGCGATCCTGCATTCTTTACACAGACAAAAATACCCAGTTCTCTGTGGAGAAGTCATCCACACCAGTGGGTGTAAACTGCTACCATTCTGATGTGGTAGCATCTTACTTTGCACTTTGCACTGGTGCTGGTGTAAATGACCATGGTGTAAAGGACACAAAGCAATGGGAGTTCTGTGCCTGTCAGAACTGCTGGATTAGACTTACTGAGTAAATGATGCAACGGAAACTGCGAGAAGAAAACATATTTTCAGTGTTTTACAGTCTCTAAACTGACTTAAAAAGTTAATGTCCAATTAGCATAGATAAACTGTATGAAAATGTACAATGTTCATTTTAAAATACCAGTCAGTGTAATTAAAGCCTGTTCTTTGAGAATAATCAGCTTTGCAGGAGGGACAATTGTGTGCTGCCCTGCTGGAATTGATGAACTCTTCCAAAACAACTGAGGCTTGTTTAGCATAGAATAGCCATCTCATTAAGCCACAGTGAGTGTTTTATAAAAATGGTAATGATCAAATAAGCCTCCACATATGATTGAAGTGGAGTTTTTTTCTTGATGCCAAGATCATTCTAATTAAATTATTAAAGCAGTTTATTATTATCCTTTATCTGGTTTAGAGGGTGTTTTCCAGATCCTATATTATAGCACTGCAATAACTGATGAGGAATGCCACAAAGCTGGGTGCATTTCTCCAGGGCCCAGTAGGGTGAAGGTATTTAGGGATAGCTTATTTTTTAAATGTATCTAAAGGCTTGTACCTTTGACATTTTGCTTGTCAATTTTTGGTCTATTTTTGTTTGTCCGTCTTGGCTAATTAGATGGTAAGCTCCTTGGGGAAGAGACTGGCTTGTGTTCTGTTTATGCGCAGTGCCTAGCAAAATGGGGCCTTTATGCTGATTGGGCCCTCTATACACTATCATAATAGCACATATTTACATAGTTAGTCTTCTCTTCTTCTTGTCTCCTTTTATGACATGCAAATTTCCTACATTAGAATTAATGTAAGTGAGTTGCATTCTGTTCAGATCCCCCCAGTAACCATGGCAGAATTTACCTCATAGGTTTGTTCTACACTACCTGTATTTGAGATGTAAAGTACAGTGAGCTCCACACATGAAAAACTCTGAAGAAGTACAAAATATTGTTATGATAAATATAGTTGTTTTCAGCACACCAGGGACCACATTTCCAAGACATGCCCGCTTTTTCTGCATGTGCAGATTTGTGATTGCAAATATTTGTATCCTGTCACTTTTGCACAAAAATGATCAAGTCCCTTGGGCACTTGAAGATCAAGTTCAAATGGATTTTGTGCACATAAGTTCAGTCATCTGCATTTACAAATTCACAAAAGTCATTATATGCACAAATTTATATGAGGAGAAATGGAACCTAGATTGAGGCATGTTTGAAATTTGACCTATAATCTGCAAGTTTCCCTCACCAGGCACTGATATTCAAAAAAGGTCCAACACATCAGATCTAAAACAGCTGAACAACATTATTTCAGTAAATGCCAGAGCAGCTGAAAAATCAGTGTGGCCAAAACATGATCGCCACAACCATCAATGTTGAAGCATAAATTTATACACTGAAAATCCTATAATGTTCGTATAAAACTAGAATGAGATCTAGTCTGATGGGATCTGATTCTGATCTCATTCTAGGTTTATATCAACGTAACACTGATTTCCACTGAGTTACTCCTGATTTACACCTGTGGAAGTGAGAGCAGATTCGGGGTATTTAATTCAAATTTTATTCAGGTTGCACTTTGGTTTCCATTGCAAGCCTGATTCTGATGACTCTCTAAAATGCAAAACAACGCAAAACTCTTCATATCAGTCTCAAAATTTATGGGTTAAATTTGGTGCTAAGGTAGAATTTTTCCTGCAAAATTTAGAGTGAACCAAACAAGGGAATCTTGAATTATGACATCCTGAAATTAAAGCTGTTAAACACAGTTATAAAATTCTTCTAATTTTTGTTTTGCCACTTTGTAGCTAAGAAACAGAAAGGGGGTGGGGGGAGGTGAGAGAGAGAACTTACTTTACCGTATTCCTCTTCATTGAGAAGTGCAGCTTTAATTCTGCATTTCCTGGCCTGTTAACATTTGAAGGTTTTATTTAACTCTAGAATGCTCCTGAACTGCTGTTAAGTGCCAACAAATGCAACTTCACCTTAATTTTTAGGCAGGAATTTTATTAGCTTCAACTCTTCAGGCAGAACTGCTATTATTCCAGCCTCCACTTTTCAATGCTTTGGTCTGGATATATAGGGCTTTGATTCAGCAAAACACATAAGCACGTGCTTAACTTTAAGCGTGTGCCTAAATCCCATTGACTTCAATGGGAGTTAAGGGTGGGATTTTCCAAAAGATCCTGAAAGATATTTAGGTGCCTAGCTCTCATTGAAGTAAGTGGGAATTAAGACCCTAAACACTTTTGAGGATCTGGGCCTCTGTGATTTAAGAGCACAAGCTACAAAATCCAACCCCAAGTGCTTAAATGCTTTGCTGAATAGAGATGAAAGTAAATGTGTACTTAGAGTTGAGGGCTTTGTTGAACTGGAACCTAAAAGCATTGTTGGCTCAGACCATAGATGCTCGCCGTTGGCCAGTGAACCCTTAAGAAACCTGGCCTGAATAATTCTGAATCCAAAATGCTCTGATGACTTTTTCACACCATTCATAATTAATTGACACGGACATAGTTGTCTCATTTATATTTTTATTGATCTTTTATCAGTAGGGTAAAAACAAAAGATAACGTACGATTGGTCAGCATGTGACACAAATGATCGAGAGACCCACTGTGGGTTGCTGAGCTTTCAGAGGCAGCAAGGGAATGAACAAACAGAATATAAAATGAATCCAAATAATCCATCACTGTGTTCATTTATATGCCAACCACTGGAAAATTTAGTTAGTTACGGTGCCTTTCAGTATAAAAATACAATACTGGGAATTAAATAATCTTATCAGGGAGAGTTATTGGCTACCCTGACTTATTGATTGATTCCATTGTTTTTCAAAAATAATGGATTCACTGAATAGCATTGAACCAACAATGCAAATGGTTAGCTACTGCAATTTTAGCTGAAAAACTTATTTGATTATAACCAGCATTATTTGGTGAATCTGATGAATAGTATTCAAAAAGCTCTAGAGTTCTAGCAACAGCATAGGGTGTTAAATCTTTGCTGAGCAGCAGGGTTGGATCACAGAATACTGGGTGATAATTACTGTGTTTGCAGGTTAGGGAAGTGTGGGTCCAGAAGCCCCCTCCGATACTTATGACTCAAACAATTTGAAACTAGTGTGTAGCATCAATAGTGTTTATGAGGATTAAGTAACTAATGTTTCTAAAAGTGCTTTGAGATCCTTTGATGAAACGGAGTGAGGACTTCAGGAGCTGGCATGGATCATTGGGGCAGGAGGTGTTGATGACCTCGGCTGTTTAAGCCTGTTTCCTTACAGATTTCTTTAAAATTATGGAGTGAAATCCTGGTCCCACTGAACTCATATTAGAGCTTCACCATTGACTTCAATGTGGCCAGCCCTGTTTTTTAACTGAAGTCATGAGTTAAATGTCTTGCACACTAGTTTAGCACTGGAGTGGAGCAAATCTATACTGAGAATATATTTTTGTCGATGTAGGTGTAATAGAGTGTGTTGGTGTGTTTCAAATTTCAAAATTTTGATGAATCCTAATACATATTTTCAACTGTCACTCGTTCTTTAAAATATATAGCATAAACAGATACTGTATGTGCATTATTGTGACTATATTGCAGTTATCAGAGGGATGATCCTTGAAAAAACTATATTTGATATGTTACCACTATATATCAGTGGATGAAATCTGTAGCCTGTGCTATGCAGAAGGTCAGACTAAATATTCATAATAATCCCTGCTGGATTTATAATCTATGGCCCCAATCCTGTGAACATTTATGCATATACTTATCTTTACTAATGTGAATAGTCCCATTAAAGATAATGGGACGCTCATCATAGTAATGTTAAACATATGTACAAGTGTTTGCAAAATTGGCACTTATGAATCTGTGCTGCTAATAAGGTATGCAAAGTAGTTGGGTGCCCAAATCATGTTGAATTTTAATGGGATTTGGGTGCCTAACTAATTTGAAAATCCCAGCCAGTGTAAATAATACACAAGTTTTATATTTATAGTAATATATTAACCTGAAGTAAACCATATATATGAATATATTTTAGTTTATTCCATTTTATATAAACAATGCCTTGTGTGTCGATTTAAATGATGTGTTATACAGATGAAATACACACGTAATCCACATCGGGTCTGTGTATTTTACTTGATTCATTTTCAGTAACCTTTTTTCTTGATAAAAATGTCGGTGCTCTTTCTTTGAGTGAGTATCCTATAGTTTAAGATCTTGCAACATTGCCACTATTAACCCTGTCTCTGAGAGTTTTCACGTACTGACTGATTCAAATTGTGTCTGGCTGGGGAATTTGCTGAAGATGCTTTTTTCTTTACTTGTCAATATAATTTTAATTTGCTAAACTGCTTACAAATCATAGAGCATTAGGAAGACTGGAGACTTTATGGCTGCAGAGCCTTTTCAAAAAAATGTGTTCTTCATTAATGTAGGGACAGTTCTGCAGTTAAACTTTCACTAATGGAGGCACCCGTTGTAGCTCCATTGTGTTCCGATTTCCAATTGAAGACTAAAACTCCTTCTGTTAAATAATTTAAATACTTTTATTTTCAGAGCAAGTTGAGGTCAATTCCTCTTCAGAGGCTAGTTGTATTTTCCAAGTAATTTTCTTGATTAATTACTCACTTATTTTTATATATAAAATTTGTAAAAATTCCCAAATTTAGCATTGGTGTCCAAATGCCTCTTTTGTCTTGAAAGATCTCAATTAATAAAAGTCATACACTGTTGAAATTTGGCATGGTAATTAAGGCTAAATTGTCTGCAGAGGTCATTTTTTACCCAGACAAATCAGTTTTCATAAATTTAAAGTGTGCTTCATTTGGAAATGTGACTGTGCAATAAAAGACATCTTCGTACTCCAGCGTTCTACTTCCCACGAGTGTATTCAGTCATATCGGCTGATTTTAGCACAACAAAAAATAAGAGCCAGATCCTCTGCTGATGTTAATTGGCTCTAATGGAGCTAGGCCAATTACCTCGGGGGGTGGAGGGGAGAATCTGGCCCTAAGTTTTTATGAGTGTAAGGCCTGAAATCAGTGGGACTCTTTCCATTTAATGGGTTTTCATTGCGCCCTTTTTCTCCTGTTTGCTCTGCAGAACCAACGCAGCTCCAGGACAATGAGCTATGAGTTCAGTTCCATCTTGCTCACCATCATCAAGTCTGTTCACTAACAGACTGTCTGCATCAGGGATTTGTCCTGGTTACAGCCCTGGGTGTAGGTAGGCAAAGCTGGTGTAAATTGCAATTTGCGTTGATGAAGCAGATCCCGTTTTCAAGCAGAGGAAAGCTGCATGAGTACAAATCATGGGTTGTAGTGTCTTACTCTGCCTACACTAGCAGTTTGCACTTGGCGCAGCTACACAAGTGGCTAGACTCCCCAGTTCAGACATAGCCTAAATTCCAATCCGTTACACATGTACAAGAACTGTGAACGGGCTTGTATACCTGTCCGGGAGGGTTGCATTTGGGCAGCAGAATGTTGATTTCTGGTGATGTGTGAAATGGAAAGAGCCCAGCTTGACTCTCTCAGACTGAAAGTCTGCAGGGGCTGACAGTTCAGAAAGCAAGTCTTTTTTTCGCTTACTGAGCACATTTCATACAGAACATATGATACCTTTTACTGTCACGTTCCAGAGCAGAATCACACTTCAAGTAGTAGTGCATAGTTTCAAAAGGCATCCAGCAAATTGCTCCAATGCATCCAACAAATATTTCCTTATGAAATGAGACCACTGTGTAGTTAGCAAACACCTAGTATTAACAGCAAGAAAAAGTATTGAGCTTGTGAGTTTGAATGGATTAGGCAGATTTTCAAAAGAGTTTGAAGTCAGATTTTCAAGTGCTTAGCACTCACAACCGGGGCTGGATTTCCAAAAGACCTCAGCACCCAAAATGCTGAGTTGTTTTGAAAATCTGGCTCTTAGTTAGGTACCTAAAAAAGTGCTGAGCTCATATGAAAATCTAGTCCATTGTCTGTTACATGCGTATTTCTGAGAATGACAGCCAGAGCTCTGTATAATGATTGTATGCGTTTTCTTTTCATTTTTTTTTTTTTAGTATGTGTAAGTTTGTTCCCTGGACAATGTGATTTAAACAACCAATTTATTGGTTGGAATGGTAGGAGCTTTCCAGTCTGAAGCTAAGGCCATTCCAAGCAAACTCTAGACTCAAAGGGCCAGATTCTGATGTTAGTTACTCCTGCATAGATCTGGAGTAATTCTACTGACTTCAATGATTTCTCTAAATTTACACCATATACTAGAGGGTGGAATCTGGTCCAAACAGCTTGTTTTAAATAATTACAGAGCTTGTTTGTAATGTGGCGCTTGTGTCGTTTTTGGAAGAAACAATATTTTGTGTAATAATTACCAAGCTACTTGGCTACAGACCCCATTCGAATCACTGATCTTGTTCTTAAGATGACACACAAGCACTGTAACCAACTTGCTTAACCTGTTAAGGAACCTTGTGGCAGTGCTGAATCCAGCTGCTGAAATGAAGATGAATTTGGGTCAGAGACAGGGAGATAAAGAAAACACCATCCTTCGTCTGGAAATCTGCACGTTGAAATGATTAGACAGAATGGGGAGCGTTGACTCAGAACATACTTGCTTTCCAGGGCTTATACCCAGTTATTCCCATGTCTTATATGGAATGGGGGGAGGCCTCTAAGGATCAGCTTCGTTTATCTGCTTGACTTAAAATAGAAATGTCTTAGGGTACGTCTACACTACGGGATTATTCCGATTTTACATAAACCAGTTTTATAAAACAGATTGTATAAAGTCGAGTACACACGGCCACACTAAGCACATTAATTCGGTGGTGTGCGTCCATGGTTCGAGGCTAGCATCAATTTCCAGAGCGTTGCACTGTGGGTAGCTATTCCATAGCTATCCCATAGTTCCCACGGTCTCCCCCGCCCCTTATAATTCTGGGTTGAGAGCCCAGTGGCTGATGGGGCAAAAATCATTGTCACGGGTGGTTCTGGGTAAATGTCGTCAGTCATTCCTTCCTCCAGGAAAGCAACGGCAGACAATCATTTCTCGCCCTTTTTCCCTGGATTGCCCTGACAGACTCCATAGCACAGCAACCATGGAGCCCGTTCAGCTTTTTTTTTTTTACAGTCACCGTATGTGTACTGGATGCCGCGGACAGACGCGCTACTCCAGCACTACACAGCAGCATTCATTTGCTTTTGCATGATAGCAGAGATGGTTATCAGTCGTTCTGTACCGTCTGCTGCCGGCGTAAATTGGCAATGAGATGACGGTTATTTGTCCCTCTGTACTGTCTGCTGCTATCATGGGTGCCCCTGGCTGAGATTGGCCGGGGGCGCAAAAGCAAAACTGGGAATGACTCCAAGAGTCAATCCCTCCTTTGTGGTTTCTAAAAATAGAGTCAGTCTTGCCTAGAATATGGGGCAAGTGTACTAGAGAACCAGTGTATCAGAGAGCATAGGTGCTCTGTGTCAGATCCCGCAGAAATGATGAGCTACATGCCATTCACGAGGGGTGCCCCTGCAACAACCCCACCCGTTGCTTCCCTCCTCCCCCAACCTTCCTGGGCTACCATGGCAGTGTCCCCCTCATTTGTGTCATGAAGTAATAAAGAATGCAGGAATAAGAAACACTGAGTTTTTAGTGACATAAAATGAGAGAGAGGCAGCCTCCTGGTGCTATGACAGTCCAGGCAGGACATTAAGCCGTGCGAGGGAGAGAAGCCCAGCATGCCGCTGCTATGACAGTCCAGGCAGTACAGAATCTTTTCTTTACACAGGAAAGGGAGGGGGCTGATGGAGCTCAGCCCCCAGTTGCTATGATGAAGACGGTTACCAGCTGTTCTGTACCATCTACTGGGAATGACCCGGAGTCATTCCTATTTTTACCCAGGCGCCCCCGGCCAGCCTCACCTGAAGCCAGCCAGGAGCACTCACAGGTTGATAACAAGGACAGTTACCAGTCCTACTGCACCATCTGCCACCAGGGAGGGGAGAGGAGTGGATACTGCGCTTCACTGCTGCAGCATCGCATCTACCAGCAGCATTCAGTAGACACAGGGTGACATTGAAAGAAGTCAAGAAACGATTTCTTTCCCTTTTCTTTCACGTGGGGGGGGAGAGTAAATTGAGGAGCTATTCCCTGAACCACGCTGGACAATGTGTTTGAACCTATAGGCATTGGGAGCTCAGCCAAGAATGCAAATACTTTTCGGAGACTGCTGTGGACTGTGGGATAGCTGGAGTCCTCAGTACCCCCTCCCTCCCTCCATGAGCATCCATTTGAGTCTCTGGCTTCCCGTTACGCTTGTCACGCAGCACTGTGTAGCCTGGAGTTTTTTTTTCAAACGCTTTGGCATTTCGTCTTCTGTAACGGAGCTGTGATAGAACAGATTTGTCTCCCCATACAGCGATCAGATCCAGTATCTCCTGTACGGTCCATGCTGGATCTCTTTTTGGATTTGGGACTGCATTGCCACCCGTGCTGATCAGAGCTCCATGCTGGGCAAACAGGAAATGAAAATCTAAATTTCGCGGGGCTTTTCCTGTTTACCTGGCCAGTGCATCTGAGTTCAGATTGCTGTCCAGAGCGGTCACAGTAGTGCACTGTGGGATACCGCCCGGAGGCCAATACCGTCCATTTGCGGCCACACTAATCCTAATCCGATACGGTAATACCGATTTTAGTGCTACTCCTCTCGTTGGGGAGAAGTACAGAAACCGATTTAAAGAGCCCTTTATATCGATATAAAGGGCCTCGTAGTGTGGACGGGTACAGCGTTAAATCGATTTAACACTGCTAAAATCGCTTTAAACGCGTAGTGTAGACCAGGCCTTAGAGTCCTGCTCTAGGGTCAGCATTTGTTAAAAAGAGAGTCCTTGCCCCCAGAGAGATTGCAATTTAGTCTCTTATCACACCAGAGGTGAATAGGGTTCCAAAAAGATGGCGGGGCAGGTAATTAGCCCTGTGACTTGAACTCAGATCCCACACTAGTGCCAGGCCAGCAAATCTTTGCTGTCATTAAGTAACTTTCTGGGTATTTAAGGATATTAATTAACGTTATTATTTGCAGAGACGTACATGATTTTTTGAACAAGGATTGAACAGCATGGTGGCAAAAATTCAGTTGTTTTGAATATTCATTAATTAAATAGAGGGATTAAACATCCATGATGACCTAATTAGCTGTAATTAGTGCAGACAAAGCTAGTCTTTGAGCAGCTGTAGGTTCCTTCCTTATATACAGACAAAGGATGGTTCCGATACTATCATGATGAGCATGATATAGCTTGACTAGATGCGAAGAGAAGTTAACAGATAAGACCGGAAGTCAGGATGTCTGGGTTCTTTCCAGTCTCCATGCATTTTCCAAATGACTCAGAGTTTGATCTTGCCACGTGCTGCATCCCCTCACAAGCTGCTGAGCAGGTATAGGAGCTGAGCTACCCTCAGGGTATGGCCCTTCACCTCTCTGTGCCTCTGTTTCTCCATCTGTAAAATGGGTATAGTACTACTGCCTCCGTCTCACAGGTCGATGTGGGACACACTGAATGCTTTAAACTACTTTGAGAACCTGCAGTGGAGGGCTGCAGAAATGCTAAGGATGATTATGAACTTTGTTATTTAAATGCCAGCAGGTTTCTGTCAGCTGACAGGAGCTGAGTGGAGAAGTGAGACTATCAGTCACACTATGGTGTCCCTACGACCCTGAGCACTACACTGCGGAGAAGCTGTGGTGCAGACATGAAGTAATACAGTGTCTCAACCTCATGGGCTGTCAGGGGAATACCAGCAATGAGCACCAGGGCTGAACAGCCATTTGAGAAAGCAGGAAAATAGAATATTCCCTGTCATGATGACGGGACACCTAGAGAATGCCACAGAGTTTTATGGGTGTAGGGGCAGTGTCGTGATATTAAATGTCATGATAAACATCTCCAGTGGTAAAAGATTCTTCAGCTGATAGCTAAATAATGGCTATACCTTCACTCCAGCCTGCTACAGGACAAAGAGCTCATCTGCCTGTCTGTTTAGGTTCCCATACTGGTCTCGTCACCATAGTCTCTTCCATGCTACTTCTGCCCATCAGGAGTAAACATTTTAGGAGAAATTTGCAACCTGTGGGGCCTGATACTCTGTTACCCTGCATCTTTGGCCTGATTCTTGTTGCATTAAGGACTAGGCTGCATTAAGGACTACCTTAACAAGGTTCTGCCAATGTAAAGGGGCTTTAAAAGCTCAGTTCTGTCCCTGGTGGCATTATTCACAGTGTATGTCTATCCTGCAATCATGAAGTATGTTTGCAGCTTGCCCGAGCTACCTTTAATCTTGATAGCTTGTCTCTCCCTCTTACCAACAGAAGTTGGTGCAATAAAAGATATTACCTTGCCCACCTTGTCCCTGGATAATTACTCAGTGGCTAGCCTGCTCTGAAGCCCATGACTGTAGTACAAATAAACCCACGAATGCTTTATCTGGCATGTGGTGCCACTAGTTACAGCACTGCAAAGTGCCAGTGTAAACAGTGCCCCAGCAGGATAGACATACACTGTGAATAATACCACCAGGGACAGAACTGAGCTTTTAAAGCCCCTTTACATTGGCAGAACCTTGTGATTTTAGCTGAGTGCATTGGTGTCTCTGGAGCCTGAGCACACTGAGGTGTGTGGGCCTTGTTTTTACCTGTTTTCCTCTCTGGGAGATGCTCCTGAGTTATCCCAGCTTGTCTAGATGTGCAACATCCAACATCGACAGCAAGTACGAAGCTGCTTCAGACCCTGCCAGTGTTTTGGGACACGAGTCAATGGTTTCAGAACTGTAAGCTGAGTCTGATTGACACAAATGGGATCCACTCACCTCCATGAGCTCCCAAATTCACCCCTGTTGTTTTGTACATGAAAGGCCTAGCCAGTAAATATAGGATGGGATTGATACCCTGACCTTGCTCCCTGTGTTTACATGAGTGCAAGCAGGTGCCAGACATCATAGGCGCCAACTCCGTGAGTGCTCCGGGGCTGG
The DNA here is from genome assembly GCF_025201925.1 of Gopherus flavomarginatus. Classification (NCBI taxonomy): domain Eukaryota; kingdom Metazoa; phylum Chordata; order Testudines; family Testudinidae; genus Gopherus; species Gopherus flavomarginatus. Next base: position 14,298,250 of record NC_066621.1, on the reverse strand, counting down.
TGCATCCACAGGGAAAAATTGATGGGTGCTGAATACCCACCGGCAGCCCTCCTATCAGCACCTCCATCGTCCGCCAGCACCTCCTGCCCACCGGTGGGCCCTGCTGATCAACTCTTCCCCCTCTATCCTCATGCTCCCACCTGCTGCAATCAGCTATTTCGCAGTGTGCAGGAGGCTGGCAGTGGTGGGGGAAGGAATGAGTACACAGTGCGCTTGTGGGAGGGGGTGTAACAGGTGGGAAGAAGCAGGGTGAGGGTGGGAAGAGGTAGGGCGGACATGGATGTGGCCTTGAGGGAAGGTGTGGAGTGGGGGCGGGGCCTGGGGCAGAGCCGGGGATCAAGCACCCCCCAGCACAAAGGAAAGTTGGTGCCTGTGAGAGGCACTGCCATTCTGATCTAGTAGCAAGTAGCACCTGCTCTGTGCAAGTGTAAATGACAACACAAGGAGTCAGGCAGGGGGGAGAATCAAACCAAGAGTGTCTTATGTTTTAATAATATTCTGTGTTTATATAGGGCCTTTCACTCTGAAGGCTCTCAGAGCACTTGTAGGGCATGAGCAAAATTCCATGATGCTGACTCAACTCCACTGATGTTAATGGGATTGCACCAGTGTAGCTGAGAGCAGAACAGGGTCCTATATTCTCAAAACTAACTTCCCCCATTGCCAAGGTGCAGCCATGTCTGGTGTGAAACACTGCAGCTGTTTAACAGCACACAGCAACACTATCGCCAGTTTAGTACGTGGAGGGAGGAGGAATACTATATGCAGTGGAAACTGCCTGGTGAATTTAGCTTGGCAAACTGTTCCCAAACTGGAATTTAACTCATGGATTATTTTGAGTGAATTTGTAGGCTGAAGGATAGCTCTACAGGTTGGACAAGTTAGTGAATGTTTTTCACCAGAGGTATTGCAAATTCTCACAGGCATTCTGGGTCGCTCTCATATTTATAAAATGCTGTAGTGTCACCTGAGTCCTTTGCTTCTGGATGAAGGCTTGAGAGCTTTCTCTGAGTCAATTTAGAGCCTTGGCGGAGTGAACGGGAGATTTGCCTGAATAAGAACTAAGGAAAGATGACGTGTTAAGACCTCAAAATATGACCTGTTATATTTTGAATACAAACCATTTAAAAGTCCCCATCTCCCAAAACACCTAAGCATTTATTTTTTTTGTAAATATGGACTAATGTAATTTATAGACACATTCTCTCTCACATACACACACACACAAACCTCTGCCCACACAACATTCCACCTCCCACTCTATGGAGCCCCAGCTACACAAAGCTGCTGGGAAGAGGTCATCACTGTTGAAATTAACCCTCTTGCTTTGCATCTTCTCAGCCCTGTTACATTTGCTATGACCATTTCCATATCCATAGACGTTCTGGTTCTGATCCTGTGTTCCGGTACAGCTGTGGACGAAGAAATGGGATGAAGGTAAGTTACTTGCTCTGCCTGTCACAATGGGTTTCAAAATGACCAGCCACAGAGATCCGTCCTTTGTCTATTCAGTAGGTTGACTTCGCAGTCTTTCTACCCTGCACCTCTCCAATTTGGGGGCAAGACCTAACTGCACAAGCACAACTTCCATAATTCCACAAGCAGAGGTGTTTGAACACACACATGAGCACTTGGGAGTTACAGGGAGTTTGCTCATCCAAACCCGTGCACGCACAAGGTTTGGCTGGCACAATTTAGGGATCCTTTGGAAATTTGTCCCAGTGAGTAATCCAGCTTCCATCTTGTGATTCACACCTTCAGACTGGGTTTATTTTTCACTGGGATCTATTTATGTGAGCTAAGGGTCATGGGACTTTGGCTAGGCTAAGACAGGGTCCTTTATTTTCATTTCTTTGATTCCAAATAGCGCCCCTAGCGGTTACAGGAGACATCCCTGCAGTCACTGTGTTTCAAGCACCAAATGTCCCGTCGCACATACTTTTCTCTCACTGAAGGAGTGACATATGTAGAACCTCAAAGAAGGACTCAATAGTCCATTACAGTCCACTGATATTTACCATTCCAACAGCACCAAGATGTCCCTCTTTGTCCAATGTCACTCTTGATGGTGATATGTCTTGGTACTGTCCCAAAGCTGCCTAGAAATCAGTTAGATGCACCAGATTCACACACTGTAACACTCCCTCTTGTTCCAATAGTGCACTTGCTCTCACTTGGCCAGATCCCCTAATGGTGTAAACAGGTGCAGTTCCACTCAGGTATCCAAATTAAAATCCACAATTAAGATTCCCGACAAGGCTAAATAGCTGGCTATAGAAAAATAATTAAATTGTTTCTCCAACACTCCTCCCCACACACACACACTTCATTTTTATTCTTAGTTATCAAGGCACCAAGGAATAACTCACATGGAACATATTCAACATGAGAAAATATGCACTGCTGCACTCAGGATAGAGGATGCCACAAATGTGAATCATTCCAATGCCCATGAACATCACCCATTGTGTGCAGCCCTCATCCAACCAAGAGCAACACCCACCTAGTAGGGAATGATGATCTTGGAGTAAAACCACAGGAATGGGAGTTAGGAGAGCCAAGGTGTACTCGCAGCTCAGTCACAGGCACACTGTGACTGTGGGCGAGACACTTCACCCCCTCTGTGCCTCGGTTTCCCTATCTCACAAAGGAGCCAAGCTCGACAATGTTTGTGAAGTGTCTTAAGATCCTCACACTGGTGATGGCAAAGTATGATTAGTGATTATGTTTCGATGACATACAATAAATACCAGGAACAGAGAATATCTGAGAACTATGGTAATCAGCTATCGTAGTGATGAACGCTCTATAGGAATTACAGAGACTACAATGGCATTATCACTGTTAACTTGTAGCAGGTTCAGATTGATCCTTTGTGGCACCTAACTTTGCTGTTGTGTAAATAATTATTTCCAGCTGCTTCTCTGGGCTGGCTGTGGGCCAAAACTCAGCTGGTGTAAATCAGCATCGCACCATTTAAAGTGCTGATTTACACTGGCTGAGTTTTGGCCCTTTATCTACAGAGCCTTAGCAATTCAAGCTTTGGCCTGGCGCATGTCAAGATGCCAGCTGTAAGGGAGAGCCTAGAAGGAATCACAGCGACACCTACAGGGACTGTAATTTACCTTGTGTTTCTTCTTATGTTGAAAATTAGGAAAAATAGGAATATCTGTGTTTGGATAGTTATTTTTTCCTTTCACCCATTGACTCTATTGTACATTTTTAAATGCTCTGATGTAGCTTCTTGGAATAAAAACGTATTTGTGTTGTCTCTGAAGTGTGCTAATGTGCAGAGTCTGGTACAATTTTCTGTTGTTGTGAACACTTTGTCATTCTGAGACCTGGTAGGCCAGATCCTTAGCTGGTGTGAATTGATGTGATTCTGTTGACTTCAAGGGAGCTGCACTGATTGACACTGGATGAGGATCTGATCCTTTTAGTGAATTTGCTGGGGAGAAGTGCCAGATCAACAGCAGCCCTGGAGAGTGAAATCCTCTCCCTCTCCACCGAACAGGTGCAGCGTGGGGAACCTTCCCCATATTGCACTGCCAAGGTGCCTCAATCCTGCCTTGCAGACACCTTCTCCACGGCCCAGCCAGTCTATGGCCTCCCTGCTGAGACTGCCAGTAAAGGTGCCAGCTATGGTGGTGAATATTTAATGTATCCGCTCAACTGGATGGAGGACTCTAACTCTGCTCTAATGGCCCCTCACAGACCGGAGAGGATCAGTGCTGGCTTGGACTGGAGCTCGACTGGATGCAGTTTGAAAGAAGAGATCTGCTATTAGATTCTGTGATGGGTAAGGGGCTGAGATTTGGGAGTGATGGTGCACGAATGCTGGCATGCTACTCATAAAGGCACATGGGACCACAGAGCCTCTGATTCTTCACCCTTATTTACAATAAGTAGCCCTTATTCACACAAGTAAACCTGCCAGTAGGATCATTTGTGGAGTAAAATACTATGGCTTGATCTAGGTATACAGATGGAGTCAAAATATTTCTGCTGCATCAGAGAGCAGTGTGGTCCAGTGATTAGGTCAATGGACTGAGGCTCTGGACATCTGAGTTATGTGTCTAACTCTCTCTTAGAAGGCTTTAAACGTCTCAGATGTGGGTTCTGTTCCCAACTATTCCACTGACCCTGCTGTGAGAGTGTGGATGGTAGGGTGACCAGATGCCCTGATTTTATAGGGACAGTCCTGATTTTGGGTTTTTTTCTTCTATAGGCTCCTATTACCCTCCACCCCTGTCCCAATTTTTCACATTTGCTGTCTGGTCACCCAAGTGGATGGATCACTTCCCCACTCTGTGCGCATTTCCCCTTTCATCTGTTTGGTGTATGCACCTCGTAAGCTCTTTAAGGTTGCAGCATATAATAGGACTACAATCTTGACTGAGGCCCCTGGGAGCTACTGGAATACATCTAATAATAAATAACAGGCTGATTTACACTAGCTGAACATCTCTGTGTGTAGAAATACAGCTGGCAGATTTCCACCCATAAAACGGTCATTTATTTCCCAGAGCAAGAAAGATGGACACACAGCATAGGCTTGAAATCAACAAGAGATGTCGATCCATTGCATTTAACTGTACAGCTACCAGTCCACCAACCCCAAATCAAATTGCCTGCAGCTCTTCTCTGCAAGCTTCAGAAGATGGCAGCGAGACAAGGAAAAGCAGGGGGTGCAGGGTCTGGCAAGGACTGTTTATTTTATTAGGCAACATGTATAAAGCCAGCAGCCCTGTGGAGATGTCTGATCAGCAGCCACTTCCTGTTACCGTTACACTGTTACAGTATTTTTTAATCAGTGGTTTGATCTTCAGCTGCATGAATTCCCCTCTCACACCTCCAGGGGAAAGGGATTGCTTCACAGGGCCAATAGAGGGACTAAAGCACAAACCAGCGCAATTTATGTAAGTGGATTTAAAGCTGACACCCTTGGATTCTGCCACTTCATTATCTACAGGACAAGTATAGTGATAGGCAATGAGGAACTGGTCTTTGATTGTAATTTGGGGACTTCAGGACACATCAATCCTTGGCCTTTTTAGCCAGCCATTTACTGCAGTGGTTTTGTGATATGACCTGGCTGACAGTCACAAAACTCATTTCATACCAGCCACTAAACGGTCAGTAACTGGCAACAGCTTTTGGCCACTATGCCCTAGAGCTGGTTGAAAAGTTTAAACTGAATTTTTTCTTAGGAAAATGTGGCTTTGATAAAAATTCTCTGTGGGAAAATGTCAATTATTGATTCTATTTTTTAATTTTCTGTCCAGAAAAATCTGAATGAAAATGTTCATTTTGAATTGATATCGAGTCCAGATGTCGACTCAGTGTTTTTGTTTTGAATCAACTGTGCAAGACAAAAAAAAATTAGATTTGAAAGTCAGAAGGTTTTGTTCATTCAAAAATATCAAAATGTTTCTGGAATGAATTTGTTTGGATTTTTCATTTTGTGAAATGTTTGAAATTTGGATGTTTTTCCTATCCTCATTCAGGATGAAAATCAATGCTGGACTATCAGAAATTCCTGTAGGATGGAAAACCTGTTTTCCTACCAGTTCTACTACCAGCCCTGGCCTGGATTTGAACCCCTTTTCTGCCCAATCTAGAGATCTGGCTAGGTTATCAGACAGGAGAGAGGGGCTGGTCTTGTGATTAAGATACCAGACTGGGATTTAGGAGATTGGGGGCCCATCCATGGCTCTGCCACTGACTCCAGGTGAGACAGTGAACAAATCATTTAATTTTACCCTAGGGCTCAGTTCCCCGTTTGCAAAATAATTCTTCCTTTCTCCCCCTTTGTCTGTCTTGTCTATTTATACTGCAAGTTTTTCAGAGCAGGGACTGTTCCTTAGTTTGTGTATTTACAGCACTTAACACAATGGGGCCCTGATCTTAGTTGGGGCCTTTAGGGGATCCTGGAATATGAATAGTGATAATTAATACTCTTCATTATAGCATCTGACCTGGAAATGGAATATGGGACTTTCCACTGCTAATCTTCTACCAGCCCCTAATTTTGGTTTGAATTCAGCATCTATAAATGCTGCAGATAAGTGCACAGTGAGGTTTATTTAATCATATGGAGACTTTCAAATTAAGCAGATTCACTGCCACTGACCCTACCCCCTGTCTTCCATCCATTCCACAGAGGTAAACCTGTTCCTTTATGCTGCTTCTGAAATTCCTCTCTCCCACCCTGTGCTCTCTGCCCCTTTTCTCTTCCCTGACATCTCCCATCTTGTCTGCCACCCCCTCCCAGCCACCTGTCCCAGTAAGTCAGGGACCTACGGGGTATTGGAAAGAAGGTGACTCATCCCACATGGGTGGGCAGCCTCGGCTGAGCAGACACTGGGTCATTTGACAATTGTGACAAAGCCAGCAGGGAGCAGGCAAATGAGGGAAACGGCCGGGCAGGGGAAGCCAGAGAAACTGAGCCAGTAGCAGGGATGGTCTCAACTCTAAACTAGAGCACATATATAAATAAATACCAAAGGGCGTGTTTCATTCCCATGTAATTCAGAGCCTCCTCTCGCAGCTAGGTCCAGTGTTTAAAGGGAATCTGCATTGGGGAAGGAACATATGTTACATAACTGAGTTTGTGCCTGTTTGTTCCTTCTTCGTGATGGATTAGGAAAGGTCCTGAGAACTTTTTAATTTTAATAATGTATCTTTTACTCTAGAAATGCCAGGAAGGTCCAGTCTTGTGTTTTCTGGTTTCTGTTAGCACTTTCCTTGGAGGACCCTGGGATGTGGAATGAGAATCCCTAGACACAGGGCCAGCACTAGGTATGTGTACTGCTTCAGCCTTTCACAGTCCCAAGGGTGCCACCATCTTAACGCATGTTAATAATAATTAATAATACATAGCTCCTATGTAGCACTCTTCATCAGTAGATCTCAAAGTGCTTCACCAAAGGAGGTGAGAATCATTATCCGCATTAAAATCTACACTGCCTTTTCTGTACTAGGCTTTTAGACTGCATTGGTTAGCATCTCTTAGCTAGCTGAAATGTTCTTAACAGCACCCCTTGAAATCCCAGTCTAGACAAAGCTCAGTTGGGATGTACATGGTGCATGGCCCTCTCAGCTTGAATTGAAAGGTGCAGGGATGGTGAACCTTTAACAAAAGAGCTTTTCTTCCTATTTATTCAAGCCTTTGATTTAAATAGATATTAACAATCCAAGACGCTTTAAACAGTCTGAATAATGATTCCTCCCCCACTCAGTTAATTAGGGTCACTTGCTTGGTGTGACCAGGATAAAAGGGGTGTTGTTGGAACAGGTTGATTCACAGGTTCTAAATGATGTGCTTTAAAAGCTTCATGTGGACAAGGCACATTGCCTTTAATGTGCACTACAGTGGCCCAGTGAAACTCAAGAAAGCTTATGCTTCAACTCAACCAGGTTAGCACATTGTGAAGCCTACGCTGTCTTGTCTATGCCAGACCTCTAACTGTGCTAGAATAGGTTAACATCACCCCCTTCAAATCCTAATCTAGACGAGGCTGGGACGTCCTTCTAGCTCAGGAGTGCTGAAGGAAAATGAACATAATCAAGGCCTGAATCTCTAATGTAAAACACAAGCATGTTTGCTTGCACAACTCCATTGGCTTCAAACCCCTGGGGCAGCGTATATGGCATTGAAACCAAAGGGGCCGGTAATAAGGGCAAGAGCCAAATCTTTAGTCTTTCCTGTGATTCCAGTGAGCTTTGGATCAGGCGCATATCCTCTGATTGCTACATTCAGTGGACATTAGTAGTACAAGTTCCTTGCAAATCTTTGATTTCAATGGGGCATCTTCCTTGAGCCAGAGCTACTAACAGGAATAAAAGCTTCACAAAATCTTCAGTGTTAATATGCTGGGAGGAGGGCGGGGGGTGGAAGAAGACGCAAAGAACATAATGAGCAAAGCAAGCGCAGCTGCAGTCAATATCTCATTAGGTTTTATCTTTAAAATATATATTTAAATACATTTTGAAAATAATCTCTTCTATCTAACTATAACCATGTACGCAAAGAAGTCGCCTGCTAGTGAATTTTGGATTTGTGTCTTTCTTTGTAATTTCCTTTACACCGACTCACTTTTCAGATTGCTATCTGCTTCAGCATCATCTCCTGCACCGCAATAGGAAATGAACCATTTAAGAACGACAGCCCTCTAAGAAGGATACTTCGGGGGATGCATCAGTTCAATAGGGGAGGTGAAAAAAAAGCAAGAAATGGACTTCTAGTCTGGTAGTTGCCTAACTCTTCGGGTAAGTAGAATTATATCGAAGATGAATTCAGAGGTACATTGAATAGGATTCTCGAGAAATGTTTTGTTGAGCAACTCTTGGATATTCTGTTCTGGGATCAAAATAGAAAATCATTTTCTGATCCGCAGTGCAGACGGAGCCTCTATCTATCTCGTTTCTATGGCTCCTCTCATCTAAAACCTGTCTCTGTATAGGAGACGTTTGTTGTTAGTAATTATACATAAGCATTTATTTTCATTTTAGTTATTCGATCATTTTAAAGCATTTATCTAAACTGAATGTGCCCTTACAAAATTGAAAACACACAATGCAAATTAAATCTGGCTTGTAAACCTTAGTTATAAATTGAATTCTCTCAGATATTATGGCCAAAAGTTTCAAGCTGAGGGCCCCAGTGCAGCAGAGCGGATGTTTAATTTTATCCGTGTGCTTAAGTCCCACTAACTTGAATGGGATATAAGCATTAACTTCAAGTTAAGCACATGTTTAATTCTGGGATGTTCAAAGGAGTATAAGGGAAGTGGGTGCCCAATTCCCATTAATTTGCTATGGAATTTGGGCACATAATTAGCTTACACTAGGATTTTCAAAAGTGCCTAAGGGCTTTGTTGAATCAGGACCTGAGTCCAAATCCTCAAAGATATTTAGGCACCTAACCCCCACTGAATTCAGTGGGAGTTAGGTGCCTAAATACCTTTGAGGGTCTGTGTCTTAGTACCTAACGTTTGGCTGTTAAGTCCACGTGTAGGCTTTAAATAAAAGAGGTGTAATTTTTTTTCCACTAAGTGCCCACAAATCCCATTGGAAGCTGCTGGTGCTCAGCACATTGAAAATCCAACCTCCTTTATTTAGGTGCTTAACTTTAGATGGGTTTAGGAGCCTAACTTTCGGCACTTGTGGTTTGTGGCTTTTATTTGTTACTTCATCTTTTTTTTAATTGTATTTTTCAGATGCTTTTTGGGCATTTGAAAAAAAGGATAAAAGTATGAAAAACAAATTTTAGGTTTACTATTGTTATTATTTATTAATTTATTTAATTTATGTACTAATTGTGATGAGTTATTGGATTGCAGTAGTGCTCAGAAGTTCCAATCAAGGATCAGGGCCCCATTTAGAAGGGCAGTGCACACACACGCACACACACACACACACACGGAGTTGTGTCCCTGCCTCACTCAGGTAATCGCTATTTTAACTATTAAAACGTGGCCAGTGAAGTTTATGCAGAGTAGAACGATTAGGGTTTCCAGTTGTAGGTTAAAGTCAATAAAACTCACCGAAGCAAACCTTGTGGAACAGGGCTTTGTAACATATACACCAGGAAGACCCCACAAAATGTCCCTGTTTTTCAGGGAATGATTAACAGAGGTGGCTGAGACACCCTAATGATTTCCCACACCCTCTGGGATCACAGAGCTCTGGAGAGTGTTGTCGTCTTTTGGTAAAACTCATGGAAAACAGTCAGTTACATCTTGGCTCAAAGGCCCCAATTCGGTAAAGCATCCGTCTTCAGGGAGCACTCATTGGAGACAAAGTGTTTTCCTGATCTGGGGCCTCCCAGCCTGAGTGGACAGATTTAGGTTAGTAGGGCTCACACTAGCATGCTAAAAATCACTATATAAACAGCGCTTTGAAGTTGTGGCTCAGGCTCTGAAGCCTGGGGTGGGGTGGGCTTCAGAGCCCAAGCTCCAGCCTGAGCTGCATCTTCAAAGTGCTGTCTACATAGCTGTTTTTAGAACGCTGGCATGAAACCCCCCTAGCTCGAAACTGTTGAGCCAGGCTGGGAGGCTCGCTGTTGGAGACGGTATAGACATACCCAAAGAATACCCCAGTGGCACATGGCACTGTATCAGTGCAGGAGCATTCTGTGGAAGTCCCAACCCCTGGCAAAGAAAGCCAAATACGCCATTTTTTAAAATAACCCAAATTTGCATAATACTCTGCAAATTCTCTCATGCCTCATCCGGAGAATAGCTCACTTGGTTTATTATCACATTGTGCAGCTGAAAATTAGCAAATGAATATTTGCTCTCTCTCATTAGCAATGGCTAATTATGGGCCTTAGTCGCATAATTGACCTACCAAAGTCAGTGGGGCTGCTTATATGAGTACAGACTATTCATGTGAGTAGAGGATCCTTAATGGAGCTCTGGTTTTGCAACTAACAATCTGCATGTTTGAGGCTACAGTACCCTTACTTTGAGATCTTTGGGTGCAAAGCACTATCTAAGAGCTAGGTATTATTATTTGTTACTGAATAACTTTGGGCCCGACTTGCACCATTTGGACCATGGGTCAGCAGCCTTTCAGAAGTGATGTGCCATGTCTTCATTTATTCACTCTAATTTAAGGTTTTGCGTGCCGGTAATACATTTTAACGTTTTTAGAAGTTCTCTTCCTATAAATCTATAATATATAACTAAACTATTGTTGTATGTAAAGTAAATAAGGGTTTTTAAATGTTTAAGAAGCTTAATTTAAAATTAAATTAAAATGCAGAGGCCCCCCGGACTGGTGGCCAGGACCCGGGCAGCATGAGTGCCACTGAAAATCAGCTCGCATGCCACCTTTAGTACACACGCCATAGGTTGCCTACCCCTATTTGGACCAAGCACTGAGATATGCTGAATCCTGATAGTGCAATTTTATTCCCACTGAAGTCAATAGAAATTGTTGCTGCTCTGCACCTTTAGGACCCATAGAGAAACATACTCTTCAGAATGATTCTGATGTTCTTTGCAATCAGAAGTACCGCTGAAGTAAGAAGAGTCTGTCATGCAGCAGGACCACACTTTGCAGTCAACAGAGCTTTGCATTAAAAATGTGTCATCTAGCCAAATGTTATAATTGGATAAGAAGTAGTTTTCTCATTGGTGTCGAGTCCTTTTTATGAACCTCTTATTATATACTATGTAGAGAATCCTTTATCGAAACCTAATCCTGCTCCTGAGTCAGCTATCCTGGGGAGAATGTGAGACAGTGGCTGTCTAATGGAGGTAGACGCTGGGGGACGGGGAAATAACATTCTTATTTACAGTTCTGTATTATCTGTGACTGTGACAAGTTTTTATTAAGCACCTGTCGCTGCAGGCCTGTCTGATAAAGTAGCACTTTGTTTTTCCCTCTAAAACATTTTTATTATGGCGATACATATAAAGTAAATTGGGGTAAGGCAGAGCATATGGGAAATAACTGCATGTACAAACAACAGGAGGGGCCATTACAATGCAAAACAGGTGCAATGCGTATCTGGATTACTATCATGCCTACAACCAGATTCCCCTCACAGGTCTTGCTCCTGCTCCCGCTGAAGTCAATGGAAAACCTCCCCTACAAGCCAAAGGGAGTTGTATTCTCCCCTTGGTTACTCCAGGGCAACCTGGTGAGTTTCAATGAGTTTGTCACAGACTGGAGAATTTGTTAGAAAGGCCTAGGAGCAACACTTCATAAAAGATAGACCATGAATTAGAAATAAGAGGAAGGCCCTTTATTTGTTTTCCCACACCTAATTTTTGCAGCTTTGGAAAAGTCCTACCAGGCAGATGCCCCTGTAGAAACCTAATGGGCCAGATCCTTGGTTAGTGAAAATCGGCATCAAAGTCAATGGAGCTGGCTGGGGTCTGTCTTAATGATGATAATGTCTCCTCCTAACCCTACTTCTTCCCTCATTTGCAGCACACAGTCCATTCCATTGCTATTTTTTTTTAAATCCCTTTGCCTCTCTGTTTATGTTAGCGCAGCCTCGGTTTCTTTTCTTTGTTGCATCACTCTGCTTAGACTATTACATTTTTTCTCCATCAGTTCTGTCCCCTTATTGCAGCTGGCTGTGAAGCATCACCAAGTCCACATAAGGTTCAGTGGATGGTAAGGAAGACTTATGGAAGCTGCTATTTGCCCAGTACAGCGCAGTGCCACAGTTAGCATTAATTGATCCACGTATTGGTAGCTGATTTATGGGGGCAGGATGTAGGGCATCCCGTAAGGTATTGCATGGTTTTAACCTCTGTGGTTCAGGGCAGCTCCAGGGGAATGAAAGCCAAGAGGAGTGCAATAGACAGCCCAAGCTGCAGAGGAGGGAGCTTTGTCTAGTGGTCAGCGCATGGGACTGGGAGTCAGGCATTCTGGATTCCATTCCTGGCTCAGTCACTGAGTCCTTGTGTTGCTCTGGGCAAATTGCTCAGCCTCCCTGTTCCTGAGTTTCCCCACTTTTATGCGATATAGACATGCACAGTATTATTATTGTTGTTTTATCGGAGCCTGGGGGACCCGGACATGTTCCTTTGTGCGTTCATCTGGCCCTGAAGACACTGCTGCTTCTTTGCTATTAGGTCCCTAGATCTAGATAGCCTTGTCCTGTCTCTTTCTCCTTAGAAACCCTCAGCAACTTGTTCAGCATTTTTCGTGCCTGTGAAGACTCTCTGCTGGGAGGATTAGTCTCAGGTAAGCTCTGCATAAAACAGTTCTTCCTTTTGGTGCTCCCAACTGCGATATGGAGCAGTGGCCATTAGTGCTGCTTATTAGAGGGAGAAACCTGCTATGAAAGGGAGTTGATGATCAATTGCCCATGGAGTTGGGTGGTTGATCTTCTCCCCTGTAACCCGATCTGTAGAACTAGAAATGGGCTCCAAGGGGTTTGGATTCCTCTCTGCTTATTTTTAAAATCTCATTTTGGCTGTCACTGGGGCAACAATATATTCTTGCTGGACAACCAGGTCTGATAGTCAGTTAGGCCAAGATTTTCAAAAGTGACTAGTTATTTTGGGGTGTCTCCATTTTTAGGAGCCCAATTTCTATCCTATTCTATATAGATTCTTATGCCATGCTCATCACTGTCTTATTTGGGTGCCTTTCAACTTGAGATTCCTTAGAGGGGCCTGATTTTTTTCAGAAAGTGCAGAGCACCCAAAATCAGATTTAGTTTATCTCGAATTGGACACCCAAAAGCTTGGCAACCTCAAACTACTGGCCACTGTTGAAAATCTTTGCCAAAGTCTTTGGAAAATTACCTTAAAAATGACGTACTATCTGAAACTATGTCAGCCCATCAGCACTCGAAAGATCTAACATAACCTGATTGTTTTCTCTCCTTAGCATGTGTTTTTATTGGTGGATAAACAGTCTCATCTCAGGCATGACCTCTATCTTCTATGTTCTTCTCCTACTAGTGCTTTACATCAAGCTCAGCAGGAAAATAGGTAATTTCATCTCTTATTGGTTTCATTTATAATGTGCCCCCATTCATCCCTGGTGTGAATCCATTTTAGTGAACGGGATGAATTTGGCCCAAGAGCCAACAAAAAGTAACTCTTTGGTTTGTTAAGGGTCACAAACTGGTGAATTGCGACGGCTTGTCCTGGTTATGAAATGCCAAGCACTCCAGGAGATGGGGGAGGAGAATGAAATGGGGTCCTTTTTAAACAAGTTCCAATGGGCTTTGACAAACAGATGGATCAGCTGCTTAGCAGGTGTAAATCGTAGGGCCGCTGATGTCATGCACTGAAGGCAAAGGACCTACTTTGATTTACATGAGCTGAGGTTCTGGCCCGGTGTGTGTGGAATGCAGGACAGGCGGGGCCCACACAAGTGATATATTTGGGAGTAAAAGGCAAGAATCGGTGTTTGGGTGGTTTTGCTGCGGCACAACAACATTACAACAGGACACTATGGGTATGTCTACACTGCAGCAGGGAAGGTGGGATTTCCAACTCGGGAGACGTCTCACTCTAGCTCTGCTTGGGCTAGCACCTAAAAATAGCAGCGTGGCTATGGCAGTACTGAGTCAGGCTAGACACCAAGTACAGTCCCGCCCGATCGCCTGGGTATGTACCTGGGCTGCTAACTTGAGTTGCCACCCATGCTGCTGAGGCCACTCTGCTAGATTTAGGGCTTGTCTACACTGCGAAGTTGTTGACAAAACTTAAAAAAGTACTTTAAAAAGCCCCAGCCTCCCTCCTCCTCCCTCCCCCCCCCCGGCAAAAGGCAAACATTTTGCAGACGCAAGTGGCAGTGTGAACGCGGCTTTGTCCTGCTGACAAAGCTAATGCTGCTCGCGGGGCTGGAAGTATTTTGTCAGCAAATGTGCCAGTGAAATACCGAAAAAGAGCATTTACACAGGTTGACTTTTAGCGACAAGGCTGTGTTGACACAGCCTTGTCGCTTAAAGCTGCTTGGTGTAGACAAGCTCTTGGGTACTAACACAATCAGAGCTATTGTGTGCATGGCTGCCCAAGCTAAGAATTCTCCCAGCTGCTATGTAGAGGTACCCTGTGTTGTCATCACATGCACACTAAGTAAGCTGAAATCCTGCCAGCCTTACTCACACGAGTAGACCCACTCAGGTCGATGGGACAACTTGCATGAGTGAGACAAGCAGAATTTGGCCCTTAATGTCAGTTGTCTGACAGAACGTTACACATGAAATAGTCTATACTAGTCTATAACTACAGCAATTTGAACATTTGTCCTTTCACGGGAAATGTCAACACTTCACAATTATTTTCTGTTCCCAATCAGAATGAAAAGTCAAAAATATTTTTACACAAATTGTGACATGAAAAACTCCAAAAAGTTTTGCATCAGAAATGTTGAAATGGACAATTCTGACACTCTGGATCAAAATGAAATAAATCAGTAGATTGATGTTTTATTGTTTTTGTTTCAAAACAATTTTTTTCTTTTGAATAGATATTTTAAAACAAAAAATGCCACTGCATTTCCAAAAGTTGATTTGAAACATTTTTTATTTCAAATCTCCCTGTTGGAATGTGGGAAATTTCATCAAAATCAGCATCAAAAACAATCAGCCCTATTGCTTAATCTGATCTTGGATTTGTACAGATGGAGGTTCAGAGGTGCAGTGAACCTTTCACCACAAGATATCTGAGTCTAAATCTGCTTTAGATCACAGTTTGATAGTTTCAGTAATTTCTCACTCATTTGTTCTCCTCAAAAATAAACTAGCCCACTCTGACTCTTATGTTGTGTGATTTAAATGATTACGTCTGCTCAGGAGAGGCCCTTGCAGGATTGACATGAGATGTTCTAGGACTGGGTTGTAATGCAGTGGTGGATCTGTGTGTGAAAATCCCAGGAATGGAATAACAGAGGATGCTGGGATGTGGATTGAGGGGCACTGGCGGATCTGGATGTGGGGAGCACAGGACTGGAATAGCTGCTGTACGTGTGTGTGTGGGAGGGGAACTTTCTTGAGCCAATACTGTCATTTTTTCATATTTGTGAAGCACTGGGCACTTCTAGGAGGGACCAGTTTTGCTTGTAGTTCAGTGCACCATCTCCTGTAATGCCCTGTACTGTGTGCTCCAGTGGGAGGCACAGAAATGACAACAGACAAGATAACCACAAATAGCCTAGCCCTTGTGCATCCTTATACTATAGCAGGAGGGATTTTTTTTATTGTCCCTGCCTAGTGATCAGCTCATGCCCTGAAGTGATGGCCCTTGTCATGTTTTCCCCTACAGTAGCAGAAGTAATGAGCAAATCTGACTTTCCGTTTCAGACAATCATTCCTGTAGCAGTCAGGTGAGCACCAGCAGCCCTTCTACAAAACCAGAACAACCCAACACTTGCCAGGCAGCGAATGAGGTTTTGAAAAGGCCATGCATCCGGGGTAAGATTGCATCTTTGGGGACAAATAATCAAGTCTTGGCTCAGTGGGTGCAGCCTGCAATCTTCAAATCTGTGCTTGCACCAGCTCTTCAGTGGTTGTAAATTGGCATCGCTTCATTGACTTCAGTGGCCCAAGACCAGTTGAAGCCGGCTGAATATCTGACCTCAGGTACTTGTTCCTGCAGACAGGTGTTTGGAAACACGGCCAGATTCACCGCTGCGTTTCACCTTACGTTGACACTTACACCCATGCTAAGGGAGTCTAACGTTACTCCTCTGCTATGGTAGTGTGTTACATGTTTTTTGCACTCTTTTTGCAAATGATGAGTGACATAAGGTGTGGGTCCTGCATTCATATTTCTGTGTTTGAGAAGGGGGGGGGACAGTTTATTCATTACACAATAATTTCTTCTTTAACTAGCTATGAAAATACTTCACTGTCAGCCTGATTCACTGGAAGGGATGAGCCTCTCTTTATATGTTAGCAGTAGAAGTGGGCAGAAGCAAACACAACCTAGCTTTAGGATGGGGAATGAAGGACCTGTACAAGTGATCTATATGCATTAGCAATTCACATCACCTCCTCCCTCCCCATTCCATTTGCCAGATGAGTTCTTCTCCATTCAGTCCTCCAGACAGGCAGATAAGGGCCTGTGACGCCAGCACTCTTCATGTTTTACATTTTTATACTAGAGAATATGATCATCGGGCGCCACTAACACACTTAACATTTGAATTCCCTGATCAATATTGCTAATGTACAGTAATGCCATGTGTCAGGCTGCAGGGCTGGGGGGGTGGAGTTTCACTGCACATATTGGGAGTGGGCATTCATCAGCATGAAAAGCAAAATTTCAAATTGCCAATTTAAAATCAACCACAATGCTGCAGAGTTGGAATATATTAAGGGCCTGGTTCTCATTTCTGTTAAGGGCTTGTCTATGCATGGAGTTATTCAGGGACTTCCTTAAGCCATATGGTTAATTTAAACAGGAACAAGACACCCACATATGGAGTTAATCAGGAATAGCTCCATGTGTAGACAAGCCTAAAGGCCCCTTTACACCCCATCTGGCAGCATAAGGATGGGGGACTCTATCCTGGGAAGCAGTAACTGTGAAAATCATTTGGAGGTTCTGGTAGATAGTCAGTGGAACATGAATTCCCATTTGGATGCTGCAGTCAAAAGAGCTAATGTGATCCTGGGATGCATAAACTTGGAAATCTTGAGTATGAGTAGAGAGCTTATTTTATGGCTGTATTTGGCCCTGGTGTGACCACTGCTGGGATACTGTATCCCTTTCTGGTGTCCACAATTCAAGAAGAATGTTGAGAAATTGGAAAGAGTTCAGAGAAGAGCCATGAGAATGATTAAAGGTTTGGAAAACCTGCCTTCTAGTGGTAGACTCCAAGTGCACAATCTATTTAGCGTCACAAAGAGAAGCTTAAGCTGTGGTTTGATTACAGTCTATAAGTATCTCTGTGCACTCCAAGTGCACAATCTATTTAGCGTCACAAAGAGAAGCTTAAGCTGTTGTTTTTATTACAGTCTATAAGTATCTCTGTGGAGAACAAATATTTTACTAACGGGATCTTGAGTCTAGCAGAGAAAGATATAACATGATCTGATAGCTGGAAGCCGAAGCCAGCCACGTTCAAACTGGAAATGAGATGTAAATGTTTAATGGTCAGAGGGATTAACTCTTGGGACAATTTCCCAGGGGTCATGGTGGATTCTCCATCCCTGACAAGTGCTAAATCAAGATTGGATGTTTTTCTAGGAATGACTTGGAGGAAGCTCCATGGCCGGTGTTATGCAGGCGGCCCCTTCTGACCTTAGAATCTATGACGCTATATAAAGGGGTCATATGCCCCTTTTAAGGCCCCTTTACAGGGACAGGGTGGTGTAAAGAGGCATTAGTGTAAGTGAGACTCACATCCTAACAATTAAATGGCCCAGCCCTTCCCTCCCCGGAAGTTAATGGGAGCTTTGCCAAGAAATTAAGATAGCAGGATTGGGCCCCATTTTGGACTCATGACTGGAACCCCTAAGAGAGAAGAAAATGGAATTGTGCATTATTGTTTGAGAAATAGTGCCGTGTGCATAGACAAACACCATATGAGAGAGAGAGAGAGAGAGAGAGAGCCTCTATCTACTGCTAACTCCCTTTCCCATTCAGCTCTTCTCCCTGCCCATTTCCTAAGTTATAGTTATTCAAGGTACAAATGTTTACTTTTTTCTTTTTTAAAGGTGACAGTGGCACTTCCTCAGACAGCTCCGAGAGCTCAGACAGCAGCCCTTCCACTTGCCAGGTAATGGAATTGCACCAGCCTCATGCTTATTTATTTATTCATATTATTTATTCTTTTAATGTAGACATAATGTATACCCTGAACCAGGTCTAGGCCCCATTTTATTAGATGCTGCTGTCCAGACACTTGAGACTAGATTTCCCAAGAGCTCAGCAGCACCCAGCATGATGAGCTCCCCTGAAAATCTCCCCACTTATTTGGTGCACAAATAGGAGCTGAACTCTCATGGAAATCTGACCTATTGTAAGAGACAATCCCTACCCCACAGGACTTCAGCCTAACTCCCAGCTTTGGCACCATTCAGCAGACTGCCAAGAGAAAGGTGTGGGCATCAGGACTTAAAGAGAAGAGAGATAAAATGGAGTGGGACTATTGCAGAGGGTATAGCTGGCCAGATTAGATGACACACATGCAATTTTTCCTGGTCCACTGATTGATGATGTCCTCCCCAGGTTTACACTTTAGAACACTGGCTCTCAGATGGTGGTGCTTTCTGCAGGGTACTTCCTGGTCAGGGGAGGAAACATGAGAAACGAGCAGGGGAGGACTGAGGTGCTGGGGTGGGGAGGGTGCCAACAAGAGCATGCATAGTGCCTGAATTTTAGGGCTACTCAGATCCAGAACTCCAGAATATTGTGTATGTGTGATGAGGGGGGAAAGGAAGGGGGCTGGGAGGGAGAGAGGGAGGGAAAGAGGGGGAGAGGGAGTGGGAGAGAGAGAGAGAGAGAGAGAGAGAGAGAGAGTGTGTGTGTGTGTGTGTGTGTGTGTGTGTGTGTGTGTGTGTGTGTGTGTGTGTGTGTGTGTGTGAAAAACACTGAAAAGCAACACTAGGGTGACCAGATGTCCCGATTTTATAGGGACAGTCCCGATTTTTGGGTCTTTTTCTTATACAGGCTTCTATTACCCCCCCCCCCACACTTCCTGTTCCGATTTTTCACACTTGCTGTCTGTGATGCAGTAGGGACTGTCTGTGTGGGGAGTGGGAGTGGCAGGAGGGAAGCAGTTGGAGTTTGGGGCTTGGGGCTGTGTGGGCGGAATTCAGGGTATCCTAGCTAGGATCCAAGCACCCTGAAAGCCCAGAAGGACTCGGTGGAGGGGTCCTGACTGTGCCTGCAAGCTCTGCTGTAACCTGTGTTCCTGTTGTCCAATAAACCTTCTGTTGTACTGGCTGGCCGAGAGTCACTGTGGGTCCCAGGAAGAGGGGTGCAGGGCCGGACTCCCCCACACTCCGTGACAACTGGTGGCAGCGGTGGGATATACTGCACCCCGTGGATGGCGCTTCCTGCAGTAAGTGACTGGGGAGCAGTAAAACGAAGGGGTGGTTAACCCCTGGGAGTGTGTGCCCAGTGAGAAGGACTTTGCAGTAACAGGGTCCCCCGGGGGATTGCAGCGAGCGGTCCCAGGGGCGGAGGAGTCTGAAGCTCGACCCTGGCAGAGAGGTGGTGACCTCAAGAAGGGCTGGTGCACTAGGGGTCCCCCTGGAAACCGTGGGGAGCGGTGAGCACCCCGGCCTGTGAGTGGTCAGCAGGAAGATGTATGCCAAGCGGCGCAAGTGTGACCTGGTGGAGCTGTGCAAGCAGAGGGGGCTGCACCCAGGGAGGCTCAGCAAGGACCAGCTGATTGCACAGCTGGAGCAGGGAGACCGCATGAATGAACGGAGCCCTGTCTCTGAGGGAAGCAGCCGGGCAGATGCAGCGCAGGCACCAGTGACTGTCCCTGCTGGGAGTGGTCAGCCGGCAAACAAGGGCTTCCCAAGACCCCCCCTTCCTAGGCGTAGAGGAAGGGCGGGGAGGAGCCCAGTGTATACCGAGGGCACCGTGACACCCCCGGCCAGCAGGGGATCTGCCCGGCGAAGCCCACCCCCCAGCAGGGGATCCTCCCGGCAACACTCGGCATCCGTGGAGCGGATGCGGCTGGAATATGAAAGGGAGCTGAGACGGGAGGAGCTCGAGTTAAAGAGGCGAGAGCTGGAGGAGAAGGCGAAACAGCGTGAACATGAGGAGAACCAGCGTAAACATGAGGAGAACCAGCGCCAGCGTGAGTGGGAGGAGAAGGAGAAACAGCGTAAACATGAGCTGGACCTGGCCCGGCTGAGGAGCAGTGAGGCTCCAGCTGCGGTGAGTGAGGGGGGACCCAAGCCTACAAAGAGCTTTGATAAGCACTTGCTGCCCCGGCGTAAGGAGGGGGAGGACATAGATACCTTCCTGACGGCCTTTGAGAATGCCTGCGAGCTGCACAGGGTTGACCCTGCAGACAGGATTGCAGTTCTCACCCCCTTACTGGACTCCACAGCCGTGGAGGTGTACAGCCGACTGAAAGGGGCGGAGGCAGGGGACTATGAACTGTTCAAACAGGCCCTGCTCCACGAGTTTGGGCTGACTCCTGAGATGTACCGGAAAAAGTTCCGGAGCCAGCGTAAAACCCGTGAGGTCACATACCTACAACTGGTCAACCGGGCGCAGGGGTATGCCCGCAAGTGGACAGCTGGGGCCCAAACTAAAGAGGACCTGCTTGACCTATTCATACTGGAGCACCTGTACGAGCAGTGCCCGTCCGACCTGAGGCTGTGGTTGATGGACCAGAAGCCGGAGAACCCGCAGCATGCAGGCCAGCTGGCCGACCAATTTGTGGACAGTCGGGCAGGGGATGGCAGGGAGGAGTCTCGAAGGAGCAGGCCTGCCTCAACGCCGAGAGAGAGTCAACATGGGACCTCCCAAAGGGGGCCTATGGAGAACCCCCCCAAAAGGGGAACATCCAGCGGCAGGTCCCTCCGACCCACTCAAGGGGACCCACGAGATATGGGCTGCTATCGCTGTGGCCAACGAGGTCACATACGGGCCCAGTGCCCCAAGCTCAGGGACAGACCAAGCAGACCCAACCCGCAGAGGGTGGACTGGGTAAAAACCCAATCGGAGGAGGGGCTACATTCCCAGGAAAGGGGGGTTGGCAACATACCACCTATGGATGCTCCCGGTTCCGGGTTTTTGGTTTACCGGGTGGGCGCGGGGCTGCCCCTCCGGAAAGAGTGCATTGTTTCCCTGGAAGTGGATGGGAGGAAGGTCACTGGGTACTGGGACACGGGCGCAGAGGTGACGCTGGCCCGGCCCGAGGTGGTGGCCTCAGATCGGATGGTGCCCGACACCTACCTGACCCTGATGGGCGTGGGCGGGACCCCATTCAAGGTACCCGTGGCAAGGGTACACCTGAAATGGGGGGCCAAGGAGGGCCCCAAAGATGTGGGGGTACACCAATATTTGCCCACTGACGTGTTAATGGGAGGGGACCTTGAGGACTGGCCTAGTAACACCCAGAGTGCCCTGGTCGTGACTCGTAGTCAGAGTCGGCAAATGGCACTGCACCCCGAAAACGGGGAAGGTACTCGACCTGAGGTGCAGGACCCTAACTCAGGGAGCGGGGAACGCCCAGGGGCACGGTGCAGAGAGGCTGCGGCCTCAGACCCAGCCAGCAAGAGAGAGCCGGTCCCCATTCCTGTCCCAGCTGCTGAGTTCCAGGCCGAGTTGCAGAAAGATCCCTCCTTGCGGAAGCACAGGGACCGGGCTGACCTTAGTGCGGTACAGACCATGAGGAGAGGTTGCAAAGAGAGGTTCCTGTGGGAGAAGGGGTTCCTGTACCGAGAATGGGCTCCCCCAGGGGAAGTAGAGTCATGGGGGATCAGGAGGCAGCTGGTGGTTCCCCAGAAGTTCCGTCACAAGCTGTTGTACCTGGCCCATGACATCCCTCTCGCAGGGCACCAGGGAATCCGGCGCACCAGGCAGAGGCTGCTACAGAACTTTTACTGGCCTGGGGTCTTTACCCATGTCCGACAGTACTGCCAATCCTGTGACCCCTGCCAGAGGGTGGGGAAGGCCCGGGACAAGGGGAAAGCGGCTTTGAGGCCTTTACCCATCATAGAAGAACCTTTCCAGAAGGTGGCCATGGACATACTGGGACCTCTCAGCAAGATGACCCGGTCAGGGAAGAAATACATCCTGGTGGTGGTGGATTTTGCCACTCGCTACCCCGAGGCGGTGGCCTTGTCCTCTATCGAAGCAGACACAGTGGCAGATGCGCTGCTGACAATTTTCAGCCGGGTGGGGTTCCCCAAGGAGGTCTTAACGGACCAGGGGTCCAACTTCATGTCGGCCCTGCTCCGGTCCTTATGGCAGAAATGTGGGGTCCAGCACAACTGGGCCTCAGCGTATCACCCCCAATCCAACGGGCTGGTAGAAAGGTTCAACGGGACGCTGAAGATGATGCTAAAAACATTTATGAACCAGCATCCGCAAGATTGGGACAAGTACTTACCTCACCTGCTGTTTGCGTACAGGGAGGTACCCCAGGAATCTACCGGGTTTTCACCTTTCGAACTGTTGTATGGAAGGCGGGTGAGGGGGCCCCTAGACCTGATGAGGGACGAATGGGAGGGGAAGGCCTCTCCCGAGGGAGAGTCAGTGGTGGAGTATGTCCTGACCTTCCGGGAAAGACTGGCCGAGCTCATGGGCCTGGCCAGGGAGAATCTGGCCCGAGCCCAGAGGAGGCAGAAGGTCTGGTATGACCGCACAGCACGAGCCCGTGCCTTCGCCACCGGGGATCAGGTGATGGTTCTTATCCCCGTGAGGAGAAACAAACTCCAGGCCGCCTGGGAAGGGCCCTTCAAGGTTATCAAGCAACTGAATGAGGTAAACTATGTGGTGGAGCTGTCAAACCGGGCACATCACCGTCGGGTGTACCATGTGAACATGATGAAACCATACTATGACAGGGGGAATGTGGTGTTGGCCGTGTGTGGACATTGGGAGGGGCAGGGAGATGACCCCTTAGTGGATCTATTCCCTGGGACAAAAGCTGGTTCCCCCCTGGAGGCGATTCCCCTCTCTGAGCAACTGACCCCGGGCCAGCACGCTGAGATCAGAGGGGTGCTGCATCTGTACCGACAGCTGTTTTCCAACCAGCCTGGACGCACTAATTTGACTGTCCACCGGGTGGAGACGGGGTCACACCCCCCTATAAGATGCTCCCCTTTTCGGGTCACTGGTAAAACTGCCCAGGATCTTGAAAGAGAGGTCAGGGACATGCTGGCTTTGGGGGTGATCCAGCCGTCTTCCAGCCCTTGGGCCTCGCCAGTAGTGCTGGTTCCCAAGAAGGATGGGTCAATCCGGTTCTGTGTGGACTATCGAAAGCTCAATGCCATCACCGTATCTGATGCCTACCCTATGCCCAGGCCTGACGAGCTCCTAGACAAGCTGGGAGGTGCACGGTACCTCACCACTATGGATCTTACCAAAGGCTACTGGCAAGTGCCGCTGGACGCAGATGCCAGGCTGAAATCGGCCTTTATCACCCCTCTGGGGCTCTATGAGTTTTTGACCCTGCCCTTCGGCCTCAAGGGAGCGCCGGCCACCTTCCAGCGCCTGGTGGATCAGCTACTGAGGGGGATGGAGAGTTTTGCCGTGGCGTATATTGACGACATCTGCGTCTTCAGCCAGACCTGGGAGGACCACGTGTCCCAGGTTAAACAAGTCCTGGACCGACTCCGGAAGGCTGGGTTAACAGTAAAGGCTGAGAAGTGCAAGGTGGGGATGGCTGAAGTATCTTACCTGGGCCATCGGGTGGGGAGCGGCTGCCTGAAGCCGGAACCAGCCAAGGTGGAGGTGATCAGAGACTGGCCTGCTCCCCAAACCAAAAAGCAGGTCCAGGCCTTTATTGGGATGGCGGGGTACTATCGAAGGTTCGTGCCCCACTTCAGTGCCATAGCCGGCCCCATCACTGAACTGTGCAAAAAGGGGAAGCCAGACAAGGTGATCTGGACTGAGCAGTGCCAGGAGGCTTTCCGGGCGCTGAAGGAGGCTCTGGTTAGCGACCCAGTTCTGGCAAACCCAGATTTTGACAAACCCTTTATGGTGTTCACCGATGCCTCAGACACGGGACTGGGGGCGGTGTTAATGCAGGAGGATGAAAAGGGGGAGAGACACCCTATCGTGTACCTGAGTAAGAAGCTGCTACCCCGGGAACAAAGCTACGCGGCCATCGAGAAGGAATGCCTGGCCATGGTGTGGGCCCTTAAGAAGCTAGAGCCATATCTCTTTGGGTGACACTTCACCGTGTACACCGACCACTCTCCCCTGACCTGGCTGCACCAGATGAAAGGAGCCAACGCCAAGCTCCTGAGGTGGAGCCTGCTCCTGCAGGACTATGACATGGACGTGGTCCATGTGAAGGGAAGTGCCAACCTGACAGCGGATGCGTTGTCCCGGAGAGGGGACCCTGAACTTCCCCAGGTCACTGGGCAGAGTGACCCCGCTCAGTTCAGTCTCGAAGGGGGGAGAGATGTGATGCAGTAGGGACTGTCTGTGTGGGGAGTGGGAGTGGCAGGAGGGAAGCAGTTGGAGTTTGGGGCTTGGGGCTGTGTGGGCGGAATTCAGGGTATCCTAGCTAGGATCCAAGCACCCTGAAAGCCCAGAAGGACTCGGTGGAGGGGTCCTGACTGTGCCTGCAAGCTCTGCTGTAACCTGTGTTCCTGTTGTCCAATAAACCTTCTGTTGTACTGGCTGGCCGAGAGTCACTGTGGGTCCCAGGAAGAGGGGTGCAGGGCCGGACTCCCCCACACTCCGTGACACTGTCTGGTCACCCTAACTGAGAATGTTCATGATCTCAGTGCCATCTGCAGTATTGACAGCTGTTTCTGCTGACCCAAAATCAAACTGCTGACATGGCAGCAAAATCCCAAGCAAACTCACTTCATTATCCTACTAAAATAGTAAGTGAAATCACTAAGATTTGAATGGCAGTTGTTCTCCATGGTATGCAAATGTGTCTGACTATAGATAAATGTACACATGGGTGGGATTTGTGTAGTGAGCTTAGAGGTCGAAGGACCCCCTAAAGTGAGCCATGCCACTTTGATTGAACCAGAGCTGATCATGGCTATGAAGACTAGACTGAATTCGGGTCTGGTTTCTGTTTGTCGTACGCTAGTGTCCTCGGTCAGAAGAAAGGGTCGATTACACAACTCTGGTCTTCCAAGCTACCGGTCGCAGTGCAAGCACTGGAGGGGACTATGAGAACATGAAGATGGGAGCAGACTATGTCAACGTGGATCCCCAAAAAAAGAAGGTGGATTTCTGGACCTGCTCGAGCCCTGTATCTTCCAAACCCGTAGAATATACTGAAGTGAAATTGTGATTATTGAGATGCTATTAACTAAGTTTTCCTTAGGAATCAGAATTGCCACAGCAGGTCAAATCAGTGATCCGTCCTTAGTCAGTATCCTGTATCCTGTCTCTGCACATTTCACATGGGTCACTGTCAACCTGTTCATATAGGTATGTTCCTCCTAATCCTCGTCAATTAGTGGCTGTCATGTCCTGAAGCTTGAAGCTTTATATTCCTTATAACATTTTATTCTGCCTAATGTAACTGTGCATGTTCTTGTTATCCATACAAAGGTCTCTTCCTTTCTGAATCCTATGAAGCTCTTGGCTATGGTGATACAATGCGGCAGTGAGTTCCACTGGTTATTCACAGCTTGTGTAAAAACAGCATTTCCGTTTCTCAGAGATAAACATGCCCTTCCATTTCATTGGCTTCCCCTTGTTCTCACTTTAGAGAAGAGAGTAATTAAGAACACCTAGTAAATATAATACGAGGCCAAATCCTCAGCTAGTGTAAAACCTAATTCAACTTCAATGGAGCTACACCAACTGAACTGGCCCTTTGATTTGACTTGTGTTTTTATTTGCTTCATGTCAATTAATTAAAAAACCCCAACTTTTAAAATGTTTAAATATATTTCCTGGACCACATTTGTCTTTTCTCTTGACCAACGCTGACGTTTTTTTTCTCTCTTCCTCTTTTAATTTTTTTAAAAGCTCTTCATAGTGTTCAAGTGGCAGTTCCCTGGGCACTTCTGCAGGCAATCTGACCCAGCCACAAGGCAGAGGCTCTCTTTTCTGAAGATGATTTGCCTGCAACGTTCTTTAGCTGAGGACAGTCATGTTCGTCAGGGGTACCCAGGTTGTGAGGCACCTCTCCATCACCTGTCCGGGGTGTGAGGGAGTCTTTTCTGTGCTTGCTGTGGAACAGCTCCCTGCAACCACTAGCTTGCAGCAGCACAAGTGCTACCTTCCAGGCCTCCACAGTCCTCGCAGTCTCTGTACAGGTAGTGATAGGCACACGCTAGCCCCTGCGTCCTTGGAACATCTCTGCAGGGTCCAGCCCCTTACCACTGAAGGAGAAGGCTCTCCCACAGGGAGAAGGCTGCTGTTCCAAAAAGAACCAGCTTGTAAGACTTAAGCAAAGTGGCGATCCTCAGTTAACACCAGAGCACGAAGGTATTGTGGTGGTGAAAACAAGAATAAGTTGATGATCAAAGAGCAGAAATTCAAATGACCATGCATCAGACTGTTGGAAACAAATGGTTATATATAAAACAAAATCATAACGTACGTCCTGGACACTGAACTTAACAAACTATCCTCCTGGTAATATCTCTTATTTTTTCACCCACCTTGTCTCTAATATCCTGGGGCCGACATGGTTACAACAACACTGCATGCAAATTACTCTCCTGTGCAAAGAAGCTTCTCTAACCCAACATTCTCTGACAAACCTGGGCAACCTCTCTTTCATGAAGCAAACTTGCTGTCCAATTACTTCTTTGGCTCCCCCTGCCCCACTGTAGTTCAGCAAACCTTAGATGTGCATCTTGAGAGGGATCTCAACTCACTCCCACTCCCTTATTTGCTTCTTGCTGTTATTTTTCTCCTTTTGAAGTTTTTCTGATCCTTCAGTAACAGTTAGTTCAGACTAGAGAGAAGAACCCTTGTGAACTATACAATACTTAATTTGCATGTAACTACCAGCTAGATCAGGGGTGGGGAATCTACAGCCCGCAGGCTGGATCCGGCCCACCACTTCATTTCTTCCAAGCCACGGCAAGTCTCTGCACTATGGGCCGGAAGCCCCGGGCCTCGCCCCCCGACCCCTGTGGGGCTGGAGCCGCGAGCACTGGCTTGCCCTGCTGTGGGGGGAAGCTGGGGTTCACAGTCTATTAAAAGTCTGGTCAGCTCCACACAGTTCCTGGAAGAGACCGGCATACCCCTGTGGCCCCTAGGATCAGAGATGATCAGGGAAGCTCCACGCGCTGCCCCCAGCGCCGGCTCCGCAGCTCCCATTGGCTGGGGACAGCAGCCAATAGGAGCTGCAGGGGTGACACCTGCAGGCACGGGCAGTGCGTACCACACAGCGCCCCCTAGCCCCTCCACCTAGGTGCCAGACATGGCAGCCACTTCTGGGAGCAGTGCGGAGCCAGGGCAGGCATGGAGCCTGCCTTAGCCCTGCTGCGCTGCCAACTGGGAGCCGCCTGAGGTAAGTGCTGCCCGATCAGAGCCCACACCCCGAACTCCCTGCCCCAGGTCACAACCCCCTCCCACACCTTAACTCCCTCCCAATGGCAGGTGCCCCAAAGGGAATGAACAGACAGGTTATCACCAAGTAATCCATGCCCTGTCACCCAGTCCCAGCTTCTGGGAAACAGAGGCTAGGGACACCATTCCTGCCCATCCTGGCTAATAAAAATAAACTTTAAACTTTAAATTTCAAGATGTAGTATGAGAACAGAAGGATTTAAGGTTCAGTCCTGCTCTATTTGTCTTGCAATAATGTTCTGGCCTTCTCAGTCCATGAAAATGAAATTCTACCTACATGTTGTGTGAGCCTTTCCTAATCCTGTCCCAAAACACCACCCCAGCCTCCACAGCAATTTCCAGCCTGCAGCTTTGATCCCAGACTGTCTCGCAATTACCCTCCTGAGCAGTGGGTCCTGATTCTCAAATGGCAGGAGTAATGTCAGAGCCAGGATTTAATAACACGCTTGACAGTCCGTGGGCACAAGATGCACTTGAACACACAGAATCCTATCACTCGGCTTCCCTGTAGGCACCTGGCTTTGATGTGCTGTTTTGTAGGGAGTTGGTCCCTGCCAGATGCAGAATGAGGGATTTGCTGAACCTATGCTTTGATCTGGTATGGCAAACACTTGGGGCCTGAATGACCATTCCCCTATAGTTTGTGTAGTCACTTACACCAGTGCAAAGTGTACGTGACAACAGCAGGAGCAATGCCGTGGAGAATCAGGCTGTTGGTTTCTGTGTGTAATAGATTTCCCTATGCATTATATTCAATTTCAAAGTCAATATATGAAATTCAAGATGCAAGGTGTATGCATGATTTAACTGCTGCTGAAGTGCTCACAATAAAAGTTTAAAGTAGTGCAGGGGCCTTGTGCTGCACTGGGATTATGCAGAGTAATGAAAGCAGTTCCAACCTGGTAATATCGGTCCTGCTCCTGTGGGGCTACACGTCTCCTACAAAGTTCCAAGCACCTGCAACTCCTGTTAACTCGAATAGGAGTCCAGGATACTTAGCACCTCACAGGATCAGGCCTATTGCTTATGGGCCTAAGCCAGAACACTGGCATGTTAGCTGGGGCTGGAACTGAGCCTTCCAGGTTATGCCTCTCTCTAACTTCCTGCCCATAATGGTTTTTCGGCCAATTGATTTTGCAGAAGTACATTAATAATCAAGACTCGGTTCATCAAAGGGAACTTGTATCTGCAGCAGCGTCTCTGTGCTCTCCAGGGACTGAGCAAGGCTGCCAGCAAGTGGCGTATATTAGTTTGCCTGCTGCACAAACCAATGAGCTGATTTTGTAGTGATTTCCCAAGTCCTCCTCCTGTTCCCATTCAAGGCCATGGGAGCTGTGCCATTAGCTTGGAATGCAGTGAGAACTGGCCATGATGTGAATTGTATTTTGATTCAAAGCTGCCCAGGTCTTCTTTCTGTCAAGTCAAATTAGAAACAGATAAAGCACATGAGAGACTTCTGAAACCAGTGGCTTTTAAAAGCATCTGCACCGCTACGTCCAGGTAGCTCTGCTCCCTCATCCTATTGCTTTATATGAAAGCAGAAGTTTTGTTCAAAATCCATCTGCACCTGCCATTTATTCCCCACTCAAAGCATATCACCCTCCTATCTGAGCTACTGACTGTAAAGGAGCCGTGGCTGTGTACTCACTAGAGCGATCCTGTACTGCTTTAGCACCCAAAAGGCTTGGTCTTCAGTTACACGGTGTTGCCAACTCTTGTGATTTTTATCACAAATCTCACTATTTTTAGTGATTTTTTTAAATCCCCAGCTGCTGGAACCATGCTGTTTTATGACATTAGTATTAATGCCTCGCGCTTTTCATCATTAGATCTCAAAGCTCTTTATAAAGAACGTTAGTATCGTTCATCATCCTCATTTTACAAATGGGGAAGCTTGGGCACAGGGATAGGATGTGACTTGCCTATGGTCAGCCAGTCAAACCAGTCTAATATTGAAGCTTAGAACCCCAGTCTCTTGAATTCCTGACCAGCGCTCTAGTCGCTAGGCCACCCTTTCATTTCTAAAAAGTAAATTTCTAGCTCTCATGATTGTGGAAGGATGCTTGAAAATGTGAACCAAGTGCGAGCTAAAGGTGCAGAAACCAGAAGGCAAAGAAAAAAGTTCCAGCCTTTATTTTTTTTAAAAAGTCTCATGATTTTGGGAGAGCGGACTTGTGCTTTTGGAAGATTTGGGAGTGGCAGTACTGCTTGTTCAGGCAGAGGAAAGGGGTCTTTCAGGGTGTGTAAATTCACGCTCGCTTTAAAGCCTCCTTACACTGACAGAGTGATGCAAAGCGGCCTTTGTGTCAAGGAGAATCAGACCCCTTATGTTTTTCTAGACTCCAAGAACAGCCATAGGCTTCTGGGACCAGATCCTCTGTTGGTGAAAATTTGGGATAATTCCATTAACTTCAATGGAACTATGCTGATTTGCACCAGCAGAGGACCTGGCTCTCAACTGAAAATGGCTTTTGTTTCAGAGGAAGTAAAAAAAAGCAACAAGAAAGCACACCAAGAAAAGGCTCCAACAGAGAGCACAGCATGTAGATCTCTTGGCTGTAACAGGCTGCAGCAGCTCTGAGAAGAAAACAGCTGGGTTCCTGCACACAAGCAAGCAGCATGCTCAGAAATGTAAAGGTGCAGTGCCTAGGAAACTAAGGGATCAGTTTCATAACAATATGCACCAGAGAAGCTCACGGGAATGTTGAGTGCACAAGGAATGCAGGGAGTAAGTAGGAAATCAATAAGAAGGATAATCTGAAGTCTATGTATGGCCTGAAGCTGGCGAGGGGAAGGAGCATTCTACTCCCATCTGTTGGTGAACAGCAGGCAGAACAGCCAGCAAGCTGCTGTTTTTGTATAAGTGAGTTACCCAGAACTGCAGCTGGAGAGAAGCTCCAGAGAAGGGGGAAATCTCTACCCTTATTTATTGGTGAACAGGGGGAAGTGAAACTATAGACATCTTCTTTTGCATAAGCTTTCTAGCCAGAATTCCTCCAGTGATGCTTTGGGAGCAGCAAGCTCAGAACTGGTTAGGTAATGGAACTAGCTTAAAAGAAAATCCAGGTGAAAGCGGTTCTTTAATTTGTTTCAAGGACTTTGTTTGAGGATTCCATGTCCTCTTGATTTTCCTTTCCTGGGGATTATGTGTTGTTGAGAGGACTTTATGGTAAGACAAGAGACATGGCTAGCTTTTCTGTGAGGTGCAATGCAGAGAGGGCTCTTTTCTGACGCTGCAGAGGACCTCAGCACAGCAGGGAGAACTCTGGCGAGGCCACTCAGACCCAGCCACTAAATAAAGCTGAAGTCATTACATTTTAGGTAGTGGAGCCTTAGGACAGAACCAAGCAGCATTTTCCAGGGGGCTGGAACCAATTCTGCTCATGTGCCCTTTGAGACTCTGAAACTGTGATCCACCTCACTGACTCCAAACTGTGAGTGGAGTTTAACAGATGGGGAAGGGATATAGAAGGGTTTCTCAAACAGGGGGTTGGGACCCCTCAGGACTTTGCAAGGTTATTTCATGGGGGGTCACAAGCTGTCAACCTTCACTCCAAACCTCACTTTGCCTCCAGAATTTATAATGGTCTGTAATTGATCTTTGATTATCAGCAGGTAAGTATGCCCAGTGGTCTGTGATGGGATGTTAGATGGGGTGGGATCTGAGTTACTACAGAGAATTCTTTCCTGGGTGCTGGCTGGTGAGTCTTGCCCACATGCTCAGGGTTTAACTGATCGCTATATTTGGAGTTGGGAAGGAATTTTCCTCCAGGGCAGATTGGCAGAGGCCCTGGAGGTTTTTCACCTTCCTCTGCAGCGTGGGGCACAGGTCACTTGCTAGAGGATTCTCTGCAGCTTGAGGTCTTCAAACCACGATTTAAGGACTTAAGTAGCTCAGACTTAGGTTATGGGTTTGTTACAGGAGTGAGTGGGTGAGATTCTGTGGCCTGCATTGTGCAGGAGGTCAGACTAGATGATCATAATGGTTCCTTTTGACCTTAAAGTCTATGAGTCTATGGTGTTAAATATATTAAAAAGTGTTTTTAATTTAAAAGGGGGGTTGCACTCAGATACTTGCTATGTGAAAGGGGTCACCAGTACAAAAGTGTGAAAGCTGCTGGGATATAGCAAAGGCTATTGGCTATTTGCACCAGCAGGTGAGGTTAGTAGACTACTGCCCAGGTCACTGTGGGAGAGTTTGACTTTGCATCTATATCATTGGACTATATTGCTGCTGTGTTTTCCCGGATTGATGCTGTGTTCTCTTTCCATAGTGAAGTTTTCCTTGTTTCGTTCACAAACTCAGTGCTTTGGAGTGGGGAAGTATTGCCTGTCAAAGGCTTCCAGGGGAGGTATTTAGTGATCTCTGAAATTCTGAGTGAGGGCTTGAGCTGATGGTGGTTGGTAGTTTGAAGAGGGGCCTTGTATTCATTTAGAAAGGGCAGCAGTATTGATATAACCCAGTCACTGCCCTGCACTAAACAGTTTCAAACAAGATTTGGAGTCTGATATGCTCAGTCTGCTTAGTATCGTGGCAAACACACCATTACAAGTCCTTTTACGCTTTTATTAAAGATACAGAAAAACCCAAGCCGCACCTTTAAAGCTCTGTCTACTCAGCTTTACGGTGAGTACGAGTGTGCACCCCACTAGCCTGAGTCTGTCCACCGGGGCTGGGAGATTTCCCCTGAAGAGGCAGGACATCTTTTCCCCAGGTAACGGTCTGCAGAAAGGCCTTGATTCAGCACAGCGGTTAAGCAGAGACTTAACTTTAAGAAGGTGCTCGCATCCTAGTAGCAAAGCCCCTAAGCACATGCTAAACTTCAGAAAATAAATGTGTTCTTTGGTGACTGTGTGGATGGAGTTAAATGTTCTGCTGAATGGAGGACTAAATAATGCCACACATACAGTCAGCTTGCTAGGGCTCTGTCTGCCATGTTACACAAGTGCCTTGAGTAACACGTGAGGAATAAATACCAAATGCTCATGGAAAATCTATTGATTACCAAGTGACTGCTGAAAATGCAGCATGTTGCCATCTTTTCTATTCTGTGCCACTTAAAATTTGGCAAGAAATGAAGCGAAACAGTAAAAGCTTTAAAAGACATGGGTCCCTTTGTGATACGGTTAAGGTTCTATTTCCTATGATGATGTGCATTATCTACCCTAGCAGCTGGCAGCAGCTGCAGTCAGAGCAAAGGAACTGCCAGAAGCCTCCAGTACCTTTCGAACAGAGTCAAACTTGGGATTTATTTATTTTTTAAATGAAGGGTTTTGAGACTTATCGATTTGTGAGTTCAGAGATTTTTTTTTTTTTTTGGTCTTCATGATCTAGTTGTTCTGAGTTGTCCCTCGTAGGAAAAGACATGATGGATCGGTTTTGAGACTGGGAAACGATATTAAGGCTGAGGAGAAATGGGGCTACAGAATTAAAAGGGTAGATGTCAAAAAGGGTGATGGATTTGTTGGTTTTCTTTCTAGAAGAGCTGGCAAAAAGGGCGAGATGTGATTTGAAGTCAAGGCAATGCAGGGAGAGGTCAGCGCAGAAGCGTAATGTAATCTGACATTTTCTATATGTAGGTTGGAGTTTTCAACAGAGCCTAAGGGAATGATGTGCCTAACTGAAGGAGTGTGGGATACCTATCTAGGGTCTGTATATGGCCCCTAGGACTGTAATACTGATGCACTTCCCAATCTTTAATGCATTTAGCCTCACAATGCCCCTGTATAGTAGGCAGTGTTATTGTCTCCTGTTTTTTTACAGAGAGGCTAAGGCTCTAACTCTCACTGAAATCAATGGAAGCTGAGTGTCTACGTACCCTCTGAGGGTCTGATCCTGAATGACTTGCCAAAGCCTGTGGCAGAGACCCGGTAGTCCTAGGCTAGCACCATAACCCCTGAACTGTCCTTCTGTCCTTTTGAAAGTCTCCACTGTAGCACCCCAGAGCACTCTACGAGCTTTGCATGGACCATTTCAAGCCCTTTGCAAGCTTAACTAACTGATGTACAACCTATGCACAGTACAATTTCCTGTTCATCGGCCACTGGGGTGCAGCCACCTCTGAGATGAAATGCAGCAGTGTTTAATAGCGCACAACACCACCACACAACAGCCGAGGCCAAGAAATAAGAATGCTGAATCCAGCTGAAATGGCACAATGCATTTAGGGAAGGTGGAACTGTCTAGATTAGTTGGAATTTAGCCAGGACTCCTCCACCTAGCCCTTTAAGGATCACAAGTGTTCAGGACTCCATCTCTAACACGACAGCATCCTCTGTGGCAGATGGGCCGGGACTCATGCAGACTCAGAGGAAAGAGGTCCCGCTCAAGAACCACAACCAGTGCTTCCTACAGCAGAAAAGTACCTTTGGGAAGTTATACAGCAAAGGAGCAGGTGAGCATGTGAACTGAGCTCAGACAAAGGTCTCTACAAGGCAGGTTTACTCTAAGCACTAAGGCAAGGTGCACCTCAAAACAAAACTAACCTTTGCAGGGTGGAAAGAGGGAACTTCTTTCTGCAAGGAGGACCAGTACTTTCCCACCAAGGGATCCCAAAGAAGAGATCTGTGGAGCTCAACAGCTTGTCTCTTTCACCAATAGAAGTTGGTCCAACAGAAGATATTACCCCATCCACCTTTTCTCATATCCTGGGACCAACATGGCCACAACAACACTGCAAACCCACTAATGGTAATTTCACAGGCCACCTGAGGCTATGTAATAACTTGTGGCCACATACAGGCATCACAAGCATCAGGGAACCTTGCGCCTTGTGGCACAGGGAATAGAATGTTGTTTTCATGACCCTGTCATTCTGAGTTGTCCCCTCTTGGAAAAGACATGATGGATTGTTGGTGGTTGGTTTGGTTTGGTTTGGGTTTTTTTGAGAGTCTGAGAAATAGAATAATAGAATCATAGGACTGGAAGGGATTTTGAGAGGTCTTCTAATCCAGTCCCCTGCACCCAAGGCAGGACTAAATATTATCTACACCATCCCTGACAGGTGCCTCATGTTGCTAAAGACTAGGAGAAATGGGTTTACAGAATTCAAAGGGATAATGAAGATTACCTAAGATCTGAGCATCAGCTACTTGACCACAGCAAAACTGCCATTTGCTTTGAGCTTGTGGAACGGTACAAAAAAGAACAACAAGGAGGGCTGTCAGTGGGATCTGCCCTAAAACAACCTGTCAATAAATGGCACACGTACAGCCCTGTGCTTTGCAGACCCCTGATACAGACTTCCATGGTTCCAGCCAAATTAGGTGCCAGGCGACGAAGCTCTGCAGCCATCAATTACATACAAAGAACAAACTCACCAGAAGAGGGTGCACAGGGAGAGAACTCACCAGGCCTGATACTCTATTATCCCACCTCTTGTGCTGTCATTCATACCAGTGCAATGTCACTGTGAAATGCCACCATTCGGATCTGGTGGCATTTTACACACCCCTTACACGGGTGTAAATGGCTGCACATGGGGCAAAGTAACAGTGAATCAGGCTCCTAAATGCTTTGCTTGACTCCTTGCTCACTTACAATGTTTTTACAGCAGTAGATTGTAAGTGCTGTGGGGTAAGGCCTGTCTTCTTGTTCTGTGTTTGTACAGCACCTAGCACAAGGGGGTCCTGGTCCATGGCTGGGGTTCCTGGGTGCTACCACAATATAAATGACAATAATTAATAAAACTCCAGTGACCTCAATGGAGTTAGTCTACAGAGGGAACTCTACACATGCATTGCAGCAGAGGGCAGTGTCGCATACAGCTACTAACAGAGTGAGCAGCTGACACATTGTAAAAGGTACATTTTGACCTGGAGGAGCTGAATTTTCTTCTCTCTGAGCAAACCACGTCCATAGGCTGCGTAATTATTTTTAATGAATTTTCAGGCAGGCTTAGCTGAGCAGCCTCTTGCTAATAGCGCTGGTCACTTTACAGGAACTTTAACTGACATCTTATTTTAAAGAAACATGGAACCATCCCGTGGACACCCGGGGAGTTACTCTGGATTGACAGTGGTGTAAAGGACAGCAGGGCTTGGCCCTGAGAGCCTGCTCCTGCTCCTATTATAGCAAAGGGGAGTTTGGCCGTTGAATTGAATGGCGCAAGAATAGACTCGTTGCCTTGAATTGATCCTGCAATCAGATCTGAGCAGGCATAAGGGCCCACCCATATGGATGTGAACTGTGGCCCCCCAGGGTTGGACTGCCTTGCCCTCAGGGCAGGGGGCTGGTTTGTAATACGTTCCTACGCTGAGCTGCGAACGTACAGCTCAGTGTAAGGGACCCTTCATAGCAATGCACCAAATGCTGCTTTACTCAGACAAAGCGTCCATTGTAGTCTATAGGCCTGATTCACCTCTCACTGTCCACGGGTGGAACCCCATTGACATAAGTGGGCTGACTCCCTCCAGATATCGGTGTAAGTAAGAATCAGGCCCCCAAGACTTCAATGGAAGCTTTGCTTCAGTAAGGCCCTGTAAAAGCTTCAGTGATACTTGTTTTTATACCCACTTCTAGGCAGAACAGCCTTGAAGGTGGGGAGTGGGAGCCATGTTATTTCAGGGGCACACTGACCATATCTTTTCTCTAGACTGCTTCTCCTGGTGTTTCAGGGGCAGGTGGAAGGGGGACCAGACCTGATTTCCTTTGTGCATGGGAAAGAGAATGAAAGAGATGCTGCTTCTGCACAGTAGCAAAGCACATAAGGACAAGAGAGACACCATGGTGCTTGCCGGGTTAAACGCACAGGTTCCTGCAGAATAAGATCCTGCCTGATGCAAAGAGACTTCCCTTCTCCCTGTCCTCCACCCCACCCAGGAGGCATCAGGTGTGTCCTCTAGTCCCACATCCGTTCAAAGTTCTGAGTGACAGGCAAGCAGCGAGGATCACCTGACGGCACAGAGGTGTGCATCCTGCAATGGCGGCTGGTGCAAGCCGTGGTTCTAGAGCACGCCTGACTCCATCACCGTGTCCTCGTAGGACTGGTAGAAATCTTTCAAGTCCCCCTGCTGCAGCTGAATCCCAGGTGTGGCGGTTTGGTGGCTCTGAGTCAGGATGGTAGTTTTCCTGCTGCAGAGGCTCCCGTTGGAGATTTGCCTCTTGAGGCCAGGCCGGAACCTCCTACAGCAGGAGATGTATAGCAGGATGTCATGCAGGAGGTGCCCACTGAAGAACATGTAAATCCAGGGGTTGCAGCAGCTGCTGAGGCTGGCCAGCAGCATGGTGATGGTGAATGCCACATTGGTGGACTCTGCAAAAAACATGTTAAAAACACCTATTAATTCTCCTGCGGTGTATTGACAGAAGCAGCATGGTCAGTGGACAAGGCATTGACCTGCGATGTAGGTCCTATTCCTGCTTCTGACACTGATTTGTTGGGTGAATCACGTCCCTTCCCCTCTGTCTTTTTTGCCGCTTTTATTTAAATGATCAGCTCTATGGGGCAGAGACTGTGTGATTGTGCAGCATCCTGCACAATGGGGCTCTAAGATCAGTTGGGCAGGTGTCACTGGCAAAGAAATAATAACATCCATGCACATTGCAGGAGAACACTGCCCCAACCAGGACTCTGCTGGGATAGCCTGCACCTTTGCGGGTTAAGGCTGTAAGTCAACCCACATGTGTTTTGTGATCCGGCAGTGCATGACATGTCCATCCTGTTTGGGTGCCAAACTTCCAGACACAAATGAGTGCAAAGAGAGCTCCATTCCCATGCCACCAGAGGGAAGAGATATGCCTGTGGAACCATCAGGGGCCTGTAAATACTGAGACAGGAGCTAGCTCGTGCCTGGCTTTCCATTTACTGGCTGAAACAATTTCCCAAAATGTGTGTGTGTGTGTGTGATGTAACCAGAGAGTGGCTTATGACATCCTACATTTAAACAATTGTCACAGACACCTGCAAACACACCATCAGTCCCCTCCCAGGAGCCTCACCGCACACTTTCAGAGGAGGTGATCTGCTCTTAGCAATCAGAAGGCACCTTTTCAAAAGTCTGCACCTGTGTCGGCAAAAGCCTGAAAGCCATCCAGTGCTGTATGTTAAAGAACTGCTAGAGCTACACAGCCCCAGCAAATAGATGAGGAGCTTTATCCTGCTGTCCATTATGGAGGTCACTGAAATCATAAAATCCTCCCTGCTCTCCCACAGCCTTGTTACATGCCAAAACAATGGAGCAGCTCCTGATGTGCATCGTTTCCACTCAGTTGGCATTGC
The DNA here is from genome assembly GCF_025201925.1 of Gopherus flavomarginatus. Lineage (NCBI taxonomy): Eukaryota > Metazoa > Chordata > Testudines > Testudinidae > Gopherus > Gopherus flavomarginatus. The sequence goes on along the minus strand of NC_066621.1, from coordinate 14,260,395 downwards.
ACAAGGCCAAGATGTTTGCACGGCATTTTGAGGAGTCTGTGCATGCTGCTGGAGGGGCAGAAGTCCTGGGCTTGGCTAGATTTCTAATAACAGCAGTGATTTGGCTCTGCGGACTTTTCTCTACAAATATGACAGGCAAGCAAATGCTTAGCCTTCTCCATTATTTGTTTAGCAAGAAAATAACTTGCAGGGCCAGAATCCAGCACCCTTACTCATGAAACATATTCCACTCCTCAGACAGTCCCGTTGAAGTCTGTGGACCACTCTGTGAGTCAAGTGCCACCCAGCATGTGTAAGGGTGTCTGGAGCTCGGTGGGAACGGTGTTATTCTGTCCAGACTGATAGTGCAAGCAGCTATAGTCAGGCTCCGGGGAGTGACCATGTTGCTAGGATCAAAGCTTTCCAAGACCCCCGAAGTGAGCAGAAAAGCTCCCACTGGCTTCAGTGGGTTTTGAATCAAGTGTATAGAGGGAGCTTGCTGCAGCATACACTGAAAGGCTCTTGCAGCACAGAGAAAATCTCTTAAGGTGCAACTTAGCTGCTGTGACACCAGTATATTTTATAGCTCAATGGCCCTGTCAAAGATTTTTCTACAGCCTTTGTGAGGAGATAGGAGCTGAGCGCCAGCAACTTCTTTTCTGCCTAGGTTTATCTAAAGTCACCCATTAGCTGCTTTTCTATATCCATGTACGGTGGCTATTCTAATAAGTTTTAAACCAGCGGCTTGAACTCGAAGGATCTGACTCTCATTTACGTTAAGGTCCCTTTTACACTGCTCTAGCAGTGTAAAGGAGTCTTAATGTGGGCATGGATTATCTTTTTACCCCGCTGTCAGAGCAGAGTAAAGGGGCCTTAGAGTAAATTAGAATTTGGCCCAGGATGTTTTTATTTCTTGAAGGGAACATTGTGCAGAAACTGGACCGGATTCTGGTATCACTTACACCAGAATAAATCAGGAGTAATTCCATTAATTTCCAGTGGAGTTATTCTGGATTTATGACATTGTAGGAAAGATCAGCATCTGACCCACTGTTTTCTGACCCTGAGTGGCTGTGTAATCCAGCATACCCGGCTGAGAGTTGATACATTCAATAGATTCATTTGTCACTACAGGGATCTGATTCAAATGATAGACAAAGTCTGAGAAAACACAATTTGGGATGAAGGGGGTAGAATAGACAACAATGTAAATAATCTCATTTGAACTTTGTAAGAGCTTTCATTTAGAGGCAGAAATCCTAATGGACCCTGTGAAAGGCAGCGTTCTTCGTAGGCATATAGGAAGATTACAAATTAAGTTCTCGTCTTCTGCTCCAGTGTCTGAAATTAAAGACTTTAATAAGTATGACTAGGTGAGAACTGCTTCCAGTGATGCAGTTGTTAATTCTATTTCTCTGAACATTAAATAGCTAGAGATGGTGATTGGAGCTTGGACTGACTGCTCAATGGGAACCGAATTTCAGACTCAAGACACTGTGACATCGGTGGCTCTATGCCTTAAGGATGAAATTCACCTTTATGCTGGCCCTCTGCACAGGCTTAGACACTACTTAAGTCCCTCTTTAGCCTTTAGAATTAGGTTATGGTGTTTTGTGCTGTCCCTTTGCCCAGGGGCTGCATTTCACCCTTACTGAATATCCAGATATAATGTGTGAGGCTGCAAGGGAGAGATCTGCAAAAGCACTTAGAAGATTTAGGAGCACAAGTCCCATTGGGTTTAATTTAATTGTATTTGTTGTACGATTGATTGATTGATTGTTAGGTCATCTAGAGCCTTGGATCAGAATCTTTATTATTTTACACAGAAATAAATTAAATCTCATACATGCTTCTAATGATCTCCTCCTAAAAATACTGCTGCCTTTTGCATCTATATCCCTTTGTAAAATGTCATCCTTTGCAATGATTGTGATGAAAGCAACACAGAAAAACTCCTTATGTCTGAAGAACTAGTCGATCCGAAGTGTGGCAAAGCTCTGAAGCAAGAACAGAGAAATCAAAGTATTGCCAGCAGATTTTGCATCAGGGATAACATGTTAGCACTTTGCACTGGGATTCTGTTAATTGCATTTAGCGATGTGACATTGGTAACATTTTAAATTCCACGAGATAACAAAAACAGCATTTTTATTGATTACAAAAAATGGTGGTTTGTTGGAAATGGGTCTCTGATCAGTTTGGAAATAAGTTGTACCACAGTGACTAGTGGAATGAACAAAGAGTACTTGTGGCACCTTAGATACTAACCAACTTATTTGGGCATAAGTTTTCGTGGGCTAAAAACAACTTCATCGGATTCATGCAGTGGGAAATATAGTAGGAAGATATATATACACAGAGAACATGAAAAAATGGGTGTTGCCATACAAACTCTAATGACAGTGGAACAATAGTGGGACAATTTTCCAGCCAATTTTTGTGTCTCAGACTGAAAGGTTGAGAACCACTGTTCTAGATATCTGTATCCACTCGGACACACAATACACACCTGCATACTGCTCGTTCTAAGCTAAATGGAGATGAATGATTATTAAATCATCAGTTTAATAAATGTGTGTGTGTGTGAGTGAGTGAGAGGCAGACAGACATCTGGTTTATTTTGTAAAAAAGTGTGCTGCTCAGTCTATGTGAGTATGTGTGGATCTGTCTATGTGGGTGTGACTATGTGTATCTTTGTTGAATGAATGTGTCTGTGTATGGAAAAGTGTATATATAACTTTGTGAGTGAATATGTAAGTATGTCTTTGTGACTGGATGTGCATTTAATGTGTGTGTGTGTGCATAGACTGTGTCTGTGTGTGTGTAGAATGTGTGTAAATAATCACAAACCATCGGAGAGATTATCTTTTTGCTACGTTTATCATTTGTGTGCGAACAGATTTTTTTTTGCATATTGGAGGGTTGAGTATATCTTAGTTGTGGTGTGCTGTGTGTATTCTCTGTGTGTTCTGCATGAGTGTGTTGTGTGTGTATATTGTATTCTGGATGCATATATGCATTCTCTGAGTTCTGTTTTTTTGTGCATTCTGTGTGTGCCGTTTGTGTGTTCTGAGGATGTGTATTCTGCATGAGTGTGTTCTTTCTGTCTGTGCTGCATGTTTGGTGTGAGTGTGTTTTGTGTGTGTCATACCTGTGTTGGGGCCAGGGGTCACGCTTTAGAAGCCAGTGGCTGCCCTGAATGCCCATGTACACACCCCAGCCTGGGGATGGATGCGGCTGGCAAGCTGTATGAGGTGCCCCTGCACTGCAGCCCGGCTCTCTCCCTCTCTCACTCACCATCATCAGGGGCATTCTCGTCCCACACCGACCACATCTGCACGCTGAAGAAGGGCGCCCAGCAGGCGACATAGGCCAGCACGATGACAAAGGTCATCTTCACCGTGCGGATCTTGGCCCTGGAGATGGTGCGCACGCTGCTCACCCGGGAGGCCTGGCTGCAGGGACGCCCCACTCCCATCTCTGCTCCGCTCTGCGTCTTGCACCTGAGGTTCTTGCAGATCTCGTGGCAGATGAGGCTGTAGCAGATGGTGAGGATGCCCACGGGCAGGACGAAGACACAAAGCGTAGTCCAGGTGATGTAGGCCCGGGCACCCCAAGGGTACCTGAAGTCAGCCCAGCAGTCCAGCACCCCGGAGCCCTGATGCACCTCCTGCAATGAGAAGATGAAGACCTGGGGCAGGCTGAGCAGGCCACTGAGCAGCCAGGTGGCCCCGATCATCAGGTAGGCCTGCCTGCCTGGCTGTTGCAGGGTGCGCAGCGGGTGGCACACGGCCATGTAGCGGTCCAGGGTCATCATGATCAGCATGTAGGTGGAGGCGAACATGCTTAGCACCTGCAGGTACTTGACGGCCCTGCAGAGCAGGTCGGGCCCCAGGAAGCGGTAGGTCACCTCCCAGATCATCTGGGGCAGCACCTGGAAAAGCGCCACCCCCAGGTCGGTCAGCCCCAAGTGAAGGATGAAGAGGTGCATCCTACTCATCTTCTTCCTCAGCCGGTACATGGCCAGCAGCACCCCCAGGTTGCCCACTGCGGCAACTGCCAGGATAGTGGCCAGCACCCCAATCTCAGCCTGGGCTAGCTCCTCGTCCCGAGTGTGGAAGAGAGTCCAGTTGAGATCCCCCACCTGGGTCAGGATGTCCCCAGGGTCGCTGCAGGGAGTGCTGTTCCTTTCCCAACCCGGCTCCATTGCTGAGAGAGCTGGGCGGGAGGAGGCGGCCGGCTGGCAAGGGGGGAAGAGAGTTGCTGGGGTTGGAGACAACCGTGGAACCAGCAAACTTCTTTTTCAAAGAGGTGTGTTTAAAATGAATCCCTCTAGCGAGCTGAGCTGGAGCTGCTCCATTTCCTCACCTCCCAGACCCTGAAGCTGGGCGTTTCCCCTGTTGTTTTCCCCAAACCTGAGTGAGTCCTTTCTCTCTCTCTCTCTCAGTTTCAGACAAGTCCTCAACTAGCTCATGGTAAATCTCCTCTCCTGTTAGGCAGGTCAATTTCAAACCACCTTCTTAAGTAATTTGATGCAATATCCCCCTGGAAAGCTCCTAAATCCCTCTTCTCCCTCTTGTGCTAGCCATCTCAAAATCTTTCAGCCCGGGCTGGTCAGCTCCCAAATCCCCCCTACCCCGTTCTCCCCTCCTGTTAAGTTTCAGGAAAAAAAAACCTCTCGTTTTTTAAAAATGCAATAAAAATAAATAAGAAGCAGCTTAGAGATGCTCCATCTATTGGATTTTTCATCCAGAGGATAATTTTAAAGAAGCCAGGTTTCCAGTGTTAAAATGTCTAGTCTCTGTTTAGGTGCTGTAGTGCCTTCTGAATGCAGCCTGCGATGTGTGAACTGCGTCTAGCTTGGGTCTGAGTTTTATAGCCTGGGAGCTGCCTGCCCTCTCCTGCTCCCTTCCGCTGCCACCCTATTGCTGAGCTGCGGCTGGCTGGAGTCAGAGAAGCAGCACGCACAGGTGGCTGTCAATTTCCTCCTTTAGGGAATGAAAGAAGATGCCTTGCATCTCTTCTGCTGAATATCCCCGCTCCCTCTGACTCTCCTACAAAGCTGAGATTTCCAGGACTTCAACACCAGACCTGTTTTCACCACCAGTGATTTATTTGTAGGAAGGGGGAAGGGGACCCCAGAAATACTCCCATCCTCTAAATTTTCTGGTTTGATGCTTTTAAATGCTCAGCAGCCTCCCAGGCAGGGAATGTTTCTCTCCCTTCTCTCACCCTCTTTCAGTTGTTTGCACTATCACCTGTCAAACACACTACAGAGCCATATTCCCCTCTTTCTGCAACTTCAGAGAGACAAGGTGGGTGAAGTAATATCTTTTATTGGACCAACTTTTGTTGGGGAGAGAGACAAGCTTTGGGGCTTATACAAAGCTCTTTTTCAGACCTGAAGAAGGTACTCGGAGAGACACAGCTATATACGAGGTGGAACAGATTAAGCACAAGGAGTTAGCACATTGCAAGAGAGTATTCAGGGTGAAGTGGGCACTTGGCAACTCTGCAGTTGTCGGGCAAAGGAGGGTACTGCTTTTTGTAAGGAGACATAAATCCAGTATCTTTACTGAGTCCTGATTTTGAATATCTAGAAAAAAGTTATGAATTTAAACTCCAGGCTCATCTTTTGAATATGTTGTGCCAGTTTCCTTGGAGGATGAGGACTGAGAGGTCAGATCGGGAGTGACACTTTGTGAAAAGTGATTGGCCACGGCTGATAGGGTGTTTTGTCTTATAATTTTTCTGTGTGACTTTATTGGAGAGCGTAGTGATTGTCTCATTTCACACACATAGTTGTTGTTAGGGCATTTAGTGCATTAGGTGAGGTACCGTTTACTTCCCAAGACTTTCACAGCTAAGCACTGATTTTAATCTCTGGTATCAATACACTGTACAGACGACTTGTGCTTCCTCCTCTGTACAATAGTACAAACTAAGGGTCTGATCCAGTTCCCATTAAAGTCAGTGGAAAGATTCTTATTGACATCAATGCCTAAGTGATCCAGCTCTCTCTGTGACTCACTGCATGACCTCCCTACTGCTATCCCTGCAGCTGTATAATGGGATAATGATACTTACCTCCATTACAAGAATTTTGTGAAACTGGTCAAATGTTTGATGTCCTAACAAGCCTGGTTAGTCTTCCTAGCCCAAACACTGCAACTTCAGGTCATCAGACAGACAGCTGTCCCCCATCGGACAAGGAGCAGAAAACTAGCTACTCCACTGTGGCTAGTTTAGAACCACCTAAACAATGTATAGATTCTTGGTGGAAGGCTCATGCCAGCAGCTTCTACACAGCCAGTGAAGAAGAACCTATCCTCTGTGAAGCCGTCTGCAGAGCAGTTTCAGTCTTCAGTCTGGAATAACTGTTCAGTCTCCCTTGTCATAGATTTAGGGTGTGTGCTGTGCAGTTAAAAAAGCCTCATGAAAATTCATGGGAGGGGAAAGGGATGCGACAATAATTTCCGTCAGTAGGCAAAGCACGCTACAGATAGTTTGAGCCAAGAGAAATGCAATAGATGACTCAATTAGAAATGCAATAGCTTCTCTCAACAGACAAGTGCTTTAGAAATTACAGTACCAAAAATACAGATGATAGTGTACTTCTCTCCTGTAAGAAGGAGACTGCATTTCTTGCCTGCAAGAGGCAAATTTTGGGCTTGTGGCTAAACCCTGAGGCTGGGTGTCAGGAGAGTTGGCTTCTGTGCCCAGTTGTTCAAAATGTGGTTTTGGGCCAGTCACTTCGCCCTTCTGTACTATGGGGATAATAATATTTCCTGCCTCTTGGGAATGTCGTGAAGTTTCAATTCATGAATGCTTATAAAGAGCCTTATCTCCATGTGTGCTTTATATTAATTAGAAGGGATAATTAAGAGGATTTTCCTCAGTTTGGGGGTTTAATGCCCCTTTGCCCCATAATATTCTCACCCCTGGATTTTCACTTCTTTATTCTTAAGATCTCTTTCCCTCTTTTTCCTTCAAAAACGATTTCTCTCCCTCTTTTCCCCCTGCTGCCCTGATTTTCTCACTTCCCAACTGTGTTCTCCCTTACCAGGAGCCCTAACGGAATCTTCCTTCTTCGTGCAGACCTGCTCTGAGCAGGGACAGATGACATAGTACTTAAAACCCTGGCAGTGCCTTGCAGACCTCTCTTCCCTGGAAGCTAACCGCTGCTGTAATTGGTGGAGATCAATTGGGGTTGGGAAATTTTAGCAATAACAAAATCCTAGTGTAGACACAATCTCAGAGAGTAGGTAGGCCTAAAATGAGACAGCCTCCTCCCCCCGCTTTGTGTAGATGTGCTGGCAGTTGTATATGTCGCAGTGTCTCCTGGGCCTTGCAAGGCTGCTGTTCTTGAGGATAAGCAGGAAATTGAAATTTAAAAAATCCTGCTGTGGTGGGAAAGGTTTCGTTTCAGTGTTAGTACACAGTTCACTGTCTGTAAGATGGGGCTAGTCATCCTTTGTTCCTTCCCACCTTTTGTCTGTCTTAACTGTTTAGGTTGTAAGCTCTTTGGGGCGGGAGCTGTTTCGTGCTATGTTTAAGCCCAGTGAGGCCCTGATCTCAAAAAGGAGCTTCGAGGAAGTCATGTAAAGTACGTTATGATTTGTTATCTCGGTCCTGGAAAGATTGGTACCGGTAGAGTTTGTATCTCCATGATCACAATGGGTTCAGATACCACAGTGATGGGCATGGTAGAGGAAGAGAAGAGAACCAGAGCACTCTGGGACAGTGAGATTTTTAACTGTGCTGCATGGCTTGTTCTGAAGGAACTCGCTGGATTTTTTTCAATCCAGGGGAGAGGATTTTGTTTTGTTTTTTTTTTTTCTTTTTAAGGTTAGTTTTAATTTTTATACACTGTGATTTGTCAGAATAATTGGTTCAGAACCAGAACAGCAGGGGTTGTTGCAGATCAGAGTTTGAAGCATGTTGGTAGAGCTTTGAGTTTGGAAGTTTGAACAACAACTGCTTCTACTAAGCCTGTCAGAAACGAGGGCTAATGGTCCTTTACTTTTCTGAGAGCTACACTGGAAAAACAAAAAGAAAATACTGAGACCATTAACTGCAGTTCACGCTATTAAAATATGCAGTTTTATTAAAGTATCAGATCAAAGTCAGCGGTGTTTATTTCTTATGCTGCATGCCATTTATTGTGTGTGTATGGGGGGAGGTGTATATATCCTTGCCCTGTAGTTTACAATGTGGATGTTTTCTTTTTCCACTGGCCAATTATTTCTGTTTTGTGTGAAAAAAAACTGAATTTACTCATCAATAAACAATTCTGTTGCCATTCCTTGCAGGAAAAAACAAAGCCTGGCCCTTGGTGTAAATTGTTTTTCTTGATATGGGATTTGTTGCCTGCTGGTGGTTGGACTGCTATGACTCAGGGTATTTGTAATGTTACAACTGGTTTGCCTGTAAGAGTCCAATTATTTTCTTAATAAAGGTTTGCAATTTTGCAGTTCACCTCTAAAGGGCACAAGGAGCACAGTTTGTATTTAATCAAATGTCATTTATATTCAGGAGTGACCCTATGGACAGAAACTGCACATCCCTATAAAATGCCTGTCTGAGGTCCTGAGTTGTTAGAGAGAGGGCTGTATTACAGGATTAATGCAATATTTTACAGTTCAGGATCAGACAGCTGATTTTCTACCAGATTTTTTTTTTAAGTGTAATAGAGGGCACACCAATGAAAAACCAATTGAAGGCAGAGGTGGAAGGAAAGATTCTGAAGAGAGAAGGATGCATCTAAATAGTTTCAGGGCCAGATTTTGATCTCACTTACATAAGTTTAAACCTGGAGCAATTCTTTCAAAGCTAGTGCTCTTATTCTGCATTTACACCAGGATAGCTGAGCAAAGAATGTGTTTCTAAAGATATTTGCAAAGGAATGATGCTAATCCACAATAGACAAATTATCCTTGGAAGGAAGAAATCAAAAGAAGTCATTAAAGAACAATATTGACTTCAGGGAAATCTTTCAAACAGATTGACCTTAAAACATAAACACATGTACTCATCCCTTGTTTCTCATCATTTTGTTTGCCACATTGGCTAATGTTTTCAAAGCTGTGTTTCAATGAGAACTTGGTCCCTTTCCTGCTCATATTCCTTTGTCGTTATTCATTAATACCTGGGATATCTATAGCAGCTTTCATCTGAGACCTCAATGCTCTTTACAATATAATTATGGAATACTTAACTGCTGCTGTCTAGTGGACAGAGGCAGAACTGCTCAACTGTGTGTCATTGGCTCTGTAATGAAAGCAGCTAAAAGAGATTCTCCTTTAGCACAAGTGATCAGCGGCTCATTCTTTTGGCACTGGAGGATCTGAGTTCTGTTCCTGCTATCACCACAAAGTTCTAGCTGACCACCATGCAGCATAGTGACCACCACAAAGCACTAGGTGTGTTTGGATTTGCTACAATATATTCCTAATAGCAAAAGAAATAGAATCACTTGCCAAGTGCACTGCTTTTTTGTATCATTCTCCCCACTCCTAGTTAACCCAGCAATCTTATCCCAGTTGTGGCATTCTGGATTCTGCTAATTGCGAAGGTTGTTACTTTATTAGCTCCCTTGTCGCTGTCCAGGCTGTACTTTTTGCAGAACTCCCTGAAATAGGAAACAGCCTGTGATGAGGTAGGTAGATGGCGTGCTGAGATTGGCAGGCAGAGGGTTAGCAGGAAGGTCTATAGTTAGGGTTGTCAAGGAAGCAGGGCTGGGCAGGTGATGGCTAATTAGGCCATTCCTCTCAGCTCCTTCTGTGTGGGCTGAATTGATGAATAGTGGGAGCTAGAAGTTTTTATAGGAGAAAGAGATCAGTGCTATTTTTTGGTGAAGCCCTCCGTCTCTCTGTATTCCGGCCGCTTGCTAGTCCAGAGAAGGGATCTGAGGAGAAATTAATGGTGTGCTTTCACACACAAATGCTCTGGAAGCTGAGTCTGACTTTTTCCTTTGTTTTTAGTACAACAGCATTACTAATCCCACTTAGTGACAGCCAAGTGGCTCTGGCCAACCAGACAGCGCAACACAGAGTTGATTACCTGGAAGAGGCTGTCTGGTGAGTAGTTTTCTTGTTGACTTACCATGCCGCCATAAGCAGATGCATGCTGCATAGTCCAATCTTCTCCCCTCCAGGCAGTTCAGCAAGCACAATTTTTAAAAGGGCTGGATACGCTGGGTTCAAATGAGTGTAATTCCACTGAAAATCAATGGATCTAATCTATTTAGCACCTCTAAGGACCTGACCCCATGGGCATCTGCTGTTACCAGCTGTTTGCACAACAGCACTTCCTATTACCTTTCCTGTCTGAAATCACTTGGCATAAAGGTTCACTGCACATTGTCACCACCTGCAGTGTCCAAATCCTGAGTCTTAAGAGCTAATGCAATAATGCACCTGCATAACCTGATGGTGAGGTGTCACTTTTCTACTCTGCCGTCCATTGCTAAATGATCCCTTTAGGCAGAGAAGAGAGTGTGTGTAGGGCAGTCTCTCAAGCTCCCAAGGGAAGCCCACAGCTGTAACACCTTTGGTTGTGAGCATTTACAATCTTCTCAGTTAAGCATCATTAGGCTAGGTCAGTACTTGGATGGGAGGGAGACATTCAGGAAGGGTTGTTGGGTAGCCCCCAGTAATGGGTGCTCCTCTCATTTAGCAGCTGTCTCAGAGTAGTATGGGAGGATGTGGTCTTTAAGGTTAGATCTAAAACTACTGGGGGTTATTAAAGATCCCATGTCACTGTTGCAAGAGTTGGGTAGGGCTGGGCTGTGGCTCTGGTGTCCTAGCAAAGTCTCATATGGGTTCTGTCCATCTTCTACTCCTTTACATTCCTCCTGCAGTTTCGGTTGCATACAATATTTGTCCTTATCCTAAGCCAGCTGTGCATTGTTGACAGCACTGTTATAAATGCTGTTGTGCTCTGCAATTTAGTGGTGGATGTAGGTTGTAAAGCAGCTTGATGTTTGTCAAAAGGTCTTCTGTAAAGCAGGGAAGAACTGCACTATGCATAATTAGCCTTCCTACATTGGTGTCAATTATAAGCATCAGTAAACTAAAGAAATCTATAACACAGCTCTCTGCCTACGCTCAAATCTATTTCCCAGACCTCTTGTGTGCTGACAATCCCATCCATCTTGGAGGGCCAATTCATTTGACTCTTGGACACTCTGTATTCTGGTGGTAGTGGGATGTATTCCGTTTCCAGCTGAGTTGTGTCCCCATTGATGCTGTCTTCTCACATTCAGGATGGACTTCATGTAAACAGGCTTTCAGAAATATTTGCACAAGGAGGCTTAAAAAGCCCTACTGCCCAGAGAAACAAACAGCGCCACTTCTTGTTGCACCTAGCCCTTTGCACATCAGAGTATTGTGTTGAATCATGTACCAAAAATGAATTCAAACCAAAGCTGTTAGGGAAACACAAATTGTAATTGCAAAGACCATGTCTTTTCTTCATAGGCCTGATAATGATATACACAATATCTAAGCTCTTAACGTATGGCTTGTCATGGTAAAACCCTATTAGAACAGCTAATTTTCTGACCCTTGTGGTCAATAAATCATTAAGTATAATATGAGTTTTTATTGCCAATTTACATCCTGCCCTTTCCACTGCAAAATACAGAGTTTGGGATCTCTTATGACCATTAGTTTAAAATGCATTTGGCAGAAGAATTGACTGCTTTGTTTCATGGCAGGCATAACAGGTTTAATATCTGAATTTTTTTCCAATTTGATTTTCATGTGTTTTTTTAATAACACTGCACATCCAGTGTTATTCAGCCTGTATGTGGTGATATCACACTGCAGTGGATAGCACAGGGCACATTCTCTTGTGTCCCATTGTATGTATGGCTTTACCCTTGACAAACTGAGTCAATAAGAGCTTTGCCATTGACTTAAATGAGAGCAGGACTGAGCCCATAGGGACTTTCTATTAAGGACCATAAGAGTGTTTTGATTGACTGCAGTGGGCGTTGAATCAGACCCATAGAAAGAGGGTCTGAGCACAGAATCGAGAGCCAGGAATTGAGGAGTACTAATGTCCACTCCCTGTAGAACTTGAGCCCGGAAGATGCTGAGCTTTCACGGCGTGTAATGATTGTGCCACCTTTGAAAAGTCAGGCTGTTGATCTCCTGGTTCAGTTTCAAGTGAGGCTAACACTTTCCTCCTACCACATGGCGAGGGGGTGATTTTGTGAAGTTTAATGTTTGTAAAGTGCTTTCAGGAGAACACCCATGTGCTATGTCAAGTAGCAGGCAAATGAATCTCTTTGTAGGGTAATGATCAATTACAGAATTTAAATGAGATCCCCTTCAATGTGGGTGTCATGGAGAATCAAACCCAGTCTAATGATTTGTGAGCCAGGCTCCAATTCGAGACAATATGCAACGAGCAGAATGCCGAACATCTCCTAAATGGAAACGCCTACTCAGGCACAGCTATTAGCAACAGCGTTACTATGGCCATTATTATTCTCCTCTCTGGACAGCATTACCAGGGTCCCTGCAGTTATGATAAACTGCCACCTTTGGCTTATAATTATCCTCAGTTACAAAAGCTGCTGTCTAGAATTTTATGGCAGTTGTGTTCCTTCCCTTTCCAATCTCGTTCTTCTCTAATGAATTAAAACGGTGGTATTGCTTTATTTTAAAGAGCATATATAGGTGCATAAGCAAATGTTAAAAACATCACAAATACATCAAAGACACACATCTCAGGGATACCACTAGATAGATCAAGTGACTCCAAGCATAATGAGGAGTCCATACAAATCTGCTTACCAAGCTGTGACTTGTGGTATTGGAACCCTTTCACCTAAGATCTTAAGGGTGAAATTCACACCTGTGTAGGATGCCTGTGTATCACTTAAGTCTTGATAGTAAGTGCTGCACAGGCCTTGGGCTGGCCCCCTTAACTGGGGTGGATTTTGCCCATGGTATTGCCAGCCCCAAGCAATCAAAAAATCATGAGCCAAAACCATGAGATTGGGCTTAATCCTGAGAATTACATAGTAATACATCTTGGTAAGCTTTATATTTGTCTTCTCGTGGCTTGGCTCCATGTGGGCGTGGTTCACACTTTCCAGTTTTCCTCCACAACCATGAGGCTTAGCAACTTGCAGATATTTTTGTTTTGTGGTATTTTTTTAAATGAATGATAAGATTCTCTTGCAATCACAGGTCTCCAGGAGCTGGGACTTTTATAAAAACAGCAAGTATCACAAGTCTCATGATGAAATTACAAGAGCTGGCAATGCTGAATAGGACCACACTTTCAAGCATCAGAGCTTAAAATTCACCTGCAAAGTGTATGCTTGAAGGACCAGATCCAAAGCCCCTTGAAGTCCATTGAAAGACTCCCATTGATGGCATTGGACTTGGAAATATTCCCTCCACTTGTACTGGGAGAAATGCTATCAAATATTGATGTGATCATGGGGTCAAAACACCAGAAGAACAATAGCCAAGTTTTTTAGAAGGGACTAGTGATTTTTGGATGCCCGACTTAAAGCACCTTAACCAGACCTGATGGTTGGTTGGTTAGTTTATTCAGAAAATGCTGGGCATCTGTTCTCTGAAAATTGGGGGTATGTCAGCTATGTCCTTTGGGGTATGTCAACTTGGGCACCCAAAATCACCAGTTGCTCTTGGAAAATTTTGGCTGATATTTATTGGTACACTAGTGAATTTCCAACTATACCGTCCCTCCCCCTACAAGTCCCCCAGAGCAACACTGACTTGCCGTGATGATTCACTATGCCATTAACAAAATGTTCTTATGCTGATCTAGCTAGGCCTGCTACATGAGAGCCAATTTGTTTCTTCCATCTGCCAGTCACAACTGCAGCTTATTTGTTTTACTTACAGAGCATATGATGTGCTGAGAAAAGATGGCTATAATGAAATTGGCTAGAGTCCCTGGAGTGTATCTGGAATGATCTATTAATTTGCCAGCCAACTGTACAATATCTATTATAGCTTAGCAAGGAACCTGTACTGAATGCCCAGTCAGCTGCAGCTTTCCCTTTGCATCTCCCCTGCTGTCTTCAAATATTTTAGGCTTTTGGGATAAAATCATTAAGTCATGGGCATGACAAATGGCACAGATGCTATACTTGTTGGCTTGATTTTTTCATCTCATGTCCCATTGACAAACTGTTGGCTGTGTGTGAACTCTGTGCAGGAATAATGGGGGAAGTCAGCATCGAGGAATATTTGTTCCCCAGAGCAATTTCAGCAATGCTGCGTAAGCTTTCCGCATCCTGACTCCATTTGAGCAAGGAGTTGTCCTTCTATCTTTGTCATCTCGAAAGATGGTCAGCTGTGTTGTTGTCTCCTGTTGATGCTTTAATAAGAACTGGATCTAGGCCATCCAACTAGGTTCAGACAGGCATCAGAGGATGATAATTTGAGGGGAGGTTTTGGGAGATTTCTGATGTCTGACAACCAGAGGGCCCTTTGAAAAAGCATAGATTTGCTTGCCTGTAGCGAACTACATTTTAGATCATATATACGAAATTCTGATACCCCAGGGATTGCATCTATCTATCTGATAACTTCTTTATTATGAAACCGGCCCACAAATTGCCAATGTAACAGTTGCCACATGTAAATTCTCTGTGCATTTGGTCCTACCACGTACAAGAGTATGGCATATTCCCCCTCCCTGCTCTCTCTGCAGTGCCACATGCTTCCAGGAAAATACGTTCCAGTGCTTACTGATACAGCAGGAATATTGTAAGAAATCAGATCACTTTTGTCTCCAGCTTTTCATTTGCTTTCTATGATGGAATGAAATTATGAAGTCAAGGGATGCACCCAGCTGAGACAGCTGCCTCTCAAGAGCAACAAAGAGTAGGTCTCGGATACTTCCTTTCCTTATTGGAGGCTAAAAGCGTGAGATGTAGATCTGGGATTTCATACGCAGCTGCCACTGTTGTTCATTGATTGGCTGGAATGGTACTTGTATGTCACTTTAACAAGACAACGTTTTTTGCCACATCTATGTCAGAAGCTGATACATTTCTAAAGAGAGCCTGAAGGCTGAGAAGCTGAAAACTTGAGCTGCCTTTTCCATTTCTCTGGCTGCATAAGGTGTGTCATTCTGTAGACAGACTTACTCTAAATATGTCTTGAGGTGGGGGCTGAATAATACTCATATTCCCTCGCTTTTACATGGTACTTGGCACCTGTAGATCTTGAAGTGCTTCATAAAGGAGGTCAGTATCGTTATCCCCATTTTAGAAGGTGAAACTGAGGCACAGCTGGGCAATTACTTGTCCCAGGTCACCCCAGTATCAGAGGCCCAACTCTCAGGAGCAGTGCTTGGGGCTGGGATAGGCACTTCTTACTTTCCTAAGACAAATCCAGTTCTAGCACTTTGTCTGGAAGATGATATGGACCTTCGCACTGCTGTTCCTGACGATACCAGTATGGGTCTCGTATAGTAAGACTTGGCATTTCTAGAACAGCCCTTGCAAACACCAATCCTTACTACCTGGGATGGTAATTAAGTAACTCCCCCTACTTTTACAGATGAGAAAACAGAAGCTCAAAGGGGAAGTGACTTGCACTAAACAAATCTGTCACTGAGAGAGCTGGGAATAGAACCCAGCTGTTATGGCTTTGTGTGTATCTATAACAACCTGGGCCCCCAGTCCTCTGTACTAGCCCCTGGGCAAAGGTGGCACTTGTTTTACGCTCTGTAGCAGCTCTGTCACGTCCACATTAATCCAAAATAACTCCACTGACTTGCATGGAGTTAATTCCACCTTTACACATGGGTGAGAACTGGTCCCAAAACAGTTACAGAGGTGTTGGCTGAAAGCAGAACTGCTGTACGCAGTGGAGCTGTCTAGAGCCGTTTGATGCTTCTGAGGACGGCATGGTGCCACTTGAATCGGGATGCTGAAGGTCTGCAGCTCAGCTGTGGTAAAAGCATTCCCTCAGTATATCTCTGACCTTTACTTCATGTTAGGTTTTCAGTTACATGCAGGCAATGCCCAAAGTGGCTGGCTCTTAAAAACCAAGCTGGGTTTTTAGCCTGTCATTTTAGGGGGGCAGAGCAGGAGGCTATGACATGTTTGTTTTCTGTGGATCCTCAAAACTAGCAACTGCCCCTTGGAATTGTCTGGGCTATTGCTCGATAGCTACTAATGGAATCCCATTTAGCCCCCAAGAAAAATACTGCAGCACTTACAATAGCATTGTACTAGAGCTGTCAATTAATCACAGTTAACTCATGTGATTAACTAAAAAAAAATTAAGCGTGATTAATCACAGTTTTAATCGCATTGTTAAGCAATAGAGTACCAATTGAAATTTTATTAAATATTTTGGATGTTTTTCTACATTTTCAAATATATTTGTTTCAATTACAACACAGAATACAAAGTGCACAGTGCTCATTTTATATTATTTTTATTACAAATATTTGCACTGTAAAAATAATAAACAAAAGAAATAGTATTTTTCAGTTCGCCCCATACAAGTACCGTAATGTAATCTCTTTATCGTGAAAGTGCAACATACAAGGATAGATTGTTTGTTACATAACTGCACTCAAAAACAAAACAATGTAAAACTTTAGAGCCAACAGGTCCACTATTTCTTGTTCAGCCAATTGCTAAGAGAAACAAGTTTCTTTACATTTATGGGAGATAATGCTGCTGGCTTTTTATTTATGTTACCTGAAAGTGAGAACGGGTGTTTGCATGGCACTTTTGTAACCAGCATTGCAAAGTATTTATGTTCAAGATATGCTAAACATTGGTATGCCCCGTTGTGCTTCGGCCACCATTCCAGAGAACATTTTTCCATGCTGATGACGCTCTTTAAAAAAATAATGCATTAATTAAATTTGTGACTGAACTCCTTGGAGTAGAATTGTATGTCTCCTGCTCTGTTTACCTGCATTCTGCCATATATTTCATGTTATAGCAGTCTTGGATGATGACCCAGCACATGTTGTTTGTTTTAAGAACACTTTGCGTTTTGTCAAATATAAAGTGAAAGAAGTTACCAATGGTGGTTGAAGCATGAAGGGACATATGAATCTTCAGCTATCTGGCACATAAATAGCTTGCTACATCGACTACAACAGTGCCATGAGAACGCCTGTTCTCACTTTCAGGTGACATTGTAAGCAAGAAGTGGGCAGCATTATCTCTTGCAAATGTAACCAAACTTGTTGATCTGAGCAATTGGCTGAACAAGAAATAAGACTGAGTGGACTTGTAGGCACTAAAGTTTTACAGTGTTTTATTTTTGAATGCAGTTATTTTTTGTACATAATTCTACATTTGTAAGTTGAAGTTTCATGACAAAGAGTTTACATTACAGTACTTGTAGGAAGTGAATTAAAAATACTGTTGCTTTTTGTTTTTTACAGCACAAATATTTGTAACCAAAAATAAAAAAAAGTGAGCACTGTACACTGTATTCTGTGTTGTAATTGAAATCAATTTATTTGAAAATGTAGAAAACATCCAAAAATATTTTAAATAAATGGTATTCTTCTATTGTTTAACAGTGCAATTAATAGCGATTATTTTTTTAATTACTTAGCAGCCCTACATTGTACACATGGATGTTATTTTGAGCTTACAGCTTCTTCAAACTTCCTGTAAACCCTAGACGAATGATAGAGAGCAGCCATTTAAAGGACCAGCAAACCCTTGTAGCTTAGCACAGGTAGTGGGGCTCATTATCAGAAGGTTGAAGACAAATACTTTGGAATTCTAGGGTTACGCTAACACTTTAGCATCAAAGAGGATTTGCCCTGAACCTGGGATTGTCACTTACGCCAGTGCAAAGTGTGTGTGTAAATTGGCACAATTTGGATCTGGAATTTGCCATACCCCACTTTGCTGTAATGTAAATGAAGTCAAATGGTTCAGGAAAACAAGGAATCAAGCCCAGGATCTCAGTTTACGCCTCAGCTCCTCTGGACATAGATCTGCCTTTTCTCTTGAAGTCTTTACCTGTCCCTTAAAGAGAGAACCGGTCTGAACCAAAGGCCCCAACGCTTGGGGATATTCAGTACTATGATGCTGACCTGGGCCTATCTATGTCCCTGTTTCCTCAGATCCAATCTGAAATCCAGTTTGCCTGAGTAGCCATCCTCTGATAATCACTGACAGCTACTACCTAGGGGGAGGGACAGGTCAGTGGTTTGAAAACTGGCCTGCTAAACCCAGGGTTGTAAGTTCAATTGTTGAGGGCCCTAATTAGGAATATGGGGCAAAAATCTGTCTGGGGATTGGTCCTGCTTTGAGCAGGGGGTTGGACTAGATGACCTTCTGAGGTCCCTTCCAACCCTGGTATCATATGATTCTATGACTGTCCACTTCTAGCCACAGTGCTATCTGAGCACTTCTCATGGAATATTATCTGCTGAACATGAGCAACGTGCTTGGTGCTGTGGAAGACACACATTAAGGACAGTCCCTGCCTTAGTGTTCTGCAGACAAGATGAGAGAAGAAAGCCAGAGGAGAGAGGTAACAGTTTTTTTAAGGCAGATCAAATCAGCTCCTCTCCTGCAGTGGAATATTGGGTGAAGAAGGTGTCTGACGTGAGCTAGTGTTAATTGTGAACGTAGAATGGATTAAAGAAATGTTGTGTGTTCCTTTAAGCAGGAATGAGGAATGTTGAAATAAAGTTGTCAGGAAGAGAAACATTAAGGTACGGAACAATGGGTCCATTTAAGCTAATGGTGGGACATTAGTAGGAGATCGATAAGAGTTAATAAGGAAATAAGATACGTGTGTCTAGCCCCAGGTAAACTTATCAGTTCTGTTCCCTTTGTTATCTTGTTAAATTCATGCCCTTTTTATCTGTATAAATAAAGTAGTGTAAGCCTTGCATGGCATTCACACATTATCTGGGTGTATTAGCAGAGCGCTTTGCTAATAAAACAGAGTGGTCTGAGAAACTGTGAGTCCTGAATCTGACTTTGACATAGTGGACTTCCTGGGAGAATTGTCTTATGGAGGTATTTATATGGGTAAAGACCTAATGCTCAGGAACTTGTCGCTCATCCCATTCGTACTGTGCAGCATGGAGGAAAGTAGGAGGACTGCGCTGGGGAAGGAAATGAACAGAGCATTGAGGCTTCCTTGCCATGGAGAGGATGAGACTATAAGAGAGGAGATGAGGCCTGGAGGTTGGAGCAGACTTGTGGAGCAAAGAGAAGAGGCTTATCTCTGTGATAAGGTAGTAGGAAAGGGGGAGTGAGCAGAGGTTTGAAGGGAGTGATGGGCTCTGGCTGAGCAAAAATCAGTGCTTTAGAAATACAGAAAGGAGGGTTACATGTATCAGGCAGGCTGTGGTAGTATCTGAGGCTGGAGGTGGAGAAGTGTGCTGCAAAAGAGGCTCGGCTTTGCTCTCTGTTGTGGCAGAGGCAGGAGCTGGTGTCGGCCTCGAGGCGAGGGGAGTTCAAACGTGGGGTCAGATGGCTGGAAGCCTGTGTGATGGGACAGAGGGTAATGTGGCCAGTGGCAAAAGAGGAAGTGACAGAGAAGGAAAAATAAGGAGATGAATTACAGTTGTGTGGCTTCAGCCTGTTTGTATTCCTGCTGAACCAGCAATAAGGGATTGTATAACTGTCCGTGGTCACATAAATAGTAGTGGGGCACTTCCCTGGGGAATAAAATAAACCTGACACCAGGACATTATTACAGCCTAATAGCGCCATCACGTTTTTCTCTTCTCTGTGTTCTATGGCAGCGCTAGCTTGATGCAGATATTTTGAAAACTTTTTACATACTAGAAGCAACTGCCAGAGGAAAAAATGAACAGACTGGAAAATAGAAAATTACTTGTCTATCAATCTTAGGCTCTTGCCGTATTTACACGGCCTCTTCCTTGCATCACCTGTGATGCTGGGAGGTTTTGGTATCCATGAAACAGCTCATTTTCTCCCCTTTGCCTCACTTGCTCTGCTAGAACCATTAGGATTTAAAACCAGCCACAGCCAGAGCATTTACAATTTAACAATCAATAAAAAAAAAAATTACACTCCAAGACTGGAAAGAAATCATTTCGGTCTCGTCTCTCCCTTCTGGGGTGTAGCGAGAAATATGTGCTGGGCTAGCTCTGGTGTGAAAAGCATTAGCAGCCAGTTAGACAGCTAGTATTGTCTTAAACTCAGCAGGCAATGGAGAAAGTCAGTGGCCTTAGCAATATGACTGAGACAGCAGCTTTGGGACCATTTGACATGTATTGAGTGGGAATGAAGTAAGGTTTTTCTGAGAGGGGACCATCTGTTCATTCTGTTTGTACTTGGCACAGTGAGGTCCTGCTCCATGACTAGGTCTCGAAGGTGGTACTGCAATATGGATAACAAAGGCTGGGCATTCTAGCCAGGAAAATTGCATCAAACTAGCACAAACAACAATTGAGCTCCAGTCCTGAAATCGGAAGCACAGGGACAGAACCATGAAGAGCCCCACTGAGAGTACTGGAGCGGGGAGCTGCCTACATGGAGCTCACTGCCGGATAATGCATAGCCCTATATGGGATGCCTCACATTCTAGCACCTGCATTCTTGCACTGCATGCAATACTGGGTTCCTGGCCCTCACGACAAGCAATCTTATGCCTGCTGCTGAGGGGAGGGACTGTTTTCCTTCTGCAGGATAAGAGGGACATGCACATTTTAAATCTGTTTTTAATTGGAAATGTCAAGGGGGAACAAAATGAAACCTCCCATGAGCTCAAGGGCTGCTCTGTCTGCTCACTCTCCCCTCAGATTGATTGCCCTTCTTCAGTGCAAGGCAGTGGGCTCTGACAGCCATGGCAGCATTTGCCATCAATCAGGACTGTGATGCTTTAGGGGCAATCCCCACAATTACAGCCTCTTTTAAAAGAAAATGAGTAATGAGAGGCATTGCTTGCACTGATGGGCACAATCGTCAATGGCTGCAGATTCAAGGCTTTGCAATTTAATAGTTTCTGTCCTGTATATAGTAGGGTCAGCCCCAGGTTCTCAAAAAATCATGAGACTTGACAAGGGTCAGGCTGCTGGTGTGCAGAGGCCACTGCCCATCATTCTGACCAATATGATCTTATTGTTTGTGTTTCTCTCCTCTGTCTCTTCCCACCTGCTGTCTCTTGTGTTCTACTTCGTCCCTGCCCCAAGGACCTTACAATTGATCTTTTTTTCTGAGTTTGTACAGCACCTAGCCCAATGGGGTTCTGGTCCATGACTGGCTCTCAGAGGCGCTATTGGAATATAAATAATGATGATGAGACTGGCTTAAATCATAAGATTGAAAAAAAATTGATTTGGGGGTTCTTCTTTGCCTCTTGTTTTCTGAGCCATTAGGTTACCGCTTAAATCCGATTAGTGAACAGGCTGGAAATCATTCACTTAAATTTGTGGGGTGCAATTGATCACAAGCTGTTATTTCTGTTCTGTTAATGGCTGTCATCTAAGGAACAACATGCTGTCACCAGTTCTTTGGAGAAGGACTTTTGGGGTAAAATGGATGGGATTTAATATCAAAACAAATAACTTGGGGCAGGGGTCCTAGAACTGATTCACTTTCATCATCTTTAATGCACTAACAACTTCCATTTTAAATGAAGTGCTGCAGTATTTCTAGTCGGCTGCACAAGAGAGACCTAGTCAGCAGCAAGATTGTGATTGAATTTATATTCTACTATAATAGTCCAAGGCTGTTTAAAGAAAAGTGGTATTTCACTTAGCCTGGTCCAATAACCTCTCATCCCTTGTCATTCCCTTTCAGCCTACCTGACGTGGGCAAGGAGACGAAATCAACCCAAGTAATGAGCACTATTGCAGGCTTTATTCAAGAGCTTTAATAGACAAGCGATGTTAGTGGAATAACTTATCTTCCTCTCACACTAAGTGTGTCTTTTCTCAATGTGTAAAAATCTCCCAGGATACACGGGGCCCAATGGGCCATCTCCTCCCTTCACGATGGTCCTTAATTTCAGAGCAGAGAGCTGTGCTGTTTGCCTGATTAGATGGAAGGCTGTGGCCATAGGATATTTTCCAAGTAGGGGACATAAGGCAAGGCTGATAGGGAGTCACTGAAGGAAACTGTTGCAGCTTTTGTTTACACTGGGTAATCACTGCACCTTTATTACACAAGCTACTGTAGAAACTAAGCATCCAGGGCGATTTAAGAATCTTAGCTACGGCACAACATTCAGCCCTGCAGGCAAGATACGGTCTGGCCAGACTTGGCTGTGAACTCAGAGGGAGCAATCGCTAGGAAGATCCTTCCCCTGAGAATACCAGCAAGGGGGATTGGATGGAAGGAGCTGTTGTGAGGGTGGCTTCTTACCTGCCCTACTAGGAGCTTGACTCAGGCCACCAAACTTAATTTACACAAGCTGCAGAGCTGCCATTGCTGCTGCAGGAGTGGTTTGCCACAAGCATCCTACAGGCAACCGCCTCTTTAGCCTTTTCAACCCCCCTTGGGCTATCGAGTGCTCACACGTAAGTGGCAAAACCTTTTCTACAGCAGCTTTGTTAACACCCAAGCAGCATCCTGTTGTGGAAAGTAATGTGAGGATAATAGCTGCTAATCCTTAACTAGTGCCTTATGCCCCATCTGCTCTCCTTTGTCCTGTTCCGAGCTCTAGCTGAGTTCTCCTTCACTTCACCGGGAGCAGGACTGGAACCTGAGAGAGCTGCTAATGCTTTTAATCCTCTCCCACCATGAGATACCTAGAAGGAGAAGCTGGGATATGCAGCATTTGTGCTTTGTAGCATACTGGCTGCTCCAGGGAGACAGATGGGCAGGATCCCATAGGCAGGCAAGAATTATTACGAGGCATCGGTATAGTCCATGTGACACTGCAGGAGCAGGCACTGAGCAGCACTGGGGAGTTCTTCTTTTCATGTCCTGGTGACAAGGAACAGCAGGCTCTTGTGGAAGAGACAGCAGCTGGCAGGAGCTTTGTCAGTCTTCTAAGCAAGTGGCGGTGGGTCTGCCCCATGCAATGACCCAAACAAGCGGAGGTTCAGATTGTCCGATAGTCACCACACTGAAAACAGTCTGAGATGCTGAGCTGTAGCAGGCTTTGCGGGAAGGGACCTGCCACCCCTTTGTATGGACACAGGTGGGGATCAAGGGCATTGACCACAGCAGAATGCATGGTGTGCTATGAGCTCTGTCACAAGCTAAAGGCAAATCTGGCCCCAGGCCGTGACAGTGGGCTAGTGCAGTGGCAGAGTGGGATTCCTACCATGGAAAGTCTGTCCTTGAATGATGTACTCTAGCTCCAAGCTAGTGAGATCTGCCAGCTATGAGCTGTGATGAGGCCTCTAGGGCAGACGCAGCAGCAGAAGCAAAAGGTACTGAGCGAGCAGGAGGAAATGCTTCCATCTGAGCCATTCTGCCCTGCCCCACCAGGATTGCTTCTTGGCCACACTCACACTCCGTAGCAGCAGGGCTGGCTTTCACTGTAAGTGGTTAGCAGGGATCGGGCACACTTAGTTCTGGTTCTAGAGATGGGTGAGTCCTGGCAGTTCGGTTCAGAAAACACCCAGGTATTCAGGGGCTTGTCCAAACCCACTGGAAACCAGGCTGAACCTTCATTGGGATGGATTACATTATGAGATTTCTAGTGCTTCCTGCTTCTCCCAGCTTGGCAACACCAGAAGAATAGTTTTACTTGAAGGATTCTTGTCCTTTCTCTCTAGTCCTGGTCAGAACCAGTGACCTGCAGGGGGTTCAAAACTCAGCAGTGGAGGAGAGTCAGCCAAAGTGGTTCACAATTCAGGTTCAATGCCATTTCCAACAGAAGCGTCAGTTCAGATATTCTACTCCCTCGGCTGGCTGATCTAACCTTAGGTAATACATTATAGTCCATATGAGTATTCCTTCACTAGATAAATCCATGCATTACCATAGGTTAAAATAAGACCGTATGATCTAATGGCTAGAGTTGGGGGACTTCTGTTTGTGTGTGGCTCTCCCATTGATTCTCTCTGTGGCCTTGGGTACTTCACTTAAACTTTCTGACTGCAATTTTCAAGGAACCTAAAGGAATGAGGTATCCAAATCCCACTGAAATTCCATGACTGGGGATAATGCCTCTCTTTTTTTGTAAAGTGCTTTGGGATCTCCCTGTAACCTCATTAATCAGAATAGAGACCACTGCTGTAGTTTAGGATGCTTCATTGCTTTGATTCATAATTCTCATTTGTCTAAGGTGTTCAGAGTATTAAACAATCACAATTAAACAAACAGAGTATTAAACAATCCCTGTGAATTGTGGTGAGGAATTCAAACAGCTGGGGATGGAAGTAATTCTCCCCTTCTACTTACCAACCAATTAAAAACAAAAGGACTCTTAGAAGATGTAAAAGAAAAGGGAAACTCCAGAGACAGAGCAGTATTTTCCAGGCATGTCTTGGATTTAGGAAATGTACTTGGAAATTGTTTTGATCTGTACCGTGGTGTAATTTGTTTGGATATCTGATAACTTTGAACAGTATTTTTGGACTCTGATATGGATCTTCCCTGCATATACAGTCCCAATTACCAAGGCACTTTTAAAAGCTGCTTCCGTATGTGTTTGCACAATAGATTTGAGTGACCATGAGGGCATGTTCAGTGTCATTGTAAATGGGCACCGTCGCCCCATGCATCAGGATATAATGGACATTTTGGAAGCTCCCACATGCATCCTTGATCACTCTCAATGGAAGTAATGTGTAGCCTGGTGTTTTCGGCTAGAGTTGATGATCAGTTCGTCATTCAAGCCAATCGCAGTTGTATTAAACCCTGCTGGTAAGTAAACCATAGACTGAAATCAGTGGTTTCTGCATTGGCCTCCCTGTCTCATTCAGTGTGGATCTTCTAGAAAATGAATGAAATTAACATGCAGGTCAAGCACCAGAGGATCATTTTGTTTAGAACAAAGTGGCCCCTGTGAGCACTGGAGTGTGGGAGCCGCTGCGGCAGCAGCAACATGATGATCTGGTCTCTTCTATTCCCAAGTTCCAGTGGTTTTGTACAGTCAGATTTTTACATTTTAGCTGCAGCAATGGGAAGTGGAAGAATCCAGAGAGGTCTGTGCTTTGTTTCGCTTTCTCCCCCACCCCATTCCCCCAAACAACAAAATTCTCAAAACCCCGACTGCTCAGCTATGTGTCTGTTGTATCTAGACAAGGGTGGGGGTTTGCATCCAGGGTTCTGGTATGGTCCATCAAAACCTGTATAGGATCTGCTTGGATTTCTTAGATGATCCTTAACTGGTATAGAGAGCCTGGCTGTGATCTTGCCCCCACTGAAGAGCTCTTCCATTGATTTCAGGAAGTGCAAGATCAGTCCTTACATGAGAAGCGAAGCTGCTAGCCGTGTGCTGTGTAGAAACTCCAGCCTGCCTCATATGCCATTTGTACCAATTCTCAGGTGTCTAATTGCATCCAGAGGTTTAATTCAAGCACCTCACCTTGTGCAGGAAGGTGAGAGCTGGTGCAGTTTCAATGAGGAGGGAGATTTACAGCTAACTGCCATATCAGAAGGAAACATGAAAGCCGCTCTTAAGCCCTTTCACATTGATCTAAACAAAACAAGGAGAACTGAGCCCATCCCTTCTGCCTCAGGGACCCAGGGTCCCCTGGCTTGTTAGCTTTGTTGATAGGATTTACAAATAAATTTAATTTTATGTCCTCCATAAGCTAATCATGCAGGGATTATGCCTGGAAGGAAACCAGAGGTGAGGGGGTAATAACATCGCTCTCTGATGTAACCTGTGATTAGTGATATAACTGGTGATTAGCCAGAGGCCAATTTCCTTCCTGGGCAATTTTGATACTCACAGAATTCACTGCTATTCACAGGAGCATGGTTGGGTTTTTACTTAGCCTTTGCTGTTTAAATGTTAGTTCCTCGCTGGAATTGAAACAAAGCCCCTTAAGAGGGACTGGTATCAAGACGCTGCATTGGAAATAGCAACAGAATTTGATCCTGCCTCTGCAGTACCAACCTCTGGCTTCTGAGCTAAGAGCCTGACCCAAAGCCCATGGAAAGGGATCTGGCCTTCCTCCTATGGCATTTCTACCAGTTCTTGAGGGGACTTCAGATCTAGTCTTTGGTCCGGTAGCTGCCTGCAATAGCAAGTGGCTACAGAGGCTGGCTCACAAAGGATGAGATTGAGAGAACTGTCCGTGACACACTTTACAAGCATGTTACAATGCATAGAATAAGGGCCCTGATCCTGCAAATGCTTAAGCATGTTCTAACTTTGTTAATTTACATGGTGTAAATTTCTAACTGTGAAGGTAATTAGCCATTGGAACAATTGTTTATAGGCGCTGACTTCCTCTCTACCAGAGGGGTGCTCAACCCTACCCCCTCTGCCCCAGGCCCACCTCCACTCTACCCCTTTCTCCAACCCCCCATCCCCATCCCAGCGTGACCTGTCCCCCTATCTCCCCCTCCCTCTCAGCTCCTCCTGCACCCCGCAGAACAGCTGCTGGGGGGTACTTGGCTGCCGGTGAGTGCTAGGTACTCGCTGGAACACCCGTGTAGTCGGTGCCCATGCAATTGACCAAGCGTGGATTCTCAGTCACTGACAATTTCTACATTTAGGTTGGTTGTTTCTGCTAAATGATACACTACAGGAATGATTTTGGGGAAGTTCTATGGCCTGGGTTACATAGGGGGTCAGATTAGATCAGCGGTTCTCGACCAGGGGTATGCAGAGGTTTTCCAGGGGGTACATCAACTCGTCGAGATATTTCCTAATTTTACAACAGGCTACATGAAAAGCACTAGCGAAGTCCACACTAACTAAAATTTCATACAATGACTTGTTTATACAGCTCTGTATACTATACACTGAAATGTAAATACAATATGTATATTCCAATTGATTTTTTAATTATATGGTGAGAATGAGAACGTCAGCAGTTTTTCAGTAACAGGGTGCTGTGACACTTTTGTATTTTTATGTCTGATTTTTGTAAGCAAATAGTTTTTAAGTGAGTTGAAACTTGAGGTGTACGCAAGATAAATCAGACTCCTGGAAGGGATACAGTCGTCTGGAAAGGCTGAGAGCCCCTGGTCTAGATGATCACTTCTGGCATGGAATCCATGAATCTATGTGAGCAGTCACATTGACTTTCAATGGGACCACTCACAGTGCATGAAGTTAAGCATGTGTGTAAATCTTTGTAAGATCCGGGCCTTGCTTGGTCCTTTGTTCCATGTCAGGATAGGTACTCACTTCCCCAGACAGTGAGCCATACGGCATTGCAGGGAGCAGCCTACAGAATGCATTGCCCTCTCCTGTTCTCCTGCTTCTGTCGTTCAAATCTGTTTAAGATCGAAGTGCATGCCAAGCATGGAAAGGAATCCTCCAAAATAAACACTGAGCGAAACAAACAAGCAAGAGATTGTGCGAGAAGTTGCAGAGAGTCCCTGATGCTTCACACAATTCAGTTCAGCTAATATCCCAACCTGCTAACATGAGAGCAATATCCTGGCTTCTTCCCTAAAACTAATTAATTTTATAACTGAGTGAGGCTCCATCTTAAGCAATATCACACTCATTTAGTTTAGTGGCAGGGAGGTGAGGCTTTGATGTGAACTCACTGTAATTGTAGGAAGGTAGAGTGCTGAGAGCTGCTTATTAGATTTCAGAGAGATTCACATTCCTGAAAGAGATTTAATTCAACTTTTTTTTATTAAGACAACCTCATCTTTAGATTAAAAAAAACTGCAGCAGAGTTTGCAACTTGACTGAGGGCCAAACCTAACGAGGGTGGAAATATGCAAGCCGTGATCACTAGCCTATGATCTGAGTTAGCTGTGATCCCTCTTATCAAAATCTACTTCACTTCCATCCACTTGGTTTGTTTCCTCTTAATAATACCTGTTGTTATTAAGTTGAATTGGTAGTTAATGGGTGAAACACAAAGCTAATTGGCTGCTGGTGGGGGTGGTAATAAAGCTTATGCAGGGCTTCTCATCTGTAGATATATATCATGGAATATCAGGGTTGGAAGGGACCTCAGGAGATCATCTAGTCCAGTCCCCTGCTCAAAGCAGGGCAAATTCCCAGATTAGATCTCCAAGCAAATTGCAAAGGTGAGTGGGCGGTGTTATCTACATTTTATAGATGCGTAGAGTTTGAGTGACTTGCTCAAGGTCGCAAGCAACCCTGGGAAATCCAAATATATAAACTGGTGCCCCGTCTACTGACCCACACTCCTTTCCCCACCGCTGCTGCTGGAGTAAGTGACTCTTGGGTTCCTGTACTGGGTCTTCCACAGATTTACTGTGTGACCTTGGGCAAGCCACTTAATCTCTCTCGCTTCATTCACCTTTGTGCTGGGGCTTGTTTTCTCAGTGGCCTATTCCTTTGATTGGTTTGTTTGTTTAATGTGACATAGAGCTGCGGGCAGTCTCACAGATCTCCATGGGCCATATCTGGGTTGCATTTTGGTCATGCCTGCTGTAGAGTAACAGTGGATTTTTCAGAACTTTTCATTGACTAGGATGAGTGAACTCTGTTTAAGTCTATGTATGTAAATGATTTTTGTAAAATGTGTAGCCTGCCCTCCATGTGCCACAATCCCCCTAGATCCCCCAAGCTAAGCAGCATATAGCCAAATCCATTTTAGGATGGGAGACCTCCCGCAAGGAACACCTCTCTGTAACTGAAGGTGTTGGTGATTGAGTAGAAGTCTTCCCTTCCTTGCACCTGAATCAGTGGTGAACTAATATCACTAGCATGATATTAGGAGATTGACTGACTTTCATGTGCATAATAAAATGAAAGTACATCTCTGGTCACTAAAGATCCCACAGAATTTTACGTATTAGCAGGGTGTATTATCCTAGTGCCCTGGCTAAATCCCAATTTGGGTACAGTAGGGAAGCAGAATTTTATTCAATTCCCTTACATTTTTTTGGTAAGATATCTTCACCTTCTGTCCTGAGCTGTTATATAGTGTTGCTATGTGCTGTTCCACAGCTGCTAGTTCTCACACCAGGCGTGGCTGCCCTTCAGTGATGGGTGATGTGATTTTTTATTTATATAGTCTTTTGAAGTGCTTTAGGATGAAAAGTTAGATCACTTACCTCTGAAATGGGTCAAGTGAATTAACTGGCTAACAGCTGATCTGAGGTGCTTGGCTAAAAGGTGAGATAGGAGTTCATGTCTGTTATTCTTGGGTGAGATTCTGTAATGGGCAACTCAGTCGCAGATCCCTTGACGAATGACTGCTCTGGATTTCAATCTTCATGCTACTTTGGTGTCAGAATGCAGAGCCCCACTGGAAACGCAACCTCCATGATGTTAATTGCCCCAGGGAGCAGTAACACCCGGGGCTGAGGCACTAATGAGCTCTTGTGCTAAGTGAGCAAAGAACAATCAGTGAACAAGTATCGAGTATTCATGCGGGTCACAAGTGCATTGCGAGCTATTCGTAACCATTCTGCTGGGTGGTTTTGGCAGCAAGGAGAGCTGGGTTCAGTCATATAGGGCTTCCTTCTGAAACCTTAACAAATCAGACTAGCTCAAACTCCCATCTTGGAGGAGCTCCCATCAGGAAGCAGGAGCGTCATTCTGCCTCTCTTTCTGGTTTGTCCAGGCCCCGCTACCCAACTGTGCCAGCAGCTATGGGTTTTATGAAGGTGACCTCTTGCCCCAGGCACATTTGGTGCAGTTCTCTTGCCCTTTGGTTACCCGACTGGGATAATCAGGTTTGATTTGCCCCCAGACTTAATACTGAATTCTGACCCAAATGCCCCCCCAACTATCATATAACAGACATGCAGTGAGGCCTGGCTAATACCCCAAGCTCACCAACAGATACTGGCAGGCAGCTCCTTTCACCATGGAGCCTCTGTCCAACTGGAGTTCTGAAGCAGCTCTTCTCGCTGTTCGTCAGGAGCAAGCTCCCTACTCTCTAGGGGTTGAGCCACTACCAACGGGCCAGAAGAGGTTGTATCTCTTTAAATACGATACCTTCTCCTTGCCGGGTGCATGACTCACCTGAATGGCACAAGCATTAAATGGTGCATGTCTGGTCAATAACCCAAGTCACTCCCTTCAGCAATGTCTTATCCTGAATAATAACAACATTCTGCACGCCACTGGCCCTTTCGCATCTCATAGTGTTTACAGTGAATCAGTTAAACCTTTCAGGAAGGTGTCACCTCTATTTTACAAATGGTGAGGGAAGCACAGAGTGGAGATTAGGCACCTATCTTCTTCTTCATGCACTTAGCCCACAAAAGCTTATGCTCAAATAAAAGTTTTAGTCTGTAAGGTGCCACAAGTACTCCTCATTCTTTTTGCTGATACGGCCTAACACGGCTGCCACTCTGAAACCTTAAATACCTTTGATTAGCCGGCCCTAAGCATCTTGCCCCAAATCACTTTGTGGCAGAAGCAGGAATAGATCTAGAAATCCTGAGTCCCCATTCCCTGCTCTAGCTACTAGACTAAATTTCCCACACTAAATTAGACACTATTTAATGGGAAGATGAGATTTGTAAAATTATTAGGGCCACTCTTTTACCTCTTCAAAAGTTATTTTTCCTCCATTGGTATCCTGCTGTTAATTGATTTATCTTGTTAGACTGGCCTCACACTTGGTAAAGCAACCCCCATCCTTTCATGTATTTATACCTGCTCCTGTATTTTTCACTTTGTGCATCTGAGGAAGTGGGGTTTATGCCCAAATAAATTTGTGAGTCTCTAAGGTGCCATAAGGACTCCTCATTGTTTTTATTATTTGGAGGGCTGATTTTTTTTGTTATTCCCAAAGGAGTCGCCCACATCTTATATTTTATGTTGTTGAAAAGTGGAGATAAGCCTGGACAAAACCCCTGATCAGAGTGCCCCCAAAATTTATGACTCCCAATTATCTCTGGTAAAGTAACCTGTTCCCTGGCCATGTCCTGGGCAGCTGTTTTTCTTTCTCTCTTGACTTTCCTCTGCAGCACCAAGTGAGACGACAGCCTAGTAATTGGGGTTAAATGATCCTGCCCTATCCATTCATTTCTTGCTGCTTTGTTTTCCCCCTGAGTAGCACTAAATATTCATTGAACTTCTAAGCAAATTCCGAGGGAAGAGGCTTGCTTATTGAAAGTCAAGTCAGAGAACATAATGGCCTCCAGCAGTTACACTTATTTGGCTGGTGAACAGAAAATACAGGTCTGTCACATCTTACGCTGGGGTTATGTTCCGCAGTCAGCGCGTAAAGCAAAAATCGCGTATAGTCAAAATTACATTGAGTGTAATGGCGGGCGGGATCGCTCGCACTACAGAAACAGTATTTAAATTATCTTTCTCTTTTTTTTTTTGTTTTTGCCGACTGCGTAAAGCTGAAATTGCTCATGTTAAATGCGCCTAAGATGCGACAGTCTTGTAATACAACTTTGGGGATTTCTTAGTTGTTTATTGCTCTGAGAAGTTTGTCCTTCACCAAGAGTTAAAATGGCAGCTCCAGAAAGACTTGAAAAGCTATTGTTCTCCAGCACTAATCAGGCCAAAATTCTACCAAAAACTTAAAATGAACCATTTCTGAGGCTGGGAAGAGTTCAGTGAACTTTTGCCCCCTTCATTTTTGTTGCATGTGTATCTGCGGGAAGCATGACAGTAGAAGCAGTGAAACACTCTTTGCAAGACATCAGGAGTGGTTCACTTGGAATTCTTGGTAAAGATTAAAAGTCCCTGTCTATTTTAGCAAAACAGATTGCCGGATGCTAATTCTGATTACTGACTGATTGATGTATTTAAATTGAAACATGGTGCTCCCCTTGCTGTCCCCTCTGGCTTTTGTTGGATACTGAAAGATGGAAGAAAAACAACCAGCTGCAATCATCCTTGTGTTTAAAATGATAGCTATGGTAATCATCTACATATATATGTAGCCTGGCTTTATGTGTACATGCCTCTCTGCACAGTAGCTTAAAGATGCCAAGGAACAGAGGTCCCAGTTCTCTGTAGATGCAAATTGCTGGAGCTCTCTTGACTTGAGTGGTGATGCACCAATTCACATCAGCAGAGAATTCGGCCCAGAACCTCCCTCCCAAAGTTTACAGTCTAATGCAGTAGAGGAGAAATGCAGCATGACTAACGGATCCTATGTCTCGGTTGGAACCCCCTTTCTGTGTGGCTGTTAAATGGTTTCTCCCAAACACAATATGAAAGGCAGCCCTGAAAAATTGAATGCCTGCAATGACATTAATGAAATAAAAGGGGTGCATTAAATAGGCCATGTCTATATGAGCTAGGGGGCTGAGACACAAAGGTCCAGGTCAGTTTATAAAATATCAATGATCATAAAGTTCACACTGAGCAGTAGGTCCTGATCCTGCCCACACTGAAAACTCCCACTTCACTGGGGCAGAATCTGGCCCTTTGAGGACATATCTGGATGAATATATGAAAGAAGGAATCCCTTGGAATCAGAAACTGCTGGACATATCCTCTGCCCCTTCCCGTCCCATTCTTCTGTTCTAGGCTATAAGTTCAGGGGTGGCTCTAGCTTTTTTGCTGAACCAAGCACGGCAGGCAGGCTGCCTTTGGCGGCTTGCCTGCAGGAGGTCTGCCGGTCCCGCCGGTACCTGCTGCCAAATCCGCAGGACCGGCGGAGCTCCTGCAGGCAAGCCGCCGAAGGCAGCCTGACTGCCACCCTCGCAGGGACCGGCAGGGCACCCCCCGCGGCTTGCCACCCCAGGCATGCGCTTGGAGCGCTGGTGCCTGAAGCTGCCACTGTATAAGGTCACTGACTGCTCTTTAAATTGGCAGCTTGCCAGTTCACGGTGTGGGATTCGGTTTAGGGATGATGCTTTGAGGATTGTACTATATTGAAAGGGTGTCACAAATGATCATTTCAAGTCAGTCTCCGTTAAATGAAAATAGAATCTAATGGGTTTAGACAAAATTAAGCCTGTATCGGGGTCTGCCAGGGCTAGGCCACGATATGGCTACTTGTAGAAAACTCCCTAATATGGCACTGTCCTCTAGTGGTGAGAAGTGACTATGAAAATAAGTACTAGTAATAGTTTGTATTGTAGTAGTGCCTAGAGATCCCCAAAAATATAATTTTTTAAAAGTTAAGACAGTCTTCAGTGTGTGAGTGAGAAGTGTCATGCATCCCAAGAGCCCTTGGTTGCTACTGCATGGCAAGATTTCCAAGAGATCTTAGCATCTGTGAGCACAGCTGTTGGCACTGTTCTCCAGGAGTATGAGGGGATGACTTCTCTGTTTTCAATGGGAGCTGCTGGGCGCTGAGCCTGAGTGAAAACCTGGCTGCAAGTATCTTCACTTCACTCGAATAGCCTTCTTACTTCATGGAATCTCTCAAATCAAAAATTAAGTGATCAACAGGTGTATAATTAATGGGGAGGAGAAAGCGGTTTAACAAAACAACAGAGGTGGGAGTCATTGATGTGGCTTATAAACCTGAATTAATGTTTCTAGTTGCCAGCTCTCCTGCCATAACAGAGGAGCTTAATGAAGAGTGAATTATGGAGGTGCATGGGGTTACCTAACATTACACTAGTCTAACCGTTTATTTTGCTGCCACCTGCTGGCCTTTCTCTAGGCCATCTGAGCTCTTCAGACAGCCTTGAATCAGCCCCTCCACCGAATCCTCAGCCAGCCTTTTGAAGTCCATGCAGACTGACACCTGTCGTGTGGTAGGAACCTTTATTCCGCACTCCTGTCATCTGCACCATGAGTCCTTCAGTTAGACAGCGAATGCTTCAGCACCCTCAGTTCAGGAGTCTGCTGTGCCCCAGGCCATCTGGTGAGTTTGCTGGTACTCAGCCTACTCCTTATTTTTTTGAGTACTTGCACAACTAGAAGGCCCTGACAGCCTCTCACTCCCCCTCCCTTAGCACCTTACATCCCCCTGTGTTCAGAGGATACCTAGTTTGCTGTTCCTGTCTAGCACCTCCCTTCTACACGGCATGCAGCCAGGGTCTGTGCAGAGTGATGGAGATATCCTGTAACTACCCACAGTTTCCAACAGCTGTAGCTCTCCGGGAGTTTTAAACATACACCTGACCTTTATTTTTTTAGGACATTAATTAAGATTTTATTTTGAGGACCTGCTTCTCCTCTCCATTTATTCAAGCCTCGTGTCTCGAGCAGGGGGATAGAATTGAAGGGGAATCTTGCTTTCTGATAGCTTGGCCAGCCAAAATCCCACTGAGCTCTTTCTAGTCTGAGGATTCCTTGTGGCACCTTAGAGACTAAGTACTCCTCGTTGCTTTTGCTGGTACAGACTAACACGGCTACCTCTGAAACTTTTCTAGTCTGAGTGGGTGCTAACAACACTATGCACTTTCCATAAGATTGAGAGCAGGGAGTTGTCCCAGTCTCAGACCTGCCCTCTGTCTGCTGTTGTACGGTGCGTGAGATGATTGCCAGCCTTCCACCCCAGAGGTGGCTGCATTTCAGTAGTGTGATCTGTCAATTGTACAGTGCTTTGGAATCCTTTGGGGGTGAATTATGCTTTAGGAAGGGAAGATATTGTTACTGCCCTCTTAAACACTGTGCCTTTCCCTAATCAGCTTTGAGATTATGATTAGATGTTGGCATTTTCTGTCAACTCAATAGTTTATTGCAATACTATTTTAACCCACAGTGGTTGGTATGGTTGACTTTCTGCTGTGTCCTAGGAAATGTAAAAGGACTGTGTGTTTTGAGGGATGTAACCAGAACATTAAAGTGGTCCAATTCCCCCAACCCCATGAACATCACACCATGCCCTGTGCATAGACTGTAAACTCTTTGGTACAGAGGCTGGCTTTTATTATGTGTTTGTCCAGCATCTGGCACAATGGGGCCCTGATTCTTACTGGGGCCTCCGGGTACTCCTGGAATATAAATAATAGATTCCGCCATTAGAAAAAGCCTAGGAGGAGTAGAAAGGATTCAGTGCTAGACCAGTGCTAATGAAGGTAGTGTCCACATTGTAGATTATACATAGCACAGAGTGTGCGCTCATAGCTGAGGAAAATAGGACAAGGACCCGTGTGTGTGCTCACATGTCTGCGGGAGAGAAGGGGGTTAAGTGCATGAAAGGGATTGAAAAGAGTCTGAGAGTTGGGGTAAAGAGGCACAGGAAAATGAGAGAATTTGTTTAGAAGCATGTGAGTAAGCGACCTTGAGTTAAATGTTATCCTCTTTGCAAAGCCCATATTCTCAATAGGTGGGGACTTTGAGGTTTTAAAAAAACAAAAACAAACTTAAATGTTTTTAAATGTATAGATCAGCCTCTTAATAAGTCAGTGGGCATCTTTTTCATTTGAATTCAGTGGGCTTGGGATTAGATCCTAAATAAATAAATGGCAGGTACCGAGCAGCACCAGACCAGTACCTGTCCCCATCAGTGAAGAAGAACCGTAGGATAACAAAGGAATGAGTGCCCAAGGGGGTGGGAGAAGTGTTTCCTGGAAGAGAATGGAATCACTTTTAGGACCCCAAGGATTATTGCAAACAGAAGCAAGGAGTAGGGAATTTATGTTTTAAAACTCTGAAAAAATATTTTGATGGGATCTGTTGTCGCTGGTCCCAACCCCCGCTGCTGCCCCCAAGCCAATTCTCATTGTACAGCAGGTGGCGCTACAGCTTCAGTTTTCAGGCTGAGAGCTGAACTAGAGGGTGGTAAATTTCCTGGACCATGAGGCTGCAGAGAGGCAGGCAGAGTAAGAGGTGGTTTTAGAAGGCAGTGCTGGGCTGACGGTGGTTTACTGGACAACATCTGGCTGAGCGTGTGAAATCTATTATTAACCCTGACAAATGACAGAGATAATGAAAGGTAAAACGATGTTCAGTCAGGCTGAAGTAGCCTGATGTCGCTGCTCCACGGCAGGAAAAAGCCATTCCAGCTCCTTTGCTGCCCAGGAGGCTTCTCTGGTTTCCACCACAAGTGA
The DNA here is from genome assembly GCF_025201925.1 of Gopherus flavomarginatus. Lineage (NCBI taxonomy): Eukaryota > Metazoa > Chordata > Testudines > Testudinidae > Gopherus > Gopherus flavomarginatus. Next base: position 14,224,499 of record NC_066621.1, on the reverse strand, counting down.
CAAGGGAATTACCCTTTGGTCTGTTGCTCCTGCCCAGACGTGGCCCGGATAGGATGTCAGACTCTGAAAATGGCTTCTGTGGGCTGTGAGGACGTTTGGGTCCCACCCTTGCTTTGGCTTTGCCATCACAAGTGGCAGATGGGCCTTTCGGTGCTAGAGTTTGATTGACTGAGCTGTTTGTTCTCGTCTCCCCTGTTTGTGGAATGCGTCTCTCAGCACTCTGGCAAACCCACAAGGTGTTGCCTGTTTGGCACTGGGATAGCACAATAGCTGGCACCTTAAAAATGTCTGGCTACATCTGAATGATTGCCAGGCTCAGCATGTATGCTCACCAGGATGTATGCAAAGGAGGCATAAAGGTTGTCTCTTTTCTAATGTCTTTTATAAGATGCCCGTCACTAGAGTCATTGTAAATCCTGTCACAAATCCATAGTCCCAATGAACATTCCCAATTGCCCCTGTGCTGCACATCCATTTAGTACCTGGTGGCCACAGGGGGCTAGAACTCTGATCCTTCTTGTCTAAGAGTATAGGCCCTGCCACATGAGCTAGGAGAGAATCTGCCTGGGCAGCTAGCAATATAGGATCTATGACACACTGGAGCATTAGATTCTGTTTGAAGGCAAATGGTTCTTGCGTGATCAGTACAGTGTTTTTTTCAGAGCAAGGAACTTATTACACCATCTAGTCTCATCAATAGTGAGATTTCCATGCTGGACAAACAGAACTAGAGTCTGTTGACTTTCAGGGCAAGGTACAGGCTTTTCTCAGGCGTTTGCCTGCAGGCATGTGCTTGTGGGGGAGGTATTCAGTTTATTTCCTAGGATGCATGTCTTTTAACTCATGCCTTATTATGTCCATTATGGTTTTGAAATTGTGCATGGGGATTTTGTAACGAGCACATGTTATACGCCGAAGCTGTAAACCTAGAGAGGTAATGTGCACCAGTGGGTGCTGGGCTGGGATATAGGTTGTGGTCCAGCTCTGTCACTGAGCTGTGTGACCTTGTGCAAGTCCCTGTGCCTCTATCCTACTTCTCATCCTCTTTCTGTGGAGACTGTGAACTCTTAGGGGCAGGCAGTGTTTCTTACTACAAGCATATGTACAATGCCTGATCTCAGCTGGGACCTCATTGGACTTCCATCATTCAAACAATAATAAACAGGCTGTATTACTATTCACATCCAGGCACAGGATGGTAGCATTCTTTTTGTCTATCTGGGAGAACATGGAATGCTATTGCGTGGAACAGAGAGCGTCATGGTTTTTAATTCATTATTCCAGATGCTAACATTGGAGACACTGCCTCATATTCTTTGTGACAAAGTGGGGTGTTCTTAATGTTTCTTCTGCATACTGTGTGGGTGCCTCAGTTTCCCCTATGCATTTGTTAAGTCTCTAGGGGGTGAGATTGTTGCTGAGCAAAGGGCTAGCATGTATAAATGGCCGGCACTCTGTCTCCTGGCAACTAATGGCTGGGGCCCTTCCCCCCTGCAAGGAGATAGCTAAAGGTGTGGGAGAACTAGGAGATCAGGTGACCTTCTGGCCTGGGAAAGGAACAAACCCCAGAGAAGGAGGGGCTGGAGTGGGAGTGAGTCAGTTTAGAGCTAGCTGAGGATGTGGAGTGAAGTGCAGACGGGGTTGTCTGGCTCACTACCCCCCAAAATGGACCCTGCTGAGGGGTCTTGTTCTCTGTACCTACAAGTTCTGTTTTAGACCATGTTCCTGTCATCTAATAAACCTTTGTTTTACTGGCTGGCTAAGAGTCGCGTCTGACTGTGAAGTGGGGGTGCAGGACCCTCTGGCTTCCCCAGGACCCCGCCTAGGTGGACTCGCTGTGGGAAGCACACGGAGGGGCAGAGGATGCTGAATGCTCCAAGGTCAGACCCAGGAAGGTGGAAGCTGTGTGAGCTTCTGGCGCTGGAGACAGTCTGCTCACAAAGAGGAGACTTCACCAGAGTCCTGACAGGTTTCATAGGGAGCAATTCCAGAGCATTGCCCGGGGACTCTGTGACAACCATATCTGCCAAAGTATGTGTGATGCCATCACAGGTCACAATCGCAACCTCGCTGGGAAAGCAAGATTAGGCAAGCAGTGCCTAGACACTAGCTAATTCTTGGACAGATCTCTTGGAGACAGTGCAGGGGTCTTCACCGTGAGAGTCGCTAATGGGATGTTCCCTTGATCATGTGTAGACAGAACTCTTTGAGCAGCTATATTGTGGCTCCAGGTGGGGAAACCTCCCCTGTTTGGAAAGAGGCTGGTTTTGTTGGAAATGTCTGAATTTTTCCCATGGGAGGTGGGTCATGTGGTAACTTTGCCTTTTTCTTGAGCTGTTTCTAGTTCTATCATTGCTTTATAGTGTTAGCTGGGGGATTTTTGTTGGTTTGTATTTTTCTGCCAGGAATCAAGTAAGGATAATCTAATCATATGCTTCAAACTGTGAAAGGCAAGGGGACAGGAAGGATTATTTCCACAACTGGCTTGGTGCCTGATGCCAAGGCACTATGGTGATGGCTGCATTAGCTATACCTATATAATGGGTTTTTTCCTTTGGGTTTCTTTTGTTCATCTTCCTCTGAAGCTGTGGATATAGGCCAGTGCTCCTGGAAGGACATCAGACAGAGACCAATAACATAGGCTGCGTTACTTAGGCAAAATTTCCTTTCAATTCAGTTGTAGGCTTCCACCCCACCCCCCTACGCACACACAGAGTAGTGAATGCAGGGCTGGCCCTCAACCCTGCATGGCAGATTCTCTGTTCCTATAAGAACTGGTGGGGTTTGGTTAGTCGGAAGGTTTGATAAATGTTGACACATCTGATTTGTGATCTGTTACTTGGTTCCCAAGGATACCGCATATGTTAGAATCTAAGATAAGCTGCTTATAACCTAAGATGAATGCTTTAAAAATATCAGTGCCCCTTGCTTTTTACATTAATATTTATCTCTTGCTCCTCCTGCCCCCCCAGCGGTCTTTATTTCACACTGTTATCTGAGAATAGAACGCGTATGTTCTGCAGAGAAGCCTTTTACTCTTTAGTTTTGGCTGAATTTCTAGATTGAGCCCGATCTTCTGTTATCACATTTCACTGACCACAATGCTTATATCTCTTACCCTTTTCCTTTGTGCGCTGATAAGAGTGATGGAATTGAAATCCGGAGACTGAAGTTCTCTAGCTATCCATGGCAGATGTTCATGCGTGCAGTGGTAGTACACACTTCCCCCACCCCCATTTCACCCCATTCATGTGCTTCAATCTTGTTCTACAGCAATTACCTTTAGTGGTGGGGAAGGAAGGGCAGGCTTCATGGACTGATCAGCTCTTCACCTCTCTGCTGAGGTGGCCTTGAGATGCGGACGCTTTACTACTAGGAACTGAGCTGCAACCCACTAGACTCCTTGCACATAGGTCCTGGCACTGCCACCCGGTGGTGAATACTGCTGGTCACTTCCAACCTGAGCTGAGTTCAAACAGATGACTTTGAGGTGAAAGGTCTCATATCTCATTAACTAATGAACCTCTCACCGGTTGAGTCCAGTATCTCCTGCATGTCTCCCTTCTGCAGGAGCTCAGGTTGAGAGGCCTCAGCAGCAGGAGAGGATCTTGTCTTTCATATAAATCAAGACCATAAGGATACTCAAATCTCATGCTTGAAGGGTCAGTCATTCACCTGCAGGGCTCCAGAAGCTGCATGACTTGTGTGGATGGAGAGAATCTTCTCTTGAAGCAGTGTTGGCCAAGGCTGGAGGACCTTGATAGACCAGCAGTCTGCTCAGATGTGGCAACTGCTTTATCACTGTAACACATTGTGTTGCTCGGGCTGGTGTGCCCACACATCACTTAATGCAAAGAAGTCCCTCCCCTCTCCAGGGAGAGCCCTGTCAACTTTGATGGCTCTGTATCCATCCTCTCCCCTGAGCACATTCCAACTGGCTCAGCATCTGGTGTCAGTTTTTTAAGGCGTGCACAGGCCTTTCGGGGCTCCTTGGAAGATCTGACAGACTAAACCTGTAAAGCCTTTGTACTTCCCCTCCCAACTTCTTAGTTAACCCTTTCCCTGTGAGGCCCCAGCTTGCAATTAACACCCTCCCTTCTAAGCCCATCCATGCTGGGAGGGATGAGGTGAAGAACAAAATTAGGCTGAATATCAAGAAAAACATCCTGACCTAGAGCCAGATCAGATTGTGCAGTAACCTCCCCCACCCCTGGGGAAATAAACATCTGGATGTTGTGCCAGTGTAATGTTGCAGGACATGCCATAAGACATGAACACTGTAGTCAATGTTGGAGTGTTGGCTACTTCAGTCACTGGTAGCTCTGCTCTCCCGTTTTTCCATGGATATTATCACAGCAGAGCACAGCAGACCAGTGGTTCTAATCCAGTATCTTCCCTCTCTTTGTTCCTAACAGCAGCCAGTACCAGCTGCATCAGAGGAAGGTGCAGAACACCTGTGCAGTGAGCAGCTGAAGGGAGGTTCTTCCTAACTCCCATTAGTAAGACATTATCTTATGTCCTGAGGTATATTTCACTCCAAACTGAAAACCACTGCCCTCCAGGCTCTCTCATGCATCAGACCCTGAGCAGCACGCCCTTTGGCTTTTAAACCAGGCCAGCAGAGTGGTGAGGTGGTGTCTTAATACTTCTGCAGGAATTTTTAAAGTTATAAAAAGCTGCTGGTTCGCGCCTGGCTGAAGTGACCTGTCATTTATCCCCCAAGGGCTACACGATGCTCATCTGTCTTTCCTTGGGATGGAGTCTGCCTCCTCTGTGGTGACTGCTGATCCAGCAACTCCATGAACAGGCACCTAAGGCCTGGGAATGGGTCCACGTTTGTTCCATGGCAGCAAAGTCAATGCTGTCGCTAGCCTCCTGCCCTCTCAAAATGCAGCTTCCTTGGCCAAGGGTTTCTAGATGGAGCCTCTCGCCCCTAGGTCACTTCTGAAGTAGTGACTGAAAGTCAGTTTGGCCAGTGAGAGACTGTTTGGAGGAGTCTGTGCACTTCCTAGTACATAAGTGCCATATCACAATTAATCTCTGCCCCCCCCCACACACACACTCCCCCACAAACCCCCTTCACTGAGGCTCTTTTGAGAGATCATCAGGGAAAACGTGGGTCATGAAGATGGAACACCTCTCCCTCCCAGATCATGGTTCAGACATGTTATTGGGGCAGGATGAGTGGAAGCTGGAGCTGCTTCTGCCCATGCTGTGGACAGTTGGAGGACTTTGGTTTCCTCCAGGGCTGTCCATCTAGCACCTTTCATTAGTAGTAATATAGAAATAAATGCCACTATTGAAATACAATACTATTGCACCGCGAGGGGGAAGGATAGGAGCTTTGTCTGCTGCCAGGGTCTGGCATATCACACTGCGGCTAGAGTGCCAAAGTAATCAGTGCCCAAGCTTTGAGCATGCCCGCTGTAGCCAGAGAAGGCTCAGTGACTTAGGACAAGTGGCACTGTCCTTATGCAAGTGGCTCTTATTGCCAAGTCCTTTGATCTTACTGTTGGCCTCCAGCCTTTCTCTGGGGCTCCTGAAGCCCTGGTTAGAGGGGTGACTTCAGGCAGTGCTCACAGCTATTTAACTTTAGATCCTTAAAATCAGGCTTTTGTAATCCATTGGAGATTGCCTGTAACTCACTGTTGACACCTTTAATGTGTAAATGATGAACTGTAACCTGAGCTGCTGTGCACCTGCCTCAGTGTCGGTTACCTAGAAGGCTTTTCATGTTTTATGAATGAATTGGTGCTGAGACCGCAGTTTAGATGGGAATACACACAATGCAACTTTGAGATTGCTGTATGGAGAGGTTATAGTTCAAAGTGCCTTATAAATAGCTAATCAGACCCTCAGATAGGGTATTCTCCTCCTCCTTTTAAAGGGAGGGGGGGTGAATTAAGGCACAAAGGGGTAAGAGCGTGTCTACACTGCAAAGAAAAAGTCCTGGCACCAAGTCTCTGAGCCTGGTCTATTCACTGGGGCTTGTGAGGCTCTGGCTGTGGGGCTAAAAATAGCAGTGTAGTTGATCCCGCTTGAGCTGAAGCCTTGGGTCTGAGACCCACCCCTCTCACTGAACCACTTGACCCTTCTACTTCTACTTCATGCTCTTTGGGACTTCAGCTTGTACTATTCACACGACTTAACCTTTGTTTTCATACTTGGCTACGTAGCACTCCTCCGTAGATCTCAAAGCACTGAGCAAAGTGTGGTATATATTTTCTTTCTTTTTTTTTTTTAAATCACATGTAACTTGGCTTCTTGTTTGCAGCTGTTGGAAATAACAATTGCATGACTGCAAGTGCAGACCTGTTTCAGACAGGCATCTTTCCTCAGCAATGAATGACAGGTAAAGAGCTGTTCAATTCCATATATTATGCCTGGCAGATTTATACCAGATCAGAGCAGCTGTGCATCTAATTTGGTATCCTGTCTTTGACAGTGGTCAGCACCAGATGCTTCTGAAGTTGTCCCTGTTTTTATTCCATACAATAGTTAGAAGAAATTGCAGGCACCTTCCATTTCATAAAATCATCTTGGTGCCTATGAATCTTGCATTTCTGTAGCAACTGAGGGAAACTGAAATTGAATCTAAACTACATTAATAGTGGACGCACAAAAAATTAATTTGATAATGCCCTGCTACCGTTTTCAGAGCGAAAGTCACCTCTGTACTGAGGTCCAGCACAAACCTTTTGTACCTATTTTTGAGTGTTTTGCTGGCCCTGTGTAGAGGAGTGAATGTCATTTTTCAGTGCATACTGTAGAAAAGGCCAAGCATTTAGGTATTGACTAATGTCTGAGTTTATGCCAGGTCGGAATCGGTGAAACCTGCACCATCATCACTTCTTAAAGGTGACCCTTTGTCTTCCGATCTGCTTTTCTAACCAAGTAATGCTGTGGTTGCACCATTCCCTTTCACTAGCTTCCATATGAGGCTGCTAGTGCAGTTTTGTCCTCCTGGATTGACAACACTCATCGTCCGTAGGCAACTGGTTTATTCTTTACCAAACTGGACTACATAAGCCTAATCCTCCTCCCATTTACACAGGAATAAATTGGGAGTAACTCAGTTGGGGTCACTGGGTCTGCAGTGGTATAAAGCTGTAAACGAAAGGAGAATAGGACCTGTGTTTTGTATTTGCCAGCCTACCAACCCATTGTAACTTTTTTCTTGGAATGCACAACACTTTAAGGTGGGTCCTTAATTCTATTTTTAATTACACAGTTCCAATAACATGCAAGACTCCAAACATTTCTGGACTTGCAGTCCCACTCTATGTTCTAATTCAGGCCAAAGCCTATATAAAACACTCATAATGTAGACTCTTCTCACATTCAAAGCAGCTTGCTTTAAACTGTTCTCCTCTGTCATGCGTGAATAATGATTCCATACCATCTTGTTGTGCTTCCCCCACTGCCAGCTTCAGCTTAAAAAAGCCATCTGGATATGTTCTGTAAGCACAACGGGACAGACTCATCCTTGGTTAAATGCCAGTAGTTTTAGGGCTGAACTTGGCCCTGTATTTTTGTAATGTAAGAACAAATATGTTTCTCATAAAAGTGAGGTGCTAAGGGCAGAAGCTTAAGTAAAGTGAAGGCAGAGACTGGGCAAGCTTCCTCCACCCCTTTTCTGCCAATACTTTTCAGTCCGGACCTCTGTCACACTTGCAAATCCTTGGAGTATGGAGTTGGTTCTGTGATATGGGCAAACAGCAAAAAGGGGCAAAACTAAGCCTATTTTCACTGGTAACTCGAGTGACTGGGATTTTCAAATGCCTAAGTGACTTGAGCACAAATCTATTAACTCTTAATGAGTCTTCTGCACCTAACCCACTTAGTTGCTTTGGAAAAATCCCACCCTGAATGCCCAGATGAATTTCCCCCCAACAAGGGCAAATGTTGTGTACTAGAGTAGGATATATGCTAGGATCCATCTAACTATGATAAGGTTCTGCTATAGCGCAGCAGGAACTAATTGTGGTGCAGTTGCAGCTGCATCTGAGTGACGTTCATTGGTATTTTAACAAGCACTTCTTTGGGGAATTATGTTTCACATTTCTCTGACTGCACCACAGTCTCATTGTATCTGTGTTGCTTCACAATCTTGCGCACAAATTCCAATGTACGTTGACACACAGATGGAAGTTGGTAACAGACACACAGAACTAATTTCCCTTGCGTGATGTTACCCAGAGACGTCAAGCTGTCAGTATTGCGAAGAACTGCAGATGACATGGTAACTTAAGCACCACTCCTCCCTCTCTCCCCCACTACTGTTGTCCAAAATGTGAGACATGTCTTCTAACAGGAAATCAATATGGAGTGCAGGCCAGTTTGTTCAGCCAGCATTGGGCATGAAGTCTGACAAGAGACATCATAGATAGCAAAGCAGCTGTGACGCCTCAGAGCTAGTCGCTGGTGTCAAAATACTGCTGCTTTTTCATTTTTTTTCATGTTATATTGGATCATCCAAAATTCAACGTTCTGGAATTAGTTTTGTATGGGATATGCAAGCCCAAGCCATCTTATGCATTGCTGCTCCCCTGTGATAGCCCTTGTGTACTACATGATATGGGGAACAAGTCTCTTGTTCTCTTGATTGCCATGTTTCCATGCATATGTAAGGCAATCTCTCTCCAGTGGGCTCCCTATCCTCATTTGGGGTATTGGCTGTATCCACTGGATCTTTTTCAGGATATATACTAAGGCTGAAGAAACATTAAGGCAGCAGAAGCACAAGGATGCTTCACAAATCGAATGTGGACCAGTTCTTGGTGTCCAAATCCATGAGCTGTCCATGTTCACTAGCAAATGCATGTTGGGGGTGGGGTCTACAGTCACCTCTCTATACCTTGCAGAAGCAGCCACAGCAGTCCTAGATTGCTTACTGTAGACTTGGGGCTAAGGATTTTCCTCCTCAGACTCACTCAGGCTGCACCTCTGATCTGCTGGGCACCCTTGTCCAAGTCACTCTCCGTGACTCTGTTTTCCCTTGCACCCTTTGTCTGGCTAGGTCAGAAGAGACCAGCAGATCATCTAATCCAGTGGTTCTCAAACTTTTTTACTACTGACCCCTTTCACATAGCAAGCCCATGAGTGTGACCCCTCCCCATAAATTAAAAACACTTTTTAATATATTTAACACCATTATAAATGCTGGAGGAAAAGCAGGGTTTGGGGTAGAGACTGACAGCTCACGACCCCCCATGTAATAACCTCATGACCGTTTGAGGGGTCCTGACCCCGTTTGAGAACCCCCAGACTAGCATGTTTTGATGAGAAGCTCTTTGGCCCAAGGATGGTCTCTCACTATGTGTGTCTAACACAAGAGGTCTCTGTCTCAGTTGGGGCATCTAGGTGCTGCCCCAAAACAAATGATAGGTTGTTTGTATGGTGTGTGTGTGTGCGCAAAACCAACAGATGCCTGTTGTCGGCAGGTGGGACCGAACCTGGGACCTCTGGAGCTAAATGCATGAGCCTCTACTACATGAGCTAAAAGCCATAGCCCTCTTAGCTAAGGCTGTAGAGCAGACTTATTAATCTTTCTCTCTAAGTGGGCTCGCTGCCCCTAGCTGGGACAGCACACCACACCCAGGAGGTGTGCGCGTTACACGTGCTCTTCCTGAGGGTATGCTTTTAGGGGTCCATATATCTTACAGACTTAATAAAACATGGAGAAACAATTATGTATGCAAAAATAAAGTGGTTTATATTACATGACTACAGGTATTATGTCTCTGTGTTTTTATAAGTGAACGTCTTGAGCATGGCATGTATGAGGGGGACAACAAAGCAAAACTTGGCACCTCTAGTTTCCATACCATAATGGCTGCTGGAGCTGCATGGCATAATAGCCCTCTCTGAGATATCTAGAACTACAGGTTTCAATCTAGCAGGGATGATTTAGGCTCTGTTTCCAAAACACATAAGCTGCATTCCAGGGTATAACAGAGCATAGGATCTTTCCGGTTTGACCCTCAATAATCAAGGGCTACATGGTCCATTTGGATGAAGATGACATGCCAACGTTCATTACAGAATGGGGTTTGCCCAGGTGTCCTGGCAGTATGCTGTTTGCTTGGCAGCTGCCTTCTATCCTAGAGCTGACTGCATTTCAATGGCAAAAGGTTTCCTATCTGAATGTCATTTGTGAAGCACTTTGACATGAATGGTGATATAAATTAATGCCTAATCATAATCTTACATTTGTATCAGGGAATAACGAAGAATATTTAAATGTATTCTTTCTTTGTTTCTCATCCCCTTTAAAAAGCCTTGCAATTTATCACTGTCTTTCTGGGATTTTTTTTTCCTCCCCTCCTCCTGCACTAGCTAGAAATCAATGCTGAATTATGCATCACAGGAAATAAAATGCAAAACCACTGACAGCAGCATTGTTGCACAAGGTCCTGAAGAAAGCTATTTACTGGTGGGTTTTTTTTTAATTCAGGTTTTAAATACTTTTTCATCCAAACCAAATCTGTGACCCTGAACCTACATCTGTGTACTTTGTGATGTTTCCCAGCTACACTGCTGTAGATGAGTCCTGTGGAGGGTCTCTAACAGCTGAAGTATGCACTGTTGTTGTAGCAATGTCGGTCCTAGGCTATTAGAGAGACAAGGTGGGTGAAGTCATATTTTTTTTTTATTGGACCAACTTCCCTTGGTGAGAGAGACAAGGTGCTAAGCAGCGGGTAGCTCACTTTGACTTTAACTGGAATAATGGGTGCTCAGTCACTTTGAAAATCGGGCCATTACTGTCCTTACACAGTAGGGATGATTTCAAATGAGCTGAGTTAGCTAGAACGTGTTTTCATTATTTTTGTTAGCTAATCACTGCAGATGTATCCTTAAGTATAAAAGTTAGACAATCCCCCAGCTATATAATGTGAACTTAATATATCCTCCCAGGAGAATGTGGTATAAATCAACTTTTATTTGATGCACGTGTAGACAGCACACTGTCATAACAAAACATCCAAATACAGAAAAATAGCAAATACACACTTTAGCCAATACAGAAGAGGAGGTAGTAACACCAATTGAGAACAGATACGGTAAAGTACTAAAACAAGAGTCTGCCTTCTCCACATCTTTTCAGAGCCTAAAGGGAATACACAAAATGTTAATCTTGATATCAATCTTGGAGTTGCTTTTAGTAGGATTCAGGAAATCCACCCTACCTTATCATGTACTACTTCACTTTTATAAATGCATCTTTCAAGTGGTGTATCTTCAGCTCACTAGATGTACCAAGTCTACATGTGGTTTATGAATGGAATGCTTTGTCTTCTGCAAAACACCAATGAGCTTTGTGTTAGGGGCTTGTTACAGGGAGCAGGATGCCTGCAACTACCTTTCTGTTGTGTTCTTCAGTGTCTAAGGCAGTGTGTTTCTAGGGCTAGTGAGTATGTGGTTTTTGGTATATATCTTGGTTGGGGATGTAGCTAAGGGTTTACAATAAAACAATGGCTTTGTAAAAATGGACTATCCAAAGTGGTCCCAAACAATCGCGGTGTGAGATAAAAAACTCATTTAATGCACAGATTTCCAGGGCAGTCCTTTGTAGGATGAGAACCTAAGAGGTTTTGCGCAATGGGCACTGTCCTGATGTTCACTGAGCCCAAATAAATGAAGAGGAGTCTACCCACATGGAGCTCATTGCAGAACTGCAGACTTACTCTGTTGGTTCTTCATTTTAGGGACTGTGGGTAGGGTTTTACCAAGTGCTTCAGGAGCATAAGTCTCTTTGACTTTCCAAGAATCTGTGAGTGGATGACAGGGGATGGATCACTCCGATTGCCTGTTCTGTTCATTGCCTTAGAAGCACCTGGCATTGGCTACTGTGGGAAGACAGGATACTGACAAGATGGACGATTGGTCTGATGCAGTATAGCTGTTCTTATGCCCCACTATTGATGATATTTCTAGTAAGTCAAGGTGAGATTTTCAGAAATGCATGTCTGTAATTGGCATATAAAGCACCATCTAGCTAGAGCCCTCTATACATAAATGTAAAATAAGTCACTTCAGAAATCTTCCCATTAAATATTTCTGTTCTGAAGTAAATGTCTATCTTTCTAAAAGTTGTTGGTCAGATGTTTTTTCCTTACAAAGTTATTCTCTTAGACCCTCCTAGCCTATGAAACAAGAAAACTTTTCATTTGAGAACGTAAACTTGCTGAAGCAGTTAATTTTGTAGCTGCAAGCAGAACAGTACTCTTGAAGCCAGATTTCACTCCAAACCATGTCTGGCTGCCTCCTTTCCACCTTCCACCACCGACTCTGTGGGGATTACCCACCTTCCATCAGCACAAGAGCCAGATGGAGACTTTATTGAATCTGGCCCTAAACTTGTCACACATGCTACTCCAGCATCATACTTACTGCTCCTCTCATTTAATACTGACAAAATATACAAACATAATTACATATTATTTTGCTTGGAAACTATGCCTTTTCTCCCTCTTTCAGTTTTTCACTGCAATAGGGAGACAGCTACAGAGCAAGAGGAGTTTCTGTCACCTGTGTAACAGTTCTTAAGAATAGTTATGCTAATATTTCATTGAACATGATTCGTTTCCATTTAAAGCAGGGAAGGGTGCCAATTCCCAGCACACTTCCTTATTTACCATTTGTCAGCCATTCTGTTCACTGGCAGCAAAACTTGCTCTATAAATTTCTTATGCAGTTTAGGTTTTAGCAGAACTGAGTACTTAGTACGCTCTGAAAAAACTCAGGTGAGAGACCCAGGTTCAGGAGCATCCCAACGCTCGTCTCTCTAGGGGTTTCAGAAGCAAACAACTCCAAAGCAGGATGAAGACAGATGGCTGTACAGTTTCAGCAATCCCTGCTAGACCACTCTTTCGACAGCATTGATTGTGGCCTCAAAGGAGACTGGGCATATACCACCTTCTTGGCTATGGATGGAATGGGAAGAGAGAAAAGGCAGAGTCCAGAAGGAGGCATAACTGGAGGCCATAGAATTCTCTTCTTAATGTCACAGCTCATCCAGAGTAACTATTCCTCAATAGCACTACCCTAAAGGTAAAAATTAAATTCCTTTCAGTGATACCAAGACTTTTGATCCACAACTGAGCTGTTATTTAGGAAGGAAAAACAGGCAGCAGCTGGTACTTGTAGAAGTGTCAAAGCCTGTGTTTTCCTTACCTGCAGCTGTTAAGACTTAGAACTATAAGAACAAAATAGCCCTAAAACCAGAGGTAGCGGCCATCTGTATGTCATTCATTTTCCAGATAGGCGCATTTTAAAGCTGAGAGGGATTCTTATAAGGCATGTTACATTGGACTAAGACAGCTTATACCCTTTTTGAAAAACAGTTTGCCAGCCTTCCCGTTTACTATGTTGCTTGAGTTTGTACATTAAGACAGTGGGAAGAAAGCTGCAATACAAGTTAACAAGGGAATACACTGCTGATAATATTTATCTGATATACTCCTCCTCAGAGCTGCCAGACAGGTCTTCATCAATGCTTTCATCCAAATCTGGTAAATTGCCCCAAAGCAGTAAATTCACACCTGGAAAAAAAAAAGGATTGTAAATAATTTAATTTGTATTCTGACCTCATTTGAGTTAGATTAAGAACTGAATTCACTGCCACAAAATGAATGGCTCTAGTCCTTGAAAAACCTATTAGATGCAATAACCTAGACCTAGGCAATGTTGTCTTATTTTCTATTTTTATTCAAAGAGGATTTTTTAGAAATATCATTTTGAACTAGACGATAGTAGTAAGTCCCGTATGAAGAGTTATATGAAATAATCATGTTGTTATTGGTAATCCCCTTACGGCTGGGTTACATTAATTGTGTTGATTTGAGGCACAGATGACATTGTGAAAGTGTTTAAACTAACTAATCTTGTGTATGAGAAACAGAAATATAGATGGTCTAGTAAAAGACCACATACTTTGGGAAGCTCCAGAAGAACTGATTATGCTAGATACTTGTAGTTTGTGTGCCAAGTAGTTGTTTAAAAGAAACTCAAGCGAACTAAATAGTAAGAGCTAGTATCAGTTGTAACCTCAGCCTAAGTTAATGGGGATCGACAGAAAAAGTTATATAGGGTCACAGTGACAACACAGCTCAACTCAGAATAAGAGTCAGTGGAGGGTTGCTTAATAGCACAGTAAAGTTACACTCACTACTATAAATAGTATCTGGTGGCTCTGCATTCACACTTCCATTTGTGCAGTTTGCATAACAATATTGCCTCACAAAATCCCGATTCCCCTCAGCAAGAGGCTAGAGGAAATTTTCTGATCAATTAATCTTACAGCCCAGTGAGTGTTTTTTTTATATAAAGCTACACAAGCTTGAGGTAGCCTAATATTGCATTTCAGATACTTTAAGCTCCAGGTGACATGAATAGTTTCCTCATACAGCATTCCTTCCCCCACAAGCCTCTCTGCTGGAAAGGCAACTCAATATAGACTTGCTATATACCTTAAGTAAACAGCATATGCTTTGAGACACCTTGCTATTGGGGAAGAGGGAGGAAGTTGCCAGTTAACTCTCTGGTGAGTTAAATAGAACTTCTCTGTTCAGAATAAAGAGTTCCTTACCAGAGGAGTCTAGTCTGTTTATACCAAAGACTGCTTGGCTGTGAAACATCCAGAAATGGCCATTGTTACAGGACAGCAGGCAAGGTTTGCATGGAGCAATCACATGGTAACCTACAACATTGCCACTAGAACAGCAAACAAACAAAATAATGATCATGTATGTTCGTGGATGAAAGCCAGTTTGCAATGAAGAACCATCTAAGCTTAATATTAAACAGGATCTAACCGCTTTACCAGGCAAATTGGTATAATATTCTTATCTGGGGAAAATTAAAGGCGAGTTTTTAAAACAACTGGTGCAAAAAGTGTCTGAATATATTTACTTAGAGAAAGAGGGTGTGTGTGGAGTTGCACAAGATCTATGTTTCTGAGACAGGGAGTCTTGTCTTATTGCAGAGAACCAAATTCTGTCTGTTACCCGAGTGTACTTTAACTTAAGTCAGTGAAATTTATTGAATCTATCATGGAATCTGATTGTTCGGTTTAAAATAGAACTCCATGTGAAGTCAATGGAGAGTTCTCCTTAAAACTGATGGTACAATGGGATCCATGAAAAGCTAAGTAATTAGGTTATAAGAGCTAAGTAATTAGGTTGGTGTATATATGAGTGTGATTCTGCTCCATTGAAATAAATGGAAATTAAGATTTGAGTAGGAACAGATTATAGCCTAATTAATTTACCTTTGGTAGATTCCTTTCACTCTCAGGAGCACACCCAGAAGAAAGTGTGTGCTTTCTATTTCAGCATCTGGACAAACCAGAATTCCTTGCTAGCCAAGTCTCTCAAAAAAACCACCTTGTTATTTTTAATCCAAGAACCTTCCTGTCCAAGTTCAAATCTAAGCAAGCTGAAATTTTAGGCATAAAGCAGATAAGTGACCCTTTTGAGCAGTTTAGCAGAATTTTTTTTAAAGGAACAGTATCTTAAGTATCAGGCATTAATAAAAACAAACAACAAACTCCAGGAACTTTCATGTTAATTTTTTCCATCCGCTAGTGAAGAGCAGGTCTGCCAACAGCATGTTCTCTTACAGCAGAACCTCAATTTTATGAACCTGTTATACAAACTTATTGTAACTGAGATGTTCAATTTTATGAACTCCTGAATCCCCCATTAGTTCATAAAATAGGAGTTGTCCACTGTATCTGTTTTAGTAAAATGGAAGATATGAGTAACTGCATTTCACTGTGACTTTATTCACACAGCTATCTCAAATCAATACTGAAGCAGTCTCTCTGGAGTCAGTCAGGTGCTGTGCAAGTTTCCTATACAACCCCACTTTAGCCTTGATACGCATTGTCCCATGCATTTCTGCAAGGGACTTTTACAATGACAGACTAACAGTCATGTCCAAAGGTAGTGCGGCCAAGTCTCCACTGAGCAATGTTATATCAAATTCACTTAATTTGTAACCCAAGCGCTTGCACTCTAGTGGTTGGTAATGAGATGCTGCAGTGTTGTTGCTGGAGCACATGCATTGCAGAGTGAGTGCTTGTATGATTACGAGTCACACTGAAATGGTATTACTTACCATTTTAAACATGCAATGTTCTTCAGTTTGCATTTGCAGATGTCAGTGAAATAGCAGCTTCCAATGAAGTCAACAGTACTGGAGGAGAAAAAATGTGTCCCAGGAATAGTTTAGACATTTGACATAACTTCACCCAGCCACCTGCTCTTGCTGTAAGGTAGAATTCCAACAAACCACTGTTTGAAGTTCTTTTCTATTTCCATTTACAAACACCTATCTGCTCTCATCCAATCTCCCTCTATCACCAAGCATAGTAGTATCAAGATAGCAAAGATTCTTATATATTCCACCAGCACACCCTGAGCCAGCACCACAGTGCGCCCATGCTAGCTTTCAGGAACCTGCTACCCTCCACTAGGAGCACTGCTTTAGTATATGTGGTTGCTTGGTTCTAAAGAAGATTCTGCTGGGACCACCATTCCCCTCTTGAGCTGAGGAGGCTGCTATTGCACTGGTTCATACAGCTCAAGGGACTGAGAGGGATATCAGCCACATAATACTTCCGCTGCCCAAGGACACTGGTTGTCGAGCTGAGGACTACATACCTAGATTCCAGCGTTTAAGAGCACAAAATGCTATTGAAGGAACCACAGGTCAGTCCCAGCAGCAATTAAAAAATCCCAGCTTTTGATTACACAATCCCTATTCTTACACTAGGGCCCAGAAAGCAGGCAGATCTCAAATTTGTGAGTGGAGTGATGGAGTGCTAGCACATTAGCCCTGCTGTACCCCTCCCTACCTCTTAAAATGCTGCCTCAACAACTCACCTCTAGTTGTTCAGTAGGATACCATAATACTCTATTGTCTAGAGTCATCTACTCAACACAGATTTCAGTTGAATCCCAATGCTAAGTGAATGTACTTCAAATATTCACATAGCTGACTCTCTTCACGAAGTAAAAGGAAGAATAGCAGACCACTAGTATAAAGCAGGTATTTGAGGGCACCATTAAATAGCAAAAGAGGCAGAGGAGGTAGAATAAAGATACTTTCAACACAACTTTGAAGAGCTTCAAAGTTAAACTCTTCACAAACCATGTGAGGAATAATACTAATAATGCTGAACATTACACCACTGCATAGTCACTTAATTGCATATCTCCAGTTATCACACCAATAAACCAAACCTGGATTACTTCCTGGAACTGGTTGCTACATAGAAAGGAATAAAACTACCCAATGTGGTGGTCATTTTTATCAAGTGAAGTCAGTGATCAAAAGGCATTGCTCACAAGAATCTCAAGATGACACTTTATCCCAAGCAATGCTATACTCTGCAGTGTGCACTGAGTTAGTCATCAGCGCTGTAAAACAAGAGTGCTGGTTTTGTTTTTTGTTTTTTCGTTAAGATCTTACTCCACTGTGTGCTTTTTCTCCATGCTTGAAGTTGGTCTACAGTGAGACCAATCCAGGCACTGTCCTGAGGCACACTTCACTTCACCAGGTTATACATATAGCAACATGCTTTTTAATTCTGCCATCTTTTTGATGGCCAGTGAGGGCTTCTCCTCGGACCTATAGTATGGGCATTTACTGCTATACAGGGACTTAAAGGAGCACCTGTGAAACTTTTAGCAGCTGAGGTTCATAAGTGGTTGATGGGATCTACAACTCCCTTATGTGCACACTACAGTCCCAGCAGAATGTGCTGTACAGTAATTAAAAATGAAGCATAATTGAATGCTTTAGACCAAAAATCTGACCACCTGAAATTAATAGGAAGTGCCCATCAGATTCTGCTTTAAAAATGAATTACAGTAATTGAAACTCAATTTTAGAGCAGGCTTATTTACATCTTAAACTTCTAAAAATATTACACACAGGCAGAAAATAAAGTTACAAGCTAGCTGACAAAGTCCCTTTAATGGTTTTGCTCTATATATTTAATTTTTCCTGCTTTACAGGAGGATGATGGCTAACTTTTTCTGAATTGTTTCAGAATATGAGGATTATCTGGTTTTATGCAACTCAATGAACTGGCCCACAGAGATCAACATCAGCAAGGCTCAAGAGCTGCTTTGTTGGTGTCCCAGTTCCATGCAAACAGTCAGTCCAGAGCTAACCATTTCAACTAGACCTTAGGCTTCAGTCCAGGGAAATGGGCTCCACATTAGTACTTAGAGATGATAATCAGTCTTTACACAGGGAGTGAACTCAGTTACCAACTATACCATTGGGTTCAGTTAGCAACTCACTATCTTTGTCTGCATTAAGAAACTTACCTATTTACAATGGGTGTCAGCAGCAATAGGTGTAGCTGGCCTGGAGCAAGATGTAGTTTAACTGCAAGGGTGAACAGGTTCAAACTATGTTCAACACTGTTTCAGAAATGGTAGGTGATTTGATTTTAGTTCTGTCTGTGCACTTGCAGTTAAACCATTTTCATTACCATTTTACTATGCTTGTTGCAGACACCCTACATCTTTATCTGCAGGGAACCAGGGTTCTTTACAATAGGGCTTCCAGCAGTGGTAGGGTTGCAACAAACTTCCAGCATTTTTAACACTCTCACTTACTGTGTCTAACACAGAAAACGCTGTGCACAGGTTAGCCTATCGGAGGTACCTTAAATCTAGCTAGCCCAGGTAACAATAGTGAAGACACCACAGCCAGGCTTGTGTGGGTAGTGCAACTCTGGGATGGACTTTGGGTGCATCATCAACATCACATCAGCATCATCATCAGCGATCCCTTGATTCGAGGATGAGCTCTACCACGGATTTACATATGGGTCCTCAGATGACTCAGGAGTCCAATCCTGGAATCATAGATCTGCCGTAATAGGTACAGACATTTCCTGTCAGGCCAGCTGCCTGCTGGGAGAAGGTTCTTTCTTTTTCCTTCCTCCTTTCTCTTTTCAGTTTCAAGGGCAAGGCACTTCTCCTCAAAGTGACTTACTGCCTGATGGAGGATGTGGCACTAGTGGTGTCAGTTGGTGGCTTGCTTCTCCCAGCTTGTGATAGCCACATCAGTTTTCTTGAGATACTTTCAGTGTGTCTTTTGTAGTGCATACTTGGCTTCCTCGCCCACTGTGATGCCTGTACTGTGCTTTCTGCACTTCTGTTGTTACCCATGCTAGCTGGATTCAAGTTAACTTGGACAGACTAGCCGATGCTAGCTTTTGCTGTGCGGACATACCTTCAAACTTGATGATGATAGAGTCTGGTAGCACTTTGTCTACATCAGGACTTCCAGCTACAATGGTGGCAGCTCTGGTGGAGAACTACTTCTATAGTTCCTTACTATGGACATAGCCAGCTTTAGCACTAGGTCAGTTTCCTAGTGCAGACAAGGCCATTGTCAGACTTAACATCTGTGTGTCAGTTTCTTCTTCTGGAAAGTAGGACAGTATTATCTAAAGCAGGTGTCACCCCAACCCATCTTCTGTGAGGCTGTCTGATTTTAATATTCTCTGTAGAAAAGCTGTTAAGAGCAAACTAATATTGTCAAATACTCTTCTGTAATAGGGTTCCTATGGTAGATCTTAGGTAGGTAAGCGTTGTCAACCCCCGTCATTTTTAATTGGCTCTCTTTTTGCAAATGGACACAAACTAATATTTTCAAAGCAAACTGATCTTTCCTATTTTACAACTCTTTGACCTTGCAATCCTTCCTAGTTTTCCACCAGTTGGAGCACTAGTGTAGGCAGCCACTGGCATTCCAAATATAGTGTTGTGCAGACCCTGCTTTAAGCTGTGTTAGATGAGATGATAGGTAGAATAACTGGTTTACACTAGCATTTCCACTGTTAGAACAGCAGCAACGGTAATGTAGGTAAAGACTTTGTGAGAAAAGGGGCAATTTGTTTACGTAACTTGGTATGTACTGGGTTGAGTGCTCCATGTCCAACAAGAGTGCTTCTATTCATTCTGTTAACGGGTGGGAAAAACAGTCCTGAGAGTTGAACTTCTGCCCTGTATGCAGAGATAAGTTTACTTAAGAGTCTGCATGTTTCCTATTTTGATTTATTCTTATAATTTAGATCCTCAATACATTAGCTCCTACTCCAAAATCTAACCACTCAGCCCTGACCGAACCATCATTTGCCATGGAAAAAAAAAATCAATTATTATAGTATCAGGAAATCACATGCCAGGAAATCATTTCCTGAGTCACTAAAACACACATGGCTATTTTAACTTCGTACTGAAATATGTGGGTTACAGACTTTCATAAACTCATATTTGTAGTTAAAGTTTTTAATTGTACACTAAAAGTATGGATTACATTTGTAACCACACAGATCGCTTTAACTCAAGTTTGACAACTAGCATTGTATGAAAGACATTTTACACCAGTTTAGAACATCTGTGCCAGGAACTGGGTATTTATTGTAAATCTCAAATGAGACCATAGAACAATGGCTTAGTGATTAGAATGTGTTTAAAAAATGAACCTTTTTTAAAATTAATTTTAGCCCATCTTAGTTTATCTCCTTTTAACTCGTGCTTGCAGATTAATGATTTGTAATTTATATTTTCTTAATATTTAATTTACTATTTAATATTTAAATGTTTCCCATAGTTACTCATCCTCTGCTCCAGCTTATGTTTGATCAAGTAACAAGAAATTTTTTTCTTTAATTCCTGTCCTTGCTTAACTCTGAAAGTCAAATTGGATTCTTTCTGCTTCTTTCATCTTCACCAGTTAATGCACTCAACAATTCTGTTGATCTACGAGGCCAAACAGAATAGAGCTTGCTTTCCCTGACTGATATTGGTTCCTGCACCATTAAGAGTAAAAACATGTTTTTATTGATAAAATAAACAAATTTGACTTGAAACAGAGAAAGTAGTTGTATTTGATTGTAGTGACATTTTTACAGAGCCACTGAAAAACCCACATTTATTTTTGTCAGGCTGGACGTACATTCAAGCTATGTCAATGAACAATCTTATTATCCATCATCTAATTCAGTGGCTCTCAACCTTTCCAGACTACTGTACCCCTTTTAGGAGTCTGACTTGTCTTGCGTACCACCAAGTTTCACCTCACTTAAACTAGTTGCTTACAAAATCAGACATAAAAATACAAAAGTGACACAGCACACTACTCTTGAAACATTGCTTACTTTGTCATTTTTACCAGAATTATAAAATCAGTTGGAATATAAATATTGTGCTTACATTTCAGTGCATAGTATATAAAGCCGTATAAACAAGTCATTATCTGTATGAAATTCTAGTTTGTACTGACTTTGCTAGTGCTTTTTATGTAGCCTGTTGTAAAACCAGTCAAATATCTACATGAGTTGATGTGCCCCCTGGAAGACCTCTTTGTGCCCTCAGGGGTACATGTACCCCTTGGTTCAGAACCACTGAGCAAAGTCACTAGCTGGGAAAGTGTGTGGCCTTAAGGGTAGAGTAGCAGAATGAGGATCAGGGCTGAGATGCATTTCCAGATGTAATACTAACTCATTCTGACATCTTGTGGCAAATCACTTAAGGGACATGGGTTAGGTTTAAAATAATTTTAATGTATATTCTTACTTTACTAACTCTTGAACAACAATTGTAGAAAGTAATCCAGATTTTTCTATTATTTACACTACTTATTTGCAGCCCACCAAGCTTGGAATAGATAATTTAATTGTTGGAAACATCCTACTAGTCTGGGGCAAAGCCCTCCCAAGTTTATACTGCACCTGTCTGGAGGTGTTACCCTACTACAAACAAAAATAGACTAGGTACTGACTTGAAACAGGAGTGAAACTGACACTTTCAAGTCACTTTCACTTCTGTTTAAAAGTTAGTTACTTTCCATAAGGCTCTTAAATACAACCCTACAGTGATTGTCACAGGAAAATATTTAAAGCCAAACACCAAGAAAATTCCACATTTTAAAGTTGAGAAAAAATGAGTCTTGTTTATTATTTAGAGTTTGTATATATGTATTTTTAAAGTACCATTCTGTGTTTGGACTGTTCCTCAGTTCCTGTTTTTGTAAAATGGAAATAATAATGCTTGCTTACCTGTCACATACAATTATAAGGAGTAGATTGAGATCTGGGGGGTAGGAACTGGGCCTTCTTAATGGTTTGCATGGTACCTAACACAATGGGGTATTCCTACTGATTAAGGTCGTGGGGGGCTACTGTAACATTAGTCAGCTGTTGCGATGCCTGTAGGTGCCAAAGGAAGAGGACTTACCTGGTGGGTGGGATGTCGGTGGAGTACAGGTCGATCTCTGTGTTTGCCAGCAGCACGGCCTTCATCCCCCGAGTGCTCAGCACCTGCTGGCAGAATCTGCAGCAGAGCATGGACACACACCTGTCCTTGAAGGTGAAACCACTAGTGGACATGATGGCTCTGGACCGAAAGGGTCTGTCCCCTCTTCCCAGAGAGCGCTGAGGGTGCTTCTTGCTTCTCTGAGGTCAAACTGACCACCAGGCCCTTTAGCTGCTCCTATCCCCCCCGCCCCCCTTCAGCTCCCTCTCTCCAGGATCCTTGCCCCAGGGACTGTTCCCCTTCAGCTGCTTTTCCCACACTCACTGCCCCCTCGTTCAGGGGCCAGCCCTATACCTGCACCCCTCCCTTCCCTTGGAGAATGACTCCCCTTTCCCACCCTGCTGCCCCCTCCAGGCTCCAACACCCCCTCTGTAAACCCTGTACCCCCCCCACGTGCCCTGTCCTCCCCCACTCCTTACCAGTGGGGGCCTTGTGCTTTCCCCTATCACTGCCCCCCCCGCCTTGTGCTTCTCCCTCTCCCGCTACGGGGGTCCTTGTCCTCCTCCCCCCTTCTCCTTTTCCCCTACCAGTGGGGGCTCTGTGCTCCCCCCACTTCCCCGCCCCCACCACGGGGTACCCTATGCTGCCCCACCCCCACAGCCCCTGCTTATTGCCCCTACTAGGGGCCGTCCTCTCTTCTCTTTGCCCCGAGCCGACCGAATCGCCTGCGTCAGCCTTGCTGCCGTTAGACCCCAACGGGCTAGGCCCAGCGAGCCCGTGTCTGCAGAACTGTCAGACTCCGTTTGAATCCCTGTCCTCGCTTCCCATTGGAAGAGAGCCAACACTCACCTAGAGCCCGATTGGGGGGATTGGGGCAAGATCCGCCTCTCAGAGCAGCCAGGACCCATCCCCTTCAGCTTCTAATTGGAGGATCCGTGAGACAGAGGCGGGAGAGGGAGAACAGTAGACCGCTACTATTGGTTAGAAGAATTGTCACTCCGAGTCATCCCAGCTGCTGATTGGTGGTGACAGACGAGGAGGCGGGGTGGGTGAGCCAGCGCTGCGGAGGAAACTGACCGCGGGAGCCGTAGCTGGAGAGCCTCGGCTCATGGAGGAGGGGGTCTGGCTGTGCCGCGCTGTAGGTAAGAGCTCTGCTCGGGGTTGAGGCGTGTGTCGCGCAGACCTCCGTCTTACCATAGGCGTGTCCCAGCCCATAATAGTCCGATCCCCCGGGGAGACCCGCGCAGCCCCAGCCCGGGGTGGCCGGCACCGGCCCGAGCCTGTTACTCTTCCACAGCCGGTAAATCTCCCTGGCTCGTCCAGAGCACCCCGCGCCGCCCCTTCGCGCAGGCAGAGCACCATAGCTCCCCGCGGCATAGCCTCCCTTTCCCCGCGGCATAGCCTCCTTTCCCTCCAACTGTAACCCCCCCTTCCCCGCGGCATAGCCCCCCTTTCCCTCCAGCTGTAACCCCCCCTTCCCCGCGGCATAGCCTCCCTTTCCCTCCAGCTGTAACCCCCCCTTCCCCGCGGCATAGCCTCCCTTTCCCTCCAGCTGTAACCCCCCCTTCCCCGCGGCATAGCCCCCCTTTTCCTCCAGCTGTAACCCCCCCTTCCCCGCGGCATAGCCCCCCTTTCCCTCCAGCTGTAACCCCCCCTTCCCCGCGGCATAGCCCCCCTTTCCCTCCAGCTGTAACCCCCCCTTCCCCGCGGCATAGCCCCCCTTTTCCTCCAGCTGTAACCCCCCACTTTCCCGCGGCATAGCCCCCCTTTCCCTCCAACTGTAACCCCCCCTTCCCCGCGGCATAGCCTCCTTTAACCTCCAACTGTAACCTCCCACTTCCCCGCGGCATAGCCCCCCCTTCCCTCCAACTGTAACCCCCCCCTTCCCCGCGGCATAGCCCCCCTTTTCCTCCGACTGTAACCCCCCCTTCCCCGCGGCATAGCCCCCCTTTTCCTCCGACTGTAACCCCCCCTTCCCCGCGGCATAGCCTCCCTTTTCCTCCAGCTGTAACCCCCCCTTCCCCGCGGCATAGCCTCCCTTTTCCTCCAGCTGTAACCCTCCCTTCCCCGCGGCATAGCCCCCCCCTTTCCCCCCAAGTTGTAACCCCCGGGATACTCCCTCCACCATTGTGTAGCCTCTCGCGGCGTAGTCTCCCGTTCCCCCCAACTGTAACCCCCGGCGCAGCCCCCCCCCAGTTGCAACGCCCCCGCGGTATAGTCCTCTCTGTCCCCAGTTGTAACCCCCGGCATAGTTCTCCCTAATTGTGTAACCCCCTCGCGGCATAGTCCTCCTCCTAGGATAGAATTTCCAGCACATACAATTCCCTTCCCCAGTCCATAATACTCAAGGAGAAATTATTCGTCCCCGCCCCTCCAGTATAGCTCCCAAACCCTTCCCCACCCCACAGTCCAGGACTGATTTCCCCCATCCTCCCCCGCTTCATTCCCAGAACTCATTTCCCCTTTTCCTCAGACTTCAATATTCTCTTTCAAACCCATAATAGTCTTCCCACCACCCCATTTCTTCTCCCTGCTATGATTAGCATCAGGAAAGGGAATTACAGGGCTGGGTCCTTCGTTCCAGAAGTCAAAAGCAAATGGGGTTTAGGGGGCCAAGTGGTCCTCTCATACGCTTGAGTTTGCAGCAGCCCGAGTTGCTGGGGGGTTCTGCAGTCAGTAGTGGGGAGCTCCGGTGGCTTCTCCGTGTATTTTTTGGGAGAGCTTTAAATATATGTATTTGCGCAGTCTCTTTCCAGCTGGGTGGATCGTAATTGCATAGAGCAGCTTGGAATATCTTCCACTCCCTCCGTAACTACGGGGGGAGCCAGCCACACTCTCTTTCTGTTTGTTTCCATTTAAATGCTCTAACCCTAATCTGTAACCCTTTCCCGTTTCCTGTCTCTGCTAGCCACGTTGTTCCTCTTGATGTTGGATGTAGATCCAATTGTTGGTTGGCTTTTTAAAAAATGCACATCTCCCTGATTTTTTACATTTGTTACCCAGAATAACTTCCAACACCACCCCCCAGCCCCTCCAATTGTGCCCTGACTTCCTCCTGCTGGGAGATTTGCATCTGCCTTGCACATGCTGGGCTGCATTTCCCCTGGCTCCAAATCAGCTTTGATGTCTAGAGGAGATACCTATATTTCTGGATGGGGGGTGGTGGGACCAAACAGTTGTAATAATAATATATAATAAAAAAAGCTGCCACGTCTATTAAATCAAAGGCTGCTGTTTTAGCTATGCCAGAGGGGATTAATCTTGTTTATGAAATGGTTTGTGGATTTATTTTTGAGCTCCTGCAGTTCATGTAATTTATGGATTTGGGTCTAATTTTTCAACATATCGTGTTGCTGTTTCTCCAGTACCTCTCTTTCTCCCTGTATTGCTCATTTAGAGAAGTGATTTTTGTGCAGGCTAGTTTTCTTTTACTCTCACCCCTTTTTCCCTGGGGACTGAGCTTTTCCAATGAGATTTTTTTTTTAGGGGCATACTTGCTATGATGCAGGCATTTTATCTTGCTTACCTGGGTGATGTACATACGTAGTAATAAGCTGCAGTTTAAAGAGGAATTTGCAGTACAGCTCCTTTAAATCACAAATTTTGCCCTTGCATCTTGTAACTGACAATTTAATTTTTTAAAAATATTTTTTTATTTACAGGCAACAAAACCAAAGAAAGCAACATCTGAGCCTTCATTTCTACTCCCATTTGGGATTTTATTTGCATCATCTTTGAGCCTATTTAAAAAAAAAAAAAAAAAAAGGGGCAAACCAAACCCACACAAAACATGTTGTGCGGAAGGACTTCCACTCCCTGACTGTGCTATTAATGTTAATAATCAGGAAAAGCCTTTGGGGGCTACATGAGCTCTCATCTGAAGCTTGCTGCTGCTGCTAAGGGTTTTGGTGCAGGGAAACAAAACTGTCTCTGCCACCCGCTGATTTCCTAACATCTGCATGTTTCTGCTGCCACACTCGGTCTCACACCCTCTTCCCATGGACTGATATTTTTTGTTATTGAGGGGTGGAAGGACAAGAAACCAGGGCATTTCTTTGGGAGAAACAAAATTGCGTTTATTTGTTGTTTTCTGGTGGATCTGTTCTGAGGTTAATCTTTTTGGAAAGGAAAAACATGACGTCGCCAGCTAAATTAAAAAAGGATAAGGAGATCATAGCTGAATACGACACTCAGGTCAAAGGTAGGAATAATTTTACATCTTTCTATATTGTTACAGTTTTGACTTGCTAATGCAGGCATTTGCGTAGATATTTGGGTGGGGACGGGGAGAAGAATTTGCAGTGCAATCTTATAAGGGATTTGCAGTATTTTTTTTTTCTCATAAGGGTGGGTATGTCCTTGTTATTTTAATGCATCCTAATGAGAGGAATTTTCTTTGTGTGTATGAAAATCCTTGAGTTTACAGGGTTGGGTTTCTTTTTCTGGATGCTTTAAAATATGGTTACGTTTGAAATGTGATAGGCAGTGAATAGCTCTTCAATTTCTTTTTCCCTTAGGGAGTCTTTAAAAATCTCTGTAGAAGCAGAAGAAGGTATATCACTTACCAGTATTGTGGACCCTTGTTCACATCCACTCTTCATAGCTGTTGGTGCCAAAAAGCTATAATATTCAAGCTTCCACTCTCCATAAGTTCACACTTCATACAGCTTTGGCTTTAACGCCCTACATTTGCTTTGCATATATAGACCACTGTTCTGAATGTAATTGCCATTTGCAATGACAGTAACTTCATATATTCCAAAGGAGTGTGTGTTGGTGTGAATGAGCTTAAGGCTTGATCAGGACTTGACATGCCCTCAGTGATAGAAGGTGGTGAAATGCTAATGTTAACACTTTTATGTTTGTAAAGTTTTTCAAGATAATTTTTGTGGAAAATATTCTTTGTGCTTGTGACTTGGCAAATTGTTGCTAGTGGGAAATCAACTGCATTTAGCTTGTTGTCTAAAACTTGTTTGGTACATTGATAGTGTGTGTGCGTAGGGGAGGGGGAGATGGCCTTGGGGTTGAGGCAGAGCACTGGAAGTTGGAGATCTGGATATAGTTAAACTTCCACCTTTTCATGTTCTCTGTATGTATAAGTGTCTCCTGTCTGTGTCTCCCATTCTATGCATCCGAAGAAGTGAGCTGTAGCTCACACAAGCTCATGCTGAAATAAATTTGTTAGTCTCTAAGGTGCCACAAGTACTCCTGTTCTTTTTGCGGGTACAGACTAACACGGCTGCTACTCTGAAACCAGTTAGACTTGTGTTACCTGGTGCAAGTCACTTAGTCTGTGTGTAAAATAAGTGAAGTGTGAGCTGCTCCTCAAAGGGGTGCTGTGAAGCTTAATTCATTAGCGTAATGATTTAATGCTTTGAGATCCTTAGGGGGAGGCAACAGAACTGCAAGGTATTTTATATATGCATATTTTTAATTTCCCCTCTACTTCCTCATATTTAATGGACCATAACATTAACTTGACAAGCTAGTCAGCCTAATGGAATGTCAATAGCCAGCTGGAGGTGCAGCTTCAAAAAGATGGACTCCATCCTGTGCTCTAGTGGCTGGAAGTGAGGTGTAGGTTGTGCGTAGAACTCTGTAAATTAAAATATGCATGGAGATGTGATTCCTACCCCTTGTTTCCAGATGGGTTGGGGTAGAGTTCCCTCCTCCAGCTTTCTGAAACAAGGCACTTTCTTAGGCCACGTCCAGACTAGGTATTAAAATGGATTTTAGATACGCAACTTCAGCTACGGGAATAACGTAGCTGAAGTCGAATTTCTAAAGTCGAGGTACTCACCCGTCTGGACGGCGCGGCATCAATGTCCACGGCTTTCCGTGTCGATTCCGGAACTCCGTTCGGGTTGATGGAGTTCCGGAATCGATGTAAGCGCGCTCGGGGATCGATACATCGCGTCCAGACTAGACACGATATATCGATCCCCGAGCAATCGATTTTAACCCGCCGATGCCGCGGTTTAGTCTGGACGTGCGCTTAGCCTAGAGCTTTTGAATATTCTAGATCAGATCTATTGAGTGGTTGGTCTGAGAAGGATTTAGAGTAATAGCAATAAAATAAAATAAAAGCTTAAGGTTTATTTAGCCAGCCTGCCATCAGATACTCTTTGGCTGTGATCTCATCAGCTCTCGCACCTGAAATTGGATCAGTTGTGGTCAGTATTGAAATGGAAGCTCTGTAAGAAAATGCCAAGGAGCAATAAGCAATACTATTGCTGGTTCAGGAAATGGCATTGTCTCTCTATAGAACTGCTGCTCCAGCACAGTGATAAGGGGCACTGAACTGCTTGAGACTGAAATCCACAGTTGTGACCATTTTGTAGTTATTGCTGCACTAGGACAACTGTATTTTTAATAACTATCATGTTAATTGTGGTGTCTTGGTTAATTTCCAGTCTAGTTAATTACATGATGCCTGTAAATTGCCCCAGTATTTAAATATGGATGTTGATCTTCTTGTTTACTCTCCTTCTGTTAAGTAGTGTTGCTAAAGATATTTCACCCCTGAGGTGGCTGCAACAGTGGTAGTTGAAATGAATCACATTTGTCATACTTGGATGCTATATAAATTGCAAGATATTGTCTGTCTTGCTCAGATATGAGAGAATTCCTCTATCTTTGCTGGCATTTGAAAGCTTAACACATTTTTAGCTGCATTCCACATTGGGATGACGTAACATACCTTGAGTTACGATCATCATCAGCATCTTTAACCTTTTAATTCACCATCTGGTTAATACACTTTTTTGGAAAGCTCCCTCCTGAAAATTTTGAGATCTTGTTTTATGTGCAGTATCAGGAATAAGTGTACAGAATGGAGTTACTTGCAGAGCAATCTTTTGTTTAATATCCCATTGAGATCTGTCTTGGATTGGAGGTAGCTGTTTTCATCGTTGTCTGTGGAATTTCTATGTAGGTCTTTTCAGAACTTGCAAGGCTCTTTATTTTGATTTGATTTTTGTTTTGTTTCCATCTACTGATATGCACATATACCCATGCATTTGGGAGTTGCAACTGGGCTCTTGAATGTTTGTTTGGCAATGGCTGCTCAGTAAACTATGTAAATAAATAATGGAATAAAGTTTTCAGTTATTCACTTTGACAAGGTTGAGTGGAATATCTTAAAATTTCCAGTTTGTGTATATTGCATTACTGTTTATATTTAAAATGTAGAACTACCTTTTAAGGGTTTTACAGTTCTGCGTGCATAAGTGATTCCATTTGTTCGCAGCAATGAGTTACTTCAAACTTCTGGTATGGAATTGCTTTAGAAGTCATCTGTTTTCCTGCAGTTTTTGATAGTGCTAATCCTCTGAGCTTTGAATCTGTTCAGAATGTGCCAGCTAAAAAGTTAGATCCCAGATGGGGGAGACCTTATTGGGAGACTGGTGTAGCGTTACAGATATGATTTTAGTTTTTTTGTTGTTTTCTTGTCTTATTTGAGTTCCCTACTAATGGATTATTAATGAGGAGGGGGAAAGAAGAATATAGTTATTTGCTACTTCACTCCCACCCTCCTAAAAACGTGTGTGTGTGTGTGGTCTTCTCCAAATTAATCAGATGTTCCAAGGCTAAAATCTGAAGCGGATCAAAAGAGTTCAATCCCTAATGGGTATCAGTTTCTTCTGAAGGCAAGAGAAAATGTCATTAACTTCTATTTGAGCTCACAGGTGTGGCAGAACTCATTTTTTAAAATAATTTCAGTGGATAATATGCTTATTTTTAAGCATTAGTTGTTTTTTATTCTTAAATTTTCACTGTTGGGGGTGTGTCAGACAATGATTATTTGAATCTCAACATCTACCAAACAGTTAACTTTTTATTACCGTTAACACAAATTGTCAACATCACGTACAGGATATACAAAGTAAATATCCTTAAATGAAACGAATAATTTCTCAAGCAGCATTTATCTTACTTTGTGTATCTGTACACTTCTTTTATCAATGGAAATATTTTTTTCATCAGTTTGTCTGCATATGGTGAAATCGACACTTACTGACACTGGTAACAACCTAATCCTTCCACGCCTATTTATGAGCCTGTTTTCCTCAATCAGCTAGTGTTTATCAACCATGCTTCTTTCCAAATGATTTATTTTCCTCTAGACTGACCCCTATCCATCCTTCTCCTTCTTAATTTAATCAAGTTAAACAATTGGATTTAAGAAATAAAATCCCCTTGATGTCTTCCGTTTCTGGCATTTGCTTGAAGACCATATATTGGTTAATTCCACCCCCTTCACTTTTTAATTTAAATTCTGAAGAGGGAGAAACCTAAACCCAGAGTTATGTGGACATTTGTAACTATCCCTCTACCTTGCTATCCCCCTCCCCACCCTAACGCAAGTACGCTCAGTGGAAGGATGAAGGTTGGAAAACAAAATCCAGGGAAAGGATAAAGTGCTTCATAATTGGTTAATTATCCATCTCTTGTGCATGTATTTACCTTTAGAGTTGATAATTCAAATAGTTAAACAGTGTTCCTTAGGAAATCTGTGTAGTGTGTTTCAAACATAAGCATATCAAGAATTTCTGAAATGGGATGTCTGAACTCTTCACTATTAGTTTTGGCTAACCTAAGCGGCTTTTTTTCTCATTGCTCGTGATTGAGAAATTATCAACTTTTGCTGAAAATTATCTTCTTAAATGGACATTTTTCTGAACTTTAAATACGTATATTCTTGGATGAAGCAGCTGGGAAATGTGGATCCCAAGCTCTAGTTGAATAGGGTTATTTTAATGTTCCATCTGTCAATTAGAAGCCAAATTTTTAGTCTCTAAAAATGTATCAATCAATGGGAAGGTGACCAGGAAACAACATGGAAACTGGAAGCTGGTGACTGATGCATTAGATGTTTCAATATCCTTGTAACCAGGATTATTTAAAAACTTAGAATATGGAACGCAATCAAAAATATAGATTAAATTTCTTTGTAATGGTTTCAAACAGGTACATTTTGTACTGTTACCAGCTATAGGTACCAAGGACTTGATTAAGGCATTTTCTTGTATTCCCTCACCCTCATCATATAACAGATGGCAAAATTTGGAGCTGGAGCATGATCCAAGGAAGAATCCAATGGACAGCTTGCATTAATTCCTGCAATGTATGTTTGCCATAACTGCTTGTAATATGTAGCAACTAGAGATGGTCTAGATTAATGGTTCTCAAATTTTTGTACTGGTGGCCCCTTTCACATAGCAAGCCTCTGAGTGCGACATCCCGCCCCTCCAATAAATACACTTGAAAAAATATGTATATTTAACATCATTATAAATGCTGGATGCAAAATGGGTTTTGGGGTGGGGGCTGATAGCTCACGACCCCCTGTAATAGCCTCATGACTCCCTGAGGGAGTCCCGACTCCCATTTTGAGAACCACTGGTTCAGGTGCAACCATACCCTGACATTTGTAGAAATTTGGGCCTGTGGCTTGGACTCATATTTAAACACAACAGCTTTAGTCTTCCGTAAAACTCATTTTGGATCAGGATCTCATATTGCTTATGTCAGTCTTGTCTTTGGGACTACTCTGTGGACTTTAAATAGTCAGGCCAATATAAATCAGGAATAAAAGAAGGATAATCAAGCTCTAGTCACCCCTCCACCATTCAGACATTCATTGCAACCCAGTGTGCTATGGGCTAGGGATTCAAGACTGTGAAAAGCCAGCACTTACGACCAACTTCAGTCATGAAATAAAGCATTTAGGATGCTTCCGCACATTCTCTTCCCCTCCCAACCACTAGTTCTGAGTTGAGCAAATGTATTTATTCCAGATGTTATTCCTTGCTTTGGTGACCTCATGACAACCAGAATTTTAAAATTTTTCAACATTCAGCTTACTTAATCTCATGTCACTGCTTCTCCACACCCCTTCTTTTTGTAGTTAAATAATAACATAGTGGGAGAAATTTACTCAACTTCATTCACTTCCGTAGTTATATTGAAACATGTTCTTCTGGGTCTCCTTGGATTATCTACTTAGGCATCAGTGTGGGGAGGATGTATCATTCATCACTGGACAATCAGTTCTTCACTGATGGCTTTGTGCAAAACCTGTGTCCCTTTCACTTGGCATGTCCTAGCTGGCTTTAGTGTCTCACACTGATATTTGCATACTAATGTCAATTTCAGCTTTTATACCTTCATTTGAATTAGTTTTGGGGTTTGGTTCACAATCACCACTCTACCATTAGTGGTGATAGGTCTGTGTTGGATTGTAGTGGTGATATGGTAAGATTAATGCTTTGAATTTTGTAATACCTTACTTCTGAGGAACTCTCTCTCTTCTAAACATAGTGATAGTACTTTGAGGGTATGAGTATTATCTTCATTTTACAGATGAGGGAGTTACTTCTCACCATCAACGTAAATATTTACGTTGTTGCTGTTACACTCTAGGAGGGCTTGTGACCCAGAAATGCTGCCTTGAATCACTAGTGTGAGAGTTAATCATTTCTTGAAAAAGTTGAAGCAAGGATTTGGAATAAAAAAAATATTACACTACTTCCTTTGCAAGTCTAAATATAAAATGATCATGTGTTTACAAGAACAGGCATTATTTGGGAGTGCAGCTTGTACTCTGGAGTCAGCGTGGGCATGATTTTACAATAGTACTGTGCAGTCTGTGACACGTCTAGATAAGAATTAGCGATTGGCAGCTTGGCAAGAGTTTAATCATTGGGAGAAATAAGCCTACAACTTGTCATTCCTAAGCACTAGGAATGGAAGCAAATATATATGTAAATATGTCTTGAGCGAGGGGAATTATCCTGACTGGATACGTCTGGCTCTGTTGAATCCAATGTGTACATTTCTGTATGCTCCAGCACGTTCCATGGAATAATGCTACAAGTCTTGGTTGTAAAACACAAGCAGTAAAACCTCTGTCACTGTTCTGAGGTGGCTGGCTTTTGCT
Source organism: Gopherus flavomarginatus (assembly GCF_025201925.1). Lineage (NCBI taxonomy): Eukaryota > Metazoa > Chordata > Testudines > Testudinidae > Gopherus > Gopherus flavomarginatus. Next base: position 14,191,268 of record NC_066621.1, on the reverse strand, counting down.
TCCTTCTGTCCTCCAGGACACTAATAAAACACGATGGAAGCCATCCGATGGCTGTGTCCAAAAAGCAAGAGAAATGTTTGTTAACAAAAATAAACCTGAAATTTAAGATTGGGCTGTGTGCAAGGCTTTCAGTAGAAAAGCATGTTTGTATTGCCACTTCGTCCAGCATGCTGGATTTTGGGTTGCGTGTGAAATTGAACCTTACTTTAATTGTAGGGAGGAAGGGAGACACTTCGATCTTGGACTGGGCTCTCTTTTTAGTAGAAATCTTCCTTACTACTGTTTTTGAGATCAATACAAAGCACAAGTTTTTATCTTGGAGAGCCCTTGATCTTATTGTGGTCTATGCATGGGGGGAGGAGAGAGAGAAGAGTAAAGACGTGTCATGTTGGGGGAACTGATCTTAAAAGAAAGCTTTGAGCTGGCTTAATGAGCGCCATCTACAACACAGAATGCATTGATTTGCGTTTTTTTTTTTCCTTCTTCTCCTGGGGTGTGGGTGGGTGTGTTGTTGCTTTAAGCATAGCAGAGGGCAGGAATTGGTGCATCCTGTCCTGTGTATAGGAAGGCTATCCAAAAGTGATGGGTGCTTTCATAAAGGCAGGCTAGCTCAAATAAAGTTTCTACGTGCACAAACATTTACACAGCATGTCTTGTGAGGGGAAGAAGGCTCGTCTTGAGGAAACCAGGTCTCGGTGCCACTCAGGTTTGGCCCGGCTGCTGTAACGCCTGGGGAGCCGCTGGGCCCAGCCAGCAGGACACTAAGCACTGTTGTGGGGTGAGTCCAGGGTTGGTACAGGGGGATACTGGAGAGCAAGCCATCACCTGCCCAGAGCCTCCCCTTTGCACTGGGCCAGGATTAGAGTTGCAGTGCGGGGATGGAGGGTGTTCCTGTTCCCTTGGTGGGGTGAGGAGGTGGTGGTGGCATAGGAAATGGATGATGTCTTGTGATCTTGTGTCCTGCTCCCCAAGTAGTTTAGACCTTGGGTGGGTTGCAGATGAAGACAAAGTACAGGTGACAGATTGCCTTGGTAGAAAGTTGGGAATTCACTAAGCTAGAGCTCTGACTATACCAGGTTTCTCTTACTGCAGCTGGATAAGAGCTGGCAGTCCTTGGCTCAACTTCTTTAACTGTAATGGTGCACTCTGGCCTGCCAGCCCACATTTTTTATAGGATGGAGATATATAAAAATAAAACATCTAAGATTTTATCTTTTTGTAAACTTTTAAACTCAAGTTTACTTGCCAATGCTGTCATTTGGAAGAATAACCGAGGCAACTCTCACTCATCCTTATGTACTTTTAATTTCAATGAAAAAATTACATGCCATGGCTGTTGAATGGTAGATGCTTGGCTGACGCTTGTCTACTTTGGGGAATAGGAATAGCTTGTGCTGGGTGGCAGTTGTTGCAGACTTTATTCAGAGACGGCTAAAATACTGAAAATTTTAACAAGCAGTTAAAATTATTTTGGGATCCCATTTATTTCTATAAAATAAACTGACTTAGGGAAGGGTGAGGCTGCAGATTTGCTTATGGTAGAAATGGTGGCACATAAGCAGCTCCTGGCATCTTGACTCTAAGAAGGTAACGGAATAAGCAAATTAACTCTAAACCAAGAGAGGATTTGATCTACAGGAGTAAAGTGGTGAAGTGATGAAATTTAGACAGCGCTATTAATTTTGAGGCTTAATTTTTTTTCTTCTTCTAATAACTTTCAATAATAGCATCTTGGCTTCCATTCTCTTTAATCTAAAATAGTGTTTTTCTGTCTACATTTGGACAAGTATTTTCACGCAAATTATAAATAGCAGAGCTTTATGATTTACAGATGGTGAGAGCTTACAATTTGATTGTACTTAAAAATGCTAGAAATTGTAGCATGGAAATTAGTCTTTGGGTAGCTGACTAATTTCCCGTCTACAGCAGCCTCTTCTGCATTTTTCAGAAAAGTAGCTCAGTTTCTGCCAAAGTTGTAGCTGATTTAGTTGCCCCGAACTGCTTACTCAGAGACAGACCAACCTTTTTGTTGTTTTGTATGTTTTTCTCCAAAGAGGTAAGGCTCAATCAATCAAAATGTTTCTGTGACATAGACACGTTTTATAAGGGCAATGAAAATGGCAGCATTTTCTTTGAGAGGGTAAATTCATCTCCTTACTTGCCATTGGATTTTAAATTGCTGATACAGGTATTTCTCTAATAATTAGTCATGAGTATTAATTTTCAAAGTATGTGTGTGGAGATGTTTTATAAACCAGGCAGAAACTAATGTTTCTATAATAACAGTGACCTGAGATCTTGGTTGATTTGATGACCATTCAAGCAGATCTTCTTCTTCTAGTTTTTCGCTTTACTTTAAAATTGCCATGTGTACTGAAGGGATATATAAAACATTGCTGAGGAGAGAGCAATCTCAAGCTTTGTAAGTACTGATAAATGTACTTATGAATTCTATTGCCAGTTGCATGCCATGGCTTCTTTATATGGATGCAGTTTTCCACACACGGTATCTCGACATGTGATACTATGGTGAGCTTGTAGCATAAGCTATAGAAGTATCCACCAGTCTGCCGATTTACTTCATCATGGATCCTTAGAGTAAAGGGAACAAACTGTGTGGCCTTAGGAGGCTAATATGGGATAAAGAGCCTTTCATCTGTTTCCAGTTTAAATCTAGGTGGTCACTGACGGTGACTGAAGGAGGTGTGTTTCTCCTCCTCCCAAAAAGTCTTGCACTAGTGATAGAAACAGTGCTAATGCAGACAAGTTGGTAGTGAGTAAGTGTTTTAACCCTAGGATTATTTAGCTTGGCTCAGGGCTGGTACAGAGGACACAGTAATAATAACAAAAAAAGCCAACAGTCATTGATGGCTTGTCACTTCTGGCATTACCTCGGGTGGAGGTGCACCAGTGGGACATCTTAGGGGAGAAAATAACTAGTGTAGACAAGGCCTTCAGGGCAGTTAGCTTGTGGCTGTTCAGCAACCTGTATGAAATTAAGTAGTAGGTCTAAGTTTCTAGTGTACACCACTGTATTTTAGGGGCTAATTGATCTGCCCCCTTGTTTCCAATCTCAGCAAAGGCCAAAAATTCAATGAACCTCTTGGACTCCTAGAAGTGATATATCCAGGTCACAGGGAACCATAATTTGCAGGACACCTTTTGAGGAAGCTTTTATTGTTATGAGTAGAAGCTTTAGGGTGCCTATTACTGTTGCATCTAGGCACTCATAAAATAATAAAACTTAAATAAGCAAAGCACCAGGCTTCCCTGGTAGTGCTTAATCAAAATGGGAAGTTCTGGGAGCGAGAGGTGCATCTTGCCACTAGACGATGTATTTGAAAGACATAACATGTCAGAGTTATCAAGAAACTGAAGTGCACTGTTTTTTGTTCTTGAATACCCAAGAAAACTAGTGACATACAATAGACAACAATTCACTGTGGCAGAATTTACACTCTGTCTCTAAAGTGTCCGACTTAATGCTTAAACATATTTCTGTAGGGAGTAAATTCCAGAGGCATGGGCCTGCTGCCAAGAATACCTGGCGCCTGCAAGCTTCACCCATATGCCAAACTGTTTCTGTGGATAATAGGGCTTCAGTCCTCTGGGCTGTTGAACTAGCACTGATTCCACTTAAAATAGTTCTCTAGACTGAGATCAGGACTGGATCGTGGGTTGGAGAAACTTCCTGTAAACTACCAGATGCAGTTCTTTAATCTAAACTAGCTGTTCTCAATCTATTTACCATTGTGGGCCACATATGCAGCTCTGTGTGTTATGTGGACCACATCCACACAATATATATACTACCTGTGTGGCCCTGAGGATGTCACATGGGCCGCAGCTGTGTGGTAATTGGGCTGCAAGTGGGTCGCAGGCTGAGAATCACTGATCTAAACAGGAGCTTGGTGGTAACCACAAGTCAGTCTAGTCATAGGCTGCTATACAACCAACTGGTATCTTGGAATTCTCATTCATCTACCCTGTTCTGTTGGTGGAGTGCAATATCCAAAAAAATTTGTTGGCAACCACCCATATGATGACAGCTGCTACTACCAACGGTGTTTCTCGTCATTCCAGATAATCAGCCTGGAAATTTCAATCAAGAAACAAAAAATTAAACTGCACAGAGAATAGTCGCTGCCCTGCTTTATCCAAAACCCTGGGTGACTGGTATCTGTTCGGATCTGGGGATGTTTCAACCCACCTTTCTCTTGAGTTCGGTTTAGTGAAGCCCTGACGTTCACTGTTTTAAAGTGATACACTTTTGATCATTGTTTGGTGCATGCAGTGACTTACGGTATTTAGTTGTACTTTGTCAGTGGTTCCTGAGGGGATGCCTGAGTTCAGAGTCATAAAGTTGTGAGCCATAAAGCAATGAGATCCTCTTGCTTTCTTGCAGGTGGCTTGGATTGAAAAGGGAATATTAACGCAGTGAAGAGATGTTTGGTCATTGATGTTGATCTTGAGTTTTTTGAGGTTTTTTAGTGTGTTCTTGTTTGTAGAGTTAATACTTCAGACTGTCCTCCAAGATGTTACTCCATTGATACATGAAGCCAGAGACTCAATTATAACCAGAAAAAATGACCATACTTGTCACATGTAGATTCATCTTTACTAATAAGCACATGTATTGTCTGAATTGCAAGATTTGGAATAGGAGAAGCTGCTTAATGTATGGATTGATCAATACTTGTGGCTCTGTCAACTTTGACTTGGAACCTGTGTAAGTTTCTTGAAAGCTATAATAATTTGCTTTCATCTTTGTGCTTTCTTGGATGTGTTTTAGTTTTTTATTGGCTTTTTCTATTTCTTAGGGTAGGTTGCTTACTGTATTACAATACTTGTTTTCCATATTCTGCCCCCCTCCCCAACTGACAGAAAGGGGTCTGCTTCACCACAATTAGCCTTTTTGAAAAAAAAAGTCAGCATGCTTCCTGTATATCTGTCTGCTTAGTAGGCTACTTATACTAGTATGCATGTGATGTCTCAGTAGGACTGTCCGCAGAGCACTGTGGAAGATACTGAAATAGGAACAAAAGACTTGGTAAAAAGAACTGAAAATTGCATCTAGAGCAGGAGGAGAATCTTTGCCACTGCAAAGAGGGAGGAACAATTACAGCCTTACAAAGGTTACATGATACAGTAATGATCAGATGGAAACTTAACTTGCTTTGAAAGAAAGCGTGCTTTCTGATGTTTCCTACTGCTTGTTTTCATTTTTTTTGTTTTGTTTTGTTTCATGCTATGGTCTGGGTTCCATAAATGCCTCCTGTGAACTTCCATTAGTTGTGGAATAGAAGTGAAGAATTTGAGGATGAACTGAAAATGTGCAAACAGATGCTGCCAAAGGCTTTGTCTTGCTAAAGCCTAGTCTACAAATGGTCTTGATATTAAACCTATATATGTTGTTTCATCTTTGCATGTGGACAAGCCTTAAGACTTGTCTAAACTAGACAAACTTTGCACGTTTGTTTTTTGTTCCAGCAATGATGCGTCCGCACTCTTTTTGCTACCAATGATTTTAAGCACTAGTGCAGAAGGCGACAATGCTGTTGTATAACCTACTTTGCCCATATGGCAAAAGATATTTGAGCCCTGCTTATGCTATCATTAGAACCATTGCTGAGGCCTTGGCTGCACTGGCGCTTTACAGCGCTGCAACTTTCTCGCTCAGGGGTGTGAAAAAAGCTGTAAGCTAATCCCCACGGGGGAGGTGGAGTACCTGCAGAGCTGGGGAAACTCTCTCCCAGCGCTGCCGCTGTGACCACCACTCGCACTTCAAAGCGCTGCCGCGGCAGCGCTGTACGGCTGTAAGTGTAGCCATACCCTGAGAACCAGGTGGTAATTTTCCTGTCAGAGATTCTGCACTCTGCTAGTATGTCTTGGGTTAACCTAGCCTGGGTGCAAGAATCCCCACCATAAACCACACTTGTGCTAGAATGTGCTTACTGTTTATGTGTTGCCTGTGTATGTCTGTGGGTGTATCCCATTGTTTGGGCTGTGATATTCTAGGATTAGTTCATGATCAATTGTAGGAGAACTTGTCTGCCTTCCAGGGCAGTTGTGGGAAGGGCATTGGAGGACTGTCGCCACTGAAATGACTTCTGCACCCTTTATGGCTAGGTCTACACCGCTGCTTGGTTATACACATTGACCGTAGCTTGAGTATAAATAGCAATGTAGATTCAATAGCTTGGGTCACAGCAGTGCAAGCATGGCTGAGCTGCACTGAGCACAAAACCTGCCTAAAAGTTATTGGTATGTAACTAAGCACAGCTTGGCTGTACCTCTGTTGCTACCTGTGCAACTGGAGCTACAATGCTATTGACGCTCCAGTCACCGTGAATGTATAAATGAGCAAAGGACTCCCTCCCCCAGCTTGTAGTGTAGACATAGCCTATGAGACACAGTGAGGTTTTAAGAGTTTGGATATATGCTAATGCTTCAGTTGGAGCTGGAGATTATATTACCATAGACATCTGCTTTATCTGAATAGATTGGGACCTGCAACACACAGCACTTTTTTTCTTTTTTTTTTTCTGCAGATAATGTACACTTCAGAGTAATAGGAAAAAATGGAGGGAACCTGATACTTGTTGCCTGAAACTTGGAGGCTGCATTCCTGATGCAACAGGTCCCAGGACAAAACTTTAAACTCTGCAGCTGGGAAGCAGATTGTATTTGTCACTCCAAAGAATTTAGTGTTGAGCTCATTTCCTGCCCCTTACCCTGATAACATTTCCTGCCTGGTATGAATCTTCCTCATTGTGCTGTTGAATCCCAGTAGACTCCTCCCCCACTTTTACCTGTTCCAATTTGGCTGTAGTGCCTCTGGAGTTGGTCCAATCTCTGATCGATACATATGTAACTCTCATTATTCCTGCTAGTGGGAATTAGTTATGTAAATCACTTTGTGCATCAGTGGAAGAAAGACCTTTCTGTTGTGGTCAGGGTCTCTTACTCCAAAATCACTTTCACATGTGTTCCACCTTCATATTTATTTTGATTTAGAGCCAATGAAGTTTGAAACTATCGTTCGTTTTTCACCCCCCCCCCCCAAAATGAGATGAAAATAACTAACCAGAAGATACCAAATCAAACAACCCAACAAAACTCAATTCACTTCTAAGTGCTAGTTTTTATCCCTTCCTTCCCAGAAGCTTTGGTTAAAAGTTGGGCTCTGCAGCATGCTCTAAAGGTCAACAGATATGGTCCATTTCAGGGAGGGACTCGGTTCCAAAATAGATAGACTCTCCTGGAGAAGGTACAACAGGTAGCTCCCTTTCTTATACTGTACCAAGAAAGCTATACCAGCTTGAGTGCCTCTGGCCACAACAGCTGTGACAGAACAGCAAGGAGGGAGCTGGTCTTTTGAGGCATTGTAGGTCAAACCTAACACTTGATGCTCCATTCTGAAACCGGATGATTAGATCCTAGACTATTGGTGTTCCATGCTCTCAGTGAGGTATGTTTTATTAACTGCAAACTGCTAGATTTACCCTCAGTTTTGCTAGGTTAATTTCAAGGTGTTATCATTAAGGTGACAGAGTGGGTTACATTAGCACAGTCCACATCCAGAATAAGGGTTGCTAACACCCCACACACATGGGGGTGTGATTGTCCAAAAGCGCTTTGGTGTCCAGCAAAGTTCTCTCATTGTGAAGGCCAGTAAAAAATTAGTCTCTCACCCTCAGCTGAAGGGGCAGTTGTAATTCTCTACAAATCTGGGGGCTTCTCCTAATATATGAGCATCAAGTCTCAGGATTGAGCTTGTGGCAGGCTAGCCCATATCAATACCCCAGTCTCTTCCGAACACAGTTGAGGCATTCAACAGCAGTGGTTGGATTTTTTGAGTGAGACTGATGTTGGTACTGCTGCTACCTTCAGTTTAATAACTCTGAATCTTTCTTCCTGCCAGAGACCTTGCTGTTATCCTTTCTGAAAATACATTTGTATACTTACTGGTGTGGAAAAATGTCTGTCTCCATTGTTGAAGAAAGGAGAAGCATTTCTAAATAATCATTCATGTGAAATGTTGTCAGGGTATGAAATACAAAGAGTGTACTGGGGTTACTCCATCTGCCTTTAGGAAGAGTCAGATGATCTTGTAAATGGTTCAGCATTTAACCAGCCTGACCTGTGTTGTTTCTTATGAGAAGGTTAAATGGTGCTTATAGGATTGTTTTCTCTCATTGTCAATCAGAGTGAAAATAAATGCAGCTCTGTGAATAGACAAAGGGTGGTCTGGTGTATGGGGAAAACTGCTTCCCCTATCCCCCCTTTGCTGTTTGCTCAGTGGGCTTCTCAATGCATTCTTACTAGTTGAAAACTCAAGAAACCTCACTCAAATTCTGGTAAGTTGACAGTAATGATATTAAAAGCTGTTGACCTCCATGTGTTTAGAACACACATGCTGCTATTTCTGCAATACGGGGTGGTTTGTTTTTCTGCAAACATTTTTGAAGATCAGCCTTTTAAAATCTCTCTTTATGGAGCCTTTAGTTGCTTGGGGAAGGTGGGGGTGTGGAGTTGAAGTAGCACATAGAAATTGCCTGCTTTTTAAGTACTCTAAAGAGCTATTAAACTAAACCTTTTCTTAGCTTATTTTTAAGCTTTATCACCATATAACTTTTAAATCTCCTTTTACACTTGAGTTGTAGTCTCATTTTCTTCTATGCTATAGATTAAGTTCAGGAACCCAACTACAGTATAACTTTTTTTCAATTATATTAGCCAGAGAAGCTCAATTGAGATTTGACATGCTGTCATATTAAGGAATCTGACTGTAAACACATTGCATAATTAACATTAAAAATTGAATGTATTTTTTTAAAACGTGTTGTCCTTCCATTTCTGTTTTGCTTTCATGAGTGAACTAATCCTATTTCACTTTCGTCCTATAGTTGGGTTGGATGGACAGACCTCCCCTTCCCTCTACCTTCATGCAAGTTACAGGAGAGAAGCTGCACATGTTCTACTCTGGTTCCGGGGTGCTGTAGCCTCTTTGCTACTGTGTGTTCTTCCCCCACCAACCCCTGCAGGGTATGAGCTTAACGAAAGGACCTATATACTTACAGATCCTTGGTTACATCCTCTGGCTCCCTTGCTCTTTCTTCAAACTGAGCTCTGTCATAGGGTGAGCCCTCCATCCTGCATGGGGCAGTAGCCAAATCACCAGGACCGGCTATAGGCACCAGCAAACCAAGCACATGCTTGGGGCGGCACAATTTCAGAGGCAGCACTCTGCCCACGGTTTGTGGAAGTGTTTTTGTTTGTTTGTTTTGCTTCAGCAGTTGTGCTCTCGGAGGGTTTATTTATTTATTTATTTATTTTTACTTGGGGCAGCAAAAAACCTAGAGCCAACCCTGCAAATCACACAAGTTCTTGCAGCCTTTTGCATCATATCTTATGTAGAAGGGGGAAGATATGACACTTCGCAGAAGTAGGGTTGTGGGGCACCTGCTCTTAGCATGAGGAAGCCTCGTCTGTGCCTGCTGTACATCTGTTCCCCAACTCCACAAAAGCACTTAACTCTAAGGCTTGCAGGGCCTCACTGTTCTACAGGTTAGTGACTGGCACACCTGAACCTCTGAGCCCTCCAAGCTCCTCACTTGAGTGTCCAGCCTCTGATCCACTGAACCCTCAGTATTCCCAGATTTATCGCTTCCAAAGCAACAGTGCTCCTCAGCTAACCTGTTCCAATTCTGATTACCACTCCAACACACAGTGCCTAGATCAACTTATACCAGATATAAATATATGTAACAAAACACAGATTCAAGTAGTAATGAATAGAAGTATTATAAACAAACTACACTGCTACCTTGATATAACACCATCTGATATAACACAAATTTGGGTATAACGTGGTAAAGCAGTGCTCCGGCAGGAGGAGCGGGGCTGCACACTCAGGTGATGAAAGCAAGTTCAATATAACATGGTTTCACCTATAACATGTTTTTTTTTGGCTCCCAAGGACAGCATTACCTCAAGGTAGAGGTGTAGCTACATATAAAATCATATCACGGATTCTAGAACCTTTACTTAATTAATAAGATGCTCTCGTGTCCTGTAGAGTGCTGCTCACCCAAAACCCTTGCAGCGCTTTGCAGCCCGGTTGGCTGTGATCCTTCTTTCATGGAGAAGGATCCAGTGTGTCTCTTTACACTCCTAGATATACCAGAACACTTTTGCCTGTAGTCATAAACAGGACACGCTACTGCTGTTTGCTCATATAAACTTCTTCTTTTGCCTGTGGCTCCGTATGCGTATACACATGTGGTGTAGCTCCCTGTACGCAGATGGCCAAATAGGGAGAGGTGTCTACTACATCCTGCATGAAAGGAACATGTCTGAGCTATATCATCACCTGGTGACTTATCTTAACTCCAGGACCCTAAGAACATGACTTTTAGTATAGATACATAACTCCTTAAATATTATCCATGTGTATGTTTCACAATGATCATGACTACCAGTGGGCTATTAGCCCTCGGTAGAGATCTGACATGTCACCCTTCGTGACCCCTGTAAAAACTCTGTGCACCTCGTGTTCCCTCTGTCAGTTGGCACCAATGGGTCCCTGAATCATGGTAGGCAGGATTAGGTTAATAGAGTCTGAGGTCAGGAGGGACGGGCCATTGTGATAATCTAATCTGACCACAGCAAGATACTTCACATGGTTGTCGCTTTCAGCCTTAAAGGTTGCAAATCCTACTAAATACTTCATACTACTGCTTTCCTACTTCTTACTACTGCAATGCTGCAGAACAAAGGAAGATGTCAGTGACAAGAACATGCATCTAAATCCGGACACCCAGGGTCCCTCTCTGGACCAGCACTGACTGTTCTCTCCATGAACGCTGAAGGACAGTCCACTCCTGAACTGGAAACGATGGCTGATATTTGTGCAAAACACTGGTGCCATGTCTGTTTATGGGAGTTTAATTGAGAATCACAGGATAAATGACCCAGGGTACCAGGAATGATGTTGGCTGTTGAGAGACGATACTGCCAATGTGGTTGTACCATATTAGTTAAGCCAGGCATCAAGATTGCATCCACCTACAAAATGGGGGAGAATAATATTGAGCATCTCACTGTTGAGCTTGACCGGACTGTTCAAGCAACGAGACACATCTTTTAACTTCTGACATGCCCATATGACTTTGCATTGTCTGCTGTTACCAACCAATCATCAGCTGGCAAACACCCTTGGATGCACACAGTGATTCAGACCTCCTAATGCCTTTCTCCATTGAGGAACTGGATGCCAGCATCAGCAACCTGAAAACAGGGGAAGCAACAGGCCCAGATGACATCTCAACTGAGCAGAGCAAAAAATTTTGCCCCCCCTATACACACACACACACACACACACACACACACACACACACACACACACACACACACACACACACACACACACACACACACACACAAGTGCTCCTAAGTATGTTTAGTTATCTATCTTATTCAGCTCCAGATATCAAAAATATGGCAACATAGTGGCTCTTGAAGCCTGGCAAAGAACCCTCTGATCCACACAGCTTTTTGACTCATCTCACTCGTGTGTGATACTTTAAAATTGAGTGTGTATTCCTACATTGCCTCACACCGGTTATTGATTCACTTCTTATCAATGTACAGGCTGGCTTCCGCCGCAGCTGGTCATGTACTAGACAGCTTCTGAATCTGACCAAACACATTGAAGATGCACGTGAAAGAGGATTGATTAGAGAAGCGGTGTTCGTTGATCTTTCAGCTGCCTATGATACAGTTAATCATCATGAGGTCTTTGCCATTGTTCTCTGTGTAACCCCACTGAGTACTAAGGCTCTTAAAATTTGCTTTTTGTGATGCATGGTACACTTCATTGTCATACTCAGATATATTTGGTGGGCACTTTCAGCTGAGGTGTTAAAATGTTAGCCCATCTTTGTATCTACATATGGTCAGCTGTGGTTTTGTGAGGGGTCACATCTTTAGAATCATCATTTTTAAAAATAGCAGTGGTACATGTTCTGGCTTGTGCGAGTTAGAGCTCTGAAGCTCACCCACCTCTCTACAACCTGAGCTCCAGCCTGAGCCAGAACATGTAGTGAGCTTGAGTGTGTAGATTCAAGATCTGAGACTTGCTGCTACAGTTTTTTGATTGTTGTTGCGTATGTTCTTGCAGTGTGGATGTAACCTAGCTGCTCTGTGTAGTTCATATCAGCAGAGTCTAAGTTACCTAGTGCACTTTGAGCCACATATCTCTAAAAAAAAAAACAAACCAGTTTTGAATTAAAAATTGCTAGTGATGGAGAATCCACCATGACCCTTGGTAAACTGTTTCAGTGGTGAATTACTCTCCCTGTTGGGGCCTGTGGAATTAATTTCTTTAAAAACCTGTGCATGGAGTAGGTATCTTGTACTAAATCTCCTGAAAATAAAAATGGAACATCTTCCAGTCGGCACTGTCAGGGTTTGCAATTCATTAGAATGAGATCTTGGCAACTACTTCAGTGTCCCTACTCATTTTGCAGTTGGCCTTGGGGTTCACCTTGATCCTCCTGCATTAATGATTTGTTGAGTGGTTGGACTGAAAGAAGCTTTGCTACAGACCTTAGCAAGTCAAAGCCACTCCAAACAACAAAGCAATGAATTGTTCTTTCTCCACTTCTTGCTTCCATATTTAGTCTCATTATATTGAAGGGCCATATACTTGACTCCTGTAGGTAACAATGTGCCAGTCTATGTAAAATGACAACCTGTTTTTGTGTTCGTGTACACATCTGTACTTGCATTCCAGCTTTATAAGAGACTCTGATCATACTCCTTGAAATAAATTTGAGCGTATTTCAGGTGTGTTCAGGAATCTGTAAGAGGACACAGCTCTTGTCAGCGCTGCCCCTCCTTGCTTACCCGCCCTTGTCCTGTCACTGCATCATCCCACACTCCCTACTCAATTTGTAATGCCCACTTTTTTCAGCCTCTCACAAATGTCTATGCCTTCATCTCTGTTTAAAGGGACTGCATGGAACTGAACTGATCTATAAAGCAAATATCCTCTCCTTCAGCTCTGTCTTAGTAATTAAATTACTGTAGTAATAGGGACAGTGGGTGCCTAACAATGTAATGTATTGATCCTCACAACACCCCCGGGAGGTAAGGAATTACTGTTAATCCCTATTTGTAAGATGGGAAACTGAGGCATGGAGAGACTAAGTGACTTGCCCAAGGCAACACAGGGAGTCAGTACCAGAGCAAGGAGTTGACCCTAGTTTTTATAGACTGGTTCCCCAATCCCTGGACTGTCCTTCCTTCCCAAGACTCAGTTCTTGCAAGATGCCATAAGCAATCTGCCAACAGTGACTAGACTGTATGTTTGATGTATTAAAAAAACAAAACAAAAACCAAACACGTAAAACAGGCATGTACTATAATTTAAAAACTGCATATATTTTGATCCCTCTTCTCCTTCCATATGTTGCTTGTCTTAAGGTGAAAAACTTATAAGAAGCTAAAAATACGTGCTTACGATCACCATAGCTAGTCTGGTTGTATATTGTATTCCATTTCTGGTGTCTGTTCCTTATTTTTTTTTTTAAGATATTAAATGGCCTTGTGCTGGGACTACGCTTTCCTATAAATTCTATACAGACCTAGCACATTTGGGGGTTCTGATTCAGTTAAAGGACTCTACCACAGTCTTCCAGCAAATACAGGGAAGTCCAGATCCAATAGTTCCATTGGAGGTTGGATTTCGTAGGCTGCTTTTATATATTGTAAAGAAGCAAAAAGAAGGTATGTGCGATTTTCCTCCCCTTTTCAGATCACTTTTAGAGTAATGCAGCTTTGAAACTTCCTGTGTATTCTAGACACGATAGACCGTTTCTCAAGACCACTTTAAAATTGGACAGTCTTAGTTTCTACAGGATATAGGCATATGTAATTTTATAATAGATACTTAGATTTTTTCCTTTTTTAAAAATAACTTAAAATGAGGGATCAACTAAGTGTTCTTGCGGTGACGATAAAGTACATTAAATTAACCTTTTTACTGGTCTCATGGTGCTTCCTCTTACTTTGCATTTGAATGGGTGAAGGCACCCTTCCAGATCCATATTAGTTCGGAGGCACTCTGTAAATTTTCAATATGCTTTTAATTACTAAGTTAGATTCTTTCTGCAAAAACAATTGCAGTATCTGATGGTGTTGTGTTCTAAATAGACTGAATAAACAAACACAGGTAAAAAGATTAAGGGGTCATGACAAATTGGGAATGACCTTAAAATAAGGTCACTAGCAAGGTTTAAGAGATTCAGTTGTACATCATGCACAAGTTAGAGGTTTTTAATTGGGCTTTAAAATCTGGAGGTGAGAAGGGCAGGCTTAGGAAAGACACATGCCTTTGTTTCGAAGAGAAGTTACTTATGCTGGGAAGAGGGTTATACTGTTGCTTTTGTTACAAAATGGCAAATTCCAGCATTGTTATGAATGGAATGAGTCAAATAGCCAAATGCTCACGCGTGCAAGTTGGACAAAAGTAGAAATTGGGGGGGGATAGGGTGTAATGTGTTGAGATGAACACTGCTTATATAAGATGGCCTGAACAAGTTAAAACTTGTTCACGCTTGGGTACTGCTTTCTAAATATTTGACATTAATTTTCAGTTGATGAGCTTTCATGGGACATGTTTGCACTAGAAGTTGAGCTGTTTGACTTCTCATATCAAATCTAGTGCTCTTATCCTTTCCTCTCGGCACACCTCTGCCCCAGGGTTTTCCTAACCATGTTTGATCACAGTTTAGCTAGTAGCAAGCATCATGCCAAAACCCATTAAGAGGCCAGTGCAGAAAACATATGCTGTCTCAAGCATCATTGTTGTTTGTGCTGTGGCCAAGATGTATTCAGGTTCCTTACAGACAGACAAGTTAAGACACTATGTGAAACCCAGGCCTTGTTGAAGTTGGTATTAAAACTCCCATTGACTTGAATGAGTCCAGGATTTTTACACACAGTCCCTGCCTCAGAGCTTACAATAGAGCTGAATGAAACTTTTTATTAAACCTTTTTAATAACTTTTCAAATATGGTCTTAAAAAATAGGCAGATCTTTTTCTATAATGGTCTAAACTTATTTCATGAAAAATGGCTTTCATGTGCTGTTTGCCCCTCTTCTCCCATTTTTGCTCCTGAGAGGAGGGGGAAGTATGAAGTCCAACCGTTGGAACTTATTTGTAAAATATCTTTAGCAATATTCCATCAGCTCTAGCTTAGTCTTAAGATTTTAGGTGAGACTCAACATGTGGTGGCAACAAATAGTGGGGTGAGGAAAGTAATTGGAGGAGGAAGAATACAGAACTGAGATCCTGCCTGTATTTACAATTACTGCATGAAGTTGAGGTAAGTTGTTAGACATTGAGTGCCGAGGGATGTTGAAATTCTAGCATAGACAGGCCCAAATATGTCAGAGCAATTCTCTCTTCTACCTACCCCACCCCTTCCTCACAAAATCCAATGCAAATATAAATAAACCTTATTAGTTAAGTGTCAGTGTGCACAGAATTTTAAGCTATTCTTGTATAGTACCTATGTTTGCACCAGTGGGGATGAATCTGCAAGGTTTTCTTAAAGGTTTATTTTTAGGAAGATAAAAGCATAGACTTAGTGCTGGCAAAATATATCCGCTTGACAGACCTAGACTTTAAATGTGTGCTTTTAAATTTAAATCTGTAACCTGCCAAGAAGATAGAACTGTTGAAAATAGAGAACCTTCAGTGTACAGTCCTTTTACTCCTATTTTGAATGATGCTTTTGTAGATCATGCATGTGTTCAAAATATATATATACATACGTGAATCCCACAAGTGTATCTGGGTGTGATATCCTTTTTTCATCAGTGTAATCCTTGGAAAGGAAGCTACCTTTTTAGTAGTGCCGGGAAGATAAGAGTAGTCATAAAGCACTCTCTTCAAAGGGAGAGATTAAACTTTTTTAAACATTTCCTTTCTTCTGTTGCACATAATTTCTTATAATATCAAAACTAAAATCTTACCACTTTCTTGTAATTCTTGAAGTGTGAATAGTGAAAATAAGTCAGTTTCACTTCTGTTTTGATAGACAAGCTAATTAGATAATAAACCCTCCCAAGCTAGAGCAAAGTTGCAGTGGCTGGGTTTCAGGAAAGTGTTAAGTCTGTATGCTTTCTTTATTCTATTGGAGTTGGTATGGGGGAGAAAAAAATAAAGGAAAGTCTACTACTTTTAGGTATAGTAAGTGATTTGACTTGGTTTTTTTTAACCGAAGCTAAATATGGATTTAAAAAGTCATGGTTATGCCCTGCTAATTGCAATTCACAAATTGGATAAGTCTGTTTGCCATCAGCCTGGGGTCAGGGACTCATTGACCTGTTGAAGTCTGAAAGCTTATTCAAAAAGCCTCTTCTGCAAATGTGAGTAAATGAGATGATAGACACGCTCCTCTCCCCTTGGAGTGGAAGGCTACATTAGAGGCTCTCTCAGAGGTGCTGGAGCTTTGTGGTGCTTTCCACTTAAATTCCCTAACTTTTCCCTAATTCAAACAGTCGCTCATTGGTGGTAGAATAAGCAAGGACTGCCAAATGAGGGCACACTATTTTGGGATTTATACCGTGTCCTTTTATTTACTTAAAGTGCTTGTATTTGTTTGAGTGCACTTGTTAAACTGCACTTGATGTCCTGCTCTGGATATGTGTGAACAGAAGAGTTGAGTTTCTATATAGCCCCTGTATTTTCTTCTCTCCTTATTTTCTATGGAATGTGCTGAGAGTCATTTTTTGCTTTCTGGCACATGTTTATATTGGGAAGCTGTAGATCCAAGGGTGAAGGGGTGGGGTGAGGTTGGTATTGAGCCCACTCTTGTCAAATGCTGTGTAAGAAGCTTTTTTTGTTGTTGCTTCCAAATGCTGTTAATCTAGGCCAATACTTTAATGCTTTCTTATTTTCTTCGCAGTCTGGAGCAGAGAAGGGAAGCAATCTAAAGGCAATTGTGTGTGCTCTTGTGGGGGGGGGGAGGCGGGGAATGTACCCCCAGAGCCAAGAAGAAAAAACCTTGCATTACAGATAATCAGTGTGTACTCGTGAACTTCACTGATGCATAGCTGCTCAGACTTAATTTTCTACATGCTTTAGCTGGGTTTGAGGTTAGATAGTTCTTACTAAAATGTAAAGAATATATAGCTTTTAAACAGCAGAATGGCTTGAGTATTGTACTACAAACAGAGGTGGCTAAGATACCTAAACTGCTTATATTCAAATTTGTATATCTATAGCTGTCTCTCTAGCCTGTCTCGCATGCCCCCCCGCTTGCTGCCTCTCCCCCCTCCCCCAAATCTCTAAACAATGTTGACAATGGGGCTATCTCTTTATTGCTAGCTGGACTGAGTGGCAAATCGACCAATAATGTAGTTAGTTCAGATAAAATAGCAGAACTCACGGTGATAGTGGAGTATTTTTCCATTCTTTAAGTTGCTGTCTTTTGGCCTCTAAATCCACCAGCCTGCACTCATGAGCTCTTTTTGTATGTGTTTCTTCAAGCTTGATGTGACTGACTGACCAGTCTCTTTATACAGGTCAGCACTACAGCAGTGAGACTTTACATCATTAGTTGACCTTCTAGGCACATGAGCATTACAGCCTGCATGTCTTTGGGTCAGGAAGCTTATCAATATGTAACACTTAAATTTGGTCTGGGCCTCTAGTACAATAACAGTTCCTAATAATTGTGGCGCAGTAGTGGCAGGATAGAGACCATGTAATCTGATACTTGGGACCTTTTATTTATCTCACTAGTTCAGAGCAAGGAAAAAGGATTTTCAAAGACAAAAATAAAGCAAAAAATTGAAGCTTGAGTTGGCTGCTGTGCAGTCTATTTCATTCTCTAATGATTACTCCATCATTACAGTATTGACTGTGCAATATTGGTGTGGGACAGGGTTCTCTGTGACTGGCACTAGATCAGGGGTCTCAAACACGAGGCCCACGGAGTTATTTCCTGCGGCCTGCCATAGGTGCTGATTCCACTGGCAGCCAAGCTCCTGCCCTGAGCGTGCTATGTCCCCGCTTCCTGCCACCAAACAGCTGTTTGGCAGTGCGTAGGACTTCCGAGGCGGGAGGAGCAGGGACATGACACGCTTAGGGGAGGAGGCAGAGAAGAGGCGGGGCTGGGGCATGGATTTGGGGAAGGGGTTGGAATGGAGGTGGGAAAGGGGTGGGAAGAAGCAGGGTAGGGGCGGGGCCTCATGGACTAGATGAGCTGTCTGAGGTATGAAGTTCAGCATGTATGATTCATTGCTGTGAGTAGTTGGGAAGAATGTTTGTTAAAAGTGGCAATGTGTATTGTATGAATAGTTACTTGAAAAAGTTCCTGCCATTCCAGCTATGTCGATAGACTGTTAGTGTAGATCAGGGGTAGGCAACCTATGGCATGGGTGCCGAAGGCCTTACATGAGCTGATTTTCATTGACACTCACACTGCCCAGGTCCTGACCACCAGTTCAGGGGGCTCTGCCTTTTAAATTAATTTTAAATGAAGTTTCTTAAGCATTTTAAAAACCTTTATGTACTTTACATACAACAATAGTTTAGTTATATATTATAGACTTATAGAAAGAGACTTTCTAAAAACGTTAAAATGTATTACTGGCACGCAGAACCTTTAGAGTGAATAAATGAAGACTCGGCACAGCACTTCTGAAAGGTTGCCAACCCCTGGAGTAGATCATCATCAATAGTACTGACCACATAAGGAATAATTACAGGTGTTGCTATTTTATTAAAACTACTCTTTGCATTACAGTTTTAAAAAAGTTAATACATTGGTGTTTAATAGCTAATTTATATTACTCTTCGTTTTCATTTTTGACTATACTTTCGTATCATTGTATGAAAAGGTTTCAGTGATGCAACCCTCAGGCCAATGTACGAGTCCTCATGTGGCCCTCATGGTGGTTTGAGTTCAAGATCTCTGCACTAGATTATGGTGTCTTCTCCTGATGGATTCTATCTAGCACAGGGTTTCTCAAACAGGGGTCGCCGCTTTTGTAGGGAAAGCCCCTGGCGGGCTGGACCAGTGTGTTTACCTGCTCCATCCGCAGGTCCAGCCGATCACGTCTCCCACTGGCTGCGGATCGCTGCTCCAGGCCAATGGGAGCCGCTGGAAGCGGTGCAGGCCGAGGGACTTACTAGCTGCTTCTCAAGAAGCTGTGACTGTTAAAAGTGAGATTATCACTTCAACAATCTCTGGATCCAAGTGCTAGAGTGATTTCCACCAGTTCACTGGTGTGACTTTCTTTAAAACATCATCAGCAAACAAATATTTCTGGAATGGTTTTTATTCCCAAACTGGGTCTCTTTTGGCCTGCTGCCATTATAGGTTTTCCCATCTAGTCAGAGAATTGTATGGTAGATCTCAAATCAATGAAGGCTACACTCAGAAAGAACTTGAGACTTCTGGAATATGCTGCTCAAACAATTTCATTTTTGTGTCTACTACCTGTCCATCCCTTCTCACATTTATCTACAGATTTCTTCTCCTTGTCCAGATCTATTCCGCCCCCAACAATCTTCTATTCATTGAACTTTTTGAAACTTTGCACTTTTAGAGAGAGGTAAGGGATTGACTCTGTGTGTACACAAATTTGCAAAGGGACAGTAGGGTTGAGGTCTGTTTCACCTCTAAATTATTTATTTAAAAACATTTTTGCTGTTAAAAAGCATGTTCTCTCTGGAGACACAAATCCACAGTTTGAGAACTAAAAAACTAAGTATCTCTGGTGGTATCTTCTAGTCTGAGCACTGAGTCCCACTGGGTAGAAAGAAAGATTAACCTGAATAATAATTACAGAAGCCCCTGGAACACCATAAGATTGGGTCGCTAATGCATGAACTAAGAAAAGTTTTGTAAATGAGTTTCAATAAACATTACATGAATATATTGTCTCATGCTATAGAATTAGAATTTATAATCCCTATTCCATGATGAGATATCTTTGAGCTATAATGTATCTTAATTAAAACTGTCCAGGTCGGATTTTTCTGATTAAAATGCTTTTTGAGGGAAAAAACCCATTGATTTTTATCCAACCTGGTTTTAAGTGACATACAACCATAGAATAGATTTCTTTCTAACACTGTTACCGAGTTAGAGTTTATCATCACAACAGACAATGTCATTTCTCATGATTTTATTAAATTGACTGAAATCTCTATATATACAAATTAACAAACCAGGCATGTCTGTCAAATGTTAGTATTTTTATTTTAAAAGGACAGTTATATTGTTCGTTTGTAGTTTTGTGTTTTTGTGGGTTTTTTTGGCAGGTGAATGGACTTTGTATAAATATTGAATAAAAAGTAACCAAATATTTGAGAATCTGTCAGTCTATTTTGCTGGGTACATAATTGGTGTGTTAATTTTTCCATAACCACACCCTCCAATTTTTTTGAACTATTGCTCTACGATTGTGCTATTTTTCTTTCTTTTCCAATGAGATGCTGCCGATAGTTCAGCAGCTACTAACAGATGACAGATTAATTTTTCGTTTTCTTCTGTGTGACTATTTCCGCTGGGAAGCCACAGGAGGGTTACCAAATGTTCCTTTAGTAACAGAGATTCATCAATTTGTGATATTTTGTACGGATTCCATCCCAATACTGTGTAATGACCAGACATGTCCACCATATATGCATAAAATCTCCTCTGTAACCACAGCTTCTCCAACACTTACCTCTATTCAATTCATGTATGTATAGAATAGCATTTAATTTAACCCGACAGGTTTGAGGTACCATTGAGACAGTACAATAAAAGAAAATTTCTTTAAGATGCTGCAGACTGAGGGAGCTGGTCCTCCTTTCCAGGTCAAACCTCATTCCTCTAGGGTAATTAGTCTGTCTGCATCCTTTAAAAAGGGTTCTGTGACTTCTTGTTTTTAATGGCTTAGGCTATAATGGCTTTCATCCTGCTTTTACTCCATGCAAAGGTCTCTCAAGAAAATCAGATAACAGAATATAGTGTTGAGAATGCCACATTAAAATCAAGCATTGTGGAAAACACTTAAGCTTCTGATTTCATTGCAGTGCCTTTGGACTGAGTTGGCACAAAATACTGTGGCACTTCATGGCTTCTAACAAATTGCCATGTGTTTGCTATATTAATACTTAATATATCATGCCACTACACTTGAAGTGTGTGTGTGTGTGTGTGTGTGTGTGTGTGTGTACGCAATTCAACATTATCCTTAAGTTGAAGCTCACATGTTTTCCTGTGAACGGAGATGGAGAAGGAATTACTGACTTATATTACCCTTTTCATAGTTGTAACAGCAGTCAGCTTTTCGGAGAAGGCTTGAAAATGGCAGGGACGTGACTAAAGTTACACTGTCAGGACCTGAACTCAACTGTGCAAAGCTAAATGGCTTTTAAACTCTTTAATTGCTGTCATTTCTAGCATTTATCTTAGCATGTCTATATTAGTTTGTACGGAGATCAGTTTAAGTATTTTTCTAGTGACTGAAATATCCAAAGTTGAGGTCAGAGGTTCAGATGACTTGGTTTTTGTAAGAGGCAATTCAGAAAGTTTAATATCAACTTTGCTGCTTGATCGTATGTTTACTGTTCATGTACTTTTATTACTAGTAGTTTCCCTTATAACTGCTTTTTCTCAATACGTACTGTTCATGTGTACCTAGTTGTAAATCGGGAGTAAATGAAAGTAACTTTGAATGTGTGACCATCAGGTTCGGTACACTAGATGGTAAATAGAGCTTCACTTTTTCTAAGTCCTGGTTCCAATCCATTCCTTCTGGTTTCTTCCAAACCCTCCTTCTATTTGAGATGAGTTTCGGTGCCACTTACACTTCATCAGCTGGGAACTGATCACAACTCTCTATTTTTTTTCCTCCCCCCCTTCTCCCCTCCCTGACTCTTGGCACTAGTTGATTGCTTTTTTTGGTAGCTTCAGCAGAGGCCAGGGACTGAATAGGCTGTGGAGAGAATGAATTGGTTTCACCCTTAGAAGTGGTCCCTCCTGGTCAAGCTAGAAGCTTGTTGGTAAGGCAGTGAGGGGAGGAAACTTGCATTGTGGCAGCACATAGCCTATGGATAAAACAGATTTTTTCCCCCACAGCTGTCACCTTTGTGTTTTGCAGATGTACTAAAGTTTACTTAATTATTTTAAAGCATGGGTTTGTGTGGCATGGGTATGAATGTGTTTTTCATTGAAGATCACTGTCTGTATCCATGACAGATGTCCAAACAGAAAGCTCCTGTAAATTTTATCCTATTGCAAGACTAATGGAATTTCTGCTTGTGGTCAGTTAAGTTCTTGATAATGGTAATGGGTTGTGACCTGCATATTGTAGTATTTGGAAAGCAGTATATTCCATTTTATAGGCATTTGTGGTATAGTGATAAGAGGCTCATGCCATTTCAACTGGGAAATAACATTCATCCCCCCAACATTCATCTGCTGGATTTGTTCTGTCTTAGTTTGTTCAGTCTTGATACTGTGTAGCTATGACACTCTGTATCTCAGGGGAACACCTTGCACTCCCATGTTCATCCTTACAATATGATTGTGTGTTTATCCAATGCGAAGTTTGTCATGTCAGGTGTCTTCAAAAGGCTCATGGTACTCGGAGCATTGTTATAGGTTGTAATTTCATGTATATAGGTATGAGGGTGAAAAATCTGTCCTCATGGCTTAAAACAAGCCCAGACAAACTCTCCAGGAACAGAGGGGCAGTTCACACCTCATCAGGGCATGTATGGGACAAACCCAGCCCAGCCTCACAGGAACAAGGGACACTGGCCTAGGCAGCAACAAAGGATATGTTGGACTCTCCAGTGAGTCACCCCCCCCTTCCCATGGTCAATTTGGGACTAGGATGAGGTAATGCTCACTTGACCTGGAAGGGAGGGGGCATTGCAAGGAGGGAAGATATAACATGATGATAAAGAGACGTTTGCCATGCTCTTCTTCTCTCTCCAACCTCAATCTACAGACACCAAGTGACTGAAGCACTGATCAAAGGGGAGAGCCTGGCTGAAGGGCAACCAGCAAGCCTGTGGTGAGAAGCATCTAAGTTCGTAAGGGCACTGAAAGTATTGAGATCAGCGTAGAATGCGTTTTGCTTTTATTTCATTTGACCAAATCTGGCTTCTTGTGCTTTGACTTATTATCACTTAAAATCTATCTTTTTGTAATTAATACATTTGTTTGTTCTACCTGAAGCAGCGTGTTTGGTTTGAAGTGTGTTAGACTCCCCTTGGCATAACAAGCCTGGTACATTTTTTGTTAAATGGACAAACTCGTATAAGCTTGCACTATCCACCGGGTGTAACTGGACACTGCAAGATGGAGGTTCCTAGGGTTGTGTCTGGGGCCGGAGATATTGGCTCGTGTCATTTGGTTACACAATCCAAGCAGCAGCAGGCCAAAAGTGCTCCCTCGCGTGCTGGTAGCAGCTTACATGCTAAAGGCTGTGTGTGAACAGCCTAGGAGTAGGGGTTCTCGCAGCGAGGCAGGGTAAGGGTGGCTCCCAGAGTCAAGGATTGGAGTGACCTAGCAGATCACCGGTCCAGCTAACATCAAGGGAACATCACACTAGCTCCCGATAAAGAGGATGCAATGTTGTCTAATTATTAGCACAACATGACAGGCGAAGTATTGTCTGATGGAGGCGCATCAGCCCCCTTCAGCATCACCAATGGCATGAAACAAGGATGTGTTCTTGCTCCTGTCCTATTTAACCTGTTCTTCGCATGCGTCCTTAACCATGCAATGAAAGATCTGGACGGAGGTATATACTTGAAATACTGGCACGATGGTTCACTTTTTGACCTCTGTCGCCTGAATGCAAAGACTAAGTGCAGAAACTCCTTCTTGAGGCACTCTTTGCTGATGACTGTATCCTCATGGCGCTCACTGAAAATGATCTTCAGCACATTGTCAGCAAGTTTGCTGAGGCCTCGCAACTCTTTGGACTAACTATCAGCCTCGGAAAGACAGAAGTTCTTCACCAACCTGCACCTGGATCAAATGCTTCTGTCTCGATTTATCTCCATTGACAGCACTCATCTTCAAGTAGTGGAGAAATTTAAATACCTGGGTAGTGTCCTATCCAGTGATGGATCACTGGATAATGAGATCAACGCACGAATATCCAAAGCAAGACAGGCACTTGGCTGTCCGCGTGTCAAAGTTTTAAACCACCACAACATCTGGATGTCAACAAAACTGCTTGTGTACAGAGCTGTTGTTCTCTCATCTCTTTTGTATGGGTGTGAAACATGGACACTGTATAGATGTAACATCAAGCAGCTTGAAGCATTCCACATGCGCTGCCTCCACAACATCATGAAGATCCATTGGCAAGACAAAGTGCCCAATCTCAAAGTCCTCGAGAGCCCAGATGACAAGCATCAAAACAATGATCATGAAGTCACAGCTACATTGGACGGGTCATGTCAGCCACATGGATGCCAACAGAATCCCTTGCCAGCTTCTGTATGGTGGGCTCTCCCAGGGCATCCGGCATATAGGTCGTCCACGGAAATGTTACAAGGACATCATCAAAGCCAATTTGCAGTACAGCAGTATCAAACCTAGGGACCTTGAGGACGCCGCCAGTGACAGAACACAGTGGCGTGCAACAGTTAGAAATACCTGCATCGCCTTTGAGGAACACTGCTGCCGGCGTCTACAAGAGGCACGTGAACGACGTCACAGAGCATCAGCAGCAAACTTCCCATGGACCATCTGCAGCAAAATGTGCCCCTCTAGAATTGGCTTGTACAGTCATCAGAGGGCACACCCTGAGACCAACAGTAGATGATATGCACAGATTTGTCATAATTGGATCAATGGACTACCAAGAGAGATTAGCACAGAACTGGGGTTCAGGACTTCTGATTTCTACTCCTGCCACTGATAGGCTGTGTGACCTTAGGCATGGTATTTAATCTGTCAGTTTCCTCATCAGTATGAACATAATAGTCAACTCCCTCATCAGTATTGTGGGGCTTTCATACTTACAGCACTCTGATGAAAGGTAACTCACTCATGTAACAGATTAATAGTAGTAGTCTAAAATGCTTGCTTGCTTGAACTATTTTTGGGTACAGCTGCCTTTCACTGCACAGTGTCCTTCCATCCAGTTTAGTCCTTGTTTTATTTGCCTCTGATTGTGTATGTTCTGTGCAAAGTTAATCGGATTGAAAATGACTATCAGTTGTATTCAGCAGCAACCAGCTACTGGTTGGCGAGAACTGGATTGGATTGTAGGTCCCCACGCTGGCACTCTTGAGTCTTCACATGAGCACATCTGATTTCAAACTTGCCAGTGCAGACTTGGATCTGCTATTTAAATACTTAAACTACTTCGTTAGTGGGCAGAGTGCAATAATTTCAAAGTAGGCATTAGCTTGGCTTCCCATGTTTAGGCTGACATTCAAAGAGAAACTTGCCAGTTTCACACTTTAAATAACCCTCAGATTGTAACATGGATAGTGAGAACACAATGCAGTGGAGACTGCTGGATTATGTGGACTCTGCAGTTCTATTCTTAGATCACAATAACCGGAATGAAAAGCTGTAGACACTGGCTCGCATTTGAGCCATTGTGTGTGAGTAATGTTTTTAATTCTGAGAGTCAAAGGCCTTCACAGGCTCTCATTTGACTATACCAATTATTTGGGACCTGCTCTTATTTTTCTTTACTAGAATGCAATGAGGGTTTTGAAGGTCAGGGACTGCAAAGTGGCTATTGAAAGCAGTCTTGTAAAATTCTACTTGCTGGCAGTGGTAATTTTATAAATGGGATAGTAATGTATCGTTAAGGATTTCCTCCTTATTATGGTAGATGGTGGGTGAGTAGATTTTTTTTTTTGTCTGGAATTGTACATTTTCATGATAGTTTTGTAAAGATTTAGAGAATAATGTGAAAGTTGATAAGCTCAAGCCATGGGCTTCCTTATTCACTTATTTTATTGATATGTTCCTGCTTTCAAAAAAGATACTTTATTCCAATGAAAGAAGGGTTGTGATGGTTTTAAATGTAATGATGCTGCAGACTGCACAATATTTCTTGCTTTCTGGGAATCCAGAGAGTTGGGTTTACCAAGTGCCATTCCTATCTCGTTCAACTAGACTGAAGTCAGGAGTACATTTGACTGCTTGTGTTTAGATAGTTGTCTCACTTCTAGAAGCACTGAAGTCCTTAACTGACCATTTTTTCTTTCTAAAGCTGTTTGTAATCCAAGTAATTGATGGCATTTAATTAATCTTCAGAGTAATTAACTGGTCAACCCGAGCAGTCAATAGACTATCCTTCATAATGCAGGTTGACTACTATGATCATATGAAAATAACATGTTCCCTGATATGGGTGCCATATGCTGATGGTAAACCCCTTCTCATGCACTTCGTGCATACTATAGCTGTAGATACGGGGTCAAAAGACTAATTTCAAGGGAAAGGGTCATTTCTTGTATTGGCAAACCTTTCCTACACATTGCATTATTCCACATTTGTCATTCCTCTAAGTCTCTTGGGGGAAAATAAAACAGGTGCTTGGGGAAGAGGTGAGAAGTAGCTCTTTTTAACGAGACCAGACACTGTTAGAGGTTTCTGACTAAACAAGTGTATGGATAATGTTACAGGAGGGTGGGGATAATAGTTCTCCCAGGTGGAAATTAGCTGTCATTCAATTGAGTTAATTTACGAGAGGCAAAAATATAACTACATAAGATAGTGCCCACTTACAAGGGCCCACCACTTCTAAAAACTCATCAGCTCTGGAGATCTAACAAATATATTGGTGTAAAAGGTTTTTGCAGTTTTTAGCAGAATATAGTAGCTCAACTGAAGCCACAGAAGAGCGGTTACATCCTATTTCTCACTGCAACCTGCTATGCTAGATGCCTCTTCCAATTCTCCTCACTCTGACCCCAGCATCTAACAGACAGAATAGCAGCAGGTGTACATGTTAAATTTTTACTTTCCTTCCTAGGTCTAGGAATGATGAAGTCAAAAGACACATTCAGCCTGATCTCTTGTGAAAATGGCACATTTCTCTACTTATGCTCTGGAGTTAAGTACCTCCTACTGTTTAAGTAGCTCCAGACCTTGCACTTCCTTATCAAAGCATTTCAGGTTTTGTTAAAATTAAGTACTTGGTACCTAATAAACAATCCCAATTGTCCTGAAGCAGTGGAGTGTGAGCTGTGAGTGAGCAAGTAACTGACTTTAGTTTCACATCTGATTGGTTTATAGTAGGAAAACTCTGTTTCAGGGCTGAGCACAAGGAGAATGCTTCATCTCACCTTGCCGAGGGAGCACATGAGCTTCTGGCAGATGGCCCTCTACTCACACCAAGGTCTGTTCTTCTAGCTCTACTTGTTGACCCAGTTTCAGTGAAGCCTTCATAAATGATCTGGAGGAGGGACTCTCTGTAATGCAAAGTAGAATATTGCTCTCTGGGTTTGTGGAGGCTGCTATCAGTGCCCCATGTATAAAGCCAAAGGAAGTCTGCTCATTGCTATAATGTTACTCACAGTCCATGCAGGAACCAGAGCCCCTTCCCACAGAGTGTTTGCTAAACTGCATAACCACCACCCTCTTGCCTTGTCTGTCTAGACAGTTCCTGGGTCCTTGTATGGCAAGAATGATAAAAATCAGAAATAAAACTTTATTTTTTGCCTAACAGCAGAAGGATTTGATTAAACGTTTAAACCAAAGGATAAAGGCCCACAGTAAATGTCCTTCCAAGCAGTGCATTATCTCAGAATCTGTCCTCAGTGGTGGGAAGGGGGAGGAGAACAGACGTCAGAAGGAGAAACCTAAGAAGGCAATAGAAGTGATGATGCACAATGATAGCAAGCAAGACAATGTGTGCGAAAATGTGATGCTGATGGCAGAGGGGCTCAGTTCTGCTTCCCAGGCCTTCAGCTGTCTTCAGAGGCAGTTTGTGTATAATACTGAATCCAGAAACAGTAAGTGCTCTAGCACACCAGAGTTCTGGGTGATTTTTTCAAACCTCACATTGTGGTAGAATTTGACTGGAGTGGGCGGGGCTTGGATTGGTATAAAAAGCCAAACATTTTTGATTCGATAACCTCGGTTAAAATCCCAGGCTTCAGCACTCCTCATAGTTTAAAAGTCTAACCTGCCTTTAAATAAATAAATTAAAAATTCAAGTCCATTCTATAAACCAGCCAGATGGCTGATGTTCCTGCTTCAGTTGACCAGGTAACTTTCCCCAACTGAGCTCCTTTTTCATGTGGTTTAAAACTTATTTTTGAATTCCAGAATTTTAAAGGGCCCCCATGAAATAATCCAGGTGCACCAGCATTTGCTCAGTGGTTACGGTTTAAATCTTTCTGATAGCTGCATTTTTTGGCACCATCTAATGGTGACTGGGTTTGGTGAAGGAGATCTTAGATGTGTTACATTCCAGCTGAACCATCTTGTGATGCTCATCTGTTTGAGTTCTCACACAACCTGGAACGATTTATTAAAATACTTTAAAGGAAGAGAGGCTAAGAAATGCCTGTGCCAAAAACTAAATATTTTGTATATACATATAACATGTTTAGTTTATATGTCCCATCTTCTTCTTTTTGTGGTAGTAAGTGGGCCCAGCATTTTCTATATGTGCAACATTTATACTCTGCAGAACGTGTAATATTTGTGTGGGAACAGTACCTTAGGCTGAAACATCAGTATACAAAGTGTTCTAAATATGTAGTACCTTTACAGGGACAAATTCTGCTGTTTTTAGTCAGGTAGAACTCCCTCTGACTTTAGTGAGAGTTGCTGTTGCTCAGTATTTCTGGTTATCATCCCCTTAACTGGGAAACAAAAGCAGTCTTGTTTATACTGTGAGGCTAATTGTAATTTGCATATGTTAGGAGTGGGGTGGAAAGACAGGCACTCGCACAACCCGCTCCCTGCAGCCCTCAACACCTCCAAGAAAACAAACCAAATTCCCTGTCCTCTGATTTTTTTCAAGGTTCAGATTACATGTTCTTACTTTCACCTATTCCTTGGAGAAAACTCTTCTCTTCTGTTACCTTCAAACTTAGCTGGCCTGCTAATTTTTGCCCACTAACTCTAAAATGAATTTTTTTTTTCAAACCTTGGGCTCTTGAATCCATCTGTAGACGCTGAAATGAAAGGGATCTGGTTTCAAATACCAGTATACAGCCTTCTTTGAAAGGCTACCTTATTGTCTCACATAGTCTTAATAAAGAGCCAGCTCATCCTAAAAAAAAAAAAAAGGTCAAATTGTTCAGTTGTCCAGAGATTTTGGAAACCTCTATTTTGGAGTTCCTTATTTGAGTGAGACAAGCTGAGGGGTGTGTGTGTGTGTGACTTGGCTTTGCTTGGTTGGTGGGTTTTTTCCCGTCTTTGAGAGGTGACTACAATTCCCATTTGGCTTCAGCTGGAACTTAGTAATGTTCAGCACCTCTGAAAATCAGGTTTATGGTGTCTTAAGTTGGGTCCCCAAAACTGGAGGCACCCAAAATCAGTGAGCGCTTCTGAGAATTTGGGTCTAAATTGATTCTTCATGGAACAGCTTTGTCCTTCCTCATCTTCGAGCTATATCAGAAACTGTTCGTGAAGAGGGAAGTGAAGCTTCTTCAGGAAAGTATCCTGTATTAATTCCATTTCACAATATATGGGAGAAAAGCAAACTAATATAAAATTGAGAGTTGATTAACTCATCAGTTACCTGAAACACAGTTCTGTCTTGTAACTGTTGTAAAGGGCCTTCCTTTCTTTTGCTGCAATGTTACTTGGCCGGACACCACCCCCATAAGGAGTGAAAAAGCAAAACAAATGTCCGTGTGGAAACATCACATGGGGAATATGGTTGTGTATGGGACTAACTACACAGTTGGCTCATAAGTGTGCTAGCCACAGTGCAGCTATGTTTAATATTTGCTTTTGTAATGCACCTATTGCAACAGATTTCCAGCTCACTTTACAGATGTTGGCTCAGGTAGAAAAATGACCGTTTGTCCAAAATTGGAATGTATACATCCTGATCCTCCTCCCTCAGGCTAATGGCTCTGAAAGGACCAGAGATGAGACTTGAAGTGCAACCCAACAATTAAGATTTCCATTATATTTAATTCTGAAGCCCCTTGAACAGAGATGTTTAAAAAGTGGCCAGGCTAAGACTTAACACTGAAGACTTGATTCACCAGTTTAACTTTGGACATCTTATGGAGATGGACAGCTGAAATTCTTCCTACAGAATGCAGGGGGAGACGTAGTTTCTCTAACTTCCTTTTTTTTTTTTTTTTTTAAACAACACAGTTGTTACTACCAAAGGTCTAGTATGCTTCTGATTCCATTGAGGACAGGACTGGGGTCTGTAGAAATGACATTTGGAAACAGCTGATACCACCAGTCCTCACAGTGAGGCTTCACTTAGATGTAAGACTGGGTTCACATGTACTGCTGGATGCTGTCTCCAAACATAGAGCAGTTCACTTCTGTTCTCTTTGTCCAATATGGTTTTGCGTGTTGTGCAGTCTGTTCTGAGGACGCTGTCCAGTTAAAAATTATATAAACGTGCAACTGTTTCTACCCTGGCCCAAGACAAATAGATTTCTGCATGTTTGGCTTGTTTTTAATGCTGCCGCATATGTCATAGAGGCTGTAAGTGAAGTCTGACTTTTGGGACAGAATCACATTTTAGGCTCCCCATGAAGTTGTTTAGTGTCTTGTCTTTTGACTTTGTTCAGGTCTGGAGTCTTCAGTTACTACAAACTGTTGTCTTCTAGATAGGAGCATGACTATTAACCATATGTGGTGGCTGGTTATTCTATTCTGGAAGAGGATTTCCTGTTTTACTGGCTTAGGTGCAGGTTGTTAGAACCAGGAGCACTGGGATAATTTATACTGTATGCTTAGCTCATTAACTTGGGACAACTCCCAAGTCCAGCAAGGTCAGAGTAAGTATCTTTCAGCAGTACTTTGTGATAGCCAAATATAACAGCAGCAGCTGTGCTGAACACCAGTGGAGTTAACTAGGGGAGATTTTTCTCACCATGCTATTTGGGTTGCCTGCCTGTGTGCACATACAAGAGGAAGAATAAGGGAATCTATAAGGTCAGGGAAACTAGTCTTGATTTCCATATATTGCAAATATCGTGCAGCAGGACAGTGACAAGTTCCAGGCTTTTGGTCGTGCAATGAAAGTCAGTGTCTCTTTGTTATCAGTCAAATCTCTTGCCATTGTACGTGCGGCTGTGAAGGCTGCAAGAGCCTCTGCAATGCTAGGATATCATCTGTGATCCTCTGTAAATTAAATCTGATAACTTTCCTGCCTTTCTCACCCCAAGTGGATCTCAGGATTTCCCCCTGGAAAGTGTTTGGAATCTTCTCTAACATCTGTACTAGCGCTCCTCTTAAGTAGGACTAGCTTGAGGAAGGTAGGGGCAATAGGTTCCTATGACCTCAACATGATTCTCAGCAATATTGGTTAAGCTTCATTAGAGCTTTGTTGGTTAAGCTTTAGTCATACAATGTGTTGAGATAACACAATAATATGCATGGAATAAGAACCTGAGCAGAACAGGATATATATTGTGCCCTTCCTCGATATCTCTCTCCTCTTCTGCCCCCCCCCCCCAAAAAAAAATTATGGTTGCAGGCACTTGATCTAGGAGTTTAAAGCCTACTAGAGAAATATTCGCAACATTCGTTGCAAACCTACTTGTCTGCTGAGTATTTCCATGCTGGTTAATTTACTTGTAATCCCTGGTCTCTCTCAAGCCATGTCAACGAACTGTACTCAGTAGCTGTTTAACCCAATTTTATGCCTTTGCTGTGATATGCACATGTGCTACAAAAATGCTTGTCTGAATCCTTTATGAAAGTGGGTGTTAACCCCATTTTATAGAACGGGAAACAGAAGTTCAGAGATGTGACGTGGCTTGTCCAAGGCCTGTGCTGATGCTTCCAGAAGACTCCTGCTTCTGTAGGGGTGTGACTGAGTTTACCTGCTCTCTCTTGGGTGAAAAATGACCTTTTTGAATAAGAGAGGTAAGTGTGGAATGGACTGGGAAATGGCTATTAAATCAGCCCCATAATTTTGAAACTGCAACAAAGTATCTGCCGTGGTCAGTTCAGCTTTTTGAAGGGCTTTCCATTTATTCAGTGACCGCTCCTCCAATGTATGTTTAGTCGGTACAGAGAAATGGCTTATTTTGTCGGGAAGAGTGAAAAGTGACCCGGTCCAAATAAGATGCTTAGTTAAAGGTGGCAAGGTAACTAATAGAATTGCTGATTATACGAAGGAGGAATTGAGAAGCAAGCAAAAAACCGCTGTGCCTAAATTGTACTTGGGCGTGTTAGTTGTTTTTTGTTGGCCTTGTAGGGGAAATTTGTGGTGTGACTATACAGCATTACAAGTCTGCCTGTCTTAGGCCATGTCTACATCTAAAATTTTGCAGCGCTGGTTGTTACAGCTGTATTAGTACAGCTGTATAGGGCCAGCGCTGCAGAGTGGCCACACTTACAGCAACCAGCGCTGCAAGTGGTGTTAGATGTGGCCACACTGCAGCGCTGTTGGGCGGCTTCAAGGGGTTTTGGGGAAGGCGAGAGCAAACCGGGGAAGGAGACCAGCTTCGCCGCGGTTTGCTCTCGCGTTCCGCGAACCACCCTGCAAACCGCAGGGAAGGAGACCTGCTTGTTCGGGGAACGCGAGAGCAAACCGCGGCGAAGCTGGTCTCCTTCCCCGGTTTGCTCTCGCGTTCCCCGAACCCCGAGCAAGCAGGTCTCCTTCCCTGCGGTTTGCAGGGTGGTTCGCGGAACGCGAGAGCAAACCGCGGCGAAGCTGGTCTCCTTCCCCGGTTTGCTCTCGCCTTCCCGGAACCACCCAGCAAACCTCAGGGAAGGAGACCTGCTTGCTCGGGGGTTCGGGGAACGTGAGAGCAAGCCGGGGAAGGAGACCAGCTTCGCCGCGGTTTGCTCTCGCGTTCCCCGAACAAGCAGGTCTCCTTCCCTGCGGTTTGCACGGTGGTTCGCGGAACGCGAGAGCAAACCGCAGCGAAGCTGGTCTCCTTCCCCGGTTTGCTCTCGCCTTCCCGGAACCACCCAGCAAACCTCAGGGAAGGAGACCTGCTTGCTCGGGGTTCGGGGAACGCGAGAGCAAGCCGGGGAAGGAGACCAGCTTGATTACCAGAGGCTTCCTCAGGTATGCTGGGATACCTGCTTATTCCACGGAGGTCAAGAAAAGCGCTGGTAAGTGACTATACTTTATTACCAGCGCTGGATCACCAGCGCTGGATCCTCTACACCCGAGACAAAACGGGAGTACGGCCAGCGCTGCAAACAGGGAGTTGCAGCGCTGGTGGTGCCCTGCAGATGTGTACACCTCCTAAGTTGCAGCGCTGTAACTCCCTCACCAGCGCTGCAACTTTCTGATGTAGACAAGCCCTTAGTTTGGAAAAGAAGCAAATGAGGGCCAAAGCAGTCTACCCAGTTGCTTTACAGAAAGTGTCTCTACACTATGGGATTATTCCGATTTTACAGAAACCGTTTTTTTTAAAACAGATTGTATGAAGTCGAGTGCACGTGGCCACACTAAGCATATTAATTTGGCGGTGTGCATCCATGTACCGAGGCTTGTCGATTTGCGGAGCGTTGCACTGTGGGTAGCTATCCCATAGTTCCCGCAGTCTCCCCCACCCATTGGAATTCTGGGTTGAGATCCCAGTGCCTGATGGGGCAAAAAACATTGTCGCAGGTGGTTCTGGGTACAGCCTCACCCCTCCCTCCATGCAAGTAGCAGACAACCGTTTCGCGCCTTTTTTCCTGGGTGAACTGTGCAGACACCATAGCACGGCAAGCATAGACCCTGCTCAGCTCAAGACAGCAATCATGGATGTTGTAAACACCTTGCACATTCTCGTGCAGTCTATGCTGACCCAGAACCTGCAAAACCAGGAGAGGAGGAGGCGGCTACGGCAGCGCGGCGATGAGAGTGATGAGGACATGGACACAGAATTCTCTCAAATGGCAGGCTCCTGCGCTTTGGAGATCATGCTGGTAATGGGGCAGGTTCTAGCCATTGAACGCCGATTTTGGGTGGGAAACAAGCACAGACTGGTGGGACCGTATAGTGTTGCACGTGTGGGACGATTTCCAGTGGCTGCAACCCTTTCGCATGCGTAAGGGCACTTTCATGGAACTTGCTTTCTCCTGCCCTGAAACACCAGAATACCAAGATGAGAGCAGCCCTCACAGTTGAGAAGTGAGTGGCGATAGCCCTCTGGAAGCTTGCAACGCCAGACAGCTACCGGTCAGTCGGGAATCAATTTGGAGTGGGCAAATCTACTGTGGCGGTGGCTGTGATGCAAGTAGCCAAAGCAATCATTAAGCTGCTGCTACGAAAGGTTGCGACTCTGGGAAACATGCAGGTCATAATGGATGGCTTTGCTGCAATGGGAGTCCCTAACTGTGGTGGGGCGGTAGATGGAACCCATATCCATATTTTGGCAGCGGAGCACCAGGGCACCCAGTATATAAACTGCAAGGGGTACTTTTCAATGGTGCTGCAAGCAGTGGTGGATCACAAGAGACGTTTCACCAACGTCCACGTGGGATGGCTGGGAAGGGTTCATGACGCTCGCGTCTTCAGGAACACTACTCTGTTTAAACATCTGTAGCAAGGGAATTGCTTCCCAGACCAGAAAATAACAGTTGGGGATGTTGAAATGCCTGTAGTTATCCTGGGGGACCCAGCCTACCCCTTGATGCCATGGCTCATGAAGCCATACACAGGCAGCCTGGACAGTAGTCAGGAGCTGTTCAACTACAGGCTGAGCAAGTGCAGAATGGTGGTAGAATGAGCATTTGGCCGTTTAAAGGCGCGCTGGTGCACATTACTGACTCGCTCAGACCTCAGCCAAACCAATGTCCCCTTTGTTATTGCTGCTTGCTGTGTGCTCCACAATCTCTATGAGAGTAAGGGGGAGACCTTTATGGCGGGGTGGGAGGCTGAGGCAAATCACCTGGCAGCTGATTACGCGCAGCCAGAAACCAGGGCGATTAGAAGAGCACACCAGGAAGAAGTGCGCATCAGAGAAGCTTTGAAAACCAGTTTCATCATGGGCCAGGGTATGGTGTGACTGTTGTGTGTGTTTCTCCTTGATGACCCCCCCCACCCGCCGATTGACTCATTCCCTGTAAGCCACCCACCCTCCCCCTTCGATTACCGCTTGCTTCCTAAGGAAATAAAGTCACTCTCATTTAAAAATCATGTATTCTTTATTTAATTATAAAAAGAAGGAGAGAACTGACAAGGTAGCCCAGGTGGGGTTTGGGAGGAGGATAGAAGGGAAGGAGAAGGCCACTAAAATTTTTTTAAAATGACAGCCTTTTGGTTGGGCTGTCCACTGGGGTGGAATGGGTGGGTGCATGGAGCCTTCCCCCACACGTTCTTAGTCATTTCGTGGGTGAGGAAGCCAAGGAACATGGTGAGGGGCTGCAGCGGCACTCTGTGATCCTGCTGCTGTTCCTGAAGCTCCACCAGATGCCGGAGCATGTCAGTTTGATCACGCAGCAGCCCTAGAGTTGCATCCTGCCCCGCTGATTTTCCTGCCTACACCTCTCATCTCGAGCGTCCCTCCTGTCCTCACGTTGGTCCCTCCTGTCCTCACGGTCAGTGGCATCTTTCCTGTACTTTGATATCGCGTCCTTCCACTCATTCAGATGAGCTCTTTCATTATAGGTCACTTCCATGATTTCTGAGAACATTTTGTCTCGCGTCTTTTTTTTTTCCGCCGCCTTATCTGAGATGGAGGAGGGAGACTTGAAAAATTTGCAGCTGCAAGAGGGAGGGAAAAAAGGGAGAGAAGTATTTAAAAAGATACATTTTAGAGAACAATGGTTATACTCTTTCACGGTGAACAACACTGTTCACCTTACATTGAACATGTGATCTCACTACAAGGTCGCATTTTGCATCTTAATATTGAGTGCCTGCGGCTTTGGTGTTAGAAATCACAGACGCAGGTCCGGGCATCAGAATTCGGCTTGCATGCAGCCATGGTAAGTCATTCGGCTTCTGCAGCCTTCATATATCCAGCGCCCTCCTTTCTCAAATAGCAAGCAAAGCCCATTGAGTGCTCCTTCTTTCCTGTTAACGTGCAGCACCAGAACCACCCCCATCCAATTCTCTGGGATGATTGCTTTACCCCTCCCCGCACTACGTGGCTGGTAGCAGGGAAGATCCCAGCTAGCCAAACGCGAAAAAGCTCAGCGCCAATCACCCTTCCC
Organism: Gopherus flavomarginatus; assembly: GCF_025201925.1. NCBI lineage: Eukaryota > Metazoa > Chordata > Testudines > Testudinidae > Gopherus > Gopherus flavomarginatus. The sequence goes on along the minus strand of NC_066621.1, from coordinate 14,154,939 downwards.
CTCCTCCTGCTTGGTTAAATGCAGAGAAGGATTTCTTTTAAGGCACAGGCAAACAGTCCAACCATCTCTGTCCACTTACTTAAATTCCTGAATTTCAACCAGGTTACTATGAAGGATATCACTCTCCTGAGGATAACACAGCGAGATAAAGAACGGATGATGCTTGAATGCCAGCAAACACCGGGACCATACGCAGCTATGTTTTGTCATGCAATGATACCAGATTACTTGCTACATGCATGGTGTGGTCAAGTGTCCTACCATGGAGGACGGAATAAGGCTGCCCTGCCCAGAAACCTTCTGCAAAGGCTTCTGGAGTACCTCCAGGAGAGCTTCATGGAGATGTCCCTGAAGGATTTCTGCTCCATCCCCAGACACGTTAACAGACTTTTCCAGTAACTGTACTGGCTGCGAATGCATCCCAAGTCCTCAGGACAAATTAATCATTAAAAAACATATGCTTTTAAACCATGTTTTATATTGACAAATGTACACTCACCAGAGGTCCCTTCCATGGCTTCATTGTCTGGGATAGTGGCTTGGGAAGGCTAGGAAGGTCCTTCTATCAGGCTGAGAAAAAGCTCCTGGCTGTTGGGGAGAATGGAGTGCTGTGTGCTCTCTGCAAGCTCGTCCTCCTCATCTTCCCTGTCTGCAGAATCCTCAGGATAGGCTAAGATTACCCCCGCCTCAGAATCCATGGACATGGGTGGGGTAGTGGTGGTGGACCCCCTTAGAATTGCATGCAGCTCAGGGTAGAAGCGGCATGTTTGCAGCCCTGTCCCGGACCTTCCGTTTGCTTCTTTGGTTTTCTGGTAGGCTTGTCTGAGCTGCTTAACTTTCACATGGCACTGCACTGAGTCCCTGGTGTGGCCTCTCTCCATCATGGCCTTGGAAATTTTTTCAAATATTTTTTCATTTCGTCTTTTGGAACGGATTCTGTTAGCATGGAATCCTCTCCCCATATAGCAATCAGATCCAGTACCTCCTGTGCGATCCATGCTGGAACTCTTTTTTCGATTCTCAGACTGCACAGTTACCTGTGCTGATGAGCTCTGTGTGGTCACCTGTGCTGATCAGCTCTCCACGGTGGGCAAACAGGAAATGAAATTCAAAAGCTTGCGGGGCTTTTCCTGTATACCTGGCCAGTGCAGGCAACTCCAGATTGCTGTCCAGAGCGGTCACAATGGTGCACTGGGATAGCTCCCGGAGGCCAATACCGTCTAATTGCGGCCACGCTAACCCTATTCCGAAATGACAATGCCTATTTGAGCGCTACTCCCCTCGTCGGGGAGGAGTACAGATATCTATATTAAGAGCCCTTTATATCGCTATAAAGAGCTTAGTTGTGTGGACGGGTTCAGGGTTAATTTGGCTTAACACTGCTAAATTCGGTATAAACACGTAGTGTAGACCAGGCCAGAGACAGTGTCATGGAACTAAACTATAACTTGATACATCTACCTAAAGAGAGAGAGAGAGAGGCGCGCACGCGCACACACACCGCTACCTCTTTATGGGGCGATATAACTGCTCATTTGATGTATTGTAAGAAATCATAGGACCATGTGCTCTCTCGCCCTGTACACATTACATGTGTATGGGTTGTGCATTTGAAAAATGTTGAAACCTATAACGATTATTTATAAGTAGATCCCAAAGGGATACACACTTCCTATCCCCGCTCTACCTTCTGCCAATCTCCAGCACATGGGATGGATCATTCTGTGCAATTTGAAACAAACTGCCAGACAAACCAAGGTGTCATTGTGTGGTGGTTGTTTGTTTTTGTGTTCTGTTTGTTTGTTTTTTATTTTTTAAAACCTCTTGTATGTCTGAAATTTTTTTTTCCTGGATGGTCTCAGTACAAGTCATATTGTAAGGTATTGTGCCTTATTTTGACATGGTTGCACATTGTGTTGCTCAATTAGTCTAGGACTTCGTAGTATCGTAGGCCAGATCCTGCTATCATTAATGTTGATGGGAGTTTTGTCATTTGACTTCAGAAAGAGCCTGATCAGGCCCAGGCTGTTTTCTTCCCCTTCCTCAGTTACTCTGATATTTCTGACTTGCTGAATGTTGTAAGCTGAACTTTTTGAAAACTGCAGTGAAAAGCAAGAACTGACTGATAAAGTAGCAGTAACATGGGTTCCATGTAAAACCAAGGGCTTGCTGCTGTTGTATGATTGCATTGTTATGATGGGATTTTCGGTAGAAAGAATGTTAAAAACCTTCAAAGGCTGACCTAATATTCAAAGCCAGTGCCTTAAGATGAGCTCTTTCACCCTTTTGGAAGGTGAATGAAATAGAACTCGTATGCCTTCGTTGGTTGCTAAAAGAGAAATAGTAGTTTCAAGAGAATAAAGTCAAATACTTCATGATCACACTTTATTTCCGGTAGAGGTGAGGAGGGACTGCCTTTTTAGGGGCAATATATATTGTTGGAGAGAGCACAGTAATTGTGACGAAGTTCCTCCTCTACCTTGGTGGGTCCTGCGCTTATTGGCAGATTTGCTCCCCTCAGTGATCTTCCCCACAGTCTGGATCAACTCCTCCTGTGTCTGATCAGGAGTTGGGAGGTTTAGGGGGAACTCTGGGCCCGCCCTTCACTCTGGGTTCCAGCCCAGGGCCCTGTGGATTGCAACTGTCTATAGTGCCTCTTGTAACAGCTGCATGACAGCTACAACTCCCTGGGCTACTTCCCCATGGCCTACTCCAAACACCTTCTTTATCCTCACCGCAGGACCTTCTTCCTGGTGTCTGATAACGCTTGTACTCCTTAGTCCTCCAGCAGCACACCCTCTCACTCTCAACTCTTGGTGTCTCTTGCTCCCAGCTCCTCACATGCACTTCCTGTCCTCTGGCTTCTCTCCACCTGACTGGAGTGAGCTCCTTTCTAAACCCAGGTGCCCTGATTAGCCTGTCTTGATTGGCTGCAGGTGATCTAATCAGCCTGTCTGCCTTAATTGGTTCTAGCAGGCTCCTGATTACTCTAGTGCAGCCCCTGCTCTGGTCACTCAGGGAACAGAAAACTATTCATCCAGTGACCCCAGTATATTTGCCCTCTACCAGACTCTTGTACCCCACTGGTCTGGGTCTGTTACAGTATTCTTTATGTGGGAAACGTGTTTTTGAAGATAGATAGCACATTGTAGTTTTACATAATCTCTACCTTTTAAAAACATATTTGTGTGATGAACCAGGCATTTTGTCCTTATACACCACTCCAAGAACTCCAGAATTTCTTTTGGCATATCGTTACCTGTGTAAATGGAAATAAGTGACAACCCATAAGTGTGTGTGTGCTTTCGAGCTGTCTGCACTAGGAAAATATTGGGAAAAATTTATAGCCATTGCAACTTTGAAAGCTCTAGTGTAGTTGGGCTGCTGCTGTTGTATTTTAAGCACAGAGTTCTCTAACCCTTCACAGAGCAACCAGCCTGACCTACAAAGGGCTTAAAATACTGACGACAGCTGTAGGCGAAGCTACTCCATCTGCTCTAAGGCTCCCGAAGTTGCTGATGGTGCTGACCCTGCACCATCTTCAGTAACTTATCATTTCTAAGGTTTCAGTTGCAGTTGTACTTTAAATACATTATGCTTTATTTTCTTTAAGCTTACATGGAGGAAAGCAATTGGGGATGGGGGGGGAATATGTTCATGTTTAATGTGCCTGCAAGAAATGACTGTTCTCAGGTTAATTAGTGGGGTTGTGATGTCTGTGGTTTCAGACTCCAAAATTTGTATATCGCATTAGATGCGTGTCTTAGTATCCTAGAGCATTTAAAGAACATGGATAACTTCAATTTTCCTAAAAGGAATATTTTTACAAAATAGTCTATATCTATCTATATATAAATAAATAAAAGTTAAGGACAGTAGAATTGTTGCTTTGTAATGTGTTTATGATTTTAGTGAAAATAGTTGTTTTTAAACAGAGTCTTCTGTAGTGGTTAGGCCCAGTTGTATGGAATTGATTGAGCAAGTTAGTCCTACAGTTATGATTTTAAGAACCAATTATCTGTATGTAAAACTGCATAGAAAGAAAAACTGACATGACTGACTAAGCAAAACTAAACGAAGGGCATAAATAGTAACTAGTAAATTGATTCCAAAACTTTTCTTCAGATAATTTAAGCTGCTTAACACACACACTTAAAAAATTTTTTTTTGCTTAAAATGTTTACAGTTGATAGTATTTCTTCAGGCAACATTTTGCATTAAATTATGTTCAGTCTCTCTTTGAGGCAAAAGTGCTTGGTAAAATTGTAAAAATCAGAATGACATCTTCTGCGTTTTAATCACACAGTGAACCACAGATGCTACAGGGTTATGGAATATTAGTTAAGCTGAGATTGCACCATTAAAAACTCATAAACAGCTTATCCTTTTTCTGATTCAGAAGTGGTGTTGTCTGGGGGTATTGTGTGTTCTGTAAGCAGTCCTGAAATGGATAATACTGTGCCTTTGCATGAAGTCGGCAATGACTGCTCACTAAAATGCTCAGGCACTTAAAAGTGGGCAGTGTAGAGATTTTAGAAATAGTTAGCAGGTTGTAGTTACTGATAAACGAACCAATGTAAATACTCCTAGTAACAAGGCTTGGTAGAGAAGTCCAAGTTAAACATTTCACCTCTGGCTTCTTTGTTGATGCTGGCTAGTACTAGATGGTGCTTTTTGAATGGTTCAGTTTGGCAGATGGCTGCAGCTTTAAATAGTGAAAGTAAATTAGTCACATTCTAGATAGGGTTGCCAGGTGTCCAGTGTTTGACTGGAATGCTCAGTGGAAAAGGGACCCGGGCGGCTCCGGTGAGCATCGCTGACAGGCCCATTAAAAGTCTGGTCGGTGGGGCTGAGGCAGGCTCCCTGCAGTGCCTAGGTGCAGTGGCAATCAGGGAAGTGCTGTGCGCTGCTTCTGCCCTGAGCACTGCCCCCGCAGCTCCCATTGGTGGGGAGCTGTAGCCAATGGGAGCTGTGGGGGCGGTGCCTGTGTGCATGAGCAGTGTGCACCATGCAGAGCTGCCTGGCCGCCCCTGTGCCTAAGAGCCGCATGTGCCAGCTGCTTCTGGGAGCCACGCGCAGCTAGGGGAGGCAGGAAGCCTGCCTTAGCCCTGCTGCACCGCAGACCGGGAGCCACCTGAGTTAAGTGCTTTCTGACTGGACCCTGAGCCCCATCCTGCACCCAAACTCCTTACCAGAGGCCGCACTCCAACCACCTGCCCCAGACCTGAGCCCCCTCCTGCACCCCAAACCTCTCATCCTTGGTCCCACCCCAGAGCCCTCACACCCCCTCCCGCACCAACCCAGCACTGAGCCCGCTCCCACAGTCTGAACCCCCTGTCCCAACCCAGAGCCCCCTCCCAGATCCTGAACCCCTTATTTCTGTCCCTACCCCGGAGCCCTTGTCCTCTCCTGCACCCTGCCCCAGCCCAGTGACAGTGAGTGAGGGTGGGGAGAGCAAGTCATGGATGGAGGAGGGTTGGAGTGAGTGTGTACTTGTCTGTGTGGTTTGTTTCCTATTTGAAGGCTGTTCACTTTATTCCTACAGAAGGGCTGAATTTGGTCTGGCACCGAAGTTAGATTAGGAAAACAACTTTTTCACCTTAATAGGTGTTGAAGCACTTCAAAGTCCTAATGTGAATTTGTATAATGGTGACAATTTGCATTAGTCATGGGGAAAAGCCATAGGTTTTGGTGTGTTTTGAAGGTTTTTATCTTCCTTCCTTTGCTGTCTTATCCAGATTTTTAACAAATGCTTTTTCTTGGGGATTCTGGCCTCTCTTGGGTTTTCACAATTGACTATAGCCCTTGAAATGCAATGTTGAACCAAAGAGGTTTTTTCCTCTTCTGCTTTAATTGAAAGAACCTTTTGGGATTCTTCAAAAGTAGAGAGATGATCCTAGTGTCTTAGACAGTCTTCCTTTTCTCAGTAAATGTGATCCTGAGTTCTGTTGTTGTGGATATTTGATTGTAGAGTCTGAAACTGCTGCCTATAATCTACTTCCTGCTTGGAAATTGGATTAGAATTTCGTTTTCAATAGCACCTTTCATACTTGAGTTACCACAAATAAGCTGCGAGATTTCAGCAAATGAGCTCTAAGTTTAAGTTTTTTAATCATCTAGTTACTATTGATGTCTCAAGTGAAGAAGCCTTGAGCTACTTGCAAGAACACAGTAATTTTTATTTTGTGTCTTATTTTAGGTTGAGTAATTAGAAATATTTCTCTCATCTCAACATCTAAGTTATTGACTCCTTCCTGTATGTCAGGTTGCTCTTGGCTGCACTTGTGTGCAGTCGAACAATTCCTGCTATGGAATAGTCTTGTTTGTGTGAGAGAACTTTAATGTTAGAGTTAAATGTAGGGTTTAATTGTATTTATGTTGCTTGTGATACTGTCAAGCACACAAGAATAGATAAAACCCTGTGCATGGCCCAAACAACAGATACACTATCCATTGTGTTTTTGTATTCATCTTGCTTATTTTTGTTGTATATTGGAGCCATGGAAGGAAAGGGATTCATTCAGAGCTCAACCTTGAGATGGTGGTTAAAGCTAAATACTTCGGCCAAACCTTCACCACTCAATAAAAGTCAATTATGCAAAAAACAAAATTAAGTTCGTACATAGGAATATGAATGGAGTCTTCCTTAGTTCTTTCTCTTCCATCCCTGTCCTTCCATATGAGTATCCATGTAATCATGATTCATTTATTATAATGGAAATGCTTGGTTAGGGAAATGTCTCGCATTGGGATAACTGCCAACGTTCTCACTTCTTCAGTTCCTGGCATTTTGGCAGTAGATCTCTTCACTTCTCTCATACATGCAATTTCTTAGAACTCGTGCTTTAAAGAGAACTAAAATTTAACCTTTTCCTTCCCAGTATTTGTCTGATTTTTTTTTTTTAAGTTTTAAATCATTCTGTTGGTTATCAAACCAAAGGCTTTGTGCAATCATTGCTGCTACTTTTGAGCAACCCTGCAGTAGCACGTTGCTATGCATGCAGTATGGAGGAACACAGCTTTGTAAGAAAACAGTCTTCAGTATCAAGGACTTACTTAAAATTTTATTTTTAGAATAGGTTTTTTAAAAAGGCCTGTTCAACTAGAAAATGGATGTTTAATGACTAGAAGTGCAGACTATGATTAACAGAAAAAAACTCACCGTAAGTTGAACTGAAATTGAAGGACAGATCTACAGAAGTGCTTAAAGGGAAGAGGGGGAAAGGATTTCTGTTAAATATTCATACTGTAGTGTTAGAAGGCCTTGCTCAAGACCGAACTGCTAGATACTTCACACACTTTTATGGAGACAGTGCCTGCTTTGATCAGTTAACTCTAAGACCACCAAAACAAAATTTCATTACTTGGTTCTATAATTATCTGTAAATGAGCAAATACAGCTATTGCAGCTGAATTTTTCATCTGTTTTATTGATTGCATCATTTAATTTTACATGCCAGCAATTTGGGTTCCATTTTGTTTTAGGTATTGATTCCTCTTTTCCCAACTCTGTTCCTAATAAATCTAAGTCCCTCCTCCACAGGCCATTATTTCTTTCATGCACTGAGACCCTGTCTAACTGGCCCTGCTCATGGAACTGGAAGCATTTCAGAGAATGCTACCATAGAGGTCTCTGGACTTGAAACTCTGGCCTCTAGCACCTCTCTCCTAACTTTCCCTATGCCATTGGTACCAACACGTACTATGATCACCGATTCCTCCCTAGCACTGCACATACGTGTATTTAGTTGTCTTGAGTGGATGGCAACCTTTGTGCCTGGCGGACAATTCACTATGCAGTTCTCCCAGTCATCACTAACCCATTGTCAAGGTTCCTTCCCCACTCTGAACTTTAGGGTACAAATGTGGGGACCTGCATGGAAACTTCTAAGCTTAATTACTAGCTTAGATCTGGTAACTCTGCCACCATCCAGAAATCAGTGTCTGGAGCACTTCCTATCCCCCCCCCCCCCCAAACTCTTCCCTCCCTGGCTGGCCTTGAGGACTTCACCAATTCCCTGATGAGTCCAGATCCAAACCCCTTGGATCTTAAAACAAGGAGAAATTAACCATCCCTCCTCCTTTCCCCCACCAATCCCTGGTGAGTCCAGATCCAGTCCCCTTGGATCTTAAAACAAGGAGAAATTAACCATCCCCCCTCCTTTCCCCCCACCAATCCCTGGTGAGTCCAGATCCAATCCCCTTGGATCTTAAAACAAGGAGAAATTAACCATCCCCCCTCCTTTCCCCCCACCAATCCCTGGTGAGTCCAGATCCAATCGCCTTGGTTCTTAAAACAAGGAGAAATCAATCAGGTTCTTAAAAAGAAAGGTAAAAATCATCTTTGTAAAATCAGGATGGAAAATACTTTACAGGGTAATCAGATTCATATAGCCCAGAAGAACCCCCTCTAACCTTAGGGTCAAAGTTACAGCAAACAGAGGTAAAATCCTCTCAGCGAAAAAGGAACATTTACAAGTTGAGAAAACAAAAATAAAACTAATCCACCTTGCCTGGCTGTTACTTACAATTTTGAAACATGAGAGACTGATTCAGAAAGATTTGGAGAGCCTGGCTTGACGTCTGGTCCCTCTTAGTCCCAAGAGCAAACAACCCCCAAAACAAAGAGCACAAGCACAGACTTCCCTCCACCAAGATTTGAAAGTATCTTGTCCCCTTATTGGTCCGCCGGTCGGGTGTCAGCCAGGTTTACTGAGCTTCCTAACTCTTTACAGGTAAAAGAGGCATTAACTCTTAACTATCTGTTTATGACACCCATCAATCTATATTTTTCATAATCTAATCCCCCATTGCCATTATCTGTCTCCTCCTAATAACAAGGGTCTCCTCCTCCAGAGGTATGTCTTCAGAGTGAAAGGATACTATTACATCATCTCAAATTAGGGCCCTAACTATGGGAATCCTTTCATCCTCCTCAGCAGCACACAGACTGTCAGATGGGTGGTGGGATTGCTCTGTATGTCCCGGTCTCCCTTAGCTCCTCCGATTAAGCCACTCTGGTCTCCAGAGGCTATAGACTGTCTCTGAGGGCCATGAGCTGGTTTTACTGAATGCGCACACTTTTGTGGGGTTTGTTTGTATGTGTGCTCTCTTGGTGAGGGAGGTTATTGGCTTAAGTATAAAAAGTTTGTTAGGTGTTTCTGGCTCTCATGCTTCCTCACCAAGCTCTGCTGGTTGCTTAGGAGCTGGTCTTTTAAATCCCTCTTTTCCCTGAGTTAGCCTTACACCTTGTCAAGGGATCCTAAAAGGATTGGAGGTCAAAGGATGGCAGAGAGCCTCCTAAGGAAACCCTCAGCCTTGCTTAGCAGGCAATTACCTTCAGCATGCAGCCCCCCAAACAGATCACACCATAAACTTAAATCAAGTAGGCACACAAAAACAAACACACAACAAACACCCCAAGGATCATGTTGTAGCTCTACCTTCACCTGGAGACCTCCCTCACCAAACTCTGCTGTTTGGTGCTCATGTTCACTAAAATTAAAAAGTTTGTAGAGGAATATTTAAACTAAGAGCTGGGGGAAAGCCAACAGATGTGGAGGAGCACACAGTTTGGACAGACACTTCCCTTAGGGGAGGGTTTATTGAAGAGAATACTCTGTCCTAGTAAAAAGAGGATAGAAGTTGATAAAGTACTGGTAGGAACTGAAGAGGAACAGTCCAACGAAAGAGTCCCATTAAATTACATCACATGGCAGACAACTAAATATCGACACATTTTTATAAGTGCTTGTATACAAATGCTAAAGCCTAAATAGTAAGGAATATTGATGTAGTAGGAATATTAATATAATAGGCATCACACAAACTTGATGGAACAATGAGACATGGTTATACCAGGGTATGAAATATATAGCAATGATAGTAGGTCGCACTGATGAAGGGGCACTATATGTGAAAGAAAGCAGTCAAATACAGTAAAAATCTTAAATGAATCAAACAGTACCATTAAATCTGTATGGATAGAAATTCCATGCTTGAGTAATGCGAGTATAGCAGCAGGAATATACTACGGACCCCCTGACCAGGATGGTGACTGATTGTGAAATGCTCAAGGAGATTAAAGTGGCTACAAAAACTGAAAACCCGTTAATAATGGGGATTTTCAGCTGTCCACATATTGAATTGGCACATGTCATGTCAAGATGGGATGGAAAGATAAAATTTCTAGACATTGTTAATGACTGCTTCTTGGAGAAGCTGGTTCTGGAACCCACAAGGAGAGAGGCAATTCTTGATTCAGTCCTAAATGGTGCACAGGATCTGGTCTCAGAGGTGAACGTAGCTGAACCCATTTAGTAATAGTGACCATAATGTCTGTATTTTTCATATGCTCTTCATTGTACATTATGGCATGCACAATCCTCAGCAGGTCCCCTGCACCAGACCTTGGCCTTAGAGATGAGCTTGTCAAAATGTAATGGCTTCTCTCCTGCTCTTGAAACTTCTTTCAGATTATTTTAAAGGCTTTCTCCTTACCTCTCCTTTTGATTGACACTTTTCATCAGACATACTGAGGGGAGGGGGATAGTGGACAAATGGGGAGGAAACCCATAAATGTCCTTGGGGGTTATATGAATGAAGCATGTACAAACCTTCACACTGGCCAGAAATAGTCCAAGCCAACAGCAGAGTCTCTTTTGGTTGTTCATGACCCAGAGTTGGGCAAGATAAAATCCCGCCTTACATTTCTAGAAAAATTTATTTACAGGCTTTTAGGGGGCCTCTAGATCAGTGGTTCTCAAACTAGGACTGCCGCTTGTTCAGGTAAAGTCCCTTGGCCCACACTGCTTCCCGCAGCCCCCGTTGGCCTGGAGCGGTGAACCGCGGCCAGTGGCAGCCGCGATCATCTGAAACTGCGGACGTGGCAGGTAGGTAAACCAACCCGGCCTGCCAGGGGCTTTCCCTGAACAAGTGGCGGCCCAAGTTTGAGAACCACTGCTCTAGATTTGATGGTGCCTGTGTGTTTTCTAACTGTGTAAGTAAATCAAGGGAGTTTAGACTGGGGGTAGGGGGTAGGAACATATTGACAGCACAGAGAAAGGTGTTAGTTGCCATGGCAACTCATCTGGCGTGATAGTGCTGACTCAAGGTTATCTTGCTGTAGTGGTGCAGCTACCCTATTAAAAAGAAGCCTCATCTGGGTCTTTGCTACACTGTCTATAAGAAATATGCAGCTGTATTCAGGTTGTCTAAATATCAACCAAAAGGTATAGCAGGTTTTTAAATCGCCGATGTGATGAAAAAACACATGCCCTATATTTTTTCCTTAATTCCTTATGACAACTAAAGAACTTGGGAATGTATTAGAAATGATTTCTAAAGATTTTTTTCTGTTAAGCTTTTGATTAGAAATGTTGAAATGTTTTTTTTCTTTTACTTTTTGATCATTTATGCATATTAATGTGTCAGTTAAAGAAATCCTGAGGTGAAATTAGATCAGAAACTAACATTAATCATTCTGTTTATATCTCTGACTAAATGACGCAATTCACCATGGGATTTTTCTCTTCATTGAGGAATTAAAACACACATACCCTTCTAGTACAGCTTTTCTTTGAGCATCGCTGTTGAGCTGAAAAATTATTTTAATGCTACTAAACCTAGGATATCCACCAGAATGCCCAATCTTCCTAGGTGCTGTGTACCTCCTGGGGGGTGCTGAGTGCCCTCTCTGCCTCTTACAGTTAGTGGGATTTGAGGATGCTGAACACCTCACTATATCAAGCCCTTACGAACAGCTTCACTGTTGGGAAGTGTTCAGTGACCAGGGCTTTGGAGCTGTGCTCCTGCTCCGCTCCAGCTCCAGGCAAAAACCTGCGGCTCCACTGCTCTGGAGCTGCTCCGTGCTCCAGCTCTGGGCTCTGCTCCAAAGACCTGTCAGTGACTACTAAAGTATCCGCAGGAATCCTATACCAACACTGGAGTTCTTAGTTGTCTAGGGAGGCACGTAGGTCAGTTTGAGCCAAGTAAACTATCATCCACCGAACAGTGTTTTGGAAGTTGTCAGCTCAAGTACACTTCATTCGATTTAGAACATCTTGTGAAAGTAATATTGAATAGCAGTGAGGCAGAGGTGAAAGCCGCTGCGCCCTGGTACGGCATACCAGGATGGCCTGGCTTCCCCAGGCGGCAATTTAAAGGGCCTGGAGCTCCCAGCAGCAGCTGAAGCCCCAAGCCCTTTAAATTGCCCCCAGAGCCCTGCTGCTGGAGCCCTGAGGTAGTGGCAGCAGGGCTCCGGGGCTTATTTAAAGGGCCAGGGCTCCTGCTGCCTCTATTGTCCTGTGCCCTTTAAATAGCCGCCGGAGCCCTGCTACTGCTACGCCAGGGCTCTGGGGGCTATTTAAAGGGCTGGGGTGGTACAAGCAGGGGAGCCCTGGGCCCTTTAAATAGCCCCCAGAGCCCTGGAGTAGCAGCGGGGCTCCAGGAGCTATTTAAAGGGCACAGGGCTCACACTACCTCTACGGCCCCGGCCCTTTAAATAGCTTCCAGAGCCCTGCTGCCGGAGCCCTGGGGTAGCAGCGGCAGCTGGGGGCTCCGGCAGCGGTTTAAAGGGCCTGGGGTGGTAGCGGCAGCCGAGCCCATGGCCCTTTAAACTGCTGTTGAAGCCCCTGGCTGCTGCTGCTACTCAGGAGGGGGAGGGCACTTCCCTGTACAGGGTGGGCCGGGGCTGGCCCTGACTCCCCTCCCCCCATCCTGACCCCTTCCGCCCAAGGCCCTGCCCCTTCTGGGGGCCCGAGCCAGCCCCAACCCAGCCCCATACCGGTAAGTCCCTATTTCTACTTTCATCCTTGCAGTCAGGTGAAACTCCAGTACATGTGTTTAAAACATAAAATCAGACACGAGTGGTCACTCAGTACTTCTTGACATACTCACTGTGTTTCCCCAACAAACTCAATTCTAGCACAATATCAGTGTATGGTTTCTTAGATTTCTAGGCAATTTGAACAGTCCAGGGAGCTAATCTTAGATGTGTCTAAGTAGTACCCGAACACAGACATGTCCAAAAAGCCTTAATTTGAATAAAGGAGTGAGAAGGTTTTAAACATTAACCATTACATTCTATTTTCAATAAACAGAAAATAAAATAAAATACACCACTTCATTAAAAGCACTAGTGGCGAGGGTGGAGTGGGGGAAAAACTGCACATATGCAAATTCTAAAGCATGTGTTATTTGAATCAGATGTTTGGCAAGCTCAGTAGTAATAGGAGATGGGAAGGAAAATTTCTCTAGCTACCACCAGTGTTACAGGTTTAGCCAAGTGATCTTGAGTTTACTTACTGCCTGGGATAAATTAGTAGAGTACCTAGGCAGTTTTTATGTATGTCTTTTTTCAGGGTCCTGCAGACAGAGTATTTTTTAACTGGCCTACTAAGGACAGAATTTCATATGGTAAGTCAAGCTATTGAGTTTCTGACTAGTGGGTAGAATAATTCAGTAGCTAATAATGCAATGTTAGCATTCCCCTGAATAGCCAGAATCCTGATTGTGCTGGTGACTCTTCAGACAGGAGATTCTTTCTTTCATATAAATGAGGATGCTTTCTCTAAGGTTTTGGCTGTAGAGCAGGAGGAGAGGAATTTCTTCTGAAGACCCTTGGAGCAGTTTTAAGCAATGGTCTTTTGGGTATGATTGTGTGAACTATGTCGGGTATGATGGCAGGTTGTAACTCTCCGAAGCACCCCCCCCCCCACCCAAGGGATGGGCTATTGATAGTCCTTCAACAGTTTGAGAATTCTCCAGTGGCAACTCTCATCCAAGCGCATCTGGGCAGTTTCCAAACTATCTACTGAGCATCTTAAAATGTGGCTTTTCCATGTTAGATGGGAAAATTTGCTATGAGGGGGGAGGGATTTAGTTATTTTAGTTAAGTTCTAGTAGTGGTTCAGAGGTAGTAGGGAATTGCATCCAGGAATGTTGGCTATCATTCTTGTGTGCTAGCTGATAAACTAATTTAGTTGTTGAAACATGGATAGTATTTGGTCTGCTGCAGAAGAAATAGGCCAAGTGTTGCATGGAAGGTGTGTGTTACATGTCCCTCAAATATCCACACTGAGGAGCAACTTTGCCACAGAGGCACAGCCCATTCTCAGAGTCCTTCGTCAGAATTTGATTGTGACATGGGATGATGGAATTAAATTCGAGTGGGAGGGAAGGGTCAGGATTAGAGGATATTTAGAGCTACATGAATAACTCCACAAGGGCAAAGGAAAATACCAAATGGTTAACATTGAAAACCTTTGTGCAAGGCCATTAGGAGTGCATGTGTTCTACCAAAGCCCGAAGTCATGAACATAAGAGGAAACTAATCAGCTTTGCGGTGTCATTCAGGCTAAATCAAATATTGGTATATCAGGAAAAAAAATAGCACATAATAACAGAAATTTTCTTTTCATCGTGGCAGCCTCACTAGTGTCCTGCAGTTCCTTCCTCTGCGTGGAGGTGAGGGGGCTTGAACTCTGCCTTTCATGCTGGATCTCAACCCTGCATGAGTGTATTGTTTCTTCTGTACATGTCTCCTGCAGTCAGCACAGTTCCTAGTTGCTGGCTAGACACTGATAGGGACCAGCAGTCCCAGCAATGCATAGTGTTTGAGTGGTTTCTGCTTAGTGTTCAAAGAGTTAGAGGAAAGTAGGATGGAAGGGGAAAGGAGACGTATCACTGAAGTGTAGCAGTTGGTCTTACTCAGCCATATTTAATTCCCATCTGTCAATATCATTTATAGACCTTGTTTTGTGCTACCTGACAAGTAAGACAGAATCTCAGCCCCCTATTCCCCCATTCTGATTTAATAGACAAAAGAAATTAAGAATTGGAGAGGAGATGCAACAAAGGCAAAATAATTGAGTAGTAATGTTTTACAATGTGTCCTGTTAGTGCTCCAATTTTTGTCTCTTCCTCCTTTTTGAGGAGGAAGATGGTTTGTAGGCCTTGTGGAAGCAAATATTCAGTATCTTAGTTTTTAAAATGGGGCACATTCTAAAAAGAATAATTGATGCACTTCAGTTACTTGAAGGGGATATAATTTTATTTTTCACATATAGAAACATACTGCTTTTGTTTCAGATCTAAGACTTTTGTGGTAAAACTCTGCAGGGGCATAATAGTGCCTTAACATGGGGCACATGCTCAATACCTGAGTAGAAGAGGATGCGTTAAAGATAGGAAAAGTCAATGTGTGGAAATAGTTGTCCCTTTGCTTTTCTCCTGAATGTTCTGTACATTCTGAAAGCACATGAAGGGCTCGTTTGTGCTTTGTTACAAGGGGAATTGGTTCCATTGTGCTCCCAAAGAACAGACCAGGAAGCACATAGTAACCCCAAAAATCTCAATCTGGTAACTTGTAACTCCACTTGTTCTGGAAGAGAGTAATCTGTACTAACCCTATACCTGACCTTGGAGATGACTTGGCCCGATGTGCTGGGTCAGCTGCACCATGGGGTGCCATTAGGGTGGGCAGCGAAGCCCATGCCAACCCTTCTCCATTCACAGGCGGGGGAATAATAGCCCACAGAGGCTGTTTCCCTGCATGCTTTTACCCACCGTGTATGTGAGTAGCCTCCATAAGGGAATAGGAGGATGGTTTGTGTACCTAAAAGACAGGAGGCTTAAAATAAGGACTATTGCTGTCCTGAAGAAATATGCAGCACTGAAGACAAGTTCACTCTAACATTATGCACATCACCAGTTTAATGATGTGTCCAGGAGAGTGCCTTGCTGTGAGCCTAATTTGGAAATTCTAAAATGAGTTGAGGTGGTGAGCACACATACGCTGAACTCCAAAAATAACTATCACATTACATAGATTTCATGAATAATTCAATTCCGTTTAATGCTGTTCCACCATGCAAATAAAATCCTCGCAATATTTGGCATAATGCAGCCAAACCCTTTCCATTTTTTTAGAGGGAAGAAATAAGGAGCCTTTTCACTTCAATTTCTAACATCACTAACAGATGGAGCCTTTACATTCTGCTCAGTTGGAATAAATATGTAACCCTGGTCGGAGCTACTGGTGTATTAAAAGGTTCCTGTACATTGCAAGGTGGGAGTACAGATGGCACAGTGGCCTTTAAGAAGTAGGGCTGTGGTCACGAAGGAGTAGCATTTAGCTGGGAAGATTAAACTCTTTGCAAAATGGGAAAAGAGAGCATGTCAGAAACTGATGAAAGCAGCCAAAGACGGGAGAAATGAAAGCAGGGAAGTCACCCCCTGCCCCCCCTGCCTAAAAAAAAAAACAAAACAGCAGAGTGAAAAATGATGCAAGTCTGGGATTTTCAATAGGTACCCATGGCTCATGGAATTCATTAAGCTCTTGTGAGAATCTCACCCTACGACATGGGTGACAAAGGTGCGATTGTGTTCTAATGAACACCAGATGAATATTTTGCACTTACAGCATGCCATTCATGGTTCCCAATTTTACAGACACTTTAAGGTTTACAGAGTCCTTGTATTATGACCTTATAGCCAATCTTATAAATGTGGAATCTAAGGCACAGATTGAATGACTTGTCTTTTGGGGAATGTGGAATGGAATTCAGAAGTCCTGCTTTAACACTTGGTAGCACTGCCTCATTGTGTGTATACATAAATTTTATAATGAAAATTTTAAGGGTGATATGAAACTCTTCTGTGAGAAGCAAAGGTGTTAAAAATAATAGTTACCATCTTTAAGATTACATTGATTGTAATAAGATACCCGTATAGTTCTGAACAAAATACAGGTAACCACTTGTTGTTCTTTGCTGTTGCTTAAACTGAAACCTGACATGCCATGCAGTTTGGTCCCTAAAAAGCACACAGATGGATGCATGTGAAGGTCTCCTTTTTTGAGCCTCTTACGCAGCTCACGATAGAGGCAGCTGCAAACTGTAGAAATGTCTGCTCTCTACACATCTTTTAGAGGTTGTGTCTTTATCGTGAAACTTCAGGTGACTGGTTTTTGCTACTCACTGGCTTTTTTAAAATTTGCTTGCCTTAACAGCTCTTTGTAGAGTGTACTTGCAGATCTCGATGACTGATAGGGCCATGGAGAGTAAGAGGTCTTCTGCAAACATCCTAGTATATTGAGCTAGTGCGTTTCTTGAAATCAGTGCTGTATTCACCTACAGTAGCTTCTATCGCTAGGAAATGTGATGGGGTGATGGCTTCTTAACAGTGCTTCTGTCTTTTTCAGACCTGCTTTCCTGTTCCCTCCAGACAGATTTCTTGTACTGGAATGAGCAGATGTTTTTGTTGGAAACAGGTGACAGCCTCTCTCTGCATACATCAATTTCATTTCCTTCATGTAGTGGCAGGAAGAGCTGTGAGGGCCTCCCCTCCCTTGTTCACTTCTTCAAGAAATGAGAAGACTGCAGTTTCTGAAATGCATTCTCATAGCTTCATATTTTGTGGACAGCCTCATTGATTCTAATTCTTCCCAGGATATGTATAGAATGACCTTTGGGTTAGAGCTACTATCTTTTTTCCTTCTGGAATTAAGAGTACATGACACGTCCACAACATTCCCTCCAGACTGTCTCAAAGTGCTTTACAAATGTTCACTAATGAAACCCACAGCACTCCCTGTGTAGGAGGGTATTGTCACCCACTGCAGAAATGTAGCCAGTTCTAGGATGAAAAGTGTCAGTGATCAATAATAAAAGTAACAGTTTAAATCAGGAAGGGAAGAAACCATATCCCACTGAAACTGCGGAAGAACTGGAGAATTTTGGTTGGCAGAATAAAAGCTTCATATTTGCCAGGGATGCTAGAGCCAGTACCGACTAGTGTTGCCCAGATTACCATGGATTGTTCACATGTGGTGGTGGTTCATGAAGGGCTTTATGAATCTTCAGAAGATGCACTGTTCCGTAGTATCGGTTCACTACATACTCAGGGAGGGATGGGAGGAGAATGACACTTGCTGAATTACCAGCATGGTTTTCAGGAGAACATAGATGTTCCAGGGAAGTCTCCCATTCAAGAAGTGACCTAACTTGATGCTACATAGCCTGTGAGCACAGCACAGGGTAGTATGGCTGTATAATTTTTCCAGGATCGGCCATTTTTCTTACAAATCTAGTCTCATTATATTCTGAATCCTTCTAGTTTAGAATATTGTTGGGCTTTTGTTCTCTTCCCCTCCCGCCCATGTTTTTAAAACAATGTTCAGACCTAATCCTCCATTTTGTGGTCGCTAACTCTGTCCTGTATCGATGCCTAGGCTTGGAAAGATTCGGTTTTTATTCGTAAATCTTTCACCAGGTGCAGAAAGATGAAAATTTTTTTCCATCAATAATAATAATAAATGTACAGAAAGACAAAGTAAGAAAAATGCTTCTTGCATGCTTAGTTTCATTAAAGGATATTTACTTGGTATATTTTGACGTGGCATTGACAACTTGTTTTAATGATTAGAAAGCTTTAACTTCTTGAATCTGTCTGTCATTCAATAATTGTGTGACATCGCCCCCCTCATTGTCTGATGCCACATAAGTTGTCTGAATTTGTGGAAATTGATAAAAATAGAAGAAAATGCTTAAAATAAAACACTGATATCTGTTGAAATTATTAGCACACAATTCTGCCAAGCCTACATATGCCTGGTACTCTGGGGAGTGTAGCTGGAATATGGTTGGAGGAAACACACATTAATACAGCACCATGTATTTTGCAAAGCACAGAGAAATAAAGTGTCTGTTCAAGCACACCAATAACTCTGTGTTGGTGAAATATCTGCAGTCTAGCACCGCATTTTCTATATTGGTATGGAAATAGAAATGATTAAATTCACATGAATTTTCTGTACTTCAAGTGCTAGGGAAAAAGTCTTTGAAAATAAAATGAAAGAAAAAAATAAATGGGTCGTTGCCCCCAAATGATTTTCTGCATGAATACACAGTCTTCCTGAGCTCATCTACAATGTCCTCCGTCTTCCATATGGGTCTTCTGGAGGGACATAGATAGCTATCTTGAGTCCTGTGATAAACTTGCTAGCTGACATATCTGAAGAGTAACTTTGATGTCATTTTCTTGACCTGTATTTAACACAACTGTGTGCTTACTTCCTTCCCCATCCCAGCTCTTTGTTTCCTCGCCCACTTTTAGCCTTGGAGAGCTCTAAATAAGGGTTTATGCTGCCTTGGTTGATTGCAAAGCACCTAGTGTGATACAGGTGCTGTTGGGTAGAAATCATATATATAGTCTGTACTCGTTAGAAATGTTTCCTCAAAGGTGATAGCTTGGCTTATTGAACAGAGAAAGGGATAAAACTTCTGCCTTCTATTCCCAGTTTAGCTACTGATTTGCTGTATGACCTTGTGCAAGCTGCTTAACTTCTGTGCCTCAGTTTCCCTGTCTAAATGAGTATAATACTACTTAGAGGGATGCTGAGGATTAATTTTTTTTTCTGGGGTATAACATAGTTCTGGACAAGTGCTTAGTATCTTAAACCACAAATCTGAAATATAAATGTCAAATTTTGAGGGAGAGATTTTGGACGGGGGGAGGCATTGGTACTGACCTGTCTGCCTCCCCTTGCAGCTGCTGTTGAACTTAGTCTTTAAATCAGGATGCTTTTGGTGGGAGTTTTTAATGAGGCTCACTGCTGTCTTATTGTGTGTGACCAAATAAGTTAAGAGACAGTCGGCTGGTTAAGCACCTTTATTGCCTACTCAAGGAAACAGATTCAAGCTGTCACAGAGTGGAATCTTCTCCCTTTTAATTTTGATGTGCATCCCTCTTATTTATTTTTCTCCTTTTTAGTAAATATAATGTTAGTGAAAGGGAGCAGATTGACACCCCTTGAAACTAAAGCCTTTTATCCTTAAGACAGGTTTTAGCACAAGCAGCAGCAGTGCCACCTTCCCTGCCAATGTGTCACAACCCTCCGGAGTTCCTTGCATGTCAGGCAGCTCTTGCTGCTGGGTTCTACAGATATGGGTGTTGTTTCTGATGTGGGGGTAGGCTGAACCAGAATCCTTTCTCGTAAGCTATTGGATAGCAATAACACTGTTGGTTGGGGCTGGATTTGACACACTGACCTGGAGGTAAAAAGGCAGTCCTCCAGTGGTTTTCAACCAAGGGTACGTGTAGCCCTGGGGCCTTGCAGGTACACAGAGGTCTTCCAGGGGGCACATCAACTCATCTGGATATTTGCCTAGTTTTACAGCAGGCTACGTAAAAAGCACTGGCAATGTCAGTACAAACCAAAAATTCATACAGACAATGACTTGTTTATACTGCTCTATATACTATACACTGAAATGTAAGTACAGTATTTACATTCCAGCTGATTTATTTTATAATCATATGGTAAAAATGAGAAAATAAACCATTTTTCAGTACTAGTGTGCTGTGACACTTTTTTGTATTTTTATCTGATTGTTTGTTTGTTTTTTTACCTGAGGTGAAACTCGAGGGTACGCAAGACCAAATCAGACTCCTGAAAGGGGTACAATAGTCTGGAAAGGCTGAGAGCCAGTGCAAGCTGCTCAGTGTCTTAAGCCTTCCACTTGAAAAAACCCCCCCAAAACAAACAAACAAAATAACAAACACACAAAACAAACAAAAAGTGGTTCCTGTAAACTGACTGCCTCACTAGCACCCCACCTCTGTGTTCTGATTGCCGCTTAGGACACATCTACAGGGGACAAAGTTAAGGCGAATCTACTGAAGGTGTAAAGTCAATATGCATAAATTAAAGCATGTTTACTCAGCGTGTGGAAGCCCTCACTCAGAAATAAGGTGGCTTTATTTGGCTGTAACTTAATCCTCTGGAGCATAGAGGAGCCCTTACCATGTGAGCATGTATGCCCAATCCCTAATACGTATTACATTCCTCCCTTCCAATCCATGCAAGTATCATGCACATTTTCTTGGTCTTCCAGTGATCAAACCTTTATCCCAAGTGGCTCTGCTTGCTTCCCCTTGCCCACAGCATTAAAACCTTTATCCTTGCTTTCATCACTCCATCCTCCATCACTCCATCCTGACCTATGTATCTTGTTGCTTACAATATTCCGTCTGGGTCCCATCACCAGCCTCCTTTTGTCTTTGTATCTTATTCCATGTTGCCTCCAATGAATGGAACAAGTTCCTAATCCCAAGTTGCTGGGACCTTCCGCTGCTGCTGTTGGCCTACTCCATGTACTTCCTAAAGACTTGCTTTTTCTGCAATGTCTAGAAATGAAATGAAATAAACAAAAAGTGTGTGTGAGTGAGCTGAAAAACAATGATCAGACTCAACATTTTTGTAATACCTAAAATGACCCCGCTACCTTCCAGGACTCCATGTGTTTTGTCAGTCTTCACCTGCTTTCTAGTTTGTAAGGCAAGCTGTCTTGATGATATGCTTGGTGTTATACAAAACATGATCATCAGCACTCAACAAATAGGGGTTTTGTGAACAGGTAGGTGCCCAGGTTTCTTGTGTGCGCACGAGATTTACCCACACTCTGATGAGTCAAAACATATGCACATGTTGCGGTATTCTTATCAAGAATGAGAGGCAGACAAGAACCCTCCCTTAGCTTCCCAATGCTGCCTGGTCCTGTTGAAAGGCATGGGAAAATTGCTGCCAATTTCATGAGGAATCTGCTTTGGTGGTGGTATCTGTTGATTTACCTTCAGAAAATGACAGTGGTTTTATATTGTGCATTGACTGACTGTGTCCTCTCATAGGAAAGTTACGTTTCATGTCGACACAGACTATATTGCATAGTCTTTATGAAAAGATATCCTTGCCAGTCACTTAATTTTCTAATATCTCTCTGTGTTTGTAGTAGGATAAAGAAGCCTCTGGAATGCTCAGATGTTGCTTTTGGCCTCTTAATGACAGAACTTCAAACATTGGGGCCATTTTATGTAATTTTGCACTTGGCAGGAGGTAACACAGGAAGGCTGGTCACAATAGGCAGCTTCCCCAGAGAACCTCTCTAGTAAAAGCATCTTAAACTGGCAGAAGAGCTCTCCATGGCCATCAAAGCCTTGGAGGTCTGGTTAATCCAAATAACTTATTAATTTTTTCTCTTGGGGATATAAACAATAAAGCCATTTGGATTGAGAAATCAATAGTGGAGCTTTGCCTGTATGAGACTGTCTGGCATTTAGATCTTAACTGCCTAGACATATGGATTGTAAGTAGCCACAGATAAACCAGTCCTTTAAATTATTTTTATGGGTCCTTCCCTGCCAAAGCATCCCCCTGTGAATTGAAATCCTGCATGGTGATTTCTGTAGGCTAGAATGTGAACGGCTTATGCTTTCTAGTGCAACATTTTCAGTGAGCTGAGGGATATCTTATAACAGCAAAGGCCTTATTTACATTTTCACTTTAGAGCAGTGATTCCCAAACTTTAACAACCTGTGAACCCCTTTCCTTAAAATGTCAAGTCTTGCAAATCCCCTCCTAAAAATGAATATTTCCAGGGATTTTCTCCTTTACCTGAGTATAAATGAGAAAAGCAGTGATCCTGGAAATATAAAATTGGTTTTTAGGACATGCTGATTACACACTACGAATTATTAATTATTATTTATCATGACAGTATTTTTATTACATTATGAAAGCAGCAACACTCTTCCAAGATGTCACTTTCATAGCTTGTAACACTTTGAATAAGCCTGTTATAAGACAAGGCTCATAGGTTTCATCAAGGAGTATCGGAGGTGAAACAGTATGAAGGGATTTAAGAAGCCAACTCGGAGTTCCTCCTACAAAAGCATTCAGGTCTTGAACAGTCAAGGCAAACAACGCACGTTACAACAAAGCTTAAACTTGTTCTTCATAATAATTTTAAGAACAATACTAGCTGCCTAATTTTAAAAACAGCAAAAAAAATATCCACCTCCCTTTGCATTTCTTATAAGGAGTCTTGAAGTTTAAATCTCCTCACTGTGATAGCTATGCTTTCTTTGATCTACTTAGCTCTTGGAAGTCCAGGGGCTCCGGGATGCTGGCCCCAGTGGCCTGAGGCACAGCTCTGTCCACCATTAGGGAATTTTTTCCTGAGAACCCCCTGTAACATTTTGCGAACTCCCAGGGGTTTGCGAACCCCAGTTTGGGAACCACTGCTTTAGAGGCTAGTGTAGAAACTTGAGATCTGTCTCCAGTTTTACTCTTGCATTCCAGTCTCTCCTCCTTTCAGCCGAATATTCAAATATAATTCATCTCCTAATATTCATCACTTGAAAGTAATAGGTTTCATTTGTTCAGGTGGTGCTAAATTGTGGACTTGAAAGTCCTGGATTTAACTATGTAGTGATTTTTATCCTTGAGTTCTGGTAGCTCTTGCCCCCAGAATTCTAATGAGGGATATTCCTGCTTCTCCTGACATACTTAGTATTTCTAATGACTTTTCCATATAATAGGGCAAAATAGCGGCAAAGTCTCCAGTAGCATAGTTCTTCCTAGACACATTTTTAGTAGCTTTCATAGCTTTTTTTGCCCGTAGTTAATGTCAAAAACAACTTTTTGCTATCGAAGAATGAGGCAATATTATTTATTGCACTAAATGACTTGATAACCTACCTAACCTGTCTACAATGCAGAACACATCTGTGAAGCTGTTCTGGATTCTACCTATGTGGAAGTGAAGTCACGGTAATAATCTGTATAGCACCTTTCAGTAGAATCTTAGTGCTTTCTAAAGATGGGTGTTATCTTAATTTTACATATGAAAAAATTAGGGCACAGATAGGTGAAGCATAGTGCTTAAATAATATTAAGGTAGATGGATTTTTCTTAGGTCTTGCAATGAGTCAGTTACTATCAGGATTAGAACCTTTTGCTACCTGGCTCTCAGTGCCTCTACTCAAAGGACTAGAATATTGCTGCCACATGCTTCCCTCTCTTTCCCCTCCCCCAAAGATGAGGAGGTACTGAATTTTGGTTTCTGTGGACAATTGTGTAAGCATTTAACAGTGGCTCTTTTAATAGAACTGTCTAGTTGCTATTAAAAAATCTCAGTAGCTTTAAGAACATTTGCTGAAGCACAGTTCCCTAAAACATCAGAGAAGCTAAATTTATTTATTGCCCAACTGGCGAATACCCAGACATCAAAGATAATTTATTTTCTAGTCTTACTGAATGATACCAGCAGGAATTCGAGCTGGAAGGTTGAATGGTAATAAAAGGTTTGGTTTCAGAAACCATGTTAACAGGAGATTGTTATACTTCAGTGCAGTCTTGTGGGGAGCAGCCTGCCAGAACATTGTGTAGCTCCGTCCAGGAGGAACTAAGCTTTTTTTATTTCTTATTTACACAGAGATGTATTGTGTAATGTCCAGTGGAAAGTTCCTCCACCCCTAGGGGAACATTTGCACAGAAACTTAGATTCTGGAGTTGTCTTATCCCTCATAGGCCTCACGAGAGTCAGGGTGTAGGCTAGCTCAACATGTTTAGTGTGTGTGTTTCAAATCCTCTTTTTATTGTAACCCAGCTTAGAATTTGCTTTTATACTTCTTGTGGTTGGGAACACTTAGGGAGCTTCCTCAAACTTCTACTTGTATCAAATGCCCTTTTTCTCCTTCATAATTTGCCCACCAATCTTCGAAGAAGAGTTGCCTCCTCTCCAAATTCCAATCACAGGAGGACAGTTTCCAACTGTCACTGAAGATGTCTGGTGGATACTAAATATAATTCTAGGACTTCAGAGAGACTATATCTGCCTCAAGCAATCCCAGTCTAGCTTCAGAGAAGAAGGGCAGTTGGGGCCCTCTTAAGAGTGGCTCCTCTTAAATTTAAAATGTTTACCTGCCTCATTTGCTCATCTGTACTGGCAGTGGTTTAACAGCTCAGAAGGATAGGTAGAAAGGAGCTCAAGTAGCTATTGAAAAGTTATCTGAAAATGTCTACCTTTAAACTGCATAATGTACAATATGCTTTACCTTACAAAAAGCACAGTTATTTTACATGTGTAAGAATACATCCCAGAATGCATTCAACAGACAACATGCATATTTCTTGTGCAACAAAGGTTTGAACTGTTATGTGGTGTTGGTCTCATGCATACTAGTGGTTCACGTGTCAGAGTGAAGTTTTCGATCAATTTGTTACATAAATTAATGTCACAGTTTTTAATTCATGCTGAAATTTACTTTTGTCCTTAAGATTTTTTACTACAATGTATATTGAAATCTTGGAGATTCCTATTGCATTTTTCTTTAACTATTGATATACGAAATTTAAATTTGGATAGTAAAATCAGATCTGTAGACTAGCCTAGCGTGTTGAGGGGTAGCATGCACGTTTAGAATCCTTGAATTATTTCACTGTGTGAGCCCCATAGAACAATACTTCAAAATCTAAACTGTTCTGTGCTTTATCACTTAAATCTACAAAGCTGAGACTGCCTTCTAACAGTGGCAACAAAATATTTTGTAGAGGCAGAAAATAAAAGGAATCTGCAAATATAATTCAGTATTATCTCTACTGAAAAGAGAGAACAAATAGCCTGCTCCAAGTCCTAGAAATACTGTTTTACAATTGGAAATGATATGGAACTCTTCTAGTGGAAGATTATTTACTTTTTTCCTCCTGTAACTGTCTGCAGCTTTCTTTTTTTTAATGGCGCATCACGCCCTCCTCCTTCCACCCCAGGAAGATACTACAATATTGGACCCATATTAATTTAGTTGTAGCATTTAAAAATTTCTGGTGTGTAAGCAAAGATTTTCTGTTTAGATATTTTTAAAAGGTGACCACAGTCCTCTCATTGTACTCCTTATCACAGAACATTTATTTACTTTAGATATTGGAAAACATTTTAAAATGTTGTGGTACCTCATCCAAAGAAAACTGTATAACACTGCTGCTGCTTGCCCTCCTTTTAAAAAGTACTATTTCTAATGCTATTATTAAAGTGTCAGTGGTTATGACCCCTTCTCAGCCAGTTTTAGTATTTACAAAGCAGTTACTGCATGTACTATTTGGTTAGATTTGTAACAACTCTTGTCTTACCCACAGTGCAGTGTTTGTAGGACAATAACAGAAATCCATTTGAAGACTTCTGCCCACGTTAAGAATTATTCAAATTTATTACAAGTGAGCTTACAACAGTGAATCTCTGTATGGGGTAGTTCAGTCCATATTTTCTTATTATCTTTCTCATTGATGTCAAGAGCATGGACAATGTGCTGTCAAATGCTGTTGGCAGTCCAAATTAGCCTTTCATTGCACTCAAGATAGTGCTTGATGTGCATAGGGGTTGATGATTCTTTGCCAGCACCTTGAGTTGCTTAACTTCAAGCACATACTTAAGTGTTGTGCTCATGTGGGGCCTTGTGTCATGTGCAAACCATTGTCTTCAGTCTGTGAAATACAGATGACAATGCTTTGTTTTTCACCTGGGTGTTGAGGGACAACTCATAAATGTGTGCAATGTTCATTGAGACCATTGGTTGGAAGAACTTTTCAAACCATTAGATCTGATTTGGTATATTACAGAACTGCACTTACAGCAGGAATCTTCAAGTTTCAATTCATTTTTTTTTCTTTTTTAAAAAAGCCTTTGTGGTGCTACATATCATGCAAGATCTGAGACCTAAGAAATTCATGACTCAGCATAAACTGAGGTACACGCAAAAACCAGTACTCAATATTTCACTGAATATTGCGTCTGAAACCTAGTCTTAAACCCTACTCTTACAGAAAGTCCTTTATGCTACCCTTCTGCTTCACTGCTATTCAACTTCATGTGATCATCCATGACCTCAATCTAGTTTAGGAGGAAAAACTGCTGCAATTGTCTATAATTCTACAGCCAACGTTTATCCAAGTACCTTAACCCCCCTCCCCATTAAACATTAATACTACCTACTCCTGTGAAGTAGGGAACTAGTAGTATCCCTATTTTTTGGATTAGGGAAGCTGAGGCATGGAGAGGTGGAGTGCCTCTTTCAAGGTCCCTCATTATGTACTGCAGGGTTTGAAGTAAAAGCTCGATCTCCTCACTGCTATTCCTATAACTTAACCAAAAGACTACCTTCATTCCTCTCCTTTTCCTGTTTCCACCTCAGTGGTCTAGGCCCTAGACTCCAGGGGATGTGTAGTGCTGCTGTTGGTCGTCAACATTCTATTAATGCGTTTTGTTTGACGAAATTCTGATTTTGTGACTCAGTCAAAGCTGAAAAATTTTCCAAGCTATTTAATCACCTGGCAGCATTTAAATTTGCATACTGAGACTGTTGTTTCTATGTGTGCATGTTTTGCCTGTTTCCTTTTCTTGGGGCTAGCTACTGATGTTTGCTTATAGCTCACCTTTGTGTTCAAGAGGCCAGATCTCTGAATATGCTGCTTTCTGCCTAATGTCCAAACCAATGGTAGCCAGTTTGAACTCTGGCTCTCCAAGAACCAAAGGCTGATTTTTAATTTGGCCTGTAAGCAAGGGTGGCTGGAAGATATTATGGCTCGTGAGTTCCTCCCCTTCATCCATAAACCAGGAAACACGGAGCCTCTACACAACACGTGAAATCCATCTTGGGGGAATCAGTAGCAGTATCAGGGTTGCATCTAAATAGCTTGCTAGAAATGGATTGGAAATACAGTGTTTGAAGATACAATTTCCATAACATTGAAATCCCAGCAGTGGCCTAGCAGTTGAACCTAACACACTTGACAAATCCTAAGGGACCAGCCAGTTTTTCTTTACTCTGATATTTGACTCTAAAGTTAGATTTTGTCTTTTAATTCTTGGAGTGTGTATGTGTTTTCCACGTTGCACCATTCTTCTGTATTTTCAAAATTCATCATTCTTTTCTACTGACTTAAATCCTTCCCCCTTTTCCCCACTGCTATCAACTAGTATCATGACTGGTAAAAGCCCAATCAAAAACCAATTATTTTCTTTATTTTTAGTTTTATGCCCTTTTTTGTTTTTACTTCTGTCTGTGGATTTTTGATTTAAGTTTAAAATTTGCAACTGAGTGGAGTCAATTTTTGAATTTAAACAATAGTCTTAGCCTTAACTTTTTTGAAGATTTAAATGAATAACCAAATGTCTGAATTACTGCAAGTCTTACTCTGACATTTAGAACACAAATTAATTATACCTTTCAGGAGATGGGAGTTTGTTTTAAGAAACTGTTTGCTGACAAGGCCTAGGCCCTAAAATTACTACTTCAATCTACTGTATAATGTGGCCATATGTTCATTTTGCAGCCCTTTGTCATGCTCCTGAGTCACTTGAAAGAGGATCCTGGCAAAGTCATATTTGTAATTGTAAAGCTTGTTGACTTTTCAACTTGCTTTATGTAGTTGCTTCCTATGCACTCGCTTGATGGGTGACTGGGCTGCATTTGGAGCTCTTTAGTCTGGTGACCCGTCATCCCCTTTCCCAGTTGTTTGTCCTTGTCTTTGACTTTAGTGCAGGGGTGCCCAACCTGTGCCTGAGAAGAAGCCAGAATTTACTAATGTACATTGCCAAAGAGCCACAGTAATAAGTCAGCAGCCCTCTAACAGCTCTGCTCCCAGTACCTCCTGCCCACCAGCAGCCCCTTTCCCCTCCCTCCCTGCACCTCCCGATCAGTTGTTTGGTGGCGTGCAGGTTGCTTGGATGGGGAAGAGGAGGGCATAGCAGGCTCAGGAGAGGGGGCGGTGTCATAAACAGATAGCTAAGAGTTAATGTCTCTTTCACCTGAAGCACCTGACCAGAGAACCAATCAGGAAACTGGATTTTTTCAACTTTGAGTGGAGGGAATTTTGTGTCTGAGGTCTTTGTCTGTCTGCCTGCTTTCTCTGAGCTTTGGAGAAGTAATTTCTGTTTTCTAATCTTCTGTTTCTAAGTGTATGGACAAAGAGATCAGATAGTAAGTTATATGGTTTCTTTTCTTTGGTATTTGCATGAATATAAGTGCTGGAGTGCTTTGATTTGTATTCTTTTTGAATAAGGCTGTTTGTTCAATATTCTTTTAAGCAATTGACCCTGTATTTTGTCACCTTAATACAGAGAGACCATTTGTATGTATTTTTCTTTCTTTTTTATATAAAGCTTTCTTTTAAGACCTGTTGGAGTTTTTCTTTACTTCAGGAAAATTGAGTCTGTACTCACCAGGGAATTGGTGGGAGGAAGAAATCAGGGGGAGATCTGTGTGTGTTGGATTTGCTAGCCTGATTTGGCATTCCCTCTGGGTGAAGAGGAAAGTGCTTTTGTTTCCAGAACTGGGAATGGAGAGGGGGAGTCACTCTGTTTGGATTCACAGAGCTTGTGTCTGTGTATCTCTCCAGGAGCACCTGGAGGGGGGAAGGGAAAAAGGATTATTTCCCTTTGTTGTGAGACTCAAGGGATTTGGGTCTTGGGGTCCCCAGGGAAGGTTTTTCAGGGGGACCAGAGTGCCCCAAAACACTCTAATTTTTTGGGTGGTGGCAGCAAGTACCAGGTCCAAGCTGGTAACTAAGCTTGGAGGTTTTCATGCTAACCCCCATATTTTGGACGCTAAGGTCCAAATCTGGGACTAAAGGTATGATATGGTGGCAGAGGTGGGATGATACAGAATCCAGAAGCCAGTAGGAATATTATATTTTTCTTTTCTCTGCTAAGGGCTTTTTAGCAGAGAGAAACAGTTGGTTTTAAAAGGGAACCAAAGAGAATTTTTTTTTCTGCTCTCTCTGGCAGTTTGTGGCTTGCATGTTAAGCAAGAAGCCATTACCAGACTGTTAAGGGTCTTTTGTCACACAATAGCCCTCCCATTAGGAGGTCCAAATCTGGGACTAAAGGTATGATAGGCGGGAAAGGGTGGAGTGGGAGCAGGGCATGTAACAGAGCCAGAGGTTTAACAGTGAGCACCCCCAGCACATTGGAAAGTTGGTGCCTGTTGCTCTAGCCCCGGAGTCGGTGCCTGTACAACCAGCTGCATATTAGCTTCTGAAGAGGCGGTGACTCCGGAGCCATAGGTTTGGCCACCCCTGCTTTAGTGTGTTCCTGCTTGTCTTCAATTTATGTGAGGAGGACCAATCCTCGCAAAGAAGTCATGAGGGATGTTTTAGGCAAGGGGAAACTGTAAATATTTATCTGATGGATTATATCTACTAAGGGGCAACCCATCCTAAATGCTCAATTACTGAGGGACAATCTACACTCATTCCTATATTTGCTTTCTACAACCAACTGTATAACTTCTCATGAGTGATGTACCCAAGTATTTGGATTTTAATATCTAAACGGTATCGTTAAATTTATCTACATTTGGGTTATTGCTGATTATGTATTATATGTATCTTATGAGTTTTTTTAAACTTTGTATTTATGGATAATCTAAGCACTGTACCCTGATGTACAGACATTCTTTTCTCAACCTGTGTATTAAATTTTTTTAACATTAGCTTTAATAAAGGTTTTCTGAGTATCACTCAATCAGCTCTGTCCATCAAGACAAATCCATGTGGGTGAGAGAGACTTCTTAAAATCTGGGTAGGTGTTGGGGATGCTGCTTTTATTTAGTTGCCAACCCAATCCTGTCCTGGGTGTCTCTTAATTTTAAATAGCTTGGCATCTGGGACGGGTATGGGAATGTCGTGAAGAGACTTCAATGCTGTTACGTGGTTTGAGGTAACTGAACAGTGAAAAGCAGCATTGACTTCTTGTTCCTCGTGGAATACTGAATTGTTGTGTCTGTGTGATTCATTCTCTGTGCTTTCCAGTGCAAGCATACTTGGAGTTGAAAATTTATTCATCAAAGAAACTCCTCATAAGGCGCGAGAGTACCCTTTTTATCTGCGTAGAAGCGTGGTGTGGAAGAGAAGGTGACTGGGAGCCAGGATTCCCCGGTTCTAAACACAGTTCTTTGCTAGTTTACTGCATGATATTGAGCAAGTCACTTGAGCTCTCTGCTTCAGTTTCCACGCTCCCCAAATGGGGATAATACTGATACCAGGGATTCTAAGAACCACAGTAGATTCTTTTAAAGTAATTTCAATGCTCTGGGGCAAGGTGCTATAGAAGAGCAAAGGTGTCCGTGTTAAAATTGTTATCTTCCACTTGGGAAACATGCATCTCTGACTATTTTGAAGCATGCCTCAATGGGCATTCGTATCACAAAGGTGAACTCTGGTGGTCCCTGATACTTTTAGTGTGGCTTTTAAAATCATACTGACATCATATGATGATGTGCTCTGTCTCTGCTTGCTAAGCAGCTGAATTTCCCCAGGAAATTGCCCAACTCTGTGAATTGCCATACATCACTGTTTCGCTTGTGTCATCAAGCTCCCTCTTAACTGATGATCAGCGGGAGAATTATTTTAATAGCAGTTGCAATTGGTGGAGTGAAGAGCGGAAATTCTGTAACTTTCCACTTAGCCACAGTATCTATATGAATATGTACTCACAAAAAATTACCCCTTTGTATAATTCGTGGCCAGCAGAAGCAGTTATGGGGAAGCAGATGTTTTGAATGATGTAAAAACAAAACCTGAACTATGAGATAGTAAACCTCATCCTGCTTACAAAGGGAATGGTCAAGCCAGCTGCCAAGTTGTTTCGCTGAGCAGGAGTTAAGCAGACTAAGTGAAGATAAGAGGTGTGAGTAAAAGATGAAAAGTGGAGCCATGAAGACTTCAGCAATTCTATTTCTGCACAACAGTCAATGTAAAGGTATTTCATTTCTCCTTAGGTTGGTGAGATAACAGGGCAAAAAACCCCAGTGGAAGCTTTCTTAGGAGGGTGGAATGAGTGCAGCTGGCTGATGATACAGAGCGCTTGTATTTTCTGCTTTATCCCTTGAGATAAAGACAGTTGCTTTAATGTGGATTTGCATGCGATTCTTAAACTTTGGTTTATGGAGCACTTCCTTGTTACTGAAGCAGATTCAGGGACACTGGTGAAGCATCTATCAGGTTTCATAAAGGGAAGCTTGTTGCAGGCCAGGACACCTCTCCTCCTCCCGACTCCCCTTTAAGGTTCTATCAACTAGACTTAAACTCTTCTCTGCACCCTGTGTGTCTGCTTCACATGCATCTCTGCTGGGAGTCTCCTTGGTGCAAATTTAAATAGGGTAAAATTTGTAAATGCACAAGAGGATAAAAGCAGAGTGCCTTGGACAGCTCAGAGCAATGAGGAAAGATGAATGTAAAGCCCCAGAGAATATGAGGAGAGAGGGATGTAGTAAGCAGCTGTATCCATCATATTAAGGGACTTGATTTCAAGTTGTCTCATTACATCTGACTTAATATTATTTGTATATATTCCAGCACTGTTGTAGCTGTGGGAAATGTGGTAGAGTGGAATGGGGAGTCCTCCACTGGAGGATCTTGATTAAAAGATGAGGTCGGCAATATGAAATTCTTGAGAACTGCTACTGTATGTCTTTGTCCATTTGTTTGTGTAGTAGAAATTGAGGGCTAATTTATTCCTCTACAGGCTTTTTTTTCCTCAGCTATGTTCACCAATATTTCTGGGGAGCAAAATATTTACAGGGAAGCCATCATAGCTATAGAAGGCAATGGAGTGTGTGTTTGATTCTATATTGGTTGGTTAAGCATAATGACAGTTCATATTCCTGTACTTAGTGACCATCTCAAGCTATTAAATGGCAACTAGTGCTAAAGTGGCGATGCAAAGCCATAATGCTCTGGCTGTCAAGGCTTGTCCTGAGCTCACTCAAATGGATGCAGTTTAAATCAGGCTTCACTTTTGCCTTTTTGCCTCTTGTTCTGTTGTTGAACTGTGGTTTTTTTGGGGTTTTTTTTTTGGGGGGGGTTTTAATATTTTGATAGACTGGCATCGAGTGTGTTGTTTTTATGTTGACTCTAGCTATGGTGACTCTTCCACTAACACATTAGAGACATCCTCGTTTAAATACTAGGCTTGAAAACTGCACTCTCCTGTATGCAGGGATCGCTGTGCTCATGGTAAGACTGGGGCCATCAGTGCTTTATGTGTTTGTGAGTGGAAGGAGAAAATACTTGATCCAGTGTGAGGAATTTCAGGGAATAAGATGTCATTTCCAGAGCTGCAGATTATCAGGACATCAGGGCTAACATTTCTATACTTCAGGTGGCACAAGCCATTGAAGTCCTAATTTTTAAGGGTTCTTCAGAAGTAAAACATGAAAATAATTGAGATTTAAAATGTGCCTCTCAAATGATTGACCAAAGGAATCTGAAGAAAGCCAAGGCTGGTGAGTTGTACTTGAATGACCATGATTGTGAATGTTTATGCACGAGTAATAGTGCCTTATAAAGTCCTATGGGAAGAGTAGCACAGCAGGCTGGGACATGGACATTGTATGCACAGTAGAATGCTAATTGTACACTTCTCCCCCAATATAATGCAGTCCTCGGGAGCCAAAAAATCTTACTGCGTTATAGGTGAAACCGCGTTTTATCGAATTTGCTTTGATCCACTGGAGTGCGCAGCCCTGTCCCCTCCGTAGCGCTGCTTTACCGTGTTCTATCGGGTCGTGTTGTATTGGGGTAGAGGTGTATATAGGGAAGGAGGGGTTATGTCTGGCTCATCTACATAATAATACCTGGATATAGTAAACTGGTTTGCTTTTCAAAATGGCACACATTACACAGGTCAGTTTTCCCCTCAGTCTGATTGGCACTCTAACTGGACTGAGGGAATCTGTCAATCCTCTATGCTTTCTGACTCACATGTCTGACTTAAGGATTGAGGAAGGAATTGGTGAACTTTCTTACCTTGATTCTTCAAACTGAAAAAACTTGCAGCCTGTTCTATCTTGTATAGGAAAACGGTAGTGCCCAGTCAACAATGTCATTTGCTTTTTAGCAGCTGCTTTCCCATGTTTTCCTTTAATTCAGTCTGCATCCGTACATGATATTCAGTGGAGAATTAACAAGAGAAGATGGGAGGAGAGGCTATTTAGTTAGATGGAATCTACTT
Organism: Gopherus flavomarginatus; assembly: GCF_025201925.1. Taxonomy (NCBI): domain Eukaryota; kingdom Metazoa; phylum Chordata; order Testudines; family Testudinidae; genus Gopherus; species Gopherus flavomarginatus. Next base: position 14,121,091 of record NC_066621.1, on the reverse strand, counting down.
AATGATAAATTTATGAATAAGACATAATGTACAGGGTAACTCTTTCTGCCTCTACCTAGCTTAATGCACAAATTACAGGACAAGCCAGATGGCAGTTAAGGCCTGTGCTTGAAGCTACTTACAAATGCTGAGGTTGAAGTACTGAAGATGGCTAGGAAAAGAATGAAAAACTTTGTAGCTATCTTGATTTATATTATATTCTTCACCTCTGCCCTTTATAATTAAGGATCTTTATAACATGATGTTGGAAGTGATTAAATGGTATACTGTTTTCCTCTTGTTACTTTTTAATTTAATTCTAAATAGCTGGAACCTATCTTTTTTCCTTCTCCTACCTTTTTGTAGGCTTTTGGGTATGTATTTACTGGCTATGCTGTGTTTGTGTGAAGGAGGTAGCTTGGTCCAGTATTGGCATAAGGCACTGTATTCGGAATAGGAAGACTTGGGGTCCAAGTCCTGGTTCTGCCACTGACTGTATGATGCTGAGGTCACTTCCCTTCACTGGGCCCCAGGTTCCCCATCTATAAAGTGGAGATAATGCTTATTCACCCTTTGGAAACAGCTGAATGTGGAATGGCAACACTTTATTATGTGGATCTAATGCCTCCTGTAACTTTAATGCCAGACAAATAATAGCAATTACTTCCTGGCAGAGACCAACTCAACAGAAGAGGTTAATTGAAATTGCAGCTCCTTAAAGTGCTGGTCCTATTGAAGTGTTGGGAAACAGGTACAAGGATCAGGGCAACACTTCCTTTGGCTGAGGATAGGCTGATTTCCATATTTAATGCAATCAATTTTGAGAGGGTCGGAGTGGGGGGGTGGCCTCATACTCTCCGAAAGTAAGAAAGAGTATGCTGTCATTGAAATTGAGGGAAAGACTGAGATTGGTAAAAATCACAGAAGCCACTCTGCTACTAACCTGAAAATCCAGCCGTGTAGTAATAGGGGCTGGAACAGTCCATGCTTGAGAACATAGTGATGGATAAGGTGAGATTAAAGATCTGTGTGACCTTAAAATAGTGGCTGTATGAAAACAGATTCTGGAGGATACTGATTCTGTGACTTGGTTTTCAGCAAATGATGGTATCAGCAAATGGTGAGTAGGGGTTTTAATATTTAAAAAGGAAAGGATTGAAGCGTTTAAAAAGAGGGGTGTAACGCTAATTTGTGGTGTATAACTTAAGGAATGCCAAACCACTGAACTGAAATAAAATCCTGTGTGTATTGCGATTGCAATGTTATAAAAGCGCCAGTGTAATATAGTAACCCACAGCTGACAGCACATGTTGCCTTGGTATGTTCTGACCATACCTCTGAAAAAAATCCTCATGCCTGTTTAATCAGTGGGATAACAAATAGATGTTTTATATCCTAGAAAGCCGGGTGAGCCTCAGGAAATTCCTGCATTTTTTGAATTTATTTTATTTGTGGCCACAGCAAAGTACTGTTTAAAAAATAAAACAACTGATGATCAAGGTTACCCTGCTTCAGCTCAACCCCACAGGCTGGGTGCACTCTGTTCAATCGCCTATTGTTCCCCAGTGCATGCAGCCCAATCAGCTGTTACTTTTCCTCTCACAGAAACAGTGCATTTATTTACAACAAAAAGTCCTGATGCAGCACATTTTGCTAAAGGGAAAGGTTACAATTAGGCTTGGCGTTTAGCAGGAGAGGTGCATCTGAGGCAGTCTGAGAAGCATTTGCTTAATTAAACTTAACATTGGATTTTAAATGATTGTAGCACAGTGTGCGAGTCTCTTTAAGATTTAAATTGGAAACGTTTGGGTTTTTTAGTTTTTCTCTTTGATTTGGCACCCAGCTCCTTCAAGGAAAGAGCAATGTTCTTTTTTGCAGTCAACTTAGAAAGTCAAGAAGAGGGGTGCCCCATGCCACCCATCACATCTCCCAGTGTAAACAGCCCTGGAATTTGGAAGTGTTTGGATTTCAATCCTGTTTCCAGATCCAAACCATGAAAAGTTGAGCCTATCAAAATGCCTGAGTCTGCAAAGTACAGAGTGTCCTCCATTCTCACTGAAGGCTTTGGCCGTTGAGGTCATTCAGCATGGAGCAGGATAGGGAGCTGAATTTTCTGCAAATGACCCACACACTGAAGTTCATGACTTTTCTGCCTCTCAGTCCTCTGTCCCTCATGTAGGTTCCAGTTCTGTGAAGTACTGAGGTCAATGGAAGGTCAGGGTGCTTGTGAACCAGTTACAACGCCTGGTGGAATTAGGCAGTCATTGGACTTAGCTTTGTGTGTGTGGTTTTTGTTTTCCTACTTGCTATGGAAGTGATTTCTCAAGCAGTTAAAACAGAACATTATTGGCACAGAATCTCTGAGCTTGCCTTACAGCTACCTTCCTAAGAAATGAATGATAGGGTAGCAGGAGGTGGGGAAAAAAACAATTGCATTACCACTCTTAGCTATATCTTTCTTTTCCACTCCACCCCAGTCCCAATCTTGCCTTCTGACACATCCTGAGTATTGCTTCCAGTACCAGCTTTTGTGCTTGCATATGCCAATGGAGTAGCTGACTTCCCCCAAGATAACCTAATGCCGATAATCAAGCTCTAACTGTACAATTAGATACAAGAGGCAAGTGGTTGCAGAATCTGAGCTGTGCGCGTTGCTTCCATATCTGTTTAAGGGAAAACACTGAATCAGCTTTGATGTTCTGTTCATATGATGGATACAATATAAAATAAGCTTTTGTGACAAATGACCTAGCCTCTCTGGGTCTGGGATAGGGTCAGTAATTCAGCTGAGAGTCTGTTTAAGGGAGTAAACGAGCTGTCATGTGGCTACAAACTGAGATGCCAGTGGGAGTCAAATTCTAAATGAGCTAGATCTTAGAGGGAAACAAGAAAGCTGCCCTGTGCATTATTTGCCACCTGTAATACAGCAGGAGGCATATTTAAGAACATAACAGCAATTGCCATATTGGGTCAAATCAATGGTCCATCTAGCCCAGTATTGTCTTTTGACAGTGGCCAGTGCCAGATGTTTCAGAGGGAATTAATAGAATGGAGCAGTTATCAAGGGATCCACTCCTGCCGTCCAGTCCCAGCTTCTGGCAGTTGAAGGCTTAGGAGGGCGCCCAGATCACGGGGTTGCATCTCTGACCATATTGGCTAATAGCCATGGATAGGTCTATCATTCATAAACTTAACTAATTCTTTTTTGAGCCTGGTTGTACTTTTGGCCTTCACAACATCCCCTGGCAACAAGTACCACAGGTTGACTATGTGTATGTGAAGTGCTTCCTTATGTTTGTTTTAAACCTTCCTGCTAATTTCATTGGGTGACCCCTGATTCCTGCGTTCTGTGAAGGGATAAATAACACTCTATTCACTCTCTCCACACAATGATTTTATAGACCTCTATCTTATCCCCCTGGGTTGTCTCTTTTCTGAGCTAAACAGTTGCAGTCTTGCTAATCTCTCATATGGAAGCTGTTCCATACCCTTAATAATTATTGCCCTTTTCTGTATTTTTTTCCAATTCTAACATTTTTTTTGAGATAGGGCAACTAGAACTGCATGCAGTATTCAGGATGTAGGCTTACTATGGATTTCTGTAGTGGCATTATATTTTCTGTGCTGTTAACTATCCCTTTCCTAAAGGTTCCTAACATTATTAGCTTTTTGATTGACTGCCCTTCATAGTGCGTGGATGTTTTCAGAGAACTATCCACAATGACTCCTAGATCTTTGAGTGGTGACAGTTAATTTAGACCTCACCATTGTGTATGTATAGTTGGGATTGTTTTCTAATGTGCATTGATTTGGGTTTATCAATACCATTTCATCTGCCATTTTGTTGCACAGTTAGGGGCGTCCCTAGCTTTTTTGCTGCCCCAAGCATGGCAGTCAGGCAGCCTTCGACGGCTTGCCAGTGGAAGGACTGCCGGTCCCGTGAATTCAGTGTACTGCCTGTGGGAGGTCCACCGGTGCCGCAGGATTGGCGGACCTCCCACAGGCAAGCCGCCAAAGGCTGCCTGACTGCTGTTCTTGCAGGGACCGGCAGGGCACACCCCTCAGCTTGCTGCCCCAGGCACGTGCTTGGAGTGCCGGTGCCTGGAGCTGCCTCTGTGTACAGTGACCTAGTTTTGTGAGATCCCTTTGTAACGCTTCCTAGTCATTTTTTGGGTTTAATTATCTTGAGTAACTTTTGTATCATCTGCAAACTTTGCCACCTTGGTGTTTTACCACTCTTCTCAGATCCTTTATGAATATGTTGAACAGCAGTGGTCTCAGTACAGATGTTTGGGGGACCCTGCTATTTATCTCTCTCTCCAATGTGAAAACTTAACATTTATTCCTATCCTTTTTGTTTATCTTTTAACCAGTTACTGATCCATGAGGGAACCATCTGTCTCATCTCAGGCTTGCCTTCTTTCCTTAAGAACCTTTGAGGGACCTTGTCAAAGGTTTTCTAAAAGTCTAAGTACACTATATCCACTACATCACCTGTGTCCACATGCTTGTGCTCCTCTCTGTTTTCCTCAATAGGATTTCACTTTCAATTGTTAAAGGATGTCTTTGTCTCTCACTGCCTCTTTTACTCTGTCTAGTCACTGTGGCATTTTTTTGGTCCTCTTTAGTATTTTTTTATTTGAGGTATGCATATAATTTGAGCCTCTATTATAGCATTTTAAAAAAAATTTCCATGCAGCTTGCAGGCATTTTCGTCCTGTGACTGCTCCTTTTAGTTTCTATTGAACTAGCTTCCTCATTTTTTATGAAGTTAAATGCAACTATGGTGGGCTTCTTCAGAATTATTTCCCCTACAAAGATGTTAAATTTAATTTCATTATGGTCACTGTTACTGAGTAGTTCAGCTAGGTTCACCTCTTATATCTAATCCTGTGCACCACTTAGGACTGGATGAAGAACTGCCTCTCCCTTGGTGCATTCCGTAACGAACTGCGCCAGGAAGCAGTCATTAATGGTGAATACATTTTTCTCTGCATCCTATCCTAAGGTGACATGTACCCAGACAGTTTGGAACTAGTTGAAATCTCCAATTATTAGGGCTCTGTATCTGTCACAGAGCCCTCTTCTCCCCCTCCCCCCCAGTGACCCTCCCCCTTGACCTCAAGATTAAATCACTGTATTTTTAGTAAAAAGTCGTGGACAGGTCACGGGACGTGAATTTTTGTTTATTGCCAGTGACCTGTCCATGACTTTTTTAAAAAACACCTATGTCTAAACCATAGCCTTATCCATTATTATTGGGTTTTCTGTTTTTGCAGGATCTCTAATCTCTCTGAGCACTTCAGTCAGAGTCAAGGACCTGTCAGATGCTTGGTATTATATTCCTGCTTGGTGGTGGTATACCCTTATTAATGCATGGAATTTCTATCCATAGAGATTCTGTGGTATTTGATTCATTTAAGGTTTTTAGTATATTTGCCATTGCTTTCTTTCACATGTAGTGCCACTTCCTACCACTGTGACCTACTCTGTTATTTGTATACAAACACTTATCAGATTTGTCAATATTTGGTTGTCTGCCTTCATGTGGTGTAATTGAATGGGATTCTTTATTTCCTTTTCTTTCCATTCTTCAGTTCCTACCTGTACTTTATCAACTTCTGTCATCTCCTCTTTGTTAGGATATAGAGTATCCCCTTTAATAAATCCTTCCCTAACGGATGCGTATGTCTGAACTGTGTGCTCCTACACGCCTATCATCTTTCCCCAGCCCTTACATTCTAGCAGTCTTTTTCCATTTTGATTTTGTTGGAGCTTCCTGTATAGACTCTTCCTTTCCCCAAAAGGGTGTCCAGTTCGTAATAAACCTAAATTCCTCCTTCAAACAGCATGTTTCATCCACGCATTGAGACCTTGCAGTTCTGCCTATTAAATTGGCTCTGCTTATGGAACTGGAAACATATTTTTCTTCTACTGCTGTTTAAAAAAAAAAAAAGAAAGAAAAGAAAAAAAAAACTTGAAGGGAAGATTGAGCCACTGTCAGTACTCTCTTGAGTCTCTGGAGCATCAGTTCACTAACAGACCTGTCAGGACGTGGGCTGCAGTCCATAGGACACTTGGTGCATAAATAATGGCGTAAACAGAATATGCCATTTTAATTTTTTACTACTGTTTTGGAACCATAGGGTGAAGAAAATCACTAATTTGCACTAAATGTAAAAAAAAAAAAATTACAAAAATAGGGAGGAAGAGGCATTTTCCTTTCCAAGCATTTGGAGGGAGCATCTACAGGCAATAGAGCAATTAACAAATAATTTTAAAATCTATTTGATAGAGCCCTCTAAAATTGGGGCATTGAAAGAGCGCGAGGTTCTAGATCAGCGGCTCTCACTGTGGGTAGGAACCCCACAGTGGGTCACGACCCCATTTTAATGGGGTCACGAGGGCTGGCGTTAAACTTGCTGGAACCCGGAGCTGAAGCCAAAGTCTGAGCCCCACTGCCTAAGGCTTTAGCAAAATCCTGAGGGCTTCAGCCCTGGCCAGCGGGACTCAGGCTTTAGCTTCAGTCCTTGGCAGCAGGGCTCAGGCTTCAGTCCCTCTTCTTGGGGTCATGTAGTAATTTCTGTTAGAAGGGGGTCACAGTGCAATGAAGTTTGAGACCCCCGCTGCTCTGGAAGTACTTGGCACTGCTGTGCTCCTCCCCCATGCTCTGGTAATAGAAACCCTCTTACTTAAAAAAACAAAACAAACAAAAAAAAAACCACACAACTGTCTACTCCACCTTTAATAGAACCCATTGCATGCCACTGAGTTGCAGCATGCATGATGCTTGTGCCATTTTTACTGGGACACAGATTGGAATCTACTTTTCAAGTGCCTCTGTTACCTGTGTGTGTGCTAGCTACGATTTTTTTTACTTTGTTAAAGGTTTAGAGCTTGAGGCAAAGCTCATTGAAATCAATGAGTCTTTCCTTAGTTACCACATAGCAACAGCACCTGACAGTGTGTGACCATCAGTTTTACTTGAGGGGAGAGGGGTGGGAGGAGGAGAAATTCACTAATGCAGTTGGCTTTGCAGGATGTTCTGTATCAGAATGGCAGACTTGCAAATGAGTATTAGGTTAAGTGGCGAGGAGACTGATTGATTGATTCATTACCCCAAGGAAACACTGAATTACTGCACATTCCTTATGGAATGCTCAGTCTGTTCCTCAGTCTATTATATATAGCTGGCTCACCTTCATTCCTGTATCAGTCTTACTGACAAAGCCACAGATGGAAAAGATGTCTATTTGCATAGCACATTAATAAGCTCATCATGCATACAAAGCTCTGCAAATCCATTATTGCTTTTGTAAATGGGGAGAAAGCCGAATGGGGAAGAAATGTAGTGTAGACTGAGTGTCAGCCATTAAATAACTGCTTGTAAATTTTGTGTTAATGTTAAATGTTTTGCTTCCTCCAACCCCTGTAAATCCTGAAATGTTACTGCCATGTGGGAATGAATGTGCAGCAGGGTATCACAAATTTGGAGGAGATATAAAATGTAAGGTGTTTTTAAAAGCATTGCTTATGTAGGTTACTCCACGGTTGGCAGCATGAATGGTTTCAGTGGCCCTTTTCAAGAAGCCCATGGGTGTGCACTTAAAAGAATACTATGTGCCTGTTCATTGTGGTCTCCCCTGGCTTGGCTTCTATGCAGTCCTGATGGAAATGGAATCTATCCCTGACTGTAGAACAGGGGCAGTGGTAGCTTTCCCAGGCCATGGCTACACTTACAGTTCTGCAGCGCTGGTAGTTACAGCTGTGTTCGTACAGCTGTGTAGGGCCAGCGCTGCAGTGTGGCCACATTTGCAGCATTTGCAGCGCTGTTGGGAGTGGTGCATTGTGGGCAGCTATCCCAGCATTCAAGTGGCTGCAACGTGCTTTTCAAAAGTGGGGGGTGGGGTGGAATGTGACAGGGAGTGTGGAGGAGACAGACAGAATGGATTTTTGGAGTTGACACTGTTCTCAGCTCCCTGCCTTGCAAGTTCCAAGGACTGGAAGACACACAGTGCCTACCTTCAATCATTTTAAAAGTTCTGACCCCCTTCCCCCACCCCTCTCTCATTCACTAAATGCAAATTATGTACTCCTAAATAGCCATCAGACCAGATAAGCATCTGCTCAACGTGGACTTCCCCCGCCCCCTCTGCCGTGTGAGCCGTGCTGTTTCTCTCTTCAAGCAAACAGCTGTGAACATTCCAAAGTAATTCCCCTGCATGCCTCCGCTCGCTCAGCAAACAGGAGCTGTGTTTGTTTTTTAAATAAGCAGTTTGGCTGAACTCCGAGCTCTCCCTTTCTTCCAGTTAGTTGTGGACAGGAATTCTGGGATACCTCCCTATACCCCGGAGGCCAATAAAAGTGCTGGTGGGGTCCACACTTGCTGAGCGCTGGATCACCAGCGCTGGAATCGCTACACCCGAGGCTCGACCGGGTGTACAGCCAGCGCTGCAACCAAGGAGTTGCAGCGCTGGCCGTGCTTTGCAAGTGTGGCCACATCCTAAGTTGCAGCGCTGTAACCCCCTCACCAGCTCTGCAACTCTCTAGTGTAGCCATGGCCCCAGAGTGTGAACCGCATCCTGTGTGTTGTTGCAGGCCACACTAGGACAAGGAGATGTAATTGACACTTCCCCTGCCTGAAGGAATGAATGCGGCTTGGTGTTTTGACGGAAAATAAATGCGCACAACTATAAGTTTGCATATTTGCATGTAATTTTGTTTTCTCTGACAGAGGGATAGAAGATGCATGAGTTCTCCAACCAGAAAAAAATTACAGTTGACCAGGTTTGCCCTCATGTAGCATTTATGGGGAGAGGGGAGCTTTGGGGGGAAGAGGAACTGGGAGGAATCACATTCTTTACCTGCTCCTTGAACTGTATGTTCTGAATTGCCTTGGATGGTAAACTGCCAGGAAAACAAGACTTCCAGTTTTAACTCTTTTACAAAGGTCAACTCAAATTTGAGAGCACAAAGTTATCACATAACTTGAAGAAAAAATTAACTAATATCCTGACTTTTTTGGGGAAAAAACCAGCAACCTGAAACAGAACCCCTTACCACTGTTTTCCCTCTCTTCCTCTATCCCGCCCCCCCAAATAAGGGTGCATGATCACTTTGCTTGAGAGTTACCACTGAACTCCATGGAACTGTTTCACGCTGTCCTGCTGGTCTTTGTGGTGCATTGGCAGGGTAAAGTGGTCAGTGCTGGTATGTTTCCATCAGTGACAAGAGGACAGATGTGCTCAGGGAGGCAAGCAAAGCTGGTTGCTCTAATGTTTAAGTTTATTAATTTGTCTGTCTGTAGTGCCATTAAAAATGGTCTTGTTAATCTATTCCAATGTTTGTGTTAACATTTTTCAAATGGATCATTCTAGGAATAAGTACTTTCCAACCACAATCCAAAATAAGAGCATTATCATAAAACTTTGCATCCGTGCAATCCACGGGCATAAACAAAGCTGTGCATGGAGAAGACCTGAATGCTAAGTACTTGATTTGCTAACTTACATTGCAGTTTAAATTCAGTCCTGGGACAACATGTTTTTTTCAACGCTTCGGAAGAAGCAGCAGCAAATCACGAGTGATAATAGCTCTGATTAATTTTTGAGCACCCAGAGATCGTCAGATGAAAGTACATATTTTATTATTTTCTTGTTGTGTTAATTGCTAGAGTTGGAAGCTAAATATTCTCCCAGTAACTCAATAACTGCCAGTTCTGATTATTTTTATTTATTTATTTATTTATTTATTTATTTAAAGCAAGGGACTGAGACATCTCTGCTTCAGGCTGATTCACTCTGTGAATGTGGGCTTCTCGTTAGCCGTTCTGTGTCATTTTCTCCATCAGTAAAATGAGACTAACAGCCTATCTCCAAAAGCTTCACGGGTTGATTTCACATTTGTAAAATGCCTTGAAATCTTAAATGAAATATGCCATATAAATGCAAACTGGTATTGCTTCATAAACAGCATTAAAGAACGCTTGTACCTGAACATGCTTATGGATGGCATACATGTGTGTACACCTTCTTCAGAGAGATCCTTTTTTAAAAGAAAGTGTTACTTTTGGAGGCTTTGTCCAAGTGGAAATGCTGTCTGATTGGCTCCTACTAACAGGGTTTTTATCAGTTTGGTGGTGCTGTGTTAATAATGGAGGCTGCACATTAACTGCACTTAACTGAATAATCCCAAATTAGTATCTTTGGGGAATACACAAAAGATACACAGCTCCTTTGGTTTTGCCTCAGGAATAGTCAGCGAAGGAGCTTGATTGAGAGACTTTGTGGAGTGATTTTCTGAGGCACAGGGAAGAGGAGAGATTGCAGCTTTGCAGTCCTTATCCAGGCTGAGATTGAGGACATTTTTGGGAAATGACAGTTTCTTAATGCCAGATATGTCCTTGACCTTTAGGATTGATGAAATTATCAGCAGCAGAGCTTTGCTTGTAAGTGTACAGTATTGGGTTCCAGATGGCGTTACTTTCATCTTGTGGCTATAGTCACCTAAAGGTAATTGTAACCATTTTCTAACTATGGATACAATTAATTAAATGCTTTTGGTGATCTTTTGGTGGGGAGGGAGAGCTCTTTTAACCTTGATTTACAAAGTAACTTTTATCATTTGGTTTTCCTTTGTTGGGCTTCTATTTAACACTTGGTATTTTGTTCGGTTCTCTCCTTGCTCAGAGATTCGCACCCAACTCATTGAGCAGCTGAAATGCCTTGACCAACAGTGCGAGCTTCGGGTCCAGCTACTTCAGGACTTGCAGGATTTCTTCCGCAAGAAGGCAGAGATCGAGATGGATTACTCAAGGAACTTGGAGAAGTTGGCTGAGAGATTCCTGGCTAAAACAAGGAGCACCAAAGACCAGCAATTCAAGTAGAGTTTTGCAAAGTTCCTTCTGGAGGCTGGGTATGGGGATGGGAGGAGAGAGCTGAAATATTGAATGTTGGGGGGTGGCAGGGGACGTAAGGGGGCAGCATGTCCCTTCTGTTAGGAACTTAAAGGGGAAAATCCTTATTCTCCCAAGTGACCCAGGTGTATGTTTAAAAAAATTAGTTTCCCTTTTATGTGTGTGTTAATTAGCTGGATTAGCACAACTGTTGCTGGTAGAATGGAATGGTGGATTGTGGAAAATAGAGAATAACTTAATGAGGGAGCTGACACATGTAAAGTGAAGGGCAGAATCAGAGCTCTTCTCTAAATGTGTTTGTCATTTATCTTGGCTATTAAGGGAATACTTTTTTTCTAATAGTATGGATTTATTGTGTTTGCTATATCTCTTTAGTTAAAAATCCATTAAGTAAAACTCCTCAGTTCTAGGGGTGGGGGTTAGTATACTCCTAAGAAAACCTTTACTTCTGCAATGCCATCACTTTTTTGATCCTGGCCTTGGGAAGAAAGCAGCGTAAACGATGGTGAGGTGGAATTAATGCTACTTTTGGTTGGAGGAGATGATCCAAATTTTTGTGTATGGTACCTAGATACTAAGGTGATGGCAGGTTAAAAATCCTTCAGCTAGATTTGTGTGTCAGATCAAAGTATGAGTCTCCAGTGGAGCTTTCATATGATCCAGGTCAGTCTGTAAAAGACTTTTGGCTTCTTTGATGCTACCATGATAACATGAAGTGGGAGGAAACCAGAGAAGATTTTTCACGTATATATCCATGTGGGTGTGTAGGGTGTTACATGATATGAAGAAGAGCCCCAAACAAGTGAGTCCCTACCTGGGGAGTTGGTAGTTGAAGACAACATGCAAAACAGGACAATCCAATACAGTTGTGACCAGGTTATTTTAGTTGCTTCTGTAGTGCAGCTCTTGTTTTTAGATCAGGGTTTGCACTATTATCACTTCATTAAAATATCACATTCTGGTGCCCTGAACATGTTTCCTTGGCTGCTTGTCTCCCTCCCCGCCCGGTGTTGTGATGAGTTTGATGCTTGAGTGGGATTACCCAGCATGTGCAGAACTTGGTTTGATGTGACGAACCACTGATATTTTCCTTTCTGCCATCAGACAAAAATGTCTATTCATCTTATTAACTATTATTTAGGCTAGAGTATGAATAGGCATAGTGCTGGAATGCTGGTGGGAGTGTGCACACAAATTTATATAATGCAGAGAATGCAGAGCAGCTTAAAATTTGGAGACCATCTTGTGGCAAGATCATCAGAACAAAGGAGTCCCTTATCCTGGCTTTCTTGCATGGCGCTTCTGCAGCTGATATCCCAACATACACAAAGCTTGTCATGTTTTGTTATCAAGATAGCAGCTGTGGTGGCAACTCCAGGCAAAAGTAGTCTTGGGATATGAATCACTTCAGTTTTGGACAAATGAGCTTTTTTTTTTTTTCTGAAGGAATCCATCTGGATCTGTTTCCAGCCAAAATAGTTTGTTTAAATTCTAGCCAGGGTTGGATCACAGCATTATATCTTTTTACTGGGCTTTTTTAATTGCTGTATTTGGGGATACACGTTGCTGGTGGGGGAGCAATTTTCCTTTTTATACTAGAAAGCTTTTTCTGGAAGCTGTTAAATAGTCACCCTTTGATTTCCTTTTTTTAATACAGCTTTGATGTAACTCACCTTTTGTTCTCTGCCAAACTGATACTTAATGCAAACATCCTCATTAAAACACACTGCATTATATCACCCACAAAGTCTGACCTCTAAGCAGAGCTATTAAACAGAGGTTACCAGAGAATTTTTCTATGTATTTATAGGACCATAATTGTGCCTTGAAGATTTTTTTTTCCTCTCCTTTCCAGCAGCAGTAAAAACTTTTGTGGAACTGAAAGCTGTGTGCTTTCTGCAGACACCACTAAAAATGGGCTAAAGTCATGTCTTGAATGGTGATTAATTCTGCTACATCCTGATTAGATTGTTCTTGTTTTGCCAATGAAATTTGAGAAGATACATTTATATTAAATGATGATGGTATAAAACCTCCCAAAGGAAATGCACTTGCATTAACAATCTAATGTTGGAAGGGTGTACACTGCTATCCTCTTGTTTGAGGCTTTGATTGGCTCTTTTATGTGGGAGTGATTAATAAAAATCCAGCACGGTCCTAAATGATGCTGCACTGTTTGTTGTTCAAAGGTATTAAGCAGAGTATTGCAGTAGGTGGTTTCAGTGCATGTGATCTTTTTTTAAAGAGCCTAATTTTGTATTTCTAATAACTCTTCAAAAATAAAGAGCAGTTTCACCTAGTGACAAAAGGATTAAAAGGCCCCAGCTAGTGCAGAATGCAGCCAGTCGGAGTTGGATAGGCCAACAGGATTTGAGGGGAGGGATAGCTCAGTGGTTTGAGCATTGGCCTGCTAAACCCAGGGTTGTGAGTTTAGCCCTTGAGGGGGACCATTTAGGGATTTGGGAATTGGTCCTGCTTTGAGCAGGGAGTTGAACTAGATGATCTCCTGAGGTCCCTTCCAACCCTAATAATCTATGAATTATTAGCACATAACATCTTCACATGTTTTTGTATTGAGTGCCCATCCCTCTTCCAGCTGCAATTCAAGGTGTAATCCTAAATGTTCTCAGAGCTTAGTAGTTTAGCTTTTCACTTGACATCCTGTAGCCATAGTTAAGGCTGGCTGTAGGAATCCTGTTGGTCACTCTTTTTCTCACGCTGACTTTTCCAGGCTGGAGCAGAGCATTTTCAGTGGGAAGCCTTCTGGCCATTTGGAACTTGTGCTCACTATAGTAGTTTGTTGAAGTGCATACTTGGCAGTCTTCAGGGCAAAAATTTGGTCAGACTTTGGGTTATTTTTCCCCTTTACTCCTCCAGTGAGGATAATCTAGATATGGATGATTTTCTGGCCACAGCAGTGAAAAATGTTTTGAAACCTGTTCTGGGTAGTTTCTTGTATAGTTTTGGTTGGCCGTCATTCTATCTCATAGATGTTAAGGCAAGCAATACTTAAAAATACTACCTCAGAGAGCAAGCAACATTTGATCCTGCAGGCTCAGTCACTTGGCTGGTTAATGCACAGAGGTACCATGCTCAAGGCTAGTAGATGACTGGAGGGGATGGGGTCTGTCTTGAATACTGCATCCATGGGTAGCATCCCAAAGCACTTGGAACACCAGAGACTAAATCCTGCAATCATTCTTGGTCACAATAGATAAAGCTCACATGGTAGCTTGATCTATTGTGAGGTCTACATGATTTAGACCTAGATGTACTGTAATAGCTTAACCTACCACTGAACTGCAGCCACTCTCAAACTATTCAACAGTGCACAGCAAAATCAGGGGAAAAAATTAGTAGTTAAAGCATTGTCTCGTGCTGTGGGATGTCCTAGTTAGAATTGTGCAATATGAAGGAAAGCAAGGAGACAGGAATTCTGATGATGGTAGGGTCAGGGAATAACATGGCTAGAAAAAAACCTCAAGTCTCTCCTCAGACACAGCATCTTTGTCTTCAAATCAACTCCCTTTAAAATTAACCAGTTTTGTTTTTGCATCCAGTTGTGTACAGATGCAACATGTGGTTTTCAGTGGGGCGTGTCATTTTAACACTCTTCCTAAGGTTGACTGAGTGAGGCACTGTGAACTGAAATGACTTCTCTGAGGTCACATACCATAGTGACTATTTGGCTCTGTGTGGATTAGCAGCCGGGACTTGGAGCCCAATCCTTTGCTGTAACTACTGGGCACATGGTCTCCTAGTCCTTGTATATGGTTCAGAGGGAGAGGGAATATGGGTTTAGGTTAGCCACTTACCAACTGTTACTCTTTTGAGGCCGAGGAGGATGTTTGGATCTTTAAAAACTTTAGATCCACTTCCTGCCATTAGCTTATTGTCTTAGATGTAGACTAAATGGATGAGATGCCCATTTTTCAGATAAGGGAATAAGTTTGACATGATATAGAAGTCTTAAAGAAATTATTTTTGAAAGGCTTCACAGAAGTGTTTTGAAGAAGCATTCCTGATGCATTGGGAGGAGGAGGCTGCTCTGGATGTACAGGGCAGCATGGAAGAAGACGACTACAAAGAGAGAAACTAGAAAACTGACAGGCTCGCAAAGGAAGAGTTAAAAGAAACAACAACAGGAGTGGGCCTTGAAGGGAGGGCAAAAACATGACCAGAGGAATAGGCAAGGGGAAATCCATTGAAGAGTTTGAACTTGGAGAATCAGTCAGTCAGCTGCAAAGGTGAGGCAACTTTACCAGCAGCATTTTGAATGGACTGAATTCGGCGATTTGTGCCATCATCTTAATTGTCTATATAGTCTTGCTTTGTGCAAGCAATGCTACCAGTATCAAGAGTAGAACATCTCCACGTGGCCATGTTTTGTTGCAGCACTGCCATTTACATTGCACATCACTCAATAGCAACGTGACATAAATGTCCTTATATCATGGAGGAGGAGTCTGTCCTGTTGGACAAATTTAGAAAAATGATAAATCTAAATGAGGCAGAACCTTGAATGAGTGTTGTTCATTAGACACAGATGTTATCATCTTCCCTCCTAGAAGCCCCCTTTCAGGCCGGGTTTCAAGCACTGAATACACCTGTAGTTAATATTTAATGGAGTGCTATTGTGACTCAGCCTTTTGAGTGACTGCTTTGTGGTTACAGCCTTGCTAGTTGTGGTTGAGTTCAAAGCATAATTAACTATCACAAACACTATTCTCTTCTAAACAGTGAAGATGGAGTTTAGCCAAAAGTTTTTTTTATACAGATGTTTCAAGTCCTGTTCAAACCTAAACCTTCCTAAAAGACTGAGCAAATCCAATTCTCAGGCCTTCTGTCCTGGTGAATATCCATGGTATTGCATGACTTTCCAGGACACACAACCACGTGGCAATTCTGTAATTGAGAGGGCAGAACCCTAAATATACACAATAATAGCACGTTCCTTCATATAACATGGTAATTATGTCACAAGATAGCATGTTGTTCAATGGCAGGTTACCATGTCACTTGCAATTGCCACTGGCAATTTTTAGATGGCCTAACCAACTTTAAACAAACAAGGGAGGAAATTTGTCAGGCAATTATCCTATAATTGGCATGTACTTCCATAATCAAAAGCTACCATGTAATTGCCAAGTTATTGTACATGGGTTCATGTAATGGAATGCTGTCAAGAGCAGCAGGCCCAAAGTTTCAGCCTTGAAATTGAAATGATTTTGCCACCATTCACACTGCCATATGAAAATAGAGCACTAGACGTGGGCACTGTGAAGTGCAGACCTGTGTGTGTGGTGTGTGGGGGTTTGTTTTTGTTAGGCATGGCCACCTCATGAGCTTGGGTTTGAGGCAGCTACTCCCTTCCTTTTAGGGGATATTTTGAAACCTAGACTACTGGCTGCTGGCAATAAGCTATGAATAGACAGTGGTGGATTGAAACGGGTTGTGTATGTGTTTGCGCAATATTATATAACCACCGTCACTGGGGAGCATCTGAATGGTTTACCAAGGTGAGTGGTAGCTGTCCCCATTTTACAGCTTGGGAAACAGAGACACAGATTGACTTAACCAAGGTGGCGCATGAGTTGATGACAGTCAGAAAGAGAACTTAGATTTCATTTGCTTTTAACCACTAGTCCATGTCTCCTGGAGCTGTCAACTTTGACTTTTTTTCCCTCTTTAAAGGGGAATTTCAGGTAGAGAAGACTGAAGAGCGAGAATATTTGTATTAGAGGTACTTATTTGGTGAGCACTGTTTAGTACCCCTTGCTAGATATTCCCTTAGATCATGTAATGTTCAAAACAAAAATAAGAGCTGTTTCCTTTGCAGCCCAGTTTCTTAAGCTGCTGGAGCCTGACTTTCAAAAGGTGGATACTCAGCACTTGCAAAATTTAGCCCCTTTAAGTCATCCGAATTTGGGTACTCAGAAACTGAGGCACCCAGAACACTAATCATTCTCCACATGCATTGCAGCAGATGTTGCTGTGACTGGCCTTCAGTCTTAAGGTTCCTCAACATAAGCATGACAAAAATGCAGAGCGTAGCTTCTACCAACTACCGAATGGTTCATCCAACCACTGTGGAAGTTCTCAGACCCTCGGACCTCACACCTTTCAGTCTAACATTCAAAATTCTGGATCTTCTGTGATTTATCTTCCCATTCATCCAGAGTAGCTAATACCATGAAGACTATATAAATAGCATTGCAGACGTTCAGTGATTTTTCTTAAAGGGAGAAATTAAAAAAAAAAAGACTAAACAAATATAAGACTGCAAACTATTTTAAGACAGGATTATAAAATAGCTTTAGAGAACCAGGATAATCTTCGGAAGTAGGATGCCGAGCATCAATTGTCAACTGCTGAATAGAGGAATGGCCAGGACATCCCAGCATGAAATTCAGATGACTTTCTGGCAGCGTCTGTATTGAAGTAGAGGATGCAGAACAAGTCTGGCAGCCTTCAGGCTGAGCATTTGTAAACAACAGATGTTCATAACTGGACTCTTTGGAAGGCGGGTTGGAAAGTAAGGATATATGTCAATGCTCGAAATTCTTTGAGTTTACAAGGAGCATGAGCAGTGTCAGGAAGCCTTTCTTAAGATACTGACTTGAATCAGCAATTTACAGAGAAACATAATTTTAGGTCTTCAGAATCTTCAGAGGTTACTAATTTTAAAGGGGAGAATGCAGGTTTTTGGGTGGATTTGGGAAAATATTTTGATTAGATGACTACACTATTAAATAGCATTAAACTAAAATGGATTTTAAGTAATAATTATGATCATAGTGATATTTTGTCCTTTTTAAATGTTTTTCATTGGAAAGAACATCTTTTTGATTTCTCATCCTGGTTGCATTGGCCTACTCAGTGATCTTGTCTACACCTAGAAAGTTAAGACACATCATTCTCCACCAGTGGAGACTTGTGTAAACACGGAGTGTGCAGATGGTATTTTACCGCTGTATCACCTGTCCTTGCCCCATGTAGGATTAGATGATGCAGTCATGGTTCAGGAGGTTTGTCTAGACTAAATTTTCTATCATTGTGACCACCAGTGGAGCTGCACACATGAAGAATTATGGAACTCCATTTTCCTGGTATAAATTCAGCTTTTGTCAGTTTCTAGCCCTGATAGGTCATAATTCTAATGGGTACCTCAGGGGTTCTCAAACTGGTGGTTGGAACCCCTCAGGGGGTCGTGATGCTGTTACATCAGGGGCCGCAAGCTGTCAGCCCCCATCGTAGACCCTGCTTTGCATCCAGCATTTATAATGGTGTCAAATATATTTAAAAGTGTTTTTAATTTATAAGGGGAGTTGCACTCAGAGGCTTGCTATGTGAAAGGGGTCACCAGTACAAAAGTTTGAGAACCACTGGTCTACTTTGTTTCTCACCCCTGCCTTTGACACCATGTTTTTAGCAGCCACTGTGCAGAAGGGGGAGTAATGCTGAATACCATGTAAACTCAGTTCTAAGGTCTGAAGATAGTTGAGCATTAGTTGCTAGATATCATGATTCAAAAGATAGTAGCTGCTACATTAATGTTGGAATTGATGAGAGATGGAGAATTAGTAAGATCATAATCATGATGCTGTGACTTGAAAAATCTATCACTTACTAGGTCTATAAGCATGCTATATATACACCTGGACACTGATTCCCATATTCTAGTGGCGGGGATCAACAGTTTCTAGCCTGAATTGTATATATCAGACTTTAAAATGGTCACTGATCCTTCAGTCCATCAGTACTATGGTTCTGGCACTGGTCCAAGAACCAGTTACACTGACCCATGGTCCAAAGTAACTTCCATTCCTTGGAAATGTTTTGTCTTCAGCAGGCTCTATAGTTCCATGCAATATGCATGAAGCACTTGGTCCTTGTGTCGCCAGCCCCTCAGGTATAAAATATTATTCTCCATCTCCATTCCCACAGAAAATGAAAGTCCCTTTTAATACTGAATACCAACTTAAATTAAAGGTACGCTGTGAATGTTTGGGATTTCACATGACCTATTGTTTTCTCTAATTTCTTTCCTTCTGTTTGCAAATGCTGTTCAACTGTGGAAATGGAGGAGGTTCCAAAACAAAGGCTTCCATGTCATTTTCTGTTGATTAACAGAGGAAAACCATTGGATGAGCAGAGTTCTACTGAATGATGGGTGCTGGAGACAGAAAAATTTCCACTTAAGAAAAGACTTTTTTTTCCTTCAAGGAGGCATTCAAAAAGCCCGGTCTCAAGGGGGAAATGTTCTTAGCAGCAATTTAAAAGGCTGTCAGTGCCTTGCCTGCACTAGGAATCCTACTGTTGGCCAAGATTCAATGATTTATACCAGTATTAGCAATGGTGCAAAAGTTTAGGAAATCAAATCTCTTTAGACACCGAGATCTTGTCTACATGAGGCTACATGATCTGTTAGTGAAGCCTATGTTTAAGGCTATCCTTTTAAGGTGACGTAAAATATGTTTTAAAAAAATTTAGCTTCTTCTTTTTTTTGCTTTTTATGATGTATGAAGTCCAAGACGCTGCTGTTTTTCAGCACTGTCCCCTTTGAGCACCTATTTCTATCATGCCAACAGAAAATTTGCTTACTAATAAAGTTGAAGGGCAGTTGGAGAACTTCCGTACTCCCACAGGGTGAAATCCCAGGGCACTGTTAATTTAAATGCTAAATCTTTCAGAGGCTTACATTGATCGCAAAGCTGTTCCCTGATGCCACATTCGTTTTCCTCTGGGCGGTTGTTCCCTGACCTCACCTTACTTTGCTCACTCAGACATAGTCCTCTTGTTTAGCAACTCCTTTAAGAGAAGGCTGTTTTCTGTTCCAGGGCTGGGCCGGGTCACCTCACTTCCTGAACAGCCCCTGTCCCTTACTCAGGATTTCAGTAGAAGGGACAAATGGTCTGTTGGTCCACAATTTCCTTGGACAGATGTGGATGGGCAATTTAATAACTTAAAAGGCCTTGGATTAGTCTTTAGCTCTGCTCTGGAGACAGACAAAAAAACTTAGAAGTGAAAGCTGCAAGACTTTACAAAACAGCTCTCCAAAAAAATCCACATGCCTTAAGAAACCATTACTTTGGTAAAGTTTTTTAATCTGTGCACAGCCTCCCTTACCCTCATTTCTCCCCACAAATGCTGAGATCCAGTCCAGCTAAGACTCACCTAAAAAGCTATGTAGATCTGTTGTCACAGCACAGGCTTTAAACAAGGAGAGAGGTTTGTTTCAAGCCCTGGATCTGACTTTAGGAAGAGTTTGGATCTGGGCTGAATCAGCATTCTCCATGTGTACACCTCTAAACTTCGGGGGAAGTTCAGATCCAAACTTCGCAGTTTGGGCTTATGTCTATTTTAAACTAATTCAAACAGATCACCCATTGAAGCAATGCTGTCAAACCTAGAGGACTGGTGGGGAGTCAATCCAACTTTTACACTGCCATCTCCTTCGTGGGTGACCTGAAATCAAAAACAGAATAAAATGTGCCAGCCCCTCTGAGAACTGCAGTGTGCAAGAATAGCTGCAATTCTGCCTATGGTTATGGCTAGAAATTGTATTTTTAACTTCTTGTCTTCAGGAATGGTTGTGTAGCTTTGCTGTACGCTGTGAAAACAGCTGCCACATTCCACCCCAGAGACTGCTGCAGTTCAGAGGTGGCTGAAATAATTTGTGTGTATATATAGCTTTTATTATCAGGGAGCACTTAAAAACCCTTCCCCCTTCATTTATCCTTGCCTCTGCATTTTCCAGTGCATCCTGTCTTTCCTGTCTGTCTCCTCTTGATTGTAATCCCTTCAGTGTAGGGATTGCCTTTACCTTTTGTTTTTTACTAGTGCTGAGCACGTTGTCGCTGCCAACCAAATAATGAATCATGTTTGGAGTGAGAGGTAATAGACTTGTACAAATGCAAGATGGTATCACCTTAACAAGGTACTGAAGGGGTTAAGGGAGCCCACAGGCAGAAATGAAAGGACTTTTTAAACAAAAAAAAATCTGTTGGAGCAGTGTTGTGTGGTGGCTATCAGAGGTTGAGATTAGGGTGTGGCACTAACTGCTCAGACTTTAAAGTGACAATCCCAATTAGAATCGTGTGGTGTTGGCGATTATTTTTTCTTGCAAGACTGCCTTTCATGTGTGACCACATGCAGTGTGTCAACATGCTGTCTGGCGCCATTAGACACCAGCAGTTTTAGTCACCGAACTTTCATGGGCCCTTGGTATTTCTGCTATGCACCTTCTTAGAATAGCTTTGGGTGTTACAGTGCAGCAGTTTTGGACAGCTGGGAATTGTCCATTTAACTTTGTAATCTCTTATGATGGCTAGAGTCTGTGCCTTGTTTTATTTGAAAAATAAAGCACATCTGTTATGCTGCACTCTGGCCTCCTGCATAGATTCTTGTCTGCAGCTACATACTTTGTCAGCTCTTGCAAGCTAAGCAGGGAGAGACTGGGTTAGTACATGAATAGGAGACATTCAGGGAACAACCAGGTGCTAGTTATTCAGGAGGTGAGTTTTGTCTCTAAGCCTCAGTAGTTCTCCATGTTCATGGTTCCTAGAAACGCCATCTTTTAGATCAGTTGTAAAATCTAGCTACTGATGATTTGTCCCTTTGTTCCAAACCGTTCAGTAATTGGTGGGGTGGCCACCATGGTAGGAGATGCATTGGAAAGCTGGGGATATGGAGGTGGGTGAGGACACAGATTATGCAGGTTGGCTATCAGGCTTCACACAGCGGTAGCTGTGCAGGCTGAGAAGGGAGAGTTGTCAGCCCTGAACTGGCCTATGTGAGAATAGTGAAGAAGTGAACTGGAAAAGAAGCAACAGATCCTCCTCAGGAATTGGAGACAAGGTGTCTAGTGGTTAGAGTGGGAAACTGCAAGTCATTAAAATGCAGGTTGTATTCCTGACCCTTCCACTACCTTAAGTGAGAAGTTTTCTCTCTCAGCCTCAGCTTCCCCATCTTTTAAAGGAGGATATTAATCATGCTTTGAGATCTTTATCAGAAAGACACAATATAGTGTTTTTGTCACTTAATGGTGATCTTACAAATCCTTGAAATTAATTTGACTTCTAGTTTGTGTGTGAAGCTGTCATTGCAGCCTATTTCACAAGTTGGCTTACGGAATATGTGGCTTTTACAGCAATTTTAACAGTAACTTTTCATTAGTCTGCTTGAGATCCTTTCTTTCATTCAGTTATGGACTAGAGATCATGTCTCTTGTCTCATGAAAGTTGAAAGTACATTTTACCGGACCTTGAGCCACCCTTAGAGAGAGTTTTTTAACTTAGTAAAATATGGCATTGTTTTTAACTTATGCTGAAAGCTATTATCTGGGCTGGAATGGGAAAGGGCAGGATGCAGAACTCCTGCTCCTTGTGTGTCCTGGAAGGACAGATGGCAATGTATGCAAATATAGTCCATTATTGGTGTGTGTATATGAGGTGCAGAAATCCTCCTTTCATGGGCAAGATTCTGTTACCAATTAATTCCTCAGTTTATTAACAAACCATCATTAACCAATGCAGATTTCAGGTTATCTGGGGCAGTACAATAGGAAGCACTTGATTTATATAGGTTAATACCTAGCAGTTGCAACTTTCTTCAGTACTGCATTGTGATAATTCTATCTGCTGTTGTCTGTCAGCAGTATGTACAGTGTAGTACATAAACTACAGAGCCTAATAGTCTCTCTTAAATAAAATAATCTTTGCCCTCTCACCCTTGATTTTTTTTTTTTTTTTTTTAAAAATCAAAGCAGTAGGAGAAAATCACTAGCCCAGAATATCTCCAGCCCCCTTCCTTATACTCCAGACGTTGAAACAATCCAGATCACAAGCTTCAGTCATTTCCTCTGGTATGTTTTTAAGGGTAAGAAACAAACATTCAGATCAGCTGCTTTGAAACTATTTCTCTGTTTAAAACTTATCTACTTTGCACTGACGATCCAACCCTTGCTACTATGGGTAGCACAATGGAAGCCTACAGAGGCTTGTTTTAGTATTAATCATGTTTATTACGGTAGTGCTTTTAAGGACTGACTAGTATTGGAGCCCCATTATTCCAGGAACTGTACAAACAGAATAGTAGGTTTTTACTGATTTGACTAGCTTACAATCTAAATAGACAGGGTAGGGGAATGGGTGTAACACACAAGGAATGTAAAAAATGCAATAGCAGCAAGTTATTTCCAGGTTTGTAGGGTTTTTGTTGAGTTTGGAGTTGTTTTCTGTGTGTGGATAAACTAAATGGAGAGGGCAGCTGGGCAGGGGAGGAGAGGATAAAAGGGGCAGTTGTGGGGTGAAACCAAAGTGAAGAATTGGAGGGAGGTGTGGGGAGGGGAGAGGAGCAAACAGGCCATCAGCTCATGCTAGAGAAAGTCCAAATCAAAACTGTAGCAAGTTCTCAATGTCCAGAAGTTGCTGCTTTTGCTCCCACTGGCTGGAGTCTCTGACTGGCTCCTTTCTGCACATCTTAGGAATACTAGCGAGAAATCTGTTTGCCTTGGGGAGTTTGCTATCCATCTAATGAAGGATATGCACGGTGTTTTTGGGGACTGCATCTTAGTCTTGCAGAGGAATGGAGTCTGATCTAATTTTACTTCGGTTACTGCTTGACAACTCTTACATCTCTGGTGTAAAGCCAAAATTCATCTTGATCTAATAAAAATCACTTTACTGGGATCTCCATATGCACATGTTTAACAGACCAGGTATGTCTATCAAATATTTATATTCAGAAAAATTGGTGCTGTTTTTTGCAGGCGAATGCACTTTGAGTATTGAATAAAAGATAACTAAATATCCATATAGCTATCTGTCTATTTTCCTGGATATATAACTGCTGTGTTAATTTTTCTATAACCACAATCTCCCATGTGTTTTTTACCATTCCTCAATGATTTGGCTATTTTTCTTTTTCCAGTGAGAGGTTTCCAGTAGCTGAATAGCTACTGGCAGATGACAGAAGAACTATTCATTTCCTTTTATGTGACTATTTCCACTAGGAACCCTGAGGAGGATTACCAGCAATCAATACCCAACAATTTGTGCTATTTGGTAGTAATTTTCATTCTTTGTGAATGTTTACTCTTGCTTTAAAACATGAGCGCATTACTTCATTATAAACCCCTATTCAATGATGCACATGTCACACACACCACACCCCCAATTCAGATTTTGTTCAAAGGCCCAGGTGAGGATGGTGTAGCTGTTACTGTGTTAAAGAAACTGTGGAATGTGAAATTTGAAGGCTTTTCTTCGCAGTCAGAACAGACCCTGTAGTGCCGCTTGATCGCACAAAGAAGAGTAAATTGACAAATGCATTCCAAACCTTACTGCTGTACTTTTAGAACAGCCTGTCAGTGAACCAGTGAGATCAGCTCTTCTGCCAAACTTTTCTGTGATCTTTAACACACAAAGTCCTATCAAATGCCTTTCTAGTTTTCTGCCTAAAGATCCGTTGATTTAATTTTGACATATTGGTAAGAATAACTTGATATGGATTTTTATATTTGTTTTAGTAGAGATGAGCTTTTCAGACAATTTCACAGCTATTTGACACATTCTTGCTGTAGCCTGGCTTTTTAGAACATTTTAAATTTTGTCTCTTCCAAGAATTACACAACATCGGAAAAAAGAACATGTGTAAACAAATGATAAACAGATATAAGGGAAATTAAGTATTCCAGCCAAGCTAACAGGCCTAGTCTCCTCCAGCCCAAAACAGTGGTGCAGAATCCCTCAGGTACTGTAGAAAATCACTGCTTAGCTCTTGGCTTGCGTTCTGAAATGTTTCTTAAAACCTTGTACTTAAATTATACAACTTGTCGCTTTTATTGTCTCTGCAATGAGGCAAGGACGTTGTCCTCCTTATTTACTTCTGTTGGCACTAAAAATTAGTCTGTTTCATAACCTCATTCTTTATTGAACAAGGAGCGAGGAGGTCAGCCATGGAACATGGAGAAAGAAATTCCAAGATGGGATCATGCACCTCCCTGATAAATTGTAGAGGTGTGGTTACTCTGTTAGTCGCAGTAGGTTTAAATGCAATGGAAGTATGTATAAAAGTATCTCAGAAATGCATATAGTGGCTGTACCTTCTCTCTCCCAGTGGGTGGTTGTTGATTTGAAATAAATCAAACAAACAACCCACCCTTAAGTAATTCTTTATGAAATGACACATGTAGTAAAACAGAATCTTTAAAGGCAGGTGCCATACTGACTCTTTGCTTAAACATAAGTATTTGCACAGTGGATAAAGTTAGCCTTTTAGGAACAGGAAAACAGCCAAGTGACTTTTTTTTAAACTTCATTCTCCTGTGACTTATGTCCACTTGGAACCACACTGATTTCATTGTGTGTAAGTCAGGGTAGTTATCTGACTGTTGATAAAGCCTTGGTTGCGCATTAAGTTCATATCTTTTTAAAATATGTATAAATACTGAATTTATACTGCAAACCGTTTCATTTACCAAAATAAAAAGTCATACAATATAGTGTTAAAGTAAACCTGATTACCACATCCAAATTACCATGGGGAGAGATGGGTTAAGAAAATGTTTCAGGGTTTTTTGGGGGTCTTGGTATTTCGTTGTATTGGCTTAGAGTAGATCCTTAAGTTTAGACATGTTAGGGAGAAAGGGAGAAGTGTAACTTTGCTGAACTTAGGCTAAAAGGGGTAAAAAACACGGGTGATGTCATGCTGGGAGTCTACTACAGGCCACCTAATCAGGTGGAAGAGGTGGATGAGGCTTTTTTCAAACAACTAATAAAATCATCCAAAGCCCAAGATTTGGTGGTGATGGGGGACTTCAACTATCCAGATATATGTTGGGAAAATAACACCGCGGGGCACAGACTATCTAATAAGTTCCTGGACTGCATTGCAGACAACTATTTACTAGGGGGGAAGCTGTTCTGGACTTGATTTTAACAAATAGGGAGGAACTTGTTGAGAATTTGAAAGTAGAAGAAAGCTTGGGTGAAAGTGATCATGAAATCATAGAATTTGCAATTCTAAGGAAGGGTAGAAGGGAGTACAGCAGAATAGAGACAATGGATTTCAGGAAAGCAGATTTTGGTAAGCTCAGAGAGCTGATAGGTAAGGTCCCATGGGAATTAAGACTGAGGGGAAAAACTGAGGAAAGTTGGCAGTTTTTCAAAGGGACGCTATTAAGGGCCCAAAAGCAAGTTATTCCGATGGTTAGGAAAGATAGAAAATGTGGCAAAAGACCACCTTGGCTTAACCACGAGATCTTGCGTGACCTACAAAATAAAAAGGTGTCATATAAAAAATGGAAACTAGGTCAGATTACACAGGATGAATATAGGCAAATAACACAGGAATGCAGAGGCAAGATTAGAAAAGCAAAGGCACAAAATGAACTCAAACTAGCTATGGGAATAAAGGGAAACAAGAAGACTTTTTATCAATACATTAGAAGCAAGAGGAAGACCAAGGACAGGGTAGGCCCACTGCTCAATGAGGAGGGGGAAACAGTAACGGGAGACTTGGAAATGGCAGAGGTGCTTAATGACTTCTTTGTTTCGGTCTTCACTGAGAAGTCTGAAGGAATGTCTAGTATAGTGAATGCTTACGGGAAGAGTGTAGGTTTAGAAGAGAAAATAAGGAAAGAGCAAGTAAAAAATCACTTAGAAAAGTTAGATGCCTGCAAGTCACCAGGGCCTGATGAAATGCATCCTAGAATACTGAAGGAGTTAATAGAAGAGGTATCTGAGCCTCTAGCTATTATCTTTGGGAAATCATGGGAGACGGGGGAGATTCCAGAAGACTGGAAGGGGGCAAATATAGTGCCCATCTATAAAAAGGGAAATAAAAACAACCCAGGAAACTACAGACCAGTTAGTTTAACTTCTGTGCCAGGGAAGATAATGGAGCAGGTAATCAAAGAAATCATCTGCAAACACTTGGAAGGTGGTAAGGTGATAGGGAATAGCCAGCATGGATTTGTAAAGAACAAATCATGTCAAACTAATCTGATAGCGTTCTTTGATAGGATAACGAGCCTTGTGGATAAGGGAGAAGCATTGGATGTGATATACCTAGACTTTAGTAAGGCATTTGATACGGTCTCGCATGATATTCTTATAGATAAACTAGGAAAGTACAATTTAGATGGGGCTACTATAAGGTGGGTGCATAACTGGCTGGATAACCGTACTCAGAGAGTAGTTGTTAATGGCTCCCAATCCTGCTGGAAAGGTATAACAAGTGGGGTTCCGCAGGGGTCTGTTTTGGGACCGGTTCTGTTCAATATCTTCATCGACGATTTAGATGTTGGCATAGAAAGTACGCTTATTAAGTTTGCGGACGATACCAAACTGGGAGGGATTGCAACTGCTTTGGAGGACAGGGTCAAAATTCAAAATGATCTGGACAAATTGGAGAAATGGTCTGAGGTAAACAGGATGAAGTTCAATAAAGATAAATGCAAAGTGCTCCACCTAGGAAGGAACAATCAGTTTCACACATACAGAATGGGAAGAGACTGTCTAGGAAGGAGTATGGCAGAAAGAGATCTAGGAGTCATAGTAGACCACAAGCTTAATATGAGTCAACAGTGTGATACTGTTGCAAAAAAAGCAAACATGATTCTGGGATGCATTAACAGGTGTGTTGTAAACAAGACACGAGAAGTCATTCTTCTGCTTTACTCTGCGCTGGTTAGGCCTCAACTGGAGTATTGTGTCCAGTTCTGGACACCGCATTTCAAGAAAGATGTGGAGAAATTGGAGAGGGTCCAGAGAAGAGCAACGAGAATGATTAAAGGTCTTGAGAACATGACCTATGAAGGAAAGCTGAAGGAATTGGGTTTGTTTAGTTTGGAAAAGAGAAGACAGAGAGGACATGATAGCAGTTTTCAGGTATCTAAAAGGGTGTCATCAGGAGGAGGGAGAAAACTTGTTCACCTTAGCCTCCAATGATAGAACAAGAAGCAATGGGCTTAAACTGCAGCAAGGGAGATTTAGGTTGGACATTAGGAAAAAGTTCCTAACTGTCAGGGTAGTTAAACACTGGAATAGATTGCCTAGGGAAGTTGTGGAATCTCCATCTCTGGAGATATTTAAGAGTAGGTTAGATAAATGTCTATTAAGGATGGTCTAGACAGTATTTGGTCCTGCCATGAGGGCAGGGGACTGGACTTGATGACCTCTCGAGGTCCCTTCCAGTCCTTGAGTCTATGAAGATTCAGCTACAAAAAGTGGTGGCGGGGAAATGCTTGAAATACATTTGCTCATGCTGAGTTTGAAGAATATAGGATCTCTTCTCTAGTTCGTTGTTAGAGAAATTTAAGAGGGCTGTAGGACAGAGCAAACACTTGTGTCAGGGTTGAGAGGGAGATGATCAAAGAAGCAGCATCTGCTATATATCAGAATCACTGTAAACCAGGCATAACACATTCTGCTCTCTGCTTCTGGAAATAAAGATTCAGTCAGAACATTATTTGTCTTGGTGAGGGCAATGACCTGGGAGGTGCTAAATTCTTTCTTGAATTAGGGTAAGGTAAGCAGTAACCATTTACTGTTCTGTGCAACCAGCTTGGCTTGGTTGCAGTACTATGAGAGGCTTCAGACTTCTTGAATATAGAATTGGTCCAGAAAACAATATTTTATTTAAATTTTACTAGTGCAGAAGCTTCATTATATTAAGTGGCTTTTTTTTTTATGTTCATGCTCGGGACAGACCTCTGCTAGTTTACTGAGCACTTGAAAGGTTATTGTTGCTGCTAATGTTCTTGTACAGGTCACCTGCCCATCATGGACAGGCGACTTATTTGTTTTGGAGTGAGAAGCATGTTATAACTGCGTAAGGGCTACTGAAGAGGAACACACCTATTGAATGTGTCTAAGAAAACTATATCTACGTTTGGCAGAGGAAATGCTACTAGAATCTGGCTGCCAGCATCTTTGTTTATCATTTGTGCAGTGGGTAACATTATTCTGATGCCAGTGTGGGTGGTGCCTAAATGATTGGAGATTTGAAATCTGCTTACACTGTAGACAAGAAACAAGTCTATGGATAAAGCTTGCACAGTCCCTCAGTCAGTAGCGCGCTCTCTCTCCCTGTCACGGGTATCATAATTCCCACATGCCTTTTAGAAGACACGATTCTCAGGAGCTACGTATGGTATGTTACAGTAGCTACACTTCTGGCGTGGAACCTATCGAATGTGTGTTCAAGTGAATGATTTAGCCTGCTTGACCTAAAGTCCTGTCCCCCACATTGTTTCCATTTTGCATGCCCTGCAGGAAGGATCAGAATGTCCTGTCGCCAGTCAACTGTTGGAATCTCCTCTTAAACCAGGTGAAGCGAGAGAGCAGGGACCACACGACCTTGAGTGACATCTACCTAAACAATATCATCCCTCGATTTGTCCAAGTCAGCGAAGACTCTGGGCGACTCTTCAAGAAGGTAACAGCATGCTGCAGCACCCATGTTTTCTTTGACTCTGTAGAAAACAAAACTTTAAGTGTCTTTTTCTACTGTGACTCGCTGACTAGTTGATTTGCTATCCTGTCTGCAGCTTGCAAAACTGTTTTCATCATACACAACTGTACTCGGACTTCCTGTGATTGTTGTGGCTTGAGGATTCTTCTAAAAGGAATCTGTCAGTTCTTTAGTTTAATCTGGTCATTTGGTATCAATAAAAGGATAATGGAGTACGGTTTAGTGGCTTGTGATATGCAGAAGGGCAGACTAGATCAGTGGTTCTCAAACTGGGGGTCGGGACCCCTCAGGGGGTTGTGATGCTATTGCATAGGGGGGGTCATGAGCTGTCAGCCTCCACCCTAGACCCCACTTTGCATTCAGCATTTATAATAGTGTTAAGTATATTAAAAAGTGTTTTTAATTTATAAGGGGGGTTGCACTCAGAGGCTTGCTATGTGAAAGTGGTCACCAGTACAAAAGTTTGAGAATCACTGGACTAGATGATCTGCTGGTCTCTTCTGACCTTATACTTTATGGGCTTGTCTACACAGTAGGTTTGTATGTAAGAAGTCAAGGTGTGAATTTGCAGCACACTAGTTTGCTGAGCACAAAATCGCCATGTGCTACAGGGCAATGAAAGCCTTAGCGCAGGGTTTGGCAACCTTTCAGAAGTGCTGTGCCGAGTCTTCATTTATTCACTCTAATTTAAGGTTTTGCATGCCAGTAATACATTTTACATTTTTAGAAGGTCTCTTTCTATAAGTCTATAATACATAACTAAACTATTGTATGTAAAGTAAATAAGGATTTTAAAATGTTTCAGAAGCAGTGTAAGTGTCACTGAAAATCAGCTCAGGTGCCGCCTTCGGCACGCGTGACGTACGTTGCCTACCCCTGCCTTATCGTGTGGCCTGAGGCTCTGACTAAGGTTCATATATTCAAAACAAGGCCTGACTCTCCTTTTTACCTACTTAAAACACACATATGAAGAATTGCATATACTTTGTTTTAAAACTGTTTCAAATCTCTTAACTTTAGTAACAAGAATAAGCTGCCAACACTCATGTAGTACAGCCTTCCAATAACAAACCTGTGTCTGCCATGGAGAGATTTCTGTTTGAACCTATATTGGGTTTCTGTCTTGCCAAATGAAAACCAGAGGAAAAACCACAAAGGGAGTCATTTGTTAGGAATGACTTCTCTCATGAGCACTTGGAAATAGGTTTGGGCAGTGGGAGTGAGGGGCTTGTATGTTAAGAATTTATAGTTGTCCAGTTAATGAAACATGATGTGGAAGATTTGGAAAAACACTTTTAAACAATAATGAATTGGTCTCTTTTGAGATTTCTTGATAGCACCAGCTGACTGGTTAACTTACTAAAGCCAGTGCAGGTTTCAAGTGTTTTCTGTCTCATAGGTGTGTCTTGATTCTTAAGAGAGTTCTTCCCATTCTAACAAAGTTGGAAGAAAGGGCTGTAAAGTTTGTTGTGGCTAGCTAAAGAATAATTACATAGGCACTCATCCTGTGCAGTAACACTTCATGTGGGGATACAGATGAGGACAGTTTTGACAATATTTCCTGGCTGACTTTCATATCTGTCTTTTGCTTTCTGTGGTTCTAATTAGTCTTATGCTAAAATCAGTGACACAAGTTGTGTGTATGTGACTTTAAAATGTAAATCTGTTTAGGTGAAATCTTGACAGTAATTGGGGCCTTCATCAGCTTTTCACTGTGGTCTTGACAGCCGCTTGAAATGTCTTAAAAGAATGTGTTCTGTCACTCTGAGCATCCATATGTGCTTTAAACCAGTTAAGAGACCCCATGTGGTGTAGCAAGGTTTAGACTAAAATGCACAGCATTTTGCTATTGTACATAAAATGTTATCCCAAACAATTCACTTGAAGGGGCAGGGTAACCTTGCATTCTCATGATTGGAAGCAGTGTTCATTGCTGTATTATGGAACCTTTTTAGGTAGAGTGGCAGCTGATTTGTGCTGGAATGAAAATGGCAGCAAGTGTTGTGCTCCTTTTGAGTCTGTTTGCTGAGCGTTAATGCTATTGCAGCAATATGTAGGAGAATGTAATCTGATGCAGAAAATTTAAGAATATGAATGACGTGCTTCAGGCTTATGTTTGCTTGGACTTTCAAGGTTTGTGTTCCTCAGGTGCCTCATAAGTAGAGGTGGCATCATTGTTTTTCAAGTAATGTCACAGGGAGACCTTTTTTTTTTTTTTTGACCTTTTAAAACTTTTTGGTAATTAAATTACAGTTGATTAGATTCTTACATGGGATTATTGAATGCCAGTTCCGCTAATCCTTCCAGAGGATAAGTAATCACTCCTCTTCGGGTTTAACAGGAGTTCTGCAGGAACAGAGTGGCTGAGAAAATGCAAGGCTGAGGAAGTCCCAGGAAAGCTGATAAACTCTCTTGTTTATCTAGAAACTGACATTCTCCGTTTCAGCCCTCTCCTCCCCTATACAAACATTTTCTTATCCTGTTCTGTTTTAGTTTGATCAGTGGGATTTGATTTTTATTTTTTGTGTGTACTTAAAAAAAAAAAATCTTGGCTTGTTTCTCAGACTGAGTGGAAGCTTCTCAGTCTTGTGAAGACGGGAGCCCCTCTGTGTCAGAAACTCAAATACTTTGGATTTAGTAACTAGATCCCAGGCTTACCAAGTTGGCTTAGTGCCAGGGCAGGTGTTTGACAGAACCTCTTGTGTTTATGCTCTGTTGCTAGAAAGGAAACTTGCATCCCAGTCCTATCCAGGGAACCTCGCTCCTGAGCAAAATGGCAAATGTTAAATGGAAAGGATTTGACTGAACTCAGAACCGCTGGGTATTGCACTCTTTTTTTTGGAGCCATTCAGCTTCTTGAGCTGCAATCAATGTGTCAAGTGTGAACTAGCACAACTGCTGATAAAGGCTGGAAATAGAAATACTCAAGAGTTAAGTGGGCTGTAGAATCTCTTCTCTGCTCAACAGTTAATTGCAGAGTCATGGAGTTGAACAGCACTCTCATGGGTTTTAAGATATTACATTTTGTATAACTACTAATACTTAGCATGTATATAATGCAGTATGTGTTCAAAGAGCTGCACAAACTGCTAATTGACTTTCAGAACAAACCTGTTCAGTAGGTAAGCAAGTAATAGTAAGCCCACTAATCTAATCTTCCTTATGCAGAGTCACACAGCAAGTTACTGTCAGAGCCAGGAGGCTTCCTTTACTCTCAGCTGTGCGGCCCATTCCTCCAGATCATGCTAGTTTCTAGTTTCTAGACCTTTGGAGGGACAGAAAGGTACTGAGTGCATTTATGGTTCTAACCCAGTTTTAGGTGAGATGCTGTCTGAATCCCTACGTAGTTGCATATTCTGTATATAGATGGATATAAAGGTGTTCTTGAAAGTGACACTTGATCCTCTGCCATGATTACTGGGCTCTTCGGATGACGTGCCTGTCTTCCAGAATTGTGCTTTAACTGAATGGAGGCTCGTTATTAGCTAGTGTCTCCCATCCATCGAAAGGGAATCATAGAATAGGACTGGAAGGAAGGAAGGAAGAGACCTTGAGCGGTCATGTAGTTCAGCTCCTTGTGCCACAGCGGGATCAAATAAACCAAGACCAGCACTGATTGGTTTGTCTACCTGTTCTTAAGTCTTCAGTGACAGGGATTCCACAACCTTCCTTGGAAGTTTATGCCAGTGTTTAACTATTGTAATAGTTAGATACAAGAGAGAAAACTTTCTAACGTAAATCTCCCTTACTACAGATTAAACCCATTAGTACTTGTCCTATCTCCAGTGTATATGGTGAATAATTGATCATCATCTTCTCTTTAACAGCCCTTAACATATTTGAAGATTGTTATCAGGTGCGTCTCCCCCCACCGCCCTACCCCTAGTTTTTTTCTCAAGACTAACCTTGCCCAGTTGTTCAACCTTTTCTCATGAGTCAGGGTTTCTAAACCCTGTATCATTTTTGTTGCTCTTCTCTTGGCGCCCTCCAGTTTGTCCATGTCCTTTCTGATGTGTGGTACCCAGAACTGAACACAGTAGTCCAGCTGAGGCTTCACCCGTGCTGGGTAGAGCAGGACAACTACGTCCCATCTCTTACATACGACACTCCTGTTAATATACTCCAGAATATTGGCGTTTTTTGCTGCTGACTCCATTGACTCTCATTCAATCTGTGATCCACTATACTCCCCTGATCCTTCACAGCAGTGATGATGGCCAGTTAGTTGAAGGAGGGGCTGATAAGAAGGCAGTTGGCAGGAAGTGGCTCAGTACAAGATATGTGGCAGATTCTCTTTGGGAACCGACTACTGTTATACAGAATTTGGAAACCAGACTTGTATCCATACTGATGAGAAACTCAAGGAAGACTTTTTTTTTTTTTCCTTCTTTGATTTAAATTGAGGTTTCTTCTTCACACTTTTCATGTAGTGGGAGTGGCGGTAACTACAGCAGAATGTGACAGCAAGAAAATCAGCCTCATTTTAGCAGTCCAAAAACAGACCTACTTTGTCCAGGAGGTACAGGGGAAATAAGGTAATGAGCCACCCCCTTTCCTCCCCTCCCCCATGAAATCCACCTTTTTGGATAGAGCTCTTTAATTTATAGATGCTATTAGCTTGGTTTATTACAAGGATTTTTATTTTACTGTTTGTACTGGAAAATGTATTCATTGGGACAATACTGCCAGTCTCTCACCTCAGTAAAAGGGACGTGGCTACCCTTTTATTGTGGTCAAGTCACAGAGTAACAGTCTGTGGTGGACGCAGAGGCATGTTTACCACTTGGACATAACTGAAGATCATATGAAAATTTAAGTCACCCTCATCACTTTAAATGCCATCCAGTCCATGTACTTTGTCCTGTGTATATATTTGTATATGTGTAAAACAGAACATACAAACAAAAACTGTGGAAGGACCTGACATTCAGTAAAGTATGTTCTCTTTTACAAGGGCTGTTTGCTTTCTCCACCCAGAAGAAAGATGTCTTCAGAACTATGGCTGTGCAAGGTTGCCAGCACCTGCAGCCTTGCTTATGTCCATGAAATCTTTTCAGCTGGAGAAAGATGCTTTCCTATTGGAGAAGCGATGATTCTTCTCTTGAAGTAAGAAATAATTTAGAAATGCTGCAAATGGACTTAGTCCTCCCTATCTATAAAGTGTGTGAAAGAGATAAAAATATAGTCTGAGAGCTATGACAAATTTGTAAACTTCATTTTGTGCACTCACATCTTGCTGCTCTTTGTGGACATATTGTGATGTTGTCTCTTCCGTATCTTGAGCATGTGAAAACACAAATTTTTACATGTTTTGTCCAGGAAAATCATGTGGAAAATACCCATTTTTCTTAGTTCTTTTGAAAGAGAGAATTCATTTAATGGTAGCAAATGTTTGGCCTATGGCTAGGTGTGGAGAGATTTATGCCCAGGAATGATCCAGTGGGATGTAAGTCCTGCAGTGGAATGTAGAGAGGGATGTGATATGGGTTGTCCTAATCTATTTAAGATAGAGGTAATGGAATTCGGAGCCATGACACTACTATAAGGGTTTAGACAGAATTTGGGGGACTATCTCTGATTTAGGGCTTTATAACTTATAGCCAGCGCTTAGGGTTGTATGCACAAATAAACAGGCATAGAGCAAGTACAGCCCGCTGTGGTAATCTGGCCTTGAGGCTGCAAAGGCCTGGATGGCTGTGGTAAGGTCCATGGTAGAGAGAAACAGTCGCAATGGCTGGCCCAACCATAGAAGCAAAAAAGTCGTTCTATCACAGCTGTTGTCTGTGAACCCTGAAGCAGCAATGGATCCCATATGGAAGGATCCAGTCTTGCTGTGAAATAGAGCAACTGACATTTCTGGAAATGTGGATTTTGTCTCCAGCTGCTGGAAGTGGGTGTTATAACCCTTTGGCAAAATATCTACAAGCGGAGACACATCCTACTGTGTTGCCCTCAAAGACCCTCTGTTACAAAAGGAAAGTGTTACAAGAAGGATGCAGCATTGCTAGCTGTCAAATCCTGTAACAAACCCTGTTGACTACTCTGTCCCTATATCTACTTTAGAAACACCATCAGAGGACCCAACCACACCATCACTCACCTTCACATCTACTAATGTGATATGTCATCATGTGCCAGCAATGCCCCTCTGCCATGTATATTGGCCAAACTGGACAGTCTCTATGTAAAAGAATAAATGGACAGAAATCAGCCATCGGGAATGGTAACATACAAAAGCCAGTAGGAGAACACTTCACTTCGATCTCCCTGGACATTCTATAACACATTTAAAAGCAGCCATTCTTCAACAAAATAAACTTCAAAAACAGACTTCGAAGAGAAACTGCAGAGCTACAATTCATTTGCAAATTTTACACCATTAATTTGGGCTTGAATAGGGACTGGGAGTGGCTGGCTCACTACAAAAGAAATTTTCCCTCTTGTTCTTGACATCTCCTCATCAATTATTAGGGTGACCAGATGTCCTGATTTTATAGGGATGGACAGTCCCTACATTTGGGGCTTTGTTTTATATAGGTGCCTATTACCCCCCACGCCCTGTCCTGATTTGTCTCACTTGCTGTCTGGTCACCCTATCAATTATTGAGAGTGGACCACATCCACCCTGACTGAATTGGCCTTGTTAACACTGGTTCTCCTCTTGTAAAGTAACTCCCTTCTCCATGTGTTAGTATATTTATGCCTGCATCTGTAATTTTCACTCCATGCATCTGAAGTTTTTTTTTTTACCCACAAAAGCTTATGCTCAAATAAAGCTGTTAGTCTTTAAGGTGCCACCGGACTCCTTGTTGTTTTCGTGGATACAGACTAACATGGCTACCCCTCTGATACTAAACACTAACATGTTTTTCTTTTAATATCAATTTATTTCTGAAATCCCAGTAGTGATTGTACTTGAGTTGCATGTAGCTTTTCAGATGGCTGCTGTTTTTTAGCCTGCAGTGTTAGGCTTTCCTGTGCCCTAGGAGGACTGCGTGGTCTGGCTCTATCTAATTAAGTTTTTTCTGTCCATATCTTATAATGAAGAGATCCCTTTTCAGGGCTGTGATATGATGTGAAGGGCCTTATTTGTTGGAGAACTAGATGGAAAGTTGCCAACCACTTCAAAGGTATCTCTGCTGATAAGGGGAGTCAGATTTACTGCCAAAGCCAACATTCAAGTGGTGTCAGACACTCAATGTATTGCTATGGTTTCTTACTGGCTGCCAGTCCTGTTTGCTGCTGCACTGAGGCTTCCCCATAGAATGTTTTAAACACTGAGTATCAGAGTGTCGCATCTGTGTGCAATGAGAGTGGTCTTGGACCCTTGGATGCAAACAGCAAAAAGCAAGAGAAGCAAAGGATTTAAAAACCAAAGGAAGCAAAATTTCTCTTGCTTTGAGAAAAGGTTCTAAAATCTGAGCACTTCTAGAGGAAGAGCTGGCCAGATATACTCTGCACAGTTCACTCCAGTGCCACCTCTTTTGGGCAGCTAGCTTGAAAGTGCTCCAGGTTTCCATGCTTAGCCTCCACACTTGCAACCCTGCCAGTCCGATGATGGAGACTGCTCAGTGATACTCGGGCTTCTCCTCCACAAGGTATGCGACTTTGGAGAGTGAAGAGCAGAAAGAATAAGGGGAAGACTGGGCAAATGACCAGGTGTAGGGAGTTTGTGAGAGTCCCAGCTTGGGTGGAGAGTAGCAAAAAAGACTTAAGAGAGCCTGGTGGAAAAGGCTCATTGAGGATTCCGGTGTTGAACTGATAAGTTGTTGAAATGGAGAGGGAAGAGAAAACATTCAGTATCTCTTCTTTGGGTTTTTTTTAATTGACAGGAAAACAAAATTGGACAACTTGTGCACGTGTGTGCGAGAGAGAGAGAGCTAGCTCTGTGTAGCATGAAAGCTTCTCTCTCACCTAAAAAAAGTTGGTCCAATAAGATATTTCCTCACCCATTTCGTGTCTCTAATATCCTGGGAGGGACACAACTACACCGCATACACAAAAAGAAAAGTAGCTCAGCAAATTCAGATTTTTCAGGGGCTCTTAATTTTCTGCAGTAAGGAAATGAATAAGGGCCAGATGCACAGCTGGTGTAACACTGACTTGAATGGAGCGACGCCAACTTAGAAAAGCTGAGGGTTTGTCTTTTTAAATGTGTAATGTACTGAGTGGTTTAACCATACCATTTTACGTCCACATGGTGCATTTTGGTCCTCTGCTATATATTTTGGAGAGATTCACTGAACATTGCACTGCTTCAGTGCCCTTTTATCTTAGGGCGTCTCTGCATGGTCCTGCTGTGCAGACTGCTGGGTGTGAGTTGCGGCATGCACTGAACTGTTGTGCTGTAACTTCCCTGTGTAGGCCCTGCTACTGTGAACTAAAAGGTACCTAGTTTATGATAACTTAGTCCCATTTTAAAGAAGCCTAAGATAAGGTGGACTGAGTACCTTTTATTTCGCACTAGCAGGATCTATACAGGGCAGTTGAAGAGCAGCATGTTAGTACTCTGCAACTCAAACGCTGTAGTCCACACTGTGGGGCTGTGTGGATAAGCCCTTTGTTTCATGTTATAGCAGAAGAGACCACAAGCTGAAAAATCCAGCCAGAAACTATTTTGTGTTGAGGGAAAATGTTTAAATAATAGAAAGGAGTCTGGCCCTGCAGCCCGTTAGTCATTTGAGTTAGTCCATTGACTTCAGTAGGAATCTGACCCCCTCGACTTTATTGGAACTACTTGCGTGAGTGAGGGTGGTAGCAGCCGTCTCAAAGCTGTATATGCAGTTTTTATAAGAAAAATAACACAATCTGTAAGAGAATAGCTGACCATTCTCTGTGAATAAACCAAACCAAGTGGAAATTCCAGATCCTATCTGGCCATAATAGCAACAAATTGGTGCCTCTAGGGGGTGAGTTAAATTGTTTCTATTCTTCCCATTATTAATGATGTAGCCCAGTGTTCAGAAACCATAGGGCTCAGATACACGAGTTTCAGTGCAAGCCTGCATTTCCATTCTGATCTTCTCACTGCTTGTCTTGGGAGAATGTATGGCTTTGATGTTAGGTTCCATTCTTGTGCAGACTCCTTTTGATTCTCTCTATCTTTGTAGGAGGCGCTCCTTTGATTACTCCATAGTTAGTTACCCTGATTGAGCACAGCCTTTAAAAAAAAATTTTTTTTTATGCTATTTTCCATTTGAGTTGGTTCTCTTCCCCCGCCCCATTCTCTTTATCTCCTAACTGACTCTTGGTTATTACATGGGCCCTTGATTTCTCTGCATGGTGTAAGCTTTGTATTTCTGGCATGGTTATCAGATTCTTCCCCCACTGATGACTCTCTAGTGGGGTCCCTTGATGATATTTATACGTGCACTTTTGAGAAGAAGCCTTTTCGCTTTGGTCTCATTAGTCCCTAGTTCTCTGCTCCTTGTTTGATGTCGTCCCTCAAAGCAGACTGATCTCTTGTGTTTAAGGAAAACGCCTTTTTTATAGAATACAGAAGTCTTCGTTTTTATCCAGTCCCTGGACGTATTTTTCTCTAGTACATCTAGCTAACTGGCTTTCTATAACAAAAACATCAAGTTAAGTGTTTGTGTAGCTGTTTCTTGGTGCCATAACTTGCTTCACACTCAAGTGGATGATTGGGTAAGTTATCAGCAGAGGTGGAAGCAAAATGTTAGTGGTGTTGGGAATGTATCTCAGTGAGGAAGCAAAGTTAATCTAGTCAGCTGCCTGCTTCAGCATCTCTTCCTTCACTGGAGGCTTGCAGGATACAATCTGTCTCTTCCCATGACCTTATTTCCTGATGCTCATGTAGAGGCCGAATTACCCTTTTAAAATAATACACCAGCATTTTACAGTAAAAGCACAAAACACGACATTATCAGTGCAGCCCTATCCACTGCATCACACTTGAGCAACCAGTCTTCGCTTTCAAGGTTCCTCACAGCCTATCCCCAGTGTAACTATCTTCTCTCATATGTGACTGAGATGTTGACACCCATCTCTGATCCGCTGATGATACCATCCTTCATTGCCCTCTGGTTTTAAATTTTCAAACAAGCACTTATGTGCTTTCTCCTGTGCTGCCCCTCACAGTTGGAAGAAGCTCCCCATAAACATCTGCAAAGCTACATCATTCTCCTCCTCCAATTATTTCCTTAACTCATTTGCCATGATGCCTAGAAAAAACGGAACAATTGGGCTATTGGCATACTGAGACCACTGCCTATCATTCTGACCAACATTCTCTTAGTTTCTTATGCTTCCCTGCCTGCATCCACCTGTTGTCTCTGGTCTTACATGTAGATTATAAGATCTTTGGGGTCGGTATCATCTTCTTCTTCTGTTTGTATAGCACTTACCCCAATGAGATGCTGAACAATGACTGCAGTACAAATAATTTAAACTATAGTCTCTTGGATCATAATTCTAGTTTGACACCACCTAGCAATAATTCTGCCCGCAGGATTCTCTGGGCTGTTCTCTAGAGAGAACATTTTCAGAACTTGTGTTCTGTACTCTACTGTTGTTGTACTGTTCCTTTATCCAGCATTGCTTTTGAGAGACGACACTTCTGCGATGATTTTACTTTTAAGTTGACTTCCATTCTTGTTGAAGTTTTTTTATCATAGCAGACAATGGCCCTATCAATGGGTGCTTCAGCTGCATCCCACACCATTATGTAGGAAGCCAATTTGAGATGCGCACAAGATTTAACTATCACCATCTTTGTGTGATTTAAATCTCTTTCAGCTGAGCTTATACCAAGATACCAGTGGCAATCCGGCCCCAATTCCAGACTGTTAGATGTCACAGCTTCCTGCAAATCTTCTTTCAGGAATACGGGATTCCTTGTCTAAATCCCTGTATTGCTTGAGTGGTTTGATCATGAAAGGGGCTCTGTCCATGTGGTGCACTGTATTTGATGTGAAATGACAGTCCACAGTGAGAACTGGTCAGAATTCTGGTAATCTATGAAGCAATACTACACCATTAATTTTTTTTGAAGGGGCACTTGCTCAAGACCTGACAGACATTAAAATTGTGCTGTTGCTAAAATCTTATGGGAGCCACTGGGAAAACAATAAATTATTTTTAAAATCTAGCACTCACAGATAATTTGCTTGATTTCTTGTTTAATTTAAGACTAATAGCAAAACCATCAGATCCTTCTGAAGCTAGGTCTCCACACCCTTCAATCCAACTTGCATACTCTATCTATATCTATCTATCGAAACTGTCACTAAGGTGTGGAGGGGGGAGGGGGATACATCCATTACATGTTCACTACACCTCCACATTTTGCCACGGAATCCCCTTCTGCCTTAGTCTTTCATGTTACTTCTGTTACTAATGATGCTGTTGAATGGAACAGGCAGGAAAATAAATTGTTGCTTTCTGTTACCATAAATACAGTTGTGGTGTGGTAATATCCATATTTGTCAAATGAGAAAGGACAAACTGTAGAGGAAAAATCTTACTGTCCCAATTGTAATAGTTCATACCCATGAGAGTAATTTCTGCTGAAGCAGTATGTGATTATTGAATTGTTTAACCCTCTCCCCATATTTCCAAGGGCAAAGTTCTGTTCTGAAATGAAATGAGTTCTGAACAGTCATTTATCTCTCATTAGTGGAGTTAAATATCTCCTACCCTACTTATTTTTCTTAGAAGAAACTGCATTGATGGAAATTTGTGTGTGTTGGCATTATCAAAGTTAGTAGTATATCTCCACTCCTGGATAAGAGATAAAAATGGTTTTTCTAAACAGTGATCACTGACGTGCTGTTCATGCTCCATACCAAGTAAATATAACGACATGATCAGAGTCCATTGCCTCGAGTGAAGCATTACAGTGCTTAAGGCTATAGTTAAATTATTAGTTAGCTCTGTTTCAGGCTGCAAATGCCATTCCTGTCTGTGGCATGGGCAGTGAATGTGCTGCAGTCGGCCCTTTTCAGTGTGTGCAAAATGAGTCTTTTACTGTGACATTTTTCTTTCTCTTTCCATATTTGAAGCCTGTGTTGTTCCTTATTATAGCAATATGCCTCTCTTTATCTAGCCTTTTGTACATCCCCTTGGATTCAGGTCAGCTAGAGACTGTCTGACAGCATCTCTTAGCCTCCAGGTCAGTCATCCAGCTGCGATGCCTCTAGTCAGCCACGTCAAGAGAGATTTCTCATAGCAATTTGAGAGGACATTGAGGAGAATAGGTAGGCCAAAGCTATCATATGCTGCAAGGAGATTGCATAAGCAGGGTTACAGGACTTCACAGGCTGGTGGTGGGGCTTGCCACCCTCTGAAACCCTTTTCGCAACTCACTCAGTTGATAGGTGACTCTGTGTAACTGGCTTCACAACAAGAGCAAGTGCTCTCAGCCTGAAATTGTTTGATTTATAGGGGGCTGGGAATCCAAAGCCTGAGACTTGATAGCCCACTGCTGAAGGCAGCAAAAAAGGAGCAAATAGGAGCTATTTGGAAACCAAATTTATGATCCCAAGAGTGTAAGTGGCAATGTTATGATACGGTATTGCTGCAACCTATTACGGTTGTGAATGGCTTTTTCACAGCCCAATGTTTTTGCCAAGTAGGATAAATTCCTCCTTGCTAACATAACAGTCAAATGAAAAATATATCAATCACTAGTGCAGCAGGTGGGGAGACCCCTACGTAGGTAAAGAATGAACTATTGCACCAATGATGCAATTATATTGGACCACTGTGAAGTTATATCATAGAATCATAGAATATCAGGGTTGGAAGGGACCTTAGGAGGTCATCTAGTCCAACCCCCTCTCAAAGCAGGACCAATCCCCAGACAGATTTTTACCCCTGTTCCCTAAATGGCCCCCTCAAGGATTGAAAGCAAAACCCTGGGTTTAGCAGGCCAATGCTCAAACCACTGAGCTCTATCCCTTCCCCCCAAATATATGTATAATATAAAACAATACCATTAGCTTGGTTATCCCCATCATGTGGGGCATATATTTTATAAAGTAGCTGGATGTCCTAGATTTTTTTTCTCTAAACCAGGGAGAATATTAATGCAACAACAGGAACAGCAGGAAAAAACGTTAGCTCTTGTTATATAGGGCCATATGATAATAAGTAAACAGACCATACATAAAAATGGTGAAGAGTGGAGTTATATAAAACATGCACAGGCATAGTCTATAGACGACATGCATGCAGCATTTCCTAAGAATAGACCTGTCGGAAACAGACCCCTAAACGACAAGTGACAAAATAGCCTAGGCTCTAACTTGACCAGTATAATGTGTTACAGGCAATGAGTAAAGCTTTCAAAAGTGTCTGTCATCTAAGGCACTTCCAAAAAATTTTACCCAGCATGCCTTGTCTGCATTAGACTTTTAAAATAATGTTAGCTAACATTCCACCTTCACATCTTAGTCTAGACAAGGTCTTGAGAATCCAAGATAAAAAAATTTAGACTTCTAGAGCTTTAATAACTAAGACTATGTTTATGCCACGGAGGTCGTGGATGCCATGGAGGTCATGGATGCCATGGAATCCGTGACTTCTAGAGACCTCCATGACATACTCTGTTTCAGCCCCTGGGTCTGCGAGACTCTGGAGCTGGCAGCTAGTGGGGCCCGGGCAGGGTTCCAGCGACAGGTGACAGACTCCTGAGGGGCCCTCCTCAAGGTTCTAGTGAGGGGCAGCCTTGCACG
Organism: Gopherus flavomarginatus; assembly: GCF_025201925.1. Lineage (NCBI taxonomy): Eukaryota > Metazoa > Chordata > Testudines > Testudinidae > Gopherus > Gopherus flavomarginatus. Next base: position 14,078,023 of record NC_066621.1, on the reverse strand, counting down.
GGGGTGGGGGGGCACCTTGGGTGAGTGGCTGAGGGCTGTCCTGTTTTCTCTTTGGGGAAATGTGGTCTCCCTGCAACTTCTAGCTGCCGCGGACGAAGTGGGAACCCCACAGCTCCCAGCCATCACAGTGGCGGGGGAAATCATGGAGCTGCAGCAGCAAATGTCACACACAGGTCACGGATTCTGTGAATTTTTGTTTATTGCCCTTGACCTGTCTGTGACTTTTACTTAAAAATAGCCATGACAAAATCCTAGCCTTAATGATAACTGAAAAGAGACCACCAAGCTGTTTTTGGTTTGGTTTTTTCACTCTCCGTTTTTAAGTATTTTGTTTAAGTTGAAGTGCTTGGCTTCTGCAGTTTTTTAATACTACCCTTGTCTCTTTTTCACTTTAATGAGGAGAAAGATGGTCTTGTAATTAAGGAACAGGTTTTAGAGACCACAGACTTAGGTTCTAGTCTCAGCTCTGCCACTAGCTGCTGTGATTTCAGGCGGTGGAGTAGAATCATCTGTCTTAGTGTTTATGTCCACCTATCGCTGTATTACGTGAGTATCTTCCACAGATATGGACTTCATAGGATGGTTATTTTGAGTCCAAGAAACTATCTTGCTGTCAGATTGTAACCATGTTAAAAAAGTATGTTACATTCACGGCGTTCTTTAACTCTTATTTACCGCCACCTGAAATATTTTGAAGGTCAGGTTGTAATGTTCAGGGGAATGCAGAACAGCCAAGTAAGCATGCCGTAGATCCCCAAAATGTCTTGATTAAATTAGGTGGGGGCTGGGAGATGGAACAAAGAGAGCCTTGAAGCTGGTGCAGCATTCTGAGAATGAATGTTCTAGTTAAGTGTGGCAGTGACCTACAGGTTGCCCATGATTCAGACACAGCCCCTTGTAACAAAAGGAGTGTGTGTGTGTGTGTGCGCGCGCGCAAGCACACTTGTGGCAGCTCTCTGGGTTTACTTGTCCTGGGCTGAAAAGGATGTTTGAGATGGGCAGCTTGAAAGGAAAATGCCGATGTTGTGAGTCAAGAATGCTGATGAGAGTCGCTCTTCTAATTTTGCTGATTTTTTTTTTTTTTTCCTCCTGGTGGGTGCTGGTCGTCATTTCCCTAATAGAAAGAGTGTGGGGGTGGCTTTTTTGTGCCCAGTCCCTTTTTTTCCTTCACATCCTCTCAGCAATGCATATCTTTGCAGCATTACAGCTGAACCCATTGTGCTTGGCACTCCTTCTTCCCACTTCCCCAGCCCCCAAGTGTTCAGTGTACTTTACATATAATGCCCTTTTCCAGTAAGAATGTAAATGCAATTTGCTGAACTAGATGACCTCCCAGGTCAAGAAGACAGAACTCACTGTTTCTTGAATGTTGAAAACCACACTCTACCTGAAATGTCACTAAGCTAATTAGAGGGTGACACATGCACTCTTGTTGGAGCTATTATTACAATTGGGCCTAAATAACCTAATGAGTTTTTAATTTCTGATTAAATTTTAGTTAAGGCTTCCTATAAGATTAGTTACAACTTCAGGCTTTTAAAACTGCAAACATGGATTTAACTTGAAACCTGTCCCTCCCATCCCCATCTCATACACTGTAGTCATAAATATGTTTGACCCCTGCACATATGACTTTCTCTCTTCTTTTGAGGTGAGAGTATAGATTTTCAGCTTGATGGCTCTGATCACAAGGCTGCTGCACAACGGGATATCATATTAGAAATTCTCTTACGTTTTGCTTTCTACTGCAGGCATTGCTTTGTCCTTGGCTAATTTGATATTAAATTCCTTCTTCCTTCAGCTGTCTTGCTTTTTTTCCATCATGAAAGTAAATGTTTGTTGATTAGAAATGGCAACAGCATCACCTCATAACCTGTGAATTCAAACACCCAAGACTGAAGGCATGCCTCTGTTTCCTGGTATGGGCACAATACTGGGGTAACTGGGAGAAATTATATGGCTAGCGTTAGACAGGAGAATCAGACTAGATGATTTTATGGTCTCTTCTGGCCTTCAGATCTGTGAATTGTATTCTTGACTGTGTCCATTTTGGGCCACGAAGATACAGCCCAGGTGCCTTATTGTTGGGCTCCTGGCATGACTTCACTGTTGTTCAGGTAAACATTTCCTCTGTTGGTTACAAGAGATTTGTTTCTGCCCACTCTGCTAATGGTCAGCATCACAGATACATTCTCTCCACAATGAGCTCTATGTTTAAATCTGTGCACAGGTATATTCCCTGCTCTTTGCACCATATACAAGTACTGTACATGCATACATGGCCTCTCATCCCAAAGGCTCTCAAGACACTATTAAAATGAACAATCAATTCACCCACCACTGAGAGGGAGCCAGCCCTGGGAAGGCAAATGGCCGCTGTGGAATAGCACATAGGAAGTGAAGACCTAGCCAACTGGAAATGCATTCTGCCTCCCTAAACTTTCCCTCTAATTACCCAGGTTGCAAGTTGGACAACTGCCTCTATTCCTCTGAAAAGTGCCATGGGATCTTTTAATAACCACAAGTGGTCAGAACTAAGTCTCATCTGGAAGAAGGCACCTCCAATAGTACAGCACTCACTAACATGCTGGAGCATTTCGTCAGTATTGGGAAGGAAGAGCACCTTCTATTGAATTGCCAATACCATGTTCTGTAACACCTGGCTCTCTCTTGGGGGGAGGGAAAAGAAGGGGATGGGGGATCTCATCACTAGGTTTCTGCCTGCTTACAGGTGATGCCTGAAGATATCAACAACTGGAGAGACTGAACTCCTCTCACCAGTCTTTTTATCCATATCCCTGCATCATGTTCAGGAGGTGCCTTGAATTAGCGAAGCTTCTGAGCTGGCATCATCAGTCTGTCTGTGTGGTGAGGTTTGGATCAGTGGTCTCTGATCTAGAAGACCTTCCAGTTGCTAGACCCTAGAATGCCAGTAATGTTCTCTCTGCTTCATGTCCCTCATCTTTTAAAGTCATTCACTCAGCAATTTTTTGCCATTGCCTGAGGCATTTCCTTTTGTCCTTGCCTTGCTGTGACTGCTCTACTTCCTGCAATACATTTTTTTTCCCTCTCCGCTTCACTAGTACAGCCAGCTTCTAGGTCAACTCTTTCAAGTCCCCTTCCCATAGCCTTATGCAGTGGAAATTGTACTGAGTAGCGTTACATTAGCATTGCCACATTCTACAGCCCTTGAAATGATTCTTGTTTTCACAACACTGATTTTTCTTTTCTTCATTTCCATGTTACTTGTTCCAATCCAGTAAGAGTGCCGTTTACTCCTTCAGAGCTCATTTGTGGGGCTAGAATTTTACTTGCTGTTTTGCGGGGATTCTCAAACTTCTGTACTGGTGACCCCTTTCACAAAGCAAGCCTCTGAGCGTGACCCCCATTATAAATTAAAAACATGTTTTTATGTATTTAACACCATTATAAACGCTGGAAGCAAAGCAGAGTTTGGAGTGGAGGCTGACAGCTCGCGACCCCCCATGTAATTACCTCACGACCCCCTGAGGGATCCCTTCCCCCAGTTTGAAAACTCCTGTTCTTCTGTTCCTTCTATCTTCTTTTCCTTCACCCTGAACTTGCATCCCCTGATGTGCCATGCTTGAGAGCCAGAGCTCCAGCCTGATCTGCAAAATCCACACTGCTAATTTTAGCACGCTAGCTTGAACCCTGCTAGTGCAAGTCTGCCTGCCTGACCTGGGATGCTCGCTCCTCCTTGGTGGCTTCTACCTCTTCTTAATTAGTTGCTCCTTCAACAATTTGTCCAATGAATGAGCTGTTTTGTTCAATAAACAAATAATAAGAAAGGAATTGGGTGAAAGGAAGATGGCTGGGCTAGTTAAGGCAATTTAACCAACACACTGGTGGTAAAGCTCTTTCAGTGTGAAAAGATCAGTGTTTGAGGCACTTAAAACAGAACCAGCCATTCGGTTTCATTAATCATCCTTAAGATTAAAAAGAAGGCAGTCATAAAATCCTTATGAGCATATAGCTGCAGAAATGGCAGCATCTCCAGCTTTCCTTGGCTCCTAGTGATTTTGAAGGAATGTGGGGAATATTATTGCACAATGCCTTGGGGACTGCAAATCATTGATCCTTTTTTTTTCTTCTTTCAATTACAAGTCTAGCAGTCAAAAAGCAGAATACTTGTCCTTTGTCATGGCTCTAGCTTAGTTTATTTTCTTAGCAGTCCATCTGGCCACCTAAGGATGGGGTTGGGGTGGTGAGACTGGAACACATGAAAATTCAAACCATCTGAACTCAGGTTTCAGATGACTCTGCTTATTTTGGTTTAAGAATATTTTTATTAGGGTCACAAGTAAATAATGTAAATTATTTTCACGTAAGTACATTATATGCCAAGACACGGATTAGGTCACAGGGGTCATAGTGAGAACATTTTAAAAGTTTACATATGTCAAAGTGAAGGAATGGAACAAAATAATAATAATAAATAGTTAGATTTAAGCAACAGGAGAAGTTTGATGCAGTAGATGGCCTCTAAACCTGCTTCTTTTTCAGAAATTCTTCCTCTAGGATTTTCATATGGTATTAATCACTAGAGTAGCTATGGCAAAAGACTGTGTCCAAGTACTTTGTCATTTTTTAATACCTAAAACTTTCCTAAACTTGGCACATAATCTGTGTGTGATCTAAGTGACCAAGTATTTGTCCAATTTCAGAAACCCTGTATGCTCCTTGCAGTGTTAAAATAGGAGACACAGCAGAATGGTTTACAGTTAGACTACATGTTCTCCTCCCTCTTCCCTTGTAAATCAGTATCTGTCCTAGTAATTTGGGCTATATGTTTTGGCTAGGAAATTGAGGTCCAGGCAAGTGTATACCCCCTTTTTTTTGGGGGGGGTGTTTAAAAATAAGGTACTGTGAGTAAGCTTTGGAGTTTTTCACTATAACAATGTTGAACTTGTGTGAGCTGCTTTACCCCTGTGGATATCACTTTTTTGTTGAACCTTGTGGAGCATGTAGGGTCAGTCAGACCAGTAATGGAGTTCCACAGACCCACACGTGTTACAGCTTGAATTGAATAGCTCCCATGCAAGCAGGGCCGGCGCTACCATTTAGGCAGCCTAGGCATTCGCCTAGGGTGCCAGAATAATTGATGGGTGGCATTTTGCTGGAGGGAGTGCAGCAGGCACCTCCGGTGGAGCTGCTGCAGTGATGCCTGCGGAGGGTCTGCTGGTCCGTGGCTCCGGTGGAGCTGCCGCAGTCGTGCCTGCGGACGGTCGGCTCCTCGCGCGGCTCCGGTCAACCGCCCGCAGGCATGACTGCGGTAGCTCCACCAGAGCCACGGAGCGCCGGACCCTCTACAGGCACTACTGCGGCAGCTCCACCGGAGCCACGGGACCAGCACGCGGGGTGGCGAAATTGCCGTCCGCCTAGTGTGCTCAAACCCCTAGCGCCGGTCTTGCATGCAAGGAACATGAGAAGTCCACTCAAGAAGCTATTGGAGCTTCTACAGTCAAGGTAAGGAATAAGGGAATTAGTACTTTAAAAACCCCTGCTTCTAACCCCGAAGACTGTGAATGTAGCAGCTGGGTAGGAGTCTCATTGAGTGGAGGACTGGGATGGGGGTAAGAGGTCCAGTTCACATCAGAACATTCACCAGCAAGGAAGTGTGAGGTCAGTGCTCAGTGTGTGTTTGTTTATAGCTCTAACATTTTACTACCCTATTTTAAAGGTGATGGTGTGGGAGAGAGCTGTCTTAATTCTCCTTAACAAATGTAGTGATGCATTTCCAAACCTCCATAGCTTAATTGGTTTAGTATTTTCATAAGAAAAAGACACTCTGTATTTTAATGTTCTATAAAAGGTGATATAGAGTTGTGTAGAAGCAGTTATAAATGAGGTCCCTGCTCAGGAGAACTTAGTCTAAAGTGATGTTTTAAAAATGATTTAAAGTCCTCCTTGAACATGGCCTTTGTGTAAAAATGCAAGTAAATCCATGAGTGTCTTTCCTCCCTGTCCCCTAACTTAAGTATGGCCAAACACGTTGCTCCATTAACTTATGGGGGGAAATGTGATTGCTTCTAGGCTTCCAAATTTTGTATGCTGAACTACAGCTGAACTATAAACCCCTAGAAAATTGGATTCTGCATTAAAAAGGCTGGTACAATCTTATCTGTAGAGACATGAATGCTGCTGCTTTAAAACCTAGTGAATGGGAAAAAAATCTGGATAAAACTACCTCTTGTCACATGTTTGAAATAGATTGAATCACCTGTTAATTGATTCTGCTTTTATTTTAACTATTAGCTGCATGTACCGTGAGCATGGCTGCCTTTTGAATGAGAGAGTGGTGGTGGTGGTGGGGAGATACAGGCATTGCCCTCTTACTCCATTTACTCCCGCCTCCACAAAGTATGATCTGGATGTGCTTCATTTTAAAACCCTTGAAAGTGAAAGGGTTCAGTGTGGCTTAGCTCTCCTCCTGTGTCTCTGAATGATCACAGCTATTACATTACAGACGGAAGAATTAAAGTGTTAAGGATTAGGTTGGGAGTGCTACAACTGCATTTCAGAGATTGCTGCTGCTTTTAAACTGATATATGTTAGAGGAGCACCGCTTTGCAAGAACGCTGGCCCCCAGGAGACCACTGCAGCAGCCTGAAAGGATGCGTGGCCTAAAGGGACAACTACTACTGATGATTCTTTGCAGGTTAAAATCTTGCTGGAAAATATTTTTTGGTTTGGCTGGTTTATAAGTACCAGAGCTACTGTTAAGCTCTGAATCTAGGCCTCTTTCAGGCAACAATTTAGAATGATGTAAAAAATTAAAATAAAAAGACTTTGCCCACAGCAAATGATTTTCTTCCCTTCAGTGTCCTGAGCTGTTTAGAATGATGACTCATTCTTTTCCATGAAGTTTAAAGAAAAGAGATATTTTGTCTGATAACGTACAAAGGCAGCTCTGTTTATTCTTTGCCTTTACTCCTCCCCCTTCTTTGGAATGCAGTTCATAGGATTTCTGGGAATTAATTGCTTTTTTAGAGGGGTGTTACTAGGTTTCATATGGGAAATTTGTCCTCCGGTTAGGTTTTCATTGGAGGAAATTTCCCTCTTGAAATCCACAACTTCCTTATAATGTGATCTGTGGGGAGTAAAGACAGTTAACTACTTTTTTTTTTTCTTTTAAAGGACAGCATGTAAGGGCACTCTGGATTAGCAAGTTACAGTTCTAGTAACTTTTTGGAAAGCATGATAGTATTGGATGCCTGTTACATGGCTATGATTAACTGCCTCTGTGTCAGGATCACTTCGAGTTTCCGAAGGCCCCTTGTCTTTTAAACAGCATAGAATTTCACATTGATTATCAAACAGTCATGTGCTCCATAGGGAGCTGGACTTAAAGCAGTAAGTCAAAATCGCTTCAGCAGCATGGTCAAATAAACAGGGATAATAGATGAGACATTTCTTCTCAGAGTTGTCAGCAGCGAGAAAGGAAACATCTGCCTGAGCTTAATTGTAATTTTATTGGCTTCATTTTTTCAAGTACCATGGGCTGAGTTATGTAAATTGTATGCTTGTGCAAATATTACAGCCAGTTGTATAACAGAGCTTGCTCTTGTTCTCTCATGCTCTTGCTATAGAAGAAGTTACTCAGGCTATCGGAGAACCAGTGAGTGGAGGGAAGAGGAAGATATGATTTTCAGTAGATGCGTGAGACAGGGATGGTGTATGGGTGAGACGTACATGCATAAACACACAGAATTCAGAAAATTTTAAACAGTCTGACTAGACACTTGTTGAATGTGCTTTTTGGTATATCTAAAAGCCTCAGTTTCTCATTTAAGCTTTTCAGATTGCAGAGGGAATAAATTGCCACTTCTTGACCACCTGTTTTAGGCTCAGATCTTTTTTGTATTGAAGTTGAAGGGAAAGCTTCCTTGCACTCAAAGGGAGCAGAATCAGTGTGTTAACATGTGCACAAATGTCTGATGCAAGAAGACTTAATGTGCACAGGTATCCTCTTTTAGTGATATGGGTAAAGTAAGTGGTTCATTTGACAGCGTTAAATACAAACTAGTCTACAGACTGCCTGAATGCAAGGTTTTGAAGTGTACAGGTCTTCCCACACTAATGTGCAGAATTACTATCTTATGTAGCCAACGTTTGAAAACTTGACAGTTGTCACTCTATAATGATCGCAATAGCACAGGCTACTTTTGGTAGCCATGTAGCCTGCCCTGTTACCTTTGATTCTGGTATAATCACAACACTACCTTGAAAAACCCAGGTAGCCAAACACGAAGCATCTGATTGCTGCCTTTGCTGTAGCAATGGGTGAAGAATAAGCTTTGATCCATCTTACCTAGGAGAGTTGTGAATGTTGACAATGCTGAGATGCTCATGCTCTGTTTGTTCCCGTATTCCAGTGTTTAGCTACAGCCAAGAGTTTGACAGTGCAGCACTTTTATATGGCAGCTTCATCCAATCACAAGCCAGGAATGTCTGCCTGATGTCACCTGCCAAGGAACTAAAATCAAGACATAAAAAAAAATATTTTTTTAAAATGATACTTGGCTGCTGGCTAGTTGGAACCTTGCCTAACCTTGACAACTAATCATGCCTCTGTGCAGCTCCCATTTATTTTTCATGAGTTGTATTGCCTAGGCTATAACTGTGCTGCTCGCTAGTACCAAGTACCCTTTTCTAGGGAGTGATATGTGCTGATACAGTTAAAATTGTATTGTAGTGCTTGCAGTTTAAAAATAGCCGATGATGTTGTCTGCCAGAGTAAATCCCCTGTCTGGCTTTGTAATTTGAGGGGGAAATTGGGGGAGTTAACTGCAGAGTTCATAAATAGAGTGGGTGGGGTTTCCTTTTTTATATCTTGGCATTACTACTGCATTAAAAAATAAGTGTCTAAGCTAGTGGGTTTTGTATACTCTTCCGCAAGCAGTGCCTGCGAGCTGTGGCCAGTCAAAACATAACCACTTTCCTGGGTCTGGTTTTATTCACAAAAGGCATGCAGACTGAAACACAAATAAGCGCTTCTCCCCAACTGGGGTTCATCTCCAGGAATGCTCATCCCCCACCCAGGATCCTCCCTTTCCAGAGAGCCATTTCCACCCTCTGTCCAAGTGCAGGTACCCATTGTCTCAATGAGTCAGCCAGCAAGTTAAAATGAGGTTTAGCTCCTTGCTGTGTCTCACCAGCCTGTAATACTTGTAGAATCCCCTTTTGAGCTCCCCCATTTATTATATATAATTGACATTCTCAGTATTGGCACCAACTACAGATGCTGTACTCTGTGACCTATGGAACTTTAAGGGTAGCGAGGACAAGAATAGGGCACTGAAGTTAAGTGTGTGTTTGTCTGTGAGCGAGCAATGGCTACCATACAGGACTCTGAACTTCAAGAACAGCTATAGGCTGCTGCTTTCCCAGCGTATAGAGATGGGTTTTGTTAAGGAGTTAACACTTGGTCTTTAACTGTACATGAGTCTTTATGGAGACTTAGGGGGTACACTTGCTATTGTTCACTCCTCTGGCAGTCACCTAAGGACTCATTGAGACCACACAACGTAAAGGTTCCCATCCTGGCGTTATGTCTCTCCGAGTGGGGCTTCTTTGTGCTAGCTGAGAGAGCCATTGAAAAAGTATTCAGCTAAACCATCCCTCCTTTTGGTTTTGTGTCATTTGCCTGGCTGTATGCGTAACATTTCATGGTATTAAAGCTGTTTGTGTAATTTGGCCGTAACTGTCTCTGAACTAAGCAGTTAAATGGTGCCTAATTGGGTCTCGATTATTAGCAGTGTGTGGCATGTTCATATCCTGCAACTATCCCCATTTTCCCTAATGGATCTCTGGTTCTCTCTTGTTGTAGAGTAAAGAAGTTGGATTGCAGCTCCAGGAAGATTTGATGAAGGTCCTGAATGAGCTATACACGGTAAATCAGACTTCCTTCATGAGTTCTTTTCATGCATAAGGGAAGAAGTGTTTGACTTCTGCCTGCCTTCCTGCTCGTACAGCTGTTGCAGCAGAGACTAAACCCTAGGGCTGATGCATGTCTACGATCTAAGTGATTTGAGGCAGCGTGTGTTCACCAGTCTGTACTGTACCATTAATTTTATTTTCACTCCATCTTTATCCTCGGGCTCTATCTCTGCTTGATCTGTTGTTGCCAAAGAATGTTCCACAGGAATTATGGAAAGTATCAAGTTTTGGAATATGTCTTTGGTTGGGTACATGTTACAGTACTGTGGTTGTGAGCTTTTAATTTCTACAGCAAACAAACCCAACACAATTGGCCCCCATTCTCTCCAAATTGGGATGTAATGCCTAATGTGACAGATCAGACTTTACCACACTCTGTACCTTTCCCTCTACTTGAGGATTTATTGTAGATTTTCATATTTGGTTTGTTTTCTAGATTCTGATTTCAGCAAGGTTTATCTGCTGTGGGTTGGGGAGGGAGGGGATTTCAATTCCTGAATATGCCTATTATTAATATTAAACTCAGCATTTGGTTTCAGACAAAGCTCTGTACAGGACCCCCTCTCTAGGGATGAAACTCTGAGACAGCTGAGATGCAGCCTTTTTTCCTGAAGGCTAAACAGTCTGTTGTAAATGTTTTTGTTTCTGTTTGAGATATCTGGAATGAGGTGTCTCCATGCACAAGATTTTTATGCCCTTATTTTTAACAAAACCTCTTCCACAAATACAATAAAAATGTATGAGAAAAATTTATCATTGTAAAATAGTATCTCAAATGTGCAGGTAATCTCTAAATGCAAGTGTAGGTTATCTAACTCCTCTAGTGCAAAGCATAGTAACCTTGACAGTAAGTGATGTCTGACTTCCTTCATCTCAGGGTACTGAGAGTTATCTAGTTTTTTTCTAAGCTGTGTTTTACCCTACTAATTTTGAAGAGCACACATTTTGTGTGCTACAAGTAGGGAACCCAGGAGAATAAGGATCCTAATTTTGGGTGTACCATATATTTATATAGCACTTATCCAATTCTTTGGCTGCTGCATAAAAAATTAAAAGTAATATAACTCATAATTCAACAGGCCATAAACAGACATCCCCTTCCCCACCATGGCATTTTCTCACCGCTGCTTAACATACCTTTCTTCTGTAATTATATTTATTATAAATACATTTCCCATCCCAGCATACTCCAGTGATGTCCTCAGATCTGCACTTTGGTTGACAAAAGGTAAAGGAGAAGATTTGCAATGACATGAACGCTGTACCACTAACCCATTTCTCTTTACCACTTCACAACATGCAGCCTTTGGCATGTTTCTCGGCATCAGTTTAGGAGAGGTCTATGACTGATGCAACAGGGAGGCTGAGGTTTTGAAATGACGTGTTTTGGCAGAGCTGTGCGGGTAAGCCGCTTCCATTACCAGCCAACACCATATTCAGCTTTCAACTAGTGTTGCCTGTATTTTTTTTTTAGCATTCATTATGATGTGGAACCGGGCTGCAAAATCTGGTTCTATATTCGCCTCTGTTCCCTCTTCCCCATCTCCGACACGCAGACTTCTGCCAACCTATAGTGCTGTAAATGAGGGCAGCCCTTTCCTTAGCCTTGGTAACAATTGAGCGCTGCCAAAAGGTTATAGTACGTCTACAATAGAACCTCAGAGTTATGAACTGACTGGTCAACCACACACCTCAGTTGGAACTGGAAGTAAGCAGTCAGGCAGTGGCAAAGACGAAAAGGGTCGAGGGGAAACAAATACAGTACTTTACTGTTAAATGTAAACTACTGAAACAATAACTGGGGAAAAATTTAAAAAAAAAATTGACAAGGTAACCAAACTTTCTGTTCTTGTTTCATTGAAATTAGGATGGTTAAACCCAGCATTTTTCTTCTGCATAGTAAAGTTTCAAAGGTGTATTAAGTCAATGTTCAGTTGTAAACTTATCAAAGAACAACCATAATGTTTTGTTCAGAGTTACGAAAAACCTCCATTCCTGAGATGGTGTTAACTCTGAGGTTTTACTGTTCACTTTGGTGGGGGAGCCACAGCAGTGACACTCAGAGCCCAGGGCTATGGACTCAGGCTTGTGCTATGGGGCAAAAAAAATAGCAAGGCAGACTTGCCCATTCAGGCTGGAACTTGGCTCTAAAAGTCAGGTGGAGTGGGTGGGGGGATGGTTTTCAGAGCTCTAGCCCAAGTGGAAACACCTACATTGTGCTATTTAGCACCATAGCGCAAGCCCTAGTTTGTAGACCCGCGATCTGAGACTCGCTGCTGTGGCTCTTTTATGCTTGTATGTTACCACAGAAGGTCAAGTGTACTGCTCATTTGGTCCTAGATGTGGAAATTGGAGTGTCTCTTGTTGTCACAGGTCTAGCCTTTGAATTCTTTTTAAAGTAAAGAGTAGTTGAGAAGAAAACTGTAGGGTTGGAGATGGTTCTAAAATGCTGGATAAAAGTACTACTGGTAGAACATCGAGCAACGCAGGTCGGATGGTGGCTGATGAATAGCTGCTGTTCTGGCGAAGTATTTCAGTGCTGACTGTGATCTTGCCATTAAAACCTGAGTGTGGGTATTGTTTCCTTTCTTGGTAGCTTGGTGGTAGTTGGTAATTGGTATTTGGTGGGATTCAATGCAAAAAGTCAGGGCAAGGAGATAAGATTTGCTGATTTTAAACACAGAAACAAACTTTGAGCGATGCAGTTAAAGATTATTTTGTTCTGGGACGTGAAACGCAGATGACTCAGTTTGTTGAAATCCAAAACTGGATAGTGGTCCAAGTTGATAGTACGGTGCAATGTCTGCTCACAGCCAGACTCCTCCAAGAGTCCAGGGGGAATCCCAAGAAGTGGAGCATTTTCAGAAACTCCAAATGTCTTCCTTTTTTATGAATACTAACTTTGAAATTGCAATGCCCTTGGGAGAATCCATTTAAAATCAGCCTTGGACAGCCCTTCTCTTGGGTCTTGCTTGATTGGAGACATCCCAGTACAGTCAAGTACTGGCTGCTGTTGAGTAGGGGTGGTGTCACACAGTTCATGACTCAAAGCTTTGGCCAACCTGGGGATTAGCTCCCAGCCAATCTGATGCCTCCTCCTTCAGTTTCTCCGCCCAGAGTCTCGCGCTGTCTCTCTCTGGAGTCAGGTTACTCCCTTTTCATCACTCAGGGTCTTCCATCTGGCCAAGTCACTGTAGTCCTCCCCTTCTGGGATCAAAGTCCCACTGGACACTCCGTAATCTTCTGATCCACCATCCAGTCTGTGCCACTTGCCCAGCTGCTAGTAGGGTAACCTGGGTCCTTCCACTACTCAGCCCAGGGACCCTGTGCCCATCAACCACCATCTGCTCAAGCTCCAGACTTGTTGCTGTTTCCCTGGCTATTCCCTATCTTCAGGCCCCCCTCTGGGTTACTCTTGGAGCTTCCTAAGCTCCTTGTGGCTGTTTCACCCCCTGTCAGGTTCTTGCCAGAGTCTGTATTCCAAGGCAGGATCTCAGGCGTAAACTCCTCCTGACCTATTGCCAACTCCCCTCCACTTTAAGGAGTGATGGTAGTGTTCTTCCCTTCAGCCCTCTCTTAACACCAATTTCCTTCCTTTATGCCTAGCCCAGCTCCTCCCTCAGCTGGGTTCATCAGGTGCTGGGCCTTACAAGCCCCAACTCTCCTCCACCTGCAGCTTGTCATGGAGTAATTGTCCCTTTTTATCCAGGCAGGCTTTGTATGGGATAGACACCCCATCATAGGTGAGTAAGTATTAAATGAGGACCCCCGCCCAACTTCGGAAACTCTTATCACAGATTTTCGTCCAAATACGAGAATCATTGCTTTTCTCACAGTGCAGACATTTTCTTCTTGACCCTGTCATTCTAACACCTTGACATTTCCCATCTGGAGCCCTGTTCTGCCTTGATAGTTTCCCATTTCTTTCATTTTGTTGTTGTTTTAAACTATCTTTATTTAGGAATTTTTAACAGGTTTCAAATCCTAGCCATGTAGGTATCAGAAACAATGCAATTATTATCACAACAGTGAGCTTTTGTTTGGAGAAACATTATACAGTAATGCTACCCAGGATGTGTCATTTCTAGTGATTTAATTCACTAATTTTAATAATCTGATTACACATTTAACAGACCATCCATGTCTATCAATGTTGATATTCCAAAAAAAAAAAAAAAAATTGACAGGTGTTCTGGGTTTTTGCAGGTGAATGTATCTGGAGTATTAAATGATAACCAAGCCTATAAGTACCTATTTGTCCTTAATCTAGTTTGCTTGTTATTTAACCATTTTTCTGTGGTTAAACAGAGGTTATCCGTATCAGAGCAGCTGCTAGCAGATGAAATTAATCTTTTTTTTCTTGTCTGACCATTTCTTATGGGAAGCCCCAGGAGGTTTTATCTAAGGATCATTTGTAACAAGTATTCAATAATTTGGGATATTTGGTTAAAATTACATCCCGGTACTGTATTCTTCAATGACTGGACATCTCCACCCTATATACATAAAATCTCATTAACCACAATTTCTCCAACATTTATCCCCCATTCCATCTTTATATAATTTTCAACTTGATGCGTTTGAGGTGCTATTGAAACAGTATCTTAAAGAAATATGCTTTTATTGTGCTACAGATTGATGTTGCTGGTCCTTCTCTTCCCCCCCCCCCCATCAAACCCCATTTTTGTGGGCTAACTTCTCCATCCAGGTCCTTTTTCCAGCAGTTTCACAATTTCTTGTTGATTCTGTGCTGCACTGAGGTCATTCTGATTGTTGGACCCAGTTCCCAAAGATCCTGCCTTAATTTGTGCCTGCTACCAGTTGCAGAGGCATTTTCTAAATGAGGGAGAACAAGGGATAACAAAGGTTTCAAAGAACCCCAACTACCCTTAAGTATGTAAGAGGGTATCTTCTACATGAGTCAGACAGGCATAGTGATTATATGTGGCTGACTTGAGGAAAAATAACCTTGCTGCAGAAAAAAGCTGTGTAATTTCAGTGGAAAAGACCACCGTGTACATGTGATCCTCCTGTGTTCCAGAAAAACAAGTGACACCAGGAAGACAGCCACCATCTGTCCTTTCCGTTCTGCAGTGTGTCCAGCACAAACTCAAAGGAAGAGGCATTGCCTGGGGAAGGAGGAGAAATATGTTCATAAAGCTCGCATGCTGTTCTGGGGCTTTCCTTCTCGTGCAGCTGAATGAAATACGTTTGCTGTTGATTAAATCTGGCCTTTCATCATCTGCTAGTGAATTGCTTCTATTTTAGAAACATGCCCTGCAAACATTTTTTCTGTGGGGTTGTTACACGGAACACCTTGTTTTTTGCCGAATGATCTGAGTTGCTGATATGTTGTAGTGTAAATTCTTTCCCTTACCCTTCTTCTCCTGAAAAGACACTTCAGGAATGTGTTTGAAAGTCAGAATATATTGATCCTAAGGTGGAACTTGGGTATTAACCGCTAAATTACAGTAGGGAGGGGTGTTTCTCTGAAATTATATATATCCGCAAAACCCCAAAGGAGAGAGTTCAGCATTGGCGCTTTAAAGGCAAATATTTGGGCTAATCTTTGAGTAAGCAGTAGAGTTCAGGAAAGCAAGGGAAGAGGGAAAAAGAGAATTCAGCACTTGCCAGAGCTCTTGGTGTTGGAACAGTTAGAATGGCAGTTTTAACACTGTACCGCAGAGAAACAGCTGCTGATTCATGGCAATTCTGATATTATACTGGCCTGGTAACTTAATGGTTTTGCTCTGCGTTGCCATGCAGGAGAGTGAGTGGTGGTTTTGGTTTATCTCACCCCTGCTCTCCCCTGGGAGCAGTTAATATTACTGAATCAGCAAGTTTATCCCCAGGGAAGACATTTTATATTGCTTAAAGGCAACTCCAAGCAATGACTGTTAAGTAGCAGCATGATAGAATTCGTGGGCATTCCATGCAGATTTTTCTAACAGTGGTTGCATGACATAGTCTTGAATGGTGTTAGATGTCCAGCATTGCTTTGTGCATCAGGGATATTTGCAGGCTTTTGTTGATGGCAGTGGAGTTACACTAAGAATAAACATGGCTCTATAAATTATGAAATCAGGTCACGTTGTCTGGTTTGCCTGCCGTAGGAATGGCCTCTCATTTGCTGACTTAATCTAGGCTTCATTTGTGTTTCTCTCTCTCTTCTGTATTATGTATGGGTAAGGGCTGCTACAGCAGAAAAGGTACCTGCCTCCAGACGCTTGTCTCCAAGTATTTTGTTTAACTTAAATTGCCCTAAGTATACACAGCACTTCAGACGATAAGATAACGACCCAGAGGAACTTCCGTACCAACACATGCATGTTCAGGACACCAGTTTCTCACAGGTCATTGAGCCAGGTATTGAAGGAAGTTATCTTAAAGCACTCATCATTGGAAAAATTGTTGGGAAAAACTGACAAAGAACCCCAATGAACATTTTATTAGCGCATTACTAACCTTTGCTGCCCTGGCAGAGATTTGAAATTCATTCTTTTTAAAATTTCAGATAATCCCTTTTCTGAATATTCTTTTCAAATTACAAAGAGAGGAATCCCCACCCCAACCATACTAGAAAGTAGCTCTCTAAGTGGATCAAACTTGATAACCAGCCATTCAAGTTTCTTGTAGTTTCTGCCACGATTTACTTGCCACTAGCAAAATGAGTGAATGAAAATGTTAACTTCTTGGGTCCAGATGCACATCTGATACAGCTCTGTTGATTCTGGGGAGGTGGTGCCTATTTGTTCTAGAGCTTAGTTTGGTTTAGGATGTTGACTGGTTGGGCAAGAGAGATCAATTGTAGTTGGGACTTCCAGAAATTCCTTTGCGTATGAACTACTCTTGCTACTGTCTGCCTAAGGGACAACAGTCACTTCAAATTTCAAGTAAATCAGAACAAACTCACTGCCCTGTTTCCTTTATATGTGTGTGAGAGAGAACAGAATTCTATAGAAGCAGCAAAGAGTCCTGTGGATTCTATAGAACTTTGATTCAAAATGGTGTATTGTTTAGTTGTATTGCAATTGCCTTTTCTGTACTGTAACTACCCTTCCTAAATAACTTTTATGGGAATCAGTGGACTAACCATGAAAAAACAGCTTGTCTAAACTGTCTGTAAGGTAGTTTCTGATCAGCTGCCCAGTTTGCAGAAATGATAAGTAACAGTCTTGAAACTATATGAATCGTTCACTGGGATTCACAGATTTCATGCAACCTTGTGCAAATGAATTCTTTGAGTCCATTGACTAGAGCAGCACTTGTGAGTATTTGTCTTATAAATCAATCAGGCCTGAAATAATGTTTTATATCCACTTAATACATCTGATGAGACCAGTTGATTCTCTTTCAGAGCAAATGAGGAGAGTTTTATGTTCAGTGTAGTTTTAAATTCAGCCATGTCACTGTTTATCCCATTCATTTTGTGGGCACGTGTCACAGTTCACGTGCAGCACTGACAATATGGGGCTTAAGTCATTACATGAAACCAGTGCCTCACCTTAGCATTCAGTCTGTAGTTTTATAATTGGATCCTATGAGGTTAGTGGTCTTGCCAATTACAGATTGTCACCAGCAATATTGTGCTCGGAGATCCTGCTGATCATACCTCTGAAAATTCGCATCTTGTCAGTATGCCTGATACATGCCATTCCGTTCTGATTACCTGCAGATTAGCAGCCAAATGAGTTGGAAAAGTGGATGTAGCATTCGCATCCTCACTTGAAGATCTTGTACACCACCAGAAATTTACTATCTGAGACAACTGATCACCATTAACGTGATTTTGCTTTTTAATTTCCGGGGGCAGATTTTGCTAAAGGAAACGATGTTTTACCAGTCTTTTGACTTCCTATTTCTTAAGTTTCTGAATCTTTCACATGTTTTGTAAATATATTACCTTGAAGATTAGTCAGTAAGATGACTGATGCTTAATGCAACAATAGTTCACTTCCAATACTATGAAGAAAATTCACAAATGCAGACATGAAGTGGGGGAAAAAAACCCCTGTGAATCTCTGGCATATGCCTGCAGGAATCTCTTTTATTGTTCCCTAGAATTTTGTCCTGGTCCTTCTGTCATATTAATTTGTTCTTTGGCTATGGTGTTGTCCCCAGCTGGCCATAGTGAGTCAGCACTGACCCCATTGCCAAACATGGAGCAGGCACTGAGGCATCGTCAGCAGGATTTCATTAAAACTGGGTTTTTATTAATTTTTTCTTTCTCCCTGCCAGCTCCCTTTCCAGCGATAGAGGAAACTAGACTTTTGTGCAGTTTACAGCTACTATAAATGCCTGCTTTCTAGTCTAGGCATATGTTGTAGTTGACAGTCTGTGTGTAAATTATTCAGAAGGTCTCTCAATACTGACAGTGTTCACGTGCTCTTTCATGTTTAACTATAACTTCTCTCGGTAACTGAGAACCTTCACTGATCTTTGAGTGAGGATAGAGCATACATCTCATTTAAGTGAAATGATATTAAAGTTCAGACTAAGGTGAAATGGGCATAAATGGCTTTGCATTTTAAAACCAAATGGCTTCCGAAGAGAATTGGGCTGAAGTCAGGACTGCAATATTGGGCCCTGTACTCAGATAACCTTTACTGGCCACTTAACAGCCTATTATCCTCAGTGCCTATTGCCACTGCAAGGTCATTTTTAACTGAGGGTGGATAAACCAGTTCAGCTGTCATGCCCTTTTTCCTCTCGCCTCCTGGTTTACACAAAACTAGATCCTGGTGTTCTCTGAAACTAAAATATATTGTGGTCCCCGTCCCCCCCACCACCTCCATCTTCGTAGTTTCCATATTCGTTGTGCACTTCTGCCCTTCCAAGTTCCAACTCTGGAAATACCTGAAGCTCTCAAAGGACAGTGTTCTTAGGAGACTTGCAAAGGCTAATGTTGTGGATCCAAGAGGTTCAGATATGTATCTCAACTGACTGAGGTTTGCCCATCAGGACTTTGCATGCACAGACCTTTTATCTCACTTGAAAACCTTTTGAGGGATGAAGGTCCCATTGATGCATAATTCTAATTTTAACTACAAGAGGACCACAAAGACTAAGGTGCTCTAAAAGCCTATAGCAACATGTTCTTCATTTTGTCATTGCTAAAGAACATCAGTACAAATTATTTTCCAAGACTAGAAGCCTCTGGGCCAGTTGAGCTTCTGTATGAAATATGTATAAAGGCACCTGTTGTCATTGCATTACAAAGATGCATATTCATATCCCACGATCTAAATGATGACATGCCAGTGTGGCACTGGCAAAGCATCAAATCGGAGGCTTGTGTGTCTCTCGTTTACATCTTCAGATGTACTTGGAATAATGTATAAAACGTGGCGTTCGAGTAGCTAGATTTTAGAATATTTTTATCTGTTATGTTGTATGCAAAAGTTTCTCTTTGCAAAACACTCCTTAAAATGCAGCTGTTCACTTAAAGCACTTTCCCCTCTGAACCTTACAGTGCATCTCTCACTAGAGCCCATTGCTTTCTCACACCATCCTTTCCTACTGGATCCAGCAACGGGACCTCAGCAAGCAGTGTTGTTGTGCTCTTGGTCACTCATGTTGGAGAAAGTACAAAGGGACTGATTGTTGGCCTCAAACACTATGGCAGTGAACACTTTAAGGAAAATACATGTATATGATTATCCAATGCTGTACAACCCTCCTCGGTTATGTTAAGGGAATCAGCTGGTCCTTTATTAGTTTTTGGTATTTAAAAAAAAGCAAAAACTATCAACCTCTAGTTGTGTTTAAATAAATTAAATATGGATCTCGGGCTACTCCAGAGAAATGGCAGGCAGTGGCCATTGAAGCCAAAGGAAGCAAGCCACTGATTTACACAGGGCTGCATGAGATTTGTGAATCCCCGGTGACTGGTTTCGTTTAGTTTTGAGGCTATAGCTCAAAACTTTTGAAAACCAAGTGGATCACAAAAACTTACCATGCAACTAATTTAGGGAAATAGGTTGTGTGTCCTGTTCTCTTCCTCTCCTTTCTCCCCCCCCCCCCCCGCACACTCAGTTAATCCATTGGCTTCCACTGAAAGGATCTTAGTGAGGCGGAAAAATTACGTTACGGAAAAAGCACTCCAAATCAGAGCTGAATAATAACCCAGTTTGATTCCATAAGTACTCTAAGAACCCCAGTTTAATACATGCACATGCTTTGTCCCTGTTATTTCCCTTGCCCATTTTGGGTTTTCTTTCTACCAAAAGCTGTTATCCATCAACTAGTTACTTACAAAATATCCTTTCTTAGATATGTGGTGGCTTGCATGAAGTAGAATATTGTGATCTATAGAGTCGTGATTGTTGGACAATGAAGTATATTTCTTTTAGGGATAATGGGTAGCTGTTTTGAAACCAGTTTCCGTACGGAACTTTTACCTTTTTTGCCTTTTATTTTGAAGGATACTTTGGCCATCTCGAAGTAATGTTTGTGATCTGTAGAATGACATCCATTTGTTTTAAAAATCAAAGCATTGTTTTATTTCCCCACCCACTCCCAGTGAATAAAATCTCTAAGCACCTAGGGCCTAGTTTATACTGGAGATTTGTCCCAGTTTCAGCAGTCAGTGGCCAGCCACTGATGTGCAGAAACCTGGTGAAGATAGCTATAGGCAAGGGTTTGCACTGATGCAGCTTTTTCCAGTTTCATTAGTGCAGATATATTTGAGGCTGAAACTGTGGCAAATATTCCATGTTGAGAAGTTGTATGTAAAATCTGTGAGGATCTAGCATGTTTGTCTTTGGGTACAACAAGCTCATCCTTAGCAGAACATACAAAACCATGCTGCTATGTGACTGCTCAGTGATGTCTCTTGCAGGTGATGAAGACTTACCACATGTACAATGCTGACAGCATCAGCGCTCAGAGCAAGCTGAAAGAGGCAGAAAAACAGGAAGAGAAACAGATTGGGAAGTCGGTGAAGCAAGAGGACAAACAGACCCCACGCTCCCCTGACTCAACTTCCAACGTTAGGTTTGAAGAGAAACATGTCCGACGGAGCTCAGTCAAGAAAATTGAGAAAATGAAGGAGAAGGTAAATGAGTAGCGGCACTGAGGAAATAAATGGTGTCGGGAGGAGAGCTTTGTAGTTATTCACCAGAGTGACTGCTGAGAAGTTTCCTGTTAGTGATGCAATGTTAGGAAATGCGAAGGTTAGCATTGTCATTAACTTGGCTGGATAGCACAGCAGTCAAATTTTGTAATTATCTTCATTATGCATAGATGCTTCAGAGCCAAAGCCTCTTTACCTGGAGAGAGGTGAGGCTAGAAGGTAAGGAATATCTTCCGTAAAGTTGCTCTTGGGCAGGTTATTGCCTTCTCTTCAACGCCAATGGGGTAGTAAGATGTGGGGCCAGATCATTAGCAGCTGATGTTGCAGCAGCTGAGAGTCTGGCCCGTGGTTCTGGAGGTGCGCAAGCAAACACGGGCAAATGTTAATCCCTAGCTCTTTTCTTAAGCAGATCCACATACTCTAGCAATCAAATTAAGTAGCCCAGAGGACCTGCCAGTCTGGAAGTCAACTAAAATGACATCTTGTTTTTAAGTCACTTTATAATGTTGTAAGACCATCTAAGATTTCACCCCCTCCACTCCGTCTTCATTTGTGGGTTGTCTGCAGGTGAAGTCCTAAATGCAGGGTTGTCTGATTAACAATCTGTGTTGATCTAAATTAAGCCTTCGAATTTTGTTAGATGAAATTAGTTCCCAAATGAAGATAAGTGAGCATTGAGATGAGGTGTAATTGTTTTGAGGGCACAGTTTGTTCTGCCACAACTTTTTTTTTCTTTTCTTTTTTTTTAAATGAAATCTTTTTTTTTGTTTGTTTGTTTTTTTCCAGCGCCAAGCAAAATATACTGAAAATAAACTGAAGGCCATTAAGGCAAGAAATGAGTATCTGCTGGCTCTGGAAGCCACGAATGCGTCTGTATTCAAGTATTACATCCATGACCTGTCTGATCTCATTGATGTAAGTGTGCTGCTACTTGGGTTAATGTCGTTCCCATTAACCCCACTGTGTGCATCTCCTTCTTGAACCCCTTTTGTGCTAGCATCCTTGGTAGCCCCTCTGCAATGATGGCCTACAACGTTGTCTGCCTGAAGAGCAGAACAGGCCCTGTTCACTGTACATTTGGGAAATGTACCAGGTACAATAGTCACTAGTAAAGGGGTTATGGAGGCTTTTCTTAAACAGTTGCTTGGCAAAGGGAGTATTAAAAAGAAGGGGAGTTTGTACAGTGAGCACAGAGTACAGAAATCTTTTTATAAAGAGGGACTGCTTCATTTGTTTCAGATTTTATACATACTGTTTTAAGCAAATCCCTAAGATTATAATTCTAAGAGACAGGTTTTTGTAAAAAAGAAATGTGTTTGTAAAATTGTAAACAATTGGCAGAAGGACTCAAAGGCAGATGTAGCTCCCAAAACTGCTTTTAACTTTTTTTTTTAAATAGTCTAAATTTCAAATGTATGGTGTCTCTTTATAGAATGTTTAGTGAGATATGTAGAGAGCCATGCTCCTATATCCAGGACCTCCCACTGATTCAAATCCACACAGGTCCCCAGTGATGTAATGTGTTTCCAACTGCTGCTATTTGAACTGCATAATATAGGATTTGTGTTAAACCTCGCCACTGGGAACTGGTCTATGTATCACCAACAGTCCTACTAATTCCCACCCCTAACTCAATGGTAGTCTCAGCAAAGGGGTGAAGAAAGGAATGGTCTATGGAAGGAGAACTCTCCTGTTCCCTAGAAGTCCCATCAAGCTTAGGGTTGGGGCAAATTATCATAAAGCAGCATGTATGGCTAGTTGCCCTGCATCTGCCTAATAAACAACCTGAGTCTCCTGAGGTGGCAATTTAGCATGTTTCTCTTAGTGCAAAATTTTGTTTTATTAAAGGTATAAACTGAATAAATGACAGCTACTTTTATCTCTACCTTAACATTCACACTTGCTGGAAACTCATAAAAGCCACTTTGGGAGTCTCAGATGGTCCAGGGCTTGTCTTCCCATATGGCGCTGCAGTGGTGCGCCTGCAGCAAAGATGCTCTTAGGCCAATGGGGGAACTGCTCCCATCAGTGTAATTAATGCACCTCCCGAAGAGACAGTAGCTGTCAGTGCTGTCTACGCAGGGGGGAGGGGAGTTTAGGTCGATATAACAACCTCACTCATGGGTGTGGATTTTTCACTCTTGAGTGGTGTAGTGTAAACCTGGTCCCAGGCCATGTCTACATCTAAAATTTTGCAGCGCTGGTTGTTACAGCTGTATTTGTACAGCTGTATAGGGCCAGCGCTGCAGAGTGGCCACACTTACAGCAACCAGCGCTGCAAGTGGTGTTAGATGTGGCCACACTGCAGCGCTGTTGGGCGGCTTCAAGGGGTTTCGGGGAACGCGAGAGCAAACCGGGAAAGGAGACCAGCTTCGCCGCGGTTTGCTCTCCCGTTCCGCGAACCACCCTGCAAACCGGAGGGAAGGAGACCTGCTTGCTCGGGTTCGGGGAACGCGAGAGCAAACCGGGAAAGGAGACCAGCTTCGCCGCGGTTTGCTCTCGCGTTCCGCGAACCACCGTGCAAACCGCAGGGAAGGAGACCTGCTTGTTCGGGGAACGCGAGAGCAAACCGCGGCGAAGCTGGTCTCCTTCCCCGGTTTGCTCTCGCGTTCCCCGAACCGCCGAGCAAGCAGGTCTCCTTCCCTGCGGTTTGCAGCGGGGTTCGGGGAACGCGAGAGCAAACCGCGGCGAAGCTGGTCTCCTTCCCCGGTTTGCTCTCGCGTTCCCGGAACCACCCTGCAAACCGCAGGGACGGAGACCTGCTTGCTCGGGGTTCGGGGAACGCGAGAGCAAGCCGGGGAAGGAGACCAGCTTGATTACCGGAGGCTTCCTCAGGTATGCTGGGATACCTGCTTATTCCACGGAGGTCAAGAAAAGCGCTGGTAAGTGACTATACTTGATTACCAGCGCTGGATCACCAGCGCTGGATCCTCTACACCCGAGACAAAACGGGAGTACGGCCAGCGCTGCAAACAGGGAGTTGCAGCGCTGGTGGTGCCCTGCAGATGTGTACACCTCCTAAGTTGCAGCGCTGTAACTCCCTCACCAGCGCTGCAACTTTCTGATGTAGACAAGCCCCCAGTCTTTCAGAGCTAGTGTTGAATAATGTTTTCCTCTAGTGTGTGAGTGCCCCATCCCACCTCACAGGCATTAGCTGCATTGAATTAGTACTGTTCATCAAGTCATTGATTGCTATTGGATCCCACTTGATTCCATTTCTTGATGACAGCTGTAGTATTTCCCTGTAATCGAGGTTAAAACCATCTTTGCTGAGCCCTGGGGGAAGTTGTTTAGAGGAAGCTGAGTGAGTGGGTGCAGTGGGTGAGGTGGGGGTTTGAAGAAGAGAATCAATTCCTCATCTCTGATTACTCTCAACTGGTCACTATTCAGCCAGTTGTAAAGTCAGACTAATCATGCTCAGTGCTGCAAGGTTACTGCTCTTTCCTCTGCAAATCAGGACTCTCTAGACTAAGACCTTTAAAAATCTTTTATTTGGAGGTGCAGCTGTAACTATTAAAAGGAGGGCTGTTGTGCTGTGTGATGCATCATGGCAATGCTTTTGTATCAGTGGGATATTCAGCACTTCCACTATAACCTGTCTTTTGAGGGGTTTGTACCTGACACGTGAAAAAAAAAATTGACTTGGTTTTGTATTACAGCTTCTTGGCTTTATAGAAAATTACTACTTTCTGGGTGTTGTTCACACTAGGTGTTCTAAAGGAGGTTAAGGGAATTGGACACCCAGTTCCCTCTGAAGTCCAAAGGGATTTGAACACCTAATGCTTTCTTTTGAAACTTCCAGTTCTGGTTTATAACAAATTATTGTAAAGCACTCAGCCAACACACTGCCAGTTCTTAATATGCTTCCTATGAGGTATGTGTATTGAAAAATCTCAGAACTCACTTAGATTTCCTTGATAAATCCTTAACTCTTTAAACACCAAGGAGATCCCTAGGAGTTTATAGCAGTTTAGCCGGCAAGACTTGTCTTGCTAAGAGTGCTCTTGCTGCTCTGCTGGCACAGCTGTCTCCAGACTATACACAGGTGCCAGGAAGAACAAAAGTTTCAGCAATGCTTAATTTTTTTTTTACCATTCCTTGATAGAACACAGTAGGTCACATGGCTACAGTTCAGGGCAAGTTCATGCGCAATGACATAGCTAACCGTTTAGCCACTTGATTAACTGTGCAAAGTGCCTACTTAAGTATAGAACATTTATCTGTAGACACCCCTTCCCCCTTGCCCTCCCCAGTGTGTTACAAGGACTGGATAAGCACTATCAGCACCATTTTTTCAGAGGGGGAAACAGTCACACAGGTGAAGGTACTTGATGGTTCATGCAGTGAATCAGTGAGAGAACTGGAAATAGAGCTAAGTGTACTCCCAGTCTAACAATGACACTTGTAAATTGTAACTGTTAAGACACTGAAACCTACCAATGGTAAAGCCTGGTGAGGTATAATTGAGGGTCTGATTTAAATATAAACAGAATCTGAAAATCAACCCTGAAACACCTACAATATCCTCATTGGAAATAGTGGTGAGTTAAGAACAGTGTGTTGTCCCAGATATTCGTCAGTGGTTCTGTTTCCCAACTCTGGTGACTGAGACAGATCCTTATGTTAATGAAATTATTGCACTAATCACGAAATTGATCTTGAGAGAAGTCTGGTTTGAGCCACCTTTGAGACCCTTCTGCAATCTATATTTTCTCTCCAAAAAGCCAGTGGACCACTAAGGCTGAAAAAGGAATGGAGTCAGGGGGTGTGTGAGTGAGTATGTCTGACAGCCTGCTTTTAGGGTGCTTTTGCAATCCTGGAAATAAACAGATTTTTGCTGTCTCACCAAGAGCTCAAGCTTTCCTTTTCCCTTGCATCCCATCCCAAAATTACATATGCTCCCTCCATTCCCCCCTCCAAGACAGAAACTTGAGTTTTAAAACAGTTATTTTCCTCCACTTTGTATTCTGGGTTTGTTTAAAGGCTACTTGCTGGCAAAGGGTTAATCAGCTGTCTTGTTGAGAAATGAATTTGGATGAACTATCATTAAATTCTTATAAAAAATTGATTTCCTTGGAGAATGTTTCCATCAAACATTTATATAACCCAGAAAAGGCCAGTGAGACTGACACACTTATAAATATGATATGCTGGATGCTTTAAAACGTTATTGACGGAGAGGACTGAAAATGTTCTCAGCCACCAGCTTCTATAAAGGAAAGCTGAGAGAACTTGTTGTCTTAATCTAATCTTCCTGGTTTCTCCTGGAGGTGGACTATGAAATATTAAATCTTTTTTTACTCTATCTCATGAATGCATCCTTTTGACATAAGCTCAGCCCTCCTCTCAGATGCACATGTACCTGGTGTAATTTGAAAAATGGGCACCAGCACTGGAGATGAACTTGTTAGTGTGTCTAGGCTCTGTGGTAGATTGACCTACATTTTAAGCAAAATGAGCATCAGTCTCTGTAAACAATCTGAGCAGATCCTCCTCATTGGGTTGTTGGTCCAACCGAATCTGACTTCTCTCAAATTTTGCTGCATGGGACATGGAATTTTAATGTGCCTGCGGAGCAGCAATAGCTTGAATGGCTCTTTACTAGAGAATGTCCCCGCACGTGCAAATTCTCCATCAAGCAGCTTTTGTTTTTGTTCTTGAGGTTTTTGTTCTCCCTGATTGAATTTAATGTCCCTTCATTCTCTGTCTCCAGTCAAGCCAGCGACTGCTGTTCATTTGCAAGAGCGCCACACCTGCTACAGTCCATTGGCACAGTACGTGGGCATGTAGTAGCATTCTGTGGCAGAAGTCTTGTAAAAGCAGGGGAGGGGCAGGGTCTGGGTATCTTTTTTTCCTCTCTTTGAAGGCATTTACTTACAATAGGACAGTGATGAGACCCAAATGATGGGGGAGGAGGAGGAAATGCTATGAATTTTGCTTACAGAGCAGCATATAGCAATCAAGCAGATGGGCTCTTTCTTCTTGGATAGTCTCCTTGCATATTTAATCTCACTTGCAGTTCCTGAAAGATGGACATTTCTCTAGCTCTGTTTATTAGATATCTGTAAAATTCAGGCTTTCTAATCAAGTAATGAAAAGAGCTTCTCTTCCTTATGAAATATTAGGAGTTGGCTGTGGAAGCTGGGTGCAGATGAGGCTGCCTGACTGGCTTTCAGTGATGTCATGCTAATGTTAGTAATATCCAATAAATGCTTGACTATGACCTTTTTACCTGAAGGTTTTTGTTCACTTTCTCACCCTAGCAATGAAACCATCCCAGCCATGCATTTTGAGGGGCACTCTTGCCCTTCCAGCATGGCAGAAGTCATTTGGCCTTTGTTTCATAGCTACCTAGGGTAAGCTGTGACGGCCAGAAATGCGACAAATTGGTCCTCTGAGCCAGGTGGCATTTAGATGTGTTAATACCCTCTTATTTGCCCAGGTACTGATTGAGCAGCTAAATGCAAAATTTGGACATCCTCTATCTATGAAAACTTGGCTTTCTGGTACTTTTAGGAATGCCTCTGTGGAAAGCCTATTAAGATGAGCCCCTGAAAGTAGTATTTGTAATGTGTGTCCTGATCAGTTGTCTGGATGCTCAACTGACACCAGCTTATCGCTCCTCCAGGATCGATGTGAAAAGTAGTGCTCAGTAGGTTTAGAATACTTGCATAGAGTGCCCTTTGGCCAAGGATTTCAGAGTGCTTCCAGTAGCAGCCAATTGCCTCTGTGAGCTCGGTAAGGGATATATAGGAATCCACTGATCAAATCCTCCATTTCTTGGGTGAAATGTGGTAGGCTTTTAACAACACACAGCAACACTCCAGCACAATTTAGGACTGTCAACGAGGACTAATGTATCCAGTTGAAACTGTAGGGGGATGTTAGGGAGGCAGTTTATAATACCAGAATTGCAATTTGACTGTCTTGTGTTTAACAGCCCTCCTCTTACTCAGTGGATCATGGGATCTTTGAGAACAGGTGGTCAAGAGCACTGCTTTGCTTTGGGTGTGAGATGAGTGTCCATCATAAGAGTACCACTTAGTACCCATGATTTGCTATCTCCTACACTTGTCCTTACCCAGGGACCATTGAGTTTTAACCTTTTTATTCACATAGCCTGGTGTCTCTCTTCCAGCAGTGCTGTGACCTGGGATACCATGCCAGCCTCAACAGAGCTCTCAGGACGTTCCTGTCTGCGGAGCTGAACCTGGAACAGTCTAAGCATGAGGGCTTGGATGCCATTGAGAATGCAGTGGAGAACTTGGATGCCAACAGTGACAAGCAGCGCCTCATGGAGATGTACAACAACGTCTTCTGCCCTCCCATGAAGTTTGAGTTTCAGCCCCACATGGGTGACATGGTCAGTTTATCTCCCTCTGCTCCAGCTCTGTAAACTTGCACAGAAATCTCCATCCCGTTGAATTACATTGAAAGAATTAGAACTGTAGTAAAACAAAACTTCCGTGCTGGTTGGGGCTCCGGGGCGTGTACTCTGGGTCACTGGGCTGGAGGTCAAGTGTGGAAGAATGGCCTTGAGACTATTGTTACAGGACAGTGTTGGCTAAGTGGGTAAGTGACAAGGACTGCAACCTTTCTGTGGAGTCCTGTACATAGGTGGGAGGGAAAACTGCTATGCAGGATGAGATGGGGACAGTGCAACTTCCATAAGCAGCTTCTTCAGCTATCCATACACTGCACTTATGGCAGCCTCCTCCAAAAGGCCACCTGTTTGATTCCCACCTGGGAGTTGAGGGGAAGGCCTTGGAAAAGGGACACAGTAGGCAAATATAAGCCGTGGCATGGATTTCTGTAGACTGCAATTAACTCATTTTGAGTAAGAAAGCAACTGAAGAGGAAAGCAGCTAAATAGCTGTGATCCTAAAGATGGAGAAACACCATTGTTCCCTTCCCATACATGCATCTTCTACCTATCCAGGCTTGGTAAAATGTATCAAGCATACCAAGGAGACTGCTGAGACAAGGACTCTCAAATTAGAAGTCTGAAGTAACATCTGAAGGATTTAATCATCCCATACAGAGCCCAGCTCTGCTTCCTCAGCCACATTGCCCTCAGCTGTTTACACAGACACATCACTGGCACTTTCCAGTTGCATAGGTTTGTGGAGGGTGCAGCAAGAGACGGCAGAAAAATCAACTTGAAATATCTGCTTGATCAGTCTCTCCCCCCTCTGACACCTCATTCCTAAGACTGAATTGGGGAGCTCTTGCTTGCTAACACGCCAGTGGAAGAAAATTGTACCTATGTATATATAGCCCCTTTTTGTTAGAGGAGCTAATTCGAAGAAAATTTCTGCTGCAGAAAGAAGCCAGTATTCAGAGTCATTAATCTTTGCTACCTAAACTGATTCCTAGAGCCCTGCCACTGCCTGAAGAAAAATAGAAAAACAAGCAATTTAATATGCAGTTTTGAGACATTTGATTGTGTAGTCCTGGAGCACAAATGGTTTGTGGTGCTTCACACATTTTATGGTGACACAACACAGTTGAAGGATTTTCATTTTGACAATGAAAATGTATTGCTAGACAGCTTTATCCATTGTGTCTGCGTATCTGGGAGCAGGGCCGTAGCAACAAAGAACGTGGCCTCCTCCGAACATATGTCCGGGGCACCTTACAATGCAGAAACGATAAAAAAAAACTAAACAACTAAATTAATAACATTTATCCGCCGACTGCCATTATGAATGCAAATACACATTCTTTGAATGGGTCCAACTAAAATTCGAAACTGCCCGACAGACAGCTGATGTAGCCAATAGCATTATGATGTATCATAATGACTTCACGGTTTTGTCAGTAAAACCGACATGGATTGTGCAATAGCATCAATAAATGTCACTTACCTAGTTATACCTTACATTTTTTTTTTGCCACTTTTAGGGGCTCCCTTCCTTGCGGGGCCCCCTCCAGTTGGAGGGTACGGAGGGCGCTCACTACGCCTCTGTCTGGGAGCTATGTTTGGGAACCAAACTGAAGCCAGCTCACAAATCTAAATGGTATTTGCATGCAGTGTAATGACTTAGGTCAGTTGGCTGGATGTCTAGATTATCCAGGCGAACACGAGGAAAGGCTGGAGAGATGTTTCCTGATGGCCAGTGGGCTCTTTCGTTCCTAGACATACAGACACAGTGTAAGGCTGGCTGTCTCTTTCTTCTTCGGTGATGGAATGGAGGGCAGGGAACATGTGAAAACCATGAGTTGGAAAGTGGTCTTTTTATTCTATACTCATACATAGATTAGTGTCCCTAGGATAGTAAAGAGGACTGCTCCCACCAGCCAACTCCGGTTTCTAGTCCCACATATTCATTCCCCATCCTCCACCAGATATCCCTAGTCATGAGACTTGATGGTGGTCCTGCTGACTTGATGTGTTATGTCTGTAGGAAGGTTTGTATAGGTCTCCTAGGATTGTTGGGGTGGTTCTGGTATGTATGAAATTTACTTATATAATATACTGTGGGGGAGGGGGAGTGTGGGTGTAGAGCTTGGTTGGCAACTTGAGCCTTAACTGATTGTAGCTTTGTGCCATGATACCAGCAGTTTATTCTTACCAAAGCGCATGGCTGTGTAATGTGAGCATTCTCACCAGCACCGAGTATGTAAAAAGGTGCTTGCCTGGCTGTCACATAGCAAACAAGTATAATCCTTCCTGTAGCCATGGGGAATACTAGATACCCCAAGTGGACAAGCCAAAAGCCTGCTTTTTCCCTTCACAAAGTACTTGACTTGTTAGACCAAATTCTTCCCTGCCATAAGCTGACATAGATCCCACTGAAGTGTCTGGGTTCTGTTGAGCCTGTGGTCTCTAGTGCAAGTCAGATGTTTCAGGATTAGCTCATTGACAGTGAGTCTTGTTTCTCTTACTCAATTCTTCCTTGTCTCTTTTTTTTTCTCTCTCCTATTTTGTTTGACCTTAGGGGCAGGGGATTATAACTCAGTAAAACATGGGGCTTAGCTTTGATTTGTTTTGGCTTAAATTCAGAGACTTCTCAAGCACTAAAACTATCACTATCGTTGGACTGTTGGTTTAATACCATAATGCAATAATTATGATTTTCTTGGATATTGAATGTACTGTGGCTCTATCAAGGGGGCTTCTTTTTTGCAGGTGTCACAACTGTGTGTCCAGCAGCCAGTCCAGAGTGAGTTGGTGCAGAGATGCCAGCAGCTGCAGTCTAGATTATCTACGCTCAAGATTGAAAATGAAGAGGTGAGCTGCTAAACCGCTTGCAGCATTTGCAATATTAGAATCTTCTCATAGCCCAGGGACAAGGGAGTACCGCATCTCAGTAAGCCTGTTTGCGCTGATCTGTGTAGGAAGATGTGGAAGGAGGGCAGCAGAGGGCTTCAGTGTCTTAGTCTGTATCCCTGGCTTTCCTTCCTAGCAGCTTTGCATGGGGCAGAAATTTTGAAGACAAATCCAGTGTTTATCCTTTTACCCAATATGGATTGCTAGGCGTGGCCACGTCTCAGGAAGCCACACCTGAATAGCATCGGATCAATGATCTATCTTGTTTAAAAAATAATAAACCTCAGGCAAGTCCTAATTTTTGTTTCACTTGAGTGTTTAGCTCTCATGTAAACAATAGACTCGGATTTAATACAGTTCTTTCTTCTCATGGTTTATAAAACAAACCTATACTACAAATGTATCCCTTACAGCTACTGTTCAACATGTTTCTTTGTATTCAGCCTAGTTTTACTAATATTTGCTGGCAGGTACTGGAGTATTTCTCCCATGTGAAACAAATGAGATGCTAGTCTATATTGGAGAATCTCTTATTTCTTTTCTACAAATACCAGAAGCATTCGTTGCTGTTGTTGTTTTTTGAAGTCTCAATCTCTTGTTTACTTGTCTGGGCACAGAAGTCTTCACAAATGTGTTAAAAGCTAGTGTCTAGATTAAAAAAAGACAAATAAGATTGCACATCTGTACCTATGCATTAGTGGTTTTTTAATTTGTATTTTAAGATTGCAATCTAAACAATAAGATACTAGAGAATAAATCGCTTACATGGCAGTTATTAGATTTTTGTGTGTAATATTGATACTATACTCTTAATAAGGAAAAAAATGATGGTACTTGAAATATCTATGTTCAGTTACTTAAAAAACTAGAAACTATAATCAGGTATTACTTTCTGATATTCAAGTCCATCTCCTGTTCCATTTGGGCATAGATGGCGCGGGGCGGACAGGAATTAAGCTGATTTAGGGTTCAGTGCTTGTGATCAATAAGTCGCTATCAGATTCTCTAAGTGAAGTATACCTTTTCTCCTTCCATTATCTGCTATTTCAGACAGACACTTAAATGCCAGCAGATGGGAAATGGGTTTGTATGAAAAAACTGGAGGCAGAGTGAGATTCTTGCAGTCCTTACTGTGGGGTGTTTGTGGTGAATTGGTTAAATTGTTTGTGCCTGTGTAGAAGGGCAGGTTTTGGCACCTGTTGTAAATAGCAATTTGGCTCTTGCCAAGTTAGATGGCTACACATTTGGCACCTACACTTTCACTGCCTGATATCTGTTCGTTCACTGTGCAGAGATGTAAATGACTGTGCAAAGTGCAAGGCAGGGGAGAAACAAACAGTGATTTTTTGAAGATCAAGTTAATCTCTTTTGAAAAGGAGATAGAGGGAAATCAGCCTTTGGATCATATTGGCACAGTGAGGCGCTTCCCCTCTTCTGTGCTGCCTCTTTCCCTCCTCTCCTAACCCTAAGCATTCATCCCATCAAGGTCTAGTATCTTTCTCAGTCTCTTTAACCTGAAGGGAGTAAATGGATGGCATTGCATGGGGAACCCCTCAGAATATCCAGTGCATACCTCCAGCCCCCCTGTAATTTATCATCCTGTTTGTGCGATTCCTTTATAGGCCCCAAGCAAGGAAGACACTTTCAGTAAAAGACTTGACAAATTACAAGGAGGTCTTACTTTAGTGCAGTGTGTTTTTGTTTTGAAGCCCAATAGATTTAGTGACATGAATAAAATGATTCTGAGCCTTCCACCTTTCCCCGCAACACTTCTCCTTACTATATGGACAGATTCCCCTATTTCCCCCGCACCAGGGCACTGGAATAAAGCTTTCCTTACCACAGGGTTTGTACAGCATACAGCAGAGGCTGGCAGCCTTTCAGAAGTGGTGTGCCAAGTCTTCATTTATTCACTCTAATGTAAGGTTTCGTGTGCCAGTAATACATTTTAACATTTTGAGAAGGTCTCTTTCTATGTCAATAATATATAACTAAACTATTGCTGTATGTAAAGTAAATAAGGTTTTTAAAAAATGTTTAAGAAGCTTTATTTAAAATTAAATTAAAATGCAGAGCCTCAGACCAATGACCAGGACCTGGGCAGTGTGAGTGCCACTGAAAATCAGCTCGCGTGCTGCCTTTGGTACTCGTGCCATAGGTTACCTACCGCTGGCATACAGCAATGCAGATTTATTTTGCTGCTAGTTGGTTGTTTACGTGGACTGTGCTCTGTTAATTAGCAGAGCTTGTACTGTGGTTACGGCCCATAGGACTCAAAGGAAGTCATATTAATAAAATGTTCTGGGACACTGATCCCCTGTTTTTCACCTGCTAATTCTTATCTTTATATTGTTTATTATTTTAACTCCTCTTTGTCCTTGCTGAGACAGGTTAAGAAAACTATGGAAGCCACACTGCAGACTATCCAAGACATAGTCACTATTGAGGACTTTGATGTCTCTGACTGCTTCCAGTACAGCAACTCCATGGAATCTGTCAAATCCACAGTCTCTGAAACGTTCATGAGCAAGCCAAGCATTGCCAAGAGACGGGCCAATCAGCAAGAGACTGAGCAGTTCTACTTCACGGTAAGGGATTTGACTTGCAAGGTGTTCACAATGACAAGAAGCTCTCAGGAACGTTTGAGATACTGTATTCATTGCCCCCTTATAGATACCCATGACTGTATTCTTGTTCTCTTGAGTTTTCCTGTTTAATCTCCAGGGACAATTTTAATTTTTATAGGAAGCCATTTGAATCCACTTCTTAGTAATGTTGAATAGCTCTTCCTGAAACTAGGAGATCTGCTTATTACCAGGTTTACACTTCAGAGGAAATTAAAATAGAACAGAGAGCGCCCCGGGTTAGTCTTATTTTGAAAGAATTTAAAGGGACAGTATTTTAATAATTTTTAATTTTTATTAACACATGCTTAAAGAGTTTAGCTATACTTTGTTTTCCTCCAGTAGGTAAACGCTGACAACTTTGATTTGCTTTGTTGCTAATGTAGAAAATGCCACTGTGGCTCACTTATTCTTTTCTCAAACTCGGCATCATACTATAGGCTTCAGTCCAGTAGCAGTCCAGGATAGAGAGCTCCCAGTGGAGGCCCAGGAGGTCAAGGCAACTCTGCATAGATGCAGTGGCTGGCCTGCAGGATCAGGGCACTAGATCCATAATCAGGAACTTGCACTGTTTCTGACAAAAATGATCTGCTGTAGATCCATGAGAAGGGAAAATTAGTGTTCCTGGTTTATTCTTGCTGCAGCCAGAGCTGGTTTTTTTTTAATTAAACAAATTAAATTAAATTAATGGAGATATCGTATCTCCTAGAGGTGGGCGGGACCTTGAAAGGTCATCGAGTCCAGCTCCCTGCCTTCACTAGCAGGATCAAGTACTCATTTTGCCCCAGATCCCTAAGTGGCCCCCTCAAGGATTGAATACACAACCTTGGGTTTAGCAGGCCAATGCTCAAACCACTGAGCTATCCCTCCCCCCACCCCAAATTTGTTAAAAAACAAATTATGAAATGTTGGTATTAGATTTTTTGTTTAAAAAAGACATACAAGTACTTTTATCTACTGAATATAATTTAGCATTTGGATTGTAGTATGGCCAGGTGGGTAAAATCTGGTCTCTCTCATCAGCCTACAGTTGAGCTGAAAGGACAGAGCTTAAAATTGGGAAGGAAATTTACCCAAGTGCGCGCACAGATTTGGTCTTGAGGGAAAATGTAAGTCACCCAAAGTAAAAATTCCAAGTTTCTTCTAGATTTACTACCTTTCAGACCAACATGTATTTTTTTCCCGGAGTTGTGATCACTTAAGTTGAGCTGCTGCATCATTTAATATTTTGAAAATATATTCTTCCAAAAAGTAGATGAAAACCAAACCTATACAATTCATTACTCTGACCCCTTTTGAGAGCCTACTGCTATATTTAAAGCTCTCCTGTTCCTCTTACAAGAATGGTGTTGCTTATTAAAATTGTGAAGTTCTGTGCAAATTACATTGGCTGACAGGATGGTTTTTGTCAGATCTTGTCTAATAGTAAACTCTCCGATAAACCTATCATCCCTTAGACAAGCACTCCAAATGCTTAAAAATAATGCATTAAATGTAAAAGTATTCT
The DNA here is from genome assembly GCF_025201925.1 of Gopherus flavomarginatus. NCBI lineage: Eukaryota > Metazoa > Chordata > Testudines > Testudinidae > Gopherus > Gopherus flavomarginatus. The sequence continues at coordinate 14,042,585 of NC_066621.1, read as the reverse complement.
TTTAAGGTGAAACTGTCAGTTAGCAAAAAGTGGGCAGGTGAATTGATGCAATTAAGAAGCACTTGACTAGCCTGCTTGTGATTATGGAACTAGAAAAATGATATCTTAAATTGAATTTCAGGTATTCCCTCTAGAGAGAGCGGGTGCTGTATATGTAAATATTCACATGCTCATAGGGTTAGTTTACTGTGATTTTTATCTATGCACAGTACTTTTCCATTTCATAGTGTTAATATCCTGCTCCCATGCAGCCAGTCCCAGAGGATTGTAGAGCTGTCTCCCAGAAATGAAGGTGCTATTTATCATGTCATATGCAACCATGATAAAATAACTGGGAACTGAATGAGGCTGATGTATGAAGGACCCTGTAAACTGTCAAAGCAGATACTTTATTGATTTTTTTTATTGGACACACTTTTATAGATATCCTTAAGAATTCCAGACTTTGAATCTGTAAAGATTGGTTGTTTCCTCATGCATAGAAATGAGCTGATGAGCATAAAAGAGAACTAGGACAAAGCCATGGTAAATGCAGTATTGTTAGGACAGTCAAAATACACAGACCTTCTAACATACAGAACAGACCCGTGTAAAGGAAAGACACTCATCTCCTCTCATTTCATATACTTCTGTATTGCAGATCAAATGTGATGCATATACACACACACACGCACCATGTGTATGTGCGTGTGCATGTACACGCATGCACAGTGCTCACTGGAAGATAACAAGAAACAACTTCAATAAGTATCAACATAATCCTCTGTTCCAAATCAATATTTACATACCATGCTGTTTGCTTTTGAACTTGTCAGCATTCATATACTGTGGTGGTAAGTACAATATGCAAGAGGGATTGCGTTCAGAAAACAAGTTACATTTAATCATCTGCGAAGGATAGGAAGGAAGGAGGATGACTCAGCTTTCCCATCTGTAAAATGGGGATTAATTTTGGCTTTATAGTTAATTATAATAGTTTTAAAACTAATAGTAAGCAACACTACAGTGCTTGCTCTCTTCAAAGTGCTTTACAAAAATGAATTAATAAAATTTGACAAAACTCATGACGAGTAAGTATTTCTAATTTCATCGATAATTAATTTTACAGAAATGTCTTGCTGCTGCTCTCAATGTACACTTTCTCTTTTAATCACTGCCATTAGCACAGTGATGTGATGATCTGATTTACTCATTGCAATCTGAGAACACCGCTAATTGTGCTGATTGCATCCATGTTGATGTTGTTTTTTAAAAAAAAAAAAAAATAGCTGCTCTGCCCAGATTTGAGATGGAGCCAAGGATATGGGACATGTGACAGAAACTATTTCCATGTAGTCTCGAAAACATAACTGTCTGCCTTGGTAGCAAAGCAGGAAGATGTACTCTAGTTTACACTTTGCTCTATTATGCATTCCACCTGCTGGAAAAATTTAAACAGGCTCAGGGTGAGGGAGAGTATTAAAGGTGCGTGGATGTGGGAAAGACAGCCGTTGCAGTGTGCACACGGTCACTAGTTAACAGACCCTCCTTTCTGAGGTCTTTGCAATACAGAAATTGTATTATGACTGCTATCTTTCTTTTGTCCTCTTGCGTCTGATTGTACTTAGATTAAATCCAGGCCAGAAATGAAATCATGTGGAGTTCACACATACTTTTGTGTTTGTTTTTACTGTTTGAAACAGAATGCTGCTGGATCTTCATAATTCATCAAGAAAAACTTGCAGGTTTGATTTTAAATGAACATCCTTTTTATTTGTGTGCTCCTGGAAGTTGGCAGGCTGTGGAAGGTTGGATTTAGTGTAGTGTGAAGAGGATATGAAATACCAGTAGTTTGTAGGAACCATTGTTTTCTTTGTAGCAGCAATAGGAGAACTCTGCACTGGGCACAGTGTTCCTAATGTAACTCACAGAGACACCTCACAGCCTCAGAGACCAGAAAAAATATCAGAAACGCATAATGTATTTCTCTGGAACCCTAAGTGTTTGATAAGCTCAATATACAGGAATCTCTTTTCTTACCTCTGAAATGCAGCCACTTCTGAAATAAAACAAAGCAGTTCAGAGTGGCACCACGCAAATTTAGAGTAGTATGTGACAGTCATCACTTCCTATCCTAAATAGTGATGAGTGTGTGTGTCATACTGCAGGGGGGAATTTCCAGGTAGCATTGCTCAAATTCTGCTTTAGCCAGGAGGCTGGAGCTAAACCCCACCTCCTTTACTCATAAGTTACTTTAATGACCTCAACTGGCCAGGAGAAAAGTTTTGTTTCCTTCATGAGATGGCATCTCCAGTGTCGCATATGGAGCACCCTGGGTTTTACAGAAATATCTATCAAGTGCAGGGCATCTTCAGCTCTGCTTTGATTGCATGCCTTAGATAGTATGGCGATTTTTAAAGCTGTTCTTTCAGATTGTGGCCTGTCTGCCTTTTCCGCAGCATAGTGCACAGGTCACCTGAGATTTAAGCTAGTGTAAATGGTGGATTCTTTGTAACCTGAAGTCTCTAAATCATCATTCGAGGACTTCAGTAACTCAGCCAGAGGTTATGGGTCTATTACGAGAATGGGTGTGGTCAGCAATGAGAACTAGGACAAAGCCATGGTGGATGCAGTACTGTTAGAGGAGAGGGAGAACCAAAATACATAGCTGTTTTAAGATACAGAACAGACCCACGTAAAGGAAGTACACCTTTCTCCTCTCATTTCATACATTTCTGTATTGCAGATGTGTGGCATATGTACATAGGTCCCTTTTGACCTTAAAGTCTGAGTGTCTGTATGCAGTTCCTCAGGAGCAAGGATTCATGGTCAAATGGGATCCAGGAGGGCAATCTTGTACCTCATTATCAAATGGTTATTTGTTTTAATGGGATCTTGACTGACAGCAGGAAGTAAACCATTGACCTATGACCAGTCCTGCAACAAAAGGTTTCTCTAATTACTGCACAACCTAGCCCAGTAATGCTTTGGCATCTTGTTCTTCCGCATCTCAGTGAGGTGCACTGACTTTACAGACAGTCTGAATCTTCATTTTAATCTTCAATTTCTCATTATTTTAAAACAGTGTTGTTTTTTTTTCAAGATCTGCTGATATCTCATGGGAGATTTTTTAAAATCCATTCATTACAGAGGGCTTTATATTGTTGATTTTCAGGAGTCTCTCATTCCCTTTGACCACAGTGTTCTGTGTGGTGGGTGTGTTTGGTAACTGGGGATACTCTCATGCAAACAGTGTTTCTCTACTAGGAATTCATGAACTTGTACTGCTGATTTAATGATATAATATGTTGGGTAATATAATTAGCTGGTATGAAGAATGCTGATAACAGATGTTTAAGAGCCTGGTGTTAAGTAAGGAATAAGCAGAAGACCAGGTACAATTTCAGAGAAACACAGATCCTATTTTCATGCAAATAACTGTCCGTGTGGCCTATCCATATCAGTATTTAATATCCCTAGCTGAATAATAAATAGGATAAAGAGGCGAAAATTGCGTGTTAAAGCAGAATTGTGTCTGAGGATATTTATCAATTTTGCCATTAGAAGTCGGTGATTCTTTAATACTATCTGTACCTCCCTACAAATGGCATCCTTTTATATTCTTCGTCAATATGCAAAGAGATGCAGCCAAGAAATACAGTAATGCAATTCCATCAAGGTGGTTCATAAACCATGAGACAGTAACTGAAGCATTTTGTCACAAGAACAAAGATGAAACTTCATTACACGCTTTAGTTTTATATTATGGAATTAAAATGTGTATTTGATTTGTTGGTTTTTCTTTTGTGTTCCATATTGTCAAAAAATTTGTACACACTTCCAATGTTCTGCCTAACTAGAAGGAATAGAACTCACTTCAGCTGTAGGGGAACGGATGGCTCAGTGGATTGGTAGTGGGGAAGAACATAACACAGCTATGCCACTGATTCTGCTCTCATCCAGAAAGGTGGTAGTTCAAAATCTGTAGCTCTTGGGTTCTTTCATTTCAGCTCCTAGTGGACATGCTAACACCCCACACAATGGATTAGCCCTCTTGTTCGTTCTCTAAGCCAAGAGGCCAAGAAGCGACGGGGTCATGGAGACTGAATGGCCCTTACACCTAGAGGTGGTCCCTCCCTGAGGGGAGTGGTATCTTCACAGGCCAGTGTGAGCAAACGTTGACTTGCTGTTGTCCTTTGTGTACTTGGTCCATGGAAAAATAATAGTTCAGTACGTAGGGCTGCTAATACGGTATCTCTTCGCAGAACAAAACATACAGTGTTTTTTAATCTGTGGGGTAAGGGGAGGGGGAAGCAAACTAGTAATCCTGATGGAAATTTTTGAGTTTACTCTATTTTTTCAAATATACAGCTTGTTTCCTTGCTGTAAGTTGAAGTGTAAAAAGCTCTGACTCAACTCCCCACTCCCCATCTCACAACAATAACTAATAATATAAAAATAAAACCAATAAACTATACATTGGACAAAGGAAAACACCTGCATTTGGTTTTTGGCCTGAATAACAATGAAAATCCGGTTTTTCTCTTGGGTGTTCATTATAATGTCAGAAGGTGCCAGGAGATAGTGAATGCAGAAGTAAAGCAAGAATGAAATAGTCAGTCTGTCTTTGTCTATACTTCAGAAAGAAGCTTAGGTCTCTGGGGAAGCAAGTTTATTTGTGGATCTTGAAACTTTTGATTTACCCATTTTTGGCCAGATCTTGCAATATTTTGCGCCTATTCAGCTCTCCTTGACTTCTATCAGAGTTGAGGGAGCGTGACACCTTTCAGAATCAGACTTATCTCCCATCCCAACTTCCTGGAGCATGAAATGCAATATCATTTGGGCGTTTTGCGTGAGGTATGCAGGGATGAAGTTGCAACCTGGTTGTCTGTCAAAACTTGAGTGAAATTGTCTAGATCTGAATAGATGGATGTGATTCTTTTTTTTTTTAACCTAAATGATTAGAATGCAAGAAGCAGCCTATGCTTGGAATAGATTTGGACAGATTCTGGGAGGAAATATCCAGTCAGCACTAAACTTTGGTACAAGGTTCTTTTGAAGGTTCTAAACTGTTTGATTATCTTTAATTTTTAATTTATTTTTCCACTCACTTTGCTGCTTCCTGCTTTCATCTGAGACCAAAGCTGTTGCTGTACAAGCCCACAACAAAGCCATAAACGCTGCAAATCTCCCAAGAGCCTTAGTTTTGATGAAATTCCTACTCCGGTTGTTCAGACTCAGGAGCAGCATCCTGATTTTTGGCCACTAATTAAAACCCAAATGCCAATCTTCTTAGTGACTGGCTTGTCTCTAGAAACTAACAGTCAGCGGTCCCACAACTTGGTGCTTCTGGGCTCTTAAATAGTTTATTTTCCCTTGATACTGTCTACGTATCCTGTTCCGTGATTCTTCTCACCCTTTAAGTATATTTATAGCATGCCCATTGTTATGACCCACACAAGACCAACAGAGTAAAATAGCACTTTAATACACCATTTGTATTTCAAGGAGCTTAGTCTAAACTTGACACTACAAAGCTAGAGTGAAAGACAGTGGATAGAAATGAGGTAAGATGAGGTCAAGAGTTGGAATAATTTATCATAGGATATTGTCTTCCCTTGAGCTCGCTTTCTATCGGTTCCATTTTTGAAGTGTTGTAGTGTATTATATGACAAAGTTGTATTCATCACTAATATTTTGAGCAAAAGATTATAAATGCTTAACCTCTTCCAACTGTAAACTTGACACTGATTTTCTATACAGCACTCTGTACACTTGCAGCATGTTAGCAATGAAGAAAAATGTATTGTCCTCCAGAATAAGTGGTGAAACAGTTTATAAATCTCTTCTGAAGAGCTGAAAAACCTATCCATGTCAAGAGAAACAAATAGGGTATAGTCTGTGATATTTTGGCTTGAGATGAGCAGAGCAAATGTCATCTTTGTTGGGTTTTTTCCTTTCCTTATTGTGTCTCCAGAATAGAGGCAGATGCAGTATCTGACGAGTAAAGTGGGGTGAGAGAGGTTAAGTGAGAGAATAAGCACAGTAGCAGCCTTTTAGTTTGTTAAAACAGATTGTTCATTCAGTTGTCGGTGACATGATGAAAGTGCATTTCTGTCTGGAGAGCGGGGTGTAAGACCGCCACTTAGATGTCTCAGACATGCCAAGCATTCAGCTGCGAGTCAGTCCATATCTAGACTGGGGCAAGAGAAATGAGATGGCAGCTTGCTAGGGTCTGGGCTGAGACTCCGATATACGTCTGTAGATTTATTTCATCCTTCTCGCTATAGAGTTCAGTAACTATAGTTCACAACTGTATACAGAGTCCAGCAGACCAAAGGTTGTCAACTGAGAAATAAACACCCCTTGATGGTCTTGCTTTTCTCATTCACCCCAACAGAAAATGAAGGAGTACCTGGAAGGCAGGAACCTGATCACTAAGCTACAGGCCAAGCATGACCTTCTCCAGAAGACTCTGGGAGAAAGTAAGTCTGGGACCCGCTTGTCACTGCATTAGACAGTCATCTGTAGTTATTAAATTAGTCAGCTGACTGAGTGTAACTGTCCTAGATTACCAATGCTACGTGGACATATTCATGTTTTATGAATTTATTTGTCCAGCTTGCTTGGTGCAGCACTATGGGTGCTTGAGTAATTGTGAAAGGCAAATACAAATACTTAATGAGGTACTAATGTGCCTCATCTGTTTGTTTAAATGAAGCATGTGCCCATTCAGGGCCCCCCTCTGTTAATAATCTGAATAGAGGTAAACCTTGTGATTTACTGCTAACTGCTGATCTTAGAAGCATTGCCTCATTAGGGTGGTAGAAAGGTTTGTTTGCATGGTAGATGAGCTGCTTTTCACTTCTGTAGGTTCAGTCCAAACCAGGCTAATGCAGAACATGACGTTTATTCGTGGAAATAGAAATTTCAGAGCAGACAGTATGTGTTGCCCCTGCATTTACTTGGTACAAAGCAGCAGTCAAGATTGTATGTTCCCACCACTGCTAGCCAAACACACACTTCAAGCAATGCATCCATGTCTGCATACAAACCTCCCCCACCAGCATTTGCAGAGAGGATGGATTGGCAGTCTCAATATCTAGTCCAGGGGTAGGCAACTACGGCACGTGTGCCGAAGGTGGCACGCGAGCTGATTTTCAGTGGCACTCTCACTGCGTGGGCCTGGCCACCGGTCCGGGGGGCTCTGCATTTTAAATTAATTTTAAATGAAGCTGCTTAAACCATTTAAAAAACCTTATTTACTTTACATACAACAATAGTTTAGTTATATATTATAGACTTAGAGAAAGAGACCTTCTAAAAACATTAAAATGTATTACTGGTATGCGAAACCTTAAATTAGAGTGAATAAATGAAGACTCGGCACAGCACTTTTGAAATGTTGCCGACCCCTGATCTAGTCTGACTCATAGAACCTTATGTTTACATGATTGCAGGGCCTGCTCCTCTTTGCTAGGTATCTGAATTGAAGGCCGCAAAGTTTATAGTGCGCAAGTTGTCTTCCGGATGAGAATTTAAACAGTGCGCAGGTTGTAAAATGTTTGCTTTCAGGATAAAAACGTTCTTTCTCTCTCTTCTCTCCTCCCCCCCCCCCAAAAAAAAAAAAAAAAAAAAAGCTTCATGTTAATCAGTCCAAACTTGTAGGAAGTGAGGAAAGGATATTGAGATTCCCTGGGATTGTCCTGGGAAGGGGAATCAGAAATGCTGTTTCCTTAGAGCATTTTTCCTCTGTCTCTAAGCATCTCCAAATGACACCCAACCTGCCCCTGTGACTAATCACATTCCTGGTTCATAGCTGACCTCTGCATACCATGACCTCTTTCTTCTTAACCTGCCTGCCCCTTGAACTGATCTCAAGCTGAGGGGCAGAAGGCAGGAGCAAGAAGAATGTTTAATGTGTTGGTTGTATCTCTCTAGATTTAGAAGCCCCTGCTGTTTTTGGTTGCTTTGCTATGCTTAAACTTCTTTGGAGCTGAGCTTGTGAAGGGATCTGGTGCATGTCAGACAGAGTGAGCAAGAGCCACTTTAAAAAACAAAAAACAAACAAAAAAAACACGCACACAAAAACCCTGCTGTTATATGTGAGATCAAAGGAAACTGAGGTGCATTATGCCTCCTATCCAAAGCAAGGAAATCAATGGGATGAACAGAGTTGAGTGCTCAGCATCCAGCTCCATTTATAAAATGTCACTTAACTAGGAATGGGTATACTAAACCTTTTCACACATTGCATCAGTCTCTCTCTAGGAAGTTTTGCCCACTGAAATGCAACGCGCAGCTGTATCTCTCCAGACACTGGGGAGTATATTTCTATTTTTTTTTGTGTTTTTCTTTTAGGTTACATTTTATCACTCCTCTTGCAAATTACCTTAATCTAAAGATGACAGGTTCTGGTAATAAAAATACCAGCAGGTCTTCCTTTCGACAAGTAATTATGTCTCTGACCGTCTGCGTTTGTCACTGTAATGTAAGAGCCCTTGATGTTGCCACAGCCGTGTAATTTATACATATGAATATTCCATGGTGGCAGTGGGACAGATGGTTAGGAACTCTAGTTCTGAATAACATTTTTATAAATTATGTACCATTTTAGTTAAATGAGCTTTTACACAGGGAGGGGAAAGTGGCTCCTCACAAAGTGTTCTATTGATTCTCAGCAATCAACAATCAGCCCTTTTTGTTCACTCTCTTCTATCCAGGATCAGGGAGGCATTAAACTCTGGAGGGGAAAGGAGAGCCAAATCATTAGCTGGTGTAAATCAGCATAGCTGTGATGTTGATTTATGCCACCTGAGGATCTGGCCTGGAATGTTAGGTTATCAAAGGTGCTTGCCAAATATTGTCTCCTTTTTTCCTTACTGTGCTATTTTAAAATGCTGCCTGTCTCAGCAGCAGCCATGGTAGCTTGGTCCCCAAATTGCAAACAGAATGAAAGTTAATGGAACAATTTTGCAAATATGATTGCGGAAAATATCATTAAAGCTCTGCCTCCTGAAATAACTGAATGCTAGCACGTCAAGCCTGTGGGCTAAAAAGTCAGAGAATGTTTTCAATCTTTCTAAGTGGCTTCATAAAGTATAATCTCTTATCCCCCCTCCCCCCCAGCTCCCTTGGGAAGGAGGAGGAGGGAGAGGTTGAAAAGGCTAGTCTTTTTGGCAGTGGAAGTCAACAATTAGAGTGCACGGGAACCATTTTCAGATACAATGCTTTCCAGAGAGAGTGTCCTCAGGCAGTTGAAGCTGCTTTCTGTATTTCCTGGTCAGCCACGGAGGAGCCTTGCCAACGGGGATGGGCTTGCATGATCTTCATAGCAGCAGTTCTTGGGGGAAGCAGCCACATTGTCACTTCTTAAAGCTGCTGTTCTCCCTTCCCCGTGATCCCCCCTCCCCCCACTTCCAAGTTAAGGTCTGCATGTCCATCAAAAGCGTTTTCCCATTTCTGTTCCCTGGTGCAAGCCTTTATATTTCTTTTTTCTGTCTCCCTAACAGGTCAAAGGACTGATTGCTCCCTTGCCAGGTAGGTGTGTCTCAAATAAACACTGTTTAAAAGAGAGCCTCCTCCAAAAAGACAGCTGACAAAAGGAGTCAGTCACCAACTGGGGACCTGTGTAGATTAGGAAGATGGGGTGGGGTTTGCAAATTTCCTGTTAAGCAACACATCTTGAAGCACCATTGCCTTTGTCTGCTCTAGCTGTTAAATTAAATCTGACTTCACTAACACCACATTGCTAAACACACCTCATTTTTCTAACCTAAATGGGGCCCTGGACTCTTTTTAGGATTTATCCATGTACGGGGGACAAGAAGCCAAGCAGCATCTTGAAGCGCTTGTGATTGCTTAATAGGAGGGTGGGGGGGAAGAGAATGGTCATAGAGGCGTTTTCTTCTCTTTGCCCTGTTGACCTCATCTGGCTTGACATGGAATTGGATTGCAGCACAGAGAGAGGCAATGAAGAATAAATATTTTGCTGTAACTGAGGCCAAGTATCAATCATGGTGCTGTAGAAGTCACCAAATATGTGAAACTGAGTTTCTCATTGCAAGGGGTGGAGGGGCTTTCTGTGAAATGTAATATAGTTCTGTGTCTCTGAATTTGTTTTGGGGGGGCTGTGTTGGCCACAGGGATTGTGCAGTGTGCTGGCTTCTTAAAGTGAGGGTGATTACTGCAGATCTGACATGATTACTCCATTTTCCACATTCCTCCCAGTAAAGCAGAGCTGACATGTCCTAATTAGGGTCTGACATCTGTAATAATAAAATATTATTCACTGTGAAACAACTTTAAATATCAGAATCATTTCCACCAATAGTCTAAAAGATACCTCACTGCCTGTGACAGCTCATGAAATCTGCTTACTTGCTTTCTCTCATTACAGCTCATTCTTTAAAAATAACTTCTGCAAAATGAATGCTACAGTTGTGATTCTTAAACACAATAAAATTGACATACTGAGAATTCAACAGTCAACTGTCCTGGCAGGCAGTTGGGTGAATGATCCATTAGACTTTCTCTATCCTTATCTCCCCATGATTCAGTTTTACAGAAAACTAAGAATTTCTGAACCTCAGAAATAAGATAAAGGACTTTTAGCAGAGCAGGCTCAGACCTCCTTCAGATCAGGCACTAATATCCGCCTGCATAAACAACAATTATGAAGCCATTTGTAATTGTGATCTTGTTGTTTGGAAATGGTTAACTTGGAGTCCATTTTTTATTTTATTATCACAGGTTATTACAAAGAATGCATTAATATGCTTATATTAACAGCACAGAGGGAAACCAATTTACTTTGTTCTCCCCCTCTCCCTGTGGCTTTAAATCAGTGGTTCTCAAACTTTTGTGCTGGTGACCCCTCTCACATAGCAAACCTCTGAGTGCGGACTCCCCCCCCCCCAATAAATTAAAAACACTTTTTTAAATATATTTAACACCATTCTAAATGCTGGAGGTGAAGCGAGATTTGGGGTGGAGGCTGACAGCTTGCGACTCCCCTTGCAATAACCTTGCAACCCCCTGCAGGGTCCCAACCCCCTAGTTTGAGAACCCCTGTTTTAAATCATCCAGTACAATGGACCTACTTTGGACAGGTGCTCTCTGAAAACTATAACGAACTTGATTTAGAGTGAAGAGGTTTAATATGCTGGGTTTCCATATGGTTGGAAGGAAGAGGTTAAGTACAGGCTTGTGTCAAGGCAATAGGCTCCCCTGTTCCAGTTTCAGGATTACAGTGCTTTTATGTTAAATCACTTAGGCTTTCCAAAGTTCCTGTGAACTGACAGAGTGTAGATCATTGAAATTGTTTCCCGTATCTGGCTCCTTTCCCCACCAAGACTAATGAGTTTTTGAAATATCATACAAACAAGTATTTTGGTTGTCAGTGGTCACCTTGACATTTGCCTGTGTTCTTTCCTCTCCATCTTCCACCGATGGTCCGTTCTGGACTTCTGATCAGTGGCAGACGCAGCTCTACTATAAGGAAGCAGGTAATAAAGAACTCATTGACGCATGCAACTCTGTGTGTGGGGATGGGGGTTATTTTTGTTTCTGTCTCTTGCATAGAACTTTTTTGTATGTTCTTTTTGAGTGTTTGTTTGGGAATGCAAGAACTGAAATGGTAAAAACCTAGATCTTCCATAAACCTTTCGCAGTCACCTTTTTGGGCAATAACAAACTTCATTTTTATGTTTTCTGGTATTTTGAGAAAGATCTGGTGTCCAGAATTCCATACAAGTTTGATGCAGTCCTGTATTCTGAGGCTGTAACTTCTGGGCAGGCATTGGATGAGATATTCAAAGCCATCTGTCAGTTTTTGACATACATCTTCCATTAAAGTAATGGCAACTTGGAAATCAGGACTGATCTTTTTGTGTTTTGTACAGTGTTGAGTGGAATGTCCGTACTAAGCCAACAATGATGATATTGGAAGGATGATATTTGGGTGAGGGATAGTTCAGTGGTTTGAGCAGTTGCCTGCTAAACTCAGGGTTGAGTTCAATCCTTGAGGGGGCCATTTAGGGATCTGGGGCAAAAATCTGTCTGGGGATTGGACTGGATGACCTCCTGAGGTCCCTTTCAACCCTGATATTCTATGGTTCTATGACTGTGACTTGGAGCTCAGGCATTCCCAATTACTGAACATTTTTAGTTAAAGGCTGATACTGAATCAGCTCAATAACTTAGTTATAATAGTACTTACCCTTCTATAAAGCCTACCATCAGAGGGCTCAAAGCATTTGGCAAACATTAATAAGTTGTGTGACACAGGATAGTATTATCCCCATTTTACATATTGGGAAACTGAGTCACAGACCATAGGTGATTTTCCCCCTTGCCACACAGTGTCTGGAAAAGCTTGGAATAGAACTCAAGCTGCCTGACTCTCAGCTGCTTCTTGAGCCATGTTACCATCTTCCTACTCATCATATGGCATCGTTAAACTCTGTCCTATAGTAGTCTTCCTGAAGAACAATAGGTAGGTTAGTTATATGGTTCGTGAGAGAGATACTCTTGTTGAAGAATATACTTTCAATCTGTTAACTTGTGACAGAATAGGGCAGTGGTCCCCAACCTTTTTTGTTTGGCAGGTGCCAGATGAAGGACCGTGGCGACGGTGGAGCATCTGCCAAAATGCCGCCGAATTTCAGTGGCCATGCCTCTCGATGATGTCGCTTGTTGGCGGCAAGTGGTGTCATTGAGAGGCGTCGCTGCCAAAATGCCGCAGAAATTTGACGGCGACGCCTCTTGATGACACTGGTTTCCACCGACAAGCGTTGTCATCGAGACGTGTCATCACCGAAATGCCGCTGAAATTCGGCCGCATTTCGGCGGATGCTCCACCGCTGGCCAGGATGTGGGCGCATTTAGATGTCCCTGTGGGTGCCATGGCACCCGCGGGCACTGTGTTGGGGACCCCTGGAATAGGGTAATATATTTATCCTACTTCAGTTTATCTTTACCCATGACAGGTGTGTGTGCGTGTGCTTGTTCTTGTATCATTGTCTTCTATGGGTGGAACTATCAGACCTGCTTGTCTGTGACATCATTACCCACTAGCAGCCTACTTAAATGATGAGCATAACTGCCGCACTAAGGTTCATAGTCCATGGTTTCCTGCTGACATATATTATTTGTACTACTTGTTCTCTTTTTAATTCACATTTCTATTAAATAAAGTTGTAACTGTACGCTGGCCATACCTTTCGTAATAAAAGGGACTCCAAGGAATTCTAAGGATGCTTGCTTTCTTTTCTGTCCATAATGGATGACTTATTGCCTTTTAAACTATGACATTTTAATAATAAGGGAACTAGATCATGTTATCCTGGAATAGGAAGGAGCTGGAAAAATTTTTTCACATCCAGTAGAGACCAGATTTGACTTGAAACATCATTTCATCTGCTCCTCTGGTCCCTTTTTCATTCTTGAGCAATAGCTTACAGAATCTGTCTGTCCGCTGACACTTTTCGTTAGCCAGAAAGTAGGTCGCAGTTGCTGTTAGAAGGCATTGTATGTAGCATGATAGCCAGCACCATGCGTGTCTTGTTAGTATGTTGGTAGTTTGAGGGAGAGGCAGACTGTATTTTACATTTTTCTTTCCTATTTAGGAAATTATAGGCAAGATATGTCCCTTACTATATTTTGAGCAATGATTATAACCTATGTTTAAAATCCAGTATGCTGATTTTTTGAAAACCCACTTTCCATGTTACATCTCAAGATTTTTGGCTTTATCATAATTTAGTATGTAGGCTGCTGTGCTGCAGCTAGATGAAAGGTATAGTCTTAGTTATTTTTGGATGCTGGAGAGTAGGGGAGAGTTGGTAGAAATATCTGTAGTGAATAAAAGCTATATAAATTGAGTGAAAATCTGAATCTTTATTCTCTAGCTGCACGTGTAGAGAATTTGCATTTCATGTTTGCAGGCTCTCCTATGCAGAGCTATATCTTTTGAATACCGTGAACTCGTCTGTTGTGGAGATTGTTGCTTTGTTTACACACTAGTAACACTCTTTTTCAACAGAAAGTGAAATAGCTGCATGTCTGATTATTGATAGCCATTCACAGTAGTGTTTGAGGGCTCACAATGTATTCTGTACTTCATTGGAGCTGACATACTATATATACCCTGTGACTTGAAAACCTAAAACCTGTGCCTCAAATAATCCACATGAAATCACTTGTGTGTGGCTCTAATAGTTCTTTTGAGTGTGACCTACCAATTTAAATTGCACATCTAAATTGTTATCTCTTTGAGGACAGAGAATGTGTGTTTCTCTGTAAAGTTCATTTGGTGCCTCTCTTTGAAATGAGCTGAGTAAATCTGTGGTGCTATTTGAATGATTATTAATAAACTCTGTCATTCACCAAGTAAGCTGTAGGTTTCCATAGTGTTTCAAAGCACTGTTATATTACAAAGTGTGTCATCTTATATGGCTTGCAGAAAGCTAGTACAATCCAGATAATGAAGAGGGAAAATTGTTAATTGCAAAATTACATTGGATATTTTTCTAAAAGATCTGCTCTGGGAATTACTTTGGGGAAGTTCCCTGGCCTGGGTTATACAGGAGGTCAGACTAGATGATCACAGTGGTCCCTTCCGACATTGGAATCTATGAATTAAAGGAATTCTACAGCTCACTAAAAGGAAATCCATTAAACCTTGAAAAATACATATATTGAATTAAGTAACTTAACCTCTGTGCCTTAGTTGACTCTTTTCTAAAATGGGAACAGTAGTACACTATCTCAGATATTGTTGAAATCTAATTGTTTGCAAAGTATTTCGTGATGCTCTGAAGACAGGGGCTAGAAAAGTGCATTGAACTGTTCACCTATTACACAACTTCATCACTGAATTGTTTATGGTGGAAATTGGCAAGCTAGAAAGTGTCATTTACTGTGTTCTGGCCCTGGCTCAAAGAACAGCCTGCACTCCAAGCTGTCATTGTGAACTGATATTTTTACAGTACTCAGTGCTTAGCCCAAAGGTCAGTGAGCATATGACGTAAAAAATGTTTTTGCAATAAAAAGTCAGGCGCTTGTTCTGCAAAACCAAAATTTGTCATGTTTGGGATTAAGGGAAATCAATCTGAAAAATGTACAAATATGTAGCCACGAGGGCTGACTGTGGAGAGACCTCATCCAGAGGGCCACAACTTTGTGTGGTCATGCGCTGCATGAGAAGAAGGGAGGGCATAGTAGGTTTTCTCTCATGTTCCTTCTCTGGCACCTTGTGCACCAGTTGAGCATAGGTGTTGTGCGGAGTTAGTCATTAGAGCAACACCAACTGGCCTTCTCAAAGAGTGGCCTTGGCAAAGCTGGCCAGCCACAGGTAGCTCATATGACGCCATTGGTGCTATAACATTGCTGCTTCCAGAGGCATTGCGTGGAGCTGTGCCTTAAAGATGTTAATGCACCCCAATAACGGTCTTCTCCACTGAGTCCAGAGCAGAATTGGTGATCCTTGGTTTTGACTTGGTGCTTTTTCATTGCACATAGATATATTTATTCCTGTATAGCTTGGGATGGCAGTTACCATCTCTGCGAAAGGCAGTGTTATGTCTCTGGGATAATTCACAAACCAAATAGTACCTCCTTCAGAGACTGCTTCGGGCCCTGTGGACAGCTCTGTTCCCAATCCCTGGCAGAAGGAGCATTGCTCCATAAAGTTTTGCTTGTGGATTTCAGAGTTGGTTTTTTATTTTTAAGTCAGCTTTGTGCTTGACTATTTGTTTTAATTTTCTCCTTTGGTTGCTCAGGACTCCAGCCAAGCCATTCCCCTCGTGGTGGAGAGCTGCATACGATTCATTAGCAGACACGGTAAGTTTACCAATAACAAGGTAATCATTTTTTCAAATGCCCCTTAACAGAATAAGGCAGGCAGAACTTTTTTTTTTTAGTGGTGTTTAAACTCATAACAAGGAATCAGAAAACCTAGATTTGGATCCTGACCCTGAACTCTAGGAAAGTTCACATCCAAATTTCATAACCTGGGTACGTTCATCTCTAATTTAAGTGAATCACATGGCTGCTTCAGTCTGCGGAGTCTCTTGTGCATGTTTAGAGTAGTCTAGTGCAGAACATGTGTGTTAGAATCCTACAGCAGGCACTACTAAGAACTCACCACTCTTCACTCGGAAGAATCCGTAGTGTTGCATTTTTGTCTGTCCTAAGCATAGGAAGACAGATTGGCTGCTGCAGGTACTTGAGGTGGGGAATGCTTTTGTGTTCAAGTTGCTCCTGTGTCTTTATCTCCTTTCTTGTCATGTAACCTCTCCTTCCCCTTGTCCCCACCAATATCTCTCTTGCCTACTTACAACTCTTCCCTGCCTGGAGTTCTGAGCTATTCTCCTTTCCCACAATATTCAAGTGACCCTTCAGGGGAGCTGATGTGCAGATTTATTTGCTTGGATAAAGGATAAATGTAGCATTTTAAGATACACATCTTCCATACATTTTATTCTGAGTTGTGTGTTTTTTATTAAATGTTTAATAATAGCATGGAGAATGACTGCTAGTCAATAAGCTTGTATAGTGATGGGATTTGTTTTCATCTAACCAATACACAGAGCCAGAGAATAGGTTCAGTTGTACTTTCCTCTTGTTTTAATGCACGTTGGAAACTATTGTGTAGGTTCTCCCCACTTTTTCCCTCTTGGAGTACTAAATAAAATAATATGCTAAAGAAAGCACAATTTGGGATTAGACACGTGTTCTTCTCGTACGTATCCATGTCGGAGGAGAATTATAAAGAAATTAATGGCTTGACTCGTTAAAGTTCAGTTCTGTAACATGGTTATTACCTCTTACATCTGAATTGATGCTTTTGAATAAAGATTTCCCTGTAGATAGTGGATTGATTCCATTTACATTCGCGATTTGCTGCATTTCGGTATATATTTATTTTCACTGTGCAATGTGATGTGTGCTGATGATACCAGGAATAATTAAGGGCTATATAACACAAGAATGTCGTTGCCTGGGGATTAAAATAGTACCATAATTTATGAGCAAAAGAGCTGGCCACAGATGATCCAAAAGAGCTTATTAGTTATATATTCAGTGCCATAAATGTACATAGAGCTTTGCAAAAGTCAAACTTCCTGCTCCCGTCCAGAGGCTTGAACCATTTCCTTGTGCTGGAATATTTTAGAAGTTAGGATGTTGGTTTTAAATGTTTGCTGCTCATATTTAATGTTCCAACAAAGAGATTTTATAGGAATCCATTGGATTCCATCCGTTACTTGCCCCTATTAGTTTTAATGATTTTATAATACTTAACTGCTCTGCTGGAATATCCTGAAAACTCCCCTAGAGTCCCAAATATCAAGTCACATTAGTAGTAGGTATATTCTGTAATTTCAATTGAATAAGTTGTTCACTTCTTGTTGTAACTATTTTCTAATGTTGCTGTTAAACAATAAAAAGTTGCTGTGCTCTTCCCAAGGAGTGGCTTCAACATATTGGTTGTATATTAGCAAAATGATTCAATATATAGGTTGTATATGAGTTTAAGCTTGAAGAGTACTTTGTGGTACTTCCTTCCAGTGAGGGAGGGAAGTAAATACTTTTCACTTTTTTCCTGGTGTGGAAGGGGAGTTCTCCTTTATCCCTTGTTGTATTCTTAGATTTTTGCAGAAGGAGATTTTCCAAAAGGTGTGAGAATTTGGCCTGTCCTGCTTATTGGCATGGCTGTAATGTTCTAGGTGGATGGGATCCCACCCTGATTGTGCCTAGGCTGGGCAGAATTTCTTTGATCTCATCTGCTGAAATTATAAAAAATGTTTTTTTAAGGTTTTTTTTAAGCGTAATGACTTGAAATTTTTGCAGTTGCACAAAATTATGAGCTTTAAGCATTTTTTTTAAAGTTGTATCAGAATTTTCACACTTGTTGGAAATTATATAGGGGTCAGATGATGATTTAATGACAGTACATGTTAAGATTCAGAAAGTTAAAGCATTATAAACTGTTAAAAGTCAAATTGTCAACATCACATGCCAAATGCTTAAAACAAACTACATTCTCAAGCAGTGTGTTTCTTACTTTATCTATTTGTAAACTTCAGTTATCATAGGAAAATGTTTTTGTTGATTTGTGATATATGGTGAAACAGACATTTACTGACACTTTCCAATAAAAATCACATCTTTTCAAATCGATAATGCAATATTACTTTGCCAGATGTGGAACTGAGTTGAAATCTTTGACTGTCATTGTGGGTTTCTCTTATTGCATTACAGGACTGCAGCATGAAGGCATATTCAGAGTGTCTGGATCACAGGTTGAGGTGAATGATATCAAAAATGCATTTGAGAGAGGTAAGGAGGGTATGTTCTGTGTCATACAATCACCAAAGGTGTTAGCATTCTAAAATACCTTTAGTGTTTTGGACACAACTGATTGTGCCCTGGGTAGTGTGTGTGGGGGTTTGTTTTTTTTTTGTTTGTTCGTTTTTTTCAGTTCTACACTTTATAAATGACTCCAGGCAGAGAATCTTTTTCAGTGCTCACTAACTTTGAACATATTAAGTCCCTTGGTATGTTATGCTTCATATCTTGCAACATCACCATATAATAATGATTCAGAATTTCGGCCCGTCATGTTGGATTGCTTAATGACTGCACACATTTCCTTCTTGGATTTAACTACTTAGTCTGTTTTCCTCCACCTTGTGAATAGACTCTATTCCGTGCCTAGGGTGGGATCTGTTGCCCCTGACATTCCTTGTAAAGCAATATGACTACATTTAGTCAATTCACCACCAAGTAAGAGAGTCCATTTCAACTCACTGTTCATTTTACTCTTATTTGGAGGACTTTTGTTGGGTTTTTAGCTTCCATATACGATTGGCGTTGTGCACAAGCAACTCCTTGGGAGCCCTTTGGGGCCACAGCAAGTCACATCTGACCCAGTCTCCCTGCCGCAGTGGGATCAGAGAGAAAGTTAGCTTTCAGGTCAGTCCTAGGCTGGTCCTGCTTCCTCATACGTTTCATGTTGCAAGTGACGCATGATTTGTAAGTTTTCATATTCACGTCTCCACATCCCAGATGTGGGTGCATAGCAAATTGCTATCAATGAGAGAGAGAGAGAGGGGTACGTATTTTAGAGATGCGATCTTATTCTACCTAACCATGAGGTTGTTGAGTCTACAATGCATCTGGCTTTTATCTGAGAATGAAATACCTTTGGAGAACAAAGGAAATGCATATGTGGTGGGGTTGAGGGCTTACAACACCAGACTCAAAGACCACCTTTCTTAAAGTAAAGGATAGATGCCAGACATTTCAGGGAAAACAGCCAGTTATTCCAGTATCACCAAAATAACATTACTTTTTTTAGCTTCATTTTGCTTGTCCCTCTAAAGAGGGTGATATACAGAACTGATGAAGTTAACAATGATGTCTGTGCAGTTTATTACTTCATCCAGAGCCCTTGGTAGCAGTTAATATCAAAGATAATGCTCTGGTTCATAGTGGACCATTTATTATCCTGTGTGGTTATTAAAATAATAGGCAAGCTTTGGTAATTTCCATCGCATAATGGATATATATAGCTTCGATTTGAGGTTTGCCCCATCATAAAATCGAATTATATTTGATGGGGAGTTTTCTATAGGGAACAGCTCCTTCGGTGTGTGTCGTCTCTTTTGTAATAGGCGAACTACAGTATAAGTAGTCACAAATTAACTGCACCGAAAACTTTATTTTCCTACCAATCCAGCACAATGTGTCTCCTTCTAAGACCTGTAAAGGTAGTGATTGGCACAAGCATTGGCCTGCTGTGCAGGCTTCAAAGCAACCTACAGTGAATCACATAGCTGATTGCCACAAATTGCTCACCTGGTAATGTGCTTCTTATCTCCTATAACCCAGTTAAGCAAATACTGGGTCTGTTCCCTCCAACCAAAACCACTTGGACTGCAGAGCCTCCCAAAGTTACCACAGCTCCAGGAATAATTTCACCCCCAGTGTGGTCATAGGTGGGGGACTCTTCCTTCATGTGTTGGGGTCAGGTGAGAAGCTCAACCCCTTTATTTGCCTGACTGAGGGCATGGAGCCACCTCCAGCCATAGAGGATGGCTGCCAAGGACCTTTCTTGATTGCTGTACTTAGAGGATGGCTTTCCCAATCACCCATTGCCTGCTCAGTGTTTGGGGGAATAGGGAGTAACCTTTGGATTACATGGATCCTTCTTTCTGGCTGAGACATGTTCTTCTAGCAGAGCAGCCAGATCCTCTGTCTACCAAGAAGTTCTTAATTTTCCTCCCTACCTCCTTTTTTTTAAAATTGTTTTTGTTATAACTAGGGGAGGATCCACTGGCTGGAGACCAAAACGACCATGATATGGACTCAATAGCGGGAGTTCTGAAACTCTACTTCCGAGGGCTGGAGCACCCTCTGTTTCCGAAGGAAATCTTTCATGATCTGATTGCCTGTGTCAGTAAGTAGATGAAGGAATGGTGTTTTCTATTTAAATAGGAGACCTGCAAAAAAAAATGCAGATGACCCTTTATCAAACCCCTCCTCCCCCTTTTCCCACCAAAAAAGATCAGTTTATGGTCATAAGAGCAAACTTTTATTGCACCAGAAATGTTGATTTTATTTTCCATCATAGCCCAGATTGCTTTTTTTGAGCATCCCATCTTCATCCTCTCCCAAAATATTTCTCCTAATCCCTTTTAGGCTCCGTGCTCCAGCCACCATCCAGAGAGGATTGCTCAGATCTCTTTGCAGCACTCCTTAATCTCATGGCAGAGCCTGTTTAGGAAAGTGAATCTGAGAACAGAATGAAGTGGATCCTTCAGGATCTGCACCACAGCAGCATGTTTCCGAGATGGTGGCCACGGCATCTTCAGAGCCAAAGCTTCATAAGTAGTAGTTGTTGGTTTTTTTAATAATAATAATTTGCACAAAATGCTCCTTTAAAGGCCTCAACTCAGAATGTGCTTGCAGCTGCCATCTTCGAAGCCCACTGTTCTAGCAGAGTTTTTCTGACCAGGCTGCTATCCATGTACATGGAGCACATCTGTTCTGGTGCATGCCATGTATTTCCAGAAGGGAAGCAGCTGTGTGTTTTAACCAGTCTTAATAACCCTTCCGTAACCACAAGGAAGATTCCTTATGGACTCTCACTACTGAATGTATAATGTGAGAGTGATCACAGTCCAGGTATAAACAGCATGGATTATTTCAAAGCTTTTTCTTTTTTTTTGGAAACCAAGTTTAAATGGTCCCATTATTGCCAAATCATTCAGCAGCAAAGAATGAATCTATTGTCCAGGCAGTGGAATAGCCATCAACAGCAGCCTTTGAAGTGGGGCAAAGATAACTGCTTCCGAAACAACTCATGGTTTTCTTCTCACAGTAAATGACTTTACAAAGCTTAATTCATATTAGATGAAAAGAAATCTGCTTCCAACTAACTTCGTCCTTCCAGGGCTGAGGATTTATGCTGCCCACTTTTTTTCCTCAGTCGTCTGCTGCACACAGAGCTTTTAGCTCACCCTTTAGCTATGGTAATCTATTTTCTGAGTCAGACCAAACACTTTTTTGTTCAACATCCACCTTTTGAAGCTAATTGGAATGAGCTGTTGGGTTGGATCTAGTGAAGCAGACATCACTCAGTGCACCCACACTGTAAGGGAACCTGAAGATAGATTACACATACCCTGCATCTTTGCAATAAAGGGCTTTGCAGAACAGGTTATGCATACATTACATCCTCCTTTAAGGCATTTCTGGAGAACACATCATACACGTAACAAGAAGCAGATAGCCCCTTTCTTCCGCAAGATTCTGTGCTACTGTATCTTGGCTCCAATCTTTAATATTTTACACCCTAGTGTAGGGAACCTCCTAGTGTGCCACAAACGTGCAGATTCATTGACTTCAGGTATGGCCATGGTAATAATTTAACTGTATGGTGCTCTTTCCTCCTTTCAGCAATGGATAACTTACAAGAAAGAGCACTACACATCCGGAAGGTCCTTCTGAGCTTGCCTAAAACCACTCTGATTGTAATGAGATACCTCTTTGCATTCCTCAGTCAGTGAGTATCCCTGAAAGCACCAGAGCTCTGCAGTAGATGTTGGGATTGGTATAAATATGCTGAATGAGAGGACTGTAGATTTGACACTCTGTAGTTTCTGATCCAGAGCAAGTAGTTCAGGGTACAAGTGGCATTCTCTTTGCTGGTAACAGTTTGTTGCCTCTCAGCCTGCTTACTTAACTATTGTATCTATTTTGCTGGGCCTGTCAGCATTGCAAACGGTATCTAGAAAATACTTCAGCAACCTAAACAGAGTTCTTGAAATGAAAATTCATAATACTGGAGCTAGCCTGGTAAACTAGTGGAAGTGCAACAAGAATGATCAGGGTCTGGGTCCCAGGCTAGCAAGAATTGGGAATGCTGCCTATTCCATCCTTGTTGGGGTAAATGGGCTCAAAATGCATAAGATCCTTACTCCCCAGCTGGTGAGTACATGGAGCTCTGCTGGCAGAGGGAACCCAGCCTTATTCTCCTTGCATGCTGTGGGGCTCTTGATGATGCTAAGAGGAGGAAATGTTGCGTCCCTGCATATATTCTGTATGGAAGCTGATAACATCGAATGAGTGGTACAGTGGTGGTGTCCTTCATCATGTTCACATTGGGGCAGGTACAAAACAGAGAGACTGCATTTGGGAGGGGTTGTTTAAATTATCTATGGTATATACACAGTATTTGGGCTTCAATCAAAACACTAGATCTGTACATTCCTAAACTTTGGCAGAGACTGAATCTGACCTTCCCATCTGGCACCTTTGTAACAGACTAAACCAAAATTCTGGATCAGGACATCCCCAGAAGTTTTTGGATCTGGAGCTAAATTTTGCAGCCTCCCTCTAGACATCACCAAAGTTCCCTGAAACGTTATACTAAAACCAAGCAATAGAAAACCAGGCACTGTCCCAGTGATTATATATTGGCATTGCTCTGTGGATTCCTGTCTGGTTGACCAATTGTGTCAGGGGAGTTGACAGTACAAGAAGATTCAACCTTCCATGCTTCAGAGCTGAATTCTGAGGCACAGCTCTGCAGAGCTCAGTCATCTTAATCGCATCATTTTGGCAGCCTGGAGGATGGATGTCTCATCCTTTTCCTCATGATGGGTTTAACATCTTGTACTGCAATTTGAGGTTTCAGCTATAAATAACTTATAGAAGGGTATGGAACCTCTTGCCCTTTCTCTCATCTATCTCCCACAGGTCATTAAAACTAGCTAGACAAAGCAGCCCTTTCTGCCCCCACTGTGCCTCCAATAAAATGGAGGAAAATTTGACTTCCAGAATGGATTCATTTTCCCATTGGAGAAATAGGGTGTGTTTAGTTTGTGTGGAGCTTGGGAAATCTATTTCTACAACTGCTTTGAGAAATCTTATTGATTTTTAACTAATAAGTACATATGCTATGGCCATTGAATGACCAGTCTTACACAACAATACAACAGACATTATTGATGAAATAAAGCATAGCCCGAAAACTCAGAGGATCAAACTCTGTTTAGACATGCATATGCAACTCCCTCTGACTTCTGAAGCTGAAATAAAAATCACTGTAGCTTGTTGAATTGTCTTGGCTCCTAATTGGATTAGCTGCACTTCCAAAATCTAACTTGAAAAGCAAAGGACTCTAAATAAACCCTAAGGCTGACTTCATAGCAAAACTGAAAGTGATGTAAATCCAACCTCCACCTGCAGACAATACTCCCTAAAGTTGTAAAATCCTCAGTATTGCAAACTAAATAGGACCAGGCCTGGTCATGCTTGGATGGGAGACATTCTAGAGTAACCCAGTATGCAGCAGGAGATGGAACTGCTGTTTCAGTAGATTACTCTTCCTGCTAAGTATTGAACTGCTGCCCCAGATTGATGTAACGTCATTGTATTTTCTAGGGATATTATCTCCACTTGTGGTGATTACGGAGCCCATTTCACTTGAGATAAGTTAAGTGGAATGTTTGCCCACTTTGCATCCTATCTAAATATGATAGCTAACTATGTATTTTCATTGAGATGGTATTTTTCTTTCTGTCCTAAATGCTGTGCACTCTTATAAACAGCTTGGGCAATAAGAGTTCTCAGAGCAGTTGTGCTGATGTGTTGTGCTCGTGTGTTCAACCTCAGAGGTGGCCGCATTTCTATGCGGGATGGTGGTGGTGAAGTGATTCCTGCATATGTAAATTTGCAAAGCACTTCAAGCTTCTTCTGGATGCAAGCAGGTTATTAAAATAAGATGATGATATTTTGGTTTTACTGCTCATGTGGCAATCGACATTAAATAATTCAGAGACTTGAGTCCTGTTACCTGTGTTTGAGGTGCTAGTACATCAGCTGCTCCTGAGAGATGCCCAGTCTCTTATGTAAAACTTGGTAACGAGTTTAAAGACCCTTATTAAAATGGTCCAGGGCATTTGTTGAATCCGATCCTATATATATTGCAGAAATTGTTACTGCACTGTGGAAAACCAAAAAACATTCACAAGATTACCACTGTCTTTTCCTCCACCCAAGCTCTGGCATAGGAAAGAGAGACTCTGCAGTGCAAGAAGAGAAACTTTCCACAATAGTGCTGTAAAATTCTTTGATGCCTTGGGATTCTCATTCCACAGATGTCACTTCTGGAGTCATTGAAGTGAATGTTTCCTTCCAGCCTTAATAGTTTAATTATTTTAAGAAGTGAACTGGAAAACAGGGTCTTTCAAGGGGGTTGTTCTAGAATTTAGCTCTCTGTTCAGTGCTTAACCATTAACTGAAGCCTTGAAAGGCTTGAATTACAGATTTGGGGATAAATTTATTCCGATTAAAGAAGTGTTGCTGTGCAGAGACTCGGTGTTCTGGCTGCACTTGGTAAATCCTACAGATCGGCTCCAGGAAAAGCTACTAACAAGAAACATCTTGGTCTTTGGGAAGGGGTTTGGTTTGGAGAATACACTACCTCACTCACGCTACCAAGCACAGAGTCAGGCAGAGGAGATCAGGTTTTGCTCTGGAACTGGATGCAGGGCCGCAGTGAGATTATAAACAGCAGTCATAAGGCAGGATATGCTTCTGCTTGTGAAGTCAGCTTCCCAAAGCCTTTCAAAAGAACACAGTCCCCAAACCTCTACAGTCTCGTGGAGGTTTTTAATTCCAACTGGCCTTGCTTTTCAACTTCAAAGGGTTTCAATATGTCCCTGTAGCTAATACTAAAAGTCCTAGTGGCCGCTTCCATAGGGAGCGTTGGCTTATTCTTGTGCTATTGGGAGCCTTTGGGCTTGGAAAGAACTCAGTTTCAAGGAGGGTGCAAATGGAAAGAAGCAGAAGGGCTCCTTGGTTGCCAGCTCCCTTGCTGTCTTCGGTGCTGTAGGCTGTGATGTGTGGAGCAGCAGTGACTCAGTCAGGCCTGCCTTGGCCTCTTGATTGGATGTAAGATGTTACTGCAGCAGCTGCTATCGGAGCAGGGTGCAGACAGTCGACCGCATGTAAATAAATCCCCGGCAATGAAATTGAGTCTGCGTGAAGAATAAAGCTATTGAAAAGAGGAACAGGCTGACATTTTCTTTCTTTACCAATGCTGCGTGTGCTGATTGAGGAGGATGTTAGGGAAATGGAAAAATGCCTTAGTGATTGAGTAAAGAAATCAGCATGTCAGCAAGCAGCAAAGTTTTCTCTGTTTTTCAGTACAGATTTCAGCTAGGAATCTGTCTTCATGGAAGCCGTGTCAGATCAGGCTCTCAGATCCTGGGAGGTGCGTCTAGAGGTTCCTCCTTCCCCAATAAATTTCAGTCACTCTTATTTTTCCTTTATTGACCCAGAATGTTCTGTTCCCAGCAGAAGGGGCTTAAAGAGCAGAGCACCCGAAACTAGACCTCTCGATTTTAGATGTTGGCTCCCTAGCAGGAGGTGCTGGTATTGTTGGCTCGTATTAATCCTCTTCTCCCTGTCTTTTGCAGTTTATCTCAATTCAGTGAAGAGAACATGATGGATCCCTACAACTTGGCCATCTGCTTCGGGCCCACGCTGATGTCTGTGCCTGAAGGCCACGATCAGGTTTCCTGCCAGGCTCATGTCAACGAGCTGATCAAAACCATCATCATCCAACATGAGAATATCTTCCCAGGACTGAGAGAACTGGAAGGCCCAGTCTACAGCAGGGGTGGAAGCACTGAGGATTACTGGTACAGTAGGAGCCATTAGGGATCAGATGAAGGAGGCCAGCACTTAATGTTCTCATTAACTAATTGGGTGTTGTAGTTATGCACACTACATTGTCAAATTCCAGCCTCCAGCACCAGTCCCAGAATTTAAAGGAGTTTTGAGGAAAAAAAAAAAAAAGAAAACATGGATTGCGGTAGGAACATGGTGGTTCTCGTCCTTTCAGGGAGCCAGTGACTTACATGAAATAGGCCCTGTAAGAAATAGCCAGTGACCCAAATGTCAAACCTGTGCTTTATTCTATTGAAGGAGAATAAATGACCACAGTTAGTCTTGTAGCTGTGTTGACCATTATCTTCTGGAGGAAGCCACACAGACAGTATGTTGACTATGTTCGTCCCTTATGTTCTAACTTTTCTCTTTTTTCTGCCTATTTTAAGTGGTATTCCTTGAGGTACAGGGTTGATTGCAGCTGAACCTAGAAAGGTGTAACATGGGTTAGTTTTCAGGACAGTACTGACCGGGGGTTAAATACAAAATCACTATTTCCATCCAACCAAAGCCCCAGGAGGCCTGGCCACACATTCTGTCAGAAGGCAGCATCTGGAAACAATTGAACCAGAGTGGCTCCTGTCATCTGGGGTGGAAGGTTGTGGAGGGAGGGGGAAGGGAGGTGTTTGCTTTCCTAGTGGTTGAATTGATCTCACCCACCTCCCGCTGAAAGGAAGAATGTTTAACTGTCTCACTGCCCTTGCCCCAGGAAGGCAAATGATTTTCTTGTGTTGATATTAAAAAAAGGAAGTCACTCTATTGGCAGAGCTTGTTGACTTTTTTTTTCTGCCGGATTACAGGGTAGGATAACTCATCAACCATCTGACCACTAGATATGAGATGTGAGGAGAGACTGGGTTTTTTTTTTACCAACTGCTAGAAGTTTTTAACAAAGGGCTATTGCAATGGCAGTTTGATTTACTCTTCATGGCTTCCATTGATTTTTGCTGGCTGGCTGAGCTGTATGGGCTGACTTTTAAATCCTTTCAGAGACCTGTATTTTCATCATGTGTGAGGTTTCCCCTAGGCAGATGGGAGCTGTCATAAGGAATTAAAAAGTTAAATATTTAGCATGTGATGATTATTGCAATTAATGCGTTGTACATGTTGTTTATTGTGTTAAAATGTACATGGAACTTGGCAGGGATGTGTAGGGGACAATCCCTACTCCAAATTACTAATACTTAGGCAAATACAGTACATGGTGAAGGGGATTTCTGGGGTTTTTTAACTTATGTTACTCTAGTGTCTGGCTCCCAAGTGCTCTTTCCACTTACAACTTGCTTTGGAAAACATGAGGGTGCCTGGCTTCAGACATGGCATTAGATCTACAGCTGAGAAAGTGACCATGCAAAATCATGTCCTCCTATGCTGACTGTCACTGCATTTTAGGGGTAGGAAGGCAAAGTCTCATCTGCTTTTAAAAAAAAAACCAACACATTAAAATGTTCTTCAGGTTCCTATCACTTACCTCTATTTACTTTGCTTGTCTCTATTTTTCTTCTATCTTCATACCCCCCACCCCCCTTTGCTACTTACGAGGGAAACCAGGGAGGGGTGGAGTTCAGTGTGATTTAAAATGTTTGAAGAAATGAATCAGGAAAAAGCATCTGGTTACCATTCAAGCCTCATGGTAGCTGTGGTATGAAGTGGCTGTTAGTCATTGCCCACAGGGCTTTCTGCTGCAGAGCTTGCACGTGGCAAAGTAGATCCCCTCCTGGCTGAGCTAGTTCATCAGACAAAGGGAGATGAGTGGGTCTGCACCTGAAAGCTGCTGCTTCCCCAGCCTCAACCTCAACTTCCTTCTCTTGTCCTTACCTAGTAATGTACAAATGATGATGCTCCAGTGCAGAGTTCCCCCGTGGCTAGGAGCCATCCTTGATGTGCGCTGTGCACATTGCTTTCTATGCTCTCACTGTGTGGCCGTCACTTTAAATCAGCAGCTGCTGAGGAGAATGGAAATGACTTGCACTGGGAGCAGAGAGGGCAGGACACAATGTACAGTTTGCAGTTGAGATTTAGGCCCTTCATATGAGCACCTTTAAAAAACTTGTCCTATGTTTGTCTGTCTCTGTCTGAGCAGATTGACTCCACATGAGAATATACAGTGTTAATGAGGTGGTGGTCAGAGTCAAGGAATCTTATGTGAACATTAGAATTGATGAGGAGAACAGTGTATAAAGATGCTCGACTTGACTTGCATTCCTCTGGCAATATATTTTGCCAACACTCCCTCTTTTGAACTCAGCAGCCTAGCACTCCTTCTTTACAGCATCCAAGCACCCACGGGATCCGTAGAGAGAGAGGATCTCTTTACAGCAGGGGCGGGGGGGTTTTGGTTGGAAGTGTTCTATGAGGGGGGAGGGAAGGAATGTGATCCTTCTCTTTTCACAGTGTTGAGATCATTAGAGCTGTTTGTATGCTACATTACTGCACAATCTGGGTGAAACTTTAGCCTGTAATACTATAGCCCTTCTGGGGCTTTCTGTTTGCTTTAGGTTCTTTTATTAAACTTTGCAGTGTGTTTATTCTGCCCAGTAAAGGATGGGAAAGTTAACTAGTGCCTCCTGAGGTGTGATCTTTGAAGAGGGCTAGGAAGCAGAGTGATTGGTGTATGTAATGAGATCCTGGGATTGTTCAGGCTCCTCTTTTTCTTTTTCGTTTTCTTTTTTAAATAGGGGGAGATGGATCTCACTAACAGATTCTTAAAAGGAGAGTATGAGGCATCAGTGAACTCTTACTCTAACCTTTTCAGGGCCAAAAAGATGGATCATGTTATGATCCTCTGAAGAGATGTAAAAACTGCTTTTGAGATGATTTAAGGTCCACTCAGTCTGGTACATGGAGGCCATAAACTTAGAGCAAGCAAGTTTTCCCTTCAACAATATATTCCTGTATAGAGGCGGGGAGAGTGCTCCTCATGTGGAATTGTTAGCGGTATCATTGCTAACTGGCAGTTCAGCTCTGCAGAGTAATTTGGGAGAGTGCCTGAATTCTCTCCCCTTTGTTTTCCACTTCTTACATGTGTGATCTTCATCAAGCTCTGTCTCATTTCATATAATAGAGGTGCTTAGGCATCTGTAAATAGACTTATGCCAGTTAAACTGATATGAGAGTCAGTTATTTGGTGAAATTAAGACAAGAACATTTTAAACTGATCAGAAGAGAAGAATCTGAAGCATCCTATTAAATCGTGGAATAATCTCCTGTAGGGCAAGTGAGACATTCCGTAACTTGAGTAACTAATGAGAGCAATGGATAATCTCGTGTAGAGAATAATCCTCGAGTGCCAGAGAAGATGAACAAGACTTTTATTATGCCTTTTCTATCTGTAACATCTAAAATCTTCTGAGGGCCCAGTTATGAGATCTAAACTCAGGTTTCCCTGATATACATAAACTGAAAAGGCTACTCCAGGTGCTCATGGAAGTAGAGACTCAGCTTGATTTTCAACAACATAGTTTTCAATGCATGTAAGTGCGTCCACTTCTAAAGAGTGCCTGCCATAATGGAATCCAGGTTTGGTACCACTGTGTAAAGCTCCTAGTATTCATAGACACAGAAATGTAAGTCTGGAAGGGACCTTGCAAAGTCATCAAGTCCAGCCCCCTACACTGAGGCAGGACTGAGGCAGGTTGAACCTGTTCTTAAAAACCTCCAATGATGGGGATTCTACAACCTCCCTTGAAACCCTGTTTTAGAGCTTAACTACTCAATTAAGTTTGACTATTTTTGTAGATATAAAATGACTTTCCTCCAGTGTAATGCATTGAATGTATTTCTTCCCACTGCAGTGAAAGTCCTCATGGAGAAACAGCCTCAGCAGAAGATTCAGTTCAGGATATAGCAGCTGAGCATCATACCAGTGATGATGGTATGTGATGCATTTTTGCTGTCCAGGAGTTGTGGTTTTTCTGTTGGGAATGGGGATGCTGTCTTAAATTTAAATTTCAAGTGCCGATAATCTGTTGGGGAGTTGAATCAGAAAATCTGTTTGCAACATCCACCAAAAAATTGGAAGGCACACTGTCATCAGGAATCTTTCAAACCTACCCTAAAAAATCCTGTTTTCCAAAGGTGCCTTCCCAGAGCAGCAAGCATAAACAGACTCCTGTCGTGTGTAATGCTCTGCACAGGCTTTTCTGCTCTCCTGTTGTTTAAACGGGTCTTTGAGCTGGGGAGCATGAGCTAAGCAGAAAGCCAAACAGTCAACATGTCCCTGCCTGCTCTCCCACTCCCTCTCCATGTGCTGTCTGCCAAGCTTCTTCCCTTTCAGTGGCCTTGGCAGGCAGCCTGCATGTTCATAAGTTCCAATTGCTTTATTTAAAACAAGCAAGCAAAAACTCCTCCTACCTTCTCCCCACGAGCCAGTCTCAGGGACAGGGAATCCCTGCTGATTCTTGGTTTCTGTTGGGGATCTCCTCCACTGCCCTTCTCTTGGCCTCAGTAACTATGAGGGGATTTAAGCCTCGTCCCACGAAGTAGCCTCTGCTTGACCTTTCCAACCGTCTCCTTATACTCCCCAGCCTTGTGCAGAGTCTAGGGAGGAAGAGACACAGTACAACCCCACTCTCACTGATTCCCATTTCTCACCGCTGTTGCTGAAAATGCCCCCTTTTAGGGGTTGGGGAAAGCCATGCACATGAGCTCCTTGCAGAGCAGTGTGGAGGGGTGGGTATGTTGTGAGTACCAGTGCATAACAAAATGTAACTGCCAGTCCGAAGCAGCGAAACTGACTCGGAGTGGTGATCAATGCCCAAAGCAAACTGACCAAATAGAAACAGAAGTGCATTGTATTATAATGTCTGCTGGCTATAATTGTCCTAGAGAAGCGCCTGTGACTACAGGAGCTGCACTATCTTCAGATGAAAATGTGACTTTTCAATTTGATTGCATGTCTTGAATTGTTCTTTAGTAACCTATTCAGTAGCATTGGCTTGTTCTCCTACGCTCCCCCTGCTGTCTCTGCACCAGTGATTAACCGGCTAACCTATCCCATAGCTTGGAAACATTCACGTTGGCTTAATGTTGCTGGCGCGCTAACAAGGAAGTAAAGACTGGTGAGCCGTGTTGTCTGCCATCTCTGTTAGAAATATGGGAATCAAGGAGAAAAACTAGTTCTTCAACTGGGAAAAACACAGTCAAAAGAGACTTTTAATCAAGGTTGTCGGGTATTACAGAGAGTATGGGTGTAAAATGATGTGCCTCTCATGTCCCCTTTAAACATCTTGTTCCTCTGAAAGTCAGTCCCTTTGGAAAGCTTGGGAGAGCCTTTCGCTCTGTTATTTACATACCCAATAAGGAATGACATCACTCAAAGGAAAGGCAGACTCTGATGCCTGTTTACCCAGGACTGTAATTCTGTTTGCGGACACGCTGATAGGTGGACTTTCTTGGCTTGTGTTTGAATGCTATTGTTGAACGGTTTGTATAGCAAAAGAGCAAGATGATTAGAGATGGGTTGTGGGCTAGAGCTGGGCTCCATCCCAAAGCCACTAGGGCTTGGCTTTGAGGAGCCTCATGCAAGGTGAGATCAGTGTTGGCTTGGAACAGCTGCCCACAACCTGTATAGAGTGTATGGAGGGAGAGTTTGGCACCTGGAAGGGGGAAGGGAGGAGAACTGTGCCTTTGTCACTACTGAGGGGTCAGGAGGTTTTTGTTAGC
The DNA here is from genome assembly GCF_025201925.1 of Gopherus flavomarginatus. Classification (NCBI taxonomy): domain Eukaryota; kingdom Metazoa; phylum Chordata; order Testudines; family Testudinidae; genus Gopherus; species Gopherus flavomarginatus. The sequence continues at coordinate 14,010,692 of NC_066621.1, read as the reverse complement.
TGGGAGGGAAATGAAGGTGCCTTTTGGTAGCAGCAGGGACGTGAGTTAGATCCCCAAGATAGGCTCTTGAGAGGTGCCTTGGCAGACCAGCAGGTGGCTGGAGATGCACCAGGTGAGGGGTGCTGGCAGAGGAGGATCTCTTCATAGCCACCCACATGGGCCTGCACTGCTTGGCACAAAATGGTGCCTTCAGGGCTAACTCTTGAGAGGAGCCAAGCGGAAGTTAGAGGGACTCAGGCCCTCTCTGAATTTGTCCCTCAGTCTCCAAGAGAAGAGATTGAAGAGCCACTTGGTTGGATGAAGGAGCTCAGCTCTGGGAGTGGTGCCGAGAAGCAATCCAGACCAAGTGAGACTGTCATCCGAGGCATGCTCAGTAGCATAGGCTGGGTTTGCAAACTAAGTCCTTTCACACTTTGGTTGGTGGTTGAGTCAGTTTCTGGATGTGAAGTGAGAGAAGTTTTTCCTCACTCAACTAGCCACTCTAACGCACAACCACCTAGCTGGCTTCTGCGTGCTACTCATACCATGGGGGCCTGGTCTGTTTAGCAGCTGCCTAGTGACAAACATGCGAGCCTGGAAAATACTTTGCCAATGATCTCTAGGATTAGAAGCTGGGTCCTCGGGCAGAGAGTTGGAGGGAATCAGCGTCTTAAGAACAAGGCTGTGGTTTCTGGAGCTGCCATTCTGTTAACGTTCATTGCGATGTAAGAGTGATCAGACACTTGGTGGCTGGGACTGCCAGAGGCAGGCCATAGATACGGTGAGGGTGCAAGTGTATTTCCATGTTCGCTATGTCATGAATTGGTGGAGAGACAGTAAACTGCTCCTCTCCAGCACGGATTTTGAGACTAAGAGTGAGAGTTGTGTTTGGCTTAGTCTTTTGGTCTTTATTCCCAGCAATACTGGAAATTTGAGTCTAAAATCACTTGTCTGGCTAAAATCCAAAGTCCTAAAAGGCAAATCGGAAATGTAAGAAACCTGAGTGCACTGCTCATTTGGAATAATAAACAATTGTTAATGAAACAAAGATGAAATTTACCAAAAAAAAAAAAAAAAAAAAAAAATCTAGTTCCCTCACTTGTAATTAAATGTGTGTAAAAATAAAATAAAATAAAAAAAATTAACTTTTTAAATGGTATGAATGAACTGGTTCCAAGAACCAAATAAGCAAAAGGAAAAGAGGGGGTCAGAAGCAGATAACCACATGCTCAAGGGAATCTGGACTGGAAAAAAAAAGTTTTCCAAGTTGAAAACAAGTGAGCTATTTTTCACCGATGCAAACACCTTGCAGGCTGGTGGCGGCGGATGATGGGATTCCTTTGTGGCTGTCCATAGACGTATCTGAAATTTATAATTAAGTAGAAGCGCTGCTGTCTGGTTTTGTGTTAGGAAAATCCATTATTGAAGGCTAAATCCAGCAAATGTTGTGCCTGCTTGGTCTTAGCCCTCGGTCTGTTCGTGCTCTGCAGCCACAGACACTAATCACAATTCTAGGGTGGGTAATACTTTTGTTCTGCTGTTTGATCAGACAATGGTACTACAGCCCCTGTTCATCCTGCAGGATTTATGCTGCTCTGAGAATCATGTCCAGGCCACTGCTGATCCTGCTCAGGGAAGTCCTAGATGGCCTAATTCCTGTGCACATGCTTTCCCCAAGGAATAACTTAAAGGGCTTACTACTTGATGTTTGTTTTTGGTCATCTCTGCCTGGCCACTGCACTACCAAAGGCAGCCATGAAGAAGCCTCCCCTAATCCCAATGGCAGGCTAAAGACAAAATAAGGGCACGTCTTTCCTTGGCTTGCACCAGGAACAGGATCTGTTGCTCTGGAAGGATCAGGAAAAAAGCTGTGATATCCCTGAAGTGTGCTGTTTTAAAAAGAAGGCAATCCCATCAAGAGGCAGCTGGCCCCCAGCTCCTTAAAGATGCTTGTAAGTTGTAGATAATTAGGAAGTAGGCAGCCAAGCTCACTCAATTACCTGATTCCAGCCTAGAGCTGTAATTTATATCCTGGCTGCAAAAGAGAATTTGCCAAGGACAGAACTGTAAATCTTAAAGTGATCCAGGCTATTTGAGTTATATCAATCTGACTGTCTAGATACCTATCCTGTCCTCCTCTCCATAGTACAAGTGCCACAGGTTAGTATCTGGTCACTGTGTGTTATCAGACTTTCTATTTTAGATTGTAAGCTCCCCATGCAGGAGCTGTCTTGTTCCATGTATTGTACAGCTCTGAGGGCCCTTGGATTGTGCTTGATAAACAGTGTGAGCTCATCATAACATGCAGGCATTTAATATTTGTATTAGCTTCCATGACAGGCCAGCTGTTGCTCTGAACAGATCAGCCTCCCACAGTGCCAGGATCTATAGTGTTCTGGTCCCTGCAAGCCCCATAAGGCAGCAGAAATAGTCTGAGTAGAGGCCTTACTTCTGAAGCAGCTTGAATGTAGAAGTCATTTCTTCCCTAAATGCTAATGAAAACTCCTGCTTGCCAGCACAGAGCTGCGTTTGAAGAAATTTACTCTAGATTGCTTTTGTTCCTGAGAGCTTCTTGTTTTTGATGATCTTAGAGTTGAGTTGTGGGTTTTTCTTGTCATGTTTTTCTTTGCTGCAGGGAGAGATTTCAGGGTAGAAAATGTTGACGTGAAAAGCTCAATCCAAGAACCCCTGACCGGTTGGCACTGTCCACTGTGGTGGTTGTATGTAGTGTACATGTAGCCACATACCACAGTGAAAGGCTCTGGTGGGAGGCAGCCAGGAAAGGCTCCATCTGCTCTCTGCTGCAGGAGCCTTTCACTGCCAAGAGGAAAGACTCTGGCACAGGGAGGCGGCCCAGAAAGGCTCTGGGAGTGGGGAGGGAGCAGGGACAGTGCACTGATTAAGCATAGCAGTGTAAATGGGGAAGGCACTGCTTGAACATGCAGAGAGCTATGTAGGATACGTACGCTGAGATTCTGTTGTGTGTGCTCTACTAGTTTAAGCAGTGCCTCCCCATCTACAGTGCTACACCTCTACCCCGATATAACACAAATTCGGATATAACACGGTAAAGCAGTGCTCTGGAGGGGTGGGGCTGCGCACTCCGGCGGATCAAATCAAGTTCGATATAACACAGTTTCACCTATAACGTGGTAAGATTTTTTGGCTCCCGAGGACAGCATTATATCAGAGTAGAGGTGTATTTATATCCATGCTAGGGAGGCAGGCGGGGTCTGTTGTCTACACACAATTGTAGATGTAGCCTTGAAGAGATGGATGCCAAAATCTGAATGCTTGTGCCCGCGCCCGCCCCCCCCCCCCGTCATTGTGAGGTGATGCTTTATCCCAGGTGACATGATCATGTCCCATAACTGTGTTGCTCTGTAGCTGATGTCCATCGCTGAAAGATTTAAGGGAGGGATTTAAACTCGTGAATCCTTGTCTAACAGTGTGTGTTCATTAAATAGTCTTTTTCTTTCTCTCTCTTAGAGTGTGAGCCGATAGAAGCAATAGCAAAGTTTGACTACATTGGCCGAACTGCACGAGAGCTGTCCTTTAAAAAAGGGGCTTCTCTCCTCCTGTATCAGCGGGCCTCAGATGATTGGTGGGAGGGAAGGCACAATGGCATCGACGGCCTTATCCCTCATCAGTACATTGTTGTTCAAGACACGTATGTAGCCTTTTATTTTATTTAACACGAATTCTGTAATGTGGTATTACACCACTGCGAGTTTGGCTCTGGTGGCTGCAGTTTCAAGCTGAACAGAATGAAAGTCATCTCTGCTACTTGTTTTAGAGTTAGTCTCTAGGAACACCTAAAGACCAAGGGTAGTGACCACACAAACATTCACAAGTACAAGGTTTAGTCTATTTTACAAGTGTTGTTAAAATTACAATTAAAGGTGTGATTACTCAAGCATATAGAAATTCTATATAGACCTATGTGCAAGTTACAAATATACTCACATCTTTAACAGCAGTGTTAGGGTCTGATGAGTCTCATGGCTTGATCATCAGTAGAGGGATGGTTCCTCGTAGAGTCTCCCATAGGGAGCTCAATTTTCCCATTCTGGGCCTCCCCTTTATATAATGTGATTTTTTTTATGTCAATACCTACATTCTATGCATGTCCATAAAAGTGTCAACACTTTTTTTTCTCTTATTGGTCTGTGTCCCATGGATACTTAAGGGACCCTAATTTTCTGTAGGCTGTGTAAGTTCCCTTTATTCTCAGTAGCATTGATGCACAACCTGTATCCTGTGGTTAAGATGCATGTTGGAGACAGATGTGCCTTTACAGTATTTTTATCATCTAATATTCATCTTCTGGGTAATTTTGTACAATATTACCACTTGGTGGTACTTTTCCCATAATCTTAGTGCATTGGGTTATTTTCCGGTCACTTATGTCATCATTTCTTGTTTCCAAGGCCTAAAAGAGCTAAGCTAAAGTCTTGCAGACTTGAGCCTACAGGTTCTTGAGTTTCAGCTTGTCTTACTCATGTCTAATACTTGGTATACTTGATTGCTCTAAATACTGATCTTACACTTTTATAATCCTACAAATTAACTCTAACATACAATGAATAGATTAATCATATCACACAATAAATGGGTAATAATAAACTAAAATCATTGGTTACACGTACATTACCTCTACAGCGATCCGGAGGGGGTTGCTGAATGCCTGGAAGATTTGGGTACAGTTAAATCTTATTTGAGCAAGAAAAAAAATTCAAACTCAGTGGTCTACATTGCGATGCTCAGGCCTGCACTATATTGGGATTACGTAGTCCTGATCTCACAATCTGTTCCCTGCAGGAGCAATGCCATTGAAGTCACTGGGGCTTAATGTATGTGCTGGGTTCCACCTGTGCTGAGCTAGTAGGTTCATCATCTTTTGTCCTCTAAAAGTAATATTTGCCCACCTGAGGAATCCCAGTGCACAGCTGGGCTCTCAAAGATATGCACAAAAATTGACTTCATAATTCGGAACAAAACTTGTCCCTCACAATGTAGTGATGATAAAGGGGCAGAGGGGGCACAACAGAATCTTGTGAAAACTTAAGGATGTGTTTTTGTTTGTGGTTTCCTTCCCCTCCTCCTCCTCAGTGAGGATGGTTCCTCTGAAAGATCCAGCCCCAAGTCCGAAATAGAAATCAATTCTGAGCCACCAGAAGAAAAAGTGACAGCCAGAGCCGGTGCCAATTGTCCAAGTGGGGGTCACGTCGCTGATATTTATCTTGCAAACATCAACAAGTAAGAGCAATCTTGTGTTTTTCTACTTGGTACAGAAATCTTGGTGCTGAGCGTTGTGGGACTTGTCTCTCTTGTGAGAGGCATAGGAATAAGTGGTACCACTTCATCTCTGTTTCCTGCTCCCTAGACCTATCCGTACCCCATCACTCACTCTCTAGCTCCTCCTTCCTCCCACTGTCACCTGTTCCCCCACCTCAGTTCCACATCATCCCCTGCCCTAAGATGAAAATCTGAAATCCAATAGTACATACACTAACATGTAAACAGCTATTATGTGTATGTAGGAGAGCCACAAAGATGGTATTCTTGCATTTCTGATGATTATTTGTTTCTCTAGAGCATGAAGGTAGTAGACAATAATATACTGAGAAGATCAGTAGGCACACAGAGGGTAGACAGAGCCCATGGAGGAGATCAGGGAAAAGATGAATTTGAGACTCTTAATGATAGGCTGGAGAGCACACATGAGATGATAGGAGAAGAATGACCAGCAAAGGAAGCATGAGAGGGAAAGGACATGGAAGACTGAGGATACAATGGAAAGACTCTGTCAAGAGAAGTTTGAAGAGAGAAAAGGATTAGAGCTTCAAGACCTACGAACCTATGCCTTCAAATAGAAGGAGTGGTGAAGAATTAGGGGCACTTCCAATACTGTGTAAACAGGAAAAGGAGTCAAGAAGTGAAATGTTAGACCATAAAAGCTCCAGACAGGATCTGTTCTCCATGGTATGAGGCACGGACAATCACATAGGAAGATGGTTCCATACTACCCAGAAGATCATAGTCATCATCACATGACTTTTTTTGTAACTCCTTTTCTCCTATTCCAACCCTTGTTTGTTCTTATCATTTGGTGCCATCTCTTTAAATTTTAGATTGTTTGCTCTTTAGGACAGGGATCGGGTCCCTTTTTTTTTTTAAAATGTATCTCGAAAGACATTTGGCACTAATGAAAGACAATCCTCTGTCCAAGTGCCTCAATGCCATCCATAATGATCTCTCCTTTATTTCACACTTTTTACCCAAAGGTGCTACTGAAATAACAACTATCCTCACTTCCAGTTTTGTCCATTCAATGAAAAATTGTTAGAGTAGCCTAAGGCCGAGTTGATGAAAATCTGAAAAATGAAACTGGAATGAGATGAAATGTCTCACTTCTTATATTTATTTATTTTTTCAAGGCAGGGTTCTCCCCTAGATCTTTCAGATTCTCCCATTATTATAAATAGCATTCTGTGCTACCGGAATATGTTTCTCTGCAATAAATCTGTGCCTTAAAGCTACTAGTACTGATAATTGTAACATTCTAGAACTGAATGAAAATACCAACCTTTGGTTAGTCTAACAGGGACTCTAGGGCATAGATAGAAAATCATAATTTTATGTTTACCATTGTTCATATTAAATAATGGGCCAGATCCTCAGCTAATGTGAGTTAATCCAGTTCTGTTGATATCATTGAAGCTATATCACTGTGCACCACCTTAGGGTCTGGCATGTTCTATGAGCCATTAAAGTACAGAACGCTACCAGTTATGGAAAGATTTGTATAATCAGATCTGTTCTGGAGGCTCACCATCTGTTACGGATACTGCACCAAAGGGGAGAGCTCCTGGGGCTTGGTTAGGCTTAGTTCATGTTTTCCTTTTACCAGGGAAGGTGTGATATTTAGCAGCATAATACTCATTGTGATTTCTTTAGAAATGAATATTCTGAACTGTGCAGATCTGGACAAAATAGATCAGATGGCTTCACTGTAGCAGTTGTGCCACCCACTGAATTATTTTTCTGATGCTAAAATTCAGCTGAAACTAGAACTTTCTAGCAGTTACTCACAGGGCCTGTGCTATACATAAATTAATCCTCTTTAAAGGATGCAATGGGTTCTTCTCTGTTGCATGACACATTCCTGCTACAATGATCATACTTCATTTGCTTGGAGTCATGCTTTCAGACTGCATGCTACTGGGTGGAGATGTTTTTACCAGTTAACCTATTTCACAGCACTCTATAAACTTGTAGCATTATATAATTATACCACCATGGTCTTGTTCAGTATATAGAAGATACATTGGCTATAAATAGGAAATGACTATTATTAGCTTAGCCATACTGCAGGTCAGCAGCCATACCTGTATAGCTGTAAATATCTTATTGGCTACCCGGCCCCTCAGCCAAAAATAGAAGCTCTGCTGTTCCAATATCATGAAAACAGGCCGTCAGACTAGCTGAAGACACAGAATTATTTTAGTTAAAAGTACAAAATCTTTGTTTCATAACCATGTGTGACGAGGAGCCACGCTGGAGTTACTTCAGTTCAGGTGAACTGCAAAGGATGAGGCAGACAATCCGCAAAGCTGATGGATATTCCAGTACTTAGATTTACCAGACCAGCATGAAACAGCTTCTATAATACCTCAGTGGTTACCCAGAAGCTGCAACACAGTTATCTTTTCCCTTAAAGTAACCCAGTCTAAGGCCTCCACCCAGACACCCAAGTCACATATGGTGAGGATTACTGAAAATCTTATTCATCATATACAAAAGTTCTACCAATCCCAAAGGATCAGATGCATTACCTCCCAGGTTAATTAATATTTCAGATCTTACCCAAATATATGCTTACAGCCAATCCTTATTAACTAAACGAAAATTTATTTTAAAAGGAGAGAGTGAATATTGGTTAAAGTCAGTATACATACAGACATGAGTACAGTTTCTGAGATGAAATTCATAGTAGGGATGGTAAGTTTTGTAGTTGCAGAGTTCTTTCAGATATAGTCCATAGGTTATAATCCAATGATCATATTCAGGATGATCCAGACAGGTCTGGAGATCTCAGCCTTAGGATTTAAGCTTCCCCTGCATGAAGCATCAAGCAGATCTGAGATAAAAAGGATCAGGACTCAAGGGGTTTTTATACAGTTCCAAGCCTTCTCTTGAAGGGTCGGAGTCCTTAGGTGAACAACAGGAAATCATGGAGACTTTGAAGTAGACCAGTTTCCTAATCATCATGGGTATATAGTTACATGGATTAACATAAGGCAGCTGCCTGTTTTTCCACCATTCGCAGGTGATTTGCTGTACACTTCAAAGAGAGATGAATCACTATGTTTACAGTTCATTTAAATGTTAAGAGATCCTTTCGATCTCTGAATTAACAGAATACAGCATAGACAGGAACTGTTTGGTTACGTTGTTAACATTTAACAATATATATCTACCAAAATGTCCGTAAGGGTTGAATTTGGGTCGTCTATCTGCAGGATGCTTAACCCTTTGACCATGGGTCACACCATGTTAAATATATTCTCCATTCAGTCTTTTGTTTTAATGGCAAGTGTTGTGATAGTGATTTTTGTGAGTGATAATGACAACCAGGCCACCTTTAGATCTCTTTCCATTGTCCTCTGTGTTGTCTTAGGACATCTATATTGAGGTATGGCCCATCCCCGACACCTGCTTGTACTGACTTGTTTTGCTTCTGTGTTGGAAGGCAAAGAAAGAGACCAGAGTCAGGCAGCATCAGAAGAGCATTCCGTCAAAGCGACAGCCACGGACTGGCTAGTTCACTGGTAGAACCAGCCTCCCCAGGAGCCACAGCTAGCTCTAGACCCTCATCTCAGCCCATTATGAGCCCGAATCTCCCCAAGGAGGTACCAGATAAATGCTCCAGCAGCGGCCACGGCAGCCTCAATTCTATCAGCCGGCACTCATCTCTGAAGAACAGGATAGACAGCCCACAGATCCGTAAAACTGTGACTGCAGGCAGGTCAAAGAGTTTCAATAACCATCGGCCCATGGATCCTGAGGTCATTGTGCAGGTAAAGGGGATTGCTTGGCATAAAGGGTTCAGTAAAGTGTCCCTTTGTATTTGTAAGGGAAGAGTGTCATGCTTTTAAACTTTACCCAACTCATCCTGAGTAAACCGCTCCTTAGTGTGGTCCCTCTATCCTTCAGGCTTGGGGAGAGGATTGTGTGTTCCAATCCTTGGCACTTGTAAGCACTTCAAGGGTTCATAGACAGATGCTGAATTCCCTGTGCTTGTCACTCACTCACTCTGCGTAAGCAATGTGTGTATCCACCCACCTAGTTATTTCCCTAAATTTCTCACAGCGGTTACTGCACAACAGATGCACTGGGCTTGTGCGGCAATACAAAGCACTGGGGAGGTCACAGATACGCACAATTCAAAGTTTGGCTTTCTGAGTTTTTGACCCATCATCATGTAGCTTTTCTTACTGTCTCTGTAGCTGAGACATGGGTTGTAGGATGTTTGATTGGTGGGGCAAGGAAGCAAGAATTTGTGATAATACCTGTCTCTTTGGCTGCTTGTTACAACCAAATGTTTCAAATTCAAACTGTGGCTTAGTTTTACAACTTGCATCCTTTGCGTTGGATTAATGAAATATTAACCCTCTGCGTGGCTAGAATCTAATCCTGTAAACATACATTGGGTAAGTCAGTGAGACTACTCCCATGAGTCAAGATAAATGGATGAATCCTTTACTAAATAGAAACTTCTGCACATTTATTATTTATATTTGCAGTTTCAAAGGTTTGGGTGTGTCCATCACCAAAAACTATACTCTGATTCCCAAGCTGTCAGCAAAATATTAAATAATCCAAACTCTAGGGCATGAGAAAATCAGGGTATTAAGTGTTAATTTTAAACCCTTTCACTTGTTGAGCAAGCTTGTTTGACTGTAGTTAGATGTTTGAGGTATGCAGTAGTATAATCAAAATAAAAGCAGTCTTGCCCCATTCTTCTATTTTCATAGCACTGTATTCTGGTACTTGTATGTTTCAATGTGTGGTGAAAAGCCACCTTCATATAAAATAGTCTTGAAGTTTTGATTTCTTTGGACAGGTGTTCAAGGAATGTGGTCGGGTGTCTAACCAGTGTGTACACAGCTGTTCCTTAACCCTGCAGAGATGGTGTTCTACTTTTTAGACCAACTCAGCATACACAGAAAAGGAGCTTTGTTATTAGCTCATCTTTAAAACCCTTACTATTTTGAATCTCCCTCCCTCTTACCTTTTGACATGAACACTTCTCATAAAATCCTCATCTCTGTGCACAAAATCTCTCCATCTCTTGCTTCTTTGGGACCACGGACCATTACAGTAATGACATGTCAATAGAAAAAACAATCAGAAATTCACAATGAAATCTCAGTTTGCACTGTCCAGAACTGACCAGTGCCAGAACACGTCACAAAACAGATCTAAAACACCCAGATGCTTGAAGTAAAACTTAGATTGCAAGGGGTGAGAGCTACCAATGCAGATAAATGGGTAGGTGTTACAGGCTCTAGCTGACTTCCTCCTAATCACTGGAGGATCTCCCCTTGCCCCCATTTCAGACTGTTGCTATATCTACACATGCATGCTTGCCCTTGCCAGCTGTTTTCAGTGTGTGGTGGATCTATCTAAAGCTAAGGAACACTTGGCTCTCAGATTACAAAGTCAAGTCTGAGATACGCAAGAAGGCCAGTTTCTACAGTCTTCTGGAACCAAAAGTGACATGATTTCAAAAGCACCCCAAAAGGAGTGGATAGGTGAAAATGAATAAAACACCTTTTTACAGGCAAATCAGTGGTGGTAGATATTTTATACTTGATATTGGGTTATTGTAATGTAAACATGGGCCTTTTGCCCAGATTCTAAGTGAATATCTGTTACATGCTCTGTTGGGGTTTTGGGGGGGGAGGAGGAAGGGAAGGCTATATTTTGCTCTTGTAGTATCTTTAGCCTGCTCTGTTCTGTGAGAAGGTAATGTACAGGTCTCATTGTCTTGACATTTTTTTTCTTGTGGTTTGGTTGACACAAATCAATCTTTATCTTTCAATTAAACTCTCACTTAGTTTTTCTCTTCAGTCTCTTCTTGCCAGAATATAAAGTCCAGTAATTCATAATTCTCCAGTGGAAGCAAGTTTTTTTTTTTTTTAAATGGGCTGCATTAAGTGAGTGTTCCCTTTTGTGTCATATCATTTGTCAGTTCAGACACTAATAATCATCTTACATTTTTACATATCTTTCATAGTTGTGTGTTTCTTAAAACCTCTTTGGTCTTGGTATATGGTAGGAGGTGTCAAGCCTCTGTCTCTGGTTCCCTCTACCACTTCTTGACTGATTTACCTCCCCCTGCACCTAACAAAGCTTCCAAGGAAGCTAAAAAGTTGTAGCTAAACTGAGTCATGGAAAAGCTAAACCATTGTGCTCTAATATGAATTCTTTTCAGGGACAGTAGACTCAATGGACTCCAATCCATAGCTGAGGTCTTAGCAAGCTGGTACGTCTCAATATAGCTGAGACTAAAACCCACTGACTTAACATTTGTTATTGGTCTCATGAAGTTCTCTGTATCTCCTCGTTTAATACCTAGAGTATTCTGTAAGCTGGAAGGGAAATGCTAACAACTTCTTTTTTACATATGTCTCCAGTATCTTTAATGGATTTTAAAAGCTCAATACGATTTACAGGTCCAGTGTGATGTCTTGATGAGGGATACCAGCGCTTGCATATGTGCAGATCCAATGAGATGGATAGGTAATCCATGCAAACTCGAGCGTCGTGGGATGTTATCACCCTTAAAGGATGTAGGAAGCCGTGAACAGCATGATTTCATCCTTTCAAGGAGTTACTCTCCACAGTATCATTTTGGAGGATTATCCTTTTGTTTATCAAAAAAAGAAAGACAAGAATAGATCCCCTCTCAATTGAAACTGGAGGGTTTTTTTCCTCTGTAGTTCAGCCCAGGAGGGATTTTATTTGTGTCTTTGATGTCCTGGTGACAACATAAGAGAATTCAGGAATAACAAAGCATAAAACTAGCCTTAAAAAAAAAAAAATTCTTGATTAGTTTGTTCCCTACTGCTGGTTAATGTTGTATCACTAAGTGATTTCTGTATGTGCAGCTAAATACAGTCAATAGCCCTAGCATGTACAGTCTAACACTGGTTTTGCTTTATGGTAATTAAGGTCCTATTAACCCTTAGCTGCCGATGATTGGTGACCCCTGGAGCTGAAGAAAAATGAACTCTCTCTGAAATTGACTCCTACAGAACTGTGTGCTTGTTTACGTGTATCTGGCCCCTGCAATCATTTCAGTCTTCTTTTAAATCTTTGCAGGACATTGAAGCTACCATGAACACTGCTCTGAATGAACTGCTGGAGTTGGAAAGGCAAAGCAGCGTAAAGCACACACCAGACGTTGTCCTCGACACCCTGGAGCCTTTGAAAACCTCCCCTGTTGTGGCACCCACCTCAGAACCTTCCAGCCCTCTGCATACTCAGATTCTTAAGGACTCCGAACCAGCATTCCAGCGGAGTGCCAGCACTGCTGGTGACATCCCATGCGCCTTCAGGCCAGTGAAGTCAGTCAAAATGGCTGCCCAGGCTAAACCTCCAGCAACGAGGCCGAAGCCTGCTGTTTTCCCCAAAACAAATGCCACAAGCCCTGGTGTTGCTGCTTCTGCATCTCAACAGCCTACTGACAAGTCCTGTACTGTCTGAACTAGAAGCCCCACTGTGGATATAATTTTGTTGTTTCAATTGAGGGGACTATATTAAAGACATGTGAAAATTCCTATTTAACTAGTTTTGGACTTCTGCTGAAGGTTAGTTTGTAAGTTGCTACTGGCAGGAGCACTCCCTGGGAGTGAAGGCATGGGTAGTTAAGCCTTGCCACGTGCACACCACATCAGCATACTTTGCTTATGAAATACAGACACAAAATTGAATATCAGGTCACTGTGAAAGTGGTGAGGCCAACATAAAGGACTGATGAATTGGTTCTCAGTTTATAGTTGACGCCTTGTTCGTGTTTGGCCACTGAGAGAAGTACTCAGTGGTGCCATGTTTTGGATACTGGTGTAATGACTTAAATATTTGCCACAGGGAAACAATCCAATAGATTTTAGTCTACTGCATGTTTTGGTACCACTCGTTATGTGGAGCTTGGACATGCCTGATTCTTGTGCATTATTACATTTCCTGCTGCTGCTAAGGGTCTGTCTCGATTTCCATTACATCCTCTCTCTTTCAGCAGTCTTAGCTCTTAGCCGTGTCACACTCCCCTTGATTGAAACTTGTCATGACAAATTCTCAGCTTTGGAACATGAGTTCCATGTTGTGTGTTGGTGCAGATTTAAATAAAGCAAATCTGTTTCTGAGTTTTAGGAGAGAAAAAAATAGAATTGCTGAGTATGTCCACCGTGCAATTGTTTTGGTGCTCCCAGATTTAAAAGCAGCTTTTGTTCTTTTAAAATGAAACTTTCAGGGTGTTAGACAATGTAGTGTGTGCTGTTCAGTGGGAACTTGGAAGGTGGAACGTAAAAACGAGTTACCTTCTGAAAACCAGCTGCTGTGCTCTCACTGGAGTGGCATTTCCTAACTTGAACATAAGTTGAGATGGGCTCAAACTGAAACCCCGCTTCTGAACATCCCTAAAACTTGATTCTGAAACTCTTTGCAGCTTGGCCCTGTTTTTTGATTTGTAAAGACTTTGTTCTATGGCTCTCACCACTATGAACTATTGTGGAGGACCCCAGTGTAAGGAGAAAGGTGGGAACATGCTCTATGGGTGATTGGCACTACAGTGTCCAGCTCCTAAATTGCTTAAATACATATTTCTATGATAAATCATCATGCCTCCAAGGGATTCTGCTGACAAATTAGTGACTTCTTAGTATATGTGTGTATGACAGACTGTGACTGCTTCAGCTGTTAGCAGACTTTTCTGTACTTTCATGGCAATATATTTTCCAGAATGCTGCCATATATTTAATGAAGGGGGGAAAAAAGTCAAAAAGAGAGGCACATGCTGTGTTACGGTAATGAGTCTCACAGCCCCGCTAGACCAAGGGATCTTGCAACTGACGTTACATCCTTCCTTTGCCAATCATGCCCAAATATTGCTGGAGTTTGAACAGTCCTACCATTTATGTTCTCATTGTAGTTACTCAAGCAAGAACAACATAAGAAAGGGAACTCCTCCCCACTCTAGTTGTGTCCTTTGATTTTGTGGGCCTGAATCACACCTTAACTTCATGGTTTAATGCAGATTGTGATTTTTAACGAGCATTGTAATAAAAACAGGTATGTTGCATCTCTAAGAACAAGTTGGCCTTAAACATCCACTTCTCATTCCTTTTAAAGGAGGTTACTTGCATAGACACTGTTTTTCAATTTCTTTGAAAGAGAAGTTTTTTTTGTATTAATGCTTTTGTAAAAAGGACTGATTTTCTCTGTGCCATAAATTATGGAGACATGAGGAGTTCATGGACTACAGGAGAAAGAAACTCCTGAAAAAGATTTGTTGGGACCATTTTAATTGTTTATTTCCTTAATTAACATTTAACAACCCTTATCTTTTGGAAACACTGCACTGTGTGTGTTGCTTCTGTCAGATCTTAACCTGTCCATATCAAAGGGAATGAAACCCAACTGCGTAATCCGCTCGGTTGCTCTCAGGTTCAGACGGACTCCTAGCACCATGGAATCTAAATCTCTCTTTTTGTAAACTAATAATTTTAAAAAGCAACTAATGATTTATTTTTCACTCAGGCGAAGCTTTATGGGAAATATTTTATTTTTGGGGGATCATGACTGGCCAAAGGGAATGCATGTCACTATGCAGGAAATGAACAGAGCAGGATCTCTTTGTAAATTCACTTTCATTCATTCTTTGCAATGCCTTATTTTTTTTAGTTTATCTTTATGCTTTGCATTCATGTTTCCAAGGGATGACATCCAGCCATACAAGGCATCTTACGACAAGATTTCATGTCTTCAGAGCTCACAAAATGAGTGGAAATAAGATTTAAAAATCCCCAACACTTCAGGTTACTATAACAGCCATTGTCTGTGTATGGAATTACTATGCCTATCTCTAGTGACCACAACACTGGGACGATCCTACTGACAGGAGGAATAAGAACTTAAAAGAATAAACAATATCCTGTGCAAATCAACTGGAATTTCGGTGTGCACTGTGACTTGCACTGAAAACGTACACCTAGCAATGTGGCAGTCTGAAGGGCATCTTTTCTCTTCCATGTTGTCTGCACGAAACATACAGAAAAGCCACTTGTGACTTGTCTACTTCATGCTGTGAACTCTGTGGGTCAGGAAGATGGTTTGCCACAAAGTGTTACTAGCATTTGTTGTTAGAGGGAAAACTGGAAAAGACTGTGCCCACTGGGCAGCCTACTGAAGAGATCAACATGACGTGGAGAAACAGGACACAGTGTGGCGGATGGGGAGGTTTATATGTTGTTTCATAGTCAGAAGAAATATTTGATCTCCCAGAGAGATGTGTGTGTCAGATTAATGGTATATCCCTTTAAAGAAAAGAAGCTTTGATAACTGGAATAATGTATGTCTGCTTGGCAATACTCTGTAAGAACATAAGTCTGTCACTTATCAAATGATGGATTCGAATAATCCAATGGAAAACTTTTGAAAATAAAATACAGTTTTAGGTGATCGGTCAATAGTTTCTGCAGCACCAACCTTGTATTTTTCCCATCCCCTGTTGGGCGTTGTGCTTTAGTGATTGCTAAATTTCCTCCTCTCTGTGGTAATGTGAGCTCTAAAATTAGTGTGTCTCTCAAAACGACATGACGAAAAATTTTTCACTTTCTCTGTACTGGATGTTTGATTGCAAAGAAAACCATTAGATAATTATAGTAATCTGTGACAGTGCAAGAATTCTCCTGAATATATTTTGATGCCTTTTTAAAAGGAGTGTGTCTTCGGGCTTCCTGTGAAGAATACCTCATATGTTCTTTTTTAACGTAAATGTTCTTGCACATTTCTGTGTTCAGATTACAAAGTTCTGACAAACTCAGAAAATCATAGCACCTGAGAGTTCAGGCAGGAAATTCTGTCCCTTGAGCCTCCCCATCTTGTACCTCGGTATTGGGTAAAGTTATCACTAAGACACATTCCCCACATCAGGGAGAGCTCTGCAGTATTGGACAAAGGGATGGTTTAAAGTTGGAGTTTTAGTCTTCATTCTGGTTTTTTTTGCATGTTGGTCAGAACTTCAACACTTAATTGAACATGGAGTGGACTTTGGGACACAGGGTTGTGTGTGAGAGCGCTCTCTTGAATTTTTCGGCACAAGTATGCTTCCTTATAGCAAGCTCAGTACAAATTCTGTATACATGTGTCTACCTGATAGACTGAACTGGCTCTGTCAATTACATACATACATTGTGGCTTTTTTTAAGGCAGATTATTTCCCCAGGAGGGTCTAATGCTCTAATAAAGTAGCTAGGGATGGGTAAATATCTATTTAAACAATTTGTTCAATAGGTCTCAGCAAATGGTGAGTAGTCTGGTCCCAGTCTAGCAAACCAATAAGCATGTGCTTAACTTTAAGCATGTGAATAGTCTCTCTGAAGTTGAGAATGTGCTTGTTGATTTGTTGGATTGGGGTCTTATGGACTCAGGACTCAGTAGGATCGAGTCCTGATGCCATAGGGACTTGTTCCAAAACACAAATATGTTGTCTTTGGGCCATATGCCACCAGTTAGGAAAACTGTGAAGCTAAAATGAAAATAAAAACCCAGAAACAGGCTGCAGGGAGTATTCAGAACAGAAACTAGTTGTAACAATGTTTTGGTTCTTTTTAAAAAACCTTTCTGTGAAATCATCTGGCATTGACTGGACATTCCTGATAACTAATGCTACATACATGGGGACAGGTAACTCATGGGTGTCTTTAGTGAACCAGCGAGAGAGAGGACTTCACAAAAGGGAATGATTCTTTAATGTTAGGATTTAAAGCTCATTCTGTGCTGAATGCTTCCTACGTCTGGGCAAGGGGAGGCAATAAGCACTTGGTGGTGGGTATAATTCCACTTCGGTTTCAGCCTGACAGATCATCTCGCAAGGTATTTTCCCTTCCACATCATCTCTTTCTATGTGCAACCACCTATACTGGGAAATGATATACTTGATCCCTCCCTCTTGTGCCCACACAAAGGCTCAAGGGAGCCACTATAATCAGTCTGCTGTGTAACGCACAAATTACTGCGTGTGCTGTAGCCGCTTTTCAAACATTCGCGTCAGCCTGTTCACCTACAAATGCCAAAAAGGGGATGAATGGATTTTTTCCAAGCTTCGATCTAAGATTGCATTTCAGTTGATCTAGGGGGAGCCAAAGCAGCCATTTAAAAACTGGAAAAATTAGAGTTTCTCATGCTGTACCTCCAGTAACATGGTTGGGGGCAAATGGATTTCCAGGTTTTTCCAGAAATGGATGAACAAGAGGAAGAGTCCCTTCTGTGCAAATACTTGATAGTCCAAGTCTCAATGCAGGGTAAACATTCAGCAGTTTGCAGTGGAAATTAGACAGACCCTTTATTTTAGCAGCACTGTACTAAGTGAACTTCATCAGCCTTTCTCTAGAGGCAGAGTGCTATAATCTGCATAAACTGAGTTCCCTGGACCTGGGCTTGGAGTGTGCCAAACTGCTGGAGCAGTACTAGTAATCAACAGGTTCTTTAAAAGACCAGCTATGAGAAATGTAGCCAAAATAGAGCAATGGATGAAACTCTCAAATTTAAACAATAGCAGTGGTGGTGTGATTCTATTGTATGTAAGAAAGTTTGACTGCAATCCAGCAATCTTTAAAAAAAAAAAAAAAAAAAAGAAAAAAAAAAAAAAAGAAATTCCTAATCTCACAAAGGTGGGCGAGGGTTCGTACAGTGCATTGTTCTTTTTGTTTTTATTAACAGCCGCTGTTTAATGGGTTGGGATGAAATGTTCTTGTTAAGGCAATTTTCATTGTTTCATGTCTTCTACACCAATATATATATGGTGTACATATTTACTTTTGAAAAAAATGTGTAAAATTGTACTTTGTATATACAACTATGTACAATATGCAGGTACATCTTTTTTTTTCTTTGGTACGGTCTTGTACAGTATTAGAGGAGTACATGTGTTGGAATTGGTAAAGCCGTACCGGAGGAAACAATGTATTCGTCGTTATTAGCAATAGTTTTGGAGAAATAAATGTTTTGGGTATGGTGGAAAAGCTGACCTACAGACAATAAATGATGGGTGTGCGTATGAGACAGAGAGACTGCTGGCAAGGATGAGACCATGTGGGGTAAGGCTAGGGTGACCAGATGTCCCGATTTCATAGGGACAGTCCCGATTTTGGGGTCTTTTTCTTGTATAGGCTTTTATTACCCCCCACCTCCATCCTGATTTTTCACACTTGCTGTCTGGTCACTCTAGGTGAGGCCAGCCAGGAGCGCTGTGTTGACTTCTAGAAGATTTGGAATTTTTGTTAGATTCAAAATCAGTTTAAGAGACGACTGGCGAAATTAAGTAGCTGAGGAAAGTTCACTTCCTTAGGAATTCTTCCCATCCATATATCTCAGAGTGCTTCACCAGAGTGAGTAAGCAGCAGCATCCACATTTTTGCAGTTGGGTAATATGAAGCACAGGCAGATGGAATGACTTGCCCAAAGTGATAAGCAGAAATCGTTGCAGAGCCCAAAATTGTTGTTCCCAGTTCAGGGCTCTATCCATTGGATCCCATTGCCTCACAAATGCAGCTGGAAGCATCAGAAAATGCAGCCTGTGGTCTTTTCTCCCTTGCACCCATTATAAGATGCTCATAGATAAGCATGCTCTTGTCCAGTCCTCCCTCCATACGTATGCACTAGCAGAGAACATCCTTCTCTGGAATGGAATCTGAATTACGCTTTAACACACTGTCTTGAGGAGCTATTGAATCTGGTGCTATCTAGTCCACTGACGAGCTGTGTGTGAACCACGTCTCAACGTGGGCAGCAATAAATCTATGCTCGGCAAGCTGCCGACTGTAGGCATCGGTCTTCAGTGTAGCTGTGATGCAGTTCCTAGTCCAGCCAACTGGGAAGGAATTGATGCGTGTGGCAGCCTTTCTGTATGAGGCAGATGGCTGTCTAGAAGAGGAAAGTCTCTAGGAGTGTTGGGAATGCTTTGTGCATGTCTGTGGATTATGCTTCTTGCTACAAGAATCCTGCAGTGATGTTGCTGTCAGCGTACTCACTCGACAGGAACGGACAGGAGAGCAAATGCCTGGAAGACATTACTGTGGGGGCACAGGGAGGGCAGGAATACAGTGCTATTTCTACTGTCTGCATAGTGGCATTTTATTCCTGTAAGATCTCCCATGCTGCTTGTGCATAGGCCTGCTGTTTTGATGTGTGCAGTATGGGTTGGTGGTTACTTGCATTGCAGACCAGCAGCAGTCAGTGGTGCAGTTTGTGGATGCCTTTTTTCCATGTTATAGGGCAGAAGTGATTAACCATCAAATTCCGGTCTCAGGGATTTTAATGGAATCAGGATTTGTCCTTAAAATTGCTGGTGAATGCCACTGAACCGTTCCTGTTCATCTGTCACATAGAGGCAAATATTTCAGGGCAGAGTGGTGATTGCAAATGATTATGCAAACAATGCGTGACCTTCAGGCTCCTGGCAAAGTCCCAGAGGCAGTCAGTTTTGCAGTTCTGTACATTTCCAAGAGACACTTGTGTCCTGTTAGGAGCCACCTCCCAGTTCCTGTTCTGTTACTCACATTATGGACCTATATAGTTGCAGCCTGTTCTTGATCTTGATCTATACAACCTTGAACTCCCACACGGCTTCATTTAACTAGAAATATGTCACCAGGGGCCAGATTTCCAAAAGATCTTGGTTCCTACTTAGGCACCAAGAATAAATGGCCAGATATTTCAAGATTGCTGAGTATGTGGGGTGCACTTCGGTTGCTCTGTCAGATTTACAAAACCACTCGGCAGTATGACATCAAGAGCCACTGTTTGCTGAGCCCTTGAGAAAATCTCGCCCCTGTTTAGCTGTCTAAATGGGAGTGAGCTTTTCTGGACATCTGGCCGCAGGTGTGGGTGCTGAGCACTTGAATATCTTGGCCTGCAAGTAGAGTTGTGCTATACTTATAGGAGGTCTAAGCAAAGAAAATCCCTCTTCCTTCCCCATCCTTCCTTCCATCTAGGAGTATAGTCTGTTTTCATCAGCTGCAGTTGCAGGAGGTGCCAGCAGCATAGGGTTCCTTTAGAAGGTCATCATTCCAGTGGGAACAGTTGTAGAAAGATCAGCTCCACTTCCCACTGCAAGAATGGGCTAGCTCCTCTCCCAGTGAGGGGAGAAGCTGTGGGTAAGAGTGGGAGCCAGGTTGCCTTCCTGCCCCCCTTTCCTCACTCCATAGAACCACCCAAGTAATTGGTAGCTTCTCTTCCCACCCTTCCAACTGCAGCATTCCAAGGTGTTCAGCACAGTGGAAACTAATCACTGTGGAGTGGAGCTTGATTACAAGCACGGTGAAGCTTGACTGCGAAGAGTGAAAGTCACTGGAGCAAGTCAGAGCTTTCTGGTCCATTTCAGTAGCAATGTAACCAAAAACCCATTGACTTTATCAGGAAATCTGTTGACTTCAGTGGGTTTTGCATCCAGCCCACTAGAAAGCTCTGCTGTATGTAGTGATAGTCTAGTGTCCTGGCCCTGCACTGGCAGTTTTCAAAAGCTCTGCCTGTGGCTGTTTTTTTCCTTATTGACTTAACTGGAAGGAGGCAAGAAGGTCAGCAGGACACTCACAGCAGGGAGGGGCTGCAAAAGGAGCATAAGGGAGTGTTTTGTCTCTACTTATTTTAAGTGGGTTCTTAATTTTACATTATAATTTATTTTTCATAGTCGTTTGTGCAGGGCTCTATATACCCCAGCGGGTTGTTCTGATATAAAGCATGACTGAAAAGACCCCAAAACGATTATATTGCTATGTGCTCAATGATGTTTATACCCCTGTAGGTATTCACTCCTGTTGAGTGGATGTGGGTTTGATTTTTTATTTTTTTTTATGGATTCCATTTGAAATAAGAGTAAACAGTCAGAATATTGCCTTAGGCTCGTCAGGTCATGCCCTCCCTGTTTCTAAACCAGTGGTTCTCAAAACATTTTTATGTTGGTGACCCCTGTCATACAGCAAGTCTCTGAGTGCAACTCCCCCTGCCCCCCCAGCTAAAAATACATTTTTTTTATATTTAACACTATTTAAATACTGAAGGTGAAGTGGTGGTTGGGGGTGGAGGCTGACAGCTCACGACCCCCATGTAATAACCTCTCAACCGCCTGGGGGTCACGACCCCCAGTTTAACCCCTGTTCTAAACTAACTTCCTGTCCAGAATCCATTGCTCTGTCCCCTGCTGAGTGCCCTTGGCATGCCTAAAACCAATGAAACAAAGGGCCTCATCCTGCAAGATAGAATTCTAGGACTGGAGGGGACCTCAAGAGGTCATCTAGTCCAGTCCCCTCCAGGCCACTGGGCTCTAAAGGTGCTCAGCACCTCACCAAGTTGGGTCCTAATGTATTTTCATGCATTGTCAGCCCATGTGCTGAAGCTTCTTGGTTCTCAGGACAAGTGTTCCACCAGATCCCCATTTAGGGTAGTCTACAGAGGAAGAGTGCTCTTGTGGTTAAGGTGATGGACTTGGAATTGCAAGCTCTAGGCTCAGTTCCCAGCTCTACCATGGATTCAGTGTGACCTTTGGGCAGGTCATTCTATCTGATTGTACCTTGACTTGACTCTCCAGCTGTAGCATGGAGGATACTTGTATTTCCACAGCTCACAGGGCATTGACTATACATTTAATTAAGGTTTCGGGGGCATTCAAGAATACTGTGGGAATAGGGCCACATGTTGGTAAGTCTCTGATTTAATATCTGCTCCTAGAAAACAGAGTGTAAGGTTCTTCTAACAGGTTTTTGGAGATTAACTATCAGCATAGAATCTGAGTACCTAAATCAGAACAACATGCACAGTAAACAGCAGTGAATCCACAGGAAAAGGTTGATTCAATACCTCCAAGATTTCTTGGTTCCAAAAAGCTGGTGAATTTCAAACCTTGAAATTCATCCAAATCTGCCTCCCTCCAGGGGCTGAATTTTATTTGTTAATGGACACCCAGGCTGCTAACATTTTCCATGTTTTCTTAGCTCCCATCCAGTTTAGATTAGACACACCTGTCCTGTTACAAACAGGATTTGATGGAGCATGAACTCCTCCTGCAATGGGCTGATTAAAAAATGCTTAATCCTGCTGGAGTTTTCATGGGGAGGAGGAGGCTTAAACTGCCGCTGGGGGGAAAGAGTTTGGCCATGTGGATTGTAAGTTGGAGTTCCTTATGTTTTCAATATTTTGTTGGGGAAGGTGGAATCCCACCAGGTTTTTGTAATTGTGGGTTAAACATCCTCTTTTTGGTTAGGGTCCAAATAGTTAGTTACAGTAGAGTTTGGTGTGGGGAAGGGAGGGGTGTGGTGTTTAACGAAACCATTTTGTGTTGTGCTGGAAGTCAGCTGGGTGCAGCTAGCCATGGACGCAATCGTGCTGAACTCCCATCAGGAGGGAAACTGGCTCCTTCTGAAACTACTGGGACAGGAGCATGGCACTGAACCCTGGCAGGACCCCCTACATCTACTCAAGTCTATTTCTATTTATAAGTCACAGAGAGAATTCCTGTATAAGGAAAAGAGGGGGGAAGTTCCTGAATAGGAGACTGTGGATTCTGAGATTTAATGTTCTGTCTTGTCAAATTCCAACTTGCCGTAACTGGAAACAAACACATTGTAACAACTTTTTTTTTTTTAAAGCTTGATTCACAGCTTCCAGCTTCAGTAGTTGGATTTTTAATTTGATCTATTTATTCTGTAACTAAACATCTAACCATTACAGGTACAAACCACAGATAAATTATTGCAGAATGTAGCCTTCCCCTTCCTCCCACCCCCCAAAAAAGAAAAGTTATAGGAGCAGTAATATACTGACAGGTTAACGAGATCTGTTTTGTTGATACAGGATACCATTTTATTTTTCTATATCTGCAAGGTAGCCAAGAATAGCTCTACGCCTTGGCATGGCAAAGATTAGTGTTGTCATCCAATGCCACGTCTCTCTAATGCAGCCAATGTATGGGCAGGAGAGCTGAGAAATTGGGAATTTTTCTCTAGTGGATTAGTGGTCTAAATCACAGTAGGCTAAATGGAAACACCATAAACCAGACTGGACACCACAGTGAGCAAAGCAACAATTGTATGCTGGGACATCTGCTTCCTTTGTATCTCAAAACTCTTTTCTACAGGTAAGAACTTTCTTCTCTACTATTGCTGGAAACCCTGGGCTTGTCTCAGAAGTACAAGGGCTGCTTTGCAGCAAGATGGAAGAGAATATTGCCTGGTTTAACCTAATTGGTAAGAGACTTTAACTGAGGAATGTTATGTTGAGTCTTTGTTGATTCAGGAGTGTCCCTGGTGGATGTCATCTGATCAGTTTGCTTTCCCTGCATGGTTCTGTCATGCTTTTGCTGTCATAGTAAACCCTGTGGCCTGGAACCAAAGCAGGCCTATCTCCCCAACCAGCCCTGCCAGCCTGTGGAAAGAGCTATGTGCTCTTAGTGAGGTAGGCTCTGACTTGGGCTGTGCACTCACATAAGGGAGTAGGGACCTTGCAGGCACCCCTCCAGGAGCCACCTGGATTTGGGTCCAGGATTGTAGGGGTAAGTGGGACTATTGGTTTGGCTGCTGCTCCTCCCATGAGCAGGCAGTTGGAGAATGGGCGGAGCATTGTCTCCACCCCTTCTACTCACTGGCCAGTGTAGCCCAGCCAATTCCAGGGTCATTGGGTAGGTGTCTATTGCTGATGCAGGTCAGCAACAAATGAGACCCTTCGAGGAGCGAGGAGGAAGTCTGGCAGGGAAGGAGTGCTAGGGAGGGACTGGGCCAGTGCTCCAAGTTGTAAAAGATAGCTAGGCTGGTGAGGGGGAGAATTCCCCCAGGACAGGCTGTAGCACAGCTGTGTTGTCTTATAGGGCCCATCCTGCAAGCTCTAGTTTAGGGGGCGTTCAAGGGCAGGGCTGGAATAGGGCAGCCCCGTAGCATCTAGCACGGGTTGGCAACCTTTCAGAAGTGCTGTGCCAAGTTTTCATTTATTCACTCTAATTTAAGGTTCCTCATGCCAGTAATACATTTTAAAGTTTTTAGAAGGTCTCTTTCTATAAGTCTATACATACAACAATAGTTTAGTTATATATTAAAGTAAATAAGGTTTTTAAAATGTTTAAGAAGCTTCATTTAAAATTAAATTAAAATGCAGAACTCCCTGGACTGGTGGTCAGGACCTGGGCAGTGTGAGTGCCGCTGAAAACCAGCTTGCGTGCCGCCTTCGGCACCCGTGCCATAGGTTGCCTACCCCTGGTCTAGCACTACAGGGCCACTGTGCAGTGCTGTCACCACAGCCAGCAGGGGATGGGCTGCCAAAGTTACTATAGGGCCATTTTGACCCCTGGAGCATCCGATTCCTGGAATCGTTATCTTCCTTTCTTTAAGGTTATGCTCTCTTCCCCCAGGGCTGCTCAGCAGTGATAGCCTAGCCCCACGGACACCCCCACATACTCCATCCCCAAGAATAATTCGGATGGAGAATGTACTGTAGGAAACAGCCTTGCACTGATCACCAGAGAATGTACTAGGTGCCCTGGCAAGTCATTTCCATCTCTGCCTCCCAAGATTCTGCTTAGCACTCTGCATTTCTATGCCAGGAGATACCATCCCCATAAAAATCACACTCAGTTTTGCAAATGTCCCCGCTATGATTACCGGTAGCCCTAAGGTGACTCTCGACTACAGTCTCTTTGCATATGTCATTTCTTTCCCCCCAGTTTGGTTTTGTCGACTTGACAGCAATGGGGGAGAGTGATTGTCCTTTTCCTTTCTTGAGTCTTTGTGTTGTCATTGACACCGGGGTAAAATGGGTGCTAAAAACTGTGCCCCCTACCCACGTTGCTGACACGCTTCAAGATCATGCACAGTGCCTCGTGCAACAGGGCCGGGATCTCCCTTGAAACTTCATGGTGCTAGTAGAATACCAGTAATGATTGTTCTAGGCCAGGGGTTCTCAAACTGGGGGGGTCAGGACCCCTCAGGGGGTCACGAGGTTATTACACGAGGGGTCGCGAGCTGTCAGCTCCACCCCAAATCCTGCTTTGCCTCCAGCATTTATAATGGTGTTAAATATATATTTTTTAATTTATTAGCAAGCCTCTGAATGCAACCCCCTGTGTGAAAGGGGTCACCAGTACAAAAGTTTGAGACCCACTGTTCGAGGCTGTGCAGGTAGCTACATCTGTAGTTATGGCTGTATATAACACAGGGCCTGATCGTGCCTCATTGAAGTCAGTGGGAGTAGGCCCGTAACCATTTGGGAAACTGCTAGTCTTCAAAGCGAGGTAGTGGTGTCCTGCAGATCCGCCCTTGTCTGTCGAAGAACCCCTGTGATGTACTTTGCCTCCAAGGCACAGAGAGGCAGCACTGGGATGGGAACTCTCTGTTCTCTACAGGCTTCATCGCCACCTCGGGGAGCCTGGGCTTTTAAGGGAATCAGGCTCCTTGCTGCTAACGTCCTCTTCAATAAATCAACAGGCTGATTGAATTGAACATCCCTTTCATTTTTATGAATCTTCAATTAGTCTCCATTGATTTCTGGGGGCTCAGGTGGCTCCCAGCACGCGTCTTTTTTGAGCATATCGGATACACAAAAATGATTTTTGATTCTCCATTAGAGCTGTTGCTGTCTGATGACATGGACTCAGATGCTGTAATCTCTTAAAACCTTTTAATCAGATCATTTATAGCAGCTTGGGTGTCTGGTGGGTTGGAACCCTTCCTCCCCTCTTCGAAAGCACGTTTGATTTTTTTTTAGTGAAAAAATAAATGAATTGGTAAATTACAAGTAAAAGGTTACAAGTGAAAGGCCAGGTGGGGGAATGTTCCCAGCTGGGAAGCTAGGAGGTGACTAAGTAATGGAGGCTCCAGACCCATTTAGAAAGAGCTTCTGTAGCAAGGTGGCTGGAAAGGGTGTGATCCCTCAGAACCATAGGGAGATGCATAACTTTCAGCAGGTTCTTTTCTGTTTGTATGAGCCTGATTCTGCCACTTTTCTTCCCACTGGCATAGCACCTTACCATGTGAGCAGCCCTGGTGAAATCAATGGGCTGAGACCACTGTCACAATAAAGCACTACTCAACGCATGGGAGGGTATTGGAACCTGGCCCCAGGCCTCTATCCTGAGGATAGCTCGTTAAAGCTGGCTCTTTCTCCTCTCATGGCAGAGTTACAAATGTAAATGAGCTAGGGCATTTTCCCATTCTGTGAGATTCCCTTCTTTGAGTTACAGCGGAGGTTACAGTGACTGGAGATCTGCTGTGTTTGGGGATCCCAGCCTAGGAGGTGAGCTGGGAGTGGGTGAGGGCATGTATACCTAGCACTGAGATTCACTTGCCGTTTGCTTGGGATGGTTTAGTGGCTTGAGCACAGGCCTGGGATCCAGGCTCTTTAGGATTCTAATTTCAGCTCTGCCGCTGAAAGTCAGTGTACGACCTGGGGCAAGTCACGTCCCCGCTTTGTGCCTCGGTTCACCCCTCTCTAAAAGGGGAACTGCTAACCCTCGGGGGTGTCAGGAGAGTACGTTCAGGGTGGAAAGCGCTGATGAGGGCTGAATGGTGTTATGGAGTTGGCTGTTCCAAAGGAGGTGAATGCTCCTGGGGGCTAGTAGTTGCGAGGGTCTAGCTTTGCTGTCTCTCTTACAGATTGGTGCCGGCTGCCAGTGGGGCAGGACCTTGGGCTGATTGCTGAGAGGTCCCCTTCTGGGTGCTCTGAGTGTAAGATGCCAGATCCAGTAAGATATCTGGCCTGTTGCAGGGCAGGCTACTCAGGGTAATGGAGTTCTGCAGGTTGCAGCATCTCACTTTGTTCCTATGTGTACAATTCCTCCAAAGAGTACATGCAAAGCGTCCCATTGGATGTCAATTTTCATCTGCCTCATTGGTCTGGATGTCTGGTCTCCATGGGTGTCCCCACCAAGGGCTGGCGGGGGCGGGGGGGGGGAGGACTGCGATAGACACAGAGAGATGTGGCTCTGGCCTTAGAGCACTTGTGATGTTAAAGGACACAGAATGCAGCCCAGACTGAACTGAATAGACCAGTCCAGGAGCGGCGGTGGGTGCAGCACCCAGCAGTCTCCTCGCTCCTCTTTGGGAGGTGGATCGGCACTGCGGGTCCTGGGAAAGAGATGCTTTTAGAGCACGCACATGTGTGGCTGGGTACTGCAGGCCTGATCTTGCCCCTTAGGGCCCAGAGCTGGAGAAGGCAGCATGTAAACACACCCACCTTCCTGCCTCCAGCTTTGTTTGAATCTCTACTGCCACCTTGTGGAGAGTCTCTTTTTTAGTAACAATTCAGCTTCAGGGAAACTATTGACATCTTCCCATTAAACTGTATCACTGCTGCCTGTGTTTGAAAGGGGGACCCTTGACGGGACTGGCTTTAAGCCTATTCACTTGATGCCTTGGAATCAGGTCCTGCTCCAAAGAGGGCCCCAGTCTGGGGGTCTTCAGCGGCATTTTGACGGCGGGGGATCCTTCGGTGCCATGGAAAACCCAGAGCGGACCCTGTGCCACCAAAGTCCCGGACCGCTGCGGAGTATTCCAATCGGGCCCCATGGGTCATAAAGCCGGCCCTGACCCTTGAGGTCTGTCAGAGAGAGGTTCACTTTGCCCAGAATAAGCTTTCACTGTGTTTTGGAATTTGATTTCCTGTGTCTATTCCTGCTTCAAGGGGCAAGTAGCTCCGCAGCATGATGCTATCTCACTCCTTTCTCCCAGGGTTGGGCATATGTTAAGGGCTGTTATAAAGAGGACAGTGATAAATTGTTCTCCATGTCCTCTGAAGGGAGAACAAGCCGTAATTCAATGCTTAATCTGCAGCAAGGCCGATTTAGGTTGGTTTTTAGGAAACACTTTCTAACTCTCTAGTTAAGCTCTGGAACAGGCTTCCAAGGAAGGTTGTGGCAGTTCCATCATAGGATTTTAACAACAAGATTAGACAAACACCTATCAGGGATGGTCTAACTTTACTTGGTCCTGCCTCAGTGAAGGGGTCTGCACTTGGTGACTTCTCAAAGCCCCTTCCAGCCCTACAATTCTATAATTCCATGATTTTTCCTCATTGTTTTTTGATGAAAGGTTTACAATTGTTTCTGATCAGTAGAAGGAATTGAGCATCTGGTTCAGATTTGAAGCAGGATGCAGCACTGTAATGGTGGGGAGGGGTTGGTAAATTTTGCACTGTGGAAAAACCACAAGAAAAGCTTTAAAGGTGAAAAAGCAGTGTGACTACAAAAATACAAGAAACTTGGACCTAGTCCTTAACTTCCCTGGAGCATGAAGGGAACTGGATCCATCCTGTGAAACAGCAGCAGTGGATGATTTTAGTTGGGGTTGGTCCTGCTTTGAGCAGGGAGTTGGACTAGATGACCTCCTGAGGTCCCTTCCAACCCTGATATTCAATGATCCAAACATGGTTGGATGTTAACGGTTGTTAAAGGTTCTATTGTAGTGCTCAGAAGCTCTGAACAGGATCAGAGGCTCGCTGTGCTCGGCACTGCATGGTGTCAGATGAGGTCTGTACCCTGAGCAGCTTACCATCTAATTGTAACTTGTCAAAAGTTTGGGGGATTTTAGACCTGAAGGTGTAGTTTGGAGCTACCTCTGATTGAAGGGGCATTTGTTCCTTTTCTGGGTCTGGCTAGGGAGAGCTGTGCTTTTAAAAGAAAAGGGAATTGTAGCAGGACCTGAAAATAGACTGTTTTTGCCGTTACAAAAAATTTTGTAATTGCTTCCTTCCTCTCTCTCTCATCAGCACGCTCAGTTCAAATCCACCGAACCATATGTGAAACTCAAGGTAGTGTAGATAAGTCAGAGGACACGAAACACACTTGGTTTTGAGCGCTCTGACTTTAAATGTGAGGATTTTGGTCGCTCTTGTGAGCTATGGGCTTGGCTCACATGATCACCGCTGGAATTTCCAGGCCTGAGTGTCTTTCATTGGAACAGTCAGCCCCCTGTTCATTGAACATGTTTGGTGTTCAGGTTCAGCTCAGGTAGTCTGTTCATTAGTAGTTTTGGAAGCAGGATACAGGAAGCTATTGTGCATGAATTGGGCTCTTGGACAAGTGTGTGGTGGTTATGGGGAGCCCACAAGACAGTAAAAGGAAAGGAAAGCTGATCCAGCGGTTAAAAGCACAAGATTGGGCGTCAGATCTGGTATTTACATATTGGTAGTGGCAGATTTACAATGGCATGCGATACACTAAGGGTTTCCCTCTGGTGCTTTGCAAGGCTCTCTCTGAGGCTTGGAAATACACTTTTGATTTTAAAGTGCCTGCATTAGCAACTAAACAGGTGCTCTGTTTCTGGACGTTGAATGCAGGAGCAGCAGTCTGCAAACGTGAAGTGGGTGTTCTAAATAGTCATGTGAATGTGAGCAGGAAACACTGTATTCTGGTTGTGTTAATATCACTATGCCCTCGGGCAGGGCTGCATGAGAAGATTGATGGGTACTGCAGTGGGAATTTCCCTTCAGACATTTTACTGGTAGAAGCATCTTTCTTATGTTAACTACTGCTCCCTTATACAGTCTCTGAGCAAAGTCACGAGAACAGAAACAAACTGCAAACTTTTTTTTCATGGGTAGCAGTCCAAATACCCCAGGTACACAGACCAAGATCTTTGTCTGCTTTGATTGAATAACATAGAGCAGCCCATCCAGTGTGTATCACGCATATTTGGTTTCAGAAGTGGAGTGAATTTAAAACTGGCTCCCAAATCAGTTTGGGAGCTTTAGCTGAACTTGGTAGGACCTGCAGATCTGTATTAAGTAATGTGACTGGTTGAGGAAAAATAAACGTGATTGGCAGTGGGGAAAATACAACGCCCACCTGATGTTTGTAGCAACTGACAGGACAGTGTTCTTCAGGGTGCAATTTTGACTTAAAGCATAATTGTAAGACCTGAATTTCTATTGAGTCCTGTAGTGACAGTACATCACATGTGCTTTGTAGTGTTGTTTTTATTCCAGCATCATCCAGAGAGAGGCCCCTTATGCAAAGTGCAGGGACGCCCAGAGGATTCTGGGGGCCTGGGGTCTTCGGCGGTAATTCGGCGGCGGTGGGGAGGCGGGGTCCTTCCGTTCCGGGACCCGCCACCGAAGTGCCCCGAAGACCTGCGGCAGGGGCCCCCCGCCGGCGAATTAGCGCCGAAGCAGGACCTGCCACCGAAGTGCAGCTGGGTCTTGGGCGGTAATTCAGGGGTGGGGGGCCCCCGCTGCGGGTCTTCAGGGCACTTCAGCAGAGGGTCTCGGAACGGAAGGGCCTCCCACCGCCGAATTACCACTGAAGACCCGGCTGCACTTCGGCGGCGGGTTCCGCTTCGGCGGTAATTTGGCAGCAGGGAGTCCTTCCGCCCTGGAGCAGAAGGACCCCCCGCCAGTGAAGACAGGGAGTGGAAGAAGCTCCGGGGGCCCGGGACCCGTGAGAGTTTTCCGGGGCCCCTGGAGCAAGTGAAGGACCCCGCTCCAGGGGCCCCAAAAAACTCTCATGGGGTCCCCTGCGGGGCCCAGGGCCTGGGGCAAATTGCCCCTCTTGCCCCCCCCAGGTGGCCCTAGCAAGGTGCTGTACTTGCATGTAGAGAGAGAGCATCTGCCTCAGAGGTTACAAGTGAAAGAGAAGACATACAAAGGAAATATTACTCCAGTTTACAGATAGGAACCTGAGACACAGAGAGACTGAAGTGATTTGCCTGAAGTCACAGAGAATTTGTCAGTGTCAGAGTTAGGAACTGAACCCAGATCTGCTGTGTTCCTGTGCACAGGACTAATCCTCACGTGTCTGTGTGTGTGTGGGGGGGGGGGGGGGTATACAGACCTCAACATTTCTGCTTCTCTTCTAAAGGCAAGGAATATCCTTAGGGTTGGGTGGGGGTAATTTTTTTCTCCCCCTCCACCATTTTCATTGATTCTGATGGGATAGTAATTAGAATTGTTATGGACAGGGAGCAGAATTTGTACCAGGCTGGTGTAACCTTTTGTGATAATTTTACTTGAGTGAGGCGGAGAGAGAAGACTGCACTGGAGATGAACTTCCTTTCAATGGCTTGACAGGCAGGGCATGATTTGGTCCCTTCTTTGCTTTTATTGTCAGGCCATCCAAGCAGGAAGCAATGATTTCCGTTGATGTGCATCAGCTCAGTGAAAAGGGGTCCCGTGTCAATGCTCACAATGTGTTCAAACGACAAGGGAGAAACTGGGCAGTGTCCCTTTAAGAGAAAAAGAAAGCAGGAAGTCTGAGCAGAAAGCAAGTCTCAGCCTGGACTTCGATCCATCCGTGCCTGTGTAGGGTCCTTGTGGCTGTTTTCAAGCCCACACCAGGCTCCTAACCTGGGCACTTAAGTATTTTCACTGCATATATTGCTCCTGAGCCAGCTGCTGTCTTCAGGTGAGTGGGAATTTCCTTTTATGTTTGTACAGTCTGTCTTCTAGATGTAAAGAGCTAGGTAATTGCTACGGAATGTTCCTCTCGGAGTCTACACTGGCTTTGCACTGCATTATGCTTAGGGTGTTGTATGGAAACTCCTGATGTGCAGCCAGGATTCCACGTAGTGCCAGGGTATGTGTGTATTTTTGTAGCATGGTATTCTGTTGTAATAACAATACTGAAATGCATTGTTATCCTCACATGCATGTGATAATGTGAGACCAGAACAGTGAGAGAAAGATGGATCATGTGCTGATGACAGCTGCAAAATGAAGCATTGAGGTGGGGGGATGAGAAAGATGGGGAGACTAGAGGTGATATCCCTGTGATCAATACATGTTCTATGCTGGAATAGAGCAGTACTGGCTTTCTTGTTCGGGAGGAAAATACATTGTGGTTAAATCATTTGGCATGACCTGATAGACCATGTTAATCTTGGCAAGAACATCAGCCGGCTCACTAGCTCTTTTTAGCAACTTATACCTTGAGAACACTTCTGTATCGATCTGAGGATTCGCCGAGACACTTCCTCATTTTCTTTTCTGGGTGTGGATCTAAGGGAGCCTGTGGATTTAGATCAGGGAACACACCAGGCTTATGTGCCAGCTCCCACGAGCGAGGGACAGGGTTTGTGACCTTTGTGGCGAGCCACGTTTTTTAAAAAGTTGGTTTACTTTGAATAAGGTCCCTATCTCCGGTCTTGCGTTTTGTGATCTATTTTTGTCTGGGATTTTAGAGCACATGCAAGAAGAGCGCAGGCCAGAGGGTGCTGGACTGCAGGTGTCCTCCATGCAGCTCTGCAAGCTCACTTTACCATGGGCTTGTAACATTTTTGCTACTCCAGCTCTGGACATCTCCTAAACACAGAGCTGGAAGGTGTAATTTCCAGCTTGGAGAAGCAGGCTGTGCACGTGAATTGGCTAATAACTTACTCCGGCTATTCCAAGGAGGTTGGGGATGCATCAAGCACTTTGCGAACTATGTGTGTGTGGCTTTGCCACTGAGGGGAGTGAAGGGCAGCTGCCAGGAAGACGACAGCACTGTGTGATGGATGGGGTGTTTGGGGGTGGGAGGAAGCGAGTTTGGCTTGCCACAGCAGTACAGACATCTCTGCAGTGGAACATGGCAGCCATTTGTTACCAATCAATTCTGCACAATGGCTTTCACCTATGGGGAGAGTTATCTGATGAGTAGGGTTGGATGGGTATCCCGGTGAAGCCCTGAGGGCTGCTTGTAAGAAGCATGCTGTGCCCCATTCCCCAGTGGGGTGTTCATAGTGAGTTGTCGATCCCCGAATATACCTCAGCTGGCATTATCCTGTGAGGGGACAGCGTCGAAGGCCAACAGAAGCGTGTGCTTGTGCATTCATCCTTAGAACAATTGCAGGTGGGCACAAGTGACAGAACTGCAGACATATGAAATTCAGGAGTGTTTAGACAGACATAGAATTTTGGTTCAGCTCTGTCGTGATGGGTTCAGGTGCAAAACTTGCATCTGAATCCCAATTTGGATGCTGAGCTGTCTCCCAGGCTGTTCTCTCTGCCCAAGTGCAATCTCACACACTGCTCAAGTCTGGGCCATCCCACTGTGGAGTTTGACACAAGCCCATTTCTAATGACCACATGAGCTTGAAGGTTCATTGTACTGAGATGCTGCTGCTGGTAAGTGAGATTTGAATGCTGAGCAGAGACTGCTCTGAGTCTGGGAATTTTTTGGCTCTCTGGGCAGGAAGCTGAGTGCTTCCTCTTTAACCAGTGGCAGTGAAGCTGGTGTTGCAATCCTCTAGGTTTCTGTTCTTGCAGCTGGGAGGTGCTTCTCTTACCTTGCAGCCCTCAATGCTTAGTATTTTTCTTGCATCAGTCAGTGTTTCATTACCAGCCTGAGTGGCTTCTGACTGGGTTTCCCTGCACAAGGTTCACAGCTCCGTCCTTACCCCATCTTCTCCCATCCTTTCTGAGCTCTGCTTTCATGTTGTTTGCAGAGGGAGCTTGGTGGCTGCTTTTTAAGGGATGTACAGAAGGACTCCACGTTAGCAAGAAACAGCAGAAGAGTTGGAGATTGGGGAGGGAGGGGGGCGCAGTGGACCCAGGTAGGAGAATGGGTGGGGTGAGGTGGATCAGTAACCTCTGAATACTATACTGCTAGAGACAGATTGTTCCTGGTTATGCTGATTGATATTGTCTGTGCACCACTGACCTCTGCTGGACAGAATCCGAACTCGGCCGTATGTCAACTCTCCTCTCTTCTGCTGACGTCTGATGGAGATTCTCAGACAGCTGCAGTGGCAGCAAACTGGGCTTTAGCCCATAGGGATCAGACTTCTTAGACAAGCCGCTGCTGTGAGGCTGTGTTGGTTCAGTGCAGTAGTAGGTGTGGCTGGCTGTGTTACAATCAGCTTCTTATGGAAACAGATGGGATCTCCTTGTCCAGGCTGTGTGTGGCTTGGTCCCACATCTCATTTCAGGGAGCAGGAGAAGTGGAATGAGTGTTAGAACAGCAGGGAGGCATGTGAAAGCACACTGGGGCTGGTTTGACTTTACTGTCTGCCGGGTGTGTGTGTGTGTGTGTGTGTGTAAACGGCTCTTTTCCTCACAGACTTGTCTTCTCCCCACTGCCTTGCACCTCAGAGCTTGAGCGGGCCTCATACTGAAAATGCAGAGCACGCCCAACTACCTCTGGAACACGGACGATGTGCTGGGCCAAGGGGCTACAGCCAGCGTCTACAAAGCCCGCAGTAAGGTGAGTGAGGGGCAGGAGGACAGCACAGGATGGGATGCCCTGGGGGTGGGAAACCTGAGTTGATTCGGTTGCAGCGTGCACATGCTTCTCTCAGGTGCAGAGTTTACTGGCAGTACATGGACCCACATAGGCTCCTAATTCGATTTCCCTCCAGTCTGTCCAACCCCGCTGCTCTCACACACACCTCAGTGACGTGTGGCCAAACCCGCTCTCAACAACCAGCCCTACTCTGATCTTCCAGCTGCCAAGACCTCCCAATTTGTGACATGCTTCCAAACCCTCCCACAAATTGCTAAGTGATGTACACCCCATCCCAACTCCCTGTAGCACCCCCCCACCACACCGGAGCTAATAACCCTTCCCATGCACTCTCTTGCAACCTGCTCTCAGCTGCCAATCCCTGGGCATGCCCTTCTCATCTCAACTATGTGTAAATTAGCCCTGGGTGGGTAGTTTCTATCACTATCACTCCGTGCCCTGTTGGTGCCGTGCAGCCATTGCTTCATGCTGCGCAGCCCAGTGAGCAAAGCCAGGGTTGATTTTGTATTCGTACAGTTGATCACCATTTTACAGTCCCTGCACTGCTTTCTTCCTCAAGCAAAGACAGTGGGCTTCAAAATCATCCAAGGCAGTTTCTTTTTATAACCTGATCCAGGCCAGTTTTCATTCTGAGGCTGACCTAGGCCATGGTTTTCAAGGGGTAATTTAGACTAAGGATCTGGTTCGGTATTTCAAAATGCCTTGGCTTATCTGTGTTCCCGTTCTATGCCCATGGTAAAACTCCCTGTGACCTTGGAGGAAGCGAGAGTTAGGTGAATGCCGAACGTTTTTGAAAAGGCATCCATAATAATTTGGAATGTATCGTGCATGAGTTCCAGGAAATGAACCCACTGGGACTGGGCCAGATGCTGATCAGTGTCTCTGCTCTCTGACGTTTATTCAAAGGGTTGTCTCTCTGCTCAGTTCAGAGTAAGGCTTTGGAAGGAGATGCAGTTTAAAGGATGCTTTATAATGTGAACCACTAACTCTCGTGGAGGAAAGACTGGAGGTGATGGTTTTGGGCCTTGGTGGAGATGTTTTACAGAACTGGATAAACATGTCCCGCTCAGCACCATTCACCTGGGCTTCGGGTGCACAGAGTGAAGTGCAGTGAGCATCGCTGTCCTTGCTTTGCAATGGGGAGAATGGGTGAATCCTACAAAGAAACACAGACTTGCCAGGGTCGTTTCCTTGCCAAACTGCAATGTACTAACCATGGCCGAGCTATTTTGGTCAGGACAGGAACTGCACGAAGGCACCACACTGGGTATGAAATGGGGAACAGAACTAGGGAGAGAGTCAAAGAACCAGCTACTGTAGTGCAGCCGTGAGCAGCGGCGGTGAATGAACAGTGTGTTAAACCCAGGGCTACTCTGGATCTTGTGGGCAGATTTTAAGGTGACACAAAGGGGAATTTGATTTCCAGTGGGAGCTGATCATCTCACTTCCCTTTGTGCCTTTTGAAATCCTCCCCCGTAATCCTTTCATTCCCATCTGGAGACTGAGCTGCCTTCTGGCTTTGGTTTTTATCATTCCCTCTAGAACAGAACTGCACCCACTCTACAGAGCATGTGTTGTCCACTAACCTGTTTTCTTGGCGGGTTAGCATTCCACCTGGGGGCTGCTCTCTGAATCTATCCTGTATCTTTTCTCCTCTGCCCAGAGATCAGGGGAGCTGGTTGCTGTGAAGGTCTTTAATAATGCCAGCTACCTGAGACCACAGGAGGTGCAGATGAGAGAGTTTGAGGTACTGAGGAAATTAAACCATAAGAACATCGTCAAACTGTTTGCAGTTGAAGAGACTGTAAGTCTGTCACTAGCTCTGCAGTGGGAAAGGTGTGGCTTGGTGGTAATGCAGCGGGACTTGGCTTTTAGCAGCTGTGACAGGGCACCCATTGCCGGGGTGTGCCACTGCTGCTGAATAACCACAGCTGCGTCCTGTGGCTTTTCTCTACTCACCCTCAACCCTCCCTATTGTTTCAGCTCAAAGCGCTTTACAGACATTCACTCGTGACATCTCTCAGCATGCTTGTGGTGTTATTCCCCACTGATGGATGGAGCATTGAAGTGACTTGGCCAAGGCTCCAAGGCAGCTGAGTGATGCTGCTAAGAATAGAACTCAGGTGCCCTGCCATCACATCTGGTGCTTTAACCACTAGTCCACCCAGAATCTCACCCCCTAAGCAATGGAGCCAAGTGTCCTGGATCTCACACTCAAGTGGTTCATTTGCCAATTCCTTCGAGTTCTGGGTGGGGTGTGTTGTGTTAATCAAGGACTTCATTTTGGGGGGCAGAGCTCATTTTCCCACCCAACATTCTTTTTGACTGTGTGGTCAGTCATTTCTGACTAGAAGAGCCACGTAGACTTCTTGGACAAGGAAGGGATGCCACACTTCCATGGACGGGGCGAGGGGTAGGACATAGCAGCCTGCTCCGGGACTCTATGCATAACACAGCATCACAGGGCTGCTCAAGGGATCCATCTTTCCTTCTGCCCCCCAGACCCAGGGAAACAGCAAGCAGAAGGTGCTGGTGATGGAGTACTGCTCACGTGGGAGCTTGCTGAGTGTGTTAGAAGATCCAGAGAACTCCTTTGGCTTGTCTGAGTCAGAATTCCTTGTCGTGTTGCATTGTGTTGGTAAGTATCAGAGCTACTAGCTACTGGCTTGGGTGTCTGTGGCAGGAAAGGGGGATAAACGGGTGCTCGATGCAGCTAGTGGGGACATGGGATTTGTGTTCTACTGTATATAAGAATAGTCACACTGGGTCAGATCAAAGGTCCATCTAACTCAGCATCCCATCTTCCAACAGTGGTCAATGCCAGGTGTCCCAGAGGAAATGAACAGAACAGGTTGTCATCAAGTGATCCATCCCCTGTCACCCATTCCCAGCTTCTGGCAAATAGAGGCTAGGGACACTATCCCTGTCCATTCTGGCTAATAGCCATTGATGACCTATCCTCCATGAATTTATCCAGTTTTTTTTTTTTTTTTTAACCTTGGCCTTCACAATATCCTCTGGCAAGGAGTTCACAGATTGACTGTGCATTGTGTGTTCCTTTTATTTGTTTTAAACCTGCTGTCGATGAATTTCATTTGGTGACCCCTAGTTCTTGTGTTATGAGAAGGAGTAAATAACACTTCCTTATTTACTTTCTCCACACCAGTCATGATTTTATAGACCTCTGTCATATCCCTCCTTAATCGTCTCTTTTCCAAGCTGAAAAGTTCCAGTTTTATTAATCTCCTCATGTATCAGCTCTCCTCACACTCAGCTCCTCGTCAGATCTGCTGTTGTGTAAAGAGGTGGATGGGTGCAAAAACTAACTTACTGCATGCCTGGAGGTGCATTTTACAAAGCAATGTGAATGGTGGAGAGCGAAGGCCTTTGTCTGCCGAATAAACGGGGAGTATGATCCCTCTGCCAAAACTGCACTTCCCATACCCACTTGTCCTTTGCTTATGCCAGCTGTGACTGTTAGTCAGTTCCCTTAAGAACTGAGACTGCCAAATTCAGGCCACGAAATGGTAACCGCTGTCTGTCACTACTGACCCAGGCTGGATTTGAACCAGTGACTTGGCAGGTGAAAGACTCCATACCCTGGAACCGAGCCCCTATACTGTCCACTTTCCCACCCTGAGAGGCCATTTGATGATTGGGCATCTCCATGAGCCTATGTTGGCAGGACTCTAGGTGCTGCAATGCTCTCGGTCCCAGTAGCAAAGCCCGCCTTGAGCATGTCAGGAATGTCACCCTATGCTCTCCATCGAGGTGCTTGGATTCTGATGATGCCCTCGGCATCCTGAGGCTGCTGAGAGACTTAACTGTGCAACTGAACAAGAAGGCAGGTTGTGCCTACGTTATCTCATGTCTGAGATGGTATGGTTTGCCTGTGCCTGGTTCCCCTCTTTAGAATGGACGTCATGCTCATGAGTCTTCTCTGTTTTATCACAAGTTCAAGTTAGCTTCACCGGGTCTGAAAGCTGAACCCAGGGCCCCCTACCTGCCTGAATTTTAGTCCACACCGCTGCCTGTTAGCAAAGCTGGCTCAGAGAAGCTGAGGCCATTCTAAGCAGTGTCTCACTTCCCCATTGTCCTCGTAGTGGCCGGCATGAACCACCTTCGTGAAAACAGCATTGTTCATAGAGACATCAAACCAGGAAACATCATGCGGCTGGTGGGGGAAGACGGGCAGAGCATCTATAAGCTCACGGATTTTGGGGCCGCTCGAGAGTTGGACGATGATGAGAAGTTTGTGTCTGTTTACGGGACAGAGGAATATCTTGTGAGTAAAGCAAAATGCCAGTTGCTTAAGGAGCAAGAGTTCAGGAAGGAAGGGTTACTTTTCTCAACGTACATGGTCTGGAATGGTAGGAGCATGGGCTGTTGCTATGCTTAACGTATAATAACAATACCTAGTTCTGCTATAGCACTCTGCATCATTATCCCCATTTTACTGATGGAGAAACTGAGTCACAGAGAGGGGGGATGTGACTTGCCCATGATCATCCAGCAGGTCAGTGACAGAGCTGGGACTAGATCCTAGGTCTCTAGTCTCTGTCTGTTGCTCTGTCTACTTAGAATGGACGACCTCCTCTGTCCCCAAGCGTTTCTTTCATAGATACTCATTTGCTTGATCTTCACTTTCTGTGGTCAAGGTTTTTGAAAGTGACTGGAGATTTGGAGTGCCTCAATTTTGGGGAGCCCAGCTTGCAGAGACCTGATTTTCGGTGCCTACGTTTTCAGAAAACCAAGCCCTCTGAAGGGTCTCAAGTTGGGCAGCCAAAAATGGAAGAACCCTAAATCACTAGTCACTGGGGAAATCTTGGCTTCCATGACCGACCTGCTGTAAGTAAAGCGGATTCATTCACAATGCTTTTCTTCCACTTCATCCTATTAGCACCCGGACATGTACGAGCGAGCGGTTCTGAGGAAACCCCGGCAAAAGGCTTATGGGGTGACTGTAGATCTGTGGAGCATTGGGGTAACCTTTTACCATGCTGCTACGGGCAGTCTCCCATTTATCCCCTTCGGCGGACCTCGCAGGAATAAAGAAATCATGTAGGTAGTGCCGCCGACAGGAGTGCGGTGTTTCAATGGGCTTTGTGTTGTCTGTTTTGGTGGAGTTTGATGAAGTGAATTGTGTCCTAAAGTGAGAAGCTGTAGTGACGAGTGGACGAGGTAGGCTGCATGGAGAGCTAACAATGCACCCCAATCCAGACCTGCAATACCTCCTGCTCTGCCAGTGCTGTGTGCCCCTCCAGATCTGCCAGTGCCTCCTAGTCCTTGTGTTGCATCCTTTTCTCGAGTCCCGCCTCTGTCCCGTTCTGAGGCTCTGAGGCTCAGATGTCTGCTGAAGACCCATTTCAGCTACTGATACCTCATTGTGTTGTTTTTATGAATGTGGAATTGATTGGGTGTGTTTGTGTTTATGCACCTTAGCTTACTGATGATTTAATCATCCAGATTCTCATGTATACTTTAGATCTGCTGGAAGTGTAGCCTGTGGCTGGCTTCATCTGCACTTCCCAGCATGCCCTGCTCCATGCTGTTCTTAGGAAAGGCCTCTTGGGGCAAGATAGAACATGAATGATATAGTAGGGACTGCACTTTCTGTGGGGCTGCCCCATCTTGGCAAGTCACCAATGCAGCCCCTGCTATTGACTGCCCCTGTGGTTAACACTACAGGGACGGACACCAAAGCCCCCTTGGAGACCAAGCTGGCCGTGCTGTCCCTAACTCAAGTACATGAGGGATTAACTGTGTTCTGCTCAGAGTGAGCATCCAGGCAGGAAGATGGCAGAGCTGCAGTTGGCAATCAGTGCCCCTTTCTATGGTACGTTTGCCCTGATAACAGTGTTTCTGTGGCTTTGTGGTTTAACGGCTGAAAGACGGGGCAGCTTCTGATTTGACTTCCACGCTGTTGCTTGAAATGTTCTCCCTCCCCCTGCCACGTACCATCTTCTGAAAGCAACGCAGCTTTTCCCCTGAGGGATGATGCAAACAGGTTTTGGATTTTTCTTTTCATACCTTTGTACTTCTAGGTGGGGGAGTGGGAGGTTGGTGGTTGATCGTTCTGGATAGCAGCTTCAAAAAGCAGATGCCTAAATGGCACCCAGGAAGCAGGCAGGTGCAAACTAGTCTAAGCATGTGTGGGTTATGTGGCTGTACGTGCAATTGCCCATTTATTTTGCTAGCACGCACAGTCTCTGCTCGCTTGTTCCCATTTGTCTGGTTTTCCATGCGTGATTTAGGCACCTCTCATTGTTGGTAAATTTTGGTTCTGTCAACTGAAACTCCTCCCTGATGATGTGGGAAGGTGGAGACTGATTTTCTCCTTAGCCGATCCATTTCACTCCCTCTGTCTGCCTGTATCCCCCTATGCACTTGCCATTAAATTTGCAAGCCCGGTGATTGGAATCTGCCAAGAGGAGGCCAGTTGTCCAGTTTCCACACAACAAATGACTTTTCTTTCAACAGGTATAAAATAACGACTGAGAAACCAGCTGGAGCTATCGCAGGTGTCCAGAGGCAGGAGAATGGGCCCATTGAATGGAGCTATGAGCTGCCCATCACCTGCCAACTGTCTGTGTGAGTATTGGAAGGGGATGGGGTTAGCCTGCAGTCTCTGCTTCCAGCAAGCTGTCCCTCCTCCTGCTTTGATCATAGAGCCTCCAACTAGTCAGTGAGTTGCATGGCCAGAAGTGCTGCTTTGGGCTGGAAAAGAGCACAGGGACTCTGCTCTGCCCTCAGCGTACTCTACAGATGTAGTGTTAGCATGCAAATATCCCTCCCCTAGATGTGCTCCTTCCACAGTGCCTGGACCAAGCGAGTCTGTAATAATATTTATACCTCTATATAAAGGATATTTTTCAGTGGTGCTTACGGAGATGTACACGCATTGTTCTATGGGATTTGAGCACTGAAAATCTCAGCTGTAAAAGCCTACTCATTCCATCTGCTGGACTTCTCCATGCATCCCAGTTTCTCTGTCTGATTATAAGCTCTCAGGGGTAGGGACTGTGTTGTCCGTGTCACGCGGGCTTACACAGCATAGCTGTCTACCCCCCTCTAGTGGCTGGACTGCAGAGATAGTTGAGTTGGCTACATCCTTTGAGCCAACAGAGCTGGGCTTCTAGCTCAGGCAGTGGAGGCTCTTGCTTCTTGATCATAAGGCGCATTACTTCAATCCCAGGTGCCCATGATCCTTCCGAGTGTCCCGTGTCCCATACAGCGCTGGGCACATGGCTGGTGTTTAAATAAATAACCTTGAGCATGATTAAGACTTTCGGAGCAATACGAGGCTCTAAAAAGCTGTGATTGCAGCCTCAAAGAGAATGTGTGGAGCCCATTGCTATCTCTGTGCCCTTAATTATAGTCTTCTGTGACTGTATACCTGTCTCCTGTGAGGTACTCATCAATATGTACCTAGAGGCCTGATTCTCATTTATGTTAAGGCTAGAGTGGTATAAAGGGCTGAAGTGTATATAAAATGCATCAAACCAGTTAGTGTTTGTCCTATGCTGTAAATCTGGGGAAAGAGATTTTGCCCGTTTTGTCACATTATCCCTCTCAGTTGAAGTGACTCACATCGTGTTGGTTAATTCCAAAATTTTCCACTATTGACAGTGTCTATATTAATCCTTTCACAGTAGAAGATATTTTGGTACTTAAAATCAGAATTTAGAGTGTAATTGTGCCGTGAGTCCTTATTGAACCTAACAGCCCTAATGACTTATCACTGTGATCAAGTGCATAACCAGTATGCGAGTGTATCAGTGTCTTAACAAATAACTTGGAGACTTCTCACAGTCACAGTCATCTGTAGCAGCTGCACTACTGGGTGGGATCTTAGTTTAATAATTTCTGCAGTGTGTTGTGACTTTCAAGGGGATCCTGAAAGTTCCACTGTCTCTCCTCTTTCTCCAGGAGCTACATGGATAATTTAAAAACCCCAACCGGGGAGATTTTCTTTGTCAATGAGCTCCCCAACTTCTATCTACTCCCCCTCTTCCCATGTCTCTCAGTTGTGTATTAACACAGGCTCATAATCAGCTAATGAGACTTTGGGCCAGAAGGCCTGGATTCTGTTCCTGGTGCTGACTCAGGTGCTGTATTGGGCAAAAAAAATGTGGTTAATTTGGGTTTTTTTTGTCATTTTCCTCCCATATGCAAAATGTAAATAATTATATTCATCTACTACACAAAGGAGTTTGGATTCATTCATGTTTTGTAAGTGTCTAGAAGGAAGTGCATTATGAGAGGGCATTGGAAAAAATATACATCTCTGGTGCTCAGGGCCGCCGGCAGGTGGTGGGGCAAGTGGGGCAATTTGCCCCAGGTCCTGGGCCCCGCAGGGGCTCCACGAGCCCTGGCCTGGTGGCGGTCTGGGTCTTCAGTGGCAGGGGGCCCTTCAGTGCTGCCAAAGACACGGAGCGACTGAAGGGCCCCCCACCGCCAAAATGTCCTGTGAGTCCTGGCCCGGCGGCAGTCCAGGAAGGGCCGGCTTCTCCATTAGGCAACCCTAGGCAGTCGCCTAGGGTGCCAGGATTCAGGGGGCGGCATTTTTTGCGCTTCGCATGGGGCGCATGGGAGCTTCCGGTTCCACTCCCGTCGTGCCGCCAAAGAAGGACCTTCTACCGACGTGTCGCGGAAAACAGCAGCAGGCAATTGAGCAGCTCAATGACCGCTGCTGTTGCGTGCGGCATTTCGGCAGACGGTCCTTCTTCAGCGGTGAGATGGTAGTGGAACCGGAAGCTCCCGCGCGCCCCATGGGGAGCGCACAAAATGCCAGCCCTCGAATTCTGCCTAGGGCGCCAGAAACCCTGGCACCGCTTCTGGGTCCAGGTCTTTGGCGGCATTTTGGCGTCAGGTGGGCCCTTCAGTCGCTCTGGGTCTTTGGCAGCATTTCGACGGTGGGAGGGCCCTTCAGTGCTGCCGAAGACGCGGAGTGACTGAAGGGCCCCCCACCGCCGAAGACCCAGACCGCTGCCAGGTGAGTACAAGCACCGCAGCTCCCCCGCTTTGCCCCAGGCCCCCTGAATCCTCTGGGCAGCCCTGCTGGTGCTCCATTTTGGAACAGTTTTTCTAGTACTTTGTTAGCCTCTTTCCCAGTGTCCTTTCTCTTAACATGCTTTGAGGTGATATAACTTATTAAACTCCCCCCCCCCGCCCCCCTGGTGCCTTGCCTGTGTATGGCAAGGCACAGTTCGTGAGAGGAGGGAAAATGAGCCAAGCATCTAATTCCAGTTCTACTACTTTCGTACAATGAGAGAGTTTCTTTACGTAGTTCCCCAGAGACATCAGAAGCTGAAGTTTCAGTGCTAAGGCACTGTCCATATGGAGCAAAAGGCCACCCTTTGTATCTCCGTTGTCTTCAAACAGCTGATGAAAACTAAAGAAATGAAATAAAATTCTGTTGATACCCTTCTGATAATCAGTGTGAAATATACATTCAGGAGTTAGGACATTTCCCAGTGAGCAAGTGTGCACATTGTAAAACACACCAGTACTGTAAAAGTCATCCCTGCTCCTCCCAGGTCTATTTTGTTCCAGGTCTTGTACTGTGCTCATTGCTGTGCTATCTGGGCACCTGAGGTCAGGGTTAAAACATATTGATGGGGCAAGGTGAACACTTTAATAAAGCTTACCTGAGCAGTGGTTTTTCCATCCTGTGAAAAATTTCAAGTTACCAAGAGTTCCTCCCAATTTAGGATGAGAAAAAGAGTGGAAATCTAGAAAATTTGCATGAACCAAAAATCCCCCCCAAAAGTTCAGTTTGGGCCAATCAAAATGTTTTGTTCTGGTTGCAACTTTTGTTTTTAAACTTTTTAGTTTAATTTTCACTACAATTTTGAACAAGGCCTTTCGATTTGAACAAAACTTTTCACTTTGAAAATGTTGAAATAAGGTGTTTCAACCATTGGGGCGAGGGGTCCAATCTTTTTTTTTTTTTTTGAGTTGGGAAATGG
The DNA here is from genome assembly GCF_025201925.1 of Gopherus flavomarginatus. Lineage (NCBI taxonomy): Eukaryota > Metazoa > Chordata > Testudines > Testudinidae > Gopherus > Gopherus flavomarginatus. The sequence continues at coordinate 13,966,259 of NC_066621.1, read as the reverse complement.
ACACTGTTTTGCAAACAGCTTTGACTAGAACCAGTGGGTGAAAAACCAGTCAAAATATTCCCAAGCAGCTCTAGACTTAAGCTGCTGCTGCTGTCTGTGCCATCCCCCTCCTGTGGCTAAAGGAGTTTCAGTCTCTAGGGCTGTCAATCCAGCGCCTCTCGCTAGCCCTAAATTCCCCTTAAAAGAAAAGGCATTCATTTCTTAAACCCTCCCCTCACGCTCTTCCCCCCCCCCCCCCAAATCTTTCCATCCTATCAAGAGACTTCAAAAATTCGACAGAGCTTTATATTCAGTCTGTCTCTTCCTGGCTGACAGCCTGTGAACCTATTTATTCTCCGTTACATCCCCAGGGAAATGAATATTGGGAAAACAAAATCCCTGGTTCCTGAGTTTGATTTATTTGGGAGGGCTAAATTGTAATGGAGCATCTGGAGAAATGCATCTGACAAGCCCATGGATGCTGGATGAATATTGTATGGGGCTGTGTCAACGAAAGCTGAACGTATCCTTAATGATGAAAAAGTATAGGCCATGCGTTCCTGAGAACTCGTCAGGGAAGCTATTCGGCCATGCCATGAAATGGGGAGTAAGTGGTATACAATTTGATGATGTGTCGTCCTTATAATTCCCAGTCCCATTCTTTTTGTAATTGATTGGAAAGATTACAAAGGGAGTTGGACCAGGATCATAGAGCGCATGGATTCTTAACCTGGGGCATATGCTTTTCATCTGTAGATTTCAAGGTGTTTTACAAAAGGTCTAGTAGTATCTCCATTTTACAGAGGCACAGACAGGCAAAGTGACTTGCCCATCGTCACCCAGAAGTCAGTGGCAAAGCTGGGAATAGAACCCAAGTCTCCTGAGTCTCAGTCCAGCACCCTGTCTATTGGAATGGGGTGTGTGGGTGTGTGCGTAACATCATCTTCATTCTCTTTCCTTCACTTCAGGGGGCTGAAGAGCCAGCTCATCCCCATCCTGGCTAACATTCTGGAAGTTGATCAAGAAAAATGCTGGGGCTTTGATCAGTTTTTTGCTGAAACAACTGACATCCTGCACAGGATAGTGGTCCATGTCTTCTCCTTGCAGCAAGCTACCATGCACCGGGTCTACATCCATGCCTACAACACGTAAGCGTAGCTTAGCCCCTGGCAAATCTGGGAGAAGAATCCAGGAGTCCTGAGTCGCAGGCTAAATTTTCACTGCAGGTTTATGGTGTGAACCTGGGAGAGGCACGTATTCTCTTTGCACCTCAGCCAAACTGGCTGAAAAACCAGTGGGAAAAGCAGAAGGTTCAGTTTAATGCTGAGCTGTGCTTTCCTAGGGAAATGTATCTGCTGGAAGGGGTTGCTTATTGCTGTCCCCTGTATGCCTGCTCTGCTGCCGTCCACTGCACAGGAGGCTGCATTTCATTGGAGGAGAAGTGATCCTTGAGGTTTTTTTTGCTCATATTGGGCATAATCCGAAACCCATTGATGTCAAAGGAAAGTCCACCCCCTCTGACTTCACTGGAAGTTAGGTCAGACTGCTAAAACATTCAGGTGACAGAATGCTTAGGCAATGGCAATCCACAATAAGTATCAGTGTAAAGAGGTCTGATGCCACATGCTGCCAGGAAGCTTTGCTGGATCTCAACTGAGTTTCCTTTAGTGAATGATAAACTCAAGGCAGAATAATAGCCAAACTACAGACTATTGTGTGAAATTATCTTGATTGCTGATAGCCTCATGTTTTATTTCCCTTCCGTTCCCTTGTTTTTTGTTTCAGTACCACCATATTTTTAGAAGCTGTCTTTACACAGACAAATATAGCCCCTCACCATCAAGAATATTTTTTTGAAGGTCACCCTTGTCAATTGGAACCCAGCCTGCAAGCTCACAATTTCTCCAGAACCACAGAAAATAGCCCGCTGACCTTGCTGAGCAGTGTACCGCAGGAACCTGTGGGAGTGAGATTCAGAGATCGTGAGTACAGTCATCTCGTAAAATGGAGCCTTCTGCTTCCCGTCCAGCCATTTGAGCTCTTCTAGTGGGTTTAGTTTCCGCTATCTGTGCATGCATACATATGGTCACGCTTTCAATGTCCTCCTGATACAGGGCTCTTTGTCACTTCTTCTGGAGTTTCACTGCAGAACTGTAAATTATTAAGGCAAAGTTCAACAGAGAAGAAGGGATGGTTTTGTGGTTAAAGGCATTGGACGTGGTTGGGTTGGGTTCAGTTTTCATCTCTGACACAGATTTCCTGAGTGCCCATGGGGAAATCATTTAACCTCTCTGTACCTCTGTCCCCAATCTGTAAAATGGGAATAATAATACTCTTTTCCCACCTTTTGTCTGTCTTGTCTGTTCAGATTACTCTTCAGGGTGGGAACCACCTCCTGCGATGTCTCTGGAGAGTGCCTAGCACAATGGGGCCAGGATCTGGCTGAGACATCCAGGTGCTACTATCAGTCAGTAGTCTGAGCTGTGCTCTGCCCTGCTGAACCCAGAGATGTGGGCGAGTGATCTGCACTCAGGACTAGGAGCAAGGAATTCCTAGCTTCTCATCCCAGATCTGACACAGATTCCCTCTATGGACTTGAGTGAAAATTTTCTGCCTCTCATTCTCTATCTGTAAAATGGAAATTGTTTAGCCGTGTCTTAAAGATATGAAGAGGAATAATTAGTTAATATTTGTAATTCACTTGTGATCTCTCAAGTGCTCTCTATCTGCTAAGTACTTTTGTGTATTAGGATCCACACTGCAGTTCTCTGCTTTATATCCTCTCTTTATTCCGTGTGCAGAACTCCAGGGCAAAATGCGTTGCAGAGACCCACAATGTGAGCTGGAGAGGAGAACATTACTCTTCCCATTAGATTAGACAGAGAAGTGCCCATAAAGCCTTCAGGGAAGGATGCTTTCTGTGTTGATGTCTGTATAATAAAACATTGGTTGAGATGAGAGTGGCAGACAGTTAAATTCCTGCTTGGTTTTTGTGCACAGGAGCTGATGGTACAACTTCCAAGAGATAGGGTAAAATTTTAAACATTTCCTATGCGACTTAGAAGCCTAAGTCATTTTTGAAAATAGAACTTGGACTTCTAAGTTACATGGGAGATTTGGAAAATGTCCCTCCGTATCTGGTGTAATACCTATGATTTGCCTAAGTGAGCACTAGATGTCACTGCTGATCCACAGGAGTGCAACTCCATGAGAGATTCCCTGTTAACGAAGCAATCATGAAGCACAGAGGTCCCTGTGTATATTGGGTGATATGGGAAATATACCCACAAAGGACTCTGAATGATGTCTTTGTTTTCAGCATCACTTGAGTTTCCAAAGTTTGTCCCAAAGGTTGATGTCCTAGCTGACTGCAGCATGGCAAAGGTATGTTGGGGATTTCAGCTCAAGATTGAAATAGGCTTTGGAAATCACGCTCAAGTGAAGGAGTGGTCATTGGCAGTGCCCTTTTGCCTTCTAGGGTGTCCTGAGTGCTGTTCACCAGACACTGAAGATCTCTCGGTCACTTCTGAAATGTCAAGAGTTTATTCTGAGAGGTCTTTACTGGGTGATGTAAGTACATGACGGCCAGTGTACCCTATTGGCACTGTGTAAAGAACAGCGGGAACTGTTTGATTTCTTTTCTCTCTGTGTAGCTGATAGAAATATCTTGTGTTTGAGAAGCAGAACTCTTACTCAGACAATCCCCCAATAGTATTCTACAGCAGTGCTCCAGATCTTGCAGTGTCACTGCATATGCTGCAGTGGTTTAGAGAGAGAAAGAGAGTGTGTGCGCGCGCATCATGTTAGATGTAAAAAATAAAACAATTGGGGATATTCTCTCTGCTTCTGAACTGCAGAAGGGTGCGTGCATGTGTGTAAATTAGAGACACCTGAGAGCTTCATTCAGAGCATATGTTCCAGATGGAATCCTTGTCCCCACTGTGGCTGAGCACTCGTCACAGTCTGACACCGATGGGTCGGTTCTGTTCAGGCCATGGTGGTGAATACAGCAATGTTAAGGCACATAGTACAGTGTCTTACCTGGTTAGACTCTAAGCTCTTTGGAGCAAGAACTCTCATGTTATAGGGCCCCTGATATCAGGTGATCAGAGTAAATGATAGATCTGTGCATATACTAAGAGCTGTGAGTAAATAATAGAGCTGGGTATATTCTACTGTTCATGGTTACAAGCACCAGGAAACCCTGAAGCACAAGGCTGGGGCTCGGGGGATGGGGGGCAGATGTGGTTGGAAGCAAATTAAGAACATAAGAATGGTCCTACTGGGTCAGACCAAAGGACCATCTAGCCCAGTATCCTATCTGCCGACAGTGGCCAGTGCCAGGTGCCCCAGAGGCAATGAACAGAACAGGGAATCATGAAGTGATCCTCCCCTGTCTCCCGTTACTGGCTTCTGGCAAACTGGGTTTGCCAACTGGCAAATACTCTAAGTTCAGATCCATTGCACCCCTTGTGTGAGGGGTGTTGGGTGATTCCAGCCAAACGTGATTCTTTGCAGTGAGAGCCTGAAAGCCAAGTGCTCCTGTGTTCTGGAGAGAAGGGAAGCGGCCGTTTCGATGCTGAGCTGCTTGCAGCATACCGAGCTGAAGGCCTTCGTGTTGTAAGTATCACTTTGTTGCTGTCACTTCTGCAGCAAGGGGTAATGCAGGCACCAGTGCAGGATGCTCTGCAGCTGTGCACATGTGATCATGGCACTGAGCTGTGTCTGTCCCACACATGGGCTGGTCCGATAGGAGCTCTGCACAGGCCCTTGTCTCTTGAGCTTGAAGAGAAGTTATTGCAGCTCTCAGAACATTAGGGATTAAGAGGGGAAGTTTCCAAAACTCCTGCATGACTCAGGAGCACAAGTCTAGCAGCAAGCCACTGGGATTTGTGCTCCTCCATCATGCTGGGGCTTTGGAAAAATCCACCTGAGGCCTCTTTGGTGGCCCCCACCTGCTGGACTGGGCATCAATTATAAGATTCTTGGTTAATATAAATCCAAAGGCATGTTCTCTTCTCCAGACTTGGGACGATGTAGGTTTCCCACCTTCTGTATTGAGGCATCTGCTGATCTCGTGTGTGACAGAAAAATATGTAGAGCTCTGTTAATGTTTCTGTGGTGAATCTGGTGCTGCCTATTTGAAATCCTGGTGAGTTCTGCTCCCCATCCCAGGAAACAGCACAGGCCACGTGCACAGCCAGCAGACCAAGAACTTAATTGACTGCAGGAGACAAAGAATCAAAAACAAGGGCAGAGCATGTAGCTCCCAAGGTGCAAACAAAGGATCTAGAGGGGAACACCAGGCAGAGAACTCCCCTGACAGCCAAGGAGGCCAAGGGCCTTTATTATCCACAGAGCTGGTACAGCATGGAAAGTAAGCAGTGCAGTATCCTTCTCCTGCCCCCAACCAGTGAGAGTACTTTCACCCTGACCGTCTGAACCACTTTCCCATTCTGTTTCCAGGGCCCATTCAGTCCTTGTCCTCTGTGCTGAGATCTTCAACCAGTGCTGGAAGTTTTGGTGATGTAGACACCAGTCCACTAGGAACTGGATCTAGCTGACCACTTGAAGCAGCGCTTGGCAGCGCCGCCTATTGGATAGAGCACTGGGCTGGGACTCAGGAGACCCAGCTTCTATTCCTGCCTCCTGCCCTTTGGTGACCTTGGGCATGTCATTTCCTCTCTCTGTGCCTCAGTTTCCCCATCTGTAAAAAGTAGCTAATGTCACTGGTCTCCACTGTAAAAAGCATTGAGATCTACTGATTAAAAAGGGCTATACAATAGCTAGATAATACTTTTATTCCTGAAGTGATGTGACAAAGGCAGTGCTGTGTGCAGGAGGAACTTGTCAGGAGCCCTTGCTGGTTATCTGTAGGCATTGTGCTCCAGATGATTGGGGCAGTGGAGAAAGAGACTTGTGAATAAACTAGATTGCTGGTGAGTGTTACGTTCCTGCGAATGTGCAGGAATGTATGAGCTGAATGGTTACCCTTTTCCCCCCCCCCCACCTTCGATGATCAGTCTCCAGTTTCATAAGAACTTGGATTTTAGTCCCTGGTGGTCTGGCTGCTCTCTGGGGTTTTCCAGACTGAACATTACAGGGTACATCAAACCTATATAAGCCAAAGAGATGAATTCACAGCGTAAATTCAAGGAGACACCAGTGCTGAATACAAATGGAAAAAAAGAGCCTTGTTACCCAATAAAATGAAAACCATGTGAAGAGTTACACTGTATTAACCTAAATCCCAGAGGGAGGTCAGTCAGACCAAGACGTTGTTCTCCCAAGTGAATGGGTGGAATCCCTGTCCTTTTGGAACAAGAATGGACAAAACCCTGTAGAATCATTCTGCATTTGCTCTGGAGGATGGATGTGTGTCTTCTGTCTCTAACCTCTAGGATTCAGACCCATTACAGTGCATTTCTGCTGCGTGCTGCCTCCAGCCTAACCGCACTCTTTTTTTATGTTGATGTGCCTTTTATTTCCATTTAAGAGGCTCCATTAAGAGACCAACTTAGAGGGACAATCCTACTAAATACAATACATCCATTGCTGTCACTGCTGTTCCAGTGAAATCCAAACCCATCCTTGGTCATGTAGCTTTTGTCTTTATTTATCACTTCAGTGGTGGAAAATGGTTTATTTGGGGTTGGGTTATTTTATTGCTGAGAGAGCTGCCTAGGGGGATTTAGAGGTGTGATTCCCATTCATTTCAATGGGAGCTGTGATTGTAAATCTCCAGATGCCTAGAAGAGGGTTTTCATTTGCCCAGATGTTATCTGCCCCTCTTAGCCCAGAGCAGGAAAAGCCCCTCTGAATCTGGCCTCTGGTTTAATAAAGCTTTGATCTGTGTCTAATAGGTATGATTCTGTTTCTGGAGGCAACAGTAGTCCCGAGCTGAAGGATCTGGCTGAGGTGAAAACAAGGCTGCAGACTGTGAGTATGTAACTCCAGCTACGGGTGTTACATGGGGGGGAGCTGAGAAGCCCATGTGGAACTTCTGATTAATGGAGAGCCCTGGTCTGGACCTTTTCTTTCCCACTGTAGGTCACTGAAGACCTCGCAAGATGTTCCCACAGCATCTCCAAACATAAAGGGACATTGGACTCTCTCTTGTCTGAGTTGGTAAAGCACCGGAAACAGGCACACGAAGACAGGTTTGTGGAATAAGCTTTTGTTTAATGTTGAAAAACATTAATATATTTTCACATGCAACTGTCTGTATATTGCTGTACACACTTCCTTATAGCGTGTGCATATATCGATGTACAAGTTACAGTACACTACCAATATTTGTGTACAGTTAATAGCACACATTTTATATATTAATATTAATTTGCATTTAAGTGGAAGATATAACAATTTTATGTCAGATATAAGTGGTGTACTGTATATATGTGTATACAGTTCCAGTACACTGCCAATATTTGACACCTTATTTTACACTTTATATTTAAGTAATATTAATAGCTGTACCATCATTAGCACTAATAATATTACTTTGGACATACTATAGCGCCTTTCATCCATACAGCTCCAGGCACTTTCTAAACTTATCATCATTGTTATGGGAAAACTTTGGAAAATTGGCACCAAATATGTCAGCATTTCCCCCTCCCCCCTTTTTTCAGTCTTTTCTAATAATTATCCCCATTTTCATATGTGGGAAAATGGAGTCAGTGGCAGGACTGGGCTTAGAACGCAGGACTGTCACACACATAACAACTAACCCCCTGCCAAGATGCAGGATTAGACTAGGTAACTCTTGCGATCCCTTCCAACCCATGGTTCTATGATTCTTTGACTGTCAACTCCCAGGCCCAGTCCCTACCTACTGGACCGTACTGCCTGTAACCTTCTAGTAATGTTCTTGGTGCATTTGCGTTGGCCAGCTGTGATTCTAGGGAGCATGATTTCATTTCAGGCCACTTATTTGGACCTTGTTTCACTTCCTGCTCTGAGAACAATTCAGTCCCAGCTTCTAGAGAAACATACGTATAAATGGAAAGAGGAGCAATGTGTATACACTTACACCACCAAAGACTATAGTACCTTTGATCTCAAGGAAGTTCTTTATCATTCTTATCTAACACTTGCATTGAGGATGCCAGTTTCCTGGATTAGAGTACCAGGGACTGTCTTATGGTATTAACAAAGCCAGAGCCTGAGCTTTTCCCCAGGAGCCAGAAGAGATTGCACTCAGAAGCCTTTGTGTTTCCAGGTCATTGCTGTTTAAACTAAGCTATATTTAGAATGCTGCTTATTGTTATAATGCCCATCATGGCAAGTGTCACAATGCCCGTTACGGGTGTAATGCTGATAATAAGCTTAGATGAGAAGGAGAAGTTTGGAGAGACAGGACTCCCCTTTGGAAGGAGATGGGGAGGTTGCCTCAGGCAAATGGAGCAGTGCAAATGAATCGACAGCTATAGACAATCAAGGAGGTGTCGGGGGAGGAATGGGTAGGAAGCCAAACCTAAAGGAGCAGAGGAGTTAGGTGAAGATGAGGTTAAATGGAGACAGGAGGGGCAGCATAGGTGGAGGTGAGGCTGGCAGAGCAAGTCTCTGGGGAGGTTTGACAATCAGGATGTGGTCTCAGGCACCAGCTCCTAAATACACCCACTTCTGTGACTCGGTTTGAGGTTTTCTTGGTGGGCTCCCAATTTCGCCATTGGCTAAAGGATGTTTAAGTGTCTCCTCACCCATGCGTGCCACACCGGCCAGCTCTGTTTTTATTTGAATGCCCGAGGAGTGAACCCATGAAAAATGCCCAGGCCCTGCACCAGGGAGCTTGCAGCCTGCTCCAGGCACAAGCACAATATTTCAGAGGTGCAATACGTAGGGGTTAAAGTCAATTGCAACAAGAGGAGTTCTCACTGCACCAGCTGAGCTAATAGGAGTGGGAGCTGCTCTTCCCAAGCCTGGGAGGGAAGGGGCAGCACCCATCTGCTATGAGCAGAGGTGGTGGAGCTATGTTCCTCTCTGTCCCACTGCCCACCGCCACACCCCTTGGGCTAATACAAGCTGGGAGTGGGGGGGAAAGAAGCTTGCAATAGGCACCATGGGGAAATCTCTTTTGGGGCAGGGACTGTGCTGCTTTTCTGCTTGGAAAATGCCTCAGAACATTGCAGGTGCTACCAGAACCAACCAGCCACAATAACAGGTGTGTTTGAAGGATGAAGCCGCATGATCCTGGCCTCCCGCGGGAAGAGCTGCAGGACAGCCTTCTTTGGCCAGGCCTTCCCCCTGATGAATTTCTGGCTGGCTGCCACAGAAGGAGATAGGGTTTAAGCTCTCTTGAGCCTTTCCTTCACTGAGCTTTTAGTTAAAATCTCCCACTTGTGCATCCCACCTCTGTTAGCAACAGTGGGAGCCTTTGTTTTAACCGGTGTGTCGTCTAACCCCACTCGGAGCAGGGCTAAACAACACTGCGGTAAAAGCACCTGCTTGTGCTCTTTCTATGCAAGGGCTCCTGCTGGGGGAGCCATGCCTGCAGCCGATGCAATGCTGGGAGACTTAACACAAGGCTCAGTGTCGGTGCAGCCTTCTTGACATCTTGAATGTCTCAGCTTAAGTCTAGTGAGATGCCTGGACACCCCAACGGTGGGAGCCAAGTAAAGACTAGTAGCAGTATGAACAAGGAGGGATTTGATGGTTTGTTTTGTGAGATGACAAGTGAATATCTCAGGGATGGTCTTGGCCACCTAGATTTCAAAGTCCTGCTGGGGTAGTAATAATACCTCTGTTTGTGTAGAGCTTTCCATTTGTCAATCTCAAAGAGCTTCACAAAGAAGGTCAGTATAATTATCCCCATTTTACAGAAGGCGAAACAGGTATAGAGAGGGGATGTGCCCAGGGTCATGCAGCAGGCCAGTGGCAGAAGTGGAAATAGAATCTAGTTTATCCTGAATCCCAGTCCAGCCCTCTATCCACTAGGGGGCACAGCCTCCACTTTGCGCTCTGTGTGACTCACAGGGAAATGGGTTGCTGCAGACACAGCTCCTCGTCTGAAACGAGGTTTAACTGAACATTAGGATGGAAAGAAAACGCATCTCATGTCCTGGTTCCACAGCATCCGGCAGATGGAGTGCTGCCTCGAGAAGATGCAGCTCATATACAAGCAATTCAAGAAGACCCGGATGAGTCCGCGTAAGTAGGTGAAGTTGGTGAGTTAGGTGCCCGACTACCATTCGAAAATTTCAGCTGTAGTTTTTTTCCCTCAAGCGATCTCTTGCTATAGTGTAGCAGCTGTGAGTATATGTAGGTACGTTTATCAGGCTGTATGAATGTGGAAGGTCTCAGTGGTCTTTCCCGTCACATGACCAATAAATATCTTTCTCTTTTCTAGGGCTAGCCTACAATGAGGAACAAATACACAAGCTGGATAAGTAAGTAAATAACCCATTGTTCCAGGGTCTTGAACGCCTGGCCATAGTTAACAGGGCCGTTCAGTGTCTGGCATTTCTGGTTGCCTTTTGAGGAGATTCAAAACGTTCTCAGATTATTAATGCTAAGAATGTCTTATCGATCCCAGCCCTTTCCTCCCAGCCAAACTACAAACTGCTTTAGAAGAAGGTGCAAGAAACTCCATAGTGTGAATATACGTACCCTGTAAGATTTTTGGGACAGAGACTGTCTTTTCCTTATGTGTATACAGTGTCTAGCGCAAAATGGCTCAATCCGTGACTGCAGCCTTGAGGCACTATCACAATACAAATTAGTCATGGAGAATGATAAAACAACCTGCCCGCAGGTTACTGCCCGCCAGCAATTAGTGGCTGGCTTATGCACGAAGACCCCTGTTCAGGAAAGCAGTTAAGTCACACGCTTAACTTTTGGTGGGAATTAGGTGTCCAAATGGCACTTGTTCTTTTAAAAATCTTCCCCAAACCCAACTGAAGCCAATGGGACTTAAACAGATGCAAAACGTTAATCACATGCTTAAATGCTCACCTGACACAGAGTTTATACGCCCTATATATTTTATCAGATGTAATGTTACTGTGGACTTTCTCATTAAACTTGAAGGTGGAGCTTTTTCAAAAGCACTTGTGGGATTAAGAGCACAAGTCCTAATAGCTTTCAGTAGGACTTGTGTGCCTAAATCTCTTAGATGCTTTTTGAAAATCTCCCATTAAAGAGAGTTTCCCTACAAAATTTTGCTTGGGACTTGTTTGTTTTTACACCACAGCAGAATTTGCCATGCCTTCAGAAAGTGCAGCGCCCCTGCCCACCTTTCCTTTCTGGAGACCATTTCAGCACTCATGTTACTTCAGCGACGGTACTGAATCTCACCCAAATAATGCTCATTTTCTTCTTCCTCTCCCTCAATCTTTTCAGGATGAATTTAGGGCATTTGGCCAAAAAGGTCTTGTCAATTTTCCAGGAGGACTGCGTACAGAAATATCAAGCTATGCTGACCATCCATGGGAACATAACGAGGTAATGGCCGTGCTCTCTTCTTCACCTGTGTCCTGTGTGTTACACCAGGTATCCGGGTTCTAGTTTTTCATGTAGCCAGAGCTGGTGCTTCGGGAGCAGCTTCTGTGTTCATAGTCATGGGTTGGGATCACCATGGTGCAGGGGCTGTGATTCTTGTGAAACACCAGTATGTAGTTATCCCTTCGAGAACCTCTTGTAGCTCCTAAAGGTCTCCAAACATTACACTAATAGTGGGGCTTGGTTCAAGATATATTACTAGTACCTCCCATTGGGGTTGGGGAGGAAATAGTAATGTCACAAAGCTAGTAAGAAACGCTCCAAGGCTGCTACTGTCTGTCTTGTGTGTTTATACTGTGCCAAGAATTTCTCAGCCATTGATCTATAGAAGAGCTTATTAGGAAACATGGTGGAGAGGTCCTGCCAGTGATGTTCCTAATGGTGTGGACGTATGTAATTTGGAGACAAGCCCAAGTCTGAATCCTGGATCCATGTTCTAGCCTGTATCTATTTCTGCGATGGTCTGAATCGAAAGAACCTGAACCGTGGGAAAGACTGAATTTAGATTCAGATTCTGACCCCCCCCACACACTTCTGGATTGCTTGGATGCAGGGTCTGGGTTTGGCAGGGCAATGGCAGAATCAGAAACAGAACCCAGGTCTCCAGACTCCCAGTCCAGTACTCTGTCCAATCGGCTGACCAGGGTCTAAGTAATAACCCAGAGCACAGGAAAAAGTTACAAGTGGGTAAGAGGAAGAGAAAATTAATTCGCTGACTGGGTAAGTGATGACCAGTCGGAGTTGAGGGAGAAGACAAAAGGGGGTGATTTCCCTGACTGTCCCCTCACACCTCTGTACTGGGGAACACACACATGGAAGCATTTAAAAAAAAAATCCAGCTGACCATCCCTCCCCGTGCAAAACTGCCTCAGCTTCCCTTCAAGTGGCTGATTTCTTTGTTCATTCAACAGGAGGGTTTCATGTACCACAAGGAGGCTGCTATTAAGACAGAGAGCTCCGCTTACAAAGCATGATTTTATGTTAAATGGTGTTTGGGGAATACAGCAAAGAGGAATTGCACAGTGGTGATTGAATGCTGCACAGTGACTTATTACATTAAAAAAAGTGGAGTTATTTAGCTGTGGCTGTTGCCGGGGTTGGGTTTTTGTTGCAAAGTTGCTTTTAAAGTGGAGCATCTTCTCCCCAAGGCTTTAGGTGTGGGTGGGAATGATTTTCTCTAACAGTTAGCATTAGAACTTGCTTGTGGTTTGGCCCCTCTGTTTCTGAGCTGGAAATCAAGTTCAGTGAGATTTACTGTGTGGGGAAACATTTAGAACAAGCCTAGTAATGAAGCTCAAACCTCCTTTAGGTGGATCTCATAAAGTCCTAGGACATCTTTTTCAGGAGCAAGCATCTGCCTTTGTGTCTTTGGCTACCATTTTCTTTCTTCCCCCACGCTGTTGGGCGGGATGCACAAGGCACCCCCTTGGAGAAACAGCCTAGAGCAGTGGCTCTCAACCTTTCCAGACTATTATACCCCTTTGAGGAGTCTGATTCGCCTTGCGTACCCCCGAGTTTCACCTCACTTAACTAGTTGCTTACAAAAATCAGACATAAAAATACATAAGTGTCACAGCCACTAGTACTGAAAAATGGCTGCTTTTCTCGTTTCTACTACATAATTATAAAATAAATCAATTGGAATATGAATATTGTACTTACATTTCAGTGTATAAACAGTCATGGTCTGTATGTATTTAGTTTGTACCGACTTCACTAGTGCTTTTTACGTAGCCTGTTGTAAAACTAGGCAAATATCTAGATGAGTTGATGTACCCCAGGAAGACCTCTGTTTACCCCCATGGGTACACATACCCCTGGCTGAGAACCACTGGACTGAACAATCTCTTGAGGTGCCCTTCTTCCCTACCCTTTTCTAATCCTGTGCTGTGCAGCAGTTCTGACTAGCTGCAATCCCGGACCCCAAAAGTGGCTGCATTTCAGTGGTAGGGGAAGGAGTTCTTGAACATCATAATGGATGCAATCCTGCAGTCCCCATTCCCTGTGCAATTAAATCTCCTGTTGACTTCAGTGGGAGTTTTTTCTCTGAGGATGATTTTCACCCCTTTGCAGAGGCGACAGTATGAGGCCTTTGCAACAAATCAGTCTCTTTTAGATGTAAGTGGGATTTGCCTGGGAGTGGTGTGAAGGTTTTTTGTTTAAGATTTCTCTTGTTTTCCTTTTCACTCCTGGTGGATTTCTGTAGTTTGAGGTCAGAGTTGTTTTTTTTTTACTTTCACCTCATTTCTAATTGGCTTGTTTTGGATTTGTCCTTATTTAGTGGGCTGGGTTCTGTGGTGTGAGGGGTCTTTTCTGGAGATTGCACTGTTCACTTTCAATGAACAAAAATAAAGCCAAAACAAATGTACAGCCTTTTTCCATAATGATGAGGGTTTCATCTGCGTCATGTCTGTCCACTTTTGCCCTCAGGCACATAGCACGGGTGGCAACAGAGTGAGTCCCCCAAAGATTGTAGACTTCTTCTTGGACTGAAACACACCAGTGACACAGTTGGTAATCTGCACGTGGCAGCTGTTGCTCTGACCAAATACTGAGCTCTGTCCACCCCAGATGTGTGACGGCTCCATTGGAGAGGATCTCGTGACTCAGTGCTAACGGTTCTGATCAAACAAGCGATCCCACTGACTGGGAGTGATCTGAGCTCTTTAGGGGCAGGGATTGGTCTAATTTCTTGTCTGCACAGTGCCTAGCATAACAAAACTCTGATCCTTGACTGGTGCCTCTACACCTTACTGTAAAACTGCTACCAAGATACAGGAACAGGGTAAGCTATATTTGGCCCTAAAACAGGGACCCAGAAATCAGGACTCTAAGGGTATGTCTATACTGCCTCATGAAACTGGGTCTGTGGGACCCAGGCTTTTGCACTAGGTGTTTCCAAGCTTGTGTTTGAGCATCTACACTGCATTGTTAAACTAGGTTTACAGTCGGTGGAGCTGGGTCTCACAGCTGTGCTGAGGTCTCCATAGTGCACTACGCAGCCCTTCTAACGGGTTCGCAGCTTGACTGGAGTCCACTTTGCAAAATGACAGGGCTTGAACTCAAGTCATGGCAGGACTCTGGCTCTGACCCACCCCCCTAGTAGGGTCCTAGGACCCAGGTCGTAAGTGCTTGCTGACCCAAGTCAGACTCATCTGTGTGTGTGGACGGAAGCAGGGCTTGGGCTCAAGCCTGAGTCAGAGCCCTGGTTTAATGTGCGGTGAAGACGCACCCTAAGGTGCTATTCCCAGCTCAGCCACCGATGTGCTGTTTGACTTCAAGCAAGTCACTTCGCTTCTCTGTGCTTCAGATTCCTCAGCTGTAATGTTGACCTCACCATAGTAAGGTTTAGTGTATTGCTTGGAGACTCGTGGATGCTACAGAAGTGCAATTGTTACTTGTAGGCACTGCCTATTTTTCTTTATTATTGGCTGTGAGAATTAAGCACATAGGGCCTGATTTAAAGTCCACTGAAGACAAAGGGAGTCTTTCTACTGGATCAGGCACAGAGAAAGGAGAACAGCCATTGTTAGTTACAAATTTAAATAGACTTGTAGAGTGAAATTTGGCACGAGGTGTGTGCACCCTCCACACAGGATACATTTTCCCCATTAGTTTACTGCTAGTGCTCTTTGGCCAGCCTTGCCTAAGAACAATAGAGGAAAGGCTGTAATTATAACATGGGTGTGACACCAAGAGCCATTCATCTGCTTCCCAGTTGGATGTTAACCCAGATCGAACATGGTTTTCAGAAGGGGGGGGGGGGAAACTCCAAGTTCTCATTCTTACCAAATAGTTGACTGGAATTTTTTTGTTTTTTCTCAATAGGGACGTTTGGGAGATGAAAGAGCATTTGAAGAAACTCAGCAACTCTATAGGCGCTTGTAATGTAGAGATGATGGGATGCCAGGAGTGCCTCCATAATGTACCGTGTTTATTCTAAAACCCTCTCTGCTCAGAAGATGGATACTACAATGTAGATGTTTTTTAATCAAGCTAGTATCTTGCACTTGTAAACTTCAAAGTGCTCGCAAATCCCCCGTGACATTAAGTAGTCTTCATTTTATAGGTGGGGAAAACCTGCAGAAGAGCAAGGTGAAGTGGATAACACTTTCAAAAGGCAATGGGACCTCGGCTCTTGTGGCACTTAAATGCTTTTGAAAATTTGATACCAAGTGACTTGCCCAAAGTCACACAGTGAGTTGGTGTCAGTGGTGCAGTAGAGTGCACTCATTCCTGGCTCCTAATCCTGTGTTCAGACTACTACACTTCTTAAAAAAAAAAAAAAAAAAAAAAAAATTAGCAGCAAATTAAGTCTCTGCTAACAAGTTATCCCAGTGAGTATAGGTACTGGGCCCGTATCCTATATGCTACAACATAAAATCTGTAATTTCATGAGGGTGACACTTCTGATGACTCTTGTGGTTTTTTGTCTCATTGAGTCTTTCGTTAACACCCTGCCAAATTTCTGTGTAACTGATGGTCGAATATGATGTGTTGATCTCTCAACTGAACAGGTTATGTAATGGCAGGTCCTGGGTGCCCAGTGGACAGGAAACAATGAATACCCCTCCTCCAAGTGAATAGCTGCCTAGCAGTAGTTACTTCAGACTGTAATAAACTGGAAGGGCAACAGTTATAAACATGATGAGCTGTCTAAAGTGTTGAGGATGCATTCGCTGGCACTTTGACGTAGACATGTAACAGGTGCCCTGGTCCATCTGCTATTTTTATTTTGCTTTCCCTGGAGAGGTTTATGTGATGGCCCTGGTTATCTGCACATCACTCTATTTCAGTGTTTAAAGCCCCCTTGCTATTAAAACCTCCTAAGCATCAAAGATGCTAGAGTTAAATATAGGAAATAGCATGTCATTTGCAGGCTGTAAAGTTTCCTTCTCCTTCACAGGCTTTGGACAAGTTACCTCAGAGAATCCTGCGGGAGAAACCGAATTTGGCCCAGATCTCTTCTGCACCCCTACCAATTTACATGAATCTAGCCCCTCAGGATATGGTACTTAGGTGAGTCCAGGCGGGTGACCGGAGAGCAGGGAGCTGGAACATATCCAGAACCAATGAGAAGGACCCAAGCTGTGTGCACCATTACGAGTTCCCTTAGCCTAGGAATAGGCCTGAGTCATAAACATCCCCAGAGTCCAGCTATGGTTGGTTTGGGCTTGGGCTAGGGACCACTACCAGCCATGTGAGAGTTCATGGTCTCCCTTTATATTAAGGTTCCATTGATAAATGGTTTGAGGGGTTAACAAATATCATGTTAGACATGTACATGTGTTTATAAGTGGTCTGGTGTCCATCAGGAGAAGACATTATAGATGGTTTTAAGCTGTGGCTGTAAGGAGCCTGTTGTACTCTACAACAATTGATAAACGGTGCATTCAGACGGCTGTTAACCCTTTGTGAACTGTTCGTAAAAGGAACCTCAATATGAAATGTGGTGGTGGTGATTTTAGGTGTGGGTATCAGAACAGAGCAGGCTTGAGAACTTGAAGGAGCGGGGAGACCTTGTTTGTTCTCTAGCTGATAGTGTTAACCAGCTTTCTAGCCCTCCCAGGGGTGCACAGGGGTCGAGGGAGGAGGGGACTGCAGGCCAAGTTGTGCTCTCAGAAGCAATACAGGAAACTTCAGAATAGCTACTTGCTACTCAGAATGGGGGTGGTGGGGTGTCTGAGCAGGGGAGCTCTGTGCTTGGTACTCCTGCCTTATACCTAGGGCCCTAAATTCACAGCCATTTTGGTCAATTTCACAGCCATATGACTTTAAAAACCGTAAATTTCATGATTTCAGATATTTAAATCTGAAATTTCACAGTGCTGTAATTGTAGGGGATCTGACCCAGAAAGGAGTTGTGGGGGGGGTCACAAGGTTATTGTAAGGGGGGTTATGGAACTGCTACCCTTACTTCTGCATTGCTGCTGCTGGTGGCGGCTCTGCCTTCAGAGCTGGGCAGCTGGAGAGCAGCAACTGCTACCCGGGAGTCCAGCTTTGAAGGCAACACCCTGCCAGTAGTAGTGCAGAAGTAAGGATGGCACGGTATGATATTGCCACTCTTACTTCTGCGCTGCTGCTGGGGGGGTGCAGCCTTCAGAGCTGGCTGCTTGGCCAATAGCTGCTGCTTTCCAGCCACCCAGCTGTGAAGGCAGCTCAGAAGTAAGGGTAGCAATACTGCAACCTCCCCCCCAAAAAAAATATAACCTTGCAACCCCCCACAACCTTCTTTTGGATCAGAACCCCCAGTTTGAAAAATTCTGGTCTCTCTCGTGAAATCTCTATAGTATAGGGTAAAATACACAAGACCAGATTTCACAGTCTGTGATGCGTTTTTCATGGCCGTGAATTTGGTAGGGCCCTCCTTGTACCTCCTGCTTGGGAACGTTTATCTTGTGTTCTTTGCTATGTTAAGCCATTTACTTTTGCACATGCTGTTCTCCTACATGAGGGTGAGGACTCCGCTGAAGAGAAGAGGACTTTCCACTTCCCTTCTGCAGGAAACCCTCCCACTAGCAAAACAGCATGTGTGTTAAGAGGCTTGTTTGTATCTTTATCAGAATGAAGGAGCTTCGGGAGCAGATGAAACTGGTAGTGAATGACCTCCAGAGCAACAACAGCATCATTGAGCGGTAAGAGAGAGTGCTCTGTGTGCAGCAAAGCTACTCAGCCGAGCATTTACTTGCCTCCTGTAATGTCTAGATAGAGCTTAACTTGCTGCCTGGGAGGAACATGGGATGGTTTGGATAGGAATTTGACCAGGGAAATAGTGTTGATCATTGGTATTGTAATGAGATAAAGGAATATAAGGTCTACAACAAAGTTATGCCAGCCAACTGAGCCATTTCTCACTGTGATAGTAGGATTATACTAAATTTACCTCCTGATCCAGAACTTCTGAAGAGTATACTTGCCTTTGAAGTTATGCGTGACCTTAGCTTATGTGAATGCCTACCTAAGTTTCATCCTGCCATTTCAGGCATGCTTCCTTTGTTGCTCTGCACTGTTCAACAGTTGCTGTTTTCCACCCTAGAGGTCGCTGTATTCCAGTGACGGATTAAGTGTTTCTTGTATGCATTTAGCAAATGAGTTTGTAAAGAATTTCTGGATGAAACACTCGAAGATCAGCCTCCTTCTACTAATAAGAACATCTGGCACTTCTCCTGGTCCTTGGGTCTGAGGATCACAATGTGATTTAACAACATTAAACACAGTTCTGCTTACAGATAGAGAAACTGAGGCAGAGAAGGGTTAAGTGACTTGCTTAGGGTCACACAGCAAGTCAGTGGCAGAGACAGAAATAAAACCCAGGAGACTCACCACCTGCTCCCTAGACGACAACACCTCAGTTACCATGAATCCTTCTGAATAATAAGAATCAAAATGTCAATATGTTTCAGGCTAGAATTTAGAGGGAGAAAAATTCCATTTTGTACCTCCGTGTTTGCATCCCTGCCTGCTTTTAGAGACATGATCTACATTATCACCATAGTCCTGGCTGTGAATGAAGAAGAAAAGAGCAGGTGTGTTTCGGAAAGGAACAGCTCATTTCAGGAGATGTGGGGAGCAAGCTGCAAAAGTTTGGATCCACATCCAGATTCCATTCCATAGTTCAGCAGTGTATGAATCCAGGAAGGTTGCTTTGTGTCCTTCTCTAGTATAATCCTTTTGATTTTGTTCCCACAGGTTAAGTGGGGTTGCGTCCGCTCCAGATGTTTGAGGGAGATGTGATGTGATGGATTTGGAGCTGATGAAATAGTGTTTGGTTTTTTGTTTTTAAATTATATCTTGTACTTTGGGTCAAGATCGATGGAGAACTTTAACTCAAAGACATCACCTTGTCCTACCTCTCTGCTCCAGCACTTTGGCACAGTTCACCAGCATTAGCCTTACCTGGGCTGCAAGCCTTAAGCACTTGAATACTGGCAGTGTCCCTAATGTTGTTCAGACATTACCCTGTTTTGGGTTTCCTTTGAGAAAATGGATTATTTCCAATATTTTACATTTATTTCTTATTCCCATCGAATTGTTGACTTCATCCAGTATCAAGGAGACCATGCTCTGTTAGATGAAATGGGTTAAATTAAATCAGCTTTTTTAAGCCACTTTACATCTCTCCCACCCATGGAACACAAGCAGAAGTCTCTGTAATTTGTGACTCCAGCTTAAAGATGATTCTCCATTGCATGATCTCCTGGTTTCTTTATCCTTGTCAATTTTGATCATCACGGGTCCTTGCCAATGTGAGCCGTGTGCAGGAAGGATAGTGGACTCGATGGACCAAAGATCTGCTCCGGTATCGAAATCGTCCCTCTTCTAACTGGGAGAAGGTGGAATATGGGCAATGCAGAAATCAGCAGCACCAAATCTTCGAAGAGCTTCGCTTTGGAGTATAGCTGTTGTCAACTGTCCACTGGAGACTGACTGGACCATCTGGTTGTGTTCTGTCACTTCCTCTCCACCCAAGTCACATGCGTTCTGATTACCGATGGCCATAAGAATATGGAACAATTGGAAGCTTCGGTTGCTATGTCTTGTAGGTCTGTTTCCAGAGCGATACATGACCTCTGTGCTTATATGCACATGCATGCACATGCTCCCTGAGTAATTCCATATTGACGATATTGTGTAAAATCCTTTAACGTGACATCCATGGGCTGCATCAAAATGCATCTTTACAAGTGGGAGAAGGTGATTTTTTGTTTTGGCATGAGCCGTGGAAGTCCATGCCAAGCAGTCAAATGATCTATCTGTGAAATCCTGAATTATTCCAGAGAATGCTGGTCCGATTGGCTTATTGGCAATTTAATTTAAATCTGTTAAATTGACATCCTATAAGGGACCTAGTGAAAAATGTTCAAAAGTGACTTGGAGACCTAAATTATATTTTCAAAAGGGACTTAGGCACTTAGGAGCCTGAATCTTATTGAAAGTTAATGGAACTTCAAGGTCTTAAGTGCCCAAGTCATTCTTGACAATTGGGCTTTGGCTCCTAAATCACTGAGGCGCTGTTGAACATTTATTCACAGAAAGCTACACCAATGAAACAGATGGTATAAAAATAGCTCTTTCTGGAATGTCACTACCCACTAAGTGTCATCATTCCTGGACAATATGGGCCAGGTTCTCAGCTGGTGTCTCCATTGGAGCTTCACTGATCTCCACCAACTTCATGATCTGGCTCTATGAATTTCAATCTTGTTTTCAATCAGGAATCTCTTCTTTCTTGAATCTCTGCTTTTAACTGCCACCAGAGTTAATGAGAGCTGTGTGCGTGTAATCCCAGAACACTGACTATCTGAATGCTTTGCTCTCCAAACCTTCTTTTCTAATACGCTGTCCTGGTACCCTCTTGGCTCCCTGTCTCTTGACTCTGATTACCCAAATCAGTGATCCAAGCGTATTTGGTGGTGCAGTTGATCTGGATCCGACAAAGTATCTGATGCAGAGAAGCCATCGCTTTAATGCAAACCAAATGTAAACACAGGAATGGTCTGGTCTGTTTGGAGAACAACTTGTAAATGGAACTCGTTTGCTTGGTCATGTCTGTAGTGTCTGTTAACGTACGCGTGATAATGGAATAAAATGGTTACAGAAATGGTGTTTTGTTACAGAAATGATTACTAGGGCTATTTATAAAGCCTCTGCTCCAACATGCAGAATATTGTGTGTGGAGTTTGCAGATCTGGAGAGTCCCAAACTCCCAATAAATCTGACTGCATCCTTCCAGGAAAGCATTTTGTTAGCTTTCATTAGGGAGATAATGGCCTTTGACAGTGGTTGAAAGGTGTCCTTGTTTGTGATACATGCACAGACCCCCATCCTGTTTGGCCAAATGCCGTGTTCTTCAGTGGGATTCTGCGTGGGCCCAGGGGTCTGCTGCAAGCCATAATTTTCAGGCATGGTTTTGAAGATAAATCCACATGAGAACAGAACGAACAATGAGTGTTTCGTATTGCTGTGCGCAGAATTCATTATAAAATGTGGCTGCATTTGTAAAGGAGAAACAGATTGTTTGCATGTTCTATAGCTTGATTTATTGCTGATCCCCAGCAGGCCTTTTGGGATTAAGTTTATCCCAGAATAATAGAGACTGGGGCCTTGAGGACGCATGACCTAGTGGCTAGAGCACTGTGTGCTGGGTTCTATTCCTGCCTCTGCCACTGGTCTGCTGGGTGTGAATAAAAAAATCTATTCATGCAACTGATTCCGTTCTCTCACTCTTTTTGTTCTGTCTGTTTGGATCCTAAATTCTTTGGCAGGGACTCTCTCTGATGTGTCCCATGCAACATCTAGCACAATGGTTCCCTGATCTGGTCAAGAGACTGAATAGGTATAAGCAAAGAACCATTTCTCATCTTCTGAGTTTTGAAATGGAGTAATCTATGGGTCACAGAGACAGAGGGAAGCTGTTCTGGATGGCAGGAGCCACTGAGGAGAAGGCTTTAGCATGGACAGCATTGAGAGAGGCTCAGGAGGGAGGGAATGCAAGGATGAGGCCAGTGCCAATTGAGCAGGGAGAGAAGTAGGAGTGACTAAGTTCATGAGGTTGGCTGGAGTGAGTTTGTGGAGGACTTAAAACAGGCCAGTTCTGAGCTGATGCCTGAAATGAATGCTGAGCCAGTGGAGCTGTTTGAAGATGCCACTGCTGCTTTGTGTGTGAGGACAGCCACAGCCCTTTGCCTGTGTTGGTCTAGAAGAGCTGGGACTGAGGGAGAAGGGAGTTAATTCCCATATAATTGTAGGCCAGGAAAAATGAGATCTATTCAAAATCCCTGTTGCTCCAAGTCAATGGTGATTCCAAATGCTTTGTCTCCAGTATTTGTTATGCCCCAAACTTCCTACTGTTTTTTAACGTTGGGCTTTACAAGGGGTTGTAATCCTTAGCCGTTATCCGCTGACTCAGCTGTTTGCTGGCAGCAGTGTGTCAGGTGGTGATATAGGAAGCTTAGACTCTCCAGGGGGCAAACATTAGATGATATCAAGAAGCTATTTGCAAGCAGAGTCAGATGCACTGTCTTTTCCCTTTTCCATCTTCCTGCTGGGTGATTTATGGGTGAAACCCCCAGCGGAAGGGAGCAAAGAGACCCAGATAAAAGGTCTCCAAGCTGCAAATGGAGCTAAACTGAGTGATGATGCTGCTCACAAAGTGGGAGGGGAGTGGGGTTGCAAATGCAATCCATGTCTGAGAGGTGGCTATTTAGAACCTGGGAGCTAATCATTTTAAAGGGGAGAGAATTCCCCTGGTGCTCTCTCCCCTCGCCCCCACCCCACTCACACTTATAGATAAATCGCTGCCTATGCCCCCTAGACTCCTACTTTTCATGCTGCAAAAAGGGAACTATGCTAATGATACAATGTGGAAGGTGTCCAGGAATCTCTAGTGGGACCCGCAGGCTCGCTGCACTACTTGGTCCTCACAGCCAAGTGTTTGTAGCCATTTAGTAATGGTAAGTGGAGAGACAATGTGATAAAGAGGGTAGGGTACTGGGCTGGGAGCCAGGAGACCTGGATTCTGTTCCTGACTGTGCCACTGGCCTGTTGGATGACCTTGGGTAAGTCACTCCCCTTCCAAGCCTGTCTGTTCAAATTGCAAACTCCTTGGGGCAGGGACTGCCTCTGAGTGGATGCCTACAGCATTTGGCTCAGTGGGCCTCTGACTCTCACAATGCAGATAGGTGCTTTTGTACTGGCACTGCCAGTAATTAATCTCCATGTCTAGTAAAAACATAGTTGTCTTGTGGTTGTGGGTTTTTCCGTCACTGCGTCCTGGTGTAAGATATGTTACAAGTCAGGGCAAGCTGAGTGTTTGTTTCACAGACATGATGGAGTAGAACAGCCCCTCTGTGTCAAGCTTCCTTGTCAGTTTCTCAGGATTAACTTCAGAAAGAGAAACTTTATTGTTGGAGGAAAGTTTCACACTTATGAAACTTAGTGTTTCAATGTGTTAGTCCCTGCCCCTTGATAATATTTCTTGCTAGTTTTGATTATTATTGAAGCTATTAGCATTTTAAAAATATGACTAACTTGATACTTTTAAGGGAGGAAGTAGTATCCAATGGTTACAGCAGGGGACAGAGAGCCAGGACTTCTGGGTTCTGTTTCCAGTTCTTGAACATAGCATTGGATCATGTGCTCAGAGCGAGGGACTAGGAACCAAGACATCTGACTTCTGTTTATAGCATTGGGTCTGATTATGGGACTGGGTTACCAGAGAAAGGGATTTAAGAGCTAAGATTCCTGAGTCCTAGTGGATTTGATTTTTACCTTAAGCAAGTCAGTTCACCTTCCTGGGCTTCAGCATCTGCACCTATGTAATGACAATAGCAATCCTGGGCTGCCCCAAGAGATGGTTGAATCCAAGTGCTTTGAGAGCTTCTGATCAAGGCACTGGAAAAGTGCAAAATACTTGTGGTTGTTCATACTTTCCAGCCAATCTGCTGATCCCACATATAGAAAAAGAAGTGGGGCTGCTATCCAAGCATGAATGTCTGAATTAATAGCAAACAGGATACCAAGAATGACTGTCCCAGCAGATCTGTAAAAAGTAGTTTCTTCTTTCTTTCACCTCTCCTCCTGCAATTCCCTTTCCAGTGCGTTTTCTGTGGCTAACCATTGGTTTGCTAAACAATCAACGGTAAACCCCACTGTCAAACCTCAACCCTCCTGAGCGAATGTTTTGGTTCCAGAGCGTTAACTCTTGTGTCCTTGGAGCAGTCATGTCCTTGGGCTCAGGCAGCCTGACAGGTCACTTAGTCATTGTGATTTAAAGAAACTCAACGGTCCCAAAGTGCTGCTTAAGCTCAGACTCTAAGCCCTGAGTGTATCCTTCACCCCCTGACAGTAGGGTGGTGTCAGCCTTAAGATAAATTAATAGCCTCACAGTCTGGATAAGCCTCAACTATCCTTGTGCCTGATTGGGGGGGGAAGGGTTAATTTTATTTTATTTTTTGCTTCCTGCTTGGGGAGGCTAAACACTAGCTGTTATTACTGTTGCACATGAAGTGTACGTGCATGGGGCTGCTGCCTGGTCCCTGGTTAACAAGGGGTTAATTTCAGATCTGCATAGCTCACCTTTTGAGCAGCCAGTTGAGGAGAGGACTATGAAGAGGTTTCTTTGGGGATGGAGTTGGAGAGATGTCTTAAGAAGAAATCAGGATCCAAACCTCCAGGGCCACAAGACTGGGCTGGAGACCGAAGTGGGAAGTTTTCTACTTGGTTTTCTTTTGGCTTATTATTGTTAAATACATGTATTGTGGTAGCACCCAGAGGCCCTGATCAGGTGGGCCTCGTTGCACTAGGCTGTGTGCATGTGTGTGAGATGCGCGCACATAGTGCCTGCTTCAGCGTTTACAATTGAAGTAAATAGCAAAGGACAAAATGTGAGTGCAGCAATTGGTGGGGGTAGCACTCACTAAAAGTGAATATTAGTTAAGGTCAGTTTAATATGCAGTGGTCACATCACAAGGGCTTGTTTTGCTTCCTTGATGCAAATGTGATCCTTGAAGGATAAATCTCTTTTAAAAAAAAAAAAAAAAAAATCTGGGGCCCACAACATGCATTAAATGAGCCCCAAACTCTACTTTACAGGAGAGAGATGAAGATTGGGGGCCACTTCTGAAAATGTTGTCGTCTTTTAAAGCGCCCCAGTTTTTGAGTGTCTGTCTAAGGCACTTGCATGGCCTGTATCACCATAGGATTTGAGATACTCATAATCTTTAATGGGTTTGTCATCACACACTCCTAGGAGGCAGGGCAGTACTATTGCACAAATGGCATGGAGAGGCTGCGACTCGCTCATGCTCACACAGGAAGGCTGAGGTGAAGTAAGAATTTGAACCCAAGTCCTAAGCTGGTGCCCTGACCACTGGACCATCCATCTGAACACTTGAGACATCTGGGGTCTGTTCTTTCAGACATGCTGGACTGCCGTTGTTTTCAGTGGGAGTTATGGGAGTTCCATATCCACAAAGTCAGCCCTGGGTTTGTCTGGTTGAATTCCTCAGAAATGAGGAATCAAAAATTTAGTGTCCACTATTGGAAAATCTGGGGCTAAAATCAACTTGAACTGAAATCCGTTTAATGTTTCAGACTTGGGTATACAACAAACAATTTAAACCGTATTAACGTAACGCTTCTGCAAAGATCGTGGTGGTAGATATAATAAGTATCTCTAGAGACTTCTGGAAGGAAAAAAAATCATATACACCAAGTGAAACCTGGCATAGAATCTAAACATTCCCTTTACATTCCAATTTTAAATACCCAGCTCTCAAACCAAACCACTTGCGATCGTGAACACACTGGGAATGAGGCCCTGTTTTAAAACCTTACCCGCAAATTATTTTCTAAGAACCTCCTAATTTATAAGCTAGCATTTATATTTCAGTCAGCCTTAAACGTACTTAGAACTCTTGGAGGACCAGAAGCTGAGCTGGGGTAAATTAGCACAGCTCCCTTGACTTCAGTGGAGTGGCACTGATTTACACCAGCTGGGGTTCGGACCAGGAATTCATTGCGCTTTTTTGGCAAACTCCCTGCAGGGTTTCGCTAACCGCTCTTGTCCTGTTTAAACTGCCATAAAACAACAGTTAGATGGAACTCCCTGAATCAACATGAAACAGAAATCCTCCTGCCAAAATTATTTGGCTTGTAATTTTCTAATGTTAACCCTTGATATAGAAGGCTTCTTTCACTCCCTCCTGCACCCGTCCCCCACCATCTCAAGCAGCTGGGGTGAACCCTGGCCTCACTGAAGGTGCTGGTAAAACTCCCATTGCTTTCTGTAGGGCAAGAATTTCACCCCTTGTGTTTGGAATTGCTCAAACAAAAATGAACTGACCCCATAGAGCTTTTTTTTTTTTAAAAAAAAAAAGAACAAATGAGCTGGGGGATGGGAGAGGATGCGAGTGTATCTGTCTCATTTATATCTTTTAATAGTCACCTCATGATTTTCAGTGTCAGAAGATGAGATGCACTGGTTCCTAAAGGTTATTTGGACTAGGTTAACCACTGTTTCTAACCAGCCTTTTCCTGGCCCGTACAAACTGCTGACAAATGAAAATAGAAACATTTTTCTAGGGAAGAAACTGTATCATCTTTTCTGCAAAATAGTGCTTAATAGACTGTAGCTGTCCAGTTCAGGAGGTTGGGAAAAGAGCAGTGAGGTTGCTTTTTCCTTAGTACTCTAGCATAGCTAATGATGTCCTCTTGCAAGCTCTAGGCTGTATCCCTGTGCAAGCTTAACCTAGCAATTTAAAGACACTATCCAAAACCCTGCTTTTTTTAATGCTGCATTTTAATGTCTAAGTGGAAAGAAAAGGATGTTTTCCCGCTCAGTCCCATACAATACTATTTTGCATTTCTGTAGCACCTTGCAGCCCAGGGCCTGGAAATGCATAAAAACATTCATTAATGTAGCCACACTGATCTGCTCTGAATCCCCATTTTACTGATGGGGAAGCAGAGGCATAGAGTGTTAGATGACTTGCCTGAGGTGTCACATGGATTCCATGGCACAGCTGGGGGTAGAGCCCGGGTGTCCTGACGCTTAGTCTCATGCTTTGCTCTCAAAAACATCCTTCTTCCCAAGAGTAAGAAGTCCTTTCTGCTCCTCAAAGTTTGAATGCACAAGATGGGATTTCATATATATATGAAATCGGGTGTTGATTTTATAAAGGAACAAAGTGAGGCCAGTGTTGAGCGCTTTTGAGAAGCCCATCCAAATGATCACACTCTGTCATTTCTCCTTGGAAATCACGGACTTCTGTACTTTGTGTTCCTGCCACAAATACAGATTTGTTGTCTTCACCCCTTTGTGCACCATTATTAGAGTGTGAAAACTTTCCCACTCCCTGGCCACAAGAGCTGACACGGTGGAATCAGACACACGCAATACACTCACACACATGACCTGTAGGTAGAAGGTTTTCTGTTGTGATGTAAGGGGACTTTCCTCCAAAGGGAGGATCTGCTTCTCTGGTGGAACCCCGCCTCTGCAAAATTTCCTGTAGCCTGCCTCCTCCAGCCTGTGTCTAGGCATGTGCTATTAAATGGTATAAGGAGGCAATAAGGGTGTCCCCTTCCGGTATGCACAGGGAATTTCCTCTGGCAAGAACCACTAACAGACTGAATCCAAAAGCAACTGGGGAATCCCCCAAGTTCTTATTTTGTCTCAGACTGTGAAACCAGTTGAAAGTGACACAGGGCTTGGCTACACTGCAGAGTTGCAGGGCTGGTGGTGGGTTTAGAGCGCTGCTACTTAGTAACTGGCCCCACCTACAAGGCACATCCAGTGCTGTAACTCCCTGGCTGCAGCGCTGGCTGTACACCTGGTTTGCTTGGGGTGTAATGATTGCAGG
Source organism: Gopherus flavomarginatus (assembly GCF_025201925.1). Classification (NCBI taxonomy): domain Eukaryota; kingdom Metazoa; phylum Chordata; order Testudines; family Testudinidae; genus Gopherus; species Gopherus flavomarginatus. The sequence goes on along the minus strand of NC_066621.1, from coordinate 13,938,414 downwards.
GCTGGTGATGCAGCACAGCTCATCAGCTGTGGCCACCAAAAGCACTGTTGTTGGCTTCCAGGGTATTAGGAGGTATCCCAGAATGCCTGCTCACAACAAACTGGAAGAATGGCTGAACTCCTGAGCTCCCCCAGAGCTGCTTATCTAAAAAACAAACACAGCTCCTGTTTGCTCGAGCAAGTGGAGGAAGGCAGGGCAATTGCTTTGGAAGGTTCACAGCTGTTTGCTTGAAGAGAGAAGTCACACGGCAGAGGGGGAGCGGGGAGTCTGTGTTGAGCAGCTGCTTATGTGGTCTGAAGGCTATTTAGGAGTGCATAATTTGCATTTAGTGAAACTTTTAAACTGATTGCAGGTTGGTGATGTGTATGTTCCAGTCCTTAGAACTTGCAAGGCAGGGAGCTGACAGATCCAAAAATCCACACTCTCTCCCTCACGTTCCCCCTCAGCCCCCTCTTTTGAAAAGCACGTTGCAGCCACTTGAACGCTGGGATAGTTGCCCACAATGCACCACTCCCAACAGCGCTGCAAATGCTGCAAATGTGGCCACACTGCAGCGCTGGTAGCTGTCAATGTGGCCACACTGCAGCGCTTTCCCTACACAGCTGTACGAAGACAGCTGTAATTCCCAGCGCTGTACAACTGTAAGTGTAGCCATACCCACAGTCCCCCTGGATTTGTGGCAGAGGAGCAATTGACCAAAACAACTTTAATCCTCTCAAATGGACTTGGGCTTTGTCCTGCAACTATCTGTGCTCAGAACACGCACGCAGCCATGCACACCCTGTGTCAGCTAGAATGGGTCTGAGACAGACAGACACACACACCAGCTCAAGAGGCACCCAAACTAGAGTGTAAAAAAACCCAGGATAGAGGTGGGTGGAAGGTGAGAAGCTGCCTGAATTGTCACCTTCTGATGCATATAACGAAGTGTGGGCTCCTGGTGGGCAGTGACTTTTACTCTGAGCATGTATTTCAGCCCCTTGAAAGTTCACATTATTAACATGTTGATTCAGTGACCATAATATGTCAAGACACCACAATACAGTAATGGTGGATTGCGGGACAGGCCCTGATGTTCTGCTTGGTCTGTAAGGTAGAGGAGTAAGTAAGATGATGGTTGTATTTAATGTTCAGGATAGATAGTCAATGTCTTAAGCATGTCTACAGCTTGCTCTCAAGTGAAGGTTCATTTACTAATCTCCTTTTGTGGTAAATAGTCCTTTAACAAACTGTATTGGTCCATAGTGAGCAGAAGCATTTTGTTGTCCAGTAGCTGAGTACGCATTTTTTGGTAGTGGAAACAAAAAAAAATACCGCTCTTTACAGGTATATTGGCTATGGATTAATACCTGCCAAGCAAACATTTAGATCAGCATTTGGAGGGTTGTGACATGATAGGAAACATTCACGGATCAGAGATGAGCAAACAACACCTGATTATTTTTGTTCAGTGTTCAAAATTAAATTAACTTAAATTTGGTTCCAACAAAACATCATGTTTGACCCGACGTGTATTTTTATTTTTTTTGTTTTGTTTTGGGGTGTCTTATTCTTTCCGGCTACTTTTTTTAACCAGATGGCATTTTCAAATGAAAAATCAAAATGAAAAGTTTTTGACTTACCCTAAAAAAAAAACATTTTTTTTTTTAATTATTGTGTGGCCAAAACTATTCACCTAATTTGACCTAATTTGCAAATAGTTTGGGTGAACCTGAAACTCTATTTCTTGGCAAATAAACTATTTGTCCAGAAAATTTCATCCAGCTCTGCTGTAGAGAACTTCCTTTGGTGGAGGGGCAGGAGAGTGCTTCATACATAAAATGTTAGAAATGTTAGCAACAACATCCAGTATTTGCTCCCTGTACTGAAAAGCAAACAGGGAAACACTGTGTTGTGTTCAAACAGTTTTCCCAGGAGTAAATTCTGCTGTTGGTTTTAGAGCTGTGCAGAGGTAAGAGCTTTGGGCCTGTCTAAATTCCACCTGCAGTTCCACCTAGTTAGTGATGTTCTGCCCTAAACAATTGTGTAGTGTGGCTCTGTGCTGTTAAATAGTTGCAAAGTCTCTCCTCAGAGGTTGCTGCATTTTAGTGAGGGGAATCAATTCGTGTGTGTATAAGGGTAGATCTGTTTAAATATGCAGAAGAATATATAGCAGTTCACAAATATTGACACACTCAGTCCTCCTCCATTTTCAAGGTAAGTAAATATTCCCATTTTACAGATAAGGAAACTAAGGCAGAGAGGTTATGTGATCTGTGCAAGGTCACAGACGAAGTCAGTATCAGAACAAGATTGGAACTCAAGAATTCCTGAGTCTTGGTCCTGTGTGCAGATCATGAGACTAGATGTTGACAGAACAAGAAATGCATGAGAGAGTGAATTCTTCCAGTCCAGCAGCCCTGTAAGTATAAAGGATGCATGTGATTGGAACAGACCCAGAATCCAATAGGGAATTGTCACATAATTGTATATGAAGCAAAACTTTTGGATTGACTCTTCCTGGGGCCCATGTATTTTTATTTGAAGTTCTGTTTTTTTTGTTTGTTTGTTTTTTCAGATCCCACCTAACCTTGAAGTAAAAATCTCTGAGGAAGAAGCTTTGACATAATATGCGTTTGCCTGTCTCAAATATTCTTCCATTCTCTCCTCTTACTGGTGTGTGTGGGATGCACCTGCATTGTAACTCTGTCACTTCAGTAAAACACAGCCCTCAATTTCATAGAAAAGAGCAGCTGCGATTATATTAAAACAACCCAGGATCCTGAACATTGTGAAGAAGAGACCTTAAAAGGCAAAAACAAAACAAAAAACAACTTTGTGCTGAAATGAGGAATGAAACTAGAATTTTGCAAGCTGGACTGCTGTTTGATAACTGTCTTGAGTGTTAACCTCATGCAATCTCTATGCTATTGTGGCACTATAAGCTTGTAAACCAGATCCAGTATTTTTGGGTATCTCTGGTTCATCCCTCACTCCCTTGTGAAACAGACACACTTAAGAACTCAAATTTTCCTCCAGTACAGTAAATGAAAAGCTATTATCTCTTTACATTATTGACTTGATTTTTCTCACATTGGAACCCATGTAACTCACTGAAAATTATTTAGAAGTAACACCATTGAAGTTGCACCAGTTTCATACCTGTATGAGAGCCCTTGTGCCAGAAGGAAAGGGTGATGCTGGGATAGGGCAATGGCCTGGGACCTGGAAGACCCAATTCAGTTCCCGGCTCTACTGTTCACTTGGCATGTGACCTTGGCCAAAATTTTCAGAAGTGTCTAGCAATTTTGAATATCTCATTTAAACATCCAACTTTAGATGCCTTAAAAGGTCCTGAATTTCAGAAATTGTGGAGCCATTCACCTTCTGAAAATCAGACCTCTTTAGCCTCTCTTGCTGGACACCCAAAAACTGAAGCACCCAAAATAATTAGTCATTTTTTAAAACCTTGACCTAATTATTCTCTCTGTACCTCCGTATTCCTATCCGTAAAATGGGGACAATAGCTGGCTCATGAGCACTTACTGAACCCTCACTGATGTTTAGGGAGTGCTTGTTGTTCCCTGGTCGAGAAGCACTGCAGAAGGTACAATATTACATTTAATAGTATGATTGGCTTTTTGTTCTTTTTCTCTCGATTGAAAAAGCATAGAAAGTAATGAGTTTGCAAAGCAGAGATTGCAGGAAGCTCTGAGGAGGAGGCGGCAAAAATCTTCCAAAGCAGCAGCTTGTTTTGCCACCCCTATTTTTGTGCTCCCTGAAAACCGCTTGTTTGCTTGGCAGTGGTGAATGCAAAGCAGGTAACTAGATGTATACCCACTTGGGGTGTACAGCTGCCTTGAGCCCCAGGCTGAAGCCATTTTAAAGTTGGTCTATAATATTTTCCCCCTTAATTTTGCCTGTGGCATCTATAGAGAAGTTTCAACTTTCTAAATGCACATAAGCCTCTGTAATTGCAGTGGGAAAATTTCCATTAGTTCCAGTTGTCCACGAATTGGTCTGCTGCTTTCTTAAAGGTGCTGATTACTGTGACTACTAATCTTCTGGTTTTAAAATCAAGAGACAAACTGGAGGGGTCTACTGGAATTTCCTCTGGATAGATCTTGCTCAGCCACATCACTCATTCATCCCATCCCAGGCAAAGCACTGCAGGAGCTCTCCCCTTTCATATTGAGCACTTCTGTGGCACCTTCCATGTCAAGATCTCATCCTCCTGTACTTTGCCTGACAAATCCACCTGACACCCTAGGAGATAGGGAGCTTCTCATTTAATCACTTGACTCCAGGAGCTGGGGCTTTAAGAAAAAACACCAACTATTGTGAGACTATAAAATTGCAAGGATTGACAATACTGCGGACATGGAAAAGGAGGCACCTAAGATCATTGTCTCCTTGCACCTAGCATTGTCACTTCCATCTGTGTAAAGCATGGGTCTTCCAATTTGGCTTACTCCAATGTGAAAGACAGAAGAAAAGTGAAAGGTCCACCTTGTGGAAAGGCTGAGCAGGGCAGATTGTGCAGACAGTCCTCCCACCACTCACTGGTATTCTTGCTCACCTCCCTCTATCTACCTCAAAAATCCCTTGTTGTTTTAAATGGACAATCAGGTCAAATTTGGCCCATAAGCTAGGTTATTGGGGGCGAGGGGAGAGTCTAAAAGGAAAAAAAAGTTTCAGGGTATTAAAAATTCAAACTGAAACTTAAAAAAAAAAAAAAAAGCCCCTCCAAACAGCCAGACATTATCTAACTCTTGCACCTAGGTCATGCTAGTGCCAGAAGCTGCCTGCAATGGGAAGTGGATGAGTTCGTTTTCACTTGGCTTCCAGGGAATAAAACATACCAAAAAGGAGCAGTAAAAACTTTTCAACTTAGGAGCTCAAAGTTAGGCACCTAAGTGGCTTGATTTCTCTCTCTCCCCCCTCGGTCCCTATGTTTCTTCCAGAAAACCTAGAGCAGCTGCAGTTCCCATTAAGTTCAGTGGAAGCTGTGAATGCCTGTCACCTCTGAAAGTGTGTTACATATGGATTTAGGCACCTACCAGCAAGCACTCAAGTTTGAATATTTTGGTGCACAATGAAAAAATCTTAACATCTTAATAAACAAGTGATAGTGACAAAGGTAGGAAAATGACATCATTATTAATATAGTTCCTAGAAGCCCTAGTCCTAGATCTGGACTGCAGGTGCTGGGTGCTGTATAGACAGAACAAGGAGACAGACTATGCCCTAAGGAGCTTAGTCTACCTATAAAATAAGTGAATACAGACAGACAGTGACGTACAAGGAAACAATGAGAAAATACTGGTGAGCTTAATTGGCAATAGTATCTGCTCACCAGCTGTAATGTGTATCTGTGTGTATAACAATATAGATCTGTGGTAGTTTACTGTTTTGCAAAGGCTGTAATTTACTTCATTTATATTAAAAATCCTATATTTATATGTATGTATATATTTATATGTATATATCCTATTTATCACTAGGATTTAATGATTCAAAACTTCCCCTCCAAAAACTCCCTTGTTGTATCTTCATGCACAGCTTCCTGTTAATGTGTTTGGGGAAAGTGTGAAATTAGTGGACCAAAGTGTTTTGCAGGTAGGAGTTCAACAAATAACTGGAGGGAAGGAGGAGGTGTTGTAACTTGGTGTAAACTCTCTCTACCCTTTAACATTTTGATTTATTTATCATGGTGTATCAAAAACCACTTGACTGAACTCCAAATTGTGAATATTGTTTTAACCCCGATACATGCTGGGGCAGAATTCTTCGACGTGCCACAGGTCCAGCTTGTTAACAGAATTCTGGTAGTACTTTTGAAAATCCCACTAAGTGCTTGACTACCTTTTAAAAATCTGACCATAAGTCGTGTTTTCAGAAGTGACTTGGGCACTTAAAAGCCTAAAACTATTGTAGACTTTTATTTTCCTAAGTGCCTACGTCACTTTTGAAAATGACGTGAGCAGGTGGATCAGGGAGACACTTCTGAAAATCTCACTTATGGTGCATTTGCCTTCTAGCGCCGGCCCCCTGTGGCATTTGGTGGAAGGGCTGATAGCTCGGGTTTAAAACTCCGTGCCTCCCTCCTCTAAACACGTGACCGAGTTGGGCGTGCATGCACCTGGGTAGAGTTACACTGATTGCCTTGTTCCATAGGTGCACCAGTGTTTGTAGGAGCCGGGCCCTGGACGGTCAGCGCAGTGGGGCAGGGAATGGTTCTTGGAAAAGTGTTTTGAGTTTAGCGCAGCGGGGCGGGGGTCGTTGATTGGCTCGCTCAGGTGTTACCCCCGCTAAGGAACGATTCTGGTTTAACTTGCCCTTGGTGGGTGGGTTTTTTTAATCAGGTTGCCTCTCACTGCAGCTGCGTTTGCAAACCTGAGAGCGCTGCTGCTGTAGCTGCTTCCCGCCCCGTCTCCTCCTTTCTCCATCCCCTTAATCAGCAGGGCTGAGGCTGGGCCACCGGTCCCTTTTAAAAGCGCCTGCGCTCCTCGGCCACCCTCCGGCTGCTCGGAGCTGCTGGCTGGCGGCTCGCAATGGCCATGGCCTCCCCTGCCATCGGGCAATGCCCCTACCCGCTGCTCCTGGACACAGAGCAGCAGCTTTTCCTGCAGAGCCTCAGCGCCAACGAGAGGAAGAAGATCCTCAAGCGCTCGGCGTCCGGTGACATGAAGCAGTGGAGGCGCCACACGCCGGCGCAGCAGCAGCCCGCCGCGGGGGCTGCAGCCGGAGCGATGCCCCAGCAGCGGGGCACGGAGCGGGGCAGCGGGCTGGCAGCCCCGCTGGGGAAGGCTGGAGGTGGCTGGGGGCCCGAGGAAGGGGAGCGCCCGCGGGGCGAAGTTGGGTGCAGGAGGCTCCTTGGCACCGCGGAGGACCCCGGGCGCACGGCGCCCGCCCAGCGGGACGCGGCTCCCTCGGCCGTGCCGCAGTCCCGGGAGCCGTTCGCAGGCAGCAGCGGAGCCGGGGCCCAGAGCCCACCCGGGGAAGAGGTGGAGCTGGCCGGCTGCAGCCCCCAGGACCCGCCCGTCTCCCCCGGCTTGGGCAAGCCGCCCCGCTCCGGGCTGCTCCACCTGCGCCTGCGGCTGCGCCCGGGGGCGCCGCGCCAGCTGCCCGACGTGCGGACCATCTTCGAGCAGCCCCGGGACCCCCGCGTGCGGGAGGAGAAGGGGGAAGGGCACCGCTTCGAAGCCTTCGCGCTCGCCAGGGGCTGGTGCGACCTGTGCGGGGAGGCGGTGCAGCAACGGGCCCTGCGCTGCACCAGTAAGTCTCTCTCCCCCTCCCTCCTTGCTGGGGACTGATCGCCTTCTCCACCGCTCCCTCCCTTTGCAGATGTCTGCTCTCTCCCTCTCCCTCCCCCTCCCCCCAATTGCAAAGGACTTGTAGCCCTTCTCGATTCGATATTTAATAACCCCCTCATCAGCCAACCCTTCAGCCCCCATAACAGAATTCAGATACCTCCTTCCTCCAGTTCAGCCACCCCCCTCTGGGATACCCCCACCCCATGGCAGTTGATTGAGAATGGCTGGTGACCTCCACATTTCCTACCCCGTGCCCCACTGATTGTATCAAGAAAAATGAGCTGGAGGGAATCTAATATATTAATTTAATATAATTAGTATATTGTTTCAGAGAACTAATACATGGTGTAACCTTGTTGCGTTTGATTTGTATTCTTGTAAAGCACTTATGATTCCTCTAGGAGAGCTCCACTGCTTTATGCAGAAGGCTATTTCAGTAGTGCCTACACTGATGTATTTATTAGAGGAGAGCTATTTCTTTCCCTGCTTCTGAACCTTTAGTAACCTCCTAGGTGGGGAATATATTTTTCCCTCTTTCTCTCTCAATTTTCTGTGTGGTTTGCATTATCGTTTATTAAACCTATTATGTCCGAAGGTATTTACCTTAGTTTGCAGTTTTGAGATCATTGTTTGCCTTCTCCTTTGCCCCATTGGTAAATCACCTGGTACTCTGACAGTGTATTTGCAGATTTATTCTTGAGTAGGTTACCTGTTTTACCTTCTTCAGTAGCTGTAAAGGCATGCTAAGTACATAGCTGTATTGATGATGACAGATAATTGATGCACAGGGGCTGTGTTGCTTTAAAAAGTATCCATTCATTGGGATCTAATGTAATATTGTCTATACAACACTGTGGACTTGCATAGTGCGATGGTGCTCAAATAGATGAGACAGATGAGTTTTTGATTCTGGTAGCAAAGAGCTTGTTGTGTGTTAATGTGTGGTAGTCAACTGCTGGCTCGAGAATTCATTTTTTCACTAGCACAATGCCTGTCATTTTGACTTTAAGATTTAGAACAGCTGTTCCATGAGGGCTGGTGACATTTAATAAGTCTTTTTTCCCATCCCTTTCAAAAACTTTCCAGAAAGTCACAAATTCATAGAGTGATGATGATGATGTTGGTATTGGAAGATGCTCCTACCTTCATTATAGAATTTCCATGGTTTAATGATCTACGATCGTGACATTCTGACTCCTCTGACGCACCTGCTCATGGGATTTTAGCCCCTAGAATGCAGGATGCTCCTGAATCATTGCACGATGTATATTTTTCTGCCAAGATGCCATTTGGCAATGTAAGGGCTTTTCTCAGTAAACTAAATAACACACTGGGGGAGAGGGTTGATTGAACTTAGTTATCAGTGTGGAACTTCTGATAGTGTCAGAGGAACTTGGATTATTGATATTTTTAATTGACTCTTGTATTTGATGGGGTGATTTGGGTTAGGTAAATGTACATTTTCTTGTACCCAGCACATTCTCTCTCTCTCTCTCTCTCTCTCTCTCACTCCCTTTTTGTAGCTGATAAATATGCTTCCATGTTCAGTGCTGAATGGACGTTTGCCCTGTGTCTGGGCAATAACATCTACTTGTTTAAGTCACTGAAAATTACATTTTCCTATTACCAAGTCCTTATAACTGCTAATATAGTTAGAGGTAAAGGGGACAGTAATTAAATTCCTCTTTCCAAGCGAGGGCACGGATAACCTGTGAAGTACTGGAGCTATATTTTTTTTTAAGCAGCTAAATATTTCTACGGTGATTTTCTCTTGTGTTGTACTGTTTGTTTTTCTAACCCTGCCTTGTGCAGCACATAGAATCCTGTAAAGTGTATCTAATACTGATGTGCGTTGGTATATTAAACTGTGTGTCTGGCAGGGGATGCATGCTTCAGAGGTTATACTGGCATTGCAATGTGTGTGCTAGTGTACCATATTCAGATCTGAATTACATGTATACTAGATATTGATGGAGTGGGAGAAGAGTTCTCTTCCTTAAATTCACTCTGCGTGGTGGTTTGTTCAATAGTTTATGGAGAAATATTTAGTTATTAACTAAAGAAATGGAGACAAGATAACTATACGTGAAATTTTAAAAATTCTCCTTTTATTTAAAAGTAGGTCAGTATCAGTGACCATCTTGAAAGTGCTGTGTTCTGGAAAAGGAAGCATGTCAGGAGTCTAAATCTCTTGATTTCTTAATTTTTTTTTCTACTCCAATAACTGAGAAATTTGAGGCAGGCTGCAAAAACAGTCCAGCACATGTGATTGTGCACAGGCCATCAGCACCATTTTTATTTCCAGTACTGCACAAAAATCCCTCCCAACAAGCAAACCTTCTGCAGCAGTTAAAATACTCTGTCCCCAGGGCTGTTTTGACATTGCAATGACGGCAGTGCCCAAACATGGAAGTAAACAAAAAAGCAAACCTGTTTAATTTTGATTCCATTGGCAAAACATGGAGTTTGGTAATAGAAGTCAACTTTGTGGTGAAATTACTTTCCCTTCCTCTACTGAAGGCATTAGTCTCCTGTGGTCAGGGCCAAGCGCAAAAAAAAAAAGGCAGCCCTGCCGCCTTAGGTTTGGTCAGAATGCCGCCCCGTAGAATCTGCCGCCCCATAGAATCTGCCGCCCCAAGCATGAGCTTGCTCGGCTGGTGCCTGGAGCTGGCTCTGTCTGTGGTGTTGGAGGTGCCATCATTCAAAGGAGACCTAAAACTGAGGTCCACTTATGGTTATTAAGGCCCTGACCTTGCAAACGCTTTTGCACATTTGAACTTGGCTACTATGACCCTACTCGTAATAGTAAAGTTAGACATGGACTTAAGTGTCTGCAGGATTGAAGCCCGAGATCTTACTGGCACTTTTCACAAGAGTAGGCATATCAATGTAGCTTCTTAGATTTATATACAGTAAAATATTTTATTTTTCTGTTTTTTTTCAGGCGACCATTGTCATGTTTTAATTACCTTTGTTATCTTGAGAAAATGCCTCATCGCTGGAGAAGACATTCCACATTATAACAGTGAAAGGGCAAGAAAGTACCTGAAACAGCAGTTGTCTAATAGATGGCAGGGTAGTATTTTCACTTAGCAGAGAAGTTCACCCTTTTTGGTTTGATTGTCATTCACTAGAGCATAACATTTGCTGATTATAGCTGTAACATGAATCCTGAATACAGCAGGGGGGGAAATGATGAATACACTGAAAATCTATTAGTAGTTAGTCTTGCTAATGAATGTATTTGTTCCTTTTTCTTGTCGCAGGACCTACCTTGACATTAATAAATCAGTTTTTCAGTCACCTCAAGAGAAGTGATCTAAGAGTGCAAAGCGTTCTTGGAGATTGATTGCTGAACACGCCGTCTGTTACTGACACATGTTTCTGTTGCAGTGCTTCCTTACTGACTGGTTGTCCCCAGCTTGATGTGATTTGACATTTAGGTCCAGATTTTCAAGAGTGCAGAGCTGGGTTGGTATGTGCTCAGCACCCCCAGCTTCTTTAGATGTCGTCTTTTTCTGTGTCTGTGCAAAGCCTCGCGGCCTCTTGGTTATGTCTAGGGCTCCTAGGTGCTGCCACAATACTAAGCTTAATTGGGGCCAGGTTTTCACGAGAGCTCAGTGTAAAACATGTACCCAGTGTGCTGAGCTCTTCTGAAAGTCTGGCCCTGATTGTAGAGACTGAGTCCTTTTGATCCTTGGAGCTGCTGCACATCCGTGGGACCTCATTCTCTGCTGCCTGGCTCTGTGTAGAGTCACAGCCATTGGTGTAAGTGGAGGATTCTTACCAGGGAGTGTTCTGCTCTCACTTGGCTCTGGTGTAAAATACTTCCCAAATGCTGGTCAGTGGAGAACCAAGCCCATTGACTTCTGCTGACGTGGGTGTTCAGTGCCTCATGAGACCCGGCCTTTTGTGTACAACTTAGCATCACAGGGAGAGTTAACATCCTAGTTTGCTTTCATCCAAACTGTGGTGTGTGGGGTTTTTTTGTTGGTTGGTTGGTTGGTGGTTTTTTTTAGTGGTCTGTGGAGCCATTGGGCTCTGGGTCATCTGGTAGACATGTACCCTAGGTCAGTCGCAACTCAAAGCTGTGAAAATCTGGAGGCGGTTCAGCAGCCCCTGTGAATGAGTTTGACGGTCTGGTTCCTTGTGATAGCTGCCTGCCAACATCCGAGCTGGGACCTGTTGTTGGCAAGATCAGCCGTGAGGCCAGGAGTTTGACTAAGCCCCTGGAAGATGAAATGCCTGTCACTCATCAGCATGCTTTTCCCTTAGCGTTCAGGCACTTTAACAGGAAGATTACTTTGCTGCTTCTCATGTTCGTATTCTGTGGCTAGATGGCGCAAGTCTGTCTCCAGCTCTCATTTGAGATGTTAAATTTCCCTTTCATAAAACAGTTGTCCTCCCACTCTCATGCAAATGTAAACTTAAATTGAGTGGGTGGTAGAAACTGTGTGAATGTGTTATTTATAATGTCATGAAATCTCCTGAGCTTTTCACTGTCATTTCATTTATTTCCTTGTAAAGAGGGAGACAGATGAGTAATATCCATGAAATATCCTCACTTTTGATTTGATAAATAAAGGTAGTTTATGTAGCTGCCAATGATAAAGACTGCAGCATTGGATAATGCCTTGTAATGGGCTGGTCCTTCCGCATTTCTAGCAGTGGATGTAGTTTGCATCAGTTTGACAGACTCAGTTTCTCTGGCAGGCAGGCAGTATCACAGTTTGCTCCTGGTCCATTGGAAGGTGTGGGTGGGGGGGTCGTGTTTGTTTTTTTTTTTTTTTTTTTTTTTTTTTTTTTGGCAGACATGTTCTAACACTGACCTTTTTGGAGCAATTATTCCCCTGTTCAGCACTTTCTGGTTTTTATGCTTTTGGCACTTCATAGAATATCAGGATTGGAAGGGACCTCAGGAAGTCATCTAGTCCAACCCCCTGCTCAAAGCAGGACCAATACCCAGACAGATTTTTGCCCCATATCCCTATAATGGCCCCCTCAAGGACTGAACTCACAACCCTGGGTTTAGCAGGCCAATGCTCTGGATTCTGAACCAAATGTTTCTGGCTGTGATTTACATACTATGGTGTAAGCAGGGATCATACATATACCTCCTGGTGCCATTTGTTAATGAAGGGCAAGTGGGAGAGACAGTAGCAGCATATGGTTCTGTTGTATCACATTAAGGTTTTAACATGATCTGATATTCATTAAGTGTAACCCTATCAACATATCACATGGTAGCACGGTATGGTACAATAATATGTCAGTGCTGGTCAATTTGTCACATGATATGTTGTTTAAATCCCTGCAGAATAGAGTGTGCACCCTACATGCACTTCCTTCCCACCTGCCCTGCTTGCTTCTTATTAAAGTACTAGTAATAAATGGTGCACACGGTGGGTGTTCACCAGTGTCGAAAGTTCTGCTGTTAAAATTTTCCGCCTTATGCGAAAGGTGAGGCATGATTGTCTGTCAAGCATTTAAAGGGATATGGTGCTTTAATTTAGGACCAAATATTTACAAATGGTTTATTTAAAAAAAAAAAAAAAAACCAACCCGCCACTTCCAAAGAGGGAAATTTTTGAGAGAACCTAGGGGAATCTAACTCACTTAGGTCCAGGATATGGGCATCTAATTCACTTAAGTCCCTTTGAAAATTTTGGCTTAATGTTTGTGTGTGAAACAGTCACGGTGTTACAAACACCCTGTGAATAGGTTTTAGGATGGGTAGCTCATATTGCTTAGGAATGTTTAAAGACACTGGAAGAAGATTTAAAAAAAAAAATCTGAATGCGTTTAGTTAGGAGAACCAAAAAGAGAAACAAAAATACACAAACAGACTGAGTAGTTTTAGTATCAAAATTCCAAAACTAAACACACTGCATATGGGGGCAGGGGTGGAGTAAATGTAGGTTATCATTCAGTGGTAAGATTCTAAAGCAGTGTTTGTTACGCAGGAAAAGAGGTCTTAAGTATCTTCTTAACCAGGGCCCCTTTAAAAGTTATGTTCGCCAGAGCAGCAGTGTCTCTGTCAGTGCATTGCCTTTCCTTGGTGAGTCCCGGTTGTGCATCTCTTGGAGCACAGAAAGTTGCAAATTTCACTCTTGCGCAACTCCTGATTGCATGTAAGAGGTGGGTCTGAGCCATGTCTTGGATCCAGATCCAAAGTTGGAGGCTATTCATGGTTTCATTAGTACAGTTCTACCATTCTCGTTCTGGCCCATCTTTTATATTTATTGAAATTTAATTTGACCTGTTCTTTACAAGACAGAGGGCTTTACGTGGAATACTGGGCTGTGTGTTTCCCGGTTCAGGTTTCTGCCTACGTTAATAGCCAACTTCTCATTCCAGTGCAGAAGTTTACGTACAACGCAAAGCTGCACATGCTGAGTGGGCAGTGGGAGAGTCAGGACTGAAGGGAGAGGAAGATGCTGAGTTCAGAACTTCCCTAACTTGTTTTTAGAGATCGTGTGAATGGTTCTGCTATTAGAAAAAGGGGTAGCAGGTGACAGCAGCATGTTGCTGAACAAAGCCTGGGGTTTTGGCTGGAATTTTTTCTTTTTGTGTGAACCAAAAACATGTTGAAATCCCCTATTTTTGATTTCCCCTTTCTAAACTGGTGGCTATAAATAAACCCTTTGCAAGAACTAGTTCGGGTGGATTCTTTTTGTTTCCTTCTCCGATGGGGAAGCTAGGGGTGTGGTGATAGCAGAGTGTATGCCATGCTTATGTCAGAGGAAAAACCTTTCATTTCCTGGACACTGCCTTCCTTATGGCAGCTGGTAGGTTCAGACTGTCTCTCTCTCAAGATCGGATCCAAAGGCCATTACAGTTAATAGAATCTTATTGACTTCAGTAGGTTTGAATCCAGTCTTAACAGCATCCGTGATTGACATTCTAGTCAAAGTGAGTCTTTCCAGCAGCAGTTGGCTGAGAACTTTCATGATCACTTAATATGCGGTGGCTTTTGGAAATTTTGGATAGGCAGCAGGGAAGTGGGCTGTTCAGGGTGCAGTGTCCCAGAGTCTCATTCCTAGCTTGTCCTAGGATGTGACTCAACTTGAGCAGAGGCCTGGAGAGAGTAACTTGGGCTGCCTCATTGGTCTTTTCCATCTGTTCCGTAGGGTGGACTACTAGGTCTTCACATGCAGCCCATTCATCTGTCAACAGATGAATGGATGGTAGTTCTGAGTGTGGATTCAGGGCAGCATATGGCCCTTATTTGTCATACTGTTAGTTAATTAAGGAACATTTGGGCTTCAATCTTTAATCTGTATTATTGCAGCAAATGGAATCAGGCATACAGGACTAGACTAGGCTATTGTATGCTGTGCTGGTAAAGTGTGAAACCTAGTCTGTAGTTTTAAGCATTTGTTTGGTAACCAGCATCCTGTGATATGGCATCTTACAAGGTTTGACCTGAGACATTCAAGATCTCAGTGGGAGAGACCAAATACCAGGCTCTCCTGCTGCCTACAGCTTTATCAGGAAGCTTTGCATGGTAGCCAGGAAACTGGGAATTTTTTGGGGTGGAGGGAGCTCGTAAAAGAGATGCTTCTTGCACTGCTTTCTAAGAGTGTGGTTAGGTTTGTGATGTGGCTGCTGTAGTGGAGCAGAGGGCAGTTATTTAAAGGAAATGCTGACACATTCAGTTCCGAACCCATCAGGTTTTCATCAAGGATTTCAGAGAACCAGGCTGATGTCATCTACGCTGTTGATGATAAATCTCGGGGGGGGCAGAGAGGAGAAAATAGGAGTGGTTATTGGTAGATCGGACACAGGTCTCAGACAGAGCTAGGACAGCAGGGTATATAGAACAGCAAATAGAGTTGTGGAAAACCGACCAAGTATATCACCATGCAATGACGATGGTCTGAAATGACTTTGTTTGTAGTCCAAGACCTGTAAAGAATGGCACAGCTACTGTCATTAACAATTTAAAGACCTTCAGACCCTGCTTTTGTTCTGAGTTATTGGAGTGCTATGATATAAGTGCGTGTATATATCTAGTGTGATACCCATTTTTGTAAAGGAGTGAGTGGAACAATTAATTTTCAAGCTCTGTTGAGCAAGAATCTTGATATTTGGTTCTCTTTTATTATATCACTGAATGTGCATTGGGAAATCCATACATCAGCTTGGACCTTTCTATCAGAGGTCTCCTGTCTTCTGTTGTAGGAGTGCAGCTCCATTGAAGCTAGAAAGTTGAAGTTTGGTGCAGTCACTGCTTAAGGACCACGAATTATGGAGGTGAAGGGGAAGTCTCAGATTTGAGATTTGTACATGTATTGTGGGTCGCTGAAAGATCATCAATCTGACCACTTACAAAATCTAGATAAATTTAATCTAGGAGTTGGCTCTGATTGTGAAGCCTGCTACCTGGAGAGATGACGGTCACTCACGCTACCTCCTACCTGGAGAGACGACGGTCATATCATGCTCCAAAACGTCTGTTAGTCTATAAGGTGCCACAGGATTCTTTGCTGTTCTTACTCATTATATACAGTGGATTTTAGCCAAGGAAGATTTCAGAGGAGAGTTTATTGTTGGCACTTATTTTGATAGCTACTTCCACCTGAACCATAGGTTTCTATTTTTGGGAAGTGTGTAAATACACACCCCTCCCTGCCACCACGATAATATACGTTTGCATTACAACCTGAGAAGATTCATGTTACCTGTCCTCACCATTAGAACTTTATTACTTGATTAGCCTTGTTGTTTCTCAGCAGTCAAATCTGTTTCCCCTTCTCTGAGCCCTTTCATGTTTCCCCCGCTTGCATCTGTTGTGAAGTCTCGTGGCTTGCTTTCATCCCCAGTGAATCCAGGCGAATGTGCAGCCATTGCATTTTGAGTGACCATAAAACAGCGATCATTTCATTTGAGTGTTTGTGGCATGTCGATACCATCTCTCTGCAAAGGGCAGCCTGCTCTGGGGTTGGAATCTGATGCCTTCAGTCTTCAGCTTGTGTGCATTCAGCTGCGACAGCCGTAACTTTACAAAGACAGGAAACCTTTTGGACTAATCCTTCTCTATAAGGAAATCTTTCAAATCATTCTGTGTGTGTGCTGCAGGGGAGCCTAGTCATGTGACACTGTAGAGAAAGCCCTTGAAATGTACACGGAATCAGGCTCTTCCCTTAGGTTCACATATTAGGGTGACCAGATGTCCTCATTTTTGGGTGTTTTTGTTATATAGAATCCTATTACCTCCCACCCCCTGTCCCGATTTTTCACACTTGTTGTCTGGTCACCCTATCGTATATGCATTGCTCACTGAGCTCGGAGTAATTGCACATGTGCATCTGTGGACAGGATTTGGCTTTTAACTTCTGCGTTGCGGCCCTGATTAAACAAAACACTTAAGCTAAGCATGTACCTTGCTTTAGGCACTTGCTTGAATCCATCCATGTTCATCAAAGCTATTAAGTGCATGCTTAAGTGCTGTGCTGAATCAGGGCCCATTTTCCTAGCAAGGAATAACACCACCGCCACTTCCCTAATCTCTCCCCATGCTACATGGAATGCTGCATGTTTCTAACAGCACTCATTTGTTTCAGGCAGTGCATTCCTTTATGGGGTGAAAGCATCCGTTTAATACTGATTCCAGTAAACCTGGGCAATAGAATTTCAATTGTTCACATTATTTAATGTTTCTCTCTTCAGGAGACCCCTTGCAGATTAAAATAAGTCACTGTCTTTTTCTGCACTACTCTTTTCCCCCCGCCTTTAAATTCTTTTCAATTTGGGCACTTGAAGTAAAAGTCACTAATAACTCACCCAGATAATTTTTGGAGCAACATCCTGCTGTTCTCTCTGGCTAGTCTAAGCAGAGCAGTGAGGCTTTGTCTGAAGCCAGCCATCTGGGCAGCTATGGAGGTGTCGCTTTAATGGACACATGTTCACAAGATTACAAACATAGGTCAGGCGGGGGAATGGTGCTGCTGCTAATGCGAAGCTGTTATAGATGCTTTAAATACATAAACATAAGCACTCTTTCCAGCGGTGGGCAGTGTGTTTTGCAAGTGAGAAGCTGAGATACAGGGAGCGGAAGGGAGGTGACTAGCCCGAGGTTACACAGCAGATCAGTGGCAGAGTTGGGTATAGAATCGTGGTCTCCTGTCTCCGGGTCCATTGTTCCCTTGCTGCGACTATCATTACAAACCACTTTAGTGCCTGGGGGTGTGGAAGAAGAAATGTGGTTAGGTAACCAGCACGGATTGTAGCTCTTATTTTGTAGGGTAGTGTGTTTTTCTGTCCCAGTAGATTAAATTTGGTCTGTTAGCCTTGAAAGTGTTCCCTTAACTTTTGTAGACATTGACTCAGTGTTGCGTGGCTACGGTACAGGATTAGGAGGCAGGATTCCTAGTTTGGGGGGGAGAGGGGTTTGTGCATTAAGGGGAGTATTTCCTAGTGGACTGCCTCTAACTCGCTGTGTGACGTAAGGCAAGTCACTCCATCTCTGCCTCTACTTACCCACTTGTAAAATGGCAAGAATATCTCACAGGAGTATTGCAGAATTTAATTCATATTTGTCAAGTTCCAACCTTGGATGATTGTATAAATGTGGGATAGTAGCCATGCACTGGGTTATGGATTGCAGTCATTTAGAGGTTGCGAAGGGCTAGATTTAAAGTGTGATGTTAAACTGATTTCTTTTCCTGGCACGTGGTGCCTGAGGCATGCGTTTCTAGTTGTAACTGCAACTATAAAATAAGCAAATTCTCTTCCTCCTTTGGATTAGTACTTATCTGTGGAGTTTAAATCCATAATCTAGTGTTTAAATTTAACCTGATTTTTACCAGTTGTTCTTCCTTTATTTTAGGCTGCAATTAAACTTGTGAGGCTTTGACTTTAAACTCTGAGAACAGCAGAGAGATATCACTTGCATGAAAAAAAAAAGATATTGGAAAAAGACTTCCCAATGAAAGGATGGGTCCTGCGCTCGCGCGCGCTCCCTCTCTCTCTGCTGTAATCTCTTCCTTTAGCTTGTTTTATCTTATCAAACAAAAAGTCCCAGAAATAGAAAGTTTTCCATGGGTAAGAGAACCAGCCCTGGGATACACAGCATTAGGCTGTGTGCATTCTCCTTAAAAAAACAGGAGCCCAAAGGGGCAGTAGATTATAAGTGAACAATATTGATGATCTGTCTGCATGGGGAAGAGAGAAGGGCTTGAGTTGGAAATGTACAGAACTTGCAATGGTGCACACTGCTTCTTCCAATGACATTCCGCATCTGAGTGCTGTCTGCTTGCTTCTCTAGTCTGCCTCAGTTGCTTGAGCCCGAAGAAGCTATTGATCTTCTGTTACAAGGATGACACAAGGGAAAGCAGAGGCAGCCACTTGCTTTGGGGTTGTAACAAAGAGAATACGCAAGATATTCAGGCATTTTCCAAAGTCGAAATCTTGGTCCGAGGGTCTCCACCTACTCAGGAGGCCCAGCAGGGAGATCTTACTGATTAAAGGTAGGTACTCTTGCAAGTTTGTATACTAGGCATACTAATTAATTACCAAGATATATCAGGTTGCAGCTACTAGTTAAACATTATGGGATTTGTGCAGTACTGGATTGTTGCATGTATTAGAAATGCAACACATCATAAAGAGGTAACAAACTGTAATAGTTCTGCTTTGTAACAGGCCAGATGATAAACTTCCCTTTTGGCTTTGTGTTCTTACATATGTTGCTATTGAAGATATTAAGCCATTTAAAAACTTTCTGTTTCGTCTCAGGTGCTCAAGATTTATATTATGTTTTTCTACAAGTGTGGCCCCAAATGCTGAAATATGGCTGTTGTGGGCTGTTGTATTGGGATGTTAAATTTCTTCTTTCCCCAGGAAAGCACGACTTTCTAACTAAAGGTGACCCTATTGCATTTGCTAAGAAGCTGGTTTCAAATATTACCAAGATGAAGTAATTGTACGTTTTTCAAGAGTGTTTTCATAACAGTTATAGTTGGGATGTGCTTGTTCTGAAACAATAAGGCAAGATTTATTTTATTCACTTCAAAAATTGAGGTTGTTGTCTCAGGTGAAAATGTGTTACTGTGAAATCTTAGGACTGTAGTTGGAGACTAATCTTTGGACAAAGTAGTATGTGCAGTTGTTATACTGTGTGTTAACCAGGAAGTCAAAAAAGGCCGCTTTTAAGGATGACTATCTTGAATATGAGCAGTTCAAATTAATATCTGTTGGAAAACAGAACAGGTTTAAGTTTTATGCTCTGTCATCACTGACATTGGTAGCAACTTTTTGGATTACCCCCTCCCTTGAAATGTATGTGACGAGAGGTTTGCTTTTATCTTGTTTAAAGGGCCAGATGCTGCAGTCTTTACTCAGGTAAAATGCTCATTGATGTCAAGGTGTTTTATTTGAGTTCAGGCTGAAGGACTGAACCTTCAATCTACTTGTGTTTGAAAGATAAGTGACAAAGCCTTCAAAATCAAATCTATAAAGTGTGTGGTGGTTGTGGAGTTAATATGGAAATTGCGGGAAAGGCAGACTTTGAAAGTGAGTGAAAATGACTATGTAATTTTAAGGGATGTAGATTTGTGTTGAGGGTTCACCTTTCACCATTGCTAAGATCATTTTAAGCACTTTGTGGAACTGCTGTATTCGCTGCCATGCGTCTCCTGCTGAACTATCACTATCTGGTACATACATTTATCTTAGTGACTATCCCATGACCTTCACAGAGAGCGTGTTAGGCTGCGGAGTGCATGAAATGGGAACGGACTGATTCTCTTGAACAGCAGACCAAGAATTGTTCAGCAGTCATTTCTCTGTTTTTTGCTTCTGAATTTGAGATGGGGCTATAGATTTAATATTGGTCAAGTATGGAATTGCAGACCGATGGTCAGTGGGGCTGTGGGATTGCTGCTACACCCAGCTGCTGTGTTCTAGTTAAATAGTCAGCATTTCCATTAGAAACTGTCGTTTTCAGAGGATTTTACTAGCTGGTTGTCGAGTGTTGGGGGTTTTTTGTTTGTAAACCTCAGGCTGAAATTTTAGCATATTGGGTCTCCAGCTGTGTTTGCACTGGTGCAGGTGGGAGGATAAAGCCCTTATGCTCTCCCCAGGAACGCTGTTTGTTACAATCTGGTATATTTTAGAGGCCAATAATTTCTCTTCTCAGCTCTCTTTTTTTGAACTGGGAATAAAGTGATCTGGGAAAGGATTTCTTAGCCCAGGGGACCTCAAACTTTTTCATAGCGTGGGATGCATCTCCAGCATTGTCAAGCCCAAGCATTCAAAAACTTGTCAGGCCTCAAAAAAATCACGATTAGCTTAAAAATCATGCAATTTAAAATAACAAATGTTGTGCTCTTTTTATTTATTGCCTGGTCTCTGAGGATGCACCCATGGGTCTCTTCCAAGCTTTTCTCCATGGTATGAGGGCTAGCTTTTTTTTATGAAAGCAGTGAATTTCTGTTGTCATATGACAGAAAACCTCAAATATTGCAAGACTCATTATAAAATTGTGAGAGATGGCATCATTGCTTTTTAATAGATAGTTACCTGGACAAGTCCCCTTCCATTCGTAATTGAATGGATGGCCTCTTCCATCTGTCTTAGCAGCTGGAAACATTTGGCCAGCCTGCTTTTCAGATCACAGTGTGAGAACTGTTGGTTTAGCAGAAACCAGAGAGAGGGGGTGGAGAAATTGCTCCAAACCATCTTCGCCACCCACAGGTCTCATCTCGGGAACCAAGTTTCAGAAAGTTCTTGTGTCTAAAACCTACTAAATATTTTAAATCTTTTTTTTTTTATTTAAAATTTGTGGGTAATCTTTATTGCATCCCCCAGGTAGTTTGGTCTTCAGGTTAAAACCGCTCCTTAGGCCACCTGGGTTCTTTTCTTGCTACTAAGAGTAAGTGTGGCTGGTAATTGGAGCAGAAGGCTTGTGTCATAAACAGATAGTTAAAGGTTAATAGAACAGGAGTACTTCATGTCTCTTTTGCCTGTAAAGGGTTAACAAGTTCAGTAAGCCTGACTGTCACCTGACCAGAGGACCAGTCAGGGGACAGGATACTTTCAAATCTTGAGGGAGGGAAGTTTTTGTGTGTGCTGTTTAGTGTTTGGTGGTTGTTCTCTCTGGGTTCTGAGAGTAACCAGACATGCAACCAGGTTTCTCTCCAATCTCTCTGATACAGGCTCTTATGTGCTCAGAATAGTAAGTACTAGGTAGATAAGGCGAGTTAGGCTTATGTTTGTTTTCTTTATTTGCAAATGTGTATTTGGCTGGAAGGAGTTCAAATTTGTATTTTGCTGAAAGGATTTTACTTTGTACTTAGGCTGGGAGGGTATTCCCAGTGTCTATAGCTGAAAAACCCTGTAACATATTCCATCTTAAATTTACAAAGATAATTGTTACTGTTTTTTCTTTCTTTAATTAAAAGCTTTTCTTGTTTAAGAACCTGATTGTTTTTTTATTCTGGTGAGACCCCAGGGGACTGGGTCTGGATCCACCAGGGAATTGGTGGGGAGAAAGGAGGGAAGGGGGGAGAGAGGTTAATTTTCTCTCTGTGTTAGGATTACTTTCTCTCTCAGGGAGAGTCTGGGACGGGGAGAGAGAAGGACGGGGGAAGGTGGATTTTCCTCTCTGTTTCAAGATTCAAGGAGTTTGAATCACACAATGATCTTCCAGGTTAACCCAGGGAGGGGAAGCCTGGGAGAGGCAACGGTGAGGGAAAGGGTTTACTTTCCTTGTGTTAAGATCCAGAGGGACTGGATCTTGGGGGTCCCCGGGCAATGTTTTGGGGGGACCAGAGTGTACCAGGCACTGGAATTCCTGGTTGGTGGCAGCGCTACAAGTACTAAGCTGGTAATTTAGCTTAGAGGAATTCATGCTGGTACCCCATTTTTTTGGACGCTAAGGTTCAGAGTGGGGGATTATACCATGACAGCTTGTTTTCAGGACTCCTTCATTCTCTTCCTGCCTCTTCCGTAGACTCACTACATTACCTTGAGCAAGTCACTGCTGCTTCTCTCGGTGTTTCATTTTTCTCTTCTATACAGTGGGATAGTCAAGGATTATACGTCAGTTCTGTATGAAGTGCCTTGATGTTTTTAGGAATTTGCAGCTCATAAATACCCATCCCCTAGGTCTGCTGTGAGGTTTAATTAAATGTTTGCAAAGTGCTTTGAGATAATGTGGCTATGTGCTATGCAGGTGCATGATCACAAAGTATAAGCATAGTCGAGCACTAGAATGGCAGGGTAACATTCAAAAGAAATATATCAAGAAAATAGGTAAGAATAAAATGTTGTAATACCCTGAGATTTAGAAACAGTGGTAAAAGTGAAGACCAAGAGAGTGAACAGCAGCCGTGTTGAAACCCTAGCACCTCCTGTGGGAGACAAGGAAGCCAGTTTAAAGTTGTTGCTATTTTAAATCCTAGCTTCTGTTGATTGGACATGCTTGCTTTGTTCTGTGCAACTTCAAAATTGCTTTGATTGGAAAAGCAGGAGAGGATATTTGGCAGCTTAACAGTTCCTCTCCTAGCAAGCTCGGACTAGTTTTAACTGCAAAAAGGCTGTGATTCCTGTGGGCCAAACGTGGCGTTCAGCTATACCAATGTTGCTCTGACATGACTCAGTTGAAACACATAAAATTGACCCCAACCTAAACTGGTGTAACTGAGAGCAGAATCTGGTCCCAACTACACAATACAATGGAGTAATCTGTTGAATGGAAGAGCTTAGAGATACACAATTGTCTCTTGGAAACTGGGTTGGCAAAAGTATTTGTGCTTAAAACTGCAAGAGGTGCCATTTGGTTTGTGCATTTGGGGAGGAGATGGAAGGAAATAGCTTCCTCTGGGGGCTCAAAGAGTCTCTGATTTTAACTGGACAAAAAATAATTAATCTCTGTTTTTAATGGAGGACGGCAGAGATTCTGATCAATCACTAAACCCGATATCTTTGTGGGAATTTATTTACATGTTTGATAGAAATTCAGTTTCTGTCCAATTAAGTGTCTCTTAATTTAAATGTAAAATATCTTACTCCATTGAGTGGAGGCATCCTGCTTCAGAGGCTCTTGGCAAACCCTGTCACGTGGCTATATCCTAGAGCTGGGTTAAGTTTCTAAAATTAGCTTTCCCTGCAAGTTACTGAAGTGATTATATCTGTTAATAGGTGATGGTGACTAGAGTGTGTCATACTAAATCCCATAAAGAAATGTCTAATAATTGTGGGCCTGATCCTGAGAGTTGCTGAGTGGCCAGGACTCCTGTTGACCTCAGTGTGCGGGGGGTTGGGGGGGCAGGGGTGGCATTATGGGTGCCTACCTGCTTCCAGGATCAGAGCCAATATCAGTGTGTTTTTAAGCGATTGCTGTGGTCCAAGGAAGATGAACAGACCAATCCATTACAATTACAGTGGGATCTTCTCTGTCGTGCTATCGCTGCAGCCCTATCCAGAGCTGGCTACAAGCCCCAGGATATTATAGTGGTGAGGCTGGCCATATAAGTACTGAGAGAGATGGGATAATGATGCAGGGAAGGGGCCAGCTTCAAAGAGTTTGGGTTTTGTTGGTAAACACCCAAAAGTTTGCCTGCTGTTTCTGCAAACTTGGGCTGGGGATTTCCCAAGAAGAGGCTTTTTTTACCAGTGCTCTCCAGCCCTTTTACTTCCCGTTTTGGGCTGAAAAGCAATGAGAACAACCTGGGTCATTTCATCCTAGAATTTCTTGCTCTTCCCTTATGGAGAAATAAGTAAGTAAGTTTTCTAGAAA
This sequence comes from Gopherus flavomarginatus, assembly GCF_025201925.1. Taxonomy (NCBI): domain Eukaryota; kingdom Metazoa; phylum Chordata; order Testudines; family Testudinidae; genus Gopherus; species Gopherus flavomarginatus. The sequence goes on along the minus strand of NC_066621.1, from coordinate 13,914,375 downwards.
TGTGTTGCACGCACTACAATTGGCAGGAATGCAAGGCAGAATTAGTGTTATTACTCTATAATGGTGGTGCTCAACCTTTCCAGGCTACTGGACCCCTTTCAAGAGTCTGTCTTGTGTGCCTCAAGTTTCACCTCACTTAAAATCTTACAAAATCAGACCTAGAAATACAAAAGTGTCACAGCACACTAGTACTGAGAAATTGCTGACTTTCTCACTTTTACCATATAATTATAAAATAAACCAATTGGAATATAACTAACTATTGTACTTATATTTCACTGTGTAGTATAGAGAGCAGTATAAACAAATCCTTGTCTGTGAAATTTTAATTTGTGCTGACTTCACTAGTGCTTTTATTGTAGCCTGTTGTAAAACTGGGCACATATCTAGATTAAAATTGGGTCTCTTTAAAGTGTGTCAAGTTGAGCTGTTGAAGTTATCAGTTGCTTCAGAAAAATCATATCGATGTGCAAAAGTGGGGTTGGGAAGGAGAGTAGACCTGAACCTAGCCTAGACCTTAGTCCATTTCACAAACCAAATCCTATGTTTTTATGGAGTAAAGGCCAAGAGTTTAAATGATTCAGTTGCCTAAGCATGCTGTAGGTGCTTTGTAGCAGCACCTTTCAAAGGAATATAGAGAAATTGGGTGACTGACTCCCTTAGACTGCTTTAAAAATCTCAGCGTACAAATAAATACATATGAGAGAGACCTGAGACAGTTCTGGATCAGTTGATGGTACTTATATCACAAGCGGTTCATGGGAGCCCAACTTGGTAGGGAGCAGAATGAAGCCTCTTGAAAGCTAGGCCGTGTGTAGCATTGGGAGCAGATGTGTCTGTGAAGCTTTGTCTTACACAAAACATAGAAGGTGGAGATTTTGCCCTCCTAGATTCCTTCGTGGTGTCAGCACTAGACCCAAGGCAGGGAACACTTACCTTCTGGTTCCCCCTTGAGGTTTCTTTTTCCACCTCACCACTTATTAGCGTGAAACTGTTTCTGTCCAGAAAAATAAGTAGGTACATGACTAGGGCTGGAGAGATCCATGTTAGATGAAATAGCCCCTCCGTGTGACTCCCGTGTTGAACAAAACTAGGGCTGGTTGGGAAAAGATATATATTTCCCTTGTGAAAAATTTGATGGAAAATTTAAGTTTTTGGTTTTGTTGTTGTTCAACATATTTCAGATTTTTGTCAAAGTAAACTTTCATTAAAGTGGAAAGTTCCTTGTAAAGCTTCCATTCAATCAATAAATGTTCGGATGGAAAATTTTTTTGACCAGCTCTAAACCAAACCCTTCTGGAGATTCAAACAATACATTAGGCTTTTCCCATGCATCTGGAAGCACTTTGATACAATAAGAACTTCTAGTCTTGGGGTGTTTCCAGTCAGACTGGAAGAAGGAAGCACCAGTTGTCTTCTGACCAAGCCCATTCTTGTTGACTTTCACCTCTCAGTTTTGTAGCCTCAACAGGAGTGGAGGTTTCTGGAAGGGTCAGGTCAGTAATGCCTGTCTTGGGTTCCACTTTGCATATTCAGGTACCTCCTCCCCAATGCTTTGTGTGAGCCTATGTTTTTGCTTTAAGTGCTGTTCCTAGGCAGTTCTGATTTGGCTCGTCCTTGTTTTTTCTTTTTCCTTTTTTTTTTTTCCCTAAATAAAGTAGTATGACTGCAGCTGAGGGTTTCTTTGGGTTTTTTTAAGTAGGTATCTGTGGAAAGATTAACACAAAATGGTCAAATAAAAAGGTGTGTATATATATATATCTAGTGCTGAGAAGGATGCTGGATGCTTTTTACACACAGGCCAGGTAAAGCATTATACAGTGGCAATATTAGCCTGCACCTCACCCTTGAGCTGGAGGGACCATCTCCAAGACTGAGTGAGGATAGTTCAGCCTCCATGGCTTGTTCATTGTTTTCTTTGTGGAGAATGCCAAGAACGTGGCCAGTTGTAGCGGTGCTGGTACACGTTCACTGGCACTTGACCTGACGCACTCAGTAGTGGTTGAAAGATGTTACTGACCTTGGCTGGGTTTGAATGGGTAACCTCTAGCCCAGGGGTAGGCAACCTATGGCACGCGTGCCGAAGGCAGCACATGAGCTGATTTTCAGTGGCACACTCACTGCCTGGGTCCTGGCCGCCAGTCTGGGGGGCTCTGCATTTGAATTTTAATTTTAAATGAAGCTTCTTAAACATTTTAAAAACCTTATTTATTTTACATACAATAGCTTAGATATATATTATAGACTTATAGAAAGAGACCTTCTAAAAACATTAACATGTATTACTGGCACGCGAAACCTTACATTAGAGTGACTAAATGAAGACTCGGCACTCCACTTCTGAAAGGTTGCCAACCCCTGCTCTTGCCCATTCCCAGTCATCTGAGCCATCCAGTGCCATCTGTAATGCGCCTTTGGTGTATTTAGAAACTCTGGTGGAGGGACACCATTTACAAAGAAAATGCCTTTGAACTTTACGGCCATTGTAGAGCTTTGTGGAAGGTACAACCACAGAAATTAGGCTAACGTGCTGTAGTGCAAAGCTGTCTCAAGACACCTTGGAAATTGCTAGATTATCTACGGAAGGTTGTCTGGGTGAATATATGGAATTGAAGTCAAAAGGGATCCCGTTATCTTAATATCTAAAACAATCTTCTGGTTAAATTTCTTGGTGTGCATTGGGCTATACTCGGTCTTTGCTCCCAATTCAGATACTCAGAACTCTATGGTTCCTTTTATTACTCTCTGCTTTCCCATGCAGTAAATCTGCTTTAATTACAGGAACAACTAAATAATGCATATTCCAGGCATATGGTAGGGAGGGCTGGTAGAAGGTCACAGCAGTAATACAGTACCCATTGTTCATGAAATTCCTGTTAAAGGGAATTTGTGGTACTGGGGAAGATCTAGAGTGAGGCTGTTGTGATTACTTGTTCTTAAATGCTTGTGATCCCCAAACTGCGTGAGTAACTGAATTGGTTTCCTGAAATGCCCCTTTCATTATACAAGCCAGTGTATACTGCTTTCCATTCCACTCTGGGTTCTCTGACTCATAACAGAACTGTCTGCAGCAACTCCCAGCTTTGCAATTGCATGCAGAGCTGGAAACCATTACTGGGACCCAGCCCCAAGTTTATCATCACGTTGTAGAGAGGGGGAGATTGGAATTCTGGTTGGATCAACTGGAGGTATCTGCACTGGCCCCTGTGTCAGTGGTCTGGAATTGCTGCTTTATGAGCCAACCATAACTTGATCTAGGGATAGGAGAGGGGATCTGAGGCTACTATGAAGTAGGGGATGGTTACGTTAATTGCTTCATCTTTGCCATGAAGTTTTTGAGGCGCATGTCACTGCGCTTACACATACCCCTCATGTGCATTTTTCCAGAATGCTCGCTTGCTCCAAAGCTCCATTGCATTCAGCCCAGATAGAGGCTGGTGGTATCTAAACCGGTGACCACCATGTTTCCCCTCGCGCTGAGCAAGAGGCTATGTCACCTACCCAGACTGTGAGGTGATAAAGGATCTCCTGACCACAGACTTGTGACCCTTGTTATCCTCATGCGCTGAACTCTTCCCCTCACTCTTTGCATTAATAACCTTGGCCCTGGATGTGCAGAGTTAGGCTCTGAAGTCTGTATTTAGGCACTTGAATAAGAGGCCTGATTCTGAGAGGGGCTGACCTGCTCTCTAGCAGTTCTACACTTATGAAAATGATTACGCTTATTAAGGGGCCTAAATACAGGCTTCGGGGCCTAATTGTAGGGCACCCAGGTTTGAAAATCTTGGTCTGTGGTGCCTTAAAGAGTCTGTGGCTTGTTCCAAGACTTGTCCAGTTCAGAAGTAACTGAAGGGTGGCCTGAAGAGTACTAAATTCCAACCTGTTGTCTTCACCCCATGGGGAGCAACGAAGTTGATCAGCAGACAGCAATATGTTTTTTATGGCTGGCAAGCTGCCCCATGTGACTTCTCTTCTTTGTCCAAGTGAGATACAAATAGAGTTGGGCAGGAAACAGTTGTTCTGTCCCATGAACATTTTTGAGAGTTAGGTTTTTTTTCTCATTTTGAATCATGACAAAAAATCAATTTCAAGTATTCGTAAACCAAAATTTCTTTTGTTTCAGGTAAATCAGAATATTCTGATTTTGACCTTTTGACCTTTTTTGTCTAGATAGCTTAAATTTGGAAATGGGAATCGATTTGAATTGGAAAACCTGGAATTTTTCATTTTGCAATTGTTTCATTTTGACACTGTTGAACCTTTTTTCCTGACAATTTCTTGAGTCGGGAAATTTATTGAACCCAATCTTGTTCCGCAGACAGTTTTGGTTTTGACAAAGTGGCATTTTTCAGTGAAAAGTGATTGATCAAAAAATTCTCAGCTGGCTCTAGGTACACGTAACTGTCGTAGTTTGGGTATATTTTTGATATGGGCTATGGGCTCCAATGTATTGTAAAGGGTTAGGAGCCCTGCAGTACTTCACTAATCTTGAAGATTCTGAATGTTGTTGAGGTGGCAGACACTTCTGCTTGAAATATGACATTCAGTAGCATTACTGAGACTGTTTCCATCGGGCAACCAGTCTTTCTTGGTCAGTGCTCACTTGAGGAGTCTCAGATTTTCCATTTGCCAAGGCTTCCAACAAGAACGCTGTGTAAGGTCTATTTCCCTAAACACGACCGCACTGCAATAAACACCCATTCTTTCCAGTGGCCTGTGTGACATGCAGTTGATGAGTCCCAGCCACATTCCCAGTGACAGGAGTCAGTGTTGCCAGAACCACAAGCACAGCTGGATCTAATTGGCACCCTCAGCGGAGAGGGAAGACTGGGGACAGAGCAGGCCAGTAGAGCTGGAATGCCATTCTCCGCACAGAGACAGAGCAGTTTAAGGGAAGCCTGTGCTACAGCTGCTGCGGTGTAGGGAGAGCAGAGTTCAGTCCCCGGGGCTGTTGAGAAGCTCCTTTTCGGTTGTGCTGAATTGATGCACGTGAAGGAATAAATGCCAGAGACAAACCGGAGCCAAAAAGTTTAGATGGGGATTTGCCCACCTGGATAGTGCTTGGCTCGAGGGGGCTTAACCCAGAGCCTCAAGAACAAATGTGTTTGCAAAACTGAGCCTTTCCAGTGGGGTTCTATGACAAAACACTGCCATACAGGTGAACAAGCTAAATCCATCTGAATTTCTGGTACGATTTCCAGTGGGGTACAGAGTGTGGAATATGGAATCCATCTGCCTGGGGAATTGGCGAGTTGAATTTTTGTCAAGGAGGGAGTGGTTTTTTTTTTAATCCTTATTTATATCCTGGTAGCATGTAAAGGCCCTAGCAAAGATCTGGCTGTCATTGTGCTTCGTGCTATATGAACAATAAGAGACAGTTGCTGCCCCTAAAAGCTCACAGTAGAAATAGACAAGACAGATGGAGTATCTTCATCCCTCTTTTACAGTAGGAAATCTGGGTCCCGGAGGGATGAAGTGACTCTCAAAGGATCTGTGGCAGAACCAAAAATGGAACTAGGATCTAATGAGTTGCTCTCCAGTGGTTTAATCACAAGACCATCCTTCTCCATCTCTCTCAGTGAGTGTTGAATGCTGCATGCCCACCCCAACAGAACAAATGGTTCGGATTCAGTTCACCTTCACCGTAACTTCTGTTCAGCTCTATCATCCCACTGCACAAGCTGGGGTTTTTCCCCCTCCAGCTGCTCTAGGTAAATGCACAGCTCAAGCAGAACTGGCACCTCTGGCAAAGCATTTGTACATGACCCTTACTGAGAGGATGTTCTGATTACCCAGAAGGCCATGCATTACAATTACCGGGTAACTGTTCAGCTAGTCTCTAATTTTAAAAAAAAAAAATCCTTCTTGACTTGCCGCAAGGCATATTTAAGCAAATTGATTCTAAATAGAAAAATGATAAGCAGTTCATGTCAGCTAACTGTGAAATGATAAATGACTTCCCTCTCCCTCTTAATATTGCTGATGCCTTCCCCTCAGGCATCAGCTCCCCAGCGGAGGTTCAGCTTCTCTGATTCTCAGTCATTCCTCCGGTAAGACAGTGCACACAGCTGAGCAGACATCACCATTGCCAAGGCAAACATGGGGTATTCCTTCCTTCACCTCTCGAGCCAGCATCGCCAACCCTAAGCATTCAAAAATCATGCATCAGGTTACAAAAAAAGAAGAGATTGGCTTAAAAATCATGTATCGGGGATATCCGTGTTAGTCTGTATCCACAAAAACAACAAGGAGCCACTGGACTCCTTGTTGCTTACAAATGAGATTTAAAAAAAAATATTTTTTGGGGGGGCTTTTGAGATTTTAGGAAGTGTGTTTTCAAGCTTTTTCCCAACAACCCTGAGGGCTAAAATATTTTTTGTTTTTAAAAAAAACCCTGAGATTTTCAACATCATCCCCTGACTTCAGGAGCGGTGGCTTTAAAAACACAACCCCTCTTCCCCCCAGAATTGTAGTGCTCGTGCTAAAATTATGTGAATTGGCAACGCTGCCTTCCACAGTGTTTTCTTTTTTTAAAAAAGCTACTGAAATAACATTGATAGTCCCAGGAACATGAGCATCACCAGATGGGAGCAGACCAGAGGGCAGCTAGCCCACTATCCTGTTCTCACAATGGCCTACGCCAGCTTCTTCAGACACGGGTGTAGGAAACTCCATAACAGACATTTCTGTCTGTCTGAGGTACTTATATAGCCCCGATCACTGTAGCATCAGAGTGCTTCACAATCGCTAGTATACTTAGCCTCACAACACCCCTGTGAGTATTGTTATCCCCATTTTACAGATTGAAAACGGAGGCAGAGAGCTGTGCTGCAGCTGCGGGAGAGCCTTCTAGCCTAGGCAGGTAGATCTGCGCTAGCAGGTCTTGCACTAGCCTGCCGCAAGTAGTAGCATGGATATTGTGACTCCGGCAGCAGCTTGGGCTCTCAAGCACATCCGCCCCTTAGGTTTGAGAGCCCAAGCTGCAATGTCCGCACTGCCTTTTATTTTTATTTTTATTATTTTTTTGCATGCTAGCTGGAGCCCTTTTAGTGTGAGAGTCTGTCTGCCTGACCTGGGACACTGACGCTCTGCATTTTGTAAAATAGCTGCACAGGAAGTCTGATGGAACAGGGGCTTCAACCCAGGGATCCCAAATGCCAGGCTAGCCATCCTCCTTTGTGTTCCTTCCATTGTGCAATGACCTGCCAGGTAATGCATGGATTAGGCCCTGACACCCTCACAATGCTGAACATATAAATTGCGTTCCTTCAGATCTAAGTGCAAGCTTTTTTTTTTTTTTAAAGGAGCTGCTTTAGGTAATCTTGAGCCACCCTCCCTCTCCCCAAGCCTGGTGAGTAACAAGGGATTTCTGTCAGTAAAGAGGCAACTTTTTAAAAATTGCTGGGGGATTACAAGTTCCCTGCTAAACATTAGGGCTGCTGCATGTTTAAATTGATAAAGGAATATTGTGCGGGCTTTGTGAAATTACACTTGTTTTGAGCAAATCTTTTCTTGATCTTTAAAGCTACAGTTAGTTTAGCCTCCAAATGGAAGCTTTGTGTTTAAAAATCACAAAACCTGCTGTAAACAGGAAGACCTTTGTGATTTTTAAATAAAATCAGTGTAGATGGTTTTGTGTTGGGGCTTTAAATATTTCCCAGCAGCATATGCAGCCCAGGACATGAAACATGGCAGCCTATCTTTGCTGCCTAAGCAGAGTGAAACTCAAAATATAGCACAGATATTAGAAGAAATGTTATATATTAAATCTGTGCTCAGTTTTAACAATCTCAGATATGAGGAATACAGGTAAGAAAAACTTGTTAAATTTAAAATAAGCTTTTCAGCCTCAGTTCAACAAAGCACTTAACTAGAATGGAGTGTTCTCAACTTGATTGGGATTTAAGCACATGCTTGAGTGACTTGCTGAATCCAACTTTAATCCTGATAGTGTCCCTTTAACTCTGAAATATTATGCTCCGTAAGGCCACGGTCCTGGGTCCTGTGAACTCTTTCTCTTAATGAACTGTCCCTGATCTTGTAGTTTCATCCATGTGGCTGGATCCTCACGTGCAGACAGGCCCAATGATGTCACTGGGACTCCACATGGGCGAACTCTCGTGCCTGTGTGCTGTCCCGCTGAAGTCAGTGGGCCTCTGTGCAGAGCGCAGGGACCCTGCCCAGCTGGCTAACATTACAGGATTGGAACCATCATGCCATTTCTATGAGTAATCCCATTGCCGTTGAGCAGGGCTAGTCACTGGGACGTGTGCTATCCTTTTCCAGGACTGGTCCTAAACCTAGAAGTTCAGTCACTGCGGAACTATTTTGGAACAGGGTTCCCAATCCAGGGGCTAATATCCTGATTTATTAAGCATATCTAGTCTTCGATCATCCCTCTATTTTCTGGGTGGTTGGTTTCTTTTTGTGGGTGGTTTTTCTTTTTTCTTTCTCTCTTTTAGTTCAAGAATACATTAAATTATGGTTTGAATATACTTATCCTGCAGTCCTTACTTGTTTGTGTAGTTCCAATGAAGTCAGTGAGATTGCGCATGTGAGTAAGAGCTGAAAGATCCGGCTCTCCGTTAATCTATGTTCCAGAGTGAAATACATCATATAGATCATTTATGTGTGTTAAATAAAATAGGTAATACACAAGATTCTTCGTGGTGGTTTCCATTTGCTTGTAATGCAGTGGAAAAGGTTGCTTTTTGTTTATACAGTCATCTTATTTGTCTTGTAAATGCTGATACAAAAATCTGGTGAAGCAGATACAGTTTTAAAAATACTCTGTAAATGCTACAGTGTAATGTTAAAGATCAGAATTCTTCTAGGGGTGTGGGTATGTGTTCAATCTCTCCTTGCCTTATTTTTGCCTTTCGTTTTGCATCAGATCAACAAAGCCTAATCTTTTCTTAGCCTATTAGATTCCAGGGCGCCCTGGGAGGAGGAGGAGGGGAATGATCTATGACTTGGACTTATAGTAGAGCTTACTCTAGCAGTAGAGTGTCAAAACTGTGTGTGTCCTATCTACGTCCTGGGTAGGTTTTAGGAGTTCTTTTTTTTTAGTTATGATTTTGAAGAGCTGGTTGTTTTCAGCTACAGAGTTTCCATTTCACACCCCCCCCACCCCCATTTATGTAAGTAGCTTTTAAGCATCATTGATATATGTAGTATATGAATGAATGCATTGATTTTTTTTGTCCTGCGATTGTGGAATTGTCTGGGATCAATTTCACACTTCCCCTGGCAAGCAGTGTGTCAGCAGCTGCCAGAGTGAAGACAAGAGTGAGTAGCGAAACCTGGGGTTTGGCAAGAAATCTGTGAAAACTTCGAGAAATGAAAGCTCAATTGAGGTTTTGTGATTGGAAAAAACCCAGAGGGTGGTTTGGTGGGGTTCGCCCCCTGCCTCTGCCCATGCCAGGTTGCACACTCTCTTTTTCTCTCTTTTTCGTTCTCCTCAAGCAAGAGGTAAAAAAACCTGCTCTTTATAGGCTTAATTTTTCAAGGGATCAGCTCCCACAATCAGGACAGGTTGAGCTCCCCACACCCACTCCTCCAATGACACTAAGGTTATCTCTGCATTAGAGTTTTATAGCTCAAGTGAATTGATAATTGACTCAGATTAATTGGCAAATGTGTTTGTTCATGCGTGGCTGGACACTCCCTAAATGTTAACGGTAAACTGCAACCTTTGTGGGGTGTCCACCCTAGCATTACAGAAGTTAATTTATTGCCTGTGACGTTGATTTGGCTAACTCATTAAAACGCTCATAGAAACCTACCTTTCGTGCCAGATTTCCAAAAGAGCCAGAACCCATTGTGAGCTCTTTGAAAAATTTGGCTCTATACGTCTTTATTTTACATGTAAGCTAAGGAGGTGCCAATAGGGGCTGAACATCAGTCCTAAAATGTTTGACTCCGAAGAGATGGGCCTTTAGCTGTCTTTTCAAAACAGAGACGGTTTTTATTCTAAAAAATGTCTTTCAATTGAGACTGTTGGCCATTTGGGAAAATAAAACTTAAACAACAAACTTCCAAAACATCTCAGTTGTTGGTTTAGACTAAATGTTACTGTATTGTCTGAAATGTCAACTAAATGTGCCGTATGTTTTAAATAAAAGAATGGCAGATTAAAGGCTGTACGGAGTATGTCTGTGAATATTAATTTGATCCAGAATGGGGATGAAAGCCCTTTAATGAGGGATTCTTTTACCTAACATTGATATGATCAAGACTCTAATAGCCGCTCGGTGTGCGATTACACCAGTGACTGAATCCTGTACTGAAAAAAACAGCTAAGCAAGCAGAGATGGACAAATGTCTGGTGGTATGAGCCTGGGACTGAGGCAACAGGACTCTTGGGTTCTGTTCCTACGACTTCCGTTGACTTGCTGTGTGAGCTGGTACAAGGTGCTGCCAAATCTTGAAACATGACCCCTCATTTTTTGGGTGTCCAACTGGAGGAATCTTGGGCCTGATTTCTAGGTGTTCCGCTTCTTTGCCCATCAGACCTTCAGTGTCTCCAGCTGAACTTCCAAAGCCAGTGGCTACTTCAGTCCCTTTATGGCTCGGTATTTTTCGTCCTTCAAACAGGTACAACACACAGCTCCTTGGCAGTTCACAACCCCAGCACTTCTGGGCTTGCTGCATCAGTTATGAATGTAAAAAAATTGCCTGAGCCCCAGCCCCTCTTCCATTACAAATGAAGTGCTGCTCCCTGAGGTGAGGGGAGGGCTGACATTTATAAAGCACTGCAAGACCCTTAGATGGAAGATGCTGCATTTGGGCAAAGGATTGTTTATTTGAGATGGGCGTGTACTAAAAGCCCCAACCCTGCTACCTTCCATTTGGTGGTGTTTGAAACCTGGATCTGAACTGCAGCTTGATCTCCCATCTCCAATTATTATTTGGAGTTTTGAGCTCAGAAAGTGCTCAGTGCAGTTGGAACCACAGTAATTAAGAGGCCTTGGGGTGCAGCGGAGAACTCCCATTGACTTTAGGGCAAACTGTGAGCGAAGAATTGCTGCTGCCCTGTTAATACCCTCTCTTTCTCAGCCAGAGGATTGTGGGCTTGCACAGTCCAGTACTGACTACACAATGCAACACCAAGGGAGTGTTGCTATCTTGTTGAGGCACCATCCTTCAGATGAGATGCTGAGCAAGTGACCCCCCCTGCCCATCTGTTACCTTTCAGAACACAAGCAGACTTGCACTTGCGCTCTCTCTCTCGCTGGCCCTCTAGTGGTGATGAGACAAAGATGATAGGAAAGGGTTTGCCACTCAGGAGTTTGGGAGCCACCTGCACAATCTTTTATCTGATGCGTGCTATGGGTGCCTTGAGTATGAACGAGGCCTATGTCTGTAAAACAAAACCCTGGTTCTGTTCCATGGCTTTGCAGCTGCAAATTAACCAGCACTTTGCAATGCAAGAGCTAATATGCATCTCTAAGCACAGCCAGATAGAATGGTTGGATAATTAATATCTTTTTGAAAGCTCCACTGTGATATTTTAATTCGCCGCAGCAGCAGATGCCAAGTGCCATACACATTTTGCTTTATGGAAAATATCTTATAGCCAATCTCATGCTCTTGATTGAATTACTTTTTTCCCCCCAGTAACCTCTCTGGAATTTTGGCTAATGTAAAAGGGAAAGCAAGTTTGGTTATAAGCTAGTTAAAATTGAAAAGGCTCACATGGGTAATGTAAATACCAACAGGATGTTTTAGCTATAGTTACTAAACTACAGTCAAGTCAAATCTTTGAGAGAGGAGGATGAGAGAACGGCAACAAATTTAGGCTAACACATAACTTTTAGTAAAGAGAAATGGTCAAGCCACATGTAGTGCAGGATGCGAACTTCGCTGTGCTGCAATTGCTTTTGAAAATTGTTCTTTATAACAAAAAGAGGCCAAAGCGAAATGCTCACTTCCTAAAGTTCTTTATGGAGCTTCTACTTGATTGAGCAGTTGAACATCTTACAGTAACACAGATCTTCCAAGAAAAGCTGCGTCAGTTCTTTGTTTGTGCCTAGGCAGTGTGTGTATGAGGAGGGAGCTAGGTAACATGTCATCTGTACATTTGAGACCATGTGAAATTTCCAATATCCTGTCCAAGGGCGTTTCCAGGCAGAATCTGACAATAGACTTATGATTTAGGTACATACTTCAGTTACAGTAACTGGCAATGAAAGTGCTGATACAGAGACCTCTTTTCTTCCTAAACTTGCTCTTATAAATTGCTATGTAATCATACTAACACCTGCATAATCCTATTTAATCCAAGGATATCAAAATGGCTTATAAAAAGCAGATCAGTGTTCATCTTAGGTACTTATCTGGCCCTCATTGCCACAGTATCTGAGAGACTCCCAATATTTAATGTATTTATCCTCACAACACCCCTGTAAGATATGGCAGTGCTACTATCCCCATTACACAGCTGGGGATCTGCTGCCCAGAGAGACTAAGGGTGTCTTCACTGACAAACTCTCTTTCACTATGGGTGTTAGCTCTCTGGCTGGCTGTAAAAATGTAGTGAAGCCAAGGCACTTCAGTTTTACTGCAAGGCCAACCACGGATAGGGGGTACGGTGCTGACTCACCTGGCTACCTCACAGTTAACACGCCAAGTGCCTCACCTCCTCTTAGGATCTGACACCAAGATAACTCACCGGTATCACCTTATCATAAAGAAGAGCGGGGGACCCCCTTTCCAGCAGTGAAGACAAGGCATTTATGACTGACTTATGGTCTGTAGAGGAGTAAGGAAATGAACCCAGGTCTGCTGAGTTCCAGGCTAGTGCCCAAAGCCTTGGCCTGTCCTTCAGTGTTATCCCATTCTGCTGATGGGGAAACTGATGCGCAGAGATGTGAAATGGGCTTACCATGGAAATGCTGGGCTGGAAGGAACCCCAAGCTAGCCAGCCCTTGTGCTGAGGCAGGACCATGTAAACCTAGACCATACAGAACCTGGGAATGGATCACTTGATTACCTGCTCTGTTCATTCCCTCTGGGGCATCTGGCATTGGCCACTGTCGGAAGATAGGATACTGGGCTGGATGGCCCTTTGGTCTGATGCAGTATGGCCATTCATATATTCTTATCCCTGACAGGTGTTTGGTTGTCTTTAAGAACAGGTTGGACAATGAGATGGATTCTGCAACACGTTCCAGAGCTTAACTATCCTTCAGTTAAAAGTGTTTCCTAATGTATAACATACATCTCTCTTCCTTCAGATTTGCTTCTTGCCCTCCCGTCAGGGGACATGAAAAGGAGTGCATCACCATCTTCTCTTTAATGGCCCATCATATATTTGTAAACTGTCAGATCCCCCTTTGTCGTCCTTTCTCAGGACTAAACATGCCCAGATTTTTTTACTTGTAGGTCATGTTTCCTAAACCTTTCATCCTTTTTATTGTTCTCCTTTGGACTCTTCCCAATTCATCCACATCTTTCTTAAAACTCTGTGCCTAAAACTGGGAACCATACTCCAGCTGAGCCCTCACCAGTGCTGAGTAGAGCGGAAGTTATCTCCTGGGTTTTACATATGACATTCCTGTTAATACACCTCAGAACGTTGTTACCCTTTTTCCCAACTGCATCAGCTTGCCCCGAGTCTCACAATGAGTCAATGTCGGAGCTAGAAATAGAACTCAGAAGTTCTACCTTCCAGTAACTAGTCAATAATGGTGCCTATTTTAGGCCTTAAATATCAAACCAATACTTTACGTAAAACTTACTGATATCTGAAGGAAGGGTTCTTGCCTCAGTTTAGCAGAGCCTTGCAATAGACTTGTTCCTCCACTGCTAGAAAATCGGTCTCTTAAACCCCCAGCACAAGAGGTGCAGTAAGAGTTGGAGAGACATCAGCTGCTACGCCCAAAGGAGCGTTGCTATAAAGACTTGACAAGTGCTGTGGATTCAGTGGAATGGGATGCTACCTTCTACTCTGTGGGTACGTCTACACTATAGGATAAATTCGAATTAGCTTAAACCGATTTTATAAAACAGATATTATAAAGTCGATTGTGCGCGTCCACACTAGGCACATTAATTCGGTGGTGTGCGTCCGTGGTCCGAGGCTAGCGTCGATTTCTGGAGCGGTGCACTGTGGGTAGCTACTGTAAAAGAATGAGGCCAATAACATCGATTTGCGTCCACACTAACCCTAAATCGATATAGTAATATCGATTTTAGCGTTGCTCCTCTCGTTTTGTAGGAGTACAGAAATCGATTTAAAGAGCCCTTTAAATCGATATAAAGAGCAGTGTAGTGTGGACGGGTGCAGCGTTAAATCGATTTAACGCTGTTAAAATCGGTTTAACAGCATAGTGTGGACCAGGCCAAAGTATCCAAGTGTCAGCACTTCTCATTTCAGATCAGGAGAAAAACTAGTAAAGAGTAAGGCAGGAAACTTGTCAGCTTTTAATAAGTAGTACAGGTTTCCTTTGGGCAAAGGTATGTAAGCAACCAGGCACAGCTGTAGCAGATAATTTTGTGCGCGACTAGATACATTTCCTCACCCACCAAGAGAGAGCAGGATTGTGCTAAAGGCTCCCCCTGCCACAGTTCTAACCATTCTTCTCTCTCCTCACAACTTTGAGATGAACCAATTAATATCTATGAACCTTTCCTCTACTTGGGAGGAGAGGTGGGATGCTGGTAATGGTCTAGTGGAAAAATACAGGGCTCGTAGCTGGGAAGTCCTTGACTGCATCCCAGCGCTGCTTCTGGAGTGGGGTTTTGGTCCAGCTGGTTAGTGAGCTGGAAGCCAGAGACACAACTTCAAATGCTCCCAAAGTGTGTGACGTTGGGACTGGAATCTTACTCTGGGCTCATCTCATCCGTAGCTTGATCACCTGTGAATGGTTGCTTGTATTGGTCAGTTTGGAACTTTTTTGATGGGGCCGAGGTCAGTATTTCTCTCTGTGTTTGAATATCTGGGAGGGCACATCTCTTAGTGCGCTAATTGGAGTTGAGTGTAACATCTGGCCCTAGGAAACACACAAACCACTCAATCAAAGAAATGTGGATTAATTTATTTTTTTTGCTGTGGTTCCATGTGTCACTCTAAATCCTCTTCTAGTTGTTCCACCTGAGCAGAGTTCAGTAACTACATGAAACGATTTACAGGACAAGGGTCTTTAATTTTTTTTATATCACCTTTGCAGGAAATGTAGATGTGTCCTTGGCTCCAAGTAGCATAAACAATGTACTGTACTGAGCGAGTGACTTTTGTGTGCTTATAACTCTTACGGTACTCTGGGAACCAAAGTGTACGGTATTTCTCCTGTGAAGAATGTGTCTCTTGCTTATCTGAGAAATTTGAGTTTGAACGGAGGCAGGAGGAGAACCCTGATATTTTCCTTCCGAAGTGTTCCACATAGAAATAAAAGGAAAGAAATGGGAAGAAAGCACTGCAAAGCTTTTCATTGCTCGTGGCAACGCAGTTTTAGAATTACTCTCTCCCCTTTGTAAGTTATCTCTGTGTCTGGGTAAAAGTACTCGCTGCTATTCATGCAAGTATTGCTGATGTCGTGTGTACTGGGGCAAGCTGGCTTTTCCATGTTTAATTACAGTGCTTTTCACACTTTGGGTTTATGGGTTATTTCCCCCCTCCCTTCTCACGGTGCATCACCAGCTGCTAATCTCTAGAGCTCACCTGCCTCTCTGCCACAGAGTCTTAACATAAATGGGAGTAGGGTTTTTTCATTATTTTTGCCTTTATGCATTTTGATGGCAAATGAATGTTTGAGGCAAGTGCTGAGGCATCAAAGCCTGTGTAGTGTTTAGTGTTTCATGTAGGTGAGGCTGTTGGCACATGCAACTGAGAATTCTGTTAGCTGATGGTTTTTTCAGTCTGACGGATGCCATGTGGGGCACTGAGACTGAATGCTCTTTGAGGCAGAGACCTGGCAGTGGGGCTGGTCTGCAAAGCACCACGTATAATTGGAGTGCTGCTGAAGTAAGGATGTGAAAACCAGTTACATAGACTCATAGGTCAGAAGGGACCAATATGATCATCTAGTCTGACCTCCTGCACAAGGCAGGCCACAGAACCCTACCCATCCACTTTTATAACAACCCCTAACCCAGGACTGAGTTATTGAAATCCTCAAAATTGGTTTGAAGATGTCATAACCTTAGTCCCAGATTTGGACCTTAGCGTCCAAAATATGGGGGTTAGCATGAAAACCTCCAAGCTTAGTTACCAGCTTGGACCTGGTACCTGCTGCCACCACCCAAAAAATTAGAGTGTTTTGGGGCACTCTGGTCCCCCTGAAAAACCTTCCCTGGGGACCCCAAGACCCAAATCCCTTGAGTCTCACAACCAAGGGAAATAATCCTTTTTCCCTTCCCCCCTCCAGGTGCTCCTGGAGAGATACACAGACACAAGCTCTGTGAATCCAAACAGAGTGACTCCCCCTCTCCGTTCCCAGTCCTGGAAACCAAAAGCACTTTCCTATTCCCCCAGAGGGAATGCAAAATCAGGCTAGCAAATCCAACACACAGATCTCCCCGATTTCTTCCTCCCACCAATTCCCTGGTGAGTACAGACTCAATTTCCCTGAAATTTCCCAGTAAAGAAAACTTCAACAGGTCTTAAAAGAAAGCTTTATATAAAAAAGAAAGGAAAAGTACATACAAATGGTCTCTCTGTATTAAGGTGATAAAATACAGGGTCGATTGCTTAAAAGAATATTGAATAAACAGCCTTATTCAAAAAGAATACAAATCAAAGCACTCCAGCACTTATATTCATGCAAATACCAAAGAAAAGAAACCATATAACTTACTATCTGATCTCCTTGTCCTTACACTTAGAAACAGAAGACTAGAAAGTAGAAACTACTTCTCCAAAGCTCAGAGAAAGCAGGCAGACAGAAAACAAAGACTCAGACACAAACTTCCCTCCACCCAGAGTTGAAAAAATCCGGTTTTCTGATTGGTCCTCTGGTCAGGTGCTTCAGGTGAAAGAGACATTAACCCTGTTTATGACAGAAGACCTCAAGCTGCAGAGAATCCACCAGCAAGCGACCCATGCCCCACGCTGCAGGGGAAGGCGAAAAACCTCCAGGGCCCCTGCCAATCCGCCCTGGAGGAAAATTCCTTCCCGACCCCAAATATGGCGATCAGCTAAACCCTGAGCATGTGGGCAAGACTCACCAGCCAGCACCCAAGAAGGAATTCTCTGCAGTAACTCAGTTCCCATCCCATCCAACATCTCCCCGCAGACCATTGAGCAGACTTATCTAGTGATAATCCAAGATCAATTGCCCAAATTAAACTATCCTATCATAACATCCCCTCCATATACTTATCAAGCTCAGTCTTAAAGCCAGATAAGTCTTTTGCCCCCACTACTTCCCTCGGAAGGCTGTTCCAGAACTTCACTCCCCTAATGGTTAGAAACCTTCGTCTAATTTCAAGTCTAAACTTCCTAATATCCAGTTTGTACCCATTCGTCCTCATGCCTACATTAGTACTAAACTTAAATAATTCCTCTCCCTCCCTAACGTTAACCCCCCTGATATATTTATATAGAGCAAGCATATCCCCCTGCAGCCTTCTTTTGGCCAGGCTAAACAAGCCAAGCTCTTTGAGTCTCCTTTCATAAGGCAGGTTTTCCATTCTTCGGATCATCCTAGTAGCCCGTCTCTGGACCTGTTCCAGTTTGAATTCATCCTTCTTGAACATGGGACACCAGAACTGCACACAATATCCTGCTATCAACCAATACCCCAAGGTCCTTCTCCTCCTCTGTCGCTTCCAACTGATGCGTCCCCAACGTATATCTAAAATTCTTATTATTAATCCCTAAGTGCATGACCTTGCACTTTTCACTATTGTATTTCATCCTATTACTATTACTCCAGTTTACAAGGTGGTCCAGATCTTCCTGAATAGTATCCCTGTCCTTCTCCGTGTTAGCAATACCCCCCAGCTTTGTGTCATCCGCAAACTTTATTAGCACATTCCCGCTCTTTGTGCCAAGGTCAGTAATAAAAAGGTTAAATAAGATCAGTCCCAAAACCGATCCTTGAGGGACTCCACTAGTGACCTCCTTCCAGCCTGACAGTTCACCCTTCAATACGACCCGCTGGAGTCTCCCCTTTAACCAGTTCCTTATCCACCTTACAACTTTCATATTCATCCCCATCTTTTCCAATTTAACAATTCCCCATGTGGAACCATGTCAAACGCCTTACTGAAATCGAGGTAAATTAGATCTACCGCATTTCCTTTATCTAAGTAATCTGTCACCTTCTCAAAGAAGATCAGATTGGTTTGGCACGATCTACCTTTAGTAAATCCATGTTGCAATTCGTCCCAATTACCATTGACCTCTATGTCCTTAACTACTTTCTCCCTTAAAATTTTTTCCAAGACCTTACATACTACAGACGTCAAGCTAACAGGCCTATAATTACCCGGATCACTTTTATTCCCTTTCTTAAAAATAGGAACTACGTTAGCAATTCTCCAGTCGTACGGCACAACCCCCGAGTTTATCGATTGCTTAAAAATTCTCGCTAACGGGCTCGCAATTTCATGCTCCAGTTCCTTTAATATCCTCGGATGGAGATTGTCCGGGCCCTCCGATTTTGTCCCATTAAGCTGTTCAAGTTTGGCCTCTACCTCAGTTGCAGTAATATCCACCTCCATATCCACATTCCTGTTTATCATCCCTCCATCTTCGCTAAACTCCTCACTAGTCTTATTAAAAACTGAGGCAAAGTACTTATTTAGATATTGGGCCATGCCTAGGTTATCCTTAACCTCCATTCCATCCTCAGTGTATAGCGGCCCCACTTCTTTCTTTGTTTTCTTCTTATTTATGTGGCTGTAGAACTTTTTACTATTGGTTTTGATTCCCTTTGCAAGGTCCAGTTCAATGCGGCTTTTAGCCTTCCTCACTTTATCCCTACATGTTCTGACCTCACCAAGGTAGCTTCCCTTGCTAATCCCGCCTTTCTTCCACTCCCTGTAAGCTTTCTGCTTTTTCCTAATCCCCTCTCTGAGTTGCTTGCTCATCCAGCTTGGCCTACAACTCCTGCCCATGGTTTTTTTCCCCTTTCTTGGGATGCAGGCTTCCGACAATTTCCGCAGCTGCGACTTAAAGTAATTCCAGGCCTCCTCCGCATTTAAATCCACAAGTTCCTCCGTCCAGTCCACTTCCCTAACTAATTTCCTTAACTCTTTTTAAAATTAGCCCTCGAGAAGTCAAAAACCCTAATCCCAGATCTACATTTGTTTATCCTTCCATCTAGTTTGAACTGAATCAGCTCATGATCACTCGAACCAAGGTTGTCCCCTACCACCATTTCTTCTACGAGGTCCTCACTGCTCACCAAAACCAAATCTAAAATGGCATCCCCTCTCGTAGGTACTTCAACTACTTGATGAAGAAATCCATCCGCTATCACATCCAGAAAAATCTGACCCCTAGTATTCTTGCAAGCACTCGTCCTCCAGTCTATATCCGGGAAGTTGAAGTCTCCCATAATCACACATTTCCCCTTTGTGTTTACTTCATTAAAGACATTAAAGAGGTCTCTATCCATATCCAAATCAGATCCCGGTGGTCTATAGCACACCCCAAGCACTATCTCAGGGGAAGCTCTAGTTGCTTTTTTATCCAGTGTGATTTTTGCCCAGACAGGCTCTGTCTTATCCATTCCATCGCTTCTTATTTCATTACAGTTAATCTCATCATTGATATACAAGGCTACTCCACCACCTTTGCCTTTCTTCCTGTCTTTTCTAAACAGCACATAGCCTTCAATACCCGTGCTCCAGTCATGAGTACTATTCCACCAGGTTTCTGTTATCCCTATAATATCCGGTTTCACTTCCTGCACCAGTAGCTCCAGTTCCTCCATCTTGTTACCTAGGCTCCTCGCATTAGTGTACAGACATTTTAATTTTTGGCATTTGTCGTCAGTGACATTCTTTCCCCCGTCATGCACAGACCTTCTACCACCAGCATCACCCGTTAATCTGGTTTCTACTCCACTATTCCTCCTTGGATCAATTCTTTGGTCCGCAAGGGTATCCCTTCTCACTTTTACTTCCCTCTCCAGGTTATATTCCGGCCTGGAGATCTCCTGAACATCTCCCAACCATCTCCCCCAACTTCCTAGTTTAAAGCTCTCTTGATGAGGTCGGCGAGCCTCCATCCTAGAATTCTATTTCCCTCCTTACTTAGATGAAGTCCATCCTGAGCGAACAGTTGTCTATCCGTAAACGCTTCCCAATGACCGTACATCCCAAAGCCCTCCTTATAACACCAATGCCTGAGCCATCTGTTGATCGCCATAATCTTGTCACTCCTTCGTCGCCCTGCTCTAGAAACCGGCAGAATCCCACTGAAGATCACCTGAGCCTCGATTTCTTTGAGCGTCTTCCCCAGTCTGGCATAGTCCTCCTTGATACAGTCCAGCGAGTAACTAGCCGTATCATTCGTTCCCACATGAAGGACAATCAACGGATTCTTTCCCGCTAGGATCCTATTCAACCTCAGGTCCACATCCTGTATCTTAGCCCCTGGCAGACAGCACACCCTTCTGTTCTCCCGATCAGGTCTAGTTACAGGCCTGTCTATTCTTCTCAGTAAAGAGTCTCCAATCACGTAGACTTGCCTTTTCCTGGCGACAGTGTGATTCTCCGGTCTATCCCCCACGCCAGCTGGCCGCAAGTCCTCTCGATTTGTATTCGCCCTTACAATCCTCCTAGGGCTCATACTTGGTGTCGCCTCCATTGACTCCTCCCCTTCTTCTGCAGGACTAGCTGCTCGTCTCTTTTTCCTTGCCCTCTCTCCTTCAGCAGCCTGCTGTGCTCCATCTTCATTTTCCAACTCAGCAAACCTGTTCCTGAGTTCTATTTCTCCATCGCTGGCCCGTCTTTTCCTCTGCCTGGTTCTCCTAGTCACATGCTTCCACCATCCACTTTCCTCACCCAGCAGCCCCTCCTCAGAGTTCTTTGGTCCTGCTTCTATCCGCTCGTCTGAGCTTATCCCCTGTGCCTCATCATGTGTGTGTTCCATCATCTGCTCAACCCCCCTTCTAAACTCAGCCAGAGTTTCCACCTGCATCTCCAGTCCTCTTATCTTTTCTTCCAGCAGCTCTATCAGGCGGCACTTCATGCAGACAAAACTCCTTTCAGGTGCCCCCTCCAGGACCATGTACATGCCACAGCTGCCACATTCGGTCATCCTCAGTGTGTCTCTACCTGCTGCCTCTGCCTCAATCAAACCCTTCCAACTCTGTGCCTGGCAATCCACGCCTCACACCGCACCACAGGCCACCAACAAGCGCTGGGCTGCTGGCAGACCCCTGCCCCTTCCCTTGTCTGACTTCCTGGTTTCTCTGCCTTGGTCTCCCCTGTAACCTCCCCCTGGAAACTCCCACTGAAACGCCCCTGTTAGCAGCTCTGTTCGCCGCCTCCTGTGCCGCTGCAGCTGACTGTGCTGCTGCCTGAGTGCCTGGCTCCTTATATAGGACCTCTAATCAGGTAACCCCCGCCCCCAACTCAGGGCTCAGCCTCGCTCCCAGCACATGGCCCCTAGCAGCCTGCGCACACACTCACTCACACACAAACTCCACAATACAATCCACAAACTACAAAAACCTGCTCCTCCAACAGAACTCCCACTGAAACTCCCCTGTTAGCAGCTCTGTTTGCTGGCTCCTGTGAATAACCTCTATGCCAAGCCAATACTCACAGGCTTGTGTTCACTGGTAAAGTGTAAACTTCAGCCTATTAACATTTGTGATTATTTGCTGCTTCTCTGGTACCTTTTTGTCTCAGGATATCTGGGTACTCTGCAAATACTAGTGAAAACCTCAATACCCCCATGAGAGGGGGATGTATTATTACCCTATTTCACATATGGGTAAACTGAGGCTCTGAGGTCATAATTTGCCCAAGGTGTGTCCGTCTTAATATAGTCAAGAAAAGGATATAGGAGTCCTGACTCCCAGTTTTCCAACCGCTAGTCTGCAACAGTTTCCATTAACTAGTCTTTATTGGTACTTCATGTGTACAGCTGTCTGGTTTGCAAATGCATTGGCATGCTTGGTCACAATAAAAGTGCATGCAAATAACCAATTAGGCATCTGATAGGCCATTTAGGTGTTTCATTGTAGCAGATGTTTCTTTGCACATCACCTAGTACAATAGGGCCTGAAGCCTGTGTAGTGTTTGGAGGCACTACCACAATGGAAATAATTGTGGCTGCAATTTGCATGTTTCACTTGCAGTGGTGCTATCCTGAACATCAGGTTCTGTAACTTTAGAGTTTGACCTTCAGCAGAAGTCTGATGCCTTTATTTCTCACTGTTTCATTCTGTTTTTATCCCCCTTGAAAACCAGTCATTATTTCTAAAGCATCCTTCATTTTTTTTTTTTGTTCCCCGCTTAGATTGCAAATATACCTGCCATCAAGAATGCAGAAGCCTGATTCAGCTGGACTGCAGCCAACAAGGACAGCCCCAGAACAAACCCTCGCCAGAAAATACACTGACGCAAAACTGCAGCCAGGTATGGATTTGGGAGCCCCTGTGCTGGGTGGCTGGCGGGAGGGAAATGGGATAAGGAGGGTGTTTGGTGTTTTATATGGAGAGGGGAGAGGGGGTTGCTCTTCTGTCAAGCAGGGGCAGTGCGTTGCAGAGAGATGGCAGCATGGCATTCTCGTCTTCAGTGCTAATTGCACTTCACCAACACACAAGATTTTTTTTAAGCACTTCCCAATTAAATTCCTGCCTCTTTAGATTTCAGAGCTCTTGCCCCGCTGTGGTTTAACATGAGCTTTTAGCTTCTCTACTTAGTTTACCTGGGAGGATTTGCCAGGGGGATCAAATCATGCTTTCGAGGCAGGTAACCAGAAGCTGTCTAATTGTCCAGGGCTGTTACTTGGGCAGGGTGGAGTGTGGGATCAGCTTGCGCTTTGCAGCATGAAAGCTGATTATCCCATTCGTTGTGTGCACAGCTACAAATGTTTGTCAAGAGCCTTAAAATCCAGTCATCACTACGGCTGCTTAACCGAAGGTGCCTGTGGTGCAGCACCTTGCGCAAAAACCAGTGCTTTGCCATGGAAACAACAAGCCTCTGAGGCAGGACAGCAATGTATTTTTGCAAAGTGGGGGGGCATGTGCATTTGCTGTTGCTTTGCCTGCCCCTTGTTAGAGTGGGTCAGGTGTTCAGCAGTGCACGGCAATGCTATAGCATTGGAAAATGGAGGCAAATTCCACCTGCAGTTTGTTTTTGGCGGAATGTGATTTAGCAAAGATGGATTTTGCTGGGGCACGTCATGAAACTTGATGGCCTTGATTAAAACTTGGAAAGCATTCCAAGAGAACATAACATAGACGCACATCTCCCATTGGTGTTAAGAGTTAGTGTTGGGGAGTTCCTTGCACGGCTTTGAAAAATCTCAACCATTCACTCTTACAGGGAGTGCGGTGGGTTCTCCAGTGACCGCCACTGGTCAGGAACTTTAGTGTTTGCGTCCAGTCCTGGAGAAGGATGCCATAGTGCCTTGCAACCCCAGTTCAGCAAGGTACTGAAGCATATGTCCAATTGTAAGCCAGCGAGCCGTTCAAGTGAAGTCAGTGGGAGTACTCCTTACGCAGAGGCCTAACTAAGCATTGAACATAAGATCCAGAGAAATAGAAAGGGTCATCAGTTGCATTATTCACTTTGTTTCTAAAATTTTCCCCTGCCAAACGAATGATGCAAAATATTACAAGGCTGTTCCAATATCCGTTTATCCCACAGTGAAATTCACAGTAATAGTCTTTTCACTGGCTTCATGCAGGATGTTAATATCAAATGACAGCAGTGAGGCTTCTACGGAGAAACGTTTGCCCGGATAATAGATTGCTGTCTCATCTTGTCTTTCCATCTGAAGAGGAGCCTTGCTTGTGCTCAAGTCTGCATCCCAAAGGTGCAGCTTAACTATGGAAAAGATTGGTGGTGGGAGAGGAAGCCAGCATTGAAAATGCAGGAGTCCTGCAGCTGCACTGAGGGTGGATGTCAACAGGAGAGTAAAAAAGTTGGTGTCAGGGGGACGATGGTTTTGGCTGTGCTGTACCCTCCACATCCTTAATGTTGCTCTGAGATGTAAAGGGGAGGGCAACACCAGAAGCAGCATGAGTGTCTGAGCAAAGGTTAGACCAACACCTGTCGAGGGGTCTAGATAAAAGGCCAGCGCTTCCATTTAGGCGACCTAGGCGGTCGCCTAGGGTGCTAGGATTTGGGAGGGCGGCATTTTAGCGGTGAGTGGGTCCTTCCGCGCTCTGGGTTGTAGGCAGCAATTCTGCGGCAGGTCCTTCACTCACTCCGTGCCACGCTGCCGAAGTGCCCCGGAGACCGGGAGCGCGGAAGGACTCCCCCACCGCAGAATTGCCACGAACGACCGGGAGCTCCTGTCTAGATAATATTTAGCCCTGCCTCGGTGCAGGGGAGTGAACTAGAGGACCTGTTGAGGCTCCTGCCAGCCCTACATTTCTGTGAAGCTATGATTGCTGTTTGGTGGTGGTGGCTAGCCAGGCACAGGAATAAAAGACCTGTTGGCTGAGTTGGGTACGGGTCAGTGTAGCGCTCCAGTTTGGTGTGATTCCCCTGCCAGATTCTCGTTAAATTCCTGGCAGCAGCAGATGCTTCGTGCACATGGTGAAAAGTCCCTGCACATTGTCACTAAGGAGGGGAGCTATTGGGATGGGGCAGCAGCACATTCATGTCACCACGTACAAGGCCTGCTGCTAAGTCATTGCATATCCACCACATCAGGGAAGTCTTGGCCACTCCCTGATCCTGGCCATCGCCAAACCAAATACTAGCAGGAAACTTGCAGGGCGGAGCTGCTAGGCCTTATTGAAGGGGGTCATGTTGCAGTCAGCCCTGCTGGATGAGCTGCTGCTTTGAGTTGCCTGTTACCCAAGTGTTGTTAATGAACCATTCAGTCTCCACTGACTCCATCCATTAGAGGGCAGAAGTGCTCAGTTATGTGTCAGAAGTCCTAAACTGCGAAGGGTAAATGAGATTCTCCTATAGCTGAAGTGGGTTTTAGAGAACAAGGACAATGGTGAGCTCAGTCCCTTCTTTTGTCATGAAGTCCTGAATGACTATGGATCTATTCTTCAAGTTTCAGATGCCTAGATTAGTCCCTCTCTGCTGCGTCCTTAGTCTGCTGGTATTAGTGCCGCAAAGGGAGGTGATTTAAAGCCGGGCGTGGGTGACTTTTCCGTTTAACCGTAGAGACAGCGTTAGGTTGGCAGCTAAGGCCTGCGGGCACCATCCACGTGGCGAACAATGGGCATTTGGACCGTGACCTGCTGGTGCCGTTGCCAGCCCTAGGAGGGTGGAAGGACTGGACGTTTTGTGGTTGAGAGGGGGGTCTCAGTGTTCCATTCATCACAGTTCGGGCCCTGCCAAATTTGCCATCCATTTTGGTCCATTTCACAGTTATAGGATTTTAAAAATTGTAAATTTTACAGTTTCAGGTATTTAAATCTGAAATTTCATTGTGTTGTAACTGTGGGGGTCCTGATCCAAAAATGGGTGGGTTTTTTTTGGTTTTTTTTGGGAGGGGAGGGGGGTTGCAAGGCTATTGTAGTGTGGGTCATGGTATGCCACACTTACTTCTGCTATGCTGATGGTGGTGGCACTGTCCCCGGAGCTGGCTCGCGGCAAGCAGTTGTGGAGTTTCCTGCTGCCAGGGAAGGTTCCTAGAAATGGGTCTGACCTGGCCCTGGGAGTGGACCCTGCAGGGGAACAGGAAGTCATGTTCTCTCCACCCCACCCCCGCAGCCCAGCTGGGATGAGCATCTGGAGTCCGACACACGGTAAGAGCCCCCCAGCCCTTCCCCTCCCCTACACTAGCCAGATTTCAGGGGGAAGATCAGATTTCACTGTCTGTGTTGCTTTTTTCATGGCCATGAATTTGGTAGGATTCTAATCATGTTAGTTTGAGCAGCAGAAGAGTTTAGGAGTGGTCCATTGTGCTAGGAGCTGTACATTCATTTAGTAAGAGAGAGTTCCTGCCCCAAAGATTTTACAGTCTGAATAGACAAGGCAGGCAAAGGAAGGTTTATCGCCTTTTTACAGATGGGGAACTGAGGCATGGAGAGGTGAAGTGACTGGCCCAAGGTCACACACAGTATGGCAGAGCAGGGAATTGACCCCAGATTTTCTCAGCCCCTGTCTCGTGCCTTAACCAGAAGGCCACCCCTCTTTTACCAAGAGTTCTACTCAGCCATTTTCGAGCTGGGTCATTAGCAATGAATATTGCAATAAACTGGGGCAAACAGCTTGTGCCCATTTTAGGGTACCAGAACTCGATCCTCCGAACGACATGGCTGGTTTATTTTAGCAGTTTGTGGGCTGCAGTGGGAGGCAGGTTGGTCACTGGGCCACAGCGGGTGAGTACTGACCTAGATGTCCAAAGTCACTGTGCCTTTGGAAGGTGGCATCTCCTCCCCTCGGGAATGCTCACCTAGGGATGAATGTTCTGTTCTGACAGCGTTGCTTTACCACTGTGACCAAAAATGGTCTGAACAGTCTGATCTGATTACCAGAGAGAGCGATAGCCTGCAAATCCTGAAGTGCAGGCAAAAACAAATATGCCTCAAGCCCGTGACAGAAGCCAACAAATATCAAAAAGGATCTAAATAGCCAAGCTGTACCTCTAATTAAGTAAATACTGGCTCCTGCGGACTGATAAAATCAGCAGGTCCTGTTTGGTTTGGACAGGTCAAACTGCGTGTTCTAGCAAAAGTGGAATGAGACCATATCCTTTTATCAACAGACTGCTGCATTCCAACTTTCAGGCCTGTTCCCTGCACATTCCTTTTATGAGCAGACCTCTCCGACTGCCTCTTTCTCACAAAGCCGCTTCTCAAGCAGTAGAACTTTGCACGCCACCCCTGGTACCTACTTCACCTGCTGTGCCCAGCAATGGCATTTCCTAAGAGAGGTTCAGTCAATGCTGATGGCAAAAATCCACCACAGACCAGCTAGAAATAAGGGTGCAAAATGCCCATCCAACTTTCAGTGGATGTTGATTACCAAAGACAGGCCATTTTGGTGTGCAGGGATGGGAAAATCTCTTTAAAGAGAGACAGCGCTGTTACTCTAGTACACTGCAAACAGTGAGGATTGTTCCCTACCCCAATGACCTTACAATCCAAATAGACCAGACAGGCAGTAATAGCTGGGTGACCCGACAGGTAAAATGATAGGAACTACAAAACTTGGATGTTAGCACTGATGGAACGTCCCTTTCTGTATTCCTTGCCCTAGGGCTTGCTTTGGCCTGATATTTGCAAAGTACCCATTATTATTTAATATGCTACCAAAGGTCTGCCTGGCACTCTGAAAACCCAAGTTCTGTGCCCTGAGGACTTTGCAGTTTAAAACGCTGAATCAGAGAGGTGGGAGTGGGTATAGCTGGGTGGGATTGGTGCTAGAAGATTAAGGGAAGGAGCAACTTTTAAGCAGAAGCAGAGGGAATTCCTGTTTTCAGAGCAGCAGAGTAACTTTGAAGCCCATCCACAGCACAGTCATGTGTCCCAAACCTCTCTGCAGCTGGAAGGGACCTTGCTGCTCAGTTTTTGTTTTGCAGGAGGACCAGTGTCTTACCTAGTTGTGTCGCTTGGGGGAGCTGGGTGGTAAGTGATGCCTGGAATTGCATGCGTATGTGTTTGCACTGCAGTGCCAGGTGAGTGCTGCAGGCAGCTAGGAAGATGCAATGTGATCACTTCGGTACCTGCACAGCATTTCAGGACACAACAGATTGCAAAGGAAATGCAGCTAAACAACCTGATTTTTTTCAATGATGCTGAGTACCTGCAGTTCCCACTGATTTCGGTAGGAGCTGGGGTTGTCCAAGACTGGAAATCCAGCCAGTGGCTTTTAGAAGGATAGTGTTTTCTTGTGAATTACTTAAGAGGTGGTTCTGGCCTGAATACACAGCTCTTCCCAGTGTAAGAGGAGAGAGACTTTACACTGATTATTTCATTCTCTGTGTTCACCTGGTGATTGCAGATACTCAGTGAAATCCCCTCACTTGCTGTGTAATTGGAGCTGATCCAAAATATGTCATCCCTTAGAGTAAAATTAACTTCCCTTCAGAGCACTAAGCCACTTTAGTCTGGGAAACTGCTCTGGCCTGTGGAAGGAGGCACTCAACCTACGAACAGGGCACAGCGCAGCTCATGCTTTACAGAGGAGGGTCAGTATCATTAGCCCCATTATATATGGGGAAACTGAGGCAGAGAGAAAGTGAATTTAACAAGTTGGGCTTGATGCAGGAATTGCTGAGTGAAATTCTCTGTGCTATGGAGGAGTCTAGAGTTGAAGGCCAGAGAGACCACCCGATCCTCCTCTAGTCTGACCCTCCTTATGTCACCAGCTGCCAACACCACCCAGCACCCGGACATAATTACAGCCCACAGGAGACTAGACTGTTGTGCCACAGGCAGAGTACAGGAGTGATCAAAGCACACCAATGTCTGAGGCCTCTGCAATGTCTGGGAATTGAGGAAGTGAAAGAAACCCGGCTAATCCTGGCAAGTGACCCACACCCTGCAGAGGAAGGTATAAAACTCCCTGAGGTCACTGTCAATCTGACCTGGGAAGAATTGCTTCCTAGCCCCGCACATGGCGATTGGTTAGACCCTGAGCATGTGAGCAAGAACCAGCCTGCCAGGCACTTAACAGAGGATGCTCAGTGCCACCTCAGAGCCCTGGCCCACCCTGTCCAATGTGCCATCTCCAGCTGTGGCCATCTCTGATGCTTCAGAGGGCGGTGACACAAAATCCCAAGCCCCAGAACACATTGGCAGGGTGCGAGAGGGAGAACCCTTCCTTACCCCTATGGGTAACTGGCTGAAGCCCTGAAGCATGAGGAGAAGGTCAGACTAGTTGATCACGATGGTCTGTGCTGACCTTAAAATCAATGAATGAGTGACTTGCCCAGTGAGTTAGTGACCAAGCCAAGGACAGAACCCAGGCCTTCTGACTTTAGTCCCTCTCAAGTATTACTGTGCACTGACTTGCAGGCCACTGGACCAGTGTTGCTGCTGACTGACTTGCTGTCCCTAAATCCCTTCCCTGTCCCCAGATTCCTTCTCCATAGTGACCTAAATGGAGCTGGTGCACAATTGCCACATGCACCTGCTCTGCAGCTCCCCGACCACATGGTGCAGAATTGGGGATTGGGGAGGCTTCTGAAGACCCTCCTCTAGTAGGCAGACTTCATGCTAGGACAGGAAATTCTTTATGCAAATGCGAACGCTAATGGGGCTTATGCTTTAGTGGGGTCCCGGTGAAGGCACCGAGATGCTGCAGTGGTAGGCTTGGCACAAGCACCTGGCTGTACAGATAGACTTGACTAATGGAGTCCTCACTTCTAGTGGGTTTTAACAGAGCTATTTTAAAACCCGGTAGGATAAAACTTGGAAGGCGGGTTGTAAATGCTGACACAGTGATTTATCATTATGTGAAAAGGACTGTAGGTCGATCAATGGTGAATCCATTCATAAAAAATAAAATAAAAATGGAGTGGTTTCAAATGCTGGCTTTTTAAATTTCTTTTGGTAAAACGTTGCTAACTACGTAGCTGCAATTTTGGAACCATTTTATCCCTTTCTGTAGCTGGGACCTTTTTAGTATTTTATTTTTGTAGGGATATGGGGGGGCGAAATCATTTAAAATGAGCTATTTATGGAATATTTGTGTCATTTAAATGATAAAGGGTTGAAATCTCCTTTTTCCTGTGGCTCTCATTTAAGTTAGCAAATACCTGTATTTGCCTTAATGCTAATTATTATTTATTAATCATATTTATCATGTTTAGTGCCTAAGGATTGACCAAAAATGGGGCTCCAGTGTACTAGGTTCTACCGTCAGAAAAGTACCGTC
Source organism: Gopherus flavomarginatus (assembly GCF_025201925.1). Lineage (NCBI taxonomy): Eukaryota > Metazoa > Chordata > Testudines > Testudinidae > Gopherus > Gopherus flavomarginatus. The sequence goes on along the minus strand of NC_066621.1, from coordinate 13,884,447 downwards.
CCTTCGTGAAGACCTTACAGTCTAAATAGGGAAAACGGACACAGAGTGAGGGGAAAGGAGTGTAACGCATAACAGACTCCTAGAATTTGATGTACAGCTCTAGCCACAAGCCAAGTATCCAGTGGGCGCCTGTGCAATCTTAAGATGGCAGAGAGATGAAAGGTGTGGGGAGGGACTGTACCATACAAGTGGGCTTGGAAGAATTAGATTTTTATCAGTAAATGCTGATTTCACCAGACACGCAAACCAACTAAATGATATTTCAGTGGATATGAATCAAAATTTACAGATAGGTAAAGTAAGAAAAATGCTGCTTGAGAATTTTAGTTTCATTTAAGGATATTTAATTTGTATATTTTTGGTATGATAATTTTTCAATGTTATAAAGCTTTAACTTTTTGAATGTCGACCTCTACTGTAAATAGTCTTCCCCCTACCCCACAATTTCATGCAACTGTGAAAATTTAAATCAGTACAAATAAAAAAAGCTTAAAATACATGATTTTGTGCAACTGTGAAAATGTAGAGATAAAAAATAAAAAAATGCTTAAAATAAGCATTGATATTATCCTTTGAAATATTAAAAAAAAAATCAAATCAAATTCTGCCAAGCCTGCATGCAAGCAGGATGACACACAGTCACTCTGGACTTAATAGAAATCTCAGGAGTGATAGGGGTTTAATTCATTTGTAGTAATGAATGTGAATGCAGCCACTCTCTTGATCATGCAAACCTTGGTTTTGTGCCTTGGCTCTTATTTTCCACCTGTTCTTGAACAATTTTCCAATGTGTTAGGCGCAAGCTGATCTGTCATCCAGTTTTCATTTGCTTCACTGTCCACTTACTGTTTCTCCAAGAAACACAGGTTGGTTGGCAATTGTTGTTTTTAGTGGACAGTACAAGCAGGGGTGCTGGAAAAATTTGTATAGTGAGGGTGCAGAGAGCCATTGAACCAAACTGTAAAACGTTTATATGATGGAAACCACTTCAAGCTGCAGCACCTCTAGTTCTAGCACCCGTGAGTACAAGGAAGAGTGTGGATTGAAAGGGAATCAGAGAAGTGCAATAGAAATAGTGAAGCAGTTGGAGAAAGTGATTTATGATGAAAGGTTAAAAGATCTGAATACATTTCATTTGGCCAAACAATGAGTCTTAGAGGACAAACGTGATGAGCAGCTGCAAGTAATCCCATAGGGTGCAATCTCCAAGGGGAGCCCAGTAATTTGTTAGGGTGGTTTAGGGGAGTATGACTGCCATTACCAGGGTGAAATTTAAGAACGAGAAAATGTATCTTAGTTATATGCTGCTGCGCATCCATGTAGTACACCTCTACTCCTATATAACACGAATTCAGATACAGCATGGTAAAGCAGTGCTCTGGGGGCGCGGGGCTGCAGGGCTGCGCACTCTGGTGGATCGGGTCAAGTTTGATATAACGCGGTTTAACCTATTAAGCAATAAGATTCTTTGGCTCCTGAGGACAGCATTATATCGAGGTAGAGGTATATCTGGGTGCCTTCTCTATAAAATCAATAGCAATAGTGAAATCCCTAGTGGACTTCATGAAGTCTCTGGTACTTCTCCCTTTTGGGGGTCGAACCTCTGCTTGGAGTAAAGGGGTGTGTGTGTGTTTGTTTGTGTCTGTGAGTCTGTATTTAGAGGTAGATTAAAGTTAAGGTGGAGTATCAGGGACAACTTCTTGTTAGTGGAGAGTATTCTGCTGGAGAATAGTTTCCCAAGGGAAGTGCCAGAATCATTATTGCTTGCAATGTTTAAAACAAGACTAGATAGAGCCTTGGGGGATATACTGTAGATTAACAGTCCTGTACTGACTGCAGATATAGGTTCATTGGCATCTCTACCGGCTGTGTAATTTTTTTTTTTTTTTTTTTTTTTTTTTAGATATCCTTAACCCTTCAAAAAAATTGGGCTTGTTTAGTCTGGCGAAGAGAAGACTGAGGGGGGACATAACAGTTTAAGTGCATAAACAGTCATTACAAGGAGGAGGTTGAAAAATTGTCCTCTTTAACCGCTGAGGATAGGACAAGCAGCAATGGGCTTAAATTGCAGCAAGGGTGGTTTAGGTTGGATGTTAGGAAAAGCTTCCTGTCAGGGTGGTTAAGCATGGGAATAAATGGCCTAGGGAGGTGGTGGAATCTCCATCATTGGAGGTTTTTAAAACAGGTTAGACAAACACCTGTCAGGAATAATCTAGTTATTACATAGTCCTGTCTTGAGTGCAAGAGGCTGAACTAGATGGCCTCTCGACGTCCCTTCCAGTTCTACGCTTCCATGATTCCAAACATGAATTTATATTCCTCTTAGTAGAACAGATTGGGCTCCTTCAAGACCTCTGATTAGTGGATTCATCTGTGTACGTGGGAGCTGTCTGGGTGTGCAGAGGGTGATTGATAAACCTGTAATTATCAGCTGTTGCTCTGCTAGCTATCTACAGCAACCAGAAGCCCATTAGCTCAAATAGCAAGTTTATCCTCTATAACCAGGGATTTAAAAATCCAGCCAGGGCAGTCTGACATCTCCACTCCCACTCTCAACCACCGAATGTAGCTAAGAAGTGATTTGTCATTCCTTCTAGACAACCGAGGCACCAGGCCCATCTGCTCCGCTCCTTTGCATGTACTCATCCAAAACTGGAAATGGGGAACATGCACATTAAAAGGACATTATATTTGTGCTTACTGTGCAAGGAGCAAACATTAAGAGCTGGCTGGCCATCCAGTTTTTCTGCTGATCTGGATTTTGCTAGGTAGAAGGTTCCTGGTTTGGGGCAATCTGAAGTATTTACTGTATTATTCAGCGGGAAAATATTAATTGTGTTGTCACTGTACAGCAGAGAAGGCATCCATGGAAGATTATGAGCTGGGTATATTTTGTGAACATTAGAATAAATGGTGTTTGAAAGCTTCTTGTGGTGGTTTCTCCCTCTCTGTCCCCCCCCCCCCCGCCCCCATTAACTGGATGTAAAATTGTATATCTTCCATGATAAACTCTCTATTAATTTTTTCAGTGATTTTAAAATCAGCTAAAGCAAACCAATGGCTGCGGAGTCAAATGGATAGGCTCACTAGCACTGAAATACAGGAGCTTCTGGGACACAGGCCTGAGAGTCAAGAGATGTCGGTTCTAACCCCGCCTCTGCCACAGACTCACTTGGGGTGTGCTGCTCCCATTTGCAGAGAGCTAGCACAAGGTTTAAGCACAGTTAAGCCCTCTGTGCAGGGGCGAACTTCACTCTGTGCTCTTGTCATTTACCTTCTCTGCACCTTGATTTCAAACAAAGTAAGTGAGACTTTTCATGCAAACTGCATTGGATCTAAATTCAGATATCCCCTACCAGAGCAAGTATTTTTGCTTTCTTCTTCCTTACTTTTTCTTTTTAAGCTATGCATTAAAATAAGCATCTAAGTAGATTCTCCACTAAGCCTTGAATGACTTTAATAGCAGCGAGTATGCTCCGTCTATTTCAAACGTATCAGGGTTTCCACTGAGTGAGAATGTGTATTAAAAGGCTTGTTTCATCTTCAGAATGACAAAACAGCCAGTGCATTATTGATAGCTCTAATAATAAACACAGAGTCTGCGTATCACAGCAATTCATCATTCTGACACTTCCTTGGTGCCTTCCCTCAGTCCAGCCCAAAGGGAGGAGCTTTCAGTGACAAGGAAGCAGAACCGCTCCCCACCTCCACACACACACACACACACACACACACACTCTGTCTCACTCACTCCGTTCCCACCCCCCTCCACACAAACACATACTCAACAACTTCAGCTAATGGAAATCTATAAAACCTGCTCAAACCATCACTCAGCAATTAGGATTTGTCTTCTTACCTGCTCATTAAAAACTTTGCTCCAGCAAAACTATGCCTTTCTTTTTCTTAACTGTTCCCATGAAAATATCTAATCCATTCTGCACCTGAAGCCATAGACTCCCCAGGAGAGAAGTTCTTTGATATCAGTAACCTGCTGAAGATAGCTGATCTGTTGTTTGTACCATATTCCATCAGGACTTGTTGGCCATGTTCTCTCCATGCCCCAAGTTGTGTCAGAAACAAAACAATAGGAAAATGGATTAGTTGTTTGATTCAGATGCTCTAGGGGAGGAGGAAACCTTGGCAATAAACATACATCTTATTTGCATTTTCAGGAATGCATCTGTACCTATGAATCTCCCGTGTATTACCTAATTAATGGGGGGAAAGCCAAGTTTAAAAAAACTTCCACTGTCAACAAAAGATGGGAAAGGATAAGGGATTGTATCTGAGTTGCAAGCTCATATTTGCTGCTTGAATCTAGTTCAGCTCTACAGATCAAGATTAAGTCATGTGTTTCTGTTGGTCATGTAGTGTTGGCTTCTGGGAGGAAGTGGAAGAGCATGAAGGAGGAAAGATGATGAAGAAACAGTATCAGAGCACCAGGGAGAGATACGGAACTTATTTGTGAGCTATTTAGTGTGGGGGGTGAAAAAATCCTTTGGCAGCACATGCTGCAAACTCAGGAATTTTAAAACTGATTCAGAGTTGGCAAGCAATAAACATGGTGATTAAATGTAAGTGAGCTAGTGAAATCAAAGGGATCGCCACTTACTTAACACGTCGTTAATACTTAATATTGCATGTTAACAATGCTTAATATTTCGGGCCCGGAGCCAACAAAGTACTTAAGCATGTGTGCCCATACTTTTATGCCCATGAGTAGATTGCTGGGTGAACGCCCCAGTGAAGTTAATGGGAAAACGCCATTGATTTTTTTTTTCCAATGGAACTACTCATATGTGTGTAAGTGTCTGCAAAATAGAGGTCTTAGATTGTAAGATCTGAGTAAAATATAGAAAGATGTGTCCCTTACCCATTGTTGCCAATAAAAGGGAGTCCTGATCCTGAATAGCCTTGGGGTGCTACTGTAATCCAGATATTTAATAGTAAATGTATGTGCAATAGGCTTCCCTTCTCTTATTGACTTGCCTTTCAGTGCTCACTATTGGTGGACAATGCAGATTTCTTCCAGTGAAGACAGTAATTGCCAGCATCTCATTAGCCTTGACTTGGGTTTTGGATCTTTCCATAGCTGGGAGTTGCTTTTTTCCTCTCTATCGCAGTTCAAGTATGGAAGGATTTCCTGAGCAGATGTTTATAGTTATGCCAACTCAGGCGGGTGTGGGGGGTGCGAAATGGGCTATTTTGTGATGCAGACATTTCAGCTCGGCAATGAAAGAATTTGAGAGGACATGGTTTACAGGGAGGGATTGATCCCCAAAACGTTGGTGACTGAATCTGGAAAGAGAACCATGAGTCTCGTCGGCTGGTGTACATTTGCCTGGTTCTTGACTTCTGTGGAGATACGCCCATTTACCCCAGCTGAGGATCTGGTCCAGTGTTCGTGTCTTGGTAGCTGAAATGGTTGTGCTGCTGCTGCTGTTGTAGATTTGCATTCCATCCGTGCCACCAAATGTATACGGCTGAATTTTCACAGAAATTGCTGACTTAAGCACTCCTAGCAGAGTTGCTGCTCTCTTTGTGCATGCAGTGGTATGTGTTTAGGCTCATTTATGCACCTGACCCTTCTGTGTGTATCTCGGTATATACAACTTAAGAGCCTGTTTTTAAACCCATCCCTATAAAGTCAATATAGCTCACTCACCTATCCCCAATCAGAAATATTCCATCCATGAGGTGAGAAAACAGCTGCTATATTGTTACAAGCTGTGTTGTAAATACTTGAATAGTTAACTAGTTCGGGTTTTTATTCTCCTCTCTGAGGCCCAAACTCAGCCCCCTATTGTCACATGATTTGCAGTGGCCTCAATCATTTTCCTCACCGAGGGAATAATTCACCCTTGTGTTGAGACCACAACAAGGTGTATGCACCATTTAAGCCCCACTTCTGACCTCAGAATAGGGCTGAAGTGGCAACGGCTGTGTCTGCCCAGGGGTCCATTTCATCCCTCAGAGGATAGCATGTAGCTCTTAATTTGATAATGTTCTAAAGCTCATCGCTTCATTTGTGCTCTACCCCGCAGCCTAAAATCAGCTCCTACAGCAGAGAAATAAACAAACCTTGGAACGCCAGGTGTTTTTATTCCAGGCCTCTTAAAGAAAATGCCTCGAGGAGGGAATTTTCTCTGAGAAGCTGGCTGAGCAGAATTCTCCCCTAATAGACGTGCACTCTGTGAGCAGAGAGGAGTGAGCTGCATAGCCGATGTGTTGTCTTTACTGCCCCTGAGCGATTTATAATGCTGCTGTGTGTCGGAACAGCACAACACCTCCGTGCCCATAACGCATGTTTCATCTGCGCTTGGCAGCTCAGAGACCTCCTTATGCAGAGCTGCTGTTCGTGTGAACACGGAGGGCTGCCATCTGTAATGCATTCCCAGCTTGTGCGTTTAGACATAGAGCCTGCTCCGTCCTCTCACAGTGGGAGGCTCTTGCTGTCAGTTGCTAGAATCAAACTTTCCTGGGCCAGGTGTTGGGGCATTCTCAACGAGTCATCCAAACGTGTAGAACTTGCTCCTTTTGATGGTCCCTGCCAGTGTCCAGTAGTCTTCGGGTATATTGCAAAGCTAACCTGCTTACCCTTGGCTTTCTGGTTCTCTGTAATCTCAGAGTTGCCCACCTGGAGAGTGACTCATATTTGTTGATTTGAAATTAAATGTGAATTGTGCAGGTTCCATGGCAACAGGTGCCATATAAATAACGTAAGATCATAAAATACCATCTGTAAATTATCACGGGGGGGAGTTTAATACACAGCGAATTCTTTGCACTTTGCTGTAACTGAATGTATGTTAATGTTAGAATAATTGCTGCACTTATGCTCATATGAGGATCTCCAAGCCCTTTAATCCACAGTGAAGCCTCACAGCCTAGTGAAGCGGACAGTATTATGCCATTTTCCAGATGCTGAGAGATGAAGTGGCTTGCTTACAGTCACACAGCAAATCAGCAGGAAAGCTGGAATTAAAAACTAGGAGTCCTGATTTCCTGCTCCCTGTTTCTGTTGCTAAACTCTAAAAACACCAGGGCAGTCAGAATTACATCCTGAAAAGTAAGTGGGTGGATGGATGGATATTCCATGAGAGAGAGAGGGGGAGAGAGAGAGAATTACTTGACTTTAAAATGAGCACATTGGTGTCAGATGCACATACAGCTCATCTGTGTTAGTTAGAGTCTAATCCAACTGCAATAAACTTCAATGGAAGTTGGATTGGGGCCTTATTGAGCATGAAATAGTGCAAACCACAGAAGTTATACAGCAGAAGAGAAGAAAAATAAATTCCTGGGCTGGGAAGAATTTATATATTTATAGCTAGAGAGCTGATTAAAAAAAAAAAAAAGGAGAGATTCCCCCACACACACACTTGTCTTCTCTACCTGCCCACCCACCCCCTCTCCTGTGTTATAAATTAAGCCCTGAAAAATTGTTATACATGGGGGAAGTTTCCTCTTCTGAAAACCTGAGTCCTACATTGACCATTAGTATTTTACTATTAAGAAACTTCTTAATCTCAAACTGACTTTTGGTTTTTCACTAGCCCTGCAAAGCTTGTAGTTAATGCTTTTCTATTCCCCAGATGGGTCAAAATGTAACACAATGTTACGGAATACTTCAGGGCCCAATCCAACAAAGTGCTGCGCACCCTCAACTCCCATTGACTCCAATGATCAGACCCTGAGGGGATCAAGCCTTAGTCTGGTGGAAGTCTCCATCTAAATATTCAGATTCTTCACCTCTGAGAAAGGCAGGGGAGATGTTTTAAAACTAGAATTCAGAGTACAAGACATGACCCTGAAACCAGCAACCCTGAAGTGGACAGGTGAAGGAAGGAGTAGGGGATAAAGTAGGTTTATTCCATCTCTAATTTCTGTGATTCTGTGAATTGCAAAAAGTTAGGGGATTGAAAGCTGGGCAGAGGGGGAGTGATGGTGTTGCTACAAAGCTTTATCAATGCTAAAGAATAATTTTAACATATTTGGGAATCTGTTGCCTGTAACGTGACAGCAATTGACAAACTGGAAGGTCTAACCTGGCAGGCTGAGTGGTGCTTTCTAAGGTTATAACAAAACTGCCTCATTTTTGTGGCAGCTTTGCTGAAGTCATTCTGGCTGTTCTAAAATTATCTGCAGAATGCAGAGGCACATACTGATTCGTGCATTAAAATGTCAGTAGGAAATCGGTCTCTCATGCACCCACCACTGTGGTGTCTGTTGTTCAATCTGGTAGCACATAAAGACCCCAACTAAGGGCTGGGGTCTCATTGCGTTTAATGGTGTACTGAGCTTCTGATCCTTTGCATTGCCTCTCTTTGGATTCTCTTGGTGCAAAATATTTAAATAGCAGCTGAGCAAAGCTAAAACTCAGCTCAGCTTGTTCTTACAGCTTTTAATTCCAGGAAGGCTGTAAATGAATTAAGCCACACAAGGATATCTACCTGGCAGAGCGCCGTAAGCCGGCTTTCTATAGCAATATACTTCTAAATGGCTGCAGGATTACTCTGATCACAATCCCCACCTTCATGAAAGGTATTGCAGGACACCTGAGAGGGAAGCCCAGATCCTCAGCTGGTGGAGTAAATCAGCACTGGTCCACAGACAACATGGATTTACACCCACTGAGGTTCTACCCTGGAGATGCTGAGAATTTGAGCCCAGTGCAAAAACTGGGTGCAAAACCTTGCAAGAGGAAGTGGCTGTGTGAACTGAGAGTAGGCAGGAAAGGGGGTGGGGGGAGGGAGGTGATGTGTTCTTACAGCCAGCTCCGCTGTGCTTGCAGGCAGGAGATTAAACCACAGATGGTGAGTGAGTCTGAGGGTGAAGAAAGAAGAAACTCTGTCAGGTCTGATCCCTCAGTATTCTCCAGCAGCCCTTGCTAAGGGAGTTGGTTGGGTGAGGAAAGGGAAGGGTAACCCAGCCAGGCCGTTTTAACAGAGAAGTCACGGAGTTAAATGCTGGATAACAAGCAGAAGGAGCTATTGCAGATAAGGACAAGCAAAGCTGAGGATGTGAAATCGTGTCTGCTGCTGAATGTACAGGAACTGAATTGGGAAATCCCACTGCTGCTGCAGTGAACAGGAATCAGATGGTTACCTGCCCCTCCAGCTCCTTGGTGAGCCCCAAACGTTCTGAGGGTCTCAAATCCACTGTTGGTAGATGACCTTTGGCAGCGCAGCATGAGCAGCGGGTACAGTAGTCTGGATGAAGAGCTCGAGGATTTTTTTTTCACAGCCAAGACCACCTTCTTCAAGAGTGCACAGAGCAGAGCCCCTGCCAAGGTAATAGCTTTAAAACTATCTAAGGGGCCATGTTGGGTGTAGCATGGAGCATTCTCCATAGCAAAAAAAAAAAAAAAAAAAAAGCTGTGTGCACATGCATGTCTGTCTGCAGGTGCCAGGCTGTCCAAATTAGCTTGCGATCATAGTCAGGGTCACAGTCTGTTCTCAGAATGAGGGGGGCATTTACTTACAACTCTTGTTATCTGGTAAAGTAGATGAGATGTCTTTGCTCTGTTGCAATGGTTCTCACCTTTATCTATCCTGCCACTCCCTTTTCCATGGCAGGATATGCACCCCCACCCTACACCCTCCAAAGGATCCCCTTCCCAGTCATCCAGGATCTGGCTGAAACCCTTTGCCACCCTAGGCGTCAGAACCCCTCAGGCTGAGAATGCCTGTGCTGTCACATGCAACATATAACACTGCAGATTATTTGGATTCTGAGAGGCATGTTATGGTGGCAGCAGGTTTTCTGAAGTTAATGGGCTAAATTAATCTCTGGTCTAATTCTATTGACCTCATTGGAATTACTTAAATGGACAAAGTTAATCTCTGGTGTATGTTTAAAAAGAGAGTGTGTGTTTGTTTGTGTATACCATTTTATCCGGACTTCAAAACTATTATCGGTTAGTAACACCGGTACAGGGCATTGCCTATGTTAATATACACATTTAAAATCAACCCTCAGAGAATCTGTAATCACCAGCCAGCGCAAGGTGTAAAAAAGAGAAGAGAGGAAAAGGCTGTTACAGAAGTAGAGGTTTTACACAGGAAAAAGAACCCTAAAATGTTCACAGATCACATGTTACGTAGGAAGCATGCGCTGGGTCACCATTTTCCTCCACTGCTGCAAAAAGTTTGATCTTGGCTGTGCTGTCACTCTGAGAGAGGAAAGTACCATGTCACTGTAGCAGTTCTTTTTCACTTAAGAAAAAAATATTTTAAATGATCAGTAGTGAAATTCCACTATAAGGTGCTGCCATATTTGCATGTCTCAAACTGCAATGGTATAATCCTCAGCAGGTGCTTTTGGTATCATCTTTCTCTATGGTGCAAAAAAAGAAAAAAAGGGAGGGCAGCTCTGAGTTAATCTGAAAGTGTTTGTTTTGCTTCATCCAGTTGAGTGAATTGGTGCGTGTGACAGTCCCTTTATTATCCAGTAGTTTTTAGGATCTCATTTTACTCATCTGAAACTTTTTAGAAATACTCCCTTGGATTATAACGTGGGACATCCCCCATTAGTCATTTGTGTCGGGAGCTGACAGCTAACAAACTTCTGTTTTTTTTAGAAAATGTCATTTGATTGTCCATTCGTGTAGAAGACCTAAATATCTTTGTATAATTATATATATCTTTGTGTGCATTCAGTTCCTATTTAATTCTTTCTTCTGTGGCAGGATATTGAAATGCTAATTTTTAAATAAGCCTGCTTTTTCATTCACTGCTGTATCCTGCCCTAATATGTGCCCATCACTGTGATATCTGGGCTCCATTCTAATGGATATTAACTGCACTGGTTTCACCCCTCCACTGCTCTCTTCTTAACAGTCAAACATGGTGAAAGTTAAAGGAAGTTCGTGTCAAGTGATCTGGTAGTACAGGTTTCTTGTACTGTGGGAAGGAAATGTTTCTTGTTCAAAGCAGCATAGCGGCCCAAGCAAACCATATTGTGATATATATATTGTCTGGCTTTACAGTAGTACAGTAGATGCAAGTCATCAAGCAGCTGGTTGCTTTTTTTCCTGGGGGAAAAATAGTTTAAGGCTCTTGATCTTATGTGGGTGGTAGGGGCTATTTAAAGTGTGCTGTTGCTTTTGGCTTTTTGAAGGTGTGATTAATGGGAATTACACATGTACTGCAGAGAATTCTTAGACCCTCTAAGGCTGGAGCCAGCACCTGGAGTTCTGAAGGAACAAGTCACCGAATAGTGGCAAAAAGTAGCTAGGAATAAATTTAGAGGCCTAATATAGCCAAAAAAGAATGATTTCCAAGGGGCAATTGGTTCTTGCAAGAACCTGATCACCTGAGGAGCTTCCCATTGCCTCAAAACTGTGTGTGGCAGCGGGGACAGAGGAAAGGGAATAGAGAACAGACTGTAAGGAACAATCCTGCACTAACAGTTATATAGTAGCATGAATCTAATGAGTTTTTGTCTCCTCCCATCTCTGATGTAAATGTGAATCATTGGAACTAAATTCATCCTGGATCCAGATGACACACAAGCTGTTTGATAGGCACAGGCTGGTTGGTGTGGGTGGAATGCTTTGCCCCGGCATCCTTGGAGATTACAGAGGGAAACAGGTGCAGCCATTATTCAGCCTTGACACCAGTAAAGGCCTCAATGTGCAGAATGGTGGGACAGCAGCGGTATCGCCCCAGCAGGTGGGAACTACTGTACAGTACACACTCCTCCCAGGCCAGGCAAGACAGATATTTTAGATGTTGGTTTAACCTGACAGTCTTATTTTTGCTACTGGTCTTCTGGAGGCCCTCAATCTGTCTTTACTCAATCAAAACACCCACTGAAGCTACTGGGAGTTTTCCTAAGACTTTAGGATTTGATCCATTTATCTGCTCTTCTCATTCACCCTCCAAGTGCTGTATAGTCTGAGAAAAGCATCTTAACAATGAGATTCTGTCTCCTCCATCAAACTGGAACCACTGTGGCTTTTTGTTAGTCTCCAGGGCCAGGCCCCTCTCTTGGTCATTGTTTGTCATTAGGTGAAGCAGAGACTTTATTGGTGTTTTCAGAACCAAACACATTTAGGATCCAGAGAAGTTCTTTTTTTAATTAGGAGATGCCAGGGTTATGAAATAAAGCCTGCTACAGTGATTGATTGCTCCTAATACCAAGTAGTGTGAGTGATGCTGGGCCAAAGCATTTATTTATTTGGCTGTCTGAAATCCCTCAGAACTGGGCAGGTATAGCATCAAATTAGGGTAATTCTTCCCCCCCCCCCTCAGAATTAGAGCAATCAAATTTTTGAATTGCTCTGCTCCAGCTCCGGGCTCTGCTCCAAAGCCCTGATTCCCCCTTCTACTTGTACCTCCTTCTGGAACCATTTTGAAAAGTTAAAAGCAGTCTATAAAAACCTCTTTATGGCAACAATTTTGTGTTTTCAGCCACATAGCTCATCATCTGCCCGTGGCTGTGTGCAGTCATGTTCTGAATCCAAGATTTAATCAATCTGCTGGACACACTTCAGCCCAGCTTGTCCCACTCTAGATACTCAGGAAGAATGCCCAAATCAGAGATGCAACCCTCTCCTAAGCACCGCCCCCCAGCACTGATGGGACTCCAGATAGAACCATCTTGTCAAACCTAAAGTAGCTCTGCCATTTTCCGGCACATGCTTGTCCGTGTTCTGTTTCATTCCCGTCCAGCTGATTTGTTTGAGCTGGTTTAATCAGCCTGTTCAAGCCAGCTTTTTACGTGGTTAACCATGAGAAAGCAATGCCCGTGCATACGAATGTAGCACCGACACATCACGTAACGTGCACGCTAGATTGAAATCTGAGTTGTGGGCTTTCATATGCTAAGGGCTGGTCTACACGGCGAGGACGTCGGAGCGCACTATGGAACTTTCAGCATCGTACGAGATACAAATATTGGAAACATCATTGTTCAAAGCAAACATTTGGGTCTTCCTTGTAGCATTTTCCCCTGCAGCTCTGCTGCTCTGTACTTTCCTAGTTCCCCATCTGACTGGTTCTGTGAACTTCTATATAAAGAACAATATGATGTACTTAAAAGGCTTAATCAAATTGCTTGTTGGTGTCCAGCAGTAACAGACGTGGGGACATTGTGTTTATAAAGAGAGAGTGGCAAATTACTATCTAGGATCTAAAAAGTGCATTTCCACATTATGATTAATATCTGTTGTTCTCCCGTTGTTGTTTGATCAGAATTCTGTGTATCTGCAGTAACTTGCTTCTTAAAATCAATCTCACTTTTCTCTTCCCTTTGTACACCTCCATTTCAAGCAATCTGGCCTTTCTGTAAATGCTTTGGAAGGTCTTTAGGCTTCTTATGGCTAACTGTCCCACCCACTGATTTCCCTTTTATTCCCTGTTGCTTTCTTGCAGGTCTCTTCCACCTTGGTCTGCCGTTATCAATCTATCGACAGAATGGAGACACCCTGCTCAAATACAGGGGTAGATTAAGACTATAGTATTCAGGCTCTGATTAATCAAAATAATGTCCCTACCCATATGACCCTTCAAAATCTTCAGCTCTCCTGTGTCTGAGGATCAGATTGAATTCACAGGGCTGTCACCCAACTCACTTCACTTTGGTTGTATCAGGACCTGCGACCTCTAAGGCCTTAATTGAGGGGTTCTGAGCATCCTCATTGCTTTGGATGCTAGTCTGTAGCACTTAGTTCTGCCTCTGTGCAAATGTCTCCTCATTGGCCTCAGAGTGTGAAAGTGATGAGCACTGGAATGTAAGTGAGCAGGGCCAGTTCCTGAATAACTCCTTTTCTCAAGAGCAAGTGCATTGACTTGAGGCAGAGGTCCAGAGCAAACTGCAGCTGCATTCATGTCTCTTCTGCTTACTAATATCAGCAAGCCAGCTGTATAGACGCGTGACCTCCTTCGGTTCTCTAATGTGCTGAGACAGTGCACGAGCATAGGGCCTGATTCTGTAACCCAGCTATGCATGGAAGTCCTGTGGACACCCAAGATAGATCCACAAGTGGAGCAGCTGTAGAATCCAGCCCAGGTTCCTTCTCTCCATGTGTGTCAGGCTGGGAAACTGCATGCACTCGCACTCAGGTGCATCTGCATGACAGCACATCGGTAGGATTTTAAGTAGTGGATTGGAAGATACTAAGATTCAGGTTTTTTTCTCTGTTCTTTTGGACATCAGCGTGAGCCAGTCAAATGGAGAGATGACTCGCAAATTTGAAAATGAATCTGTTTCCTCACAGAGATTTGGAGGGAGGGGGGGAATACATAGCAAAGCAAGACCTGGTCAAAGAGACCATTCAAGGTCTCAGCCCCAGTAGCTTAATGAAGTTCATTCAAGGTCTCAGCCCCAGTAGCTTAATGAAGTTCATCTTCTGTAATGAAGATGAAGCAGAATTGTACATGCTGTGTTTAGGGCAGTTTCTTAAGAGAGGAAGCTATAACGAGTGACCTTCTTGTCCAGTTTTCACTGCATATATTAGTTCAGGGGTTCTCAAACTTAATTGCATTGCGACCCCCTTTTGTCGACAAAAATTGCTACATGACCCCAGGAAGTGGGACCAAAGCCCAAGAGTGGGAGCTGAAGCCCTTGGGCGACTAACCTGAGCCCCATCACCCATGATTGAAGCCTTCAGGCTTTGGCTTCAGCCCATGGCCCCAGCAAGTCTAACACCAGCCCTGGTGACCCCATTAATAGGGGATTGCAATCTACTTTGAGGTTGCGACCCACAGTTTGAGAACTGCCATTTTAAAACTTCTTCTTAGAATGCTTACTGTTAGTCATGGGGGAAGATGGCACAAAAACGGAGACCTGAATTAGTTTGTGTTTTGGAATTATTCCACTGTTTGAGCCCTAGTGAGGCATGATGTTCTCTGAGCACTTTTCAAGCCATCTGTATTGGGAAGGTGTCCTCAGTGCGCACAGAAATAAGACCACTTGGCTGAAAATTGCTGCCGATGAGTCAAAAGTTCAGCACAGACAAGGTTGATTAAGAGTCCTGGAGACTGAACTCCTCTTTATCCAGAGACAACTGCTATCCCAACAATGTGCCTCAACCTAGTTTGAAGGGGTCTACCTCTAGGGGGTAAGAGAGGAATCCTGTCTCCATGGCCCATTCAGACAGACTTTGGAGCCTTTCTGAGACTGCAGTGAGAACAGAGTTTTTATGGCTGGGTTTGAGTTGTGGTGGCCCAACGCATATGTGGCTTTTCCCCCCCTCTGTAGGTCAGATGCTGGCAAATGTGAGTTCAGTTGTGGAATATCTAAGTCTGAACGAACACCATGGAAGACTCCGATATTTTGGATGTGTGACTTTGCTGTGGGGGATGAGTCACACTGGGTATGTCTCCCTAGTGAATTAGTTTGTGTCAAACCCTAGCTGAGCAGAGAGAAGAGAGGATTCTCCAGTGGTTAGGGTGCTAATTGGGAGACCTGGGTTCAGCTCCCTGTTCTGTCACAAACTCCATGTACGACCTGCGGCAAGTTGCTTAGCCTCAGTTCCCTGTTTGTAAAATGGGATCGTGTAATCCACTCGGGTAGTGGGTCCCCCTCTGTTCCCAAGTATGTTACAGCCCCTGCAAGAGTGCCAGGGCTCTTGAGCTGAAGCTGTAGCAGCTCATGCTTTTAGCACTCAAGGTCTCCAGTTCAGTCTCTGGTGTGTCAGCCATCACAATAGCACTTTCCTGCCTCACAGGGGTGTTGAGAGGATAAATAAATTAAAGATTGTGAGGTGCTCAGATACTCATGAAATAGCAGCCATATAAGTACCTAAGATTAACTAAATATCTTTTCACGTGGGGGTATGAAGGAAGAGGAGAGGGATGGAGAAACTGGGATCCTGCCTTTGTGAAGTACAGCCTTGCAATTAGATTTCAGTGGCTGAAAAAATTCCACCACGTCATGTCTTTCTCAGTCGGAAAGAAAAAATTAAATCATTCTTTCAACTGTTTGCCATGGAGATATGGAGAGCTATGTTGCTATGTTACCAGGTGATACTGCGGTGCTGACTGCGTAACTGTTTGCTCTGGGGTTCGCAACAAAGAACATGATCGTTACCTTAGCCCTGTTGACCTCTTAAAGGAGGGGACCTCTCTTAAGACCAGATAAGTTTGTCCAATTTAAACCAAAAAGCAGTGGTAGGCAAGAACTGTTTATCCTTAAGCATCTCTCTCTTTATATATAATATATATTAGAGATTGTAAGTTCGTTGGGGCAGGGACTGTTGGAATTTGTTTTAGACAGTGACCACGGCTTCTTGGTGCTAGATATGTAATAACCGTGGGTATCACTTTTACGATTAGGTTTGGTACCAGTCAGATTATGAATGTTTGTAAGGTAGGTGTCCTGGTTTTGGATGTTAATGGCTTTCATTGTCTTGAAAAGGGCTGGATAAGTAACCCTGGAGACTGGATTCTTGGTAAATAGAACACCGGAAGCATGTTCAGCAGCAGTGCCAGCCTCTACTCCTATGCCACAGCCTTTAATTGGAGGGGCTGCCTCTAGGCAGACAGAGACAAATGTGGCCCACTAGCATTCGTCTGGGATTCGAGTGACCTAGGTTCTATTCCTGTCTCTGCCAGTGACCTTAAGCAAGTTGATTCATCTCTTTGAACCCCTGTTTCCCCTCTTGCCCGTCATCTGCCTTACCTGTTCATATGGTAAGCTCTTTGGAACAGGGACTGTTTCACTAAGGGACAGTCGTGACAGCACACGTAGGCACACTCAGGATAGCTTTGATCAAGCTAGCGCACTGTTACTAGCAGTGTAATCATCATGGCATGGGCTAGCCACGTGAGTACATACCTAGGGCCCCGGGTGAGCTTGTATTTGGGCAGCTAGCTGGTGCCATTGTGGCTACTCTGCTATTTTTAGCAAGCTAGCTCAGGTATGCCGACATGTGTCAGTCTTGCCACCCAATTACCATGTAGACATACCTAAGCGTATGTTTAGCAACCAGGATAATGGGGCCCTGATATCTGCTGTAGCATCTAGATGCTACCATAGTGCAAATAACAAGAAGAGGGGATTTGCTGTCTGTGTTCATTCAGTTCTTTGGCTGCTTTGCCAAGGCTGCCAGGACTTTCACTTGTGGGAGCAGTTTTGTGGTGTGGAGCTTCTAGTATCAAGGCTGAGACCATCACAAATATCATTAATACCCACTGTATCATCAGGAACTACTGCTGTGTGTTGCACCCACCTTGCGATCACCTGGCACTGGTGTAAATGAAGATGCAAGGTGCTGGGCAATGGAAAATAGGTCAGAAAGGCACTCGTGCCATTTTATACCTCAGGCAGGGGCAAAACAATGATGGCTGCTATAGTTACTGACTTCATTTTCAAGTCTACAGATGTTTAGGGAAATGGGTGTCCTGCGGTTTTTTGCAAGGTTGACAGGCCCACTGCTCATGTATCCAGTTTCACAACTCTCTCCTTCCAACTGTGTGCACTAGGACACTCCCAAGCGCATTACCCCAGACCCACTCCTGCTGCCCTTGGTGCACATCCTCTGTGCGCTCTACCTTCTCCTGAGGCCTTGTGGGATAGTTCCCCATCTTTCCCCAGAATTCCCCAGTATAAACATTGAGAGTGGCTGCGTGGACACTTGTGATGGCAGAGAAGCTGCTGTGTGGGCTTTGTGACTTGCTGACTGACTGTGTCTCTAACTAGTTTTAAAATCATAGTGGGATGGATCTCAGAGACTGAAAATCCGTATTGAGATGGTCTTCTGTGGCCTGTGCAGGATTGTTCCTTTCATAATTTCACTATTTTAGTTGCAGCAGCACCTGAGGGTTCTAACCAAGATCAGGACCCCATTATGCTAAGCACTGTACGCTTAGAGACAGTCCTTGCTTTTTAGAGTTTACAGCCAGAATGGGCAAGGGCAGACAAAGGGTGGGAGAAGGGACAGATTATACCCATTTCACAGATGGCCACTGAAGAAGAGAGAGATCCAAGTGACTTGCGCAAGGTGTTTGTGGCAGAGCCAGGAATTAAGCCTAAATCTCTCAAATCCCTGTCCAGTGATTTTAACCATATCACTGTCCAGTTTACTTGCTAGTGCTTTGTCTAGTCTGGTTTTAATTGTCCAGGCATTGGGATTTCTGCCACTGTCCTTTTGGGAAACTGTTGCCATATCAGAGAGGCTTGTTGGCTGCGGTTCTAATACGCAAGCTGTAAAATTCCAAGAGCAGTAAAGAGAAATAAATAAATAAAACATTAGGCCTCAGAGTGTTCACTTTAATTTCCATTAGCTGAGGGTTTTCTTTTTCTTTCTTTGCTGAGTATATGTTCCTAGCGGAGACACAGCTGAACTATTTAAGTTATTTATGATGCTGTACAGAGAAGTTCCTGGCCTGGAGCTGAGTTCTGGGCTGTCAGTCACAGCCAGTTTTCTTTTATTTCCATTTGAATACTTGAAAATAACAACGTAACATTTTGTGCTGCCTGGAAGACTCATTAATTATAGCGTAGAGAGTCTTGATGGGGCCTCAGTATTACCGTTAGTCCCATTTTTATGAGGTTTGTAGCTGGGTCCCTAAATTGTTTTGAAACGGGTAAAAGACGATATAGTTATATGTTGGTGTGGGGTTCTGGTTATTGGAAATGGGATGGAGAACCTTTCACCTCTTAAGTCAATAGTTTGAAGCCAATCCACATCAAAACTGGCTAACTCACTGGACAGGGAGGGTCCAGTGATTAGGGCCCTAGCCTAGGACCTGGGTGACCTGGGTTTAGTTCCCTGTTCTGCCACAGACTTCCTGCATGATCTTGGGTGAATTATTTAGCCTCTCCATGGCTCATTTCCCTCTTTGTCAAATGGGGATGCTAGTACCTTACGCAGGTGTGAGGATAAAAATATCAAAAAGACTGTAAGGTGCTCAGATATTGCAGTAATCAGCAGGGCCATATACTTACCTAAGAGAGGCCATGAAACAGGCGTTAGATATGTGTGAAATGAGTTTGGGTCTTGCGCCACTTCCAGTGGAAAGTTGTCCACATCTTGAAAATCACCAACTCAGATTGCTAGCCTCGTTGGCAGTCTCGGTAAAGAGATCTCCGATACTATGGTGATGAGTAGAAGAACAAGACCTTGAGAGGCCAGGTTACTCCTGCCCTTATAAGAGGTGGCGGTGCACTGGCAGAAGGTCTGTGAAGGACACTTGTACTACTATTGCCCATGTTGTACCTGTCCCATGGACAAATAGAGGACTAAGATTCCAGTCAGCTGCTGAGGCGTTGTTGGCCTGTTACCTGTACTGAAATTATCTAACAGCCGTTAGTCTCTTGTGTCCCAGCATTGATTCTTAGAGCACCTGGAAACCCTTCTGGAATGCACTTGCCTTTGTTGATGCTGTGGATTAAAAGGGACCAACTTGTCCATTTTTCTTTCCAGCTCTTGTCATGCAAGGAAACCGTGACCTCAGTCACTGGACTGAATCACGTGCTCCGCTCCTTTGTGTTTCTCCTTTTTATTCTGGACCCAAGCATCCTGTCCCGTTATCCCTGCTGTGTGGAAGACATGCTACCAAATAGGCTTTATGATCCTTTGATGTCTGGAATATTTCCTAGATTGTTCTTATTGTTTTATTTATTATTCTAACAAAATTTGTTGCTAAAATACTTTGAAAGTAGTTCTAGTAGCACGTTTAGTTTACTGCTACTTGGTATGTTGGCAGCAATAGGCAGACATTGATTCTGAGAGCACCTTTGTTAGGTAGGGTAAGCATCAGTATCCCCATTTTACAGAGAAGGAAGTGACTTGTTCAAGGCCATGCAGTGAGTCCGTGTCTGGGCCTCAGAATACAACTCTAGACTTCCAATGCTTGGCTCATTCCTCCAGCTCACACTGCCTTTCGCTTAAACCATATTTTCCATGAAGCGCTCTCAAAGCACTTACTGATTTCAATAGATGATTGACTTTCAGGTGACACTAGGGCGGTGCCTCTAAACTCCGAAATGGCAAAGGATTTGGATTGAAGGATAAAACCACAGGCTAATAGTGGCATTGGGGCTGAGACAGCCTATTCTTCTTTGAGTGCTTGCTCATATCGATTCCAATTAGGTGAGTGCACGCAGCGTGCACGCTCGTCAGAAGATTTTTACCCTAGCAACACTCAGTGGGTTGGCTGGGTCTCCCCCTGGAATGGCGCCACAACAGTGCCGGATATATACCCCTGCCGACCCAACGGCCCCTCAGTTCCTTCTTACCGCCCGTGACAGTTGTTGGAACTGTGGAGTGTGGCTTTGCTGATCTCCACATCCCTAGCTTCTCATAGTTCTTTGCTCTTTACTGTGTTTATAGTTCGAGTTCTTCTATTCATAGTTAGTGTATATAGTTGCAGGGGGGATCGGGGATTAGCCCCTTTCCTCCACCCCGGTGCGGGCCCATGCCCAAGGCACCAGGATTCAAATCGTGCTCAGCGTGCCAGAAGCCGATGTCAATAGGGGATCCCCACGACTCCTGCTTGTCGACAAGTGCCGCATTTGCAAGTCATTTAAACCAAGGACGAAGGAGGAGTGGGACTTACATTTGAAGCAGCTCCTCATGGAGTTGGCACTTAATGCTGCAACATTGGTACCAAGCGCCCAACAGACTGCCTCGGTAAGGAGCGCCCCTTTGGCACCAGATCACTCCAGTACCAAAAAGGAGTCCCGGCACCGACCTCTACCGGCACCGACTCCTCGGCACTGCTTCCTTTCCCCGACTGGGAAATGACATGGTGCTCCAACTCCAGCCCTGCAGAAGGAGCACTCGGTTAAGATGGTTCATCGAGCACCATCATCCGCTGCGGCACCGTCGAAGCCAGCACTGCAGATTGCAGCTCCATCTGGCTCGGCACCGTCAATTCCGGTCCCACAAGGGCCATTCAGTCTGGTGCCAGACAGCTCTCTGGCTGTGGTTGAGCTTGTTCTTCCTTCTACGCCGGAGACCTTCTCTACGGCAAGGGAGCTCATTGCTTTGACGGAGCCGATATGTCCTCAACCCCCGGCACCGCCGGTGCGGGCTGTTCAATCCATTGGCAAGCTGGCCCTCGTAAGATCTCCTTCCGTTGGTCCACCAGAGAGACGTCATTCCAGATCACGGTCTCGCAGGCGCTCTCGATCACATTGTTCCCACTCCCGGCGCTGCTCGCAGTCCCGGTACCGCTCTCCATCGCGGTACCGGTCGCACTTGCGGCGACGTTCAACATCTCGTTCACCGGACAGATACTCCCGGTACTGATTTGGCTCTCGGCACCAATCTCGGTACTGTGTATCCCGCAATTGCTCCAGGTGAAGGGACTCGAGATCCCGGTCGACCTCCCGGCACTGGTACGGTAGAAAGTTTCGGTCTCGCTCACAATACCGCCACAGCTCCTGGTACTGCTCCCCGGTACCGCCTCAGGATCGAGCGTCAAGAACAGTGGCGGCCTCCCAGGGTCTCTCGGCACCACCATGGCCTTCGAGACACACATCAGTATCGTCTCAGGCTGGCAGTGCATCCTAATATCAGGAGGGGGAATCTGACGTCCCCAGCCAATATCCGCAGGGACAAAGCCACAAACAAGGGCCTCATCACTGGTCCTTCTGGACACCATAGGCATACCACCAGGCTCAAGGTGCCCCATCAGTGGCTCAGCGCTCGGCCCCGTCAGAACACCAGGTACCAGAGGCGACAGCGAGCCGCCCTCCCTCTACGGGCATGGACGAGGCTCCAATTCCCTCTGCAGTCACTGAGGTTCCACCTGATGCAGATGATGCCCCTCAAGTGCACGACCCATCTCAGGACCCATTTGATCCTGGGCCTCTCCTCCTCCTCCTCCTCCTCACCTGATGAGGCGGTAGCAGGAACATCCTCCTCAGGCCTTCCACCAATCGATCTCAGAGCCTATCAAGACCTCTTGAGGCGGGTGGCCCAGAATATGAACTTGTAGGTGAAGGAGGTCACTGAAATAGAGGACCCAGTCCTGGACATCTTATCGGCTGATGCACCCACTAGAGTGGCTCTCCCGTTCATCCGCACTATACAAGCCAATGCGGACACCATTTGGCAATCCCCAGCTTCAATTCCACCTACAGCTAGGGGAGTAGAGAGGAAATATATGGTCCCCTCAAAGGGGTACGAATATCTCTACACCCACCCACCACCCTGCTCTCTGGTTGTCCAATCAGTGAACGAACGGGAGCGTCATGGCCAGCAAGCATCAGCTCCTAAGGTGAAGGAGGCTAGACACATGGACCTCCTAGGCCGCAAAATATACTTGGCTGGGGGCCTCCCACTTAGGGTGGCTAACCAACAAGCCCTCCTAAGTTGGCATAACTTTAATACATGGGTGTCCGCGGAGAAGTTTATGGAGCTTCTTCCCCTGGAGTCTCGGCCAGAGTTTACAGCCCTGCTTGAAGAGGGTAAAAAGGTAGCAAGAACCTCGCTCTAGGCCTCTCTGGATGCAGTGGACTCGGCTGCCAGAACTCTGTCATCCGGAGTGACAATAGGGTGTATCTCCTGGTTCCAGGCTTCAGGCCTTCCCCTTGAATTGCAACAGACCATTCAGGATTTATCCTTCGAGGGCCAGGGCCTTTTCTCAGACAAAACCAACCCCAGGCTGCAAAGTCTGAAAGACAACCGGGTCATAATGCGCTCGCTGGGTATGCACACGCCAGTGACCCAACGAAAGTCCTTCCGGCCCTAGCCACACTGCCCTTACAACCAGTCTAGGCCGTGTCAGGACGCTACCAGAAGGCGTGGCAGGGGAATCGGTGGAGGCAGTCTGGTCCTCAAGAAACCCAAAGTCAAGTGCCTTCTAAACCACCAACAGGGCCCAAGCAAAACTTTTGATGGGACGCCCGAGGACGGACCACGAGTTATCCTATCGGATCCTTCTCCCTCCTTTTTTAACCGCCTCTCCCATTTCCTTCCTGCCTGGTCCCAGCTAACCTCAGATCATTGGGTCCTCCGCACGGTGGAAGCGGGATACCACCTCCAGTTTGTTTCAAACCCCCGCCACCAGTGCCTCTTCAGGGACCTCTCACACGAGCAAGTGTTCTTACAAGAGGTCCAGGCGCTCCTAAAACTGGGAGCCATAGAGGAGGTGCCAGAAGACATGAGGGATAAGGGGTTCTATTTCTGCTGCTACTTAATCCCCAAGGCAAAGGGAGGTCTACGATCGATCCTAGACCTGCGTGAGCTCAACAAATTCCTGATAAAGCTGAAGTTCCGCATGGTATCCCTGGGGACCATCATCCCATCCCTGGATCTGGGAGACTGGTATGCCGCCTTCGATATGAAGGACGCTTATTTCCACATCGCCATTTATCCACCACACAGACGGTACCTCCGTTTTGTGGTCAACCACCAACACTTTCAGTTCACGGTACTTCCCTTTAGCCTTTCTACAGCTCCAAGGGTCTTCACCAAATGCGTAGTTGTAGTAGCCGCCTCCCTCCGCCGTATTCGAGTACACGTCTACCCGTATCTTGACAATTGGCTCATTCGAGGGACTTCCCAGTCACAAGTATCGCAGCACTTGTGCATCGTCAGAAACCTCTTCGGGAGCCTAGGCCTCATGATCAGCACAGAAAAGTCTACTCTGACTCCCACGCAGAAAATAGACTTCATCGGAGCTGTTCTGGACTCCAGTCCGGCCAGAGCCTGCCTCCTCCAGTCGCATTCTCAAATGATGGCTTCAATAATTCAAAGGGCTTCAATCCTTTCCGACAACGTTGGTGCGCACTTGCCTCAGCCTAACAGGTCACATGGCCTCCTGCACATTCGTGACCAAGTACGCGAGGCTACGTCTCCGTCCCTTCCAAACCTGGCTGGCTTCAATATACTGTCCACACAGAGACAGTCTGGATTTGGTGCTCACTATCCCCAGGAAGGTTCTTGACTCCCTCGTTTGGTGGTTAGACCCCTCTCTGGTTTGCACAGGGATTCCATTCCACCCACCGCAACCCTCGGTGGCCCTAACCACAGACGCGTCATCTCTGGATTGGGGTGCCCACCTTGGGAGCCATCACACTCAAGGCCTCTGATTGCCCCAAGAGCTGGCCCTGCACATCAACGTGAGGGAGCTGAGAGCAGTCCGTCTAGCATGCCAGGTGTTTCAGGACCATCTACAAGGCCCTTGTGTATCAGTGTTCACAGACAACACAATGGCCATGTTTTACATAAACTAGCAGGGCGGAGCACGCTCCTCCCTCCTTTGTCGAGAAGCCATTCGCCTCTGGGACTTTTGCATAGCCCACTCTATGATTTGGTAGCGTCTTTTCTCCCAGGAGTCCAGAACACTCTGGCAGAACAACTCAGCAGGTCCTTTCTGTCTCACGAGTGGTCAATACGCCCGGACGTTATCCATTCTGTTTTCCGGAGATGAGGCTTTCCCCACATAGATCTCTTTGCCTCTTGAGAGAACAGGAAATGCCAGGTGTTCGGCTCCTTCCAAGGATGCTCCCCGGGCTCCCTCTGACGCACTCCTGATCCCGTGGAAGAGGCACCTACTCTATGCCTTCCCACCGTTTCCGCTCGTCCACAGAGTCCTACTCAAGCTCCGCAGGGACAGAGCCCACCTGATCCTCATTGCTCCAGCATGGCCGAGGCAGCATTGGTACACCCTGTTGTTCGACCTCTCCATGGCAGACCCGATCCCCCTGCCGCTCTGGCCGGACCTCATAACACAGGACTTCGGCAGACTTCACCATCCGGACCTGCCATCCCTTCATCTCACAGCATGGCTGTTGTGTGGTTGAACTAGTCTGAGTTGCGTTGCTCTGCCTCAGTACAACAGGTGCTCTAGGGCAGTAGGAAGCCTTCCACGAGGACGACATATCTCGCCAAGTGGAAGTGTTTCTCCTACTGGTGCGCTCAGAATAACTTTGTCCCCGGACAGGTATCGGTCCCCGCTGTCCTGGATTACCTATGGTCCCTGAAAGAGCAGGGCCTGGCGGTCTCTTCTATAACGGTGCATTTGGCAGCTATTTCCGCCTTCCACCCAGGGGAAAATGGCAGTTTAAATCTTTTCTCACCCTATAGTTTCCAGGTTCCTTAAGGGATTGGAGCAGTTGTACCCTCAAGTCAGACACCCGTCCCCTACCTGGGATCTAAACCTGGTGCTAGCCAAGCTTATGGGTGCCCCTTTTAAGCCTCTGGCCACCTACTCACTGCTGTACCTCTCCTGGAAGACAGCCTTTCTTGTCGCTATCACCTTGGCAAGACGAGTATTGGAGCTTCGGGCTTTGACAGTGGATCCCCCGTATACGGTATTCCACAAGGACAAGGTACAGCTGTGACCACACCCCTCTTTCCTCCCTAAGGTGGTGTCTGCCTTTCATGTCAATCAAGACATCTTTCTCCTAGTCTTTTTCCAGAAGCCGCACTCATCGCGTCGGGAACAACAACTGCATATCTTGGATATTCGCAGGGCTCTCACCTTTTATATCAAGAGGACCAGACCCTTCCGATGTTCACCTCTATTCTTTGTAGCAGTAGCATACTGGATGAAAGGCATGCCAGTCTCTTCCCAAAGAATTTCATCTTGGTGACATCCTGCATCCGAACATGCTATGAATTGGCTCACATTCCAGCTAACCATCTCACCGCCCATTCTACTCGGGCGCAAGCCTCATCTGCTGCTTTCCTGGCCCATATCTCCATCCAGGAAATATGTCACGCTGCTACCTGGTCATCAGTTCACACCTTTGCCTCACTTTACGCATTGCTTCAGCAGTCCAGAGATGATGTAGCCTTTGGCTCAGCAGTTTTGCATTCTGCAACATCTCACTCCAACCCCACCGCATAGGTAAGGCTTGGGAATCACCTAATTGGAATCGATATGAGCAAGCACTCGAAGAAGAAAAGATGGTTACTCACCTTTGTAACTGTTGTTCTTCGAGATGTGTTGCTCATATCCATTCCAAACCCGCCCTCCTTCCCCACTGTCGGAGTAGCCGGCAAGAAGGAATTGAGGGGCGGTTGGGTCGGCAGGGGTATATATCCGGTGCTATAGTGGCGCCACTCCAGAGGGCAACCCAGCCGACCCACTGAGTTGCTAGGGTAAAAATCTTCCGACGAGCGTGCACGTGGCGCGCGCACACCTAACTGGAATGGATATGAGCAACACATCTCGAAGAACAACAGTTACAAAGGTGAGTAACCGTCTTTTTCCAGTTGGTCAAAAAGAGCCTTGTTTCCATACTGGATGTTTTGCCAGACTCCCCCTCTGTTTGTTTCTCTTTTGTTAGAACAGACAGTATCTGGTGGAACCTATTGTAGCAGATGGAAGCAGAGCAAACAGGTAAGTGTTCCTGGTGTTCATGAACCACCAGGCCATGTGAACAGCAGTCAGTTAGCTGACATGTCTTTATTTAGAGGCTTAGGTAGTATTTGATCAAAGAGCAAGGAAAACTTGCCCTCAACTCTGCTTCTACATACTAAACTCTTCTGACTTATTTCTCACTAAGGGCCTGATCTTGGGAGATGCTTAGCAACTCGTGAGATCGAGTGCTAAGGAAATTTTAGCCCTAAAGCCCCCTAAGAAAAATGCAGCTACTAATGGAGTAGTTAAAAAGCTGGCTGGTAGGGGCAGCAACGTGAAAGAGGAGAAACTGTCCCCCCCCCCCCCCCCCACACACAAAAACGGGGGGATTGTAGTATCTTGTATAACGTACAGAGCGTTGGTCCTCAGCTTTTCCTGGCCACCTGAGTGAATTAGCTTTGTATGTTGTACAGGCTTGTGTGCTATTGTTGCCTCAAAGAATATAAAGCCCAAGGACCAGATGAACAATAGATGCAGCCTTGACAACAGATTTCCACTGCATTGCTGAATCCACAGTCTTTGTCAGAGGATGAACAAATGTATTAGCGTTAACTCCCACCCACACTCCCCCCTGGGTTTTTCTGTAGACTCTGTTTATATTTTTACTTTTCCTAAGAAAGGATTGAATTTATCAGATGAATATGGATTGCTGAATGTACCCTATTTGCAAGCAAAACAAAGCTCCAGACATGTGAATGTGAAGATTGTTTCTCATTCTAGACAAATCTTAACAGCCTTATAGAGTTGGAAAATGCTTTCGTTTAAAGCTTCCTTGTAATCATTACTCAGTTGTAAATAATCCAGTCATATTTTAGGGACTAATTCTGCTCCTGTTATTAATTTCACCTTGTACATTACCAAGGGCCTGATCTAAACTTCATTGAAGTCAGTGGAAAGACTCCCAGCATCTTGAGTGATCTTTGGATCAGCTCCTAAATGATCAGCTTCATTTCTGTGGGAATACTCACATGGTAAGATGCTACTGAATGCAAGCCAGTATGGCAGTATCAGGCCTCATAGTAATTGTTTAAATATACTTTGTGTGTGTGTGTATTTATAAGATTCCATTTTATGTAGAGGAGCTCAGAACACTTTGGAAATAAATTAAGCCTAATAACACCCTGGGAGGTAGGGAAGTATCCCCATTTTATTATTGGAAACTTAGGTACAGAGGTTAACTAACTGTCCCAAGGTGACACAACAAATCAGTGGCAGAGTTGGGAATAAAACCCACAAATTCTGATTGCTGTTCCTTTGCTCCAAACAACATTTCCTCCCATGTACCCTCTAAGCAAACAATGCCAGAGGCCTTGCGAAGCATTGATTTCAAAACACCTCGTATAGAGTCCAATACCAAGGTCCTAATGTCCATAATCATCCGACTGAGAGGAGGGGGGAACCTGAAAGATGAGGTAGAGCTCTTCACTTTATGATGTTCAGTCATTTATTTCTGCAAAGCTGGCTCCTGTACCAGGGTGGGTGACATCTACTAATAATTCATAGGCGCTGAGCCTCTCAAGTTTATATTTTGGCAAAAGGTAATCTCTGTGTTGCTGGCAGCTGGTGCCCTTGTCAAAGCTGGCTACTGTCATTCAGCATGACTAGGACAGATGTTCTACTCCTGTCAGTCTCCAGCCCCATTTGGAAACCAAAAAATGTTAGGTTGGAGATCTGAGGGCTCTGATAATTTGTAGGGAGAAAGGGAGATAATCAGCAGTGCAATTTTTAGCATGGCTGCTGTTAATCTTTAGATGAATGTACTCAAAAGGAAATCCTTATCAGGTATCAAGTGCTCATTAATATTTGTCATTATTTGCAGCAGAAAAGGGATAACAATATTAGATATTCTGATATGGCGGCTTTCAAGTCAACTCTTTTTCTTTCATTATCGGCTGGGTGAAATTCAGATTTTCCCACCTACAAATTCATCAGACAGTACTTTACCCCTACTCCCCCGCCATGTACAAACACTCAAAAAAAGTTCAACAAAAGCCAGAAAACTCTCGATCTGGCAGTTTTTTATCCAGAAGGATTTTTTTTTTCTGGTGGAGCTGTTGGTAGGAGCTGCTCATCAAAAATGCTCACCATTTTTTAATATAGTGGCACAAATTACAACTGTTTGTTGTGAAATTGATACGTGTCTGTGTGTGTGAGAGAGAGAGAGAATCTTGTTCTGAGACTGATATAGTGTTGCTTTATGTTGATTGCTCCTAGCCTTTTCACTAGAGCAGATCAAACAAATTTTAACCAAAAAGTTTGTTTTTCTAAAAGATTTTTGTCAAATTGTCAACTCTTTCAAATTTTCAGAGGGAGGGATGGTTGTTAAAAGTTGTGCAACACTTTTTTTAATTAAAAAGTTTGAACAAAACCAACACAATTGGGTTAGTAATTTCTTGTTTATCAAAAACTGGGCTTTTGGTAAATGAAATTTTTCAAGAAAATGATGTTGAAATGACAAACAAGGGTCGATTTGGAAGCCTCTTGAATGAAAACATCATTTTATTTTAAAAAGTACCACCAAATTTTTTTGTGTTCCACTTTTTTGTCCACAAGTAAAATTTTCAAAGGCACTTAAGTCTCACTTTCAGAAGTACGTTAGGATGTCTCGGTGAAAGTAATGGAATTTGGGCTGCTGAGTGCATAAGTCATTTCTGAAAATGGGACGTAGGCTCCTAAATCACACAGGTGCTTTTGAAAAATGTACTGCTTTCCCTCCCCCCTCCCTCACCCCACACTTTTCTCAGGCACCTTTTTACCAGTGTCAGACTAGAACCTCAACTGTGCCAGGCAGTAATGGCCTGAGCTGAACAGTACTGGCTACAGCGTTAGGTATCGGAGATCCTGTTTGGGTGGCAGTGCTTTTAGGGCCTGGTTCTGTAATCATTACTCTCATAGATTTTTCCATTGTACTCTCTGGACTTACTACTCATGTGCATAAGGGTCACATAGGATCAGACCCCTCTCGAGAAGGGTGGTATCTAGTTACAGGGGAATGAGGAGCAATATGTTGCAAAGAAGGTGACTGCTTGGTGGGACCTAATGCAGTGGGAACAGAGTTTCCTTGTTTCACAATCATAAAGCACTGAATGTGGGGCTGTACTGTATCCCAGCCTTTCTAGAGGTCTGATCAAACACTAGCTCAGAGCTCTTCAAGGAGCTGTGTCCTAGTGTAAGACACTAAGCTGGGAGAGCCAGGAACTCCTTAGCTTTAATGATATTTCTCTCTCTCCTTTTGTGGACTCATTGGAATCATATAGGGACTGATCCAAAGCCCACTGAAGCAACAGAAAGACTCCTCTGACTTCACAGGGTTGAGATCAGGCTCCAAGGATCTGATTTTTCTGGAAGTGCTGAACATGCGCAGCTGCACTTGGAGTTCTTGGTTCTCGTGACCTCTGAAAACCAAGCCCTTGTCCTCTTCCTTAGTTTCCCCATCTGTAAAATGGAGAGAATGCACCAGCATCTGCCTCACAGGAATAGTGCCCAAGTTGTCAAATGCACTAAGGAGCAAGAGTGATGGCTATATTTGCCTTCTGTTTTGCCAGAGCAGCAGAAAAGCCATGGGGCACCCTTAACGATTGACAAAAATAACTGAAGTTCCTGAGGTTTCCTTGTTTTCCTCCTGGAGGCTTTTTGTGCTGGACTTTATTTCTTATGTTAAGTATTATCCGCTTATGTTGAAAAGGACATGGGCTCTCTGACCTGACAGCTCATTACGTGAGGCAAGAGAATGGGGAGTGCATGTTGCACATGGTATGGCACACGCCAGACGAGACAGGAGATTTGTAGGTGAAGATACATAGATCTAGGGAGGGGGAAAGAGAGAACCCTGTGTTTAAAGATCACGGCCTTGATTCTTCTCTATAATTCATAGCGTCATGTCAAGGAGCCTTCCTCAGAGGGGAAGGCTGGTCCAGTGGTTAGTGTGTCCTGTGTGATTGAAATTGACTTCAGAGTCATCAGAAGTGAGTGTGTGAGTCTCTGGTTTGGTCTCTTTGCAGTTTTGTGGAATATTTTGAATGGGAAGTTGTCATCCCATTGAACACCCAGGACATAGTTGATTATTCCATTGATAAGCTGGGCTTTTCCTAAGCCAGCTGCTCTTTACCTATTGGGTTCTGGGAAGTGGGTGGGGTTAAAGAATCCCTGCCCCAAGCCTAAGGGGAGGATCTATAGGACCTCAAAACCCAACTGAGTTCAGGGGGCAACTAATAAAAGAACAGGGACAGGAGTGCGGTCAGAGGGTCAAAGATGATGCTGGGCAAGTGACTAAGTCTCTCAGGGCTCCAGTTCCCCGTTATTTATTGCCCTGCCCTCCCTCAGAGGAGTGTTGTGAGGATAAATACAGTAAAGATTGTGAGGTGCTCAGATATCACAGTGATGGGGCCCTCAAAGTCCTTAAGATAGGCAGAGAAGGACTTACCTCTGGCAAAAGACAATGGGCTTAATTGTACTGTCGTTTCTCCCACTCCCCCAACAGGTGCTGCCACCAGAAGGTTTTAAAATAGTCAAGGGTCCTCTGTAGGGAACTCCCCAGAGGTGTTGAATCAGCGTATTTCCCCGGTACCAGTCCTTGTCCTTTCCCTGGCTAATACTCCACATTTGATGGCACTGGTCTGCTCCATTTGCTGCTAGAGCAAAGGTCATAGGCATTTTGCCCTGCCTTGACTTTCCACCACATGCCAGCTTCTGTTGGCTTCCCCAAGTGGGAACCCAGAAGTGAACTGAGTTAGGATGGTTTCATCAGTGGCTTTCTCCATCTTTAACTCATCTCGAGAGAACTTTTTTTTTCTTTAAACCAAAAGAACTAGCTAAGGGTTAAAATATTGATCTTTGTTCAGTCTTTGGCTTTTCATAGATTTTAAGGTCAGAAGGGACCCTTTTGATCATCTAGCCTGACCTCCTGTGTAACACAGACCAGAGAACTTAGCCTAGTGATTCTTGCATCTAGGACAGTAGCTTGTGGTTGAGAGTATCCCTTTTAGAAAGGCATGCCAAATTTTGTCTTTTGGTTTCAAATGCCCTTCTGTTGAATCATATACTTTAGGACTAGATCTCGTGCCTAGATACTGTGACTATCAAGTGCTCCATAGGAGACATGTGGATCCAGTCTTTCCCACATCCCAGTTAAAATGCAACTGTGTTTATTATACATGAGACAAGGTAGGTGAAGTAGTATATTGTTGTTCAAACTTCTGCTGGTGAAAGAAACAAGCAGTCACTCCACTGAGCTCTTCTTCAGCTCTGTGGAACTGGAAAGCTTGTCTCTTTCACCAGCAGAAGTTGGTCAAATAACCACCTTGTGTCTCTCCTGTCCTGGGACCAACGCTGCTACAATGCTGCAAACAACTTAGTGTTTTGTCCAATCTAATTTTAAACATTTTTGCCTGTGAACAAAGAAACAGATAGCAAAAGCTGTTTAAGTTAAATCTACATGGTAATTGAAAGACTACTTCAGTTTCACTTAACCTCTTTTGGAACAGAATAATCGTTTTCCTCTTCTCTCTGGTTGGATAGTTTCCTTTTAGCTTTTGTGCAGACCCAACAAGCGCAAGAAAAGTCCAGCCTTCTACTGAAATGATTTGAAATGACTAAAACATCTATATTTCTGTACTTCAAACCCCTCTATAGTTTGATCCTTTCCCCGCTGTTGTAAATTGCAAGGAGTGTAGGGAGGGTGAGTGGTGGAAGTTTTATAATTGCACAGCTGTTGTGGGAGAACAAAAGGTACCTAGCCTTTTACTGAATCTTTTATGACTTGCAGAATCATTTGTTGTTAGGTTTGTTTGGTTTTCTTTTTCCCTTTAGATCTGCCAGAAGTGCATAAAAAGGAGCATAATCAGTTTCAAATGCAACACAATCTAGGTTTTGGAATTGCTGGCTTGTTTTTGTTGTATCTTATAATTTGAGAGGTCTTCATAATTTACTCAGATCTCATTCATCACCACATGATCCTGGGTACAGGGCATTAGCAATTGACGTGCCATTTAATTTCAAATACTCTAATGGGTTTAGAGTGACAGGACAGAGGAAACTCAGACAAACTTCATACTTTTTCTCATTTGTAATTTAAAACAAACCTTTGTCTGATAACCAGTGTGAAGACTGAGGGGCTGATGAACTAGCATCCCTTCCCAAAATGGATCTTTAAATGTATTTTCATTATATAAACACTTGAGCCAAATGAAAATATTGATTTTTAAATTGATTTAAATGGAGCTGTGCCAGATTATAATAGTAGAGGATTTAGCCTGGTCCGTCTCTCGCTCTCGCTCTCGCTCTGGTTAGAATGATGCAGTGCTGGGGCCAAATCCTTCCCTGCAATTCAGCTGTTTTACGACTGGTTAACCAGCACATGGCATAGAATTGGTGGCAGTGCTTGATGTTTTCCACACACAGAGGAACAATCCCTGCCCCAGAGAGCATATGATCAAATAAACAAATGCAGATGAAGGAGGGCAGGAAAGGATGGAACATTCAATGTGATTGGATTTGGGGAGGGGGGCGATAAATCCAAATTTTAATAGTTGTTTTCATAGGGGTCACATCCCAGGGTAACTGCATATTTCTCATTTCCACCTATGTTTCTTTCATCACACCCAGTTTCCCTAATGGTAAATAATGCAATGTATTCTACCTGCAAAATGTATGCTTTTGAGCTCTCATCTTAGTCAGAAAAGTGACTCTAAGATTGGCTCCTCCTTGCTCTGCTTATCGCCTCTTGTGTGCCTTTGAGTCATAGCCACAACATTTTATTCCTGTTAGCCCTGCCCGGCTCAATAAAGCTATGGAAGAGTAATCTATGTTTTATTCTGCCTTGTGCATAATTCTGTGTAATTGTCAGCAAGCTGTGGATATAAGACTGGATAAAAGAACCAGCGCTGTGCTTCCTTTTTTTTTTTTTTTTTTTTTTTTTTTAAAGATCCCACGCTGATTTTGTAAGGCCAACAGTGAGGAAAAAACATGTCTTGACTTGGAAATGGAGCATATTTTCCCTAGAATAATTGAAAGATGATAAATGCAGAACCCCACCATGTCAATTTTAGAGACGCATTTCCTGGATTACAACTGCTCTTTCACTAGCAAGGCCCAGTAATCCCTGTAGTCTATATTTTCCCCTCTCTCCTTTTAATTGCCTGGATCATGAATTTATGCTCATTAGATAAGTCCTCTGTTGTAAAGAAAAGGTGAGTGTGGCTAACTAGCTCTTGAACTACATATGTCAAAAACATGAGCAGTCTACAGTGACACACTTTGTGTGTTCGTGCGGCTTGTCTCTTGTCATGTCACGTATTTGTTCTGGGAAGGTTGTATTTTGGTGAGCATTAATCCCAGCGCCAGATAAGGTGTGGGTACAGGAGATGGTTCTGACTTGGCAGTCTAGAAAGAAAAACACATTTAAGTGGGCTGTGATGGCTGAGTAGGAAGGATGGCTAAGGTTGGGAGACGTGGCTCTGTCACAGACTTCTTGGGTGATGTTGACCAACTTACTTAAGGTTTGCCTACACAGGGGATACTCAGGAAAGTTTAACCAAAATTAACTAAAGGTACGAAATTAATATGGGTTAGTTAAACTGCATTAAACTCCTTTGTGGACATTCTCATTCAGAATTTAAGTGGCCTTAATTTGGTTTAGCGTACTTCACTTTGAATTCACTTAATTCACCTTAGTTCCCCTATCTGTAAAATGGGGATAACAGCATTGCCCTACCGATCAGGTGTGTCGAGATACTCATATACTACAGTGATGGGTGCTGTAGAGATGTAGATCCTAAGAGAGATGACTGAGTAGGCCGTGGCAATTTGGGTTCCTTGTTTTAAGTGTCCACTTTTTTTTATTTTTATGCTATAAAAGGAGGAAAGTGGAGCTAAAACTTGAGGTCTAGGTATTCCAAAAGAGCTCTGCACCCAACAGTTCCCAGTTAGGTACCTAAACAAGGGACTAGAATTTCATAAATGTGTAGCACCCAGCACCTCCCACTCATTGTTCTCAGTGGGGGTAGGGAGGGTTTGCCATTGTTCTTAGTGGAGACGAATGAGCCCTTTTGAAAATCTGGCTGCTTTCCTTAGGTGCCTATATGGAGCTGACCTCTTGTGAAAATCCTGTGTGTCAAATGATTTTCTTCAAATGCTGTAGCCATGGCATGACAGTTGTCACATCAACTGCACCTGTAGCTCCTTGGTGTGAAAATGCACTCTAAGAGCACTAATTTAATCTCCTGACACCTTTGCCAGGTGGGGTATGTGTTAATTTTTTTTTTAAAGTGGATGAACTTAGACCTGATTTATACACATACTGTTGTTAGCACTGTAGGTTTTCCAACTGAATTAGTTAAACCAGTGCAAAACCATGTGTGGGTCCTCTTAATTTGATTTAAAACCTAATTTATATCATCTTAGCTTGTGTCTGTAAGTTTAAACAGTAAAGAGAAATAGATATAAGCCAGGGTTAAACTGAATTAAGAGTGTCTGCACCAGTTTTACTAACGCTTCTAGTTAAACTAGTGCAACGCATCTATGTAGATAAGGTCTTAGGCCAAAGTCACAGGGCAAGTCAGCGGCGAAGTTGGGAGTAGAAGCTGATTCATGAGTCCTCTGCTTTGACCACCAGATTACAACAACCGTGATGCACAGGAAATTGTATCAAGGATATGTACAATAATGGTACAAGTTAGAGTTCACAGGAGATAGGAGTGTAGCATTATCATGTCACTTCTATGATGTTACTGCGCAGATACCAGCATCACTGAACTCTCTGCTAGCGTCTCAAGCCTTTATTTAGTGAGAGAGTTTTCTTATTTTTTATCTCCTCTTCCTTTCCCCATCAGTGTAATATGCTGGTGGCATGAATGTCGTGTGGTTCTTTCAGAATGGCGTGTTGGGGTATAGGACAGAGCTTGATCTTGGGTGTCATTTCAGGCATTTTTATTCTGCGATTGACCTGCAACTGTCCTAAATTCAGCATTGTTAGCCAGCATTGAATCTTGCCATGGCTTCTCAGTTATGCTGCGTCACAGGCAAATTTAGCAGGACATCTGTGCACATCAAAGAAATACAAGAACATCATGTCAGTGAAGGAGCGTTGTCTAGTGGTTAGAGCTGGAGTTCAGGAGTTGGGACTTCTGGGTCGTACCCTAGGTTCTGCCACTTGGATCGCTGGTGAACCACTTGCTAGTCACTTTAACCCATGTGGGTTTCAACTCCCCCCCGCCCCCCAACCGGTAAGGGGGCGCTTGTGACTTTTAATTGATTGTAAAGCACTTGGAGATCCTAAGATGAAAGTGTGTGGTGGAAGTGCAGACTGCATGCACATAGAAGGATTAGCTGTGTGTTACTGGGGCCAGTGTAGTTGGGTGTGCCCTTTAAATCCTGGTGTGGTCACTGATTTGCATGCTCTACTGAATCTTTACTAAGCAGCGGCCATGATCCATTGACACTGGATGAAGGGGTAAACAAACCCACAGAGCCTTCAACCTCTGTCTCACCATGGCTCTTTTTAGCAAACCTTGTTCCCCTGAGAGTACCAAATCCAACTCTGGAGTCAATCCCTCTCCTGTCAGCATCGTCTCCCCAAGTGGATCCTAGCACTGTCCTCCTCCATGCATGCACAGCCAGAGAATTACTGAGAAGTTTTGCTAACAGTTTATTTCATCCTGTTTCTGTGAAACAGGAAATGTGGCAATGGCTTATGGTTAATCGCTTCTGTTTTTTTCTTCAACCAGAATTGCAGAAACTTTGCAAAATAGGAGCTCAGGGCAGATTCGTGAAGAGCAGTGAAAGGTTTGCAGACCCAGGGCTAGACTTCATAGGACTCTTAACAAATGACTCTGTTATGATATAGTTATTTTACTGCCACGGTTTCTCCATCCGGACAATGGGTCTTTGCCTAGTTGCATTTCAGTCCTTGCTCCCACCCACCTGCAGTGTTTGTCTGTTTTTTACTGTAAAAATTGTCGCATTTCCTAACTGGCAATCTTGATCTGACTTGGCTAGTGGGCTGCAGGTCCAGTTTGTCTCCATCCTCCACTGACAGCTGTCACTTGTGGGGCACCCAGCTCCATTCTGTGCAGCGCCTGCCACACACTTGTGCAAATGTGTTAGCAGCCTTCACTCAGGTTTAACTTAGAGCAAAATATGGCCTGAAAGCTGTTGATGCCCTCTTATCCCTTAGGGAAACCTCTCCCTGTAGAGAAGCTGCATCTGCTTTGGCCATCTCCCTTCCTGGAAACAAAAACAATTGCTCAAGATAATAAGGAGGCTTTCGCTAGATCCTGTGTGGGATCCCATGACATGCTTACCTCTGCTTGGTGAGCAGTGAATCTCCCTGGGCTTCGGCATTCAGATGGAAAGAATGAATTAAGTCCTATAGCACTGGTATAGTGGTTCTCTTTGCAGATCCATCCCTAAATTGCTGTATGATCTTGAGCAAGTCATTGCATTTCTCTGACTCCATTTTCCCATCTGTAAAACAGGTATACTACTTCCCTCCCTTTTCCCTGGGGGGGTTTAAGCTCTGGTGCTTTGAGGTTCTTGGATACAGGTGATGTAGAGGTGCAAAGTGTAGCATTCTAACCTCTTTTCTCTGCTGGGAAGAGGCCCATTGGATGCTTTGGGGCACTTGGATGGAGACGGAGACCATCTCGCAGCACTATGTGGAATGGAGAGGAAGGGATACATCTGTCTCTGTAATGCATCCTTCAAACACTGTGACACGTTGATTGTTATCCAGAACTGACAGTGAGCCAAAGTAGTCCTTGATGCAACTCCACTGATGCTGGTAGATTTACACCAGGGATAGATTTTGATTCACGGTGCCCAGCACCTGTCTCTGAGAGGTTAAAGGAAGAAGCCTTTGAACTTCCTAGTTCTTTATATAGCACCCTGGATTCTCTCCCCTTGTATCTTGGCTATTAATAGCTGTGTAAATAAAACAGGATGGGGCACTTGCTTTGGGGGGATGTCACATCCAGAAGGGCTGCCACAGGTGTCTGACCGCTCTTTGGCATGCGGGGAAATCCCTTGACAGAGCAGCCTTGTGCTAGAGATGGACCTGAAACCAAAAACGAGCCCCAGACACACCCAGACTGCAGGAATGCTTAAGATCCAACTCCATGGGTTGCAGCTCGAGTCCCCTGGAGCTGACTCGGTGACTCAGTGGTGATCACCTCAGCTCTGGAGGATAACCTGATTGATGGACTAGTTGCTGGTTATGCAGATTCTTGTTCCTTAATAATAACTGGCCTCTCCATCCAGAGATCCATGTGCTTTACAAAGATGAGTGGTGCTGTGATCCCCGTTGTGCAGAGGGGGAAGCGACGTGCCTGGGTACCCAGCAGGCCAGGGGTAGAGCCAGGAATGGAATGCAGCTGGGAATATTGCCCCTCTGACTAAACCGTGGCTCTCCTCACGGATTGCTGGAGAGTCCTCCATGAAGCATGTCTTGGGGCAATGGGAAATCAGATGCTCGTGGCTGCAAAAAGTAATTTTAAGCCAATTTGGGAAATCTGATTGATTATTCCAGTGGGGAACTCCATTTCCTTTATCCTACCAGCCCTATGTCTTATAGTGGCAGCATCAAGATGAGGGATTTCTGATTGTTAATTATTCTTTATTGTACTTAGGATCTGTTTGGAATTATTTTAACTCTCCTTTGCGATTAGGGACAATGATTATGATATCTTACTCTGTTGAATTTTTCTTCTTTTGCACTTAGGGAAATGTCCCCAAACGGATCCATTTTCTCCCACATCCTCTTTATTAGAAATAATAAATTGTTTTCTTGTGCACATCTCGTGGCTTGCTACTCTATTGCTTAGTCTATATTAGTCACATGCTGGGTGGTTTTGTTTCTTTTTCTAGATTAGGTGTGCATTGCTTTTTAAAATCAGTATCCTGGTGTGAGTGCTCCCTGGAAAGAGAACTTTAAAACATCCTTTCTGTGACTATTTGAGCATGTGAACTGAAAATTGACATTCTCAGAGCACCGGTGCCTGTAGAATTTAATAGCATAAATGTTCCCAGATTAGCAAAGGGAGCTGACCAGTGCCAAAGAGACTAGATTTAAAAATTCAAATGAATATCCACTGATTTATTATTGGAGTATTTGTCCAGCTCCCATCTTTAATATTGCAATGCAGTGTCTCT
Organism: Gopherus flavomarginatus; assembly: GCF_025201925.1. NCBI lineage: Eukaryota > Metazoa > Chordata > Testudines > Testudinidae > Gopherus > Gopherus flavomarginatus. The sequence continues at coordinate 13,846,027 of NC_066621.1, read as the reverse complement.
TTAAAATCTGAGCTGCAGTAATTAGAATGGTTCTTACATTTCAAGCCCACTTAAATGCTGGTATCATGGAAACAGCAACTTCTGTGGTTTGCAGCACATCTGATGTCTAACTTGGCGGGGAAAATATCTTGATAGTCTCTGGAGCCTATATTGAGTTTGCCTTGTGTAGTTTTTGAACAGCAGGATGCCAGTTTAGTTTAAGGTCTGGTAATTGAAAATTGTGTCAGTTTCTTTCAAACCACAGCACACAATGTGCTGCTGTCTGAGAAGGGTTTTGAGCACATGGTCAGCTCTTAACTACATTCAGAGTTATGGCAAGTGACTTGTGTTGGCTGACAGTTGTTTCCAAAACAACTTAGTTACTTTCCAGGCACCTTAAATTGCTTGTTAGCGATGGAAGCAGTTTAACCATCTGTCCCTAAACATTGAGGGCTTCATAAGAGCAAATTAATTCCACACCGTTTGTAAAATAACCTTCCAAGAGAGCAGCAAGGCTGTTTAAAACCCATATTGGTTAAGTCGTCATGCAAGGGTTCTTTTTTAATTAAAGTCATACGTGTAAGAGGGAAGAAGCAAACTATGATTTGGCCACTTCCTGTGTCTTTCTTAAATGGTTAAAATTATGACAGGAAGGAGTTTGAAGCCATGTGTGATTTGCTGCACCAAGAATGGAGAGAGTTTAAAGAAAATTAATTAAAAAACGGTGCTGATGTCCATGCAGCAGCCAACTGTTGAAATCCATCATTGAGAGAGAGAGTGAGTTTTTCCTTATGCAAGACAAACCACTGCGTGGGTATTTTGATGTGGACACAGCAGCGAAATGAGGACAGATACATGGATGGATGTTAAGCTGCAGGCCGCAACTTTTACTAAATAAAGGGAAGGAGCAATACCTGCCCATCACCCATACTCCCTTATCCCGGGCATTTAATTGGTTCCAGTGCAGGAGTAACAGGGCTCCTACTGTAAAACCCTTGGAGTATGCTCTCATCAGCCTACTCCCCTACTCCCACCCCAGACTCAACTACCCACCCTCCACTCCAGGAGGACAGAGGGTGCAGAGGGGCAGTGACCTCATTCCATGAGAGCCACAAGGTCTCACCCCATCTCCTGAATCCCAGATTTTTTACCTCCGGGAACCATTCATTTTATCCTTTTAACCACATTGGAAACCGGCTGCAAGTTGCGAGGAATGAACAGGTCAACCAAGATACTAAATGCATTCCTAGCTAACCATCTATGGCTTGAAGGTGCTGCAAGGAAGGTGAAAAACTCCCCAATCCTCTGCCAATTGGCCCGTGGGAGAAAAAGTCTCTCTCTCTCTCTCTCTCTCTCTCTCTCTCTCTCTCTCTCTCTCTCTCTCACACACACACACACACACACACACACACACACACACACACACACACACACACACACACACACACACACACACACACACACACACACACACACACACACATATATCCGGGAAGTTAGAGAATGCTCGCCAGGCTGCACCTCTCCCACCCCCCTCAACTGGCTGGAGATTCCAATGGGGAGTTGAAGGTGGGGGGAGCTATATGAGTCCCTCAGTGAGTGTCTCTTTCCCTTGCTGCAGGGGCTGTCCCCTTTGACTGCTGGCGCCATCAAGTTCTCCCACCTATTGAGGCAGATGGGTGGCATGTTACATCAATTTAAAAACGTAAATACAGAAATGAGCAGAAGGCTCCTTCATGATGCATTTTGGGGTTGTCATATGCTTGGTCTTAAGGCCAGGCAATCGGACTTCTTTTGAGTCATTTAATAAGAAATCTGTCACTTAAAGATGTGTCACTGCTGGTAGTCAGTTATCCACAGTTACACTGTGTCTTCTGTCCTTTCCCCTTGCTTAAAGAGGATGTAGAGACAAATCAGGGAGGAAGTGGTAAACAGCAAACTTGTCAAGTTTAGGTAGATTTGGAGGGAAGGGACTGAATTAGGACCCATTTTCCATTACCAGAATCTAGTTCAATCACCTCTGTAATCCTTGGTAGAGAACAGGAGCCAGTTAATAAATGAATAGCGTAGATACTGAAGCAAATAATTCAAGAGCGCCTTTGTGCAGATCATGATTAAGATGCCTCAGGCTGAGCTGGGAGAGGGGACTGGACCAACAGGATTGGTGTGTGCGGATATCCTAGGCTGGAAGTAGAGCTTTGGGAGCGAGGGGAACTGGAAAAGCAGATCTGGATTGAGCTGCATTGGGAGAGTTGGGGGCGGGAATAGAAGTGGAGTTAGAAGGTGTTCTGCAGGATAGGATGGCACTGTGTTGGCAGAGCTGCATGGGGATTCAGGGATGGAATAGCAGAGGTTCTGCAGGTGAGGATAGAGGTGCATTGGCAGTTCTTGGCGATCTAGAACCAATGTCATCATCATCTTGCTTTCAGGATTATCAGAAACTAATTTAAATCGTTTAAAATAAATTGGAGGAAACAATTCACAAATGAAAACAATGCAATGGATGAAATACAAGGATTTGGGCATGCAATTATCCACCTTCTGCTAAAATGTTCCAAGGGATATGATTTGGCTGATGATGTTAATGAACAAGTTGCCAGTTTTTCTCACTTGGGGTCCAATTGCAGTATTCCCGTGTCAGCTCCAGTATGCTCCATAATTAATGCCTGCCTTGTACCTGCCGATACACTGGTGACAGCCATATTACTGGAGACTCTATGCTTCCTCCATGGAAACCAAATGGCATCATTATCACAGACTTATTCAAGGGGCACTTAACTGCCAGCATGTGTAATTTTCTCATTTGAGAACTTCACAACAAAGGAGTGACCTGCTTTAACAGGAAGAGGCAAATTACAAAGATAAAGAGGCTGATGTAGCCAATCTGTCTGTTGGCTTATGCCCGTAGCTGGTGGAAGGGACTTAGGTCTATAATCGTTGCAAACAGACAAAAACTCTTCCATGTAGACATCTATGCATGGGGCTTTTTGGATAGCCTAAGGTGTGAAATTAAACCAAAATAGTTATTCCACTGTAGCCTCCTGTGTGGACACTCTTGCAGCAGAATAAAATGTGTCTACATGGTGTGTTATACCAGTATAACTGTTAACTTTCCCATGTAGACATGACTTCAGTCAATTCAGCAAAAAAAAAAAAATTGCTTTATCTTGATTAGACTTTTATGGGGAGTTAATTAGACTGACCTGAGTTACTCAATCTAATATCAGACCTTTAAATTCTAGTCTAGACATGGCCGGAGAGTCCTGATTCAGAGACCAACCTGCCATGTGATAATGGGCAAGTCATGGGTTGGCAGTGTGAGCGAGACTAGGACTGAATAATAGAGTTAATGATTTCTGTATTCTGGGGATACCACCAGACTTCACTCTTCAGCGTTCTCAGTAAAAATTCCAACTGATGGCTGAATAGGCTGAATATTCCACTAGCACAAAATTCACCAGGAGGGAGTTAATAGAATTTGGGAAACCATAGGTGGAAAAAGAAGTAAGTCGCCTAGTGCAGAACTCTATCAGTATTGCTGTTAAATATATTAGTTAAGATTTTCAAACAGTCCAGGGGTTTTAGGCACACAAGTTCTATTAATTTTAATTGAAGCTGTGTCTAAATCCCCATGACTGCTTTGAAAATATCAGTCCTTAACATGTCTGCCTAAGGGCCCTGATTCAGCAAAGCACACGGGCTTAATGGTACTTAGAGGCACATAAAGTTAAGCACCTGCTTGACCTTTGCTGACTTGTGACCTTAAATAGGTTTGTTATGGTAAATGTTTGTCCTTGTGATACATGGATACAACATGAACCCAAAAGAAAGGGACAGAAAGCAGAAGGGTAAGTAGGCTGTCAGGCAGGTTAACTGTACAGACTTCTCCCATCAGGTTATTACGTGGGATTCTTGTTGAATGGGGCATTCATTGATCTGAGGGGCTCATTGGAAGTGTTTTGGTCCTTACTTGACCTCTCCACCATTCATCAGTAAGGTTTGGGGAATTTTAGTTGGAAACCTTATGGATAAAACTGGCCCAAGAATCGTCGTCATCCCATGTGGGAATTGTGTTGACCTGGTGTCTCAGAATGTAAGTAAGATCTTTATGCTGATTCTCTGTTCTTTTTTAAAGAAATATCATTAGCCAGGAGCAATATTGTATTATACACAGATTGCTGATTCTGTGTCTCATGTTCCAGGACTGGAGTGATCTTTTAATAACAGGTCACTGCCTTGACGACAGAGCTTTCAGCTTGCAATTTGCTGGTTTTGTTGCTTTTGTGGAGTGGCAGGAACATGGAGGCTGCATTATTTGTGGGCTATGTTGTGTTTGATTTTAAGTTCATGCTTACGCAGCATAAAAGGAGACTGGGGGAAATGCAGCACGTACGTTTGTCATAATAGTCCAAGCTTTTCCATCCAGTGGTCTGGGTATATGAAAATCGTTCCTTCCTAGGAAACATCGAGGATTGCCTGAGTGTGTTGAAATTTTGTTTAGGCCAGGATGGCTGCATCTATGCTAGGAGAATGGTGGGGCACTGAGAGTGCCCCCTACTGTTTACCCTCAGTACCACATGGGTTAATGTACGTGGAGACTGGTGAGAGGGATAGTGCTACTCTGAGAGTAACCCAAACCATGCAGCCGCAGCCATTCAAATGCAAGCCTAAACTTTCTTCATGTCCTGGTCCCTTCTGGGTCCTGTTCCCATTCTGTGTGAGAAGGTCATGCAGCCATGCACAGCTGTCAGAACAAGGAGTGATGTGCATGCACACGTTCCAGAATCTGCTGGTTATCCTGACTTGGCATTTATAACCCCTTTTGACATGCTGCAGGAGGGATACTTTTGAAAGCCTCTGAATTCCTGCGCAGAAAAGTGTTCTCTCTGTAGGGCAGGTGGCGTCTGAAAGCTCCAGGACTATGCTTTACCGTTCGGTTCTAATGAATCTAATTACCACGAGTGGATTTCAGCTCTCCCTCTTCATTTGGGAATTGTCTCACAGGTAGGGTGAAGTGTTAAAGGGCTTACACCCAGGAGTTTTAGGGCAGTTCAATGGAACAGTGAGCTGAAATGGCATTGTTCTGGCCTGCTCTGTAATGCCCAGTGAACGTAACCATACGCAAAGAAACCCAGTTTATCCCACAGAGCTTTTGTTTGGAGGCTACAGGTCTCACTTTAGGCCTACCAGCCTTGATTTGTGTATCCCTTAGTTTTAACTGAGAGCTTTAAGCATTAATTTTAGTCATTCAACCTAAAAAATGGGCGTCCTGCTAGTGATCTCAGGCAGCATCTATCTGAAATGTATTTATGGCCCTGCTTCTGGGGAAGGTGGTGTTTTATGACAAATGCAGCAGTGCATTGTAGTGTGAAATGCCACTCGCTGAGACTATTCCAAGACACACATGAATTTGTTTACAGTATGCATGGACTCTGGACTATAGAGTTTATCCTTTGGCTCTCAGCCAAATTGAAGACTTTCTCTACAAATGCGTCTGGCTGCAGACCAAGCTACGCCCCAAAATGAAGAGGGAGTTGCAGTTGGAGCACATGAATAACATTAGTTAGATTTTTCATTAACTACATTTAATTTTTAGTTAAGGACAAAGGTGTTGCCATGCCGATCAGACCAGTGCTAGAGAGGAAAGCTGGGCTGAGATTCAGGAGGTTTGGGTGCAAGTCCTGGCTGTGCAACCGATTCCCTGTGTGACCTTGGCCAAGTCACTTCTGTTTGTGCCTCAGCTCCCTATCTTTTAACCAGGAGATCATAATCCTTCTCTGTCTTATAGGGACGTTGGCAGAATAAATCCAGTAGTGGATGTGATGGGCTCAGAGGTTACAATGGTATGTACTCTGGGTCCTGACACAACGCCTGTTGTCTGAATCTTTCACTTGACTTCACTGAGACATTGATTGGGCCCTGGGTGAGTACCTACCATTGTCGCCTCCGAGCCACTTATATCCACTAATGGTATATATTCCTAGTCCACCATTTTGGGTACTCTGCCTCCAGCTGTGACCAGCTTTCGATGCTTAGGAAACAGGCAAAACCTCCCTATAAGGAGGCTGCTTACTATTGGCCAGTACCATGCACAAGGCTAGGAGGGGGGATTCCTTCCTGGCCTCTGCAGTGTGTTAGCATTATGCCTTGAAGCATGAGAGTTAATTATTGGTCACATGGATTGCTAATATGATATGGCTATAAAATTATCCAGCCCCTTCTTTGAAAAAATGCAGCCACAGTATCTGACCATCTGATCTCCCACTGTCATTGGTACAAACGGCAAAAAAGAAACAATGAATTTTTATTTTATTTTTATTTTTTTTGCATCATAGCTCAGTGTTGAGAGGCTCTGAATAGCAGAAAGCATCTTTTAGACTATAACTTCTTGTCTGCAGGACAGAAATGAGCACTATGATTTTGGCATGAGGATTCTGTGTTTCCTGTAATTAGGAGGATAGCTTCAGGACAGGTGTTTAGATTGAGTACCATATGCTAAAAAACTGTATTCACTCCAAACCTCTTTCGGGATAGACCCTGGGATCCTTAGAGAGGTGTAGGGGTGTGTGTGTGTGTGTGTGTGTGTGTGTGTGTGTGTGTGTGTGTGTCAAGATCCAGTTTGCCGTCAGCTCAGCACTGTCCTTTCAGCGTATTTCCCCATAAGGAAACATAGATGGAAGCTGCCATGCCTTGCTGCACAGACAGTGAAGATGCAGCTTTGTGCAGCATCAATTTTCCCAATAGATTTTTCTCTACCCACCTGTGGATTTTAATTCATTTCAGGGTCACACAAACCCTTTTATTTCCATCCTCTTATGACAGGGCCCGTTAATTTTATAAGGGACTGTGATTTGCTGTGAATGTGAAAGACTTCTTTTTTTGGATGTAGCTGCTGTGTTTTCCCTCCACTGTTTCCAGACTCGGAGGGATGCTGATGCTTTCCAGGTCCGATGTGCCTCTCATTTGCCTAGAGCTCTTAGCCACGGCCCTGGAGTTCTCTGCCCTTGGTTTCAAAGGATGTGGCTGAAATCTGTCAGTCTTGCTCCTGGGGGGGGGGGGGCGGGAGGGTGTGTGTGCTGGCAGAGCAGGACAGCTGGAGGCACGTTGCAGGCAGAGACTAGATGCTAGTGTGGTTCTTCCAGGGGGGCTTTGGGAAAGCACACACCAGCAGCAGCAGCCACTACAGGTATAAGCAATGCTCCACCCAAATGTTACCATCTGGATGTGTGGGATGTCATGGCCAGATGCAGCCTCACTAGCGCCCAGGTCTTTCACTCCTCCCCAGCTCCCTGGTGCTCAGGGAGCCAGCCAAGCATGTGCCATGAGCAAGGGGAAGGGACCTTTTGGGTGAGGAATAGTATTTGGGATAAACTCTACAATAACACACCAGGCTATGCTGTGGAGGGAAAGCAGCACCCAGTTTCAGGTTTCCAAGGTCTTAAGGAAACTCGGGAGCATCAGAATCTTTAATCATGAAAATCGCATACTTGCATCCTTCAGAGGGCCTGAAGCTGGCTTTTTTCCCAATGATCCTGTCAGGGTGAGTTTATTTCTAGTTGGTTCATTTTCTCCTGGTAACTCACTCCCTTAATTTTCTCAGAGGCCCCCCCCCCCCATCCCCAATCAATCATTTAATGCCCAGCCTTGGAGAGATGCTTTCCAAAGCAGGGGGAATGAGTCCTGATAGCGAGGTGGGGGATTAACGACAGCTGGAGCCCGGGCAAGCATTTGATGTAGAAGGATTAAAACTCTCCTTTGCTGTGAGGCCAACAAAAAACTTTGCCACAGTTAGGCTGCCAGTGTGCTGAAACCATCACCATTCTACTGACTGGACTCTCTTGTTGTTTCTGTGTAGCCTCCCTCTCAGCTGTGGGTTTCCACAGGGAGCATGGGCTGGGGGGATGAGCCTGTTCAAGGTGCTTCCTGCCTCTTTACCTGGAGCCCTGGTAGCATGTGTGCAGTGGGTGCATATAGGAGGGCTGGGAGATTCTAAGGGCCTTTCCTCATCCGCAGTGTGATCCTCTCCTCTTCTCTGCGCTCCCACCAAACTGATCTGAGGCCCCCAGGACATGCAGAGAGAGGTCCTGAGATGTTTCTGGGGAGGATGTGGTACCCTGTTGTGTGACCTGTTGCCATGAATTAGGAGTAAGCGGCAGCAATGCTCTGGATGTGCCTGTCGAGCTGAACTGACTTACTGCGGCCCAGAGGATGTTTCATTACCTCACTGCTTTTTCAGTCTGTGGACACTGGCAAGTCAGGCCACTGTGATTCATCAGTAACATCTTCAAAGTCAGTACAAGGAGCCAGGAATAGACCATTCCCTGGACCTCTCCAAACACATCCACTGACCTTGCTGTGAAGCTGATGCAGACTTCAATAATGCTGTCTGTCTCTCTACCCCCAGCTTGGTCAGAGACTAGGCTGTAATCTGGCTGAGGGAGAGTGCTGGTGCATCTCCTCGTCCTGGAAATGGCCTGTCCTGAGCCCTGCGTTCACTGCTGTCTCCATTCCTTTCTGCGCCTCTATATGGTGTGGATCCATGGGAGCACAAAGACTCGGCTGCATGGATTCACTTGTGGGATCAGAGTCCTGAGTCGATAAAGGAAGCACTTAGAACCAGCACTGTTCTGTTTCCTCCTTGGAGGACATAAGGGCCACTGTGCTAGAATCCACAGGGACTCCTGTGATCACCCAGTCTGACCTGCATGACTCAGGCCATAGACCTTCCCCAGGATTATACCTGTCTCAACTAGAGCAGATCTTTTTCCAAAACATTTTCTGTGATCACACTTCACCGCATTGAACCAGAAGCATGAGCAACCACGTGTATCTGGCTCTGGCATCTGCTCCAGCTTAGCCCAATCAGTTCTGCCAGCACCATCACATGCCAATGCTTTTCCTGGAACTCTCTCTGAAGAGTGATTTCATTGGACCAGTCTTGCCAGCTCGCTTTTAGGTTCCCCCAAATATCAGAGCATTTGTGGTTGTCAGTTAATTACTGTTTAATCCCTGAGTTCTCCTAAGTCTGCCTACAGTTTGCAGTTCATAGACCATTCTAATTTAACTATATGTAAACTCTTTGACAGCAAGAGAAGACTTGGCTTTTAATGAATTTCTAGGCTGCAACAGATTTTCAATTCCAGTGAGCGGAGTCTGATTTTTCACCTGAATTTTCAGACAAGAAAATACCTGGGTCATTTGCTTCCCTCCTGCATGTAAACCTGTGGAAGGGGAGGATTTATTTGTAATCTGTCTCCCTGGTTTTGCTTTTCCTGATGCTGTTTCCTGCCAAGGAGGAGGTGCTGTGCCAGGGGATAGAACCTATGATATTTGAGAGGCACAGGGAAAGTTGCTCCAAACCTTGCAGAACCTTTTGTATGGGGAGGCAGCATCCTGACTCCTGCACACCTCCCAAAAGCACTTAATTGTCTCCCGTACTAGCACCGACTCCTGCTTGGCACCATCCTCATGACCCATATAGCAACTTTCCCATGGCTCCTCTCCTTGCCTGCCAAGCTCGGTGACAGGAGCACTGCAGAGGAGCAGGTGGCAACAGGAAAACCCACAGATTCCCCCTTCCTCCCATAATGGAGTTAGCTGATTTTTACAGACTCTACGGTCAAGATCCTCAGCTGGTGTAAATCAGCATCACCACATTGACTTAAATGGAGCTATATCGATTTACGCCAGCTGAGGATCTGGCTCCGTATATTGGGTCTAGAAGTAGCTGGCAGCGCCCCCTTGAATCTAAGCCTGCTTCAGATACATCTGTGGCCCGAGTTTCAAAGATGCTGTGGTTCCTGCTGACATCACTGGGAGCTGTGAGTGCTAAGCACTCCTATGCAAATAGGCTATCTTGGCTTTTAATGAGCCTCCTTAAGCCCCTCATGGCAGGTGTATCCAGAAGTGTTTGTTGCCCTTTTGCTTAAATGCTCTCAATGCCCAGTTATATTTTTCGTTAGCTCCCCAGAGCTGTCTCTGTCTGTGATGGGACTTGATTACTGGTGTTTTTCCGATTGTCTCTAATGACTAATGAATACGTTTACGTAGAAGACCTGCGTGTGAACCCCTCCTACGCACTGCATCTGACTGTAATTTAGCCTCCCAAAAGGAAATTCACCAAACCTGTGAAAGGGAGAGAAAAGAGCCCTTGTCCCTCTGTTTCTCCCACGCACAGAGAACTGAGTGACTTCCAAGACAGGCTGTGAATGCCTTGATTGGATTACTGGGGACTTTGGGCAGGCGCGTGTTATGGATTAGCCATGCAGATTGCTCGCTATTTATGTGGAGTAATCGCTTTTTAGCTTTGAAGTAATTACAAACTCCTCCGAAGCTGCTTGGAGGAAGAACCAAATGTAGATTTAGCTGCAAATTCTGCCTGGATGAACCTGCTGTCAGCAGCATCCTGGCTATTCTGCACGGGGAGGGGAAATGCTAGCAGAGCCATGAAAAGTAGTCAGTGGCTTCTCGCTGCTGTGAGGGACATACAAATATTTGGCAGCTGCAGGTGGATGAAGAGGTACCTTCCACTGAAGCAGCAATGGCTAGTAGAGTGGCTAAAGCTGGGGATACTGCAGCTGACTCCATATGATGTCTGGCAAATCTTGCTCCATTTTACCGATAGGGAAGCTGATAGTTCCTCCCTTCGTACAGGGCCGCCCAGAGGATTCAGGGGGCCTGGGGTCTTTGGCGGGGGGCCCCCGCCGCCGAATTGCCACCGAAGACCGGAGCAGAAGCAGCTCTGACGGCCCGGGCCCCGCGAGAGCTTTGCGGGGCCCCCAGAGCAAGTGAAAGATCCCGCTCCAGGGCCCCCAAAAAACTCTCATGGGGGCCCCTGCGGGACCCGGGGCAAATTGCCCTCCCCTCTGGGCTGCCCTGCCTTCATGGGGAGTGAGATGAAACTCGCTGCCTGTATTCTAAGCACTCTCAGATCCTCGTGTGACTGGTGTTTATAGAAGGGGGAAAGTACCCTTACTTCCCCATACAAAATGGCAGTGAGCAATCAACTGGCTATGTGATGTTCTTTTGTTCCAGTCATGCTCAACAAAGATGCCCAAGTTCTCAGGGAGTTTGGACTTCGTGTGTTTCGTTAATTGCACGTGGGCTTATTGCAAGCATTGGGGATGCTGCCCACAAATTGCCATAATAAATGCAACTCCCTCGGGTCTCCTGTGTTGACTGCTGGCTCAAAGGTCTGTTCCATGGCGGAAACATTCCCCATCCTTGGTGAGATTTTTATTTTGTGCCGCTTGTTTCCCAGCCCTTCCTTTGATCCCTCCATAAAACTCTACAATCTTTGCTGCTTGATGCTGGCAGTGCGTGAATGTCTTTCTGCACTGCTCTGGGAAGTGGCTCAGGAAAGCCATTCTTTCTTTTTCCTTGCCATCAGCAGCACTTATCCCAGAAATATTCCTCTCGGGGACTGTGAGAAGCCAAGATTGCAAGGAGCAAACATGACACACCCACTGAATGGAACACCTATTGCTATGCAGATGCTGCAGGCCGCTGGCATGTGGCGGATAGAGATGTTTTACAGATGAAGTGTGTGGTGCAGCAGCATCCAAGACCCCGAGAGAGCAAAAGCCTTTTGTGGCTTGTCCGTTCCTTTACTTCCCATTGGCCTTCCCTTTGATCAGCCTGTATGAGCCATTGGGTATGTCTACACTACGGGATTATTCCAATTTTACAGAAACCGGTTTTGTAAAACAGATTGTATAAAGCCGAGTCCACACGGCCACACTAAGCACATTAATTCGGTGGTGTGCGTCCATGTACCGAGGCTAGCATCGATTTCTGGAGTGTTGCACTGTGGGTAGCTATCCCATAGTTCCCGCAGTCTCCCCCGCCCATTGGAATTCTGGGTTGAGATCCCAGTGCATGATGGTGCAAAAACAGTGTTGCGGGTGACTCTGGGTAAATGTTGTCAATCAATTCTTCCTCCGTGAAAGCAATGGCAGACAATCATTTCATGCCCTTTTTCCCCTGGATTGCCCTCGCAGATGCCATAGCACGGCAACCATGGAGCCCGTTTTGCCTTTTGTCACTGTCACCGTATGTGTACTGGATGCTGCTGACAGAGGCGGTACTGCAGTGCTACACAGCAGCATTCATTTGCCTTTGCAAGGTAGCAGAGATGGTTACCATCCCTATTGCCCCGTCTGCCATTGTAAACTGGTGATGAGATGACGGTTATCAATCATTTTGTACCATCTGCTGCTGTCATGGGTGCTCCTGGCTGGCCTTGTTGAGGTCGGCTGGGGGCGCATGGACAAAAATGGGAATGACTCCCTGGGTCATTCCCTTCTTTATGTTTTGTCTAAAAATAGAGTCAGTTCTGCCTAGAATATGGGGCAAATCTACTAGAGAGCCAGAGAGCACAGCTGCTCCGGGTCAGAGCCCCAGAGAATCTGCAGAAATGATGAGCTGCATGCCATTCTAGAGGGTGCCCCTGCAACAACCCCACCGTTGCTTCCCTCCTCCCCCAACCATCCTGGGCTACTGTTGCAATGTCCCCCCATTTGTGTGATGAAGTAATAAAGAATGCAGGAATACGAAACACGGACTTTTTAGCGAGATAAAATGAGGGGGAGGTAGCCTCCCGCTGCTATGATAGTCCAGGGAGTACAGAATCTTTTCTTTAGACATGAAAGGGTGGGGAGGCTGATGGAGCTCAGGCTCCAGCTGCTATGATGAGGATGGTTACCAAGCATTTTGTACCATCTGCCAGGGATGACAGGGAGTCATTCCCATTTTTACCGAGGCCAGCCAGGAGCACTCACGAGATGATGACGGTTTTCCGCCATTTTGTACCGTCTGCTATCAGGAAAGGAAGGGGAGGGGATGCTGCTATTCATTGCCGCAGCACCACGTCTACCAGCAGCATGCAGTAGACATACGGTGACATTGAAAAATGGCAGAAAAAGATTTTTTTTCCCTTTTCTTTCACGGGGGTGGTGGTAAATAGATGAGATATACCCTGAACCACCCCGGACAGTGTTTTGGACCCTACAGGCATTGGGAGCTCAGCCAAGAATGCAAAGGCTTTTCAGAGACTGCGGGGACTGTGGGATAGCTGGAGTCCTCAGTCCCCCCTCCCTCCCTCCATGAGCGTCCATTTGATTCTTTGGCTTTCCGTTACGCTTGTCACACAGCACTGTGCTGTGGACTCTGTATCATAGCCTGGAGATTTTTTCAAATGCTTTGTCATTTCATCTTCTGTAACGGAGCTCTGATAGAACAGATTTGTCTCCCCTTACAGCGATCAGATCCAGTATCTCCTGTATGGTCCATGCTGGAGCTCTTTTTGGATTTGGAACTGCATGGCCACCTGTGCTGATCAGAGATCCACGCTGGGCAAACAGGAAATGAAATTCAAAAGATCGTGGGGCTTTTCCTGTCTACCTGGCCAGTGCATCTGAGTTCAGATTGCTTTCCAGAGCGGTCACAATGGTGCACTGTGGGATACCGCCCGGAGGCCAATACCTCGATTTGAGCGCTACTCCTCTCATCGGGGAGGAATACAGAAACCGATTTAAAGAGCCCTTTATATCGATATAAAGGGCCTCGTGTGGACGGGTGCAGGGTTAAATCGGTTTAACGCTGCTAATTTCGGTTTAAACGCGTAGTGGAGACCAGACCATTGTCTGCTAGTCATTAAACCACCCAGAGCACTTTGGATCAATAGCTCACTGAAGAACTCATTGGAATTATAACAGCCATCTGCCTGTCATTACTGACTGCTCAAATCTCAGACCCTCCTGCATCATAGACCCATGTGGCATTTCTCAGCTTTCCAGAAGGGACAGCTTAGAGCTTTAAGCGTCAGGTTTGAAATTACTTAGATTCCTTGGAATCATGTGTTTGGGTTTCTTTTTACCCTGCCGGAATTTAAACACCTTCACCCATCCGAGAAAATTCCATGCAGGTTTAATGAAGCATCCTCTGAGCAAAACTCTCTAAACCCTCTTCACTCGACAGGGAAATTCAGGAAGCCACAAAATTTTCCATGAAAATGGTGCTGGGGGTGCTAAGAGGTGGCCTGTGCGTCTTTGGCTAAAATTTTCCCCTTACTACACTGTTGTGGAGGGGGTTGGTTCACTGTGTGTCTCCTTTTCCAAAAGTAGTTGTATCACCGGGGCTTCTAATATAAATATTAAGAAACATTCTTAATAATGAAGAAGTCCCTCCACACACCTCTGAAGTGCAGCTGCCAGTGGACGGAGGGTGAGCAGACACCTGATGGAGGTTGTAGTCATCAGCTGGCTCTTACTTAAATTGTAAGCTCTTTGGGGAAGGGACTAGTTTTTTGTTCTCCTGTGCACAGTGGGGTCTTGATCCTTGTAGTGCCTAGAGGCCCAAATCGCCCATACAAATAATAGCAATAAATGGCATTATCTTCTCCATCATTCTTATTGTAAACTCTCAGGATCAGGGATTGTCTGTCTGTGAGCTTATATGTATATCCTGGCAAAGGCAGGGCCATGAAGAGCATACCATTTGCGGCATACCATTGGTATGGCGCTCCCGGCTGCAAAGTGATGTACACACCGAATGTATTCACTATTATGTGTATCTCATTTCAGAATGTAACAAAAACAGCAGAAGAAGAAAAACCCAAAGCTCCCACTACCCAGGAGATTGAACAGATAATCAATAGTTACAATGCCAAGGTTACGAATTGCTTCGTGATGAAGCTGGTATGTATTTTATTCATCTGTCTACATTACTTCAGGCACTAAGGGCAGGCTTTTAATTCTGGCTTCAGAGGAGACTAGGCCTTGCGCTGAGCCCTTTGCACAGGGGTGAAGTTCACTCGACATGAATAGCTCCAAAATCTTTGATTCATCTGCCAAGCAGCAGCAGGAAATCAGGTCCTACTGCGAGGAGAACACATCGACAGAGGGTGTAAATGCATAGAAGAGACAACTGCATTTGCAAATGGCAGATAATCAGATGATGTGGTGACTGCATCAGTTACCAGTACAGGGACTGCTTGCCTTGCATTTGAACCGCAGTCTGACAAATGAATTCTGAGTATAGCATTCAGATTAACCTGTCTGAGCAGTTGTCTTCTCCTGAAACTCTTAAGGCTACAGACTGGCCTGAATCAAAAACTTGGGTCTAAACAGCCCCAGCCTTCGGGGGCTGGGGGGCAGCATTTGAACCTGGATTTTAACTTTGACTGTCCAAGGCTGCTGTTATGCAAGCAGGAGAACGGCGTAAGCTGTGTGGGGCAGAGCCTGTGTCAATGCAGCATCTAGCCCAAGGGGTCCCAATTGCTGACAGGTGTGTCAGGGCACTACTGTACTGCTAATTGATGGGAGTATGAAACATGCTGGGTAAAAAATTCAGAAGCATTTAAGTGCCTTGGGAGCCTAATTCACTTAATGAGACTTTAGCTCCTACATCATAAAAGTGCATTTGAAATTTGTACCCACTGGATAAGACGTCAGTAGAGCAAAGCACTTGAGTCTAGTCTTAAGCAACTTGCTGACTTTTCAGTAGCCACTATGTACATTGAATTAGATGCTTCTCAGCTTCTGCCTTGGAGACAAGTGTTGACGGTTTAAAAAAAAAAAAAATCCACCGTGCTGCCAGTCTCCCTCAGTGGGAGTCTCAGGAGAGGCTAAATGCTGTGGCATGGAGACTGAGCTCGCTGCTTAGCTCTGCTGGTGAGGTGTGGCTGAGATAAGGAGGAAAACCTGCATTGCTGGTGTCTGTGCTGTCCAGGCCTGATCCAAAAGTCCACTATACTGATGGAAAGATTCCCATTAATGTCAGTGGACTTTGAATCAGGCCTGGTCTGTCCTATGGCTAACACAGGGCTTCGGTCCTGAGGGCTGTCACTCATTTCAGCACCTAAAGGGCTTATTCACCAGCCTTATTTGTACCTGGGTCCATTTGGCATGAGCCACCACGCAGTTCAGATGATGGTTCTATTTTTTTTTTTTCCAGTGGGGAAATTTTCAGAATAATTTCAATGTCCAGCAAGTGATTTGCCACACAAAGACCGGGCTGTATTGTTCTTGCTTGGATGAGTCATGATAGCTAGAAAGCTGCATCACCGCAGTTCAGCAACTGGCACACAGCCTATTTGGTGACACCGAGCCCTTGGGGAAACAGATGTGCCATTCTGTTCCTCCATGGTCAAACTTATAAACAAAGTTGTGGGACCCCAAGTAATTTGCTTACAGTTCCAGCCATTGATTGCAGCCTTGTTACTGCTTGGAAAAAACAACCATGTAAATCAAGCCCTGTTGGTAAGTCTTGGGAGGCCAAGGGAATGACTGTGTTCACAAGGGAGATTTAACAAAAGGAGCAAATTTCACAAGTTGTTACAGATCAGAGCGAAGGAGGTTTTAAAAACAGAAGAAAGGGAGATTTTACAATTTCACAGAACAGAGTTCAGTTGTTTCTGGTTTTCTGGTAGCTTATCAGTTTGTGAAAACAAGCCCCAGGTTGTCTTTAAACAGACATCACTTACGACTGAAGTGAACAAAACTACTGCAGGAGTCCCTTACAGTAGCCAGGGAGTCATCAAAGGGATCTTCTTCCATCTCCTAACTTTTGTGATCCATGAATTAATGTTGGAGTAGCCTGGGTTCCAAATGAGTTTTTTTATTCTTGGATCATTTTCTTTTAAGGCAAATGGGCTATCTTTTGCCTGTAACCTGTGCAGTCTTGGGACTCTGTAACAACTCACTTCAGCTCTAGCTGACAGCTGTGAAGCAGTATCTGAGCAATCAGTTCCAGAGGTTCTCATCTTTGTTTGTTACAGCCTGGCACCCATGGTGTTGTCCATGCTTAACCAGGGTTAGATTTCTCATAGTCTATGTAAAGGGCCTTAATCTCCAGATTTGGCCCAGGATGGTGAAAATCTCATGAAATTTCCATCATTGAAGATGGAGAGCTGCAAGATTTCAACTATTTGGAGCTAAAACCTTATGAAAACAGCCAGCATATCCAGCTCTACCCCCGGAAACCCTAGTTCAGACGCTTATATGTTCTCTCCAAACCCATCTCCAGTTAAAGGAGACAGAAGTATAATTGCAGACACAAATGGTATTTAATGTCAGTTAGTTTCCATAATTCTTCTCTGTAGCAGCAGGAACAGTTGACATAGGATGAGACAGCAAAGGGGTGGGGAAGAATCCTAGGGCATTATTGAATAGTAAGGAACAGGAAGAATTCTGTAGTGACTAACCCTAAATTGCTAGTTCCTTTTACACTATTAATAGGAAAGTTTCAAGCACTACAGAAAGTCAGTCCACCACGTCTACTACTGGGTTAAGTACTGCAAAAAGCCCTTCAGCTGGGGGTGGAGGGAGAGGAGAAGGGGGGAATACTGGCAGTAGCTGAAAACCTGTCTTGTCCCATGAGCGCTCATCGAAAATTGACTTTAGTTATCTCCTCTGCCTTAGAATGAGGATGGCACTTACACGGGCTTCATTAAAGTGCACTTGAAACTGCGCCGGCCTGTGACGGTGCCAGCAGGGATTCGGCCGCAGTCTATCTACGATGCCCTCAAGGAAGTGAACCTGGCTGATATGACGGAAAAGAGAACTTCCTTCTACTTGCCGCTGGATGCAGTCAAGCAGCTGCACATCAGCAGCACGACCACAGTCAGCGAGGTGATCCAGGGGCTCCTCAAGAAGTTCATGGTGGTGGACAACCCTCAGAAGTTTGCACTTTTCAAGGAGATGCAGAGAGATGGGCAAGGTGAGTTCAAACTCTTCCGAGCAACCAGTCCCATGGGGCCTTAGTGCAGAGAGGGGAATTCCCAGATGCTTCCCCTCTCTGCCACAGTAGATAAGAATGTAATTTGTGTTACAGTAGAGGCGTTAACTGAGCTGTGCTGTGCAAGGCGCTGCATATACAGATAGCCCCTAACCCAAAGACTGACAAAGGGAGGATAGTCTTACAGATGGGGAACTGAGGACCAGAAAGATGAAGTGACTTGACCAAGCTCACAGAGGGAGTCAGTGGAAAATCTGGGAAATGAACCTAAATCTGTGGAGTCCCAGTCCAGTGCCTAAACCATAAAGCCATCTTTGCTCTCATTCCTAAGTAGCGTCATTCCTAATAGCAGAGCTGTCAGAGGCAGCACTTTCCCAAGGGAAGATCTGCTTTGCTGTGTAGTGTTCTTACCAGTGCCTTCATCAGGGAAGAGTCGTAATAGCCAACCTGTGTATATGTGGCCTTCCACCACACTGATCCCGACTTCTTGTGGTCATTAAGGATCAAATGTCACTTGTTGCAGGAGTTAAGAGTTGCCTGGCCCAAATCTAATTTAGATAATCAAATATGCCTAACAAGTTCCCCCTGCAGTTGTTGGATAATTGGCTGCTACACCCTTGCCATCTTGCAGCAGGGGCTGCGTAGAGTGGGTACATAATCTTTCTTGCTGTGGTGTGTTCAGGGTGAAAGGAGCTATATAGAGATTACAGGACAGAACACTCTGCAGCCTCACAGGTGTTGGGAGGATGAATACATTGAAGATGGTAAAGTGCTCAGATATTACAGAGAGGGGGACTATTTAGTATGCTGCAGAACAGTAATTAAACATTCCTTAGGTTCCTAAAATCCTGGGCAATGTTGGCCTTCCCCCTATGTAGTAAAAATATCACCCTACTGCCTTATTCTGCTTCAGGGTCAGCCCCTGTTGGCTAAGGCAGGAGTTGTAGTTTCATCGTTATACAAGAAATGTTCACTGGTGCATACACAAGGTCTAATTTCCAGCACCCCAAGTAGCTCCAGCTTGAGTTACAGGGTCTTGGGTCAGAGCAGAGATGCCAATATGGCCACCTTTGTGGAATGCAAGCTGTTGTAACCAAAGCTAGGAGATGCTGCTTACTGAGTGGCATGAGGGCCTGGGTGTACCTCATAGACTTTAGGGTCAGAAGGGACCAATGTGATCTAGTCTGACCTCCTGCACAAAGCAGGCCACAGAACCCTACCCATCCACTTCTATAACAAACCCCTAACCTATGTCCAAGTTATTGAAGTCTTCAAATTGTGCTTTGAAGACCTCAAGCTGCAGAGAATCCACCAGCAAGTGAGCCCCCCTATAGACTGAGCCAAATTGAGTTGTTGCCATAGGTGGAGACAACTTCACTAGAAGTCAATGGAAGTTAGTCGTTTAAAACACGATCCTTTCAGTTCAGTTATAGCAGACCGCTTTGTGCTTTAAAAACATCATGTACTAAATTTTGATACTGTGGAGGCACAAAACTGTCTCAGGATGACTCAGCCCTTTGAGATGGACACTCACCTGCATGGAATTCAGTCTTTCCCATGTGGTCCTGTCTCCTGTGCATGAATAGCAGAGTGTGTATACCCTAGTGTTCCTGGCCAGAATTTCCCCTCTCATTTATTTAGCTTCTGTGTATCAACACTGATCTTTATATAGTGCCTAATGTTTGGTACTTGAAAAAATATTATTGGCATTCTAATTGACTCAGACTTCTGGAGTTTTAACCTTAGGAGAATCATCATTGCCCACTCACCCTTATAAACAAGATATGTGCATTAAAAATGTATTTCTAAATTGGCAAGGAGTGCAGCTGCTCTGAATGGACTTGTCTGGCTTTCTCTTTTCCTCTAGTCCCATGCTTGTCATCTGCCTCTCCCCTGTCCAATTCCCACTACCCTAACCTCCCACCCCCCACAAAAAAAATCCACCATGAGTGATCCAACAGAACCATTGTCACAGGAAGCTGAAGTACTTTGGCACTATAAACTGTCCTGGCAAGACAGTCTTGGTGCAAAACAGTGTAGGAGACTGTGGGTGGGAATTTCAAAAGCATGTGAGGGAGTTAGGTGCCCTGTTCCCACTGAAATTCCAGGGGATTTGGGTGTATTGCTGCCTCTTTGTCTGTTAAAATCTCCCCCCCCCCCACCTCCCCAAAGGGAGGGCTAAACAGCATAATTTCAAGGTGGGACAGATTGGAAGGTGGGTTTGGGATGGGGGCCAACTCAATGAATTTATGTACATCACACTAAGCAACTTCCAATCTACCTGTGCCTGGTTGTGTTGGCCAGGGGAGTGGGCTCTTCCCTGCTGATGATTTACGTTTATATAGATCCTTTCACTGAAGGCTCTCTCAGCCCTTGGGCCAAGACTTTCTAAAGAGGGTGCATAATATTAAGCTTCTAAATCCTAATGTAGGAACCTAAACATGTAGCCTGATTTTTTTTCAAAAGGGCTGCAGTTCCTGTTGATGTTGATAGGAACTGCAGGATCTTCAGTCCTTTAGAAAATGAGGCCACACGCCTAGGCACCTAAATTGGGCTTTTGGGGCCTCACTTCAGATACCCAGTGCTGAGTGTGTTGCCCATGAAGAGTGTTAATTAAGCCTCACAGCACATTCAGCTTGAAGCAGAGGGAGTGGAGGGGGGCGGGGCTTAGACCAGTACAGCTAACCTGGATGTGTGACCAGATTCAGCTGCCCTGGTCAACTCTGTTCCTGGCAGGTGTCTGTCTGTATCTACACTGATTGTAATTTCCTTAATCTGGACAGAACCTTTCTCAACCTCACATAGCTAATCAGCAGTAGACATATTGTCTAGATATTGCAACTTTCAATCATTTGCTTTAACCACTAGTCTGCACAGCCTTACCCTTACCATCTCCAGCAAAGGTGTTGCTTTCTTAGAACCTATGCTATGTTTGCTCAGTAACTTCTTGAGCATCTTTCTGCCTTTGATCCTAAGAATCTCTCTCTTTTTCCCCCCTGCAGTTCTCTTCCAGAAGCTCTCTCTAACAGAATACCCCTTGTATCTCCGGCTGCTGGCTGGCCCTGACACAGATGTCCTCAGTTTTGTGCTGAAGGAAAATGAAACAGGGGAAGTTGAGGTATGTCTGGGAGTCTTTCCCTTGGCTCTCACACCAATGTTAATAGCTTTACAAAAACACATGGCCTTGTTAAACAAACCTGTGAGACTTACCTGCAGGAAAAACACAACTTGATTGATCGATTGATTTTTGGCCAGGGGACATGAGGAAGCAAGTTTACTTTTCTTGTGTTATGGTTTGAACATCCAAACACTGAATTAGACACCAACCTTCCACTTAAGGAATCCTTTGAGATGCTTTAATATTTATTCTTAAATTTAGCCTGTATTTTTCAGAACCTTTTAGCTAATCAGTTTAATGCAGAAAACTGTTTTTAAAAACCTGATCTGTTTAAAAAAAAAAAATGCCCTGGCCTGTTTGATGTTTAGACCATAATTCATTTGTTTTTGTTTCTTTATAGAACTATGCAATGCAGTTCTACAGTTAATCCTCAGAGTAGATTAGCTAAATGGAGCTATAGCTAATCCACTGATTTTAAAACAGAGGCCAATGCTATGCTGTATAATAAATCCAGAGCCTCCTACAGCTTCATATGCCACACAGTATGGCAATGTAGAACTTCAGACAGTGTTTAGCTAAACCTCAGGACTAGCACCTGTGCTGAAGATGAATCTGTCAGCTGCTAAGGAGTATAGGGCATTGACACATAGTCAAGGAGTTCAGATTCTAACCACTAGAGAGCACTCCTGCCCAAAGGAGAGATCAAAAAAGCAGGATTAAGTGTATTTAAATTCCAAAATTATGGCCCAGATGTCAGTATTTCTCAGGGATACCGCCTGACATGCATTACTTGCAATATCGCTGAGTAGAAGCTAGCCTCTCATAACTTTAACAGGTTTCCGTCCCAGCATATCTAAATCTTTTGTTGACTTCTCAATAAATTTAAAGTAATCCAAGTAGAACTATCCCTGCTGGTTACAACATGGCTTGCTGGGGCTTTCAGACCCCCACCCTTTGTGACAGAAAGCACAGGTGATTGCATTAGCTTCTGCATGCCACAGCTCGGTTACTTGTCTGTTTTTTCAGTCCCTTAGGAAACTTTTGTGGACCAAATATTGCGGTGGAAAATTTTAAGTCCACCCAGGCTCAAGTCAGGTTTTGCTTTGGGTTCATAGTCCCAGATGGCTCAAACTTAGGCTTGTGTGTTGGATCATAGATTGTGGACTCCATCTCAGAGCATTAAGCTGGGACATGTGCATATCTGAACAGCTAAGTGGGAAATTGTTCCCCTATCCTATGAAAAATTGTGTTTTTGAAAACTTTCCTATCCTGACTTGGCCCAAAAAGTCTACCTTAAATTTTCTAACCAAACCCACTCCCCAACCTCCCTGCTTTAGGTCAATGGACACATTTCAATTTTTTATGAAACAAAGCATCTTGTACAGTACTTATTTCTGAACAGTCATTGCAAACTGGAATTTTTCATTTTGTCTAAACTGCCCCTTTGCCACAGTTTTTTGGTTTTGATGAATCAGCGTTTATTTAAAATGTTTGGTTTGAAAAATTCCCGACCCACTCTCTCAGGGGAAAGATACTTTGTGTCTAGTTGCAAGGCTAGTTAACTAGATCTTTCTGTATATATAAATCTAACTAACTGACCTTGCTAGGCAGCATGCGTCTTTTCTTCTGATTTTCAAGATGAGCACTCAGCTGCACAATACACCAGCACGCTGTGTACGTTACAGGCAAGCAGAGGTGGTATTCTGTCTGCTCATCTCACCTCTGTTTTTGCTTTCTTTGCAGTGGGATGCATTCTCTATCCCAGAGCTACAAAATTTCTTAATGATACTGGACAGAGAAGAAAAAGACAAAATTCAGCAAGTACAAAAGAAGTACAGCAAGTTTAAACAAAGACTGGAGGAGACTTTGAAAGAAGCAGGAGGAAAACCTGGATAACCAAACACAAAGCATGTATAGTATCAGACTAAACGAGATGATATTTTTTAAAAGAAGAGACGTCTCAGGACACCTCAGATTTGTCTGACCCTTTCTCCCTCTTCCTCTGTCTGAGGAATGATGCACCCCACAAAGAGACAAGTGTTGCATTTCTTTTCCCTCAGACATTATCGCTGGATCACAGCCAGTCAGTAAGAATGGAAACCCTCGATTTAAATCTGCAGGTCTTCGATAAACCAAATAGAGCTGCTGCGTAGCTTTCAGTTGTTGCATTGAGTCACCAAGCAGGGAAACTTCATGGCAACAGCTGAATGTTAAATAGGAATATCTACTGGGTAATTGTGTTGGGCAGGACAGAACTGCATTTTTTTCACCCTCTCCTGCCAGCTTGCCTATTGGCTTTGTTTTAAGATGCTGCAGCTGCCTTGTGTGTGGTTGTTGTGTTGTGTCGTTCCGTCATTTCATAAGTTAGGTGGCATCACAGGAAGCAGCAGATAAAGCAACGGGACTTGGTTGCACCAGATCATGTGCATGTTGCAGCTGTCGATGATGCCAAAACAGATTGTTGCACAATTTAAAGATATCTACTGAAACATAAATCAGATGCCAAGGAGGCTCCAAGTCCACCGTAGTCTTTCCAGTAGGTTTTACTGGTATTTTAGATAACCTTCATTCTAGAGAATTTTTTTTAAAAAAGGTAAAGTAGGATAAGAGTGAAATTTGGATTGTTTGGTCAGCCAGTCTGCACCTGGGAGCAAATGTTCCCTACTGCTGAGTGTGGCTATTCTGTGTATTGCCCGTTTCCCACTCAGGGACCAATGTTTTACAGATTTACTCTTTTTACATGCAAGATGGTTGAGGTGGGAACAGGGATGATGGTTCAGTTCAGAACCCTTCAAAACTGGAGCACAATCTCCAGCCAGGAAGAAGAACAGCAACTGCCTAGCCTCCTGCAGCTTGTCTCCCATTACCCTCTCACCTCCTGTCCTTGCACCCTCACCCAAGCACCCACAGAGCCTCCCCATCCTCCCACTGTCTTCCTTCTGCATGTAGACAAGAGGCTGCTAGGTTCCCTGTATGACTACCACCCTGCCATGTGTGGTGCTTAGAGCTGGAAGAATGCAACAACAATGTCCTTACTCACCATTCTTTCTCAGAGCAACAGCTTAGCCTTTTACAGATAGATATTGTTGCAGTTGGAGACAACCCAGTTATTGCTATTAATCCAGTCCTAGCTCTTGGTTACACACACCTCCATGTGGCTGGTGTAGGGGTTCCTCATGTTAAGGACTCCAACTTAAAAATCATACTTCTGTCTGGAAAGCTTTAAGGTGTTATTTTTAACAGGTTATTTTTCCAGTGTTTCCTCTTAATGCATTGGATTAAGCACTTTGTGTGTAGTCGGTTTCACTCTTTCCCTTATCTGCATGGATCCTTCGCACCGCAGCAAAGGGATGTGTGGAAAGGAATGGTGATGGTAAAGCCATGAAAAGGGGTAGGTGCAGCTGGAACACCTGAAATGACTTAACTGACTACCTGAGTTGAAAGCATCCCTTGAAACTTGTTATATGGTGAAATGATTCCACTTCAGCGGTCCGGGTCCACTTGATGCAAAGTGATGACAGAAGGCAATTTTAAGAGTCTCAGATTTACCTCAGTGCCTTTTTTTAAGTGTAAAATCTTTACTGTAAAGCTAATGAGGATCATTGGTTGGGAAGGGCTTTTCTGAAAGGCCTCAGTCACTTTTTCCCTCTGCCTGTTCTCTGAAGTACTGTAGGGATGAAGCTGATTTTGTGTGGGGAGGAGGAAGGAATTGTCAGTTCCCTCCAACCCAAGGTGACTATATGCTTGTTTTTGGTTTTTTCCAGTTTTATATCTAAGCATGTTTAAAATGGGAGAAAGTGACTGCAACGCTTAGCAAGCCCACCACCGTCTAGAGACGCCACTTTGTGTCACAGCTGGTAGCTTACATTTTAACTAGTAGCATAGACAGACTTGATAGTAGGGCTGCAGGGCAGGGAAAGGTACCTTGCTGTACTGTATTCCTTTCCCAGGTGACCTTTAATAACCATGAAGTAGCAGCGCAGGCTTTGAGGGTGTTTGCCCACTTGTAAGATGAGGAGAATACTTCCTGACTTCACAAGTACACGGTGAGGTCAGTAAGTAGCACTTAGTCAATATTTGTACATAGTGCTTCAGACCTTGAAAGCACTGAGCAGAAAGAAGCACACTGTACAATGTCATTGCTTCTGAAAAGCAAGATCCAGATTGTTTGTTTTTAAATTTCATCTCATCTTGCTAGCTATAAGTTTTGAGTGTTTTTACTGATTTCCCCCCCCCCCCCCATGACCATCCCACACTCTGGACCCCTAGCATGTCTTTAACGTTTTGTAGAAGGCATGGCTTCTTATGCAATTATGGTGAATGCTGCTGAAAACCTCCTGCAAAGAGGGAGGGCTATTTTTGTTGGTGTGGGGCATTTAAAAAAGAAAAACCTTGAAACTCTGATGCAAAGCACAGTTAAGTGCCCTGTGCCAAAGGCACAAGCTTTAGACATTAGCAGAGGCCCCCTTCCCTTCTGATGCGCAAAATACTGCTGGTAGTGCCTTTGGTTAGTATTGTGTTGCCTAGTGTATGTGTGAAATTTGTCAACAGTACAACATGTAAAAACTATGTATAGAATGGAATAGTAAAGCTTCTGTGGCACAGTGAAATGCATTTTTGCAATGCTGTAATTTATTTTTACTACTCCCTCTTAATTCTGTGGTATTTTTAAAAGTCACTCAGCTTTTATGAAAGTTCTGAAACTTGGTTCAGATGCAAACAGTGCAAGAGAGATAATAAAACAGTCAATGATAAAGAAGAATTGTGTCTGTTCCATTTAAAGTTGTCTGGTGCCCTCATGTGGTGTTCAGTGTTTAAAGGTGATTGAGTGTAAGGTCATGAGTGTTTATAAAACACAAAGCTTTTCCCTTATTGAAGTTAGGCAGCAGTTTATGAAAGACTGTATGAAGCTCATTGCAAGAGCAGAGCCTTAAAATAAACAGTTCCCTTTTGTATTTACAGCAGATTCTGCAATTAGTTGCAGGAGTGGGGTCCAATGTGGTTTATGACACTGTCAAAGCTCAATAAAGGGGGCAGGAAAACCTAGTTTATTTTTCACAGCTAGTGTGTGGTATTAATAATCCCTGGAAAGATTAATTTCAAAGGGATCCTGACAACTGAAAATTTGTTTTTAAACTACAAGAGGTATAAATTCTAGGCCATGATGTGCTGGAATAGGCTTTGTTTAGTTGTTAGAATGCTTTCATTAACCAAAAAGAAGCATATGTAATCATGCAAATTCAGCATGTTCAAGATGACATTTGAGAGTTTTATTTTAAAAAATTTGAACAGCTGAAGCAATTACATTCTTTGGATGAAATCTTGGTCACGTGAAAGTCAACAGCAAAATTCCTATCGACTGAAATGAGGCCAGGCTTTCACCCTTCAGCCAGAGGCAGAACTGGTTATAAATAATGAGATTTGAATACTTCTTACACTAGACATATTTATTTCTTCCGGTTAAGCTTTGGAGCCTTCTCCAGCCCTTGAATATATTTCCGTTGTAGCTGGTATTCCTCTGCAATATAACCAAGAGTCCAACTTAAGTACATCCCAGAGCTAGGTTTTATTAATCAAAACATTTACCTTTTATAACTGACACCATCCATGTCAGCTCAAACTTACCGAGCAGCAGCTTGGCAAGATGGTTGATTTGGTTGCCTTGGATCTGGACCTGGACTCTGTCCTTTGCCCCAGGTAATGTGTTAATAGTGGCGCTGGCCTGTACTCTTTGCTGGAGAGTGTTGGCAACTAATTGCGGGTCTAGGCCATACAGTTCAAGATTCTTAATAATGGTCACCTGTGGATTTTAGCCATTGTCACAAGATTTTCATTTCATGAAAATTACCACCACCTACATAGCAGCAGTCATGACCCTGTCCTGCTTTTCTGATTAGAACTGGGCATTAAGGGTTTCCCCATTAGTGTCATGTTGTAGGCTCATGTACAAAATCTCGGATTGATTCAGTACAATCTGTTCTAATTTATAACCGCTCTCCACACACACGAAAAGCATAGCTGCAGGCAAAATATCAAAAGAATTTCCCTCAAACACAATGTGATGTGCTTGAAATTCCAGGGTCTTTAGAAAACATGCTTGATGATTTCTGTGCCAGGGCTAGGTTAACATTTTTAATGCACTCTAATCCTTAGAGTTCTAACCTGCAGGATTGAGTGACAGCCGGTTCTTGTTAGCACAGAACTACACCAGAGTCCTGGGCCAAGTTGTAGCAGTTTCCCAGCTGACCAGGCTACTATGACACCCCCCCCCCCCACACACACACTTCTCCTCCACAAAGGGCAAGACTGGCTATGCAGAAGCCCCAAACTCCAGCAAGGTCTGTCCTAGAAGTGCTGAACAGCTCCAGCATGGACTAAGAGGGGTTAATTGTCCACACCTCTTCCCTGGCTTTACCTTTTTATTCGATGATCTCTGTGCTACGGTTATGTCAATGGGATCAAGGTTTCCTTTCCTCACAATGGGTTCATGTCCAAAAAATGTCACCTGGTGGTAAGGCTGCAGTTGTTCCAGACACCTGAGAAAGGTAATGGCTTGAGTTTAGTTTGTCAGATACAGCAGGATGGACAAGATCTTTTTATTAAATCTGGGATCCCACAGATATGTAGACCATAGGATTAATTTCAAAGGGATCCTGACAACTGAAAATTTGGAGTGAAAATAGGAGTGATCATGGGTCTCAAAGTTCTGAGCACATGTTTAAGGCCATTTTAATGTAAGGATGTGTTGGAGGACAAATGTCGTGTGTGTGTGTGTGTACATAGATTGCATGTACAGAACTAGGTTCTGGTAGACTTGCCTTGTGAATGCTTATCAGAAAAGTTATCCATTTTTAAATATTACATTTTTAGGTTACTAGTTATTTGCAAGGTGGCAAAAAGAAAGAAAGAATGGAATTTACACTCTTAGCAATATCTGCTAAACTCATTACAAATTAAGGTTTATTTGTAGATATTTTTATGTTGACAATAAGGAAGCCACTGCCTGCTTCAGGGCTTAGAGTTAGACAAGACTACTACATGATGCAAAGCCATAAGTGCTAACTCTGAATCTTTGCAAATGTTAAAGCAGAGCCATGAAACAGGAATCACCTGCTCAGGAGATCATCCCATTTGAGCTTCAAGATCTCCTCTTGCTCCCATTTATCCAACAGGCAGTCACACAAGATTGGATTCACCTTTACAAAGCTGTAATAAAACAAGCTGATTAGATGCAAGCCTGCCCCATCTCTTCCCAGTGATGTGAAAATACAGCCTATGTTCTCTGCCAAGCATGCCCCCATTTGTCATCATTTCCATGACCTGCTTGTGAGTAATGGTGGATTTAGTTCAGCTCCCTGACAGGTGGTGACTAATTAACTTAAAAGCTCCACTGGCCTCCACACAAGTCCAGTGCATTTGTGCTGTAGTTTGGTTACACTGACCAAATTACATGTAAATTTTTTTGAATATTCCTTGCTACTCAAACAGATTTTCAATAAATTAACCTTTTGCACTGCACTCAGCTTGACTAGTGAAAATAAATGCACAAATAAGATTCACTTCTACTCACTTCTTGTTTGTTTCATCAACCAACTCATTCGTCTTTACATAGCTGATGATGATATTTCTCACATCGCTGCTGGAGAGGATGCTCCCTTTCCTATAGAAGGAGGAAATCATTACTATGTTGCATTAAGAAATCAGATGTTCATATTAACATTTGGTATTTCTAGAGTAGCTTGCATTCTGAGTATCGCAGGCTGCCACCATGGGCTATTTAAATTACAGCATGCTGCTCCAGCCCTGAATCAGGGCCACAACCGTATCTTAAGTCACCTCCATCCCCACCTTGGGCTGCAAGTTGTGCAGCATAGAATCTCACCCCAGAAGGCAGTTGTTTAACAGTACATGACAATTCTTCTCCTAAACTGCTGTGTAGTCAGGTAGAACACACTGTATCCTCTTGAAAATTCAAAGGGAGCTGAAATAAGTAGACTGTAAATACCTGATCTGGAATTTGGCCAGCTCACCTGAGTTATCACACCTATACTAGTCAACAGTGCTAAGGGATTCTCTGGTGACTAGGCATCAGGGCCTCAATTGTTCTTCTCATCCCAGCTATGTCACCAGCAATAGCCAAGTGCTCCTAGCAGCATGCTCTGACATTGTTTCAATACTGAGCAATGGAAGGTGCTGACAACTTAACTGTCACCATTCCCTTTAGCACCTGGCATAGGTCTTCCCTCTACATCTATCTGAATGCTGGCTTAGCAGGACAATTATGGTTTTATCCTATCTTCCTAGCACTTACTTGTGTCCCGACTCTTGGAAAAGTGGAGCCATTTTGGCTGAGACACCATAGAGTGGTATGATTTCAGGAGCATGGTACAGCTGCTCTCCGTCTCCACATTTACTCTCTGGGGCAGTTGACACAGCAGAGAACACTTCGGGGACAACAAATGACCTAATGCTGAAATGCAATAGGGAAAAACAACAGGGAGCTCAGTTTCACAATTGTTTCCTGGGTGAGAAAGTATTGGTGACTGTTTAGCTCTTACATTAACCTCCAGCTTCCCAGCAGTGTAATAGTCCTCACACAACTGACGCTCTGGTCTACACACTACAACTGGCTACAGGTGCAGGCCTGGCTGATGCACCTGACCCTAGCATCCTCTGTAGGGTGCCCGATTTTAAGAACTAGCAGCAAGGGGCAGGATTTTAAATCAGGAGGTAAAAAAATGGTTTGGATTGCACAAGTATCCTGACTTGCCTTGCTAATACCCAGCACAGCTCCTCAGCCCATGCTTGGGTCCTAGACTCCAGAACAGTTTCCCAGTTACTTGAAACAGACAGTTTTAAAGAGAGAGCCAAAGTGGCTTCAGGTACTAACCTTCCCCTTAATTCCAATGCCAGTTTTATGATGTTTACAACTGTATTTTCCTTATTCCTTTTTCAAATTTCTCCCCCTTTTTCTGTATGAAAAATACACACACACACACGTGAAAGTGACTGTACATGAATTGCTACCAAATACCCAAAGCGTACTAAAGAGGTAGAAACTTTTTCCTCTAATCTCTTGCTGTAAAAGGTTGGGGGGGGGCAATCATAGCAACATCTGTCCATGTGATTAAGAATATCCATATTGACAAGAATACCATCATAGCTGAAGTGCTGCAATCCCTACTAGGTAACAGTAAAACCTCAGACACACAAGTGTGGCACTTTAAAGTAGATGGAGTTCAGACAGACAACTGGGAAATGACCACTTTTGAAAGAGGAGGACACAACAAGAGAGACCAGGAAACATCAGGGGCAAGTGCTGAATAAATATGCCAAGTCTCAGCTAATCAGAGCTCTGTTCTTGCTTCCCAGCATCTGAGACTGCAGCCCTGGATCCTGTGCTTGGAGGTAAAGAGATTTGGTGAGTTGCAGGTTTGGTCTGTCAGCAGGTCACATGTCTGGGGTTTCAGACTCCTGAACAGAGCAGGTGAGACACCCTGTTTGTTAGCATCTGTGGGAGGAGCATAAGGCTTGAACCCCTAGGTCTTCAATCAGACCCAATGTTTCAAGTCTGAGTAATGCAAAGGGGTGGACATAAGCAATGACAATTAGTATTTAAATCAGTTGCCAGGTGAACTCCAGAGCAGCAACAGTGAGGGAGAGGGGGTCCTCCTCCTTTAGGGATGGTGCTACACTACAAGGAAACAACTGTGGTGACTGCCTTGGATGCGCTATGTTTTCCTTTCTGCCACACACACACACACACACACACACACACACACACGAGATTTCTGATGCATGAAGTACAAGCCAGTGAACATGCTGGAGAAGAGACATGGCCTGGAAGTGCAACTTTCAACACTGCATCGCATTCAATAAAACATTTTAGACAACCTGCATGCAGGGTGTGCAAGTCTGATGTCCACAACTTAATGAGGATGTTGAAAAACTGGAGAAGGTGCAGAAAAGAGCCATAAAAATTATTCAAGAGCTGCAGAAAATACCTGACAGTGAGAGACTGAGCTCAGTCTGTTTAGCTAATCCAAAAGACTAAGAGGGGACTTGATGAGCATATCTGCTTTCATGGGGAGAAAATACCAGGTACTAAAAGACTTTTTAGTCTTGGTGGAGAAAGGCAGAACAAAAGTCAATGGCTGCCAGCTGAAGCCAGACAAATTGAAACTGGAAATAAGGCACAAGTGTTTACCAGGGCATTGTGATTAGCCACTGGAACAAACTACAAAGGGAAGTAGTGGATTCTCCATCTCTTGAGGTCCTCAAATTAAGACTGGATGAATGCCCTTCTGGAAAATAGGCTTTAGCCAGACAAGTTATGAAATTTAATAGCTTGTATTATGCAGGGGGTCAGAAAGAAAGCGTTAATGGTCCCTTCTGGCCTTAAACTATCAAAAATCTATAGTAATAGCACTTGGTGTGGCTCTTTCATCTAAATGTGTCACTTTACAATCCAATCTCACCCTCATGAAGCAGATGTTAGATGAGGCTCTGTGCCTCAGTTCCCCCATTTGTAAATTGGGGATGATGTTACTTATCTCCTGTGTAAAGTGCTTCATAGGAGCTTGGATAGACCAGTTCACCTACCTCTTGGGTGGACTATTTTACACTGTACAAGACCCCTACATAACAGTTTAGTGCAAGTAAAGAATATAAGGGCCATTTAAATGGGGAATTGAGGTAGACAGACTAACTACCTGAGGTGAAATTTGGTTGCCATCCCTAACTCATATGAAAAAAGCAGCGAGATCACAACATTTTACATCGTTAACAACTTCAGTGCCATTTATAACAACTTACTCGGCGTGTTTCCAGTCTATATGCACTATACTCTCCACCCCTTTGTTCAGCTCCTTCACTTGTACAATCTTCTGCTGCTGCATGTACTGCAGGAACTTGGAGAGCTGAAGGGGAAACATCAGGCACATTGAAACTTTTGTTCCTGCTGCCAGTGAGCCCAAGCCATCCAGTCTCTGCTTTGGGAGCTGCACAATCATCTCAGTAAGTGAGTCACAAAACCGACTTACCATAAATGTAAGTCCTCAACTCCATAAATGAAACAACCCCATGGAAGTATTTTGCATGCTCAGTGCAGTCTAGCATTGAGAGCAAGACACCAAGGGTTCCATTACTGGCTCTGCAACTGATTTGTTGTGTGACCTTCTTAGGGCCACCTGCTCTCCCAGCTGACATTTTAATTCCTTGCTCTAGTCTATGAGAGATCAGCTGCTAAGATCATGTTAGCACTGAAGAGGAAAATAGGATCAGCTTGCAGTTAAGGCACTGAAAAGGGACTCAAGGTGATCTGGGTTCAAATTCCCACCTCTGTGACAGACAGTGTGTGACCGTGGGCCAATCACTGCTTTTCTTTGTGGCTCAGTTTCCTGTCTGTAAAACAGGAATAATCAGACTTTCTAAGGGCTTGTCTACACTTGAAATGCTATAGCAGGACAGCTGCAGCATTTCAGTGTAAACACTGCCTACACCAACTGGCGGGGTTGTCGCACAGGTAATCCCACTCCCCGAGAGGCAGTAGCTACATCTAAGAATAATTCTTCCATCAACCTAGTGCTATCTATGCTGGGAATTAGGTCAGTTTAACTACACCACTCAAGTGTGGATTTTTCATACTTCTGAGCAACATAGTCAAGCTGACTTAATTTTCTAGTGTAGACCAAGCCTAAATTCCTTGGGGACGATCTCCTAATCTGTGTATGGACAGTACCTAGCAAAATGGATCCCCAGTTTTGATTGGTGTTCCCCCTAACACAAAATAGTATAGACAGAGCTAGCAATATTTGATTGACCCATACAAATGATTTCAGGACAAGTTAGTCTACCAAGGTGATACTGAACAAGTGATGAGAGAAAATAATACAATCCATGTCTTTGGGAAGGGCTTCTTTACAAGGGGGCCTAAGAACTTTACCAGGTTTTTTTTTTAAATATATAAACGTAAATATCAAGAAATCTCACCTTCTTGTAGCTTGATTTCTTTATGTCTAATTGTTGTCCTTCTGGGCTACAAACAGATTAAACAATTAAACCTTTAAGATACAACAAATAGCGGGAACCAAGGAAAAATATTTGATGTTTGGCAAGATTAACAATAAATGCAGTTTTCAAGAGGCTCTGTGCTAAAAGCTTCTTAGTGGTGTTAATATAAATTGCACATGGGAAAGTAGATTTAAATGTTGTATTTGAGATAATGGAGTCTGTTTTGTAATCGGCAGAGGCAATGCTGACATTCCAATGTGTTAGGTGTAACACCATCAAGGGCATGTCTGTAATATACAGTCGTTTCCTAACTTTTTTCTGCCAAGGATCCGTTGGCATCTGACTAACCTTCCCAAACCCCTTTCAGGTGTTAGGCATAAGTTTCATGATCTTATTTTTTTCTATTAGGTTAGTTTATTATTTATTTTAAAAATAGTCTCACAAAGGAACCAGAAGTAAACAGTTTGCAGTTATTACATCCCCCTTATTTTCACATAAACTACGATTTGTGGTGTAGTCCTGAATGGGCACTACCAGAACGCCCCCACTGGCATGATCTCTCACACATGGTGTGTGCAAGATCATGATGCACAGACGATGCTATGTTGAGAACAAAATAGCATCCTCCATGGAGAAGTGTTGGAATGCTGTTCTGACCCCACTGCAGTACTCCTCAAAGGACATACTCACCCCCCATAACCCATGGCAGAACCCCAGCGGGCCAGGAACCCTACTTTGGGAACCACTGGTAGTGTTTTTAAACTTGCACTAATTGCCAATGGCTATTTGAAGAGGGAAATTGAGGGAGACAATCCTGGAATAAACACTTGCAGAGTCCAGGGTAGGATGTATAAACTTGTTAGCCAACTTGAGTTGATTGGCAATCAAATGACTTGAACTCTAGGGTAAACATTCACCATAAACACCTGAATTACATGAAAGGCAGCAGCTTCATCGTAAATATCTCACTGTCCCACAGCAATTTCATTTAAACCCACGGATGGTCGTCTTACCACATACCAGCATGAGAACATATGGTTGCGCAGGAAGGTGCTGGTCAGTAGAGGGAGCTCTGACTTCTTCACTTTACATTTTAAGGCATGAAAAAAACATTGATGCAGTAACTCATCCATTCGCTCTGTAGAAACACAAACATTTCTCACGGGCCTCTGTGCAGAAAGGGAAATCGTGCTCACAAGAATGATTTCTCATTCATCTAGACCTTTATATTTGTATTGATTCCTCTGAGTTTGCATCTTACAATGTTAAATCATTTTGATTTACACCAGGGGCGGCTCTAGGTATTTTGCCACCCCAAGCACAGCAGGCAGGCTGCTTTTGGCGGCTTGCCTGCGGGAGGTCCCCAGTCCCGCGGGACCAGTGGACCCTCCGCAGGCATGCCGCTGAAGGCAACCTGCCTGCCGCCCTCGCAACGACCAGCAGAGCCCCCCCCTCCGTGACTTGCCGCCCCAGGCACGTGCTTGGAGCCACCCCTGATTTACACACTACGTTCACCACATCTAAACAGCAAGACTGGGAGCCAGGATCTTGTGCATTCTAATCCTAGTGCTGATACCAACTCTCCGCTGTGGGCTTGGGATAGTCATTTAACCTCCCTTGTGCCCAAGGTTTCCCCATCTCTAAAATAAGGATAATAGTGTTCACCTCCTACTCTCCCCCTCTCCAGGGTTTTATCTAGATTAAAGTAGGAAGATCAAAGGTCTAAGAGTTATTATGAAGTGGAACTGAGTCTAATGATATAAATTTGTTTTAAATACAATTTCCTTTAAGATATCATAGGCCGAATTCTGACTTTCACCCTGCTTATTGCCTAGCTCTACTGCAGCCTATTAAACAGGGAGCCACTTCTCATACTTCACTCAGGTGAGTTGTTTTCCCTCTGTGAACTTGGGCACACAGAGCCTGCAATCCTTCGAAAAGCACTTTCCCAAAGTGGTTTGTTTGCAGTGCACTGTCGGTGTGGCATTTACATAGATCATTTCTACAGAGTGCTGCTTCTAGTTTAAGATTCCAAAAATGGCACTCCCGACTGACAAGGAATTAATGTTTTGAGCCCAGAAAGGGACACTTATTGTAAGTCGTGCTCCAGAAAAGCCTCACACCAGGCAACTTTTGCTCAGGGGAAGCAGCTTTTACAAATATGGACCTTTTGGCTGAAATTCTCAGTTTAAAAAGTGTCCAGTCCCAGAGAAGTTTTTCCTTCCTAATGGGATACTGGAATCGCTTACATCTGAAACCAGCTTGGCTGCAAAATTATTAGCAGCTCCCCCTGTAGGCCCATCTTGGGCTCACCTTATCTACTCAAGAGGTAAGTGTCTCTTTCTTTAAGCACTGGAATGGGTTATCCAGGGAGGTGGTAGAATCTCCATCCTTAGAGGTTTTTAAGGTCAGGCTTGACAAAGCCCTGACTGGGATGATTTAGTTGGGGATTGGTCCTGCTTTGAGCGGAGGGCTGGACTAGATGACCTCCTGAGGTCCCTTCCAACCCTGATAATTCTATATTCTTTTTATCACCCACTTTGGCAACATTTGTGAAGCTTGTCATGCCAAAAAACCTCACTGAATTGATTATCATCATCTACACCATGTCATGAAATACAATATTTGAACACTAAGTTTTCTGCAGTATGCCAGAGGGTGCTTTCTAAAGCACACCATCACCCAGGGTATCCTTTGAGCATGGAACCTTCAGCACTGCTCCCACAACAATTACATTTTGCTTAATTCATATATCTCTCAAAGCACTTTAACAAAGATAAGTATAATTATCCCCATTATACAGATGGGGAAATGGAGGTGTAAGGAGAAGTGAATTGCCCACAGTCACGTGTTAGGTGAGTGGCAGAGCCAGGAACAGAATCCACATCTCTCTCAATTCAATGCTCTAATCACTTAAACGCAACTCATAACACAAGCGGAACCAAAAGAGGGAAGTTTTGGTACTACACTGAAAGACTGTCACGTTGTCAGCTCCAGCAGCTTCAGGCAAACCAGTTCCCTAGAGCCCAGACCACACAGCTTGCTGAGAACCTTCACCTCACTGAAGCCAAGGAGAATTCAGCCCACCGAGACACATGCTCAGCAGCTAAGGCATGAGGCTGCTGCTGAATTGCTGCCTGTCCATCAACTAACAGGCAAATCCCTGGGACAGCCAAGAGACTGAACATAAGAACAGCCACACTGGGTCAGACCAGAGGTCCATCTAGCCCAGTGTCCATCTTCTGATAGTGGCTTCAGAGGGAATGAGCAGAACAGGTAATAATCAAGCGATCTATCCCATCACCCATTCCCAGCTTCTGGAAAACAGGCCAGGGATACCATCCCAACTAATAGCCATTAATGGACCTATTCTCCATGAATTTATCTAATTCTTTTTTGAACCTGGTTATAGTCTTGGCCTTCACAACATCCTCTGGCAAAGAGTTTCATGGCTGACTGGGCGTTGTGTGAAAAAAAAAAAACAACACTTCCTTTTGTTTGCTTTAAACCTGCTGCCTATTAATTTCATTTGGTGACCGCTAGTTCTTGCATTATGAGAGTAAATAACACTTCCTTATTTACTTTCTCCACACCGGTCATGATTTTATAGACCTCTATCATCTCCTCCCTTAATCATTTCTTTTCCAAGCTGAAAAGTCTCAGTCTTATTAATCTCTCCTCATACAGAAGCTGTTCCATACCTCTAATCATTTTTGTTACCCTTTTCTGAACCTTTTCCAGTTCTAATGTATCTTTTTGGAGATGGAGTGACCACATCTGCACGCAATATTCATGGAATACTCAGTGAGGAAAGGGAGGTGTTTATAGGTCAGCATGATACCCAAGGAGCCACATTATGCGCACAATGATTTCTGTATGAGGGCCCTGGCTCACAGCAGTCACTACAGGACTTTTCAAAGGATTGCAGGCTCCGTGTCCCTCCACAGTTCAAGAACTGGGCAGCCACTCTCAGTACAAGCTGACGTATACGTAAGGCTTGCTACAGCTATTCAAGCAACAGGAACACATGGGAATCTAATACAGAAGTGACAGCTACATAAGATCACAGACACACAACTTGGTTTCATGTTCATGCTGTAGTACCTTGTGGAGTTCTGCCATCTTCCATTTCCGGCTGAAACTCGGCGATATCTTCAGCCATTTCTACAGCTCCAGTCTCACTGGGTTCCTCCTCCTCCTCCATCAGCCTTGCACAACCATCTCCCTCCTGCAGGCTCAAATTGCCAATGTTCATTTGTAGCGATGGGGCAATGCAGAGATCGCTGTCAGGCTCCAGTCCCTTCTCGTCTTTGTCATCGTCATCAGTGCTTTCCAACTCCGCAGGCTCTGCTACCAAGGGAGCTATTACGGGTGGGTAAGACTTGTCTCCAAATCCCCTTTAAAAATAACAAAAAGCGTAACGCCGCTTTATTGATGGTTCTTTACTCTCTTGATACAGGAGGGTTCCCAATATAGCTGTGAAGCATCCTGTGCTGAAAAGCCTGGCCAGTCCCAGCTAACTGTTACAAAATCATGGAGGTAGAAAAATACAGATCCATCAAGTGATGAAGAACCCACCCCATGCCTAGGTAAGTAAGTTGTTCCCCTGGTTAATTACCCTTGCTGCGAGAAGTCTGTACCTTATTTCTAGTCTGAATTTGGCTTCTAGCCATTGGGACTCATTCATTTAGCAGACAAAGGCATAGAGTCCTCTGGTTT
Organism: Gopherus flavomarginatus; assembly: GCF_025201925.1. NCBI lineage: Eukaryota > Metazoa > Chordata > Testudines > Testudinidae > Gopherus > Gopherus flavomarginatus. The sequence continues at coordinate 13,808,463 of NC_066621.1, read as the reverse complement.
CAGAAATCTCCTCCCCAGATAGGTACTTCTAGGCTCATCAAGCCACTTCTTATCCTTCTTTTCCATAAGCTAAGTAGGCTGAATTTCTGAAGGTGGGTTTTTCAGCTGATGGTGTTTTTGGTGTTTTGCAGCTACTAGCCAGCCCAAAAGCAGGCCAGTCAGGATCCCAGGTCCACTGAGAGGCAACTTGTCACTGCCAAGCCTACAGCAGTCATGCTTTTGCTGTCCCCAAATACTCGTTTTGATTTTTAAAACCCCTTGTGGTGAAACTGGTGCACATGATAAGCACCAGACTGTTAGTCCAGGAGGCTCAAATCCTTTGTTTATCCACACAACAGGAATAACACAATCAGCAGCAGTGCAAACTTCTCTCACACCATGCCTTAACTCTAATCGGTGGCTTTGGCCTACCAGAGCTGAGAGGGCAGTGGAGTCTCCATGGCTCATTCAGGTCTGGGCCTCCCACCTGTAACTCGGAACAAGGAGGACGGCTAGTGCCAGGTGGGATGGCAGTTTTGTGACATGCGTACTTGAATGTCAGGGACTGGACTGAGACACACCCATGTCCAGTTCATTTCATGTAGGCCGAACAGCCATCCAATGGCATTACATTTTGACCCCAGCTGACCTCAGACCATGGAGCTCTGAAAACAAGCTAGTGGGACACAGACAGGCTCTTGCAGGGTTCTAACCAGGTAACACACCCAAAGTACCTCTCTGTGGATACCAGTAAGAGTGAAAGTTATAGTAATCTCCTTCTGCAGAACACACATTTTATAAGAGAACAGGCGGGGGTGGTGGTTACTTAAAGTCCCAGCAGAGACTGTTGTCTAGGGAAAATGGGAATCAAGATTTGGCTATACTTTTTCTTTAAAAGAAAATCAGTGCACAGTTAATGCAGAGCAAAAAAGTACTAAATTAAGGCAGAGTAACAATGGGCCAAATTGTTCATGATGCAGCTCCATTAAGCTCAAAGTAGTTTCATTAGAGATTAACTTCCAATATCCTGCGTTTATGTGCACATGCACATAAAAGGACATCAGGGCAAACCCCTACTCCTGCTAGAAGTAGATGTTAAAATTCCCACAGAGCATGGAGTAGACCAAACATATATTGTTAAAGGGTCATCCAAAATCTACCCCTAAACAGTATCCAACTATGTATCTACTCTGCCTCTGCTGGGAGCTAAACCTTTGGTCTCTTATACTAACTTAAATGGAACAAAGGGGCCCAAAGAGTCAAAGATGTTAACATGACCCAGTCACTAACATTAAGCCCTGTTAAATGAGGTTCAGGATTTGGTATATGGAAACCTCAGATTGGTTAGTACCACGACAAACACACCATTAAGAATTCTTTTACTCAAGATAGAGAAAATAAAGGAAAACTAGTTAAAGTATTTGAAATGTTAAGTACTAAATAAGGCTTTCATTTTAACAACATCCCTTGTTCCCTTTCCCTGGACAGAGCTTTTAAGGGGGGGTAGAGGGGGAAATCCCCTCTGTTTGATGGTCTTTTAAATGGATTCAAGATGGTAGCAACTGTCCCTCTGGGGAAATGAGAAGTTAGTTGAGATGGGTTGTTGCTGCTAGGGTGACCAGATGTCCTGATTTTATAGCGACAGTCCCAATTTTTGGATCTTTTTCTTATATAGACTCCTGTTACACCCCACTCCCTGTCCCAGTTTTTCACATTTGCTGTCTGGTCACCCTAGTTGCTACTAGTAAAGCCAACTCTTCTTCCTACAAGACAAAACAACACAAACACACAAAAGGGCAGAGAAAACAACAGCACAGATAGAAAATGCAGCTTCTGTCTCTGGTGTTGACTCTCACTTGCAACCTCGCTACTGGAAAAACACAGGTCCATCACCTGGTCTTAGCAGCTACTCCAAATCCTGGCAAACCTGTACCAGTATTGGGCTATTTAAGGCATTGCTTTTAGCTGTCTCTTTTTGGTCATAAGCTTACAGCAATGTTGCAAAATATGCAGCCTTGGCTGGCTAAGCCAGACTCTTATTAGATAGAAGGAAAAAAGTGGGATAGAAAAGAGAAGGAATACAGTAGGGAAGGAAAAGGACACATTTTGCAACCCAAGTGGTATTCAGGAATTAGCTGGAGCCAGTGGAAGTGGCAGTGGTCACCTGGCTCCCTCTGAGCCAGTCTGGTTAGAACATCTCTCAGGATTAGAAATCAGATGGTCTGAGGTCCCAGGAGATGGTGAAGCTTGCTCCAGTAGCCAATTTATTCTATGCCACATCTATCTCTTTAAAGACCCAAAAAAGGAGTGGGGGGTCGAATAGCCCATCTCCTCATTATGACATTCATGAATTATGCTTAGTTTCTGACACCCCAATTTTGGCTCATTGATTTTTTTGATTTTAGCTTTTCTTGTTTACCAGGCATGATCTTAACACTGTCCTGATTTACAGCAGTAGTCCTTTTGTCTGGACTAATTCAGCCTGCCTGCCTTGCTTTTGTACCTTTTCCTGACAACATGTGTGGTTAGAGGTTATTGTGGCATTCCATGAACTCTCTCACCTCTCACAGCTGAGCTCACAGTTAGGGTAAATTTGTAGGGCCTATTACAACAACAGGTTCCAGGTAGTACTCACTCACCTCATTTTCTAAGACACACTGTACTCTTGTCTGCACACTCACCATAAGTGGTCTGTATAAGCATGCAGCACGGTGAAGCCCTTCCCCTTCATTCCGGCAGCCAGCATCTCTGCAGTGGACATGGTAGCGACTCCTACTGCTACCGGGGCTCTGAGAACACAGTATCAGAACGGGAAATAGCTAAATTTTCATGCTACCTGGAACATATGACTCCTAAGCTACCGCAGCACATTAGCTTTCTTTTGCAATGTCCTTGCTAAGGGAGGCTAATTACTATTCTCTGACAGTTTTACACTGAATCTATTCTTTACACAATGCAATTTCAAGGCATCAGGATACCTTCTATTTTCACCCACTCCTCTCTACTATGCAAGGTCTTCTCCCAATACCGCCCGACATGAATTGTCTCTGGACAGCCACCCTTTCTTAACATAATTTTCTTTCTGCTAGAACAGGGGTTGGCAACCTTTCAGAAGTGGTGTGCCGAGTGTTCATTTATTCACTCCAATTTAAGGTTTTGCGTGCCGGTAATACATTAAGGTTTTTAGAAGGTCCTTCTCTCTAAGTCTATAATATATTACTAAACTATTGCTGTATGTAAAACATTCAAAAAAATTATTTGCTTAGGAAGCATCATTTAAAAATTAAATTAAAATGCAGAGCCCCCCGGACCCAGGCAGCGTGAGTGCCACTGAAAATCAGCTTGTGTGCCAACTTTGGCACGCATGCCATAGGTTGCCTACCTCTGTGCTAGAAGCTGGGATGGGACTACAGGGGATGTATCACTCAAAAGTTGCCCTGATCTATTCATTCCCTCTGAAGCATCTGGTACGAGACACTGTCAGAAGCAGAGTGGATAAAAATCAGATTGTTTTGATAAAATGCTTTTTGAGGAAAAAAACCTATCTAAAGATACTTTTCATTAAGATACATTATAGCTCAAAGATATCTCATCACGGAATAGGGATTATAAATTCTAATTCTATAGCATGAGACAATATATTCATGTAATGTTTAAGAAAAGTTTTGTAAATGAGTTCCAATAGTTCATGGATTAGGGACCCAGTTTTATGGGATTCCAGGGGCTTCTGTATAGATTATTTAGGTTAATCCTACCTACCCAATGGGTCTCAGTGCTCAGTCTAGAAGATACCATCCGAGATGGTTAGTTTTGCGGTTCTCAAACTGTGGATTTGTGTCTCCAGGGATAACACGCTTGTTAACAGCAAAAATGTTTTTTGTTTTTTTAAAAAAGTTTGTTGTTGTTTTTAATTTCATTTAACTATTTTAGTTTAAAAACAATTTTAACAAAAATAAACCTGATTTTCAAAAAACTTGACTGTTTAAATTCAAACATTAATATGCTTGTTTTGTTAAAATATTATGTTTGCTATTGAAGAAAAAAAATCCAGAATACATAACGTTGTTGTTTTAGTTAAATAAAACAATGTAAAATGTCTATCTGGTGATGTTCTCCTCCTAATACAGCATGGCAAGAAAATCCTCCAAATATTAATGATTAGTCTATTGAACTGGAGACAGTTCACCTCCCAATGACTTCATAAATATCAGCTACAATTACCTTTGGTAAATGAAATAACCGAACAATCGTTCATTTTCTTATATAGCTGTAAAACGAATCTGAAAAGTTTTCAAAATAAATCACTTTCAAAATGTATAGCGTGTACCTTCTAAAAAGGAAAACTACATCTCTGAGTTCTGAAGAATATGTATTAAGACTATAACCACCACCAAGAATTCACTTTTATGTAGAAATCCATGATTAAATCGAGTCTTCCTGACTAGTGATTTAAATCATGATTTAAATCAAATCCACCCTGGTCAGAAGACAGGATACCAGGTTAAATAGACCATTGGTCTGACTCAGAATGGCCATTCGTAGGTACTGCATGAGCCAGCTATCTACCTGCCTTTCTCCTTAGGAGGAGACTAATTTACAGGGTTGCGAAGAGCACTCAAAACAATATTTGGAAAAAAGCTTTGAATTTACAGGGTTTAAGCACTCTTTTAAATTTGTAAAAGTGTTCTGCTTTCACAAAACAAAAACCAACCAACCCACCCCAACAACACTGGTAAATTCTGTGGTCCCTGCCCCCCATACTTCAGAGGAGAAATTAGCCCATTTCCAAGAGAAAAACTGAACAGAATTTCATTTTTATTAAAAATGCTCCTATTTCAAAACACAACTCTTAACATTGAAGAAAAATCTTATATTTATTTGAACATTGTGCATTTTATGATTCAAAACCATTCAATTTGCAAAATTCTTCACCAAAAGCGAAATCTGGAGGACACTAATGATTATGCCACAGCAAAATTGCGAATATTTTTTGCAGAATTTCCCAAAAATCAGAGTCTGCCTTCCTATTTTGTTTCTCCTAATCCCTCTCAAAATCCTCACATAAAAATGCTACTTTTCTTCCCTCACTGTAAGAGAAACTATAGATAAATTGTACCTGTTTCCCACCAGGGTGATGGCACAGAGAGTGCCCTGCTGTACCTGAGGAAGACCACAAGATGGCACCATAACTCCTGGCAGCATTAGATCTAAGATAAAACAGTAAAGAGCTATTAGCATCTGCTCTGCTTTAAAGAAGGGTTGCAAGCCAGTGACCACCCAGCCACCTCTTCTGCCCTCAGCCCTTTTGTTATTCAGCAGAAATACAACCCTGGTAACAGCTAAGCACATGCCAGGTAAAACACAATCTCCTGTGTGCCTGCTATCAAGTTAAGAACACTTTCCAGTTTCCTTCCAGAATTGGGTGGGATAACCGGCCTGATTCAGGGGGGTACTGAGCCACCCTCATGTCCCAAAGGGCACGAGACACAGCTGAGTGTCTGCTCAGCAACTGATAATGTCAAGGTCAAAGGGACCATTAGGAGGAAGAGGTGAACTCTATGTAAAGGACCAATTGAGTAACTTGGCAGTAAGTTTGTTTGCTACCACAAGGGAACCTAGTCCTGTCCCACCTCCTCCCCCCCAGAGGAGCCTGGTTTCTAGCAGAAGACAATGGCTTCCTTCCAGCCATTTTTCTGGTCTCAGACTCAGAATGACATTTTCTAGGCTGACTCGTAACATTTCAGTGCAGTGTGGAAATCAAGTATTTTCCTTAAAATACAGTCCTAACATATCTGTGGTATTTATTTGCACTAAAGCAGGTTGATTTTTCATTTTGCTATAAATAGCATCACTTCCCTTTTGTGACACATAGGAAAACAGGATTTTCAGAGAACTATAAGGTAAATGATTTGCCCAGGTTCTCGAAGCACATCAGTGGATGAGCATGGAATTAAAACCCAGGAGTCCTGACGCTCAGACCTTCCTTTTCTATCTCACTAGACCAAACTCCTCAAGAGTCCAGGAGGCTCCTGCCCTAAAACCCTTAGAATGCACCAAACAATTCAGCAAAGCAATGGCAGAGGCTGTTAGAAAATCTGCCATGTGCCACTTAGCTTTAAGGCTCAGAACCAAGGCAAATTTTCACTGAGGTGCTTTAAAAATTGACTGTCAGGATCAATTTAAACCTAAACTAAACAAGCAATCCAGAAGCCAGTAGCATAAAACAAGAACTGCTAATGAATGAGCTGCAGCCACCACTTAGGTTACTTACACTTGAAAATACTTCACCCTTCTATACACAATCTAAAGAGTATGGATGGGGAAGGAGCACCTACAAAACCATCTTACCATCCTATTAAAATAGAAACAACACACAGATCCAGAAGAGGCCCATAGGCCCAAATCTAGAAGAGATATTTAAGTTCTAAACTTCTGTTGAAATCAATGGAAGTCAAGAGCCTAAATACCTTTGTGGATCTGGATCACAGGCTCTTATATAAAACAATCCTGCTGACAAAGGCAAAGCTACTTTGAATCATGCGCACCGTACAAAGTATTTTCCATATGGAAGAAGATTCCCTTCCCCTAATACCTCTGAGCTGGCCCCTCATCATGGATTCAAAGGTAAAGCCCTCCACCAAAAGCTTCTAATTCTGCACACCGACACTGCAAATGCTGCAAGAAAACAGGGCTCCAACACTCTGCCAGGAGCTCATCCAGTACATTACTGTTAAAAGGCTTCATTCAGCCTGGTTGTTAAATTAAATTACAAAGGAGGGAAGCTTTGGGCAGCTAAACTGAGCCCATATATTTAAAATAAGGGTATAGGAAAAGGAGTGTTACCAACTAACCTTTTTCTCTTTCAGCCTCCTAGTAGGTTCTAGCTTCTTCTACAAGCCAGTGCAAGCCCCTTAATGTACTGCCCTCAGAGTGCAGAGGTGATTACCTAATTAGCTCCAGCTGGGCAAGCCCTCCTAACCTGACAGTGCCTGCACTGAGGGCAGCCGTGATCTTTCCTCTGCACAGGGACACAGTGTTAACCCTCTCCTTGCCAAATACAGCATTGTAACATCCCCCTCATAGGTTACACGGGTTGCGTGCCTAAGGGTATGTCTACATCTACAATTTTGCAGCGCTGGTTGTTAGAGCTGTATTAGTACAGCTGTACAGGGCCAGCGCTGCAGAGTGGCCACACTTACAGCAACCAGCGCTGCAAGTGGTGTTAGACGTGGCCACACTGCAGCGCTGTTGGGCAGCTTGCAGGGGTGTTCGGGGAACGCGAGAGCAAACCGCGGGGAAGGAGACCTGCTTGCAGGGGGGTTCGGGGAACGCGAGAGCCAACCGCGGGGAAGCAGGTCTCCTTCCCCGCGGTTTGCTCTCGCGTTCCCCGAACCCCCCTGCAAACCGCGGGGAAGGAGACCTGCTTGCGGGGGGGTTCGGGGAACACGAGAGCAAACTGCGGGGAAGGAGACCTGCTTGCAGGGGGGTTCGGGGAACGCGAGAGCAAACCGCGGGGAAGGAGACCTGCTTGATTACCAGAGAGGCTTCCTCAGGTATGCTGGGATACCTGCTTATTCCACGGAGGTCAAGAAAAAACGCTGGTGAGTGTCTACACCTGATGACCAGCGCTGGATCACCAGCGCTGGATCCTCTACACCAGAGGTTCGACCGGGTGTAGGGCCAGCGCTGCAAACAGGGAGTTACAGCGCTGGTAATGCCCTGCAGATGTGTACACCTCCTAAGTTGCAGCGCTGTAACTCCCTCACCAGCGCTGCAACTTTGTGGTGTAGACAAGGCCTCAGATATTGATCACGGATGGAAGCAAGGAGCAGAGCTCGACAGCTGAGTGGTCTGATCTGAGTAGACCAGTGGTCCCCAACCTTTTTGTGGCCAGCAGCACATTCATGTTTTCAGAAGAGTGTGGCAGGCGCCAACAATTTTTCAAGGCTTATTTTGTATTTGTACAGTAAATAATACAAAAAAATCATATTTAATATTACACAATATATGAATCCAGAGAGAAGCCACAAGGACAGAGAACACTGGAGCCCACAGCCCCAGAGTTCTCTTTCTCCGGCAGGCGGGAGGCCGCAGCTTCTCTCTCTGGCTGGGCAGTAGGTGGATGCACATAAATGCCCCGGCGGGCACCATGGCGCCCACGGGCACCGCATTGGGGACCACTGGAGTAGACACTTCGGAGTACTGCAGGCCCCTCACTCCCCAGCATCATGAATTTTTACACACACACACACACACACACACACACACACACACACACAGAAGCAAACACTTTTTCCCTCTCATTTGTGCTACAACAGCTTTCATCCAATCTAACACTGCAATATGCATCCAACTCTGGCTCCCACACTGGGATTGATTTGTGAAGTTCCTGGGCAAGGGAAGGAGCCGCACAAAGGTCTCAGCACCGCAGGATGAAGCAAGTAACATGTCAGAACAGATCTAGCAAATGATAAAGGCAAAAAACACCTGGCTGGATGCTTAGAGCCAAATGAAGAGATAACACAGAGTGGCCCTGCCTTGGCTTTACCATGACAGTTGGCTCCCTGCTCCCAAACTCCAGGCTGCTGCAAAGTCTCACCCCCTTTCCAGAGGCTTCTGCATCATTGTCTCTCTGCCCCTCCCCTCTGCTATGATGGCTACTGTCTCCAGGGTCACCCTCTCATCTTGGGCTCTGGCTCAGAGGTCAGTTGAGGCCACCTGGTTGCCAAGGGACACCAGAGACCTGAACCCCACTTTAATCAGCCTCCCTCTCCTACCAACAGGACCTTCTCCATGCAAACTAGGTCACTGCGAGTCAGAGGCTAGGCCCACTCCTCAGCTGTTTATCTCTGTGCCAGGCCACAGGACCAAGGGCTGCTTTCCACACAGGCCCCTCGGCTAGAAAGCAGCAGGCGGCCAAAGCACAGGGCCTCAGGTGCCACTGCAGCCCTGCCTCCACTTGAGGCAGGCTATGTGGCGGGAGAAAGGCATCCCCCTTCTAGACGCACATCCCCACACACGCTGAGAAGAAAGCGTTCAGATTCTGATCGGGTTTAGCTTTGAGGTCAAGCCAGGAGTAAGGTTTGAGGTCACACAGCTCTCATGAGCAGTTATGAGATTTCAGCTCAGAACGACAGGACTCATGATTCCGAATGGCATCTACAGCGGATTCTGGAAAACCAGACACCCTTCCTGTTCTGGAGCTGACCCACAGCCAAATCACAGGGCTGAGTTCAGAGCCAAGGGTTTGAACATAGCCCCCCATGTGACATGCACAATCCAAAATGTAGGAGGTGGGGGATCAGCTCTGAGACTGCAGCCGGGGCCCATCTCTAACACATGCACACACAGTGGCATCTGCTTATACTGAATTTGGATAGAGATGCCCCTAAAGCAAAGCAAAATGAAAGCAGCTAAATTGAGTTGCCCTGTGAAAGTTAATCACAACAAATGCTACAGAATGAGGAAACAAGTACTTCTAGAGTCCCAGTTAATGGCTGTTAAATCAATACCTTTCTAACCAATGCATGAGGAGCAACAACAGGCAAAATTCCAACTCTAGCACCATCAAATGGGAAGGGTCAATGCATTTGAACAGATTGACCTATATATATTTAGTTCACATACTGTACTTGTGGCTAATCGGTTTTCCTTTTTAAGGAGACAAAAAAAACACCACACTTTCAGTGCATCCTTGTGAACAGTGAGTTTCTGCCTTTTTTTTTTTTAAATCTTAAAATCTTGTCCTGCACTAGAAAAATTAGCTTAAAAAGGTACAGATCCAGAAGAATTAATTTCCGAAGGCAACTGACGCATGTATCACAAAGTAATGAGTTTTGATTCGCTTACCTGCTCCTCCTGCTAGTCTCTGTAGCACAGGGGGCCATGTTGAGAATGCCGGAAGAAGATCTGGATAGGACCACAGAGTATAAACTGTCCAAAAGAAAACCGATTTTAAAAACTTGGCATTACAGATGTCTCTAGCTGTTGCTTCTCCCCATCTTCAAGCCCCTGTAATAAAATTACAGCAGCACACCCTTGACTGTAACTAGCCAGATTCTTCTCTCACATGGTTAACAAATCAGGCTGCACAGCCCAGCAGCATCAAAATAACAAGCCAGTAGCTACTCACAACGAACAAACTAAAATGCCAATGTTTCAGTTTCAAGCTTCCAGTGGATTTTAATAAAGGATAGATAGATGATCTATGGCTATCTTGACACTGCCTTCTTTAAATCAATGATGCTTTGACCTGAATTGTTGTAACAACATGGGAGAGTCACTGAGTGGGACGAGAAAAATGATGGAACAGCATATTGTATCAGGGCAATTCAGTCTTTCATGCACAGAATTCCACATAAAGAAGGTTGAACTTCACACTCATGGCAGTTGTGCCTTACAGTAAGTGGGCCAGAAAGGAAGGATGGTCCGGCAGTAGCTTAGGATCTGGGAGACCTGGGTTTAAGTCCCCGTTCCACCCCAGACTTCCTGTGTGATCCTGGGCAAGTCACCTCTCTGTGCCTCAGTTTCCTATCTGTACAATAGGGGATAATACTGCCCTACATCACAAGGGTATTATAAGGATAAATACATTAAAGCATGTGAGGTGCTCAGATACTACAGTAATGGCGTGTACAAGTACTTTGAATAGATGGGAATGCACAGAACTTGTAGGAGAGTTTTATGTCTGAGAGGCAGGAGGGGTTGGGAAAGATACTCTATTTCATGACTCATACCTGTTGGATAGAAGGTTTTCTCCATTTCAAAAAGGACTGGGTTCCTGTTGTTGGCATAGACCGTGACAGCATCCCCTTTGTGAGCATACAATTTGACTACGTTGAGTTCCTCTCTGTTTGGAACAAGTTCTGACAGCTGTTCACTGCTGAGGGCAGGAAAAGCTGCTGCAACATCAGTCCGCAGTTTCCTCCTGTAAAGACAAATCTGTGCTGAGCAAATGTAAGGTGGGTTTTTTTGTTTCTTTTAATTTTGTAAAAAGACAGGGTACAGGCAGAGATTAGTCATGTCTAAGGAGACATGGGCTCAGGTGGGATCCTAGCTATACAGTGGTTCTCAACCGGGGTATACAGAGGTCTTCCAGGGGGTACATCAACTCATCTAGGTATTTGCCTAGTTTTACAACAGGCTACATAAAAAGCACTAGCAAAGTCCCTACAAACTAAAATTGCATAAAGACAAAATGAGAACATAAGCAATTTTTCAGTAACTTTGCTGTGATACATTTGTTTGTTCATGTCTGGTTTTGTAAGCAAGTAGTTTCTAAGTGAGGTGAAACCTGGGGGTACTCAAGACAAATCAGACTCCTGAAAGGGGTACAGTAGTCTGGAAAGGTTGAGAATGACTGTATTCGAGGCATTTAGCTAACCGTTCATTTCTTATGTCTCACTCATGGCACTGGGCGGCAGCAGCAAGGTGGCAGACACGCAGCAGCACTGCTCTAGTGACTGCAGGATCCACTCCCTCTGCTCACCCCTCAGTTCCATTCACATTTTGCCTCGTGCTCATTCACGTCACACTCCATCTGCTTTGAAGAAGGGCTTCAGCTTGCAACAGTCACGAACAACATACAATTCTACATCAGCAAAGCTGTCAGTGAAAATGCATCTATCTGAAGATGGAGGGCCTGATTCACTGTTGTCATGAACCTTTGTGGGGTCATTCAAACCAGCACAAAGTGGGTGTAAAACGTGAGAAAATCAGACTGGTAGAATTCTACATTCACTTTGCATGGGTGTAGTAACAACACAAATGTACACAACAATAGTGAACTGGGACCCCAAGCCTTCCTTCAGGTAAAGGCCATTGGTTAACTTAGGGTATGTCTACATCTACAATTTTGCAGCGCTGGTTGTTACAGCTGTATTAGTACAGCTGTATAGGGCCAGCGGTGCAGAGTGGTCACACTTACAGCAACCAGCGCTGCAAGTGGTGTTAGATGTGGCCACACTGCAGCGCTGTTGGGCGGCTTCAAGGGGGGTTAGGGGAACGCGAGAGCAAACCGCGGGGAAGCAGGTCTCCTTCCCCGCGGTTTGTTCTCGCGTTCCCCGAACCCCCGTGCAAGCAGGTCTCCTTCCCAGCGGTTTGCTCCGGTGTTTTTTGAACCCCCGTGCAAGCAGATCTCCTTCCCCGCAGTGTGCTGTCGCGTTCCCCGAACCCCCGTGCAAGCAGGTCTCCTTCCCAGCGGTTTGCTCCGGTGTTTTTTGAACCCCCGTGCAAGCAGATCTCCTTCCCTGCGGTGTGCTGTCGCGTTCCCCGAACCCCCCTGCAAACCGCGGGGAAGGAGATCTGCTTGCACGGGGGTTAGGGGAACGGGAGAGCAAACCGCGGGGAAGGAGACCTGCTTCCCCGCGGTTTGTTCTCGCGTTCCCCGAACCCCCGTGCAAGCAGGTCTCCTTCCCAGCGGTTTGCTCCGGTGTTTTTTGAACCCCCCTGCAAGCAGATCTCCTTCCCCGCAGTGTGCTGTCGCGTTCCCCGAACCCCCCTGCAAACCGCAGGGAAGGAGATCTGCTTGCACGGGGGTTAGGGGAACGCGAGAGCAAACCGCGGGGAAGGAGACCTGCTTCCCCGTGGTTTGCTCTCGCGTTCCCTGAACCCCCCTGCAAACCGCGGGGAAGGAGACCTGCTTGATTACCAGAGAGGCTTCCTCTGGTATGCCAGGATACCTGTTTATTCCACGGAGGTTAAGAAAAACGCTGGTGAGTGTTTACACCTGATGACCAGCGCTGGATCACCAGCGCTGGATCCTCTACACCCGAGTTTCAACGGGTGTACGGCCAGCGCTGCAAACAGGGAGTTGCAGCGCTGGTGATGCCCTGCAGATGTGTACACCTCCTAAGTTGCAGCGCTATAACTCCCTCACCAGCGCTGCAACTTTGTGGTGTAGACAAGGCCTTAGACTTAGTCTTCACTGCTAAAAAGGTATGTGTTTACTGTGAGATAGCTAACTAATGCAGCTACCCCTCTGAAACCTGTCTTGAGTCTGTATCAGTAAAGACAACTAGGAGTCCTTACCACACGCAGGGTCAGTGCTAACAAGGCCAATTCTATTAGGGTGGATGTGGCCCATTTCCAACAATTGACAAGTATCAACAGAGTGAAAATTCTTTTTTGTAGTGACCCAGCCCCTCTCAGTCTTTATTCAGGCCTAATTTGATGGTGTCAAGCTTGCAAATTAATTCCAGTTCTGCAGTTTCTCATTTAAGTCTGTTTTTGAAGTTTTTTTTGTTGAAGAATGGCCACTTAAGTTTGTTATTGAATGTCCAGGGAGACTGAAGTGCTCTCCTTCTGGTTTTTGAATGTTACAATTCTTGATGTCATATTTTTATCCATTTATTCTTTTGCATAGCAGCTGTCCAGTTTGGCCAATGTACATGGCAGAGGAGCATTTCTGGCACATGAAGGCATATATCAGATTGGTAGATGTGCATGTAACTGAGCCCCTGATGGTATGGTTGATGGCGTTAGACTCTATGATGGTGTCTAAGGCAACTCCCATCTTTTCATGTGCTGTATATTTATATCTGCCTACTATATTTTCCACTCCATGCATCTGATGAAATGGGTTTTAGCCCACAAAAGCTTATGCCCAAATAAATTTGTTAGTCTCTAAGGTGCTACAAGGACTCCTCGTTGTTTTAACTCAAGACAGTTACCTCAATATAAAATCCTAACAGCGACAAGGCCTGGGTGGTTTTAAACTACAGAGTAGCTACTCTGTCATCCCCATGCCTCCCACTGGATAAGTTATTGATGTAAAAACATTTTTTAAATTTTACTTTAACTGAAGATGCCTTCACAGTAAACACTAGTACTGACTGAACTTTGTGAATGCTAGCTTTGTGCTGCTAGGCCCTTCGTGGACTTGGTTTGTATTATTACAAATATTTAAAGTATGCAGTCCCAGGATAGTACGGGGATGAGGTAATATCTTTAATTGGACCAACTTCTGTAAAGCTCTGTGTAAACTCGAAAGCTTGTCTCTTACCAACAGAAGTTGGTCCAATAAAAGATCTTACCTTACTCACCTTGTGTTTCAAATATTTTTAGTGTTACTATGTTCCCTGCGGCATCATACTAAATATTACAAACAGACTTCCAAAGGCTAGCAGAAATACGGTAAGAGAAGTTTTCCTGTTAAAAGAAAGAAAGCCTTCAAAATTTGCCTTGCAACATGACTCAGAAACTGCCACATTATTTAAAGCCCATCTGTTTCACAGCTACTGTGTAAACCTGTCCTTGGGTGCAGTCCATCTGGCAATGCTTGTATACCAATGCTACAGAAAAAGAATCCACCTCACTTATTTGCAAGGAGATACATTGCAAACTCTCAGGAATGGCATTTAAGAAATAATCATAAAAAAGCCTCCCCCTCTTGTGATGCAGGATATTGCTGTCTCCTCTTCAGCAAGATGTAAAATCTGACTCATGCCTCTCAGAAATAGCTCCTGTTTACGCTTGTAACTGCACCTGACTTGAGGAGGCAGATCATGCTAGCCACCCTAAAAATCTCACCGTGGGCCTGGAGTGAAATTAACATAACTCACTCACCTATCAGACCCTTTGATGGCAGTGTTGGATTTCACCCTGAAGGCCTTGGAAAACATGATCCACTCCAAAGGGGGGCTGGGGGGGGGCTTCACGCCCTTCGTCTCTGCTCCCAAAACCCCGGCAGGCCGAGAGGCGCTGAGCCAGCCGTGCAGGAGGATGCTAGAAAGGCAAAAGCATGAGTTAAGCCCCAGGATTGCAGCGCTCCTGCTTCACTGCATGGAAGCAGCCATGTTACAGTCCTGCAGCGAAAAGAGCCCGTGTGGCAACACGCAGCTGCTTTCTTCTGCTTCCTCTGCAATGGCCAAGCTGTCTAATGCCTGCTGGGCGAGGGAGGCTGATCCTGCCAACGCTTACACACGCGTGAGTAACTTTGCCTACAGGAGTAGTGCTACTGGAGTCCATGGGACCGCTGCCGTGAGTAAATTATTCGTGAGTACAAAGATCATTGCAGCCCGGTTAAGTTTGCAGATACCAAACCATTTGGAAGACGCATCACAGAAAGCCAGGCTACTGCTGGAGTGGCAGGACGAAATCAGCTTCCCCGCGTTCGTTAAACAAATAGTTTCCAGCCCTCGTGGAAAGGGGCTAGGGGGAGGAGCTGCGACATGTGAACGCGTGTCTGAGTCTGGAGACAGCTGGTAACAATATGAGCCTGACGAGGTATCAAGTGCCCCATCCTGGAACACACCCTCAGGAGTTGTGGCTTGTGTTTTAGGGCCCTGATTGCGTTAATGCAGCCCTTCGAGCTAGGCAGCCCTGCCAAAATCTCACTTATTTGGAGGGACAGTGCCTCATTTTAGATTCTTACTTTACAAAGTGTACCAAAGACTTCTTAACCTTTGTTAAAAATAAACCTTACAAAACCACTTAATAATTCTCACCCAGTTTGCATTTTACTTAGCGCAGATAGAGATTTTTTGTACTTGCCTCTTGCAAAGGGTGCGGTCACATAGCTTTCTGTCTCTCACTTTTGATTAATTGCCTGATCTCCTGCCAGAGGTCTCCAAATGCCTTCCCCTGCAATGCTACATGTCCCATCCTGTATACAATAATATTTCATGTATGTGTGTATGCATGTTTTTGATAAAGAGTGTTATTTCCCCCTTTCTTTATAGTGAATATTATTCACAGGTTCTCATGTCCGGAGCTGCACTGATTGTCTTGCAAACACTGCAGAGGGATGTTTAAATCAAACCAAAAATATTTTCATTTAAATCTATATAAACATTTCTAATAGAACAGACAGAGCAAGTACAGCATGAACGTGTGGGAAGCATGTCCTGATGCTGTCATGGCTGTCCCCTTACTCTAATAAACAGAGGACTTCAGAGCAGTCAATTCAGCCCCTGTAAGAAGCACTAAGGCCTCAATCCTGCAATAGGATGCATGCAAGTGGACCTGTGTCAATGAGGATTGACATCAATGAGACGCTGTGCTGGCTTATCTGAATGGATCCAATTGCAGGACCAGGGCCTAAATTAATTTTTAATATCCCTTTTTAAAGCTGTTTTCAACATACGTCTGTGTTCTGAAATCTGGCTAGAAAACAAGAAAAGCAGAGCCCCGGGCATACCAAGCAAGAAGATGCAGCATTTTCAAGACAGAAACTATTTGAGGGAAACCAGAAAATTAGTCACACATTTTGCTCTATGCAAGGTATAATGGGAAATGTCTGATGCATGTTGGAAAGAAATGTGTGAGCAATTTTCTGGTTTTCTTCAAATAATTCCCACTTTGAAATGGGTGCTTTTGTGTTTGGGTGATACTATATTTTGTGCAGGCTGACTGTTTTTCAGATCCTTTACTGTCTTTTAGGAGAAATGTGCAACTTTAAAAAAAAATCTGTGTTTTCAATTCAGACTTCTGTATATCGTTCAGACATAATAAACTTACAGAGGATTCCGAAATTGTGACAGTATACAGACCTGATCCTGCAAACACTTATCCACCTGCTTCACTTTACTCATTGTGAGATGTCCCATTGAAGGGACATCACAGAAACTAGTGGGCTTGAGTGTTGGGCGGACTGAAAACAGACAAAGTTGTTGCACAGTACGGGCTCACAGACGTGACTAGGGGTTGAGGGGGAACTAAGAACAGCCATTCTTGATGCATAGCACAGGAACACAGCATTGAACCTGGGGCCTTTCTTGGAGCATGTGCCAAATATGCCACAGTCACACCACGCTGAGACCAGGGGAATTGAGAATAAGCAGGTTCAGTGCATGCCATTGTTGAGATGCAGGATGAGAACACCCACTGCAATGAATAGGATGGTTCACACCCCTCAGAGCTATTCTTTCAAGCTATTTTAATCTTCATGGGATTTTCTGATTCCACACCTCTGCAAGTCTCCTATGCTACAGAGGAGCATTCAGAGCCCCTTCATCCTACACTGAGGTAGGGTAGGAACTCTGGGGTCCCTTCCCCCTTTCTGCCTCCTTCTAGCAGATACACTCCTCACAGACCCACCCAGGGCCGGTGCAAGGATGTTTCGTGTCCTAGGTGAAACTTCTACCTTGCGCCCTCCCCAGTCCCCGAGCCTCAGCCTGAGCGCCCCCCCCCCGTGGTAGCTCACCCCCTTCGCCCTGAGGCCCCCCCCGTGGCAGCTCCCCACCCCCCACCTTCCGCCCTGAGGCACCCCAGCCCACCCCAGCTCACCTCTGCTCTGCCTCCTCCCCAAGCACGCCATCGCTGCTTCACTTCTCGCGCCTCCCAGCCTGGGAGGTGGGAGAAGTGAAACAGCCATGGTGTGCTTAGGGAAGAGACAGAGCAAGGGTGAGCTGGGGCGGGGAGTTCCCTTGCATGCCGCCCCCTCCCCCTTGCTTGCTGCAGGCGGCCCTCCCCGTGCTCCTCTGCCCCAGCTTCCTCCGCCTAAATGCCGACAGAGATCCGGCCACCGTGGTCACTGCCGAAGAAAATGCCGCCCCCCAAATCCTAGTGCCCTAGGCAATCGCCTAGGTCGCTTAAATGGTTGCACCGGCCCTGGACCCACCTAGAGAACAAGGAAATGCACAGTTAAAGTAACCTAGACCATACACATCACACAACCTTTACTTTGTTGCTGGGGAGATGGCCTTAGTCACAGGGAATATAACAATACTTTATCCATCCTAACAAAAACTGATAATTTCATAGTGTCCACAGTGCTCCATGTCAGCATTCCTGTTATACACTTCTATGTACTCTGTGGCACCATTGATACAAGATGCTGGTAGGGCACTGGCAGACCTCACAGTGGTATATCAAGGCCATTTTCCTGAGGCACTTCTGAGAGCAAGAATCAGAGGGTTTAAAAGATGTAAAATTTCCTCTAATTTAGGATGAAAAAGGGCAGTGTTGGGCTAACTGCTGAACTCCATCCACTTTAGGGAAGGGAAGGCACTGAGATCTCCCTGAGGTACTCTTTATTGTGATGATTAAAGGGGAAGAGTGTTAAGGCAGTGGTGGGAACGGTATGGGAAGCATTATCTTAACTAAAAGCAGCGAAGAATCCTGTGGCACCTTATAGACTAACAGATGTATCGGAGCATGAGCTTTCATGGGTGAATACCCACTTCATCGGATGCATGTAGTGGAAATTTCCAGAGGCAGATATAAATATGCAAGCAAGAATCAGGTTAGAGATAACGAGGTTAGTTCAATCAGGGAGGATGAGGCCCTCTTCTAGCAGTTGAGGTGTGAACACAAGGGAGGAGAAATTGCTTTTGTTGTTGGCTAGCCATTCACAATCTTTGTTTAATCCTGAGCTGATGGTGTCAAATTTGCAGATGAACTGAAGCTCAGCAGTTTCTTTTTAAAGTCTGGTCCTGAAGTTTTTTTGCTGCAGGATGGCTAACTTTTAATCTGCTATTGTGTGTCCAGTGAGATTGAAGTGTTCTCCTACAGGTTTTTGTATATTGCCATTCCTAATATCTAATTTGTGTCCATTTATCCTTTTACGTAGGGACTGTCCAGTTTGGCCGATGTACATAGCAGAGGGGCATTGCTGGCATATGATGGCGTATATTACATTGGTGGATGTACAGGTGAATGAATGGTGATGGTGTGGCTAATCTGGTTAGGTTCTGTGATGGTGTCACTGGTGTAGATATGTGGGCAGAGTTGGCATCGAGGTTTGTTGCATTGATTGGTTCCTGAGTTAGAGTTACTATGATGCGGTGTGTAGTTACTGGTGAGAATATGCTTCAGGTTGGCGGGCTGTCTGTGGGCGAGGACTGGCCTGCCACCCAAGGCCTGTGAAAGTGAGGGATCATTGTCCAGGATGGGTTGTAGATCACTGATGATGCGTTGGAGAAGTTTTAGCTGGGGACTGTATGTGATGGCCAATGGAGTTCTGTGGGTTTCTTTCTTGGGTTTGTCTTGCAGTAGGAGGCTTCTGGGTACGTCTGGCTCTGTTGATCTGTTTCCTTATTTCCTCGTGCGGGTATCGTAATTTTGAGAATGCTTGGTGAAGATTTTGTAGGTGTTGATCTCTGTCTGAGGGGTTGGAGCAGATGCGGTTGTACCTCAGTGCTTGGCTGTAGGCAATGGATCGTGTGGTGTGTCCAGGATGGAAGCTTGGAGGCATGAAGGTAAGCATAGCAGTTGGTGGGCTTCTGGTATAGGGTGGTGTTAACATGACCGTCACTTATTTGCACCGTGGTGTCTAGGAAGTGGACCACCCATGTAGATTGGTCTAGGCTGAGATTGATGGTGGGGTGGAGCTGTTGAAATCGTGGTGGAATTTTTCCAAAGTCTCCTTCCCATGGGTCCAGATGATGAAGATGTCATCAATATAGCGTAGGTAGAGAACGGGCATGAGTGGACGAGAGCTGAGGAAGCATTGTTCCAGGTCAGCCATAAAAATGTTGGCATATTGTGGGGCCATGCGGGTGCCCATAGCGGTGCCACTGGTCTGGAGGTATGTATTGTCATCATTATCTTAACTGTGCATTTCCTTGTTTTCTAATGTTTGTGGGGTTTGTGTGTATGTGCTGATCCTCAGGCATGTGCATTTCAGGTGGCCACTTCTACATTCTGGGAGGGTATGATGAGGCATTGCCAGGCAACCTACCCTCCCTTTAATTGTGTTTTGTTAGTCAGTAAAGGATTCCAGATGGCTTCACACACAGGAACAGTCAGTAGAAAAAGAACAAAAGCCCTTGTACACTTTAAAAGGTTTTAAATAATGATTTATAGAAGTAAATCACAGTTTAGTGTGAATAGAGTCTCCAGTTTCTCTCACATGCATGACATGTGCCTCTGGGAATATGGGCAGGGTTGTGATGCCTGCTGCCAACACTAGATGGCTCTCAGGTTTTCCTTTCAGAAGGGTAGCTGTGTTAGTCTGTATCAGCAAAACAAGGAGGAGTCCTTGTGGCACCTTAGAGACTAACAAATTTATTTGGGCATAAGCTTTTGTGGGCTAAAACCCACTTCCGTGAAAGCTTATGCCCAAATAAATGTGTTAGTCTCTAAGGTGCCACAAGGACTCCTCTGGGTTTTCCTTTGCAACACTATTCATATCTCCCCTCATCAGCAAACCAAGAGTTAGGGACACAGGATGCTCATTAACATCTCCTTTGTTCAATCATGCATTAGAGGACCGTTAACACTTTACATAGAGTAGACATATTCCCTACCCTAAAAAGTTTCTCTCTCTCTCTCAGGTACTTATCTGACCACCATTATTGTAGTAGCTGAGTGCTTTACAATCTTGAATGCATTTATCCTTATAGCACTCCTGTGAGGTAGGAAAGTGCTAGCTATTAGACTCATTTTACTGATGGGAGTTGGACATCTTCACTGACACAAGAGTCTTTTTTGGTTTGGTTTTGTTTTTGTACAAGATCCCTAATACATACTAGTTATCTCACTGTAAAATCCTAAATGGAGACAAGGTTCTGGTAGTTTTTGTAACAAGGTAGCCCTAGCCAGCAGTATAGTGCTGACTTCTCCTAGTTCACCTCACAGTAAAACCACAGTGCCTTGTCTCTGCTCTATTTTTCCCTTGGAGTAGCTAACCTGCATTAATTATCCCACAGTAACAACATGCCTTTTTGGCTAGTGAAGACAGCCGCAGAGAGGCTAAGGCCGAGTCCACGCTACAAACTTCTGTTGGTCAGGGTGTGTTGAAGTGTGATCCTTGACCAAAATAGCTGTGTTGGCAAAAACCCCAGGCAAAATTGTGCTTTTGCTGGTATAGCTTATTTCATTGGTGAGGAGTGTGTGCTAGAATAAACTCCACTGGCAAAAGTGCAGTTTTGGCTGTATGATCTGTGTCCACAGTAGGAGCAGTAATGTACTGGTATAGCTATTCCAGAAAAACCCTTCTAGTGTAGACTTATCCAAGGTCACACAGGGAGTCTATGGTGGAGCTAGAAATTGAACCAGGTCTCTGTCTAGCACCCTAACTGCTCCTATAGTCTTCCTGTTATCTCAGTAGACATCACAGGAGACAAAGGAGGAAATGAACAGGGCTTTGCAGTTAAAAGGGGCTATATGTAAAGGAAGTGTATGTATGTATGTATGTATGTATATATATGGAAGGGGAAAAAGCCAAACCTCATTACACTCCAGAGGCCTAGGGGAGGGCCTCTCCCAGCAACAAACGTGTTTGCTTAGCTGCAGTTATGTCAATGGAATGGAAAACTTTCCATTTCCAATCCCCAGTAGCTTTTAACTGGGTGTGGGTGGCTGGGTGGGGAGAGTTAAGGTTTGTTTGCACCAAGTGAGTCCCAGGCAGCAGCAGCACTGGGACTTGCACACCAGAGTGGGGCGCGGGGGGCACAGGTCCCCCCAGTTTGGGGTACACCTAGATCCCGCCGTGTGCTGGGCTGGGAGCTCTGCGGGAGGAGCAGAGACATTGCTCCCCAGGAGAGTCTCAGAGAAGGGAGCGCACAGGGCAAGGCCAGGCAGGGAGCTTCCCCCGCCCCAATCCCAACCCCGTTCTCCTTCCTCCGCCTCCCCGTTCAGCCTGGGTTATTTTCCCTGCTCTTTCCCTCTCTCTCCTCTCCCCCCCTCAGCGCGCAGACGCGGCCGCTGCCGGGCCGGCCCGGGCGGGGAGGACGTTGCCCTAGCAACCGCCCGGGGTCCCGCCGCTGCTGCGGCCTGGGCCCGAGCGAAGGAGCCGCCCCAGCCGGGGGAGCGGTGTGCGGGGCCGGGAGGGGGATGGGGCCCGCTTCCCCCCCGCCGTGATGCTGCTGAGCAGGAAGCCGGAAGGACCCCTCACCGCAGGTAACGCGGGGACCCGCATCCCGGCCGGGGAAAGGGGGTGGGGGTCCCGGGGCCGCCGCAGCGCAGCCCCGGCTTGGTCCCACGTGCTGGTGCCTGGCATGAGACACAGTCCCCCCCCCCGCCTCCAAGTGCCCGGGGGAGCCGGTGGTCGATGCACTTGGGCTGCGGGGGGGTCGGCCTGGGTCCCCCCCCAGCGGTGCACCCCTCGGGGGAGTGATGCACTTGGGCTGCGGGGGGGTCGGCCTGGGTCCCCCCCCAGCGGTGCACCCCTCGGGGGAGTGATGCACTTGGGCTGCGGGGGGGTCGGCCTGGGTCCCCCCCAGCGGTGCACCCCTCGGGGGAGTGATGCACTTGGGCTGCGGGGGGGTCGGCCTGGGTCCCCCCCCAGCGGTGCACCCCTCGGGGGAGTGATGCACTTGGGCTGCGGGGGGGTCGGCCTGGGTCCCCCCCCAGCGGTGCACCCCTCGGGGGAGTGATGCACTTGGGCTGCGGGGGGGTCGGCCTGGGTCCCCCCCAGCGGTGCACCCCTCGGGGGAGTGATGCACTTGGGCTGCGGGGGGGTCGGCCTGGGCCCCCCCAGTGCACCCCTGAGGGGGGTGATGCACTTGGGCGGGGGAGCTGCCTGCCGGGGGGGACCCGAGGGACGTTGGCAGCATAGGGTGGGGAACCCCTGGAGCTGGGGGAGTAAATAGAGGGATCACAACACCACGGGGCGAGGGGGTTTGATCCCGGGGGTGGGGGCAGCTGGGAGGGTCCGGAATGCAGGGGAAGGCAGGCTTCCCATCCACTCAGACAGATGGAAACCCCCTGGGGGTGGGGGATGAGTGATTAGAGGGATAAAAATAAGGAGGAAAAGTGGTTGGTTCTAAGGGGGGGGGGTAGGACAGCTGGGAGTATAATCAAGGGCAGGGGAGTACTGGGGTGAGATCCCATAGGCGCGGGAATAACTTGGGGGAAACTAAAGTGTGGTGGGAAGTGAAATTGAATGACAGGAGACATAGACTGTCTTGGGAAACATCTCCTAAGGGTGCGAGTTACTCGTTGTCCCAGGAAACCAGTGGAAGCCTAATCATCACATGAGACTTTTGAAACTAGAGTGGACAAAGCACTGGAGAACAGATTGTAACAAACAAGCCAGTTCTGGACAAGGCGTGAAATATGCAAACAATAGAAAACTTCCTTCTGTGGTGATTTCAAATGATGCTGGAGTTTCTTTCAGTGCCTCCTTTTTTCTTTCTTTTTTTTTGGTAACGGTAGCTGTTATGTCTTTGTACATTTCGCTCTGCTAAACCAAAAGGGGAGGATGAATACAGCAAAAACAGCAATTGGTTGTTAAAACAACACATTTTATCTGTGTAGCATCCATCTAAAATATCCTAGGAGTTTTTATGGGAAAACAAATGTGGATTAAATGACTCAAACCAGGCCAGATTTCATCAGGACTTGGGCAGACTCTGCACAAGGAAAGGAACATTCCTGGCATTTTTCCTTTGGCAACTTATTTTGTATGTTTGACTGTGTTTTCAGTTAATGCTTGAAGTGTAGTATTCATTTGTTATTCTTTAAAGTAACCACAGAGTAGAATCAAAAAAGAATCCTGTGGCACCTTATAGACTAACAGACGTTTTGGAGCATGAGCTTTCATGGGTGAATACTCACTTCCTCAGATGCATGTGACATGACATGCATCCGACGAAGTGGGTATTCACTCACGAAAGCTCATGCTCCAAAAGGTCTGTTAGTCTATAAGGTGCCACAGGATTCTTTGCTGCTTTTACAGATCCAGACTAACACGGCTATCCCTCTGATACTTGACACAGAGTAGAGTAGTTTTTCAGAATCCAAGTTTAAAGGAAGCTAGAGAGTTTCCAGAGGTTAAAACAAGAAACACAATTTTCCCACTCTTCTACTTTATACAGTGTCTGCATTTTATAATTCTGTAAATGTGTTCTAGCATTCAGTTCTGTGACTTATACAATGTATTATAAATTTACTATTGAGTGCCTTTCACATATATCAGTATACTGTACAAAACATTCCTAATAATATACAAGTTTACAAAGAAGCTGGTGATACATTGCTGTAAAAAAAATATAGTTCATTCTTCATACACAGCAGTGAATAAGCATATTCTCTGGTGGCAGATGAAATTAGCTGATCACATTCTGCCTTGAATTTATAACTGGGAATTTTTAAATATAATTTTCAACTTCCCAGTTGTGATTGCTTGTTTGGAAGAAGTGATGGAGTGCTGCATTTTGTCAGCAGAACTAAAATGAAAAACCAAGTAGTTAAACTTTTAGAGCATTGTGTTGGTAAAAGAAGGACAGTATTTATAGCAATGAGAGAGGATGTCATATTATTTTGATATAAATATAGTTAGTACTTTTTGTCTAACTCACACTGACATTTTGAGTGCAGATGGTGATCAAAACTCTCGAATTTTAATGTTAATTGCTTAAACCAATTTTATTTTAAGCACAGTCACAGAACTTTGTCTATTACTGTAGAAATCATTTAAAACATTTTTTATTTTGCCAGCCATTGTTAGTAGCAATGAATTTACTGACTTTCGTTCCTTCACATATTTACAGAGAACCTACTTTTTTTACAGGATAGTCTTATCCAGTATTTAAATGCCTGCTCATTTTCCATTGCCACTCTAAATACGGATAATTCGGGATTATCCTTCCTTTTCCTTAAAATAGAATATTGGTTAAAGGTTCTTAAGGATGTTTTTGCACTGCAAAAAAATGACAGATGAGTTTAATTTAAAAGAAGCTCCTAGTTTAAAAAAAAAAAAAAGAACCAGAAAACTAAGGTTTGCACAGTGCTTTCTAAATGCTTAGGATCATTAAAAAAATAAAACTGTTGAGTAGCTCATTAATATTAAGCTATGATGCTCTTGCTGTATCTTATCCAATAAATTAGTGAAAACGGAATGTCTTAGCAAAAACTTTGAAGAATGATTACAAATGAGGTAGTTTTTAGGTGCTGAGACAAATGTCTTTTCCTGTATTAGTGCACATAGTTGTGACTAACTAGCTTCTATATTTGACATCTTTAGCCAGGTTTGGAGATGGATTGTATGATTCCTACATGAGAATAGATCAAATTAGGTACCCAGATCCTACAAATGAAGAACACAGCTCTCCTGGACTTCCTTCACTTGGGAGATCAAATGTGAGTAATTTTCTGGCTTCTTGCACTGGTGATCTGGTTGGTAATGAAATCGTGATATCAACTAAGTAGTCACACAGTAAATTAATAAAGCTAGATATTATAACCTTGTCACAGCTTGTTAACACACTTGCTTTTACTAACTAGCAATGAAAAAGGTAACACGGTATGGTGTTCTGCATGAACTGGCTAAGTAACTCTGAATAAGCTAATTTATAATCCATTGCCCATGCTTTGATCAAGAAAAGTTAGTTTACAACCTGTTTGGGACCCCATGCCATAGCACATCACATACTGATATATATGGTAGTTTATTAATCCACAGCTGTATTCTGCTTTAACTAGTGCACACTTATATTTATTGTCTCACATGAAAGTACTGGAAATAACAGGGGCATAACAGTAGAACAACAACAAGAAGTTCTGTTTTTACAAATGTGTGATTTGTAGATACACCCAACATAATACAAAAAAAAATATTTTTTTTGTGAGGGCACTAGCATTATCTGGCACTTTAATTGATTGCAAAATAGCACTTCACAGACTTCTGATGTTCAATTTGTATTTTTGTAGAAGTTGTACATTTGTTAAACAAGTTTTAAATCATGTGATCCTTTCTTTAATTGTCTCACCTGAACTGTAGCAGTCATATTCAGCTGTGTAGCAGTCATACTGTAAAATGGTCTGGAAATATATTTAGGGTCCAGTTGAATTCTGTCTGAAATCTTGTGCTCCTTGAAAATTTGTGGCTAAAAGCCAGATTGAAGAAATGGGATAGATGAAGGGACAAATTTAAAAATGAACATATTGAGAAGTCAATACAGTTGAGATCACTTATGCCAGCAGTTAATTTGACTGTTTTCTTCCTCAAACACTGAGGTGCCTATGTGTGAGAGAGAGAGATGTGTGAGCATATTGATGCAAAAGAGCTGTAGTGCTGTCTTTAAATAATTCTTTAAATGATTAATGATTGTGCAGTTTTTTTGAGATATAAAGTGCTGTATCTAACTTACAACATATCCAGACATTTTCACAACTGTATTAAAATCAACTCTGGAACTAACAAGACACGTGCCAAAAATAGCCCCTTGATCACTTTGCTTGTGTGTCACATCTCTTCTTTTCTCCTTCATCTGTGTTTTGTCTGTTTAGACTGTCAGTTCTTTGGGACAGGGACTTTGTTTTCTTACTTGTTTGTAAAATGCCAAGCATTGTCTTTGTGCCAAACAAAACAAATACTTAGTAGTGTCCTGATGAGCAGGAATTAGGAATGCATGTGGAAATGAACATTTTAAGCAGTTTTTAATGGGAAAATATTTAGATTGAAGAGATACTTCATTTCCTTTCTTCATCATTTTCTGTTTTGACATATAAAATTGCATTCGTATTGAAAACTCCAGGTACCCTCAACTGTCTCTCCTCTCTGTAAACACACTACAGTAAACTAAACATTTCTGCTTTCAGAGAGAGAGAGTTTTTAATTAGTTTGTAAAAGTAACAGTTTGAGACACTTGGAAGGGCAAAACATATAGCAAACTGGCTAGCCATTTCCTTTTTATTCATAATAAAGTTTTTCTGAGTATGTGAAAACCTTTAAGAAATCTTCAATGGAGTATCATTTGTGTTGTTTATCGAGTTTCTTGGCTGCTGACAGCTAATTTATGGCAAAAGTAAACTGTGCAGTTGCTGGCTTATAAAATGAAGCCATTGGAAGAAGGCTGATGTGTTGATTTCAGACCAATTCACCAATTTGCCAAGGTCATTTTGAATGCTAATCCCATCCTCCAAACTGCTTGCAACCCCTTCCAGCTTGGTGGCGTTCATCCACTTTATAGTAATTTCATCTACCATATTTTCCCCATTTGCTTGTGAGAATGTTGTATGGGACTGTGTCAAAAGCCCTATTAAAGACAAGATTTATCTACTGCTTCCCGTGCATCCACTATGCCCATTATCCTGTTAGAGAAGGAAATTAGTTTGGCTTGGCATGTTTTGTTCCTGACAAATCCATATTGGCTATTACTTATCATCTTATTCTCCAGGTTTGAACAAATTGCTTGTTTAATCCAGGGCTTTGGAGCAGAGCCCAGAGCTGCAGTGCGGAGCAGCTGCAGAGCAGTGGAGCTGCAGGTTTTTACCTGGAGCTGGAGCGGAGCCGGAGCAACGCTCCAAAGCCCTGGTTTAATCATTTGTTCCAGTATCTTTCTGAGTATCAAAGTTAGGCTGACTGGTGTATAATTCTCCATATGTTTGCCCTTCTCCGGCACACTAGGACCTCACCTGTCCTCCATGAGTTCTTGAATATAATCATTAATGGTTTAGAGATTGCTTCAGCTAGTTCCTGAAGTACTCTGTGGTGAATTTTATCAGGTTTTGTTGACATAAATACATCTCTTTTTTATCTTTCTGAAGCCTTAGAGCTTTATTCACCCACCTGGGTACAGAGGGATACAATTTGCTCCCTCTGTACCTATTTCCAGAGGAACCCTGCAAATTGAGGCTGCCATGGAGATGCATTGAATCAGCCCAGATATCTGACGGGCCTTTAACAGCCATTATTCTGCAGTTATAACTTTTGATCAAATACTACAATTTTTTAATACACTAAGTTGAAGCTAGTAGCATGTAACAGAAGTGTGTGTGGTGCTCTAAGGCCCTGTTTGTATTCTAGGATGTCTCGTGAACAGCTCTGGATTACAGGACAACAAAGCAAAGTTGATTCTTTATATTCTAGGGCATCTTGATGAGTTTGTCTAGTGTAGGAATATAAGATACCTGCAGGGCAGTGTATCAATGTGAGATTTAAATGTAAGTTAAAGGGTTCATTAGCCTATTTTAAATGGTGAAACTCTGCCTTAACACCTTCATTCCTGAATTCTTCTCCAGGTATGAATTTTGGGAAGGGGGCAGGGCATGAAAGAGAACAAAAAAATGCATAGAAACTGGCAAAGTAGTTTGTGAGTGGACTTCAGCTGCATGCAGGCAAGCACAGGAAGGAATCCCGAGTAATGCAGGGATGTGAGCAGCAATGGGTCAGGCTCTGTGAAATGCTTTGATTTTTGAGCTGTTCCCAACATGCCACTAAAGAGTTAACCACCAATCTTGCTGCTTTTTAAAAATGTTTTTTGAATTTAGAGAAAGTTCAGTGTTTTGCTTTTCAGCCCAATCTCCTTTTACATCCTGGTGGGAGGAGTGTCAAATGGAGGTCGTGCCGAAAACAAAATACTGAACTTTTTCTAAGCAGTTTTGTGTGTATGTAAAATATATAATATCATATACTCAAATTGACTTCACCTTTAAAACTCAAGTCAAGTTCAGTGGGCTTAAAGACCTTTCCAATAAAGTGTTTCAAACACCTGAAATAAATATTCTGCAATGGACCATTAAATAGCTGAGTGAAAGCTCTGAAAGCCTTCTGTTAAAAGGATATGGTCAGAAGTGCTCCTTCAATGGCTTTTCTTCCCTTGCTGTTATGGGTAATTCATCTGTTCCTGCTGCTTATTTCTCACCTGAAGTTCTAATTCTCTTGCGTAATCATTTCTCTAGGACCATTTATTTAGGATTAATGATGTAGAAAAGGGAGAGGCATCAAAACTTTCAAATGGCACACAATTATTTGTAAAGTCTAAAGAAGACTGAGGAACTTTGCAGGAACCTCATAAAGTTAGATACATAGGCATTACCTGATAGAGGATGAAATTTAGTGAAGTTCACTATAGCACGTACTGTCCTGGCCCTTTAAAATCCTTCCTGCCTGCATGGTGAGTTAATTTAAATAACACAGAGTTCTTGTACAAAGAATATCCTTTCTTATAGTACAGGTAGACTTTTCTAGGACTGGGGCTATGTGCTTAATCAAATTCTGATTGCAGTCAAAGTAAAAAAGACATGGTCACACATAAGATTTCTGCTATGGAAGTAGGAGAGCAGTTTTTCAGACATCTTAACAAAAACAAAACAAAACGCCAAAACAAAACTGAACCTTTTTCCAAGTCTGGATTCTCTGTTCATTTGCAAATTTACAATTTTGATCTATTTGCCCTTCATTCTATTTGCCTTTCATTCAGGATCTTGTAGTATCTCTCACTCTTATCTCAGCAGTTCAGCTACAGGCTGAAAGAATAAAGTGTTTATTGTATGTTTTCAGTGAGTTCCTGGAAAGGTGGGTCTCTTACAACATATTGTCCACATTTCTGGGCAGACATAGCACTGAATAAAAGGGAGATTCCAAAGGCCTAATCATGACTGATCTGAGACAGGCTCCTAGAGGAAGTCTGCATTTTCCAGGCTCCTGTCATGAAGTGCATGCTAACATTTCAATGCAGAGCCAGCAAACTGACTCTTACCCAGGATGGAGGACAGGGGATATTTGCGAAGTTGTTTTTGGCATACGTAATAATTGCTCCTATTTACTGACTGTGTTGAGATGGTGGATTGTATGTAACTAAAAAGTAATTGGATGTTATTGCTCTGGAGTTACAGGTTTATTTATATTTTTGCTTGATTGCTAAGCAGCTATTTTAGTTTCAGGGACTGGGCTTGGCACATGTCTCACATCTTTATTGAGATTAAAGGCCAGAATGGATAACAGATGTTGCTGCACTAGTCCTGACTTTCTTCAGCATTGCATAGGATAGTATCTCATGCGATCTTGCAGTGTAGAATGCTGGGGAAATGAAAGGAGGAATAATCGTGAATGAATGCATTGCCTTTAAAGGAAGGGACAGAATTTCAGGGAGCGCAGCATTGGCTAATTTTAATGCTGTAAAAATGACAAGTCTTAAATATATTCCACAATATTTTCCTACTAGTTGTAATGTTCTGTCTGCAACAAATTAACATCATGATAGATGAAAATATTTATGCCCAAATTAGCTTAGAGCAGTGAGTGGAGAACTCTTGTGTTTTAGAACACTGGAAGGGGAGGAAAAAGGAAAGAAACTTGATGGAAGCTGATATTCTTGGTAATACACACTGTATCCAGTTGTGCGGTCCAGCACAGTAATGGGACCCTCTTTAAAGTCCATTGGAGTTGTGGGTGCATATTTGAGCATAAACACAGCCTATTTTATCTTATTTTGTCATCTTCCTCTTGATTGCTGTTGTCCCTTTTTTCCCCAACCTTTTACCCCATTCATCGTGGATTCTTCAAACCCTATCCCTCATACTGTATATCCCTTGTCTCCCCTATGCTCACTTGTCTATGTAATATTCTCACCCCTCTGCACACATTCATGCTAGGTTGCATATTTCAGACAGGTGCAAGCTGCATCTGCCATTGGGTCATGTTTGCCGCACCCACCTCCAAGACTAAACATAGCAATACTGGGCTGCGCAACCTGCCCTTCGGCTGACTAGATTCATGCTAGTGGGGATAGGCATTTGTGCAAGTCTGCTTAAAGTTTGCCTTTTCTGAACTGGAAGATAGAGTATATTTATACATACTCCATTTTCAAAAAGTTCGTTGCATTTGGTGTGCAATCGTGTATGGCAGTGCATATAACTCAGATTAGAATAAATAACAATATAAATTATGCAGTACATTTAAAATACATCTGCATTGTGAAAATAAATGTAAACATAATGCTGATGTCAAAGCACTTTTTTTAATGTGGTATTTTAATCTTATTCTATCCATTTAAAAAAAAATTAAGATTGGCTTTTTTCGTCTCTATAGGTTACTAGCAACAAACTCACTATGAAAGATCATCCTCTGACTGGAAGTCAGGTCAAAGTTGAGCAACTGTTTGAGGACTCTGGCAATAAGAGGAGCAGTACTCTTCAGTCTGCAGGAATCAGTAGTTCCGAAAGGTCTCTTCCTTCCCTGTCAAAAGATAAAAGTATAGACAGCTTAAGCACAGCCAAATCTTGTGGAAGTTCATCAAAAGTGCGCAAAGCTATCTCTCAGGCTCCAGAGCAAGCAGTGAAGCAATATAAACATCAGTTATCTGCTTACGAGCAGCAAGAAATATGTAACTTTTCTGAAATTTACTTTGTGGGTCCAAATGCAAAAAAAAGGCAAGGAGTAGTTGGTGGCCCCAACAATGGAGGATATGATGATGACCAAGGTGGATACATTCATGTGCCTCATGACCATCTGGCTTACCGATATGAAGTACTTAAAATAATTGGAAAGGGCAGTTTTGGACAAGTAGCTAAAGTTTATGATCATAAACTCCACCAGCATTTGGCCTTAAAGATGGTTCGCAATGAGAAGAGGTTTCACCGTCAAGCAGCAGAAGAAATTCGGATTTTGGAGCATCTCAAGAAACAGGATAAAACTGGCAGCATGAATGTTATTCACATGCTAGAAAGTTTCACCTTTCGGAACCACATATGTATGACCTTTGAGCTCCTGAGCATGAACCTGTATGAGCTGATCAAAAGAAATAAATTTCAAGGGTTCAGTGTACAACTGGTACGCAAGTTTGCCCACTCTATATTACAATGTTTGGAGGCTCTTTATAAAAACAAAATCATACATTGTGACCTGAAGCCAGAAAATATACTTCTAAAACAGCAAGGGCGGAGTGGCATCAAGGTTATTGATTTTGGGTCCAGCTGCTTTGAGCACCAAAGAGTCTACACGTATATTCAGTCTCGATTCTACAGGGCCCCAGAGGTCATTCTTGGAAGTCGGTATGGGATGCCCATAGACATGTGGAGTTTTGGTTGTATTCTGGTGGAACTGTTGACTGGATATCCTCTTTTTCCTGGAGAAGATGAGGGAGACCAACTGGCTTGTATGATGGAGCTTCTTGGAATGCCACCTCAGAAGCTTTTGGATCAATCCAAGCGAGCCAAAAACTTCTTCAACTCCAAGGGTCATCCTCGCTACTGCACTGCAACTACCCATACAGATGGGAAAGTGATCCTCAATGGCAGTCGATCACGCAGGGGTAAAATGCGTGGTGCGCCAGGCAACAAAGACTGGGTGACAGCGTTGAAAGGCTGTGATGACCCCTCATTTATAGAATTCTTAAAAGATTGTCTTAACTGGGATCCTTCTGCGCGCATGACTCCAAGTCAAGCTTTAAGACACCCATGGATTTGTAAGCGAATGCTCAAACCACCCAGTACTGATAAAAGCGTGGGTAAACGGATATCTAACTACACAAGCTCCTTCCCAGGGATAGGTTCTAAGTTGCCTCCAGTCGTTGGAGTGGCAAACAAACTGAGGGCGAATTTAACATCTGAATCAAATGGCAGTATACCGCTATGCACTGTGCTACCAAAACTGGCCAGTTAATAGAAAATGATGTATTCCCAGAATACATACCTTGTATTTTAATTATCTACTAGAAATGTGCCAGGTGATGAAATGCAGAGGTTTTTAATGGATTTACTTTTCATTAAACACTAAATCTTGTATAAAAAAAATGAATCAAAATATAAACATTTCAAGGGCTAATTGTTTTATCAAGTTGTTTCAGTTGCAGTGTGGTGCATGTTACATCACTTGATAGGTCAACACATCTGTTCTGGTCAGTGAAATTACCTGCTTTAACAGTTGAGTTTAATAGCACTGTTTAAAAAAGAATCAAACCAGTTCTTATCAGGACAGTTTTAGATAGCAAATGCTTTGTCACAAGACAGCAAGAAAAAAGCATTTAAAATTGTATTCTGTTGGACAGAATGAGCTCTGCTTTCAATCCCCAGGTGAACTTCTTTAAATTTGGATGAAATTTTACAGATTTACTGTCAAGAGCACAGGTGTTTTATTCAAAAAAGTGAGACTGTTGCTTGCCAATTGCAAATTTAGATTTGAATGATTTGGCTTCCCTGCAGAATGCCTTCCCCTTACACATTTTGGAGGGCTCCTGGCATATAGGGATCCAAGTTGCTGCATTCCTAAATTTCTTAGGCTGAGATTTTCAAAGGACCATACAAGTAGTTAGGGACACATCAGTTGTACGTAGACCTGCTATGATCAACTTCTGTACTGGGAAATGCACTCACTACCCCCACTGAAGTCAATGGGAGTTGCAGAGTGCACAAGAGCAGAACTGGACCATAACATGAAGTATGATTTGTTCAGGGCTATTGAAAACATTGTTTTGACTTAAATTTAATGTACACTTTTGCTAACAATTCTTTCCCCGTCCCTCCCAAAATGAAGATGCCCAGCCAAAATAAAGTACCCTTGTCATTAGAGATGTTTACAGTACTGGCCTTTTAAAATCTTTTTTTCTGTCCTGCAGAGTGAATTCCACTGAATAACATTGAAATCCTTTTAAAAATAGTCACTCCTTTTTGCTAGATAAGTAGAATTTTTAAGGGTCAAGACTGTAACCAGAGGTTATGTGTGAGACTAGAGACTAGTCACTGAAAGAGTGGCCTGAAGTCTTTTTAAACACAAATTGTCAGATTTGGTAAAGAGTAATAAATTTAATATTGAAATGAAAGTTTGTATGGGGGGAGAGTTGCTTTGTTTCTAGCAGTGGCCTAGCAGGTGGCTAAAAGAATGAGATGCCTCAGATGCTGTTTTGAATGCTTCAGATATATTCTCTCTCTCTCTCTCTCTCCTCCTGGCAAGAACGTGAAACGTTGTTATGACCAATAGAGACAGCAGCACAACTTGTCAAGATTGTTACTCCTCAGAGCCCCATAGTCCGGAGGGATTCAGTTACAAAAACATGTGATCCCTTGCCAAGTGTCTGAACAGAGTTTTAAATACAATTTTAAAGCTTTTACAAGCAGAGCATTTTAAATTTAACAAGTTTCTCTAGAGCAGGTTTTATGTTAAAACAGGGAAACGCTTGGTTACATAATCAAAGGAATTACTGGTGTGATTTGCAAGATATATTTACCAAACAGCTAAATCCCAGACTCTTTCTGAGATGATGGAAATGCATTTTTTGCTCTGTTGCATTTAGTTATATTTATCCGTAAAATGTTTGATAAAAGGCCCAGTCCTGCAAGTTTGTCAGTATATCTCAGGGTCAGGACCAAAATTAGGCGAAATGGGGCTTTGGATCAGGCTCAATGGTGGTGGCAAATGCCCTCAAACTGTTTGGTAAATACCATTGTAAACATTCAAGAAGACAGAGCACAAATTGGATATATATCTATTCTAATCTCTATATTCCAAGCTCCCCCCCACCCCAGGAAGTTGGCTATATTAAGGGTTCTACAGTACATGGCCTTTTACATTTTGTTGTAACTTTTCCTCAAGAAACTTAATAATCACATTAACTGAAAGTAATGCAGCTAAGCATTTATCCATACATTGGTTAATATGTCTCAAATACCACTACATGTGGTCCTTATATGGTCATGTTGCACTTTATAGCAATCTTCCTCAAATGGCTGGCTAAAGTAATTTTTTAGTTGAATGGAAAGTCAAGCAAGCACACTTTAATAAGTGCTATAAGATGCCTATGGTTTTAGCTGAATTGAGTACATATGGAGCATCTTCAGAAGCAAGAGTAATTATTTGCGCAATGCAAATGAAATCTTTGGAGAAACAACCACAGGAGCCATGGAAGAATATTCAAGACAAATGAAAAAGAGACTATTACGTTTATGAGGACAAATTATCATTATTACTATTTATATTTTGAAAGCACCTACAAACGCCCTTTAAGGATTAGGGCACCATATACACAATAGAAAACAAGTGTCTGCTCCAGAGAGCGATGAACATGGTCCTGGATGCCAGAGGTTTTTGATCTATTAAAATACTGCATGAAACAAGATTATTTTAGTGTCACTTCTCCTAATAACCAAGAATACCGTAGCTACCAGTTTAGATGGCCTCTAATGTTACACTTCTTGTATAGATACAGTGCTGTCATTTGAAATGTGTGTTATAAAGCAGGAAATATAACAAATGGCAGAAAAAACGCCACTGCTTTTACCAGAAACGTGTTCACCTTGACCCCAGTTATGCCAGGTACCTAATCACATGCCTAACTTTCAGCACGTGAGTAGTCCCATTTAACTAGGACTACTCACATGTTTAAAATCAGGAACATGCTTAGGTACCTTGTTGGATAAGGGTCTTTGTCTGTATAGACATAGCAGATAAGGAAAAATAGATCACCTAGTATGTTAAGTGTGTTTAAAATGGAAAAAAGTAGCTTTTGGTTGGTACTGGTCCATTGTCCTCTGTTGTTTTCTCTATTTTGCAAATCAGCAAGATCCCAGTGAGTCTCCCAGGCATTAGTGAGGTTCTACTGTAATTTAAATCATGTTCACCTCTGACTCTAACACAAAACAAATGTAATTTATTGAGGTTTATAGTAAAACCATAACATCAAATTTCTAAGAATTTTTAATGGATTAGTCCAAACTTCATTTTTAAAACTTCCTTATAATGTTCATTATGTTTTACAACACGTAATGTAGTCTCTGTATTGTAAATAACACGGGCTGTTTATTGTGTGGTTTTTAAATATTCTTTTAAGAAGTGTGGATTGTAGCAATGTAGTTTAGCAATATTTTTAATTTAAATTACTGAATAATAAGACATAAGCATCACATGTGACATACAACTGTTTACTTTTACACTGCGGCAAACTTAATATGACTATCCAAGATGCAAGGATAAACATGGTTCTATTTTAAAAGTCAAGTGGGCAGTGGAGTATTAATCTTCCATTACAGATTAGGATAAAACACATACATTTAAACACAACCTCCATTTAGTACTCAAGGTTATGTTATGTTCCTTAATAGGTTTGTTCTTACTAATACTGATTATTGAAAAAGTGTTATTTTCACATTTATATTGATCATTCCATACAGTTGTCATTTTCACATGCTGCAGTTACTATTAGAATTTTTGTTTTTTCTTCTTACCTAGTTTGAGAGAGACTTCTAGTCTAGTGACAATTTAAGAATCTAAACTAATTGGAAGGCATTTTTAAAGGGGGTTTGCATTCTGAGAGAATTTTTGTGAAACTGTGGGTCTGTTAGTCAAAATCTGGTATAGTTCACTTTGACTGTGATCCCTTTGGACTTGGAGCAGGTAAAAAAAAAAATCTAGTATCTTTTTAATGGTAAACTGACACTACTGGTGCTTCGTTACAGTGATCCACTGAAAACTACCTCTGAATAAATCCTGGGCCCTTTAAAAAGACACGCACTGCAAACCACAACCATCCACCCCCCCCCCCCCCCCCGTTAGTAATGGCTATTTTGGTTGTGAAACACATACATGATGACCTCAGCAGTGTCTTACTAATCCCAGCCATAAAGCAAAAGGCTGATTCTGCACCCAAAGCTCTGTGTCGAAAGAGAGAGATGCCAATTCCCTGCCTGACAAAGTCTTTAATGCGATAGTGGAAGTGAAGAGCCAAAATAATATGGAAATATTTGCAGTACATTAATGCACTATGTAACAAGATTAAAGACAGAGGCTGTGTACCCAAAACTTTTTTTTAATAGACAGACCTGTGGGTCTGATTTTCCCCACTTGCCCTGGCTGAGCTGCTGTGCACCTACAGCTCTCAAACTTCCATACAAATTTTGGGCGCTCTGCAATTGTGAAAATTGGGCTCTGAGTTCTGATACACAAGGTGTACCCCTGCTCTTTTCCATGATATTATCATGCTGCTCTTTTTAATAAGGAGGCAGAGAGATTAAACTTATGTATACGTGTGTGTGTGTGTATATACGTGTGTGTGTGTATATATATCAATCATACTTCCCTTAGAAGAATCCTTATCTAGTCTGGTATAAAACTCTTCTGATGTCCTATTAAATATAGCTTCTAATTACAACTCCCACCATAATATGCAAAACACTTGGCTCCTCAGAACAGTCTTGTGTAGGAGAACATTGTTCTATCTGCATTTAAATGGGGTGCATTTACTTTACACCAAATAACACCCTTATAAATTAGCCACCTAGTTGCAGTCTGTGTTGCTGAAAGAACAAGCCATGTTCCCTGTTCATAGAACTGTGCCTTATTATTTTACAAGCCTACATTTGTCTCAGTGAAATCAAATTACTAATCAGGGTTTCTTTTACATTGCAGCTGTTCATACTAAATGTCTATGTCTAAAGCATTTACAGGTTAGCCTTTTTATTATTGTAAATTGTTCGGAGGTGTAATATGGTGGCGAATGTAGAAA
Organism: Gopherus flavomarginatus; assembly: GCF_025201925.1. Lineage (NCBI taxonomy): Eukaryota > Metazoa > Chordata > Testudines > Testudinidae > Gopherus > Gopherus flavomarginatus. The sequence continues at coordinate 13,771,441 of NC_066621.1, read as the reverse complement.
ACAGTAAGGTGCATGTGAACTTAACATTTTTTTCTTTGTGAAGGAACACTTTTGAAATAAGCCAGTTTTAAACTTTGTATGTAAATGTAATGAACAAATATTTCCTAAAATTGTACTTCAGTTCATTTTTTAAAATAAATACATAATTTTCTTTAGCAACAGTCTCTGCAAATTCTTAAAATAAATACCTGACTTTTTTTTTTAAATGCATTAATTCTTTCTGGATGGTATCACCTAACTTGCATTGGCCACTATTACCCTCTGTGGTACTTAACTAGAGTGCAATTAAAAAATGTCAGCATTTACAGGAGACATTTCCAATGTGGTAAAATGTGTCGTGTTTTGTGTGCAGAGGGAGGGAATGAAAAGATTAAGTGAGAAGGGAAGCAAGCTATGATTATACTAAAAACCAAACCAACCAACAACAGCCACAAATAAAAATAGCAAGCTGTCATGTAATTGTGAGGGAAAGGAACTAAAATATCAACTACTTGAATCTGAACCTAAAAATCGTTTTTCCAACTGGAAATTTTCACTTTCACTGTATACTTAATCTCCTCTCCTTGAACCAGGGGAAAACTTGCTGTGGACATCTATGATTTCAATATGCTCATGCTAAACATGAATGACCTGACAAATGTTCTTCTCATTAGCAGTGCTGCATTTGAACATCTCAGTTTTGCCATAGCATTCTTGAGTCATCACTTTCTTTTATTTAATCCATTGGAGGTTTTTAGGGTGACCAGTCAGCAAATGTGAAAAATCAGAACAAGGGGTGAGAGGTAATAGGAGCCTATATAAGAAAAAAGACCCAAAAATTGGGACTGTCCCTATAAAATCGGGACATCTGGTCACCCTAGAGGTTTTTGTTGTGGAGGCAGAATCCCTTTAATCCCTAGGCTGGAAGGAAAAATCCAGCAATAGCTACTTAGGAAAGATTTGCTTTTAATAGAAACCTACATTTGTGTACAGTGGGCTACCCGTGAGATACTAGAATAGTTTGAAGCTGAAGTCACACTGCCATAAAAACTACATAGCTACAGCATACAGGATTAAATCCTGCATGTTTCATAAAGAAGCACTTAATTTTCATGAAATCAGTCACTGCCCATTGTTGACCAATTTAACCAACTGAACTAAAGCAGAAAAGTATATTAGTTCTCTAATGATTGATTTAAGGATAGCCTTCAATTAGGAGACTTTTACAACAGGGGAGGGAGTGGATTTTCCTTCACTATATAACTCCATTGAACAACAATTCTGTTTTATTAAAATAAAACGGTTTACAATCCTAGGCCTATTGTAAAATAAATACACATTGAAACTTGAGTATATTTTAGATTTTCTTTTCATAACTAAATAGTTCCTGCTCCACTTGCCTGCCAAGACCATTTATTTTGGTAGGACTTCCACTGTTAACAATGTTTTTCAATGAGTCTATTACATGAGTTTGTAGTATTCTCATACATAGTGTCCTTAAGATATTTTGCATCGCTCTATCGTATTGTGTGTTGACACATATTATTAGACAAATTCTGAAACTGAGCACAATTACAATGTGCAGTACTATGCACTAGTTTAATGCTGCGGTTTAAGGAAGCAAGGAATTAAATACTAAAACTACATTTAAACAGCAGTAGGGGCTTCACTTAAACAGACCTATTAAGGAATGTCGACGTAAGATCTGGATCTGTCTTTGTTAAATTAATTAATTTAGTAGTTACTTGCCAATATAGAGAAGAAATTCACAATCTAGTCTGTAATTTGTAATGTGAGATATGTGCTTCTACTGTGGAAAAACTAGCATTAACTAATTAATCTTAGATTATTAAAGTGAAAAATTACACATTTAAGAAGACAGTCATAGATCACTTGGGCAGGCAGAAGATGGAAAGATTTATTTTTCCATTTAGCAATATTTCTTTGGGTTCCATGGGCTCAGCTTTTCACTCCTTGCATGATAAGAAGGCATTGCTGTTACACATAGTGGGACCATTTAGCACAAAGTGATTTAAAAATGCAACTGCAGTCAATTTGGCAAGTGAGTTATTGCTTAGCACAGCTCTGTCTCGAGTCCCTAGTGTTTAGTCTTTCTTTTTTTAAGCATATAGGTTGAGATTTTTAAAGCAGCCTAGCTGATTTATCTAGATGGACCAAGATTTTCAATGTAACTAGTAAATTTGCATCCTCAATTTTTTGTGGTGTCCAGCTTGACACATTTTTAAAGGAGCTGAATTTTCAGAGTGGATGCTCAGCACTCTCTGAAGGTCAGGCCCCTTTGGGGTGTCTCAAAATAGGCACCCAAAATCCCTTGCCACTTCTTGTGTTGATATTTCTGGCAGATATGTCCAAACCTCAACCAAAAGATTAAGCTGCACTGGTGCTAGTGATATTGGGAGTGCTAGTGTACTGGTGCCACTGGCATTTTAAGGACTGTGCCAGTTAGAGCTGCTCTAAATCAGGTTCAATGACACAGTGCTTAAAAGGCCAAGGGCCACGAGCTCCCAACATTGCTAATGCTGGTAGAGTTGTGTCGGTGTTAGCAATGGTAGGAAATGGTTGCAGACTTTTCCTAGTGGAGACAAGGCTTGTGCATCTCCAGTTACAAGGGGCCTGTGGTGTTTGAAGTGCCCAAACAAAGGTGGACAATACCCCATGTTCCCATTGTCACCGGTGGGCTGCCAGGCAATACCTTCTGCACAGCTCTACCCAGAACTTCGAGTTAGAACATGCTGTAGAAGTGAAAATGGTTCTGGTGTTGCTGCATAGTTCCTACTGTCTAGGTACAGGTCAGCAGTCTCTTATAACAGTGGGTGCTCTTGATTCCTGCACATAGACAGTTCCTACTGGGAGGGAGAGCAGAGTATTTGAGTCAAGATTCTCTGTGGATCTAAAAGGAGAATTTTGCCCATAAGGTGTTTGGCTTTAGGCATCAGCAAATAAATTAGTTCTAGCCATAGTTATAAAAGGTTTAGGTGACTCATGCAAACTTCTTGCTCACAGAAAATGAATGGGTGTTAAGCACTATTTTTACCTTCTGTCATATTAATAAATACAGCTTTATAAACACTTCTGATGAATCCATGAGAAAAGATACCCAAGAATGCTTTTTTTTCTCGGTTGATCGTGCTGTTGTAGTAGCATGAATACATGTTCTTTGGCTTGGCTGAACTTAATATACGCCAAACATTTTCCACCCATACCATCACTGTCTCATGCCAGTGTTTATACCGAGGTAATAAACGTGCATAATTTCTCTACTTGCTATACATAGTTGCGGTCAGTAGCAGACATCCGTGATGCAAGGAATCCATGCAGTCTGAGCTTATAAGGAGTGAGATGCAAGCAAAGGGAGGATTGTGAAACTGAAGTAGGAGTCTTTCACCGATCATGCAAAACTGCAGGAAGGAGTCACTGGTACTTTGACAAAACAAGTTTTCCTCTTTTCCCCTCAAATGAAGCTTCAGATGAATTTTCCCTCGTGCACATTAGCTTGCTTAGTCTGCAAGGACAATGCTTTTCTTGATCAGCAGCCTCTGCATGAGATGCTTGCCAATATAACCCTGCCAATTCCTGGCTGCCGAGAACAGCTCTTAAAGATGACAAAGTGTCAGCCCCTTCCTCTAGCCTGGGAGTGAAACCATGTAAGGAGTTGCATTCCTCCTGCTAGCTCTGAAAACCGTATGTTCTTTGGCTTTGAAAGTGGAGGTTGCAGAGAAGCACATTTTTGTTTTGCTTTTTTTGGGGGGGGAGAGAGGGAAGCAAAGACATGACTCTACTACAGAGGATAAGGAGAATAAAAGCATATCTAAGAGTGAGAAGGAATCAGGGCCAGCGCTACCATTTAGGTGACCTAGGCAATAGCCTAGGGCACCAGAATTTTTGGGGGGCGCTATTTTGCGGGGGAGGGGCGGCACGCGGGTCCGGTGGACCTACCGCAGTTATGCTAGCGGACGGTCCATTGCTGGAAAGGCTTCGGTGGAGCTGCTGCAGTCATGTCGGCGGACGGTGCACTGTCTAAAGGCCCCGGCGGACCTACCGCAGTCATACCTGCGGCAGGTCCACCGGAGCCTTGAGACCAGCGGACTGCCAACCAGCATCACTGCGGCAGCTCCACTGGAACCTTTCCAGGAGCGGACCGTCCGCCGGCACGACTGCGGTACGTCCACCGGACCCGCGGGGGGCGGCGAAATGGCCGTCCGCCTAGGGCATCAGAAACCCTGGCGCCGCTCCTGGAAGGAATTAAAGAAATAATGCATAATGTGTGAGATCTTTTCAAAAATGGGTTAAATCCTGATCTGACGAATGACATCTGCAATTACGCCACCCCTGTTACCAGTCCTCATTCTTCAGTGATAAGCTAACCAGTGGCAGGGGTCAGGAGGAACTCCTCTTCCCCATGGTATGTTATCACACAGCTAGATTTGGTACCCGGGGTTAGACATGTTGCATTTTCTTCTGATGTATCCAGCTGTTAGTGACAGGATATTGGAGCTGTTTAACTTATAATTGATTATTTGTGTTACTGTATCATCTAGGAGACCAAGTCAGGGATCAGGGCCTAGTTGAATTAGGCACTCTGTGGACAATGAGCAAAGAGGACAGTCCTTGTTGCCTTAGAGAGGTCACAGCCTATGAGGCAGGTAGTTTGCAATAGGAGGAGGATGCAGAGAGTTGGGCTAGGTTGGAAGGATGAGGTAACAAACATAGGAGTTACAACTTGCCACTGATGTAGCCAATGCCAGATGGGTGAGGTAGCTGTGTGTTCCAGCTGATGATCCCTAGGGTACTAGTTAGATACAGGATGGGGAAAAAAATGTGCATCTTGAAGAAATATAAAAATAAGATACTGTTACTGATGTGATTCATTGTGGGTGACTGTTCTCATTTGTCTAGTACGGCTCTGGACACATTGTGGACTAACTTAAAATGGTAATATGCTCTAAGCCGTTAAATAAGTATCCATCTTCCACCCAGCAACTCTGCTACAATGTTTGATTACAGTAGCATTAATACTAAAAGCTGTCAGCACCTTTGCAGGATGTTGATGATGGATGACATAAATGAAATTATATTTGAGCTCTGGGTAACTGACATACTGGCTGTAATGTCATCAAACAGGAAAGGTCATGTAAGTAATTTACCACCAGTGGTTTGCTGCACTCGACCTGTCAGTAAATGGACAATCAAAAAGCACAAAATAAATATGTGCAAGCAGAGATGGCTTTCGCCCTCCACCCCACAAATGTAGCTTGTATATTACTCATGAAATCACCTTCGTTACTGTTGTGCTATGCAGGGTTTAATTCATTTTAATGTTGTGCAACTTGCCCGCTCTTATTTGAAATGGGGTAGAAATGGAATGGAGACAGTGTCTGTCTTGAGAGTCAGGGGCTATATTCGAGTACACGTTCTGCAGGTGCGCTCATGAATAGTAAAGATCCCTTCTCTCTCTCTCTCTGCACCTCAGCACTTGTGTACAGCCTGTGCTTCTCTGGGTTCCTTCCTTCACAATCTTATTAATGGTGGTGAGAGCGCCTTTGCCCCTGCAGCTCATGTCATTTCAAACAGCCTCCCTGCATCTCTTGAGCCTTCTTCAAATCTCACTTGAAAACTTTGCCTATACAGCTTGATTTCTTTCCGTATCTTATTCTATAATTGCATTGTGAACTAATGCAGTACATTATATATGTTCTAGTAGAATATTAGCTTGGGCAGCTGTTAGACTTACGAAGCCTAACGAGTATTACATAATTCTGTAAGAATACTCCTAATTTTCTGTTTGGTAGATTCCACACTTTATTCTCAAATGTGTAATATGATCTGTGATGCACTGGTCTGAAAGGTAGCCGATTAAAGGAAGCATAATGCAGTCGTTAGGGCACTAGCCTGGTACTCTGGAGACCTGGGTTAATTCCCGCTCCACCACAGATTCACGTATGACCTTGGGCAAGGCATTTTGGACCCAATTTTTAAAGATATTTAGGTGCCTAGAGATGCAGATAGAAAATGGGGTTTTCCAAAGCACCTTAATTTCAATGGGAGTTCCACAACGAGGCACTTTCTCCTTCTAAGCACCTATCTGCATCTTTAGCTCTTCAAAACCAGAATCAGGGTGGTTCAGATGCAGGTTCCAAAGCACCTGAGCCATCAACATTCAAATGAGGGCAAGAGAAGATGGGCTTGGATAAACGCTTCTTTTTTGTGTTGTTATTTCTAGTGGAAACATACCGTGTAACATTGGCTTGACAAAGATGTCCTATAATTTGGAAAGCAGCAAAAGGAGTTTGATTGGACAGTGTGCACAACAATCACAGTTCGGACTCATTTCTGCACTGAGAGCATTCAGCACCTTGGCTTCAATGAAAGCTGAAGGTGCTCGGGAATTGGCAAAACTGGATCCTTGATCTCTTGAATTCTAGGTTTCTGTTGAGAACAGCCCTATTGATGGTAGGCTCAATGGAGAAGCAGGAGGGTCTATATTCAGCAAGGACCTGATTTTTCAGAAATGCAGCATCACCACAATTTCAGCTGAAGTCATCGGGAGCTAGGGGTGCAAACTAGGAGGTGTGTCTTGGGAAGGAGATAGGGAAAGAGCTCTAAATAAGCTAATGTGACTGTGATGTAGAAAAACATTGATCTGTGCTGTGTATGCTCACCCAGTGCTAATTTTAAGCCGCCATCAGATTTGAAATACTGTATATGGCTGCCAATGGGATTTTTTTAAGCATGCAGGTTTCTGCTACACAGATGCTGGCAATGGCAGCTGAAGTTTCCCATGCAGTCCCGCCACTGACCTCTTCCAGGGCCTAGAAGCAGTAGTGGCACAGCTTGCTCCTGACTGAATCTGTGACTGCTGTGCAGGCTGATAACATTGCTTAGCATGGCTTACTGTCCGCCAGTGAATTAGCTGAGCTTCAAATGCAGCCTGCCTTAGGCATCAAGCATGGACCAAAGGTGGCCGGAATCTCACCAGAGCAGCAGATCTCGTGAGATTGGAGGGGATGTTGGAAGATTTTGGTGCCTTAGAATCTACAGTAGAACCTGAGCCATGATTCAACCTAACCCTCCTCCTAAACCCAACCTAAACCTGACTGGCTCCCAACAAAGCGTGGAACAAAGCCGAGGGTTTCTGCCTGCAGCATCACCTACTTGCCTGTTCCAGAAGTGCCCAGCCTTAGGATCCAGCGCAGGGGGCTTTCACTCCCTGTGTGCTCCAGAGCACAACTCTAGGAGCTCCTTGTGCTGAGGCCTGGGCGGTGTCTAGGTAGCAGGGGCGTAGTGTGAGTCAGGACTGGCCAGGGGCCAGGACATAGCTATCTGGATCCACCAGCTCTTGCCTGGCGTGGGTGGGTCAGAGAAGTCTGAAGCGCTGATCATCTATGCTGCAGCCCTGAAGCTGTGATAGTGGCTGCTGAGTGGTTGAGGGTACTAAGCTCAGCTGTTCACCATAGACGGAGGGATGCAGTTTGCCATAACATTTCAGCACCATCCTGAAAACTCTCCTGATGCTCAGCAGTGTCTGCTATAAATAGACATACCTGGAACGCCACATCAATTTGAGTGGTGCTGGCAATAGCAGCCCCACTGGGGCAGTAGAGACAGCTAGAGCACCAATCCATTAGCGTGCGACCAATCAACTCCTGCTGCATGGCCTGCCCTGACTCGATACACCAACAAGAACTGGGTCTGTTCCAGGCCTTGTTGATTTCCACTTATGAGACTTTAAATCATCTCAGGATGGGCACTACACCCTGACCTTTTAAGAGTTGTGTTTGCAAGGCAGTGTTGCTGAGCAACTGAGGCTGGGGCTGGGGGGAAGGGAGAGGGAGGGACCTTAAACTTGTAGCTATTCTTGTCCTAATTTCCTTAAAGGCTGGGAAAGTGCCCCATTCTGGCTCCGTTGTTCCTCAGAAGGGTGGTTTTCTGTTCTCTTAGGGCTTGCCTACATGGAAGAGTTTTCCAGTTATGCTGGTATCAAAATACCAGTGTGGTTAAATTGCTGTCGTGCAGACACTTCCTACAGCAACAGAAGGGGTTTTTCTGTCTCTGTAGCAAATTCTTCTCTGAGAGGCTAGATCAGTGGAAGAATTTGTCCACCAACCTAATGGCATCCACACCGGGGCTTAGGTCAGCTTAACTATGCCACATGGGGCATGACATTTTTCCCAGACCTGAGCAATGTCATTAAGCTGACCTAAGTCTGAAGTCCGGAATGAGGGGCTTTCTGCAGCTTAACTTCAACTACTTCCAAAAGCCTATGAACTAAACTAGAAGAAGGCACTGTGAAAAGAGAGTCCGCAGGGGGATTTATAGCCAGGTAACTCTAGTGATTTAAATTCACACTCTGCCTTTTACTGGTGTAACTTTCCGGGGTAGACTAGATTCTGAAACTTTTACTGAGGCTGAGTACTAGTATGTTGCTCCCACACAGACCCTTTCATTTCAGTCTGATGACTTGAAAAGTAAGGGTCTACTCAGTGTGAATAAGGGTATCTCAGTCTAGCCCTTCCTTAGGGTTTCATTTGTTGTTTTAGGTGAGGACTCCTTATAGACATAGGGACAGGCCGTCAGCTATGGCTCTGCATAAGAGATCATCTGCATGGCCCAGATTTTGGGATCGGTGGCTGAGCTTGCCAGTTCTTTGGCGTCAGGAAAGTCTTTCTGTTTGCCTTATAAAACACCCAGCACACACTTTGGGTTATCTAAAAGTAACAGTATTGTCAGTACAGAAAAAAACTGCCACAGATTAGGAGAGCTCTGAAGTCAGAAAGGTTATAAAATGACAGAATCATAGAACAGTCTGGCTGAAAGGTCATGAAATCCAGCCCCCTCTGCTGAGGCAGGACCAAGTAAACCTCCTAGACGATCCCTGACAGGTGTTTGTCCAACTTTAAACACTCCTTAAAACCTCCAATGATGGGGATTCTACAACCTTCCTTGGAAGCTTATTCTAGAGCTTGCGGTATGATTGCTACAGAGAGCAAAGGGCATTTTAATTTATTATGTCTTTTAATCTGAGCTGCAGTCTGAGTGTGACTTTCAAAGGAGTTAGGTGCCCAACTCACCTTATATTTCAATGGGATTAGGGTTCCCACCTCCCTCAGTCTCTTCTGAAACTCTCACCCATAATTATTTTTTCTTACATTCCTATCTGCTGGCACCATTTGGCCTGTTCTGGGCATGGCTGCAGCCCTGGTATGTTTCCAATGATTGTTAATTCCCTGCCAGTGGTGAGTAGGGGGATGGGGAAACCTCTAGCTATTTGTGGGGAGGGGGTCAGGGAGAGGAGTGCATAGCACAGCATTCATTTTCCAGCCAGCTGGTGCTGATTCAGGACATTTTCGGCTGTGACAATTGAATGGAGAAAAGCCACTGAGGGATCAGTTACATGTGACTGCTATAGTCACAGCGTATGCAGTTGAGTTCTAGCTCCCTTGTCTTTCTATTTTGCACTGTGAGAGACACAGATGGGTTGTTTGGAGAAGTAACAAGATAGCAAGAAAAGGTGGGGGGAACCAACCCCCCTCAAATTCCTCCCTCTGGATTCCCCTCTTTTCCCTATGGCAATGTGATCATATGGTCTATTGCAACAATTTCCATCCCTCTCTTTAGCCACTGTAGAGGATAGCAGGGGTGAAGCATGAGCCTCTGACACAGCCCAGTGTGATGGGATTTGCGAGAACGACATGGGCCTTTATAAATATCTTTGGGTGATTCATATTTCCTATTACATTGAAACCACAGGATCATGCATCATTTGGACTGTTTGTTAGTTAAACCGTGTCTAATTACACACAGTCAATAAGTCAGCCCCTGTGAGTCCTGACCTTATTTTTTCCCCCAGTGGGTTGATGAAGAATCCAGCATTTTCTGAAAGATGGGTCACTTAATTCCCAAAGAGTCATGACAAATTCAGGGGATGGGGATATCTGTTAAAGAGTGAGTGGTTGCAGGCAGGGACTGAAATCGAGTTCAGGGTCTTCTCCTGGTGCTTTATGCGGGCTCCTTGCCAGGTGGAAAATACTAATCTTTTGGTATGGATAAGAAAGGAGGCGGTGTGGGCCAATCAAAAGAGCTGGAATGGGAGTCAGATGACCTGAGTTCTGTTTCTAGCTCTGCCACTGATCTGCGGTGTGACCTGGGCAAGTCATTCTCTGTGCTTCAGTTCCCAATCTGCTAAACGGGGACAGAGATCCTTACCTTCCTTTGTAAAGTGCTTTGAGATCTCCAGTTGAAAAGCCACTTGTAAGTAGTATCACTATTGTATGTCTTCATATGAACTCAGTTCTGATCCCTTTGCTGTCCCATTTACTCACCTCTCATCCTGCTAGCACAGGGCAGGCTCTTTCACTCTGGACTCACTTTTCTCTGTGATCTTAAAAAATAGCCCCACTTTGCCTTATTTTGACTATGATGAATGCACATGGCATGTTTATTGTTCAAACAATTTTTCAGTATCAAGAACATACTATCAGGAGCACATCTAGCGGTTTTGCCCCAAAGTGGTCAAGCAAAAACCAAACCAACCAACCAATTTCCTTCCCCCCTCCCCCAGCTGGGGAATCAGTGGAGCAGATCCAAAAAAAGAGCCCAGTGGCACAGTGCACATGGCAGGGGCCCTGCGTGCCCAACGCTTGAACTGGCCCTGTGTATTTTATGGGAGTGTGAGTTAGTCTCAGAGCAAGTATTTGAACTCTCTAGTGGTCAGACTGCAAAACTAGCCACTAGGATCACTACTGTTCTAATCCTGGCTTGGCCACTGTGTGACCCTGGCAAGTCACTTAACCTTGCTGACTCCATTTTCCTATCTGTAAAGTGAGAATAAAATCTGCAAGCTATTTGGCGCAGGTACTGTCAGTTATAACATGTCTGTACAGCGCCTAGCACAATGGAGCCCAATTTGGCTGAGGCCTTTAGGTACTACCACACCAGCTGTATCTGTTTTAGGTACTTTTATGGCCTTTGTTACCATAGTCTGAGTGCCGTACATCTTTGACTGTATTTAAATGTTTAATAATAAAACTACTTCTGGCATATATGGGGCAGAACTTGTGAAGGGCTAGGTTGTGTGGCTAACGCTGTTTGCAAAGCCACTCAGATGAGAGTAAAGCATGTGTGAAAGTAGAATGAATTATATTGTGAAAATAGAAAGGATTAAAGAAATGCTGTCTGTACCTTTAAGCAAAATTGTTGGAATGCTGCAATCCAGGTGTCAGGAATACAGACATTAACATAGAACAATTGCACCATTTAAGGGCAATTTTTTTTTTTTTTTTTTTACTTCTTGCTCAACACATTTATTCCTCCTATGTAGTACAGTGGATTATATACAGTTGTAGGATTGTACAATGCTTATGCGGTCCAATTAACTTCCCTATGATGGTAGCTTGCTTCATTTACAGCAGAGATGACAAGTCATGGAATGCATACTCAATGAAGAGCCATTTAATGATGGCCAGAAGCAGAAGATTTGTCTGCCACTGCTTTTTTACGACCAAAGGAAAGTTTGTAATAGGCATAGGAGGTTAAGGCCAACCCAACCCATATTTCCTGGTAAACCGTAGTGTAGTAAATCCTCATGTTGCGCCACGTCTTAGTAAAATATTGTAACATCTTGGAGCCAGTGACACACGGGCCGTTGGCGAAGGTCACGGAATGGAAGTATTAGCCTTAGATCGATAAGAGTTAGTAAGGAAGTAGGATATGCATGCTGTGTCCCAGGTGAATTTTACTGTTTTGCTTTCTTTGTTCCTTTGTCTAATTCCCGCTCTTTTATCTGTATAAATAAGATCGTTTGTGTCTTGCATGGTGCTCATGTTATCTGGGTGTTATTAGCAGAGCGCTGTGCTAATAAAACAGAGTGGTCTGACAAACTGTGAGCCCTGAGTCTAACTTTGACACATGTTTAGGTTCCAGGACACAGCCTGTGAAATTGACATTGCAACCAAAAATCTCTGGAAATGTAAACAAAGCCCTTCAAAAACAAAATAGATTATTTAAAAAAAAAAAAAGAAGATGACACACCTCACTTAGCCTGCTGTTGCTATTTCTCCTGGTTGCTATGTAAACAGTTTTATTTCTGGCTCGCACTGCATACCAGGCCATAGCCTGGTGGGATGTAATCCCACATTATTGGTTAAGCACACCAGGGCGGATGCGTTGGTTTCAGAGCAAAGCTCCTCCAGCGTTTCCCCGGAACAGCTGTTCTGCTTGGCCCATGGCAGTTGCAGACAGGCATTTTCGTCACCTCACTAGCCCAAGTGTTTTTCCACTGTAACTGAGAATAGATAACATTCCATCAGCTGTGCTGCCCCACCTCCTGGGGAGTGGACACCTGCTGAGGAACGCAGATAAGACAGGCCAGGGAAAAGACTGGGTGTGAGTCAGTAAAGCTGTGTAGGGGAGGTGCCCAACCTTTTGGGTGGGAAATGAACTACATCTGCTGCCTTCTCTTTCCCATTTGGGTCCATTAAGCTGGAATCAGGAAAGGAACCTAGTTTGGTCCAATGAATTAGTGACACCCATGGAGGACTTTGAAAGCAAGCTGGTATCCTCTGCCAGCATCAACAAGGTGACAAAGTTACTGTAGTGTCAAGAGACTTGGGTTCCCTTCCCAGCTCTGCCTGATGTATGACCTTAGGCAAATCATTTCCCTTGGTAGTGTTCCGTAGTCACTCATTAAATGTGACCACATACCTCTCACTGTTAGATTATTTGTATTGTGCCAGTGCCTCAGAGACAACGCCAGGAACCAGGACCCCACTGGCACCGTACAAACACAGAACAAAAAGATCAGGGGTGGCCATCTTGAGCCTGAGAAGGAGCCAGAATTTATCAATGTACATTTCCAAAGAGCTGCAGTAATATGTCAGCAGCAATCAGCTCCGCAGCCCGCTTCCCGTGCCTCCCACCCACCGGCAGCCCTGCTGATCAGCACCTCCCCCTCCCTCCCCACACCTCCCGATCAGTTGTTTTGTGGCATGCAGGAGGCTCTGGGTGGGGCAGGGGGAGGAGCAAGGGCACTGCAGGCTCAGGGGGGCAGGGAGGGGTGGAGTGGAGTGTGAACACCCCCTGGCACTTTGGAAAGTTGATGCCTGTAGCTCCAGCCCCAGAGTTGGTGCTTGTACTAGGAGCTGCATATTAACGTCTGAAGAGCCGCAGGTGGCTCCGGAGCCCCAGGCTGGGCACCCCTGAGAAAGATGATCCCTGACTAAGGAATTTACAGTCTGTTTTACAGAATTGATTGTCTCTTTTCCCACTCTTTATATTGTCTGTTTAGACTGCGAACTCTTAGGGGCAGGGATTGTTTCTTAGCATGTGTGTTGTACAACGCGCCACACAATGCGGCTTCGGTCACAAATAATGGAGGCTGCTAACAGTGCAAGTGATCCTGTTGTACACGCGAACCAGGCAGTGTGCATGCAAAACTGCTCTCTTTGTGATGTGCAATTACCCCAGTTGTATGCACAAAGGCAGGATTTGCACCCATATTGTCATGGTGCCGTGACCATGTTTGAGGATGTGGCCTTGAATGTGTAGCGGGTGGCTAAGCATGTGACAAGTCAAGGGAATGAGCTTCCACGCGCAAAGAGGCAGGGCAGTTGTTTCTGCTCACAGTTTGATGTTAGGGGCCACCAGATATGGTTGTGTCTGACCAGCTCTGGACCCATGTGGAGGGTCCAGCATAAGGCCAACACCCCAATTTAAGTCTCACTTAAATCCTATTTTGAGGGATTAAGTGGGACTTAAGTGGTGAATTTCATCCAGGGTGCAAATTCTTGTCACCTATTGCTATCTCCTCTGCAAATAAAAACACTAGCTGCTAGTGGGGAGATGGCAACACCTGTCACTTGGATTAGGAAACAGCTGGAAGGATGTATTCTCAGACCCAGATAAAACATCAGCCCATAGAGCAGGTTAGTTTATGACGTAGGGCTACCTATGCAAAGTAGCAATCCTGACTGGCGAATGCAAATAAAGCCTCCTGTCCCTGATGCTGCCTTTCCCAAATTCCAGTAAGAAGGGGAACTGTTGGGTAGCGTTATGTGTGGTTTTATGATGTCATCTGTAGTTACGCTATAACCTGCCAATTCATTTCCATTCATGACCTGTTTGAACCCTAGTGTCTGTATAGATGAATGAGTAGTGGCTCTAAAAGGCCAAGCACCAGGCCTCACCTTTCCGCTGAATCCATACTGAACCAATGTCACAGGATGGTGTTAGGGGATGCAGTGCTCTGCTGGATGTGAAGGGACATCTCTCTTGTACTCTGAAAAGCTTTTTACACAGGCAAGAGCCCAGGGTTGTGCTGATGGCATCCACGTATAATGTGCTACAGATAAAGGAGTGAACAAACCAAACCAAACTCCATTAGAAATGGGCTGGGGAGGAGGAAATCAATGTCTGACAAATGGAACCAAATCAAATCAATAGAGATGGGCTTTTTATTTTCAGGCTTCTGAGGCATTGGAGATGGGACTGAACCAATACTTTGGCTCCTCACTTTGCGGACATTCGGATCTGGGTTCAAACTTTGAGACTGGCTCATTCATCTGTGACAGGCTGAACTGAACACCCCAAAATTCAAATCTGGACATGAACATCACAGCTGAGGCCCATCTCTGATACATATCAAGTTATAAGTAGGTGAGTTTCATGCTTCAGGGCATAGGGGTCAGGAAGGAATTGCCTGCTGTGCTCCCTTAGTGTACATTAGGGAGCTATGGAAAGCAGAGCATAAACTGAAGCAGCCTTGAGTCTGCTCTAACTGATGTTGGGGACTGCACAGGCTAAGAATATGTGGAACACAAAGGTGGTTTAAAGGTACCCGCTCTAGCCATCTTTATTTCTGCACAAAACACAAGACCAGAGTAAGGAAGACTTGGGATCAAAGTCTTAATTACAAGCAGTTGAAAACATTCTCTTATTTATGTAGCTCCCAACTGGCCTTGCCAAAAGATTTAAAAAGACAGGTCCCTGCCCCAAGAAGCTCCTATTCTGATTACAACAACTGAGGGATTGAAACATTTGAGGAACAATAAATAACAATACGTGGAGAAGAAAAGCCCTTGGGAGAGTGTCCCGTTAATGGGTGGCTGGGCTAATCAGAGGATGATTGCAGATTTCACATGGTTGTTTGTTCCCCGGCCTGACCTACAAACAATGGAAAAAACCTCCTCCAGCCCAACTGTGTCCTGGAGGGCATGTCAATAAAGGCAATAAATGCCGCTGTGTGAGCTGCAACTGCATATGTCTCACTGGATTAGGGCCAGCCTCAGGAGCCGTTTATGCTAATAGAGCTAATCTCTGTAATCTTGTCACACAAATACCTCCTCACTGCTGGCAGAGGGGCAGGGATTTGGGATTATATGCAGATGACATCATATGTGCTCCTCCACCTTTGTGCAATGGGAAAGGGGCAAATGTAAGGGATGGTGGTGATACCCTATGGATTTAGCTCTGGGAAAGGGTTATGTATCATAGTGCGAGCTGAGGAAGAGATTGCCAAGATGATAGGGGAGCTATGGCCAGCAGTGGTTCAAGTTTCAACTGTGCTGACCTGCCCCCACCCTGACCTGAAGGAATTAGCTCGAGGGAGTGAGGGGCAGTTCATGGTCTAGTCAACAATTGTCCTCTTTGCTCAAAGCGCCCGCGGATACCAATTATAGTGCCAGTTGTGATGGACTGTAACAGGCTGGCAGTGTTTGCCTGGAAACCCTATCCTGTTAGCAGAAGTTAATCCTGCTGAAAAAGGGTTAAGCAGGTTCTGCTGACTAACTGAGGCAAGTGGATAGTTATGCACCTGGATATAAAGGCAGTGGAAGTGGCTCTATGGGATCTAGGGTGTGGGCTGACCAGTCTTGAAGAAGGACCCAAGCCTGAGGAGAAGATTTGGACTGAACTTTTCTGATGTTAGTTCTTTGTTAACAAAGCCAGATGCCAGAGGAGGGGGATGGGTTTGGACTCAACACAGTGTGTGGACTTTCTTTCAAAGCACCTGTTCATCTGGAGGTTTTTCTCCCTTGGACAATTGTCTGCTGGGAACAGAATTGCGACACCAACTCATTTCACATAGGGAATGCCAAACAGCAGAACGCACCATAGTAATGTAACTGCACACCGCACCATAGTAACTCTAGTTCAGGAACCAATCCATGCAACAAACCTCGATGCCAACACTGCCCACATATCTACACCAGCGACACCATCACAGGACCTAACCAGATCAGCCACACCATCACCGGTTCATTCACCTGCACGTCCACCAATGTAATATATGCCATCATATGCCAGCAACGCCCCTCTGCTATGTACATTGGCCAAACTGGACAGTGTCTACAGAAAAGGATAAATGGACACAAATCAGACATTAGGAATGGCAATATACAAAAACCTGTAGGACAGCACTTCAACCTCCCTGGCCACACTATATCAGATCTTAAGGTGGCCATCCTGCAGCAAAAAAACTTCAGGACCAGACTTCAAAGAGAAACTGCTGAGCTTCAGTTCATCTGCAAATTTGACACCATCAGCTCAGGATTAAACAAAGACTGTGAATGGCTTGCCAACTACAGAACCAGTTTCTCCTCCCTTGGTTTTCACACCTCAACTGCTAGAACAGGGCCTCATCCTCCCTGATTGAACTACCTCATTATCTCTAGCTTGCCTGCATATATATACCTGCCTCTGGAAATTTCCACTACATGCATCTGACGAAGTGGGTATTCACCCACGAAAGCTCATGCTCCAAAATGTCTGTTAGTCTATAAGGTGCCACAGGATTCTTTGCTGTCCAAACAGCAGGTGGTTGCAGCTTTTGGTTATGCTTGAGCTGAGAAGGATAGAATCAGTCAGCCTTGAGTGGAAAGGTTCTGTCCTGCTACCAATCCCCTCAGACCCCCAGGACTATAATAGTCACAATTACCTGGCCAGATTCACCCCGGGTCAAACTCTACTAGGTGGGAATCACATCAGGGATGAATTTAGGCTGCTGCTAGGAGGTGCAGGTGAAATGTTTGAAAGCAAAAACTATATTCCTTTGATATTTATGGAAGAAGACTCTGCTGCCAGCCCAGAGTAAAGGCCATTCATTTCCCCCCACAGCTGTGTTCTTTGGTGCAGATTCCTCCTTTAATTCCTGGATCTCTTAGCACCATTAAAACAGGCACTTGGCAAGCCCAGAAATGCACTAGCATCAGCTCAGGAGATCTTTGGCTGTGACCCAATGGACAGGTTCCAGCTTTCTGAAAAATGACCTGTTGCTGAGCCATCAGTGCAAACCAGCGAAATGATGCTTGGCGTCATTTAAAACTCAGACTCAATGCACCTGATATTTCTAAGGTAAGAAACAAGCAAAAAAACCCTCTCCCAAAAACCCCCTCTCTGGCATTCTTTAGCCATCAGAACAAAGCAAAAATGAGCACAAGCTCAATATTTAAAAAATCCTTTACAGGTCACCTGAAAGCCGTCTCTCTTCTGAGTCTCCCAGGCTGTTTCCAATCATTCCCACTGAGTGCCCCAGGCCTCCTTTTGCATCAGGATAAAGGCCTCCAACCTGTTCCACCCACATCTATCTTTGCTTTAGGTTGCAGGTCCCAACCCAGTACACAGAGTCTCTTTGTTTCAGGGTGCTAAGAACCAGAGTCCCCGCAGTCTTCAGGATTCTAGGCCTCAAGCACCCATACGGCAGCTCTTTGCTTCAGGTTTCCTTGCTGGCCACAGTCCTCTTTCTCTCTTCTTGCTTCAGATTCGGGCCTCCCCTTCCCACATCCTTTCTCCTGCCCAGCACACTCATCGCTATCTGTCTCTTCCCCTTCACGCACCCTGTTTTTCCAGATACCTTGGTGAGCAGCATAGTATAAAAACCCAGCTAGATTATGACATGGTCCCGCACCCTCTGACTGATGGGCACAGAGGCAGAGGGAGGTTGGAGCTGAGGCTGGGCTAGGGGATTGTCATGCCAACTCCTCCTCACCTCAGAAGTTTCACTTCTGGTTGGGCTATTTCATTTCCATGCTGTTTGAGGGGGTTTGGCTTAAATTCCCCCAAGAGCCTCTCCATCATCAGCCATATGCCCTCTTCCTGAGCATAAATTGACAGCTCATGAGCCTGGCCTTGGGCATAAAACATGCTTTAAGGATTAGCTGGAACACTAATTAGAGTAGGCGTGCCATGATCAGTAAACATAGCACAAGGGGAAAGCAGATGGTGGTGATCGTACAGTCGTCATGGAGAAAGGACTGAAGGATGCTTCACAAGACCCTCTGAGTACAATCCTTTCAGACAACCCCTCATTTTAGTGCCAGACTGTGTCTCAGCAGATGAGTGTAACTCCTACTCCCCAACACACATACACACATACACACACACTCTAGGCCTGTGGTTTGGGTTTTGGGCACATCCCTGTTAGAAAATTCCCCTTAAAGAACCTTTTAACTTACTTTTAGTTGAGGCTTCAGTAAAACACATTGCTCTAGATGTAAAAATCTCATGCCCCAAACTTAGGCACAAGCAATTTTTTTTGTGGCTGAGCTCTATAAATCCCTGAACAGGGGGGTTTATAATGGAACTGCTGACACTAAGCTGAGCAGTAGCACATGAAGAGATCCCTGTTAATACCAGCAATCTGATCACAAATAGAACGCACTTCTGTCATCATTTGGCTTAGTCAATAGGTTGCTTCATTGACTGCTCATTTGATGGCTCAGTTTAGTCTGTTACATTGGAAATATGGAAACCGACATGAGAAAATCTTCGGTGCCTTTTTCCCCCCTCCAACTTTCTTTCTTGGCTTGCTAACAAAGAAGGATTTTCAGAGAGATGATGAGCATGTGAAGAACCCTTAGCTCCGCTCCCTCTGCGTATTTACAGATGGCCAGCTGCCCAAAGGCATTCTCCTGTCTGTGTAGCCTGAACAGTAGATGCTCTGCACTATAAAGCTTCCCACCTCTTTATTATATCCTTTCCCATAAGCGTAGTCAGTTTTAGTGGGTGTGCTGGGCTTGGCTCCCCACTGCCTTAAGTTGCACCTGGTATGGTAATTTACTCCTATGCCAAATGGGCATAAGAACACTGCCAAACCGGTTTGGTGCAGTGTTGTTGTAGCTGTGCCGGTCCCAGGGTATTAGACAGACAAGTTGGGTGAGGTAATATCTTTTATTGGACCAACTTCTCTTGGTGAGAGAGAGACAAGCTTTCAAGCTCACACAGAGCTGAAGCTAAACTGGGTTGGTAGCATTTTCAACTCCCTTTGCACACAGAAGTCTATCAAGTGGAATGCTGTGGAGAATCTCCCTGAAAGCATGGAGAGTGGGGTTCTCCGATCACAAACTGTCTTAGAGAATCATAGAATCATAGACTTTAAGGTCAGACGGGACCATTATGATCATCTAGTCTGACTTCCTGCACATTGCAGGCCACAGAATCTCACCCACCCACTCCTGTATCAAACCCCTAACCTATGTCTGAGTTACTGAAGTCCTCAAATCGTGGTTTAAAGACTTGAGGGTGCAGAGAATCCTCCAGCAAGTGACCTGTGCCCAGGGCCGGCTCAGGGTTTTTGCTGCCCCAAGCAGCAAAAAAAAAAAAAGCCGAGATTGCGATCAGCTCTACCGCCACCGCTTCAGTCTTCGGCGGCAATTTAGCAGCTGGTACTTCCCTCCAACAGGGAGTGAGGGACCTGCTGCCGAAGAGTAGGATGTGCCACCCCTCTCTGTTGGCCGCCCCAAGCACCTGCTTGCTGGCCTGGTGTCTGGAGCTGGCCCTGCCTGTGCCCCACACTGCAGAGAAAGGTGAAAACCTCCCAAGGCCTCTGCCAACCTGCCCTGGAGGAAAATTCCTTCCCGAACCCAAATATGGCCATCAGCTAAACCCTGAGCATGTGGGCAAGACTCACCAGCCAGACACCCAGGAAAGAATTCTCTGTAGTAACTCGGATCCCACCCCATCTAACATCTCATCACAGGCCACGGGGCATATTTACCGCTAATAGTCAAAGATCAATTAATTGCCAAAATTAGGCTATTCCATCATACCATCCCGTCCATAAACTTATCAAGCTCAGTCTTGAAGCTAGATATGTCTTTTGCCCCCACTACTCCCCTTGGAAGGCTGTTCCAGAACTTCACTCCTCTGATGATTAGAAACCTTTGTCTAATTTCAAGTCTAAACTTCCTGATGGCCAGTTTATATTCAATTGTTCTTGTGTCCACATTGGTACTGAGCTTAAATAATTCCTCTCTCTCCCAGGTATTTATCCCTCTGATATATTTATAGAGAGCACTCATATCTCCCCTCAGCTTTCTTTTGGTTAGGCTAAACAAGCCAAGCTCTTTGAGTCTCCTTTCATAAGATAGGTTTTCCATTCCTCGGATCATCCTAGTAGCCCTTCTCTGAACCTGTTCCAGTCTGAATTAATTCTTCTTAAACATGGGAGACCAGAACTACACACAGTATTCCAGAGGAGGTTTCACCAGTTCCTTGTATAAGGGTACTAACACCTCCTTATCTCTACTGGAAATACCTCGCCTGATGCATCCCAAGACCGCATTAGCTTTTTTCACGGCCACATCGCATTGGTGGCTCATAGTCATCCTGTGATCAACCAATACTCCAAGGTCCTTCTCCTCCTTTGTTACTTCCAACTGATGCCTCCCCAGCTTATAACAAAAATTCTTGTTATTAATCCCTAAATGCATGACCTTGCACTTTTCACTATTAAATTTAATCCTATTACTATTATTCCAGTTTACAAGGTCATCCAGATCGTCCTGTATGATATCTCGGTCCTCCTCTGTATTGGCAATACCTCCCAGCTTTGTGTTATCTGCAAGTTTTATTAGAACATTCCCACTTTTTTTGTCTTGCGTGAGTGCGAAGGAGAATAGCAGCATATTTGCAGTAGATTGGGAAACCGGAAGGGTCAGGAGATTAGGGATAGGACATAATCTTTCACACTCCTAGTTCTCCAGTTCCAGGGCAGCTCAGGTTGGTAGGAACCATTTTCATATGAAGACTGTTCATTGGCCACAGGAAATGAGCTAGGGGTGGGGAGGGAGCTTCAGCCTAGAGTTTGGTGAATGGGTGCCCATATTGCAAGAATTCAACAGTGCAGGTGGAACTAACTTCTCCTCCCTTGTTGGCAGCCTCAGCAGAGAAGCCAAGGATTCTTCATAGAGAATGACCCCCACCCCTCCTGCCATTAGAGAAAGTCACTCCAGTTCAGGTTGAGTCATGGTCGTGGGGACCAGGTGCGGACACCTGAATTGTATTTGTACTTGTGCTGTGGCTCAGAAGAGGACTTCAGATGCGAGGGTTGCCAGGGTGGCACCTTTCACTGGTACTACGCTCACTTAATTAGAGACATTGATGGGTTAGGCAGGAAGGAACATTTACAGTAAATAAGTTATGTTGGGATTTTTGGTCATGCCCTATCAGTCCTCAGTTGGATCTGACAGCTTCAGAAATCTGTGGGGAGCAAGGATGGCTCAGTGTTTAGTGCATTTTTACACACCTAAATACCTTTAAAAATCTGGCCCTTCCTCTCTCTGCATCTCAGTTCTCCATCTGCTATGGTTCCCTGTGTTCTGCAGGAGGCCAGGCTAGAGAATCATAATGAGCATCTTCTGAATGGAAAAATCTATGAATTTTACCTGTTCCAACAGTCTTCCCTGGTGACACTGATCTGTATCTATTTGAGTTGTGTCCAAGTTATTTAACACTCAGGGAAGGTACTTTGGACCCACTATCACTGGCCTTGAGCCGCTGCCAAGTTGCATACACAGATAACTGATAAGGGAGTGCAGGTTATCAAGGCAGCGAGGCTTAGGAACTGAAAGCTCTTTAAGGACTCAGACTAGCACGTGTTCATTTGAAGTCCTGTATTAGGATGGTAATTGTTTGCCCTGATAATAAACAATATCCTCAGTAGCATCAACGTAAGAGATGTCAAAACATACTGGTGGGAGCTGGTCTCTTTTAACTGTTAAATAAACTGATTCTTTCTTTGCAGAAAATTCAGCTCATAAATTAATAGGAGCACTGGAGTCGGGGTGGAAAGTAGCCAAACGAGCAAATGCTTCCAAAATCGAAGAGGTCAGTTTTCTACATTTTACAAGCAGCATGAAGGTCTCTGCTCCTTGGTTGTGTTGAACCAGTGCAATCACTTAAAAAATGCTATTGCCAGCGAAAGGGAAGGATGCTGTGAGGCCGGGCTTGCCCTATGTAGCTGGGAGGTGTCACAATGTTTTCCTAAGCGAAGAAGACCAACAGAAACCAGTGTGCCTGGAGAAAGGATGGTCTTGTGGTTAAGGCCTGAGACTTGAAGGTAGGGGAAATCTGTGTTCTATTTGCAGCTCTGCCACTGACTCCCTGTGTGACCTTAATCAAATAACGTCACTGCTCCGTGCCTCGGTTTCCCTGTCTAAAATGATGATAGCAACAACAGTAGAGGATTGTGTGATGCTTAATTTGTCATATTTAAAAACATCTGAGATTATGCCTGGAGAGTGCTGTAGAGGGGTCAGGTGTTATGGGGATGGGCACAGTAGAAAGAAGACAGACAAAAGGACAATGGTCAGATGAGAGAGGCTGAATCTCTGACTGGAAAAAAACTAATTTGATTCCTTGCAGGATAAATCTCCATCTTTCCTGATGGCAGGACAAACACATGAATCTGAGTTCCTGCCAGGAGCTAATTTATATAGACCCTGTCAAGACTGACATATAAATTCAATTCTTTACAGGGATGGGATGCAGGTTGACACACTTTAGGGCTCATTAGAGGTTCCCTCTAACCCAAATGGTCCTAAACTTCTATGGCTACCTCAATTAACCTCCACGGGGTAGTTTTCCAGCCATGTCTGCTCTTCCGTGGATTCAACGTGTTCAGAATGACTGAAACAAGATAAGGTTTAGAAATAAAACATACCTAGAGCAGTCCTGACAGTTTATCAGTAGATCCAAGCTGCTGCTCAGCAGGTGCATGGCATGCTTTTAGTCTTCCTTTTTGGTGTGATTTGGATTTTGGCATGCCAGATAGACCCCCCACCCACAAAAAGTAATGCAACCGAAGAAAGATTGTGACTAATGTTCCTCCTGCGTACATATACATTTTTTCTGGACAGCACCTAAGGAAGCAGAGGTCACGTGGATTATACTGGGGTAGACAAACCCCCACACCAAATAGAACAGAGTTAAAGAGCCCTGGGCCTAGTTAGTCGCCCTCTGCTACACCTGTGCTGAGCATTGGGCTTCAGAGAAGGAAAGCCCAGCAGGGGAGGGTAGTTGTGAAGGAGAGCAGATAGGCTGACCTGGGTGGAGCTGGGAGCCTGGTTTGGACCAGGGATTATAGTAGGACTGTTGGAGACCATGGCTGGAGGGTGGGCCTGGCCTGGATAGTTAATTAGATGGATTGCTAAGTGGAAAGACTGTCTGTTGTAGCTGGACTCACCTGCAAGAAGAGGGCTGAAGGCTCAACCCAGGTGGACTGAGGATTCTCTTGTTGGGTTGGTACGTTTATTAGATTTGGACTAAGTGACTCTGTTCCCCTGGAAGGAGTTGGAATGTATTAAAGTTGTTTGGCCGATCGGCCCAGTCACCATAGTGGCTGAAGCAGGCTGAAGATCATTGCAGGGAAACTGAGGCAGAGCTGCTGCATCACCGTGTTCAGGCCTGAGAGTGTGTGCTGGGATGGCAGCTCCATGCCAGCAATGAATCCGGACACATGTCCATATCACTCGCTGGTACTGGGAGCAGCAGTGCACCCGTTAATAATACTGGGCCCTGGCTCTCTTGTATTTAGTTTTGACTGTGGTAAAGCTCTCCCTGGAGTCAGTGGCAGTTTTGCTTGAGTAAGAAATAAACAAACACTTGAGGATTTGCCCCATGGTCCCTCCTCAGTGGGAATGTTCTGCCTGAGGCCTGGGCTGCACTTAAAACTTAGGCTGATGTAGCTCCAGGCTCTGGAGTGTGAAAAATTCACATCCCTATGCTGCTGTAACCCCAGGAGGATGATGGGTGAATGCGTTTGTCATCCTAGCTGCCATTGCTTAGGGAGCTGGTGTTCTTCTGGGGCCACACTATGGGGTGATGCCAGCCTAGGTACGGTTCCATAGCTATGTTGCCACGGTCCCCGTAGCATACACATGACCTGAATAAGGACTTTAAGAGACTTCCCATTATTAGCAGCATAGTGTGAGTCACCGTCAGTGTAATGTGACCAGCTGGACCAGTTCAAACGCCTTCCCTGTATCCTCTGCACTGCACATTCAGGAGATAAGGGCAGCAAGGGCAACAGCCTCTCCAAGAGGGGATGGAAAGAAGAATTCAGGATGCTGTCACAGTCTCATACCCATTAATCAAATGGATTTAATCCTGAACAATATTCCGTGACATGACATTCACTTATGGGCTCTGCCAGCCAGTTGGAGTATGCTCAGCCTGATGGATCCTGCAAACTATTTTACTCTGACATGTGAGCAATTCTGGACTCTGCCATCTTGCTAATTTACTGGTGAAAAGCCAAACTCTGTTGCTGTTAAAACTGTTCCTGACACAAAACTGAATGCCAGGCATATATTTCTCTTGATCATCCTGTCATGGTAGGATGGTGTTTAAAAAAACAAAAGAGGAGCCTCCTAATAAGTCGGGTTTCCAGCAAGATGCATACAGTACAATAATGCCAGCAAGAAATGTTTTCTGATTCCACAATAGTTGAGTCGGAGGATCTGTTATTATTGTATAGTGCCCGAAAATGTAGTCTGCAGGGTCCAGAAACCATAGAAAGATATTATAACAGGGAATCATGTTTTAGAATCTTCCTAGGGATGCAGGAAGCTCCTGATTCATTCTGATTTCAGGTACTAGGACACTGTATACATACGGGGTGACTTCTGCTCACTCACTCTAGTGTCAGACCATGTGGATCCTGTTTGCTCCAATCCAGGAGCATGAAATGGTGTGAATATCGCTCTATCAGGCAGAGGGAACTGGGGGCAGAGATACAGGAGGTCCTGCAGGGAAATATTCCTTGAAGTAGCCATGCTGAAGAGAAAGCATAGGCTAAAATAATGTCTAAGGCAGTGGCTCTCAACCAGTATTCTGGGGCCCCCTGGGGGGGCCTCAAGCAGGTTTCGGGGGGGTCTGCCAAGCAGGGCCAACATTAGACTCGCTGAGGCTCAGGGGAGAAAGCCGAAGCCCCGCTGCCTGGGGCCCTGAGCCCTGTCACCCAGGGTGGAAGCTGAAACCTGAGCATTGTAGCTTTGCAGGAGAACTTGTGGCTTGGGGCCATGGGCAATTGCCCTGCTTGGTAACCCCTAATGCTGGCCCTGGCATTTATACGCAGAAAAACAGTTGTTGTGGCACAGGTGGGCCATGAAGTTTTTACAGCATGTTATATGTGGGTGTGCCCAAGGGGGGGTGAAGGTCAGAATATAGAAAGGTTGAGATCCCCTGGTCTAAGGTTATAGACTACTTCCAGCAATTAGTAAGCTCCTATTTTGGTACTAGCAGCCAAATAAGATCGTCACAATACTTAACTACTACAGTGGTAGGTGCCAATATATAAGAGTGGGATTTTTCAAAGGATCTTAAGGGAATTAGGCACCCATGTTCCACTGAAATTCAGTGGGATTTGAGTAGCTGAGGGCCAGATTTTTAAAGGTATTTAGTTGCCTAAAGAAGCAGATAAATGTGCCTATCTGGATCTTTAAACTCCTCATACCTATAAAAATCTGGCCCTAAATCCCTTAGACCCTTCTGAAAATCTTAGTCTTAATAAGTTCAGCCCTCCTCATCTGATGCACTGCTGGCAGGACAGGAGCTGAAAGCAAATGTGCTGAGGCTGTTTACTACTGTACTTGCCTTTCTGCAATTCTTGAGATCAAACATAAGCCCCTTTTGTAGAGCACAAACACAATAAAAAAATTATGGTGGAAAAACCCACACAAAAAGGATAAATGGATTTAGGGTTAAGTTGGATGTTATTACGTAATACAGTCAAACCCCGCCATAACGTGAAATCGCATATAACGCAATTGCAGGTTGGCTCCCCTTTAAGGTATGTATAATACAATATGATACAGTACCAATAGTCCCCAACACCATGGCATGGGAGAGAAGCTGCAGCCCCGCAGCTGCTGGGGACAGAGAATTCCGAGGCTGCTGGTGCCAGTGCTCTCTGTCCCCAGCTGGCGGGGAGCCGCGGCTCCTCTTGAAGTGGGAAGGAAGCCTCGGCCCCGCACCTGCCGGGGACAGAGAGCACTGGCGCCAGCAGCCCCGGAGTTCTCTGTCCCCGGCAGGTGGGGAGCCGTGGCTCTTCTTGAAGCTGGAGGGAAGCCGCGTCCCTGCGCCTGCCAGGGACAGAGAGCACCGGTGCCCGCAGCCCCGGAGTTCTCTGTCCCCGGCAGGCGGGGAGCCGCGGCTCCTCTCCCCTGCTGGGCACTAGGCACCAGGGGCACTAGGCGATGCACCTCAATGCACCGCTTTGGGGACCACCTGACTGATTTGAAACCCCGCTATACCGTGACCTTGCATTTAGCGCGATGGGATCTTTTGCACCTCAAAGGTCGCGTTATAGCGGGGTTTCACTGTATTTATACCATGGTAGTGCTGACAGGCCTCGAACTGGCTGAGGCCTTATTTTGCAAGGTGCTGTACAAATATATAGTAAAAAAAACCCAAAGACCTTGAATATGCTTTTTTTATAATAGGAAAAATTTCCTTTGTAAAAAAGATCTCCCTGCTAAGCTGTGGTCTCACGATTCATTTCTTGGTCTGAGGGTGTTTCTATACATCTGTCAGTCTCAATTACTTTCCAGGTAATATGTCCAGGTTATAATAGTATCAGAAGGGTAGCTGTGTTAGCCTGGATCTGTCAATGCATGCGTCCGACGAAGTGGGTATTCACCCACAAAAGCTCAGGCTCCAACATATCTGTTAGTCTATAAGGTGCCACAGGACTCTTTGTTGCTTTTTACAGGTTATAATAGTTCCTTTCATCCCCAAATTCTTTCCAAATGGACATACAAACTATACATGGAGATAATTTCATGCAGCTCTAAAATGCCACCACTTCTGGGGAGGAACACAGCAGCTGTTTAACAGCATGCAGCAACACTCCACAAAAGTTGAGAGTAGGCCATGAAGAGGAATTGCTGTCTGCAATTAAAACAACTTGGGGAATTTAGTTTGGCAGCAAGTAATTAGAATGAAGCTGGCGGGTTTGGTACTGGTTCACCAGTACCGCTTTTTGCAGTGCCTTAAGCGTTCTTTGGCAGCCTCATAGTCAAGGAACAAACCATCTTGACTCTGCTTTGCCTGTGAGATCTGACAAGATGGAAGTGCAGGGCGGCACAGCAGCATCGAGGATGAATACGTTTCTCTCATTTACACAGATAACTCCATGACCCTCTCCAGATTTTACTGAAAAAGAATAACCACAGAGAGTACATTTACCAGCAAGCTTTCCCAGCACTACCTCCTGTGCTTATTGCAGCATTCCAATCCCCTCATTACTCTAAGAAGGACTTTAATAGATTTAATGGGATTTTACAATATTTCTTCAACTCAGTTTGCTCTGTCCTGAAAGCATTTAGGGTTATTTAAATATAGTATCATTTTTTTAAGTGAGAAAGTTTGTCACCCGCTTCATACATGCACAGACGTACCCAAGGATAGGAGCTGAATACATGCAGCCTTAATAATCATCACCCTGAGCCACAAGGGCCTTCCCCCCCTATAACTCTGCTATAATCAGATAATAATCTAGTTTACGGCTTGCCCAGCAAAGTGCTTTAGCAAATCAGCCAGTTGTGTTACGAGGCTATAAAGGCTGAGCTTGCCGCCAGCCATTTCTTTTCCCTGCTGGGGAGTCAAGAGAGGGAGGCGGGAAACGATAGCTTGCTCTCACTGAAATCCACATCCTTATAAATTATTCTAATGGGCATGGAGTGGAAGTCACACTATTCAATTGGTTCCTGTGTTCCTAGGTGTGGCTGGGGTTTTTACTCATCATTGGGGATAAATTGCATTTAGCACAGAACAGACAGCATGGAGTGGGTGTGTGTGGGGGGGGTGGAGGTTGAGATGGGAGTCCAAAAAGCCAAGGGGAAGACACATCAGATAATTAAATTATCGCCCATACAGCCATTTCTCAGGATAAGTATTGACTCTCTATCTCTGGGATCCTAGAAGTTAAGTATCTATATATCTGTCCTCCAGTATGTCAGTCTATCCATGGTATTTCTATATATCTCTATAATAGAATCCTAGTAGTTACCTATCTATCTCCTGGCAGGCTGCTCTGCTTTTGATTTTTCTAATCACAGAAGCCTTGAACCTAGAGATGGGAAAGACCTGTCATATCAGCCAACCCATCCTTCGAGAGCAAATACAGAATTGTCCCTCCCAGGAATAACGCATTAGATGCCACTGATGGATGGAGGTTTGGGGGTTATTTTTACTAGCTAAGGCTGAAATAGCTAGATATTCTGGGGATGAATATGCTGAAAGAAACATTCCTGTAGTAGACTCAGGATGATGGGTCGGATGATCTAACAGCTTTTTTCTATCTCTAACTTCTAGGATTCTCTGATTAGAAATGCCATCGATAGCTAGATTTCAGAGTATCTAGGCATTTCAGCATTTGATAGTAACTGCTTCCACCCTTCTAATACTTCAAAAAGAGCAAATAAAGGGCCACAGAGAGCTTCAAACTCCTTAGGGTGGGGAAGGAGAACACAGCTAAGCAACAGACAGATCCTGATTGTTTTATTTGAGACCTGGAAATAGCTCCCCAAACTTCAGGATTGCCCCATTCTCCAACACATCCGCAGGATTAGGATTACCACAGGGAGCAAACGGCTCTTGACAGAGCTCTGGATGGCTCGAGGGCTTGGCATTAGGAGCCTTTCACCTCCACAGCACTGCTTCCAATCAGGCCCACGTGCTCCCTTCTGAAAGCAGGTTGGTGTGGCCTCTGAGGTAAATCATTCATCGGTTCTAAGGCCAGAAGGGACCACTGGGATCATCTAGTCTGCCCTTCTGTGTAGAGAGCACAGCCATGGAACTTGCCCCAAAATAATGCACTAACTAGAGCATACCTTTCTGACTCCCCCCCTGCCCCCCCACTCGATTTAAAAATTGTCAGAATTTTTAATCCTCCACAGCCCTGGGCCTTGAGCAATTATAATGTTGGGCCAGTTCCCAGTGAATTGGGGACATTTGGGAGGGGAAACTGACACGCAAAGAGATGCTCAGGCCTTATTTATAGCAGCAGGTACAGATTTTACACCAGCTGCTCAACCTGGGAAGCCTGTGCTGTGGCCAGGTATCCAGTGCCATGGAAAACACCCTCACAGCAGGTCCCCTAAGCAAAGAGGCCAAGGCATGTTTGAGGTGGGGAGCCTGAACTCTCCCATCAGCCTGCAGGACTTTTCCCTTTGGAAGTGTGTTAAGGCATAGTGGTGAGAAAGGTTGCCCCTTGTGATCATTTGAATTACAATAGTACCTAGAGGTCCCAACCCCGATCCAGTATCCCAGTGTGCTACACACTGTGCAGACACGTAGTAAGACAAGTCTGGGAGGAAAACTGTGTCCATTCTACAGAGGGGAACAGAGGTGATGAGAGATTAAGGCCAAGCTCCTCAATGGTATAGAAGCACCAAACTCCCTGTGAAATCAATGAGAGATAAGTGCCTAAATACCTCTGAGAATCTGCTCCCAAGTGCATAGGTGCTGACTCTGTGAGTGCTCTGGGGCTGGAGCACCCATGGGGAAAAAATGGTGGGTGCTGGGCACCCATCAGCAGCCCCCCTATCAGCATGTCCCCTTCCCTGAAGCACCTCCTCCCTGTTAGTGGGCCCTGCCCATCAGCACCTTCTCCTCCTTCCCCATGCCGCCTACACACCAAAATCAGCTGTTTTGTGGCATGCGGGAGGCTCTGGGAGAAGGGGGAAAGGAGCGAGGATGCGGGTGGTGCCTTGGGGGGAAGAGGTGGAGTGGGAGCTGGGCCTGGGGCAGAACCAGGGGTTGAGCACCCCCTGGCCCTTTGGAAATTCAGCGCTTGTGCCCAAGTGACTTGCCAAGACCTAGGAAAGGAACCTCTCCAAACCTGCTGCATAATATTGTATCTGCTCTGTGGATCAGCAAAAGGTGAATGTCCCCAGGGCTACAGGTATGGACAGATCTAGGCAAAGGGATAAATTAGTTTAGCATCTAGGTGTGAAGAAAGATCTCCTGTGTGATGCTTGTGACGCACTGTCAAAATGGTTGGGATTGCTTTGTCTACCAGGTGTGAAACTAGAATCCATGAGGAAATTGAAGGCAGCTTCTGAATAATGCAATGATTCCTTAAGCGATTATTAACCTGTTGGTGAAGTCGCCTGGAACCAAATGATCCCACAAGACCATAGGACAGTCTCAGAGCTGAAGTGATATCACCCTCTAGTGGTTAGAGTAAGAGAACAGCAGTCTATTGGGATTCAGGAAGAAACTGAAAACCCTGGTCCCTGATTCCTGTTTGAGTTTTTTTTCTGTAAAGCAGAAACTCAGCCCAGGTTTGCCAAGAGGCTCCCTGAGATTCACCAGTCGTTTGAACTGAGCTGGGGCAATTTTGTGGCAAGAAAAGAGGAAACTCTGAGATTTCTGCTCCGTTTGAATGGGAGGCTTTTGGCTTGTTCGCCCCCTGAATCCTAAAGCAAAGGGCGTGTGAACCCAGCGAGAGTCACAGTTCCCATGGAGCCCTGTCACCAACCCCACCATGTGCTACAGGCACAGTTACTGGGGGACTTTGGGGAGGAAAGAGCAGAGGAAAGATTTCTTCAGGCTCTGCCCCTTATGATGTAGGGATTTGCCCATTGAAATGAGGAGAGGGGCAGACAGCCTAGGAAGCCTGGGGGCTTTATTTCTGTTGGGATCTTATATTGTGACCACATACAGGCTACTACAGTAGCCTATGTAGCCCCTGCATGACCGGACTGTATCTGGGTGACTGTGGGGGGCATTTTCTTCCTATTCAGGGGAATAACTTCATCAAGGGCTAAGGCAGGGAAATACAAGGCATAACTTCCCCCCCCCCTCCCACCGTAGCACAGTCAGCAGACAAGCAGAGGAGCAGTTTCCTAGCACCAGCTGGCCTTTTCCCCGCAAATGCATTGGCCAGTCAATCTTCTCCATGTTTCTGTCCCTGTGGTTCAGGCTGGGTGGTCAGCCACAGGGAACAAGTTCCCTTTAAGAATGAGGCATGTTAAGAGCACTCGCTAGGGTATAGACCCCTCCCTGCCCCTCCAGTCTTTCCAGCAGACACTGGAGGATGGAGGCTGGACCTATAGCAGCTGAGGAAAACTGACTTTGCTCTTTGTGGATTGTTTTTTGTATAATGGTTTGTTAATGAACCAATGAACTGCTTTCAAACTGCAAATGTTAGGTTGGTGCATTTTAACCAGGGACCAAAGGAATATGTATTGTAGTCAGGTTACCAGCAGTCCAACCCTCTGAACTAAATTCTGTTCTTAGATAACCAGCAGCAGAATTTTCCCTTCTATGGCTCTATCACTCTTCCCCCCTTCTCCACTGCCACTAGTTGGCAGCATCTCAACTACCACAGGTTTCATGAGAGTGTAACTCAGTTGTTTAGAATATTGTGAGCTCCCAACACCTTCTGCAGGGTTGTATTCTCTAGTCCAGGGGTCGGCAACCTTTCAGAAGTGCTGTGCGGAGTCATCATTTATTCACTCTAATTTAAGGTGTCGCGTGCCAAAGTAATACATTTTAACATTTTTAGAAGGTCTCTTTCTATAAGTTTATAATATATAACTAAACTATTGTTGCATGTAAAGTAAATAAGGTGTTTAAAATATTTAAGAAGCTTAATTTAAAATTAAATTAAAATGCAGAGCTCCCCGGACCAGTGGCCCAGGACTGAGTATGAGTGTCAAGGAAAATCAACTCACGGGCCGCCTTCCGCACACGTGCCATAGGTTGCCTACCCCTACTGTAGTCTGAGGATAGGAAGCAATATGGGACCCACACCGGCCAGCCCATAAACACTACTTTTTTTCCTGTCTGGCTTCTGAAATTGTAGCACTTTTCATGAAAGTTATCCTGGAATGGTCTATGCAGGCCAATCTGCAGCCTACTGTAAGCGTCTTACTGTGGTGAGCATGGCACATGGCTAGATAGACACACATACAGAATTACGCTCCATATAGACATAGACACATGCATCTCCCAGTATGCATCCTTACTCCCACTTCACAGCCATGCAAACAATTCTCCCCTCCTCCCCATGCCCCCCAGTCACAACTTTGCTGCATCCCATTAGCATCTTGGTCTTTACTGAGAACTGCAGTTAGTCGTGTCCAGTACAAAGGGGAGAAAAAAGAACCCACAAAGAGGAGCTAAAGCAGCTGAGGTGCAGTTTTATTGTCCAAATGAAAATTGTACACTTGGGATGGTTTCCTATTTTTAGGGCTATTTCCCTGCTGTTTGTTCCTGGAGCTGTGACATGCAGTTTGTTTCAGACGCCTGTGGCACATAACTGTGCTGCACACGGCAGACTGTTCCGGGAGCTTGGCCTTTCTAGTTGCACAGCATGACAACCATCCAACAAGGTTTCCTGTGGTCTGCTCACGCTATTTCATGGAGGGCAGAGGCTTGTGATGGAAAGCAGAGGGACTTGTCTGTCATGTGTGCTGCATGGAACACAAATGCACAGTCTGAAAAGTTCACTGCTAGATTCTTTGTGGAGCTAAATCAATGGTATCACTGGGAGAAGGGAGCAAAGGCCACAATCTTTTTATAGAACATATGAATAACGTTTAGATGGATGAGATCTGGATCAGATCACATGATGCCTGTTTTCTACATCTGATTGGAGGCACCAAGGAACAGAACCCTCTGAAACTTTTAGCTGGAAAGTGGGTGAGTTCTGTATTTCTATTAGCACTAGTTATCTGCTTCCTCTCCTTCCTTGCCCTTTCCATCCCTGGAGACAACTGGGCTGTTTCTTGCTAAAGGTCAGTGTGATGCCTGAACTGACTCAAGAAGGAAGAAAAGGAAATTGCTTCTGGTTCATTGTGAAACCAGAATGGGAAGTAAAATGACCTGCCCCTTTTGTCATCAGAGAATCAGATTAATCCAGAAGTTCTTGAAATGCTCATTCTTCCTTGAATTACACAGGGGTTGGGGAGGATTGTGGAGGGTGAAGAAGGTTTGTCAGGTAGCATTACTCTCATGTGATATGGCCAGAGTAGTTGAGTGCTTCATCCAGGACACTGGCTGGCCACAGGTTGAGCCGGGTTGTTCAAGGCCCTTAATAAAATGGAGAGATCCCTTTCCAAGATCACTGTGGATTAGTTATTTCTCCTGATGAGCTGTAATTCCTGAATCCCAGTCCAGTGTTAATAGGGTCACCAGCAACATAGAGTCATGGGAAATGCTGTAGTAATTCTTTTGGGTTAGGATGTCAATGTAATGGGGAAAGGAGAGTCATAGATATAAAGGAGTCTTGTATGTGAGAACAGGAGGTAACTGTCTCACTCTGCTTGGTACTGCTGAGTTCTCAGCTGGAGTACTGTGTCCAACTCTGGGTGCCACACTAAGAAAGGTGGACAAAGTGGAGAAAATCCAAAAGGAACAGCAACAAAAATGATCAAAGGTTTAGAAAACCTGGCCTATGAGAAAAGGTTAAAAAAACTGGGCATGGTTAGTCTTGAGAAACAAAGACTGAGGGGAGACCTGACAACAGTCTTCCACTATGTTAAGGGCTGTTATAAAGAGGAGAGCGAGAAATCATTTTCCATGTTCACTGAAGATAGGACAAGAAGTAATGGGCTTAATATGCAGCAAGGAGATTTAGGCTAGATATTAGGAAATTCTTTTTAACCTAAAGGATAGTTAAGCTCTGGAGGTGTGGAAACCTTGTCACTGGAGTTTTAAAGACCAGGTTAGACAAACACCTGTCAGGGATGGTCTAGGTTTACTTGGTCCTGGTCCTGCCATGGCCTTGGGGGGTGGATTAAGATGAGCTCTGTCCTAGATTTTTAGGATTCTGTGTTGCGGGTAGAGAGACGTTTTACCTTGAGGCACAGGTGATGTCTACATCTAAAATTTTGCAGCGCTGGTTGTTACAGCTGTATTAGTACAGCTGTATAGGGCCAGCGCTGCAGAGTGGCCACACTTACAGCAACCAGCGCTGCAAGTGGTGTTAGATGTGGCCACACTGCAGCGCTGTTGGGCGGCTTCAAGGGAGGTTCCGGGAACGCGAGAGCAAACCGCGGCGAAGCTGGTCTCCTTTCCCGGTTTGCTCTCTCGTTCCCCGAACCCCCGAGCAAGCAGGTCTCCTTCCCTGTGGTTTGCAGGGTGGTTCCGGGAAACGCGAGAGCAAACCGCGGCGAAGCTGGTCTCCTTTGCCGGTTTGCTCTCGCGTTCCCAGAACCACCCAGCAAACCTCAGGGAAGGAGACCTGCTTGCTCGGGGTTCGGGGAACGCGAGAGCAAACCGCGGCGAAGCTGGTCTCCTTTCCCGGTTTGCTCTCGCGTTCCCGGAACCACCCAGCAAACCTCAGGGAAGGAGACCTGCTTGCTCGGGGTTCGGGGAACGCGAGAGCAAACCGCGGCGAAGCTGGTCTCCTTTCCCGGTTTGCTCTCGCGTTCCCGGAACCACCCAGCAAACCTCAGGGAAGGAGACCTGCTTGCTCGGGGTTCGGGGAACGCGAGAGCAAACCGCGGCGAAGCTGGTCTCCTTTCCCGGTTTGCTCTCGCGTTCCCGGAACCACCCAGCAAACCTCAGGGAAGGAGACCTGCTTGCTCGGGGTTCGGGGAACGCGAGAGCAAACCGGGGAAGGAGACCAGCTTGATTACCAGAGGCTTCCTCAGGTATGCTGGGATACCTGCTTATTCCACGGAGGTCAAGAAAAGCGCTGGTAAGTGTCTATATTTGATTACCAGCGCTGGATCACCAGCGCTGGATCCTCTACACCCGAGACAAAACGGGAGTACGGCCAGCGCTGCAAACAGGGAGTTGCATCGCTGGTGGTGCCCTGCAGATGTGTACACCTCCTAAGTTGCAGCGCTGTAACTCCCTCACCAGCGCTGCAACTTTCTGATGTAGACAAGCCCACAGTGATGCTGATGAAGTCCTTCCTGACTCTCTCATGCTGATTGGCACCATTGCTTGCTTTTTGGTGCCACCTGGTGGATAGTTAGTTAACCACTGAAGCCAGAACCGATGTAATGAGATGAAATGTGAATCTGGGGCAACAGCCAGTTGGGATAATTAAATATCCCACGGCACATATTAGTAGAGATATTAACCTGATTCCAACTAAGCTTACTATATCACCCTTGGTTATGGCATTCTTCACTTCTAACCTAAACCACAGTGTAGTGTTGCTTTGTGCTGTTAAACAGCAGCTGTGCTCCATCCAGAGGTGGCTACATTTCAGCAGAGGATGAAGAGTGATCTGTGTATAGTTTGTTTGTAAAGTGCTTTGGGATCCTTTAGGTTCTGTATAATGCAAGATGAAGCATAGCATGACATGTTCTTTATCAGAGGACTAAGTCCTGATCATGCACGGGAATAGACTTAATGGGTCCAATCTCCCTTTAACCACTCTGATATCATTGTCTTTAGATTTTTATACCTAGTGAGTGACATGACTGATTCTTGTGTTTCCCTGGCAGAAAATCTTTCCCAGCTTGTAATCATTGGTGCATAAACTCAGAAGCAAAATTATCTCTTCCTTAAAAGATGCTAGTGCCCCCCCCCATTTGGGGGGGGGGGCGCTAGCAATGGATTCACAAAGGAAAGAGACCATGTGTTTCAGTTCTAAATCTCCATCCACACTGAGATTGCTTGGCAGAGATATAATGAAGACCTTCACCTTCCCTTTATTATGTAGAAATATTTCTGTTAGACCATCCATTTTGTGATGCTGAGAGGCTTTTGCAAGAATCCCCATGGGGAGGGGGAGCAGCCTTTGTCAGACAGTCAAATACTGTGGGTGAATTTTAAAGAAGAGTCTATGATTGTGTCATGCGGTGGATGGATCCCTCATGGGGATTGGCATGTTGGGGATTAATACAACCTCTGGTTCATGCAG
Organism: Gopherus flavomarginatus; assembly: GCF_025201925.1. Classification (NCBI taxonomy): domain Eukaryota; kingdom Metazoa; phylum Chordata; order Testudines; family Testudinidae; genus Gopherus; species Gopherus flavomarginatus. The sequence goes on along the minus strand of NC_066621.1, from coordinate 13,735,338 downwards.
CCGGCCATCTCTAGGCTTGCCTGTGGCCCCGTCAGGAAACTCCTGCAGCCTGTAGGCTTATTAAAGTCAGCAGGCACCTGGATCCTGGATGCATTTCCCCTTCCTCAGAAGCATCAGCACAGCCACTGATGGAGGCAAGGTGCTGGATTCAACGGCTCAGTAGCAGAAAGGATAGTCATGTGGTTAAGGCACAGCATTGGGACATAGGAGATGTGGATTCAGTTACTGGCTCTGCAATAGATTCCTTGGGTGACCCTGGGCAAGTCATTTAATCTCCAAGTATCCCCATCCTCCATCTGTAAACTGAGGGAGAAAATATCTCCCATCTCACCCCCTTTGTCTGAATTAAAATAATAAATTATTTAGGCTGGGCCGGCTCCAGCTCTTTTGCCACCTCAAGCAGCGAAGCCAAAAAAAAGAGCGATCGGCAGTACTTCGGTGGCAGCTCTACTGCGCTGCTTCATTCTTCGGCGGCAATTCGGTGGCGGGTCCTTCCCTCCGAGAGGGAGTGAGGGACCCGCCCCCGAATTGCCACCAAAGACCCGGATGTGCCACCCCTTTCCATTGACCTCCCCAGGCACCTGCTTCCTTTGCTGGTGCCTGGAGCCAGCCCTGTGTTTAGGGCAGGAGTGTGCTCTTTCTGTGTGTAAGTACAGCACCCAGCACAACAGGGCCCTGTGCTCAGGCAGAGCCTAGAAATATTAATCAAGGGTCTATCCATTCTGGCAAACACTGCATTCCCGATCTGTATCTTGAATAGTGCTGGATCTTTGGGACAGGCTATTGATTGGAATAAAAGGTAAGCATAGCTGGGGATTGAGGGAGCAGAGGAAGGGAAATGAGTCAATCAGTTTTCTTTGCCCCCAGATACTTTTACTAAGAGAAACTTTGGCTTCGTAGATAACTCCCACAGCATCTAATGAAAGTAGTCTGACTGAAGGGAGGCAAACAGCAGGAAAAACCCAGTGAACTGTCTTTAAAGTGTCTTGAATCTCTAAATTGCATTGCTATAAAGTCAGTTAACATTTAAACGCCTCCCAAAAAACAAAACAAGGCAAAACAATAAAAAAACTTGATAGGGTGAAGGAAGCAGAAAAAAGAATTCTTAATGGAAACGAAGGTTCTGTAAGACAGTTACCAGCTTGGAATTAATCAGGTTTCCCAGGATGAAAATTCACTTAAGTGGTGATATTCTCTTGCTGCTCTGTAGGTTTCAGGCAAACCCCAGATCTCCAAAGCAGAAGACATTGATTCTCTGACAAAGATCTTATTTATAATGCTGCCCAGTGACTGGTGTAGATTTAATCCCTCAGACAGCCCATGGAAGCTGCTGCAATGGAGTGACAGCTGCTTAGTCTGTCATTACTGACATGATGCATTTTGATGAGGTTAGGCCTGTCGTTTGCTTCAGCCAATCATAGATCAGCTTTTCTAGCAAAAGTCAGGCTTTTGTAAAAGCATAATACATCTTTACAAATCAGTGGATTTATTTTATTGGTGTGGTTTTAAAACCTGGAAGGAGTGTATTGTTCATGGAAGGTGCTGAGTTGACAGTAATGGGAAATTAAGTTCTTTGTTTACAGGACAGGTATTGCATAGGCAATGCAAGCTTCTCTTGTTATGAGATAGTGTATGTAGCTGTGTAAGCTTCAGTTTGGTTTCCTGTCTCCTTTAACTTTCTAGATGTCTGTTTTCTGCTGGAAGCAGATGCCATTTTGGGTTCAGTTCAGTTGCAGCATGTTGCAAAGGCGACAGGCACACTGTGCTCTCTCTCATGGAGACTTTACTTCTGTTCTTTCTCATGCTGTTGTTTCCCTCAGTTTAAAATAGAATAAAAGTCACTCAGATTGGAAATATGTGCTCCTTATGTCTGGTTAAATATAGCACCTGGGTTGGAGATATAAGTGCAAAGTTAGGTCTCCATGACCCCATCTGTCCCTGAGAGCTGCCAACTTGGGTGAAACCAGTGACTGGTTTTTGTGATACAGATACATGTCCACATGGAAATGGACCCTCGCGAGGCACTTCTTACAGGCCAGCAAACTGCTATAACTTTTGTGCACTATTGACCAGGATGATAACTGAACAAACCTATGCTCTATAACTAAGGATGAGTGTTTTATTGTTTCATGTTTCAGTGAATAATAGTGATCCTGTGAGATGAGTGGCTGACAGTGGTTCCATCTGCTGGAATCGGATGCAAATCCCATTTACTGATACACCCTTGTTTAGGGATGACAAGTCACTGAGGTTCAAGCTTCCTGTAAAAACAATTTAGCAACATGCATTTTTTTCATGAAGTCTGTGAGCAACTCCGACAGTGTTTAAAAAAATCATTAAACACAGAGGACCAGATCAAGCAAAGCATTGAGTAGTCATGTGTATCTAAACATGGGAGTAATTACAGTGGGTAAAACTCTCAAAAGTGCCAAGTGACTTTGGTTCCTAATGTCCATTTTCATAAGTGAGCTGGGCCTCGATCTTCAGAAGGTATTTATGCTCCTAATTTCCACTGATTTCATAAGCACTTCACTGTCAAGAATTAGGACTGGCCGCTCCACCTGCCCAGTCTCCAGGAAGCCCATGAATGCAGCTGAGTGCCAGCAGGACTGCCTGGTTGACCACTCGGCCTGATTGGCTGAGGAAGTCAGCAAGCCCGCTCTTAAGCCCAGCGTCTGATTTCTGGTAGCTTAATGCATGCCCCTGCAGCTGTGATCTCTCCTGTTTGCCTTGCTCTGTCCCTCAGCCTGCCTTGTTCCCAGCTTTGCTCCAGCCCTGCTTCCCTACTGGCTTCCCGGCTCTGACTGCTGGCTTTGATTCCTGCCTCCAGGTCCACCCCCTTGTTTCTGGTACCAGCTTCCTGAATCCAGTGCTGACTCCTGCTCCACCCACTAGGCATGACTGCCTATGTTGCAGTTTGTGACGCTAAGATCCATTAACTTTCAGTGATGTTTAGGCCCTTAGATGTTGAAAATTTTACCTGACTTCAAAGGGACATAAATATGTGCTTAATTTTAAGCACATGCCTACACACTGTGCTGGATAAAGGCCTTAATAAGGAACATGGCAGCCTATAATGTAGGCAAGAAATGGATGTAAGACAACACTATGATTATCACCTTATTTGAACTTCTGTGCATGTCCAGCTGGTTTTGAACTTTTCTGAGAGGCGTGCTTTGTCACAGCTCTGCTCTTGCTTTCCTAATGCTAATCCTGCCTGTGGGCACAGCTCTTCTTTGAAACCATTAATCTTTTCTGATGCTTCGAGTAATAGAGGGGCCTTGGGCGTAACCTAGCACAGCAGGGATGGGAGATATTAATAATGGCTGATGGTGCATTGAACTAAAATGGAGTCTACAATTCATTTTGGGAAAAGAAAAATGTAATATTAAACAGTGAAATGGAATGTCTGTCTGTTTTGTATAGCCCATCGTAATTTAGGGTGAAATTCTCTGCTGTGCAGAGCCCAGCCCAAAGCCTAAGATCTCAAAACAGGGCTCAAATGGGAGTTAAGTGGTCCGTATAGGCCCTGGGCTGGCTCTCTGCTTTGGGTGACATTCCCTGTCTATGCCAGCCACTTTGGATACTGCAACCATGGGTTCCAGTACCAAAATCCCTGAGCCTTTTCTCTGATTCTCATCCAAAGTATTGCCAGCTTTTATGATTTTACAGCAGATCTTCCAATATTTGGTGTTTTTTTTTTAAAACCCCAGCTGCTGGAAGCAGGTATGTCATGGTATCTTTCCCCAGTCTGAACCTTAGAGTCCAAAAGTTGGGGTACCAGCATGAATTCCTCTAAGCTCAATTACCAGCTTAGAAACTGTAGCACTGCCACCAATCAGGAATTCCAGTGCCTGATACACTCTGGTCCCCCCAAAACCTTCCTGGGGACCCCCAAGACCCAGACCCCCTGGATCTTAACACAAGGAAAGTAAACTCTTTCCTTCACCAGTGCCTTTCCTAGGCTTCCCTCCCTGGGTTACCCTGGAAGAATGTTCCTCCCCCCACCCCCTTCTCCCTCACCCAGAGGCAATACAGATTCAAGCTCCGTGAACCTAAAACAAAGGGATTTCACCCCTCTCCCCTTCCTTCCCTTTCTTCCCTGTTAAGTATAAACTCAACTCCCTTGAGCCTCAACAAGGGGAAAAAATCAGACAGGTCTTAAAAGCAAAACTTTTAATAAAAAGAAAGAACAAAGGGAAAAGTTATTTCTGTAATTTAGATGGCAAAAGTTACAGGGTCTGTCAGCTTACAGAAATTGGAGAAAAAGCCTCCTCCAGCAGAAATACAATTTAAAATACTTCCAGCCAAATACACATTAAAACTCTACCAGCCAGATACACATTTGCAAATAAAGAAAACCAATTAAAAAGACTATAACCACCTGTTCCTTACTAGATACTCACTATTCTGAATATATAAGAGACTGTAGCAGGGAGATTGGCAAGAAACCTGGTTGCACGTCTAGCCCCTTCCAGGACCCAGAGAGAACAAAGCCAAACCCAAAAACCACAAAGGCTTCCCTCCACTGAGATTTGAAAGTATCTTGTTTCCTGATTGGTCCTCTGGTCAGGTGTTGGGTTCCCTGTTTGTTAACCCTTTACAGGTAAAAGAGACATTAACCCTTAACTATCTGTTTATGACAGGGTAATTATGGGAGATTCTCAGCCTTTGTGTAAAAACAAAAATCTCAGTTACTAGCCCTTGTGGTTGCAAATGCGACACCTCCAGGCTCAAACACCAGAAGGGAAATTACCCCACCGAAAGAAAAAAATAAAAAGAAAAAAATATTACTTTTTAAAGCATGATTTTTAATCCAATTTCATGACTTTGGAGGGGGCCTGACTTATGATTCTTGAATGGCTGGGGCTGGCTACACAACATCCATGTTTCTGTACCCATATTAAGTGCCCTTTGCCATGGTCTGGTTCTTAACCTGGGGCTGATATTCACATATTACTGTTATCTTGGAAGGGAAATTTTAAAAAAAATCAGCAAAAAATGTTCTTTTCTCCCATTTAAACCATCCTCTGCAGTGTTTGCGACAAAGACACAGCAGTCTTGAACCCCAAATGTGCTGCTGAGCAGTCTGGTTTCATTGAGGAAGGAGGGCCACCTCCAGAAAATTAAGGGCAGGAGCTTAGCGAGGGAAAGTGGGCCCAGCACCTCTGAATGCCAGTATAAATGGTGGAAAGTAAGTCAGATTTTAAAAATTCTTGGTTCTCACAGTCTCAGGCAGGATGGATGGTCCAGGGGTTGAGGCACTAGCCTGGGACTTAGGAGACCTGGCTTCAGTTCCCTGCTCTGCTACAGACTCCCTGTGTGAACTGGGGCAAGTGCTTTCGGCTACATCTATGCTGCAGCCGGCGGGAGAGGGGTGATTTGCAGCACATGTAGACGTACATGGGCTACCTTTAATCTAGCTGGCTCACTAAAAATAGCACTGAGGATGTGGCAGCACAGGCTGCACAAGTGAGTACGTACCAGGGGGTAAAGTGAGCTTCTGCGGACCACAGTGCTGCATTCTCACTGCTCTTCTTAGGTACATCTACATGAGCTGCAAATCACACTGCCAGCTGCAATGTAAATGTAGGCTTAGTTTCTCTGTGCTGCATGCCTCAGTTACTGATCTGTACTATGGGGATAATAACACTGTCCTGCCTCACAGAGGTGTTGTGAGGATGAAGGCATTAGATTGTGAGGTGCTCAGAGACTATGGCAATGAGGGTCACATAAGGACCATAGATAGTGTTGTGGTTAAGGCACTGGACTGGGACATCTGTATCTATTCTTTGCTCTACCTCTTACTGCATGTGACTTTAGGTAAGTCACCACAATGCCTTCTGTACATGAATGCTTCCCTATGTCACAGTTAGGTACGTTCAGGAATGTTGGTGAGAGCATCAGGCACCACAGTGATGAGTGCCAGAGTAAATCCTATGCATGAATTAATAGATAAATAGAATTAGGTATTATTAGTGATTTAGGTATTTCTTAGATGGAGCTTGACAGTGACTCTTCTATAGCCACCACATATCGAATGCTGCTAATGTACAATCCATTTCACATCCATAAAGGAAAGATCTCTGCTTTCCTTGCCCTTAGCCTCGACTAAAGAGCTCCTCATTGGGCCTTGCCAGATGCCAGGCTGCTGAATGATAAATTGGCTCACAGCAAGGATTCCGTATCTGTTTAGCCCAGTTCTGAGGTGTGTTAGTTTCTTTATTGAATTCTGGACTGAACGTGGAAGCGCAGGTTAATTTGCTATCAGTGGGATGTCCTTTGAAGAACAGTTTTCTTTGCCTTTTGCCCTTTCCCTGACACTCAGTCTGCCTGCTCCATTTTTCATGTCTCTGCTCTTCATGGGAATTGATTATAGATAAACGCTCATCAAAAACCAGGGCGTTTTGGCAAACGCAATTATTTACCCATTGACGTTTTAATTTGTAACGCCGTGGATGCCTCCAGGATCCAGGGAAGAAGCTCCAAATGGTGTGAAGCCTGTTAACTGGCTCCCCGTGGCGAGGATTTGGAAGCCTGCAGTGCACTGAACTCTCACCATGTGTTTTGCTTTTATTGGATAAATAGCAAAATATCCCGATTTCACTATTTCTTGTTTCCCGCTTTATATGTGAAGTAGAAAAACAATGAAAGACCATTCAGGGAGGCAAGATGGCTAATGATGTGCTAGGCAATATGATAGTACAAATAATAAACAATAAGGCCCTCACTGCTGTAGTATCTGACTGCCTCAGAACACCCTCGTGAGGTAGAGAAATACTGTCCCTATTTGACAGCTGGGGAACTGAGACCCAGGGCAGATTAAGTGACTTGTCCACAGGAAAATCTGTGGATGAACTGATAGCTGAACCCTTATTTCCTCAAGTCCAGATTAGTGCTCTGCCCACTAGACCATTCTTCCTACCTAAATGAGATGCAAAGCCTTTCCCCTAAGCACTGTTAGTTTAAGTTTGGACCGGGACCCAAAAAAAGACCTCTAAAGGAGCAACATTTGGTGAGGCTCCCTGCCATCACACCACCACCATGGAATAAGCTGCAGGGCCCTCTCCCAAATCTGGGGGATCCCCAGCGATTGGCAGAAGCTCTCGTCATCTACACAGAAGTCCTGTGCCTCTGTGCTGACTCTCATTAGCAATCATGGGTGCTTGTTTTGGTCTGGTCTCTACAGAAAAGTCTCTCTAGTCTCTTCATGCAGAACCTTTACTCCTGCAGTTGTTCCATCCTGCCAGCTTCCTGTGTGGAATAACAGAGCATCTTCAGCGCTCATGGCTGTTCTTTCCATGTCTGTTGGCAAGCACTCAGCCACAAACTGAAGAACATTGTTTGTGATGGCTGAGCAGAGCTGACAACTACCAATGGCCTCTCCAGTTTCTCCTGTAATAGCATGTGTACAAATATGTGGTATTCTTTCCTCACCTGCTCCAGCCTATTCTAAAAAATGGCCTTTCCAAAATGCAAAAGGCTTGGGGGAAATGGCATAAGAGCTTTTAATATTTGCTTTATGCATTCTTTGTTTCGGCATAAGGGAAGCATCCTTGCACGATGGGCTTTTTCAATATCAAATTTCACTTATTTTTAATCAACACATGCTTATTTTCAGAGGGTCTCCAAAACTCATCCTGATTCAGCCAGCTCTCTGGATTTTGATCGTTCGCTGTGGGGACACTTGAATGAAAGGTTCATGGCACTCATGCATTTTGGGATGAAATTCATCCCTATGGTGGGGCCCAGAGCAAAGTATATGCACCTCTTAAGTCCCTTTTAAGTCCCGTTTTGAGATCAGAAGTGATGCATAGTAGTCAGACAGGCTTTCTGAACGAGGGTCAGTTTTACCCTCTCCTTGTTGTCTATTTAATGGTGAACATCTCTGTATTTGGACGAGGCAGTGTGGGCATATGAGGAAGAGTTCTTATTCTAAGTTCGCTTTTGTGTATTGTTTTAGTACCATACCAAGGAATCCCAGTCATAGCACAGGACCCCACTGTGCTCAGTGCTGTAGCAGACACAGACCAAAAAGTCGGTGCCCGCCCCATACCTTAGCTCTCCCTCCTCCTCTGTCTCCCCTGAGAAACTTTCTCTCCAGTCTTCTTGCTAAAGATTTCCCAAGCTTTCATAGGTGCCCAAATCCCAGCAACTGAGTGATGACCTTGTAACCATCCCCACGGAGCTCAGCACGGGGCCAAGGGGTCTGACCGCATGAAGCTCATTGCAGGATCAGGACCATGGTACAATTCAGATATGGAATGGTTTGATCAGAAGAAGGTCAGTCAGTCTCCAGGAAGCACAGATCTCATTGAAAATGCTTTATTCCTTAGAATGGGCGGGGGGGATCCCAAGGAATCCTGGTGATGTTGGAAAAGGCAGAGAGCCAGAGGAAAGCTGGCAGGTCTGTGTGGGCCTGGGGGAAGGCCCTGAGGGGATCCTCTCCCCAATCTCCTCGCCTGTGGGTGGCAGGATGAGGGTAAACACGCACCCTAACCTCGTCCGACTTTCTCCGTTCCCCTCCATTCTTAAGTTCCTTCTCAAAGTTTAACTTCTCCCCCGCCCACCTTCTCTTCTCCCTTCCTTCCTTCTACCCTCCCTCCTCTGATTCCCTGCCCCTGGGCCCGCCCCTTCAGGGGGAGGCAGCCAATCAAGGCGAGGCTGTGACATCAGTGCCGTGAAACTGACCCGGGGAGGGACCGAGGTTGATACATTGTAGCGATTCCTTTTCCTGTCTTCGCGTTCCAAAGAGCGAACGAGCCAGGCACGGGGACTAGCCTGGGGAGGGGGTGGGGGGTTGAGCGGGGGGCAGCAGCGTCGCCCCTTCGGAGACCTGGGGGGTGAGCAGCAGCAGCCCTCAGGGCTCCGAGCCTTCCCCAGGAGAAGGGGCGATTGTTTCCTCCCCCCGCCTTTCCAAGCTGTGGGGGATTTAGTTCCCCTCCGCCTGTTGAGATCAAACTTCCCACTGTGGGGGGAGGAGGGGACTCGGCGCAAAGGGAAGGAGCCGCTGTGGCTGCCCCGGCTTTGCTACAATGCTGTCCAACTCTCCGAACCCGAATCCCCAGGTGCTGTTCCCCACCCCCCCTCCTCCGCCCCCACCGCCACCCCATCAGCAGCCGCCGCCCCAGCAGCACCCTCCCGTCCAGCAACAGTTCCCCCAGTTCAACGTGAAATCAGGCCTCCAGATCAAGAAAAATGCCATCACGGATGATTACAAGGTCACCACGCAAGTGCTGGGGCTGGGCATCAACGGGAAAGTTTTGGAAATCTTTAACAAGAAGACTGGAGAGAAATTTGCTCTGAAGGTAAGTGTGCAGGGGGAAGGGAGAGGGGTCTGCGAGGGGTTGGTGTGCCCACGCCCATCTTTCCTCTTCTGATTACACATTCCTTATTTCCTTCCCCAAGTTTGGCTCAAACTGTTTTTGTAGGAGTGACAGAGAAGTTATTGTGCTGTTAGAGTAGAGGGGAAGGTACCTGCAGTTATTGGGGAGGTGGGGGTTGAGCCGTGGTTGCCCCGTGTAAAATTACCGGCTGAATTATTTACAGGCTACCTAAAACTGACGGACAGAAAAGAGGGTGCTTTAACTTTGGCCTAGGCAGAGATCGCTGAGTCCAGTTGTGAACCTTTTCCCCCTGCCGCGGTGTGGGCACAAATTCCCCACTTACTCATTGCGATGGGCTAGTTGGGGAAGTTCTGCCTCTGCTGTTTTTTTCCGGAGGGTGGGTGGGTGCGGTGGGTGGAGGGGGTTGTTGGATGATCTAATCTCTCTGCCTTTTAAAAAATGAAACACAGCATTTAATTCCCCTCCCTCCCCCTTGCAAAACAGGACTTCCCAGCGGGAGAGGAGACCCCCTCCCGCGAGTCTCCTAGGCCTGTTCACGTTGGCTGCATTTGATAGGGCCCTTTCTCTCTTTCCCCTCAAATCTGTGTCTGTGTGTTAGTCGTGGTTTCCTTGGATCCACTGATCAAAACAGTTTGTGTTTGCAGAGGGTGGAGAGAGAGCTGTGCTCAGATTTCTTTCCAGATCCATTATTTTGGTAAAAGGGCGGTAGGAAGGGGAGAAGAAAGAGAAAGGAGCTCCGGTAACTTCGCATCGCATCTGCCCCTAAGGCCTGCAGGGAAGAGTATATCTTGTAAGAGAAATAAATTCTATTGTGGTTTTGAGAACACACACACCACCTTCTTTTGTGGTAGTGTCTTTGATTGCACCAGTTTAGGTTCCTTTTCTGTCTCCTTGCCCCCCAAAATCTTTGCTCCAAATCTGGAATTATTAAAACAGTTATTTCCCTGATGTTCTGGTTACTGATTTTTCCTGGTAGAGGTCTGACTTGACGGATATGACTTATAAAGAGAGAACTTGAAATTTACCAGCAACAGTTAGTGCTTGACAAAGCAGGGAATGTTTCTGGTGCTTTGTTACATGTAAATACAACAAGCAGAATCTGTTTTAAAGACATGTGGTCTCCTGGACTGGGGAGGAACCGGTAATTCAGTGCTTTAAAGTGGTGCTGTAGAGAGAAGAAAATCACATTATGGAGTGTAATAATAAAAATAAAGAATTTTTAAAAAATCAAATGGACTTTTAAACAAATATGCGATTTATTTGTTTATTTTTATTGCACTCAGCTGGGACAATGAAACAGGGATAGTCAGTTTCACTTTCTGGCTTCACTGCACTCCATTGTTACTGCTTTGTGTTTCCATCACTTTAGAGGAATATCTAGTTTCCCCTTACGCTACTCTCATTAAGAAAGACAAAATTAGGCTGTGTGGCATTTTAATTTAAAACAAAGCAAAATGACATCGGAAAGGGATGCCTTAGTGGCCCAAGCATCACTTTTGAAATCCATTGAAACCTCCAGACTTGTCGATTTGATCCAGTAAGTTTACTCTCTGTGTTTTCTGGATAAGCCCTTTAAAATTCAAGGTCCTCTGTGTGGGCACTAAAGATCTCACTGCACTTTGTGTAAGCATAGACGTTTATCTGGTTTTCCCTGTTTAATTACCCTCCTTACTCCCCAGTTGTTGTGCAGTGTACTGTACACCAAGCTGCTACTGTTCTCCACCCCAGATATGGCTATGTTTGTGGTGCTGGATCTGTATGCAGTAGTCCATAATATGCCTTTGTTTGAAAGGTTTTCCACTAAATAAGATATTGTACTAAAATATACATTTTGCATCTAAATAACATGACAGTTTCCTTGTTTTCAAATTATTATTTTTTTTGGAGTGGGGGAGAGTATTTCTCTGTTAGAGGGATCCTGTGATAGGTAATGCTAAGTACTAGGAAAGATGAGTACAATTTTTCTCCTCCCACGAAGCTGAACATTCCATATCTTAGGCACAATTTGCTCCCACTCATTAGCTGTTCAGAAACACTGTACGTTATCCTGTTAATTGTGAAGATTAAACCCCCCTCCCCAAACCTTCTGTTTTGACTGCATTTTTTTTTGCTAACACATCTGCTTAAAGCCAACAAGTCACTAATCCTAAAATAATAAAGGAGTAGATTTTTGACAAAAAATTCTTCTGTCAGTTATGAACCCCCTTCAGAAGTGAGGTGCCAGCAGGGGGATAAGTTATTACGACAAATACATTTTCTTGGGGAAAAGAAGTTCTTCAAGTTAATCAACTGAATGGCAGATATTTCACTTTTTTGTCTGGAAATATGGAAGTTTCTCGTTAGTTGCAGTGTTATGTTTGAGGAAGACACAGACACAGTAATTTTTCCTTTATGTTGTAAATGAGTGGGATCAGCCTCTGTTTTGACAGACATGCTTTTTTCCTCCATTAAATTTAAAGTTGACTCAATGACTTAAGTAGCAGTTGCTAATTCTTTCCTGTGTGAAATAACAAAAGAAGAAGAACTACAGGGTAGGGCATACGGAAAGGGACAGCTTGTGTCAGCAGTCTTCCCATATCAAAATATTGGCTAAGATAATAGCATAGCCTCTGTGCATCTTGTCAGTACTGGAGTGTGATACAATAGACATGTTCAGGATCTAGGTTTGATTTACTATTTACGTGGATGTACTTAAAGTGCCTTTTACAACACAGGATTTTTATATATTAAGAATGGAACATAAATCACGGCCTCTCACTTTTTGCACAGATCTTGTCCCCTGCTCAGTTTCACTAGTTCTTTACCATATAATGAGGGACATATTAAGATGGACAGCTGCGAATGTGTGTGGTCAAATCTCCCTGCTTATGAGCTATGTAATAGTGCGTAAGGGGAAGTGCAGAATTAATTCACAGAGTCTGATATGTTCAATTCATCTCTGAATTTTTCCTTTGGGAAGTTTTAAAATTTTTGTTTTCCATTCCCCATGTTCTTATGGCGAGGAAAAAGTTTAGCTGAGCCATTGAACGTGTCAGTGACAGTTCAAAGGGCAGCACAGCTGCTGCTGTAAACAACTCCTTCCATCCCTGTAGAAAGTGCTGTGCTGTTAGCTCAGGGTCTTAGCAGACCAAACGACACTCTGTCGATCTCGCACTGACAACTGTGTGTGACATGCTCTTTGTTTGTCCAATGAGTTTTGGATACTTCCTGTCAAGATATAGGCCTAAAAGGTAAATCTCATTAACAGGATGTTTTGCTCAAAGGTAGTGTGTATAGATCTAAATGCTACTTTCTATTAGTTGGGGATGGATCTGTTTATAAACCTGTAGAGTGTTGTTCAGAAGTTCTGAATGATTCAGAATTATCCGACATACAAACACCATTTGTTGGGGAGCAGTCAACACTGCTTTTGTAAAGGGAAATCATGCCTCACCAATCTATTAGAATTCTTTGAGGAGGATCAACAAGCATGTGTACAGTGGTGATCCAGCCGATAAAGTGTACTTGGACTTTCAGAAAGCCTTTGACAAGGTCCCTCCCCAAAGATTCTTAAGCTAAGTAAGCTGTCATAGGATAAGAGGGTAGGTCCTCTCATGGGTCAGTAGCTGGTTAAGATAGGAAACAAAGGGTAGGAATAAATGGTCAGTTTTCACAGTGGCTAGTTAAATATCGGGGTCTCCCCAAGGATCTGTACTGGGACCTGTGCAGTTCAACATGTTCATAAATGATTGGGAAAAAGGAGTGAACAGTGAGGTGGTGAAGTTTGCAGACAATACAAAATTGCTCCAGATGGTTAAGTCCAAAGTTGTCTGGGAAGAGTTACAAGGGGATCTCACAAAACGGAGTGACTGGGCAACAAAATGGTAGATGAAATTCAATGTTAATAAGTACAAAATAATGCACATTGAAAGACATAATCCCAGCTATACATACAAAATGATTGGGTCTAAATTAGCTGTTACTACTTAACAAAGAGATCTTGGAGTCATTGTGGATCGTTCTCTGAAAACATCCGCTCATTCATTGTGCAGTGTCCATCAAAAAAGCCAACGGTCTGTTAAGAACCATTAGGAAAGGAATAGAGAATAAGAAAGAAAAGATCAGAATGCCACTATATAAATCCGTGGTACACCCGCACCTTGAATACTGTGTGTCATTCTGGTCACCTCATCTCAAAAATGTTATATTAAAATTGGAAAAAGTACAAAGAAGGACAACTGAAATTATTAGGGATATGGAAGAGCTTCTGTATGAGGCAGGATTAAAAAGACTGGAACTATGCATCTTAGAAAAGAGAAAACTAAGGGGGGAAATGATAGAGGTGTACAAAATCACAAATAGTGTGGAGAAAGTGAATTGTTATTTACCCCTTTACATAACACAAGAACCAGGTATTGCCCAATAAAATTAATAGGTAGCAGGAGTAAAACAAACATAACAAAGTACTTGTTCACACAACACATAGTCAACTTATGGAACTTAGTTAAGTTAATGGAAGATAGATCCATCAGTGGCTATTAGGCCACGTCCAGACTAGGGTATTAAAATCGATTTTAGATACGCAACTTCAGCTACGTGAATAACGTAGCTGAAGTCGAATTTCTAAAATTGAGGTACTCACCCGTCCAGACGGTGCGGCATCGATGTCCGCGGCTCTCCATGTCGATTCCGGAACTCCGTTCGGGTTAATGGAGTTCCTGAATCGATGTGAGCGCGCTCGGGGATCGATACATCGCGTCCAGACTAGACGCAATATATCGATCCCCGAGCAATCGATTTTAACCCGCCGATGCCGCGGGTTAGTCTGGACGTGGGCCCAGCCAGGATAGTCAGAGATGTAACCCTATGCTCTGGGTGTCCCTAGACCTCTGACTGTCAGAAGCTGGAAGTGGATGACAGGGGATAGATCACTCAATAATTACTCTGTTCTGTTCAATCCCTCTGAAGCATCTGGTGCTGGCCACTGTTGAAAACAGGATACTGGGCTAGATGGACTAGTGGTCTGATCTTACGTTCTTATGACTCATTATCTGCATCAGAGTAAGAGGAATAACAATAACTTGGATACAAAGAACTGATTGCATCAGGTGTTGCTGTTTCTGGTGACATTAAAAAGAATGCAAGAGGCCCATAGCCAGAAGCCAAAGGTGAAATTGCTTTGTGCTGTGTTAGGTTTTAAGGCGAGCATTTCTGTTCTAAACTTTTCCGTTTATATCTCATGTCCAAAAGGTCATATGTATTAATGCAATCTTACAGTGATGGGAAACAACTCATTAATATTAAAGACTTCTGGTTCTGCGTGCTCAGGAATGTTGTCCCTCAGGAATGTTATAAAATCTCTCTATTCCAAGGTCTTAGATAATTTATGTTAGGATTTCAGTTAGAGATCCATTGCTATAATATGACCATTCATAGTTCAGTGGGAGATATATAAACTCCAGTAACAGAGAAAATGTAATTTGGGCTAATTTCTTCATTTCTCATCTAGTACATGAGGGCTTAGCAGAGGCATTTGATTGCTTAATAAAATATGTTTTTAGCACACGTTTGTAAGTTACTGGACTATAGTCTCGTTTGCCTACACTGTCTAGTTAAAAACAATAGATACTGTTTGACTTCTGACTTATCAGTATTTATTGTCTAATTGATTAGTGTTTCACTGATCGCTGCAGCAGAAAAAACATCTCAAGTGGAATCCATAAATTGACCAGTATTAAATAGGCACAGCATTGTTTAAAATGGTGAATTAGCTTTGATTATTAATAGGATTTTAGGTTTGGATGCTTTCTCCTTTAGGGGCTCAGTCCCATAAGGTGCTGGGTGATCTCAGCCCAGTGGGAAGTGGCAGAGCTCAGCAACTCATGGAAAGCTCTTGTCAGCAAGCAGCATGAGGTCCGTTGTGGATTGTTCAGTGATTTGCTCATCAACATCTGGCAGTCTGAGAGCGAAGCGCAATGCAGCTGTGGTCAGCAGTAGGAAACATGAGGTGGTCTGTATAGGGGTATATATTTTCCCAGCTTGGTGTGATTTCTTATTAGAAGAAAATTAGATTTGGAATTTCTGAAAAACATATTGTATGTAGGTCATTGCTGACTTTACTTGGCTTTGTTGCAGTTGGGCTGTTGGTGTTATGTGAAGCAGATTGCAGAGGTAGGATAGCGGGCAAGACCTTATTCTGTGTTCCATACTGTAAATTCCACTCCTGGATGTACTTTTAAGCCTACTCTTCAGATGAGATCTGGATCAATGGCTAGCTGCCTTAATGCAGCTTTTTACAAATAAATTGCAGGTAATCTGGGTTGCAGGCTCAGTTAATGCTGGATGGACATCAGTGAATAGCTTTCCTTGTGAATCTCTGGCCTGGTCTACACTACGCTTTTAAACTGAATTTAGCAGCGTTAAACCGATTTAACCCTGCACCCGTCCACACAACGAGGCCCTTAATATCGTTATAAAGGGGTCTTTAAACTGGTTTCTGTACTCCTCCCCGACGAGAGGAATAGCGCTGAAATCGGTATTGCCATGTCGGATTAGGGTTAGTGTGGCCGCAGATCGACGGTATTGGCCTCCGGGTGGTATCCCACAGTGCACCATTGTGACCACTCTGGAAAGCAATCTGAACTCGGCTGCACTGGCCAGGTAGACAGGAAAAGCCCCGCAAACTTTTGAATTTCATTTCCTGTTTGCCCAGCGTGGAGCTCTGATCAGCACGGGTGGCGATGCAGTTCCAAATCCAAAAAGAGCTCCAGCATGGACCGTACGGGAGATACTGGATCTGATCGCTGTATGGGGAGACAAATTTGTTCTATCAGAGCTCTGTTACAGAAGACGAAATGCTAAAGCATTTGAAAAAATCTCCAGGCTATGACAGACAGAGGCCACAGCACAGTGCTGTGTGACAAGTGTAACGAAAAGCCAAAGAATCAAATGGACGCTCATAGAGGGAGGGAGGGGGTACCGAGAACTCCAGCTATCCCACAGTCCCTGCAGTCTCCGAAAAGTATTTGCATTCTTGGCTGAGCTCCCAGTGCCTGTAGGGTCAAACACATTGTCCGGGGTGGTTCAGGGTATATCTCGTCAATTTATCCCCCCTGTCCCCTCGTGAAAGAAAAGGGAAAAAATAGTTTCTTGACTTTTTTCAATGTCACCCTATGTCTACTGCATGCTACTGGTAGATGCGGTGCTGCGGCACTGAACAGCAGCATCCTCTCCCCTCCCTTCCCCGGTGGCAGATGATACAGTGCAGAAGGACTGGTAGCCATCCTCATCATCATCCCTTGAGTGCTCCTGGCTGGCCTCGGATGAGGTCGGCCGGGAGCACCTGTGCAAAAATAGTAATGACTTCCGGTCATTCCTGGCAGATGCTACAAAACGGCTGGTAACCGTCTTCATCATAGCAACTGGGGGCTGAGCTCCATTAGCCCCCCTCGCTTTCATGTCTAAAGAAAAGATTCTGTACTGCCTGGACTATCAAAGCAGCGGGATGCTGCCTCCCCCTCATTTTATCTCACTAAGAAGTCAGTGTTTCCTATTCCTGCATTCTTTATTACTTCATCACACAAATGGGGGGACACTGCAATGGTAGCCCAGGAGGGTGGGGGGAGGAGGGAAGCCATGGGTGCAGTTGTTGCAGGGGCACCCCCTAGAATGGCATGCAGTCATCATTTTTGCGGGATCTGACACGGAGTGGCTGTGCTCTCTGGTATACTGGTTCTCTAGTACACTTGCCCTATATTCTAAGCAGGACTGACTCTGTTTTTAGATACAACATAAAGGAGGGAATGACCCAGGGAGCCATTCCCGCTTCTGTCTTTGCGCCCCCGGCTGACCTCAGCGAAGGCCAGCCAGGAGCACCCATGACAGCAGCAGACGGTACAGAACGACTGATAACCATCATCTCATCGCCAATTTACAATGGCGTGGCAGACGGTACAGAACGACTGATAACCATCTCTGTTATCTTGCAAAGGCAAATGAATGCTGCTGTGTAGCGCTACAGTACCGCCTCTGTCAGCGGCATCCAGTACACATATGGTGACAGTGACAAAAGGCTAAACGGGCTCCATGGTTGTCATGCTATGGCGTCTGCCAGGGCAATCCAGGGAAAAAGGGCGAGAAATGATTGTCTGCCCTTGCTTTCATGGAAGAAAGAATGAGTGACGACATTTACCCAGAATCACCCACGACAGTGTTTTTGCATCATCATGCATTGGGATCTCAACCCAGAATTCCAATGGACGGAGGAGACTGCAGGAACTATGGGATAGCTACGGGATAGCTACCCACAGTTTAATGCTCCAGAAATCGACGCTAGCCTTGGTACATGGACGCACGTCTCCGAATAAATGTGCTTTGTGTGGCCGCGTGCACTCAACTTTATACAATCCGTTTTACAAAACCAGTTTATGTAAAATCAGAATAATCCCGTAGTGTAGACATACCCTCTTTCTCTGCCGTGTGTTTCAGTTGGGGCTCTAGGATGCAGAGCAAGATTCTGCTAATGAAACCTAATCTCTAACTTCAACTCTAAGGTAGTTGTCAGCAGGCTGTTGCCATGAAGATTGTGCACAGAACAGCATCTTTGGAAATGTCATGCTTTCAAAGGTAACTCACTAGCATCTGTGGTGCTTTGGAAGTTTCTCCATGGGACTCGTTTCCATGAATGCCTATAGCCACCGAAAACTGGCTGAAGTGGATCATTTCTTCATTAGTAAATTTATGCCAGTAAATGCATCGCCTGTAGTGCTGTTTGATTCCATCAGGTTACATGTGTGGAATGGCTTCTCTGGGAATAAAAAGGGCAAGGTCCAAATCCATGAATGGGATTGCACTTGGGAGATGCCCATCACCATAGTGTCTGGGTATGCTTTACAAAGGCAACCTGGGCTGGGGGGAGGGCAGAAAACTAGGTGATGGAAGACTGGTTTCTAGTCCAGGTTCTGCCACAGACTGTATCATGTTAGGGAAATGACGTCCTCTGTGCTGCTGTTCTCCTTATGTGCTGTGGGGATCATGAAACCCGCCACCCTCTGTCAAGTGTTTGAAGATCTATAGATTTGTCAGTCTTCAGCTCTTGAACTCTTTCTTCTTCTATAGAAAACATGACCAGAAATTTGCAGGATTCTTGGCCTCGTCACGGCTCTTGGGACCCCTGTACAGCCTTCCGCTCCCTAAAGGAACAGCTGTTTATTGCTTAACGTTACCAAATGAATGGAAAAAGCTGCACATTTCCTCTTGTTTCCACTACAGTTCAGCTGAAATGTCCATTAAATTCTTCCCAATCCAAATGCACAAGGGTTTTGATCCTAGTTTCTCATTTCACCTTTCAGGATCCTTAGCAGCTTCTACTGGCCTTCTAGAGCTGCCCTTTATGAGCCGTTCCTCAAAGTGATCATGGATCCAACTCGATTTTTCTTTATCTGCAGTGCAGAGAGGGTTCTATGGATGTTTTCTTTCCCCTTAATCAGGTAGGGAATCTGTCAGTGCTCCCTATGCTGTCATACAATAAACATTATGGAACATGATCCAGTAATTCCCTCGAAGCTATAATTAGCTTCCAGCAGGACTCAGTTCTGTGCAGAATGTTAACAGAAGGGTCTTCTCTAGTAAGGAGCTGCTGGGCCTTGCTTTTGATTGGGAGAACTCTGGAAAATGCTCTGCTGTTCCCTCACTTCATGTTATGCTCATTGAACTTTGTTTTGTAAAGGTTTTATTTTGAAAGCCCTCTCCATCTTTAAAACATAGATAATATACCAGCCCCCCCAGATCTTCTCTTGGTTATTTGCTCTAAGTAGCATGAAGCTGAAAAGTAGAATCCTGGCCTCTTCCGCTGCCTGCAAGACACTGCAAATAATCACATTGTTTCCACGGATGGTCCTGTGAAAGTTCTCCTCCAAGAGTGGGATTTTTCAAAGTTACTGAAAGGAGTAAGGCACATGGTTCCTATCTGAATTTCAGTTGGGATGGGCACCTTACTCCTTTGAAACTTCCAGCCCCCAACTATTAAACCCCTAAGTCTTAGAATATATGAATGTCTGGGGCTAGAGCTCATGGGTGAAGATATCTCCCTTCTGATGGCTTGCTGCAGGGTGGTCTTTTCAGAGCACTTCTGATACTGTGGCCTTGATGGGAATTTTTTTTTTTTTTTGGCCTCACTGTGTAGTTTGGAAAACCAAAAATATCCTCATGTAACTTTCTTTTTTTTAAACGGTGACAAACCCAATGATTAGGTTTTTTTTCCAGGGCAATGGTTTATTACCTCACTGCCTGAAGTTTTCTGCTGATTTGGGTTCTGAGTTCATATCAGTAATGGAGGAGTTGTCATATCCCTTCTAAATTATTATAAATGGCAGCCACTCATCTCCTTGTTTTGAAAATCTCTGAGTTAAACTGACAAGAGCCAGGCCACGAGGGGTTGACTGTTTCTTGGTGCTCAGGAATTGGGATGCTAAAGAAACAGAGGAAACTCAACCTCTTAATTATAATACTTGGTGCTTTTCTAGTGCTTTGTGATGGTAGATTTCAAAGCATTTTACAAAGGACGATCAGTGTGTCTACCTGCCTTTCGCAGATGAAGGAAATTGATGTCCAGAGAGGTGAAATGTCTTTCCCAAGGCTATGCAGGAGTTTGGTAGCAGACTCAGGTTCTGTTCCCATCTCTCCTAGGCCAGTACCCTGTCCACTGGGCTATGTTTGGGAGATCTAAATAGAGTGACTGGGTAGCAAATATGAAAAATCGGGGCAGGATGTGGGGGGTAATAGGTGCCTATATAAGCAAAAGCACCAAATATCGGGACTGTCGCTATAAAATAGGAACATCTGGTCACCCTACGTCTAAACCTAGACTTCACAAAACAGTAGAAAATGCACCATTAAGGAACGCTCCTGCACTGTCTGGGAGAGATGGGCCTTGATAATCTAAGGCCATGTCTACATCTAAAATTTTGCAGTGCTGGTTGTTAAAGCTGTATTAGTACAGCTGTATAGGGCCAGCGCTGCAGAGTGGCCACACTTACAGCAACCAGCGCTGCAAGTGGTGTTAGATGTGGCCACACTGCAGCGCTGTTGGGCGGCTTCAAGGGAGGTTCGGGGAACGCGAGAGCAAACCGCGGCGAAGCTGGTCTCCTTTCCCGGTTTGCTCTCTCGTTCCCCGAACCCCCGAACAAGCAGGTCTCCTTCCCTGCGGTTTGCTGGGTGGTTCGGGGAACGCGAGAGCAAACCCGGGAAAGGAGACCAGCTTCGCCGGGTTTGCTCTCGCGTTCCCCAAACAAGCAGGTCTCCTTCCCTGCGGTTTGCAGGGTGGTTCCGGGAAACGCGAGAGCAAACCGCGGCGAAGCTGGTCTCCTTTGCCGGTTTGCTCTCGCGTTCCCGGAACCACCCAGCAAACCTCAGGGAAGGAGACCTGCTTGCTTGGGGTTCGGGGAACGCGAGAGCAAACCGCGGCGAAGCTGGTCTCCTTTGCCGGTTTGCTCTCGCGTTCCCGGAACCACCCAGCAAACCTCAGGGAAGGAGACCTGCTTGCTCGGGGTTCGGGGAACGCGAGAGCAAACCGCGGCGAAGCTGGTCTCCTTTCCCGGTTTGCTCTCGCGTTCCCGGAACCACCGAGCAAACCTCAGGGAAGGAGACCTGCTTGCTCGGGGTTCGGGGAACGCGAGAGCAAACCGCGGCGAAGCTGGTCTCCTTTCCCGGTTTGCTCTCGCGTTCCCGGAACCACCCAGCAAACCGCAGGGAAGGAGACCTGCTTGCTCAGGGGTTCGGGGAACGCGAGAGCAAACCGCGGCGAAGCTGGTCTCCTTTCCCGGTTTGCTCTCGCGTTCCCGGAACCACCCAGCAAACCTCAGGGAAGGAGACCTGCTTGCTCGGGGTTCGGGGAACGCGAGAGCAAACCGCGGCGAAGCTGGTCTCCTTTCCCGGTTTGCTCTCGCATTCCCGGAACCACCCAGCAAACCGCAAGGAAGGAGACCTGCTTGCTCGGGGTTCGGGGAACGCGAGAGCAAACCGGGGAAGGAGACCAGCTTGATTACCAGAGGCTTCCTCAGGTATGCTGGGATACCTGCTTATTCCACGGAGGTCAAGAAAAGCGCTGGTAAGTGTCTATATTTGATTACCAGCGCTGGATCACCAGCGCTGGATCCTCTACACCCGAGACAAAACGGGAGTACGGCCAGCGCTGGAAACAGGGAGTTGCAGCGCTGGTGGTGCCCTGCAGATGTGTACACCTCCTAAGTTGCAGCGCTGTAACTCCCTCACCAGCGCTGCAACTTTCTGATGTAGACAAGCCCTAATAGACCTTTCCTCTAACTTGTGCAGTACTGAAGGGTCATAGAGCATGTTGTGTTATTACAGATTTTTGTTGCTTCATGTTTACTTTTGTCTGAATTTTCTGGCTTTCTCATCTTCCCTTTTCAAAACTTCCATTAATTTGCAATTCTGATATGGAAGAGAAGATGTGTAATAGCCTACTGATCTCAGGCGATGGCTACACTGGCACTTTACAGCGCTGCAACTTTCGCGCTCAGAGGTGTGAAACAAACACAACCCTGAGCGCTGCAAGATACAGTGCTGTAAAGCCTCAGTGTAAACAGTGCCGCAGCTCTGGGACCGCGGCTCCCAGCGCTGCAAGCTACACCCATAGAGGATGTGGAGTATGTGCAGCGCTGGGAGAGCTCTTTTCCATTGCTGGCGCTGTGACCACACTCGAAACTTCAAAGCGCTGCTGCGGCAGTGTTTTGAAGTGCAAGTGTAGCCATACCCTCAGCCAGTTGTTCTGAATGGGCAGAGTTGGCCCCTCCTCCTTGAAGGGAGCAAATAGCTCAAACTTGACATAGGCTAGGGCACTGTGGACTTGTTTTCACTCTTTCCTCCCTGTTCTTTAGTGGTAAGTGCTAGATTCTGGACTGACTACCCTGAAATCTTCTAGGTCGCTGCAGAATGTGTATGATGCAGTGCAGTGCAAGGATCCCCTAGCCGTGTGCCTGCCTTTGCAAAGGGCCACTCCTGGGAGCTAGGAGGTAGTTCTTTGTGCTCACTCCTTCTTTGGTCTCTTCCTCTGAGTCTGGCAAGAGTGTTAAATCGTGACGGTGATTTTGTGATGTGTATACGTAAGCCTACATGCGGCTTTTGAATGGTGATGACTTCATTTCGACTGGTATGTGCTGGATTTAAACTCTTGTCCAGAATCCCATCGTGTTGGGCTTAATTACAGCTGTTTTTTGTATTCTTCCAACCCTTGCCACTTGGGAAACATCGTGTCATAAACTTATGCAAAGAGGTTGGGAGGCAAAACTTTCTTCTGTGTAAGCTTTGCCAGAGAGGTGTGAACCAGGTGTGCATTTTGCTGGGCTTTCATTAAGCTCATAGTTAATGCCACGGCTGGTGTCTTAACACACCTGAAGCCCAGCCGGACCCTGTTGAGGTGACATGGATGGGCCTCAGCACTGGATCTGGCAACTCATTCTCTTACAGAACTGTGAGTCTCTTGCATTTGTCTCAAAATACAGCTCAGGTCAACAGCTCCAGTAGGGAATGTGGCTGAATGATTCAAATCCAGATCCCCAGCAAGAATAACTATTGTGCACTAACGCAGATTAAACAGCAGGGTCTTCAAACGGCCAGAAGGATGGTCACTTATGCTTCAATACACAACAAAATAGCGAGAGTTCTATGATTATTTTCAAAAGTGCTCAGTGCCCAGCAGCTCGTCTCTTTCGATTACTTGGCCAAGGTCACTGGGAGCCTGTGCAAGAGGTGGATATTGAACCCAGTTCTCTTGGGCCCTAGTCGGTTCCTTTGCCAACAAAACCATTCTAATGTCAGGGGACTGACCAAGGTAAAAAAGGCACGTCCAAGCCCTCAGACAGAGCTTATCCTGGGCAAGTTGGCGAAAGCCCTTCAGAAGGCAGAGCGTAGGGAAGGAGCTTGGCATGCAAAACCACCCAATCTCTCCAGATAAATCCGTTGACATATTGTGTATGCCAGGCCACTACTCTGCCTTCAGCAAGGCTTCTGCCAACACACCTGGTCAGGCAAAAGCTCCGCTTATACTAGAGCGTTGGTTGGTTCTGTGTTGTATTGCGCTGTATTTGTACTGCTCGTGCCTTTCTTGGTTGGGCAAACTTTACCTATTGTAAAATGCGGTGTGTGCTTAAAACACTATATAAGCAATAGTTTAAAGATTTATAGAAGCAGGGCCTCTAAATGCATTGAGGGGTGATGGAGAAGAACCCATGAAAATATTAAAGGAATGTGCAGACAGGAAGCTTGCGGAAGCTAGTGTAGAGAAAGTAGATAAGGAAGTGTTGTTTACTACTTCTCATAGCACAAGAAGTAGGGGTCACCAAATGAAATTAATAGGCAGCAGGTTTAAAACAAACAAAAGGAAGTATTTCTTCACACAGCGCACAGTCAACCTGTGGAACTCCTTGCCGGAGGATGTTGTGAAGGCCAAGACCATAACAGGGTTCAAAAAAGAACTAGATAAATTCATGGAGGATAGGTCCATCAATGGCTATTAGCTAGGATGGGCAGGAATGGTGTCCCGAGCCTCTGTTTGCCAGAAGCTGGGAATGGGCCACAGGGGAGGATCATTTGATTATTACCTGTCCTGTTCATTCCCTCTGGGGCACCGGGCATTGGCCACTGTTGGAAGACAGGATACTGGGCTAAATGGACCTTTGGTCTGACCCAGTAGGGCCATTCTTATGAACTAAGTTAGTGGCTTTGCTACTTTTCAAAAACCGCCAGACCTGCCCTCTGGAATGGAACATAAGCCAGTCCCTGGTGGGAGGGGTAAGAGTGAAGTGGCAGAAGGCATCCATAGGTATACGTGGTTCAAAGTAACCCTTCTGGTGGCACTGCAACAGTGCGAGTATGCATGGCAGTGAGTGAGCTGGTGCTGGAGGTTGGGGAGCTGGAATTCAGGTGGCTGGACTGCTTGCTGTCTGGCACCCCGTGGGGGTTAAAGGGTCAGTGCACTAAGTGTCTCAGGGGTCTAGAAATAGAATGCAACAAAAACTTACCAGCCTGTTTATACGCCTTCCCACCACGGAAACATCCAGACTGCAGCTTTGCTGGTTTATTTATTTAATTTATTTTCAGGCATCAGTGGCTAGCTGCTGCTATGGCCTTGAACTGTATTGTATGAGGGACGTTGATGGGACTGGGACCGGCCAGGAACAGCAGACCTGTGCCTTGTTCGGAAGGAAAGGAGGGTGTTTTGCTAAACCCAATGAGCAAAGCAGATGGGGGCGGGGGCAAGGAGAGGAGAACCCTGCAATAATAGCTAGAGCTTGGGGGCTGCTTTTTTAAGTCCCTATCTGCATTGGGATTTCCCCAGTTACAGCCAGTGGTGCAAATCTCTAGTGTAGACAGACGTGACTGCCACAAGCCAGGGTTAGCACTGCTGCTGCTTAGCC
The DNA here is from genome assembly GCF_025201925.1 of Gopherus flavomarginatus. NCBI lineage: Eukaryota > Metazoa > Chordata > Testudines > Testudinidae > Gopherus > Gopherus flavomarginatus. The sequence continues at coordinate 13,710,578 of NC_066621.1, read as the reverse complement.
TCTTCTTGACATTTCAGTGAGGTGCCAGTGTGAGGGGCTTGCACTGGTGGCTGATATTCACCCAGTGTTGTTTAGGCCTGAGGCCGCACTCCATGAGGGTCTGTTCCCCCACCCCCCAACCCAAATAGGAAATGCAGATCCTGGCTAGATGCAGTTTCCATGCTGAGTTGCTCTTGGGTGCTATGTTTGCATTAGACCCTGCGGGCTTTCTCTGATCTAGACTCACTCTCTGTGTTAAGGGGATGGTGGGAGAATGAAGTGGGAAGACCTCCCCCCTCTGTCTCTCTCTCTCTCTCTCTCTGAGAAGTGTTTCCCCTGTTGCCAGTGGAATCAGCTGTGAGTCTTTTCTGAGCTGTTGTCTGGCTCTCTCCCTCTTTTAATGCCGGCTTCTCTCCAAGCAGAGCCGGCCCTGTCAGGGGCTTCAGGTTGCGGCATTCAAACTGCATGACATCACCTCCCAGCTTCCAAGAATACTGCGCTGCCTCCCGTTTTGCCTTGCCATAGTTGTCTGCAGAGCAGGAGAGTGCCTTACTGCCGTGTCCATGAGCATCCTTGGCTTGGAGAGGGTAGTGGGCATAGTGTGGTAGCAGTGTCCCCCCCCACCGCCGAATCCCCCCCCCCCCAAGGCAAGAAGTCCTCACCTGATGTGGGATGGGGAGAAAGTGCGACTGCTGACGGGTTGTGTGTCACTTTGTCTTTCTCTCCCGCTTGTGTGGGATGGATTTAGGTAGCAGAATGTGAGGCCGGGCTTCCCAGGGAATGGGGGGAAGTCTCTTCCAGGGCCAGAATGAGCTTGCAGGCTTTTTTCTCTTTGGGGTGATGTGGATCCACTTGGCTCAGCGCTGATAAGGTGGCCCAGCTGCCAGGCTCACCATAGAATTTTTAACATAGCTCAAGGGCTGATCCCTAGAGTGCAAATCTTCTGCTCTCCCCTTGCCCCTAAATTATCTGCTAGCCTAGGGTCTCTTGGAAAGTCTTGTCCCATCTCTCTGGGGTTGTGAATTCTTGTCATCAGACCGTGCATGTGTCTGAGTCAGGTGGTGTTTATAGGATGAGTGAAGCATGCTTGGAATGTGGCTCAGCTGGTGAAGTTCCTTCTAGGGTGAGAGTCCTATCTGCTTCAAGCAGCAGGCCTGGGGAGGTGAGGAGGAGGATGGGCTGCTGAACTGAAAGGCTTGAGGGGTGGTTTCTGGAAGGGAGCAGGAAATCTGGAAGCACCAAAGATGATAAATTATTCCAGATCGGATCACTTGATGTCAGTGAGGTCTGGGCATGTTCCATATGCTCTGAAAATGCTTGGTACTGCTGGTACTGGCTGCAGCCAGCCGTAGTTCAGGAATGCAGTACTGTATGGAGCTCCCTTCCCCTCCCGTCTGCTCTTCTTCTCAGACACGCCCTGCCAGCCATGCTGACTAGCTTTGTGAGGTAACGTTTGTAAAGGTGCCTAAGTGACTTAGGACCCACATTTCCAATGGGACTTAGACCCCTTAAGTGATTTCAAAAGACTATGGATAAAATTGTTTTCTAAACTGGGGGTTCTTGTTCAAACTCCCCAAGTCCTTTTTGCTGGACCTAACTGTGTGGGGACAGAGGTAAATACTGCTATTCAACTGGATTTAACACAGAGAGCTGGCATCCCTGGGAGGATCATAAATCCTGGTGTCTTTGACAGTGATATATCTCTTGCTACAATAGCCCAAGATATCTGAGGCTGGTGAATGTCAAGGGCTGTGCCTAAGAGCTTGTCTACATGGCAACATATTGGGTGTGAATTATAGAGCACTTTATGCTACTGCGCTTTGACTGCCCGGTGTAGACCCTGCTGGCAAGCACTAAGAGGTACCTAGTGCATGTTAGCATAGTTCTGTTTGAAACAAGACTACATCAACCATTGGTGCCGGAATAGGGGGGCCAAGGGAACAGGTGAACAGGCCTGGCCCATCCACTTTTCTCCATGCCCCCCACCCCTGCCAGGCTGGCAGCTGGAGCCCAGCTGGGGAGCCCGGGCAGCAAGGGGCACCACTCCAAGCCCTTCCACCTGCCTGGGGTGGGGGCGAGAGCAGTTCCTGGCCTGTGTTCCCGGCCCTGGCCTCCCTGCCCAGGGCAAGTGGAGGGTCCACAGCTCCTCACAGCTGCCTGACTGCACAACTCTCATCGTGGCCGCCCATGCCAGCAGGACCTGGTTCAACACTGGCTCAGTCCGCATCACCTGGTGAATCCACGTTAGAGCTGGAGCTGTGTTCGAGGCTCAGCTGAAGCTGTGCTTAAACATCATTCTTCACCATGACTGCAGCTTCAGTATGGATGGGGCCAAAAGAATTTCATGTCCTGAGATGCTCCAGCGGTTCCTTTTATGCACAGCTACCCGTAATGAACTCGTTTTCGCTGCTGACATGGGCGACAGATCCGCTCCTGACATGCATGGTGAGAAATTCCTTAGCTTTTCTGTACCCTGAGTCCTAGGTTGGCTTCCTTAATAAGGGCTCTGGCTTGGAGCTTTAACTTACCTAAGGAGTGGCGAGGGAACAGCTTAGGTGGATTAGAGTGGGGTGTGTGCAAAGGGAATCCAAACACATGGAGCATTAGGAGTCTGAAGCTTCTGTTCTCTTATACCTGGTGGCTGAGTCACTCCAAAGGTTTCAACCTTTTGGGGTTAAGGGTTTTAGTAACCAGCAGGGTGGATTTGATTTAAATCACTGGTCAGGAAGACTCGATTTAATCATGGATTTCTACATAAAAGTGCATTCTTGTTGGTTGTTAAAACCTTAATACATATTCTTCACAACTCAGAGATGTAGGTTTCATTTTTAGAAGGTACACACTATACATTTTTAAAGTGATTTATTTTGAAAACTTTTCAGATTAGTTTTACAGCTATATCAGCAAATGAACGATTGTTTGGTTATTTCATTTACCAAAGGTAATTGAAGCAGATATTTATGAAGCCATTGGGAGGTGAACTATCTCTAATTCAACAGGTTAATCATTAATATTTGGAGGATTTTCTTAGCATGCTGTATTAGGAGGAGAACATCACCAGATAGACATTTAAATTGTTTTATTTAAATAAAACAACAATGTTATGTATTCTGGATTTTTTTTCAACAGCAAACATATAATATTTTAACAAAACAAGCATATGAATGTTTGAATTTAGTTAAACATTCAAGTGTTTTAAAATCAGGTTTGTTTTTGTTAAAATTGTTTTTAACTAAAATAGTTAAATGAAATATTTTTAAAAAAATAATTAAATCAACTGTGTCAGCCAGGTCAACATGAGAAACTTAATATTGGCTTCTGCAGCTAACACAGTCGTTTTCACCTTCATTTTCCTGTTTGTTCATAATCTGGAAAAGAAAAACAAGCTTTCCTGCTTTCTCAGGTCCCAAACCATTTCTCAATTTGGAATGAATTAGTCCAAAGAAAGAAAATATTTTCTCTATACTGGCAGAAGAAGCTGCTGCTGTTAAAAGTGAGATTATCACTTCGACAGCCTCTGAATCCAAGTGTTTAAGTGACTTACACCAGTTCACCGGTGTGACTTTCTTTAAAACATTATCCGCAAACATGTATTTCTTGAATGGATCTTATTTCCAAACTGGGTCTCTTTTATGGCCTGCTGCCATTATAGGTTTTCCCTTTTAGTGAGAGAATGGTATGGTGGATCTCAAATCAGTGAAGGCTACACTCAGAAAGACCTCAAGACTTCTGGAAGGTACTGCTCAGACAGTTTCACTTTTGTTTCTACTGCCTATCCCTCCCTTCTCGCATTTATCTCCAGACTTCTTCTCCTTGTCCAGATCTATTCCGCCCCCAACAATCTTCTATTCATTGAACGTTCTGAAACTCTGCACTGTTAGAGAGAGGTACGGGATTGACTCTGTGTACACATATTTGCAAGGGGACAGTAGGGTTGAGGTCTGTTGTGTCTCACCTCTATATAGTATTTATTTAAAAACATTTTTGATATTAACAAGCATATTATCTCTGGAGACACAAATCCACAGTTTGAGAACTGCAAAACTAAGCATCTCTGATGGTATCTTCTAGTCCGAGCACTGAGTCCTATTGGGTAGATGGAAAGATTAACCTAAATAATCTATACAGAAGCCCATGGAACCCCATAAAATTGGATCCCTAATCCCATTGGAACTCATTTACAATATAACATTACATGAATATATTGTTTCATACTATAGAATTAGAATGTAGAATCCCTATTCCATGATGAGATGATGTCTTTGAACTATAATGTATCTTAATCAAACCTATCTTTAGATTGCTTTTTTCTTCGAAAAGCATTTTATCTAAAAAATCTGATTTAAATAAAAAAAATCCAATTTATTTTATTAAAAAAAAATAATAGATTTTTATTCACCCTGGTAACCAGCAGGCTGAGGAATTGCATTAACCCCTGCAGTTCCTTAGTGGCCTCAGGCAGGGACTAAAGACCCACAAGCTGTTAAATCCCGCTGACCTGAGATGGTCTGAAACATACCAGGGCTGAAGCTTGCATGAGGTGCCATGAAACATGAAAATGCCACAGCTGGCAGACTGACTGTCTTGCGTGTGTGGGGTAGCGAGAGTTGCTGCCTGGCTGTTTGTGGTGGGAGAGGGTGATGGGGGAGTGCTGATTTGTGGTGCGGCTTGTGTGTGTGCAGACAGGGATGTGCAATAACTGCACAAGAGCTGTCTGACCTTTATTAGGTTGGGAGCTGTTTGGGGGCAGGCACAGCATCTTCTTCTATTTCTACAGCACCAAGCATGCTGTTGGCACTTAAATCAGTGAGAGTCAGCGTGCAGGTTTCTTGTAGCTGCCTGGGCCCGTTATGTATAATGGGATCTTTTAAGCCTCTGGTGCAGGGGGACGCAGGTGACTCTTGCTCCAAACTGAAATTCCAGATTGGAATGTGCCTGGCCTTTGTGGAAGTTTTTGAGCCAGACTTGTAAATCTGACATCCTTGCCCTGCTTTGTGAGCAAGGCACTGGTTTGAGCATTGGCCTGCTAAACCCAGGGGTGTGAGTTCAATCCTTAAGGGGGCCATTTAGGGATCTGGGGCAAAAATCTGTCTGGGGATTGGGCCTGCTTTGAGCAGGGGGTTGGACTAGATGACCTCCTGAGTTCCCTTCCAACCCTGACATTCTGTGATATTCTATTTCGTGGCTGGGCTTTAGACTTCACCCCCAGACTCTTATGCTGCTCCTCTATCTACCCCTGTAGCTAACACCGTTGTCTCACTCTTGCATGTTCAGCGTATTCCATGGTGTCTCCTTTCCATGCTGCTGCAGACGTAAACGGGGTGTGGGATCATGATAACACGTGCCTTTCCTTGCTGACTCTGCATAGCCCACCAAGTCTGTGCTCTGAGCCTGGTCCAAGTCTGTCCTAATGGAGCAGCAATTGGCCCACAGAAGTCCTTAGCTGCAGGGGTGTTTTGGAGGTTGGGAGAGGTGGTAGGAGCTACTGGCAATGCAGGAGGAGTAGCTGGGGCTAGTGGGATAAATCTGTGTATGGGCTGGAGGATTCTGATCTGTAAGAGGTGTTGTTGAAATGGAAGCCCTGAAGTTGGGGTGGCTTTGTTCCCTATGTTAGAGAAAAAGCTGCATCTTTCTCTGCTCAGGCCTGCTTATATCTGTGCTTCCTTCTTTCCTTTCTCCACGCTCAAGTTCCTATTGAATTGCTGTTTTCTTTCGTGTTTGGTGACCATTGCCCTTCCTGAGGACTTGTACTACCTACTAGAAGCGATCTGAAGAACCCCAAAGCCGTGCATCTGGTGAGGAGGTTGAGGCATTGTGCTGTCTCTTATCTATAGCTCTCTGGCAAGCGACAGTCTCCTGGGGTGTCTGGTGGAGAAGGGTGGGTGGTTAGATCTGGGCAGTCTTAAAAATGAAGCAACAAGCCTCCCAACTCCCACTGCTTTGCAGTGTCCTTCGGTCATGGAGTGACACATCCAGCCATCGTGGTCTCCTGAAAAGCCCCCATAGACTTCCTGCCAAAATGTGTGTGTTCAGGGAAATCCAGTCTGAACTCAAGCTGGGAGCTGCTGTGGAAGTTTGGCAAGGCATCCCGGCAGCCTGGAATTCCTACAGCTGCAGATCATTGTTTCTCAGAATCCAAGAGACTGATGGGGGGGCACCTGTCACAAACTGTGCTGCTCAGAAATGGCTACAGAGCCCCAGGCATGTGGGCCTCATCTTTGCTGCAAAAAAATCCATGTGACCTGAATCGGATTTTAGAAATACTGCTTCAGCGAACACTTTTTTTTGGTAGTAATATGTCTGTCGCATCCTTCATCTGAACAACAAAAACTTCACAGCAATATTAACAAATGAAATTTTTATTCCCCCTTTGCAGGAAGATAAGGATTGCTGCTATTTGCAGAGGGAGAAATTGAGACACAGAAAGATTGAGTGAGTTGTCCAAGTTCGCCCAGCAGGTCAGTGTCAGAGCTCGGAATAGAAGTCTAAACTCATACGCCCATGCCTCAGTGATAAGCCCTTTCAGTAGTAGCATAGCTGGACCAAATGGAGCTTCCTGAGTAACGGTGCCTATTATCCTACTTCTGCCAATAATCCTGGTTACATGCATTAGTGTGACTCCCCCACTTTGCCTCGTTCCATTTCACATATAAACAGCAGGCTGCTAGGAAATACTGACTGGTGTTGCAGAAGTCACTTGGTCTTTGCTGCTTTAGACTGGCCTCCACCAGACCTTTCTTTCTCCTAGCATGAGGATTTGCCAGTAATTTGTAAGGTGGGATGTTTCCTAGAAGTCATCAGAACTGCACTGCCAGCTTTTCAGATGAGTAATTCTTTTGCTGAAGACTCTGTTGTGTGGGTTTGTGGCGGAGCCTGCCAATGTTAACATTTGTATAATTATTCAGACATCATCATCCTAGAGAAATAGTGACTTTGCGGCTTTCAGCAGATGTGTATATACTGCAGTTCATGGCTCACATTTTTGGTTGGGTAGCTTGAGGGCTGCTCGCTGTGCATCTGAGTGGTGCAGTAACCCCTTGGGCAGCCACCCAGTCAGACTTTCTAGGGGAAGCCTGGATGTAAAGTTATAACTGTCTGCCTCCCTGTTTCCTTCCCTCTGTCCAACCTAGTTTCCAGCGTCATCTGCTCTGATGAACTCATGGACTGGTCATTGCAAGGACAGAGATGCTTCTGGAATCCCTTTGTCTTTCCTCAGTGTTGAAGAATGACGGGAGAGTTTTCTGAAAGGGGGACACACATTTCATGGCCAGTGTCACAGTCCTGATCAGGTGCTTTTGAGCTTGAGAATGAAACAGGACCATGCCATAGTGCTGTGCAACAGATCCCATGGCTTCCTAGACTGTTGGAGGGTCAGGGTGGTGAAAGCTAGATTTGCTGTCCTGTCACTAAGACCTTTTAAGTTTTCAAAGAGTAAATTTAATAACCAATAGAACACTTGCCAGTGTTAGACCAATTGTCCAGTACATACACAGGCTTTACCTGTCTCTCCTTGCTATTTGTTGTCACTGCATCAGTAAAATACAGGAATATACCCAAGGAGTAAAAGCACTGCCTATGAAAGGCAGGAAAGCAAACCTTGCCACAAATCCATGGTTATGTATAGCTTCATAGCTCTCAAGCAACATCTTGCCTGTTGCATGTCATAGCTACACAGAACCCCATGGTGACAGTGAGCATAGGAAGCTCCCTGTTCCAAAGTACAGGTCTTTGGGGAGAATCTCCATTAGCGGCACAAGGCCTGGGACACATCGCTGAGCTGCTCTGATTCCCTCCAGTGGGGAGCAGTACTATCTGGAGAACACAAAAGATATGACACTCTTCTGAGATTTATTTTAAAGGAGGCTGGGTTGGTGCTTCCCGTGGATGAAGCTTGTCTGCTAAGTTATATGTACAAATTCAGGCAGGATCCTGATAGGAGCTAAGTTAGTGAGGGTGGGATTCCCAGTTACCGACTGTATGGGCTGCAGCCATCCCAGACATGTGCCTCTCTTGCCAGCACGCTACTATCTTGATATCATCCCCCAGTGAGTTATTCTTCTCCTCTTCCTTCTCCCCCTTCTTCTTGGTCTGCCCTGAGCCCCTTTGTCCCTTCTAATGCATGGCAGCAAGAGGAGAGACGTGATAATGGCAACACATGAGCTTGGTTCCATTGCGCAAGAGTCCGCTTTGCAAAAACCAATGCAGTTGGCACTGAAGGGTCCCTTGCTGACCGCAGCTGACTATGACTATAGAATCAAGCTCTTGCTTCTATTGCGGTTCCCTCCTGTGCAAAGGGGAGAGGGTAGTTTAAGACGTACCATGTTGCTGCCCTGTGACCAAGGGACTTCAGACTCGAGGACTGCCGGCTTATTACCTTTCAAGCCAGCGAAGAAAACAACCCTTCTACTAAGGGCTTTTGGGAGGGTTCCTGGAAGTTTCTCTATGGAAGATGATGGATGCTTCTCTTGTCGTTCTAGTACGTTTGCGTGCGCATGCAGTGCTTTTTGCTGGCTTTCGTGTTTGTCGATTTTACCTTGAGGAGCCGAAGGGCAGAAGAGACTCTGACCTTGTAAAATCCAGCAAGTGAGACTTTGAAAGGTTTCTTGGCTGTTTTCTATGCAGCTGCAAACAATCCTCCTTTCCTGACAAATAATGCCCTTACAGAGTGTTTCATTTCTGATGGTCGACAAATTCGGCTAGGTCACATTAGGATCTTATGTTCAGCAGGTCAGATGCTTGTAGCTCTTTCTACAGACCAAATAGCTAGGGTGAAAAATCAGGATGGGGGTGGGGGTAATTGGTACCTATATAAGGCAAAGCCCCACATATCGGAACTGTCCCTATAAAATTGGGACAGCTGAACACCCTGTTTCTAATACACCCTCTTCTGTATTTGTATCTACCCAGGACTTGATTGAAATGACCAGACTGGTTTCCCTGGTAAGAGAGGTCAGTCAGATGGGTTCCCAGATTTCTACAGTAAAAGATGTGTTATTGGCTGTGAATTGGGTTCATCATCATCAGTGATCCCTCAGGTTGAGGATGATCTTTCACAGGTTTTATTTTCATGGGTCTTTTGGTGACTGAGGAGTCCGATTTAAGCCACAGACTCATTGACAGTTGTTGCAGCTGGTGTTGGAAGACAGGGTTGGGCCATGATTGCTGCGTGACAGTTGTCTTTCTTTTCTGGTGTTTTTCTGCGACCAAGGCAAGGCAATTTTCTTCAAAAATGAATGTTCCTTCTCTTACAAGTCTTTGCGAGTTATCTCTATCCTGGGCTGCTTTCTCCCAGTGTGTGTTGTCAATGCCATATCTCTTGATGTTTATCTTGAGGGGTCTTTAAAGCGTTTCTTTTGGCCTCCCCTTTTCCTTTCTCCTTTGGTGAGTTGGGCATACGGCAGTTGTCTTGGTGGGCGTACATCAGGCATGTGCACACAGTGCCCGCTCCTCCTCAGCTGGTGCTGGATAACCAGGGCCTCAGCACTGAAGATATTAATCTCTATGAGGACACTGACATCAGTGGGACGATCCTCCCACGTTATGTTGAGGCTTTTCCAAAGAAAATGCTGGTACTGGTGTTCCAGGTTTTTCGGGTGTTTTCCATCGGTCACACAAGGCTCACAGCCAGAGAGGCTTTATAAGCGAAAAATGGGTTCTTAGCTGCTTTTATTTGGCATTCAAGCACAGTGATTATCTTCTGCATAAATCCAGCATCTGGAGATGTATTTAAGTGCCTTCTGACTTGGAACACTCACTAGGGTTGTTGACTAAACTATAAAGCTCAGTTCAGGACTGTCCACCAGGGACACAGCAAAATCCTCAAATCATTAGAGAGAGGGAGGGAGAGAGAGATATTGATTGTATAATTCCAGTTCTTTGGCTTTCTTATGGCTTGTCTACACTTGAAAGTTTAATTTGGATGAAGGTAGGGTTTGCATTTAAAGTGCAGTAGCTATTCATGAATATTTCCATGTGCGGACACTCCTAATCCAGAACAAGAGTTCATTAACAGAAACAAGACGTTATTGTTCTGCAATAAGTGTCCACACATGGAATTAATCAGGAAGAGTTCTCTGTAGACAAGCCCAAAGTCTCCCTATTTTGGTGGTGGGAGGAGAGATGCTCTGAGCAGAGGACTAGGAGCAAGGAACTCCTGAATCCTGCTTCTGACACAGACGTCCTCTGTGGCCTTGGGAGAGTCACTTAAAATTCCCTCTGCCTCAGTTTGCCAATGGGGAGAAAAGTGGGAGTAATACTGACCTACCTAGCTACTTGCTGGGGGTGTGTGAGAGTTGTGACTAATAAAGCATTCAAAAAAAGTTTGAAGACTGAGAGCCTGATTGTTTCTTTCTCTCTTATAGACACCTATGTGTAAATCTGGGGTGACTATTTAACTCCATGGAGCTGTTATGATGTGAAGGCAGCATAAGGGAGAGGAGAATCGGGCCCTGGAAGTGTGATAGCTGTGCTAGGTGCTTTTATAAACTAGCCTCTTCTTACTACAGGGAGCTGGCTTTGCATTTGGATAAACCTTTAGACTTCTGGAACTGGGGAGTAGGGAGAGAGGCACAGAGGATGGATTGTCTGAAAGTTGACTGGTCCCACTGTTCCTTGAGCCCTAAGCTCTTTTCATAATGCTGCTTGTATAAGTGGGCTTGAAGAAGCTTAAACTCTTGCAAAGCAAGATCTGGGATTCCTTCTGGCCTGCTTGGTGTGCACTTTCACCTTGCTCAGCCGGTGCCCTGGGGCTGGGTGAAATCCTCCCTTGCTGTCTCTGTCCCCCTGGGAAACTCTAGCAGTTAACCTCTGTTGAACAAAATTAATTGGGAGCTATGAGGAGGTCTGTCAAATGAATTTTATTTTGAAGACTGGCTATTGAAATGTCTGAGGTGAACAGTCCCCAGTGGCTGGAGGGGAGGTGGATTCCAGTCAGGTGGGCTGGGGTGGCAGAGGTAGGGAGGGGTGTGTGTATGTGTGTGTGTGTCTGTCTGTGTGTGTGTTTAAAATCAGAGCCATTGTGCACCCCAAACCCTAGTTATTAAACTTATCTAGTAACCAAGTGGGGAGCCATGTGCTGTGAACTGATTAACAGTGGGCTGCTGGGCATGCTACTTAAAAGGATTAGCAAACCTTTCCTGATGCCTGTGTTTTAATTACAAAAAATGGGGTCTGAGTGTTGACTAGCTCTAACTGTGCTGTTGAGTCCTGGCTGTAGGGCTATTTGTGGCGTGTGGGGAGCTCAGAGTACCTCAATGAAAGCAGGTCTTAAAGTAAGGGGCTAGTGTTTGTGGAGGGGGTGAAAAGCCCCTGTGTTCTGCAGGGAAGGCAGGTGCTTTGTCTCTTTGTTTGCAAAGCACGTGGCAGGCTTCTTGGGTGATATATTTTGAGGCAATATGGTGTATTGGATAGGACACCGGTCTGAGACTCTGGAGATATGGATTCTGTCCCTAGCTATGTCACTGACTGCTGTGTGACCTTGGGCAGGCTGCTTTGCCTCAGTTTCCCCAGGTGTACAGTGCAGATAACAGCCTCAAAGGGGTGTTGAGGCTTAACTGATTAGTGTTAGCATGTTGCTTTAAGGCTCTGGGTGGCACCGGAGTGCGCCATATTAACACCTATCTGAATGCCAGAGTCTGGTTTTAGCAACTGGGTCTGCTGAGTCTTATAGTGAAGTGTAAGCTGAGTGAGAAGAGGTCCTTGATTCCCCTTTTAAATAGGAGCATGGCTATTTTTTCTTGTCTGCAGGACGGGAGGGGAGAGACACCTGCCTGCTCTGTGAATCGGGGCATCTGTAGAAGAACATTGTCACCCTGGAAATGGAGGGAATAGCTGGCATCCAGTGCGTTCCGTGGAAATACGATGCAGATCAATTACAGAGTTTGACTGAGAATAAAATAGGGCTGTCCCAGTTTGCCAGGCTGGTCTCACCTGGGCTGTGTGCACATGTGCATACGGGGTTGGAAGTGTTGATATCATGTTATAGAAGGATCTAGTCTCCCTCTCCTGACCTCGGCCTAGCAACAGACAGGGGGTCTCAAAGCCCTCGTTCAATTTCCAAAGTCATTTTCAGGGATGAGAGAGATCTGTGGGGCTGGAAAATCTTCCAACTATGAGGATTTACAGCCTTTGCAAGTGTTTTTTATTGCGTCCCTTCAGAATCTAAGATTTCATGTAAAATGTGTCTAGCCATTTCAGTTCAATGGAATACACTACCTTAGATTTTGGACTTGAGTCTGGAGCTGGCAGGACTGAAATGTTGGCACAAAGAGGCCTGGTCTTTTGGTTGCTGTTTAACTCTTAACCGTAATAACGACGGCAGACGCACTAACTGTATTAATCACTCTGATGCTGATTTGTACCAAACACTTGAGACTGACAACACTGCTGCAAACTAGGGCATTATTAGAAGCAGTCGGTGAAAAATGATCTTGCCCAAGATAGTATAGCTAGTGGAGTGGGGGCAGCTGGGGATAGAACCCAGGAATCCTGACTCCCAGTTGACTGTTCCACAGCACCTGCCCTGATATGCTGTTCGTAGACAATGGATGCATCTAAGTAATAGACAGCGGTGATGAGGGGTGTGTGCATGGTGATCTGTGTTGATGAGCATCCCCTTAGTCAGGCAGCAGACCCCAGAAATTTATAAGTAATGTTAATCCTCTCCTTTTGTGCAGTGCCCTGCCCCCTCCCCCCCATTAGCGTCTGTTCTAATTGTACTGTATGTGTCTGCTGCAGATCTGCTTCTTTCACAGCCATTTGATCAGGAGCCAGGTGATGGGCACAAAGCGTAAGGTTAGTCTCTCTCACCCAGAGAATTAGGAGCTGTGTTTCTGAAAGGGGCCCCGCAGCAGGGAAAGCCGCGTCAGAGTGAAATGTCTTCGGGGAAACAAAATAGTACTTTGATTTTGCCGCCCCTCCCCCCATTTTTCCCTTGTCAGAGGTAAAGAGAACAAAGCAGAGTAGAACTGGTGATTTTTATCTGTGGAAGTACATTTGTTTGTGTAGCTGGGGGAGGGGAGATATGGGTCAGCCCTGTTTGTCTGAGAGGCCGTGGAGACAAAAGGATGTTATGAAATCTTCATGTTACTCTTATTCCCCCTCCCCAAAACCAAAACCCTCTTTCAGTAAAGCCAGAGGAGCCCCAGGAGCTGTTTATATAGTGCAGCACTCTGAAAAGCACTCAGGTCCCTGCTCTGAGGTTCTGACAATTTCAGGAGCTTTTTACAGTGGTTATCTCTTTCTGGCTTTCTTCGGGGAACAATCCTGCACTGACAAAGGGTGCCTAGATTAGACACTGCAATGATGGATGCTGTAGAAGATGCTGTGATAGATGGGATGTAATAGGTCTCCTTCCATCTTTAATGTCTAGGATTCTTTAATGTCCAACACTCGCTTCCAGGTATCTGTGTAAACAGTATCTAGGAAAGACTTCCCACCTCGTCATCTGCTTCTGCCCAGCTCTCGGTGAAGCCGTAACCCTGGAATGTGCCATTAGAGTGAAAGGATCATCTTGTGACTCAAGCCCAGGGTAAGATGTCAGATCCGGGTCCTATCCCCAGCTCGGCCACTGACTTGCACTGCATCCTTGGGCAAGTCATTCTCCTTTCTGGGCCTCCATTTTCCCATGTGAAAAATTGGGGCAGATGATAGTTCTGTGTTGCACCAGGGTAGAGGGGAGCTCACAATCCCAAGCAGCTCACAGTCTAAATGAATGCAGGTCGGGTAGATGTGATCGCACAGGGTCCTGTCTCATAGTGGTATGTAAATTATTTTTAACTAGAATGCCAACCTAGCTGCTTTGCAGATTGCTGTGAAGGCGAGGGCTCTGCCCTGAAGAGCTTGCAATCTCCTGTCATCTGCTTGGTAGATGAAGTCCACTTTGTGGAATAAGTGTGTGTTTGCTGTTTGCTCTTTGAAGGAGGGATGTGAATGAGTGTGCGGGGGGGGGGGGAGTAGAAGGGGCATTTTTGGCCATCAGTCCATTAGCCCAGACATCAAAATTAATTTCTCTATGGGAAGCAGTCCTGATATCTCCAAGATTATGATGAAATCCAGAGGAGCATGGGTCTTATCATTCTGGGTCACACTGGGGGTCCATTTGGTCCAGTATCCAGGCACTGACAGTGGCCAGTACCAACTGCCTCCAAGGAAAGTGCAGGAAACTCTGCAGTTGTCAGTTATGGGGATCTTCAGTCTCTCAGGCAAAACTATTACCAGATCCAGTGTCTGGAGGCTGAAGATAGACCAATTCAGACTAGAAATCGGGTGCACATTTTTATCAGTGAGGGTAATTAACCATAGGAGCAACTTACCTAGGAACTTGGTGGATTCTCCATCACTGACAGCTTTTAAATCAAGATTAACTGTTTTTCTAAAATCTGTGCTCTTGTTCAAGCACAGTTATTGGACTTGAAACAGGTAATTTAATTTAATTTTTTGGCCTGTGTTTTGCAGCAGGTCTGACCAGGTGATTGCAAAGGTCTTTTCTGGCCTTAAAATCTGTGAAACTCCCCTCAGGAAAAGCTTCTTTCTCCCTCCCCTTCTCCCAGCTAGAGGTTAATTCATGCCCTGAAGCAGTAGGAGAAGAGAGGAGTATCTGACACTTTTATAGCACCTCTCAAGTCCGCCTGTCTCTGGACACCCACATTATGCTGATTGCTGAAGAAATGCAGAGTGCCTGAGTCTAATGGTTCTGGTCAAGTAATATCTAACATGTAGCCTGTCACTTATTTAGTAGATTAATCTGGGGTTCTCTGCACGCAGGCACAAAGTCCAGTGTGTTTCCCTGGACATTTTCAAGGAGGTGTTTACTGGGCCTGTGGAGATGGTAAAATCCTTGTAAACATATCTGAGGAAAGGATGAAATGACAGTAAGAACTCCCCATCTGCTGTACTTCAATGGATGTCAAGGCCGTGTAAATAAAACCCCCTCTCTCAAGCTTGCAATGATGGAATAAAAATCTGCAATGGCTTAAGAGCCACAGGCTGCCAGAGCTGCTGCTTTGCTGTTTATCTCTATTCCTTGGGGGTTTGAAGGTTCCTTTCATGGAAGTGTTAGCAGCATGCATGGGGAAAGGAGGGCTGGGCAGGTGTGTCTGTTCTGTATGTTCTTATTCTAACCTCATCACCAAAGTATCTGAGCACCTTTTAATAGTGCATTGAGCAACGCAGATAACATCTGTCATGTGTGGTTCATTCTCTCCGAGGGGGAGAATTGTGTGTCTATTGTGGTTGGGTTTTTTGTTTTTTTTTAATGGCTGTGCTGTTCTGTGTTTATCATAGAGAAGGCAGGTTAAAGAAGTGTGCTGGGTCCTTGGCGCAGGGGTGGGAAGATTTGTGATGTCCTGGGTTCGTGAGGGAGTTCATTCCAACAGTCTTAGACCAGCCCTCGAGAAAGCTCCATCTCTGGCACAAGTGAGCTTTATCCTTATGGTTCTAAGTTTTGTTGTAGCTGAAGAACAGAGTCATAAACCACAGCTCTCATCCCGGAGCTTTAGGGTCTCTGAGATATGCTGGGTGCAGGCCACTGAGCGCCTTAAAGATAGGGACTGCGACCTTGAGCCTCTATTGTATGGCAAGCCAGTGTGGCGAGCCGGGACTTGTTTTGATGCGCTCACAGTAGCCCACGTTGCTGGAGAGATGTGTTGCAGCATTGTGTGTGCTGAGGGGGAATTTTCTTAGTCTCTGAATTCATTACTCTAGATTCCCTTTCGCCTTAGATAGGATTGGATGCAACTCCTATAGTTTTCTTGTTGAGGGAAACATAAGTACTTCATCTTGGAGCTGCTCCAGAGCCCACTGAAGTCAGTGGGAGTTGTGGAAAGGCTCACACTCTCTTCACTGGGCTTTGGATCAGGTCCATGGAGCAGACAGGAGAGCTTGGGGGATTGGCAGTGGACTGCAGAGTCTTCCACCCAAGAGCCACTGCGGTAAAATCAAATCCAGCCGAGGTTGGTAGTAACCACTGGTCATGACTATCTGCTGGCTGTTTGGCCTGTGTGAAATGAGTTTGCTGGGCCTCAGCCCTGTTCCTAAAGGGCAAGTTATTCACATTTGCAGCCAATTGTCCCACTAGATGGCAGCTCTATTGGAGAGGCCAAATGTTTATTAGATCATGGAGGCTGTGCCTACCTCTCCTGCCCTTAGAGGCAGTTACGGGGGGCACAGGTGGAGTGGGAGAGCTTGCATAGCCACTGTCAGTGCTTCCCCTCTTCGCTGGATAGAGGATTTCGGACTCCAAGGCCGTCAGAGCCTTTTGCCAGTGGTAAATTCACATGTAAATAAAGAAAAGCGATTTTAAAAGAACCATGGTTTCAATTAGAAGCTGCTACTTGGCTTGTGCTTCTGAAACTGCTACCGCCCAAATGAATTATTGATACAGTCTTGGGAAGTGATAAATTGTACCACAAAGGTGTAATGTTGAAATCCCGCCCCCTGCCTTTTCTTTAGCCTTTTGCAAATTGAAAGGTCGAGATACAGGCTGGGATTTTCAAAGAAGCCTGAAGGAGGTCAGTGGGAATTAGGCACTCAACTCCTATAGGCATATGTGAAAACCTGACCCTTAATCCCTGCCCTCTGGTTATAAACCCACCCAAGGTTTGTGCCACGGTGCTGCTTTCACTGAGGGCCAGCTGCACCGCTGGGACTCACTGCAGATTCACCCTATGGCATTCAAAATCATGTAGGGCTATTGGGAGCGAGGCTCCACCTATTGCAGGTGGGGAGTTCAGTCTAACCCTTCCCCCCGCCACATGCTTTATCCTCATTTGCCCTGAACCCTGCAGACGTGGTGCAAGTGTTTGCATTTGACTCTGGCATATCCGGGTACCAAAATGACAAACTTATTGTTAAATGGCTTATGACCATCGCAGCAAACCAGGTGGCCTATCTGGTCACGTCATGGAGACTAAAGCTGCCCAATCTTATCTGATAGGCGAAGGAAATCCTAGAAGCATCTCGCAAAGAAAAACAGGAAATGACACCTGCTTGTTACGCATGTAGCTGGCTCGCAGGTGCCTGAGATGGACTCTTTAAGCAAGGGTTCATTTTAAGCTTATGTATGTATTTTGCGGTAATGTGCAAAGTACGGAGGTCACTGCTGAGTTAATGGTTTACACTGGTGTTTACCCTTAAATTAAATGTCTCTGCCAATATCAACTCATTTCCTATAGTACAAACACATACACATGCTCATTCACAAATCCAGCAGTCCTGATAGGAAATGTAATTAACTACAGAGGCTTAGGGGAATGGGATTTGGAAGGAAGAACTGAAATGAGCCTCAAAGGGACTTGGTTCTGTCATGGATCCAGACTGAGAGAATTGTGTATGAAACAGACTGCTGGCCTCAGCCAACTGTGTGTATTTGGGTTGAAAATATTCACCCCTCCCTTCTCTGGTGATATTGAATTAATTTTCCTTTTACTCTGTGCTGCTGTCGAAAGGGGCCAGAGTGATAGTGCTGGCAATTGAAGCTCAGTCTTTATTCGGATATTGCATAGACCTTATGACTATCCCTGGCTTGGCAAATAGGGGCAGGAGAGCAGTTTGAATCAATGTCCTGTCCATGTGTTGGTGCCTCTGGGTAGTTGTGGTGTTTTTTTTTTTTTTGTGATGTGGGGATCTGTTTGCTAGGAAGTGGATTGAGACCCCGCTGCCAACACAGAGCTACTGTCAGGTAGCATTGATTTTGTACCCTGTCGTCCTGGGCCAGATCTGAGCCAGTGCCCTGGAGGTGAAAGGCTCTGTGTCTGATTACTAACACCTTAGGCCAGCCAGTCCCTTTCAAACTTAAACCTGCCACTTCTGATTCCTGTTTGTTTTCAACAGGAAATTACATCACATATGCCAGAAGGGAGGGATGGGCTCGAGCGGTGCATTTTAGCTGTAGAAACATCTTGTTCATGTCCTCCTGTCTGTTTGGCTTGCATCTCTCTCCCTGAGCCCTGGCTAGCTAGTTCCACTAGGTAACCTGCTAGCTCCATAACGCCTCAGGATCTGCATGGCCAAAACACACTGCCTAAGTGGGAACTGATTTATCCATCGGCCATTCTCTCTCCTGTCCCCATGGAAGAGCCTCCTTGTATCAGATACAGCATCCCTGGAGCATGTCACGTGGCCAGCTGCATGCATCCACTTGTTAAATGCCTGTGCCATGACTCAGTGAAAAGTGTTCGGGGTGTTTTTCTTTCCCAACAGCACAGTGATCCACTTATCCCATCACCTGCATAAAAGAAGCCCTTTTGGATGCCTCATCCAGAGTCACATCTCCCCATATCTCCCTTCTCTCCAAGGTCCAAATTGACGCAAGCAGAACATCAGTTTCAGGAATGAAAAATGACATGAGATTAACAAGACACTGTTTCTAGAGTCCCCATTTCCATCCTCCTGTGTTTGATGTAATTTCACAGTAACAGTTGGGTGGAACTATGGGGGAATGGCCGTGCTTGTGTGGGATGGGCCTAAATCTCAAAGAGATGGCCCTCCTAAAGAAGGAATGCTTGGAAGGTATTAGCCTTTAAGCCTGAGCTGCAAAGATCACACTTGGATTGGAACGATCCCAAAGTTGGACGGTGGATTGGGTGCAAGGAGCCAGGGCAGCAACTACAGAGGGTCCTGTCTTCCATTTCAAATGCGCCGTCCTTCTAATCTGCTGCTCTTTCCCCTGGGGAAATTAGCAAGGATACTGAGTGAGGAAACCTTGCAGCCTTGGAATGGTAACAGCTCTGTGCCAAGGTTAAATTTCATCTTAGGGTTTTAGTAAGGCGTCTCTTTTCTTAACCCTGTCGTGTTCAGTGGTGGGATTTGTCAGTGTGTCCAGTTGGCACTGGACAGTTAATGAATGTCTCTATAGCCCATATAATCCTACATAAAAGGGATTGTGAGGGCTTTGCTAACCATGTGCTGACGCTGTATTTTCTGTGCACCCAGTTGAAACCTCGAGACCCCTTGGAAAGGAAGAGCTGCAAATGGCTTAAGCATGCAGAGTGATGGGAGGTGAAATGCAGTAGACAGCCTGGTGAAAAGGGAACAGAGCTTCATGCACAGAGGAGAATTCTCTTTTCTCTGCTTGCATGGCTGAGTCCTCTTGCAGGAAGAGACCAGCTCCAAACCAACCATATGGAGGCAATTTTGTAGGTTCTTTCCCCCTGGGGGGAGCGGGGACTGACTATGGTTCTTGCAAAAGTTTCTGTCTGAGGAAGGAAATAGAAAGGGGGCTGTGGAAGCAGAGCCAGAGGACACCCATTCCTGATGGTTACAGCTGATGGAGAAAGCTCTCGTCGCTCCTGTTGCTGCACAGCACACAGAGGACCTGGACGCTCCTTTCAGCATCCGTTGGCTCGAGATTTCGTTGCTCAGGTAGTGAGGTTTGGTAGCCCTCCCCCACCTCCCGCATATCCCCAGCAATGTGTCAGCTGTTCTTGTTCTCCTTATTGCTCTATAAATAATTAGCTGACACAACCGGTTGCTTATAGCCCTTCAATCTCCCTCAGAGTCGCCTCGCCCATCCCCCTCTCTTGGGGGGTTAATTAGCTCTGATCTGTGTTCTCGTTTGGTTTTCCTCTGGCCGCTGTGTCCTCCCCGGTTTGGACAGTTTCTCTGAAGAAATTTGTCTCACATCCTCCTGTTTTCATGCCACTTCTGAAACTCCTCTTTCCCATGCGCAGGAACAGCCCACGGCCAGCATTTAGGGCTTGGCCCCAGCGCAGCTATTCCATGTATGGACGAGGGTAAAATGGGGGAGATTATCAGTTTGACCTCGTGTTAGTGGGACCTCCATCAGTGCAAACCCAGCCTTGCCCTTGTCTCCACATAGGGCTCAGCATCACTGCAGCGACACTGATTGCTGACTATCCATAGGGAAAGCTTTACCTTCCCAGCGCTGACCAGCCTCCCCTTGCCACTGCGATCCGTGAGTAGCTGTCACGCTGCAAGCATTTGTCATCCCAGTTGCGCAATGCGATGGGTCAAAGCCCCCTGCCGTGAGCCATTTGGGATCGACAGACTCTGAATGGCTCTGCATATAGGCCTAGGAACATACCTGAATGTTGTCAGCTCTTACTCTCCCAATAATAATCCTATGTAACTCTAGCTATTAATTGTGCTTCTTGTCCATAAATCTCATAGATTCTAGGGCTGGAAAGGACCTTGAGAGGTCATTGAATCCAGTCTCCTGCCCTCATGGCAGGACCAAATACTGTCTCGACCATCCCTGATAGACATTTATCTAACCTACTCTTAAATATCTCCAGAGATGGAGATTCCACAACCTCCCTAGGCAGTTTATTCCAGTGTTTAACCACCCTGACCGTTAGGAACTTTTTCCTAATGTCCATCCTAAACCTCAAAGCACTTTAAATTGGAGGGAAAGTATCCTTATTCCTGTCTTACGGGGGGGAGGCGGGAGAGGGGGAAATTGAGGCACAGAGAGGTGCAGCAGCGTAACCAAAGTCATCCAGCAGGCCCATAGCAGAGCTGAGAATAGAGCCCCGGCCCAATGCCTTACCCTCTGGAATTGCTAGCGGTATGTGAAATGATATTCCAGTAGAGGCCAGTTGGGAACTACTATCTGCCCTTTCTCATAATTCAAAGTCAATAAGTCACTTGAGTGGAGAAGAGGACTCTTCCCTTGCCCCCCAAAAAATCCTGTCTCTCCATCAAATTTAAAAATGATGGAAAGAAATACCTTTTCTTTCATGTAATATAATCAGTGGACCTCCATGCCACATGGTATAATTGAGACAAATAAATTTGGTAAGACAAACAGACTAGGCCTTTTTGAATAGAGTAGTGAATGCAGAATAGCATAGAAGAGAATACAGAACATGGACCACTGTTCCTTAGCATCCTCTTCTTTCTAGCCTGGACCACATAGCAAGGTCAGTTCTACAAGTCCTTACCTTTGCTAGTATTAGTATTGCATTATGGTTAGGGTGACCAGATGTCCCTATTTTATAGAGACAGTCCCGATATTTGGGGCTTTTTCTTCTACAGGTGCATATTACCCCCCACTCCCGTCCCGATTTTTCACACTTGCTGTCTGGTCACCCTAATTATGATGGCGGGCTGGGATAAGGCCTTCCCTTGAAGCAACCACCTGGTATTATTGACTGTTGGAGCCAGATGCTAGTTTGTTCTAATCTCCTGGTGACGCTGTGTTCTCTGAAATCAGCAGCTATTTGTGCACTCTGAAGAGGGGACTCTCCCATGTATAATAAAGAGTAAAGAACTTGACAGATGCAGTGGGAGGTTTCCTTCCTGTAACTGGGGAAAATCCAGGAGTAGTCACTGAGTTTGTTTGACTCTGCAAAAATTGCTTTGTCTTCTGTATGATCAGGACACTTTCACTCGCCTGCTTCACTGCCAGTTTGTAATAGGCAACAGACCAGAGTGGCTTGTTTGCAGTAGAACTAGCTTTATGAAAATCTTGAAATAAGTATATATATGGAGTCTCATTCCTCCTAGCTCAAATGCTACTTAAGAGTGACCGTTTGTATTGTGGTAGTGCCTGGTCATCTTCCAGGACCCCATTGTGCAAGGCACTGTACAGGTGTAGAACAAAGAGATGGTCCTTGCCGCTAAAGAGTTTATAATGTAGTCCTGCAGCCATTTCCAGCGAGTGGTGACAGTGGCTGCTGTGGTTAGCTGGCTAGTTCAAATGGAGAAGATCTGTAACCCTAACCCAGTTTAAAAGTATTTGTCTATAGTAATCTCTCTGTCTCGGCCCAGTATGAACAGGGTGGCATATGGAGTTGAATCTGCTGCTACATTGAACTCTGTCTCTTCAGCCTTTTTTTGAGGTGGGTGAGAGGGGGACAGCAGGAGGATTTTCTAGGGTGGCATGATTTCCAGTTAATCCATTCTCACTGTTTAATACCTCAAAGCATAGAACGGTGACCCCACTATCCAGGAACCACTCCTGTGGAACGTTGATTATGTCAGGTGAAGTGTTAAGGGTGACAGTGTCCGTTTGTCTGTCTTGATCCATGCCATGTTCATCATGTTGCTGGAGCATAGCATGATGAATCTTCTAAAACAACAGAAGTGCTTATCGACTCAGAAGAATGCCCTGACTTGAACACCCAAAGGCTGTGTATTTCCCTGCCTTTCTTTGTCCTCTTAACTCAGGGAGTGTCCGAACAGCAACACCTTTGGCTGTGTTTCAAATGGTATCCTCAGCGGATGTCTGTAGGGAGTCCTTTGTTCTGCTTGGCCAGCAGGATGGTGGCTGTGATGTGAGAGTTGAATGGCAGGGGAAGAGCTTTGTTGTTTGGTCATTGCTTACATTTCTAGAGCACCTCTTATCCCAGAGAGTCCTGAAGCGTTTTCATGGATAGTGCGTATAGAGATGTAGCTCCCACGTGGGTGGAAATGGAATAAGTGTTCTGCTGCAGCAAAGTCTACCCTGGAGGGATTTTTTAGGAGTTGGAGAGGAAGAGGAGTAACTTGCCCAGCTGGAACTGCATGCAGATGGTAGGTTGGCAGGCAGTAATTTCTGGAGTTGGTGGTGTGTGTGAACCTGGGCTTAATTCAAACTGGATTCTTTAAAAGTCACATGTAGTTGATTGGATTGGTTGCAAGTCCTGTTGAATCATTCTGTTCTTGGTCCATGCTGCATTTATTGTGTCATCATTCGGCCTGTGTTCCATCCTAGACTTCAGAAAACCACTCTACAGCAATATACCTCAAACCCACTGCTCGCTTAGGGTTGGATTCTGCCACTCTTCTTATCCTGATTAGTACTATACCTCCCACTGAAATGGGAGGGCCTGTTTGTGAATGAAGCAAGGGACTACTCCATGTAAGAAAGCGTGGCAGAGTCTGGGCTTTCTAATGAGGATATCTGTACCAGTGTGGGAGAGCAGCACTTACTCAAGGAGAAATGCATGGGGCATGCCCTGCATTACACCAGTGCAGGGTATCTGTGCTTGGAGTTTGCACTGCTGTAGCCCTAATGTGACTAGATCAGCCTAGCTACACTTGCACTAATATCTCCAGTATATGGGTTTTTAACCTTCCCTGCACTCTCCCCCTCCCCGCTTCTTTTTTCTTCCTCCCAAGCCATATTCTCTCAAAGTTCTGCAACCCAACCCACCACCTCTTGGGAAGAACAGGAATGGGTCAGCCTCCAAAACCATGGTTGGTAGACTTTTAAGCAGTCAGAATGAGATGATCCCGAACCACATCCCTGAGCCTTGAATAGTCCAGAATTTTTTGTTTAAACGCTTGCAGCTCAGGCCAATCTCCTTCAAAACGACAATCCCTCCTCCTGCAGCCTCCCACAACCCTGCAGTTTGTTTGTCACTGTGAAACAGTGAGTCAGTTGAGACTATTAGTGCTGCCTCCATGTTGCCCTTTACCTGATTTGATCTATTCATTCAGTTTCACAATCCCACCCCCCCAATACTACTTCTCCCTCTCGCTTGCTGCCCCCTCTGATTACGTTTTTTGCATGTTGTTGCTCACACGTTGTGACCTCGCTGGCTTGTGTGCATTTCTTCTGTGTCTCAGGAAAGTACTCTTGATTACCTGGTCAGAAACA
Organism: Gopherus flavomarginatus; assembly: GCF_025201925.1. Lineage (NCBI taxonomy): Eukaryota > Metazoa > Chordata > Testudines > Testudinidae > Gopherus > Gopherus flavomarginatus. The sequence goes on along the minus strand of NC_066621.1, from coordinate 13,687,057 downwards.
TGCTGTGCATTTTATTTTTAGCAAGGTAGGGAAAATGAAATGTGCCAGGAATATCGGATGCACTTGGGAGACAGGGCTGGTTTCCCCCTTCTGCCAATGACGTGAGTTCCCTAAGCAAAGGCAGGTTGGGTGGAAGTGATCCCTTGTTGACAGAAACAGTTTCAATGCTCAGGCCCAGGTTTGGCTGTGCAGAGAGGGGGAATGAGGGCCTCTGGCAGGTGGCTCTGCTTTAAGCTCAGGCTTTCTCTCTTGCTGTCTGCCTTTGTGCTTCTGGAGAGGGCTTTTGTTCCTATCTGAAAGGACCAAATAGCTGCTACATCTGTCATTCTAGGAGAGCGGCCGTTTGGGTGTGTTTGAATAAATACTGGGCAGATGCCCTTCTTGGCCAAGGACTGGCTCAGGGATCGCAGAGACAGGCTGTGTCCCATGTGTATCTAAGGGAAGGGCCTGCTTGCATTTTACAGCCTGGCAGCTGCTGGCTGCACGCAGCAGTGTGAAGAGGAGAGCATCCCTGATAGATGTACTGGAGAGAAGATGCTCCTCTCCTGCCTTCACCCAGTGTAAATGCACTGCAGTAAGCTCTTACACTGCCAATCATTTGCAAGATTTAAGAGCTGTTGGGAGGCAGCGTTCATAAGACTGGGTCGCTTGCAATTGCCTTTACTTTCTTATTATGGCAGCACTTAGTGGCCTTGGCTGAAATCCAAGCTCCATTGGGGCAGTCCCTACTCCAGATAGCTTACAGTCTAAACAAACCGGATGGGTGGGGGAACCAGAGGCACGGCGAGGGGAAGTGGCTCACTGGAGGTCAGCTAGACGGTTGATAGCAAAACTAGGAAGAGAACACCAGGGTGGTACCCTATCCATTAGACCGTGCTGCCTCTTAGGCAGGTGCAGCAAGTGGGGTGGGGAGTGCACTTGCTTTCCAGTCAGTGGCAGGTGATACTGACCATGCAGGGATGCCAGGACCCTATGACGTGCTGTGGGGATCCCTTACTAGCACTGTAGGTGTAAGTGGCATTTGAGAGGCCATGTGAAAGGGGGCAAAATTGTCTTGTGGGTGGAACATGGGGTTGGACATTAGGAAGTCTGGGTTCTGCAATGAACTCACCCTGGTTCGCTCATGCTAAGTTTGTGGTAGAGTTCTATCACCTCCGTCGCCCTGTCTCCATCAGTAGAATGGGGATATTTACTTACTGGCTTTACTCACAAGAGCAGTAGATCTGGATAGACTTTAAATCCAATATCTTCCTTTGGAGACTAGTATTGGCCTTATGTGCAGCTAACTCCTTAATGGCCTGTTGAGCACCTCTGTCCATTTGAAGGCTCAAGGCAGGAAACTTTTAATTCCTAGTTTTATTCAAATGTTGCTTTGAATGTATGTCCAGGGTGCTGGAAAGGGCAGAGACTGAATTTCTTATACAGGGCTGAAGAGTCTTCACCAACTATGGGCACAGCCAACTTCTTAAAACAGTTTGTCCTTGGCCCTAAGCTGTCTCCAGCTTTTGCAGGGTACCAGAAGATTGTGCAACCATTGTGACTCAGGGCCGCTTCCTGTTTAAGTGATCATTTAGCTTCCAGGACGCGGACTTCCTTATGAAAGCTTTCTCATGCAACAGCTGCTTTTCTCTCTGTCCACTCTGGGTTTCCGTTCTCCACTGCCTCATTGTGAAATTGTCTACCAGCTCTGCACTGTGCTGACAGGTGGAAAGATTCTTAACTATATGACATTGTGGTCAGTGTCTGGAGCTTTCTGTGGCAGAATTGCTATAAAAATGTAGAACCGCAAACCCCGTTTGCCATATGCAATCAGAGGGACTAGATTTTTTTTTAAAAATAATGGAATAGTGATCTTCAGGATTCCTAGCTCTCTGACAGTGGAATATACAAGATGCTTTGGAGAAAGGTGCAAGAAACTCCACCTTGGACAATGGTGAGATAATTTCCCTGCACGGGAAATGAGTTCTACAGGTTAAGTCTAGAGTGGGTATAAAATACCAACTTGTTATTTCTCAGTTTCACGGAAGGTCTCCTTATTCTTCTGTTTATATGGGAAGGTGAATAGAAGCATCCACATGAGCTCTATCCTGTTAATTATTTTGTATAATTCTGTCACGTCCCCTCCGATTCATCTCCTCACTAAGGGTATGGCTACATTTGGAATTTCAAAGTGCTGCCCCGGCAGCGCTGTGGGAGCGCTGCCGTGGCAGCGCTTTGAAATGTGAGTGTAGTCAGAGCGGCAGCGCTGGGAGAGAGCTCTCCCAGTGCTGCATGTAAACCACATCCCTTACGGGTGTAACGTGCAGCGCTGGGAGCCGCGCTCCCAGCGCTGCTGCCCTGATTACATTGACGCTTTAAAGCGCTGTATCTTGCAGCGCTCAGGGGGGTGTTTTTTCACACCCCAGTTGCAGCGCTGTAAAGTGTGAGTGTAGCCAAGGCCTAAGTTATAAACAATCCCGTTCTTTTCAATCTCTTCTCTTATGGAGATACCACTATGCCTCTAGTCACTTTGAACTACTCTTTCTGTTTCTACTCCATTGAGTGAAAGAGACCAAAGCTGAACAATGTTCCATATCAGGATGTACCTCTGATGTAAATATTATTTATATTACAGTAGGGTAGGGGAGGGTTGTTTTGCCACACACTGTATATTCCTTATGCCAATAGACAAGATAGAGAGAAGGTGGGCAGGAAAACAGAGGATCCAAGAGGTGAAATGACAGCGGGTCAGTGGCAGAGCTGGGAATAGAAACAAGGTGACCTTGTGCCCAGTCAAAAGCATCGAACTGGCATGCCTTTGTGATAGAACGGTATTAACAGTGTTCTTAATCCTGTTCCTCGTGCAAGCTAGCATTTTAGGGCTGGGTTTTTTTGATTGCTGCTGCACATTGAGATGGTTTTCATTAGTCTGTCTATCCACAGTGGCACCCAGGCCTTTCTCTTGAGTGACTACAGTTAATTTAGAACCCAAGAATGTGGCTGAGTGATTCAAATTATTCCTTCCAATGTGTGACAGTTGGCATTTGTCAACACAATGTCATGTGCTGTCGTGCTGCCCAGGGTTTAAGGTAGGCTGTGAATTAGTTGTTCCTGAATAACCTGTGTGTGGACGCTCTTATTCCAGAATAAGAGTGCCTTGTTCCTGCTGCAGTAATTCAGGAGACTAACTCCATGTGTAGATAAACCTTTAGATGCTGCTGAAGATCCTCACAGTCTTGTAACCTAAATAAATTCTTATCATTGGCAAAGTTTGGCCACTTCACCGTTTACCCAGTGATACAAAACAAATGAATACAGTGTGTGACCTTTTCTTTAAAGCAACACCAGAGTGATGAAATTGCTGACTAACTGACTTGGATCTTGCCTCATTCACAATCTGTGAAAACTCAGACAAAGGAATTATCAGTCTTCTTGTCTCAAAACTAAACATGCCCAGTTTTTTTTTAACATTTCCTCATAGGTCACATTTTCTAAGCCTTTTATCATTTTTGTAGCTCTCCCCTGGACTCTCTTCAGTTTGTCCACATCAAAATTCGGGTGTCAAAACCTGGAAACTGTTCTCCAGCTGAGACCTCACCAGTGCTGAGTAGAGCTGCACAATTACCTCCCATGTCTGACATGCATCACATTGTTGAGTCATATTTTGGCTTGGCAGAATTGGATTTATATTTTGTAATTTCAGTGGTTAATATCAATGTTTATTTTTAAAGCCTCTTTAAAATTTTAATTTTTTTAAATTTTCAATTTCGGGAAATTATGAGGGGTCACACTATGGGAGGAGTCAGACAGTTATTATTTAGTGACAGTAGAGGCTGCGATTCAAAAAGTCAAAGCTTTATAACTGTTAGAACACAAATTGTCAACCTCACACATCAAAATACACAAAGTAAATATCGTTAAATGAGACTCTAAATACTCAAGCAGCATTTTTCTTACCTCACCTATCTATAGATTTCAGTGATTACTGATGGAAATATTTTTTGCCACTTTGTGTGTGTACAGTGATATTGACATTTAATGACACTTAACAATACAAATCCTTTCCAGCCCACTCAAATTCAGTTTGTGATCCACTGTAACTCCCAGATCTTTTTCAGCAGTACTACTGCTGAGCCAGTTATTCTGGGCACTGTTGTAGCCGTGTTGGTTCCAGGATATGAGAGAGACAAGGCAGGTAAGAAAATATATAATAAAATATAATATGAATATTCCAGTTATTCACCATTTGGTTGTTATTGTTTGCACTTGTCTTTATTGATTTTCATCTTGTTCATTTCAGACCAATTCTCCAATTTGTCAAGGATATTTTGAATTCTAATCCTGCCCTCCAAAGTGCTGGCAACCACTCCCAACATGGTGTGGGAGTGTCCATATTTTATAAGCGTACTCTCCACTCCACTTTCCAAATCGTTAATGAAAATATTGAATTGTACCAGACCCAGGACTGGCCCTTGTAGAACCCTGCTAGATACATGCTCCCAGTTTGACAGCGAACACTTGATAACTACTCTTTGAGTAGAGTCTTTCACCCAGTACTATGTTTGCCTTTTTCCGGTCCTCTGGGACCTCATCCGTCCTCTGACTTCTCAACAATAATTGCTAAGGTTCAGAGATGCATCAGCTAGTTGTTTAAGTAACACGAATACATCTAACTTATCTAAATATATTTAAACCTGTTTTTTTCCTACTATGGCTTGTGTTCCTTTTTCCCTTGTTAATATTAATTGTGTTGAGTGTCTGGACATCATTAGCTTGAGGTGAAGACTAAAGCAAAATAGGCATTAAACACCTCAGTCTTTTTAATTAGTGTCTGTTATTAGCTCTCCTTGCCTAAGTGGAGGACCTACACTTTCCTTTTGTTTTTCTCTTGCTCCTAATTATTTAAAGAGTCTCTTCTTACTGCCTTTTGTGTTCCTTACTATGTGTAATTCATTTTGTTCCTTAGCCTTTCTAATTTTCTCCCACCTGCTTGCGATAGCCTTTTGTATTCATTCTTTGCAATTTGTCCATGTTTCCACTTTTTGTAGGAATCCTTTTTAATTTTCAGGCCATTAAAGAACTCCTGATGGAGCCATATTGACCTCTTACTATTCTTCCTAGCTGTCCTTCGTATCGGGATAGTTTGCTGTTGTGACTTTAATATTATCTTCTTGAGAAACTCTCAGCTCTCCTGAACTACTTTATCTCTCAGATTTTTCTTCCTCTGGGGCCTTACCTACCAGTTCTCCGAGGCTGTTACTTTGCTTTCCATTTTCCGTAGTTTCCTGCTCTCACGCCTTCCTTTCCACAGAATCACGAAGTCTATGATTTTTGTGATTTGTTTTCAGCGAATTGCCTTCCACCTCAGGATTCACAACCAGTTTCTCCCTGTGGCTCAGAATCGAGTCTAAAATGGCTGTCACCATGGTTACTTTCTAAACTTTCGGAAACAAAAAGTTGATTCCAATACAGTCCAATACTTATCTTGAGATTTGCCATATTACTTTTCCAACAGATGTCTGGGTAGTGCAAGTCCCCCATTATTACCAATGCACGTGTTTTGGATATTTCTGTTATTTGTTCTAGAAATGTCTTGGCCACTTCCTTCCCCTCATTTGTTGGTCTATAGTAGACTCCTACCATGACCTCTCCACTGATTTCCCCCCCCCCCCATTTATTTTCACCCACAGACTTTAAATTGGTTTGCCGCTCATTACCCTTGGACCTCAGAACAAATGGATATATTCTTGATATATAATGCAACACCTCTCTCTTTTTCCTTCCTGTCTTTCGTGAATAAGCCATATCCCTCTATACCAATATTCCAATATCCCCAAGTGTCTGCTACACCAGTTAAGTCATAATTTAGCTTATGTACTAATACTTCCAGTTCTTCCTGGAATACGGTGTGATAGTTGTTTCCAAAGCTGCATACTTAGCCATCAAGCATATGCTTAGGTTTAAATGCATGAGTAGGTCCTTTGACTTTAGTGACTGCATATGCTTCAGTGTTTGCTGGATCAGGTCAGAGTGCTGAGTGCTTGCTCTCTTCATTTCGAACATAGCAGAGCCTAGATCTTAAACCCGGTATTCCAATTGTGGATGTTCTGGAACCATTTGGAGGTGCCCCCTCTACCCTACTGTGCAGTGTAACACTCTGTATATGCATTTCAAAATCCCATGAGCCTGTATTTTTGTGTGTATGTCCATCAATTGCTTTCTGTGTATTTCCCTCCCATGGAATACCTTCACTTCAGAATATTCCCCCTCAGATGTATTCGCTTGGTTTCCCTTTCTCGCCTTCATTTCCTGCCTGTATTTGTAACCTCTCTTGGGCTCCCTTCATGTATTTTTTTCACCATCCTCCCTGACATTTGCATCTCCTCAGTGAATTTCATTAGTGTCCAGTTGACTCTCTCTTCCGGATCATTAATAAAGATGTCCCACATGACCTGTTCTCACATCCATCCCTTTGACTCCCTGCTAGACTCGTTTCTCCCCATCCCTTTCCCTGCGAATCTATGTGCTGCAGTTCGTTGTTGATCACCATCAGCCAGTTTGGAACTCTGCGTAGCAGCACTCAGAGTATGTCCAAGTAATTTGAATACGCTTCTTGATTATCATGATGGAAAATCTTTGATTTCCCCTCTAGGCTGATTCCTCAGCTGAAGAGCAAACATGGGAGTCTTCACACTAGTCTTTACTAATGTTTAAAGTATGTTGAGTTAATTGGCAATTGATTAACTTGAGGTAAAGTCTAGCAAAGGCAAACCTCTGTGGCCCTGTCTTCACTACAAAAAAAGGTGTGTTTCTTTCCTCATTTTAGCAATTTATGAGGTAAAATCCAAGCGAATACAGGCAGTTTGCAGTTCTCAAATGTTAGCAGGTCTAGGTAAACCTTAGTGTCCCTCCCGCCTGTACCTGGATTTGCTAACAGGTGTGAGAACAGACTGCCTTGCCTTTCACTAGGATTTCACTTCATGTTAATTAGCATGAGGTAAGAGCACACCATTTTCCCCTAGTGTGGTCACATTCTGAGGGAAGCTTTTTCTTTCTCCCACCCTGCTCACCAGGCAGAAGGGAGGGTGCCAGTCTCTCTGGCTCCCATTCACAGGGCTGTCATGAGAGACTCATCTTTTTCCAGCAGAAGCTATATTTAGCGTGTGTGCTGCTCCCCTGGGACAGTAAGTGGATCATTTGTGGCAAACATATTGGGTCATCTGAGCTGTAGAGACAACAGAGCATCTGAGATTCAGCAGGAAGCCAGACTGTTAGGCAGGCGACTGGAGCAAGGTAGCAAATCAGAGGCGTGTTTTGCCCCCAGATTGGACAAGAAATGCCTGCCTCTCAGTTGCCAGTGCTGTGAATGGAAGGTGTAAACCCTCCAGAAATCTGGGGATGTCTTAGTGCCCAGAATGTGATTGGCACCTCCCCCCCACCAAATACCAACACCTTTCACTACATCAGCCTTCACAGCCCTCTGCCCCTCAAACCCAATTTGTCCCATGGCCTCAGTTGCAACCTCTATTTGCAGCGGGTCTTAACTTCACACCCAGTCTGCCTCTCGCCTAGCAACATGTTCACAGCGAAATTGTGACTGTCGGTGGCATTTCACTTGTAAACTCTCCAGTCAGAGTCTCTTCGTTCCTGCCTGTGTGCGTGTGTGCGTATAGCAGACCATAGGACAGATTTCCCTTCTGCTTGACTGATCGGCTTCTCTGTACAAATCACGTGTGCCATTCTTGGTGGGAGTGGGAGAGAGAATTCTGGAGCGTTAAAGTTTGTGGAATTGGTGGAAACTTCCTGGGTGAGTCCTGGAGTGATTCATGGCAAATCACAGCCTGAGGAGGAGGTGAGGCTGAGTCAGTGCAGTGGTGTCTGAATACATGCACTTAATTTCCTAATACTGTTGTGTGTTATCCCAGCTGCCTGTCTTCTCTAGTATCCTTCCCGTCTGCCTAGATTTCAATGCAAAGAGAATGGCAAAGGCTTCAGCCTGTGCCTGAAATGCACGGTGGAGGTCTGGTGAGAAGGGGACAGGTGGGATTCGTATTGTTCTTGTAGGGATGCTGGCTTTAAGAACACTGCTCAGAATCTGGCTGTCGGGCAAGTGCCGAGCTAATGCAGGCCACCCCTTCTGGGTGCCATGTTCATAGCTGGAAGTTGGGGAGGGGGCTGATACTTTTCTGTCACAACCATATGAGCAGACCCAGACAGCGTTGCTGTTCTGTGAAGTACAGGAGGGAATGTGACTCTGTCGTTGGCAATAAGTGATGCGGGAGGCACACAGCCAGACTTGCAGGAGAAAAGATCTCCACTGAGCATGCTGAGAGGCCAGGGCTGCATGTGGAGAGGCCTGTATTTTATCTAGTAGCAGCCTGGCCCAGCTTGTGTGCTGAGCTCCGGATGTAACACCAGACAGGATCCCTCCTGGAATCTTACCCTCTAGCTCCAGTCCCACTCATCATACTAAACATGGCCAATTGGAAGGAACTGGAGCCACGGGCAAGGTGTGATGTGTGGGCTTCTCCACTGCCTCTGCAAGAGAGCCAGGGTGAGCCTCTGATTAGACTTTGCAAAGGTGCAGTGAACCAGCAGCTCCTTTTGGAATCACGGGTGCTGCGAGCACTCGGCCCCTTTGGAAACCAGGCTCTGAAGCTCCCATTGCCAAGCGGCCCACTAAATAAATGCAGTTAGGAAGGCTGAGCTATTCAGTGTGTGGTCTCGAAGCTCAGACAATGGCGCTTATTTAAGTGTCCAGCATCTAGCCTGAGGATTTCAGTGAAGCTAGCAAGTATGTTTAGCCTGGTGTGTAACTAATTTCTTTCATGCTGCCTAATGGCTCCTGAGGGATCTAAACTGAGCCAATAGACACAGTGCCAGCAAAAGCCATCTGCTTCACACTGTGGATATGTGTGTGTATGTGTGTGAGAGACAATGACATGATACAGCAGGTAAACCGTTGCTTTACTATACCACCTAATGTTGACAAAGGATGCATTTCCCCATCCCCACCTTTCATTCTTTCCACACATTTTCTAGAGGAGTGGTTAAGGCACTGGACTGAGACTCAGGAGTTGGGGGCTCAGTTCCCAGCTCCGCTACTGATTTCTTGCTTGACCATGGACAAGTTTCTTAAATTCTTTCTGTCTCAAGTTCCTCATCTGTAAAGTGGGGATAATGATAGAGAGGTTGTGAGGATAAATTCATTCATGCCTGGGAGGTACTCAAATGCTGCAGAACTGGGGTCATATACCTAGATAGAAACCAGGAACCTAATTTGATTTTGGTTAAGTGGTGCAGGAATCTGGAGTATATTAGAGATGAACATGGTGAGAAAATTCCTGTAAGTAGGGTGAATTTCAAGGCACTCATCTTTCATTGGGATGATATCTTTCACTGTTCTTTTATCCCACAGACTGCTCGTTTTAAAGAGCACATTTCTTGTCATCCTTCGCTGCTTCTTTTTTCTCCATTGCTGTCCAATATTTCATTCCCCACCCATGTATCTGGCACAATCTTAGCATAATCAAAATAGCTGCATTTTTTTTCTCCTTTGAATGCTGCTGGGATGGGATGCATCTGGTGAGATGGGCTTGAATAATTTTGCGGCCTCTTCCCTCCTCATTGTGTCTAATTAGGAGCCTATTACAGGAAGTCCCTAGTGGAGCTGGAGCAAAATTAGCACAGGGATTTCCCCATTTGCATCCTTTGAGGCTGCTACTTGGCCAAGAAGGTTTATTTGTGCTAGCAGTTATCTGAGGCCAAACTCATGGGAGGGTCTTGCAAATCTCCTAAAATAGAACCATTTTTTGAGGAGGACTGGCTTCCTGGCTTGCTTCTCTTTAAACTAGCTGTGGCCACACTGGTTGACCTACCAGGAAGTCCTTCAAGCTCTCACTCCCCATCTCTCTTCCCACCCCAGATTTGAAGGTGCCTTCAGAGATGATGCTGGATAGCAAACAAAATGAATATTCTTGATGCGAGGAGGGCATGAGTGTCTCTTACGTAGTGTCTTCTGTGCAATGGGTATAAGTTACTGAAACTGTGCCTTTTACTTGAAGAGACCTTTGCAGTTTTCAAGTGTATTTCTGCAAACACCTGTTTATGTCCAGCTGACTCTATTTTCTTTCCTACTTTTGTTTTTAAACTTCCAAAATATTTTGTGTATACATAGAAGTATCTTCACTTTTCTAATCAGCCTCCTCCTCCTTCCCCTCGTTGACTGCTTCAGTGGGGCTACAATCCAGACTATTACAAGGGAGTCTGCTTTCCAGGTGTGACTAAACTGCTGTGTGGAACACTAGCCTTGCATGTCTCTGATGGTATGTGGCAAAGTGACCAGCAAGATATTTGTATGTCTTTTATACCGTAGATGCTTTAGTGTATGGTAGAAAAGGAGAAACAGAGTAAAAAATGAGAATGTTGTCTAACTGGATCTTGTATATGTATGGAGGCTATAGGTTGTAAGGAGTCTCACAAGACACAGCATGGAAGTCCACACATTTAGTTGAAGGCCTTGATTTAAATTTTGGTTGATCCCAAAGTATGACCTGACCATCAGCTTTTATTTTTAAAATGGAGCTTCAGAGGTCAATTGATCATCAGAAGGAGAGTGCTGTGATGTTCCTTTTGAGACAAAGCTGCCAAGAACTGAATGTTGCAAACAGGAACACTAAAAGACAGGTTTACCCCTTTTGACTCCAGTGAGGTTCAATGGGACATGGGGCATTTGGGAGAAGGATGGATCAGGAAAAATGAATACTATGCTAAAAATAAATAAAAATAAAATAACGGTTCTTCCTAAATAGGGACATTCCATACTTATACTGAGGGTATGGCTACATTTGGAATTTCAAAGCGCTGCCGTGGCAGCGCTTTGAAGTGTGAGTGTAGTCAGAGCGACAGCGCTGGGAGAGAGCTCTCCCAGCGCTGCATGTAAACCACATCCCTTACGGGTGTAGCGTGCAGCGCTGGGAGCCGTGCTCCCAGCGCTGCTGCCCTGATTACACTGACGCTTTACAGCGCTGTATCTTGCAGCGCTCAGGGGGGTGTTTTTTCACACCCCAGTTGCAGCGCTGTAAAGTGTGAGTGTAGCCAAGCCCTGAAATAAATCACACCCCTCCTGAAGGAGAAAACACCAGCTGTCCAACACCTCCACTAGCAAACCAGTATGACTTAGGAACTTATTTGTGTATGGCACCAGACTTCCTCCTCAAGGCTTCCAGCCAATGGCTTTCTCTAAAACATGATGTTCATGGAGAAACTGGAGACCTTCTGTCTTTTCTCAGACCATTGTGGCTGCAGAATGATTGTGTTTCAGCCTCTGCTCTGCAGCACTGCCCTTGTCCTCTGTCAAGGGGACGCTTTCATAACTCCAGGATCCAATTACTGCACGTCATGCCTGCCTTTCTGATATGGCTTCAAGGTTGTTCAACAGTAACTTCTTATATCAGAGTTTAGGAAAACTGGTGGTCCGGCTTTGTGCAGCCTGCTCTAAGCGGATGGGAGCAAATGCCTGTTCCAAATCCTATTGCTAGCTTCAGAGGAATGTATGATTGACTTTCATTGTCCAGGTCCGACATTGTAAATGCCTGGCATGGAAGGTGCAGTACTGGTATCTACAGTCCCTTCCTATAAAGAGGATCATGGCTCCTGACCCTGGAATTCACCTATCTTGATAGCAAATGAACATCAAATGCCCCTCTGGATATCTGGACAGTCACCTGCCTTTTTGCCTGTACAGAAGAAACTCCTACAGCTGATAAAGCTCTTGAGTCTCTCGCTGCCAAATTTCCCCATCTGTGAACAAGAAGAATACTTACCCCCCGCCCCCCTTTGAACCTCTAATGAAAGGTCCTGGGTAAGAGCCTATGCAGCTCTGAACCTTGCTCCTCAAGCATTCACTCACTAAGTCTCCTTGTGGAGTAGGCAGCATCCCCATTTTACAGATGAATAAACCAAGGGTTGGAGAGGTGAAGTGACTTATTAAAAGCTATGGTGGGTTTAGAAATCTGGAGCTTGGCACCAAGCCGTGCTACAACCCAGTGGATCGTATGACCTTGTCTCCAGTTATACTGCGGTAGAGAGGTGATGTGGGTGTCTGTGTCTTCATGTTAGAGGCCCCACTCTCTGACTAATTGCCAGAGGATATGAGTAAATTAAAGCTCTAGCCAGGGATGCTCTAGCAGTAGCCGGCTGATGTTTTTAGCTCTGGAGGTCACTAGTTCAGTCCCTCATGTGTCTGCCAAGGTGTCAGCCATCACATTGGCGTTGTGAAGAAAACTTGGATGGGGTGGGGGAGAGAGAGTTTGGGAAGGAAGAGAGGGAAATTGTCTGTTAGTGGTTGGTTGTTTTTTTCATTTTGCCCAGGGTGGGGAGGGTTTAGTTGTCTTCCTGAGACTTATTGTACCTTTCATCTTATCTGATGCCCTTTGATATAGTCTGGCAAGAGTCTCTTGTCAAGTGATTCTAAAAACCTATTGGGGTTTGCTTTGTCATTGCTGCTTCCTGCTTTTGGGGGTTTTGCTCCGCAGGCAGCTCTGTGGGCGGTCGGTTTTCCCCAATAGGTTTGGGAGCTGCAACCAGTCAGGCCTGTCAGCCCATCAATGAGCTTTTACTGCTGTTTTCCACTATAGAGACACTGTGTGTGTGTGTGTGTGTGTGTGTGTGTGTGTGTGTGTGTGTGTGTGTGTGTGTGTGTGTGTGTGTGTGTGTGTGTGTGTGTGTGTGTGTGCGCGCATTGGTGTGTGCAAGAATTTGAATTCCCCAGCTTTTGGAGGAGCACATTCTGTGTCCTCGCCACAGTCCCTGGGCTAGAGGATTTCGCTCTCCCAACCGGGGCCCTGAGGCCAGAGGAGTTCTATGCTCCTGCTGATTATTGGGGAGTCCTGTGCACCTCCTTGCCCTCCTCGAGCATGCCCATGTGTGTGTATCTGATTGTCTGAAGTTGTGTGACTGTGATTGTCTGAAGTTGTGTGACTGTCTTGTTCTCTGATGATTTATAGATTTCTCTGGGGCTATTTGTCAGTGCAGCACTCTGTTTATGGGCTCTTTTCAAACTGGATGTGCCTCTGTTGTAAGCAATAACCATAAAAAATACTTCCTGCACCTAGTTATTGGATCAGTCTTCTGTACCTAGGAGGTCATTTTTGGAACAACTTGTTCTGCGTATTCCAACTACCTTCCTCATTGACTGTTTCCCACTGTTGAATCTCATGCTGATTGGAGCAAAGCAGAAGTGAGTAAAAGCCATTCATACTTGAAAGGCCATTAAACTGAGCTTAGGGAAGGGAATCGGGAGATGGTGGGAGCACTGTAGTAAGGAGGAGAGTGCAGTTTAATTCCTTCCTTCAAACAAAGGTTTGAAATGCAAGAGACGGGAGGTGGTTCTGTGCTGCTGTGGGCATGGGGAGTAAAGACCCACAATATACTTCATGCTGATGCTTGGTGCATGCCATCAATACCAATTCCATGTGCTGTGCTGATTGTCTCTAGCCTATCAGCCTTGGGGAGTCAGCAAATGAGAATGTGTTTCCCATGTGTCTTTAGCCTTGCAGATGTTCAGGTCAGGGCAGGCTGGAGTCCTTGCTAATTTAAATACCATAGGGATATTCTTTTGCTAGCAAGAAATGAAAATGATCGAGATCCCTTTGGATTCCTCTGTTATCACTTCCCACTTGACATATCAGTAGTGTGATCTCAGCAAAGGCCTAGTTTAGAAGGGGAACCAGAGATAACAGAGGTGGAAGAAGCTGAAGTGAAAATAGCTGCTCGCTGTAGGGTTTTTACTGCAAATTGTCAGTCTTCATATTGGTTATCTTCCTCTTTGCTATTCCTCTACCCCTCTTTCCCCAGACTCTGAGTTAGGAAAGTTACTTCTCACACTAGCCGTTCTCTTAAAAAGTTGTATTTAGAAGGCTTGTATCTTGGTAGCAAACCCTCCTGCAACCTAAAGCATTCTAACCCATGATGTGAGCATTTGCTGTGTGAGGCGGTCGGTGTGTGCTGCTGAAACATAGGAGTGGGCAATGATCAGTTAACCCTTTCTGTACCCTGACCCAACACAAAGGTTCTCCCCCCCCCCAATGAGCATGCTCAAGGTAAAACAGGAAGTACAAATCTTGCCCCAGCTGTAGGCTACCCAAGGCATTGGAACTAAATTAGGGACGTGGGGGAGTTCTTCCTTAATCGATACACTTGAACACACTAGACACAGTGTCCAAGTGATCGGAGCAAGCTGTGGACTACAGCAAAATATTTTTGATTTGCACTGATAAAGCAGCATAAACAGTGACTAGGAGCAATGGATAAGGCTCTGGGCCAGAACTTGGGAGACCTGGGTTCATGTCATAGCTCTGCTGATCTGTAGGGTGACCTATGGGAAGCTATTTTATCTAGTGGTATTTTAATAAAATGCGTTGATATAAGTATGTATATATAAAAGCTATGTACCTGCTAGGCGGTGATGGTTTTATTAATTGCACTGAGCCTTGCATCCAAGGATTTCAAAATACTTAAGGTTGTGAATGATTGTAATCTTCTGAGAGTAGGGTGTTATGATCCCTGTTTGTTAATGTGAGGGGGAACCGAGCCACACAGCAATTAGTGGAATTCCTCCTGCCATGTATTGAGCTGGAGATGGAACCTGGTGTGACATGTCATTCTGTATTCTTTATGAAAATATGGACTGGAGAAAAGCTTAGTTTTCCCGTGAACTTGTGGGTCAGCCTGTGAAGAACGGTTACAAGGGCCCCACAGAGTCAGGTGGTCTTGTCACCCGATACTAAAACATTACCTGGGACTCCTTGTAATTTTCTGCTGTAAGGGAAGTGGGGTCAAACTAGGAAACGAAGGACTCTGGCCTTATGCAAATCGTATTTAAGAGTAGGGAGTGAGGTAATCCAGGCCATCACTTCTCCCCTGCTACCCCACCCAAGATGACTGCTGGAAACAACTAAGACTGAACTGGGGGAAAGAACTGAACCCAGGCTGGAAAGGCATCTGATCTGTGAAGAAGATATTAGAACCACATTTAGGGTGAGAAGAACTTGCATGTAACCAGTTTCTTTAGTGTATTAAGCTTAGTTTGCGTGCTGTGTTTTATTTCCTTAGTAACCTGCCTTGTTCTGTCTGCTACCTCCTTAACTACTTAAAATACACCTGTTATAGTTAATACATTTATTTCTGGTTTATAATATAACCCAGTTTGTGATTTCTAATGGGGTGGGGGAGGGAGGGCGAGAAATTGTGCATACACTCTTCTCCATTGAGGGAAGAGGCGAATATACTATAGCTTTGGGCCTGTATTCCAAGGAAGGTGGACGTGCTGGAGCTAGTCCCGTAAACTGAGTCTTCCCAGAGCTGGGTGTGTGTTAGAGAAGGTTTTAAGAGCCTGGCTCAGCAAGACAGGTAAAAGGGGGCCCATGCTGGCAGAACAGGTAGACTCAGTGGTATCTCAGCACATCAAGTGACTCCCCAAGGAGTCCAACCCATCACACCCAGATCTCCTGACTCCCAGCCCTGCCTCTTACGGAAAAATCATCCTGTAGAATTTAACATTTCTAAAGGCTTCTCTGCAGTGTCATTGTAACCATGTTGCTCCCAGGATATTAGAGAGACAAGGTGAGTGAGGGGATATCTTTTATTGAAGCAACTTTTGTTGGTGAAAGAGACAAGCTTTTGAGCTACCCAGAGCTCTTCTTCAGACCTGTGAGCTCAAAAGCTTGTCTCTTTCACCTGCAGAAGTTGGTCCAATTAAAAAATATTCTGTCATCCGCCTTGTGTTCTAAAGGGTTGTTGAAACATCCTATGGAAATTAATCATTGGATCTGCACTATAAAATTTTATAAGATAGCTAAAAATAGAAGGGATTTAAATCTCGATCAAATCCTATAGGTTTGTAACATAATCTCCATAGAAACCCAGTGGCTTCATCCACTTAAATGCCACAGGACTTCATAATAAGATGTGCGTAACTACAAGACTACCCTTCCTTTCTGCACTCAGGTTGCACTCCTACCCGCCAATGCAGAACAAAGACAGAAATGCTTTTATGTCTTCATCCCTGGGTGTTACACTTGCTCTGTCTTTTCCCCTTCATCCAGGCTGTAAAAAACACATCACTGGTAAAAGAAGAAGGGGCAATGGCATAGGGTGCCTCTCTCCTCTTCTCCCATCCCCCTGTCCTCACGATCTATTATTCATTTATCTTTGCATTCTAGTAGAATCTGAAGCCCCGGCTGAGATCAGGCCCTGTTGTGCTAGGGGCTGTGTCCACGCCTGGTGAGATAGTCCCTTCCCTGAAGATCTTACACTATAAATAGACAAGATGGTCACAGATGGTGGCAGGGGCAAATGGGGACACAGACAGGGGAAGCGAATTGCCCATGGTCACACAGTAGGCCACCTCTGGGAGCAGAACGCAGATCTCCTGACTCCTAGTCCAGTGCCCTCCCTACTGGACCAGGGATACTCAGACTGAGGTTCAGGAGCTGCAAGTGGGTTTGTAATGTGTCTCTTGTGGCTCTTTGCAGCACCTGATGTTAAGACAATGTGTGAGTTAATAATTAACCAATCAGGATGTTTTTACTAGGTTATTAACCCATTGTAGAATACTTGAGCAGTCATTTTTGTTGCAAGATATCTATCTATCTGTCTGTCTGTCTTTAAACCCAGGGTTGTGAGTTCAGTCCTTGAGGGGGACACTTAAGGATTTGGGGCAAAATCAGTACTTGGTCCTGCTAGTGAAGGCAGGGGTCTGGACTCGAGGACCTTTCAGGGTCCCTTCCAGTTCTATGAGATAGGTATATCTCCATATAGTATTATATTAAACCATGAGTTCACATTACTGTGGCTCTTTTGGATAATGTCGATCGCTAATTTGGCACGTGGACCCCTGAGGTCTGAGTGTCACTGCACGAGACCCTTCCCTAGTTTCATCAGAATTGTTACTGGTGGGTGGGAGTGTCCTCAGATGGCAGCCTGGAGACTAATGGAAGCTCTCTGCCTGGATTTGCTATTTGTCACCTGACATGCACATTCAGAATGTACTGGGGGTAAATGGCCAGTGGAAGAGGCATGAGAAGTGACACTAAGAATAGGAATGATAACAGCACTGAAACTCATTAGCAAGTTTCCTGCCTTTTCTGAGTCGAGTTATATCCAGAGGCCTCTGGGATAAGGAGGGAATGAGCACCCTGCTGGCACCTTACCCCCACACTCCTGAAGCGTTGAAAGGCTGAGCTGATTCGGAAGGACGATGCGAATGCCAGCTTTGTTAGACTCGTGCTGGAAACTGGGGTGGAGAGGGGAGATCTAATGCTGCGTGCTCTGCTGGAATGAATACAAGTGGGGGTACTGTCTGGGGACTCGTAGTTCTGATGGCGATGGCTCTTAGTGTTGGAGCACGGGGAAGGAGGATGAAGAGGAGACGCTGCCTCCCGAGAGAGGGTGTATGCGGGATGCAAAGGGGGGGGGGCATTATCCTTGTCATTGGCCAAAATTTCCCTCTTTTCCATACTGTTATGTTGCATGCTGCCACGCCTCCACCCCACCCATTACAAAGATGGATGTATTTCGGCAGTGCTGTGCTCACCTCTGGAGCTGTCAAACACATGGGCTGTCTGACGTATTCATGTGACCCACATGAATATTTAGAATCTAAGTTTTCCTTTTTTAAAGTAACCTCATGGTTGCAGAGAGAGGCCTCCAAATGTAACCAATTCAGGGTGGTCTACCTGAGTCTGCACATGGCCCGAAACAAAGACTCTGAGAGGTGTTAACTCTACTGCTTTCTTAGCCTCTTTGACTCCGAAGCCAAAGGACACTTGAAAAGTCAGCATGAACTATTTGGAGGAATGAGTGGGAGTGAAACCTGTGAGTGGGGGGAATTGAGAATTACTATAGGGAAGGAAATGCAGGGAGAGGAGGAAGGGAAACAGAAAGGAGGATGGTGGAGGAAGGAGAACCAAAGGGCAGAAATTATGATGGTCCTGAAGGCGAGGGTATTTTTGCACTGAGTGAAGCTGAATGCAGCAATATGGTACTGAACAAGTGATGATACTCACCAAGTTCATTTACTAAACAAAGAAGTTCCCCTGGAGCTCTGTGCAGACCTTCTACTGGCACCAGCTGAGAATCACTGTGGGTTGGGAGGAGTATGGAGACTGAAGCTTTAATCCCGGACCATAATTAACAATGAATTTGAGCACTCTCCCAGAATGGGTTTTTATCCCCGGTCTATGCAGCAGGTCAAAGGTGCCTGTAGCCCTTTGCAATGCAGTTGTGGTTCGTGTGTATATGTAATATAAGTATCCCTTCTTGATCTCTCTCTCCTGTTTTTCTTCCACCTCCATTTCCAGCTGCTCCGTCTGACCTTCCCTGGACTGCCAAATACTCCTACTCTGCAGGTGTTTCCACTTGGGAATTAGGGACATCTCTAAATGTTGAGATCTTTCAGCCTCAAGGCCAGATGCCATGGAGTGATTTTTGCCTGGCTTCTGCACGGCCTTCTTGTCAATGTCCTGAACCTCAGAACCAGAGCTGTTCGCTTTTCTTTCAGGGCTCCTGCAGTCTGCCTGGCATATTCCCCAGTAATAAAAGCCTGCCTATGAAAGAAACGTGATTAAATCTGGCCTTTGTTAAACATCTCACTGCTGTGACCTTCATTCTGCTATCAGAAAAACCTCCTGAAATGGAACAGATTACCTTTATCAAGAGTTAATCACTCTCCTCTCCCATCCCAAAATGGACTGTTCCCCATTCCCCAGGGAAACAGGAAATCTGTGGTGGTGGTAGTGGGGTCTGAGTATTTATTTAGTTGAATTGCAGATAGGGCGTTTTGAAAGACGGAGCAGCTGTTTACTTGCCCATGTGGGTGTCTGGATATTACAAAGGCAAATGTTACTGTGGTCTTGCTGTACCTGTGCAGGTTATAGGGGCCACGGCTCTGATTTCATTAGTAATACACTGAACTGCTTTAGAAGGATTCTGAGTTACCTCTTAAAAAGTAGGTAGATCTATTTATACCCTCCCCTGTTTGTTATAGTCAGAATAACATGAAATTATTTCCTGCCGTCTAACTTCTTTAGCAGGCGATTGCAGATGATTCTTCTTTTCCTGCCGCTCCTCTGCTCTGCCAGGCTTTTTGGAAACAGCTGTAAATAATAGAGCTTTTAAAAATAAGTCACAGCTTCTGTATTGTGTTGTGATTTTTCCCAGATTATCTTTTGATGCACTAGCATCTCTCACAGTGGCAGTGCTGCTGCAGACAGCACACTGTTTAATTGTGGGTCCTGCAAATAGTGGTTTCTTAAAATATCAGAAGAGACAGGTTTTTATTGAAATAAACTATTGGAAGAGTTCAAAGGGAGATTCCCTTGCTATTCCCCCTCTCTTGTGTGTTGTATGTACTTTTGTCTTTCTCCTGGGCCGCTGCTCATACTTGCCAGGAGCTTCCCATAAACACCCGCAAAACTACTTCATTGTCCTTCAAATCTCCCCTTAAATCTCTCCTTTGCTGTGATGCCTGCAAGAAAAAACACAAGCTTGACTATGGTTAGGCTACTGAGACCACCGCCTGCCATGCTGACCAATGTTGTCTCATTGCTTCTTTGTCCAGTGACACTATGTGCTGTCTGAGGTGAGAAGCAAAGCGGGTCTGCTTAGGCAAAATGTCTTTTGCTGGGAACAACACAGTAAAGGCAGGAAACCGTTCATCCTAGGAATACCCGGTCAGAAGGCAAAGAGATGTTTGTCTCCACCCAAGTGGTGACGGGCAGGGGGGCCAGAATCCTGATTGGTGGTGCCCTTGCTGTACCATAGAGGGGAATACAAGTGCTGTACCCTGGGATCCTTTTTGCAAACGTAGGGTTGTTAAAAACGCTATGTCTTGACAAAATTCCAAGTTTCATTTTGCCTCCTTCAATTCCCCTTGTGTTTCCAGTGTCATACAATGTTGTGCTTCACTTGTGTCCCCGCCTCCTGTGCTGCATTGATATGAAGCGGCTGCCACGTTCTGCCCCAGAGGCAACTGCATTGGATGAAATGAATTTGTATGTGCCCCTGTGAAATATATTGTGAGATACTGTTGGCCACCTGTGTGTGTGTGTGTGAGAGAGAGAGAGAGAGAGAGAGAGTTTATTTAGATGTGTGAGAAACCATAGGCTCAGGGTGCACTTGACAAAACTTCACCAAAAAAATCCCAAGTACGTACAACACAATTTAACACCTCCCTGCCTAGGGTGACCAGAGAGCAAATGTGAAAAATTGGGACAGGGGGTAGGGGGTAATAGGAGCCTATATAAGAAAAAGACCCAAAAATTGGTACTCTCTCTATAAAATTGGGACTGTCCCTCTAAAATCAGGACATCTGGTCACCCTATCCCCGCTCCGTCAGTGAGCCAGGCAACTTAAAAACTCAAATCCTCTTTAGCGTCTCTCCAGCTGTAATACCCCCGTTGCACGTACACAGGCCCACCGTTTTCATATGCTTGGGCCCCGGGAAGAGGGAAGGGTAAGATCAGCTCTGCACTGTAAGCCATTAATAGCAACCTCCGGCAACTCCATCTTCAAAGGTCACAGGCTGGGATGGGTGGGTGGTGGGGACCGATCTATTTCAGACACTGAAAGGAGCCTCTGCAGTGACTTCCTCTTGTCTCTCATGACTCTATTATTTCCTTGCTGTTTACAGTGTTGGTGCTTCCTGTTCTTTTATCGGCCTCAGCAGCACCCCGAGCGAGTGCGCACAATGGGGGAGGGGTGGAAGCGATAACGTTTTTTTGGGGGTGGGCTATTCCCCCCCCCCATTAAATTCTGTGTATTTTAAAACGTCATGGCTGCCGCCTCAGAGGAAGGAGAGCAAAGAAAACAGCATCTGCCCTCCTGTCACATGGGGCTTGTTCGATGCCAGTTGGGTTTTGTTGCAGCATCGGCGCGCTCGTGGGAAACTGACAGTGGTGACGTGAGAACTGGAGGTTCCCAGGCTAGCCCGATATCCCCAGGGTACCAGGTCACCCACAGGGGAAATCTCATGCTCTTTCCAGGCCAGTCCTGCTGGGCTGTGTGAGAGATTTTCTTCTCAATAAAGGGGGTTGGTAGAGAGTGTGCGTGTGAGAGAGGAAATGGACAAATATCAGAGCTGTGTGTATCCTGTCATCGGGGTGGGCTCACTACCCCCACTGATGAGAATTGATCAGGGGCGACCTGTACCCTTCCCAGAGCTTTGCTTTGAGTTTCCAGTTTGGCTGGTGCCAAAAAACTCCTGTCAGAACAGCTGTTTTGCCTAGTGTCTCTCACCCTCTACTGGTTAGAATCAGAGCAGCTGAAGTGAACTCTGGCATGGGCCTCTTACTGCTAACAGAGACTTTCCTTTAACTCAAGAAGGAGGATCAGAATTCTGAACATGCTTGCTGCCGTGATGTCTTCAGTGACCATGGATTTGGTTATGATATCTATATGGATTGTCAGCAAGTGCACTTTTCTTTTTTGATGGTGTGGGAGAACAGGGTGAGGAGCGGGATGAGCAGATATTTTCCCCCAATCCCTACCACAAATACCCAAATTTAATGTCAGAAAGCAGCACACACTGGAGTGCATTTCTGTTCTTTAAAGTGAGATCTACTTAGCACAGGCTGGAGGTGCGTTGGGGGGCATTCCTGTGTTCTGATTCCTAGAGATATAGTATTGAGGCAGTGAACTTTATGGGTGCCAGTTGCTGCTGAAATCCCTCAGCATGCGTGATGGTTTTATACACTCATGAATGAATTAGAGGCAGCCTGGCATATAGAAAGAGCAGCTTTGAACTTTGTTTCAATTTCATTTATTTATTTGGACTAATGCCCTAAAAGGATAAGGTGAGCTTATTGCAAAAATGGGTTATCCTTTCTGTAGTTCACTGGGCTTCTGTACTAAGGGGCTTGTGAATGGTGCGTGTGGTAGAATTGGCCCTGTGGTACAATATGATTTTATTTCTAGGCTAGAAACAGTTCCAGATAGTACCCAGGCTGTTGAAATCCAAAGTGGGACAGAGATGGTCTCTGGCTTGGTCTGCACTTAAAAACTTACACTGGCATGTACAGATCAGTCAGGGGGTGTAAAACCCACACCCCTTAGAATCATACAAGTGTAGGACTGGAAAGGACCTCAAGAGGTCCTCTAGCCCAGTCCCCTGCATTCAAGGTAGGACTAAGTATTATCTATTCTAGGCCATCCCTGACAGGTGTCTGTCTAATCGGAAAAATTGCTACGCTTGTGAAACCCACTGTGTAGACACAGCTATGCTGACAGTAGGCTCCGTGGTATAGACATAACCTTGATGATTTTGTTTGTGCTTGTACAGTACAACAGGGCCCTGAACCACGATGGGGACTCTTAGGCGCTACTGCGATACAAATGATAAATTCAATCCTGTTTCTATGATATGTAGCTGGGAATAACATCTGGACTTCCATACATTGTGCTCTAGAGAGGGCTGCTGTTAAAAGCCCAGGCGGGGAAAGCAAAGATCCCCCCAACTTCCTAGTTTAGCTATTTAGGTCAAGTATCTCAGTGGTGTTACCTCCATGTTCACCATTTCTCATTGCCACATTCTGGCTGAATTGGCCTTGGATACTGAGGTATGAGTGACCAAGTTATAAGTAATCAGGCTAATGGGATTAGGGGCCAGGTAGCCAAAGAGCGGCTCTTGGCTCCTCTCTCCCTGCAGTGAGGTACAGGTTTTTATTGCAGGTTGGGAATGCAAACTTACCAGGCCAGATCTATACTAGGAGCTCTGTGCTGGAGACTGGTACATTACCCTGGCAAAGTGCTCCTAGCGAGGACTCCATTTATACTGACAAAATGGTGCTTTCAGCAGGATAGTTTGTTCCACGTATCCCCTCCCCTCTCGCCTTACCCACCCCGTGAAATAAACGGTAGAGGCAAAGAGTTTGGCTTGTATAACTGCATTTACAGTAGGGGTTTTTGCTGGCACAGCTCTGTCAGTCAGGAATCACACCTTTGCCCACCCTGTCTGACATAGCTATGCCAGCAAACATTTGTAGAGAGGACCCAATCATCTATCAGGGCACGCACAAACACATGCAAATATGGGACGTGTGTGTGTGTGTGAGAGAGAGAGAGAGGTTTAAAAACAAAACCAAAGCATATTCATTTACATGCCCAAGAGTTGCTGCCTTCTCTCTCTGTACAGTAGAGAAGCAATAACTAACTACCTCTTGAGGAAATGTTGTTCAGCAGCTAGTGGAGAATCTTATTCCTGCTCTAGAACTCGGTAAGATGATTTGAAAACTCATAACAAGGATCTCACTCTCGATAGGGCTTCAGGATTCCTATCCTGTTACATTCATGAGGATTTGTCTGTAAGAGGTGGCATTTGTCTGCTCCCTGACTGGGCCTGGGAAATCCGCAGTGATTCTTTTGTTTTCTTAGCTGCTCCCTGGCCTCTAAGCCAGGAATGCACCATGCAGTTCTGTCTAATAGCCAGCCTAGGCTAGTGGCTTTTCCTTTTGTTTCCTCCCCTTCTCCCTTCCCCCTCGGGGAATCTCTTTGAGCCTGGAATGCAGGTTTGACAGTCTGTGGAATGTGCCTAGCCTCAGCTGGGGCCCCTAGCTCTGTGCTGAGTGTGTGTATACACGGTGGCTGGCCGTATCTGGATAGGCTGTGGCTTGGTGCTGCATTCTTTCCAGGAGATGTCATGCTGTTTGCTGCCAGTTGTAGCTTGGGTTTCCTTGAAGCTTTTCTGGCCGGCTTCTGTGCAGAGCCTTTAACTGAAAACTTTTGGCTTGTAACTAGAGCAGTAGGAGGCAGTGACACCTCGTAGTTAGAGCAGGGGTTGGGAGCTGAAACTCCCTGGTTCTATCTCCCACTCCACCACTGACTCACCGTGTCAGCCTTTGAGTAAGTGGCTTAATCGTTGTATTACAGTAAGGTGACCAGATAGCAAGTGTGAAAAATGGAGAGATTTCTTTTTTCGGGGTGATGATGGAATCGTGTGTATATAAGACAAAGCCCCCAATATTGGGATGGTACCAATAATATCAAGACATCTAGTCATCCTAAATGACAGTAACACCTACTGCGCTGTTGTCTTGGATGCTGTACAAATACATAGCAAGGAGCTTGCAATCCAAACAGACAGGACAGACTGAGAGTGGGAGGGGAAACTGCGGAACAGAGAGAGGGTCAGTGGCAGAACTGGGAATAGATTCCCATCTTCAAGTCCAATGCACTGTCCATTAGACCACACTGCCTTATGTGCTGTTGGTATCACCCTCTGTAAAGTGGGGGAAGCTGCTGCTTCTTGTCTGTGTGTGGAGGGGTGATATTTGGCTTTTACCTGGCAAAGGTCTTTTGATTCTTTGGATGAAAGTAGTCACGGGAGTGCATCGTTTCTATTCAAAAAGTGTTGTGAAAAAAATAATTAAGCCCAGGGTGCCATTTTTGCCTTGAGGGTGGCAGGAGTTGGTTATTCTGTTCGTGGTGTGAGTCAGCTGCTCATGACCCAGTCTGTAGGTGAACTTAGCACCAGAAGACCTTTCGGCGGTTCTGACAGGCTTGCTTGAGGAAACCTGGATGAGATTAGAACATCGTTTTTGACCGTGCGTGAGCCGAAGAGTTAGAGACGGTGCAGCTTGGTGAGGCTGGCTCGAGCCTAGGAAACTGATTGGATGCAGGCCCTCTCCCACTGTACCGTATTGGCTGAGAGAGGCAGTGGAGGAGGTGGTTTTATTACTCCTGTTGTAAAATGAAGCCAAAATTGCTTTTTTTTTTCCCCCCGGTAAAAGAAAAGTCCCAGAATATGTCCCTAACCTTGTTCTAATCCCTTCAGGGAGTCTCTTCCCTTAAGGATGTAATACAGTCTGGCTTGCTGTGACACACCTAAGCATACACCAGTACACCATTGATGTTCTAGCTTATGCCTTTCCAAACCACTGTTTGCCTGAAGCTTGTGCTTTTATTCTCAATCTGAGGCTATGTGCTGCCGAAGGACATAAAATTAGATGGGCAATGTGTAAATCTGAACGGAGCTGAGCTAGGCACTTGAGTGTCCACACATGGTGAGTTTCCTAGGAAAGGGTAGGTAGATACCTCTCCACCTGGGTTGCCCAGCTCTGGTGCTAAGCTTTGCCATTAAACTGAACCGCAGACCCCAAGAGCCTGGATGCAGAATCAGCGAGACAAATATCCAGTCTACTTAACAGCATGCATGCAACAATGAGCCTTGAGATACTTGTTGGAGGGAGGATATGTGGCTTTGTGTAAGACACATTTGTTGTCTTGTATTTAGGAGTCTGCTGCATATATTTAAGGCTGTTTGTCTATGCCGACAAACATGGTAATTAATAGACTCTGGCAGACTAGCAAATCTTTCCAGCACCTGAGAGCTGTGAGCAGCCTTTGTGGAAGTTAGGGGACTCCTTAAAGAGCTGTTGACTCCTGCTGGAAAAGCTGAGAAACGTACTATTTAGAGAGAATCTTGCTTATTTATTTTGTCTTCCCAATGCATGGGATAGGGTTTATAAATAATCTCGGGGGGATGTGTAGCTAATGGGCTTTCTGTGTGGTGCTGAGGTGTGAGCTCATGCTGTGTGTGTTCCCCAACCAACATTAATTCTGTATGGTTGAGGTGTCCATAGCACCCAGCTGGGATATTCTTGGGCTCTTAATTGTGGATATTTAATGTTCCACATCCAGCATAGCAATTTTTAAAGGGATCCACAGCAGCTAAATGGACCCTCTCAAACATCCCATCTGTAATGCTAATATTTCCAATAGAAAATGTCTTCAGAAAATTTAAAATTAAATCCTTCCCTCCCCTTCCAAATTTTTTGTTCTTTCTGCCATTCTTTGGCAGCATTTGAACCATAAAGCCCAGGCATTTATCACTTCCACTAGATGATTGTACATGTCATTGCATCTCTCAAAGGGACTTGCCCCAGGTTTCATGGCAACTGAGTCAAGAAGAACCCAGGTTTCCTGACTCCCAATCCAGTGGACCTTGCTATCTCCCACTTAGCTGTGAGAATGTAGCAGGCTGTTACAGTTAATGGGCAGAACTGCTCAAAGCAGGTATGGTCGTATGCCCTGCTCTGCTAATAATCTGAGGTGATGCTAATTACACAGATAAAGAAACTTGTTTTTTAAAAGCATGTTTAACCTGCCTGTGTCCCTCTAAGCTGGGAGATATCAGCAGTAGCACTGAACACACAGGCCCAGGTCCTCAGAGGTCCCATGGGAATTGTAAATTTTAATTTTTAACTAGAACAAACTCCTTGGAAAATGTTGATATGTAAACTTTCATTGGTGTATGTGTGTGTCTGTTTTTTTTTTTTTTAGCCAGTCATAGAGCTGTACATTTTTTCAGAGATCAAAATATTTCATTGCCGTATTTTTGAAACTTTGAAAAATCAATAAAAATAATTTAAATTCACACTAGCATTTTTTGCTGTTTATAACCATCTCTGTTTATTATGTAGAGGCTTGATACTTCTGCCACTGAACTGATGGGGCATTTTGCCTTTGACTTCAGTGGATGCCGGCACAGTTCCCTATGTACCAGAAGCATAGTTCCCCTCCACCACTCTAGGTCCAGCATCATAAATGCTCGAAGAGAAACATTTAGCCAATGTCCTTCAGTAGCCAGTGCTCCAATAACAGTAATTGGATAAGGAAGTTAGTTAATGTGCTCCAGAGAACTATTTTATTAAGAGCAATTATTGGGTAAATTGATGTAATTAAGGAAACCAGACTCGTGCAACTCAGCAAGATCCTAAATGGACCAATCCATGATGACTTTTCAAGTCATTGAGTAGTAATACTGTCCTCTGACCCTCCTCCTATACCCTCCTTCAGTTGTTTAATGGTGTAGTTGATGGATTCAGTATCTATCAATTAGCCTTTACTGTTTATTTTTCTGTAACATTGCTCTAATTTGGATCCAATGGACTGAATAATCACAGCAGAAAAACCTGTTTCATGAGGTCAGAAGTGTGAACCATCCCCCATGTATCACTAACCCACTGTGCGATCTTGGGAAAATCACTTTTCTTATCCATCCCTCAGTTTCCCCAGTTGTAAGATTGGGATGATGATGATGGCATACCTCAAAGGAACGTGATGAGGCTTGAGGGCAGGTCTACACTACAGCGGGGATTGATCCACTGGTGGTTGATTTAGCAGATCTAGTAAAGACCTGCCAAATTGACTGCAGATTGACCTCCAGTTGACCCCTGTACTCCACCCCTGACGAGAAGAGTAAGGTACCCTCACGGTGTAGATTCAATGGTTATTCACGTAGCTGGAGTTGTCGCGTAGGTTGATTTACTCTGGCAGTGTAGACATAACCTTAGCTTGCTCTGGTTTGTATGGCTCTTTGAGCTCCTCAGGGGAAAGGCGCTGCATAAGTGCACAGCGTGACTTAAAAAAAAAAGTCACTAGGATTTTGCAGATGTTTATAATGTGGATTGATTTCTTTGACCAATACAAAGCTCAAGCCGCTGGGAGTGATGTGATGAACAGCTCCTCTACATGTGCTTGTGTGTACTTCAGATCCACAGAATGGCAAGAATTTTTATGCTGCCACTTTTTGCCACTAGATGGCACCGTCTGCCAGAGAATGCAAACAGCTGCTCTCTGCTGGACTCCATTTATGCGACGGGTGCTGCACGGAGGGGATAGGCTCCAAAGGACCATCAGTCCTACGTATGGACAGACCGTAAACCCTGTTAATATGGCAGGTGCTGATGTTATGTGAGTGGTTTTTTAAAGTCTGCTGCTAGCAGGGGCAGAGCTTTTTGCTACCTGAGCAGACAGGCTGGGAATGCTGTGGAGGTAGCTTCCTCTGCCTCCAAAAGGGGAGAGGTGTTGCATACTATGCTCAAGCAAACCTCCTCCTCCCCATTCTTGCATGTATGGGGTCGTTGAAGGGAGCATTGAGCATCCCTCTGCCAAAGCGTGGGTGGTAGACTCTGATGTGGGATCCCAGAGGAGGACCCTTGTGAATTAGCTATTCACATTTTTTTTGCCAGGGAAGCGCTCTCCAAAATGTCACCCCCACCCCCCGTGTGTGAGTTGACTTGTCCTGACCTTTCATCAGGGATGCTCAGTACCAAGGTCCCATTGCACCCATCCTGTGATGCAGCCCAGTGGTGGGCTGAGATGTGGTACTTCTGACCCTGACTTCACAGCTAAGTGCTGGGAGAGAAAGCAGAACGTACCAGGGTAACGTTGTCATCTGCCTTTGTTGAGTGGGAACGGTTGCAGTGTCTATTCCCAGTAAAAATTAAATAACCCCTAAGGCAGAGTCTGGCTTTCCCTGGAGAGTGTCAATTATTATATCCTTGTTGATCTAAAGATGTAGTAAGTGCAGGCCTCCTGCTGCTAGTGTAAACGTCTTTGGTCTTTACTTGCAAGTTCAATTAATTTAAGGGCAGCTATTTCCCAAGTTACGCTCAAGCAGGAATTAATGACACAACTGTACACCTCTAATAGCTGTTGCTTTGTTTTGCGTTGGCTAAGAACTAGATGGCTAGAATTGCTCATATTCTTCACTAGATGGCGCTCCAGGCATTGTATAGGGCTAGACTTAACTCACAGGTTGTTTTCTCATACCAAATAATAATGGACGAGACTGCATCAGTCTCTGTTACTTTGTCCTTCATGCCCCTAGTTGTATCTTTCCCTGATCTATCTGCAGAGGTCTAATAGAGAGCACATGAAAGCTTTATAAGCAGAATGTCATGGTGTTATGGCAACATCTCAGATCTTTTGAATCCAGGACCTTTTGTTCAAGTGTCTTGGACAAAATTGTGATTTTGGAAATTTTGCTGCATGGAGGAGAAAAGACTGAATTTTCCTTCTTTCTTTTAGATGCTGCAGGACTGCCCCAAAGCCCGCAGGGAAGTCGAACTCCACTGGAGGGCATCTCAGTGTGCCCACATTGTAAAGATCATTGATGTCTATGAAAACCTGTACCAGGGGAGGAAATGCCTGCTTATAGTCATGGAGTGGTAAGTGTTGTGTGAGAGGAGAAACAAGTCAAATCCCCCCTCCCACTTGACCACATCACTTCTCTCAGGGGAGGCCATCACTCTAGAGAGCTGTGCAACCTGTGGAAAATGCATGGGAAATCTTAGGATATTGGGGATCATCTAGAAAGAACTGGTGCCCAGGCTCCCAGTATCTCATACCATGTGTGTTCTGAGCATGTGAATGATTGGCTGCCAACATTTCCAAGTATCGGTAGCTGAAGGCTGGGCCATGTGCCTTTTGGAAAGGCTATGTCCCACGGATTCACAGGGTTTACCTCTGACCCTGCCATCACATTAATTCAAACATTTTGAAAGGAGCATGGCGTATTGGTCAGAGAACGTGGCTGAGGGCCAGGAACTCCTGGGCTCTGACACCCCGGGTGGTTCTATGCAAGTCATTTTATCTCTCTGTGCCTCAGTTTCTTCATCTATCATATGGATTTTTTTTATCCATGTTCACATCATGGCGTGAAAATATTGCTTAATGTTTGTAGAATGCTTTATGATCTTTGAACTGAAACAGAATTTGCAATAGAAATGCGCAGGGTTTTTTATTATAGCCCTTGAGAATTGTTTTATATGAGGTGGGAAGGTTTGATTTATAACCTCAATGTATAGAGGGAGTTCTTGTAATGACTGAGGGCGTTGGTAGGGGGGAAATGGCTTTCTATGATCAGGAAAAAACAAAGCCACTGAGAGATGTAGTAGTTTGGCATTCAGGAGCCAGATTTCCCAAGTGCTCGGCACCCAGAACTGGGGCTGGAGTGTGAGCTGTTGGTTGCTGAGTCATTTGGAAAATCTGGAGCTAGGTAAGCAGGCGTATGACCCGTGGATCCTTATTCTTGTTGTAACAGAACCCATCATATTCTCACATGCAAAGAGTTCTTCATAAACCAGACCAGCTTTTGCCATGCAAAAGGTGTTGGTAGCTTTTGAAGTGCCAGCCATGCTGTCATGTGTGGGGCTGGGCTGGTTGTTGGGCAGCAGTGGCTGTCAGACCAGGGGCACACCACCGGCAAGGAGCAGGGAAGAGAGTGACAGGCTGGTGTCACAGCAATGTCTGAGCGAGTCTGGTGCTCTCAGAAGTTTGATACGGGGAAGGAGGAATGAAGGGGAAAGTATTGAAACCACATGCCAACCGCAGCTGTGATTTTTAATGCAGCTTCTTTGCCAAAACGTCTCCGCTGGCACAGGCTCAACAAGTTGTCAGGGGGTGGGGAGGGGGAGACAGAGGAGCAGTTCAGGGTTTGCAAAGGTTAGGCTGCTGATCTGTTGCACAAGAGCCTTCTGAATTCTCTGTGTGGGAAGATGCTTCCAATAGTCTTGTTGAGATCCCAGGCGTCCGCTGCCAGAGAAGGTTTGAGCAGCTCATCTGTGTACGTGGGGAGACAGTGACGCCTGAATGAACAATAGGAAGCAGGTCACTGCTGTCAAATGTGCGTGTGAAACCGGTTGAAGCACTGCTTTAATAGCCACCTGCTATTTTAAAGCTAGCCTGAGCGTGATGGACTGGAATAGGCTTACATACTGCCAGGATGGGCCCTGTATAAGATGGAAAGTAACCAAAGAGGAAACAGACATGGTTGCAGCGTCCCCATACATCCCTGTGACTCAGGTATGTTTGTGTCTCCATTCAGATCCAGGGCGTTTGTAACTCAGTACTTGGCTGTGAAGCTGTTAGCATGGACAGAAATTCTCTGTCCTTTTCTGTACTCTTTATCGCATAGATCGGCTCTGTGTTCGTTATTTGTATTGGGGATAGTGCTGAGAAGCCTGTTTGAGATTTGGGACCCATTGTGCTAGTTGCTGTGTGGACACGTTCCAAGAGACAGTCCCTACCCCAAATCGCTAGACGAGATAAAGAGAGGAAATCTCTTTTCCTGTAGATGGGGAGCGTGGGCACAGAGAGGCTAAGTGACTTGCTCAAGGTCACTCAAGGAGTCTGGTAGAGCTGGGAACTGAGTCCTCAGCCAGTGCTATAGCCTCAAGACCTCTGTATCCATCTGGCTGTCGGAGGAATACGGAAGTTAGCTTTGTAGTCAAATATTTTAGCTGCATCGTTCACTCTGCATAACTTGAGCTAGTGGCTTCAAAAGCCAGAACTCTTCAGGGAGACCAAAGCCACCGGGCTGAGGCCTGAGGTCTGTGAAATCAGTGGGAGCTGCCGGGGGCAGAGCCTCTTTGAGCACCAGGGTGCTGCTGTGTTTTGTCCCATTCGCCCTTGTGCTCAGTCAGTCTGCTGACTGCCGGCCACCCAGCTTGTCAGGTGACTGACTGGCACAGGAGCTTGTGCGGTGGTGTGACCTGAGCACACAGGCTGGGTGAACTCTGAGTTCAATGCCTCCTTACTTGTGTGGTTGAATGTAGCTCCGGTGACTTTTGCTGAAAAGTAGGCTAGCTAGGCTGGAAACTTTTGGTGTTTCTAGCACAATCTGCTCTCTTTATTGTAAAGGTGCCTCCGTATGGTTGCTCTCATGTGGCCAGGAAATCCACAGGTGCTGTCCCCCTGCCTGCCTGCAGCGGAGGGAGTCCTCTGCTGTGCAGTCTCTCTCTGCTGCTTTCTGGAGAGGGGAGAATGGCCTGAAAATGGAGGGGTTGCAAAAGGGGCAAAGTTGGAGGCGGGGTGTGGGAGGAAGGGAGGTTAATCTCCCTGAACTTGGAAACAGCCAGAAATGTTGCAAGATCTCTCACTCCCTGCAATGTGTATTGGGGCTTCTTGCCAAAGCTTGGTGCAGGACTCCTGGCCCTGTTTTTGGCTTGGAATGATCAATTAGGATCTTGAAGGCCCACTGGAGAGGCCTGATGGGTGGGGGAGGTAGCGGCTACACCTTTAACTCCACTTGTTTCTGTATTTCAGCTTGGATGGTGGGGAGCTCTTCAGTCGAATTCAAGATAGGGGAGACCAGGCCTTCACGGAACGGGGTATGGAGGGGATCGAGGGCTTTTTTTAACCCCTTGGCTGTTTTATGTTGGTTGAGTGAAAATGTCTTGCCTTAGAGCTGGTTGGAACTTCTGCACGCGCACACACTCACACACACACACACACACTCACTCACTCTCTCTGTCTGGGCTGGTCCACACTAGGGGGGGGAAATCGATCTTAGATACGGAACTTCAGCTACGTGAATAACGTAGCTGAAGTCGAATATCTAAGATCGGATTACTCACCTGTCCACACCGCGCGGGATCGATGTTCGCGGCTCTCCGTGTCGATTCCGGACCTCCGTTGGGGTCGATGGAGTTCCGGAATCGATATAAGCGCACTCGGGGATCGATATATCGCGTCTAGATTAGACGCGATATATCGATCCCCGAGCAATTGATTTTAACCCGCCGATACGGCGGGTAGTCTGGACGTGGCCTCTCTCTCTCTCTCACACTCTCAAATGTGGGTAATTTTAAGAGAACCTGATTCTTTTCCCCAGAAAAATGTTGAAAAGGAAAAAAATTTCCATTGTCACTGAAATTTTTCCTTGGGAAGGGAGGCAAGATTGTTTTCCAGCCAGGTCTAATCCTGCCTGAATCTCAGATTTGTGTGCACCGGCACTCTCCAGCCACCTTGCAGCTAAGTATGAGAGCTGAGCTTCTGACTATCCAATTCTCTTCCTCTCCCCATTGTCCCAAAGTGGCAGGCAGTGGTCTCTGTTAGCCGTACTGAGCTCAGCCTACTGAACAGTCTAGGGTCAAAGCCAGTGGCTGGTGCGCCCCCAAATCCCTCTTATTGTAAGTGATTGTAGCAGATTTGCTCTCTTCGCGGGCAGGTCCCATGTGAAGAACCCTGCTCGGAAAGGGAGACTTCAGACACAACAGCTTCTTTGCTTTCTGACTCTGTGGGTTTCTCTGTGGCGCTCTCCAGCTCTTGCCTTCAGAGGTGCACATGTATCACCTTGGGGGGTGGCTTTACTTTAAATTGCTGAGTTTTAAACACTCTTACATTTTCTTTAACTCCTCTAGAGGCTTCAGAAATAATGAAGAGCATTGGAGAAGCCATCCAGTACTTGCACTCGATTAACATAGCACACCGGGATGTTAAGGTACTGAGCGCCTAGCGGATGCTAGAGAGTATTTTCAAGGTCTTTGCCCCTAGCGGACGGCCCTCTGCTTGAACGACCCCCATGTCTTGGCCCACATAACATTGTACAATCCAGAGGAGTGCTGCAGCCACTCCCTAGCTTGCGTTTAAGAGGCCCACTGAGGTTAACCGGCCTCAAGTAACTTGTTCTTTTTGAAAGGCAGGAGAGTTTCAGGATGGGGTGGAAGAGCAGTGCGGCTCATGGCTCCTGTTGGCGCCTTTCAAACAAAATCTGACAGCTGTACTCTTGTCCTCCTGCCTCCATCAGTATGGGGACGTGACCCTTCAGATCAGGAGCTGGACCCTTCCAAGGTTGGGGTGTTTGGACCGTAGGTTTTCGGTCTGGGCACTATCTCTCTGTACATGTCTATGGGAGTGGCCTCCGTGAAAGCAGAGGTCAGCTGGGGAAAGTGCTAGCCCAGTTCAGCTCCGGCTGGCCTTTGGGTTTCATTGCAGGCTACCTACAGAGATCAGTCAGAGCCCATAATGGAGACAGTGAGATGGTGGTGGGTTTGGTTGAGGGGGAAGTGGATAACTTGCTGAAATTGAAGTCTCCTCAACTCTGGGGTGTGGACCTGGCCCTTATCATTTCCCCTGCCCTGTAGGGTGAAGTCCATTGAAACAATGAGTCCTTGTAAAAATGGCATTTCCTTTCTGTAAAAGCAGCAGAATTCTTAAAGGGCGAGGTCTGTATTGTTCTAGATTTC
The DNA here is from genome assembly GCF_025201925.1 of Gopherus flavomarginatus. Classification (NCBI taxonomy): domain Eukaryota; kingdom Metazoa; phylum Chordata; order Testudines; family Testudinidae; genus Gopherus; species Gopherus flavomarginatus. The sequence continues at coordinate 13,653,269 of NC_066621.1, read as the reverse complement.
ACTTTTAAGCAGACAAGACTTCCTTGTTCATATGATCTTAGTATTTTCATATAGCATCTGTCGTCTCAAAGAACTTTGTGTACTGGGGTGTGGTGCCGTTCAGAAACAAAAACCCTCCATCCACTTCTGAAACGCAGCCACCCCACAGCAGCTGTTCTGCAGTCGCACGACACTGCTGCCCAGGGGAGGAAGCAGAGAGGAGTCCCACATCCAAATGAAACCACAGGGAATTTTGCAGAAGCAGAATACAGTTACTTTGATTGGCATTTCCTCAGGGTATTGGGGCTAAACACCCCCAATTGGCAACAGATTTACAAGTTGCAAAGGTGCACGCAGTTCCCTGAGAAATGTAGCTTCCTGGTTGAGGAGATTATGGTGTGGGAGGGGGCGGAGAGAGAGCTGTCAAGAGAAGCACAAAAACTGAAGATCTAAAATTGTGTCGGGAAAATCAGTGCAAGTTGCCTGAATAGTACCAAGCCCCTGAGGCAAGGGATGGGTTCAAGAAGGGCTTTGTGAGACTTTCCCTTCCCTGTTGATTATACAACTCCACACTGCCAGTGTCCGCACCCCTCCTGTTAGCTCTTTGCTGTCAATTAGTGTGGGAAACAGTGCTCTCTGCAGAATATCCCAGGTGTCACTCGCTGGCTTGTAACAAATCTCAGAAGTTGTAGATCCTTACCTGAATGTGTTGGAGTTTATAGAACTGACCTGGAAGTCCCACTAACTGTGCCATATCTTCAAACTTCTGCTTCTGGACCTAGCTAGGACCTGGAAAGCTCAGGGATGCGAGTGCGGAGAGAAGGGGTGATTCTGGGATCTCTGATACGTGACCCACTTCATTTGTTACAAATCAGGTCTTGCCCTAGGGGGGGAAAAATCAGGCAGCAAAGTGCTGAGAGGTGAGCTGCAATGGGGTGGATGGAATCCTCTCTGGCTCACTTCTAACCACATGACTCCCACTGGTAGGTTCATGGTCAAACCTTCAGTGACTCTGACATGCTAGCACTGTTCTAATGCTGCCCCTGGCTGTGCGGGAAGTAGGAGCTCGGAAGACTTGGCCAGCACTTAGTTTGCTTTTTATTCATTGTGTTTTCACAGCCAGAAAACCTCTTGTACACCTCGAAAAGGCCGAACACTGTATTGAAACTCACCGATTTCGGCTTTGCTAAAGAAACCACCACACACAACTCCTTGGCCACGCCGTGCTACACACCTTACTACGTGGGTAAGTCACTGGTGAAGCTGAGATGCCTCGCTCCCTTCCAGGGAATGGGGGTTACAGGCATCCAGACTCTCCCGGTATTGCTGCTGTTTTGTGCTGGGAAGGCCAGTAGCTGTGGATTCAGAGACTGTAAGGCCAGAAGGGGACCACAGTGATCATCTAGTCTGGCTGCCAGTGTATAATACAAGCCAGAGAACCGAAGGGAGTAGTTCCTGCATCAGGCCCATAATTTCAGTTTGAACTATAGCTGTAGCGGGGTGTAGGGTTGGGCCTGAGAAGCAGAACTCTGATCCAGACAGAGTTCTTTGGGGTGTTCAGCTCTGAAGTTCTGGTATGGGCTGCAGAGCTGGAAAGGCTGTGTGTTCCCAGCCCTACTGCCGTGTTAAAATCCAAACTCCTCTGCTGGGCAACCCATGGGCCTGGTTTCGTAGTGGACATGCCCTGGAGATTTGTTCAGCTGTGGTCCCTGCGGTCCCTGCTCAGGAGCTGATGGTGACAATTGCAGCCAGGTATATTGCAAATGCCATCTCAGGTCCTGTGCCAGGCAGGGCCGGCGCTATCATTTAGGCAGCCTAGGCAATCGCCTAGGGCGCCAGGATTATTCGGGGGGTGGCATTTTGCCGGGGGGGCGGCAGGCCACTCTGGTTGACCTGCCGCAGGCATGCCTGCGGAGGATCCGCTGGTCCACAGCTCTGGTGGAGCTGCTGCAGTCATGCCTGCGGACGGTTGGCTGCTCGTGCTGCTCCGGTGGACTGCCCGCAGGCATGCCTGCGGCAGCTCCACCGGAGCCACAGACCAACGGACCCTCCGCAGGAATGACTGCGGCAGCTCCACTGGAGCCGCGGGATCAGTGCGGGGGGGCGGCGAAATGGCCGTGCGCCTAGGGCGCGAGAAACCCTAGCGCCAGTCCTGGTGCCAGGTGTGATAAGCAGGGCAGGGGCATGTGTATCTCCTCTTTCTGCAATGCACCTAGCACACATCAGGGCATTGTATAAGCAATTCACAGTGTGGGCATGTGAGACTCTCCTTGGCACTTGCCCCACATAGCTCTGTGAACTCCCCTCTGGTCTGATGTGTAGCACCCCTTGCTAGTCTACTCCTGGCTCCCCTGGCACAATGTAGCAAGAGGACCTATATAATTAGGTTCTTTCCAAGAGTAGGGCTTCTCTGGAGCACCTCATCAACTGTGCTAAGCTGCATCTACTGTCAAATGGCTCAGGATTGGAGTGATCGGTCCATCAAATCCATGGTCTCAGCCTGCGTTAGCGCTCCTCCCTCCAGAGGCATCACTTCTGTGTTTAACCCCGTAGCCTCCTTGCACAACGTCTCTGACTGCCTTGTAAGTTTTTCTTTCTTTCTTTCTTTCTTTCCCCAGCCCCGGAGGTGCTGGGCCCGGAGAAGTACGATAAGTCCTGTGACATGTGGTCGCTGGGCGTCATCATGTACATTTTGTAAGTAAGCTGTTTCCCCTATACTATCCTGATGAGCATTGCTCATGCATAACCCAGAGGAGCTACAGCTTCCACCCTCTCAATATCTGTCCCCAAGCAGGCTTGCAGGGCGCTCCCTGGGTGAAACATGCAATGTCCTTTCCCTGAGTCTGGCCAAGCAGCATGCCCGGAAGGCTGCACTAGGTGCATGCATGAACATCTGACTTCCTTCTCCTTCTCCACTGCAGAAAGACACCAGTCTGGGATGGTTCCCTGTGGACCCCGCTTTGCCGTTCAGTGTGTGCTGACTGACCCAGACCTACCAGGGACAAATGACTCTCTAGAGCAGTGAAATGATCATGAATATTAGAAATGGGGGCAAACCTATTGTGTCATGTAGGGCACATCTACACTGGAATAAAAGACCTGCAGCACGGCCATGGCTGTCCGGGGACAGCTGGCTTGGGCTGCGGGGCTATCAATTTCTGTGTAGATGTTTGGACTCAGGGTGGAGCCGGGCCCTGGGACCCCTCGCCTCTCTTGGGGTCCCAGAGCTCTGACTTCAGCCCAAGCCCAAACGTCTGCACAGCAATTTTAGAGCCCCATAACCTGAGTCCCGCAAGCCTGAGTCAGCTGAGCTGTGCCAGCCGTGGGTGTTTTAACTGCTGTGTAGACGTACCTTTAGGGCCAGACTTTTAAAGGTATTTGGGCACCTAAAAACAGAGAGGAGCCTAATGGGATTTTCAAACGCACCTGGGCTCCTAATTCCTGTTCAGATCACTGGGAATTAGGTGCCTAGGTGCTTTTGACAATCCCACTAGGTGCCTAGCTGCACCTAAAGACCTTTAAAAATCTGGCCCCTAGTCTCTCTAGTCCAAGCCAGTGCAGGATTGTTCCCTGTCCTACAGTGTCTTTCTAGTGCTCAGCTGGGCCTATTTGCAAAGCAATGGGATTCCCACGCGCCCCTTGCAGAAGTATTCCTGAGACTAACAGATCTCCCTGCTGGTGAGTTTTTCTTGTTTTAGGCCTAAAATTTCCTCTTTCTTAGATTGACCTTGTCAAGGTATGATTCCCCCACTTTGAACCTTAGCATCCAAAAGACGGGGTACCTGCATGAACCCCTCTAAGCTTAATTATTAGCTTAGAAATGATAGAGCTGCCACCACCCAAAAATATAGTGTTTTGGGACACTTCCTGTCCCTCAAACCCTTCGGGGACCCCCAGACCCAAACCCCTTGGATCTCAAAACAAAGGGAAATAAACCATTCCCCTCCTTTCTTCCTCTCAGATTCTCCTCTCCCTGGGTTACACTGGGAGATCACTGTGATTCAAACTCCTTGAATCTTAAAACAGAGAGGAAATTCACCTTTCCCCCCCACCGCCCCCAGACTCTCCCTGAGAGAGAGTGAGTGATCCTAACACAGAGAGAAATCAGGCTTTTCCTCCCCCTCTTCTCTCCTTTCTTCCACCAATTCCCTGGTGAGACCAGACCCCGTCCCCTGGGGTCTCACACAAGAATAAAAAAACAATCAGGTTCTTAAAAAGAAAAAGCTTTTAATTAAAGAAAGGAAAAAAAAGTAAAAATTATCTCTGTAAAATTACGATGGAAAATGTTACAGGGTCTTTCAGCTTATAGACACTAGAGAGAAGCCTCCCCCCCAGCACAAATACAAGTTGCAGCAAACAGAGATACAATCCTTCCAGCAAAATCACATTTGCAAATAAAGAAAACAAACATAAATCTAATCCACTTTCTACCTGTTACTATATGAATAGAAGAGACTTTCTCAGAAGATGGGAGAGTCTGTATACATGTCTGGTCCCTCCCAGACCCCAGAAAGAACAAAGAAAAACCCAACAAGCGCAAACAAAGGCTTCCCTCCACCGTGATTTTAAAGTATCTTGTCTCCTGATTGGTTCTCTGGTCAGGTATTCCAGGTTTACTGAGCTAGTTAACCCTTTACAGGTAAAAGAGACATTAACCCTTAACCATCTGTTTATGACAGACCTGATTACCCTCATAGAGGTAGGGATAACCCACTTCAGCTATCCAAGGATGCTGTCGGGCAAGCTGGCCGGACCTGACCTCAGCTTATAATACAAGCAAGGAAACTTGTTCTAGTAAGTTTCTAATGCAGTCTAAAGATTTCCCCTCTGCAGATCACTTTATTACTTTCTCTCTCTTTGGCTTAGGCTGTGTGGGTATCCCCCTTTCTATTCCAACCATGGTCTGGCCATTTCTCCAGGCATGAAAAAACGGATCCGAATGGGCCAATATGAATTTCCCAACCCTGAGTGGTCAGAAGTGTCTGAAGAAGGTAAAAGCTGTGGCAGAGTGTCTGCTCCATGAACTTGTGTGTCCCTGCTACCCGAACATATTGCAGAAGCTGTGCGTGCACCACCTGTGGTGAAATCCCAAGGGACTGGGTGTTCCGATATTGGCAATGTGGTTTCCCTTTCCTGGGGCGTGTCAGGCTTGTAGCTATAATGCCCAATGGGAAAGCTTAGCCTGTGTGTGCCTGCGATCTCCAGGTGTAGAACAAGGCCTTGCCTAACGTGGGGATTTGCCCTGTTGCAGACAGTAGTATAGCTGTACGGGTGCAGGCCCCTAGTGTAGACAGGTGAAGCTGTGACTTACGCTGGTGCCATATATCCCATTTGAATAGTGGCTTTGCCTGTCTATACTAGGGCTTAGCACCTGTCACAGTTCAGGGCTGCTGCATTAATGTTCCCCCTCTATGTTCGTCCCAGGGCACCCCCTCTCCGGTTCCTGGCTCCCCTTGCCTTCACCTCTCTTGAGGGGACCCGTGTCTCTCTCCCTCCTGACTAGGGCATTTCCAGGCTGTATGACTCCCTGCTTTCATTGTGTTATTTCCAGCAGAGACAGGTTGCCCAAGCATAGCTGCCTGCCGTCTCTCCAGAGACGGTTAACAGTGTGGCTGCCCACAGCTGGAGATACCACACAGCTCTTTTTATGCAAGTCTTTTTTTATTCTTAAGGTAAAAATGTTCCAGAGAAAACATGTTAAAAACAGTCCCTCTCCACACACACTTACTATTGAGCTTAGCGGCATTCACCCCAATCCAAACAGGGGCTCTGGCAGGAACAATCCTTCAGCACCCCAACCAAGTGGTTTCTTTGTGGCTTCAAGTTCATCACAGCTTAGAACAAGCACACAGTCTGATGGGCCCTCAGTGGGCCCAGTCCTTCCTACTCTTCGCTAAGGATTGGGGCCCTCTGTGGACCAGGGGCTGTCTGTTTGCTGGATCAGGAGGAAGGCCCTGAGCCTGGTTAAAATGAAGCTATTCATCCAAAAATCCTTTCTTTGTCTCTTGGTCCCTTGAGAATCCAGTCAGGACTAGTATAGCTGCACCTCTCCAGGGGGGTAGTTTCAAGGGGCTGATAAGGAGAAGTGCACCTATACTAGTCCCAGCTGGAGCATCCCTCTCCTCTTAGAGAAGGTACATACAATTCTACAATAACACTCGCATGATTCCCTGTTTAATAACAGTGGACTCCAAAGGTCCCTTATTTAATAAGGTTTGTCCAGGATGTTACAAGACACTATCAGTCTGTCACAGCACCTGTGGCTTCAACTGGGGCAAATCCCTAGTGTAGACCAGGCCAAAGAGACCAGCGGAGGTTCTGGTGGTTGCTAGGGCATTGTGTACCCTTGGGGAGAATATATATTCTAAGTTCTGCTTTTAATTAAAACCTCCCTCCCCCCCTCCAGTTAAACAGTTGATCCGGAACCTGCTGAAGACGGATCCGACCCAGCGCATGACGATAACAGAGTTCATGAACCACTCCTGGATCATGGTAAGTGCATGGCTTTCTAGAGGCGAGACACGGAGCCCTGGAAATGGGGCAGCTGCTGGAACTGAGAAATGGGATGTCAGGGACTTTTATTGGAGGCTCATCCTTTGTTTCTCTTACCCTCCCCTCTAAAGCAATCAATGCAGGTGCCCCAGACGCCGCTGCACACCAGTCGAGTCTTGAAAGAAGAGAAAGACTTGTGGGAGGACGTCAAGGTAAAAACTCTGAATCGCTTCTGCCCCTGACGCACCTCTGTTCCAGGAGGCACAGCTGGTACAGCCTGCTCTCCAAGTGCCTCAGCTCAGTGGACATAAACATCATGCTTGGCGAGGCTATGGGGAGCCAGGTCACTGCCCCCTGCCAGCTGTACCCTGCGCCCACCTGGAGTAGCTTGCAGGATCAGGGCCTTGATTTGCCCTTTTACTAAATTTAGTGCTACTAAAAAAAGCTTCCTTACACAGAACCTGCATATGAGAGAGTATTGGGAGGGACGAGATGCTTTTCACAGCCCATTTCTATTTGAGTCCTGGAAATAGGAAATTAGTGAAATTAAGAGGCTGGAATAATTTTGTATCCACATGCTAAAAAAAGAAAAAGTGTAAACTCGTGATTAGTGGCCGTGCAAAGCCTTTTCTCCACTCTTTCCCACCAGCAGCCTTGGTGTGGTTTTGGCCGTGGCTGTGCTAGTAATGACTGTGTTGTTACTGTAGCACGTTTTTTGGCTGGGTTTCCAACCCGACCTGCAGGCATGAATGGATGATTGTCTTTGTGGCCTCTTCAATCCTCTGCACATCTGCTGAGGCTAATAATAAAGGTGTTTCTGTCTGTGATATGAGCATGAAGAACTGCATGGAGGCGACCAGCTAATTTCACTTGCTGTGGACCACTAGACCGTTGGTGGATAGTAACAGGGATGAGGCTGGGAACGGCCGGCACTGTGTTGTGCTGGAAAGGGCTACTTGTCCACTACCAACCGAGCCACAGACCACCAAGTTGGAATGCTTAGTGGTGTGTGAAATCATTTGGTCCAAGGAACAAGACCTAGATTATAGGGTGAACAAGGGCCAATGGCTGGATGTTAGGAGCTAGACAAATTAAAGCAGGAAACAAACCACAGATTTGTAACAGTGATGGTAATGAACCACTGGAACAACTTCCCAAGAGACGTGGTGGATTCTCCATCGCTAGACTTAACATCGAACTTGGGATGCCTTTCTAAAATGATGTGTGTGTTCAATGACACGTGAATAGAACCATTGGGTGAAAGTCTCTAACCTGTGCTATGCGGGAAGTCAAATGACCACAGTGGTCTTGTCTGGCCTTAGGATTTATGAATGTCTTGTGTAGGGGTATACGTGTGTATGGGCATGGTCACTGGACATGGGCCTAAGCACAGGGGTTCTAGCATCAATGTCAGATGCCCCCATCGCTAACCAGGCCCTGTATTTTACTTGGTGTTTCTAGGAGGAGATGACAAGTGCCTTGGCCACCATGAGAGTAGATTATGAACAAATTAAGATAAAGAAAATCGAAGACTCCTCCAACCCTTTGCTCATGAAGAGACGAAAGAAAGCGAACCCCTCTGAGCCGACAGCACTCCCCCACTGAGGGCCCCCTCCGAGCCCTGCCTGGCCGTCGAGAAAGCAATAGTATATATATATTTTTTAAGAAAAGGACAAAGACGGACTTCATCAAAATGTGGAATTCCGACATTTATAACAGATGTGTTGTTTTTTAGCTACCCACCCTTGTTTCTGGCCTTTTTGGCGCAGGTGAGGAGATGGCCCCTGTGAGATACACACATCTTTATTTTTGGCCTGAGAGTTGAACAGCTCTGGTAATTTGTTGTTTTTTTGGTTAATATTTTTTTCATTCTTCCTTACAAAGACATGGAAATTCCTGTGGCAACCTTTTTAGGGTATATAATATATAAATATTTTTTAAAACTACTGTAATGCTGAAACCCAGACAGTATGTTTCCCGTGCAAAGCGCTGGCTAGAGATGAAGGCTTCTGACTTTTTTGCCTAGTGCTGATGGATTAGCCCCTCAGGTGAGCCTCTGGTAAACACAGGCTGAAGCAAAGAGGTTCGGGGATAGGAACATTCTATGTGGCTTCTAGTCCCTTCCACGCTCCTTTTCTTAATTTATCTTCAGGGGCTGGTGGTTTGAGGGGGTCTTGGGAGAGCCTGTGGATCTGGAGCACCTTTTCAGGCCTGGAAATTTTCTTTTTAAAGGCATCCTGGTACAAATCCCCACTAAACGGGAAGCCTTGGCTCTAACGGTGCATGCACAGGGTTATTTTCAATTACCATTGTGTGTGTCTGGGCTGTGTGTGTGTACACGTCCGGGGGGCCTGTAGTTTGTAAGTGAGTCCATGCACGCACTGGGGTGTTCTTTCTGGATGAATATATGGGGTCTGTAACATGCCTGGAGTTCAGTTCTGATCTCAGGGGACTTTTTGAGGAAGGGATGACGATGCCTCTAACAAATTCACTACAGCCACCCCAGCCTTCGTGGGATTAGACCAGAAGCACCTAAAGCAGATGCCCCATTGTCCAGTTTTCATTACTGTCCCATGCTGTGAGCGCCGAACCCTTTGCAGGCTCCTGCCTTGTCTTTCTCTGGGCTCCCGTGCCTTTGGCTCGCTGTGCTGAGCATGGCAGTCCAGAACTACCACTTAGCATCAAGTTGCACCTCTGCTTTCACCTCCGCTGCAGGTTTAGAATACAGGGACAAGCCCCCCTGCAAGTCACCCTCTCCTCAGGGGGCCCCAGCACTTACCATTGAGTCTGTGAGAGGCTGAGCCCTTTCATTCACCCCAACTAACCTATTCCTGCCCCACTCTGATGTGGGAAACACACTTACCCTGCATCAGGGAAGCAGGAGTCAAATGGGGCACTTCCTCCCCACTCCTTTCTGAGCCATCGGGCTGGTGACTGCTGTGGATTTCAGTTCCTGCCGTGCTGCAGCATTTGCTTAAGCTCTTCGGCTGTTACTTACCCCAGTGGCAAGAAGTCACTATGGGAAGAAGCCGGTCAAGGTCCCACCAAGAAAACCAGCTGACTCAGGCATGGATGGGAGAAATTGGGAATGTATCTAAAAGATCAGTCGAGCTTCAGTCTTGTTCAAAGCTTCAGCTGGGGCTTGAGCACTGAGCTCTTCCCTTCCTTCTCCTCTCCCCGGCACCCCGGGCTCACGGTGAGCTCCCCTCTTGAATCCCATCCCTATATGCCCAAATGCTACCAAAGGGGAAGGCAGTCCCTGACTTCATCTGCGCCCCCACCACCTCTCCACTGCTGGTGGTGTTTGCAACCAGTCTCTACTCCTAGCAGCAGAATGGCTTCCCTGAACTTTTTAGTCTGATTCCACCCGCCACACACCTTTTGTCACGTTGTTTCACTGCGTTTTAATGTGTTCAAACAAAAAACATTTTTTATGGAAATGTTTAGTTTTTAGGTGACATTTTAGGCACTGTATGGAATTTGAATTTGTTTTAAAGACAAGTTTTTAAAAATTTTTTTTTTTTTTTGGTCTGTTGGCTTATACTAATCCTTCTGGTCTGCTTTTCCCTCTTTCGGATTAAAGACACTTCATGCGTCACGCAGTCTTCCTCCTCCTTGCATGTGTGGTAGAGTGGAAAGCGGCTTGTTACTCCAGATTGGCTTCTGGTGATCTTCACAGTGCAGTACTGAGGGCTTCATTTTTTTCCCAGAGGGGCTTCACCCTGGGTCTGAGCCAAAGCCGAGTAAAGTCCAGGGAAAAACGCACTGACTCTGGCTCCAACTCTCCAGGCACAGGACCTGTGCACCACTTATTTTGACAGCTTGAGTGGGATTGGAGTGTGCATAGACCTTGCTCTAGCTGTTTGCACAAGGGTGGATTTTACTCCATTGATTTCAGTTGGAGCTGTGCGAGTGCTTGGTTTTCCTGCAAATCAATCCCTGATGTGGCCGTTGCCACTGCTCTGTGCAGGTGGATCTCCGGGACCCCATGTGGAGCTCAGAGCAGGTTTCAGGCCAAAGTGTCTTCATTTACCCTGGCTAAACAAATACTAGTTCAAAATTTTTAATTTTTTTTCCTGCATCATAGTGCGCCCCTGTACTCTGATTCCCTCCTCCCCCCCCCCCCCCCCCCGCCCCACCTTGCAGTGGGGATAGATTTTGCTCAGAGGTGAGGACAGTCCTCACGGCTGTGGTCAAAGCAGTAGAATTACAGGGGTGGGTTAGCTCAGGATCATTCCCCTTCCTTGTCATTGTGCATGGCACATTGCGCTGCCAAAACCCTTTGGGTTGAGGGCTGGGTGACTCAGGGCCCAGTGCAAAGTTCTGATCTGATTATTGTGAAATGGTGGGCGTGGGGAGGGGAAAGTTGTATGCACTCACATTCTTACCAAGTGTTTGCAAGTGGCTTCTCCGTTCAGTGGGACAGGGGCTGGACCCGGAATTGTCGGCTTGATGGGACATGGCATCGGCAGTAGTACACAGAAGAGCCAGCAGAGGGGGGAGGTCATCCAACGTTGGCTCAGCTCCCGTAATGGTTTGATTTTCAGCCACATCTGAAGCTGGGATATAGAAAGGGGAAGGAGGACTAACCGTGCACTGGAAGAGGGTCTCAGATGCTCACAGGCAGCTGCAGATCCTGAGCAAAAAAAGCTCCTTTTCTTTTTGGGATTCATTTGCCAGCTCTCTTTGTATTGATTCTTGGAGACGGGACAGCAAAGGCAATTAGCAGTGCAGCTGGTGCTGGTCTTTCCTTCTGCTGGGAGAGGGCTGAGGGGGTCGGAACAAAGCGACCGGCTCTGCTGCCAGGTGAACGTGGCCCCTTGTGCTGTGCAGCTCTTTGGAAACTCTCAAACCTTGGGAGACTGCTACAGCTCAGCTGCTTGGCTCGAAGCTCTCTCTGCTGCTGCAGTGAGGCAAGCACCACCATGCACACAACCCTGGGGCTGCCTCTGCAGCAGCTCTCTCTGCCTTTTTCTTTGGCGGTTGCTGAGTCTTCCTGCTGTGGCCAATGACATGAAGAGGAGAAAGTCCCAGGGTCCCCCTACGCCCTCCTGGGCTTCAGCCAATAAAAGTGTTGTGAGGCTAAACATATGAACGATGGTGAGGCACTCAGAGGCTATGGTAATGGGAGGTACACAAGTACGTAAGAGAGATGTGGGGTGACCTACTTGTGGCATGGTTATTTCTCTCCCAACTGTTGCTTTTTAATCTGAACCTCCTCACTTGAGTTCTTTGCTTCCGTCAGTAAATTCTGAGGAAACTGATGGGACAAAGGTCAGCCTGGCAGTGCTGGGTTTTTATAAGAAGGTACCAAGCAGAAGTTCAGGGCAGGGAGCAGCAGTGGCTGTGGGGTAGGGCAGAGAGCCTTTTGGCACAATGCAGTGGACTATCAGAGGTGCGTGGGTATGAGCTCTGTGGAAGGCTATGGGCGAGAACAGCCCCCCCAACTCCCTCTGACTTTCAGCTTCCCACTGGCTGAAGCATGTTTGGTCGGGCAGGGGGGGTGTTGGTTTTCATTTTTGTAAGGTTTTCCTCATAATGGCCCCCAGCCAGCCCAGTGCAGGACACTGGAGCCTATTTAGGGAGAGCTCCCTACACTGTACGAATCAGACATGGCACTAAACCCAGCCTCCAGATCCGAACACCTTTTGAGAAGGGCCCAGAACATGATCTGGGCTATTCTATGCACCTCTGCCACTGCATCTCGCACCTGACCCAGAGCATGTCCTGCTAATCCAGCCCCGACCACCCCTACAGCTTTTCCATTGCACCTTGATTCTGACATGCAATGCCCCTACAGCTCAGTTAATCCATCTAAATCCTGGACCTGCAACACCCCTTGGCATCCTATGGGTCCTTGCACAGCTGTGATTTAGGCAGCTCTAGTTTGACCAGAGTAACAGAATGCTGTCATCAAGGGACACCTAATGCACCTTAATTCAAGCCTACACATCCTTGCTCTTTTGTTGTTGGGCCCCAGTACAGCTAGCTGCACCAGTACACCTCAGTGCTGACCTGCTATGCTCATGTTAGTTTTCCTCATCCCATAGCTTCTGGAGGTGTTGCCGTCAGTACCTGCCTAATGTGAGTTTTTAGTCTCCACCTCAAATCTTGTAGCTGTGGGTGAGCACTTGCCAGTGAGGGTTCATGAAAGGGCTGCCCATGAGCTTTGCCAAACCACAGAGAGCAGACACGGTGGGAGGAAGCCACGCAAAGGGATTCACGTGATTTGTATGATTTCACTTTTGGAGGCTGGTGACTTTTTTCTTTTCCGTTCCAGCCAGCAGGGATTGACGTATGTTCTGATATCACCTGTTAAATAACTGATGGAATCTGTTTCCTCTAAATCTGATTAGGTCTTTCTATTACACCCATCCGCTACGGTAACGAAACACTTTCCCAACTAAATTAGATCAGCAGCACAAGGTATCTAGTGAACTCCATGGAGTCTCCTGCCATCCCTGGTTATATGGAGCTGTGCTTGGCATATCTAAATATAAATGTTATGGTGGGAAATCTTTCGCAGCCCTGAGAGATGGTGAAGCTCTGGGTTAGTCTGACCTACTCTGAGGTCAGTTCAACTCAGTTTGACCAGCTGGGAATGGTTCCAGTTCTCAAGCTTCCTACTGGGCTTTGTGCTCTGCTTTGACCCAGAAGAGGGCAGGTGTCTTGGTGATTGATGGACTGGGATGCAGCTGGGGCTTGACCCATCAAAGGCTTTGAAGATCAGTTCTCCAAGGCCTTGGACTAGTGATGGATGCCCATCATGGGACTGGAGCACATATGCTGCTGGTGGTCCATCAAGCCGTGCACTGCTTCCACCTTCAGTCTCAGATGCAGCGAGTTGCAATATCTTAGGTTGGAGGTGGTGAGTGCATGAGTCACTGTGCTCAGGTCCTCAACAAGGAGGGAGAGGAGAAGGTTCCTAGCCAGCTGGAGGTAGAAAAACATTTTTGGCTGGGCTTGGTCTTCAGTTGAAAAGGATTCTAAGGGTTCCTGTGACTTGGAGTAAATGGAGTGAGGTTGAGTGGGGGGTTCCCTCTGCACCTTCAATGGAAGTGGGAGGGCTATGGTTCTTCACAGCATTTTTCTCCCTTCTGAGCAATGTCGCTTCATTCTCACACCTAGGTCCAGATGGAGACAGAGGTTTCCCAATCTTGGAATCTACCTGACTTGAGGGACTCGCTGATGTCACTGTTAAGTGCTGCTGATGGCACATACCTGGCCCTCTTAGCCTGTCAATGACCGATCTCGCAATGCTTTGTAGAAACTCGTTAACTGAATACCAGGACACCGCTTTGAAGATGAGCAACGATATTCCTGCTGTGTAAAGAATACGTTGCACATAACACCTTTCCTCTGAGTATCTCCAAATATTAACAAACAAAGCCTCACAACCCGTCTGTGCCATTGTTAAATGTTCCCCAATTTGCATATGAGAAAACAGGGACACAGAGACGGAAAATGGCTTGGCCAATGCTGCTGCGTGAGAACAGAGTCCTGGTCCAAGATTTCCATATGTGGCAGGTGATTTACAGGAGGCCTCAAGTTTTGGGAGTCCAACTTAAAACACCAGAAAGGGGCCAGATTTTCAGAGTGGGAGTTCAGCCATTTCTGGAAGTCAGTCCTCTTTAACATGTCTCAAGTGAAGCTCCCCAAACTACTGATGCCTTCTGAAAACCCCAACAGTCCTGACTGGTCATCTCCTGCTCTAACCATTAGACACACCTCCTCCCTTAGCACTCCTGCCCCATCTTACTCCCATTGACTTCTGAGCCCCTTAAGGACCTGCTCTGTCAATCTCTGGGCATGATGTTTCATGTTAGCATTTCATAGCTTTCTGCTGTGCAAATGATTTCATTAGGCCAAGCAGTGGATGCTGACAGGTGGGGGAGTTGAGGGAATATTAGATATAGCTCACAATGTGCATCTCCTTCTCCCATTCCCAGGCTTATGGTTTCTGCAACCAGATGCTGCATAGATAGCCTTGGGGTGTTTTACCCATGTGCTCATAGTGTGTGATGACAACTCATATTAAAACTGTCAGAAAACATTGTGGTTTAGAGCTGCACTCCCGGAAAGCAAGAAGCTAGCAAAACATTTAAAATTTGCATAATCTCTGTGTGTCAAGTGAGAGGCCATGAGCTTGAACCCCGAGATCTGATGGGGGTGAAAAGCTGAACTCTCTTCTTGGGAGTCAGGCAGCCAGAGAAACCTTGTGTTTGCTGTTGCAAGTGCTCAAACTAATTCTTGAGTCCACTGATCTCCAGCGAAGTGCTTAGCTGCTTTGGTGAGCTATGGAATGTAGAGTGTGCAACCTACCTACTGGGAGCATACACCAGGGCGTGATCGTTACAAAGTAGAGACTGGTGGTCTTCACCTATTTTTTTATGCACATTTTCCATGTGCAAAACCAGGTTATTTGTTGTGCTCGCAGGACTGAATAAATGTCCGTATCTAGTTATGAGCATGTACAATATGCCAACCTGTGCATGCTCAGGTTTCGTGTGTGTGAGAGAGAGGGTGCACTTGTTATTAAAAGATCAGGCCCCAGATAGTGTCAGATTCTGTGGTGGTTTGAGCTTAGAGTCTTGTATCTTCTGCATGTGTTTCACATCCCAGCAGCAAAAGGGGCTAATGAGAGAATTTAGTCAGCCGCTTCTGGCTATATGTCTTACTTTTTCCAGTTTAATGCTTTCCTTGCAGGACTTTCTTTTAGTTACAAGGAAGTTATTTTAGACTGGAGAGAGCAGCGCTAAGCTAGGGCTGTAGAATGGCACGAGGATTTGGCATCCCCCCAAGTCTGAGACCTGGTTTATGCCCATCTGCGATCTTTCTACTTACAATGGTGATGAGTGCTTTATGTATCTGAATCTTAATCAATTTTTTTTCTTACATCTTCCCTTTGACCTAGGGCATTAGTATCACGAGTGGGAAATTGAGGCACAAAGAGATCAAGTGACTTGTCCAAGGAGTTTGTGACAAAACCAGGATCTGAATCCGGGTGTCCTGTGTCCCCGTCCAGTGCTTTAACCACAGGTTTCTTTCGGGTTCTAGGAGGTGGCAGGACATGTTAGATGTCACTTTGTACTATGTGTTACAACGTGAAGGAAATAAAGGCACGATATTAACTTGTGCGGGTTCCTGGAAAGGAGTTGCCAGTACCGCTGTGCTGAACAGAAAGGGAGGGGACCAAAGGGAAGTGCACCAGCAATGTACCCCCTCCAAGCACTCCTCCCAGGAGAGGTGTGAGGAGGAGTCACTTCCTCCAGTTGTTGGCTTCCAAAAGGGCGAGGCCATAGTCAAACCCTAACAGTAAATCATGTCCTTTTTGCATGATGATCTGGTGCTGTGGTTGCTGTACTGAAGCGGAAATGTGGGACTGTACCAACGCACAACACAGAGAGAGGTGTGAAGTGTAGGCAGGTATTTCCAGGGTCTCGGCCCACGGCTGCCGTTAGCATGAAGCGCTCGCGCAAATTGCATTTTGGAAAATTATTTCATATAAACAAATACCAAATGAGCAATAAAAAACCCCACCCTGGGCGGGGGCGGGGTGTAGTCTGAGGTTCATATTTCCTACTGAAAGCCTTCAATTTTTTTAAATCACAGTGCTCATTCGCACAAATCTCAACTCCAGCATGAAGATTTCTGGCCTGGAAATATTTTCCAGTATGTTGGGGGAGGAATGGGCGAGGGGCAAAGAAAAGAAGGGACATAACCGGGGCCTGATTGGCCACGTGAGTCTTGCAGCAAGTGGGGTGGAACTTGGTGCCCGCTGATGGACTGCTCTGAATGCAGGAATAGTCTGGGAGAATCTTGAAGCCGCTTGACAGCAGGGCCACTGGAAGGGGGCCTGATTTAATTCTGCCTGTCCCTACTGCGTCTCCCAGCAATGTCCTGTCGTCCCCACCAGGAAAGGCTCTAGCAGGCTGTATTCGTCTCTTCCTCCTTGCACTTCCAGCCAGGCTCTGTCTGGTCTTATAGCTCCTTCCCCCATCTTTCCACTCCAATGATACATACCCTACTGGGTCTTCACCACTGTCCTCTTCACCCACAGTTTCCCCTCCACCCTACGACTTGGGCTTCTCCTCTCTTCGGCTATGTCTACACTACAGACCTGAACTGCAGTACCTGTGCTGCTGTAAGGTCTCCCGTGTAGCTGCTCTCCTGCCAGCATAATTAAACCACTCACAACAAGCACGTTAGCTATGTTGGCAGGAGAGCCTCTCCCTCCGACACAGTGCTGTCCACACCAGCACTTTTGTCAGTGAAACTTAGGTCAGTCAGGGGGGTGATTTGTTTTTTTTTCACACCCCTGACTGACAAAAGTTTTACCAACAAAAGCGGTGGTGTACACAAAGCCTTAGACATCACTGCAGGAAGGCCGTGCCTTCCTCACACCGGAAAGGCCTCTCTTTTCCTTCTTGCACCTCTCTCTCTCTCACACATATATGTATTGGGGGGGAGGCCCAGAAAAAGAGCACAGATCTGTTTTCTGTAAAGATGCGGCTATTAAAAGGAATTGCTGTGTCAATGTGTGGGTGTTGGTAAAACGGATTCTTACTCATGCAAGACACTGTTGCACTCTCCTCCTGGTTTGAAAGAAGAAAAAATCCCTAGCAAACAAAACCTTTGTAAATAAATAGAATAGGAAAAGAAAAGGCCAGTCTAGGTCTTCAGGGATACCCGTGTCCACATCTTCTGTGGGTGGAAAGGCATGGTATCCCCTCACCCCCTCACTAGTGCACTGGTTTATATGGGGTGAGTGGGTTGGTTTGCGGGAGAGATGAGGCAAAACCTACATAACTGCTTTAGTGAAAATCTGCAGCGGGGATGTGAGGGAAAAGGAGGTCTTGTGGTTAAGTCATTAAACTGGGCATCATAAGGTCTGGCTTTGATTCCCAGTTCCACATGCTACATGTGACCTTGCATGAGTCACTTAATTTGTCCATGTCTCAATGCCTCGTCTGTGAAATGGGGATAATGACTGTCTGTTTAGCATGTTAGTTCTTTGGGGCAGAGACTGACTTTTACTATGTGTTTGTACCATACCTACCACAGTGGGCTCTGTAGGTAATATTATAATACGAACAATAGTAATTGGAGAGTGTTTCAGAGAGGGATGGACAAATGTTTTAGAATGTGGATGCGCTTCTAAACTTTCTCCCATAGATCTCCAAACCAATCCCTTTGAGAATTTGCCCTTTGTTTTCTAGTGTACTGCACTACTATAAATGAGATGGGTTTACACAATATCAGAATGTGGCAGCAGCTGGAGATGGGATCTCCTGGCAAAGACCATCTGTTTCTGTGAATTGAAGTAAACTCCACTGACTACTGTGTTTGGGAGAAGCTCAAATACTTTTGCCAGGTCTAGTTATATGAATTGTTAGGCAACCAGATGGTCGGAAGGCTCCTTAGGCCGTGTCTACACTACACAGTTTTGTCGACATAAGGCAGCTAACGTTGACCTAACTATGGAGGTGTACACACTGCAATGCTCCTCCTGCTGATTTAACTCGCTCGCGATGCTGACATCATAAAACCACCTCAACGAGAGGCGTAGAGCTTAGGACACCGTAGTCAGAGCAACGCAGTGTCAGTGTAAACACAGCATTGTTTACGTTGCCCTAAGTGGCCTATAGGAGGCATCTCACAAATGCCCACAGTGACCGCTCTGGTCATCATTTTGAACTCTGCTGCTCTGCAGCCAGCTACACAGGTGAATTCCCCCGCTCCCCCTCCCCCACCTGTTAAAGCTCTAGGAAGTTTTAAACTTGCTCTCCCTGTTTTCCTCAGTGTGTAGAGCTCACATAGCAACTGCCCAGCTGAACAGGCTGGATCAAGGCGGCAAACGCGCTCCTGCCTGGAGTACACAGGAGGTGGCGACTCTCCTGGGTCTGTGGGGAGAGCAGGCTGTGCAAGCCCAGTTCCGCTCCAGCCTCAAGAACTTGCTTGGGGCCTGGAGGAGAAGGGCTACAATAGGGACATGCAGCTGTGCCGTGTAAAAATCAAATAGCTGTAGCAGGCGGCAAAGGAAGGAAATAGCTGCTTCAGGCGCGGAGCTGCAAACATGCCACTTCTACAAGGAGGGAGCTGGCTCGGGTCAGGGGGGTGGTGAATAGCCCTCCTCCCCCACCATTCAGCTCCTCTTATAGTCTTGTGTTCATAACACACAGCACAGTGCTGAAGAGCAGTGCAGGATCCAGGCTTTCTGACACAATGGTTGGCTGGCAGGTTACTAGGGTAGTTGAAAAGCGTCTGGAAACCTAATATCAGAAGATAGCCGTGTTAGTCTGTATCCACAAAAAACAACAAAGAGTCTGATGGCACCTTAAAGACTAACAGATTTATTTGGGCATAAGCTTTCATGTGTAAAACACTTCATCTGAAGAAGTGAGGTTTTTTACCCACAAAAGCCTATGCCCAAATAAATCTGTTAGTCTTTAAGGTGCCACCGGACTCCTTGTTGTTTTTGTGGAAACCTAGTAGGATGCCCATGGAATGATGAGATTGAGGAACTGGTGTCATGTGACATGGAACCTACCCCCCATGAGGCATTGCAAACTCTGCCCAAAGCACCCTGCGGGCAGCTGCACAGTGGGATAGCTATCCACTGTGCACTGCTTTCTGTGTTGACGCAAGAACTGCTATGGTGGATGCACTCCACTGACACAAGGAGCATAATGTGGACGTGCCACAGCAGTTTAATTACAGTAGTGGCAGTACGTCAATGTAACTTAATTCAGCTTAACTTTGCAATGTAGAGAGCCTAAGCCTGCAAGCAGGGGATATGACTGGAACTACATCAAGTGCGATGAATGCTCACAGTGCTGCTTTAACTGATTAATAGCAATACAGCAAGTTCTAATGATACACCTGTTCCGATATGACCTTGTTTGCTCTAACCTCTGATTGGCCTTACAAGAAGCCATTCTTTTTTGGTTTCAACTGGAAGTTCACAGTCTGAGACAAAGATAAGTGGCGGTAAGATAAGAACATGACAACCTCAGTTGCTAAATTGTTTTTGCAAATGCCTCAAGCATAACTGGAAACCAGGAGTGATTGTACAGATAATTCTGATGAAATGTTTTATCCTACAACTATGACTGGAACAAGATTATCACAGGATAATCTGTGCTTTCACACCCAGATGATTAGCACTGCGGTCTCCAGTACGTTGGCCTCTCTGCAGAGTGGGTGAAAAGTGCTGCTTGTGGGAATGCTGGCTAGTGATATAAAGGATGATTGTAGCATAGCTCTGTAGGCAGGGCACAGCACGTGCACATCCCCCACACGGTAATGTTCACTTTCCTAGCCCCAGTGACTTGGCCAATTTCAATACAATTCTGAAGAATTCAGGGCTTGGCCCAGGAATTAATTAGCCACTGCAAACAAAGCTATTCTCATCCTGACCCCTAGGTAGTGAGACCATCCTCATCTCAGACTCTCTTCGTGCTTAAAAAGGGCATCCTCTATTGCTCCAATCTGAAAGGCTCAACCAAAAACAAAGCAAGACAGGTTCTCGCTACAAAGACACTGACAGTGAACAATGCTGTATGCACTGGTGTTTGTAGCTGTGTTGGTCCAAGGAGAGAGAGAGAAGGTGCTGAGGTAATATCTTTTATTGGACCAACTTCTGTTGGGGAGAGAGAAGCTTTTGAGCTACACAGTGCTCTTCTTCAGGTCTGGGAAAGGTACCCAGCGTACAAGATCAGACAGATAGTTTAGCATAAATAGTTATAATGTATTCGAAGAACCATTCAATCCCATTAATACCCTTTAGTTTTAGGGTGAAAATGGGGGCTAAGGGGTTACAGATTGTTTTAATAAGCCATAAATCCAGTATCTTTATTAAGAATATGATTTTTGGTGTCTAGCAAAGTCACTAATTTACGCTCCCATGCTCGTCTTTTGTAAGCGTTGTGCCGGTTTCCTTTGAGGATGAGGACTGATGGGTCAGACCTGGCGTGATCGCTTTGTGGAAAGTGTTCACCCACAGGTGATAGGGTGTTCTTGTGTTTTATCATTTTCCTGTCTGACTTCATTTGAGAGCGTAGCGATTGTCCGGTTGTAATATAAGGAAGGTATTTGCAGAGTAATGCGATGTAGGTAACTACAGTTAAATGCAGGAATAAGTCTTCCATGCATTGCCAAGTGCCATATGATGAAGACATGGAATACTTGCATATAATTCTAAACCCTGCCTCTCCTGCTGGGAATATTTATGCAAACTGGATGTGACTTTTTCTTTCAACTGTCAACCCCCTACCCAGCAAATATAGCCTCAGTGATGATGCTGTTTGACTGTTGGTTGTTGTAATGTCCATTGGAAGATTCCACTCTGGGTCCAGAACGGAGAGTTTGGACACTGCTCCAGAATGCTCCTTCCCAAGTTTTGCACAAGACTCAGAGCACACAGAGACCAAACCCTCTGAGTTTTTTCTTTAGTTCTAAGGAGAGTTCCAGGTCAGGTGATACTCAATAATGTTACTTGTTTCTAACCTTAATAGTGAACCTTGGTGCTTTGAGTAAAGACTTTCAATGATCCTAGGACCCAGTTACTCAAATAGAGCATCCACGGAAGCAAAAAAGACATAAGTAACTCAGTTGTGTGATACTTTTGGTTATCCCTGAACACTCTCTTGATTTCAGTGTCTATGGCATGCTGTATATGTGAATTGAGAGTGTCTCTTATTGCAGTGAAATGGTCAGCAGTAACTGATTGTAACGTAAGGAGGGTATGTGCAGTGCAGTAGGCTCCAGGTAACCACTGTTAAAGGCAGGAAAACATTTTCCACACATTGTCACAGGCCACATTTAATTACAAACTTGCATTTGGAACCAGATAATTGTGGGTGCTGTTT
Organism: Gopherus flavomarginatus; assembly: GCF_025201925.1. Lineage (NCBI taxonomy): Eukaryota > Metazoa > Chordata > Testudines > Testudinidae > Gopherus > Gopherus flavomarginatus. The sequence goes on along the minus strand of NC_066621.1, from coordinate 13,631,928 downwards.
TGCATTTGCAAATGATGGTTTGAAGATGTCTATCTACCAGTTTCTTTCCTCATAGTTGGTGCATTGTTTAGACAACTGCATGCCATCATTTGGGCCCACAGTGACTTGCAGGCATGGAAATGAAACAGTAGAATGGGAGCCCCTTAAAAACCAGTCCCACCAAATGTAACCAGTGTGTGTTCTGTAAAGGGGCTTGGGGTTGTGTGTGCCTATGCCATGATATGTCTACACGGCAATTCTCAAGTAAACCCCCTGGGACTGTACCTGTGACCTGCTGACTCTAGAGGAATGTATGAAAGATTCACTGCAACATTTAAATTTTTTAATAGTTTGCAGGAAATAAAAAAGCTTCTCCTGTCACCTCACCCATTTATTTTTAGCAGCAAATTTCCTGCGCAGCAAAAATATCTATTTCTCGCTACCAGGTTTACAGTCATAGGTTTGGCCCCAACCCAGGTTGATATCTAGTTTGTTACCATCTGATCCCAGGTTCATAAGATGAATTGGGGGAAACTCTCTGTCTCCTAGTCTTTCACTGCTGGCAGGAATTGCCACTCTTGTTGGCAGAGAAGCCAAGGACCATGAACGGTCCATGGATTTTATTTCCCCACTCATCCTAGGAGCTGAGCACTTAAGTGGAGTTTTAGGGAACACTGGTTGAACAGTGTTGTTACAAGGCTGCTCAACTCTCCCACCACCTCCATTAGAACAGTAGTAAGGCCAGCTGTGGTAAGGAACAATTGCAAACGAGTCCCTGATGGATGTAGATGTAGGGGAGAGTGGTGATGATAGTCAAGGATGTTCACCTACTGGCAACCCTGAGAAGTCGTCAAAGGTGATTTCAGAAAATCTAGCAGGACGGTTATGTTGAAGGCAATCAACCAGAGAAGCAAGGGATTCAAAATAAAACCACACCAAATGGGAGAGTTATCAGGTTGCCTAGTAATTTCAAAGACCATATAGTTAACTGAAATTATTCAGTTTCTATTAGAGGAAGAGTGATGTTATGAGACTGCTCTATGTCTGTATATATGTAAATATTTAATAAAGTACCCGTAGGTGGTGCTCAAAACTATGTAGTATATTGCCATGGTTCTATAGGACCAATACAACTTCCTGAAATTGTGCAATCCAAATAGCTTCCTTTGTGCAGCTATTTACACCAGCTCTTAACAAGTGCGAGGAAGCTTGCTTTGCTCTTGTCAGTGCTACATCTGTCCTGTGCCTAAACAGAGGTCTACAGTCTCTAAAGTGATCAACTCAGCATCTTTTGCCAGCACTAAATTACTCTCCACAATAGAAGTTGTGGTAACTGCTTTCTAGACCAGCTGAAATTTTCTTTAATCAATCTCATTTATTTCTAGATTAAATATAGCTCCTCTGAAAGGAAGAAGTGGTGAAGGATGACTCTGATGAGGCAGCACAGGGTATTTCTTGAAGTCCTCAATGCTATTTGTGGATGAAATCTTATAATCTAGGCTTCTTAATGCTGATTCATCCAGACCGAGCAGAACTTAGGTTTCCAAACCAGAGTTTAAAAGATAGAGAAAAGGGAGGAAAAACCCCATCATGTAGTGTTTCCCCTGGTGCACTCCAATCATATGACTGTGCACTTCTATCCAGCAGGGTTGCCAACTCTGACGGAAGCTATTCCAGGAGGTTTTTTTCCCCAGGGCTGCCCACAAGGGACCCCACAAGAATATAGTATTCTATAGTATTGCAACTTTTTTTTATGGAAGGGGCCCCTGAAATTGCTTTGCCCCAGGCCCTCTAAATCCTCTGGGCAGCCCTGTTTCCTCCTCCCCCAACATGACATAATGCAATTTTCTTAAAATATCCTATTAAAATCTCCCAGTTTGCTAGCAGTAGTCACTGGGAGATCAACGCTAATTCTGGGAGAATCGACCAAACCTGGAGCGGTGGCGACCCTACTATCCAGACAGTCTGAACTGGACCACATCGGGTATTCTCATGGGATTCACCAAGCCTCTAGCTGGGAATCAAATGGGGTCCTACAGATATTCTTATGCATCCTCCCACGTTGATTTCGATTATGTCCTGTTCCCATCTCAGAGCAGCAGCTGTGTCGCAGCCCCTCCGAGGAATTAAACCAGGGCATATGCTAGTGAGTTTGTAGTAAAAAAATCATTTACAACTTTAATGGGACCTAATTCACATTTTGCCCCTGTAAAACCATAGAGGCCAAGGTGTTCACTTCACTGAAAACTGGGTAACCCCAAATGCACCTGCCTAGAATAGATCTTACAATATACCCACTGGAAAACCTATTTCAAAAGTTCTCAGCATCTGTCTCAGGCAAGGAAGACTAAACCTTTCCTCACTGCTTTGAAGAGCAAATCAAAGTACTCCTGAGCATCATTGGCAAGAGAAACTGTGAACGGGCTGGAGTGTCCCAGATGTATCAGCAGCAGGGGTTGGCTGGTGACGGCATCGTAAAAGATTCAGGATATGGAAATCAGAGAGAAAGGAGAATGAGCTTTGATATTACTGCAAGAAAATAAACCTGGTAGCTGGATCTTGGAAATAGCAAACTGTTGAAAGCAAAGAAATACTCTCTTACTGCCGTGAGCGATAAAAGGGTGGGGTTAGACCTCTGAAGGGGAAAAAAGCAGCTCATAGGAGGCGAAGATGGAAAAAACTTATTTGGGTCATCTAATTCATGCCCTTAGCCAATACAGATTTGGTCTCGACAACCTGAGTTAGGTTCTCAGCTGGCATAAATCAGTGTAGCTCCAAAGAAGTCAATGGAGGTGCACTGATTAGATGACCTGCTGAAGACAAGGCAATATGTAATAATATTGTTTGATTAATTAACATATGTAATATGAACAACAAATGTCTCTGGGCTCCTGGATCTCTCCTAGACAGACCTTGACAATCTGCTCCCCATACTTTCCAATCAACACCTTTTGAAAAATGCCGGTTGCCCAGCTTTGATGTCAGGATTTATGTCCTTGGAAAGTCTTGTGCTACGTCTGGATAAAGCTATTTGTAAGAAAAGGAAAAGCAAACAGCTCTTGTTTCTGTGGGATAACAACCTCACAGTGCTACCCTAGGTCCCTTTCGCTGAGGTAACCTTTCCCCAGTCATTGTGAAACCTCCCTTGGCCAGAGGAGAGACACAACATGCTTCTGCTTTCTATTAAGAAGAGTGGAGGACCAAAGCCTCAGGGCTTGATTCCAAGGTCCTGGGAGGGGGCAGGGCTTGCTGCACTGGAAAAGAGCTTCACTGAAATCAGATACCTTCCTGAGAAGCTGCCACTTGCCTCCCAAACGTCTCAGCAGCCCTGTATGGCCTCGCTTCCACAGGCAGCAGGTGCAGCTAGCTGGAGTTGCTTGGCCTTGCAAGATCCACAAACTGTTTGCAATTCATCTTCAGTTCTCATTCTCAACCAGTTCTTAGAGGATCAGTGTGGCTTAGTGGAGTGGAGTGCTTCTCACTATTGTCGTGCCAGGGCCCCTCCACAAGCCCCTTCCCAGTGTGCAAAAATCCCTGTCCCATTTATTATGGGAAGATCAGATGCTGACATCCTCCTGATACCTGTGTCTGACTCAGAGGTTGGGAACACCTGATCTAATGGATACAGCATGGGGCCGCTGCTTCCACTGACTGAACTCACAAAGTAGCAGCTGAGGTTCAGTGTTTGTAAAGTGCTACAAAAGGACCATGCAAGGCTGTTGTTAAACGGTGTCATCAGTAACCCTGAAATGGAATATAAGTGACGTCACAGTATCTGGACAACAATCAGGGTTTTTTCCAGCATACGGCATTTTTTAATCACAGAGACTCCTGATGTGCTTTGTGACACATGGGGTGGGGAGGACAGCAGGAGCTCGCATACCACGGTGATGGGTGTGAGAAAGAACCTGGCTAGATTAGAAAAGAACCAGTGCATAGAACACCGCACAGCATTGGGGGAGAAATGGGAAATTTTTCCGTATGGCACCAGCTCAAATCTGTGTTTGTATCACATGCCTTTGGATATTAAAGTCTGTAAAAAGCTGATTGGATCTAGATTTTTAGACTGTGGTTCTCAAGAGAGTCTAGAGCAAGTTAGGAACCCACCTCTCTTGACTTTCCTATGGGAGTTATGTGCATAATTCCCTTAGGAGCTTTTTGAAATCCCACCCTTAAGATCCCAGCACAAAACCATGTCTGCTGTAAACTGCACTATTCTCTGTTTTGCTATGAGAGGGAAGAAAGGCTAAGTCAATGCTGCTGGAATAAACTTGTTGGGGAGAGGGACTGTCTCTTTGTTCTGTGTTTGTACAGCACCCCATACAGTGGGAGTCCTGATCTATGACTGGACTTCTAGGAGCTATAGTAATACAGATGGTTGGTTGTTTGACCTTCACCCTAGAGTACCATCTATTAGGGCCCAGACAATATTATCACGTCCTTTGAAATGGAGACTGATTATAACCGGTAGTGCAAACACCTCTAGTAATTCTGAGACAGGTAGAGAATTCTGTGATTGGCTGCCCACTCATACCCCACATGCGTCAGAACCCACCTTGTGGCTAAGTACTGCACCTGTGTTACTGTCTCGCTATGAGAGAGCGATGACTACTGCTCCGACACTTTATGGGTAGAGAGGGAGCAAAAATGAAAAAGTGTAGGAACCAGTTTTCATTTGTCAAAATATTGAAAATGAGGCCTGGGGCAGAGGGTGTGGATTGTCTCTAGCCCATAGGAACTGCCAGATGTAAACAGACCAAAGGACTGTCAGAGCTGGTGTCCTGTTTCCTGTGCTGCTGGAACAGAACAGTGGCCATTGTGTCTGGTATCCTGCTTCCTGCAATGCCAGGACAGACTGCCCGGGGACTCTCAGCACCTCTGGGTGTTGGGTATAGGGGTCTCACATCGGGCACCCAGAGCCTCAAATGTATTTAGACTCCCAACTTCCATTGATAATCCAGCCAGGTTCTTTCATTCAGCCATGGACTTCAGTTGATTTCAATGGACATTCAGAGGCTACATACACTTCTGAGGATCTGGGCCTCAGAAATGGAGACTCTTAGAAGTAGCAAACACTTCTGCAAATGTGGTTGTGAGAGTTTAACCGTGGCAACATGAGCACTCTTAGCTTTAGTAATCCTGTTGTTTCCTCACCAACCGATCTTAGTCAGGCTCATCACACTGAGACATAGCTAGAGTAGGAAAGTGGTTGTCTATGAAGCTGTGGCATGGCCTGGGGCCGCCTCCTTCTGTCTCTGTTACCATAATGAATGCACCAAACCCACACCAGGACTGTCTGCTCCATTTTCATTTTTACACTTGACCTCCTTTACCACAAACCCCAGCCTTTTAGAATAGTCGTATCAAAATCTAGGGCATGGAGAGATGTTAACTTGGAGCCAGGGGCACAGACAATTTAAGAGGCAATAATGACCTCAAATGAAACCACTTTGAAATAAATAAGATTTTTTTTAAAATGTGCAATATTAAAACGCTTCATTAGATTTTTAAGAAATGAATACCCCCCCAGCCCCAGCTCTTTGATCCTGCTAGAGACATGGTACCTGATCCTCAGTTGTGTTAGGTCCCCTTTATGCCACTCTGTCAAAGTGAAGGTGATAGAAACGACCCCCAGCAAACACTTGTTGCATATGGGACTCCTCTGCTGGCATGAAGTTGCCAGATCAGCCCTAAACAGGCCAGTTTCCCATTCCCCCAGCATTGAACAGGTGTGTGGGTGGCAGGGAGGAAGAATAGCTGGAGTACTCTGCACTATGGCTATTCTCTGTCCCTGGGGGCCATAGGAAGCAAAGCATAAATTATAGCAGCCATGAGGCTGCTCTATCTTACATTGAGGGCTAGGCAGGCCCCTGCCTAATGCCAGATTTAGAAGAGCACTGCTTAAATTCATTTTTACCCTCCTTCCCTATCCTGTGCCAAGTACAGTCCATTGAGAGTTGGGGCCATTTTTTTATGGGGCCCTGGGATGTTTGTTTGTTAAGGTTTTAGAAGAAAACGAATAATTAATGTAATAATAAAAGCACTGTTTGTTTTAACACTGTAACCTTAAATGAAAGGCACAAATTCCTGATAAATTTGCTGTTTAAGCTGAAAGCAGCAGCTTCCCCTTTTTCTCAGAAGAAGGAAGAAGATGGCGTTTTGAGTCTGATTGTTGAAAAGCCTAGAGATGTCCCCATCCTTCATTTGTGCTGCATTGCCCTCTGCTGCAGCCAGGTTGGTGAGTAACCCCCACCGCCTGTCCCCACTCGTCCATCCTGGCTGCCTTTCCCACATTTGTCAATGGGGCGATGACTAAGATGTTTAATGGCTTCCTTCTCAGAGAGGACAAGTTGTTCAGTACAGGGACATATATTGCTTTCAAGCAAACTTCTGCATGTGCACGCACACAAAAAAAGCAGAAGGCACTGCTCCTACAATCACTGGAATGGTCAGCTGTGACCCCTCTTAACCCATTCCTCATTTGGGGTGAAGCACGCTTCCACGCAGAGGGACAGCACCACATCTAGGTGCTACGTAAGTCCTCAGATGTTCCATCTGCTCTTATTTAAAAAGCAGCTTTGAAACATAGGTTGTTGAATTAGTGCAAATGCCTTGTGCGGCCCCTCTTATTTTAGAGCCTGTGTCCTATTTTCCTACCAAGCTTCAGGTGCTTCTTCAAAGGAAGGACATCTGTGATGTGTCAGTCTCATGCAGGCCCAGTGCACTGGGGTGAATTTCACCGCATCTGAGCAATATGTTGAGAGGGGTGACTGAGTAGGTGACACATTTATCTTTGCAGCAACACCTTGTGAGTGTTTGACTAACAGAGGGCACTTTTCAGCCTGCCCTTGACTTCTACTATGGCCTTCTCTCTAGCATTCCCTTCCAAACAGCTCACACACTCCAGTGATTAATCCGCTGCATGTCAGACACTCGCTTCACCATGGAAGTCCCAGCCTGGTGTGACCACACAATTGTGCAAGTCTGTACTTTGTTGTTGTTGCTTTAGGAGGATTGTCCCCAGATTCTTCCACGTGGTCAGCCCAGTGCTTGCTCCATCACATTCATCTGTAGGAAGTGTGCAGCTTAAACCACAGACCGAGTGTGATATGTGAAATGAGTGTCAGTTGGATGTGCAAGAAAAGAGTGATAACCATCAGTCGTGCCTCAGCATTAATGTCCATTGGGAGGCAGAGCTTGGCACATGGACTTGTGAGTCACACAATTGTCTGAGTCAGAAAGGACTGTTCCTTGGGTTTTCTGTCTGCATTATGGCAGGGTGGATTTTACTACTTAGTTTGTCATTCAGGGGTATGTATTCTAGCCACGTGAGTGAACCTATGCCTTGCTTGGCAGATTGTCCAGGGCCACAGTGTTTTCAGTAGGGACCGATGAACTTGTTGGTGCTCAGTGGCTTCCCAACTGCATGAACTGTGTACTTTTGTTCTAGTTTTGCAAACCTATGTTCAATCCCTTTTTTCCCTAATATTGAAACCCAGTCCCTGCTCCCCGCCCCCCCAAGTGATTCAACTGGGCCCAACTCTGCAATCTTTAGTCCTTGCAGTACTTTAATAGGAGTTTTGTCTGGGTGATAACTGCAGGGTCGGGCTCAGGGTGTACGGAACAGAGGACAGAAGGGGGTTAAGCACTTCAAGTGTGTTTCAGGCCCTTTAGCTGAGCTGCAGTGGCCAAAATGCAGTGAATGAATTGGAGCTAGCTGGCTGTGTAATGGGGGGTAAGTGTCAGGAAGTTGAGCGTGCGCAGGGTTAGCTGTCAGGAAGAAGATACCCAGCAAAGAAACCATATTCTATGTGGGGAAAAAATAAAAAACCACCATTTCTTATTTGTGTAACCCTTGCGAGGTATTACTGTAACAAGGGAAGGCAGGTGAAGATTGTCAGGAACTTAGACTTGCCTGCAGTGATGCAGCACAATAGATGCAATGATTATGACTTTTATTATATCTGTTGCACCAGCACCTATAGGTCCCATCAGGGGTCAGATTGTTGCGCTATGCACTATGCAGAACTAAAAAAAAGACAGGCCCTGCCCCAACGAGAGGTCAGTTTATATATCTAATGAGACAACCACCAGCGATGGATAAAATGATACATGAGGAGCAGGTAAGCTGTGAAAGAAGCCCGCTTAGCTTAATAAGTGGCAATGACAGCACATCCCTTGCCTAACCATTGTACAGGAAGAATGAGCAGTGCATCAGTAAAAGCTGGAGCGGGTGTCACTGCTCACTCAAGCAATACCTGCCCCCTGCCTGAGTCCTGCATCCCCGCTGCATGGGGCTCTCTGCTCCCCCCTCCGGCACACTCCTCTGCTCCCCAATTTTTTGACAAAAGTGGGCATTTCTCTCATGTGCTCCTGCCAACTTAATCAGTTGGCAAGAGCACATGGGACAAATACTTACTTTTGCCAAAACGGTCAGGATGGCAGAGACAGGGCTTAAGAAAGGGACTATCCCAGTCAAAATGGGATGTATGGTCACCCTACTCCTAAATTCACAGTGAGAGTCTTTGACAGAGCCAGGAACTGTGAACCCAGGTCTCCTCCATCCAAGCCTAATGCCTTAACCCCAAGGTCACCCTTTTTGTCTGTGAGGTCATTCCATAGGCTGTCGTTGCAAACTTAACCTAGATAGCATGCTCGCAGCCTGCACTGTAGTTGCAGTTGCATGCCATGCTGGGGAGACGATTTGTTTTCATCTCTAGTGTTCTCGGTGCGTGTGAGCAGGTATATTGTAGGTCAGAGGGCTCAGTCACACTCGGAGCCCGGAAGCGCTGTGGGAACCACGGAACTGTAATCCACATCCAACACGTGAAGCCGCTCTCTGATTGAGACACAGATTAGGCGAGATGAAGGCGAGCCAAAAGGAAGGTTAGAAGACGCTTGTGCTGTGATTCTGGTTTGATGTAGGTGTCGTGAGTCATGGGGATGACTTCTAATGGTGCTCTAAGTGTGTCAGCTTTGCAGCCTGCTCTGTGAGCTGTGCAGCCATGTGAAGAGGGACTGCTGGGGACCTTGCTGTCCCCTCCCATCCTGAATTAGGCTGCCCTAAGGGATAGCCAGAATGGGCACATAGTACCCACCTCCCACCACCCTGCCCAAGCAAAAGCTTCTTTCAGTAGCACCTCCTCTGCCTAGAAAACAGGACAAGGGCTTTTTCTTGTTTTTCAGTAATACCAGTCTGGAAATCTTCTGGAGATAATGTATATGCATATGTATGTGTTTATGCTTACCAAGTGTATGTGTTTAATATATTCCAATCATCCCTGCACCCTGGATCTAAACCCCCCTGCAACTTGGGAACAAGGTTTGCATGCAGATTTAGCTCTCAGCTTCTCCATTTTGTGGCCAAGGCTCATCTCTCATCATCCACCCAGCCAACCGGCTTCCTCGTCCGGGAATCCCACAAGGTAAATGTCTCGGAGTACTTCCACTTCTGGCCCCGGCTCAAACTCAGAGGTGTGTATGTCTGTTTCTCTCTCACAGCTCACCTTACTCTGTTCCCAATCAACAATAATCCGTCTGCTAGCACTGCGAGCAGCCATCCTTCCCAAACAAGGCTCATGGCAATGTCTCCATTTCTTTCTGCAATGAGTTACTCCTGTGGCACCAGGTAACTGGAAATCTTTTTTTATCTGTACAGCAAGAGGCATCCGGTCTGCTTCCTTCCTTTGGTTAATTTAACCATAATGACTGAGTCTTACTGAAAAACTGACCACAGACTAGCAGACAAAAGCGGCGTTCTCTTTGCAGAGGACAGTGAATCCAAGTCAGGTTGCAAAAGTCTTAATGTGCCAATAGGCAAGAGTGGCAAGGAGAACTGAAATCACATTTGGGAGAAGTCAGAATGTATTAGAGACCGAGAGGATTATTTTATGGCTCTGGCTCCAAGTGCAGGCTTTCAGACTCCCTTCAGCTCTAATATACCTCAATACTAATCTCCAGCACCCCACAGTGTCCTAGGAATGTGGTCCCCACCATGGTAGCTCAGTCAGTGCCTCTCAGACTTCAATATCCTTGTAAGATCCCTCGCTATTCAATTACTGAAGCATGCCATACACCCAACTATTCCGTCACTGCTCCTGAAAACTGGTTTGCAAAACCTCTTGGTTTGCCTTAGCACAAGCTGCCCACACTGCCACTTTGTGTAGCGGTTTTGCAGTGCAAAACAATGCCAGCTAGGGATTAAGATGAACACCTGCTGTGCTTGGTGTCAGGGGCTACCTTGTTTGGGATATGAATCCAGATTCCCAGTGGTGAAAAGCTTGTGCACTAACCTACTGCACTCTCTGGTCCCTGAAGAGGGACAAGTTATATAACGGGAATGATGTGTCCAAGAAAGGAAGCACGGTAGCAATATCTGTCAGGAACAAAGCTAAAGGAGTATGAAATAAGGGAGTTGCTTGAAATACAGGAGCTGCAGTCGTACCAGGTGCACTTGTGCTGTACAGGCCATTCCTGTATCTTCACAGTATAAAAATGAGTATCTGACAAAGATGCATTATGCCAAAAATGCAGCTTTGATTCAAAATCTACTTGGCCAAATTCTGTGCAACCACATTGACCTGTAACACTATTGATGCATGGATAGAACACAGCTGATGTTATCTCATTGCCTACAAATATTTGCATGTTGTTTTTTTAAAAAATATGTTCAGAACCAGAGTGCACCTAAAAACAAGACGCCTCATGCCAGTGAAAGTGACTGGAAATTGAGAAGCAGCAAAGAGTTCTGTGGCACCTTATAGACTAACAGACATATTGGAGCATGAGCTTTCGTGAGTGAATACCCACTTCGTCGGATGCATGGAAATTGAGAGTGAAACTGATAAGCTTGTTGACTGAAATCCATAAATAGCTGGGCTTAAATGATGGAATGCAAAATGGACATGTATTGTTCTAATCAGGGTTTATTAGTAACGGGTAAAGAACGCTGACATCTGTATGTGTACATGTATTCTTTATAGCTAGGTTTTGAGAGGCTGTGATGATGGGTGTAGCTTTGTAAAGGAGATAAACAATAAGGGTTGTTAATACTGTTTGTATTGTGCTAGTGCCTAGAGGCTGCAGCTGCGATCAGGACTGCGTTGTGCTGGGTGTTGTACAGACATACTAAGAGACAGCCCCTGCCGCAAAGAGCTTCCAGTCTATTTAGACAAGCAACAAAGGAAGTCCCTGTTTTACAGATGAGGAATAGAGGCACAGTAGATTAGGTCCCAATTGTAGTCACTGGAATTTAATCACACGTCTATAATTCAATGCCTGTTTGAGTGCGGGCCTGAATAGGGATGGTTTAAGCATATGCTTAAAGGGTTTCTTGAATCAGGGCCTAATTGACCTGGCCAAGGTCACACAAGGATCTGTATTTGACCAGTATCAGAGGGGCAGCCATGTTAGTCTGGATCTGTAAAAAGCGACAGAGTCCTGTGGCACCTTATAGACTAACAGACATATTGGAGCATGAGCTTTCGTGGGTGAATACCCACTTCATCAGATGCATGTATGTATTTGACTATGTTCTTTAATCACCATGTTAATTCAGATGTGAGCCCTGTGTGAGCAATGGCTACTAAAAAGGCTCTGCAAAGGGATTCATCCCTTTATGTCCATACTGAGTCCCTCTGATTCAGAGTGCCCTAGCAGATCCCTGTGCATAAGGGGTGACTATCTATGATCATGTTTCCTAATGTGAGCCGCTCAAGGAAGACATAAATTTATTTTGGTATTGTAAATAACAGCCATTCCTCTAGGTGGTGAGCAATATTTCACCTTCATAACCGTGTTAATAAATCGAAAGAATAGAATAGATCAGATTGCTGTTAGAAAACATAAACAGTTTATTTTTACATTCACATAAAAACAGATGAAAATTCTGCAGTCATGCACATGAACACATTAACAGAGCACTTAGCAATAGCACTGCCCTCTAAACAGCAACATGTCTTGCAGAACTGAAATTGCAGCTGGCGAGATGGAACTTTTGAGTCTGGTTGCTGTAGCTGTAACCCATTTGCCCAGTTCACAGCCCTGTGATGTCACTCAAACCAAAGGGAGTTTTGCTGGACTAAGGAGTGCAGAGCTGGCTTGACAGGAGTTTAATGCAAAAAGGGGCAGACTTTTGCGGACGCCTGATTGAATTTTACACCTGTTTACACCAAAGCCTACCCTTACTGTGATTTAGGCACCATCTCTAAGTGAATTTTTGCCCTTTGAGTTGCAGAACCGCGTTGTTGCAGTTGGACTGGTTACTTCTGTTGCACAACCAGCTTCACTGTGATGCATTCCCAGGACGGGGACACAATCCCTGCCCTTGTGGCATTAGCTCTGAAAATACAAGCTAAGTATATATCTGCTTATCTCATTTTGTAATGGTAACTTACAAAGCACAGTAACACGAATGACAAACTGACAGTGTTTCATTACAGTGGAGCCTCCCAGTGCTTCTAAATATTAGAACCCAGCTCCCAAACATCACTGCACTTCACTCTCTGTTATTCTCTGCATATTAAGCCGATGAGCCCATGAAACAAGGGGGAATCAAATGCTGATATACAGAGAATACTGACTCTCTAGGTATATAGAACAGCATTGCTTGTAACATTTCTAGTGTAGCATTTGCCTGTTGCAGCTCCTGGTTCATAATGTAAGAAGTAAAGCAAAACAAACCATTGCCAGCCCTATGTGCAGCTTCATGCATTTGAATGCAAATTACCAAATCCACCTTAAAATGGTGGGTAATAATTTAAATTATCCCCCGCAGCCCTAACCAGTCAGTGAATTAATCCCAGTCATAGACTGAAGGTTAAGGCACTATAGTCTGACTTTCAAAGGTGCGGAGCCCCGCAGCTCCCTTTGGCTTCAAAGACCACTGAGGATGTGCCCAGCAGCTCTGAAAGTCAGGTGATTAAATGGCTTGTAGCAGTTAAAAGTTAAGTTCTATTAGAACCAAAGCATTTCATTCCAAATACTATTTTTTCTTATGATAGTGAGCTAAGATTTAAACTGAAGTCAGGTTGATCAGAGTCTGTTGTTTGTTACATCATCCACTGGTATTTCCTAGAGAATTTAAGGTGTTGAATGTAAACCCTGCACCGCCAAATTTCATTTCATGTAAAAGCTGACCAAAAAGCCTTTTCGGGAAAGAAAATGCCCTCTGTTTTAGCTATGATTAATTGGCTATTTTAAGGCTCGAGAGCTCTGATTCTAGAGAATAGGTTAGTTCCCTTTCTGAATTACAGACCAGAGACAATGCCTACAGAAGTTTAGCTCAGGGAGTAAGGCCCTAATTCAGCAAAGCCCCTAAGCAAGTGCTTTGCTGGATTTGGGACCTAGAACTCTTGTTTAGACAGATCCTGACTTCAGTGGGATTACACCAGGGATGAGTCTGACTCATTATTTCCTCCCTCAAGAGTATTTCCTGAAATATAAGTTTTCGTATTTCCAAGCTAAGTGTAAAAATATCACAATCATACAATATACAAATATCAAACAATAAATAATAGTTTAAAAATGACATTGCTTCTTCCTATTTAAAAAAATAAGACATCTGTAAATGTAAACATTGAGGTACTGGAGGTAATAAATACTTAATATGATAGGCACAATATGTTTTTTTAAAGTACAGTATTAATACTGTTCAGCCACAATCCTTGGCCCAAACCATAAGATAATTCTCATGTGTTTGGAGAGTCTGTTACTTTTATAAAATGGCAGTTTCCTTGTTGTGAAAGATGCAGAACTTTTTGAGGTTTCACTTTCCCATCTTCATCATCAAGTATTCTTCAATGTAGTTAATGAAGATGTCAAATTCTCCCATTGCCTTATAGATTCCTTTCTCTTGTAACTAGGGGGAGGGGAGGAGCAGAGAAAATAAATTACTTAATATCAATTAATCATACCTATTAGTAATTAAGTGTATAATAAATAACAAGATAACTTGAGTTAAAGCATGCTAAGCCTAGATGCACAATTCATAGAGTGCATGGAAATGTTACTCAGATTCTCATTAAACCACAAATGTTGAATCACAGCTAACTAACAGGTGATGGGAGAATTGATATGTAGTTTGCAAGCAGTTCATTAAGTGTATTCTGAATTTGAATTGCTTTGTTTGGAGACATAGCTCTTATGATATATTTCTGTTCTCTGATTGGCTGAATGTAACATTTAGGATCAGTTTCCAATGGGAATGCTTGTGATTAGGAAGTCAAAATTGGCTTCCCACAACGATCCCACTTGACTTGCTTAAAATACTTTCATTTGACAGAATATTCAAGGATAAGAAACAGAAATAATGCAAACACACTCAAAGTAAATGGTGGTTTTGAAAAAAACCCTCAAACCTCTGCAGATTTTTTTAATGCAACATTTGCCCAGCTGCAACAGGACTCGTAATACCAGCTTTTGGACAATGTGAACTGATAGACTCATGACTAACTCATTTGTGGTTGTATAATATATCATATAGATGTTTGTTTAGATCATTGTAAACACTATAATTCCGTCTACAATTTAAACTGCTTTCCTGCAGTTGCTCTGGCTAATGCAGTTACTGTATCTATCTGACCCAGCCCCATTGCATAGTCAGGTACTTACACTAAAGATTATGGAGCACTCAGTATTTATTTTCACAAAATAATGGTGGGGTAGGCATCTGCTCTTATCCCCATTGTTCAGATAGGGAATCAAAGCCCAGAGAATGCCCCAGGTCTTATAGGAGTCTGTGGTAGAGCAGGAACAGGAACAAGTGTCTCCAAAATCCCAGGCTGGGCTATCTTTCCCCTCTAACAGTTAACTGTTCTAGAGTCGACCTGTCCTTTGCTTTGGTTAGTGTTAGCCAAACCTGAGAAGGTTGAGAGTCCGGGTTCAGTTTGGCTCACCAGCCATCACTTTTGATACTTCTCCAACCCTCATCCAAAAAGTCTAACTCTCTGGAACGTGAAAGTGTGTGTGTGTGGTATGAAGCTCGAATGGACCATTGTTATGGTGTTGCAGCATTTCTGGTCCCAATCCAGGCCAGAAAAAGAAAAGCAAATGAACCTTGTAAAAAAAAATCTGGTTTCAGTAGTGGGCCAGGTTTCAGGGGCTACATTATTTATTTATTTATACTTATTTTAGGAGAACCTGCATTTGAATTCCCTCCACCCTCATGCTTTTTTTTTGGCCACTTTCTCATGTTTTCAGTATTGTCAATCCCAGAGTTTTCTTATAAGGGCCTGATGCGGCTCCAACTGGAATCATTGGCCAAACTCCATTGACTTGAATGGGATGATGGATTGCTCCCGAAAGACATGGTTAGCAATTGTACAGAAGAGTTACCTTATCGTAGGTTTCCTTGATCTGCTTTAAGGTTTGGTTCCTCTTCTCACAAGTGAAGAATCTGTGCTGTGGAGGAAAGCAACCAGGGATTTTTAACAAAGCAGCCTTCCTTTACGGTACAGCTCTGGGTGGGTGAGAGAGAGGCTGCCCCAGCCCAGCTGGTGCACAAAGGGGTCTTTCTAGAAATATGGTATGTGCTTGGGAAACTATTATTGAGTCTTTCATTCCTGCCACGGCAGCTCCTCAGCTCCCCAGACCCACTCTCCCACAAGGCTGTGCTCTCCCCTCATCCATTTCCCTTGATTCCTTGAGAATTCCTCTCATCTCCCCCATGTCAGCCACGGGTGCCTTTCAAAATGAAGCCTTTGTGATAGATATAAATGAAATCCATTAATAGATATTCATTCTCAAGGGGACTAGCCCAGTGGCCCCCTTGCTAGGATGTTGTATCCTTTCCCTCTCCCTTCAGCCCTCATTTGTCTTTTAGATTGTGAGCTCTCTGGAGCAGGAACTGTGGTGACTTTGTACCATGCCCTATCCAGAGGTGGCTGGATCCATTCTGGGACCTCCAGATGCTACCCCTATGCAGATACCAATAGCCATTATGTTCGAGGAGTTCTATAACCAGCTCAGCAAACAGCCTGTGTGATGCCCTCTCAGGGAGGGTTCACCCTCCCCTTTGCTGAATTGCTTGCTCGCTGACTGAATCATTTCACTGCCAGATGACAGTGTCAGGGCACCACAGCCAGGCAGTTCCAGGAGCTGAGGCTACATTCAGCTTTAGTTCTGCCGTCCCAGCCTGTGAGAGCAGCTCCTTTCAGGTAAGGGCTTCAGACAAACCCTTTTAAATTCATCTTTGATCAGTGTTTATTACAGGGCTGCAGGCTGGCCTTTAAAAAATAAATAATTATTTCTAAAACTTTACAGCTGAATCTTGATTATAGAAATCATAGATTCCTAGATAGCAAGGGCCTGAAGGGATTGCTTGGGTCACTCAGTCTGACATTCCTCAGCTGCAGTCTCTGTGTGTGTCCATCTATTCTGGTCTATATACGGTGAAACCTTCCCCATGATGAGCAAAATTCTGCCTCCCTTTTACGTCATGACCAGGATGTCAGTCCCAAGAGTCCAGCTGTATTTTTAATGTGCCTGTCACTGTGGTATCTACGCTGACAACAATGGCTAAGCTCTTATCAACCTCAGTGGTACAGGATCAGTCTGAAGGTGGCTTGGCAAAACTTTTGTAGGCCTTCTCCCCTATAACACCATACTTAGCTTCTTATTAAGTTACGGCACCAATGGATTCACAGACCCCTCTCTTCACTATTGATCTGTACTGCAGCCCCTGAGCTTTTGTGGCAAAGAACTTTTAAGAAGCTCTCCATCAGGAAGCTGCAGAGGTTTCATGATGCAGCTTTGCTTGGGATACCAGCTTGTGTTCAGCTCCCTGGGAACTTGACAAGTGACCTGCAAAATGTGACCAATACTCACACAGCGCTTCAGTGTCTGCTGCAGGTCCATCAGCATATGGCCAATATTGACCATGCTCCGCTTGGTGTGTTGGCTGCTGTTGATCGCCTTCGGTAAGACTTCATCCAGGTAAAATCGGATCATGTCTGACACGGACTGGCAGCCCAAATAACCCTGGAGGAAGAGGAGTGAGTTGCGTTAATGATTTGCCACCACAAGTGGAGGAAATGGCATAAACAGCTGTCAGAATCAGTCACTCAGTTGTCATCACTGACCAGAGGTTTGGTTCTATGGGTTATAAAATGCACCTTACAGAGTGCTTTCCACAGTGCTGTACTGCCATCCTGTGAGGCTGGTAAATAAGCATTATTATCGCTGCTTTAAAGATGGAAAAACTGAGGTGTAGAGAGGTGAAGCTATTTGCCCAAGCCCACAGACAGCGTCATCATCCTGGAAATCTGGAGTTCAGACTCCCAGTCCTGTGCTCTGATCACTAGACCCAGCCCCCCGGCATGAAAACAAGCAAAGCAATCTCAAAGGGACTGACTATCTTAGACAGATGTTATACAGGCAAAGATACAATGAAACCAGTTTTCATAGGTAGGATATTCTTATCATACTACCAGTTTTAATAGTACTTCCAGCTGCCTCTGTTAGAATGGCATTACCTTAGAATTAGAGTCAGTGCACAGCAAAGTTCTCACCTTAAAATCTTCCAGTAAATCCTCCTTTAGCAATAAGATGTCAAGTTCATCATCTTTGGCTTGCTGTAAAAGTATGCAATGGAAATGTCAGTTTTACCAAGGTAGGCAGCCTACAATATCTTCATTTCCACATTGTATAAGTACTTCAGTTCATCAAACTGTCTGGTTTACCTGAGTGTGTGTGTTGTCATTTTAAGGCAAACACTGGAAATAAAAGCATCTGAACATACAGAAGTTGTATGTGTTTGTGTGTATGTATGTATACACACACACACATCACACAGTAATAACATTCAGGTGTCAAGTATCAGAGGGGTCGCCGTGTTAGTTTGGATCTGTAAAAGCAGCAAAGAATCCTGTGGCACCTTATAGACTAACAGATGGTTGGGACAGGTGCTGGTACTGTCCCAGATGCCTGTGCAATTAATTTGAAGTTAAAAGGACAGGAAAAATGAAATCACATATGTGGGTGATTTATTCAACATATGTTTAATTTCTTTAGACTGCCTTTCAAACCCTGCTTACTTTCTTTTGACTTCAGATAGTGTGCACATAACAGCACCCAAAATGACTGTGATATATAACAGTCCTATTAAGGAACTACTTGGTCCTGTTACCAGCACTTCACTCAGAGACTTGTAGCAAACTTTGATTTAAAGTCTTAAATCCTATATACCTATCAACTGTCATGTTAATTTGGCTGATAATACAAACACAATGCCATTATTTGGTGATTTAACCTAGAGGGATGACATCTCAATTTTTTATATCATTAGTACCTAATGCCATTGATATTATATTCCAGTTTAGATGCATTTAAGGCAATATTGGTAATAATACAATACAAATCCTACACATCCCTTTTTGCATGATTACTTTGCTCAGCTGTCAGCAAGATCATTCCAATACATCCCTCATCACAAAGGTTTAATGCCACTCTGGCAATCTATCCACAGACAGCATTCCCATGCAGGAAAGAGAAATGGGCATTAAATTCTCTAGACGCAGAATAACCTCTTTCTGGCTTTGGTTGTAGCTTAATGTTTGTTCTTTAACACAACTTGAAAGCTATAGTGAAATATTTCCATCTCATCCATCATTAACGTCAATGGATTTTCACCCACTTACACCAGAGTTGAATTTATCCTTGCCAGTAAAGGAATAATTTTAAATGAAAGGTCAAAAAAATTAAAATGCCTTAAAATTCATTGTGAAAGCTGTAACTGTGACTGGATAACAAAAAATCTTTTGCACATTTTCTCTCCCCTTAGCAAGTGATGAAACTAAACTATTTATTTCACCCGCAGCAATGAACACAAAACAGTGTGCCTGCATCTAAATCTATTCTGCCCAAAGGAGCCTGTCTCCTGTGTGCGGGTATGCTAAATCACTGAAAGTGCAAAAGCAGTAGACAGAAGACAGCAGGCTTTGACAGGTGTCATACTCACAAAATAATCTTTAATTTCATCAAATGCAATCCGCAGGTCTTTGAGCCGAAGGGGCAGGAGATTGACGAGTTTTGTACAGCTTTCTTCAGAGAGCTGGCAGCTGGCCTGTTTGATGCTGGCAGTCAGGGCTAGGAAAATGAGTGCTGTGAGAAGTTTCATTTCTCAGCTGAGTTTCTTTCTTGTGGTCCAGTTATTAGTTCAATTTCACAAGAGGCAAAAAGCCAGATCTGAATGCCTTTACCTTGATGGAGCTCCTGATTTTATACTCTCCAGACATGCTCTCAATTTCCTTTCCCATTTCCTGGGGACTAATATTGGGGTTTTAAGTCATTCATTAAAACCAAAGGTCACAAGAGTTTCCCGTAAGAGGCTTCCTGTGCTCTGGCCCCCCCTCCCCTTTCCACACCCCATCAAATCGTTTGTGTTAGACACTGCATTTTTTTTTTTACATAGCTTGCTTCTTGTAAATTTGAATGTGGCTAAAGAATTTGAACATGAAAAGGTGTGGTATGGAGGACACTTTTGCATTCTCATTGTATTTTCTATTTTTACATAAAAGACCTGTGGTGGGGAGAGGGAAGTGTTTCCATTTTTAAATCTCTGTAATGCATTTACATAATTTAGACTTTTTCTAGGTCACCACAGAGCAAATGTCATTTTAATGGCATTTGAGCCTTTTGAACAGGGAAATATTCATCCCTTATCACCAAGAAGTATGAATTCCCATTTCCGGGTCTTTTCAATGTGAAAATAAACCTTTTACCAATAAACAAATAAAAGTTCTTATGAGGAAATAAATAAAATCTTACCTAGGGTTTATGGAAATCAGTACAGAGCAATTAAAGAAATCCCTTCAGACTTTTCCCATAGGAAAAAGTATGTTAGCACTCATGGTCTGGGTAAATCCCAACATTTGTAGTAATTGCAACCTGCTAAAACTCCCCGTTCAGCATTCAAATACGCTATCCAGTTTGTTTCAACTGAACAGCATATTCTTTATAGACGTTCTTCACTTTGCACCATCTTTTGTGTAGCATTACTGTGCACTGTTAAATAGCTGCCATATTCTTACAGGTTATCGCGTGGCAGGGATGTCTGGAATAACGCTTGTCTTTATTACACACATGCAGACAATACACAACAATATTCTTCTCTTGGATTCAACTAGGCTCTTGATGTGTGCTCAGATACCACAGTGATGTGCACTTTATAAATATGTATAATTTTAGTAGTATTAACATCATGGGAGTTTAGGGTCTGATCCCAGGTCCACTGAAGTCAGTGGAAGTCTTCCTATTGTCTTCAAATCAATAGGCATTGGCTCTGATTCCTAATCTTCAGATCAATTCCAAAATTCTATGTAAGTGCAGCATTTTTAAGGGAGAACTGCAATGTGAGTCACTGAAGAGAATTTGATCAAACTTTAAGAGCTTCTGGGTGAAAGGACCTTTTAAATACCAACTATTCCGATCAATCTTTTTAAAATTTGCAGTTTTCCCTTCTTTGCTCATTTAAAATAAGGATGTTCCTCGTACCTTTAGGCTATTTCATTTTCAGCTACCTCATTTTTAGTTTCTTTATTGCTTTTCGTACAAAGAGTGAAGCCACTGAACCTGTATAAATTTGGCACCTTCCAGACTTTTAAGCAAAAACTGTAGGAGGTCTGTGTGATGGATTGGATCACAGAAACCCCCTTGGGACTGCCACCTGATGTGCTGAGACTACCCCGAGCCCATTTTCCCTGGCAGCTTGGGACTTCAGGACCCTGCCTGGTTGTGCCAGACATGTTAGCCTGCTACAAACACAGACCCAGGTTTGAACTACATGTCCCCAAAGCTGCAGGCTTAACTGAAAAAGAAGTGTTTCTGTCTTCAACATCCAGATACTCTGTTTCCAATGAGGTCCAAACCCCAAATAAATCCGTTTTACCCTGTATAAAGCTTATGCAGGGTAAACTCATAAATTGTTTGCTCTCTATAACACTGATAGAGAGAGATGCACAGTTGTTTGCCCCCTCCCCCCACGTATTAATACATACTCTGGGCCAATTAATAAGTAAAAAGTGATTTTATTAAATACAAAAAGTAGGGCAGTGGTTCCAAGTAACAACAGACCACAAAGTGAACTACTAAGCAAAATAAAATAAAACACACAAGTCTAAACCTAGTACAGTAAGAAAGTAATTACAGATGAAATCTCACCCTCAGAGAAGTTCCAGTAAGCTTCTTTTACAGACTAGCTTCCTTTGAGTCTGGGTCCAGCAATCTCTCTCATTCCTGTGGTTACTGTCCTTTGTTCCAGTTTCTTTCAGGTATCCTTTGGGGTTGAAGAGGCTACCTCTTGAACCAGCCAAAGACAAAATGGAGGGGTTTCCAGGGGCTTAAATAAATTTCCTCTTGTGGGTGGAAACCCCTTCTCCTCTCCAGCTCCAAGGTAGTGTTTTGGAGTCACATGGACAAGTCACATGTCCATGCATGAGTCAGTTCCTTACAGGCCAGGCCATGTTCCCAGGAAAGCTCAGATGTGGATTGGGGTCTCAAAGTTTATCGTTAGCTTAAGTTTTTCTTGACTGGGTACTTATTGAGAATAGCCTTTTCTCGGGAAGCTGACCAACTGCTTCACAGAGGCTACTTAAAATTAAACAAGTACATAGTCAATATTAATAACTTGCATTACAAAAATGATCCATGCAAACAAATAGGATGAATACATGCAGAATAACATAACCTTTGCAAACATATGTTACATGGCATATCTAGCATAAAACCTATTCCAGTTATGTCATATTTACACTCATAAGCATATTTCCCTAAAGCATTATAGGATGCAATGTCACACTATATGCAAGTTATTTGAGATGTGGGTCTGGACCAGAAGCCCAGTTATGACTACCCTTCAACTTTGGAGTTGAGTAAGTCAACCTCTAACTGAGAAAGCTGAGGAAGAAACTTACCCTAACAGCAGGCTATTTCAGAATTATCATCTTCTAGTTTTCTTTTCACCTTCCTCTGAAGTATCTGATTCTGGCCAGTGTCTGAGGTAGGATATCGGATTAGATGGACCATGGGTTTGATCCAGTATGGCAATATTTATGTTCCTATTTTTATAGTGTTGGCTAATCACTAATAGACCATTACACTAGCTGCATTATATCTGTAATATACAGACAGAGGTAGTCAAGTAAATGTGTGATTAGACTGCAGGAAAAACCATGTAGTAGGTCATGCAGGATCTATTGTAGATGCCACCAGACAAATGCCTGCTTTTTTCTACCAGTTAACTTTATTTCTTTGAAGTTTAAAGAGAACTCCTCCTTCACCTTTAAAACAACTGCTCAGTGCTGTTTTAAATTTATCACTCAAAGCATACAGGACTTATGCAAATACGTTCATCTCAGAAGCTTTTAGGAAACTAGTTTAATGAGACAAGAACAAATGAGGGGAACAAACTGGCAAGGACCTATCAGTTTTTGGTCTGTTTTTTTGAGGGATATGTAAATAATGTCTGCAAAGTTCAAGGGAACAGAAGAACAAGTAAAGAGCTGCTCTCTGCTGTGAATGGTTCTGCAGTGGAAGAAGTTGACACGACAGGAACACCTGGCTGCTACAGGAGTTCTTACACCTTCCTCTGAAACATCTGGTGCTGGCCGCTGTCAGAGATGGGATACTGAGCTGGGTGAACCATGGGTCTGACCCAATCTGGCAATTCAAATGCTCTTTCAATCAACATTAAAAAAGAAAGAGAGAAAAGTTGCACAATTAAGAAACATAGGGCCAAACAAATCCCTGCTATAATTCTAGGAAGTCAATGAGATATATTAAGCCTATAGAGTCTCATTTTTCAGGCACTTTTATAGGACATCCAGATTCTGCATTTGGATCATCCTCAGTTTGGTAAGTAATTGTCCAGTTTGTGCACTTATATTTTGATCTAAGAGACCAAACATAGGGTTTGGATATCAGATGGAAGACCATCCTAATGCAATACTACATCCGATTTCTGTACTCTAAGATATGGCTTGACATTCCAGAGAAAATACATTTGAATAAATTCACATGATCAGAATAAATGGAGACTCCGTTGGTTTTATAAAAATGATTTTATTTGGGGGTTAGAATTTTGGCTCATGAGATTTTGTTTTGTTTTAATTCAATAAAGCGTTAGAGCTGTAAAGGACATTTTATGGTAGTCTTGCATTTACTTTTGCTAAGGTGCAACTATTGGACTTCTGGCTAGTTGCCAGTGTGGCTATTCGAGGGTCACAAATTTTGAGCATCCCAGCCACTGGAGATGTGTCTCTCATTTCCACCGATATAACAACAGCAGCACTTACCACTTATGGCACTTTTCACCTGAGTCTCTCAAAGAGCTTTACAAAGGAAGACAAAGTATCATTATTGCCATTTCAAATGGGGAAACCAAGGCACAGATCAAGGCAGTGTCTTGCCTAAGGTCACCCAGACAGTCAGTGGCAGAGCCGAGAATAGAATCAATCCATTGTAGGTAAAGTGCCCAGATTATCTAAATCAGTAGTTCTCAAACTTCTGTACTGGTGACCCCTTTCACATAGGAAGCCTCTGAGTGAGACCCAACCCTCTTATAAATTAAAAACACTTTTTAATATATTTAACATTATTATAAATGCTGGAGGCAAAGCAGGGTTTGGGGTGGAGGCTGACAGTTCGCGACCCCCCATGTAAAAACCTTGCGACCCCCTGAGCAGTCCTGACCCCCAGTTTGAGAACCCCTGATCTAAATCATCATTGTTGTGGTTGCTTCCAAAGGTCGCAGTCACAGGATTCATCTCCCGTTGCACTGTAGGCCATACAGACACAGAGATGAATATGTCTCCTTCCATTGGAAAGCTTCCAATATAAGGCTACAATCCAGCACAGAGAAGAAGTCAAGTTGACTTCAGTGGGGCTCCTGCAGCTACAGAGGACTGCCCACACGGCGTTCATGGCAGGGATAAATATAACCCATTGCTGATTTCATTGCAAACACTCACATACCTACGTGCAAAACAGCTCAGAGACCAGAATTGCCAACACCACTGGGCTCCAGACTAACAGCACTGCAACTGTGTTGCTGCCAACAGGTGGCGCCTTTGGTATTAGAGATTGTGGGGTTGTCTTATTCTAACCTGACCAGCTTCATAGATGGTCTGTAAGGAACAGCATTTGTTTATTATAATTGAGCTGGCGCCCAAGTGTTTTCTCATTAGGCAGCTGCATCTGTGGGACCAACTGGGCATATGCGTCATGGAAGCCTGTGCTTAGCACTAAGGTTTGGGGTTAAAATGCATCAATGAGCTGTGGGTATTTGCATTTCTGGCTTGCTTTAGTCCTGCTTGGCTTCCTGGAAATGGACACCCTTGCAATAACCTTACACCGGTGACTCTGTGCTGGCTGCATGAACTGGAGCGTAATGGTATCACATCGTGAAAATTATCACAGTGGCAGTCAGAAAAATAACCATTTCGGTGCTGAAGATATTTCCTCTGACACTTCTTTCCGTTTCCGCTTTCCTACCAGGACGTCTCTCTTTTTGTTATTGTTTTCTTTTTTTTTGCTGAGTCATTGCAAGAAAGACTCAAAATAGTTGTTAGAACATCTTGTATTCAGGAAAGAGAAAGTAGAAATAACCTTAAAATGTTTTTTGTTTTTTAAGGGCAAGTGTTGTTTTGAAGCAATTTGCTATTTTCAACCTATGGTCCACAGACCCCTGGGGGACTGCAGACTATACCTAAAATTTCCAAAGGGATCTGCACCTCCATTGGAAATTTTTTAGGGGTCCGCAAATGAAAAAAGTTGGAAACCACTGTGCTACTCTGAGCCCTGACTCATCACATGACCTTGGGTAAGTTACTTCGCCTCTCTGTTCTACAGTTCTCTTTGAAGCTCAATTAGTTTGTGCTGGAAAACCCCTTGGAGAGCCTTGAAGCAAAAATGCTAGTGAGGCCCAAATAATTATTAATGAGAAGTATTTTATATTAAGATTAGTATCTTTGCAATTCAGGGAGCTACACATGAAGGAAGCAGATTGATTATTGGCCCCAGGGCATGACTGACTAGGAACAAAGGAATGAAACAGAGAATAGGAAGACTGCAATGGGGCAATTTTCCCTCTGATGGAGAAGATACCTATCTATGCCTGCGGATTTTTTTGAATGGGTGACACACTTTCAAAAGACAAGAGCAGGGACATTTCTAATGAATCATTGCCCTGGACATTGGACATGATCTGAATCATCTCTTATATCAGTCATTTTAGAATCCATTTCTCTTCCCATCCTCTGACGTAGCCAGAGACAGACGGAATGAGGAAGCTGATGAGGACAGAGAAAAGACCAGTATCTAAGATCTTGCCTACAGGAGAGAGCTTTTTGAACTGATTCATTAAACCATGCAGCCCCCCAAGTGGATACTCATATTTGAGTTTAAGAGTAGCTTACTTTGGGATAGTTTAAACATGTTCCCAATCAACTGAAGCTAAACCACACAGGAGTGTGTAGGAATTAGCACCAGTTTATTGAATCAATTTAAATTTACACCTTAAGTTTAAACAGTGCAACTTTCTGATGTAGACAATGTCTCAGGGCTGGTTTATATGTAAAACTTACACTGAAATGAATGGCTGCTTTGGTGCAAGTCTAGGTTTGGGCACTCTTGCAGAATAAGTGTCCACACAGAGACTTGCACCAAAATGACAAAAGGTGTGAATTAAAACTGATTTAGTTATTTCAGTGCAAGCCCTAACTATATGCATCCTCTGTCAAATGAAGGCGTCTCTGCCCCAGAGTGTCTCCTGTATCCAGGTCTCGTTTAGCCTCAGATCATGAGCCCCAGAGGAAGTAGTTGGCCTATTTATTTTTCTTTAGTAGTTTCTTTATGCAGCATTAGCTAGAGATGGGACCTTGAGCAAGTCTGAATCCCAATTCTGCACCATTTAAGCCAACAGAGAGATTTACCTTTGACTTCAATGGAAACAGGATTAAAACTCTTAATGGGCATGTAAAGGACAGAACTCAGCTGATGTAAATTGTTACTGTTCCATTGAAATCAGTGGAGCTATGTTCAATTACACCAGTTGAAGATCTACCCCCAGTTATGGTTGACTTCTAGTTGCTCCAGATTTACACTGTTGTCAGAGGCATAGAGAGCGCCCTCCCTACCCTCCGACCGGAGGGGGCCCCGCAAGGAAGGGGGCCCCTAAAAGTGGCAAAAAAATGTAAGGTATAACTAGGTAAGTGACATTTATTGACACTATTGCACAATCCATGTCGGTTTTACTGACAAAACCGTGAAGTCATTATGATACATCATAATGCTATTGGCTACATCAGTTGTCTGTCGGTCAGTTTCGAATTTTAGTTGGACCCATTCAAAGAATGTGTATTTGCGTTCACAATGGCTGTCGGCGGATAAATGTTATTAATTTAGTTGTTTAGTTTTTTATCGTTTCTGCATTGTAATGGGCCCCAGACATATGTTCGGAGGGGGCCACGTTCTTTGTTGCTACGGCCCTGACTGTTGTAACAAAGAGCAGCATTTGGCCTCTTCCTGTACAAAGACTGTAGGACGAGTCTGTGCTTTGTCCATTCCATAAAGGAAACTAGCACCTCTGTGTGAAATGCTGCTTTGTGTTTACCTGTGTTTCCGTTTTGCAGAGACTTGCATCTGAGATCTTGAGTGTGCAGTTTCACTCTGACTCACTTTTGCCTAGTGCTATGGAAACACATTCACTGTGCACTACTATATGGTGGTTGAATGAATGAATGAATGAATGTCCAGGGATGTGGGTGTATCTCTAAATGTTTAGGAAATAGATTTTACGTTTGCCAACAAGACATTTTCAGGAAGGAAAGAATGTTACTGAAAAGTCATTCATGCACTTCTGCTCCATTTCCCACAATCTTCTAAGAACTTTCCTGTGCATGGGAGATAGGCTACAACTCAGCGATATTGCTCCCTGCAAGATGCATTGCAGTGTGCATTGCAAGATACTGCAGTTAGGGGAATAGTAAACCCCTGCAGTACATCATGTAGGGTCCTGCACACCTGAGGAATGCAGCATGGGGAATAAATGCGGTGGCCTTGCAGTATACAACAGGAGAAATTGCATCCATGTTCAGTACTATCTTGCACCCCTGATATGCAGAGGGGAATAATAGTATTCCCCTACACTAGGCTGTCTGGCAGATATTCCACCTCTGCTGAGCCCAGCATGGATAATATTGCACAATGAATGCCTAAAACACTGATCATATTGCACACCAGCCAGGGTAATATACAGTAATACTGTAAATATACGGATGTTGCAGTATCTTTATTCCATGCTATCATTCCTGAAATGCAATAGCATTGTGTATTTATACAAAGCATTTGCTACAAAGATTTCTAATTGCTTTACAAAGGTGGGTAAGTATCCTTCCATTTTTTATTGATGGGAAAGCTGAGCCAGGTTCAGGTTAAGTGTTTTTGTGCAGGATCACACTGTGAGCCAGGGGCAGAGTAGGGAAATGAATGCAAGTGTCCTGATTCCTGGTACCCTGCTCTAACTACTAAGAAGTGCCATCTCCAAATAAAAATTGCTCCTGTTATTTTGGTGGTTTGAAGCATTCCTGAGCAGAGCCAGGCCAGTTGGAAATTTACTTGGTGCTTCAGAGAGAAACAGCTGACCTTTGCTGGGCTTTGAAAAGTGGCATACTGGTTGCACGCTTGTCACCACTTTGATGTCAAGACTACATGTAAAGCCACAATTCAAGTAACTGCTACAGGTTTTAGAGTAAACGATACTAAAAAAGAAACCAGAGGATTAAAGGAAACGTCTGATGATACAGAGACAAAGTGAAGGTCTCCATCAAGTCTGAACAGAGGGGATATTAGTCTTAGTGATTGCATCACATTGCTGACTCTTCCTCTATCTCTGATCCACTATAACCCTCAGATCTAGCGTGACCAGACGTTCCGATAAAACTGGGACCATCCCTATATTTGTGCGGTTGTCCTGCGTCCCGCAATTTGTGCCGATATTTTGCTCCGCTGGCAACACTGTTTGTTTGTTTGTTTTCCCCCCCTCCACCAGCAGCACTCTGCTTTTTTTTTGTTTTTTTGCTCTGTCGGCAAACCTCTCCACCTCGCCATGTGTCCCGATATTTTCTTCATCTCGTCTGGTCACCCTACTCAGATCCTTTTCAGCAGTACTACTATTTAGGCAGTTATTCCCATTTTGTAGTTGTGCATTTGATTTTTTCCTTCCTAAGTGCAGGACTTTGCACTTGTTTTTATTGATTTTCGTCTTGTTGATTTCAAATCAAAATTTTTCAGTGTCATTTTTAATTCGAATCCTGTCCTCCAAAGAGCTTGCACCCCTCCCGACTTGGTGTCATCTGCACATTCTATAAGCATACTCTCCACTCCATTATCCAAGTCATTAATGAAAATATTGATTAGTACAAGACCCAGAACTGACCCCTTTGGGACTCCACTGCATACATCCTCCCAGTTTGACAATGAACCGTTGATAATTACAATTTACACAGAGTCTTTCAACCAGTTCTGCACCCACCTTAAAGTAATTTAATCTAGACCACATTTCCCTAGTTTGCTTATCAGAAAGTCATGTAGAAATGTGTCAAAAGCCTTACTAAAATCAAGCTATATCCTGTCCACCACTTCTCCCCATCGACTAGGTGAGTAACCTCACCAAAGAAAGAAATTAGGTTAGTTTGGTGTGATTCTTGACAAGTCTGTTGGCTATTCCTTATAACTCTACTATTCTCTAAGTGCTTACAAATTGATCCTTTAATAATTTGCTCCAGTATCCAGATACCAAAGTTAAGCTGATTGTCCTATAATTTCCTGGTTCTTCTCTGTTGCCCCTTTAAAGGTAGTTACTATGTCTGCCCTTTTCTAGTTCTCTGGGCCCTCACTGATCCTCCAGAAATTCTCAAAAATAATTGTTTCTTAGTTATCCTAGGGTGAATTTCATCAGGCTCTGCTGACTTGAATACATCTGACTTATCTAAATATTTTTTTAACCTCGTCTTTCCCTATTTTTGGCTTCTGTTCCTTCTCTCTCATTGATATTATTGGTGTTAAGTGTCTGGTCACTCTTAACTTTTTTAGTAAAGACAGAGGGCAGGTCTACACTACCTGCTGAATTGACGGGTAATGGTTGATCTATCAGGGGTCGATTTAGCGCATCTAGTCTAGACACAATAAATTGATCCCTGAATGCTCTCCTGTCGACTCTGGAGAGGCGCAAGAGCAGTCGATGGGGGAGCAGCAGCAGTTGACTCAGCCCTGTGAAGACACCGCGGTAAGTCAACCTAAACACATCGCCTTCAGCTACGCTATTCTTGTATTCTTGTAGCTGAAGTTGCAATTTCCTCTACCCCGCCTACCCCTAGTGTAGACCAGGGCTAAGCAAAATAGGCATGAAACATCTCAGTCTTTTTGTTGACATCAGTTATTCACTCTCCTTCTCTGCTAAGTGGGGCCTACACTTTCCTTCAGTTTTCGCTTGCTCCTAATGTATTTAAAGAACCTCTCTTTTTGACTTTTATGTCCCTGGCTAGTGTTTCTCATTTTGTGCGGTAGCTCTCCGTTTGTACTTCTCCTTAGCAAATTTGTCCATGTTTCCACTTTTTGTAGGTTTCTTTCTTGATTTTCAGGTCACTAAAGAGCTTTCTGATGGAGCCCTGTTGTCCTCTTACTGTTCTTCCTGTCTTTCCTTCACATCAGGATAGTTTGCAGTTGTGCCTTGAATATTGTTGTCATGAGACACTGCCAGCTCTCCTGAGCTAATTTAGCCTTCAGATTTTTGTCCTATGGGACCTTACCTACCAGTTCTCTGAGTTTGTTAAAATCTGCTTTTTCAAGTCCATTGTCCTTTTTCTGTTGCTCTTACTCTTTCCTTTCCTTCGATTAGTGAAATCTACAATTTCATGTACGCTGTCACCCAGCTGCCTTCTACCTTCAGATTTGCAGACAATTCCTCCCTGTTGCTCGGAATCAGATCTAAAATGGCAGCCTCCCTGTTTTTTTCTCTCGGCTTTCTGAAACAAAGAGTCGGCCTCAGTACATTCCAAGGACTTAGGGCCATTTTATTTTTTGCCATATTACTTTTCCAGTGGATGTCTGGGTAGTTAAAGTCGGCTGTTAGTTCCAGGCCTTGTGTTTTGAATATTTCTATTCATTCTACAAATGTTTTGTCCACCTCCTCTTCCTGATTTGGTGATCTATAGTAGACCCCTGCCATAGCATCACTCCTATTTTCCCCCCTTTTATCTTTACCTAGAGACTTTTTCAACTGGTTTCTCTCTCACCTTCTTCTGGACCTCAGAACAAGTGTATATATTCCCAATGTAGAATGCAATACCTCCTCTGTTTTTTTCCCTGCCTGTCCTTCCTGAACAAGCTCCACTCTTAGGTCTCACTACACATTTCATTGTGCAATGCAAGCAAGTGGTACTCCGACCCAGCTCATAATGAAGTGTACATATACTGTGGCCCTGTAGGAATTTCTGAAGCCCCTGGGCACTTAACTCCCACTGATTTCTAGTTTGCATTGATTTAAATAGGAATTAAGTGCCTGGTGATTTGGAAATCCCATTAGGTGCCTATTTGCGTCTTTAGGTATCTAAATACATTCCAAAATATGGCCCACAGGCACTTAAGAACCTGCCATTGACTTCAGAATTAGGCACCTAAGTCACTTAAGCACTTTTGAAAATTTTACCTCTGAAATTAATTGGAGTTGGGCACTGATTCCTTTAAGAACCTTTGAAAATCCCACCCCAATATATTTTTGAAGCACAGATATTGCTGATCTGTGTTGATTCTATTATTCCTCTAATAATCCATACAATATGGAGGGAACAGGTAATTACCAGGTAATCTCATTGTGCACACACCAGGGAAACTTGTCACGGCATGTCATTTCTAGTGTACTAATTAGTCATCAGACTCTGCAGCATGTTGTATGCGTACTGTTGTTAAACCCCTAGATTTCCAGATTATCAAATCAAGGTATTGCTTCCTTTTCTTTCCCCAAATCCCCCGTTTCACATCTCTGTGTATGTGTGAAATCCCATCCTTGAATTGTGACACTCATGGGGAAACTCACACGGACGCACAATCCTTGTTGTTCATCTGATGTGAATGACATTAATTAAGCAATCTTGCTTGCCCTATCTGCAGCTGTGTTCTGATGACTAACAGTTCCTGGTGGGGCCAAGATAAAGGGGATCTGTTTCTTTCTGTGTTATTCTTAGCAAGCATGACATGGGATTTTTCACTCTGAACACCTGCTTTTTTAGAAGGCTTGCTTTGAATTTAGCATCATGACCAATCTCCTTAACAGGTAGATCCTATGCAACTCTTTAGAAATTTAGCTGATGTTTCTGATTGTTCCTTATGTCACACATTCTTGTTCAGACATAGGTTCATGGATTTTAGGGCCAGGAGGAGCCATTATGATCCTCTTGTATGACCTGCTGCATAACCCAGACCTAACAGAGTACCTCATCCAATAATTTCTGCACCAAGCCCATAACTTCTGTTTGAGTCATAGAATCTCTTTTAGAAAGACAGCCAACAATTTAAAGACTTCAAGCATCCACCACATCCCTAGGTGAGTTATACCAGATGTAAATTACCTTCACTGCGAAAAGTTTAACCCTGATTTCCAGTGTGAATTTGCTTAGCTTCTTCCAAACACTGGATATTGGTGTGCCTTTTTCTGCTAGAGTCTACTATCAGAAATTCCCCATCTAGGTATGAGTAAACTGTGATCAAATCACCTCGTAACCTTTTCTTGGGTAAATGAAATAGATAGAGCTTCTTAAGTCTTTCATTATAACGCAAGTTTTCCACACCTCAAATCATTATTGTGGCTCTTTTCCGAGACCCTTCCAGTTTTTCAACATCCTTTTTTGAAGTGTAGACATCAGATTCACACTATTCCAGCAGTGGTCTCTCAAATGCCATATATAGAGGTAACACTGTGTCCTTTTTCAGACTTAATATACTTTTTCAAAGACAGCACCGTTAGGCCAATGCTGTGTGCATTTTGAAAACCATGTCATTTATATGCTTTGTGTGGCTTTGTGTAAGGGCAGGGTTGAATTTTGCATTTCAACAGGAAAAGGGATCAATCTGAGAAATTTGTGAGCTGTTTGTAAGCAATTTATGAACAGTGAAAAAAAGGCAAAAAAGGTTGAATAAATGATCCATCATGAATTACATAATCAGCGTTACTAATGTATTATGTCTTGTATGGCTATGTCGGGAATTGTAGGAACTTTGGACACTCCTTATAAGAGGGGTCCTTTCATAATTCCTATTTGATGAGCCTCCTTAGTCACACATGTATACTAGTTATATTTGGGGATATGGTAGATTCTCCATCACTTGAAGTATTTAAATCAAGCCTGGATATTCTTCTAAAACCTCTTTTAAGAGGTTATGGGCTTGATGTAGGAACTATTTGGTGAAATTCTGGTGTGTTATGTAGGAGTTCAGACTAAATGATCATAATGGTATCTTATTGCCTTAGAATCTATGAATCTATAGTACTAACCATCTGAATATCAAAATATGCTTCACAGGTGCTAATTAAGCCTGGCCATGACACCCCTGAGATGCAGGTAAGTATTATTCCCATTTGGGGCCAGACTCTGTCACAGATGAAAATTGCTGTGCATATAAGCACAAGGTAAAAAGTGGGGAGCACAGAGGACCTAATCTGACAATAATTTGAGCACTGTTTTCTCATCCCCATCTAGAGGCTGGATTACATGGAGGATAACAACCTACTACTGCTATCCATTACTAGCTGAATATGTAAAGGACTTTACTGTGGATCTCAAGGTCCAAGCCCTGCTGACAACCCATGTGAGGCTCACTATAGTTCCACATGGTAGAATTTAATTTGCTTTTTAAAAACCCTAGGAAATCACACACAAAAATGGATACAGAAAATTGTTAAGGCTGCAAAGTCAAGTACTCAAAGTTAGGGAAAGTCAGAATTAAGTTGCCTGCACAAACTTAATTCAGCCCCCTTGTGCATATGCATTATGATAAACCTTTAATTACATGATCACAAGCTATTTTTTCCACAGGATCCCTGCCTCATTCAGAGTTCTGGGCCAATACTTGCAGAAATGTCTCTTAATTTTGAGTGCCTTGCTTTTCAGGTGCCCAATTTGACATCCTTGGGTCTCAGTTTCAGGGTGTCTACTCTGCTGCTAGGAGTGAGGCTGCCAGCCTGGGTAGACTGTTTTGCACTAAAAAGGCTTAAGCTTGGAGTTTTAAAAATAGCAGGACATTGCTCAGGCTCTCAAGCTGGGAGTCAGGTGAGCTTGAAAGCCCAAGCTGCAAATGTCCACATTGCTATTTTTAGTATACTAGCCTGAGTCCCATTAGCGAGTCTGTCTACTTGGGCTGGGAGGCTCGCTCCTAGTTGCAGTGTAGACACAGCTTCAGAGCTGCTGAGCTTAGTGGGAACTGCAGGTGCTCAGAACTTCTGAAAATCAGGGACTTTAGATAAAGTTGGGCACCCCATAGCAGAGGCACCCAAAGTTGGCAGAAATTTGATCCTCACATGTCTTGATTATAGTGGTACAGCAAGCCAGTGGCAGAGATAACAACACAATGCAGAAGTTCTGACTTTGAGTTCCCTGATCTATCAGATAGGCCACGCAAAGGGTCGGATTTTCAAATGCTCAACACTTGCAAATGGAGCCAGATTTTCCAAAGAGCTCAACTCCCATTTAAACATCTATATCTGGGCTAGACTTTCAGATGTGCTCAGCTCCAGATGTGGGTGTTGAGTTTTTGGGCATCTGGCCCTAAACGGCAGAGCTGATTCTAGGTTTAAAATTAAGCTGGCATAATCAAGGTCAGCTGCAGCTCAAGCAGGTTCATAGAAATAGCTCTGCTAATTGACAAAGGCTTTGCCATTGCCACCTGTGGAAATGCTAAGCTCTTGTTTGATTTGTTCTTGTTTCATTCTTTCAGACCTTTGACGATCACCACTAGTGGGATTATGAAGAGGTTCCTTCTGCGCACACACAAAGTGGCTCACCCTATTGTGTGCTTGAGAAATCTTGGACTTCCTTTTTCATTTTATAACATGACCGTGAGCATGGGCAGCAGTAAGTGACACAGAGGGCACCACAGATGGGGAAGGGTCATCACAGGACTTTACAGGGTAACCCAGGAGGTTAAATATCAGTAATAGTTTTGTAAGAAGGGGTTTTCCCCACTTTTAAAATGATTTATGTGTGTGTTATAATAGTTGCCTCCAAGGGACTCTCCCTCTGCTATTCCCTAGTGAAGAATTCTGTAAAAACTAAACCACCCTGCTGGGTTCAAGTGTTACTCACCCAGATAGAAGAAAATGGATCAGCATGCAAGTGTCTATTCAAATCTGACATTTGAATGTGTCTGTAACACTCCAAACACGGACTATCTGAAAAGCAAAAAGAACATGTTTGTGATATGGATTCCTGGAATAACGGGTTCCTGAAACTCTGCATTTAAAAAAAAAGTGCTTTTATGTATATATTATATATGGCTGACAAAGAGCTGCCATGTTTGCAGCTTAGAACACTTGGGTCAGAAAAGCGTCATGGGCAGCAACTGGCTATTAGTGCTTTAGCACAAAACTGTATTTTCATTTTCCTTGATTTGTGGGGTGGGCAGAAATGGATTTGACCCTTCCTGTACAAATGGAAACTTTCAATAATAAATTACACTTTAAACAAATCTTATACAAAGACATAAATGGTCTTAATCTCTGTGCCTCCATTTTCACAGGTTTGTAAATTTACCCATGTTGGTAAGGCACATGGGGATCGTCAGATTAAAAACATGTATTATTACTGCACTATACCTTAATTAGAGAAGATGTGCTTAAAATTCAGACTTAGTCATTTAAATACTAAATAGAAGGGAGAGGAAAATGAACCTCAGCATGAAGACTAGAGGGTTTAGCAGTTGATCTTGATGACTGAGAATCATATTACACCCTTACTGAAGCAAAATGGCCCTTAGGAGGTATTATCAGCTCCGTCTCTCATTTCAGATACAAAATAAATGTTCAGTGCACTTAATTGTCTGGTCTGCAGCCTGATAGCTTGCTATGTGTGGGGGATGTGTTGCCTAATGCATCAAAGAGTTAAATGTTCTGGTATGGCAGTTCTAGATTTTCAGGTGTAACTTGGTAGCAGGTGTATATAAATAAAGAAGAAGAGAAGGTTTGGGTTTTCCCTGATGCATGGATAGAGTAGACTATGAGGTCTGTTGGAAAGCTAAGCTGCATTTTCTACCCCTGTAGCTTTTGTTGCAGAACAAGTAAATATGTTGCATTGGAAATCCTTCTGCGTGTATAGAATGCCTCATAGATAGAAACTTATTTCCATTCCTTCTTGTAAACTGTTGAGAATTGCCTGCTTTCAACTTAAATTGAATAGTCTCGTTAGCACTGACACCCGACTTGGTAAGGCAATTCCCATCTTTACATATGCTGGGTATTTATACCTCCCTACTGTATGTTCCACTCCATGCATCTGATGAAATGGGATTTAGCCCATGAAAGCTTATGCCCAAATAAATTTGTTAGTCTCTACAGTGCCACAAGGACTCATTGTTTTTTCAAGGAAAGTTGGGATGAATTTGCTGAGCATGTATTTCCTTTTTCCCCAATGGAATTGTGGCTTTGATGTCTCCCTCTCTTTAGGCAATACATTAACAGAGTAACCATGATCCCCACTCTGGCTTGATCTCTGCTATTTTTGTCTTGATTGTACCAATGAAAAAGCAGAGGGCTAGGAGGTGAATCCTGAGGGAGGCGGAGCTTGGATGCAGTGTGAGCTCAATTTTGCTTTCACTGAAGGCAATGGGGATTCTGCTATTGATTTCAGTGGCAGCAGGATCAGGCCCTGTGTTCCTTTATCAGTGTTTTGATGCTGTTTTTGACTTTTGTATGTGGGAAGTGGCAGATGAATATGAAGTCTGGAAAATCCCTCTCACTGAGTTAGGTATAATAATGTGAAAAAAAGAATATTGAAAACCCCCTCACCAAGCTTCCTCTTCCAGGTTTTAAGTCCCTTGAATTGGATCTGCAGTTTACTGCTTCTCTCCCCAGAAAAAGCAGTTCTGACAGGCAGTCCTTTCTGCCCAAAGTGTAACTTTCTCTCTGAATTTTTAGTGCCAAATGTGATAATTCACAATTATTTAATTCTTTCCATTTTTATTTATGTCTAAAACACTTGGGGAAAGGGAATCTTTCCACAATCCTAGCTTGCAGAGTGCAGCAAGGACACCAACCCCAGAACCAGTCTGGGGAAGTTCTGCTCTGAATCCAGCCTAGGTCTCAGCTCTGACACAAACCTTCCAATTTGCTCCCATAGCTCAGATGTGGGAGAGCTGTCAGGTATATGATAAGAATACACATATATGTATCACCAGTCATCTTAAGATAGTTGGCAAAACACCTGGGCCTCTCACTTCATGCATCTCAGAAATGCATCCACTTCTGGGGGTGGGAAGGGGAAGCACACAACACCCTGAAGGGATTCTAGGCAATATAAATCTACTCAAACTGGAATTTAGCCATCCTAGCTTGGACAAATGTCCCATGGGCTCTTTAATGAGCATGAGTGATCAGGGACTTAATTTTACATTTTGTTCAAAAGTTACCTTCATCAGCAGGGTGCCAGCTATCTGCATGAGGGGTATTGGCTTAGGGCAGACTCAGAGGGAAAAGCGCTAGAGAAAGAATCACTAGCACCATTTTCTGCATGACCTGCTCCAGCAGGTGGGAGCAGAAGCAGCCAAAGCAGGGAGTTCTGAATGTTCAGACAACTTTCTACAGTTTTGACTGGGCTTTCTCTGCCCGGTGCTGATTGGCTATTTGCTCCAACCTTCTCCCTCACAGTCTCTTCACCTCAGTTTCACTCCACACTTGCCCTCATAGCATTGAAGGCCAGAAGGAACCACATGCTAATACTATCATCATAAATATGATTGATGATGAGAATGATAAATTTCCCAACCAAATAGCTCACCCAATCCAATTGCGCGAGGCTGACAAAGGATGTCCAACATGATCTTTCATGCCTTGAAGTAGCTTGGTAGAGGGGATATACTGATCTGGAAAAATTAACCCAGCCTGGCAAAAACGTCATAAAATTTACCATCCCTGGCACTAAATCGTAACCTGGTGGTTGATGAAGAGGAAAAGAAGTCATGATATTGTCCTTCTCCAGGAAAAGAAGTGATTATCTCCAAGTGGATGGGCAAGTAGATTCTTGCCAGGCTTTTTTCAAATGCAGGGCTATATTTCAGAGATGAGATGAACCAAAACCCTGAATCCAAATATCTTTGTGCTTTGGGGGAGTTCAAATCAGGATATGAGCTCAGGCCCTTCTCTTTAGTATTTCCTTTTTTCATTAGACTATTTCTCTTTCCCACTCGGATTCCCCTCCCACATAGTTGCTCGGTAACTGTTCGCTAGGTTTGCTCCATATTTTATCCTTGTCTACCGTTTTTGCAAGTCACTTAGTTTTCTATTGCAGTGGTTCTACCTTTCCAGTTAGCCTGAGGTAAATCCTGCAATCACTGAGACAGGGACTCTCCCTTTCATCACAAGCTGATCCTGCTTACATGGAGGGGACTCCTGGCAACTATGGTGTCCCTTGTAGATGCATCTTTTTGGAAAAGTCCTATAGAATTTAGTAGAAAATGATTCTATAGTAGAAATCTTCCTGTAGATTTTCTTGAACCACAATATAGAATTTAAAGGAGAATTCTGCCCCTGCTACAGTCTGGAGAAGAGAAGACTGAGGGGGGACATAATAGTTTTCAAATACATAAAAGATTGTTACAAGGAGGAGAGAGAAAAAATGCTCTCTTTAACATCTGAGGATAGGACAAGAAGCAATGGGCTTAAATTGCAGCAAGGGCAGTTTAGGTTGAACATTAGGAAAAACTTCCTACCTGTCAAGATGGTTAAGCACGGGAATAAATTGCCTAAGGAGGTTGTGGAATCTCCATCACTGGAGATCTTTAAGAGCAGGTTAGACAATCACCTCTCAGGGATGGTGTAGATCAGGGGTCGGCAAACTTTCAGAAGTGGTGTGCCGAGTCTTCATTTATTCACTCTAATTTAAGGTTTCGTGTGCCAGTAATACATTTTAACATTTTTAGAAGGTCTCTTTCTATGTCTATAATATATAACTAAACTATTGTTGTATGTAAAGTAAATAAGATTTTCAAAATGTTTAAGAAGCTTCATTTAAAATTAAATTAAAATGCAGAGCTCCCCAGACTGGTGGCCAGGACCTGGGCAGTGTGAGTGCCACTGAAAATCGGCTTGTGTGCTGCCTTTGGCACACATGCCATAGGTTGCCTATCCCTGGTGTAGATAATACTTACTCATGCCATGAGTGCAGAGGACTGGACTAGAAGACCTCTCGAGGTCCCTTCCAGTCCTATGATTCTATGAATTTTATAGAATGGTTCAGGAAAGAGCTCGTTCTCTATCACATACTAGATACTAATATTTTCAATACATTCCAAGTCAATGGGAATCTTGTCACTTCAGTGTGGCCAGGATTTCACCTTACAGGGTTTTAGCTTGCTTTCTATGGAACCATATGGTTTCATCCCTGTTGAATTCTATAGGACTTTTCCACAGGGAACAGTGTAGGCTGCCTCCAGGTAAGCAAGTCATAACTTGAAATGTTGGCAGGCAAAGGAGTTAATTCCCTAGGGGGAGGAATGTAGCCTTCCAAGTCTGGGATAGAACTGGCTAGACTTTCCAAGGCCTTTCCAAGGCCAAGGCTTTCCAAGTGTAACAGGTGAGAACAGATAAGGCTAATTATCTTCACCTGGCAATTGCCTGCCAGGTATTGAGTTATATAAGAGGAGCAATTGGGAAAGCAGAAGAAGGCATCTTCAAATTATTCTCTGTATGACTCCATTTGACTCTGGGGCGGTTCAGGATTGGGCCCCGAGTTGGCTGCTATCGCAGCATCATTTTCCACAGGAACTGCATCTATCAGATAATACAGGAAGCAG
Source organism: Gopherus flavomarginatus (assembly GCF_025201925.1). Lineage (NCBI taxonomy): Eukaryota > Metazoa > Chordata > Testudines > Testudinidae > Gopherus > Gopherus flavomarginatus. The sequence goes on along the minus strand of NC_066621.1, from coordinate 13,592,901 downwards.
GAAAGCTAAGACTTGCTTGCAAAAAAACAAAACAAAACCCTGTTGCATTCCCTTTCTCACTCCTGTACTGCTCCCAGGTTCCTTGAAGTGAATGAACCATACTCCTCACCCCCATCTTTGAAACCACTTCCGTTTTAATTCTTATCCATCCAGCACCATTGATATTTGTTTTCATCCCCGTCTAGTGAAACTGATCCAAGCAGTTATTCAGATGTGTTCAGGACAATTTCTGTCCTACAAAACTGAAACTTATATTTGAGAGCTGAGTTACATTCTGATTTTGCAGGCAACTTGTTGAATCAGTAGGTTTTGGTTTTGGTGAAAGCTAAATCTATTAGGGCTGTGGCTCGCTATTGGATGATTCATTCACTTCTGAGATATTTCAGAAATTAAGCCAAGACAGCACTGAACAGGCAGTTTCCCCTCTATTAGGCGCCATTTATTGTACGCATCATCAGCATATTTTTTTTTTCAAACCTCTTAAGCAAACGAAAGCTGCATTGTGGAGAGACGGTTGTATTGCTGGTTTTAGTCCTTTACTGGTAGGAGCAGGCTTTGAAGACCCACAGAGATGACTAATGGGGCCCTGAGTGTGTGCTCTTATTCGCCATGGTTAGCCAAGGCCCAGTCATTTTAACACATAACGAGGCTTTCTGCAGCCTCAGACAATATCAGCAGCGTGTGACTGTTGGGATTCCCATCGACTGTGCTAGTCTTCATTTTTGCATTTGGGGATTTAATTTATTTATTTGCTTGTTGTGCACTGTGAGCTAAGGGCTTGAGGACAGTGATTGTTGGGGGACATGTTTAAGAAGGGTCTTATGTGTGGTCTTCCCATGCAGATTTCAATTCCCCTGGGCACGTTTTCTCTTTCAGCCTCTCCTGAGCTCAGACAGCTACTAACTGTGCTGGTCTATGCAGTAATAATGGTATGTTTGGGGCTTGATTCTCTGTTCCTCTGTGCCTTGTGCAATCCCTTGGGACAGTGCAAAGTGAGTGCATCAAGTCAGAATCCTAGGGTTTTACACCTGCTTTGCACTCGTGCCCTGGAGTTATTGATAATATGTATTCATTTTTTAGAATCTCACCATTTTTAAGCCAACCTCAAGATTTTGGGGGGATAACTCATGAGTTTTGAATGTCTGCGGCTGGTAATACTTCATAGTTAAACTGTGGAACTCATTGCCACAAGATATCACAGAGGAAAAGAGTCTAGCAGAATTTGAAAAAGGATTGGACATTTATATGGCCAAGGCATCATGGGAGCTATTCTCTGAGACCAAAGCACAGATACTTTTGAAACAAAAGATAGGAAGCCTCAGGGTCTATCAATGCTGGGATCCAGGGGATGGATCACATAAGAGATGTCAGCTAATCCAAGCAATCCCAGCAATGATCTGTGCTAGGCAATGCACCCAGCAGCACATATGTCCCCCAGAAATTCTGCCCTGACTCCTCTTTTTTGGGCAACTGGGTCAATATACTGCACATGTGAGCAGAAATCACTGAGTCTGAGCCCAGAGTCATGAAACAGAGTCGAAAGGGAATTTTACCAGACTCCTGGGATGAGGCCTATCATGGTGTCATAACTAGTCCCAGGTACAGCATGATGTGATAGCCTAATTTTGAGAATTAATTGATCTTTGACTATTAGCGGTAAATCTGCCCAATGGCCTGTGATGGGACACTATAGAGGGTGAGATCTGAGTTACTACAGAGAATTCTCTCCTGGGTGTCTGGCTGGTGAGTCTTGCCCACATGCTCAGGGTTTAGCTGATTGCCTTATTTGGGGTCGGGAAGGAATTTTCCTCTAGGGCAGATTGGCAGAGGCCGTGGGGGTCTTTAGCCTTCTTCTGCAGTGTGGGGCACTGGTCACTTGCTGGAGGATTCTCTGCACCTTGAAGTCTTTAAACCACAAGTTGAGGACTTCAATAACTCAGACATAGGTCAGGGATTTGTTACAGGAGTGGGTGGGTGAGATTCTGTGGCCTGCATTGTGCAGGAGGTCAGACTAAGGTCAGAAGGGACCATTATGATCGTCTAAAGTCTATAGGTCTACGAGGTATATCCTGAAATAATATTGCTATCCAAGTCATTGTCCTTTTCTTCCCCACCTCTTGAGTCCAAATGATGTGGATTACTTATGTGGTCAGTTCTTCCAGGGGCAGGGACCATCTTTTTGTTCTGTGTTGATATAACACTTAGCACAGCAGGATCCTGGTCTGGGACTGGGGCTCCTAGGCACTACCACAATATGATTTAATAATAATAATAATAATAATAATTAATAAAAAATAAGTCATGATGATTCTATTAATTAAGATGACTGAGGTTGTAGTTCACTGTTGGTGTAAATGGGTACAATTCCATTGAAGCCAATGAGTTTTTCACCTGGAGCTAAAAAATGACATACCTGTTTTTGCCTACTGGGATTTCAAAATGGAAACCACATCAGTGCTTGCAATAGGCTGAACGTTGTTGCAATGTAGAGTATGTCTAGGGAGACTTTAAAGGGCCTGGAGTCTCTGGCTATCAGTTAGATGGTAAATGCAAACTAATTGCAAAGAAAGGCAAAACTTCTCAAAATGCAATTTTCTCCATTTTATTACAGGCTCAGAAATGAGTCTATTCTGCTGAAAAAACATCCAGCTCATGCAAATGTTTTTGGCTTGGAAAATGGTTCCCTTTTAGCAGTGAAAACAAACTGAGTGAAAATGGGCCAATTTGAATGAAATGCAATGTTAAACCTTGCAGATTCTAATTTGACTGACGGGTTGAGGAGTGGTTAGTGCAATGAGTGGATAATTCCACTGGCACTCAGAAATGCATTCGGAGGGAATACCCGCTGTACTGTTTGTCCAATACATAGGACTCTATTTCAGCTAGTGCCTTGAGATTCAACTGACTGGTAGTGTAAAAATATTTAAGATTGTGTCAGATAATCTTGATGAGCTTTCTGCAATTTGCAGCTGCACCCCCAGTGTCTTTACTGAAGCCTGGACTCACTGTAAACCTAATATTCTTTTTCAATATACATCTGTTGCTAAGGATACTTGCTCCTCTACCTGCCATCACGGGAGAACTGTGCTTGCTGTGAATTCTACCCGAATGCACTGTAGTGATTGAGGACTGTTTGAATGGAGTGCCATCGATGTTTATTTATTGCCGATTGTCCTAAGACAAAAACAGTGGCAGAGAATGCAACCGATCACTTTAAAAGACAGGACCTTCAAGGTTATTGCCTGTCTGAAGCATTAGATATTACATGTAATTCACTGTATTTCATAAAGGCACAGCTAATTTTCATGCTCGGTGTGAATGCGGGCCCATCGCCAACCTCTTTGAAAATCCTTGATCCTATTTATTATATATACAGAATAAGATAATTAGTTATAATCATTTTAAATGACTCACTGCAATACAGAATCAGATAATTAGTTATAATCATTTTTAAATGACTCACTGCTTAATTTTTTTTCAATAATACCCCTGTTTGTTGTGGGCAGAGTCGGACAAATGATGTAAAATAAACATTCTGCCAGAATTTGATCAAATGCTGAAATGAATTCCCTTCACATTCTAAACCTCAAATACTTGCAACAAGCTGCTTGCAGATGAACCACAGGCCCAGAGTTATTTGCAAATTGTTGAACAAATAATTGAGAAATAGAGAATAAATTTGAAGATATCACAGTCTGGCTGTGGGTAATATGTGAGTAGTAAAAGTGACAGCATTCTTGGAATAAGTTATTCCCTTTGAATCCTGGCTCTGTCACTGACCTGCTGAAAATAAGTTAACAAATAAATAATTATAATGAATTATACATCTAGCTTTAGTTGTGAGACAGGGACAAAGTTCTGGATTCAGAATTCATGCCTTGGCTAGTAAGCAAATGTAAATCATCCAAGGAAGGATATATGGTATGTAGGTGGCTTTTGTGGGCTTCAAAGAACCTTAAAATTAATCTATGCAAAATGAGCTTCTCACTCATTGACTGCAACATTCTTTCCTAGAAAGGGCTCCCAGGAAAGTTTTTATCCTTTCTACTAAATAGTTGGATCTCTTGCTTAACCAAGATCTGGTACTTTCTGGGACTTATGATACCCTGAGGAACATAAACTTTTTTGAAAATGGTCTGGTTTTCATTTTTCATTCATCACAGCTGCCGTTTGCCTTTAGAAGCCCAAATACCAAAATGTCAGATCCTCACATCAAAAGAATTCCTAAACCTTATGAAAACTGAAACATACTTGTGATTAAACTAGTGTCTAAGATCTTGCCAGTGGAGTAGAGAGACTCTACAGAGCATGTGCATTTGCCGAGTAGTGCAAACCTCAGGGCATCTGAGGTCATTGGGGTTTTTTGCATTTTTTATCAGAAAGCTTTTGGCCATATTCAATTACGAAGCAGTTATTTGTTCACATTTTCTTCCTCATTTTTGCTAAAATGACAAGTTTAATTAAAATGATCAAAAATGACAACAAAATCCATAGCCTATGAAATTACGTGAAAATGATTGCCAAACTGGGAAATTCACCCCAGTCGGGTGAACGTTAAACCCTTTGGAAAATTCACGGAATGTTGCAGTTCTTGTGTGAAAATTTCACAAGACCAAATAATACATTTATGCCTCCAGCTCTTTAAATTAGCAGAAGTTCATTGAACTCCCTCATCTTGGGCCCCAATCCAGCAAAGCACTTAAGCACGTGTTTAACTTGAAGTACCCGGGAAGTCCCATTGACTTCAGTTGGACTATTTGCCTGTTAAAAGTTCAGTGTATGCTTAGGTGCTTTGCTGGATCAGGGCCCTGACAAAGAGAGGGGTCCTTATTCCAGTCCACATGATGTATATTTCAGATGAAATTCCTGAATATGTCCTTTTACAACCTGACGTGATGTAACGTTAAATTGTAAAGACATTCAACATGCATTTCTCTTTGGGGAAGATGCCCACTGTGGTCATCAGAATAATGAGCTCAAGTTTTAACATCACTGTGGAAGCCATTACTTCATCTTCAATTTTATTTTTTCTTCCTGTGTTTATCCACAGAACAGGTACAGCACAAGTAGTGGCAATGGAAGCTTCCCCAAAGGGGAAATCTTCAAGGGGTTGGAATATTTAAACTTGCTGCATAGCGGAAATCTTGACCCAAACGGGAACTTTGCTATTAAGATCAGTGGGTCAGGATTTCACTGCATGTCTCTATTATCTTCTGTGAGGAAGTCAACTGAGTCATCAATTGCGATGGTGATTTTTGTGATGTGGATATCTGGCCGCTTAAGACCTGGACTGAGAGCCACCAAAATTATTTCCTATAGGCCACCGACGGGAACACCTTTTGGGTACCTTGGTGGAAATGGTGACCAGAGACCTTGCACTGAAAGTGCAGTATTCACCCACCAAAGCTCATGCTCCAAAACGTCTGTTAGTCTATAAGGTCTTTGCTCCTTTTACAGATCAAGACTAATACAGCTACCCCTCTGATACTTGCACTGAAAGCCTCTGAATCCCATTACCTATTCTGCAGGCCATCCATTTTCCTCGTTAAGGTAGAATTTGAACGCACACATTCTGCAATGCCTGCTGAGCTGTAATTAGCAGCTGTAGAATAATGTGCCTTAAACACATGTATAACTTTTCCAACAGTGTTTTATTTTGTGCCAAGCTGAGGGGATGGTGCCCTGGACAGATTTGCAGCACTGCTGAACCAGATCACAGCTATTTCAGACTCCTTTTGCCTCTGTTGCTTGTATATGTTGGAAACTAATTATTAGTAATTAGCAGAGATGGATGACCTGTTGTGGATACAAGAAGTAGAGAAGTGATTAAGCCACTGGACTAGAACTCAGGAAATCTGAGTTCAATTTTGAGCTCATTCCAGACTCCACCTCTTTGTGCCTCAGTTTCCAAACTGGAAAATGGGATAATAATGCTTCTTGTCTCCCACTTTTGCTCCATCTTGTTTGTTTATGCCAAAAGCTCTTGGGGGACAGAACTATGGGTTTGTATAGTCCTGTGCACAGTGACATCCTTATCTTGGTTGGGATGTAAGAAATAAAAGAAGCGAACTAAGATTTTGTTCAATATTCAGCTAGAACGTGAAATATTGTTTGATTTTCAAAAGAGTTCTTTTATAAACTTTGCATAAGTCTGAAATAAGCATCTGAATTTTGGCTATAACTAAAGGGCTAATTATCTTTGAGTCTATTGCACAGCAGGGGTGGAGTTCTGGCCCCAGTGAAGACAATGGCAAAGCTCCCAGTAACTTCAGTGAGGCCAGGATTTCATCCCAGCTGACTGTTTTCCTTCTATCAGTCATAAGTATTTATATGCCCCCCATCTCCCTAGTACTCAAGCATGGCACAATCTTTAATGTAATTACCCACACCACACACTTGTGAGGTCGACATTGTTATCCGCATTATACAGATGGGGAATTGAGGCACAGAGACAAAGCACCAGATTTCTAAAGGTATTTAGGCATCTAATGCCCCTGGGTTTACCCAAGGTCTCACACTACATCTGTAGTGGAGCCAGGAATTGAACCCTACTCGCCCAAATCCCAGTGTAGCATTCTCATTTCCGGAGCACCCTTCAGTCTATAGCAGGAGTAGGCAACATGCGGCACGTGTGCCGATTTTCAGTGGCACTCACACTTCCTGGGTCCTGGCCACCGGTCCAGGGGGCTCTGCATTTTAATTTGATTTTAAATGAAGCTTCTTAAACATTTAAAAAACCTTATTTATTTTACATACAACAATAGTTTAGTTATATATTATAGACTTATAGGAAGAGATCTTCTAAAAATGTTAAGATGTATTACCGGCACGCAAAACCTTAAATTAGAGTGAATAAATGAAGACTCGCACACCACTTCTGAAAGGTTGCCGACCCCTGGTCTATAGCATTCTTGTAAATAAGGTCCTAGCTTTCAGGGAACATGTGCTTTTCCATGCTGGGTAGAAAGGCAGTGGGAGAGCTTTTGAGAAAGGACTCCTCCAGCTTTGTAAGCTGGTTCATCTGCTGTTTTTATCTCTTGCTCTTTAGAATATCCGTTCCTGTGCTGAATAAGAGTTGTATTTTGTTAAGGTTAGCCATGAGTGAGCTTTGTGAATCTCCAGAATGCAATGGGTCATGTTTGATTTTCAGAATTAATAAAGCGGTTATGGTCAGAAACGTGACTGCAAAGACGGCACTGTTTGTATCATACCTATCAGCCTATATCAACTCCCAGCATGTCTTCTGAGTCATATCTGCTCAGTTTAGTGAGAAAAACAATTTTCTCCTGTGTCAGCAGCCTTGCAGAGCTGTGGGTATGTGAGCTATATCTTACCTTGAGCTTTAAGATTGGCAACTGTATTCTGACTACAGAATCTTGGGTGCTGTTAATAACGTGCTGTGCCAAGTAAAAGAGAACAGAATGCAGCCAGATTTTTCTGAAGGCCGGAGCGAGCAGAAGAACCAGCAGCCCAAAAATGTTATTCCATCTTGTACATAGAGCAATTTCAGCGTGGAAGTTTATTGATGGAGTAAATGTAAAGTGATTTGATTCTGATCTCATGGACACTAGTATAAATTCATTGCCTTCAGTAGAGTTACTCCTGATTTGTACTGATATAAAGAGAGATCAGAACTGGATCTGATTTTCTTTTATGATTAATTTCTTGACCATTAAACCTCCATTTTTAGGCCGTCATATCTAACAGTTTCAGGCTAAAGTAGTAATTCTGGGAAAGAATGATTAATAGTTAACATAAGGAAGCACCTGTTATAATTATGAGTCTATATAGTTTGATAATTTCTGTGGCAGATTTAAGGAAACAAGTAAGCACTAAAGAATCATGTCATTAATTCTACTTTTAAACCCCGGTGTGTAAGAGCCTGATGGGAGCAGTTCCCATAAGCCCACAGAACTAAAATCTCTTGGCAAATCCAAGAGATTTGTTGCTTGTTACCTGGGAGTCATTGATAATGTTATTAAATATGTGTGGTCGTGAAAAACAAAAAGAAGAAAAACTGGATTAGGGTTATTCCAATACATTTGCATCGTGAAACAGGTAAATTAGATCTAGACTTCCAAACCCCAATGCCTAAAATTAGGCTCCTAAATCCAGGCACCTAAATAACTGAACTGTTTTTTGAAAATGCTGAGTACCCAGCAGTTCCCACTGTCTTCAGTGGAGTTACTTCTGACTTACACTGGAAGATCTGAAATATACCCTATATCTTTTCCCCAGGAGCAGTGTAAATAGATGAAAATTCTGGTTATCTGGTTTAATAGAACATGGTATGTTCTTGAGGCTTGATATCTTTTTCTGCCAGTTTTCCTTAACAGTGTATCTGCACTGGTTCTCATGGATCTTTGCCAGAAGTATTTTGCAAACAATTCCTTAAGATTATTCAATTTGGGTTTTGCTTGTGTCTCACTAAAATTAATGAAAGTATATATATAATAAATGTCTTCTTATCCAGAGATCCCAGTGCAAACCATTACCCAATTTTACATAGGTCTCAGGGAAGGGACACACCTCAATCTTTTCTATAAAGTTGGGGAAACATGAAATAATCTGAAAACCAGAAGTGTTTAGTAAAATGTTTTCATTTCTGTATTTTGGAGTGAAACTGCCATGTAATGCAATTGATATGAGGTGCCAATCAATCAAATATCCCATGAAAGAGTGTACTAATGCAGCTGATGTGTAAAATTTTCAAAAGTATTGAAGTGATTTAAGAGTCAAAGCACTATTTTCAAAAGTGACTTAGGAGCCTGAGTATAACTGAAAGTCTATGGGAGGCTCCCAAATCATGTAGGTGTTTTGCAAAATTTTATCTGAAATCTAAGATTTGCATGAGCTCAGCTATTCCCAGGGAGGTTTTTTGATAAAACAGAGTTTGATTAACTTGGAGTGCGTAGTATGGGGGTTGTAATGACTATACCCCCACTAATGCAAAAGACTCCACATGCATGGATTCCTTATGCAGAGTCTGATTGACATTAATGCCGGATTGGGATCTATGTTAATCTTTATTATTGAATTTCCCTGAACATAGCTGTCTTTCTGTCTTGCTTTCCCACTGTGCTCCTGCGCTCCCCAAGAGAGGGTCGCTTGGTTCTTCATCCTCGACTCATTCAGTCATTCATTATGCATGAATGTAGCCTTTTCTATAATGACTGCAATTATTTCTGTCGACATACCTGTGATGCTGCTTTTGCCATTTTCACAGTGACGTGAATTGAGCAGCCTGTTTTGCTTTGGAGTGCTGATGACACTTAACGATAAACATTTTAGTCACTGCACTAATCGGAGATGACTGTGGAGATGATATCAATAGGTAAGGGAGGTGGGCTGCAGTAACAGGAGGAGTCTTTAAAGGTTGTTTTCCAGAGGGTGACAGCACTTCCCAGTATCATGTAGGGAAGGATATGCTAGCAAGGTGAATGCATTATTTGTGTCATTGGAAAAGAAAGAAACACTGGACGCTTCAAAGGAAACTACACTAAGGAGAGTTTGTGACTGACGCAGCATTAGAAGGGAAACTAAGAGCCCACATTTCAGTGATGACACTCTAGTTTTGCGTGTGCATGTGTAGGCAGCTGAGAGTGCGGTGCAGAATGGGGGAGGAATGAACTCAGGTGCTCTATCATATTCGTGGTTTTATTTTAATCTTTCATTTCAGGTTTCGATGCTTTGCATAGTGCTGTCATGTTGCTGGGCAGCAGGGATGCACTGTAGACCTGCGGACTGAATATGAGGCTCAGATAGGGTGACTAGATGTCCCAATTTTATAGAGACAGTCCTGATATTTGGAGCTTTTTCTTATATACAGGCCTATTACCCCCCACACCCCTCCTGATTTTTTCACATTTGCTGTCTGGTCACCCTAGGCTCAGAGCCAGGGACTCTGGGAGTTGTCTCATGCTCTGGGCACTGTAGAGTAGGATCCCCTGACTTCTAATTCTGTCTGTCACCTATTCTGTGTGCGATTTTGGGCAAGCCACCAAAACCATCTTAGTTATTTAAACTAATACATGGCATGTCTCTTAATTTTAAATGCACTACGTGGATTCTCCCATCCTCCAATCCATGGGGGACTAAGTAAGTGCTAGAGAGATGACGTTAGTCACTGTGGAAGGAAGCTCCTGGCATGGGAGGAGGATTACTCCCCTCCCGCCCCCCACACGCATGCACGCACTGGGCTTGGGAACTAGCCCCTAGGATTTGTCTAGCTTAGGGAATTTGCAGTGGTGTAAGAGCAAACCCCTTTTGGAATTGATGCAGCACATCTGTATTGGAAGCATGCAAATTTCCCTGTGCATGACATGGTCTTAGACAAAACAGAGCCCTAAATTATCAAGCCATGGTTGCTAGTTTATTGCCCTCTACTGCTACCTAGTGGGATTGGATTCAGAAACTATTTTTTGAACAATTTTATTTTAATTCATATGTATCCAGAAAAACTTTGTTCTGTGAAGGACCTCCCCCCCCATTCTAATGAAAGCCCTTAATATTGTAGGCCCTGGTGGAGTCTCACACAGATGGGTATTTATGTTTTGACACCATCTAGCAGTGAGGGATCGTGCCACAGTATTTGCAGTCACCTTTGCAGTCCCCAGGATGCCGAATGAACACTCTCCCTTGACATCTATTTGCAGATCAAATTATTGTTTTTCTCATTAAGATCTTCTCTATTTTTGGTGTGACTCCTGTGAGAACTGTAGAATATTCACTCCCATCTTTTAAGGAGAAATGATTTTTCAGCCAGCCTAGTACATCCTGAAGTCACGATGGGCTCCGGGCTCAATAAACTGCAATCCTGAAATTGCCCATCACATGGCTGAGACACAAATTTTATTATAAAGACTTAATAGAGGAGTTTCCCCAATTAGTTCTGACTAGCCTAATCAGCAGTCATGGGGGAGAGAGAATTTCAACATGATACTGAATGTTGCTGAGGAACATAACTTTTCTTGCTGATTTGCTCCGTTTAGTATACATGAGTGCTTTTATCATTAGCCTCAGTGTGTCAGTTCCCATTTCACCATTCAATGCTCTATATGTATTGTCATTCTAGCATGTTCCAGGAATGCATATTATCTGGGTTGTTTTTTCCCCCTTCCTTCCCAGCCTGTGTAAGAAATGGCTTCATAAGTTTTATTGAGGGTATTTTTTTTATGTTTTTGTGTGTGTGATCAGGAAGTCTTTGTTTTGTGTCTGTATGAGCTTTGAAATCCGGGCCCACTCCAATGCTCTTTGCAATTAATGAGTGCTTTTCCATTTATTTCAGTGGGCATGGGGTCAGACTCTTAGGCCATGTCTACACTACAGAGTTAAGTTAATTTTATGTAAGTTGACATCGAGCCTCCGATTTAAGCAAGTCGATCTTGCATGTCCCCACTATGCTTATTGTGTCGGCGGAGTGGATCCTCGCTAGCAGGGCTTGCACTGATGCATGGAGCGCTGCACTGTGGGTAGCTATGCCACAGTACATGTGTCTGAGTGGAATTTTGGGTTGGGCTTGCAATGCCTTATGGGTCCAAAACATTTGCATGGGTGGTTATGGGAAGATGGCATTAGCCAGCCATGATGCACTTACTTCCCTCCCTGAAAACAATGGCAAACAAACCAAGCCTTTTTCACACCTTTTTTTCATAAGCCTGGGTTACCTGCGCCGATGCCATAGCATGGTAAGCATGGACCCCGCTCAGCGTACACTGGTGTGAACATTACAAACGCCTCGCGCCTTATCCTGTGGTATTCATACAGCCGATACAGGAGTCGCCATGCAGAACAATGTGATGCCACGCAAGCAGCCCTGCTGGAAGACATAGACCAGAGCAATTCGCAGTTGCTGGTGACAGTCACACATCACCTTGACACAGTTGAGTGCTGCTTCTGGGCCCGGGAAACAAGCACTAACTGATGGGACCTCATCATTATGCAGCTATGAGATGATGAGCAGTGGCTGCAGAACTTTCAAATGCATAAGGCCACTTTCCAGGAACTGTGTGAAGAGCTTTCCTCAGCCCTAAAGCTCAGCAATACTAAAACGAGAACTGCTCTGACAGTGGAGAAGCGAGTGGCGATAGCTCTGTGGAAGCTTGCAATGCCAGACTGCTACTGGTCAGGGGGGAATCAATCTGAGTCGGTAAAATTGCCATGGGATCTGCTGTGAGTTTGCAGGGCAATCAACAGACTTCTGCTAAGATGGGCAGTGACTCTGAGCAACATGCAGGACATAATGAATGGTTTTGCCATAATGGGGTTCCCTAACTGCGGTGGGGCTATAGACAGAATGCATATACCTATCATGGCACCAGACCGCCTTGCCAAAGAGTACATAAACTGAAAGAGATACTTTTCAAGAGTGTTGCAAAAGCTGGTGGATCACAGGACTCGTTTCACTGACATCAGTGTGGGATGTTCGGGAAAGGTGCATGAAGTGTGCATCTTTAGGAACTCTGATTTGTTTAGAAATCTGCAAGCGGGGACTTTCTTTCCAGACTACAAACTAACTATTAGTGATGTTGAAATGCCAATTGTGGTTCTGGGAGACCCAGCCTACCCCTTCCTCCCATGCTCATGAAGCCGTACACAGGCAGCCTGGACAACAGTAAGGACAGGTTCAACCATAGGCTGAGCAAGTGCAGAATGGTTATAGAATGTGCCTTTGGACATTTAAAAGGTCACTAGTGTTGTTTGCTTACTACGATAGACCTCAGTGAAAGCAAAATCCCCATTGTTATTGCTGTAAGGAGCTGTATGCTCCATAATACCTGTGAAACAAAGGGAGAAAAGTTTCTAGTGGTGTGGGGAAAGTGATCACGAACAGTCAGCATGGATTCACCAAGGGCAAGTCAAACCTGACTAACCTAATTGCCTTCTATGAAGAGATAACTGGCTCTGTGGATGAGGGGGAAGCAGTGGACATGTTATTCCTTGACTCTAGCAAAGCTTTTGACATGGTCTCCCACAGTATTCTTGCCAGCAAGTTAAAGTAGTATGGGCTGGATGAATGGACTATAAGGTGGATAGAAAGCTGGCTAGATCATCGAGCTCAATGGGTAGTGATCATTGGCTCCATGTCTAGCTGTCAGCCAGTATCAAGCGGAGTGACCCAGGGGTCAGTCCTGGGGCCAGTTTTGTTCAATATCTTCATTAATGATCTGGAGAATGGTGTGGATTGCACCCTCAGCAAGTTGGCAGATGACAGTAAACTGGGAGAAGTGGTAAATATGCTGGAGGTAGGGATAGGATACGGAGGGATCTAGGCAAATTAGAGGACTGGGCCAAACGAAATCTGCTGAGGTTCAACAAGGACATGTGCAGAGTCCTGCACTTAGGACAGAAGAATTCAGTGCACTGCTACAGACTAAGGACTGAGTGGCTAGGCAGCAGTTCTGCAGAAAAGGACCTAGGAGTTACAATGGATGAGAAGCTGGATATGAGCCAACAGTGTGCCCTTGTTGCCAAGAAGGCTAACGGCATTTTGGGCTGTATAAGTAGGAGCATTGCCAGCAGATCGAAGAACGTGATCATTACCCTCTATTCGGCATTGGTGAGGCCTCATCTGGAGTACTGTGTTCAGTTTTGGGCCCCACACTACAAGAAGGATGTGGAAAAATTGAAAAGAGTCCAGCAGAGGGCAACCAAAATGATTAGGGGGCTGGAGCACATGACTTCTGAGGAGAAGCTGAGGGAACTGGGATTATCTAGTCTGCAGAAGAGAAGAATGAGGAGGGATTTGATAGCTGCTTTCAACTACCTGAAAGGAGGTTCCAAAGAGGATGGATCTAAACTGTTCTCAGTGGTAGCAGATGACAGAACAAGGAGTAATGGTCTCAAGTTGCAGTGGGGAAGGTTTAGGTTGGATATTAGGAAAACCTTTTTCACTAGGAAGGTGGTGAAGCACTGGAATGGGTTACCTAGGGAGGTGGTGGAATCTCTTTCCTTAGAGGTTTTTACGGTCAGGCTTGACAAAGCCTGGCTCGAATGATTTAGTTGGGGATTGGTCCTGCTTTGAGCAGGGAGTTGGACAAGATGACCTCCCGAGGTCCCTTCCAACCCAGATACGCTATGAATACAAAGCAGAAGGGTAGCGCTGACAGTGCATGTATTGTTTCTGGTGCAAGGTTAATTCTTTTTATAAAAAACCCCAAAACACCCCCCACTGCATTTCTCTGCAAGCCACAATGTAATCACAACCGCAGGCTGCTGCAAGAGTTGGTTTGCTGCTCTAGCCATGGTGGGTAAGGCCACGAGGCATGGGTGAGAGGTCTTGTGGTGCTGCTTTTGTGAAGACATCCTTGACATCACTGGTTGGAACTTGAGAAAAGACCCCTTTCCTCTGCAATCTAGATGGGTGCTTGAGGACAGGCATCATGGTAAAGCCCCCTAAATAGTTTGATTTTTACAAAAGCAGCATGGGATTGGTGGAGGGATGAGAGAGACAAACAGGAAGCCATCCGTCCCCCTGGTTTAAAAAAAAAAAGCTGTTTGTAATGCTTTGTGATCCCTTCCAACCACAACCACGGCATGTTTGGGAAATCGTGGTTGTGTGTCCCAGATTTCACCAGACAGGGGCGGATTACTTGTTGAATTGTTTGCAGTTTAAGGGCTAGCATTGAAAACTTCCCCCGTTTCCCCTAGGTGGCCATATGCAATATCATTCTCCTGAGGGTAACAGAGGTGGAAAGGGAGCAGATGCTGCAAATGTCTGGGTACAAACCTGGTCTTTATGCTGCAATGCTGTGTGCTGCAATGATGCCAGATGAGTTAATACCGGGGTGGGAAAGTGTCCTACCGTGGTGGATAAAATAAAGCACCCTTCCCAGAAACCTTCTGCAAAGGATTGCAGAGTATCTTCATGAAAGCTTCCTAGAGATCTCCATGGAGGATTCTCAGGCCATACCCGTGCACATAAACAGTCTTTTTCAGAGAGCACCTTCTGCATAGCTGGAGTGGCCACCGATACCCACTACACCTACCTTTTTGTTCAGATTAAACATTAAAAATAATAGCATGTAACCTCTACAGTTTGACTGGAAATGCGTACTCACCAGAGGTGCCTTCCCTGGTAACACACTGCACCAGCAATTGGTCCCGTGAGGGAATGGGCTCCCGAGTAAAAAACAGTTCTTGGCTGTTGAGGAGAATGGATCCTCCGCTTGTCTGCCTCGCATTCTCCTCCTCCTCCCCCTTCTCCTCCTCTTTCTCATCAACAATGTCCTCCTTGTTGTTGCTTGAGGTCACTCGGTGCTCCTGGGAGGTATCCACGGAGCATTTTGGGGTAGTGGTGGGGTCACTGCTGAGAGTTGCATGCAGGTCTTCATAAAAGCGGCATATCTGTGGGGCAGAACTAGAACGACTGTTTTCTTCCCTTGTCTTCTGGTATGCTTGCTGAAGAGCCTTTATTTTCATGCGGCATGAATGTGTGTCCCTGATATAGCCCTTCTCCCCTGTGGCCTGCATGATTTTGGCATAGATGTCAGCATTTCTTCTGCTGGATCGGAGCTTTGCCTGCACAAACTCCCCACATAGCAATAAGATCCAGCACCTCCTGTGTACTCCATGCTGGAATGCATTTGTGGCCTTGAGTCTCCATGATCAGCTGTGCTGGTGAGCTCTCCATGCTGATCAAACAGGAAATGAAAATTCAAAAGTTCCTGGGGCTTTAACAGGGGAGCGGCTGTTTCCTGTGTACCTGGCTTACGTGCAGGGAAGTTGAAAGTACTCTCCGGAGCGGTAACAGCGGAGCACTGTGGGACACCACCTGGAGGCCAATGCATTCGAGCTACAAACACAGTGTCTACATTATCCCCATGTCGACCTGTGGAAGTCAAGTCAAGCACAATGCCTCTCATGAAGGTGGAGTACAGAAGTCGACGGTACAGGCCACTTAGGTCAGCGGAAGGGACTCTGCAGTGTAGATACATTATTAAATTGACCTAATGTGGCTTATGTTGACCTAACTTTGTAGTACTAGGCCTTAGTTCTGAAAATAATGAACATTCCTATCTCTTGCCGAAGAGACTTCCATAGTCAAGGTCCAACACCTGAGAAAGTTCTGTCTCCTGCACTCACCAGCCCTCCCAGCTTGAGTGTTTCTTGTTCCAACAGAATATAGCTGCCATGGGAGGTCATAGCTGTGGAGGAAAGGACATATTTCAGGTAACTAGGGCTTTGAATATCAGGAATGCACCCTAGAAATGGACTCTGCACTCACTGGGGATTGAGGAACCAATGCTGAGAGTAGAGAATGGGAGTTGGAGGGCTGCATTCATAGCAATCTGTGTTGCTGAGCAGATGAGTAGTCTTTTTCTTCAACATTTTTGACAAAAAATGGCTTTCTAAATTATATTTAAAAAAACATTTTTTTCATCAATCTACAACTATTTTTGTTTTGAAATTTTTTGTTTATTTGCAATTACATTTTTGATTTTTAGTCCCCTTTTCCCTCCCCTCCATTTTCCCACCCAAACAAAAGCTTGAACAATTGTAATTTGTTTCAAATTAAATTGAAATTATTTTTTGTTTAATTTAATTTTGATGAAAAATTGAAAATGTCCAGGAAAAACTTCATTCTAAATTTTTCACAGAAAATACTCAGCATCTTGCTGCTGCATTTTCTGCCAACTGAACATTTTTCAGGCAGGCAAGCCTGACTTCTCAATCTGAGGAGTTGCAATAACCATTCCCCCGAATGTCACCAATGCATAGATCACCAAGGCAAGGTGTATCTCTGATACGTTACAGAGCAATTAACCAGCCAGCTGCAGATGAAAGTGGATGATTCTTGCTGCCATGGCTATTGGGGCATTCACTGAGGAGTTTATCAAATGCAGAATAGCAGAGCTGAGTGAAAAATGAAAACCTATTCCTCACAAAAAAGTTGACATTTTGATTTTTTTTCCATTACAAAGTGTTTGAAATGGACCCGTTTTCCAGTTTTTTGACATTGTTTTGAAAATGTTTATATATTCTATATAATGTAATTGAAAATTTTGTACAAAAATTTCATTGGCCCCAAACCTGGTCTTTGGTAAAGGAAAAATCTTCATAACCATTTTTAGAATACTTTCAAGAACGTTTTGTATTAAAATGCTGGAAGAAAGCCGTGACTTTTTTTGCCAAGCTTGAAACTCTGAAAATATTTTTGATACATTTTTTGTTTTTGATTGAAAAAAAAGTTGCATTTGAAAAATTGCTGCCATCTCTACTATGGTGAGACCTCATGGGATAAGCCTGACTCACTTGTCTTTGCTGGTATGTTTCTTACATTTGTATCTGATTTACCCACTCCTAATGAAATATTAGCAATCTTTTTGTATGTCTGTCTGTATTTAAGGTACTTATATGGCCCCCATCACCTCATCATAGTATCTTGTAATGTATTGATGCTGATAACATGTCTGTGAGATAAGATATCTTACAAATGAGGAACTAAGGCAGAGAGAGACTAAGTGACTTGTCCAAGGTCACAAAGGAAGTCTATAGTGGAGCAGGGAATTGGATCAAGATCTCTGGTGTCTCAGGTTAGTGCTCTAATCACTGGACTCTCCTTCCTCTGCCTGCCTGGCCAGTGTTTAGTAGACGCACTAATGCTTTTCTTTTATTAGCACTTAGCCTAATTGCTTTTTGATTAGTCAATTCAGCTTTAACATTTCCCTTCTTCTCATCCTCAATTTACTTAATTATTGAGTAACACTTTCCCTCTTTAGTTCCTTACTGGGATTTGGGAGTGGTTGGGAGAGCTGCGGGGGGCGGGAGAGGAAACTGATTTGGTCAAGTGCACGTAGCAAGTGCCCGTTCCCTTCCTCCAAGAGGAACATATGTTTCCATTGCATTTGCCAGGCAGCAGCCGGGAACCCAGGGAGGAGTGCACTGTGCAACAATGCTGCAGGCTACAGGGAATCTTTCAGCACCTCAGTAAGGGGAAACCACAACCTGCTTCAGATTTATTTCCACTTCTTGTTGTACTAACGGTTTTTCCTTATCATGCAGAATAACAGGGATGGTGAGAGGCACTGATTATATGGATCGGTGGGAATCTCAGCTGTAACTCCTATTCCGCGTTTCCATCTAGATGGTCTTGAGCAGCACTTGGTAGAAGAGTAAGCTAGGCTTGTGCCAGGCACTTGGTGGAAGACTTGGGTGCCTGACATGACAATGGGTGTAAGTCAGCCTAGTACGTTCATCCTGAGAATTTACCAGCCCGGGCACAAAATCTACTTATATAATCCAACCATCTTGATGAACATACTGAAGAGCTTTAACTTGCTCATCAAAAAAAAATTACTCACCCAGGTCCTGTGCCACACTGAAGGTCAGGCTAGACGATCACAACGGCCCCTTCTGGCCTTGGAATCTATGAATCTATAAGCTGAGCCCCAACCCAAGCTGCAATACCAAATAGCAGTCGATACAGCTATGTGTAGAGCTCTAGCCTAAGTCTGTCGACCCGGGCTGGGAGGTTCGCTCTCGCAGGCTGCAAGATGGTATGTAGACCTACCTTTAGAGGAGGCTGGGCATGCCTATGGATAGTGAAAGAGAATTGTCCATTTCCAGTGGTCCTCGTCATAACAATCATCATTCTCGATCATGGATTCCTTGCTTGATTCAGCTCCATGTCACTTGCTCCCTTCCCAAATCCCGAGCTGTCACTACTGAGATCTTTATTGTCTTCCACGTAAGGCAGAAGGAAACGGTCTCAAGTTAGGCAGGTCCCAAACCATTAATGGCTTTATAGGAGGAACCAAATCCTTAATCACCCCTGGAAATTAGTAGTCAGTGGATTAGATATTGTCCTGCCTTGTACAGTATGTTGTTTCCACTTTAATTGCATGACATCTCCCAAGTGAAAAGTCTTCTGAGATGTTTAAAGCTCTGAGTCCTGTAGATTACAGTATAGGGATGAATCGTGAACTGACCCTTAGGGGAACAGCCTGGGTGAGCTAACTGAGCTAACTGCTTCTAACTCCTTTGATTGTGTGAATTTCTGCTTCTTCACAGACATTTGTTCTGTACTGAGTGCCCAGCAAACCCTATGTGAGTCACTGTGTTTCCACATCATGGAATGTTCAATCAGAACCAAATGGATATTTCCAGGTCTGTAACTGTCCTGTGCTTCCTGCATCATGTCTCTCTACTGCTGCATCATGGACCTAAGTCAAATATTCAAATGGCTTACAATAAAGTGATGAATAATTAGATTTCCATAGCTGTTAATAAATTGCCTGATGTAAGGCCACACTCAGAACTGCTTACTCAGTCAAAACTCTTGCTAAATTTAAGGATTGAGTCAAACCTGAGTAAGGAGCTCAAGATTTGGTTCCCAATGAATACAGTGAAACCTGTATTTAGGCTCAATTCCCACAGGACAGCACTCTCTAAAATACAAATAGGGCCCTACTAATTCACGGCCGTGAATAACATGTCACAGACCATGAAATCTGATCTCTCCTGTGAAATCTGGTCTTTTTTGTACTTTTATCCTATACTATACAGATTTCACAGGGGAGACCAGTGTTTCTCAAAATGGGAGTCCTGGTTTGTGGTGGAGGGTTGCAGGGTTATTCTAGGGGGGGTCAGGTTATTGCCACTCATACTTCTGCACTGCTGTCTTCAGAGCTGAGTGGTGAGAGAGCGGTGGCTGCTGGCCAGGAGCCCAGCTCTGAAGGCAGCAGCACAGAAGTAAGGGTGGCATTACCATACCATGCCACCCTTGCTTCTGCACTGCAGCTGGCAGGGTGCTGCCTTCAGAGCTGGGCTCCTGGCCAGCAGCCACTGTTCTCTGCCCTCCCAGCTCTGATGGCACCGCCGCCTCCAGCAGCAATACACAGGTAAGGGTGACAATACCGAGACTCCCTGTTACAATAACCTTGAGGCCAACCCACAGCTCCCTTTGGGGTCAGGACCCCTACAATTACAACATCATAAAATTTCAGATTTAAATAACTAAAATTGTGAAATTTACGATTTTTAAAATCCTATAACCATGAAATTGACCAAAACGGACTGTGAATTTGGTAGGTCTCTAAATATAAAGATCATTCTGTCCTGAAGACAGTACTATTTGCCACTAGGTGGTTGTTTAAGACAGATGTCACCATATTAATCTCTCCTTTTGGCAAAAATTGCATTGACGCTGCTGGGTTGGGAGCTTTTCTAAGAAGTGGGTGGATTTTCTCTTGGCTGATGTGACCAGAACTCTAACTCTGATTCCAGTGAAAAGATGACCCAGGAATAATTATACGTCTGTGGGTAACTTTTTGGTTTGTTCAGAGCGTGCATCCAAAGGGCTGGCTTGCCTGAAAATCGGACCACTTATTCCGGTGCCTAAATGGGATCTGAGTTCTTCTGAAAATTTTGGCCTCACTCTGGATCTGGAAATTTCCCCTCACTGTGTGAGAACAAAATGCAAATGGATCCTAGCGGTGTGTCTATGCTGGAGCTGTCATTTCCAGCTTGAGTAGACATACCTGTGTTGGCTCTGAGTGAGCTAGTTTACTAAAAATAGCAAGGTAGCAGTCCCTAGTGCAATCCAATCCGAGACCCTACGTACATACCTTAGGGACAGCTAGTCCCTCCCATCACCCAGGCAGCTGCAGCCACACTGCTATTTTTAGCACACTAGCTTGATCAGAACTAGTGCAGCTATGTGTACCCAGGCTGGAAATGACACCTTCATCTTCAATGTAGACATCCCCTGAGTGAGGCAAGAAAGTCGCTGTCAGGCATCCCATTGTCTGTCCATTTGGACTGCAAATCTGAGGGCAAGGGCTTCCTTATAGCAGTGAGTGAAGGCCCCTCTGTGCATCATATGACTACCAGAACCTACACAGAAAAACGAACAGTTGCTGGGAGCAGCCTGGCCAGCTCTCATGATTTCCTTATGAGTCACGCAATTTCAGCTGGAGCCAATCTCACCATGACACCAGAAGCTCCAGCCTTCAGCAGTTCCAGCTCTGCTTCATATCTCTGCTGTGAAGCTCCATCCCCCACACAAACTCCTTGTCCCCTAAAGGAGTCCAGGGACAGCCTTTTTCCAGAAAGCCCCTGGCAGCACTATTCCTCCAAGATAGGAGGAAGCCACAGGAAGAGGAAAGGGATGGGTACTGTCAGCCCCCGGACGCCATCAGGTTCCTTATGATCTGCAAGTTAATCGACGTAACACCTATGCAAAGCCCTGCCTCTCCCCTGCAAGGGACAAAGGAAACTCCAATACTTTCCACTCCCATGTACAGGAATAACACCCGTGGGAGAGAAACTTGGCCCCTTTTATTAACCAATTAAGTCATAAAATTAGGAAGGGAAATCAAGTAATGGGAAAAGTGGGAAGAATTCCAAAAGTTGGTCCAGAGGTGTTTCCTCCCTACTCCTGCATAAAAATGATCAGCACTCTCCAGGTGAGATAGCACATCAAGAAGCAAGCAAATACGTATTACAGAATAAGGTAAGACACCAATATATTTGTTTGTCTATGCAGTCAATCCATTTGTTGTACCTGTCTACAATTCATATATTTATATTCACATGCTCTGCATAGGTATATATGTATATCCATGTATATATACATACATGCATATGCCTACATATCTGAGATCGTGTAATAAATAAGCTAATTTTCAGTGGTATCAAAACAACTAGTCAAGGTATCAAAATTATTTTTGTGGTAGCCCATACTTTCAGTTGCTCCTAATTTTTTGAGGGAAAAAACTTTTCTTTTGGATGCAAATATCTACGCTTGGTCTCAGCACGACTATCAGTCTGGGGAAATTTTCTGGCAATTGCCTCCAATCCAACTGCTTTTAAGTTCAAAACAGTTTGAAATATGTAATTAGGGCTACATGAATTTTTCCATGACAAATTTTATTTGAGAAGACACTTTTTTTTCATTTAAAATAAATTATGGATTTTTTTCAATGGTTGGACTGAACAAATCAAAAGGAAAGTTTTTGTTTTGATAAATTTCAAATCAGAATTTGTTTTATCTGAGTTTTGGTTTTCCTTCTTTCCCTTATGGAGGGGAAAAGAGAGAAATGGGGGGAAAACCAAAGAAAAGGGAGGAAGCCCAAACAAACAAAACAAAAACAAAAACCCAAGAACTGCAACAAAACAAAAATTTTAAATTTTGAAATAAATGAAATGAACATTTCAATTTACTTTCATTTAATCAAAGTATTTTAAAAAATTATAGGAATTTTTTTTCACCGAAATGGTCATTGCCTTTGAAAAGCCATTTCTCACAGAAAAGAAATTGTTAATTAAAAACTTTTAACCAGCTCTTAATATAACAGTGTGTATATATGTATGTATATAAAGCATGTGTGTGTGTATGTATGTGTGTATATATATATTGTGTGTGTGTATATATATAGCATTTATAAATATTCACGTCTATACTATATGTAATATACTATATATATTACGCATATATATGCACTCATGTTGTATGATTAATATGTAACATGAATCTATCTAATATACACTTGTATTTCCTTTCCTGTCCACCGAATACATTTTTTTCATAGAGATACTGAAAAAAATGTGAAAACTGGAAGTGTTCACGTGAATATGCCTTCATGAGGACTAGTGTCTTGGCTAACTGTTTTTAGGGGAGTAGATTTTAAAATTAAAAAAACACTCCTAGGCAAGCTCCTGTTCAGGTATTATGCTGAAGGGGGATCAGGGATGCAATCCTGTCCCATAGATGCCAATGGGAGTTTTGCTGTTAACTTGGGGGGTGAGAAGGACAGGAGTTCACCCTAGTACAAAACCCTGAGTCGCAGAGTGTATTTTTTAAATTGTGTAGATGAAGGATAATGAAGAAATATTTTCTCCTCATTGATCAGCTATCCCAGCCAGCCAAAGTTTCTTATTCTGCAGCAATATGAAGATCTCCTGCCTTTCCCTCTACCTCCTTCCTACAATGTGCTGGTTGTATTTGACACCAACAACTGGGAACAAAATCTTCCAATTTGGACCTTGCATGATTTCAATGAATATTAATGAAATTAGAGCCAGCTTCACAGCAATCAAAGCAACCATTGTAAGTATTGCCCCGTGCGCTGTAGCTGTAGAAAGGCCTGGGCAGTTATGGTTTGACCAACCAATATCTCTTTTAAATCGGTTATCTGAGGACCGGGTGGCTCAGAAGATTGCAATATGGAGCTTTAGTAGTGACTCGGGGACAGATTCTTCCTTGCTCCACACTTTGTGCAGTCATTTTCATCACCACGGGAGTGCAAAGTGGGTGTATAATGCTACCTTTCAGCTGTGTTAGCACTTTACACTGGTATAAATGCCAACACGAAGTGCGGGGTAATGGAGAATCAGGCCCCCAAAGTTGCCACCATCTGATGTCTCTTAAGTGACCCATTTGTGAAATGAGTTTTGGTGGTTCTCAGTTCAGTTCCTTGTGAGTTTAAAAAAACAAAAGCAGCCACACTCCACAGACAACAAAACAGTTCATTGGGCAGTCTCAGTAAAGTGGCCAAGGACAGAATGAGTCTTGGAGGCTGAACTTTTTCTCTCCCGCACTGATCCCTCCAAGTCAGAGATGAGATGTGTGGATGAGCATGCTGAACCTGAGTGTCAAGCAGATTTCACTCTCATGAGATCATCAATCACCAACATGTAATTGACTTTCAGTTTTTAAGAAGAAAAGCTCTGTTTATATGCTGTATGAATTAGCTGTCTGAACATCCTGGTAGCTAATATGCATTAACATCACTATATTTTTCTCTTTCTGTTTAGCAAGCCAAAGACGCCGTCCGAACCATAAGCATTTTGTCATACCCATACTCTCTGCACAATTTCACTGTAGGTACCATTATTGCCTTTGCTGAATGTATCCTTTACAGCTGATTTTAAGTGGGCCATTTCTCAAGGCTGACTGTAAGATTCCACAAAGGTGTGCATTAGTGCTGATTGAAAAGTTCCAAGGGAACATCATTCCACCAGAAAATAGTGTTTTGTCAACTCAGACATTTTCCATGGGAATGTGTTGATTTCAACAACATTTGGTATAGAAAAAGAAAAATTAAAACAAAGTGACCTTTTCGGAACAGAACATTTTGATTTTTGTTTGTTTGTTTCAGAACACATTTTTATTTCAAAATTTATATTATTTTATGCGATAAAATATTTTAAAATAGAAAAGCTGAAATTGAAATGAAACATTTTGATTTTATCAAAGTGAAACATTTTGATTGACCTGAAACAGTTTTTTAAATTTTGTTTCACAAGAAATTTAGAAATTGAACATTTTTGTTTTGATTCAGAATGAAAACAAATTTCAAAATAGCAGACTTTACCCTGAAGCAGAAATTCTGGTTCCCGTGCAGCTGCAGTATGAATACATGTACAGTACATAGCTACGTGGACTAATATGGGCTGGTTACATGAATTAAGAGAGTTGACTCCCTGCTTCTGTAGCCAGTTCTTTTGAAAACAAGATTTCATGTTGATAGTATTGGATAATGAACAGGGGACAAAACCATTTTGCTCAGTATATTACTGTAGTTGTATCTCTTTGGGTGTGATTCTCTTCAGCTCTCACAAGTGAAAGAGCCTCAGGCTAGATCAGCCTTTGGGATGGGAGGCTACTCAGAGGTGCTGCAGGAAGGTGTTGGTGCTGATAATTTATAAGTAGCCTCAGATGTATTAGAAGGTGTTGTACAGCTGGAGGTATCATCTTTTGGAAGAGACGCGTAGCCAAGTTCTTGGCTGCTTGTTGATATTAAAATCCTATAGAACTTTTCCTAAGAGGTACGGATGATAACCCTGGCAACTTGATCATATTCCAACTTGAGTAATAACCTTCTTCACACCAACATTTCCCTACCAATTTAAGTTGTTTTCCTCACATGTATTCTTCACTTGCTAGGAGATTTGAAAGTTTGTGTGTTTCCCAAGCTCCAGGCACATTGCAGCAATGAAGGGATGTATTTTCAAAAGGGCTGAGCACCCAACAGCTCTCGCTATTCACTACTGAAAGTCAGGCAACTTGTTTAGGTGCCTTAATGGGTCCTTGTCACAGGGTGGCTATGCCCCCTCCACACCCTCTCCCATGAATGAAGTCAGTCCAGTTCCCTTGTGCCAGGACAAGTGATCCCATTGGCCAATTAGGAGGGCAAGGCAGCACCTGGGGACTATAAAAGACTAGGGCAAATCAGAGACAGGGAGACCCAATAAGTAAGAGAGACCTGTTGAATCAGAGCTGCCTCAGTGGGAGTCAGGGGGCAGGTGAGGTCTGCCACAGACACTGTATGCTTAAGAGCTGGGAGAAAGCTGAAGGCAGGAGACAGCAAGAGGCGTTTGCAGGTTGGTGTCCCCAAGCCAGAGAGGCAGGACTGGAGGAGGCTGAAGGCAGGAGGAACAACAGAGGGAGTTACCTGCTGGCTCTGAGCCAGAACCGAGGAAAGAAGGCAGGGGAGCAGTGGAGGATCTTACCTGCTGATGTCTCCAGGATCATAGAGCTGGACGCAGAAGAGCCATGAGAGGGCTGGGGGAGTGAGGGATGCTCCCCTGGTAAAGACAATCTCCAGCAGAGAGGCTGTGAGGGCTCCCACTGGGAAGAGTAGAAGTTACACTCCAATAGGAAGGGTTGGGGTGGCTGTCCTGGTACAAGGACAGAGGAGGATGGCTGAAGAGACTGGGCATGGTCAAAGGTGCTGGTGTGTGATGTGGGGCATCATGAGACAAGATGTCGGGTGATCTTAATGACTGTTTGCACTGGGGTGAGAAATGAACTACATGTGTTTGGGTCTTTTGTTTGGATGGTGTTCCCAATGTCTGATTATAAACCAGCCCTGAGGAGGGTACATTTGTGTCAAGAGAGCTTGCGTAGAGTTACTGAAGACTCTGAAGGGGAAACTGAGGCAGGCGTGACTATCATGCTGTGGCCTGCTGCAGGAGAGTCACTCCAGGCAGGGGCTGCCCTAGGACAGTCCTCTTGGGAGCTGAGTGCTTTTGAAAATCTATCCTAAATCCATTGTAAACATTGTAGCAAAATGTATCAAACAGAATTTAAAAAAAAATTATCCATTCAACTGCCATGTTTAGCACCAAAGATGGCTGCATTTTAGTGATGGGTGAAGTGGTCACTGATTATAGGTTCTTTTATAGCACTTTCTAAAGCACTTAAAAAGAAAAGATACTATTTCTCTTAAGCCTGCAGATAGATGTTGTGTCATCCATCACCTGTTAAGATTCTACGTGGACAAGGTCTTCAAACACTGTGAGACTGAGGATTCTCATGTCAACCGGAAAATCAGCAGCATAGCCAATTCCTTCCTCAGCATCAAGAAGAAATTCAGACAATGTGTATGTCAGGTTTCAATAAATTCTGGTTATCTCTAAAATGTATGTTAAATCCATTAACATGAGGGATATGAACAAACTTGGTATAGATTAAATAAACCAGCCGGAATGTTTCCCGAGGTTACAAAAAGTTTGCTTAAAAGAGAGAGTTCATACCATTAGGGGCTTCAGCAATGAACAGAAGCATCAAAACACCATGAAAAGAATTGTTCACGTGTACTCATCACTGTGAATCTTTGAGATTTACCCTTGCACCACATAGCTCCTATTTGAATCTGCAAAATAGTATTCAATTGGGATCTTGAGCAAACCCTCGCTACGGGGCAAATTTCATCCTCGGATGAGGCAGTCTGATTTAAGGGAATGCCATATTTTGCACAGTTTAGCAAGAGCTAGCCTATAAAAGAGTCTCCATATTAATCAGAAAGCCACAGCTTATTAAAAGAGAAAAGCCTAATGAATTTGCTTTTATTTTTCTAGAATGAACAAAATGTGTGTGAATGTGGAGAGGAAGCAATAGAGAAATATAAACAAATTCTCACCAATTATGGACAGGTAAATTGATGAGACTTTATCCGCTAATGCAAAGACTCAGGTTCCTTTTCGCTCATTTCAAATTGCCGTCATTATTTACCAAATATTTCTTTCAATCTACTTCCAGCTGAACACTGCTTCTGCAGCAATGAAATCCCTTGGGGAGCTGGATATCCTGCTAGACTGGATGGAGAAGGCTCATTAGAGAACAGAATGCAATAACCAACATGCTATTTTTAAAGGTCCTTTAAAGTTGTTCAGCTGCCATGGTGATGAGTGGGGAATAAGGTCTAAATCCAACTTTCTTTGAGGGTCTTCCTGTTGATTTGAATTGGTAATTTAAATGTTTAGACATCATCTTGCATAAAGAACGAGTTATTTCAAGCTCACATGTGGTTTTTCAAATCACAGTACTTATATTCCTGATAAGCCTTGAAAGACTTTCTCTGCTATTAAGGGTAGTTTTTTTAATTATTCTTTTTAGTTGTGGTTAGATGAGTCTCTTGTAGCAATGCAATGAAATTATTGTTTAGATTGTGCGCTCTTTGGGACAGGGACTGTATCTTCATCTGTGTTTGGAAAGCAAACAGCACATTTTGGGAGCTACTTCAATCTAGATATTAGTCAAGAAGGATGCTTACAACCCTAGGGCTCCACTTACAAGACCCCTTCAGGTAGTGAACTCCCACTGAAGCTAGCAGGAGTACAGCCTGGGGAAGGCTTGCAGGATTGGTCCCTATAACAGGTAATGCTTATCACCATGGCACCTCTTCCTGGTTGTTCTGGGAATTAGCTCTGTCCAGCAGCAGAGCACTCCCCTGGTGGTGTCTCACTTTCCATCAAGACTGTTTGTGGGGACCTGTGTCACCCCCAGACCATGGCGTTCTCTTCAGGGCACAACCCTTCCGAGGCAACCAGCAGTCCTTTGCTCAGCCTTTCACCATAGTAGCGAACTGCAGCCCCTAGTTCAGCCCCTCATTCAGGGGCAAACTGCAGTCCAGGCTGGAGCTCTGCTTGCTCCCCCGGCCCTGCCTAGCACTGCTCTGTCCCAGGTACTTCTCTCTACAGACAACCAGGCCTTCTCCCTCAAGCTCCAGGGAGAGGCTGCCCTGCAGCCCTTCTTATAGGACCCAGCCTGGTCCTGATTGGCTACTTCTAAGCCTTTTTCTGATTGGCTGGGTTCTGCATAGCCTCTCCAAGGGCTGTTATTAACCCTTTCCCAGCCAGTGAGGGGCAGCTGCCCCATCACAGTCCCCTAATTTTTCTTTTTAAACCACAAAAGAATTACTATTATCTCTTGAAATAATGCTTAGTGTCATTGTGTCTCTACATGTGAAACCATTTTCTATGTAAGATAATTTATTCTCAAACAGAAAAAGAACTGTGTTCTTCCCATATGTATTATGTTATCTGCAAGACACTCAATAAATATATATTGTACTGATCAATTGCACTCATCTTAAATAAACATTATTCAAAATTATGCTAATTCTGCCTGGTCTGTGTTTGTGAAACTTCCCAACAATTACGTATCTGATTCTTGTTTGTGACTTATTTGATATGTTTTCTTTGATGATACACATTCAGTATTGCCAGCCCCACATATTCAGAATTCCTGAGTCAGTCTGTGATGGGGTGTCCACCTCACACAAGACTGGAAGAGGGTTAGTTGGCCAAGTAGAGCCAGGGAGCAGGGAATTGATTGACAGCAGGCTCAGCTGGGCAGGAACAGAGGCGGCCTATAAAGCCAGGACGCTAGCAACAGACAGGGGCAACAGTCACTCCCTGGGAGAAGGGTTTGGAGCTGGTACTCCCAGAGAAATTGGGGGAACTAGGAATGGTAGGAAGCAGTCCAGGGAAGGAGAAAAGAGGGCTCGGAGTGTAAAGCCCAGAACTGCTGGGTTAAGGGTCCCTGGACTGGAACCTGGAGCAGAGGGGAGGCCTTGTTTTCTCTACCAGCCACTGAAGGAGTGGCACCTGTGGCCAGGGCCGGTTCCAGGGTTTTTGCTGCCCCAAGTGGCGGGGGTGGGGGAGAAAGCCACATTCACGATCAACGGCACTTCTGCGGCAGCTCCATCGCCGCTGCTTCATTCTTCAGCGGCAATTCGGCAGCAGGTCCATCCCTCCGAGAGGGAATGAGGGACCCGCCGCTGAATTGCTGCTGAAGAGCCAGACGTGGCTCCCCTCTCCGTTGACCGCCCCAAGCACCTGCTTGCTGCACTGGTGCCTGGAGCCGACCCTACCTGGGGCAGTGAATGGGAAGAATGCCTAGGACAGCTCAAGGAAAGACTTTGATATACCCCAGAAGGGGGGAACACTGAGTGAGCTGGCTGGAGGGCTGAGTCATGAAGCAGATGCTGTGGTTCCTGGAGTGAGAGAGGGGCTGCGAACCAGAGAGCGCGATAGAGTGATGGTGTGCAACTGTGGGAATGGGCTTTGACCTGATGAGCTAAGCCAGAGTCACTAGGAGGAGGTGCCATCCTAGCGGTGAGTGGAGTACTCTGTCACACAGTCCCAATGAGATTGCTTTTAAAGCCATGACACTCTGAAAAATAATGAACGCAGGATTCATATTTGCCTTCTCGGTTTTATGCCTTTAGGTGTCACGTTTTTCAAACTTTTGACTCCAGTCATAAGGGCTAGAAACTTTATTTACATGAAAATGGAGAGTCTTGCATAATTATGACTTTAGGAGCTGGAATTAAAAAATCAGCTGCAAGTATCATAAGACTTACTATGAAGTCACAAGAGTTAGCAATGGTGCATATTATAAGGTCCTATGCATTGCATATGGCTTGTTTCTCTGTCAGCTGCATCTGCGAAGGGAACAATACATAAGAGGTAAAATTCAGCTTGTGCAGCTTTGCTGCTCTTGAGTCCCATAGAAGAGCTCAGAGTAGAATTTAGGTGAGACTTAAGTGGTACACAGATGTTTGTTGTGGTTACATGGGGGATTTGTCCGGGGAAAAATTTCACACACTGCAATTTACAGTATATGCATTCAGTATGTTTTCACATGGATTATTCATTGACTTGCAATGGGGGAATTTGTTCCTGAGGGATGCATACCTGGAGGATGGCATTGTCCATTGCAGCCTTATACAATGGCCATGAAATGTTACCTGCCCTGAGAGAAAAAACAGCTCGTAATCCTTTACTGTGATGCTGATCACAATGGAAAAAATGAATATTTCACTCATCCTTACTAGTCCCTAGTCAGGGAGTGGGTGCAATGGTCTGACAGGTAGGGCTATAAAGGTGACTAAAATAACTACCTAGTGATGTCTGTCCTGTGCAGGAGGTATTTATTACACATTTGTAAATGAGCCAGATTCATTCCAACCACACAAAGCCTGAGTATCTGGGGTCTGTGCAGGTAGAGTGCAGAGAGGTCGTGGAGATGGATCTCACCTTGTCCCAGCCTAGGTCCAGTGTACCAGGCTGCCATGCAGTTCCCTTCAGCTGTTATTCCTGCTAGGGGCTGGAATAGTGGCCAGAGCCCATTGGTGCCAGTTGCGTATGATACTGGTGTCGCTGATAGAAGGGAAGAAATAAGCGATTCCAAAGAAGTTAAGGATGTTTAGGTGCACATCACAGGTGCTGCAATCTGGAAACCAAAAGGAGATTTTGATGCATTTGTCTGGAATGTTTAGCTTCGGCTTGCTGCTGTTGATTTGTAGTCTAAGGTTGCCACTGTATCTCAATGTGTTTTTTTTTCCTTCTAAGGGGAACGAGGAAGCAAGTCACTTTAGTCTCCAATGGACAGGACTGCGAAGATGGGCACTCTCAGGAAATGTTTTGCCGGGCATTTCTTAAAGTGCTTGATATCCTTATGCAAAATATATAAACCTTTCCAAGATACTGAATGTAAGCCAAGTGAGGAAATGGATGGTAGACAGCAAAGCAGAAATCCCATGGGGATTCCACCTTTAATTTCATTTCCTTTTTCTCACCTGTATATAAATGGGAAGCAACCTCAGCGTTGGAGAGATGATATATGACAAGACAAGACAGAACACATCTTAAAACAAGGTAACAGATTTTTTTCCTTTATATCCTTTTACAGTACTAGCTCTGTGTAGTTCATGTACATAATTATCCATAAACACATCAGTTAAGTATAAACACGCATTAGACTGATGCACTAGGTCAAATTAAGCCTTGGTGTAACTTCAGTAGAATTAAAACAGATGGATTTGTTCCACTGAATATAGGACTAGACACTGTCTGTCTCTCTATGATACTTATATGGCCCTCTTCACCATAGTATCTAAAAACTTCACAATTTCTGTTATATACTTATGGTCACAATGCCTCTGTGGGGTAGGCTAATGCTGTTGTTCCCATTTTGCAGATGGTGAACAGAGAGACTGAGGGCTTATCTACATCAAGGACTACCCTATGAATGTTTATTGGCATAGCCATCTTGTTCAGGGGTGAGAATAAGCCATGCTCCCAGCCAGCATAGCTATGCTGCAAACTCCCTGGTGTAGGTGCAACTATGCTGACAAACAAATGCTTCCATCAGCATAGTCAACGTCATTTGGGGAAGTGCCATTACTGTGTCAGCAGAAGAACTCCTGCAGGGATAAGCTGCGTCTAGCTGTATTGGCAAAGCCTGTATAGTATAGACCAGTGGTTCTCAATCAGGCTTACATGTACCCCTGGGGATATGCAGAGGTCTTCAAGGGGTACATCAACTCATCTAGATATTTACCTAGTTTTACAACAGGCTCCATAAAAAGCACTACCCAAGTCAATACAAATTAACATTTCATACAGTGACTGGTTTATTCTGCTCTCTGTGTACTATACACTGAAATGTAAGTATAATATTTATATTTCAATTGATTAATTTTATAATTACATGGTAAAAATGAGAAAGTCAGCAATTTTCAGCAGTAGTGTGCTGACACACTTCTGTATTTTTATGTCTGATTTTTTAAGCAAGTAGATTTTAAGCGAAGTGAAACTTGGGGGTACGTAAGACAAATCAGATTCCTGAAAGGGGTACAGTAGTCTGGAAAGGTTGAAAACCACAGGTGTAGCATAGCCCTTAACTAATGGGCTCTGTAATATGGACTCAGCCTTATTTCGGCATCTTGCACCCCCTCCATTCCTTATCTAATCCTTCTCCCCAAGTACCTGCAGAACAAGGCCACCTCACCATTTATTTTTAAAAGTCTTAATGCTTTGTGTAAAATGTCAATAAAATGACTCAGCCGCATGAGAGGCAATGGAATCCTATGAAGAGGGTCCCAGACCAAAAGAGGACAGAAGTGGTGGTAGGCTTTATTCTGGTGTACTCCAGGGGGATGAATTTCAACTTCATTCCACCAACTCATCCACTTGCCTATCTCCATCACACCATTAATCATGGGGCAGTGCCTAACTCACCAAGTTTCTGTTCCTCCCAGGGAGGAGGATGAACTGTGACAATGTCATACAAGGAAATAAAACTTTAAGGTGACAAATTCCCTAATCGCTTTCCGGGGGTTTATGATGTCTCAAAAAAAAGTGGATGCATTCATAGCTTTAAGTGTTTAGCTGTGCCTCATATTCCATTCGGGACCTGCTTCCATTGAAATAGATAGCATGTACAGATGCTTAGAGAATTTGGTTCAATGAGGTTGAATTTCCTTGTGTGACACTGTTATGGGATTCTGAGGTGTTCACTCTCCTTCCTGAGGAGTAACAGAATCTTGGTGCCTCAGCATGGGGGGGATGAACAAGACACCTCTTTAGGTCCCTTCCAGCCCTTTATTTCTATGCAGTCTCCTAATTTCAGATCCCGGTGTGCATATTGAAATACAAGCAAGAAACAGTCAATAAACCAAACATTTCTATCACTCCTTGAAATAATTGGCATGGTTCCTGCATCTGTTTCTCTCTGGCTTTCCTTCCATTCATCCGTCTATTTAAGTTCAGGGTTACAAATGTAGAAGTGACGTCTAAAGGGACATGTCAGTGGCACGTTGGTAAATGGATGAATTGAAGTGAGTCTATGTGAATGTAGAGAATGTCTTAGCAGGTGTAACATTATGTTGGAAGGAAAGGAGGGACGAAGATGGGTTAGCCTACAGTAACTTAATCTCCCTCTAGACACAGGACTCCACTCTGAATTTGAACCCCAGTGTTTACAGCATTAGTTTTCTATGTTGCAAAATAATGATTTGACTATGTAACCCAATGAGCAATGTTTTATTTCCTACTGAACAGTTGTCACAGCTAGAAGAGAGTTTCTGTAACCTGCAGAGAAATGAAAAGTTCTTGCCTCTTCCGTGTCATCTTTGCAACACTTCTGCTGTGTCTGAAACTCAGTGCCAGCCTCAAAAGACTCCACTCGGGCCACTGTGTGATCTCTGTTAATATCCATGAAATAAGGCACAGCTTTGCAGCCATTAAAGAAATGACTGTGAGTATGGACTGTTTGGAAATGCATCTGCAGTGGTAGCTCAGAATCATGCTGAGCAGCGCTATTGAAAGATCACTTGTAAAAGCAAACCTTCCCACAATGACATGTCTATCTGATTATTTTTATTTCTTTCCCCCTCCTGTTCAGCAATCTAAAGATGAACGTACTGGCATCAGAATCTTACACAAATCATATTCTTTGCAAGACACTGAGGTACGTACAACCTCTGTCTACTGGCCAGGTGAATTTGGAGATGGGGAAGATGGAATTTGAGGGATAACAGCCTTTGAAAGAGGGTCTGGCTTGGATTCTTCTCCACACCCTGTTACTTAGTCTTGATTTGTACCTTCTTTGATGCTCAAACCTCCCTATCTCTCCGCACCTCTCCCTTCCCCCCCAAATCGGTCTAGAATTCATTGAGGATCCAGCCCTAGTGACCATAAAGGAGTCAGGTGCATGGATACTATGGTGAAGGGCAGCAGTTTAAAACCCTAAGATACAATACAGAGCACCTGTTGTACATTTTGCTGTACTGTGCTCATTTGCAGTGTAGTGACCTTATTTAGTCCTACTAAAGTCAAAGGACTACTTATGTGAGTAAGAACTACTTGTATGAGTGAGGGTCTAGGACAGGGATTGGCAACCTTTCAGTAGTGGTGTGCCGAGTTTTCATTCATTCACTCTAATTTAAGGTTTCGCGTGCCAGTAATACATTTTAACGTTCTCAGAAGGTCTCTTTCTATAAGTCTATAATATATAACTAAATTATTGTTGTATGTAAAGTAAATAAGGTTTTTTAAAATGTTTAAGAAGCTTCATTTAAAAATAAATAAAATGCAGAGCCCCCCAGACCAGTGGCCAGGACCCAGGCAGTGTGAGTACCACTGAAAATCAGCTCTTGTGCCGCCTTTGGCACCCATGCCATAGGTTGCCTACCCCTGGTCTAGGACTAGATATGTGGATTCTTTGGGGCAGGAAGTTAAGTGGGGCACAGTTTGCTGAGGGCTAAATTTATACATGTGTAGAGGGTTAGCATAAGACCAATGCAACATTTAAGTCCTTGTGTAGCATTCCATCCGTATACTTGGGTGTCATGTAGACAGATGGCTATGTAATACATGACTCCTTGGTTTTAACAAGGATTTTTGCCCTATGTAATGAGATGATTTTCTTTTTAGCCAGTGGACAGGTGTTGTTTCCTTCGTCGCTTGCTAAGATTTTATCTGGCTACCGTTTTCAATCACTGCAAGGCATCCGGTCCCCTCGTCAGCCGGAAGGTCAGCAGCATAGCCAACGCCTTTCTCAGCATCAAGAAGGAGCTGAGGCTCTGTGTAAGTCAGAGGGACTGGGCCAAATTCTGCTCACAGCCATGCCAGTGCAAACTTGGTGTAAAGCCGCTGAAGTGAATAGAATCACTCTGGATTTACAGTGAGGTAGAAAATCTGGCCAATAATATATAGAACAAGTTCTAATTATGGGCCAGATTCCACCCCCGTTACTTGCCCTGAGTAGCTCCTTACTCTAGGAGGAATCCCACGGGATTACTTGAGAAGTATGGTACTACTCAGTGTGAGTAAGGGTAGCAGAACTTGGCTCTACAATGAGGTATTGTTCATGCCTGTGTATCTGTCATTAATTACCTTCCCTTTATCCCTGTCCAGAATGAAGTCAGCATGTACCACTGTGGAGAGGATGTGAAGCATAAATGTGGACAAATCCTGAGCCAGTATGAAAAGGTGAATCACTCTTTGCTTTCTGATATAGCTAATGCATGTGCAGAGAGCTTCTCGTGCTGGAAGCAGGAGTCTGGCTTTATTATATGACAGCTGAAATGCTGCTGACTTGGGATGCTATCTTTCCTCTCTGGATTACCTCTGATGGGAAGTGCCCTGTGAGACTCTTGGGCGTGGTCTACACTAGGGGGGGTGTCGATGTAAGATAGGCAACTTCAGCTATGGGAATACCGTAGCTGAAATCAAAGTATCTTATTCCGACTTACCTCCCGTCCTCACCACGCTGGATCGACGTCCGCGGCTCCCTGTGTTGACTCCGCTACTGCCGCTTGCTCCGGTGGAGTTCCGGAGTCGACAGGAGCGTGTTTGGGGATTGATATATCGCTACTAGATGAGACGCGATATATAGATCCCCCAAAAATCAATCGCTACCCGCTGATACGGTGGGTAGTCTGGACGTACCCTTGCTCTGCAGCTGCCCATGCTGTAACTATTCTGTGTTATGTAAAAAGGCCATTAGTCCTCGGAGATGTCAATGTGTTGAGTTCCTCTAGGTAGCACTCACAGACTCTTCAGAGCAGTGCGTGTTGTTTGGGGTTATCTGCTCAGTGTCCCTTCCTGGATCCCTTGTTCTGATCCTATGACCTTCACTCTCAGCCTTATTTTTTCATTGTTGATTCCCCAGGCTTGGTTGATTTCTGGGTTATGTGGCCTCACCCTCACTGGGTAGGGAAGACCTTTGTTGCTTTGGAGGAGCTCTGCCTCCCAAAGCCAGTCATCAAATAGGCTGACACCTTTCACCAGCACTAAAATTAACTTTAAAATAAAAAAAGAAAAGAAGATGAAACAAGCAGCTGAGGTTCAGTGTGAGGATGGGGAGGGGAGGGAGGGCGTGGGTGAGCGCACGCACGCGCATGAGATCACTTGTGAGAGTTATTTTCATCGTTTGTCAGAGTGGCAACTGAATATTTATTGCTATCTTGGTTGCAGACAGTGATTCTGGGGCCTTGTTGGGAAATCAAATGGCCCTTTAAAAATGAGCCTCTGTTGTTATAACTGCACTAGCTGTTAAGCAAGCAATTCTCTCTGTTCCCTTTCAGATGGACGTAGCCTCTGCAAGTCTGATGGCTCTTGGGGAGCTAGATATCCTATTGGACTGGATGGACAAGGCTGATTAGATGGAAATCTAGAACTGCCATCCTGCAGGGCTCCATCTTGCCACCTTAGGAAAACTCCCATTGAATACAGCATGAGTAAGACATAGGATTGGGTCCTAAATCAGGCTCTCTATAGAGTTCTTTTATGGCCTGAATTCCTGCTTCCGTTGAAATCAATGGGAGAGTAACTGTGAACCTCAGTAGGAATGGGATCAGGCCTTTCAACAGCAGAGCTGAGGGTGCCCAGCACCTCACAGGGAGAAGGCACTCAGCACTCTGCATGATCACACCCAGAACCTCTGTGGCGCCAGTCCAACAAATGCAGCTGTGTAACTTGAAGCATGTGAATAGTCCTCTGTGCTTCTGCTTAAGTGTTCAGCAGGATGAAGGCCTGTGGGCCCAGTTCAGCCCAGGTGTAACTCTCAGGTCTAATTAAGCTATGCGACCCAGTTCTTGTTTTACCTCGTTTTTATCATGCCATGCAATTGGCTTTTATAATTTCTTATGACAGAGAAATATTTTCTGCAGTGCAGACTTTTTTCAGTTTTTATTATTTATTAATTTATTTATTTGTATTAATTTTATTTATTGGTCCTCCAGCTTAGTGTTGTTCTGGGCTAAATTTATATACAATGTACCTTTAACTTACTGGTAAAGCCAGCAAGCATGGTGTGCTCCCCATTTGTGTTAT
Source organism: Gopherus flavomarginatus (assembly GCF_025201925.1). Taxonomy (NCBI): domain Eukaryota; kingdom Metazoa; phylum Chordata; order Testudines; family Testudinidae; genus Gopherus; species Gopherus flavomarginatus. Next base: position 13,556,046 of record NC_066621.1, on the reverse strand, counting down.
ATTTGTGGGGCATCGAACAAGCGCGTATTGTACGAACCCCTCTCACTTTTCCTAAATAAAAAGTACTGGAATGACAATATTGTGCTTAGCCTGCATGCGAAAATGTCCCTTAGTCAAACCCCAAACAATACAGCTGATTAATAACAGCTTGTGATTATACAGAACCATCCATTCAAAGAGGTCAAAGCACTTTACAAACACAAATGAATTAAGCATCCCAAGAGCCCTGTTTAGGCAAGGTAAGATTATCCCCTATTTACAGGCGAGGAAGTAGAGGCAGAGGAGTGAATTGACTGTTTAAAGTCAAAGAAGAAGGTTCTGGCAGTGCTGGAAAAAGAACCAGGTGTCCTAACTTTCATCCATTGTTTTAAACATAAGTTCATCCACTAGTGTCCCCCAAATGTCTCCACTCATGTCTTCATCTAACCAATCAAAAAGTGGCCGCCTAAAGAAGTAGCACTGACATCTCTCATCTGGGTAGGCATTCATACCACTTTCATCACTATGGTATCCGAGTTCCTTCCTTCTATAATGCATTAATAAATGAGTCAAGATGAACCCAGTTTCATTTATTTAGGGCATCCATGAGAGCATGCTTCCTATGCAGCCCATAGGCATTTTGTGGTTTCAAGCCTGTGGTAAGTGTGTGTAACAGATTAGCACAGGCATTTTGCCAGAGCACTCTTGTAATTTGTGTTCCTGGTATCACTGAATGTTTAGGATGCTGAAATTCCCCCTGCTGAACTTGTCCTAGGCTGGAAAGTTCAGTTCAGGGGTGGGAGCAGCATCCAGGGTTTGGGTTTGGCCCATTTAGTTCTGCAAAGGAAAAGCTTCTCTTCAAAAACCGTCTAGAGTAAGACATGCCTCCCATACCAAAAGGCTAGGCTGCTTTTCCTGGGACAAGAAGAGAATGATCTTTCCTTGCCTCTCAGTTTTCAGAGACTGCTCGGATGGCACAGTGACTAGGATGGTTCCAGCAGCTAAACAGACGGTCATCCATCAGATCCACTTCAGCATTGCACATAACCTCATGAGATAGAGACTTGCATTTTGCAGTATCTCCTTTTCTCTGGGTAACTGGCCAGTATACTCCAATGGTCACCAAGCCCTAGAGGAGGGAATTTGAGGGAAAGGACACCATATTTTTATCAGCATAAGAGGACAGTCATAGACATTTGTATAACTGAGTGATTTTATTTGTTTCTGTTCAGTGTGGCCAACTCCTGTGATTTTATTGTGATTCTCATGAGTTTATAGAGATTATCACTTTTTTTAGTGTTTTTCTTAAAACCCCGGCTGCTGGAATCATGCTATTGCATGAGATTCTCAGCTTTAATTTAAAAAAAAAAAAGTTTCTTGCCTGAGTGGATGAAAAAAACCTGGAAAAATAAAGCAAGTGCAACCTCACAGCTGAAAAGTCGGAAGACAAGTAAAAAACCTAATATTTATTTTTAAAAAAACCCTCATTTTTAAACTCACATGATTTGGGGGACTGGACTCAACTGGGATTTTTGAACATTTGGGGTTGGCAACACTGTTAAGAGACCCTACACAACCACCCACAGGAGCACTTAGACAGGACTTTACCAATTAATACTCCCAGACACTGAAGCCTTTGGAAAGGGCTCAGTGCCCCGCACTGGCCTCAGGGACTGCAGTCAGCACCATTAATAACATTGTCAGTTCCTAGCATTAAAGTGTTGAGGTTCATCTGAGCCTCTTTTTCACGCCCTGCCCCTCTCTTCCCACAATGCCTCACTCTTCATAGGCTGATAAAGTATCTTCCAAACCAGAGGACAACCCTGGTCATCAAAGTCTTCCCCACCTCCGCTGCTCCATTGGTTGGCCTGCTGCTGGCAAAGGAAATTTCTAGTGAGGCCATAGAGGTGATTTTCAGTGGCTCTTCCCTGCAGGAGCAGTGAGGAGAACAAGAAACCACTTGGGGAAGACTCTGTTTTACAGAGTTGTGTAATTCTATCCAGGACATATGGAAATAAGCTTCCCATATCATTAAACAGAAGTTGCCTAATGCTTGTGATTTCATCACTGTCAGCCCAATCCCAAGAGAATCCAGCAAAGACCTCATCCATCCTGTGTGCATCTAGGCTGCACTGCCTCTCCACGTACGTGTTGGGTCCTTATAGCAGGTGCAGTTAGATTTTTAACTGGAGCCAACTGAATCGTTTGCTGCAAAGAAGGCTCTTTTTTTTTCTGTTTTCAAACTGACTCCGATTTCTGAGGATGCCTTTGCTACTCACAAGTGTTCGTGTGAACGCGCTTCACGCTACCTGGGCTTTACTCTGATTCGTTTTAAAAAGGAAAAGCTTAAAGCCGAAACATTCCCAAACTCAGACCAAGTCCTTCTGGAAGTTCAGAAAGAAGGAGCAGGAATTGTCTCTTTGTTCTGAGTTTGTACAACATGCCCAGAGCTCCTGCAATATAAACAGCGCAAGCTGTTAAGATGGATAGATAGATGATTATAACTATTAAAATCCTATTTGAAATGTTCTTATATATAAATCAGAAATGAAACACAACATGCAAGATATTTTTAATCATTTTAAGGAAGCCTGTGGTCATAATTTGCCTTGAAAACTCCTCATTCTCTTTTAGATTAAAAGTTCCTGTAATTATTGTGGCTAAGTCAGCATTTCTATCCACCATATCCCAACCCCATTCCCCACTGTGGTATATAGACTCTATACAACCCTGCTGTTCCCACATGGGGTCCAGTCCAACAGCCCTTACTCACACAAAACAATTCTTACTTGTGTAAGTAGCCCCATTGACTTGTGTTGACTTCATTGGGACTATGTAGTTGACTAAAAACTATCCATATGAATAAGGGTTGCAGGATGGACCATTATTCTCTACTAGACATTGCTGGCATTGTGGTCATCTCTGAAGTTAAGGATACGTCTACACTACAGGATAAATTCGAATTAGCTTAAACTGATTTTATAAAACAGATATCATAAAGTCGATTGTGCGCGTCCACACTAGGCACATTAATTCGGTGGTGTGCGTCCGTGGTCTGAGGCTAGTGTCGATTTCTGGAGCGGTGCACTGTGGGTAGCTACTGTAAAATAATGAGGCCAATAACATCTATTTGCATCCACACTAACCCTAAATCGATATAGTAATATTGATTTTAGCGTTACTCCTCTCTTTTTGTAGGAGTACAGAAATCGATTTAAAGAGCCCTTTAAATCGATATAAAGAGCAGTGTAGTGTGGACGGGTGCAGCGTTAAATCAATTTAATGTTGTTAAAATCGGTTTAACAGCGTAGTGTGGACCAGGCCTAAGAGTCAAAAGTTAAAGAAATGATATAAAAATACTTTAAAAAAATCATACAACGTTGCCACCTAATGGCAATCCTGATGTTGCAATAATTCAAATTGAAAAGGTTAGTTGAGGGCAGATTTTGCGCTCAGAAGGGAACATGGGTTCAAACGTTGCTTCCTTTCCCACCATTGTAACTCCATGGATTTTCAGCTTATTGCTGGTGTAATTGAAAACAGGATCTGGCCTGTACACCCTGATCTACAGAGCTTCAGGCTAGATTTGCAAAGATATTTAGGCATTTAAAGATACAGATAAGCATCTATTGGGATTTTCAAAAGCTCCTAACTTGGTTAAATAATATATCTATCTATCTATATATAGAGAGGTATACCTATCTCATAGAACTGGAAGGGACCCCGAAAGGTCATCAAGTCCAGCCCCATGCCTTCACTAGCAGGACCAAGCACTGATTTTGCCCCAGAACCCTAAGTGGCCCCCCTCAAGGACTGAACTCACAGCCCTGGGTTTAGCAGGCCAATGCTCAAACCACTAACACTGTGGCTTTCTCATGGGACATAAAACAGCAGATATAATTTTTGCTGCTCTTCAAATACACTACAATGGTACACTACAAAAAGAGGCCTTATTGAAAACAATTGGAGTTCGGTACCTAAGCTGCTTAGGTGCTTTTGAAAATCCCAGTAGATGCCTCTCTGCATCTTTAGGTGCCCAAGTACCTTTGAAAATCTGGCCCTTACCGTACATCCCATTGGCTTTATCTTGCAGTAATTATGCATTTCTTTTAACTACAGATTTTGTTTGCAATGTGTTGCAGGCCAGAAGGTTTACTTCTGATTCTTTCCCTATTATCACAGAGCATAAAAGTGAACAGAAAAGTGTGTCATGGACCAGAGGATATTAGGTGAGAGCAGGTATGAGATTGTGGATTTGTACAACTAGGGCAGATTTGCGAAACATTGGTTGAGGAGAGTGATGGAAGAAGTTTGCATGGCCACTGCCAATGCTGGTACCACCTGGAGATAAGCAAAAGACTTCACTCTCAGGAGCTAGTCGCCTAGCATTATTTGTCAGCACTAAATTAACACAAAAATTCATTTAATATCTAGCTAGCTAGCTAGATTTCTTCATATGTAAACATTAAATCTGAATTTCTGGTCTCCTAAACTACCCTTTTTCTTCTTCAAATAGTTTCCCATGCCAAACTGGACCCTGCCTGTAGTTATCTCCTCTTATGCTGTGTGTAATCTGTCTTGTCACAATCAGGTCTATGTATTTTTTCCTTCCACTTGTCTCACTGTCAGCGTGCTGTACAATAATATCTCAATCCAGAATGGGAGTGTTCACTCCCATGTGCTTTGAGATCACTTCCCAGAGTCGGTGTTCAGCATTGCGGTGCCTGAGGGCAGCTTAGACGATTATATTCGTGACATGTTTCCTGTTTTCAAGTCAGAGCAACAAAACATGAATGGGGTGGTGACGTAATCACTTCATCTTCAGGTAAAGCTGCTTGTCACAGAATAAATCCAAATCAGATTCTTGATTCCTGAGAACAGTTCCAATGAAAGCAATGGGACTGCTTCTGTATTGGCCTGATCCAATGGAAAGTGAAAGTCTTTCCATTGACTTCAGTGGGCTTTGGATCAGCTAAGCAAGGGCTACAGGATTGGGCCTCACATATTGGCGGGCCACACATTCAAAGTCAGGACTAAATTCCTCTCAGGGTCCAAAACACTTAGTTCCAATGTTTTTGCATTAATATCATTCACCAGATTAAATTGATTTAATCCATAGGGAAGAAGGATGGTCTTGGGGCAAGTATCAGGAGGTAGCCGTGTTAGTCTGTATCCACAAAAATGACAAGGAGTCCGGTGGCACCTTAAAGACTAACAGATTTATTTGGGCATAAACTTTCATGGGTAAAAAAATGCACTTCTTTATACCCATGAAAGCTTATGCCCAAATAAATCTGTTAGTCTTTAAGGTGCCACCGGACTCTTTGTTGGTCTTGGGGCAGACACACAAATCTGGGAGTCAGCAGATCTGGCTTCAATTCTAGGTCTCAGGCTTCCTTGGGACATGTCACCTCCTCCCTCTGTGCCCCAGTTTCTCCCTCTGTGAAATGGGGATTGTATTGCTCCCCAACCATGGATGGGGGAGGGGTTGTGAGGCTTGACCCACTAATGTTGGTAATAGGCCTTGAGAAGTGCAGGTGGGGTTAGAGCTGGTTGGAATATGGTGCTTCAGTGAAGCTGAATCATTTTGTGGAGATGTATTGGTTTCCACAAAAGTTTTGTTGAGAAGGTTTTTAGGTCTAGGTGGAGTGGAGGAGAGGAAGAGTCTCTCTAAGGGTACGTCTACACTTGGAGCTGGGGGTGTGATTCTCAGCTGGAGGAGATGTACTCACACTAGCTCTCATCAAGCTAACAAGTTAAAAATTGTGTATAACCATAGCTGTGCGAACAATGGGAGAATGTGCCCATCTGAGATGCTAGGCATGTGCTTGGGGTAGCTAACCTGTCCAGCCGTTTGTGCTGTCATGGCTACACTCTATTTTTAGCATGCTAACTTGATCACAGCTAGTGCAGGTATATGTCCTTGAGCTGGGAATAATATCCCCAGCTAAAGTGTAGACATACCCTAAAACTGGGCAGTTAGGGTAGTGGCTGGGATGTGGGAGAAACAGGTTCAAATCCCTGTTCTGCGTGGCTCGGAGTGATCTGAGAGGAAAAGCTCTGGTCTGATTCAGGCAGAGCAGGGACCTGGCTCTGCTACAGCCCACGTTGGTACTCTAACCCCATCAGTTTACAGATCACATGTCCTTGTGTTTTCATTCCAATGCAGAACAAAAACAAAGGCCTAGGCTACACTAGCAGAGGGGTTCAAACTAAGATGCGCAACTTCAGCTACACAAATAGCGTAGCTGAAGTCAAAGTATCTTAGTTCTACTTACCTGGCCGTCCTCACGGTGGCGAGTCGACTGGCACGGCTCCCCCATTGAAGCCACTTACTCTTCCTGCCGAGGTGGAGTACAGACATCGATTCACGGATTGATTTATAGTGTCCAGATGAGATGATAAATCAATCCCCGATACATTGAACACTACCCGCTAATCTGGCAGGTAGTATAGAAGTATCCTAAATTAGAAACTTGCCACAAAATAGAACTGTTGTTCCCTGGGCAGCTCTAAGAGTTTTAGAAGCTCTAGGTAGAGACTGAAATGTAAAACTATTGTTTAAAAGATTGTATAGTGTCATATGCCTTTTTATCATCTGTAATGAGATCACACTAAATATATTTGGACACATGCACAATCAGTGAGTGAGTCCAAGTTTTTGATGGAGGGATTTGAAGACAGGATTCCTGGGCTCTGCTGACGAGTTCCTGTGATAATTCGTGGAAATGACTTGCACATTTTCATGTGCATCAGTTTCACCCATCTGAAAAAAAATACTTCCCTGGGAGGCTGGGAAAAGTAATAAACTCCCATTCATAAAGTACATGTGTTAGGTGTTAAAGCAGTGTCAAACAGAGCTGAGTGAATAACTGATTGTTTGATTTGGGAGGGAGAACCCAAATATGTGTTATTTTCATTTCATTTTGAACCTAAGCTGAATTTTTTTTCTTGCTGAAACAAAAAACCAAGGAATTTTCATTAGGGCTGAACGGAACGCATTCAGTGTGGTTTCAAAATGACATTTCAAAATGAAACTGTTTGGAAGTGAAATGTCAAAACAGTTCATTTAGAAAATATAAAAACAAAATGTTTTGGCTTTTTCAAAAAGAAACCTTTTTTATTTGGCTGAAATTATTCACCAAATTTGACCCATATTTGTGAATAGTTTCTATTGCCCCAAATTTGCGTATTTGGGGACTTTACCATTCAACCAAAAAACTTCTCTCGGTTCTCTAGAGAACTGCACTATCTGATACTACAATTCCCCTTTGCTTGCAGTGTAATTGCATGAATTTTATTTGCCTGCAGGTTCTTTGGTGTTCTGTTCCCATTGTACATCAAATGCTAGGCAATAGTTAAGCAAGGTGAGTAATTTAATGGAGACTTACAAGGAAGTTCTGCTAGTGATTCAGAAGCTGTCACTTTCTCTTTTGAGTCCATGCTTAGCCAATGACCAAACTTAGGGCTAGGTAATGGGTCATGCTTCTGATGAGATGGCAAACTGAGATCTCAGTCATTTAATGTGGATTGTTGCATCGGCTGCAAGGCCGGCTCCAGGCATGAGCAAATGAAGCAGGTGCTTGGGGCGGCCAATGGAAAGGGGCGGCACGTCCGAGTCTTTGGTGGCAATTCAGAAGCAGGTCTCTCAGTCTCCCTCTGTGGGAAGGACCCGCCGCTGAATTGCCACCGAAGAATGAAGCGGTGGCGGTAGAGCTACCCGCCAAAGTGCTGCTGATCATGGTTTTATCTTTTTTTTTTTTTCCGCTTTGCCACTTGGGGCAGCAAAAAAGCTGAAGCCGGCCCTGATCGGCTGAGCTGTGTGTTGGAGACTCAGGACTGGACTAGCAGAGCATTATTTGCTTTGAGTGACCAGATGTCTTGATTGTATAGGGACAGTCCCAATATTTGGAGCTTTTTCTTATTTAGGCTCCTATTACCCCTCACCCCCTGTCCTGATTTTTTCACACTTCCTGTCTGGTCACTCTAATGCTGCTTGTCAGAGATGAGGTGTATTGGCAGCGTTCACTCTCTTTTTTGCAGAGTGACACAAGACAGGAATGTGGGCAAGAACAGGGCAGAGAGGAAGATGCTTCCAGGTGGGCTGAGGATGGAGCCGACTCTTTTTTTTCCCTTCTTAAGAAATCCCCAACCTTAAGCACTTCCCTCCAGCTTCCTTGCTTGCCACTCCCCGGGGGACACTTTCCATGTACACACCTTTTTCCGTTGCACCAGAGCCATTTGCTCATTTCCAGCAACTCTGTGCAGGCTTGGGCCTGTCACCCCACTCATTCCTTTCTGTATCTAAGTACACAGTCCATTAGAACCTTTTACAACAAGTGAAAACATAGTGATACGAGAGAAACTGGTCCAAGCAGCAGTCTTCCCTTGTGGAGAAGTATAGGGAATATAGATTTTATATATAATTTTTCTATTGAAAAGATTAAGTATTGTCACTTTTTTTTGCTATGTTCAGGAACAGCAGTATTTAACAGAAATTGAAGAGGTTGGCTTTATGGCAGATCTATAGGATTTTATAGGGTGAAAACAACAGAGTTCTATAGAAATTAGAGCTAATCTAATGTTAATTCTATAGGGATGAAACCAGCAGCATTTTACAGAAATGACTCTAAACTCCTATAGATTTCAATAGAAAATGCTAACCATTCTGTAGGTTTTGGGGAATGTTATAGAAGGGATTTAAGTTTTTGTTAAATTCTATAGGATTTTTCCATAAGGTATGGGACAAATTCATCCCTGTATAATTCTTTTAATCTGTTGGATAAGATAAATAGATTGAGCTCCCTGAGTCTTTCACTGTCAGCATGTTTACAAATCCTTTATTTATTCTTATGGCTCTTCCCTGAACTCTCTCCAATTTTTCAACATCCTTCTTGACGTGTGGACACCAGAACTTAGAGTGACCAGATATCCTGATTTTATAGGGACAGTCCGATTTTGAGGTCTTTTTCTTATATAGGCTCCTATTACCCCCCATCCCTGTACCAATTTTTCACATTTGCTGTCTGGTCACCCTACCAGAACTGGACACAGTATTCCAGTAGAAGTTGCACTAGTGCCAAATAAAGAGGTAATATAATCTCCCTCTTCCTACTTGAGAGTCCCCCGTTCATATTACTGAGGATCGCATTAGCCCTTTTGGCCACAGGATCGCACGGGAGCTCATGTTCAGCAGATTATCCACCAATACTCCAAAAGTCTTTTTTAGAACCACTGCTACCCAGGATAGAGTCCCTCATCCTATAAGTATGGCCTATATTCTTTATTCCTGGATGTTACTAGACCTTACAAATGGCTTTACTGATAAGCTTAGGGGACAGCTAACGCAACTGTGATGTAAAGCTGCCCTGAGGCCACAAGGGAAGGGCTGGTACAGGGAAAACACACAATTAACATTCAAATTATTTTCAAAGAAGAGAGTTTAATCACTACAGTCCTATTCAGTATGGGCCAGACTCCTCTCTGGTGTGAAGCCAGTGGAGTAAACTCAGGAATTAATTTGGCTCTATGACTTCCACTCTCAAGGAAGGCTCTACATCTGGGTCTTAATGCTGAAATCCCAGAACCCTGACTTTAGAAAAAAATATCTTCCATTGTTGTATGCAGTGTTGTTGTAGCTATGTCAGTCCCAGGATATTAGAGAGACAAGGTGGGTGAGGTAACATTTTTTACTGGACCATCTTCTGTTTTCTTACCAAACTCAAGTTGGTCCAGTAAAAGATATTACCTCACCCCGCCCCCCCCCCGACTTTTGGAAGAAAACAGCAGACAAATCATCCGTGGCTTAATTTCTTTCTTTCTTTCTTTCTTTCTTTCTTTCTTTCTTTCTTATTATTTTAATATCTCAATGTGCATGTGCTTATAAGTGTTTGTGTCGATATCTATACACATATTGTATATATACGCATACACATATAGACACGGAATTAAAAGTCACACAGTCTCCATAACATTTTATAATATACTTAGCGAGGGTACCAGTTACGTAAAATGCTTAACAGATTATTTTAAAAAATAATTTCAGAGAATAAGTTCAGATGTACCTATTCTCTTTGGTTTACCCCATCATAGTCTGCCAGATGTATACATTATAAAGACAGAGTGAATCCAGTGGGATATGGGAATATGAATGTCAGTCTATCCTACTGTTCAAACACCTCTGCCCCTTGTTTGACTTCTCCACCAAACTTTTACCAGCAGATCAGCGTCCACAACTTCCCACTTGTCCTAGAAACATAAATTGAAAAACTTGCATCCCAGAGAAACGTATGTCCCAGCTTTGTTGAAACTATTTCATCAGAACTATTTCCTAACTTGCGTTATCTACAGACCATTCTGTCTATCTACCCCACCATCTCATTGACAAGATAATAGTGTAAACACAGTTATTTTTAAACCCAAGCATTGATAAATTGCTTCTTCATAGCTCCCTACTCTTTTTTGATGTAAGGCCAGGGCAGGAGCTATGAGAATCACTTGTATTTTTAATGGTTTTTGGTGTCTCAGAACTTCAGCACCACCTGGGATCAAGAAAAGAGATTAGAATGTGGGTCTACCCTAAATTAGACTGTGGAACTGCACAAAAGCAGGGCTAATCAATTATTGTTTGTCAAGGTCCAAGTTTCTTGGTCAAGGTATTGTCAAGGTCCAGACTCCAGAGAATATAATACAAAAACAATAACAATAATGATAATAATAATAAGTAAATAAAAAGATGTTGCGGTCTGTTCAAAGGCATCTGGTGGTCTGGATTTGACTGTCTGGTGGACAGACTACTGATTGACTACAGGTCAGATTTTTAGAAACACTCAACACCCAAAGTACTGAAGTTGAGCTCTTTCGAAAATCTGGCTGCAAGCGCCACAGGGAAAACTACTGGGTGCTAAGCACATCTGAAAATCTTGCCCTAATATGTAAATAAATATTCCTGAGTAGTATCCCATAATGATAACGGAGTGGAAATGAGTTTCTCTAGGTGTCTAGCTGACTGAGTTACTGGCGGAATGTTTATTTCATTGCTACTGAAATTTCATTATGTAGTATAATTAAGGAGGTGTTCAGGTGCCTAGAGCCTTGGAGAGGCAATTTTTGTTAATCATTTTACATCTAAATAAATAAATGAAGGAGGCTGGGTGCTGGTGGCTGCCCAGCTGCTAATGGAGCTGATTTGTTCCTCCTTGACTAAGTCGCCGGTGCAGCATACTGGGAATCACTCAGAACCTGTAGGAAACTGTTGGAATATATGAAACCTTACAAAAATGTCAGGCTAGCCTGGGGAGCTCTTAAGGGAGGCTTTAGTTAATGAGTCTCATGTAGCGGCTGGGCTCAAGACAAGAACTGGGTGAAAATTTTTGACCACAACTTTTTTCTGTGAAAATTGCAGTTTTAGTCTCACTGAAACAAATTTTGTGAATTTGTGTCAATTTTTGCCAAATTGATCATTTTTGAGGGGAAAATAGGGAAAAATCAAATGTTTCCAATATTTTGATTTGAAACAACTTATTGTTTCAAAATTTAATTGCTTAAGAACATAAGAATGGCTTTACTGGGTACATCTAGCCCAGTGTCCAGTCTTCCGACAGTGTCCATTGCCAAGTTCCCCAGAGGGAATGAACAGAACAGGTAATCATCAAGTGATCCATTCCCTGTCACTCATTCCCAGCTTCTGGCTAACAGAGGCTAAGGACACCATTCCTGCCCATCCTGGCTAATAGCCATTGATAGATAGACCTATCCTCGATGAATTTATCTAGTTCTTTTTTGAACCCTGTTATGGTCTTGGTCTTAACAACATTCTCTGGCAAGAAGTTTCACAGGTTGACTGTACACTGTGTGAAAAAATACTTCCTTTTGTTTGTTTTAAACCTGCTGCCTATTAATTTCATTTGGTGACCTTTAGTTTTTGTGTTATGAGAACTAGTAAACCATACTTCCTTATCTACTTTCTCTACACCAGTCATGATTTTATAGACCTCAATCATAGCTTCCTTTAGCCATCTCTTTTCCAAGCTGAAAAGTCCCAGTCTTATTAATCTCTCCTCATACGGAAGCTGTTCCATACCCCTAATCATTTTTGTTGCCCTTTTCTGAACCTTTTCCAATTCCAATATATCGTTTTTGAGATGGGGTGACCACATCTGCACACAGTATTCAAGATGTGGGCATGCCATAGATTTATATAGAGGCAACATGATATTTTCTGTCCTATTATCTATCCCTTTCTTAATTATTCCCAGCATTCTTTTCTATTTTTTGACTGCCGCTGCACATTGAATGGATGTTTTCACCCACGAAAGCTTATGCTCCAATACGTCTGTTAGATCCAGACTAATGTGGCTACCCCTCTGATACTATCCACAATGACTCCAAGATCTCTTTCTTGAGTGGTAACAGCTAATTTAGACCCCTTCATTTTATATGTATAGTTGGAAATGTTGAAATGTTAAAAACCATTTAAAAATGTTAAAAACTGCTCAAAATTGAAATGAAATATTTTGGTTTGGGTCAAATTAGAAAATAATTTTTGTACATTTTGATTTACTGAAAATGTTGGAAAAATTATTTTTGATTTCACCCAAAACAATTTTTTTTTTTTAGTGTTCAGGATTGCCAGTGAACCAAAAAATCCATTTTTTGTGCAGCTTTACTAAAGCCTTTATGGCAATTTTGGTTATTCTTTTGACTTTTATTGAGGTTCCTTTCTGTGTACTGCACAAGGACTAGTAGGTTATATTACTTTTTTCCCTAGTTTGGGCCCTGGATCAACATTTTCTTCAATATGACTAAAGTACATGCGTGTTTCTCTAATAGGGATGGACTTAAGCATGTTCTTAAGTATGTTTCTGAATCAAGGTCTTGGTCTGCAGACATTTTTAAAAATGAAACAAACCAACTCACCTTCTTGGCCTCTGTGTCATTTAGATAGAGATAATCATCTTATACTTAATCCATTTACACATCTGTATAAATTATATACTATGCTCTTGGAACCTCTTTCTAAGGCAAGTATTTTGTCTTTATCTTTTTTTAACCCTCCTGCATACTCGGGAGTACAGGGCATCCACCAGTTTCCAGCATTTATTTTGGTCATTTGGTGGTCTGTTGAGACTTCTGAGACAAATGTTGACAGATTTGGCTTCTTTCTCTTTAGTTCTGCGTCATGTTTCACTAGGTCACCCTCTTTTCAAGCGGTGTCCATATTATCACTTGCTGTGAAAATGGTGTTGGTGGCATCTTTAAAGTGTGTCCTAAGTATGCCTATTGTTGTCTTCTTACCACTGTGGATGTTTTAGATTGGTTTGCTCACTTTGAATTTCTGATGTTGCAGGAAACTTTCCAATGAACTCTGAAGATCATTTCCAGTTATCTACTCCAGAATAAGTTAATCTTCTTGTCAATTACTGTTGTCCATTTTTATCTCCACCCTCTCTTTCAGCACCCACATAAAAAACTAACTTCTACTGTCAGCAATTCTGTTTATCTTTAATAAAAACTTAGTAAAACATCTGTTTAGTTACAGTCTTTTGTTAAAAGGAGCAATGGCGTGAAATTTAGGCACTGCATTATTGCAAAGGAAGTAGGTCCTGAACCCACCTCCTATTCAATTTCAAAATCATTATAAATCTGCAAGTGCATGAAATCACTTTCTAATTACTCATGACTAGGGTATTTTTTCGGGGGGTGCTTTTGTGAAACTGTTGAAATATGCAAATAAAGCCTAGACAGGAAGGTAGGAGAAGCCACCCCCACGCTAGTGTACCTAACAGCTGAAAGGGTTTGCAGGAAATTTCCTTTCATTTGTATAAAAAGGACCAGAAACCTGTAGTTAGAAGCAGAAATCCATAAACACCAAGCTACAGTCTCCAAGGAATTCAGGTAAGAAATGGAACTGAGTACTCTGCTTTATGCTAACATAAAAATAATGATGCTATATTTTTAATGAACTGTATATTAAAAACCAACATGGTCTAGTGGTTAGAGTATGAGATAAAGATTCAAGAAACCAGGGTTTTATTTCCAACTACTGTTGACTTCCAAGTGATGGTGGGAAAGTGCCTTTCATTTCTCTATGCCTCCATTTCCCCATTCGTGAAATGGTGATGTTACTGATGTATCGTTGTAAAGTGCTTTGAGATATCTGGATGAAAAGAGCTATATAATAGCGGAAGATTTCTTGTTGTTTATTTTAAACGGGTTTAGACATTGAACATGGATTGTCTACAGTCTAGGCTCTAGAGGAGTTAAATCATTTCACTTAAGCCTATGAAATCTTTCTATAGCAACAAAAACAATTTTAAACTATGCTTGAAAAACAGACAAAAAACCCGCCTTCCTGAACATGAAATCAAATTTTGTGACTGAGCGTATTTTTGCCCCAGCACAATCTAGATTCTACAGTTGACCATTTATACACAAGGAAGAATTAGAATGGCATCTAAATATTATTTCCCCATATAAAATCACATACAAAGAGCCTAGAAAGGTTATTTTAAAAAACCTTTAGAATAATTAGTAGGTCATTAATAATGACACTGATTACTTGGAGGGTTTACTATTCAGATGGACTATGCATGAGATCCCATTATTCTCTTATTTTTAATATGAAAGTAGGAAGGATGATCTTGTGGTCAAGTGAAAGGACTGGGAATCAGAACTTCAAGGGGTGACTTGATTACAGTCTGTAAATACCTACATGGGGACAAATATTTAATAACGGTCTCTTCAATCTGGCAGAGAAAAGTCTAACACGATTCAATAGTTGGAAGTTGAAGCTAGACAAACTCAGTCTGGAAATAAGATGTAAGTTTTTAACAGTGAGAATAATTAACCATTGGAACAATTTACCAGACTCAGAGTAGAGTCTTCATCAGTGATAATTTTAAAATCAAGATGGGATGTTTTTCTAAAAGCTCTGCTCTAGGAATTACTTTGGGGAAGTTGTATGGCCTGTGATATACAGGACGATAGACTAGCTGATCCTTTCTGGCCTTGAAATCTATGAAACTTCTGATTCTATTTCCCAGTTCTGCCACAAACAGCCTGTGCGGAAAGTCAGTAAACCTCTGTGCCTCTCTTTCCCCGCATGTAGAATTCTTACATACCTTTCAGAGATGTTTTAAGGGCACATTCATTTATGTTTATAAAGTGCTTTGACATCCTGGTATATAAAGTGCTCAGGAAGGGCTAAGTATTATTACAGAATAAACTCATGTCCCTCTGGACTATAGAAGCTTCAGAACCAAAGTAAAATGGAATGAAAATGGTGGTGTCAATCGTGAATTTAGCCCATTACTCTTAAAATTAAACAAACTCACTTTTGCTGGTAGCATTGTCACTTTTGTTCATGTTTTCCATAAACAACGTACCTGGCATTTAATAACATTTAAGAGTTTTATACTTGGTAAGCAAATTGAATGGCACAGTTGCTCCAGGGAACTGATAGAAGTCCCATCACTTAACTTAAGACTGTGATTCAACAAGGCACATAAGCACATATATTACTCCATCACTATTCAGCCAGGTGTTCAAGTATATTATATATTACTATGCTGACTTCTACTAGATTAGACTCTGTCCCACTGAGTCAATAGGCTGAAGAAACTGTCAAAATAAAGATGAGAAGATGAGGAAAGAAATTGAGAGAGAGGTGGGTGAGGCTACAACAACATTGCATACTTGAAAGAAATTGAGTCATTCATTTCTAATGACAATTGAAAATGGCAAAGTGGGATACATTTGGAAGGTATTACAGAAAGAAAGGATCAAGTGGAGAAAACATTGAATCATACTTGTATAAACAGCTAATTATGCTAACAAAAGACTTGGTTTCAGAGGTGCTAATCACCTGTAACTTCAGTTGAAGTCAATGGGAGCAGCAGGTGCTCAACATCTCTGAAAATCATGGTAACCATGAATGTGAATGTAACATTGCAACCTCCATTTCTTTTTAACAGGGGCAGTTTGGCCTGTCTGTTTTGTAGGATGATGATGACTATGAATCATTTTTGCTGCCTGGTTTTGCTTCCTTTTTTCTTTGGTGAGATTCTAACGGTAGAAGGAGGAAAGCTCCATTTTGGTGACTGTGAACTGAGTGGTGTGTCTTTCCAGGAACTAAGGGACTACTTTGGTGCAATCAGAGGAGCCACTGTAAGTACCACCTGGAAATGCTTGTTGGCTTCAGGAAATCACAAGTGCATATTGAGAATTCTGAATTAAAGAAGACCAATCAGAGCATTGGCTAACATGACATCTAGAAGCAAGTTCAGAGGCAGAATAGCTGCAGACTCAGATGAAATGAACACCACATTGAATTATTTCTATAGAAAGTGAAAGGAATTTGGAGCCAATGTTCTGAGTTCTTTACCATTTATAGCAGTCATTAGGTTGGAACAAATGCCCATAGATACCCAGTTCAATAGCATTTGAAACCAATGTAAAAAAGAAACAGTAGTCCTGAGCAAAACTCTCAGGTGGCTGACTATAATTTTAAGCCCAAAATAATGGAAACTGATTTCCCCTTTTCATCCCTTCATTCAAATGATGTCTCTTCTTTTTGTAATTGCAGCAAACCCAAGACCGCATGACTGACGTTGTATTGCTGAAGAGAGTTGCTCTACAAGGAGTCCCGGTAAATGCTGTCATTTGTCAATAAATCCTGTTGCTCAGAACAGGGGCGGCTCTATGTATTTTTCCTCCCCAAGCATGGCAGTCAGGTGGCTTTTGGCAGCGCACCTGCAGGAGGTCCACTGGTAACTGGATTTGGTGGCAAGTCTGTGGGAGGTCCGCCGGTCCCGCGCCTTCGGCGTACCTGGCGCCAAATTGTTGCCGAAGCCGCAGGACTGGTGGACTTCCCACAGGCATGTTGCCAAAGGCAGCCTAACTTCTGCCCTCATGGCGACTGGCAGGCCGCCCCCTGTGGCTTGCCGCCGCAGACACATGCTTGGTGCAGTGTGCCTGGAGCTGCCCCTGGCTCAGAGTAGGGAAGCTCTCAAATAATTTTCTGCCCTCTCTTCTCCTGGTTTGAATTCATCTTCACACACACAAGCTTTTTTTCATTTCTAGTAGCACTTTTCATATCTTCCTCTTGTCCCTTCCCCAAAGGAGACCTTCAAGGTACCATTACCACTCTATTACTTTCACCACCAGCCTCCTCTCCTTGTCCCATGCCTCTTATTTTGCCCTCAAGACCAGAAATCTTGGAGTTATTTTTCATCCCAAACATCTCCCTTACACCGGTCATGTGTCTAAAAGACACTCCCCCCGCCACCTGCTTTCCCTCTTCCTGCAGAATGTCCTGCCCTGTGCCTGTGACTCTTCACAGCTGAATGTGGTTTTTTCTGCAACTCTGTGTACATCTAAAGCCCTTCTCTCCAAGACCCTGTGTCATTTGAAATTTAAAGATCTCACTCTAAGAGCTGCCTCTGCAGTTTAGCCTTCTGAGTGTTTCCCCTTAATGCATTCTATGAAGGATACAGTATAAAGAGCAGATATCCTCCTCTTCAAGCTGCTCCTGGATCCATTTCTTATTCTGCTCTTCTGCTTTGTACAGAACTTCCATTGGCCTCCATTGGAGTGTCCCATGCCAGACATGCACTACAGATCTGATACCACTGTTGTAACAATAGATCCAAAGCTGAGCTCAGAGAGAAGAATTTTGCCCAGCTTACGTTGCAATGATCTCGTGGACAAAAGCCTGCTGAGAGCTTGCTAGATGAAATACGAGAGTGAATACAATGGAAAATAATCTTGGGAAACAGGCATGGCACCCAGGGCTCAGTGTGGACAGAGAAACCACTTTATGGAGTTAAATTGCTTGAGCATTGTGCTGCATTGCCTATGATTTCAAGATTTACTTTGCAAATATATGTGTGTGTCTTTCATTTAAGTTAATGCATATAACAAGAGACTTTGCATGCACATGAATAAGAGATGCAGGATATTTTGACACTGCAATAAGCCTCATGTCCTCTCCTCTTGCCTTAGATTTCAGAGAGCTGCTGCTTACTCCGCCATTTGTTGAGGTTCTATGTCGAAAGTGTTTTCAAGCACCATGAAGCAACAAGCTCCCTACTTCGCAGAAGAACCAGTAGGCTGTCTAACTCTTTCCTCAGCATTAAGGGGAAACTGAAACACTGTGTAAGCATGGAGCCTATATCAGGTTTCTTTAATGCTATGAAGTAGAGGCCAATAACATTACAAAAAGATGGAGTCTTGGGTCCAATAGTTATAAGAACAGTGTGTGAAATATGTTTAAAAAATAAAACCTTGAATAAAATTAGCTAGCACAGCCTGTGCTGTCTGTTCAAATAACACCTACCTGCTGGGTGACTGAATGACTCCGGAATTAGAAACGAGACATAGGCCCAGATCCTCAAAGGTACTTAGGCACCTAAAGTCTCATTGATTTTAATAGGAGTTAAGTGCCTAAATACCTTTAAGGATCTGGGCCATAAAGCTTTTCACCTCTAGGCGACCTGTTGGTAAACACTGACCATGGGTTTGACAGCTTTTCTAAAACGAGTGGGTGGATCTCTGCCTAGCTCCTAGTGGACATTGCTGGGAAAAACAGCGTCATAACTGGTGCTAGTTCCCATTCTTTTGCAGTCTAAGCAAATTAGGAAAGGACTGACTGGGCAATGGAGATTGAGCAAGCTTTCTCTTCTGCAAGCCAGAGTCAGGGCAATATAGGGTAGCCTGTTTAGCTCCAGAGCGCGGACTTCAGTCTCCAGGGCTGCTGCTAAGCTGTTCCCAAAAATAGGCAATTAGCAAATTTGTTTGCTTTACCCAGTAGTTCTAACAATGTATTTACATTTTCTTTTACACAGCATGAGCAGAGGAGGTGTTCCTGTGGAGAAGAGTCAAACAGTAGATTTCAACTCATCAGAGAGGAATATGAAAAGGTAACTTGGGGGATTCTCCCATCATCCATTTCACAATTGATTTCTATCTCTGGGGGAGAAGACAGGGGAGAGGGAACAAACAGCACACCACCTCATTATTATTAATTTGTATTATAGTAGCACTGGAGGCTGCAACCCAGATCAGGGCCCCATTGTACTTGACATTACACAGACATACAGGGCAAGACAGTCCCTGCCCCAAAGAGCTTAGGCCCAGATTTTGAAAGGTATTCAAGTGGTGTTGTACTCGGTGTTGCAACATCTAACTGGTTTAGGAGCCTAAATCTCTTTTTTAAAAGGATCTAGCCACTTTAGGAGTCTAAATCCCATCAACTGTTGCCCAAGTCATTTTTGAAAATGGGAATTAGGCACTTACAACACTTAGGGTTTTTTTGAAAATTTTGCCCATTGTTTTTAAGAATAAGAATTTTGAAATAGTTGCCACATATTGGTGTCTAAGATACCAGTTTTCCCTCAGATTTTACTTAGAAATTAACTGTTGCAACAGTATGGTACCTATTGGCTAAATCATGAATTTTTACAGTGGCTACCACTTCAGTCTCCATCTTTCAATTTATAAGATTAAGAGAAAATCAGTTCAAAAAATTAAAATAAGCTCCTTTAGTATGGTCCTGTGAGATAACATTGATTACATAAGTAAAATGGGTATATGCAAAACCAAATCACTATGATCAACCTTTAATTTTATCTACAGCTTTTTGTGAAGGCACTAACAGCATGACTTGGTTTTATTTCTTTAGCTGGATAGAAACACTGCAGCAAACAAAGCACTGGGTGAGCTGGACGTTCTCTTCGCCTGGATGGAAAGGATTAAGAACTAAGAACATGGAGAAAATCAAGAACACAGCCTATTTTTTATTTCAATAACTTATTTATTTCAAAATTATTTACAAATCTTCATGTCGTTTTTGTTTTCTGTAATACAGTGTAAACTGATGTAGCTCCATGGAAGCCCAGGGAGGTCTGATAGGGTACACTAGGTAACAATGGCCCTGTGTATGTTAATTGTTTGTTACTGAAAGAGGCAGATGTCTGCATGGCTCAAGGAAAAATTCCTCAATATCCTGATCTTTAGAATCTCAAGGGATCTAGTGATATAGGCTGTGAGCTACTTTCATTTGGTAGAGCTGCACAGCTAAAGCAGATTGCCTGATCCTGGAATTGTGAGCACTCACTGATTCTCAGCCCCAGGCCATGGGAGTGGAGATGTCACATCAGGAACGCACTGATGTTGTTTCCATTTCACAGGGCCCAACAACATTATATCGCTACTTGTTTGGTACTTTCTACTAACGATGGGCCTGAACCAAATGCTGGATCTAAATCAGTTCAGGAGCATCTCCTTCAGCCATATTGTTGTACCAGTTACATTAAGAAGCCAGAATCTTCACCCACAGCTTCAATAGATAATTTATTTAAATTGTTCTTTGCCTCCACTTGGTCCCAATCAGGGCTAGAAATGGAAGCACCTGAATACTGTGAGAAATACTCTTCCAAAAGCATTTTCAGCCTATCTGGAAGGAGGAGGTACTAAAAAACTCACAGAAGCCCTTTTTCTTTCAATCCGAAGGTCATCCTCAAAACTGTATCCCTTACTCCCCTGAATGGTCCTGTTAACTTAAATGAGACTGCTTCTCTGAGTACAAGATCAAGCACCACACTTTCCAGCTCAAGTGGTCTTATTCTCCTTTCACTTACATCCATGTAGGTCAGGAGAAACCCCACAGTAGTAGATGGAGATGTGTAGCTATATATCTGGGGTGAAATCCTGGCTGTACTGAAGTGAAATGGGAGTTTTGCCATTGGCTTTGAAAGGGGCCAGGACTTCTCTTCTGGTGTCAGTGAGATGAGAATCAATCCCAAGAGGTTTAGATAAACTTAGATAAGTATTCACCCAAAGCGGAACCTTTTGAGGTTCCCACATTGCATTAAGCACAGGTATAAGTGACAAGAGCTTATCAGACACTAACCTGGAAAATGTCTTATGATGGAAATGTAGTTTTATTTCTAACACTCATTTGAGATCTCTAATGAAAGGTGCTTTGCAAGTTCCAAATGTTATTTATTCTAAATAAGCTCTATTTAAATAATCTGTTTTATTTAAGATGTATTTATAGTAAAATGTATTTAAGGTGTATCTGTTCTTATATAACTAATATGTCATAATCATATTGTACAAACCACTAGCAGTGAATAATGTCATTGAGAAACTGACATCAGGTGTAATGACAATATTTGTTCTTGCAATATTTTAAATGTCTAACTGTATTTAAGATGTATGGTCAAAATTCTTTACTTTTTTGCAGCTAATAAAAGTTTAATAGTTCATTTCAAAATAGATGTAGATCATTTCTTTCTTACAGATGTTAGGGGAAGGGCAGCATCTGAGAAGGGGTAGAGGGTCTGTATTGTCCTCCTGTCTGCAGAATAGACAGGACTTAGCCATGAGCAATATAAGGAGGATTCCTTATTGAAGCTACTGGACACAGATGGGCCTGTGGTTGTCTTTCACTCCCAGACAAACACAGCCCATTCTGTCCAGTGTACCCACATGGGGGTCATAGTAAGTCCTGGCCAGGAATCCAAAGTCATGGAAGGGAATGGTGATTAAAGAACAGGATCCAGAACCACACTGAAGGTCACTGTGAAGTAATCTGGGATGATACCTTCTGCCTGGACTGTAGCAGTATAAGCTCCCTCACCCCACCTCACTAGTAGGGGTATACACGGAGGGACTAGGCCTCTGATAGTAGTTAAGGGTCTGAATCTGATTTCACTTATACTGCTATAAATTAAAAGTGAGACACCCTGAGTAAGGTAATATCTTCTATTGGACCAATTTCTGCTGGTAGAAGGTACAAGCTACATCAAGTTCTTCTTTAGATCCAAGGAAGGAAGCGGAGTGTTGGAACTGAATCTCAATTGGGACAGATTGTTAAGCAGAAAGGGTAACACGTTGGAATTAAACGTAACTTCACTAATGTCTATGGATTTACATCAGTGTTAAATTGGGATCAGGCCCATAGTCTCAATAACAATAAGCACTCGCCTAAAAATTTCTCCAAAACATTTTTATTTATTTGAATGAAAAACGTGTATAAAGTATTTGGAAAGGGAAAAAAAAACAAACCCTCTGTTTTCCAGCCAGTTTCACAGCTGATCAGAAATTTAGCACAAAAAATGCATTTGATGAAATATGAGAAATTTTTGCAAAACAATTCTCCTTCTTTTTCTGGGCACTGGATTGCCAACTATATTCACCTAGTTCAAGCTGACAATGAAGATGAGCTTTAACGCTATATCAAAATGCCAATGAGCTCATAGGGAGAAATCCATTTGTGTGCAAAAAGCACAAAACCAGGACAACACTCCAGTCTCTTAACCTAATTTGAGGATTTAAGTGGTGTGTAGGTCCTGCACTGGCCCTCTGCATAACAGAAATCATTATCCATAGTCAATAAATATTGAGGGGAAAAGTTTACCTCTGCTTATAATCGTTTACCTGAACCTGTGTGTTTTGGCAACCATCTGTACAGACCAAGCTCTGCAGAACAAGCCCAAGAACTGCAGAGCAAACTAGAAAAAAATCACCTTTAAACAACCACAGCAAATCCACTGTACCTTTGTAAACTCAGCATTAGACCTTTGTGCAGAGAAAGCATGTAGACCAGCTTCTGCAGAGCAGTGTGGTCTCAGCATCAAAGTAATGCTTTGATATGTAGGGTTCAGGTGCTGATTGGTTACGGTTTTGCGTGTGCCTCAAGTCCTTCCTCAACTGTGACTGGTGACCAATGTGCAGTCACAGCAGCTCTTATAAGTCAACTCTGCAGTGATATGCATCACAAGGTACATGAGAACCTAGGAAAAAATCATAGACAGTAGGTGGTAATGAGACAAGTGTCTTCTTATAAAACATTAAATCTAGCAATGGGTCTAGGGTAATGCAGTGATATGAGGCAGGGAGAAATACTGTGACTACCTACACAGCTCCGTTATGACTAGATGGAGTGGAATAGATTCTCAGCCTTTTGCACTGCAGAGTCCTATAAACAGGAAAGGGTTATACTGGTAAAGTTACCTTATACTGAAATAACTGCCCACAAAAGGGGTTGCATGGACAGAAGGGAGAGTGAGGAGAGGTAGTGAGATTCAGCAGGGCAGGGGAGGAGATGATCCAGGATGGGCAGGAGAATCCTGGGGGTTCCTCCCTGGACTGATCCCAAGTGCCAAGGTACCTGCTCCAGCTCCTTTGGATCCCATGCCCTTCGTCCCAGCCCAGTCCCAGTCCCAGTCCCCACGACAGCTGCTCCAGCCCCCTCCAAATCCTACTCTCTGCTCCACAGCTTCTTCCCGGGCCCCAAAGCAGCTGCTCCAGCCCCTCTGGGTCCTGCTCTGATCTCTGTGCCCCACTCTGAGTGTGAGTTTACACAGGAATGGATCTCTGCCAGTTTCCGCTGCCCCTGAGCAGGGTTATGAGATAAAACTATTTTGGCAAAAAAAAAAATCACACCTCTGGTCAATGTAGTTATGTCATAAAAAGTATAAATGTAGCACAGGCCTTAGTACCACAGGCAGAGATGGCCACTGACACTATTTTAAAAGGCATTACTAGGGAGCACAACATCTTACTGCCGTGTGTGGCTTTGAAAAATCTTCCTCACACAATCCCACTGACATCCAGCGGAACCGGTGTACCTAAGTGACCTAGGTGCTTCTGAAAATCCTACCTTTAGGGTTGATGGAGCCTGAGCTTATTCTCTAGTTGTTGTTTTTTAAAGTGGTCTAAGAGAGCCAGAACAACTTTGTATTGTAGCGGGAACACAGTCTAATGAGTTCATCTGAAGCAACTCTTGGCTCTCAGTAAAGATTCCTGGCAGTAGTGTGCCTTGGTGGTTGGAAACACATAATCAGCAGCAGCAGGAGCATCATAACGTTTATACAGTAGAGCTCAAAGCACTTTACAAACGAGGTCACTCAGCCCTATTTTACAGCTGGGGCAACTGAGGTACTGATAGAGGAGGTGACTTGCCCAAGGTCACCCAGTAGACCAGTGACAGAGCTGGGAATAGAACAAAAGTATCCTGCATCCCAATCCAGTGCTCTAACCCACAGGCACGTTGCCTCCCTGCCAAGATGATGTAACTATTACAGGGTTTTGGAAACTTGGAAATATCCTCTGAATAGCCAAGCCTGCAAAGAAAAAAAAATGATGACACAAATTACAACTCCCCAAGAGAATTTTTCTGAAAAGCAGGTCTCTCACCTGGTTAATCGGTGCCTAAAAAGCCTTGTTGAACATCCAGTTATCTGGCACCTTCTTTCAATTATTGCCAACAAAAAAATGCTGAGTCTTGTACGTTATGCAAGGGCTGTGCATTTCCCAAATGAAAGCATTTCCTGCTGTGTCTGCTCATAGCATCACTACCTGAACATGTATCCAGCTTGACTGGGACAAAACAATAAAGGAGTAGGGTGTGTAATACAGAGCCTGCCCTGCTGAGTAGGGACTATTATACCCCTTCCTGTAAACTAACACTGAAAATATCCATGGTCACAAGCTTTATGTTGATCATTATCTAGCCATGCCACTATGTCTTTCGGCGCTAATGTAGCACGCCTATATTTGTGGATCAGTTATATTAATTGAGGTCATTATTTTATTATAATTTTCTAGCTTTGTTATTTAATAGTTAACCACACACGGATGCCTATTTCAGGCATTCCAAGGGGCTATATGAAGAGGATGCCATTTCAAAAGAGAAATTGAGTCTGAGTATTGGGAAAATGGCCTCACTGGGAGATCTAGTAGGCAGTGGAATAGCCTAAGAAAATGTAACATTCTTGTCATTGGGGATATTTAAACAAGACTAGAAAAAATCTTTAAAAATGTACCCTGTGCTAGCCAATATGCAGCCTGTGCCAGAACTAGGTAACCAAGCTATCCCTAATTTCCATGATACAGATCCGTGCCTCAGTTTGCCCACCGAGTTCCTTTGTAAAGTGCATTGAGATCTACAAAGGAAAAGCCCTATGTAAGGGTTAAGTATTATACTCATTCAGACATTGCTCTGACTAGCAGCCTGAAAAATGGCAGCGTTATAAAGGTTAAACCTGTCAGACAAAAATAAACAGTCAGTTAAGTCACATGTCTTGCAAGTTACTTCCTAGTGTTGCTGTTTATTGCGTAAACTGAACTCACCACTGGGAAGCCATATATCATGCCAAAATTATCTCTTTTTTTGTTATTATTGATGCCTGGTGAACTTTTCTCTAGAAGAGGATAATGGAACTAGTCATCCCCTAGAGAGGAAGGAGGTATAAGCATGAAACCTGGCTTCCTTCTGTTCTGTTATTGCCGAGAGATGAGATGTATTAGGTCTTAGATTTGTGGGGCTGGTTGCACAGAGATGACTGGGGAGGGGAAGGTGCAGTTGGAATTACTAATGGGTCGTTTGCAGTAATAAAGGAAAGAAAGAGCCCTTTGAGGGTTTTTGTCTCTCTGTTTCTCCCTCTCTTGAACCCTCTCCATGGGCCTGAAATACAGATTAACCCTAGCACATCAACAAGAGGGAACGTATGTGGTGGTTAGCGCTTGGAACAAAAGATCAGGAATTAGAGCCTGTCTCTCCAGCCCCTTCATGTTAGGTATAATGGAAAGCAGTTCTAAAAGCCTTGATACCCATAGACAGACATAGGCTTGCTCCAGGACAGGCAGCACTGCAAAACATAAGCCTGCCTTCTGAGGACGCTGTCATAAGCACTATTGTAGGGGACATGCAGAGGGCCGGAGGGGTATGTTGCAGTGGGAGATTTGGGGCAGTGCTGTAGCTCATAGGACAGCCTGAGGAGGTTGTAACCTAGACAGGCCTCTCCAGCCCTCAGAGCAGCCTGGGAAGGTACTAAACCTGCCAAAAGCTTCTTTAGCCCCACTCCCTTCCGGCTGGGAGTTCTGTGCTGTGCTTCCTAGCGACACAGCACCAAATGT
Source organism: Gopherus flavomarginatus (assembly GCF_025201925.1). Taxonomy (NCBI): domain Eukaryota; kingdom Metazoa; phylum Chordata; order Testudines; family Testudinidae; genus Gopherus; species Gopherus flavomarginatus. The sequence continues at coordinate 13,530,141 of NC_066621.1, read as the reverse complement.
CACCCCTAGATTCTATTCTGAATGCTGCCATGATCTCTGTGTGATCTTGGGCAAATCATTCCGCCTCTCTGTGCTCCAGTTTCTCCAACTGCACAAAGGGGCTAATAACACACACTGAGAGGGGAGCCTTATGTAACTGGCTTTTATAAAGCACTGTTTCCTGGATATATGAATGCAAAGTGTTATTGTTTATCCCTTTTATTAAGCAGACATGCCTTCAGAAGGATCCGCAGGAGTTAATAATTGTCTGCTGCAGGTGGATGTAATCTTAACATCAGTATTAAAAGGTGAGGTTAATAGGCATGGATTTAAGTTGCATGTACTGTTGGGTGAACCCCCCAAATATCTGCAGATTCTAGTTAGATAAGTGGCCAAACCCTTTGGGTCTGAAGTCAGGGCTAGAAATCTCACAAGAATCTCATGCTGTACTTCAGCTTTTCCAGTTGGAATCAGTGCAGAGGCAGGAGAAGACATGAAAATTAAAGGGAGAGGTGAGGGGGAATAAAATTAACCCAACTTTTTCAACTGATTGTTAATTTAGCATTGTTGGATCAAATTCACCTCTAGTGTAACATAAGTGGAGTTACATCAGGGATGGATTGGGCCCAAAGTATGAACAATGTAATATACATTTTAGCTAACGAGAGGCTGGACGTAGTCAATCGGATGAACTGTATTTTTAGCCCAGTGAATGGTTTGTTGACTCCCAGTTAATTGGATATCTGGGGCCAAATCCAGAGCCAGTATAAGTGGCTATAACATCATTGGAATCAATGGAGTTTCACTTGATTAAGCCAGGACTCTGTTCTCTGTGAATTTGCTGTCTGATTCACCATGCAAAGTCCCATAATGCACAGCAACTTCTGTAGCTCTAATCTCCATCTCCCTGGATGGGATGGAATGGAATAGCTGCTGCAGTGATAGCAGACTGCAGTGTCCTTCATTCCAACCTCTTTTATGTGTGGAAGGGATTGCCAGGTTCCTAACATCTCTGCAGCTTCTGAGCTGCGCGATGAAATGTCATTCTCATCTAGAGGAACAGTGTGGGTGATGCAATGCAGAAACTACTGCATACCTTGTTGGAAAAGCTTCAGACACAGGGATGGCTTTGATGAAAGGCCAAAACATCTGGATATCATCAGGGAGCTGGAACTGACAGCTCAGGTAATTGTGGATGATTTTATCAGCCTAATTATATATCAGAGAGAAATTCCTACTGAGAGGAGAGGGAGTGGCAGAGAGAGCAAGGCCTTAAAATAGACAGCTCACCTATTTATACATCTCCTGCAGTGTCCACTTTATTTCTTTCTTGTGGTGGGTGGATCGGTCAAGAGAAATGGCTTGGTGATCTAAGCTCAGCTATCTAATAACTGAATTTCCTAGCACCCCATGCTCATAGTCTTTGCTTGATAGCTCTCAGTTCAAGTATGAGGCTTAGTACTGAAGTCCTGCTGAACAAAGCAACCCTGTAGTAAGCAGCAACTTGCTATAATGGCTGAGTTGAGAGTCCAACCTGACTGCTAACACATTTCACTCTGTTTCCCTTTTCACCCCCTCCAGCAGCTCTTTCAGTCAACATGAACACCCATGGTTTTTAGTTTGGGCCATCACCAACAAGATTTCTCATCCAGCTTGCTGCCGCAGTAGGGTCACATCAGGAATGTTTTCAGTATTTGATGGTCTCAGGGTTGGCCTTATGGGTGAACGCTGTGGTTAGGGGAATGCCATGGTCAAGAAGCAAGGAGTGAGGCAGGCCTGGGGTGCAAAGTGGCAGAAGGGAGCTTGGAACAATGTGTGAGAGGAGGCAGTTGGGCCTGGGAGCAATGGGTAGGGGGTTAGGGGCACCAAAATACAAGTTTGACCAGGGTGCCGTTTTCCCTAGGGCCGGCCCTGGATGGTCTTTTGCTCACACATGTCTAGCCTGTGCACACAAGCCATAGCTGGTGCAGATCAAGTCTGCCCAGTTCCAGAGTAGTGTGCCATTTGGAACACATTAGCCCAGCTCTACAAAGACTTCACTGGCTTCCTGTGTGTTTCCAACTGCTATAAATGATCTATGAAGATGGTGTGCCTGCCTGCCTAACAGCCTGCCTCCCTGTGCATCATCCAGACAGGTGATATTAGCTGGGCTGCTTTTACTGTCAGCCCCCAGATCTGAAATTCTCAGTTGTGAGTCCTGGAATTTATTCCCTCTGCTGATCAAACAGAGCCTGAGTTTGCTGCCCTTCAGAGTCTGATGCAAGGCTTGACTGTTTGCATAGGGCTTTGCCTAAGGAAGTGATTAGATAATGTAAGAAGGAGCAGAAGACAGTCTGGGTCTGTGCTTGTTAGCATGTGTATTGCTAGTGAACAGTGTATACATGTGCCCCCTAAATTAATTTAAGATCAACATCCTGGGCTGCAGTAGCCTATTGGTTAATCCTCTGCCCTAACATGCAGGAGACCGGGCTTCATTTCCCAGGATTACCCCACAGAGGCTTTTTGGATTTGAGTCTGTTGCAGAGGCTGATCCACTATCTGAATTGTTTGTGCTCTGCGCGGTTACACGGCCTGAGTAAGCTGGGTATGGTATCTAGCCCTTTATAGCCTATCTCAGGGGGTCGCCACGACCCCCTCCTGACAACAAAAATCACTACATGATCCTAAGAGGGGGGACTGAAGCCTGAGCCTGACTGAGCCCTCTGATTCCCTGGAATTGAGCCCCGCGGGTAAGAGGGCCCTGTGCCTTAGGCTCACCCAGCGGCGGCTCACTCCGGTGGCATTTCAGTGGCAGTGGGGGGTTCCGCTCCGGGGTCTTTGGTGGCATTTTGGCGGTGGGGGTTCCTTCAGTGCCACGAAAGATGCGAGCGTACTCCCTGCCACCGAAGTTCCACCGAAGACCTGGACTGTGGAATCGGGCCCCGCAGGTCCTAAAGCTGGCCCTGGGTGGGGAGCCTGTAACCTGAGCCCCGCCACCCAGTGCTGAAGCTGTCATAAACAGATAAGTAAGAGTTAATAGAACAGAAGTACTTCATATCTCTTTTGCCTGTAAAGGGTTAACAAGATCAGTGAGCCTGGATGTCACCTGACCAGAGGACCAATCAGGGGACAGGATACTTTCAAAACTTGAGGGAGGGAAGTTTTTGTGTGTGCTGCTGGTGTTTGGTTGTTGTTCACTCTGGGGGCTCAGAGGGACCAGACGTGCAACCAGGTTTCTCTCCAATCTCTCTGATACAGGCTCTTATATGTCCAGAATAGTGAGTACTAGGTGATAAGGCGAGTTAGGCTTATGTTAGTTTTCTTTATTTGCAAATGTGTATTTGGCTGGAAGGAGTTCAAATGTGTATTTTGCTGAAAGGATTTTACTTTGTACTTGTATACTTCGGCTGGGAGGGTATTCCCAGTGTCTATAGCTGAAAGACCCTGTAACATATTCCATCTTAAATTTACAAAGATAATTGTTACTGTTTTTTCTTTCTTCAATTAAAAGCTTTTCTTGTTTAAGAACCTGATTGTTTTTTCATTCTGGTGAGACCCCAGGGGACTGGGTCTGGATCCACCAGGGAATTGGTGAGGAGAAAGGTTATTTTCTCTCTGTGTTAGGATTACTTTCTCTCTCAGGGAGAGTCTGGGAGGGGGAGAGAGAAGGAGGGGGAAGGTGAATTTTCCTCTCTGTTTTAAGATTCAAGGAGTTTGAATCACAGTGATCTTCCAGGGTAACCCAGGGAGGGGAAGCCTGGGAGAGGCAACAGTGAGGGGAAGGGTTTACTTTCCTTGTGTTAAGATCCAGAGGGACTGGGTCTCGGGGGTCCCCGGGCAAGGTTTTGGGGGGACCAGAGTGTACCAGGCACTGGAATTCCTGGTTGGTGGCAGCGCTACAAGTACTAAGCTGGTAATTGAGCTTAGAGGAATTCATGCTGGTACCCCATCTTTTGGACGCTAAGGTTCAGAGTGGGGAATTATACCATGACAGAAGCGCTTGGGCTTTGGCCCCGGACAGGGAGGCTCAGGCTTTGGCTTTGACTTTGGCTTCATCCCCGGGTCCCAGGAAGTCTAACTTCTGCCCTGGCTACCCCATTAAAACAGGATCCTGACCCACTTCGGGGTCCCGACCCACCGTTTGAGAACCGCTGGATCTGGATGTTCCTACAGTCTGTATAAACACATTGGTATCACTAGACTCGCCACTTTTGTTTTCCTTAGCACTGCACTGAAGCTTATTTGTCCAGCTGTGCAACTTTGTTTCAGCAATTTTTGTAAATCCTGCCTCCTCCAAACAAAAAGCAGGGAAGGAAAGGAGCAAGACAGGATTCACAAGGCTCGTGCTGAACCTGGGAGCAGAGTCGGCTTTTTGACCCACGGGGCCCGATTGGAAGGGGGCCCTACTCCAGGGGTCTTCAGCAGCATTTTGGCGGCTAGGTGATCCACTCCGGGTTTTCCGTGGCACCGAAGGACCCGCCGCTGCTGAAATGCCGCCAAAGACCCCCGGACGGACCCCCCACTGCCAAAATGCTGCCGAAGACCCCCGGAGCAGGGCCCCCTTAGGTGCTGGCGCGGGGACCTCTTCAGCGCGGGACCTGATTCCAGGGAATTGGGTGAATTGGCTTAAAGCCAGCCCTGCCTGGGAGCATCTTGCACTGCAGCCAAGTGCGTTACTAGCACAATGGAGGTGTGTGTTACGTAAAAGGGAATGGGATTGTCAGGGGTGCCTGATGGGCGTGTGGGCTGAGAGCTTTCAGGATATGGTTACGGAACTGTCCTCAGTCAGTGGTGCATGTAACATGATTAACATTAGACATGAGGCCAGTTCTGCTTTCAGCACGATAAGGGTAAAGCTGGGCTGTGTGGGAGATGGAACTTTCTTGGGGACTGGTCCAATACTGTGGAACAAACTCCTCTGGGAACTAAGGGCCATCACAAACCTCATCACTTTTCACTCCAAGTGCAAAGAGTGTTTCTTTGACCTCGCTTTCTCTAACATAAATGCACAGCAATGTGTATATTTAAAAACAAACAACAAACAAACCTAAAACCCTACCAAAACAAGACACTGTGCCGCATAGGCTTCCCCACCTCGGGGAGAGGATGACAGAACAAACAATAGGTGATATGTTGGTCAAGATGTTTAATGCACTACTGGGAGGCACTCAGATATGTTAGCCCAGTATGAGAACCTGCATAGAATAGAATAGTTGCACTGGTAAAAATCCAAAGTAACTCAAGGGACTTCAGTGGGTTTACACTAACATTAGACTATTGTAAATGAGAGTAGAATCTTGCCCTCTGACATTAGTGAGCATCTGCTGTTGATTGGGAAGACCATAGATGGAGAATTAGGGATTGAATCCTTGTGGGTGAACTTACTGTGCCGGTCAGCTCCCTGGAGCCTGTGGGGTAACACGCTGTAGATATTTTCCATTGGAACGTGCCCGTGGCCATGTTCGAGTGCACTCAACCTCAGATTTATTCCATAGGTTTCACTGGAAGCTGCTTCTCCAAAACATCCAAACATGTAGATTGTAATGCCCATAAACCAATGGCAGTCAGCAGGTCTACAGGCTCAGTACATTTAGCATTCATGATTTGTTATAGTCGCCCTGAAATAAACTAACGGCTGGATTTTGAGAGCGTATACACCTCCCACCTGTGGAAACGTGCCATGTTAGCACCTCTGTCAATCAGACTCTAAAGCAGTTATAATAATGGTGCTTCTATAGCAATTTACAGCCAAAGATTCTGCTCATCAGACTTTGCAAAATGGATGACAAGTTGCTTACACTGTCTTCACTGAAATGCAGCCCCTTCTGAGATGGAAGGCAGGTGTATAGCCACATAACACAACGGTTCAGGTGAGCAAATGAAGTAGGTTAAGTAAACGAAAAATTGTGAATTGAAACTATAGGCAGAAAGTAATTAGTCAAATTAAAATTTGGCCGGGACATGGCAAGTAACTCTCAGTCATCAGATATGGATGTTCACAACATAGGTTTTATGTTTCAGCTGAAATTGTTTTATTGCCTATCTAGCTGTTTGGTTTGTATGGTTTTTCCCCTGGAAATGAAGCCAGCTGACTGGTAATTTTTCCCTTCATGTGATAGGTACAAGTGTGGTGAGTATGGTACAAGAACCAAAATAGAATAGAATAAAATATCGGCACAAACATCAGCTATTTTCACGAGTATTTGTGAATTTGATCCATGTTACCGTTTTGCTTTTGCAGCTACCTGCAGTTTTCATAGTGAAAAACAAAAACATAATTTTCTGCAAGAGGCAAGGAATTATGTGAATTTATCCAAAGTAGAAATCAATCCTTTTCGAAGAGAACTTGTAATTCTCCTACTGTGGAAACTGTCTTGTCCTTTCTTTTTACCACAGAGTGGCAGGTACCACAGACTAGTATAAGAAGTATGTGACCTTTCTCTTACCTTTCTTCCCTCGTAGCTGTTTTCTAATAATTATCATAGACGGCACAAGCAGCAGCATTATCAGGAGAACTGGTATCAGGATTTGAAAGACATCATTCCCATAATTGCTTCTCAAGAGTCTGGAAAATATTGAGTCAAAGGGGGAAGTGGTTTTACTGCCAGTTCTGACATGCAGATCCACTCCTCAAACAGCGCGGTTGACCAGGTAATATTTGTAAGCTTGAGAGTAAATGAAATAATCTAGGGGAGAGTTCATGCTGGAAAATCACAGATGAGGGAAAGTGTGGAACTCACCGCTTTGTATGCCTGGGATGTGCATAGCTGATTGTCCTGGAATTCTTGGGAATCCCCTTTATTGTACTTCCAGACACTGCATTGGTAACAGTGCTGCCAATTATGTCTGCAGGTGTGATTATCATACTTTGGGGGAATTTGATGCCAGGCACAGTATATTTTTCCCATGCTCCATTAATCATCTGTGGTTGTGTGACTCCTGGAGGAAAGCATATTAAAATGAACTGTTGCTACATTTCCCATTCTTGAACATCTGTATCTTTTTCAATAAAGCAAGTTTCATAGTCAAAACTAGGGATGAATGCAAGGGGCAAATGCTGATCTCACACCTATATCAATCTGGAGACACTCCATTGACTTCAGTGGAGTTACGTGGATTTACACTATGGGTTCTCAAACTGGGGATTGGGATCCCTCAGGGGGTCATGAGGTGGTTATGTGGGGGGTCACGAGCTGTCACCTTCCACCCAAACCTCTCTGCCTCCAGCATTGATAATGTTGTTAAATATATAAAAAAGTGTTTTTAATTCATAAAGGAGGGTCGCACTCAGAGACTTGCTGTGTGACAGGGGTCACCAGTACAGAAGTTTGAGAATCACTGATTTACACCAATATGAGTGATACCCAAATTTGGCATGGGCTTTTTGTTTTTTAAACTGTAAAGCTCTTGAGCAATATTCTGCTCTCATTTCCTCATACTGTATTCGGTAGGTGGGCATAACTGAGGTTAGGATTTAGTCTTGTTTGTCCTTGAGGATCAAAGATGCTAATTGTAAGACGGGAGCCAGTCACTATCTTTGAAGGATATTACTGATGATCCATGATAAATAGACATTTACTGCAAAAAATCTAGATTCTAGAACACGGCGGACATGGTTCTGCTCTCATATAAGAGTAATTAATCATTCATCATTAATTAATAATATTATAAGCTGGAGACTGGCTGGGAGAGAATATATGGACAGACACAATGACCTTGACAAGTGTCTGCATTGGAGCCTCTGTGGCAAGTACAGATTTAAATGCCCTGTGCAGTATTATGACTACCAAATTGAAAACCCTCTAGAGAATGAAGAGGCTAAGACTTTATGGACTCAGGCCATTGGCACAGACAGAAAAGAGCAGGCAAACGGGTTGAACATAGATGTTGTAGAAAAGAAGACAAATAAGGCGATGATAATTGATATGATCATACCAGCAAAAAAAAAAAACATGCAAAAGAAACAAGAAGAGAAGATAGCGAGGTTTGAAGAACTTTCCCATGAAGTGGAATGATTATGGGAAACTAGAACAAAGAAGCTGTCATGGATTATTGGAGCAATTCCTAAGGGTATGAATGAGCAGCTCCGGAATACATTAGGCGTGCAATACATTCCGATCGGTGACCTCCAGAAGTCAGTGCTCTTAGGCACTGTGAGAATTTTAAGGCAAGTCATAGGAGAACCAGTGCATCTGAGCACCTAAAATACAGGAATTCTGCAGAAAGTTTAACAAAACTCCTGACTACTCAAGCCAACAGAGTCAGTTTGTGGTCAGGATAAATTTTAGACATCAGCTTTCCCCTTTTAAGCTTTAAGATCTTCTATGTTTTTGAACGCTGTTTGTTTAAAAAAAACAACCATCCCCATTGTTAATATGGAGGGATAATTAATAATAATAATAATTAACATACCTACCTCTCATTAAAAATGTACATTCTTTAGAGCTGAGAACATTTTAGAAAAGAAGTCATTATTATCCCCATTTTACAGCTGGGGAAGTTGAGGCACAGATGAAGTGACTTGTCCAAAGTCACCCAGCAAGCCTGTGGTGGAGCTGGGAAGAGAACCAGAGGGGCAGATCCACAGCTGGCATAAATTATTATGCACCAGCTGAAGACCTGCCTCAAGTTTCCAGAGCCCCAATCCAGTGCCCTATTCATTAGGCTGCACGGCCTCTCCTTTACACCCTTTGTCCACAAATATGACTCCATTGATTTTAATGCAGTCACTCCACACTCCAGTCTAACTGAGAGCCAAATCAAGACTCATACTGAATATTAACCATTACAGCACAACCAGGTCCATATTGTCCTAGTTCTGGCAATACAAGCCAACAGCCCCAGGGAAAGGAGTTGAGGAAACAAGCCTCAGTCCTAAAAGAACGAGAAGAAGGGATGTGTGTTACGCAGCTTTGTCTGGCCTTCGTGCCTGTGCACTCATTCAAGGGAAGATATAAAGCCCTATTAACAATGATCCAGGAACCTGGTATTCTGAATATATTAGCAGTGGCAACTGCCACGTGTTTCTAAATTTAGTCAGAGAGAGTAACAAAAAACTACAAACAACTTGTTGAGTCCTAAGAGGCTTAATCTTGATGGGAACATTCAAAAATAAATTCCTCAGTATTTAGGATTTGTTGATGATTTTCTTTTAGAGAGGAAAGAAAATCTCTCAGGGAAATCAGCAGACGGGCTCAGGAGATTTTAGTCTGCTACAGACTTCCTGTGTGAGCGTGGGCAAGTCACTTAGACTACCTTGGGGCTCAGATCCTCATCTGTCAAGTAGGGAGGATACATCCACCTCACAGGGAGGCTGTGAGGATAAAACCCATTAACAATCGTGAGGCGCTCTGATACTGCAATGATGAGGGGGAAGCAGATAAATTCCTAGATTAGATAGACAATTATACATTAGTGAATCCAGTGCTGGTAAAAGGTGCCCTGAAAGCTACCAAACAGGCACAGCCCAGGCAGCTGTGGCATATGATTCCCACATGCATCACCTCATTAGTGTGAACTTGAGAGACCTCCCCTACCCTAAGGGAGAAATGGGGACCAGTTAGTGCCAATTCCCTTCCCTCTCCTCCTCTGGGGCTATAGAGATGGATGCAGCAAACCTCACCTTGAGTGTCAGCACCTTTGTTGCCAGACTCTGCTGGTACCACAATAGGTCTGTCACGTCTCAGAGGTTCAGCAGACAACATGCCCGTTCTGGGTGGAACATTCCCTGCATGGAACAGAACCAGATGTGTTCCTAGAGCTCATGCTAAAAAGTCACAATCCAATTTTCATTACTAAAGCTAGACTGTAAGAGGCACTGCACAGAGTGATGATGCATCACCAATGACACTGTACAACCGGAATGATACTGTACAGAGTGATCACATAGCCTCAGTGGCACTGTGTCTGCAGTGAAACTGTACAGAGTGATATTGGATTAGCAGTGATGCTGTTCCGTCAGAGTGATACTGCAGCATTAGTGACATGGTACCCCTACATGATACTGCACTGTACAAAGTGACTATGGCGTAATCCCGTACCGTTAGAAACATTCAGCTCCACTTGGAGGGTCCTTCCACTGCCTCTGTCATTTAGATATCCTGTCCCACATGTGTACAGCCCAGTGTCATCCTCTTCCAGTCTTGTGATTGTAATTTGAAATATTCCTTCCTGAGGCTCCTCAGTGATGGAGATTCTATTCCTGTAATTCTCACTGATGTATGGCGAGGTGGAGATGATGGTGCTACAGATCCCTGTCTCGAGCTCCCTGCACCAGAATTTTCGACTGGAAATGCCCTTCACAGGACACTTTATGGTGATGGATCCTCCAGCCTCACCAGTCACTTGAATGCGTCGTCTTGCTGCACTTGAAACTGATGACACAGAGAAAGAAGTCACGGGACCTGAGTTGCATTTATTCTAAAGGGGCGTCACACCAAGGCGTTGTCTTCACTAGGCAAAAAGGTGGGTCCTGACCATGTGATAACTTACACAAGGTAAAATGTGAGTGAAGACTAGGCCTTAGGCCCCTTTATAGAATCATAGACGTGTAGGACTGGAAGGGACCTCAGTAGGTCAGTTAGTCTAGTCCCCTGCGCTCAAGGCAGGACTACAAAATAACCAGACCATTCCTGACAAGTGTTTGTCTGATGGCTGTTCTTAAAAAACTCCAATGACAGAGACTCTACAAGAGTGGTGGGCAACCTGCGGCGGGCTGCAAGACGGTTTGTTTACATTGACCATCCGCAGGCATGGTCGCCCACAGCTCTCAGTGGCCGCGGTTTGCAGAATTCACTTGATCAACATTATATGTCTCTGAATGGCTAGGGTCCTGATCCTTCCACTCAGTCACTGCAGCGTCTGAGTTCTGCTAGGGCACTTGTTTGAGTTCTCCTTGTATTTAAACATGAAGGTTCCCAACTCTGGAATTCAATCCCCCTCTAGTGTAACAGTGCCCAGGTCTGTCGACCTTCAGCATATAACGCAGTGTCCTTCAGTTTGATGTTTGCCTGAGGGAGGGTAGATCTGAATGGGCAGAGATTTTCTGGTTTGGTAATGCCCTTTTCTGTTGGCTTTTTGGGAGTAAAGACTGATTTTTCTGGAGCACAAAGTCCCAACAGGCTTCATGTAAGATCAGGCTCCATGTTTTTATTGCATGTTATTCATGTGTTCTGAGCTAAGTAAGGGAGGGCACAGTTTATAAATCAATCAATAGTTCAATAAAGTAAAGCATCTGGATATGGGCAGGGTTTCCTATCCATCTATCTGTGCAGTAATCCCTTGCAGTGATCTATTTTCCTGGGCCTCGCTTGGTAAAAATAGCGGGATAAATTCCATGCATTACTACAGTGAGGAAGCTAATGGCTTGCTAACCACAAAACAACATGCTGTATGATTATGCACAAAATCTAGCAATTTCTGATGCAGTATGGGAAAGAGTTGCTTCCAGATAGAAACTTTGATTGCAGTATGAGTTTTGCTTGAGTAAGTATGGCTGGCTGGACTTGACCCTATGGGTAAAATCCTGGCTTCTTTGACGTCGATGCCAAAACTCTCACTGACTTCAATGGATTCAGGATTTCACCCCTATATCTTTAACATACTGGATTCAATTTACAGACATGAGTTCACTTGAAAGCTTTTAGGTGCCCAGTATCCCAACTTAGCTAACATCAAGTTAACGTTGTGTGCCCAATTTACTAACTTAGGTTTGTAAATCACTCTGCATTAGAAACAAGGCTCACATGATAAACGTCTCTAAAATGAAAATGTTCTTTTGTTCTGCAGAATTAAAGCATCTCCTGCTATTCAATGTTCTTGGAAAGACATAGAAAAATTTCATGGTCCAGCATCAAACAATTCCTGACATTTCAGGTTTACCCACCTGCCAGACCCTTCATTTTTTCCCCTCAAGAAATGTACAAAGTTTTAAAAATCACATTGGATGTTCTTGGAGGGTAAAAACCCTCTGCAATTTATGATAAAAGCAAACAGGCCCAGTAAACTGTTTAACTGTAGATGCCCCAAGTCTAAAAACAAAGCTCAAACATCTTCTTTGTTCTTACCTGCTATTTCCATTTGGACTCCCCGATGTGCTTTTTTTAATCTATACAACTCTTACCTTGTAGCAAGAAAAGTAACATACTGATTAACTCCATCTTCTCCCTTTGTAAAACAGGAGTTAGAGCACACTCAGTGATGGCTGCTTGCTTCCTGTGGCATGTATTTCCAGTAACAGAAAGGAGGAAAGCAACAAAAAGAACTCGCTATGCTTGAGGTCCTCTATCAGATCCTTTCTCGCGCTACAAATGGTATGCAAACCATAGAGGAAGTTTTATTGGAGGCTTCAAAACATATTGGACCAAATTCATCCCAGGTGTAACCCTGTTGTGAGGTTGCACCTGGACTGAATGATTTTCTTTCTTTCTTTAGATTTCTGTCTTATGTGAGCCCCACATCAAAGGGCATCCGCCTTCACCATCCAAAGCTCTGGGTGCTTCAGACATACGGTTAAAAACACAGGAGATGCAAAGTAAAAACCAACCCAAAGCAGCAGCACTTGTTCCACTTAACGTATGTCATCTGATCATCAGTCCTGTGATCAATGCAGCATAAACCTTCCTTTACACTCTGGGCTTGTCTACACGGGGGAAAAGCCCAGAGTAGCTACTATGCACTAGCTAGTGTTCACTAGCTACTCTGTGCTAACTCTGTGTGGATGCTCTACCTGCCTGCTAACAGTGCTGCAAGTAATTTTTGTTTTTACCGCTGCCTTGGGCCAGGCCACGTTACCATGAGCTTGCCCCTGAACCCCAAGCCCTTGCTGAATGGGCTGACGGGGAAGCCGGTGATGGTGAAGCTGAAGTGGGGGATGGATACAAGGGCTACCTGGTGTCTGTCGACGGCTACATGAACATGCAGCTTGTAAACACAGAAGAATACATAGATGGTGCATTGTCAGGACACCTTGGTGAAGTTTTGATAAGATGTAACAACATCCTGTACATCAGAGGAGTAGAAGAAGAAGATGGAAAATTAGAGAATAAGTTTGTATATTTCTGGAAAATAAAGATCAGTTTTTCACAAAAAAAACCAAAACCCAAAAAAACCCAGTGCCCTCAGCACGCCCAAAGTTAAGCTAATGCACAGAAAGGCACTCTGAGTCAAAGGAAGCTGCAGCATGTGTACACATACCTGAGCTAGCTTTGATCTAGCTAGCTCCAGTAACACCCACAAAAGCACAGGTGGCAGCATGGGCTGCGAAAGCCCATCCAGGACTCTGGATATGTATTCGAGTGACTAGCCCAAGCTGCACCCTGTGCTGCCATGACTTCACTGCTATTGTTTTTGGAGCTAGCTAGATATCTACCTCTGCTGTGTAGACATGCCCATAGACTCAGGCCAATTATGCTTAGCATAACCAATATGGCATGAGGTTATTTCAACCCTAGGTGAACTACGGGAGTCCCAGAGTTCAGGCTGACCTTGGATGTTCCTGCTTTCATGTTCTGTGTGAGCAAGAGTGTGGGAAAGGGAGCACCAAGGGGAAGTGAGAGAGACAATCCGGTGGGAAAAAATAATGAGTAAAGCTGGGGAAGGAGCCTAGATACAGAGAGCAAACTCTCCCTTTCCCCTGGTCCTTCAGGCTGAGGTACATACGGCTTGTGGAGGGGGGCAGCCTCACTTTCCTGCTGTCCATCTTGGAACTCTTCCATGGTTCCTGGTCTCCAGGGCTGTCTTTCAGCCACACGTTATTAAAATAAAGACATGTAGCAGCACTGACCTCCAACCAGTGCTTTCACTGAAGGAATTAATAGGGTAGGGTGACCAGATGTCCCGATTTTATAGGGACAGGCCTGATATCTGGGGCTTTGTCTTATATAGGTGCCTATTACCCCCCCAACCCTGTCCCAATTTTTCACCCTTGTTATCTGATAACAGGCACACCCTTCCTTTGGCCAATATGTATTTATATCCCTTTTATAGGTTGTGAGAACCCAGTCAGTATTACTTTAAAAAAACCCAGCCTATTTTTGCTTATAGTGTGTGGTACAGTAATATAGGAAGCGTTCATGCATCTCCGAGCAGGTGGTGTGAGGCAGGGTCTGCCCCTTTTGCTAGCTTCAGTGTTATTGCTACCATCGTCCCCTCCTAGTAGCTGAACAAAGCTCTCATGCTTCCTCCCAGCTCTGATGACAAACCACAATGGCTTTCTTTGAAGTAGGCAGATGGCGAGGTCAGGAAATAACACTGCTTGCACTGCGGGTGTCGTCATGGAACCCTGTGGAACCGAGAACTTGTCAAAACATTTTCTTGAACATAAAGACTATGGGCCTGATTTTCTTCCTGTTTACACCAGTTTCACATCATGGCAATGCCACTGAATTCAGGGCAGTGACGTCCCCTTGTTTATACTGGTGTTGCTGAGAGGAGAGTCAGACCCAATAGACCTGAATCAAAGCCCATCAAAGTCACTGGAAAGACTCCCATTGACTCCAGTGGACTTTGGATCAGGACCCATGTTCTAAACATCTGAGTGGGTTTTAAAACTCTTCACTTCTCCTTTTTCTCCCAATCTCTTATGCCTCCTCTTCTTGAAACAGCCTCCCACTTTCCACGTATCAGGCACCCCCCTTCTGAAAACCCTCCACGAAACTTTCCAACATTTTCCCTTGTACCCTCTCACATGTGAACCACTGTCCCATATTTTGTATTTGTCTATGTTTGGTTGGAACCTTGTTATGGCAAAGGCCCTATCTAATGTCTTCAGCAAAGTGCAATGTGTTTATTCACCGCTCTGCGTAAGGAGAATGCTTAAGCAGTTGATTTGCTGAAACCACCTGCTTTTCACACTGACCAGTTTTGTCTCGTAGTTACTTTGTTCCGCTATCTGTCTCCACCTTCTTGTGTCTCCTCTTATACTCAGACCGTAAGCTCTTTGAGGGACCCATCACTGTGGTCCTTAGGAGTACTGTCATAGAAATAATAGTTAATGTATAAAACTTTTAATAGTTCACAAATAAGGCAGCAAGAGAACAGGTTGGTTATAGAAGTACAAGGATCTGGCACTAACCAAAGGACTCAGCCTTGTTTGTGTGTTGTGCTATTTTTTTATTAATTTCTCCCAGGGCTTTTCAAAGTCTCAGAAGCCTCACAGAAACCAGCAGCCAGGGCCCCAGATGCTGCAGTGAGCATGAAGTAATTCGAAGTGTCTCAAACACAAGGTCTTTTTGCTCTAAACTTGCTGCTGCCCCAGCTGCCCTTCACTGAGATGAGACAGGAGCTTGTGTCAATAGATTGCTGGCTGGTGAGGTGTGTTTTTCTGTACCAGATGCTGTAGCATGAGAAAGGTCAGTATCCCTACCAGATCTTTCGGTTCTGTGGATGAAGGATTCTACTGATAGAGGGTGTGAAGCTGTTTGTTCCCTCTGCTTTAGCCCACCTCCATATCTGAGACAGCCACTGGAGTTCAACTGACAGTGAGTGCTGGTGGCCTGTTACCCTGATGATCTCAGAAGGGAGACATGAAGGCCCAACCAGAGGGGATCCTGGCACCTAGAAGTCAGGATGGCAAGAGATAAGGGTTTAATCTGGGTCAGATTTTCTTCCTCAAACCAGCTCCTTTGCATTGTGTAAGGGGCATAAAGAAGCCAGAACTGGGCCAGATGAGAACCCCTTCGTGAAAAGTCAGGCACCTCCATTTCCTGTGCCAGTAATCACCCATCCCTGGCGTAGGGGAAGTGCTGGGGACAGAAAAGGATGGGCAGCTGAGCACGGTTATGTTCTGCCAATTCTCAGTTGGTGTACGGTTCCTTGAGGACCATAGCCAGCTGGTTTTGAGTTATGTTAGTGCAGCCCCTGGGAGGGACATAGGAGGGCTTGATCTGAGCATTCTTGGTACCTAGAAGACAGGCCAGCAAGATATAAGAGTTAGATGCCAATCTTCCTAATCCCCCTGTGCTGCTGTAATTTACACTGAGATCTTGACTGGCTCCCAGACAACCCGCATCCTTACTCCACTATAATGAGTAGATCCCAGCACAGGAGAGAATCTAGCCCTAACTGTATGTGTTACAATATGGTATAAATGTACCTGATATCTCCAGAGGTTTCTGGTTTTGAGTGACAAAAATTAGGAGATAATCTCAAGTGGCTTTTTTTATCCCTGGCCAGCTCCTTGCAAAAATGTGCCTCTCCCCATGGCATTCACTCCATGTGGTATCAGAAATTGAACAGAATTACTGATTTGCTAAAATACAATCAGATTCTTTATTGTCTGTGAAGAAAAAACAATTTCAGGCTACTTGTCTGCCTTACAGGTACTGCCTTATAGATTAAAAAGGTCACAGGAATCAAAAGAGACACTCACATTGTTCTAAAATATTTCCTGGTGCTTTAAAATCAAATGAGAGGTGAATCTTAAATGATCCTTAGGTAATGGCCATCCTTGGGGCTTGGTGAACTCTAAAAGGTGTGAGCTCAGCCTGCAGGAAAGCAAAGGCATTAGAGTTTTATTGATATTTCACCTCAAATATGCTTGAAATGAGATCCTTTGCCCTAAAAAAAGAAAAAAATCAAACTTCTGAGGGTTCAGCTTCCCCAAGGCAACTTATTTTTGGCCAGAAGATTCTTATTATATCACCACTCACAACCTCATTAAAAATCTTTTGAGGAACTGAAAGATCTAGATGCAGCAAAACGTTTGTTTGACAGTAAGAAATAGTGCAACTTGCAGATCTGTTGTTCACTGATTCAGAACACAGGAGCGTTTTCAATCATTATTGTTTTTTCCTTGTACCATCTTCAGAAGCAATTGTACTGGGACAGTCAAGGAACTTGCTAAGCCTCTCCCTGGGCTACTTTGTTGGCTTGAAGCAGGAATGTGCTGTAAGCAATATCCGCTTCCTCCTTGGAGTCCTGAATAAAAGGAGAGGAATCACATTATTCAGACTTCCCCAGAAGAACCAATGAGGCAGCAGACACTTAGGGTGACCAGATGTCCTGATTTTATAGGGACAGTCCCAATATTTGGGGCCTTTTCTTATCTAGATGTCTATTACCTCCCACTCCCATCCTGATTTTTCACACTTGCTGTCTGCTCACCCTACAGACACTGAAGGTGCTATGCAGAGCTAATGTGTACAGAGACTAGTGTATCCAATGCAAACAAGGTCCCCCACATTGCTACCACTGAGAGCATCCTTTTGTCATACTGTTGCCTACTCAAAAGGTTCAGGTCCTTTGGATCAACTTCAGAGAAGTGTCCCAAGTTTTGGAACCTGGAATTCTTTGCAAGGTGCCCTTCACTGCATCCTTGTTTTAGTTCTGTTGAAACTGGCATAAGATTTGCCTGTTCTAAAGGAAGTGTCATAAGCTGCTGTATTTCCCAAATTGTCTCATATCACAAAGACACTTTGCACTTCCCGAGTGACTTTCAGCTAAGGATCTCAAAGAAACTTACAAACCAGTTCATTCAAAGATACTAGAAGGGCATTCTTCGTGAGAACTTTGGAACTTGTTCCCTATTCTCACCTTCTTGGTCCAAAATAGCCCAAACGTGGCCTTCTGGCAATGCTGCAAAAGCCTATTTATGCTCTAACGATTTGAGGGGCAAGTTCCTAAAGGTATAAGTGGCTTTTCTGATGCTTTGATTTACTGGTTGGGTTCCTGGCACCATTAATTGTTAGGGCACCTAGAACTATTTGTTGTGGACTTTGTTTTAATAGTTGCTGACAGCTTAAGGAACACTAATACATAATGAAGCCTTATAGCACTCCTGCGGGATGTGAGAGTATCTTCATTTCATTTTACAGTTGGTTAAAGTGACTTGCCTGCAATTACACACACAGTCAAGAGTAGACTTTGAATAAAACACAGGAATCCAGGCTTTTAGTTCTCCTACTAAAACCACCATACAGCACTGCTTCCTGGCGTTAGAGAACTACTTGGTTTAACAGGGAAGAACTTGAAAGCAGCAGGATCACCGTGGCAGGCTCACAGCTTCTATTGATCCAGTAAATCTGGCAGTTTTAGATTTCTCAGTCTCCTCACCTAGACTCAGGCTTCCGGAACAATAACACCTGCTAATATTTCCAGCTGAACGGAAACCATAAATCAAAGCTAAGTGACTACTGTTAAGTTCTATGCTCTAATGATGTAGGTGCAGTAATGGGTTAGAAACTCCAGTGGAGAGGCTGCAGGTGTGATTCTTAATAGGCTGCTAATTGAGAAATAGTTGACCATAAATAGGGCATAGAGGGGGAAAGAGGAGCTTTTGCTGCTGAAGCTCTGCTGCCTGAAAGAAAGACTAGGCCGCATGCAGCACCTTGGGTTATATATTCTAGCTGTTCTTACCCTTTTCACCTTCCGTGGTTCTTCTGCACCTTCAGCATTGCCAGGGGTAGTTATAAATTCTGAAAAGCATAGGAGATGTTAGGGTACTGTGCATAGGAGATCATGCAGTGTAGGCCAAATCCCACTTATTCAGTAGTTCCTACATGCACTAAACTGTTGCTGATGTTCAGGGCACAACTTCTTCTCTGGGTTGATGTCAGGCTGAAGCACTGGCACTGTAAAGCTTTTGCAAATGCACCCACGACACCACCTTTCCCATGAACCAACTGTGCTGCATCTGCATTACGTGCTAAGCATCCCTGCGTATTGAGCCAGGGAAGCCTCTAGATTTCTAGGGGAGAACAAACATCTTTGATGTTTCTTTAAAAAGGTTTTATTTTCTGTTTCCAAAGATGACCAGTGACTCTATTGCCCACACACTGAGTTTGATGGTCTAGGTACTGGAGCTTATAGGCTTGTCATTCAAACAATAACCCCAACTACCCAAAAGATAAAAGAGATTTTAACTATTTCCTGTGACTTTAGTACTTGTGAAAGATGCTGAGATCAGAGACCAAGTCTCTATTGTTCCTATTTGTGCTTTTATATAAGAATGTCTATAGGGGGTCAGATCAATGGTCCATCTAGCCCAGTATCCTGTCTTCTGACAGTGGCTGGTGCCAGATGCTTCAGAGTGAACAAACAGAACAGAGTAATTTCAAGTGATGCACTCTGTTATCCAATCCCAACTTCCGGCTGTTGGAGGTTTAGGGACACCTGGAGCATGAGGTTGCATCCCTGACCATCTTGGCTAATAGCCATTGATGGCCCTATCCTCCATGAACTTATTTAATTATCTTTTGAACCTAATTATACTTTTGGCCTTCACCACATCCCATGTCAACAAGTTCGCCCAGTTGACTATGTATTGTGTGACTATGTTGGTCTTTTGGTTTGTTTTAACCCTGCTATTAATTTCTTTGGGTGACCCTTAATTCTAGTGTGTTATGTGAAGGGGTAAATAACACATCCTTATTCAAGCAGAACTGCCCATGATATTCAAGGTGCGGACGTACCAAGCATTTGTATAGTGGCATTATGATATTTTCTTTCTCACTATCTATTCCTTTTCTAATGGTTCCTAGCAGTCTGTTAGCTTTTTTTTGACTGCCACTCCAGTCAAAAAAAAGCAGATGTTTTCAGAGAACTATTCATGATGAATGCAAGATCTTTCTTGAGTATTAGCAGCTAATTTAGCTAGTTTTGTGTGTGTAGTTGAGATTATTTTTTCCAATATGCATTACTTTGCATTTAATATTGTAAGCACTTCTGGGAGAATCTGTTTTATATGTAATACATTTAGTCCATTGTAGAAACCATCCAGTTTGCAGTTGCTTGCTAGATACATTTTTTTAAAAGTTTTGCTTTTGCACAACAAAGTGAGAAAAGATCCCAGTATCTTTTCTGTAGCCAGCAGCCTCAATGCAGAATCCTCTTTATATGTACTATCCCCTAGGCCAGTCATTTATTTACCTCAAGATAAGTTATGGGTGGTTAATATGGAACTTACCATCCACTCCTCCTAGCTGGGTCTCCTGAGCATCATTTATGCCCATGTTGTCCTTTGCTCCATAATCTCTAGAATTCTCAAACTCTGACATGCTAATATTTGTTCTGTAGCTTCCAACCGAAACCAAATCTGTTAAAAGGGAGGCAGGGATCAGACATAGACACACAACATTATTTAATACAATGAGCTCCTTTGTTTTATACTTTCAAGGTAAATGTCTCACTAGTAGCCAGACCCTCTCCCTCCCCAGCCACGCACACATCTATTAGTACTGGATGACCTACAAAAGATTCTGGTGCTAGTAGCACTCAGATATTTATCTGAGTTTCTTTGGTATGGAAACCAGGCTAGATGTCTCAGGAGGACAAGCTTTCTTCAAGTTTCCTACTACTGCCTGATTTTCAGAGAGAGAAGGCAGTAGATCTGAGCACAGGGCTGGTGGAGCGGAAGCTCTAATGCCAGGAAAACACGCCTCCCGTTGCAGCCTCATTTTCCCTGTCTGTAAAATGGGATGGTAGGAGGGTCAATCAGCTAGATGTAAAGTGCTCTGAAGTACAATAATATTATTGAGTCCAGGCCACACATATTGTACTTTGCCAACAATGTTTTATATGGAGTTGCTTTGTTCTGGGGCAAAAGGCTGGGATGCTGTTCCCACCATTCATATACGAGGCTCATAGGCGCAGCCCAAATCAATACAGAGACTGTTGTACATGTCATATACCCTCTACCTCCAAATCTACAGTATTCTCTACGCCTCCTGGGAGGCCAATAAAGAAAGTTAGGACTCACCTGTGCGCTTCAGGAGCCTAAATTTAACAACCACAAAGACTGTAGCTAGGAGCAGACACACAACAGCAATGGGGAGCAGGACTGAGAGAATCACCTTAGAGCTGTCATGTTCCTGAGAGCTGGAAAGGGAGCAATTGAGCAATACACATGTGTGATCCTTGTGACTTTATATTGCTCTATACAGGACTGTATAACACAGATGAACCAGCATAGGCTAGAAGATCTATATAGAAAGCTTGTGCACAGTTATATACACAGAAATGCTTCACAATAGCAAAATCATGGATGGCTGAATTCAAAATTCAGAATCAAGTGAGATTTTTTAGAACAAAATCATCATTGCATTCACATAGTGATATTCATCTACAGATTTCAGAGCTATTAATAAACAATTAATAAAGCATCCTGACATCCCAATGAGGCAGATAAATATCTTTATCCCCATTTTGCAGATGGAATAGCTCAGACACCCATGGGTGAATTGGCTTCTCCTGATCCCAAAGGGAATGAGCATTCCAGGTTCCTGGACCCCAGTGTGCTGTTCTAGCTACTAGAACATGTTGCAACCTTTGTACCAACAGAAGTCTTAGAAGAATGAGTATTTGCCAAATGGCATTATGAGAAATGATGGACAAAAGTCAAAAAATTGGAGTTCAGAGTGGATAAACATTCAGAGTTTGGATGATTACCCAAAGCTGAGCCAAAATTCTGATATGGGCAAAATTTTGCTGGGAAACATGAATGGACAATTTCTGACAGTAATTAGTACCCATTGGAATTGAACATATCAGAATACATGAGAACTATAAAAAAAAGTTTGGTTGTAAAAATGGACAGGTTGGATGGGGCAGGTTAATTCTTATTCTTTTCCAAACCACTTTGGAACAAAGTCTTTGAGGGACTGACCTTGGTGAAGAGTTGTCATCTATGACCCCGTCTTTGTTTCGGGGAACAATACCATTTTCAGATCCTGTGTTGGACATAGAAACATCTTCAGATTTTGCATCGAGAGGGATTGCATCTTTAGTTTCAAACAGTAATAGATTGGAGTGGTGGGATATTTGCATCCAGCATCACCACAAAGAGAGAGAGAGAGAGAGAGAGAGAGAGAGAGACCAATATATTGTCAGCACTTGATTCATAAATAAGACTATTTTCAAAATGTACCCATTGATTTTCAACGAGACTTTGATTCCTAAGTGACTTTTTAAAACAGGAGTCACTTTTACCAAATGACCCCTTAGAAAATCTTGAGTGGTCTTCCTAGCCATGTATTAAAAATATTGTTTTTAATCCCTAGCTGTGTTACTAGTATGCTCCAGAATACGACTCAAATATTTGATATGCGTATCACCATTTATATTGCATGTTACTTTTTGCATTTCACTCAGCAAGGACACTGCTTCCCTTTGGTTTCTAGACAGTTGCTCTTCCTGGTTCTCATGCATGAGTTAACATAAGGATATTTGGTTTGGGTTTCCAACACCACATGGTTGTGTTTGTCCCCAACTTCCTCCAACCCTCTATCCCAAGAAAAAATCATCTTTATTTTAAATGTACTGAGATGGAGTTGAGCAATCGAGTTCCCCATCTATTAAATAGCACAATAGTCCTTATTTTCTTGTTCCCTGTGCTCTTCTCTATGTAAACTGTAAGTTTTGGGGGGCAAGGAGTCTCTCTTATGAGCTCAAAGGGACCCTGGTCTTGGCCAAGCCTTCTCAGTGCTGCTGTAATATAAATAATAATAACAATTAATAAATAATAGGGGCTGAAATATAAAAGTGGTACAGACGCAATTCTTTTTCCAGACTTGTTACAGTGACTGGAAAAAGGAAGAATTCTGTAACCAATGTGTGAATGAGAGTTACAGCGATAAACGTTGTGAATACCATGAGATCCTTAGTGAAACAGAAAGTGGGACCTGTCCTAGACAGAGGAGATTATGATGTTCTGAAATGCCACCACTTGGTTGTTGTTTAGAGATAGTGCCTCTCAGTGGAATGACACCATCATGGCTACAGGAAAAACCTTCCCTGTTTTGTCCTGCAATAAATGCTGAAGCTCACCTCCGTTTACTGTCAGGTACACTGCCATGGTTTCCCCATAGTGACCAGAATGGCTCACTCCACACCAATACCACCCTTGGTCTGTCTGTATTACTTGGTCGAAAGTTAGGTAGAGTGTCCTCTTCTCCTTGTCACAGTTGACAACCAGGCCGGTTTGGTTTTGCTCAGAGGAGATGAGACTTTGGCAGCCAGTGTTATGCCACTTGCACCAATATTTCTGGTAAGAATAATATTTGCATGGATAAGAGCAAGGTATAGTGACCCGTGTACCAATGACTGCATCAATCTCTTTTGCTCCTGTTAAACCAGGTTGCCCTGTTAGAAGGGAAACAAAACAGTGAGGCTGATTTTTATGACTTGAACAATTAATATGCAGAAGTACTGTTATCAACAAGGTGTTAACAGAAATATGTAATTACTATGTAACTACAAGGTACAGAGTACATCTATGAATGTAAATGCACCTTATATTGCTTTCATAACACTTAAATGTACTATATATGTGTATGGATACATATATCCCTATGTACTTCATTGTGTATATATGGCATTTAAATAGCATTTGTGTCAGAAAAGCCTGAAAAATAGTGAAAATGGTTGATGGGAAATTAGTGAAATCTTTGCACAAAAATTTCAAATGTTGTCCAAAAAAAGTTTTTGTTGAAATCTTGTACTTTTTGAAAAATTTCCACCAGCTCTAATTTGTACCTTGAAATGTCAAGCTTTACCAATCAAGATTATGAAGCTAAGAATTAGAAAATAGTTCTCCTCAGGGAAACAAGGCGCTGCTCTTTTATGCTGCTTTGGGAGGAACAACGATCAAATACCCGTATAGCTTGTGCTGGCAGAGACACTAATCACTACATGCGCTTTCATACCATCTATAATCTTCAGCTCCTTCGTAGATTTCCTTTCCGTTTCGCCATCCGTTATACACCAGTAATATCCTGCATCCCCTGCTGTCAGCTGGTTCATTATTACTGTGAATGTTCCGTTTTCTGGGTTATCATGCAGGACTATCCTTCCTTCATATGAATCTATCATAGTCGCAAGGTTGGTTATTAACTGATTGCACCCATTCTTCCTCCATTTGCACCAGTACTTGAGTGTGTAATTCCCTCGTGGATCATAGTGGCATTCGACAGATACCGAACCTCCTATGACACCATTTATTACGTGTGATCCCTGGGGGACAGATGTTTCTGGAGATACAAAATTGAACACTTGCTCTTAGGCTCCTCTCACACATTTCAGGCTGGGCTAACATGCATGCTGCATGTGCCTTGTTTGGTTGGGTCTGTTCCTTACAAAAAACATTTTAAAGTAAAGTTAATTGCAGGGATGAAATAGAACAGACTGACAGAATGGAACAATCACAGCCTGACCAGTGAGAGCTCAAGTTTCCCTCACACACTGCCTCCTGCCAGCCCACAGTGGAATAATGGGAGTCTTTCCCCTGACTTCCACGGATTTTGGATCTGGCCCTTGTGCCTCAATCCTGAACTGGAGGGACCCCCTCTAGAAGCCAGAAAGTAGTTCAGTCCTCCACAGACCTGTCATTCTGTCAAGAAAGCCAGCAAGGACACCAACGATAATGGGCATTTCCCTGTTGATTAAGATTTAGCATGAATGGCGCATGAGAAGTTTTGGTGTCCCCTTCTCTAGGAACCTGTGGAGAAACCTGGGGAACAATGGCTTGGCATCAGGCCAAACAATGTCTTCTCCAAACATCCAGGAATCCAAACACAAGTGGAGCAATCAGAGCCACACATAGCTCAAGAGGAGCAGCAGCCGCTAAAGGCAAGTTTACACAAGCTCTGCATTGGTTTAGCTGTGCCGCCTGTAGCGCGTCAAGTGAAGACAGAAGACGTGCTCTCCCATCGGCATAATTACTCCACCTTGGTGAGTGGCATAAACTATGTCGGCAGGAGAGTGTCTCCTGCAGACATACCTGATGTGAACAGTGCAAAACTAGTGTCACTCGGGGGTGTAGTAAGGTGGGGGGGACTTTCTCACACCTCTGAGTGTCAAAAGTTAGATCGACTTAAACGGTAATGTAGACCTGCCCTAAGACTGTTAGTGCATCCAACTGAGCATAAAAATACCTTTGACTTATTGCCTATAGCATCCACTCTTTGCACTTGTGCTTCGGAAACTAATCCAGAATGAAGCAATGAGGCTAATTCGCAGATTGTGCAAAGGGAGACCTATTCTAACACGCAGGAGTCTCCCAAAGAAAGTGGTGGCAGCCCCATCATGGGAGACGTTTAAAACTAGACTGGAGACTGGATTGTCGGGAGCTATCCTAGGATGGCTGAGGGGCTAAACTGTATGGTCTCTAACAGGCTCTAACCTTTTCTAAATCCTGTAGTTCTTTCTCTTCATATTGGATCAATATTTCTAAAAATTGCTTAGGCAGGCAGCCTAGTGGTCAGGAAAAAGTGTCTGGGTTTTTTTCTTCTATAGTCTGCATTTAAGATAAGCCAGTTAAATGGGTCAAATAGAAGTTTGCCCATCCCAAATTTGTAAAGAGAATTTGCCTTTTGCATGTGTCATCATGATCTTCTCTAAAGGCTGGTTTACAGAGAGGATTACAGCCTATTGCTGCTGCCTACCAGTGGAGTTACTCCTTCAACTCAAGTGATAGCTTTTCTGATGAAGGCTCAGGTTTAAACCCCTGCTGTCAACACACAGTGGAGATTACAACATAGAGTCTTTGGGAAAAGGACTTATGTCTTCTTATTTGTCTGTGATACATATAGGACACCGTTGGTAGCTAAATAGATGAAAACATAAAAGAATAACAAGTACTATTAATTTTATCTAGAGGGAATAAGACTTGTATCAGCAAGATTTTCAAGGGAAACTCAGACCCTTAGGAAATAAAATGTTAATCTCTTCAGACTTGGAATGGCTGAAATCTACACACCCTGCCCGTTGCTCACCTTGGTAGACATGAATATCCAGTTCCTTGGATTCTCCTTTCTCTCCGTAAATCCCAGCCCCACACAAATATACACCTGAATCTTCCTTCCTCAGCTGGGTCATATAGAGGCTGAATGACCCAGCAGGCTCCTGAAGGCTCAGCAAAACTCTCCCTTTGTAGTTTTCGTTAACATTCCCATAGGTGTCGATGACATTAGAGCAGCCTGTTTTCCCCATTCTGCACATGTACTTCCTCTCACTACCATATTCCGTGCCAAACACGCAGTTGATGGTCACAGAATGTCCCAGCTCAATGTAATAGAGTTCAGCTTCTTCGGGCACATTTGGACCTGTGTGAATGATAGTCCAAGTCAGTATCCAGAACTCAGACTGTATTGCAGTTTACAACACTCTTCTATACCATTCCCGATTGCACTGCAGTAATCCTACTCTTCTATACTTCTCTATACTACCTCAGACTGTACCCTTGCTAATCCAGTATAGTATACCTTACTGTACCCTATCTCTATACACATTCCCTTATTTTTCAACCCTGCATCATTTTGGACCAGGCCACCCCATATGCACTGCATTGCAGGATATCTTAATGCACCATTCTACTGTGCACCATATCATATGCTTCTACCCTATGTCATATGGCACTGTTTACTCTCCCATACTACAGTAGACCATACTGTAATGTCCTGTACTATGCTGCACCACATGATCACATATGGTGGTGTAAATTACAAACAACCTTTATTTTTGCTGTTAACACTTTCCACTCAGGAGAGTAGATAAATCAAGGAACGGTGGAGAATTTTGGCTGTCTTGAACAGAATTAGTGTACATCTCCTTTTTTATATGGTACCTTTACATTACAGTGATGGGGGTGCTAGAAATGCAGAGATCGTGGCTATTACTCAAGGTACCAATCACCTTGCTCTCTTGGATATTGTCGATGGATAGATTTCCCAAACACCATTATTACAACAGAAAAATAATAATGTAAGAAGCCTCCAGGCTGAGCTACCCTTTGAAACATCCAGCTTGACTTTGAAGGAAAGTCCTCTGTCATTGAGACCAATGCCACATTTATAAAAGCTGGTGTCCTTTTCCACTAGTTTCGAGATCTCAATGGTGAAGATGCCTTGCTCTGGGAAGTCTGTGATTGTTGCTCTGCCAGAGAAGTCTTGAGCAGTGTAGCCACTGGAAGAAATGACGGTCACACATCGCGATCTTGATTCCTTGCACCAGTACTTTCTGTCATGTCGGTTCACACTGGTGCGAGGGTAATAGCATTTCACAGTAACTGATCCTCCCAGCAAACCGGTCACCTGCCTTGGTCCGAATATGGGGTTTGAACTTGAAACTGGCAAGAGGAAACACGTTTCATGTTATTCACCACAAGTCAAGTCATTATTACACTAGCACCTTCAGGTCCCAGTGGAGATCAGGGCTTCACTGAGCTAGGCACATAGCCACAAACACAAAGTAAGAGACAATCCTTGTCTCAAAGAGTTTTCAGTCAAAATAGCCAGGACAGATAAAAGAAAAATTAAATGACTTGCCCAAGGTCACACAAGGAGTCTATGGCAGAGCCAAAAATTAATCTCCTGTGTTCCAGTCTAGTGCCTTAGCCACAAAGTCCTCTTTGTTTCTGAAAATGCTATGAAATTTCTGTAGCAATATAGAGTGGTAGTTACTTGTGATGGTTAAACTGGTTTGGATGAAGTAAGAACCAGTTCAAACTTTCATGCAAACTTGAAGTGAACCTCACTGTTTTAGCTCACTTGGCTTTTTAACATTCTTTTAATTTTCTTGCAACCTTGGTTTTCAGTCATAGGCAGAAATACTAAGTAGTTGTGAAAATAGTCACTGCTCTGATTATTCCATCCTGGCTCAAAGCAGCCTATATCTGAAATCTTGCAAAGCAGTGGGTCCCTGTCAGAGCTAGGCAACTCTTCCTTAATGATGGTTTCATCTGATAGTTTTGTTGAAACCCAAAACTCAGGTTTTGCCCATAGTTTCGCTGAGGTTCAAGAATCTTTGAGGAGTCAGGGGGGCCCTGAATTTGCAGAGATACCTGGGGCTGATTTTATCTTTTAAGAGAAACAATGCTAAACATGATGGGTATTATATTATTTTGGGCCAAACCATGGCAAATTTATTGGGCTGAGCTTTAAATTGAAATTTTAGGTCCATTTGAATCCCAAACTCAAAATGAAACTCAGGGTGTGGAATCCAAACAACAAAATGGTAGAAAGGTTTCTGTGAGCCCCATGGACAAAAATTGCAGTGCATCACACAGCTCTTGTTCCCAGGAGATTTCAGACCAAATACCACACCAAAGAGAGAAAGACCAAGGAACGGGAAAGCCAGGAAATCCTATATATCAGCTGACTTTCCTCTAATCTGAATGGTCTCAAGAGATCAGCCAGGGCTATAAAGAACATTTATCTATTTGGTCATAACTATGTCTTCACTGATATCTACTATATAAGATTAGCCTTACACTGACTGTGCTAAATGTCGGTAGGCCTCACACTCTTAACTTAGTCACTTTTTGGTTAGGTACTTACTTCTTGCAGACTCAGCTTGGAGGAAGGAGAGCAAGAAGATGAACACCAAGAAAGTCATGTTCCTTTCAAATGCCTGGTTCCCCAACCTCTCCTGAAATCTGTAAAGAACCACATTCAGAAGGTCACATTATTTACTTAGTTGGATATTAAAAAAATTTTAAAACCACCCATTGAACTGATCCATGATACAAACACTTTGAGTCGTGAGTTAAGCCACGTGCATGGAGTGTTACCAGAAATGTAGGCCTATAGCCATTTGTACTAAAGGAAAAACAGTATGATCAAGGGTTCACAGCAGGCAACTGGAACTCAGGGTACTTGTGTTCTTGACTCTACCGTTGACTCATTATGTGACTAGAAATAGGTCACCTAATATTCCTGGACCCTATTTTCCTTCTTAGTAAAATTGGGTGTCAGGTTGTGTGGGGTGCAATCCAGACCAGTGAGGGGTTGAGTCACTACCTGCCCTGTAATCATAGGTGCCTCAAATGCTATGCTACTGTAACTGCCTGCCTGTGATGTTCACAGTCAGCAGTAAGCATGCAGATATCACCCTGAGTGACTCTCTAGCAGCAGCTCTGATCCAGAAACTCTGAACCCAACAGTCTGCCAGCAACACAGCAATCACACTCCTGGTCTCTGTCAGCCTTGCTACTTGTAGAGTGACCCCAGCACACTCCCAGTCCTGAACTGTCCAAAATCATGTGCTCTGTAATGTCCAGTCCTCTCCTGGGCAGCTCAGAAAAAATGTTTATTTTTTCCCTCTAAAGTCACAGAAGAACATCATAGCTTATTAACTTCACTGGGGCAAAGACACCCTTCCATTTAAACACAGCATCGAGTTAGTTTATAGTATAAAAAAACCAACTGTATTAACAATAGGACATAGGTTAAGTGATGCCAAGTAAAAGGAATAAGGTTAGAAAGGGTTACCAACAAACACAAGTGAGAAAATACATATCTAAAAGACAAACTTAATCTATCGAGGTACATGCTTTGTTTAAAATGTTTTGTCTCACCAATCATTCTCCTTCCCAGCCAAGGCTTTTTTTCCCTCTATCAGGACCTTCTACAGAAGTACAAGAGGCTGGCTTCCCTTGTCTTCCTAGGTGAAGGATCTTTGCCTAAGTGGAATTCAGTTCCTGAAGACTTCAACCCTAACCCCCCCTGGTTGAAGGACCCATCCTTCTCAGTTTGCAAGAGCTCTGTTCCCTTTTGTCTGCATATCTCTGCTTATATCTCCCAAAATTTAATGACATGCTTCAAGAGGCAGGATGACTTCATTCTTCCCTTCTTATGGGCTTTCCATCTCTCTGTATGTAAACAGAAGTTCCATTGTCTTGATTCCACCAAGCGTACTTTACATAGGAAACAGGTAAATAGCTATTATGTTCCCTCCTGTCTAGGAGAGACCTGTTTTTCCCTTTGTTTAGACATAGACTGTAAAGCCTTATATCAATGAGTATTCATAATTCCTTATAAAGCAGGGGTCGGCAACCTTTCAGAAGTGCTGTGCCGAGTCTTCATTTATTCACTCTAATTTAAAGTTTCATGTGCCAGTAATACATTTTAATGTTTTTAGAAGGTATCTTTCTATAAGTCTATAATATATAACTAAACTATTGTTGTATGTAAAGTAAATAAGGCTTTTAAAATGTTAAAGAAGCTTAATTTAAAATTAAATTAAAATGCAGAGCCCCCCGGATTGGTGGCCAGGACCTGGGCAGTGTGAGTGCCACTGAAAATCAGCTCGCGTGCCGCCTTCGGCACCTGTGCCATAGTTGCCTACTCCTGTTATATAGTTTTAATACATACATTTTATGACAATATTAAACACCAGTGTGTCATTAGTTTTGATAAACGCCTACTTGATACGCTTTACTAATACAATAATATTGTACACAATCAGTTGATTCAGTTGCTTATCACTTGAGGTTCAGCCCCCCCAGTATAGCCCAGTGAACCTTCACAATGTGGTCTCTGGAAAGTCAAAACCCAGCCCAAGCTTCTCTCTCCTGCTGGGGGTGGGCATAGATGTTCTGCTGTCTCCTTGCCCGCTTGTTAGCTTTGTTTATTTGTGTGATGGGGTGTCCCCCACACACACGTGCCCTGAAGGGGTTAATGGAGGCCAGATAGGCCAATTAACCTATTAGGCTGAAGGCTGAGAGGAAAGTTCTAATTAGAGGATGCTCACCTGTGCGGGAATAGGAGGGGCTTCTATAAAGCCAGGGAGCTGAGAGCAGGCAGGGGACTGTAGGGAGGTGGTCTGCAGTCAGTCCCTTGGATTTGGGGGCTATAGAGACAAGTAGCCAATGGTGACTCCCTTGGAGAAGGGAATAGAGAGGCTGGTAAACCCTAGAGATGGGGGAGTGCTGGGGTAAGAAGCAGCCTAGTGAATAAGCAGCAAGGGGACTGAACTGACCTTGGTTGTGTGTGGTAGGGTCCCTGGGCTGGGACCCGGAGTAGAGGGTGGGCCTG
This sequence comes from Gopherus flavomarginatus, assembly GCF_025201925.1. Lineage (NCBI taxonomy): Eukaryota > Metazoa > Chordata > Testudines > Testudinidae > Gopherus > Gopherus flavomarginatus. Next base: position 13,499,437 of record NC_066621.1, on the reverse strand, counting down.
GGTTCCCTTACTAATCACTGGGGAAATGGCACTGGAGGGGCAGTGAATGGAAGACTCCCTGGGTCACTGTGCGAGTGACACAGACTTTGAAGAACTAACTCCTTGAAGGGGCGAACACTGAATGACCTGGCTGGAGGGCCGAGACTGGAGAGCAAGAAAGGGGCTGCAGACCAGACTGAGAGAGGGAGTGATGGCATACAACTGAGGAAGTGGCACTGACCTGGTGTGCTATTCCCCAGAACAGCCAGGACGAGGTGCCAGACCTGCAGTGAGTGGAGTGCCCCATCACAAACTGATATGTAAAAATGGGCCTTCATTGTCTCTGCCTGAAAACAGGGCTGGTCAGAGACTCAAGTGGCCATTCCTTTGTCTAAGGTACACTGTGCTTATGCATTGCTAGCCACACACATTTTAAGAATACAATTTTAGCACATATTCATAACGTTTTGCACAAACCCTGTGTCTACATCAGGCAAGAATATTAATGCTCAGTGAGTTATTGGTTTTCCAATGAGACTTTGCCTGACACCTTTTTAGATATAGATTGTAACCATGGTTGAGTCAGGGTACACTGAATTGATCAGGCCAGCTGAAACATCTAGCTTGATACCATTAGGCCTCTAGCCATCTGGCATCTGGATGTTCTTACAGTCATGTGGGGATAATCATATTTACCTGCCTCCTGTGAGGTATTGCTATGCTAAATGATTTAATGTGTTAAATTCTTTATTATCTTTGCATGAAAGTCACTATAGTTTGTAGACCTGCTACAAGAAAGATTGCTTGCAAAGGTCTGACTTCCATCCATTAGAGGGCAGTGATATCATACAGAAAGTACTGTCTAGTGTATATTCCTATCTACAGTGCAATGGCATGCTAAAACAATCCAGGCTGGGCAGTGTTAGCACATGAATTTCTATGAGAAAAAATGTATTGTAGAGCTCTGCCCAGTTGAAGGTTCCCATGGATAATTTACTCTGGAGGACAAGGCTTGGACCACAGCATTCCACAATGTGATGTAAATTATTTTTGACTCTTGGTACAATATTTGTTTGGAGAATGGATTCATCTGGTGGTGGTTTCTGTTCTGGAGACACTCTCTGTACAGAGAATGAGTGAGACACCTGGATTCTGTAACCCCAAACAGCCTGTAAAAGCCAATACTTTTCTACAACAGTTCAGTATAAGGCATAGTCTTGTATTCAGGATGGCAGCCTGCACTATGGAATTACCTTGCTTCATGTTCCCTTCTGCCCCTCTAGTTCTTTGGTTATGAAAATCACCTCATACCTCCTGTGTGTGTGTGTGTGTGTAGACATTGTTATGCTAAACCATTGCTCAGAGCAAAGAATTAGGGCTTGTCGAACTAACAGAGGTACAGCTGTAGCACTTTGTGAAGAAGATGTTACCTACACCAATGGGAGAGCTTCTCCTATCAGCACAAGTATTCCGCCTCCCTGAGAGGCAGTAGCTATATCAACAGGAGAAGGCCTCCTGTCCACATAGCACTGACCACAGCAGGAGGTGAGTCAGGATAACTGCATTGCTCAGGAATGTCTATTTTCCACACTCCTCACCGATGGGCTTATACTGACAGTGGTTTGTAGGGTATACCAGGGCTCAGTCTTCTCCAAAGGAGAAATGGGCCAGGTCTAACCCCCTCCCCCAAGTTTTAAGTTTTAAAAATCCAAAGCAAAATCTGGACTCACACTTTTCAGATGGCTCCTAGCCTTATTATAGGCTGAACGCAAACCTAGATCCAAACACCTCTGAACTTTGAAGGGGCAGGGGGAGGTGAGAGTAAGGTAGCCAGATTGGGATCTGGATCCAAACTCTTCAACTTGGGCCCATTTTGGAACAAAGCCCCTTTTCAGGAGTTTGGTGCCTCAGTTTCTCCCTTTTGCTTTTTAACATTATTCATCCAGCAGGAAGAAAGATTGTTCACTTGGCATCACATTGGTTGCCAAAACCATGCCTTAAAAACCTTCTTCTCCCATAGGATTATATTAGATTTCTGACCATTGGTCATCTTCATTTTTCAATTACAGGTACAGATCTAAACAAAAAGTGTTTCCTCTTTTTCCCCACCCCTCCTTCCTCAACTTCTGATAAAAGCAGCAAAGAATCCTGTGGCATCTTATAGACTAACAGACGTTTTGGAGCATGAGCTTTGGTGGGTGAATACCCAATTCCTCAGATGCATGTAGTGGAAATTTCCAGGGGCAGGTATATATATGCTAGCAAGCAAGCTAGAGATAACGAGGTCAGTTCAATCAGGGAGGATGAGGCCCTGTTCTAGCAGTTGAGGTGTGAAAACCAAGAGAGGAGAAACTAGTTCCGTAGTTGGCAAGCCATTCACAGTCTTTGTTCAATCCTGAGCTGATGGTGTCAAATTTGCAGATGAACTGAAGCTCAGCAGTTTCTCTTTGAAGTCTGGTCCTGAAGTTTTTTTGCTGCAGGATGGCCACCTTAAGGTCTGCTATAGTGTGGCCAGGGAGGTTGAAGTGCTCTCCTACAGGTTTTTGTATATTGCCATTCCTAATGTCTGATTTGTGTCCATTTATCCTTTTCCATAGAGACTGTCCAGTTTGGCCGATGTACATAGCAGAGGGGCATTGCTGGCATACAATGGCGTATATTACATTGGTGGATGTGCAGGTGAATGAACCAGTGATGGTGTGGCTGATCTGGTTAGGTCCTGTGATGGTGTCGCTGGTGTAGATATGTGAGCAGAGTTGACATCGAAGTTTGTTGCATGGATTGGTTCCTGAGCTAGAGTTATTATGGTGCGGTGTGCAGTTACTGGTGAGAATATGTTTCCGGTTGGCAGGTTGTCTGTGGGCAAGGACTGGCCTGCCACCCAAGGCCTGTGAAAGTGTGGGATCATTGTCCAGGATGGGTTGTAGATCCTTGATGATGTGTTGGAGAGGTTTTAGCTGGGGGCTGTATGTGATGGCCAGTGGAGTCCTGTTGGTTTCTTTCTTGGGTTTGTCTTGCAGTAGGAGGCTTCTGGGTACACGTCTGGCTCTGTTGATCTGTTTCCTTATTTCCTCGTGCGGGTATTGTAGTTTTGAGAATGCTTGGTGGAGGTTTTGTAGGTGTTGGTTTCTGTCTGAGGGGTTAGAGCAGATGCGGTTGTACCTCAGTGCTTGGCTGTAGACAATGGATCGTGTGATGTGTCCGGGATGGAAGCTGGAGGCATGAAGATAGGCATAGCAGTCGGTAGGTTTTCGATATAGGGTGGTGTTAATGTGACCATCACTTATTTGCACCGTGGTGTCAAGAAAGTGGACCTCCCGTGTAGATTGGTCCAGGCTGAAGTTGATGGTGGAGTGGAAGCTGTTGAAATTGTGGTGGAATTTTTCCAGAGTCTCCTTCCCATGGGTCCAGATGATGAAGATGTCATCAATGTAGTGTAGGTAGAGAAGGGGCGTGAGTGGACGAGAGCTGAGGAAGCATTGTTCCAGGTCGGCCATAAAGATATTGGCATATTGTGGAGCCATGCGGGTGCCCATAGCAGTGCCACTGATCTGGAGATATATATTGTCATCAAATTTGAAATAGTTGTGTGTAAATATAAAGGCACAGAGCTCAGCAGCCAGTGGTGCTGTGGCATCATCAGGGATAGTGTTCCTGACAGCTTGTATTCCATCTGTGTGTGGGATGTTTGTGCAGAGAGCCTCTACATCCATGGTGGCTAGGATGGTGTTTTCTGGGAGGTGACCAATGCATTGTAGTTTCCTCAGGAAATCAGTGGTGTCATGGAGATAGCTGGGAGTGCTGGTGGCATAGGGTCTGAGTAGAGAGTCCATATATCCAGACAGTCCTTCAGTGAGAGTGCCAATGCCCGAGATGATGGGGTGTCCAGGATTTCCAATTTGTGGATCTTGGGTAGTAGATAGAATAACCCTGGTCGGGGCTCTAGGAGTATGTTGATTTCTTCTGGTGTTAGTGTAGGGAGTGTCCTGAGTAGATGTTGTAGTTTCTTATTGTGTTCCTCAGTGGGATCTGAGGGAAGTGGCCTGTAGAATTTGGTATTGGAGAGTTGTCTGGCGGCCTCCTTTTGGTAGTCAGACCTGTTCATGATGACAACGGCACCTCCTTTATCAGTCTCTTTCCACTACATGCATCTGAGGAAGTGGGTATTCACCCACGAAAACTCATGCTCCAAAACGTCTGTTAGTCTATAAGGTGCCACAGGATTCTTTGCTGCTTTTACAGATCCAGACTAACACGACTACCCCTCTGATACTTGACACCATGCAAGGCACTGCATTTAGCCGTATGGAGTGGAAATCCATCAACCTCATGAAGAAACTTGCACAAATACAGACAGATATCATCTTCCTTTCCAAATGCAAACGGATGGACATCATACCAAATGGACTAAAGGTAAAAAATCCACTGCTATCTACATACTACACAGACCACAGTGAGAGATTATGCCATACTCTATCAAAAAAACTGAGGAACCATCTGATCAGCATCCTAGACAGCAAACAGGAAAACATCAAAAAAGAGCTCTCCAACCTGGAGACTCTCATTAATAACCAAACTTCTATACAAACGGATTCACTAGAATAAGACAGGAGATCTACATTACTCACTTCACCTCTCTACAAAGGAAAAAGGACTGTAAGCTGTCTAAACTCCTACCTGCCACATGGGGCCACAACTGTGGTACCCCTAACCCACCAAGCAATATCGTCAATCTATCCAACTACACACTCAGCCCAGAAGAAAAGTCTGTCCTATCTCGGGGACTCTCTTTCTGCACTGCCACCCTCACCAACATGATACAGTTCTGTGGCGATCTGGAAGCCTACTTTCGCCGTCTCCGACTCAAAGAATGCTTCCAGGACAACACTGAACAGTGCACTGATACACAGGTGCCCTCCCACCAACAGCACAAGAAGAAGAACTCCACATGGACTCCTCCTGAGGGTCGAAATGACAGTCTGGACCTATACATTGAATGCTTCCGCCGGCGTGCACAGGCAGAAATCGTGGAACAACAACATCGCTTGCCTCACAACCTAAGTCGTGCAGAACGCAATGCCATCCACAGCCTCAGAAACCACCCTGACATTATCATCAAAGAGCCTGATAAAGGAGGTGCCGTTGTCATCATGAACAGGTCTGACTACCAAGAGGAGGCCACCAGACAACTCTCCAATACCAAATTCTACAGGCCACTTACCTCAGATCCCACTGAGGAATACACTAAGAAACTACAACTACTCAGGACACTCCCTACACTAACACCAGAAGAAATCAACATACTCCTAGAGCCTCGACCAGGGTTATTCTATCTACTACCCAAGATCCGCAAACCTGGAAATCCTGGACACCCCATCATCTCGGGCATTGGCACTCTCACTGAAGGACTGTCTGGATATATGGACTCTCTACTCAGACCCTATGCCACCAGCACTCCCAGCTATCTCCGTGACACCACTGATTTCCTGAGGAAACTACAATGCATTGGTCACCTCCCAGAAAACACCATCCTAGCCACCATGGATGTAGAGGCTCTCTGCACAAACATCCCACACACAGATGGAATACAAGCTGTCAGGAACACTATCCCTGATGATGCCACAGCACAACTGGCTGCTGAGCTCTGTGCCTTTATATTTACACACAACTATTTCAAATTTGATGACAATATATATCTCCAGATCAGTGGCACTGCTATGGGCACCCGCATGGCCCCACAATATGCCAATATCTTTATGGCCGACCTGGAACAACACTTCCTCAGCTCTCGTCCACTCACGCCCCTTCTCTACCTACGCTACATTGATGACATCTTCATCATCTGGACCCATGGGAAGGAGACTCTGGAAAAATTCCACCACGATTTCAACAGCTTCCACCCCACCATCAACCTCAGCCTGGACCAATCTACACGGGAGGTCCACTTTCTTGACACCACGGTGCAAATAAGTGATGGTCACATTAACACCACCCTATATCGAAAACCTACCGACCGCTATGCCTATCTTCATGCCTCCAGCTTCCATCCCGGACACATCACACGATCCATTGTCTACAGCCAAGCACTGAGGTACAACCGCATCTGCTCTAACCCCTCAGACAGAAACCAACACCTACAAAATCTCCACCAAGCATTCTCAAAACTACAATACCCGCACGAGGAAATAAGGAAACAGATCAACAGAGCCAGACGTGTACCCAGAAGCCTCCTACTGCAAGACAAACCCAAGAAAGAAACCAACAGGACTCCACTGGCCATCACATACAGCCCCCAGCTAAAACCTCTCCAACGCATCATCAAGGATCTACAACCCATCCTGGACAAAGATCCCACACTTTCACAGGCCTTGGGTGGCAGGCCAGTCCTTGCCCACAGACAACCTGCCAACCTGAAACATATTCTCACCAGTAACTGCACACCGCACCATAATAACTCTAGCTCAGGAACCAATCCATGCAACAAACCTCGATGCCAATTCTGCCCACATATCTACACCAGCAACACCATCACAGGACCTAACCAGATCAGCCACACCATCACTGGTTCATTCACCTGCACATCCACCAATGTAATATACGCCATCATATGCCAGCAATGCCCTTCTGCTATGTACATCGGCCAAACTGGACAGTCTCTACGGAAAAGGATAAATGGACACAAATCAGACATTAGGAATGGCAATATACAAAAAACCTGTAGGAGAGCACTTCAACCTCCCTGGCCACACTATAGCAGACCTTAAGGTGGCCATCCTGCAGCAAAAAAAACTTCAGGACCAGACTTCAAAGACAAACTGCTGAGCTTCAGTTCATCTGCAAATTTGACACCATCAGCTCAGGATTGAACAAAGACTGTGAATGGCTTGCCAACTACAGAACCAGTTTCTCCTCTCTTGGTTTTCACACCTCAACTGCTAGAACAGGGCCTCATCCTCCCTGATTGAACTGACCTCGTTATCTCTAGCTTGCTTGCTAGCATATATATACCTGCCCCTGGAAATTTCCACTACATGCATCTGAGGAAGTGGGTATTCACCCACCAAAGCTCATGCTCCAAAACATCTGTTAGTCTATAAGGTGCCACAGGATTCTTTGCTGGTTTTACAGATCCGGACTAACACGGCTACCCCTCTGATACTTAACTTCTGATAAGTCAATGGGAGATGCAGGTGCTCAGCATTTCTGAGAATTAGGTTTAAACTGCAGAGTACTTGTCATACCCCAACTATAATATTGTGTTCACTGCTACACAGCATCCAGCCAGGAGAAGACAGAGTAGGGCCCCAAAAATGAAACCAGATGTCAAGGATCAAAATTCCAAACCTTAGGACATTAAAATGCTCCTAATCAAACTGTGCACATCTTAATCACATGCATCTGATGAAGTGGGTATTCACCCAAGAAAGCTCATGCTCTAATACGTCTATTAGTCTATAAGGTGCCACAGGACTGTTTGCTGCTTTTACAGATCTAGACTAACACGGCTACTCCTCTGATATCTTAATCTGAGTCTGTCTATAATTCATATGCTTCTCAAACCTTCAGATGTCCCAAGCTTTTAATGGTTTTGAGTGATGGGCTGGAGGGAACTGGGGTTCTTAATATTTCAAACCTGCTTGCCTATCACTGAATTATTGAGTGCACTGGAGAGTGCGTGTGTGCATGCGTGTGTGTGTGTGCGTGCACGCAACGCATGATCAATGACCCATCAACTAATCCAGAGAGCAGTGGTGGTTCCTTGTTCAGTTACCAAGAATATGATGGATGCCAAGAAAAGTTTGTGCAAATAGGCAGACTGGTTTGTTTTCTGGGCACCAGGTTACAGGTTTTATTTTTATAAGGGGTATTTCCCAGCAAAGAGAGGGTTTTATTTCCTCCTTCAGATAAAAGGTGTTCTGTTGTGCTTTCTTTCTCTTGCCTTGATATCTAATTGCTCAATGGCTACTTGTCTGCAGCTAATAATTAACTCCTGGAGCATGAAAAATTCCCTTAACTAGCCACCCCAGAAGAAGTTGGCAAGATAAACATGACCCACTCAGATGCAGAAAACCAAATCAACACAAAAATAGGCCCTGCTTTTTGCAACAGTTGCTGTGTTTAATTGGAGCTGGCCTTTTTGCCTAAGGACGAGCTTGTCTCTGCCTTGCCAGCCTGGGAGAGGTGGGGAAAGGCCAGGACCCCACACCCTTACTCCTCCTCCTTTTACAAGAAGATTAAACAGCCCAAGGGAGAGGTAGTGGGAGAGGTGAAGAACCTCTGTGGAGTCAGCAGTTAGGCTGGCTTCATTGCAAATAGTCAATCATTCTGTGGCTCTTTTTGGTTGATATTTGTTGTTAGGTAATAAATGAACATCAACTGTGGTCTGTGAGCTCCTTGGAACACAGCTGTAGCTTTGTTCAAGGATAGCTAGAATGTAGGAACATGTTCTGGTTTGTGCATGTGTGTTAAATTGCATGTGTGTACATAAGACCATGCAAGCATCCATGCGTCCATATCAACACAAGTGCACGTCTGTGTGTTCATGTATGAGCACAACTGTATTCACATATGTAGGCAAACACATTTGTGATCACTGAAACCATCCAATGGGTTACTGGCAGTCAAATGCTGTCAGAGACTTAGTTCAATTCCTTCACTGCAAACATGGCATTTATGGAGAAAATTTCCCCCAAGTAACAAGCCCAAGCAAGTACAATCAGCTGTTGCGTAAATTGCTCTTTGTCTGGTACCTCCATGGCAAGAGTGAAGATAGGTGTAAGGATTAATCTCACTGGAAAGCCCCTTTTCTCCTGCTGCGTATTATGCACTGCGCCCAGGAAGAATGCCATTGCTCAGGCACAGACAAATGGCACAAACAAGCTTTGCTGCTATGTCTGAAAGACCCAGGCACTATCCAAATGCTGGAAGAGAATTTTATCAACCCTTTGTTGCTGACAGGGCTCTTGCTTCATGTTACTTCCGAAGACCATTTGCTGCTGGATTTGCAGGTACAGTGTGAGACTGAACATCTGGCCACCCGCAGAATGGAAATTAATATAGTACTGGTGTGAAGGAGAATGCAAGTAAGTACCATTAAAATTCATTAAACTTTACTGCTTGTGCAGACAAGAGGCCCTTGAAGGGGAGAGAACGTTGGAAGATGAGGCAATCAGTTACTGTTTACCGGGCAGTGTCAAAGGGACTTAAGAGGACTAAAAGCAAAGTGATATGCCATATTTATTGCATTCTGACCAGTGATGAAGAGGGTTTATAACATTCATGGTGCATGTTTGGTTTAGAACGATGAGTATGCTCTACATTTTCTGCCGCAGCACTTACATACATTTAACGGCTATTGAGAAGTGCACCAACTTGAACACTCGACTAATCCTAATGAACATGGTGATAGAGTATTGAGACTGGTTTCCGTCTAGTGAGGTGTGTTTGAGCCCAGTTTGTGCACTACAGCCTATTTGCATAGGTATCTCGTAAAAGTTTTTATCATAGGTTTTTAGGAGTACAAGAGGAATAAAATAGCCTTTCCTTGTTAGTACATATCAGGATGAAATCTTGGCCCCACTCAAATCAATAGTAAAAAGCCCATTGACTTCATTAGAGCCAGGATTTCAAGTCTCCAAAATAGTGTCATCTGCATCTCTGTTGTGAACATAGGAATTGCCAGACTGGATCAGACCCAGGCCCATCCAATCCAATATCCTGTCTCTGACAGTCACCAGCACCAGCTGCTTCAGAGGCAGGGGCAAGAAACCCTGCAGTAGACAGGGATGGGATCACCTGCCCACAGGGGAAGTTTTAGCTTAACCCCTCATTAGAGGTTGGCCTATATCCTGAAGCATGAGAGCTTATATCCTTTCCAAATGTTTCTGGTGAAAGATGACCTTGATTGTGTTGAGATTTGGAAATGGTTGTACATATAATTAACAACTCTACTTTGCACTCTGATCCAAAGGTCTCAAGGTACTCCGCAAACTTCAGTTATTTCTATTTACATTTTATGTGAGTTTAGTTGCAATAGACTGATGGTTGCCAGCGGTGCTGTGTAATTAAATGAGATATCCCTTTATTTTTCTCATTCTTACCCCAGCTCCTCCTTACAGATAACACCCCTGTCCAGACAGACCACTTCTCCAGAGGGATTCTTCCTTCTCAGATAAGGAAGAGTACCACTTGGCAGACCAGGGTGGCCCAAGGAATTGTGAATGGGATAGTCCCCTTCACCCATGGGTCATCAGGTCAAATACATCTTAGGTTGGGACTGGCCAAAAGTTTGTTGGCTCGTGTGCAATGAGCTGGGGGAGGGGCTCAGTCCATTATTGGTGGAGAAAAGCATGCAGCCCACCTGCCATACCTGCCCCCTTTTGTGGACTGTTTCAGTAAAGAGGCCCAGGATTGAATGGACCCTGGAGGCTGGACTGTGCTGTCACCCACTGATGGGCTCACTCTAGGCCAGGTGTGAGAAATGTCAGGGGGGTGGTATGTTGGGGGGAAGCTTGGACTGCCACTGCTTGTGCTGTATCTATGCATATGGACTGAGGATATCAGTCTCCAGGGCTGCCAATCCAAGAATCTTCCACCAGCATTAAAAATCACTTGTCAAAATGCACTTAAAAATAGAAATATTAAAATCACAGAGAGAATCTGCATGGAGGGAGTGAAAGAGGCTGGTAAGGAAGGGATGAAATGAAAAGATCTTGTATCCCCACTGTGGTGGGAGACAGCAGGGCTGCCACTGTGCAGGGAAATGTGATCAATATATGCACAATGCAGCAGGAGGAAGCTGTGGCATAGAAAGCATCAGCTCCGGGTCCACTCTCCTGCAGGTCTGTCTGCATTCTCTAGTGTTTTCTTCTGGTTTGCACTGCCTGGATGTGCAGCTGATTGAAGCTGCTTTCTTCTCTCTCTCTCTCTCTAAACAGAAAGCAAAATGTTTGAAGAAAAAACAAGCTGTGTCAGTTCCAGCTGATACTCTCTGCCTCTCAGCAAATAACTGGCATGGGAAAACACATATGGGTAGGCTTGTTTTATCTAGCAAGGCACAGGTGTGTGCTGGCCCTGTCTGTAAATTCCCCTCTATAAAATTCAAAGGTCAAAATCCTCAGCTGATCTAAATTGACAAAGCTTCATTGAAGTAAATCATCTACTCATTTACATCAGCTAAAGATGTGGCCCATAATTTTTGTTAAAGGATATAGCTGGTGTTTTGCTATTAAGGTGGAGGAGGGAATCTGATTGCGCTTTTAATGAATTAATTGCATTACAACCATGGCAGCACCTCAGAACTGTGCATGTCCAAGTCCAAAATTCCAAAGCTTTGGATTCTTGCTACAGGATGAGACAGACACCATTTCTGTGTGTGTGTGTGTGTGTGTGTGTGTGTGTGTGTGTGTGTGTGTGTGTGTGAGAGAGAGAGAGAGAGAGAGAGAGAAGCACCCAACACAATGAGGCTCTGATCCTGATTGAAGCTTCTGGACTTTATTGTAATATTAAGAACAAGAACCAGACCCTTGAGTCATCTAGTCCATCCAGCTCATCCTCCTGGCCAGTGCAGGATTGTTCCGGACAGTGTATTTTCTATTGCTTTGACCAATCTAGTTTTAAACACACCAAGCAATGACCTCTCCACTGCCTCCTTTGGAAATAGCTTCTAATATGCCTCTGTTCCACAAGGTAATAGATTTATTCTGATATTCATCCTCCATTATCCCTTTCTTAATGCTCTGGGAGGATTTCTAATTGTCACCATCCTGAGATCTCCAGAGGAAATCAAGCAAAAATCCAAACAAGAATGTTAACAGCTTCACTCCCATGGCCAGCCAATATAGACCTCACCAAGGACGCATAAACACTATCATAAGGAGAATGAGTCACTCTCTTGTTAAACAGACTAGACCATTGGCATGAGCCTTGGTTATAATGGCCTGTAATATACCTCTTTGCACTGTTTTGCTTGGATTAGACTGAAGTTTATTCTACTCTGCAAGAAGGCAAAAAGCCAATTAGATATTTGCATACAAAACTTTCTGATCTCTTCCTGGTTAAGGGCAAGAATTTGGACTCCAGTCCAGATAGTTTCTTAATAGTGAAAAATGCATTATCCATGTACGTGGAGGTACAAGAGCAGTTTTTGTGAAGAATTTTGCTACCTTTCACTGGGTTCTCATGGTGTACATTTGTACCTGCACACTGTGTGCTTCTACCTTCCAGTGATTGTTCACCTGGGAGAATCTGTCACTGAATTCCCCCTTAGGCAAAACAGAATTTACATTTGCATGAAACATATATTAATCATCTGGAAATCTTTGTTTCCGGTTATTGTCCATGTTCTGGTTGTTAATTATTATTTACATTGCATTAGTGCGTCCAAGCCCATTCATGGACCAGCTCCCCATTGTGCTAGGCACTCTACAAATATAGCATAAAAAGAAAATCCCTATGTAGGCCTGGGACCTAATCATGACCCCTCCCCCCATATTAAACCAGCCTTCTGTGAAACTCAGGGATTTCACCACTGCTGCTGACAAAGAATTAATCTATCTAGGCTCTTGTAGGGTGTCCATCCCTGTAGATGCTGATCACCTGTGAGAACAGCCTCTAGATATGTGTTTGCATTAAAACCACTCATTTTTATATTAGCCAAAAAAAGGCTAATTCCCTCATTAAAACATTAGTGGCCCATATAAGCCACTAAAATTATAGGTTCTATCAGCAGCGCTATTAGAAGCACTATCTTCAAGGCTTTTTTAGTACCAGTGGGACATAATATTTACTAGCAACTTGATGTGTGACTCAAGGTCTCCAAGTGTGAGATGTCACTTTTCAGACACCCTCCCCCCACCGAAGTTTGTATCTTTTGAATTGCAGGTGTGTTTAAAGCAACTGAAGATGGTCTACTGCCCACAGTCCAGCTGCATCATTCCTGGAATCTTTGTGGCAAGTGAGGTCTCCATGACCCCAAGAACGCTACAATTGCTTTAGGCCGATGTCCCCTATGTGGCAGATTGTTGGACACGAGAAATAAACGTGTCTGAAACTGGGAATGGGCGACAGGGGGTGGATCACTTGATGATTACCTGTTCTGTTCATTCCCTCTGGGGCACCTGGCATTGGCCACTGTCAGAAGACAGGACACTGGGCTGGATAGATCTTTGGTCTGACCCAGTGTGGCCATTCTTATGTTTTTATGTCACCTCTTCCAGACAATACAATAAATGGAGCCAGTGGAGAAAACTGGATGAAAGAAAAATGTGAAGGCAGCACTTGCAAAGCAGCAGTGCAGCTTTTAACTGGAAAGAAGAGCTGCATGGAAGGTAACCCTGCTCGCTAGATCTGATTAGAGATTTAGGAAGAGTGTGTTTCTGTGCTTAGAGCAAGGGATTGGATGTCAGGAGTCCTGTCTTTTCTCAGCTCTGTCACTGCCTTTGTGTGCAACTGTGGATATATCTGTCCCTCTCAGTTTCCTCATCTGTAACATGGGAACAGTAATGCATACTTGATGTAGGTAGTATAAGAATCTGAAAGGGCTCCTAAGAATAGACTGCCTTCACTCAGGGCATGTAGCAAGTCTGAATTCACTAATATTTTTAAGTGCTTTCAGATTCTCAGTTTAAAAATACTGTAGAAGTGGGAATATGAATCTTTCTTTGATTTTAACTTTGTAGTCCTTTCTAGCTTTGTATTTTTCTTCTTGCTCAAGTAAAACAGTAAGAAACCTTTTTAAAAAAGTTTCTCCCAGGGCCTGATCTCCTGATCTCAATTATACCATTATTACTCTGTTGACGCCATTGGAAAAGCTCAGGATTTGCACTGGTGCAACTGAGATCAAGATCTAGCCCCAGGATTTCATAAGGTTGCTCTTGCTGCAGAGGAAAGTGCCAGAGCTCCCTTACAAATTCCATTGACTCAGCTCTGTGAATGAATCCTAAGGGACTGGTATATGCTAGCAGTACAGATAGCCTGGGGCCAGCAGTCTAATCCATTAGTCATTAATTATTGCTCTTAACAATGGCTAATGTCAAGGGAACATGACTTGATCATTAAAGCATAAAAATCCAGTGTACAGTTTGTAATTTTACCAGATGCACTTTTTTAAAAAAAGAATGCTGCAGTCAAGCTGGTCACATTCACCAGGAACATGACCAGAATTAGTCACCTCCACGCAGAGGAAGGGTTTTCTTTATCGTCCATTTGGAAGGGACTTTTTGTATCTGCTCTAAAGCATTGAGGCGCATGAGTTGGAAGGAGACATTAATGGCTGCAGCAAAGCTTCCTAGCATTGAGTAGCTAATGATGATGGTGGCAACTTCCCTGAGTTTTGTATAATTATTAGTGGGAAAGTTCATCAAGTTTTGCTGAATTTGTTGAGCATTTTCTAAATCAGGCTGTTTCCCTTCCCTCACTTTTGCCTCAGGTGAAAATGGAAGTTGTGCTGTATTGCACCTTGAATAAGTATGAGGAAAAATGAATTTTTGGGTGCATCACAAAATATTAGCATCCCTTGGTCTTTCACTCTTTTTTTCCAAAGCAAGACCTGTACCAGACAAAGTCAGTCTAATGTTATTTTATAAATGTAATGGATAATGCTACTTCTAGACAGTCTTGAGTTTGTAGGCTCCTTCAATGTAACTTAAAATGGTTGAGATAACAGACACAATAGAATATGAATGTCCCGTTCTCCCCTCTCCCTCCCGCCCCACCACCTTTTAAACCAATGTGTACCACAAAGCAATGAGTAAGACACAGCAATGCAGTTACCTGGTACAAACACAGATAGTGACCTCTTTTGCTGAGCCATAGTCTATCTGCATCCTCAGAGGTTAGAACCTGTTCTATCATGAATAAGGCTAAGATTTTGTCATGGGTATTTTTAGGAAAAGTCACGGGCAATAAAGAAAAATTCACAGAAGCCCGTGACCTGTTCCTAACTTTTACTCAAAATATCCAACAGGGAGCCACAGAGGTCTCTGAAAATCACAGATGCCGTGACTTTCACGACCTCTGTGACAAAATCATAACCTTAATCATGAGTAGGGATATTGAGTGGCTATTCCCTACCCTTTTTTTGAAAGTTGCTCTTCGCTTTGCTCATGGAAAGTCACCAGAAGTGGTCAGATCTAGACTTTTCTTCTGTACAGAAGGATTTTGATTACTTAGCTGCCTTGTAGAGTCCTTTCTCTGCAAAAGAGAAAAGGAAGTAGGATAATTAAGGAAGGAAACCCAAGCCGAGGGTCTGACCCCACAAATCTTTACTAGCACAAGTAGATTTTACTTGGGTGGGTAGCCAAATTCAGTGGATACAACTGATCTGTTTGCGAGCAAACTAAAAAGAAGATTGTTTGTTTCCTTATCGCATTTCATTCTTGACCCAAATCAGCCTCCAAGAGAGGCTTTGACTTCACCACAAGTTTAATTTTATATTTAGCAAACAAAATTTTGCCCTTACAATGGATTTATAACAAATAACTGATTATCTAAGAATCACATTTGTCTGCCCTGCAGGAGAATAGGGGCTAAAAACCCAAAACTAAATGCTGAATGCCTTAGTCACACCTTAGCAGAGTTCACTTAGGTAAAATATTCATTGAAGTAAATGGGATTTTGCCTTAGTAACAACTGTAAGATTTAGTGGTTCCCTTGAATTTACTAAGAATTAGAGTATTCCAGCAGAGCCACTTCACAAAAGAGATAATGAGAAAACTGACTAAATAAGAAGGGACCTCAGGGTCAGGAGAATAAGTAATAAGAAGAGGGTAGGAGGGTAAGTTTGCTGATGGTGAGACAGTAAAGCTGTACGCAGAAACAAGACAATGAGAACCCGGTAAAGCAACAGCAGCATTTCATTCTGTCTCTTTTTACAATGTGACTAACATCTAGCACTTCTGTATTTGGTAGTGCCTATTCTTTGGAGGATCTCAACGGGTTTCTTATGCACACATGAAGAATATCTGCACCCCTCTGAAGGTAAATATTACAGCCATTTTACAGATAGGAAAACTGAAGCACAAAGTGGGTAGTAACTTTCTCATGGTCGCATTGGAAGCCACTGGTAGATCACCCAAGAAACTTGACTCCCGTTTCTGGATTATAATTACTAGACCACATCCCATGCAATGTTACATTCTTAGGTTGTGAGAATTCAGCCAATAGGCTGCATTGGCAATATTCAGATATTAATGTAGCAGATATTAGTGTATTAATGTAATGTATTAAAGTAAAACAGATATTAATGTAGCAGATATTTCAGTGGGACAACCACCATGTGCATTTAGAATGATGAACTTTTATTGGCTGGAAAAGGAAATGCAGCAAGTCCACAGGGATAGAACATTTCTAATGCATTTTATGGCACTCTGAGTGAGCAATTCATCACTGCCATCCTGAGCAATCACAGCCATCCTGAGCACCTTTGGAAATGAGGAAATACTTCGGGTTCTGAATATGTCCCTTTATGGTGTTGAATAAGTAGAAAATAATCATCATGACATTGTGATGTGCTAAACAGAAAGTGTTCCAGGATTTATGATAAAATTGACTATTTGCCTATTTTGGAGTTTTTTATAGCACCCAGGACCTTAGTATCTACACACTACATGCTAAAATACACATCTTAATATTTGGAATCATTGTAACATGTATAATCATCATAGCATGTTTTAGGTATTACACTCAGAAGATTTTCACAATAGAATATCAAGTGACTAACGTCAGACAACGACTGAAATTTACAGTATCAGCAGGGCAAGCTCTCAGATGACTTGCTCTCAGGTTTAATCTAAAATGTGTCGCACTGCAATATACCATTTTGCCATGCTTCAGATATTTGGGATTCTTACAGTTCACATATCTCTAGTTTTCTGTTTGTTGTATTTGAGCCACCTTCCTTGCAAAGGGAATAGAATGATAGTTGAATGCCATTAAAATGTCAAGCAAGAAGTTCTTTTAATCCAAAAATACTTGCTTTGTTGCTGCTGATTGCACAATACAAAGATTAACAAAAGTAGATATTGCATCAATGCCTATATTTTAGGATTAAATAAAGATAGACATTGTTTCTACATACTCTACAAGATAACGCAGACTAGTAATTTTATTAGCATATTTACTGGGCAAAGTCAAAATGTTATTGTGCAGAAAAAGCCCTTCTCTGTTGTGGTATAAATGGGATATGTGATGGTAGAGGGTGCAGTAAACTTTCTATTTTAATGGCTTAGGGGTAATAACATATTACCCATTCATTGACTGTTTCCACCACTTCCCATATCTCTGTCTATTGTGCAAACATGGTTGTTTTTTTACAGTCCACCAAGGGAATTAGCTACACAGCTCCCACTGTAATCAGCAAGAGCTGGGTAGCTAAACTCCCTAGTTGGCTTTAAAATCTTGGCCCTTATAAAAAATATACAACAACTTCCTACACTAATGATCCAAAATGCTTTAATAATCTGATAATGATCTGCAGTGGTTTAGATCATTACTGTAGAATACAGTAGCACTTTTTAAATAAAGAAGTATTTTGTACATTTCCCTGCAGACAAGAAACAATAAAAATCTTGGGGCCAATCCTGCTGCCCTGACTTCTATAAAACAAACCAAAAAACCCCATTGAAATCCACAGTGTGTCTGTCTGTCTGTCTAGGTTTATATTTGAATAAGGCTCTCTGAATTTATTCACACTGGAAATCATGCTTTAAATTATTCTGCTTCTCCATGCCCCACATGTAGCTTACAAGGGATTTCATGTTTTAGGGAGACAAACAATAAACATTACTCACACTCACTGTTGGTTCTGCAGACTATTTGGGTGACTTCTTTTCTCTTCTAGTCTGGTCACTTTAACTCTGCTTCCATCTCAGCAACCGAACCTCTGAGGATCCTGTGTGTGTGGGTATGTCCTGCCTCCCTCTGTGCACTCAACAGGACACTGAATTCTGTAAGAATTGAAAGTGATTTAAATACTCCTCTCAACTCTAGCCCTGAACTTCTACCTGTTGAGCCTTCTTAAAGGAATAGCCTCCAAAAATGCAGGCAGGTAGGCATATCCCATGTGACTGTTTGTTCGAGTCTCATTTTAGTTTTGCTGATGTGGTGTTTTGTTTATTTACATTGTCGTTTACTTTTTGATTAAATGGTGCAATAGTACTCTGGTGGCAATGCAGTTATTATTGGACTACGTGATTACTCCAGGTGTGGGAGAGTGCATGTTTGTGACCAGCCCTCTCTTAACACCCATGATTAGGAGAAAGAATCTTGGAGTGGTTTTTGATCCAGACTTAAAGAAATTCCTAGGCCTCTCCTCTTGCTGGCTGCTTGCTGGATAGGTTCCCAAAGCGTGGAGTTAACTGGGCCACCCACACAACATTGTCCAGCCACCTTCTTTCCCCCATAGATTTCCACAGTGCAGGTTTTTCTGGGCCAGCTGCAGGAAAATGGCTTGCCTTCTTTCATCTGCCACTATGGGGGCCCATGGAGCACATGCTGGTGGTCTGCAGAGAGCTGACTGATCACATGGTGTGTGTGGTTCCTCTTTCTCATTTCAAGCTGCTAAACTGGATTAAAAGAAGCTTAAAAATACATTAAGAACATAGCAGGTCAGACCAATGGTCCATCTAACTCAGTATCCTGTGTTCCAACAGTGGCCAATGCCTGGAGCTTCAGAGGGACTGAGCAGAACAGGTCATCATCAGATGATCCATCCCCTGTCGCCCATTCCTAGCTTCTGGCAATAAGGAGCTAGAGATACTCCAAGCATGGGGTTGCATCCCTGACCATCTTGGCTAATAGCCATTGATGGACCTACCTTTCCATCCCCCTTCCATATTCAAAACCTGAGCATCTGAACTTTCCAAGATCCCTTTCCATAGCCCTTAAACCCAGAGAGGTCCCCTGGGGGACGCTGCTGTTTACTTCTCTCCATTTTGAAAACTGGCCATTTATTACTGCCCCCTGTTTTCTGTCTTTTAACCCTTTACTGACCCATGAAAGGACCTTCCTTCCCCAAGCACCCCATGAGTGCTTACTTTTCTTGGTGAGGGACCTTGTCAAAGGCTTTCTGAAAGTCTAAGGGCACTATATCAAATGGATCACCCTTGGCCACATATTTATTGTTCCCCTCAGAGAGTTCTAACAGATTGATGGGACATTTCCCTTTACAAAAGCCATGTTGACTCTTTCCCAACAAATTGTGTGCATCTGTGTCTGAAAATTCTGTTCTTTACTATAGTTTCAACCAATTTGCCTGGTACAGAAATTAGCTTACCATCCTATAATTGCCAGAATCACCTTTGGAGCCTTTTTAAAAAGTACTTAAGTACTTTCCTAATGTTACAGTCACATGTAAGCAACCGCTGAAGTACCCAGGGGCCTGTTAATGGATTAGCCATGAGAAGGCAAGTGGATTCCTCAACATGAATGGGATAGGATGTGTCCAGGGATCCGACTTTCCATAGTGGCCCATGCTGTGAAAAAAGTCTGAGATTCCCTGATCTAAAGATCAGGTCCTAAAAGGCTCAATTGAAATCCTAGGTACAGAGATTCCCAAAGACTTCTATGGGAGTTGGATCAGATCAATGGTATGGTGCTCTTTTATTCCAATTTTGGGAAGCAGCCAGTCCCCTCCTCCTGGTGGGCCTTGGTATTTGCAATGTCACACATCTTCACAACATGGGCCCATCTGGAGATGGGGGAGGTGCAGTCCTGAATTGATGCGCTGCTAGCTGTTCAATCAAATACATTTCGCGCTCTACATCCAGAGAACTTGCACCCTCACACCTCAGCCCTCGTGTACTGCGTGGAAGCTCATAGAGCTGAGATCTTCATGACTCACCTTTGGTGTCATGGTGCTGCAATTCAGCAATGGTGGCACAACAGCATCAAAGAACAACAAGACGAGATGAAAATAGAGGGGAGAGAGACAGGGAAGAAGAGAAGGGGGGAATTAACCTGTGCCAGCAGGTTATTTTTTTCATGAAGACAAGTTACTTGCAGTTTGTATGAAGTGCATTTGATGGAGCTCATACTGCTTAGTCACATTTGGTCATTTCCAGCCCCACTGCTCAGTGCTGAGAAAATTAGGAGATTTAAATTTGCTAGGGATCAAGTTTTTCAGCTCTTCAGAAAACAATGTCTTTCAGTCTTTTCCAAGAAGACCCATGTAGATGGCCCTTCCAAATCAGCAAGGCTCTGCAGGGATACAAGGCTACCCACCCACATAGCCTTGATAGGGCCATGCCATGTAAGCAGGCAGAGATTGTCCTTACTTGCATTGTATACAGTGCTGAGCACCTTGTGAGCTCTTAACAACTGAAAAGAAATAAACAAAAACTCTGCTGCCATCTTAACTATGGAGTCTTTACTGCTCCTCTGTGAGAGGGAGGGATTAGGCAAAGATCTCTTGTTAAGTAAGGTGCTATCGGAAACCCAACCACATGACAAACTAAAATGATAAAGTATCCCTTTGTGAGGAAACAATCATTAATTTGTTCTCGGTATGGACTAATTGTTTTTAAACCATGATTTCATTTAAGCTGAAATGCAACCCTAAACTTTCACTATTCCTTCCCAGAGAGCTATGAGCAGAAAGTTGCCCAGATGTAGCAGAGGAATTGTCACCACACAATGGGAGTGCTGTTTAATTTTTAAACAACATCTAGGCAATCTTGTTTGGTTTCAGTCCTACCAAAATCTGGGTTCATTATTTCTCTGTGGCCATGAACTAGACTGCTGGATTTTTATAGGCTGTGGTCTACAGTGGCACTTTAGTTTCAGTTTTGCAGGCCAAGCTTTCCTGTGGTGTGAAGGCTAATGTACAAGAGGCATAAACAGCTGGCTTCTTATTTTTATCTACAAAGCATAAGGAAATTTCAGGTTTCCAAAGAGCTATCAACAAGAGGTACAAACTGTGCATAAAACCTCCTGAAAAGTGCCAAGCTTAAGAGTATTTGCCCATTGAGGGGACTGGACTAGATGACCTCTCGAGGTCCCTTCCAGTCCCATGATTCTGTGATTTATAGGTAGCTCAAAACAGACTCACCTTAGTAATGTAGCTTATACCCATGCTGCTCTACCAATGTGTCTCAGCTATGAGCTGGAGGGCACCATGTGTAGGGAAGAATTTCAAAACATCTTAATCTATTTATCATGTTCTTTGTGATAGTTAAAGGCCTATCCTTATTTCCACTAAAATACCTGATTTTTAGGTGGTTTTGTCTTTTATGTAAGAATTTGCTGGAGTTGCTATTAGAAAATTTGGGGCTCTTTAAGATAATAAAATAGCTCAGCCCGGCAGTTACAGGCTTGAGGCACGAATCACTGAATGGGATTCTTTGGCCTTTGTTATGCAGGAGGTCAGACGGGGCAGTCATCATGGTCCTTTCTGGTCCCCCAGAAATCAATGAATCTATTAATTCTCTGTGATTGTGAAATGATCTGGAAGTATTAAAGGAGGGCAAAAAACACATGAAGATTTTGCTCCCTGGGCTCTGACTGAACCCCTAACAAAGGCTGGCAGCTGTAAGTGCTGCAGACCGCTTTGGTGACAGTTGGGGAGCAGATGGATTTTGTTCTCCGCTTATAATTTGTTTTCGTAGTATCTCAGCTTCAAGCATGCTTGTCCTGGCAGCAGACATTAGAGTTCTCTGTTGGAGGCAAGAGTTTTGCAGGGGGCGTTAGGTCTCCCAACCCCAAAGAGGTAGGGAAAGGATGAAATTTCTTTTACTGTGGATTGGGTATCAACCCACCTTCCATGCAATAGGGTTGCATCTGCAAGGAACATTCAATCTCTTGTTAAGTAGTTCTACATGGCCTATGCAACAGCTTACACAGGATTAGCAGCTATCCAGACCCAGGGGGGTCTAAATGGGCCAGTTAAGCATAGAAAGGTAAAATGTTCAGGATTTGAGTATCAGAACAGGAACAGATTGGTGACCGTTCACAGCAGCCATCCCATCCCCATGTCACTATTGCCAGGATAGAGGTTGCCTTTAGGTTTATTCTGTTCTGTCTTTGGACAAAAATTGTTAATAATGTTGCAGCTACTTGGCCACAATTTACTTGTTTACATCTGCCCTCATTAGCACCTTCCATTAGCCAATCAATCTCTTTTTGTTTTGAATGTCTACATGCCGCTGCCTTGTGCTGTCTTTCCTTCTTGTCGTTGTTTGCCCTGAAGAATATAGTTTTTAAGAGCCTCTGTGATTGAATAGTTTGTAACTGGCACCAGGTTGGCATTTGAAGAGTGTGCAAAATGAATGCAATGCACACAGCGGGGGGTATTAAAGGGTTGTTGCTGGGAAACCAACCCAGAAACTGGCCTGGTGACTCTAAATGAGCTGGAATTACATGAGCATATTTACATGGCTTTAACTGACAAGGAAGCGTCCTCCTGCCAAGCTACAGGCTTCCAATGCATTCTGGTTTCTCAGACAACAAACCTTAGCTGTTACTTCTCAGTCCCAAGTATGGTGTATAACATAGCACCTGGTTCACCCGTTACAGCCAAGGACATTATTTAGGTCTGAGCTAAAATCAGGCTAAAATGGTTTGATAATGAGTAGCTCTGAGGTGGAGACAGATTAAAACCAGGGCCAGTTATCCAGATCCCCTGCACTTGAGTAGCTTGGATATAATGAATCTCAGGTCTTAACCGCCTTTGGTTTTAGTTTTGCAAAACAAAACCTGACGGGTGAGGATTTTCAAAAGCCAAAACCACTCCTCAGTTTTTGCCCATCTCCAAGATAAATAAACAGTGTTTCGGTCTGTCCTTCGTTCAGGCTAATGTGCCACATGGATGCTTCTGTGTTCCCCTTGCAGTCCCTACAGATAGCCTTCAGTCATTAATGTTTTGCCAGTAGTATACATATAAGAGACACGTTGCTCAATAAGAGTTACATAAATATCTTGGCTGTAAAATAGACATTTTATTCTCTGTTTAGCAAAGGGTCCAACAAAATGTGCAGTCTGTAGTTCTTCTGCACTTTATATAACATGCAGTTAAATGAAATGCATCCTGTTGCGGATGGAAATAAGCTAAAAGTTCAGCTGTGCGATCTGCAATTTATAATGACGTCTATCTTGTAAGTCAGCTACTGAGTTTGTGAACACTCTGATTTGGAAGATAGGGAATCCTGCCTTATTTCCCTTGAGACTTCAGCAACTGGTACTTCATTGTGTGTAGGTGGCAGATGTAAGTGGGAGAGCAACATTTTCCATTGGATCCCTGCAAAAAACAGAGGAAAAAATATTAGCTGCTATTGTCTCTGGCTAATTTTTTCAGAAAAGATTTTGGGTGCTTCTATCTGTGGGTGCCCAACCTGAGAAATCTTTTACAAAGCACTTGTACAAGAGCTGGGTATTATTATTATTATTTATTTTTTATTAATGGGGCCTGATTTTTCAGAAAGTGCTAAGCACCCACCCTATAAAAATCAGACCCTTTTAAGTTATTTTCAAAGCTGTTTAGGGAGTCTGGATACATAATTCCTGTTACTTTCAGTGGGAATTAGCCATTCAAATCCTTTGAAAATTGCTTTGGAAAATGTCAGTCATAATGTCGGAAACCAAAAATCAATGAGAACTTTTGAAATTCTTGGCCTCTGGTCATACTTTTTTTGACTCTCAAACTGTAAAATGTCATCATTGATTTTGCTACTGATTGCTTTCCCGCCTCCCCAAAGCCCTAGATTTGAAGCAAATAAATTCTCTGTCTTGGATATTAGAAACCTCAAACATTAGATTGAATAAAAATCCCTTGTAAAAACTATATCATTCTAAAATAAGGGCCCACAAACTATTGTAATTTGTACATATCTGTACAGGTTTATGTTACCATCTGCAGTATTTTCTAGATTTCCAACATTATGACTGACATTTTCCAAAGCAATTTTCAAAGGATTTGGATGGCTAGTTCCCACTGAAAGTAACAGGAATTATGTATCCAGACTCCCTAAACAGCTTTGAAAATCTCAGCACACATCAATAGAAGATGTGTTACCTACTTCTATTGAAGTCAGTGGAAGTTTTGCTATTGGCTTCATTAGGAGCACAAGCATGAACAGGCCTCTATGGTTTGCCTGAAGTTTCTGGTTGGGTCAATCCAATGACATTTTGCACTCTCTGGGCCAAATTCTCTGCTGGTATAAATGGTACAACTCTTTTGGTGTTTTACCCATTTACAGTAGTATGGAATTGGGCCCTCTATATTTTCACAAAATGTCATCAAAGCACTATAACTTTCTTCCTGTTTTAACCATTCCTCAATGGAGAAGAGTAAATTTTACTGATATCAAATGCCACAAAATAGGGATCTCTTAAGGTTTTTCAATTATCCCAGCTGCTTCTTACAGGAGTCCCTCACCCAAGACCACTAACAATCTTAGAGAACCCCGCTGTTTGTTACCTTGTTAGAAAAACTTAGAGATTTCATCTGGGCCACCCGGATCTTTCAACAGCCGTGAAGAATGTTCTGTGCACACGGAACAGAAGAGTTGCAATGATTGCAACATAATGAACAAAAAGAGTTACTGTGTAGCCCTGTGATAGGTCATGAGCAATCAAATATTTTTAATTGACTGCAAACAGGAAAAGAGGCAACTCGCTGGCTTTGAGTAAGCAATCCAACAATACATTTATAATCTTAACAAGCATCCTGATCCAAAGCCTTTTAAAGTCAATGGCTTAAAGCCATATAATTAGGCAAAGAAATGAGGGAGTCTTTTTTGTTCTATTCAGGATACAAAATTACATTCCTTGACCAGCACTCTACCTGCTGTATGAGGACGAATATAGGATATTCAATTAAGGTCTAATCTGGCAAACCCTCAGCATGGAACTCCCGTTACTCCTATTCTTCCAGGAGAATTTTACTCTTAGATATATTTCTTGTCTATAAACTGGGGAAAACACTCACAATATAGTATGGGACACTACATACATGGTGTTATAGAAAATCCTAAAATAGCTAGACAGATACTAAGGTCGGGGGAAAGAGTTCAGGTGACTTCATTTAGCTCCCACTGAAATTAATGGGATTTGAGTGCCTGTAGGGTCCTTAAAAAAAAAAACCGCAGCCTAACCAGTAAATGTGGGGATAAATTAAAATATATATCAATAATCAGAAGTGGAATCAGGCAAATATGATCAAGTAAAAAGTAGAATAAATTCCAAGATACTCAAAGTGGTAAAAAATGTCAAGCTTTTTATATTTCAATAAAAAATTTTGCAAGAAAAAGTTCATTTTTTTTCCAACTCGCTGTTCTAACTATGGAGTGGTCCACATTTAAAAAAAACCCTGAAATTTCAATGAAAAATTTCCTGAAAAGTTTTGTGGGTGTGTTTGTGGTCTTGTGTTTGTGTACGTGTGCGCATGAGTGTGTGTATGTGACAATGTTTCTACATTTTTTGACCAGCTCTCCGTGGCTCTCGCTGACCGTGCCTTTTGCACAGACTTTAGCTTTGTTTTTCACTGTCCTCTAACCAAGGAGATGCTATTTGAGCACAGAATCCAGAATATGTGTCTACCTTTGTCATGGCCTCGCTCAGGTTCACATTTCTTTGCTGGATCCATGTTTTCCTCCATCATTTGTTCTTCTAAGCACTTTACTGTTGCTTCAAGGTTTCTCACAGCACTTCTGTTCATCTCTAAAAAGAGATACAAAGATGCCTGTTGACTTCAGTAGATGTATGTTCAGAGCTATAGTTTCTTGTTGTTGTGTTCCTTGTGAATGAATAAGATATAGCTGCCAGACACTGCAGTAATTAAAGTTCTCTTTCAGTTTCTAAATTCATCTCTTATAAGACAATATATTCTTCGGTGAGATTTAACAGCATTTTCGTGTCCTGGTGAAGGATACCAACACAGAACATCTGGAGGTAATGATTATTCTAGTAAATCTTTGCACCATTTGGAAAGGAGCTGCTGTGCTGTGGGTTTGAATCAAAGAGCAAGTGGTGTGCCCCTTATCCTGCACCATTAAAGACAATGGGAGCTTTTGTCATTGACTCCTATAAGTGAAGGATCGAGCCCTTGATACTCCTAATTTTCCAGATGACAGTGGAACAATAAAGCTGTGATGTTTGTTCCCTGCATGAAGATCAGGCCAAATTTGCTTCCTGTTTGAATGATTTTTACTTTAGATTAAAAGGAAGAAAGAACAAAAGTGAAGTCTCCTTGGGAGAGTTCACTGTGTATGCGTCTGCTGTGACTGGCTGCATTGAGCTGAATACAAAATGCCTGTTTCTGCAGAGGGCAGTTTTGAGAGATTTAGAGGTGTTGAACACAGAAAACCAAGGCACATGGCTAAACACAACACAAAAACCATCAGCAGAGGGTTGCTGCTTTGACTTACCCTTCTTCTTGTGAAGCTTGACTTTAATAAATATAAGAATAATAATAGCAACAAGAAGCAGCATCACAATGATGGCTGGTATCACAATTGGAAGCAGTTGCAGTTTACTGGTTGATGAGCTGGAAAGATAAAGCACCAGGATTAAATGTGATTTAGTGACAGGGATTGTGTGCATTATGGAGCCTTAACATTGGCTGGGTTTGCATGTAGCATAGTTGCTTGCTGCAGGCTGAAACGTGAACCAAAAAAGTGGTAAATGCTCAACCCGAATCAAAGGAGAACAGTTAACAAGGCCAAGTGGCGAATAAGCCATTAGATCTGGAGTTTGATTCAGAGCAAGCCTATCTGTAGCTACTCGTGGCTGTGCCCCACTCAGTGGAATTTATAGTGCTGGCTGAATTACCCCCTGCAGAATGAAATCTCACTGCTCCCGTTTTGCAAGTTCCCAGGTTTGGTTACAGCTCTCTCTGTATAGGTTCTTACACCATTCCCATCACCATGGTGTCAGAGACCCTCTGACTACTGTCACTGTGAAAAATCTACACAGGTACTGTCAGACTGGAAATCTCAAGAGCGCCATATGCACAGAGTAAATTATGTTTGCCACTAAATAGAAATCTGGGATTTCAATCCATCAGAATGACATCTTGCCTATAGATTATAATGGACAACCCCCAATCACACAGGGGGTGTGGGAATGGCAAGAGTGTTCTTTTGGAAGATGGTGCTGCTTGTATTCAGCTCTAGGGGGAGCAGGAGCTGTGGTGAGAGGCTCTGTCCGTGTTACGTTTTATGGGATTTATTATACAATGTGGCCTTGCCTCAATCCTTTTGGTTACTGCGTACGTAATGCTACCATATATTTTCTCCCTGGCGAATCCTCAAAGCTCCTTACAAACAGGTAAACAAACTACAGAAGGGAAATCCGTTCACCCACCACTGAAATGTAACAGCTGCTCACAGCAACATTACATAAACAGTTTGGGACAGGAAGTGAAGAAAAATATTTACTCCCAGTTAAAATTATTGGGAGGCTATAAGGAAGCAGAAACTTAGCCTGGACACTGGGCTTAGTAACTGCAGAAAAGTGACATGGAATCACTGCTGACCACAGTGGCACCTCCTCCAAAACCAGTGCTTGCCAAAGCACAGCCTCCCCCAGCACCCCAGTGGGGAATTGATTGGCTACTGACTCAAAGGGAGGCGTGGCACCTACTGAATCACCCACATCACTTCCTGCAGCACTGAAGTTTCCCTGCAGATTTCCTCTCCCAGTACTAATCATAGGAACATACGAATGACCAGACTTGATCTGACCCTGTGGTCCATCCAATTCACTCTCCTGTCTATGGTCCTCTGCAGATGTTTCAGAGGAAGATGCAAGAACCTTGCAGTAGGAGGACATGGGATAATCTGCCTCCCATATTAGGTCTCCTCTTAATCCATCACAGAGATTGGCTTAGGCCCTCAAGTATGAGGTTTTATCTCTCTTTTAAAATTAGTTCACATTAATTATTTTATAATTATCTGTATAAATGTCCAATCCCTTTTTTATATCTTGCTAACTTATTTGGCCTTAACAACATCCTGTCTTGAGATGTGCCACAGTCTAATTACTTTTTCACACAATGTGTTTTTCCTTTTATCAATTTTGAATTTGCCACCTTTTAGTTTAATTGAAGGCCCCCTGGTTCCTGTGTTCTGAGACAAGGAGAATAGAAGCTCCCCATCTCTCTCCTCTGAACATTTGTTGTTTTTATAGACTTTTATCATATCCCTTATTAGCCATTTCTTTTCCAGTCCAGCCCGGCTTAGTTTCTTATCTCATCAGATCTCCTAGCACAAGGTGGAATTGCTGCAGGATCAAATATTTTTCTATTTTCTGCATATAAAGTATTTTAAATGAAGTGAATCCAAAGAATCTGAATAGACTTGGTGTAAGTTGACATTGTCAATGGTGATTGGGGTAAGAAACATGTTTGTTAACTTACCTTTCATAGATTGCATTGCTAAAGGTTACAAATCTGTCTTCAGGGGTTGTTTTTTCCAATATTCTCTCCATGACTCTGCTTGTGGGATATGTCTGATTTATGACATTTTCATGAGTGGGGATGCTATGGAGAGCAGATGTTGACAAAAATATTTTAAATGAAGTGAATCCAAAGAATCTGAATAGACTTGGGGTAAGTTGACATTGTCAATGGTGATTGGGGTAAGAAACATGTTTGTTAACTTACCTTTCATAAACTGCATTGCTAAAAGTTACAAATCTGTCTTCAGGGGTTGTTTTTTCCAATATTTCCTCCGTGACTCTGCTGGTGGGATATGTCTGACTTATGACATTTACATGACTGGGGATGCTGTGGAGAGCAGACGTTGGTGATACTGGGCTCACAGATGCAGATGGTATTGGAGCTAGTGAAGAGAATGATTCTAACAAAGAAAATAAATAATTTCAGGGCTTGAATATTTACCCTTTGTGAGTCTAACATTTTTTACCTGTGAAATGCACAGTGCATCCTTCCTGGTAACATTTTCCCACCCCTTTCATTTCACCTTGCAATCTGTTTCATGGACAAACATGCAGCACAAAAGGGACGACGTCTTTTTCACTGTGGCCTTTGGCTGTACAGAATATTATGTATAAGTATTAATGAAATCCATGATCACTTTTGGCAAGTCAGACACTTTTGCTAAAGGTCACTATCTATTATGTAGAAATGTAAAATGGATACAACATCGTTATTGCTGAAGTAGCGACCTCAGTTATTGGTTGTTTGGGATTTTTTTACTGCTGGGAAACGTCCCTATCTTTTTCTACATTAAGGGTCTAAAGACTGAAAAGTGTTTTTCTGACAAAACTTGCGTTATTTTTGCCTTTAACTGGGGGTGTGGAGGTGAAAAAAAACTAACTCACTGACCCAATAGGGGAATTATTAAAAAATTGAGGTTGAGAAATAAATTTGTGAGGTCATCTTGAAAGCAAGAGCTCTATCTATCTCTGTGTTTGTCTGGTACCTACCACAGTGGAACCCTGATCCTGACTGGGCACTACAGTAATATAAGAAGTAAATAATAACAACAATATTTAATATGATTTCTCTTTAGGGAGAGCTTTTCAAAGGCATAAAGTATAAATGAACATCCATCTTCCATTGAAAGCCTGAGGGAACTGGGCATCAAACTCCAGTCTGTGCATTTGAAAATCTCCCCCTTAGTCTTGACTTTACCAAACATTTCCATTTCTGTCCATTAATTGTCTGTTGTTAGGCTGCTATTCTTTGATCAACAACAGGATAAGAATTAAGCTGAGCAAAGCTTATTAATCAGTGTGATGACTTTTCTTATCACCTGTGGCTGGGAGGGACACATGGGCTATGATAGGTGAGAATAAAAGAGAGAGAAAGAAGGAGGTATTAATCCCAATGAGCAAATCCCCTCAAATCACATACCCTTTTGAACGTGTAACTTCATGGAGGATGTTTGCTCTGGGTCTCCATCTTTAGCCCCACACCAGTACCATCCTGCATCCTTTTCTTCCAGATGGCTCATCACTACTATGAAAGTCCCATTTTCCTGGTCATCACTGATTATCCGAATTCTTCCTTCAAATGCATCCTGTACAAATCCAATGGTATCCGACACAAGGGAGCATCCAGCTTCCTTCCAGCTGCACCAGTATTTCATCTCATAATTCCGTTGTGGATCATAGTGGCACTTGGCAAACACCAAGCCTCCCTCACATCCATTCAGGAGCCTGGGTTCCCTGGGAAGAGTTGACTCTACAGGTTAAGAATATACTGGGTTAGCCTTACAGACTCTTTAACTGATACTGCTCTGAATTCCCAACAAACACATGTCAGTTTTTGGGACCATGAATGCAAATACAGTACTGCTAGCAAATCTCTATCTACAGCACCTTCTAAAAATTAATTGATCTTTCTTTCAAGACTTACCTTCAGTCACTTGTAGATCTATGGTTCTTGCACTTCCAGAGTCACCAAGCATGGCCATCCCACACTTGTACAGTCCAGAGTCCTCTTTTTTTAGTCTGTTTATCAAGATTTTGAAAGTACCAGAGCTTTCTTCAGAGGTAATAGAGATCCTTCTCTCATACTTCGTGGCCACATAACCATCTGAGTCCGCTATGATAGAACAGCCAGTTTTTCCCAGTTTGCACCAGAATTTCTTTCCACCGCCTTTGACATTTTCAGGTTGGCATTGTATTGTTACTGACCCTCTGAGCTTCCCAAGCACAAGCTCTGGTGATTCAGATACATTAGAACCTGTTTGAAGAGAACATACCAAAACATCTTAATGCAACTCCTATTTCATGTGGAACCATTTCCCTCTTTCTTCATCTTAAATTTCTTAACAGCTGTTTCAGTAAAATCTGAGTGCTTTACAGAAAAAAAAAGTTCTAATCCTACAGGTAAATAACAAGGTCTTAGCAAGGGGATGGGAAGGTATGAATAAGAAGTCAAAGTTGGTGCAACAACCACTATCTTAGGTTGAAATGCTCATGAGTCAACACTTAGGACAGTGGTTCCAAAGGACTCTGTAAATGTGGCACCAGAATATTTCGAGTCTGGTGTTGCAGACTCAGAAGAGAGATTTGGATCTGTACCTTTTGCAATCAGCCTGTTGTGAAGATCCCCAGCTACTGTACTTTCCAAAACTGTTAGATTCATGCTGAAGAATAAGGCTTTGTTGCTGTTGCCTATGCCACATCTGTACGCCCCAGCATCATTCTGCTCCAACTGTGTTATTTGTATTGTGAACGTGCCATTCTTAGGGAAGTCAGTGATGGATGCTCTGTCTCTGTAGTCTTCAGAGATGAAAAAACTGGTAGAAATGATGGTGTTGCAAACTCTCCTGGCTCTTGATATTTTACACCAATATTTTCTGTCATGTCTGTTGGTTTTAGTCGGTCGATAGAAACATTTGATAGTGACTGATCCTCCAACCTCACCTGTCAAAAGCTTTGGTCCATATAAGGCACTTGAAACTGTTGTAAAAAAATGTAGAACATGCATTAGCCAATTAGAGGGCCAGAGACTCAGCTGGTGTAAGACAGCACGAAAGTCAGTGGAGTCTTACTGATTTTCACCAGGTGAAGATCTGGCCCAGAAAGTGTCATAGTTATTCTGGATAATGTATGTTACTGTAGATGAGATCCAGGTCTCTCAAATCTCCTGTTTATTAAAATTTGCTTTAGAGGATAAAAGATTGGATAAAACCCCTTGTTGGCATTGTGTATCAGCACATAGCCAAAAACTCTGAGCTCCTACTCAAATAATGCACAGTCTTTAGCCAGGTAAAACTATTAATGCCAACAAGAATTTTGCCTGAGTTAAAAGCTGAGTGATGCATGCAGTATTTTGGCCATGCAGATTATGGGCTATATTTAGTGATGAGCAAACCCCAAAATAATCATGAATAGTTAGTATTTACAAGGCCTGTTGTGTCCCTGCTTTGCAGCCTGTGTTGTCATCTACATCTATATAAAATGCTTCCAAATCTGAATTCTCCATTCATGGCAGTAATAACATTTTACACCTACTTTGCAAATGTATCTTTCCATTGGCTTGTGGGCTTTTGATCAGGTCTCAAATGGAGATACAGGGCTTGCTGCCCGGTTACCCCACATCTTGTGTAGTCATTTATACCAGTGTAACATGGGCGGGAAACACTGTCCTCATTTAAAATCTTTTCATACCCCTCTGCACTTACTTGGCACTGATATTAATGGCTGCACAAGGTGCAGGGCAGTGGAGAATCAGGCATTTAATCCTGAAAGCACTTTACAATTCACTAATTTTCACAACACCCCTGTTAGAGAGACAAGGTGGGTGAGGTAATATCTTGTATTGGACCAACTTCTTCTCCAGAGCTCTGTGTAGCTCAAAAGCTTGTCTCTCTCTCTCACCAACAGCAGTTGGTCCAGGAAAAGATATTACCTCACCCACCTTGTCTCCCTAATATCCTGGAACTGACACAGCTACAACAACACTACATACAACACCCCTGTTGGACAGGTAGGTGTGTCTTTTATCCATTGTGCAATGGGGACATATGACTCCAGTAGCCCTGCATAAGGCTTAATGTTCCCTCATTTTAAAGCCAGATTTACCTTTGTCCCCTGCAAGTCTGACATTCTCTCACTTTTATTATGGTGATTTGCAAAAGGAATGTAGTTCCCAGCTACTCACCTTGTAGCAAAGTTAATAAAACAATGAAGACAGCCATGTTTAATCTCCAAAAAGCGTTCACAAGGCAGACATCTGAATTTGACTCTGGTTGTTTAACTCAAAAGATGCCCTTTCAGATTCAGGTGGAAATCTGAAGCTCTGACTTTTTCCTTTTACCTGTCATCAACCATAAGGAAAAACAGATAAGTGTTACTGGGATTTTCTGGAGACTGTATGGAAGTGAGGCACCCAAACTGCACTGAAATTTCAATGGGAGCCAGACATCTAACTCCTTGACAGGGATCTGAAAATCCAAACCAGCATGAAATGTCACCGACCCAATGGGAGGATGTTTATTGAGGATAATACTGCTTTTGCACTTGCATCCAAGGATCTCGGAGCCTTTTTCGCATAGAGAAGCAACTTGCCCAAAGTCACACCATGAGCCAATTGCAGAGCTGGGACTAGAACTTAAGTGTCTTGCATGCCAGTCTCTGAGGTTCCATGGGTCTGCTAGCTCCTGGGCAGCTGAGGCTCCATGAGTCTGCTAGCTCGTGGACAGCTGTGTGTCCACACTGCCACCTGCAGTGAAATAGAGAACAACAGCCTATGAACCCTACAGTTTCAAGCACCACCAGCTATCCCACCCATGGCAGTCATGACTGGTGGAGCCTACTGTGTTCTTTGATTGGCCCAGGCACACTATTTTAGGTTTAGGGAAAACACCTGGAGACTGTCTGTGCAGCTAGCGGGCTTCCTGGCTTGCAGCTGCAACAGACCTTACTGCATGCTCCTGATCCCTTGCCTTGCTCCTGGCTCCTGATACCTAGCCTTGGTCCCCGGTCCCTTGCTCTGCACCTGACCCCTCACCGTCTTCCTGTTCCACTAACACAGCTTCGGCAGGCTCACATGGCTCTGACCCAGCTCATCAACCTCAACTCAGACCTGATTTTATGGCATGAAAGTGATATGTATTGCTGCATCTGGGCTTGAACCTCTAGACTGAATTTGGACCCCATTCTCAAGTCCTCTCCAACCCAGGCCCTAGCCTTGACCTGTCCCCTCGTAGCTGTAATCACTAGACCAGATTCTAAGTCTTATTGCATGCTCAATTCAGAAAATAAACAACTTTTATTATTTGTACAGTGATGGACGTGGACAATATGCAAACAACACCAACCAGGAACTAAACCCATGGCGGAGGATTTACAAAGTGAGGGTACGAGTTGGTACTGCCTTTCACAGTAGCACACATACTGAACAAAGCAGCATAGCGGTATAGAATCAGAGAGCTTTCAGTATTGTTCTGAAGACAAGAGATGAGGCCTGGTGAATATTGAAAGATAATAATACTTAGCTCTTATACAATGCTTTTCATCCAGAGAGTGACCAAAGTATCATTACCCCATTTTCCAGATGGGGATACTGAGGCACAAGGGGGCATTATCCAGCAGATCAGTGGTAGAGCCAGGACTAGCCCCGAGATTTCATGAGTCTCAGTCCAGTGGTGTAACCACTTGACCACCTTGGGATGGGAGGCTGTTTTAGGACAGGAAGAGAGAACAATGAGAGGCAAACAGGTTGAACTTGTATGTTCCTGGCATTGAGTGATGTTCAGTTTCTCAGGGAAGCACAAATCTGCCTAAATAAGGGCTCTAACTGGCCTTTCTGGGTTCGTGACCAGCCAAAGCTGTGGAGAAGAAATTAAAGATTATCAGCTCAGCAAACTCCAGCAGAAACAGCAGGTGGTGCTTTGGGATTCCCCAAAAGTTCCGTACCAAGGGGAGATTGTCTTTTATTTATGATCTGCAAAAAAATAACTCTCTTCCTCCCCTTCACTTCTTGTTGGAATTTTTTGGACAGCTTTGCTGCCACTTTTAGCTCTGAATCAAGGCAAGGTTCATGAATCCAACTCCCCACTTTGGGGCAGACAGCGTTTGGAGTTACTTCCCCATTTTAGTTAAAAATTCACTCTTCGATGTTTCATTCCGAACAGGCTTTGTTACAGTTCTTGGCTCAGGAGTTGCTCAATCAGTGCGGTTAAAAACACTGCTTCCTACAGACACACAATGAAGGTGAACATTTGTAGTTGTGAGGTTAGTTAGGTCACCTCAAAGCATTTCTGGAGGCAAGAAAAGGGAAATGAAAAGGTTGTTAAATCCATAGTTGAAACCAACCATGGGTTTGGGCTACTGCAAGAGTATTTAGCCACTTCTGTAAAGCAGTTGTCATGAAAAGTTCTAAAGGCTCATGGATCTTCTTATTGTTCATGGCAGGTATCTGCTTGTGTTCTAGGCATGTCTCTTTGAAACATGAATGGAATATCAGTGCCATAAAGGAACTCCACCACATGTTCCTGTACAGGACTGGAACACAGCAGTGAAGTGGCTAAGTATTATCGTGCCCCTTAACAAAGGGGGAAACTGAGACACAGAGAAGTAAAATGACTTGCCTAGAGCCTCTTGCAGAATGGAGAATAGAACCCAGGAATTCTGACTCCCAAGTCTATGCTCTAACCATTAGACTTTGCTGCCTCTTTGCCCTTGGAATTTCCTGCAACAACCAATGTTAGGGAGGGTGCAAGTTGTTAGAATGCAGGCAGATTAAAAATATTTATCAGTTAGCGTCACTTAGCTAAAAATTCAGGTATAATACAACAGCAAAATTAACCTCTCCTCTTGTGAGATCCTTAGGCAGGTTCAAAAAGAGAGCAGAACGGGACGTGATGGTGATGATGAAGGGGTATTACAGATAAAGATGGGACTCAGCCAAAACTCTGGGTCTGAACACCACTGAACTTGGAAACCCATATGAGATTTTTATGTCTTGTTCTTTTTTCTTATGATGGTGTGGACTCAGTCCTGCCCTCTGCTGTGCTCGGGCCCAATCCAACTTCCTCCCTATAATGGCAACAAGATATGGGAAGGGACATACTATAGGGAGTCTGACCCCCACACAAAAGCAGCAGAGCAGGGTCCTTGGTCTGTAGGAGAATGCAAAGGGCTGAGCCAGTCTGAGGCACCAGTTACCATAGTCTATGCCACATGGTCTACAGGGTAGGATGCATGTCCCCACCAAGCCAAGCAGTTGCTATACTACCACCAGCAATAAGAGCTGCTTGCCATGCATGTTACTCCTGCTCAGTCATGTGAACTTAGCTCTTGCTACACTGGAATAAACCAATGAACCATGTGCAATGGGGCTGGGGAAATGTGTTCTTCTCTTTTTTAGGCCACATGCTGAATTGGTTGTGACGACGCAGCTGGAACAGGGAGTAGGAATCATCCTCACTTAACCCCTTGTTCGCAGTTCATGGGACAGCAAATACAACTCCACTGGCCACCTACTTCTTCATTTCATTTCATCTCATCTCTCTCTGTTTCTCCCCTGGGCCAATGCTGCCTTCAGTACAAAGGTAAATAGCCCCGGGGAGCTTTCAGTACAAGAGGCAAAAATCAACCTCATTTTCCTCCAAACACAATTGCATGGCTGCCCCAGAGGCTGTCTGAGCTGCCGAGTTATTCAACGGCCTTAAGGTCCAACTTTGTAGTCGCCAGGGGGGGGAAGGGGCACCGATTTTAATAGAAATGAATCCTACTGGGTGAGTTTCTTTGGCCTGCGTTAAGCAGGAAGTCAAAGCAGATGATGATAATGGTGCCTTCTGATATTGAAATCTATGATACCAATCAGCAT
Source organism: Gopherus flavomarginatus (assembly GCF_025201925.1). Taxonomy (NCBI): domain Eukaryota; kingdom Metazoa; phylum Chordata; order Testudines; family Testudinidae; genus Gopherus; species Gopherus flavomarginatus. The sequence continues at coordinate 13,463,217 of NC_066621.1, read as the reverse complement.
CAAAAGGCTGTTTTGTGAGTAAGCCAGAGCCATGTATAAAACACCATGGGCCAAATTGTGGTCCAACGGATGTCAGCTCACATTGACTTCAACAGGACCAGGCATTAGTCCTTGGTCCCTAACAATGGACATTGCAAAGCTGGTCTGGCAGCATCGCTGCAGGAGTCACTTGGTAGTTAGCACAAAGCGTATTGCAAATAGAGAGAGACCAAGGACACCCAATTCATATCCAGATTTCAAAGGCACCCAAAGTTCAGCGGCTTCAGGTGCAAGATTCTGGTTTGGGCCCAACTGCAACTGAAGATCTGTTGAGATTTGCTGCAAAATCTCATGAGAGTAGTCACTGGTATGTTGTTCGTGCTGACGAAGCTATTACATACTGGCATCGTCTGTTTGTTAAAGTTCAGATATGGTGCCTATTGCCATGGCAGCTGGGCACCTCACAACTGGCTTATAAATAAACAAGTTTAAACTAGTATGGCTCAGCAAAATGTGTGACTAAGAAAAAATCAACATCGTCGGAAACCCCTTGCTACAGGAGTAGCCGGCTAATTAATTAAAAGTGTTAATTTTATCCCATGCTATGATGATCACCAATTCTGGGGTCCAGAAAGGGGAAGGTCCTTTACCAAGAAAGTAAGAAAAAGGATGAGTTTACAGGTAGAGAGACACACCCTACTCGGTCTTCCTGAAAAATGTGTATCACGTTACCATCCGAAAGAAGCCATTTCTTCTTTTTATTGCACAGCACCAGGGACATTTAGTAACTCAGAATGATGCTTTGCACAAGAACTTCCAGTATCAGGGTAATTTTTAGCAAAATGGAGCAAACAGCATTAAAAATCACAACAGTGCCATTACTAGAGTTTAGAATGATCTATCTGTCTATATATTATACACATCACTGCAGTATCGTCATTAGTTTCATATCCAATTCATATTGTATAACTACAGTTAGTTAGTGATGGCTGGTCAGACCCAAAGGTGTGTAGGTGAAAGTGACATGTGGAGTGCCAATTTATAGTGGTAGCCAGAAATAGTGCATTGAATACAATAGACTGCACCTACCATTCTACCCTAAGGAAACGCTCTTCTGCACAGATTGGCAGTAGATTAACACTTTTCTCCAAGAGCAAAATGATTTTACCTACCTTAAGTTACAGTGAATCTTTACTGTAGACTTTCTTCTAAATCCATTCAAGATGGATTTAGACACCTGAGGGCTCTCCCACCTGGCAGCCTGGTTAGTATGTGTTCAGATCTTGATGTTTATTCCAATTTTTTTATAAATGTCCAAAACTTACACATGGACCTGTTAAACTTTTCTTCTTCTCACATCCAGGCCCCTGGAATAGTTTCCCTTCCAGGCTGCTATCACAGATTTGCCACCAAGAAGGTATCAGAACTGATTGAAGAACTTGACAGGAATGCGAGAAGTTCCATCAGCGCATGGAATATGGAACCCCAAACTTCTTCTTATGTATTTGGCTCCTTTGTTCACAAGTGTTAATGAGGTAATACATTTTTTTTTAAAAAAGAGAAGTTATGATCAGAAACAGCTAGGAAGAAGGAGAGGAATTCCCCTGCTTTCTGGGTGACTAACAGATGTTTTAACACGAAGCAGCCTGTTCTTCTCCATAGCATAGAGTCTAATATCCTTTTACATCTGATCATATATTACCAACCAAGACTCTAATGTGAATTCATTCATTAACTTCTTTTAATGGAACCTTTCAGCATCTTTTCTCTGCTCCCTCCCCCAAATCTGCAGTTCAAATGAAAGAGAACATATTAACTTCTTAAAGTGCACCATTATTATTGTTATTGTGGTAGCATTTAGGAGCCCTAGTCATGAACCAAGATTCCACTGTGCTAGGTGCTGTACAAGCACAGCACAAAAAGATGGTCCCTGCCCCAAAGAGCTCACAATCTAAGTAGAGTGACTGCTACATTAAGAGCACAGCATGAATATTGCCTCTTGATATCACAGATGCTGCATAACAAACACAAGTACCTGGAAACAATCCCTTTTACTGAGCAATATGAGCCTATTTTTAAGCATGTCTAGCATCGAAGTCCAGGTTTCCAATTTAAACCAAATGCAAATGCCCGCAGATCAAAACTGAAATTCCTGGTAAATTCATGTGATCTCCTGGCGAGTAATCTTTAAAGGAATTTTAATGCACACCCAGAAGAATATTGAGTGAAATCTTTAAATTGAAACCAATGAGTGCTTAGGGTTTAACATGTCAGTCTTATCCAACAAGAGGATATCCTCTTGACATTGTAATCCATGCAGTAGTATAAGTATTGACTATTAGATTCATGTGTAACCAGTGTTTGTACTGCTGGTAAAAACCATTCCCCCTCCCCCTGTGCTGCTAGTCCCTCCACAGAGCTGCCATCTGCTCACACGGAGTCAGCAACAGCATTGTCTAAATACCAAGGAGACAAAAATTATTTAGAGAGGTCCAGGGGAATCATAGGATGAAGTCCATGGGACTAACAGTTCCTTATCTGTAAAAATGGAGATACTAGACCTATCTCCCCAGGGTGTTGTGGGGATAAGAACATAAGAATGGCCCTACTGGGTCAGACCAAAGGTCCATCTAGCCCAGTATCCTGTCTGTGCCAGTGGCCAATGCAAGGTGCTTCAGAGGGAATGAACAGAACAGGTAACCATCAAGTGATCCATCCCCTGTCGCTCATTCCCAGCTTCTTGCAAACAGAGGCTAGGGACACCATTCCTGCCCATCCTGGCTAATAGCTATTGATGGACCTTTGATAAATACATTAAAGACTATGAAGTACTTTGAGAGCTAATGACGAAAAGCAAAATAGAAGAGCTAGGTGTTATTTTTTTATTATTGGATGAAATTAAGCAAAGTAAAATTCAGTCAAGATGTCACCACATTTTTTTCTAGCAGCGAGGTCTGTTAGACTGTAGAATAGTGTCCCAAAGCAAGTCCCAGTCTTTAAGTAATTTAAAATAAAATAATTGATCAAATGCTATAAGGAACAATCCTGCAATGTCAGAGGGATGAAAATGATGATGTAGCAAGTCTTTTCCTTCTCATTTCTGTGATTTTTAGTCAGCATTCCAAGGGTATCTCCAGGGAGAAGACAACCCACCTCCAGATTTGTTCAGATATAAATAATAATTTTAAAAGACCTCTATCCAAGGGTCTAGGTATCCTATCACATCATTAATAATACAATAAAATCCTAGCAGTATTAAAATAACCATTTAACTCAGCCAGCCAGCTACCAAAGAAACCCCCAGGAATGTTTGATGATGGACAGAGACTGATGGCGAATCATATCAGATAATCAACGTTCTTCAATCACTTCTATTTATTATGGGAAGTGCAAGCCGCACAATCTCAACAACATGAGACAATTGCCTGCAGCCATCCCATGGCAGGTGGCGAAGACTTGTTCATTCCAAGCTAGTCAGTTACAGACATGCTAATGAAATAAAATCATATTAGAGCATTGCAACATAGCCGAACTGAACCAATCGCCAGAAGACAGGGTTAAGAAATAAGAGAAGCAAAGAGTGTAATCCCAGAGTGCCATGGACTTCATTTGAAAATATCTTTTGCCTGGCTCAGTAACTGGGTTTGAATTATTCATGTAATTTTTATCATGGTGCATTTTATATGTTGCTTGTTTGGTGGTTTTAGTGTTGTTTTGTGAGATGGGTTCACATTGTAAAAAGGTACCATACAAAGAAAATGTATTTAGTTATTTTTAATTAAAAAATTAAAACCAAGGTAACTGTGACTGCTCTGCACTGACAAAGCTCAGACATTTATAATGCCAGGGTTAACATGGTTACTACTGCAATTTGGTTTGGACAGGTACGTTTTAATGTGTGGTTGCAGCTAGAGTAATGATAATACTCATTTCCTACTGGGAATTGGAGAGAGAATTACGATTGAGTCATTCATACGCACATAATTTCTGATTAGCTCTAAATAAATTGCCTTAATTAAGAAGGGAAAAGTAGTTAAGGGGTGTGTGTGTGTGCGCACAGGAGATTCTTTCCCTGGAGATTTTCATCTGTGATTTCTTCAAGGGAAAATGTGGTAATAGAAAAAATTAATCAGATTTATTGTTGAGACTGCTCCAGAGTAAAATGTGGCCCTGACACTTTGTATTTTCATGAGGTTTGTAGCAACAGTTACTTGAGAAATGGCCCAGAATTCATGAGACACATGGAAGAGTTAACATGATCTATCTATTAGAGGGGTTGTTCTATCTTTTTTTTTTTCCCCCAGTGGTAAAAGGGCTTTAAAGGTCCTGATCTTGCATTCCTCATTTTTGAGGCCCTTTTGAACCCTGAGAGATGAAGGCAAATCTTCATTAAGCAGATGTGCATTCTTTATCATGTTATGATTAGTTCTACTACAGCAATAATCTCTATTGCTCTATGCTGGATCTGCGCAGTGAATAGCTTTCAAAATTGATTAAACAGCTCAGCAACTATTCACCCTCAAACAATTTAGTGCTCTATAAATTGTGGAGCAATAAGAGACAAATGTACAGTCTAGGGTTGCCAAGTCCCCAGAAATTAAAGATTAACCTTTAATTAAGAATTATGTCTTGATTAAATCTCCAGGAATATGTCCATCCAAAATTGGTAACCCTAGTACAGTCCTTAGTATGTCATACACACAGAACAAACCATGGGAGTTTGACAGGGCTCTGTAGAACCCACCTAGTCCCTGTATCCATTTTGGGAGCTTCTTCCAACACACCTGTAGGGAACCCAACATGGCAGCTGGATGGGGAACATGCAGGTCTTTGAGTTCCCCAGGCCAACAGCTCTCTTTCTACAGTGATACTTTTCAGTTATAACACTCCACACATACCATTTCATTATGTGCCCGAGGTGCCTTCCACTAGTGTAAATAAGGAGTGTCCCACTAAGGTCACTGGAAGTTAAAGGAATTAAACCTGTGTATCTGAAAGGAGAATCAAGCACAGGCTATTCTCGTCCCAAATTAGTGCTGAGTTGACTACCCTAAAGGGTGAAGTTCCCTATCTCATTCTGCAGCTGTTGCTGTACAGGCAAGTAACCCAGAAGGGAGAGGAAAGCATCTGTGAGGGGAGGGGATTTGCTAAATGATTAATCAAACATTGAACCAAAGGGCCAAATCCTCGGGACATTGCCTCAGTTCTCCCTTGGTCCTGACTGGCAAAGTCCTGAATCTTTAATGGAAGCCTTGGCTGAGCACGTAAGCAGCTGAGCAGTTTGCCCCCACTGAAAGTAGAGATGCAAACAAGAGCTCAGTTCACTTCTTGCCACATTCTGGGCAGTGCAGGATGTGCCTTGAAATAGATATTTTTATTTTTGCTCAATCTGGTTTTAAATTGCTGTTGAGTTGTGGCTTCTATCACTTCCCTTAGGAATATCTTCCCCAGTCTAACAGATCTCTCAGAGTAAGATTCGCCCCATGCAGAAGAACATAAGCAACATTTAAGCCCTATTTTGAGGGTTTAAGTGGGGCCTGTGCTTTGTGCTAGCTCTTTGCATACTGGGGAATTTACTCAAATTCTAGGGATTATGTCCCAGTATGCAGCTTGAATTTTTTTTTCTTAGTTTCACTACATTACTCCTAGCTCTATCCTCTGGGATGATAAGCAGTTCCCTCTCACCTTGGGGTTTATACCTTCGTGTGGAAGCTCTTATCGTATATACAGGCCTAAATTTTAAAATGCGGTCACTGATTCTGAATGTGTCTGTTTCTGGGCCCACTTTAAAGGGGATTGCTTTTCCCCAGTGTGGAGCATCCACCCTCTGAAAATGAAGCTGCTTTAAGGTCTCAAGTTGGGCTACCAAAATTGGTAGTAACTTCCGAAATTTGGAATTCTTGGGTTCTGACTAATCACATGAGATATTGGTGAACTAACTGACAATCTGTGGATGGCTTTCCATGGGCTATCAATGCCCTGAAACAGACACAGAGAGCAGGTGGGAGCTGAATGTAAGATTGGCCATTTTGGTCAGATCAATGGTGCATCTTCCCCATGATCCTGTCTTCTGGCAGTGGCTGATGTCAGATGAACAGAACAGGGCAATTTATTACATGATCCATCCCCTGTCATCCAGTCCCAGCCGCTGGCAGTCAGATGTTTTGGGACACCCAGAGCAAGGGGTTCCTTTCCTGACCATCTTGGCTAATACCCATTGATGGCCCTATCCTCCATGAACTTATCTAATTGTTGTCTGAAATGAGTTATATTTCTGGCCTTCACAACATCCCCTGGCAATGAATTCCACAGGGTAACTCTGCATTGTGTGAAGAGATACTTCCTTTTGTTTGTTTTAAACTTGCTGCCTGTTAATTTAATTGGGTGACCCCTGGTTCTTGTGTTGTGTGAAGGTGTAAATAACACTTCCTCATTCACTTTCTCCACCCCATTCACGATTTGTGATGGGATGTTCACCCCACACCATCCCTGAAGAGGTTAAAATGGAACAGAAAGGGCTACTTGGTAGGATGGGCTGCACCTGGGTGAGGTGAAGGCTAGATCTACAGCCCTAATTGCACTTGAAGCCCAGCTGGGCAGGAGAAGGAAGGGCTTCTACAAAGCCAGGGAGAAAAGAGTAGTAAGGGGGTTCAGGGGGAGGGAGTCTGGGAAAATAAGGAATAGGAAGAAACCTAGAGAAAACAGCAGCAAGGGTGAGACTGTGTGGACCTTAGCTGCTGAGTACAGGGTCTCCAGGCTGGAACCCAGTGTAGAGAATGGGCCCGGGAAAGTGGCACAGACAGGGAAGTGAACTTTGAAGACTGCCTGAAGTGGTTTGTTTAAAGACACTTTGATACCCCCAAAGGAGCAAACTATAGTGAGCTGGTCAAAAGGCCATGCTATGAAGAGGAAGCGCTGCAGCTTGGGGTGTGTGCAAGAGGCTGCCAAGTGAGAGACTGGGACAAGGGGCTGAGAAACCACAAGAGGAGGCATCAAATCAGCACTGAGCTAATCCCCAGGAGGCGACACAACAGTGAGTGGCATGAATCCAGTGATGTGATTTTCTAGATCTCTCATCATATCCCCTCTTATCCATTTCTTTTCTAACCTGAACAGGCCCAGGCTTTTTACTCTCTCCTTATACCGTAGCTGTTCCATACCCCTAATCATTTTTGTTTCCCCCACCCTCCTATTTTTTTTTTTTTGAGATGGAGAGACTTGAACTTCGTGCAGTGTGGGCGTACTATGGATTTATAAAGTGGCCTTATAATATTTTCTGTCTTATTATCTATCCTATTCATAACGGCTCCGAACATTCTGTTAGCTTTTTTGATAGATGCTGCACAATGAGCTGATGTTTTCAATGAACCATCCACAATGACTCCCGGTCTCTTTCTTGAGTGATAACCGCTAATTTAGAGCCCATTACTTTGGGTATAGTTTAGATTATGTTTTCTAATGTGCATTACTGTGTACGTATCAACATTGAATTTCAGCTACCATTTTCTTGCCCAGTCACCCAGTTCTGTGAGATCCCTTTGTAACTGTTTGCAATCAGCTTTGGACTTAACTAGCTTGAGTAATTTTGTATCATCCGCAAACTTTGCCACCTCACTGTTTGCCCCTTTTGCTATAGCACAGGTCCCGGTGCAGATCCTTGGGGGACCCTGCTATTTACCTCTCTCCATTCTGAAAACTGATAATTTATTCCTACCCTTTGTTTCCCATCTTTTAACCAGTTACTGACCCATGAGATAACCTTCCCTCCTATACCGTGCCTACTTTGGTTAAGAGCCTTTGGTGATGGACCTTATCAAAGGCTTACTGAAAGTCCAAGCACAGTATATTCCCTGTTTCACCCTAGTCCACAGGTTGGTTGATCCCCTCAAAGAATTTTAATAGATCAGTGAGACATAATTTCTCTTTAGAAAAGCTACGTTGACTCTTCCCCAACATATTGTGGTTATCTACATCTAATAATTCTGTTCTTTACCATAGTTTTGATTAATTTGCCTGATACTGAAATTAGGCTTACTGGCCTGTAATTGCCAGGAATGCCTTTGGAGACTTTTTTAAAAAATCAGTGTTATATTATCTATATCCACTAGTCAGCTGCTACAGAGGCTGATTTAAGTGATGATAGGTTACATACTACAGTTCTGCAATTTCATATCTGAGTTCCTTCATAACTCTTGAGTGAATACCATCTGATCCTGGTGACTTTTAACTATTAAGTTTATCAGTTTGTTCCCAGACCACGTCTACTGGCACCTCAATCTGGAACAGTTCTTCAGATTTGTCACCTAAAAAAAATGGCTCAGGTGTGGGATTCTCTCTCGTATCCTCTGCAGTGAAGACTGATGCAAAGATTTTATTTATTCTGAGGATGACTTCTGCATTTTGCCATTGGGAGTCATAGTGCTGAGCCTGAAATATTTGATTAAACCTCCTAGTGAAACCCCACAGCAGAATGCAGAAGAGGAAGCTGGGGACAATATATGATTCCTTACTTTAATACGCACAAAGATTCCTTTTCACTTCAGTTTCATGATTTAGCATTTCTGGTGTTAATAACTTACAGATAATACTAGTTCTGGGTAGGGATGTAGGGGAATTTGGGCCTAAAATGAACAATGTGGCCTTGCAATCAGGGAGAGGGGTGGAGTATGATTGTCTTGTGCACCTAGCAATTCTTAACCCAAAGAATGGACTGACAGTCCTGAACCAGAGGCATCCTGGTGTGGGGGTGAAGTTGTTCCTATGCCCTGGCTATTCTGCAGTGGATCAAAATTGTCTTTTTGTTCTGTGTGTACAGCACTGACCACAATGGGATCCTGTTCTATGGCTGGGATTCCTGGGAGCTATGATAATACAAATATGAGGAATAATGATCATGATGGCCCTCAGATGCCATTGCAGCCAGGGTAGAGCACGCTTGAGGACTGCATCTTGCAGCCAAGTGTGGCCCTAGGGTAGTGGAGCCACAGTTTGCTCCTCATCTCTGTGCCTGCACTAATTGTGGTCTTTATCCACCCAAGTGGTGCAGCTGGGGGAGCTTACCTCATGTCTGTTAATGTGCATCAACATAGCCCCTAGGGGAGATAGGCTCCTGTGGTGAGAAGGGAGTAGGTGTCCAAAGGCCCAGTCAGTTGAAAGCTGGCGTTTGGTGTTGCTGAGAGATGTCAGGTTGTAACACCCATTGTTTTGTCCCATTTCCAGCCTTCCCATGGTACCCCTCATATGGCACTGAGCCACTGGTGAAATCTTCCTAATTTCCTTGTCCCACCCTGTTGTTTTCAGCCTGTCCTGCATAGCACATGTGAGTTTGCTCCCTCAACAGACTGTAACTTGTGACCAATTCATTATTCTCACCAGAGCCCCCAATGAGTCACACTAGGGGGGGATGGTGCAGTGAGCTGGGTGTTAGCCAGAGACATGGGTTCAATTCCTTGCTGTCACAGGCTGCCTGCATGATCTTGGACAAGTCACGCAGTGTTTCTGTGCTTCAGTCCCCCTGTGCAAGTGGCCATAATAAACAGCATTCTCCTACCTCACAGGGGTGCTGTGAGGAGGAATACGTTCACCATCATGAAGTGCAAGATATTACAGAAATAGGGGGCGTGGAAGTGTCACAGATAAGTGCCGAGTTACAATAAACAGCTTTCGGCCTCCGTGACACATCATAGAGACCTGCTGTCAAACTGGACTCCTTTGTTCTTTTTCCTTATTATTTACTCCTCTTGGGGAGTATTGGATATGCTCAAAGGTTGCTATTATAATTCTCTTACAGCCTCTGATAAAGCAAAGCCTAATTATGTCTTCGATACTGTTAATAGTTCACTTTCATTGTGATGCCAAACTAGCAGCCAGGCTTCCCATTCCAGTGCTTCTCCATTATTTAATGATTGGACTGAATTTAGAGCTGGAACGCTGCTGGGGTGACATCCTTTAGCCATCCATTGAACAGGTGCAGCATGGGCCAGGGGAAAGCAGGCTGCCTCCACGTGGGCATAAGCTTTTCATTGCAGCTGTGTGAAGCAAATAGGGAAATTTCTGTTCGAAAGATGCAATACCCCCTGCTTCTCCCATCCCCGCACTTAATGGCCTATTGTCCTCATTGCTGGTGTAACTACAGAGGAAATGCCCTCTGCAACATGGTGATAGGGCTGGTATTAGCTTTGTGAGTAATTGAGTGGGTTTGGGTGGTGGTTCTGCTCCTGTGTCTGAGCAGCTGGTGTTAGCGCAGGCAGAGAGTCCTGTTCACATAAGAACGGCTGTACCGGGTCAAAGCAAAGGTCTATCCAGCCCAGTATCCTGTCTATTGACAGTGGCCAATGCCAGGTGCCCCAGAGGGAATGAACCTAACAGGCAATGCTCAAGTGATCTCTCTCCTGCCATCCATCTCCGTCCTCTGAGAAACAGAGGCTAGGGACACGATTCCTTACCCACCCTGGCTAATAGCCATTAATGGACTTAACCTCCATGAATTTACCGAGTTCTCTTTTAAACCCTATTATAGCCCTAGTCTTCACAACCTCCTCAGGCAAGGAGTTCCAAGGGTTGACACTGCCAGTATCCAACTGCCTCTTCCTTTTATCCCCCGGTCACCCTCACTCTGTATGTTTACCTGGAAATGGCCTGCTAGCAACTCCATTTGCAGAACTGACCTCTTCACAGCTAGGGTTTCCAAGCCTCCCGAGTGGCTGACACCCCACAACTCAAGTTGGAGAATATTTAAACATTTAAAGCACCGGATTCTCTCTTCTGTGTGATTCTGCTCCTTGCTGGTCTCTATAGCATCAAGCATCAGTGTAGGTCTGTTGTCAGTCCCTGCTGGCAAGTAAGCCAAAGCCCTATGCATGTTCCACTGGGGATGTGCTCCCTAAGTTAGCCTAGGCCTGTCTGTGTTCCAAGCATGGGCTTTATTATATTCATATAGGACACCATTCTGGGGACCCTTGTGGCCTCAGCCAGCAGGTTACTTTATTTGTCCTGAGCCAAGAAATAGGGTCAAGGCACCATCAATTAGGATCAACAGATGCAAAACAGGACAGGGATCCTGGCTTAAAAAATATCATCCGTCTCATCAGCCTTTATGTCTTAGTTTTCAGGTTAGACAACACCATTTTGTTTAATCAAGTAGCAGTTTCTAAGCAAGAAGTGGTGAAAGCAGACTTGTGTCCTCTGCTGGCTACCTGCTCTTGCTGCGCTTTCCTCTCTAGCTGTAATTATTTTTAGTTGAAGGTTTAGCTGGAAACATCCAGTCAGAAGCCGAACAAGCAGTCTAGAGGACATTCCTAACTAAGATTTACTGCCTGATTCAAAGCTTAAACTATCTGTAACCAATGGCAAAAAATACATAGCAGTAACCCTGGGTCTGAATGAGACAGACCAAAACCAGGAACTTTGAAATTAAGGATCTGTCCTCATAACACAGAATGTGGTCAGTGTAGCCAGCAAATGCAGAAATAAAGGGAACAAAGGCAAATGTAGGCTGAATTGTACTGTGGGCAGAAAAAAATCATATCTATTGGAGTGCAGAATAATCTCCCAAATGAAATGACAAGACCCCAGAATGGCTGTTTGAAGGCCATTTGCCTTCCCTTCCTGTTTCCACAAGGAACCCCCAATACAGCAAGCCAAAGATGCAGCACGTATGTACAGGTCTGCAGGCGCATATAGTAGTCCATCAGTGCAAGCTAGTTCTGCACAGGTCTGTGGGGTTCCAAGTGGCTGGCTGAGCCATGCTCTGAAACATAGCGTTGTCCTTTGGACACTGTTTCAATTGTGGAACAACACTGCCTCCCTCTGGCCCAAGAAAGAGACACGTCTTCCCAGAGCTCTTCACTGCACCATATCTCCTGACCGGTGCCAGTAAACCATCCTCAGACCAAAGGGAATCTGTGCACACCTAAGGGAATGGGAGGATGGATGTTGTTATTATTGATAGTCACCGTTATTTGTCATGCAACAAATGGTGCCTGACATAGCAATCTGGTGCACCAAGAGCTGTGTGTGCCCCAGATCCTCTGCTCATACAAGCAGGGTGCTGCAGCTAAACCAGGGGTCTGCAACCTCTGGCACGTGGATCACCAGGGTAAGCCCCCTAGTGGGCCAGGCCAGTTTGTTTAACTGCTGCTTTGGCAGGTTTGGCGGACTGCGGCTCCCACTGGCCGCAGTTCGCAGCTCCAGGCCAATGGGGGCAGTGGGAAGTGCCGTGGGCCAAGGGATGTGCTGGCCGTGGCTTTCCGCCGCCCCCATTGGCCTGGAGCTGCGAACTGCGGCCAGTGGGAGCCGCAGTCCGCCAAACCTGCCAAAGCAGCAGTTAAACAAACTGGCCTGGCCCACCAGGGTGCTTACCCTGCAAGCCGCGTGCCAGAACTTGCTGACCGCTGAGCTAAACTTTCATGTGATTTTAGGTAACAGGTCCTGCAGTGACAGCTTGGGTACTGGAGTTCCCATGTTTATCTACAGAACAGGTATAACTTGGGTAAAGGCAGGCAAGCTTCCTCCCATGCCGTTACTCCAGTCTGACTCCCGGACACAATGGGGTGACAAGGAAATTTGGTCTCTCTGGTACTTTCAGCCCTTGATCTCTGGGCTGAGGCTGCCAGCCAGTGTGCCCAGAGCAATAGTAACTTCTGGGATGTGGGCCCCTGGCTACTGCGATGGACTGAGACTGACCAAACTCATGACACACAGGCCAGCAAAATAGACCTTGAGTGATGACAAATACTTGCCACTGTTAACCTGGGCTGGATGTGAAACAGCTGCACGGAGAAGAAAATAGTCTATAGAGCCCATTACTGCTCTCCTGAGCCATCTACTCACCACAAGGCTAATCTTGAAGGAAGCAGACCTTAGCACTGGGAATTTCACAAGCAAACCTGGCCTGGTGAAATCTCCAACCTTGTTTTGCAATCTCAAGACACGTGAGCACAGTCTACATCAGAGCCACACCTGGGGCCAACACAGAGCTGGGGTGTAAACTGCTTTACCTAACAAGCGAAGGGGCAAAAGAGAGGAAAGTGGTAGGAAAACAATCATAGGAGAGTATCTTATAAAGTAGAGTCTTTCCCTGTTTTATCACACCCCTTCATGGCTGCTTTTCTTGCTATCCCCTTCCACCACCTGAGCGTACCTTACATCACCATTTGTGATATCTCTGTATTTGGCCTCTTGTGGGGTCCCTCCATCCCATGGAGGATTTGCCCATCACCTGGGTTTCTAAGCACCAAGTATCCATAAGCTGCAAAGATGCAGTTTTCCTTGCAAACTTTTTAGGCTAAGAAAAAGCGGAACTTAACCCAATCTTGCGGCAAATGCCCCCTCTGCATTTCATTACTAATGAGCTGGAAATGCAGCTGGAGGGAGCAGAAGAAAAGCACAGGGTTATTAATGCTGCCTCTTACCCCTAGGCATGTGCAATAAATATGCTTCTTGATGTATGTGACACACTCAGAGCACCCTCGGAGTAAAGACCTAGTGAACAGTAATAGATCCTAGGGTCAGAGTTTGACTCTGACAGGAGGGGCCTGTTAGGGCATTGAAGGAAATGAGCTGCTTTTAAGTAGCAAAGCTGCTATTCCCCCCTCCCCCCTGACTGAATTCTGACTGGGGCAGTGAGATCTCCTCTGCACCTCCTGGCACACTCCAAAGCTGGCAGAACAGAGCTGTGAAAAACTGCAGAGAGGCCGTGTTAATGCTCTGACCAACTTCAGAACAACGAGCGTCCTGGCCCTTGAAAATTCCTTCTGACTGCAAGGGGAATGTCTTTGACTAAGTGGGTTCGTTCCTGTGGTGCTGCATGTTAGACTGCAGTGCAAGCCTTTCGGGGCAGAGGCCATGTTCCTTTATGGACTGAGGAGGTCACACATTGCAGGAGCTCAGTGAATAATAAAAGATTGTAAAGCACTGCAGAGTTCTTCAGGATGAAAGGTCCTTTGGAAAAATAAGAAATAAATTTTAACAAAGGTACACTGGACTGGATTTGGTGTCCCTACCCCTTCCACACACGCACATTGGTGACCTCTGCAGCTGGAGCCAAGTTTTGACTCTTCTCCATCTTGAGCTGTTAATAAACAATTTTGGCCTATGTGGCCTGGAGAAAAGGAGGCTAAGATGCAGTTGTTTACAGTGAATAAGTACACCTGGAGCTCGATTTTTTTTTTCCCCCAAGGATATAGCTCCCATATTGGGGAGCAGATTTTTAAAGGACCAACTTCTTCTTCAGAGCTCTGTGTTTTGAAGTTTGAAAGCTTGCCTCTCTCACCAACAGAAGTTGGTCCAATAAAAGATATTACCTCATCCACCTTGTGTTTCTAATGTCCTGGGACTGACATGGCTACAACAACACTGCATTCTTCATGGCTCAGGTATTTGAGATTCAGTGCTTGTTTCTAGAATATAGTTTCATTGATTTGTATTTACATCTGAGGTTGATGTGCAAAATTCAGAGCCAGATTCCAAACCACTCCAATTCAGGAGAGTTCAGATCAGGGGCATTGGACTTTGCTCTGTCTCTGTGTCTCCTGCACATTGACAATAGAGTGCTTAGTTTGTGGAAGGCAAGAATGATAAAACATCCAAGATATTTCCTATCTGGAACACGCAAGAGATTGAACACCTGCCCTGCTAATGAAAGTTCTATCTATAAAACCTTTGAGTTTTACACTGCTACCCATTACTGTAATATCTGGGTGCCTTCTGTGTAAAATCAATAACAGTAGCAAAGTCCCTAGTGGACTTCATGGAGTGGTGCCAGGTACATCCACTATGTGCTGGCACTTTGAGGAAAGCTGGCAGGCACAGTGCCATCTGCCTTAGCAGGGATGCAATCAATAATTTGCTATAGTCATTTATTTGAATTGCCCTCACAAGATAGACACGACACTGCTTCTCTCAGTGCGTAAAGGTACTGGGTAAGGAAATCAAAATTAATAACATTTCCTGTGCACCAGACACAGAGAGCTGGGTTTCCACTGCAATGTGTGTTTTGAATCACATGATGGTGGAGCAGAGCTTTCTATCTCAAAGAATCGTAACATGCTACGATGGAACACTTCACTGCTGAAACACATCCACTTCCAGCAGCAGCGGCTCCAGGCACCAGCGCTCCAAGCATGTGCCTGGGGTAGCAAGCCGCAGGGGATGCCCTGCCAGTCCCTGCCAGGGCGGCAGTCAGGCTGCCTTCGGCTGCTTGCCTGCGGGAGGTCTGCCGGTCCAGCAGATTCAGCGGCAGGTACGCCAAATCCGCGGGATCGGCCACCCCTGGACCCCAGCAGCAATTCTTCACCATCCTCAGTAAGCAACAGTGTTTAGGAGAAGTGAAGAATAATGTATCTGTCTCAAACTGCACGGGGGAATTAAGAGTAGCAGAATGCTACTGAAAATTGGCCAGGACATAGCGGTGAATGCTCCTATTCCTGCAAATAGTGCAGTGGGAACTTCAGTGACAACATATGGTTTTACATCTCCACAGAAAGGTGGCACTAGCACCATGCTGAAGCACTGGTTAGGTACTGGCTCAGATGCTGTATCATTGTTTACACCTGTACAGTGCCAGCTCAGGGTGACTGCATTTTTATTTTGCACATGTGAATGATCCACACTGGGTGCAAGGAGATAGAGCATCAGGCCCACCAATTCCTGAGTTTCCTCTAGATACTTCCCATTCAGGTAGGGACCTAGTCCAGCTCTGATTTGCGTATGAGATCTGCTGAGAGCACAGTTTGAGGTGCTACGTCCACAGCCAAATATCCTGCCTTCCCAAGCTGGCTGCCTTGAAACTCAGCAGCACCTCTTACCCTCCTCCACCCCCTCTATAGTGAGCACATAGGAGGAGAAGTGCAACTTCATTGGAAAATGAGGGGGAAATCCAGACAGATGGTTCCCTCTGGGATAAGAAGAACAGCTTGTGCTACCCAAAGCCGTGTAATAGCAACAAAAGAAACATGACACAGTCACAGGGATAGGTCTGGATCTAAAGCCAAACTTCCCACAGGTTCAGAGTGTTGGGATCTAGATTCATTTCGCTGCAAAGTATGTACTGTGCAGACCTTTGCACATCCCCTGGTTGTACAATCCCCTCCAGAAGCAGAATCAAATGAAAGCAGTGTTTTGCAACAGGACTTTCTGCCTGTGGGAGAGGACCACAGGTGTTGACAGATTGCAGTTAAGGATTGCTGTCAAACTGGCTTGACTAGCAAAAGTCAGTCGGGCCTGATCATAAAAAGAACACAATGTCAATGCTTGGATATGGCCAGGTCCTTAGGGTGGAGTCAGATTGCTTTTGGAGTAGAAATTAGGATGATCAAATATTTAAAATACTTTAAAAACAACCAGCAGCAGTAGTACTGGGAGGAACATGAGACATACTCCCAGTGATGTTTGTAAAGCCACTCCAGTGCTAACAGGAATGTGGCACAAAGAGACTTGAGCGTATTTATTTGTAGCCAAGAGTTGTCCCTAAAATTAGTATTGGTTCAATGGGCTCTTTCCTTAGTCTTAAAAGTTAGAAATGGGGCCCAGGCAGAAAATTCAAATCAGGACCTGGTTTCCTGTGGGCATTCAGCACTGGGGCTTTGGTTCACCCCATCTCTAATAAAAAGAGAGCAGCTTTCTCTTGCCTTATTTTGATCATTCAGTAGCATATGCCTGTAAACCACAGACAGATTCTATAGTCAACCATACTAGTCACTATTCTGCACACCTGCCCACATGGCATAATATAGTACAACCAGGTATCTTGTGGCAGGGTTACATGTCGCTCTGAAAAATCTGGGACTGACTCCATTGCAGACAGAAAATTAGGCTAGTGGGATGGCAGTTCCTATGTTCTCAAGTACGGCAGGGCAGGCGTAATGTTACATCCTGAATCCTTTATTGTCTGCTCCATCATGCAGTGGGCTGGTGAAAACAGGCAGGTCAGATTCTGAATGGTTGGGGCAACAAAAGCATTACACAGACACAGCGTCACAGAATATTTTCCACCAGGGTTATTAATACAGTAATTGGTTGTGAGACTTCACAAACTGCCTTCAGCATCCTGCAGAGGATGGTGCAACATACATTTTAGAAACACTGATTTTTCCTGAAGATTGAAATTATTAATTAACAAGAGGAGGTCAGACTAGATGATCTAATGGTTTCTTCTGGCCTTAAACTCTTTTCATCTATGTAGCTATTTACAGTGAGAAAGAGCACGAGCGCCTACAGGTTAACCAAATCGGGGCCCTACTGCACCAACATATAGTAAATGACAGTCCCTGGCCCAAATAGTTCAATCTGCAAGATAAGTCGTAACAGGTAGATGAGACACTGGCATGCGACTGCTAGTAGCAAATATCTCCAAAGGCTGGTGATGGGACTCTTGATGAAGATGGCTGCGAATTACTATAGAAAATTATTTCCTGGGTGTCTGGCTGCTGGGTCTTGCCCACATGCTCAGGGTCTAGCTAGTCACCATATTTGGGGGCTGGAAGGAATTTTTCGCTAGTAGAGACCATGGGGATTTTTTTGCCTTCCTCTGCAGCATAGGGTCTGGGTCACTTGCAGGTTTAAGAGAGTGTCAGTGGTTGAATCTGTAATTTGAAGTATTTTAATTGTGATTTAAGGACTTCAGTAACTCACCCAGAGTATATGGGTCTATTACAGGAGTGGGTGGACAAGTTTCTGTGGCCTGATCATGATGGTCTCTTCTGGCCTTCTATGAGACAATCAAATAGGTTGGAGTGCTAGGTGGGGACGACAGGCTAACAACACTCATGGGAGGTGTGCAATGCCTAGAGAGTGAGGAAGTGTGATCACTACTTGGTTGCAGCTTGCTGTGTGCATCATAGAAGAGCAAAGTTATAGGTGAGTCACAATTTGCGCAAACAGGCCTTCCTCATTATGGAAATTACCTTCCTTCATATAATGAGCAGCTGATGAGAAGTAAATCTGTTCTTTTACCAGAAGTGAAACAACAAGGCATAATGTACAATATATGGGGCCTGTAATATCACCATGGGGCATTACACTGAATCTATACCCAACACTTGCTAACGATATGTAGTTGTCAGGGCCATGTTATCAACACATCCCACCTCCGATCTTCAGTGCTCTGCAGTTTTTTAAGCAATCTCCTATCAGTTTTGCAAATCAGTGAGAGTTAAAAATGAAATCCCAGCCAAAGAGGTGCTCTTGCAAAACAACCCAGATAAGTTATCATTCTGCAAAGTCTCCTGCATAACGCACCACAGCTACCCCTCCTGTCTCTATTGAGCTGCAAAGTTACAGGGCATTACAAGCCAAATGCAGCTGCATTTAGTTAACATACACTGACATATATGTGCGTTCTCTGCTTGCCAGAGTTAACTCACAATTTATGCCATAATCCAATTGGATGCCATAATCTAAAAGGGCTGGGCCAGGTCAGAACATGGATTCTGTTACCAGAAATGAGGGCAAAGGAATTCAGTTTGATATTAAGATTCCAGGCTGATAACCCATGGCTTGACTTGTAACCTTGAGTGCCTTTGATCAGGAACAGTCTGTCTTGAAACACACAATGTCCTTCATGGAGCTTGTCATTTACAGTCTAGCCTAACGACAGCTGCTTTTTCCAAGTGCCTCACTGCTAACAGAAAGGGAACTTCAAAGTGACTGTTTTTCTTTAGTACCTTTGAATCTCACTTAGAACAAAGAACAAGAAAAAAAAAGTGTTTGAGAGAAATGTCAAACATTTGCTGAGTTCCACAATGCACTCTCCTGCGCTGAGTTAGCATGTGGAACTCTCTACCATGAGACTTTATCAGGACCAGGAACATAGCTGGATTTAGAAGAGGTGTGGAGACTTGAATGGCTAGAACATCCATGTTTACAATACATTTTTGAAAAGAATGGAAGAAATCAGTCAGCCCCTGAAGAGGAGCATTTAGAAGAGAGATAGGAAAAACTTAGTTTATGAGACGGTCTTCCATACTTGCTCACTTTAGAGTTTGCTGCACCTTCCTCTGAAAAATGCCATAGGGTCCCTAATGACCATAAGTTGTCCCAAACCTTGGTTTATGTTGAATCTAAAACATGGCACCTCTGCCCTAGCACTCTGAAAAGGCATTGGCCCAGCACTGACCCAGACATTGTGAATCACCATCCTACACAGGGCCGGTGCTACCGTTTAGGCAGCCTAGGCAATCGCCTAGGGCGCCAGGATTATTCGGGGGGCGGCATTTTGCAGGGTGGCGGCAGGCGGCTCCGGTTGACCTGCCGCAGTCATTCCTGTGGAGGGTCCGTTGGTCCTCGGCTCCGGTGGAGCTGCCGCTGTCATGCCTGCGGGCGGGCGGAGGGCTGCTCGCTCGGCTCTGGTGGACCGCCCGCAGGCATGCCTGCAGCAGCTCCACCAGAGCCATGGACCAATGGACCCTCCTCAGGAATGACTGCAGCAGCTCCAGCGGAGCTGCGGGATCAGCGTGGGGGGCGGCGAAATGGCCGTGCACCTAGGGTGCGAGAAACCCTAGTGCCGATCCTGATCCTACACCACCTGGGTTTTCCTGGGTGCTCTCTCATTCAAGGGCTGACCCAGCAAAACCTACTTAATGTAAGGAAGCTGACAAGACAGTTGCAGGCTTAAACAGCAACAACATGGATATAATCATTAACCATTTGTATGGCACTACCACACAGATGTTCTGACTGAAATGGTGTTCCCCTGCTGCTAGACGCTGTACAAAGATGATAGCTTGTGCCTTAACCTCTCCTCTGACATTAAACTAGCATCATACTTTTGTCAATCACCCAAAGAATTGGTGGTGAATGTAACCCCAACACCTAGTTACACTTCGACAAATTGCTAGTGGGGCCATCTCACTTTGGGCAGCGAAGTCCTCTGTGTTACCAGCAAGGCCGAAAGGAAATGTAATCTCAGTGTCTCACAGGCACTATCTACTGCTCCATCAGGACTATACTGCCCTAGATGTGTAATTTTTTTATCCATGTGAGTTTACTAGGACTTATCACCCAACAAAATATACCACATTGGCCTCGTATTACCTTGCTCAGATCCAGCACAACTGGCTTATTAGAATCAAACATGAGACCCTGCTGCTTGCTAAGTGAGGAGTAAAGGTCTAATTTCATGTTGGTTCAGAACTGTGTTTATATGCTGGCCACTCAAAGAATCTCATGACTGGTACCTGTTTGCCATACTGGCCAAATACAAAGAAGTCCTAGAATATCCTGAGCTACAATCACAGTGGGAAATGATTATTAATCATCATAATACACTCTAGTTACACAGCGTCTTGCAGCAGAGGATCTCCAAGCTCTTTAAAGGCATTAAGTAAGACTCACAATTATCCCAGGAGGAAGGTATAATTATCCCTGTTTTACAGAGGGGTATGTTAAGGCACAAAGAGTAACTTGCCTAGGGGTGTATAATGAGCAGTACTGGGAAACCGATTCCAGGGGGTCCTGCAATTTAGGAGTGTAATTCAGCAAGGTGCTCAAAGCATGCAAAATGTCACACTGAAGTCACCTCCATTGAAGTAAATGAGACTACACAGGTGCTTAAAGTTCTACATGTGCTTCCTGAATCAGGACTTGGAATCCTAACTATTAGCAAACACTATCAATAGCATGATCTACTCCACAGCTGACATTCCCTCTCTTAAGGCAAGGGTATGGCCGTGTCTTTCTACTCGGGTACAGGGGCTGGCTTCCTTACCAGGGACTATGTCTTTTGCTGAACTCCAGGTCATTTGCAGGCTCAGTCCCTGGCCAGTGAGAGAGAAGAATTTAGTGAAATTAAAAAGTGGCCAAGGTTTGAAATAGATAATCAGTGCTCTAATTCACGTCAGAGGATGGTAGGCGTCTTTCCCTGCTGTGTGAACCTAATGACCCAGCAGGCACTTGGCTCTTAGTGTCTGGGTTGGGACGACATGGCAGATCTGAAAGTGAAGCTAGGGGAGCCTATCTATAATTTCTGCTCAGACCTGCAGTTTTCAGTTTCTGACATGCATGTATATAAAGGGGCAGAACCCCTGCTAGTATATTGTCATGGCTCCAGTGAGGTCAACGGAGCTGCAACAATTCACAACAGCTGATGAACTGCCCCAGGTTGTGATAAACTAACAGCATGTCTAAGCCAGAATATTTCAATACATACTGGAATATATGCCCCATTAAAAAGCCAGAGACATTTATCCCATGTCTCAGATTCAAAGCAAGCAGCTGTAGAGAATCCAGCTAAAACATCTTTCCCACAGGACCGATTTATTACATTGGCTAGTGTCGAGATTGAGAAATGTCTGTTTTCAAATGATTTCATTCATTTAAAAGGTTGACGTTTACTTTTCACCCTGTGGGTGGGCTGTTCTGCTCTTCAGCTTTGGGAATCAGAGATTCCCAGGCCAGACGGGACCAACAGAACATCTAGTCTGACTTCATGTATAGCACAGGGCAAAGAATTCCACTCAGTGATTTCTGCATCTATCCCATATCTTGGGGTTGAGCTACAGTATGTCCTCAGATAAAAGGTGCTATGTATCTGCAAAGTAGTAGAAGTTGTAACAGTTTCCCATTGAGATTGTGGCACATCTAGGTTGTCAAGTATCAGGGAGTAGCTATGTTAGTCTGAATCCACAAAAACAACAAGGAGTTTGGTGGCACTTTAAAGACTAACAGATTTATTTGGGCATAAGTTTCGTGGGTGTAAAACCTCACTTCTTCAGATGGCATTTCACCCTGGAGGATGCCAGCTATGCTGGGATTAAACCCAATGGATGCATCCAAAGAAGTGAGGTTTTTTACCCACGAAAGTTTATGCTGAAATAAATCTGTTAGTCTTTAAGGTGCCACCAGACTCCTTATTACAACTAGGTTGGTGATTTCAATGCATTTTTATTGATGCCAGCTGCTTTATGAGATTCCTTAAGTACTAAGAACACAAGAAAGGCCATACTGGGTCAGACCAAAGGTCCATCTAGTCAGTATCCTGTCTTCTAACAGCAGCCAATGCCAGGTGCCCAGAAGGAATGAACAGAACATGGAATCATCAAGTGATCCATCCCATCTCCCATTCCCAGCTTCTGGCAAACAGAGGCTAGGGACACCATCTCTGCCCATCCTGACTAATAGCCATTAATGCAATCTGGAACCAAGAGGGAATCAGGATTTAACTTCCTTATTAAACAATACAAAGGTATCATCTTTGATGTTATCCAATTTTAATAAACTACTTATCCTGGATTTGAGGTGGGTTGTTCAGTTGGGTGATAAATCTTGGTAAATTCACATAAGAAACAGAAACTACCTGTCTGAGGATATGTCTACACTACGGGATTATTCCGATTTTACATAAACCGGTTTTATAAAACAGATTGTATAAAGTCGAGGGCACGCGGCCACACTAAGCACATTAATTCAGTGGTGTGCGTCCATGGTCCGAGGCTAGCGTCGATTTCCGGAGCGTTGCACTGTGGGTAGCTATTCCATAGCTATCCCATAGTTCCAGCAGTCTCCCCCTCCCCTTAGAATTCTGGGTTGAGAGCCCAGTGGTTGATGGGGCAAAAATCATTGTCGTGGGTGGTTCTGGGTAAATGTCGTCAGTCATTCCTTTCTCTGGGAAAGCAACGGCAAACAATCATTTCGCGCCCTTTTCCCCTGGATTGCCCTGGCAGACGCCATAGCATGGCAACTGTGGAGCCCGTTCAGCTTTTTTTTTTTTTACAGTCACTGTATGTGTACTGGATGCCGCAGACAGAGGCGATACTCCAGCGCTACACAGCAGCATTCATTTGCTTTTGTATGATAGCAGAGATGGCTACCAGTTGTTCTGTACCGTGTACTGCTAGTGTAATTTGGCAATGAGATGACGGTTATCTGTCCTTCTGTGCTGTCTGCTGCTATCATGGGTGCCCCTGGCTGAGATCGGCCATGGGCGCAAAAGCAAAACTGGGAATGACTTCTCTAGTCAATCCCTTCTTTATGGTTTCTAACTATAGTCAGTCCTGCCTAGAATATGGGGCAAATGTACTAGAGAAGCAGTGTATCAGAGAGTACAGCTGCTCTGTGTCAGATCCTGCAAAAATGATGAGCTACATGCCATTCACGGGGGGGGTGCCCCTGCAACAACCTCACCCGTTGCTTCCCTTCTCCCCCAACCTTCCTGGGCTACCGTGGCAGTGTCCCCCCCATCTGTGTTATGAAGTAATAAAGAATGCAGGAATAAGAAACACGGAGTTTTTAGTGACATAAAATGAGGGGGAGGCAGCCTCCCGGTGCTATGATAGTCCAGGCAGGACATTAAGCAGTGTGGTGGAGAGGAGCTCAGCATCACACTGCTATGATAGTCCAGGCAGTACAGAATCTTTTCTTTTCATATGAAAGGGAGGGGGAAGATTGAAGCTCAGCCCCCAGTTCCTATGATGAAGACAGTCACCAGCCGTTCTGTACCATCTACTGGGAATGACCGGGAGTCATTCCTATTTTTACCCAGGCGCCCCTGGCTGACCTCACCTGAGGCAAGCCAGGAGCACTCACGGGCTGATGGTGTTGACAGATATCATTCATATTGTACCATCTGCCACTAGGGAGGGAAGAGAAGCAGATACTTCTCTTCACTGCTGCAGCATCGCGTCTACCAGCAGCATTCAGTAGACCTAGGGTGACATTGAAAGAAGTCAAGAAACGATTTCTTTCTCTTCTCTTTCACGTGGGGGGAGAGGGAGTAAATTGACTAGCTATTCCCTGAACCACGCTGGACAATGTGTTTGATCCTACAGGCAATGGGAGCTCAGACAAGAATGCAAATACTTTTCAGAGACTGCTGGGCACTGTGGGATAGCTGGAGTCCTCAGTACCCCCTCCCTCTCTCCATGAGAGTCCATTTGATTCTTTGGCTTTCCGTTATGCTTGTCAGGCAGCACTGTGTAGCCTGGAGATTTTTTTCAAATGCTTTGGCATTTCGTCTTTTCTAATGGAGCTCTGGTAGAACAGATTTGTTTCCCCATACAGTGATCAGATTCAGTATCTCCCGTACGGTCCATGCTGGAGCTTTTTTTGGATTTGGGACTGCATTGCCACCTGTGCTGATCAGAGCTCCACGCTGGGCAAACAGGAAATGAAAATCAAAATTTCGCGGGGCTTTTCCTGTTTACCTGGTCACTGCATCTGAGTTCAGACTGCTGTCCAGAGTGGTCACAGTGGTGCACTGTGGGATACCACCCGGAGGCCAATACTGTCGATTTGCAGCCACACTAACCCTAATCCGATATGGTAATACCGATTTTAGCGCTACTCCTCTCGTCGGAGAGGAGTACAGAAACTGATTTAAAGAGCCTTTTATATCGATATAAAGGGCCTCGTAGTGTGGACGGGTACAGCGTTAAATCGGTTTAACGCTGTTAAAATAGGTTTAAACGCATAATATAGACCAGACCTGAGCCAATATAGTCCTGATGGGACAGTACACAATCCCTGCAAGGCATTAAAATCAAAACAACCTTTATTCTAATTCGTAGGGAGAACCTTGCTGGCCTCCGTGAGATGTTCATACTTTGCCCAAGTATATTAAAGCTGTTGGGGTTACATTCACCATTTCTTTGGGTGATCCTTCATTACATTCTCCCTTCACGCGGTAACCTGGCCAAATTCCAACTCTGGCTCTGATCATAGTTTTGTCCTTAAGACACAAAACCAGGAATAAGGAGACATTCCTGATTTCTATTCCTGCCACTGCTATCCATTTCATGAGTGTACCTGAGCAAGTCAATTAACCTCTCTGTGACTCAGTTTCCCCATTGATAAAAAGGGGCTAATACTTACCTACCTCACAGAGGTGTTATGAAGCTACTTTCAGAATGTCTGGGAAGGGTTTTGAGATCTCTAAAGGTTCTGTAGAAATGTGAAGTATTGTTCTTATTAGTAGGAAACAGTATCCCTTTTTACTTTCTGTCCTAAGCTGTGGTGCAGTGTTGCTGCATTTCAACACAGAGGTGGTTGCATTTCAGTAATAATAGAGGTGATTCCTGTAGCTTCTAGAAACATTAGTTTGTAAAACACTTTTAGACAGGAATGTCATCTCATTATCTAATCTAATCTGTAATACATAGATAGATATAAAAATATCTCTATGATAGTGTGTAGTTTTTCATACCAGTGGCGCTTTATCCTTTATAACCCTGCAATTTATTTCCTCCTATGGCATCAAACAAGGTTTGAATTAATATTTGATCGGACTATTCTAGTTAAAAATAATTAATTTATGAACTTAGTTAATGAGACTGTCCCAGATAGGTAAATATATAGGTTAGAAGAGTGAAGGCAAATTCATTCTATATATCTAAGGATTATGAGTTGCATAAGGGATATAAAAAAAACTGTTTTGGCTCCCAGCAACTCATCCTGCCAGTGTTTATGGAACAGTTACATCAATAAATGTAAGTGAAAGAATGTCATGACGGATGCTAAATTTCCCAGCCCCTACAGTAAACATCATTGAAAGAATATCTGTTGCTTTGTGTGTAAACTGTCTTTTGACCAGCAGGTTTAAACTAGTCTGGGGCACAAACAGCAGCAAAAGAAGTTTCCACCCAGTTATGAACTCTTTGCACCATATACTTTGAAGTGCAAATGGTTATCTTAAATGAAAAGGAAGCAAGTTAACCGAGAGAGAGGAGAAGAAATTTCAAGATGGTGCAGACTGCGTTTGTCAGTCTGTATTAACACACAGTTATGCTCTGAAATGTGACTCTCTCGAGATGATATTGGGTGGCTCCATCTGTATTGACTCCCCATGTGTCCAGGCAAATTTCCTCACTTTACAAGTCCGAAGATGTTATCTGCTCCCTCCCCACCTGGGATCTGAAAAATCAAGATTGGTCCCGCCTGTCTCTTATGTTATCACCAGTCATAGAGATCCTGCAGGCAGAATTTAGCTGGCATCTTTGGTGATGGAAATATAAGGCAGAATAGAATCCAGCTCTCTATCCCAGAGCTGTGTCCACCTTGATGGGTTGATCACACAAGGGCACTTACCAGGATGGTTCTTTTCGTTTGCCTTTTAAATCCCAGTAAATAAGGGAAATCTGGCAGGTTTAATGTTTTATCATCAGCATGGTGTTCCCTTGGCTACCAGTGGGCTGGGAGAGATCTCATATCCAAAGGTTACACTATTGGGCTGATGCTTCAGTGGCGCCACACCCATTTACACAAGCTGTGGATTTGGCCCAATGGATGTAAACCAGAAAGGGCACCTAAAATTAGACACAGCCCGATAGTGCTTTGCTCCGCCCTCTGGTGACACACAGCAGCAGATTTGTGGGAGAGCGCTGATGGGCTCCAGCAGAAACATTGTCGATACCTCCCCCATGGAGTGAACACACTCGGCATTTCTCCCACATCCTTCCTCCCAGGGTGTCAAATCATTTACTAATATTAATTAGTTCCATCCTACACCAGGTAACCAATAACATATGCCCTTTACTGATGGCCATGCTAAGGTGCACAGAGGTGCTGTGGCTAGATGAAGATTACACAGTGCATGAGTGAAAGAGCAGAAGCTTTAGGTCAGGAATCCCAGGCCCCAGCTCTAACTTATTAAGGAAAAAAGAATTCTCACAGCTCTAAGAGGGGCTCAGAAGATACACACCTCAACTTCCCCTCTTTAATCACTCTGGGCCTAATTCACCACTGCCTTGCACCTTTTCTAGACATTTGCACCTGTGCAAAGAGGACGTAAAAAACCCTTCCACTCAGAAAGGTAGCATCTTACTGCAGCGGTGAAAATGATCGCACAAGGGGCAGGACAATGGAGATTCAGGCCTTGAGCGTTATGCTTCTCCCACTTTGTACTAAAAGAGGCTGACCTGAACTTTTTTCTGGTTAGTCCAGTTCTTATGCAGACTTCCTCCAGCACTGTAAAACAGTTGAATATTGTTTGGGGTTCTGTATAGGAGTGTGTACTCATCCATGACTCGTATGTCATGTATCTTAAAAAGAGTGTTGTTTTATTAGACATATTTTAAGACAGATATGTAGGCAGCTTTAACCTAAAGGCAATTTGATCTTGTTTATCTAAGCAAAAAGGTGGAGTCTGCCAGTATTGCTCAAAGAGCTTTTGTGTCAAACAAAACCTTTGCTTGGTTATCAGCATGATTTTGAAACAGAGGCACCATTCCAAAATGATCTTGGATAAAGGAAAGATCTTAGGTGGAAAATGTTCAGTCTAATCTAACTCCCGGGGGATATTATGGCATCATATCTGTCATGCAGTGTGGCGAAGTAGCAGTTAAGTTTCCAGAGAGAGATTGCACGTCCAAAGTTTACACTACTATGCTGACACTTGAGTGCAGAGATACCCATTTACAACAGATGTGGATCCGGCCCATGGGATGTAAACTGAAAGTGAACTGCATAAAGTAAAAGCATGACAGCTTAACACCAACATAAGGGGTGCCCCAGCTTCTCCTCCGCACTAACTCTAGCTGTCTGTGCTGTCAACAGTCTAAATTAGATCCCGATTCTTATCATGGGGGGGTGGCTGTGGGTGTTCTGTACATCCAGCCTGACAGCAGCTGCTACCTCTATCCTTCAAACAAAGTAGGGCAACTTGGAGGCCAGTTTATTTTATAGAGTCACTAGCAACCAAATTATTTATCTTCACAAGTCGTCCTATTCCAACTGTGCCAGTGCTTCCAGAGCTGGGGCATTGGAACAACAGTCACATATTCTTGCATGGTGCCACCTGGAGTTAAGCCCTCACATGTAATCTGTGTTGATAAGTGAATTCTTCTTTAGCAGGGAGGGTAGAGCTGAGCCACTCCGGTGATGTTACTTCAGCAGCCAGGAAGGGCTCCCCAGGACCAATCTGCCTCCTCTACTTCTAGTTTGATCCAGTGTGACTCCTCCAGAACAGAATACGTGGCTTCTGACCAGCATGACTGGGTGTGATCTGTTCCTAGGAGAGGCACGAGGAGGACGGGTGTGGGGTGGGACTGATGTGAATACAGGGTTTAGAAAAACAGACCACATCCTCCCTTGATCCCTGCTCACGATGAGCCCAGAGGCATGTCCCCAAGCCAAGATCACCAGGCAGTTTAGGAGGTTGCATTGTGGGTCTCTAATACAAATAACTTGTCACATGACCCACTTGTAGTAGGAAAATGGAATCCAAGAACTAAACTCAGCCTGTACTGGTGCAGGGACTGAGAAAGGGATGGGCCAGTTTAGTAGCTTAAAGCAGTCTTAATTTGTGCCCAGTTGCCCAAGTCCCCTACAGGCCTTGTAACCGCTGGAGAATAGCTGTCCCAGCCCTACCACTTAGAATCCATGCCTGCCTCCAATATGCATCTGACACAGAGGGCTACAGCAGGAGGCTCTGTGACTGCTTTGCAGCCCCTGTGGACCAGCATATCACAAGGCAACAGCAATGTGGACCCCTAGACTTGCTAGGCCTGGAATGGGCCCGTAGTAGGTCTGACTCCAGGATCAATATTCAGTAGCAGGATTTTCCCACTGGCAAAAGAGCTTTAGGAAAATTCACAGGCTCCTCCAGTGGGATCCAGTGTGTCTGTAAGATATTTCATACTGGGCAAACCAGAAGGGTTTCTAGCTAGGCACTGTTCAGTATAACTCACCTGCTTCATTTCCTCTCAATGGTGTGTGGGTTTGGATTAATGCTGACCAGCCCACAGCTAATTAAGATAATAGCTTACCTGCAAACAAACTACTGCTTATGAAAACAAAGTTTATCAAGCATCTTTCTCTGACATTGTTTGGATTCTTTCCAAGGGGTGGAACTTTTCATTTATTCATATTGTTTTGTTTGCTTTCTTTTTCTGCTCTATTTTGTGAAGGTTTTAAAGGGGTAGGGAGCTGGACCTGTTGATGAGGTTTGCAGGAAAAACACTTTTAAAAGAAAGATGGTCCCAATTCAAAATCCTAGCTCCTAACACCCCCCTCCAACACACACACACAATTTGGAGTGATTAGAAATCTTGCTCTGAATATTGTAGCCTGCACCCTTCTCTATGTTTTTAAAACACCATGGCCTAGCTGTTTACCAATATTTAAGCATGTTCCAACCAGCAGTGCTTGGTCTGTGACTTAAGACCCTAAGTATCATTTGAAGTAACATCATTTGCAAAACTGACAATGCCTACATACTTTTGAAAAATCTGGGCCTATTTGCATAATATTGACCTTAAAAGGAATGTTGATTGCTTAATTTCACTGCCAGGTTAGCTGTCTTATCTCTGGCCTGTGACTTTCGGTAAATATTGCAAGCAGTTGAAGTAGGTAGTGGTAGGGTGCATGACTTTTAGCTGTTAAATTTCCTGCTGGGAATAGGACACTTGATTTATTCACCTAACTGAACCTTAAAAATGCAAAAACTTGAGAACAAGACTTCCTGTGAGCAAATTGTAATGTGCAGAAAGATACTTGTTTGCTGCTGGGTGGTGTGTCCACAAAACACCACCTTTACTGATGAGGAATGTTGGTCATTTGGGGTCCACTTTTACTTTTGTCAGAAGAAAGGAGACATTTTAACTGACCCCCATGGCACCAATGCCAGGACTCCCACTGGACAAATTTTTGCAAAAGTGGTCATGGATTGTGAGTACCCAACTCTGCCTGATTTTTCAGAGGTGAAGCCAATAAGACATGGAGCAGCTCGCTCCCTTTGAAAATCAGGACCAATGTTTTAAAGGAGAAAATGTTCAAAAGGGGCCATACAATTTAATTCCTTTTCAACAATAGCAGCATGGGCAAAGCAAATGGTAAAATGAGATGAGATACTCTTGCTATCTGTATCTTTTTGGTTCTTCTAGTTCAATACTTATAATAAATTCATTAATTACACTTGCAGACTGAGGCATAAACTCATACAAGAAAGTATGATTGGCAGAGTAGAGGTTGGTGATGGAAGGCTAGCTACAAAAACAGAGCCTGGGTGGCAGAACAAACAGACTCAGATGAAGTTTTAGGAGGGCAGAGCTGTGGACAAAAAGGTTGCAGAGAAAAGCAGAGTTGTTTGAGGGAGCAGAGCACCATAGGAGCAAAAATGTCTGCAGCACTCACAGAACAAAGCATCTGTGGGTGGCTGAAAAGACACAGGAAATGATATGCACATTGAAGACAAGGAGGTGGTATCCGGTATAAAAGGTGCATGCAGGCCTCCTTCCAGCCATCATCATCTTTAACATTGCATTTCTGGCACTAGTAAGGTCACTCATCAGTTACTATGGGAGATGCAATTTTCCCTCAGATGAATGTGGCTGCCTAAGGCTATGGGAAGAGCTTCTCAAGCTTACAAGTGTTCACATTAGGGCAGCGGAAGATCCCAGGAAGCCTAAGGGGATCAGTGTGACAGGTACAGCTTATGACTTTCAGCTCTGAGAGGAAATGTGTATTAGCCTCAGGGGCTTGAAGAATAGTCTGACACCTGTTTACCATGCTCTCCCTGTACCACATTTCTTGAGGGAGGGGAGGATGGCAAGGGAAAGCCAGAAGTAGAGTACATTTATTAAATCCCCCTTTTACATCTGGGAGGTGGAGTCTCAAATTTCCATAACTTGAACGCCATGATAGAAGGATGCTTTTTATGTAATAAAGTTGAAACCTCCATTGATGGTATCAGCTTCACTGAGCCTGTAAATCTGAAGCAATTTTTTTATTGCTGCTACAATCATTTCTGTTTAGTTCTTTTACAGTGAGTTGCAATGTTCTGTACAAAAAGCCAGGCAACAGCAATTGGAAGAGGTTACAATAATAGAGGCAAGCCCGAGGAACATACAGGCACTAGCTAGATACTGTGAGATCAGAGAGAACCCTTCAGGGAAAGAGAACAAACTAACTCAAGGCTGACAAGGGGAGAAAAATCTTCCCCTGGTGACATCATTAAAATGTGGAATAGTTTTCCAAGGAATTGGTTGGCACTAATGACTTATAGAGTGGAAGAGAACTCCTGGGTTAAAGTCCAGCACCCTCCTATTGCAGGCAACCTCCTCAGACAGTCCAGGGTGGTCCTCCTAAATAAAAGTGTACAGAATCATGTTCAATCCTGAATTGGTAAGGGGAGCGGGCAGGGCCCACCAGCTTTTTAAAGGGTCTCATCTCTATGCCACAGTACCTGGATCTTACTATTCTAATAATGTGGGTGATGCATGACTGCCGTCATGGCTCAAAAGTTAAGAGTTAAAATGGTAATGCACTGTAACACCAGAGAATTTAGTTTAGTTGTGTAGAATAAGTGATGAGTAACTGAAGAAGAGCTGGGGGAGGGGGAAATCTGCAGCTGCCTTTTTGTTGAAGTTTCACCTCCACTTTCTAGGAGCAAGAAACTTAAAGGAGATGTGGCATAGCATCCCGCCACTGGCCAGCCACCTCACAGGAGAATGTGGGTTCTGACAGGTCCCCTACCTGTGCTCCTGTCAGTACCTCGAGTCATTTTGGAGTGGCAGACATTGCTCTCGGCTCAGCTGTGACATTGTAACACGTTTCCTCTCTCCAGCACAAAGGTCATCTGAGTGTAACACAAACACACGGTTCTGATCGTATAAAAGGTTCGAGCTGTAGAGTGGAGATCTGAAAGGCCTAAACTGTAATTGTCATGCTCACCAGCTCAGGCCTCAGGATTTTCTGTAGCGTTCATGTGATCACTCAGAAGCATGAGCAACTCCTCGAGCCTCAGGCAGCTACATTCACTGAAGGGAAAATATTGTCTTCCATAGTAACTGATATAAAACCATATGGGACATGGCTGGCAGGATGTTATGTGCCCAATGATTAATTAAAGAGTTGACTATGTTGCTCCTGGATACATGCATCATTGCAAGTTTTGCCAAGTCGGGGCAAGGCTTCATTGCTCAGGCTCATTGCTCATGAATAAATCCAATTAGCCTATACAATTTAAAAAGTCTGTATGTGATGAACTTGGAGAGGAGGCCAAGCCTATAGCAGAGAAAGATTTAGCCTTAGTGGTAGCTACCACTTCTCTAGAGTCTAATGTGCTAGAATAACTAACCGACCATATCAAGGTCAGTTCAGAAGTTGAATCAAGTTTTGCTCTGGTTACCATTCAATGAAACTCTGCTTACTTTAGTGGCTTTCACTTCGTATCACAGCAAGACCAGTAACTGCTGTCATATTATAGAAATGGAAATAAATATCACATTAAAATAGTGCAACTTTTCAGGTTTTGCCACTCAAGTGCAGAGGGAACAGTTTCCTTATTGGTTCACTGCTCCAGGTTGAGAAGATATTTAAGAATAAAACATGTTCTTCCCAGTCTCCCCAACACTTTATTGTTGAAACATACTGTCTTTTAAAGAGGAAATCCACAAATACACAGTCGTCATTTGGCCATTTATAATAGTTTATTACCAAAATAAAAAATCTCTAAGATAAAAGGTGCATAACATAAAACCTGATGACAAGGCATCAGTAGTTTGCTCATACAGCTGGATACAATAAACCAGATGTCAGATAAGAGTTCATGAAAGCAACCAACAAAACAACAACTACCACCAATTTCTACTCACTTGTATTTTTCCTCATATTTGGCAGCAGTTCTGAATCGGATACCTATACAAGTTCTATTGCCAGTCATCTTTCATGCAGAGCAGCATCAGGCACACTTACTCCTCACTTCTATCTAGGCTAAAATATCCAGGTCCTGATCACACTGGCAGTTGCATATGCATCGCTCCCCTTGGCTTCAAGAGGTACGTGCATGTGCCCAATGTGATGATCAGGTCCCAGAAAGCTTTGAATAAATGTTTTCTATTAATAAGACACACACACCTACCTGAGCCAAATCCTGCCATCCTGTCTTTCCCAAATTGGCTCCCCCTACCCTATTCAGCCACCACATGCCAGGAGTTTATGGTTTGCAAACAGTGAACATTTAGGGGAGCAAATGCAATAAACATTTAGGGGAATGTTCCCATCCATATACTTATTCCCATTACATATAAATAATTATATACACTATATACATGTGATGTCTATTTAGCATGACACTTTGAATAATTCTAATGGCTGTATTGATTCAGGTCAGCCCTCCTGAGGCCCTGGAGGGGTAGAAATCAAACTGTGAAGACGCTCATTTTTCATACTGCCAGTTCAGAGTGTGCAGAATTAATTTAAGTGTGCCTAGAACCCTGTTACAAAACTTTGCTGTATTCACCCACACGGTTTTTGTCCCATTTTGCTTAAGAGGAAGGACAGACGTTCCTGCATAGCATAAAAACATAAGTGAATTTGCACAAAGTGTTTGATTGTTTATTCCTTCAGTAGGCCAAGTTTTTTCAGAGCCTCCCGCCGGTTATCATCTGTAGCTCCTTTAGGGGTGATTTTTACACTGACACAAGTAGGCCGGGGAAACTTTAGCAACGGGTAAGATATGCAATTGTCACTTTTCCCCAGCTCCTCGTTATCAGTTTTGGATGCTTTGAGTTCGATAAAGTCTTCCCTTGTGCCGAGGGAAGCTGGGCGTGTTCGGTTATTCCTGATATCACTGGGAGCTGCCATCTTAAGGGCTGATGTTTTGCCAAGTGAGCTGCTGTCCATGTTCTGGTCCTTGCTGCTCAGACCTATGCCTGAACGCTCCAAGGAGTTGGATTTGATTGTCTTCCTCAAGCTAGGAGCAGTGCTCTCTGCTGGATGTAAATCTGAAACATGTTGTTGGTCAGGTTTCCCATTCACAGGAACATCCGTTCCATCATCACTGTTTAAGTTATCCCTACTACCAGCCCTAGGAATGAGGACAGGGTTTGGTTTGGGAGCAGTAGGTGGTCTGACAACATGGACTTTAGATTCCCTTCCTTTATCATGTAGGAGTCCCAACTTCTCCAACGCCTCCCACCTGGCCCTTTCCTGCTTTTCCACAGAAGAGTCACTGGTGTTGGATTTGTGCTTGGGTGAAGATGGAGAAGGCACTTTTCTATTGTGATTGGGGTCTATGAGTGGTGCTGGGCTGATTTTGCTAGGTTTCAGGATAATATTTGGTGGCAGTTTTCTTGGCTTTGGGGCTGTGGGAGGCCCTAGCTTGATGTTTGAATCCAGAGAAGCTTCTTTTGAGGGTGATTTCTCTTGGTTGTCTTGAAGATCAGGGGCTCTCTCTCTTCCCCTCTCACAACGTTTCTTTTCCTCTTTCAGTGGCAGCCTTGCATTCTCTGGAGCAGAATGCTGTGATGCAACTTCAGCTTCATTCCCCATTGCTTCCTCAGCTTTTCCCTTTGTCTCCAAATTATTAGGTAGTAGCTCATCTCCACTGCCATTGCCAGACCCCTTGCTTCTGGGATCCTGGAAGAGTTCAGGGGGGCAGATAATTACAGACTCCAAGTCTGATGGCTTTATCTGAGTACTCATGCTGGGCTGGTGATTTGACTTGTCCTCAACCCCCCTTTTCTTGGGCATCTTCCATGAAGACTTTCCTGGTTCTTGAGCTGTTCGACTTGGACCATTGGTGAAGTCAGCTGCTTTGCTGACAGAAATCTTGGTGGTTGTTTGTGCACTTCCTGCATTCACACTTCTTGGAAGACTGCGGTAGCCTGAGCTTGTAACCCCCACTGGAGCAGAACTTGAGAGAAGAGATCCATGTTTATCACCCTTTTGTTCTACTTCATGTTGCTGACCAAAACTTTCAGTGGGAGACCCACTGTCCAAATCTAGACCAAAAAAAAAAAGTGTTAAGTATGCGGCTATATGCAGAGCAGTGCATCAGGACCACCCACTAGTTACATACAGAGCTAACCTTTTTAAATGGGGCTGCCAATGGAACAGAGCCAAGATACCCAACTGAAGAGACTTACTGGGGCATGTTAGCAATAGGGAGGCTAATATATTTTCTTATTGCAAAGATAGTAAGTTTGCAGTTAGTGACACGCACATTGCCTGATGAGTCCTAGAGATTAACATTCAATATTTTCCAGTGTAATCAGCATATAGATATTTTGTCCTACAGTTTTGCAGACTAGCTGTTTACCTTTACCAGGACAACCAGCAGGCTCTTCTCCAAGGGTAACCTACACTAGGTGCATTGGAGAGAGATAAACCTTTAGTCACTTCTCCCTACCCTAGCACAGATTTTTCTAGTCAATTGTGCACTACCAGGTGTTTACTGTATGAGGGAAGCTGGGATAATGTTCTGTCCCTCCACTAAGATTTCCTGCATCACACGGCTTTCAGTCCTGGCCACAGTCCAGGCCCTGAGTTCTCTGGGGTTCAGAACACAAGTTTTAACCTTACTTTTTGGAACAACATCTCTCTTTGGCCATGTTCTGGGGAGCTTAGAACGTTCAGCATAATCGATCTCATCAGCAGAAACCCCACTGTCTGCTTCCGTATCCAGAGAATCAATAGTTTCTTCTAGGAACATCAAACATTCCTTTTCCTCCACAGATAAGTAGTCATAGCTGTTATTGCTCTTTAAAAAACAAAAACAAACCACAAATGGGGAAATTAGGCATAATGCTACTTACAATAGTATTTATAGTTTAAATGAAGCCAAGGACAGCTCTCTCCTGCTGGATCTAACTGTTGAATATCCAGAAACTGCCAGTCTGCCTAGTGACAACAACTCAGCCACTCACCACCAGAAGCACTACTTAAGGGCAACCCCATTTGGTAGTATAATCAAGCTGCCTCTGAGGATTTGGCATTCCCAATCAAGCAGTTAGAATCATGCCCCTGGCAGCAGCCACTAAGTTTCCTTTGAAGCTAATCCCATAACACATTTGGCTGGCTAGTTGTACTCTGGACAGGTCACATTTGTATGGATCAGCCATATTGAGTTTTGGAAACTTGGCTAAGCATCCAGAAATTCAGAGGTCTTAGGAGTATGATGGCTTCTCTCCATGCTCTGTAACCTCCCACACTCCCTCCCCCCCATTTTAAACAAGCCCTATAGGATCTGGCTCAGTTATCACTGGACTGTAAGCAACTCTTCTTCTGTGTCACATCAAGCCTTAGTGTCAAGGCCAACGTAAGATGCTATTTGACTCTGTAATGCATTGTTAGAGGCCTATAAAATTGAAGGCATGAAAGGGAAAAAACTGCATTAGGCATGACACACAAACCTCCACCTTGGAAAAAACTCCCTTATTTTAGAAAAAGGCATCAAGCTGGATCTGGTATCATACAGCAACTAATTTGCCCATCCCTATTAGTTATAAACAGGTCTATTTCTGGTGTGCAGTAGTATGGAGGGCCTGTTCAGTACAGAACTGCAGTGACTTCATTGGAATATGCTCCAAGTCCAAGAGGAGTAATTAGTCTCCCTAATCCTGGAATGTGTTTGATACAAACTAGCCCTAATGGATGGATGCAAATGCATGATTTTCACCATCTAATGGGCTAAATTAATCACTGGTTTCATTACTGACTTAGTTGGAATTAAATCAAAGTGGAGTGTGGTTTAATACATGTCTCCTTTAGATAAACTTGGCGTCAGTTTGTTATAGTCAGTCACACTTTGGTCCCTCTCAGGAGATCAAGCCTGCTAGACTCCTCCTACCCAATGAACAGGGTGTGCGGGCCCTGACACAACCCAGTCTAGATTCAAGGCTCTAGCAATTCAGAAGAGGCAAAATGATAGTCCCCACTAGCCAAGCCATTCTGTGCTACACAAAGCTCAGCACATTGGCTGTATCTGTGTGTTTGCCAATCTGCGCACCAGTTGGGAGCAGGTGATCAGCTTGTTTTGTAAACTTAAGTTTACCACTGATAGATCTCTCACTACACACTTCCATTGTACTACCATCTAGGAGCTTCATAACATATAGATCTTAAGCAATATCACCACAGTTCAACTGCCACGTGTTAAGATTGCTTTGGAGCCAGAGAAGGAGTTTGGCATTGCAATTCAGCTGTACTGATTCATGCCTGTAGCGATGAGTCTTTTATAGGACTGTGCTTCACTTCCTTTGCTTAGGCTAAGAGATCGCCTGTGTTTGTGCTGCACAATGGTTTGATTGCTGGATTATACAAGAGAGAGAGTCAATGAAAAAAACTGAGTAGTAAAGTGGCACCTTAGACTAAAATGTATTTGGGCATAAGCTTTCGTGTGTTTAAAAAAAAAAAAAACTTCAGATGCATGGAGTGAAAAAAAACTTTACTCTTTGGGGCAGGAACCATCCTTTTGTTCCATGTTTATACATTAACTAATACAATGGGGTCCTGATCCATGACAGGGGCTTCTTCATGTTACTGTAGTACAAATATGTATTTTAAAACTAGAGAGAGAGAGGGAGAGAGAGTGCACATGCGCGCACTTTCTGCCTACCTAGAATCCCTCCTTCAGAACTTATAGGCCACCCAGCTGCTAGCCATGGAGAATAAAGGTTACTTAATGTTTACTTACAAATTCAGAGTGGCTTGAGTTAGTGCTAAACATGCTGTCACAACTGCCAGAATCTTGACCAGCTGTCCCTAGCCACAAATCCTCTTTCGGCATATCACAAATCACTGTGGCAAGAACTTCCAGGAGCAGGTGTAGAGTAGTTCCAACTCAAGCTGCAGAAAGAGCATGACGTGTTAAGTGTTGTATTAGTTATGCCCGGAACTTGCTCACACCAATTCAGACACATCAGCTATATTAGCATTCAACTCTAAGGAAGTAATGAGGACTTCAGATCTGTCTGATTTGGCCATCATTCTGTTCTGAAAGACTGTTCACAAGTTAGTGACTTAAAAAAAAAAATAGAAGTCATCTGGAAGACTTGAAAGCTCAATAGATCTGTAATAAGGTAAATACCACCAATTCAAATCAAGCCCATTTTTGGTAGTGATCACAAGCTATCGCTATCCACTGACAGTCTAGGGGTCTCTGCAACATGAGTAAGGTAGTGATTAATGGGTAAGGGAAAAGAAAGCCAGAAAGCGAAAGTAATGCCATGGTTAGTTCTCAGCTCCGCTAGGCTCAGCCCACATGCTGGGATGGGATGAAGCAATTTCTGAAATTGTGCTGACCACTTTGTCCTTGTCTGCACTTGCTGTTTGAACATTTCAGTGCTGGTTCAACTGCATCCATTGGCAGAAGAGGGTAAAATTTGTAGCATAGACAAAGACTGAAAAAAAAAAAAAAACCCATAGCAAAGGTATTTTGGAGAGTTTAACAGGTGGGGCTAAATCTTACCAGCTTGCTAACTGAACTAGCTAGCACATTGCTTTGCCATGAGCTTCCTCTTTGCAAGGAGCTAGTTTTCTTCCACCCTACACCTCTAAATGATGCAAGTTTGTCAGCTGCCACAGGGAGAGGTGCATGTTTACCTAAGTCATGAGTTTGGGTGGATGTGTTCATAGCATAGCCTGTGTGAAGAAGAGCACCTCACAGAGGTTCCTTGTTCTCACTGTAATGCCAAGAGGAAAGGGTCTTGCTTCAGATAGCGCTAGATTGCCAAGGGTCTCTGTGAAACTGGATTAGGAGGTCCAGATAAGCTGTAGTGACTCATTTAATGGGACTGTGAGAGCTTTGATTTAAAAAAAACAAGTTGGAATTCAGAGACATATGAGATGTACTTTTTTTCTTGAATCAGTGAAATTCCAGTTACGTACAAAACATTGAACTCCTTTCATCCTAGGATTTAAAGCATTGTGCAGAATGGGAGTAAATTATCCCCATTTTCCCACAAAGGATCAGAGGCTAAGCAACTTGCCCAAGTCCCACAGCAAGGCAGTAGCAGAGCTGAGAATGGAACACTGGTTTCTCTCCCTACTCCAGCCACTAGACCATGCTGCCTTTTGACCACACTGTCACAAACTCCATAGTTAAATCTGTGACCAGCCCTGCATCATAAAGCTTATTGTCAGCCCCACCCTCTACACATTCTAAGAGTCATCCAGCCACTGATCAGTATCATTCTCTCCCATCATGGGCAACTGGTCTTGAGACTAAAATCAGATTTCTAATCCACATATGTTAGGACCATGAAAGTCAATGTGGTACAAATATTGCCTATTTTATGAATAATTGTATGACAAGCCCTCAAAGTCCAACATGCCAAAATGACCACTGCAGAGACATTGTTACAGGTAATAGAAATAGCTAGGAAATTGTCACTGATGGATGCAGAGCCCATATGCAATGGCTGCTTTTCTAGAGGTCACTTCTTCCCCTGATACTAGCAGATATTTGAATGTTTCTAGGCTAATATGTTTAAGATAGAGGCTAAACTCAAGTGTATTATTATCAGTAATTAGCTCCCAAGAGACTTCCAGCTCCTTACACCTGGTGGCAAGTTCAGACGAGTGGGTAGTTTTAAACATGTTGCTTTTAGACAAGTTTGTATGTACAGTATCCAGTGACAACCCTTTATGGAGGCAGAGAAAAAACTAAGCATTTCAGCAAAAGTGAAGATATGAAGTTTGAAATGGAGGTCAAATGTTGACTGAGAATGAGAGGGCCTTTCCTAGGCTTAACACTAGAATGCATTGCTAAGGGATTTAGGGGGTGTGATTAACTCAGGTTAACTAAGGCTAAAAGTTTAGCTTAAAAAAGGTGTAGTTATTTATAGTCATAAAATCTGAGACATGAAATATTAACATTCTGAAACACAGCTCAGTGATACTGCATATTTAAAAAAAAAAAAAAAAGAGTGATACATATTTTCCAGATGCGTGCTGCCTATTCTTCAGAGAGGAGAAGGGCAGGGCCATAAATACTTAATCCACTAAACACTGCCAGTATTACCCATCAGAAGGAAAGGTAAAGCAATTCTTTGTAGTGTTACCTGGTGTGGCCTTCAGCAATGTGGCAGCTGGCTTCTTTTAACAGCATCAGGAAGCCACATCTAGTAATACAGGATTAGTCAGACTGAGACTGCTGTATGCATGGAGGGATCATATCTCCTACGGTGTGTATTGGAATTTATTCTCTATCTTTAT
The DNA here is from genome assembly GCF_025201925.1 of Gopherus flavomarginatus. Taxonomy (NCBI): domain Eukaryota; kingdom Metazoa; phylum Chordata; order Testudines; family Testudinidae; genus Gopherus; species Gopherus flavomarginatus. The sequence continues at coordinate 13,423,371 of NC_066621.1, read as the reverse complement.
TCAGGAAATACTTAAAAATTCTCAATTTAATGTTCAATAAAGTATTATTTGAAATAAAATACTACCCTGTGGTCTAGGATAGCAGGTAGTTTTTACAGCCAGCTGTCCAACAGTTTGGCAGTAGGAGGACCAGGTTGAGTGCAAAGAACCCTAGGACATTATGGGATCTATGACTTAATAATGCTAACAATGCAAGAAGCCAGATGCTAACATTAGTTTGAATGAGACCCACAAGTTTGCTTCAATGGTACTCGTAACCTCTTCATTAGTTCCCCACTCATAAACATTTAGGAGTGAATTGGTGTTTGTGGGAAGTCGAAGTCTTACACCTACTTATGTGATGGCTGAAACCTGAAGTGGCTAGTTCAAGCTAGCTTCCTGTTCACAACTATTTGTCATCCACACAACAGAAACAATGGCCTGTGACCAGTTACATATCATAAACAACAAAATACAGGCTCAACAAATTTGAGCACAAGTGTTTAGGTTCTATATAAAGAGGTATAAGTCACTCTTTGTGAAGAGAACTAAATTCATCTAATTATTAGGAACAAAAAGTTCACCTGGATCTGTATCACAGCCTCAAATGTGGCATTTACAAAAATATACAACTAACCACCATGCAGAGTTGCATGATTACTATACACTGTCTCATTTGTTCTTTAGGGCAAAGCTGGGGAAGAAAAGCCTTCTGGACTACCAAGACACACACACACACACACACACACGCTTATGGGGTAGATCAAAGGTGTCAAAAATGGAAAGAACAAAAATTTGAGTTGACCTTCTAGGTTCTCTCCCCACCCACTCCTGATCTTACATCATGAACTTCAACCCACTATATCTGGTCAAAAACTGACAAGAAAAATTGAGTGAAGTTTTTCCCCCTTTGCAAGGTTCAAAATAGTTATTAAAAAAACTTTCCCATTTACCCACCACACCCCCGAAAAAAGCCAGCAAACTACATTTCAGTAACCATTTTGACTTTTAAAAACTGAGAAACTAAATTTCAACAATACCCAGCTTCTCTACTTTTTTGTTTGAGAAAAAAAAGCCATTTTTGCAATAATCAAGTTTAACCAAAAAACCCCAAACAAATAAATGCAGTTATCTGCATTGCTATGACTGCTCTTCAAAGCTTTGACAGCCATCAGCAATGGGCTAGGCAACACTTAATTCTGTATATCAAGGCAGCTTTTAATGCAGCTACTAACACAAGTATTAGTGACACAGCTATTTGAGCAACACATTCATGAAGCCTTTTTTGGCTAGGGCAGAACAAGTACACAAAACACACTTTACACACAGGTGCAAAGGGCACAATCTTGTTCAACAGACCACTTCCACAGGCACAAAAAAGTTCAACTAAAATTCTTGGCAGCTAAAGTTGCAACTCCTTTTAGTTCTACAACAACAGGATCAGAGGTATCAAGGTTCAAGCTGAAAGGAGATGGAAGCTACTGTCATACCAGTTCCTCTTGGTTACATAAGCAGATTTAATTGCTAAGTTTTTCTTGTTAACTTCTAACTAGCATGGGAAACTGTATTAAGAACATCACATGCTTCTAAATCAGAAGAAATTAAAGACTCCCTCTACCCCCCAAACTACTGATCATAAAACCATTTTAATTTTTAGGGTCTAGAAGCTAAAGACCCCGAGTAAAATCCTGATTTAGAGTCATTGGGATTTACATGCCACCCTTGTGAGTTTTATCTCCCACTCTCACTAGTCTTCTCCCTAGAAACCAGGCAAAATAAACTATTACTTGTCACTCATTAGAAGCTTTTAATTTCTGTCACCAAAGCTGGTTGCAGAGGAACCTTTCCTCAGCACTAATAAGGAAGCAGTGAGAAATCTAGAAAGCTTTACCTGAAATTTCATCCACAGCCCCTGCAGAGCAGGCAGATTGCAGCAGCAGATACTGAAATTGCAGGGAGGAAATCTGAGTAAGACTCAAAGGCTGTTTCCCAAACTCCTAGTCCACCACACTCCTCCCCAGCTGTCCCAGAAACTCTCCACTTTATGTTAAACAAATACAGCTCAGTTAGAGATTAACTCACCTTAACTAGAAGGGAGCGAAGGATCAAAAGTCTCTGCTTCTCTAAGCAAGGAACAGAAACCCCTCCTATCCTGTTCTGCTTATGACCTATCACTGACTTACCTGGACAGGTATGCCTCACCCACCCTGCTGTTGACTACCACCCAATCACAAATCCTCTTCCCAACTTCTCACTCCAGCTGTTCTCAAAAGTAACGAGGGAGGGAGGGGCTTGATGTGGGGGTGGGGTGGAACTCTTCTTGACCAATCAAAGCTCTTGGCCTCATACCATGATAGCCAATGAGATCAGAGGGTGGGGTACCCTTTGTGGTAGCCGGAGAGAGGGTGAGTGCAGCAAAAAGGGGTCTGATAGTTAGTTGAGGGAACGCCAAAGAGACAGGTGAACAAATGAAAGTTAAACTAATTTCTCAACTGTCACCAGAAGCTTCTTCGCTGCTCCTAAGTGGGGCCATTTTCTCTCCCTTTTCCTTTGTCAATGGCTTAGTGCAACTGAGGTGTGCAGACTGGCTGACTCAGGATGCTTTAGTCCTCTGTCCACAGAACAGGTACAGGTGGGGCAAGCTCCTCCTCTCTTGATGCTAACAAAATACCTCTTCCTTGGACCTAAGGAGGTCAGTTGCAGGGTGATGTAATCCTTTCAGAATGCTGATACTTTGCATGCCTAGAGCAACTTTCATCTGAGGGAAAGTGTTTTATGAACATTCCCTTATTATTCCTGGGAGAAAGGTACTAACATCACTCTTTTATACCTGGAGAAACTGAAGTCCTGACTCCTTGGCTTCTTGCCCCTTGTCTTTTGTCAATAGACCCATTGCTTTCCAACTTTTGCTGAGACTGAACAGGCATGTCAGTTGCTGTGGTGTTTCTTATTGTAAGATCACCTGTCCTCTCTCAGCTAGACTGAGACAACCAAGTCACTTCTTACAGGTCACTGAGCAGCTCTTTTATTTCTGCTGCCCCCCATCCCTCTAACTTCCTGCCTCTGTCTTAAACATTTTAAATAGGTCTCACAGGAGACACCTTAATCTGGTATCCTGTTCTTCTGCATATTTAGTGACGTTTGGAGGAGTCAAACTCATAGCCTTGACCAAAATGTGTGTGTACATAATAATTAGCTCTCTTATGAGGTGTCTAGTAGTGTGTGGCAGTGAATATATTAGTTCTCAGCAAGTTTATTCTCTTATGTGGTTAAGTAGCTTAGATTTTACAGCTCAGTGCAGAAGAGCTTTAATAGGATGATTTTTTTCCCCTCAGCTATAAAAATGTGCATTGCTAGTAAAGCAAGCTTGTGTCTGTGTATCACTAAAGAGAAGAACGAGGGAGGATTTGATAACTGCTTTCAGCTACCTGAAGGGGGAGGGACCCGCTGTTCCCAGTGGTAACAGATGACAGAACAAGGAGTAATGGTCTCATGTTGCAGTGGGGGAGGTTTAGATTGGATATTAGGGAAAACTTTTTCATTATGAGCGTGGTTAAGCACCGGAATGGGTTACCTAGGGAGGTGGTGGAATCTCCTTCCTTTAGAGGTTTTTAAGGTCAGTCTTGACAAAGCCCTGGCTGGGATGATTTAGTTGGGGATTGGTCCTGCTTTGAGCAGGGGATTGGACTAGATGACCTCCTGAGGTCCCTTCCAATCCGGATATTCTATGAAAGGCTTCCAAGACTGGACCACCCCTACAGATATCCCAATCATATGTATCTCCATTAACAGTCTTTGTAGCAAACCTAGCACCCACAGCAATGAGTTCATGCAATATGCATTCCTGCTTCCTGACTGTTTTGTGAACTTCGACACCAATCAAGCAGGGGAAACTTTTCCCTCAGCCATATAAGCAACTGATTGCTTTTAGACAATAGCACCTTTCTCTCAAGCTATTGTAACAGCTGCTTTCAGCTGCTGCTGGAGTCAAGCAACTCAGGCTGGTAATGCCAGTGAAATCAGTGACTTTAATTTGACCTTGTGTATTGACCCTGTCGTGTGCCTTCAACTCCTAGTGACTGCAGCAGGAACAGGATTAGAGTCTGCCAACTCTTGCTCATGTGAGTAGCCCTAACCTCAGTGGTGTCATTGCTGTGAGTAACAGCTACTCACGTGCATAAGGGCTTGCAGATTCAAGTCTAAGTGCAAGCCATTTATTAACAAAACTCCCGAGTGTAACTTGCAACTGTTAGATCAAGGGAGACCTTGGCCCAGTGAGAATTCACAGGCAGAGCGCATGCAGGATTGAGGCCCAGTGTTAGCCCTGGCATAGTGCATACTGAGAGTTAATGTTTTATTTTTGTGGGAGACGAAATAAGAGTAAGTGTGAGTGCACACACTTTCCATCATGATTCTGCCATTTGCATTAGCACTTGCCACAGACTGCAAAAAGGGGGAAAAAAAACTATTTACAAATGCCATTAAAGCACTCTCGCAGCACTCACAGATGGTGATGAGCATGGAAATATTTTTTCTAACAAGGAAGGTTTGAATGTTGAGCCATAGGTCCTGTGCAAAGCTCAATCCTCCTGGCTCCATCCCCCCATGATACTTTCTCTACTTCCGAGGGTTTCACTCCCTCTCCTGCCTGAACACCTTCCACTTCTCATTCAAAGCCACTCGTCATCTGAAGTGAAAAGACATTTCCTTTGGTAGCATCTTCACCTCCACGAACACGCATGTCACCTCTGCAGTCTGTCTCCATTAGGCAGATAGAGTCCAGATATTATTTTCAGACTGAGCCATCCCTTGAATCACTCAGCTGACTCTGCTGTGCAGTAGGAGCTGTTAAAAGAATGAGTTGTCCTTTTCTGTTTCCCTGACTTTAAGATCTAAGGCTACTATTAAAGTTACACCCCTTCTGGTTGGTGAGCAGTGCAGGGCTTTTTTCTGCTGCTCACATCTGCTCCATGAGGTTTCCCACATCCAGCCACCAAAAAAATCCCAGAATAACACCAGCAGCAAACTCCCATCACTCAAATCCACTAGCTGACAGGCTCACTCAGGGGTACAAGCTTCAGTTATCAAAGAAAGGAGCTGCTCCTATTGCAACATGTATTCCCTTAGCACTGCCTTGAATAGTTAGGTGGAACTGTTGTTTAGCCATACAAAGCCATGTAGAAAAAACTAAGGCAAAGAGGCAGCTGGACCAAAGAGGCACAGAGATTCGCTTCTCAGCATTTCCAGGTCATCCTCCAATCAAATGGCAGAGGGTATGGGGGTCCTAGAACAAGGAAGGGGCGGTCTCCTAAAGCCATGGATCCGAAGAGAAGGGGGACACACACGAACGATACAGCTTGCTGCCACATGCCTGAGACCCCAGGGACAGTTGCAGAGAGTTACCTGCAGGAATTAATGCCATTTCAGCATTAAAACCAGGTGAGCGATCCATGCGGTTATCCCTGGGAAGAGAATCAGGCTGGATGTCAGAGTTGCTGGTCCTCAGTTTTACCCCTAAAACACCACTAGCCTGTATAATTGAGTGGATTTGACATTTATGTTCCTTCCCTGATATATAATTGGCATTTTATGCATCCATGCTCTATAAAGATGATCCATAGAGGAAAGAGTTGTATGGTTGGTTGTATTTAAGAAACCTAAGACTTCACCGATCTACCTACCAATTGCTCAGTTCATAAATATAGTCTTGAAAATTAATATAAATTTAAAAGTATGGGTTGGGATTTTGAAAAATACTCAGCATTGACCTAACACTGCTCCTATTGAAATAAATAAGACTCCATTGCCTTCACTGGGAGCAGAATTAAGCCAACACTGAGTGCTTTTGAAAATGTTTATACATTTTACCATTTCTCTCTTGTCCTAAAACTAAGGGCAATATGTCTCTGTTCAAAATGTCCCAAGCCGTTTATTTTATTTTGCTGTAAAAAAGAATCTTGCTTCATCTGGAGCAGAAGATTGTAGCAGAGTTGATATTTTTCTTACAATTACTACCATGTAACATTTAATGTTAGTGCATAAACAAATTCAGGAGGACACATGCTTGGTGGTATGCAGCACAGCTGTAAATATACATTATGCCCACTCAGGATTCATAGTCTGCAACAGTGTTGTTCCATACACAGGCACTTAAAGGTCACGCTATTCCATATATACCATTACAGCCAAAGGACACTAATTGTGGTCCAATCCTGTAATCCTTGGGTCATGAAACTTCTACTGATATATACAAGTGTTCCATCTGCAATAGCATACTTGTTTTAAAGTCATTTAAAAAAAATCCCTTTACTCTAGGTCTAATATCAGATAGCAAATTATATTTAAAAATTTATTTGCATTTCACTAATGAATGAATTAGATTTATGTCCCTCTTGTTTATATCATTTTCTAGTTAGGAAAATAGGGATTGCCACGCTGGACAAGTGCTCATTTAGTGCAGTTTGCTGTTTCCAAGAGAGGCCAGAACCAAATGCTTTAGAGGAAGATGCAAAAAACTCTGTAGTGATGGTTATGGAATAAGCTGTCCCTGGGTACAGTTTCTTCCTAATCCCGTTAATTAGAACGTGGTTTATGGAAATTCTCTTAAATTTTGGAAAACTTTTTTTCAAATAATTTTACCTTTCAGTAGTTTGGCAGTTTCCTTGTGAGCAAAATAGTATTTGGAAAAAGAAACTGCTTACAATTCTTCTGTCTTTTACTTGATATTTTTCTTCCCATTACTGTGGGTTTGGTAATAAAATAGACTGCACAACAGCTTTCCACAAGCCACACATTCTCTTTGCTTAATAATTAACAACAAGGTTCCTTTTGGAGGAGAGGCACAAACATTGACCGTACTAAATCTATAAATATGTTTGATATTACCTTTGAATAAAAACATGACCTATTTTAACACTTGATATGCACTCCCACAATATAGTCAAAAATATGTGGCTCAACAAGTTAAAGGACATTCCGTTTAGGTGGTTTGCTCTATGACAAGCTTCTGGCTGGTTCTTGCCTATTTTTCCTCTCTATGCAGGCAAGTTAAGTAATCAGAAAAGTGTATTTACTCAAGTGTATTTACACAAGACACGAGCAGTCATTCTTCCGCTTTACTCTGAGCTGGTTAGGCCTCAACTGGAGTATTGCGTCTAGTTCTGGGCACCGCATTTCAAGAAAGATGTGGAGAAATTGGAGAGGGTCCAAAGAAGAGCAACAAGAATGATTAAAGGTCTTGAGAACATGACCTATGAAGGAAGGCTGAAACAATTGGGTTTGTTTAGTTTGGAAAAGAGAAGACTGAGAGGGGACATGATAGCAGTTTTCAGGTAGCTAAAAGGGTGTCATCAGGAGGAGGGAGAAAACTTGTTCACCTTAGCCTCCAATGATAGAACAAGAAGCAATGGGCTTAAACTGCAGCAAGGGAGATTTAGGTTGGACATTAGGAAAAAGTTCCTAACTGCCAGGGTAGTTAAACACTGGAATAGATTGCCTAGGGAAGCTGTGGAATCTCCATCTCTGGAGATATTTAAGAGTAGGTTAGATAAATGTCTATTAGGGATGGTCTAGACAGTATTTGGTCCTGCCATGAGGGCAGGGGACTGGACTCGATGACCTCTCGAGGTCCCTTCCAGTCCTAGAGTCTATTGCAAGTGCAAATAGAATTTTGTTTTGTAGATATTCCAAGCCATGTGTTATGCTATCAGCACCTCTACTGATTTAGCAGGACTCAGAATAGTTCTAACTACTTGAAAATAGAACCCCTCGCAGCCGGATACCCTCTGCGTGAATTAAACATGTCGTAGCATTTATTAATTTAAGTCCTGATCTGCAAGGGGCATAGCACTCTTATCTCCCATTAAAGTATCAAAGGCACAGCACCTCTAAGGAGTCAGCTTATAAAAAGTCCCTGTTTGACTGCACAGAAACTAAAGACCCTATCCATGATATAATGCATCAGTGAGAACCTGCGTTGTTTTTCATGTCCTTCCAACAATATAGGGCAGGAGTAATCTAAACTGTGCGTGATTTTATATATACAGTAGGAAGCACACACAATGATATAGGCAAACACTCCATTCCCAACACAAAAGGACTTTGGACGTGTTAACAAGTTCAATGTACCTCACCCTATTGATAAATACAAATAATTCAGTATAGACACTGAGGGTGTGTTGCGGGGGGCGCGGAAAGGACTAAAATGCGCTTGTGGATAAGATATCTTACCAGGCTGGGCTGGTCACCTGTATGTAGTGCTATTTCCACTTGGCTGTGTAGGACTGTCAGGCACTTTTCTCCTGTCAGCTGTGTACAGTTCAGCACCAAACCAATTAATTAGGCAAAATGCTAATTTACATAGCATGTCACGTTTTCAAAATACGTTATAATATTGAACCTTAACACAGCTGTGAGATAAGTTTCCCCATTTTACAGAAGGAATAAAAGAAGGCAGAGATCTTAAATGATTTGCTCAATGTCAGAAGTAGTGAGTATTAGAGATACAGTTACAACTCAAGAGTTGACTTCCAACACAGTTACAGTATAATCTCTCCCCCTCTTATTTTCCCATAGTACAAAGGACACTGCAGCCATTGTCAGGCTGGGAAGATGTGTTTATTAATTGCTTGGTTGCCAGTCATTCATTACAAATAGCTTCATGGTGCTTGGAATCAGAGTAGCAAAGCAGTGATTTGCCCCACCTCTCCACTGTAGTTTTACTTCACTTGGTCCAAGCCAGAACAGGAAGGTAATAGTGAAAACTGGAGGCCCAATCTCATTTAAAACCGAAAGTATGAAAGATTGCTTACATTTTAGGCGTTACTACAATTTTCAAAACCAGTTATGTCCTGTTACAGGGCAATGCAGCTTTTATTAATATATTGTACAAAAATCAAAGGATATTTCTGAAAACAAACATTTAAGTCACGGAATGACAATTATACTGGAAGTAGCAACTAGCTCCCAATGTTTTGTGGGGCAGCTAACTGCCTAGGATGTTTGTTCAAAAGAGAGACTTAATTTTGGTGGGCAATACAATCCTTGCTGCAAAAACATAGTAATGCATGAGGAAATGTTTTCACCATCACTAGTATTTCACTCCCCCACAGACATCCCATTTTGTCTATGTACTTTGTTTCCAGGACCATGTAGGCAGTCAACTAGAGAAATATAGTAACAGACTCTTGACTAGATTATGGGTTTTAGTGCAAATATCACTTTCAACAAAAGAAAGACTGCACTCAACTGATTTCTGCTCCCAGGAAAATAGGGCTGCTTACAAACCCCCTGGCAACGAGAAATTCCCCCACAGGGTTTACCAAAGCCAGCTGAAATGAGTTAAAACTGCAACTGGCTTGTCTTCACAAGCTTTGTAATATGTGGCTACTTAACATGGGTTAAACATACCTTTTCTCCTACTGAAGACAAGGCCATATAACAACATACGTAGTTTTGGAAGCTCATTAGTGTTAAACCACCTGTGCACCAAGGGGAGAATAGGTGCCCTAATACACACCTCTACAACATGAATTTGGATATAATGCGGTAAAGCAGCGCTCCGAGGGGGTGGGGGTGGGGGCAGGCTGCGCACTCCGGCAGATCAAAGCAAGTTCGATATAACACATTTTCACCTATAAAGTAAGATTTTTTTGGTTCCTGAGGACAGCGTTATATTAGGGTAGAGGTGTAGTTGCAGTTCAAAATTTAATACCTTCTAGTACTTGTTTAGCCTTACAAAATGGCCATGAAAACTAATCCAATTAAGCCCAGTATCTACTCATTCAGATCCTGACTTGGGGGGTGGGGGGGCGGGTTACTTGTCAAACTACAGTACTCAGTTGGGGTAAACCATCTTGCAAACGTATTACTTCAGATAGACTGAGTACAAAGACTATTCATCATTCATATGTATAAAATTCCCAAATTGACTGGGAAGATGTGTTAACACCCCCCTCTGGTGTTAAGAAATGAGAAATACATCAAGTGCATGAGATTTCTAAAGGATCAGCATACTTGGTCAAACAGACCTCAAGTTGAACAGACTACCGTATAGCCCAGAGGTTGGCAACCTTTCAGAAGTGGTGCACCAAGTCTTCATTTATTCACTCTAATTTAAGGTTTCGCGTGCCAGTAATACAATTTAATATTTTTAGAAGGTCTCTTTCTCTAAGTCTATAATATATAACTAAACTATACTATAGTATAGTTATATAACTTAACTATAGTTGTAAGTAAAGTAAATAAGGTTTTTAAAACGTTTAGGAAGCTTCATTTAAAATTAAATTAAAATGCAGAGCCCCCTGGACTGGTGGCCAGGACCCTGGCAGTGTGAGTGCCACTGAAAATCAGCTTGCGCGCTGCCTTCAGCATACGTGCCATAGGTTGCCTACCCCGGTATAACCATTACATGGGTTTTTGTACACCAAGCAACCAGTGAAAATCTTATGCAGAAGACAAATGGTTTAACCGACACATTGTTCACTCCCCCCCCCCCATAAGCAAAGTTAATATACAGCATCACTTAATCGTACAGATTTAAAAGTAAAATGATGCACTGTTCAAAATGGCAAATTCAAAAGGCTTCAGAAGACATACAAGTTGCCTTCTGTATAGTCCTCACAGCAATGCCCCTGAATGAGAATGCTGGAAAATATGATTGGACAAAATATGCCACAAGTAATGACAGGATTCTGATGTGAACTTGTGTGCATAGAAGATAGACTCAAGTTACTAACACTATATTTTGAGACCCCAGAAGCCTCCTTTTCTGTCTTCTGCCATCTTGCACAGGTTTCCTCTCCAACTTCTGACAACCATGTCCTTCTACCTTAACTACATCCTATGCTCCTTTCAGTTCAATATCCTCCTTCTACAGTATTGTGAATTTATTTGCTAAAGGTTACATTGTCTAACTGGGCTGGTAAGATGTATTCTATTTTTTTAATTTAAACTACTGTATATTACTCTTGCAATCAAGAGTGGGAATCAATTATACAACTTTGTCCTTTGTGTACTACTGAAGCTCCAGTGTTGTGCTTCATGCTCATGTACAGTATGCTTCAGACTACTTTGTCTGCAGCATTTACCACTGCACAATATAGCAACTGTAGGTGAAATCACACCTCCATTAAAGTCAAAGACAAAGCTTGCATTGCCTTTGCTGAAGGTATGACCTTACCCCAATGGTTTTTGCACTGTAGCATCAGTTTTTCAGCCTTCTGGAGGAGTCTTCTGTTGTGCATGTCTTTTTTGATTCTTATTGTCCAAAACAACCTCCTTTTGAAGTATCAAAGCTAATAGTTTAACTGGACTGAGACTGAATGCAGTGATTTTGCACAAAGTGCTTTTTGAACTGAAGTGCTTAAAAGAAAACAAACCACCCACCTCTGTTAACTGTGTGCTGACAACTAAGCTACATTGCTCCTTAGTGAATTAGATGCATTTTCAATTTACATTACAAAAAACACAATGCAGTATTTCAAGTTTCAAAAGTTGATCTAATTACACTTCCAACCCCCTGGTTGAGACCATATTAAATGCACTGCCCTTTAGAAGTGATTTTCTTTTTTGTACACTGCAAAGACTATTTTACATTGTGGAATGTCTTATACACTTTAATGGACCTTACAAGAACGCTGTAGTGTTTTGACTCACTTTGTCTCAGAAAACTCTACTTGTCCATGAATTACACAGAATAGCTATATTACAAGTGCTTATTTGCCTTTGAAACTAACTACAAGGGCCAGGTTTTTGTTAGTGGCTTGTGAAGACTAACTGATGCTCCAGTCACTTATTCAGGTATTTCCACCTAAACCCCAAGACTTAAGCCACAAATGAACACTACACCAAAAATATGCATGCATTTTTATTGGTGCAATAATGAGTTTTGCAATATAGGGCACATGTTTAAAGAAATAACCTGTGCTCATAAAACAGGATGTTATGTCACTGGAATACATGGGTATGTTTTTAGTATCAAGATTTTTAGAAATTGTTCACTGTCAGTTATTTTACTGCAACACCACACTTACATCAGGCTAGGTCCCTGCAAAACACTGCTAAACATGTAAACTTTGATAAGCTTTTAAAGTGCTGTGAAAATCATGAGATGTGCATTTCTTCATGCAATATAAAATGTTTGTGAAAGGCCACATGATTAGAGTTTGTTAAGCTTCTTTCCTCCCTTCTTCAGGAAAAGGAATTGAGTGCTGGTGAAAAGGGCCAGACTGGCAATCTGGAAGTTGCAGTCCTATAATTAATCAGAGAACTAGTCCTGCACAGGCCAGCTTCAAAAGGATAGTAGTGTGCTTCAACCTTTACCAAGGAATCTACCTCTAGGGGTAGGAAGTTCAGTCTCCATGGCCCATTCAATCTCTAGTCTCAGCATGGAAATTAGTGCTAATAATATTCAGAGGGAGTTTTAAGGACATCAGTCCATATGATTTTTTTGGGTCATTATTTACAGATATCATCATCAAATCCAGTTACCTGAGCTTAAGGTTCATGCTGTCTTGAACAACTAATTTTAGAAACTGTCCACAATTAGTATTTTGGAGCTACAAGTAGTAATGCTTCAGTGCAAGTCAATTAACAGAGGTGTTGAAAAAAAAAAAAAGTCACAGGTTGATTCCCCTGAGATAAGGAAATCGCTCATGATATTTCCATGTCTGTACTGTAAAGAAAGGGTACACACATGCTAGTAGTAATCAGACAATGAAGCTAGCACAAATTTATAAGATCTTGCCATAAGGAGAAAACATGTGAAGTTGCTGTTTCAAATATATTTTACAATTTAGATTTTCTGCCTGGAGGAAGGTAACTGATCACTCTCCATCTTTTAATTAAATTCTGTAAATTACTCTACTCTGTTAAAATTCAACATCTTAATTTTTCAAAGTTAACTGTTACACTAAAAGAATCTGAATAAGTATTACAGCAGTTCAGTTGTGATTTCAGATCCAAATCCATCTGATTTTCTAGGTAACTAAACGCACATTCAAGCAATGAGAATGACACTTGCATTAAATACAATCTAGCAGATTCAATTAAATAAAGCAGACTTTTTTTTAGTATTAAAACAGGGCAAACAAACACTTGTGACCATGCTATCCACTTTAGAGATCCATTGCAGATAAAGTGTGGACTCTGTTACAACGTATGCAAAGATTTATCAAGTCTTATATTGCAGATTCCAGAGCACAAAACTAAAGGATTTTGCAGTACAGAAGTTATGTTCCCAAAAGCCAAGAATAAGTTTGCTAACTTGGCACACAGTAATTGCACTTTGCACTTATGTAGCACCTTTCATCCAAGCACTTTACAAACATCAATCCATTAGCCTCACAATACCTCTGTGAGGTAGATATTATACCCATTTTATAGCTGAATATACAAACTGAAGTGTAGCAATTTGTCCAGGGTGTCTCACCCATTCACTGACAAAGTTGGGAATACAATGTAGGAGTCTGACAGTCCCTTGGTCTAGTCAGTAACCCAAATTCCATCTCAAGTGTTTATAATACAGTATCTTTCATGTTCCTAGCTTTAAGCATCTGCTTCTAGTCGAGCATGAAAAACAGTTTAAAACAAGTCTAAAAGGTAAGTGGACTTAACACTAGCAGCTAACTTGATTTTTGTAACAAACTCACGAGTGCAATGTAACTTAATACTGAGTAAAAGAATTCTGGTCCATTATACTGTTGGTGATTATACTGTTTTTATACTACTTTGCTGGATTAAGGCCTAAACAAGACAAGCTATACACATGTAACTACAAGCACATTCCTAGTTCCATGGAGGGTCCACAGAACTATCCCTATACTTATAATATGCATGAGGGCTCCAATTAAGGAAATTGCTTAAGCAGGTGCTTAAGGGGGCTTTCCAGAATTAGGGCTTTAGTTAGGCTAGCCTTAGTAAATTGGCTGTCTTTGACTAACTAGAAGTTTCCATTCCTGAAGCCAACACATTACTACTTTATTATGAAGATGTATATCTTTGTTCCCCATTTGCACAAGCATTCAGAAGGCATTTCAGACCTAAAACATGGCTAAAAGAGTTTAAATGCCTTAACACACATGTTAAGGCATTCTAAGAAATAATTTCAGTAATATGCACATCTATAGCATCTTTAATTTAGATGATCTCAAAGCACTCTACATTAAGCCTCACACTCCACCATAAAGATAAGATTTCTTTATTGTACCAGTTTTGACATCCCTGCTTTTGTCATTTCAGAAGTAGAGAATTTTACCTAGCTTATTTTGTTGTGAAAAACTGCTCCATTCCTTATTGGAATAGAGGTCTTGCTACTTAATCACTGGGGAGAAATCAAGCAAGTTAAAGAGCATCTGGCAGCATGCAAACAAAGGAACTTCAAGTTTTTCCTTTTTGGATAAATGCTCTGACTTTCTGAAAAAACAAGCCTTTGACCTGTAAAAGAGCAAGAACCAAAGATTAAAAAAAGTGCTAACACTACCTGGAGCCTGGTACAACTTATTAACACTTTTAGTGGCCACAATATCAGCCACACTTAATCAAAACTATATTTTAATGTTTAACCAATACAATCTGTAATTTGAATCTCAACTACTGTAATTCCTTCTTGCTGGAATTGAGATCATATTGTTACCAAGAATCCAAGTATTTCAAGAAACATGCCAACATCCTGATGCAGTGTAAACAGAGGGGTTGACACAATTTTCAAGCAACTAAACTACATTTCAAGTAGTATCTATGGAAAAATTATTAAATTTATTGGGTACTTAACTCTACTCAATTTAAAAAGGCTCTCAGTACAGCCACTATCAGACTGTACATTCTACTATTGTTCATTGTGACCTAATAGAGGGCAACTTTGGTGTTACCATTTCTATATGAAGTATGCACTATAGGCATCTCTGCTGCAAAAACTGCTTGAATGTATAAGAGTTACTGTGTAACTCTTCGTACAAAATGCTGATAGGCACATGAATATGCCAAACTAAGACCAGTTTACAAGTACTGAAAGATTATAACTAAACCCAATAATTCAGAGTTTAGATTTCAACTGTGATTCTAAGTCTATGTAACTTTAGATACAGTATTGTATGTATGTCCAGCCATGTCACACAGCAGCTTCTCCATCAGAAAATAAGGTTCTTCAGGAGTCAGGACTTTTAGCTGCTAACATACAACAAACAGCTGCCAGTTACTTTAAAATCGGCATGCACGAAGTTACCTATTCAAAAGTAGTTGGGAAGAGTGTGTCACTACTGCATACCTATCTGTAAACCTGCACACTAACCGTAACAAACCTGTGCATCTCAATCATTAAGTTAAGAGGGTTTTTCAAGCTTTGAAGGGAGTTTTTTATGCTTACATATAGCTTATCTGAAAACCCAGAATCTTATTCTGGAGCAGTGAGGTAGTAGATGTAACCATCCTCATGTAGATGTCACACTTCTCCAAAGTTCGCATGCCCAGTCTCCTTGGCATGTTCTCTGGCTTCCACTTGTCCAGTTAACCCCTTCTGGCACACCATGCATCTTAGTGTAAAGCGATTTACATCAGTAAACTGCCTCTTTCGTCTGGCTTCATCTGCCAATTCCAATGCTTGTGCAAGAACAATGTCATCATTTGTTGAGAAAATAGTCAGGGGAGGGATGTCTGAGTCAGGGATTTTACGTTCAAGTGGATCATAATGAATCCCATCATAAATCAGAAGGACCCGCCTAGCATAGCCAGCATCTTCCCCAAAACGGTCAATTCTGACTGTCTGTGTATCCACTACACAGATTTCACACTGATAAAACTTAGACAGAATGGATATTTCAATGGCTCCTCCCCATGTATCTTCTCTTCTGATCCACTCACAATACTCTTCATTGGTTTTCCCTAGTACTGCCTCACAATAGGACTCTGGATCACTTGCCACTATCTGGGCTATAAGACTGCGCATCTCTGGAGCACATGCTGGATCATAAATGCCTCCCTCTACCACATAGAATATGCTTGTGAAGAGACAGGAGTTATCTGCTGGAACAACCCTCCTTGCAAGTACAGGCAGTGCTTCCCTGACCAAAGTAGGGACACTCCTTTTTGCAACCACAGGTGACTCAGTCTTGGGTTTGGTTGTGTCCTCTTCAACAATTAGAGTATCACCTGTCAAAAATAAAGAATCAAGAATGGTGAGGATTAGGTAGATGAAATGCAGAGTTGTTTCACCAAAGTGCTTATAAACAGAAAGGGAAAAACTACAAAAACAGAGAAGCAAATCATTTAAAGCCTCCAGTATATCATGCCTTCTGACACTCAGATCAGCACAACAGAAAGCATTACCAATTAAATAAATTACATAAGAAGCCACAGCATGATACAGCAGATGATTGTAGCTTTGGGCTCTCACTGTATATTGCTAGTTCAGATAAAGACACAGGGTTTGTACTGAAGTCTCCAAATTAGCACAGTAGTTAATGTTTTCAAGTTTACTGTCCAAATCTGGAACAGCAGTGATATGCAGTTCTTTTTGTTTTAGTCTCTCGAAAACCCACTTTAGAGACAGTGAAATAGTTTCTGTAAATGTAAACATCTTCTGATAAACAGGTTGGACAGTCACTGACAGCACTATTTTGCAATCAATTTTTTATTAAAGGGTGGTACCCCCAATGTCCCAACCAAGTTTCAGGTCAGGTAATTATAATCTGCTGAAATGCAGTTTCGATTAGGTATGGCATTCTTTTGCTCTTCCCGTCTTGAGCTGAGGAACAACGCTGTACGCAGCAGAATATTAATGTTGTGCCTTTTACGCCAGAGAGGACTAAAGCTTTTGCTACATGTTCTTTACACTGTGTTGAAGCAGGCCCATAAGGCTTTAATATTTGCAGAGAGAATGAAATAAGCTCCAGAAAGGAAATTCATACTAATCCATAACAATTTCAGTGAGCCATGTGCATGATCAGAGGAATTTATAGGGGCACCCTGAACATATTCTTAACCCAGTAGCCTCTACAACATTCATTCTAGAATTAGTGACAAAAAATGCATATTTCTATGCACGATCCTCTTGCCTCCACTCATTTTGTCCTGTGTCTGTTCTCTCTGCATCTCGAGCACTCCAGGGCAAGTACTAACTTCTTAGACCAGCCTTGCCCAGTGGGGCACCCAGCCACCTCCCTGCACTTTGGATCTCACTGGGGTCAGCGGGATTCCCCTCCCCCCACTGGGTTCAGCCTTTAGACTACACCCCCTGCCCCGCCGCCCTAGGGTGAGGGGAAGAGACGCTGCCCCGCAGCCTGGGCCCCCAGCAAGCGCTGCCCAGGGGAGCTGCCCTGCCCATGATGGAGGCAGCCCAGAGCTCCCCAAGCTCAGGCCTGTCACCTGGGCAAGGGCAGCCCCCCGGGCCCGCCCGCCAGGGAAGGGGGGCGGTGTCCCCACGCTCCTCACCTGAGTGGATGCCGAGTTCCCCCAGCCGCCGCTCCCCGTCGCTCAGGTCCAGGCTCCGCGGGGGGAAGCCGAGCAGGAGGCGCTGGGCCGGGGCCGGCACCCCAGTGAGAGCGGCCAGGGCGGCCTGCAGCTCCCGGAGGCGGGAATGCGCCGTGAGGCCGGGCAGCGGGTGAGAACCGCTCCGGGCCTTGCAGCGCAGCCGCAGCATCCTCCTCCTCCGGGCCGGGGCTCCCAAATCTGCTCCCCCAGCAAAATGGCAGGGGCGACTGCCCCGCCAACTCTCGCGATGCTTCCGCCGTGCCTCACTATTGGCTCGCTGGGCCCACGCCGCAACCCGCATCTCTTCCCGCGTGCCCGCGGCGCAGCCAATCCGCGGCTTGGGGCGGAACGCTCGAGTTGCCCTTGGTGCCGTCACACGCACACGGGGAATCTCACAGCAGAGGGGGGACACGTTACCGCGTTCCACCTCCCCGCGGTCCAGGTGGAATAGGAGTTGGTGGGGGCGGAGCTCTATTATAACCTCATTTGCATAATTTCATCTTATTTGCATAGTCGAACTGCCTGTTCTTTTACTCCTTCGCAGTTCAGTGGAAAATAATTGAGCGTTCTGAGCTCATTTACATGCCATTTATCTATGGACGTATTTGCATCTCAGTTGCACCCTTTGCCAATGGGCGCGTTTACGCCCCGTTTGCATGTCTAGGCCTATTCTAATTGTTCCCGTTCATTTGCCCAGTTTGGTCCCGCTCCTCTGGTTCTACGGGTCTCCTGCCTGCACGGCTGCGTCTTCGTCACGTGGGCGCCATATTAGCATACTATTTGCATCTCGTTCCCGTCCCGCCAGTCTCAGCTGGTGCCACCCGGGCAGCGGGCAGCGGGTGAGCGGGTTCCGCGCCGGCTGATTTGCTGCTGCAGTGCGGGGTCGGCAGAGTGGGCCGGTTCAGCCAAGTCCTGGCTGCTGCGAGAGGCTCCTGGGTGGTGTCTGCTCGCAGCGCTTGACAGGTGCAGCAGCCGCCCGGCTGCCCACCCCTTCCCGGTACGTCTCAGCGCGGAACCCGGTCCCGGGCTCGTGCTGAAGGCTTGGGGGTTCTGCGCCTCAGTTCCCCAGCGGTGTGTCGGGTGGGCGGAGGCGCTCTGCAGGTCGGCACCCGATGGATGGCAGAAATCTTGGAGCGAGGCTTGGGAGTGCCTGGCTGAGAGACCTGCCCAGTCCCCTGCTCAGAGGATGCTGTCAAACCAGCTGGGATTCTTTCCCAGCCTTGGCATCTCGGGGACTGCCCCCCTAAAACAGTGCCTAGCAGCTGCATAATGACTTTGGGAGGTTGGGGAAGGCTGTTCCTTTATATTTTTAGTGACGTACAGGGAAGGGGCAAAAGTAGGTACTCTCCCCCTTAATCCTTCTGTTTCTTGGCTGAGATGTTTCATTAATGTCCCAGGTGAGGGAGGTATTTTTTTCCTCCTCTGCTTCATTTTTCTGTGCTTTGCCTTATCTTGTGCCAGCTACATTTGTTACCACCTACGTATGTTGCGACCTGCTGTTGACCTTGTACTGTGGCTCTGAGACTGTTCTGTGATTTCCTTTCCCTCCCACCCAGAACAGCACAGATAAGTTGCTATGCATCTTATTTTATTCTGCCTACTGGATTTCACAAGGATTTGTTTCATGGTTCTTCTTTTCTTTTCCAAGAGCCTAAAGGTCCAACACTGACCAGGTGTGCGATTAGCAATGTCGGGACATACAGCATTAGTCTCAGAGCAGAACAACAACAGCAACCAGGAAAACAAAACTTCAAATATGCGAGTCTCAGAAAAAAAGTGCTGTAAGTATTTGTGACAGTCTTGGGAAAATAGATGTTGTGTCTTGTAATGAATTTCTCTTTGATTGACTACTTCTTTTTATAAACAGGTAAGTCAGTTGTACTTTATTCTTTCTAGCTCAGTGCAGTAGTACACAAATACAATTTAATCCTTAGTACAATTCTATAGACTTCAGTGGCATTACACCAGGAATGAATTTACGCCTATCTAGAATCCTGAAATGAGCTCCACATGAGTGCAGGATCAGGATCTTTTTAATAAAATCATCCTAGCATGTACAACTTTTGTTCTTAAGTCTTTAACATAAACATCTTGAATTATTTTACTTTTTCTGACTCGATAGCTGAATTATGTCCCCCATGCAATCCTTAGTACAACAGTGGTAGTGCTGGTTTCCCCCATGTCACCTCCCCAAAGTGCTTCAGCTCTGATCTGGAGGGTTGTTCCTTTTGTACGTCTCAATCACTTCTTGACCTCTCTGTTGAGGCTGCCAACAAGGGGAACAATTGTGATGTGTTTTTATGATGTCCGCTTGGAACTGAGATCGCCAGAAATAATTTCATGTAGGCTCCTAAAGTAGTACTCGAGTTTATAGCTGTTTAGAATTCTTGTTTGTATCACTTCTAATTATATTTGTTACATGTTTTGCTCTTCTGGACAAATGTTTACCTTTCAAGTTAATAATGTTTTGCAATTTAGCTGTTTAAAAAGGAACTCTATTTTAATGTAGATTAGAGTTTTAATGTAATCTCTGTTCCTGAAAGCCACCCACATGTACTAGGCAATAAGTAGCACAACTGTACTGAACAATGGTTTAAAATAGCCCATCATGAAATGTTGTTTCATATTTCTGTCTAATGTGCTTCATCAGGCAATGATCTGGGCATGTTACATCTGTGAAAGAATCATAGAATCATAGAAGATTAGGGTTGGAAGAGACCTCAGGTGGTCATCTAGTCCAGTCTCCTGCTCAAAGCAGGACCAACACCAACTAAATCATCCCAGCCAGGGCTTTGTCAAGCCAGGCCTTAAAAACCCCTAAGGATGGAGATTCCACCACCTCCTTAGGTAACCCATTCCAGTGCTTCACCACCCTCCTAGTGAAATAGTGTTTCCTAATATCCAACCTAGACCTCCCTCACAGCAACTTGAGACCATTGCTTCTTGTTCTGTCACCTGCCACCACTGAGAACAGCCGAACTCCATCTTCTTTGGAACCCCACTTCAGGTAGTTGAAGGCTGCTATCAAATCCCCTGTCACTCTTCTCTTCTGCAGCCTAAATAACCCTAGTTCCCTCAGCCTCTCCTCATAAGTCATGTGTCCCAGCCCCTAATAATTTTTATTGCCCTCCGCTGGACTCTCCAGTTTGTCCACATCCCTTCTGTGGTGGGGGACCAAAACTGGATGCAATACTCCAGGTGTGGCCTCACTAGTGCCAAATAGAGGGGAATAATCACTTCCCTTGATCTGCTGGCAATGCTCCTACTAATACAGCCCAATATGCCGTTGTCCTTCTTGGCAACAAGGGCACACTGCTGATTCATATCCAGCTTCTCGTCCACTGTAATCCCCAGGTCCTTTTCTGCAGAACTGCTGCTTATCCAGTCTGTCCCCAGCCTGTAACGGTGAATGGGTTTCTTCCTTCCTAAATGCAGGACTCTGCACTTGTCCTTGTTGAACCTTGCCAGATTTCTTGTGGCCCAGTCCTCCAATTTGTCTAGGTCACTCTGCACCCTATCCCTACCCATTTTCCCGATATGTTGAGCGGATGCCAAACCTAATGTCTACCAATCTCTATTGAAGTCTTTTAACCTAGCTCTTACAATCTTCTGTTGACATAGGCCAGGAACAGATTTCAGCAAAGAATCCCAAAGGTATTTGCTCAGTAGGAAGGATGCACACACACAATACTATGATTAGGGCTGCATGATCGCCGGAGGTCTGTTTTGATTTTTACTGCTTTCCAAGTATCTCTCCCCCATTGAATAGCTTTATTAGGGATTACTTTTTCTCCATATGTACTAGTTTCCCTTATGTAGATTACACTCATTTTGTTATTTCCTGTTTATATATCTAACCATTCTGGATCTCATAACACAGTGTGTTTACAGATTTTTCAAAACCTCTCAATCTAGGTCACTCTGGGAATTAAAAATTAACATCTTGTTTGCCTCTTCCTCCAGATTTTTTATAAAACTATTTAAAGCGACATCATCAGTTTAAAAGTTATGCTTGGGTTTAACAATGTTTTACCTACAATTGTTGCAAATAATCCTTAAAATGACTATGACTGGAAGAGACTGTGGGGAAAAATATTTATTTTTTTCCCATTTGTTTACTTTGTGCATTTGATAGCACTTGGTACAGATGGCTTCTCCAAAGTCAGTTTACCTATTGTTTGTGTGGGGTTTTGTGCACTGCAACATGTGAGAGAACAGTTCTAATAATAGACAAGTATGGCTATAAAACTATAAAAAAAATTGGCATGGTGGTTTGGGGGTACGTGTAGTGCACAGATATACCTTTAACAAAATCTTTGCAACTGATTAGATTTACAGCTGACAAAGCCCTGTCAGTATTCCAGTTAGATTTGCATTTTATCTTGTGTGGCGAAACCATCTCAACTGGCCATATAAACATTTTGTCCATTCCATGTTCCATTCAGTTTATATTCACTTGCTTTGATCAGTTTAATTATGGCAACACATACTCCCATAGCCCTGTCTATAATCAGTGTCTTTCATATACAGTAGTTTTATAAAACTCAGTTTTACTTAATTAGTGGATTAGTTAATCTGTTGCTTTTGGGAAATTATGTAACTTTTTTTTTTTTTTAAAGAAACAAGAAATTTTATGCAAAACCAATAATGGTAAAAAAAAAATCCTACTTCTCAGCAACAGGCTAAACATTACTAATTTAGTTTCTCAGATCATTTATTGAGTATGTTAAGGAAGGAAATTAGATTCCTGTCTGCTGTCAGTAGAGAAATATGATCTCTTTCATTAAAGAATTTTTTCCTATGTCCTTGACAGTTACTGCTTAATAGTTAAATATATTTAACTCTGGCTGACGTATTTTGGCTGACACATTAGTCACACGTTATTATCCCTGTTCCCGGTGGCTGATCAGTCGTTAACCTGCTTCATTAGCTAACCCCCGAGAGAGACATGCTGTTGTCCAGAGATTGCTATTAATGTTTAATTGGATGGAAGAGCATGATAATGAATCACCATTGTGTTTCGTACAGTAAGTAACCTTTTGTGTGGCTGGTAGATGGGCAGAGGCAGTGAATTATGCCAGAGATGAATTTGGCTTCTGACTTGGTTTTTATTCTAAACTGTTTTAATTAGTTTAATGATTTTGCCTCCTCTTTGCAGCATGGGCTTCCTATATGACCAACTCCCCTACTTTGATTGTAATGATTGGCCTTCCTGCCCGGGGCAAGACTTATATGTCCAAGAAATTAACACGCTATCTCAACTGGATTGGTGTGCCTACGAAAGGTCTGTACGGATTTTTGTACATGGTAGCTTAAAGTGATGGATGGGTCATGGAGCTGGCAATGAGACATTTGTTTTAATCCAGCCCAGGTTTATACTCACTGAAAGTTGTCATAACTTGGTAGCTACTTTATGGGGTGCTAGCTTCAGTGTTGTCCCCGGTGAACAAGCGTCTACAGCATAAAACCTTATTGGCAGTGCCAGCAAAGAGCCCTAAGATTCAGTTATCCATAGCAACTGAATTCCACTTGAACCCTTAGAGGTGGTTTCTACAGGCAGGTTGGCAAGGGTCAGTATGTCAGGGAAGCTTAACTAGTGTTACTCAAGCCGTATGTATTGTGTGCTTAGAGAGGGAGCATCATCCCTGCGCAGAGGGCCAGCACAAAATCTGTGCATTACTTAAGTCCTCAAAGGAGGTCTTAAGTGCTTCATAGACCATTGTGCTGGCCCTCTGCACAGGGGTGAATTTCAGTCAGACAGAGGCCTTTGGTTTCCAGGGCTGCCAAATTTGGTGTCTTTTCAGCTTGGAAAAAAGGAGACTAAGGAGGGATATGATAGATGTTTATAAAATCATGAGTCATGTGGAGAAAGTGAATAAAGAAAAGTTATTTACTTGTTCCCATAATATAAGAATTAGGGGCCACCAAATGAAATTAATGGGCAGCAGGTTTAAAACAAATAAAAGGAAGTTCTTCTTCACACAGCGCACAGTCAACCTGTGGAGCTCCTTTTCTGACGAGGTTGTGAAGGCTAGGACTATAACAGTGTCTAAAAGAGAGCTAGATAAATTCATGGAGGTTAAGTCCATTAATGTCTGTTACCTAGGATGGGTAAGGAATGGTTTCCCTAGCCTCTGTTTGTCAGAGGGTGGAGATGGATGGCAGGAGAGAGATCACTTGATCATTATCTGTTAGGTTCACTCCCTGGGCACCTGACATTGGCCACTGTCGGTAGACAGGATACTGGGCTAGATGGACCTTTGGTCTGACCCAGTACAACCATTCTTATGTTCTTATGTTTTCTGAGAACTAAATTCTTCTTTAGCAAAGTGCATGAGATATTATAAAGCCCCTTCTGCTTGATTTGGGCCTCTTCTCCTTTCAGTGAGTGCATATAATCCTGCTTAATGGGCATAGGGATAACTAGGAGGATAGTTATAAAAATGTGGATTAACTTGAGGAGATCTGGGAAAAGGTACACACGGAAAATCAGGGATTCTGAAATTCTATGGTGCAGTTTGTGTTTCAGATTTCAGTCATAAGGAATTCTCGTGATGTTTGCAAAAGTTAATTTGAAGTAAAATTGCTGGAAGATTTTAGTTGGAGAGATAGCTCATAAATTACTGTAATCAAGATAAGGATGTGATTCTCCCCTTGGTTCACAGCCAGGTAACACATATTTGTGAAATGCTGCAAATCACACGTCTTTGTTTTTTGTGAAGTGTTTAATCTAGGAGTATATCGTCGTGAAGCAGTGCAGTCGTACAAGTCCTATGATTTTTTCAGGCATGATAACAAAGAAGCTATGAAGATTCGGAAGTAAGTCTGTGTCAGAGGGTGCAACCCAACTTGAATGGTAGAGGAAAAAGTTCATGTCATTCTAAAGTCTGTGCAGCTGGGTTTAGACTATGCCTCTGATTGTAGGAAGTGACATTTAATATCAATAGACAAATATGGGGTTAAATTCTGCCACCATTCTTTAGGTTGAGGAGGACTTTATTGCATCAGACCTCCCATTGATTTCAACAGAGACTACTCACAGAGTAAGGTGTTAAACTGTGTGTGTAAAGATGGCAGATTTGGGCCTGCAGTGCATGTTTTGTGGAGTGGATTAATAATTTGTTCTACCTGAGGAAATTCCAGATTATTTTACAAATTTTAAAAACTGCATTGGGGGCAGAATTGAATTTTGTGTAGACTAGTGCTCTTCAAAAATATATATTTTTTTCATTAAATCCTCATATTCCCACCTCCATTCTCCTGGTTGCTGGCACTTTGAGAAGGAGGAAAAAAAGGTAGTTGATCCTTGCCCAGTTGATGATACTGCTGTCACTATACAGGTTTTGGGGTACTAGAAACTCCAAGAACATCTTTAAATGAATACCTGGAATTATATAGGGAGAAAGTAAACTAACTCTACCCGGTAATTTAATTTTGCAGACAGTGCAGGGAGAGATTTCCAAGCATGTGAACTTGCTTGTGGCTCTTACAAAAGAGAGAGATGTTGTTAAACTCTCTAGTAATTTGGACTTTTGTATGCTTGACTATACCATTTTATAGCCCCTACAATCTCTGTGTATTTCTCTATACCTTCCAATAGGGTAAAATATTTAGGGCTTCATCCTCCCACGAGTATTTGTGGCAAAACCCCCATTGATTATAATAGCAGCAGGATTATGTTTTTTCTGTAGCTATTGAGATCTAAGTTTAGTGGCTGATAATTTTTCTGAATTCTGCATTGCTCTGGAATTTGCTTCTAAACTCAGGTTACCTCTAGGTCAGTCTAAAAGTCATGCCGTTCCAGGGTTCTGCTTTGTTTTTGCACTTCTCCACCAGAATAAACAGTTGCCAGCTTCAGACTCCAGATCACTTTTCTTATAGACATTTGCACACAGCAGGACACCAGCACTGTAGTATGAATTCAAGGTGACAAGCAGGCTTGTTCCATAAAACTCACATATCAGGGCTGGGGGACACACATATCTGCGTGCTTTGAAGAGTATCCTGTGCACGCCATTAAAACAGCTGCCGTAGAAGCTGGGTCTTCAGGGTGGGCATGAGGCCTCCTGTTCATGAGTAGGTAACAAAATTCAGATCCTCTTTAGCAAGTTGGCAGAGATATAACTATCCCTCCAAGAAAGTGCCCTTTGGTCCTTGTTCAGGCATGTTTACAAGCTGCTGTGCTCTCTCACCCCCTTGACTGGAGCATAGATATGTTCTCTTAAGGAAAGTTTATCCTTACAGATGATTGCCAAGGGTGAAATCCTTGCTCTGATGGAGTCCATGGCAAAACTCCCATTGACTTTCATGGGGTGGAGGGAAGAATTACCCCCCAGGCATACAGTAGTGGCTGTTTAATGACGAGACGTCTTGGGGAGAGATGTCAAATGATACTAAAACAATAAATCTAATAAAGGGGCTAAACCTGCTCCTATTGAAGTCAGAGGGAATCTGGACATTTACTTCCAGGGATGCAGAATGGGGCCCAAGGGTCAAAACTCAGATGATAAGAGAGGTATGTAAAGCAAATAAAAAGCAGATGGATTAAAAAGTCCTTATTGTCCCATTTAGTGACCAGTTAGGAGACCTAGATTCAGCTTCGGCTCCCAGAATCTATCTTCCCTGGTGGGCAGTGCATCTGTCCCCAAAGACTATGACTCCACAGAGACCCATTTGTTCCTTTAAGGAGAGATGGCAACAGACTCCTGAGCTGGAAAGACAGAGTGCTCAGAACAGAGGCATGGAGGTGCAAAAGGGATTTAAACATAGTTGGCTCTGTAACTTATCCCACTGTAAGCTTTGGAGTTGTGATTCATGAGGCTTGGAATCTGAACACTTTGCACTGTCTGCAATGCTACCAATTTCTCTCCTTACAGACAGTGTGCCTTGGTGGCTCTGGAAGATGTGAAAGCTTATGTCACAGAGGATGGCGGGCAGATAGCTGTAAGATAACACTTCATTATACTGAGTTTAAATCAAGAGAGTATTAAATCAAAGCCTGAGATATTCATCCAAACTCTTCTGGCAGCTTTAAAAAACATAGCTAATGTTGTTGGGATTTTTTTTTTTCTGTTAGGTGTTCGATGCAACCAACACGACTCGAGAGAGGAGGGACTTGATCTTAAATTTTGCTAAGGAGAATGCTTATAAGGTGACTTTCATTGATCTGGAATAAGGACTGTAGGAGTGAATGCCTCCTTTGGGTGTGTCCCATTGCCATTAGCGTCAGTGCATTGGATGGCAGATTTGGGCCCTTATCTTTGTACAGTACCGTTGTAGTTTCAGGGTTTGTGTCATCATGTCCACCTCTCCAAAGCTGGTTTGAAATGCCGTTCTGGTGTTGTTTTTTATCCACTTGCTCCGGTGTCAGTGAATATTTAAGGTGCATGGTAGGGGAGAATCAGCACCCTTCCATGCATATGTCTGATTTGGGAAGTACCTTGTTTTAGTGAATTGGCTGTTGGGATATCCCCAAAAAAATATTCTGCCCTCAGCAGCCCTTATCTCTCTGGAGCCCAGAGATCACGAGGATGAGTGTGGCACACATTCCTAAATAGACAGATAATAGGAACCCACTGTGAGGGGCAAGGTTAGTTTCTCACAAAGCATATCTAGCTAAATCTATCCCTGGGGTAACTCTGCTGACTTCATTTGTTGCTATACTGGGAATTAATATGGCCTATTTACATTATTCTAGAGGCTCTTAATTCTACTAAACATGCTTCATTGTCTCCTCTCTAGGTGTTTTTTGTGGAGTCTGTCTGTGATGATCCAGAAGTCATTGCTGCCAATATCCTGGTGGGTGCTGAATGTTCATAGGTGCGGTCTGTAGCAGCCTTCTCTAGAAGACTTGATGTTTGTCAGGGAAGGTCACAGACTATGATAGTGGCTCACAGTAACAGCTGAGATTCATTATTATTAGAGAGCCCTACAGTAAAGTTAAACCTAATCCACAGAACTCAGGGGATTCTGGATTTAAAGGCTTTTACTCTCTCTCATTCTGTTGTACCTGCCTGTGGGCAGGTGATTCTGTGAAGTCGTACTGAGGCCATGGCTACACTGGCACTTTACAGCGCTGCAACTTTCGCCCTCAGGGGTGTGAAAAAAACACTCCCTGAGCGCTGCAAGATACAGCGCTGTAAAGCCTCAGTGTAATCAGTGCCACAGCGCTGAGAGCGCGGCTCCCAGCGCTGCAAGCTACACCTGTAGAGGATGTGGTGTAAGTGCAGCGCTGGGAGAGCTCTCTCCCAGCGCTGGCGCTGCGACCATACACAAAACTTCAAAGCGCTGCCGCGGCAGCACTTTGAAGTGCAAGTGTAGCCATACCCTGAGTGTTCTACACTGAGGTGTCTGTTTAGACCTGGTGTTAATCTCTGTTACACCCATGTAAATTCAGAATAACCCAGTCGGAGTAAGATGAGTCACTCTGGATTTATGCTGTCCTAAGAGAGATCAGAGTCTGGCTCAAAGACTGAATTCTAACTTTCATTCTGATTTTCCTTTCTGCAATCACGAATGGCATCCTTGGTTAAACTCATCCAATATTCTCTTACCCTGCTTTAGTGCAGCTTATGCCAGGATCAGAAAAACTGGGCTTTGTTATCTCACCAGGCGGAAAGAGATTGATGTAAATTCAGAATAACCCAATCGGAGTAAGATGAGTCACTCTGGATTTATGCTGTCCTAAGAGAGATCAGAGTCTGGCTCAAAGACTGAATTCTAACTTTCATTCTGATTTTCCTTTCTGCAATCACGAATGGCATCCTTGGTTAAACTCATCCAATATTCTCTTACCCTGCTTTAGTGCAGCTTATGCCAGGATCAGAAAAACTGGGCTTTGTTATCTCACCAGGCAGAAAGAGATTGAAACTGAACTGCTTCTAATAAGTCTAACTCTGCAGTTCTTATTCTGGTGCAGTGCTATCCCTGTGTAAACTGCCTGGGGTGGGGTGCCCTTTGCAATACTGTATGCAGTTCTGATAGCCTTGTTCTGATGTTTCAATTCTGAAATAAGTGGTTAATATTTGCAGATGCGTGGCAACCAAGACAGATGGGTTATTTATATGGGAACTTGGAAACCAAAGTAAAACCATGAAGCATTTTATCTCAGAGCTTGATTTTATTTTCATGGGAAGATCTTCAGTAAGTGGTTTGTGTGGAGAGGCAAAAGTCAAGCCATCTGTCTCTGTCCCCTGACCAAATGCCACCCTGTGACATTTGGAAGTGTTCTTTGTGTCCTCTCCAGGAGCAGGTTCGTCACAGGGCAGATGGGAAGGGGAAAAGTAAACAGTGTTTGCTTGTTTGTTTGTTTGAAAATTGAAGAATAATGTCACTTATTCTGATTTATAGAAAGTTTGCTTAACTTTTCTAAAATCTCTCTCTCTTGTTCAGGAAGTGAAGGTCTCCAGCCCTGACTACCCAGAGAGAAATCGAGAGTGTGTGATGGATGATTTCCTGAAGAGGATAGAGTGCTATAAAGTCACATATCAGCCCCTTGATCCAGATAATTATGACCAGTAAGAGGCAAGATTAGGAGCATGTTGCATACTGGATATGCTGTGGATTCAGACACATGGGCTGCTTTCTTTTGCCAGTTTTGTTCCCTAACCTCACATGCTGCAGTCCCTATACTGGTGAAACTCTCATTGACTTTGCAATATGGGAGATTTGCTTGTGTGAAGTGTGCAGGATTATGTCCAACATGATTTGCAAGGATTTCTCTCTAGTGTATAAAATGGGAATGTTTAAATAGAAAATTACATTACAATGTAATAGACGTATTGGAGCATGAGCTTTCGTGGGCGAATACCCACTTCGTCGGATGCATCTGACAAAGTGGGTATTCACCCACGAAAGCTCATGCTTCAATACGTCTGTTAGTCTTTAAGGTGCCACAGAACTCTTTGCTGCTTTTACAGATCCAGACTAACACGGCTACCCCTCTGATATATTGTAGTAGTCTGTCTTTTATCTCTAAGCGTTTTCTAAGGCACCTCAATGCCAAGCGGTAGTAGCAGTATTAGTATTACAAGAATACACACATATTTTGCTTTAAAGATGCTGACGAGTGTCCTTGTTTTGTGTTGACCCTAGAGATCTTTCCTTCATTAAAGTGATCAATGTGGGACAGCGGTTCCTGGTAAACCGTGTCCGGGATTACATCCAGAGTAAAATCGTCTATTACCTAATGAACATTCATGTCCAGCCGCGCACCATCTACCTTTGCCGGCATGGCGAGAGTGAGTTTAATCTTGTTGGCAAGATTGGTGGGGATTCTGGCCTGTCGCCACGTGGGAAGCAGGTATGTTCTTGACAATGTCAGGATTGACATCCTTTTAAAGTGTGTCAGTATAATAGGGACCTGGATTTAGGTCAGATTGTCTGCTGGTGTAAATGGGCTCAGTTCCATGGACTTCAACAGAGTTTTGCTCATTTATGCCAGACGAGAAATTGGCCTGCATCTGACTGTCAGGGGTGTGTGATTTCTCTTTGGCCTGGAGTTGAAGTCCCCACATGCATCTTCAGTCGTCTCTCTCCCTGCCCCCATGAAGCAATGCTCCTGGCCAATGAGGGGTGTTCATCCTGCAAAGGATTCATTCTTTACTGCACAAACAAGAATGGGCATACGTTTTTATGGTTTTGCCAAGCTGCCAGTTAGACTGTAAAGCTGACATGTAATAGACTAGATTTGCCAATATGAGAAATGTTACTGCCAACATTGGGATGCAGTTTAATCCGGATAACTCCTCTTTAATGAATCCAGGGAATGCTAGTTTACTAATTTTAATACTAGGTTCTTTGCCGGTCTACTTTTATCTTAGACAGTATTTCTGAGATCAGGACATTTTGTTATTCTTAACCAATCAGCAGTTTATTAATTCACCTAGAACCTCATTCGTATATAAACAACAATTGATTGATCAAGTCAGGGGTGGCTCTAGCTTTTTTGCCACCCCAAGCACAGCAGTCAGGCAGCCTTCAGTGGCTTGCCTGCGAGAGGTCCGCCAGTCCCACGGCTTGCCGCCGAATTCATGGGACTGGCAGACTTCCTGCAGGAGCGCCACCGAAGGCTGCCTGACTGCGGCCCTCGCAGGGTTCAAGTGCAGATACGACAAATCTTCTAGGCTTATGCTGAATGCAAAATACACATGCAGTCTTCTGTGTGAGTAACACAGACCCAGCAACTAGTTGTTGGGATCCAGCAACTATTCCGAGGAACAAAACAAATCACCCTAAATCTTATTACATTTACTGATTGTCACCAGTTTTAAGTTCTTTAGTATCTCTAATGCATTTATCACCCTTCAGGTAATTCTCTCAAGTAATAAGACTGCCCCTGCCTTATGGTACTCTCTCTTATGAATTTGGTCCTTGCTATTTCTTGTGTTTGGTTTGATAGGATCTAGTTTGAAACATCAAAAGCAATTGCTTACATTTCTTTTTTTGAAGTTCTGAGGGCAATGTGCTTGGATTTACAAAGGAGAAACACATATATAGCATTACTTAGTTAAAAGCCACAGTTTGGTTACTTAGCAGTGTGACAGGCTGTCCACCCCTCACAATGTCTGAACAGGTAAAATAGGCCAATTAACCTTATAGGCTACACCTGGAGGAGAGCCAGGGACTGATGAGGCCTAATGGCTGATGAAACCTCATTGGAGGAGAAGCTGGGTAGGGAATCTAAAGAAAGGAAATTTGTATTTGTAGGGGAGAGCCTGCAGTCACTTGTTGGAAGCAGAGAAGTAGGGAGGAGGAAACGGGGGGCGAGAGGGAACTGGACAGTAAGCCTTGGGATGCTAGCCCTGGGAAAAGAGTCAACCCCAAAGGAGTTGTCAAGAAAGAGAGTCCCCCAGCCCAGAACCCTCACCCCCTCCCACATTCCAATTCCCTGCTTCAACCTGCAGCCCCCTCCTGCGCTCTGAATTGCTCATTTCTGGCTCCACCTTGGAGCCTGCATCCCCCAGTTAGAGCCCTCACCCCCTCCCACACCCCTAACCTCCTGTCCCAGCTCAGTGAAAAAGAGTGAGGATGGGTCAGAGCCAGGGCCGGCTCTAGCCATTTCCCCACCCCAAGCACGGCGGCGCGCCGTGGGGGGCACTCTACCGCTTGCTGGTCCCGCGGCTCCGGTGGACCTCCCGCAGGCGTTTCTGCGGGCGGTCAGCCGGTCCCGCGGCTCCGGTGGACCTGCCGCGGGCGTTTCTGCAGGCGGCCAGCCGGTCCCGCGGCTCCGGTGGACCTGCCGCGGGCGTTTCTGCAGGCGGTCCACTGGAGCCGCCTGCTGCCCTCCCGGCAACTGGCAGAGTGCCCCCCGCGGCGTGCCGCCTCAAGCACGCACTTGGCGCGCTGGGGCCTGGAGCTGGCCCTGGTCAGAGCGAGCCACTGAGGGAAAGGGAATATAGTGAGTGGAGGCGGGGCCTCAGGGAAGGGCAAGACTAGGGTGTTCGGTTTTGTGCGACTAGAAAGTTGGCAACCCAAGATGCACGGTGGATGAGGGTGAGCTGAGGGTTTGCACCTGTGGCTGGGGTCCAGGGCCAGAGCTCAAAGCCCCACGACTGGAGTCTGCTACCCACCACTCCAGGGCTGAGGCCTGAAATTTGAGACTCACTGCTCCCAGGAAGATGGGAAACTCACTGGCTGCCTGCTCCTCTGGTGTTTGTGGATCCTCAGGGGGGCAAGGCCCATGCCCTGCTGGTTCCCTCCCCTGGCACCCCCCCAGTCACTGCCCAGGAGGCTGTGGCTGTAAGAAAAGCCTCTGGTGGCCACATTTGAGAAACGCTGCAGTTTTTATTGACCGCTTGAACGAGAGCTGAAAGCCATTCGGCTCCATTGTTTCCATTGATATCCAGTAGATGGTGCTGGCGTATAACAAATTTCTTCAATTCCTAGAAGACTTCAAGGTTTCATTCATTTCAAATACTTTTTTATCTGTTTTTTTTTTCTGCATTATCTATACTGCGAATTGGCATCTCTGCTCAGTTTCAAAGTTATGCCTTCGTTAGCTGCTTATATCTTTCAGTGAGACAAGGTGGGTGAAGTAATATCTCTTATTGGACCAACTTCAGTTGATGAGAGAGACAAGCTTTGAGCTTACTCAGAGCTCTTCTTCAGGTCCTGGCCTGTAGCTCACAGGCTTGTCTCTCTCACCAACAGAAGTTGTTCCAATAAAAAATATTCCCTCACTCACCTTGTCTCTCTAATATCCTTGGACCAGCAACACTGCATTTATCTTTCAGTGTTGTTTTTCCTTTTAGTGTCCTACAGTTCATACCACTTAATGCAGCAATTCTTTAGAAAGGAAGCAAACAAAATCTCTTTACAGCTCATGTAAATTTAGTGGACTTAGTCCATACATTCTTTGATTATATCGAATACCTTTTATTTCACGTCTTTCAGGGCTTGTAGTGGAACAAGAAACATTATTTTGAAAAGACAGACAGGGTAATCAGATCTAGAGAGATGGTACCTTTAATTCATAAAGCAGATAAATGTGCAGTTTCTAATTTGGGATAAAAATTGTTGGTTTGTATTTCTTGGGGTATCAGGAAGCTTGACCTATATATGTTATTCATATTTCTATAGGTCACCTAGCAAACATTCTTAACTGATATAACTCTTTCTCCAAACAGCTCTGGTTCTTTATAGGAAGCAGCAGAGTACTCTGCACAGGAAAACAAGAAATTCTTGTCTGTCATCTGGTAGGGGATCTCTTTAGCTAGACCAAGAGAGATGGAAGTCTCGTCCACAAGTAAATTATGGGAGTCTTTGGTTTGATAATCTAACAATAGCTGGAAGACTCCTTAACAAGCATTGGAGCTTTCCTTTCCTGAGGAAAGTGTATTTCAGCTCTAGGTTAACTGATGCTTTCCAGACAAGATGTCCTATACATTTGGATGTGCAGATTGATTCCCATTGTCTTTAGTCCTGAGAGGAAGCTAAAGCTGGGAGCCCGCATGCAGTGATTACTTGTAATCCTAGTTGCTGTGTTTAGCTTCCGGATTAAAAGGGGCCTGAGAGGGAGCTATGGTAACTTATTGCTAACATGTATTCAAGGCATGTTTGACATTTATACAGTTCACAACTGTGAACATATTAACTCTAGACCCAGAGTGGCAGAAATTGGCTCTGGATGGCATCAGTTAATGCCAGTCTGATGAGAAGTTTATTTAGCATGTTCTTTCATAATGAAGAGTGAATTCGCAATGGTTACTTTTCTCATCTCCCAACTTGCTTCAATTTCTCCAGTTCGCGCAAGCCCTTAAAAAATTCATTGCTGAGCAGGAGATTGTGGATTTGAAGGTTTGGACGAGCCAGCTGAAGAGGACCATCCAGACAGCTGAGTTCTTAGGGGTCCCCTACGAGCAGTGGAAGATTCTGAATGAGCTCGATGCTGTGAGTACAGTGGGGAAATGATCCAAAGCTATACACTGAACTTCTGGGGGCTTGTAAATAAGAACAGTGAACATGAAATAAAGTCTTTCCCCTCCCATCTAAACATTTTCTGAGCATTAATTACGCTTCACAACACTATGTGCTTATATTGCACCCCTCACCTCTGAGCTATGGGACTGGTTGGTGTAAAATTGAAAATGCCGATGGATTTTTACCTGTCTAAGTATCCCAATGCTCTTTACAGCACATACCATTAAAAACTCAATATTCAAGGTCCCATGTACTTTGCAACAACCAGCTACAGCACAACGGGCATATGCTGGACTTTCAGTGGTTCCCACTGTAATTCTTTCATGTAAATACGCTGTAAAGATAATAACATGGAAATAAATATTTGTTTTCATTATTTGCAGATTTAAAAACCAACAAACCAAAACCACAGCCATAGAACATAAAGGTTTGGGTTTAAAATTCAAACTAGAAAACACATTGCAGTTATTGGGGGGCGGGGGAGACTTTTGCTCCTTTTCAGAGGTTGTTTCTGTTGTATTCATAGATTCCAAAGCCAGAAGGGACCATTGTGATCACCTGGTCTGATATCTCACGTAATACAGGCCAAAAAAACCTCTCTCAAGAAACTAGTTTCCACAGTGCAAAGGTTGAGTCTCCTGTACATCCAACTGATCTTGCCTGCCAGCATCTGTGTAATGAGGATGTTAATGCTTGCCTACCTCTCAGGAGGGGTGGGAGGCTTTAGGAATTAATGTTTGCAAGCCCACTCCATGGTTCTCAGGTGTAAAGTGCTGTGTTAGAATTATTCCTGTCTGTTACGAAATGTAAAACACTCACCACGTAGGCATGTAATCTTCTGTGTTCAGTCCTTTCCCCCCCAGTGCTTAAATCTATTGAAATGAATTCCCTCGTAACAAACTCCTCTTCCACCAGGGAGTGTGTGAAGAGATGACATATGAAGAGATTGAAACTCAGTACCCAGATGAGTTTGCTCTGAGGGATCAAGAGAAATATCTTTATCGTTATCCTGGAGGAGAGGTGAGTAGGTTTAAAATAATAACGTAGCTGAGTATGTGTAGGTAGGAAAGAAGGGAATAATTAAAACGAAGTTAGATTTATGTGGGAAATGGCAATAGACCTAATGGTAGTATCCCAAATTTAGCTGTAATACAGTGGGTTACTGATCAGTGACTATTTCCTTTATGGTGCCATGCAAGTGATACATTTTACAGATATGATCAAGTGGTATGAGGGTTATTGTATTAGTTCCTTGGGGTTGTGGGCAGACATTAGGGTCCTTCTGCGTGGAGTTCATTGCAGGGAGTGAGCCATAGACATGATTATTTAATTTAGTTTATTACTTAGTTTTATTTACATCTATTGAAAATGTTGCTCAAAATCTGACTATCTCCACAAATTTAGGGGCCAGTTACCAATCCAAAAATATATCTTGCTTCCCCCCACCAGTGCTATCAGTTCTTCTATATCTTCCATATTTTAAGATTTGTAACCTGTGTTTTGATTCATGTGAAGCAATTTTAAGCCCTGCTCTTGGTTCTGGCATCTCCCCATGCTTGTGAAACCCCTAAACATCCTTATGCTGTTGAATCTTTCCCTTGATTTCTAGTCGTACCAAGACTTGGTCCAGCGTTTGGAGGCTGTGATTATGGAGCTGGAGCGTCAGGGCAGTGTTCTGGTTATTGCTCACCAGGCTGTTATGCGGTGCCTGTTGGCCTACTTCCTTGACAAGAGCGCAGGTGTGAAAGCAAATTCACTGTGTTAGGTTGGAGTTTGCCAGTTACATAACAGAGCTTCTAGAAGGGAGACTTGCATTATTCATTTAATTTAAAAAAAAACAGAACTTTTTGGAAAAAAAAATTTGGTAATATAGTACTTTACAATTCTCAAGCCTCTTTTAGCCCAGAGTATCTGTAAGTGCTTCACCAACAGTTCTCCTTACAGTGCCACTGAAATGCAGCCACTTCAGGTGTGTGAGTTTAGGAAGGTTAGTCTGGATTGGCCCCGTTATTGGGACTTGAGAGATGTGGGTTTCAGTTCCTGTCTCTGCCACAGATACTTCTATGACATTGGGCAAGTCACTTAATCAATTTCATGCTTCAGTTTCCCATCTGGAAATGGGGGGTGATACCACTTTACCTGATGGGTGCGAGGAGGATAAAATCCATTAATGATTGTGAAGTGCTCAGATACAGCTGTGATGAGGGTCATGTAAGTACTTAGAGAGAAAGCATCACCCAGCCAATTTCTGGACAGCAGTGGGGCTAAATGGCACAGAGAAGGGAAATTATGTCCAAGGACACGGAAGTGAACTCTTAAACTCCTGAAGTGTTTGCCACGATCTTTAAGATCCAC
The DNA here is from genome assembly GCF_025201925.1 of Gopherus flavomarginatus. Taxonomy (NCBI): domain Eukaryota; kingdom Metazoa; phylum Chordata; order Testudines; family Testudinidae; genus Gopherus; species Gopherus flavomarginatus. The sequence goes on along the minus strand of NC_066621.1, from coordinate 13,387,155 downwards.
CAGACAGATACCCTTAGAGACCTGTGGCTGCAAGAAGCTATGTCTACACTGCAATTAGACACCCACGACTGGACCGTGCCAGCTGACTCTGGCTCGCGGGGCTATGGCTAAGAGACTCTTTAACTGCAGTGTAGACGTTGCAGCCCAAGCCCAAACGTCCACACCGCGGTGAAACATCCCCTTAGCCCGAGCCCTGTGAGCCCACGTCAGCTGGCACAGTGTAGACATTGGAGTATAGACATACCCTAATTGGGTGGGTCTCTGAGGAATTTTGCTATAAGCCTCCATTTTCAGGGATGTCTGTATCTGCTATTGAAAGCTACTTCCACTGGGTGGAAGGTTAGGAACAAAACAAAAAAAAATCCCTATCTAAGTACAAAACCTGTCTATTGGGACTGTTGCTGGCCATGTGGGAGGGACCTTGGGAGGAATCCTGGCCCACTGAAATCAGTGGTAAAACTCCCATTGATTTCAGTGGAGCTGGGATTTAAGCCCTTAGGTTCAGCTCCTGGTCTCTTGGTCCCAAAGCTGGCAGGCAGGAACTGATGCTTGCGAAGGCAGTGTGATCAGAACTTGTGGTGGGAGGAACTCTGCTGGCAGACTGAGTAGCAGCAGTAATGTGCCCTTAGATGGAATTACTGGACCTGTGACTTGGTGGCTCAAGGAGGGGAAGAGTTGAAGCAGGAGGGAAGTGCACAAAGTTGATTCTAGGGTATCCCTCAGGACTGCAGCAGTAGACTCCAGGAGAGATAAGGGGATGTAAAATAAATTATGAGGCGATTACCTTCTACATCAGCTTTTCAGAAAACAAAGGCTCTGATCCTTCAAAGACTTACACACACATTTTAACTTTAAACAAGTGAGCCATCCTCTTGAACCCCATGTGCTTAAAGCTAAGCGTGTGTGTAAGTCCTTGCAAGATCCAGGCCAAACTGAGGAACCACAAAATTCCTGCATAGCTCCAAACTGTGCCCAGTACATGCTGTGTTTAACTTCTCCTTGTCTGGTTTCAGACGAGTTGCCATATCTGAAGTGCCCCCTTCACACCATATTCAAGCTCACACCAGTTGCTTACGGTAAATATTTCCCTTTTTCTCACTTAGCTGAATGTTTGTGAATTTGCTGGGCAATTTGATATCAAAATATACATGCAAAATTATGTCCTGTTAAACATTTAAGTGCTATATTTATTATAAAAATTAAAAGAAAATAACACAGCGGCAAAATGAGAGAGAACGTTTTATATATATATAATATATATATATATAAAATATAAAAAATGAGTAACAACCAGTTTCTTCTAAAGGAGACCCATTATCTCTGGATTATATTTATTGACCAGTCCAGACTTTAACTCGTACCTGGGAATGAACTGAACTTGAACTAGTTTTTATGTCAATAAATGTAATCCATACAGCATGTATCTTTGTGTGAAGGCTGCTCTTGTTTACTAGCTCCACTTCTGCAGCAAAATCTACAGAGAAAGTAATTACAATGTTGTATATCACACACACACGTAGAATCAGTGATTAATATTAAATTTAAAGTACTGTATATATACAAGTTCTTTACAAAAAAAGAAACTGAATTATTTATTGTCTCTGCAAACATCTGAGTCCAGTTGCCAGTAATTTAACTGAGAATAATTGATTTTAAAAGAAAATCTAGTTCCTCTTTTGAAGTTTCTCTTTTCATTTGGTGAAGGGTGTAAAGTGGAAACAATTACCTTGAATGTTGAAGCAGTGAATACCCATCGAGACAAGCCTTCTGGGAGTACTGTAAGTCTTTACTGAAAATCCCTGCCCTTGATTCGGAATTGGCAAATTACACAACTAGAGCCTGCATCAAAGATAATATTGCAAATCTGAACAGTCACTATGGAGTGCCTGCTAGAAATTTTCCATTCATTTCAGCCGTCACAAAAACTGCTTTTGAAGTATTGCCCCTATAAGGATAATTAACTTCTTTGAGCACAACTATTGCAGGTTTAAATTTTTCAGATCTTTAGTTTGTTGTTTCCAAACATGAATGGTAGAGAGTTTATTTTAAAAATTATTTCAATAACCCTGTTAGGACAACTGAATGCAAAGTTTATCAATACAGCCTTTTTAAGCTTTAGGGTGATCATCCCGATGTGTAATGATGCATTTCCCCATTGTTATTGCTATGATCTGTCATTTTAAGGTGCTCATTCTATAATTCTTTAACGTGAGCTCTCGCTCATATTTCTAAAGTTATAAATAGCATTGGACAAAAATCATAAATAAACTTCTTGGTTGGCTTTAACTCTGGTTCACAAGATCTAAAAAGTGGTGGAAAGGTCAAGGTCAGTGCTGTAACTGGTCTCCCTGGAAAGCTAAACCTTCAAGGCACCATCAGTGCATTTGTTCTGTTGCTGTTGATCCAGATATATGTAGTTATCTGAGGCAACTAGAAAGGTCTTTTGTACCCTGGTCTCTTCATACTGATACTCTTAAATTTAGTAAAGACACATCTACGTATTCTACGCAGATAAGGACATTCTGACACGGAAATTTAGGCACACATAGTGGGGAATGACTCTCTAGGACTACAAGGTGAATATGAACACCGACCTTGGCCATCAGTATGTTAGGGAACAGAAGATTGTGTCAACGTGAGAGCCAAATTCAGCCCTGGTGTGGGCGATTGCACCTCTGCTGAAATGCAGATGTTGGAACAGCAGTTAATGTGTAATGGACTCTGCTGCTATCCCCAACTCTTCCCTAGGCTTCAGAGCCCAAGCTCTAGCCTCAGCCATAGCTCCAAAGTGCTGTCTATACAGCTATTTTTAGAGTGCTAGCATGAGCCCCGCTATCCCAGTCTGTCGACCTAGGCTGGGAAGCTCCCTTCCACAGGTTATGTAAGCACGCCGCAAGGCCCACATTCAGCATCCTACCCTTGTCCAGCAAAGCACTTAAACATGCGCTTAAATTATCTGCTGAATTGAGGCCTTATGGCCAAGTTTTCAGAGGTTGCATCAGTTATTGAGTGTCCACCTTTACACGCTGACACAGGGCCTGGTAGTTCAGAGGTGCTGATCATTTACAACTGCTAGGGTCCAGGTGTTCGCCATCTTTTAACAATCAGGCTCTGCGTGTTCACGTTGAGCACTCAAAAACGGCAGCACTTATTGTTAAAGGCCATCTGCCAAACCCTGCTGTGTTAGACTGGTGTATATTGCAAGAGATTCCATTACATTTAGACACGCTTTTGAGAACTTGGACCTTTATCTCTCTGTGCTTTGCAAAGTGTATGTAAAGTGCTGTGAAGATGATTGTCATTAATACCTATTTCTAATCGTGCTGAATTTTTTGTGGCATCTAAATTGTCTTATTATTGAACTACAGGATGACAAGAGAATAATAGATTGACAAATTTGGAATTTGTAGACGGGCAGAAAGTTTTGAAGGTGTCTTGCAAAGGCAACACCTGCATTGAAATGGCCACTCTGAGGAGATTCAGCAAAATTTCAGCGGCTAGTTCAATTTTGGTATTTTATAATTTGTACTCAAATTGCACTAGCACTGCCACCTTGTTCCTATGTGATACTAAGCACTGCCTCCATGAAAACAGTAGGAGCTGTTACTATTTGATTCTTTGCTTTCCTGGCAAGATGCAGCAGGTCTGAAAATAAATCCAAGTGCTTGGGGAAATTTTACTATCAATAATTTTTTTATCTGCATCCTGTTTAAAAAAACCTTGAACCCACAGAGATAAGGGAAATAAAGCTGTTACAGTGCAGTGACAAGTGCATTTTAACAGCAGCTTCTGGACAAAAGCAGTATCTCAGCTGTTCTGTGTGCAATGGGTCTAAGGTAAAGGGAATGGTTAGAAATGGATAACTTTGAAGAAGGTGACAGGTGAAATTTGATAGTTGGGGGGCCTGATTCTGTAGCCACCCAGAAGTTTAAATTTACCCCTATGCAGAGCGCTAGCACAAGACCTATGCACCTTGTGAACTCTCAGAATAGGACTTCAGTGGTGCATACAGTTTGTGGTGGTCCTCTGCACAGAGGAATTTTTCCATTGACTTCCATGGGCTTTGCATTAGGCCTCAATTGGTTTGAATAGGAGGTCTGCCTGCAGAGCAGAAGCAGGATTAGGCTTCTGGTTATGGCAAGTGGAAAGTGTGTCTGGCATCAGGAATATCTTGGCATGAACTTTGATTTCAGGGTACGTCTACGTTACAGGATTATTCCGATTTTACATAAACCGGTTTTGTAAAACAGATTGTGTAAAGTCGAGTGCACGCGGCTACACAAAGCACAATAATTCGGCGGTGTGCGTCCATGTACCGAGGCTAATGTCGATTTCTGGAGCGTTGCACTGTGGGTAGCTATTCCATAGCTATCCCATAGTTCCCGCGGTCTCCCCCGCCCCTTGGAATTCTGGGTTGAGATCCCAATGCATGATGGTGCAAAAACAGTGTTGCGGGTGATTCTGGGTAAACGTCGTCACTCATTCCTTCCTCCGTGAAAGCAACGGCAGACAATCATTTCGCACCCTTTTTGCCTGGATTGCCCTGGCAGACACCATAGCATGGCAACCATTGAGCCCGTTTTGCCTTTTGTCACTGTCACCGTATGTGTACTGGATGCTGCTGACAGAGGCGGTACTGCAGTGCTACACAGCGGCATTCATTTGCCGTTGCAAGTTAGCAGAGACAGTTACCATCCCTATTGTAACGTCTGCCATGCCATTGTAAATTGGCGATGAGATGACAGTTATCAGTCATTCTGTACTGTCTGCTGCTGTCGTGGGTGCTCCTGGTTGGCCTTTGCTGAGGTCAGCCGGGGGCGCAAAGACAAAAATGGGAATGACTCCCTGGGTCATTCCCTCCTTTATGTTTTATCTAAAAATACAGTCAGTCCTACCTAGAATATGGGCAAGAGTACTAGAGAACCAGTGTACCAGAAAACCAAGAGCACAGCTGCTCTGTGTCAGATCCCGCAGAAATGATGAGCTGCATGCCATTCTAGGGGGTGCCCCTGCAACAACCCCAGCCGTTGCTTCCCTCCTCCCCCAACCCTCCTGGGCTACCGTTGCAGTGTCCCCCCATTTGTGTGGTGAAGTAATAAAGAATGCAGGAATAAGAAACACTGACTTTTTAGTAAGATTAATTGAGGAGGAGGCAGCCTCCAGCTTCTATGATAGTCAGGCAGGACATTAAACGGTGGCGAGGGAGAGGAGCCCAGCCTCCTGCTGCTATGATAGTCCAGGCAGTACAGAATCTTTTCTTTAGATATGAAGGGGTTGAGGGAGGGGGGGCTGATGGAGCTTAGCCACCAGTTGCTATGATGAAGGCGGTTACCAGCCGTTCTGTACCATCTGCCAGGAATGACCGGGAGTCATTCCTATTTTTACACAGGCGCCCCCAGCCGACCTCACCAAGGCCAGACAGGAGCACTCACAGGATGATGAGGACGGCTATCAGTCATTTTGTACTGTACCATCTGCCATCGGGGAGGGGAGGGGAGAGGATGCTGCTGTTCAGTGCTGCAGCACTGTGTCTACCAGCAGCATGCAGTAGACATAGGGTGACATGGAAAAAAGTCAAGAAACGATTTTTTTTCCTTTTCTTTCACGGAGGGTAAATTGACGAGATATACCCTGAACCACCCTGGACAATGTGTTTGACCCTACAGGCACTGGGAGCTCAGCCAAGAATGCAAATACTTTTCGGAGACTGCGGGGACTGTGGGATAGCTGAAGTCCTCAGTATCCCCTCCCTCCCTCCATGAGCGTCCATTTGATTTTTTGGCTTTCCGTTACTCTTGTCACACAGCACTGTGTTGAATCCCTGCTATGGCCTCTGTCTGTCATAGCCTGGAGATTTTTTCAAATGCTTTGTCATTTCATCTTCTGTAATGGAGCTCTGATAGAACAGATTTATCTCCCCATACAGCGATCAGATCCAGTATCTCCCGTACAGTTCATGCTGGAGCTCTTTTTGGATTTGGGACTGCATCGCCACCTGTGCTGATCAGAGCTCCACGCTGGGCAAACAGGAAATGAAATTCAAAAGTTCACGGGGCTTTTCCTGTCTACCTGGCCAGTGCAGCTGAGTTCAGATTGCTTTCCAGAGCAGTCACAATGATGCACTGTGGGATACCACCCGGAGGCCAATACCGTCGATTTGCGGCCACACTAACTCTAATCCGATATGGCAATACCGATTTCAGTGCTACTCCTCTCGTCAGGGAGGAGTACAGAAACCGGTTTAAAGAGCCCTTTATCTCGATATAAAGGGCCTCGTTGTGTGGACGAGTGCAGGGTTAAGTCAATTTAACGCTACTAAATTCGGTTTAAACGCGTAGTGTAGACCAGGCCTCAGATTGTGGTTCTGCTATTCATTTCTTGTAATATGCTCCATTTTCAATCAGAACAACCTTCCAAAGAGCCAAACCCCTGTAAGGATGAGAAGAAACAGCTTTACGCCTCTGGCCAGTTCGGACACAATAAAGCGCACACGAAATTACAGTGTTGGGAGCAGGCCTCTCAACCCAGTGGGATCTCCGCTATTCCCAGAGACTCGAGATGGGGCTGATAAGCAGAAGCTACAAGTCAGTGTTCAAGTGGTAACTTCTCTATCTTATCCCTCTCTCCCTGGTCAAACACAGAACTAATGGCCAAACAATTACTCCTGTTTTCCAATGGTCCTGAGCAATGCACAAATGAAATGTCTTGAAGTTTAGATGCCTTATCATCATCCCTGCTTTAACATAGCTTCAGATTACAAATTCCTTAAGAGTCAGCAAATTGCGGTGCAACTGCAATCGTGTAAGCATAAAATGCCCTGCTCCCTGCAGAGTGAATGTCATTGACTAACAATGAGTTCCTGGTTTGTGTGTTTTAAAATACGATTCCCCTTTCCAGACAGACAAGTTGATTTTTAAGGGACTCTCTGCTTGCCCGAATGTCATAAGGTATATGCAACAAAGTGATCCTCTGCTACCAGTGAAACTGATCAGCAGCTTTGCACGCATGATTTTGTTGTGGGGAGAAGTCATTCTGCCTCTTTGTAAATTGAAATGGATTAGTCTGTTTTTGTTGTTCCAAGCTGGATGCTTAGTTTTTTGCACTTCGCACTGCATAAATACTGAATTGTAAGTAACACTTTTAAAGCTGAGGTCCTGATTCACCAGTGTATCTCTGCTTTCACACTGGTGTTGCTTCGCTGATTTCCACAAATAAAAAAGAATAGGTAACGTGACAATTTGGGCCCCCGTTCAGTTCTAATAATTCTACTGTGGTAATAGTAAAACACAGGTCTAAATTTTCAAAAGTGGCAGATTTGGGATACCCAATTTTAAGACACTATAAAGGAGCCTGATTTTCAGAGGGCACTTGATGAAAACAGAGACACCCAAAATATCTAGTCACTTTTGAAAATCTGAGCTACAGAGAGTATGTTTCAAAACCTGAAAACGTCCCTTTAAACTTAGTATTTAAAAACCATTTCTCCCTGTACTGACATTAACGTTGCAGCTTATCAATATGGAATACACTGAACTGGGCAGAGCCATTTAAATGAGTGTTCAGCCAAGAAACTGAATGACTGGCTGGACTTCACTGGTGCTTTAGGATGCAGTTTCCCTGGCTTGTATGAGGTAGTTGTTTCTTATACAAGCCTGCAATGGTCCTGCCTTCACATGAGATTCTGGGGGTTGTTTCAATTTTTCCTTGTTTTCTGCTCTGCTTTTATATTATTATTTTTTAGTCTATTTTAAAATGCAATATGAGCTATCTTGTGCTGTTTCTTTTTTCTTTGCAGCTTCAAATGGGAAGTGCTTGCTTGTGAGTATCACTGAGCATAGCTTGTATGCATTCTCTCTGGGCTTGTTTAGTAAGTAGCAATTCTTTTAATTATAATTGCATGGCAATCATTGTGGAGAGAGCGGGGGAACAGTGAATGCTTGGGGCAGAAGGAAATCATTTGTCACATAATAATCCAGCAAATCAAAGAAGGGCCATCGTTGGTGGAGAATCTATTTATCATAGGTGAAATTCATCATCTGCAGAGGCAGGTGCGAGGGTTGAAATGGAATATAATGGTGCATAGACTTCATGCTGGCCATTTGCAGAGGGGTGAATTTCACCCCAGATCAGCAAGATTACTGGGATAGATGAATGGTGTATCAGGCCCCAAATATGTTCTGGGTGTAATTCTGTAGAAATCATTCTGTGGAATTATACCAGGCAAGATTTTGGCCCTAGGTGTCTGTTTACAGCACAGGATGCTAGTAGCTGTAGTTTTGTTGTTGATCCATGCTAGGAATTCCTTACGGAGATGAATAAAGGGTGAGTTATGCACAGAGGTGGATGGCATGATGCAACCCTAGTCTGCAGGACTTCAGAACCATTTACATGAAGACTTCAATAAATTGAAGGAGGGAAAGTTCTGCCAGAGTCTAGTAGCCTGAGCCAGGAACTTCTTGAGCTTTAATTCCTGCTGGGACACCAACTCTCTGAGGGCTTGGGCACGTGTCTTACCTTGTCTGCCTTAGTTCCCCCTATGTGATAGGCAAGTATTATCTCACAGGGTTTTTGTGATGGTTATTTAATTATAGCCTAGTCCCAAATGCTGCTGAAAACCCTCAACATCCATTGACTTCAAGTGGGGGTTGAATTAATTTCCCACCTTACAGGAGCAACTTGGTCCCTCACAGGATTGTGAACTTTGTAAAGTGCTTAGACAGTGAAGAGTGCTGTGTTAGTGTTAAGTATAATTATTAATCTTCACTAACTATCAGATCCCATAATCCTACTGGAGGGGTGAATTGGATGGGGCTGAAGGATACTGTAGCATCTCTTTCTTACATCCAGTGAGAGAGGACATAAATAGTCTATTATCCCTTCTCTCCAGGGAGTCAGCAAACAACATCACCTGTGAGTCCTTGGTTTCTATCTCAGCCACCAAGTGAGGCTGTCGAGTGAGAGGAATTTAGTGTCACACTGTACAGAATGGCCAGGAAATTACCCGTGCTTCCCTTTGTGCCTGTGTTGCTCAGATCCAACCTTGCTGACCACGAGTCCCTTTCTTGTCCCTGCTTTAAATGCCTGAGTGAATGTCACTGCAAATGTTAATACAAATATCTCTTGATGTACTTGCTGTTTCAGTTTACGCCTTGCCTGTGAAATTGACTTCTATAACTTTGACGTTGCATTTTATTTACCTTATTTGTGAAACGGATTGTGCAATGTGAGATTTGTTTTTATTTAATTTAGTTGTGGTTCTTAGTAGGTGTCTCTTTGGGTTTTGTACATGTGTGTTTAATGTTATCACAGCATTTTTGCTTTCTCCTCTGGGGAGTGATATCATTTTCTCCTATGCATTTGTCGTAACTCCATTTAAATGCCCAGTTGCAACCATTTGGCATGAAATCTCTTTCTTTCTCCAGTGATTTTTGACTGTGCCTGGAACGCAGTTCTATACTCAACAATGTTACTGTTGCTATATTGAATAAGTGACTTTGCTTTAAAGGAATATTCTCAAAGAAGCTGAAAAATGTTTGCATTAGAACAAGGCTTTCAAAAACTGTCTCTCCTTGGTGACCACCTTGGCAGCCAGAGGAATGTTTTAGAATTGGGTTCTGGGAGTCTAAAGTTATGGGTTCCATTCCATGGGTTCCATATTGACTAATTTTATGGCATTGACCAAGTCACTTAATCTCCCTGTACCTTGGTTTCCCATCTGGGGATAGTACCCATGTTTCTAAAGCGCTTTGAGATCATCTGATGAAAGGTGCTATGTAAGTGCCAAATATCATTGTCGTGGACTTGAGGGGAGCTCATTTTAACTATTGATTTTAAATTAGAAAACTGATCTTGAAACAGCTTTTTAAAAACTGTGGTTTCCAAGACTTTCTAATGGGGATCGTCTCAATCTGGTGTTGCATGTCAAACTGTTAAGATGACCGTGATGGTCAGTTATTCTTTTTTTAACTTTGTTAAAACACGTCAGGTTTTTTTTTTTCATTTCATGGATCCAGTGGCCAGGAACTACCCCATGCAGAGGGAAGCGCAGACTACACTCTTCCAGACTATTCCTCTTGGGTGTTCAGTCATTACATGGACCTAATGCATTCCCTCCCACACACCCAAGACAGAATTTAACCCTATAGAAATTTGTTTGCAATTCATCAGAGTTGCAAAGACTTCTTGATACTGACAACATTATGCTCTGAGGAACAGATATTCTGTGGCCATCTCCATTTTATAGGCAATGCACTTGTCTTTCAGTTTCACTGGTAGAAAAAAAAATGGGAGGGAGAAATGCATTTTTTCCCTGTGACACTGAAGTTAGATGCCTTATCCTATTTGACAGCTTCATTTTCGAGCTATATTGAAACTGCTTTTTTTAATTGTCATTTGCTGAGCTGCCTTAACTTACAGTTTCCACTTATGAATCGTATGCCAATTCTCTCTTTATGTAGAACTGTGTTCTGCAGATGGAAAGGAAAATGATTGCTGGTTCAATTATTTTCCAGACATCTAACACACATAGTAAGAATGGAAAATTAGGGTTTCATAAAAGAGACTCCATTCATATTTCATTCTCAAAGATAGTACCAAAAAAAGGAATGCTACAGCCAGACATGGGTCTTGCTGTTTTCAGATGTCACTTAAACACCTCTTTCAAGTGGGGAGGGCTGTACTTTGTGTTGAATCAAGACAAGCACAATTTCCGATCAGAATTGAACAACTTCCATTGAATGTCTACAGTCATTGTGAACATGCATCTACAGGCACAATCAGAACTTGTAGTTACCACACAGTGATCTATCCAGGAGCTGCTTGTAACTCATCTGCTAACGAAAGGATTTTAAATTTAATTGCACTTTGTAACGAGAGTGAATCTCTGCAGCACTTTTACTGTGATTACGTAGCCTCCCTGTTCGTAACCAGCATTTTATAGGCATACATTCCTTAGGATAAATGACTATGTTATGGATTTCAGGATAACGTGCCTTGTTTTGTCATTTATTCTCTCTATCTTAACATAGATTTTAAATAACAGGTACAGAAAAGTTTTATTTAAATGATAAAGTGATGTTATGACTGTTTTACTCAAGCTGCAATAACGCACGAAATGTCAATGGATGTTGCTAGATACTGAGTGAATGTTTTGGGTATTATCAGCAAAGGTGTTATGCAGAAATGGCACCTTCTCAGTTCGCTCTGTGTGTGTCTCTGTCTCTGTGTCTCATCTGGGGACTTTACTGACACAAACATATACGCATGGGAGAGCAAGATGGATTTTATTCTCCTCCCCCCTAACCTTCGCTGTGGGGCTGATCCTGTTCCCAGTAAAGTAGGTGAGAGTTTTGCCTTGACACGTCCACAGGAGCAAGCCCCAGTAGAATGGTCAGGCTAAGGTCCAGTTGCAGAGTCTGTTTTGCTGGGAATGAAGTGAGACAGCAGGGTGCCAGCTAGGTCTCCAGGTGGGAGCTTGTGTCACTGGCAACTAGGTAAATTGTCATTTTCACTTGTAAATTGAGCAAATAAGATTTCTGATCAACAAGAGTGAAATTCACCACTGGACTGAGGAACAAGGCCTGCGTGCTGCTTATGCCTGGCCTCTGTGCCGGTACTTTGCACAGAAATTAATTGTACCCTGAAGAAATAAACCTGCAGCCCTCCCCCGCCCCCAAATGCCATTTTAACAATGTTATTTTCTAGCCATAATTGCACTTTAAGCTTGAGTCTCTATATGAAGAAGCTGGTGGAGGGGGTGTGTGTGCAAACAAACTGATGGAACTTAGTCCAGCACTTTGTGGAATTTAGTCTACAACATCCTTTCCCCCCCCCCCAATGGTTTTGTTTTGCATTAAAACTTGGTGTGAATGTGTTGCTATAGACATGTTCGTTATAGAATACTAGCATCTTATGCTGGCATTGGTTTGTTATAAAAAGTTGCTTGTGTTTTCTGTTTGTGATTGCTTGGGGTGGGAGAAGTTTTATTTTTAATCAAATATGACTTGTTTGTAAATCACACATGGAAAAATGTCATGTCTGATTTTCTGAATGTTTTTAAAAGAGTAAATGTGTTTTGGTGATTTTTGTCATTGAGTCAATGACTTAGTTCGTGTCTCTTTACTGCTAAGCACTGATGACTATACCATAAATAAAACGGCACAGACTGATTTACAAGATTGGGCCACAATCTTCAGAAGTGCCCCTTACGTCTGAAGGGAAGTGCTCAGCAATTTCTGCAATTCAGGCCCCTTTAAGGTGACTCATGTTGGGCACCTAAATACATTAGTCACTTTTGAAAATCTTGGCCTTTGTATTTTAGTTTATATAACTGCGTGTCTGTAAAGTTACCTGCTAGTCTTGCTCACATGAATGCATTCTCTTTATAAAATGCATCAGAACGTCATTAGTACATTTCCTGTATGGAAGGAGCATAGTTGTAAAACCAGCAAAGTGTTTCACGTGGTTGATTTTTTTTTTTTTGCAAATATGGGCCTGCAAAATAGATATTGTAATGTTGTTTCTGAATATTTGTGTTGTAAACTTTCTTGTGGATCAGATAAATAAAATGAAGTAACTTTGAACCTCTGGACTGCTTCAGTATTGCTTTTCTTCTCATTGTGTGCTCCAGTAAACTTTTCTACACTTCATGTGTGAAACGCCAATGTTCTGATTTATACCCACTTTGCACAGTGATAAAGAATTATGCGAAGTGTGAGTTAGTGGAGACTTGAGCTGTATATGCCCAAAGTTCACTTCCATCATTTCCCAAGTAAAACTGTGTCCTTTAACTGTAACACTTGAAGGCACCAACTCTATATTTGTGATATCATAGCCTAGAAGAGAATTACATGTCGTAAGTTTAGAGGAAGAACACTATGGGACATGTGCAGAGATGTTATGATTTGAAACTGAGATGTATCTGAAGGAGAGAATTAATGAGCACAAGATTGTGTATGGAAGATATTTGTTCCTAGAAGAGAAAATGGGTTACCTCTGTTGTTGTCATGGGTCATATGCTGCCAGCAAAACTCCCCTCTGAAATCAGTAGGAATGGTCTTAAAAACTACTGGGATGTTATGGCTCTATATTTCATACTATTAAAGTATCATACTTTATACTTAGCAATAGGTAGTCTCAGCTCCATTGTCCAGAGTGATTTCAATGGCTTATCTCCTTTCAGCTTTGCACAGTTATAATTTGCGCCTTTTTGATTTCTCATTTCTAGAGGTAGAGGTAGAGGTCTTGGTTTCATCATGAACTTGGCTGAAAACTTAATGGACACTTGAAAGGACAAATCTCCTTGTGGAACTAGAATGCATCAACAATCCATGTTGGCTGGAGCTGTCACTGCAGACATGGAAGTAGAATGAGCCAATTAACAACACACTATGGCCCAGTAACTTGTTTTCAGCTCTCTTTAAAAATGATAAAAATGGTTCCTTGCTGCGAATGCTAGAACGATTCACAGCTGGGGCAGAAGAAGCCTCACCTTGGGAACTTATCAAGCCTCTTTTAAAGTAACTGTGTGTGCGCGTGTGATGCCTAACATAATCTTACACCTTCTGAATTAAAACAAACACTCCCATTTAGTATTTGACATGGGCTTGACCTTACAGGCTTCTCTCGCTGAAGGGCAGTTTTGCCCTTGACTTCTGTGGGAGCAGGCTCCCCTGTTTTTATTTATGAAAGATATCTAATGAATTAGAGACAAGTAACAAAAATGAGGAAGAGAAAGCATGTTGGAGGAAGAGACTTGTGGGCTGTCGCACATTTGCATCCGTGGTCACTTCCTGTCTAAATACATGCGCTTTCATCCAAATCTACCATTTGCTTACTTGCTTTCCTAGGGTTAAAATAACACTGCAAAGTGAAGGCAAACAGCAATGTATTGTAATTTGACTATGCACAATATGCTGTAATCACTTTGCACAACATTGTGAAGTTAATTATTTTTCTATTATGGGTGAGCTTGTGGTTACATCATTAGATAACTGGTATTTTTTCCCCTGCCAGAATGTATGAATGTTGCTGCTAATATATTGACATTGTAACTTTTTAATCAATACCAGTGATCGGTTCCACAATAGAAATGTGTTTTGGGAAGTTGGGTCTGGTACCCTTACTGTGCCAGTAGTCCCCCTGCTTGCAGGGTAAGGTGCTAACAAGCATGTGTAGAATGTGTCAGAGCGCGGTCCCCTGTGTTTTAGTTAAGTCCGATATCTTTGTCCATCAATGTTTGACCTTAAATTCAGCTTGCAAAAGGGATATGTATAATTTGATAAATATATCAGTACTGGCAACGTTGTACTGAGCTTTCTTCTGCAATGAAAATTCTTATACTTGGCATGTAGATATAGGTGAGTAACAGAATGGGTGATAAAATGTGCTTTTAGATGTAGGAACACTTCTTGGCACAGCTAAACTTACAAATGCATTCTTGCCTCAAGCCATTCCTGATGTATGTATTTGGCTGGTGCCAGAGTTATGCAGATCAAGTTCAGAGTTTTGTCATTATTAACTGAGAGGTGAACCCAACGATATAATTTTTCATGTTGTCTCTTTCACCTCATTCCTAAGTGCTACTCATGTGAGTGAGTGCTCCAACATGAGGACGGGTTGTGCAATCTTAGCTCTACTTAAAGAGTAAGCACAATGGGGTGCACAAACCCCACACTGAGCAACAAGGGCTTGTTTTGGGCTCAGCCAGCTGTCATAAACAAATAGCTAAGGGTTAATGTCTCTTTCACCTGGAAAGGGATAACAAACAACACCTGACCAGAGGACCAATCAGGAAACAAGACTTTTCAAATCTGGGTGGAGGGAAGTTTTGGGTGTGAGTCCTTTGTTCTTGGTCTGTTCTCTTTCTGGGCTCTGAGAGTGACCACAGGAATCTCCAGGCTTTCTAATCTTCTGTTTCCAAGTTGTAAGTACAAGCATAGTAAAACAATAGGTTTATATTGTTTTTTTTGTATTTACATGTGTATAGTTGCTGAAATGTTTTAAATTGTATTCTTTTTGGATAAGACTGTTTATTCATTTTTTCTTTTAAGCAATTGACCCTGTATATTGTCACCTTGATACAGAGACCAATTTTATGTCTTTTTCTTTCTTTTTATATAAAGCTTTCTTTTTAAGACCTGTTTGAGTGTTTTTCACTGGTTAAGGCTATGAAACGAAGGGAGGGGGAAAATCTCTTTGTGTTACATTTACTAAGCCTGACTTTGCATACCCTCTGGGTGAGGGGGGAGAGAGATTAGATCTCTCGGTACTTGTGTTTCAAGGACGTGAAGCAGGGAATCTCCCAGAGTACCCAGGGCGGGGAAATCTGGGAGGAGGTAAAGAGGGTGAAATCCCTTTGTTTAGATTCATGGAGCTTGAATCTGTATATCTCTCCAGGAACCCAGGGAGGGAACACCTGGAGGGGAGGAGGGGGAAGGGAAATGGTTTATTCCCCTTTGTTGTGAGACTCAAGGAATCTGAGTCTTAGGGTCCCCCAGGGAAGGTTTTGGGGAGACCAGAGTGAGCCAGATGCTGGAATCTTCTGGCTGGTGGCAGCGATATCAGATCCAAGCTGGTAATTAAGTTTGGAGGTTTCATGCTAGCTTCTCATGTTCTGAACTCTAAGGTTCAGATCTGAGTAGGAAAGTTATGACACCAGCCTTGCCCCGCCACACCTGCAGCAAATGTTCCATCTGCTGGAGGAATTAATAGGCAACGAATTAGCTCATTTGGCGAGTAGCACTGAAGGTGAGCAGACCTGCATCCCATAGCTCCAGCAGAGCAGAACAGAGGGAAACCTAAAGGCTCTGACCCAGCTGACTAAAGAGGCCCTCCTTGAGGGAAGGGAGGACCCTCCACAGAGACAAACAAAGAGGGAAGTGTCCGGTGGTCCTGGACAGTGGCAGCTCCATCTTGTTTCTGTTGATTTGGATTTCCTCACTAGGCTGACTGGACTGAGCTGGCCCCAGAGGGGGAGACGAGAGGAAGAGGACCAGGGAGGACAGCCGCAAGTAGCTTTGGTTGCCAGGTTACTGGTAGTCCAAAGGGCTCTGGGTTGGAGTCTGGTGGAGTGGGAGGGCCCGGGCTCCCCTCCCCACAGCCCCCTTGGCAGTCTGGGGTTGTGGCCATGACCACTAGCCAACACTTCCCAACCAAACCCAGAGTGGGGACCACTGCACACTGGTTACACCATTTTCAGTCTGAGGTGACTCCATTGTCAGTTGAGCCAGTTGAGTTACTCCACACCGATGTAACAAAGCTGAATCTAGCCTTGGTACGTTCCTAAGGAACAAATTTATTAGTGGTGAAAGTTACATTTTGCAGTGTAAGCCTGTCAGAAAACAAGCAGCAAAGCAGTTACACCATTTTCATGCCAGTGCCTGCGAAATAGGTGTAAGCTACATTTGCACCAGTTTGATATTCTGTCAGGAGTCAGCTTAGCCAGGGACTAAGTGGTTCATTGACTTCCCTGGTATTATCCCAGAGGCTAGACTTTTTCCATCTAATTTTCACTAGCTTTTATGTCCAGTAGCTGTTAATACACAACAAGGCACTGCATCCTGCACTATGAAATAAGCACCGTCTGTCCCTCAGGACATTGCGTTAAGATGCAATTGCTGTCTTCTTTTACATTTGGTGAGCTGCAATTTTTTTTCATGTCTTTCTTTTAATGATAGTTTTCAAAAAAGAAAAATATTTGTTTTCACTTGTGTGAAATCTTTTCAATCTTAGCTATGAGGTGTCAGGGGTAATTAGAATGTTGAAAAAGGCTTATGGAGATAAAAACAAATTAAATCAGGCTAGGCAACTTACATTTGTGTGTGCTTGATGTGGTCTTGGATACTTGCAACAAATACATAAATGGGAGGGAGGGGTTGCACCAAGCTGTGCATCAGAGGTTCCTGTCCTGAATGAAGTCACAGGCATAGTTATTTGGCTTTGAAAGGGTGCTGTGAGGCCCAATTCTGCTGTCCTTGTGCAATCAGAATTTTCATAGAATCATAGGATATCAGGGTTGGAAGAGACCTCAAGAGGTCATCTAGTCCAACCCCCTGCCCAAAGCAGGACCAATGTCCAGACAGATTTTTTCCCCCAGTTCCCTAAATGGCCCCCTCAAGGACTGAACTCACAACTCTGGGTTTAGCAGGCCAATGCTCAAAACACTGAGCTATCCCTCCCAATTGTGTCTGTATCAGAAGTGCAGGATCAGGCAAACAGCATATATGTTGCACTGATGTCCTTTTTCCATATCTTATGAGAAGTTTGTTCCAAGAATACTTGAAATTTTGGCACTTTATTGCTTTTTATTTTTATGTTCAGGTTGAAGAGTACAGTATTTGCAAACCTTCCTGGATATATTTTCTGTGTGCTGGTTGCAATTACACATAGACATTCACAAATGTTTGTTTATGATAAAGGGTCTCTACAACAAATCTTGATTCCTCTGTGATTTTTCCCTCCAGTATTTGCTGTAATGGGCAAAGCCTCCATTGACAGTTTGGGGTTCATATTGTATGCAGGCTTCATAACACTATAATAATGTCTGGGAATATATAAAGTCTGTGGAAACCATTAAGAGAGTAGCAGTTAAAATGTATAAAGGAGACAAGGCTGGGCTAATCAAAGTGAATCAATTATTGGTTAGGTTTGAGAATGACATTAAGTAGTTATTGCATCCACATCTTATACCCTCGCTGCAATAATTCCCCCCAAATGATAATTGTCTTAAAATCATAATTTAAAAAAAATTAACAGTCGGATCTTTTTACTTGCATTCTGGTGTTCGAGCATTTAGGGTTCAGATTTTCAAGCTTTTCTCTACAACTATAAGGATTATAAACTGTTTTTTAGGAAAGCCTAGAATCTCATATAATCACATGATTCCAGGAGAGGGGACTTTAAGAAAAACCACCAGTATCACAAGTCTTGTGATAAAATCATGAGAGTTGACAACACCGAGAATCCCAAGATTTGAACATCTGCAGCTGGCAGCCAGGAGCTCTCAGTGGAGGGTTCTTTGACTCAGAAATTGACTTTCCCCATTAGTTTGACAACCCAAGTCTATTTAATATTCACACACAAGCCAAGGCTCAGATTTCTTCCCAGTATTTGAGTGAGGGTGCTGGTGGGCTGCTAGATAGTTGGCTTAGAGGGAAAGTCAGAGGGGGTTTTCTAATAATGGTTTTGAAAAATATTTGTTTCTTTCAAATGTAAAATCTGACCTTGAGTATTTATATCAAGGTGTATTTTACATTTTAAAAAATAAAAATAAATAAACTTTCATGTGAGCTGTTCTGGCAGTGGGATAGACTGGGAAGACCTGCATGGGCGTGTTTGTGGATGTCATGCTGTGTTTGGTTTGGAAGGGTTATGAAAGTTAAGCAGCATTGCACAGGCAAACTTATTTGGTAGAAGGAGTGACTTGGCATTATAACCCCAAGGAGTATCGCTACTTCCCTGCGTAGTGGGAACACAGATCCTAGGTGTTCTTTACCTCCTCCCTCATGGTGTCAGTTACACAATAACTCTTCAGTGGCAGGGGATCTTTAGAGAACTCTGTTAAGTCCCCTGAAGATGTCTGGTAGCTGCCCAGCTGCAGCGACTTACTTGTGAAATTCCTGGAGAAATGCAAGGGGGCAGCCCTGCACTGGTCTTGAAGCTGTAGGCTGCAGTAAACAGTCCATCATAACATCCAAGAAAAGGTACTCCAAACTGCAGACCAATATGTAAAGAGTCAGGGAAAAACACTAGTTCCCTGGCTGGGAAGCTGTTGAGCTCTAAGAAATGGGACAACGAGGAGTCCGGTGGCATCTTAAAGACTAACAGATTTATTTGGGCATAAGCTTTTGTGGGTAAAAAACACCACCTCTTCAGATGCATGCCCTTCCTGCCAACCCCCCATCCCCTGCACCAGCCACTGTATAAATGCCTGATGCAGAGCTGTGGGTTAAGGAAACTGCACTATGCTTTGTGCCTGCCAAAGTAGGGACATGTTTTTGTCTAGGTGTTTTTGGAACCTACCTTATTCCCTGCTACTGGGCCCTGCAGTAAGTGCATGGAGGCTATTGTTTGTTGGACAGACTCCCAAGAGGTACATGCGGCACAACATAATTCTTCAGCGGTTTATATTCTGTGCTGTCTGAAAATTGAGGGGAACGCCTGTGGTTTGTGCTTGACATGAACCTGGTTCCTGGAGTGGACTAGTGATTAAATATTGACTGAGGTCAATGCCTCTATTGTCCAAAGCAGAGTCTCAGCTTGCCCAAACTTGCTCAGCAAAATAAGCCAATATGCAAAAGGGCATCTACAAAGTGAAAACTAATACAGACTCTCTGCTTATTTTATTTTGTTTTTAACCTGGGCTCAGGTAAAAAATAAATCAATTCCACTTAAAATTATCTCCCTCCTGATTTCTTTAAACCTTTGCTGCTGAGCTCTTTTGCTCCTAGTTTGCTTTGTTTCTGTGCGTAAATATTTCCTTCATCATGAGCCACGATTTCTAAGAACATTTTCTCAGTGGATAGCAGGGGATATGGGAGAAGGATACCTTACCCTGTGTTTTATACCCCATTTCCATGAATTAAACTCTGCTTCTTTCACTGGTTCTTGCTCCTGGTTTTGTCTCCTGTTTCTAGATCTTACAGGATCTTTTCCCTCTGCTGTGTGATACGCTGGGAATCCAGCCTTTGGGACAAGAAGGGAATTAAAAGATGACGATATGGCTAATGTTGTTCAATCTGGTCACCTGGCTTCCTATTCTGTTTGGTAAGTCCATTAAATCTACTTGCTGAGTAATACCAGAAATGTGGAAGAAAACTGTAACGCAGAAGATGGGACTGACAGTGAGGAGCTTTGTAAAGAAGCCTTCAGGGAGCTCAAACTTAGTATTTTTTTTTGGCATTTCAAACCCTATTACAAGTTTTGTTTTTTGCCTTGTTTGCTAAATGTGCCTGCACAATGGATATGATGAACAAAGGGGTGAGAAAAAAACAAGAGCCCCAGTCTGAACCATCCCAATCTCCAAATCAAACAGGACCTAGATCTTATTTTGAGGTCTACAAAAAAATTGATTGTGTAAATGTGGCTCAGGGATTTTGTAATGGGATAGGGAGCTTTTCCTTTATAGGTGGCTGGTTGAAATCCAGATCTGGTTCCAGAGTAGTTACCATGTGATAGATGGTCAGAGTCAAATGGTTGCCTCTGGCTAGTTCTCAGTGGACAGGTGACCATACCATAGTAACCACCATAATTAGTTGTGGCTGGCCTTGGTACAGGAAGTAGCTAAGCAAAGAGGCCAGTGAGATCCTATCTTGCCTATAGGAGTAGGTCTTTTTAGGTTAAGATGCAGCACCTAAGGAGTAAGGGTTTGGTAGGCACAGGCAGCAGCACTGCAGGCTTTTTCTGTTCTTTGGATGAAGAGGAGTTCAGTCCCCAGCCCACCACCCTGCAAGAGCACTTAGCTGACTATAAAGGAACGGCTCCCACAGTGGCAGGCTTAAAAAAAAAAAGGGTGCAACTCACTATAACCAGAGCTAAGCTCATCATTTTGATATACACAAGAACCCTCAAATGGCTAGTTGCCCCGAGCTCGGAGATCTGTGCTCCATCTGCTCTAGTATACGAGTTGAGAAATCCAGTTAAGTAGACGAGCGATATCTCTAATCACTCTGCAGTGTAACTGGGTTACACATAGTGGTGCAGGGGCTAGTGTTAAATATGGATGCTATAGTGAGCAGCCATTCTAACTTCAGCAATAAGTCCTTGGCAGCCTGTCCTTTGGCATGGCTGCTTCTGCAAAGCCTTGAGTTATTCCCACTTGCAAAAGAAACCTGATCGGCACTGCAGAATTATTTTTCTACAGCACAGATCCTATGCTAATATTGCACATTAAAGGGGCATGTTCCTTCTTGCAGGGTGGTATTTTTTTTTTTTTTTTTTTTTTTTTTTTTTTTTGCCAACAATCTCTTCTGTCTCTGCACAGGGGAAAACTGATTGTTTTCCAGTTGTGCTGGGTTTTTGTTTTCTTTTTAAGCTGAAAGCTGTGGAGATAGTCCTAAGGTTGACAACAGCACTGTGTCTAGTTGGGGAGCTGATGAGGGAAAACAAGTCACATACACTTGTGCCAATGGTAACCGACTTTTTGGAGGAAAAAAATCTTTATTGTATGCCTTCCCAGAAGTGGCATACACCTGCACCCGTCTGTAAAGGTAACTCACCATCTCTCCCTCCCTCTTTGTTTTTTTGAGAGTCACATCCAGGTATGTTTAGCCTTTTGAAGGGCTAGGCCTGATCCTGTGACACTTATTACCCAAGCAGTATCATTAGGCAAGAGTTTAAAAAGTGACCAGTGTTTTTAGTGTTTAGTGTTCTCTACCTACGCTACATTGATGACATCTTCATCATCTGGACCCATGGGAAGGAGACTCTGGAAAAATTCCACCACGATTTCAACAGCTTCCACCCCACCATCAACCTCAGCCTGGACCAATCTACACGGGAGCTCCACTTCCTAGACACCACGGTGCAAATAAATGATGGTCACATTAACACCACCCTATACCGAAAACCTACCGACTGCTATGCCTAGCTTCATGCCTCAGCTTTCATCCCGGGCACATCACACGATCCATTATCTACAGGCATGCACTGAGGTACAACCACATCTGCTCTAACCCCTCAGACAGAGACCAACACATACAAAATCTCCACCAAGCATTCTCAGAACTACAATACCCGCACGAGGAAATAAGGAAACAGATCAACAGAGCCAGACGTGTACCCAGAAGCCTCCTACTGCAAGACAAACCTAGGAAAGAAACCAACAGGACTCCACTGGCCATCACATACAGTCCCCAGCTAAAACCCCTCCAACGCGTCATCAGGGATCTACAACCCATCCTGGACAATGATCCCACACTTTCACAGGCCTTGGGTGGCAGGCCAGTCCTCGCCCACAGAGAACCTGCCAACCTGAAACATATTCTCACCAGTAACTGCACACCGCAGCATAGTAACTCTAGCTCAGGAACCAATCCATGCAACAAACCTAGATGCCAACTCTGCCCACATATCTACACCAGCGACACCATCACAGGACCTAACCAGATCAGCCACACCATCACCGGTTCATTCACCTGCACGTCCACCAATGTAATATACGCCATCATATGCCAGCAATGCCCCTCTGCTATGTACATCGGCCAAACTGGACAGTCTCTACGGAAAAGGATAAATGGACACAAATCAGATATTGGGAATGGCAATATACAAAAATCTGTAGGAGAACACTTCAACCTCCCTGTCCACACTATTGCAGACCTTAAGGTGGCCATCCTGCAGCAAAAAAAACTTCAGGACCAGACTTCAAAGAGAAATTGCTGAGCTTCAGTTCATCTGCAAATTTGACACCATCAGCTCAGGATTAAACAAAGACTGTGAATGGCTTGCCAACTACGGAACTAGTTTCTCCTCCCTTGGTTTTTGCACCTCAACTGCTAGAACAGGGCCTCATCCTCCCTGACTGAACTAACCTTGTTATCTCTAGCTTGCTTGCATATATATACCTGCCCCTGGAAATTTCCACTACATGCATCTGACGAAGTGGGTATTCACCCACGAAAGCTCATGCTCCAAAACGTCTGTTAGTCTATAAGGTACCACAGGATTCTTTGCTGCTTTTACAGTGTTTTTAGTGATCCAACTGGAGATGTCTTGGAGAAATCTAATTTTTTTTGAATAAAAGCCAAACCAAACCAGGCCCCTTTTAAAGTTTCACAAGCTGGGCACTGAGTCACTTTGGGACACCTTGGGTGTAGGCCATTATTCAGTTGTATAACCCTGGCACAGTCCTCTTTCTTCAGGGTCTCTTGACAGGAGGTGACCAAAGCTGCATGAGTCACAATCCAGACACCCAATTCACCACAGCACCTGAGTTGTACCTGGAACACTATATACACTTGGGCCTCCTTTGTATCTGTGTCTGTAGGTTGGATGGGAGAAAGAATAGTTTTGTGGAAGATAAAGGGTAGATTTTAAGTCACAGGATTTGAAATCTTCTATTCCCAGTTCTGCTGTAGACTCACTGGGTGCCCTTGGGCAAGTCACTTCATTTCTCTGCACTTCAGTTCCCCCATTCTGTGAAAGGGTCAGCTTAATATTTGCCATAGGGATGTTGCAAGACTTAATTCATGTTTGTAAAACATTGTTTAATTTCTGTCAACACTGTACCTGGTCCTTCCAGCTGAGTTCCAGAGCTTCGGAACCAGACAAAAAAATAAAGAAAGTGAAGCATTAGTAATGGGGAAAATAACACTATTTCTACAGCTGTGGTAAAAGGCAACAAACAATGTCTGTGCTGCTGGAGTTATCAACTGCTTAGTAAGCATATAAGAGAGTGGAGGAGATAAGCAGCAAATTCTGCTGCTGCTGCATCTCCCTCGCCCCAGGTGGGGAAAAAAACAACAGACAAAGTTTTTAACTTTGGTTTGAAAATTCCACATTATTGGCATCACCTAAGGCCCTGAATCAACTGTATGATGCAGTACAAATAGGTTTGTTTCCATTCAAGTATCTAAATCAAGGTAGCTACACCAATGGAAACTTCCCCTGGAGATGTGCTGCACTGGTATAAGATGAAACTTGCACCAGTATGACCATCCCTGGTAAATTGCACTTGTACAAGCCCTATTTTTCCTGATGCATTGTATGAATATTAGGACTTTTCCTCCAGCATAATTGCATTGATGTAGTCCATTGTTGTGTTTGTGTACCGTAAGGGTCAGTGGTTCACAGTAGTTCAATTCCTCACATAGGCTGCAACTTGTAATGTGATGGCCCATATGGGACTATGAGCTACTGTGAACCTTTGATGCTCTGGAGGCGCTTCCCTGGCCAAGGAGAGTATGTACCTACACCAATACAATGTGGTTCTTTGTTCACGCCCCACCCCCATTGGTAGATGTCATGTAGAGGCTCATGGGTCTGCTATACTCTCTGGATTAATGGATCTGGTCCTTCAGCTTTGGCAACAGAGGCTCATGCTCTTAGAGTCAGAGGTCATGGGTTAAAACCCTGCTAGGGGCTTTTTGGCACTTCCATAACATTTAAAAACACAATCAAGTCTGAGTTCTCTCTAGTTTAGTGATGCGCCTTCTGTTGCGTGTCTCTTAGAAAAGTCAAAGCCTGTGTGCTGCTTTCTGTGAGGACATGCGTAAGATGGCAGAGTCCCTGTCATGTGGGACGAACTGGACTGAAACCAAATCTATGATGGAAATGGAGAAACTCTGCTTGGAAAAGCTAAAGTTCCAACTGGAGGGAAGGCAAGGTAACCAACTTATGTATGCAAAAGAGACCTAAATAAATGACTTGCCCCACTTGTTGGTTTGGTTTGTCTCCTTTTTAAGTTTTCATGCAAATTTGGTGCCAGTGAAAGGCACTAGATAAGACAGGACCAGCATGAGCAGCTGCAGAGCAAACTTCTTCAACATGGCCCCAAGGTGCTTCAACCCTTCTTTGCAAGGACCATCTCTAGGTGCAGCAGGGTTGTACTGTCTCTGTGGCCTGTTTTGTCCCTAACATCTTGGCTGATACTGACAAACAAGAGGAAAAGGGGAGTCAGTATCAGTTTGAATTTTGTTTGTATAGTGGTGATCCCGGTCCGCAGGGAACTAGAAAGGCACCCACAACTCAGTTCAGCGAGGCTACCCCAACAGCTATCCTCTGCTAATAACTCTTCATCATGAGTGACATAGTTCCAGTGTGGAACCAGGTGACCTAGTGGTCAGTCTAAGCCCTGCATTGTAAGTGCTGATGGTAGTTGGGTGTTCTGACCCTTTTCCTGAATAGCAGTGAAAGGAACAAGCAGATACCACCATAAAATTATAGGTCCCTTTCAATCCTACACTTCTCAATGGGTCATCTAGTCCAGTCCCCTGCACTCAAGGCAGGACTAAGAAATAACTAGACCATTGCACATGCATATTTTAACAAGTTCTCTGGACCCGCAGAAGCACAACCATGAAGGTGAATCCTTGGCCCCTGTGGTATACCATTGCACTGTGGATGGGTTAATGTCTGCTGGTTAACCTAGCATTGGCTGAATAAACTGTTTCCTTGCTGGAGACAGGATCCAGGGCTATTAGTTATTCAGTTTTGACAATTCTTATGTTGTCTTAAGATGCCAGGATTGAACGGGTAAGAAAATGAACTGCCCATTTAAAAACTCAGCCATGCCCAAAATGAAACTAGTCTGAGGAGGAAGAAACAGGCACAGAAGCACCAAATGCTGGGATGTTACTCAGTCAAAACACCCACGGATGTCAGTGAGCGTTTGCCCAAGTACAGATCAACTAAGAACCAAGTCAGGACTCCGTGATTTGACCTAGAATCAGAGAATCATAGAAATCTTGGGGCTAGAAGACACTTTAGGAGACCACTTAGTCCATCCCACCGTGCTGCGGCAGGATTATGTATACCCGAATCATCCCTGGCAGGGGTGTGCCTAATATATTCTTAAAAACCTCCTATGACAGGGATTCCCCAACCTCACTTAGTAATCTGTTCCAATAATTGCTTTTCCTAATATCTAACCTAATTTTTCTGTTGCTGTAAACTAAGTTGATTTCTTCTTGTCCTATCCTGAGTTGACAATTGATCATCCTCTTATAGCAACCTTTTATATATTTGAAGACTGGTCTCATGTCGTTCCCCCCGCCACCACCAAGCCATCTCTTCTCTACTCTAAGCATGTCCCGTTCTTTCAACTTCCCCTCATAGATGCATGTTTTCTAAACCTCTCATTTTTGTTGCTCTCCCTCTTTCCAACTTGTTCACTTCTTTCTTGGAGCGTGGTGCCCAAAACAGGATCCAGTGCCGAGTAGAGTGGAACAATTCCCTCCTCTATCTTACATAGCAAACTCCTGTTAATACACCACAAAAAGTTGTTTGCCTTTTTTTGCAACAGCATCACACAGTTGATTCAGGAGACAAAATACAGCATTTGACATTGTAGGCAGCATGGCTGGTATTTTCAGAAAGGCCAAAGGGAGGGAGGTGCTCAGCTCCCACTGAAATTCAGTGAGATTTGGGGGCCCATTTCCCCTGCATGCCTTTGAAAATTCCAGCCTGTATTGTTCTTGAATGAGTTCAGAGACACTTGGAAAAACTATCAAAAAACCTCTATCATAAAATACCGTCAGGGTCAGGAGGCATCTACTCATATGATATACACAAACTGTTGTGGGTTTTCCACTGAAACGGTCCCTTTTGTAAATGCAAAATAGATAGCCCTTTGTAGTACAGCAGTTATATCCTAGCTGGTGTGTCCATCAGTCTGTTTGCTCTTGGAACAATGAACTATTCAACCAAATTCCAGAGAACTCTTTATTCATGTCATTTTCAGTAAAGAGTTGGCAGACTAGCGCAGTAAGTAAACAATTTCGACATCTGCCTGCGGTGAAATGAATTATCTAACATTTGATTGCAGGTTGAATAATTTACTTCCTTGTCATTTTAGAGGAGGAGTTAATCATTTATAGATAAGCTGGTGGACCACCCTTCTCCCTGTTGCCCCAGATCGAAACCTTGTCTCAATTTCACCACATCGCAGCACTTCTGTATGTGTAAGCATATTGTGCTAGCTTCTTGTTTAGCATGGTGATCCCTGGGTGCAGGACAGGCTAGACTGGAAAAGTCAGAGATACCATTTCATCCTTCAGTAACCAAATAGACCTGAGCGCACTCTGCCTCCTGCTGACAAACCTACCGGTAAGTTGACTGTGATTGCAGCCAGCTACTTAAGGCAACATTGCTCTGAGAGAAGCCCAGGGGAAATGGGCTGGGGGAAGCAGGAAATCCAGAACCATTTATTAAACCTCAATATAATCGATTCTAGCAAGTATGCCCATGTGCACAGATATTAGTAAACAAAGCCAGCCCTAGCAGAAGAGGGGTAGCTAGCAAAGCAGAACAACAGAAAGAAGTATTAGGTTTAAGGAACCAGGGGAGAGGGAGACAGAGAAAGTGACTTTAGGTGATTTTAAAAAAGAAGTACTGTAGTGGTTGCAAGCTAATAACTTGAACAAGAGTCTCTTGCAGTTGTCTGTATGGGGCACATCTTGTAGTCATGGGGTAAGATTTTTTTCAAAGGCTCCCAAGGGCTAAAGCTAATTTTCAAAAGTGACTTGGGCACTTAGGGTATGATCCTGAATCATTAAAATCAAGTGGAGTTTTGCTGTTGACTTCCAGGGTAGCTGGTTCAAGCCCATAAATGCCTAAGGCACTTTTGAAAACGGGACTCAGGCACTTCTGAAATTTTCACCCCAATCACTACTGACTTGTACAAAACTCCAATTGACTCTACATATTTTTCACACACCTGTACTTACATATGGGTATAATACATTGCGCAGCAGTTGTGCTCACTCCAGTGGGAGCTTCACCTGCCCATGAATGGAAGGTTTGTTCCATAGAGATTTACAAATAGAACAATTGTTTTCTTTCTGTCAGAGTATTCTAATGGACGTAGAGGACTATATAAATTCTCTGGAAAGTGCAGATCAACTTTTGTCCCTGTAGGCATTAATTTGGCTACCTGACTGGAAAGTGCCAATGTCCTGGCAATAACAAAGGTTTTAAAGAGAGCCTGACAAACTGGTAAGCAGTTGGCATGTATTTTGGGGACAAGTTTGTGCTTTGGGCAGTGAATTTGTTACCTTTTATCATGCGGAAAGCTCAGTTGTTATCTGAGGAGTCAAATGGCTTTATGCAAAGAACAAAAAGGGTCTGAAGAGATACAATAAAACTTCCGAACAGACACAGCAAGTCACATTCTTATCAAACAATTTGCAATCGTTCTTAACTCTGAATCCTTATTTCAGGTATGTTTTACCTAATTTTGTTACTGCAGTTATCAGCTATGTGTTGTACAATGGTTATATGTAGCTAGCGAATTTAATTGTTTAATAGGGGAGTAGAAATTAACATAAGTCTTTCCATTAATCACCAATAAGAGACCAATGACATTTAGCTAGCGTTCATGCTCTCGCTCATCTAGTTTGAGTGCTTCATTAGCCCCATCCGGGGGTGAGAGACTGTGGTGTCGCAGTTTCAGAGTTAACTGCCTCTTAAGGTTTCAGGCTCCCTGCCATCACCTCTCTCCTGTGGAGACCTGCATCTCTTTCCCTCCAAGCGAGGAGTTCAGGCTTGCTGTCCCTCTGCACCTTGCTCAGATTGCCTGTAATTAACCTTTTCCCAGGGGCTACTACAGTCTATACCAGCTACCAACCAACCTTCACAAAGCCAAATGCATTTATTCTTAGGGTAAAAGCACTACAGAGTAAACATACAAAAATAAAAGTTCCAATACATATGCTGAAAGGATCCAGAGGTCCATCAATCTTATGAGCCCTTTCATAAGGGTTGAGGTTCCCCCTTGGACAGAGGGTCCTGTCCATTTGGTGACAAAAGGAGGCCACATGAGTCACTTTAAACTCAGCATTTTTATACCAGAATCACTTTGTCTGTGGAAAATCCAGTTTGACCTAGGATATATGAAGCTCTCCAGGGAGGTGTCCTCATCCTGAGTGAGTCACCTGCATCACCTCCCCCCCTCCCCACACATTTTTGGTTCCTGGAGGAGCTATAGTAACTTTCCCCCATACCAAAGTGGCAAACAATCCGTGGCCCAGAGTGATACATAACCCATACATAAAATGAACACTATCTGATCCCCAAAGATCATTCATGCAGTTGCAATATCTGTCACAATACAAATGGCTTTGACGGTTTGTTCTTTATCTATTCATGACTGTTTCAATGGTTACTGATAGGGAAACTGAGGCACAGAGTAGTGATGTTACTTGCTTGAGGTTGTAACATTTGGCCAGCAGCACAGCCAGGAATAGAACCCAAATCTCTTGAGTCCTAGGCTACGGCTAGCTCCTTTAAGCCACCCTGTCCTCCATTATTAGAAGTATTAGGACTTCAGCCATGTTAATCACATAATTTACAAGGTTAATGTGGGGCGTGTTGAACCCTGAAGTGTGCCAAGACTCAGGCATTTCTATTTACCGTGCTATAAATGTGCCCTGGGAAAGTGAGATGTGAGGCAGGTTTCAGTAGATTGAAAAATTAAATAACTTCCTGTTCATTTGGGATTTTAGTTTTCATTTAAAGAAAAAATATGACTTCAAAAAAAGGCAAAGAAATGTGTCTGATTAAAGCCTGTAGGAGTTATGTGAAACTTGCAGTCATAAGAATGGCTATACTGGGTCAGAGCAAAGGTCTATCCAGCCCAGTATCCTTTCTTCCGACAGTGGCCAATGCCAGGTGCCCCAGAGGGAGTGGATCTAACAGGTGATGATCAAGTGATCTCTCTCCTGCCATCCATCCCCACCCTCTGACAAGCAGTTGCTAGGGACACCATTCCTTACCCATCCTGGCTAATAGCCATTAATGCACTTAACCTCCATGAATTTATCTAGTTCTCTTTTAAACCCTATTATAGTCCTAGACTTCACAACCTCCTTGGGCAAGGAGTTCCACAGGTTGACTGTGCACTGTGTGAAGAAGAACTTCCTTTTATTTCTTTTAAACATGCTGCCCATTAATTTCATTTGGTGGCCCCTAGTTCTTGTATTATGGGAACAAGTAAATAACTTTCCGTATTCACTTTCTACACATCACTCATGATTTTATATACCTCTATCATATCCCCCCTTAGTTTCCTCTTTTCCAAGCTGAAAAGTCCTAGCCTCTTTAATCTCTCCTCATACTGGGCCTGTTCCAAACCCCTAATCATTTTAGTTGCCCTTCTCTGAACATTTTCGAGCGCCAGAATACCTTTTTTGAGATGAGGCGACCACATCTGTACACATTATTCAATGTTGGCGTACCATGGATCTATATAAAGGCAGTAATATATTCTCCTTCTTATTCTCTATCCTTTTTTAAAATGATTCCTAATATCCTGTTTGCTTTTTTAACTGCCACTGCACGCTGTGTGGACGTCTTCAGAGAACTATCCACGATGACGCCAAGATCTCTCTCCTGATTAGTTGTAGCTATATTAGCCCCCATTGTGTTGTATGTATAGCTGGGGTTATTTTTTCCAATGTGCATTACTTTACATTTATCCACATTAAATTTCATTTGCCATTTTGTTGCTCGATTACTTAGTTTTGTGAGATCTTTCTGAAGTTCTTCACAGTCTGCTTTGGTCTTAACTATCTCGAGCAGTTTAGTATCATCTGCAAACTTTGCCACCTCACTGTTTACCCCTTTCTCCAGATCATTTAAAACCCTTGTTATTGCAGGTATGTTTGACTTTACCTCTCAACTTTCCCCAACTTGCTTCTGTTTTTAATAGCCTATGGTACACCCTCAGCATGTGTAACTCAAGGTGGCTCCACCGGCTTCGATGGAATGACCCCAACCTACACCTGCTGAGGATGTGGCTCACTGACCTCTGTTGTAAAATGCTTTGAGAGCTACTGATGAACAGCGCTATACAGGAGCTAGGTATTATATGATGTTTATCATTACTTCTATGACCGAGCTCCTAGGAGCCACAGTCATGGACCAGGACCCTAGGGGCTAGCCGTTGTACAAACACAGGACAAAGAGATGGTCCCTGCCCCAAGGAGCTTACAATGTATGTTCATTCTAAATGTAAATGAAACACTTTACTCCCCCCATCTCCATATTTTTACAGATCTTTAGCCTGGAAAGAGATGTGCTAACTTCCTTGTTAGGTCTGCAAGAAGAGCACGTGACATAAAGGAAGATGGTATCTCTAACCTCTGGAAAACAGCGTTCTTACATAGCCACCATTCCACTGTTACTTGCTGCTGCCTTCATTGTTGCTGTACACAGTGAGTAAACATGAGTATCCGGCAAATCCAGCTGGGTAAAATAAGAACCAGCCTGAACATCCAGTGAAATCTCAGTGTGAGGAACCTCTTTTTGGAGGTTCATATAACTTTGTTGTTTCCCTCTGATAGTTTTTCTTGCTGCCTCTGCGCTTCTGGACAGTCTAAAATTCCACTAGACAATTATCAGCAGTCTTGCAAGAGACGAGAATCTGTCTTCCCAATACCCTTAGGGCTTGATGTTTTTTCCACTCCTGACACCTTGTGCATTCATTTACATAAGTGCAAAGTGGGTGTAAAGTGCTTCCAAATGAGAATTGTAGTGCAATACATCCACTTTGCACTGATGTAAATGAGTGCACAAGGTGTAAGGCAACAGTTAACTGGAGACCCTCCTCAAGCTCTTGAGACGTAAGAGGCTAGGATAAATGTGCATATTTTGGGGTGATGAACAATCTGTGCTTAACATCAGGCTGGTGGCTTGACGTTCAGGATTTCTCAGGTTGCATCCAAGATCGCAGGACTCTTGAGGCCTCCCTCACCATGGGTGCTTATAACTGGGGGGATGACTGATGGCAAGAGTAGGCCACAAAGTTTTCCTCATCTTTTAAGGATATAAGCAGGACGACGATAATTTCTTCTTGAGTTGATTCTAGCACTCCCCCCACCCCACACACACACCTTTTGGCCATTCCTTTCCTCTTTGTCCATCAGCTTGTGCCAATAGCATAACATGCACCAGGTCTGCGTCATCTCCAATAACTTACCCTTTCCCAGCTGGTTTCAAAGTGTAGAATAAACTGGGTACAAGGATACTAGCTTTGTTTCTACCTTAGCAGCTCCAGTCCAGCTGCTTATCCATCTTCTAAGACCTAGCCTGCAGTGTTTCGTGTCACAGCTGGAGATGCAACAACCATCACAGTGATGATGAGGAAGGACATATTATGTTCTGTCCAGACAAGCTGCAGAGAAAATAATTTTTGCATCATTATCCTCCCCTTACAGATGGGAAGATTGTTTTCCTGACTTTAAGGAGAACTTAGATTTGTTTGATGCCAAAAAATGTTTTAAGACAAATCTTTGGGAGAACCAGGTGGAGTAGCAGGGGTCAGTTAGGAGGGAGAGCTCAGGTATTTTGTTTACAACCCTTCTGGTATTCCAAGAAAGGACACTTCACTAAATGAGGTCTGGATTATAGCACATTTTCCTAGTTACATATTTTTGACCCCTCTGTTTTGTAACTAGGTGATTGTGATGAGCCACCACGTTTTCATTTTGCTGAGCTAAAGGAAGAGTATAGAAATCGGAGTAAGTTTGCTGTTAATAGCAAAGTGGAGTACAGCTGTCGCTCAGGTTATTCCAAGGTACAGAAGTCCATTCTTCGTTGCACGTCATATTCTCAATGGTCAGACGCCACAGAGTTTTGCAGGGGTGAGTATTTTGTTTTTTTACTTTTCTTTTTTTAAACTAATTTATTTTCATCAACCCTTTTTGATTAAAGAGCATAATGAGAGGGACTGCATGCCTGGAGGGAACGGTTAAGTTCACTGATATGATATGAAGGCTTTCACCACCAAATGACCAGTTCATATGTGAAACCTGCTGCTCCTTGATCTTGGGCAACTCCAAAGATGTCTACAAAGGTTTCCTTCTGCTCTGAAGCTTTAAAACACACGCTAAAAATGGATTTTGAACCTTAAATAGTAGGCTACTCCAGGCTGGAAGACATTCTAACTGTCACAGGTGAAATATTCACATGCACAAAAACATGGTATCATAAACAGATAGTTAAGGGTTAATGTCTCTCTTACCTGTAAAGGGTCAACAAACAGGGACCCAAAACACCTGACCAGAGGACCAATCAAAAGACAAGATACTTTCAAATCTCATGGGAGGGAAGCCTTTTTTTGTGGGTTTTGGGTTTGGCTTTTTTTTCTCTGGGTCCTGGATGGGACTAGAGGTGCAACCAGGTTTCTGCCAATCTCCCTGCTACAATCTCTTATCTATTCAGAATTGTAAGTGAGAAAAGGCGGTCATAGTCTTTTAATTTGTTTTTTTTTCATTTACATATGTGTATTTGCTGGAAGTAGCTTAAATTGTGTTTCTGCTGGAGAAAGTTTCTTTCTATTGTTTATAAGTTGAAAGACCCTGTAACTTTTTACCATCTAAAGTGCAGAGATAAACCTTTTACTTTTTCTTTCTTTTTTATTAAAAGTTTTGCTTTTAAGACCTGTTTAATTTTTTTCTCCTAGTTAAGGTTCAAGGGAATTGGTGGGGAGAAGGGAAGGATAAATTTTCTCTTTGTGTTATATTCACGCAGCTTGTATTGCCTCTGGGTGAGGGGGAAGGTAACACTCCTCTCGGTGTGGTGATTCAAAAAGTTGAATCAGGAGATCTCCTAGTGTTCCCAGGGTGGGAAGGAGCTGGGAGGGAGGGGGGAGGGAATGGCTTATTTCCCTTTGTTGTGAGACTCAAGGAATCTGGGTCTTGGGGTCCCCTGGGAAGGTTTTGGGGGGACCAGAGGGTATCAGGCCCTAAAAATTCCTGATTGGTGGCAGCCTATCAGATCTAAGCTGGTAAGACATGAATTCCCCTAAGCTTAATTACCAGCTTAGATCTGATAGGCTGCCACCAATCAGGAATTTTTAGGGCCTGATACCCTCTGGTCCCCCCAAAACCTTCCCAGGTAAGAGAGACATTAACCCTTAACTATCTGTTTATGACACATGGTAATGGAACAGAGTTTGATTTAAACAAGGACATACACAAATTCCAAGTTAAGACTGGTTCTGTATCCTGAGCTGGCAAAAAGTGAGTAGAGTTTTGATAGAGACAGAATCTTTGGTTCTTTTGA
The DNA here is from genome assembly GCF_025201925.1 of Gopherus flavomarginatus. NCBI lineage: Eukaryota > Metazoa > Chordata > Testudines > Testudinidae > Gopherus > Gopherus flavomarginatus. Next base: position 13,353,435 of record NC_066621.1, on the reverse strand, counting down.
CTCAGTAAAATGTAACCATAAGACATGCAAATAAAGACTAATTCCAGTCTTATTTCTTTCTAGCAAAATCATGCCGTCACCCTGGAGAGCCAGAAAATGGCAGACTTGTTATTCTATCAGATCTCACGTTTGGTGCAACAGTAAAGTTCATCTGTGAAGAGGGGTGAGTAATGGGGAGCTTGTGCTGATAGATTTATAGGTTATTAATTTCCAAAGGGACCATTATGATTATCTAGTCCAGGGGTCGGCAACCTTTCAGAAGTGGTGTGTCGAATCTTCATTTATTCACTCTAATTTAAGGTTTTGTGTGCCAGTAATACATTTTAATGTTTTTTAGAAGGTCTCTATCTCTCTACAAGTCTATATATTATATAACTAAACTAGTGTTGTATTGTAAAATAAACAAGGTTTTCAAAATATTTAAGAAGCTTCATTTAAAATTAAATTAAAATGTTGATCTTACGCCACCAGCCCGCTCAGCCCGCTGCTGGTCTGAGGTTCTGTTCATCTAGGCCGGCAGTGGGCTGAGTGGGGCCTGTGGCCAGGACCCAGCTGGGAAGGGTCTGGCAGCCAGAACCCCAGACTGGCAGCGGTTTGTGCTGGGCCAGCAGCCAGGACCGCAGACCGACAGTGGGCTGAGTGGCTCAGCCCACTGCCGCTCAGAGGTTCCATCCGCTGGCTCCTGCCAGCTGGCATCCCGGCTGCCAGATCCGCTCAGCCCGCTGCCAGTCTGGGGTCCTGGCCCTCCCCACATACAATGGGTACCTACCTTCTCCCTGGTTCTGGCCCATTCTCTTCCTCTCTCTGCACTGACCTGAGGGTGGGAGTGGACTGAGCACAGGGCTGGGGATGGAGGGTCTGGCCAGGAGCTAGAATGAGGGAGGGGGCTCAGGGTTGGGGCAGGAGGTTTGAGTGTAGAGGCACTTACCTGGTCAGCTCCCATTTGGTGTGAGGGTGCAGGTGGGAATGTGAGTGGGGGTGCAGGAGCTCCTGTTTGGTCCTCAGGGTGGGGGTGGGGATCTGCAGGGTCCATCGGATGAGGGGGCTGGGGATGTGTGGGGTGCAAGAGTCAGGGGACATGTGAGGGGAGTGCAGATGTCAGGGTAAGGGGGCTGGTATGTGTGGGGGTGCCAGAGTCAGGGCTGGGGTCATGGGGGGGCGGGTGAAGGAGTCAGAGGGCTGTGTGGTACAGGGCTCAGGGCAGAGGCCTGGGGTGTGTGTGGGGGTGCAGGGCTCAGGGCAAAGGGCTGGGTGTATGTGTGTGTGTGTGGGGTGGGTTAGGGCTCAGGTCAGAGGGCTGAGTCACTGCACCCCCTCAGAAGCCCCAATCCCCCCACTCATTGTCCTGACTACCCCCTCCTGGGACCCCACCTCCTATCTAAGCCTCCCTTCCCCTTGTCCCCTGACTGCCCCCCAGGACCCTACCTGTCCCGACTGCTTCAACCCTTATCCACACCCCCGCTCCCAGACAGAACCCCCTGGACTCCCATGCCTATCTAATCGCTCCCTGCCCCCTGACAGGACCCCCAGAACTCTGGACCCATACAACCCCCCCTGCTCCCTGCCTGCCCCAACCCCTCTGCACACCCCTACCTCCTGACAGCCCCCACCAGAATGCCAACTTATCCGACCCCCTCTACAGCTCCTTGTCCCATGACCACCTCCTCCAGAGACCCTCCCCACCCTAACTGCCCCCCAGGACTCTCCTTGCTCCCTGTACCCTGACCTCTATCCACCCCTCACCCCCTAACAGACCCCAGGACTCCCATGCACCCCCGCTGCTCCCTAACTGCCTCCTCCAGAGATCCCCCGCCCCTAATCACCCCCCCATCCAACCCACCCTGCTCCCTGTCCCCTGACTGCCCCCGCCCCTTAACCAACCCCCCCCCCCCCGGCCTCGGACCCCTTACCATGAGGCTCCCCGCTCATCTGGAGTTTTGTGCTGCTATGCACGCATGCAGCCCCACGCCGTGGCGTTGCTCCGGATGAGCGGAGAGTGGTTTTCCCTCCCCAGGGAGCCAAATGTTGCCCTGCGGGAGCGCGCACCCCTGGCCCCCAGAGTGCTGCGTGCGTCGCAGCAGGGCTCCAGGGGAAGGCGGGGGAAGGGTTGGCGGCTTGCTGCGCTGGGCCTGGCGCTCTGGCCAGGCAGCTCGGACCCTGCAGCTTGCTGCATCATCAGGATTTTTAATGGCACACTGGAGTCCCAGAAGGCTCTAGTGTGCCATTAAAAATCGGCTCGGGTGCCATCTTTGGCACGTGTGCCATTGATTGCCAACCCCTGATCTAGTCTGACCTCCTGTATAAGAGAGCCCAGAACATTTCACCTACTGATGATCAAACCTATATTTGTATTTGATCTAGAACATATTTTTAGACAGAATTCCAATCTTGATTTGGAGATTTCACCAGGTTCCTAGGTATGTTGCTCGAATAGTAAATTACCTCCATTGTTAAATTCAGGCTTCATACAAGGCACAAACTGTTATCTCGTTTCAGCTTCCAGCCGTTGGATCTTTTTATACTTTTTTCTGCTAAATTAAAGAGGCCTCTATTTTCAAATCTTCTAGCTGTCCTTACAGGTACTTACAGGCTGTCCATGATCAAGTTACCTCTTAACCTTCTCTTTGAAAAGCTTAAATAGATTGAGTTTCTTCCACCCTAGTGAGGCAGATTTTCCCAGCCTCAAATCATTCTTGTTGCCTTTTTCTGCACTCTTCCCAATTGAATATCTCTTTTTGAAGTGCAGACACCAGAATTGGATTCAGTATTTTTGGGGTAGCTGCATGGCTGCTGTATATAAAGGTAATACCACCTCCCGACTCATACTGAATTGTCCCCTGCTTGCGTATCCATGTATTGCATTAACCCTCTTAGACACAGCATCTCACTAGGAGCTCATGTTCACTTGTTTATCCACCATGACCCCCAAGTCCTTTTTCAGAATGACTGCTTTTCAGGATAGTCTTCCCATTCTGTGTGACTGGCATTTTTTCCCCCTAGACCTATACTTTTGTATTTAGTTATATTAAAATGCATGGTGTTCAGATGAGCCCAGTTTACCAAGCAATCCAGATAACTCTGTAAAACTAAACTGGACGTATCATAATTTACCATTGCACCAATCTGTCATCTGCAGACTTCAATAGCAATGGTTTGATACCTTCTTCCAGATATTGAATGCAAATATTGAATAGCACTGGGCCAAGAACAGATTCCTGGAAGATCCCAGTAGAAATGACCAGTTTAAGGATACTCCCACTCCCACACTCTCTCTTTTTTTGAGATACATCAGTTAAACCAGTTTTAATCTATTTGATTATTTTGCATAGTGCTAGTTTTTTAGTTAGAACAGCATGCAATATTAAATCTAGTGCCTTACCAAAGTCTAAATATATTATTATATCAATGAGTTATCGTCATCAACCAAACTTCTAATCTAATGAAAAAAACCAATATCAAGTTTGTTCCATAAAATTTATTTTCCATGAAACCATGAAAGCTGACATCCTTTCGTTCTTTACTGATCGCATCCCATATCAGCCATTCCATGACCGCCTGCGATCAATGTCAGCCTGACCAGTGAGGGACTCTGGGATGGGGCATACAAACCCCAGGAAAAAGCTAATGACCTGATGTAGGCTCAGTCAGCCCCACCCTGCTACACCTGCTGTAGGCATCAGGTTTGGTGGGAGGAGTTAAAAGTAGAATGCACAGCTCAGCTGGGGGCAGACTGGGAAGGAGAGCAGACCTCCAGCTCTTACTCTGAGAGAGGCCTGGATAAGGCCAGGAATGGCTTGACAGACAGCTGCCTTCCAGGACTTCCCTGAAGGAATGTCGGCGTGACACAGGACTCTGTTTGATTTGTCACCAGTGACCTACATGCTGGTGCTGAGGAAGTCTGCTGCAGCTGGTGGTCTGCCAGAAGGGGGTGACAAATAAATAAAATACCTTCTGTTTCCTTACACCTGACTAGGGACCTGGCAATAGTTTGTCCTGGGCCCAGACGCAACCCAGTCACAGATTCCCATGATCCTACCTCCTCTTGCAAAGGCCACGATGAATCATGGGAGATGTATCCTCACTTGGGAGACCAACCTATATAGGATAATGGGGCGTCCAAGCTACAGCTCGAACGTGGCACCATGGCAGTATTTTGAGATTAAAATATTTCAGTTTGGGGGCATTCTGTTTTTCCATGAAATGTGGAAAATTTCCGCAGAAAGCAGATGCTTTAAAAAAACAAACCATTTAATTGAAAATCCAATTTACTATTGAAAAATAGTTTTGATGAAAAGTTGTTGACCAACCCTACTAATGATGATGTAAGAGAATCAAAGCCTTATTGATGATGAACTAGACAAAACATCCAATCTCAGTTTGTATCATATAAATTCCATTCCCCCCTGTTTTATTCAGGTACAGACTAATTGGACATGCAGAAATAAAATGTGTGCTTGAAGGATCACAGGTTACATGGGACAGAGATATTCCATACTGTCAAGGTGAGTAGAGACTCTTAATAGCTCTATGGGGAAAGTGTAATCAGGGTTAGACAATGAAAAGCGTACTTTCTCCTGCTGGATGGATTCTGAAATACAACTCTTTTTTATCATTTCACTGCATACTAAATTCTTGAACACTTCAGTTTTGTTTTCCTCTTGCACCATGTTGTAGAAAACCTTGTTAGCGTCTGAATCTGTCTGTTTGTGGGGTAGAAGCAGGGCCAGCTCCAGGCACCAGCTTAGTAAGCAGGTGCTTGGTATGGCCACTCCCGAGAGGGGTGGCATGTTCAGGTATTCAGCGGCAAATCGGTGGAGGATCCCTCACTCCCGCTCAGAGCAAAGGACCTCCTGCTGAATTGCCGCAGATCGCGATCGTGGGGTTTTTTTTGTTGTTGTTTTGGCTGCTTGGGATGGCAAAACTCTTGGAGCTGGCCCTGGGTAGAAGCACAAAAGACTCAGATTCTTGGTTGACAGAGCTTGGACCAGATCCCCAGCTGGTGTAAATTGAATCAGACCCTTGCTCTTCAGATATAGTATTAACATGCTTATAGCACAATCTCTAAGCACTTTACAGATATCTTCATATTTAGGGATCACTTTGTCTGTCACTCATACGCAGCTGGCCCTAGGATGGAAAGTGACAGGTGCGTTTCACAGTAAAGAGCAGTAACTGTTTAGGACAGGGAGTGAAGCATTCTGGACTCCGCTGAAATTGCAGGCAGAGTTTAAGGATGCAGAATTAATTACCAAAATAGTTAACTCCTCCCTTTGGAGGAAGTGCCAGAGAATCCTTAATATGCATGAACGGGCAAGACCTCGATTTGATTTCTCTTCCCTTCTTCGGCTTTCATGATGCTTCAGTCTGTGCATCCACATCCCGGCGGCATAACTACTTTAGGAAACGTTCCCCGTTTTCTAGTCTTAAAAATCTTGTCTCCTACAGGGCCAGAGCCCCAGCTGGTGTAAATGGGCATAACCAAGGCTGGTGCTTCCATTTAGGCGACCTAGGCGGTCGCCTAGGGCACCAGGATTTGGGAGGGCGGCAATTCGGCGGTGGGGGGGTCCTTCTGCGCTCTGGGTCGTCGGCAGCAATTCTGCGGCGGGTCCTTCACTCACTCCGGGACCCGCCACTGAAGTGCCCTGAAGATCGGGAGTGCAGAAGGATCCTCCCCGCCGCAGAATTGCCGCCAATGACTGGGAGCGTGGAAGGACCCCCGCCTACGGCGCCAAAAACCCTGGTGCCGCTCCTGGGCATAACTCCATTGTTCTCAACAGGCTCGGTCCTCTGCTGGTGAATCAGTGCTCCTCCCTTGATGTCAATGGCGCTACATTGATTTTAAACAATCTAAGGTTTTGGTCCATTGTGTTTCAGCCTCTTCTTCTCTCATAAGACTTTGGATATGACATACATTAAATTCTCTCTTGCTTCCTTTCTTTCCTTTTTCCCTCTCTTCAGTGATACCTTGCCTGCCTCCTCCAAAAATAGAGCACGGGACACATACTGGGACAACGATGGAGGAATTCAACTATGGGACATCTGTCACTTACCAGTGTGACACTGTAGAAAGGGGACAGGTTCCTTTCTCACTTATTGGAGAACCCTCCATTCACTGTACATCCACGGATAATGTAAATGGAGACTGGAGCGGGCCTGCCCCAGAATGTAAAGGTAACGGAATCCATTTACTGTAAAACAAGTGGTAGTGTGCGCGTACACATTAACCATGTAAGTTGTAACAGTGCCACTGCTTAATAGATTGTCCCCAGGACTCCTAATCTTATTCCCACCCCTCAGCACATGTTCTTAGTAACACCCATGGGAGAATAGAGCCCAGTCTGAGATTTGCAGAGACACTAAGGGGTGCAGGGGATTGCACTTATTGTGTCCAGATTGGCCTCAGTTCCCACACACCCTGCCAAGAATTGCTGCCTGCTTCCTTGGTCTGCCCACACTCTGTGTTCCAGCCCCTCCCTCAGGCAAGGAGCCAGGAAGCTCAAAGAGGCAGTTGGTGTCAGTATAGGAGGAGGAAGTGACATGGAATCCTGGAAAAGCTCCATGTGGGGAGACAGGCTGGCAACATGAGACTGACTACTCACATGGAGGAGAGAGCCGGACAAGGTCTTCTGCTTCTCATAGGAGAAGCTGGGCCAAGACAGGGGATGGAGCAGGGCTTGGAGCTGGGTGGGAAAGGAGAGGAGAAGAAGGGAGTTTATTCAACAACTGTTTTCACTTAAAGTCCTCAGAAGAAGAATACTGGAGCTGGTCGAAATTTTTTCAACAAAGTTTTTATGTCAAAAAAGTCCTTTTTTGAAGAAAAAAAAAAAGCAAATTGTTTTGTGAAAAACTGTCAACTTTACTGAAAATGTTTTATTTTTCATGTTACTGTTTTTCATATCCCCCCCAACTCATATAAAATGTTATTGAAGTGGCCATGAAACTTACTGAAAAACCCATTTTGTCAGTGTTTTTTTTTTTTTTAATTGAGCATATGTTTGATAAGACATATGTGGGAAACGCATCTAATTTTTTGCTCACTCTAGAAACTATTCCTGTTGAGGTTTCTGCAGGTAAGCCAGGAGCATATCTGCCTATCTTCTTCACAGGAGACCAGATCTGAGTGTCTGTCAGCTATAAGCACAGCTGGAACTCTGATTGGAGAAATGACTTTATAATGTTCACAGATGATAAGCAACAAGATGGGGCAGTTCCAACAGCTCCTGCTGCCCAATGAGTCATCTCTTGTCAAAGACTGTAATTATGTGTCTGCATGCTGTCTCCCACCTTCCTTCCAACCTCCCAACCCCAAGTCCCCACAATTGCCTGTGACAGAACTGCCATTGCAGGTGGTCACTAATTCAGCAGGCGTAGTTTGATGCTTTACTTGAGTTAAGAAAAGGCTAGATAAAGACTAAAACTTGCCTACCATGTTCTATCAAAACCTATGCCCCAAGGAATTTGAGAACATGGCATCAGACCCACTGATACTTTTTCTGCTTTTCCTTAACACGATGTTTCAAATAAATAAATAGGTGGTTTCTGGGGTGCATTGGCGGGGCGGGCAGGGGCAGGAGCGTTCAGACATGTCATTATCATCTCTGCAGGGCCCTGTATATGTGCTTTCAAATCTGTTCATATCCTCCTGGTAAATAGATCTGATTCCACTGAAGTGTCTTCACTTTATTTCCCAATTTTTGATTTAACAGTAAACCTCCCAAGCTGACACTGTTTTTCTTATACAGTTGTTCGCTGTTACCCGCCAAAAGTTGCCTATGGAAAACAGATGACTGGATATAGTCCTGTATACACCTACAGAGCCTCCGTTCTGTTTGAGTGTGAACACCGCTACACCCTCAAAGGCAGTAACATACTTCATTGCAATGAAAATGGTGAATGGGATCCTCAGTCACCAGTTTGTGAGCTAAGTAAGTGTCATATGGTGACAACCACTTCCTTCAGACTGACCCTGCAGCCCTTGGTCACCCAAGATTCGGAGACAGCCAGTTTGATGTCCCCTTTGTTTTAAGAGAGGAAATAGTGACTGCTGTGCAAACTTGCATGCCACTGTGCTGAAAAAAGCTCCATGATATTTTGGTTAAATGACTTGTATGCTGAAAACAGGGATTCCAGTTTTATTTTATTGCAGGCAGTGTTGCCGAGTGGATAGAGCACTAAAGTGGGACTCAGGAGGCCTGGGCTTTATCCCTGCTGAGTGACCTTGGGCAAGTCATTTCCTCATTCTGTGGCCCAGTTTCCCCTGTAAAATGAGAATAATGATACTGTGGTTCTTTGTAAAGTGCTTTGAGATCTACTGAAGAAGAGTTATGTATTTATTGTGTAAGTTCTTATACTGCACTCGTCACCATAATATCTCAGTGCCATCCAGTATTGCACTAAATAATGTAACTATGCACCTATTTTTTGTTTTGTTTTGTTTTTCCTCTCATCCTCTCCTTGGGAGAGAAGCATGTGCAGTGGAGTTTCTTATGTTGTGATAGGGTTTTAGGTTTTGGGGTTGTGTTTCTTTTAATATACATGTCTTTCATGTCACATTCTTGTAGAGAAGAATTATTTCTCAATAAGATTTCCTGGATATGTATGTCCTTAAACTTTTATTTTTACTCTTAGGTAGCTGTGATGATCCACCTTACATTAGTAATACTTTTCGAGATCATTCTAACAGCAACTTGTTTCCGGCTGGGACTGTAGTGAAATATAACTGTGTGGGAGGTTATGAGTTAATCCCTGGAATATCCTCTGCAAGTGTTACCTGTCAAAAAGATTTTACATGGTCTGAACAGCAAGAATTTTGTCAAAGTAAGCATATTAGTCTTTGGTTTAGCTTTCTTTGTTTTAATTAAGCTACAAAATTAACACAGATTTAAGAAGCTCCACTCTACAGCCGATATGTGGTTCAAAGTGTGTGTGTGAGAGAGAGTGGGAGTGTGTATCTTCCGGGAATTCTTACTTTAACAGTAGGAAGCAGGGTCATAGTTAATAGTTTACACGTTCATAAACAAATCTGTTGCTCCCACCCATGATCTCCATACTACCTTAGGCAGATTATAACCATGGTGGATTCTACACAAAATTTATTGTAACATAGCAATTGGTGTTGTTTAGATCCCTGCTGAAAATCAAAATTTCCTGCCAACTTCAATTCAAATAGTTACCCAGAAGAAAACTGGAAAGGGTACTCCTCAATCCACGAGGCACACCCACTAACACTCATGGCAAGAAGAAATCATTTGCTGGGTCTGTCGATGATATAAAACTTCCACTGAAAACCAGCCTCTTCAAAAATGTGAAGGAAAAGCTTACTTTCTATAGCTAGCAAAATGTTCAGCTGCTCCTTGTAAATGAATCTGTAGAAATGTTTTTGCTCTGATTTAACGCTGTTGGTGGTGGTGTTTCACAGGAATTAGTTGTCCATCTCCAGACATTCGCAATGGAACAGCGAGACCTAGAAAAGAACTCTATGTGTATGAGGACAAGATTCACATTGAATGTGATCGCGGTTACGCCCTCAAAGACAACTATGGATTGATGAAGTGTGAACGTAATGGTGCATGGCATCCTCCGTTACCAATTTGCGAACCAGGCATGTATGAATGATAAAGAACTTTGACATGGCGACCTGCTATCCCTGACCTACTCCCAAACAATGTAATTGCTGCATAATTATATATTTATATTATGGTAGCACACGGAGGCCCCAGGGGTGAAAGAGGGCCTCTCCCTTCGCTCCCACCCCCACCTCCTCCCTTCTTGCTTTCCCTCTTCTGCCTCTATCACCCTGAACCTCTGTCTTCCACTTCAGTCCTCTCTTGAAAGGTCCTGAGGATCCCGTGTCCTTCTTAGAACACTGACCCTGGATTCCTGGCCAAATTCCAGCTCTGCCATTGCCCTCTGCCTTCTTCTGTTTCTCCTGTGGTTTCAAATGGATGTGGTGTTTTTCTTCACTTAGGCCCTCATTCCACAAAGTCCACGAGCACATGCTTAACTCTAAGCACAGACGTAGTGTTGCTTTCAGTGGAGCCACTTCCATGCTTAACATTAAGCATATGTTTAAGTGCTTTGCTGAATTGGGACCTCGGAGAAGTAGCCGCATTTATCTGGTGGATGAAGTAGCTCTTGGTATAACAGGTTGAACACTGTGATGGAAATGCAGGGTCATTACAATGACTGACAGGCAAGCCAAATGCTACTGGCACAGAGACATTTCACAAACATTCTTTCTGCTCCCTTTCTCTACTGTTCTTCCGTCATGAGGTGAGGACACACAAAGGGAGTCAATGTATGTTGTTAGCTGCACAGAAGGAACAAAGTTAGTGAATGGCACTGCATGAGCTCACTAGAGGGGTGATGGTGGTGTTGTAAGACTTTGGTTCATTCCAGTTCCCCCAGTTCATTCCAGGGTACTCATGGGGGGAGGGATAGTTCAGTGGTTTGAGCATAGGCCTGCTAAACCCAGGGTTGTGAGTTCAGCCCTTGAGGGGGCTACTTAGGGATCTGGGGCAAAATCAGTACTTGGTCCTGCTAGTGAAGGCAGGGGGCTGGACTCGATGACCCTTGGGGTCCCTTCCAGTTCCAGGAGATAGGTGTATCTCCTTTTATTTATAGTGGGGTGTCAGCAGATTTGTGGTAAAAGAGGAGAAAAGGAACTGGTGAAAGTTGGGGTCTGCAGTGGGCAGGCTGAGTTTCTTCTGAAGAAATCTGCAGAGAGAGTAGATGTATGAGTGACCATGACAGACCCCAGTTGTGTTAAGTACACACAGCACTCTGTAAACACGCAGAAAACAAGATCCCTGTACTGGTAGCTGGACTGGCTTTGTGATCCCCTGACTCCATCCCATTTCAAAAAGTGGTTGGAGGATACCACTACACCTCTACCACGACATAACGTGACCCGATATAACACAAATTCGGATATAACGTGGTAAAGCAGCGCTCCAGGGGGGCGGGGCTGTGCACTCCCATGGATCAAAGCAAGTTTGATATAACGCAGTTTCACCTATAACGCAGTAAGATTTTTTGGTTCCCGAGGACAGCGTTATATCGAGGTAGTATTTTCCTTCCACGCAAAGAAGGCATGACCGCACACTGCTATTAGCCAGCTCCAATTTCACACACGCACTTTTTTTTGGTGTCCATCTGATCCATTACTCTTCTTTGAATGACTTTAGTTTTTAATCTGATTGACTGAATCTCACATTATAGGTTCATTTCTATTTTAAGGGGCTGTTGTTACAGTTTGCAAACCAGTTTGTATGAATAGTGAAGAACTCTGATACAGTGACCTCCCATCCCTGATTTTGAAAGGAACATCTAATACTCACAGAGTGTAATTGCTGCATACTTCTATATTTATATTATGGTAGCACACAGAGGACTCAGTCAGGATCCAAGGTCCCATTGTGCTGGGTGTGAAATCTTGGGAGAAGTATTTCTTCTGCTCTATTCCATGCTGATCAGGTCTAAACTGGAGTATTCTGTCCAGTTCTGGGCACCACATTTCAGGAAAGACTAATTGGAGAAAGTCCAGAGAAGATCAACAAAAATGATTAAAGGTCTAGAAAACATGACTTACGGGAAGATTGAAATTATTGGGTTTGTTTAGTCTGGAGAAGAGAAGACTGAGGGGGTACATAACAGTTTTCAAGTACATAAAAGATTGTTACAAGGAGGAAGGAGAAAAAATGTTCTTATTAACCTTTGAGGACAGGACAAGAAGCAATGGGCTTAAATTGCAGCAAGGGCGGTTTAGGTTGGACATGACATTAGGAAAAACTTCCTAACTCTTAGGGTGGTTAAGCACCAGAATAAATTGACTAGAGAGGGTGTGAAATCTCTACTGGAGATTTTTAAGAGCAGTTTGGACAAACACCTCCGAGGGGTTGTCTAGATAATACTTAGTCCTGCCTTGAGTGCAGGGGACTGGACTAGACGATCTCTCAAGGTCCCTTCCAGTCCTACAATTCTATGAGTCTATGTGGGGCACATTCTACCCTACCTAAATGACTGATGTCCTGGCACTTTGATATCTGTGATGGGCAATTTTATCTTCTGTGTCTATCGGCATGCACAAGTAGTGCCAAAAGGTACACATAATAAGCAAGTATTGCCAGTGGGCTTTTACTCCCTAATGAAAGTAGCAAAATTAAGAACATGGTCTGCAGATTGACTTCTAGTTTTATTTCTTCTGCTAGGCACCTCTACAGAACTTCTCTCAGATGTTGTTGATAGAATTAGGCAAATTCATCCCAGCTCCAGTGCTGAGCTCATCTGGTGAATTTCCTGCTGTTTGCTTCTTCACTTTGATCATCATGGAATGAAGTATTCCCCTGCTACAGGATTTAGTTTGATTGTAGAATGGAATCATATGAAGATTCAACTCCTTCTTCAATCTGTACACTTGCATTAGCTACTTTTTAATCAAATTTTCCAGATTACTGGAGTGTCTTCCACAATTCTACCTCCATAGCTTTGGAGGCAGAAATGAATCCACAAGGACAAAGCATATCCCAGTGCAGGGTTGGATGGAACCTTCTCCCAACTGTGCCTGTACCTTGTAGATATGTAATTCACTTTCCAGTTGCTGTGGTACCATATAGACTAATGATAGATTCATAGACTCTAGGACTAGAAGGGACCTCGAGAGATCCTCGAGTCCAGTCCTGAGGGCCATGGACTGGACTCGAGGACCTCTCGAGGTCCCTTCGAGTCCTAGAGTCCATGAATCTATGAAAACAGACTCCCACCTATCTGCAATTTTCTCATTTACTGTGGGACTAAGATTGGGTAATACGTCTCTATCTCCCAGTTCTATAGAAGACATGATTACTTTGGCACACCATCACCACTTGTTTGCCAAATGATTTTTCTCTGTTTTCTTATTAGCTAAATTATATGCACAGCAAAGTCTGCATCTCACGTCCTTCACATGCTGCTGATAGGTTACCACAGCTTGCCTTTGCTGTTGGATTTCAAAGTACAAATCAGTTGAGAGCAAAGGATGCCTGCCAAACATAGAAAATATGGGGTCTCTCCCATTGCATTATTCTTAGCACAATTACATACCAATCCTTTAACTAGCGACTATAGCTGAGGAAGGTCCTTTTGTCTTTCCTGCACATTAGTGTTTACCCCATCAAGAGTATCTGCCTGTCAGCAATTAATTTATTAAACTGTATCGGGAGAATTTTCAGTCTCCCATAAAGTCTCCCAGTACTTTATAACTACAGGTCTGTCGCATCTTACGCGCGTTTAACATGCGTGATTTCAGCTTTGCGCAGTTGGGAGAAGGAAAAAAACAAACAAAAAAACGAGCGATTCCACCAGCGTAAGATGTGAATCTGCTGTTCCCACTAAAGTATTTTGCGGGAAGGGACTTGACAGCAACAGCATGTCTTTAGGCCTGTGATAAGGTTCTCCCCTATAATAACCCTGGAGCGTTAGCAAGGAAAAAAGAGTTTAAATAATGTGTCTGCCCTGGAGTGAGTGTGAGATGGGAGAAGCGAATCTGCTGTTCCCACTACAGTACTCAGTCCCCCTGTGCCTCTCATACTGTGTGCATCTCGCCACGCTGAGTGAGACTCTACTGTGCCTGTACTGTTAAAAGAGACAATACGTATTTTTCATACTGTATAACATGGCCCCTAAACGCAAGGCACCTATTTCATCTGGTGCTCAACCAAAGAAACAGTGATATGTTCCAGCGCTAGAGGAAAAACTGGTTGTGTTGGACTTATTGAGAGACAGTAGGTCCATCGCCAACATGGCGCAAATACGACCGCAACAAATCTAGCATCCATGCCATCAAGATTCGAGAGACAGAAGTTCGTCAAGCCGTGGTATCAAGTGCTCCAGTAGCTGCTAAGGTGACATACCAAGTGTATGATAAGATGTTAGTGAAGACTGAAAAGGCATTAAACTTATGGCTGGAAGACATGAACCGTAAATGTGTGCCTATCAATGGCAACATGTTGCGAGAAAAGGCTCTTAGCATCTATGCACTATTCAAATCTCCTGCCGAAGAGGTACAGCCTTCTGATAAGAAGGAATTCAAAGCCAGCCAAGGTTGGCTTAACAGTTTTAGGAACTGGTTCAACCTCAAAAACGTGCAGACTACTGGGGAAGCTGCATCTGCCAATGAGGACGCAGCAAAAGCCTACCCCGAACAATTAAAGAAAATCATAGAGGAAAGGGGCTATCTTCCAAAACAAGTTTTTAATGCTGACGAGACTGGGCTCTTCTGGAAAAAAAATGCCCACCCATACTTACATTTCGAAATCAGAAAGCCAAGCCCCTGGCTTCAAAGCAGCTAAAGACTGTGTGACTGTGTTGCTTTGTGGCAATGCGGCTGGGCATTTAATAAAGCCAGGCTTGCTCTACAGGGCTGCAAATCCCCGTGCCCTAAAAGGCAAGAACAAAAATCTCCTGCCTGTGTTCTGGCAATCAAATAAAAAGGTTTGAGTGACGGCAGCATTATTTCTGGTTTGGTTCCACAAGTGTTTCATTCTGGAGGTCAAGCAGTACCTTGAAGAAAAAGGACTTGACTTTAAAGTGTTGCTGATCATAGACAATGCTCCTGGCCACCCTGTGACACTCTGGTTTGCGCATAACGACGCTGAAATCGTCCTTCTCCCCCCCAATACCACCTCCATCCTCCAACCTCTTGACCAAGGTGTCATTAGCTGTTTCAAGGCCACGTACACGAGGCTTACATTCTCATGGATCCTTACAGCTATGGATACTGATCCCAATCTTAATGTAATAGAGTTGGAAATCCTTCAACATTGCTGATTGCATCACTTATATTAAACAGGCAATAGATTCAGTCGAGCCTGAAACAGTCAATGCATGTTGGCGAAACCTAAGGGAAGACTGTGTGAGTGATTTTAAGGGTTTCCCGACCATTGATAAAGAAGTGCAACTCATTGTTCAGGTGGCCAGGCAAGTGGGTGGTGATGGCTTTGTTGACATCCTCGAGGAAGAAATTGAGGAATTAATTGAGGGCCATAGAGAAACATTGACTAACGAAGAGTTAGAGGAACTGATAAAATCGTCTACAGAAGATGAAGATGACGACAATGAACAGGAAGAGCCAACAAGTGGGAATCTTCATACATTTGCTGAAGTGTTCCAGGCAGCGAAACATGTGAATGATTTAATTTCTGAATACGATCCCTCTAAGGAATGAAGCCTCAAAATCATACGTAGTGTTACGGATGATTTGAGACCATACCAAGAAATGTTTGAGGAGCTCAAAAGACAACAGTGACAGTTGCCAATCACCATGTTTTTAAAGAAAAAACAACCAGCAGCAGCAGAGCCTGCACAATCAACTTCTCGAGCTGAACCAGAGCCATGCAGTTCCTCTGCGACTCGCTCTCCATCATCCAAGCCTGGCCAATCGTCTCCTGGATCGACATCAAGCCCTGGTGACTCAATAATAGTTTTGTCAGAGGAAGAGGAAGACTAATAATTGGAGTGTGTACAGTACAAGACTAGCAAGAATATCCAGGATGACTGGTGACTGTTCAAGTTTACAGTACTGCACTGTACTGTTTTCATTTTTTATTCTTTCATTCTTCTGTCTCTGTTAAGTTATTAAAAATACTGTAAAATAATATTTTGCATATGTAGTTTATTATATACTGTACTGTACATTGCTGTATACAATACATAGTACTGTACAGGGTTGTATACACAAAATTGTACTTTATGGGTGATTTAAGGGATTTTCAAGGGTCATTTTGACTATACGCGGTTTTCGCTTTACGCGCTGACTGCGGAACATAACCCCAGCGTAAGATGCGACAGACCTATGTTCTTCATTAGCCAGCATTTTAAAAAATGCTGTTTATTGGAGTTAGTGCCTGGACTATATGTCCGTACTAATAAATGCCTTTTGCAGTTAAGATTTCTTGAAGCTAAATATGCTCTATACCTTTAAGGACTAGCCCTGTCTTAAAAAGGCTTCTGCAGAAAAATTGCCCTGGATTAAGGACAGGGCCATCTCCAGGCACCAGCTCAGCAAGCAGGTGCTTGATGTGGCCAAGGGGAAGGGGTGACAAGTCAGGCTCTTTGGCAGCAATTTGGTGGTGGGTCCCTCGGTCCCTCTCGGAGGGAAGGACCTGCCACCAAATTGCCGCCGAAGAAGAAAACGGAGTGATGGAGCTGCTGCTGAACACGATCACGGCTTTTTTTTTTCCCACCGCTTGAGGTGGTAAAAACCCTGGAGCCAGCCCTGATTAAGGGAGCTATGATGGGAGATGGTCTCCACAGTGCCCTGTGCCTCCAGTGGTCCAGAGATCAGACAACATTGTCCCAAGCGTCGATGATGCTGGGTGAAGCAGAAGGTGGCTGGAATGCCCAGAGGATACAATGATTCTGTCTCTCCCTTAGCAGCTAGCTTCACTGTGACCATTATAAAGATCCCGTCACAGATTAAAGTTGCCATCCCCCAACTCAACCATTGAGTGGGAGCAGTGGCACAAATGCTTCTGGCACTCACATCAGTGTTGGGTCAATTCTCAAAACACTGAGCCACATGAAAAGAGAATTTTAAGCATCCATGAATTTTCAAAAATCCAGAGGAGGGATTAGAGAGACCGGGCGATAAGGTAATATCTGTTATTGGAGTTATTAGTTACTCGAGCATTTTCAGAGCTTTAAGCCTATTTCAACAGGCAGCACTGGGACTGCTTTTCACGTCACTCTGGCTACCGTTGGAAAAGTTTGACGATCCCAGAACAGTGTCAGACTAAAAGTAACCACTATGGAAAATTACATAGCCTGCTAGAACCAGCTCTGTCCCCTTCTTTCACCCTAAGCAGTCCTCCTCCTCACCAGTTCGAGAGGGATGGACATATGGGGAAAGTATGGCTCGTTATACTGGGAGGGTGGTGTGGTGGGAAAGTTCAGTAGCTAGTGAGGATTGGTGAGGAACTCGGGGGACTCCAGAAGAGTTTCATAACTTGGAGGAGGCTTGGCATGCTTGTTCAGAGGGTTCTAGCAGAACTCAGTGGCTACAGAAGGGGTTCAGATTTGAAATTTGGTGATGCAGATGTAGCAGGCCAGTTTAATGACTCAGGGAGTCATGCAGAAGGACTCTACTGTTGAAGTCTTTGGGGTCCCTACAGGTCAAAGAGACATTTTAAGAGTGTTCTGCATGTTTCTGTTTTTATCTTTGCTCTCCCAATGTCTTGGGTATGATGCTAATTCACAGCCAGAAACTAACAGAAAGCGCTGGCAGATTGTCAGCGGTATTAGAGACTGGTGCCTCTCCAAGCACCTTTTTTTGGAAATGTATTATCAGGAAACCGCACTGTACTTATGCTGCCTAGCTTCTTTAAGGAGATTTCCTGTTCCGTATCAATGCTGTATTTTTCCCTTTTATTCTAGCTTGTGAGCCACCTGAACGCATCTCTAATGGACGGGACGACCGCGGCTGGAGAAATGTTTTCCTTGTGGGCTCAAGTGTGAGCTACTCCTGTAACCATGGTTGGTCACTTGTTGGAGTATCCTCCATTCGATGTACAGCTGGTGATGGGGGAACTCCGCGCTGGGATGCCCCTGTCCCTGAGTGCAAAGGTGATTCATTTCTTCATCACACTAGAATGACTGAGATTAGAAAAGGGTGGAGGGCACATTGCAGTGACCTGGGGGCTATTAAATATGTTAGCCCTTAAGTATTGATAGTATCACTGGCCAACTCACTGCAGACTCAGTGGCTATAGAAGGGGTTCAGATCCAGAATTTGGTGATGCAGATGTAGCAGGACCATTTAATGACTCAGGGAGCCATGCAGGGGACCCGACTGTTGAAACTGATGGAAGCTGCAGGCCTTCAGGACTTCTCAGTGTCTGGCTGCAATTCTCAGTAATTCAGTGCAGTTATTCAGTGTCATGAGCATGTGAACAGCAATCCCTGGGGTCTCTACAGGTCTCAGAACCATTTTAAGAGTATTTTACATGTCGCTGTTTTTATCTTTGCTCTCCCAAAGCCGTGGGTGTGATGCAAATTCACAGCCAGAAACTAACAGAAAGTGCTGGCAGATTGTCAGCAGTATTAGAGACTGGTGCCTCTCCAAGCACCTTTTTTGGAAATGTATTATCAAGAAACCGCACTGTACTTATGTTGCCTCCCTTCTTTAAGGATATTTCCCGTTCCGTATCAATGCTGTATTTTCCCCTTTTATTACAGCTTGTGAGCCACCTGAACGCATCTCTAATGGATGGGACGACCGCGGCTGGAGAAATGTTTTCCTTGTTGGCTCAAGTGTGAGCTACTCCTGTAACCGTGGTTGGTCACTTGTTGGAGTATCCTCCATTCGATGTACAGCTGGTGATGGGGGAACTCCGCGCTGGGATGCCCCTGCCCCTGAGTGCAAAGGTGATTCATTTCTTCATCGCACTAGAATGACTGAGATTAGAAAAGGGTGGAGGGCACATTGCAGTGACCTGGGGGCTATTAAATATGTTAGCCCTTAAGTATTGATAATATCACTGGCCAACTCACTGCAGACTCAGTGGCTATAGAAGGGGTTCAGATCCAGAATTTGGTGGTGTATATGTAGCAGGGCCAGTTTAATGACTCAGGGAGCCATGCAGGGGATCCGACTGTTGAAGTTGATGGAAGCTGCAGGCCTTCAGGGCTTCTCAGAGTCTAGCTGCAATTCTCAGTAATTCAGTGCAGTTATTCAGTGTCATGAGCATGTGAACAGCAATCCCTGGGGTCTCTACAGGTCTCAGAACCATTTAAAGAGTATTTTACATGTCGCTGTTTTTATCTTTGCTCTCCCAAAGCCATGGATATGATGCAAATTCACAGCCAGAAACTAACAGAAAGTGCTGGCAGATTGTCAGCAGTATTAGAGACTGGTGCCTCTCCAAGCACCTTTTTTGGAAATGTAGTATCAAGAAACCGCACTGTACTTATGCTGCCTCCCTTCTTTAAGGATATTTCCCGTTCCGTATCAATGCTGTATTTTCCCCTTTTATTACAGCTTGTGAGCCACCTGAACGCATCTCTAATGGATGGGACGACCGCGGCTGGAGAAATGTTTTCCTTGTGGGCTCAAGTGTGAGCTACTCCTGTAACCGTGGTTGGTCACTTGTTGGAGTATCCTCCATTCGATGTACAGCTGGTGATGGGGGAACTCCGCGCTGGGATGCCCCTGCCCCTGAGTGCAAAGGTGATTAATTTCTTCATCGCACTAGAATGACTGAGATTAGAAAAGGGTGGAGGGCACATTGCAATGACCTGGGGACTAGTTAACATCTTAGACCTTTAAATACTGAAAATATGTACAGTCATGGGTCAACTCACTGCAGATTCCTCCTTTGCAGCAGACCAAACACTCCCAGCTGAGATGCCCCCTGCCAGCATCCTCTCTGCCCTGGCACTCGTACACATGATCTGCCCTGACCTCTGCCCTAACTTATCCTTGATCCTCCCATTCCAAGCTTACTGAATTCCTCCCTCAGACACACCCCTCACTTGACCCATGTCTTGGTTTGTGGTTCCCAATCCACCTGTTCTGATGGTGGCACTGTTAACATGTGTGTGGTGTCAGTATGTTTGCGGTGACAATTTGAGTCCAAGTTGGAAAGACCCCAGTGACTTGATTTAGCAGCAGGAAGCTGGGGTGAAGGCTGCTAGCAGCATGTTAATGCACTGGCCACTTCATTGCCCCATCTGAAGTATTCCCATAATCCCTGTAATCCCATAATCACTGTGACTCGAGTGCAGGGAGAAATTATTTGCCATATCTGCCTGTGGAAATAGAACTTTCTTGGAATGCAAGGTTGAGAAAATCTGCTGCTTTTCTATAGCCATGGCCATGGGTTCCCCAAGTGTTGGGATTGCAGAGAAAATGGATCAGCAGCCATATAAATGTTGTGGCTTTGAATGTGTTAGACTTAACACTAAAATTTTAGATGTTTGTCATTTCTCCTCATGAGTTTGCTGTCACGGACCTATGGTTTGAAATGGAATAATAACAACTCTGTCAGTGAACAAGTCTCCCCGACGGAAACTGTCTCTACTGTGACTTTGGAAGACAATTTACGTAACTCACAAAAAAACCCTCTTAGTGTGGAGTAAGAGTGTCCATGGGATGAGTTAGTGTGGAGTTAGCTATTGCACTTTCAATTCACAGCCTTGCTATTTCACCCTAATTTTCCCATGAATTTCCCATGCAGACACACCCTTTGTCTGAACAAAAACATTTTAAACCCTTTGTTTATTGGTATTTCTCAGAGATTCCTCGTTGTCCAAACCCAGTGATTGAAAATGGAAAACAGATCTCTATACGTGAAACTGAATATACAGTTGGAAACCAAGTTGAGTTCCAGTGTGAATCTGGCTACATCCTCAAAGGCAGCAAGTCGATCGAATGCCAGACAAATGGGAAGTGGGATCCCCCAGTGCCATCTTGTATTAAGGGTAAATATGAACACAACTAAAGCATCCTGCTGAGAAAAAAATAGACTCCTGTAAAACCTAGAAACGGCATCAGAGAAGATGCAAGCCCATCAGATCTGTTTCTAGGTGGGGTCTGTTAGAAAGATCCCCATGGGGCATTGATTCACAAAGGCCTTTTCCCTCCCTGCCTTCTATCAAATGACCTTGCCCATATCTGAGGGAGATGGATCTGTTGCTTATAGACTAATCCCCAGGGCTTTTTCTAAACAAGGTTTAAATATGTCAATCAATAGAGCTTCACATGCAAGAGTCTCTTAGATCTCACTCTCAAGAAGCTTCTTCCTAGCATTCAGCCTAAAATTTCCTTTTCTTAATCTTCCCCCTATTAGTCCCAGCTCAGCCTCCTTGTAACATCCTCACAATTCTCCCCCTTCTTCACAGGCACAGGTGGGCAGCGGCGGTGGGAGAGCGATTACACTGCGAGGGAGACATTGTGGGATGGTTCAATAGTGGGACTGATGCACTTGTTGTGGGACTCGGGAAGGGTGGGTAGGTTGCAGGAAGGTTGGGCTGTTTGCCTCGGTGATTCTGGAAGGACTAAGCACCAGAGGAGGGTGGTTTGGCTAATTTACTGACATGGGGTTTGATCCATCAGCAGCTTCCCTTAAAGAGAATTTACCTACTACACTTTAAAGAGCAAGTGCTGGATTCTTCTGTAACTTCTCCGGCTTCCCTGAAGCCACTGCTCTCACTTACTCCACTGAGAACCAGGGCAATCAGGCCTTACATTTGTCTGTCTAAGGTGTTGGTACTGTGCCAGTCACTGTGGTATCTTTGGCATCCTGTAGGATGAAAGTCACTGTAGAAGTGTAAGACGCTGTTGAGGACCAAGTTCTGCTCTTGGTTCCACTAGTATAAATTCAAGGTAACTCCACTGACTTCCATGTACTTTTCCCTCACTGCAGAGGAGGCTAATTCTGTAATAGACCAAAGAGGCTATTTTTAAAAAGGCCACAAATGTGCCTGGGAGTGAACTGCACGTTCACAGTTGTCCCAAGACTGCCAATAAGACTCCCTTAAATGAACCAACAGAGGGCCTGTGCTCTGCTGCTCCACATGTGGACTTTCAGCTGCCGATGACTCCAGGAAATGCCCATGATACACAGTACTGGGTGGGATTTGACTCGCGCCCTTTTCTTGTTGAACTCATGATGTTTGTTTCTCCGGAGAGAGAAATGCACTGTGGGTTTGGTGTTACAAGCAGTTTATTTCTCTACAAAACCAAAACAGCTGCAATGAAGTGAACTAAGCTCATGATTTACAAGGCAATAAGCCCCATTCACCATGCGTCTCCCCTTGGCACTGAACTGTCTTCTCTTCTGCCTTTTCCTTTCAGTTGGGTGTCCAAAGCCAGATGTGCAAAATGGAGGAATGGTCGTTGCGTTAGATGAAAAAGAGTGGTACGACATGAATGAAAACATTACTTTCAAATGCTTTCCTGGGTACCAATTTTCAGACCTTTGGTATCAGTCTGCAACAGACAGTTTGGCTATTACATGTTCAACTGATGGCACCTGGACGGTGTTACCCAAGTGTGTAAGCATCACAGTCCATTTGGGTTTCTTGATGCAACCTGTCCAATTTCTAGTGTAAAACATAACACTGTCTGAATGTATCTTTGCTGCTTTAAAATAATCAGGTCTGTTTGGCAAGGGAGATAGATCTGCCATTGACACAACTTCAGTGGAAAAAACAAGTTGACCTGAAAGCAAACAAATCTCATCACTCCCCCACCCCATCTCTTTCTTGTGTTTTAAGGGAGGAGGTTTTCCTCCTTTGCAGTGGCTGCTCCATGCCCAAAATAATATAAAATAGGTAAAATGTGGTGGTTAAAAATCACAACAGGAAGAAAATTTTATGCTCTATTATGAAGTATAGAGAGATGTTTTCGAAGCAGTCAGTGGTGTGATACATGATGTATTTTCTGTTGGTCTGGGGCACAGTATAAAGCAAATACCATGACTGACTGCTTTAGAAAGCAACTGCCAGTGTGTTCAGCATTGTACAAGTGTAAATGGAGGCCTGGTTCCTGTCCCAGGAGTTTACAGTCCAGTGCCTGATGCTGGAAGTTGCTCAGAACTTCCTCAACTTTGCTTAGCAGTATCAGAGCCTCTAGAAGTCAACAATTGAGTGTGCTCAGCATTTATCAGGATCAGACCCTAAGTCAGGCACAGACAGCATGCGACAGACACATGTAATATGTGTATGTGCAGAAACTGTAAATGACCAAAGCCTTCCCAAGATGGCTGCCAAAGCTGAGCGCCCTGTCTCTCTGCCTCTCAGCCATTGTCACCCACGCCTGCTATCCCCAGGGCCAAAGAGGGAGAGAGCCCAGTTGCTCTGTTTCCCTGGCCCCTGGAGTCAGGAGGAGTCTGAGTGGCCAGGCTCTCTAGCTGCTGGAGTTTGGATGGACTCTGTGTGGCTAGGGTCTCTGCCTGCTGGCTGGTGTGATCAGCCATGAAGCCAAAAAAATTCTATTTTGGGATCTCTTAAAGTAGAATTTTTCTTAAAATCCCTTCCCATGAAAAAATTTCAGGGTTGTTTTTGTCTTTGCCCTGGTTCAGGATGAAACTGATTTTAAAAATACAACATATTTCACATGAATTTTTCATTTTCTGGCCAGCTCTATTTGAGAATGTCCAACACCTTTTGGGATCATATAATATATCAGACATAGACTGGATGAGACAGACACATGTAACACACTGGATAATGGTTCAGATAATAAAGGACTAAGCATGCTTGTGAGGATAGGTCCTTATCTTCTTCAACGTAATCACATTCCCTCTGTTTCTGATTTACAGGAGAAACAAATCAATTCTCCTCTGTGTAACATGGTTCGCGAAAGTGTAAAGTTTCTCCACTGCGGTCTATCTCTGGCAGAACTGAGAACCCATCTGGAAGCACAGAAACTGTATCTGGAGATTCAGAAACTTAAGCGAGGCCTACAAAAATACAAGGAATAGCTGAAATCTGTGACCCATTACTGTGACAAACTGTCTCCTTTGGATTCAGTTTGTATAATTACTTTGTACATATGATGATTGTTACTATTTGCAGAGAACTTGCTAGTACGTCTAGTGATCCAGGAAGAGATTAGCCAGTACCTCAGGAATCAGATATTTTTCATGCTGTGTGCCAGTGATTAAGTTTGGGTTTTTTTGTTTTTTCCT
Source organism: Gopherus flavomarginatus (assembly GCF_025201925.1). NCBI lineage: Eukaryota > Metazoa > Chordata > Testudines > Testudinidae > Gopherus > Gopherus flavomarginatus. The sequence continues at coordinate 13,329,769 of NC_066621.1, read as the reverse complement.
TTCAGTCTCTCAAATGTAAGTCCCTACTTGATAAACTAGGGATTTGATCCTCTTATATGTTTGTGGGGGCTATAGTAAAAGGATTGAATTCAGACTCCTTTCGGTTCGGAAAGGGAAAGCAAGTTGGCAGAAACTAGATTAAAATGTACGGAAGTAAATCCTCAGTTGATGCAAGCTTCAGACCCTATGCAGAATACGCCAACAGCCTTGAGCTTTCAGAAATCATCCAACTGTTGCATATATTTAACCTTAATGCATTATAACCCAAACATATTTAAAGTAGCGAATGACTATTTAACTGCCTGATTTCCATGAACCTTAAGGGCATCTCTGTTCAGAAATCCCTCTGCCCCACTGAAGATGTAAAGGTTAAAAAAGCCAATTTCTGCCCTATCCTCTTATTTAAAAAGTCGGCAGTTTTTTCCTTCCCAAACTGAGCAAATCTATTTTTGGTTGACAGTGCTGATCTCATCTGTAGCATTTCTATATCCTCTCACACACTCCCACGAATCAATGGTGAAAATTTAACTGTAGACAGCAACTCACTAAGCATTTCTCCATTGCCCAGTGAATGATAGGGGTGTCCTCTAACCTACGCCTTTGTGATCAAGCAATTATTTCTGCCCTGCAGGGCTACAATAAAGTGCAATGTAAAAACTGCCAATTGTCTTTGTTTTTATAATTTTCTTCCTTTGGCTGTACAACAGGAAGATGGCCAGCATGTTTAAAGGCTCCTTTTCCTGCTGAGGAGTGAAGCACCAATATCTCCCCCAGGCCAGTGAGCCCTCACATCAGGGACTCGAAGGGGCATGGGACGGCCCCTCCTCTCACACCGAGAGATGGTTAGAGTTGAAACTTATTTGGCCAGGTAGCTTAAGAGAAAGCTTGTCCTGCTGCTGCCAGGGTGGTACCTGTTCTGTGGAATTACAGGGGAAGGTCAGTCTCCAGTGTGGTTCAGTTTGCATCTGTAAGCCAGGGGGAGCTTGAGTCAGATAATTCCCCAGTGTAATGACATTAGTGGAGGTGGATGGAGTAACAATAGGGATGAATATGACCCACAGGATGAGTAGAAAGGATTCTTTGGTAACTGGACTGCCTCTTGTGTTTCAGCAATCATCCCTGTTTCGGGGGTGCTGATCAGCACACAGTGGTGTAGTGCTGCTGAATCAGAATAACTTTGTGATTGTCCCCAGACCAGAAAAATAACAGTGCTGCGTTTCCCTTCCACTGAGACACCTTAGCTGTACAGTGCTGCAATGGCAGGTGCTTCTCTCTGCAAACTTTACACCAACCAGCAGCTCCCTCTGTAAAGGAAGAACAATCATGTGCAGCCTGCAGGGGATGCTAGGCATTAATACTCCTCTGTCTCGTTCTTCTTATGCCAACCGGCCTTTGGAAGGAGGCAGGGGGAGGAAATGCTGTCACCCCCAGGTGTTTCCTATGCTGAGGGGGTGACCACAGCCTGCCTCTGTTACGGTACTAACTGCAGCTGTATCCGGCTCTACCACTTGCACTGTGCCATGAGAACAACACTACAGAGGGGGCTGGGCAGCATGTGCACCCTCTGCCCATCCCCTTCCTGGGCCCCTGCTGCAGCAGAGCATGGACTCCCACTTCCCCTTGCCTCATGTACCTAGGGTGGCCATGCCTGGGGTCTGTGTTGCACAGTGTGCAGGGTGAGGAGCAACTGCAGCCCTGCCTGGACTGCGCTGTCACCACCATTTTCTGGGAACTCACCTGGCACCATGATGTCACTTCCCTCTGGCTGGACCCTGCGGCTCCTGGGGACCCTGGTACTCATGCTGCAGCCTGGGGAAGCTCTCAGTGAGTAGGAGAATGAACCTCTCCCTTAAATCCCATCCCCACCTTCTCCCCTCTCCTGGCTTTCCCCTACGCTCGCACCTCTTGACTCTCCCTTTGCTTTTCTCTGGCAAGCTCCTGGGCGCTTGTGGTCGCTGCAGATCCCATGCCGTTCTTACCGCTGGTTTCCTAGCCAAATTCCAGCTCTGCCTTGCTACGTTTCTCCTGCAGTTCCAAATGGAGATGGTGCTTTTCTTTCCTTAAGACCCTGTTCCACAAAGCTCTTGAGCACGTGCTTAACTTTAAGCACACAGGTGATGTTGACTTCCATGGGGCGACTCCCATGTTTCAAGCTGAATGCGCACTGTAAATGCTTGGATGCGACAGGTTGAAAAGAACTGTTTGGCCTGAATGGTTAGCCAGTATGCAGGGTCTTGCAGGCTGTTTCTGTTAGGAGGAGAAATTGATGATGAAGCTCGGTATTTCTCTGATGCAATCCTGTTTATTTAAAGAGAAAGTAGACAAAAGTCCTGATTCCCCGAAACAGTAGGAATCACACCAGAGACAGGTTTCTTGCTCACCGTTCCAAGCCTCATTCCTGCCAGCACACTACTGAAAAGCTCCTGCTCTCTGTTTTCTCTCAGACCACATTACCAGTGCATTTCTTGCCATCTCCTTGGTTTTCCTGCTCCTTCTTTGTCTGCTTCTGGCTGCCTGGGCAGGTTCTCTCTGCCTGTTCCCTGAGTGCCTCTGTTCACGGACATACATGCACAGAGCCTTCATACAAAACTGGCCAGCCTTGCGTGCAGCCTGTGTTTGGGCAGTGACTCCTGCATAGCAGTGGCAAACTGCATAGACACTTTTCAAAGACACCATAATGGCCCAACTTAAATGTGTACCACAAATTAAAAAACACAGTAAAAGAACTAAAAAAGAGCCACTGTGGCTTAACAACCATGTAAAAAAAGCAGCGAGAGATAAAAAAGCATCTTTTAAAAAGTGGAAGTCAAATCCTAGCGAGGTAAATACAAAGGAGCATATACACTGCCCAATTAAGTGTAAAAATATAATAAGAAAAGCCAAAGAGGAGTTTAAAGAATGGCGAGCCAAAAACTCAAAAGATAGTACCAAAATGTTTTTTAAGTACATCAGAAGCGGGAAGCCTGTTAAACAACCAGTGGGGCCCCTTGATGATCAAGACACAAAAGGAGCGCTTAAAGACAATAAAGTCATTGCCAAGAAACGAAATGAATTCTTTGCTTCAGTTTTCATGGCTGAGGATGTTAGGGAGATTCCCAAACCTGAGCCATCCTTTGTAGGTGACAAACCTGAGGAATTGTCACAGATTGAAGTGTCACTAGAGGAGGTTTTGGAATTAATCAATAAATTTTACAGTAACAGGTCACTGGGACCAGATGGCAATCATCCAGGAGTTCTGAAACAACTCAAATGTGAAATTGTGGAACTATTAATTATGGTTTGCAACCTGTCCTTTAAATCAGCTTCTGTACCCAATGACTGGAAAATAGCTAATGTACTGCCAATATTTAAAAAGGGCTCTAGAGGTGATCCCGGCAATTACAGACGGATAAGTCTAACGTCAGTACCGGACAAATTAGTTGAAACAATAGTAAAGAATAAAATTGTCAGACATATAGAAGAACATAAATTGTTGGGCAAAAGTCAACAAGGCTTCTGTAAAGGGAAATCATGTCTTACTGATCTATTAAAGTTCTTTGAAGGGGTCAACAAACACGTGGACAAAGAGGATCCAGTGGACATAATGTACTTAAATTTCCAGAAAGCCTTTGACAAGATTCCTCACCAAAGGCTCTTACGTAAATTAAGTTGTTATGGGATAAGAGGAAAGATCCTTTCATGGATTGAGAACTGGTTAAAAGACAGGGAACAAAGGGTAAGAATAAATGGTAAATTTTCAAAATGGAGAGGGGTAACTAATGGTGCTCCCCAAAGGTCAGTGCTAGGACCAATCCTATTTAATTTATTCATAAATAATCTGGAGAAAGGGGTAAACAGTGAGGTGGCAAAGTTTGCAGATGATACTAAACTGCTCAAGATAGTTAAGACCAAAGCAGACTGTGAAGAACTTCAAAAAGATCTCGCAAAACTAAGTGATTGGGCAATAAAATGGCAAATGAAATGTAATGTGGATAAACGTAAAGTAATACACATTGGAAAAAATAATCCCATCTATACCTACAACACAATGGGGGCTAATTTAGCTACAACTAATCAGGACATTGATCTTGGAATCATCATGCATAATTCTCTGAAGAGGTCCATGCAGTGTGAGGTGGCGGTCAAAAAAGCAAACAGGATGTTAGGAATCATTCAAAAAGGGATAGAGTATAAGACAGAGAATATCTTATTGCCCTTATACAAATACATGCTAGACCCACATCTTGAATACTGTGTACAGATGTGGTCTCCTCATCTCAAAAAAGATATACTGGCATTAGAAAAAGTTCAGAAAAGGGCAACTAATATGACTGGGGGATTGGAACAGGTCCCATATGAGGAGAGATTAAAGAGGCTAGGACTTTTCAGCTTGGAAAAGAGGAGACTAAGAGGGGATATGAATAGGGATTCTAACGTCTAATAGTGATCAGCATTTCCCTGGTGCCTGATCAGTGTGATTGTGACCGGAATAGGACCACTGCTAATGTAATTGCCACTGAGCATAACTGACTTGGTGAGACAATCTCCATGTGGGATCTGCAGTGTGCAGTCTGCCCAGCCTGACTGAGGCTAAGTATACAAGCTGGCTCAGGAACAGGAGTGCTTCTGGTTTGCCTGTGGGGATGTGCACTGAACTGACACCTAGTGCAGTTGTGCAACCAATGTCATGTTTTATTTTTAGAAAAAGAGGAAATTGTCACAGCAGCCTGATTCTCACTGAGCTGAGACAGCCCCATGATGCTGCTGTTAAATGACTTTACCACTGAAAACAGGGATTCTGGTTTAAACCATTCTATAGTTTGAAATTAATTAGAGATTTGGACACTTGGTTATGTCTGTAGGCTGAGCTCATTGCACACACCACTGGGCTTCTTTCGTTCCTCCATTCTCCACCATGAGATCCCTGTGAGCCACCCTCCCACCCCACTCTGTTTCCCACAGGCCGGACTCAAAGCCCTGAAGGGCCGCAGTTTGCCCTCCCCTGTTTTAAATGGTACTGGGAGAACAGGCAGTGTTGAGATGGCAGGTATTATGCTAGAAGGTATTAATGGCTGAGATCAACCTGTTCTTTGATCTATTGACAATTACCAGATGCAAAAGCTCTGTTTGTTCCCCATCCATCTTCCAATTGTCCACATTCCACCAAAACCAATAGGCTTCTGCCTACTGATGCCTAGAAAGCTCCCGGAAATTGTGCAATTGATTGGATGTGGTGTTCAGAAGTTAGCATGTTACCAACATGCAGAAGAGCTCTGTGCAAGCCCTAAGCTTGTGACTTTCACCAATAAAATATTCCCTCACCCACCTGGTCTCTTTCTAATATCCTGGGACCATGACGACTACAACAATGCTGCATGTTACAGACAAACAGAAACACCGTCTGGTTTAGGTCAGGGCTTTGCATTTCCCTTTCTAATTCCAAATGCAGGCTAGAATCATATAGTGACGGCCACCCACATTCCCATTTGTTTTTCTTGTATTTTCCATGCAGTTTCCTTGCAATGACTGAGCTAAATTCTGGGCAATGGGATTGTATGGATCTGAGCTAGGGAGAGTAGAATATGGACCTCTAATTTTCCATAGCTATGTCTCTCACATCACATTCTTGTAGAGGAGATTTCATCTCAATAGGTTTTCCTAGCCAAGTATGTCCTTATATTCTTCATGTTTTATCCTTAGGTTTGTCAAAGTTAGAATCAGGACTCACAATTTGTCAGACCACTCAGTTTTATTAGCGCAGCGCTCTGCCAATAACACCCAGATAATGTGAGTGGCCATGCAAGACCCAAACTGTCTTATTTATACAGATAAAAGAGCAGGAATTAGACAAAGGGACAAAGAAAGCAAAACAGTAAAATTCACCTGGGGCACAGCATGCATATCCTACTTCCTTACTAACTCTTATCGATCTAAGGCTAATACTTCACCAATAGCCCTTAAACGGTACAATTGTTCTATGTTAATGTCTGTATTCCTGACACCTGGATTGCAGCATTCCAACAGTTTTGCTTAAAGGTACAGACAAGATTTCTTTAATCCTTTCTATTTTCACAATGTAATTCATTCTACTTTCACAGGTTATTGTGTTGATCCACCTAACATTCCCAATGCTGTTCGGAAGACTGATGTTGGCACATTGATTCCAGCCGGGATGGTGATTAAATATAGCTGCCGCCCAGGTTATCAGCTGATTGCTGGAATTAGGCAAGGGCATGTTACTTGTCTTCAAAATTCGACCTGGTCTTCAGCTCTGAACTTTTGTCAAAGTAAGTATTTGGCCAAATTATCTTTGTTTTAATTGAGCAAATTTAACACCAATGGGGAGATTGTGTTTATAGCCAGCTTGTGTATGGTTCAAAGTGTAGAGATGGGGGTGAGAGAGAAGGAAGGATAGTCAGGGTCTTCTCTTCCTGTTAACACTGGGGATTGCGGTTAGCAATTTGAAGAGCGATCCTCACTCCCAGTCTGGCCCCTTTATGCCAAGGAAAAGGTCCAAAGTGACAGAACAGGTCTTTAAATGCCCCGGATCCATCCAGAAGAGGACTCCATCCAAAGCCAACAGTAGGGCTGTCTTCCCAGGATCCTCTTTCAAGGCTTGGGGCAAGTGGTGTGCCAGTGGGAGGGATGTGTTGCGGCATTTCACAGCACACAGCACTGTAGAGATTCTGGATAAAGCTGAAGCCAAACCCATAGGCAGCTTGACACAGGTCCCCAGGGCTGTCTGCATGAAGCAGTTCAGTACTGGGAAGGTAAAACGGTAGCTTAAAGTTTGCATCTACCCCTGAGCTATGAATTCCATGTTATACTTCTTAAAATCTGCCACCTTTCTATGCTTAGAGACAGATCTGTTGCCCCCATCCACCATCTCCACCTGCACCTAAAGTAGATAGATCACAGCATTTCATCTGCCTTCTTATACGTAGTATGGTCATAACACAGCAGGTGCTAATCACTGAGGGTTCGTCTACACTACGGGATTATTCCGATTTTACATAAACCGGTTTTATAAAACAGATTGTATAAAGTCGAGTGCACGCGGCCACACTAAGCACATTAATTCGGCGGTGTGCGTCCATAGTCCAAGGCTAGCTTCGATTTCCAGAGCGTTGCACTGTGGGTAGCTATTCCATAGCTATCCCATAGTTCCAGCAGTCTCCCCCACCCCTTAGAATTCTGGGTTGAGAGCCCAGTGGCTGATGGGGCAAAAATCATTGTCACAGGTAGTTCTGGGTAAATGTCATCAGTCATTCCTTTCTCCAGGAAAGCAACGGCAGACAATCATTTCGCGCCCTTTTCCCCTGGATTGCCCTGGCAGACGCCATAGCACGGCAACTGTGGAGCCCGTTCAGCTTTTTATTTTTACAGTCACCGTGTGTGTACTGGATGCCGTGGACAGAGGCAATACTCCAGCGCTACACAGCAGCATTCATTTGGTTTTGCATGATAGCAGAGATGGTTACCAGTTGTTCTGTACCATCTGCTGCTAGTGTAATTTGGCAATGAGATGATGGTTATCTGTCCTTCTGTGCTGTCTGCTGCTATCATGGGAGGCCCTGGCTGAGATTGGCCGGGGGTGCAAAAGCAAAACTGGGAATGACTCTCCGAGTCAATCCCTCCTTTATGGTTTCAAAAAATAGAGCCAGTCCTGCCTAGAATATGGGGCAAATATACTAGAGAAGCAGTGTATTAGAGAATACAGCTGCTCTGTGTCAGATCCTGCAGAAATAATGAGCTACATGCCATTCACGAGGGGGTACCCTTGCAACAACCCCACCGTTGCTTCCCTCTTCCCCCAACCTTCCTGGGCTACTGTGGCAGTGTCCCCCCCCCATTTGTGTCATGAAGTAATAAAGAATGCAGGAATAAGAAACACTGAGTTTTTAGTGACATAAAATGAAGGGGAAGACAGCCTTCTGGTGCTATGATAGTCCAGGCAGGACATTAAGCAGTGTTGGGGAGAGGAGCTGTGATGCAGTAGGGACTGTCTGTGTGGGGAGTGGGAGAGCAGGGGAGGACTTTAGGAGATGGACGATGCCAGAGCCTGTAACCTGAGCTAGGTAAGGGAGGGGAAAGGTCAACACCTTTGCCCGGGAAGGGGAAAAGGAAGGGAGTGGCAGGAGGGAAGCAGTTTGAGTTTGGGCTTGGGGCTGTGTGGGCGGAATTCAGGGTATCCTAGCTAGGATCCAAGCACCCTGAAAGCCCAGAAGGACTCGGTGGAGGGGTCCTGACTGTGCCTGCAAGCTCTGCTGTAACCTGTGTTCCTGTTGTCCAATAAACCTTCTGTTTTACTGGCTGGCCGAGAGTCACTGTGGGTCCCAGGAAGAGGGGTGCAGGGCCGGACTCCCCCACACTCCGTGACAACTGGTGGCAGCGGCGGGAGATACTGCACCCCGTGGACGGCGCTTCCTGCAGTAAGTGACTGGGGAGCAGTAAAACAAAGGGGTGGTTAACCCCTGGGAGTGTGTGCCCAGTGAGAAGGACTTTGCAGTAACAGGGTCCCCCGGGGGATTGCAGCGAGCGGTCCCAGGGGCGGAGGAGTCTGAAGCTCGACCCTGGCAGAGAGGTGGTGACCTCAAGAAGGGCTGGTGCACTAGGGGTCCCCCTGGAAACCGTGGGGAGCGGCGAGCACCCCGGCCTGTGAGTGGCCAGCAGGAAGATGTATGCCAAGCGGCGCAAGTGTGACCTGCTAGAGCTGTGCAAGCAGAGGGGGCTGCACCCAGGGAGACGCACCAAGGACCAGCTGATTGCCCAGCTGGAGCAGGGAGACCGCATGAATGAACGGAGCCCTGTCTCTGAGGGAAGCAGCCGGGTAGATGCAGCGCAGGCACCAGTGTCTGTCCCCGCTGGGAGTGGTCAGCCGGCGGACGAGGGCTTCCCGAGACCCCCCCTTCCTAGGCGTAGAGGAAGGGCAGGGAGGAGCCCAGTGTATACCGAGGGCACCGTGACACCCCCGGCCAGCAGGGGATCCGCCCGGCGAAGCCCACCCCCCAGCAGGGGATCCTCCCGGCAACGCTCGGCATCCGTGGAGCGGATGCGGCTGCAATATGAAAGGGAGCTGAGACGGGAGGAGCTCGAGTTAAAGAGGCGAGAGCTGGAGGAGAAGGCGAAACAGCGTGAACATGAGGAGAACCAGCGCCAGCGTGAGTGGGAGGAGAAGGAGAAACAGCGTAAACATGAGGAGAACCAGCGCCAGCGTGAGTGGGAGGAGAAGGAGAAACAGCGTAAACATGAGCTGGACCTGGCCCGGCTGAGGAGAAGTGAGGCCCCGGCTGCAGTGAGTGAGGGGGGACCCAAGCCTACAAAGAGCTTTGATAAGCACTTGCTGCCCCGGCGTAAGGAGGGGGAGGACATAGATACCTTCCTGACGGCCTTTGAGAATGCCTGCGAGCTGCACAGGGTTGACCCTGCAGACAGGATCGCAGTTCTCACCCCCTTACTGGACTCCACAGCCGTGGAGGTGTACAGCCGACTGAAAGGGGCGGAGGCAGGGGACTACGAACTGTTCAAACAGGCCCTGCTCCGCGAGTTTGGGCTGACTCCTGAGATGTACCGGAAAAAGTTCCGGAGCCAGCGTAAAACCCGTGAGGTCACATACCTACAACTGGTCAACCGGGCGCAGGGGTATGCCCGCAAGTGGACAGCTGGGGCCCAAACTAAAGAGGACCTGCTTGACCTATTCATACTGGAGCACCTGTACGAGCAGTGCCCGTCCGACTTGAGGCTGTGGTTGATGGACCAGAAGCCGGAGAACCCGCAGCATGCAGGCCAGCTGGCCGACCAATTTGTGGACAGTCGGGCAGGGGATGGCAGGGAGGAGTCTCGAAGGAGCAGGCCTGCCTCAACGCAGAGAGAGAGTCAACATGGGACCTCCCAAAGGGGGCCTATGGAGAACCCCCCCAAAAGGGGAACATCCAGCGGCAGGTCCCTCCGACCCACTCAAGGGGACCCACGAGATATGGGCTGCTATCGCTGTGGCCAACGAGGTCACATACGGGCCCAGTGCCCCAAGCTCAGGGACAGACCAAGCAGACCCAACCCGCAGAGGGTGGACTGGGTAAAAACCCAATCGGAGGAGGGGCTACATTCCCAGGAAAGGGGGGTTGGCAACATACCACCTATGGATGCTCCCGGTTCCGGGTTTCTGGTTTACCGGGTGGGCGCGGGGCTGCCCCTCCGGAAAGAGTGCATTGTTTCCCTGGAAGTGGATGGGAGGAAGGTCACTGGGTACTGGGACACGGGCGCAGAGGTGACGCTGGCCCGGCCCGAGGTGGTGGCCTCAGATCGGATGGTGCCCGACACCTACCTGACCCTGATGGGCGTGGGCGGGACCCCATTCAAGGTACCCGTGGCAAGGGTACACCTGAAATGGGGGGCCAAGGAGGGCCCCAAAGATGTGGGGGTACACCAATATTTGCCCACTGACGTGTTAATGGGAGGGGACCTTGAGGACTGGCCTAGTAACACCCAGAGTGCCCTGGTCGTGACTCGTAGTCAGAGTCGGCAAAGGGCACTGCACCCCGAAAACGGGGAAGGTACTCGACCTGAGGTGCAGGACCCTAACTCAGGGAGCGGGGAACGCCCAGGGGCACGGTGCAGAGAGGCTGCGGCCTCAGACCCAGCCAGCAAGAGAGAGCCGGTCCCCATTCCTGTCCCAGCTGCTGAGTTCCAGGCCGAGTTGCAGAAAGATCCCTCCTTGCGGAAGCACAGGGACCGGGCTGACCTTAGTGCGGTACAGACCATGAGGAGAGGTTGCAAGGAGAGGTTCCTGTGGAAGAAGGGGTTCCTGTACCGAGAATGGGCTCCCCCAGGGGAAGTAGAGTCATGGGGGATCAGGAGGCAGCTGGTGGTTCCCCAGAAGTTCCGTCACAAGCTGTTGTACCTGGCCCATGACATCCCTCTCGCAGGGCACCAGGGAATCCGGCGCACCAGGCAGAGGCTGCTACAGAACTTTTACTGGCCTGGGGTCTTTACCCATGTCCGACAGTACTGCCAATCCTGTGACCCCTGCCAGAGGGTGGGGAAGGCCCGGGACAAGGGGAAAGCGGCTTTGAGGCCTTTACCCATCATAGAAGAACCTTTCCAGAAGGTGGCCCTGGACATAGTGGGACCTCTCAGCAAGATGACCCGGTCAGGGAAGAAATACATCCTGGTGGTGGTGGATTTTGCCACTCACTACCCCGAGGCGGTGGCCTTGTCCTCTATCGAAGCAGACACAGTGGCAGATGCGCTGCTGACAATTTTCAGCCGGGTGGGGTTCCCCAAGGAGGTCTTAACGGACCAGGGGTCCAACTTCATGTCGGCCCTGCTCCGGTCCTTATGGCAGAAATGTGGGGTCCAGCACAACTGGGCCTCAGCGTATCACCCCCAGTCCAACGGGCTGGTAGAAAGGTTCAACGGGACGCTGAAGATGATGCTAAAAACATTTATGAACCAGCATCCGCAAGATTGGGACAAGTACTTACCTCACCTGCTGTTTGCGTACAGGGAGGTACCCCAGGAATCTACCGGGTTTTCACCTTTCGAACTGTTGTATGGAAGGCGGGTGAGGGGGCCCCTAGACCTGATGAGGGACGAATGGGAGGGGAAGGCCTCTCCCGAGGGAGAGTCAGTGGTGGAGTATGTCCTGACCTTCCGGGAAAGACTGGCCGAGCTCATGGGCCTGGCCAGGGAGAATCTGGCCCGAGCCCAGAGGAGGCAGAAGGTCTGGTATGACCGCACAGCACGAGCCCGTGCCTTCGCCACCGGGGATCAGGTGATGGTTCTTATCCCCGTGAGGAGAAACAAACTCCAGGCCGCCTGGGAAGGGCCCTTCAAGGTTATCAAGCAACTGAATGAGGTAAACTATGTGGTGGAGCTGTCAAACCGGGCACATCACCGTCGGGTGTACCATGTGAACATGATGAAACCATACTATGACAGGGGGAATGTGGTGTTGGCCGTGTGTGGACATTGGGAGGGGCAGGGAGATGACCCCTTAGTGGATCTATTCCCTGGGACAAAAGCTGGTTCCCCCCTGGAGGCGATTCCCCTCTCTGAGCAACTGACCCCGGGCCAGCACGCTGAGATCAGAGGGGTGCTGCATCTGTACCGACAGCTGTTTTCCAACCAGCCTGGACGCACTAATTTGACTGTCCACCGGGTGGAGACCGGGTCACACCCCCCTATAAGATGCTCCCCTTTTCGGGTCACTGGTAAAACTGCCCAGGATCTTGAAAGAGAGGTCAGGGACATGCTGGCTTTGGGGGTGATCCAGCCGTCTTCCAGCCCTTGGGCCTCGCCAGTAGTGCTGGTTCCCAAGAAGGATGGGTCAATCCGGTTCTGTGTGGACTATCGAAAGCTCAATGCCATCACCGTATCTGATGCCTACCCTATGCCCAGGCCTGACGAGCTCCTAGACAAGCTGGGAGGTGCTCGGTACCTCACCACTATGGATCTTACCAAAGGCTACTGGCAAGTGCCGCTGGACGCAGATGCCAGGCTGAAATCGGCCTTTATCACCCCTCTGGGGCTCTATGAGTTTTTGACCCTGCCCTTCGGCCTCAAGGGAGCGCCGGCCACCTTCCAGCGCCTGGTGGATCAGCTACTGAGGGGGATGGAGAGTTTTGCCGTGGCGTATATTGATGACATCTGCGTCTTCAGCCAGACCTGGGAGGACCACGTGTCCCAGGTTAAACAAGTCCTGGACCGACTCCGAAAGGCTGGGTTAACAGTAAAGGCTGAGAAGTGCAAGGTGGGGATGGCTGAAGTATCTTACCTGGGCCATCGGGTGGGGAGCGGCTGCCTGAAGCCAGAACCAGCCAAGGTGGGGGTGATCAGAGACTGGCCTGCTCCCCAAACCAAAAAGCAGGTCCAGGCCTTTATTGGGATGGCGGGGTACTATCGAAGGTTCGTGCCCCACTTCAGTGCCATAGCCGGCCCCATCACTGAACTGTGCAAAAAGGGGAAGCCAGACAAGGTGATCTGGACTGAGCAGTGCCAGGAGGCTTTCCGGGCGCTGAAGGAGGCTCTGGTTAGCGACCCAGTTCTGGCAAACCCAGATTTTGACAAACCCTTTATGGTGTTCACCGATGCCTCAGACACGGGACTGGGGGCGGTGTTAATGCAGGAGGATGAAAAGGGGGAGAGACACCCCATCGTGTACCTGAGTAAGAAGCTGCTACCCCGGGAACAAAGCTACGCGGCCATCGAGAAGGAATGCCTGGCCATGGTGTGGGCCCTTAAGAAGCTAGAGCCATATCTCTTTGGGCGACACTTCACCGTGTACACCGACCACTCTCCCCTGACCTGGCTGCACCAGATGAAAGGAGCCAACGCCAAGCTCCTGAGGTGGAGCCTGCTCCTGCAGGACTATGACATGGACGTGGTCCATGTGAAGGGAAGTGCCAACCTGACAGCGGATGCGTTGTCCCGGAGAGGGGACCCTGAACTTCCCCAGGTCACTGGGCAGAGTGACCCCGCTCAGTTCAGTCTCGAAGGGGGGAGAGATGTGATGCAGTAGGGACTGTCTGTGTGGGGAGTGGGAGAGCAGGGGAGGACTTTAGGAGATGGACGATGCCAGAGCCTGTAACCTGAGCTAGGTAAGGGAGGGGAAAGGTCAACACCTTTGCCCGGGAAGGGGAAAAGGAAGGGAGTGGCAGGAGGGAAGCAGTTTGAGTTTGGGCTTGGGGCTGTGTGGGCGGAATTCAGGGTATCCTAGCTAGGATCCAAGCACCCTGAAAGCCCAGAAGGACTCGGTGGAGGGGTCCTGACTGTGCCTGCAAGCTCTGCTGTAACCTGTGTTCCTGTTGTCCAATAAACCTTCTGTTTTACTGGCTGGCCGAGAGTCACTGTGGGTCCCAGGAAGAGGGGTGCAGGGCCGGACTCCCCCACACTCCGTGACAGGAGCCCAGCATCCCACTGCTGTGATAGTCTAGGCAGTACAGAATCTTTTCTTTTCACATGAAAGGAAGGGGGCTGATTGAAGCTCAGCCCCCAGTTCCTATGATGAAGACGGTTACTAGCTGTTCTGTGCCATCTACTGGGAATGACTGGGAGTCATTCCTATTTTCACCCAGGCGCCCCCAGCCAGCCTCACCTGAAGCCAGCCAGGAGCTCTCACGGGTTCATAAGAAGGACGGTTACCAGTCCTACTACACCATCTGCTACCAGGGGGGGAAGAGGAGCAGATACTGCTCTTCACTGCTGCAGTATCGCGTCTACCAGCAGCATTCAGTAGACATAGGGTGACATTGAAAGAGGTCAAGAAACTATTTCTTTCCCTTTTCTTTCACGTGGGGGGAGAGGGAGTAAATTGACGAGCTATTCCCTGAACCACACCAGACAATGTGTTTGACCCTACAGGCATTGGGAGCTCAGCCAAGAATGCAAATACTTTTCGGAGACTGCTGTGGACTGTGGGATAGCTGGAGTCCTCAGTATCCCCTCTCTCCCTCCATGAGCGTCCCTTTGAGTCTCTGGCTTCCCGTTACGCTTGTCACGCAGCACTGTGTAGCCTGTAGATTTTTTTTTCAAATGCTTTGGCATTTCGTTTTCTGTAACGGAGCTCTGATAGAACAGATTTGTCTCCTCATACAGCGGTCAGATCCAGTATCTCCCATACGGTCCATGCTGGAGCTCTTTTTGGATTTGGGACTGCATTGCCACCCGTGCTGATCAGAGCTCCATGCTGGGCAAACAGGAAATGAAAATCAAAATTTCGCGGGACTTTTCCTGTTTACCTGGCCACTGCATCCGAGCTGAGATTGCTGTCCAGAGTGGTCACAGTGGTGCACTGTGGGATACCGCCCGGAGGCCAATACCATCAATTTGCGGCCACACTAACCCTAATCCAATATGGTAATACCGATTTTAGCGCTACTCCTCTCGTCGGGGAGGAGTACAGGAACTGATTTAAAGAGCCCTTTATATCGATATAAAGGGCCTCGTAGTGTGGACAGGTACAGCGTTAAATCGGTTTAATGCTGCTAAAATCGGTTTAAACGCGTAGTGTAGACCAGGCCTGAGTCTATCTGTGGTGAAGGCCAAAAATACTCTGCCAGCTGTAGTCAGAACAACTGCCCATAAGAACAATGAAAATGAAGGCCCTTGACCCACATGCTGTTTCTGCCCAGGAGAGAAAACTTTCTCTAAAACCAAGCCTCTTCAGCAATGTCAAGGAAATGCCAATTTTCCATAGTTTCCAAAGCTTTCGGGTTCATCTGGTAAAATGAATCTGCGGCCACACAATTGTCTTTGCTGTGATTTAATGCTGTTGCTGTTCTTGTTGTTTCTCAGAAGTTCGTTGTCCAGCTCCAGATGTTAACAACGGAACACAGACACCGATGCCTAGACCTGGAGAGGAGACCTATGCACTTGGGGACAACGTTACAATTGAATGTGATTTGGGGTATGGTATCAAAGGCAATAACAACGGAAATGTTCAGATTCACTGTAAACATGATGGCACATGGGATCCTGCCGTACCAGTTTGCGAACCAGGTCAGTGTAAATGGCGGAGAACTGTGATTCTTCCAACTCTGGCCTGGTGGCTCCTGTCCCTGGTGGGCAATCATCAGCCCGGCTCTAACTGCTAGGCCAGCCTGAGTATGCCCCAGTTCCCTACAGGCTGGGACCCTGAGATTCAGTGCATCTCATAGCAGCCTTTGTTACTGGGGGTAGTATGGAGCTCCTGGTACAGATTAAAGATCCTATCCCCCTATGCTCCTCTTAAGGGAGGATAGTGGTGCAAATGCAAACTGCAGCTCTGTGTCTGAGTAGTGGAGGGGATCAGGTCTCAAAATGCTCAGCACCTGAAAAGAGTTTTAGGCATCCAATTATTTTCCAAAGGCCTTGTGAGGATTTTAGTCACTCAAAGGCATTTTCCAAGCTGTGGGTGTATGTACATAAGCAGCCCTGGGATTAGTTTACCATCATGCTATCAAATGTGTATTAATTCCATGGGTCACCTCCAATGACTAAAACCATCCACTAAGAACAGCTACATTACTGCTCAGACCTAGTGCTACCCCCTTGTGTCACCTTAACTAACCTCCCCCTTCGCTAGTTTGGAAGAGATGGGCAGCTGGGGATAAGGATGTCTCTGTGTATCTACAGGGAAGGTTCAGTTGCGGGGGTGGGCTGAGGTGTTTGTTGGGGGACTCAGAGGGTTTAGTAGCTTGGAGGAAGATTGGGAAGTTGGGAGAACTTTTGAGCTGCTGGAGGAGGTTCAGATCTGGATTTGGAGCAGTAGAAGTATAACAGGGCCAATTTACTGAGTCAAGGCAAGTCAATGGAAGCTGCAAGCATTCAGCATCTCTCTGGATCATCATCATCATCCATGTTTCAGTGCTGTTCACGGAGCATGTGAATGACTGTCTCAGCAGCTGAATGGTCACATAAAAACTTAACCATCTTTTCATCATTTTTGTGTGTGCTGTCCTGATGCCACACACAGCAAGAGATGAACACCAAGATAGCAGGTTGTTGGCCATACCTGGGGTGTTCTTTCAGGTGTTCTGGAAAGACTGCTTTTTGCTGTAATGGCATCAGGAAATGCTGGAAATCTGTCATCTCCTTTTCTTTTTAGAGATTTTTATCTACTGTATAAATAATGTATATTTCTCTCTTCAATTCTAGTTTGTTCCCAACCCCCGAACATCTCCCATGGCCAGCACAATGACTGGGGCAAGAGAGTTTTTGTTGTTGGCTCATCGGTAACTTACAAATGTGACAGAGGCTTCTCACTTGTTGAAAAAGCCTCCATTCAGTGTGTCGCTGGTGATGAGGTCTCTCCAACCTGGAGCGAGCCTACCCCTCAGTGTGAAGGTAACTCATTCTGTATTACACTAAAAGGACTCGTATTGGGAAAGAGTAGAAAAGATTTTTGAATGACTTGGTGTTATGTGTCCCCATAACCCATGCACCCACTGCCATCCCATTGCTGACCACTCCTTTCCAGTGCCTTAAATGTTCCCAACAACCTACTCCCTAAGATGTGTGCTGCCAGTTTCCTCTCTCACCCAGCGGCCATATATTTGATCTGCTGTTTGACTCACATCCAAGCTAATGCTAGTCCTCCTTTCACACTGATTTCTCAACCACCTGTGCCTGACCCCTATTCTAGCAACTGGTTCCCAGTACAACTGTCCTGGTAGCATCCCCTTAAATCTATAATCCTCCCAATCTGCAATAGCAGTACGTTTGCAGGAATAGTCTGAATCCAAAATGTTGAACTGACTCTGGTGGCTTGATTTAGCAGCAGGAAGCTGCAGGGAAAAGTGGGCAGCATGGAAGATGTTCATGTATTGAATACTACATTATTCCATCTCCAGTATTCCCATATTCCCCACCAGGAGACCTGCTAATAGTCAAATTTCATCACAAATCCAGTGCAATAAGAAATGATCTGTTGCGATTGCCTGTGGAAATAAGAACTTTCCTTAAACACAAAGGTCAAGAGCAAGATTAAGAAAATCTGATGTTCTTTTGTGGCCATCCATTTTCACAATGTTCAAATTGCTTGGAAGATAGATGCAGCAGTCCTCTACGTGTCTTGGCTTTCATTGTTCCCTGTCTTAGACTGAGCACCAACATCTTTGCTGTTTTTCCCTCAGTGGTTGAAAATGGAAGGATGACTACAAAAATATTTCTATTTACATATCGTGTCACTCTTGATATTTTTTTTTGTAACAAAAGCTACCTAGTCAACGGCAGCAAAGAAAGCCAGTGCCTAGGTGACAGTAGATGAAATTTTCCTGTATCAACTTGTGAGTGGGATGTATATAATGATGGGCTATGCTCTGACCACTTCTCTGACACACGCACTCAGATCCTGAATAATTACAATGTATAGAGAGGTGATGCGGTGCCAGCACATGCCTGGGCAATGGAGAACTCAGAGTTCTGATCCTGGTTCTGCCATTGCCTTCCTCTCAGGCTTTGGGCAAGTCTCTTTGCTTCTCTGCCTCAGTTTTTCTGTTTGTTAAATAGTTTCCTTTTTTATTTGCCTTGCAAAGGTGTGGGGAGGATTAATCGGCACTTTAAAAAGACACGCACTAAGTAATTAAAGGATCTGGAAACTCTTGTTTGATATTTTACAGAGACTCAGTGTCCAGTCCCACGTATTCAACATGGAAGCCTGAAATCTCCACTTCCACATAACTACACGTACAGAACCAGTGTAACGTTTCAGTGTGATCCTGGTTACATCCTCAGGGGCTCTGATAGGATTCAATGCCAAGCTGATGGCAAGTGGTATCCGCAGCTACCCGTTTGTGACCTAGGTAAGTGTGTGACAGAGTAGGGTGATGCTTTGTGGGGTGTCTATATTGGGGCAACTTTCTATAGTCTATAAAACTCATGATGTTGCATGTTGTATCATTGAGTGAATGTGATTGTCTGTCTGCCTTTTCCCTCAAGGCTTCCTTTCTTCCATTTTATGTCTATCTAGGCTGCAGCCTTTTTCTGTTGAAGTTCCTTTCTCACTTTTTTTGGGGAATCAAATGAGCACCAGAGAGTTCAGATCTCAGGGGAAAGCAATTGGTGAGAAAAGACAGAGGCTAATTGCCTGGGTTTAATACTGAAAGACCAGGTGCAGTTTGCTGCGGAGAGCAGAGTCTGAGGCCAGTCAACACCAGATAAAAACAGCTCTGAGTTTGGGAGATAATTCGAATGCTAGGGTAGTTAATCTTCATCTGCAGCACTAAACTGGGAAGACTGCAGAGTAGAAAAGCTGGATTTTGATTTCTGGGTTTTTATTCATGGACTGTTTTGATGCCTGTTATTTCCCAGCTCAAGGGAGGACAAAGAAAACACCTTTTATGCAAGAGAGCAAGAAAGTGCCTGTGACTTTCATTTTACAAAACCTAGACATGCCACCTGAGGTATCCCTGTGACAGCATAGAAGATGGAGATTCCTTATTTTCATGTGTTTACCTCTAGAAGGGTATGATGGGAATTCACTCACCGATGTTTATAAAGCTCCTCAGAAAGGTCCTCAGAGTTTTAGGCATCCAATTATTTTCAAAGGGCCTTTTGAGGATTTTAGTCACTCAAAGGCATTTTCCAAGCTGTGGGTATATGTATATGAGCACCCCTGGGACTAGTTTATCATCATGCTATGAAAATGTGTATTAATTCCATGGGTCACCTCCAATGACTAAAATCATCCACTAATAAAAACTATATTATCCTGTAGATGTGCAGACTCACTCCTGCAGTGCCTCCTGCTGGTGACTTCTGGGAATTAGCTCAGTTCCAGCTCTGGAGCGCCCTCTGCAGGCCAGTGATCCGCCTGTCCTCTGGTCCCCGTGTCCCTCCCTGGACCCAGTGCCCTTTTACATGGGGTTCTGCCCCCTGGCAGTAACCCCTTTCTTTCAGGGTCTCTCCTCCCTGGGAAACCCCCATCTTCTATCCTCACCTTGCTTCAGTAGATGGCTACTGACAGTCATTGTCTAGCCCCACACCCTGGGGCAGACTGCAGTATCAGCCTACTCATCACTGGCAAGGAGGGTTTGGACCTGCTGCCTTGGCCTACCCCTGGGCTGCTCCCTGTAAGCCCCAGTATCTTTTAGCCCAATGCTAGGCTGCAGCCAGAGGGCTTTCCAGGCTGGAGCTCCCGAGCTCCTCTGCCTTTCCGCAGCCCTGCTTCACTCAGGTACCTTGTGTCTAACTCCCTGCAGCCAGGCCCTTCTCCTTCTACAGGCAGAGAGAGACTTATTTCTCCTGGCTTCCTTGGCCTTCTGATAAGGCCCTGTTGCTCAGTTTGGGGCGTGGCCCCAGCAGCAGCCACTTCCCCTAATCAGCCAGGGTTTTACCTTGCCCATCCCAGCCCTCTTGTGGGCTGTTTTAAGCCCTTCAGGACAGGAGCAGGGGACCATCCTGCTACATACCCCTCAGACCTAGTGCTATCCCCTTGTTTCACCCTAACTAACCTCCCTCTTTGCTAGTTTGGAAGAGATGATCAGCTGGGGATAAGGATGTCTCTGTGTATCTACAGGGAAGGTTCAGTTGTGGGGGTGGGCTGAGGTGTTTGTTGGGGAACTCAGAGGGTTTGGTAGCTTGGAGGAAGATTGGGAAGCTGGGAGAACTTTTGAGCAGCTGGAGGAGGTTCAGATCTGGATTTGGAGGAGTGGAAGTATAACAGGGCCAATTTACTGAGTCAAGGCCTGACCTTCTAGTCAATGGAAGCTGCAAGCATTCAGCATCTCTCTGGATCATCATCATCATCCCTGTTTCAGTGCTGTTCACGGAGCATGTGAATGACTGTCACAGCAGCCGAATGGCCGCATAAACACTTAACCATCTTTTCATCATTTTTGTGTGTGCTGTCCTGATGCCATGCACAGCAAGAGATGAACACCAAGATAGCAGGTTGTTGGCCATACCTGGGGTGTTCTTTCAGGTATTCTGGAAAGACTGCTTTTTGCTGTAATGGCATCAGGAAATGCTGGAAATCTGTCACCTCCTTTTCTTTTTAGAGATTTTTATCTACTGTATAAATAATGTATATTTTTCTCTCTTCAATTCTAGTTTGTGCCCAACCCCCGAACATCTCCCACGGCCAGTACAATGACTGGGGCAAGAGAGTTTTTGTTGTTGGCTCATCGGTAACTTACAAATGTGACAGAGGCTTCTCACTTATTGGAAAAGCCTCCATTCAGTGTGTCGCTGGTGATGAGGTCACTCCAACCTGGAGCGAGCCTACCCCTCGTTGCGAAGGTAACTCATTCTGCATTATACTAAAATGACTCATATTGGGAAAAAGTAGAAAAGATTTTTGAATGATTTGGTGTTATGTGTCCCCATAACCCATGCACCCTCCGCCATCCCATTGCTGACCACTCCTTTCCAGTGCCTTAAATGTTCCCAACAACCTACTCCCTGAGATGCACACTGTAGGTTTCCTCTGTCACCCAGCACCCATATACACCTCTACCCTGCTATAACGTGACTCGATATAACACGAATTTGGGTATAATGTGTAAAGCAGTGCTCGTGGGCGGGGGGCTGCATGCACCGGCGGATCAAAGTAAGTTCAATATAATGAGGTTTCACGTATAAAGCGGTAAGATTTTTTGGCTCCCATGACAGCGTTATATCAGGATAGAGGTGTATGTGATCTGGTGTTTGACCCACATCCAAGCTAATACTTGTCCTCCTTTCACACTGATTTCTCCACCACCTGTGCCTGACCCTTATTCTGGCTACTGGTTCCCAGTACAGGTGTCCTGACTGCATCCTCTTAAGCCTATAATCCTCCCAATCTGCAATAGCAGTACGTTTGCAGGAATAGTCTGAATCCAAAATGTTGAACTGACTCTGGTGGCTTGATTTAGCAGCAGGAAGCTGCAGGGAAAAGTGGGCAGCATGGAAGATGTTCATGTATTGAATACTACATTATCCCATCTCCAGTATTCCCATATTCCCCACCAGGAGACCTGCTAATAGTCAAATTTCATCACAAATCCAGTGCAATAAGAAATGATCTGTTGCGACTGCCTGTGGAAATAAGAACTTTTCTTAAACACAAAGGTCAAGAGCAAGATTAAGAAGAGATGACGTTCTCTTGTGGCCATGCGTTTTCACAAAGTTCAGATAGTTTGGAAGATAGATGCAGCAGTCTTCTATGTGTCTTGGCTTTCATTGTTCCCTGTCTTAGACTGAGCACCGACATCTTTGCTGATTTCCCTCAGTGGTTGAAAATGGAAGGATGACTACAAAAATATTTCTATTTACATATCGTGTCACTCTTGAGTTTTCTTGTAACAAAAGCTACCTAGTCAATGGCAGCAAAGAAAGCCAGTGTGTAGGTGACAGTAGATGAAATTTGCCTGTATCAATTTGTGAGTGGAATATATATAATGATGGGCTATGCTCTGACCACTTCTCTGACACACACACTCAGATTCTGAATAATTACAACACATGGAGAGATAATGTGGTGCCAGCACATGCCTGGGCAATGGAGAACTCAGAGTTCTGATCCTGGTTCTGCCATTGTCTTCCTCAAAGGCTCTGGGCAAGTCTCTTTGCTTCTTTGCCTCCGTTTCGCTGTTTGTAAAATAGTTTCCTTCCTTATTTGCCTTGCAGAAGCGTGGGGAGGATTAATAGGCACTTTAAAAAGATGTGCACTAAGTAATAAAAGAATCTGGAAAGCATTGTTTGGTGTTTTGCAGAGACTCAGTGTCCAGTCCCACATATTCCACATGGAAGCCTGAAATCTCCACTTCCACATAGCTACACGTACAGAACCAGTGTAACGTTTCAGTGTGATCCTGGTTACATCCTCAGGGGCTCTGATAGGATTCAATGCCAAGCTGATGGCAAGTGGTATCCACAGCTACCCGTTTGTGACCTAGGTAAGTGTGTGACAGAGTAGGGTGATGCTTTGTGGGGTGTCTATATTGGGGCAACTTTCTATAGTCTATAAAACTCATGAAGTTGCATGTTGTATCATTGAGTGAATGTGATTGTCTGTTTGTCTTTTCCCTCAAGGCTTCCTTTCTTCCATTTTATGTCTATCTAGGCTGCAGCCTTTTTCTGTTGAAGTTCCTTTCTCACTTTCAATTGAGCGCCAGAGAGATCAGACCTCTGGGAAAAGCAATTGATGAGAAAAGACAGCGGGTAATTGCCCGGGTTTAATACTGAAAGACCAGGTGCAGCTTGCTGTGGAAAGTAGAGTCCGAGGCCAGTCAACACCAGATAAAAACAGCTCTGAGTTTGGGAGGTAATTCAAATGCTGGGGCAGTTAATCTTCATCTGCAGCACTAAACTGGGAAGACTGCAGAGTGGAAAAGCTGGATTTTGACTTCGGGGATTTTTATTCATGGAATGTTTTGGTGCCTGTCCTTTCCCAGCTTAGAGGAAGATAAAGAAAACACCTTTCATGCAAGAGAGCAAGAAAGTGCCTGTGACTTTCATTTTACATAAGCTAAACACACCATCTGTGGTGTCCCTGTGATAGCATAGAAGATGGAGATTCCTTATTTTCCAATGTCTACCTCTAGAAGGGTATGATGAGAATTCACTCACCGATGTTTATAAAGCTCCTCAGAAAAGCTGCTATACAAATGGAAATTTGCTATAAGATCCTAACTCTTTATTCCATCTTTTCATAAGGGAAAACTTACTGTTTTCAAGCAAGGTGATGTGTTTAACAGTGTAACGGTTCTCCTTTTAATTCCATGCAGTGGCTAGCATCACACCACTTCACTACAGATTACTGCTATTCATGCTTCTCATTGCTTACTATTACTATCCCCTGTGAAGCAGATAGTCATTGCAGTTTGTGTCCCCTCCTCTCATAACTTTGCATTGTCACGTACCGCAACCCACAATTCTGCCCTACTTGTTTTTGCGATTACTGAACCATGTTCTGCACTCAGTGCAGTGGTGAGCAGAGTGTAGGCCACTCATTTCCATAGCTGGGTCTCACATGCCACATTCTTAGAAGGACGCTTCACTCTCCATAGGTTTCAGGGTTAAATGACTTTTACAGGTCCCTGTCTTGTTTTGGATTGTTAGGGAGATGTTCCTACCCGCCAGTGCTTGCATACGCTGACAGAAGCGATCAGAGAGAGTTTCTAGTTGGTACTGTAGTGACCTACTCCTGCAGACCAGGTTACACACGCATCCCTGGAGTATCTTCTCATGTCACTTGTTTTACAAATTTTACCTGGTCTAAAGTCTCAGAACTATGTCAGAGTAAGTAACTCAATTTTTGCCTGAATTTTCTTTGCTTTAGTTGATATACAGATTGAAGAGCAATTAATACCTTCTTGTGGCGGGGAGGGAGGGAACACTTTGGCACCTGGCTGGCCCCGAGGTGCTGAGCACTTGCAGATCTGACTACAGCTGGAGTTGTGGGTGCTCAGCACCTCTGAAAATCAGGACACATTGAGCAATTGGCTGTGTGAATGTGTCTGTACTGTAGACATGGTGATACCAGTGTGATGTGATGAACTGCATTTACTGTACAACTTTTCACCTGCTCAGCTGTTCTCTGCCCACTAGCCCTAATCAGATAGGAGAACTTTGAACACCCTAATTTTATAAGCAGCCCCAAACATCACACTCACACACGTATATTACATACATAATATTAAATACTGTGGCAAATGTGACTTTTTTCTTCTATCTTATTCTGAAAAAAACATCTAAAACTCTGTTGGTGTTGCTCAGAGACTCATTGTCCAAAGCCAGTGGTTGAAAATGGAAAACAGATCTCTCCAGTGGAAACTGAATATACGTATGCCAACCGTGTTGTGTTTCAATGTGATCCTGACTACATCCTCAGAGGCAGTGAGGGGATTGTGTGCCGGAGCGATGGGATGTGGCACCCTCCAGTACCATTTTGTGATAAAAGTGAGTATAAACGGGAAGAGAGCCTACCGTTCAGAAGAAATGTGCTGCCACTGATCGTAGTAACAACAACGGGAAGGCTGCCTCCTTACCTCTCAACTTCTAGGGGGATTATTAGAAGGATCCTGAGAGGTTATTAATAAATACCAAATAAATGACCTCGTCCAATTCTGGGGGAGGGGGAATCAACATCTAAGTATTCCCTACAGTCTAAACTCCAATCCTGCTTCTGGCTGAAGGTTAAATGTGACAGCTGAAGGAACTCCCACCCCTTTGCATAGATTATTGAAGAGTCTTAGATCTCTCTTTCTGTAAGTTTTTTCATAATGACTTTGCTTAATTTGTGCCAGGGCTGAGCCCTGGCCCCTCTGGGCTTGGCAGTTCAGAGCCCTGGCCCCTCTGGGCTTGGCAGTTCAGAGCCCCAGCCCCTCTTGTCTTGCTGCATCAGTTATGAAAGTTAAAAAAAAATTTGTTTGAGCCCCGGCACCTCTTTAATTACAAATTAAGCACTGCCTAATGTTCAGCCTAAATTTTCCTTTTCTTAATTTCCTCCTATTAGTCCTGGCTCAGCCCCCTTGTAACATCCTCTACAATCACTCCCCTTCTTCATTCAGTGTGGATGGGCGGCAGGAGTGAGATAGTTCTTACACTGAGGGAGATGTTGTGGGCAGTGAGACTGAGACACTTGTTGGGGGAAGCAGGGAGGGTTGGTAGGTTGCAGGAGGATTGGGATGTTTGTCTAGGAGATTCTGGAAGGATTAAGCACTATGGAGGGGGGTCTGACTAATATACTGATCTTTCAGCTGACCATCAACAGCCCCCGTTAAAGAGAATTTACCTATGGTCTAAATACCAAATGCTGGATTCCCCTGTAACTTCATGGGCTGCCCTAGTTGTTGCCTGAGTCAGTGAGAGGAGCATCAGGTCTTACATTGTTTCTATCCATGTGTAGCCTGTGGCCGACCTCCAACTCTCATGAATGGGCTGCACAATGGTGGGATGAAGGAATATTTCCCCTATGACTCACAAGTGACCTATAGTTGCGGACAAGGTTTATCACTGATTGGAGAGTCCTCCATTTATTGCACATCTGATGGGGTAAATATGATGTGGAGCGGGCCTGCCCCGCAGTGCAAAGGTAAGTCGTTCTCCATGACTCTAAATTACAAAGGGTAGAGGGTACTTTCAGGAGACCCAGGTATAACATCCCAACCCTTTTTGTAAGTGGGGCTGAAAATGAGCAGAGCTGTCTGCCACTCCTAATCCCTCCCACAATCATCTTTGAAGTCCAGGATTACCGCTGACGTGGGTGGTGAAAAGCTGGGGTGCGGGGGTGGGGGGTGGCTACGGCACTCAGGCTGCATTGACCCAAGGTATCCTCATCCGTTTGGCTCCCTGGGTGGAAACTAAAGCTTTGGGTGGAGCATTATCCCTCCTGGTCTGGTGGCAAATCTCACCCTGGAGTGCAGATGGCTCCACTGCTGTGCTAGCTGTAAACTGCCAGAGCCGAATAGATCCCACAGCTGTTAAAATAACCAGGTAAATCTTCCAATTTCCATGTGAAGGAGCCCAGCAGGGACAGCTGTTCTTGCAACCCACATGGAATAATGAGTGCAGTAGGAGCAGCAGGATTCCCCTGCGTGCAGGAGATGCTTAACACGTACAGCCTGGCAGGTGCATCAGGGGATTTGCGAATGGGCTCTGAGCTACTAGCCCCAGGCAGAGCTAGAAAGCAGCTAAGGAGGTTTATGGTGCCCCACCTAAACTGTTGGCCTGGAACCACCACTGAACCTCCTCCGCCACAGACCGCTGTTGTCAAACGTATAAAAATTACCCCCTACTGATTTTGTCACTCGCCAGTGTCACCAGCCAATGGACCTTTGTCCCAGCTGATGCATGAGTCTCACTCCCAGTGACTTTTCCCCCCTACCCAATGACCCATCTCCTGGATCTAGTTCCCAACCCAGTTGTCCTGGAATCATCCCTTTAGGTATGGGTCCCTCTGGATGCAACATCAGGGAGTGTTTGAGGGAACAGCCTGATTCCAAAAAATGGAATAACCCTGGTGCCTTGATTTGGCGATAGGAGGCTGGGAAAAAAGAGAACTGCATTGAAAGCATTCATCCACATACCGAACCTGCCATATAAAGTTATCCCCTCCCAATAGTCTCAATATCATTGTGAATTGTCTGCTAAAAGGTCAAGAATCTGATATTCTTATGTAGCTTTTGTTTCGTTTTGTTTTTTTTACCCTCCATTTCTAGCATGCTTCGAAACAGATCAGTTGCTATTTAAGTGTATTGGCCTTGATTTGTTCCCTGTCTCAGATGTAGAACTAACCATTTAGTTATTTTCCTTCAGTGGTTCGCTGTCCGAGGCCAGAGGTTGAAAATGGAAAAATGATGAGTACAAGACAAGCGTTCACATACAATGTCACTGTTCGGTTCTCTTGCAAGGAAGGCTACCTGCTCCATGGCAGTAGAGTGAGTCAGTGTCAGGATGACAACACCTGGAATCCTCCTGTGCCAAGTTGTCAGCCAGGTAAGTGTAAATGATAAACTGAGGTATGGCAATTAGTCTGGCACGTGTACACTGAGCCCTAGTAACAGCATCATAGGGGGAGAGGTAGTCTGAGCGCAGCACTGAAAACCAAGGCCCTTAAGTTCTTACCCTCTTCCTGCCCCAGGCCAGTCTCCCTGGGTGACTTGAGCAAGGGATTTCTCCTCTCTGCCTCCATTTCCCATCTGTAAAAATGGAGATCATGGATCCAAGCTACCTTGAAGAGGTGTTATGAGGACTAGTTAGGAAAGTACTTGAAAGAACGATGCTAATTATGACTAATCACACATTGCTGAAACTCTCCTGGCTGTATCGTGGAAGGGAACCCAAAAAATCAAATATTTATCAATGGAATATATATTTAATAGGATAAGGACCAAGCAACCCCGGTGTTTAGGTCCAAGAAGCTTTCTTCAGGAGTGGATCAGCTTTAATGATGGATTTTTCCAGTTTAGAAAAGGTGCTTATCAAGGACCCCAGGCTGCTTGTACCAAAATCTGAAAAAGTGATGCCTTGTACTCCTCAACTGAGTCAATGCCAATGAACAGCAATGACATCTGAGCCTGCAAAAAAAAAAAGCAACCAACAGCCTCTGACTGCCCCTTAATCAATTTGATATTGACTAGCCCTTCCTTGGCCGGAGTGGCTGAGTGTGCGAATCCTCAGATATGACAAGTCTGGCTCCATAGAGTCACAGACTTGAAGCTCACCAAGGCAGACTCAGCCTTTCTTCCTTTGGAGGTAGACACATTCAGTTCTGTAGAGATTGCTGTGTGAGGGTTGGAGGTGAGATAAAGGAGTGGTGGGGGCTGATTTCCAGATGAAACTTTAAGGACTCAGGGACTGAGTCTCATTTAAACTAAGCCCCTCTCTGTTACCAGAGGCCTTAGTTTGCATGAAAATCAGGTTCTTCATTCAGGTCTGCATTCTGTAGACAGTTCTCAAATAGCCCTTCATGCTTACTGCCCCCAGAGGTGGTTGTTTCACTGGGGAAGGGGTTCCTTTCTGTTATCTAAGGGGTCTGTACAGAGCCAGTCACTGGGGTCTCTAATCAAAGCCTTTGGCATCCTGCAGGATGAGTGTCACTACAGAAGCTTAAGATGCTGTTAAGGACCAAGTTCTGCCCTTGGCTCCACTTGTGTAAATCCAAGGCAACTCCACTGACTTGCAATTGTCCCTCACTGCAACGGGGGTGGGGGGCTAATTCTGCAGTACACCAAAGAGGCTATTTAGAAGAAGACCACAAGTGTGCAAGGGAGTGAACTTCACATTCACAATTGTCCCAAGGCTGCCAGTAAAACTTCCTTAAATGAACCAACAAAGCACCTGTGCTCTGCTGTCCCAAGTGTGGCGTTTCAGCTGCCGATGACTCCATGAAATGGCCATGATACACAGTACTGGGCGGGATTTCATTCAAGCCCTTTTCTTGTTGAACTCATGATGTTTGGTTTTTTCCAGTGAGTCACTGTGGGTGTGATGTTAAAAGTAGTTTATTCCTCTGATTAAACCAGAACAGCTGGAGTGAAGTAAACCAAGGGCACGGGGCCTTAAGTAGAGCTGCCGCTTTCCATTACAGGCAATAAGCAGCACTCACAGTGCATCTCCTCTCACTGAACTGCCTTCTCGTCTGCTTTTTCCTTTCAGTTCAGTGTTCAAAGCCAGATGTGCAGAATGGAAGAATGGTCAATGCATTAGATGAGAAAATGTGGTACAATGTAAATGAAAGCATTACTTTCAAATGCTCTCCTGGGTACCATTTTTCAGACCATTGGTACCTGCCTACAACAGACAGCTTGAGCATTACTTGCTCCGCCAGCGGCAACTGGACAGCATTACCCAAATGTGTAAGTATGACACTCCAGAGGGTTTTGTTGAAGTAATAACAAAACAATGTTTTGCATTTCTAAAGTCTTAGTCCTCATTCTTTTAATGACTCAATGGGACCAAGTAGGGAGATGTGCCATTGATACAATAGAAGGGGAAAATGAATTGATCTGAAAGCAAAAGAATGTCCTTCCTCCATCCCATCCTTTCTTGTGCTTTGAAGTAGGAGATTTTCTCTCTTTGTAGCACCTATTCCATGCCAAAAAAAAGAAAAAATACGTAAAATGTGGTAGGTAAAAATCACACAGGATGGAAACTTGGACATATTATAAAATAGAATGGCTTCCAATGCAG
Source organism: Gopherus flavomarginatus (assembly GCF_025201925.1). Classification (NCBI taxonomy): domain Eukaryota; kingdom Metazoa; phylum Chordata; order Testudines; family Testudinidae; genus Gopherus; species Gopherus flavomarginatus. The sequence continues at coordinate 13,300,693 of NC_066621.1, read as the reverse complement.
TCTAGGGTATGAGACCTGGCATATCTTCTGCTGGGCTAGGGCACAGTATAAAGCAAATTTATGACTGTTTTAATGAGTAGTTGCCAGTGTGCTTAGCACTGTGAAACTGTAAATGGAGGCCTGGTTCTGGCTCAAGGAGTTGACAATCCAGGTGCCTGATTCTGCAAGTTGTTCAGAACTTTCTCAAAGTTGCTTAGAACTATCAGCCCCTATAGACGTCAATAAAATTGTAAGTGTGAAGGCCTTTTCAGTATCAGGTCTGTGTCAGACAGACTGTATGATACAGATATGTGTAACACGCTGACCGAGGGTTCAAACCCAAAAAGGAGCAAGCATACTTCAAAGGTAAATTCTTCTCTTCTCCAGCATAATCCCATTCCCTCGTTCTCTGTTTCATAGAAAAAGCAAAGCAATACTGAAGAATGCACAGGAGCACGTGAAAGTAAAGAGTTTCTCCATTGTGATGTGCCTCTGACAGAACTGAGAACCCTGCTGGAACTGAAGAAACTGTATCTGGAGATTCAGAAACTGAAGCGGGAGATTAAAAAATTGTAATGACTAGCTGAAATCTGTGATCCTAATTGTGTTAGGAAAGGGCAAGCAAGTAGAGGAACTAGATTGAACGGTATGAACTGGAGGTTTATTTTCATACAAGCTTCAGACCCTATGCAGCTGGAAATTTACGGCAACAACCTTCAGCTTTGCTATAATTGCTGCTTACATTTAGCTTTTATGCATTATAACACATACATTCACAGTGGGTGTATGGCTCTTCTGCTGTCTGATTTACATTAATCTTAAGGACAGTGATATTCATAGCTGCCCGTGCACCACTGAAAAGCAATCTTCCCTGTCCTCTTGATTTAAACTCAGCTCAGCAGACTTTCTTCTCAATCTGACCAGATCTAGTTTTGATTGATACCAGTGTTATCACCTGAGGCATTTTTATATCTAATCACACTTAAGAGTAGATGGTAGAAATTTAACTGTAGAGAAACAACCTGCTAAGCCATTTTCCCATTGCCCAATAAATGGACCTGTACCTTTTGAGATCAAGTAATTATTCCTGCATTCCAGGGCTACAATAAAATGCAATTGTTACAACTGCTGATTGATTGTGTGGTTTTTTGGTTTGTTTGTTTTTTATATCTTTATCCCACTGGCTACAAGACCTAAAAATCCTCAATGTGTTTAAAGGCTCCTTTTCTTAGGAGTGAAAAACCGTCTTGATCTAGTGAACAGTCTCAGCAGGGACTGCAAGGACAGAGCAAGCAGTGAAGACTGGCTTTTCCTCTCATGTGGAGAAGCTCATGGTTGAAGCATACTGGGGAAGTAGCATAGGAGACAGCAGCTTGCTGTACCTGTTCTGTGGAATATCAGGAAACATCTGTCTACAGCACTGTTAGGCTGATATCTACTCCTGTTTATGGAGCTGGTGAGTAGAATCAGATCCCCAAAATAACAAAGATGAATTTAATAATAATTGGAGATATACCAATCTCCTAGAACTGGAAAGGACCTTGAAAGGTCATTGAGTCCAGCCTCCTGCTTTCACTAGTAGGACCAAGTACTGATTTTTGCCCCTAATGGCCCCCTCAAGGATTGAACTTACAACCCTGGGTTTAGCATGCCAATGCTTAAACCACTGAGATATTCCTCCCTCCCCCAAAGAAAAGATGAGTTTCACCCAGAGAATGAGTAGAAACATGGGCAGCTCTAGGGATTTTGTCGCCCCAAGCACGGCAGGCAGGCTGCCTCCAGCGGTTTGCCTGCGGAGGATCCACTGGTCCCGTGGCTTCAGTGGACTGCGGGAGGTCCACCGAAGCCGCAGGACCAGCAGACCCTCCATAGGCAAGCTGCCGAAGGCAGCCTGCCTGCCGCCCTCGCGGCGCCAGCAGAGCGCCCCCCGCCGCTTGCCGCCTCAAGCACGCACTTGGCATGCTGGGACCTGGAGCCGCGCCTGAGTAGAAAGGATCCTTTGGTAACTGCCAACGCTGTGTTGGCCAGAAAAGTAAGTGCTACATCCCCTTCCACTGAGAATCGGTGGCTGTATAAAGCCAGGAGGCGCCGATTGAAAGAAAGCTGCAGAGAAGTAACATATAGGTCCAGAAGTTCCCTCCACCTCAAAATTGTAGCTTTGTGAGCTACTGAGCTCTAAGGGGGCATCATACTCTCACAGGGTAGGGCAAATTGTATTTCCAGGAAGGTGTCAGATGGGGACAAGGGACAGAAAGCAGCTGAACTCTGCATTAGGAGCTCCTTAGAAGCTGGTGCTTGGCTGTGCTGAATCAGTACAACTCTGGCTGCCTAGCCTACTTTTGGGTGACACTAGCTGCCTGTTCCCCCCATACTCTGGAGAAGCCCTCTCTGCCCCAAACCAGTCTCTGCCACCATGAAGGGACTCGGGATTTAATTTGACTTAATCTATTGCATCTCTCTCTGTTACTCCTCTAACCTGAGCTTTTCTCTGTAGACAAGGACCAGTTGAGGCCATTCACTAGTGATCCATTTAGGTGGCATGAACCAAGTCAGCCTGGGCCTCTAATCACCATTTCTCAAGCTGAGTAATACATTATGGAATCCACACACCTTCTGGGTGTGGTGTTCTGTCCTATCTAGTGGTACCAAGACCAGTTAAAGAGAGATAAAATGCATGTGCTCTACAGCCTTATGTAACAGCCAGTTGGCCGTTAGCTCATACAGTAGGTAGCTCCTGCACTAAGCTCCAAAGGTCCCATGTTCAATTCTGTCTGCTGACATCTGGTGTCTGTTAGTGTTACAATTACACTGTGAGCAACTCCAGAGACTAATCTTCTAGACCTTTTAATTTAAAGAGTGAATGTGGTTATACAGAGGTATTCAATGTCTAGCCTATAACACAGCTGGGGTTGATTACTAGGGTTTATTCCTGTTAAAAATTGTGCTACTTGCACTCTTGGCAGTGAAAGATCAGTGAGAAAAGAGAGGGTTAAAAGTTATCTCTGATGAAAATAACATACTGTGTGTGCTTTGAAATTTAAAATGTGCATGCTTATGTAAATTGGTTTGAATATTTAGTAGTAGTAGTAACATCACTGACCAAATGCATGACCCTGAATGGCAGCCACCTGGATGTTTTAGAGAGCATCTTCCACTGAGCAATATGTGAAAAGAGAGCTTTTCTGTTCATCTGTCCTGGATATTTATACAACTCTCATCACTGTGGTATCTAGCCATTGGGTCATGGTTAGGAAGCAGCTTGGAACAGAACAGATGGAGAGGAATGCAAAGTGGGCGGTCTGTTCCTCGCTGTTGAAATGTGCACAGACAACTCTGGAGAGTGAAGTTCTTCATTTATCCTCAACACCAATACAGCACAGGTAGCAGCAGGGCCGGCTTTAGGCCTATTCCACCAATTCCCCCAAATTGGGCCCTGATCCTAAGAGAGCCCCGCGCCCAGTTGGAATCTCTTCCCTGGCTAGAGGTGCCTTTTTAATTTTTACTCACCTGGCAGCGCTCCGGGTCTTCAGCAGCACTTCGGCGGTGGGTCCTTCAGTGCTGCCTAAGACCTGGAGAGAGTAAAAGACCCGCCGCTGAAGACTCGGAGCACCACCTGGTGAGCACAAGCCCCACATGTTTTATTACATGTAGTTTTTTTTTTTCATAGTCATCCCTGCTGGGGCCCTGTCGAAACTGTTCGAATTGGACCCCGCACTTCCTAAAGCCAGCCCTGCTTGTGTGTCTGTGGCCACGTTGCAGAGTTCTCAGTTTATTTTGCCAATTTGCAATTTTGCCAAAGGAAACACAGTATCAAAACATGAATGTTTATTGCCCATCCTTGTCCCTTGCTACATTAGATAATCCAGTTTCTGAGCCTGTAACACACACATTATATAAAGCTTCTTTTCTCATATCTCTGCCAAATGTTTGCATGCTCCAATGGAAAAAAAAATCTGCAGTGAGGACAGATGTTCAAGTCTTCACAATGCTATTCACCATGCTGGGCTCTTTCGAAAATAAAGCCCAAGGGTGTGTGTGCTGGTATTTCAGTTCCTTTGCCGCTTGTGTTAACGGTGACTTTAAGGATAACCTCCTGTCTGTGTTTGCTGTGAGCAACTGGCTTCAGACTGAGCCAGCCCTGCCCCTTGTCTCCAGACCCCGCCTCCAACAAGTCCTGGCATTGTTCAGGCCCCGCCCCTTCTCTCCTGACCCCGCCTCCAACCAGTCTCAGCGCTATTCAGGCCCCGCCCCTTGTCTCCTGACCCCGCCTCCAACCAGTCCTGGCATTGTTCAGGCCCAGCCCCTTCTCTCCTGGCCCCGCCTCCAGCCAGTCTCAGCGCTGTTCAGGCCCCGCCCCGCCCCCTTCTTTCTCCCTTGTGCTCAGCACGGCACAGGCTGTGGGTCGGAGCTCTCTGTCTGTCCCCGCCATGTCCCCGGGGCTCCCCGGCCCCGCGCTGGCCCTGGGGCTTCTGGCTCTGCTGCTGCTGCTGCCCGGGACTCACAGTGAGCTGCGGGGGGGCTCGGCAAAGCGCCTCCATGCGCCGTGCAGGGCGGGGCTTCCCGGGGCCGGGGACTGCGGATAGTGCCGGTGGGGGGAGGCAGGGCAAGAGCGAGGGGCCGCCCGGGTCCAGGGCTGCGCTTCAGCCCGTGGGCTGGCCCCTCCTGTCACTGGGGGGGGGTCCCTTCCAGGCAAAGGGGAGTCCCTCTGCCTGCTCTGTGCGCTGGGTCCCCCCGAGCCCCTTCCCCGGTGCACTCAGCCCGGGGACTGCCGCCTGCCCCCGGGGTTCCCTCGTTCTCCGGGGTTCCTGCCATGGGGAAAATGCCTGGGAGGTTTGGCCGTGATTTATGTCTCCTGTGTTTCCCAGCTGTGTGGCTATTGCTGCCGGCCACTGTCTTCAATTCCCAATTTAAACCCCCGAGGTGGGTGGGTCTGGGAAATCGGAGTAATCTCCCTGGTGGGCTCACCTGGTCTGTCGCAGCTCTCTCTTCTCACATGCATCTGGTGGCTTCAGGATCCTTCTGGTGTGCAAAGCTACTAGAATAAATATGTTCTGTTAAAACAGGCTTTTGTTCTGTCCACAGGTGACTGTGGGCCCCTGCCAAAGCTGAATTATGCTATCCCCTCTGATATGGATTGGATAGAGGGCTTCCCTGTTAACACACAAGTTACATACAAGTGCCGTGATGGCTTTTTAAAAATCCCTGGAAAGTCAGACACTGTAGTGTGCCTTTCAAACTCGCAATGGTCAAACATCAACGAGTTTTGTGGTCGTAAGTATTTTATTTCTCTGGACTGAAGTTCCTTGGGCTGCCTTTCACTTATGAAAAGATAAGACCTTTCCTATGTAGTAGTATAGTCAGTATTAGCTCTGCCCTGTAATGATACCTAAAGGGAAGGGAAAACATTTATATTACGTTTAACGGCTTTCTTCTAGTCTGGGCCTACAAACATTGAAATGCACGAATCCTAGTTATATGCTTATTTCTTGGCATCACTACTGGGGTTGTTTGGGTGGCCTAACATGCTTTTGGGGAGATGGTAAGAGTACAGTGACCAGACAGCAAGTGTGAAAAATCGGGACGGGGGGTGGGAGGTAATAGTAGCCTATACAAGAAAAAGACCCCAAAATCAGGACTGTCCCTATAAAATCGGGACATCTGGTCACCCTAGGATAGAGTAACCTTAACTCTGAATTTCCTGGATTTATAATACAGTAAAAGCTTTGCTATCCAGCATGTTGGGGGTATGGGGGGTACCAGTTAATCAAATATTGCAGTTAATTAAGTATTATACTTACCAATGGAATACCAATTTTCAAAAATTAGAATACAATAAAAAGTTTTCCATTGGGGGCCCATTCAGCATAGGGTCTATTTAACAAAGGGCATCCAAATGTGATTGTTAGTAACCTCCTTAAAGTACTGCTAAGGGAGTAATTTGTTTTCCAAACATTGAGTTTTGGTCTGTTGTATAGAAACCGTTTGTTGTAACCTGTCTTCATAGCCAAACCTTTCAGATCTAATGCATGTCTCTACTGCTAGGTAGCTGTGATGTCCCAACAAGGTTAAAGTTTGCTGCCTTAAGTAAGGAAGATGAGATGAAGAATTACTATCCTGCTGGGATCACTGTGAGATATACTTGTCGCCCAGGGTATGAGAACATCACAGAAATGCTTCTTGTTAGTACTTGTCTTGACAACTTAACATGGTCAGAAGCCCCTGAGTTTTGTAGAAGTGAGTATCTTTTTTTGTTACTTTTCTGTCTCACTTGATCTGAAAACATCTTTCACAGTTAGGACTAGTAGGCAGCTGGTTCCCAGTTTGCTAGCTTAATTGATATTTAGTTTGAAGGGCTGTTTAGCCAGGTTTTTGCCTAGGATAAATTGCAATAGCTGTATTTCCATGGAATATTTAGTTGTTCTTAAAACTGATTGGTGAAGATCGAGTACCAGGGTATCACTGGCTATATGAATACATTATGTCTGCTTTGAATTTCATATGAAAGTAAATTTCTAATACAGTACATTTCGACTAGAATAACCCTGGTAAATGACTTGTTGTAGGGGGAAGGAGAAATTTCTGCCATTGAACTTCCCTGAGGATTATGGGAGGTTTCTTGTCTGTCTTCATTAAAATGGATGACATGAATGGAGTATTTTTTTCCACAATGCTTGGTAACCTGTGGAACTTACTGCCACTAAAGAGTAAATCAAAGAATTCTGTGGGATTAAACAAAAAGGGGGTTGTACACTTAACATGCATAAATAAGGATAAAAAGACATCAGGGGTATTATATTTTTGGAACATAAGTCAACCATTAACTGTGGGGGTTTTGATAAAACTGTCCTTCCCACTCTCCACCCCTGGCTCCAGTGGGCAATTTATTGCATAATTACCCCTTTTGGTCTGGACATCTGTGCAGGGTACAGCCTGCCAGAGGTTGAGCACCTTCAGTTGCTACTGGGGTACGACTGAGCCCTGTGTGGGTTTTACACGTGTGTCCGAAGCCGCTGTCAGAGAGACGGTACTGGACTAAAAGACCCTGTGATCTGGTTTGGTGTGACACTTACTATATAAAGTGATCTGAGTGGGCATGCAGCTATAGCCTTCCTAAGTATATTGTTGTTAGCTCTTCTGTTTCCCTCATGACAACACAAGTTAATGCTAAATACTAGCCTTGGTCTCTATTAGGGAAATCATGTGGTCATCCAGGAGAAGTATTCCATGGCAGAGCTGTTCATAAAACAGAATTTCTGTATGGTGCAAAAATAGACTTCCTCTGTGAAGATGGGTGAGTGTCAAGGTGCCTCTGGTAGTTATTTCACAGAACTTTGTTGTACAATTGCTGGCTAACTGCAAAATAAGGCATGGTCTAACTTCAAAACCATACTTGGAGGTAGTGGTATCAACTGCAGCTTTGGGGTGGGCTCTCATTTGGAAGTAGAGCTTTCAGATAGTTTAGTAGTATGGATTCTGACTCCACCCTCCCCATTTTGAAGATGAAGTAGAAATGGGAAGAAGTCCCAGCTGTGTGTAGAGGAGGGAGAATAGAGATTTGCTGTGGTGTCTTTACTTTTTGCACCCAGTATAGTTCAGTGAACACCAGATCCTGTCCAGATGTGTTATGTAGTGCCACAGTCTATAACAAGTATAAAATTAGGCCCAGTATGTCCCAGTTCACATGCAGCTGGGCTTGAACTTAAATCTTTCCCGGGGCGGCTCCAGGCCACAGCATGCCAAACGCGTACTTGGGGCGGCAAGCCACGGGGGGTGCTCTGCCAGTCGCTGCGAGGGCAGCAGGCAGGCTGCCTTCGGCGGCTTGCCTGCGGAGGGTCCGCTGGTCCTGCGGCTTCGGTGGAGCCTGCGGGAGGTCCACTGAAGCTGCGGGATCAGCGGACCCTCGGCAGGCAAGTCGCCGAAGGCTGCCTACCTGCCGTGCTTGGGGCGGCAAAATGCCTAGAGCCGCCCCTTATCTTTCCACATGGAACGCAAATGTTCTCAGGTGGAGTTGTCCAGTAAGTGGTGAGGTAGATTCTCAGTGGCCTGGCTTCTGATGGGAAGAACATTACCTGGTTGAAATATTTGTGGGATGCCCTAAATTTTGTCGCATGGACCCTGGATGTGATTCAGGCCTACGTGTAACTTCTATCACAAACTAAAATTGGCACAAATATTTTTAAGCTTTTATACACAGTAGAAAGTAGATCCAAATTATGGTATGTGTCTAGACAAATAGGTGAGCATAAAACGATTGGGTTTTTTCATTTTTTTTTTTTTTTTTTTTTTAAGGAAGTACTGCATAGAAGGTGTAGGGTGTTCAAGTTTCTGTTTTGAAAAAACTACCCCAGTAAAATTGGTCTGTCCAGGAGCGGCGCCAGGGTTTCTGGCACCCGAGGCAGAATTCGGGGGGCAGCATTCTGTGCACTCCCCACGGGGCACGCAGGAGCTTCTGGTTCCGCTCCCATCGCACTGCCGAAGAAGGACCCTCCGCCAAAATGCTGCAGGTGACAGTGGCAGTCATTTAGCTGCTCAACTGCCTGCCGCTGTTTTCCGCGGCACGTCGGCAGAAGGTCATTCTTTGGCGGCGCGACGGGAGCGGAGCCGCAAGATCCTGTGGGGAGTGCACAAAATGCCGCCCCCCGAATGCTGGCGCCCTGGGCGACTGCCTGGGGTTACCTAGTGGAATCACCAGCCCTGGTCTGTCAGTTGTCTTTGCAGCTACAAAGCACTTGTATGAACCACGCTTTCCATCAGTCTGTAACTTGGTTCAAATTTTGCATGCATGGTTTTAATCAGGGTTTAGAGAACTGGAAAAGATCTTTAGTTGTGAAACAAAAAACAATTCTGTACCAAAAACTGTTCTTTGTCTCTTTCCTATTAAAACCTTAACACTCCCTAACTCCAAACACACATGGTTAGGCCTGGTCTCAGCTTAATATAGATTGACATAGGTATGGCACTCAGGGTGTGAAAAATCCACCCCCCTGAGCACCATAGCTATGCTGACATAACCCCTGGTGTAAATGCAGCTAGATCCATAGAAGAATGTGTCAGTCAACCTAGGACTGTCCCTCTGGGATGCGGTGTTTCTACAGTGACAGAAAGGCAGTAGGCTGCATGTACGCTGTAGTGTTCTGCAGGTGTAGCTACGTTTGTATAGTCCCTGTAGTATAGATATTGCCTTTTCCCATAGTGCTAGAGGAAAGATGGTAGGGAAGGCTGTGTGGCCGCATACCCCATTCACTAATTTCTATGCAAGCATCTTTTAAAGGTCACACACTCTTGGAAATGGAATGCTGCTGACAGAGGAGGGGTAGCCAGGGCTGCACAGACGTTGGACGGCCTGGGGCAAAATCTGGAACTGAGGCTTCCCACCCTTCCAAAAATAAATTACTGCCGTGGTGGGGAATGAGGCAGGAGTGAGCCCACTGGAGTAGCTCCTGTCCTGTCAGGCTGGGACCAGCTCTGGGTATTGAGACCTGGCACATGAGGTTGCAGCACTGCTCAGGTTTGGCCCTGTTGCCTCTCTGTCATTGCACTGCATCCTGGTGTGCTGAGCTTGCAACATCCTGCAGTTTGGGGGCCCTCTTAAGGGGGGGGCCTGGGGAAAACTGCCTCTCTTGACTCCCCCTGTGGCAGCCTAGAGATGCTTAGGCTGAACCACTGACTTTCGGAGTGAAGTGTATGGTCAGAGTGGACAGTATTTATTTTTAATTCTTGACTACCCCGGATAAGAAGGCAGTTACCAAAGGTGTAGAATGCCAGGTTGTTCCATTTCAGAACGGTTCCACCGGATGGGACCACAACGGTAGCTGTCGGCTTGTAGCATGCAAGTCTAAATCCTTTCATGTGTGAAAGCACTCTGAACAGTCTGACAGTATCTAAAATTACTAGCCCTTTGGGGATTCATCACACTGAGTAACTGGGACTGGTTTAAGGACTCTTTCTGCCTTCTCTAGCAATGGAAGAAGTAAGGATCACTACAATGTGTGGGTTAGAGGGGAGAGAATCCCCCATTTTGCTGTGCAGAGGATTAATGACTGTTCCCAAGTGTCTGATTCAGTATAGACCTATTAAGCTTGCAGAGAGCATGTTGTATCCACCTATTTGCTTGCTTCAATTGCCTTTTACTACTCCATGTGCCTTGATCCTGCTGGTATTTTCACAGCAGGAATGATCTTATTCAATGTCTGTTGCCCCTTTTTGACCAAGTGGCTAGTCAAAGTTCAGGGCCCTGGTGATATTCCAGTTGGGAGTAGGAAATGATGGTGGAATCTGGTATTTTCTTTGATGTAGCCTTGCTTATTTGCAAGGAATGTAGAAAGTCCCGCTTCTCCAAATGCAGAAGAAACCAAAGGCAAAGGAGTAGATTTTTTTAGCTTACATGCCCAAGCTTCTTTTCATCCAGCACCCTTGACCCACAATCTCTAAGTTTCTTTCAAGGTCACACCATGCTTACAAGCTTCTGCTTGGCTTTGTTCAGGTTGTCTCAGTATCCCTGGTTCTATTCTGCCTTGTGACCCTTGACAGGAAAAGAAAAACAAAAACATCTTTCAGCAAAATCCCTTCCACCCACAGAGTGCACAACTCCTGAGTGGGTTCACGTTATCTCTGTTTTCAGGTGGGGCATTGTGATGGACTTCTCACAATTATTTTGGGAAGGTTTCAGAGTGTTAGTCCTGTTAATCTGTATCAGCAAAAAGAACGAGGAGTACTTGTGGCACCTTAGAAGCTTATGCCCAAATAAATTTGTTAGTCTCTAAGGTGCCACAAGTACCCCTCGTTCTTTTTATTAACGGAAGGGTACATTGACACCCATCAATCTCTCAATGAGGTTTTAACTCAACCCATAACAAGGCTTCACCCAGGTCATAAGTCGCCACCTGTAAGCTGAAAGAATCAATATTCCAAATTGCCAGACAGTTACACAAGCAATCAATGAACTAGGTAAGAAACTTGATACTCTTTTTTTGTTGTTTTTTCTTTTTTGTGTTTTGTTTAGGTACAAATTAATTGGGCGGCCTTTCATTCATTGTGTGCTTAAGGGAGATGAAGTTGAATGGAGTGAACTTCCAACTTGCCAAGGTAAAATATTCATCCAACCTTCCCTATACACCTAAGTCTGAGGTTTCTTTGGAGTCGAACTCAATCTAAAACCTCTCACAGTTTGCCTCTCTCCTGCTTTGGACACTTATGTGGAGGGTCTGTCAGCCATGCTGTTGCTATGAGAAATGTTTTCATTTTCCTATTGTGGAATACTTGAAGACCTTACCACTGTTTTCCCAAGGTCACAAAACCATCCTTTCCTATGAGTAATGTTTGGGACTGGATGTGCTCTGGTGAGAGAGTTTGCCAGGGTCCTATGTCATGGGGACCAGTGCCAGTTTGCATCATAACATTTAGAAGAGGGTGGAGTAAAGCTTGAAAGAAGGGAAGACTTCCAAATCGGAGGGAGGAAACTCTCTCAGATTTGGTTAACATACAGTACTAACTACATTTTCAAATGGCTAAATGTTTTTCTTCTTTTAGGGATCTTAGATAAACTTTTTGTTAAGTTAATGTTTGCACTCTTAACTGAAACTTTGTATTAATTTTAATGAGACCAGGTTGGTGAGATCATCTCTTTAGGACCAACTTCTGTTGGTGAAAGATAAGCTTTCAAGCCACATAGGGCTCTCAATATTCTCTCACCCATCTCGTCTCTCCCATATCCTGAGACTAACACAACTACAACAACACTCAAACATTCATAGTCATGACCTTCTGTTTTCCTACAGCGATTACTTGTTCTTCCCCTCCTTACATTTTCAATGGAATGTATGATGGCAGGGGTGTAGAAAATTTTGCTTATAACTCAACAGTAACTTACAGATGTGACCGTGGGTTCCAGCTTATTGGAGCTGCCTCCATTTATTGTACAACAAAAGATAAAACAAGTGGAATCTGGAGTGGACCTGCTCCTAAATGCAAAGGTGAGTAATGTGTGTTTAGTGTCTTCCTCTGCTACTTTTTTGCACCAGGTAAAACTATTATTGCTAGGCACAAAATAACTTAAGTTTAAGTTGCATGGCCAACTTTGTTAATGTATTTTTAAATGTTTCATCTTAATATGCACTGATATTTAGGAAACCATCACTGAGGGGCTGTTCATAAAAGAATGATGTAACACTTTTTTTTGAATTTTTTTTATCCCTCCTTTTGCTGTAGACACAACTGCACGTGTCCTATTAAAAGGAAATGAAACAAGTGGTACTTTCTCAGGTGAGTTGGAAGAAAATTGGTTTGTTTAAAGATGTAGTTTCCACAATTTCAGACTGTACACTACATTTTTAGTCATTATTTCCATGATCTAACTTGTATAATTTTTGAAAATGTTAGTGGTAACACTGCTGTGAAATTTTGGGAGAGAACTTGGTTATCTGACTTCTAAGCATGTCTTACAGTTGTATTTTCTGGTAGTTTACTAAATGTATGGCTTTGAACATAAGATGATGGGTAAAGAATACAGGAGGGGTTTAACTGGTGCTGTTGGGGGTCAGTAATATGCTGATAAATGGGTTCAGAATGATATAAGGTCTGGAAGTGCAAGGACAGAGGTTAGAACAGTTTTTAAGAGAAGGTATTTGCTTTGGGACAGATTCTTAGCTAGTATAAATGATTGTAGCTTCACTGAAGCCAGTAGAGCTGATACCCTACACATGCTGCAGAACTATATTGCTATCAATACACAGTAACATTCCCTCAATAGTTGAATAAGAATAAACAAGAGTGTGATTTGGTGGTAGCTGTTTAACTGCTAGAAAATTAATTTTTTTTGGTTAGAAATCCTATAATGTACTTTGATTAGATGTAATCTTCTTTGATATATTACAGAGCAGCAGCCGTGTTAGTCTGTATCCGCAAAAAGAACAGGAGTACTTGTGGCACCTTAGAGACTAACACATTTACTTGAGGATAAGCTTTCTGGGCTACAGCTCACTTCATCGGATGCATCCGATGCATTAACCTTGCATCCAATGAAGTGGGCTGTAGCCCATGAAAGCTTATGCTCAAATAAATTTGTATCTGTGATTGTTCCTATCAAAACTGAGCAGAGATTAAAAATACCAACTTTAGTCCATTTTATTCTATTTAGGTTCTTATAATACATCCAGTGACATGGTACCCGAGCAGCATCTGAAAAAGAAAATAAAAAGCAGACCGTATTATGTATCACAATTCCAAAACAAATATTTCACCATCACTTCCTCCCGTTCTTCCTCATTTCCCAGTGGTGACCTGAGGACGCGAGGTGAGTCTTGTGCCATATCTTGAAGGTCACTAAATCTGGGTTCTGGCAGACTAGAGGGAGGAAGTGAATTTTCATGCCTCGGCTTACAGCTAAAGCTTTCGGTTCTCACATGTTTTTCTTTATTGTTAGATAATTGGATTACTCCACCACTGTTCAGATTTGCTGTACCCCTGTACGTTAATCGGAACTATTGTTCTGTCAGAACAAATGAAAGATCTATTTGCCGCCAAAGTTACATGGGAATCTCTGGAGTATTACCCAGCACCACGTGCTTTCAAAACTTAAAATGGTCAGAAGTCCCAGGGTTCTGTGGAAGTGAGTCTTTTTCCTTTTCTGTTTCAATTGATCTCTACAAGACGTTCTTGTGCAGTTAATATAGTCTTCCATTTAGCAGCTGGGTCAGAGTTCAGTCCTGGCTGCACTGATCTTAACATCTTGAAATATCTTTCTGTTTTAAATGTTTTGTCTTCAATTCACTGGATGTCTCCTTATTCTATTATAAGAGGATAAAAAGGAGAGCCCAATTGACCCCTTATAATGATCCAAAAGCAAGAGAACTTTATACGATACACATCAAAAACCTGTTTTTCTCCATGGACAATGAGGCTATGGCCTAATATTAATCTCCTTCTATACTAGCGAGATCTTTGCTATCCAGGAGAACAAGAGCATGGCAGAACTGCTGCTATAACAGATTTCCAATTCGGTGCAAGAGTGGATTTCACCCATGAAGAAGGGAGAGTATCAGGCTGTGACGAATGACTGAGAGCTGCTGGCTGACTCTGGAAACTGAGCATCAAAGGGTAATCTCAAACTTACTCAAGGTTTGTGCTACAGAACCAAATACTCATAGGCAGAACTTTGAAACTGAACTTGACCAAGGATGGGCTGTGATTCCCGGCCTTCCACACTTCAAACAAGAACCCAGCTCTGTCCCAAGTTTTAGTGCAGGGTTTCTGGATTTTGGGTCTACTGAAGTTTAGGCTGCTAAAATCTTGGCTTCATGGGAGAATCTGTACTGCCTAGCTCTCGAGTTGAAAAAGATCATAGAGAATCTTATTTATAGAAGGAAACAAGAAAGATACTAAAAGGGATTCCAAAGCTTCTTGGGGCCAGTCCTGAGTTGATGTAAACAGTCATAGCTCCGCTGAGCTCAATAGAACAATGATGAAGGATTTTGCCTACTGCTGTAGCGTGAGTTGTTTCTTGCTATGTAATGTTCCCCGGTCATGCTAGTACTGATAGGCCGACAGTTACTTTTTATGGCCAGAAATGCAGTCCAAATTTCTGGACTATTGGACAAGTCATCAAGGAAGCAGATAAATATGATTTTTATTCTTCTTTATTCAGGTATAAGTTAATTGGACCATTTCTTCCCAAATGTGTCTGGAAGCACAAGTTGTGTGGAATAAGGTGCTTTCAGCTTGCCAATCTAATGGCTTTAAAACAAGCTGGTGCCCAGAGATGTTGGCTTTGGTATGGAGCTGAGGTTAGAAGTAGCATAGATTGTTTTTCAAGGAGCGAAAGACTAGTAACCCTTATGGGTAAAGTCCTTCCTTCCCCTAACTCCGACTACATGCTTGAAATCTAAGTTCCCTTGGAATGAAAAAAATCTTAAATCTCTTTTCCCAGTGAGCTCTCTGTAAACTTCCAAGAAAACCCAAACAAACACAAACTTTTGGACCCTTCTTGAGGAGGGAGGATCTGTAAAAATTCACAGCCTGGTGTCTGGTCTAGTACCAGTTGCGCTATTGGAAAAGTTCCAGCTTAGCTTTATGCTGCTGGAACACTTGAGGAGCTTAATGCTGTCCCCCGAGGATGCAGGTCAAGCAGCTGTATTGACCTGTGTCTCATGTAAGGGAGGTATGTGCTTGGAGGCAGTGTCTCAAGGTTTGTGCTGTCAGCCTGGAGACTGAGGCAATGAGCAGTGCTGGAGAAAGGTTGAGGCAAAACTTGAGAACTGTGTCCAATATCTGGCAGAGTTAATGCCTCAGATCTTTCTAAAATACAGTGGTAATTACACTAACAAATTGCTAAGTACCTTTCCCTCTTGGTATTTGGGACAAATAACAACAAGCCTTTTAAGTAATTTACTTTTTAACTGAAACTTTTTTGTTTAATATTAAATATAATAATTCCTCTCTTACTTTAGACTCCTGCTATCCTTAATGGAATAGATGGCAGAAATGTCAAAAGCTTTGCCTGTGCCTCTGCAGCAACATAGATGTGACTGTGCTTTGTCTTTCTTTGAAGAGGATCCATTTATTGTTCAATGAAAAAACCAATGTACTGCGGAGTTGGCCTGGCCTGAATGCAAAGGCGACTAGCATTTAGTATTTGCCTCTCATTCTACTGTCATGCACCAGGAAAAGTATTAATTACTAGGCAAGCACCTAAATGTGAGGAAATTGGTTCTTTTAGCTTAAACGTCTCAATAAATATCTTTTTAAAACTGACCTTGTTGGAAGCTTAAGCTTTATAGAACAGCTGATCCGCCATAAATAACTTCTTGGGAGCAATTCTGCCTCTCCTAGTGCCTGCGTTTTTTTGCCTTCCATACTTTAAAGTTCTAAGACACATCTCAGACCAGGGTATGACTACACTATATAAACTGCTACAGTGGCACGGCTGAAGGTCTGCAAGCGCGCCGCTTAGTGTAGACGCTACTTATGCCAACGTGAGAGGTTCTCCCATCCACGTAAGTAATCCAACTCTGCAGGAGGCAGTAGCTAGGTCAGCAGGGGAATTCTTCCGTCAGTTTACTACTATCCACACCAGGGGTTAGGTCAGCCCAGCTGCGTGTCTCAAGTGTGAGAAATCCGTGGCCCTGAAACATAGCTCTGCTGGTGTAAATTCCTAATGTGGGCCAGCTTCAGGACCATGCTTTCACCATATACTTGATATGTTTCTCCTTTGCAAAGCCTAGCTCAACGGTTATGCCAATCTGGAAATACCAACCCCCCAACTTCCTGGGGGGAAAACAGTAAAACCTTCTTTGATCTTGCTCCATGCACAGGAGGATGTTGCCGATTTTGGTCACACCAGTATTTTCCCCAAACATTCTGGGTTATCTTTATTCATTCTCCAAGAGCAATTTGTTTTCTCTCTCTACACATCTGAAAGCAAATTCCCAGAGTAAACAAAACAAGTTAGGAGTGGCTTGAGTAGATTTTCAGAGAGGGCCTATATTTTTAGCCCTGCTTAGAGAAGCTGCATCATATGTTAGGTCCTAGCCACAGAGCTCATGGGTTTGTAGACTTTAAAGGTCTAAACTCACTACCAGTTGTGTAGCATAGTGGGCAAACCATGCACTTCTAATGCATTCTTTGAGTGTCATCCAGATTATTTGATGTGTTGAGTTGTAATCCTGTTACTTAGATTTGTTAGTATGAAGACCATGGATGTGGTCCTGAATTATAAAACCCTGATTTGTCACATGGTCATCCTTTCCCTTGATAAAACTAAAAGGCATGTTTACTGCCTCCAGGAAATTTGTGTAAAGTAAATTTTGTAATGGATGGAAATCAAAGTTAAAGAAAAAATCACTGAGTTAATTTGGTGGTCCCCAAACTGTGTTGCCTGCATGACGCCATTTTCAGACTTGATTGCTCCAGTGATCCCAGACAGCATAGGGGATGCTATTTAGTAGAGTAAATGGAGTCCTCCGCACATGGGATTGTGACCCAACTGCTGATGGTATGACCTCAAGTGGGGTCATGACCCATAGTTAGTAAACTTCTGAGTTAAGATACACACCAAGCTCTTACAGATTATCTAGTGGACTGACTTCAGTTGAATTTGGACACATGCCTAACCTTTATGTTTTAAATGGATCTCTTCTGGCATACCTCTTATTTCTGGACCTTTCTTTCCTTTCCATCTTCCCACTAGTTCTTGGGTCAAAAAGCACCTAATGTCCTGTGGATTAATACACAAGGATAATCCTTTCTTAACATTTTAAATTGTAGTAGCTCCTGAAGGCAACAACCAAGTTGGGTCCTTTTATGCTAGGTGGTGTTAAATGACAGTCCATGCTGTGAGAAGGTATATCTGACCCATTATTCACTATGTACAACCTTTTGATTTGTGAATGACAATACTCCAATGTTATCTATTTAATGCTTATTTGCAGTGTGTGCTGCACCTCCACTTTGAAGTTGAAATGGGCTTAGTCGTCTTCTGGTAAACTGGACAGTACAGCTTACTAGAGGGGAGCCTAGACACGTATGAGAGAGCCCTTAAGATCCCTGAAGATTGCAGAAGAACTATGCAAACAGATATTCTGATGCTCCCATGAAATTTTTACAAAGGACTTATCTCATCAGAACACCTTTCTCTTCATGTTTGAAACATGAAAGAGCCCCGAAAAACCTGCCTGCCTTCAATGTTAGATAATCTGGGAGCAGCTCAGTTGCCTCATCCATGCTGTACACTTACTGCTGATTTCCAAATATAATATTTGGTATAAACTAAGATATTAATTGCTGCTTCCATATGTATGGCTTTTTCCTGGGATCTGTTAACTGATATTCATGAGTTTTCTATTTCAGGTGACTTTTAATTTCTTCTCTTTATATTGAGAATAGCCATTATCTTGGTGAGCAAATAAAAACATTTTTAAGCTTTCAGCTTAATATTTCACTTTCTCTATCTCAAACCAATATCGCCTTAATTGTAGAAAGCCACTGTAAGATACTTGAATTTCTCTGGTGCTGAAGTCATTATTTGCCTATAATGCCATGGAAAGATTTAGTAAGAGCAAAACAAATGAAGGATCCTCAGGGGTGGGTGGGTGGGTGTGTGTGTGTGTGTGTGTGTGCGCGTGTAAATCTAGCCAATGAGAGAGGGATGTGCAGAGATGTAGAGTAGTTTCAGTTGTTACATGGGTTCTGGAGTCCCACTTCCAAGGTCTGTGGTTTTACAGTCTGATTATCTGTGGAATTTCTTTGTCAGATATCTAAATGCATTTGGTTCTTGTGATAGGGGAGAACCCACAAAGATGGAGCATGAGAATGGAAGGGAATGTGGGGATAGGCGACCTTGGCTTTGAGTGCCCCTGGCATAAATTTGAATTATGACTAGAAATGCTTTGCTGATAAGGAACAATTTGCTGAAGCTAGGGGAATTGGTGGCCCACTAGTGGTTACTACGGTGACTAGTAGGAGTTAGCAACAAAACTTTAAAGGAATACACTTTGGAGCAGTTCAGAGGAGCTTTTATTGGAAGAGAGACTGACATCTTCTCCCCAGCAGCTGGATGGAAGGAGCCCCCCCCTCCTGCCCCTGATGCGCAGCTGTTGATCACTTGAAACCCTTTCTGACTTTGGGTAACTATGTTTGGGATGCTCTAAACCACGTTGGGGACCCCTGCTCTAAACCTATTGCTCTTGCACATATGTGTGTGTTTGAGATTCAGTAAAGAAGGAGCTTTGGGGGAAAGCACTCTTGTTTGTACCAGTCATTTATCAGAGGGAGGTGCTGTCCCCCCATTGATTCCTGACTCCACCTGGAGAAAGCAGGTTAAGTTACTACAGATTTGGGTTTGGAAAACCCTGGATAACAATGGGAGGATTTTTTAAAGTTATGGTTCCTTTTAATTTCCTTCAAGTTTTCTGTTTTACAGTTAACTTTGGGTGGACACGTAAGAGGCTGGGTAGCCTAAGCAAAGATGACTGTACAGGGAATTGAAGTATAAGAACTCTTCTGTTCTAACCAGAGGTTGCTAAGGAAGATAATTCTTTAGTTATGCCTGCACGACCTCCCCCGGCAGTGGCTATCCTTGAGCAGAATGAGACCTTCACTGGGTAGGGCAAGACGAATGCAAGTAGGAAACACATCCCAGTCAGTGACTGGCCCAGGCCACCACCGACAAGAAGAATGAGCCCGACTGCCTTCATGACAAAATGCAAGGCTCCACTGATTTTTGTTTTGCTATGTCACTCACACAATCTCACTCCAGCTCGACACACTATTCTGCCTGTGCTTAAAATAAGGAAAAGAATGGGGCAAGGGAAGTTCTAATTTCTCTAAATCCAAAAAGCCAAATTGCAAAATTGAAGGGGAGCGATGTAGACCATTCCTTTAAATTGTTTTGAGGGGTTCTCAGTTGCATCAGTTATGGGCTTGCTTTCAACAGGTGTAAAAAGACAAACTTTGATGTTTTATAGTTTAACAGTAAGAACAAATAAGTGCTCCGCTACATGATAAATAGAGGTCAATAATAGCTCACTAAGTCCACAACTATGCTTGATATGACCCTGACTTCTATTGTCAAGCTTGCTTTCCGTGTGAGAACATGAGCTCCTGAGGCAAATTCCAGCCCTAATTCTATGATGCTATACTACGTTAGTGAAGCTAGGCTGTGCCGCGGGAATGTCCAACACATTCTGTGGACAGAGCTTTAACCAGGGTCCAGAGGCCAGGTTTTATACGCAGGACTCCATACTTAACACAACAAAGCTCAGCGCTGAGCAATACAACTGGAGTCAGATGCGTGCACAGCTTTCCCCAGGGCCCTTGCCGTCGGGTGGAAGATAGAGAAAAGAGCCTTGTTCGGGGATAGGATGCCTCTTACTGTACATATCTGCTTTGGTGCTGCAGTAAGAGAAAGGAGAATGGGCCAGAGGGCAGCAGAGCCCAGAATTAAAATGGACCAAGTACCTGGGGGGAGATAATGTGCAGATCAGTGCAGCTGTGTTTTGAATGCACAATGGAGGAGCCGGAAAGGGCCAGCCCTAAGGCAGTGGGACTGGAATAGATGAACAGACAGGTACTGGAGAACACTGTCAGGCAAGGCAGGCCCCGGGAGTCTTTCTGAGAGGAGCTAATGAGAAGCAAGTTCTGTTGGTTGTTCTGATGGCTCACGTAGAGCTGAGACTGGGTGAATTATTCAAAGTGGACATTTCCCGCTGAGAGCAGGGTAGGCTGCTTATAATGGCCTTCCCTCTTATATTGTGAATGCAGGGCCAAATTCTCAGGTAGTGTAAATGGGCATAAACCTGACTTCATATAGCAGGGCCAGTTTTACCCCAACAGCGAATTTGAGACACAGTCTTTGCACTGTATTTTGATTCTATCTTCTCCTAAGCTCGGACTTCAGCATCTTCACATTACACAGGGACAGTCGCACCCCTCCCATCCCATTTTCACCTTACACCAAAAGCAACATGATTCATGCTTCGCTGGGCAGCTATCTTGCCTCTCTCCTTCTAAATTAAGCCGGTCCATTTCCCGTATCCAAGTACAGACACAAATGTTGTGTAAAGTATACATCTCTGCTAATACCTTTTGTGTCAGTTCTTTTGTGCTCCAGTGCTAAACCCTTTCCCACGAAGCATCAGCCCAGGAAGAAAAATCTGCTGTGCTCTTTGGTTTTGGCACTTCAGTTCTTCAGCTGCTTTTGTCTGTTCCTGGAAACATTAAAGATCAACCCCCGGAACAGTTTTCTTTGTAATTGACTAATTCAACCTTGCAGTGTCACTTTTAGTACAGTGAGATTCACGCTCTCAGCAGGTGCACTTGCTCTGATGGTGAAAGTAATCGCCATATTCACCCGTGTGATCCAGCTGTTGTGCTGGAAGGTATTAAGGCTGCCTTTAAGTATATGTATTTGTTGGAAAATGTACATGCAAAATGGCAAAATACTGTTTCCACTTGCAGCAGGAGAAAGTTTGTAGAATTTTGCTCCTGCTGTAATAAACGTCTAGCTTTGAATTTTTTGGGTTTTTTGTTTGTTGTTCGAGTCAATTGAGTGCTTGTCAAAGTGAGGGAAGAATAGTACAGAACCAGGACAGCTACACATATGTTCAATGCACACTCCCCTCACCCAGCTTTGTCAGCCTCTTTGCTCCTGAGCTGCAGTATTCCCCCACTTTGATTGGCAGGAGCTTCCCCATAGTGCTGCTGGTGACCCTTAATTCTATCTTGATTACACACTTTGCCTTAACAATGAATCCCTCCTTTCACTCCCCAGCTCAGGCAAAATAAAAAGTGACTCTTGCCTGTGATGCTCTCATAGGTTATTAGGGACCTCAGGAGATCATCTACTCCAACCCCCTGCTCAAAGCAGAACCAATCCCCAAATGGCCCCCTCAGAAATTGAACTCACATCCCTGAGTTTAGCAGGCCAATGCGCAACCCACTGAGCTATTCCTCCCCTCCAAAGTAGTTTTTCACTTCGGCCAGTCCAGCTGAATTTTGCAGTGGCTTGGTGAATTGCATAAATAGGGACTGGGATGAAACCCACTAATAGTCACTTTGTTCTAGACCCTGAATCCGGATCTCCAAAAGCATAAAGGGGAAAGGGTGTAATCCACTGGCCCTCTGAGTTTCTTGAGAGTCCTTAACACAAATGTTAATTAGCACCAACATGGTTTGGTCTTTAGTTTGTGGCTCTAGCCAACAGATCAACATGTGTAAGAAATGTTCCAGTGTGATTTCTATGAATTGGACATAGTCCTTGACGTGTAATAACTGCTTCTCCCTGGGATTGGAGATCAATGGGGGATTTGAGGTCTATTTCCTTACAAGCCTTTAGGCTGGCTTCAAAGACTCCAAAAGGGCTCCATAGTGTCACTAGCAGCTTCTCTGGGGAGTTTCTACTGTATGATTCCCTACTTGTTTTTGCAACACAGACCTGCTGCCATAATGATTAGCCCATTGAAAGGAAACCATTATAATTGCTGTTCATGTTTTGGCTTATGCATCCCCGGATCAACTTAGAATTGGGAAATCAAGTGAAATGCATCTAATTTTAATGAAGCAAATTTCATTTGCATGTATAAAAGATGTTCTCAGCTTGTTCATCACTGAGGAATCTTAGCCAGTTGGGTAAATGCAGTAAGTCAAATTTGGCTCTTATGCATTTGTATAAAAATACATTTTACTCATAGATGCCTTAGCATCTAATGTTACTTGTGTCATAAGTACCTTTCTGAATAGCGCTCAGATTTCATCTTAAAACTTGTTAATTATTGGGGAAATGTATGCACCAGTAATTTGATGGAAGCATTGCAAAAGTTAGCAACTAATATTACTCACCATTATTTGATTAATTCTCTTTAGTATCTGTGAAAATGCAAGCTGTGAATGCCTCAAACTTCATGAACTAGAGAGTGCTGGATCTAGGTTATTACTTGGATGGGGGATCTAGAAAAATCACTTGCTGCAAGAAATGATGCTAATGCTTCAGTAGGTGGTGCTCTTCTCTCTGGATGTAGCAATGAATCGAGCATGCTGTCGAATGGTGGGTGCTCTGTTTCAGATGAGAGGTAAAACCAAGATTTTGACTGCTAGTGGCCATTAAAAATCCTAAGACCACTCCTGCAAGAGTCAAAGCATTCACCCTGGTGTCCTCAGTTCCTGCCCTAAACTTATGTAAAGTTGCTGTGTGCTGTTAGACAGGAGTTACTTTGCTTCCCACAGGTGACTGCATTGGGGGAGGGGTATAAAAGACCCACAGCACAGCTGTGGCTGGCCCAGGTCAGTTGGTTTGGATGCGGGCTGTGAGGCTATGAAATTGCGTTGTAAACATTTGAGTTTGTACTGAAGCCTGGACTCAGAGGCCCTGGGATGTGGGGGAGAGTCAGGCTGACCTGGGCTCTGAGACTTGGTGGAACTGGTTCTGGCACAATCCTGCAGGGGGCTCAGTGCTCTCCACTCCCATTGAAGTCAATAGGAGTTGAGGACACTCAGCAGCTCCCATAAGGTGCCCTACACCTTGCAGGGTGGTGCCTGAAGTCCAGCGCTAAATGACACATCAGCAATATTGACAGACCTAATGTTAACTCCTAACTAACCATCTTTTAGCTGTTCTGACCAGATCCTAAAAAATCTCTCAGACCCTCTAAAACATGAGCTGTGCCATGATTAAAATCTCAGTTCCCCTGGTAGGTGGAGAACCACCCAACAAACCCCAAGAAGGAAGATGTATGTGCTGCAATACCTGGCTTGTGTATTGCTGCATGACAACTCATTGCTATGGCTCAGAAAAAGAGAATTCATTTTTCATAAATTCCTACCATTCATTTGTTTTAGTTTATGGGCAATATAGCTTCTCTGAAACCCCCACTATGACACATGCTACCTTAAAGTAGCACCCTATAACCCCCATATTCATCTTTTATATATGGTGGTGATATTTCATACAAGGCATGCCAGGTGAGAGATCATATGAAAGGTAGTGATCTGCTGAAGCCCATTGTTCTGTCAAGGTATATACATCATTGGTCTGTATGAAGTGATGAGATTCTGTTATGGTTTTGGTTTTTTAAAAACATATTGTGAGTTTGGGAGTCACCCACTGCTGTTTCTCCAGTGACAGTGAGGAAGGTGATCCACATCCAGGCAGGGGCTGGGTGACCACTGATCAGCAGTGGAGTTGTGATTTACAGTTCTGTAGGAGAGTTGCTCAGGCACTACACAATGCACTTTGCCCAACTCTGGGACTCAGCAAAGCCCACCAGGACACAGCTGGGCTAGTCTTTTCCATTTTCCAGGGTCATGGGCTGAGGGTATAAAGTGGGGGACAGTGACATCATGCAATTACCTCTCTCCTCCCTCACCTACACTGATGGTGTCAAGAACATTGGGAAGACAAAGACTTGAACTGAAGAGATTGGTCCCAGGCTGAGACCACTGTTTGCGTGTTTTGCACCTTGTGCTATGCTGTGAAATGCATTCATACAAATATATGGTACTTCACATTACCCACCCACTTACTTCATAGCTTAGGTTGTGCTGCTGTGATTTGGTTTCTGTCCAAGTAAATTGAATGCTCACTGCAGCTAATATCCTATGCTCAGTGCGTCACAGAATTATCAAGTGCTTCCTCATAGGGTTTGTTTGTTTTCCATTTAACAGGTAATTATTTCCTTAACTGATTTGCATACTTTACAGTGTATTTCACCATAGTGGTATGTCTGTTGCGGCTGCACTGTACTCGCTGTTTGGTGAAAGCCTGATCACAGAGTAATTGTGTTGCTGTATTTACAGTGAATGTGTAGTTACAGTTCACTTTCCATCACATTTTACAACTGGAGTTAAAGGGCCACTTAGTGAGTGGACAACCATGACATTGCTTAAACAATGGTGAAGGTTTCACTAAGACTTGATGTACACTTAAAAGCACAACAAGTATAACTATTTCCGGTAGGGGAGTGATTTTCACTTTAAAAAAAAAAAGTTATACTGGTAAAAAGCCCTTCTATGGATGTAGTTATAGTGGACAAAAGGTGACTTCTGCTGGTTTAACATATTGCCCTGCCCCTACAGGAATCACTAGAATCCTATAAGCATCTTTCTGATATGGCTGAGCCCACAGTAAGGGGGACCCAAAACATTCGCTCTACTGCTGTAGTTTAAGGGAGTAAAACGTTTCTACTGTAAACAGCTCCTGAGAATCTGATCCTGTGCTGTGCTGAACACCCTCACTGCTCAGGGACTGTCAAACTCAGTAACAGAACAAACAATAGGCACAAAGAATAGATGAAACTAAAATCAGCGATGTAGTGCTTAGAGTGACTGTATGTTTTCCACATGAAATTCTCTTTTGTGCACTTGGCTGCATTGTTTTATGGCCCTGCCTGTCTCCCGCACTAGAGTAACCTCTGCCTATCCCCCCTTCATGCAATCAGGACAGGAATGAGAGGAGAGAGCAGGGCGAGGGCACTATGCATTCCTTCAGGGTAAGATAAAAGCTGCTTTGCCACCTCACCTAGGTGAGGATGCAGTGACCCAGTGCTAGGAGAGGGAGGGTCCTTGTGTGAGGCAGGAACACGTTACTCATGAGCACAAACACATACTTTGAGCCTCAGCCACCCAGAAGTTCCGCAACTTCAGGAGAGCTGGGCAAGGCTGCAGTTGCCAAGCAGCGTCACACTGAAGGCACTGGCAGGGAAGGGGGAGATTTTCGGCTCCCTTTGCACCGTCTGGCTGCTGGATTCCTCTGAGGGCCAGTGCAGTCTGCTGTGTAATTACAGCGCTGCCCACGGGCACCTCACCAGAGGAGTGGAGAGAGGGGGCACCAGTGCAGCTCTCATGCTCCGTGAAGTGGCCCTGCTCTGTTGCTAGCTTGGCAGCCAGTTGGTCTCGGCTTGGAGGATTGGGCCTCTCATGGTGTTTGTCGCCACTGCTGTGAGGCCAGCCTGCTGCCACCCATTCTGGCTCCTAGGATTTGTCCTGCTGCTGCTGCTGCCTGGGGCTTGCGGTGAGTGTCTGGGACAGGGGCAGCTGTGCTAAGATCCCTGAGGGACCAAGAGACCCCAGCATGCGGGGCAGGGCTTCCTGCAGTCTGGGGGCTGTGGACAATCCCAGCCTGAGCCCCCCAGGGGCTGCCCTCACCAGGACTTTGCTGGACCACACAGGGATCCGCTCCTACGGGCTGGCTTTGGCCCTTGGGTTGTCTCCAGCTGTCACTGGGAACTTGTGGGGATCCCCGGGCTGTCAGGGGGAAGGGGGGGCACTTGTCTGGATCAGGGCAAAAACCTCAGTAACTGACTTGAATGGGGTGGGGCCCAGCAGACATGGTGGGGCGGGGCCCAGCAGACATGATGGCCTGGGCCCCAGATTTCTCTTGAGGGGCTCTGCACCCCTTCCTAGTTTAAACCCCTGGCTGTGGGAATCCAGCCAGTCTGTTCTCACAGGGTACTGGGGAACATCTCCCTCCCCCAGCTGGGGCTCATCAGGCCTGTGGCAGGTCCCTGGAGGGTTTAAGGCACAGTTGGAGGCAGTGGTGTGAAATTATTTAAAATAAATATCTCCTATTAAAATGATTTTGTCTTTCTTACAGGTCAGTGTGGGGCCCTGCCAAGCCTGAGTCATGCCATCCCTTCTGGTACTAATCACACAGAGGGCTTCCCTATCGGCACAGAAGTGACATACAAGTGCAGTGCTGGCTTTGTTAAAATCCCAGGAAAGTCAGACACTGTCGTTTGCCTTTCAAACTCACAGTGGTCAAACATAGAAGAGTTTTGTGGTCGTAAGTATTTTCTTTTCTTTGCTTAGGCTACCTCTTGTTTATGAAATGTCAAGTTATGTCCCATTGAATAGGTCTATTCAAAATTGCTTTAACAAATCCAGTGCCAAGTCCAAAGAAGAGAATCCAAGCTAGGCCTGGCTGACAGCTATGGATGGTCTGGACAAAGAAAAGCTGGAATCTTGGAGAAGTTGCAAGTGGGAGGGTATAGCGGGGTGACCACTCGCTCCAGCCTACAAGGGGTTGGAAAAGCCCTGCAGAGGGCAAGGTAAAACCCTGGTTGATTGGGGGAAGTGGTTGCAGCTGGGGCCACACCCCAAACTGAGCAACAGGGCCTTATGAGAAGGTCAGGAGCAAAGAGTCTTTCTCTGTCTGTAGAGGGAGAAGGGCCTCGCTGCAGGAAGCTAGATACAGGGTACCTGAGTGAAGCAGGGCTGGGGAAAGGCTGAGGAGCCAGGGAGCTCCAGCTTGGATAGCCCCAGGCTGTGGCCTGGCATTGGGCTAAAAGGTACTGGGGGTTGCAGAGGGCAGCCCAGGGGTAGGACAAGGCAGCAGGTCCAAACCCTCCTTGCCAGTGATGAGTAGGCTGATACTGCAGTCTGCCCCAGGGTGTGGGGGCTAGACAATGACTGGCAGTAGCCTTATCCTGAGGTGAGGTGGGGATAGTGGGTGGGGGTTCCCTTAGGGAAGACCTTAAGACTGAGAGGTTACTGGCAGGAAGCAGCACCCTAGATAAAAGGGCACTGGGTCCAGGAGGGACACGGGGGCCAGAGGACAGGCAGATCACAGGCCTGCAGAGGGCACTCTAGAGCTAAATTGAGCTAATTGCCAGAAGTCACCAGCAGGAGTTGCCGCAGGGGTGAGTCCACATCTCTACAGAGGGGACAAGATTTGGATACAACCTTGATGTGAGAGTTCATAGAAAGATCTGAGTCAAAAGTGATGACCACATTACAGCTGAGCAGCTGATGGGGTGATTTTTTTAATCAGTGGTGACTACAAGTGTAGAGAGGAGAAAAGTTTGGGAGGGAACAAGGACTTTTTCCTCCTTTCCCCATGCATCGTTTAAGCTGCTGGCAGGGCATCCAAAAGGGAGATTTGAGAGTCGTTGGTATAAATGACAGCATCCAAAACTGTGAGAGCAGATAAGATCACACAGAGAGAGAGGATTCTTTCCTCAGCCCACCCTCTTTTTCTTGTATACCCAATCAAAGTTTTGCTGAAGTGGTATGGGGAGGATCCACCAAAATGGACCTCACGGTATGAGATTGAAGAAATAGTAGGAAAACTGTGAGGTGATGGAATGAAAAAAACAATAGATGATTATGATGACAGCCAATAATAGGGATGGCTAATGTTGTCAACAAGAGGATGAGAATGGAATAGAAATTCTAGAACTGAGGCAGAAAGAAGATGCAGGGCACTTCAGTGAGAGATGCTTCAGTAGACTGGAGAGCATGGATTCAGACTGGCGGAGGTCTATGGGTTAGAGCTGGGAAAAGAAGACTGTGCAGCGGTTGTAAACAGAATAATCAGTTAGTTTGGAGATGAAGGGGAGAAGAGAAATCTCTCCTTGTCTGTCTTCATGCTGCATTCCACTCATACCTTCTTTCTCTTCTATTGTGTGCCATCCACTGTGCCTGGAACAGCCCCCAGTAACTTTGCCCAAGGTGCTTCCCTCTTTTCCTTAAATAAATTTAAGTCTCCTCTCCACACAGACACATTGTCTGACATGTCTCAGGCACAATTTTTACCGAAATGTCGAATCTGCCTAGCTGAGAGCCAATGACAGCCAGACAGGGATAAGAAAAGGTTGCCTTATCCTGCCGAAGAAAGGAGAGCCTTGTACCTTGGTACAAAAAACTCTACTTAATACAAAAATCAAGAATCTTTTATACACACTCACACACAGGCTTTGGTCGTGCTAGCATTTGATTGGTGGTTAACAAACCCTGCACTTCTGCAATCTGCTCAGCAAAAAACAGCTAAGAACCAGCTTCAACTGCCTCAAAACTGA
This sequence comes from Gopherus flavomarginatus, assembly GCF_025201925.1. Taxonomy (NCBI): domain Eukaryota; kingdom Metazoa; phylum Chordata; order Testudines; family Testudinidae; genus Gopherus; species Gopherus flavomarginatus. The sequence goes on along the minus strand of NC_066621.1, from coordinate 13,272,434 downwards.
TAAGGGGAGATAGTTCAAAAGTTCAGGGTACTGTGTCCGTGAGGCTTCTGCTTCTCCCTACTGGCTGCTTGTAAACTATTAAGGGGGGCCAACAGTAGCTTTCACAGGCACAATGATCATACGCTGTTCTGTAACTGAACAGCTGACGCCACCAGCTTATAAACTTTTTGGCTGGGTACCTGTTACCTGTTTGGCTCCCTTCACTCATGTGCACTGAGTGTTGTGTGTGCTTTACATATACACAGAAAGCTAAAAGTACAGATTTTATTTTTACCTGCTTTTTAGAGCTAAATATTTCAGTCTTTGTTTTTGTTTGCTTTATTGCTAGGCAGCTGTCTTGCCCTGCCAAGGTTAAAGTCTGCTGTGTTAAGTGATGAGGATTTGAGGAAGAATTACTACCCTGTTGGGACCAGTGTGAGTTATATCTGTCGCCCAGGGTATGAGAGAACTGAACTGAGTCCTGTCATTACTTGTCTTGAAAATTTAACATGGGGGGAAGCCCCTGAGTTTTGTCTAGGTGAGTATCTTTTGTTACTTTTCTGTCTCCATTGATCTACTAGCCATCTTTGGGCAGTTAGGACTGTCTTATGTTAAGCAGCTGGTTCGCATTTCAGCCCTCGCTTCTGTGACTTGTAGTTTGAAATGTGTTTTTGTTTTTGTCAGTTGATTGTAAATTTAAATTGAACTTTAAATGGAAGTAAAAAGTGAAATGGGTACCACTGAGCACTAGACAGTTAGTACTTCCTATAGTTAAACTTTTCATTGTATTTGTGGTGTTTTCCATTCCTCGTTCTGTAATGGGAGTAGAATATCACAGATAATGCAGTTAAGTTAACACCGTGCTGTGGTAAATGTCCATTTTAAAATGGTAAACATTGAATCCCAGAAACCTATGTGTGAAGTAGACTAAGTAATACTATCTGTTTTTGTTAGATTTCACACATTGAAAAATTCTACCTCAGAAACAATTAATGCAGTGTACAATTCAACCAAACTGAATCATAGTATTAAAACTAAATCCAGTATTCAGTAACAATATGTAGGGCAATGCTGATCAGATACTAAAATACATAGTAACATAAAGGAAAATATGCTTCATTGTGAAGAATACCGTAAATTTTTTCAAATCTGCCTATGTCAAGACTGCATCTGTTAAATTCAGTACAAAAACCTACATTATTAATACAGGGTTAGAGGACCTAGCCAACTGAATAATTATCCTTAGCTCTGTCTCCTCATGTTTGAGTGTTGGATTATGGCTTATTGTTTGTCAAACGGAACATAATACTATGGGAATTTCTTGTGTAGCCTTCAACACAAATACTCTGGCCTACCCGATAAAGAGAATACTTCATGTACATAATAGGCCAGGGGTAGGCAACCTATGGCATGGGTGCTGAAGGTGGCACACAAGCTGATTTTCAGTGGCACTCACACTGCCCAGGTCCTGGTCACCGGTCCGGGGGCTCTGCATTTTAATTTAATTTTAAATAAAGCTTCTTAAATATTTTAAAAGCCTTATTTACTTTACATTCAACAATAGTTTAGGTATATATTATAGACTTGTAGAAAGAGACTTTCTAAAAATGTTAATGTATTACTGGCATGTGAAACCTTATATTAGAGTGAATAAATGAAGACTCGGCACACCACTTCTGAAAGGTTGCTGACCCCCGTAATAGGCCATATGTTTTTCTGTGTAAAAAAACTTTTTGGGCATCACAGCTGAGATGTTTACCAGTATAATCAGAAGCTTTCCTTGCATCTTTCTTTGTGGTTTCCTGAACATGTTATGTCTGTGTTGATCTGTATGTGGAGGTGCTGAATTTCTGATAGTGTGTTCTTTATGGTGGTAAGTTTCTTCTGCTGGAGGAGAGCATCACAAGTAATTTGTTGTCAGAGGCAGTGGGAATCTCCGCCACTGAAGTTGATAAGGTTATATGATTAGACATTTAATGTGAATAGAATATCCACAGTTAAATGAAATAGGATTGAAAAAAAAAGACATGATACTGAACTAGCCAGATCATTGGTCTGACATTGCCCTATTCTCTTCTAAATATGTTAGGAATTTTTCCAACATCATAACGTGCTAATATCAATCATGTTCTTTACTAGGAAAATCTTGTGGTGTTCCAAAAAGCCCAGAACATGGCAGACTTGTTGATGCAACAAATAACCGGTTTGGTGCAAAAGTAAACATACTTTGTGATGATGGGTGAGTGTTGGACAACCGATGCTGATTAATTTACAGACCCTATCTTGGTGTAGAATTTCTGGTGACTTCTGGAAAATTAAGACTAGAAAGCATGGGCTAACTTTCAAAACTTATTCTGACAGGTGAGCAAAGCCCACAGGTAAGTGGGGAACAAGACCTGGGAGATGGGTTGGAAACAGGAGGGAGCACGGACTATAATGGCAGTGAGGAAGGAGGGTCAGGGCAAACCTGGGAGGCAAGATCAAACCAGTGTCTTAGATGCCTATATACAAATGCAAGAAGTATAGGTAATAAGCAGGAAGAACTGGAAGTGCTAATAAATAAATACAACTATGACATTGTCGGCATTACTGAAACTTGGTGAGATAATACACACGACTGGAATGTTGGTGTGAATGGGTATAGTTTGCTCAGGAAGGATAGACAGGGGAAAAAGGGAGGAGGTGTTGCCTTATATATTAAAAATGTACACACTTGGACTGAGGTGGAGATGGACATAGGAGACAGAAGTGTTGAGAGTCTCTGGGTTAGGCTAAAAGGAGTAGAAAACACGGGTGATGTCGTGCTGGGAGTCTACTACAGGCCACCTAATCAGGTGGAAGAGGTGGATGAGGCTTTTTTCAAACAACTAAAAAAATTATCCAAAGCCCAAGATTTGGTGGTGATGGGGGACTTCAACTATCCAGATATATGTTGGGAAAATAACACTGCGAGGCACAGACTCTCCAATAAGTTCCTGGACTGCATTGCAGACAACTATATATTTCAGAAAGTTGAAAAAGCTACAAGAGGGGAAGCTGTTCTAGACTTGATTTTAACAAATAGGGAGGAACTTGTTGAGAATTTGAAAGTAGAAGGAAGCTTGGGTGAAAGTGATCATGAAATCATAGAGTTTGCAATTCTAAGGAAGGGTAGAAGGGAGTACAGCAGAATAGAGACAATGGATTTCAGGAAGGCAGGTTTTGGTAAGCTCAGAGAGCTGATAGGTAAGGTCCTATGGGAATCAAGACTGAGAGGAATAACAACTGAGGAGAGTTGGCAGTTTTTCAAAGGGACACTATTAAGGGCCCAAAAGCAAGCTATTCCGATGGTTAGGAAAGATAGAAAATGTGGCAAAAGACCACCTTGGCTTAACCACGAGATCTTGCGTGACCTACAAAATAAAAAGGTGTCATATAAAAAATGGAAACTAGGTCAGATTACAAAGGATGAATATAGGAAAATAACACAGGAATGCAGAGGCAAGATTAGAAAGGCAAAGGCACAAAATGAACTCAAACTAGCTATGGGAATAAAGGGAAACAAGAGGACTTTTTATCAATACATTAGAAGCAAGAGGAAGACCAAGGACAGGGTAGGCCCACTGCTCAGTGAGGAGGGGGAAACAGTAACGGGAGACTTGGAAATGGCAGAGATGCTTAATGACTTCTTTGTTTCGGTCTTCACTGAGAAGTCTGAAGGAATGTCTAATATAGTGAATGCTTATGGGAAGAGGGTAGATTTAGAAGATAAAATAAAAAAAGAGCAAGTAAAAAATCACTTAGAAAAGTTAGTTGCCTGCAAGTCACCAGGGCCTGATGAAATGCATCCTAGAATACTCAAGGAGTTAATAGAAGAGGTATCTGAGCCTCTAGCTATTATCTTTGGGAAATCATGGGAGACGGGGGATATTCCAGAAGACTGGAAGGGGGCAAATATAGTGCCCATCTATAAAAAGGGAAATAAAAACAACCTAGGAAACTACAGGCCAGTTAGTTTAACTTCTGTGCCAGGGAAGATAATGGAGCAGGTAATTAAAGAAATCATCTGCAAACACTTGGAAGGTGGTAAGGTGATAGGGAATAGCCAGCATGGATTTGTAAAGAACAAATCGTGTCAAACTAATCTGATAGCTTTCTTTGAAAGGATAACGAGCCTTGTGGATAAGGGAGAAGCAGTGGATGTGATATACCTAGACTTTAGTAAGGCATTTGATACGGTCTCGCATGATATTCTTATAGATAAACTAGGAAAGTACAATTTAGATGGGGCTACTATAAGGTGGTGCATAACTGGCTGGATAACCATACTCAAAGAGTAGTTGTTAATGGCTCCCAATCCTGCTGGAAAGGTATAACAAGTGGGGTTCCGCAGGTGTCTGTTTTGGGACCGGTTCTGTTCAATATCTTCCTCAACGATTTAGATGTTGGCATAGAAAGTAGGATTATTAAGTTTGCGGACGATGCCAAACTGGGAGGGATTGCAACTGCTTTGGAAAACAGGGTCAAAATTTAAAATAATGATCTGGACAAGTTGGAGAAATGGTCTGAGGTAAACAGGATGAAGTTCAATAAAGATAAATGCAAAGTGGTCCACTTAGGAAGGAACAATCAGTTTCACACATACAGAATGGGAAGAGACTGTCTAGGAAGGAGTATGGCGGAAAGAGATCTAGGGGTCATAGTAGACCACAAGCTTAATATGAGTCAACGGTGTGATACTGTTGCAAAAAAAGCAAAAGTGAATCTGGGATGCATTAACAGGTGTGTTGTAAACAAGACACGAGAAGTCATTCTTCCGCTTTACTCTGCGCTGGTCAGGCCTCAGCTGGAGTATTGTGTCCAGTTGTGGGCACCGCATTTCAAGAAAGATATGGAGAAATTGGAGAGGGTCCAGAGAAGAGCAACAAGAATGATTAAAGGTCTTGAGAACATGACCTATGAAGGAAGGCTGAAGGAATTGGGTTTGTTTAGTTTGGAAAAGAGAAGACTGAGAGGGGACATGATAGCAGTTTTCAGGTATCTAAAAGGGTGTCATCAGGAGGAGGGAGAAAACTTGTTCACCTTAGCCTCCAATGATAGAACAAGAAGCAATGGGCTTAAACTGCAGCAAGGGAGATTTAGGTTGGACATTAGGAAAAAGTTTCTAACTGTCAGGGTAGTTAAACACTGGAATAGATTGCCTAGGGAAGTTGTGGAATCTCCATCTCTGGAGATATTTAAGAGTAGGTTAGATAAATGTCTATTAGGGATTGTCTAGACAATATTTGGTCCTGCCATGAGGGCAAGGGACTGGACTCGATGACCTCTCGAGGTCCCTTCCAGTCCTAGAGTCTATGAATCTATGAACCAATGCTACAGTTGTGCAAGCCTGGCCTGGGGTACCTGCTTAAAAAGTAGAACCTTCAAACTAAGTTAGCCAAATGTAGTTTGTGATCCCTGCCTCCTCTTGAAAGATTAAGTTGAGAGAAAAAAGGAACAGTTATGGTGTGGAAAATATTGGGTAACTTGCTCAGTTAATGTTCTACGTATGGGGTTGTGGGAAGTAAGACATGACTGAACATGTCAGTGATTTAACAGCTGATGACTCTGTCAAGGCCCATTTGGTTGCTAGGAGCCATCATGGAATGTTGGTTCAATTTCCAGAAATTGAATGAGGCCCTTTGGAAGGGAGAATTGAGATGTGCTGGATAGAAGTAGGTTTTTTCTAGGACTTTGCAGGAGGTGGTAGGAGAGGATTCTGAAGATGCCAGAGACTAATTCTTGGGAGACGATAGGAGTCCAGGCTATTGAGAACGAGTAGTTGAGACTGTGTTCAAAGGACAAGGGACCCAAAGCTTTCTTCTCTAAAGTCTGAGATGTCATCTATATTAAAAAAAAATCCCCTGTGCTTGAGAGGGCACCTCTAGTTGAACAGTAAATGAGTTCATGGGTTTACTTGTAATTAATAAAGTAAAAGTTAGTTCCACTCCAGACTTGTTTAACAATGGTGATTGGTTATTCCTGCTGTGGCCTTCAAAAAGCGTCTACTATATTTATCAGCTCCTGGGAACTGGATCCTTGGAATATGGGAGCAGAGTGAGAAGTGACCCAGTCTAAAACTTCCATGTGCAAAGTTTAGTGGTAGCAGCAGTTATCCAAGCCCAGGGTGTAGGAAACCTGGCATTGTGACATAGAGTATCATGAGTTTTACTTCAGTTTGTTCAAGTAGTTATTTTAAGAAGCTACTGTGGTATATGGTGAGTAGTAGCATCGTTAGATTGTGGAAGAACTTTCTGGACTTGAAACAGTTGAACAGATTGTCTCTTACTGGCATGAAATACATGATACAAGCATGAGTATCATGGTAAAATTAGTATCAGAGGGGTAGCCGTGTTAGTCTGGATCTGTAAAAGCAGCAAAGAATCCTGTGGCACCTTATAGACTAACAGACGTTTTGGAGCATGAGCTTTTGTGGGTGAATATCCACTTCCTCAGATGCATGTAGTGGAAACCACAAACTTGGAAATCCTGGACGCCCCATCATCTCGGGCATTGGCACTCTCACTGAAGGACTGTCTGGATATATGGACTCTCTACTCAGACCCTATGCCACCAGCACTCCCAGCTATCTCCGTGACACCACTGATTTCCTTAGGAAACTACAATGCATTGGTCACCTCCCAGAAAACACCATCCTAGCCACCATGGATGTAGAGGCTCTCTACACAAACATCCCACACACAGATGGAATACAAGCTGTCAGGAACACTATCCCTGATGATGCCACAGCACAACTGGCTGCTGAGCTCTGTGCCTTTATACTTACACACAACTATTTCAAATTTGATGACAATATATATCTCCAGATCAGTGGCACTGCTATGGGCACCCGCATGGCCCCACAATATGCCAATATCTTTATGGCCAACCTGGAACAACGCTTCCTCAGCTCTCGTCCACTCACGCCCCTTCTCTACCTACGCTACATTGATGACATCTTCATCATCTGGACCCATGGGAAGGAGACTCTGGAAAAATTCCACCATGATTTCAACAGCTTCCACCCCACCATCAACCTCAGCCTGGACCAATCTACACTGGAGGTCCACTTTCTTGACACCATGGTGCAAATAAGTGATGGTCACATTAACACCACCCTATATCGAAAACCTACCGACCGCTATGCCTACCTTCATGCCTCCAGCTTCCATCCCGGACACATCACACGATCCATTGTCTACAGCCAAGCACTGAGGTACAACCGCATCTGCTCTAACCCCTCAGACAGAGACCAACGCCTACAAAATCTCCACCAAGCATTCTCAAAACTACAATACCCGCACGAGGAAATAAGGAAACAGATCAACAGAGCCAGACATGTACCCAGAAGCCTCCTACTGCAAGACAAACCCAAGAAAGAAACCAACAGGACTCCACTGGCCATCACATACAGCCCCCAGCTAAAACCCCTCCAACGCATCATCAAGGATCTACAACCCATCCTGGACAATGATCCCACACTTTCACAGGCCTTGGGTGGCAGGCCAGTCCTTGCCCACAGACAACCTGCCAACCTGAAACATATTCTCACCAGTAACTGCACACCGCACCATAATAACTCTAGCTCAGGAACCAATCCATGCAACAAACCTCGATGGCAATTCTGCCCACATATCTACACCAGCAACACCATCACAGGACCTAACCATATCAGCCACACCATCACTGGTTCATTCACCTGCACATCCACCAATGTAATATACGCCATCATATGCCAGCAATGCCCTTCTGCTATGTACATCGGCCAAACTGGACAGTCTCTACGGAAAAGGATAAATGGACACAAATCAGACATTAGGAATGGCAATATACAAAAACCTGTAGGAGAGCACTTCAACCTCCCTGGCCACACTATAGCAGACCTTAAGGTGGCCATCCTGCAGCAAAAAAAACTTCAGGACCAGACTTCAAAGACAAACTGCTGAGCTTCAGTTCATCTGCAAATTTGACACCATCAGCTCAGGATTGAACAAAGACTGTGAATGGCTTGCCAACTACAGAACCAGTTTCTCCTCTCTTGGTTTTCACACCTCAACTGCTAGAACAGGGCCTCATCCTCCCTGATTGAACTGACCTCGTTATCTCTAGCTTGCTTGCTAGCATATATATACACCTGCCCCTGGAAATTTCCACTACATGCATCTGAGGAAGTGGGTATTCACCCACGAAAGCTCATGCTCCAAAACGTCTGTTAGTCTATAAGGTGCCACAGGACTCTTTGCTGCTTTTATGGTAAAATTAATATGGTTTTGTTAGATTCTCTGTGATGGGATCAGAGTTATCTCTTCAAACCCCACAGATTGAGAGACAGAGAATGCCCTTCCCCGTAGGTTATCCATCAACCTTCCTTCCTGCTGATATAATGATGAAAATAGCTGTTTAATAGTGCCTTTATCAGCTATCAAAGAAGGTCAGTATCATTATACCTGTTTTACAGCTGAAGCTATTGAAGCACAGAGGGGAAATAACTTGCCCAAGGTCATGCACAGGCCAGAGGCAGAACCAAGAATGGAATCCAAATTCCCTGAGTCCCAGTCCAGTTCTTTAGCCTCTAGGCAATACTTCATCTGAATTTCACCCACAAGAACATCCAAACTATTGTTATGTTCATCATTTTCCTATACAGTAGCATACAGGGACTGCGCACTGTGGGAATTGTCTACCAGTGAAGGCTTTGGGTTTAAATGGTCTGATTAGGCTTTGAACCTTTTAAAATGCTCAGGTTGCATAAGAGTGGCAGCAGGGGGACAGCCCTTGGCCAGCTGTCTCCTTGCCCAGTCATTGCTGTCAGAAAAGGTTGTCTTTGGTGGTTACGTTTTAAGTTAGAAGAAAAGTAGTGGCCACTTGGCCATAAATAATGTTCGTGTCCATCCTTTTTGGTCCCTGCCTTCATACCAGACTGGCAAAAGAACCAAAAGAAACCAGCTTTAATAGGTAAACCCTCATCTGGTCCTCTAAATCTTCTTTCTAAAACTCTAACATAGAAGGCTGACCATTAGCCTGTAGTATTAAAAGGTAAAACGTAGTGAAAACCAAGTGACTTCATTGCCAATATTCAATACTTCCTGGCCAGGAATAAGCTAGATGTCTAGCTCAGCGGTGTTGGCGATGGAATGCTGTTGACTGTGGCAGAATACCAGATGGGGGGAGGGATAGTTTAGTGGTTTGAGCATTGGCCTGCTAAACCCAGGGTTGTGAGTTCAGTCCTTGAGGGCCCATTTAGGCATTTGGGGCAAAAATCTATCTGGGGATTGGTCCTGCTTTGAGCAGGGAGTTGGACTAGATGACCTCCTGAGGTCCCTTCCAACCCTAATATTTTATGATTCTATGTAAAATAGGGGGAGTGGTGGAATTTAGCAGTCTGAGCCAAGAACTCCCACCTCCATTTATATGGTGAAAAGGTATAGCATGCTAATGGCACACCTCTTCAACACTATACTACAGATTGGAACTAGGAGGTGAGACATTATCCTACTCACGAGTCCAAACCCCTTTGACCCATGTGAAAGCTTTTTGAGACAATGAACAGTCTAAAAACTGCTAGTTCATTTGACATGCTTCAAATCCAGGAACAGGTTTAAGGACTTCTTCACCTGCTGGAGATGCAAGAAATAAGAAGCACTAAAATGATACCGAGAGGGGAGACCTATTTGTTTCACTTGTTAAAGGTTTAGCAAAGATATCACCCAGAAATTCCAAGCATCTGGTTAGTATAGACTTTAAGGTGAAAAATTGCTCCTGTAAACTTGGTCTTTGCAATCTTATGCACCGATTTGCTTGTTCTAAATTGGCTTTAATAACTCTGGATTGCTACTCAGCATTGCTTGCTGGGTTACAGTGATCATGCTGGTTCTTCTAGAGCAGGAATCACCCTACTCAGTAGTTAATGCCTTCTTTTACTGGCAGAAAGAACCCATTTCCCAAATTTCTGGACTATTACAGGAGCAGTTAGAGAACTAAGAAACTTTTTTTCTTTTCTTTAGATACCGAGTAAAGGGGAGAACTTTCATCCAGTGTTTGCTTAAAGGAGATCAAGTTGAATGGAGTGAACCTCCAACTTGTGAATGTAAGACAATCACCATGGTTTTAAGAAGAGCTCATGATTGGATGATGATGCTTTCATTTTATTTAATTTGGATTATAAGAGAGTCTTGTAGAAATTGCTGGGAGTGCAAGACAGGCTGAAAATGTCTGAGGATCCATCATGGTGCTGATGCCTTTTGTAGAATTAACACTTCAAACAAACGCAACCCCATAGGTCCCCTCTTTCCCTTCAAATGGTTCTCCTGGCACCATCTTCTGTACAGAATTTAGCTGGTCTAATGTCACCACTGGAGTGGTGAGATTTGGTTAGTTGCTCATTCTTCATTAAGTAATCTCTTCATCCTTTGAAGTCTGTCATCCTACTTCTTTTTAATTTAGTGTAATTCCTCCTTGTTCTGTTCTCATCTTTTCCTGTCCAGAAAACCTGGACTCCACATTCATAATCTGAGGCTATTTGGTGCTGAAACTCAATATTAAAACCTCTTCCCAGTTTATTTGCTTTAACTGTTTTTGTCCTTTTGGACACTACCTGAGGTGGGTCTGTCAATCTAATTATTGCCATCTGGTCTAGAACCACGTGGAGCTAGAAGAAATGTCCTAATTTAAGATTTCTGCTTCTGGAACTTGTGGGAGCACAACATTGTCCTTCAAGGATGTCAGTCAAGGAGCCCCCGCTCCTTCTGTCTGTTAGAGGGGGGTGCGTGTTCTGTTAAGGCTGTCTCCTGGGGTTTGCTTCAGAGGGTCAAAATCTGCTAGAAGAAAGGAGTTGGTTTGGAGAAAAGCTTGAAAGCAGAAAGCCCCAGACTCTGGGGGAGATAATGCCTCACATTGTGTTGCAATACAGTGTAATTACATTTTCAAATAACTAAATGGTTTTTCTCTTTTAGGGGAGATCATGGACAAAGGTTTACTTAATATTTTCAATTCACCTCTAACTGAAATGTGCTTTAATATTCATGATGCCATTCTCTTTTCCTTCAGTGATTACTTGTTCTCCTCCTCCTAATATTACCAATGGGATGCACAATGGCAGCAACTTGGAAATCTTTGTCGATAACTCCTTGGTAACTTACAAATGTGACTATAATTTCTCACTTACTGGAGAGGCCTCCTTCAGTGTACAACTAAAGATAACATCAATGGAGTCTAGAATGGGTCTGCTCCTGAATGCAAACGTGACTGTCTGTTTTTGTCGTCATCTTGTTCTACTTTCTCCCACCAGATAAAACAATAATTTGATTGCTAGGCAAACCCATAAACAGGAGGAAATTCAATTAAACATTAATCATTTAAATATATAACTTGTGGGAAACCTAGTTACTGTTAGAAACTTAATCCTAAAGAATGCTGACAATTCACATAAACCCAAGGAGGAAGAGCTAAGATTGCATATGTAACCTTAATTTAATCATTTTCTAACTTCTGAGTGCTCACTTTACAACTTACATAAAACCCACAGTAGAAAAACGTTATTCAACTTCTGAGATTTTTATTAAAAAAAATCTACAGGTAAATGTAATACACTGTCCTCTGACTCCATGTGTCATCAAGGTTTGACTCTTGAACCTACAGCACTGCAGCATATCACATAAGCTAATGAACAAATTTTAATAGGTGGCAGCAGGAGTAAACTTTTAGCTGAATACCAACCACTAGAGGAGGATGCACAACACACTCAAACAATGGGTTTTATACGAATGAGTAGCCTTATTTTATGAGATCTTGGTTCTCTTCTTACCTTGTGTAACTTAGATTCAGGGAGGATGCCTTTTTCAGTGATAACTTGGGGTTTCAAGGGCACAGGATTATTAACATCAGTCAGTGGAAAAGAATTGAGTTAAACTCTCGTCTCTTGGTTCCCAACACAGTGCACCCTTTCCTAGGCCAAAAGGTATTTTGATGTGAGAGAGAATGAGGCATAGTGCTGAGTTGCCCACGGCAAGAACTTGCTGTTCTCACTGAGAATTCTCTGCATGTTCAGGGACTTTAGAAGGGACTAGCAAATTCTGATGAGTAAAACTGAAGGGAAATGACACAAACTGTCAAAATCTAACTCATGGTAACAGCAAGAGGCACCACGCTGATCCTTTCACATCCCTGCTGCAAACCATGGAAGTGTTAGAGCTCTTTAAAAAGGGTGGGGGGAGTGGAAGAGAGAGAGAGAGAACACTTTTGTAAAGGGAAGTGGAAGGCAGCTCAATGTAGGGGTTGCTATGGGCTTCCCCTAGAATGTATGAATGGGATCCCAACAGCAGTCTGCAGGGTAGCCCAACTGATGGTACATGGCCCCTCTCTGTGACAAGGTGTAACTGGGATAAGTGTGTCTTGTCGCTAAAGATGCAGATTTGCAAACCTTAGTTTGGCAAGCTCCTGACTGAGTGGCCAGCTGGTGATGGGAGACTGATGTAATGTTCATAACTGCTTTTTCCTCTTTTTTGCCTTAGTCATAATTACCCAGGACAAACCCACAACTGTCCCTCCCAAAGGAACAGAAGTAACTGGCACTTCCTCAGGTAAATTGGAAGAACTTGGATTTGCTAAAAGTCTAGGATTTTGGGTTCAAATTTCCACTTGAATAAAAATGAAATGTACAGTGTGAAAGTCATTTTAATTTCTATAATTCTGCTATTCACAGATGCAAATATGTTGATACTCACTTATACTTGCCTAAAAACTTGACAGAGAGCTTGTTGTTCATTTGCACATTCATCCCAGCACTGATTGTCTTTTTTCCGTGATAGCGTACTACCTTTCTTGGTTTGTGAGCATTGTATGTTTACTCAGATAGGCACGTCAGAAGAAGAGTTTAGCAACTGACAGCATAGGTAGTGATGCATATCTGCCACCAAATAAATGGGTCCAGAATGCTAAAAGCTCTCCACCTGCACTAATAAGAGAGGAAAGAACAGTCTAAAAAAGAAATTTACTTACCTCATTGAATGTACAGCTTAACCATAACCAAAACCATGTCCCGTCACTAGCTGTTGGTGGGTTTGGATGCTGGCGTCCTAAGTGAAATGAGTCATAAGAGTCCATGCAAAAATTGGTCCCTTGGTAGAGATGGGTTTCAGAGTAGCAGCCGCATTAGCCTGTATCCACAAAAAGAGCAGGAGTACTTGTGGCACCTTAGAGACTAACAAATTCATTTCAGCATAAACTTTTGTGGGCTACAGCTCACTTCTTCGGATGCATTGAAGTGAACATGCAGATAGGAGATATTTATACATACAGAGAGCATGAAAAGGTGGAAGTATGCATACCAACTGGAAGAGTTCAATCAATTGAGATGAGCTATAGTCAGCAGGAGAAGAAAAACCTTTGAAGTGATTGGACTCTTCCAGTTGGTATGCATACTTCCACCTTTTCATGTTCTCTGTATGTATAAATATCTCCTGTCTGCGTGTTCACTTCTGTGCATCCGAAGAAGTGAGCTGTAACCCACGAAAACTTATGCTGAAATAAATTTGTTAGTCTCTAAGGTGCAACAAGTACTCCTGTTTTTTTGGTAGAGATATTTCTTTAAAGGCTGAAAGAAATTGCACTGGAAACAGACTAAGGATATTTAAAGTAATCACTAATGGACACTGTTGCCTGTCAAGAGTGCAGATTTCACAATTTTTACCCCCAACAAAGTATAAACATGTATTTTTAGTGTGCTTGTTTTGGGTAGGTTCCGTGTGACTCAGGAATAGAGCATTTGTTCTCTGGTTTTAGTTCACTGTCAGAGAGAATAGAGAAGAGGTGCTGCTCAGCTTTGGGTTATTTGGATTAATTCTATGGCATGTCTTTGTTTTTAGTGTATTTACATGTCTGGCAAGAGTCATACCCATGAGTACAGAAGCAGATGTAAACCAACAGAACAAACTGCTAAAAATGATTTGTGTGTGTGTGGGGAAGAGGGGAGGGAACTTCTTAAATATTGACAGGTTTGCATCTGGGAAGCTTAAAGCAAAGCTGTATGACCCACGTTTCACTGCCAGGGGCAAACTGCAGTTGGGATTTCAAGCTCTTTGATGCTTTTAGTCTTCCATGACGTCTTTATGGCTGAATTTTAGGGCTTCTAATCCGTCCTCTTTCTCTCAATTATGCCATTCATAAACCAGTGTCCTTCTTTGGCATTGTTGACTCAGTCTTCTCCTGGATTTCCTACTTCATTGTTCCTGCACCATTTCTTTCAGTGGATCCTTCTCCCCTTTCCAATTTCCAAAGGATTCCCACAACACTCTGACCTTGGCCCATCCCTCTGATTCCTCTCAAAAGGAGAGTGACGTGGCCAATACAGTGGATCAGGAATATTATTGTCTGGGCTGATTGTTGGCAGCTCTAATGAGAGGGATGGGGGCAGGGACCTCCTTTTTGTTGTTTGGTTCTACAGCGCTTAGCACAGTGGGGCCCTGAGTCATGACTTGAGCCATCATGCGCTATTGTGACACAACTAATAACAATATTGGCTGCAGTAGGAGGTGGTGTGTGGAAAATCTTCTATCGCGCTATGGCACTCAAGCTCATATCATTTCAGTGGCACAAACTCTATTTCTTAGGTGTAGATTTTCCTGGGACAAAGACAGTCTCCAAATCCATATGGTTATCCCAAGGATGAGAATTCAGGAGTAGATAATTTACAGCTGAGAATTAGTGCTTGAAATGACGATACGGGTAATGCGCCTAATGCGTGTGGATCTTCTGCTTTCTACAGACTTGACGGCATATCCCACAGAGCAAAAAATAGATACAATGAAGTGGATAATACATTGGGAGGGGGTTGACTCTAGCAGTTATTCAGCCTGACAGTGCTTTCACTGGCATGCTTGGGGGCTTTTCTTCAAATGTCTTGGGGGAGAATATGAGCAGTTGTGGATTTGGTTCTTTCAAATTCAGTATGTTTTGGCAATGCAAATCTCACTCCAGTCTGCTTGTGGGAGTTGATGTCTTTACATGCCTGGAATCTCTGCCGGCTTTTTGGTATTCAAAATAGTCAGTTGTGTGGAGAGCACCTCAAGTATTAAAACTTTCTTTTCTCTACAGGTTCTGCGCTAAATACAGCTGGCAACTCTACTGCACTTGAAGGTGGAGGTGAGGTACTGAGGGGAGAGAAAAAACACTTGAGCTGTTAGACTGGGTAGCGCATGCGTGTGGTGAGCAGGGAAGCCTGGCTGTAGGGAGCTTCAGAACTGGAGCTGGCCACATATTTTCAATTGTTTTTCAAATCTATTACACTAAAGAACCCCTGAATGTTGCTGATCCACGTGACAGAATTATGTGCATGAGATTGGAATCATGGAATTTCTGCCAAAAGCAAACTAAAAAGTCCTTACTTCTAGTCAGTAATTTAGGGGGACCACAACTACAAATTCGTTTCTGACTCAACTGGATTTCTTTTTATGTGGGGGTGGTGTTTTTCTACCTCCTTTTTTCCCCAACAAACAGTTTCCTGCATGGTTTTTAAAATGTTCTTCATTGGACTTTATTTAAACCACAAAAACAACAACAAAACTTTATTGACCAAACTGCATATTTCTGCCAACACTATGAAACCTACAGTAATGATGAGCAATATGGGCATAAATGAATATGTACACTCCCTTTTTCATATTAAAATTATTAACATTAAAGGCTATAGATGTATTTTTTGAGGGTAAATAGGCTTCAAAATTTCCAGAAGCCATTGAAAGGCCACTTCAAAGCATCAATGAAGGTCAGAATGCTATTTTAATCTTTCGTATGTTTCCCTTAATATGTTAGTCTGAGCATTCCTTTAACAGGAGTCTGATTTCTAAATGCAAAACTCATTGACATCCGTGATTGTACTTCTATGCAGTCTGTGACAAGGAATTAATTACCCATTCAGTATCTTCCACAGCCAGTGGTTAGATGATAAATGATCTTATTCTAGTAAGAACAGCAAAAGTCTGTCCCTTGAAACCATTGATTTGGGTAATTAGAAATACAGATTACAGCACTCTTCATATCTGTGGTACCAGATATCATCATAGTTTAGTGTTATGTTACACTGGGGCAAAAATTGTGGTACCTGGTCTAGACAACCTGAGTATAATGATTCTGGCCTTTCTAGGCATTTTGGCAAACGTATGACTGGCCAGTGCAGTCTTGGTAAATGAGAGCCTAGAAGCATGTGCAAGAGTAACCGTTAACATCCAGTGGTTCATATTATAGAAAACCTTTAAACCCAGATTGGGTCCTCCATTTACACAGTGGGTTTCCTGTTGGTACTACAAGGTACAAATGTGTACAATCCCTTGAAAAGCTGCTTTGCTTCATTACGAGGTTCTCTAAGGGTGAGAACATGGTTTCCAAAAGCTAATGATTATCCATTTTAGAATGTGATGTTTACGTGACTATGTTAATTGTTCCTTAAGATGTGATATAATCTAGGGTACTAAGTGTGCTTCATACGCATGGATTGTGGATGAGTTCCTGTGGGTTACTGACATGAATTTGGTTTCATATTTTAGCTCACATTTTTTGTTTCTCTCTTTAGGGCTTGGCATACTCATTGACATAGGCATTGGCACCAGTATTGGCATCGGTAAGTAACTTAAAACTGAAAAAAATCATTCAGTGCATTAAAGCTATGACAGTTTTAAGATCTGGAGTCAAGGCTATCTTAATATTGCCCTTTCTCCATCTCATAATGTTTTCCCCCTACTTAATTACTAAATACCCTAAATCCCGGGGTTTTTAGTAATTCTTGAACTTGTCTGCCATTTCTTACGTGCTGTGGTGCCATGTAAAAGCACTGCCATTCTCTGGAGAGAAGCCTATATTCCTGCTCTTAGCTGTTTTCTCTTCACAATATTTGTCTGAGCTAGGCAGTCAGTTGTGATTCTATCTGAAATGTGCCTTGCACAATATTGGGGAACAAAAGGGGAGGGAAGAATCTCATTTCTTTAACCCCAGGGAAATCAAAATGTTATGTTTTTTATTTAACTTTGTTACTAAATTGCTCTTTTTTGTTTTTTTGTTTTGTTTTTAAAGTAGTTCTTGGTGCAGTTGCTGCAATTATACCATTGGCAGTTTTGAAGAAAAATAGGTAAGCAAGCCCAAGATATAAGTATTTCCTTTTTTTGAGATTTACTCTGTTTAGATGACTGAGACTTTTCTTGCATGTAGCTGATGTCAGAAAAAATACTGTGTATGGTACTCTGAAAATTGCAATAACATGCAGCACTAAAGGGATGGCATTTAGTCATTAAATGAATATGGTGTTTAGAATTACTTTTCTAAAATGTATCACGAGCAAAAATGTAGATGTTTTTATAAAGCAACTTAAAAGGACTGCTTTCTCCACTGACCCTGTTACTTCACCTAATGCTTGTTGGAAACTTCCAGGAAAATCTATTCTATATTAAAGAACACTAGTATTAAAAGGGCTGCTTGCATTTGTCCTGAATGTTTAATAGATAACTATGTTTGTCTATTGCATTTGCGGGAATATGCATTTTGTTGTTCTACAGAAATCAGTAATGTATTGTGAGAAAATCAGTCTGTTGAATAGTAAGTATTTAGAATAGAACTATGTCAAATGCTTTATACACTTACAGCTTAATTCATTTGCTAAACAAAATAATAACACTACTATGCAATATAATAGGGAAGTCTAACCTATGCTTCACATTGACTTGTGGGGGAATGGACTGGTTACCATGCAGATGTTTTTGCATCCTGTAATACCACTGTTGAGTTGTGCAAAAGTATACATGGATGTGGGGAGGGAAACAGGAGGAAAATTTGACTCCTGAGGTTGTCATATTACATCTGACGTATCATAGCTCATTGTCCCTTCTCTTAGAATTCCTAAGTAACAAAAGGTGTAGCTTATAATTGTCTTTTTCTTGAAATGTATCTGTACTATTACTTCAATAACCTCCTGTGGCAGTGAATTCACAAGTTCCCTACACGTTATGCATGTTTCTCACTACTTGGTATTTTCAGCAACTGTAGAAAAAAATTCCTGAAAACAGAAACCTTTAAAAAATCTTCATTTTTAAAACAGCACATTCCAAAAACAAGGTTGTGGAGTTGTACAACTCCTTCCCCCTCAGCAACACCTTATCCCTCATGTCTAAAGAGAAAAATGTACAGATGAGAAATTGTTTGCATATTATATTATGTCCCCCAAAATTTGTCATTGTTGGTTGCTTCCTCTCAGTATCAATAAAACAGCAATACTTGCTTTAATCCCAAACAAGGTGAAGTCCAAAACTTTCCCCCTAGGTATTAGCAGGTTTCTCACACACACCACACAATTCCAGTGAATATTTTAACTTTTTGAAAGTGTGGGACATACATTTTTGGTGTATTTTGAATGAAGTTTTACAAAGAAAAACAATGTTTTATAATATCTTGCTCTTACTCCTGTTAAAATTTCCAAGTAGTAAGACTTCCACCACTTCCCCGGTAGAGAATACCATGGCTTAATGCATGTTGCCATCAAAATAGCTTCCTAATAGCCTAAATTTAATCTTAGTTTATTTATAAGCTCTCCTTTTAAAAACTATTAATATTTTTCTGTCTTATTTCTGCAAACATATTTTATTCAATTAGCATTCTCTCCTTTTCTGCTGTTCACTTCTTACATTAGAAATCCAGATCCCTGAAGCTCCAATTTCCAAGAAAATAAGAACTATCATCGGGTGAAACAAAATCTAAACTGGGTCTTGAAAGGCATATTTTGTAATAGAAAAATATCTCCACCTAAAAATATGTAGATGGTGTCTTCTGATTCAGTTATTTGAGAGAACAGGGTAGAATTATACCATGTTAAATTCAAATTGAGAATATAATCTACAGGTACTTATTTCTTCTAACCTTTTCTTTCTTGACGTGAACTGAAATGTTGCATGTGACATCATTGTTGGGTTAACCACTAATATACTAGATTTCTTCTATATAATGTTTTTCTGCAAACACAACAGACTCGAACATTATGTGTTCTTTCAGTCTTTTAAATGAAGTTGATTGAAAAATATCTGTCTAACATGTAAATCTCATCTCTATTCCATTACTTCCATATGTCTATTTTAATATTGAAGGAACAAATCATATTGTGTTCTTTGAGTGAAAAATAAATGCATAACACAAAGATTATAAGCAATATAAGGTTTTATCCCGTATGGGGACATGTACTAGTTGTTCATCAAACTAGTCAAATTCCTCCCCTGAAGAACTTTGCTCTCTTTAGTATATATCACAAAGAGGTTCAGAATTTGATTTCATAAGGATTTTACTACTTTACAAGGTATTTGCAGTAGCCATTATTAACCAAGATTGATAGTCAATATGACTAGAAACTGAAACTAATATCCCTCTTTAAAAATGTAGTTTACATAAATTTATGTAGCTGTTGACTCCTGATACGGGGGGAACTTCCAAAGGAATTCCTCAGCTCAGCTTTATTTTATAGTGAGGAGTGGGGCATGGGGGACCCAGGAATAGTTTGGTTCTTTTATGTAAATAACTTTTTTTTTCTTTGTTTTGTCCTTGTAGTTACTAACTCTGCTTACTAATTAGCCCTAGCCCCTGTTATAACCATAATGCAAGTTTTCTCCTACTTTTTCTATCGTTAGGGAAATATTATGAAAGCTGCTTTAACATGAAATCGGTTGAAAATATATTTCTATTGTATGCTATTGTTACACATCAGGTAATTTTTTTTTCATTTAAAAAATTACCATCTACCGACTTTTTAATACAAAACTAATATTTGTTCCTGAAGGTACTATAAAGTACAACATCTGAAAAGTTTAAAGTGTCTTATAAACTAAAGTCTAAAGCTGTAGAAGACTAAAATATATAACTATTTTGATATTAACTGTTATGTTTTTGTTTTGTTTTTTCAGGATGAAGGTTGGTGCTAGTTAATGGCTTACAAATTAACAGACATAATATTGGAAGAAAAGAATGGAAAAGTTAGGAAATAAGCTTCATACATTTGCACTGAACTTTGGTAGTGAAAATAGACTCCTCTCAGGCACTTTCACTACAGCTTTTCTCCTCTGAACTGGACTTGTAATTGGAATCCACTGCATTTGAAAAAAACCAAAAGGGAAGTGGATCATCCCTTTTGTCTTTAAAATCTGGTTTCTGAAGCAAACAAAAGCAGTTGGCAGCATCAGAATTGCTTTCTGTTCTGTACACGCAGCTGGCTCTTTATTCTGCCTCTCCATAGTGCTAAATGTTTCACCTGTTAAAGAACGTGTTGGCCAGCTGAGTGTGGCATGGTTTGGATTGTGGGTTTTAGCTGCAGGTGGCAAAAGAGCCTGTTTAGATGCCTGCTTACAGGCTTCCATCATGATGTGCATAATATTAGTCTTTAAACCCAAATGTAAAGGTGCCAGACTCTAAATGGAATGTTGTGGATTCTTGATGTGACCTTTCTTCATACTTAGTCTTCAGCTACAGATGTTCGTTGAAGTGAGACTCTCGTCAGATAAATCCACCTTTCGTTCCCAGCTCTCTAACTTCAGTTTCTTTTTACAAATTTGATATACAGTGTCTCCCCTAAGAGAAAAGAGTGAGGTGTGTGAATTTACATGGAGTTCCAGAGATGTTCAAAATACTCATCGCTGAGTTTTTAATAAAATGTACTGAAAATAAGGCATCCTGTTTCTTTCCCTACAATCAACTAGCACTTTATAAGAAGTAAGCAATGAGATCAAAAGTGTATTCCATAGCAAGTTCTTCAGTGGTTTAGTGACTAAATTAATGTTTGTTTAATTTAATGTTTTAGTAATAAAATGTCTTTGGAGGTCTGAAAACAAGCTTTTTGAATTCAGGAAATGGCACTCTCTGCTGGTAAGATTGAGGTGATTGTAGTCCAATACATTATTATAGCTTATTTTATAATTTAAAACATGTTGTTTATATTCTTTTTTATAATCCCAGCTATGTTGAGTTTTGCATAAATCTTTCCACAGGTGGTGAAACTGTAACTGAAGGAATTTGTGGGATTTATAATGTCATCTTTTTTAATGTATTTTTCTTAAATAAAAGGAATACTGAATGAAGACTCTAGTACCCTCTTTTTTTCCATAGTTGTTACTATAAACTGATGATTTACAGGTGATGTTGAAATCTAACCCTCTGTCCTGATCCAGTCACTAGCTGCTAGCAGAACAGAAGAAAATGTGCCCTTTTCCTCTTGCAGATAATCACCTTTCTTTTCTAGGGTTGTCATAAACAGATAGTTAAGGGTTAATGTCTCTCTCACCTGTAAAGAGTTAAGAAGCTCAGTGAATCTGGCTGACACTTGACCAGAGGACCAATGAGGGGACAAGATACTTTCAAATCTTGGTGGAGGGAAGTCTTTGTTTGTGCTGTTTGTTTTGTTCATTGTTTGGTCTTGGGGCTAAGAGGGACCAGACATACACCCAGGTTTTCTCCAATCTTTCTGAATCAGTCTCTCATGTTTCAAAATAGTAAGTATAGCCAGGAAAGGCAGATTAGTCTTATGTTTGTTTTCTTAACTTGTAAATGTGTATTTTGCTGGAAGGATTTTTACCTCTGTTTGCTGTAACTTTGAATCTCAGGCTAGTGGGGGGGGGGGGAGTCCCTCTAGTCTACATGAATCTGAATACCCTGTAAGCATTTACCATCCTGATTTTACAAAGATAATTTTTACTTTTTTCTTTCTTTAATTAAAAGCTTTCTTTTTTAAGAACCTGATGGATTTTTTTCCCTTGTTTTAAGACCCAAGGGGATTGGGTCTGAACTCACCAGGGTTGGTGGGGGGAAAGGAGGGGGGGGGAGAAGGTTAATTCCTCTTTGTTTTAAGATCCAAGGAGTTTGGATCAATGTAGGGTACCCCAGGGAGGGGAAAGTCTGGCAGGGGGGAAGGAGGGGGAATGGTTTATTTCTCCTTGTTTTAAGACCCAAGGGATTTGGGTCTTGGGTTCACTAGGGAAGGTTTTGGGGGAACAGAAAGTGTGTCAAACACTATATTTTGGCTGGTGGCAGCGTTATCAGATCTAAGCTAAGAATTAAGCTTAGAAGGGTCCATACAGGTCCCCCCTTTTCAGACGCTAAAGTTCAAAGTGGGGAAAAAACCTCAACAAGGGTACAGGGATTTTTCCTGACAAATGTAAAAGGGATGTCATTTTGTTAAATAATTCTTTTTTGTCCGGCCCGGGGTCCTACAGGATCTCTGTCAGGAGGAGATCCCACTGCAGGCAATGCTCTGGCAACAACCTGTAGCCACAACTTCTCCCTGGACCCTGCCTCCTGTTACAGTGACTGTGAGGAGCAGCCGGAAGTGGTGCTGTGGTGCATTCCTTCTGACTAAAATCCCTGATGTTCATCATAGGGTCACAGTCTAACAGGGACAAGAGCCTCTTGCTGGGGATGCATCTCCTGCTCTGAAGCAAATGAGAGGGAAGGGAGGCAATATGCATGCTTCCCATCCCAGTTTGCTGAGTCCAGACTATTCCTTGCTCTTCTCCCCCCACATAATGGGGAAGATCAGGGACCCATCCATATACTAATTTTAAACTACACTTTGGTCTTATGCATTAGACCTCAGCTAGGGGTCCTGCTGATTTTTTTTTTTTTTTTTTTTTTTTTTTTTTGTAAAGAAGCAGCAAAAAGGTTAAGAATGTTGGACCTGTAAAAACAATCTCTTCTTATTTCTAGTTAGGGAAAACAAGCCTTGCAGTCTGTCCCAAGGGGCACAACTGAGGCTATTACGATCCAAGTGTGTCTCTCTAATCTGCTGGCTTTGGAATTAGGTTTCTCTGAAAGGCCAAGAAGGAATGGTTTTTTTTAAGGAGAGGGATGGGCAGTGACTAGGAGATTTTTAGAGTCACATTTCCCATCAAAGGTGTCTCTCCTTTGATGAGGTGTTTTGAAATGTGTAACTATTAAAGTATCTCCCTCATTCAGTCTCAGATGAGACCTTCAAATGCAGGTTCCACAGAGAAGGAAATGACAAAAGGAGGGGAACATAAGACTGAGGAATGATGCTTGTGTGGTACTTAAACTACAGGAAGAGTAGAGAGATGCAGGTGTTTCCAACTCTTCTTTTGGCTCTACTGCACATTGCGTTATTGATTTGTACTGCAGTAGCACCGAAGAGCTCCATTTGTGTACCAAGACTTGGTTGTGCAAAGTGCAGCACAAACACCGAACAACAACCAGTCTGTTGTAGCTACGTCAATAGCCACTGTCCAGTCAGTCTAGGTCAAAGGTTTTCAGCCTGTGGGTCCACAGATTGTCTAGGATTTCCAAAGGGGGCTGCATCTCCATTCCAAATTATTTAGGAGTCTGCAAATGGAAAAAGGTTTCACTGGTCTAGGTCACTGTATTGCTGTACTTTCTGTTAGTGTATTTGGTGTATGCTTGTTTCACTGCACTCCACTTCCCATTTTAAAGCTGGATTTGGTTCAAATGGCTCCTTAGGGACTGCACATCTGAGAAATAGCTGCTTGTTTTAAATGGTGGTAGATGTTTCTTGAAGGCTGGATCCTGCAAGTATGCTGAGCACCCTCTGCTACAAGGAGTGGACAGTACTTAGTACCTTGTGGGATGAGATTCTGCAAAAGTATTTTCCTGTTCAGCTGGGGTTATTGTGAAATTATACTGTTCTCGAATTCACCACCACCCTTCACTTAAGAAAGCTGCGAAGCAGGTAAGTGCATCTCACTGCTGAAAACTAAGACCTATGCATCAGGAATGTTGGCGTTCTGGACCAAGGGACTTTACTACGTACTGTTTTGTCTATGGATGTGTATGAGAAACACAGCAGAAAGGGAGAGACAGAGCAGAAAACAAGACAGCGTGTACAATCAGCATCAGCTGGTAACACAACACTTAGAAAAGCTTAGAAAATGGAGGTTTGGGGGGTACTCTGCTAGCTGAAATAAGTTTGGTTCTGCGAGAAAGGAAAAACGCACACAGTTTGCTTCCTCCTGGGTTAAAGGAAACAGGAATTTGTACGTTCTTGGTAAATAAACAAGATTGCACCAAAGGCACCAAACTTCCATCATCAATTTCTCCTCCCATTTGGAACAACCTATAGGACCCAAATTTTGGCTAACCGCTCAGGTCAAACGGGATAAAAATATTGACTCAAAACCAAGGTCACTAAAGCTTTACGGTAGAAAAGAGACACAGCAGTACTATAATACTAGAGATATTTAAGAAATAAACTAAGTATTCACGTAAACGCATTCCAGAAGGCTTGCACAGATACACCCCAACATAGATATATGGCATAAACCTATTCCTTGAAGATAGGAACACAGTGACCCCTCCAAAGATAAGGACAGGATGACAAGACAACAGCTAGAGATGTTTTGTTTGAACCAGCAGGTACAGGAGGTAGGGTCAGTAACACATTGGTCACACATCAGGAGTGCAATACGCAATTTATTTGTATCAGTGTAGAAAAGAGGAGTTATAGGAGCAGCATCTTTGTCCAGTCTAGGGGGCAGCATAAGGTCCCGCTGCTGATTGAGCCAATTCCATAGTGATAGACATACCTGTGTTAGTATCCCTATGGCGTCTGCCAGGCACTAGGACCGTGCCTTGTTGACAATAAACCTGGTTGAGTGCCTTTGCCTCTGAACCAGGTCTGTCATTTTTCTGGGCAGTTCTATCAAGGTCTGCTGAGTCAGGTACCTGCACAGCGCCAGGACAGCGTAGAGAGCACACATGCATGCCAGCTAACCAGAGGATGGTTGTGTAGATCATGCCCTGATTCTCTCTTCTCCCCTGCCCTCTTGCAGTTCCCAGTGCAGTGTCTGCTTCAATTATTATTCTGGCAGGCTCTCAGCATTTTTCCTGGAGATGCCTGTGAGAGAAGGGAAATGGTAATGTCTAACAGTTAATAACTCAGCCAGACGTGAATGGAATTTCAAAGCTGAACGGAAAAGGCGCCCCTTTGATCTTGGCATAGATGTCAGTGTTTCTTCTCCTGGATAAGAGCTCTGCCTGCACTTACTCTTCTCCCATGGCTAATTGGGCAAATTAGCTGCCTAGTCTGCATCTGGAGGAGACTGGGATTTAAGTAGATGAAGTGCAACTGGGCAGGAATAGCAGGGCCCATATAAACCAGGAAGCTAGCAACAGAAGGGGTTGGAAGAAGGGAAGTGTATGGGGGAACTAGATGCCAGTAGTTTATGGTTATGCTTTGGGAGAAGGCTGTGTGGCTTGGTAAGCCCAGAGAAAGGGGAGAGGCAGGTAAGGCCCAGACGGAAAGCAACAAGATATGGAGTAGGTCAAACTTTCTCCGCTAATGAGAGGGCCCCTAAGCCAGGCCCTGGTAGAGAGGGTGGGCCTAGGTCCCTCTACTAGTTACTGAGGAAGTGGTACCATCTGGGTAGTCAGTGGTAAGACTGCCTGAGACCGTCTCTCATGAGAGAGTTTGCAAACTCAGATGGGGAAACAAATGGTGACTGGGCCAGGAGGCAAAATCATGAAAAGGAGACTGGGGTTCCTGGAGTGGAAAAGTCCCTGGAGTGACTGCTGATGAAGGAGACACTGCTGTAGGAGGACACAATACCTGGCCACAGCTAATACCTAGCAGGGCTTAGAGGAGGCACCACTAGTGGTGAGGTTACTCCTTAAGATGCTGTCTCTCCTGGCACCCTTTTGCAGTCCCCTCACTAAACCCACCCGCCCAATGATTTTCCAACTAAATTATTACGTTACACCCTGCTGATTGCCTATAGTCACCCACACAGCAACTGGTTTAGTAACCACAAGAGTTTCCCTTTGGGTGCCTCTGGCTGTCAACCATTTGCAGTGATGCAGAAGCTGCTTCTTCAAAACAAGGTACGATTGTCAGAGCAAAGGATCCGTAACACTTTTCATCCCAGAAAGGCTAGTGTGACTCTGGGGGAAACGCATCAGTATTTCGAGTGCTTGCAAGATACTAGTCGTACCCCTTTCCCCTCCCCCCACCCCCAATGAGCTCAGGACTGGCATAATCTGTGGGTTGAATTCCCCAGAACGCAAGAACCAGGTGTGTTTGTTTTGTACATTCCTTGGTTACCACTTCCTTCCACTTAGCTGATCCACGAATGTTTTATAGGGATGTATAATTCAAGGATCCAGGTCTTGTCTATATTCACTATTTCAGTTGTGCTGCTCACTTAGGGAACTGAACACATCCCATTTCAAGTGGCTTTATTCCTGCTGCCCCCTTGGCTCTAACGCGGTTAGCAGGCAATGGCCCTGGGTCTGGAGAGAGAGAGGATTGAACTAGTCCCGACAGGTGTTTGTCTCTGGAAGGCGCCGCAGGGGGGAGCCCCCCCCGGGAGACATAGGGGGTCGCTGGCTGCACAGGCGGGGGAGGCTGTTGCGCTCGGCGGGGGTCACAGAGCGGAGGGAAACCCCCGGCCGGCTGGACACGTCACTTACACTCAGCCCGGTGCGCACACGCCCCGCAGTTGCTCCGAGCCCGGGGGCGGCCCGGCGCGGTTGCACTGCGGGGTTGTGCGAGCTCCGCGCTGGGGGCCCCGGGGGCTGGAGGCGGGTGAAAGGGGCTGAGGGACGTGACGCTCGAACAGCCGGCGCAGGTTAGATCCGCCGCCCACGAGCAGCTGCCCGCGCTCCGTGTAACGGGCCCACGGCTGCGCGTGGGCTCGGGCAGGGCCTCCCACGGTGCAGGCTGGGCGCTGAGCCCGGGGGCGGACCAGTGACCCGGCCAAGAGCAGCCCCACCCCACGGGTCAGGTACCTGCTGCCCGGACAGCACGTGGGTGCCAGGCAATGACACCACCCCCGCTCCTCCCCCTCACCCGCATGGCCCCGCCCCCTTAGCCCTGAGCCGGGGCGGCCCCGGGGCTGCCGCAGAAGCTCCGCAGCCTTTGCCCCGCGAGTGCCCCCAGCTGCTGCTGCCGCTGCCATGGTCTCGGCTCCGCGCTGCCCGCCCGCCGCCCAGGGGCTCCTGGCGCTGCTGCTGCTGCTGCCTCTGCCCGGGGTTCGCGGTGAGTGGGGCGGGGCTCGCCTCCCCCAGGGCTCGCCGGTTTTGGAGCCTTCCCTGTCCCGCTTCAGGCTGTTCCCGCTCCTAGAAACCGTGACTGGCTGCGGGAGCGGAACCAGCTCGTGGCCGGCTGGGATCGGTAGAGCGGGATGGTCAGTAACGCCCGGGCCGTGCAGCGTCTGCCTGGGGGCTTGGACGGCGGTGCGCGCTCCTGCCGGGGTGTCACTGTGACACTCTTGTATCAACCGCTCCAGCAAACCAGCTGCAAAGCGGCGATGGGAACAAACCATCCACGTTGCCCCCAAGGAAACGAGTTACAGGGATTGCCCAGTTCCTAGAGTTCTGTTTAACATCCTGTATCTCTTATAGCTGACTTGCTTCCCCCCTGCTTCTGTCTGTCTCTCTGGCTAGGCCGGTGTGGCTCTCCTCCGAGGCTCAGTTTTGCTGAGGTACACAGGGTAGTGAGGAGTAGTTATCCTGTTGGATTCCATCTGAGCTACTCCTGTCGCCCAGGATACACTTTGGACCCTCAAAAGTCTCCTGTAGTTACATGTGGCGCAGATTCAACATGGTCAATAGACCCTGAGTTTTGTGTAGGTGAGTATCAGAGGGGTAGCGGTGTTAGTCTGGATCTGTAAAAGCAGCAAAGAATCCTGTGGCACCTTGTAGACTAACAAACATTTTGGAGCATGACTTTTGGTGGGTGAATACCCACTTCGTCAGATGCTCACTCACTCACTCATGCCCGTCACCCCAATCGGGGTATGGGCCGCCAACAACAGATCTCCAGAGTCCTCTGTCCTGGGTCATTCGCTCTAGCTGGTTCCAGGAATAGCCCATTTTTTTGCTATCAGCCTGAAGGTCACGTCGCCAGGTGTTTCTTGGACGGCCTCTTTTCCGCTTGCCTTGAGGGTTCCACCACAGTGCCTGTCTGGTGATGTTAGTTGGCTGCCTGTGTAGTGTGCGTCCTATCCAACCCCACCTTCTCCTTCTGATTTCTTCCTCTGCTGGGAGTTGACAGGTCTTCTCCAAGAGGTGGATGTTACTGATGGTGTCTGGCCAGCGGATCTGGAGAATCCTTCTGAGGCAGCTATTTATGAAGGTCTGGATTTTCCTGATGGTTGTTTTGGTTGTCCTCCAGGTTTCAGCTCCATACAGTAGGACTGATTTCACATTGGAGTTGAACAGTCGAATTTTTATTGCCAGAGACAGCTCTCTAGAGCTCCAGATGTTCTTGAGCTGTAAGATGGCTGCTCTTGCCTTACCAATCCTTACTTTGATGTCTGCTTCTGTGCCACCCTGCTGGTCGATGATGCTCCCTAGGTAGGTAAAGGACTGCACTTCTTCCAGGGGGCTTCCATGCAGTGTGACTGGGTCATTGCTAGTGGAGTTAATCCTAAGGATCTTGGTCTTGTCCTTGTGAATGTTGAGGCCAACCTATGATGACGTGGCTGCCACTACGCTGATCTTCTCTTGCATCTGCTGTTCACTGTGCGAAAGGAGTGCAAGGTCCTCGGCAAATTCCAGGTCATCAAGCTGGGTCCACAAAGTCCACTGGATTCCGTTCCTACGCTCGTAGGTGGATGTCTTCATAATCCAATCGATGACGAGAAGAAAGAGAAGTGGTGACAACAAGCATCCTTGCCTGACTCCAGTTTGCACCTGGAAGCTGTTAGTAAGCTGCCCTCCATGAATCACTCTACAGTGTATACCGTCATATGAGTTCTTGATCAGGTTGACAACCTTTGCTAGGATGCCGTAGTGCCGAAGGAGCTTCCAAAGGGTCTCTCGATCCACGCTATCGAACGCTTTCTCATAGTCAACAAAATTGATGTACAATGAGGAGTTCCACTCTACAGACTGCTCGACTATGATGCGAAGCGTTGCTATCTGGTCCGTGCATGATCTGTTCTGCCGGAAACCTGCCTGTTCATCTCGTAGCTGTGGATCGATGGCATCCTTCATTCTCTCTAAGAGGACTTGGTTGAAGACCTTCCCTGGCACCGACAGGAGTGTGATTCCTCTATAATTGGCACAGTTGCTAAGGTCTCCTTTCTTGGGGATTTTAATGAGATATCCCTCTTTCCAATCTACCGGAATCCCTTCTTCTTCCCATATCTTCTCAAAGAGGGGATACAGCATTTCCACTGAAGCATCCAGGTCTGCTTTCAGGGCCTCTGCTGGGATGTCATCAGGTCCAGCTGCCTTCCTATTCATCATGGTGATGGCTTTTCTGATCTCGTCTTTGGTTGGTTTATTGCAATTAATTGGGAGGTCCTCGTTAGCTGAGTTGATATCTGGTGGATTTGATGGTGTTGGTCTGTTCAGGAGTTCCTCAAAGTGCTCCGCCCATCTGTTCATCTGTTGTTCTATTCCTGTTATAGACTTTCCCTGCTTGTCTTTAACGGGACGTTCTGGCTTGCTGAACTTTCCAGACAGTCGCTTAATAGTATCATACAGCTGTTTCATATTACCGCTGTATGCTGCCTGCTCAGCTTCTGCTGCCAGTTCATCCACATACTCTCTCTTGTCCTTCCTGATATGCCACTTCACTGCTCTGTGGGCTTCAGCATACTCTTTTTGAGCTTTGGCCTTTGCTGCTCTAGTCCTGCTGTTGTTGACTGCTGTCTTCTTCTTCTTTCTGTCTTCTATCTTGATCAAGGTCTTTGCTGTGATCCACTCTTTCTGCTGGTGTTTCTTAATTCCAAGCACATCCTGGCTTACTGACCTAAGTGTCTCTCTCACTTTCTGCCATCTGTTTAGTACACTGTCTTCCTCTTCCTCAGACCGATCCTGTAATACTGAAAACTTATTCTTCAGCCTCAGTCCAAAATCTTCCTTGGTCTTATGGTCCTTCAGAAGGCTGATGTTGTACTTTACTCTTCTGTCTGACGTGTCTATCCAGTTCTTTTTCAGCTTCAGCTTCAGTCTGGCCATCACTAAGTGATGGTCGGACGCCGTGTCTGCTTCTCTTCTAACTGTAACGTCCTGCAAGGATCTTCTAAACTTTTTGCTAATGCAGACATGATCGATCTGATTTTCTGTCGTGCCTGCTGGTGATACCCAGGTACTCTTGTGGATCCGCTTGTGAGGAAAGATGCTACCTTCTATGACCAGGTTGTTAAGTGCACACAAATCTCTCTCCATTCTCACTCATCTCTCCCAGAGTGTGGGTCCCCATAACTTGTTCATATCCTGTGTTGTCAGGTCCAATTTTGGCATTAAAGTCTCCCATAAGGATGATGATGTCTTTGTCTGGGAGAATCTCTAATATTTTCTGGAGTCTGTTGTAAAAATAATCTTTGTCCTCCTCTTCGCTGTCATTAATT
Source organism: Gopherus flavomarginatus (assembly GCF_025201925.1). Lineage (NCBI taxonomy): Eukaryota > Metazoa > Chordata > Testudines > Testudinidae > Gopherus > Gopherus flavomarginatus. Next base: position 13,242,102 of record NC_066621.1, on the reverse strand, counting down.
GGAGCATAGCGCTGAACAACATTCATCTTAATCCTCTTCATTTTAGTTCTGAAGCATGCTGTGATGATCCTGGGACCATGTGCCTCCCAACCAATCAGTGCTCTCTGTGCCTGCTTGGACAACGTGAAGCCTACTCCCTGTGTGTGGGGTGCGTCGCTCTCTTCATGTCCTGAATACAGCAACAGCTCTCCTGTCAACAGTCGTCTCTGCCCCGCTTGCGTCCATCTTGTCTCGCTAATGCCTAATAGGGTCAGGTTGTTGCTCCTCATCTCTGCTGCAACCTGCGCCGTCTTTCCTGACTCGTACACGGTCCTCATGTTCCATGTGCCTATGGTAATCCTCCTGGTTGCAAGAAGGGTAATCGGCTTCCTCACGGCTTTTACCACCCAGCGTCATGCATCTTGGAATTGAAGACCCTTCTTTTTCCAGGTAAAAGTCTCTGTTGTCTCTATTGTTGGCGTTTCTATAGCAGGTTGATTGATTTTTTATGGGGTGGAGTTGCTAGCCCCACGCCCAACCCTCCTCCTTTATCCTGACTTGGGACAGGCAGAAGGCCCCAAAGGACCTCTCTGGTGGAGTTTCGTCAGATGCATGTAGTGAAAATTTCCAGGGGCAGGTATATATGCAAGCAAACTAAAGATAATGAGGTTAGTTCAATCAGGGAGGATGAGGCCCTGTTCTAGCAGTTGAGGTGTGAAAACCAAGGGAGGAGAAACTGGTTTTGTACTTGGCAAACCATTCACAGTCTTTGTTTAATCCTGAGCTGATGGTGTCAAATTTGCAGATGAACTGAAGCTCAGCAGTTTCTCTCTGAAGTCTGGTCCTGAAGTTTTTTGCTGCAGGATGGCCACCTTAAGGTCTACTATAGTGTGGCCAGGGAGGTTGAAGTGTTCTCCTACAGGTTTTTGTATATTGCCATTCCTAATATCTGATTTGTGACCATTTATCCTCTTCCGTACAGACTGTCCAGTTTGGCTGATGTACATAGCACAGGGCATTGCTGGCAGAGATCACATTGGTGGGCGTGCAGGTGAATGAACCGGTGGTGGTGTGGCTGATCTGGTTAGGTCTTGTGATGGCGTTGCTGGTGTAGATATGTGGGCAGAGTTGGCATCGAGGTTTGTTGCATGGATTGGTTCCTGAGCTACAGTTACTATGCTGTGGTGTGCAGTTACTGGTGAGAATATGTTTCAGGTTGGCAGGTTGTCTGTGGGCGAGGACTGGCCTGCCACCCAAGGCCTGTGAAAGTGAGGGATCATTGTCCAGGATGGGTTGTAGATCTCTGATGATGCGTTGGAGGGGTTTTAGCTGGGGACTGTATGTGATGGCCAGTGGAGTCCTGTTGGTTTCTTTCTTGGGTTTGTCTTGCAGTAGGAGGCTTCTGGGTACACGTCTGGCTCTGTTGATCTGTTTCCTTATTTCCTCATGCGGGTCTTGTAGTTTTGAGAGTGCTTGGTGGAGATTTTGTATGTGTTGGTCTCTGTCTGAGGGGTTAGAGCAGATGCGGTTGTACCTCAGTGCTTGGCTGTAGACAATGGATCATGTGATGTGCTCGGGATGAAAGCTGAGGCATGAAGGTAGGCATAGCGATTGGTAGGTTTTTGGTATAGGATGGTGTTAATGTGACCATCACTTATTTGCACCGTGGTGTCTAGGAAGTGGACCTCCCATGTAGATTGGTCCAGGCTGAGGTTGATGGTGGGGTGGAAGCTATTGAAATCGTGGTGGAATTTTTCCAGAGTCTCCTTCCCATGGGTCCAGATGATGAAGATGTCATCAATGTAGCATAGGTAGAGAAGGGGCATGAGTGGATGAGAGCTGAGGAAGCATTGTTCCAGGTTGGCCATAAAAATATTGGCATATTCTCAGGCCATGCGGGTGCCCATGGAGGTGCCACTGATCTGGAGATATATATTGTCATCAAATTTGAAATAGTTGTATGTGAGAATTTAGGCACAGAGCTCAGTAGCCAGTTGTGCTGTGGCATCATCAGGGATACTGTTTCTGACAGCTTGTATTCCATCTGTGTGTGGGATGTTTGTGTAGAGAGCCTCTACATCTATGGTGGCTAGGATGGTGTTTTCTGGAAGGTCACCAATGCATTGCAGTTTACTCAGGAAATCGGTGTCATGGAGGTAGCTGGGAGTGCTGCATAGGGTCTGAATACAGAGTCCACATATACAGACAGTCCTTCAGTGAGAGTGCCGATGCCCGAGATGATGGGGCGTCCAGGATTGCCGGGTTTGTGGATCTTGGGTAGTAGATAGAATAACCCTGGTCGGGGGTCTAAGGGTATATTGATTTGTTCTGGTGTTAGTGTAGGGAATGTCCTGAGTAGATGGTGCAGTTTCTTAGTGGGATCTGAGGGAAGTGGCCTGTAGAATTTGGTATTGGAGAGTTGTCTGGCGGCCTCCTTTTCGTTGTCAGACCTGTTCACGACGACGACAGCACCTCCTTTATCAGCCTCTTTGGACCAATCTACACGGGAGGTCCACTTCCTAGACACCATGGTGCAAATAAGTGATGGTCACATTAACACCACCCTATACCAAAAACCTACCAACCGCTATGCCTACCTTCATGCCTCAGCTTTCATCCCGAGCACATCACACGATCCATTGTCTACAGCCAAGCACTGAGGTACAACCGCATCTGCTCTAACCCCTCAGACAGAGACCAGCGCCTACAAAATCTCCACCAAGCATTCTCAAAACTACAATACCTGCACGAGGAAATAAGGAAACAGATCAACAGAGCCAGACGTGTACCCAGAAGCCTCCTACTGTAAGACAAACCCAAGAAAGAAACCAACAGGACTCCACTGGCCATCACATACAGTCCCCAGCTAAAACCCCTCCAACGCATCATCAGGGATCTACAACCCATCCTGGACAATGATCCCTCACTTTCACAGGCCTTGGGTGGCAGGCCAGTCCTCGCCCACAGAGAACCTGCCAACCTGAAACATATTCTCACCAGTAACTGCACACCGCAGCATAGTAACTCTAGCTCAGGAACCAATCCATGCAACAAACCTCGATGCCAACTCTGCCCACGTATCTATATCAGCGACACCATCACAAGAAGAAGAAGAGAGGGAAAAAAAACCAAAAAAACTTCAGGACCAGACTTCAAAGAGAAACTGCTGAGCTTCAATTCATCTGCAAATTTGACACCATCAGCTCAGGATTAAACAAAGACTGTGAATGGCTTGCCAGCTACAAAACCAGTTTCTCCTCCCTTGGTTTTTATACCTCAACTGCTAGAACAGGGCCTCATCCTCCCTGATTGAACTAACCTCATTATCTTTAGCTTGCTTGCATATGTACCTGCCCCTGGAAATTTCCACTACATGCATCTGACGAAGTGGGTATTCACCCAGGAAAGCTCATGCTCCAAAACATCTGTTAGTCTACGAGGTGCTACAGGATTCTTTGCTGCTTGTGTAGGTGAGTGTCTTTGTTGCTTTTGTGTCTAACTGATTTACAAGCCACCTTTTCCCCAAAACAAGGGAGTCCCAATCCTGTAACAGGTTCATTGTTAACCACTGGCTTCCATGAACACTTTCTAAATCCCCTTTAGTCAGTTCTTGCTTAGATTAATAGTTTGGAATTTTAACTAAACATGTAATTAAAAAACCCAACACTTATGTATCTTGGCAGGTCACTTTAAGAGCAGCTGACATACCAGCTTCCAGTCATTTCTGTTTTCTGAGTCAAATGCTCTCAGGCTTAAGAGGAGGGATAGATTTACCACCTTTCTTGGCAATTGTTATGCATCAGCATGTTATAGATCCTAGACTTGCATTATTCTGAAGTTGCTTTCTTGTCTAACAGAGTCCTCACTTTCCATATGATGCTCCTATGACTATTGTCCTTTATCCCTGCTTTAAATGGAGGTATAAAATAAAGGACATTTAAACCTTAACCTGCTTTAATTTCACCAATGATCTTGGTTCTTACCATGTCACATCTTGTCCAGTGTTTTATGCAAATACTCAAATGCAGCTCCAACTACAACTCACCGCAGTTAAATTCATCATGTTCATTGGATTCCCAGTTCCTGGCTTAGGGAACATCACAAATTCTGCAACCAAGTGAAAAACCTTGGTGTACTATCTCCTTGTGAAAAATTGAAGTCACTCTATTCCCTAATGCCTGTGTGAGGAGGAACTGTTTGTTTATTGGTTATCTTAGAAAACTGAGTATAGAATTCAGCCATAGTAAAATCACTTTACTAAAAGTAAACCCAGCATTGAATAACCATGTATGACAAAGTTGGTAAAATGCTAATTCATACTAAACCTCCCAGATTCCAGCACCACGCAGGTTTGGCCCAGCTGTCATGATGACAGCAGCCTGGGTAGGCAGAGGCAGATTAGGGGTTTGTGGGGCCCCTACATGTAGGGCCCTTTGGCAGGAGTGTTGGGTGGGTGCATAAAGTGGGTTGGGGTACAGGGACACCCACTTTCTGGGGGGCCCCCAATTGACCAAGCCCCTGGGCAAGGGTCCTGTTGGGTCACTGGCTAATGTGCTAAATCTGAGTGGCACTGCAACCCCATGAGTCAGGTCACAACTCCACTCTCACAAATTTGGACGTGGGTGGGGGGAGGCAAACTGTAGTGACATTACAATCCTGGAGGTTGCAACAACTGAAGCAACAGAGAGACTAGCTCAGCCAGCCCCTTTGGCACAGGAACTTCAGGCACCACCACTGTGGGGTGAGTGCCAGGCAGGACCCAACCCTCCTGGGATACAGGATCTGGCTGAAACCACCCCAGGGCCTCCATGCGCACACTATTTACTGGGTCACGACAGGCCATAAACATTTGCAAATGGGTCCTCAGCCCAGAAAATGTTAACTACTGGATTAGACCTTTGGCTTCATCTGCCATAGTATTTGGTGTATTAGGGGGTGCAAGTTAGCATATCCTTTTTCTTTTTCCCATTAAGGTAATAAGAGGGAATACTAATATTAGTCTTGTCTTCTGGGAAGACCATGTAAACCACTAGAACTAGAATATGGCAGAGTTGGTTTGGTGCAACAGCAGCCTTCTCCCGTAATGAAGGGTGAATGGCAAGTTGCTCCTTTTGACTAATTAACAGAACCTAGATTGGTGTAAAACTGCTGGTGAATTCTGGCAAAATGAGACTAGAAAGGCTGCTTAACTTCAAGAACGTAAGTGAGTGATGTGCTGTAAATCTGTGGCCATGGGCTTGGCCCTTGTTAAGAATTACACCTGCGATTTTCAAAGGAGTTGACGGATGCTAGCCACCCATTTATGGCTGCTCTTCAGAGGGAGATGGGCACTTAACTCGCTCAGGTGCTTTTGGAAATCCCAGCCTAAACCTTCAACAGGTCATCCCAGCAGCTGCTGGATCATGAGTCCTAAGGGAAAGCCCCACCTGAAGGGCAATGTGGCACTTGCTGATCAGTGCCATCTCTGCAATGTTACAGGGACTGTTATTGGTCAGTCCTAGCATTTTGAATTGGTGCTGGGATTGTGGGACAGAATATTGCTCATAAAAGGCAGCACCAGCTAGAAGCTGCCTTCTTCCTACTCTACCACAGCAAAATTTGCCTGTCCCTTTGTTATAGCTGTCGATAGTTATCAGGGCAGTGTCAGGTTCAGTTGTTGCTTTTGTCCATACGGGTTATGTGACAAGCCTTGGGGAATCATAAATGGGTTATGGCCTCATTCCACTGAGCAGGTGCTTTCTGGGTGTTGAGATAGCTGAATAGATTACATTGTATGGGGACCAAAAAACACAATCAACAAGTGCAGTGTTTTTTCCCCACTGTATCACAACACCTGCTGCCAGGTCAAGCCCTCTACAGGGCTGCCCAGGGAGGTGGGGCAAGTGGGGCAATTTGCCCTGGGTTCCACAGGGGTCCCCACGAGAATGGTTGAGGCTCCCTCCCTGGCGCCAGCCTGACCTGACCCCGCCTCCGCCCCTCTCCCGGAGCCTCAGTGCATCCAGGAGCTTCGCTCGACAGCGACAGCATGGCTCCAGTGTGGCCCCTGAGCTCCGCCCCGCTCAGAGCCATGTGGTAAGGGAGCAGGGCTGTGAGCTCCAGTGGGGCCTGAGTTCCCTCTGCTCAACCTGGAGCTCGCAGCCCTGCCCCCTTACCATGCGGCTCTGGGTGGGGAGGGGCTCAGGCCCCCTGCCGGAGCCATGCTGCCGCTGCCGAGGGAAGCTCCAGGTGAGGGGGAAGCCAGGGGTAAGGGGAAAGGAGTCCTGGGGATAGGGAGGGGGCAGAGGTTGGGGGGAAGGAACGGGGGGGTTGGATCTTGGGCATTCCAGGGGTCTGTCAGGACTCAACGGGGCGAGGGGATGGATAGGAGTCGGGGCTGTCAGAAGACAGGGAGCAGGGTGAGGTCCCAGGGTGGTGGTGGTGGGGAGTCTCTGAGGGACAGTGAGGGCACAAGGAGCAGGATGGGTCAGGCATTCTGAGGGGGGCAGCTGGGGTGGCAGGAAGTGGGTGGGGGTTGGATAGGGGCCAGGGCCAGGCTGTTTGGGAGGCACAGCCTTCCCTACTCTGAAGCTCATTCAGCAGTTTGAGGCTTGCAGAAGAGCCAAGCTGTTAGCTTTTCCATTAGGGCTACCATCCCTTTCACTTCTCAAATGCCAAATTATAGTCTATATTTAATTTCAGTGCCATAGGGAGATTCATGTCAGGGGAGAGTAGCTTCATTTTAAATTAGCAACTGGGGGAAAGATCACATGAGAAGAGTAATATCCTTCCCAACCCTACCAAGAGAGACCCCCGTCCCCTGCATTCCCTGAGGCTTCAAAGGGATTAATTCAGTGTTTCTCAAACTTTTATACTGGTGACTCCTTTCACATAGCAAACCTTTGAGTGTGACCCCTCCCTTATAAATTAAAAACATTTTTTATATATTTAACACTATTATAAATGCTGGAGGCAAAGCAGGTTTGAGGTGGAGACTGACAGCTCGCGACCCCCAGTAGCAATCTCATAACCACCAAGGGGTCCTGACTCCCAGTTTGAGAACCCTTGAGTTAATTTAATTTTAGCACCCTGTGTCCATTCACATGCATGTGCTATTTGAGCATTTCAGTTTTCACAACATAGGCTCATCCCAGATTTTGGAACAAGCTCAAATGCTCAGTTCGTGGAGTATGTACATAGTCTATACTAAAGGCAAACCCACAGTAACTGTCTCCAGTTTGTGAGGGGCCCCATGGAGCCAGTCTCTAGGAAACAGATAAATGCATGGAGGCTAAGTCCATTAATGGCTATTAGCCAGGATGGGTAAGGAATGGTGTCCCTAGCCTCTGTTTGTCAGAGGGTGCAGATGGATGGCAGGAGAGAGATCACTTGATCATTACCTGTTAAGTTTACTCCCTCTGGGGCACTTGGCCTTGGCCATTGTCAGTAGATAGAATACTGGGCTGGATGGACTTTTGGTTTGACCCAGTATGGCTGTTCGTATGTTCTAACCTAAATGAACCAAAGATATGGAGACAGATATGAGTCAAGGAAGCCAGCAGAGTATCAGAAACCTGGAAAAATATCTGACTGAATGTGCTCAGGCGTTTGGTCACAAGCTGAGGTGGTTCAAAAGTTTTTTGGATTTTTTTAAGCAGAATTTTTCTATTGTTTCTTTAAACAGTCAAACTGTCATAAACAGATAGTTAAGGGTTAATGTCTTTTACCTGTAAAGGGTTAAGAAGCTCAGTAAACCTGGCTGACACCTGACCAGAGAACCAATGGGGGGACAAGATACTTTTAAGTCTTGGTGGAGGGAAGTCTTTTGTTTGTGCTCTTTGTTTTGGGGGTTGTTCGCTCTTGGGACTAAGAGGGACCGGATGTCATTCCAGGCTCTCCAAATCTTTCTGAATCGGTCTCTCATGTTTCAAACTTGTAAGTAATAGCCAGGCAAGGCGTGTTAGTCTTATTTTTGTTTTCTCAACTTGTAAATGTTCCTTTTTTGCTGGGAGGATTTTACCTCTGTTTGCTGTAACTTTGACCCTAAGGCTAGAGGGGGTTCCTCTGGGCTATATGAATCTTATTACCCTGTAAAGTATTTTCCATCCTGATTTTACAGAGATGATTTTTACTTTGTCTTTCTTTAATTAAAAGCTTTCTTTTTAAGAACATGATTGATTTTTCCTTGTTTTAAGATCCAAGGGGATTGGATCTGGACTCACCAGGGATTGGTAGAGGGGAAAGGAGGGGGGATGGTTAATTTCTCCTTGTTTGAAGATCCAAGGGATTTGGATCTGTGTTCATTAGGGAATTGGTGAAGTCCCTCAAGGCAACCCAGGGAGGGGAAAGTTTTGGGGGGGACAGAGTGCTCCAGACACTGGAATTCTGGATGGTGGCAGTGTACCAGATCTAAGCTATAATTTAGCGTAGAAGTGTCCATGTAGGTACCCACATCTGTACCCTAAAGTTCAGAGTGCGGAAGGAACCTTGTCACAAACACAGCAAGCAGCAAATATTTGGCCACACACTTCTGAAACCCCAAATCATATTCAGGTTTTGGCAGACTAATTTCAGCTTTTCAATTAAAAAAAAAAAAAAAACCACAACACATTTTGAAGGAAAGCAGACATTGTCCATGATTTTTTTTCTGCTTTTTAAAACCCCTGGTTTTCAATCCAGTAAAAGTCTTGACGGAAAATATTTGTCCAACCCTTTTAATGAGCTTTAGTGCCTTTTAGCACTAGCTGATGCTGAGAACCAGTGATACCTTGTAAAGAAGTTTACTCAAAACTGGGTTTGTGCTGAGATGCAGAAAGCTTATTTTTCCAAGGGCCGCTCATGGGTGCGGAGCACGTGGGGCAATTTGCACTGGGCCTCGCAGGGGCCCCCATGAGAATATAGTATTGCAACTTTTTTATGGAAGGGGCCCCTGAAACTGCTTTGCCCCAGGCGCCCTGAATCCTCTGGGCGGCCCTGGCCCTCAAAAGTTAAGTCCTCTGGGAAGAGGAGTCAGATGTCTCTAGGTGGAAGCTGACCCCCAGTCTGAATGAGGAGAGATGGTGGGGGAGGGAACTCCCTGATGGTGGCTGGCTTGCCAAACCCCATGCAAGTTAAATGCCTTTTTTTCTGTGGATTGGTTGTCAGCTTGCCTTCTCGGTGAAGTAGGTTGATCCACAGTTGAAGGATTTGTGCAGGCTCATGAGTTCCCTGGGTTTAAGGGTACTTGTTAGGTCTTGGACAGTTAAGATGCTCTGGTTTGAATATGGAAGGGTGATGGTATCAGGTGGGTGATAGCTCAGGGCAGCGGACTTCTCCCTATTGCTTCTTTCAGAATGGGTTGTCTTTAAGTCTGACTTTTATTTTACAAAACATTGCTGGGGAGGGAAAGGTAAGGGGAGCTGCTTAAGCTGAGTCATTGACAACTGGGGTAGCACCTGGGCATTCAGAGAAGAGGTGTCTAGTACTGTTGCAGATAAAAACATAGTAATTCTAAGGTGTAGAATGGCGGCAGCTCGCATTTCAAACCCTCTCCTACATCTTTAGAAACATCAGATGAGGCACAGCCTCTTACCCAGCAAGACCAAACCCTTTTTCCACATGAAAGCTCCGTGAGCAGACCAGTCGTGTCTAAAATAACAACATGATTTCCTGGCCATTTATTAAGTTTTATAGTAGGGATGATTAGAGCCCTCTTCCACCTCTTAGATTTGCACTCCTTACTACTTGTATCTCCAATTTAGAAGAAGGATCACTTGTTCCCCTTTGTAGAGAATTAACAAACATTCCCAAGTATCTGACTAGTGTAGACAAGAAGTGAGGGCACTCTCTCTTGCTAATAGTTTATAGCTCTAGATTGCCTTTAATTACTTAGTGTTCCTTGGTCCTATAGTGTTAGACATATCATGTTTTAAAGCAGAGATGACCCTGGTCAATCATTTGTTTCCACGTACTGGCATAAAGAAACCATGTTCCATCTTTCTGAACTGTAACCTAGTTCTTTCCTTACTTCAGTAACAAACTTGAACCTTTTTTCTTTAGTTACAAAATAATTGGATGACTTCTGCTCAATGCGTGATTGCAGGAAATGGAATTGATTGGGATAAGGAGGTTCCACTTTGCCAAGGTGAACTAATTCTAATGATTTTAACAACAGTTCACATCTGGAGATGATGCAGCATAGCTGGTGCTTCAGAGGAGTCTCTGTTTATCTTTCAATCCAAATAAGAGTAAAATTTGAGGATGGATGTTTGGTTGGCTGGGGAGAGAATGAAATCATACTGTGGTTCACTGTGGTGTTTGGCTGACTCCTATTGAATCAATGCTTAAAAACAAAGTCCCTTCTAGATTGTTCACCTGGCACTGTTTAATATTCAGAATCCAATATAGCTCATGGTTCTTCTTCATTAATGTATCTGTGTAATCCTGCTGCTCGCTAAGTAAAAGGCACGATGATGAACATAAGAGTGGCTGTACTGGGTCAGACCAAAGGTCCATCTAGCCCAGTATCCTGTCTACCGACAGCGGCCAATGCTAGGTGCCCCAGAAGGAATGAACCTAACAGGTAATGATCAAGTGATCTGTCCTGCCATCCATCTCCACTCTGACAAACAGGCTAGGGACACCATTCCTTACCCATCCTGGCTAATAGCCACTAATGGACTTAACCTCCATTAATTTATCCAGTTCTCTCTTAAACGCTGTTATAGTCCTAGCCTTCAAATGATTTCAAGAAGTCTTGACCCTTCCCAAACCTGATGACCCACTTAATGGCAGCCTTGTTGTTCTAACAGATTTCATGTTTGGTGCAACAATAAACTTCATCTGTGAAGAGGGGTGAGTAATGGGCAGCTTGTGCTGATAAATTTATAGTTATTTAATTCCCAAAGGGACTACTATGACGATCTAGTCTGACCTCCTGTAAAACACAGCCCAGAACATTTCACCCACTGATGCCTGCATCAAGCCCATATTTGTATTTGAGTTAGAATATCTTTAGAAAATTCCAATCTCGATTTGGAGACTTCACCACATCCCTAGGTAGGTTGCTCAAATATTTAATTACCTCCACTGTTAATTTGTGCTTTGTGTGTAGTCTGAATTTATCTTATTTCAGCTTCCAGCTGTTGTGTCTTTTTATGCCTTTTTCTGCTAAATTAAAGAGGCCTGTTTGAAATCTTCTAACCCTACAGCTACTTACAGTCCATCCATGATCAAGTCACCTCTTAACTTTCTCTTTGAACAGCTAAATAGATTGAGCTTCCTCCAGATTTTATCAGCCTCAAATCATTCTTGTAGCCTTTTTCTGCAGTCTTCCCAATTTAATATCTTTTTGTTTGTTTGAAGTGTGAACAGCTGAATTGGATTCAGTATTTTTGTGGTGGTCTCATGGCTGCTGTATATAAAGGTAATACCGCATACATGGATACACCAGCAGGGGACAGTTCAGTATTGCATTAGTCCTCTTAGACACAGCATCTCACTAGGAGCTCATGTTCACTTGTTTATCCACCATGACCCCCAAGTTCTTTTTCAGAACGACTGCTTTCCAGGATAGTCTTCCCATTCTATGTAACTGGCATTCTTTTTCCCCTACACCTATACCTTTGTATTTAGCTGTATTAAAATGCATGGTGTTCAGATAAGCCTAGTTTATCAAGCAATCCAGATAAGTCCAGGTTAATTCTATAGTTATCGTAATTTACCATTGCACCAATCTGTTATCTGCCAAGAGCTACTGCCTGTTTCCTTGGTCTGCCCACACTCTGTGTTCCAACCCCTCCCTCAGGCAAGGAGCCAGAAAGTTAGAAGAGGCAGTTGTGGTCGGTATGGAAGGAGGAAGTGACATCAGGGGCGGCTCTATGTATTTTGCCACCCCGAGCACAGGAGTCAGGCAGCCGTTGGAGGCAGGCCTCTGGGAGGTCTGCTGGTATTGCGGATTCAGTGGCATGCCTGTGGGTGGTCTGCTGGTCCCACAGCTTCACCATACCCACCGCCGAATTGCTGCTGAAGCCAAGGGACCGGCAGAGCTCCCACAGGCATGCTGCCAAAGGCTGCCTGATTGCCACCCTCATGGCGACTGGCAAGAATACTGTGGGAGACTGTATCAAAAGCTTTGCTAAAGTCAAGGAATAACACATCCACTGCATTCTCCTCATCCACAGAGCCAGTTATCACCTGTACTTAGGTGTATGCATGCTCTCTCTCTTCCCCTCCCCTCCCCTCCCAACCCCACATCCCTGCAATTGCCTGTGACAGAACTGCCATTGCAGGTGGTCATTAATTCAGCAGGTGTAGTTTCATACTTTTTCTAGCCTTTTCTTAACTCAGGTAAAGATTAAAGCTTGCCTACTAGGTTCTATCAAAACCGATGCCCCAAGGAATTTGAGAACGTGGCATCAGACCCACTGAAACTTTTCTGCTTTTCCTTAACACAATGTTTCAAATAAATAAGTGGTATTTGGGGGGACAGGCAGAAGTGTTGTCACATGTTGTCATATCTCTGCAGGGCCCATGTGTATGTGCTTTCAAATCTGTTCATATTCTCCTGGTAAATAAATCTGATTCCACAGACGTATCTTCACTTCGTTTCCCAATGATACTGATGTTCTTTGTAAAGTGCTTTGAGATCTACTGAAGAAGGGCTATGTAGTGTTGGTTGTTTATGTATTGTATAAGTTTTTATACTGCTCTCGTCACCATAATATCTGAGTCTTCCAGTATTGCATTAAATAATGTGACTCTGCACCTGGCATATGTGGGTTTTCCCCTCTCATCCTCTCTTCAGGAGAGAAGCATGTGATTAGGTTTTGGGGTTTTTTAAATGTTTTTCATGTCATATTCTTGTAGAGAAGAACTATTTCTCAATAACATTTCCTGGTTGTGTATGTCCTTAAACTTTTATTTTTACTCTTAGGTAGCTGTGATGATCCACCTTACATTAGTAATACTTTTCGAGATCATTCTAACAGCAACTTGTTTCCGGTTGGGACTGTAGTGAAATATAACTGTGTGGGAGGTTATGAGTTAATCCCTGGAATATCCTCTGCAAGTGTTACCTGTCAAAAAGATTTTACATGGTCTGAACAGCAAGAATTTTGTCAAAGTAAGCATATTAGTCTTTGGTTTAGCTTTCTTTGTTTTAATTAAGCTACAAAATTAACACAGATTTAAGAAGCTCCACTCTACAGTCGATATGTGGTTCAAAGTGTGTGTGTGAGAGAGAGTGTGAGTGTGTATCTTCCGGGAATTCTTACTTTAACAGTAGGAAGCAGGGTCATAGTTAATAGTTTACACGTTCATGAACAAATCTGTTGCTCCCACCCATGATCTCCATACTACCTTAGGCAGATTATAACCATGGTGGATTCTACACACAATTTATTGTAACACAGCAATTGGTGTTGTTTAGAACCCTGCTGAAAATCAAAATTTCCTGCCAACTTCAATTCAAATAGTTACCCAGAAGAAAACTGGAAAAGGTACTCCTCAATCCACGAGGCACGCCCACTAACACTCAAGACTGGAAGAAATCATTTGCTGGGTCTGTCGATAATATCAAACTTCCACCGAAAACCAGTCTCTTCAAAAATGTGAAGGAAATGCTGACTTTCTATAACTAGCAAAATGTTCAGCTGCTCCTTGTAAATGAATCTGCAGAATTGTTTTTGCTCTGATTTAATGCTGTTGGTGGTGGTGTTTCACAGGAATTAGATGTCCATCTCCAGACATTCACAATGGAAGAGCGAGACCTAGAAAAGAACCCTACGTGTATGAGGACAAGATTCGCATTGAATGTGATCGCGGTTACGCCCTCAAAGACAATTATGGATTGATGAAGTGTGAACGTAATGGTGCATGGCATCCTCCGTTACCAATTTGCGAACAAGGTATGTATAAATGATGAAGAACTCTGACATGGTGACCAGCTGTCCCTGACCTACTCCCAAACAATGTAATAGCTGCATAATTATATATTTATATTATGGTAGCACACAGAGGCCCCAGGGGGGAAAGAGGACCTCTCCCTTCGCTCCTACCCTCACCTCCTCCCTTCTTGCTTTCCCTCTTTTGCTTCTATCACCCTGAATCTCTGTCTTCCACTTCAGTCCTCTCCTGAAAGGTCCTGAGGATCCCGTGTCCTTCTTAGAACACTGACCCTGGTTTCCTGGCCAAATTCCAGCTCTGCCATTGCCTTCTGCCTCCCTATGTTTCTCCTGCAGTTTGAAAAGGATGTGGTGTTTTTCTTCACTTAGGCCCTCATTCCACAAAGTCTGCGAGCACATGCTTAACTCTAAGCATGAGCGTAGTGTTGATTTCTGTGGAGCCACTTCCATACTTAACTTTAAGCACATGTTCAAGTGCTTTTCTGAATTTCTCTGGTGGATGAAGTAGCTCTGGGTGTAACAGGTTGAACAGTGTGATGGAAATGTAGGTCATTACAATGACTGACAGGCAGGCCAAATGCTACTGGCAGAGACATTTCACAAACATTCTTTCTGCCGTTCTTCCATCATGAGGCAAGGACACACCACAGGACTCAATGTATGTTGTTAGCGGCACAGATGGAACAAAGTTGGTGAATGGCATTGCATGAGCTTACTAGTCGGGTGATGGTGCTGTCAGACTTTGGTTCATTCCAGGGTATTTGCCCAGCAGGCTGTCAGCAGATCTCTTGTAAAAGAGAAGAGAAGGAACTAGTGAAGGTTGGGGTCTGCAGTGGGCAGGCTGAGTTTCCTCTGAAGAAGTCTGCAGGGAGAGTAGATGTATGAGTGACTATGACAGACCCCATTGTTTGAGTTTTGTGTTAAGTACACACAGCACTGCAAAAACAGACATAAAACAAGATCCCTGTACTTGTAGCTGGACTGGCTTTGTGACCCCCTGACTCCATCCATTTCAAAAAGTGGTTGGAGGATACCGCTATTTTCCTTCCACTCAAAGAAGGCATCATCCTACTCAGTTATTAGCCAGCTCCAATTTCACATACGCACTTTTTCTTGGTGTCCGTCCATTGCCCTTCTTTGAATGGTTTTAGCTCTTTAAGTGTCAGAGGGGTAGCCGTGTTAGTCTGAATCTGTAAAAGCAACCAAGAGTCCTGTAGCACCTTATAGACTAACAGAGGTATTGGAGCATGAGCTTTTGTGGGTGAATAATAAAAAGGAGTCATATAAAAAAAATGGAAACTAGGTCAGATTACAAAGGATGAATATAGGCAAATAACACAAGAATGCAGGGGCAAGATTAGAAAGGCAAAGGCACAACATGAGCTCAAACTAGCTATGGGAATAAAGGAAAACAAGAAGACTTTTTATCAATATATTAGAAGCAAGAGGAAGACCAATGACAGGGTAGGCCCACTGCTCAGTGAGGAGGGAGAAACAGTAACAGGAAACTTGGAAATGGCAGAGATGCTTAATGACTTCTTTGTTTCGGTCTTCACTGAGAAGTCTGAAAGAATGTCTAACATAGTGAATGCTTATGGGAAGGGGGTAGGTTTAGAAGATAAAATAAAAAAAGAGCAAGTTAAAAATCACTTAGAAAAGTTAGATGCCTGCAAGTCACCAGGGCCTGATGAAATGCATCCTAGAATACTCAAGGAGTTAATAGAGGAGGTATCTGAGCCTCTAGCTATTATCTTTGGAAAGTCATGGGAGACAGGAGAGATTCCAGAAGACTGGAAAAGGGCAAATATAGTGCCCATCAATAAAAAGGGAAATAAAAACAACCCAGGAAACTACAGACCAGTTAGTTTAACTTCTGTGCCAGGGAAGATAATGGAGCAAGTAATTAAAGAAATCATCTGCAAACACTTGGAAGGTGGTAAGGTGATAGGGAATAGACGGCATGGATTTGTAAAGAACAAATCATGTCTAACCAATCTGATAGCTTTCTTTGATAGGATAACGAGTCTTGTGGATAAGGGAGAAGCGGTGGATGTGGTATACCTAGACTTTAGTAAGGCATTTGATACGGTCTCGCATGATATCCTTATCGATAAACTAGGCAAATACAATTTAGATGGGGCTACTATAAGGTGAGTGCATAACTGGCTGGATAACTATACTCAGAGAGTAGTTATTAATGGCTCCCAATCCTACTGGAAAGGTATAACAAGTGGGATTCTGCAGGTGTCTGTTTTGGGACCGGCTCTGTTCAATATCTTCATTAATGACTTAGATTTTGGCATAGAAAGTACGCTTATTAAGTTTGCAGACAATACCAAACTAGGAGGGATTGCAACTGCTTTGGAGGACAGGGTCAAAATTCAAAATGATCTGGACAAATTGGAGAAATGGTCTGAGGTAAACCAGATGAAGTTCAATAAAGACAAATGCAAAGTGGTCCACTTAGGAAGAAACAATCAGTTTCACGCATACAGAATGAGAAGAGACTGTCTGTCTAGGAAGGAGTATGGCAGAAAGAGATCTAGGGGTCATAGAGGACCACAAGCTTAATATGAGTCGACGGTGTGATACTGTTGCAAAAAAAAGCAAACGTGATTCTGGGATGCATTAACAGGTGTGTTGTAAACAAGACTCGAGAAGTCATTCTTCCGCTCTACTCTGCGCTGTTTAGGCCTCAACTGGAGTATTTTGTCCAGTTGTGGGCACCGCATTTCAAGAAAGATGTGGAGAAATTGGAGAGGGTCCAGAGAAGAGCAACAAGAATGATTAAAGGTCTTGAGAACATGACCTATGAAGGAAGGCTGAAAGAATTGGGTTCATTTAGTTTGGAAAAGAGAAGACTGAGAGGGGACATGATAGCAGTTTTCAGGTATCTAAAAGAGTGTCATCAGGAGGAGGGAGAAAACTTGTTCACCTTAGCCTCTAATGATAGAACAAGAAGCAATGGGCTTAAACTGCAGCAAGGGAGATTTAGGTTGGACATTAGAAAAAGTTCCTAAATGTCAGGGTAGTTAAACACTGGAATAAATTGCCTCGGGAGGTTGTGGAATCTCCATCTCTGGAGATATTTAAGAGTAGGTTAGATAAATGTCTACCAGGGATGGTCTAGACAGTATTTGGTCCTGCCATGAGGGCAGGGGACTGGACTCGATGACCTCTCGAGGTCCCTTCCAGTCCTAGAGTCTGTGAATCTATGAATATCCACTTGGTCGGACATGCATCCGACGAATTGGGTATTCACCCACGAAAGCTCATGCTCCAATACGTCTGTTAGTCTATAAGGTGCCGCAGAACTCTTTGCTGATTTTAGATCTCTAAATTAATTGGACTGAATCTCGCATTATAGATTCATTTCTTTTAAGGGGCTGTAACACTTTGCAAACCAGTTTTGTACAAATGATGATGAAGAACCGATACAGTGACCTTCCAAAGTGTAATTGCTGCGTACTTGTACATTTATATTATGGTAGCACACAGCGGACTAAGTCAGGATCCAAGTTCCTATTGTTCTGGGTGTGAAACCTTGAGAGAAGTATTTCTTCCGCTCTACTCCATGCTGATTAGGTCTAAACTGGAGTGTTGTGTCCAGTTCTGGGTGCCACTTTTCAGGAAAGACTAATTGGAAAAAGTCTAGAGAAGATCAACAAAAATGAGTAAGTCTAGAAAACATGACTTATGCGGGAAGATTGAAATAATTGGGTTTGTTTTAGTCTAGAGAAGAGAAGACTGATAGGTGGACATAAGTTTTCAAGTACATAAAAGATTGTTACAAGGAGGAAGGAGAAAAATGTTCTCGTTAACCTCCCGGGGATAGGACAAGAAGCAATGAGCTTAAATTGCAGCAAGGGCGGTTTAGGTTGGATGTGACATTAGGAAAAACTTCCTAATTGTCCGAGTGGTTAAGCACTGGAATAAACTGCATAGGGAGGTTGTGGAATCTATTGGAGATTTTTAAGAGCAGGTTAGACAAACACCTGCCAGGGATTGTCTAGATAATACTTAGTCCTGCCATGAGTGCAGGGACTGGAATAGATGACCCCTCAAGGTCCCTTCCAGTCCTACAGTTCTATGATATGTCGGGTACATTCTCCCCAACCTAAATGACTGATGTCCTGGCAGTGTGATATCTATGATGGGCAATTTTATCTTCTGTGTCTATTGGCATGCTCAAGTAGTACCAAAAGGTACACATAATAAGTGAGTATTGCTTGTGGGCGTTTACTCTCTAATGACAGTAGCAAAATTAAGAATGTAGTCTACAGATTGGCTTCTAGTTTTACTTCTGCTAGGCACCTCTATAAAACTTCTCACTCTTGCTGTTGATAGAATTAGGCAAATTCACCCTAGCTCCAGTGGAGAGCTTTTCTGGCGAATTTCCTGGTGTTTGTCCTTTCACTCTGATCTTCATGGAATGAAGTATTCCCCTGCCACCAGATGTAGTTTGATTGTAGAATGGAAACATATAAAGATTCACCACCTCCTTCAATTTGTATGCTTGCATGAGCTATTTTTTAATCAAATTTTCCAGATTACTGGAGTGTCTTCCACAATTCTGCCTCCATCGCTTTTGAAGCAGAAATGAATCCACAAGGACAAAGCATGTCCCGGTGGAGGGTTGGATGGAACCTTCTCCCAACTCTTGTACATAATGTAATTCACTTTTCAGTTGCTGTGGTATCATATAGACTAATGACTCCCATCTATCTGCAATTTTCTCATTTACTGTGGGACTAAGATTGGGCAATACACCTCTATCTCCCAGTTCTACAGAAGACATGATTACTTTGGCATACCATCACCACTTGTTTGCCGACTGGTTTTTCTGTTTTTTTTAATTAGCTAAATTATATGCATAGCAAAGTTTGCATCTCAGGTCCTTCACATGCTGCTGATAGGTTACCGCAGCTTGCCTTTGCTGTTGGATTTCAAAGTACAAATCAGTTGATAGCAAAGGATGCCTGCCAAGCATAGAAAGTATGGGGTCTCTCCCCCTGCATCATTCTTAGCACAATTACATACCAATCCTTTAACTAGCAACTATAGCTGAGAAAGATCCTTTTGTCTTTTCCTGCAGGTTAGTGTTTACCCCACCTAGAGTATCTGCTTGTCAGCAGCAGATTTATTAAACTGTATTGGGAGAATTTTCAGTCTCCCATAAAGTCTCCCAGACTTTATATCTATTCTCCATTAGCCAGCATTTAAAGAAGGCTGTTTATTGGAGTTAGTGCCTGACTATATGTCCGTACACATAAATGCCTTTTGCAGTTCAGATTTCTTGACGATAAATATGCTCTATACCTTTAAGGACTAGCCCTGAGTTAAAAAGGCTTCTGCAGAAAGATTGCCCTGGATTAAAGGAGCTATGAGGGAAGAAGGCATTCACAATGCCCTGTTTCCGCAGTGGTCCAGAGACCAGACAATAATGCCCCAAGTGTAGATGATGCTGGCTGAAGCAGAAGATGGCTGGGATGCCCAGAGGATACAGTGATTCTGTGCCTCCTTTAGCAGCTAGCTTCACTGTGACCATTCTAAAGATCCCATTACAGATTAACGTTGCTATCCCACAATGCAACCATTGACTGGAATCAGTGGTACAAATGTTTCTGGCACCTGCGTCAGTGTTGGGGCTGTTCTCAAAACACTGAGCACTTGAAAAAAGAATTCTAAGCATCCATTTTTTCAAAGAGCCACCTGAGGGATTAGAGAGACCGGAGTCCAAGGTGATATCTGTTGCAGTTATTAGGCCTACAGCTCTGAAAATGCTCGAGTAACTATATTTCAACAGGTAGCACTGCGAGTACTTTACACGTCACTCTGGCTACCTTCAGAAATATGTGACAATCCCAGAACAGTGTTGGAAGACTAAAACTAACCACTCTGAAAAATTACATAGCCTGCTAGAACCAGCTGTATCCCCTTCTTTCACCCTAAACAGTAGTCATCCTCACCAGTTTGAAAGGGATGGACATATGGGGAAAGGATGGCTCGTTATACTGGGAGGCTGCTGTGATGGGAACGCTCATTAGCTGGTGGGGATGGGTGAGAAACTCGAGGGACTCCAGAAGAGTTTCCTAACTTGGAGGAGGCTTGGCATGTTCGTTCAGGGGGTTCTGGCAGGACTCAGTGGCTATGGAAGGGGATCAGATCTGGAATTTGGTGGTGCATATGTAACAGGGCCAGTTTAATGACTCAGGGAGCCATGCAGGGGGACCCTACTGTTGAAGTTGAGGAGAGCTGCAGGCCTTCAGTACTTCTCAGAGTCTAGCTGCACTTCTTAGTAATTCAGTGCTGGTTTTATCTTTGCTGTCCCAATGCAATGGGTATGATGCTAATTCACAGCCAGAAACTAACACAGTGCTGGCAGATTGACAGAGGTATTAGAGACTGGTGCCTCTCCAAGCACTTTTTTTGAAAATGTAGTGTCAGGAAACCCCAAGGTGTTTATGCTGCCTCCTTTCTTTTAGGAGATTTCCCGTTCTGTATCAATGCTGTATCTTCCCCTTTTATTACAGCTTGTGAGCCACCTGCACGCATCTCTAATGGACGGGACAACCGCGGCTGGAAAAATGTTTTCCTTGTTGGCTCAAGTGTGAGCTACTCCTGTAACCGTGGTTGGTCACTTGTTGGAGTATCCTCCATTCGATGTACAGCTGGTGATGGGGAAACTCCGCGCTGGGATGCCCCTGCCCCTGAGTGCAAAGGTGATTCATTTCTTCATCGCACTAGAATGACTGAGATTAGAAAAGGGTGGAGGACACATTGCAATGACCTGGGGGCTAGTTAACATCTTAGCCCTTAAATACTGAAAATATGTAGAGCCATGGGCCAACTCAGTGCAGACTCAGTGGCTATAGAAGGGGTTCAGATCCGGAATTTGGTGATGCAGATGTAGCAGGACCATTTAATGACTCAGGGAGCCATGCAGGAAGACCCTACTATTGAAGTTGATGGAAGCTGCAGGCCTTCAGGACTTCTCAGTGTCTGGCTGCAATTCTCAGTAATTCAGTGCAGTTATTCAGTGTCATGAGCATGTGAACAACAATCCCTGTGGTCTCTAAAGGTCTCAGAACCATTTTAAGAGTATTTTACATGTCGCTGTTTTTATCTTTGCTCTCCCAATGTCTTGGGTATGATGCAAATTCACAGCCAGAAACTAACAGAAAGCGCTGGCAGATTGTCAGAGGTATTCAAGGCTGGTGCCTCTCTAAAAACTTCTTTTTGGAAATGTAGTGCCAGGAAACTCTGACAGTAGTTATGCTGCCTGCCTTCCTTTAAGGAGATTTCCCATTCTGTATCAATGCTGTATTTTTCCCTTTTATTCTAGCTTGTGAGCCACCTACACGCATCTCTAATGGATGGGACGACCGTGACTGGAGAAATGTTTTCCTTATTGGATCAAGTGTGAGCTACTCCTGTAACCGTGGTTGGTCACTTGTTGGAGTATCCTCCATTCGATGTACAGCTGGTGATGGGGGAACTCCGCGCTGGGATGCACCTGTCCCTGAGTGCAAAGATGATTCATTTCTTCATCACACTAGAATGACTGAGATTAGAAAAGGGTGGAGGGCACATTGCAATGACTTGGGGGCTGTTTCAGATCTTAGTCTTTAAGTATTCAATATATGTGGAGTCATGGGCCAACTCACTGCAGATTCCTCCTTTGCAGCATACCAAAGACTTCCAGCTGGGATGCCCACTGCCAGCATCCTCTCTGCCCTGGCACTCGTACACATGATCTGCCCTGACCTATGCCTTAACTTATGCTTGATCTTCCCATTCCAAGGTTCCTGAATTCTTCCCTCAGACACACCCCTCACCTGACCCAGGTCTTGTTTTGTGGTTCCCAATCCAGCTGTGATAGTGGCACTTCTAATTAGAATCCCCTCTGTGTGTGGTGTCAGTATGTTTTGTGGGGACAATCTGAGTTCAAGTTGGAAAGACCCCTGTGGCTTGATTTAGCAACAGGAAGCTGGGGTGGAGACAGCTAGCAGCATGTTAATGCACTGGCCACTCCATTGCCCCACCTGTAGTATTCCCATAATCCCCAGGGACATCTGCCAGCAGTCCCAGTGTCACCGTGACTTGAGTGCAGGGAGAAATTATTAGCACATCTACCCCTGGAAATAGAACTTTCTTGGAATGCAAGGTTGAGAAAATCTGCTGCTGTTTTATAGGCATGGCCATGTATTCTCCACGTGTTGGGATTGCATAGAAAATGGATCAACAGACATAAATGTTGGGGCTTTGAACATCTTAGACTTAATGCTAAAATTTTCGACATTTGTCATTTCTCCTCATGAGTCTGCTGTCACGGGCCTATGGTTTTGAAATGGAATAATTATTCTCCCAGTGAACAAGTCTTCCCCCATGGGTAGTGTCTCTACTGTGACTTTGGAAGAAAATTTACTAACACACAAAGAAGCCCTCTTAGTGTGGAGTAAGTGTGTCCATGGGATGAGTTAGTGTGGAATTAGGTATTGCCCTTTCAATTCACAGCCCTGCTATTTCACCCTAATTTTCCCATGCAGACAAACCCTTTGTCTGAACAAAAACATTTTAAACCCTTTTGTTTATTGGTGTTTCTCAGAGATTCCTCGTTGTCCAAACCCAGTGATTCAAAATGGAAAACAGATCTCTATACGTGAAACTGATTATACAGTTGGAAACCATGTTGAGATTCAATGTGAATCTGGCTACATCCTCAAAGGCAGCAAGTCGATTGAATGCCAGGCAAATGGGACGTGGGATCCTCCACTGCCATCTTGTATTAAGGGTAGATATAAACACAACTAAAGCATCCTGCTGAGGAAAAAATAGATTCCTATAAAATCCTAGAAACCACATCTGAGAAGATGCAAACCCATCAGATCTGTTTCTAGGTGGGGTCTATTGGGAGGACCCCCCCCCCCACAGGGCATTGATTCACAAAGGCCTTTTCCCTCCCTGCCTTCATCCCCAGATATGGGTGAGGTCATTTGATAGATGGATCTGTTGCTTATAGACTAATCTCCAGGGCTTTTTCTAATCAAGGCTTAAATATGTCCATCAATAGAGCTTCACATGCAAGAGTCTCTTAGAGACTCTTCTTCCTAGCGTTCAGCCTAAAATTTCCTTTTCTTAATCTTCCCCCTATTAGTCCCAGCTCAGCCTCCTTGTAACATCCTCACAATTCTCCCCCTTCTTCACAGGTAGGGGTGGGCAGCGGCGGTGGGAGAGCGATTACACTGCGAGGGAGACGTTGTGGGATGGTTCAGCAGTGGGACTGAGGCACTTGTGGGACTCGGGAAGGGTGGGTAGGTTGCAGGAAGGTTGGGCTGTTTGCCTCGGTGATTCTGGAAGGACTAAGCACCAGAGGAGGGTGGTTTGGCTAATTTACTGATGTGGGGCTTGATCCATCAGCAGCTTCCCTAAAGTGTAGTAGGTAAATTCTCTTTAAAACAGGAAGTGCTGGATTCTTCTGTAACTTCTCTGGCTTCCCTGAAGCCACTCCTCTCTCTCTCTCTGTCTCTCTCTCACTCCACTGAGAACCAGGGCAATCAGGCCTTACATTTGTCTGTCTAAGGTGTTCGTACTGTGCCCGTCACTGTGGTATCTTTGGCATCCTGCAGGATGAAAGTTACTATAGAAGCACAAGACACTGTTGAGGACCAAGTTCTGCTCTTGGTTCCACTATATAAACCCAGAGTAAATCCACTGACTTCCATATACTTCTCCCTCACTACAGAGGAGGCTAATTCTGTAATAGACCAAAGACTATTTTTTAAAAGGCCACAAGTGTGCCTGGGAGTGAACTGCATGCTCACAGTTGTCCCAAGACTGCCAATAAGACTTCCTTAAATGAACCAACAAAGCACCTGTGCTCTGCTGCTCCACATGTGGACTTTCAGCTGCTGATGTTTCCAGGAAATGCCCATGATACACAGTACTGGGTGGGATTTCACTCACACCCTTTTCTTGTTGAACTCATGATGTTTGTTTCTCCAGAGAGAGAGAGATGCACTGTGGGTTTGGTGTTGACTCTATGCAATTATTCAGTGTTGTGAGCACGTGAACAATGATCCCTGGGACCCCTGCAGGTCAAAGAGCCATTTTAAGAGTGTTTTTGCATGTTGCTGTTTTACTTTCCCAATGCCATGAGTGTAATGCTGATTCACAGCCAGAAACTAACAAAGTACTGGCAGATTGTCAGAAGTATTAGACACTGGTGCCTCTCCAAGCACCCTTTTTTGGAAATGTAGTGTCAGGAAACCCCACAGTAGTTATGCTGCCTCCCTTCTTCTGGAGATTTCCCCTTCTGTATCAATGCTGTATTTTCCCCTTTTATTCTCACTTGTGAGCCACCTGCACTCATCTCTAATGGATGGGACGACGGCGGCTGGAGAAATGTTTTCCTTATTGGATCAAGTGTGACCTACGACTGTGACCGTGGTTGGTCACTTGTTGGAGTATCCTCCGTTCAATGTATAGCTGGTGATGAGGGAATTCCCTGCTGGGATGCACCTGTCCCTGAGTGCAAAAGTGATTCATTTCTTCATTGCATTAGAATGATTGAGATTAGGAAAGGGTGGAGGGCACATTGCAATGACCTTGGGGCTATTTAACATCTTAGCCCTTAAATATTGAAAATATGTAGAGTCATGGGCCAACTTATTAGAGATTACCCTTTTGCAGCAGACCAAACACTCCCTGCTGGGATGCCCACTGCCAGTGTCTTCTCTGCCCTGGTACTCGTACATATGATCTGCCCTGACCTATGCCATAACTTATGGTGGTATCTAAACAAAGCCTTTGGCATCCTGCAGGATGAAAAGTGTCAGAGGGGTAGCTGTGTTAATCTGTATCCACAAAAACGAGGAGTCTGGTTGCACATTAAAGACTAACAGATTTATTAGAGTATAAACTTTTGTGGGTAAAAATCCACTTAAGGTGGGTCTCTTGAAGTAGAATTTTTCTTGAAATCCCTTCTCATGAAAAATTTCAGGGGCATTTTCGTTTTGTTCAGAATGAAACTGTTTTTTAAAAAGCACAATATATTTCATATGAAATTTTCATCTTCTGGCCAGCTCTAATTGAGAATATGCAACACCTTTCAGGATCATATGTCAGATACAGACTGTCTGAGACAGCCATATAGATAATAGTTCAGATCAATAAGGAGCAAGCATGCTTGTGAGGATAGGACCTTGTCGTCTTCAGGGTAATCACATTCCCTCTGTTTCTGTTTTTCAGGAGAAGCAAATGGATTCTCAACATGGTTCATGAGAGTGTAAAGTTTCTCCGCTGGGGTGTGTGTCTGACAGAACTGAGAACCCTGCTGGAAGCACAGAAACTGTATCTGGAGATTGCGAAACATAAGCGGGACCTACAAAAATACAATGAATAGCTGAATTCTGTGACCCCTTACTGTGACAAACTGTCTCGTTTGGATGCAGTTTGTATAATTTGTACATATGATTGTTACTATTTGCAGAGAACTTGCTAATACATCTAGTGATCCAGGAAGAGATTAGCCAGTACCTCAGAAATCAGATATTTTTTCATGCTGTGTGCCAGTGATTAAAGTTTTTTGGGTTTTTTTGCTCTTTCCTTTCAATCTGACAAATATAAGTCCCTACTTGATAAACAAGAGAATGAAATCCCTAATACGTTTGGGGAGAGAGGGTGCTATAGTAACAGGAGCAAAGAATCCTGTGGCACCTTATAGACTAACAGACGTTTTGGAGCATGAGCTTTCGTGGGTGAATACCCACTTCCTCAGATACATGTAACAGTATAGTAACAGGGTTGAATTCAGATTCCTTTCAGTTCGGAAAGGGAAAACAAGCTAAGAGAAACTAGATTAAAATGTACAGAAGTAAATCTTCAGTTGACTCACTCAAGCTTCAGACCCTTTGCAGAATACACCAACAACCTTCAGCTTTCAGAAATCACCCAACTGTTGCATATGTTTAAGCTTAATGCATTATAACCCAAACATATTTAAAGTAGTGAATGGCTATTTAATTGCCTGATTTCCATGAACTTTAGGGGCGTCTCTGTTCATAAATCCCTGTGCCCCACTGAAAATGTAAAGCTTAAAGCCAATTTTCTGCCCTATCCTCTTAGTTAAAAAGTCAACAGTTTTTTTCCTTCCCAATCTGACCAAATCTTTTTTTGATTGACATCAGTGCTGATCTCATCTGTAGCATTTCTATAGCCTCACACACACACCCACGAACTGATGGTGAAAATTTAACTGTAGAGCAGCAACCCGTCAACCATTTCTCCATTGCCCAGTGAATGATAGGGGTGTCCTCTAACCTATGCCTTTGTGATCAAGTAATTATTTCTGCCCTGCAGGGCTACAATAAAGTGCAATGTAAAAACTGCTGATTTGTCTTTTGTTTTTATAATTTTCTCCCTTTTGGCTGTAATACGGGAATCTGCCCAGCATGTTTAAAGGCCCTTTTCCTGCTGAGGAGTGAAGCACCAATATCTCACACAGGCCAGTGAGCCTTCACACCAGGGACTCGAAGGGGCATGGGACAGCCCCTCCTCTCACACCTACAGATGGTTAGAGTTGAAACTTATTTGGCCAGGTAGCTTAGGAGGCAGCCTGTCCTACTGTTGCCAGGGTGGTATCTGTTCTGTGGAATTACAGGGGAAGGTCCATCTCTAGCATGGATCGGTTTGCCTCTGTAAGGCAGAGGGAGCTTTGAGTCAGATACATCCCCAGTGTAATGACATTAGCGGAGGTGGATGGAGTAACAGCAGGGATGAATTTCACCCACAGGATAAGTAGAAAGGATCCTTTGGTAACTGGGCTGCCTCTTGTGTTTCAGAAATCATCCCTGTTTCGGGGGTGGGGGGGAGGTGATCAGCACAGGGTGGCATAGTGCTGCTGTATCAGAATAACTTTGAGATTGTTACTTTTCTGCTCTGGGGACAATGCTGCATTTCCGTTCCCCCGAGAAATCTTAGCTGTACGGTGCTCAGTGTTACGGTACTAACTGCAGCTGTATCCGGCTCTACTCCTTGCTCTGTGTGCCATGAGCACAACACTACAGAGGGGGCTGGGCAGCATGTGCACACTCTGCCCATCCCCTTCCTGGCCCCCTGCAGGTGCAGCACACAGACTCTCACTTCCCCTGGCTTCATGTGCCTATGGGTGGCTATGCCTGGGATCCGTGTTGCACAGTGCACAGGGTGAGGAGCGGCTGCAGCCCTGCCTGGACTGCGCTATCACCACCTTTCTCTGGGAACTCACCTGGCACCATGATGTCACTTCCCTCTGGCTGGACCCTGCGGCTCCTGGGGACCCTGGTACTCATGCTGCCACCTGGGGGAGCTCTCAGTGAGTAGGAGGATCAGCCTCTTCCTTCAATCCCATCCCCACCTTCTCCCTTCTCCTGGCTTTCCCCTTTACCTGCATCCCTTGACTCTCCCTTTGCTTCCCTCTGGCAAACTCCTGGGTGCTTGTGGTTGCTGAAGATCCCATGCTGTTCTTGCTGCTCTGATCCTTGTTTCCTGGCCAAATTCTAGTTCTGCCTTGCTACATTTCTCCTGCAGTTCCAAATGGAGACAGTGCTTTTCTTTCCCTAAGGTTCCATTCCACAAAGCTCTTGAGCACATGCATAAGTTTTTAAGCACACAGGTAGTGTTGACTTCCATGGGGCGACTCCCATGTTTCAAATTAAGCTCACACTGTAAATGCTTGGACTTGACAGGTTGAAAAGAACTGTTTGGCCTGAGCCAAGTACTGTTTGGTTAGCCGTACGCAGGGTCTTGCAGGCTGTTTCTGTTAGGAGGAGGAATTGATGATGGAGCTTGGTATTTCTCTGATGCAATCCTGTTTATTTACAGAGAAAAGAGACAAGTCCTGATTCCCTGAAATAGTAGGAATCACACCGGAGACGCAGTTTTTTGCTCACAGGATTAATAGGCCAGCCACTAACAAATGTGAACTCTGTGGATGACAGGTCTGTGCCAGGTGGTGTTTGAAGAAGGGGTTCTAACTTCTAACAGTGACTAGCATTTCCCTGGTGCCTGATCAGTGTGATTGTGACCGGAATAGGACCACTGCTAATGTAATTGCTACTGGGCATAACTGACTTGGTGAGACAATCTCCATGTGGGATCTGCAGTGCGCACTCTGCCCAGCCTGACTGAGGCTAGGTATACAAGCTGGCTCAGGAACAGGAGTGCTTCTGGCTTTCCTGTGGGGATGTGCACTGAACTGACACCTATTGCAGTTGTGCAACCAGTTTCATGTTTTGTTTCTAAAAAGGAAATTGTCACGGCAGCCTGAAGCTCACTGAGCTGAGACAGTCCCACAATGCTGCTGTTTAAATGACTTGTCTGTTGGATTCCGGTTTAAACCATTCTTTAATTTGAAATTAACTAGAGGTTTGGACACCTGGTTATGTCTGTAGTCTGAGCTCGTTGCACACACCACTGGGCTTCTTTCGTTCCTCTGCCCTCCACCACAAGATCCCTGTGAGCCACCCTCCCACCCCACTCTGTTTCCCACGGGCCGGATTGAAAGTCCTGAAGGGCCGCAGTTTGCCCTCCCCTCTTTTAAATGGTACTGGTAGAACAGGCAGTGTTGAGATGGCAGGTATTATGTTAGAAGGTATTAATGGCTGAGATCAATCAGTTCTTTGATCTATTGACAATTACCAGATGCAAAAGCTCTGTTTGTTCCCCATCCATCTTCCAATTGTCCACATTTCACCAAACCAATAGGCTTCTGCCTACTGATGCTTGTAACACTCCCAGATAGTTTGGAATTGATTGGATGTGGTGTTCAGAAGTGATCATCTTACCAACGTGCAGAAGAGCTCTGTTCAAGCTCTAAGCTTGTGTCTCTCACCAATCAGAGATTCCCTCACCCATCGTGGTCCCAGGATATTAGAGAGACATGATGACAACATGGTTCTGCCATGAGGGCAGGGGACTGGACTCGATGACCTCTCGAGGTCCCTTCCAGTCCTAAAGTCTATGAAACTACAATACTGCATGTTACAGACAAACAGAAACACCATCTGGTTTAGGTTAGGGCTTTGCATTTCCCCTTCTAATTCCAAACGCAGGTAGAATCATATAGTGACTGCCACCCATATTCCCACTTGGTTTTGTTGTATGTTCCATGCAGTTTCCTTCCAATGACTGAGCTAAATTCTGGGCAATGGGATCGCATGGATCTGAGCGAGGGAGAGTAGAATATGGACCTCTGATTTTCCCAAGCTATGTGTCTCACATCACATTCTTGTAGAGGAGATTTCACCTCAGTAGGTTTTCCTGACTAAGTATGTCCCTATACTCTTCATATTTTACCCTGAGGTTATTGTGTTGATCCACCCTACATTCCCAATGCTGTTTGGAAGACTAATGTTGGCACATTGATTCCAGCCGGGATGGTGATTAAATATGGCTGCCGCCCAGGTTATAAGCTGATCCCTGAAAGAAGGCAAGGGCATGTTACTTGTCTTCAAAATTTGACCTGGTCTTCAGCTCCGAACTTTTGTCAGAGTAAGTGTTTGGCTAAATTATCTTTGTTTTAATTGAGCAAATTTAACACCAATGGGGAAATTGTGCTTATAGTCAGCTTGTGTATGGTTCAATATGTAAAGATGGGGGTGAGAGAGAAGGAAGGATAGTCAGGGTCTTCTCTCCCCGCTAATCCTGGGGATTATGGTTAGCAATTTGAGATGCAATCCTCATTCCCAAGTAAAAGGTCCAGAATGACAGAACAGGTCTTTAAATGCCCCAGATCCGTCCAGATGAGAACCCCACCCAAAGACAACAGTAGGACTGTCTTCCCAGGATCTTCTTGCAAGGCTTGGAGTAAGTGGTGTGCTAGTGGGAGGGGTGTGTTGGGGTGTTTCACAGCACACAGCACTGCAGAGATTCTGGGTAAAGCTGAAGGCAAACCCATAGGCAGCTGCGCACGGGTCCCCAGGGCTGTCTGCGTGGAGCAGTCCAGTACTGGGAAGGTAAAACGGTAGCTTAAAGTTTGTATATACTCCTGGGCTATGAATTCCATGCTGTGCCTCTTAAAATCTGCCACCTTTACATTTCTATGCTTATAGACAGATCTGTTGCCTCCATCCACCATCTCCTAAAGTAGATAGCGATCAATATAGATCACATCATACCACCTGCCTTCTTACACATAGCATGGTCATAACAAAGACTCACAGTAGCACCTGCTGTCTGTGATGAAGGCCAAAAATACTCTGCCAGCTGCAATCAGCACAGCTGCCATAAGAACAATGAAAATGAAGGCCCTTGACCCACATGCTGTTTCTGCCCAGGAGAAAAAACTCTCTAAAACCAAGTCTTTTCAGCAATGTCAAGGAAATGCCAATTTTCTATAGCTTGAAAACGTTTCAGCTCCACCGGTTAAAATGAATCTGCAGCCACACAATTGTCTTTGTTGTGATTTAACGCTGTTGCTATTGTTGGTGTTTCTCAGAAGTTGGTTGTCCAGCTCCAGATGTTAACAACGGGACACCGATGCCTAGACCTGGAGAGGAGACCTATGCATTTGAGGACAGAGTTACAATTGAATGTGATTTTGGGTATGCTATCAAAGGCAATAACAACGGAAATGCTCAAATTCATTGCAAACATGATGGCATATGGGATCCTGCCGTACCAGTTTGTGAACCAGGTCAGTATAAATGGTGGAGAACTGTGATTCTTCCAACTCTGGCCTGGTGGCTCCTGACCCTGGTGGGAAATCGTCAGCTCTGCTGTGACTGCTAGGCCAGCCTGAGTATGACCCAGTCCCCTACAGGCTGGGACCCTGAGATTCAGTGCATCTCATAGCAGCCTTTGTTACTGGGGGTTGTATGGAGTTCCTGGTACAGATTAAAGATGCTATCCCCCTGTGCTCCTCTTAAGGGAGGATAGTGGTGCAAAGGCAAACTGCAGCTCTGTGTCTGAGTAGTGGAGGGGATCAGGTCTCAAAATGCTCAGCACCTGAAAAGAGTTTTTTAGGCATCCAATTATTTTCCAAAGGCCTTGTGAGGATTTTAGTCACTCAAAGGCATTTTCCGAGCTGTGGGTGTATGTACATGAGCAGCCCTGGGATTAGTTTACCATCATGCTATCAAATGTGTATTAAGTCCATGGGTCATCTCCAATGACTAAAACCATCCACTAAGAACAACTGTATTACCGCTCAGACCTAGGGCTATCTCCTTGTATCACCCTAACTAACCTCCCCCTTCGCTAGTTTGGAAGAGATGGGCAGCTGGGGATAAGGATGTCTCTGTGTATCTACAGGGAAGGTTTAGTTGTAGGGGTGGGACTGAAGTGTTTGTTGGGGGACTCAGAGGGTTTAGTAGCTTGGAGGAAGATTGGGAAGCTGGGAGAGCTTTGAGCAGCTAGAGGAGGTTCAGATCTGGATTTGGAGAAGTGGAAGTGTTACAGGGCCAGTCTACTGAGTCAAGGTCTGACCTTCGAGTCAATGGAAGCTGCAGGCGTTCAACATCTCTCTGGATCATCATCATCATCCCTGTTTCAGTGCTGTTCACGGAGCATGTGAATGACTGTCTCAGCAGCTGAACGGCCACATCAACATTTAACCATTATTCATTATTTTTTATTCATTATTATTCATTATTTTTGTGCGTGCTGTCCTGATGCCACGCACAGCAAGAGATGAACACCGAGATAGCAGGTTGTTGGCCATACCTGGAGTGTTCTTTCAGGTATTATGGAAAGACTGCTTTTTGCTGTAATGGCATCGGGAAATGCTGGGAATTTGTCACCTCCTTTTCTTGTTAGAGATTTTTATCTATGGTATAAATGTATTTTTCTCTCTTCAGTTCTAGTTTGTGCCCAACCCCCTAACATCTCTCACGGCCAGTACAATGACTGGGGCAAGAGAGTTTTTGTTGTTGGCTCATCGGTAACTTACAAATGTGACAGAGGCTTCTCACTTGTTGGAAAAGCCTCCATTCAGTGTGTCGCTGGTGATGAGGTCACTCCAACCTGGAGCGAGCCTACCCCTCAGTGTGAAGGTAACTCATTCTGCATTACACTAAAAGGACTCATATTGGGAAAGAGTAGAAATGATTTGGTGCAATGTGTCCCCATAACCCATCTGTCCCATTGCTGACCGTTCCTTTCCAGTGCCTTAAATGTTCCCAGCAACCTACTCCCAGAGACGCACGCTGCCAGTTTCCTCTCTCACTCAGCACCCATATATGTGATCTTCTGTTTGACCCACATCCAAGCTAATGCTAGTTCACGTTTCACACGATTTCTCCACCACCTGTGTCTGTCCCTTGTTCTGGCTACTGGTTCCCAGTATAGCTGTCCTGACAGCATCCCCTTAAGCCTAAAATCCTCCCTGTCTGCAACAGCAATATGTTTGCAGGAACAGTCTGAATCCAAAAAGTTGAAATGACCCTGGTGGCTTGACTTAGCAGCAGGAAGCTGCAGGGACGAGTGGGCATGCAGACGAGCGGACTCATCCCTGCAGCGCCTCCTGCTGGTGTCTTTGGGGAATTAGCTCTGTTCCAGCTCCGGAGCACCCTCTGCCGGCCGGTGATCCATCTGTACTCTGGCCCCCGTGTCCCTCCCTGGACCCAGTGCCCTTTTACCTGGGGTGCTACCCCTTGGCAGTAACCCCTTTAGTCTTAGGGTCTCCCCTCCCCAGGGAACCTCCACCCACTATCCCCACCTTCCCTCAGTGTATGGCTACTGTCAGTCATTGTCTAGCCCCACACTCTGGGGCAGACTGCAGTATCAGCCTACTCATCACTAGCAAGGAAGGTTTAGACCTGCTGCCTTGGCCTACCCCTGGGCTGCCCTCTGCAACCCCCAGTACCTGTTAGCCCAATGCTAGGCCGCAGCCTGGGACTTTCCAGGCTGGAGCTCCCCAGCTCCTCTGCCTTTCCCCAGCCCTGCTTCACTCAGGTACCTCGTCTCCAGCTCCCTTCAGCCAGGCCCATCTCACTTTACAGCTAGAGAGAGATTGACTGGGCTTCTGGCTTCCCTGGCCTTCTCATAAGGCCCAGTTGCTCAGTTTGGGGTGTGGCCCCAGCTGCAGCCACTTCCCTCAATCAGTCCAGCCTAAAGACTGCTTTTTCCAGTCACAGCCCCTTCCCAGGGCTGTTTTCAACCCCTTCAGGGCAGGAGCAGGGGTCCACCCTGCTGCAGGGCAACATGGAAGGTGTTCATGTATTGCATGCTTCATTGTCCCATCTCCACTATTCCCATAATCCCCCCCCCTCCCCCTCAGGAGACCTGCCAATAGTCAAATTTCATCACAAATCCAGTGCAATAAGAAATGATCTGTTGCGACTGCCTGTGGAAATAAGAACTTTCCTTAAAAAACAAAGGTCAAGAGCAAGATTCAGAAAATGTGATGTTCTTTTGTGGCCATGTGTTTTCACAATGTTCAGATTGCTTGGAAGATAGATCCAGCAGTCTACGTGTCTTGGCTTTCATTGTTCCCTGTCTTAGACTGAGCACCAACATCTTTACTGTTTTCCCTCAGTGATTAAAAATGGAAGGATGACAACAAAAATATTTGTATTTACATATCGTGTCACTCTTGAGTTTTCTTGTAATAAAAACTACCTAGTCAATGGCAGCAAAGAAAGCCAAGGCCTAGGTGACAGTAGATGAAATTTTCCTGTATCAGCTTGTGAGTGGGATGTATATAATGATGGGCTATGCTCTGACCACTTCTCTGACACACACGCTCAGATTCTGAATAATTACAACATATAGAGAGGTGTTGTGGTGCCAGCACGTGGCTGGGCAATGAAGACCTCGGAGTTCTCATCCTGGTTCTGCCATTGTCTTCCTCTCAGGCTTTGGGCAAGTCTCTTTGCTGCTTTGCCTCAGTTTCTCTGTTTGTAAAATAGTTTCCTTCCTTATTTGCCTTGCAGAAGCGTGGGGAGAATTAATCGGCACTTTAAAAAGATGTGCACTAAGTAATAAAAGGATCTGGAAAGCCTTGTTTGGTGTTTTGCAGAGACTCGGTGTCCAGTCCCACGTATTCAACATGGAAGCCTGAAATCTCCACTTCCGCATAACTACACTTACAGAACCAGTGTAACCTTTCAGTGTGATCCTGGCTACATCCTCAGGGGCCCTGATAGGATTCAATGCCAAGCTGATGGCAAGTGGTATCCCCAGCTACCCATTTGTGACCTAGGTAAGTGTGTGACAGAGTAAGGTGATTCTTTGGGGGGTGTCTATATTGAGGCAAATTTCTATAGTGTATAAAACTCATTATGTTGCATGTGGTATGATTTGAATGAATGTAATATAAATGATGTTTAATATATTGCCTGTATTTTCCCCCCAGCTTCCTTTCTTCCATTTTATGTTTATCTAGGCTGCAGCCTTTTTCTGTTGAAGTTCCTTTCTCATTTTCTTTTGGGAATCAAATGAGCACCAGAGAGTTCAGACCTCCGGGGAAAGCAATTGGCGAGAAAAGACAGGGGGTAATTGCCTGGGTTTAATACTGAAAGACCAGGTGAGACTTGCTGCGGAGAGCAGAGTCTGAGGCCAGTCAACACCAGATACAAACAGCTCTGAGTTTGGGAGGTAATTTAAATGCTGGGGCAGTTAATCTTCATCTGCAGGCACTAAACTGGGAAGACTGCAGAGTGGAAAAGCTGGATTTTGACTTCGGGGTGTTTGTTCGTGGAATGTTTTGGTGCCTGTCCTTTCCCAGCTCAGGGGAGGACAAAGGAAACACCTTTCATGCAAGAGAGCAAGAAAGCACCTGTGACTTTCATTTTACAAAAGCTACACATGCCACCTGAGGTATCCCTGTGACAGTATAGAAGAGGACAGCAGTCCTCTAAATGTCTTGGCTTTCATTGTTCATTGTCTTTAGACTTAGCACAAACATCTTTGTTTTCCCTCAGTGGTTGAAAATGGAAGGATGACAACAAAAAATTTGTATTTTAAATATAGTGTCACTCTTGAGTTTTCTTCAAGCAAAAGCTACCTAGTCAAAGAAAGCTAGTGCATAGGTGGCAGTAGATTAATTTTTCCTTTATCATCTTGTGAGTGGGATCACAGAATATTAGGGTTGGAAGAGACCTCAGGAGGTCATCTAGTCCAACCCTCTGCTCAAAGCAGAACCAATCCCCACCTAAATCATCCCAGCCAGGCCTTAAAAATCTCTAAGGATGGAGATTCCACCACCTCCCTAGGTAACCCATTCCAGTGCTTCACCACCCTCCTTGTGAAATAGTGTTTCCTAATATCCAGCCTAGACCTCCCCACTGCAACTTGAGACCATTGCTGCTTGTTTTGTCATCTGCCACCACTGAGAACAGCCAAGTTCCATCCTCTTTGGAACCCCCATTCAGGTAGCTGAAGGCTGCTATCAAATCCCCCCTCTTCTCTTCTGCAGACTAAATAACCCAGTTCCTTCAGCCTCTCCTCGTAAGTCATGTGCTCCAGCCCTTAATCATTTTTGTTGCCCTCCACTGGACTCTCATTTAATGTTTAACCAGCAGCTATAGAAGTTACTAAATGGCCTTATTCTAGTAAGGACAGCTAAAGTCTGTCTCTTGAAACAATCTATTTTGGATAATTTGAAATACTGATTCCAATGCTTTTTAAATCTAAGAATATGTCTACAGTGCAATTCAAAATCCATGGCTGGCCTGTGCCAGCTGACTTGGGATCCCGGGGCTCGGGCTAAGGGATTGTTTAATCTAAGGTATTACAGCACAGACCTCTCTCAAGTTAAAGAACTAATTATAATAGGTGGCAGCAGGAGTAAATTGTTATATGGACCAACCACTAGAGGAAGATGCACAACACACTAAGACAATGGATTATATATGCACTAATAGCCTCATTGTACACAGCACATAGCCAAGTATTTAGATTTGGCAAATTCTTTCGCTTAGACTAAGTGGATGAGACTTGGGTCTGCCATATTAGAGATCTGGATTCTCTTCCTAGCTTGTGTAACAGTCATTCAGGGAGGATGGGTTGCTCTGTGTTAACTTGTTAATGATCCTGTGCCCTTTGAAACTCACCAGCCAGTAGAAATAATCAGAGTTGAACTCAACTTCTGGTTCCCAAAACAGTACACCTTCTCCTAGTCCAAAGGATATTTTGATGTGAAGGATGGAGATGCACAGTTCTCAGTTGCACATGGCAATGCCTCGCAGAGAATGCTCATTGAGAACAGCATGTTTGGGGGTTTTATAAGTCACTCTAGGAAGTTCTGATGAGTAAAACTGAAGGGAAATGACAGATTTTGGCAGTTTGTAACTCATGGTGGTAGCAAGAGGCACCACACTGAGTCTTTCACATCCCTGCTGCAAATCACAGAACTGTTAGAGCTCTTAAAAAAAAACAGGAAAAAGAAAAACCCAGAGAGAGAGAGAGAGAGAACTTTTGTAAAGGGAAGTGGAAGGCAGCTCAATGTAGGGGTTGCTATGGGCTTCCCCTAGAATATATGAATGGGATCCCAGCAGCAGTCTGCAGGGTAGCCCAACTGATAGTACATGGGTTCTTGCTGTGGTAACGTGTAAGTAGGTTAAGTATGTCTTGTCTCTAAAGATGCAGATTCCTAAACATTTAGTCTGGCAAGCTCCTGACTAAGTGGCCAGCTGGTGATGGGAGACTGATGTAATATTCATAACTGCTTTTTCCTCTTCTTTTTGCCTTAGTCATAATCACCCAGGACAAACCCACAATTGTCCCTCCCGAAGGAGCAGAAGTAGCTGGGACTTCCTCAGGTAAATTGGAAGAACTTTGATTTGCTAAAAGTCTAGAATTTTGGGTTCAAATTGCCACTTGAATAAAAATGAAATGTACAGTGTGAAAGTCATTTTAATTTCTGTAATTCTGCTATTCACAGGTACAAATATAATGATGCTCACTTAGTGCTTGCCTAAAAACTTGATAGAGAGCTTGTTGTTCATGTGCACACTCCATGCTCTCCTGGTTTTCCTACCTCTCTCATTGTTCCTGCACCATTTCTTTTGGTTATCAAAGCTTTTTGGTGGGTCCTTCTCCCCCTTCCACTTTCCAAAGGATTCCCACAGCGTGCTGACCTTGGCCCATCCCTCTGATTCCTCTCAAAAGGAGAGTGACGTGGCCAATACCGTGAATAAGGAATATTATTGTCTGGGCTGATTGATGGCAGCTCTAATGAGAAGGATAGGGGCAGGGACCTCCTTTTTATTGTGTGGTTCTACAGCATTTAGCACAGTGGGGCCATGAGTCATGATTTGAGCCCTCACGCACTATTGCGACACAACTCATAACAACACTATTGGCTGCAGTAGGAGGTGGCATGTGAAAATCTTCTATCGCTCTATGGCATCCAAGCACTGATCATTTCAGTGGCACAAACTGTTTCTTAGGTGTAGATTTTCCTGGGACAAAGACAGTTAGTCTCCAACCATATGGTTATCCCAAGGATGAGAATTGAGGAATAGATAATTTACAGCTGAGAGAATTAGCTCTTGGAATGACAATGTGGTAATGCACCTAATGCATGTGGATCTTCTGCTTTGTGCAGACTTGACGGTATACTCAACAGAGAAATATTTAAGAAAATCAAGTGGGTAAAACACTAGGAGGGGGTTGACTCTAGCAGTTATTCAGCTTGACAGTTCTTTCACTGGCATGCTTGGGGGCTTTTCTTCAAATGTCTTGGGGAGAGACATGAGCAGTTGTGGATTTGAGTCTTTACAATTCAATATGTGTTGTCCTGTGCTTGGCAAGATACATTTCACTCCAGTCTGTTTGTGCGTGTTGATGTCTTTACATGCCTGGAATCTCTGCCAGCTTTTTGGTATTTAAAATAGTCAGCTGTGTGGAGAGCACCTCAAGTATTTTATAAAACTTTCTTTTCTGTACAGCTTCTGCGCTGAATGCTGCTGGCAACTCTGCTGAGCCTGAAGGTGAAGGTGAGGTACTGAGGGGAGAGAGCAAATACTTGAGCTGTTAGACTGGGTAGCGGAGTGCGCGTGGTGATCAGGGCTGTAGGGA
Organism: Gopherus flavomarginatus; assembly: GCF_025201925.1. Classification (NCBI taxonomy): domain Eukaryota; kingdom Metazoa; phylum Chordata; order Testudines; family Testudinidae; genus Gopherus; species Gopherus flavomarginatus. Next base: position 13,204,261 of record NC_066621.1, on the reverse strand, counting down.
GCTTCAGAACTGGGCTGGCCAGATACTTTCAATTGTTTTTCAAGTCTGTTACATGAAGGAACCCTTGAATGTTGCTGATCCATGTGGCTGCATTATGTGCATGAGATTGGAATCACTGAATTCCTGCCAAAAGCAAACTAAAAAGCCTTTCCTTCTAGTCAGTACTTTAGGGGGACCACAACTACAAATTTGTTTTTAACTCAACTGGATTTCTTTTTATGTGCTGATGGTGTTTTTCTACCTCCTTTTCCCCCAACAAACAGTTTCCTGCCTGGGTTTTAAAAGGTTTTTCATTGGGCTTTATTTAAACCACAAAAACAACAGCAAAACTTTAATGACCAAACTGCATATTTCTGCCAACACTATGAAACCTACAGTAATGATGAGCAATATGGGCATAAATGAATATGTACACTCCCTTTTTCATATTAAAATTATTAACATTAAAGGCTATAGATGTATTTTTTGAGGGTAAATAGGCTTCAAAATTTCCAGGAGCCATTGAAAAGCCACTTCACAGTATCAATGAAGGTCAGGAGTGCTATTTTTAATCTTTCGTACGTTTCCTTTAAAATGTTAGTCTGAGCATTCCTTTAACAGGAGTCTGGATTTCTAAATGCAAAACTCATTGACATCAGTGATTGTACTTCTATGCAGTCTGTGTCAAGGAATTAATTACCCATTCAGTATCTTCCACAGCCAGTGGTTAGACGATAAATGATCTTATTCTAGTAAGAACAGCAAAAGTCTGTCCATTGAAACCATCTATTTGGGAATTAGAAACACAGATTACAGCACTCTTTATATCTGTGATACCAGATAACATAACACCAACCTATGATGATATGCTAGTACAAAAATTGTGGTACCTGGTTTTGACAACCTGAGTATAATGATCCTGGCCTTTTCTTATCATTTTGGCAAATGTACGACAGGCCAGTGCAGGCTTGATAAATGAGATCCTAGAAGCATATGCAAGAGGAACCCTTAACATCCAGCAGTTCATATTGTAGGAAACCTTTAAACCCAGATTGTGTCCTCCATTTACACAATGGTTTTCCTGTTAGTATTATAAGGTACAAATGTGTGCAATCTTTTGAAAAGCTGCTTTTCTTCATTACGAGGTTCTGTAGGGGTAAGATCATGGTTTCCAACAGCTAATGATTATCCATTTGAGAATGTGGTATTTACAAGACTGCCTTAATTGTTCATTAATATCTGATATAATCTAGGATACTAAGCGTAACTTCATATGCATGGATTGTGGATAAATTCCTGTAGGTTACTAATACGAATTTGGTTTCATAGTTTAGCTCACATTTTTTGTTTCTCTTTAGGGCATGTCATAGTCATTGCAATAGGCATTGGCACCGGTATTGGTATCGGTAAGTAATTTAAGACTGGAAAAATCAGTCAGTGCATTAGAGTTATGATGGTTTTAAGATCTGGAATCAAGGCTATTTTAATATTGCTCTTTTTCAATCTCATAATGTTTTCCCCCTACTTAATTACTAAAGAGCCTGGGATTTAGGGTTCTTGAACTTTGCTGCCATTTCTAATGTGCTGTGCTGCCATATAAAAGCACTGCCATTCTCTGGAGAGAAGCCTGTATTCATACTCCTAGCTGTTTTCTCTGTCTGTAGGCATATTCACAATATTTGCCTGAGCTAGGCAGTCTGCTGTGATTCTATCTGAAATGTGTCTGCACAATACTGGGGAACAAAAGGGGAGGGAAAAATCTCATTTTCCTCTTTATCCTCAGGGATATCAAGAAAAGGTTCACTTGTGTAGCTCTGTTTTGGGTGAGAATATTTCGTCACCACTTAGGACTGCATATATATGTCTAGTGCCTACCAAAAATGGAAACGGCAAAAGCTAGAAAGGGAAGTTGTAAAAAGATCTAAGAAATCGCTTTGTACATTAGATTTGATAGTGTCATATTGTACAAGAAATTAGAAGGCTGTTACTGAAGTTCTCGGCATCCAGAGTCAGTCAGCCTGCAGTGGTCTCCACAAAACAGATCTCGAGTGTTCGGTCATCATGCTCGCCTATTCAGAACACATTTCCCCCTTCTCTCCCAGAATTCCCACAGATGATGTAACTTAACCTTGGGGAGCAGACCATTCCCTATGTAGGCACCTATTCATCAAAGCACTTCAGCACATGCCGAAGTCCCATGGAGGTCAATAAGCGTTCGGTCATAGAGTAGCATTGTCAAGGAGAAGATCATAAGACCACTGTGCATTTGGAGCTGTTACAAGCAGAGTTCTAGCAGTTGCCTGATCAATGGAGACAGTGACCTCCCTCTGAGAATATGCCAACCCAAACCATTCTGTAACCTACATCCCCGTCACATGGCTCTAAAGATGCAGCTGACCCAGTGTGTACCAATTGGGGAAATTGTGCTCAAATCTCAATAGCAGAATTGAAACATGGTTTTAGTTGGCTCAGCGTGACCTCAAAGTAGACAGATTAATAGAAGTTTTCATTTTAAGGTTCAAGACTGAGAGAGAATCTGATGAATTTTGGTTGCTTCTTTTTCTAATTTTTATTGAGCAGTTTAAAATATATCTATTGGGGAAGAAATCAAGCAAGCAATACTAGATACTGAGCATAATACATTCTATGACTTTTGGGTGGAGAACTTAAACACCTTGCAGGGGACTGAAAGGAAGAAGTTGAATTTAAGCTTGAACATCTTGGATGTGAAATAGATTGAATACTGAGCATTACTCTGGATGAACTAGGAATCTAGACAAACCTTAAGCTGTGCACAGAAGCATTAAAGACTTGATAAATTAGGAGATCCAACATCAGAACCTTTTTCTCGATTAGAGTAGAGTTTTCTTGTGATGTTTGATCTGGTATATGAGAGGGGCTTATTTATCATAAGGAAAAAAAATTGTCCTATGATACAGATAATCTGTCAGTGATGATAAGAGCAAGTTCCAGAACTGTGGAGATTCAGAGTTGTCTTTTCACAAAATGTTACGTTTTATTTAACTTTGTTACTAAATTGCTCTTCTTTTTGTTTTTTTTTAAAGTAGTTCTTGGTGCAGTTCCTGCAATTATAGCATCGGCAATTTTGAAGAAAAATAGGTAAGACAGCGCAAGATACAAGTATTTCCCTTTTGAGATTTACTCTGCCTGTTTAGATGACTGAGACTTTTCTTGCATGTAGCTGATGTCAGAAAAAATACTGTGTATGGTACCCTGAAAATTGCAATAACATGCGGCACTGGAGGGATGGCATTTAGTCGTTAAATGAAGACGACAGTGTCTAGAATTACTTCTCTAAAATTTATCACAAGCTAAAATAGAGAAGTTTTATAAAGCAACTTAAATGAACTGCTTTCTGCACTGACCCTGTTATTTCACCTAATGCTTGTTGGATACTCCCAGGAAAATCTGTTTAGTATTAAAGAACACTAGTATTAAAAGGGCTGCTTGTGATTATCCTGAATGTTTGTTAATAGATAATTGTTTGTCTGTTGCATTTGCTGGAATAAGCATTTTGTGTTTATACAAAAATCATTAATGTATTGTGAGAAAATTCATCTATTCAATAGTGTTTAGAATAGAACTACATCAATTGCTTTATTCACTTACAGCTTAATTTCACTTGCTACCCAAAATAATAACACTACTTTGCAGTACAATAGGGAAGTTTAACCTATGCTTCGCATTGATTTGTGGGGGAATGGACTAGTTACCATGCAGATTTTTTTTTTTTTTTGCTTTGTGTCAGAAATGCATGATCTGCTTCAGGGCACCAAACTATTAATTAGCTTCTCCTGCAACCAGCTACCTGCAGCTTTCCATATGTCATGTTTCCAAAGCATGCAAAAAGCACCTACTATAATACCACTGAGTTGTGCAAAAGTATATAGATTGGGGGAGGGAAACAAGAGGAAAATTTGACTCCTGAGGTTGTCATATTACATCTGATGTATCATAGCTCATTGTCCCTTCTCTTAGAATTCCTAAGTAACAAATGGTGTAGCTTATAATTGTCTTTTTCTTGAAATGTATCTGTACTATTACTTCAATAACCTCCTGCAGCAGTGAATTCACAAGTTCCCTACACGTTATGCATGTTTCTCACTACTTGGTATATTCAGCAACTGTAGAAAAGAATTCCTGAGAACAGAAACCTTGAAAAAAATCTTTATTTTTAAAACAGCAGCACAGAATTCTGGAAAATCAGCCCACAAACACTTTACAAAAACAAGGTTGTGGAGTTGTACAACTCCTTCGCCCTCAGCAACACCTTATCCCTCTGTCTAAAGAGAAAAACTTACAGACGAGAAGTTGTTTTCATATTATACGATGTCCCCCCAAATTTGCCATTGTTGGTTGCTTCCTCTGAGTATCAATAAAACAGCAATACTTGATTTGATCCCAAACAAGGTGCAGTCCAAAGCTTTCCCTGTTGATATTAGCAAGTTTCTCACACACACCACACAATCCAAGTGAATACTTTAATTTCAGGAAAGTGTGGGACATACATTTTTGGTGTATTTTGGAGGAAGTTTTACAAAGAAAAACATTGTTTTATAATATCTTGCTCTTGCTCCTGTTAAAATTTCCAAATAGTAAGGGTTCTACCACTTCCCTGGTAGAGAATATCACAGTTTAATGCATGTTGCCATCAAAATAGCTTCCAAATAGCCTAAATTCAATCTTAGTTCCTTTTATAAATTCTAGTTTTATAAAAGCTCTCCTTTTAGAAACTATTAATTTTTTTCTGGCTTTAATTTCTGCAAACATATTTCATTCAATTAGCATTCTCTCCTTTCTTGCTGTTAAGTTCTTATATTAAAAAACTAGATACTTGAAGCTCCAATTTCCAAGAAAATAAGAACTACCAGCGGGTGAAACAAAATCTAAATTGGGGCTTGAAAGGCATATTTTGTAATAGAAAAATATCTTCCTCCACCTAAAAATATGTAGATGGCGTATTCTGATTCTATGTTGTTTGAGAGAACAGAGTAGAATTATACCATATTAAATTCAAATTGAGAATATAATCTATAGGTTCTTATTTCTTCTAACCTTTTCTTTCTTGACGTGAATTGAAATGTTGCATGTGACATCATTGTTGGGTTAACCACTAATATACTAGATTTATCCTATATAATGGTTTTTCTGCAAACACAACAGACTCGAACATTGTGTTCTTTCTAAATGAAGTTGATTTGAAAACTGATATCTAACATGTCATCTCTATTTTATTAATTCCATATGTCCATTTTAAGATTGAAGAAGCAAATCATATTGTGTTGTTTGGGTGAAAAATAAATGCATAAAACCATAAAGACTCTAAGCAAATTTAAGATTTTATCCCATATGGGGACATGTACTAGTAGTTCATCAAATGAATTATACCGATAGGTAAGCTAGTCAAATTCCTCCCCTGAAGAGCTTTGCTCTCTTTCGTATATATCTCAAAGAGGTTCAGAAGTTGATTTCATGAGGACTTTAGTACTTTACATGGTATTTGCACTGGCCATTGTTAAATAAGATTGATATTTAGTATGACTTGTCACTGAAACTAATATCCTTCTTTAAAAATGTATTTACATAAATCTATCTAAATGTCCACTCCTGATACAGTGAGGCACTTCCAAAGGAATTCCTCAGCTCAGCTTTATTTTACAGTGAGGAGAGGGGCATGGAGCGCCCAGGAATAGTTTGGCTCTTTTATGTAAATAACGCTTTTCATTATTTGTCCTTGCAGTTACTAACGCTGCTTACTAATTAGACCTAACCCCTGTTGTATCCATAATGCATGTGTTCTCCTACTTTTTCTATCATTAGGGAAATATTACGAATTCTGCTTTAAAATGAAATCAGTTGAAAATATATTTATATTGTGTGCTATTGTTACACATCAGATAACTTTTTAAATTAAAAAAGTTATCTAACATCTACTGACCTTTTAATACAAAAACTAATATTTGTTCCTGAAGGTACTGTAAAGTACAACATCTGAAAAGTATCAGAGGGGTAGCCGTGTTAGTATGGATCTGTAAAAGCAGCAAAGAGTCCTGTGGCACCTTATAGACTAACAGACATTTTGGAGCATGGATATGCATCTGACAAAGTGGGTATTCACCCACGAAAGCTCATGCTCCAAAACGTCTGTTAGTCTATAAGGTGCCACAGGACTCTTTGCTGCTTTAACATCTGAAAAGGTTTAAAGTATCATATAGACTGAAGTCTAAAGCTGTAGAAGACTAAAATATATAACTATTTTGATTTTAACTGTTATCTTTTTTTTTTTCAGGATCAAGGTCAATGCTAGCTAATGGCTTACAAATTAACAGATATAATATTGGAAGAAAAGAATGGAAAAGTTAGGAAATAAGCTTCATACATTTGCACTGAATTTCGGTAGTGAAAATAGACCCCTCTCAGGCACTTTCACTACAACTTTTCTCCTTTGAACTGGACTTGTAATTGGAATCCACTGCATTTGAAAAAAGCAAAAGGGAAGTGGATCATCCCTTTTGTCTTTAAAAACTGGTTTCTGAAGCAAGCAAAGGCAGTTGGCAGCATCAGAATTGCTTGCTGTTCTGTACACGCAGCTGGCTCTTTATTCTGCCTCTCCATAGTGCTAAATGTTTCACCTGTTAAAGAACATGTTGGCCATCTGAGTGTGGCATAGTTTGGATTGTGGGTTTTAGCTGCAGGTGGCAAGAGAGCCTGTTTAGATGCCTGCTTACAGGCTTCCATCATGATGTGCATAATATTAGTCTTTAAACCCAAATGTAAAGGTGCCAGACTCTAAATGGAATGTTGTGGATTCTTGATGTGACCTTTCTTCAGATTTAGTCTTCAGCTACAGATGTTTGTTGAAGTGAGTCTCTCTTCAGATAAATCCACCTTTTGTTCCCAGCTCTCTAACTTTGGTTTATTTTTACAAATTTGATATATAGTGTCTCCCCTAAGAGAAAAGAGTGAAGTGTGTGAATTTACATGGAGTTCCAGAGATGTTCAAAATACTCATTGCTGAGTTTTTAATAAAATGTACTGAAAATAAGGCAGCCTGAATCAACTAGCACTTTGTAAGAAGTAAGCAATGAGATCAAAAGTGTACTCCATAGCAAGTTCTTCAGTGGTTTGGTGACTAAATTTAATTTTATGTTTTAATCATCAAAAAATGTCTTTGGAGGTCTGAAAACAAGCTTTTTGAATTCAGGAAATGGCACTCTCTGCTGGTAAGATGGCAGTGAGTGCAATCCAATATATCATAATTTATTTTATCTTTTAAAACACGTTGTTTATATTCTTTTTTACAATCACAACTATGTTGAGTTTTGTTTAGCAATATGCATAAATCTTTCCACGGGTAGTGAAACTGTAACCGAAGGACTTTGTGGGATTTGTCATCTTTTTAATGTATTTTTCTTAAATAAAAGGAATACTGAATGAAGACTCTAGTGTCCTGTGTTTTTTCCATACTTATTACTATAAACTGATTATTTACAGATGATGAAATCTAGCCCTCTGTCCTGATCCAGTCACTAGCTGCTAGCAGAACAGAAGAAAGTTTGACCTTTTCCTCTTGCAAAGAAGCATCTCTTTTTTTCTAGGGTACAGGGATTTTTCCTGACAAATGTAACAGGGATGTCATTTTGTTGAATAATTCCTCTTTGTCTGAGGTCCCACAGGATCTCTGTCAGGAGGAGATCCCACTGCAGCTGAGCAAGAAATGCTCTGGCATCACCTGCAGCCACAACTTCCCCCTGGACCCTGCCTCCTGTTACAGTGACTGTTCATACTGTGAGGAGCAGCCGGAAGTGGTGCTGTGGTGCATTCCTTCTCACTAAAATCCCTGATGTTCATCACAGGGTCACAGGGACAAGAGTTTCTTGCTGGGGATGCATCTCCTGCTCTGGAGCAATATGGGAGGGAAGGGAGAGAATATGCATGCTTCCCATCCCAGTTCCCTGAGTCCAGAGTATTCCCTGCCTCCACCCCCGGGTGTTTCCAACTCTGCTTTTAGCTCTACCGCACATTGCATTATTGATTAGTACTGCAGTAGCACCAAAGAGCTCCATTTGTGTACCAGGACTCCATTGTGCGAGGTGCAGCACAAACACCGAACAACCACCAGTCTGTTGTAGCTACGTCAATACCCACTGTCCAGTGAGTCTAGGTCAAAGGTTTTCAGCCAGTGATCTGCAGACCCTGTGGGTCCACAGACTGTCTAGGATTTCTAAAGGAGGCTGCATCTCTATTCAAAATTATTTAGGGGTCTGCACATGGAAAAAAAGGTTTCACTGGTCTAGGTCATTGTGTTGCTGTATTTTCCGCTAGTGTATTTGGTGTATGCTTGTTTCACTGCACTTCACATCCCATTTTAAAGCTGGATTTGGTTCAAATGGCTCCTTATGGACTGCACACCTGAGAAGCAGCTGCTTGTTTTAAATGGTGGTAGATGTTTCTTGAAGGGCTGCATCCTGCAAGTGTGCTGAGCACCCTTCACAACAAGGAGTGGACAGTGCTTAGTACCTTGCGGGATGAGATTCTGCAGAAGTATTTTCTTGTTCAGCTGGGGTTATTGTGAAATTATATTGTTCTCGAATTCACCACCACCATTCACTTAAGACAGCTGTGAAGCAGGTAAGCGCATCTCACTGCTGAAAATGAAGAGCTACACATCAGGAATGTTGATGTTCTGGACCTAGGGACTTTACTACATACTGTTTTGTCTATGGATGTGTATGAGAAACACAGCAGAAAGGAAGAGACAGAAAGAGAGCAGAAAACAAGACAGCCTGTACAAGCAGCATCAGCTGGTAACACAACACTGAGGAAAAGCCTAGAAAATGGAGGTTTTGGGGGTACTCTGCTAGCTGAAATAGGTTTGGTTCTGCGAGAAAGGAAAGATGCGCACAGTTAGCTTCCTCCTAGGTTGAAGGAAACAGGACTTTGTAATTTCTTTGGTGCAATCTTGTTTATTTACAAAGGTACCAGACTTCCATCATCATTTTCTCCTCCCATTTGGAACAACCTACAGGACCCCAAATTTTGGCTAACTGCTCAGGTCAAACAAGATAATAATATTGACTCAAAACCAAGGTCACTAAAGCTTTACAATAGAAAAGAGACACAGCAGTACAGCTCCCCATCATTTTGTATTTGGACATGTTCACACCAGTCACTCTATTTCTTAAATACCTCTGGCATGTTTTCCTATAAACTTGTTCAAATTTTGTATGTCTATAACATGAATGGAGTATTTCCTGGGGCCTGAGCGAGTGTGGCTGTAGGCTGTTTACTCGCTAGATGTTTCCTTTATGGATCTAGTTTCAGTTTAGTTATTATCAAGGAAATCATGTGATATCTCAAAGGGGAGCCTTAACTTTTGTAATCAGAGTTCAGTGTTACTGAATGATGCCAGGTTACCAGCCCTGCAGATCAAAGTTCCCTGTCCCAAACTATGGGGGAGTTTGGTTCAATCTGCCTCCCCTTTGCTGCGAAGAGACTGAAGCAGAGTTCTACATCTCAAGTGAGTGTGCTAAGTGCTGGACTTTGAGGTAGTCTCAGGTGGGGCTACCTTAGTGTTGCCTGTTGAAGTTGTTCCACTTTAACTATTGATTGGGCCAAAGCATAAGTCAGGAGCTCACTGTAGCACAGTAGCAAGGTTAAGCACCCTGGGTTGTTAACGAGCTGGTTCAAGTCTTCTGTGGGCTGGATTAAAACAGTGAGCACCTCACTCCTTCCTCTTGAAGCTGTTCCTCTTTAACTAGTGATTGAGTCAAAGTGTCCAAAAGTCCAAAACAAGGAGTTCCCTCCAGCATAGGGGCTAGGGTAAGTACTTTGAACAGTGGAGACCCTGGTTCAGTTCTTCCATGGGGCAGCTTAGAATAGCCTATGTCCTTAACCTTTCCTGTTGAAACTAAGCCCCCCTGATTAACTATTGATTAGGCCCTAACAAGTATTAAGAGTAGGAAGTCCCCTCTACACCACAGTGCTTTGGGTGTTCACCTGGGATGTCAAACTTGTGAGTTTTATCCCCCTCTGTGCCTGCTGAGGTGAAGAGTTTTGGAAAAGTATTTGCCACTTCTGGGCACTCTTAATAAAATGCAAATCACTCTTTTGCCCCCTGCAGCCAGCTACCTGCCCAGGCAGTGGAAGATCCCAGTTCCAATCCCCCCTCTGAGAAGGGACTGGAACAGGGCTTTTCTCCCCTCAGAGGGAGAAAAGCAGAGGGGACTTAAACAGGAACCTGCCACCTCCCAGATGGGATTTCCCCAATCAAACCTCTTCTAAAGGTGCACAGGGAGGATTAGAACCAGGAAATCCAAGGAGATCTCATTTCTTAAACAAGCACCCAACTGCTGGACTATAGAGCAATCCTAACCCTTTGCCTGCCCCAATTCCTAGTGAAGTAAAGGAGAACACAGCTTCAACAGGCAAGCCAGAGCAGTTCCCTCTTCAAAGCCTGCTGCACTGACTAGCAGACAGGTGACATGAACAAGGACTGCTAACAGCCCAGGAAAGCACCCTAACCACTGCCCTATAGAGGGCTCCCCATGCTGAGTTCTTGCTTTGGCCCAATGAACAGAAAATTCAAGTGGCACAACATGAATGCCTCAGCATTGTCACTGTTCAGAGACCTTCCCATGAGGCCCAGAGAAAAACTGAACCCAGGTCTGTACTATTCTGGAATTACTCTTCCTATTGCACTAGATTCCAGAGTTGCATGTCATGGGTGCAGCAAAGGACTGGCACTGCGGCTGTGGGGGTGGTTCTCTGAGCTCTGCTGTTGTGCATGAGTAGCCTTATCTCTGCTATGTCCTAACCTTTAGCAGCTTGATTTAGCAACCAAAATCAATATGAGCAGAGCTCTCATTGTATGAAGTGTCCTAATGTGTTTTTCTTAAATGTAAGGCATTTTATAACTAACACCCACTCCCTCTGAACTCTCACCCCACTACATAGGCTGCTACCACTTAAGCTACAGAACTAACTACATTAACTCATAGCAGTGGAAGGTTATCATCGCCAAATAGGGCATGAGTCACTGGAGTTACCCTGGGATGGGGGGAGCATGGCTCAGCTCCCTCTCTGTCCACCATCATCTTCCCCACGGACAGCTGCTGCTTCTGCCCCCTGGCTCTGGGAGGTGTGGTAGTAAGAGAGAGCCTGGAGCCCAGGGCCTGGTACAAGGCGTGAATCAAACTCAGCAAAAGCCATACGCTAAGCAAAAGTCAGGCCCTGTTACAGGTTCCTTGTCCAGTACATGAACTTGGCAAAATTGGGCTGGCATTGCTAAAACACAGACACTCCTAAGTACTAGGCACTAGGTATTCATGTAACCACATTCCAGAAGGCTTGCACAGATACACCCCAACATAGATTTATAGCATAAACCTACTCCTTGAAGTTAGGGACAGACTGATCCCTCCAAAGATAAGGATGGGATGACAGGACAATAGCTAGAGATGTTTTGTTCGAACCAGCAGGTACGGGGTGTAGTGTCAGTAACACATTGGTCACACATCAGGAGTGCAACACGTAACTTAATTGTATCAATGTATAAAAGAGTTATAGGATCGGCATCTTTGTCCAGTCTACAGGGCAGCAGAAGATCCTGGACATACCTGTGTTAGTATCCCTGTGCCCTCTTCTGGGTGCTAGGACCGTGCCTCGTTGACAATAAAGCTGGTCTAGCACTTTTGCCTCTGAACCGAGTCTGTGGTTTTTCTGGGCAGTTCTATCAAGGTCTGCTGAGCCAGGTACCAGCGCAGAGCCAGGACAGCGTACAGAGCACACATGCACGCCAACTGACAAGAGGAGGATGGTAGTGTAGACCGTGCCCTGGTTCTCTCTTCTCTCCTGTCCTCTTGCAGTTCCCACTGCAGTGTCTGCTTCAATTATTACTTTGGCAGGCTGTCAGTATTTTTCCTGGAGATGCTCGTGAGAGAAGGGAAATGGTAACTTCTAACAGTTAATAACTCAGCCAAAGGTAAATGAAATTTCAAAGCTGAAAGGAAAAGGTGCTCCTATGATCTGAGGGCTTTCTTCTGGTCACACCTCAAAGGTCTGCTGTAAGCAATGGAGATGTTAGAATTTCCCAAAGACGTTCACAATAATTTTTATACATATTGGCACATGTTCGGCAACCTAAATATGAATCACTGCCAGCTCCCTCTGTGACTTAAAAATAAATAAAATAACCTGTTAAGGAGAAAATAAATCTGGTCACAGTTTGATAAATACTGGCCCACATCCTCTTAGAACATGTGGCCATTGCTGTGATCTGGCTACTCCGTTCCACTGAAAGCAGAAGTCTAGAACACTAGCTGCATTATCTATTTTATATTGTAAATAAAAATTTGGGCTTCACATCTGCAAGCTGTGCTGTGCGAGCAAAGTCCTGCACCCCTATGGAGTGCCAGTGAAATCAGTGGAGGTTTGTGAAAGTTCATGACCCTGGCAGAGTACAACAGTTTACAGGAACAGAACCTGAGATTGCAAACTCAGTCTATGGGACCATGCCTCTCTTAGGCCATGTCTACACTACAAAGTTAAGTTGAGTTTATATAAGTCGACATCAAGCCTACAATTTAAGCAAGTTGAGCTTGCATATCCCTACTATGCTCACTGTGTCGGCGGAGTGCATCCTCAAGAGCAGGGCTTGCACCAATGCACGGAGAGCTGGACTGTGTATGGAGTCAAGTGGAATTTTGGGTTGGGCTTGCAATGCCTGATGGGACCAAAACATTTGCATGGGTGGTCATGGGAACATGGCATTAGACTCCCATGATGCACTTCCCTCCCTCCCTGAAATCAACAGCAAACAAACCAAGCCTTTTTCGCACCTTTTTTTCATAAGCCTGGGTTACCTGCACAGATGCCATAGCACGGAAAGCATGGACCCTGCTCAGCTGTACACTGTTGTGAACATTGTACAAACACCTCACACCTTATCCTGCGGTATTCACACAGCAGATACAGGAGTCGCCACACTGAACAATGTGATGCCACACAAGCAGCCCTGCTAGAAAACACAGAATGGAGCAATTTGCAGTTGCTGGCAACAGTCACACATCACCTTGACACGGCTGAGTGCCTCTTCTGGGACCAGAGAACAAGCACTGACTCATGAGACCGCATTGTTATGCAGCTACAGGATGATGAGCAGTGGCTACAGAACTTTCGAATGTGTAGGGCCACTTTCCAGGAACTGTGTGAAGAGCTTTCCCCAGCCCCTGAAGCCCCAGACTGCTATCAGTCAGTGGGAAATCAATTCAGAGTGAGTAAATCTAACATGGAATCTGTTGTGATCCAATTTTGCAGAGCAATCAATAGACTTCTTCTAAAGTTAGTGACTCTGGGCAACATGCAGGATATAATGGATGGTTTTGCCACAATGGAGTTCCCTAACTGTGGTGGGGCTACAGATGGAATGCATATACCTATCTTGGCACCAGACCACCTTGCTAAAGAGTACATAAACTGAAAGGAGTACTTCTCAATGGTGTTGCAAGTGGTGGTGGATCACAGGGTCCGTTTCACAGACATCAGCGTGGGATGGTCAGGAAAGGTGCATGACGCATGCATCTTAGGGACTCTGGTCTATTCAGAAAGCTGCAAGCAGGGACTTTTTTTCCAGACTGCAAAATAACTGGTGATGGTGATGTCGAAATGCCAATTGTGATCCCAGAAGAGCCAGCCTACCCCTTGCTCCCATGCTCATGAAGCTGTGCACAGGCAGCCTGGATAGCAGTAAGGACCGATTCAGCTATAGGCTGAGCAAGTGCAAAATGGTGGTAGTGTGTGCTTTTGGATGTTTAAAAGGATGCTGACGTTGTTTGTTTACTAGGTTAGACCTCAATTAAAGCAATATCCCCATTGTTATTGCTGCATGCTATGTGTTCCATAATATCTGTGAAACAAAAGAAGAAAAGTTTCCGTCAGGGTAGGGGGTTGAGGCAGATTGCCTGGCAACCAATTCTGAGCAGCCAGACACCAGGGCAATAAGAAGAGTGCCTCAAAGAGCTCCATGTCAAGGTAATGCGTGACTGTTGCCAGCAACTGCGAATTGCTCCACTCTATGTCTTCCAGCAGGGTTGCTTGTGTGGCATTACATTGTTCTGCGCAGTGACTAAGGCCATGAGGCATGGGTAAGAGGTCTTGTGTTGCAGCTTTTGTGAAGACATCTTTGGGATCACTGGTTACAACTTCAGAAAAACCCCCTGTCCCCTAGCAACCTGGATGATGCTTGAGGACAGGCACCAGTGTAAAGCCCCCCCGCCCCAAATAGTTTGATTTTTACAAAAATGGCAACGGGTTGTGGGAGGGAAGGAGACAAACAGGAAGCCACCCCCTTTTTAAAACAATGCTAGTTGCAGTACACCAGGGGTGGGCAAACTTTTTGGCATGAAGGCCACATCAAGGTATGGAAATTGTATGGAGGGCCATGAATGCTCAAAAATATTGGGGGTAGCAGTGCGGGGGTGGGGGTGAGGTCTCCATCTGGGGATGTGGGCTCTGGGGTGGGGCCAGAAAGGACTAGTTGAGGGGGCTCCAGGCTGGGGCAGGGTAAGGGGGAGGGTAAGGGCTCCAGCTAGAGCTGGGCTCTGAGGTGGGGCTGGGAATGAGGAATTTGGGGCGCAAGAAGGTGCTCCAGGCTGGGACCGAGGGGTTTGGAGGGCAGGAGGGGGATCAGGGCTGGGGCAGGGGGTTGGCGCATGGGGGAAGTGAGGGCTCTGGCTGGGGGTTCGAGCTCTGGAGTGGGGCTGGGGATGATGGGTTTGGGGTGCAGGAGCTGCGGGGATGGGACTTGGGGCAGAGGGACAGCATGCAGAGTCCCCTGGCTGCCCCTACCCATAGGAGCTGGAGGGGGGATATGCCGGTTGCTTCCTGGGAGTTGCGCGTAGAGGGGCAAGCCCCAGACCCCGCTTCCCAGCTGGAGTGACAGACCAGGACAAGCCCCCAACCCCACCCCCTGGTGAGAGCTCCAGAGCCAGATTAAAAGGTCTGGCAGGCTGGATGCGGCCCACAGGCTGTAGTTTGCCCACCCCTGCAATAAATGATGATCCCTTGGGAATCATGGTTGTGTGTCCCAGATTTCACCAAACAGTGAAGGGCTAGCATTACTTGTTGAATTGTTTGCAGTTTAAGGGCTCGCATTGAAAACTTACCCTGTATCCCCTAGGTGGCAATATGCGATATCACTCTTCTGAGGGTAACAGAGGCGGAAAGGGAGCAGATGCTGCAAGCGTCTGAGTACAAACCTGGTCTTTATGCTGCAGTGCAGTGTGCTGCAATGATGCCAGATGAGTTAATACTGGAGTGGTGTGCGAAAGTGTTCTACCGTGGTGGATGAAACAAAGCAGCCCTTCCCAGAAACCTTCTGCAAAAGATTGCAGAGTACCTCCCTGAAAGCTTCCTAGAGATCTCCATGGAGGATTCCCAGGCCATACCCATGCACATAAACAGAGTTTTTCAGAGAGCGCCCTCTGCATAGCTGGAATGGCCACCAATACCCACTACACCTACCTTTTTGTTCAAATTAAATATTAAAAATTATAGCATGTAACCCCTATGGTTTGACTGGAAATGTGTACTCACCAGAGGTGCCTTCCCTGGCGTCACGCTGCACCGGCAATTGGTCCCATGAGGGAATAGGCTCCCAGGTTAAAAAAAGTTCTTGGCTGTTGGGGAGAATGGATCCTCTGCTTTCCTGCCTTGCATTCTCCTCCTCCTCCCCCTTCTCCTCCTCTTCCTCATCAACAATGTCCTCCTTGTTGTTGCTCGAGGTCGCCTGGGACTCCTGAGAGGTATCCACAGAGCATTTTGGGGTAGTGGTGGAGTCGCTGCCGAGAATCGCATGCAGCTCCCTTAAAAGCGGCATGTCTATGGGGCAGAACCAGAACGACTGTTCACCTTGTCTTCTGGTACGCCTGTCGAAGCTCCTTTATTTTCACGCGGCATTGCTGCATGTCCCTGATGTAGACCTTCTCCCCTATGGCCCGCGCAATTTTGGCATAGATGTCAGCGTTTCTTCTGCTGGATCAGAGCTCTGCCCGCACAGACTCTTCTCCCATAGGTGCCAACTGTGTGGGTGCTGCAGAGCTGAAGCACCCATGGAAAAAAATTAGTGGGTGCTTAGCACCCACCAGCAGCCAGCTCCCCTCTTCCCCCCAGCGCCTCCTGCACACCGGCGCCAGGCCCTGCTGATCAACTCTTCCTCTTCCCTCCCTCCCTCCCAGCACCTACTCTCTGTAGCAATCAGCTATTTTGTGGTGTGCAGGAGGCTCTGGGAGAAAGGTGGAGGAGCTGAGACAGGGCGCACTTGGGGAAGGTGGCGGAACTAAGTGAGAAGAGGCAGGATGGGGGCAGAGCAGGGGATTGAGCAACCCCCAGGCCCAAAGGAAGCAGACGCTTATGTCTTCTCTCCTCACAGCAATAAGATCCAGCACCTCCTGTGTACTTCATGCTGTAGTGCATTTACGGCCTTGAGTCTCCATGATCAGCTGTGCTGGTGCGCACTCCATACTGATCAAACAGAAAATGAAGTTCCCAGGGCTTTAACAGGGAAGTGGCTGTTTCCTGTGTACCTGGCTGACGTGCAGTGAATTGAAAGTGCTCTCCAGAGCAGTCACAGCAGAGCACTGTGGGACACCTCCTGGAGACCAATTCATTTGAATTACACAGCGCACTGTTTACACTATTCCCATGTCGACCAGTAGATTTTGAATCAAGCGCAATGCCTCTCACGAAAGCGGAGTACAGAAGTTGACGTTACAGGCCACTTAAGTTGGTGGAAGGGACTTAGCAGTGTAGACACATTATTAAATCAACCTAACGCGGCCTATGCCAACCTAACTTTGTAGTGTAGACCAGGCCTTAGTCATCTGTCAAGCACCTAGCCTCTTTGGTTGTTATAAAATACCATTGTCTTCACTCTTCATGACTACGTTTATATTCATTTTGCATAGAGTTAGGGAAAAATTAGTAAAGATTTTGGGGCAAATCGTGCAGTCTTTAAATAAGGACTGGATATGTACTGACTAAACAGCTATCAAAGTCAACCACTCTGGCTTAATTTAAGGATTGAGGAATGATTTCAGGTGTTGGCCTATTGTTTGGGATGAGGAACAGGTGTCTTGGCTAAGGGCCTGCTTTACCCTGGGAAGGATACCCAGAGTCTGGGGAAAACACACTGAGCAAAACACACTGGTATTCAACTTCTTTGTTAATTATCACCCATGCCCCTCTCTTCTCCCAGGGGCTCATTACTGGTGTTAACTGACTGTTGAATTCACCAGAAACAAAAGGGAAAGTAGTCATTTCAATCAACATTTTCAGCTGTGTTCATCCCCACACAAGGCCTGAAGGGGTGAATATGGCTAATTGGGCCAATTAACTGCCCAGTCTGCACCTGGAGGAGACTGGGATTTAAGTAGATCAAGCACATCTGGGCAGGAACAGGTAGGGCCCATATAAACTAGGAAGCTAGCAACAGAAGAGGTTGGAAGCAGGGAAGTGTATTGAGAACGAGATATCAGTAGTTTATGGTTATTCTTGGGGAGAAGGATGTGTGGCTCAGTGAGCCCAGAGAAGGGGGAGAGGCAGGTAAGGCCCAGAGGAGAAGCAACAAGGTGTATGGAGTAGGTCAAACCTTGGCTGCTGATGAGAGGACCCCTGAACCAGACCCTGGAATAGAGGGTGTGCCTAGGTACTTGCTACTGAGGCAGTGGTACCAGCTGGGCAGTGAGTGGTAAGCCTGTCTAAGATCATCTCTCATGAGAGTTTGCAAACCTACATGGGGGAAACAAATGGTAACTCAGCCAGGAGGCTGAGTCATGAAGAGGAGGCTGGGGTTCCTGGAGTGGAAAGGACCCAGAAGTGAGATGATGATGGAAGAGACACTGCTATGGGCTGGTGCAATACCTGGCCACAGCTAATACATGGAATGGCTTGGAGGAGGCACCACTAGAGGTGAGGTTAC
Source organism: Gopherus flavomarginatus (assembly GCF_025201925.1). NCBI lineage: Eukaryota > Metazoa > Chordata > Testudines > Testudinidae > Gopherus > Gopherus flavomarginatus. The sequence goes on along the minus strand of NC_066621.1, from coordinate 13,186,284 downwards.
CCCTTGATAAGCTCTCACAGTCCCTCCTGGTACCCTTTTGTGGTCCCCTCAGTAAATGCAACAATCCATTGATTTTCCAACTAAATTATTATGTTACACCCTGCTGATTGCCAATGGTCACCAGCAGGGCAACCAGTTTAGCAACTGCAAGAGTTTCCCTTTGGGTGCTTGTAGATGCCAACCATTTGCAGTGATGCAGAAGCAGCTTCTTCAAAACAAGGTATGCTGGTCAGGGCAAAGGATTGGTAACACTTTTCACCCCAGAAAAGCTAATGTGATCCTGGGGGAAATGCATCAGTATTCAGACTGTCTGCTAGATACCAATCATGCTCCCTGCCCCTTCTCTCCCATGAGCACAGGGCTGGCATTATCTGAGGGTTGAATTCCCCAGAAAGCAAGAGCCAGGTGTGTTTTGTTTTTTACATTCCTTGGTAACCACTTCCTTCTACTTAGCTGATCCACGAATGTTTTATAGGGATGTATAACCCAAGGATCCAGGTCTTGTCTATATTCACTAGTTCAGTTGTGCTACTCAGGGAACTGAATACGCCCCATTTCAAGTGGCTTTAGTCCTACTCCCCCTTACGCTGCACCCTTGGCTCTAACGCGGTTAGCGGCCAATGGCCCTGGGGCGGGGGGAGAGAGCGAGGATTGAACTAGCCCCGACAGGTGTTTCTCTAGAGGGCGGAGCCCGGCGTGGGAGACGTAGGGGGTCGCTGGCTGCACAGGCGGGGGAGGCTGTTGCGCTCGGCGGGGGTCACAGAGCGGAGGGAAACCCCCGGCCGGCTGGACACGTCACTTACACTCAGCCCGGTGCGCACACGCCCCGCAGTTGCTCCGAGCCCGGGGGCGGCCCGGCGCGGTTGCACTGCGGGGTTGTGCGAGCTCCGCGCTGGGGGCCCCGGGGGCTGGAGGCGGGTGAAAGGGGCTGAGGGACGTGACGCTCGAACAGCCGGCGCTGGTTAGATCCGCCGCCCACGAGCAGCTGCCCGCGCTCCGTGTAACGGGCCCACGGCCGCGCGTGGGCTCGGGCAGGGCCTCCCACGGTGCAGGCTGGGCGCTGAGCCCGGGGGCGAACCAGTGACCCGGCCAAGGGCAGCCCCACCCCACGGGTCAGGTACCTGCTGCCCGGACAGCACGTGGGTGCCAGGCAATGACACCAGCCCCGCTCCGCCCCTTACCCGCATGGCCCCGCCCCCTTAGCCCTGAGCCGGGGCGGCCCCGGGGCTGCCGCAGAAGCTCCGCAGCCTTTGCCCCGCGAGTGGCCCCCAGCTGCTGCCGCTGCTGCTGCCATGGTCTCGGCTCCGCGCTGCCCGCCCGCCGCCCAGGGGCTCCTGGCGCCGCTGCTGCTGCTGCTGCTGCCTCTGCCCGGGGCTCGCGGTGAGTGGGGCGGGGCTCGCCTCCCCCAGGGCTCGCCGGTTTTGGAGCCTTCCCTGTCCCGCTTCAGGCTGTTCCCGCTCCTAGAAACCGTGACTGGCTGCGGGAGCGGAACCAGCTCGTGGCCGGCTGGGATCGGTAGAGCGGGATGGTCAGTAACGCCCGGGCCGTGCAGCGTCTGCCTGGGGGCTTGGACGGCGGTGCGCACTCCTGCCAGGGTGTCACTGTGACACTCTTGTATCAACCGCTCCAGCAAACCAGCTACAAAGCGGCGATGGGAACAAACCATCCACGTTGCCCCCAAGAAAACGAGTTACAGGGATTGCCCAGTTCCTAGAGTTCTGCTTAACATCCTATATCTCTTATAGCTAACTTGCTTCCCCCCTGCTTCTGTCTGTCTCTGGCTAGGCCTATGTGGTTCTCCTCCGAGCTTCAGTTTTGCTCAGTTATCCCATCCAGTGTGGAGCAGTAGCTTTTCTATTGGATTCCGTCTGAAATACTCTTGTCGCCTGGGATACACTTTGGGCCTTGGAAAGTCTCCTATAGCTACGTGTGGCGCAAATTCAGCATGGTCAATAGATCCTGAGTTTTGTGTAGGTGAGTGTCTTTGTTGCTTTTGATTTACAAGCCACCTTTTTCACCAAAACAATGGAGTCCCAATTCAGTAACTGGTTCGCTGTTAACCACTGGCTGCTGTAAACAATTTCTAAATCCTCTTTAGTCAGTTGTTGCTTAGATTAATAGTTGGCTTTTTTAATGACATGTTTAGTTCAAATTCCAAACACTTGTGTCTTGGCAGGTCACTTTAAGAGCAGCTGACCTACCAACTTTCAGTCATTTGTTTTGAGTCAAATGCTCTCAGGCTTAAGAGGAGGGATAGATTTACCACCTTGACCCTTTTTATGCATCAGAATGTTATAGACACTAGACAGCAACTTCAGAATAATGCATTTCTTGTCTACCAGAGACCCCACTGTCCATGTAACTATTGGGAGGTATTCAGTGCCCACCAGTGGAGTTACTGGAATTTGGTACTTTATGCTAGTACTTTATCTCTACTTTAAATGGAGGTATAAATAAATGACATTTAAATCTTAATCTGCTTTAATTTCCTTAAGGATCTTGGTTCTTGCCATGTCACAGCTTGTCCAGTGTTCTATGCAAATACTCAAATATAGCTACAGCTTGGAGCAGTTAAATTCATCATGTTCATAGTATTTCCCATTCCTGGTTTAGGGAACATCACAGATTTTGCAACCAAGTAAAAAACCTTGGTGTGTACTCTTTTTGAAAAATTGAAGTCACTCTATTCCCTAATGCTTATGTGAGGAGGAACTATTTTTATTTATTATTGGATATTGTCTTAGAAAACTAATGAATATAGAATTCAGCAGTAGTAAAATCACTTTACTCAAAGTAAACCCAGTATTGAATAACAATATATTACAAACTTGGTAAAATACAAATTCAGTGGTCAGCAATCTTTCAGGAGTGGTGTGCTGAGTCTTTTAGTCACTCAACTTAAGGTTTCACATGCCAGTAATACATTAACATTTTTAGAAGGTTTAACTCTTTCTATAAGTCTAATATGTAACTAAACTATTGTTTGTATGTACAGTAAATAAGATTTTTAAAATGTTTAAGAAGGTTCATTTAAAATTAAAATGCAGAGCCTCCTGGACTGGTGGCCAAGACCCGGGCAGTGTGAGTGCCACTGAAAATCACCTTGTGTGCTGCCTTTGGCACGTGAGCCATAGGTTGCTTATCCCTGTATTAATTCATAATAAAACTCCTGGATTCCAGCACTGCTCAGGTTTGGCAGAGCCATCATGATAGCAGCCTGTGTAGGCAGAGGCAGATTAGGGGTTTGTAGGGCCCTGGGCCAGAGCAAGTGGGGGGCCTCTTCCTGCCCTTTCAAACTGCAGTCCCCTGTCTTCCTCCCCAGGTGCTCTAGCTGGGGAATGGGATCAGGGTGCGGAAGCTTGTCCTATCCACCTGGCACTCCTGCAAGACCCTGTGCCCCAACCCTGCTCCCTCTCAGGAGCGCTGGACAGGTACATGGAGTGGGTTGGGGTACAGGGGCACCCATTTTTCTGGTGGGCCCCCCATTGGTCAGGCCCCTGGGCAAGAGCCCCATTGGGTCAGTGACTAATGTGATGCTGTGAGTTGGCCAAATCTGAGTGGTACTGCAACTCCATAAGCCAGGTCACAGCTCCACTCAGACAGTCAAGGGGCAGGGGCCACACTGTCATGATGTTACAGTCCTAGAGGTTGCAATGACTGAAACAGAGACCAGACCAGGCAGCCCCTTGACACAGGAACTGCCACTGTGGGGTGAGTGCCAGGTAGGGCCCAACCCTCCTGGGATGCAAGACCTGAGTGAAACCACCCCAAGGCCTCCATGCCCAGACTCTTTACTGGGTCATGACTGCCCATAAATATTTACAAATGGGTCCTCAGCTCCAAAAAGGTTAACCAGTGGATTAGACCATTGGCTTGATCTGCCATAGTATTTGCTTTGTTAGGGGGAGCAAGTTAGCATATCCCTTTTCTTTTTCCCATTAAGGTAATATGAGCTAACACTAATATTAGTCTTGTTTTTTTTCTAGGAAAACCATGTAAAGCACTAGAACTAGAAAATGGCAGAGTTGATTTGACCGATCGCCGGTTTGGTGCAACAGCAAACTTCTCCTGCAGTGAAGGGTGAGTGGCAAGTTGCTGCTTTTGACTAGCAAACTTAGACTGATGTAAAACTGCTGGTGAAGTCTGGCAAAATGAGACTAGAAAGCCTGCTTAACTTCGAGAACATAAGTGAGTGTTGTGCTATAAATCTCTATTCATGGGCTGGGCCCTTGTTTAGAATTATGCCTGTGACTTTCAAAGGAGTTAAATGGGTGGCTATCATCCTTCATGGTTACTCTTCAGAGGGAGATGGGTGCATATCTCACTCAAGTGCTTATGGAAATCGCAGCCTAAACCTTCAATAGGTCATCCCAGCAGCTGCTGGATCATGAGTCCTAAGGGAAAGCCCCATTTGAAGGGTAATGTGGCACTCACTGATTGGTGCCAATCTCTGCCATGTTACAGAGGACTGACCAATAACAGCCCAGCGTCTTGAATCAGTGCTGGTATTGTGAGGCCCATAAAAGGCAGCACCAGCTAGAAGCAGCCTTCTTCCTCCTCTACCACAGCAAATATTTGCCTGTCCCTTTGTTATAGCTGTTGATAGTTATCAGGGCAGTGTCAGGGTCAGTTGTTGCTTTTGCCCATATGGGTTATGTGACAAGCCTTGGGGAATCATAAATGGGTTGTGGCCTCATTTCACGGAGCAGATGCTTTCTGGGTGTTGAGATAGCTGAATAGATTGCATTGTATGGGGACCAAAAAACACAACCAACAAGTGCAGGTGTTTTTTCACTGTATCACAGCCCCTGCTGCCAGGTCTAGCCCTCTAAAGTTAAGTCCTCTGGAAGAGGAGTCAGATGGCTCTGGGTGGAAGCTGACCCCTAGTCTAAGTGAGGAGAGATGGGGGGAAGGTAACTCCCTGATGGTGGCTGGCTTGCCAAACCCCATGCAAGTTAAATGCCTTTTTCTGTGGATTGGTTGTCAGCCTGGCTTTTGGGTGAAATAGGTTGATCCAGGGTGAAGGATTTGTGGAGGCTGGGTTTCCTTGCAGTAGCCTACATGGACTGAAGGCCATGGATTTTGTGCAGTTCCCTGGGTACTAGTACTGGTTAAGTCTTGGACAGATAAGATGCTCAGGTTTTGAATATGGAAGGGGGATGGGGTCAGGTGGGTGACAGCTCAGGGCAACTGACTTCTCTCCATTGCTTCTGTCAGGATGGGTTGTCTTTTATTTAACAAAAAACCTTGCTGGGGAGGGAAAGGTAAGGGGAGCTGCTTAAGCTGAGTCATTGACCCATTTTATCTGCAACAGTACTAGACACCTGGGCATTCTGAGAAGAGGTGTCACGTACTGTTGCAGATGAAAACCTAATTCTAAGGTGTAGAATGGCAGCAGCTCGCATTTCAAATGCTCTCCTACATCTTAGAAACATCAGATGAGGCACAGCTTCCTACCCAGCAAGTCCAAACCCTATTTCCATGTGACAACACAATGAGCAGACCAGTTGTCTAAAATAACATGATTTCCTGGGCATTTATTAAGTTCTATAGCAGGGATGATTAGAGCCCTCTTCCACCTGTTAGAGATATTTGCACTCCTTACTACTTGTATCTCCAATTTAGAAGGATCACTTGTTCCCCTTTGCAGAGAATTAACAAGCATTCACAAGCATCTGACTAGTGTAGACAAGAAGTGAGGGCACTCTCTTGCTAATAGTCTATAGCTCTAGATTCCCTTTAATTACTTGGTGTTCCTTGGTCCCATGGCATTAGACATATCATATCATGTTTTATAGCAGAAATGACTCTGATCAATCATTTGTCTTCACCTACTGGCATAAAGTAACCATGTTCCATCTTTCTGAACTATAACCTAGTTCTTTGCTTACTTCAGTAACAAACCTGAATCTTTTTTTTCTTTCTTTAGCTACAAATTGGTTGGACCAATTTCCACCCAGTGTGTGCTCATGAGAAATGGAGTTGATTGGGATAAGGAGGTTCCACTTTGCCAAGGTGAACTAATTTAATGGTTTTAGGAACAGCTCACATCTGGAGATGATGCAGCATAGCTGGTGCTGCAGAAGAATCTCTGTTCTTACATCTTTTAATCCAAATAAGAGTAAAACTTGAGGATGCATGTTTAGTTGGGGAGAGAATGAAATTATACTGTGGTTTGCCATTGGTATTTGGATGACTCCTATAGAATCAATGCTTTAAAAACAAAGTCCCTTGTACATTGTTCACCTGACACTGTTTAATATTGATGATCCAACAGGACTCATGGCACTTCTTTCCTATTGTATGCGGTGTAATCCTGCTGCTCACTAAGTAAAAGGCATGATGATGACTTCAAGAAGTTTTGACCCTTCCCAAATCTGACTGTCCACTTAAAACCTGAGGCTCTTTTGGAGTGAATCACAATTAATTTGCCTCTCCTTAATTTGATCTTTGACCAAGCCCAGAAAGCATCCATCAATCATACTGCTGATGGTCCAGTCTAGAAACAGCTGCTGCAACAAGAAATGTCCTTAGTTTTTCTGCTGGGAACAACACTACCTCCAGAGATGCTGGGCAAAAAGTTCTGGCTCACTGAGGTTAATATTGGGGAGGGGCATACTCTGGTAAGGTCATCTTCCAGAGTTGGTGTTTTATGGAGCATTCTCATTGAACAACGGATGTACTGGGTTGTACAAGCCTAGAAGTAGAAAAACCTTCAGAATCTGAAAGGGGTATTGTTTCAAATGTTAAAATACGTTAAGTACACTTCCAAATGGCTAAATAGCTCTCTGGGGGTCAGGGGGGAGGATCTGAGGCAACTTTCTTACTGAAAACTCTCTTCGGTTCACCTTCAATGTGAATGTCAACATGAAAATTAAAATTCTTTGCTTCAGCAATATCTTGTCGTCCACCTCCTGATATCACCCATGGATCCCATAATGCTCTGATTGGAGACGAGTTTTCCTTTGGCTCAGCAGTAACTTACAAATGTGACCAGGGCTTCTCTCTTATTGGAGAGGCCTCGATTCATTGTACAACAAAAGATAATCTCAATGGAGAGTGGAGTGGGCCTGCCCCTGAATGCGAAGGTTAGTAGCATCTGTTTTCATCTTCCTCTTATTCTACTATAGTCTTCCAGGAAAAACTATATTTTGATGACTAAGCAAACCCATAAACCAGAGGGAGGTCCATATTTATTTCCCATAAATACCTATCTTGAAAACTAGTTACTGTTGGAAACCCAATCTCTGAAGAAGGAAACTCATTTCTCTAATTTCTGGAAACCATTTTGCCTCTTGTTTATCTTGTGGTCATCTTGTCTCCCTTCACTGTTCCAAGACTGCAGTTAATTCTCATGTCAGAAACAGTTCTCTTTATGTAGAGAAACTCTTAAACTATGGTTTTGCTTTTAGGCCAGTACCCTACTATTCGAGTGCTAAAGAGGGAAGGGGAAGACATACAAGCAGGATTCTTTGGCAATCCTCTTTTTCAGAACTCTCTGAGAGGGCTCCTTGGCAATGAAGGCTCATGTCCTTTTTTTGGTTGGGGGGGGGGAGGAAAAATAAAGGTCATTGTACAATCCTCATGTTGGTGACTGCAGTGCAGTGTTCAGACACACACATTGCATTTATCTAACAACGTGTTTATATACTTGGTATCCAAGCAGCTCCACCATCTTGGGCTTATTCTTTATGGGTTTCCCCATCTGAACAGGGATTGTGAGGTTTTTAGAGGCATGGCTTGGTGAGTAGCTGACTTCACTACAGAATATAAAGCTCCCAAAAGCAGGAATGTGAATGTAAGCTAACTTTAATGGTGTTGAGAACAGTCCATGACTGGAGATGCTGCAGTGTAACTGGTGTTAAATGTTCTTCACAAGTGCAATCTGTGTAGACAATCAGTTGGAGTGCATGAGCCCCATGTATGCAAGGCAGGGTGTTTTGAATAGCCATGTTCACTAGGGTAGTGTCCATTCCTTGGATGCCATCTCACCTTGAAGGTATAAAAGGCAGAGCACCTCAGCTATTGTCTATTGGGTGAAAACCTGTTCTTTGTTCCTTCTGACTTGAGTATCTCCAGGCTGCACCATACCCTCCTTTCACCATAAATTTCCTAGCACGGACAAGTTGCCCAAGGACACATGCTTGCTTTCTCTTCAGAGGGTTTTTAACAGGTATAACTGCTACAGTTATACATCCCACACAGTTCTTCCTATGCAGGTCAACTTTATTTTTAAGTTAAAAAGCATTACAGGGAGAACAACATGCATGCTAATAAGCTTCCCATATTTAACCCGACCACATCTCTGGATTCTGGCAGGCATAGTCCATCTGCCACCCAAGGAGAGTTCCTTCTGGTTATTCATCACAGCTTTAGCTCAGAACAAGCACCAGAAAGGCTTTAAAGGATCAGAAGGATTGGGGCCCTCCATGGACAAGGGGTCCTATCCATTTGCTGGATCAGGAAGAAAATCCTGAGGCTGTTTAAAAAAACAAAAAACCCCAAGCTAATTATCCAAAAATGCTTTGTCAGTCCCTGGAGACTCCAGTTTGAACTTGTATATGCACCTTTCTGGGGGCTGGCTTCAAAGGCTGATAAGGGAAGAAGTACACTAGCATCCCCTACCCTCTAGGGAAGGTACCTACAATGCTACTACACATTCACAATTGCATTTTAATACAATGGACCCCAAAGGTATTAACCCTAATTCAGTACAATGAAACTTTATTCAATTAAATTAATCTTAATACTATACGGTTTGTTCAGGATATTGTCAGCCTGTCATCCATCTCCAGGTTTCTGGTTTTTCCAACTCAGCTCTCCTGGTATCATCCCTTTAGGTATGTGGTGCACTCTGGATGTGACATCAGAGTTTGTGAAACAGCCTGACTCCAAAAAGTGAGAATAACCTGCCAGTAGTCCCAACGTCACTGAAAATCCAGTGTGGGAAGAACTATTTGCTGCAAATGCCCCTGGAGACTAAAGCTTAACCTCTTCCTAGAATTTTTTTTAAAGGAAATAATCTGATGTTCCTATGTAGCCTGGTTTTCAGTGTGAGTTGCCTGGGAAATAGTGCACTTACGGCAGCTGACTTAGCTTTGGTTGTTCCTTATCTCAGATTTAACATGAACCTCTGTCTGCTTGGATTCTGGCCCTGCCCTAGAAGAGGCTGCATTTCAGTGGGGAAGAGGCAAATATGTGTAGTATCTAGAAAAGCCCTCTGGGATCCTTCAAGATGAAAGTCACTATAAGAGTGTAAGACACGGTTAAGGAGCAAGTCCTGCTCTTCATTCCACCAGTGAGAAGCCCAGGTGACTCCACTGACTTCTGTGAACTTGTCCCTTGCTGCAAAGGAGACTGACTGCAATAAAGGGAAGAGGTTTTTACCACAAGTGTGCACAGGAACAAATGGTTAACTATTCCAAAAAACAGCTGGTGACACCTCCATGAAATGCCAGTCAAGTAAAATACTAGATGGGATTTCTGTATTTAACTCAAATGCTTTTCTTTAGGTCTTAGTTTTGTAGAATGGTGGAACTGGAATCTAATGCCTCATTGAAGGTGTTGATTGGATCTCTTGATCATCACTCTGAGCTGAATCCTGAAAGGTGCTGAACACCTGCTATTCCAATTCTCTTCAGTGTTGGCTCCACTCTCAATCATGGACCCTCTTTCTCTATTGAGAGAGAGATTGACAGGGTAGCTGGTTTTACAGGCTGTTTAGAAACCAGAACTACAATGAAATACACTCAAGATCCTTTACCCACAGTTTATCTGCTCTCTTCCATTTGGAGCAATAACCAGCATTCACAGTGCATGTGCTCCTCTCAATGAACTGCCTCTCTTCTGCATTTTCTTTTCAGTTGGGTGTCTGAAGCCAGAGGTGCAAAATGGAAACCTGTTCAATGCAGTGGATGAAAAAATGTGGTACAGTGTGAATGAAACCATTTCTTTCAAATGCTCTCCTGGGTACCAGTTTTCAAGCCATTCCCACCTGCCTGCAACAGACGGATTTAGTATTACTTGTTTAGTGGACGGCAGCTGGACGGCATTACCTAAGTGTGTAAGTATCACTGTCAAGTTGGGTTTCTTGCTGCACCTTCCCCAGTTTCTAATGTAAAGATAGTAGTAACCATGCTTTGATTTAATGAAGCAGACTTAACTTCATGAAGTCTTTGTGATCGGGTAGGCAAATGTGCCATTGATATACCATATGGTGAAACATGTTTATCTGAAAACAAAACAAAACCATCCCTCACTACATCTTCTATTTTAAAAAAGCTTGCTTCTTTTGATAGCAGCTGCTCCATGGAAAATTAAATTCAGTGCGTAAAAATCACAATAGGAGGAAAACTTCACTATTACAAATAGTCGAGTTTTCTAGGTAATTCAAGTGCATTAATTAGCAAGATATTACAGTGTGCTCAGCTCTATGTAGAAGGAAGGCTGGTTCCTCCACAATGTGTTTATAATCTGTGCAAGAACCTTATGTTTCTCAAAACCTCATTACTGTGGCTTAGTAGTGTCAGTTTCTGTAGAATTGAATAGGATGTGAGGATCCACAGCATCCTGAGGCAGATATATATTGACGGGGCTGGGACTCACCACCACAGGCACCTCCTGCTGGCAAGTCTGAGAATTAGCTCAGTCTATGCAGAGCACCCTTGCTGGCGGTGTCCCATCTGTCCTCTCGCCCCACTGGCATCTCGGCCCACATGCTCCCCGCTCAGTGCCCCCAAGTCTGCACTCACCCCCTTTGGGATGGGGGGGTTTACAGCAGTCTTTGCACCGGCTTCAGGGGCCAACCACAACCCCCAAGTCTAGCCCCTTACATCAGAGGCAGGTGGCAGCCTAACATGGCTACTGCTCCATGGCCCGGTCCAGCACAAAGGGGAAGGGGGGGACCCAGGCCGGTCTACTGCTCTGGGTCCCAACCGAGGGACCCTCTAATGGCAGCCTCCCTGCCCTCCTCTCCCCTTGTCCCTCAGTCTTCCCTAGGTCACTTCCCCTCTGACCCCATTGCACCCACTAAGCTGTTCTATTCAGGGCCAGCAGTCTGACAGGTTTCAGGCTGGAGCCCTTTTCTGCTCCTGCAAGCCTACCCAGCACTGTGCTGTCTGTGGAGCTACTCCTTAGCCCAGGAGCCTGACCCTCTTCCTCTGAAGGTCTGGAATAGACTGTTCCCTTTCTGTGCAGCCTTTATATAGGGTGTAGCCTAGCCCTGATTGGCTTGTTCTAATCTTGGCCCTGACTGGCTTCCAATAGGCCCTTTCCTGATTGGCTGCCTGTCTGTGCAGCCACACTGGCCTGTCCTGGCCCCCACTCTATGGGGGTGGGGCAACTGCCCTACCATGTTGTAGACTCAAAGGAGCAAGCATACTTAAGAGGGTAAGTCCTTCTTTTTGACTGCATAAGCAGGCACGGCGCCAGGGTTTTTGGTGCCCTAGGCGCAGGGCCAGCTTGCTGCGGGACCAGCGGACCATCCGCAGGCACGCCTGCGGGAGGTCCACCAGAGCAGTCTGCCGCCCTCCCAAATCCTGGCGGTCGCCTAAATGGAAGCGCCGGCCCTGAGCATAAGCATGTTCCCTTTTTGTTTTACAGAAAAAGCAAAGCACTTCTGATGTGTGTGAGATGGTTCCTGAGAACAAAGAGCTCAAAGAGTGTGGTGTGCCTCTGGAGAATCTGAGACTTCTGCTGGAAGTGCAGAAACTGTATCTGGAGATTGAGAAACTGAAGCAGGAGCTAAAGTCACAATGAATAGCTGAGACCTGTAATCCATATTGTGATAAACTGTCTCCCCTTTGGATGCAGTTCATTTCATTACACTACACACAGGATGATTTTTACTGATTTCATAGAACTTGATGATACAGCTAATAACTCAGAATAGGTAATAAATCAGGGATCAGATTTCCTTACTGGGTGCAGTTTTTTAGGATTTTTTGTTTTCCCCTTGAATTTCACAAATTTGAGTTTCCACTTGATGAACTAGGGATTTCAGGTCCTTGTACAGGTTTTAGGGGTTGAGTTTTGGTTTTACTTGGGTAGGTTAATTAAATAGCATGGAAGCAAATTATCAGTTGATACGAGCTTCAGATGCTATGCAAAAGGAAACTGAAGAGTATCTTCAGCTTTGTGGCATCCCACAATTGCTGCTTATGTTTAATGCACCAAAATATACAAAGTGGTGAATGGGTATTTAACTGCTCAATTTCCACACACCTTAAGAGCAGTGATGTTAATAAATTCCTGCACCTCTTTAAAAATCCACACACACATTAGGAGTAGATGATAGCAGTCTCAAGTGTAGAGAAGCAACCATCTGAGCCATTGCCCAATAAATAATAGGGGTGTTCTCTAACTTACACCTTGTGATCATGTAATTGTTCCTGCCCTGCAGGGCAGGAATAAAATGCAATTGTAATAATGGCTGATTCTTTGTTTTTATAACTGTCCCTTTGGCTGTAAGGCAGGGAGATGCCCAGCATGTTTAAAGGATCATTTTACTGAGAATGAAGAGCTAATTCCTCCTCCTCATCCTTCAGCCCAATGATTAGTCTGAGTGAGCCCCTGGAGACACCCTTCCCCTCACACCTAGAATGCTCAGGGTTGAATTGAATTGGCAAGGTAGTGGAGGGGAAACTTGTACTGCGGAATAAGGGGGGCATGCCAGTTTTTAGCATTTTTATTACCACTGTTGATTTTACCACTGGTGGACCCAGAGGGATCACAGATTCAGCTACATTCCTGGGGAACAGCAGGGATTGATTTGGCCAATAAGATAAGTAGGAAAGATGGTTGGTAAATGCTTCTGTTTCAGAAATCATTACTGCAGTGGAGGCTTTGATCAGGAAGGGTTAACATAGCACTGCTCTGAGAATGTCACTTGTGATTGTCCCTGTGCCAGAAATTTAACAGTGTCGCAATCTCTTCCAGTGAGAAACCTTAACTGTATAAAGCCAGATGCAGCTAATGGGAAAAACAGAAGCAGAGAAATAACATGCAGCCTCAGCCTTTGCAGGTGTGGGAAGCTTCTGTCTCTTTGGACCTGTGGTCACTACTGAACTCACAGAGCATGGTAGGGGGTGACTCTATTAGGAGAGCTAGTGGTGTCAGGGAGCTGGAATCAATTTAAATCCACCATGGGGATCCTTAGGAGCTTGGGCCAGAAGTTACAGTGACTCAGCACATCCAAGCTGTGTCTTTGGCTCTTAGCTGTGCTTTTGGGGGGTCCTGGCTGCCTTTTACCTGTACTCTGCTTCATCACATTGCAACATGCCCACAAACCCAGGCAGTCTCTCTAATTGCAGAGACTGAGTTGAATTTGACCCACAGCCTCTTGCTTCTCATCACAGCTGCTTTCCTGTGCTATCCTGGAGGAAGGTAGGCAATGTGATCTTCTCTATGTGCTCATCTACCACTGGAGATCACTTTTGGTTTTGTGTCTAATTAGCACCTGAAATGAGTTTGGAAAGTTATACTGTGTATGCTATGAAAGTACGTTCATCTTACAGACTCATCCTGGAAGCCTGTATAAATGCAGTCTGGTGGAGATAAGACTGTTCTGATCTGGTGCGCTAACAAGTTTTGGTTATTGGTGCACATATATACATAGAGCTTGGTGTGAGTATGTGTAAGGTGGATAGCAGAGGGCCTGTTTCTGCAGTCTGGCCTTATCTCTGTTACCTGTGAAATAGTTCCAATGTCTGAGTATAGAAAAACTCTGGAAGGAGCAAAATGACTTGCTAAAAGTCAGATTCCTGGGGAAAAGAGCCCTTTAGGGTATTGCCAACTGCACTATAGTGTAGTGAACTAAGTTTAATTCTCAAAGATCTAAGGAGAACTTCAGCAGCATTTTCTATAGTTCAAACAATAGCACATTTCATGGCGATTCCACCCTTTTGTTGCACTCATCTTCCTCCTGTGTCATCACTGACTAACCAAAGAGCCTTTTCTTGGCCGGATATGAAACTGAGGATGTTGCTGCTCAGTCACCATATTCATGTCAGTTACCCGTTCTTTGTGTACTTTTATTGCCCAACCTTAGGTTTCACATCTAAGGGCTCAGTTATTGCCTCCAGGGCCACCTAATGATGTAGTGCCTGAGTGAGGGTGGCTGGAATCATGGGATGGTGTCCAAATCATTTCTCTGCTTCTGTCATGGCATAAGTCCCCAATCTGAACCTTAGAGTCCAAAAGATGGGGTACCAGTATGAATTCCTCTAAGCTTAATTACCAGCTTAGATCCTGTAGTTCTGCCACCAACTAGGACTTGGAGTGCCCGGTACACTCTAGTCCCCCCAACAAAACCTTCCCTGGGGACCCTAAGACCCAGATCCCCTGGATCTTAACATAAGGAAAGTAAACTCTTTCCCCCCACCATTGCCTCTCCCAAGCTTTCCCTCCCTGGGTTACCCTGGAAGATCACTGTGATTCAAACTCCTTGAATCTAAAAACAGAGAGGAATGCATCTTTTCCCCCTCCTCAAGAGGTAATACAGATTCAAGCTCCGCGAATCTAAAACAAAGGGATTCCACCTTTTTCCCCCCTCCCTTCTCTCTCTCTATCTCCTATCAATTTCCTGGTGAGTACAGACTCAATTCCCTTGAGCCTCAACAAGGGGAAAAAATCAATCAGGTCTTAAAAAGAAAACTTTTATTAAAAGAGAATAAAAGTTGTCTCTGTAATTTAGATGGTAAACGTTACAGGGTCTTTCAGCTTAGAGACACTAGAGAGGAGCCTTCCCCCCAGCACAAATACACATTAAAATCATTTCAGCAAAATACACATTTGCAAATAAAGAAAACAATCAAAAAGACTAAACCACCTTCTACTGTTACTTTTTATTTGAATAGGAAAATTAGAGAGCCTGTAGGTATGTCTGGTTACCCTCTCAGAAGCCAGAGAGAACACAGACAAAGAAAGAACACACAAACAAAGACTTCCCTCCACCGAGATTTGAAAGTATCTTGTCTCCTGATTGGCCCTTTGGTCAGGTGTTCCAGGTTCACTGTTTGTAACCCTTTACAGGTAAAAGAGACATTAACCCATAACTATCTGTTTATGACAGCTTCTCAGCCAAACAGTTCATGGATCTGGCAGCTCTGATGCATCCCACCAAGGACTTCCAGTACAGTGTCTTGGGGGCATTTCCAGGAGCATGGACATGTGGTTGGACCTGTGCTGCACTATGCTTATTCCCAGCTTCTTGGTCACAAACACAGCCCTGCACAAGATAGGGTAGCCAGAACGCTGCTCTAACCTGCGCTGAGGCTGAGCCAGTTGCAGCCGGACTCAAAACAGGGGAGGCACAAAAGCAGTGTCCGGCATGGGGATGAATTAGCCCCCATTGTCCTTGTCTTTACAAGGCCAGCCCCAGGTATGCTCCCTTCTGGGCAAGAACTAGTAGCTTCTGCTAAATCTGTGCTTCCCTCACCCGGAAAAGATTCCCTGTGAGCTTCCCAACCTCTTCCACTTAATGATTACAACTGGTGAAATGTTCCAACTGAGTTTTGCTCACTTAGCCCATCTCCTTCCTATGCTGTGAACAGAGTATTGAACTGCAGTTTTTAGCCCATCCCCCTCCAGAGCTCACAGTTGTGTCCGCATATGCAGTCTGTAGTGAGGGTCTCAGCTTTTCTTCCAGTTCCCTTTTGCCAAAGGAAACACTGTGTAAAAGGGAAGATATTTGTCCATCACTGTCCCCTACTAAATTAAATTGTTCCCTTTCTGAGCATACAGAAACCTTTTGTAAGGCTTTCATTGTCCAGGTCTCTGCCAGAGGTCTGCATGCTGCAGAGCTAAAAGCTTTATCAAGAAGAGCTAGTCTGAAAATTCATCACCACCCTGGGGCAAGCCAGACTTTAAAAATCTCAGTCCCTGTTATTGATTTTTCAGAAGAACTTGGCTCCTGTTTAGGCACCAAAGTAAGGGTCAGGGACTCATTCTGAGACAAGCTACAATAAAGCACATGCTGTTGGCTGCTGTGATCAAAGTGGGCTTTACCCACTTATGGCAGGATAGGCTGCCTGTTGTTGGCTGTGTGTTTTCTTTCAGTGTGTTTTCCCAGCTCTGTGCAGCGAGGGGACACAGCAGACCTCAATCGACTTGCCCAATAAAACCACAGCCCCATTTCAGTGGCAAAGGCACCTAGCTAGTTTTATTGTTGTCAAAGCAACAATCTAGCTCCCCAGATCAATGTATACATTTATGGTAGCATATTTATGCCCGTAACAATAGACCAGCTCAGTGAATGGCGGGACTTTAATAGGTAGCAGATTTAAAACAAAAGGAAGTATTTTTTCACACAATGCACAGTCAACCTGTGGAACTCATTGTCAAAGAAACTAGATAAGTTCATTGAGAATAGGTCTATCAATGACTATTAGCCAGGATGGGCAGGGATGGTGTTCCTAGCCTCTGTTTGCCAGAAGCTGGGAATGGGAGACAGGGTATGGATCACTTGATGATGACTTGTTCTGTTCATTCCCTCTGGGGCACCTGGCATTGGTCATTGTTAGAAGACAGGATACTGGGCTAGACGGACCTTTGGTCTGATCCTGTTTGGCCATTCTTATGTTATTATGACTTTCTGTTCCTTCCTCGGCCAGACAAAGATACTCCCTCTGCGACCTTTCTTTATACACTGATAGAAACGTTGAGTATTGCCCCTCTGACCTGGTTAGTTACCACCCTTTACCTTGTATGTGCTGGTTCAGTCAAACACCTCTTTCCATCAGTGTCATCCTTACCTTATCTCTAGGAGGAGTCAACATGTTCCTTTTATCTTTGGGGAGTGTGTTTGTAGCATACTTGATATGGAGTGTTTTGTTTCTGTGAGTGTCCTGTGCCTAGCACTTCTTAGGAATGCGTATGGTTTTGCAATACCAGCCCTGTTCTTTCAGGTTCTGTGAACTTGCAAGCAGGCATATGCTATAACAGGGCCAGGTCACTTTTGTTAACTTTGCTTTCCATCAGCAGGACCTGACTACTGCTTTAGCTCAGGGCTCTGATACCAGGCCTCATGTTTCAGGCTCTCTCTTCCTACTACACCTCTGATGGCCTGTCTTCCTATGCTGTGAATACAGGGCCAGATTCTCAGCTGGTGTGAACAGGCACAGCTCTAACTTCACTAGGGTGAGGCCAATTTATATCAGCCGTGAATTTAGGCAACACTCTTTGCACTGTAGTTTCCGTCTCCTCCCAAATTCAGACTTTGACGTCTTCACATTACCTAGGAACCCTCCCATTTTTCATCTTGCGTAAAAATAACAATTCTTTTGGCATTTCTCTGGACAAGTCGCACCCATCCCCATCTAAATGAAGCCATTCTATTTCCTGTTTCAGTACAGACACAAACATTGTGTAACGTATGCATCTCTGCCAAATACCTGCATGCTCCAAAGCTAAAACCTTTTATCAGAAGCAATCAGCAAAGGGACAAAATCCACGGTGCTGTTTGGTTTTGGTATGTCAGTTCTTTTGTTGCTTTTGTGTTTTGCTGGAGATGAGAGACCAAGTCTCCATCTGTGTTCCTCATAACAGACAAATTCAGCTTCAAAGTGGTGCATTTAGAACTATGGGGCTCACTTTGTCAGCAGGTGCACTTGCTCTGATGGAGAAGACGATCTGCATATTTACCAGTGTGGCGATGCTATCGTGCTGGAAGGTATTGGCGGCGTTCAAGTGGGTCTTTGTCTATAAATCAAACACAGATCTGGTTAAAATATGTGTGTGGTAAAAGCTTTTTTTCAGGCTAAATGGAAAGAACAATTAAATGTTCCTTTTGTGTAGTGAGGTAACTGGAAAAACAGAAACTACTGCTCCAGGCAATGGGCCAGATCAAATAAAAATATAACCTCAGGAAATTAAGAAGGGTTTCCCTTGGGAATGGTTGCAAATGCAGGGGAAGGGGACTGTGTTTAGTAAACTGTATGTGTTAAAGGCAGAAAGGGGTCTGAGAAGGAGCTGAGACACTGAGCATCCTGGGCAGAGAACATCCTGGAGAGGCAGACTTGGAAATAATGAGAAACCTCCTTCTGTTTGTACTGTGTTCAGGGAAAAAGCACTTGGTGTACGGTCTTTGTAAACAGGACTTCACCAAAGAATATATCCAATTCCTATCAGTTTCTTCTCCTCAAGGTAAACCACCTTGCAAGGCTAGTGGCTCTGGCTAAGGAATAAAACTCTATTCTCATACTCAATTAGTTGCCCACAAGCGACATTAGGCTTAGCAACTCTGAGTATTTCAAGCAACCCAATTTGTATCTCTAATTTATGAGTACTAAATAATTCAAGTCTTCAGTATCTTTTTACCAAGAGTTGGAAAATGTGCTTCAACTGGCACAAAACGTGGCAAAATGCTGTTTCTGCTCAGAGCAGGGGAGGGTTGATAGAATTTCACTCCTGATGCGTAAGCAACCAACTGTCTTTTACTTTTTGTTGGCTAGTCAATTTTGTGCTGGTTAAAGGGAGGGAAGAATCACACTGACCAGAGGCAAGTACAGGCAGGCACAGTGCAATCTTCCCCCACAGAGCATTGTCAGCACCTTCATTCCCCTGCTGTTCCTGGCAGAAGCTCCTGCAGGGCTGTGTCAGCACTCCTTAGTTCTATCTAGAACACGCCCTTCTATTTAACAGTAAATCCCTCCTTCCACTCCTTGTTTTATCCAAAGAATGAGATTTTTACCAGCACTACTCTCTCCTATTTAATCCAGGGCCTCTTTTCTGGAGAAATTACCAGCCATGCTGATTTTTGCAGTGTTCTGATGGATTGCATAAATGTGGACTGGGATGAAACACACAAGATTTTCGGGGGGGTAGGGATGGGTGGGTTGGCTTTAGAACCAAGATTTCCACAAAAAATGTAAGGAAAATGCTCCAGTCCCCGAGTTCCTTGAGTACCTAACATACATATTAATTGTGCAAGTGAGGTGGTTTGATCTGTAGTTTGTGGTTATAGCCAACAGATGAACATGCACAAGGTGTTGATCTAGTGTGATCCATGTGTGTTAAATGGATGTAGTCCTTGGTGTATAATAGCCTCTCCCTGAGGATGGAACTCAGTGTGGGGAGGTGGGGGAAAACAGCTGTTACCTCAGAAGCCTTTCAGGCTGGCTTCAAAGATTCCAAAAGGGCTCTACAGTATCACTAGCAGCTTCTCCAGGGAGTTTCCACTGTCCCTCTCCCTGCTTGTTTTAGCAACACAGACCTGTTGCCATAACTCGTCCAACAGTTCTATTTGCTGTTCCTGGTTTGGCTTATACCTCCCAGGATCAACTTAGAATTGGGAAATCACTTGAAATGCATCTAATTTTAATGAAGAAAATTTCGTTTGCATGTATAAAAGACATTCTCAGCTTGTTTGTCACTGTTGCTGGCTAACTTGCCAAGTCAGATGTGGCTCTCCTGCATTTGTATAAAAATACATTTTGCTCACAGATTCCTCTGTACCCTTCTGAATAGCACTCAGATTTCATCTTAGAGATTGTTGATTATTGGGAAAATGTCTGCACCAATAATTACTTGATGGACACATGCAACAGTTAGCAATCGATATTAGTCACAATTATTTTATTGCATTCTCGGATACTAAAGAGCTTGCCAGATCTCACTAACTACATAATGTTGGATCTGGGTTCTTACTTGGATGGAGGACCTGGAAATGCAAGAAATAATGCTAGTGCTCTTCCCTCTGGATGTGGCCCATGAATCCTTGCATGATGCTGGCTGGTGCTATGTTTCAGATGAGAGGTAAAGCCAAGATCTTCACTGCTAGTGGCCATTACAAATCCTAAGGCCCTTTGTGCAAAACTAAAAGCATTAAATCAGGTGTCTTCAGTCCCTGCCCTAAACTACTTATGTGAAGTTGCTGCGTGCTATTTAACAGGAATCACTTTGCTTCCCAGAGATGGCTGCTCTGGACTGGGGGTTCAGGGCAAAATTATTCTTACATGTGTAGTTTGTGTAATCACTTTGGATCCAGTTGGATGAAAGACTCTGTATGATGGTAAAGTTAAGTCACTCAGGAACAATTCACAGGCTTGGACCTTGATATAAATTTCAGCAGATGAATCAAAATGCAATTTGTTAGTCTGGAACACCAGCTGTCACCTCCAAGCTATGTAGAGCTAACCCTTAGCTCTCCCTTTCAAAGTGTGATCCTTCCAACCAAGGTTGCTCTGGCAACCAGTTTTTTTTTTTTAATGCCTCGCACTTGTTCTTTCTCTACACACAAGCCTCAGAGATCAAGTATTAGCTTAGTCAATGCTTGCATTACACTTTTTATTATCCCTGTTTTCTACAGAATGTGGGTAGGTTTAAATGAAGATAGTTACCTTAGGAACTCTCTCTATAAGCAACCTCCTTTCATCAGCCGTGACTTTCTGTGTAGGAGCCCAAGGACAGCTCCTTCCTTCTGTGCCAATTATTACTCTCTGCCTGGCTAAGCTAGTGAGTCTGTTTCATTAACCTGCTGGGGAGGCCTTGATCACAGTACTAGCTCCTGCCAAATGCCTATCTCTGAACTGCTCTGCAGAAGTCATAGGTATTTTTGCTATTGACCTCAAGGAGTACAAGGTCAGACTTATTTCTCTGGTAAACAAAGCATGTAAGGTGCCAAATTGAGCTGTATTTTTAACAAGTTGAGTAGGCTGCTATGTGTTCTGCCATGGTTATCAAGGGGAGTCGCATTTAGCCCCTGTGACTCTGTCATAAACAGATAGCTAAGGGTTAATGTCTCTTTCACCTGGAAAAAAAAGTAACCTGACCAGAGGACCAATCAGGAAACAGGACTTTTTTCAACTCTGGGTGGAGGGAAGTTTGTGTCTGAGTTCTTTGTCTTCTGCCTGAATCTCTCTCAGCTAGAGAAGGATTTTTCTATTTCCTGTTTTCTAATCTTCTGTTTCCAAGTTGTGAGCACAAAGTTGGTTTTTTGTTTTGTATTTACATGTCTATAGTTGCTGGAGTGCTTTAAATTGTATTCTTTTTGAATAAGGCTGTTTATTCATATTTCTTTTAAGCAATTGACCCCGTATTTGTCACCTTAATACAGAGAGACCATTTGTATGTATTTTTCTTTCTTTTTTATATAAAGCTTTCTTTTAAGACCTGTTGGAGTTTTTCTTTAGTGAGGAACTCCAGGGAATTGGGTCTGCAGCTCACCAGGGAATTGGTGGGAGGAAGAAGTCAGGGGAAAACCTGTGTGTGTTAGATGTACTAGCCTGACTTTGCATTCACTCTGGGTGAGGGGGGAAGAGAGATTGACTCTTGGTAATTCTGTTCTCCAGGCTGGGAACGGGGAGGGTGGAATCCCTCTGTTTAGATTCACGGAGGTTGCTTCTGTGTATCTCTCCAGGAACACCTGGAGGGGGGGGGAAGGGAAAAGGTTTATTTCCCTTTGTTGTGAGACTCAAGGGATTTGGGTCTTGGGGTCCCCAGGGAAGGTTTTTGGGGGGACCAGAGTGCCCCAAAACACTCTTAATTTTTTGGGTGGTGGCAGCAGTACCAGGTCCAAGCTGGTAACTAAGCTTGGAGGTTTTCATGCTAACCCCCATATTTTGGACGCTAAGGTCCAAATCTGGGATTAGGTTATTGACAGACCCATGCTGCAAATGGCCCGTCATTTGTAGCTTTGATTAAATTCCCTTTGAGTTAAACTAGGTGGCTACACAGTTATTTGCTGCTTATTTTTCCATCAAAGGAACTTTCTTTTACAGTGATGAATCTTTCTCTAGTCCAAGGGCTGAACGTCGTACGAAGAATGGTTGTTTAACGAGACTGATCACTTTTAATTGTGCCACCTTTGAGCTATTAGATTCTAACTATGGTTGTACCAAAGTGTTTGAAATTATCTGGGAAGTCTGACACTTAAAGCAAATAAACAAATGTGCTGTCAAACATCATTGTTTATCAATGCTTATCACTCTGTGTAATATCTAAGGGGCACTGTCATGCACATTGAAGTATTTTTATTTTTAAAAAATTGATACTTTGGGCATATCTAACTACAAACAGAAGAGGCTAATGAAAAGCTAAGTGCTTCTGAAAAGGACAAGTTAGAAGCTGGACATGAAGTAAGGCTTAATTCGGAGTAGAAATAAGATGTAAATATTTAACTGAGGGTAAATAGCCAGTGGACCAATCTACTTATGGATGGGGCAGATTTTCCATCACCTCACATTTTGTAAAAATCAAGACTGGACATCTTTTTAAAGAGATGCTATAGCTCAAATAGAAGTTATGTACTTGATGCAAAAGTCTTGGATGAGGTTCTATAGCCTTTAGAGTGGTGGTAGACATGCTAGCGTGTATCAACAAAAACAGGAGGAGTCCTTGTGGCACCTTAGAGGCTAACAAATTTATTTGGGCATAAGCTTTCATGGGCTAAACCCACTTCATCAGATGCATGGAGTGAAAAATACAATAAGCTCTGTGTGTGTGTGTGTGTGTGTGTGTGTGTGTGTGTGTGTGTGTGTGTGTGTGTGTGTGTGTGTGTGTGTGTGTGTATACACAGCAAGGGGGGGAAGGGTGTCAGTGCTAACGCGGCCAATGCAATCAACCCTTTTCTCAATAGTTGACAAGAAGAGGTGAATATCAAGAAAGGGAAAATTACGTTTTGTAGTGACTCATCCACTTCCAGTATTTATTCAGTGAGGGGCAAACACCCAACCCACTCTTCTCTCCCTGTCCATCTTCCTCTTTGTACCTGAGAAGACCAAAAGATACAGCTGCTGAACATGAGGGAGGTGTCCTGACAGGAAAAGTTCAGTCTGTAATGCTGATACGATGGGGTAAGGACTTCAATTTTGATTCACATATAGTTTAAGTTCAGCACCAAGAAGCTTTTTATCTTTATTTTTCATGTAACCATTTCTAACTTTCATGCATCATTACTGGTACTTCCTTAAAATCTATCTGCAGTTTAAATAAACCTGTTTTTATTCTTTAATTGAAACTAATCCAGTCTGATTACGTTAAATTGTCTAGGTAACTCAGTATTTCCCAGAAGCACTGGCATATCCCTCTCTGGCTTCTATGCGGAAGCACAGACAGGTGGCTCTACACACTGCTCCATCTGCAGGCACTGCCCCTACAGCTCCCACTGGAGCCCTGAAGGGGGTCAGTGAAGCATGTAGGAGCCATTGCACGGCATCTGGGGGAGCACCAGAGCGGGGCAATCTCCAGCCCCTGTTCCTCAGCGGGACTCAGGGGCCAGCTTAAAACAGCTCATGGGCCATAGTTTGCCAACCCCTGCCTTAAAGGGACAACAGAGATATCCCTGGACAGCCTGGAACATTTGGGGGGAGAGGAAGGAGAGGGAGTGGGAGTGTCTTGGGTTTACCCTGAAGAAGTAACCAAGGCTGATAAAAGCCAGCATGTAACCCAAGTGTGGCTGGCAGGCAGGCCATCTTTGGGATTTATGGGACCCAGCACAGTATTATTAAACTGGTGCCCCTATGCCTGATGGCAGCCTGGGCTTGCAGCGCGGGAGGGTGGTGGGACAGACGAGGCAGCAAAGGATACAGAACCACCCGGCCTGCTTCACCGTGGCAGAAAGTCTCAGTTCCCTGCAGAGACCCCCATACCCTCCCCCTCATGCAGAATGTGCGGTGTGGACAGCCCCCGCCCAAGGAGACTGCAGGGTGTGTGGGAGACAAACTGCTCTTACCTGCTGTTATGGGCAGTGGGTGAAGCAGCTACTTGGGGAGGTTAGCGCCCCAGCCCAACTGTGGCCCTGCCCATACTCCTCCCCTGTTTTGTCCCTGGCCCTGCCCCCCTGCCCACTCTCTCTCCACTGTCTCCCTTCTCTTTTCCTTCTCGCTCCCTGATCACCCCCTCCAGCCAAATTCCTGAACCCAAATGAAGCAACTGACATTTGAAAAAAACACTCTTCTATGATTTCTTTCCCATTGCATACCAGAAGGTGAAGACTGAACATGCAGAAGGTACCTAATTAAAAGCACTAGCTTTATTTAAAAACAACGGTTGTTTTGTCTTTTGAAAGAAACAGCTCGGGCCAGTGCAGGAAGCCCACTCTGGGAAAGGCTGTTGCACTCAGGGATACAGACTGGAAGGGAAACCTCTGGAGGGCTTTAAATGTTTCAATTTTATACCCTAATGAACAAAAGCAAACGGGATAGTTCTGGTGGGTGATTCCATGAGCAGCTGCCCCTCCTGTAATGTGCCCACAGCTGCACCCATAAAGACACGTGCAGTGGGGCGAGCCATCTCCCTCTGTGTATGTGCCTGGGCAGGTCCTACTGGGACACAGGCTCGATGCTGGTCCCTGGGGCGAGGCAATAACTCGGGGCCCAGAGCAGCCTCTTCTCCCCTCCCCCCACCCCAGCACTGGCTCCCTGGACAGAGCCTAGGGGCAAAGCAGTGACACAAGCCCTGCCCCTTTTGAATGTGTCCTGCCCCCACTTTTCAGGAACCGCCCCATCCTTTCCTGGCCACGCTCCTCCTTCCTGCTCCCTTCCCTCACTGTCCCCGAGCTCTGGCTGCATGGGGCCGGTGGGCGGAGACCTGCTGCTGCCCCACACTGGCTGCGCAGGGTGCGGAGCGGGGGGCAGCAAGCCCCGCCCACGCGGCACCGCCCCATTGGCTGCCAGGTGCAGGGGCTCGACCCGGCCAGTCGGGCCCTGGGAAGCGAGCAGCCGCGGGGCAGCCCGGGCCGGGTGACAGTGTGAGCAGGCGGGCAGTGGGCTGGGCCCCATAGCCTGTCGGAGTGGGTGTTTCCGCTGCCACAGACCCACTGTGTTTCCACTGCAGGAGACAGAACAGGGCAATTATTGAGTGACCCATCCCCTGTCAGCCAGTGCCAGAGTCTGGCAGTCAGAGGTTTAAGGACACCCAGAGTATGTGGTTGCACCCCGACCATCATGGCTAATAGCTATTGTTGGACCTGCCCTCCATGAATTTAACTAATTGTCTTTTGAGATCAGTTATACTTTTGGCCTTGACAACAACCTGTTCACTGATATTAGAAGGGAAGGGAGGAAGGGGTTTGGGGCAATAGTTGAAGGGGTAGGTGGGATCAGAGGGGAACTTTTGAGATTGGGGGAGACCAGAGCTTGTTCGCATTTGATACTAGTCAGATGACAACGTGTCAGGGGATCTCCTATTGTCAATGGCACTCCAAGCATGTTGACTGGGCCAAAGATTATCCATTTCTGAAACAGTACTATAATCCTCACTCTTGTGCGCAGGAATAGATTGTTTACGGTTCAAAGAGTTAATTGATGGTGTGGCTACCAGGGCAGTACACCTAATGTATATGGCCATCTTGCACTGTGCAAGCAGCAAAGAATCCTGTGGCACCTCAGGTTGATGGATTTCCACTCCATACGGCTAAATGCAGTGCCTTGCATGGTGTCAAGTATCAGAGGGGTAGCCGTGTTAGTCTGGATCTGTAAAAGCAGCAAAGTGCCACAGGATTCTTTGCTGCTTTTACAGATCCAGACTAACACGGCTACCCCTCTGATACTTGCACTGTGCAGTCTCAGAAATATTAAGGAAAATGAAATGAGTAAAATTAGTTACATTTTTTCTTGTTTGTCTTAGCGATGTTGTTCAGTAGTACTTTCACGTGTGTTAGGAGGCAGAGATTGGAAATATTTTTAAGAGTGAAGGAGGAAATCTGGGACTGGGCCTCTTTTCTTTTAGCCTGTTTTGTCAGATACTAACACTATAAAAGTCACTCTAGTCATCTTGTGGCATCTGATGTCTGTCTGTGAGTGGCCTAGCTCTTTATATGATTTTCAGAACAGTCAGATGAGTGAACTGATGATCTTTCCTTTTGCAAAATTCCTTTTTATACAGTGTCTGTGCTGAAACAATCCCAGGCACCCCTGAAGAAAACAAAACAAATAAAACCGGTAATTGTAAGGGGGAGAAATATCTCTTCTAGCTTTGAGCACAGGATTCATGGTGGTGAAAAGAAGCTTTTGTTTAAGGGATGAAGCTCTCAGGCTCGAGTTGGCCACTACCTGGCCCACTTGTAGTGTGGGTGGGAGCGGGAGAGCTGCTTAGGCTGGAGCTCATCATGCAGTGGGGACTCAGCTACTCTGTGCTGCTAATCCAATCGCTCTCCGCACCTCCACCATTCTTTTGCAGTGGGGTTGCTCTCACTAGGCTAATTCCTGTTTAGATAATTTGACCTAGCACAGCAGTGAAGACGCCTTCAGTTTCAACCCCTGGCTGTGGGAAGCTTGTCTGTTCTCATAGGCTACTGGAAATCCTGAGGAACCCCCACAACGGGGCTCACCTGGTCTATGGCAGGTCCCTGTAGCATCTAAGGCATGTCAGGATCCTTTTCAATGAAGGCAGCTTTGCGAAATTATTTAAAATAAATCTCTCTCCTGTTAAATGAGAGAATGATCTTATGTTTTTCTGAAAGGTCAGTCTGGGACCCTGCCAAGGCTCAGGCATGCAGTCCCAGTGATACTAGTCACACAGAGGGCTTCCCTATCGGCACAGAAGTGATATATAGGTGCCATGACAGCTTTGTTAAAATCCCTGGAAAACTCAGAGTGGTCAACCATTGGAGAGCTTTCTGGTTGTAAGTATTTTATTTTCTCTGAAACAAATTTGCTGGGGCCATTTTGTGCTGATGGAAATGTCAGACTTTCCTCCACTGAATAGGTCTACTCAAAATTAGCTTTAATAACTAGTTTCAAGTTCCTTGCAGATCACTGACAATATACAATTAAGCTGCTTATTCAAGAATCTCATTGCAAAGCAGTCTGGGAACATCCATCAGTGAGATGACTTGTGCTGGATTCAGGAATGTGCGGATTAGATCGACAGGAATGGGAAGTAATTTTATATTTGAGTTTTGACTGCACAGAAATAGTTGGGGATGCCTCCATCCTCAGGATGCTCAGACAGTTTTGCTGCATCACCTGGCAAATATGAAAAAAAGCTGTTTCAGAAATGATTTACCTGCACAGTGCCACTTATATTACAATATTGCATACAGGTCCCAGCCAATGGAAGCTGAGGGGTGGTTCCTGCGGGCGAGAGCCACGCAGAGCTGCTTATGTACCTCCGACTAGATGTTGGACCTGCTGCTGGCTGCTTCCTGGGTGCAGCATGGTTCGCCATGCCTGGACAGGCAGAAAACCTGCCTTTGCACCCCCACTGCACCACTGACAGGGAGCTGCCTGAGGTAATCCTGCACCCCAATCCCCTGCCCCACACAGAAAAAGTTTGAAAACCATTGCCCTAAAGAACTCTAAATCCAGATTAACAACAAGATGCAACAAATGGATGAAACAAATTGGTGAAGGTGGCAGGGAGGGAAGGCAGCATCTTTTCATGTAGATTAGCTGTGCATGCAGTGTGGCTTGCCTCGTTTCAAGCTTGTATAAAATAGTAGGGTTCTGTAGGCACTACAGCAGAAATAGGGTTTTTTTTAAGGTTAAGGTAGTGGCTGTGATTTTTTTCAGGGAGCCCATCTGACAGGTAAGGAAGAAAGCCTGAAGGTTCTCTAGGAGATGTGGATCAAGAGGCGATGAAGGTGGGGTATGTTGGTAGAGCTCAGCTGCTAGCTGACATCATGAGATGAGACATCTGGTAGGTGAGGCAGGGCTGTGATGAGATGTGCTTTGAAAGAGAGGCTATGAAGCTTCTTTTCTGATGTGGGTAAAGAAGGGAGTCCCGGTGGAGAGATGCACAGAATAGGGGTTGACATAACCTGAAAAAAAGCCAAGTCCATAGAGAAAACTAGAAGGGCCTGAATGAGAGTTTTGGCAGTCTGCACTGAGAAAAGCTGCATCTGGGAGAACTTCAGAAGGGAAAATGGCAAGATTTGGATGTAGCCAGGACATGAGGGTCCGTAGAAAGGACTGAGTCAAAAATAAGACCCAGATTACAGGCCTGAACAGCTGAGAGGAGGATGGTTTTATTCAATCAGTGGTGACTGAGGACGTAGAGAAGGAAAGATTTGCAAGAGAACACAAGCTCTGTTTTTTCCATGTGCAGTTTAAGCTACAGGCAGGGAATCCAGATGGGAGTTTTGTGAGTTGTCAATATAACAATTGCATCTAAAGCTGTGAGAGCAGATAGGATCCCAAAGACGGGTGCACAAGGAAAAGAGGGTGGGCTGAAGAGAGAATCCCTGGCAGATTCTTGCTGATGGGGAGGTGGGGGGTTGTTGGAAGATCCACCAAACTAGACCTGAAAGTACAAGATGGAAGAGTCAAGAGAAAAACTGTGAGAGGCTGGAGCAACAAAAGCCAGTAGATGCTGGGATTGAAAGAAGTGGAAATGCTTGATGGTGTCCAAGGCGCCAAGCGATCAAGGAGAATGGGGTGGGGTAGAAGCCCTGGGAATTGTGTGAAAAAGTGGAGAGGATGGACGCAGACTGGAGAGGGTCACAAAGTTAGAGTTGAAGAAGAGAAAAATGCCATCGTGTAAACAGAATGTTCAGTTAGAATTGGAGATGAGAAGCAGGGGAAAATCTGTCTTTCTCTTTCTGCATGCCTTAATCTACCAATGCCTTTTGACAAAGCTACTTATATTGAGTCTGTATCTGTTGTATTCAGTGCAAAACTCTACATTAATACAGGGTGAGAGGAAGGAGCCAACTGAGTGATCACTCTTAACTGCAGCTCCTTGCATGTATGTATTATATTCTGTTTGAGAAACATAGGCTATATCGTAACACAGATGTGAATTTCTTGTGCAGTCTTAAACTCCAGTAGTCTGGCATGCCTGATTAGGAAAATACTTGATGTATATAATAGACCATATATTTTTATGTGCAAAATTCCTTCTCCACATCAAGGACAGAGATATTTTTCCAATATATTCATTAGTACTCTTTGTAGCTTTCTCTGTGGCTCCCTGAATGCAGCATGTCTCTTCTGCTTTGCATGTGGACATGGTGAATGTCTGATAGTGTGGTCTTTATGGTAATAAGTGCCTGATGCCAGAGGAAGCATCACAAATAACTCCCTGTACCAGGTAGCGGGAGTCTCTGCCATTGAAGTTGACAAAGTAATAGAATTAAACACTTAATTTGGACAATAAGAATATCCACAGTTAAGTAGGAAAAAACGCAGAGAGGAGAGTGAACTAACTGGACTGCTAGTCTGTCATAGTCCAGGGGAAGCCAAACTTACTGACCCTTCAAGCCACATACAACAATCTTCAGAAGTTCAAGAGCCGGAGCAGGAGGCACCTACTGGGGCTCGTGGCTTCAGCCCCGCTCCTTCTGAAGCCCTGAGACCCGCCTCCCTGCTGGGTAGAAGCCCCTAGCCCACCACCCTGCTCCAAGGCAGAGGTCCCAAGCTCCCCCGCCCCCCAAGTCTGGTCGGAGGGCTCCGTGAGCTGCACTTTCACTGTAAAAGAGACACATGCGGTTCGTGATCCACAGTTTGGCCATCCCAGCCATAGTCTCTTCTAAGTCGGTTAGAGTTTGTTTCATCAACATAACGCACTAACACTGATCTTGTTCTGTGCTAGGGAAATCGTGTGGTGTTCCAAAAGGACCAGAGCATGGCAGAGCTGTTGTTATAACCAATGACCTGTATAGTGCAAAAGTAAACATCATTTGTGATGGGCAACCGGTGCTGATTAATTCACAGAGCTTAATTTGGTGAACAGTGGAAAATTAATAAAAGAAATTCCAATCTAATTTAAAAACACAATCTGAGCAGGTGCTACAAATCTGTTGTCCTGGCTTCAGGGCCCTATTGAAAAAGTATAACCTTCAAGCTGAATTTGGCCAGGTGTGGCTCATGATCCCTCAGTCCTCCAGCTGAAAGATTAACTTGGGAGGAAGCAGGTGCAGCTACAGAATCATGGGGTGTGATTCAGTTTATTCAAGCTGCTGTTGGAAAAAACTACCATAATATGTGATTGGATTCTAGTTCCATTGGACTGTGCAGGTACTTTCTGGACATCAGAGTAACTGAACAGGGAAGCACATGGCATGAGCATGGATGTCTTCATTTTAATTCATATCATTTTGTTTTTCACTGTATCACCCATTTCAGTGGTATGTGCAGGGTTAAATTTTCTGTTCTGGGACCAGGATGACTGGGAAAGGCTGGTTATGGAATAAATTGCCTAGGGAAGTTGTGGAATCAATGTCATCAGAGATTTTTTAGAGCAGGTTAGACAAATGCCTGTCAGGGATGGTCTAGATAATACTTAGTCCTGCCTGAGTGAAGGGGCCTGGACTGGAAAACCTCTCGAGATTCTTTCCAGTCGTATGATTCTCTGTCTTCAAACCCCATAAGGATTGGGAGACACAGAGAATGCCTTTTCCTGTAGCTGAACCATCAGCCTGCCTCTCAGGTGCTGTAATAACAGCTAGCTGTTATCAGATATCAAATCACTTTACAAAGGAGGGCAGTATTGTTTACTCCATTTTACAGAAGGGGAAGTGACTTCCCAAGGTCACCCACAGGCCAGAGGCAGAAATGAGAATGGAATCCAGGTTGCTTGAGTCCCGGTCCAGTGGTTTTTCCTCTAGGCAATACTGCATCTGAGTTGCACCCACAAGAATGTCCAAGCTCTAGTTATTCTGATACTTCACATTTTTGTGTGCAGACATGTAGAGGAGCTGCACACCTCAGAATTGTGTCCACCAACGAAACCTTTGGGTTTAAATGGGCTGATTAGGTTTGGACATTGAGATGTTCAGCTTTTGAAAGCGTGGCAGCAGCGGGACAGCCCTTGCACAGCTGTCTTCTCTCCCTGTTGCTGCTGTCAGCACAAGTGGCCTTTGGGTGTAATGTTTTAAGTTGGAAGAAAAGCAGTAGGCACCTGGCCACAAATGATGTTCATGTCTATCCTTGTTGGTCCCTGCAGTTTCAGGAGACTGGTGAAAGAACCTGCAGAAACCAGCTTTACTAGGTGCACCTCTCATCTGTTTCTCTAAACCTCCTTGCCAAATAAATAAGGCCACGACCTTTAGCCTGTAGTGTTAAAGGAAGTAGTGAAGCATAAGTGACTGCAATGCCAGTATGCAGTACTTCCTGTGCAAGAATTAGCTAGAGGTCTAGCTAAGTGGGTCTTGGGTGTGGACTGTTGCCAACTCTTTGGTGGAAGAGCAGAGTTAAAATAGGAAGAGGAATGATGGCACTAAGCAGGCTGAGCTATTGATTTCCAGAGTGACAGAGATACCCATTTTAGTACTTTGCTCTCCTTTTATCTGGGACAGTAATCCAAGGTGTTGAATGCCAACAGCACACATTCCAAGCACTGTTCTCCAGATTGGAACGAGGGAGGTGTGATGCAGCCTCCTGCTCTGCTAATCCAAATCCCTTTCACATGTGAAAACTCCGAGAAGATGAGCAGTCTGAAAAATTACTAATTTCCTTAGTGTTTTTCAAATTCTGGAATGTATTTAGGGATTTCTTCCACCTTTTGGAGATGTAACAAATAAGAAGCATTCAAGAATGTGGAGAAGAGAGACTTACTTGTTTCTCTTTGCTAAGGTTTAACAAAGATATTGCCCAGAAATTCCCAAGCATCTAGCTAGTGTAGACTTTAAGGGGAAGGATTCACCTGCTAACATGGTCTCTGCAATCTTATACCCACCTATTTGCTTGTTCTGCATTGGCTTTAACTGCTCAGCATTCCTTGGTCCTAGGGGTCATGTTGGTACTTCGAGCAGGAATGACCCTAGAGCATCACTTACTGGCAGAAAGAACCCATTTTCCAAAGTTCTGGACTATCACAGGAGTAATTACAGAGTTAGGTAAGATTTTTTTTTCCTTTTCTTTACTTCAGATTACGTGGACGGACTTTCATCCAATGTTTGCTGAATGGAGATCAAGTTGAATGGAGTCAACTTCCAAACTGTCAAGCTCAGGCTATTTTTATGGTTTTAAAAAGAACTCATGATTGGAGCTGTTGCAGAGTAACTGTTACAGACCTTTCATGTGTGTTTTATATTCATTCAATTTTGATTATGTCAATCATATAGATATTTTTGGATTATATATGCACAAATAGCCTCATTGCACACACCCTGTAGCCAAGTATCTTTCAGTTAGACTAAGTGGATGAGACTTGGGTCTGCCATAGTAGAGATCTGGGATCTCTTCCTAGCTTGTGTAACTTTCTTTCAGGGAAGGTGGGTTGCTCAGTGCTAACTTCGGTTTTGACGGGCACAGGATTGTTATCATCAGTCAGTACAAATAACGAGAATTGAACTCATCATCTCCTCATTCCGAACAAGGTGCAACTTCTCGTAGGCGAGGAGTGGGCAAACCTTTTGGTCCAATTGCCACATCTGGATATGGAAATTGTATGACTGGCCATGAATGCTCATGAAATTGGGGTTTGGTGAGCAGGAGGCAGTGAGGGCTCTGGCTGGGGGTGCAGGCTCAGGGTTGGGGGTGCAGGAGGGTTAGGTGCTAACTGTTTGGGACTGAGGCTTTTGGAGGGCAGGAGGGGGATCAATGCTGGGGCGGACAGTCGGGGTGCGGGAGGGCATCAGTGGTGCAGGCTCCAGGCAGTGCTTACTTCAAGCAGCTCCCAGAAACAGCAGCATGTCATTCGTCTGGCTCCTATGTGGAGGTGCAGCCAGACAGCCCTAGGCACTGCCTCGTCTGCAGGCACCATCCCTGTAGCTCCCACTAGCTGTGGTTCCCAGCCAATGGGAGCTGCAGAGGTGGCACTTGGGGTGGGCGCAGCATGCGGAGCCCCTTGTCTGTCCCTACGCTTAGGAGCCAGAGGAGGCACATGCCACTGCTTTTCGGGAGCTCGAGAGCCAGATTAAAATGTCTGGAGGTCTGGATGTGGCGCCCGGGCTGTAGTTTTCCCACCCTGTCAATCCCTCAAGTCAAAATATCCTTTGGGCTAGGAGATGCATAGTTCTGAGCTGCACATGGAAACACCTTGCAAAGAATGTTCAGTGAGAACAGGATGTTCAGGGGTTTAGAAGTCACTCTAGGAAGTTTTGATGAGTAAAACTGAAGGGAAATGACAGATTTTGGCAGTTTGTAACTCATGGTGGTAGCAAGAGGCTCCACATTGAGCCTTTCACATCCCTGCTGCAAACCATGGAAGTGTTAGAGCTCTTAAAAAAAAAAAGGAGAGAGAGAGAGAACTTTTGTAAAGGGAAGTGGTAGGCAGCTCAGTGTAGGGGTTGCTATGGGCTTCCCCTAGAATATATGAATGGGATCCCAGCAGCAGTCTGCAGGGTAGCCCAACTGATAGTACCTGCGCTCTTGCTGTGACAATGTGTAAGTGGGATAAGTGTGTCTTCTCTCTAAAGATGCAGATTCCTAAACATTAGTTTGGCAACCTCCTGACTCTGAGTGGCCAGCTGGTGATGGGAGACTGATGTAATGTTCATAACTGCTTTTTCCTCTTCTTTTTGCCTTAGTCATAATTACCCAGGACAAACCCACAACTGTCCTTCCCAAAGGAACAGAAGTAGCTGGGACTTCCTCAGGTAAATTGGAAGAATTTTGATTTGCTAAAAATCTAGAATTTTGGGTTCAAATTGCCACTTGAATAAAAATGAAATGTACAGTGTGAAAGTCATTTTAATTTCTATAATTCTGCTATTCACAGGTACAAATATAATGATGCTCACTTAGCGCTTGCCTAAAGACTTGCTAGAGAGCTTGTTGTTCATGTCACACTCCATGCTCTCCTGGTTTTCCTACCTCTCTCATTGTTCCTGCACCATTTCTTTTGGTTATCAAAGCCTTTTGGTGGGTCCTTCTCCCCCTTCCACTTTCCAAAGGATTCCCACAGCGCG
This sequence comes from Gopherus flavomarginatus, assembly GCF_025201925.1. NCBI lineage: Eukaryota > Metazoa > Chordata > Testudines > Testudinidae > Gopherus > Gopherus flavomarginatus. The sequence continues at coordinate 13,152,554 of NC_066621.1, read as the reverse complement.
CTGACCTTGGCCCATCCCTCTGATTCCTCTCAAAAGGAGAGTGACGTGGCCAATACCGTGAATAAGGAATATTATTGTCTGGGCTGATTGATGGCAGCTCTAATGAGAGGGATGGGGGCAGGGACCTCCTTTTTGTTGTGTGGTTCTACAGCGCTTAGCACAGTGGGGCCCTGAGTCATGACTTGAGCCCTCACGCGCTATTGCGACACAACTAATAATAACACTATTGGCTGCAGTAGGGGGTGGCGTGTGAAAATCTGTCGCTCTATGGTATCCAAGCACAGATCACTTCTGTGGCACAAACTCTAATTCTTAGGTGTAGATTTTACTGGACCAAATATTCCTATGGTTATCCAAGGATGAGAATTCAGGAGTAGATAATTTACAGCTGAAAAAATGAGCTCTTGGAATGGCGATCGGAATAATGCACCTAGTGCATGTGGATCTTCTGCTTTGTGCAGACTTGAGGGAAAATTAGATAGAATGAAGTGGGAAAACACGAGGAAGGAGTTAACTCTAGCAGTTATTCATCCTCACCTATAGTGCCTTGAAGATAAGGACAGAAACCTTGAATGTGATCCAGTATTCTATAGGAAAGCAGTACTGGGGTGGTGGCACTGAAGAGCCAGTGGGGGCTAGCACCTTTGCAGTGGAAATATTGTGGGGGCTGATCTATGTTGTCCCCCTCACAGACAATACTTCCTCAGTGCCTGGGGAGAGTGTGAAATGAGGCAGCCAGGGTTTGCTCTTCCTTTGTCCCAGACCCCTGGGCACTGGGCAGAGGACGTACCTGGAGGCAGGGAATGGAACTGGGCTGGGTGAAGCCACATCATTGCGAATGGGGCCGGCATTTCCTCTCCAGCACAGGAGACTGGGAGCTGGACGAGCGGTTGCTCAGGGTGCCCAGAGTAGGGAATCAGGACCAGGGACACTGCCCTGACCATTTCCTTAGCCTGCCATGCCAAAGTGAGTGCCTGCCCTGCTGCCCAGGCTCTCTCTGGGAATGTCTACACAGGAATAAAAAACTTAGTGACTGGCCTGGGTCAGCTGACTGGGGCTCGCAGGGCTCAGGTTCCAGAGTTGAAAAATTGCTGTGTAGATGTTTGGACTCGGACTGGGGCCCGAGCTCTGATGCCCTGCGAAGGGGGAAGGTCCTTGGTCCCTCCAAGCCTGAGTCAGCTGACATGGGCCCGCCATGGCCATGCCAGAAGCCCTTTGCCCTGTGTAGACAAACCCTCTGAGCCTTGGACTCCTTGGTGCACCCCCCTGCCCACACCTCAGCCCCCTCAGCTTTTCAAGTCAAACTTCTGCTACTTTTGAGCCAACGTAGAGAACAGAGGACAGGTTTGATATGGTCCCAAAAGCCTTCCATAGTCCCCTATTAAGAATGAAGGAGAAAATCATATGTTGTTCTTTGGGTGAAAAATAAATATATAATACCAGAAAGATTATAAGCAAATACAAGATTTCATCTATAAGGAGGCAGCACTGCATGTGCTAGTTCCCCAAATGGATCATATGGCACTCTGAGTGTGTAGTTACAGTTCATGGTGCTTTAAAACAGGCATGTGAACTAAAGTAATTGCTTAATTGCATTTAGTATATATCATGAAGTGCTTAATTGTGTTTAATATATATCATAAAGAAGCTCACATGGACTTCATAAGGACTATGCAGTATTTTACATAGCATTCACATGGTCCACTATTAAATAAGAATATTTAGTGTGTCTAGACATTGAAGAAACTAATATCCCACTATAAAATGTTGTTTATGTAAATCTACCATGGTGCCATTCCTGGTGCAGAGCGGAACTTCTAGGGGAATGTTCCACCTCAGCTTTGTTTCATAGTGGGGAGAAGAGCAGATTCATGGATACCCTACTTCTCCTTTAGTTAGCTTGTGTAATTATCAACACTCATCAGTCACTTTTTTGTTGTTTGTCCCTTGCAATTACTACCTCTTCTAAAAAACATCCATCCTGGGTCAGACCAATGGTCTATCTAACCAGGTGAATCAAAGGAAATGAACAGAACAGGGTAGTTATCGAGTGATCCATCATCCCCTATCAGCCAGTCCCAGCTTCTGACAATCAGAGAGTAGAGACATTCAGAGCATGGGCTTGTATTCCTAACCATCTTGGCTATCCTCCATGAACTTATCTTGACTATCATTTTTTTTTTCCTTGCAATCCACTAGCACTTTCTTATAAGAAGTAAGCAAGATCAAAAGTGTCCTCCTGAGAAGTTCTCCAGTGATTTAGTGCCTACATCCTTTTTATATGTTAGTTGTCAAAAACTGTCTTTGTAGATCTTAATAATAAGCTTTTTATGTTCAGGAAATGTCTCACGCTGCTGCTAAGCGGGGGTGTTTATAATCAAACACTTTATCATCTGTCTTATAAGATTTAAAGATTTAAAAAGTTATTTACACCTTTTTTATGACTGCAAGCTGCACTGAGTTTTATTTAGCAATAAGAAGAAATCTTTTCCACTAATGAAGAAACTATAATTGAAGATATCTGTGTTATTTACAATGTCTTATTTGGAATAGGCCTTTTTCTTAAATAAAAGGGATACTGAATAAAGACTCCAGCATCCTGATATTTTTTCCATATCTGTTAATAGAAACTGTCTCATTAACTATTTAAAAGTGATATTGAGACCTAGCCCTGTGCTCTCATCTAATCACTAGCTGCTTATAGAACAGAAAGTTCTCTCCTTTCCTCTTGCAGACAAGTATCTTTACTAGTGTGGAGGTATTTTTGTAACATGTGTCAGAAGCTGACTCAGTTCTGTTTAGCCAGGCTCCCACGAGAAGGAGATCCCCACTGCTCAGAGCTGAGATCAGTGCTATGGCGTTAACTATGGCTGCAGTTCTTCCCCCACCCTCACTTCCCGTTAGGGTGTGAAAGGGCACGGTGAGATGCCACAGAGCTACTTCTGCAGAAGATCCTGGCATTCATAACACAGGCTTTGTCAGACAGAGGCAGCTTTCCCCCTAGAGCAGGGGAGACATCAGTGAAGGAATATACATGCTCCCCACCCTGGTTTCCTCCACATCCCCACCTATTCCCCTGGCTCGCACACAACATCCCTGCTCCTGACAGGGCTCCCCACGTAATGGGGCAGATCAGGGGCCCATCTGTGTATTTGTTTTCAACTAAATTTTGGTCCTGTGAACTAGACTGCAGCTAGGGGGAGTGCAGTGAACTAAGATGAATTTATCTCCTGCTTCCAGGTGTTTCTTTGCTATGCAGTGGCAAAAACAAATGTTAAGAAGGTTGGAACTCTGAAAACACTCCAAAACTTCTTCTAGATAGGGAAAAAGAGTCTTGCAGTCTTCCTCAGTGGTCAATAAACTAAGGCCATTATGGTCCAAGTATCTCTCTTATACAGTGGTTTTGGGAATATGTATTTTATGTGAAAGGCCATAGATACAAATTTAAGGAGAGAGATAGGCAGAGATCGTAAAAAAGGTTTTGAGTCATTTCCCTTGAGTAGTGTGCTACTCCTTTGGGGCATTTAAATAGTTATAAAATACCCCCACTTTCTGTCACAGATGAAACGTTCATATACAGGTTCCACAGTAAAAGCTAGCAAAAGGAAGGGGGTGAAGAAAGGTCATGTGCTTAAAGCACAGGACTGACAGTCAGAAGCTATGTGGGTCCTGTTTTCAGCTGTTTTTGTCTCTCCCACAGTCTCTTTGTACTGCCTCGGGTAAGTCACATGGGCCAGAATGCACAAAAGGAGTTAGGTGCCCAACGCCCTATTGTATGTGTCTAAGTTCTGGTTTCAGCATCTGTGATGCCCAAACCATTCTGCCTAACCCTCAGAAGGAGGAGAAGGTGGTGGTGCCAGTGCCTCTCTTATCACTTTTACCTCAGTGTTCCACTCTGGGTACATACTTCAACAGTCATAGAGACTGAGAGACTCTGTAGTCAGGTGGAGCAGATGGTCAAGTGGGCAGTGGGAGACACTAGCTACAGTCACTTTCATTATTGTTTCCCTGGAGTGCAGCAGCTTCAAGTGGATAGACCGAGGGAGCCCCCATCAGTCTATCTCCAAGTCAGTGCTTACAGCACTCTGCTGAGAGAGGAAGGAGACCTGTGTTCAAATCCTTTCTCCCACTGTGCCTGATGGAGGAATTGAACCTGGGTCTCCCCACATCCCAGGAGCTCACTAGGGGGCTAAATGTTGTTAGGTAGGTACAGCTAATGCCACCTCCAGCCATTTTATACAGAGTGAGGTAGGTACCTAACTCATTCTGGCAAGAAACTGAAGTTGCCTGACTTCAGAGGAGGAGTCCCCAGAGCTACCTGCCCATCTCTGTGAGGGGTGGGGCTGAGGAGCCATTTCTGCTCAATATCGCCCATTGGACAGCTTAGGTTGCTCCCTACTTTGCGTGCTGGCTTTGGTGGATCACAGGCTAAGGTGCCTGTCGCCCTCTGTTCCTTTGATAGACCCTCAGGTGCCTAACTCGGGCTTTGTGGATCACAGTGATTTTCAAGGGGCCTAAACGTTTCCAGGTGCCCAGCATCGCAATGCCTAACTCCTTTTGTGCAGCCAGGTCTCACCCTTCCTGGGTCTCCAGTTCCTCATCTCTCGAATGGGGATAAACCTTTCACTCTCTCAGGCGCCTGGGAGGATAAATCCACGTCTTCAGGTGGAACAGGCATGATATCAGTGCCTGTATGGATGGTGTAAGCTGCAGTGAGGGGATAACTGCAGCGTCAGCCCTGCAGGGTGTAGTGCACCTCCCCCCGATACCCCTGAAACACAAAGGGAAACGGAGAATTATGCTCATGTTAGTGAATGAACTCGCAGCCCCCCGGCTCATGCAGCACCTGCTGCCGGACAGAGCGCGAGCGCCCAGCGGGGATACAGGCCCCGCCCCCCACTACTGGCCCCGCCCCCATTGGCTCACCTGGGGGCAGACGCCAGGGTCGGTTGCTGAGTCAGAGCCCGCGGCAGCGACAGGTCCTCGCTGCCCCCGCCCGGCCCCTGGGGCGGGTCCTGCCCCTCTGCGAGCCTCGAGCCCCCTGAAGCGCTTCTGCCTTGGAGGCTGAACTCTGCCCCGCTGGTGAGAGTGTTAATGCCCAGGGCCGGGAGCTGGAGGCAGACAGGGGCGGGGGGACACTTGGAACAGCAGAGAAATAACCTGCAGCCTCAGCCTTTGTGGGTGGGTGAAGCTTCTGTCTCCTCGGACCCGTGATCACTACTGAGCTCAGAGGCGTAGCGAGAGCCCTCCGTACCCTCCAACCGGAGGGGGCCCCGCAAGGAAGGGGGCCCCTAAAAGTGGCAAAAAAAATGTAAGGTATAACTAGGTAAGTGACATTTATTGATGCTATTGCACAATCCATGTCGGTTTTACTGACAAAACCGTGAAGTCATTATGATACATCATAATGCTATTGGCTACATCAGTTGTCTGTCGGTCAGTTTCGAATTTTAGTTGGAGCCATTCAAAGAATGTGTATTTGCGTTCATAATGGCAGTCGGCGGATAAATTATATTAATTTAGTTGTTTGTTTCCAATGCAGAAGCGTGCTTTGTGATGTCTAAGAGAACGTATAAGAGCAGAGCTAGTAAACGAAAGGCAGCAAAAGATGCCGAGAAGGAACTTGAGAAAATTCCAAAGTTGTCAACGTATTTTGCGCTGCAATCCAACGTACAGGTACAGGCACATGAAACGGACAGCACTAGCAGCGACGAATCGTATCCAGAAGTATCCAGAAGTGCTTCAAGTGAGGTCGAAGGTGAAGCCAGTTGTTCTACCAAACAAACTGTGACAGATATTCCAGCTGCTGCCGGGAAAGAAGTATCTGAATCTGAACCACTGACTGATGATCCAGGAGATTGGCCATCCATAATATCGGACAGGCAAGTGTGTGATATTGTTGCACGTGGCCCACCGCAGCAGAATGAAAGTTACGAATTTCCATTTAACGAGGAAAGATGGAGGTTCACAAGTACTCATTTCTATCGAACCATGGCAAATGGCGAGAAAATAAGACGTTCATGGTTAATGTACTCAGTTCAGAAAGATGCCATTTTTTGTTTTTGTTGTAAATTATTTGGCACTGGTGACATACCGCTAGGTCGTGGAACATCTGCTTGGAAAGCACTGTCAAAAAGACTTCAGCAGCATGAAACAGGCAAAGGTCATCAAGACTGTATGGTGAAATGGTTTGACCTTCGGTCAGGCATAGTAAACCGTACATCTATTGACCAACTCGAATTGCAGGCTTTTCTGAAAGAAAGAGATTTCTGGAGAAATGTTGTCAAACGCATGGTTGATGTCATTATTTTCTTGTCCGAAAGAAACTTGGCATTTCAAGGAAGTAATGAAAAGCTCGGCAATCCTTCGAATGGCAACTTTTTGGGAATGTTTGAATTGCTTGCAAAGTATGATACTGTCCTCAGCGAACTTTTACAGAGGATTAAGAAGGCAGAGACACATGTTCAGTACCTCAGTCCACAGATCCAAAACGAGCTGATTCAACTTGTTGCCAGTAACATTCAAGAGGCCAACATAGCGCAGCTTAGAAAAGCAAAATATTATTCAGTTATTTTGGACTGTACTCCCGACGTGTCACATGAAGAACAGATGTCTGTGGTGTTACGCTTTGTTGAATGCAACGATGAAGACGTGTCAATATTTGTGAAGCGTTTGTTGGTTTTCTTAATGTTCATGATACAACTGGCGAGGGCTTATTGGAAGCGTTTCTTGAAAAGGCAAACAACTTAGGAATAGACATTGCCGACATGAGAGGCCAAGCTTATGATAACGGCGCAAATATGAGAGGAAAGAATAAAGGAGTTCAAGCCCGCATGCTAGAAATAAATGACCGTGCCTTGTATGTACCATGTGGAGCTCACACTTGGAATCTTGTGATCTCAGACGTGGCAAAGTCATCGAAATATGCCTTTGACTTTTTCGGTCTGATTAACAGAATATACTTTATCTTTTCTTCTTCACTTTCACGTTGGGATATACTTCAAGAACATATGCCAATATCTGTTAAAGGGTTATCGGACACTCGTTGGGAGTCGAGAATTGATGCTGTGAAGCCATTGCGTTATCACCTTGAAGAATTGTGCAACGCTTTGTCATCTTTGCGAGAATATGCGCTCGAAAAGATGGCAATACAGCAACAGAAGCCGGTGCACTTTTAGACCATGTTACTACGTGGCCTTTTGTTCTGACTGTGTACACGTGGTACGATATACTATTTCACGTCAATAAAACCAGCAAATTAATTCAGTCACCAATGTGTTAATTGACGTACTGCAGGCAGAAGTCGGTGCTACAATGAAGTTTTTGGAAGACTATCGAAATACAGGATATAACTCTGTGGTCACAAATGCACGTGAAATAGCAGAGCATATGGGTATTGAGCAGGTGTTTCCAGAAACCAGGGTGCGACGTAAGAAGAGAATGTTTGATTACGAATGTGCTGATGATTTGAGTAGTCTTTCTGCCGAAGAAAAATTCAAATCGCAGTTCTTTCTTGTTCTCACTGATCAGGCCATATCTTCTGTTTCGTTGCGATTTTACCAACTCGTGGAGTGGTATAAGTTGTTTGGATTTCTGTACAACGCTAACAGCCTGAAGCAGTGTCACAGAGAAAATGAACTGGAGAATCACAGCAAAAATTTTGAAAGAAAAATGGGAGACATTGATGCCAACGAAATCATAATGGAATTGAATCGTTTTATTTATGTCATCGAGAAAGAGAGAGGACTTGTCACGGCAAACAATTTTTTAACGTACATATACAAGAACAGCCTTCAGGAGATATATCTGAATCTTTGCATTTGCATCAGAATTCTTCTGACCACACCAGTTACTGTCACTGCTGGTGCTGAAAGGAGCTTCAGCAGAATGAAACTGATCAAGAATATCCTGCACTCAACCATGACAGATGACAGGCTTTCTGCGCTTGCAGTTATCTCAATCAAAAACAAGATTGCCAGATCTCTGGTCTATGATGCATTGATTAACCAATTTGCGGAGAACAAGGCTTGAAAGAAGCGCTTTGCGTAAATACGGAATACATGTACACTGTAGGCCTATGTATACATAATATGAACCCTGTATATTGTATCAAATAAATACCGCATTCCAGTTTCTGCATTGTAAGGGGCCCCGGACATATGTTCGGAGGGGGCCACGTTCTTTGTTGCTACGGCCCTGACTGAGCTCACAGAGCGGGGCAGTTGCCGTTGGGAGAGCTAGTGGTGTCAGGGAACAGGGAGCAATTTAAATCCGCCCCGGGGATCCTTAGGAGCTCAGCCCAGAAGTTACTGATTCAGCACATTCCGCATCTCTGGCTGCTAGCTGTGCTTTGGGAGGTTCTGGCTGCTTGTCTCACCTGTACTCTGCAGCATCACATTGCAACGTGCCAGCACACCCAGGCAGTCTCTCCAATTGCAGAGACTGAGTTGAATTTTACCCACAACCTCTGACTTGTCATCACAGCTCCTTTCCTGGATGAAGGTAGGCAATGTGATCTTCTCTATGTGCCCATCTACCACTAGAGGGCACTCTTTAGCAGTCATTTTGTGCACTACCTACCTCACTCTTCTGGGTCCAATCCTGTCACCCTTACTCATATTGAGTAACACTTCATAAACATCCTCATGTGCTAATTTTTCTGTGCCTCTGAAGTGTAAGAAATAGATGTTCTTAAATAGAGGGATACAATCTCTAACCCATTTCAGTTTGCTGTTCCTGTTACCTTTCCAGACTGATCATTCGCTGCCCTCTGTGATATCAATGGACTATACCGAACGTGTTTGACATTGATGTATGCTTGTGTGAACTGGGTTGAATATTGGCAGTATAAACATCACTAATTAACCAAACTCAAGTTCCAGAATGGCAGCAAGGTGGATTTAAAAAAAAAAATAAAAATCTATCAACTGTTTGCTCAGTGTTGTACATGATGTAAATCGAGAGTCTGTCCCAGCCCCAAAGAGCTTTCACATCTGTCAGGTATTTATTCGGCATTCATCACGGTGGCATCTAACCATTGGGTCGAGGTTCAGAAGCAGCTTGGAGCAGAGCAGATGAGGAGGGAAGTGAACTAGGTGACCCGTTCATTGCTATTGAAATGTTACATGGCCAGGCCTGGAGAGGGAAGTTCATTATTCTCGGCATAAGTACAGTAGAGGTAGCAGCACTGTAAGCTTCCCCACGCGGCCCCTGGCAACATGGCAGGATTTAGGATGTCTAGGGATTACCTTCAATGAGATGGGAGCTCCATGTCCGTAGCCCAATCAGCCCCTGGTTACTGCTGGAACTACCAGTTGTGGGTTTTGTTTGTGTTTTGCAAATTGAAACTTCCCCTAAACTATACAAGAGTTACTGGAATTAATGTTGCCATTTTAACATCTGCAGACTAGTTTTATCATGAAGCTCTAGCTAGTCCCTACTATATATTTCAAGTAACAATAAGCCATTAGATATGCATAGATAAGCTATTTCCCATTTGTAATATGGTGCTCATCATGTTTCAATGCTGATAACAAATGAGTCCTTACTTCCTGCTGTGCCTGTTCTGAGAATCTGAGTTTGAAAACATTGCATCACTTTCTGCACCAGACACATGACATCTAGCAGAGAAGCTGAAGTTTTCAACTGTCAATAACTTGGTCTGTTTGAGCTCATATAGGCAGGGACAGTTTCCTGTTTGTTTGTGTATGTCAGTGGGTTGTGGTCTGCAAAGCATCTGTTACCATGGAAGAAAGTTTAATTTCAGGCAATGTGGTTTGTTGTAGTCCAATCCAGAAAATGACAGGTTTGAATGGGAGGATGGGGGGAAAGGGAGGGACTCTCAGGAACCTTGCTTGAGGGAAGGCTATTGTCTTAAATATTGTGAAACATGAAGGGGAGGCAGAGATTCAAACACTCCCAAGGATTAATTTGTGCAAATGGCAATCTTGTACTCTAGCTATGCAAAACTAGTTATGCACATACCTCGTTGTGTGGAGATGACTTAGAGCCACCCTTAGCACTGATGCAAACAAGACAAAGTTGTGATGGGAACAGTGTGGAAGGTACTCTGACTCCTTAATCCCCCGATGTAGAAGCCCTAAGGAAGAGCACTATGGTCACAGGAACAAAACTGAGCCCTTCCTGGGAAGGGGGAGACTAAAGGCAGCTATCAAAACTATTGAAGTGATTCAGGGCCACTGATAACTCTCACCAACTAAATGTTCTGATTGATAGTGGAAGGTTTGAAATTGGTGTCAGTCTGTGCCTACTGTAGAGGCCTCTGGGTTTTCCTTCTCATTGAGCGAGTAATAACATGGATGTTTTGGGTTGGTTTGTGTTTTTTTTTTTTTTTTTTAAGTGATTCATATGCTATAGGTGAGCCTGTGGCTTGTACCAACATATGCTGAGCAATGCAAATTTGGAGTGGGGGCTCCCCATCCCCAACACCTTAAAAATCTGAGTGTCTCACATCAAGTAGGAGTTTTGCCACTGATGTTAATGGGAGCAGGATTGAAATGATTAGTTACTAAGTTCCACAACTCCCATCACCATCTATGCAAAATGCAGCTGCTCATCACCTCTCAGCATCTGTCCCTTCATGGGCATTTATTTGTCACTATCTAATTAATGGCTTTATTATTCCTTGGCTTTTCTTTTCCAAAGGCCCAATCCTGAAGTCATAGGTATTTTTGCTATTAACTCCAATGAGCACATCATCAGACTTATTTCTCTGGTAAGCAAAGCACGTAAGGTGCCAAACTGAGCTGTATTTTTAACAAGTCGAGTAGGCTGCTATGTGTTCTCCCATGGTTGTCAAGGGGAGTTGCATTTAGCCCCTGTGGCCCATGCTGCAAATGACTCATCATTTGTGTCTTTGATTAAATTCCCTCAGAGTTAAACTAGATAGCTACGTAGTTATTTGCTTCCTTTTTTTCCATCGAAGAGAGAATTTGCTTTTACAGTGATGAATCTCTCGCTAGGGCTGAATGTGGTACAAAGAATGGTTGTTTAATGAGACTGATCGCTTTTAAATGTGCCACCTTTGATCTATTAGGTTGTAACCAGGGTTGTGCCAAAGTGTTCAAAATTATCTGGGCAGTCTGACACTTAAAACAAATAAACAAATGTGCTGCCAAACACCATTGTTTACCAACGCTTATTCCTCTGTGTATCGTCTAAGGGGCACTGTTATGCACATCAGACTAACGAGAAGCTAATGGCTTCTGAGAAGGACCAGTGAGAAGCTGGACATGGAATAAGGCTAAATTCAGAGTAGAAATACAGTGTAAATATTTAACTGGTCTTGGATGAGGTTCTGTGGCCCATGTTAGAGGTGACACACAATGGTCCTTTTTTACTTTAAAACTTAAACTCTTTCCCAGAAAGAGACAAAGTCAAGGAGATGGATAGAAACTGATTTACTCAAAGCCTTTATTGAAGTTTTCCCTTGAGTTAAAGCACTGTTCCTTTTATTGAGGTATTTAAATAATTAGTTAATTTGAAACCTGTATCTCCTAGGAGACGGACATACAGATTCTCCAAAGAGAAGGATGACACAAGATAGACTCCTGGAGTGCCATGAGGAGAACAATGGCTTTGTGATTCAGGTAGTGGATTGAGAGTCAGGAGATGAGTGTTTCTTTCCATTCTGCTGTCAATTCTCCAACAGACTCGCCATGTGGACTTGAGTAAGTTTGAATCTTTTTCTTGCCTCAGGTTCCTAGTTTCTAACCTGGATATAAGACTAAAGTACCTTCCTTCCTGGGAGGTGCAGGGATAAGTCTATTAATGTTCATGTTGCATTCCAATGGGCACTGGCAATGAACCCAACTCCACTGCGGGTTATAAACTGCTTTCCTGGGAACAGTCAATTTTACTGGTAGTATTTATTGCAGGGCCAGCAAGGGAAAGTTCACCTGAGGCTCATGTATGAACACAGAAATAACCCTCTCTGGGTTGGATTTGATCTCAACTGACACTGATCTGACAAAGGTCTGTAGAGGCACATTTCTGCCATGCAGTTAACTCACAACAACCAAACCAGATGTATAAACCATGTAGCCTGGTAGCTCAAATGCTTCCCTAGAGCTCCCTGCCCTAGTTTTGGTCAGCACAGCCACCTACTCGCTCTCTCTTCCCTCTTTGAAGCCTGATGTATCCATTGCTGCATTCCACTCTAGAGGTGTCGACATGTCATTAGAATTCTCCATGTTCTATATGGTAATGGTGTGTTTAATAAATTTCTAAAGCGTGTTAAAGTCCCTCATGAAGAAAGGTGGTACATGTGACAAAAGTTTGTCTTTCTGCTATGATAAAGAGACTGTTTCACTCTAAATTATTTTAACTGGCTAGATGAGTTTCATGAAATCTTCATAGCACTTTCCTTTCAAATTAAATCCTGTAATAGCATTTAACTCTACATGCTATTAGTTGATTGATTCCTTGAAGCCTTTACAATAGCAGAGGAATTCTTCTGTTTGCCTAGAAATTGCTACACTGAAATTATAGCTAAAATTATATTGTGGATGCATTTATTCTTCATTTTTTTGTCAATTGTACCTGGAAGCCTTGCAGAAATACACACAGAAAAATATAGAATTTTCAGATTACCCAAACAATTATTTTTGAATATCTCATGGTGCTGCAATTTTGTTTCCCTCTATCATATACTTTTTAATGCTCATTGCAGCTAATTCTCCCACGCTTAGTAGGTCAAACAATTGGCCAGTGCTTGATCACAGGGTTTTTCTTTCAACAAGTATTTTGCTTCCTCAACTGATGTGTTTTGGCTTATGTTTTGCAATATAGTTAGCAATAGTGGTAACAGTCTGTAGTCACTACACTGCACTCAGCATCTAGTGAAAATCTGACCTACAGATTGTGACGGGTTTGGTCATAGAGACCCCCTTGGGACTGTCACCTGATATCTTGAAACTACCTTTGAGCCCACCTTCCCTGCCAACTAGGGTCTCCAGAAACCTGTCTTGTTGAGCCAGACATGCAAGCTTGCTGCAACAGAGACCCAGGGTCTGAACCACACCCCCAAAGCTGCAAACTTAACTGAAAACAGCTCAGCAAGTACTCCTGTGTCCAGCACCCAGCTCCCAATGGGATCCAAACCCCAAATAAATCCCTTTTACTCTGTATAAAGCTTATACAGCGTAAACTCATAAATTGTCTGCCCTCTATAACACTGCTACAGAGAGATGAACACCTGTTTTGTTCCCCCATGTATTAATCACTTACTCTGGGTTAATTAATAAACAAAAGTGATTTTATTAAGTATTAAAAAGTAGGATTTAAGTGGTTTCAAGTAATAACAGATAGAACCAAGTAAGTTACCAAGCAAAATAAAAGGAAACACACAAGTCTAAGCCTAATCCATTATGCAACTGAATACAGGTGAATCTCACCCGCAGAGATGTTCCAATAAACTTCTTTCACAGACTAGACTCCTTCCTAGTCTGGGCCCAATCCTTTCCCCAGTGCAGACCTTGTTAGTTCCAGCAGGCATCTTAGGTGAAAAGCAGGGGATTTCACATGACTGGGAGCCCCCTTTGTTTTGTTTCACCCCCTTTCTATAGCTTTGGCACAAGGCAGGAATCTTTAGGCTCTCTGACCCTTCCCATCCCTCCTTCAAAATGGAAAAGCACCAGGTTTAAGATGGATTTCATGACCAGGTAACATGATCACATGTCACTGTAAGACCTTATTCTCCATTCTTTCAGGGCTGATCTGCATGTGCCCAGGAAGGTTTATACGTAAATAGAGCTATTCACAACCAACTGTCTCAGTTAATGGGAGCCATCAAGATTCCAAGCCACCATTAATAGCCCACACTTTGCATAGTTACAGTCAGACATCAGAGTAATATTTCATATTTCTAGCTTCAGATGCAAAAATGATACATTCATACAAATAGGATGAACATACTTCTTAGATTATAAGATTTGTAATGATACCTTACAAAAGACCTTTTGCATACAGCATATTCCAGTTACATTATATTTTACAACTAGTGTGCCAGACCCAAATCAGTGGGGTACAGGAGTCTGGCAGAGGACAAATATACTGGTCACTGAATGAGTAGTTTTCTGTTCCCTGAGTGACCAGAGCAGGGGCTGTACTAGAGTAGAGTAATCAGGAACTTGCTAGAACCAATTAAGGCAGACAGGCTGATTAGAACACCTGCAGCCAATCAAGGTACCTGGGTTTAAAAAGCAGCTCAGTCCAGTCAGGCCAGAGGAGAGGAAGTGTGTGTGAGGAGCTGGGAGCAAGAGGCACAAGGAGCTGAGAGGAAGAGGGTGTGCTACTGGAGGACTAAGGAGTACAAGCATTATCAGACACCAGGAGGAAGGTCCTGTGGTGAGGATAAAGAAGGTGTTTGGAGGAGGCCATGGGGAAGTAGCCCAGGGAGTTGTAGCTGTCATGCAGCTGTTACAGGAGGCACTATAGTCAGCTGCAAGCCACAGGGCCCTGGGCTGGAACCTGGAGTAGAGGGCGGGCCCAGGTTCCCCCAAACCTCCCAACTCCTGATCAGATATAGGAGGAGTTGACCCAGACTGTGAGGAAGATCTCTGAGGTGAGCAAATCTGCCAATAAGCGCAGGACCCACCAAGGTAGAGGAGGAACTTTGTCACACTAGATTTAGTTGAGATATACAGCTAGTGATACCATAACCAAGAAAGAGGTGTTTAAATAATGGTTCATTTCTATAGCTGGCCCTAGGTGTTTTGTTTTCTGGTCCCCTGCAAACGGATGAGCAAAAAGCAAAGTCAGAGCAAAGAGCAAAATTAAAGCCTTGATTAATGAGTGGGCATAACCCGGATATTGATTTGCATGTGCTGGAAATTGGCACCCAGTTCAACTGGCCTCATGATCCGTCCCTAAGTGTACATTGCACTACAGCTTGATTCGAAGTTTGACTGGTATATCTATTTCCATTAGATGTGTAATGTTTTAGCAGAATAGTTACACTGCTAAAAGCTCTAACGTGGATGCAGTTAGAGTGGTGTAAATTATTTCCTTGCCCATAAGAGATTTGCTCTACTGCTATAAGCACCTTTGTACTGATATAACTGAGTCCCGTAGTGTGGCCTATCTATGCTGATATAGTTAAATTGGCACAACTTTCTAATATAGACCATCCCTGAGAGTCTGATCCTGAATAACCTCAACACCTATGGAATTTTCAAGTTCCCCAATAAAACTAGTTAGAAATATAAAGAAAGTATCAAAATGACTGATTAGTGAATATTTTACACATGGAATACTCTTTCATAAACTTGTCTGTGTTATTTTAAGGCCCAGGACAGGAATGTGTGAGAGGGGAGGCAGCAGACTGTGTACATACCTTTGTGGAAAGCTAAAAGCTACTTTGGCACCTCAACATACGTTTTCTCTTGGATGATGTAGAACAGTGATTCTCAACCAGGGGTATGGGTACGCCTGGGGGTATGCAGAGGACTTCCAGGGGGTACATCAACTCATCTAGATAGTCGCCTAATTTTACAACAGGCTACATAAAAAGCACTAGCGAAGTCAGTACAAACTTAAATTTCATATGGACAATTACTTGTTTATATTGCTCTGTATATTTTACACTGATGTATAAATAAAATATTTATATTTTAATTGATTTATTTTACAATTATATGGCAAAAATGAGGAAGTCAGCAATTTTTCAGTAAGTGTGCTGTGATACTTTTTTATTTTTATGTCTGATTTTTGTAAGCCAATAGTTAAGTGAGGTGAAACTTGGGGATATGTATGACAAAATCAGACTCCTGAAAGGGGTACAGTTGTCTGGAATGGTTGAGAGCCACTAATGTAGAAGGTGAGTGTTCAGAGGCAGAACAGAAATGCCTTGTCATGACCACTAACAGTTCAAACCTTCACTGACAGGAAGTGCTGCAACTGAAAGATAGGAGCAAGGCTGTATGCTGCTGCTCACAAGAGGCGTGGCACACAAGGCACTGACCAGGATATCAGGGCTTTAAGCCCCTTTTCTACCTCTCCGATTCTGGGCTCCTCAGGCTCTGAGGGCCTGTGAGGCCTCCTGTGCACATTCGAGCACTACGTGCCCACACAGGTCCCATCTGTTCCTGGAATAGTCACAACCCCACATAACCCTCAGCAGCTTTCCCACTGCCGCTGCCAATGGGTTCCCCTGCAGCCAAGAATTTCAAAGCATGAAGTGCTCTGGCCACTTCTTTTCATGCCTTTGGCAGTACCGTACACCAGGGGCTGCATGAGAGGCAGTTTTTGGGATGCATATGCCAGCATATGCTTTCCTTGCACTGCAGGAATTCCTCTGGGGACCATACCGCTCCCTTTGCAGTCCCTATATGCTGCAGAAGTGGCACAAAGCAGCCTGAAATCTGGTCTAATAGTCTAGCCTTACCCATTATATGCCAAGAGACAGATTCTGATTATGTTTACACTGGCTTAAAGCCGGTGATAACTCCAGTGAAATCTACGGAATAACCCCATTGTTACACTCCTGAAGATGAGACCACTATCTGACCCTAAGCAAGGAGGGTGAGGTCTATAATTAATAGCAGAATTCAGGGACTCCAAAGCTTTTGTTCATCAGGTCATTATGCTAGTTGGCATCTGATCATGCTCCTAGGCGTGGTAGACTGGAGATCAGGCATGTAGTTCAGAAAGGAGTTCTGTTTGTGTTGCACTTGCTTTCATTTTTGTCCCCTTAACATCTGCCTGGCCTGATCTGTTTTACTCAGCTTATCTCTGGGGGAGCATCTGGGCTGGACAAAGGTGTTTCCAAGCAGGCTAAAACATAGACTTTTTCATCGGAACAGATCCAGTGCTGCTATCCAAAGGCACAGTTGCCAGTTACTTATTTGTCTTGGTGGAGCTCAGTAGTTCTGTGTGTTTACTTGGCCATTTGGAAGGAAATGGAAAGGAATGTGATAAAGAGGAACATAGGAAGGCTGCTTTAGAGCACAGAGATGCAAAGGGGAGGTGGTTGTGTCCTAAGGGAAAAGAGCCAAGGAGGAATCAAATGCTATAATCCTTCCTAGTATGAGGCAAGACCCCACACTTCCCAATGGCATTTAGTACCTGGCCACCTTCTCATATTCTGTAGTAGGGCTGATGAGCTTGACCCACTAGCCTGCAGGAGCTTTAGGGCACCTTGGTGTTTTGGAATCCCATGGGATGAGAAGGTGTAGAGCAATATCCATTGTTACAAAAGGAGGTTGGTTTTAGTACCTGTCTAGTAAAAAGTCATCCTGTTAACTATTCAGCAGATGGCATAATACTATCTCAAATAACTGTTTGTTATTTTTGAGTTTGCCCTTGTAAAATATTTTGATGTTTTTTGCTTAGGGATTCATATAAGAACATTTTTGTTGCTCTGGTGCATGAACATGCTTTGGTATATTGGTGCCTTCCTTGAAGCCATATCATTTCATCCCCAGGATATCAAACTTGGGAAAAATTAATAATCAAAACTGACAGTATTAAGTTCATTGCCTAAACTAATAATATCAATGTGTGTACATATATGTATTGAAATACAAGATGTATAAAAACTAAACATATGGTAAAAGAGTATACCAGGTAAAGTATAACCCTCTGCTACCAAATGTAATCATGTCACATGTAGCAACCTGAAAAAAAATCATCCTTTCATCAATAACTCCAGGGTGGGAGGTGTCTACACTGATATCAAAGATATTACAAAAACCATATGTCATATATCAAATTTCTGCATACAGTGTACACATATAGCATAATTATGGGTTGCAAAAGCTCCACATTTAATCAAAAATATGTAATTGCAATATCATAGTATTAAAGTTGGTTTTAAATACAAAACAGGAAGAGCCACTTGCTCTAATCCTTATTGAAAAATGCCACTGCTTTCTAGGGAGGGCAGGTCAAATATGGGGTCTGTAACACTACACCCTAATTAAAACCCTTGTTTAACTAAAATGGAATTATGGTACCTCCTTAACTGGGTCCAATCCAGATGAAGATGTATTTGGTCACTTGGCAGCTTCACTCAGTAGGTCACCTGAAAAATAATGTCTACTGCTATCACAGCAACGTACCTCCTCTGGTAGTATTCCTCCCAGCGTAAAAAGTTTAATTGATGGTCTGGTGGTGTAACAAGGGAATCACTACATCAGAGTAATGTTTGAGGTGAACGCACCACGGTGAGGCCAGAAGGAAAGTACCAATGAAATCCCTCATCATCTTCATCATTGGTAACCCGCCTGGTTAACCAAGTATATAGAGGGTAACATTTATTGAAAGTGGCGAGTATCGCAATGACCAAATATTAAAAAAAAAAAAAAAAAAAAATTATGGTCAATTAAAGTGTCCGGTCACATTAATTTTGTTACACCCCTACAGGCATTTTTACCCACATCTTAATTGTGCAGGTGGTGTTTCCATCAGTCATCTAGTGTATTTAAGACACAGGCTTTAAACATACAGTAAGGCCTTGATTTATGTGATAGGGTGATTGCCAATGAACCCTATCAAGAGGGTGAGGGGAACTGTAGCCTAGTGAGCCAGCTTACCTATATTATATTCATGGCTTTGTTATCTTGCTTTATTATATTTAGTAGTAATGCAAAGAACCTACAGGCTTTTATCCTGTAAGATTTGGCTTTAGTAGATAGTGTGAGGCTTGAGGCCTATATAGTTTGGTATAGATAAATTTATATGCCCAATGGCTTGTGATGGGATGTTAGATGTGAGGGGATTTGAGTTACTGCAGATAATTCTTTCCTGGGTGTCTGGCTAGTGAGTCTTGCCCACATGCTCAGGGTTTAGCTGATCGCCATATTTGGGGTTGGGAAGGAATTTTTTCCTCCAGGGCAGATTGGCAGAAGCCCTAGGGCGGTTTTGCCTTCTTCTGCAGCGTGGGGCTCGGGTCACTGTCTGGAAGATTCTCTGCACCTTGAAGTCTTTAAACCATGATTTGAGGACTTCAATGGCTCAGACTCAAGTTTCATACAGGAGTGGGTGGGTGAGATTCTGTGGCCTGCATCATGCAGAAGGTCAGATTAGATGATCGCGATGGTCCCTTCTGACCTTAGTCTATGATTCTATTAAGTAACTCATAAGTTATAGGGAATTAAAAGTGGCATGCCAGAGAGGGAATTTTGTCCAAAATACTAACCTCAGCCACCCATAAAACATAGCTGACACTGGCACAGAACATCGCTGACACCAGCATCCAGAAGGTTCCAAACAGAACCTCCGACCACAAAGCTGTTATGGCAGCAAATTAACATGTATGCTAACAGGGTAACACCATACGTATACTAACCTATAAAAAAGGGACACCTTAAGGGGAGTAAATACAAATAAGAACTTCTATTAAGTAGGCATTGGCCATGGCAGCTTCAGCGTAACCTACTATAAAAGTAACATCCCAGGGGAAGCAAATAGGTTGGAGAGATGTAGGCCTTGGGAGGGGCCAAAATAACGGCCACCGGGGAAGATGAGGACGATGACGGTAATAAGAAAGAAAATGGTTAAGTATAAAAGATAAGGGTGTAAGTATGGATGTTCAAATGTTCTTTCTGTATTATCTCTATCTGCCTTATTAAGTTTAAGTGTGCGTATAATCTTTGCTAAATTATTTAATCATCCATTTATATATCGAAAAAGCTCCTATAGTGTGAGTGTTGCACCAGTGCACATCAGGGTTCCCAAATTATGTGATGATTTTACAATAATCTTATTGGGCCTAATCTTGGAACAAAAACCTGTTTATCCTTAAGTTACAATGATATATACCTAACTTTGGGTCAGGCTACAGCTGGCACCCCAGATGGGACTCTGAGGGGCACACAGGGGGTAACCAGCCTACCTGGGATAGGTAACTCACCTTTGAAAATTCTAAACCAGAATCTAAATGAAAATTCCAGGCAACCTCTCAGTCAGACATTGGTGTCTGTCAGAAACACGCACTGTAACTCAGCAGGGAACTTCTTTTCCCACTCAGCTCTTCTTCTTCTTCTTCTCTGGTTCTTTACCTTTAGTCTATTAGATCCGCTTTTCTTAGTAAGGAAGGGAAAGCAGTAACACAGACAAACATCAAAGAAAGGTGCACTGAACTCGAGTTTTTAATCATCATTACCTTGCATTACTACTAAATATAATAAAGCGGGATAACAAAGCAATAAATGTAAAACAGGTAAGCTGGCCTACTGGGCTACAGCTGGATGTGCACAAAAGACCTGTGCACTCCCACAATCTCACCTCCCAGGCTGGGACTGTGTCACCCCCTGCAACGACAATGCAAACTGGATGTTGGTCTTCAGTCCAGTAATATTAGGAAGCTGCAGGGCCTGTGCTTACTCTTCCTAAAAGTATAGGTATGTAATAGAGCTTGCTTATTTTAGGTAAGTTCCCTGTGACTCTGGATTGGAGTCTTTGTTCTCTGACTATACTTCATGAGAAGAGGGACTAGAGAAAAGGTGGTGCTCTCTGGTTATTTTGATTAATTCTATGGCATCTTTGTTTTTAGTGTACTTGCGTGTAATCTCTTGTCATAGGATCAGATGTAAAAGCAATTGCTAATAATGATCCAGTTTAAAAAAAAAAAAAGCCCCACCTTTAATATCTTTAACTGTGGGTTTGCATTCATGAAGCTTAAAGCACAGCTGTATGACACGCCATGTGCAAACTGCAGTCTGCAAGGATTTCAAGCGCTGTTTTGGTTTCAACAGCCTCTTTGTGGCCAAATTTTAGGGCTTCTAATCTGTCTTCCTCCACATCTCATTTGCTTTTGACGCTCTAAGACATGCTGTTCTTAAAACAGTTTCTTCCCTTGGTGTTCACTCATGCTTTTCCTACCTTTCTCTTTGTACCTTCACTATCTTTTTTTGTAGGGGGAGTGGGTCCTTCTTTCGCTTTCACTTTCCTCGGGATTCCCACAGCACTCTGACTTTGGCCCACTTCTCTTTTCTCTCTGCGTCTCTTAGCAAAATGATCTCATTTGTTGATATGGTTGGTGTTGGCTACCATCTTTATCCTGATGACTCTCAGATCTATTTCGCCAGTTGTGACCTGTCTCCCTCCTCCAAATTCTGCATTTCAGCTCTTCTTTCTGACACTTCCTCGTGGATATTAGTTTTTCATGTAGTTTTAATAGTTTAAACTTAACGTGGCCAAAGGAGAGCCCTGGATGCCATGTAGTGCTAATAATTCCGTGTACTTGCCATTATCAGCTAACTAGTTCTTATTTGCTTTTGACACTCTAAAACATGCTCCTCTTCTTAAAACATGGCCTCCCTTGGGGTTCACTCATGATTTTCCTACCTTTCTTTTTGTGCCTTCACTATTTTTTTTTGAGGGGGGGGGGAGTGAGTCCTTCTCTCACCTTCACTGTCCTCAGGATTCCCACAGCACTCTGACTTTGGGACTTATAGAAAGACTTATAGAAAAAGACCTTCTGAAAACATCAAATTGTCTGACTGGCATGCAAAACCTTAAACTAGAGTGAATAAATGAAGACTTGGCACAGCACTTCTGAAAGGTTGCCTGTCCCTGAGCTAGCTAGTTCCCTGTAGGCATCATGGCAGAAATAGATCATGAAGAGGGAGAAATTGGGGAATGGCCTTGCAGATGAGCTCATTGAGGGTCTTTGGGGAAAGGCACAGACTGCTTTTGAGAGGGCAGAGAGCAATGCAAAACCAGGTCAGAGAAGTAGGAAGGGGCTGAGTTAGGCAGGCCTCTGTAGCTGGTTGGTAGAAGCTTGAACTTGATGCTGTGGAGCTGATGGCAGGTGACATAGTCCGTACGTGGGCAAGGAACACTATCTTAGTGGCTGCTTTTTTAATAAACTAGAGAGGGGTAAGGTAGGTGTCAGGCGGGCCTAAGAGGAGAGTTTTGCCATAGTTGAGATGGGAAGTGAGGACTTGGATGAGAGATTTGGATG
Source organism: Gopherus flavomarginatus (assembly GCF_025201925.1). Lineage (NCBI taxonomy): Eukaryota > Metazoa > Chordata > Testudines > Testudinidae > Gopherus > Gopherus flavomarginatus. The sequence continues at coordinate 13,130,626 of NC_066621.1, read as the reverse complement.
CAGGGGTAGAAAGAAAAGGAATGAATGATGCTGAGGAATAAACTCTTAATTTTCTTTAGTCCAACTTTAATGTTTAATAGGAACATGTGAAAGTATTTCTCTCTGTACAGAACCAACTGTAAACACAGCAGAAGAAACCAGTAAAAATGATATGGGTTAAAAAAAACAAACCTGTTTTGTCCTTGTGAGCTTTGTGACCACATTACAGAGCTGCTGTGTCTGTCACGTGCAGGCAGCAGTCAGAGAGGATTTTCAGTGGGTTTGTCTTTTTGTGTAATATGCTCCTCCCACATGGAAGCTGTTAACTTCTTGAAGCTCTCATTATCCCTGTACTCTCTACCTGCTTAATTTAGGTGATCAGCTTCAGTGTTCATCTTGCCTCATGTGGCCCTTGAGCTGACGAAGCTGGCCTGCTCCTGACCCTTCGTGAACTTCCTCCTTTCTGTTGTGTTGCACTCAAATGTGAGACAAAAGGACAGTTTTGGAATGCGGGAATCTTTGGAACCAAACCCTGTCATACAGCTCTTTACGAAGCTGTCCACCCTTGCATCTCTAATGAGAACTAACGGCGGCAGGGACTAGCTTTTTGTTGTGTAGTTCTGCGCTGCTTAGCACAGTGGGGTGCAGGAGAGGGTGTGGGCTCTGAGAGGGAGTTTGGGTGAGGGAGAGGGTGAGAGTTCAGGCTCTGGGAGGGAGTTTGGGTGCAGGATGCAGGCTCTGGGCTGGGGCAGGGGGTGGGGTGCAGGAGGTCGTGAGGGGGGCGGCACTTACCTTAGACAGCTCCCAAAAGCCACTGACACATCATTCTGGCAGAGGCTTCTAGGTGTGGGGGGGGCCAGGGAGTTTTGCATGCTGCCCCTGCCTGCAGGCATTGCCCCCACAGCTCCCATCGGCCGCACTTCCTGGTCAATGAGAGATGCAGAGTCAGCACTTGGGGCAGTGGCAATGAGCAGAGACCCCTGTCTCTCTCCCTCTTCTTCCCCCCTCCTTGATCCACCAGGGGCTGCAGGGATGGTGCCAGCTGCTTCCAGGAGCAGCACAGAGCGAGGGCAGGCAGGAAACCTTCCTTAGCCCCGCTGAGCTGCTGGACTGCTAGCACCCCAAATCTCCTGGTTTGGCTGCAGTAGCCTCTGGGAAGTAGGGCCTGATTCCAGGAGACTCCCAGTGAAACCAGAAGGGTTGGCAGCCCTACAAAAGAGAAATATTAGCGACTATAAGTGGGAAAAACATTAAGAAGGGATTCTCTCTACTAACTAGGGGTGTTGCCGCACCCCCTTGCTTGAAGTAGTTTCCATTGTATGCAGAGTTTTTTACAGTTTGGTTCAATAGCTCACCGCACCACCATTAGAAACATTATTCCAGCACCTCAGCTCCGAACAGTTCAGGTTGACAGTTCTTTCACTGATGGGCTCCAGGACTTCCTCACTGGCCTCTAGCTCCTGCCTCCCGTGGTGCCCTCAGAGTGGGAGATAATCTATAGGGGCCCATGTGCTACCTAAGCGGGCTGTTGGGGCTCCTGACCCAGCATTCATCACAGCCCTGTTGCAGCTCCCAGGCATTCCTAGTGCAGTGTCTTGCTGCTGTAGTGGCAGAGTGTAGGACTTAGGATATTTGTGTTGGGTTTGGGCAGGCTGCCAACATTTTTCGGAACTGTGAATGAGAAGGGAAATGGTGGTTTTATTTTATTTATTTATTTAGAAGTTGATATCTCAGCCAACCCTGAATGGAATTGCCTGGGAGGGGGCACAAAAAAAAAGGCACATCTCTAACCTGAGCGCTTTCTGACTACTGAATTTCAAAGGGCTGCTGCAAACAATGGTGATGTTTGAGAAAATCTAACTTCACAAGACTCTTTTGTAATAGAAAGACTTCGCCACCCTGATACAGAGGTCACTACCAACTCCTTGTGAGTTAGAAATAAAGGGAACAGGCTGTGAAACCGTAAAGACACCATTTCCCCTCATCTCATAACTATTAGGTTACACCCTTCTTACTAAATGTGCTTAGCATTTGCGGTCAGTTAAAGTAATGACCCCACCCTGAGTTTTACAGAAAGCACAAGTCCAGAATAAGATGCAATTTTTAGTTAAAACGTAAAACAGATCTGAGCTCTACTCCTGCAAGCTGTACTGTGTGAACAGACCTCGCAGTTGTGTGGAGCCCTCCTGAAATCAACAAAAGTTCTGCAAAGGCTCAAGGGTCTGGCAGCACAGGGCCAAGACCTCTTTAGACAAGCACCTAGTGCATGTTTGGCCTGGTCTACACTACGTGTTTATACCGAATTTAGCAGCATTAAACCGATTTAACGCTGCATCAGTCCACACAACGAGGCCCTTTATATCGGTATAAAGGGCTCTTTAAACCGGTTTCTGTACTCCTCCCCGACGAGAGGAGTAGCGCTCAAATTGGTATTGTCTTGTCGGATTAGGGTTGGTGTGGCCGCAAATTGATGGTATTGGCCTCCAGGCGGTATCCCACAGTGCACCATTGTGACTGCTCTGGGAAGCAATCTGAACTCGGATGCACTGGCGAACTTTTGAATGTCATTTCCTGTTTGCCCAGCGTGGAGCTCTGATCAGCATGGGTGACGATGCAGTCCCAAGTCCAAAAAGAGCTCCAGCATGGACCGTACAGGAGATACTGGATCTGATCGCTGTAAGGGGAGACAAATCTGTTCTATCAGAGCTCCATTAGAGAAGACGAAATAACAAAGCATTTTTAAAAAATCTCCAGGCTATGATAGACAGAGGCCACAGCAGGAACTCAGCACAGTGCTGCGTGACAAGCATAACGGAAAGCCAAAGAATCAAATGGATGCTCATGGAGGGAGGGAGGGGGGACTGAGGACTCCAGCTATCCCACAGTCCCTGCAGTCTCCGAAAAGCATTTGCATTCTTTGCTGAGCTCCCAATGCCTGTAGGGTCAAAAACATTGTCCCAGATGGTTCAGGGTATATCTCGTCAAGTTACACATGCACACACACCCCCATGAAAGAAAAGGGAAAAAAATTATTTCTTGTCATTTTTCAATGTCACCATATGTCTACTGCATGCTGCTGGTAGACGTGGTGCTGTGGCGCTGAACAGCAGCATCCCCTCCCCTTCCTTTCCTGATGGCAGACGGTACAAAATGGTGGAAAACCTTCATTATCCCGTGAGTGCTCCTGGCTGGCCTCGGTGAGGTCGGTCGGTAGCGCCTGGGTAAAAATGGGAATGACTCCCTGTCATTCCTGGCAGACGGTGCAAAATGCTGGGTAACCGTCCTCATCATAGCAGCTGAAGCCTGAGCTCCATCAGCCCCCACCCCCCGCCTTTCGTGTCTAAAGAAAAGATTCTGTACTCCCTGGACTATCATAGCAGCAGGAGGCTGCCTCCCCCTCATTTTATCTCTTAAAAAGTCAGTGTTTCTTATTCCTGCATTCTTTATTACTTCATCGCACAAATGGAGGGACACTGCCACGGTAGCCCAGGAGGGATGTGGGAGGAGGGAAGCAACGGGTGGGGTTGTTGCAGGGGCAACCCCTAGAATGGCATGCAGCTCATCATTTCTGCGGGATCTCTGGGGCTCTGACCTGGAGTGGCTGTGCTCTCTGGCTCTCTAGTAGACTTGCCCCATATTCTAGGCAGGACTGACTCTATTTTTAGACAAAATATAAAGAAGGGAATGACCCAGGGAGTCATTCCCATTTTTGTCCATGTGCCCCCGGCTGACCCCAGCGAGGCCAGCCAGGAACACCCATGACAGCAGCAGACGGTACAAAATGATTGATAACCGTCATCTCATCGCCAATTTACAATGGGAGGCGGTGCAATAGGGATGGTAACCATCTCTGCTACCTTGCAAAGGCAAATGAATGCTGCTGTGTAGCACTGCAGTACCGCCTCTGTCAGCAGCATCCAGTACACATATGGTGACAGTGACAAAAGGCAAAACAGGCTCCATGATTGCCATGCTATGGCATCTGCCAGGGCAATCCAGGGAAAAAGGGCGCAAAATGATTGTCTGCCGCTGCTTTCACGGAGGAAGGATTGAGTGACGACGTTTACCCATAATCATCCACGACACTGTTTTTGCGCCATCATGCATTGGGATCTCAACCCAGAATTCCAATGGGCGGGGGAAACTGCAGGAACTATGGGATAGCTACAGGATAGCTACCCACAGTGCAACGCTTCAGAAATCGACGCTAGCCTCGGTACATGGACGCACACCACCGAATTAATGTGCTTAGTGTGGCCGTGTGCACTCGACTTTATACAATCTGTTTTCCAAAACCAGTTTATGTAAAAGAGGAATAATTCCATAGTGCAGACATACCCTTTGTGTGGTATAAAACTTCCTGTTCTTTGCCATGCTTGCTTCAGAAGCTAGTTTTTCAGTGTACAGCATCAAAACTACAATCCATACAATCAACAAGCACTTCCTTATAAGAAGTACAGTAAGATCAAAAGTGTACTGCTCCAGAGCAAATTCTCCACTGGTATAGAGACTATGTATGTATGATTATAGTGATATTATTTTCATATTTTGGTGGTTAAAAACTCTTTGTAGATCTTAAAACACGCTTTTTAAATTCAGGAAATGATTATCTGTGCTACTGACAAGATGCTTGTTATAAAGGTGCATTTTTCTTGTAAGATTTAAAACATGTTTGTTTCTCTTTTTTTGGGCAACCACAAACTTAATTGAGTTTTGTTTAGCAATATTCTTTCCGCAGGTGAAGAAACTATAGTTGAAGAAATCTGTGGGATTTACAATGTCTTATTTGGGATGTCCTTTTTTAAAAAAAATAAAAGGAATACTGAATAAAGATCCTGACTCTGTTTTCATAATTGTTACTAGAAATTGTCTGGTTAACTATTTAAAAGTGAAGTTGAAATCTAGCTCTCTGCCCTGATGCAATAAGTTTGCCTCTTTGCTGTTGCAGGTAAGCAGCTTTACTAGGGTGCACGGATTTCCTAACCAGTCTGAAAGGATGTAATCTGGATGAGTATTCCTGTTTGGTCCATGTCCCACAAGATACTGGAAGAAGAACCCAGTGAAAATGAGCTCAGACCCATACTGTCTTCAGCTGCCACTCTCCTCCTTTCCTTACCACATGTTACATTATGAACAGAAATTTTAAGAAGGTTGGCACTGTGAAAACAATGCCATTTTTTCTAAATAGGGAAAATACAGGCACTCTATTGTGGACAAGAGGTCAGTAAACAGGCAATTATGATACATATTTCCAAAGCTACCAGATATTTAAAAGATATTTTTAACTGAAAGGCCATAATGGAAAATGTAAGAAGGGATAGGCAATGAGTGCATAGAGGTTTTGAATCACAGTTCCTTGTGATTAAGATATTACTCCTTTTGAGGTAGTTAAACTTGTTTTAAACTTGACAACTTGCCATTGCAGATAAGACCTTCACATCCAGGACCCGCAGAGGATGAAATGAGTGGATGTGAGGGAGGAAGGTGGTTACATGGTTAAAGCATCAGCATAAGAGTCAGAAGTGGTGGGTTCGTTTTTTCAGCTCTGCTTTTGGTCTACCACAGATTCATTGCATTCTTTATTTGTATTAGTAGAGGGCCAAGGAGCCTTAGTCATGGAGCAGGACCTCAGTGTCCTAAGTGCTGTCTAAATACAGCTTCCAGTCTGGTGTTCTGCATGAGCAACCTTAAGACATGCTGGATTTAACTCCTTGGTGCTTGACTTTGCAACCTAAATCAATTTTTACTGAATACAATTTCCTAATATTTTTTAAACAGCTAACTAATTCTCTTATGTACAACTGCAAGCCTCTCCCCTGCACACACTGCCACAGACAGCTACCACTTCATCTACAGAACTCATTCTATTAGCTCATCAGCCACTGGGTTCCTGTGCTGATTTGGGTGGACTTCAGCCACCATCATTTCCCTCGTGGAATGGGGCTGCACCTGTCTGGGTGGATTCCCCCAGCTTGAGGGATGTTCTAGGGGAGGAGGAGGAGGTGGTCATGTACAGACTTAAAGAGTGATTGAATGGAGCTCAGGCTGCTTCTTTTCTTCTCTGCCCTGTGGCAGCTCCCAGTCATTCCCAATGCATGGGCTGAGTCTTAGAATAGTCCTGTTCAATTGTTGTGGCAGGTTAAATGTTTTCCTGGTCATGTTTCACTGACCTTTTTAGCAGTTGATAAATCAGCCAAAGTCCCATGATTCCTCGGATCACATCCCATCTTTCAGCTGTTTGAGTCAGCGCATAGACTCAAACAGCATGAAGGAGGCATAGCTGGGCACTGGGGGCCAAGCGCTTCTTAATGCATAGAGGTTAATGCACATGTGTGACCGAATGTACCTTGTATTCATCCCCTACATGCTATTGTAATAATCTTTGCACAAAGGATGCCTTGTAAGGTATAATTTGAAAACTCCCAATTCACTGGTCAATATCACGGTAAAATGTGTATGGCATTATATTTAAAGTTATGAATTCCCCCCTGCATGACATTGGTGGGGCATGTTCAAACTCCACAATTAGGCAAAACTGGTCAAGCATGTTTTAAAAAGATGTGGGTTTACCTCAAATTTACATGTAAATAGAGTCTTCGGACAGTGAATAGGGGAAGGCAGAGGACAAAAGAGGTCTGTATTTCAGCAAACAGGGGGTGAGGAAAAAACAGCATGGGACTTTTTACCAGGAGATTTTGCTGCCTGACTCTCACATGGAAGGAATTTGTACTAGAAAATGCTCTGAAGGACTTGCATTTCCAAGAGGGAAATGAAATATAAAAGTGAGGGGCAAACACCCCAAGCAACTCCTCTCTCCCTGTCCATCTCCCTCTTTGTACGTGAGAAGACGAGGAGAAACAGCTGCTAGACTTGAGGGAGGTGTCCTGACTGGAAAAGTTCAGTCTGTAATGCTGATAGAATCTGGTAATGACTTCACTTTTGAATCAAGTATAGTTCCAGTTAAGCACTAGGAAGCTTTTTATCTTTATTTTTCATGTAACCATTTCTAACTTTCATGCGTCATTACTGCTATTTCCTTAAAATCAGATTTATTTTAAGTACAAAAATAGTTCTTATTCTTTTATTGAAATTAAGTTAAATTGTATGGGTAACTCAATTTGAGGTGACAAATTGATTGTGTATTGTTCCCTTAAAGGAGGGGTGGGCAAACATTTTGGCCCAGAGGCCACATCGGGGAATAGAAATTGTATGGCAGGCCATGAATGCTCACAAAATTGGGGTTGGGGTGTGAGAAGGGGGGCAGGTTCTGGTTAGTGTGTGGGCTCTGGGATAGGAATGGAGATGAGAGGTATGGGGTGAAGGAGGGTGCTCTGGGCTGGGATCGACAGGTTTGGAGAGCAGGAAGGGGATGAAAACTGGGACAGGGGCTTGGGATGCAGGGAGAGGATCAGGGGTGAAGGCTCCGAGCAGCCCAGAAGCAGTGGCATGTCCCTTTTCTGACTCCTACATGGAAGCATAGCCAGATGGATCTGCACACTGCCCCATCCACAGGCACCGCCCCTACAGCTCCCATTGGAGCCCTGGAGTGGGTCATTGGAGCACATAGGAGCCAGAGCGGGGCCATGCTTGCTGTGGCCCTGTCATGATATAATTCCCTACTCTGAACCTTAGCGTCCAAAAAATGGGGTACCAGCATGAATTCCTCTAAGCTCAATTACCAGTGCCACCAACCAGGAATTCCAGTGCCTGGTACACTCTAGTCCCCCCAAAACCTTGCCCAGGGACCCCCAAGACCCAGTCCCTCTGGATCTCAACACAAGGAAAGTAAACCCTTTCCCTCACCGTTGCCTCTCCCAGGCTTCCCCTCCCTCGGTTACCCTGGAAGATCACTGTGATTCAAACTCCTTGAATCTTAAAACAGAGAGGAAAATCCACCTTCCCCCCTCCTTCTCTCTCCCGCTCCCAGACTCTCCCTGAGACAGAAAGCAATCCTAACACAGAGAGAATATTAACCTTTCTCTCCCCCTTCCCTCCTTTCTCCCCACCAATTCCCTGGTGGATCCAGACCCAGTCCCCTGGGCTCTCACACTAGAATAAGAAAACAATCAGGTTCTTAAACAAGAAAAGATTTTAATTAAAGAAAGAAAAAACAGTAAAAATTATCTTTGTAAATTTAAAATGGAATATGTACAGGGTCTTTCAGCTATAGACACTGGGAATACCCTCCCAGCCTAAGTATACAAGTACAAATTAAAATCCTTTCAGCAAACTACACATTTGAACTCCTTCCAGCCAAATACACATTTGCAAATAAAGAAAACAAACATAAGCCTAACTCGCCTTATCACCTAGTACTTACTATTTTGAATCTATAAGAACCTGTATCAGGGAGATTGGAGAGAAACCTGGTTGCACGACTAGTCACTCTCAGAACCCAGAGAGAACAACCAAATTCTAACAGCACACACAAAAACTTCCCTCCCTCAAGATTTGAAAGTATCCTGTCCCCTGATTGGTTCTCTGGTCAAGTGACAGCCAGGCTCACTGAACTTGTTAACCCTTTACAGGCAAAAGAGATATGAAGTACTTCTGTTCTATTAACTCTTATCTGTTTATGACAGGCCCCCTGACCCAGCACCCCAGCTGGAGCTCAGGGGTTGGCTTAAAATGGCTCCTGGAGGTAATTTGCCCACCCCTGCCTTAAAGGGATAACAGAATTCTCTCTCTGTATGGCCTGGAACATTTGTGGGGGGGGGGGGGAAAGGAGAGAAATCTGGGAATGGGAGTGTCTTGGGTTTACCCTGAAGAAGTAACCAAGGCTGATAAAAGCCAGAGTGTAACCCAATGTGGCTGGCAGGTTGTGACTTGCATGAAGGAAGGCTGTTTGGGGATGGCCCAGGTGGGAGCTACTTCCACAAGCCATTGTAAGGCATCTTAGGTTGCAGGACAGGGGTGACAGAGCCCTCACCTCGCCATGTCACAACATGTATTGGGAATCACACACAGGGGTGGCTCAGAAGCCAGTCACTGCACTGTGGGGCAAGTGCCATAAAGAAGGGTAACGGTGAGAAGGTAATTGTATATAAAGCTTTCCTGGAGCAGCTTTGCTTCCCTGAGCACCCTCTCTGCGCACGGCAAACCAGGTCTGACTGGTGAGATAGAATGGTGGGTGGTGACAGACATTTGAGGAAGAATTTCAGGATGATAAAGGCCACTTTCCTAGAGATATGGGTGGCGTTCAGCACAGAACAGTGTACAGAAAGAGGGCCTTAGATTGTAAACTTTGTGGGACAAAGACCATGCCTCCTAGCTACGAAGAACTACATGTTTTCAATGCTATACAACATTTTCATCAATTGTAGTGACTCACCGTTTATATTGATTTTACAGAGAATCATTTAAAAAAAAAACTAATAAAAACTTTAGCTAAGTCCTGCAGTCCTTACTGAGTACTTACTTGGTTCCTCTTTAAACACCCCTTTCAGTCAGTGACTCTTGCCAGAATGTCACAACGTGTCCTACAGTTTTGGATCAGAAACTGAATAGAGCAGTGTGGAATGGGCCAGCTCTCTGCATTATGGGGCTGTTTCCTTTCTCTCCCCCCCACCCCCCAACACTGAGACTGTGTGGGAAATACATCAATATTCAGCTTAAATACCAGCCATGTCTGATGGTTGAATTTCCTCAAAGAAAGAGGAAGTTGTTTAGAAATTATTTAAAAATAACACAGTCCCTGTCTAAGCGCCCTGTCTGAGCCTCTTTTAGCCTAACATAACAACAGTGACATACAGCTTGTTCACAAAAGGAAAAAAGTGAACAGAGTTAGTTAGTACAAACAGTGGGTTTTATATGTTTTGAAAGAAACTGTTCCTGGCAGCAGTGCCGGGGATGGCCGTTGCACCCAGAGATACAGACTGGAAGGAAAACCAGTGGAGGGCTTTAAATGTTTTAATGTTACACCTTAATGAACATAAGGAAACGAGGGGTAGATCTGGTGGGTGGTTCCATCAGCAGCTGCCCCTCTGTGTAATGTGCCCACGCAGGGCCAGCGCTTCCATTTAGGCGACCTAGGGCAGCAGGATTTGGGGAGGCGGAATTTTGCCGCTCTCGGTGGCAATTCGGCAGCGGGGGTTCCTTCTGCGCTCCCGGTCTTCGGCAGCAATTCTGCAGCGGGCCTTCACTGGCTCCGAAGACCGGGAGCACAGAAGGACCCCTGCCTAGGGTGCCAAAAACCCTGGCGCCGCTCCTGTGCCCACGGCTGCACCCACAAAGACACACGTGCAGCGGGGTGAGCCGGCCCCCTCCATGTATGTGCCTGGGCAGGTCCCCCGGCCTCCTGGGACACAGGCTCGATGCTGATCCCGGGGGCGAACCAATAACTCAAGGCACAGAACAGCCTCTTCTTACCCCACCCCACCCCAGGCTTTCCGGACAACGCCTGGGTGCAAAGCAGGGGCACAAGCACCGCCCCTTTTGAACGCACCCAGCCCCCACCTCTCAGGCTCCGCCCCATCCTCTCCTGGCCACGCCCCTGCTCCCGCGCCCTTCCCTCGCTGTCCGGGAGCTCCGGCCCCGACGGTGCGGGCAGAGCCGGAGCGAGCGGTCGCGCCCCAGAGGCTCCGCTGCCGTCCCCGCCATGGTCTCGGCTCCGCGCTGCCCGCTGCGGGGGCTCCTGGCGCTGCTGCTGCTGCTGCTGCTGCTGCCGCCGCCCCTGCCCGGGGCTCGCGGTGAGTCGCGGCGGCCCCAGCAGCGGGCGCTGCCCGGGGCTGTGCTGGGCCGGCGAGCGGGGACCTGCTGCTGCCCCGCGCGGGGTGCGGAGCTGGGGGCCGGCGATCCCCGCCTCGGCTCCGCCCCACTGGCTGCCGGGCGCAGGGGCTCGGCCCACTGGCCCCTGGGGAGCGAGCGGCGGCGGGGCAGCCCGGGCCGAGTGACAGGTGTGAGCGGGCGGGCAGCGGGCTCGGCCCTACGGCCCGTCGGGCGGGTGTTTCCACTGCCCCAGACCCGCCGGGCGATGTCTGGTCTTGGCCCCGCTTCTGCCCGGGAGAGACAAGCCCGGAGCTACCCAGAGCCCGTCCGCGGCCTGGGAACCAACTCACCGTCTGCATTGTGGCTGGGTGGGGCCGGGTCTGGCTGGGACACCAGATAACTGTGCCTTGAGCCCTTTGCTCACCCGGCCTCTGGCTTTACTGCGGCTGTGCTGGGTCCTCTGTTGGGGATACGGCCTCTCAGCCCGGTTTTAGTGTAATTAACCCTTTAACCGTCTCGCTGTGAAGTGGGGAGAATAAGTTGTTGGCTCCAGAGATGATGCCCCAGCACCTGGATGTGTTGTAAGGAATCAGGGCAGAGCTGGTAGCTGAAGTCTTGTGAGCTGATGAGATGGTCCCAAGAGAGGATAGGAACAGTAGGGGGGTGCAGGCTAATGGAAGCCCAGATCAGACAGGATTAAGAAAAAGAATTTGATCAGTGGGCTCAGACACAAGGAGGAGGAAGATGAGACTTGCATAGGAAGGAGCAGTTATAGAACTGGAGAGGATCAAGGATGCTGTTAGAAGGCAGAAACACAGGGCAGTGAACATAAGAATGGCCACAGTGGGTTTGATCAATGGTCCATCTACCTCAGTAGTCGGTGCCAGATGCTTCACAGGGAATGAACAGAACAAGGTGATTATAGAGTGATCCATCCCCTGTCGTCCAGTGCCAGAGTCTGGTAGTCAGAGGTTAAAGGACACCCAGAGCATGTGGTTGCGCCCCTGACCATCATGGTTAATAGCCGTTGATGGACCTGCCCTCCATGAATTTAACTAATTCTCTTTTCAACTCCGTTATACTTTTGGCCTTCACAACATCATGTTCAATGATGTTAGAAGGGAAGGGAGGCAGGGATTTGGGGCAATAGTTGAAGGGATAGGTGGGATCAGAGGAGGACTTTTGAGATTGGGAGAGACCAGAGCTTGTTCACATTTGATTCTAGTGAGCTGGCAATGTGTCAGGAGATCTTCTACTGTGAATGGCACTCCAGGCGTGTTTACTGGGCCAAAGATTATCCATCTCTGAAACTATATTATAATCCTCACGGTTGTGCGCAGGACTAGATTGTTTACGGTTCAAAGACTTAATTGATGGTGTGGCTACAAGGGCGGGACACCTAATGCATGTGGATATCTTGCACTGTGCAGTCTCAGAAATATTAAGGAAAATAAAATGAGTAAAATTAGTTGCATTTTTTCTTGTTTGTCTTAGTGATGTTGTTCAGTGTACTTTCACTTGTGTGCGAGGAGGCAGAGCTTTGACATATTTTTAGGAGAGTGAAGGAGGAAATCTGGGACTGGGCCTCTTTTCTTTTAGCCTGTTTTGTGAGATACTAACACTGTAAAAGTCACTCTAGCCATCTTGTGGCATCTGATGTCTTTCTGTGAGTGGCCTGGCTGTTTATATGATTTTCAGAACAGTCAGATGAGTAAACTGACGATTTTTATACAGTGTCTATGCCGAAAGCAATCCTGAAAAAACCCCAAATAAAACTGGTGATTGTAAGGGGGAGAAATATCCATTCTAGCACTGAGCACAGGATTCCTGGTGGTAAAAGCTTTAGTTTCAGGGACGAATCTCTCCAGCTTGACCTGGCCCCATAGCTGGCTCACTTGGAGTGTGGGTGGGAGCTGGAGGGTTGCTAAGGCTGGAGCTTGTCATGCAGTGGGGACTCAGCTGCTCTGTGCTGCTAATCCAATCACACTCTGCATCTCAACCTTTCTTTTGCAGCGAGGTTGCTCTCGCTAGGCTAATTCCTGTTTAGATAACTTGACCTAGCACAGCAATGAAGATGCCTTTAGCTTCAACCCCTGGCTGTGAGAGGTTGTCTGTTCTCACAGGCTATTGGAAAACCTGAGGAACCCCCACAAAGGGGCTCACCTGCCTGTGGCAGGTCCCTGTAGCATCTAAGGCCTGGTCTACACTACGCATTTATACCGATTTAAGCAATGTTAAACCGATTTAAAGCTGCACCCATCCACACAATGAGGCCCTTTATATCGATATAAAGGGCTCTTTAAACTGGTTTCTGTACTCCTCCCCAACGAAAGACATAGCGCTGAAATCGATATTACCATATCGGGTTAGGGTTAGTGTGGCTGCAGATCGACAGTTTTGGCCTCCGGGCGGTATCCCACAGTGTGCCATTGTGACTGCTCTGGACAGCAATCTGAACTCAGATGCACTGACCAGGTAAACAGGAAAAGCCCCGCAAACTTTTGAATTTCATTTCCTGTTTGCCCAGCGTAGAGCTCTGATCACCACGGCTGGTGATGCAGTCCCAAGTCCAAAGAGAGTTCCAGCATGGACCGTATGGGAGATACTGGATCTGATCGCTGTATGGGGAGGCAAATCTCATAGACTCATAGACTCATAGACTCTAGGACTGGAAGGGACCTCGAGAGGTCATCGAGTCCAGTCCCCTGCCATCATGGCAGGACCAAATACTGTCTAGACCATCCCTGATAGACATTTATCTAACCTACTCTGTTCTATCAGAGCTCCGTTCCAGAAGACGAAATGCCAAAGCATTTGAAAAAATCTCCAGACAGAGGCCACAGCAGGGACTTGGCATAGTGCTGTGTGACAAGCGTAACGGAAAGCCAAAGAATCAAATGGACGCTCATGGAGGGAGGGGGGACTGAGGACTCCAGCTATCCCACAGTCCCCGAAAATCATTTGCATTCTTGGCTGAGCTCCAAATGCCTGTAGGGTTAAACACATTGTCTGGGGTGGTTCAGAGTATAGCTCGTCAATTTACCCTCTCCCCCCCATGAAAGAAAAGGGAAAAAAATCGTTTATTGACTTTTTTATATGTCACCCTATGTCTACTGCGTGCTGCTGGTAGACACGGTGCTGGGGCAATGAACAGCAGCACCCTCTCCCCTCCCCTCCCCTCCCTGGTGGCAGACGCTACAATATGACTGCTATCCATCGTCATCATCAGCACGTGAGTGCTCCTGGCTGGCCTCAGGTGAGGTCGGCCGGGGACGCCTGGGTAAAAATAGGAAAGACTCCCGGTAATTACCAATAAATGGTACAGAACGGCTGGTAACTGTCTTCATCATAGCAACTGGGGGCTGAGCTCCATCAGCCTCCTCCTTTCATGTGTAAAGAAAAGATTCTGTACTGCCTGGACTACCATAGCAGCGGGATGCTGGGCTCCTCTCCCCCGCACTGCTTAATGTCCTGCCTGGACTATCATAGCAGCTGGAGGCTGCCTCCCCCTCATTTTATCTCACTAACAAGTCAGTGTTTCTTATTCCTGCATTCTTTATTACTTCATCACACAAATGGGGAGGACACTGCAACGGTAGCCCAGGAGGATTGGGGGAGGAGGGAAGCAACGGGTAGGGTTGTTGCAGGGGCACCCCCTAGAATGGCATGTAGCTCATCATTTCTGCAGGATCTGACACGGAGCAGCTGTGCTCTCTGGTACACTGGTTCTCTAGCACACTTGCCCCATATTCTAGGCAGGACTGACTCTTTTTAGATAAACCATAAAGCGGGGAATGACCTGGGGGGTCATTCCCATTTTTATCTTTGCGCCCCTGGCTGACCTCAGCCAGGAGCACCCATGACAGCAGCAGACGGTACAGAACGACTGATAACCATCCTCTCATTGCCAATTTACAATGGCATGACAGATGGTACAGAACAACTGATAACCATCTCTGCTATCTTGCAATGGCAAATGAATGCTGCTGTGTAGCGCTGCAGTACCACCTCTGTCCACGGCATCCAGTACACATACGGTGACAGTGACAAAAGGCAAAATGGGCTCCATGGTTGCCATGCTATGGCGTCTGCAGGGCAATCCAAGGAAAAAGGGCTCAAAATGATTGGCTGCTGTTGCTTTCACGGAGGAAGAAATGAGTGACGACATTTACCCAGAATCACCTGCGACACTATTTTTGCACCATCATGCATTGAGATCTCAACCCAGAATTCCAATGGGCGGAGGAGACTGCGGGAACTATGGGATAGCTACGGGATAGCTACCCACAGTGCAACGCTTCAGAAATCGACGCTAGCCTCTGTACATGGACACACACCACCGAATTAATGTGCTTAGTGTGGCCGCATGCACTCGACTTTATACAATCTGTTTTCCAAAACCAGTTTATGTAAAATCGGAATAATCTCGTAGTGTAGATGTACCCTAAGGCATGTCAGGATCCTTTTCAACAAAGGCAACTGTGTGAAATTATTTAAAATAAGTCTCTCTCCTGTTAAAATTAGAGTATGTTCTTCTGTTTTTCTGATAGGTCTGTGTGGGGCCCCGCCAAGGCTCAGTCGTGCTATCCCCCGTGATACTAATCGCACAGAGGGCTTCCCTATTGGCACAGAAGTGACCTACAGGTGCCTTAATGACTTTGTTAAAATCCCTGGAAGGTCAGACACTGTCGTTTGCCTTTCAAACTCAGAGTGGTCAACCTTTGGAGAATTTTGTGGTGGTAAGTATTTTCTTTTCTCTGGAACAAATTTGCTCGGGCCATCCTTCACTGATGCAAATGTCAGACTTTTCCCCACTTCGGCCACGTCCAGACTAGGTATTAAAATCGATTTTAGATACGCAACTTCAGCTACGGGAATAACGTAGCTGAAGTCGAATTTCTAAAATCGAGGTACTCACCCGTCTGGACGGTGCGGCATCGATGTCCGCGGCTCTCCGTGTCGATTCCGGAACTCCGTTCGGATTGATGGAGTTCCGGAATCGATGTAAGCGCGCTCGGGGATCGATACATCGCGTCCAGACTAGACGCGATATATCGATCCCCGAGCAATCGATTTTAACCCGCCGATGCCGCGGGTTAGTCTGGACATGCGCTTTGAATAGGCCTACTCAAAATTAGCTTTAATAACTGATTTCAAGTTCCTTTCTGGATCAGTGACAATATACAATCAACCTGCTTATTCAAGAATCTTGTTGCAAAGCAATCTGTGAACATCAGTCAGTGAGACAACTTGTGCTTGATTCAGGAATGTGCAGGTTAAAGCGACAGGAATGGGAAGTAATTTTCTATTTGAGTTTTGATTGCCCAGAAATAAGTGGGGATGCCTCCATCCTTGGGATGCTCAGACAGTTTTGCTGCATCATCTGGCAAATATGAAATAAAACTGTTTCAGAAATGATTTACCTGCACAGTACCACTTATATTACAAAGTTGCATAAGTGTCCTGGCCAATGGGAGCTGGGGACACGGTGCCTGTGGGAGAGAGTCATGCGGAGCTGCTTGTGTACCTCCGCCTAGGAGCTGGACCTGCTTCTGGCTGCTTCCAAGGCTCAGAATGGTTTGCGGTGCTAGGACAGTCAGGAAGCCTGCCTTAGCATCCCTACTGCACTGCTGACAGGGAGCCGCCTGAGGTAAGCTCATACCCCAATCCCTGGCCAGGCATGAGCGGCTGAGAGGAGGATGATTTTGTTCAATCAGTGGTTACTGAGGTCGTGAAGAGGGAAAGATTTGCGAGGGAACCACAAGCTCTGTATTTGCTATGTGGAGTTTAAGCTACTGGCAGGGAATCAAAACGGGAGTTTTGTGAGTTGTCAATATAACAATTGCATCCAAAGCTGTGAGAGCAGATAGGATCCCAAAGACAGGATGCACAAGGAAAAGAGGGTGGGCCAAGGAGAGAATCCTGGCAGATTCTCACTGGTGGGGTGGGAGTGGGGGGAGTTGAGGGATCCACCAAACTAGACCTGAAAGTAGGAGATGGAAAAGTCAGGAGAAAAACCATGAGAGGCTGGAGGGACAATAGCCAGTAAATGATGGGATTGAAAGAAGTAGAAATGGTTGCTGCTGTCCAAGCAGGGGCGGCTCCAGGCACCAGCACCCAAAGACCTACAGAGGAGAGTCGCGCAGAGCCGATTGCATCCCTCATGGCTCCAGGCACCAGTCCCTGTGAGGGTGGAAGAGTCAGGCAGCCTTCAGCGGCATGCCTGTGGGAGGTCCGACGGTCCCACGGCTTCAGCAGTAATTCGGCGGCAGGTACGCCGAAGCCACGGGACCAGTGGACCTCCTGCAGGCATGCCGCCAAAGGCTGCCTGACCACCGTGCTTGGGGTGGCAAAATACATAGAGCCATCCCTGTGTCCAAGGCACTAAGCAGTCAAGGAGAATGGGGTGGGGTAGAGGCCCTGGGAATTGTGTGAGACTTCAATAAAGTGGAGAGGATGGACACAGACTGGAAAGGATCACAAGGTTAGAGTTGAAGAAGACAACAATGCCGTGGTGTAAACAGAATGTTCAGTTAGAATTGGAGATGAGGAGCAGGGGGGAAATCTGTCTCTCCCTTTCTACATGCTTCAATCTGCTAATGCCTTTCTCTCTCTTAGCTCCTTCCTTTTCTTTTTTACTCTTTAGTTCATATCACCCACTGCTTGGAGCAGCACCCAGTTAACTTTGTCCAAGTTGTTTGCCTTTGTTCCTTAAAAGTAATTTAAAAAAAATCTCCCTTCCTCTACATATTTTGTAAAGCGTCCTGCTCTAATGCTCATATGCTGTTCTGTGGCTGTACTGTAACAGCTGCTGCAGCCTCTAAATCATAAACTTTTGTGGCAGGGTACCTGTTACCTGTTTGGTACCTTTCACTTATGTTACAGAGTTGTGCACACTTAAGTTATTTTTTAATATCTATGTGTATGTGTATTTATATATAAATAGAAAGTTTAAAGTACAATTTTTACGTCTATCTTTATAGCTAAATCTTTCAGACCCTGTATCTTTTTTGCTAGCTAGCTGTGGTGCTCCACCAAGGATCAGATCTGCTGTCTTAAGTGAGGAAGATGAGAAGAAGAATTACTTTCCTAATGGGACCACTGTGAGTTATGTCTGTCGCCCAGGATATGAGAGCACCAAACTGAAACCTGTCATTACTTGTCTTGAGAATTTAACATGGTCAGAAGCCCCTGAGTTCTGTAGAGGTAGGTGTCTTTTTTTGTCACTTTTCTCTCTCCATTGAGCAAGTGGCCCTCTGTGAGCAGATAGGAGTGTTTTGTGTTAAGCAGCTGGTTCACATTTCAGCACTAGCTTGTCAATTTTAGTTTGAAAAACCCTTTTGTCAGATTTTGATGTTAAATTTCAATTAAGCTTTAAATGGAGAAAGGAAAGTGAGTGCTATTGAACGTTAGATAGGGCCTGCAGTAGTTAAACTTTTCATTGTGTTCATTGTGCTTCCCAGCAGCAATAGGAAATCACAAATAAGGCAGTAAAGTTAATATCATACTGTGATAAATATCCATTTAAAGATGGCAAGCACAGTATCCCTGGAAACTGTGTGAAGGCGAATGATAGTATTATTTCTGTTGTTAAAATTCACACATTTAAAAATTCTAGCCTCCAAGATCACTCATTCAGCATACAGTTCAACCAAACTGAATCACCATATTAAAAATAAATGCAATATTTAATAACTACATGTATGGCAAAGTTATTCGAACACCACAAAATACATAACAAAATTTAAATGATGAATGACCTGCATTGTGAAGAATAGCATAAGTTTTGGCAAGACTTCCTATACTGAGTCTATATCTATTGTATTCCATGCAAAACTCTACATTAATACAGGATGAGAGGAAGGAGCCAACTGAGTGATCACCTTTAACCGCAGCTCCTTGCATGTATGTGTTATATTCTGTTTGACAAGCATAGGCTATATCTTAATACTGATGTGAATTTCTTGTGCAGTCTTAGGGTATGTCTACACTACGAAATTAGGTCGATTTTATAGAAGTCGATTTTTAGAAATCGATTTTATACAGTCGATTGCATATGTCCGCACTAAGCTCATTGAGTTGGCGGAGTGCGTCCTCACTACCGTGGCTAGCATTAACTTACAGAGTGGTGCACTGTGGGTAGCTATCCCAAAGTTCCCACAATCTCCACTGCCCATTGGAATTCTGGGTTAAGCTCCCAATGCCTGATGGGACAAAAACATTGTTGCAGGTGGTTTTGGGTACATGTCGTCAGTCTCCCCTCCCTCCGTGAAAGCAATGGCAGACAATTGTTTCATGCCTTTTTTCTGCACAGATGCCATACCACAGCAAGCGTGCAGCCCACTCAGCTCAGCTCACTGACACCGCTGCTGTTGTGTCCTGGGTGCTGCTGGCAGCAGACAGTGCAGTAGGTCTGCAAACCATCATCATACACCGCTTCTGCTGCCGCTCTGCTGTTATTGCCTCGATAGCGAATTTCTCCATGTTTTCTGTCATGGGCTCTCGGGTACATGTGTTCTTCCTTGAGAAATGTGCGCAGTGCTAACCATCGTCCTCCGCTGCTTCCACGCAGCTCTGCTTTCCTGCTCTCCTGCAGACGCCATACCATGGCAAGCATGGAGCCCACTAAGCTCACCGCTGCTGTTGTGAGCATTGTAAACACCTCACTCGTTATCCTGCAGTATGTGCAGAACCTGCAAAAGCAGGCGAGGAGGCGATGACAGCACGATCGCATAGCGTTGAGGACATGGACACAGACTTCTTTCAAGGCGTGGGCCCTGGCAATTTTGACATCATGGTGGTAATGGGCCAAGTTCGTGCCATTGAACACCGATTCTGGGCCCAGTAAACAAGCACAGACTGGTGGGACCACATAGTGATACGGATCTGGGACGATTCCCAGTGGCTGCGAAACTTTCGCATGCGTAAGGCACTTTCATGGAACTTCGTGACTTGCTTTCCCCTGCCCTGAAGTGTAAGAATACCAAGATGAGAGCAGCCCTCATAGTTGAGAAGCAAGTGGCGATAGCCCTCTGGAAGCTTGCAACTCCAGACGGCTACCGGTCAGTCAGTAATCAGTTTGGAGTGGGGAAATCTACTATGTGGGCTGCTGTGATCCAAGTAGCCGACGCAATCACTGAGTTGCTGCTATCAAGGGTAGTGACTTTGGGAAATGTGCAGGTCATAGTGGATGGCTTTGCTGCAATGGGGTTCCCTAACTGTGGTGGGGCGATTGATGGAACCCATATCCCTATCTTGGGACCGGACCACCTTGGCAGCCAGTACGTAAACCGCAAGGGGCACTTTTCAATGGTGCTGCAAAGACTAGTGGATCACAAGGGACGTTTCACCGACATCAACATGGGATGGCCGGGAAAGGTGCATGATGCTCACATCTTGAGGAACTCTGGTCTGTTGGAAGAGCTGCAGGAAGAAACTTACTTCCCAGACCAGAAAATTACTGTTAGGGGTGTTGAAATGCCTACAGTTATCCTTGGGGACCCAGCCTACCCCTTAATGGCATGGCTCATGAAGCCATACACAGGCAGCCTGGACAGAAGTAAGGAGCTGTTCAACAATAGGCTGAGCAAGTGCAGAATCGTGATAGAATGTGCTTTTGGATGTTTAAAAGCTCGCTAGCTCAGATTACTGACTAGGTTAGACCTCAGCAAAACCAATATTCCCATTGTTATTGCTGCTTGCTGTGTGCTCCACAATACCTGTGAAAGTAAGGGGGAGACATTTATGGTGGGATGGGAGGTTGAGGCAAACCGTCTGGTGGCTGATTACACGCAGCCAGTCACCGGGGTGATTAGAAGAGCACAGCTGGGCACCCTGCGCATCAGAGAAGCTTTGAAAACCAGTTTCATGACTGGCCAGGCTATGGTGTGACAGTTCTCTGTTTCTCCTTGATGAAAACCCACCCCCTTGATTGACTTAACTTCCCTGTAAGCTAACCGACCTCCCCCCTTCGATCACCGCTTTCAGAGGCAATAAAGTCATTATTGTTCCAAAATCATGCATTCTTCATTAATTCATCACACAGATGCGGGGAAAACTTACAAGGTAGCCCAGGAAGGACAAGGCCACACTACAGTTCAAAACTTATTGAATGCCAACCTTCTGTTGCTTGGGTAATCCTCTGGGGAGGAGTGGTTGGGTGCCCGTAGCCTCCTCCTCACATTCTTGGGAAGCTGGGTGAGGAGGATATGGAACTTGAGGAGACGGGCAGATGGTTATACAGGGATTGCAGCAGCAGCCTGTGCTCCTGCTGCCTTTCCTGCAGCTCCACCAGATTCCTGAGCATGTCAGTTTGCTCCCCCATCTTGCCTCCTCTCAGTGTGCTCCTCCCTCCTCTCATCGTGTTCATTTAATGCTTTTCTGGACTCTGCCATTGTTTGCCTCCACGCAGTCTGCTGAGCTCTTTCAGTGCGGGAGCACTGCTTGAGCTCTGAGAACATCTTGTTGCGAATGCGGTTTTTTTTGCCTTCTAATCTGTGCTAGCCTCTGGGATGGAGATGGTAGGGGGAGCGTAGAAACATTTGCAGCTGCAGGAGGAGAAAAAGGGAGAATAGTAATTAAAAAGATACCTTTTAGAGAACAAAGGGAAGACTATTTCGCACTGAATCAAGCGATTCATATTACATAGCACATGTGCTTTTGGTACAAGGACGCATTTTGCCTCTTATATTGAGTGCCTGCCGGTTTCGTGTGAGACGTCACACACACTTGGCTGGGCAACAGAATTCGGCTTGCAGGCAGCCATGGTAAGGCAAAGGGTTTCGGCTTCTTCCACCTTCATAACATGTGGGAACGGTTTCAAACAGCAGCGCTCTCCTTTCCCATACCAAGCAAAGCCTGTTGGGTTGGCCATTTAAAAGGATGGGCTGTGGTTTTAGGGTGTATGTCCTGAACAGTCCAACTCCACCCCCTGCCCCAATTCTCTGGGATGATTGCTTCACATCCTCTTCCCCCCCCCCCCCCCCCCCGCAAACCTCATGGCTAGTATCGGAAGATCCTGGTCAGCCAAATGCGAACAGCTGAGCATGAACTGGCCTCCCCCCACCACATGGCTAACAATGGGGATGATTTATTTTCAGCCAAAGGCAAACAGCCAAAGCCCAGGCCCATTCACTGCAAGGGTTTGTTCTGCAATGATTCCAGATTACTTGCTACTGGCTTGGCGTGGTAAATTAATCATTAAACATGTTTGCTTTTAAACTCTGTATTATATTTACAAAGGTACACTCATCAGATGTTCCTTTTCTGACTTCATGGTCCAGGAGCCCGCACTGGGAGGATTGGGAGGGTATTAACTCCAGAGAGATGAACAGTTCCTGGCTGCCAGGGAGGAGGGATTCTCTGCTTGCCTGCTGTGCGCTATCCTCAACCACCTCCTTCTCATCTTCAAACTCCTCATCCCTGTTGCCTGAGACTCCCCCCTTGCAGGTGTCCACGGACAGTTGTGGGGTAGTGGTAGGGGCCACCCCTAGAATTGCATGCAGGTCATCATAGAACCGGCATGTATGGGGCTCTGACCCGGAGTGACCGTTTGTATCCTTTGTTTTTTGGTCGGCTGGCCTGGGCTCCTTAACTTTCATGGGGCAGTGCTGTGTGTCCCTGTTGTAGCCTCTGTCCATTATGCCCTTGGAGATTTTGGCAGATATATTGGCATTTTGTCTTTTGAAATGGAGTTCTGCCTGCACAGATTCTTCTTCCCATACAGCGATCCAATCTAGTACCTCCAGTCCGGTCTATGCTAGAGCTCTTTTACGATTCTGGGACTCCATGGTCACCTGTGCTGATCAGCTCACCATGCAGGCCAAACAAGAAATGAAATTCAAAAGTTCCCGGGACTTTTCCTGTCTACCTGGTCAGTGCATCTGAATTGAGAGTGCTGTCGAGAGCGGTCACAATGGAGCAATCTGCAATAGCTCCTGGAGGCCTATACCATCGAATTGCGTCCACACTCCCCCAGATTTGACCCAGCAAGGTCAATTTTAGTGCTAAACCCCTCGCCGGGGAGGAGTACAGAAATCGATTTCAAGAGCCCTTTAAGTCGACAAAACAGGCTTGGTCGTGTGGATGGATGCAGGGTTAAATCGACCTAACGCTGCTAAATTCAACCTAAACTCATAGTGTGGACCAGGGCTTGGACTGAGGTAGTCTGGCTTGCAGGATTAGGAAAATACTTGATGTATATAACAGGCCATGTATTTTTATGTGCAAAAATCCTTGTCCACATCAAGGATGTTTTCCCAATATAATCATTAGTGCTATTTATAGCTTTCTCTGTGGCTCCCTGAATGCAGCATGTCTCTTCTGTTTGCATGTGGACATGGTGAATGTCTGGTAGTGTGTTCTTTATGGTAATAAGTGCCTGGCAGCAGAGAAAGCATCACAAATAACTCTGTGTACCAGGTCGGAGGAGTCTCTGCCACTGAAGCTGACACAGTGATAGAATCAATCACTTAATATGGAAAATAAGAATATCCACAATTAAGTAGGAAAAAAATGCAGAGAGGAGAGTGAACTAATTGGACTGCTGGTCTGCCATTGTCATAGTCCAGGGGAGGCCAAACTTACTGACCCTTCAAGCCACATACAACAATCTTCAGAAGTTCAAGAGCCGGAGCAGGAGGCACCTGCTGGGGCTCGGGGCTTCAGCCCCGCTCCTTCTGAAGCCCTGAGACCCCCCTCCATGCTGGGCAGAAGCCCCTAGCCCACCACCCTGCTCCAAGACAGAGGTCCCAAGCTTCCCCCCGACCAAATCTGGTAGGAGGGCTCTGTGAGCTGCACTTTCACTGTAAAAGAGCCACATGAGACTCACAAGGCAGAGTTTGGCCACCCTGGCCATAATCTCTTATAAGTCTGTTAGAGTTTGTTGCATCAACATAACACACTAACACTGATCTTGTTCTGTGCTAGGGAAATCGTGTGGTGTTCCAAAAGGACCAGAGCATGGCAGAGCTCTTGTTATAACCAATGACTTGTATGGTGCAAAAGCAAACATCGTTTGTGATGACGGGTGAGTGTTGGGCAACCAGTATTGATTAATTCGCAGTGCTTAGTTTGGTGTACAGTGGAAAATTAATAATAGAAATTCCAATATAATTTAAAAGATTAACTTGGGAGGAAGCAGGTGCAGCTATGGTATCATGGGTGCACTTCAATTTCATCAAGCTGCTGTAGCAAAAACTACCATAATATGCGACTGGGTTCTAGTTTCATTGGATTGTGCAGGTACTTTCTGGACATCAGAGTAATTGAACAGGGAAGCACATAGCATGAGCATGAATGCCTTTGTTTTAATTAATATACCATTTTGTTTTTCACTATATCACCCATTTAGGTGGTCTGTGCAGGCAACAAGGATTAGATTCCCTGTGCCGGGATCAGGATGATTGTGAGGGGCTGGTTATGGAATAAATTGCCTAGGGAGTTGTGGAGATTTTTAAGAGCAGGTTAGGCAAACACTTGTCAGGGATGGTTGAGATAATACTTAGCCCTGCCTGAGTGCAGGGCACTGGACTAGAAAACCTCTCAAGGTTCCTTCCAATCCTATGATTCTCTGTCTTCAAACCCCACAGAGATTGGGAGACAAGGAGAGTACCTTTTCCTGTAGCTGAGCCATCAGGGATAGATAATAAGACAGAAAATATCATATTGCCTCTATATAAGTCCATGTCATGCCTGCACCTTGAATACTGCGTGCAGATGTGGTCACCCCATCTCTAAAAAGATATATTGGAATTGGAAAAGGTTCAGAAAAGGGTAACAAAATGATTAGGGGTATAGAGTGGCTTCCATATGAGGAGAGATTAATAAGACTGGGACTTTTCAGCTTGGAAAAGAGGCAGCTAAGGTATAGAGAAAGTAAATACGGAAGTGTCATTTACTCCTTCTCATAGTACAAGAACAAGAGGCCACCGAATGAAATTAATAAGTAGCAGGTTTAAAACAAACACAAGAAAATATTTTTTCACGCAACACGCTGTCAGCCTCTGGAACTCCTTGCCAGAGGGTGTTGTGAGGGCCAATACTATAACGAGGTTCAAAAGGGAGCTAGATAGATTCATGGAAGATAAGTCCATTAATGGCTATTAGCCAGGATGGGCAGGAATGGTGTCCCGAGCCTCTTTTTGCCAGAAGCTGGGATTGGGTGACAGGGCATGGATCACTTGATGATAACCTGTCTGTTCATTTCCTTTGGAGCACCTGACATTGGTCACTGTCATAGGACAGGATGCTGGGCTCAAAGGACCTTTGGTCTGACCCAGTATGGCCGTTCTTATGTTCTTCTCAGGTGATGTAATAACGACTCACAGTTATCAGATATCAAATCACTTTACAAAGGAGGGCAGTATTCTTTACCCCATTTTACAGATGGGGAAACTGAAGCACAGAGGGGAAGTGACTTCCCAAGGTCACTCACAGGCCAGAGGCAGAAATGAGAATGAAATCCAAGTTTCCTGAGTCCCACTCCAGTGGTTTTTCCTCTAGGCAATACTGCATCCAAGTTGCATCCACAAGAATGTCCAATCTATTGTTTCAGAGAGGTAGCTGTGTTAGTCTGTATCAAAAAACAACAACGAGTCCCTATAGCACCTTAGAGACTTAACACATTTGGGCATAAGCTTTCATGGGCTAAAACCCACTTCATCATCATCATTATCCTACAAAAGCTTGTGCCCAAATAAATGTGTTAGTCTCGAAGGTGCCACAAGGAGTCCTAGTGTTTAAGCTATTGTTGTGATACTTAACATTTTCCTATGCAGAATGTACAGGAGCTGCACAACTTGGAACTGTGTCCGCCAGCAAAAGCTTGGGGATTAAAGGGGCTGATTAGGGTTGGACATTGAGATGTTCAGGTTTTGAAAGAGTGGCAGCAGCGGGACAGCCCTTGGACAGCTGTCTTCTCTCCCTGTTGCTGCTGTCAGCACAAGTGGCCTTTGGGTGTAATGTTTTAAGTTGGAAGAAAAGCAGTAGCCACCTGGCTACAAATGATGTTCATGTCTTTCCTTATTGGTCCCTGCCGTTTCAGGAGACTGGTGAAAGAACCTGCAGAGACCAGCTTTACTAGGTGCACCTCTCATCTGTTTCTCTAAACCTCCTTGCCAAATAAATAAGGCCACGATGTTTGGCCTGTAGTGTTAAAGGAAGTAGTGAAGGCGAAGTGACTGCTTTGCCAGTATGCAGTACTTTGTGTGCAAGAATTAGCTAGAGGTCTGGCTAAGTGGGTCTTGGGTGTGGACTGTTGCCAACTCTTTGGTAGAAGAGCAGAGTTAAAACAGGAAGAGGAATGATGGCACTAAGCAGGTGGAGCTATTGATTTCCAGAGTGACAGAGATATCCCTTTTAGTACTTTGCTCCTCATTTCTCTGGGACAGTAATCCAAGGTGTTGAATGCCAACAGCACACATCCTGAGCACTGTTCTCCAGATTGGAACGAGGGAGGTGTGACGCAGCCTCCATTCTGCAAATCCAAACCTCTTTCACATGCGAACATTGAGAAGATTAACAGTCTGAAAAATTACTAATTTCCTTAGTGTATTTCAAATTCTGGAACGTATTTAGGGACTTCTTCCACCTTTTCAAGATGTAAGAAATAAGAAGCATTAAAAAATGTGGAGAAGAGAGACTTACTTGTTTCCCTTTCCTAAGGTTTAACAAAGGTATTGCCCAGAAATTCCCAAGCATCTAGGTATTATAGACTTGAAGGGGAAAGATTTCACCTGTTAATATGGTCTCTGCAGTCTTATACCCACCTATTTGCTTGTTCTACGTTGGCTTTAATGACTCAGCATTCCTTGGTCCTGGGGGTCATGTTAGTACTTAGAGCAGGAATGACCCTACAGGGTCACTTACTGGCAGAAAGAACCCCTTTTCCAAAGTTCTGGACTATTCCAGGAGCAACTGGAGAGTTAGGTAAGAAATTTTTTCTCTTTTTTTTTTAGGTTCAGATTACATGGACGGACTTTCATCCAATGTTTGCTGAATGGAGATCAAGTTGAATGGAGTCAACTTCCAGCTTGTCAAGGTCAGGCTATTTTTATGGCTTTAAGTAGAATTTATGATTGGAGCTGTTGCAGAGGAACTGTTACAGACCTTTCATGTGTATTTTTTATATTCACTCAATTTAGATTGTCAATCATATAGATATTTTTGAATTATATATGCACAAATAGCCTTATTGTACACACTGCGAAGCCAAGTATTTAGATTTGGCAAATTCTTTCAGTTAAGCTAAGTGGATGAGACTTGAGTCTGCTGTATTAGAGATCTGGGTTCTCTTCCTAGCTTGTGTAACTTTCATTCAGGGAGGATGGGTTGCTCAGTGATAACTTGGGTTTTGAAGGGCACAGGATTGTTAACACCAGTCAGTAGAAATAATGAGAGTTGAACTCATCATCTCCTGGTTCCTAACACGGTGCACCTTCTCCTTGACCAAAGGATATTTTGATTTGAGGGATAGAAATGCATAGTTCTGAGCTACACATGGCAATTCCTTGCAGAGAATGCTGAGTGAGAACAGCATGTTCAGGGGTTTTAGAAGTCACTCTCAAAAGTATTGATGAGTAAAACTAAAGGGAAATGACAGATTTTGGCAGTTTGTAACTCACGGTGGCAGCAAGAGACACCACGCTGAGCCTTTCGCATCCCTGCTGCAAGCCACGGAACTGTTAGAGCTCTTTAAAAAAAAAAAAGAGAGAGAGAAATTTTATAAAGGGGAGTGGTAGGCAGCTTAATGTAGGGGTTGCTATGGGCTTCCCCTAGAATATATGAATGGGATCCCAGCAGTAGGCTGCAGGTAGTCCAACTGATAGTACCTGGGCTCTCGCCGTGACAACATGTAAGTGGGATAAGTGTGTCTTCTCTCTAAAGATGCAGATTCCTAAACATTAGTTTGGCTCTGAGTGGCCAGCTGGTGATGGGAGACTGATGTAATGTTCATAACTGCTTTTTCCTCTTCTTTTTGCCTTAGTCATAATTACCCAGGACAAACCCACAACTGTCCCTTCCAGAGGAACAGAAGTAGCTGGGACTTCCTCTGGTAAATTGGAAGAACTTTGATTTGCTAAAAGTCTAGAATTTTGGGTTCAAATTTCCACTTGAATAAAAATGAAATGTACAGTGTGAAAGTCATTTTAATTTCTTTAATTTTGCTATTCACAGATGCAAATATGATGATGCTCACTTAGCACTTGCCTAAAAACTTGATAGAGAGCTTGTTGTTCATGTGCACACTCCATGCTCTCCTGGTTTTCCTACCCCTCTCATTGTTCCTGCACCATTTCTTTTGCTTATCAAAGCCTTTTGGTGGGTCCTTGTCCCCCTTCCACTTTCCAGAGGATTCCCACGGAGCTCTGACCTTGGCCCATTCCTCTCATTCCTCTCAAAAGGAGAGTGACACCATGGGCTTTATGTAAGTTCTGGGCTTTTTATAAAGAAAAAAGAAGTCTATGTGAAACTAATGTCCCGTCCCCCACCTCTGTGTGTCATAGACGTTTGACACTTGGGCCTAAGGTACTACAGCATAGACGTCTATCAAGTTAAATAAGTAATTATAATAGGTGGCAGAAGGAGTAAATTGTTATATGGATCAACCACTAGAGGAGGCTGCACAACACAGTAAGACAATGGATTATATATGATTGAATAACCTCATTGTACACACCGCATAGCCAAGTATTTAGATTTGGCAAATTCTTTCGGTTAGGCTAAGTGGATGAGACTTGGGTCTGCCATATTAGAGATCTGGGTTCTCTTCCTAGCTTGTGTAACTTTCATTCAGGAAGGATGGGTTGTTCAGTGATAACTTGGGTTTTGAAGGACACGGGTGTTAACATCAGTCAGTAGAAATGATGAGAGTTGAACTCATCATCTCCTGGTTCCCAACATGGTTCTCGTTCTCCTAGGCCAAAAAATATTTTCATGTGAGGGCTGGAGATGCACACTTCTGAGTTGCACATGGCAACACCTTGCGGAGAATGCTGAGTGAGAACAGCACGTCAGGGGTTTGAGAAATCTGGTTTGGAAGTTTTGATGAGTAAAACTGAAGGGAAATGACAGATTTTGACAGTTTGTAACTCATGGTTCCAACAAGAGACACCACACTGAGCCTTTTACATCCCTTCTGCAAAACACGGAACTGTTAGAGCTCTTAAAGAAAAAAAAGACAGAGAGAGAGAGAGAGAAATTTGGAAAGGGAAGTGGTTGGAAGCTCAATGTAGGGGTTGCTATGGGCTTTCTCTCGAATATATGAGTGGGATCCCAGCTGCAGTGTTGCCCAACTGACAGTACATGGGCTCTCACTGTGACAACATGTAAGTGGGATAAGTGTGTCTTCTCTCTAAAGATGCAGATTCCTAAACATTAGTTTGGCAGACTCCTGACTCTGAGTGGCCAGCTGGTGATGGGAGACTGATGTAATGTTCATAACTGCTTTTTCCTCTTCTTTTTTCCTTAGTCATAATTACCCAGGACAAACCCACAACTGTCCTTCCCAAAGGAGCAGAAGTAACTGGCACTTCCTCAGGTAAATTGGAAGAACTTTGATTTGCTAAAAGTCTAGAATTTTGGGTTCAAATTGCCACTTGAATAAAAATGAAAAGTACAGTGTGAAAGTCATTTTAATTTCTATAATTCTGCTATTCACAGATGCAAATATAATGATGCTTACTTAGCGCTTGCCTAAAAACTTGATAGAGAGCTTGTTGTTCTTCTTCGAGTGATTGCTCACATCCATTCCAGTTAGGTGTGCGCGCCGCGCGTGCACGTTCGTCGGAAACTTTTTACCCTAGCAACTCCAGTGGGCCGGCAGGTCGCCCCCTGGAGTGGCGCCGCCATGGCGCCCAATATATATCCCTGCCGGCCCACCCGCTCCTCAGTTCCTTCTTACCGCCGTGTCGGTCGTTGGAACTGTGGAGCGCGGCATAGCTGTCCTCCACGTCCCTAGCTCTCCTTGTTATCTCGATTATCTCTCGTACTATTGTAGTTGTTAATTAGATTGTTAAGTGTAGATAGTAGTAGTTAGGTTAAGTAGCTTGTAAATAGTTCTTCGCCGGGGGCTTAGCCCTTCCCGGCACCCGGCACCGGGCTCATGCCTGGTTCGCCGGGCTTCAAGCAGTGTGCGGCCTGCAAGAAGCCTATGCCCACCAGCGACCCCCACGACGCGTGCCTGAAGTGCCTGGGGGAATCGCACAGATCGGACAAGTGCCGCATCTGCAAGGCTTTTAAGCCAAGAACAAAGAAGGAGAGGGATCAAAGACTCCGAACTCTCCTTATGGAGGCGGCACTTGACCCGGCGGCTTCGCAGGCCGTGATCTCGGCGCCGGCACCGGATCGCACCGGCACCGAAAAGACTCCCCGGCACCGACCTTCTCCGGCACCGGGGACAGAGCCGAGGCCGTTGAAGTCTGCTACTCCGGCCAGGCAGATCCGACTGGAGCGCCCGGCCTCGACATCGGCCGCGGCGCCGCCGGCACCGTCGACTCTGGGCCCGGCGGGTCCGTCGAGTCCGGTGCCGCCAAGCTCCCCCATGAGATCTGGGGTTGAGATACTGGTCCCATCCACACTGGAGACCTTCGCCTCGGCTCGGGACCTCATAGCCCTGACTGAGTCCACTCAGCTGCCACCCCCGGTACCTCCGGTGCGGGTCGTGTCCAGAGGCAAGCCTATGATGTCGGCACCGTCTCGGGACTCACGCTCACGATCGAGGTCCCGACGCCACGGTCGCTCCAGATCCCGTCGCCGCTCGCAGTCCCGGCACCGCTCCCCTCGGCGGTACCGGTCGCACTCGCGGCACCGGTCGGCATCAAGACGGTCGCGGTCGGACTCCAGCCGCCGATACCGGCACCGCGACTCCAGGAGCCAGTCCCGTCGTTACTCGTCGCACCGGTCGACCTCCCGGCACCGAGCTGGTGGCGGGTCCCGGTCCCGGTCGACCTCCCGGCACCGAGCTGGTGGCAGGTCCCGGTCCCGGTCGACCTCCCGGCACCGAGCTGGTGGCAGGTCCCGGTCCCGGTCGACCTCCCGGCACCGAGCTGGTGGTAGGTCCCGGTCCCGATCCCGGCACCGTTTTGACTCCCAGCACCGGTCCCCGGCACCGAGACGTTCGTCCGTGCCGACCCGCGCAGACCCTTACCATCCAGGGTCAGCCCCGCCGTGGCCTTCTAGACAGCCGTCCGTCTCTTCCCAAACGGACAGCGGGTATGCGCTGGGCACTGACCGGCAGGCGGCGCTGTTTAGCGATCCGCCACAACAAGACCAAGGCCCGCAACAATGGGGGTTCTGGACACCCTGGGCATACCATCAGGCCCAGGGACCCCAACAGCCCCCTGCTAGGCCTGCGACGGCGGAGCGCAGGGCACCGGAAGCCTCATTGTCTCGCCCCCCTCCCTCCCCGGATGGGGAGGAAGGGTCCAAGCAACAAGACTCCGCTTTGGCTCCTGAGGCAGAGGCGAGGGCCGAGGGAGACCCGCCATTAGACACTCTCTTGCCGGGGGTCTCCTCATCCTCCTCCCCGGATGAAGCGGTGGCTGGTACCTCCTCCAACAGCCCCCCCCCCGCTGGATCTCAGGGCGCACCAAGACCTCCTCAGGCGAGTAGCGCAAAATCTGAGTCTGCAAGCCGAGGAGGTCTCGGAAATAGAGGATCCAATCGTCACCATCCTCTCAGCAGATGCTCCCACCAGGGTCGCCCTACCCTTCATAAGAACCATCCAGGCCAACGCCAACACCATCTGGCAGTCTCCGGCCTCCATCCCCCCTACTGCGAAGGGCGTCGAGAGGAAGTACATGGCCCCTTCTAGAGGCTATGAGTACCTCCATGTGCACCCGACACCGTGTTCCCTGGTGGTTCAGTCGGTGAACGACAAAGAGCGTCATGGGCAGGAGGCTCCAGCCCCCAAATCCAGAGAGGCCAGGCGAATGGACCTCCTCGGCCGTAAGGTATACTCGGCTGGGGCGCTGCAGCTCAGGGTTTCCAACCAGCAAGCCCTGCTGAGCAGATACGCCTTCAACTCCTGGGTGGCAGCAGACAAATTCAAGGAGCTGCTGCCACAAGACGCCCGCCAGGAATTTGCAGCCATCTTGGATGAAGGCAAGAAGGTTGCACGCACGTCCTTGCAAGCCTCTTTGGATGCTGCAGACTCGGCTGCCCGTACCCTCGCATCGGGAGTAACGATGCGTCGCATTTCCTGGCTGCAGGTTTCTGGCCTTCCGCCGGAGCTCCAGCATACCATACAGGACCTCCCTTTCGAAGGCCAGGGCCTGTTCTCTGAAAAGACAGACCCCAGACTCAAGAGTCTGAAAGATAATCGGGTCATCATGCGGTCCCTCGGGATGCACACACCGGGAACGCAACGCAGACCCTTCCGGCCACAGCAACAACAGCAGCGCAGGCCGTATTCCCAGTTCCGCCAGCGGCAGGACCTTAACAGGCGCCGCGGCAGGAATGGAAGGCGCAGGCACTCGGGGAACCAAGGGGGGCAGAACCAAGGCTCCTCTAAGCCCCCGCCTGGACCTAAGCCTTCATTTTGAAGGTGCGCCCGAGGGCGCAGTAACAGTTTCCCCCATGGATCCTTCCCCTCCGTTTTCCAACCGCCTTTCGTTTTTCCTCCCGGCGTGGTCCCAAATAACATCGGACCGCTGGGTCTTACGCACGGTGCAGACGGGATACCGCCTGCAGTTTGTTTCATTTCCTCCTTCCCGCCCCCCTTCCTCGTCCCTCTTCAGGGACCCCTCTCACGAGCAATTCCTGAGACAGGAGGTACAGACGCTCCTCAGCAAAGGAGCTATAGAGGCGGTTCCGGAAAGCGAGAAAGGCAAGGGGTTTTATTCCCGCTACTTTTTGATCCCCAAGGCCAAGGGAGGCCTCAGGCCTATCCTCAACCTGCGAGAGCTCAACAAATACCTGGTGAAGTTGAAGTTCCGCATGGTATCCCTGGGGACCATTATCCCATCCCTGGATCCGGGAGACTGGTACGCCGCCCTCGACATGCAGGACGCGTATTTTCACATTGCCATTTGGCCGCACCACAGACGTTTCCTTCGCTTCGTGGTGGGCCCCCTTCATTACCAATTTGCAGTCCTCCCATTTGGCCTATCCACGGCCCCGAGGGTGTTTACAAAATGCATGGCAGTTGTTGTGGCGCATCTTCGGCGCAATCGTGTCCACGTGTTTCCTTATCTGGACGATTGGTTGATTCGGGGCACGTCGGAACAACAAGTCTGCAGCCATGTCCGCGTGATCACCGGCATGTTCGCCACTTTGGGCCTCTTGATAAACACGGACAAGTCCACCCTGATTCCCACACAGAGGGTGGAATTCATTGGGGCCGTCCTGGACGCCACTGTGGCCAGGGCCTTACTGCCATTGCAGAGGTTCCAGGCCTTGTCGGCGATCGTTCATCGACTGCGGACAGCCCCCTTGACATCAGTGCGGACATGCCTAACCCTGTTAGGCCACATGGCGGCTTGCACCTTTGTGACCGGTTACGCTCAGCTCCGCATGAGGCCCCTCCAGTTGTGGCTCATCGATCATTACAGGCCAAGACAGCCGCTAGACATGCTAATCACAATCCCCCAGAGGGTGTTAGATTCTCTCGGCTGGTGGCTAGACCAGTCCGTAGTGTGTGCGGGGCTCCCTTTCCACCCACCTCAGCCCTCGGTGTCCCTGACAACGGATGCCTCAGATCTAGGCTGGGGGGCCCACCTAGGGACCCTGAGAACGCAGGGCCTGTGGTCCCAGGAGGAGGTGGGGTTACACATCAACATGTGGGAGTTGAGAGCGGTCCGCCTTGCTTGTCAAACGTTCTGTCATCAGCTTCAGGGTCGCTGTGTCGCGGTGTTCACCGACAACACGACGACCATGTATTATATCAACAAGCAAGGCGGCACCAGATCCTCCCCCCTGTGCCACGAGGCGATGCGACTCTGGGACTTTTGTATAGCCCACTCCATTCACCTCACGGCTTCCTTCCTCCCCGGAGTGCGGAACACGCTGGCGGATCGATTGAGCAGATCCTTCCTGTCGCACGAGTGGTCCCTTCGCCCGGACGTCGCCCTCTCTATCTTCCGGAGGTGGGGTCATCCCCGGGTGGACCTCTTCGCGTCCAGGGGGAACAGGAAGTGCCAAGTGTTCTGCTCCTTTCAGGGCAGGGAGCCCGGGTCGATAGCGGATGCCTTCCTTATTCAGTGGTCGACCCACCTGTACTATGCGTTTTCCCCGTTCCCTCTGGTCCACAGGGTCCTTCTGAAGGTGCGCAGGGACAGGGCTCACGTGATCATGGTAGCCCCGGCATGGCCCAGACAGCACTGGTACCCCATGCTGCTGGACCTGACCATAGCCGACCCAGTTCCCCTGCCCCTTCACCCGGACCTGATTACCCAGGAGCACGGGACCCTCTGTCACCCGGACCTGCAGTCGCTGCACCTAGCGGCGTGGCTCCTGCGTGGCTGACTGGTTCCGAGCTGCGCTGCTCCACGCCGGTGAGGGAGGTGCTTTTGGGCAGCAGGAAGCCTTCCACGAGAGCGACATATTTGGCCAAGTGGAAGCGTTTCTCCTGTTGGTGCGTGGAGAGGAATCTCCGCCCTATGGAAGTTTCAGTAGCCGACATCTTAGACTACGTTTGGTCCCTCAAACTGCAAGGTCTGGCTATATCGTCGTTGCGAGTTCACCTTGCAGCTATCTCCACCTTTCACCCGGGTGCGGATGGTCGCTCTGTTTTTTCTCACCCAACGGTGTCTAGATTCCTTAAGGGGCTGGAACGTTTATACCCTAACGTCCGTCCCCCTGCTCCAACCTGGGATCTTAATCTGGTGTTGTCCCGACTCATGGGACCTCCCTTTGAACCGTTAGCCACTTGCTCCCTGCTTTACCTCTCTTGGAAGACTGCCTTTCTAGTAGCTATCACCTCAGCTAGACGGGTGTCGGAACTCCGGGCTCTTGTGGTCGACCCCCCATATACAGTCTTCCACAAA
This sequence comes from Gopherus flavomarginatus, assembly GCF_025201925.1. Lineage (NCBI taxonomy): Eukaryota > Metazoa > Chordata > Testudines > Testudinidae > Gopherus > Gopherus flavomarginatus. The sequence continues at coordinate 13,095,956 of NC_066621.1, read as the reverse complement.
GATAAGGTGCAGCTGAGACCACACCCTGCCTCTCTTCCCAAGGTAGTCTCGTCCTTCCACATCAGCCAAGAGATATTCCTTCCGGTTTTTTTCCCGAAACCTCACTCCTCAGGCAGGGAGCAGCAGCTCCACTCGCTTGATGTCCGTAGGGCTCTCGCGTTCTACGTGGAGAGGACTAAGCCCTTCCGCAAATCCCCCCAGCTTTTCGTGGCTGTAGCGGACCGCATGAAGGGGCTTCCCATTTCCTCGCAGAGGTTATCCTCTTGGGTAACGTCCTGTATCAGGACCTGCTATGACTTGGCCCACGTCCCTACGGGCCGTGTGACTGCGCATTCTACCAGGGCGCAGGCGTCGTCGCTGGCTTTCCTCGCCCGTGTGCCCATCCAGGAAATCTGTCGGGCAGCGACCTGGTCATCGGTCCACACCTTTGCTTCCCACTACGCCCTGGTCCAGCAGTCAAGAGAGGATGCGGCCTTCGGATCTGCAGTGCTCCATGCCGCTACTTCTCACTCCGACCCCACCGCCTAGGTGAATCCCAAGCCATACCTAACTGGAATGGATGTGAGCAATCACTCGAAGAAGAAAAGACGGTTACTCACCTTTGTAACTGTTGTTCTTCGAGATGTGTTGCTCACATCCATTCCACACCCGCCCTCCTTCCCCACTGTCGGAGTAGCCGGCAAGAAGGAACTGAGGAGCGGGTGGGCCGGCAGGGATATATATTGGGCGCCATGGCGGCGCCACTCCAGGGGGCGACCTGCCGGCCCACTGGAGTTGCTAGGGTAAAAAGTTTCAGACGAACGTGCACGCGCGGCGCGCGCACCTAACTGGAATGGATGTGAGCAACACATCTCGAAGAACAACAGTTACAAAGGTGAGTAACCGTCTTTTCCTACATCATTTATAATAGTGTTTCATTCATATATATATATAAAAGAGGAGATGCACTCAGAGGCTTGCTGTGTGAAAGGGGGTCACCAATACAAAAGTTTGGGAACCACTGATTTAGCCCCTTTTGTGGGATCAGCAGCAAACACAGCACTTTGGAAGGCGCCACAGCGCGGAGATCAGAGCCTGATTCCTCCATGACAAACACTGAGATGCTGGGGAAAATGCGTCAGTGCTGCTTCAGTCACCACCACCCGGGGGGGTTCCCTTTCTTGGTGGTGTAACCTGGGCGTTAAATTCGCTAGGAGCAACGGGAGAAGTAGCTTGTTTATATTAAAAAAAATCTTAGCTACCCGCTTCCTTGTATTGGCCAACCGCAGTCTCCAGGTGCGGCATCAATGTCTGTGCGGGATTAAATAGCGTGTGCCGTCTGCCAAAGCGAGCAAATACGTAGTTAAACAAACAGCATTTGGTCCGGGCTGCCGGATTCCTCCGCTATGAAAACAAAGCGGCCCGGGTGGGGTTCTTGGTGTCCAGCGCTTATCCCCGTGGCTCCTCGGCCATAGCGCCGGGCCGCCAGGGGACAGAGCCGGGGTCTGCCCGTGAGAGGCGACGCGGCGGGGCAGCCCGGGGAGCGGCGGGTGCTGCTGGCAGCGGCGGGCGCAGCGGCTGGAGCCGGGGACCTGGCAGGCGCCAATCGCTGGGCTGAACCCGCAGCCCCGCCCCCCCGGCTCAGGCCGCGATAAGGCCCCGCCCCGCAGCCTGCAGACCCCGCCCCCTTCCAGTATTAGCCCCGCCCCCAGGTCCCGGGTCAGACGCTGCGGGTATATAGCTGATGCTGTATCATCCTGGGTTCGCTTCTCCACCGCCGCCGCCTTAGCCCCGTGATTTCTCCCACCGGCCCCGCCATGGTCCCGTCTCCGCGCTGCCCGCCCGGCGCCCGCGGGCTCCTGGCGCTGCTGCTGCTGCTGCCGCCCCTGCCCGGGGCTCGCGGTGAGTGGGGGCCTGGCGGCGGGTGGGCTCTGCCCGGACACAGAATCCTGTCAGTCCCCCTCCCCCCCCCATCTCTGCCGGGCAGGGAGCGGAGCCGCAGCGGTTCCCCCGGGCCCTCCCCGTCCTATTGCTCAAGTGGGGCCGCCACTGCAGCATCCCTGGCGCTGGGCTCTGCCCACGCGGGGCCTGGCCCCGCCCCTATCCAGCCCTCAACCCGGGATGCGCCGGACTCGCCCGCGGTGGGTAGGAGCGGGCGAGCAGGGCCCGAGCCGCTCCGCAGCGACACGTCCCCCCGCCGCTTCCGAGAGCCTTGTGCTGGGCGTTTGTGTTTGTTCTTCTCGGCTGAATTTCGCTCTGCTGCCTGGGGCAGTGAACGATTCCTGTCCTGCTGGGTCCCCACTGAAGTACTCCAGTCGCCCAGGATACATTTTGGGCTCTGGAAAGTCTCCTTTTTGTTACATGTCGTCTTGCAAACTCAGCATGGTCAGAAAACCATGAGTTTTGTTGATTTTTCCATTTCAATTGATGTGCAAGCCATCTTGACACAGTTAAGAATCTCTCTTCTATTGGCAACTCCCATCTTTTCATATGTTGTGTATTTATACCTCTCTGCTGTATCTTCTACTCCATGCATCTGATGAAGTGGGTTTTAGCCCATGAAGGCTTATGCCCAAATAAGGTTATTAGTCTCTGAGGTGCCCTAAGGAGTCCTAGTTGTTTTAGCTGATAGAAACTAACACGGCTACTCCTCTAAAACCTGTTACAATAAGTAGAAAACTTTACTGTGCAAGTGTCTGCCTTTCTTTGAAAAGTTGTAGTTGCTCTATCCCTGATAATGAAATACACTTAATTCACTGTACTAAAAGTAAACCCAGTACTAAATAATGTTACAGACTTGGTCAAAATACTAATTCATAATGAAACTTAGAGAATACTTCTCTTGGTTTCATTGCTAAGAGTATAATAAAATTTTTGCATGCTTCCTCATCTGCATGGAATGTAGCATATATAGTCTTTAGAAGTCCCTAGTAAATGCAGTACTACAGTAACTAGTAAGGCTATATACAGTTGGATGCTGATGAACTGTAACTCTACCTTCTTGTGCATATGTTTTAAACTATGATTTAATTTTCAGTTTTGCATACTGATAGGCCTTTCCTGAATAGTCTTAGACCAGGGGTAGGTAACTTTTATGGCATGCATGCCAAATGTGGCTCTTGAGCTGATTTTCAGTGGCACTCTCACTGTCCAGGTCCTGGCCCAGTCTGGGGGGCTCTGCATTTTAATTTAATTGAAGCTTCTTAAACATTTTTAAAATCTTATTTACTTTACATAGAACAATAGTTTAGTTATATATTATAGACATAGAGGCCTTCTTAAAAACATTAAAATGTATTACTGGCATTTGAAACCTTCAATTAGAGTGAATAAATGAAGACTTGGCACACCACTTCTGAAAGGTTGCCAACCCTTACCTTAGACTCACTTACTCTGACCTGCTCTTTTTAGAAAATACTTTATATATAGGCCCTGATTCAGCAAAGCACTTAGTGTGTTCTTAAGTCTGAGTGACTTCAGCAGGGCTTGTTTTGCTGAATTGATCAGGCCTTTGTAAATAGGTCACAATTTTTATGTGCTTTGTCTGTTTTGAGAGGTTTTTTTCCCAGTACAGTCATAAAAAGTTACACTGTATCCATGTAAAGATAAAGTTATCTGTATGGAGTTCAATATAGATAATTGTGAATCTTTTATACAGTTCATTCTTTGTGGAAATAAGTCTACTGTGGGAGAAAGCATTGCAAGTAACTCTTGTAGGGGCAAAGAAAAGCTCTTCCACAGAGCTTGACTGAGGAACATGCAGTTTTAGGTGACTAAATTCAGGATTCACGTATCAAGAAAATTAATAACAAATATTTACAGAATGCATAACGAGCCTGTGGAACATACTGCCACAAAATGGAAGCAAAGAACATGGTAAGATTCAAAAAAAAGATGAATTAAGAACCTGGTCCGACAAACACAAATGTTTAATATTGCTCATGTGAATAGTCCGCTGCTTCATAGTGTTTAATGTTAGAAGGGATTGTTACATCACAGGTTATTTACATTTCACCAAGTTAACCCTTTACTGAGACAAAAAACTTGTATTTGACTAAAGTATATCTTCTAGAAGGACATTCAGTCTTGATTTGTAGACTTGCAGAGACTGAGAATCTGCCGTTTCCTCCTCTGGTAATTTGTTCCGATGGTTAGTCACCCTCACTATTAAATGCTTTTTTGCCTTATTTCCATTTTGAATTTGTCTGGCTTCACTTTCCAGCTCTTGGTTCTTGATCTGCTTTTCTCTGCTAGATTAGTGAGCCCTCTAGTACCTGGTATCTTCTCCTCAACAAGGTCATCAGATGCTGTAATCACGTTGCCTCAATCTCTCTTGACAAGCTAAAACAGACTGAGCTCTTTAAGTCTCTCACTGGACGGCATTTTCTCAGGCCCATGAATATTTTTTTATGGCTCTCTTTTGAAAATGTGGACACCACAACTGGGTACGGTATTCCAGTATGAGTTTCAACAGTGCTGTATACAGCATTGCTATTACCTCCCTACTCCTGCTTCCCTGTTAATTCATCAAGGAGCGCATTAGCCCTTTGCCATAGGATCTCACTGGGAGCTCATGTTCAGTTGGTTGTCTCCTGTGACCTCAATTCTTTTCAGATTTGCTGCTTCCCAGGATATAGTTTCCCCATTCTCTAGCAATGGCCTGCATTTCTTGTGCTTATATGTATAATTTTGCATTATACGGTACTGGAATGCGTTTTGTTTGAACGGCCCCACAGGACTGTCCTGTCATCATTTATCACTCCCTCAATCTGTGTGTCATCTGTGAATTTTATCACAAGTGATTTTGTATACTTCCAGACAACGGATTAAAATGTTGACTAGCATCAGGTTTAGTACCGATCCCTGCAGAATCCTACTAGAAACATGCTTGTTTGATGATGATTCCCATTGGTGATTGCTTTTTGAGACATCAGTTGTATCCAGTGGTGGTGTAGCCATTGTCAGTCCCAGAATATTAGAGAGGCAAAGTGGGTGAGATAATATCGTTTATTGGACCAGCTTCTGTTGGTGAGAGAGGCAAGCTTTTGAGCTTACGCACCACTCTTCTTGGTCTGGGAAATGTATTCCAAACCTAAAGAAGAGCACTGTGTAAGGTTGAAAGTCTCACCAACAGAAGTTGGTTCAATAAAAGATATTACCACACACTCTTAGCCAATTCTTAGTCCATTTAACTTGTGCACTATTGATACTGAAGTGTTAATTTTTTAATTAAAATGTTGTGTGGTACTAAGTCAAAGTATATTATCAGTTACATTTATCAAACAAATTTGTAACTTCAAAGAACAAGGTCAGGTTTATCAAACAAACCTGACTGTGTCCATTAAACCATATTGATTGATATGAATTATATTTCTGTTCTTAATTCTTTATGAATTGGGAAAATTTTGCCCTGCATTGCGCAAGAGGTCAGAATAGATTTGACCTTGGAATTGACGAATACCTTTAAATGATTATGCCTGTGAGTGAGATCATGTTAACTAGTGTATAGTTTACCTAGGTACTTCTGCTTGCTCTTTTTGAATACTGGCTCAAGATCAGGGCTCTTCCATTCTTCTTGAATTTCCTGGTATTCTAAGATTTATTAGGAGTTAATCAGTGGGCTAGAGATCTGTTGGCCAACTGTTTAGGATGCTTGGATGCAAGTTATCCCAAGAGTTTGATTTAACAATGTTTATCCCTAGCAGATGTAGTTTAACTTCCAACTTAATTATTAATAGACATGAAAGTACTTCATCGTACTCTTGTGATGAGACTACATTGTCATTCTTCTTTCCAAAAGGGAAATGTTGATTCAACACTGCTGCCTTTCCTGCATCATAATTGTTTTACCATCTCCATTTAGAAACAGGTTTGTACCATTACTAGGTGTATGTATTATCCAGATTAATGAGAATATGTCACCCCTTCCCTCTAATCTGGAGTGCCCTTTACAATGGTTTGCTGCAGTAGCCTCCAGTCTGGACTGCTCACAAACAGCCTCCAGTGTGCAAGTCATTCCCAACTATGTCTCAGCCAGCCATACCTTGGCTCTCACCAGCCTTGGTTATACTGCAGGTTGACCCCAACAAACTCCTAGTATTCATTGCATTTTTTTCCCCTCCAAAAGAGTGTCTTGTAAGGTCCAGGAGAGGGCTGGGCAATACAATGCATATAAAGTTTGTATTTCTACAATAGAAGTAATATGCTCACATCTTGTTACTCAAATAGTGTTTCACAGACACTTCAATTTAAACACACTGGATTAGATCAAACTAATTTATTAATTACAAAGAGATTTTAAGTGAATGCAAGTAATGAGGCTTAAGTCCAAAATGGGCACCAGTTGGGTTTTATCTTGACTTCTCTTGTAACCAAGTTAATGAACTATGTTAAGTTCAAAATAAAGGTTTTCTTACCACATGCTCTCAGCAGTCTTAGTGACCAAACTCAAGTGAGGAACCCATCTTCAGCTTAGTGGCTGCTTCCTTTGTCTCATCTAGTTTGGTGATTTGATGGACAGAGTGAGAGGGAGGAGAGGTTCCTGAGGGTACGTCTACACTATGGGATAATTCCGACTTTACATAAACCGGTTTTATAAAAAAGATTGTATAATGTCGAGTGCATGCAGCCACACTAAGCGCATTAATTCAGCAGTGTGCGTCCATGGTCCGAGGCTAGCGTCGAGTTCCAGAGCGTTGCATTGTGTGTAGTTATTCCGTAGCTATCCCATAGTTCCCGTAGTCTCCCCCGCCCCTTAGAATTCTGGGTTGAGAGCGCAGTGGCTGATGGGGCAAAAATCATTGTCGCAGATGGTTCTGGGTAAATGTCGTCAGTCATTCCTTCCTCCGGGAAAGCAATGGCAGACAATCATTTTGCACCCTTTTTCCCTGGATTGCCCTGGCAGATGCCATAGCACGGCAACCATGGAGCCCGTTCAGCTTTTTTTTTTTTTTTTTACAGTCACCGTGTGTGTACTGGATGCCGCAGACAGAGGCGATACTCCAGCGCTACACAGCAACATTCGTTTGCTTTTGCATGATAGCAGAGATGGTTACCAGTCGTTCTGTACTGTCTGCTGCCAGTGTAATTTGGCAATGAGATGACGGTTATCTGTCCTTCTGTGCTGTCTGCTGCTATCATGGGTGCCCCTGGCTGAGATCGGCTGGGGGCACAAAAGCAAAACTGGGAATGACTCCCCGAGTCAATCCCTCCTTTATGGTTTCTAAAAATAGAATCAGTCCTGCCTAGAATATGGGGCAAATGTACTAGAGAAGCAGTGTACCAGAGAGCACAGCTGCTCTGTGTCAGATCCTGCAGAAATGATGAGCTACATGCCATTCACGGGGGGTGCCCCTGCAACAACCCCACCTGTTGCTCCCCTCCTCCCCCAACTTTCCTGGGCTACCGTGGCTGTGTCTTCCCCCCCATTTGTGTCATGAAGTAATAAAGAATGCAGGAATAAGAAACAGAGTTTTTAGTGACATAAAATGAGGGGGAGGCAGCCTCCCCGTGCTATGACAGTCCAGGCAGGACATTAAGCCATGCTGGGGGGGAGAAGCCCAGCATGCCGCTGCTGTGATAGTCCAGGCAGTACAGAATCTTTTCTTTACACAGGAAAGGGAGAGGGCCAATGGAGCTCAGCCCCCAGTGACTATGATGAAGACAGTTACCAGCCGTTCTGTACCATCTGCTGGGAATGACCAAGAATCATTCCTATTTTCACCCAGGTGCCCCTGGCCAGCCTCACCTGAAGCCAGCCAGGAGCACTCATGGGTTGATAAGGATGACGGTTACCAGTCTTACTGCACCATCTGCCACCAGGGAGGGGAGAGGAGTGGATACTGCTTTTCACTGCTGCAGCATCGTGTCTACCAGCAGCATTCAATAGACATAGGGTGACATTGAAAGAAGTCAAACGATTTCTTTCCGTTTTCTTTCACGTGTGAGGGGGGGAGTAAATTGACGAGCTATTCCCTGAACCACGCTGGACAATGTGTTTGAACCTACAGGCATTGGGAGCTCAGCCAAGAATGCAAATACTTTCGGAGACTGCTGTGGACTGTGGGATAGCTGGAGTCCTTAGTACCCTGTCCCTCCCTCCATGAGCGTCCATTTGAGTCTCTGGCTTCCCGTTACGCTTGTCACGCAGCACTGTGTAGCCTGTAGATTTTTTTTTTCAAATGCTTTGGCATTTCGTCTTCTGTAACGGAGCTCTGATAGAACAGATTTGTTTCCTCATACAGCGATCAGATCCAGTATCTCCCATATGGTCCATGCTGGAGCTCTTTTTGGATTTGCGACTGCATTGCCACCCGTGCTGATCAGAGCCCCACGCTGGGCAAACAGGAAACGAAAATCAAAATTTCGCGGGGCTTTTCCTGTTTACCTGGCCACTGCATCCAAGCTGAGATTGCTGTCCAGAGCGGTCACAGTGGTGCACTGTGGGTTACCGCCCGGAGGCAAATACCATCGATTTGCGGCCACACTACCCCTAATCCGATATGGTAATACCGATTTTAGCACTACTCCTCTCGGGGAGGAGTACAGAAACCGATTTAAAGAGCCCTTTATATCGATATAAAGGGCCTCGTAGTGTGGACGGGTACAGCGTTAAATCGGTTTAACGCTGCTAAAATAGGTTTAAACGCGTAGTGTAGACCAGGCCTCGGAGTGTTTATCCCTCATTTTCTGTCTTACCCCCTGGAAAACCATTCCCAGCTGACAAAAAATCTATAGGGAAAGATCTTCCCTGCTACTTTTCTTCAGTTTTTTTCTTCCTGCTTGATGACTGCTTAAATGCAAATTAAGCAGAGCACACATTCCTTTGAGACAGAGCTGTTTGCCAACTTGTACTGCCAACTTGTTTGAAAAATGAGTTATCATACAAGGAAATTTTATAACTTCACATACACTGTTGTCATACATTTTATCAGAACAATATTGACCAGTAAACTATAAACTTTCAGATACCTCACAAGGCATACTTGGTACAGAGATTATTACAGCAGTCTCTAGGGTATGGATACGGGTACATTCTCTTACCGTAGGATTTCTTTTGTTCCTAATGAACGTCAAAACCACCTTCTTATTGTCTGTAACCATGCCAGTTGTGACTCCTTCACTGATGTCTTTAGCTCCCCATATCAATTTTTACCTTTCATAATTTATGCCATTTTTTTCCCTGTATTATTTGCTTTTTATTTGTAATTGCTGCCAGTTAAAGTCAATGGATCTAACCACATGAATATGGTTCTGCATGTGAGTTTTCGGGATCTGGGCGTTAACATGTACAATATGAATATTTGCACTTATACTAAATCTGCAAGGGGATCTTAACTCTCTTGATTCAGGATATAAGGCAACCACTGTCCATGTGGGATTAGGAAGCATCATCCCACTTCCACTTCTCATGGGCATATTACAAAATTATCCATAATGTGAGTTGTAAGATTTCGTCTGTAGCCTTTGGTGCTGCCCGCTGTCATCTGGGACAGATACTGGACTCCGAGACCATTGGCTTTGATATCGCATAGTATTTGCTATGTTAGCATGCCAGTTAGCATATCTGCTTTTTCCCATTAAGGTTATAAGAGGTAACGCTAATATTAGTCTTCTTCTCTTCTAGGAAAACAATGTAAACCACTGGAACTAGAAAATGGCAGAGTTCATTTAACTGATATCCGGTTTGGTGCAACAGCAACCTTCTCCTGTAATGAAGGGTGAGTGGAAGTTGCTTCTTTTGACTAATTAACAGAACCTAGACTGGTATAAAAGTGCTGCTAAAGTCTGGGAAAATGAAAGTGGAAAGCCTGCTTAACTTCAAGAACACAAGTGCTGTGCTATAAATCTGTAGATGTTCATAAAACCTGCGATTTTTTTCAAAGGAGTTGAAGGAAGATAACAACCCAGCTACAGTTGTCATTCAGTGGGAGATGAGCACCAAACTCACTCAGATGCTTTTGAAGATCCCAGCCTAGCGCCCTCAGGGGATCATCCAGCAGGGGTTGGGTCATGAGACTTGAGTCCCACCTCGGGTCATGTGGCACTTACTGACCCGTGTCGTCATTCCCTTTTTACAAGGGTTTCTGTTTGGGTGCTGGGAGCTAATGGCAGAATATTGTCCATAAAATGCCGCACCAGGTAGGAGCAGACCTCTTCCTGCTCCCCAATAGCAAATATTTGTTTGTCCCTTCTTTGTAGATGTCAGTATTACCCAGGATAGCCTAGAGTGCAGTTGTTGCTTTTGTCCATATGGGTTAATGTGCCAAGCCTTGGGGAATCAAAAAACTTGTGGCTTCATTGCATTGAGCAAGTGTATTTTGGATTTTTGAGGTCTCAAAGTTTTTAAGGCCAGAAGGAACCACCAGATCCTCCAGTCTGACCTCTCGTATATCACAGGCCACCATCGCTCCCCAGGGACCCACATACTAAACTCAACCAAAATCAGTCTAAAATACTACAGCCCACAGGAGCTTACACCATTATGTGCCATGGGCAGAGAATAGGAGGCCTTAGATGTACAAATTCTTTGTGTCTCTGTCATGGCAGGGAGATGTTGAAGTGAGATATGAGATAATCCTGGCAAGTGACGTGCACTTACATGCTACAGAGGAAGGCCAAAAAAACCCCAATGACACTGCCACTGACCTGGGGGAAGTTACTTAACAACCCCACATACTAGAGCCTAAGCATGTGAGCAAGAACCAGCAAGCCAAGCACTGAAGTGAGAGTCCTTGATGCCACCTCAGATTCCTGGTCTTCCTCATCCACTGTCCCATCGTCAGCCATGGCCATCTCTGGCTCAGAATACATTGTGTCAGGGAGTCCCTTCCTGACTGGTGCAGGGGACTGGCTGAAATCCTGAAACATGAGCCTTTAGGAACATAACACATACACAAACAAAACCCAGGGTTGCTGAGCCCTGCCATCATATAATTGCACTCATAAACTTGCCTGGCTCTCTCTCAAACTACATTAGTTGCCCCAATGACTGCTGTTGGGTGACTGTTCCTCACAGGAAGATGGCAGACAGAAACCATGCGTGTATATATATACTGATACAGATATGTAGCGTAGACCTGGCCTTAGTGTTCCTTGGTCCTATGGTGTTAAATGTGTACCTTTTCCAATGTTTTGTCTCCACCTACTGGCAGAAAGAAACCATGTTCCATATTTCTGGACTGTAACCTGGTTCTTTGCTTACATGAGTAACAAACTTTAACATTTTTTTCTTTAGGTACAGATTAATTGGAACGACTTCTGCCCAATGTGTGACTGTAGGAAATGAAGTTGATTGGGATAAGGAGGTTCCACTTTGCCAAGGTAAACTAATTTAATGGTTTTAAGAACAGTTCATGTCTGGAGATGATGCAGCATAGCTGGTGCTTGAGAAGAGACTCTCTTTTTACTTTGGCATTTAATCCAAAGGACAAGTTTTGTTGCAGGGAGGAATTAAATTATACTGTGGGTCACCATGGTGTTTGGATGACTCCTACAGAATTATTTTTTTTAGAAGTTCCTTTTAGATTGTTCACCTGGCACTGTTTAATATGCATAATCCAACAGGCCTCATGGTTCCTCTTTGCTGTTGTATCTGTGTAATCCTGCTGATCGTGTAGGCCCTGTCTCCACTTGCAAGTTACAGAGCATTAAATTAGTCCCTGGCACCCTAATGCCTGAGGTATTCACACCGGCAAGGCATTTAGAGCGCCTGGACTCTGCAGCTGGAGCACCCCTGGTAATCCACCTCCACGAGAAGCGTAGAGCTTGCCGCATCCTGGCTGAAACACCAAGGTGTCAGTGTGGAGGACATGTTGCATTACTGTGCTGTGCTTGGCCTCCAGAAACATCCCATAATCCCTTGTTTTGAACTCGGCAGCAGGCAAGCGCATATCCCCTTTCAAAGCTCCATTTTTGACAGTCGGCATGCGTATCTGCTCCGGGACACACAGCAAAACATTACTGTAGAATGCTCCTGCTGCAGAGGCAGGTGTGTGCATGTGAAAGAGGCAGGGGGTGGGGGCTGATATCGGGGTTCCCCCTTCCCCCTGCTGCTGTTGTCTGAATTTAAAGACAGAATGCTGACACACTCTGTTTTCCAAAACACAGTCTCTCCCTCCACATACACACAACATACTCTGTCACACTCCCCACACACGCACACTTGAAAAATACGCTGCAGCCACTTGCACACTGGGATAGCTACCACAATTCACAGCTCTCTGTGGCATTGCAGGAGCTGCTAATGTGGCCACGCCTCTGCACTTGCAGCTGACAGTGTGCACACACAGCAGCGCTTTCCCTGCTGCTGTCTCTGAGGGCGGTTTAACTCCTGGCACTCTACATCTGCAAGGGTAGCCAAGCCCTAAGTAAAAGGCATAATAACAACTTTAAGAAGTTTTGATCCTTCCCCAGTCTGACTGTCCATTAAAATCTGGGGCTCTTTTGGAGTGAATCACAATTTGCCTCTAACTTACTTTGATCTCTTGGATGCTTTCTGGGCTTGATCTGTCAATCATTCTGCTGATATCCAGTCTAGAATCAGCTGCTCCTGCAAGAAATGTCCTAGCTTAGTTTTCTGTTGGCGGAACAACGCTACCTCTAGAGATGGTGGGGAAGAGGTTCTGGCTCCCTGAGGCTAATGTTGAGAAGGGGCATGCTCTGTTAATATCTTCCTGAGCTGGTGTTTTATGGCGCACCCTCCTTGAGCAATGGACGTACTGGGTTGGGTCAAGCCTAAAAGCAGAAAAACCTTCAGAATCTGAAAGGGGTCTCACTTCAAATGTTAAAATGCAATGTTAAGTCCCTTTCCAAATGGCTGAATAGCTTTCTGGGGGGATCTGAGACAACTTTCTTAGTGAAAACACTCTCTTCAGTTCACCTTCAATGGAAACTTTAATTTTCATGTTGACATTCTTTGCTTCAGCAATACCTTGTCCTCCACCTCCTGGTATCATCCGTGGATCCCATACTGGTCAGAGTGAACAAGAGTTTTCCTATGGCTCAGCGGTAACTTACAAATGTGAGAAGGGAGTCTCTCTTATTGGAGCGGCCTCCATTTATTGTACAACGAAAGATAATGTCAATGGACAGTGGAGTGGGCCTGCCCCTGAATGCAAAGGTTAGTAGCATCTGTTTTTATCTTCTCTTTATTCTACTATCTCCTCCCAGGAAAAACTATATTTTGATTGCTAAGTAAGCCCATAAACCTGAGGAAATTTAGTTAGTGCTTAGTCCCACTCAATACATAATCATGAAAACTAGTTTCTGTTGGAAAAGTAAAGAATGACGGACACTTCATAAATCATTCCTGGAAACCATTTTGCCTCTAATCAAGCCTGTATTTTTTGTCTCTCTTCAGTGTTCCAAGACTACAGTTAATTCTCATGTAACAAACAGTTGATTTTTTTAGGTGGAGATAAATTCTTCAACTAAGGTTTTGCTTTTATGCCAGTACCCTACTACTCAGTGCTGAAGAGGACGGGGAGAGGGGCTTACAACCAGGATTGTTTGTTTGGGAACCATATTTTTCAGAACTCTCTCGGAGGGCTCCCTGGCAGTGAAGGCTCAGGCTTCTATGAGTTCATATCACAGCCATAGAGTTCTTAGGAGGGGGAAATAAAGGTCATTGTACAATCCTCATTTGGGCAATGGCAGTGCTCACGCACACAATTGCATTTAGTTAACAATGCGTTTATGTACTTGGTATTCAAGCAGCTGCAACAACTTGTTTTTATTCTTGCTGAGTTACCCAGCCTAGCAGCTTTCATGGAGGCTTTTTCAGAGGCATTAGACAGGTTAGTCACCTCGCTACTCAATATTAACTCCCCCAAAAGCAGGGAAGTTCAGTTCCAGCATGTCATTGTATGTACGTTTCTTCTAGCTTGACCCAAATTCCTGATGGCTTCATAAAATGATGATGATGAACTCATGCAGTTTACTGGGGAGAGCTGATACCCATGCAGTTAGGTGCTGTGCTGTATATGGACTAACATATTTTTAAAGGGAAAGATCCAAAGTTGTATAACTGTGTTTTAAAATATCTTACCTGTTTGTAGTCAAGTATCAGGGCTTTTTCTTTCCTCTACCCCTCTCCTCTTCTCTTCCTGCCCCCACACTCCCCTTCCCAAAAAAAGATGCTTCCTCTGCAATACAATCTTATGCTGGTACTTTTAATTTTCAGTGGTCAGGTGTCCAGAGCCTGAAGTCAAAGATGGAAAAAAGCAATCTGGGTTTGGACTTGACTATTCGTATGGAAATGTCGTCATATTTGAATGTGATTCTGGCTACACTCTGACTGGTAGCAGTTCAGTTAAATGTGAAGCTAACGAATCATGGGTTCCATCTTTGCCCACCTGTGTCGGTAAGTATAAGCAGTTGTGTTGAACGTTTTATGTGCTAATATTTAGGAAGCTTATTGCTTTAGAGTAGCCATGTTAGAATGATGTAAAGTTTGTGTCTGTGTCCCCTTTTTGTCATAGGCATACACACACACAAAAAATTAATGCTAATGTTAAAAAAAAATTATTATACATAGTTTGGGGAAAGTGTCTCTATATAGAATCATAGAACTGGAAGGGACCTCGAGAGGTCGTCTCGTCTAGTCCTCTGCATTCATGGCAGGATTAAGTTTTATCTAGACCATCTATGACAGGTGTTTGTCCAACCTGCTCTTAAAAATCCCCCATGATGGAGATTTCACAACCTCCCTAGGCAATTTATTCCTGTGCTTAACCACTCTGATAGGAAGTTTTTTCCTAATGTCCAACCTAAACTGCCCTTGCTGCAATTTAAGCCCATTGCTTCTTGCCCTATCCTCAGAGGTTAAGAACAACAATTTTTCTCCCTCCTCCTTGTAACAACCTTTTAATGTACTTGAAAACTGTTATGTTCCCTCTGTCTTCTCGTCTCCAGACTAAACACACCCCATTTTATCAATCTTCCCACATAGGTCACGTTTTTTTCTAGAGCTTCAGTCATTTTTGTCTCTCTTCTCTGGACTTTCTCCAGTTTGTCCACACATTTCCTGAAATGTGGTGCCCAGAACTGAACACAATACTCCAGTTGAGGCCTAATCAGCACAGTTTAGAGCAGAATTATTTCTCGTGTCTAGCTTACTATACTCCTAATACCTCATCTGGGTATAGTGCTTAGATTATCCACAAATATAAAGTCAGTTTTTAAAAATCATATGATACATCGAGCACAAAGTCAGCAATAACCCAAATTTAGGTGAATAGATTTAATACAGTTTAGATATTAGAATCCGTATACTCAAGTACATAACTCATGAAAAGTTGCACAGAGATTTGGTTGTGAAAAGCAAAACTTATCAATGAGTGGTGATTGTCCCTCAGTAATTGAGAATTAAGTTGGTTGGTCATTCAGAAAATACAGTCCATGAGGAAAGGATATGTTACTTTCCTGACTGCACTTCTCATGAGCACTCCAGCTCATCTCTTCTGGTATTGCCAATGTCTAGTGTTGCATTCTATGTATCTCCTGGTATTGCCAATGTCTAGTGTTGCATTCTATGTATATGTCCTTCAACCACCTGATGGCACCTGACACTGAGTTGCCACATCAGCTGAATGCGTTGACCGATTCTGCATTCTCTTAGCACTCACTCATTACTAGGGTCCCAGATGCCTGTGGCTCCAACGATCAGTGCATGTGTCTGGACCTGTTAACCCTTAGCGCTGAAGGTTTCAGCCAGAGAGGTGTATTTCCGTACCTTTCGGACTCAAGCATTGTGGAAGGCCTGGGTCCTGTTCTTGAAGGGCGCTTCTTCTTCCAGTCCTCGTTGGTAATGACAATGTCCGGTCGCAGTTGGCTGTTCGCTCCGGGGATGGCAGAGCTCACAGCAACCTTCCCCAGGGGTGCTGGGATGGCCCTGGCCAGGCGATCTTGGATGGCATTGTCACAGCTGCTAAACTCTTGAATGGGTCTTACTGCTACACAGGATGTGGGGTAGCATCTCATTGGCGTAGCCACACTTCCTGCATCGCTTATCCCAATTCCCGTGCTGGACAGTCCTGTTCAGAAGGATGCAGTTGAGCTGGGCCCTGTGGATGAACCTCCAGTTGGCAAATCAGGGGAAGCTGCCCCCAGGGAGGAAGTGGTTGCTGGGGTCCCACTTGCACGTCATCTCGAATGTCTTGCACTGGTCTGGGTTCTGTTTCAGGTTTTTCCACGTATTGGCAGCAGATGGCATCCTTCAGGGTCCTCTCCAGTATGGTTCTAGCTCTCAGAGTGATGATAGTGTGATCTGTATTTGTCACCTGTGGCACCAGGACTCCCAACTCCTGGCGTTCCTCACACCACGTCCAGTGGCAGCTGATATGCTTCTCCAGTCATCGCGTAGCATGGTGGGCATGAGTCCAGAGCGAACCCAAAGTCAAGAGGAAGAGATGGAACCTGCAAGAGACTCTGCCGAGGCAGCCAGAGGGAAAAAGAGCCAGGAGTGACAGTCTTGTAAATGCCCAGGTTAAACAGTCTTGAGAGGATCCAACAGGAAGAGGAGGATGGAGTGAAGTACAGGCCTGAGACTGGTCTGGAAAGGAGCAATGAAAGAGCTTGGTTAGAGAAGTTGGGATGGAATGAAGGGGACAAACCAGGTTGGAGGGGGTGAAGGATGGTGTTGGAGTGAAGAAACATGAGGCAGGGGTTTGTTGGGAGAATGTACAAATGAAGGGAGGTTTGGAGAGAGAGAGGTGGGATTAGAGGATGGCTTCTGAGAATGTGGGGACCATGTACCAAGCGAGGGAATAGACACAGGCTCCAATTGGGTGTGGCACTCCAGGCATGGTGACTTGGCCAAAGAGAATCAATCTTGAAAACTTTACTGTGATATTTATTTTGTGTAGGAGTAGATGGCTTATGGTTCAAAGGCTTAGTTGTTGGCATGGCTGTAAGAGTAATAAACCTAATGCACGAGGACACTTGTCACTGTGCACACTCAACAGAAATATTAAGGAAAATGAAATGGGTAAAATAGCTTGTCTGTGTTTCGTAGTTCAGTAGTGTGTTAGGGGAAGTAGTGCTTGATCCTTCAATGGGAAAGAAAAGAGCAATCTTGGGACTGCTTTTTAGTTTGCAACAAAACATGCTAACATTGTAAAATCACTCTAGCTGTCTTGTTGCCTTGAGGTCTTTCCATGCATGGCGTGGCATTGTCCAGCACAGGTTCAGATAAGTGGGTTGCTCCTGTATCCTCTTGTAAGTCTCCTTTTTATGCAGAACCTACTCTGTACAGAACCCCAAATGGCCCTAAAGAGCCCAGGTAAACCTGATGACTATAAAGGGAGCAAAATAACCACTATGCTCAGTTACCTAGAATCCTCATGGTGGATAGCAGAGGCTTTGGTTTACACATTGAACTGGAGCATTCAATTATTGCACTTCACTTCATAACACACCTCTATCTTGATATAACGCTGTCCTCAGGAGCCAAAAAATCTTACTGCGTTATAGGTGAAAACACGTTATATTGAACTTGCTTTGATCCACTGGCGTGCACAGCCCCACCCCTCCAGAGCACTGCGTTAAGACGTTATGTCTGGATTCATGTTATATCGGGCCGTGTTATATCGGGGCAGAGGTGTATGCAGTGCTTCATAAAGTACGGTAGTCGTCACCCGAATGCTTCATATGCTCAGATGTGAATTATAAGCCTGAGGCTGGAATTAAATTTCTGTGCCCCTGTAGTAGTCTTGTCTCCCACCCAGAACTATCTCTTCCTTCATTACTTTTTTCCCCCCACTGCTCTGTGTGTGGTAATACCCACCTGCTGATGCCCACTCACTCAATATATCTATATAAAATGCCAGGTGTATGAAACTGTCAATCTGAATTCTGCACAATAATGGCACAAGCAAGTACAGACTTAACTGATAGTCAGGTGTCAAACTGCACTCCGATGAGATGTCTACTCAGTTCACTTTTTGTTCTGTAAGTAAGTAATGGTTAGGCTTGAGTTGACTGATCCTCTGGTAATCGCAGCAGGAGCATCAAAATAAAAATACCACTTTTCTCTTGTTTCTGCTTCTCTACTCCCAAGTAAGTACAGGTTGGCAGATAACTTGATGTCACTAATCCTGTGGTTACATGTTTTATGGTAGCTGATCTAGACACTCCACCTCTAGTGACTTTTGCTGTAGGTAAAAATATGGCTAGCCAGTGCAGAATTTGTGTGCAGTGTTTTGTTGTAGCCATGTTGGTCCCAGTATATTAGAGAGACAAGCTGGGCGAGATCTTTTATTGGACCAACTTCTGTTGGTGAGAGAGACAAGCTTTCAAGGTTCCCCAGGGGTGTTCTTCAGGTAGGTGCAGAATTTGGCAGATGAGATCCAGCAGTATCTGGAGGGGAGGGCGCTTTGGTCTGAGAAGTATGCATAAGAATTCTGCAAATGAGAGCATTCATTCAAAATAGGGAAAATCCTCTATAAAGATTTTTCTCTATCAATTCTCAGGACTGTCATACCTCTGTTACAATGTACAGGTAATAGAATACCTGGAAAAGCTGCCATTCTTCTTTCAATATTGGATTATCTGGGGATCAGATCATGGTTTCCAATATGTTTATCAATTCTGTAATTTGCATGATATTAATTTGAATCTATTTGTGTGGCTTAAGGTACTAAATGTTGCACCAATATGAATCAATGGATTCCTATAGTTAGCTTACATTCATAAACGTCATACTTCAGCTCACCTTACATTTTTTTCTTTCTAGAGAAGAACACTGGTACTATAATTGCTATTGGTAAGTAACTTACATTTTAAAAATAATTCAATGCACAGACTTTACATAGTAAGATGCAGTAATAGCGTAAGATATTTAATGTTCCACCTTCTTAATCTCATACCATTTTTCCCCCTCTGCTTCACTATGTGAGGAATTTGCTCCAGGCAGCTAGTTTTTCTCTTGTCGTATTATGTTCTGTCCAGCAGTGCCATATAAAAGCTTATGAGGCAGATGCTTGACTTAAAGAATCAAAGATATAGGGCTGGAAGAGACTTCGAGAGGTCATTAAGTCCAGCCCCTGTGCTGTGGCAGGACCAAGTACACCTAGACCTTCCCTGACAGATATTTGTCCAATCTGTTCTTAAAATAGTCCCATGATGGGGATTCCACAGCCTCTTTTGGAAGCTTAATCAGTGCCTAACTTCTGTTACAGTTTCTCCTAATATGTAATCTAGATCATCCTTGGTGCAGGTTAAGCCCATTACTTTTTGTCCTGCCTTCCAGTGGACGTTGGGAACCAATTGATCATTGTTCTCTTTACTCAAAGATGTACTGGGATTTGGTGGTTCCCAGTGAGTCTGATGCTGAGTAGAAATCATGGGACTTCGCTCCAATGCGATTCCATTCAATTCAATAAAGCTTTATTCAACATGTGCACAGAGAGCCCCTGTTACAAAGAATCAGGCAAAGTCCCTCCAGCAAGGAGCCCCTCCCCTTGCTACTTTATAGCACATGGTGCTTATATAAGAAGTTTATATAACAACTTACATAACATGAATCTCTAACCAACTGGAGTTAAACAAACCCATGGGTTTGTTTATCACATGCTCATAGTGCTCCAGTCCACATGCCGAGCTCACACCCCTCCCCATGGCCTTCTCCTGAATGTTCCTAGGCCGGTGAGCCGCAGCATGTTTCCCTATGCATAAGCACCCTGTAAACCACATTTTATCTAAAATAAACACAACCATACCCTTCAGATGTTAATGGCTGTTATACTCTGACCTGCTCCTCCCTCAGTTTTCTCAAGATTCACTCTACCAAAATGGCTCCTGCTGTCTCACTAATTCTTCAGAGTAGGTCACCACCTTTTCTTTCCTATAGTCGTTGGTTGCTGCCTACACTAATATATCCTGACGTTTTACCTGATTTTTATTTAGTTTAGTAGCCTGCATCTTTTCTTACATACCTGGATGCCAGGAAAAAGCAAAGGCATGGCTCTCCAAAACTGCACTCATGTGCAGCTCTGAAGCAATGATACTAGCTAACTATACATAGAGGCTTTTCTAGAATCACATCTCAACTTTTTACCAGCAGCAAAGTGTAGAAGCTTCTAAGTGATTTAAATGGACTATTTTCTCTAACTCTACCATGCTTCGTGTAATGCTACTTTGCTATTCCAGGAAAATGTATTCTGCTTTAAGAAAAATGCTAAGTGTGCTGCTGAATACCATATTTGTTGTATTTACTTTTTCTGGAAGACATCTTGTGTTGTGCAGAGATTGGTATTGGATGCTGAAAGTTCAGGATAGAACAATTTTTTTATTTTTGTTTTGTTTTATATCTTTACAACCAAATGTGTTGCTAAGCTGAGTAACCTGACCTTACATATAGCAAAACTAGCACATGCTTAATTGCCTGAACCATTTTCCCCCTCTCCCCCCCCCAAAACCCAGCCCTGCAGCTGTGGAAACTCAAGCCCCAATCCTGTCAGCACTTCCACACTCTCATCTTACAGGGGTTCTGTGACAACTGTTTAGCCAAGTGATTCAGAAACAGAATTAATATGTTTGTCTTCAGAGCAGGGTTTGAAGAGTGTGCAGTAAATAAGGCTGGGGTCACAGCTGAACAACAAGGAGAAAACATAAGAGTGGCCATACTGGGTCACACCAGTGGTCCATCTAGTCTAATATTCTGTCTTTCGACAGTGGCCACTGAGGGTTGATTCAGAGGTAATGAACAGAACAGGGCAATTATCAAGAGATTGATCCCCTGTTGCCCAGTCTCAGCTGCTGGCAGGTGTGCTGACACTCAGAGCATGGGGTTGCATCCCTAAGCATCTTGGCTAATGACCATTGATGGAACTATCGTCCATGGACATAACTAATTCTTTTGTGATCTCAGTCAGACTTTTTTGACCTGTCAACAAGTTCCACAGGTTGACTCTGTGTTCATGCTAAACCTGCTGCCTGTTAATTTCGTTGGGTGACTCCTGATTCTTGTGTTATGGGAGGGGAGGTAAATAACACTTTGTTCATACCATTAGATTTTTGGAGACTTCTATCATATCCCCTGTTAGTCATCTATTTTCTAAGCATATTTCTAAACAAAATATAAGCTGCTCCTTAAGTGAGCAATATCTGTCGTATGCACTGAGTGAGGCAAGGGTCCTGTTGGGAGAAAACAGCAGGTGATCATATAACTAAAGACTGATCACCATGCTTATGGACAAGGGGGCTCTACTCAGGTTGTACAGGCACCCTTAATTATTGCCTTTTGTAACTGAGTGCTTGACTTTGCAGACCTGATGTTCCTTTAACAAAGGATGTTTAATGTAGCACTTGTGTATAATACTATGAATAGTTGCCCTTAAATATCCATCTAACCCTCAGCCCTTCTCCTCAGCAGCCTGATGGGTGGAAACATGGCAGAGGTTCACTGCATATAGTCACTCTTGCACAACTTAGCAAATTCAGCAATTAGACTAAATTTTCAGAATATTACTTTAAAATCAATACAGATATAAAAATGAATAAATGAGCCAAAATTCTGCACAGGCAGCCCAAAAGCACTGTACAAAAAGGTTCTACACCACTACCTCATTTCCCTCTGTTCCCGGCAATAATATAGGGAATCAACATCCTTTGCTCATGCTTCTTTTCATACTGTATACTTTAATCTTATTTCTAAAATAATATAAATCAATTTCTGTCCTGTCAGCATACCAGATTACTGACTTTTCAGCAGTACTCTATGTGGTATTCTTGGAGTGTACAGCTGAATACGATTCTTGTATAATGTGAGTAGTCAGTGGAAGAAACTAATGTCCTAAAACAATGTTATGTTACAGATGATCCCCCTCGCCTATCCAGTGCTCTCTAAACAGTTGAGCGTCACTAGAAGGGAGCACAGATAGTCCAGTTCTCCTGTATTTAGGATATATAATAGCTAACTTATCACTGTTTGCCAACTTTGATTACATGATTTTTCTGCCTCTTTTCGGTTTTGGACATGGCCTCGGAGAAGAAATAGCATGAACGCTGCTTTAATTGGAAATTAGTTTATAATTGTGTTAATGTAACTCTAAAATCAACAAAACACATCTTTCAGACAGAACATAAAATGAAAAAACTCATCATAAACATCTGGAGTGAAGTCAAATATTATTCATTTTTATTTGGTTATAACTGTCTTTATTTTGGTTTTGCAGGGAAGATGCCTATCATTCTGGCAGTGCTGATTACTAACTTATTCATCAGACAGTGAAGATGAAATTGGAAGAAAATGGAGGGAAACCTCCTATGATTGCAATAAACTTCTCTTGTGATCCCAGATTCCTACAGCTGTATTCAGCATTGTGGATTTTACTGTTGCAAGCGAGAGCCTGTTGAGATTTCTCTTTGGAGGTTTCTATCTTGAAGTACTTATTATCCCTTTTAAAATACAGATTTAATGATGCCAAAGATACTCATAGAACTGCTGTAGGCTTTTGTTAATTCACATTTATCCTCAGTTTTATTTTTTAAATCAAATCTCCAGAATAATCAGTGTTCCTTTGCTCTCGTGTCCAGGAAACTCCAAAAACAACAGAAACCCCAAACTATTCTCACCCCAAGTCTTGTGTTCAGGATGTCCTCAGTGTAGCATCCCAGAGTGAAGTGCATGGATGTGTGTAAGACTCAAGTGTTCAGAGTCCATGCTATCAAATTGTTTAAGTTTGTATTGAGAGCCAAAATAAATGACCTGTTTCCTTATGAGCCATTTCTGATAAGTAATGGGTAAAATGGTTATACTTGTGAGCAAATTCTTCAGTGATTCTGTGCCTAAACAAAATATCTTTATTTTAACATTTCAGTAGCTGAAAACAAGTTTGGTAGCATTTACAGCAAGCTTATTACATTCATGAAATAATTCTCTGCTGTGAAAAGGTGTTTATAACCAAATGATGTGTTGTCAGTAGGACTGAAAACATAAATTATTTGTATAGACTTTTACTTGATAACCTGCATATTTATCAAATGGAAAAAATTGGAATTTCGGTTGTACTTAAATCTTTTTTTCTCTGAATAAAAGGAATATGGTACAAAGACTATAGCATCCTGACTCTCAATAGCAATGTAAAAATGTGGTTGAAATCTACCCCTCTACTGTGATCTGGTCACTGCTTTCCAGAGCAGATGAAACTAGTAGTTCTTTTTGGACCCCTTCCCCCCACCGCAAAAAATTCATGATTTCCTAGGGTATGGATTTTTCTAGCAAGGGATAGCGCTTTGTCAGCCTTGTAACAATGCACTCCCAGGAAACTACAAGATACAATCCAAACTGAATGCGAGCGTGACAGTGTAAACCACACACCACCTGGGTGTGGTGGTCTGTCCCATCTAGTGGCACCAAGACGATTTAGAGACATAAAATGCATCTGCTCTACAGCCTTCACTAGCAGCCAGTAGGTTCAATGCTGCCTCTGTTACAGTAGGATTAGGATCTATGGCCTGGTCTACACTACGGGATTATACCAAATTTAGCAGTGTTAAACGGAATTAACCCTGCACTCGTCCACACAATGAAGCCCTTTATATTGATATAAAGGGCTCTTAATATCAATATCTGTACTCCTCCCTGACAAGGGGAGTAGTGCTCAAATGGGTATTGCCATTTCGGAATAGGGTTAGTGTGGCCGCAATTTGATGGTATTGGCTTCCGGGAGCTATCCCACAGTGCACGATTGTGACCGCTCTGGACAGCAATCTGGAGTCGGATGCACTGGCCAGGTAGACAGGAAAAGCCCTGCGAACTTTTGAACTTCGTTTCCTGTTTGCCCAGCATGGAGCACTGATCAGCATGGACTGTACGGGAGATACTGGATCTGATTGCTTTATGGGGAGACAAATCTGTTCTATCAGAACTCTGTTCCAGAAGATGAAACACCAAAGCATTTGAAAAAATCTCCAGACAGAGGCCACAGCAGGGACTCAACACAGTGCTGCGTGACAAGCCTAACGGAAAGCCAAAGAATCAAATGGAAACTCAGGGAGGGGAGACTGAGGACTCCAGCTATCCCACAGTCTCCAAAAAACATTTGCATTCTTGGCTGAGCTCCCAATGCCTGAAGGGTCAAAAACTGTGTCCCGTATAGTTCAGCGTATATCTTGTCTATTTACCGCCCCCTCCGCCCCCCATGAAAGAAAAGAGGGAAAAAAATCATTTCTCGCCTTTTTCAATGTCAGCATATGTCTACTGCATGTTGCTGGTAGACACGGTGTTGCTGTGCTGAACAGCAGCATCCCCTCCCCTTCCTTTCCTGATGGCAGACGGTACAAAGTGATGGAAAACCGTACTCAGCATCCTGTGAGTGCTCCTGGCTGGCCTTGGTGAGGTTGGCCGGGGGCACCTGGGCAACAATGGGAATGACTCCTAGTCATTCCCAGCAGACAGTGCAAAAGGATTATAAACCATCCTCATCATAGCAACTGGGGGCTGAGCTCCTCCCCCTCCCCCTTTCATGTCTAATGAAGATTCTGTACTGCCTGGACTATCATAGCAGTGGGAGGCTACCTCCCCCTCATTTTATCTCACTAAAAAGTCAGTGTTTCTTACTACTTCATCACACAGATAGGGGGACACTGCCACAGTAGCCCAGGAGGGGTGTGGGAGGAGGGAAGCAATGGTGGGGTTGCGGGGCCACCCCCTAGAATGGCATGCAGCATGGAATCTCTGGGGCTCTGACCCGGAGAGGCTGTGCTTTCTGGTTCTCTAGTACACTTGCCCCATATTCTAGGCAGAACTGACTCTCTCTGTTTAGACAAAACATAAAAACAGGAATGACCTGGGGAGTCATTCCCATTTTTGTCCATGTCCCCTGGCTGAACTCAGCGAGGCCGTCCAGGAGCACTCATGACAGCAGCAGATGGTATAAAAGGATTGATAATGGTCATTGCCAATTTCCAATTGCAGATGATGATATAGGGCTGGTAACTGTCTCTGCTACCTTGCAAAGGCAAATGAATGCTGCTGTGTAGCGTTACAGTACCGTGCCGGTCAGCAGCATCCAGTAAACATACAGTGACAATGACAAATGGCCAAACATGCTCCATGGTTGCTATGGCGTCTGCCAGGGCAATCCAGGGGAAAAGGGCGGGAAACGATTGTTTGCCATTGCTTTCATAGAGGACGGATTGAGTGACGACATTTACCTAAAATCACCTGCGACACTGTTTTGGCCCCATCATGCATTTGGATCTCAACCCATAATTCCAATGGGCGGGGGAGACTGCCGGAACTATGGGATAGCTACCCACTGTGCAATACTCTGGAAATCGATCCTAGCCTCAGTACATAGACGCACACCGCCGAATTAATGTGCTTAGTGTGGCCACGTGCACTCAACTTTATACAATCTGTTTTACAAAACCGACTTCTGTAAAATTGGAAAAATCCTGTAGTGTAGACATACCCTATGTGATAGAAACAGATTTCTGATACTCATTAGAAACTGCAAAGATGTTTAATCTAATGAAGCTTTGCCTTTGCTCAGATTACCTGAAGGATGTGTCTGGATTTAGATGTTTTAATTTCCCATTGTGGCTAAGCTCACAGCTACACTGGGGATGTGTCCTGATTTTCAGTTAGCAGTTCAAATCCCCAGCACAGCATCGGGTTTGCCCAATTAAGCCTTGTTTTGCACTAGTGCGGTTAATGTTTTAAGCATGGGTAGGTGTAAACTGCACTAGTGCAAACTGCAGTTTATAGCAGTTTTCCTGTCTACGGCTGAGCGCCTGATGGAGCTATGTTGGTGTCAGATCACTAGTGGCTGAAAGCAGGACAAAGGTTGCAATTGATGCAGCGGTGTCAATTTTAGTGGGTCTGGTAAAGACACTAAGTTGATGGGAGAGGACTTTTCTGTTGATGGGCTTGGCTACACTGGAGAGTTGCAGCACGGGTGATGGGGTTACAGCGCTGCAACTCACTGTGTCCACACTAGCAAAGCACAGTTGCAACTCACTCTGTGTCCACACTTGTACACCTGGTCTGCTTGGGGTGTAGCTATTGCAGCGCTGGTGATGCAGCACTGCTCATCAAGTGTGGCCACCAAAAGCGCTGTTATTGGCCTCCAGGGTATTAGGAGGTATACCAGCATACCTTTTCAGCCACTCTGCTCATCGTTTCGCACTCCACTGCCCTGGGCTCAGGTGACCCGCCCTTTAAATGCCCTGGGAATTTTAAAAATTCCCTTCCTGTTTGCTCAGCCAGGTGTGGAGTGCAATCAATCAATCAGTGACCATGCCTTCACGCCCCAAATGAGCCCCAGCATGGAACACTTCCGAGCTGCAGGACCTCATCAGTGTTTGGGGTGAGGAAGCTGTGCAGTCACAGCTGCGCTCCAGCCGTAGAAATTATGATACCTATGGGCAGATATCAAAGTCCATGCTGCAAAGGGGCCATGAACGGGACGCGTTGCAGTGCAGGGTTAAAGTAAAGGAGCTGCGGAGTGCCTATTGCAAAGCCCGTGAGGGGAAACTGCTGCTCAGGAGCTGCCCCTATGACCTGCTGTTTTTACGAGGAGCTGGATGCGATACTTGGGTGTGACCCCACTGCCAATCCGAGGACCACAATGGAGAGTTCAGAGCAGGAAGAGGAGGGGGAGGGTGTAGAGGAAACTTGAGAGTGAGGCTACTGTGATGGAGGGAGACACCCCAGAGTCCCAGGACACATGCAGCCAGGAGCTCTTCTCAAGCCAGGAGGAAGCTAGCCAGTTGCAGCAGCTGGAAGTTGCTGGTGAAGAAGAAGCAGAGGAGCGTGCTCGGGGTAAGCAGATTTGATGTTTTGGGAGAGGAGGGTTTGGGTTATGGCTGCCTGCATGCATGCCTAAACGTGGAATAGCCCATTGATTTGCTCTATCACGTCTCTGTAATCGGCCTCAGTAATCTCTTGAAAAGTTGCAGCCAGAGCGTGGGCAATGTGCTTTCGCAAGTTTATAGGGAGAGCCACCGTGGTCCTTGTCCCGGTCAGGCTAACTCGTCCGATCCACTGTGCAGCGAGGGGTGGGGGGACCATGGCTGCATACAGGCAAGCTGTATAGGGACCAGGGCGGAATCCACATTGCTGTAGAAGACCCTCCCGCTCTTCCCAGGTAACCTGCAGCAGCGATATATCTGGCAGGATAAAATCCTGTGGAAAATGTAGGGATAGTGTTCAGTGCAGGTCCCCCCCAGCTGCTCTCTGCTTTCCCCAATGCACAGAAACCCCAGTGAGCCCTGACTCAAGCAGCTCCCCTTCCCAGGTGAGTCGTGGCAGAAACATTGATTCATTAATCACTCATTCCCCATTACTCACCATGTCTTTGCTGCTGTGGCCTTTCTGTGCTATGTTTGCTATGTGTAAATGATGCTACAAATAGTCTACAAACTCTTTCACTGTGATTATAAACAATGCAGCCTCTGTATTAAATGTTTCTATTTCTGTTTTTTTAAAGTGTCCTTGAATTCTCCGGCCCTATCACAGCCTGCTGAAAGACTACAGAACTTGAGGAGGAAACCAAGGAAAAGCAAAGAAGATTTGGTGAAAGCAGTTATGAATCAGTGTGCCAGAGAGAATAAGAGGCTGCAGGACTGGAGAGAGAAAATGCATCAGTGGAGGGAAACACAAAGCAGGAGAAAGGAATTGGCTACCAAGAAAAGCACAAAGCAGCTGATAAGCCTCCTGGCGCTCCAAACAGACTGTATGCAGTCACTCGTAGCCATGCAGGCAGATCACTACCGTGCTAACCCCCTCCGCCAAAAGCTCTCTCCCTTGTGCCCCAGTGTTTGCTCAAAACCCCCTTCTCCAGCATCCAGGTTCTTACCACCGCCAGCTGCCCCCAACACCTGTACGTTCACTTACCAGCCCTGAGAATTATGACCCTTACCCTATGCACTCAACCCCTATCACCATGCAGCATATTAATCCTGAAGTGCAGCAGGCATTGCACAGCAATCCAGGCAGGACATACTCAAACCTCTGAATGTACAGTTCAGCACCCTACCCCACTGCCCTTTTATGTACTGGATTTTGAATAAATGATTTCTTGGCTTTTAAAACAGTTTTTTTTATTATTGCAGAAAGTGAAACATACTGTACCCCAAGGGAAAAACAGGCACTGCAAATCATTGTAACCACTGCACTTCACTCCCGTGCAAGGCACCAAACATTACTGTTGGCTTTCAACCTCAAATTGCTCCCTTAAGGCATCCCTAATCCTTGTAGCCCTGTGCTGGGCCTCTCTAGCAGCCCTGCTCTCTGGCTGTGCAAATTCAGCCTCCAGGTGTTGAACCTCGGAAGTCCATTCCTCACTGAATGTTTCACCCTTCCCTTCACAAATATTATGGAGGGTACAGCACGCGGATATAACTGCAGGGATGCTGCTTTTCCCCAAGTCTAGCTTCCCGTAAAGACATCTCCAGCGCCCTTTTAAACAGCCAAAAGCACACTCCACAGTCATTCTGCACCGGCTCAGCCTGTAGTTGAACCGGTCCTTGCTCCTGTCAAGCTTCCCTGTATACGGTTTCATGAGCCATGGCATTAACAGGTAAGTGGGGTCTCCAAGGATCACAATGGGCATTTCGATGTCCCCTACTGTGATCTTGCGGTCTGGGAAAAAAGTCCCGGCCTGCGGCTTCCTGAACAGGGCACTGTTCTGAAAGATGCGTGCATCATGCACCTTTCCAGGCCATCCTGTGTAAATGTCAGTGGAATGCCCACGGTGATCCACAAGCGCTTGGAGAACCACAGAGAAATACCCCTTGCTATTAATGTACTCGGATGCCAGGTGGGGTAGTGCCAGAATAGGAATATGCATCCCATCTATCGCCCCTCCACAGTTAGGGAAACCCATTTGTGCAAAGCCATCCACAATGTCCTGCACGTTCCCCAGAGTCACGGTTCTTCTTAGCAGGATGCGATTAATGGCCCTGCAAACTTGCATCAACACTATTCCAATGGTCGACTTTCCCACTCCAAACTGGTTCGTGACCGATAGATAACTGTCTAGAGTTGCCATCTTCCAGATTGCAATAGCCACCCGCTTCTCCACTGGCAGGGCAGCTCTCAATCTCGTGTCCTTGCGCCACAGGGTTGGGGCGAGCTCAGCACACAGTCCCATGAAAGTGGCTTTTCTCATCCGAAAGTTCTGCCGCCACTGCTCATCATCCCAGACTTGCAGGACGATGTGATCCCACCACTCAGTGCTTGTTTCCCAAGCCCAAAGGCGGTGTTCCACGCTGCTGAGCATGTCCATTACTACCACAAACAATTTATTGTCGCGCGTCAGGCGAATCGATATCGTCAGACTCCTCACTGTCACTTTGGAGCTGAAGGAATAGCTCAACTGCCAAATGTGATGTGCTGGCGACATTCATCAGCAAAGTGCTCGGCAGCTCGGGCTCCATTTCTAACAAATTGCGCTGCAGACTCACAATGGCGCCAAACTGCTGGGATGTGTAGTGATGTACCAGAGGGTGTTGGGACAGGAAGCAGAATGACCCGCACCCTTCCGTCCCCTTCCCACAGCCCACAGTGCCAAAATGGGACGAGGTGCTCTGTGGGATAGCTGCCCACAGTGCGCCACTCCCAACAGCGCTGCAAATGTGGCCACACTGCAGCGCTGGTAGCTGTTAGTGTGGCCACACTGCAGCGCTTTCCCTACGCAGCTGTACGAAGACAGCTGTAACTCCCAGAGCTGTACAAATGTAAGTGTAGCCATACCCAATATCTACTCCGTCTTCCTGAGAGGCAGAAGCTGTGTTGACAGAAGAGTGTTTCCATCGATGCAGTGATTCTACCCACAACTTTCCACACAATGAGGTTATGAAATGGAAATTGTTGAAAAACCATTTTAAGGTGGAGTTGAGGCCTCTCAACTGCAGGAAAATAGTAAACTTTTTTCATACAATATGTAGAAATGCACCAAATTTGGTAAAGGTTAGTGAGAGACTGGAATGGTGAAGTAAAATAGTACTAGTTCAGCCTGGCAGTGATGTGTGCTTAGACTAAAGTTTCTGCAGGCAGTAGGTGCTGTATGTGGCTCATTATCTCCCATCTTGCTCGTCACCCAGAGCTGCAGCTGTGTGCCCATGTGTGTGAGATCATTTTAAAAACACACAAATGTAATTTTTTCACAATTGGTAAAGCTTTCACTTTTACTGTAACAATGTTGCTGTCTTTCCATGACTCTGCATCTATCGGTTGGTTCTCGACATTGCTATCCTCCAACAGTCCCTCAGTTGACATGGCCTCATATAAAGACTCTTCTTCCATTCCTACCTATAAAAAAACAACTATTTAACCGCAAATATTTATAAAACATTTGTAATTTTTCATCAATTTGTTATAAAAAGGGCCTTACCTCCACCTTCGAGTCGACTTCTTCCAAAGCGGCAACACATTTTTCACATGCACTCCTTTTCCTCTTTTACAACTAGCCGTGAC
The DNA here is from genome assembly GCF_025201925.1 of Gopherus flavomarginatus. Taxonomy (NCBI): domain Eukaryota; kingdom Metazoa; phylum Chordata; order Testudines; family Testudinidae; genus Gopherus; species Gopherus flavomarginatus. Next base: position 13,065,550 of record NC_066621.1, on the reverse strand, counting down.
CATAAAGTCTTCCTGTTGGATTCAATTTCAGGATAAAATGCAGGGTTCAGCAGCTGGTCTGCCTCTTTAGCAAAATAAGTGTAAATGAGTCTTCTCTTCTGAACACGAACTGGTACACCCATGGGCAATTCCAGCTTCTTGGCATCTGTAGGCATCTTGTAAAAGGACATGGCTGTTGTGTCTAGGCTACCAGTTTTAAAAATGCCATTTGCAAAAATATGTGGTTTTATACACACGGTCAAATGCTCAGTGGCTAGAGAATTTTCAAATAGTACACCTCGCGATAGTCCTTTCCTGAAAGGCTCGTTTTAGAATCTTGCTATGAAAGGATTGGTTCAAATAGTGCATTCTGTGACATAGCTTTAAAACACTGAAAGATGGGGCTAGCTCCCAAGGTTCGCCACCCAGAACAGCTATCATTTCACTACCGACAGTCGCTGGAGTAGGATGTTTCGCTCTTCATGTGTTCAGTAACACAGCCTCTTATTGCTTTGTTTTTTGTATTTTCTTAAACCTTTTTTCTTTGCCTTGTGCTTATTTTTCCCTCTTTCTATTATTTAAAAGTCATTGCTCCATACTAAACCTAACCAAACAATCTTTCTTCTCTTTAATAACCTCTTTTCTTTTTTCCTCTAAACCTGACCTAAGCTTTCTTACTCTATTCTTTCAACCTTTTTCTCTAAACAATCAACCAAATGTATCAAAGCACAAGCATGCAACATTCCCACATTCATATGTAAAAAATACTGTAATAAAAAAATTCAAAATGGCTGATGGTGCCAAACCTTGACACCAAAGGAATCAGAACCGCAGGGTAGGACATAAGCCCTAAATGGGGTGTGGAAACCTGCCAAAAATACAAGATGATGAATACTATCGAGCCGTATACTATTATATAACACAGATGGGAATTACTTGCATAGCCTTTGGCACTTGTACTCTCTCCTTCAGGAGACTTAAGCATGTGACTAATTGCAAGAAGTGATTGGGCCGTTAGCATGTGCAGTAATGTTCTGCAGAGTCAGCTCCTTAATAAACAGAAGGCAACTTTTGTGCCTTCCCTGAATCAAGAGAGAAGTTCTAACTTTGCATGGATACAGTCATTCTGTTTTGAACTCCATGTAGCAATGGTGAATTTCTGATAGTGTTCATCACTAATGAAAGCTTATTTCTACAAAGGAAGAAAGCATCACAAATAATTTTCAGAATATTCTTGTTGTAGGGGGCAAGGAGAATATCTGTCATTGAGCTTAAATGAGGAAAAGGCAATTTTTATTTGCCTAAACTCAGGATTCAGTAAAAGCAGCAAAGAATCCTGTGGCACCTTATAGACTAACAGACGTTTTGGAGCATGAGCTTTCATGGGTGAATACCCACTTCCTCAGATGCAACAGGATTCAGTGGGACTGATAACAGGAAATTGCTTGACAAAATGCATAATTAATCCATGGAACTCATTGCCATGAGACTTTGAAGTAAGGAGCTTGGTAGAATTCAAAGAAGGTTGAGAGACTCAAACTTTTGACATGCAAACACTTAAAACTGTTTTTAATGTCACTTATAAACTATCCCATATAAATCAATGGATCTACCCAGGTGAATATAGTTATGCATGTGATTGTTTCAAGATCTGGGTCTTAATTTGGCAATACAAATAAATGCATTTAGGATAATTTCGTTGGCTTATAGTTTTACTCCTCTTTAGGATATGAGGGGAACTATTAACTGTGGGATTAGGAGAAATCTTCCCCCTGGCCACCTGTGGGCATAATTATCCATAATGTAGGTTTTACAAGTTTATCTGCAACTTCTGTGGCTGGCCGTTGTCAGAAAGGAGATAAGACTAGACCAGGATTTCTCAGCCTGTGGGTTGGGACATAAAATAGAGTTGCCAGAAGCCTTGTTTCCAAGGGTCACATGGCAGCTCCTGTGGCTCACCGCCCTGCTCTGCATGCTACAACCACCAGGATTCCAGTGCCACTCAGGTTTGGCCCAGCCGTCATGATAGCAGCCTGGGTAGGCAGAGGCAACTTAGGGGTTTGAGGAGCCATGGGCCAGAGCAACTAGGGGTGGGGTCCCTTCCCACTCCTTCTACCCTGCAGTCTCCCCATCTACCTCCTCGGGCACTCTAGCCAGAGAGCGGGGTCGGGGCATGGAGACTTGCCCTGCCCACCCGGCACTCCTGCAAGCCCCTGCACCCGCTCCCAGCAGGAGCGCTGGGTGGGTGCATGTAGTGGGTTGGGGTACAGGGACACCCATTTTCTGGGAGGCCCCCCAATGGGCCAGGATCCCCAGGCAAGGGCCCTGTTGGGTCAGTGGCTAAAGTGCCATTATGGATAGGCCAAATCTGAGTGGCACTGCAACCCCAGGAGCCAGGTCAAAACTCCATTCAGACAAATTTGATCCAGTCGAGAGGTGGGGGCCAAACCGTAGTGACATTACAATCCTGGATGTTGCAACAACTGAAGCAGAGACACCAGCTCATCAAACCCCTTGGCACAGAAACTGTGGGGTGAGTGCCAGGCAGGGCCCAACCCTCCTGAGATATAGGACCTGACTAAAACCATCCCAGGGCCTCCATGCATACACTATTTATGAGTCATGACAGGCCATACCGATTTACAAATGGGTTCTTAACCCAGAAAAGGTTAACCACTGGATTAGACCATTGGCTTGATCTGCCATAGTATTTGCTATGTTAGGGGGAGCAAGTTACCATATCTCTTTTTCTTTTTCCCATTAAGGTCACATGAGATGACACTAATATTAGTCTTGTTTTCTTCTAGGAAGACCATGTAAACCCCTAGAACTAGAAAATGGCAGAGCTGATTTAATCAATCTCTGATTTGGTGCAACAGCAAACTCCTCCTGTAATGAAGAGTGAGGGGCAAGTTGCTTCTTTTAACTAATTAACAGAACCTAGACTGCTGTAAAAGTACTGGTGAAGTCTGGCAAAATGAGACTAGAAAGGCTGCTTAACTTCAAGAACATAAGTGAGTCATGTGCTATACGTCTGTGGCTATAGGCTGGGCCCTTGTTAAGAATTACACCTATGACTTTCAAAGGAGTTGAAGGATGCTAGCTACCTATTTATGACTGTCCTTTGGTGGGAGATGGGCACCTAACTCACTCAGATGCTTTTGGAAATTCCAGCCCAAACCTTCAGCGAGTCATCCCAGCAGCTGCTGGATCATGAGTCATAAGGGAAAGCCCCACCTGAAGGGTAATGTGACACTTGCTGATCAGTACCATCTATGCTGTGTTACACGGATGGTTATTGGTCAGTCCTAGCATCTTGAATTGGTGCTGGGATTGTGGGACAGAATATTGCCCATAAAAGGTAGCACCAGCTAGAAGGAGCCTTCTTCCTACTCATCAATAGTTATCAGGGCAGTGTCAGGTTCAGTTGTTGCTTTTGTCCATATGGGTTATATGACAAGCCTTGGGGAATCATAAATGGGTTGCAGCCTCATTTCACTGAGCAGGTGCTTTCTGGGTGTTGAGATAACTGAATAGATTGCATTGTATGAGGACTAAAAAACACAACCAACAAGTGCAGGTGTTTTTTCTCTATATCAAAACTTTAGAGGGTTTGGCCTGGCAGCAGGGGTTAAGTCCTTTGGGAAGAGGAGTCAGATGGCTCTGGGTGGAAGCTGACCCCCAGTCTGAGTGAGGAGAGATGGTGGGGGAGCTAACTCCCTGATGGTGGCTGGCTCGCCAAACCCCATGCAAGTTAAATGCCTTTTTCTGTGGACTAGTTGTCAGCCTGCCTTCTGGGTGAAGTAGGATGATCCACAGTTGAAGGATTTGTGGAGGTAGGGTTTCTTTGCAGTAGCCTACATGGACTGAAGGCCTTGAATTTATGCAGGCCCATGAGTTCCCTGGGTTTAAGGGTACTGGTAGGTCTTGGACAGTTAAGATGCTCTGATTTGAATATGGAAGGGTGATGGGGTCAGGTGGGTGATAACTTAGGGCAGCTGACTTCTCCCCATCACTTCTGTCAGGATGAGTTGTCTTTAGCTCTGATTTTTATTTTACAAAACATTGCTGGAGTGGAAAGGTAAGGGGAACTCCTTAAGCTGAGTCATTGACAACTGGGGTAACACCTGGGCATTCCAAGAAGAGGTGTCTAGTACTGTTGCAGATAAAAACATAGTAATTCTAAGGTGTAGAATGGTGGCAGCTCTCATTTCACTCTCCTACATCTTAGAAACATCAGATGAGGCACAGCCTCCTACCCAGCAAGGCCAAACCCTTTTTCCACATGAAAGCACCGTGAGCAGACCAGTCGTGTCTAAAATAACATGATTTCCTGGGCATTTATTAAGTTCTATAGCAGGGATGATTAGAGCCCTCTTCCCCCTGTTAGAGATATTTGCACTCCTTACTACTTGTATCTCCAGTTTAGAAGAAGGATCACTTGTTCCTCTTTGCAGAGAATTAACAAGCACTCCCTAGTGTAGACGAGACGTGAGGGCACTCTCTTGCTAACAGTATATAGCTCTAGATTGCCTTTAATTACTTGGTGTTCCTTGGTCCCATGGTGTTAGACATATCATGTTTTATAGCAGAAATGACCCTGATCAATCATTTGTCTCCATCTACTGGCATAAAGAAACTGTGTTCCATCTTTCTGATCTAGTTCTTTGCTTACTTCAGTAACAAACCTGAACCTTTTTTCTTTCTTTAGTTACAGATTAATTGGACCGATTTCCATCCAATGTGTGCTTGTGAGAGATGGAATTGATTGGGATAAGGAGGTTCCACTTTGCCAAGGTAAACTATTTTAAGGATTTTAAGAACAGTTCACATCTGGAGATGATGCAGCATAGTTGGTGCTACAGAGGAGTCTGTTCTTACATCTTTTAATCTAAATAAGAGTTAAAACTTGAGGATGTATGTTTGGTTAGGGAGAGAATGAAATCATACTGTGGTTCACCATGGTGTTTGGATGACTCCTACAGAATCAATGCTTACAAACAAAGTCTCCTCTAGATTGTTCACCTGCCACTGTTTAATATTCATAATCCAACAGGCCTCATGGCACCTCTTCACTATTGTATCTGTGCAATCCTGCTGTTCGCTAAGTGAAAGGCATGATAATGACTTCAAGAAGTTTTGACCCTTCCCAAATCTGACCATTCACTTAAAATCTGAGGCTCTTTTGAAATGAATCCCAATTAATTTGTCTCTACCTTAATTTGATTTATTGGATGCTTTCTGGGCTTGGTCTGTCAATCATGCTGCTGATGTCCAGTTTCTAGAATCAGCTGCTGCTACAAGCAATGTCCTAGCTTAGTTTTTTGCTAGTGGAACAACCTGACCTCTAGAGATGCTGGGGAGGAGATTCTGGCTCCCTGAGGCTAATGTTGGGAGCGGGCATGCTCTGGTAAGGTCATCTTCCAGAGCTTATGTTTTATGGAGCATCCTCCTTGAGCAATGGACGTACTGGACTGGGTCAAGCCTAAAAGCAGAAAAACCTTCAGAACCTGACAGAGGTCTTGCTTCAAATGTTAAAATGCAACATTAAGTACCCTTCCATATGGCTAAATAACTTTCTGGGGGGATCTGAGACAACTTTCTTAGTGAAACTCTCTTCAGTTCACCTTCAACTTAACCTTTAATTTTCATGTTGACATTCTTTGCTTCAGCAATACCTTGTCTTCCACCTCCTGATATCACCCATGGATCCCATACTGTTCAGAGTGAACAAGAGTTTTCCTTTAGCTCAGCAGTAACTTACAGATGTGACCAGGGCTTCTCCCTTATTGGAAAGGCCTCCATTCATTGTACAATGAAAGATAATGTCAATGGAGAGTGGAGTGGACCTGCCCCTGAATGCAGAGGTTAGTAGCATCTGTTTAACAACTAGGATTGAGGCTTTCAGAGGCATGGTTTGGTGGGTTGCTAACTTCACTGCGTAATATAAAGATCTCAAAAGCAGGAATGTGAATGTAAGCTCACTTTAATTGTTTTAAGAGCAGTCCATGACTGGAGATGCTGCAGTGTAACTGGTGTTAAATGTTCTTTGCGTGATTATCTACACAGATTGCACTTGTGGAGTGCATGAGCCCCATGTGTGCAAGACAGGATCTTTTGAATAGCAGTGTCCACTGGTACTCCTATTCTTTTCACTAGGCAGTGTCTGTTTCCTGGATACCCTAGCTCCATGTAGGTGAAGGTATAAAGGTCAGAGCCCCTCAGCTGATGCTTATTGGATGAAGACCCATGTCTCTGTCCCTTCTGACTGGAGTATCTCCAGGCAGCACAGTACCCTCGTTTCACCATGGATTTCCCATCACAGACAGGTTGCCGAGGGACACCTGCTTGCTTTCTCTTCAGAAGATTTTTAATATAGGTATAATTAGGTATAATTGCTACAGTTATACGTACCACACATTTCTTCCTATGCAGGTCTACCTTATTTTTAAGTTTAAAAAGCATTACAGAGAGAACAACATGCATGCTAAAACTTTCCAATATTTAACCCCACCACATCTCTGGATTCTGGCAGGCATAGTCCTTCACCTGCCACCCAAGGGGGATTCTTTCTGGTTATTAATTCATCACAGCTCTAGCTCAGAAGAAGCACCTGATCCTTCCAAGCCTTTCCAAAGGATTGGGGTCCTCCATGACAAGGAGTCCTATCCATTTACTGGATCAGGAAGAAAACCCTGAGGCTGTTAAAAAAACCAAGCTAATTATCCAAAAACACTTTCTTTGTTGGTCCCTGGAGACTCCAGTTTGAACTGGTATATGCACCTCTCTGGGGACTGGCTTCAAAGGCTAATAAGGGAGGAAGTACACTAGCGTCCTCCTCCCTCTAGAGAAGGTACATGCAATGCCACTACACATTCACAACTGCGTTTTAATACAATGGACCCCAAAGGTATTAACCCTGATTCAATAAGATGAAACTTCATTGAATTAAATTAATCTTAATTCCATATGGTTGTTCAGGATATTGTCAGCCTGTCATCCATCTCCAGGTTTCTGGTTTCCCAACTCAGCTCTCCTGGTATCATCCCTTTAGATATGTGGCGCCGTCTGGATGTGACATCAGGGAGTTTGTGGAACAGCCTGACTCCAAAAAGTGGCAATAACCTGCCAGTAGTCCCATTGTAACTGAAAATCCAGTGCAGGAAGAAACTATTTGCTACAAATGCCCCTGGAGACTATTTCCTTTAAAAAAAATTCTAGGAAGAGGTTAAGCTTTAGTCTGGTGTTCCTGTGTGGCACAGTTTTCAGTGTGAGTTGCCTGAGAAATAGGTCAGCTGCCATAAGTGCACTAGCTTTGGTTGTTCCTTGTCTCAGACTTAACATGAACCTCTGTCTGCTTGGATACTGTCCCTTGCCCTAGAAGAGGCTGCATTTCAGTGGGAAAGGGGCTCTGTAAAGTGCAAATCCGTGTAGTATCTAGAAAAGCCCTCTGGGATCCTTCAAGATGAAAGTCGCTATAGGAGTGTAAGACGCTGTTAAGGAGCAAGTTCTGCTCTTCATTCCACCAGTGACAAGCCCAGGTGACTTCCATTGCACTTGTCCCTTGCTGCAGAGGAGCCCGACTGCAATAAAAGGAAGAGGTTTTTACCACCAGTGTGCACAGAACAAACTGCATGTTAACGATCCCAAGAAAGCACCTGTGCTCTGCTGCCCCAGCTGGTAACACCTCCATGAAATGCCAGTCGTGTAAAACACTGGATGGGATTTCTATGTTTAACTCAAATGTTGGGACTGGAATCTAATGCCTCATTGAAGGTGTTGATTGGATCATTTGACAGTCACTCTGAGCTGAATCCTGAAAGGTGCTGAACACCTGCTATTCCAATTCACTTCAGTGTTGGCTCCACACTCAATCATGGACCCTCTTTCTCTATTGAGAGAGAGATTCACAGGGTAGCTGGTTTTATGGGTTGTTTATAAACCAAAACAACTGCAGAGAAATAAACTGTGGGTAAAGGGTCTTGGGTGTATCTGTTCTCCTCCATTTCGAGCAATAACCAGCATTCACAGTGCATCTGCTCCTCTCAATGAACTGCCTTCTCTTCTGCATTTTCTTTTCAGTTGGGTGTGTGAAGCCAGAGGTGCAAAATGGAAGCATGGTCAATGCATTGGATGAAAAAATGTCGTACACTGTTAATGAAACCATTTCTTTCAAATGCTCTCCTGGGTACCAGTTTTCAAGCCATTCCCTCCTGCCTGCAACAGACAGATTTAGTATTACTTGTTTATCGGACGGCAGCTGGACGGCATTACCAAAGTGCAAGTATCATTGTCAAGTTGGGTTGCTTGATGCACCCTGCCCAATTTCTAATATAAAGAATAATAGTAACCGTGCTTTGATTTAATGAAGCATAGACTTAACTTCATGAGGTCTTTCTGATTGGGTTGGGACATGTGCCATTGATATACCATATGGTGAAAAAACATATTTATCTGAAAACAAAACAAATCATCTCTCACTAAACCCATCTCCTATTTTTAAAAAAGCTTTCTTCCTTTAATAGCAGCTGCTCCATGCAAAAAAGTAAAATTTGGTGGGTAAAAACCACAACTGGAGGAAAACTTCCCTATTACAAACAGTCAGGTTTTCTAGGCAATTCAAGTATGTGTTACTAATTAGTGAGATATTGCAGTGTGTTTAGCTCTATATAAAAAGAAGGCTGATTCCTGCCCAATGTGTTTATAATCTATGTGCCAGAACCTTATGTTGCTCAAAATGTCATCACTGTTGCTTAGCAGTGTCAGTTTCTGTAGAATTGAATAGAATGTGAAGGTGTGCAGCATGTTCAGGCCCTGAGGCAGATACATGTAACACACTGGATGATGGTTCAGACTCAAAAAGGAGCAAGCATGCTTGAGAGGACGAGTCCTTCTCTTCTGCAGCATAAGCATTTTCCCTCTTTGATTTACAGAAAAAGCGAAGCACTTCTGTTGTGTGTGAGATGGTTCCTTAGAGCTAAGAGTTAACAGAGTGTGGTGTGCCTCTGGAGAAACTGAAAACTCTGCTGGAAGTGAGAAAACTGTATATCTGGAGATTGAGACACTGAAGCAGGAGCTAAAGTCACAAAGAATAGCTGAGACCTGTAAGCCATATTGTGACAAACTGTCTCCCCTTTGGATGCAGTTCATATAATTACACTACACAAAGGATGATTCTTACTGATTTCATAGAACTTGCTAATATAGCTAATAGGCAGTAAATCCTTCTTGGGCACTGTTTTTTAGGATTTTTTGTTCTTTCCCCTTGAATTTCACAAATTTAATTTTCCACTTGATGATAAAGTAGGGATTTCAGGTCCTCAGGTTTTAGGGGTTATAGTGAAGGATTGAACTGAGATTTGGTTTTACTTAGGGTAAGTTAACCAAGTAGCATGGAAGCAAACTATCAGTTGATACGAGTTTCAGATCCTATGCAAAAGGAAACTGAAAAGTAACTTCAACTTTGCAGACATCCCACAATTGCTGCTTACATTTAACTTCAGTGCACCAATATACACATTCAAAGTGGTGAATGGGTATTTAACTGCCCGATTTCCACACACCTTAAGAACAGTGATCTTAATAAATTCCTGCACCACTCTAAAAATGTGCAGAGGCTAAAAAAAGCCTATTCTCTGCCTTGTCTGCTCAATTACAAAGTCAGCAGGATGCTTCCTTTTAGGAACACTCAGCCTTGCCAAACTAAACAGAGCTATTTTTGAAATCTGTTATCACCCGTGGCACTTTTATAGCTATACTCAGCCACACACACATTAGGAGTAGATGATACAATCTCAAATGTAGAGAAGCAATGGTCTGAGCCATTGCCCCAATAAATGATAGGGCTGTTTCTAACCTATACCTTTGTGATCAAGTGACTATTCCTGCCCTGCAGGGCTACAGTAAAATTGTAATAACTGCCACTTGTCTGTTTTTATAAGTTGGTCCCTTTGGCTGTAAGGCAGGGAGATGCCCAGAGGGTTTAAAGGATCGTTTCACTGAGAGTGAAGAACTAATTCCTCCTTTTCCTACAGCCCAATGATTAGTCTGAGAGAGCCCATGGAGACTGACCCTTCCCCTCACACCTAGGGTGCTCAGGGTTGAATTGAACTGGCAAGGTAGTGGAAGGGAAGCTTGTCCTGTGGAATAAGGGGGGCCTGCCAATTTCTAATTTTTTTTTTTTTTACCACTGTTGATGGACCTAGAGGAGTCACGGATTCAGCTACATTCCTGGGGGAACAGCAGGGATTAATTTGGCCAACAGGATAAGTAGGAAAGATGGTTGGTAAATGCTTCTGTTGCAGAAATCATTGCTGCAGTGGAGGCTTTGATCAGGAATGGTTAGCATAGTGCTGCTCTGAAAATAACAAGAGTACTTGTGGCACCTTAGAGACTAACAAATTCCCCAGGCTTATTGTTAGGGGGCTTATTCCTTCACCCTCCCACTTCCCTGGGCCTTCTCGCATGAACAGAGAGGAACAATACCCGAAGTCCAAAGGCGCAAACAATTCGATGTTTATTGGGGTGAACTTCCAGCAAGCATGATTCCAGTTTCCTTCCTTAGTGTCTCCCTTCCCAGCTCTGACACCACAGAGTCTTGCCTGCGTCCCTGTTCCTGTTCCCATCCCCTGTTCCCCATTTCCCCCTTTAGTAAAACATGATCCCAATTCCTCCAGTCCCAGTCCCAGTTCCCATTCCCCCCTCCACTTCCCGATTGACTGCAGACTATATAGCAAAACCTGAGTTTTGCTTAGCTATTCTTTAACCAATCATTTTACTGAAATTTAACTAACCAATCCTAACATATTGTAGCATGGTTATTTAACCAATTATATTCCACCACCTTAATTGGTTTACACCCAACAAAATTAATTATACAGCAGACAGAAACAATTACCGAACCAGAGACCATGCAAATAAACATACAAAAGTGAGGATTTCACAACTCCATCTATACAGACATAAGCGTTTTCCAGCTGTGTCTATTGATAAGTGAGTTCTTGCCAGACAGGATGCGATCAAACTAAGTTTCCTTTTACGTCTTCTAGGCTCTTCTCTTTCTCTGGTGGTGATAGGAATATCAGGACAGGATTATATTCCTAATAGCCCAATAGCACCTTATTTCAATGTGACTAGTTTGGAATGTGAGGGTGGGACCATACACTTCCCAGCATATGGCTGCCTAACTACATCTTAGCTGAAGGCCTTAGCCTGTCACAGTAAGAGAAGGCCATTACACAGACAGTGATTTTGATTCTTTCTTTTATACCTCTATAACTAGCTAAGTGATAAGAATACACCTAAATTGTTAAAGGATAGGCCTTTGCAGACAGGCCTGAATATCTATATCCTAACACTTATCTCCTCCCCCCACCCCAGTTCCTTACATCTCCTTGACAATTGCTGGAAAAGGGCCATTTTCATTACCACTACAAACAGTTCTTTTTCTCTCCTGCTGATAATAGCTCACCTTAACTGATCACTCTCTTTAGTGTGTGTATGGTAACACCCACCATTGTTTCATGTTCTCTGTGCGTGTATATATATATCTTCCTACTGTATTTTCCACTACATGCATCTGATGAAGTGGGCTGTAGCCCACGAGAGCTTATGCTCAAATAAATTTGTTAGTCTCTAAGATGCCACAAGTACTCCTGTTCTTTTTGCGGATACAGACTAACACAGCTGCTACTCTGAAATCTGAGAATAACATCACTTATGATTGTCCCTATGCCAGAAATGTAACGGTGCTGTAGTCTCCTCCAGTGAGAAACCTTAGCTGTATAAAGCCAGGAGCACCTAATGGAAAAAGAACAGCAGCAGAGAAATAACATGCAGACTCAGCCTTTATAGGTGGGGGAAGCTTCTATTTCCTTGAACCTGGGAGGACTACTGAGCTCACAAAGCGGGACGGAGGGTGACTTGCTGTTGGGAGAGCTGGTGGTGTCAAGAAGCAGGAATTTAAATCCACCCCGGGGATCCTTAGGAGCTCAGCCCAGAAGTTAGTGATTCAGCACATCCAAGCTGTATCTCTGGCTGTTAGCTGTGCTTAGGGAGTTCTGGCTGCTTGTCTCACCTGTACTCTGCAGCATCACATTGCAACATGCGCACACACCAAGGCAGTCTCTGTAATTGCAGAGACTGAGTTGAATTTGACCCACAGCCTCTTACTTCTCATCACAGCTGCTTTCCTGTGCTATCCTGGATGAAAGTAGGCAATGTGATCTTCTCTGTGTGCCCATCTACCACTAGAGGCCGCTCTGAGAATCATTTTGTGCACTACCCACCCCATTCTTCCGGATCCAATCCCGTCCCCCTTACTCTTATTGAATAATACTTCACTCCACAAGCAGCCCCATGTGCTAATTTTTCTATGCCTCTGAAGTGTAAGAAGTAAATGTGGTTAAATAGAGGGATACAATCTCTAGCCCATTTCACTTTGCTGTTCCTGTTTAAAATGGTTTGTCACTGTTACCTGTCCTGACTGATCGTTCACTGCCATGTGTGATATCAATGGAATATTCTAAATGTGTTTGACATTGATAGGTTTCAGAGGAGTAGCCATGTTAGTCTGTATCAGTAAAAACAATGGAGAGTCCTTGTTGCACATTAGAGACTAACAAATTTATTTGGGCATAAGCTTTAGTAGGCTAAAACACACTTCATCAGACACATAGAGTGGAAAATACAGGAAGCAGCTATAAATATACAGCAATGAAAAGATGGGAGTTGCCTTACCAAGTGGGAGGTGATGATGCACTGGAGAGGTTTTAGTTGGGGGCTGTAGGTGATGGCTAGCGGCATTCTGTTACCATCTTTGTTGGGCCTGCCCTGTAGTAAGTGACTTCTGGATACCGTTCTGGCTCTGCCAATCTATTTCTTCACTTCTCCAGGTGGGTATTGTAGTTTTAAGAAAGCTTGATAGAGATCCTGTAGGTATCTGAAGGCTTGGCTGTAGACAATGGATTGTGTGATGTGGTCTGGATAAAAACTGGAGGCATATAGGTAAGTATAGCGGTCAGCAGGTTTCCAGTATAGGGTGGTGTTTATTTGGCCATCGCTTATTTGTACTGTAGCGTCCAGAAAGTGGATCTCTTGTGTGGACTGGTCCAGGCTGAGGTTAATGATGGGGTGGAAATTGTTGAAGTCCTGGTGGAATTCTTCCAGGGCCTCCTTCCCATGGCCTCCTTCCCAGATGAAGAAGATGTCATCAGTGTAGTGCAAGTAGGGATGCGAGGGGACGAGAGCTGAGGAAGTGTTGTTCTAAGTCAGCCGTAAAAATGTTGGCATACTATGGGGCCATGCGGGTACCAACAGCAGTGCCGCTGACTTGAAGGTACAAATCGTCCCCAAATCTGAAATAGTTGTGGGTGAGGACAAAGTCACAAAGTTCAGCCACCAGATTTGCTGTGATAGTATTGGGAATGCTGTTCCTGTTGGCTTGTAATCCATCTTTGTGTGGAATGTTGGTGTAGAGGGCTTCTACATCCATAGTGGCTATGATGGTGTTTTCTGGAAGATCATCAATTGATTGTAGTTTCCTCAGAATTTAATGGTGTCTTGAAGACAGCTGGGAGTGCTGGTAGCACAGGGCCTGAGGAGAAAGTCCACATAGCCAAACAATCCTGCTGTTAGGGTGCCAATGCCTGAGATGATGGGGTGTCCAGGATTCCCAGGTTTATGGATTTTGGGTAGCAGATAGAATACCCCTGGTTGGGGCTCAAGGGGTGTGTCTGTGTAGATTTTTTCCTGTGCTGCTTCAGGAAGTTTCTTGAGCAAAAGGTGTAGTTTCTTTTAGTACCCCTCAGTGGAATCAGAGGGTGAAAGCCTGTAGAATATGGTGTCAGAGAGCTGCCTAGCAGCCTCTCATTCATACTCCGACCTATTCATGATGACAGCACTGTCTTTGTCAGCCTTTTTTATTATAATGTCAGAGTTGTTTCTGAGGCTGTGGATGGTGTTGTGTTCTGCACAGCTGAGGTTATGGGGCAAGTGAAGTGATGTTGCTTTTCCACAATTTCAGCTCATGCACGTCGACGAAAGCACTCCATGTAGAAGTCCAGTCTATTGTTTCAACTGTCAGGAGTCCATGCAGAATCCTTCATCTTGTAGAGTTGGTAGGAAGGTTTCTGTGGGTTAGTGTGCTGTTCAGTGGTAGGGTGACCAGACTCATAGACTCATAGACTTTAGGGTCAGAAGGGACCAATATGGTCATCTAGTCTGACCTCCTGCACAAAGCAGGCCACAGAACCCTACCCATCCACTTCTATAACAACCCCCTAACCTATGTCCCAGTTATTGAAGTCTTCAAATTGTGGTTTGAAGACCTCAAGCTGCAGAGAATCCACCAGCAAGTGACCCATGCCCCACGCTGCAGAGGAAGGCGAAAAACCTCCAGGGCCTCTGCCAATCTGCCCTGGAGGAAAATTCCTTCCCAACCCCAAATATGGCGATCAGCTAAACCCTGAGCATGTGGGCAAGACTCACCAGCCAGCACTCAGGAAAGAATTCTCTGCAGTAACTCAAATCCCATCCCATCTAACATCCCATTACAGACCACTGGGCATACTTATCTGCTGATAATCAAAGATCAATTGCCAAAATTTAGCTATCCCATCATACCATCCCTTCCATAAACTTATAAAACTTAGTCTTAAAGCCAGATATGTCTTTTGCCCCACCTACTCCCCTTGGAAGGCTGTTCCAGAACTTCACTCCTCTAATGGTTAGAAACCTTCATCTAATTTCAAGTCTAAACTTCCTAGTGTCCAGTTTATACCCATTTGTTCTTGTATCTACATTGGTAGTAAGCTTAAATAATTCCTCTCTCTCCCTAATATTAATCCCTCTGATATATTTATAAAGAGCAAGCATGTCCCCCCTCAGCCTTCTTTTCGCTAGGCTAAACAAGCCAAGCTCTTTGAGTCTCCTTTCATAAGGCAGGGTTTCCATTCCTCGGATCATCCTAGTAGCCCATCTCTGAAACTGTTCCAGTTTGAATTCATCCTTCTTAAACATGGGAGACCAGAACTGCACACAGTATTCCAGATGAGGTCTCACCAGTGCCTTATATAACTGTACTAACACCTCCTTATCTTTGCTGGAAATACCTCGCCTGATGCATCCTAAAACTGCATTAGCTCTTTTAACGGCCGTATCACATTGGTGGCTCATAGTCATCCTGTGATCAACCAATACTCCAAGGTCCTTCTCCTCCTCTGTTGCTTCCAACTGATATGTCTCTAATGTATATCTAAAATTCTTATTATTAATCCCTAAGAGCATGATCTTGCACTTTTCAATATTAAATTTCATCCTATTACTATTACTCCAGTTTACAAGGTCATCCAGATCTTCCTGTATGATATCCTGGTCCTTCTCTGTGTTAGCAATACCCCCCAGCTTTGTGTCATCTGCAAACTTTATTAGCACATTTCCGCTTTTTGTGCCAAGGTCAGTAATAAAAAGATTAAATGAGATTGGTCCCAAAACTGATCCTTGAGGAACTCCACTAGTAACCTCCTTCCAGCCTGACAGTTCACCCTTCAGTATGACCCACTGGAGTCTCCCCTTTAACCAGTTCCTTATCCACCTTTCAATTTTCATATTGATCCCCATCTTTTCCAATTTAACTAATAATTCTCCATGTGAAACCATATCAAATGCCTTACTGAAATCGAGGTAAATTAGGTCTACTGCATTTCCTTTGTCTAAATAATCTGTCACCTTCTCAAAGAAGGAGATCAGGTTGGTTTGGCACGATCTACCTTTAGTAAAACCATGTTGTAATTTGTCCCAATTACCATTGACCTCAATGTCCTTAACTACTTTCTCCTTCAAAATTTTTTCCAAGACCTTACATACTACAGATGTCAAACTAACAGGCCTATAGTTACTCGGATCACATTTTTTCCCTTTCTTAAAGATAGGAACTATGTTAATTCTCCAGTCGTACGGTACAAACCCTGAGTTTACCGATTCATTAAATATTCTTGCTAATGGGCTTGCAATTTCATTTGCCAGTTCCTTTAATATTCTTGGATGAAGATTGTCTGGGCCCTCCGATTTTGTCCCATTAAGCTGTTCAAGTTTGGCTTCTACCTCAGATGTGGTAATATCCACCTCCATATCCTCATTCCCATTTGTCATCCTTCCATTATCCCTAATCTCCTCATTAGCCTTATTAAAGACCGAGGCAAAGCACTTATTTAGATATTGGGCCATGCCTAGGTTATCCTTAACCTCCATTCCATCCTCAGTGTTTAGCGGTCCCACTTCTTCTTTCTTTGTTTTCTTCTTATTTATATGGCTATAGAACCTTTTACTATTGGTTTTAATTCCCTTTGCAAGGTCCAACTCTACATGGCTTTTAGCCTTTCTCACTTTATCCGTACGTGTTCTGACCTCACTAAGGTAGCTTTCCTTGCTAATCCCACCCTTCTTTCACTCCTTGTAGGCTTTCTGCTTTTTCTTAATCACCTCTCTGAGATGCTTGCTCATCCAGCTTGGTCTACAACTCCTGCCTATGGTTTTTTTCCCCTTTCTTGGGATGCAGGCTTCTGATAGTTTCTGCAGCTGCTACTTTAAGTAATTCCAGGCCTCCTCCGCATTTAGATCCACAAGTTCTTCAGTCCAATCCACTTCCCTAACTAATTTCCTTAATTCTTTAAAGTTAGCCCTTGAGAAGTCAAAAACCCTAGTCCCAGATCTATTTTTGTTTATCCTTCCATCTAGTTTGAACTGAATTAGCTCATGATCACTCGAACCAAAGTTGTCCCCTACAACCATTTCTTCTATGAGGTCCTCACTACTCACCAAAACCAAATCTAAAATGGCATACTCTCTTGTTGGTTCTTCAACTACTTGGTGAAGAAATCCATCTGCTATCACATCCAGAAAAATCTGAGCCCTATTATTCTTGCTAGCACTTGTCCTCCAGTCTATATCTGGGAAGTTAAAGTCTCCCATGATCACACATTTCCCATTAGTGTTTACTTCATTAAAAACATTAAAGAGGTCTCTATCCATATCCAAATCAGATCCCGGCGGTCTGTAGCACACCCCAAGCACTATCTCAGGGGAGGCTCTAGTAGCTTTCTTTCCTAGTGTGATTTTTGCCCAGACAGACTCTGTCTTGTCCATTCCTTCACTTCTTATTTCTTTACAGTTAACCTCCTCATTGATGTACAATGCTACTCCACCACCTTTGCCTTTATTTCTGTCTTTCCTAAACAGCACATAGCCTTCAATACCTGTACTCCAGTCATGACTACTATTCCACCATGTTTCTGTTATCCCTATAATATCCGGTTTCACTTCCTGCACCAGTAGCTCTAGTTCCTCCATTTTGTTACCTAGGCTCCTCGCATTAGTGTACAGACATCTTAATTTTTTCTGTTTGGCTTCACTGACATTCTTTACCCTGTTAGGCACAGACATTCTACCACCAGCATCACCTGTTAGTCTGGTATCTACACTACCCTTCCTCCTTATGTCAATTCTTCTGTCCATGGCTGCGTCCCCTCTTACTTTGTTTACTTCCCTCTCAAGGTTAAATTCCGGCGTGGAGATCTTCTGGACATCTCCCAACCATCTCCCCCAAATTCCTAGTTTAAAGCTCTCTTAATCAGTTGAGCAAGCCTCCATCCTAGAAGTCTATTTCCCTCCTTACTCAGGTGAAGTCGATCCCGAGAGAACAGTCTTCTGTCCATAAATGCTTCCCAGTGGCCGTACATCCCAAAGCCCTCCTTATAGCACCACTGCCTGAGCCATCTGTTGATCGCCATAATCTTGTCACACCTTTGTTGCCCTTCTCTAGGAACTGGCAGAATCCCACTGAAGATCACCTGAGCCTCGATTTCCTTAAACATCTTCCCTAGTCTGGCATAGTCTCCCTTGATACATTCCAGCGAGAATCTAGCCATATCGTTCGTTCCCACATGAAGGACAATCAATGGATTCTTTCCCGCTCCCGCTAGGATCCTTTTCAGCCTCAGGTCCACATCCTGTATCTTAGCACCCGGCAGACAGCACACCCTTCTGTTCTCCTGATCAGCTCTAGTTACAGGCCTGTCTATTCATCTCAGTAAGGAGTCTCCAATCACGTAGACCTGCCTTTTCCTGGTGACAGTGTGATTCTCCGGTCTATCCCCTGCTCCCACTGGCTGCAAGTCCTCTCGATTCCTATTCACCCTTGCAATCCTCCTGGGGCTTATATTTGGTGTTGCCTCCATTGACTCCTCCCCTCCTCCTGTAGGACTAACAGCTCTTCTCTTTTTCCTTGCCCTCTCTCCTTCAGCGACCTCCTGCTGTGCCCCTTCTTCATTTTCCAACTCTGCAAACCTGTTCCTGAGTTCTATTTCTCCTTCACTGGCCCGTCTTTTCCTCTGCCTGGTTCTCTTAGTCACATGCTTCCACTGTCCACTTTCCTTCCCAGATTTTAGGGGACTTGTCCCACGTCCCTACCTTACATTGGTCGGGACGCACTTTGTCCTGATATTGGGGGGACCATGGCAAGCTGGCGCCACTCACCTCTCCTCCTGAGGGGCCTTGGGGCAGTGCAGCGGGGCACAGGCAAACAGAGATGGCGAAGAGGTCTCCACTCCGCTGCATCTTGCAGTGGGGAGAGGGCTTGTAGATGCCGGCAGTGGCGACAGGGGGCAGAGAGCCCCCCCCGCCCCTGCCCTCACCGCTCCCCTCAACCTGACCCGACCCGCTCGACCCTAGGAGCCAGAGGGACCTGCCTGCTGGATGCTTCCTGGGAGCTGCTCCAGGTAAGCACTGCTGGGACTCACCTGGCCCCCTCTGGCAGGTCCCTCTGGGGGGGCTCCTGGCCAAGCAGGTGTGAAACCTAGTGGCCAAAGGGGAGGCCATTGATTGTCCTTCATGTGGGAATGAACGATATGGCTAGATTCTCGCTGGAATGTATCAAGGGAGACTATGCCAGACTAGGGAAGATGTTTAAGGAAATCGAGGCTCAGGTGATCTTCAGTGGGATTCTGCCAGTTCCTAGAGAAGGGCAACAAAGGTGTGACAAAGAGTTTGGGGCAAAGCTGCAGAGAAGGGAGCGGGGCAGGGCGGGCTCGGGAAGGGGAGACCAGCACCAAACCACTTGCCTTTGTCCCTGCCTGCAACAGATTTGGGTTTATCTTTATATTAAGGGGCGAGTCACACTCCAACTCAGTCTGCAGTGAGCACAACTCCTGAGTAAGAACATGAAACATTTTATATCATCACTTCTTGGAGTAGTACTATGCTATGAAGTTTTACTGTGACCTTATGAAAATGTCTATTTGAATCTGTCTCTTGAACTGAAATATCGCACTACTGTGTATGCTACTTTTCTGAGCTTGAAATAAAACCACGATAAATTTGCCCTTTTACAGGAAAACTAGAATGATTAGTTCCAACACCTTGGATAGCTATATAAATATTTATTAGACAAGAATATATCAAAATTACTTTTCTTCAGAAATAACTACCATTCTTTCCTTGGCTTTACAGCTCTGATATTAATGACACCTAAAAAGATTGAATAAAACTTTTCTTCCTGATTGGTTTTGAAGAATTTTGAATGCAAAATGTTGGTCACTTTGTGGCTAGGAGGTTTCAGGAATCCTCTCAACTACCCCATGGCCAAAAAAGTCACCCAAGTAGTAGTATGTTGATTCAGTCTCTGGATTCCAGCAATATTTTTGTTTCACCTCAGAAATAAATTACAAAAATACATCAGATTTTTACAGTAAACATTTTGTAAAAGATTTCACATAGATTTTTTTTAAATATTTATAAAAAGTTAAGTGGCATAAAATTCATCAAATTGTATTTGAGTAAGTATTTTTAAGATCATCTAACCGTCTTAGTGCATGTATTGGAACAGTAATAATGGTTTGCATCACTATATGTCCAGACAGTTACATCACACTCATCACTATATCTTTAAACATGTATAGCATTTTTCTTCAAAGAATCTCAAAACATTTTACAAGGTTTATATCCTCACAGTACTCCTGAGAAGTAGCTAAGCATTATTAGATCCAGTATCCCAAGCGCACAGGGGCTAGTTAGAGGCTCTGTATTACTGCTATATTACAAAGAATAAATCATAATTATACAGATGGGGAAAGGTAAAGTAATTTCTCCAAGACCACATAATAAATCAGTGGCAGAACCAGAAATGGATTTGAGGAGCCCTGATTCAAATTTCCCTTTTCTAAGCACAACAGCCACTATTGGAGGTGAGGGTTTGCCTTATGCTTTCCCTTAGAGCTTGTGAAAACAAAACAAATCATTTCTCAAGTTTGAAACCGAATGCAGGAATCAGAATATGAAGATCCTAGTATTAAAATTTACATTAGAAATAGTCAAATCTCACTGGTTTAAATTGTCCTAATAGCACAGGAGATGAAATTTTATCATAAGTCTTGTGATATTTGGTATTGTACTTAAGTTCTGATTTGTTATGGGTCCTCCTTGGACTACAGGACAATCTTAATTTGCATTTTTTTTAAAAGTAAGTTTCCAGCCTTTTTGTTTGTTGGATGAAAAACAAGAAACAAACAAACAAAACCTTTAAGATCTAATCCCTAAAGGCTACAAAACCAGAAGGCAAATAAAAATATTTTTTTCTGTTCTGACACAGGTCAGCAGAGAATCTGAACTAGCAACAGAAAATGAGGCTTTCAGTAGGACAATAATTCTTTACTCTTGCTAGGAACCCATAAGTGGATTTTGGGGAATAATGTTATTCAGTCAGTTGGTCTTTCCTCGCGTACTGCACGCACTGGTGATATCTAACTAATAATAATTAAGAGCCAAGTTTATTTCATACAAATTGTGTCCAGCGCCATAGATTCGCTGGTCAGAGTAAACACGCGCTGTATAATATTAAAGTATCCTTCCTAAGGAAATAACAGGAGGAGAGAGAAACCAAAAACATCTGTGTATCACAATAGGGAACTGAGCAGTTTCTTTGTTATTGACTGTACCAAGATGTGACTGTTCAGGGAGCATGGGAGAGGAATGTATCTGAATAATTAAAACTAAAAGTGTAGCTTTGTTGTAAATAGGTGTGGATGACTACAGATGCACTGCACTTCAGGCTCAAGAAAATGCTGATAGATCTGAGCCTTAAATGGTTTACCCAAGGTCTGTGATGGAGCAGGGAAGCTGGGTCTCTCAAGTCCTATGCTAGCACCTTAACCACTGCACCCTCGACTCTCTTTTATGTTTCATCCTAATCTGTGACTCTCCATACTTTCATTGTCTGTCATTAATGTAATATTCTTCTAAATAAGATTGTAGTAGCGCAGTGCAGTGAAGTAACTGCCACCTCTCTTTTTAACAACACACTCTCTGCTAATGACAGGTTTCAGAGTAGCAGCCATGTTAGTCTGTATCCGCAAAAAGAACAGGAGTACTTGTGGCATCTTAGAGACTAACAAATTTATTTCAGTTAGTCTCTAAGGTGCCACATATACTCCTGTTCTCTCTGCTAATGATTTCTACAGGCGCCATGTCACTCTTCTCATCGAATGAAATGTTGCTCAGATTGATGAAAGGGCAACAGATATGTAATCTATTAATTTACAATACTTGGCTATGAAGGGCTAGTTTGTGCCTTTATAACTCAGTTCTGAGTAGATACATAGAGCTGAAACACCCCTATGGGAGCTCAGCAAGGGATTTCACCATGGAGAGACACAATCCATCTGTGAACTGGCAGATAAGCCTGCTAGCCCTAGTCCTGTGCTTAGCCTGCTCTAGTCCTTCTTCTTCTCTTCCTTTGAGGAGATTTATCTTCCTGGGCTGTGCACAGAGAGATCAGTCCCTGTGGTCCCTCAAATGCAGTGACTATGGCTGGCCATTTGGCAGGGCTTCATTGGGGAAAGGTTTTCTGCCTCCACCAGCATCCCCCCACAAGGGCAAGTTGCAATCTGATCTTAAGCAAAGCTGTTAATTGGACAAACTTGTGTTCAGTGACTGGTAATAATTGAAGGCCTGATCCTGCAAATGCACATGTGAGTAACTTTACTCCTGTGAGTAGTCCCACTGAAAGTCAGTGGACCCACTTACAGTACTAAGCACTCTGCCTCTAGGCTTTAGTCACTATAATGTCCTAAGTGGGTCATAAGCCTGAGCCTTCCAGACAGTCACTCTAGGCTTTAGTGGTGAAAGGACTAGCTATTCTGTCTAGTTTTAGAACTAGAGGTCACCAAATGAAATGAATAGGCAGCAGGTTTAAAACAAACAAAAGGAAGGATTTCTTCACACAATCAATCTGTGGAACTCTTTGCCATGGGATGCTGTGAAGGTGAAGACTAAAGAAAGGAAAGAATGATACCAGCAGAATAAGGACAGTGCACTTCAAAAAAAGCAGATTTCAACAAACTCAGAATGTGTAGGGAAGAAAATGGGGTAGGAGGAAACCTTAAGAGAAGTAGGAGTTCAGAAAAGCTGAGGGTTTCTCAAGGAGACAGTATTAAAGGCACAATGGTAAAATATCCTGTTGTGCACAATGCACAATCAACCTGTGGAACTCCTTGCCAGAGGATGTTGTGAAGGCCAAGACTATAACAGGGTTCAAAAAAGAACTAGCTAAGTTCATGGAGGACAGGTCCATCAATGACTATTAGCCAGGATGGGCAGAGGTGATGTCTCTAGACTCTGTTTGCCAGAAACTGGGAATGGGCAACAGGGGATGGATCACTTGATGTTTACCTGTTCTGTTCATTCCGTCTGAAGCACCTGGCATTGGCCACTGTTGGAAGACAGGATACTGGGCTAGATGGACCTTTGGTCTGACCCAGTATGGTCATTCTTATGTTCTTTTCTCTGGCATAGCCCTGGTCTACATTTAAAATGTAGTTCGACTTAGATCTCTTAGAGGTGTGAATTTTTCACACCACATAGCACTGTAATTAAGTCAACCTAGACCCTAGTGTAGACACAACTAGGTCGACAGAAGAATTCTTCCAGTAACCTAGCTGCCCCCACACTGGGAGGTGGTTTACTAGAGTGCTGGAAAGCCCCCTTCCATTGATGTAGAAAGTGTCTACACTATGGTGCTGCAGCAGCAGAGCTGCAGCTATGTAGCTGTAGCACCACTCCCAGCAATGCTTACTTGAGGTGGCTCCCAGGAAGCGGCTGGCAGGACCCTGAGGTAAGTGTCAGAGGCTGCATCCCCTCCCCAGCAGAATGTGTGCAGACCAGTCAACCTTGCTCATGGCAGAGCCAAGGAAAGGAGGCACCTGCCTCTGCACATGTTGATTCTACACAGGGCAGGCTGGGGCTGAGCACTGCTAGACTGCTGCCCAGTTCACTTACCCACATTAGCAAGCAGGGATTGCGCTTGGCAGCGCACATCTGCTTAATGTACAATCAGGGCCGGCGCTTCCATTTAGGTGACCTAGGCGGTCGCCTAGGGTGCCAGGATTTGGGAGGGTGGTATTTTGCGGCCCTCGGCGGCAATTCGACGGCGGGGGGTCCTTCCGCGCTCTATGTGCTCGGCGGCAATTTGGTGGCTGGGGGTCCTTCCGCGCTCCGGGTCTTCAGTGGCAATTCTGCTATGGGTCCTTCACTCGCTCCAGGACCCGCCACTGAAGTGCCCTGAAGACCGGGAGCGCGGAAGGACCCCTGCCTAGGGCACCAAAAACCCTGGCTCCGCTCCTGTGTACAATTGGGACACCATTGTCCCGATATTCAGGTAAAATTTTGCATTTGGTAGTGAAATAGAAAATTAGTTGATTGGTAATGTCCCATTAAAACTGACTGTGATCGGATATCTACTGGCATTTTTGTTTTTTCAGGTTGTTTTCCAGTGTACTGCAAATTTACGGTAGTTTACAGTTCTGAACCACAGTGCATACCGTAGAACAAACTACAGTGGGCACGTAATAACATGTAAGAAGCACAGAGACTATACAGTTCTTTTCAATGGCTAGCTATCTAGCCAACGGTCTTCAGCCAAAACCCCCACCTGAAATGGCAACGGCAAGGGAGGAGCCAACTACCAAAAAAACAAAAAAGACAGTGCGGATACAGGACAGAATGGGAAGCCACTTACACCTGGATTCGGAAATCCTATGAGTGTGATTCAAAAGCCTTTTGTAAAGCATGCAGGAAGGAATTTACCATTTGCCATGGTGGTGAGTCTGATGTTAAGCATCATGCTGAATCAAAAAATCATGGACAAAACACCCAGACTCACAAGAGCAATACCCTGGTCTCACATTTTTTCAGCAAGCCAAATGAATCCTTCAATAACAAGGTTATCGCTACTGAGCTAACTCAAGTTTACTACACAGTAGTCCATCAACACTTCTATCGCTCATGTGATTGTGAACTTAAACTTGCACCTACCTTGTATCCAGATTCAATGATTGTAAAGCAAGTCAGCTGTGGCCAGACTAAAGCGGAGGCATTGATCAAAAATGTGCTGTCACCGTTCTCAACAAAATTTTTAAAAGACCTCAGCAAGCCAAATGGTCCCTATTTCTCTGTTGCCACAGATGCATCTAACAAGGGCAATGTGAAAACTTTCCCCTTATCATTGAGATACTGGACACCTGAACATGGGGTCCAGGATAAACTGTTAGACTTCTATGAGCAAAGCGAAGAGACCACAGAGGCAATAAGCAATGCATTACTTGAAAAATTTGAGACACACAAACTAGACCTAAACAAAGTGTCTTCCTACTGTGCTGATAATGCAAATGTGAATTATGAAAAGCGACAATCAGTGTACTAGAATTTAAAAAAACAAAATGAAAATATCTTGTCAGCAAACTGCCCTGCCCATGTTGTGCACAACACCGTGAAACATGGCAGCAATACCCTACAAGTTGACATTGAGACTCTGGTAATTAAGATGTTCAATCATTTCAGCAGTTCTGCTAAGAGAATAGCAGCATTGAAAGATATGTTTGACTTTGTGCATATGAAGCATGCCACTTTACAAGCTGGTTGAGTCTTTTCCCAGCTGTAAACAGGCTTGTAAATATGTGGCAGGCTGTTAAGTGCTACTTTGTTTCTCTGGGCAGTGGGAAGTGTCCAAAATTTCTATGGATGCTGTTCTCGGACAGGGAAAATGGTGAACAAGGTGAGGGGCCAAGCAAAGTTGAGGTTCATCTGTTTTTCCTCCAGAATGTCCTGAAAAATCTTCAATGATACTGTGCTCTGTTTGGAAAATGAGAGTATGATAGCAGGTGAACTGTATGCCATAATGAATACTCTGAGAATTAAACTTCAGCAATGGAAAAACAACATATTCTTTGGCGCCAGAGTTGAAAGTGCATTAACTGAGATGCTGCATGTCTCCAGAAAGACTTCATGAAATTTTACAATGTGTTGATCCTATATTTGGAGAAATGGTTTGATTTTTCAACAGCTGGCTACTTGTTCAATACCCAGTGCTTGAACATCAAAGTTAATTGGGCATTCAAATTCAAGGATCTGTCTGCAGCCATGACAGCTGTAAACCTTCAGAAAACAGTGGATCTTAATCAACTCTATGATGTATACTGTATCATCAAAGACATTAACTCCAAGTTGGAGCCTGGAAACTATTCAGTTGGGGAACTCTGGTCTCAAGTGCTGAGAAACAAGGACAGTAGCACTGAATTCCTGAACATGGCAAAGCTGGTGTCATACGTGCTCAGTATACCCATAAGCAAAGCATACTCAGAACATATATTTTCAGTCATGAAAAGTGCATGGACTGATGTCCGGAATCAAAGCAGCATAGACTTGGTGCAGAGTGAACTTTGTCAAAATGAATTTCCGGATGAGTTGCAAGGACTTCTACAGCTTTGTGATTGCCCAGAAGCAAGTTATGGCTATGGCAAAGTCAGCCAAAAAGTACTAGACTTCTGGCATATCTGAGAGATATGCAAATTGGGAAGTTGATTTATTGACTGAATAAAAAACCCTGCCCTTTACCCCTGTTGTTTGTTTAGTGTACAAATAAATCTGTATGTTTAAATATGTATTATGACTAAGTCTATAATTTAGACTCACTGATTCCAGACCTCTGTGATGTAGTTTGCTTCAGCTGTCAGTGGCTGAAGCTGGGGCTGAAGGCAGGACTGGGGGCCTCCCCTCTGTGACTGCAGCTGGAGCCAGAGCTAGAACTGGGACCCTTCACTCCCTGCCCTGCAACTGGATCTGACTTTGCAACCAGAATCCTGCGCCCCTGTCCTGCAGCTTCAGCCGGGGGCTGGAGCCAGAGCCTTGTGCCCCTGGCCCTGTGGTTCTACTGGGGGCTGGAGCTGGGGCTATGAGTCTTTGCCCTGTGGCTTGTGGTGCAGGCTGCAGCAGGGGCCGTACAACCCCTCTTGCAGCTTCCTAGAGCCCTCTCATGGTTCTGTGCACCTGTGTCTGTTGTCATCATCGTCTCTCCTCCACTCGCCCAATGTGTCCTGATATTTCACTCTTGCGATCTGGTCACCCTATTCAGTAGTGTGGTGGAAATATTCCTTGAGTCAGAGATGGCGAAAGTAGGATTCCAGGTCACCACAGAACTGTATCATGTTCTTGGAAGTGGTGAGGCAGAAGGAGAGGCCTCAAGATAGGACCGATTCTTCTGCCGGGCTAAGAGTATAGCTGGATAGATTAACAATACTGTTGGGTGAGTTAAGGGTACCTCTGTTGTGGCCCCTTGTGGCATGTAGGCGCTTAGATAGTGTCCTTTTTCCTCTGTAGAGAAGCAAAGTGTGTGTTGTAAATGGCTTGTCTAGTTTTTGTAAAGTCCAGCCACGAGGAAGTTCGTGTGGAAGGTTGTTTTTTTATGAGAGTCTCCAGTTTTGAGAGCTCATTCTTGACCTTCTCCTGTTTGCTGCACAGGATGTCAATCAGGTGGTTCCGCAGTTTCTTTGAGAGTGTGTGGCACAATCTCTGACTTCAGTCTGCTATAGCTCTACAGAAAGTAATTTTCCCTCTGTTGATATTCACCCCTTCTTGTCAACTGTTGGGAATGGGCCACATCCCCCTAATTGCATTGGCCTTGTTAGCACTGAATCCCACACTTGGTAAGGCAACTCTCATCTTTTCTTTTACATGCCTAGTGATTTTCCACTCCATGCGTCTGATGAAGTGGGTTATAGCCCACAAAAGTTTATGTCCAAATAAATGTGTTTGTCTTTAAGGTGCCGCAAGGACTCCTCGTTGTTTGACGTTGATGTATGCTTGTGTGAACTGGGCTGAATACTGGTAGTATAAACATCACTAATTAATCAAACTCAGGGTCCAGAATGGCAGCAAGGTGGATTTTTTGTCAACTATTTGCTCAGTGTTGTACATGATGAAAATCAAGAGTCTGTCCCAGCCCCAAAGAGCTTTCATATCTGTCAGGTATTTATTCATCATTCATCATGGTGGCATCTAACTACTGGGTCAAGGTTCAGAAGCAGGCTGGAGCCAAACAGATGGGGAGGGAAGTGAAGTAGGTGACTTGTTCATTACTATTGAAATGTTACATGGCCTGGCCTGGAGAGGGAAGTTCGTTATTCTCAACACAAGTACAGTAGAGGTAGCATCACCATAAGCTTCCCCACTCTGCCCCTGGCAACATGTCCTAAATCCTGCCCTGTAGGGATGACCTTCAGTGAGATGGGAGCTCCATGTCCATGGCCCATTCAGTCCCTGGTTACTGCTGGGACTACCAGCTGTGGGTTTTGTTTTTGTTTTGCAAATTGAAACTTCCCCTTGAACCACACAAGAGTTACTGGCATTAATGTTGCCATTTTAACATCTGCAGGTTAGTTTTATTATGAAGCTCTAGCTAGTCCTTGCTATATTTCAAGTGAAAATAAGCCATTAGGAATGCTTAGATAAGCTGTTTCCCATTGATAACAAATGAGTTCATACTTCCTGCTGTGCCTGTTCCGAGAAACTGAGTTTGAAAATATGTCATCACTATCTGAACCAGACACACCTTGCAGAGAAGCTGACGTTTTCAACCATGAATAAATGTTTGTCATGCATCTGAAGAAGTTGGGTTTTTACCTAGGAAAGCTTATTCTCAAATAAATCATAGTCTTTAAGGTGCCACCTGACTCCTCATTGTTTTTGGTCTGTTTGAGATCATATAGGCAGGGACAGTTTCCTGTTTGTGTATGTCAGTCGGTCTGGGAGAATTAAAAAGAAATCAGTGGGTTGTGGTCTGCAAAGCATTTGTTACCATGGAAGAATGCTTTATTTCAGGCAGCGTGTGTGGTTTGTCATAGTCCAGTCTGGAAAATGACAGTTTTGAATGGGAAAAAAATCTCAGGAAAACAACTAATTTCCGGGTACTTTGCTTGAGGGCTGGCTATTGTCTTAAGTATTGTGAAACATAAAAGGGAGGCAGAGATTCAAACACTCCCTGGGATTCATTTGTGCAAATCGTAACCTAATACTCTAACTACGCAAAACTAGTTATGTACATAGCTCATTGTGTGGAGATGACTTAGAGCCACACCTAGCACTGACACAAACAAGAGAAGGTTTGTCACTAGGATGATTCATGTGAGTAAAGGCAGCAGGATTGGGACGCAGTTCTTGGTTTTGTGTCTAATTAGCACCTGAAATGAGTTTGGAAGGTTATACTGTGTATGCTATGAGAGTGCATTCATCATCTTACAAACTCGCCCTGGAAGCCTGTATAATCGCAGTCTGGTGGAGATAAGACTGTACTGATCCGTTGGGCTAACAGAAGTTTTGGTTATTGGTGCACATACATACATAGAGCTTGGTGTGACTATGTGTAAGGCAGGTAGCAGAGGGCCTGTCTCTGTACTCTGGCCTTATCCCTTTGTTACCTGTGAAATAGTTCCAATATCTGAGCGTCTTTACCAGAAGTGGAGAAATCTAGCGGTTGTGGGAAGAACCGCCCCAGGAATTACTTTTTCAATTCAGGGACCCCTTTATTTTGACTTTTTACAGCAGTCCCTCAAACAAGTCATGACACGTTTCGGTTGTGACTGTACTTGACACAGTTTTCTATTTATAACAACAGGATACTAGAGAATTTGCTAAAACAAGCCTGTACTCACTGCAGGGGATGAATGGGATATGACAACCTACTAGGCCTCTTCAGTTGCTCATATGAATCTGGTCCCTTCAGTAATAGGGGAGTATGGCTCTTGGCTTCTGTGAGTGTACGGTCCTTCGAGCTTGCCATGGAGCTTTTCTAGAACTGCTCTCCCCATATTCAAGAAAAACTCTTTGAAGGAGCAAAATGACTTGCTAAAAATCAGTTCCCTGGGGACAACAGAGCCCTTTTAGTGTCTTGCTCACTGCAATACATTGTAGTGAACTAAGTTTAATTCTCCTTAAAGATCTAATGAGAAATTCAGCAACATTTTCTATTGTTCAACCAATAGCACATTTCATTGCGATTCCATCCTTTGTTGCACTCATCTTCCTCCTGTGTCATCACTGATTAACCCAAGAGTCTTTTATTGCCCTGATATAACACTTTGAGGATGTTGGTGCTCAGTCACCCTATTCATGTCAGTTACTTGTTCTTTGTTTCAATCTGCACTTATGGCCCAACCTCAGATGTGAAACCTAAGGGCTCAGTTATTACCCCTACAGCCAGAGCCAAATAGTAGTGTAGTGCCTGTGTGTGGATGGCTGGATTCATGGGGCAGGACTAAGGTGACCAGACAGCAAGTGTGAAAAATCAGGATGATGGGGGGAAGTAATAGGAGCCTATATAAGAAAAAGACCCCAAAATCAGGACTGTCCCTATAAATTTGGGACATCTGGTCACCCTAAGTGGGACCAAATTCATCTCTCTGCTTCTCAGCCAAACAGTCCATGGATCTGATCACTCTGATGCATCCCTGCAGGGATTTCCTGTACAGTGTCTCTTGGGGGCATTTCCAGGGGCAGGAACATGTGGTTGGACCTGTGCTGCACTATGCTTCTTCCCATCTTCTTGGTCATAAACACAGCCCTGCACAAGGTAGGATAGCCAGCGTACAGACCTCTGGCAGAGACATGGAAAATGAAAGCCTTACACACTATTTCCGTCACAATCGTGTCTTGTTTGCGTCAGCGCTAAGGGTGGCTCTTTGAGTCATCTCCACGCAATGAGCTATGTACATAACTAGGTTTGCATAGAGTACAAGGTTATGATTTGCAAATGAATCCTATGGAGTGTTTGAATCTCTGCCTCCCCTTCATGTTTCACAATACTTAAAACAGTAGCAGGGCCGGCTCCAGGTTTTCTGCTGCCCCAAGCGACCAAAAAAAAAAATAATCCATGGCAGCGCGATTGCACCACTCCACCCTTTGTCGGCAGGTCCTTCATTCCAACAGAGACTGAGGGACCCGCCGCCAAATTGCCACCAAAGACCCGGACGTGCCGCCCCAGTAGTGGCTGAAGTGCAACTCCTTGATATTGGCCCTCCCAAGCACCTACTTCTTTAGCATAGCTCTTTCCATACCACAATTGTCAAGACTGAATCCCGGCTCCAGTACCTTGAGTGCAGGAAGTCGGGGCCCGCAAGGTTTTTAAAAACTAATACTTGCCAGTCCAGGCTTGTATTAAACTTCCAAGGTTATAGCTTTTCTCTGACCTTGGCTTGGTAAACGCTGCCAGCACCCAAATGCAAAAAAACCCACAACCTTTTGGACCTCCCGAGCTGACAATTGTGTCCGCAGATGCAGTCTGCAGTGACCTCAGCTTTTCTTCCAGTTTGCACTTTTGCCAAAGGAAACACCGTGTAGGAGGGCGGATATTTATCCATTGCTGTTCCCTGCTAAATTCCATTTCTGAGCATACAGAAACCTTATGTAAGGCTTTCATTGTCCAGGTCTCTGCCAAAGGTCTGCGTGCTGCAGAGCTAAAAGTTATATCAAGAAGAGCTACTCTGAAAATTCATCATCACCTGGGGGCCAGCCAGACTTTAAAATCTCAGCCCCTGCAATTGATTTTTCAAAAGAATTTGGCTCCTGTTTAAGCACCAAAGTAAGGGTCAGTTTTTCAAAAGAGCTCAGCATCCCATACACACCACTCCACATGCTGCGCTCTTTTGGAAAATACAGCCTGAAGATTTTTGGTTTTGATATTTCAGTTCCTTTGCTGATGAGGGTGGGGAGAAGTATCCTATGTGGTGCATTGGTACCTATCCCAATGCTACACCAAATGCCTTGTGTCCGACCAAAAATCTAAGTAGCCTCACCCAGTGTCCGGTAGCGATGGCTTATCTGAGGCCCTGCTTCCATTCTGTGTATGTGAACTTATTTGGGTCAGGTGCAGTGGATCCTGCCTGAGCTTGTCTTGATGGATCCCTTGTGAACCTAGACTGGGGTGGGTCCATGAGCATTGCCTGTACCGCAGGCTGGTGCAGGAGTAATGCCAATGGGAGAGAGCCAGGGGCAGGAGAGGCCAGAATTAAAACTGGCCAAGTACCCAGGGGAAGAAAACGTGCAGATCAGTGCTGCTTTGTTTTAAATGCACAATGGAGGAGCAGGAAAGAGCCAGCTCATGGTGCAACTCTAGCATGGCCAAGTCCTGCGGCAGTGGGGTTGGGGGAGTTGAACAGAATGTAAGACAGCGTTGATGACAGGTGCTGGGGGAGAAAGCCTGCCATGCAAGAAGAACACAGCCAAGCAAGGGAGGGCAGGGACTCTTTCTGAGAGGAGCTACCATAAAGCACATGCTGTTGGCTGCTGTGATCAAAGTGGGCTTTACCCACTTATGGCAGGGTAGGCTGCCTGTTGTTGGCTGTGTGTTTCTTTCAGTGTGTTGTCCCAGCTCTGTGCAGCTAGGGGACACAGCAGACCTCGATCAAATTCCCCAATAAAACCACAGCCTCATTTCAGTAGCAAAGGCATCTAGCCAGGTTTATTGTTGACAAAGCATGGTCCTAGCTCCCCAGATCAATGTCTACAGTTACGCTAGCATATTTATGCCTATAACAATAGACCGGCTCAGTGAATGGCAGGACTTCAATAGGCAGGAGATTTAAAACAGACAAAGGGAAGTATTTTTTCACACAATGCACAGTCAACCTAGAACATCAGAGTTGCAAGGGACCTCAGGAGGTCATCTAGTCCAACCCTCTGCTCAAAGCAGGACCAATCCCCACACAGATTTTTGCCCCAGATCCCTAAATGGCCCCCTCTAGGATTGAGCTCACAAACCTGGGTTTAGCAGGCCAATGCTCAAACCACTGAGCTATCTCCTGTGGAACACCTTGCCAGGAGATGTTGATTCAAAATAACTAGATAAGTTCATGGAGAATAGGTCTATCAATGGCTATTAGACAGGATGGATAGGGATGGTGTCCCTA
The DNA here is from genome assembly GCF_025201925.1 of Gopherus flavomarginatus. NCBI lineage: Eukaryota > Metazoa > Chordata > Testudines > Testudinidae > Gopherus > Gopherus flavomarginatus. Next base: position 13,033,289 of record NC_066621.1, on the reverse strand, counting down.
GCCTGTTTGCCAGAAGCTGGGAATGGGAGACAGGGTATAGATCACTTGATGATGACCTGTTCTGTTCATTCCTTCTGGGGCACCTGGCATTGGCCATTGTTGGAAGACAGGATAGTGGCCTGGATGGATCTTTGGTCTGACTCCTTATGGCCATTCTTATGACTTTCCATTTCCTCCTTGGCCAGACAAAGACACTCCCTCTGAGACCCTTCTTTGTACACCGCTAGAAACACGTTAAGTATTGCTCCTCTGACATGGTTAGTTACCACCCTTTACCTTGTATGTGCTGGTTCAATCAAACACCTCTTTCCATCAGTGTCATCCTGACCTTATCTCCTTATCTGTCTAGGAGGGGTCAGTATGTTCCTTTTATCTTTGGGGAGTGCATTTGTAGCATACTTGATATGAGGTGTTCTGGTACCACTCTTCTGGAATGTGTTTCTGTGAGTGTCCTGTCACTTCTTAGGAATGTGTGTGATTTTGCAATATCAGCCCAGTTCTTTGAGGTTCTGTGAACTTGCAAGCAGGCATGTATTATAACAGGGCCAGATCACTTCTTTTAATTTTGCTTTATATCAGCAAGGCCTGACTACTGCTTTAGCGCAGGGCTCTGATACCAGGCATCATGTTTTAGGCTCTCCCTTCCTACTACACCTATGATGGCCTGTCTTGCTATACTGTGAATACAGGGCCAAATTCTCAGCTGGTGTAAATAGGCACAGCTCTAACTTCACTAGGGAGAGGCCAATTTATATCGGCCATGAATTTTGCCAACTACGTGGGTTCTGTCTCCTCCCAAATTCAAACTTCAGCATCTTCACATTACGTAGGAAACTTCTTTGCACTTCCCCTCCCATTTTTCCCATTTCATCTTGCGTAAAAATCACAATTCTTTTGGCATTTCTCTGGGCAAGTCTCACCCATTCCCATCTAAATGAAGCCATTCCATTTCCCACTGCAGTACAGACACAAACATTGTATAACGTATGCATCTCTGCCAAATACCTGCATGCTCCAAAGCTAAAACCTTTTATCAGGAAGCAGTCAGCAAAGGAACAAATCCACAGTGCTGTTTGATTTTGGTATCTCAGTTCTTTTGTTGCTTTTGTGTTTTATTGGAGGTGAGAGAGACTGTGGGTATGTCTTCACTACCGACATTAAAGTGCTGCCGGGCAGATCAGGAAGCTTCTTTAGGCTGAAAGCCCTGCAAAGAAAGGTGTCACTCTCTGGCCATGGCCGCTTTAAGAAAGCTACTCATTGCTGACAATGACCATAGTTTCTGAAATGGTACCAAAACCACAATTTGCCTCAGTAATATTTACAGTTAACCATGCTCAACATTGGTTCAGCTGCATCTACTGCTGACACCTATTGTCAGCAGTTAGATACACCAGGCTTCAAAGAGGGAAGAGAGAGTGAGCAGGTGGCTGTGCTGACCAAAACCAGGGCAGGGAGCTCTAGGGAAGCATTTGAGCTACCAGGCTACATGGTTTACACATCTGGTTTGGTTGTTTTGAGTTAACTGCATGGCAGAAATGTGTCTCTACAGACCTTTGTCAGATCAGTGTCAGCTGAGATCAAACCCAACCTAGAGAGGGTGATTTCTGTGTTCATACATGAGTCTCAGGTGCACTTTCCCCTCCTGGCCCTGCAACAAATACTACCAGTAAAATTGACTGTTCCCAGGAAAGCAGTTTATAACTCACAGTGGGGTTGGGTTCATTGCCGGTGCCCATTGAAACGCAACACAAACATTAACAGACTTATCCCTGCACCTCCCAGGAAGGAAGGTACTTTGGTCTTATATCCGGGTTAGAGACTAGGAACCTGAGGCACAGAAAGAGTCAGACTTACTCAAATCCACATGAAGAGTCTGTTGGAGAACTGACAGCAGAGTGGAAAGAAACACTCATTTCCTGACTCCCAGTCCTCTGCCTGAATCACAAAGCCATTGTTCTCCCCATGGCGCTCCAGGGGTTTATCTTATGTCAACCATCTCTTTGGGGAATCCGTATATCCGTCTCCTAGGAGGTAGTTTGAAACATGTAACTAATTACACTGCTCTACAGCCAAAATGCTTTTGAAATAAATGTAGTCCAACTTTACTAATTCTGGGTCACTGAGAATGAAAATGATGCTTAAAATTGTTGATTGGCTCTAGTTTTCAAGATATGCTATTGGGTCAGTATATATGACCCTTAACTTGGGAATGGCGGAGGATAAGTGAGTTATAAAGGGAAGGGATCTCAATTTAAACCAGAAATGACTAAAATACATCTTTGACTGGATCTATGAATAAATCTATGACTGGGTTTGGACAGTACTTACTTTTTAGGCAAAACAATGAATGATGCAATCTGAAGCTGGTATTGCGTCATACATGATATGAATTGCATCATGTTATTCCTAGAAGTCATGGATGATGCAATCATAACGAAGCTTACATCACTCTGCTGAACAAATTGCCCTATATCAGCTCTAGAAATCATATAGTGTCATGCTCTCTTATTTGTCAGTGTTTGATTTTGCAAAGGGACACATTTCTGTTTAGCCAAAGTGAGCAGAGATGCCTCATACTTGTGTGAACAGTGCAGAAAACTTCTCCTATGTTTGTGGTGAACTGACTTTTGCATCACAAAAGCGCAGTACAACCACTATGGTTAAGAAAGCCTATCACCTTTCTTTTGGCTGCAAAATTGGAGATCAGGACAAGAGGTGGGCCCCACACATATGCTGCAACACTTGTGCAACAAATCTTCGCCAGTGGTTGAACAGGAAAAGGAAATCTATGCCTTTTGTAGTGCCAATGATTTGGAGAAAGCCAACAGATCATACCAGCAATTGTTACTTCTGCATGGTGCCTCCAGTTGGGAAAGTTGTGTCAAAGAAGAAAAAGTGGACTGTGCATTATCCAAACATTCCATCAGCCATACGCCCAGTACCCCACGGAGAAGGACTGCCGGTTCCTGATGCACCAGAATCATTCTCACTTGAGTCAGATGAGGAAGAGGAAGAGGATGAAACTTCTGGTCCTGAACCATCAATGTCACAGGACCCACATTTTCTCCCATCCTCCTCCTCTGAACCACACCTCATAACACAAGGTGAACTGAATGACCTTGTCAGGGATTTGGAACTACCCAAGAGTAAGGCAGAGCTATTGGGCTCCAGACTACAGCAGTGGAATCTCCTGGCAGGTGATGTTAGGGTTTCCATGTTCCGTGAACGTCAAAAGGATCTTGTCCCATTCTTCTTCATGGAAGGTGATCTTGTAGCCTGCAACAACATCGATGGTGTGATGGCAGCCCTCAACATTGTTCACGATCCAGATGAGTGGAGACTGTTCATTGATTCATCGAAGACAAGTCTTAAAGCTGTTTTGCTGCATAATGGCAATGTTTTGCCATCAATTCCAGTTGGTCATGCAGTCCATATGAAGGAAACCTATGACAACATGAAACAACTTTTGAGGTGCATAAACTATGACCAACATCAGTGGCAGCTTTGTGGCGATTTGAAGGTTGTTGCTCTCTTGCTTGGTCTGCAGACTGGATACACAAAGTACTGCTGTTTTCTCTGCGAATGGGATAGTCGTGCAAGAGATTCCCACTACATCAAGAAAGATTGGCCACTCCGACAGTCATTGGAGCCTGGGAGGAAAAGTGTTCAGCATCCACCACTTGTTGAATCAAGGAAGATTTTGTTACCACCCTTACACATCAAGCTGGGTCTGATGAAGAACTTTGTCAAGGCCACTGACAAAACACAAGCAGCTTTCAAGTACCTCCGTGGAAAATTTCCAAGGTTAAGTGAAGCTAAGATAAAGGAAGGTGTCTTTGTTGGTCCTCAGATTCGTGAACTTCTTCGAGATGATGCATTTGACCATGCACTGCGTGGCAAGGAAAAGACGGCATGGAAAGCCTACCAGTTAGTGGCAATAAATTTTCTCAGAAACAACAAGGCACACAACTACAGGTTGTTGGTGGAAAACCTACTCAAGGCATACAAAAGCCTTGGTTGCAACATGTCACTAAAGATACATTTTTTGCACTCTCATCTAGATTTTTTTCCACTGAACTGCGGAGCAGTGAGCGACGAGCACGGCGAGCGATTTCACCAGGACATTGCAACAATGGAGAAATGCTATCAGGGCAAATGGAGCCCATCAATGCTTGCAGACTATTGCTGGACATTTAATGAATACAAGAGACAAGCCAAGAAGCGCCAAGTAGATACTGAATAGGACTAAACTATGTACATAATAGTTTTTTGCCTTTTGTTTCATAATAAATTTTATTTATATAACCCTTTTGCTGATTTTTAAAGTGTTACATAAACAGGACAGGTGAAATATTATCATGTAAAGCAATCATAAACACATGAAAAGACCTAGGTTTACAATTTATGATTAAAACTCTACTATCTACACAATATACATAGACATAAAATGTAAAAACTTAAATATCTTAGAAACAGTAGCCAATCAGTTGTTTTAATTGTCATATTTGAATTCAGCACATCAAAATACATAATAAATAGCACATTTTATCTCTGAAGCAGACAACTTCTCAAAAACTGTAGACCAGTGTTATTTAAATATCTCATAAACAGTGCTTTAACTCAAGGGAAAACATTACTCCAGAGAAGAGGCGCTGGATTAAATAGGAGAGAGTACTGCTGGTAAGAATCCCATTCTTTGCCTAAAACAGGGAGTGGAAGGAGGGATTAACTGTTAAATAGAAGAGCGTCTTCTAAAATAGCACTAAAGAGCACTGGCATAGCCCCTCTGGAGCTCCTGCCAGGAACAGCAGGGGATTGAAGGTGCTGACAAACCTGTTGGGGGTGTGTGAGATTGCTTTGTGCCTGCCTGTACTTGCCTCTAATCAGTGCTGTTCTCCCTCCCTTTAACCAGCACTACATTGACTAGCCAACAAAAAGTAAAAGCCAGTTGTTGCTTAAGCATCAGGAGCAAATTCTATCTAGCCTCTCCCGCTCTGAGCAGAAACAGCATTTTGCCATGTTTTGTGCCAGTTGAAGCACATTTACATTTACAGATACTGAAGACTTGAGTTATTTAGTACTCATAAATTAGAGATGCTATTCGGGTTGCCTGAAATACTCAGAGTTACTAAGCCTGACGCCGCTTGTGAGCAACTCACTGTAACTCTGTAAATACAGTTTTACTCCTTGGCCTGAGCTACTAGTCTTGCAAGTTGGTTTACCTTGAGGAGGAGAAACTGATAGGAGTTGGATATATTCTTTGGTCAAGTCCTGTTTACAAAGAATGTACACCAAGTGCTCTTTCCCTGAACACATTACAAACAGAAGAATGTTTCTCATTATTTCCAAGTCTGCCTCTCCACGTTGTCCTCTGCCCAGGATGCCCGGTGTCTCAGCTCCTTCTCACAGACTTTTCTGCTTCTAACACATACAGTTTACTAAACACAGTCCCCTTCCCCTGCATTTGCAACCATTTCCAGAGGAAACCCTTCTTAATTTCCTGAGGTTACATTTTTTTTCATTTGATCTGGCCTTGCAATGTGGCCCATTGCCTTGGGTGGCAGTTTCTGTTGTTTCCAGCTACCTCACTACATAAAAGGAGCATTTAATTGTCCTATCATTTAGCCTGGGAAAAAAAGCTTTTACCACACACACGTTTTAACCAGATCTGTGTTTGATTTATAGACCAAGACCCACTTGAGGACTGCCAACACCTTCCAACAGGACAGCATCGCCACACTGGTAAATATGCAGATCGTCTCCTCCATCAGAGCAAGTGCACCTGCTAACAAAGTGAGCCCCATAGTTCTAAAAGCACCACTTGGAAGCTGAATTTGTCAGTTATGAGGAACACAGGTGGAGACTTGGGCCTTGTCTACACTGCCACTTTACAGCACTGGAACTTTCTTGCTCAGGGGGGTGAATAAACACCCCCCTGAACGATGCAAATGTCAGCGCTGTAAAGTGGCAGTGTAGACAGTGCTGGTAGCTACTCCCCTTGTGGGGGGGCTTGTGGGTTTGTTGGTTGGTTCATTGATTCTTTTGTGGTTTTTTGTTTCTGTTTTTTATGGTGCTGGGAGTGGAGGACACTAAGCAGCTCCCATAAGGTGCCCAGCATCTTGCAGAACTGTGCCCTACATCCCCCGCTAAGACATGTCATCAAGATTGATGGACTTAAAGGGTTGTTGGTTAGGAGTTAACATTTCAGACGTTCTGACCAGGTCCTGAAAAATCTCTGAAACAAAATCCCAGCTCCCACACTGGCTGGAGTACTCAAAAGCAGCGTAGGAAAGCAGGTGTGCATGCTGTTACATGTGTGTCTCTGAGTGAGATACTGCATGATTCCTTGGGCTGGCTCAGAAAGCAAAAATTACTTTTTTTCATACATTCTTTCCTTCTTCTCCATTCAAATGTGACTTAAAGTTGCTGTACTGCCCTTAAATATCCCACCAGCCATTTAAAAGCTACCTCTCTATGCCTCCATTTCTCCATCTGTAAAATGGGGATAATGATTCCTACCTCCTTTTTAAAGTGCTTAGCAATCTACTGATGTAACATGCTATATAAAGCTGGATATTGTGGAATTTGGAATATGTGAAGAGGATATTTGATTAGTTACAAAAGGGCTGTTAATCTAGTCAGTTTTCTACAGTTTAAGTATCTCTACACTTTGTAATCATTTATCTCAGTAGTAGAGAAAATAACATTTCAGGCATGTGTAACTTTGGAGTGGCATGAACTGTTCGTGTTTTCTGAGCGGTTGGGAGTAAGCTTGCAATGAGAAGCTTATAGCCTATATCGTTCTAACCCCTACAGTCCCCTATAAGTGCAGTTTTGAAAGATCCAAACATGCTCCTTGTTTCTCTTTTAGAATTTGGATCCTGCAGTCACACCCAGTGCTGTTGGAACAATTTTTTATAGTAGGGGTGCTGAAAGCCATTGAACAAAACTGCAAACCCTGTGTATGATGGAAACAACATCAAGCCAGGGGGTGCTGCCGCACGCCTAGTTCCAGCGCTCCTGGTCCCACCATATCTATTGGCTGTGGTCTCATCAGATCCCATATGCTAAGCAGGGTCAGGCCAGTGTAAATATGTGGACTGGAGACACGGGAAAAAACACTAAAGCTGCAGGAAATGTATGCTTTAAAATCAGTATATGGCTTCTTTCCCTTAACATCTGTATGGATGCAATGTCCCAATATAGCTGCAGATCTGACTACCTGAATTCCCCTGTAGTTTTGGTTAAATACAATATTCTTGTTGTCCTATCCTATATTGCTATGTATGGTAATTCACAACAGCTGCTGCCTTCCACTCTAGAGGTCTCAACATATGGTTAGAATCCTAAATGTTATATATGGTAACGGTGTGTATATTTAATAACATTTCTAAAGCATGTTAAGATCCCTCATGAAGAAAGGTGCTACATGTGACAAGTGTGTGTCTTTCTGCTATGAAAAAGAGAATGTTTCACTCTGAATTATTTTTACTGGCTAGATGCCTTTCATGAAATCTTCATACCACTTTCCTTTCAAATTAAATCTTGTAATAGGATTTAATGCTACATGCTGTTAGTTGATTGATTCCTTGAAGCCTTTACAATAGCACAGGGATTCTTCTGTTTGCCTAGAAATTACTACACAAAAATTATAGCTAAAATTTTATTGCAGATGCATTTATTCTCCATTTCATTTTGAATTGTACCTGGAAGCCTTGCAGAAATACACACACACACATATATAGAATTTTCAGATTACCCAAGCAATTTTTTTTTTAATATCTTATGGTGCTGCAATTTTGTTTCCCTCTATCATATAATTTTTAATGCTCATTTCAGCTAATTCTCCCATGCTGCTTAGGTCAAATAATTGGCCAGTGCTTAATCACAGGGTTTTTCTTTCAACAAGTATTTTGCCTCCTCAACTGATGTGTTTTGGCTTATGTTTTGCAATATAGTTAGTAATAGTGGTAACAGTCTGTAGTAGCTACACTGCACTCAGTGTCTGGTGAAAACCTGACCTATAGGTATTGCTGCATTTACCGTGTGTATATGCTAGTTAGAGCACCTCACATCAAATTTTACAACTAGATTTAGTTGAGATGTCCACCTAGTGATACCACAACCAAGAAAGAAATGTTTAAATAGTGGTTCATTCCTATAGCTGGCCCTAGGTGTTCGTTTTCTGGTCCCCTGCAAATGGATGAGCAAAAAACAAAGTCAGAGCAAAGAGCAAAATTAAAGCCTCTATTTGGTGCACTCACATAACCTCAAAGTTTATTTGCATCTGCTGGAAATTGGCACCCAGAGCAACTGGTCTCCTCATCCATCCCTAGGTGTATGTTGCACTACAGCTTGGTCCAAAGATTGTTAATAGTTAAGTTAAGGGTTAATGTCTCTTTTACCTGTAAAGGGTGAAGAAGCTCAGTAAACCTGGCTGACACCTGACCAGAGGACCAATGGGGGGACAAGATACTTTCAAATCTTGGTGGAGGGGATTCTTTGTTTGTGCTCTTTGTTTAGGAGGCTGTTCGCTTTTGGGACTAAGAGGGACTAGATGTCAATCCAGGCTCTCCGAATCTTTCTGAATCAGTCTCTCCTGTTCCAGACTTGTAAGTAACAGCCAGGCAAGGCATGTTAGTCTTATTTTTGTTTTCTCAACTTGTAAATGTTCCTTTTTGCTGAGAGGATTTTACCTCTGTTTGCTGTAACTTTGAACCTAAGGCTAGAGGGGGTTCCTCTGGGCTATATAAATCTGATTACCCTGTAAAGTATTTTCCATCCTGATTTTACAGAGATGATTTTTACTTTTCTTTCTTTAATTAAAAGCTTTCTTTTTAAGAACTTGATTGATTTTTCCTTGTTTTAAGATCCAAGGGGATTGGATCCGGACTCACTAGGAATTGGTGAGGGAAAGGAGCAGGGGATGGTTAAATTCTCCTTGTGTTAAGATCCAAGGGGTTGGATCGGTGTTCACTAGGAATTTGGTGAAAAAGCCTCTCAAGGCTGCCCAGGGAGGAGAAGGTTTTGGGGGGACAGGAACTGTTCCAGACACTGAAATTTCTGGATGGTGGCAGTGTTACCAGATCTAAGGTAGTAATTAAGCTTAGAAGTGTCTATGCAGGTCCCCACATCTGTACCCTAAAGTTCAGAGGGGGGGAGGAACCTAGACACTATTAGATGTGTGATGTTTTAGCAGAATAGTTACACTGCTAAAAGCTCTAATATGGATGCCGTTAGAGTGGTATAAATTATTCCCTTGCCCATACGAGATTTGCTATACTGCTATAAGCACCTTTGTACTGATATAACTGAGTCCCGTAGCACAGACTCAATCTATGCTGATATAATTGAATTGGCACAACTTTCTAATATAGACAATCCCTGAGAGTCTGACCCTGAACATCCTCAATGCCTATTGAATTCCAAGTTCCCCAATAAATCTAACCATAAATATAAAGAAAAATTATCAACTACCCGGTGCTCAGAATGACTGGTGAATGTTTTCCTCCTGGAATTCTCTTTCATGAACTTGGCTGTGTTATTTCAAGGCCCAGGACAGGAATGCGTGAGAGGGGCAGGAGTGGACTGTGTACATACCTTTGTGGAAAACTAAAAGCTACTTTGACACCTCAATGTATGTTTTCTCTTGGATAATGTAGAACAGTGGTTCTGAACCAGGGGTATGGGAACCCCTCGGAGTATGCAGAGGTATGCAGGGGGGTACATCAACTCATCTAGATAGTTGCCTAATTTTACAACAGGCTACATAAAAAGTACTAGCAAAGTTGGTACAAACTAAAATTTCATACAGAAAATGACTTGTTCATATTGCTCTGTATACTATACACTGATATGTAAATAAAATACTTATATTGATTTATTTTACAATTATATGGTAAATATGAGAAAGTCAGCAATTTTTCAGTAAGAGTGTGCTGTGACATACTTGTATTTATGTCTGATTTTGTAAGCCAGTAGTTAAGTGAGGTGAAACTCATGAGTATGTAAAACAAAATCAGACTTCTGAAAGGGGTACAGTACAAGGGTAAGTTTGAGAGCTTATGAATGGAGTGACAGAAAGCAGCCTTGAATCTGGCCTAATATGTCCGGCCTTACCCATTATATGCCAAGAGACAGATTCTGATTATGTGTACACTGGTGTAAAGCCGGTGATAACTCCAGTGAAATCTATGGAATAACCCCATTGTTATACTCCTGAAGATGAGATCACCATTTGACCCTAAGCAAGGAGGGTGAGGTCTATAATTAATAGCAGAATTCAGGGTCTCCACAGCTTTTGTTCATCAGGTCATTATGCTAGTTGGCATCTGATCATGCTCCTAGGTGTGGTAGACTGGAGATCAGGCATGCAGTTCAAAAAGGGGTTCTGTTTGTGTTGCACTTGCTTTCATTTTTGTCCCCTTAATGTCTGCCTGGCCTGATCTGTTTTGCTCCGCTTATCTGGCAGACCATCTGGGCTGGACAAAGGAGTTTCCAAGCAGGATAAAACATGTTGTCATAGACTCTTTCATCGGCACAGACCCAGTGCTGCTATCCAAAGGGCCAGTTATGTATTTGTCTTGGTGGAGCTCAGTAGAACTGTGCTCACTTGGCTGTTTGAAAGGAAATGGAAAAGGGAGGTGATAAAGAGGAACATAGGAAGGCTGCTTTAGAGCACAGAGATGCAAAGGGGAGGTGGTTGTGTCCTAAGGGAACAGAGCCAAGGAGGAATCAAATGCTTTAATCCTTCCCAGTATGAGGCAAAAACCCCACACTTCCCAGTGGCGTTGAGTATCTGGCCCCCTTCTCATATTCTGTACTAGGGCTGATGAACTTGACCTACTAGCCTGCAGGAGCTTTAGGGCTCCTTGGTGTTTTGGGATCTCACAGGATGAGAAGGTGCAGAGGAATATACGTTGTTACAAAATGAGGTTGGTTTTAGATCTGTTCAGAGCTCTCACAGGTTGAGCCCTGCTGGGTGTGCACAAAAGACCTGTACATACTCACAATCTCACCTCCCAGGCTGGGACTGTATCACTCCCTGCAACGACAATGCAAACTGGATGTTGGTCTCTTTATGGCCAAATGTTAGGGCCTCTAATCTCTCTCCCTCCACACCTCATTTGCTTTTGACACTCTAAGACATGTAGTTCTTAAAAGAGTGTCCTCCGTTGGTGGTCACTCATGATTTTCCTACATTTCTCTTTGTGTCTTCACTATTTTTTTTGTGGGGTGAGTGGGTCCTTCTCTCACTTCCACTTTCCATGGTAGTCCCACAGCACTCTGACTTTGGCCCATTTCTCTTTTTTCTCTGCACCTCTTAGCTAAATGATCTCATCTGTTGACATGGTTGGTGTTGGCTACCATCTTCATCCTGATGACTCTCAGATCTACTTTGCCAGTTGTGACCTTTCTCCCTCCACCAAATCCTGCATTTCAGCTATTCTTTCTGACACTTCCTGATGGATATTTTGCTAATAGTTTAAACTTAACCTGGCCAAAGGGGGGCCCTGGATGCCATGTAATGCCAATAATTCTTTGAACTTTTCATTTTCAGCTAGCTATTTCCCTGTAGGCATCATGGCAGAAGTAGATCATCAAGAGGGGGAAATTGGAGAATGGTCTTGCAGATGAGCTCTTTGAGGGTCTTTGGGGAAAGGCACAGATGGGTTTTGAGAGGGCAGAGAGCAATACAAAACCAGATCAGAGAAGTAGGAAGGGGCTGAGTTAGGCAGGCCTCTGCAGTTGGTTGGTAGAAGCTTGAACTTGATGCTGTGGAGCTGATGGCAGGTGACATAGTCTGTATGTGGGCAAGGAACACTATCTTAGTGGCTGCTTTTTGAATAAACCAGAAAGGGACAAGGTAGGTATCTGGCAGGCCCGAGAGGAGAGTGTTGCCATAGTTGAGATGGGAAGTGAGGACTTGGATGAGAGATTTGGATGTAGGGGTAGAAAGAAAAGGAATGAGTGATGCTGAGGAATAAACTCTTAATTTTTTTTAGTCCAACTTTAATGTTTAATAGAAGCATGTGAAAGTATTTCTCTCTGTACAGAACCAACTGTAAACAGCAGAAGAAACCAGTGAAGACTGTTTTCAGTGGTATCAGATGATAGAAAAAGGAGTAATGGTCTCAAGTTGCAGTGGGGAAGGTTTAGATTGGATATTAGGAAAACTTTTTTCACAAGGAGGGTGGTGAAGCTCTGGAATGGGTTACCTAGGGAGGTGGTGGAATCTCCTTCCTTAGAGGTTTTTAAGGTCAGGCTTGACAGAGCCCTGACTGGGATGATTGAGTTGGGGTTGGTCCTCCTTTGAGCAGGGGGTTGGGCTAGATGACCTCCTGAGGTCCCTTCCAACCCTGATATTCTGTGATTCTATGAAAAGTGATATGGGTTAAAAAACGCTGTTTTGTCCTTGGGAGCTTTGTGACCACATTACAGAGCTGCTGTGTCTGTCACGTGTAGGCAGCAGTCGGAGAGGATTTTCAGTGGGTTTGTCTTTCTGTGTAATGTGTTTCTTCCTCATGGAAGCTGTTAACTTCTTGGCGCTCTCATTATCCCTGTACTCTCTGCCTGCTTAATTTAGGTGATCAGCATAAGTGTTCATCTTGCCTCATATGGCCCTTGAGCTGACGAAGCTGGCCTGCACCTGACCCTTCGTGAACTTCCTCCTTTCTGTTGCGTTGCACTCGAATGTGAGACTAAGGGACAGTTTTTGAATGCTGGAATCTTTGGAACCACATCCTCTCATACAGCTCTTTACGAAGCTGTCCACTCATAGACTCATAGGTCAGAAGGGACCAATATGATCATCTAGTCTGACCTCCTGCACAAGGCAGGCCACAGAACCCCACCCATCCAATTTTATAACAACCCCTAACCCAGGACTGAGTTATTGAAATCCTCAAAATTGGTTTGAAGACCTCAAGCTGCAGAGAATCCACCAGCAAGCGACCCATGCCCCACGCTGCAGGGGAAGGCGAAAAACCTCCAGGGCCCCTGCCAATCTGCCACTCTTGCATCTCTGTTGAGAACTAATGGCAGCAGGGCCCAGCTTTTTATTGTGCAGTTCTATGCTGCTTAGCACAGTGGGGCCTTGATCCTCCCAGGGGGCCCCTATGCACTAGCACAGTACAAATAATAAATTGTAAAAATAGCATTGACTGAAAACATTAATGCTGACCTATTCAAGCATTGATCATCTAAGTGAGACAAAACTTATATTTCTTGTGTCTTAATGGGCCAGAGAGAGTCTCCAAATCCATACAATTATCTCAAGGATGTGAATTTGGGAGTAAATAGCTTACCAGAGTTTAAAGAATTAGCTCTTGGAACAATTACAAGGGTAATGCAGCTAATGCATGTGGATTTTCTGCATTGCGCAGACGTGACAGCAGGCCCAACAGAGTAGGGTTGCCAACTGTCTAATAGCGCAAATGGAAACACCCTTCTCCTGCCCCTTCCCCGAGGCCCCTCCCCCTGCTCACTCCAGCCCTCTCCCTCCATTGCTCACTTGCTCTCCTCCACCTGCGCTCATTTTCACTGGGCTGGGGTAGGGGGTTGAGGTGCGGGAGGGGCTGCAGGCTCTGGCCTCGAGGGGATGGGGTCAAGGGGTTCAGAGTGTAGGAGGTTGCTCTGGGCTGAGCCTGGGGCTTGGGGTGCAGGACAGGGTCAGCAGGGCAGCATTTACCTTGGGCAGCCCCGGAACGCGACCAGCACATCCCTATGGCAGTGTCTCCTAGGTGTGAGGAGGCCAGGGAGCTCTGCACGCTGTCACTTCCTGCAGGCACTGCCCCCGCAGCTTCCACTGGCCACAGTTCTTGGTCAATGAGAGCTGTGGAGTCGGCACTTGGGGCGGGGGCAGCATGCGGAGATCCCTGTCCTCCCACCCCCAGGGGCTGCAGGTACAGTGCCAACCGCTTCCAGGAGCAGCACCGAGCGAGGGGAAGTAGGAAGCCTTCCTTAGCCCTGTGGAGCTGCCGGACTGCGAGTGCCCCAAATCTCCCGGTTTGGCTGCAATAGCCTCCGGGAAATAGGGCCTGATTCCAGGAGACTCCCAGTGAAACCAGGAGGATTGGTAACCCTACAACAGAGAGAAATATTAGAGACAATGAACTGGGAAAAACATTAAGAAGGGATTCTCTCTACTAACTGGAGGTGCTGCTGCACCCCCTAGCTTGAAATCATTTCCATTGTATGCAGAGTTTTTTACAGTTTGGTTCAATGGCTCACAGCACCCCCATTAGAAACATTGTTCCAGCACCTATGCTACGAAAGGGATTCAGGTTGACAGTTCTTTCACTGATGGTGTCAAGGTTCTTTCCCCATTCTGAACTTTAGGGTATAGATGTGGGGACCTGCATGGACACTTCTAAGCTTAATTACCAGCTTAGATCTGGTATCGCTGCCACTATCCAGATCCTCCGTCTGGAACACCTCCTTTCCTCCCAAAACCTTCCCCTCCCAGGGTAACCTTGAGAGATTTTTTCACCAAGTTCCTGGTGAACACCGATCCAACCCCTTGGATCTTAACACAAAGAGAATTTAACCATCCCCCCTCCTTTCCCCCACCAATTCCTGGTGAGTCCAGTTCCAATCCCCTTGGATCTAAAAACAAGGAAAAATCAATCAGGTATTAAGAAAAAGGCTTTTAATTAAAGAAAAGAAAGGTAAAAGAAAACCCTCTGGGAGAGATTAGCATACCAGCTACTCTCACAGACAACAGATTCAAAACAGAGAGGAGGTTCCCCTGGGCACAAATTTAGTTACACAAAAAATACCCAAATACCCAATTTTGATAATTCCCTTAATGGTACCAAGACGAGTTACAAAGAAAATAAACATAAACCTATTTATCCCTTTCTAAAACTTACTACTCTGATAAGAGGCTGGTTCCTTGATCTTTTTCACTCCGGCTGAAACTGAGACTCTCAACAAAGGAAAACGTCCCTCCTTCCTTTTGAAACATCTTGTTCCTCCATTGGTTCCTCTGGTCAAGTGTTAGCTAGGCTTGGTGAACTTCTTAATCCTTTACAGGTAAAAGAGGCATTAATCTTTAACCATCTGTTTATGACAGATGGGCTCCAGGGCTTCCTTGCTGGCCTCTAGCTCCTGCTTCCCGTGGTGCCCCTAGAGTGGGAGATGATCTATAGGGGCCCATGTGCTAGCTAAGGGTCTGTTGAGGCTCCTGACCCAGTGTTCTCCACAGCCCTTTTGCAGCTCCCAGGCATTCCTAGTGCAGCTTCTTGCTGCTGTAGTGGCAGAGTGTAGGACTTAGGATATTTGTGTTGGTTTTTGGCCGGCTGCCAACATTTTTTGGAACTGTCAGTGAGAAGGGAAATGGTGATTTATTTCTTTATTTTTAAGTTGATATCTCAGCCAGCCATGATTGGAATTGCCTGGGAGGAGAAACAAAAAAAGGCACGTCTCTAACCTGAGCGCCTTCTGCCTGCCAAATTTCCAAAGGTCTGCTGCAAACAATGGCGATGTTTGAGAAAATCTAAGTTCATAAGACTCTTTTGTAATAGAAAGACACCACCATCCTCATACAGGGGTCACTACCCACTCCCTCTGTGAGTTAGAAATAAAGGGAACAGGCTGTCAAACCATAAACAGACACCATTTCTCCTTATTTCATAACTGTCAGGTTACATCCTGTCTAACTATATGTGCTTAGTTTTTGCAGTCAGATCACAGTAATGACCCCACCCTGAGTTCCACAGAAGGCACAAGTCTGGAATAAAATGCTATTTTTAGTTAAATATAGGGTGACCTTTTGTCCCATTTTTAAAGGGACAGTCCCATTTTTGGGGATTTTTTCTTATATAGGCGCCTATTACCCCTCCACCTCCTGCTCCATTTTTTCACAGTTGCTATCTGGTAACCCTAGTTAAAACATAAAACATATCTGAGCTTTACTTCTGCAAGCTGTACTGTGTAAACAGACCATGCAGTTGTGTAGAGTCCTCCTGAAATCAACAAAGGTTCTGCAAAGGCTCAAAGGTCTGGCAGCACAGGGCCAATGCCTCTTTAGATAAGCACCTAATGCGCGTTTGTGTGGTATAAAATGTCCTGTTCTTTGCTATGCTTACTTCAGAAGCTAGTTTTTCAGTGTGCAGCATCATGACGACAATCCGTACAATCAACAAGCACTTCCTTGTAAAAAGTATACTTCTCCAGAACAAATTCTACAGGGATATATAGTGATTATAGTGATATTATTTTCATATTTTAGTGGTTAAAAACTCTTTGTAGATCTTAAAATAAGCTTTTAAATTCAGGAAATGATTCTGTGTTACTGATGGGGGGTGTTTATAATAAAGATGTATTTTTCTTGTAAGATTTAAAACGTGTTTGTATCTCTTTTGGGGGCAACCACAAATTGTGTTGAGTTTTGTTTAGCACTATGAACAAACCTTTCCACAGGTGAAGAAACTATAGTTGAAGAAATCTGTGGGATTTACAAAGTCTTATTTGGGATGTCCTTTTTAAAAAATAAAATAAAAGGAATGCTGAACATAGATCCTGACTCTGATTTCATACTTGTTACTAGAAATTGTCTGGCTAACTATTTAAAAGTGAAGTTGAAATCTAGCTCTCTGCCCTGATCCAATCACTAGCTGCTCACAGAACAGAAGGAAGTTTGCCTCTTTGCTGTTGCAGGTAAGCAACTTTACTAGGGTGCACGGATTTCCTAACCAGTCTGAAAGGATGTAATCTGGATGAGTATTCCTGTTTGGTCCATGTCCCACAGGATGTCACAAGAAGAACCCAGTGAAGATGAGCTCAGATCCCTACTCTGGCTTCAGCTGCTGCTCTCCTCCTCTCCCTACCACCTGTTATGAACATTATGAACAGGAAAAGCAAGCAGCACCTGGAGATGGTACTGTGGAACATTCCTTCTGACTCTTTCATAACGAGTACCACTCTCACGTCGACATAGCACTGTCTACACCAGCGGTGGGCAAACTTTTTGGCCCGAGTGCCTCATCTGGGTATGGAAATTGTATGGCAAGCCATGAATGCTCATGAAATTGGGGGTTGGGGTGTGGGAGGGCTCCAGCTGGGGGGGTGGGCTCTGGGGTGGGGCTAGGGATGAGAGGTTGGGGGTTCAGGAGAGTGCTCTGGGCTGGGACCGAGGGGTTTGGAGGGCAGGAGGGGGATCAGTGCTGGGGCAGGGTTTTGGGGCATGGGAGGGAGTCAAGGTAGCAGGCTCCGGGTGACACTTACCTCTAGCAGCTCCCAGAAACAGTGGCATGTCCTCTCTCTGGCTCCTATGTGAAGGCACATCCAGGCGGTTCTGCACGCTGCTCTGTCTGCTGGTGCTGCCCCTGCAGCTCCCTTTGGCCATGGTTCCTTGCCAGTGGGAGCTGCAGGATGCAGCACTTGTTGTGGGGGCAGCATGTAGAGCCCCCTGGCTGCCCCTACTTGTAGGAGCCAGAGGAGGGATGTGCTGTTGCTTCTGGGAGCCATGCACCCCAACCCCACTCCCCAGCTGAAGCACTGGAGCAGGGCAAGACCCAGACCCCACTTCCCAGCAGGAGCTCAAGGGCTGGATTAAAACATCTGGAGGGCTGGATGTGGCCCTCAGCTGTAGTTTGCCCACTTCTGGTCTATGCGAAAGGTTAGGTTGCTATGACTGTGTTGCTCAGGGATGTGGATTTTCACACTGCAGAGTGATGCAGTTTTAGCCATGTACATTTTGTATTGTAGACCTGAGCTTAAAGAAGCAAGAAGCCCCTGCTGGGACTGCACCTTCTCCTCTGGATCAATATGCGGGCAGAGGTGAGAGAATCTACATGTTCCCCCATCCCAGTCCCCCATCCTAGCTCCCCTAGTGCCCCCCTCATATAATGTGTATTCAATTTAAAAACCTTACTGTTCTTGTGCACTACACCTCAGCTAAGGGGTGGAAGGGCGGTGTTCAGTAAACTGAGTTTAATTTCCCTCTTGCTTTGGTTTTCGCTAGGAAGCTGTGAAAAGGAATGTTAAGAAGGTTGGCACTGTGAAAACAATGCTATTTTTTCTAAATAGGGAAAATACAAGCACTCTTTTGTGGACAAGAGGTCAGTAAACAGGCTATTATGATACATATTTCCAAAGCTACCAGATATTTAAAAGATATTTTTAACTGAAAGGCCATAATGGAAAATGTAAGAAGGGATAGGCAGTGAGTGCATAGAGGTTTTGAATCACAGTTCCTTGTGATTAAGATATTACTCCTTTGAGGTAGTTAAACTTGTTTTAAACTTGACAACTTGCCATTGCAGATAAGACCTTCACATCCAGGACCCGCAGAGGATGAAATGAGTGGATGTGAGGGAGGAAGGTGGTTACATGGTTAAAGCACCAGCATAAGAGTCAGAAGTTGTGGGTTCTGTTTTCAGCTCTGCTTTTGGGTCTACCACAGATTCGTTGCATTCTTTATTTGTATTAGTAGAGAGCCCCTGAGCCTTAGTCATGGAGCAGGACCTCAGTGTCCTAGGTGCTGTTTAAATGCAGCTTCCAATCTGGTGTTATGCATGAGCAACCTTAAGAGATGCTGAATTTAACTCCTTGGTGCTTGACTTTACAACTTAAATCAATTTTTACTGAATACAATTTCCTAGTATTTTTTAAACAGCTCATTAATTCTGTTATGTACAACTGGAAACCCCTCCCCTGCACACACTACCACAGACAGCTACCACTTCATCTTCAGAACTCTATTAGCTCATCGGCCACTGGGTTTGTATGCTGATTTGGCTGGAGCTCAGCCCAACTCTGCCTCTTGCCACCATCACCTCCCCCATGGAATGGGGCTGTACCTGCCTGGGTTAGTTCCCCCAGCTTGAGTGATGTACTGGGAGAGGAGGGGGTGGTGGTCATGTACTGACTTTGAGAGTGTGATTGAATGAAGCTCAGCCTGCTTCTTTCCTTCCCTGCCCTGTGACAGCTCCCAGTCATTCCCAATGCATGGGCTGAGTCTCATAATAGCCCTGTTCCATTATTGTGGCAGGTTAAATGTTTTCCTGGGCATGTTTCACTGACATTTTCAGTAGTTGATAACTCAGCCAAACCTGAATGGAATTTTATGAGGCCAAGAAAAGGCACATCTCTAACCCAAGGGCTTTCTTCTTGACCAATTTCCAAGGTCTACAGCAAACAATAGCCATGTGGAAATGTCTCAGGAGAGGTCACACACATGTTTTATAAATAATGGGTGGTGCTAGGCAACCTCAATGAGAGTCACTTCCTGCTCGTCCAATGACTTAGAAATAAAATAGCTTGTGAAGGAGAAAATGTCACCAGTCCACATCCTCAATTCCACATAGTCATCATTAGCGGTGAGGTCATTGCAGTGATGTGACCACATAATTCCACAAACAGATGAGTTCTAGAGTACTAGCTTCATTTCTTTTATATTTTAACTAAAAACGTAGGCCCCACTTCTGCATGTGAGCAGAGCCCTGCATCAGTATGAAGCCCCATTTAAATCTGCTGCTGGTCTGCAAAGACGCAAGACTTTGCTGGCATAGAACAGATTAGAGGAAGGGGGTCTTAGGGCATGCCCACATAGTGGGAATTTTGTGGATTAAATTGGGTATGTTGTTGTGGAATAACTATTTTGAAATAAGTGCATCCTCACAGATTTTTTTTTTTAGCTACTTCCCTCTGAATTCGTGCATACGAATCACACTAACTAGTAGAAATAAGTGCTCTGCATTCTGGGAAGGCATCCTATGGAGCTTTGGTCCACTGCTAGGCTCTACGCATTTTGGGATTCTTCTCATGGCATGTTGAGGGATGCTCTCCAGAAACCGCTGGCATTCTGAGTCTTGAGTTAACAGTGGCAAAGTCCCATGATTCCTCTGCTCACATCCCATCATTCAGCTGTTTGGTGAGTCAGCGCATGGAGTCAAAGAGCATGAAGGAGGCATAGCTGGGCACTGGGGACCAGGTAATTATTAATGCGTAGAGGCTAATGCACATGTGTGACCAGAAGCACCTTGTATTCACCCCCTACATGCTATTGTAATAATCTTTGCACAAAGGATGCCTTGTAAGGTATCATTTGAAAACTCATAATTCACTGATTAATATCACAGTAAGATGTGTGTGGCATTATATGTAAAGTTAAGAATTTTGTTGCCTGGCTATCTCACGGAAGGAATTTGTACTCAAAAACGCTCTCAAGGACTTGCATTTCCAAGGGGGAAATGAAATGTAAAAGTGAAGGGCAAACATCCAGAGCCACTACTCTCTCCCTGTCCATCTCCCTTTTTATACCTGAGAAGACCAGAAGAAACAGCTGCTGGACTTGAGGGAGGTGTTCTGACCTGAAAAGTTCAGTCTGTAATGCTGACAGAATGGGGTAAGGACTTCACTTTTGAATCAAGTATAGTTTAAGTTTAGCACCAGAAAGCTTTTTAATCTTTATTTTTCATGTAACCATTTCTAACTTTCATGTATCATTACTTGTACTTCCTTAAAATCTATTTCCTTGAAGTTTAAATAAACCTGTTTTTATTATTTAATTGAAACGAATCCAGTCTAATTAAGTTACATTGTCTGGGTACCTCAATTTGAGATAGCAAGTTGTTGTGTATTGTTTCCTTAAAGGGACAATAAAACTATCTCTGGACTGTCCAGATCATTTTGTGGGGTGGGGGGCATGCTCTGTACCTTGGGAGAACATCCAGTACCCCCCTGTCAAATGATTGTGTGGTATCCAATGCAAAGTTTGTCATGTTGGATGTCTTCGGAAGGCTCAGGATGTACCGAGCATTGTTGTTATAGTGATGTAATAGCTATGTTATGGGTTATAATTCTATCTATATAGTTATGAGGCTGAAAATGTATCCTAATGGCTTAAAGCAAGCCCAGACAAAGACTCTCAAGAGCAGAGAGGGAGTTCACACCTCATCAGGCCAGGTCTGGGATAAACCCAGCCCAGCCTCACAGGAACAAAAGACGCTGGCATAGGCAGAAACAAAAGAATTAGTTAGATTCCCGAGGGAGTCACCCCCCCCCTTCCTTTGGTCAGTTTGGAACTGTGATGAGGTAATGCTCACCTGACTCTGAAGGGGTGGGGGAAGTCAAGAGGGAAGAAAGAACATGATAAAAGGGGGAGACATTTACCATGCTCTCTTTCTATCTTCCACCTACACCTGCAGACACCATACAAAATGACGGAAGCACAGATCAAAGGGGAGAGCTTGGCTGAAGAGCAACCAGACAGCCTGTTGTGAGAAGCATCTAAGTTTGTAAGGGGATTGAAAGATCAGCTTAGAATGCATCCTGCTTTTATTTCATTGGACCAAATCTGACTTGTTATGCTTTGACTTATAATAATTTAAAATCTATCTTTATAGTTAATAAATGTCTGTTTATTCTACCTGAAGCAGTGTGTTTGGTATGAAGTGTGTCAGAGACTCCTCTTGGGATAACAAAAGGGGGGGGAAAGTGAACAGAGTTAGATTAGTACAAACAGTAGGTTTTATATCTTTAGAAAGAAACAGCTCGGGCCAGTGCAGCTCCTGGCAGCAGCCCCGGGGGAAGGCTGTTGCACAGAGATACAGACTGGAAGGAAAACCCCTGGAGGGCTTTAAATGTTTCAATTTTACATTCTAATGAACAAAAGCAAAGGAGGGGTAGATCTGGTGGGTGGTTCCATGAGCAGCTGCCCCTCCCTGTAATGTGCCCACGGCTGCACCCACAAAGACACACGTGCAGTGGGGGTGAGCCAGCCCCTTCCATGTATGTGCCTGGGCAGGACCCCTGGCCTCCTGGGACACAGGCTCGATGCTGATCCCTGGGGCGAACCAATAACTCAGGGACCAGCGCAGCATCTTCTCCCCACCCCAGCACTGGCTCCTCTGACAGCTCCGGGCTGCAAAGCAGAGGCACAAGCCCCGCCCCTTTTGAACGTCCTTCGCCCCCAGTTCTAAGGCCCCGCCCAATCCTCTCATGGTCACGCCCCTGCTCCCGCCCCCATCTCCAGCTGTCCCCGAGCTCCGGCCCCGACGGCGCTGGAGCGAGTGGTGGCGCTCCAGAGGCTCCGCTGCCGTCCCCGCCATGGTCTCGGCTCCGCGCTGCCGGCCTGGCGCCCGGGAGCTCCTGGCGCTGCTGCTGCTGCTGCCCCTGCCCGGGGCTCGCGGTGAGTCGCGGCGGCCCCAGCAGCGGGCGCTGCCCCGGTCTGTGCTGGGCCGGCGAGCGGGGACCTGCTGCTGCCCCGCACTGGCGGAGCGGGGGGTGGAGCGGGGGGCGGCGAGCCCCGCCCGAGCGGCACCGCCCCACTGGCTGCCGGGCGCAGGGGCTCCGGGCCCTGGGGAGCGAGCGGCCGCGGGGCAGCCCGGGCCGAGTGACAGGTGTGAGCGGGCGGGCAGCGGGCTCGGCCCCACGGCCCGTCGGGGCGGGTGTTAAGGGATGAATCTCTCAGGCTCGAGTTGGCCACTACCTGGCTCACTTGGAGTGTGGGTGGGAGCTGGAGGGTTGCTTAGGCTGGAGCTTGTCATGCAGTGGGGACTCAGCTGCTCTGTGCTGCTAATCCAGTCGCTCTCTGCATCTCCACCTTTCTTTTGCAGCGTGGTTGCTCTCCCTAGGCTAATTCCTGTTTAGATAACTTGACCTAGCACAGCAGTGAAGATGCCTTTAGTTTCAACCCCTGGCTGTGGGAAGCTTGTCTGTTCTCATAGGCTACTGGAAAACCCGAGAAACCCCTCACAATGGGGCTCACCTGCCTGTGGCAGGTCCCTGTGGCATCTAAGGCATGTCAGGATCCTTTTCAACTAAGGCGGCTGTGTGAAATTATTTAAAATAAATCTCTCTCCTGTTAAATGAGTGTGTTCTTATGTTTTTCTGGTAGGTCAGTGTGGGGCCCCACCAACACTCAGTCGTGCTGTATCCCGTGATACTAATGGCAGAGAGAGCTTCCCTATCAGAACGGAAGTGACATACAAATGCCATGATGGCTTTGTTAAAATCCCTGGAAAGTCAGACACTGTCGTTTGCCTTTCAACCTCAGAGTGGTCAACCATTGGAGAGTTTTGTAATGGTAAGTATTTTATTTTCTCTGGAACAAATTTGCTGGGGCCACCCTTCACTGATGAAAATGTCAGACTTTCCCCCACTGAATAGGTCTACTCAAAATTAGTTGTAATAACTAGTTTCAATTTCCTTGCTGGATCAGTGACAATATACAATTAACCTGCTTATTCAAGAATCTTGTTACAAAGCAATCTGTGAACATCCGTCAGTGAGACAACTTGTGCTTGATTCAGGAATGTGCAGTTTAGATGGACAGGAATGGGAAGTAATTTTCTATTTGAGTTTTGACTGCCCAGAAATAGATGGGGATGCTTTCATCCTCAGGATGCTCATACAATTTTGCTACATCACCAGGCAAATGTGAAATAAGGCTGTTTTGAAAATGATTTACCTGCATAGTACCACTTATATTACAAAATTGTATAAATGTCCTGGCCAATGGGAGCTGGGGGCGCAGTGCCTGTGAGAGAGAGTCGCACGGAGCCAATTGCGCGCCTCTGCCTAGGAGCTGGACCTGCTGCTGGCTGCTTCCGTGGCGCAACACGATCCGCAGTGCCAGGAGAGGCAGGAAGCCTGCCTTAGCACCCCTGCTGCACCGCTGACAGGGAGCCACCTCAGGTAAGCCCGCGCCCCAATCCCCTGCCAGGCATGAGCAGCTGAGAGGAAGAGGATTTTGTTCAATCAGTGGCGACTGAAGATGTGGAGAAGGAAAGATTTGCGAGGAAACCACAAGCTCTGTGTTTGCCATGTGCAGTTTAAGCTACTGGCAGGGAATCCAAACAGGAGTTTTCTGAGTTGTCAATATAACGATTGCGTCCAGAGCTGTGAGAGCAGATAGGATCGCAAAGATGGGTGCACAAGGAAAAGAGGGTGGGCCAAGGAGAGAATCCTCGGAGATTCTCACTGCTCGGGCCAGGGTGTGAGGGAGTTGGAGGATCCACCAAACTAGACCTGAAAGTATGAGATGGAAGAGTCAGGAGAAAAACCGTGAGAGGCTGGAGTGGCAATAGCCAGTAGATGATCGGATTAAAAGAAGCAGAAATGCTTGATGGTGTCCAAGGCACTAAGAGGTCCAGGAGAATGGGGTGGGGTAGAGGCCCTGGGAATTGTGTGAGACTTCAATAAAGTGGAGAGGATGGACACAGACTGGAAAGGGTCACAAGGTTAGAGTTGAAGATGACAACTGTGCAGTGGTTGTAAACAGAATGTTCAGTTAGAATTGGAGATGAGGAGCAGGGGGGAAATCTGTCTTTCTCTTTCTATAAGCCTCAATCTACTAATGCCTTTCTCTCTCTCTCAGCTCCTTCCTTTTCCTTTTTTTTACTCAGTTCATATCACTCACTGCTTGGAGCAGCTCCCAGTTAGCTTTGTCCAAGCTCTTTGCTTTTCCTCCTTAAAAATAATTTGAAAAAAATCTCCCTTCCCCTACATATTTTGCAAAGTGTCCTGCTCTAATGCTCTTATGCTGTTTTGTGCCTGTACTGTAATAGCTGCTGCTGCCTCTAAATCATAAACTTTTGGGGCAGGGTACATGTTAGGTACCCTTCACTTATGTTACAGAGCTGTGTGCACTTAGTGTTTCTTTGTTTTTTAAAAGTGTGTGTGTGTGAATATATAAATAGAAAGGCATAAAATTGTACTTTTAACTTACTTAATAGCTAAATCTTTCAGACCCTGTGTCTTTTTCTTTTCTTGCTAGCTAGCTGTGGTGCCGCACCAAGGTTAAAATCTGCTGCCTTAAGGAAGGAAGATGAGGCGAAGAATTACTGTCCTCCTGGGAGCACTATGAATTATGTCTGTCGTCCAGGATATGAGAGCACCGAACTGAGACCTGTCATTACTTGTCTTGAGAATTTAACATGGTCAGAAGCCCCTGAGTTCTGTAGAGGTGAGTGTCTCTTTTTGTCACTTTTCTCTCTCCATTGAGCAAGTGGCCCTCTGTGAACAGATGAGTGTTTTCTGTTAAGCAGCTGGTTCTCATTTCAGCAGCGGCTTGTCAATGTTAGTTTAAAAAACCTTTTTTTCAGGTTTTGACATAAATTTTCAATTACGCTTTAAATGGGGAGAGAGAAAGCAAAATGAGTACTATTGAACGTTAGACAGCACTTGCAGTAGTTAAGCTTTTCGTTGTGTTGGTTGTTCATCCCAGCAGCAATAGGAAATCATAAATAATGCAATACGGTTAATATTGTACTGTGGTAAATATCTATTTAAAAATGGTGAGCACAGTATCCCTGGAAGCTATATGTGAAGAAGAATAATAGTAATATTTTTGTTGTTAAAATTCACACATTTCAAAATTCTAGCCTCAGAGACCACTCATTCAGCATACAGTTCAACCAAACTGAATCACTGTATTAAAAAAATGAAATATTGAATAACTATATTATGGCAAAGTTGTTCAAATATCAAAATACATAACAAAACTTAATTGACGAATGGCCTGCGTTGTGAAGAATTCTATAAGTCTTGGCAAAGCTACTTATATTTAGTCTATATTGATATCTGTTGTATTACATGCAAAAACCTATGTTAATACAGGGTGAGAGGAAGGAGCCAACTGAGTGATCACCCTTAACAGCAGTTCCTTTTATGTATGTGTTATATTCTGTTTGACAAACACAGACTATATCTTAAAACTGATGTGAATTTCTTGTGCAGTCTTAGACTTAAGTAGTCTGATATGCCTGCTTAGGAAAATACTTGATGTATATAATAGGCTGTATATTTTTATGTGAAAAAAATCCTTGTCCACATCAAGGACGGAGATGTTTTCCCAATATACTTATTAGTGGTATTTGCTTTGGCACCCTGAATGCAGCATGTCTCTTCTGTTTGGCATGTGGACATGGTGAATTTCTGATAGTGTGTTCTTTATGGTAATAAGTGTCTGGCATCAGAGAAAACATCACAAGTAACTCCCTGTACCAGGTAGGAGGAATCTCTGCCATTGAAGTTGACAAACTGATAGAATTAAACACTTAATGTGGACAGTAAGAATATCCACAGTTAGGTAGGAGAGTGAACTAACTGGACTGCTGGTCTGCCACTGCCAGAGTCCAGGGTGGCCAAACTTACTGACCCTTTGAGCCGCATACAACAATCTTCAGAATGTCAAGAGTTGAAGCAGGAGGCACCTGCTGGGGCTCAGGGCTTCAGCCCTGCTCCTGCTGAAACCCTGAGACCCGCCTCCATGATGGGCATAAGCTCCCAGCCCACCACCCTGCTCCAAGGTAGAGGTCCCAAGAGTCTGGTAGGAGGGCTCCATGAACTGCACTTCAACTGTAAAAGAGCCACAGTTTTGCCACCCCGGCCATAGTCTCTTATAAGTCTGTTAGAGTTTGTTGCATAACACGCTAACATTGATCTTGTTCTGTGCTAGGGAAATCTTGTGGTGTTCCAAAAGGACCAGAGCATGGCAGAGCTGTTGTTTTAACAAATGACCAGTATGGTGCAAGAGCAGACATCATTTGTGATGAAGGGTGAGTGTTGGGCAATTGGCGCTGATTCATTCACAGAGCTTAGTTTGATGTAAAACTACTGGTGAACAGTGGAAAATTAATAATAGAAATTCCAATCTAATTTAAAAACCTAATCTGAGCAGGTGCTGCAGATCTGCTGTCCTGGCTTCAGGGCCCTATTGAAAAAGTATAACCTTCAAGCTGAATTTGGCCAGGTGTAGATCATGATCCCTCAGTCCTCCAGCTGAAAGATTAAGTTGGGAGGAAGCAGGTGCAGCTACGGTGTCATGGGGTGTGATTCAGTTTGTTCAAGCTGCTCTTGGGGGAAAAAACTACCATAATATGTGATTGGGTTGTAGTTTCATTGGATTATGCAGGTACTTTCTGGACATCAGAGTAATTGAACAGGGAAGCACATGGCATGAGCATGGATGTCTTCGTTTTAATTCATGTATCATTTTGTTTTTCACTGCATCACCCATTTCAGTGGTATGTACAGGGTTAGATTCCCTGTGTTAGGATCATAATGATTGGGAGGGGCTGGTTATGGAATAAATTGTCTAGGGAAGTTGTGAAATCTCTGTCATCAGAGATTTTTAAAATATCAAATCACTTTACAAAGGGCAGCAGTATTGTTTACCCCATTTTACAGGTAGGGAATCTGAAGCGCACAGGGGAAGTGACTTCCCACAGGCCAGAGGCAGAAATGAGAATGGAATCCAAGTTTCCTGAGTTCCAGTCTAGTGGTTTTTTCCTCTCGCCAATACTGCACCTGAGTTGCACCCACAAGAATGTCCAAGCTATTGTTGTGATTCTTCACATTTTCTTCTGCAGAAGTGTACAGGAGTTCCACACCTTGGAATCGTGTCTGCCAATGAAAGCTTTGGGTTTAAATGGGCTGATGATGCTTGGACATTGAGATGTTCGGGTTTTGAAAGAGTGGCAGCAGCAAGACAGACCTGGGGCAGATGTCTTCTCTCCCTGTTGTTGCTGTCAGCACAAGTGGCCTTTGGGTGTAATGTTTTAAGTTGGAAGAAAAGCAGTAGCCACCTGGTCACAAATGATGTTCATGTCTATCCTTTTGATCCCTGCTGTTTCAGCAGACTGTTGAAAGAACCTGAAGAAACCAACCTTACTAGGTGCACCTCTCATCTGATTCTCTAAATAAGGCCACAACCTTTAGCCTGTGGTGTTAAAGGAAGTAGTGAAGGCTAAGTGACTGCATTGCCAGTATGCAGTACTTCCTCTGTAAGAGTTAGCTAGCGGTCTAGCTAAGTGTGTCTTGGATGTGGACTGTTGCCAACTCTTTGGTAGAAGAGCAGAGTTAAAATAGGAAGAGGGATGATGGAACTCAGAAGGCTGAGCTACTGACTTCCAGAATGACAGAGATACCCCTTTTAGTACTTTGCTCCCCACAAGGGAGGTGTGACGCAACCTCCTACTCTGAAAATCCAAACATCTTTGACATGCGAACACTTTGAGAAGATTAACAGTCTGGAAAATTACCAATTTCCTTAGTGTTTTTCAAATTCTGGATCTTATTTAGGGACTTCTTCCACCTTCTGGAGATGTAAGAAATAAGAAGCATTAAAAAATGTAGAAATGAGGGACTTACTTGTTTCCCTTTGCTAAGGTTTAACAAAGATTTTGCCCAGAAATTCCCAAGCATCTAGCTAGTGTAGACTTTAAGGGGAAGGATTCACCTGCTAACATGGTCTCTGCAATCTTATACCCACCCATTTGCTTGTTCTACATTGATTTTAACTACTCAACATTCTTTGGTCCTAGGGGTCATGTTCGTACTTTAAATTAGGAATGACCGTACTGGGTCACTTACTGGCAGAAAGATCCCCTTTTCCAAAATTCTAGACTATTACAGTAATAATTAGAGAGTTAGGTAAGAAATTTTTTCTGTTTTCTTTAGGTTCAGATTACATGGGCGGACTTTCATCCAATGTCTGTTGAAGGGAGATCAAGTTGAATGGCGTCAGCTTCCAACTTGTGAAGGTCAGGTTATTTTTACGATTTTAAGAAGAATTTATGATTGGAGCTGTTGCAGAGTAACTGTTACAGAGCTTTCATGTGTATTTTATATTCACTTAATTTAGATTACATTGATAATATAGATATTTTTGAGAGCAGGAAGACATGATGAAAGTGTAGGAGGATCTGTTGTGTTGCTGGTGCCTTCTGTAGAAGCCACACTTTAAACAAACAAAAAAACCCCACAACCCTCTCTGTCCCTACAGAGCATTCCCCTTGGGCTTGGTGTCTGGTGTATAGACACAATTGAACCCTGAACACGGGGATGGTGGGGTTTGATTAGTTTCTCATTCCTCGCCAAATAATCTCTGCTGCTTTTGAACCTTTTCATCCAACTTTTTTTTATTCTGTGTAATTCCTCCCTGTTAACTATTCTCCTCCCTTCCCCTCAAAACCAGCCAACTGACCAACCAGCCCTGGACTCCATACTCAAAATCTGAGGCTATTTTGGAGTGAAATCCAGTATTAAAACTTCTTTCCAATTTATTTGCTTTTACTTTTTTGTCCTTGTGGACACTGCCTGGGGTGGATCTGTCAACCGGATCTGTCAACCGGATCTGTCAATCTGGTCTAGAACCAGCTGCATGTAGAAGAAAAGTTCTAATTGAAGCGTCTAGTTGCTGGAAAGTTGTAGAAGCACAACTATTGTCTTTCAAGGATGTAAATCAAAGAGTCCTAGCTCCTTATATATAATGTGGGGGAAGGATGTGGACTGATAAGGCTGTTATCTGGGATTTGTTTCATGGAGCCAAAATCTTCCAGATGAATGGATGTTGGAAGTGGAGAAAAGTTTGTAAATCTAAGGAAGGTAATGCCTCACGTTTTGTTAAGGACAGTACTAATTACACTCTCAAATAGTTGAATATTTTCCCCCTTTTTGGGAGGAATTGTAAAGGTTTACTTAATCTTTACAGTTCACCTCTAACTGAAATGTGCATTCATATTCCTGATGCCATTCTCTTTTCCTTCAGCGATTACTTGTTCTCCTCCTCCTAATATTGCCAAAGGGATGCATAATGGCAGCAACGTGGAAATCTTTGTCTATAACTCATTGGTAACTTACAAATGTGACCATAATTACTCACTCACTGGAGAGGCATCCATTCACTGTACAGCTAAAGATAACATCAGTGGAGTCTGGAATGGGTCTGCCCCTGAATGCAAAGGTGACTGACTGTTTTTATCTTCCTCTTGTTCTACTTTCTTCCACCAGAAAAAACATATTTTGATTGCTAGGCAAACCCATAAACATGAGGAAATTGAGTTAGGCATTAATCATCTAAAGTTACAACTTGAGGGAACACTGGTTGCTGTTGGAAATGTAATCCTTAAAAAGTGGTTGTCGCTTCATGTACACACAAGGAGGAAAAATTTAGATCTCATGGGTAACCTTAATTCTGTGATTTCCTAACTTCTGAATGCTTTCCAATTTTAATAACTTGTTTCTGCTGTGGGTTTTATGTAACTTCTGGGCTTTTTTAAAATGAAGCTATTTATGCATATATAATCCATTGTACACATCACGTAGCCAAGTGTTTAAATTCAGCAAATTATTTCAGTTAGGCTAAGTGGATGAGACTTGGGGCTGCCATATTAGAGATCTGGGTTCTCTTCCTAGCTTGTGTAGCTTTCATTCAGGGAGGATGGGTTGCTCAGTGATAACTTCAGTTTTGAAGGGCACAGGGTTGTTAACACCAGTCAGTAGAAATAATGAGTTGAACTCATCATCTCCTGGTTCCCAACATGGTGCACCTTCTCCTAGGCCAAAGGATATTTTGATGTGAGGGATAGAGATACATAGTTCTGAGTTGCGCATGGCAACACCTTGCAGAGAATGCTCAGAGAGAACAGCATGTTCAGGGGTTTTAGAAGTCCCTCTAGGAAGTTTTGATGAGTAAAACTGAAGGGAAATGACAGATTTTGGCAGTTTGTAACTCACGGTGGTAGGAAGAGGCACCACGTTGAGCCTTTCACATCTCTGCTGCAAACCATGGAACTGTTAGAGCTCTTTCCTTTTTAAAAAAAAAAAAAAAAAAAAGGTGGTGGGGGGGAGAAGGGAACTCTTTTGTAAAGGGAAGTGGTAGGCAGCTCAATGTAGGAGTTGCTATGAGCGTCCTGTAGAATATAGGAATGGGATCCCAGCAGCAATCTGCAAGGTAGCCTAACTGATAGTACATGGGCTCTCCAAAGTGTAAGTGGGTTAAGTATGTCCTGTCTCTAAAGATGCAGATTCCTAAACATTAGTTTAGCAACCTCCTGGCTCTGAGTGGCTCTCAGTGACTCTTGCTAGAATGTCAGAACATGTATCCTCCTATGTTGGACCAGAAACTAAATACAGCAGTGTGGAATGGACCAGGTCTCTGCATTATGGGACTGTTTCCTCTTCCTTCCCCGCACCCCTCTCAACACTGAGACTGTGCGGGAAATGCATCAATATTCAGATTAAATACCAGCCATGTCTGATGGTTGAATTTCCCTCAAAGAAAGAGGCAGTCATTTAAAAATAAAAATTTCTAAATAACACAGCCCCTGTCTAAGCCCCCATCTGAGACTCTTTTGGCCTAATGTAATAACATCGACATAAAGCTTGTTCACCAAAGGGGAAAAAAAATGAACAGAGTTAGGTTAGTACAAACAATGGATTTTATATCTTTTGAAATAAACAGCTCTGGTCACTATAGAAAGCCCGCTCCTGGCAACAGGGCCTGGGAATGCTGTTGCACTCAGGGATGCAGACTGAAAGGGAAACCGAGGGAGGGCTTTAAATGTTTCCATTTTACACCCTAATGAACAAAAGCAAATGAGGGGTAGTTCTGGTGAGTGGTTCCATGTAATGTGCCCCATGACTGCACCCACAAAGATACGCATGCAGTAGGGCAATCCGGCCCCCTCTGTGTGTGTGCCTGGGCAGGTCCCCCCCTGCCTCCTGGGACACAGGCTTGATGCTGATCCCTGGGGCGAACTAATAACCAGGGCCCAGTGCAGCCTCTTCTCTCCTTCCCTGACCCCACCACTTCCTTCCCGGACAGCGCCTGGGTGCAAAGCAGTGACACAACCCCCGCCCCTTTTGAACACACACCCCACCCCCACTTCTCATGCCCCACCCAAACTGTCCTGGTCACGCCCCTGCTTCCTGCCCCCTTTCCTTGCTGTCACCCGAGCTGTAGCCTGGACAGCACTGGCAGAGCCGGAGCAAGTGGTCACGCCCTTGAGACTCTGCTGCTGGCCCCGCTGTGGTCTTGGCTCCATGCTGCCAGCCTGGCACTTGGGGGGCTCCTGACGCTGCTGCTCCTGCTCGGGGTAAGTGGGTCGGAGAGGAGGGTGGCCCCTGCCTGGGAACAGAATCCCCTCGGTCCCTGCCTTCCCCCACATCAGTGCCAGGCTGGGTGGGGACCGGAGCTGCAGCAACTCCCCTGGGCTCTCCCCATTACACGGGGCCCTGGCTCCTGCCCCCATGCAGCCCCTCAGCCTGGGCTGCATCCAGCTTGGCCAGTTGGGGGCAGGAGGGTACGAGGGGGTCCAAACCCCATGGCAGCGACAGGTACCTGCTTCCACACCGGCCCCTAGCACCGTACCTCTGTGAGTCTTGGACCCCTGGGAGCGCTTCTGCCTGGGGGGAGGGATAGCTCAGTGGTTTGCGCATTGGCCTGCTAAACCCAGGAGCTCAATCCTTGAGGGGGCCACTTAGGGATCTGGGGCAAAATCAGTACTTGGTCCTGCTAGTGAAGGCAGGGAGCTGGACTCAATGACTTTCCAAGGTCCCTTCCAGTCCTAGGAGATAGGATATCTCCACTAATTTTAAAAAAATTGATTTAAACTCTGTCCCATTGGTGGGAGTGTTAATGGTTAGGGCCTGGTGTTGGGGGTGTCTCCTGTCCATGGTTGGAGGCAGGCTGAGGGGAAAGAAAAAGCCACTTTGAACAGCAGGTAAAGGTGCAGCTGCTGTAGCTGACCAATTTCAGTAACACGAAGTTTGGCATATACAATTCCTAAGATTATAAAACAAGCAAGTTCCCCCATTATAGCCTTTGGTTTGTGACTGTACAGAAATGGATTTAAAACTTCATTAAAACTAATGTTAAAATGATCCAGTACACAAGGTAAGAAAAGAGCATCTGTACATCTGGATATAATGCTTAAATTATCCGAAGTACAAAATTTGGTTTGAAAGTCATAAGGTACATATAGTACATAATCTACAGTATCCCAAATTAAGATTAATAAATTCAGTGATACGGTTAAGGTATTAGTATCCAATTCTTTGGGTACATCGCTCATAAAAGCTTATACTAAGAGTAGCTTGTGGAAAAGCAAATATAGCAAACGAGTGAAGATTGTCCATCAGTAATTGAGAATTTAGGATCGGTTGCCCCTTAGAAAATACAGTACAGAACATCAGGAAGTATTTCAGTTACTTTCCTGACTTTGCTTCTCATTGGCACTTGTCCTCATTCCTCTCATACAGTTTCCGTGCATCGCATGAGTGAACTAGCTTCAAGGCTCTAATGAAAACAAGTACATCCAAATTGTCCCCAATAAAATCATTTGCGGCTTCTCAAAAACGAGTATTCTGTTACGAAAGACTACTGAGTATCTTTCATACTGTAGTTAACTTTTTCCCTTCCTTCTCTGTCTCTCTTGCTATGCATTTGTGATTCTCCTCCAAGATTGAGTTTTGCTGAGCTGCCTGGGGTAGTGAACAATTCCTATCCTGTTGGGACCGAACTGAAATACTCCTGTCGCCCAGGATATATTTTGGTCCCTGGAAGGTCTCCTGTAGTTACATGTCTTGCAAATTCAACATGGTCAGTAGACTCTGAGTTTTGTGTTGGTGAGTGTCTTTGTTGCTTTTCCATTTCAATTGATGTGCAAGCCATCTTGACACAGTTATGAACCTTATTTATTTTACATACAACAATAGTTTAGTTATATATTAAAGACTTATAGAAAGAGACCTTCTAAAAACGTTAAAATGTATTACTGTCACTCGAAACCGTAAATTAGAGTGAAGACTCGGCATACCACTTCTGAAAGGTTGCTGACCCCGGTCTAGAATATTGGGTTCAAATTGCCACTTGAATAAAAATGAAATGTACGGTGTAAAAATAATTTTAACTTCTATAATTCTGCTATTCAGAGATGCAAAAATAATGATGCGGTGCCCGGGTTTTTTTTGTTTTGTCAGGGTGGTGCTTGGTGGGGGTTGTTTTTGTTTCAGTGGGGCGGCGCTTTTTTTTTTTTTTTCTTTGGTTGGTTGGGTCAGCAAAAAAGTTAGAGCCGGGCCTGATCTCTCCAGCTCGAGTTGGCCCCCTAGCTGGCCCACTAGGAGTGTGGGTGGGAGCTAGAGAGTTGCTTAGACTGGAAGTAGTCATGCAATGGGGACTCAGCTACTCTGTGCTGCTTATCCAGTCGCTCTCTGCACCTCCACCATACTTTTGCACTGTGGTTGCTCTTGCTCTGCTAATTCCTGTTTAGATAACTTGACCTAGCACAACAGTGAAGACGCCTTAAGTTTAAACCTCTGGCTGTGGGAAGCTTGTCTGTTCTCATAGGCTACTGGAAAACCTGAGGAACCCCCTACAACAGGGCTCACCTGGTCTGTGGCAGGTCCCTGTAGCATCTAAGGCATGTCAGGATCCTTTTCAACAAAGGCAGCTGTGTGAAATTAGTTAAAACACATCTCTCTCCTGTTAAATGAGAGTGTGTTCTTATGTTTTTCTGATAGGTCAGTGTGGGCTCAACCAAAGGCTCCATCGTGTCGTCCGTGATACTAATCTCATAGGAGGCTTCACTACCAACAGAGAAGTGATATGTAAGTGCCGTGATGGCTTTGTTAAAATCCCTGTAAAGTCAGACATTGCTGTTTGCCTTGCAAACTTAGAGTAGTCAACCAATGCAGAGTTTTGTAGTCGTAAGTATTCTATTTTCTCTGGAATAAATTTGCTCAGGCCATGACTTGTGCTTGATTCAGGAATGTGTGGTTTAGATCGACAGGAATAGGAAGTAATTTTATATTTGAGTTTTGACTGCACAGAAATCCTCGGGATGCTCTTACAGTTTTGCTGCATCACCTGGAAAATATGAAATAGTTGTTTCAGAAATGATTTACCAGCATAGTACTACTTATATTCCAATATTGCATAAAGGTCCCAATTGGGTATCATGGGCCCCTTGTGCTAGGCTCTGTACAAACATAATAAAGAGACAGTTTGTCCCCCAAAGCAATGGTTTTCAAACTGCGGGTTGCAACCCAGTACTGAGTCATGGAATGATTATATATGCACAAATAGCCTCGTTGTACACAATGTGTAGCCAAGCGTTTAGATTTGGCAAATTCTTTCAGTTAGGCTAAGTGGGTTAGGCTGTTTGGTGGGTCCTTATCCACCTTCCACTTTCCTAAGAATTCCCACCGGGCTCTGACCATGGACCATTTCTTTGATTCCTCTCAAAAGGAGAGTGAAGTGGCCAATACCATGGGTAAGGAATATTATTGTCTGGGCTGATTGATGGCATCTCTAATGAGAGGGATGGGGGCAGGGACCTCCTTTTTGTTGTGTAGTTCTACAGCATTTAGCACAGTGGGGCCCTGAGTCATGACTTGAGCCTTCACGCACTATTGCAACACAACTAATAACACTATTGGCTGCAGTAGGGGGTGGTGTGTGAAAATCTATCACTCTATGGCATCCAAGCACAGATCATTTCAGTGGTGCAAACGATCTTTCTTAGGTGTAGATTTTCCTGTAACAAAGACAGTTAGCCTCCAAATCCATATGGTTATCCCAAGGATGGGAATTCAGGAGTAAATAATTTCCAGCCAAGAGAATTAGCTCTTGGAATGACGATGGGGTAATGCACCTGATGCGTGTGGATCTTCTGCTTTCTACAGACTTGACGGTATACCCAACAGAAAGAAATATTAGAGAAAATAAAGTGGGTAAAACCCTGGGAGGGGCTTGACTCTAGCAGTTATTCAGTCTGACTGCTTTCACTGGCATGCTTGGGGGCTTTTCTTCAAATATCTTGGGGAGAGAATATGAGCAGTTGTGGATTTGATTCTTTAAAATTCAATGTTTTGTCCTGTGCTTGGCAAGATAAACTTCACTTCAGTCTGTTTGTTTGTGCGTGTTGATGTCTTTACATGCCAGGAATCTCTGCTGGCTTTTTGCTATTTAAAATAGTCAATTGTGTAGAGAGCACCTCAGGTATTTTATAAAACTTTATTTTCTGTACAGGTTCTGCGCTGAACACTGCTGGCAACTCTGCTGATCCTGAAGGTGGAGGTGACGTACTGAGGGGAGAGAGAAAACACTTGAGCTCTTAGACTGGGTAGCGCAATGTGTGTGGTGAGCAGGGAAGCCTGGCTGTAGGGAGCTTCAGAACTGGAGCTGGCCACATACTTTCAAATGTTTTTCAAGTCTATTACACTAAGGAACCCCTGAATGTTGCTGATCATGTGCATGAGATTGGAATTATATTGAATTTCTGCCAAAAATAAATAAATTAAATTAAGTTTCCTTTCTAGTCAGTAACTTAGGGAGACCACAACAATAAATTTGTTTCTAAATCAGCTAGATTTCTTTCTCTGTGTGTGTGTGTTTGGTTTTTTTTCCCTAACTTTTTTTTTCTCCCATTAGCCAGTTTCCTGCCTGGTTTTTAAAATGTTTTTCATTGAGCTTTATTTATACAACAACAAAAAAGAACCCAAACTGTGTGTTCTGCCAACACTGAAGCCCTCAATAAATCTGAGTCCTACACCTACACTTATGATGAACAATATGAAATCATCTATTTGGATAATTGTAAATACTGATTCCAATGCTTTTCACATCTAAGAATATGTCTGCAGTGCAATTCAAAATCTGTGGCTGGCCCGTGCCAGCTGACTTGGGCTCCTGGGGCTCGGGCTATGAGATTGTTTGTTTAATTGTGGTATATTTGTGCTCAGGCTTGATCTGGGGTTGTAGGACCCTGCGAAGTGGGAGGGTTGCAGGCCCGAGCCCAAATATCTGCATCAGCATTAAACAGCCCCTTAGCCCAAGCAAGCAGGCATGGGCCAGCTGCCGGTGTTTAATTGTAATGTAGACATACCCTATCACTGACTGATGACAACATGCAGGATATTCTGATACCCCATCTAGACAGCCCATGTGTAATGATTCTTTGCTTACTCAGTGTTTTGGCAAACACATGGCTGGCCAGTGCAGGCTTGGAAAATGAGAGCCTAGAAGCATGTGTAAGAGAATAGTTAACACCCCTTGGGTTGTATTGTAGAAAGTCTTTAAACTGAGATTGGTTCATCCATTTTTAAAATGGTTTTCCTGCCAGTATTACAAGATACGTATGTATGCAATCTCTTGAAAATATGCTTTTCTTCTTTGTGAGGTTCTCGAGGGATCAGATCATGATTTCCATAGCTAGTGATTATTCATTTTATAATGTGGTGTTTTATGTGACTCCATTAATTTTTCATTCATATCTGGTATAATCTAGGGTACTAAGTGTGGCTTCATATGCATAGATTGTGGATGAGTTCCTGTAGGTTATTGACATGAATATGGTTTCATATTTAGCTCATATTTTGGTTCTCTTTAGGGCCTGGCTTTGATACACGCATTGGCATTCCCGCCATCGCCATTGCCTTCGCCATTAGTAAGTAACTTAATACTGAAAAAATAATTAGATGCACTAGAGCTATGACTGTGTTTTGAGGTCCACAGTCCAGGCTATTTTACTATTGCGCTTCCTCTGTCTCATCCCTGCCCCCCACTTAACTCCTAAAGGTCATTGGATTTAGGATTCTTGAATTTCTCTGCCACTAACTAACTTTTTGCCCTCTGATGCCATGAAAAATATATGCCCATAGTTGAGATTGTACTGCCATTCCCTGGAGAGAAGCCTTTATTAATGCTCTTACTTATTTTCTCTGTCTGTAGTCTTGTAATTTTATTCATAATATTTTCCTGAACTAGGAAACCTTCTGTGATTCTGTCTTAATTTTCAGAGTAGCAACCATGTTAGTCTGTATCAGCAAAAAGAACAGGAGTACTTGTGGCACCTTAGAGACTAACAAATTTATTTAAGCATAAGCTTTTGTGGGCTAAAACCCACTTCATCGGATGCATGCAGCGGAAAATACAGTAGGAAGATATAGATAGGTACAGAACATGAAAAAATGGGTGTTGCCATATCAACTATAACAAGTGTAATTATTTAAGGTGGGCTATTGTCATCAGGCAGAAAAAAAAAACTTTTGTAGTGATAATCAGGATGGCCCATTTCCAACAATTGACAAGAAGTTGTGAGTAACAGTAGGGGGAATAGTTCTACTTTGTGTAATGACCCATCCACTCCCAGTCTTTATTCAAGCCTAATTTAATGGTGTCTAGTTTGCAAATTAATTCCAATTCAGCAGTTTCTCGTTGGAGTCTGTTTCTGAAGTTTTTTTTTTGTTGTAGTATTGCCACTTGACCACTATACTTACCTGCATGCCTCCAGCTTTCGTCCAGACCACACCACACCACATGATCCACTGTCTACAGCAAGCTCTAAGATACAACTGCATTTGCTACAACCCCTCAGACAGAGACAAACACTTATCTCTATCAAGCGTTCTTACAACTACAATACCCGCTTGCTGAAGTGAAGAAACAGATTGACAGAGCCAGAAGAGTACCCAGAAGGATGATCCCTCACTCTCACAGATCTTGGGAGACAGGCCTGTCCTCACTTACAGACAGCCCCGCAACCTGAAGCAAATACCCACCAGCAACTACACACCACACAACAAAAACACTAATCCAGGAACCTATCCTTGCAACAAAGCCTGTTGCCAACTCTGTCCATATCTATTCAAGTGACATCATCATAGGACCTAATCACATGAGACTTGTTCACCGGCACATCTACCAATGTGATATATGCCATCATGTGCCAGCAATGCTCCTCTGCCATATACATTGGCCAAACTGGACAGTCTCTACGCGAAAGAATAAACGGACACAAATCAGACGTCAAGAATTATAACATTCAAAAACCAGTCGGAGAATACTTCAATCTCCCCGGTCACTCCATTACAGACCTAAAAGTGGCAATACTACAACAAACAAACTTCAAAAACAGACTCCAGCGAGAAATTGCTGAATTAGAATTAATTTTAGCCCACAAAAGCTTATGCTTAAATAACTTTGTTAGTCTCTAAGGTGCCTCAAGTACCCAAGTACTTCTTTTTGTCTTAATTTTGTGTGCACAATATTGGGGAACACAAGGGCAGCGAAGAATCTCATTCATCCCTGCTCCCTCAAGAAAAGTTTCACGTCTGTAGTTCTGTCTTGGGTGAGAATATACAGCCCTAAGTGTGGAGGAAGTATTTGTCTGGTGCTCACCAACAATGGAAAGGATAGAAGCCAGGAAGGGAAATTGTCAGAAGATCCAAGCAAGCCCTTCCTAGGTTGGATTTGACAGTCTAGCATCATGGGAATAAGAAAGTTGTTACTTATATAAATGAAGTTCCTACCATTCAGTCAGTCAGTCTGCAGTGCGAAGGGCTCCACTTACCAGAGCCTGGGTGTTTAGTCATCATGCTAGCAAATTCTGAACACATGTGCAACCCTTTCCCAGAGAATACTCACAAAGGCTGTAGTAGCTTAACCTTTGTGAACAGTTTTTTCACTGTATAGGCCCCCATTCATCAAAGCACTTAAGCGTATGTATAAATCTCACTGAAGTCAATCAGAATTAAGTATGTGCTTTAAGTTTATGTTTAAGTGACTTGTTAAATTGGAGCCATAGAGCAGCTTTGTCAAGTAGTGGGTAGGTTCCCTGTGTGCTTGGAGCACAGCCATGCTAGAGGTGGCTGTTAACAAGCAGGTTTCTAGCAGTTTTCTTGATCCATGTGGACTGAGAATATGCAAACCCAAACTACTGTGCAGTCTGTATTCCTGTCAAATGGTTCTAAGATGCAACAGTCCCTGTCTGTTAATCAGGGAAAACTGTGCTGAATTTAAATGTAGTTTTAACTGGCCCAATCTAATTAGAGGTTTTGATTTGCAAGTTCAAGATTGAGAGAATCCAACACATGCGGATGAATTCATTTTCTAATTTTTATGTATTCTTTTAAAATATTTAGTCAGTCAAGGAAGAAATTAAATAAGCCAGACTAAACCTTGGACATGAGAATACATCCTATGATTGGTTGAGAAAATTCCTTAAACAGCTTGGAGGCGCTTGAAGGGAAACAGATGATATAAAGCTTGAACATCTTGAATGTTAAGTAGATTGAGTACTGAACATTATTCTGAATGAGTTAGAAATCTAAACATTCAGCAGTGTATAGACACATTAAAGATATGATAAACTGGGAGATCCAACATCAGAACCATTTTCTGGATAAGAAAGGGCTTCTCATGATATTTGATCTGGGATACAAGAGGGGCTTTTCCATACTACTTATCTGTGAAGTTTGCTAGCTGTGTTTACCAAAATGTTAAATAAAATGTAACTTCATTGCCTTATTCCTGGGGGTTTTTTTCTTCTAGGTGTTATCATCATCGTTTATATTCGAAAATACCAAAAGAAAAAATGGTAAGCTAGCTGAAGATTTTTTTTTAATTCTTTACTAATTTTCAACTTATCCTCATGGCATTTCATTGCTGCATGAACAGGTATTTCCTTCTGAGATTTACTCTACCTTCTCAGCAGGGTTTGTCTTTTCTTGCATGTACCTGGATGTCAAGAAAAGTTACATATGTGGTGCTCTGAAAATGCAGCTTTGAAGGAATGATGTTTAGTTGGTCTGGAATAAAAAAAAACACAACACAGCCGTGACTGGTCCACGTCAGCTGATATGGGCTCACAGGGCTAGGGCTGCAGGACTGAAAATTGATGTGTAGAAATTCAGGCTTAGACTGGGCCCAAGCTCTGGGATCCTGCCCTCTCTGAGTCCCAGAGCTGTCTTTCAGTGTGATTTTACAGTTTGAAGCTAGAATGAGAGTCAGCATCATGTAAGGGTTAGCTCTCCATGGACTGCCTGCAAAATGCTCCATGGACCATAGTTTGAAAATTGTTGGACTAGCTGATGCTGTGGTCCAGTACATGACCATTGTGCTTCATCAATGAATAAGTCCTAAATGCACAAGAAGGAAAAGATGATATAGATAAGACTGCAGGTCACGCAAACAAGACAGAGCCATGGATGTGTGTTGGGTTGTTCCAGGTACCATGAAAATACAAATATCGATTGGATTTAGAAATTCTTTGTTGCTGTTGTTTGGTCCAAAACTACTTCTCCAAATTTTTGCTTCCTTTAACCCTTCCCTGTCTGTTCCTTAAGTTACACCGCACTGGGACACAACCCCGTAGCCGCGCTCTAGTTTATTTCAGCAGGAATTCTGCATGTGGAGTGGCTATGGCTAAGGCTCAAAGTGTGCACCTTCAAAAATGTTTCTCCTAAGAGGCATCTCGGTTTTCAAACCTGCAAAACATCAATATGGCAAATTAAAAACCCAAAGCGGGATTTGTGTAGAAGTGCTCATGAAGTTGTGTTCTCATAGTACAGGCTTTCTTTGTATCACTGCCAGATAATTTTGTGTAAAGGCTTTTTAAATAGTCCCTTTACTTTATAACCTATTCACTTGAATAATATTCCCCTGGGGTTCATTTGTACTGAGATGCCTTTGATTTGCACCTAATATCTAGTCTATTTTTAATCTAATTTTTATTTTAATTAAAGATTAATTTTGTTATTGACATGTTGGATTGTGTGAAGTCTGCCTTTTACTGATTAACTTGATTCTAGTGAGTGTTTTCAAGGAGGCTTATTTAATAGTGTGGATTACTGGACTTTATCCCACTGAAGTTTATGCTCATGCAATCCTATTCAGTTTTGTCATGATCATCAAGCAGGTCGCTTGTTTAAGATCAGCTTTATATTCAGAAGCCCAATTTGCAATGTTGTTTGAATAAAATATCCAGTGTTGGCAGTTCATCAGTGAAGATACTCACTCACTCACTCACTCACTCACTCACTCAGCAGAAATGCGCTTTTGTGTAGCAGAAGTAATCCAATGTCGTTGACTCTCATGCGTCATATTGTCATGTGCAATTTCTTCCATGCTATGAAATCTAATGGGTGCTAATCTAATGGGTGCACTGTGAACAACATTGAAAGAGAACCAACTTAAATGTGGTTACTGCAGTCTTGTTTGTATATTGCTGGCAAAATATAGGTAGCAAAATATATGCTCACCAGACAAAGAAAATTAAATACTAGTTTGTTCTTGCTTTTTTTGAGCTGTTGAGTCTGCAAGATAAATTATACTTATACAAAAGTGACTCTGTGTGGGAATAGCATTCTGATCAAGAGACCTCATTCCCATGGCAAAAATACTGCTTGTTTTGTGAAATTTACTTGTACAACACTTGGTGAAGGATAGTGATAAAGGGTACAGATATACACCTAAAAATTAAATGCCTGATGCTGAATATTTTTCTGTATTGTTAAAACATAATCCTTGTGAGAATTTTTTACGTTCTTGAAAAGTACAAGGGACATAAAATAAATCATATTAACAAAATCTTATTTCGAGAACATTTTACAGAAGGAAACAATGTTTTAAGTATCTTGTCCTTGCTAGCTGTAAAATTCCAAAACTGTAATGCTTCTACCACTGCGCTTGGTAGAGAATTCCACTGGTTAATACATCTTACAATCAACATATTTTCCTAATATTCAGCCTCCAATTTTTTCTTTATACAGTTCTAGTTTTATAAAAAGGCTTCATCTTTAAAAAAAAAACTACTTTAAATTCAAATTGTTTGTACGTGAACATATTTAATCAGTAAATGTTGTCTCCTTTCTTGCTATTCAGTTCTTACAGTGTAAATCCGGATTCCTCAAAGCATCAAATTACCATGGAACACGATTTCCATATGAATGAATCAAAACGTAATTTGATCTTCAAAGGTATATATTTTTATAGAAAAATATTTTCCTGTACCCAAAAGTATGCAGGTGATGTGGTGGTTTTCTGATTAAATGTCATCAGAGAGTAGGGTAGAAGTTTACAATATTAAATACAAATTGAGAATATAAATTACTTCTATGGGTTATTTCTTCTTTGTTTTTCTTCCACGTCATGAACAAAAACATTTCATTGGAGAGAGAAGGTGGGTGAGCTCTGTGTGGCTGGAAAGCTTGTCTCTCTCACCAACAGAAGTTGATCCGATAAAAGATATTACATCCCCCACCTTGTCTCTCTAATATCCTAGGACTAAGAGAGCTACAAATACACTGCATGCAAAAATATTTCATGCAATATTATTTGATTATCTACTAAAACTCTGCATGTCTGTTTTTCTGCAACTGCAACAAACTTGAACACTTTGTGTGCTTTGTCTGTTAAATGCAGTATGTTGAAAACAGGTATTTGTCTAATATAAATATTATTTCCATTTCATTACTTCTGTTATGATATAGGTTCTTATACCATTCTTATCAACATCATATCTGAGCACCTTCCGCTAGCGCATTAAGCATCATGACTAACATCTGTCACGTGGTGGTTATTCTCTGATCCTCTCCCCGAGGGGAGAAATGAGTCCAGTCTTTTTTTGGTAGTGTTCCGCTGGAGGGCAGGGAGCGTAGGTGGTGGCTTTTTAACGTGCATTCTGTTATGTATCTGTTAGAGAGGGCAGGTCAAAGAAATGCGTCTTTCACGTGGAGTGGAAGGTGATAAGGTTTGTGTCGTTTCTGGGGGAATTCATTGCACAGTCTCAGCCCGGCTCCAGAGAAAGTTACGTCTCCCATGCAGAGGAGCTTGATGTTTATTGTAGAGAGGAGCGTAGTTGTCAAACATGATTTTTGTCCTGGGGCCTTAGGCAGTGCTGTAGATATCCTGGGCTCAGGCCATGGAGTGCCTTGATGATAAGGACGGAAACCTTGACTGTGAT
Source organism: Gopherus flavomarginatus (assembly GCF_025201925.1). Taxonomy (NCBI): domain Eukaryota; kingdom Metazoa; phylum Chordata; order Testudines; family Testudinidae; genus Gopherus; species Gopherus flavomarginatus. The sequence goes on along the minus strand of NC_066621.1, from coordinate 12,989,808 downwards.
CCAGTATTCTATAGGAAAACAATACTGTGGTGGCAGAACTGGAGGGCCAGTGGGGGCTAGCGCCTCTGTAGTGGAAATAATATGGAGGCTGATCTATATTCTCCCCCACCCCCAAACAATATTTCCTAAGTGCCTGTAGGGAGAGTGAAATAAGGCAGCCCAGGCTTTGCTCTTCCTGTGTCCCAGCCCCCTGAGCACTGGGCAGAGGACATACCTGGAGGCAGGGAATGGAACTGGGCTGGGTGAAGCCACATCATTGTGAGGGGGGCAGGCATTTCCCCTCCGGAGCAGGAGACTGGGTTGCTCAGGGTGCCCAGGGTAGGGAATCAGGACCAAGGACACTGCCCTGACCATTTCCTTAGCCTGCCATGGCAAGGTGAGTGCCTGCTCTGCTGCCCAGGCTCTCTCTGGGATGTCTACACAGGAATAAAAAACATAGTGACTGGTCTGGGTCAGCTGACTGGGGCTCGCATGGCTCGGGCTCTGGAGCTGAAAAATTGCTGTGTAGATGTTTGGGCTCAGGCTGGGGCCCTGTGAAGGGGGAATGTTCTAGAGCTCGGATTGCAGTCTGAGCACCCCCCAAGCATGAGTCAGCTGACCAAGCCCTGTATCCGAGTGTAGATGTACCCGCTGGGCCATGGACTCCTTGATGCACACACCCCCAACCCAAACCACAGCCCTCCACCTTTTCAAGTCAAGCTTCTGCTGCTTTTGAGCCAGTGTGGAGAGCAGAGGACAGGTGTGATGTGCTCCCAGTAGCCTTCCATAGTCCCCTATTAAGAATGAAGGAGAAAATCATATGATGTTCTTTGGGTGAAAAATAAATATATAAAACCAGAAAGATTATAAGCAAATACAAGATTTCATCTATAAGGAGGCAGCATTGCATGTGCTAGTTCCCCAAATAGATTATATGGCACTCTGAGTGTGTAGTTATAGTACATGGTGCTTTAAAAGAGGTATGTGAACTAAAGTAATTGCTTAATTGAGTTTAGTATATATCATAAAGAAGCTCACGTGGATTTCATAAGGACTATGCAGTATTTTACGTAGCACTCCCATGGTCCATTGTTAAATAAGAATATTCAATGTGACTAGACACTGAAGAAACTAATATCCCGCTATAAAATGTTGTTTAAGTAAATCTATGTAGGTGCCATTCCTGGTGCAGAGCGGACCTTCTAGAGGAATGTTCCAGCTCAGCTTTGTTTTATAGTGGGAGGGAAGAAGAGCAGATTCATGGATAGCCTAGTTCTCCGTTAGTTAGCTTGCGTAACTATCAACATTTGTCATCAGTCACTTTTTTGTTGTTTGTGCCTTGCAGTTACTACCTCTGCTAACAAATTAACCCTAGCCCTGTGACATCCAGAATGCATGTTTTCTCCTGCTTTTTGTAAGGTTTTGCCACTAAGAAAAAAATGCCATAACCTCTGCTTTAACTTGAAATGAGTTTAAAATATTTCTGTTCTATCCAGTTAAACATAATACAAGAACTAGTATTTGTTCCTGACAATACTGAAAAGTCCAACTAATGAAAAGTTTAGTCTAAATGCATACTTTGAAGTCTAAAGAAAGATGTGTGTAAAACTGAAGTATATAACTAATTTGATTAATTGTTTATCTTCCTTTTTCAGTATAAGTGATCGATGCTGGCTGATGGCTATGGTTTACACATTAACAGACATTGGAAGAAAATCATGGAAAAGTTAAGAGATAAATGTCATACATTTGTACTGAAATTTCTGTAGTAAAAATAGAGCCCTCTCAGGTAACTATTGTTATTTTTGCTACAACTTCTTTCCTCTGTTGAGCTGCATTTGAGTAAAGCAGAAAGACCGGAGGTGGATCATTGCTCTTGCCCTTGAAAATGGCTTCTGAAGCAAGCAAGGCAGTTGGCAGCATCAAAATTACTTGCTCTTCTGAACATGCACCTGGTTCCTTATTAGGTCTCTCCATAGCACTAAATGTTTCCCCTTAAAGAACATAGTCACCATCAGAGCGTGGCATGGTTTGGATTGTGAGTTGTGGCTGTAACTGCAGACAGCAAGAGAGAGCCTCTTCAGATCCCTACTTACAAGCTTCCATCATGGAGTGTGTATTACTCTTTAAAGACAAATTTAAAGATGCCAGACACTAGGTGGAATGTTGTAGATTCTTCATAAAAACATCCATCCTGGGTCAGACCAACGGTCCATCTAGCCAGGTGCTTCAAAGGGAATGAGGAGAACAGGGCAGTTATTGAGTGACCCATCATCCTCCGTCAGTCAGTCCCAGCTTTTGGCAATCAGAGTAGGGAGACTCAGAGCATGGGGTTGTATCCCTGGCCATCCTCCATGTACTTCTCATTCTTCTTTTTTTTTTTTTTTAACCCAGTTATAGTTTTAGCTTTCATGTGACCTTTCTTCAAATTTACTCTCCATTTACAGATTTTTTTAAAGTGATTCTACAGAAAAAAGCCAACTTTTGTTACCAGCTCCACAATGTGTATTCTTACCTCAAGCTTGATATCTAGTGTGTGTCCCCTAAGAGAAAATTAAAAGTAACGTGAATTTACATATGGTTCCAAAGATGCTCAGTATACTCCCTACTGATTTACTAAAAACTCTCTCAATGTGAGAATAAGAAATAACATTTGTTTCCTTGCAATCCTCTAACATTTTCTTATAAGAAGTAAGCTGTATGATCAAAAGTGTGCTCCTGAGTTCTCCAGTGGTTTAGTGCCTACATTCTTTTTATATGTTAGTTGTCAAAAACTGTCTTTGTAGATCTTAAAATAAGCTTTTTTTTATATTCAGGAAATGTGTCTCACTGCTGCTGAGAGGGGGTGTTTATAATCACTTTGTCATCTATCTTATAAGATTTAAAGATTTTAAATGTCATTTACATCCTTTTTTGTGACCGCGAGCTGCTTTGAGTTTTATTTAGCAGTAAGAAGAAATCTTTTCCATAAATGAAGCAACTATAATTGAAGATACCTGTGTTGTTTACAATGTCTTATTTGGAATAGGCTTTTTTCTTAAATAAAAGGGATACTGAATCAAGACTCTAGCATCCTGATATTTTTTCCACACCTGTTTAATAGAAACTGTCTCATTAACTATTTAAAAATCTATTTAAAAGTCACCGGGACCAGATGGCATTCATCCAAGAGTTCTGAAAGAACTCAAATGTGAAGTTGTGAAACCTATTAACTATGGTTTGTAACCTGTCCTTTAAATTGGCTTCTGTACCCAACGACTGGAAGATATCTAATGTAACGCCAATATTTAAAAAGGGCTCTAGAGGTGATCCCGGCAATTACAGACTGGTAAGTCTAACGTCAGTACCGGGCAAATTGGTTGAAACAATAGTAAAGAATAAAATTATTAGACACACAGAAGAACATAAATTGTTGGGCAGAAGTCAACATGGTTTCTGTAAAAGGAAATTGTGTCTTACTAATCTATTAAGAGTTCTTTGAAGGGGTCAACAAACGTGGACAAGGGGGATCCAGTGGACATAGTGTACTTAAATTTCCAGAAAGCCTTTGACAAGATCCCTCACCAAAGGCTCTTACATAAATTAACTTGTCATGGGATAAAAGTGAAGGTCATTTCATGCATTTGAGAACTGGTTAAAAAACAGAGAACAAAGGGGAGGAATAAATGGTAAATTTTCAGAATGGAGAGGGATAACTAGTGGTGTTCCCCAAGGGTCAGTCCTAGGACCAATCCTATTCAACTTACTCATAAATGATCTGGAGAAAGGGGTAAAAAGTGAGGTGGCAAAGTTTGCAGATGATACTAAACTGCTCAAGATAGTTAACAGCAAAGCAAACTGTGAAGAACTTCAGAAAGATCTCACAAAACTAAGTGATTGGGCAACAAAATGGCAAATGAAATTTAATGTGGATAAATGTAAAGTAATGCACATTGGAAAAAATAACCCCAACTATACATGCCATATGATGGGGGCAAATTCAGCTACAACGAATCAGGAAAAAGATCTTGGAGTCATTGTGGATAGTTCTCTGAAGACATCCACACAGTGTGTAGAGGCAGTCAAAAAAGCAAACAGGATGTTAGGAATCATTAAAAAGGGGATAGAGAATAAGACCGAGAATATATTATTGCCCTTATATAAATCGATGGTATGCCCACATCTTGAATATGCGTACAGATGTGGTCTCATCTCAAAAAAGAAATACTGGCACTAGAAAAGGTTCAGAGAAGGGCAACTAAAATGATTAGGAGTTTGGAAAGGGTCCCATATAAGGCGAGATTAAAGAGGCTTGGACTTTTTAGATTGGAAAAGAGGAGACTAAAGGGGGATATGATAGAGGTATATAAAATCATGAGTGATGTGGAGAAAGTAGATAAAGAAAAGTTATTTACTTATTCCCATAATACAAGAACTAGGAGCCACCAAATGAAATTAATGGGCAGCAGGTTTAAAACAAATAAAAGGAAGTTCTCCACACACCATACAGTCAACTTGTGGAACTCCTTGCCTGAGGAGGTTGTGAAGGCTGGGACTATAACAGCGTTTAAAAGAGAACGATAAATTCATGGAAGTTAAGTCCATTAATGGCTATTAGCCAGGATGGGTAAGGAATGGTGTCCCTAGCCTCTGTTTGTCAGAGAGTAGAAATGGATGGCAGGAGAGAGATCACTTGATCGTTATCTGTTAGGTTCACTCCCTCTGGGCACCTGGCATTGGCCACTGTTGGTAGACAGAATACTGGGCTAGATGGACCTTTGGTCTGACCCAGTACTGTTCTTATGTTATGATGCTGAGATCTAGCCCTGTGCTCTCATCTAATTGTGAGGAGGGATAGCTCAGGGGTTTGAGCATTAGTCTACTAATCCCAGGGTTATGAGCTCAATCCTTGAGCAAGCCATTGAGGGATCTGGGGCAAAAAAAATAGTTGGGGATTGGTCCTGCTTTGAGCAGGGGGTGGGACTAGATGACCTTCTGAGGTCCCTTCCAACTCTGATATTCTATGAATCACTAGCTGTTTACAAAACAGAAAAGTTCTCTCCTTTCCTCTTGCAGATAAGTATCTTTACTAGTGTGGAGGGATTTTCATAACATGTCAGAAGTTGACTCAGTTCTGCTTAGCCAGACTCCTGTGGGATCGCTGTCAGAGGAAAGAGATCCCCACTGCTCAGAGCTGAGATCAGTGCTATGGCATCAACTGCAGCTGCAGTCCTTTCCCCATCCTCACTTCCCATTAGGGTGTGAATGGGCAAGGCGAGATGCCACAGAGCTACTTCTGCAGAAGATCCTGGCATTCATAACATAGCCCTCGTCCAGACTAACCCGCGGCATCGGCGGGTTAAAATCGATTGCTCGGGGATCGATATATCGCGTCTAGTCTGGACGCGGTGTATCGATCCCCGAGCGCGCTTACATCGATTCCGGAACTCCATCAATCCGAACGGAGTTCCGGAATCGACGCGGAGAGCCGCGGACATCGATGCCGCGCCGTCCAGACTGGTGAGTACCTCGATTTTAGAAATTCGACTTCAGCTACGTTATTCTCGTAGCTGAAGTTGCGTATCTAAAATCGATTTTAATTCCTAGTCTGGACGTGGCCATAGGCTTTGTCAGACAGAGGCAGCTCTTCCCCTAGAGCAGAGGAGACATCAGTGCAGGAATATACATGCCCCCCCCCCGGTTCCCTCCACATCACCACCTATTCTCCTGGCCCTCACACAATATCCCTGATCTCAACAGGGCTCCCCACATAATGGGGCAGACCTGGGGCCCATCCGTGTGTTTGTTTTAAACAACTAAATTTTGCAGCTAGGGGGAGTTCAGTGAACTAAGATGAATTTCTCTCCTGCTTCCAGGTGTTCCTTTGCTGTGCAGTGGCAAAAACAAATGTTAAGAAAGTTGGAACTCTGAAAACAGTCCCAAAACTTCTTCTAGATAGGGAAAAAGAGCCTTGCAGTCTGCCCCAGTGGTCAGTAAACTAAGGCCATTATGGTCCAAGTATCTCCCTCTTGTATGGTGGCTTTGGAAATATGTATTGTTATGTGAAAGGCCAAAGATACAAATTTAAGGAGAGGGATAGGCAGAGATTGTAAAAAAGGTGTTGAGTCATTTCCCTTGAGTAAGTTGCTGCTCCTTTGGGGTATTTAAGTACAGTAACTCCTCATTTAAAGTTGTCCCAGTTTACATTGTTTCGTTATTTGGTTGCTGATTTATTAGAGAACATACTTCTTTTAAGTCATGCAATGTTCCATTATAAAGTTGTTTGGCTCGCCCTATTCTGCCCGCCCGGCCCTCCTGCTGGGAAGCAGGGTCTGGGTGCAGGGGCTTGCCCCATTGCTTCAGCCTCCGTGCCTCAATCCCGCTCCCCGGCAGGAGGGCTGGGCAGGCAGACTGGGGCAAGCCCCCTGCACGCCGACCCCGCTATGCCACTGCCTCAACCAAGCTTCATAATCATTGGTGAGCACAGTATTAAATTTTGTTTAAAATGATTTAAAACTTATAGTGTATATTTATATAATGTCTTATCTGGCGAAAAAAATTCCCTGGAACTTAACCCCTCCCCATTTATGTATGTGTCTAAGTCCTGGTTTCAGCATCTCTGTGATGCCTGAAACAGTCTGCCTAACCCTCAGGAGGAGGAGAAGGTGGTGGTGCCAGTGCCCCCCTGATAACTTTTAGCTCAGTTTTCCAGTCTGGGTACATACTTAAATAGTCACAGAGCCAGAGAGACTCTGTAGTCGGGTGGAGCAGACAGTCAGCAAGAGACACTAGCTCCACTCACTTTCATTGTTGTTTCCACAGAGTGCAGCAGCTTCAAGTGGATAGACCAAGGGAGCCCCCATCAGAATATCTCATAGCCAGTGGTTACAGCACTCTGCTGAGAGCCGTAGGAGACCTGTGTTCAAATCCTTTCTCCTATTGTGCCTGATGGGGGAATTGAATCTGGGTCTCCCCACATCCCAGGAGCTCACTATGGGACCAAATGTTATCAGGTGGGTACAGCTAATGCCACCTCCAGCCATTTTATACAGAGTGAGGCAGGCACCTAACTCATTCTGGTAAGAAACTGAAGTTGCCTGACTCCAGAGGAGGAGTCCCCAGAGCTAGCTGCTTATCTCTGTGAGGGGTGGGGCTGAGGGGCAATTTCTCCTCAACATCTCCCATTGGCCAGTTTAGGTGGCTCCCTGCTTTGCGCGCTGGCTTTGGTGGATCACAGGCTAAGGCGCCTATCACCCTCTATTCCTTTGATAGAACGTTAGGTGCCTAACTCAGACTTTGTGACTCACAGTGATTTTCAAGGGGCCTAAATGTTTCCAGCTGCTCAGCATCGCAATGCCTAACTCCTTTTGTGCAGCCAGGTCCTACACTTTCTGGGTCTCCAGTTCCTCAACTCTAACATGGAGATAAACCTTTCTCTCTCTCAGGGAGCCTGTGAGGATAAATCCATGTCTGCAGCTGGAATATGCATTATACTAGTGCCTGTGTTGATTTTTGTAAACCGCAGTGATGGAATAGCTGCAGGGTCAGACCTGCAGATGCATAGAATACCTCCTTTCAGACATACGTGCAAATGAAAATCGTTAATTATGCTAATGTTAGTGAATATACCATATTTCATTGTCTCTAATTGTTCACAGCAAAAGTGGAATCCCATCAGAGAATAGATGAAATGATGGATGAATGTGAATTTCTTTAAATGTAAATGTCTGTTTCATAAGGTGTTCCTGGTCACTTAGTTAAAAACAGGCTTTCATGGGGGAAATAGTGTATTTCATCTGCCTAATCTGTGACTTGGCCACCTGGTACTACACATAGTCAGCCCCGTTAATAGGAAATGATATGAAAGTAACAGGGTGTGTAGCAGAGGGAAGATCAAGGACCTCAACAACATGCCTGCCCCCACTGCAGATTAGAAATAGAGCATACCTTGGCACATTTATCTGCATTCCAGTGAACACAGTCACCTGTTGGTTCTTTTTTTTAAATGTATAGCCCTTACTGCATCTTGAAGGACATTTACAGCATGCAAGCAAAGTCCTCACTGCAACTAATTTTCCTATTATCTGAAAATCACATGATTTATCAGTGCGTTGATAAAGGGCTCAGTTACCTTTGAACCAGTTACTATTTCCTGGATTATACAGTGTACTTATTTAATCTTTATGGTAAGTCTGTAATAGCTACACCAATACCCACTGGCCAGTGAAAATCTAACCTTTGGGTCATTGTACTGCACCACTTTCTGTTAGGCCTGGTCTACGCTACGGGTTTATACCGAATTTAGCAGCGTTAAACCGATTTAACCCTGCACCCGTCCACACAACGAAGCCCTTTATATCGATATAAAGGGCTCTTAAAACCGATTTCTGTACTCCTCCCCGACGAGGGGAGTAGCGCTCAGATCGGTATTGCCATGTCAGATTAGGGTTAGTGTGGCCGCAATTTGATGGTATTGGCCTCCGGGAGCTATCTCACAGTGCACCATTTTGACCGCTCTGGACAGCAATCTGGAGTCGGATGCACTGGCCAGGTAGATAGGAAAATCCCCAAGAACTTTTGAATTTCATTTCCTGTTTGCCCAGCGTGGAGAGATCATCAGCACAGGTGACCACTCAGAGCTCATCAGGTAACACACAGTGCAGTCTCTTGAAAATGGAAAAAGAGCTCCAGCATGAACTGCACTTGAGGTACTGGATCTGATTGCTGTATGGGGAGAGGATTCAGTGCTAACAGAACTCGGTTCCAAAAGATGAAATGAAAAAACATTTTAAAAAATTTCCAAGGCCATGATGCAGAGAGGCCACACCAGGGACTCAGTACAGTGCCGTGTGAAAGTTAAGGAGCTCAGACAAGCCTACCAGAAAACCAAGGAGGCAAACGGAAAGTCCGGGGCAGGGCCGAAAACATGCCGCTTCTATGTTGAGCTGCATGCAATTCTAGGGGGGTCCGCCACCGCTACCCCACCCCTGTCTGTGGATTCTGAGGTGGGGGTGGTATTCGCAGCCATGGCTGAGGATTCTGCGGATGGGGAAGATGAGGAGGAAGAGGAGGACGAGCTTGTAGAGAGCACACAGCACTCTGTTCTCCCGAACAGCCAGGAGCTTTTTCTCACCCTGACGGAATTACCCTCCCAGCCCTCCCAAGCAACTATCCCAGACAATGAAGCCATGGAAGGGACATCTGGTGAGTGTACCTTGTAAATATAAAACATGGTTTAAAAGCAAGCGTTTTTTTAATGATTGATTTGCCCTGAGGACTTGGGATGCATTCGCGGCCAGTACAGTTACTGGAAAAGTCTGTTAACGTGTCTGGGGACGGAGCGGAAATCCTCCAGGGACATCTCCATGATGCTGTCCTGGAGGTACTCCAAAAGCTTTTGCAGAAGGTTTCTGGGCAGCGCTGCTTTATTCCGTCCTCCATGGTAGGACACTTGACCACGCCATGCATATAGCAAGTAATCTGGTAACATTGCATAACAAAGCCTAGCTGCGTATGGTCCTGGTGATTGCTGGCATTCAAGCAACATCCGTTCTTTATCTCGCTGTGTTATCCTCAGGAGAGTGATATCGTTCATAGTAACCTGGTTGAAATTCAGGAATTTAAGTAAGGGGACAGAGATGGCCATTCCTACTGGGCTCTTTGCCTCTGGCTTAAAAGAAATCCTTCCCTGCAGGTAGCCAAGCGGGGGAAGGGGGGGGCAATTGGCGCTGAGCTTTTTCGGTTTGGCTAGCAGGGATCTTCCCTGCTACCAGCCACGCGGTTGGGGCGGGGGCAAAGGGAGGTGTTTAGCAGTGATCTTCCATGATACCAGCCACGGGATGGTTTCTGCTGCTGCTCGTTAACAGGAAAGAAGCAGCACTCAATGGGCTTTGCTTGCTATTTGGGAAAGGAGGGTGCTGGATAGATGAAGGCTGCAGAAGACAAAAGACAATGGCTTACCATGGCCGCATGCAAGTCGAATTCTTCTGCCTGGACCTGCGTCTGTGATCTGTAACACCAAAGCCGCAGGCACTCAATATTAAGATGCAAAATGCGACCTTGTAGTGAAAACACATGTGCTATGTACAGGGCCGGCCTTAGGATTTATGGTGCCCTAGGCGAGATTATTAAACTGGTGCCCCTGTGCCTGATCTGCTCTTAGCAACACAAACATAAGCTTACAGTATTGGAAAACTTGCCACATTCACATTATTAAAACCAGTTTAACTTAATTAAGCACACTGTAATGCTGATGGACTAGCACTAAAGAAGCAGCACTATAGAAAAAATTCTGATGACAGAATGATGCAATTTTTTTTTTAATTTATCAAAATTTTATTGGAAATTTATATGAAGAGGTATTGAAACAAAGATTTGTTTTTAATTAAAAGCAATCTTTCTTGCTTTTTTGGCTGCAAAATCAGTAATAATGTCATCGTATGACAAAGACAAAGTCGTGTCTTGTTCGATTGCAAGAATAGCAAGACCAGTTAAGCGTTCCTGACTCATTGTAGAGCGGAGATAGTTTTTAATGAGCTTTAGTTTTGAGAAACTCCGTTCTCCTGATGCTACTGTTAAAGGAATTGTCAGTAGAATACGAGTGGCAATGTACACATTAGGATATATGTCAACACATTTGCGGGTATGAATAAACTGTACAATGTCCATCACCGATTTTGCACGTGGCAACATTGATAACAGTGTACTCAATTCTTCGTACAGTTCAAGTCCATTTAAATCAAAACTATCACCGTGCTTCAGGAGGCTCTCTAGGTTCTTGCACTTTGTCATTAGTTGCTCTTGTTTTCCTATTTCGTTGAATTTAGTTATGTCATACAAAAATCCAAACTCTTCATGGTGTACTTGCAAGGTATTAAACCTTTCATCAACAGCAGATACTGCTTTATCCATCACAACATTAAAAAATTCAACCTCAAATTTCTTTTCTGGATCGTCTCTGGGCATGATCTGCTGTACAGATTCTTCACAAAGAAGTGTCCCTGGCCTTTTTAACTCATATTAACTATGTATTTACTTTATGAAAGTTGGAGAAAACATTGTGAAAACGTAAAACATTGGCTGCCCAACTTCTGGGTTGGCAAAAGTTATACTGACTCACAGGGAAAAAAAAAAAAGCAGGAGAATCTTAGTACAACATATGGTCACTCTATACCAGGGGTCGGGTCGGCAACCTTTCAGAAGTGGTGTGCCAAGTTCACTGTAATTTAAGGTTTCTCGTGCCAGTAATACATTTTAATGTTTGTAGAAGGTTTCTCTCTATGTCTATATTATATAAATAAACTATTGTTATTATCTGAGGTCTTGGCCACCGGTCCTGCTCAGGCCACTGCCAGCTGAGTAAATGAAACCCCAAACCGGCAGCGGGCTGGTGGCTGGAACCCTAGACAAGGATCCCAGGCCCTGCTCAGCCCGCTGCTGGTCTGGGGTTCTGACCATCAACTCCTGCCAGCCAGGATCCTGGCCGCCAATCCCCCCTCAGCCCGCTACCAGCCTGGGATTCTGCTCACCCAGGCTGGCAGGAGGCAGAGTGGGGCTGGCGGCTGAGCTCCTGACTGGCAAGGGGCCGGCAGCCGGAACCCTGGAGTAGCAGTAGGCTGAGTGCTGCTGGCACCCCAGACTGGCAGCAGACTGAGCCACTCAACCCCCCATCGGCCCTGCTCAGCCCGCCACCAGCCCACTCAGCCCGCTGCCGGCTGAGTGAATGGAACCCCAGGCTGACAGCAGGTTGAGTGGTTCAGCTGGCCTGCTCAGCCCACTGCCAGCCTGGGGTTCCTTGGAGGTCCCCAGGCCAGCAGCAGGTGCTGAGTGGGGCCGATGGCTGGTATCCCAGCTGGCAATAGGGCAGCAGCCGGAACCTCAGAGCAGTGATGGGCTGAGCCGCTCAGCCTGCTGCTGCATACCATCAAAAATCAGCTCACCTGCCACCTTTGACATGTGTGCCGTAGGTTGCCGACCCCTGCTTTATACACTAGTAAGGAGATGAGCATATTACAGTTGTTGGAGGGCTCTTATCAGAAGTAACAGGCTATAGGAAAGTCAGTCAACATTTTTTGTTTCTCTGATGAAAACTGGTCCACTCCCTGCCTCAAACCAAACCTGTCACTAATAATTGTCAACAACTTAATTTTCTGTTTTTGGCTAAGATATTGATTTTTTTTTTTAATAATATTGAAATTGGATTCAGGATTGTTAGCAAGAATTTTTGGCAAACAAAGTTGTTAAATGACAATCTAAATGGCAACACAGTACTGCTTTCATGCTTGGCTCACCCCCCAGCCCGCTGGTTCAACAGCTGCAGCAGAGGAGGAGATAGGTGGAAAACTGCAGGACCCCAAAATCCACCTCTTGGGGTGCAGAGCGGCAACAGCAGCAGCAAACCCTCAGGTCCAATCACACGCCAATGGGCACCACCACCAGCCTTATGGACCATGGTGAAGTTAGCACAGCATCTGATCTCAGGGACAGGGCACCCATGGAGCCACAGCAGCTCATCCTGCCCTATGCAGCTCCCCCCGGATGAGATGGATCGCTGGCAGCTGCCAGCCCGGGGGAGAGGCGCTCCCCAGCTAGGGTGGCCAGATCCAGATGTCCTGATTTTATAGGGCCAGTCCCGATATTTGGGGCTTTGTCTTATATAGGCACCAATTACCCCCACCTAGAGTGACCAGACAGAAAGTGTGTAAAATCAGGACAGGGATGGGGGGGGTGGGGGGGTAAAAGGAGCCTATATAAGAAAAAGACCCCAAAATTGGGACACTCCCTATAAAATAGGGATGTCTGCTCACCCTACTCCAATCCCGATTTTTCACACATCTGGCTAACCCCAGCCAAGCCCTGTGTGACATTCCAATTCTGGCTGCCTGCCCAGGAAGTGAGTTACTTTCACTTTCATTCCTCAGCAAGCAGCCAGCCTCGCCTCCCCCCACCTACCCCCAGCACCTCACCCAACCCAGTCCTGACGGAGGGGAGGGAGGAGAGAGAGAGGGGTGCTTCTGGGGAGGAGGGAGAAAGGAGGGGGTGCTCCGTGGGGCCGTGGGGAGAAGAACTGATGTTATGGGAGACAACAAAGGATACTGGTTCCAGAGCCACAGAGCCTGCCTCACCTGACCTCAGCTGGGGGGAAAGAGTCACACTCACAGGTGAGCTCCTTTCCCAACCCCCACCCTCTCCCCTTCCCAGAGACCCCAGCAGCCAATCCCGTCCCTCAGACTGTGCTGCATTCGGCTCTCTCTAGGACCCAGCAGCCCTGCTTCTACACTGTTTGGGCTGCCTGCAGAGTGGTGCCCCCAGGCAGTGTGAGGCCCTACGCCATTGCCTATTCTGCCTATGCCTAAGGACGGCCCTGGCTATGTAAGGTGAATAGTATTGTTCACTGTGAAAGAGTATGACCATTGTTCTGTAAAACGTATCTTTTTTAATACTTCTCTCCCTCTCTCCCCTCTCATGCAGCTGCAAATTTTTCAAGCCTCCCTACTCCGTCCCGAAGGCTATCTCAGATAAGGCGGTGGAAAAAAAAGACGCGAGAAGAAATGTTTTCGGAAATCATGGAAGTGACCTGCAATGAAAGAGCTCATCTGAATGAGTGGAAGGACGTGGTAGCAAAGTACAGGAAAGATGCCAGTGACCATGAGGACAGGAGAGATGCTCGAGATGAGAGGTGACGGCAGGAAGATCAGTGGTGGCGGGATGCAACTCTGGGGCTGCTGCGTGATCAAACTGACATGCTCCGGCATATGGTGGAGCTTCAGGAACGGCAGCAGGATCACAGAGTGCCGCTGCAGCCCCTGTATAACCCCCCTCCCCCCTCACCATGTTCCTTAGCCTCCTCACCCGCCAGACGAGTAAGAACTCATGGGGGTAGGCTTCATGCACCCGCCCACTCCACCCCAGTGGACAGCCCAACCAAAAGGCTCTCATTATTGTGAAATTTTTTTAGTGGCCTTTTCCTTCCCTACTATCCTCCTCCCAAACCACACCCGGGATACCTTCTCAGTTCTCTCCCTCTTTTTATAATTAAGTAATAAAGAATACATGATTTTAAAATGAGTGACTTTATTTCCTTAGAAAGCAAGCTGTGATCAAAGGGGGTGGGGTGAGTGGCTTACAGGGAATGAGTCAATCAAGGGGGGGTGGGTTTCATCAAGGAGAAACAAACACAACAGTCACATTGTACCCTGGCCAGTGATGAAACTGGTTTACAAAGCTTCTCTAATGCGCGCCGCTTCCTGGTGTGCTCTTCTAATCGCCCTGGTGTCTGGCTGTGCGTAATCAGCGGCCAGGTGATTTGACTCAGCCTTCCACCCCGCCATAAAGGTCTCTCCCTTACTGTCACAGAGATTGTGGAGCACACAGCAAACAGCAATAACAATGGGGACATTGGTTTGGCTGAGGTCTGAGTGAGTCAGTAATGTGTGCCAGCGCGCCTTTAAACAGCCAAATGCAAATTCTACCACCATTCTGCACTTGCTCAGCCTGTAGTTGAAAAGCTCCTGACTACTGTCCAGGCTGCCTGTGTATGGCTTCATGAGCCATGGCATCAAGGGGTAGGCTGGGTACCCCAGGATAACTACAGGCATTTCAATATCCCCAACTGTTGTTTTCTGGTTTGGGAAGTAATTCCCTTGCTGCAGCCGTTTGAACAGAGTAGTGTTCCTGAAGACACGAGCGTCATGAACCCTTCCCGGCAATCCCACGTGGATGTTGGTGAAACGTCCCTTGTGATCCACCACTGCTTGCAGCACCATGGAAAAGTATCCCTTGTGGTTTATGTAATGGGTGCCTCGGTGCTCCAGTGCCAAAATAGGGATATGAGTTCCATCTATCATCCCACCACAGTTAGGGAATCTCATTGCAGCAAAGTCATCCACTATGACCTGCACATTTCTCAGAGTCACAACCTTTCGTAGCAGCAGCTTAGTGATTGTTTTAACTACTTGCATCACAGCCGCCCCCACAGTAGATTTTCCCACTCCAAATTGATTCCCAACTGACCGGTAGCTGTCTGGCGTTGCAAGCTTCCAGAGGGCTATTGCCACTCACTTCTCCACTGTGAGGGCTTCTCTCATCTTGGTATTCTGGTGCTTCAGGGCAGGGGAAAGCAAGTCACAAAGTTCCATGAAAGTGCCCTTATGCATACGAAAGTTTTGCAGCCACTGGGAATCGTCCCACACCCACAACACTATGCGGTCCCACCTGTCTGTGCTTGTTTCCCGGGCCCAAAGTCAGCGTTCAATGGCTAGAACCTGCCCCATTACCAGCAGGTACAATCTGTTTTACAAAACTGGTTTATGTAAAATTGGAATAATCCTGTAGTGTAGACGTACCCTCTGATTTAAGGTTTCGTGCCTGTAATAAATTTTACATTTTTAGAAGGTCTCTTTCTATATGTCTATAATATATAACTAAACTATTGTTGTATGTAAAGTAAATAAAGTTTTAAAAATGTTTAAGAAGCTTTATTTAAAATTAAAATGCAGAGCCCCCCCCAGACTGGTGGCCAGGACCCGGGCAGTGTGAATGCCACTGAAAATCAGCTCGCGTGCCATGGGTTGCTACTCTGTTTAAACGGCTGCAGCAAGGGAATTACTTCCCAGACCAGAAAATAACAGTTGGGGATGTCAAAATGCCTGTAGTTATCCTGGTGTACCCAACCTACCCCTTGATGCCATAGCTCATGAAGCCATACACAGGCAGCCTGGACAGTAGTCAGGAGCTGTTCACCTACAGGCTGAGCAAGTGCAGAATGGTGGTAGAATGTGCATTTGGCCGTTTAAAGGTGCGCTCACGCTTATTACTGACTCGCTCAGACCTCAGCCAAACCAATGTCCCCATTGTTATTGCTGTTTTCTGTGTGCTCCACAATCTCTGTGACAGTAAGGGGGAGACCTTTGTGGCGGGGTGGGAGGCTGAGTCAAATCACCTGGCCGCTGATTACGCACAGCCAGACACCAGGGCTATTAGAAGAGAACACCAAGAAGTGGTGCGCATCAGAGAAGCTTTGAAAACGAGTTTCATCACGGGCCAGGGTATGGTGTGACTGTTGTGTTTGTTCCCCCTTGATGAAACCCCGCCCCTTGATTGACTCATTCCCTGTAAGCAACCCACCCTCCCTCTTCGACTACAGCTTGCTTAAGGAAATAAAAAGTCACTATCGTTTAAAAATCATGTATTCTTTATTAAAAAGTCATTATAAAAAGAGGGAGAGAACTGAGAAGGTATCCCGGGTGTGGTTTGGGAGGAGGATAAGAGGGAAGGAAAAGGCCATTAAAAATATTTCAAAGTAATGACAGCCTTTTGGCTGTCCACTGGGGTGGAGTGGGCGGGTGCACGAAGCCTTCCCCCACACGTTCTTACACGTCTGGGTGAGGAAGATATGGAACATGGTGAGTGGTGAGGGTGGTTACACAGGGGCTGCAGCGTCACTCTGTGACCCTGCTGCTGTTCCTGAAGCTCCATCAGATGTCAGAGGATGTCAGTTTGATCACGCAGCAGCCCAAGCGTTGCATCCCGCCACCGCTGATCTTCCTGCCATCACCTCTCATCACGTTCGTCCCTCCTGTCCTCATGGTCACTGGCAACTTTCCTGTAATTTGATACCATGTCCTTCCAGTCATTCAGATGAGCTCTTTCGTTGCGGGTTACTTCCATGATTTCTGAGAACATTTCGTCTCACGTCTTTTTTTTCCTCCGCCTTATCTGAGATAGCCTTCTGGATGGAGTAGGGAGGCTTGAAAAATTTGCAGCTGCATGAGGGAGGGAAAAATGGGAGAGAAGTATTTAAAAAGATACATTTTACAGAACAATGGTTATACTCTTTCACAGTGAACAACACTATTCACCTTACATAGCACATGTGATTTCACTACAAGGTCGCATTTTGCATCTTAATATTGAGTGCCTGCGGCTCTGGTATTAGAGATCTCACAGATGCAGGTCCAGGCAGCAGAATTCAGCTTGCATGCGGCCATGGTAAGCCATTGTCTTTCAGCTTCTGCAGCCTTCATATACACAGTGCCCTCCTTTCCCAAATACCAAGCAAAGCCCATTCAGTGCTGCTTCTTTCCTGTTAACAGGCAGCAGCAGCAACCACCCCCCGCTCCAATTCTGTGGGATGATCGCTTTACCCCTCCCCCCACCGTGTGGCTGGTATCATGGAAGATCACTGCTAATCACCCGCTTTCCCCCACCACCTCGTGGCTGGTAGCGGGGAAGATCCCTGCTAGCCAAACGCAAAAAAGCTCAGCGCCATTACCCCTCCCTCCCTCCGCTTGGCTACCTGCAAAGAAGGATTTCTTTTAAGCCACAAGCAAACAACCCAGTAGGAATGGCCATCTCTGTCCCCTTAATTAAATTCCTGAATTTCAACCAGGTTACCATGAATGATATCACTCTCTTGAGGATAACACAGCGAGATGAAGAATGGATGTTGCTTGAATGCCAGCAATCACTGGGACCATACACAGCCAGACTTTGTCATGCAATGATACCAGATTACTTGCCACATGCATGGCGTGGTCAAGTGTCCTACCATGGAGGACGGAATAAGGCTGCCTTGCCCAGCAACCTTCTGCAAAGGCTTTTGGAGTACCTCCAGGAGACCTTCATGGAGATGTCCCTGGAGGATTTCCGCTCCATCCCCAGACATGTTAACAAACTTTTCCAATAACTGTACTGGCCGCGAATGCATCCCAAGTCCTCAGGGCAAATCAATCATTAAAAAAACGCTTGCTTTTAAACCATGTTTTATATTTACAAAGGTACACTCACCAGAGGTCGCTTCCATGACTTCATTGTCTGGACTAGTGGTTTGGGAGGGCTGGGAGGATAATTCCGTCTGGGTGAGAAAAAGCTCCTGGCTGTTGGGGAGAACGGAGTGCTGTGTGCTCTCTACAAGCTCGTCCTCCTCCTCATCTTCCCCGGCCGCAGAATCCTCAGCCATGGCTGAGATTACCATCCCCACCTCGGGTTGGAATCCACAGACAGGGGTGGGGTGGTGGTGGCTAGAATTGCATGCAGCTCAGCGTAGAAGCGGCATGTTTTCAGCCCTGCCCTGGACCTTCAGTTTGCGTCTTTGGTTTTCTGGTGTGGCCTTTCTCCATCATAGCCTTGGAAATTTTTTCAAATGTTTTTTCATTTCGTCTTTTGGAATGTAGTTCTGTTAGCACAGAATCCTCTCCCCATATAGCGATCAGATCCAGTACCTCCCGTGCGGTCCATGCTGGAGCTCTTTTTTGATTCTCAGGAAACTGCATTGTTACCTGTGCTGGTGAGCTCTCCACGCTGGACAAAGAAGAAATGCAATTCAAAAGTTCGCGGGGCTTTTCCTGTCTACCTGGCCAGTGCATCCGAGTTCAGATTGCTTTCCAGAGTGGTCAAGCACTGTGGGATACCGCCCAGAGGCCAATACCGTCGATTTGTGGCCACACTAATCCTAATCCGATATGGTAATACCGATTTAAGCACTACTCCTCTCGTCGGGGAGGAGTACAGAAACTGGTTTAAAGAGCCCTTTATATCGATATAAAGGGCCTCATTGTGTGGACGGGTGCAGCATTAAATCGGTTTAATGCTGCTAAAATCGGTATAAATGCGTAGTGTAGACCAGGCCAGAGTGAATAAATAAAGTCTCCGCACACCACTTCTGAAAGGTTGCTGACCCCTGCTCTACTGCATGAGCTAAAAGCCAGATGACTCTTAGCTAAATCTGTAGAACAGACGCACTAATCCAGGGGTCTCACACACACAGCCTACAGGCCACCCCCATGCCCCAGCCTACCTCCAGGCCAAAGGTGGGCAAACTACACCAGCAGGATTGCCCCCTCAAGCCCTGCGCCGCTGAGTGAAGCAGCTGACATCACGTCCCTGCAGCCGACCAGGGTGGGGAGAGAGAAACAGAGGGCTCGTGTGTTGCCCTGGCTTCTAGGCACCGTCTGCCCGCAGCTCTCATTGGCTGGGAAGGGGAACCGCGGCGGAAATACCTGGAAGCGCAGCAAGCAGCACCGGGAGCCCTGCATCCCCACTCCCCCAGGGACATGGTTCCAGCTACTTCCTGGAGCGCAGCCAGGCTGGGGACTGATTTTAGCACACCGCCGCCACCCCGGAGCCCAAAGTCCTCTTGCACTCCGCCCCCCAACTCCCTGCCCTGAGCCCCCTGCTGCACTCCACACCCCATCCCCATGCCCTGAGCCTCCTGCTGCATCCCACACCCCTTCTGCATCCCAATCCCCAGCCCTGAGCCCCCTACCTGAACCCCACCCCCCTGCACCCAAACTCCCTGCCCTGAGCCCCCGCCACACCCCTCATGCCCCCTCTGATTTAGCCCCTTTTGTGGGATCAGCAGCAAACACAGCACTGTGGAATGCGCCACAGCGCGGAGATCAGAGCCTGATTCCTCCATGACAAACACTGAGATGCTGGGGAAAATGCGTCAGTGCTGCTTCAGTCACCACCACCCGGGGGGGTTCCCTTTCTTGGTGGTGTAACCTGGGCGTTAAATTCGCTAGAAACAGAGGGGGAAGTAGCTTGTTTATATTAAAAAAAATCTTAGCTACCTGCTTCCTTGTATTGGCCAACCGCAGTCTCCAGGTGCGGCATCAATGTCTGTGCGGGATTAAATAGCGTGTGCCCGGCCTGCCAAAGCGAGCAAATACGTAGTTAAACAAACAGCATTTGGTCCGGGCTGCCGGATTCCTCCGCTATGAAAACAAAGCGGCCCGGGTGGGGTTCTTGGTGTCCAGCGCTTATCCCCGTGGCTCCTCGGCCCTAGCGCCAGGCCAGGGGAAGTGGCGCCGGGCCGCCAGGGGACAGAGCCGGGATGTGCGTGCCCGTGAGGCGATGGGCGGGGCAGCCCGGGGAGCGGCGGGGAATGCGGGGGCAGCGGCAGGAGCCCGGGCACTAGCCCCGCAGCGCCCTGGAGGACAAGCGCTCCGCGCTCGCGCCCCCGGCTCAGGCAGCACCGCACAGCGAACGCCCAGCTGCGACACAGGCCCCGCCCCCCGCTCTGGCCCCGCCCCCCGCGGGCTCACCTGTCGGCAGACGGCGGGGCCGGTTGTTGAGTCAGAGCCGCGGGTTGAGTCTCCGAGGTGACATCGTTCTGGGTCCGTTCCGCCGCCGCTTTCACTCCGCTACTCTTCCGCCCGGCCCCGCCATGGTCTCGGCTCCGCGCTGCCCGCCCGGCGCCCGCGGGCTCCTGGCGCTGCTGCTGCTGCTGCCCCTGCCCGGGGCTCGCGGTGAGTGCGGGGCGTGTCCGGGAGGGGTCCCCCCGGGCACAGGGTCACCTCGGTCCCCGTCCCCCCCCGCATCGGTACCGGGCTGGGCAGGGACCTGAGCCGCCGCGGCTCCCCTGGGCCCTCCCCGTCACGCGAGGCCGGGCCCCCGCCCCCATCCAGCCCCTCAGCCCGGGCTGCGTCGGACTCGGCCCGCGGGGCAGGAAGGGGCGGGGACCCGGGGGGGGCGGAGCCGCGCGGCAGCGACAGGTCCCCGCTGCCCCAGCCCGGGCCCTGGCCCCGCCGCTCTGCGAGCC
Source organism: Gopherus flavomarginatus (assembly GCF_025201925.1). Classification (NCBI taxonomy): domain Eukaryota; kingdom Metazoa; phylum Chordata; order Testudines; family Testudinidae; genus Gopherus; species Gopherus flavomarginatus. Next base: position 12,969,308 of record NC_066621.1, on the reverse strand, counting down.
TCGAGCCCCCGGGAGCGCTTCTGCCTGGGAGTACATCGGAAGTATTTCAGTTACTTGTCCTCATGCCGGTCATGCAGTGTCCATGCACCGCATGAGGAAATATGCAAGTCAGCTGTCTCGGAGAGAGCTTTCCACCAGCTCTTTTCACTTTTGGCCAACCCCATACATGTTTCATGTAATCTTCATGATGTAAATCACTAGTCTGTAAGACTCAATTTAATCATGAATTTCTATATAAAAGTGAATTCTTATTGGTTGTCATAACCTTAATACATATTCTTCACAACTTCAGAGATGTAGGTTTCATTTTTAGAAGATACATCCTATCTGTTTTTAAAGTGATTAGTTTTACAGCTATATCAGAAAATGAATTATTGTTTGGTTATTTCATTTGCCAAAAGTAATTGAAGCAGATGTTTATGAAGGCATTGGGAGGTGAACTATCTCCATTCAACAGATTAATCATTTAATATTTGGAGGATTTTCTTGCCATGCTATATTAGGGGAGAACATCACCAGACAGACATTTAAATTGTTTTTATTTAACTAAAACAACATTATGTATTCTGGATTTTTTTTTCTTCAACAGAAAACATATATAATATTTTAACAAAACAAGTGTGTGAACTTTTGAATTTAAACATTCAGGTTTTTTAAAATCAGGTTTGTTTTTGTTAAAATTGTTTTTAACTAAAATAGTTAAATGAAATATTAAAAAAAAATCAACTATGTCAGCCAGATCAACATGAAATTAAAATATTGGCTTCTGTAGCTAACTCAGTCATCTTCACCCTCATTTTCATGTTTGTTCATAATCTGGAAGAGGAAAAACAAGCTTTCCTGCTTTCTCATGTCCCAAACAATTTGTGAATTTGAAATGAATTAGTCCAAAGGAAGAAAATATTATTTCTACACCAGAAGTAGTAGTAATCTCACTTTTAATAGCAGTAGCTTCAACCGTCTCTGAATCCAAGTGCTTAAGTGACTTTCACCAGTTCATTGGTGTGACTTTCTTTAAAACATCATCAGCAAACAACATATTTATTGAATGATTCACCCTTAGCTCTGAAGTTTATTATAGTTGACATTATGGAGGGATGACTGATGGATGTCTGTCATAGCCAACTCCTCTTCTTCAGTAGTTAAGGTTTGACTCTGGTACTGAGTATTGAGAATCTTTGCAAGAAAATGAGCTGGTGATAGTGCTTGTCCCATTTGTTTTTTAAATGCTTGTAATTTAACTCTGTCATTGCTTTTTTCTCTTTTTTAAGATATCACTCAGTTCCTTCCAGATTTCAACAGTGTCAGCAATAAAACCGCTATTTCCTTGCATTTTGTTCAAGACTACAGAAATAGGCTTTAGGATACTTAGCATGTGTTCAATGTTTCTCTTAAGGCCAATGTTGAAAACTTTAGCTGTGACAGTACCATCTACTTTTTCACTATTTTCTTCACAGACTACCACCAGAACAGGCTAGTTCTTGATATAGTGCTCAAAACAGTTCATTGCTGAGTTGTTTCGCATGTCTTGTGGGAGAGTTAGCTTGGTTCCTCCCACTTTTTTCAGAGCAGTTGCTGCAAAGTGGTTGTTACGGAAGTGTTTTGCAATTTCAACAACATTAGCCTTTATTTCTGGAACAATTAAGTCTTTGGCTAGGAGGTGCATCAAATGAGCACTGCAACCGTATGTTAGCTTGGAACTCTTCTACATGTCTTCTTATCTTGGATGCATTTGCAACATTGTCTATGACCAAGCTGCATACTAGACATTTGCTTTTTTTATTTTTTTCCACAGTTTTTGTTATAGCTTTTATTGCTACCACTTGTAAGTATTCTGCTGTGTGTGCTTTCCCTGATGTATTAGTTGTTCCTGTAAGGAAGACATTTCCTTCTTCTATTGTCACACAGGCGCATACAACAGGATCGCTGTGGACATTGCTCCACCCATCAAGACTCCGGTTAACAATTTTCACCTCTAGACCTTTTGCACACTGCTCAATTTCTCTTTCATATGCTTTGTCGAGCAATTTGCCTGCGACATCTGCTCTGTTGGATGGACAGTATCCTGGTCTTAATGACTAAACCATGTAAATGAAGTGTGGGTTCTCAATCACACAGAAAGGAGAGTTTGTTGCATAAACAAACAGGGCAATTGTTTTCATCAATCACCTCTTTTTGTAATCTGCTGGTTCTTATCACAAACTTACCTATGGTTGTTTCTGGGTGATGGAGATATTTTTGCTACAGATGATATACTGAAACTATAGAAAATGATGGTGATCTCAAAGGTGGATAGTCTTCAGAATCCTGTATGTTGAGGATGGATTCTCCTAAACAAAATAAGTCAATGCAGTTATTGAATTATTATTACCATGCTGCTTGCTTAGTATTTCTCATTGTATTCACTGACACTCAGTACTACTTAAAGGTGAAATTTTATCACAACTGCATCTAAAATGATAGTACGCTAGAGTAACAACTATATTTTTTGCTCAAACATGAGAATTCAAGAATAGTCCAGAAGGAAGACAGGCAGTCTTTAAGAAAGAAGTATGAAATGGGAAAAAAAAAAAAGTTTACCAGCCTGAAGATCCTGCGTTCAGATATGTTCCTTTCATCATCTTCAACGCAGCTTCCTCCTGAGGAGGAACGCTTCTCATGATGTTTCATTTGGGCAACCAGGCCTTGCATTTCTTTGTTGCACTGTTTGCATTTTGCATGCATACCTGTCTTACCCACAAGTAGAGGAATTTCATTAAAATATTCCCGAACTGGATCTCTTTTATGGCCTGCTGCCATTATAGGTTTTTCCCTTCTAGTGAGAGAATGGTATAGTAGATCTCAAATCAAGAAAGGCTATGCTCAGAAAGACTCAAGACTTCTGGAATATGCTGCTCAAACAGTTTCACTTTTTTGTTTCTACTATCTGTCCCTCCCTTCTCACATTTATCTCCAGACATCAACTTGTCCAGATCTATTCTGCCCCCAACAATCTTCTATTAATTGAACTTTTTGAAACTTTGCACTTGTAGAGAGAGGTAAGGGATTGACTGTGTGTGTACACAAATTTGCAGAGGGACAATAGAGTTGAGGTCTTATTTCTCACCTCTCTATATTTATTTTTTGTTTTTAAAACATTTTTGCTGTTATCTCTGGAGACGCAAATCCACAGTTGAAGAACTGCAAAACTAACCATCTCCTATGGTATCTTCTAGACTGAGCGCTGAGTCCCATTGGGTCCTAGATAGAAAGAGTAACTGAAATAATTTATACAGAACCCCCTGGAGCCCCATAGGATTGGGTGCCTAAGCTATGAACTATTGTAACTCTTTTACAAAACTTTTCTTAAACATTACATGAATATATTGTCTCATACTATAGAATTTATAATCCCTATTCCATGATGAGACATTATCACTCAGATATATCTTAATTACAACTGTCTTTAACAAGGTTTTTTCCTCAAAAAGCATTTTATCCAAAAAAGCCAATTTAAATTAAAAATATCTTTTTTCTTAAAGCATAGATTTTTATCCACCCTGTGTACTCTGCTCCCTTGGTCTCCTTTGCCCTGTACGTTACCTTCTTTCATGTTACCCTGTATGGTTGCAACAGTCTCTGAGCCTCTGCTGCATTAGATCATAAAACCTGTGAGGTGGCAGAATGTCTCGTTTTACACAGCGTACTTATTTTACTTTACCATACATGTTCTGGGTGAGGAATACGTGGTAAATGTAGAATTTTAATGTACTGCAGTTCTGTATCAAGCCCGTTCAGTAAAGTAGCTTCAAGGCTCTAATGAAAACAGGTACATCCAAATAGTCCCCAATAAAATTATTTGCGGCTTCTCAAAAATGAATCTTTCTTAACTTTTTCCCTTCCTTGTCTGTCTCTATTGCTAGGCACTTGTGATTCTCCTCCACGTTTGAGTTTTGCTGAGCTGCCTGGGGCAGTGAACAATTCCTATCCTGTTGACACCAAACTGAAATACTCCTGTCGCCCAGGATACATTTTGGGCTCTGGAAAGTCTCCTTTTGTTACATGTCTTGCAAATTCAACATGGTCAGCAGACCCCAAGTTTTGTGTAGGTGAGTATCTTTGTTACTTTTCCATTTCAATTGCTGTGCAAGCCATCTTGACATAGGTAGGAGTCTCTCTTTTATTGGGTAAGTGGTTCAGAGTTCAACACTGGTATCCATAAACACTTTCTAAATACATTTTGGACAGTTCTTTATTATATTAGTAGTTGACTATTTATTTAAAAAACATAGCAGAACATGCCCCTATCTGTGTAAGCTACTTTAAAAGCAGCTAAAATACAAAATTCCAGTAACTTCAGCCTTCTGTGCTGAATACTCTCAAATAGGATTCAGAGGAATAGATTTACCACATTTCTTCCTGGTTTTTAGACCATGTGTTAAATATCTGCCTTTCTAGAATATCAACATCTTGTTATATAATAGTAGATCCGAACTTAAGAATAGTGCAGTTCTTCTCTACCAGAAACCCCATTGTCCCTGTGACTGGAAGGCATTCACTGCACAGCAGTGAAGTTACTGGAATTTGATACTCTACCTACGCTGGTCAGCTTTAAATGGAGGTATAAAATAAAAGCTTTAACCCTCTTTAATTTAACTGCACCAAGTTGTAGCTGTCCAGTGGCAGCTACTTTCATAAAGATGTGACATAGTAAGAACCAGGATTATTAGGGAAACTAATCATGTTCCTAGTATTTCCTGTTCATAGTATAGAGAGCATCACAAATAGTGCAATAAAGTGAAACACTTAGGGGTAAGTGGCTGTTTTTTGTGGGTTTTTTTGTATTTTGAAAAATTGTAGTTGCTCTATCCCTGATAACAAATTGTAGAATTCAGCCATACTGAACTCACTGTACTAAAAGTAAATCCAGTATTGAATAATGTGTTACAAACTTGGTCAAAATACTAATTTGTAACAAAACTTAGAGAATACTTCTCTTGGCTTCATTGCTAAGAGTACAATAAGATTTTTGCAAGTTTCCTCATCTCAAGACTGCGTATGCTATATTCCATGCAGAAGTCCCTAGAAAATGCAGAATTACAGTAACTAGTAAAGAGAGAGACAGTTGGATGCTGATGAACCTTAGCTCTGCCTCCTTGTACATATGTTTTTAAGTTTAAGATTTAATTTGTTGTATTGAAAACTGATAGGGCTTTCTTGACTAGCCTTAGACTCACCTACTCTGGCCTGCTTGCTTGAGACAATACTTTTATACATAGGGCCTGATTTAGCAAAGCCCTTAGTGCGTTCTTGAGTCCGGTGACTTTAGTGGAACTTGTTTTGCTGAATCGATTAGGCCTTAATTAATAGGTCACAATTTTTACATGCCTTGTCTGCACTGAGACTTTTCCCAGCACTTTTGATGACTGTACTAACTTTGTTGTTGCATGGATACAGTATATCTATATTGAACTCCATATAGATATGGTGGGAGGTTTTTTGTTTGGAACAGTTCATTCTTCGTGGGAATAAGTCTACTGTGATAGACAGCATCACAAATAACTCTTGTAGGGGCAAAGAAAAGCTCTTCCTCAGTCAAGCTTAGTGGAACATGCAGTTTTTAGCTGTCTAAAATCAGGATTCACATTTCAAGAAAACTAAGAAGATATATTTACAAAACGCATAACAAGCCTGTAGAAAGTACTGCCACAAAATGGAGGCAAGGAACATGGTAGGATTCAAAAAAGGATGAGACACTTAGAACCTGGTCTGGCAAACACAAATGTGCTTTATATTTCTCATGTCAATAGTCCACTGCATCATATTCTTTAATGCTAGAAGGGAATCTTACATCACAGGCTACTTACATTTCACCAAGTGATTCCTTTACTGAGCCCAAAAACTTGTATTTGACTAAAGCATATCTTCTAGAAGGATATCCAGTCTTGATTTGTAGACTCTGAGACAGAATCTTCCGTTTCCTCCTTTGGTAATTTGTTCCCATGGTTAGTCACCATTAAACCCTTTTGCCTTATTTCCATTTTGAATTTGTCTGGCTTCACTTTCCAGTTCCTGGTTCTTATTCTGCTTTTCTCTGCTAAATTAAAGAGCCCTTTAGTACCTGGTATCTTCTCCTTGTGAAGGTCCTTAGCAACTGTAGTCAAGTCGCCTCACAATCTCTCTTGACAAGCTAAACAGACTGAGCTCTTTAAGTCTCTCACTGTATGGCATTTTCGCAGGCCCATTAATACGTTTTTGTGGTTCTTCTCTGCACCATCTCCAATTTTTCAACATCATTTTGAAAATGTGGACACCACAACTGTGTACAGTATTCCCGTATGGGTCTTAGCAATGTATACAGCATTGCTATCACCTCCCTATTCCTGCTTCCCTGTTAATACATCAAGGATCGCATTAGTCCATTTTGCCATAGGATCCCACTGGGAGCTAGTGTTCAGTTTGTTGTCTACTGTGACCTCAATCCCTTTCAGACTTGCTGCTTCCCAGGATATAGTTTTCCCCGTTCTCTAGGAACAGCCTGCATTTCTTGTGCCTAGATGTATAATTTTTGTATTGTGTGATACTAGAATGCATTTTGTTTGAACAGACCCAGGGGATCCAGATTGCTTTGTAGGACTGCCCTGTCCTCATTTATCACTCCCTCAGTCTTTGTGTCATATGCAAATTTTTAAGTTCAAAATAAAGGTTTTCTTACCACATGCTCTCAGCAGTCTTACTGACAAGACTTCTTAGGTGAGGACCCCTTCAGCTTAGGCCACGTCCAGACTAGGGTATTAAAATCGATTTTAGATACGCAACTTCAGCTACGTGAATAACGTAGCTGAAGTTGAATTTCTAAAATCGAGGTACTCACCCGTCTAGACGGCGCGGCATCGATGTCCGCGGCTCTCTGTGTCGATTCCGGAACTCCGTTCGGGTTGATGGAGTTCCGGAATCGATGTAAGCGCGCTCGGGGATCGATACATCGCGTCCAGACTAGACGCGATATATCGATCCCCGAGCAATCGATTTTCACCCGCCGATGCCGCGGGTTAGTCTGGACGTGGGCTTAGTGGCAGCTTCCTTTGTCTCTCCTAGTGCAGATTTCAGAGTAGCAACCATGTTAGTCTGTATCCGCAAAAAGAACAGGAGTACTTGTGGCACCTTAGAGACTAACACATTTACTTGAGGATAAGCTTTCTGGGCTGCAGCCCACTTCTTCGGATGCATAGAATGGAGAACACAGACAGAAGATATTTATACAAACAGAGAACATGAGAAGGTGGAAGTAGCCATGCCAACTGTAAGAGGCCAATCAATTGAGATGAGCTATCAGCAGGAGGAAAAAAAACCCTTTGAAGTGATAATCGAGATGACCCATAGAAGGTGTGAGGAGAACTTAACATGGGGAAATAGATTCAATTAGCGTAATGACCCAACCACTCCCAGTCTCTGTTTAAACCTAAGTTCATTGTATCTAATTTGCATATTAATTCAAGTTCAGCTGTCTCTTTTTGGAGTCTGTTTTTGAAGTTTTATTTTTTTTGTTGCAAAATTGCCACCTTCAAGTCTGTCTCTGAGTGGTTAGAGAGGTTGAAGTGTTCTCCCACTGGTTTTTGAATGTTATGATTCCTGATGTCAGATTTGTGTCCATTTATTTTTGTGTAGAAACTGTCCGGTTTGGCCAATGTACATGGCAGAGGGGCATTGCTGGCACATGATGGCATATATCACATTAGTAGATGTGCAGGTGAATGAGCCCCTGATGGCGTGGCTGATGTGGCTAGGTCCTGTGATGGTGTCACTTGAATAGATATGTGGATAGAGCTGGCATCGGGCTTTGTTGCAAAGATAGGTTCCTGGGTTAGTGTTTATGTTGTATGGTGTGCGGTTTCTAGTGAGTATTTGTTTCAGGTTGGGAGGCTGTCTGTAAGCGAGGACTGGCCTGTCTCCCAAGATTTGTGAGAGTGAGGCTTCATCTTTCAGGATGGGTTGTAGATGTTTGATGATGCGCTGGAGAGGTTTTAGTTGGGGGCTGAATGTGACAGCTAGTGGTGGTCTGTTGTTTTCTTCGTTGGGTCTGTTCTGTAGTAGGTGGCTTCTGAGTGACAGAGCCAGAGGAATAATCTGTTTTTTCACTTCAGCAGGTGGGTATTGTAGTTTTTAGAATGCTTGATAGAGATAAACACCTACATGATCTCCGTCTGAGGGATTAGAGCAAATGCGGTTGTATCTTGCACTCCTAGTGCAGTGATTTGGTGGCTGGAGTGAGAGGGAGGAGGGGTGCCTGGGAGTTTGTCCCTCCTTTTTTATAGTGTCAGTCCTGCCCCCTTGGAAAACATTCCCAGCTCACAAAAAGTCTATAGGGAAAGATCTTCCCTGCTGCCTTTCCTTACTTTTTTAGAGTGTTGAGTTTTCTGTTGTTTTACTTCCTGCTTGATGACTGCTTTACTGCTTAAATGCAAATTAAGCAGCACACACATTCCTTTGAGACAGAGCTGTTTGCCAGTTTGTGCTATGGTATGCCAGATGAGTTAACGTTGTAAAGGGAAATCTTATAACTTCACATACAGTGTTGCCATGCATATTATCAGTACAACAATGACCGTAAACTCTAAATTTTCAGATGATGCCTCACAAGGCATACTTACTACAAAGATTATTACAGCAGTGTCTAGGATGTGGACACAGGTACATACTCTTACAGTAGGATTTCTATTGTTCCAAAGGAACTTCAAAACCTTCTCTTTATTGTCTGTAATCATGCCAGTTGTGACTCTTTCACTGGTGTCTTTAGCTCCCCATATCAATTTTTACATTTAATAATTTATGCCATCTGTCCTTTTTCCGATGTATTATGTTGCTTTTTATTTGTAATTGCTGCCAGTTGAGGTCAGTGGGTCTACCCACTGAATATGGTTATGTATATGAGTTTTTGGGATCTGGGCTTTAACATGTATAATGTTATACTTATACTAAATCTGCAAGGGGATCTTAACTCTCTTGATTCAGGATATATAAGGCAACCACTGTCTGTGTGGGGTTAGGAAGCATCATCCCACTTCCACTTCTCCTGATGTCCCATGGGCATAATATAAAATTATCCATAATGTGGGTTTTAAGATGTCCTCTGTAGCCTTTGGTGTGACCGCTGTCGTACAGGACAGGTACTGGACTCAAAGACCATTGGCTTTGATCTCCCATGGTTTTTGCTCTGTTAGGGGGTGCAACTTAGCATATCCCCTTTTTCCCATTAAGGTAATATGAGGTAATGCTAATATTAGCCTTGTTCTCTTCTAGGAAGACCATGTAAACCACTGGAACTAGAAAATGGCAGAGTTCATTTAACTGATATCCGGTTTGGTGCAACAGCAACCTTCTCCTGTAATGAAGGGTGAGTGGCAAGTTGTTTCTTTTGACTAATTAACAGAACCTAAACTGGTGTAAAAATGTTGCTAAAGTCTGGCAAAATAAGAGTAGGAAGCCTGCGTAACTTCACGAACAGAAGTGAGTGTTGTGCTATAAATCTGTAGCTATGGACTGGGCCCTTGTTAAGAAATACGCCTGCGATTTTCAAAGGAGCCGAAGGAAGAGAGTCATGCAGTGGGAGATGGGCACCTAACTCGCTCAGGTCATTTTGAAGATCCCAGCCTCGAGCCCTCAGGGGATCATCCAGCAGGGTTTGGATCATGGATCATGAGACTGAGTCCCACCTCAGGGGTCATGTGGCACTTACTGACCCGTGCCATCTCCCCTCTTTTTACAGGGGTTTCTGTCTGAGTGCTGGGAGCTAGTGGCAGAATATTGCCCATAAAATGCTGCAGCAGGTAGAAGTGACCTCTTCCTGCTCTAGAATAGCAAATATTTGGGTCTGTCCCTCCCTCATAGATATCAGTATTATCCAGGATAGCCTCAAGCGCAGTTGTTGCTTTTGTCCATATGGGTTATGTTGCCAAGTCTTGGGGAATCAAAAAGAACTTGTGGCTTCATTGCACTGAGCAGGTGTATGTGTGTGTTGGGGTTTTTTGTTGTGGGGTTTTTTTTTTCTTGCTTGTTTGGTTGAGGTCTCAAAGGTTAAGGCCAGAAGGAACCACCAGATCCTCCAGTCTGACCTCTTGTATGTCAGAGGCCACCAATGCTTCCCAGGGACCCACATACTAAACTCAACCAAAATTAGTCTACAGTGCTACAGCCTACAGGAGCTTAGACCATTATGTGCCATGGGCAGAGACTAGGTGGGCCTGAGGTGCACGAATTCCTCGGCCCCTGTCATGGCAGGAAAATGTGAGAGATAGTGAGATAATCCTGGCAAGTGACCTGTAGTCACATGCTACAGAGGAAGGCAAGAAAACCCCCAATGTCACTGCCAATCTGGCGAGGGAGGAAATTTCTCAATGACCCCATATACTAGAGCTGGAGCATGTGAGCAAGAACCAGCAAGTGGCCAAGCACTGAGGTGAGAATCCTTGATGCCACCTCAGAATCATGGCCTACTCCATCCAATGTCCCATCTTCAGCCATGGCCATCCCTGATGGTTCAAAGGAAGGAGATAAAAGAAACCAACTCAGAATGCATTGGGTGGGGAATCCCATCCTGACTGCTGCAGGGAACTGGCTGAAATCCTGAAGCATGAGCCTGTAGGAACATAATACACACACTGGAAACAAACCCCAGGGTTGCTGAGCCTTGCCATCACAAGCAACCCCATCATATAATTGTACTCATAAACTTGGCTGGCTGGCTCTCTCTCTCAAACTAAATTAGTTGCCCTCACAACTACTACTGGGTGACTGTTCCTCCCAGGAAGATGGCAGAAAGAAACCCTGTGTGTATATATACAGATATAGATGTGTAGTGTAGACCTGTCCTTAGTGTTCACTGGTCCTGTGCTGTTAGATGTATCTGTTTTTCAATGGCTGGGTCTCTACCTACTACATAAACCATGTTCCATCTTTCTGGACTGTTAACTAGCTCTTTGCTTACATGAGTAACAAAATCAGGTTGACCAGATGAGGGGAAAAAAAATATCGGGACACATTTGGGGGGAGTACCCACCAGCAGAGCAAAAAAAAAAAAAAAAAGCTGAATCCTGCTCCAGCTGAGCAAAAAACCAACCCAGTGCTACTGGCGGATATTGGGACAAAGATCGTTCAGGACTCGGGACAGACACCGAAGTATCAGGACCTTCCCGATTTTTATCAGGACGTCCGGTCACCCTAAAGAAACTTGAAACTTTTTTTCTTTGTTTAGGTCCAGACTAATTGGAACAACTTCTGCCAAATGTGTGGTTGCAGGAACTGGAGTTGATTGGGATAAGGAGCTTCCACTTTGCCAAGGTAAACTAATCTAATGATTTTAAGAAGGGTTCGTGTCTGGAGATGATGCAGCATAGCTAGTGCTTTAGAAGAGTCTTTGTTCTTACTTTGGCATTTAATCCAAAGGACAGTTTTGAGAGGGGCGGAATGAAATCGTATTGTGGTTCGCTATGGTGTTCGGATGACTCCTACAGAATAAAAAAAAAAATAATAATTATTTTTAAGTCCCTTCTAGATTGTTCACCTGGCACTGTTTAATATACACAATACAACAGGCCTTATGGCTCCTCCTCACTATTGTATCTGTGTAGTCCTGCTGTTCACTAAGTAAAAGGCATGGTAATGACTTCAAGAAGTTCTGAGCCTTCCCAAATCTGGCTAGTCTAGAATCGGCTGCTTCTACAAGAAATGTCCTAGCTTAGTTTTCTGCTGGTAGAACAACACTGCATCTAGAGATGCTGGGCAAGAGGTTCTGGTTCCATGAAGCTAATGTTGGGGTTGGGCATGCTCTGGTAACAAAAGGAACAAAAGATACTTTTGGTGAGTTGGAAGAACTGTGTTTTTGGTTCTTTAAAGCTTCCAGACTTTTAAAGTCATCTTCTAGACCTGGTATTTTATGGAGCATCCTCCTTGAGCAATGGACGTACTGGATTGGGTCAAGCCTAAAAGCAGAAAAACCTTCAGAACCTGATAGAGGTCTTGCTTCAAATGTTAAAATGCAACATTAAGTACCCTTCCATATGGCTAAATAACTTTCTGGAGGGATCTGAGACAACTTTCTTAGTGAAACGCTCTTCAGTTCACCTTCAACGTAACCTTTAATTTTCATGTTGACATTCTTTGCTTCAGCAATACCTTGTCTTCCACCTCCTGATATCACCCATGGATCCCATACTGGTCAGGTTGAACAAGAGTTTTCCTTTGGCTCAGCAGTAATTTACAAATGTGACCAGGGCTTCTCCCTTATTGGAAATGCCTCCATTCATTGTACAACGAAAGATAATAATGGAGAGTGGAGTGGGCCTGCCCCTGAATGCAAAGGTTAGTAGCGTCTGTTTTTATCCCCATCTTAGTATACTTTCTCTTCCAGGAAAAACTATTTTGATTGCAAAGTAAACCCATAAACCTGAGGAAATTTAGTTAGTGCTTAAGCAGCAAAGAATCCTGTGGCACCTTATAGACTAACAGACCTTTTGGAGCATGAGCTTTCCCCCACGAAAGCTCATGTTCCAAAACGTCTGTTAGTCTACAAGGTGCCACAGGATTCTTTGCTGCTTTTACAGATCCAGACTAACACGGCTACCCCTCTGATAGTTAGTGCTTAGTCCCTCTAAATAAGTATCATGGAAACTAGTTACTGTTGGAAAAGTGAAGAATGACGGACGCTTCATAAATCATTCCTGGAAACCATTTTTCCTGTATTTTTTGTCTCCCTTCAGTGTTCCAAGATTGCAGTTAATTCTCATGTCAAACAGTTGATTTTTGGGTGGAGATAAACTCTTCAACTAAAGTTTTGCTTTTATGCCAGTACCCTGCTAGTCAGTGCTAAAGGAGAGGGGGAGAGAGACAGAGGCTTACAAGCAGGATTGTTTGGAAACCGTATTTTTCAGAACTCTCTGGGAGGGCTCCTTGGCAGTGAAGGCTCATGATTCTGAGAGTTCATATCACAGCCATAAAGCTCTTAGGAGAGGGAAATAAAGGTCGTTGTACAATCCTCATTTGGGTGACGGCAGTGCTCACGCACACTATTGCATTTAGCTAACCATATGTTTATGTGCTTGGTATTCAAGCAGCTGCAACAACTTTGGTTTTATTCTTGATGACTTACGCAGCCTAACAGCTGGGATGGCGGCTTTTTCAGAGGCATTAGGCAGGTTGGTCACCTCGCTACTTAATATTCACTCCCCTAAAAGCAGGGAAGTTCAGTTCTAGAATGTCATTGTATGTAGATCTCTTATAGCTTGACCCAAATTCCTGATGGCTTCATAAAAATGATTATTTTTCCCTCGTGCAGTTTATTGGGGGGGGGTCTGACTGCCATACAGCTGGGTGCTGTATGTAGACTAACATCTTTTTAAAGGGAAAGATCCAAATTTTGTATAACTTAATTTTTCTTGACTACAGCAGATATAAAAAATTACTGTATCAGGGCTTTTTCTTCGTTCCTCTACTACCTGCTTCCGGTGCTAAATGTTCTTATGCTGGTACTTTTAATTTTCAGTGGTCAGGTGTCCAGAGCCTGAAGTCAAAAATGGAAAAAAGCAATCTGGGTTTGGACTTGACTATTCATATGGAAATGTCGTAATATTTGAATGTGATTCTGGCTACACTCTGACTGGTAGCAGTTCAGTTAAATGTGAAGCTAACAATTCATGGGTTCCATCTTTGCCCACCTGTCTACGTAAGTATAAGCAGTTGTCCAGATACTTTGCTATTCCCAGGCTAGATCCAAAGATATGAGGTGGTCACATGTGATCCACAGCAGTTGTTGCTATTTCAGCGATATGCGATATGTTCATAACCTGCTGGATGGGAAGTTCTGGCTGGTCTTGGTGTGTTAAGTTAAAGTGCATTGGCTGTATCTCAGTGGATAGCTGAAGGTTCAGTGTTTGTTAATACAGAGAGGCAGGGGCGGGGGACATGGCAAGGGATGCACAGGCAGCCCCTGCCAGGGCACAGAGTCTCTTCAGTCCTCGCCCCCTTCCCCCCTCAATTAGTACCAGGCTGGGTGGGGACCAGAGCTGCAGTGGGTTCCCCAGGCCCTCCCTATCCTCTTGTTCAAGTGGGGCCACTACTTCATCCTCCCTGGGGCCAGGCTCTGCCCTCACAGGGGCCTGGCCCCACCCGGCCCTAGGCCCCCACCGCCATCCAGCTCTTCAGCCCTCGTTGTGTCGGACTTGGCCAGAGGGGCCTGAGACATGCGGGGGGCAGAAGGGGGTGAGCAGGGAGAGGCATGGCTGTGCTGCGTGGCAGTGACAGATACCCAGTGTCCCATCCCAGTACCTGGGGCTGTCTGGCTGACTGTGGCACCACACCTCTGCTAGTCTTGAGACCCTGAGAGCTCTTCTGCCTGGGAGAAGAGTTATTGGCACAGCTTCTGCCTTGGAGGCTAAACTCTATTCCGTATAGTGAGATAAAAGTTTTAATACCCAGTGCCTGCTGCTGTGGGATGGGATATGTCTCTCCTGTCCATAGGTGGAAGCAGGCTTGGGGGAAAGAAAAGCCACTTAAAACAGCAGGTAAAGGTGCAGCTGCTGTAGCTGACCAGTTCTGGTAAAACAAGGTTTGGGATATAAGACTCCTAAGGATTATAAAATGAGCAAGTTCTCCTGTTGCAGCCTTGGGTCTGTAACTGTACAGAAATAGATTTAAAAAATTTTATTAAGCTAACATTAAAATAATCTAATACACCAGTAATTGGGTCTGTACATCTGGGTATAACACTTAAATTATCCAAAGGTACAAAATTTGGTTTGAAAGTCATAAGGTACATATAGCATATAATCTGCAGTATCCCAAATTAAGGTTGATAAATTCAGTGATACGGTTAAGGTATTAGCATCCAGTTATTTGGCTACATCGCTCATAGAAGGTTATACTAAGAGAAGCTTGTGGAAAGCAAATATAGAAATGAGTGAAGATTGTCCCTCAGTAATTGAGAATTTAGGATCAGTTGCTCCTTAGAAAATACAATACAGCACACTGGGAAATATTTCAGTTACTTTCCCGACTTTGCTTCTCATTGGCACTTGTCCTCATGCCTGTCATACAGCTTCCATGCACTGCATGAGAAATATGAAAATCAGCCGTTTCAGAGAGAGGTTTTCACGTGTTTCTAAACCCATACGTGTTTCATGTACTCTTCTATAGATTGCTCCCTTGGTCTCCTTTGTCCTGTGTGTCGTTTTCCTTCATGTCGCTCTGCATGGTTTCAACCCTCTCTCTGAGCCCGTGCTGTGTTGGACCATAAGCCTTGTGGGTGGAGCCATGTCTTGTTTTGCACAATGTACTTACTTTACTTTACCATACATACATCACTCTGAGCATATATGGTGTGACAGACCCAAACAGTGGGGTACAGGAGTCTATTAGAGGGCAAATATACTGGTCACTGGATGAGTAGTTTTCTGTTCCCTGAGTGACCAGAGCAGGGGCTGCACTAGAGTAATCAGGAACCTGCTAGAACCAATTAAGGCAGAGAGGCTGATTAGAACACCTGCAGCCAATCAAGGCAGGCTAACCAGGGCACCTGGGTTTAAAAAGGAGCTCACTCCAGTCAGGTGCCGGGGTGGGGGAGGGAGCCAAAAGAGAGGAGGTGTATGTGAGAAGCTGGGAGCAAGAGGCACAAAGAGCTGAGAGTGAGAGGGTGTACTGCTGGAGGACTAAGGAGTACAAGCAGGATCAGACACCAGGAGGAAGGTCCTGTGGTGAGGTTAAAGAAGGTGTTTGGAGGAGGCCATGGGGAAGTATCTCAGGGAGTTGTAGCTGTCATGCAGCTGTTACAGGAGGCACTATAGTCAGCTGCAATCCACAGGGCCCTGGGCTGGACCCCGGAGTAGAGGGTGGGCCTGGGTTCCCCCCAAACCTCCCAATTCCTGATCAGACACAGGAGGAGTTGACCCAGACTGGGGAAGATCTCTGAGGTGAGCATATCTGCCAATAAGCACAGGACCCAGCAAGGTAGAGGAGGAACTTTGTCACAATGGTAAATGTAAAATTTTAATGTACTGCAGTTCTGTATCAAACCCATTCAGTAAAGTAGCTTCAAGGCTCAAATGAAAACAAGTACATCCAAATTGTCCCCAATAAAATCATTTGTGACATCTCAAAAACAAGTAGTCTGTTACAACAGACTACTGAATATCTTTCATGGTTAACTTTTTTCCCTTCCTTGTCTGTCTCTCTCTTGCTAGGCACTTGTAATTCTCCTCCACAGTTGAGTTTTGCTGAGCCGCCTGGGGCAGTGAACGATCCCTATCTTGTTGGGACCAAACTGAAATACTCCTGTCGCCCAGGATACATTTTGGGCTCTGGAAAGTCTCCTTTTGTTACATGTCTTGCAAATTCAACATGGTCTGTAGACCCCGAGTTTTGTGTAGGTGAGTATCTTTTTTGCTTTTCCGTTTCAATTGATGTGCAAGCCATCTTGACACAGTTAGGAATCTCTCTTCTATTGGGTAAGTGGTTCACAGTTCAACACTGGTCTTCATAAACACTTTCTAAATACCTTTTGGACAGTTCTTTGTTATTAGTAGTTGACTTTTAAAAAAAAAATAGCAGAACACCTTCCCTATCTTTGTAGGCTACTTTAAGAGCAGCTAAAATACAAAATTTCAGTAACTTCAGCCTTCTGTGCTGAATACTCTCCTCTTAATCCTATTGAGGACTAAGTTTACCACATTTCTTCCTGGTTTTTAGGCTGTGTGCTGAATACTTGCCTTTCTAGAACATCAATATCTTGTTACGTAATAGTAGATCTGCACTATTCTTAAGTTTAGATCTTCTCTACCAGAAACCCCACTGTCCACACAATGTTCCTGTGACTGGGAGGCATTCAGTGAACAGCAGTCAAGTTACTGGAATTTGATACTCTACCTATGCTGGTCAGCCTTAAATGGAGGTATAAAATAAAGGACATCTAAGCTTTAACCCTCTTTAGTTTCCCTAATGATCTTGGTTCTTACCATGTCACATCTTTTAACTTTATTGAAGTGGATGCCACAGAACACTGGACAACTACAGCTTGGTGCGGTTAAATTAATCGTGTTCATAGTATTTCCTGTTAGTATAGGGA
Source organism: Gopherus flavomarginatus (assembly GCF_025201925.1). NCBI lineage: Eukaryota > Metazoa > Chordata > Testudines > Testudinidae > Gopherus > Gopherus flavomarginatus. Next base: position 12,952,219 of record NC_066621.1, on the reverse strand, counting down.
GCATCACAAATAGTGCAATAAAGTGAAACACTTTGGTGTGGTAAGTGTCTGTCGTTGTCTTTTTTTTTTTTTTTTTAAATGTGTAGTTGCTCTACCCCTGATAACAAATTGTAGAATTTAGCCATACTGAATTCACTGTACTAAAAGTAAACCCAGTATTGAATAATGTGTTACAAACTTGGTCAAAGTACTAATTCATAACAACTTAGAGAATACTTCTTCTCTTGGCTTCATTGCTAAGAGTACAATAAGATTTTTGCAAGTTTCCTCATCTTAAGACTACATATGCTATATTCCATGCAGAAGTCCCTAGTGTAAACAGAACTACAGTAACTAGTAAGGATATATACAGTTGGCTACTGATGAACCTTAAGTCTGCCTTCTTGTGACTATGATTTAATTTGTCATATTGAATACTGATGGGACTTTCTTGAATAGCCTTAGATGCACCTACTCTCATCTGCTGGCTTGAGAAAATACTTAATTTATAGGCCCTGATTCAGCAAAGTACTTAATGCGTTCTTAAGTCCCAGTGACTTCAGCGGGACTTGTTTTGCTGAATTGATCAGGCCTTAGTAAATAGGTCACAATTTTTACATGCCTTGTCTGCACTGAATTTTTTTTCCCCCAGTACAGTCATAAAGCTAGCACTTTTTATCTTTGCATGGATACAGTATATCTATATTGAACTCCATAGAGATACGGTGAATTTTTTATACAGTTCATTCTTCACAAAGTCCTGTGGCACCTTTAAGACTAACAGATGTATTGGAGCATAAGCTTTCGTGTGTTTGACAAAGTGAGTGTTCACGAACGAAAGCTTGTGCTTCAATACATCCATTAGTCTTAAAGCTGCCACAGGACACTCTGTTGCCTTTTACAGATCCAGACTAACACGACTACCCCTCTGATACTAGTTCATTCCTCATGGGAATAAGTCTACTGCGGGAGAAAGCATCACAAATAACTCTCTTGTAGGAGTAAAGAAAAGCTCTACCACTGAGCTTGACTGAGGAATGTGCAGTTCTTACTATCTCAAATCAGGATTCATGTACAAAGAAAATTAATAACAAATATTTACGAAATGCATAACAAGCCTGTAGAACATCTTTGCCTCCATTTTGTGGCAGTAACATGGTAGGAGTCAAAAAAGGATGAGACGCTTAGAATCTGGTCTGGCAAACACAAATGTGCTTTATATTGCTTGTGTAAATAGTCCGCTGCATCATAGACTTAATGCTAGAAGGGATTGTTACATCACAGGCTACTTACATTTCACCAAGTTAACCTTTACTGAGCCCAAAAACTTGCATTTGACTAAAGCATATCTTCTAGAGAGACATCCAGTCTTGATTTGTAGACTTGCAGAGACTGAGAATCTGCCGTTTCCTCCTTTGGTAATTTGTTCCCATGGTTAGTCACCCTCTCTAAACACTTCTTTGCCTTTTATTTCCATTTTGAATTTGTCTGGCTTCACTTTCTGGTTTCTGGTTCTTGTTCTACTTTTCTCTGCTAGGTTAAAGAGCCCTTCAGTACCTGTTATCTTCTCCTTGTGAAGGACCTTAGCGACTGTAATCAAGTCGCCTCACAATCTCTCTTGACAAACTAAAGAAACTGTGCTCTTTAAGTCTCTCACTGTGTGGCATTTTCTCAGGCCCATGAATATGTTTTTGTGGCTCTTGTCTGCACCATCTCCAATTTTTCAACATCATTTTGAAAGTGTGGACACCACAACTGGGTTCAGTATTCCCGTATGGGTCTTAGCAATGTATACAGCATTGCTATCACCTCCCTATTCCTGTTCCTCTGTTAATACATCAAGGATCGCATTAGCCCTTTTTGCCCTAGGATCCCGCTGAGAGCTCATATTCAGTTCATTATCTGCTGTGACCTCAATCCCGTTCAGACTTGCTGCTTCCCAGGACTTGCTGATTCCCATTGATGACTGCTCTTTGAGATGTCAGTTAGCCAGTGGTTGTCTGAAGTGGTGGTGTAGCCATGTCAGTCCCACGATATTAGCGAGACAAGTGGATGAGATAATATTTATTGAACCAACTTCTGTTGGTGAGAGAGACAAGCTTTCGAGCTTATACTTCACTCTTCTTGGTCTGGGAAATGTATTCCAAACCTGAAGAAGAGCACTGTGTGAGATTGGAAGTTTCTCACGAACAGAAATTGGTTCAGTAAAAGATATTACCTCACCCTCTTAGCCAATACTTAGTCCATTTAACTTGTGCCCTGTTGATACTGAAGTTTTTAATTTTTTAATTAGAATGTTGTGTGGTACTAAGTCAAACATTTTACAAAAGTCTAGGTATATTATATCACTTACATTTATCAAACAAATTTGTAACTTCGAAGAATAAGGTTGGGTTTATCAAACAAACCTAATTGTCCATAAAACCATATTGATTGATATGAATTATATTTCTGTTCTTAACTCTTTATGAATTGGGCAATTTTTGCCCTGCATTGCACAAGAGGTCAGAATCAATTTGCCCTTGGAATTGATGAATCCCACAATACCTTTAAATTATTATGCCTGTGAGTGAGACCATATTAACTAGTGTTACCTGGGTCATTCTGCTTGCCCTTTTCGAATACTGGCACAAGATCAGCGGTCTTCCATTCTTCTTGAATTTCCTGTTGTTCTAAGATTTATTAGAAGTTAATTAGTGGGCTAGAGATCTCCTTGGCCAATGTTTTAGGATGCTTGTTATCCCAAGAGTGCAAGTTATCCCAAGAGTTTGATTTAACAATGTCTATCCCTAGCAATGTCTATCCCTACACAGTTTAACTTGCTCCTTAATTATTAATAGACATGAAAGTACTTCATCATACTCTTATGATGAGACTGTTGTCATTCTTCTTTCCAAATACAAAAGGGAAATATTTCCTGAACACTGCTGCCTTTTCTGCATCATAATTGTTTTACCATCTCTGCTTAGTAACAGGTGTGTACCATTAGAAGGCACAGTATACTCAATGTATCATCCAAATTAATGAGACTCTGTCACCCCTGCCCTGAAATCTGGGTGCCTGTTACAATGCTTTACTGCTGTAGCCTCCAGTTTGGATGGCTCATAAACAGCCTCCAATGTGCAAATCCGTCTCAGCCAGCCATACCTTGGCTCTCAGCAGCCTTGGTTATACTGCAGGGTGACCCCAACAAACTCCTAGTATTCGTTTTGTTTTTTCCCCTCCAGAAATATACATCTTGTATTGCCCAGCCCTCTCCTGGACAATACAAATTCATATCAAGTCTGTATTTCTTCGATAGAAATAATATGCTCACATCTTGCTACCCAAATAGTTTCACAGACACTTCAATTTAAACACACTGGATTATATCAAACCAGTTTATTAATTAAAAAGAGATTTTAAATGAATGCAAGTAATGAGGCATAAGTCCAGAATGGTTACAGGAGATGTCAAAATAAAACACAACTGGTGTCCAAGTTAACAAACTATGGTACATTCAAAATAAAGGTTTTCTTTCCACATACTCTCGGCAGTCTTACTGACCCAACTTCAGGTGAGGACCCCTTCTTCAGCTTAGTGGCTGCTTCCTTTGTCTCTTCTAGTGCAGTGATTCGATGGATGGAGTGAGAGGGAGATGGGGTACCTTAGAGTGTTTGTCCTTTTTTTTTTTTTTTTTTTTTTTTTTTTTAAGTATAAAGTGTCAATCCTGCCCCTTGGAAAACATTCCCAGCTGCCAAAAAGATCTACCGTGCTGCTGTTCCTCACCTTTTTGGAGGTTTTTTGTTTTTTGTTTTATTCCAACTTGATGACTGCTTAAATGCAAATTAAACAGCACGCATTCCTTTGAGACAGAGCTGTTTTGCTAGCTTGTGCTGTGGTTTTCAACATGAGTTAACATTATACAGGGAGATCTTATAACTTCACATATGTTTGTCATACATTTTATCAGGACAATATTGACTAGTAAACTATACATTTTCAGATATCTCACAAGGCATGTTTTGTACAAAGATTATTACAGCAGTGTGAACAGGGGTACATTGTCTTACAGTAGGATTTCTTTTGTTCCTTAGGAACTTTAAAACCTTCTCCTTATTCTCTGTAACCATGCCAGTTGTGACTCTTCCACAGATGTCTTTAGCTTCCCCCATATCAATTTTTACATTTCATAACTTATGCCATCTATCCTTTTTTTTTCCCATGTATTATGTTGCTTTTTATTTGTAATTGCTGCCAGTTGAGGTCAATGGGTTTACCCATGTGAATATGGTTCTGCATATGAGTTTTCAGGATCTGGGCCTTAACATGTACAATATCAATATTTGCACTTGTACTAAATCTGCAAGGGGATCTTAATTCTCTTGAATCGGGATATGAGGCAACCGCTGTCCATGTGGGATTAGGAAGCATCAACCCACTTCCACTTCTCACTTCCCCTGGGCATGTTACAAAATTATCCATAATGTGGGTTTTAAGATGTCCTCTGTAGCCTTCAGTGCTGACTCCTGTTGTAAAGGACAGAGAATGGATCTAAGATCATTGGCTTTGATCTGCCATTGTATTTGCTCTGTTATGGGGTGCAAGTTAGCATATCCCCTTTTTCCCATTAAGGTAATATGAGATAATGCTAATATTAGCCTTGTTCTCTTCTAGGAAGACCATGTAAACCACTGGAACTAGAAAATGGCAGGGTTGATTTAACTGATCTCCGGTTTGGTGCAACAGCAACCTTCTCCTGTAATGAAGGGTGAGTGGCAAGTTGCTTCTTTTGACTAATTAACAGAACCTAAACTGGTGTAAAAGTGCTGCAAAAGTCTGGCAAAATGAGAGTAGGAAGCCTGCGTAACTTCACGAACAGAAGTGAGTGTTGTACTATAAATCTGTAGCCATGGACTGGGCCCTTGTTAAGAATTACACCTGTGATTTTCAAAGGAGTTGAAGGAAGAGAGCCACCCTGCTATGGTTGTCATGCAGTGGGAGATGGGCACCTAACTTACTCAGGTGCTTTTGAAGATCCCAGCCTAGAGCCCTCAGGAGATCATCCAGCAGGGGTCGGGTTATGAGACTGAGAGTCCCACCTCAGGGGTCACGTGGCACTTACTGAGGCGTGCCATCCTTCCCTTGTTACAGGGGTTTGTGTCTGAGTCCTGGGAGCTAGTGGCAGAATATTGCCGTAAAATGCCACACCAAGTAGAAGCAGACCTCTTCCTGCTCTACCATAGCAAACATGTCTGTCCCTCCCTTATAGCTGTCAATATTACCCAGTATAGCCTCAAGTGCGGTTATTCATATGAGTTATGTTGCCAAGCCTTGGGGAATCAAAAATAGCTTGTGGCTTCATTACACTGAGCAGCTGTGTGTTGGATTTTTGAGGTCTCAGTTTTTAAGTCCAGAAGGGAGCACCAGATCCTCCAGTCTGACCTCTTGTATATCACAGGCCACCAACACTTCCCAGGGGCCCACATACTAAACTCAACCAAAATTAGTCTAAAATACTACAGTCCACAGGAGTGTAGACCATGGGCAGAGACTAGGAGGTGCACGAATTCTTCGGGCCTTTTCATGGCAGGGAAGTGTTGAAATGAGATAATCCTGGCAAGTGACCTGCACTTACATGCTACAGAGGAAGGCAAGAAACCCCCCAATGTCACTGCCAATCTAATGTGGGGGAAATTTTCTTAACGACCCCACATACTAGAGCCGGAGCATGTGAGCAAGAACCAGCAAGCCAAGCACTGAGGTGAGAATCCTTGATGCCACCTCAGACTCCTGGCCTGCTCCATCCAATGTCCCATCTTCAGCCATGGCCATCCCTGATGGTTCAAAGGAAGGAGATAAAAGAAACCAACTCAGAATGCATTGGGTGGGCAGTCCCTTCCTGACTGCTGCAGGGGACTGGCTGAAATCCTGAATCGTGAGCCTTTAGGAACATAACATGTACACTGGAAACAAACTCCAGGGTTGCTGAATTGTGCAGGCCTATGAGGTCTCTGGGTTTAATGACACTGGTTAGATCTTGGACAGTTAAGGTGCTTGAATTTTGAATATGGAACAGGGAGATGGCAAGTGGGTGACTGCTCAGGGCAGCTGTCTTGTCTTCCATTGCTGCTGTCATCAGGTTGTCTTAGTTTGTAAAACAGAATTACACCCAATCACCTGCTACCATCTGTTCTCTCACTCACTGTTCCCTGCCTTCACAAGAGATTGACGTGAAAGAACTTACAGAAATCAATTTAATGGAATGGTTCATGTGTTCTGTATTGAACACCAAGTGTAAGCTTTGCCAGTATGTTCGCAACTTTGTGTGCTGGGTTTAGCTGGACGTTCAGCTAAATGGACTTGGAAATGCAGTGCTTCCGGCTGCCCAGCAGGGGCAGCATTGGTTAAAGTAGGAGAAAAAGCAATGAGAGCTGCTTCAGCTGAGCCAGCCTGACACAACAGGGCAGAGAAGTTTTTAGTTCTTATGCAGAGAAAAGCAGAGTAATTCTAAGGCGCAAAATGCCAGCAGCTCAAACGCTTCCTCCTACGTGTCAGAAACGTAGTATGAGACATGGTCTCCTACTCAGCAAGTCCAAACTCTCTTTCCATGTCAAAACACTGAGCAGTGATTTGTAAAATAACTAGCTTTCTGCGTATTTGAAAAGTTCTGAAGCAGAGGTGATAGGGCCTTCTTTCACCTATTGACGATAGAAGTACAAAAATTTCTGATTTAGAAGAGGGGTAATTTTGTTCCCCTTTGCTGAGGATTAACAAATATTCCTAAGCATCTGATAAGCATAGCCCAGAAGCGAGGACTCCTCTCCTGCTAACTCTCTTGGGAGTTGTATCCTCTGGTAATTAGCTCTTTATTGCCTTTAACTATACAGGGCTTGGTCTTCACGTACAGAGCCGCAGCTGTGCCGCTGTACTGTTGTGTGTATATATAAAGCTGCTCCTATATTTATGGGAGAGTCTCTCCTATCAGCATAATTAATCCAATTCTCCAAGAGGCAGTAGTTACGTTGGTGGGAGTTCTCCTGTCAACATAGACAGCGCTATGTACAGGAGAGGGTGGGGGTTAGGCCAGCATAACTGTCACTCAAGGGTATGGATTTTTCACGCCCACTGAGCAAAGTAGTTGTACCGATATAGATGTGTAGTGTAAATCTGGCCTCAGTGTTCACTGGTCCTATGGTGTTAGATGTATCCGTTTTTCAATGGTTTGTCTCCACCTACTGCAGAAAGAAACCATGTTCCATCTTTCTGGACTGTTAACTAGTTCTTTACTTACATGAGTAACAAACTTGAACCTTTTTTTCTTTTAGGTACAGATTAATTGGAACGACTTCTACCCAATGTATGGTTGCGGGAAATGGAGTTGATTGGGATAAGGAGCTTCCACTTTGCCAAGGTAAACTAATCTAATGGTTTTAAGAAGGGTTCGTGTCTGGAGATGATGCAGCATAGCTAGTGCTTTAGAAGAGTCTTTGTTCTTACTTTGGCATTTAATCCAAAGGACAGTTTTGAGAGGGGCCGAATGAAATCGTATTGTGGTTCACCATGGTGTTCGGATGACTCCTTACAGAATCAAAAAAATAAATAAATTATTTTTAAGTCTCTTTTAGATTATTAAACAGTGCCAGGTGAACATACACAATACAACAGGCCTTATGGCTCCTCCTCACTATTGTATCTGTGTAGTCCTGCTGTTCACTAAGTAAAAGGCATGATAATGACTTCAAGAAGTTTTGAGCCTTCCCAAATCTGGCTAGTCTAGAATCGGCTGCTGCTACCAGAAATGTCCTAGCTTAGTTTTCTGCTGGTAGAACAACACTACATCTAGAGATGCTGGGCAAGAGGTTCTGGTTCCATGAGGCTAATGTTGGGGATGGGCATGCTCTGGTAACGAACAAAAGATACTTCTGGTGAGTTGGAAGAACTGTTTTTTTGGTTCTTTAAAGCTTCCAGACTTTTTTAAAGTCATCTTCCAGATCTGGTGTTTTATGGAGCATCCTCCTTGAGCAGTGGACATACTGGATTGGGTCAAGCCTAAAAGCAGAAAAACCTTCAGAACCTGATAGAGGTCTTGCTTCAAATGTTAAAATGCAACATTAAGTACCCTTCCATATGGCTAAATAACTTTCTGGAGGGATCTGAGACAACTTTCTTAGTGAAACGCTCTTCAGTTCACCTTCAACATAACCTTTAATTTTCATGTTGACATTCTTTGCTTCAGCAATACCTTGTCTTCCACCTCCTGATATCACCCATGGATCCCATACTGGTCAGGGTGAACAAGAGTTTTCCTTTGGCTCAGCAGTAATTTACAAATGTGACCAGAGCTTCTCCCTTATTGGAAATGCCTCCATTCATTGTACAACGAAAGATAATAATGGAGAGTGGAGTGGGCCTGCCCCTGAATGCAAAGGTTAGTAGCGTCTGTTTTTATCCCCATCTTAGTCTACTATCTCTGCCAGGAAAAACTGTATTTTGATTGCAAAGTAAACCCATAAACCTGAGCAAGTTTAGTTAGTGCTTAGTCCCCCTAATACGTATCATGGAAACTAGTTACTGTTGGAAAAGTGAAGAATGACGGACACTTCATAAATCATTCCTGGAAACAGTTTTGCCTCTAATACATCTTGTATTTTTTGTCTCCCTTCAGTGTTCCAAGATTGCAGTTAATTCTCATGTCACAAACAGTTGACATTAGATGGAGATAAACTCTTAAACTAAGGTTTTGCTTTTATGCCAGTACCCTACTAGTCAGTGCTAAAAGGGATGGGGGGGGAGAGAGTGGGGGGGGGGCTTACAAGCAGGAGTGTTTGGAAACCATTGTGACGGGTTAGATTGCAGAACAACCCCCCCCCCCCCCCTTGAGAGCTGTACCTGATGTGCCAAGACTACCTCTACCCCTGCTTTTCCTGCCAGCTCAGGACCCCAGCACCCTGTCTTGCTGAGCCAGATGCTCCCGTCTGCTCCAGCAAAGACCCAGGGTCTGAATTACTCGCCCCAGAGCTGCAGGTTTAAAGAAGTGTTCCTGTCTTTTAACACTTAGATGCCCAACTCCCAGTGGGGTTTAAACCTAAATAAATCCGTTTTACCCTGATTAAACTTATACAGGGTAAACTCATAAAGTGTTCGCCTTCTAACACTGATAGAGAGAAATGCACAGTTGTTTGCTCCCCCAGGTATTAATACATACTCTGAGTTAAAATAACTTTTTACTTATTAATTATTAAATACAAAAAGTAGGATTTAAGTGGTTCCAAGTAGTAACAGACAGAACAAAGTCACCAAGCAAAATAAAATAAAATGCACAAATCTATGTCTAATCAAACTGAATACAGATCAGCTCACCTTCAGAGAAGCTTCAGTAAGGTTTTTTTTTTTGTTTTGTTTTGTTTTGTTTTGTTTTGTTTTTTCCTCAGACTGGACACCTTCCAGGTCTGGGCACAATTCTTTCCCCTGGTGCAGCTCTTGTTCCAGCTTAGGTGGTAGCTAGGGGATTCTTCATGATGGCTCCTCCCCTCTTGTTCTGTTCCACCCCTGTATATATCTTTTGCATAAGGCCGGAATCCTTTGTCCCTCTGTGGGTTCCCATGCCCTCTTTCTCAATAGAAAGACACCAAGTTAAAGATGGAGTCCAGTTCAGGTGACATGATCACATGTCACTGCAAGACTTCATTACCCACTTGCCAATGTGCACACATACAGGAGACTTACAGGTAAAACAGCCATTTGCAGTCAGTTGTCCTGGTTAATGGGAGTCATCAAGATTCCAAACCACCATTAATGGCCCACACTTTGCATAATTACAATAGGTCTTCAGAGTTATTTCATATTTCTAGTTTCAGATACAAGGGTGGTACATTTATACAAAAAGGATGATCACACTCAGTAGATTATAAGCTTTGTAATGATACCTTACAAGAGACCTTTTTGCATGAAGCATATTCCAGTCGCATTATATTCACTCACTAGCATATTTTTATAAAATCATATAGACTGCAACATCACAACCGTATTTTTCAGAACTCTCTGGGAGAGCTCCTTGGCAGTGAAGGCTCATGCTTCTGAGAGTTCATATCACAGCCATAAAAATTCTTAGGAGGGGGAAATAAAGGTCACTGTACAATCCTCATTTGGGTTTCGGCAGTGCTCACGCACACTATTACATTTAGCTAACCATGTGTTAATGTGCTTGGTATTCAAGCAGCTGCAACAACTTTGGTTTTATTCTTGATGACTTACCCAGCCTAACAGCTGGGGTGGAGGCTTTTTCAGAGGCATTAGGCAGGTGGGTCACCTTGCTATTTAATATTCACTCCCCCAAAAGCGGGGAAGTTCAGTTCCAGAAAGTCATTGTATGTACATCTCTTATAGCTTAAGCCAAATTCCTCATGGCTTAACTCATGCAGTATACTGGAGGGGGGGACATGATAGCCGTACAGTTGGGTGCTGTATGTAGACTAATATCTTTTTAAAGGGAAAGATAGAAAGTTGTGCAACTTTTATTTTAAAATACATTTTGATATCTGCTGTAGTCAAGTATCAGCTTTTTCTTTTCCTTACCCTTTTCCCCTCCTCCCACCACTAAATGCTTCCTGTGCAAAATGTTCTTATGCTGGTACTTGTAATTTTCAGTGGTCAAGTGTCCAGAACCAGAAGTCGAAAATGGAAAAAAGCAGTCTGGGTTTGGGCCTAACTATTCATATGGAAACATCGTAATATTTGAATGTGATTCTGGCTACACTTTGAATAGTAGCAGTTCAATTAAATGTGAAGCTAACAATTCATGGGTTCCATCTTTGCCTACCTGTGTCCGTAAGTATAAGCAGTTGCGTTTTTGAATCTTTTTATTTGCTAAAGTTTAGGGAGCTTATTGCTTTTGAGTAGCCATGTTACAATGATGTAAAGTTGGAGTAAGTGTCCACTTTTTGTCATACACTACTACAACAACAACGTCCTCTCTAGGAGGAACAACAGATACTTCTGGTGAGTTTGAAGAACTTTTGGCTATTTAAAGGTTCCAGACTTTTTTAGCATGTAGTTTCTACAAGACTGAAAAGGGAAGTGTGAAATTCACAAAGTACATTTAATCTCTAAGTTCTGGAATTTTGTCATTCACAATCGCTACTATAAGCAGTGTTTTCCCTCAAGTTTTAGAGCACGACCCATTTATTCTTCTACCCTTCCTTTCATCCTCTTCTCAAAAGCACTTGAAACAGCTTACTAGCTGTACTGAGCTGGGAGCATATGTAACTTTCCTCATGAGGGCCCATAAGGTGAAGTATTCAGGAGAGGTTTAGCAGCTCCCACCTGAGGTTAGTGATACATTCAAACAACAAGGAAATGGTACCCATTGAAGCAGTGCGTGTGCCCTGACTGCCTCATTCCCCTACCAAGCTGCCCTAGCTCCCATCAGCTATTTCTCACTGCCTATGTTGAGTCAGTCTCCAGTGAGCTCTGCACACAGGATTTTTCCTCTGCTGAATTTGTAGCACTTGTTGACCTGTTAGGATTATTTTCTTAAACATTTTCTTGGTTTCTCATCCAGGCAGTTGCTCAGAACTGGGATGTTAGCATGCAGAAGTCACCCAGTTTTATGCACTGTTGCATTGGCAGGGTAGCAATACCCATTTGTTATCCATCTTCCCGGTACTTGAAGTGTCTAGGAGGGGGTCATATCAGAGGAAAGTGCCAGATATGTAGGGTTTTCAAAAAGAGGACTCAAAAATATAGAGGTGAGGTTGCTGGACTTCCTTGTGAGTCCTTTGAGACCTGCCATGGCTCAAAGTTCCTGGTACTGTTATGAGACCTATAGCCCAGAGAGTTGGTGACTCCAGTACCAACCACTGTACTGTTGAGATGAATACATCTACTATTTTGGGCTGGGAATTGCCTCCAATTTGCTCAAAGAGGTTCAATCAGCATTGTTGGTATTGAAGACATTAGAAGCATATGCTGCAGATTAAGATTCCCTGTTCTTCCAGACTGCTGTGCAGGTTGCTGCATCAGTCCTGTCCACAATGCTTGCATGGGCACTGGCCTCAATACTATCTCTGGTACAACTGGCCCTGGTAATATTTGCCTAGATCTGATCGATGAAGAGACTACCATTACTCTGCTAGCTTCCAGTTCCCCCGTAGGTACTGGGACATGGGCACTGGTCTCGCTCTGTCTCCAGTGACTGCTTCTGTTACTGTACCACCATGGCTAACTGATTATTCCTTCTCACCCTCTCAATCCCAGATTGTTTCATGGCTTGCCTTCAGTGTTGGGGAGGCCTTGAGTCTCTCCCACTCCTTCAAGGACCTATTCTTGATCTTTTCACAGGCATGGCTATAGAAGCAGGCGAAGAAAGAACCTGTCTTAGATCTGTGGAAGCTGAACAATTTTATAAAGAAAATGAAGTTTCACACTGTGTCCTGGCTTCCAGCATGCTTCCCCTAGATCCTGGCTAGTATCTCTTGCTTTTAACTTACAAGATGTCTGTTCCATTTAGCTAGCCACACTGGTCACAGCAGATTCCTCACATTTATTGTAGGAGGCAAACACTACCAGTTTTTCACAGGCCTCCCTTTTGGCCTGTCTTCAGCCCCAGGATCTTTACAAAATGCATAGCAGTTGCATGCGTGCATCGGCTTGTCTCAGGAGAATTGATGTCCAGATATTTTTGTATTTGGACAACTGGTTGATTTGAGGCTATTTCAGACAACCTAAGACAGATCCAGTTGCTATTTGACATCTTGGGCCTCTTGATGACCAAGAGTGAATCTGTCCTTTCTCTGGTGCAAAGAATAGGTTTCTTGGAGGAGATTCTAAATTGGCAAGAACCTATCTACTTCAGACCAGATTTCAAGGAATTTTAGATCTCCACGCATGCGTGCGCGCCCGCGCTCTCACTCTTTCTCCCTGCTCATCCTCACACCGCTCTAAGACTTTGCCTACAATTGCTGGAACGTATGGTGGATTCAAGAGTTCTCCTTACATATAAATGTACTGGAACTTGAGGCAATCTTCAGAGCTTGTCAGTGTCCTACTTATATCAAAGGCAAGATGGTTTAAGTCCTATTGGAGAACACCATGGCAGGCTTTTACCTAAACGAACAAGGGTATGCCGGGTTCACCCAGCAATTCCAGAAAGAAGTCAGTCTTTGGAATTTGTGTGTCCAGAATGCAGTAGCATTCAACACGTCCCATCTTCTTGGGCTACAGAACTCCCTGGCAGATCTCCTTACCAGATCAATCAGGATTGATCGCAGATGGTCTCTGAAAACTAAGAGAGATCAATATTCCCATCTTAGGTCCACCGTGGGAGTTCCCCATGCGCTGCAGAACAGGAAGTGCAATCAATTCCGTTCTAGATTGAGTTACGGTCTGGGATCTCTCACAGATGCATTTCTGCTCCTAGGGAACATCCAATATGCTGTATTTACTTCTCCAGCCTCTTGCATCTGAACTCTCTCAACCAGAAGTTTCTATTGAACAATAGGAAACCATCCACCAGATCCACTTACTGTATGGAATTGAGTCATTTTCCTGTCTGGGTTTGACAAGGAAACATCTCTCCATCTGCTACTAGAATTTTGGATGTTTTAGGATTCTTATTCCAGTGGTTTGGATTTGAATCTGGTATTAGTATAGATGTCTCTGCCCTTTGAGCCTTTAGCTTGCTGCTTATTTATAAAACTTTTGAGCTAAGCTGGCCACATTAGTGGTCATGTCATCAGCTAGGAGGTTTGGGGAGCTTCAGGCCCTTGTCACTCTCTCTAAATCATCTTTTTAAATCATGCTGTTTTTCTCTGGGACCTTACCACTTTTGTCAGAAACTGGGGGCATCTCATTTCTACCTCCATCAGACTATTTATTTGCTCATGTCATTTCCCAAGCTTCACCATCACAAAGATGCAGAAGCTCCAAACGGTTGACTTGCCTTTTATTTGGATAAGACTCCATATCTTTTTCTTAAGCAGAAAGGATGAAGGGGCAGGCAGTTTTAGCCCCAACCATTCCTAACTGGATTATGACCTGCATATTCATGTGTTAGGATGCTGCTAAATCCATACCACCTTCAAAGGTTTCAGTGCATTATATAAGAATGCAAGCAGTCTCAGTAGCCCTTTTTGAAGAATGTCCCTGTGTTGGACACATGCAGAGCTGCTCCTTGTTTCTCGGTTCATACTTTCTTCAAGCATTATGCCATCTCAACAGCTTCTACTGATGATGCAGGCTTTGGGAAGGTGTTTCCTACAATCCCTCTCTAAATTGACTCTGAACCCCTCCTCCATTGTATATTGACTGGCATCCCTACAGAAAATTCTCTGGCTCAAGTGCCTGAGGCATGTGCACATTTAATATGAAATAAACGTGTGCAACACATCTTGAACAGTTACAGCCAGTTGAGTAACCATTTCCCCACTTATATGTTCTGTCTGCATGAACTCTCAAACTACTTGCTGTTTGGGATGCTTACTTGCTTAGTCAGAATAAGCAATGAAAACAATGTGAAGGAACATCCAAAAATGGACTGTTTAGTAGAGTTTGTGAAAGGCTAGTTGAAACTGCATTGGAAACTAAGATGACATTCGATGGCTATAAAGAGAGGGTTCTTTGTAGCCATGATAGAAGGGTGATCACCTTCTATGATGAGATAACTGGCTATGTGGATATGGAGGTAGTAGTGGACATGTGTCTTGACTTTAGCAAAGCTTTTGATAGTCTCCCACAGTATTCTTGCCAGCAAATTAAATAAGTATGGTTTGGATGAATGGATTATAAGGTGGATAGAAAGCTGACTAGATCATCAGGTTCAATGGGTAGTGATCAACAGCTTGATCTCTAGCTGGCAGATGGTATTAAGAGGAGTGCCCCACGGGTTGGTCCTGGGGCCAGTTTTGTTCGACATCTTCATTAATGATCTGGAGGATAGCATGGATTGCATCCTCAGCAAGTTTGCAGATGACACTAAACTGGGAGGAGTGGTAGATGGGTAAGGATAAGATACAAAAAGACCTAGACAAATTAGAGGATTGGACCAAAAGAAATCTGAGGCTCAACAAAGTCGAGTGCAGAGTCCTGCACTTAGGAAGGAAGAATCCCATGCACTGCTACAGGCTGGGGACCGACTGGCTAAGCAGCAGTTCTGCAGAAAAGGACCTGGGGTTCCAGTGGACGAAAAGCTGGATATGAATCAGCAGTTTACCCTTGTTGCCAAGAAGGCTAATGGCATATTGGGCTTGTCATGGTATAAACCCCCACTCTGAACCTTAGTGTCCAAAAGATGGTGTACCAGCATGAATTCCTCTAAGCTCAATTACCAGCTTAGTACTTGTAGTGCTGCCACCAACCAGGAATTCCAGTGCCTGGTACACTCTGGTCCCTCCAAAACCTTGCCCGGGGACCCCCAAGACCCAGACCCTCTGGATCTTAACACAAGGAAAGTAAATCCTTTCCCTCACCGTTGCCTCTCCCAGGCTTCCCCTCCCTGGGTTACTCTGGAAGATGAATGTGATTCAGCTCCTTGAATCTCAAAACAGAGGAAAATTCACCTTCCTGCCGCCTCCTCTCTCCCCCTCCCAGACTCTCCCTAAGAAAGAAAGTAATCCTAACACAGAGAGAAAATTAACCTTTCTCTCCCCCTTCCCTCCTTTCTCCCCACCAATTCCCTGGTGGATCCAGACCCAGTCCCCTGGGGTCTCACACCAGAATAAAAAACAATCAGGTTCTTAAACAAGAAAAGCTTTTTAATTAAAGAGAGAAAAAACAGTAAAAATTATCTTTGTAAATTTAAGATGGAATATGTTACAGGGTCTTTCAGCTATAGACACTGGGAATACCCTCCCAGCCTAAGTATACAAGTACAAATTAAAATCCTTCCAGCCAAATACACATTTGCAAATAATGAAAACAAACATAAGCCTAACTCGCCTTATCTACCTAGTACTCACTATTCTGGACATATAAGAGACTGTATCAAAGAGATTGGAGAGAAACCTGGTTGCATATCTGGTCCCTCTGAGCCTCCAGAGTGAACAACCACCAAAAACTAACAGAGCGCACACACACAAACTTCCCTCCCTCAAGATTTGAAAGTGTCCTGTCTCCTGATTGGTCCTCTGATCAGGTGACAGCCAGGCTCACTGATCTTGTTAACCCTTTACAGGCAAGAGAGATATGAAGCACTTCTGTTCTATTAACTCTTACTTATCTGTTTATGACAGGGCTGCATTAGTAGGAGTATTGCCAGCAGCTTGAGGGAAGTGATTATTCCCCTCTATTGGGGACTGGTGAGGACACATCTGGAGTATTGTCCCATTTTGGGCCCTCCATTTCAGAAAGGATGTGGACAAATTAGAGTCTAGCGGAGGGCAACAAAAATGATTAGGGCTGGGGCATGATAAAGAAAACTAACCCCCGGCCCAAAAGCCGGGTCGTAATCAGGGTCGTAATCACATCAAGACCTTAGGCCTCAATCATACTAACATGTAGCAAAGTAAAAACATTGATTTTCCACTAACTCTCCTGAGGCTCACTCTCTGATTTTACTACTATTATAACACTATTTTATCATTAAATGCTGCTAACACTACAATCACCACCAAATGCTGCTAAACAATAAAATGCTGCTATAAGGGGTTAAAACTGACATAAACTCCCTTAAATAACCCATCCATCACGCCGGAATAGACTAACAGCTGCTAGGTCATTATAGTTTATTAAGTAGCTCATGCAAGCATAAAAGAGAACCCCTAATAATTTGGCCAAAAGAACAAACATGTATTTTTGGACCCAAGTTCCTCAAAATTTGCTTGAGAAAACAGCTGCTCAAACCACAAGAGAAGGATAACCGGGGTGCCAAGGTCTTGGCAATAGAAGGAGCTTCCTAAAAGGAAGTACAAAAGAACAGCTTAGCAATTTTTAGCTCTTTTTGCAATAATTGTTTTGAGAACATGTCATGTATCACCCAAATAAGGTAATGACAGATGTACAAGCTCATGTGATAATTTGCGGTTTTAGGCTTTATAAACACAGGTATCTCTGCTGTAAGGTAGAGCGACTTCCCCTTGCTAGGGGACTTTGTCGTCTCTCCCTGCATATATGCTTGTAATCTCTGATTAATAATAAAGGAGCCTCAGGCTGTCTGATCAACTCAACTCGTTGGTGGTCCTTTCCACGACAGGCACATGACTTATGAGGAGAGGCTGAGGGAACTGGGGTTATTTAATCTGCAGAAGAGAATAGTGAGGGGGGATTTGATAGCAGCCTTCAACTATCTGAAGGAGGGATCCAAAGAGGATGGAGCTTGGCTGTTCTCAGTGGAGGCAGATGACAGAACAAGGAGCAATTGTCTCAAATTGCAGTGGAGGAGGTCTAGGTTGGATATTAGGAAACGCTATTTTACTAGGAGGGTGGTGAAGCACTGGAATGGGTTACCTAGGGAGGTGGTAGAATCTCCATCCTTAGATGTTTTTAAGGCCTGGCTTGACAAAGCCCTGGCTGGGATTATTTAATTGGTGTTGATCCTGCTTTGAGAAGGGAGTTGGACTAGATGACCTCCTGACATATCTTGCAACCCTAATCTTCTATGATTGCCTTTTACAGATGTGAATATGTGCAGGACTAATGGTTTTATGCCTAACCAAGAATAAATGTGCATTTTAGCTTGACCAGAGGTGGCCAACCTGTGGCTCATGGGGCCACACGGGGCTCTTCAAAAGTTAATATGCAGTTCCCAGGGCTGGCTCTAGTGATTTTCGCTGCCCCAAGCATGGAGGGTCCGCTGGTCCCGCGGCTCCGGTGCGGGAGGTCCACCGGAGCCGCCTGCTGCCCTCCCGGCAACCGGTAGAGCACCCCCCATGGCATGCCACCCCAAGCACGTGCTTGGCGCGCTGGGGCCTGGAGCCGGCCCTGGCAGCTGCTTGTATAGACACTGACTCTGGGGCTGGAGCTACAGGCGCCAACTTTCCAATGTTCTGGGGGCTGCTCACTGCTCATCCCCTGGCTGTGTCATAGGCCCTGCCCCCACTCCACCCCTTCCCGCCTCCTCCCCTGAGCCTGCCCTACCCTCACTTCTCCTCCCTCCACAGCCTCCTGCACATCACAAAACAGCTGATCGGAAGGTGCAAGGAGGGAGGGGGAGGCTCTGGGAGCGGAGGGGGAGTGCTGTTGAGGGGGTGGGGAGGGGCTCTTTGGAAATGTACATTGGTAAATTCTGGCTCTTTCTCAGGCTCAGGTTGGCCACCCCGAGCTTGATTTTATATAGGGTAGCTGTAATGCTACAAGAAGCAGCTGTGGAACAGAGCCATTGTTCACTTATGTTTTGGCTTAACTCATTTTGTGCTGCTAACTGGGTTCTCTTAACTAAGTATACTACAAACAATTTTGAAATCCCACATAATCTTTGTTAGTCTAATTGCACAGTTGAAAGAATGAGTTATTGACTCCAAGGATGATGCACACCTAGCATCTGAAAATATTTGTACATATTTTTCTTTGTACAGAATCAACGGTAAAATCCACAGAAAAAACCACTGGAATTGCCCCGGATAAAAACAGACCCTTAAAATCTTTCTAAACTTTGGTCCATGGGAAAGTGTTAATGCAATCATTCTTATCTCTATCTTTAGTCTGGGTAACTTAAGAGCTGTGGGTTTGATTTTGAGTTTTATACTTGATTGGCTTTTTTTGTTATCTGAATGCAAAGTTGATAGAACGAATGAGTTATTGATTCCAAGGATGATGCACACCTAGCACCTGAACATATTTGTACGTATTTTTCTTTGTGCAGGATCAACTGCAAAACCCACAGAAGAAACCACTAAAAATACCCTAGGTTAAAACAGACTCTTAAAATCTCTCAACTTTATGTTGGAAAGTGTTAATTCTCTAGTTTTGTCACATTTTGAGGTAACTGCATCTTTGACCCTTCCCGCCCTTATGGTCTGCTCAAGGAACGTCCTCTTAGGCCTCTAGCTATAAGTTCTCTGTGGCAGCAGCCTGCATCCGTTCTCTCTCCAGCTTGGGAGACTTTAGGCTACAGCTCCCCCCTGTCTGTTTGTTTGTTTTTTTTTGTTTGTTTGTTCCTCATTCACGGTATCTGCAGATGCAATTCTAGGCCCATAAAGCATTTCAAGGCCTCCTGTGTGTCATAGAGGAGGCCATCATCCATTTTGCCTTTGAATCCATATTTGGGGCACTGTGTTATGATGTGTTCAGTGGTTTGGATGTTCTAACCATAGTCGCATGAAAGGGAGTCTCTGATTTTTCCATTTTTGCATCAAGTACCTGCGTCGTGGATAGTTTGTTCAGGTGCAGTTGAGTATGGTCCAGAGTCTGCATAGCAGATTGAAACCACAAGAGCAGCTTGTTGGGTCAGTGTTTAATGTGCTTGTCTGGAACGGTGAATGAGGTCCAGATACTTTGCCATTCCTTGGCCAGATCCAAAGGTATGAGGTGGTCGCATGTGGTCCACAGCAGTTGTTGCTCTTTCAGGCATGCAGGATGTTGCCCATAACCTGCTGGATGGAAAGTTCTGGGTGGTCTTTTTGTGTTAAGTTCACATGCAATTGCTGTATCTCAGTGGATAGCTGGAGGTTCGGTGTTTGCTAATACAGAGGGCCATTGCAGAAGGGTTGATTTATAAAGTTCCTATGGTGATTCACATGGTCTGGTTCAGCTGCCTATCCGCAAGTTAGGTGTGGCAGCTTTTTGTCCACATTGGTGCACAGCACTCTGCAACTGAATACACAAGGACTAATTTGTAGATTCCCCAGCTTGTTCCTGCTATTTTCTTTGGACAATGTTGAAGTGAGTCTTTGCTTTAGAGGCTACTTTCTTGATATGGTTATGGACGGTGAGCGTGCAGTCAAGAATGATACTGAGATGTTGTTGACTTTGGGTTGTAACTCAGTTTTACCACAAACCTCGATAGTGGTTTTATGCGATTGTGCTAAGGGGAAAAGTAGACTACCGATTGGCTTCTCAACTACTTTTGGAAGTACTCCTCCATGATCTTAAAGTAAGATACGTAAAAGTCACTTCACATTGTTCACAGCTATGGGCCTGAGTTGCAAGTATCAAATCAACAGCATATGTGAACTTCTATGCCATCATTTCAAGCACATCATTCCCCTGCAATCTACTGGGTATCACACGCGGGTCAGAAAAATGTCTAGCACCCATGCTACAAGGATAATGATTGGATTTTGGTAAGCTACTATCAGCTCTTTCAAAGCAGAGTACATTTATTTAAGGACAAAATCATTTGGAGAAAATGTATCAAAAAGGTCTATCTGCATATTAAACATACCAGAATTCACCTATCAACCCTTTGTGGACCTTGGCAGACTTAAGTTCTTCCATCCCTTCAGCAGGGTTGGGTCCTCCCTTTGGACAAATATGTCCATTTGTTGAATCAAAATGAAGGTCTCTACCAGTTCAAGATGTCCCCTGACAACCCCAGTTCTTGCCTCTTTTTTTTCAGGCCTCTCTGAAAGCAGGTAAAGCCAGCCACCTCCCCTTTCTCCACAGGAAAGGTTTAAGAGGCAGAGCTGTCTACATAACCAGATTTGGGATTTTACATTACATGACCCCCTAGTTAATCCAGTTTCCACAGGAAATCCTTCTAGTGAGCCAGGAACACAAATACATGTATTGATACATAATGTTATGAATAGTCTGTGGGCTCATATCATCTGGCCCATATCAATATATAATGGTCTTTGATGGTTTGCATGCTGTCAGACGCTGACTGTAACTTTCAAACAACATTCATGTTAAATACCGTAGTCTCAAGATAAGTCTGCATTCCTCGTATGTCACCGTTATTGGTATATTTTTAATTTTGGCTAATTTAGACATCCCAGGAGATCTCGGGTTGAGATGTGAGATTGGATGGGTGGAGATAAGTAAGGAGTAGACTGGTAAATTTGCAAGAAATCGACCTAGAAATGCTAGTTGAAATCATTTGAGCAGATGAAATCGCCCAAAGAGGGACCAAGAACAGTGTCAGGAGGAGGAACCTGCAAGAGACTCTGCTGAGGCAGCCAGGGGTGACAGTCTTGTGGGATGGCAGTCTTGTAAATGCCCAGGTTAAACAGTCTTGAGAGGATCAACTGGGTCCAACAGGAAGAGGAGGATGGAGTGAAGTACAGGCCTGAGACTGGTCTGAGAAGGAGCAGTTAAAAAACTTGGTTAGAGGAGTTAGGATGGAATGAAGGGGACCAACCAGGCTGGAGGGGGTGAAGGATGGTGTTGGAGTGAAGAAACACAAGGCAAGGGTGTGTGGGGAGAACTTAAACGAAGGGAGGTAGGGGAACAGTTTAGAGAGAGAGGTGGGATGAGAGGATGGCTTTTGAGAATGGGGGAGACCATGTACCAAGTGAGGGAATAGACACTTATAGGCACCTAGGGGATGTGGCACTCCAGGCATATTGACTTGGCCAAAGATAATCAATCTCGAAAAATGTACTATGATATTTATTTTGTGTAGGAGTAGGTGGCTTCTGGGTCAAGGAGTTAGTTGTTGGCAGGGCTGTACAAGTAATATACCTAATGCATGTGGATACTTTTTTTTTTTTCCACTGTGCAAACTCCAACAGAAATCTTAAGGAAAATGAAATGGGTAAAATGGCTTGGCTTGTCTGTGTTCTGTAGTTCAGTAGTGTGCTAGGAGGTAGTGCTTGATCCTTCGATGGAAGAGAAAAGAAGCAGTCTTGGGACTGGGTCTTTTTAGCATGTTTTGTTGTAAACGAACATTGTAAAATCACTCTAGCTGTCTTGTTGCCTTTGAGGTCTTTCCATGCATGGCATGGCTTTGTTCAGCACATTCAGATAAGTGGGTTGCTTCTGTATCCTCTTGTAAGTCTCCTTTTTATGCAGAACCTACTCTGAACACAACCCCAAATGGCCCTAAAGAAAGCCCAAGTAAACCTGATGACTATAAAGGGAGTGAAATAACCACTCAGCTCAGATACCTAGAATTCTCATGGTGGATAATGGAGTCTTTGATTTACACACTGAATGGGAGCATTCTGCACACTTACATCAATTTGCACTTCATAATATGTAACAAAGTACAGTTGTGGTCTCCTGAATGCCCCATATGCCCAGGTGTGGATTATAAACCTGAGACTGGAATTAAATTTATATACCTCTATAGTAGTCTTGTCTCCCACCCAGAACACTCTCTCCCTTCGTTCCCTTCCCCCTCCCCCCTCTGGTCTCTGTATGGTAATATCCACCTGCTGATGCCCACTCACTCAATATATCTATATAAAATGCCAGCAGTATGAAACTATCAGTCTGAATTCTGCACAATAATGGCACAAGCAACTACAGGCTTAACTGGTAGTCAGGTGTCAAACTGCACTTCAGTAAGATGTCTGCTCAGTTCACTTTTTGTTCTGTAAGTAATGGTTAGGCTTGAGTTGACTGATCCTCTGGTAATGACAGCAGGAGTATCAAAACAAAACATCACTTGTTTCTGCTGCTTTACTCCCCAAATAAGTACAGGTTGACAGATAACCTGATGTCACTAATGCTGTGGTTACATGCTGAGGCATGTTTTGTGGTAGCTAATCCAAACATTCCACCTCGAGTGACTTTTGCTGTAAGTAAAAAATATGGCTGACCAGTGCAGAATTTGTGTGCAGTGTTCTGTTGTAGCGATATTGGTCCCCGGACATTAGAGAGACAAGCTGGGTGAGGTAATATCTTTTATTGGACCAACTTCTGTTAGTGAGAGAGACAAGCTTTCAATCAGTGCAGAATTTGGCAGATGAGATCCAGCAGTGTCTGAAGGAGAAGGCCCTCTGGTCTCGAAGGATGCGCAACAGTTCTGCAAATGAGAGCATTCATTCATAGGGCAAATCCTCTATAGAGATTTCCTCTTATCATTTCTCAGGACTGTCATCATGTGTCTATAATAAGGTACAAGTAATAGAATACCCAGAAAAGCTGCCTTTCTTCTTTCAATATTGGATTATCCAGGGTTCAGATCATGGTTTCCAATATGTCTTATAAATTCTGTAATTTTGCATGATGGTATTAATTTGAGTCTGTTTTAACTTAGGGTATGGCTTCAGGTATTAAATGTTGATCCAATATGAATCAATGGATTCTTATAGTTTAGCTGGCATTCATATAACTTCACACTTCAGCTCACCTTGCATTTTTTCTTTCTAGGGTCGAACACTGGTACCATGATTGCTATTGGTAAGTAACTTTAAAAAATTAATTCAATGCACAGACTTTATGTAGTAAGATGCAGTAATAGCGTAAGTTTATTTAATGTTCCGCTATCTTCATCTCATACAATTTTTTTTCCTTTCTGCTTCACTATGTGAGAAATCTGCTCTGGGCAGCTAATTTTTCTGTTACTGTATTATGTTCTGTCCAGTAGTGCCATGTAAAAGCTCATGAGGCTTGACTTAAAGAATCAAAGAAATATAGGGCTGAAAGGGACTTGGAGAGGTCATTAAGTCCAGCCCCTGTGCTGAGGCGCAGGACCAAGTAAACCTAGATCATCCCGAACAAGGGTTTGTCCAATCTGTTCTTAAAATCCCCTGTGATGGGGATTCCACAGCCTCTTTTGGAAGCTTATTCAGTGCTTAACTGCCATTAATTACAAATTTTTCCTAATATCTAACCTAAATCACCCTTGCTGCAGCTTAAGCCCATTACTACTTGTCCTGCCTTCCGGTGGATGTTGGGAACAATTGATCACTGTCCTCTTTATTCAAAGATGTTAATGGCTGTTATACTCTGACCTGACCCCTCAGATTTTTCTCCAGATTCATTCTACCATAAATCAACTTCTGGTAAAAATCCATTTATTTAGACTATCTGTATAAACTTGTGATTTATTAATATTTACCTAAACAGAGTCGCCTGCTGTGATTTCATCTTAACAGTTATATTCAGGATTATAGGATATAGAAGTGAGAATTAAGGACCTTACCCCTAGAAGTTTCACTTCTGTAGGTCTGTTTTGGATAAGGGTACTACTGCAGACTGCATGTGTATGTCTGGTGTCCGCCAGAAATGGGAATGGAAAAGACAATGGAGAGGAAACTCGACTTTGGGAGTTGACCGTGTAGGATAATGTTTCACTGTTCTGCCTTTCTAGTTCCAGAGCTCGAACTTTCTCTCCATTTTGAAGGGAGGTTTTAGTCCTGTAACTTTTTTCCTAGTTGGATATTTTGTTAATGTCGCTGTTCAATTTTCTCTCAAAAGAATAACATTTTGGCTCAAATCTTTATATGGGTTCTTCAGTAGGGAAACCATCATTGAAGCACCTCTGGGAAACTCACATTTGAATAATCTTGGCGTTGATAACATTGGTGCAAGTGGATTCCAGAATTTTTTGCCGGATTTCACCATAAATGTTTAAAGTTATCACCAGGTTACTATTTCCTTTTTTCCATTAAGGAGCCATCATTGGTTTATTGGTGGCTGGTGGAATTGTTGCCATTGTGACATACAAAGCTTGCTTTGGGAAGAAAGGGTGAGCCAAAACAAGATCCTGATGTCTCACTAATTCTTCAGAGTAGTTTACCATTTCTTTCCTGTAGTCCTTCAATTGCAGCATGAGCCAATATATTCTGAGATTTTACCTGATTTTTGTTTAGTTTAGCAGCCTGCGTCTTTTCTTACATACCTGGATGCCAGGAGAAAGCAAAGGCATGGCTCTATAAAACTGCACTCATGTGCAGCTCTGAAGTAATGACACTTCCCAACTATACACAGAGGCTTTTCTAGAATTGCATCTCAATTTTTTTTATCAGCAGCAAAGTGCAGAAGCTTTTAAGTGATTTAAATGGACTGTTTTCTCTGCTACTTTGTCATTCCAGGAAAATTTATTCTGCATTAAGAAAAACAACGCTAAGTGTGCTGCTGAATACCATATTTGTTGTATTATGCTTTTGCTGGAAAATATCTTGTGTTGTGCAGAAATCTGTATTGAATGCTGAAAGTTTAGGATAGAACGATTTGATTTTTTGTTTTTTATCTTTACCGCCGAATGTGTGTGTGCTAAGCTGAGAAACCCCACCTTACATAAAGCAAAACTAATGCATGCTTAATTGTCTGAACCATCTCTTCCTCCCCCCGCCCCCCCCCAAAAAAAACCCAGCCCCGCAGCAATGGAAACTCAAGCCCCAATCCTGTCAGCACTTCCACATGTGCTTAATTTTTATGCCCATGAAGATATCTCCTCATCTTACAGGAGTTCTGTGACAACTGTGTAGCCAAGTGATTCAGGAAACAGAATTAATATGTCTGTCTTCAGAGCAGGATTTGAAGAGTGTGGAGTAAATAAGGCCTGGGGCCACAGCTGAACAACAAGGAGAAAACATAAGAATGGCCATACTGGGTCACACCAATGGTCCATCTAGTCTAATATTCTGTCTTTTGACTGTAGCCACTGTGGGTTGATTCAGAGGTAATGAACAGAACAGGGCAGTTATCAAGAGATTGATCCCCTGTTGCCCAGTCTCAGCTGCTGGCAGGTGTGCTGACACTCAGAGCATGGGGTTGCATCCCTAAGCATCTTGGCTAATAGCCACTGATGGAACTATCCTCCATGGACATAACTACTGTAATTCTTTTTGTGATCCCAGGTAGACTTTTGGCCTGTCAACAAGTTCCATAGGTTGACTCTGTTGTGTGAGGTACTTCTTTGTTGGTGCTAAACCTGATGCCTATTAAATTCATTGGGTGACCCCTGATTCTTGTGTTATGTAAGAGGGAGTAAATAACTTAGTTCATACCATTTATGATTTTTTGAGACCTCCATCATATCCCCTGTTAGTCTTCTCTTTTCTACGCATCTTTCTAAACAAAAAATATAAGCTGCTCCTTAAGCGAGTAATATCTGTCGTATGCACTGAGTGAGGCAAGGGACCTGCGGGGGAGAAAACAGCAGGTGATCATGTAACTCAGGGGTCGGCAACCTTTTTGAAGTAGTGTGCCAAGACTTAATGTATTCACTCTAATTTAAGGTTTCGCGTTCCAGTCATACATTTTTAACATTTTTGGAAGGTCTCTTTCTATAAGTCTATAATATATAACTAAACTATTGTATGTAAAGTAAATAAGGTTTTTAAAATGTTTAAGAAGCTTATTTAAAACTAAATTAAAATGCAGAGACCCCCACCGGACTAGTGGCCAGGACCCGGGCAGCGTGAGTGCCACTGAAAATCAGCTCGCGTGCCACCTTTGGCATCCGTGCCATAGGTTGCCTACCCCTGATATAATTAAAGACTGATCACAGTGTATATGGACAAGGGGGCTCAATTCAGGTTGTACAGGCAACCTTAATTCTTGTCTTTTGTAACTGAGTGCTTGACTTTGCAATCTTATTAATGTGTTTTTAACATAGGATGTTTAATGTAGCACTTGTGTGTAATACTATAGAGAGTTGCCCTTAAATATTTATCTAGCCCTCAGACCATCTCCTCAGCAGCCAGAGGGGGGAAATGTGGCAGAGGTTCACTATATATAGTCTCTTGCACAACTTAGTACGTACAGCTATTAGATTAAATTTTCAGAATATTACTTTAAAATCAGTACAGAGAGAAAATTCTGGACAGGCAGCCCAAAAGCACTGTACAGAAAGGTTCTATGCTACTACCTCATATCCTTCTGTCCCCAGCACTAATGTAGGGAATCAATGTGCTTTGCTCACACTCTTTTAATAATCTTATTTATATTATCTTAGAAATCAATTTCTGCCCTGTCAACATACCAGTCTTTTAAGTGGGACACTAGAGCTTTATCAGCTTCTACAAATCAATCCCTTTATATAACCAAGGACAATTAAAGCTCCATTTTTAAACTGTAGATTCATGTAAAAAGGAAAACTCAGGGCACATTCAGCTTGGCCAGTGGGAGGAAAGGGGATGTGAATGAGTGGTAGTTTGAAACTTAGTGTATGTCTACATTGGAGCTGGAGGGGTAACTTTGAGCTGAGGTGTAGACATACCTGCATTAGCTCTGATTGAGCTGGCATGCTAAAAGCACAAGTGTAGCTGCAGTGGCGCTGTACGTGGAAGGCTGTCTTGCCACTTGTGCCATCACAGCTACACTACTGTTTTTAGCATGCTAGCCCTGAGTTATGTCTACTCAAGTAGGAAACTACATCTCCATATCCTTAGTATGTCTGTCCCAATCCCTCAACCCAAAGTGGCATTTCTATTTTGATTTTCTTCTCCCATTGACAAAATAGGAATACTTGAGTTATCCTCAAACTAGGTGTGCGACCCAGAGCTTTTTCCCATGGACCCCAAGAGAATTCAGGCCCAGAATGTCTTCAGAAATGTCTGTAACATTTTCAAGCTTGTAAAATGTGAATATGGCTCACTAGAAACATAATCCTATTGATCGGCTGTTCAAGTTCTGCTCGCTACAGCGTTCGCAGTGAAGATTTTGAATTAACACTGTGTAAAAGCTTTTTAAAACTGCCTTAAAATTTTACTATTTGAAAAACTGCTATTTAAATAAAGTTCCCTTGGGCTCAGTTGATTCTGAAGTGCCTTTTGATTTGCACCCAAGATCTAGTTTCAATCTAAATTTCTTTGTGTTTAGCCCTGACCTTGCTATAGACATCTTAGATGCTGTGGAGCCTGCTTTTTACTGTATAACCATTCTTATTACCTGTGTAGGCAGAGATCCAAATCTTCCCATTCACATAATAAACATTCTTAGCTTACAGGACATTTCAACAAAGCACCTGCCTAATACATTTTGTAGGGTAAATGAGAATTCTGGTGCTGAGGCTTATTTTATCTTTCTTCTGAGCAAAGGCCAATGATCATAAGCCTTTAACAACACAGTGGTGTCCCATCTCATGTCTAAAGTAATGAGATAAACTAATGAGATGTGCAGCATCCTACCACTATTAATTTAGAGTTGTCTTCAGCTACACAGGTAACTGACTTTAGAGATCCTTTCTGCTTTGTATAACTTTTAGCTTTCCTTTTATTTTCAATATCCTTTTAATGCTTTTTTAGAGGAGGCACATTGACCAGTTGTGCTCAAGCACAATATAATTCAAGTCATGAGCTATTAGATACTATCCCTCTGAATCAACACTTTTATGCTTGTATTGCACTTTTGTCATGATCGTCAAGCCTGGTGCTTGTTGAAGGTAATATTGTATTCAGAAGCCCAATTAGTAATACCTTTTGAATAATATTTAGTGTTGGAAGTTCCCAAGAAAAGATGCTCACATTTGAAATGGGCTTTTACTGCCAGAATAAAACAAATCCAATATTAAGATGACTTGCAAGTAGCATGTTGCTATGTAATCTTTCTCTGACTATGAAAATTACTGACTTGCTAGTATTTGACTGAGGACAATTTTGAAGAGAACTATCCTAAATGAGGTAACTCGTCCTCCTGTACATTTTAACCAGAGCTGTCTGTTAAATTAGGAAAAGACACACACATTAGAGAAGAAAATAGTACATTGCTTTCTTGCATTCCACTGCGATTTTTGCAATGCCAAGACTAGCCCACATACAAAAATGACTTTGTGAGGAAACAGGATTCTGACCAACAGTTCCTGATTCAGGACATGGCACAATGTGGCTTGTTTTACCTACCTTTTGTCAAAACACACACTTTTTTTTGTAAATGAGGAACAATGATTAAATACAAACTGAAATCTAAAACTCAGATGTTTAATGTTGTGTATTGTTTTTGTGTTAACTTAATCCCAGAGACAGTTTGCTGTCTGAAAAAGTAAAGCCATAGGTTTTTCCAATGGTTTAACTTCAGTTTTTAGGAAACACTTTTAAGCTTTAAACTTGACTTTAATTAAATCGCATATTGACCAATCACTTGTCAAACTATTAATAGCTCTTTTTTGAATGTTTTCTAGAAGACCAATATGCTTAAATAAATTTGAGACTTCACTCAGTAAAGGGGTACTAGCATGTACGCTAACTATAAATTAGTCCGAAATACCCAATTATGTGAACCTGAAGCTTGACACACCTGTTTGCTTCAGTTCCCTGGGGATGTTTGTTTGGCAGAAATATGAATATAAATATTGATGATAAGCTTGAGTTAAAACTGTCTCCTTTAAAAGGGGCACAGCTGGGTAGATTGCATATAGATCTTTCCTTGTATGGGATTTCTTACACAACTGTGTTTTTAATAGAAAATTGTACATAAAATTTTAGAAAAAGTTTGGATATAAACATTCTCTTAATTTGCAACACTGCAATGCTTCATTGTGCTAGTGCTTGGAAAGTAAATTTTCCCCATGTGCATTGAAAGAAATGCAAAAGTAAATAGCATTAACTAGTTTTTTAAAAAAACATTCACTTTTTAATCATCTAATGATGTGGAAATAACAACATGTAAAGATTTTTTTTTAAGCCAGTTAAACACAGGACTATAGAAATCTAGAAGTGAGAGAGACACAGAGGACCTGTTGAATCATCCTGTCCCAGCAAAGGCAGGATTGTTCTCTGCAGCACTTCCCTACCATTTTAGTCCATGCTAGTTTTAAAAGTTCCAGGTAATAGGGCTTCCACTACTTCCCCTCTTCCCCTCCCCCCGCCAAAAAATAATAGTAATAATAATAATCCATTGCCATCAAAATTTTTCCTAAGATTCAGCATCAGCTTTCTTTGGAGTTCTAATGATATAAAAAGCCTCCTTTAAAGAAGCAAAAGCAACTTTGAGTTTTACTCTTGAATTCTGGAGTCCATATTTTATTGAATTAGTTTCTCTCCTTTCCTGCTGTTCAGCCCATATGATGCAAATCAGCACTTCAGTGATCTACAGGAATGTGGGGGGGGAAAAAAAACTAACTTGGGTCTTGAAAGGTATTTTTATAGAAAATATTTACATCAATGTGACAAGATGGTGAAGGTCTGATGAACCATTATCTGCAGGAACATAATGCAACATATCAAATTGAGACTATAAATTACTTTTTTAGGTTACCTTTCTTCTGTGGCCTAAACAGATAGTTTGAATGTGACACTTCTGTGAATATTCACTAAATTCTCTATTTCTATGTAACCATTTTGTCAACTACAGCAGTTATGAATGCATTGTGTGCCTTATGTCCTTGTGATGTAACTTATCATTAACAGCTCTGTCTTAACATATAAATGTTGTTTCAGTATATTACTGTTTTGATAATACAAGAACAAATATTTTCTCCAGAAGAATATTAATAATACAAAGCCCATGTTGGATTTTCATTTCTGGTGTAAGAGTGCAATTATATCCTTAAATCTGAGACTTCATTCAGTAGAGGAGTAGCAGCATGCGAACTTTATATTACAACTTTTAACTGATATAATTGTATATGTGGAGCTTTCCAGCAGGTAGAAGATGCTAAACAAATCTCTGCTGAAGAGCTCAGGTGGTGTTGGTGTGTTTCATAATGGGTTCACTGTGAAACCCTGGGCCCTGACAGTGCTACAAAAGTACTGTTAACTCTTCAGCAGTACTCTGTGGTATTCTTGGTGTACAGTTGAATAAGATTCTTCTATAACATGATTAGTCAGTGGAAGAAACTAATATGTCCTGAAACAGTGTTATGTTATAGATGACCCCATTGCCTTTCCAGTGCTCTAAACAGTTGAGTGTTAGGGGGAGGGAGCATAGATAGTCCAGTTCTCATGTATTTAGGATATGTAATAGCTAACTTTGTAATTTGCCAACTTTGATTACAGATTAATTCTACTCCATTAATTTTTTTCTGTTTTGGACGAGACCTCTGAGAAGAAACACCATGAACTGTGCTTTAATTGGAAATTAGTTTATAATTATTTTAGAGTTACATTAACACAAACAAAACACATCTTTCAAACAGAACATAAAATGAAAAAACTCATTATCCTAAACCTCTGGAGTGAAGTCAAGATATTATGCATTTTTACTTTGGTTATAACTTTCTTTATTTTGCTTTTGCAGGAAAGATGCCTGTCATTCTGGCAGTGCTGATTACTAATTTGTTCATCAGACAATGAACATGATATTGGAAGAAAATGGAAAAATTGAGGGGAAACCTCATATGATTGCACTAAACTTCTCGCATGATCCCAGATTCCTCTCACTACAGTTGTATTCAGCGTTGTGGATTTTGCTGTTGCAAGCAAGAACCTGTTGAGATTTCTGTTTGGAGGTTTCTATCTTGAAGTACTTATCCCTTTTAAAATACAGATTCATGATGCCAAAGATACTCATTGAACTGCTGTAGGCTTTTGTTAATTCAAATCTATCCTCTGTTAAATCAGATTTCCAGAATAATGAGTGTTCCTTTGCTCTCATGTCCAGGAAACTCCAAAAACAATAACAAAAAACAACCCCAACTGTTCTTACCCCAAGTCTTGTGTTCAGTGTGGCATCCCAGAGTGAAGTGTATGGATGTGTGTAAGACTCAAGTGTTCAGTGTCCACACTATCAAATTTGTTAAGCTTGTACCGAGAGCCAAAATAACTTACCTGTTTCCTTATGAGCACTTTCTGATAAGCAAGCAGTAAAATGGTTATACTTGTGAGCAAATTCTTCTGTAATCCATTCCTAAATGAAATGTCTTTATATTTCAGTACTTGAAAATAAGTTTGGTAGCATTTAAAGCAAACTTATTACATTCAGGAAATTCTCTGCTGTGAGAAGGTGTTCATCCCCAAATACTGTTTTGTCATAACTGAAAACATAATTTATTTGTATTTATACAAGTTGTACAGAATTTTACTTGGCAATCTGCATATTTATCATATGAAAACTGGAATTTCTCTGTTGTACTTAAGTCATTTCTCTGAATAAAAGGAATATGTTACAAAGACTATATCATCCTGACTTTTTTTTTTCCCCCCTATGCATTAAAATAGAAACTGTCTCAATAGCGATGTAAAACTGTGATTTGAAATCTACCCCTCTACTGTGATCTGGTCACTGCTTTCCAGAGCAGATGAACCTAGTACTACTTTTTTACACCCCCCATCCTCCCCTCTCTCCCCCCAAAAAAAATCCATGATTTCCTAGGGCATGGATCTTTCTAGCAAGGGGTAGCACTTTATCAGCCTTGTAACAATGCACTGTTAAGAAACTGCAAGATGTATGTCTTCTGTGGGATCACTTGTGCAGTAAGCTATTATCCAAACTGAATGCAAGTGTGATCCTGTAACCCACACACCACCTGGGTGTGGTGGTCTGTCCCATCTAGTGTCACCGAGACGTTTTAGAGACATAAAATGAGTCTGCTCTACTAAAGACATAAAATGAGTCTGCTAAAGCCAGTTGGTTCAATCCTGCCTGTTACAATAGGATTAGGATCTATGTGATAGAAACAGATTTCTGATACTCATTAGAAACTGCAAAGAAATTTAATCTAATGATGCTTTGCCTTTGCTCAGATTACCTGAAGGATGTGTCTGGATTTAGATGTTTTAATTTCCCACTGTTGCTAAGGTCATAGCTACACTGGGGATGTGTCCTGATTTTCAGTTAGCAGTTCAAATCCCCAGCATAGCATCAGGTTTGCTCTATTAAGCCTTGCTTTGCACTAGTGCAGCTTATGTTTTCAAGCATGGATAGGTGTAAACTGCACTAATGCGAACTGCAGTTTATGGCAGTTTTCCTGTCTACACTACAGCTGAGCATGATGAAGCTGTACTGGTGTCAGACCACTAGTGGCTGAAAGCAAGACAAAGGCTCAGGCCATGTCTACACTACTGGCTAAATCGTCACGGCTGCAATTGATGCAGCGGTGTCAATTTTAGTTGGTCTGGTGAAGAGGCTAAGTCTATGGGAGAGTTCTCTCCTGTTAATGTCTACTCCATCTCCCTGAGAGGCAGAACCTGTGTTGACAGGAGATTGTTTCCCATTGATGCAGCATGGTGTAGACACGGCTGTAAGTCAACCCAAGTTACGTTGACTTCAGTTAAGTAGCTTGCGTAACTCAGATTTACAGCATTAGTGTAGACAACCCCTCAGTGTACACAAGGCCATCAATGGTGGTAGCATTGGGAAGCTTAGTGTAGATGGGCCAGTGGATGCTATGGGCATTTCCAACACAATTAATGGTATTTTTCAAAAAAGCCTAAGTGAGTTAAGGAGGAAAATTCCAATTGAAATATGGTGGGAGCTGACTTGAGATGAAAGGGAGTTGATGTGAGTCACATTAGCTGCCTGTCTCTGTTCTGTAGCATAGTGATTGCGCTCACAGCTTTCCATACAATGAGGTTATAAAATGGAAATGGTTAAAAAACCACTTTTAAGGTGGAGTTGAGGCCTCTCAACTGCAGGAAAATAGTAAACAATGTGTAGAATGCACCAAATTTGGTAAAAGTTAGTGAGGGGCAGGGATTGTGAAATAAAACAGATTTTAAAATTTTATTAAAGCTAATGTTTAAAAAAATTATATAATACTTAGGTTGGGAAAAGTGTCTGTACACCTGGGTGTGGTGTTTAGATTATCCACAAACAGTTTTTTAAAGTCATGATACATAGAGTACATAATCAGCAATAACCCACATTAGGTGAATAGATTAAACAATAC
Source organism: Gopherus flavomarginatus (assembly GCF_025201925.1). NCBI lineage: Eukaryota > Metazoa > Chordata > Testudines > Testudinidae > Gopherus > Gopherus flavomarginatus. The sequence continues at coordinate 12,918,723 of NC_066621.1, read as the reverse complement.
AGTTTAGATATTGGAATCCAAATACTCAGGTACATAACTCATCAAAAGTTGTACAGAGATTTGGTCGTGGAAAGCAAAGTATATCAATGAAGGGTATTACTAGTTCAGCCTGGCAGTGATTTGTGCTTAGACTAAAGTTTCTGTGGGCAGTAGGGGTGTGTGTGTGTGTGTGTGTGTGTGTGTGTGTGTGTGTGTGTGTGTGTGTGTGTGTGTGTGTGTGTGTGTGAGAGTTGTTTTTTAACATGAATCTGCAGGAGAAGATTAAGGTCTAGCTAACCCAGTGCATGCAGTTTTAAATATGGGATAGAAACTTCAACCTTGTGCATGTTCCTTGATTAACAGAATGGGTTTTAGATACCTGCCTCTTGGGCTGACCTTCAGGAACGAGAGATGCATGAAAGGAAATGCAACTGAAGCCCTGGATAGACAGCATGCTCCTCTTCAGCTGGTTTCACAGCACCAGTACTAGTGCAGGATTTATGAGCACCACCTATAAGTGCTACATCCTTGGAGTTGCTCATGAACTGCACAATTCTAACTGACTTGTTCATAGATGAGGAAAATCCTCCTAGCTACACATTTACCTTAGTTTTGTTCTTGTGCCTTTTTTCTGCTATTTTCATTGTCTCACTTCCTGCCCTGTGCCCTTTACAGCCCTTTGGGACATGGGGGTTACTTATGACCATGCTAAGAGGGTGTTCTGGGAAGGATGAACAGGCCCTTAGTAAATTCACAGGTAACCACCCTCTTTGTTCTGTTGAACAAGGCAATCACAGTAAATGCCTGTGACGTTGCAACAGCTGAGCAACTTCTCTTTTTGCAGCAATAATAGAGAATTCGCTCTGAAAAAATTCCCTTCTTAAAACACAGTCTCCATCCAAGAAAGGGCCCATACAGTAGTTTAATGACACCCGCTAGCAAGGCTGTTCCCTTGAATTTCCAAGCTTTTTCAAATGTCAACTGGCAAATGTAAATGCCATCAGCAGTGGCAGAATTGCCAAGTCTTTAGAAAACCCAACTCAGGCCTCCAAAAACAGGCTGCTTTTAAAAAGCCTGAGATGATGCTTTTAAAAGTACACTTCTGGGGTCTGGGTGTTTTGCCTCTTGGTCACTCAAGTAAGTAACTAGGAGTATTTTATTAATGGAAGTGTATAGTCTCATAATGTTTTGTTTGCAGGCGTCTGGGGGATATGAAAATAAACACCCACTCATGTGAGACGTCTGATAAAGCAGCAATTTAACAGACGGTTGGACTTTAGGGCTAGATTTTTAAAAAGAAAAAAGGTGAAATCCCCGCTCCGCAGCAGTAAATGACAGAGCTCCCCTACCCCTTGATTTCAACCGGGCCTGGATTTCAGCCTGTGCTTCCTCCCACGTTTTATGGCCCAGACCCCCGCCCCATCTGCACATGGTAAAATCACCCCCTTGGTGAGAGCTGGGAACGCACCTGCAGCGCCGGGCGCAAAACTCGCACCAAGGAGTGACCCGCACACGTGGGCTCAGCGGAACAGCGATTCTCGCGGAGCCCCCCCACCCCACGTCCCGCCAGCTGCCCGTTTCCGAGGGGCTGGGGGCAGCGCTAGTTCCTCTCACGCCGCCCGCGGAAAGCCCCCGCCTGGCACGGCCGCCTCGCCCTGGTCCCTCCCCCGGGGCGGAGGCGGCTGCCTGGATATCTCCGCCGGCCCGGGGCTGGGGGGCCACTCGCTGCTACTCAGCGGGGCAGGAGGATGCGACGCGCCTTGCTCCTCCTCCGCCTACTGGGCGGCTTCGCTGCGCTTCTGGCTGCTGCCGCCCAGGATGCAGGTGAGGGGCCCATGCTGGAGCCCTGCGCATCCCTCTGGTCTTCTCCGTTCCCTTCTCCCCGCTCCGCCCCAGGCCCATTTCCCCCCCTCCCCGCTTCGCTCTCTGTGGGTTTTCTTCCCTCTCTGCCCCCTGGCAGGTGCATGCAGGTGAGTGGAGCCAGCCCTGGGTGGTTTATCACTCGGGGAAAGTGCTTTCGGCAACCCCCCAACACCACCACAAAAAAGCTGGGATTCGGTGCCTCTGAAGGTTGGTGCCCAGCGCGCCGACTCCAACAGGGCCGTGTTAGGTTCTAAAAGGACACACCGGGGTTAAAGGCCATGTATTGACAGCAGCTCTCCCCTTGCCTTATCCACGCCCTCGTGGGGTCTTAAAGTGGAAAGAATGGTCACAAAACCATCTCTTGTGTCTCTCTCCCTCTATGCTGCTGGGTTACATATGGCCCTTCGCTCCCCTTGGGACAGTGAAACTAGGCTGGCCAGATTCACTGTCACATGGGCAAGGCCCTTTTTCTTTCTGTGCTTTCCTTTTGCTCATCTGGGAAACAGGTCTAAGTACTCCGCCTCTGGAATGTAGCCATAGGCTTAAGGAAGTGTTTTGAGATTCTAAGGTAAAAGGTGCTGCTCAGCTGCTTGTTTGTTCTTTTAGGTCAGCAGACCGAATTCTGAATTACCTTCCTCAAGCATAACTCCCCACTCACAACCACCAGAGACTTATTTAACCCGGGACTATGGAATTTCACCCAGTTGTGATTGGCTGACTAGCTAAAGAAAGTCATTGTTGCAATGACATTTATCATGAGGATGTGGGAAGTGAGCTTTGATGCACTGTATTTTTGAAATAGAAGTAGTACTTTATACATAGATAAATATAGTAGGTTGTTCAGCACTGTCAAACCACTACCGTTCATTTGCAGAAGTGAAAGATATGTGAAGAATTAAAATATGACATAGATGTACCCTATTTCCTTTGTTCACTGCATTAAACTATAGGGTTACTTAGCTAATGAATGAAATTTTATTTGGGAAGAATGCCTTTGTTTTATCCAGATAATGGTTGCTCCACTTCTTGAAGGAGAATGTCTGCTAAGACTCTTCATAGAGATAGGGGAGGCCAGATTAATATTTCTTTTTTTATGGAAACTCTTTAGTGTAACCACTTCAATCCTGATCCTGCAACTAGTTAATAATCCTACAGGATTGTGACAACATAAAGCGCTAAGTGCCCAGTATTATTAAAATTGGCTAGGACACTGCAGCAGTGACTCTTGTTTCAGGGTAAGGCTTTTATGTCCATGTTAAACTGTGAGTCTTCATGCCATAACTTTTTATTTTGTTGGTGTCCCATCAGTTCTGAAACCCAACAGTGATTTATAATTTTGCAGATGTCATTGTGGTATTTCAGTGGCCTTCAGGCTGTTAAAATCTGACTGATAAAGGAGTTTGATATCTGCCTTGAATTCGGAAAGCTCAGAAATTTCATTTTTGTAGTGGCAAGCCTTTTAGTTTCCCTTACTTTTCTTTCCAATAATTGTTCTAAATAAGAGAAATGATCATTTTTTCTTGTAGTCTGCAGGTAAGCTATTAATAATTTTAGGGAAGTGGAGAACTTTCAGGGTTGGTGTAAGAATAGCAAAGCAAGCAGTAGAACTCGAACGCCATTTCCTATAACCGAACCTCTCCAAAAAAGCCCACTCTAAACAGTGTTTCCTATAACTTTGGAAAGGAGACACACAGGAGGTTCTATTATGTCTTCTAGCTGTCTTTGTATCTGCTGATCCATCTAACATGGGAAGTGGTCAGGTACTACAGACATGAATATAAAGCCCTAAGAAAGAAAGAAAAATTATAATGGAATCTAATTTCAAAGGGAAAAGTTAGTAGAATAAAAGAATTAAAGAAAATTTAATAGGACTGGTGTGAGTAGTTTGATTAGATGTTAATTAATAAAAAGTATCAAAGTTCGTATATAGAGAGGAACAGGCACAGACTGGGGCATTTTAACTCTTGTTTAGTAAAGACTTTTTTGTTACTTTTATATAATCATGATTTTTTTTAAAGTTGGAAATCAGTATATCTGAAGTATCAGTACCTTGTTTTCTGAGTTTGCAGGGTGAGAGGTTTTTCTGTGGGAATATATCCAATCATCCATCTCAAGGAATGGAAAGATTTGCAGAACATCAGGCTAACAGGTGCTCCATGTACACAATCAAAACTGTCGGTGGGAAATAGTCACCAACCCAGCTAACAGAGACTGGAGAACTCAGGCTGAATATTCATTTATTTATAGAAATGCTTTAGTGTAGACATTTACATCCCGCTCCTGCAATTACCTGTCACTATGCTCAGGGGTCTGCTTGTTTGGGACAGTTGTAGAATTGGGGGCTAAGGTGTAAATATTAAACATGAGATGTTTTGTTCTAGCTTACCAGCCTGATTCAGAGGAAGGAGGGAGTGAGGTCTAGTGGAGAAAGCACTAGACTGGGACTCAAGGGATCTGGTTACAATGGGGAATTAATTCATATATTTTAAGGCCAGAAGGGATCAGTTATAATTATTTAGTCTCTAGCTGATAGTATCATTGAACAAGGGCATAATTTATGACACTGAGCTAACCAGATTGAAATGGGTGTGTGTGCGTGTGTGTTAATCACTAGTTTAATTATCTGGAAGAATGTTATGAGCTAGATCCTCAGTTCTTTTTTTGGCCATGTCTATACTAGCGAGCTTACAGCAGCACAGCTGTACTCGTGCAGCTGCGCCGCTGTAAAATTGCTCATATGGCTTCTGTATGCCGACGGGAGAGAGCATTCTCTTTGACAGAATAAAATCACCTCATTGACCAGTGGTAGGTATGTTGGTGGAAGAAGCATATAGCGCTGTGCACACTACCACTTATGCCAGTGAAATGTATGTCACTCGGGGTGTTTTGCCGGCATACGTGGTAGTGTAGACATGGCCTTTGTAAAACTGTTGTTTTATCTGCCTGCACCTGCTACGTTTGCAATTTATGTACCAGCACAGTAGATGTGGCTTTTCTTTCTCATGTGTGTTTCCTTTCTTGCTAGTTGGCTGTGGAGTTCCAATAAGATTAAATTTTGCTGAGCTGAGGAATGAGTATAAAAATCAGAATTACTTTTCCGTTGGGAAGACTGCAAAATACATATGTCGGCCTGGATATGGAAGTGACCCACAGCTACAACCCGCTATTACATGTCTTGAAAATGGAAGGTGGTCAGAAGCACTCGAGTTCTGTAAAAGTGAATATTTTGGTTCTGTTGTTAGAAAAAGGTCTTAAAGGCACAAGGTTGTATCCACGCTGCAAAAATGTAACATATCTTTAAATAGTTAATAGTGACTAGTAAAGCTCTCTAGCTATGTCTGTTCTGGGCTCTTCTAAATGACATCTTTTGGGGGAGTGTTACATATGGATAGATCTTGGGGATAATTGTTGCGTTGAAAGAGAGAAGCTTATTCCTTCCCTTGTTCTCTACCAGAGAAATCGTGTGGTCATCCAGGAGAGCCGGAGAATGGCAGAGTTATTATAACAGATATCCAATTTGGGTCAACGGTCCACTACGCGTGTGAAGAAGGGTGAGTTTCAAACTGCCTGAGCTGACTACTTGTGCTTAGCTTGCAGCTGTGGAACACAAGTGAATATCCTCTTATTCCCCCAACTCCTGAAAGCAGTTTACTCTTTCATACTGAAGCAGCACTCCATCTCCTTGACTCAATCAGTATCATTTTTTTATGCAGGGAAAGATGGATTGGCATAAGCTTCCCTTTTTTCTTCATTCATCCTCTGCCATTTATTGTACAAACTTTAGTTGCAATTTGGCCAGCTGAATGCTCTGCCTGCAGGTGCTCGGTGAGCACAGAGGTCTCCTGTGGAGAGTAGGATCCAAGTGACCAGGGCAAACCCTGGAATCTCTCTTGGATTTTACCCCTGCTTTGACATGGGAACAGTTCTTCTGAATAATTTGAAATGGCTCCCTTTCCTCAGGGCCATGCAGAGCAGGGGCTCCATGGCTAACTTTCAATCTATCTCCAAGGACAAACCCAGCTTGGAGAGCCATCTGAGTTACAGATTTGAGGATATGGTGTCAGAAGGGCTGTTGCCTGCCCCCTCCTTTGAAAGATTAAGACTGTGCTTCAGCGGCCTGAAAAGCAGAGGTCTGCAGGACTGGTTGGAACATTTGTAGGGAGTGTCACGTCTCTGTTGAAAAAGGAAGAATCTCTTCTCCCATAAAGTCCCATGTCACAGAAACCGGCCATAGCAGCTGCTGGTGCTGAACTGTAGACCCAGCTCTGCATTGTTTTATTCAGCAATATCTGTGCATATGGACCTGTGTGATGCGGTGGCTTATAGCACCTGGATGGGTTACGACTAGCATGATTGATTATCTCAACCTAGCCAGACCCCAGCTGGTTCTGCCTGGCCCACAAAAACCTATCCACTCTAACGCAAAAATTATAAAACCAAAATGGAGCAGGCATAATAATAATCCCCCAACAGCCTGCCCCGAAGTGTAGATGTTACTAGTTTGCATGTGGTTTGTGATTCTGTGGCAGGGAATGTCCCTGCTGCTGTGGTGAGGAGGACTTGAGGGCACAGGAAGAACATTTGGATCCTCTGGCTCAAAGAATGCCAGCTTATTGGGCCTACATAGGATTCTGTTCCATGGTTTAATTCTACAGGGGACTGGGGAGTTGAGCTGGCAAAGAGCCTTTTCTCCTATGATCATCACTCAGTAGTTGGTATTGGTTCCCATCTGCTGTTGCTCGGGAGAAGAACTTCCCAAATAACTGAGCTTCACAGGAGAACTCCTACACCAAAGGACTAGGTAACAACTGATAATCCCCTCTGCTTAACTCCAGGCACCGGTTGATTGGACAGCCTTATAGACAATGTGAGATTTATGAGACGCGTGTTGCATGGAGTGGTGAAGTTCCCATTTGCGAGCGTAAGTAAATTACAAATATCGGTCCAGGTGCTAATGTGAGCACTTGTGTCTCTTATCTGCTTGCCTCTTAAATGTTAATAAACGGGTAGGGAAGCTTTATGATCCCCACTTTCGTGAGGGAGGACTGAGAAACAGAAATTAAGTGAAGTACCCCTGGTGATATAGGGAATTGGTCAATAACAGAGCCAAAATTTTAATCCAGATCTCCAGGTACCTTAACCACAAGAGCATCTTGGGTTGATAGGTGTGTGTGAAGGGGTTTTTATCCCCGGAAGACGTTTCTTGTTTCGTAAGAACTTAGTCTTTCTTTGACAAGTGAGTAAATGAAAAAGGTACTGACCTTAGTATGGCAGCAATGTTCATGTGTCTAATGAAGTGAGTATTCACTCACGAAAGCTTGTGCTCCAATACATCTATTAGTCTATAAGGTGCCGCAGGATTCTTTGTTGCTTTTTACAGATCCAGACTAACACGGCTACCCCGATGATACTTGCTACCAGGATGGTTATTGGCCATTCTGCATTTTTAAATAAAGTAACAGGTGTGCCCGATAGGGATTTGTATTAATCCAAAATTAGACAAGAAGCTCATTACCTGCACTTCAAGGCATGCATGTGCCCTGGTAGTGTGGACACCAGTTTATTGTGCAGCAGGAAAATAGTGTGTTTTTCTGTGTTTAATTGGGATGGAACACCTTGATTTTAAAACAGTACACAGTGAAGTCCCTTCCTCAATAGAGTGTTATATAAAACTCCTCCTGAAAGCGTGGAGATGCCACACTTCCTGTATACTAGGCCAGTGGCTCTCAACCTTTCCAGACTACTGTACCCCTTTCAGCAATCTAATTTGTCTTGTGTACCCCTAAATTACACCTCACTTCAAATCTGCTTGCTTACTAAATGAGCCATAAAAATTAATAGCACACTACTACTGAAAAATTGCTTACTTTCTAATTTTTACCACATATAATTATAAAATAAATCAATGGGAATATAATGATTGTACAAATGTTTCAGTGTATAGTACATAAAGCAGCATAAACAAGTCACTGTATGCATTTTTCATTTGTACTGACTTTGCTACTGCTTTTTATGTAGCTTGTTGTAAAACTAGGCAAATATCTCGATGAGTTGATTTATCATAGAATCGTAGGACTGGAAGGGACCTTGAGAGGTCATCTAGTGCTGTCCCGTGCACTCATGGCAGGACCAATTATTATCTAGACCATTCCTGACAGGTGTTTGTGTAACCTGCTTTTAAAAAATCCCCAATGACAGAGATTCCATAACCTCCTTAGGCAATTTATTCCAGTGCTTAACCACCCTGACAGTTAGGAAGTTTTACCTAATGTCCAACCTAAACCTCCCTTGCTGCAATTTAAGCCCATTGCTTCTTCTCCTATCCTAAGAGGTTAAAAAGAACAATTTTTCTCCCTCCTCCTTGTAACAACCTTTTATATACTTGAAAACTGTTGTCATATCCTCTCTGTCTTCTCTTTTCCAGACTAAACGCACCCAGTTTTTTCAATCTTCCCTCATAGGTCATGTTTTCTAGACCTTTAATCATTTTTGTTGCTCTTCTCTGGACTCTCTCCAGTTTGTCCACCCCCTTCCTGAAATGTGGTGCACAGAACTGGACACAATACTCGAGTTGATAACTGATCAGCACGGAGTAGAGTGGAAGAATTACTTCTTGTGTCTTGCTTACAACACTCCTGCTACTATATCCCAGAATGATGTTCGCTTTTTTTGCAACAGCGTTACACTGTTGATTCATATTTAGCTTGTGGTCCACTATCACCCCAGATCCCATTTTGCAGTACTCCTTCCTAGGCAGACATTGCCCATTTTGTATGCGTGCAACTGATTGTTCCTTCCTAAGTGGAGTACTTTGCATTTGTCCTTATTTCATCCTGTTTACTTCAGGCCATTTCTGCAGTTTGTCTAGAACATTTTGAATTTCAATCCTATCCTCCAAAGCACTTCCAACCCCTCCCAGCTTGGTATCGTCCGCAACCGCAATAAGTGTACTCTCTATGTCATTATCTAAACCATTGATGAAGAGATTGAACAGAACCGGACACGGAACTGATCTCTGCAGGACCCCACTTGTTATGTCCTTCCAGCATGTCTGTGAACCACTGACAACTACTTTCTGGGAACAGTTTTTCACCACTTTTGCACCCACCTAATGGTAGCTCCATCTAGGTTGCATTTCCCTAGTTTCTTTATGAGAAGGTCATGTGAGAGAGTATCAAAAGCTTTACATAAAGTCAGGATATACCACGTCTACCGCTTCCACCCCATCCACAATGCTTCTTATCCTGTCAAAAAAAGTTATCAGGTTGGTCTGACACGATTTGTTCTTGACAGATCCATGATGGCTGTTACTTATCACCTTATTATCTTCTAGATGTTTGCAAATTGATTGCTTAATTATTTGCTCCATTATCTTCCCGGGTACAGAAAGTTAAGATGACTGGTCTGTAATTCCCTGGGTTGTCCTTATTTCCCTTTTTATAGATGAGCACTATATTTGCCCCTTTCCAGTCTTCTGGAATCTCTCCTGTCTTCCACGACTTTTCAAAGATAATTGCTAATGGTTCAGATATCTCCTGAGTCAGCTCCTTGAGAATTCTAGGATGCATTTCATCAGGCTCTGGTGACTTGAAGACGTCTAATTTATCTAAGTAGTTTTTAACTTCTTCTTTCCCTATTTTAGCCTCTTCTGATCCTACGTCATTTTCATTGGTATTCACAATGTTAGATGTTCAATCACCACCAACCTTCTTGGTGAAAATGGAAACAAAGTCGTCATTAAGCACCTCTGTCATTTCCACATTTTCCGTTATTGTTTTTCCCCCTTCGTTGAGTAATGGTCCTATCTTGTCCTTGGTCTTCCTCTTACTGCTAATGTATTTATGAAATGTTTTCTTGTTACTCTTTACATCTCTAGCTAGTTTGATCTCATTTTGTGCCTTGGCCTTACTAATTTTCTCTCTACATACTTGTGTTATTTATTTATCTTCGTCCTTTGTAATTTGAGCTATTTTCCACTTTTTGTAGGACTCTTTTTTTTATTTTTTATTTCTAGATCATTGAAGATCTCCTGGGCAAGCCAGAGTGGTCTCTTGCCATACTTCCTATCTTTCCTATGCACTGGGATAGTTTGCTCTTGTGGCCTTAATAATGTCTCTCTGAAAAACTGTTAACTGTCTTCAGTTGTTTTTGCCCTTAGACTTGCTTCCCCTGGGATCTTACCTACCAGCTCCCTGAGTTTGCTACAGTCTGCCTTCTTGAAATCCATTATCTTTATCTGTCTTTATCCCAGGAAAATTTCTGTGTACCCCTGGTTGAGAACCACTGTACTAGCAAATGTCTCTGAGAAACAAAGGTTGTCATTTGCTGGGACAGAGAAGTGAAAGTAGCCCATGAAAGGGCAGTCTCAAACTACAGGTAGAGAACAGTAGTGAGATAAGTTCCCTTACTTCTGTGAATAGCTTCTGTTGTTAATCAACCATGAATCTGAAAACCAGTCTACTCATCAGTAAGACAGTAAAATGTTGTTAAAGGTAATCTTAAAAAAATTATATAATACATAGGTTGGGAAAAGAGTGTCTGTACATCTGGGTATAGTACTTAGATTATCCACAAATATAAAGTTAGTTTTTAAAAGTCATATGACACATGATCAGCAATAACCCAAATTTAGGTGAATTGATTTAACAATAGAGTTTAGATACTCAAATCCGAATACTGGGATACATCACTCATGAAAGTTGCACAGAGATTTGGTTGTGGAAAGCAAACTATATCAATGAGTGGAGCTTGTCCCTCTGTAATTGAGAATTCGGTTGGTTGTCCATTTAGAAAATACAATGCATGAGGAAAGTATTTCCGTTACTTTCCTGACTGTGCTTCTCATCGGCACTCCAGCTCATCCCTCCTGCTATTGCCAATGCCCAGTGACATGTTCTGTGTAGATGTCCCTTGACCGACCATGCGTTACTGCATCAGCCGAGAGTAGTAATGACTGATTCTGCATTATCTCAGCACTCTCTCGTTACTGGGGTCCCATGTGCCTAAAGCTCTGATGATCAGTGCATGTGTCTGGCCAATTAGCTCGTGTCTTAGTAAATCACTTTGGTGAGTTATGTAACTTCAGTGCCCAATCAACTCAGACATCCCTGGGCCACCTCTTGTTGGGCTAGATCATTCTAGTGGTTTCATAGCTAGTGCACCTCGTTTTCTTTAGCAGATCAAGTAACTGGAGCTGCTTCCTTTCCAGTATGAATTCTAAATATCTTGTGTCTCTCCAGGTATTCCGTGTCTTCCGCCTCCTGACATCCCCAATGGAAGACACACTGGGGTGATAATGGATGTCTTCTCTTATGGATCAGTTGTAACCTACAAATGTGACAGTGGTTACCCGCTCACTGGAGAGGCCTCTATTCACTGTACAACCAAGGACGGGCTAAATGGAGAGTGGAGTGCGCGTCCCCCTCGTTGTGGAGGTGAGTTTTGAATGAGCGTAGGCCTCCCAGCCCTGCTCTTTTACGTATAGAAAGTCCAGGTTCAGAGAAACCCACAAATGTGAGACTCCAGTTAAATCCCTGCACTTAGTGTGCCTTCCCGTGGCAACATCGCCACAAGATTTCCGTGATTCATGTTAGACAGGGAGTGAATAGCTCCAGAGCAGGGCTGAAGATTTGAGGTGGAAACTGGTACCTTTGGATGCACCCGTAGAGCAGCTCTGTTAGCAGAGCAGCTAGACTCACAGCTTAATAGGAATGCTGTTAAATGTCTTTAACCCTAGCGGCAAAGGGTGACACTGGGGAATGTTAGTCGAGGAGGTGGTGGGTGTAAGTTTCTAGATTGCATGCCCAGGCCACTGTCCTAGGTGCTCTGCACCCCAAGCAGATGGCTCTAAGAAACCCTAATCCAATGACATAGGTGACCATGTATGGCACTGGGATATTTGTGTTAATTTGTGCAGGAAGGAACTGAGGGATGAGAGGCTGTGTGTGCCTGTGCTGAATATGTGTGCTGGTTGTGTTGTGCGGGTGGTTGTTCCGATTTGTGTCTGTAGGTGACGAGGGAGTGGTGTGTGCTGCAGGGAGAGGCTATTTTGTGTGTGGTGATTGCGGTGTGTGGGTGGTTTGGAAGAACTGCAGCAGTTGGGCCAAAGAATCCACTCTCTATGCAGTCCCCTCACACCACTGACCCATTCCAACAGCAAGGGTTAACTTATTTCTGACATCACAGTGGTCTGGCGCTGTTGTCATAGCTAGACACACAGCTTACTGTATTTTCAAGTGGGAATAATATAGGCTAGTGCAACAAGTTACAGGGTAAAGTCTAAACATGGCTTGAGAGCTGAGTAGGGTGGAGAGATTTTTTTTCTTCCTCTCTGGCCCTGTTTCACCTAAAGCATTTCTTTTTCAGAGGTTAGATGCCCAGCCCCGCAGATCCAGAATGGAAGAAGAGTATCTGATGACAGACATGTCTATTCGTATAAAGACAATGTTACCTTTGTGTGTGATCCTGGCTACACCATGAAGGGTCACAGTCTGAGTGAGTGCCAAACTGATGACACGTGGGATCCACCTTTGCCGGTCTGTGAGCTAGGCAAGTGTCAAAACTCTGATTTGTTCTTATTATGCATCTAGAAACAGGTTTCCCTTCTGTCTGACCTGTGAGCACCTCCAACACTGACCCAGTCTGGATCTGTCCTGCCTGATGCTCACCTCAAATCAGGAGACTTTACAGACTGGTTTGATGGGAGAAGTGGATGGTCCCAATTGTTAGGAACAGACCCAGAACTTTGTCCCTTCTGTTTGCTGCAATCCTTGTTCTTCCCCACAATGCATTTAGCGGTTATAATTCCTCAAACTGCACCAGCTGTGAGAAGTGACCTAAGTTCGCAAGAGCTGTGGGTCTGCTGAGGGGAATTTCTGTAACTTAAAGGTGAAAGCAGAGCACTTTTATCTTCCTCTGCTCAGGATCCTCATGTCTGTCCCATCTTGAAATGGGAACTGGAAGTGATTTAGAAGATGATTTTCAATTACTTCTTGGTCCACCGCAGCATTTGCAGGTACTTCTGCTTCCTCTGCTGAATTTCACAATTAACCTGAAATTTCTATCAATTTTGAGCAATCCTTCCAGTAACTTCACACATTTTTCACTCTTCCTTTGGATGTGGAATACGACCCTCTCGTTCCTACATACTGAATGATCATGAACTAACTTTTATTTTTCCCCCAAAACTGGTCTTGCAGTCAACCTCTTTTCTATAATGGGGTGGGGATGAGATTGTTACAAACAAGGCTGGCTCTAACTTTTTTGCCATCCCAAGCGAAAAAGAAGAGTGGCGCCCTGCCGTATCCCGCCCTCCCCCGAGCACCACGCCGCCCGAAGTCCCACCCCTGAGCACCGCACAAGCCCTCGCCCCCCCAGCGAAGTGCCGCCTGAAGCCTCCGCCCCACCTCCGAGCCCCACGCCAAGCCCCCGTCCCCCCAGCACCGCACTGCTCGAAGCCCCGCCCCCTGAGCGCCACGCCACAAAACCCCCCGAGAGCCGTGCCGCACCAAGCCCCGCCCTCTCCAAGCGCCACGCTGCCCAAATCCCCGCCCCCGAGCACCAGGCCACACCAAGCCCCCCCTCTGAGCTCTGCACCGCACCAGGCCCCTGCTCCCCCAGTGCCGCCCTGCCCGAAGCCCCGCCCCCAAACACCGTGCCGCCGAAACAAACAAAAAAACCCCTCCAGTGCTGCCCCCAATGAACCCCCCCCAAAAAAAGAGCGCCGCCCCACCCCAAAGTGCTGCCCCAAATACGTGCTTGGTTGGCTGGTGCCTGGAGCCAGCCCTGGTTACAAATGAGTAAAAGATTCAGAAAAGCAGTAGGCTGTTAGGACTTGCAATGTAACATACTAAATAGCTACCCTAAATTGTCAAGTGATTTTTGGTTGCCCAAAATATGAATCTTAAAGGGGCCTGCTTTTAATTCTGACTGATGAGTGTTTGTAAATTACCGTTATGATCCTGACTACTCCCTTTTTGGGGAGGCATCATTTTCTTGTTCAGCATCTGGAGCTTGGAGCAACCCCCACCCTCAATGTGAAGATGTGTTTCTGTTCTGTTTCCTGCTTCCCTTTGCCTTGCTCGGTGCGTCAGACATGTAAAAGGATTTAAATTGAGACCACAAGAACTTTGAGACAAGCCACCAATTCAGCAAATTCCACAGCTGGAGACTAAACTTCCAGTGAGAGAGACAGGCCAAAAGTCACCTCTGGCAAGAGGAGCTTCTTTAACTTCAGTGGAATTGCATCTACTTGTACCAGTGGTGAATGGTTCCGCACGTGCAACTGGGTAATGGTCATGCTGAAAGAATTGACGCAGGTGTCAAGAGGATGTCAGAGTGTAGAAATACTTATGAAATTGAAGCCAAAGAATTGTTAAAGGAAATGGCTCAGTGGGTAAACTGCCCATTCCATCCTGCACGTGTGTTAGAGTCTAAAGGGTTTGTTATGCTTTCCCTTTCAGTGACATGCGTAAGCCCAGAAGTGGAGAATGGCAGAACAAATGTGGTACAGCCTGCCTACAGACCCAGAGACATCGTTGTGTTTGAATGCGACCCTGGTTACACCTTGAGCGGTAGCCCCGAGACTCGGTGCCAAGATGATGGTAGATGGGATCCTCCTGTCCCTGTCTGTGAAAGAAGTAAGTTTGATTAAGGTTTTGGTGGTGGATTATCTTTGATCCCATTGTGATGAGCAAGATCTGGGAGGGCTGAGCGTCGAGGCCAAAAGGATTTTGGGATTAGTTTGAGATCTGAAAAAGAGAATTCAAATATCTGTGTAGCTATCACAGTGTTTCCTATGCTCCTTTCCATAGTTTCTGGGTTTATCCACTCTCCAAGAAAATCCCTGAAGAACTGAATCCTGGCCAGGTTTGCCCACCTAACCCCCCTCCTATACAACCAATGAATCATCCCAAAGTGGTGGGATTCCCAAAGTAAACCCAAAATATACAGTGGAAATAGCCCTTAAAGCCTTACTAAGATGACTGGGAACTTGTCTGTGGGTGTCAAGAAGTATGATTGTGTCATCATGCTTTACAGGTATTTGGGGGCTGTGAATGAGGTGGAGGGAATGGAGGTAGGTCACTTTACGCCAGGTGTGCTTTAGCCTCACTGCTCTTGTGTTGGGCACGATTCAATATGCACATGAGGATCTTTTCCCTTCTATAGATTAGCCAGCATGAGCTCTGGTTCAGTTAAAATTCTCTTTCCTCCCTGCAGTGCCTCAGTGTCCCTCTCCTCCAGCCATCGCCAACGGGAAGCCTAGCATCCAGGCCTCGGCTGTGTTCAACACTGGAACGTCTGTAAATTACAGCTGTGAGCCCGGCTATTCCCTTACTGGGCAGGCATCTATTTATTGTACGGCATCCGGAATGTGGAGCCCTCCCCCTCCTCGGTGTGAAGGTGCGTTCATGTTCTGTTACCTAGAATTAAGAGGAAGAAGCTTCTACCACAGGATTTTACATGAAAGACAAGGTCACCAGTGCAACAGAATTAATAGCAGAGAATTAAGCTCCATTTAGACACATGGTGAAAAAATGACTTTTGAAAATAAAGGTACCGTATGCACACTCTGCACCTCTGTGCGCACATGCACAGATATACATCCATTAGGGAAATATTGGGGAAAAAAGCATCTGTCTGAAACCCTAAGCACACTTGACATGAATCACAAAAACTGGAAACTATTATCCATGCTCCCCTCACACACACACACACACACACAGACGCACAAACCTCTGACCCCAATCCCTACCCTTGCTGCACGCTTAGTCAACAGAAAAGATTTGCAGTGAGTGCCTCAAAGGCCAACAGGCCTGTACTGTTTCAGAACAAGTGCAAGGAGTAGATTCCAAAATGAGGCCCCTCACAAGGAGCTCTCCCACCAGCCGTGCTCTCTGTCACTGAGAGGGATCCATGTGGGGCCTTTGCTCACCACAAGAGGAGCAATACAGAACCTGGGGGATGTGGTTTTAAGCAATATACTGTTTGCACTTGAGACGTTAAAAGCAGCTCCATAAACTGTCCCCAGAAAGTGGTATGAAGCTAGTTCAGAGCACAGGTACCAAAGGTACGCTGATCAGCACTGTTTGCTGGACAGACTGACACCATCTGCACCTTTTCAATTTCAGAGGTTCTCTGTATTGCCCCAGAAATCCAGAATGGAAGAAAGGTAGCTGGACATGGACCTGTCTATCGACACAGGGACACTGTTAGGTTTGAATGTGATCCTGGCTACACCCTGATTGGCAGCCGTCAGATTCAGTGCCAGGATGATAGAACCTGGGATCCTCCTGTTCCAGTCTGCATACAGGGTAAGTGTGAATCAAGGTTGACTGCTGGGTAACTGAGATGATCAACATCTGGTAGGGTTGTGCCTGGAGGATAAGAAATCAACTTCCTTTGAATCCTGGGGTCACTTTTCAGCTGTAAATGGAAAACATACAAATATCTGCCCACCCCGATCTCTTGACTGTGCTTGTCACTGTGATAGCTGATTCCCTGCATCCTTCCCTGCCCTCCTGACAGACAGAGATCTGGCAATGCTGTGTCTCACTGAACTTCCTAAAGGTGTGAATGGAAACACAAATCAACAAAACTCATCCCTCTCTCAACAAATTCTATTTTGGATTCTTAAGGGAGATTTGTAGGAAGAGAAAAGTAGCAGATTGGGAAAATCTGAGTTTGTGGGTGAAGGGTGAATCTAGGCAGGTGATATTTAATCTCTTTTTTTGTATGTGTTGCATCACTGGTGCAATGGAAGGTTTGATATAACTCGTGCATCCTGGGCTTTCCCCCATTCTGCCGACCAGCCTATTTTAAGCTCTTCTTGAACAGGATTCAGATTTTCACTGACATATTCTTCTTCCCCTCTCCCCCGTTAGCGTTGCCGTGTCCCCCACCTCCGGTCATTGTCAAAGGGAAGCACAATGCCAAGCCACTGGCAGCTTTCCCCAGTGGAACATATGTGAACTACAGCTGTGAACCCGACTACGCCCTCCGTGGAGAGGCTTCGATCTATTGTACCATAGACTCATAGACTCATAGGTCAGAAGGGACCAATCTGATCATCTAGTCTGACCTCCTGCACAAGGCAGGCCACAGAACCCCACCCATCCAATTTTATACAACCCTTATCCCAGGACCGAGTTATTGAAATCCTCAAAAATGGTTTGAAGACCTCAAGCTGCTGAGACACCACCAGCAAGCGACCCGTGCCCCACGCCGCAGGGGAAGGAGAAAAACCTCCAGGGCACCTGACAATCCGCCCTGGAGGAAAATTCCTTCCCGACCCCAAATATGGCGATCAGCTAAACCCTGAGCATGTGGGCAAGAGTCACCAGCCAGCACCCAAGAAGGAGTTCTCCGCAGCAACTCAGTACCCATCGCATGCAACATCTCCCCGCAGACCATTGAGCAGACCTGTCTGGTGGTAATTCAAGATCAATTGCCCAAATTAACGATCCTATCATAACATCCCCTCCATATACTTATCAAGCTTTATCTTAAAGCCAGGGAAGTCTTTTGCCCCTACTACTTCCCTCGGAAGGCTATTCCAGAACTTCACTCCCCTAATGGTCAGAAAGCTTCGTCTAATTTCAAGTCTAAACTTCCTAATATCCAGTTTATACCCATTCGTCCTCGTGGCTACATTAGTACTAAACTTAAATAATTCCTCTCCCTCCCTAACGTTAACCCCCTTGATATATTTATATAGGGCGAGCATATCCCCCCTCAGCCTTCTTTTGGCCAGGCTAAACAAGCCAAGCTCTTTGAGTCTCCTTTCATAAGGCAGTTTTTCCATTCCTCGGATCATCCTCGTAGCCTGTCTCTGAACCTGTTCCAGTTTGAATTCATCCTTCTTGAACATGGGACACCAGAACTGCACACAGTATTCCAGATGGGGTCTCACCAACGCCGTATACAACGGTACTAACACATCCTTATCCTTGCAGGAAATACCCCGCCTGATGCATCCCAAAATCGCATTTGCTTTTTTAACAGCCGTATCACATTGGCGACTCATAGTCATCCTGCTATCAACCAGTACCCCAAGGTCCTTCTCTTCCTCCGTCGCTTCCAGCTGATGCGCCCCCAACGTATATCCAAAATTCTTATTATTAATTCCTAAATGCATGACCTTGCACTTTTCACTATTGTATTTCATCCTATTTCTATTACTCCAGTTTACAAGGTGGTTCAGATCTTCCTGAATAGTATCCCTGTCCTTCTCCGTGTTAGCAATACCCCCCAGCTTCGTGTCATCCGCGAACTTTATTAGCACATTCCCGAGAGTTCTTCCCAGGACTATGCCTTTCATCTCCCAGAAGTTGTGAGCAGTGTGTTGAGTCAAGTTGATACTTCAATCAGAGATGATCTCACTAGTTCTGAAGAGACTTCAGTCCCAGAGTGGGTCCAGCAAGAACTGTCCCGTGCAGATGGCTGGAATCCTGCAGTAGTTGAAGGGTGGTACTCTCTATCGAACATCTGTGGAGCAAGTTCAGATTTAATGGAGTCATTCAGGCTGCTGCAGGCTGTTTCTGCTACTGAGAAGGAAGAGGCCTCCCAGCCTGAAATGGAGCTGACACACTGTCTGTCTGAGTTCTACCACATCTGGAACGTGGAGCCACCCTTCTCCTCTATGTGAAGGTGAATGGATTTTTGGTTGGCTTCTTCCCTTTGGCTGTAAGTGTGTCCGTCACCCGACAGGATTTAAAATGAGAGAAAGAATGTTCAGACACACCAGCTACTATAACAAAATTCACAGCTGGGAATACATTCCCCCAGGGAGACACATGGGGCTATAATCTGCTTGCACAAGAAGCTCAGTTGACTTCAGTGCAACTTGCGCACTGTTGCCGATGGAAGAGTGGAACAGTTCTCTCTGAGCACTGCCGAACAAGATTACAGTAGAAAGGATTTATAAAAGTATCAGCAGGAAGATGGAATAGTGTAAAAATACTAATGAAAATGAAGTCAAAGGCTCTGCAAAAGAAATGACTCTAGACAAACTCGCTCGCAGACTCTTAGGGCATGTCCACACATAGATGTTTCAGTGGTTTAACTAATGGTGTGAACCCAGAAACTTGCTGTTATTACAAAGGCAAATATATGCTTATGAGACAATTGAATTTGAAAATGTAAATGAAGGAAGCGGCACTGAATGTGTTTCTCAGAACAATCTGAAAACTCACATGGTGGTACTCTGGGTGTGTACAAATTGCTAGATACAATGTGAAGACAGCGCTCATGATTGAGGCAGTGTGAGGAGTGGTTATTTTATATTCCCACGTCTGCCATCAGTGTGGTGTGCTCGTCCTATAGCCTCAGCTGCTAAATTACGGTAAGAGATAACTTAAGTATCTTGAATCAATGGGCTGTTGTATCAAAGTTTGTGAAGGGCTTGGGTCCTTTGATAGATGATGCTATATGTGGATATTAATTCTGTTGGGCATTGCTGAACCTATAGAGTCATATGCTTTAATGCCAGAAGCAGCTATTGTGATTCTTCAGTCTTTTGCTGACATACAACTGAAAACTGGCACATTTTAGCATCCTGGGAGTATGGCAGCCCAAGGATGGATATTAGGACCAAAGATAAACAGGGCAGGTGCATATGGTGTTTTAGTTGATTAGGAAATAGAGGTTATTCTGTCAGCACTGAGTTTGGCCCTGTGTGTATTTTTAGGTTCAGTCTTCAGCTGTGGATTTTCTTGTATTAGCATCTCTGTCTGAAGGTTTTCTTTCCCTCAGCTTTAATCCTAGTGTAACACCTGGAAGAATATTTGTAAAGCAGATCCGCGGTTGTTTCTTTGTAACACTGTTGTCTTATCACCCTGTACCTGACGTGGTACATACCAGCATAGTAGTTATGGTTCTTTTTTCTCATGTGTATTTCATTTCTTCCTAGAGGGCTGTGGTGTCCCAACGAGGTTAAGCTTTGCTGAGCTGAAGAGCGAGTATAAAAATCAGTCTTCCTTTCCTGTTGGGAAGACTATAAACTATACTTGCCGGCCTGGATACAGTAGACACCCGCGGATACAATCCACTCTTACATGCCTTGAAAATCGAACGTGGTCAGAAGCATTTGCGTTCTGTAAAAGTAAATATCTTCATGGATTTTGTTTCTGTTGTTCAATAAAGGTCTTAGAGGCACTAGGTTGTGTCCATTCTGCAAAATGTAACATGTCCTTAAATACACCTCTACCTCGATATAATGCTGTCCTTGGGAGCCAAAAAATCTTACCGCTTTATAGGTGAAAGTGCATTATATCAAACTTGCTTTGATCTGCCAGAGTGCACAGCCCCACGTTATATCCAAATTTGTGTTATATCAGGTCATGTAAATGCCTTCTTTGTGGAGTGTGTTAAATAGGGACAGATCCCTGGGATAATTGTTGCATGAAAGAGAGAAGCCTAATCCTAGTCTTCTTCTCTACCAGAGAAATCATGCGGTCATCCAGGGGAGCCAGAGAATGGCAGAGTTATTGTAACAGATGTCCTCTTTGGGTCAACCGTCAACTTCACGTGTGAAGAAGGGTAAGTTTCAGATTGGCTGAGCTGGCTACTTCTGCCTAGCATGGAGCTATGCAACCTAAATGGATATCCTCATATTCCCCCAACTCCTGAAAGCAGTTTACTCTTCCATACTAAACCACTCCATCTTCTTGGCTCAATCAATATCATTTTTATATGCAGGGAAAGATGGATTGGCATGTTTCCCTGTTTTCTTCATTCATGCTCTTCCGTTTATTGTACAAACTTTAGTTAGAATTTGGCCAGCTGAATGCTCTGCCTGCAGGTGCTAGGTGAGCACAGATGTCTCCTGTGGAGAGTAGGATCCAAGTGACGAGGGAAAACCTTGGAATCTCTTGGATTTTACCCCTGCTTTGACGGGAGAACAGTTCTTCTTCTGAATATTTGGAAAAGGCTGTTTTCCTTTACAGAGTTGGGTGGAAGGGTTTTCACTGACTAACTGCCCACCTGCTAGACTGATGAGGTGTCTGCAAGGGAAATCCTGCTGGGGAAGGTGCCTGAGTGAGAGCGCTGGGGATACGGTGGCAGAAGAGGGCGTCACTTGCCCTCTCTATTTGAAGACTAGGACTGTGCTTCAGGGGTCTGAGAAACAAAGGTCTGCAGCTGTACTGCTGGCTTGTGTCCTTGTAGAGTGTGTCATATGTGGGGGCGAAAGGGAATCTCAGGCTATTCAGACCCCAGCTGAGTCTGCCTGGCCCACACCCACAGAAATATATCTCATCTATCATGAGAAAATCAAACCCCCTCTTGGCAACCTGCCTGAAAGTGCCAGGGGAAACTGCTGTAATGCTGTTACTAGTTTGCCTGTGGCTTGTGGTTCAGAATGATCCAGCTGATGTGGTGAGGAGGACTTGAGGACACAAGAAGGAGATTTGGATCCCCTGGCTCAAAGAATAGCAGCTCATTGGTCCTACGTAGTCTTCTGTACCAGAGATTAATTCTACAAGGGGCTGGGGAGTTCAGCTCTGGCAAGGAGCGTTTCTCCTGTGATGGTCACTCAAAAGTCTGTGGTGTTGATCCCCACCTGCTGTGGCTGGGGAGAATTGCTTCCCAGAAGAACTGAGCTTCACAGTAAAGCTCAAACACCAAAGAAATAGGTAACGACTGATAACCCCCTCTGCCTAACTCCAGGCACCGGTTGATTGGACAGCCTTACAGACGATGTGAGATTTCTGGCACGCGCGTTGCATGGAGTGGTGATATTCCCATTTGTGAGCGTAAGTAGGTCACAGCTGTCTGTTGACGGGCTTAGGTGCCCCCCCCTCCTCTGAATATCTCACAAATGTGAATAAACAGATATGGAAGAATTATGATCCCTGCTCTGGAAAGTCTCACTTGAGGAACAGAGTGGTTACCTGATATATCATTTAGGGAGTCAGTCTGTAAGAGAGCCAAAACTGAAACCCAGGTATCCTGAGTCCAATGCCAGTATCTTAAGAATGAGACCATATTGAAGGGGGGTTATACCTAAGAGAGAAATGTGTTTAAGTTCCTGGCAATCAGATTTTGGTCTGAGTAACTGCCAAAGGCATTCAACTTGATAAAATACCCCCACCAAGGTAGTCATTGGCCCTTCTGGATTTCCAAGTAGCGTAACAGGTTTACCTGATATCCACTTATATTAATCCAAAACCAGAGATGGAGTTCATTACCTGTGCTTTAAGGCATTCACATGCCCTGGCGTGTTCACCACCTTTATGGTGCAACAGGAAAATCATGTGTTTTTCAACACCTGATAGGTATGCAAGGGTTCATCTTAAAACAGTCCATATGAAGGAAGGTGTAGACCATTCAGATGTTATCCTAGTAAGTCACTTTTGTGGTTTGCAGACCATCAGTGCTCAAGAGAATTGGGTATAATTACCCATGGTGCATTAACTGTCGGCCTTGCTCATTCTAGTGGTTTCATAGCTAAGGCTCCCAAATTTCTTTATCAGATCAAATAACTGGAGCTGCTTCTCTACTAGTATTGATTCTAAAATACACTCTCCTGTGTCTCTCCAGGTATTCCGTGTCTTCCGCCTCCAGACATCCCCAATGGAAGACGCACATTAATGAAAAACTTCTTTTATGGGTCAGCTGTAACCTACAAATGTAACAGTGGTTACCCACTCATTGGTGAAGCCTCTATTCACTGCACAACTGAGGACGGGCTAAACGGAGTGTGGAGTGCGCGTCCCCCTCGTTGTGGAGGTAGGGTTTGTGTAGGTGAAAAGCCCCTCCCTGCTCTGCTGTTCCATGTATAGAAAGTCCAAGTTCAGACAAACCCACAAAAGTGAGACTCCAGTTAAATTCCAGTGTAAAGGTCTTTAACAGCCTTAATAGAAGTTGTGACCCTACATGGGCTCCTTTATGGGTGCATCGTGGCACCAGTTTCCATCTCAAATCTTTAGCTCCACTCCAGAGCTATTCAGTCTCCACGTTCCAGATGTGGTACAATAGATCGAAGCCTCTCCACGGAGGGCGTAGTCAGGTTCACAGCTGTAGTTCACATACGTTCCACTGGGGAAAGCTGCCAGCGGCTTGGCATTGTGCTTCCCTTTGACAATGACCGGAGGTGGGGGACACGGCACTGGGGGAGACTGCCCATGGCAACATCTCCACGAGATTTTCTAGAATTCATGTCAGAGACTGAATAGCTCTGGAGCGGAGCTAAAGGTTTGAGATGGAAACTGGTGCCACGATGCACCCATAAAGGAGCCCATGTAGGGTCACAACTTCTATTAAGGCTGTTAAAGACCTTTAATCCTAGCCACAGGGGAATAAAAGTGGGGGATGTTATGGTAGCCCTCTATTTCCCATTAGCATGGGGATTTCTGTTCTTGGCATTTGAAGGGACAACTGAATGCACATCAGAAAAATCTTCCTTAAAAAGAAAAAGGCTTAATCCTGCGAGATCTCTGTCTGTGGAACTTGCATAGTGTTTAGTAGTAGTTCCATCAGCGTGGATGCAAAGTCTACCCCCCTGTGAGTGAAGGACACAGGCTTGCTAGTGCAGTGGATAATGGGGTAGGGTGAAGCTGTGTTAGTCCCAAACACTTGACCTCTTATTACGAATGCACTTGGGATAAATATAAGCCAGATTTGTAGAATTTTATATTTGAAGGAGTTTGGTGGACAGGCTGAAAGATGCTGGCACTTCTAATGGTAATGAAGAGAGGGTACATTGGTGGGAGCACCAGGTTCCTAAAGCATCTCGGACTTGACTGTGCAGATTGCTGAGCTCCCTCAATGCCAGCGGGTGTGAAGGCCCTTGGTTCCTTGTAGGACTGAGCTCCTTGACTTTACCCTGGGGGTAAGCCCATGTCTTGGAGATTTGTGCCCTGGTCACACCTTGAGGAGAGAACACTTGCAGAGTTGCTATGAAGGAACCTACGCTATTACCAGTGTATCTCCATCTCCTTCTCTCAGGGTGGCCCTCCACATTTCCCACAACGGTCTGTATTTTCAAGTAGGAATAATATAGGCTAGTGCCTGAGATTGAAGCCGAAGCCCGAGCCTCTCTGCCTGGGACCGAAGTCAAAGTCTGAATCCCACTGCCCAAGAGTTTCAGCCCTGGGTGGCTGGGCTCAGATCACAGGCCCCCTACCAGGGGCTGAAGCTCTTGGGCTATGGCTCCCCTGCCTGGGGCACTGGGGTTCATGCTTTGCCTTTGGTTCCCCTGTCTGGGACGGCGGGGGTTGGGCAGGCTCAGACTTTGTTCCCCTTCCCGGGTCATGTAGTAATTTTTGTTGTCAGAAGGGGGTCCTGGTGTAAGGAAGTTTAAGAACCCCTGGGCTAGTGCAACAAGTTATGGAAGTGTAAAAAAGGCTTGAGAGCTGCGCAGGCTGCAGGAATTTTTTTCTTCTTCTCTGGCCCTGTGTTTCAGCTAAAGCATTTCTTTTTCAGAGGTTAGATGTCCAGCCCCACAGATCCAGAATGGAAGAAGAGTATTTGGTGACAGACATGTCTATTCATATAAAGACAGTGTTACCTTTGAGTGCGATCCCGGCTACACCATGAAGGGTCACGGGCTGAGTGAGTGCCAAACTGATGACACGTGGGATCCACCTTTGCCGGTCTGTGAGCCAGGCAAGTGTCAAAACTCTGATTTGTTCATATTATTGATCTAGAAACAAGTTTCCCTTCTGTCTGATCTGTGAGCATCTCCAACACTAACCCAGTCTGGAACTGTCCTACCTGATGCTTACCTCAAATCAAGAGACTTGACAGACTGGTTTGAGGGGAGAGGTGGACAATCCCAATAGACAGTAAGAGACCTAGAGAATAAGAAACGAACCAGGTTGGGGGCAGTGCTGGCAGGGCTCTGAGAGCAGTGGGGATGCCAGATGAGTAACTTTATCCTTTTTGTTTGCTGCAATCCTTGTGCTTTCCCACAATGCATTGGGGGGTCAGGATTCCTCAAACTGCACCAGCTGCAAGAAGTGACCCAGAGGGGCAAGAGCCATGGGTCTGCCTGAGGACGAATTTCTTTAACCCTACTTAAAGGTGAAAGCAGGGCACTTTTATCTTCCTCTGCTCAGGATCCTTGTGTCTGTCCCATCTTGAAATGGGAACTGGAAGTGGTTATATTCAATAACTTCTTGGTCCACCGCAGCTTTTGCAGGAACTTCTGCTTCCTCAGCTGAATTTCACAATTTGTATCAATTATGAGCAGTCCTTCCAGTAACTGCACATGCTTTTCACTCTTCCTTTGGAGGTGGAATATGACCTTCTAGTTCCTGCATGCTGAATACTCATGGAACCATTTTTTCTTTTTCCCCCTCACACTGGTCTGTCTGTCAAGCTCTTTTCTATAATGGGATGGGGACGAGATTGTTACATATGAGTTAAAGATTCATAAAAAGCTATAGGTAGTAAGTACTTGCAATGTAACACACTAAATAGCGAGCCTATATTGTCCAGTGATTTTTGGTTGTCCAACCTGAGATGCTTTAAAGGAGCCTGATTTTTTTTCTTGAGTGATGACTGTCTATAAACTCTCATTGTGATCCTGGCTCCTGCCTTTTGGGGAGGCATCACTTCATTCTACAGTTTCTGGAGCTTGGAACTGCCTCCTCCCTCAATGTGAAGGTGCGTTTTTGTTCTGTTTGCTGCTTCCCTTTGCCTCGCTTGGTGTGTCGGACACTGTCATAAACAGATAGCTAAGGGTTAATGTTCTTTTACCTGTAAAGGGTTAACACAGGGAACCTGAAACACCTGACCAGAGGACCAATCAGGAAACAAGACTTTTTCAAATCTGGGTGGAGGGAAGTTTTGGGTGTGAGTTCTTTGTTCTTTGTCTTGGGTCTGACCCTCTCGGCTCTGAGAGTGATTTTTCTATCTCCTGGCTTTCTAATCTTCTGTTTCCAAGTTGTAAGTACAAGGATAGTAAGACAATAGGTTTATATTGTTTTCTTTTGTATTTACGTGTGTGTAGTTGCTGGAGTGTTTTGAATTGTATTCTTTTTGGATAAGGCTGTTTATTCATTTTTTCCCTTTAAGCAATTGACCCTGTATATTGTCACCTTGATACAGAGACTATATATTAGGTCCTTTTTCTCTCTTTTTTTATATAAAGCTTTCTTTTTAAGACCTGTTGGAGTTTTTCTTTAGTGGGGACTCCAGGGAACTGAGTCTGCAGCTCACCAGGGAATTGGTGGGAGGAAGAAGTCAGGGGGAAAATCTCTTTTTGTTAGATTTACTAAGCCTGACTTTGCATACCCTCTGGGTGAAGGGGGAGAGAGGTTAGCTCTCTCGGTGCTTGTGTTTCAAGGACTTGAAACAGGGAAGGTGGAATCCCTCTGTTTAGATTCACGGAGCTTGCTTCTGTATATCTCTCCAGGAACCCAGGGACGGAACACCTGGAGGGGAGGAGGGGGAAGGGAAATGGTTTATTCCCCTTTGTTGTGAGACTCAAGGAATCTGAGTCTTGGGGTCCCCCAGGGAAGGTTTTGGGGAGACCACAGTGAGCTAGGCACTGTATAATTCTTAGCTGGTGGCAGTGATACCAGATCCAAGCTGGTAACTAAGCTTGGAGGTTTTCATGCTAACACCCATATTTTGGACGCTAAGGTCCAGATCTGGGAAGAAATGTTATGACAGACACGCACGAGGATTTACATTGAGATCATGAGAACTTTGAAACAAGCCACCAATTCAGTAAATTCCGAGACTGAGGACTAAACTTCCAGTGAGACACGCAGGCCAAAGTCACTGCTGGCAAGAGGAGCTCCTTTAACTTCAGTGGCTTTGCATCCACTTGTACCAGTGGTGAATGGTTCTGCGAGAGCAGCTGGGTCATGTTCATGGTGAAAGAATTGATAGAAGTGTCAAGAGGACGTCATAGTGTAGAAATAGTTATGAAATTGAAGTTCAGTAAAAGACTTATGAAAGGAAATGGCTCAGTCCATTCCATCCCACATGTGCATTAGAGTCTAAAGGGTTTGTTATGCTTTCCCGCTCAGCCACGTGCGTAAGCCCAGAAGTGGAGAATGGCAGAACAAATGGGGTACAGCCTGCCTACAGACCCAGAGACATCGTTGTGTTTGAATGTGACCCTGGTTACACCTTGAGCGGCAGCCCCGAGACTCAGTGCCAAGATGATGGTAGATGGGATCCTCCTGTCCCTGTCTGTGAAAGAAGTAAGTGTGACTAAGGCTTTGATGATGGGTTATCTTTGATCCCATTGTGATGAGTAAGATCTGGCAGGGCTGAATATGGAGGCCAAAAGGACTGTGGGATTAGTTTGAGATCTGAAAAAGAAAATGGAACTATCTCTGTAGCTATCCCAGTGTTTCCATTGCTCCACTCCATAGCATCTGGGCTTTTCCACTCTCCAAAAAGATCCCTGAAGAACTGAGTCCTGGTCAGCCTTGCCCACTTAACCCCCCTCCCAAGTTAAGGGAACTTATGGATGGCCCCTACCAACTAATAAATATCCCAAAGTGGCAGAATTTCCAATGTAAACACAAAATACACAGTGGAAATAGTCCTTGGACCCTTACTAAGATGGCTGGGAAAATATCTGGGGTATACAAGAAGCATGACTGAGTCACCGTGCTTTATAGGTATTTGGGGGGATGTGAATGGTTGAAGGTCAGTAACTTTACCGCTGATGTGCATTTGCCTCACTGCTGTTGCGTTGGGCACGACTCAATACAAGCATGTGAATCTTTTCCCTTCTGGAGATCAGCGTGCATGAGCTCTGCTTCAGTTAAGACTCTCTTCCCTCCCTGCAGTGCTGCAGTGTCCGTCTCCTCCAGCCATCTCCAATGGGAAGCCCAGTGGCCGGGACTTGGCAGTGTTCACCAGTGGAATGTCTGTAAATTACAGCTGTGAGCCCGGTTATTCCCTTACTGGGCAGGCATCTATTTATTGTACGGCATCCGGAACGTGGAGCCCTCCCCTTCCTCGGTGTGAAGGTGCATTTATGTTCTGTTACCTAGAACTAAGAGGAAGAAGCTCCTACCACAGGATTTAACTCAAAAGACAAGGTCACCTGTGCAACAAATTTAATAGCAGAGAATAAAATCTCCATTTAAATAGAGACAGAGTGAAATAAATGCTTTTGAAAATAAATGTGCTGTATGCAAACTCTGCACTCCTAAGCGTACACACACCACGTTAGCCTGAAACCCTGAACACCCTTAACATAAATTAGAAACACTATCAACTAATCTCATACTCCCCTCACACTCACAGACAGGCACGCTATCCTCACCCTTGCTACATGCTGAGTGAAGAGGAAAGTGTGTCCCCCCAAAGGCCGACAGGCCAGTACTGTTTAAGACCAAGGCGCCAACCTGAGGGCCCCTCACAAGGAGCTCTCCCACCAGCTCTGCTCGCTCGCTCGCTCTCTCTCTCTCACTGCGAGGGAACCACCTGGGCCCTCTATTCACCATGAGAGGAGCAGTATGGTACCTGTGGGATGTGGTATTAGGCAAGCAAGCACTAAAGTATTTGCATGTTAGAGGTTAAAAGAAACATGATCAACTCTCCCCAGAAACTGGTAGGGAGCCAGTGCAGAGCACAGGTGCCAAGCCCCCACTGAACAGCACCCTTGCCGGCGCATTGTGACTCTTTCTGCACCTTTTCAATTTCAGAGGTTCTCTGCATCGCCCCAGAAATCCAGAATGGAAGAAAAGTTGCTGGACGTGGACCTGTCTATAAACCCAGGGACACGGTTAGGTTTGAATGTGATCCTGGCTACACCCTGAATGGCAGTCGTCAGATTCAGTGCCAGGATGAAGGAACCTGGGATCCTCCTGTTCCAGTCTGCATACAGGGTAAGAGTGAATCTAGGCTGATTGCTGGGTAACTGAGATGATCAATATCTGGTAAGGATGATCCTGGAGGCTAAAAAATAAATGTCCCTTGAATCCTGGAGTCACTTTTCAGTTGTGAATGGGGAACATACAAATATCCACCCACCCCTGATCTCTTGACTGTACTCGTCAGTGTGATAGCTGATCCTCTGCATCTTGCCCTGCCCTCCTGACAGACAGAGATCTGGCAATGGTCTGTCTCACTGAGTGTCCTAAAGGTGTGAATGGAAACACAAATCAGCAGAACTCTCCCCCGACTACTCCCTTTTTTGGGAGGCATCACTTCATTGTACAGCATCTGGAGCTTAGAGCAACCCCCACACTCAATGTGAAGGTGCGTTTCTGTTCTGTTTGCTGCTTCCCTTTGCCTCGCTCAGTGTATCAGACACATACAGGGATTTACACTGAGATCAGGAGAACTTTGAGACAAGCCACCAATTCAGTAAATTCTGAGACTGAGGACTAAACTTCCAGTGAGACATGCAGGCCAAAGCCACTGCTGGCAAGAGGAGCTCCTTTAACTTCAGTAGCTTTGCATCCACTTGTACCAGTGGTGAATGGTTCTGCACATGCAGCTGGGTAATGTTCATGGTGAAAGAACTGACACAGGTGACAAGAGGATGTCAGAGTGTAGAAATAGTTATGAAATTGAAATACAGTAAAAGACTTATGAAAGGAAATGGCTCAGTCCATTCCATCCCACACGTGCGTTAGAGTCTAAAGGGTTTGTTATATTTTCCCTTTCAGTGACATGCTTAAGCCCAGAAGTGGGGAATGGAAGAACAAATGGGGTACAGCCTGCCTACAGGCCCAGAGACATTGTTGTGTTCAAATGCAACCCTGGTTACACCTTGAGCGGCAGCCCCGAGACTCAGTGCCAAGATGATGGTGGATGGGATCCTCCTGTCCCTGTCTGTGAAAGAAGTAAGTGTGACTAAGGCTATGTCTACTCTACGAAATTAGGTCAAATTTATAGAAGTCAGTTTTTTAAAAATCAATTTTATACAGTCGATTGTGTGTGTCCCCACTTAAGACTATTAACTCGGCGGAGTGCATCCACAGTACCGAGGCTAATGTTGACTTTCGGAGCATGGCACTGCGAGTAGCTATTCCATAGTTCCCTCAGTCTCTACCGGCCATTGGAATTCTGGGTTGAGTTCCCAATGCCTGATGGGGCAAAAACTTTGTCGCGGGTGTTTCTGGGTGCATGTCGTCAGCCCCCCATCCCCTCCATGAAAGCAACAGCAGACAATCGTTTTGTGCCTTTTTTCCAGTGACCTGTCCACCGGACCCACTCAGCCCGCTGCCTGCCTGGATGATTGGAACCCTGGCAGGCAGTGGGCTGAGTGGGTCGGTGGACAGAGCCCCAGACCAGCAGCAGGCTGAGCAGCTCAGCCTGCTGTCAGTCTGGGGCTCTGTCTGCTGGCTCCTGACAGCTGGGGTCCTGCTCAGCTGGCAGACCTTGGTGAGGTCAATCAGGGGTGCCTGAACAGATATGGCTCTCTTCCTCTTAGAGCACTGAATGGGAGTGACTCCAGGTCATTCTCTTCTTTAAGTTTGTCTCGTGGAGATTCAGCCCTGGTCCCTGCCTGGAATATCATGTGGGTTGGAAGCTTCTCCCTCAGGCTGCTCTCCCAGCCGGCATTACCGCGCGGTCGTACCTACCCCAGCCTGCCCCTTGCTCCCATGGCTCATGAAGCCTGGACTGTACTAAGGAGCAGTTCAACTTGTGGAATGACAAATCCAGAACGAAAGATTGCACTCTATGGGCCACGTTAAGATTATTTTGGGGTCCTAGATAGCATTTAGTCACTATAAAAGGCTTCATGAAAATTGCCCCCCGCCCCTAACAAAAATGTTAATTTATCAGAGCAGCTGAAAGGGTAAGGAACCCAGGACTATAACTGAGAGAGAGCTTCCATATTATTTGACTCATAACTGATATAATTCAAAGTAAAATTTCACAGCGGGGTCTGTTCTAAGTCTAAAAATGCAAGATGGGAGTCAGAAAAAGGAGCAGTGACCTGTTTCCGCCTGGTTTCAAACCGGTGATGCTTCGTGTGTTAGGTGAATGTGATCACCACTGCACTTCGGGGCTACTCTTTTTTTGCCACAGACTTTGCTGAATGCACAGGAATGTTTTCTCTAGCTACAGAAGCTACAGTGTCTATATCTATGGCCTTCCTGCTCACAAAGTGGTCATGCCTCTGCCCAAGGACGACACAGCGACCTGGCTCAGGCAGGATTGCTACCGAAACGTGATACTTTTGCCATTAAGCAAACACAGCAATTCTTTCCTGGCCTCTGCCACTGAATGCCTCCATGCATTATGCTGTGCTCTATCAGTGCGGGAGGACTGCATGAGCTCAGAAAACATGTCATCGCGAGTGCATTCTTTTCACCTTCTAATCTGCGATAACCTCAGGGATGGAGATGATAGGGGGAACGTAGAAACATTCTGGGGGACTGCATGGTCATCTGTGCTGCTGAGTGCTGCTGAGTTCGCCACGCTGGCCAAACAGAAAATGAAATTCAAAAGTTCCCGGGGCTTTTCCTGTGTACCTGGCTAGTGCATCTGAGTTCAAAGTGCTGTCCAGAGTGGTCACAATGGAGCACTCTGGGATAGCTCCTGGAGGCCAATGACGTCAAATTGCATCCAGACTACCCCAAATTCGACCCAGCGATGTCGATTTCAGTGCTAATCCCTTGGTCAGGGAAGGAGTACAGAAATCGATTTTTAAGAGCCCTTTATGTTGAAAAAAACGGCTTCGTCATGTGGATGTAACGCTCCTAAATTTGACCTAAAGTCGCAGTGTAGACAAGGGCTAAGGCTTTGATGGTGAGTTATCTTTGATCCCATTGTGTTGAGTATGGGAGGCCATACTGGTAGGGCTGAGTATGGAGGCCAAAAGAACTGTGGGATTAGTCTGAGATCTGAAAAGGGAAATGCAACTATCTCTGTAGCTATCCCAGTGTTTCCCTTGCTCCTCTCCATAGTATCTGGGCTTTTCCACTCTCCAAATGATCCATGCAGAACTGAATCCTGGTCAGCTTTGCCCACTTAACTCCCCTCCCAAGTTAAGGGAACTTATGGATGGCCCCTACCAACTAATAAATAGTCCCAAAGTGGCAGAATTTCCAATGTAAACATAAAATACACAGTGGAAATAGCCCTTGGACCTTACTAAGGCATCTGGGAAAATGGCTGGAGGTTACAAGAAGCATGACTGAGTCATCGTGCTTTATAGCTATTTGGGAGGATGTGAATGGTTGAAGGTCAGTAACTTTACCCCTGATGTGCATTTGCCTCACTGCTGTTGCATTGGGCACGACTCAACACAAGCATATAGATCTTTTCCCTTCTGGAGATCAGCCTGTATGAGCTCTGCTTCAGTTGAGACTCTCTTCCCTCCCTGCAGTGCTGCAGTGTCCATCTCCTCCAGCCGTCGCCAACGGGAAGCCCAGCAGCCAGGACTTGGCAGTGTTCACCAGTGGAATGTCTGTAAATTACAGCTGTGAGCCAGGCTACTCCCTTACTGGGCAGGCATCTATTTATTGTACGGCATCCGGAACGTGGAGCCCTCCCCTTCCTCGGTGTGAAGGTGCGTTTATGTTCTGTTACCTAGAACTAAGAGGAAGAAGTTCCTACCACAGGATTTAACTTAAAAGCAAAGGTCACCGGTGCAACAAAATTTAATAGCAGAGAATAAAATCTCCATTTAAATAGAGACAGAGTGAAATAAATGCTTTTGAAAATAAATGTGCTGTATGCAGACTCTGCACTCCTAAGCGTACACACACCACGTTAGACTGAAACCCTGGACACCCTTAACATAAATTAGAAACACTATCAACTAATCTCATACTCCCCTCACACTCACAGACAGGCACGCTATCCTCACCCTTGCTACATGCTGAGTGAAGAGGAAAGTGTGTCCCCCCAGAGGCCAACAGGCCAGTACTGTTTAAGACCAAGGCGTCAACCTGAGGGCCTCTCACAAGGAGCTCTCCCACCAGCTCTGCGCTCTCTCTCTCTCTCTCTCTCTCTCACTGCGAGGGAACCACCTGGGCCCTCTATTCACCATGAGAGGAGCAGTATGGTACCTGTGGGATGTGGTATTAGGCAAGCAAGCACTAAAGTATTTGCATGTTAGAGGTTAAAAGAAACATGATCAACTCTCCCCAGAAACTGGTAGGGAGCCAGTGCAGAGCACAGGTGCCAAGCCCCTACTGAACAGCACCCTTGCCGGTGCATTGTGACTCCTTCTACACCTTTTCAATTTCAGAGGTTCTCTGCATCGCCCCAGAAATCCAGAATGGAAGAAAAGTTGCTGGACATGGACCTGTCTATAGACCCATGGACATGTTAAGGTTTGAATGTGATCCTGGCTACACCCTGAATGGCAGCCATCAGATTCGGTGCCAAGATGAAGGAACCTGGGATCCTCCTGTTCCAGTCTGCATACAGGGTAAGTGTGAATCTAGGTTGACTGCTGGGTAACTGAGGTGATCAATATCTGGGAGGGTTGTGCCTGGAGGCTAAAAAATAAACATCCTTTGAATCCTGGGGACACTTTTCAGCTGTGAATGGGGAAATATCCACCCACCCTCTAATCTCTTGTCTATGCTTATCACTGTGATAGCTGATCCCCTGCATCCACAGGTGAAAGTAAGCCGGTACAGGCCGGGACAGAGGACCGATAATAAAAGGAGACTGGCTGAGGGAGAGAGAAGCCTTCCTCCTCCATAAGATTAGTTTAAACTCAGCTGTTCCCTGAGTGGTTCAGCCCTCACGGTTAGGAGTGGTTTCTGGTATCCTTGTTAATTTCACTCACAGTAGCTGAGGGGAGTGGGGAGAGTGGGTTTGACCATGGCAGGGGAAGTCCTTGTATGCCCCCGGGGATGAGGGGATCTTGTCTCCATTACTAATATAGACAACAAATACAAGCATTTAGCTGCACAGCTTAAATCCAGAGCTAATAAAAGCAGGTGGAAGGGGGAAAACTCACTGTCTCATTGGTTTCTCGTCTCCTCCCTCCCCTTCCTCCAGCCAGGCTGCAGACAAGGCTTTGCATTCCTCCCGTCCTCTCCCCCAGACCCCCGCAAGGATTCTCCTCTAGGCTCTAGCTTGCAGTAGGGACACTGGCTGAGATGCCTGCTGCTGCTGCCTGCATAAGAACAGTTTAAACTCAGCTGTTCCCTGCGCAGTTCAGCCCCCAGGGTTAGACGTTGTTTCTGGCATCTTCGTTAATTTCACTCCCAATTGTTGTTGGGGAGTGGGGGTGGAGGGAGAGGAGGGTGTGTGTGACCATGGCAGGGGCAGTTCTTTTCTGCCCCCGGGATGAGGGGATCTCCTATATACAAAAAACACAATCAAAATCAGGAACCATTTCCAAGTTCAAATCTATCTCATTCCCTCCCCAGCAGAGGATCTTGGTTGTGATGTCCAAACTGCTTGCAGATCCTCTTTGAAATGTTACTGAACTGCGCAGGGAACAGCTGAGTTTAAACTGTTGTTGTGCAGGAGGCAGGCTTCTCCCTCCCTCAGCCAGTCTCCCTGCTCCCTGCTGCAAGCTAGAGGGAAGCCCCTGCAGCTGCTGCTGCTCAGTGCCAGGCAGGGAGAAAGCATGGAGCCTAGTGTCTGCAGTCTGGCTGGAGGAGGAGGGAAGACACGGAGAAAAATGTGACAGTGAGTTTTCACATTTTCAGGCTTATTCCAATAGTTAAGTTAAGTTTTATTACAGGCAGTACTGGTAGTAGTAATAGTAGCTTTATTTTCTCTATCTATGTCATGCAATGGGCGGGATCCATGAAGTACGTAGGAGAGGTGGGTTGCTTGCGATTGGACCATATGGGTAAGAAACGTAAATTACTTTCACCCCTGCCCAAACCCCAGGGCTCCCAGCCGCCTCTGCATCCGGTAGCTCCGGGGTGATTTAAAGGGCCCGGCTCCTAGCTTCAGCCGAATCCCTGAGCCCTTTAAATCCTGATTTAAAAGCCCCAGGATTTAAAGGCCCCACCTCTTCTGATAGAGGACACGCCTCTTCCGGTTGAGGCCACTCCCCCTCTGCAGGACTCTGGAGTACTGGCAAATCCTTTAAGTTACTTTCACCCCTGCCTGCATCCTGCCCTGCCCTCCTGACAGACAGAGATCTGGCAATGGTCTGTCTCACTGGTCGTCCTAAAGTTGTGAATGGAAACACAAAGCAGCAGAACTCTCCCTCTGACTGCTCTCTTTTTGGGGAGGCATCACTTCATTGTACAGGGTCTGGATCTTAGCGCAACCCCTACACTCAATGTGAAGGTGTATTTCTGTTCTGTTTGCTGCTTCCCTTTGCCTCACTTGGTATGTCAGACACACATGAGAATTTAAATTGAGACCACAAGAACTATGAGACACACCACCATTTCAGCAAATTCCACAGCTGGTGACTAAACGTCCAGTGAGACACACGTATACAGGGAGACTTTGGCAAACCAGTAAAGTGCCTAAAACCACTATGGATTATTGTTAAAGGCGGCCTAGTCAGCAAGCTGTAAATAGGTCATTCAGCAATCTCAGCTTGACCAAGGCAGAAGGGGAGCTGGTTTTGTGTGCCTCAGAAAGGGCAGCTTGACCCCGCGTCCTTCCTCATAAGAATTGTATTGAAGTTGCTGATACATTTTAGAAGAGCAGGATGTGCCCAAGGAATGTGTGTTGGGGTCTCAAGGCTGCAGACTCTGGAAAAACCCACACCTGGTTAATCAATAATCAGAAGGAATTCCTGCTTGATCATTGAAATGCTTACTTAACAAGGCTTCTTTAAGGGACATGTCATTCTATTACTAATATATAAATAAGGGGAAAAAGCTTGAGATAGTGGGACTCATTGGGGGACTCTTCGGGACTGGTCTCTCCCTCTGGATGCATCTCATGTTCCCCACCGGCACACAGGCTGCCGCTGTGTCACTCAAAAGCCACACTCAGTTTTGGTAATTATCAAAGGTTGCGAGTGTTTCACTAATCTTGTTGTGGACGTGTGCAAGTGCTTGAGACTAGTAAAGTTTAGCGTTAAGTGAAAGCACTCTTGTGTTGTCCTGTTTGTGCCAGCCATCTATCAGTTGGACGGCCGTGTCTCCCTTGATTTATTTCCTGACACCTCCTCACACAGAGTAAAAGTTACCAAGAGCTATGGGTTGAAAGAACCCCGGGTAACACAGGGGCCAAAGTCACTGCTGGCAAGAGGAGCTCCTTTAACTTCAGTGGCTTTGCATCTACTTGTACCAGTGGTGAATGGTTCTGCGCGTCCAGCTGGATACTGTTCATAGTGAAAGAATTGACACAGGTGACAAGAGGACGTCAGAGTGTAGAAATAGTTATGAAACTGAAGTACAGTAAAAGTCTTATGAAAGGATATGGCTCAGTCCATTCCATCCCACATGTGCGTTAGAGTCTAAAGGGTTTGATAAGCTTAAGCTTAATCTTTCCCCTTCAGCCATGTGCATAAGCCCAGAAGTGGAGAATGGCAGAACAAATGGGGTACAGCCTGCCTACAGACCCAGAGACATCGCTGTGTTTGAATGCAACCCTGGTTACACCTTGAGCGGCAGCCCCGAGACTCAGTGCCAAGATGATGGTAGATGGGATCCTCCTGTCCCTGTCTGTGAAAGAAGTAAGTGTGACTAAGGCTTTGAAGATGGGTTATCTTTGATCCCATTGTGATGAGTAAGATCTGGCACGGCTGAGTATGGAGGCCAAAAGGACTGTGGGATTAGTTTGAGATCAGAAAAGGGAAATACAAATATGTGTGTAGCTATCCCAGTGTTTCCCTTGGTCCACTCCATAGTATCCGGGCTTTTCCACTCTCCAAAAAGATTCCTGCAGAACTGAGTCCTGGTCAGCTTTGCCAACTTAACCCCCCTCCCAAGTTAAGGGAACTTATGGATGGCCCCTATCAACCAAGAAATAGTCCGAAAGTGGCAGCATTTCCAAACACAAAATATACAGTGCACATAGCCCTTGGCCCCTTACTAGGGTGGCTGGGAAAATGTCTGGGGTTTGCAAGAAGCATGACTGTGGCCTGGTCTACGCTATGCGTTTATACCGAATTTAGCAGCATTAAACTGATTTAACCCTGCACCCATCCACACTACGAGACCCTTTATATTGCTGTAAAGGGCTCTTTAAACCGGTTTCTGTACTCCTCCCCGACGAGAGGAGTAGCGTTGAAATTGGTATTGCCATGTCGGATTAGGGTTAGTGTGGCCGCAAATCGACGGTATTGGCCTCCGGGTGGTATCCCACAGTGCACCATTGTGACCACTCTGGAAAACAATCTGAACTCGCATGCACTGGCCAGGTAGACAGGAAAAGCCCCGTGAACTTTTGAATTTCATTTCCTGTTGCCCAGCATGGAGCTCTGATCACCACGGGTGGCCATGCAGTCCCAAATCCAAAAAGAGCTCCAGCATGGACCGTATGGGAGATACTGGATCTGATCGCTGTATGGGGAGAGAAATCTGTTCTATCAGACCTCCGTTACAGAAGACCAAATGACAAAGCATTTGAAAAAATCTCCAGGCTATGATAGACAGAGGCCACAGCAGGGACTCAGCACAGTGCTGTGTGACAAGCATAATGGAAAGCCAAAGAATCAAATGGATGCTTATGGAGAGAGGGAGGGGGGACTGAGAACTCCAGCTGTCCCACAGTCCACACAGTCTCCGAAAAGCATTTGCATTCTTGGCTGAGCTCCCAATGCCTATAGGGTCAAAAACATTGTCCCAGGTGGTTCAGAGTATATCTCGTCAATTTCCCACCCCTCCCTCCCCCCGTGAAAGAAAAGGGGAAAAAAATCGTTTCTTACCATTTTTCAATGTCACCGTATCTCTACTGCATGCTGCTGGTAGATGCAGTGCTGCGGTGCTGAACAGCAGCATCCCCTCCCCTTCCTTTCCTGATGGCAGACGGTACAAAATGGTGGAAAACCGTCATCATCCCGTGAATGCTCCTGGCTGGCCTCGGTGAGGTCAGGCGGGAGCGCCTGGGTAAAAATGACTCCCTGTCATTCCTGGCAGACGGTGCAAAACGCTGGGTAACCGTCCTCATCTTAGCAGCTGGAGCCCGAGCTCCATCAGCCTCCCCCGCCCCTTTCGTGTCTAAAGAAAAGATTCTGTACCACCTGGACTATCATAGCAGCTGGAGGCTGCCTCCCCTTCATTTTATCTCGCTAAAAAGTCAGTGTTTCTTATTCCTGCATTCTTTATTACTTCATCACACAAATGGGGGGACACTGCCATGGTAGCCCAGGAGGGTGGGGGGAGGGAAGCAACGGGTGGGGTTGTTGCAGGGGCACCCCCTAGAATGGCATGCAGCTCATCATTTCTGCGGGATCTCTGGGGCTCTGACCCGGAGCGGCTGTGCTCTCTGGCTCTCTAGTAGACTTGCCCCATATTCTAGGCAGGACTGACTCTATTTTTAGACAAAACATAAAGAAGGGCATGACCCGGGGAGTCATTCCCATTTTTGTCAATGCGCCCCCGGCCGACCTCAGCGAGGCCAGCCAGGAGCACCCATGACAGCAGCAGATGGTACAAAATGATTGATAACCGTCATCGCCAACTTCAAATTGCAAACGGTACAAAATGATTGATAATCGTCATCTCATCACCAACTTACAATGGCAGGCAGTGCAATAGGGATGGTAACCATCTCTGCTACCTTGCAAAGGCAAATGAATGCTGCTGTGTAGCACTGCAGTACCGCCTCTGTCAGCAGCATCCAGTACACATACAGTGACAAAAGGCAAAAGAGGCTCCATGGTTGTCATGCTATGGCATCTGCCAGGGCAGTCCAGGGAAACAGGGCGCGAAATGATTGTCTGCCGTTGCTTTCACGGAGGAAGGATTGAGTGACGACATTTACCTAGAATCACCCGTGACACTGTTTTTGCATTGGGATCTCAACCCAGAATTCCAATGGGCAGGGGAGACTGCGGGAACTATGGGATAGCTACGGGATAGCTACCCACAGTGCAACGCTCCGGAAATCGATGCTAACCTCAGTACATGGATGCACACCACCGAATTAATGTGCTTAATCTGGCCACGTGCACTCGACTTTATACAATCTCCTTTACAAAACCGGTGTATGTAAAATCAGAATAATCCCATAGTGTAGACATACCCTGTGTCATTGTGCTTTATAGGTATTTGGTGTGATGTGACTGGATAGAGGTCAGTAACTTTACCCCTGATGTGCATTTGCCTCACTGCTGTTGCGTTGGGGCACGACTCAACACAAGAATGTGGATCTTTTCCCTTCTGGAGATCAGCCTGTATGAGCTCTGCTTCAGTTAAGACTCTCTTCCCTCCCTGCAGTGCTGCAGTGTCCCTCTCCTCCAGCCATCGCCAACGGGAAGCCCAGCGGCCAGGACTTGGCAGTGTTCACCAGTGGAATGTCTGTAAATTACAGCTGTGAGCCCGGCTACTTCCTTACTGGACAGGCATCTATTTACTGTATGGCATCTGGAACGTGGAGCCCTCCCACTCCTCGGTGTGAAGGTGTGTTTATGTTCTGTTACCTAGAACTAAGAGGATGAAGCTCCTGCCATAGGATTTAACTCAAAAGACAAGGTCACCTGTGCAACAAATTTAATAGCATGGAATTAATGCTCCATTTAATTAGACATTGGGTGAAATAAATACTTTTGAAAATAAAGGTGCTGTATGCAAACTCTGCACTCCTAAGCATACACATCCCGTTAATAAAATATTAAAAAGCTGTGCCCGTCTGAAACCCTGGGCACCCTTGTCATAAATTAGAAACACTGGCAAATAATCTCCATGCTCCCCTTACACTCACAGACAGGCACGCTATCCCCACCCTTGCTACACACTAAGTGAAGAGGAAAGTGTGTCCCCCGAAGGCAAACAGGCCAGTACTGTTGAAGACCAAGGTGCCAAACTGAGAGCCCCTCACAATGGGCTCTCCTGCCAGCCCTGCTCTCCTATCACTGAGAGAGAACCACCTGGGCCCTCTATTCACCACAAGAGGAGCAGTATGGTACCTGTGGGATGTGGTTTTAGGCAGGCTAGCACTAAAGTGTTTGCAGTTTAGGGGTTAAAAGCAGCACCATCAACTCTCCCCAGCCAGTCCAGAGCACAGGTGCCAAGCGCTCACTGAACAGCCCCACTTGCCAGGCAGACTGACGCCTTCTGCGCCTTTTCAATTTCAGAGGTTCTCTGCATCGCCCCAGAAATCCAGAATGGAAGAAAAGTAGCTGGACGTGGACCTGTCTATCGACCCAGGGACACGATTAGGTTTGAATGTGATCCTGGCTACACCCTGAATGGCAGTCGTCAGATTCAGTGCCGAGATGAAGGAACCTGGGATCCTCCTGTTCCAGTCTGCATGCAGGGTAAGTGTGAATCTAGGCTGATTGCTGGGTAACTGAGATGATCAACATCTGGTAGAGATGTGCTGGGAGGCTAAAAATTAAATTTCCTTTGAATCCTGAGGTCACTTTTTAGCTGTGAATGGGGAACATACAAATATCCACCCACCCCCGATCTCTTGACTGTTCTCGTCAGTGTGATAGCTGATCCCCTGTATCCTGCCCTGCCCTCCTGACAGACAGAGATCTGGCAATGGTCTGTCTCACTGAGCATCCTAAAGGTGTGAATAGAAACACAAAACAGCAGATCTCGTTCCTTCTCAACAAATTCTGTTTGGGATTCTTAAGGCAGTCAAGGGAGATTTGTAGGAACAGAAAAGTAGCAGATTGGGAAAATCTGAGTTTGTGGGTGAAGGGTGAATCTAGGCTGGTGATATTTATCTTTTTTGGATGTGTTGCATCACTGGTGCAATGGAGGGTGTGACATAACTCATGCATTCTGGGCTTTCCCCCATCCTGCAGACCAGCGTATTTTAAGCTCTTCTTGAACAGGATTCAGATTTTCACTGAAATATTCTTCTTTCCCTCTCCCCCGTTAGCGTTGCCGTGTCCCCCACCTCCATTCATTATCAAAGGGAAGCACAATGCCAAGCCATTGGCAGCTTTCCCCAGTGGTACATATGTGAACTACAGCTGTGAACCTGGCTACGCCCTCCGTGGAGAGGCTTCCATCTATTGTACTACATCTGGAACTTGGAGCCACCCTTCTCCTCTTTGTGAAGGTGAATGGATTTTCAGTTGGCTTCTTCCCTTTGGCTGTAGGTGTGTCAGTCACCCAACTGGATTTAAAATGAGAGAAAGAATGCTCAGACACACCAGCTAATGTAACACAATTCACAGCTGGGAATAGATTCTCCCCGGGGGGGAGACAGAGCTATAATCACTGCTTGCACAAGAAGCTCAGTTCACTTCAGTGGAACTTGAGCACTGATGCCAGTGGAGAGCACAGCTCCCTGAGCTCTGCCGCACAAGATTACAGTTGAAAGGATTTATAAAAGTGTCAGCAGGAAGATGGAATAGTGTAAAAATACTAATGAAGATGAAGTTAAAGGCTCTGCAAAAGAAATAACTCTATAGACAAACTCCCTCGCAGACTCTTAGGGCATGTCCACACAGAATTGCAGTGGTTTAACTAATGGTGTGAACCCAGAAACCCGCTGGTCTTACAAAAGCAAATATATCCTTTTGGGACATTTGAATTTGAAAATGTAAATGAAGAAAGTGGCAGAGAGTGTATTCATCCGAACACTCTGAAAGCTCACAGGGTGCAACTCTGGGTGTGTACCAACTGCTAGATAGAATGAGAAGACAGCTCTCATGGTGGAGGCAGCATGATGAGTGGTAATTTATGTTCCCACGTCTGCCATCGTTGTGGTGTGCTCATCCTATAACCTCAGCTGCTAAATTACAGTAAGAGATAACTTAAGTATCTTGAGTCAATGGGCTGTTGTATCAAAGTTTGTGAAGGGCTTGGGTCCCTTGATAGATGATGCTATATGTGGATATTAATTCTGCTGGGCATTGCTGAACCTATAGAGTCATATGCTTTAAGGCCAGAAGCAACTATTGTGATTCTTCAGTCTTTCACTGACAGTACTACTGAAAACTGGCACATTTTAGCATCCTGGGAGTATGGCAGCCCAAGGATCGGTATTAGAACCAGAGGTAAAAAGGGGAGGTGCGTAAGTTTTAGTTGATTAGGAAATAGAGGTTCTTGTGCCACCGGTGAGTTTTGCTCAGTGTGTATGTTATTTGAGATTTAGTCTCCAGCTATGGATTTTTGTTGTAGTAGCGTCTTTGTCTGAAGGTTCTCTTTCCCTCAACTTTAATCCTAGTGTAACACCCAGAAGAATCTATATAAAGTGGATCTGCAGTTGTTTCTTTGTAACACTGTTGTTTTATCTGCCTGCGCCAGACGTGGTACATACCAGTTCAGTAGATATGTTTTTTTTCTCATGTATGTTTTCTTTCTTGCTAGATGGCTGTGGTGTCCCAATGAGGTTAAGCTTTGCTGAGCTGAAGAGCGAGTATAAAAATCAGTCTTCGTTTCCTGTTGGGAAGACTATAAACTATACTTGCCGGCCTGGATACAGCAGACAGCCGCAGATACCACCCACTATTACATGCTTTCAAAATCGAAAGTGGTCAGAAGCGCTCAAGTTCTGTAAAAGTGAATATCTTCATGGATTTTGTTTCCATTGTTCGATAAAGGTCTTAATAGCAATAACATTTTGCAGCATGGATACAATTAATGTGCCTTTAAATAGTTAATAGTAACTAGTCAAGTTCTCTAGCTGTGGCTATTCTGGGCCTTCTAAATGCCTTCTTTGTGGAGTGTGTTAAATAGGGACAGATCCCTCGGATAATTGTTGCATTGAAAGAGAGAAGCCTAATCTTTGCCTTGTTCTCTACCAGAGAAATCGTGTGGTCATCCAGGAGAGCCAGAGAACGGTAGAGTTATTATAACAGATATTCTCTTTGGGTCAACCGTCAACTTCACGTGTGAAGAAGGGTAAGTTTCATACTGCCTGAGCTGACTACTTGTGTTTAGCTTGCAGCTGTGGAACACAAATGGATATCCTCATATTCCCCCAACTCCTGAAAGCACTTTACTCTTCCATACTGCCTGAAGGTGCTGACTGAGCACAGATGACTCCTCTGAGTAGGATCCAAGTGACCGGGGCAAACCTTGGAATCTCTTGGATTTTACCCCTGCTTTGACAGGGGAACAGTTCTTCTTCTGAATAATTGGAAAAGGCAGTTTTCTGGTATGGAGTTCTGTGGAAGGGTTTTCACTGACTAACTGCCCACCTGCCAGACTGAGGAGGTGTCTCCAAGGGGAACCTGCTGGGGAAGGTGTCCGAGTGAGAGTGCTGGGGATAAGGTGGCAGAAGAGGCCGTCCCTTGCCCTCTCCATTTGAAGACTAGGACTGTGCTTTGGGGTCTGAGAAACAAAGGTCTGCAGCTGTAGTGCTGGCTTGTGGCCTTGTAGAGCGTGTCGTATGTGGGGGCGAAAGGGAAGAGCCTGTAACTGCAGAAAGTCCCATTGCACAGCCGCTGCCTGTAACAACAGCTGGCTGCTGAACTCCAGAGCCAGCTCAGCTGAGATTTGCTGTACAGTGTCTTTCTATTTGGACCTCTCTGCTGGGGTGGAGTGTTACTCTTGCATGGGTTACAACAGTCATGATTGACTTAGTTTATGAATCTCAAGCTATCCAGACCCCAGCTGGGTCTCCCTGGCCCACTGCCTCAAAAACTTATCTCATCCATCATGAGAAAAACAAAACCCCTCTCAATCAGGCATAATAATACCCCTCCTGCAGCAACTTGCCAGAAAGTGCTGCGAGAAAATGCTGTTACTAGTTTGCCTGTGGCTTGTGATTCCATAGTGGGGAATGATTATGCTGCTGTGATGAGGAGGACTTGAGGGCACAGGAAGGACATTTGGATCCCCTGGTTCAAAGAGTGCCAGTTCATTTGGTCTACATAGAATTCTGTTCCATGGTTTAATTCTACAGGGGGCTGGGGAGTTCTGAGTTGGCAAGGAGCCTTTTCTCCTATGATCATCACTCAGTAGTTGGTGTCTGCTGTTGCTCGGGAGAAGAGCTTCCCAAATAACTGAGCTTCACAGGAGAACTCCTAACCAAAGGACTAGGTAATAACTGATAACCCCCTCTGCCTAATTCCAGGCACCGGTTGATTGGACAGCCTTACAGACGATGTGAGATTTCTGGCATGCGTGTTGCATGGAGTGGTGAAGTTCCCCTTTGTGAGAGTAAGTAAATTATAAATGTCCGTCCAGGTGCTTACCTAAGTAGGTCACAGCTGTCTGTCCATGTTGTTACATGTGCCCATTTGCTTGCCTCACAAATGTTAATTAAGAGGGAGGAAAGAATTATGATCTCCACTTTAGAGAGGGAAAAATGAGGCAAAGAGAGATTAGTTATCCAGCGTGATATACTGATTTGGTCAGTGGCACAGCCAAAAATTTAAACCAGATCTCCAAGTCCCGAGCCAGTACATTAGCCACAAGAGCCTCTCAG
Source organism: Gopherus flavomarginatus (assembly GCF_025201925.1). Classification (NCBI taxonomy): domain Eukaryota; kingdom Metazoa; phylum Chordata; order Testudines; family Testudinidae; genus Gopherus; species Gopherus flavomarginatus. Next base: position 12,874,563 of record NC_066621.1, on the reverse strand, counting down.
GATTATAGGCATATGTGAGGGGGGATTGTACAGAGGACACTCTTTGAGGAGAGAACACTTGTAAAGTTGCTATGAAGGGACCTACACTGTGACCAGTGTATCTCCATCTCCTTGTCCCAGGATAGCCCTCCAAATTTCCCACAACAATCTGTAGTTTCAAGTAGGAGTAATATTGGCTAGTGCAACAAGTGACATGGAAAATGTTGAAAGCCTAAAAAAGGCTTGAGAGCTGCGTAGGGTGCAGAGATTTTTTTCTTTCTCTCTGGCCCTGTTTCACCTAAAGTGTTTCTTTTTCAGAGGTTAGATGCCCAGCCCCGCAGATCCAGAATGGAAGAAGAGTATCAGATGACAGACATGTCTATTCGTATAAAGACAATGTTACCTTTGTGTGTGATCCTGGCTACACCATGAAGGGTCACAGTCTGAGTGAGTGCCAAACTGATGACACGTGGGATCCACCTTTGCCGGTCTGTGAGCCAGGCAAGTGTCAAAACTCTGATTTGTTTGTATTATGCATCTAAAAACAGGTTTCCCTTCTGTCTGATCTATGAGCACCTCCAACACTAATCCAGTCTGGATCTGTCCTGCCTGATGCTCACCTCAAATCAAGAGACTTTACAGACTGGTTTGATGGGAGAAATGGATGGTCCCAATTGTTAGGAACACACCTAGAGAATAAGAAATGAACCAGGTTGGGGGCAGGGCTCTGAGAGCAGTGGGGATGCCAGATGAGTAATTTTGTCCCTTCTGTTTTATTGCAATCCTTGTGCTTCCCCACAATACATTTGGGGGTTATGATTCCTCAAACTGCACCAGCTGTGAGAAGTGACCCAAGTTGGCAAGAGCCATGGGTCTGCTGAGGGGAATTTCTGTAACTTAAAGGTGAAAGCAGAGCACTTTTATCTTCCTCTGCTCAGGATCCTCATGTCTGTCCCATCTTGAAATGGGAACTGGAAGTGATTTACAAGATGATATTCAATAATTTCTTGGTCCACCACAGCTTTTGCAGGTACTTCTGCTTCCGCAGCTGAATTTCACTATTTTTATCAATTATGAGCAGGCTTTCCAGTAACTACACTCACTTTTTACTCTTCCTTTGGAGGTGGATGATGACCCTCTAGTTCCTGCATTCTGAATAATCATGGAACCTTTTTTTGTTTTCCTCCCTGACAGTGGTCTTGCAGTCAAGTTCATTTTTATAATGGGGTGAGGACGAGATTGTTACAAATGAGTAAAAGATTCAGAAAAGCAATAGGCCATTTGCTCTTGCAATGTAACACACTAAATAGTGAGCATAAATTGTCCAGTGATTTTTTTGGTTGTCCAACTTGAGATGCTTAAAGGAGGCTGATATTTTTTTCTGGGTGGTGGGTGTCTGTAAATTACTGTTCTGATCCTGACTACTCCCTTTTTGGGGAGGCATAATTTCATTGTTCAGCATCTGGAGTTTGGAGCAACCCCCACCCTCAATGTGAAGGTGCGTTTCTGTTCTGTTTGCTGCTTCCCTTGTCCTCGCTCAGTGCGTGAGACACGCAAAAGAATTTAAATAGAACTTTGAGACAAGCCACCAATTCAGCAAATTCGACAGCTAGGGGCTCAACTTCCAGTGAGACACATGGGCCAAAGTCACTGCTGACAAGAGGAGCTCCTTTAACTTCAGTGGCTTTGCATCCACTTGTACCAGTGGTGAATGATTCTGGGAGTGCAGCTGGGTCATGTTCATGCTGAAAGAACTGATACAGGTGACAAGAGGACGTCATAGTGTAGAAATAGTTACGAAATTGAAGTACAGTAAAAGACTTATGAAAGGAAATGGCTCAGTCCATTCCATCCCACATGTGCGTTAGAGTCTAAAGGGTTTGTTATGCTTTCCCTTTCAGCCACGTGCTTAGGCCCAGAAGTGGAGAATGGCAGAACAAATGGGGTACAGCCTGCCTACAGTCCCAGAGACCTCGTTGTGTTCGAATGTGACCCTGGTTACACCTTGAGCGGCAGCCCCGAGACTCAGTGCCAAGATGATGGTAGATGGGATCCTCCTGTCCCTGTCTGTGAAAGAAGTAAGTGTGACTGAGGCTTTGATGATGGGTTATCTTTGATCCCATTGTGATTGTGATGGGTTCGATCACAGAAAATCTCTTGGGACCTGCCACCTGATGTGCCAAGACTACTTATGCCCCTGCTTTCCTGCCCTGTTAGCTTAGGATGTCAGTGCACTGCCTGGTTTGAGTCAGACTTGCTAGCCTGCTGCAAACCCAGAGCCAGGTCTGAACCATGTCCGCTAGCAGCTGTAGGCTTGACTGAAAGCAGCTTACAGAAGTGTTCTTATCTTTAACACTCAGATGCCCAACTCCCAGTGGGTTCTAAACCCAAATAAATCCGTTTTACCCTGTATAAAGCTTATGCAGGGTAAACTCATAAATTGTTCGCCCTCTATAACACTGATAGAGATGCACAGCTGTTCCCCCGCCCCAGGTATTAATACATACTCTGGGTTAGTTAATAAGTAAAAAGTAATTTTATTAAATACAGAAAGTAAGATTTAAGTGGTTCCAAGTAGTAACAGACAGAACAAAGTGAATTACTCAGTAAAATAAAATAAAACACTCAAGTCTATGCCTAAGAAAACTGAATACAGATAAGATCTCACCAGTTCCAGTAAGTTTCCTTTTACAAATTAGTCTTGTGATAGTCTGGGTCCAGCAATCACTCACACCCCCCTGTGGTGACTATCCTTTGTTCCAGTTTCTTTCAGAGGTGGAGAGGCTCTCCCTCTTTAGCTGGCTGAAGACAAAATGGAGGGGGTCTCCCATGGGCTTAAACAGACTTTCTCTTGTGGGTGAAGACCCCCTCCTCCCTCCTAGGCAAAGTCCAGCTCCAAGATGGAGTTCTGGAGTCACCTGGGCAAGTCACAAGTCTGTGCATGACTCACAGTGTTTACAGGCAGAAGCCATTGACCACATGATATCTTGAATGTCTACAGGAAGACTTCTTATGTGGATTGGAGCATTCCAAGATGCATTGTTCCTTAAGTGCTTCTTGACTGGGCACTTAACTTTGCAAATTCCTTTCTCCAGGAACTGACCAAGTGCTCTACTAAGGTTATTTAGAAATCATGCCAGTACGCGGCCAATATTCATAACTTTGAATACAAAAAGGATACATGCATACTAATAGGATTAATAGATTCAGTAGATCATAACCTTCACATAGATATGTTACATGGCATATGTAGCACAGAACATATTCTAGTATGTCATATATATTAATAAGCATATTTCCATAAAGCCTTATGGGGGTGCCATCACAGTGAAGAGTAGGATCTGGCAGGGCTGAGCTGGAGGCCAAAAGGACACTGGGATTAGTTTTGAGATCTGAAAGGGAAATGAAAATATCTGTGTAGCTATCCCAGTGTTTCCCATGCTCCTCTCCATAGTATCTCGGTTTTTCCACGGTCCAAAAAGATCCCTGAAGAACTGAGTACTGGCCAGATTTGCCAACTTAACTCTCCTCTCAAGATAAGGGACTGTAGAGAAGGCTCCAACCAAGCAACTAATAAATTATCCGAAAGTGGCAGCATTTCCATTGCAAACACAAAATATACAGTGGAAGTAGCTGTTGGAGCCATATTAAGATGGTTGGGAACATGTCTGTGGGTGTCAAGAAACATGACTGACTCATCACGCTATATAGGTATTTGGGGGGAATATGAATGAGGTGGAGGGATTGGAGGTATCTTATAGATAAACTAGGAAAGTACAATTTAGATGGGGCTACTATAAGGTGGGTGCATAACTGGCTGGATAACCGTACTCAGAGAGTAGTTATTAATGGCTCCCAATCCTGCTGGAAAGGTATAACAAGTGGGGTTCCGCAGGGGTCTGTTTTGGGACCGGCTCTGTTCAATATCTTCATCAACGATTTAGATGTTGGCATAGAAAGTACGCTTATTAAGTTTGTGGACGATACCAAACTGGGAGGGATTGCAACTGCTTTGGAGGACAGGGTCAAAATTCAAAACAATCTGGACAAATTGGAGAAATGGTCTGAGGTAAACCGGATGAAGTTCAATAAAGATAAATGCAAAGTGCTCCACTTAGGAAGGAACAATCAGTTTCACACATACAGAATGGGAGGAGACTGTCTAGGAAGGAGTATGGCAGAAAGAGATCTAGGGGTCATAGTGGACCACAAGCTCAATATGAGTCAACAGTGTGATACTGTTGCAAAAAAAGCAAATGTGATTCTGGGATGCATTAACAGGTGTGTTGTAAACAAGACACGAGAAGTCATTCTTCCGCTCTACTCTGCACTGGTTAGGCCTCAACTGGAGTATTGTGTCCAGTTCTGGGCACCGCATTTCAAGAAAGATGTGGAGAAACTGGAGAGGGTCCAGAGAAGAGCAACGAGAATGATTAAAGGTGTTGAGAACATGACCTATGAAGGAAGGCTGAAGGAATTGGGTTTGTTTAGTGTGGAAAAGAGAAGACTGAGAGGGGACATGATAGCAGTTTTCAGGTATCTAAAAGGGTGTCATCAGGAGGAGGGAGAAAACTTGTTCACCTTAGCCTCCAATGATAGAACAAGAAGCAATGGGCTTAAACTGCAGCAAGGGAGATTTAGGTTGGACATTAGGAAAAAGTTCCTAACTGTCAGGGTAGTTAAACACTGGAATAGATTGCCTAGGGAAGTTGTGGAATCTCCATCTCTGGAGATATTTAAGAGTAGCTTAGATAAATGTCTATTAGGGATGGTCTAGACAGTATTTGGTCCTGCCATGAGGGCAGGGGACTGGACTCGATGACCTCTCGAGGTCCCTTCCAGTCCTAGAGTCTATGAATCTATGAGGTAGGTAGCTTTACCCCTGGTGTGCATTAGCCTCACTGCTGTTGTGTTCGGCACAACTCAAAACAAGCATGTGGATCTTTTCCCTGCTATAAATTAGCCTGCATGAGCTCTGGTTCAGTTAAGACTCTCTTCCCTCCCTGCAGTGCTGCAGTGTCCCTCTCCTCCAGCCATCGCCAATGGGAAGCCCAGCGACCAGGACTTGGCAGTGTTCAGCAGCGGAATGTCTGTAAATTACAGCTGTGAGCCCGGTTATTCCCTTACTGGGCAGGCATCTATTTATTGTACGGCATCCGGAACGTGGAGCCCTCCCCTTCCTCGGTGTGAACGTGCGTTTATGTTCTGTTACCTAGAACTAAGAGGAAGAAGCTCCTACCACAGGATTTAACATGAAAGACAAGGTCACCTGTGCAACACAATTAATAGCAGGGAATTAAAGCTCCATTTAATTAGACACATGGTGAAATAAATGCTTTTGAAAATAAAGGCACTGTATCCACACTCCATTCCTACATGCGTGTGCACAGTTAAACACCCACAAGGAAAATATTTTAAAAAGTGTCTATCTGAAACCCTGGGCACACTTGTCATGAATTACAAAAACTAGAAACGAATATCCACACTCCCCTCACATCACAGAGAGAGATCTCTGCCTCCAGTCTCTTCCCTTGCTACATGCTGAGCGAACAGGAAAGATTTGCAGTGTGTGTCCTAAAGGCAAACAGGCCTGTACTGTTTAACACCAAGTGCAAGGAGTAGGCACCAAATTGAAGGTCCCTCACAGGGAGCTCTCCCACCAGCCCTGCTCTCTGTCACTGAGAGGGATCCATGTAGGGCCTCTGTTCACCACGAGAAGAACAGTACGGTACCCCTGGGATGTGGTATTAGGCAGGCTAGCACTAAAGCGTTTGCATGTTAGAGGTTAAAAGCAACACGATCAACTCTCCCCAGAAACTGGTAGGCAGCCAGTGCAGAGCACAGGTACCAAGTGCCCACTGAATAGCACTGCTTGCCAGACAGACTGACACCATCTGCACCTTTTCAATTTCAGAAGTTCTCTGCATTGCCCCAGAAATCCAGAATGGAAGAAAAGTAGCTGGACGTGGACCTGTCTATAGACCCAGGGATACTGTTAGGTTTGAATGTGATCCTGGCTACACCCTGATTGGCAGCCATCAGATTCAGTGCCGAGATGACAGAACCTGGGATCTTCCTGTTCCAGTCTGCATACAGGGTAAGTGTGAATCAGGGTTGACTGCAGGGTGACTGAGATGATCAACATCTGGTAGGGTTATACCTGGAGGCTAAAAAATAAACTTCCATTGAATCCTGGGATCACTTTTCAGCTGTGAATGGGGAAAATACAAATATCCACCTACCCCCTTATCTCTTGACTGTGCTTGTCACTGTGATAGTTGATCCCCTGCATCCTGCTCTGCCCTCCTGACGAAGATCTGGCAATGGTCTGTCTCACTGAGCGTCCTAAAGGTGTGAATGGAAACACAAATCAACAAAACTCATCCCCCTCTCAACAAATTCTATTTTGGATATTTAAAGGACTCAAGGGAAATTTGTAGGAATAGAAAAGTAGCAGATTGGGAAAATCTGAGTTTCAGGGTGAAGGGTGAATCTAGGTAGGTGATATTTAATCTTTTTTGTATGTGTTGCATCACTGGTGCAATGGAGGGGTTTGATATAACTCGTGCATCCTGGGCTTTCCCGCATTCTGCTCCTATTTTAAGCTCTGCTTGAACAGGATTCAGATTTTCACTGAAATATTCTTCTTCTCCTCTCCCCCATTAGTGTTGCCGTGTCCCCCACCTCCATTCATTGTCAAAGGGAAGCACAATGCCAAGCCATTGGCAGCTTTCCCCAGTGGAACATATGTGAACTACAGCTGTGAACCTGGCTACGCCCTCCGTGGAGAGGCTTCGATCTATTGTACCACATCTGGAACGTGGAGCCTCCCTTCTCCTCTATGTGAAGGTGAATGGATTTTCGGTTGGCTTCTTCCCTTTGGTTGTAGGTGTGTCAGTCACCCAACTGGATTTAAAATGAGAGAGAGAATGTTCAGACACACCAGCTAATGTAACAAAATTCACAGCTGGGAACAGATCCCGCAGGGAGACACACAGGGCTATAATCACTGCTTGCACAAGAAGCTCAGTTGACTTCAGTGGAACTTGTGCTCTGATGCCAGTGGAGAGCACGGCTCTCTGAGCACTGCCGGATGAGGTTGCTGTTGAAAGGATTTATAAAAGTGTCAGCAGGAAGACGGAATAGTGTAGAAATACTAACGAAAATGAAGTTAAAGGTATTTGGGGGGATGTAAATGCTATGTAAGGGAAGGTAGGTAGTAAACTTTACCGCAATGTGTGTTTGCCTCACTGCTGTAAGGCACAACTGAAAATGAATCTGTGGATCTCATATTCTATCTGCGATCTACTATTACCCCTGAATTCTTTTCAGCATTACTACCACTTAGCCAGTTACTCCACATTTTGTAGTTGTGTATTTGATGTTTCCTTTTGCAGTGAAGTACTTGGCAATTGTCTTTCTTGAATCTCATCTTGTTGATTTCAGACCAATTCTCAAGTTTGTCAAGGTCATTTTAAATTCTAATCCTGTCCTCCAAAATGCTTTCACCCCTCCCAAGTTGGTGTCATCTGCACATTTTATACGCATACTCTCCATTCTATTATCCCACTCATTAATGAAAATATTGATTAGTGCCAGACCCAGCACACTGAGCCCTGCAGGATGCCACTAGATACGCCCTCCCAGTTTGACAGCAAACCATTGATAACTACTCTTTGAGTATGGTCTTTCAACTAGTTTTGCACCCACCTTATAGTAAATTAATCTAGACCACGTTTCCATGATTTGTTATTGAAAATGTCATATAGCAGTGGTTCTCAACCAGGGGTCCCGGGCCCCTGAAGGGGCCTCAAACAGGTTTCAGGAAGTTCACCAAGCAGGACCAGTGTTAGACTCACTAGAGCCCAGGGCAGAAAGCTGAAGCCCTGCTGCTTGGGGCCCTGAGCCCCACCACTGGGAGCTGAAGTTAAAGCCTGAACAACTTAGCTTTGTTCAGGCGTCTTTGTGACATGGGGCCCTGGGCAGTGTCCTGCTTTCTACTTAACGCCAGCCCTGGCTTTTATATGCAGAAAACCAATTGTTGTGGCACAGGTGGACCACGGAGTTTTTATAGCATGTTTTGGGGGGGGCCTCAAAAAGAAAAAGATAGGACTATGTGAAAAGCCTTACTAAAATCAAGATATATCACGTTTACTTCTTCCCACCTATCTACTAGGCCAGTAACCCTGTTAAAGAAGGAAAGTAGGTTGGTTGGTATGATTTGTTCTTGGTAATTATATATTGTTTAATATTTCAGTATCTTTTCCAGATATCGAAGTTAGGCTGATTGGTATATAATTCCCAGGGTCCTTTTTGTTCCCCCTTTTAAAGACAGGTACTGTGTTTGCCCTTCTTCCAGACCTCTAGGACTTCGCCCATCCTTCATGACTTCTTGACTATAGTTACTAATATTTCTGAGAGTGCTTCTGCTAGTTCCTTCATTACTCTAGTATTAATTTCATCAAGTCCCGCTGACTTGAATGCATGAAACTTATCCAAATGTTCTTTCTCCTATTCTTCCCCTGTTTTGGCTTGTCTTCCTTCCTTCCTCCTTGTTAATATTCAGTATCTGGGTCACCATTAACCTTTCAATGAAGACTGAAGCAAAATACGCCTTAAATACCTGAACCTTCTTGATGTCATCAGTTAGTTCTCTTTCCCCAGTATCTAGATGACCTACAATTTCCGTTGTCTTTCTCCTTGCTCCTAATGTGTTTAAAGAACCTCTTCTTAGTCCCTTTTATGTCCCTTGCTGTGTGTAATCCATTTTGTTCCTTAGCCTTTCTGATTTAGTCCTGTCATGCTTGCGCTGTTCTACAAAACATTAAGGACAGAAATGACTTAATAGGTTTTTCCCTGCAAACCAGCTAAAAATAAAATGGCAGTTGCCTGCCTTGAGGAGCTTGACATCTTTCTTCTGCTTCAACACAGTACTGAGCTAGTGCATAAAAACTAAAGACTGAAACAGACTATGAATTGAAATCCTGGTAAAATTCCCACTGACTTCAGTGGGCCAGGATTTTGCCCTGTATGTCTACATTCCTCCAGCGACAAGGCAGCAAATTACACCTTGGTACAGTAATAGGATTACATGTTGGTTCTTGTCACTTTTATAAGTGAATATAACTACACCCAGAGCCGTCCCTTGGGTACGGCGAATCAGGGTGACTGGTCCTGGCACGGTACTTTATTGGGCCCCGCAGGCTGGTGCGATTGGCCCAGCACAGTTAGTCCCACCCCTCTAGGGATTGCCCTGACTACACCTTAAAAAAAAAACTGCAATTTCATCTTCTGCAACTTACATTCCTCCTCTTCTTGAAACATTGTTTTTGCTGCCCTTTATTTCAGAGATCAGATGTGCATTCCCAGAAGTTCAAGGTGGCAAGAAGGCAGTAGTGGGAACTACATATCGATTTGGAACTTATGTTACTCTGGAATGTGACAACGGTTATGTGTTGGAAGGCAGCAGTCTGATACAGTGCCAACATGACTTTACCTGGGATCCCCCTGTGCCAGTCTGTAGTCCCAGTATGTATAGAATAAATGGGAAAAATTCATGCTCGTGAGTTAAGTCTTTGCTGTGATGAGACTGTAGCAAGCTTAACAGTAGATGGTGAATATTTCATTTTTATTCCCTGTGTTAGGTTTCCATCTAGTGGTCAAATGAAAATAGAGGTTGAAATGAGATTTGCCCTTTCTAGAATCTGCAACACAAATCCCTGTCTTTTCTGAGGCCTGCTTTACACAGAGATTTCCAACACTAGACACGTCTTATTTAAAACCTGATTTAGTTAAACCGGTGCAAGTTTGTGTGCAGACAAGGTAAAATGTTTCTTTGGCTGCATAGACAGTATCTATCTAGGATAGAAAAGAGATTGTATGTTAGGTTTTCAAATGTTTATTTGAACAAACTTACACTGGTACCCAAAATGAACTCAGTGCATATATGTCTCCTGAATATATCTGCATCAGTTGTTTCATGACATGTACAATGAAAAGACTAATACCTGGTCTCCCCACATAGTTGCAAGGGCTTAACTAAAGGTGCTATTTTTTTTGAAAGCAGATTTAATCATACTTGTTTAACTTTGTGTGTGGGCACTCAAAGCAATTCCTACTTGGCTTATATCAGTTGAGCCTGCACCTCTAAATTATGAATGCAAGCTAAACTAATATAAGAATTTTCAAACAGATAAGTGTGCCCACGCAGAGGCTTGCACCCGGTTAACTAAATTGATATAAAGTCTTATTTAACTTAAACCACTGTGAATTTTGTGTGTAGACGGGACCTAAATATGGAAAGGTAAAAAGCAAATTCTCTCAACTTGAGGCCTGTCTAAAATATAATATGATGTCCTAATATGGTTTTGAGTGTTTTGACTATGTAGAGACCACCAATCAGTGTTACAGCCATGGCTTTTGTCTTGCTGTGCTGATTGGCTCTTTAAGGGAGCTTTTCACAATAGTTATGTTATTCTGTGTAAAACTCACTGTGTTTAGGTTGCAGTTTTCAAAATATGCCTTATTCTCTACTTCACGTTTTCTCCCTATCAGTAAAAGGCAGTTCTCTAAGCAACAGCTTTGTCCTGTCAGCTTAATTCAGTGGGTGTGTGACGTGCTCCCAAGGCCCTCACAGTTGATATGTGGTTAATTTAGCAGGTGAACTGAAAGAGCTTCTTTCTTGCTCAGCCACTCAATACAGTGCTGAGCTTTCTCCTGTGCTGGAAGAGGCAATTGGGTTACAGTGGTTTACCTCCCTTTAAAAGTTGCAAGGGCCTTTCTATATAGCTGGCAATATGGGGAGGACTTTTCATAAATGTTGCTTTCTAGTTCTCACCAATAAAATCTGTAACATGCCTGAAATACAGAAAATGTTTGGATAAATATTTTTGAAGAAATCATATGGCTGTGATTCCTCTTTCATATTATAGTAGTTCAATTTTTTTTCTCCCTTCTCCCTCCCATTCTAGGTTCCTATAACTTCATCTCAGTAGTGCTTGGTAAGTAGTTTACTACAAAGACTTGGGGTTAGAGTCACAGATGTGGTAGATAGAAATAGCTCCACTGACTTCAGTGGATGTACCCTAGTTGAACATCTGGTCCATTGTTTCTGAACCTTCTTTATGGAGTCAGTTTCCCAGCTTTCAAATCTTTGCTCCTCCACAAGACTACATGTGAACCAGGAAAAGTACAGTACCTCCATAATCAGACTCTTTTAAAAAACCTCACTTCCTGGTGGAGTTCCCTAAAGCTTGAGATTACATTGTCTTGAACGCAGCAACTATTTTATGTCCAAAAACCATATGCACCAAAGCCACTTGGCCTAAGATTTTTGTCAGCTTTGTTAGCATTCTTCAATTTTACTCTAGGGCTTCCTCTAGAGCACCTGGCTCAGGTCTGGTCTACGCTAAAATACTAGTTCAGTTTCACTGTCAGCAAGGGGTGTGAAAAATCCACACCTGAATGGAGTTGGTAAGCCGACCTACATCCCTGCATAGATAGTGCAAGATCAATGGAAGAATTCTGCTATTGACCTGGCCACCACCTTTTGGGGAGGTAAATTACTTACGCAAATGGGATAGGTAGCGTCTACACTAATGTGCTACAGCAGCACAGTAGTTTGGGTTTTTCATATACTGGAACATAGTTGATCTCATTTCAAGCAGTCTAAAGAGCTCTAGGTTTTAGACCAGGGGTAGGCAACCTATGGCACGTGTGCCGAAGGCGACATGTGAGCTGATTTTCAGTGGTACTCACACTGCCCGGGTCCTGACCACTTGTCCGGGGAGCTCTGCATTTTAATTTAATTTTAAATTAATCTTCTTAAACATTTTAAAAACCTTATTTACTTTTATATACAACAATAGTTTAGTTATATATTATAGATTTATAGAAAGAGACCTTCTAAAAACATTAAAATGTATTACTGGCACACGAAACCTTAAATTAGAGTGAATAAATGAAGACTCGGCACACCACTTCTGAAAGGTTGCCGACCCCTGTTTTAGACAATGGGATGTGAATGGTGACCCATTTGTGCATGGTGTAAATCTTTTGTTTGTGCCACTATGAATCCACATATTATATTTAAACACTAATAGATAGTCTTATTCACAGTGAACTTGTTGAATGCAGTAATGTTATGTTTTTGCCTAAATATCTAAACCTGAGAAGGGTACAATATGAAATGTTAATTTTGTAAACACAGACAATAACTCAGGAGTCAGAAACCCTTATAGATTCATAGATTCTAGGACTGGAAGGGACCTCAAGAGGTCATCGAGTCCAGTCCCCTGCCCTCATGGCAGGACCAAATATTATCTAGACCATCCCAGATAGACATTTATCTAACCTACTCTTAAATACCTCCGGAGATGGAGATTCCACAACCTCCCTAGGCAGTTTGTTCCAGTGTTAAACCACCCTGACAGTTAGGAACTTTTTCCTAATGTCCAACCTAAACCTCCCTTGCTGCAGTTTAAGCCCATTGCTTCTTGTTCTATCCTTAGAGGCTAATGTGAACAGGTTTTCTCCCTCCTCCTTATGACACCCTTTTAGATACCTGAAAACTGCTATCATGTCCCCTGTCAATCTTCTCTTTTCCAAACTAAACAAACCCAGTTCTTTCAGCCTTCCTTCATAGGTCATGTTCTCAAACCTTTAATCATTCTTCTTGCTCTTCTCTGGACCATCTCCAAATCTTTCTTGAAATGCGGGACCCAGAACTGGACACAATCCTCCAGTTGAGGCCTAACCAGCACAGAGTAGACTTCTCGTGCCTTGCTCACAACACACCTGTTAATGCATCCCAGAATCTTGTTTGTTTTTTTTGCAACAGCATCACACTGTTGTCTCATATTTAGCTTGTGGTCCACTATAACTCCTAGATCCCTTTTTGCCGTATTCCTTCCTAGATAGTCTCTTCCCATTCTGTATGTGTGAAATTGAGGTACAGATAGAGGAATGTCGTCACCTGTTAACTTTGTTTGGGATTTTGTGAGTTAATTAAAAATCTGCAAAGGCCAATAATAGTATTTCTGTGTTTCATAAGCCCATTTGTCAGACTAATTCAGTTCTCTCCTTGTTGTCTCAGCGATCGCAGGTGGTGTGCTGCTGCTTCTCCTGGTTACCAGAATTATGTGGAAGATTATGTCTAAGCAGAATGCAGGGTGAGGGATTTTTCTAAATTTCCATTCATTTCAATATGTGTATGAACTGTTCTTTGGTTCCACTGTTTAATGCTGGCCAAACATTTCATTAAAAGAATCATGATCTCCATATACAACAATGGGACAAAAGAAATAGGTAATCACTAGCGTAATTTTGTGAGTCTGCGGGTGGTGATAGTTTAGTGTTTTTCACATACCAATCTTTATATGTAACATTTTAAAACTTCTCTCCCTCCTAGTCTCTTTGCTCTGGAAGAAGCATTATTATAATGTATTTTTACAAAAATAAACCCAAAACATTATTTTCTGTCACCAGGATATTGGCATGATACAAAGAAATATGGCTCATGATGAATTTTTCCCCTTTACATCCAAAAGGATTTTTTTGGGTGCGGGGTGGGGGGCACATCTCTGTAATATACTAACATTTGAAAAGAGAAAAAGGATGCAAAGGGTTTTTTTTTTCCATTTTCCCCTGCTGCTTTTTTACCTTTTGAAATATCAGCAATGTAACATGGTTCTCTCAGGTTTTGTTGGAAGACTTTCTGGGACTAGGAATGGAAGTAGTTTTGAGAATGTGTATTGTGAGCCCTCAAACTTTAATTGCAGGGGCAGAAGGTGTTTAAAAATTACATAAAAAAACCCAAAAACCCTTTCTCTCCCTTCTCCAAACTGTCAGACAATAGACTTAAATAGTGTAAATGAAGTGTCTGAAACAGTCTGGTCCAAAATCCTTTCCACTCTCTCACTTGCTTTATGTTCAGTTTCTTGTGATGTCCTGCGGTAGCCTTATTATTTCTCTAGTTGCCAATAACTGAATTTCTAGTAATAAAACCATTGAGGCTGTTCGGCCGTGTAACAAAACAGCATTAAAGTGGAACAAGCCCTATTTTTTCCTATTTTGCATATCACCTTTCAATGAAGATTTCCCTCCCTACCCCTACCAGCCCTCTTATATCAGAAGGCTTTAATATCAGAACCCTCCTCATCTTTTGTCTTGGTAAATTAATTAATCTTGGTGTCCTCTGATGTTATCAGTGAGACCTCAAATATCTTCAGATCAACTTTCCAAACTTCAACAGCCATAAAAATCTGGAATTAATTTTGAGGCTAAATATAAATTTACTTTGTCTCTCCTTTTAAAAGAAACTAAATTAGAGTTTTCCTTTGAAAATGTAATTTATTTTTCCTCTCCTCTGTTCAGCTATTACTATACACATGAAAACAAGTACCAGATACCTTTGGCCCACGTAACTGAACAAAAAATTTCATTTGCACCATAGCAGGTATGGGCTTATTTTAAATCACCTTCTTCAATATAAAAATGTCAAAATTGTGGTGAATGATGTCAGCTCTAACTTACTCTAATGCAGTGATACTCAGACTGAGGCTTGAGAGTTGTAAAGGGCTCTTTACTGTGTCTTCTGTAGTTCTTTGCAGCATATATTAAAAGTTATCAACCAGTCTGGATGCTTTTAGTATGTTAGCCAGTTAGCAACTTGCACTGAGTTATTAACTTACTTGCTGTGAGAATAATATCAATTTTATACTACTGTGGCTCCTTCGGGTAATGATGATTGTTAATTTGGCTCCTGAACCGTAGAGATTACTGCTCTAATGCAAAGAATGTTGAATGGAAAATGACTACTTTTCTCCCAATCTTCTTGCTCCTCTGGTGATTGAATAAAAATAGTGGCTGTTGTAATGACAAACACTTCTGGTTTGCCTGAGCTTTTGTTTGTAGCAAATGAGATCACATTTGCAATGTCATACCTCTTTTTTGGAAGCTAGAACAGAATCAGTTCTGAAGCATTACTTGCATATAATTATGTTTCCATCTAGTACAAAGGAAGATGGAAATCATGGGTCAAATGTTACCTAGCTTTGAAACCATGTTTTGTTTGTAAAGTTGTAGGGGAATTTATTCTCTATACAACTTATTCTAACCACACTAGAAGAAGGCTCAAACAGTTCTTTGGGTCTGTCTGTTTAAATGTGTGTTGTGATGGCTGCTCTGCTTACAGTTTAATCTGCATTTAGTCCTGTAGCTGTCACTGTCCATAATGCAAACTGACTTTTGCTGGTGTTGCTTCTCTTTAGAATGCTGACACTTAATATAATGGCTCCAACAGCTATCTGCTTTTATACTTCATTCATACCTACCACCTCATGGTTGTGCATTAAACAGCATGAAATACAGTCTGACATGAACAAATTTACAATGTGCTATTTATTTTGACTTGTTGTAAATTGGATTTTTTTAAAAAGTAGGCTGATCTGAGAATCTTTCCCCGGGAAATGTAAGATTTTCAAAAAGATTACTTTTTGTCCAAGTGAAAATAATAAAATTGCAATAAAATGTTTCTAAACATTGGTAGGAGCATAGAAGAACCTAGTTTTATTTTAACATTGGTGTATCCTTTTCTGCAGGCAGGAAACTGCTTCTCATCATGGTCGAGTATTTTGCCTGGAGAACACGGAAGCATTTCCTTCACCGTCTTTGTGGGTAATTTACCTTGTTGCAACGAAGTTCCCTAGGGGAAAATGCAAAGTCATAACATATTGTGACGTTATTACTGCAGCTGCTTCCATTAGATGCTTATAGCAGTTTCGTTCATTAAGATCAACTTTACACAGCACCAGACTGTAGCTTTTAGGCCTCCTTCATACCCTCCTGCTCTTTGTCCATGTAAATGTCTTGCATGCAGACTTCTGAAATGAACAAGAGACGCTGCAGCATCAAGGATGCTTACTCCTCAGATTATGCTCTGGCCTTCTTTCCCTTTCATGGAAATTCGTGTTTCTGAGCAGTTGACTAAGCAATCTGTCACCTGGAGGAGGAGAAGACACAAGGGCCGCTGAGCCTGCCTTGATCAGAAACTGCAAGCACAAGACCCTGAACTTCCTCCTGAGTATGCTTCATTGACTGCCACAGCGGTTGTCTTGAAAAGTTTGGGAAGCTTGTGTGTGTGAGAAAGGAACCTTTAATTTTGAGGGGTTCATGGATTTTATAAGAGTGCTTCCTGACTGCCAACCCTGTATCTTTTTAGTTTTACTTGCTCTTCAAAGACACAGCACTTAATGTCCTTCACCTTTATAGTAGAGATACAATCAACTTTTACAACCCGTTGTAATTTTTAACCCCTCTGAAAATAAGACTAGGATGAAATTTTGTCTTCAATATTTAATTTTTTCTTCTTGGATCACTTACTTTAAAATGACTTAATAGGCATGAAACTACAGATTAAATGTTTTAATACTGATTTTAAATCAAAAGCTTTCTTTAAAATGTTTGGAATTTATAATACTGCTGTAAGAGGGAAAATATTTGTTTAGAAAGGAGATTTGTGAATTTACAGCAACACATTTTTAAAAACAATTTTGATAATCTTGTGATTCAAGATACTGATGATGCCTCCATCTTTGGAGACCTTGCCATATTTTTGAGCAGAGGTTCCTACACTGAATTTCTAATCTGAACTACAGTTAAAAGAACCTGCACACAAAGAAGCAAATGCCTCCTTTAAACCAGGTAAAGGGACTGATCTTGCAGTAAAATAATCCCTCAATTATACATTGATTGAAGGCATTTGTGAATGCCAGTTGCAGTACAAAGATATGACTCATTTTGTCCTTGATCCAGGGATTAAGAACGGGCAGATTCACAAACCACATGTCAACTCCAGGCCTCTTGTGCTACCAGGAGACTTGTAACAATGATAGTGGGGTTGTGTGATAGTGGTAAGTAGCCTAATAGCTTTTCTACATGGGAAAATTGACTGTGTTGTGGAAAATTGACCACATGGTTGGTTTTGTATCAGACAGCCTGAGGCACCTTTATTGCTATAACAAGACTACTAGATTACAAGTATGCATACAGGCAGAGACAGTGTAATCCCACGCAAGAGGTAGGCTGCTCTGCCCTTTACAATTTTCACCAAGCTTATAAAGGTTAAAACCGCAAAACGTCACATATAAGCATGCCCATGTTATGGTTAATATTGTTAACACTGCAGATTAAGATTAATATTTTACCGTAACTGGCATAAAATATTGCAAATCAGCAAGCTATTTCAACATGTTTCATGTGTTCTGGCAGTGATTGCGCTGGTCATTCTGTGACCCCTCCTTACAGTTACCTAAATAAGCAATATTTGCCATACTATACTTGCCTAAAGCTGAGCTGGCCCCCAAGAGACCTCCTGTCCTCCTCCTAGTTCCTCTTTTGTCAGTGTGTCGTACGCCATTTCTTCATATCTAGTTTCTTCACAACCCAGTTTCTGTATGCCCCAGTGCTCAGTATGCTGATAAACAATTTTAGCAGAAGTTTGTAATTCTTGCTTTTATTTAGCTTAGTTTTGTGCTAAAGGCTTTGGGCCTGAAAGGTCGAGGGGGTATAGGTTATTCTTATTCTGAAACTCTGAATTAACAAGGGAGGGGGGGCTATTTTCCCTATCAACTGATATAACTAAAGCAGAGTAGCTGTTCTGGAACACTTGTACTCCAGTATAATTCCCTCATGTGGACACACTATTCTGGAATAAAAGTGACTTTATTCTAGAATAATTGTTCACTTTCAAAGTAATTATTTTGAAATAAGAGGATTCTTCCACAATGAGTGTCCATAAGGGAATTATACCAAAAGTTGGCATAGCTGTAGCAGAATAATCAGTTTCCTCACACAGGCAATCCCTAAGTGACATATTTTTAAAGATTCAAAAACGAAACCCAGAAGCTGCCAGATGAAACCAGAAACAGTAGATTTAAGTCTAAGTGCTGGTCCCAGTGGAGTTACTAGCAAAACTCCCATTGATTTCACTGGGCTCAAGCTTTGGCCTTCAATATGCAACCTTTTATTTCTATGCTTAATGCAGGGTCTCCAAAGAATGTGCATTGTTTTATATAAGCAACAATTAAGAACTCTAAAGTGCATCATACATTTTACAAGCATCTGGATATACTTCAGACCTTACTGTTCCTGTGGTGTTTACACAGTGCTCTAGGTTTTTGTGAGGCTTTTGGCAAGTGAAATAGGTCTCTACACTGAAAAGCTCACAGACTAAGACATGCTGCATAGAGATGTCATCAGGCAATGGGTGAGAGTCTCTAGACAAAAGAGCCTTTTACTCTTTAAGTCTTCGGCTATTAAATATGGAGCCCATAGTCAATAAGGCAAAGATTTTCTTCAACATCTTGAAAGAGTATTAAGCTCAAGTATGGGTCAGCATTGGTGAAAAGTATCATTGTAAATGCAGTGTAGTTTGAAAAGATCCAACAAATGTGCAGTGACTTACATTTAGGTTAAATTGTGGAGAAAATGGATGAAGTGACAGGCTTGTTCTGGACAGACAGACAGACAAGTACATTAGTCTGTTCACCTTTCCCCCCCTCCCACTTTTTTTTTTAAATCTGGCTTCACACCTTCCAGCTGTTCACTGGTATGGTAAGTCAGCTAAGCATCTCTCAAGCATTCTACTATGTACTTCAATATGAATTAGTTTTTAAGAACGAACTATAAAGCCTCATTACTTGTTTCCTGAATGAGGGTGACACTCCATCTTTCAGCCCATTTTCAATAACTAATACAGTTAAGACTATAAAAACTGCTTAGAACAAGCCAGAGAGACTTTTAGTTTTACTTATCAGAATGCTTGTCAACTATAACAGTAGTTTCAGTATAGTAGCTCTACTGCAACCAAACTCACAAATTAAGTGTTGTGGTTAGAGTTGGGACAAGAGAAGGGGTGGTTAAGGGTAGGGAAAGGAAGAGAAACAGATGAAAAAGTCTCTCACTGGGCTTATGTTCAGTGCTTAGAGCAGTGATACTCAAGACATCAGTGGTTGAGGAGGCAAATTAGCAATTACCATTATCCAAAAGAGCCCTCGTAATGTGAATTCATGGTTTCATTTACTAGAGCGCTATTTATTCATATTAAAACGGTATGACACAAAACAATTTACTTTTTAAATAGTTTCACCACAAGATGACTGACCACTTATAAAAATGTTATCAATTATTAACACAGTGAGCAGCCTGATTGATTATGCTGCAAAGAGCTGCACTTGACACAGTAAGAGCCAGTTGTAACTCAAAAGCCTGAAGCAGAGGATCACTGGCCTACAGCCATGGGACTCTGCTCTCCAGCGCGGTCTAGATGCTCATACAAATCTAGTGTAACATTTAGTAGCAAGCTTTTAAGCGGCATCACTTATTGGAGCAAATGTTGCTCTCTCTGCTTTTGGACTGGGACTAAACAACGGTTTTCCTTGGATGACCTGGCTCTAGCCATCACCCGAGCACTGAGAGGGGCCTTGTCTCACCCACAGCCAATGATTAAACCCCCTACAAGCGCTGTGACGATAAAGGGGCGGGGGGAGAATTAACTCCCCCTTTATTCTAACGCTGATGTGCCTGTGCCATTGAGCAGCAACACAAAGTAGATGAGAGATGCGCCTGCGAGCAGCGCTTTCCTAGCACGCAGCACGGCAGAGAAACAAAGCTCGGGTATGAAACTGCAGCGGTTGCCAGCACCAAAAAGCAGCTCTCGGGCCCGAACCCATCGGGAGCGTTTTTGCTTCTCCCTCGCCGCAGCCGGAGGCTGAACGCTGCGCTCCCCGCTTGGTCGCCGCAGAGCGGAGCTGGGGGCACAGCGTGGCCTTTGCTGGCCGCGCTTCGCCGCAGGCTCCCCCGGAGCAAGCGGCCGTACCCTGTCTCGCGCTAAAGCTGCACGCGCAGCCGCGACGTCCCCTGTTCCTTTAGCTGCGGCTGTAGCGGCAAAGCGCGAGCGCGTGCCCCCTGCCCCCTACGTCCTAGTGCGCGCGCCCAGCGCCCTACACAAGCGTCATCCAATCGGCAGCGGCGACGGTTGGGTCCCGCACATGCGCAGTGTGAGGCGGGGTGTGGTCCTCGAATGTGGTGGTGCTCGCCGCCATGGAGCTGCTTCGGCCGAGCTGGGCTCCGCGTCTCTCGGCGCTGCTGGTGCTCGCGCTGCTTCCCCGGGGAGCGCTGGGTGAGTGTCGGGGGCGAAGGGTGCTTCTCCCCTCCCCCGCTTTCCGGGCCCTCAGCCCCGCCCCCCGGGCTTCCCTTTCCCTGCGCTGGGCTGGCCGGGGAGAGGAGCAGGGACAGAGGGGGGAGCAGGGGCTGGGGGGGCTCCAGCTGTTCCCAGGTGCAGGAGGGGAGCGAATCCGGCGGGGGGAGCCGGGGGCTGTTCCCGGTGGATTGGGGTCCGTTACCCTGTCTGCCGTTGACAGATCACGTGATTCTACAGGCCTCTGCCAGCCAGGCTTACAGAGGGGGCTTAGTATCAGAGGGGTAGCCCTGTTAGTCTGGAGCTGTAAATGGCAACAAAGAGCCCTGGGGCACCTTATAGACTTACAGAAGAATTGGAGCATGAGGTTTCGTGGGTAAATACCCACTTCCTCAGGTGAATGTAGTGGAAGTTTCCAGAGGCAGGTATAAATGTGCAGGCAAGAAATCAATCTAGAGCAGGCCTGCACAACTCGTAAAGGGCCATATTACTCCAAAGAAAACAGCTGAGGGCTGAACCCCGGCTCCCCCAACCCTCCCCCGCCCCAGCACCACCGGCCACGTGGAAACAAACCCTCCTTCCCCAGCGCTGCCCCACTGAAACAGTGGTATTGAACCTTGGTAATATGTTATAGTGGGCTCCTAAAGTAGTCTAAATTAAGGTAAAAGAAACATGTATTTTTGCTAGAAGTAGAATAAGATCTTCCCCCAACTTTGTAATCAGTTGTGCTGTTGAATGAATGAGATGTGAATGAGGAAGGCATGGAAGGCAGGTACCTCCAGGCATCTGCAACCCTTGGAGAGAGGATGGGAGCCAGACCAGATCAGCAGAACAGGTCCGCCACTGACTCTTCGCTCATCTCCTCAGCCCCCAACGCCCCCGACCCCGGCTCGTCTACTCATCCCCTGCCACTGCCCACCCACTTGCCTCCTCAGCCCTCCAAACCCCACCACCCGGCTCACCTATTCAGCCCTCACCACTGCTCGCCCGCTCGCCTCCTCAGCCACCCGCCCACCTGGCTCACCTCTTCATCCCCTGCCAGTGCCTGCCTGCCTCTTCAGCCCCCCTCCTTCACCTGCCGCACAGTGAGCCCACCTACTCACCCCCAGCGGGCCACATAATGAGCCCATGCGTGCCCCATGTTGTGCAGGCCTGGTCTAGAGATAATGAGGTTAGTCTTGTATTAGGCAAGGTCGTCCCCAGGGTGACTGTTGATGCTGGAAATGGTGCAATTCCTCTGCATCTCTTCACGTTTAAACGTTATTGGGCATCCCTTCTAAAAAAAATCATAAAATCACCAAAACGGCTGTAACGCATAGAAACATTTTTGACCAAGTTTGCAGGCAATATATATGTTATGCATTTTTCTGTACTGTTTTGACTCTGGTTAAAACAAAAATTTGTAGTCACAAGACAATATGAGCTTAAATGAAATATTAATTGGGCCCAAGCAAGAAGGAGAAGCTTTCTCTAGTCTATTGGGTAGCCTCTTCACATGACACAGGGGTTCAGTTTTTTCTGCCTGCTGAGGAGGAAGAGAAGGGGTTTAGCTTGGCATCTCTCACTGTAGGCTCTTCTTTTAATTAGCTAAGACTTGGGGGTACAAAAATGCAGATCACTCTTTTGCCCCCCCATGGGTCAGGCTGTGGGAGACCCCTGTTCAAACCCCTCCTTTATGAAGGGATTTGAACAGGGGTGTCCCACCTCCCAAGGACCTCTTTTCCTCCTCCACCTCCATCCACACCACCCCCTGACCCTGCACCCAAGGGAACCTGAGAGATGGGGGATCATTGTTTAGACCTCCTCTGTTTCCAGAAAGACAAGGGCCTCCTGAGAAAGGAGGGGATTTAAACGGGCCTCTTACCCCTCACGTGGGAGATGATCCATCCTTGTGCAATCCTCTTCTTAACAGGCCGAGGGAGGATTTGAACTGGGTTCTCCCACTTTCTATGTAAGTAGCCGACCCACTGGGCTATAGGGAGATTCTAATTTTTTTTTTGTTGGTCCAATTACTATTTAATTGAAGTGGAACAGCTTCAAGAGGCAAGAGTGAAGAAGCTCCCTATTAAACCCCTTGTCCTCATCTGGTAGAGGACAGACTTGAACTAGCAACTCTGAGTTTCCCAGGGGAGTAGCCTAACGGCTGAAGTGTAGAGGGCTTCTTGTCTTTAGTTTGGCCCAATTACTATTTAATTTACGTGGAGCAGCTGCAAGAGGAAAGACCTAAGGAGTTCCCAGTTCAGTCCCCTTCTCAGGAGGGGGAAGGAACTGAACCAGCAACTCTAAGTGTCCCATGGGAGTAGCCTAACCACTGTCTCATAGAATTTTCTTCTTTTATTTTTGTCCCAATTAATACTTAATTAAGTAGAACAGCTTCAAGAAAGCTTGATGGATCTTATCTGCATAACTTCATAAACTAGACAGACTTTTCAGGAGTGAGTCTCTTCTACAAATAATATGTATTTCAATGTATTATGTGATACAAAAACTCATACTGTCATGGGACTTTTGTTTTAACTGATACAGGAAATTGTATATTTCTTTGCTAAAATTTTATCACCTGGAGGAAAAGTGCTGCTAAGTGTGCCTTAATTTTCTGTGAACAAACAACAACAACAAAATCCTAAACTTCCTCCTGAGGCTGCTTTATTGACTAATCGCCACAGCTATCTTCTTGAAAACGTTTGGGGGTGTGCGCATTTGCCTGCGCCTGTGAAAAGAATTGTTGGATTACAAAAGGGCTTCATGACTGCCATGCCTGTATCTTTTTAGTATTACAGTAAAAGCTGTGTTATCTGGCATGTTGGAGGAATGGGGGGTACAAGTAAATGAAAAATGCCAGTTAACTAAGAGAGAGGGAGTTAGGGTACAGGAGGGGACTCAGGGAAGTGGGTTGGGGCACGAGTGGTGGATCTGGGGGGCGCTCACCTCTGGTGGCTCCCCGCAAGCAGCAACTTGTCCCACCTGCTCCTAGTGGAGGCCAATGGAAGCTGTGGAGCTGGCGAGATGGGGAAAACTTGTACCAATTATAGTGGGGTTGATACTGGTAAGTAGTCTATAAGGGTTTTTCTACATGCAGAAATGGATTGGCATAACTAAGCAGAACAGTTATTCTCATGTAACTATGCCAGCGTAACTCCCCCATGTGGACACTGTCTTTTGCAACAAAAGTGACTTTATTCTGGAATAACTGTTTGCTTCCAAAGTACACCTCTACCTCAATATAACACTATCCCTGGGAGCCAAAAAATCTTACCGCGTTATAGGTGAAACCACGTTATATCAAATTTGCTTTGATCCACCGGAGTGCGCAGCCCTGCCTCCCCCAAGCTCTGCTTTACCGCGTTATATCCAAATTTGTGTTATATCGGGTTGCATTATATCAGGGTAGAGGTGTAATTAATTTGAAAGAAGGCTACTCCTTGTAGAATTATACCAGAATAGTTCTTCTGCTACAGCTATGCTAGTCAACTTCCTCATACAGACAAGCCCTAAGTGACATCATCTTTTTTTATGAATCAAAAGTGGAACCTAAATCTACTGTTTTTGGTTTCAACTGACAGTTTTTAAGTCTAAATTCTGGTCCCAGTGGAGTTATTGGCAAAACTCCCAGTGAATTCACTGGGCTCAAGCTTTGGCCTTCAGTATGCAGCCTTTCCTTTCTCTGCTTAATTCAGGCTACTGCAGGGTCTCCATTGAATGTGCACTATTTATGTAAGAAACAAGGACTCTAGATGCTTGAAAAAAGTATGAGGCACTTTAGATTCACTTCACACTTTATTGTTCCTGTGGTGTTTACACTGTGCCCTAGGTTTGTGTGGTGTGTTTGGCAAGTAAAACAGATCTCAACTCTGAAGAGGTGCTGACTAAGACATGCTGCAGAGAAATTTCATCGGGCAATGGATGACAGTCTCTAGACAAACAAGCCTTTTTCTGTTTATGCCTTCGGCTATTAATTTTTGCCTTATTGACTATAGGCTTCATATTTTTCTTCAACATCTTGTGACAGTATTAAGCTGGAGTGTGAGTCAGCATTGGTGAAAAGTATCATTGTAAATGCAGAGTAGTTTGAAAGATCAGACAACTGTGCAGGGACTTACATTTCGGTTAAATATTGGAGAAAATGGCCAATGTGACAGGCCTGTTCTGTACAAATAGACAACAAGTGTATTAATCTGTTCACCTTTCTCAATAGGAGTCTGCTCTCCAGTGGGGTCTAGGTGCTCATACAAATCAAGTGTAACATTTAGTAGCAAGCTTTTAAGTAAGTGACATCACTCATTGGAGCAAATGTTTCTCTCTCTGTTTTTGGTCTAGGACTAAACTCCCGTTTGTTCTTTCTTAAAGCCTGTTTATCCTACCAGGAAGCTAGAGGAGAACAACGGTTTTCCTAGGACAAACAGCTGACGTGTCTCTAGCCATCACTCTAGCACGGGGAGGGGTCTTAATCATTGGCTGTGGGTGGGTTAAAACCCCACAAGCGCTGTGACGATAAAGGGGCGGGGGGAGAATTAACTCCCCCTTTATTCTAACGCTGATGTGCCTGTGCCATTGAGCAGCAACACAAAGTAGATGAGAGATGCGCCTGCGAGCAGCGCTTTCCTAGCACGCAGCACGGCAGAGAAACAAAGCTCGGGTATGAAACTGCAGCGGTTGCCAGCACCAAAAAGCAGCTCTCGGGCCCGAATCCATCGGGAGCGTTTTTGCTTCTCCCTCCCCGCAGCCGGAGGCTGAATGCTGCGCTCCCCGCTTGGTCACTGCAGAGCGGAGCTGGGGACAAACCAGGAGCTGGCGGCGCAGCGAGGCTTTTGCTGGCCGCCTCCCGAGGGCGGGGACCGGGGCCGCGCTGGGCGAGCTTCGCCGCAGGCTCCCCCGGGGGAGCGGCCTGGCCACACCCGAGCGCTTCCCCGGCTGGGCGGCTGCAGCCTGCGTCGCGCTCTTAATCAGCGCGCGCGGCCGCTGCCTCTCCCGCCCCTTTAGCTACGGCCGCGAGAGCGCGCTCCCGCTGCCGCTCACGGCATGCGCGCATTGCTCCCGACAAACGCGTCATCCAATAGGCAGCGGCGACGGTTGGGTTCCGCACATGCGCAGTGTGAGGCGGGGCGGGTCATCGAATGTAGTGCTGCTTCGGTCGAGCTGGGCTCCGCGACTCGGCGCTGCTGGTGCTCGCGCTGCTTCCCCGGGGAGCGCTGGGTGAGTGTCGGGGGCGAAGGGCGCTTTCCCCCCCCCGCTTTCCGGGCCCTCAGCCCCGCCCCCCGGGATTCCCTTTCCCTGCGCTGGGCTGGCCGGGGAGAGGAGCAGGGCCAGAGGGGGGAGCAGGGGCTGGGGGGCTCCAGGTGCAGGAGGGGAGCGAATCCGGCGGGGGGAGCCGAGGGCTGTTCCCGGCGGATTGGGATCTGGTGCCTTGTCTGCCATTGACAGATCACGTGATTCTTACAGAGGGGGCTTAGTAATGAGTTAGGGTCACCCAGCAGCTAGACCCAATTCATGGCTATCGCATTAGGCATGTGTCTGGCGGTGGTCCCCAGGGTGGTTGGAGATGCTGGAAGTGTTGCAGTTCTTTTGCATCGCCTCATGTTTAAACGTTATTGGGTATCTCATCTGAACAGAGTCACCAGAAGGGCTGTAACACATTGAAGTAAGTTTTGAGCGTAGCCAAGCCTTATGTTTCTAAGCGCTGCCGTGGGAGCGCTTTGAAGTATGTGTGTGATGGCAGCACCAGTGCGGCAGTGTTTACACTGGAGCTTTACAGTGCTGTATCTTGCAGTGCTCTGGGGGGGTGTTTTTTTCACACCCCTGAGTGAGAAAGTTGCAGTGCTGTAAAGCACCAGTGTAGCCAAGGCCATAGGGTATGGCTACACTCGAAGCTTGCTTTGAAGTGTGAGGGTATGGCTACACTTACAGCTGTACAGTGCTGGGAGTTACAGCTGTCTTCCTACAGCTGTGTAGGGAAAGCGCTGCAGTGTGGCCACACTGACAGCTACCAGCACTGCAGTGTGGCCACATTTGCAGCTCTGTTGGGAGCGGTGCATTATGGGCAGCTATCCCAGCGTTCAAGTGGCTGCAACGTGCTTTTCAAAAGAGGGGGGTGGGGTGGAATGTGACAGGGAGTGTGGGGGAGACAGAATGGATTTTTGGAGCTGACACTGTGTCAGCTCCCTGCCTTGCAAGTTCTAAGGACTGGAAGATACACAGCACCAACCTTCAATCATTTTAAAAGTTTTGACCCCTTCCCCCACCCCTCTCTTATTCACTAAATGCAAATATCTGGTCTGAAGGCTAAGCAGCTGCTCCAAAATGGACTCCCCCCCTCGCGGTGTTACTTCTCTCCTCAAGCAAACTGTGAACATTCCAAAGGAATCCCCCTGCCTGCCTTGCTTGAGCAAACAAGCTCTTTCCCCGCCCCCTCCCCCTCCCCCCCGGATTTCACAACAAAACAGCAGAGTGGCTGAACAGGCATTCTGGGATACCTCCGAATACCTTGGAGGCCAATTACAGCGCTTTTGGTGGCCATGCTTTCGGAGCACCGCTGCAATCCTTATACCCCAGGCAGAGCAGGAGTACAGCCAGCGCTGCAGCCAGGGAGATGCAGCGCTGTATGTGCCTTGCAAGTGTGGACAGTGAGTAAGTTGCAGCGCTGTAAACCCACCACCAGCGCTGCAACTCTCCAGTGTAGCCAAGCCCTGAGTGTAGTCACAGAGCCAGCGCTGGGAGAGAGCTCTCCCAGTGCTGCATGTACTCCACATCCTCATGGGGTTTAGCTTGCAGCACTGGGAAGCGCTCCCAGCGCTGGGGCACTGTTTACACTGGTGCTTTACAGTGCTGTATCTTGAAGTGCTCAGGGGTGTGTTTTTTTCACACCCCTGAGCAAGAAAATTGCAGTGCTGTAAAGCAGCAGTGTAGCCAAGGCCATAGTTTAATTTTGACCAAATTTGTAGGCGATATATATGTTTTGCTTTAACCAAAGTCAAAACAGTACAGACAAATGCATAAGTCTGTAGTCACAGGACAGTATGAGCTTAAAGGAAATATTAATTGGGCACAGGCAAGAAGGAGAAGCTCTATCTAGTATAGTGGGTAGACTTTTCATGTGACATGGGGGTTCAATTTCTCCTGCCTGCTGAGGAGAAGAAGGGGTTTAGCTTGGCATCTCCCAGTATAGGCTCCTCTTTTAATTAGCTATGACTTGGGGGTACAAAAATGCAGATTACTATTTGCCCACTGTGGGAGACCCTGTTCAAACTCCTCCTTTGTGAAGGGATATGAACAGGGGTGTCCCATCTTCCAGGTACCTCTTTCCCCCACACATGCATGGGAACATGAAAGGTGAGGGATTATTGTTTAGACCTCCTCTTTTTCCAGAAAGACAAGGGCCTCCTGAGAAAGGAGAGGATTTTAACAGGGATCTCTCACCTTCAGCCCTTTCACCTGGGAGGTGATCCAGCCTTGTTCAAGTTTCTTCTTAACAGGCCAAGGGAGGATTTTGAACTGAGATTTCCCACTTTCTATGTAAGTAGCCTACCCACTGGGCTACAGAGTGATCCTAATTTTCTTGCTGGTCCAATTACTATTTAATTACAGTGGAACAGCTTCAAGAGGTAAGCGTGCAGAAGCTCCCATTTAAACCCCTTGTCCTCATCTGGTAGAGGACAGACTTGAACTAGCAACTCTGAGTTTCCCAGGGGTGTAGCCTAACTGCTGTAGCATAGAGGGCTGCTTGTCTTTGCTTTGGCCCAAACACAATGTAATTCATGTGGAACAGCTGCCAGAGGAAAGACCTAAGAAGCTTGTAGTTTAATCCCCATCTCCTCATTGGGGAGACAGTGGTATTGAACCAGCTACACCAAGTTTCCCCTCCGGGAGTGTGTAGTATAGATGGTTCCATGTAAATTAAACAGTAATTGGACAAGAAGCCATTTCAAGATGCAAGACTCAGAGTTCCCCATTTAAACCCCTTCCCCTTATTCAGCAGTGAAAGGAATTGAACCCATGATGCTAAGGATCTCAGGGTAGTAACCTTACCACTGTACCATAGAGGGTTTCTTGCCTTTGTTTTGGCCCAATTAATGTTTGGTTTAAAGTGGAACAGCTTCCCAGAGGCAAGACCTCAGGAGCTCCCAGTTGAAACCATGATTCATCATCATCTAGCAGAGGGAGAAATTGAACTAGAAACTCCAAGTTTCCCCATTGGGGGTAGCTTAACAAGTGTAACATAAATGGCTGCTTGTTTTTGTTTTGGCCCAATTACTATTTAAAGTGGAATAGCTTCAAGAGGAAAGATTCAGGAAGCTTCTGATTCAAAGCTGATCACCTCAAGGGGAGATTTGAACCTGCATTATGAAGGCTCCCAGGGTATCAACTCAGCCACAGTGATATAGAGTGCTTAGGGTTTTTGGCTCAATTAAGCTGGTATAGCTTCAAGAGGTAAGACTGAAGGAGCTCCCATTCAAACACCACCTCCTCATTCCATAGCAGGAGGAATTGAATCCACAAATCCACGTCTCACTGAACCCTTCAACTACAAAGGACTCTAATTAAATAATAATTGGGCCAAAGCAAAACAGACAAGTCCTCTACAATAGAGTGGGTGGGCTATTCCCCTGGACTGCTGGAGCTGTGCATTCAATTCTTCCCTCTATCTGATGAGATGCAGGCTCTTGCCTTGGGAAGCTGTTCCACTTTTCTTTGCCTGACCCAATTAACTTAAACTAGCAACTCCTTCCTTCTCTCTTGAAGCTGTTCAACTTTAGTTAATTAATTTTTATCTGCTGCATGGGGAAACTGAACCAGCATTAGCTAAGAGGCCTCAGAAGGAGAAGTCTAACCACTGTACTATAGAGGCTCCTTGGGAAGTTATCAGGCCAATTTATAGTTAAAGTAAAACAGCTTCAAGAGGAAAAACTGAGGGAGCGCCCACTTCAAATCTCTTCTCCTCATCAAGTAAAGGGAAGAATTGAAGCAGGCAGGGTCTTTCATGCACCACATGTTTAGCCTCACCATTATACCATGGAGAGCTTGTCACTTGGACTTTGTCCCCCTTAATATTTCATTCACGTGGAACAGCTTCAAGAGGAAAGACTGAGGAAACTCCCACCTCAGATCCCTTCTGCTCATCAAGTAAAGGGAGGAATTGAAGCCACACAGTCAACATTCCACAGGAATAGTATAACCGCTATACTGCGGAGGGCTTCTCATGTGCTTTGGCCCAATTAATATTTTCTTCAAGTGGAACTGCCTAAAGAGGCAAGCTCACAGGAGCTCCCAGTTCAA
This sequence comes from Gopherus flavomarginatus, assembly GCF_025201925.1. NCBI lineage: Eukaryota > Metazoa > Chordata > Testudines > Testudinidae > Gopherus > Gopherus flavomarginatus. The sequence goes on along the minus strand of NC_066621.1, from coordinate 12,845,117 downwards.
ATTCCTTCTCAGCTGGTAGAGGGAGGAGCCTCTCCAAGAGCCTGCGAGAGTCACGTAACCACTCTACCTCTGAGTGCTACTTGGGCTCACCTTGGCCCAATTAATATTGAATTAAAGTGGAACAACTTCAAGGGGAAAGCCTGAGGGAGCTTCCATTCATGTCATGTCATCTAGAGGGAGAAATGGGAGCTGGGGGTCTCCAACACACCAAATGTGTCCTCTAACTCCCACACTATAGAGGGCTTAATTAACATAGCCCAGCTTCAACTAGAAAAGAACACCTCACAGCGGACTAGCGCTTAATTCAGTTATTGGGCCATATGCATTATATGCTAGCAGATCCATATTCATCTCTCTTCTTTTAAGATAGGCAGGGAATTAAACCATCTGGCATGGTACAGGCCGTGGCCCTGACCACTAAGCTAACAGCAAAATGAAAGATTGCTGTGATCTTCTCCCCTCAGCTGTTTTGTGTGGTGCTGGGCAGGTACCTAGCAATCTCACAAGACATGGTTTAGGCACCTAAGTCAGCTGCCTTCAGGCAAGGATTTCTTGACTGTGGCTTTCAAACAGAGAGCAATGCACCTCACTCCATGAAAGGCAGCACTTAGCATTTCCCTGATCGTTCCCCTCATGTCATCATTTCCTGTTGGCTAGCTTAGGCAGCTCCTAGCCTAGTGTGCTGGCTTTTGTGCATTCCCTGCTTAGGTACCTAGGCTCCCCACTTCAATGAATGGAGCGGGCTAAGTGCCTACGTTAAGCTTCCGGGCATCCATTGTCATTCTAGTGATTTTTCTTGGCATCTAAAAATTAGCTATGGCAATAATCAGTGTTGCCATCCCTAAGGCCCTTTGTAGATCTGGCAGAGGGAGTTATGCCTGCTCTGAGGCCACCTCACACAGCAGTTATGTGCCTCACTTTCCTCTTGCTGCCTGATTAGGACCCTAATACAGTCTATAGTCTTTTGTTTTGGGTGCTCACATGGGATGTGGATAATTGTGGTTCTCGCCCTCTTCTTCTTGATTAGAAGGAATCTGACCACCACTCTTCTACTACTAAAGCAAATGTCCTAAGTGGTGGACTATGCGGTATGCTGGTATGGGGTACTCTTCATTTTTGGTGAAGCTGGTTTCTTTTAATTAACTGTTCATTGGGCCAATATGACTATGAGATGTCCTCTGTAGTATGATGGGTAGGCTACTCCCAATGCTGTTAGAGATCCCCTTCTAGTTTGTAGTTAAGCTCCACACTAGGAATATTGGAGATTTTCCAGTGTGAGTCCATTCAAAAATGATAAAAGAAAAAATAAAACCCTTTATAGGTGAACACATTTCACAAAGTGATCATTGTTTGTCTGACCTATCGGTCCTCGTCCTCAGAAGTAACGTGCACAACACGTTGAACAGACTAGCCTAGGAGCTTAGTTCATAACTCTGCTAGATAGCCTGAACAGCGACACTGGATTTATGGCTTATTACAAGGCTTCTCAAACTGGGAGTCGGGGCCCTGAGGGGGTCACGAGGTTATTACCTGAGAGGTTGCGAGCAGCCAGCCTCCATCCTAAACACTGCTTTGCCCCCAGCGTTTATATATTTAACACCATTATAAAAATTTTTTTTTTAATTTATGGGAGGGGGGTCGCACTCAGAGGCTTGCTGTGTGAAAGGGGTCACCAGTACAAAAGTTTGAGAACCGTTGGCTTATTACAACAAGCTGTAACCCACTGACTCCCTCATTTTGTCCTGTGTTGACAGGCCACTCTGTTTTGCATAAGGAGTTAGCACGTACTCTAAGGGGCCATGGAATATAGTCTGTTTCATCTTGGATTTAGCTGTGATGCTTGGCCTACCTTTCCCAGATCTGAATAAGAGTTCTGCATGGCTGGGAAGCTTGTCTCTGCCGCAGTTTACAATACAAACTTATGTCAATATAACTACATCATTGGGGGCATAGGAAACACACACCCCATAACAACCCAGTTATACCAGCAGAACTCCCAGTGTAGACAGCCCAGTGTCAATGGGAGGAATTCTCCTGTCGACTCAGCTAACTCTTCTTGGGGAGGCGGAGCACTTATAGCTACGAAAGCAGCTCTCCCATCGGCATAGGTAGCATCCTCACTTAAGACTCGTCTCCACTTACAGCAATACAGTCACAGAGCTGTAGTGCTATCTCACCGACAGAAGTCGGTCCATTTCAAGATATTACCTCACCCACCTTGTCTCTCTAACTGCCTGCTGTCATTTATACGCCTGCTTCCATTACCTTCAGCATGAGCACTTTTGAGGGCATAGAGCAGAAACACTCAGGCATGGTCTCACATCAAAGATGTTCCAACCATCTAGTAGGCAGCTACATCTCTGCTGGTTGAGGGCTTTATAAATTACAGGCAGTATTTTGAAACCATAGCCTGACCTAAGTAGCATGTGCTCAGTAACACTAGCAAGAGTTAAATGTAGGTAATGTGGCATCTTTATCCAGAGATACTTGGTTCTTACCACTGTACAATAATGTGCACTATGAATTGTTTGCTAAAACAAAACAAATAAAGAAATGCCACCTTCAATGGCCTCCTTCAGGCAGCACCTAAAAAGTGTATTTTATCAGTCACATATATGGAATCGTACAAGTTCAGTATCTTCCCGTGGCCCCTGTCAGCAATGGATGGGTAGTAGATGGCACGGGACACCTTCTTGCTAAAGCGAGGGTGCTGTCAACTGCTCCAAAAGTCACCCTCCCCCTTGTCCTGTGAGAGTATGTGTGCAGGAAGGAGCTGTGAATGCCGCGGGTATGCTCTTATGCATGCCAGTGTGATAGGGACAAGTGTAGCCATGGAATAGTGAACACATTGGACACAGATTCTGAGGCAGAGTAAAAATGTTTCAACTATCTGCAACTTATTGTGAGCATTTTTCTGAGTAAATATAGCTCAAACTAGTTGTATGTTAGCCATTCGGTAGCTCAGAGTTACAGGTAGGAGTTAATTAAGAATACAGGGCTATACTTTTTTATGAATATACTGTGTGAGTAACAAACTTTGTACAGCCCTGCTACTTAGAGTCATCACTTTTACATTAGTAATGTACATGTATTGCCCTGTGAAATTACAGGTGTACCATGTGTGCTTTAGACTTATGGCTCCATCTGAGCAAATGAGCTCTACTCCTTAATTATACAGCATAGCTGGCTCCATCTGAGCAAATGAGCTCTACTCCTTAATTATACAACATAGCTATCTGAGCTTTTGTCTGCACAACTTCATAAAATAGACAAAACTTCTCTGAAATGAGTCCATTCTGCAAATGATAAATATTTTGATGTATTGTATGGTACAAAGGAGGTCAAACTGTCATGTCGTCATTGTAGACTTTGCCTTTTCTTAAAACCAAAGTAGTACAGGAAAATGCATAAAATACACCACCCCGGGCTAAATAAAACACCAACATTCCAAAACAATGCACTATGTAGTCAAAATAGTTTCTAAATATGATTGAAAGTACTATCTGCCCATTTTGGTCAAAATTAAACTACGATTCTGTAAGTTATAGCCTTTCTGGGATTTTATTATTTTTGCTGATTGGATGCCCAATAATATTTAAACATTACGAGTTATAGAAAAACTGCACCACTTCCAGTCTCTATAGCCACGGTGGTGATGACCACCCGATACAGATTGACCCATTACCTTAAAAAAAAAGTCAATCCTATCATGTCTTTCATCTTTACATCTAAGGCATTAGAAAGTTGCAGGAACGGTCTGGGAAGTTCTGTTTTTGACATTTCAATTGAATGCATCTCATTAGTTTTAAGTGTTTTGTAAAACATCACATGCTTAATGTAATTTTCAGATTTATTTCTTCTCTCCTTTAAAAAGTGCCTCATATCTGCTGGTGATTCGTGGCTTCTTTGTAAAAGAATCAGATATTTTTCCCGCTGTAGTCTGTTTTTTCTGTCTGCGTATCTGTGCTGTTCTTCAGTCAGGCCCAGGCTCTAGCATTCTGGACAACTGTTGGTAGGTTCCACTGTGTGGGAAAGGAAAACAAAAGTACCTTTTCAGTAAATGAGAAAACACCTTTAAGATTTCTGAAGACTTCTGTGGTTTATTTTTAAATGGAATCTAGATATTTAAACTGACAAAAAGTGAAACAGGCCTTCAGCTGACATTAGCCATATACAAAAGTAGGCAGACTATACTTAACTAGTGACACCACACTGATAAGTGAAGAGCAACTATTATTTTTTAGAAGTTGATTTTATAGAATAATTTGTTTTAAAATGTGTAATGTAAAATTACCTTCTTATGTGGTGAAGACTCTTCAATACTTAAATCAACTAAAATGAAATGGTCTCTAATTAAACAATTATAGTAGCAGGATGTGAACGCACATCTCCTCCACCCTATTCACTTCGGAATCTAAGACTATTCCAATTTTAGCATTGGGTGGAGATTGGAAAGTCCTGCACCCATGTAATCACTAAGGATCCTACATCATTCTTAAACTTGAGCAGAAAGCCAGGATTAAATGCTTTAAGTACACGAGTGCCAAATTGACTTCAGTGGGGCCACTCCCATGCTTAAAGTTAAGCACATGCTTAAGTGCTTTGCTGAACTGGGGCCTTGGTGAAATAGCTGCATTTCATCTGCCAGAGAAATGCAGCTAACAGGTATACAGTAAAGTATAATAGAAATGCAGGATTACTATCATGATTCACAGGCAGGCAAACACTACCAGCATAGAGGCCCTTCACAAACATTCTTTTTGGTCTCTCCCTTACAGGTCTTCTATCTATCTTAAAAAGAGAGGGCACATAAGGGGATTGAATCTGTTGTTAGCTTCACAGAAGAAACACAGTTGGTGAATGCTACTGCATGAGCTTACTTATGGTTTTTCATAAGACTTTGGTACATTCCAGATCCCATTATGGAGAACAGCTAGGTGGTTATTCTAGCAGGGTGTCAGCAGCTCTTTAGCAAAAATTAGGAGAAAAGGAACTGGGGAAGGTTGAGGTCTGCAGTGGGCAGGCTGAGTTTCCTTTGATGAGATCTGCAGGGAGAATGGATGTAGGAGTGACCATGACAGATCTTATTTTGTACGCAGAAGTCAGAGAAACACAGAAAACAAGATTAATAGGCAGCAGATTTAGTAATAGTCCAGCAGTGTTAGAACAAAGAAAACCAAGTACTTCTCACAGGGCACAGTCCACCTGAAGAACTTGTTGCCATGGGATGTGGTGAAGGCCAAAAGCATAAGTGGGTTAAAAAATGAATTGGCTAATAGCCATTGATAGACCTATCATCCATGAACTTATCTAAGATGGTCAGTGATACAACCCCATACACTGTATCCCCCTAAACCCCCAACTGCCAGAAGCTGGGACTGGATAACAGGATGGATTATTCAGTAATTGCCCTGTTCTGGTCATTTCTGCTGAAGCATCTGGCACTGACCACTGTCAGACACAGGATACTGGGCTAGGTGGACAATTTGGTCTGACCTAGTATGGCTTGTTTGTATAGCTAGATTGCTTCCTTGCGTTTTGAAAAAGGATGGGGTCTGGAGTAAGTGTGGGGTAGCGGTATTATCCTTCCACCCAATGAAAGCAGTACCCCACATTTCTGTTACCCAGTTCCAGTTTCACACACACACTTTTCCATGAGATGGTAATGTTGTAGTGCATAGGAGCTCCGACGGTACTCTGTGGCCTCCGTTGTTCTAGGCGCTGTGCAAACACATAACAAAAATATGGTCCCTGCCCCAAGGATTTTACAGTCTAAGACAAGAGTTAAAGATGGACAAAGACAGACCAGCGGAGGAGTACAGGGGAATAGATGATATTGGTCAGTATGATGGGCTGTGATCTCAGCCCACCAGCAGCCTAATTATTACCACTTTTTTGGTAGGCAGCATGGCACAGGAGAGATTTGAAGGCAGATAATATGTGCGCATGTTACCTGGGAGCTCCTCCCAACTATGAAGAGCAGTATGGCAAAGGGCACGAAGAAAGGGCGTATTTGAAAATTTAACAGGCGGGCCTTAGAGGCTGGCATCATAGCCTAATTGGAGGTGGGAGTTGACTTTTGAGACTGAATGAGAGATGATAGAGTTGGGATAGGTCATGAAGGGCCCTTGAAAGTGAAGACAAGTAGCTTATGTTCATTACAATGGAGAAGACTGAGCCAGTGGAAGGATGTAACGATCAGAGCATGAGCTAAAGAAATGATCTTTGCAATAGCCTTCTGAATGGTTTTGAGTGGGGCAAGATAGCATTTGTCAAGGCCGGAAAAGGATGTTACAGTAATCATGACATGAGGTGATGAGAGCTTAGACCAGAGTTTTAGCTGTGTGGATGGATGGATGGAAAATCTAAAAGATGTTGTGCAGAAAGGATCTGCAAGACTAAGGCTTTGTCTACACTACCACTTTTGTCGGTGAAACTTTTTGTCCGTCAGGGGTGTGGAAAAAAAAAAATTCTCCCGTGAGGGATATAAGTTTCACCAGCAAAAGTGCTGCTGTCGACAGGAGAAGCTCTGCTGCTGACATAGGTAATGCTGTTGTGGGTAGTTTAAATTGAAGAGCAGCTACACAGTTGTACCACTGTAAGGTCCGTAGTGTAGACATAGCCTTAGACATATCCTGGATGTGAAGACTTAAAAAACAAAGACCTCTCTCCAAGTTCTCCTTTGAATGTTTTAAATCTGACTCAATGAAAATCACTTGAATTCATGTATGTTAATGCAATATTAGGATAAGCTTTTTTTAAAAAGCTTTTCTATAATTAAAACTGAAAAGTATTACACTACATCATTTACTGTTTACCCTTTACTGTTTACGCTGGTAGCAGAAGTTTATTTGGAATCTGAACTTTCAGCATATTAGGTTTCACCATTATTGACAAATGTAACCTACTAGATACTAGAAACCAAGAAATGGCTTTTTTCCAGTTGGAGTTCATATAATTAGGAACATAAGCGCATTAATCTTGAATCATTAGGCAGTTGTGATACCAGTACCTTGCCATCTTTTATCAATTCCAAACCAGCAAATGATAGTCTTCCAGATTTCCTTCCTGTTAATACCATCTGAAAATACAGGAGCAATAAAAATTAATGTTAAAATATCTGGAAGTGAAGACACTTACCTCTTTTGAAACTGCAAAACTCTGATATCTGCCCACCCAATGGTAAGCTGTTTCAAACTTCTAACAAACAAAAAAAACATAGTTTTTCTTAAGATAAGAGAGTCTTAGGAAGAAGAACTTCCGAAAACAAAGAGCCAATTTTCTCTTTGTATTCCATATTTCTTTTCGGTTTTAATCGTGATATTTAGTGAGAAGTTCGTCTATCTTTTTGGGTAACTTACATTTTTTAAGTAAGGAATAAGAAAGTTAAGCGTCTCAGGATACATCTATGCTATAAGCACTACAGTGACACAGCTGCAGCTATGCTGCTGTATTGTAGACACTTGCTAAAGTGACCAAAGGGGATTTTTCATCACTGTAGTAAATCCACCCCCTCAAGAGGAAGTAGCTAGATCAACAAAAGATGTCTAGTAGTAGCTACATCGGGGTGGGCAAAATGTTGGCCCGAGGGCCGTATCTGGGTATGGAAATTATATGGCGGGCCATGAATGCTCACGAAATTGGGAGTGGTGGGTGCAGACTCCATCTGGGGGTGCGGGCTCTGGGATGGGGCTGGGGATGAAGGGTTGGGGATGCAAGAGGGTGCTCCGGGCTGGGACCAAGAGGTTCAGAAGATGGGAGGGAGATCAGGGCTGGGGCAGGAGGTTGGGACACAGGAGGGGATCAGAGGCGCAGGCTCTGGGCAGTGCTTACCTCAAGCAGCTCCCAGAAGCAGCAGCATGTCCCCCGTCCAGCTGCTTCGCAGAGGTGCGGCCAGGTGGCTCTGTGCATTGCCATGTCCACAGGCATCCCCCCTGCAGCTTCCATTGGCTATGGCTCCCAGCCAGTGGGAGTTCTGGGGGCAGGGGCAGCGTGCAGAGTCCCCTGGCTGCCCCTACGCTTAGGAACCAGAAGGGGGACATGCCACTGCTTCCGGGAGTCATGCAGAGCCACAGCACACACGGAGTGGGGCAAGTTCCAGAACCTGCTCGGAGCCTGAGGGCCAGATTAAAATATCTGAAGGGCCAGAGGCGGGCCCCAGGCTGTAGTTTGCCCACCCCTGGTCTACATTATAGGTTAGGTCAGCTTAACTCTCTCTCACAGCAGTAGCTCAATCGATGGGAGAGGTCTCGCCGATTGCCTTGGAGCAGGGTCTCTCAAACATTTTTACTGGTGACCCCTTTCACATAGCAAGCCTCTGAGTGTGACCCACCTTATAAATTGAAAACACTTTTTTTTTTTTAATATATTGAACACCATTATAAATGCTGGAGGGAAAGTGGGGTTTGGGGTGGAGGCTGACAGCTCGCGGCCCCACATGTAATAACCTCACAAACCCCTGAGGGGTTCCGACCCCCAGTTTGAGAACCCCTGCCTTAGAGCAGCGACACTAGCAGCACAACTGCATTGCTACAGCTGGGCCATTGTAAGCTCTCTAGCGTAGCCATAGCTTACGTTTCCCACTATCCTATTGCAAGCGCATGACAGTACAGAGACCGTTATGAATACTGTGATTCCTTGATTTGTCTGTGACTTCTCTGTATTTGACTTCCTGCAGGAAGGCTCTAGGTGAGTGGGTTGCTAACCATCAGGAGGGGAGGCCCCATGAGATGTTGAAAGGAAGCCTGCCTGTCACAAGGTATACCACTCACCTCTGGGCTGGTGCCTCCTCCTGATACTCTGGGGATTAGCTCAAGGACAACCCCTGCCCTACAGTTCACACACTGTCACTCCATCTGCCTGTAGCTCCTCCTGCAGCCTCAGGAACCATAGTGTCCTTCATGGCTCAACCCTCCAGCCTGGTCACTGACTGTGCTCCCCACTTCCAGGGATGGTTTAGCCATCAGTAATCATAGGCAGTTCTCTCGCTCACTGCCTCAGTACCATTCACCCAGTGGCTTGTAGGGGAATCTGGGCTCGCCCTCTATTCTGGGTTCTAGCCCAGGGATCCTCAGCTCAGCAGTCTGGGCCTTCTCTCTCTGGTGTGTCTCCTCTATCGCTGGGCTACTTCCTATTTTCGGTTCCCTTTTCCTTCCTAGGCCTATCAGTTCCCAAAAGTCTTTTCCCAGGAAGTGACTGCAGTCTCCACTCACTCCTCCCTTTCTCCTGAGAATATCTGTCTTTCAGTTCTGGGCTTTATAGGGCCCACCTATTCCTGCTCAGCTGAGCCTCTTTAATGAGCTGCCAATATTTTTCTCCTGCAAAAACAGATTGTGGAATCTGTGTGAACAGTCACTCAAAGAACAATTTGTACACGTGCACCCCATGGGTTGAAAATCCAGTTCTTTTTGGCTCACAGTGTCCATTTAGCTGCACCTGTGCCCTTTTCCACCACTTCCCTCCCCAGAGGGTACAAAGGGTGGAGTGGGCCCAGCCACCTCTCACTTTCTTCTTACTTCCCATGGCTGCAAGACAGAACTCCACACACTGGCTTTTCTCTCTGCTACCTCCAAGAAAGTGAACAGAAGATATCAGTGTGATATTCCTGAGGATACAGTCTGGACAGATGGTCAACTGTGTCCCCTCAATTCTCCAGTCTGAGATGCCTTGTACACTGTTTTGCTGCGAGAACAACCACTCGTGGCCAGATCACACATAGCCTCAAGCATGCAAAATCACGCCCAGCTGAATTACACGAATGCTCTGGCCAGCTATTCCTGAATTACTTACAGGGCACCACCAGCAACTTCCCAGTCCCAAATCTTGCCCCTGAAATGTTTTCTTGTACTGCCAAGCTCTCTACTGAACAATGCAAGCTCACAAAGTTCATCATTTCATCCAGTGGAAAATGATGTGCACAAATCTTGTTCTCTCTAGTGGAGATTACCAAATACTTCAATCCAAACACACTGATTTTGATATCTGCAGGTAATAAACTTGTTTTATTGTTTTAAGCATGCTTAAGTTTGTGAAATTAGGTATTAGTTTGCAAGTAATGAAGCATAAAAATCAGAATTGGTTACAAAAAAAGAAGTAAAAAGTAAAATGCAATCGCTTAAAAGCAAAAAGGTTTGCCTCCCTGCCAGCTTATAGCCATTTGGCTAGATTGCTTCAGCTAGGACCTCCCCCTGGTTCAGTGGGCTTCCTTTAGGTTTCAAACATTATTGATGTCATTAGTGGAGAGAGGTGATATGGGAGCTTCTGTTTTTCAGTCTTGTATCCTTCTCCCTTCTTTGAGGCCTATCTACAGCTGGGGTTCAGGCAACAGTCTGTTTACCTACTGGCAATGGAACAACTGAGGGCTTTCCATGTAAAATTCTAGCTCAGGGGTCAGCAACCTTTCAGAAGTGGTGTGCTGAGTCTTCATTTAATCACTCTAATTTAAGGTTTTGCGTGCCAGTAATACATTTAAATGTTTTTAGAAGGCCTCTTTCTGTAAGTCTATAATATATAACTAACTAACTAAACTATTATTTACTTTACTTTACATTGTAAATGAAGCTTCTCAAACATTTTAAAAACCTTGTGGTATGTAGAGCCCCCCTGGACTGGTGGCCAGGACCCAGGCAGTGTGAGTGCCACTGAAAATCAGGTTGTGTGCTGCCTTTGACACACATGCCATAGGTTGCCTACTCTTGTTCTAGCTCATGCTCTTCTTCCTGCCAGAGAATGGCCACATGGTAGTAGTCCATTTGATTAGGTTTGGGCCTGTTTTTCTAACTTTTGGAACATGTCACAGCAACGTTATACAGTAGAATCTTCTAACGTTACATACGATGTTGCCACACATTTTGCCAGGGCAATAAGGTCCAGCAGATTGAGTTTTCACATGATGCCTTGTGATGGGGTCTATCTACACCGCACTGGGCCCCCAGGGGTCAACTGTGCATTGCTGGCTGAGGAAGCCACACCCCTCCATCCCTGCTGAGCATGCTCAGCCTGGAGACAGGGTATAAAGGAAAGCAGCCCAACTGAGCTGAGCTGGACTGCTGAGGAGAAAAGATGTATATTGTGAGCTTCCTCCATGGACCTGTGGCAGCCCCAGGTTAAAGAGGCTAGGCATGCTGAACCCCAGAGGGACACTGGGCAGCCAGTGATTATCTGGGAGGGGACTGAGTTGCTGTAGACCTTGCCAGCAGATGACCCCAGAGCACCCATGGACTGCTGTACTAGGAGACCAGGTAGGAAGTCGCCCAGGGGAAATAGACACTAGTCTGGTCATAGGACTGAAAAATTTCACTGTTTTGGGCAGATTCCTGCTGACCCAGTGGCACAACACTCTGCCACTGTTAGGGCCCTGGGCTGGGTCCCAGTGGAGTAGGATGGGCCTGTGTCCCCCTGCTGCTAGCCCCCACTGGGGTGGCAATTCCCCCAGCTTAGACCTAGAGGGTTGCTGTCGTCCCCACTCACCAGAGTCGGAATGCTAGACAATTGAGACTGTGTGTGTGTTTGCTGCTTTTCCCTGACTGAGGGCCTGAGATGGTGGTGCAATCTACCGTGACCGGTAGGTCATGCTGCCCTGGTAGCAGGCCCTAGGGGACTCTGACTGCTAGGTCTCATAGTCTTGTTTTGTGTTAAGCTGTCAGACTCTAGCAGTTGAGGTGTAAGGTCTGCTGACTATATATGACCAGACACCCCTTGATGGGATTTATCTACCTAGGATATTCCTCAAAAGGCATCCTTTGTACAAAATTAATCGTCATTTTGTAAGAAGAATGGATGTGGTGTGCAGACTGTCAATCAGGTCCCGTCCAAGAAGCTTACATATTTTTGAGCTACCTATACCTGGCTCTGTGGTTGTACGAGATGTACAGTACAGGACAAAACGATATGGTCCTCTGAAGTCCACCCTCAAGAGAGACTCCTTGCCTCCTCTCTGAAAAGCGTGACTTGTTTGGCTGAAAGGCCGGTTCTTCACAAGCCTACAAATGAGGGTAGTAACTTGAAGTTACTAAGCATTACTGGGGCTGGGGCGTGGAGGGGGGTTAAACTGGGATTAACTGCCTGTTTTTAGTTCTTCCTTGTGTTCCTTGGATAGCTTATCCACAAAAACACTTATCCAGTCTGCAGAGATGTTCTGGCAGTTTTATACTCTGCCATGTGTCTGACACGGCAGTGCGAGTGTTGGCCATTGGAATCTCTGAGAAATTGCCATGATTGCAACCCTCAAGGATTCCAAGAGGCAAAAATTGAAGACCGTCCGATTGAGGGCAACACCATATTCTGAAGGATTGATTGCAGGGCTGCTCCGAGCCCTAAGGAGTGCAGTGTCCCAACCCTTAAGAGAACGACAAAAACTGCCATAGTTCAGGCAGTGCTCCCTGATTCTCTGCTTTTTCTTCAGAGGCTCGGAGCTTTCACCAGAGGCAACCTCTGCAATTTCCTCAGCTGCTCCGCAGTCTGGGGCTTTGAACAGACAGCCCCCATTCCCCACTAATGTGGAGTCCTAGTCTTCTGGGATTCTGTATCTTCCAACCATCTCTCAGTTCATTTGGTCTGCACGATCTTTATGCCCTGGGTGTGGTCAGTGATTGATCAAGGATCCAGGTATGGCCCCAACAGATACTGCTAGCCAAAAGGATTCCAATCTCTCTAAGGCGTGATGTTCCTGTGCACCAAGAGTGGAATCTGTGTCCAACACATCTTGAACCATAAATACTGTAGATAAAGTAGCTATTCCTTTACTGCAGAGTAAGCATCATAATTAAGCATCATTTAATGGAAAGTTGCGGTCTGATGTGCAGCCTTATGCTTCTGTCGATTTCTTGTTTGCATAAGTAGACTAGTCAAAATGCTACAGATGTAGACAAATGCCCTCGAAAGTGGAGTTGTCACACTGTGATCGTGTGAAGGAGCAGATCAAGAAAAAGGGGAGAGAATAAAATAAAAAAAAAATTAGAAATCATCCCATTACTTAACGAGATCCTTGTTGATTAGACTTGAATCAAATTGCTGCTTGTGGTTGGACATGCAGTTAAGGGGCCAGTATCTCTGAAAATTGCATGCCACGGTGGCAGATAACACTTGCTTTCAGATTTTGAGTTCTGTTGATCTTGACATTGCTTAACTAGTCATGCTTGTTCTGTGGATTTTAGATATTTACTTAAAAAGAACGTCTTAACACAGTATTGTATGTTCGTTTTTCTTACCTTGTGCCTCACAGGTTGGTAGTGCCAGCTACTCTTTGTACTCCTTGTTTTAAGATTTCAAGCTGGGGTTTCAAAAGGGCCTAAGTAAATGCTATGCCCAGAACCCATTGAAACTTTGCTAGGCTCTTTTGAAAATCCCAGCCTCTGTCAGTTAAGGCTCAGTCAAAATACAAATATAAACTCAGAGTGTATGGGTTTTTTCCAAAGTTACAATGTTTATTTTTTTATATAGGTAATTGTGGTGCCCCACCAAGGCTAAGCTTTGCCGAGCTGCGGGATGAGTTTAAGACCCAGACAAACTTTACAGTTGGGACCACAGTGAGATACAGCTGCCGCTCAGGATACCAAAAAGTCTCTGGAGAGTCACCCATTCTTATTTGTGGAAATGAATCCGTGTGGTCAGAACCCAAAGAGTTTTGTCGAGGTAAGGTTTTTCTCCTCTCTGCCACCCCTCCACACTCTGGGGTCAGAAAACACTTAACAGCTTAAAAGTTCTTCTGGACTGGAATAAAGATTTTGTAACATTTGATTATATGGAGCTTGAAAGGGACACTGTTTTTCAAACAGAATTGTTTGTTTTTAGGGGGAGCATAAAGCTCCCCTAAAGACTCAGATGTAAAACTGTAACACACAAGATGAAATTCTGGTTTACTTGAAGTCAGTGGCAACACTTCCATTCAGTAGGGCCAGGATTGCACATGGATATTACTGAAGACATTGCATGTAGTTATTGATAAAAGCATGCCAAGCCCATGACTTGGTGATATCAGTTAATCAGTATCACTATCACAGAAATGCCAAATTGTTTTCCTTTCTCAAGGAAAGCACAGCTGTTCACACAGCACTCCCAGCCTACAGAGAAAGAAAACGTTGGGTATAATTCTTTAGCTCTAACATCCTTCTGGAAAGTATAAGTGCATCTTTCAGGATAGAGCTCTTTAAGTCAGCCACAATTTTTGGCATCTGGTTGTATTATCTTCTGTGTAATTCACTTGATTTGGGTTCCTAGTAATTTGAAAGTCATATGGTTTATTTGCAGGACTCAGTCTGTAGCCTGGCAATGTGATATCCCTATTGTTTATAAGCTATTATTTCACTAAAAGGGCACTGGTCTTCTCCATTCCACTCAAACGCCACAATATGTAAATTTATCACATTTGAGGGCCTTTTTCTTGTCTTCATAGGCTTTTTTAATTAACGTAACACTTAGATTTTTCTTTCTATGTTCTGCAGTAAATGACCCACATTTTCCTATGTGACTAATGTAAAGCTAATTCCTATTTTATTCTCTTTTTAGGGAAATCATGTGGACATCCAGGAGACCTAGGTAATGGCATGGTTCATATCACAGATCTCCTCTTTGGTTCAAGCGTTACATTTTCTTGTGACAAAGGGTAAGGATGTCAAAGTGAGGTTTTTTTTTCCGGTACTTTTCTCCTTCCTCCGTAGACATTTGTACTGACTAGATAGCAAATTATGACAAATCTTCAGGAGGATATTCTGGAGTAAGAAGTTTCAGAAATAAATAGCTGAAACTTTTTAGCTGTTCTGCAATTTCAATGTAAAGAAGGTTGGGTTAGTATTTCCATTGTGTGGACCTACTTTCTTTCTTCCTTTTTTTTTTTTTTTTTTTTTTTAGTATCTTGTATTCAAATATGAAAAGACTTGCTTTCAAATCTTGGAGTGACTTTTTTTAAATAGGCCCCCCCAAAAACTTTTTTTAATACCCCCCCTTTATAAAAATTTCTCAGATTATCTATAACAAAATATAAACATCAAAAATAATTGTATAATATGTACAAACATCTATAAAGTTAATACAAATTACAAAATTCTGCCTCGTCTCTTTCTAGATGTTTGGGATATAGGGTCATGCATCAAACAGAATGCACTGAGCTCGTAAACTTGAGTGTTCTGAATTTGGTAGCCATTATTTTTCTCCTCCTACAGTATCTTTGGCATTGCTGTGGTAATTTTCAAAGAATCAGCAATGGTGATTGGGGTATCTATAATATGTAAATCTCAGATGTTGATCCTTCTGTTAGCTGGAGTCACTTTTCTCACTTGCTATTTTGTAGCTTTGATCAGAATACTTATCATTCTCATTGTAAGACAAGAGTTACTTATTTTGCTGTCACCTAAAATTCAGTGTGTCATTGCCCTCTGCTGGCAGAACAGAAGTATATTCCAAATATTTGAGCTGACGGTTTAGAAGTTAAGTAAATTAAGAAATCTTGCCTTTTAAAAAAAATGTTCTTGTTTAGGTTCAGATTAGTTGGACACAAAACTAGTCAGTGTGTGATTGATGGAACCGGGGTTACATGGAATCATGAAATTCCATTTTGTGAAGGTAAGTGGATTTTATACATTCTGTTCTGGTTATGCCAGTTCATGCAACTAGCTTTGGTAAATTGTGCTTTAAGATGAATTCACCAGTAAAGAAAAGTTTTTTGTTAAAATATTCAGTCTTGTGTTTATTTCACCATTTTAAAAGCTAATGGAGGTTCCAGTCTGAGGAATACTATGTTGAAAATGCCCAAAGATTACTGATAGCTAGCTCATATGGGTCAAAATCACTCACTTATTGAAAATCAGGAGTAAACTGTACCTGTTGAATAACTGGTAACACAACTGTCAACTTGTGATTGATGCGTGGCCATAAATTCCATCTAGGCTATTAAATTCATTTTGTCTAAATTACATTGAAGAAAATGGTTTTAAAACTGATTTGTTTCTGACTGATTTTAGGTGAACAGGATATGTTTTCATGTATAATCCTGATACTCAATAATCCTATGTTACTTCCTTTGTATCACAGTAGGCTTTTTTTCCCCATGACTTATTTGTAGAAAATGTGATGAATTAAACTTTTGTTTTGCTGTGTTCTTCAGATTTATTGCATGTGGGAGCTAAAGCCATGCTTGCTTTTTTCAGACTCTTACGACAAAATTTCCATTAAATGCCATATACACTTATGGCACTGGAGGAATAAAATGTATGCAAAAAGAATTTCAATAACAACAGCAAATAGATTTTAATGGAAGGCTAGTCATTCTGGACTAAGTTTTTTAGAGTTTTGCATACATTAAGGGCTTGTTCTTTTAATAGTTATTTTTGAATCCTTATAAGGAAAAGGTTTCCAATATAACTTCACCATATACAGAGGTTAATCAAGCACAGAGGCTAACTGCATTTCTTGCAAAAGTTGTATTACACCGTTTCCTTGTAATGTCCATAACTTTTACGGTTTTACTTCAGATGTCTAGTTTCCTATGTAATAGAAAAGCTTGTTATCAAAATACACTCAGGCTTTCCAATATCTAAATATCAGGAAGATGTTAAAATAATATTAACTTTCCTTCAGAAGGCACTGAGAAAACAAGTCAGTGATTTCTAGTGCAAATGCATCTACTTTTTTCAGGTTTTCAGAGACGTCTTTTTTCTCTGTTCATCTACCACCTAAGCATCTCCTTCCCCATTATGCTGCTAACATAAAATTGTATGTATTTACATCTCCATTTTCTCCTTTACTGACCTTTTTGGTGGTAGTTTTGCACTTGTTATACCACAAACCCCCATTATCAAATAGTTTAAAAAAAAAAAATTGATTTCACTCAATCCACTAAAGTGTAGTACACTCATCAAATGGGTCGGATCGCAAGCTTACATGCATTGGATCTTTTGGAAATCCCCTTGCCTTGAATAATATTGCTGTAAAAATCAGTAGGGTTCTGTAATGTTTTGCAGTAGCCTGAATGACCATTGCCCTGTTGCCTGTAGACATTGTACCTTGTTGCTTGTCAGGTTTTCTCCCTTCCATTAAATGCTTCTTTCTTTACTTTTAATATTTTCCAGAAATTCCATGTCTTCCACCTAAAGAAATAGACAATGGGAAGTACTTTGGTGACCCTAATAATCACTACACCTATGGATCAACAGTCACTTACAGCTGTAACGCTGTACCAAGAGGCACAGACTCTTTCTCACTTATTGGAGAGGCATCTATTCATTGTACATCTGATGAAGAGCAAAATGGAGTTTGGAGTGGAGAGCCCCCTGAGTGCAAAGGTCAATATTTTTTGTAGGTTCTGTAAAAATCATACCAAAAGGATACTCAGGTTTAAGAATAACTATCTCATCTGGATTAAATAGGGCGCCCCACATATCTTGTTTGTGTGTTGTCCTTAACTTTGAATTCCTTTGCTTCTGTGGTATTGTTTCAAATCCTGAACCTTCACATATCACATTTCTTAGTTGTTCAGAGGGGTATCCCTGCCTAGTTTCTTGCTGTTTAGTAATGTTTTCAGATATGTGGCATCAGTAGATATGTAGTTTCCTTTAAAAATCCCCAATGCTAGATAGTCGTCTGTCTTCCACTGAGTTTTTAGTCTGGGGGAAAAAAAAAATCAACAATATAGAACTGCATGGGATAGGAGGACAAATACAGTTTTTGCAGCTAAAACCTTGTAGTGTATCCTTTCAGAACTTTAAAAGGAGTGGTAAAGATCTCTCAGCTCAGTTTTCATCTCCCATTTGCATGATATAGATCAGTGGTCTCCAAACTTTTTTGATCGCGTACCCCATCAGTACAAAATTTTTGAGCACGCACCCCCTGGCCAAACTGTCAAAGCAGCAAAAAAAAAAAAGAAAAAAAAAAAAAGCTTCTCAGACTCCTGGCCGAACTGCTGGAGAGGGGGAGGGTGGAGAAAAAGCCGCTCGGACTCCCGGCCAAACTGCTGATGGGGGGGACAGGACGGCACTGCTCTGAGGGTGCTCCTCCTGCTGTGCACCCTGAAAGATCCTCTTGCGCACCCCCGCGGTGTGCACACCCCACTTTGGAGACCACTGATATAGATTATGACACAAAAAAGATTGTCATAGGGCAGGGTTCCCTCATCCTGGATTCCTTGCTGCAAACAGTCCTCAAGCGCTCCTTTGGCAAGCTCAACATCATGTGCTTGTATGTATACTGTGCAACAACAATAGAAGCTCCCCACAGCACAAGGCTCTTACCTTCTCCCTAGGGACAGGTTGAGAGATCTTATCTCCTTGTGATCCTGGACTACCTCTCTTCCTGTCCTCAGCTGGTGAGCTAAACCACCCTATTAACTGATCAATCACCCAGTCCTTAACCAATTATCTCTCCAGTTTGCCCCATGTGGGGTCACTTTCCAGGTCCCCAAACTGGTGAGTCAGCAGTAGTCTACTCCCATTCTAACACAGATGTTATCTTTGTATTTCACTTGACTTTAAACAATGGTATGACATCAGCACTTGACAGATATGTAGGCACGTTGCTTAATGCTTGAATGGAAGGCAGTCTGCTATTAAGATTAGCATGGTATTCTAACTTATGTAGAATAGAATCTTAATGAGCCCAACTGGCCAATCCCAAACTGATTTCCAAGCTCTGTCACTAATACAAACATTGTCCAAATCTCCCTTTTCTTTGTAGTAGCGTTGGATGAGGTAGCTTTGTGTTGCTGTCCAGTTGAGCAAATCTCATCCTCTCCAAGGGATAATGAACTAGTATAAAGACAGAAGGGACAAGTGAAATTATCATTGGCCTACTTAGAGTGTCACAAATAGCAAGGTTAAGGAAGAAATTCCTGTAGGTTCACTACAACCATGCTGTTTCTTGGACTTATTAAATCACATAACCCTATAGCTAATTGCACTCATATTTTACATCTGTATGCCTCTGTTCAGTTACTTAGTTGAAGGCTCATTTTGATATATGTAAAACATGATTTTTTTTCCTTGTCTAGCTGCTAGGCGGCTGTTGTGGAAATAAACGTTAAACTTAGGTCAGGGGGAGGAGAAGGGGATGCAGAATTACAGCCACCATTTATTAAAAAAATGTAAAGAGGTGCTAGTCACATGTTTTAGGGTTTAATTTCATCTCTAGAAGATGAGTTTTTCACATTCTTATCCATTTTCAGTGGTCAAGTGCAGCAATGTAGAAGTTGAAAATGGGAGAAAACAAAGTGGATTTGGTCCTTCCTATACATATAAAGACGCCATTACATTTGGATGTGATGCTGACTACTTCTTGGTTGGCAGTAATGTGATTATATGCCAAGCGAATGGTTCATGGACTCCTGCAAAACCAACTTGTGAGAAAAGTAAGTGCAAATGGGATTTGATGAGAGGTCAACTTCCCTTACACGTTGCGCACACAGCATTATAAAAATCACACTTGTTCTTCCAAGACTTGGTTGGACTATAAGGTTGTTTACAGTGAAGAAAGGAAGTGCAAATTTTAGACCTAACATGGGCTTTCTCCAGAGCTCCTAAGGGAGTTCACCTCTACTAGCTGGTTTGTTTGTAGGCATTCTGACACTTCAGTAGTACAAATAGTTGCATCTATTGAGAAATACCAACACTCAGTTGTATTTGTCAACTATTGGCAGCTGAGCACATGATGTGTAATTCTCTGGAGTAGTTTCCTGTAGATATTGAAGAGGAACAGGGTTAGCATGGATCCCTGTGGAATCTCACAGGTGAGGGCCCTCCAGTAGGAGGAGCAATTAGCCATCAGCAATTGAGTTTCAACCGCTTGACTACTGAGTCATCTGCTCCTGCTGTGTCACGTAGATGGGTTAGCTGGTTGCTTATGGTCCACTGTGTCAGAGGCAGCATAGCGGTAATGTAATATGAGCAAATCTTGCCTATGTCCACGATCACAAGAAGTTTGTCATCTTGTGCCCTTAGAACAGTCTCTGTGCTATGTCCTGGTCCAAGCCCTATTAATGAGGCCTCCTGGTCACATGCTTTTGGAACTTCCAGAACACATTTCTTCTACTTTGATTTGTAAAAATGTATTTATTTTTTACTACAGTACCTCCAAGTGTATGTGGCACTCCACCGTTCTCAAATGGAAAAATATTTCCATCAAAACCTCAATATGTCACTGGAGATGGTATTACCTTGACATGTGAGGCGAATTATGTCTTGTTTGATGGTGCAAAATCAAAGACTGTTCACTGCAAAGGCAACAATGTGTGGGATCCTCCTGTACAAACTTGTCAACGTAAGTCTAGATAAGACTGTCGTGGCCTTTCCACAGCTGCTTCACAGGCATGTGCGTTAACACAGATGCTGCTTCTGCAGATTCTAGGCGTTTGGAAACATTGCCATTAAACTCAAGTTTAAGATAAATAGCTTTTAATTGTCAGCCGTTAGGGTTTCCGCGTTGAGGGGGGAGTTTAAGGTTTTGATTTTATGTTTCAATGTGTGCAGTGGTTACTATGTAAGTTATTTTGCCCAGGAATGGGATGCTGAAGAGGTTTTCAGGGTCCAGTTATGGTTTCTTGAGGATCGAGAAGGTACTGTTTCTTGCAAGGGGCTTGGTAGTTATGGAAATATGCTTCTCTCCGAGAAGTACTAAGTAGTAGCCATAGTTCCCTACTGGCCGTTACTAGCCAGGAAGACCATGGACCCATTTCGCAGCTTGTGGTTTAAATATTTTTCAGGGTTTCTTGAGCTATGGCGTACGTGATGGAGTCTGATGGCGTGTATTGCACCCTCAGCAAGTTTGCAGTGACACTAAACTGGAAGGAGTGGTAGATATGCTGGAGGGTAGGAATAGGATACAGAGTGACCTAGGAAAATTAGAAGATTGCACTTGAACCTCAGATTTCTTCTGGCACAGAGTCTTGCACTTAGGACGGAAGAGTCCTGTGCACTGCTCCAGGCTAGGGATGGAGTGGCTAGGCAGGAGTTCTATACAAAAGGACTTGGGGATTACAGTGAACGAGAAACTGGATATGAGTCAACGGTGTGCCCTTGTTGCCAAGCAGGCTGACTGTATTTTGGGCTGTACAAGTAGCACTGTCAGCAGATCAAGAGACATGATCATTCCCCTCTATTTGGCATTGGTGAGGCCTCCTCTGGAGTACTGTGTCCAGTTTTGGGCCCCACACTACAAGAAGGATGTAGAAAAATTTGAGAGTCCAGCAGAGGGCAACAAATGATTTAGGGGGCTGGAGCACATGACTTTGAGGAGAGGCTGAGGGAACTGGGATTGTTTAGTCTGCAGAAGAGAAGAATGAAGGGGGGATTTGATAGCTGCTTTCAACTACCTCAAAGGGGATTCCAAAGAGGATGGATCTAGACTGGTCTCAGTGGTACCAAATGACAGAACAAGGAGTAATGGTCTCAAGTTGCAGTGGGGGAGGTTTTGGCTGGACAGTAGGGAAAAACTTTTTCACTAGGAGGGTGGAGAAGCACTGGAATGGGTTACCTAGGGAGGTGGTGGAATCTCCTTCCTTAGGGGTTTTTAAGGTCAGACTTGACAAAGCCCTGGCTGAGATGATTTATATATGATTTATATATAGGGATTGGTCCTGCTTTGAGCATGGTGTTGGACTAGACCTCCTGAGGTCCCTCCCAACCCTGATATTCTATGGTTCCTCCTGTTGGGTTGTGGAGTGGATAATATGATCTGGTCAAATGGGATTTGTCTTTCCCAGTAAAGCTTGACTGTGAGATTATATACATATACACACAATATATATATATATATATAATCAATGAAGTAAGCTGAGAGCTCTTGGTAATGGTCAGTGCTTGGGTCTGATGCCTGGGCTGATTAACCCGATGGCTATTAGAAATAATCACAGCTAGCAGAGCTAAGACTCGCTGATGACAGAGTAGAATGCTCTTTGCTGCCTTCACTGCAATGACAGTTATGGAAGAACCAATGCTGCTGGTAGGTGGCTTCAAAATATTTTTTATTCACTTGTGTGCTCTATCTGCCATAGTTAATCTGTGGACCATCTTGGTGGTGGAGGAATTGAGCAGCTTGGGGCCAAGGCATTTGTGACAGTGGACGTTAGATGCACTAACTCACTGGCAGCTTGGCCTTGCACGAGTGACTTATGCAAGTTTAAAACCTGGAAAGTTCAGGAGTCTTTAGGGGCATACTAGCTGTGGTTTTTCACTGCCCTGGTGAGAAGCAGGAAGGCTCTGATCTTTCCTGGTCTGACCACCTCCTCATCCAGGCAGAGTAGCATGTTGGTGGTGTCTCCAGTAGCCACTGCTAGGCTCAAGATATGCAGCCAGACATCGTTAGAGCCTATGTGGGCCCAGAGACTGCCCTGAAGAATCCCACGTAGGGCAAGAGAACACACAGTTGTATAGCATTTGCATTGTCTGAGATCATTAGGACAAGAAATCTTCAGCCCTTGTCCACCACATCGAGTTCAAACTTAGCTTTCAAGGCTGTACAGAGTTCTCCCTTGCTTATCTGTCCTCTCATTTCGTCACTCCATGCACTTCATCAGTGATGATCGCCTTGGTGCCCTGTGTGACTGCCTTTCTAGCAACTATCTGTATATTGTACCTATAAACCATCTTCCTTGAGCTGGTCTGGCAAGACCTCCTTAAGCAAGGAGGTTACTTACCTGAGTTTCTGGTAAGCATATTAGAAGGGCCTCCTAAAGAGAGATTTGCATATGTCTTTTAGAACATCAGCTCTTTGGGCCATTGTCTTTGCCTTTACAACAGAAGGGGAGAGATTAGTAGTTATTCCCTGCCACTGCCCTTGTCAAAGGACAGTACATTGAGCTGTCTTGTGAATGATAGTTACCCAGCTTCTGGGTTGTATGTCCATGGCCAGACAAGATAAGAGATTTATTAAATTAATAAGTCACTACTACAAATATTTACTTAAAATAAGAGTCCAGGGCATGTCACCCCTTTATTTTTACTACAGTAATTCCAAGCGTATGCAGTGCCCCAGCATTCCCAAATGGAAAAATACTTCCATCAAAACCTCAATATGTCACTGGAGATGGGATTACCTTGACCTGTGAGGAAAATTATGTCTTGCTCCATGGTGAAAAATCAATGACTGTTCACTGTGAAGGAAACAATGTGTGGGACCCTCCTGTACAAACTTGCCTACGTAAGTCTAGAGAAAGCTGTCACGTTCCTGCTTCAGAGGCACATGCATTAACACAGATGTAGCTTTTGCAAAGTCTAGGCATGAGGAAAGTTTTTTACCTCTTACAAGGTAAATGCAGTTTCTGTACTGGAGGTGGAGTTAACATTTGTTTTACCTTTTAAACGGACTGAGTGACAAGTATCTAAGAGGTTCTGAAACCATGTGCTTTCATGTCCTCTTAGATCTGTGGCAAAGGGCTTTTGTTCACAGGCGCACTGCAGATATGTAATGTCTGTTGTCTACATCAAGATGCTTCACAGATGATAAAGCAAGTGTGGAATGGGGGGGGGGGTATACAGATTTTTTTAAATTGTGTATTTAAACAGTTAACAAAGCCAAACAAAAAACTTGAATTGTGCCTGTGCTATGTCCCACCCTTTAAAAGAGTTTATATTTTAGTCATTTTACATAAAGTATGTGGGATTTAATTTTCATTTAATAGATGCCCTTTATGTAGCTTTAAGGTACCAACAATTAAGTGAATGGAATATTTAGTAAGTGGAACTTTCACACTAGTTCTGGCTCTTTTTCCTTTGTCTGATTTTTTTTTTTTTTTTTTTTTTTTTTTCCAGAAAGCCCCAATGCCAAGAGCACCAAGAATGCACTCCCCAAAAGGGGAGTGCATGCTGTAATCTTCATATTGGAGGGGAATAAACTTTTAAAGCTGTTTGTCATGTCACTTAATAGTTTGAGAAATTTTCTGTCCTAGTACTTTAATAAAGCTCCTTGTCTGTTGATGGAGATTAGCTCCACACTGTATGAAGGGCTGGCTATTTTAACTCTTCCAGTGCTTCTCATTACCCATCTGTTTTGTTTGTTAGGATAAGCATTGTATAAATGCCTATAAACATAGTAAATCACTGGAAATAAACAGGTCATGAGACTGTAAGATTCCTGTCTATGCATCGGTTTACTGAAGGAGTGGAAAACAGCCACATTACAAAGTACTCAAACATGAAAAATGTTGAGTAAGTTATGGAACAGGTCCTCTGAAATGTGCTTAGTTCTTACCATATTGGAGCTTTCTGCTACTTTTAAGACGTGTTTGCTGTCTTTATTTTAAAATGCGTGTGACTGCAAATATTTTTAAAATGGACAGCCTAATCTCTCTTGCACATGGGTTTTGTATTACTTCGTTTTAACAAGTGTTTTTTCACGTTTTTATCGTCAGATGTTTGTCCAGACCTGGTCATCCCTCATGGAACAGTGAAGTCTGGAGCAAAACTTCTCTATGTTGTTGGAGATCATGTTACAATTGAATGTTCTACGTTCCACGCAATGCATGGTGAACCTAATATTCAGTGCACTGATGAATTTCAGTGGAAGCCTGCAATTCCAGAATGTAAACTACGTAAGTATAAATGTAACATTCTAAAAAATGGTCCCAAAAATATATTCCATATTGTGTGACACCCAAATGCTATCTGGGATTCAGGAAGTTGTCACTTGGAGACACGTTTTTCCATTGAAGAGATGTTGTTAATGCACCTTGTTTAAGGAGTTTTGGGGTTAGACACAGCTATTCCCTTTGTATTCTTGAGATTTTATTATATATTACCCTTCTATTCGATTTTTTTATCTAGACACAGTACCTGGAAGACTATTCAGTTTGTCTTATTTTTAATTGCTGCTTGTCCTAATGTAACACTTTTGCTAGATTTTCTTGGAGACAATCCAGTAGAGATTATACAAGTCTACAGTCAGGTGTACACGTATTAATTACCATGCATGCTCTTAAATTGAATTCACTTTTTTGTTTACTCTAGGTGTGTACATCATTATCATCATTATTATTATCGGTAAGTACCTTAGTAACACCAAATGAGAGACAGAAGTAAAATACTGATTCTAGACATGTACAATGATTTGAAATAGTGAAGTTTGTTTTATTTCATAACTGCAAGAACCTACAGTGATTTGGGTGTTTACAGCATTACAAAGGAGTATGCATGTAATTCAATGACAGGGAAAGTTCCTGAAAAAACTGATTAGGTGTATTAGCATCAACTGCTATAAATCATAGTTTTAATGTAAAGTGGAGTTTTTCTTTTGTCATCTATAATAATCGGTGGGCTAAGTTCTGCAAAGAATTTGAAGCACACTTTTAGCTTTGTATTGGAACCTGTGGGGTTTTGTTGGAACTATAATTAGGCAGTAACAGGTCCACAATCAAGCAGCTGTGCCTCCCTATCTTACAAAAGATTTTTCTCTCCTCTCACTCCTTCTTTAGCACTTTGTTTTCAATTTTGTTTTACACAGTCCACAAAAATGTAAAAGAAAGATCCTCTCTTGGACTTTCTCTCCCATTCTTACCTCAATTCTGCAACACTCTGGCCACCATAGAGCATGGTTATTTTAACAAGCAGCATTAGGCATAGTCACAAGGTTTACTTAATCCCCAGATGCAGCCACAAGGGGTTGTGCCAGTGGTTAACTCTGCTGAGGCTGACATCCCCTTCCATCACTTGCTTATGCCACAGTCCCTCTTAGTCTCTAGGACTCGGTGCTTCCTCTCCATTGTTTGGCTCTCCAGACAGATGACTGTTACCCTGAAAGGGGAAAGCAGTACAAAGTCACCAGATCAGGTGTCGTTCCAGGCAGTCTTATGACTCAAGATTTGTGCCACTCTTGCAGTGGTTGGTAAAGAAACCCAGGCCCTCCCACTACTACAGCGTCTAGCTCAGGGACCCTACAATCAGGGGCCAAGGTCTGCACCATCTCAACTCTTGCTGCCATTTCCATGGGCCGCATCCTACACTGCCCTCTGCTGGCTTTCTTTCCACCCTTCTGGGTAAATCCTTCAGGGTCAGGAGCCTAGGTCTTGGGCTCCTACTGCCCCAAGTTTCCACCTTCTATCTTCACTAAACTCAGACAATGATTGCAAATGTTGATGTTACAGCGCTTTTTGCTCACCCTTCCTGGTGTTACAGAAGCCACACCTACCCCTGCTCAGATGGACACCATCTTCAGTTAGTGCTTGTCAGTCAAGTCCCATGCAGCCTACCAGGTTAATTAGTCCCTTCTGAGCCACCTTAACCCCTTCATGGGTGGTTGTCTATGATTAAGAAGTAATGTGAACACCTTAAGAATTACAGTGAACTGCCTGTAATGCAATGGATGTGGCTGCTTTACCATTTTGGGTCTCCGTTTTTCCTCTCCCCTGAGGTGATCAGTTCACTAGCTCAGTGTGCCTTTGAGCACTAAGTGAGTATTTAATACTTCTGATTAAAGATTCAGAGGTAGGGGGGAGATTGTACTATGGTTGAACACCTCACGTTGCCAAAAAAGCATTATGAACGTCACTTCTGCACCAGTGAAGCTTGTTCCTTGTGGGTGTGTTCTTGGGCTAACAGTGACTCGTCACCCAACAACATTTATTTTTCCCTTTCAAGTAATTGTAATCGGAGCGATTCTGGCTGTTTGGATCTATAAGAAATTTTTTTCACAGAAAGGGTAAGTCTACACCTGTTTTTGTCAGCTTCCTTATACCTTTTTTTTTGTTTTGCATGAGCAAGTACTGTAGCTTCTTGAGCTTTCATTAGCTTTTGTATTCAGTAAAACATTGACAATTTATAACCGTAGATGAAAAGCTAGAATTTTTAGAGTTGAAGCTATTCTCACTTGGCTCTGATCATTACCCACATGTGCATTTAATTCACAGCTTTTAAGGACTGCTTATTATATTTTCCCATATAGTCAAGGTTAAGCTCATAATGGCACTACATAAACCCATGGTACACCCACACCTTGAAGGATGCATGCAGTTCTGGTCACCATCTCAAAAAAGATATTAAACTTGTAAAACTTACATACCCTCATCATCCTTTGTTGCCTTCTCTATAAGTAACAGCTTCTGTATGAGGAGAGATTAAAAAGACAGACTGGTCAGCTTGGAAAAGACCCAACTCAGGGTGAGGGAATATAATTTCGAAAATCATGACTGGTGAGGAGAAAGTGTTTACCGCGTCACATAACACAAGAACTAGGAGTCCTCTGAAATTAGTAAGGGAGTACTGCACACAACCTGTGGAACTTGTTGCCAGGGGATGTCATGAAGGCCAAAAGTATATATAACTGGGTTCAAGAAAGAAAAGTTTATGGAGGAGATTGCATCAATGGCTATTAGCCACAATGGTCAGGGACACAACCCCATGCTCTGGGTGTTCCTAAACTTTCCAGTCCCAGCCTCTGGCACTTAACAACAGGGTTAGATCACTCTAAATTGCCCTGTTCTGTTCATTCCCCCTGAAGCATTTGGCACTGGCCACTGTCAGACAAGATACTGGGCTAGATGGACTGCTAGTCTGACTAAATCCGGCCATTCTGAGGTAGGCTTAGTTCTGACAAAGGATCCTAGGAATACTGTACAATATTTTCTTGTGGAAGGAATATGCCTATGCCCTGCTCAGAAGTACACCAGTTCCCCCCCGTCCCCCAGTAATTTTGATGGTAGCACAAGTGTGTGCTACCATCTGTTTTTGTTACTTTGCTGCCTCCAGGGCAGCTGACTTCATTAGGGAAGAATCTGAAAGACATAGACAAACAAATCAAAATATTTTAATAGACAAGCAGTGTCTGTTTCTCAAAAGTATCTTTTACCTGTTAAAAAACATTTTCATCTCATCAAGAAGCCATTTCAGTAAATTAAATCCCCCTACAACACAAGGCAAAGCTCAAACAGCATGCACTTATGAATTGTATTTATTGGGTAGTTTCAAAATTTATAATACAAAATAGTAAGTAGTATAGAAAAAACAAGATGCATAGTATTTAAAAGTATTGTATAAAATAAATACTTGTATGTAATGTTCACTTTTTGACATTTCATTTGTATAGATTTCTA
This sequence comes from Gopherus flavomarginatus, assembly GCF_025201925.1. NCBI lineage: Eukaryota > Metazoa > Chordata > Testudines > Testudinidae > Gopherus > Gopherus flavomarginatus. The sequence goes on along the minus strand of NC_066621.1, from coordinate 12,817,117 downwards.
GCAAACCTGTATAGTGACTGAAGTAATTTTTTTAATTAAAAAAGAAAATAGTGAACATTAGAACCTGACCTTGCTCTGAGAGCAGTGGCCCCTGCATCCATGTAGTTCTCAGGCACGGACTGGAGCCTAACTTCTTAATTCATGAGTTGCCCCTTGTAATAAGCATTTATTTTTATTGAAGTCTACTTTCTAGGACAAGTTATTAAAACAGTAAAAAGCAAATTAAATACCTTGCATATGTTAGAATCTGGGGGGGGGGTGGGGTTGGGGACACAACATACTTTGCTAAAATGAGGCTTAAGCCCTGTACTTTATAGCCCTTTGAATTGCTCTATGCTAGATATTTTTCAAAGCACTTAATACAGTTGACTTCAGAATTTACTTTTATTTGCCTGATTACAGTTGAGGCATGTGTTTTAAGTGCTTTGCTAGATCCAGGACATTAATGGGAAAAAACAACCCACACATGGTGCACTAAATATGCTCTCCATGAACCTCTGACTCTTATTTTTTTTTTTTTTCTTTAATGCAAGACCCAGGTTAACACTCAGAATGAGCTTTTATGCCCCCACTTGTCTTCTGTGAAAGGGGAGTGGGGAGGGGAACCTTATGCCCCCACTTGTCTTCTGTGAAAGGGGAGTGGGGAGGGGAATTTTAAAACTGAGACCTTCAACAGACTGTTTTGGCTACAATATGTGATATAGACAAGAAGTTTAGAAACCGAATACAGAGTTTGGTGCCTGCGGTGATTTCCAAATTAACTTCTAAAGGATCCCATAAAAACATCTCATCAGCTATTTCCCTCCACTCCCTTGAGCTTCACTCTCCATTCATAGAGACTATTAATCAATTAGACTTCTTCCCTCCCCTGCTTTTCAGCACATACGAAACGGATGAAAATGGCAAAGAAGCATGCATTTTAAATGTTAAAGTACCAGATGAAAATGAAGCATCTGCATTAAAGAATTAATTGAAACATGAAAAGGTATTGTTTAAATTTCCTTTCCACTTGAAAATGTCTAAATTAGATGGCTTATTCATATTTCCTTTGGAAATGTGGTATGTAAGTGCTATGTATTAGGTGAAGACCACAACCTATTTTCATAGGTCTTCCTGTATGGTATGTATGTTTGAATTAGTCCAAAAACCAAACCAAAAAACCCATTCTCATGTGTTATGTCCTTTGATAAAAGAGAAATAAGGACCACTGTACATCACCAGGTTTGAAGTGACCATATCAGATGCAGTTTGGTTTTAAGTGTGTTTTTTATAGGCATGCATGAAATATTTCAGATTTTCATTTTAAAGTATTAGTGGCTTTAGTTTTTCAGTAACATTGATTTAATAAAATACTCCTTAGTTATTATGAGGAAGTAATCGTAGCAAGGTAAGTCTGGATGAGACTGCAAGAGGTCATCTAGTCCAGCCTAGTTTTGTCCAGTCTGTTCTCAGAAGCCTCTAATGATGGGGATTCTACAACTTCCTTTGGAAGACTCTATTCTCGTGCTTAACTATCCTTATAGTAAAGTTTTTCCTAATAGCCAATCTAAATCTTCCTTGGACAAGCAGTAATGGGCTTAATCTGTACCATCTTCATTGGACATGAAGAACAATTGATCACTGTCCTGTTCGAAACATAAGCTACTAGAAATGGAAAGTTTTAACACGTTTTGTTTGACTTGGTAAGGAAACAGTTTCTATGCTTGTTGCTCTTAAATGCAACATTTTTAATTTAATTTACTATGCAAAAGGAAAATTTCAAAGCTGTACTAAGCCACTGTTCAGTTTTAAACTTCATAACTGAAATGTTTAGAAAGAATCTGAACAAAGTGTTATGAGTTGAACAACCTCCATTTCCAAGTTGTTCACAACTGAGGTTCTACTGTACTTGATACAACACCTGGTGATCCTGTATAATTGGCAACAATTATGGTTATTCTGACACCGGAGTTGAGTCAAAATGTTTGTCATCACTGAGCACAGTGAAAAGCAGCAGGTTGGTCCCTTGTTCTGTTATGATTGTTTCAAAATCAGTTATTTCAAAGTTCTGGCAGTGTTTTTAATAATCTCTAAATTTTACATGCAGAGAGAACACAACCATCCTTTTGAAACCAGGGTTTTCCTTTATCCCAGTCTGAAATCCTACAGTATAGTATGACTTCCAAGAAAGAGGTAGTAATGGATTGGAGGCCAAACGTCTCAATCCTGGCTGCTTCCAAAAGGTTTATTGGAAGGACATTCAGTTTAACTGTTTTCTGTATTGTAACTTCAATAAATTTTAGGTAAGGTTAATTTTTTTTATGTAGTTTCAAGTTGAACAGTCTGGGCTACAAATTACAGTCTAGAATGGTGTTTCTCATTAAAAGTAGTCAAAGACTGTCCTACAATGGTACATGGGCTGTAAGGGATGTAGATTAGCTTGTGCCTCTCTCCTTGTGGAAAGAAGGTACTCTGATTACCTATTTCTAGATTTCACAACAAACGTAGTTGTCATTTCTGTATCTCCTGGGCAGGACACGGTGATCTGAAGCAACAGCAATAAGGTGTTTACAGTAGTAACGTCTGAATCCCAGTTTGCAGTTGCCAGGAACTGCTCACTGGAGTCAAGGAACCTAGAGCAATAACACTTCTTGGTCCTTATTCTAATCTTATCTCCCTCCCTCCCCAAGACATACAAAAGTAGATGAAAGGGATTCAATGTTTGGTCTGAAAGTCTCAGGTATTTAGCTTAATTCAATAATCCTTTAATTAATTTTTATATATTCTGACACAATCAGTTGTGGGTACACACTATGGTTAGCATCCCAACATCCGAGGATTTAAACCCCAATGTCATTGGACCACAAAAATGAAAGCATTTTGCTCAAAACTGTGTTTTTAGGGCAGCTTTTGGTTCTTAATTTATGCCACTGGTTCACATGCCTCCACCAGTCCTCAATATGCTTATGGAAGTGACTTCCCAGGAGCATGGGATTCCTAGCTAATAAATTCTTAGTGTTTTGCAGTTACCAACATTATTTTGGGGGCTGAAGAGATTATTTTAGAATTGTCAGACTGTTAATCTATATAACAAACAAATGCATTTCCGGAGAGCAGAAATGCAGGTTGTTAGGAGCCTATTTACATTTTAATACTTGTCATTAATTACTGTGACTTTTTTTATCAAGGTGCTAAGAGTGTACCAGCATGTCTCTGAAGTAATAGAAAAAACTGGTGATATTTTCCAAGTCAGCTTGTCATTACAAGGAAAAATATATGCTAAATTAATGAGATTTAGAATTGATTTTTCATAACTAGTAATTAATCTTGTTTTTGCAGGAAACATGTCTCCACTTCACCTACTGCTCAATACACCTTGTGTAAAACCTGATTGGCGGGGAAGGGGCAGTGGTGAAAGAAGTCTCACAGATGGAGAAAGGACTGCATTTGCACTATTTCTAATGGAATATTTAGCCCCTACTTTCACCAGAATTGAAGATGCTTTTGTCTTAATTTTCTTCTCCTTTTGTGATTGACTGTTATAAGCATCTGCTGCATCTTTACCAAGGCACAAAGCCAGAATGTGTACCAGTGCTGTCCCTCTGACACAGGCAAGTGAGCTAAAAGTAACTTATAAAAAGCTTCGTGCCCACAGCCGTGTCTCAGCAGCCTGGAATGCTAAACCTGTGCCTTCAGGCCACCTGCTGCCTTTCGCTTGCTTCCAGAAGAGACCATGCAATGACATAAATCATATGAAGAACCTACCAAGCACTCTATCGCATTAGAGGTACGGAGGTAATTTAAACAACCTGGCCAGTATTTTAAGCACCAAATCTTTCAACAGGCTTCCTAACTTACTTTTCATAAGTTAAGCTTTGCACACTGTTCCCTTTAGTTTTCGTATTTCTTTCTTGCAAATAGAAACTTCTCTTGTTGGCTGCTGCTTTTGGATACACTGTGCATCTAAATCAGGTTTCTGTAACCTTCCTGTTAAGGCAACAGTGGGGAGCCTGGGTAGTAATTCTGTCCCAGTTCAGACTGCAAATGACCACCTTGAATGGGGAATCAAGAGAATGACTCCATCAGAAACATCTGTTACCTCTCAGATTAGCTAGCTAATGAAGGTTTCCTACTGGAAGTGATGGAAGATACTTGGACAATTAAAAAGTGCTGGCAAATAAAAATTGTAAGTATTTATATTGCAAAGTGTATTTCCTTGTTGAAGGACCAGCCAACACTTGTCAGCTGAAACAGCTCAAAAATTTGCATTAGAGATCTTGGATAGGGAGTTTCTTACAGGAGTTGGGTTCTTGGTGCATATCTGAAACCATATACTTAAATCTGTGTTTTGCCTCCAGAGAATTGGCTCTGAATTAGCTGCTGAGTTCAATCCAAGCTTTGACTTGACCATTTCATAATATTATACATTGCTATGAGAAACAGATCATGTAATGTGTGGCTAAGCTAATAAACTTTTTCTCTTACCACAGACCATGTAGGCAGTTCAGTTAAAGTGCACTTCCTTCTGTGGGAAAATGAACCTTAACAGTTCTGGTACTGTACAAATATATACATCCATATCACACAGAACAATGACTATCTGAAATAAAAACACTTAAGTGTGCTATGGGATCATATTTATTCAACCACAGTAATAAACTGTGGGGCGTGCTTAACAAGGAAGGGCTAGATTCACAAAAACTTTGATTTCTAGGCACCACAAAGTCTAGGTGGGCTGTGCAATGAATGGGACTCCCAGAAAACAGCATGTTTGTTTTAAGATGCTCCTTGTACAAGGTAGCACAAACCCCATGGCTTTGTACCACCTACTGGCTAAGCTCACGCCTCTCTGAGACTAGGTACTTCACAGAAGGGAGGTGCCAAACTTTTTGCAAGAAGTGGGGCAGGAGCTTCCATTTACTCATCATGTAACAGCCTCTACATTGGTCCAGCAAGGAGGAGTAAGCGAGTATATGAGAGAGGAGACTTGAACCACAGGTCATTGGGCTAAACATTAGAAGGAAAATCTGTGCCCTCTGGTCATTTTGTGTAAGCAAGCTCATTTATAGAGGCCTGATCCAGCAGGCAAGGTTTGAGCATGCTTACCTGACAGGTAGATGGTCCTTTAACTCATCTGTGGGGCCCTTTTCCCTGGTTTATGCACTGTTCTGGGCCTTTGGCTTTAGTCGCCTAAAGTGGCAGTTACATGCCTACATCCTTTTGTGAATCTAACCCTAAAGGTCTACAAGCTACTCTGATAAGCAAAAAGACTAGAACAGCTAGGACCCTGGTCCTGCAAACTAGTCCCACTATGTAAGGCTGTTTTCTTGTACACATTGTGAATACTTGGGGTGGAATTGCTTTCTAAGTACAAGGTTATTAGAAATGCCTATATCAATCATTGGATTGTTTTATAGTGCCTTTCAGTGTTTGTTAGTGGGGCTGGGGGGAGCATTTAAAATGCAAGGCAATTGGAAGATGATGTATAGTACTAAATGATAACTAAAATGCTACAGCATGATTTTAAAGAGAAATCCTTCTTGTGTTCGTAAACTGAAAAGTCTAGTATCAACTTGTATTCTAACTAATAAAGTGATTTTTTTAAGTGAAGTTTGTCACTCAAATTTGCCTTTGATTTTTAAGCAGTATGTCATGTAAAAACTTCAGAAATAGAAAAAATTGAGTGAAATTACAAAATTAGCCTCACTTATTAAGGACAACCCAAAAGTATTTTTTCCCCTGCAAAATGATAAGTTACTTTAGACTTACTTGCACAGCTCTACTCCATATATATTTTATACTACACTCACTTTGCAGCCCAGTATCTCCATCCAGCAGGCATATTACTTCATGCAGTTTTAATCTAAACACAAAAAGCTGATAGAAACAGGACTGGGGATATGAAAAGAAAAGAAATAATGCTTTACATGTGTGCACCTCCGCCAGAGGCCAATACCAGCTTGATTTTCTTTAAAACATTCTACAAACCAGTAAAACTAAATCAAACAGTTTAGATTTTTTTTAATAGACGTCTGCACCTCCTTGTCCACTGAATAAGTCTTCAAGAAGGTAGATCAGATTCTTCCTAAACTACTGAACCAAAACACAGGACCCTTCACTGAAGCTCTTCCTACCAGTTCAACACGATACAACCACAAATATTACAATACACATACTTACTTTTGCTGACAGCATTCTGGAACCCCCACGATGTGACTATAGGTGCTTGTGGAGAGGGGAAAAACTATCATCATCTTGCTCTGTGAGTTTCCATTAGTGTTGCTTTTCCCCCTACATCATAACCGATTTCAAATGGTGCTAGACAAAAACTGAAACTCTGAACACCAAGAGAGATCGGTCAGCCTGTGTAAGAGACATTTTCCCAGCTCAAAGAAGGGGGGTCATCTAGGTCACAGCCACAGGTCCATTTGAGAAAAAGCAGACCCTCGGTAGAGCTGACTGGACATGCCACAAAAGCCTCTGAAAAACAGTCAGTCTGAAGAAACTAGTCTACCCTAGAACTCAGAATCTTCAGTGGTCTGTATTAAATATGGAAGGGTTATGGCTTTTCTCAACAGTAACATATTTCCAATAGCTCCTGTTACAAGTAAAGTAGTAATCCCTGATTTTTCGTTTTTTAAAGAAAATAGCTTGATATTCAGTACATGAGCTTCCACCACCTACTGGGAAGAGAAAGCACCTCTGAAATTCTGAACCTGAGTACCTGTAGCTCGCACTGACTGACTTACTTTAGAGCCTGCTGTTCAGTAATGAATATGGGAAGCTGAAGTTACCCAGTCACTTATCCATTAGTGCCAAAATAAATCATGGCACTTAAGTTCTTACAGTATCCATAGCCAAAACACTTATCTAGATACAGTACTAACTGGGCTTCAGTATTTACACAACCTGCTAAATAATATTTAAGTTACCTTTGTGGATCCTCAACTCCTATTGAAATCAGTATCTCTGGGGCGCCCACCCATTATGCTCATCCGTAATTGGGTAAAAATACATTCTGAGGAAGTTCTTCCTTGCAACAACCCTAAATGTGACTGTTACAAATCCAACAGATAAGGGATGCTTCAAAACTTGCCACTCAGGCTATTTACCAGGCTAAAACTAACCTGAAGCGTTGATCCATTTGATGACGTTAGCAGGCTGCTTCCGGGATCTTCTTTTCCCATGCTGCAATTCTTGCTCCTAGAACACTGATTTCAAATGGTGCTAGATACAAAGATGGGAAAATCTAAGCCACCATGTGAAACCAGCTTCCAGAAGAAGACATCTCTGCATGGCCCAAATCTAAGAAAAACAAACAACCTTCTTCAAAGTCTCTTGAAATTACATCAGTAGATCAGCCACAGCTGTGGGAGCAAACCATGGCAAGTGCTGACAAACCATCATATAGAATGTCCTGACCATTTATTTATATATATAAAAAGAACAACTAAAATGCTGTTATTTATATATATAAATGAACATTATCAATGGTAGGACACCTGTTTGCTATAATTCCACTTTGAAACAATGTTAAGCAAGAGGATGTTAAGTGGGACGTTACTGTATTTGTTTTAAGGAAATCAATCTTACATCCGTGCTTCATTACAGAACATGCTCTGTTTATAAAGCTGCACAATGCTTTGTGATTGGGGGCTGCCAGCTGTGAACAAAGCAGGCTGACACTATCAGTTCTCCTACATGCACCGCCTGGCAGACCCTATGCCTGGGGCAGAGGGCAGGCACTGGTCCAATCAGCTGGTTTGCCATGTTCAGCAGGCAGAGGGAGCCTGCATGCCAAGTCCTTGCTCCTCCCTCCTGAACATGGCAAACCAGTTGATTACTCTGCAGGATGGGTCCTTGCTCCTCCCTCCTGCGACAAAGTGGGTGGGGGAGAGGAGAGGCAGGTTAGGAGCTGCGTTCCTTGTCAGAATCATCATTGCTCAGGATTTGCAAGCCAGTCCTATGTGATTGGGGGAGTTGGTCATCTAATGACTTGACTGACTTGCTATAAAGAAATTTCCCTTTTTCTTTTCCCTCTTGGTAAAGGAAAACAACAGTCTCTAGAAAGTTCAGCAAGAGGCACAGACTGACAATCCACACTCTGACTCCACCACCTCAACCAACCGTCATGATGATTTTGCCAGACAAAAGGCATATAATTTTTGAACAAAGTTTTTTCCTGTAACCTAACTCCCCACCCCACATCGTTTTACATTAAGCAAAATGATGTTAACTACAACGTTAATTCTTATGAGGAAATTGTATTCACTTATGTTCCTGAAAAATGCAACGTTATGTGAGGAGTTACCGTACTTGAATAGCATAGCAAACTAATTGTTACAGGATTCTTGTTCCATTTTAATCATACATTTAAATATCCACACTTCTTTTAGTCTAAATTATTTACTATATATTTTCAGGTTTGTTTGTTTTAGATACCACCAAACTTGGAGGGGTTTGAATGCCTCGGCTCAGTTGCCTTTTCCCTTAGTTCAGGCTGAGGCTTCGTCTACACCTAATGCTTAGGCCAGCCTAGGTACATCACTCAAGGATGTGAAAAATCCACAGCCAAGAGACACAGTTAAGCCAACCAAAGCCTCACTATAGACAACAAAGGGGGTGCATATACTAGAAGATAAAATCCTTCAGTCTCTGTAGCAATGTTTACACTGCAGAAGGCCAACTGCCATGGGCCGGGTTCACAGAGAGTCTCGTATCCAGATATGTGTACAGCCACACCATCCTCCTTTCATAGTGAAAATAGGCCTATATTTTTGAGTTTTTGACTTGTGATCACACCTGTCACTGGATTGTTTTGAAACCAATGTACTTATAAATATAGACATGCTTCAAGCATGTGTAGCTTTTGTAAAGACAGAGCCATAGGTTTTTACCAGTTCTGCATGTGAGATTTGCCACAAAGGCAAATCTGTTTTTAAAGAAGAAAGCCTAGGTACAGGAAGTACATCTGATCTTGCTGGGTAGAGGTCTGCAGTTCCAAGGACTGACTTACTTTCTGGGGGCAGAAAACAGCTTTGTGTTCTTCAAAGAAGATTAACAGGGTTTCATGCAAACAGTGCTCAGTACCAGAAAAATGATTAGTAAGAGGATACTTTGTGCTCTTCTCGTCCTTAATGGAAGACACCACCTTAACTAAAGAACACTGAATCAAAGAATAATTGTTTAAGGGCTATGTTTGTTTTTTTTCCTAAAATGGTCACTACCATCTCAACTTGTAGGTTCGTCAATAGGAGAGCATTAAAGACTCTTCAGTTTCCAGAGCAAGCAGGGGCTCACTAATAGATAGGAGCCCAGCCACACTGGGCTAATGATCGTTACATGCTGTTTTGCTCTTTTCTATCTTTGTAGCTGTTTATTATAAATCCTTTTAGTTTGAAGCGTCTTCAGTTTAAACATGTTTAGAGTTTGATTGTTCAGATCCATCCACACTGACCTGTGTTCTACCACAGGCAACCGCTGATCCAGTCATGTGCCTGATGAATCACCTTATGGCTGACACGTCCAAGGCAAGAGTGACACAGCTTGTTACAAATTTCAGATCCATGCATTATCTGTGTTAGAGTCCAAGATTACAGCACACTTCCTTCTTTCTCACTTTGCTTTCATGCTCTGGGTCAAAGCTGCTTCATGATGAGCTACACCCACTGCCAGATAGTCCCTCCAGATGTGATTGGATTCTGCTCACTCCTCCCAGCTTTTTACATTGAACGACTTCATATAATTTTTGCACATATTTTGGGAGGCATCATCATAAAAGGCAACCACTTTCTAGAGCCATCTCAAAACTCACTTTAAAAAATATTCTGGTGGATACAGTCTCCTCCCATTCTTCTGTCATGACCGAGCCATCGCAACCTCCTCTTCTTGATAGTGGTTTCTAAGTGTGTCCATCCTGCACACTCCTGCACCTGTGTTTGGTATTTTGTCTTCCCACTTGCCTACACAAGATCCTGGAAGTTATCTTATGTGGAAGCTATTCAGCCTCCTGCTGTGCCTACCACCTGTAGCCCACATTTCTGACCGCACACAACTGCGGTGAAGATGTGAATCTACGAGAGCACTTAACAGTTTTCTGTTATTCCGTGGACGTTTCTCTAACCGCCCAAAATTCGTAGCTGCTTTTCCAATCCTATTAGCTCAATCTGAGGGTCAAGAGTCCTGCCAATCATAGCAAAAGCTGTCGACGATGCCAAGAGATTTACCCTCCAGAGTGATGTCAGGCACTGGTTCTTCCACCCTTTGGTATATGATCAGTCTTCTTGAAACTAATTGGTAGATTTTCTGTATCATGCAAGAGCTTTGGCTTTTCAGCTTAAAGAGATTTTTCAGGGAAGATTCGCTGTGGGCATCCACGGCTGTGTCACCCACAAAGGGGAAATCTCTCAGAACCAGCTCTTTGTCCTTGGCTTTTGCTCTAAACCATGAGATATTGAACAAGCCTCCCTCTAGTCTAGTTCGCAAATAAATGCCATCATTGCTGTCCTTAAATGCATGAAGGAGGAATGATATAGAGCCCCTGGGCTCTTTAACAATGGGGTGAAACAGGTGGGTCTTGTAGTAGATGTTTATGAAAACATAGATTCAAATGCCTTTAACATTAACTACAGTTGACCTCGTACCTTGATGGAATGAATGATATTCTATAATTTGGGGGAGGACAATCCAGCTTCTTCAGCACAATAAAAACCATTACTAAACACATTTCTAAGATGGTTTGACTACTTCCACACTCGCTAACCAAGCAAGATTCAAGTTTTTTACACTGGCTTATTTTAAACATTATTCAAACACTTACTTAGCTTTTCAGCTTGAGTACTTCTCCTAGGGCCATCCCAAAATAACATTTCCCGGAAGTAAGTAACTGAATAAGGAGATTTTTGAAATAGCTGCCATTCACCTCTATTGGTAGATTATGTAGGATAATCACTCAGTTTCATTTGCTAAAAGCTGAAGTAATGAAGAGCCATACATAACTGGGACTGATTACTAAAATTATTTTGTATAATTCCATTCTTCTCCCAGTGATTTTCCAGCTGGAATTCCACCAGCCCCTTTTCAGCCATTAAAAACATCTCCTTAGTTGAGGGTTAGTTTCAGGATTTTGCATTTCAGTGGTCTAAGATTAAATGAACTGACAATCTACATTGCAATAAAAAATACCACCCCCTCAAGATTCAGCAGATCACTTTTAAACACAAACCACTCACTTGGGCTTGGGAGAGAAAAGATGAACCGTTTCGTTGCCGAGTAGAACAAGCCCAAGCTAGCCTAAATGCCTGCCTCTATTAAAGACACACCTGTGCCCATTTAACACAAAAAAAAAAACCCAGAGAGAGTGGGAGATAGAGCCTTCATTACAGCTGCCCTAGAGTGTGAAGCACACACCTGAAAGAAATAAGAATTTCATGCTTGTCCTCTATAGATCCTGCTGTATGTCTTCACTCCTCTTTGCCAAAGCAATTCCCTAAAGAACCTGAGAAACGGGAGGAATAGATGAGAGTTGAAACAGGAGCAGGATCAAGAAAGTGGTCTGCCAATGGAGTTCATGCTAGACTTGGTGCAGTATTATTTAGTTGCGACAGGAAGGTTTACAACATGTGATTGATTTAGAAATCCTGATAGAAAAGATTCTTTGCACCCCAGGTACAATTTGAAAAGCTTGAACAGAAATGAAAATTATATTTTTCATGTAATACCCATGGAAACTAACTCTTTGATTCATCTTTTCTTAACCCCTAGATTTTTAAACAACATACTTCTGATAGTCCAGGGAGACAGTTGGTGTATTCTCTCCTGGTTGTACCTGATACCAGCAATGTCAGTCTACAAGTTAACAATGGAACACTTTTCTGCAGGGCAGAATGACGTCCCTAAGTGTAGAGTAATTTATGTAACAGATCAATGGAACGTTTCATGAAGTTACAGGACCAAGACTGAAAAAAAGGCTGTTTAAAACAACCCCGACCACAGCTTCCCTCGGTGCCTTCTGTTTTTTCATGAAAATCTCCACTAAACTAAACAGCCGGCAACAGCCAGGAGAAAACAGAGAACTTCAGATCAGCTAGGCGTAGGAATTTAATGCAGAAAAAGTGAATGATATTGTGAAATGTTCAAAAACACTTTACGAGATTCCCAAAAAGCCACAATCCCACAATTGAGGAATAAGGCTGTATGGATTAAAAAACTGCCTGGTTTAGAAAGGAAGTGACAGCAGCTATAAAAAAATACAAAAACTTATAACAAATTGCTTCCATTATCAATGTTTGACAATTTCTAGCTTCTAATTTATACGCATTACTATCAACTTCCCCTTTTTTCAAAGGGTCATAAAGAGAAATCTTACTCCTGGGGGAATTCTGCGCCACTGCGCAATGCAGAATTTTGCAGAAATTGTGCATACAGAATTCCCCCACCCCCACCAAATGGGCTGCAGTGCTGCTATTCACCACTAGGGGCCACTGGACCTAGCAGAGCCCAGCTAGCACATAGAAGACACTGTCAGGGGGAGGGGGAGGAGGAGCTGGAGGGTACCCAGCAGCCACAGTTTCCCGCACACTCTGAGAGAAGGAGATGGCAGCGCACAGGAAACGCTACACAAGCCTGGGACCAAGCATCAGGCTGTTTCTCCCTCTGGATCCCTGGGCTTTGAAGGCAGGTGTCTGGGCTAGGGGTGGCCCTGTGGCTGGGCTCTGCGGGGATGGGGTGCAGGTACCTGGACAAGGGGGGCCCCACATCTGACCTCTGTGGGGAGGGAGTTTGGATGTACTGGCGAGGAGGGGGTGCACAGCTGGGCTCTGGCGGGAGGGGTTGTGGATGTTTGACCCCCCAGCTGGATTCTGTCGGGCGGGGGGCAGAGAAAAAAAAAAAACAGGAACTGCGTTGTCATAAGGGTTGTTTAACTCTCTACTCCTGGGTAAATTTTTGTTTGTTACACACATTCTTGCTGACAGGTATTTTGAAATAAATTATCAAAATACTTGAAATTGGCGGGATTATGTGGTGTTCTTTTGACAAATAAAATTTGCAGCATTTTTAATTTTTTGGCACCAAATTCCCCCAGGAGTAGTCTATCACCAGCAGATGCAAGGACAATAGGATTCTTTTTTGTTCCTAATATGCTTTTTTGCCTTATTATTGACAATTCTACCGTTTCCATCTAGTAATGGACCAGTACCTTTGTTCTGTATTGCAGGGGGGGGAAACTCATAACAGAGCACTTATGCTGAGATTGTTATACTTTTAAATTCTTTCTAAGTGTTTCAAAAAAAGCATATGACAACATTTTCCATTTCACTAGTATCATAGGAGGATGTTATGCAGCAGCTACTAAACTTAGACATTTTTGAATCAGCAGGTCCAGATAACTTGCACCCAAGAGTTTTAAAAGAGCTGGCTGAGACGCTCACCATTAATATTGATTTTCAACAAGTTTGGGAACACAGGAGAAGTTTTATAAGACTGGAAGTAAGCTAATACCGTGCCTTTTTTTAAAAAGGGTTAACAAGACAAAGCTGGGTAATTATAGGCCTGTCACTCCAAAATCAGTACCACGCAAGATAACAGCCATCTTTAGATTATTCCTGAGCTTGGCTCTACCTTGGCTCATACTAAATTATTTAGGACTATCAGGGTCAGTTTGACACAATTCCCTGAACACAAACAGTTTTACTAATGAACTTCTTTGTTGTTTGGGGGGAAACAAAATTATTAGGTGGAGTTGAAACTTTTTCTGTTCACAGATGATCCCTTCTGGTCTTGCAATCTATGAATTATCAGTTTTGCCCTCCTGTATAACACTGACCATAGAACTTCCTCAAAATAATTCCTAGAGCATATTTTAGAAAAACATCCCATCTTCATTTTAAAATGAAGAATCCACCACAGCCCTTAGTCAGTGGTTCCAATGGTGAAGGTGTACCTTCTTAACAGAGAGAATAGTTATTTCCATTCTGATTTTGGAGTCTAGCTTTAACCTCCAGCCATTGGATTGTGTCATATCTTTCGCTGCAGATCATTTTTCTTCCTTTCCTTCCCTGGAAATTACCATACTGCATGGTGCTAGCCATAACTATGGATTCTGGAAGAGGAAGGTGACGAGCAGAGGTAACCATCATCTGTGGATTAAATAGAAAACAGCACAATGATCACTGCAGGACGTGCTATTAAATCCAGTAATTGTAACATTTGAAACTGAATGTACAGTTCTCACTTGGGCACCAAAATTTAGACACCCAGAATCACTAGATACTTGTGAAAATCCAGACCTTATGACTCCATATTTAACCACCAACATTAACTGCCAGATTTTCAGAGATACTGAACACTCACAGAGCCTACTGACTTCAATGTGACTACATCAGCGCCTCTGAAAATCAGGCCACTAATTTGTGTGTTTACTTTTCAAAGTGCACAAGTAAGGCTAAGATTTTGTCACGAATATTTTTAGTAAAAGTCAGGGACAGGTCATGGGCTTCCATGAATTTTTCACTGTTGCCCATGACCTGTCCCTGACTTTTACTAAAAATATTCGTGACAAAATCTTAAAGTCAGGGACAGGTCATGGGCTTCCATGAATTTTTCACTGTTGCCCATGACCTGTCCCTGACTTTTACTAAAAATATCCATGGGGGCTCAGAGCTCCAGGGTCCCCCCTGCCACCTGCAGTGGCCAGCAGCTTTGGGGGTCCCCGCTACTGCTTGGGAGCCGTGGGGGTCCACCTGCTGCCCGCATCTCCCTGTCTCCACAGGCAGCAGGGGACCCAGCAGCTCCCAGCCGGTGCTGGATTCCATGACTAAATCACAGCCATATGCATAAGTGACTTTGTGATTTAGGCCTTACTCAAAACAGGACTTAGGCTTCTAACTAAACCAAAGGAGCCTAACTTTTAACCACATTTGGACAAAATTTTCAAAAGTCTCACTCTGCTATTGAACACTTACCGAGAAGTAATGATGGCGCAGTCACACACCCACTGAAACCAAAGGGAAGAGTCACCTGCCCTTCAGTAGGGAATTAGAGCAGATCTTTAATAAGGGCTCATCTTACTAACATGTCTACTTCTACAAATTACAGCACAGTACATTTGTGCTAAAAATTCTTATACATAATTAAAATCCAAACACTCCATCACTACCTCTACACAAGGGACATCTACCTTTAGAACTGATTGACTACTTTATATTGCAAGGAACAGCACCTCCGAAGATAAATGGCTAAAAGTACTGTATTGTTTCAAGACCCAACAAAATAAACAACATAACAGGTCATGAGGTACTAAAATGTATTTGTAACTAAATTCACGATATTCAGACAACTTTTTAAAAAAAAACCTCAAACCCAAATTTGTCAAAACAAATTAAGGACAATATGAATTCTGTGAAATAGCTAATAACTGGATTTTATATAAAAAGAAAATCAAACATACTAATTCACAAAATTCAGTGATCCACAATGGGCCTCGTAATTAATGAGTTTCTACTGTACATTATTACACACAATTTGCATTACTTTCAGATAATTGAAAGATGTGATAAACAGAAAGAGAAGTATTAATTACATCATGCCTAGAGGCTTGACTTGAAAAACCTTTTCACTGTTTTTCTTATTCCAAAAATAGGAGTAGTTTGGTTCTGACACGTAAAAAACCTCAGCTATTAAACCAAGGTATTGCTTAAAAGAAATTTTGTTCCAATATCAGATGAATTTAGTTTTTGTTTTCAAACATATCAGCATATTAACTTCCTATTTAACCTAATCACAGTCTTTAATTCTTGCAGGGTTTCTTGACAAAAGCACTTGAATGCTAGTGAAATGAAAAGCCAAAGTTTGACAAACAGAACGTTTTTGAAACTGTATTCTTTACAGTATTCCCTACTGCTATATTGAAAACTACCTCAAAAGCCGAGTCTGACATTTCTTGTGTGTTAAAAACGGAAAACAAAATATTACCTTTCCTCTGATTCTTAAACAAACAAAAATAAAATAATTTTTTGTACTGTTTAACCACTGTTAGTGTGTCGTTCTGCGATTCTGGAGTTTTTCACAAACGTTTCTCACTCTCCTTTTTGTAACGTACTGAGACCAATGGGTTTTTTATCCATGTTTTCTTCAAGTCAAAGGTTCAGTTATTAAGGTAAAGCACAGACCAGCAGAGTTTACCCAGAGTTTCTCTCCATCTGGCAGATAACCAATACTGTTGTAAAACCTTTGAAGTGGGAGAGAGGAGGGAATGCATATTGTGGAACTAATTAAACTCTTAAACAAAACAGAAGTCAGAATCAATGTATTGCTTTGCAAACACACCTTCGCCTTTCTTTTCTGGAAATGTTAACTATGTTTCTCTCACTTCACACTTTTAGAAAAGGAGAAAATATAGCAGATCAGGTTAGAGAATATGGTAGGCAAGACGTTCATTGCTTTGTCATTTTTATGTTTTGAACTTTAAAGTTTAGTTGAAAAGTGTACTGTGCATTGTTCGTGCTAGTAATATATAGCACACAGTTGATGGCGATATTACCTAGTATGTAAGAGGATAGTTGGCTGCAGATCAAAAACAATAGATTAGCCCCAGATTTAAATGTACGATGATGGAGTTTCCTTTTATTTTCTTCAAATTGGATTTATGCACTTTTAAAGTATGCAGATGGAGAATCTACTATTTGTCTGATATGTAATATATATGTATTGCTTTTTATGTTATCATAGACTGTAAGAAGAATGATCTGTCACAGAGTTAATCATGAGTTCAAATCGACTCTCCTTACACACCCAAAACTCCCACTGACTTCAATGGAAACTGAACTCTTAACAGATACGGAAGTTGACTCAAAGTAGTTGTTTGTTCTTGTGTATACCTGCCACCAACCACACAGAAATACGCACTTGTGGGAAAACTGCCCTGAAAAGGCGGTTCTGTCCAGCAAGCACATGAATACAGATGCGTCACAACAAGCCATCTGGATTGCCCAAATGAGAAAGCAAACCTGCAGGCTGATTTAAGAGAGACACAAAAAGGCTGATGTTTTGGGCAGCTGGAGCTCTTGGACATGTTGTAACTGGCTGGATTCTTGCAAATCCAACTCGGTAAGGGGCTGGAAACATGCCTCCCTCCCTCAAATCCTGGTTTCTAGGAGAGATTGCTACAAAATATTACAGAGTAGATGCAGGAGTGAGCTGTTGGAACGGGGTGATGGGTGGTCAAATCTAGTGGTCACAGCAGGAGTCAGACTGAGTTGGGTCCCAGAGGGCCAGAGTCTGGGACAGGCCAGAGGGCAAACCATGAGTCAGGCGTCAGGAGGCAGGCAGGGTCACCCACAAAGGAAAGCATATATAAAAGACGGTTACTCACCTTTGTAACTGTTGTTCTTCGAGATGTGTTGCTCATATCCACTCCAGTTAGGTGTGTGCGCGCCACGTGCACGTTCGTCGGAGTAACTTTTACCCTAGCAACCCAGGCGGGTCGGCTGGGCGCCCCCTGGAGTGGCGCCGCTATGGCGCCCGATATATATCCCAGCCGACCCGGCCACCCTTCAGTTCCTTCTTGCCGGCTACTCCGACAGTGGGGAAGGAGGGTGGGTTTGGAATGGATATGAGCAACACATCTCGAAGAACAACAGTTACAAAGGTGAGTAACCGTCTTTTCTTCTTCAAGTGATTGCTCATATCCATTCCAGTTAGGTGATTCCCAAGCCTTACCTAGGCGGTGGGGTCAGAGTGAGATGATGTGGCCTTTGGCGTAGCAGTTCTAAATACCGCCACATCTCTTGATTGTCGGACTACTGCATAGTGTGCGGTGAACGTGTGGACCGATGACCGGGTCGCTGCACGGCATATCTCCCGGATAGGCACGTGCGCCAGGAAGGCTGCCGACGACGCCTGAGCTCTCGTGGAATGTGCCGTGAGGTGGCCACAGGGGACATGAGCTAGATCGTAGCATGCACAAATGCATGCAGTCACCCAGGAGGAAATCCTCTGAGAGGAGACTGGTAGACCCCTCATCCGTTCTGCGACCGCCACAAACAGTTGAGGAGACTTCCGGAACGGCTTTGTTCGCTCAATGTAGAAAGCGAGCGCTCTGCGTACATCTAAGGAGTGTAGCTGCTGTTCCCTCCGAGAAGAGTGGGGCTTCGGGAAGAAGACTGGGAGGAAGCTGTCCTGGTTGGTATGGAAGGCAGACACAACCTTAGGGAGGAACGCCGGGTGGGGTCGCAGGTGTACCTTGTCCTTATGGAAAACGGTGTAGGGTGGGTCCACTGTGAGAGCGCTCAGCTCGGAGACCCGTCCGACCGATGTAATGGCCACCGGGAAGGCCATCCTCCATGACAGGTACGTGAGCGAGCAAGTCGCCAGCGGCTCAAATGGTGGGAGCGTGAGCCTGTTTAGGACCAAATTAAGGTCCCAGGTAGGAGCAGGGCAGCGTACGTGGGGGTAGAGACGCTCCAGGCCTTTAACGAACCTAGCGACTAGGGGGTGGGAGAATACGGAGCGGCCACCTTCTCCTGGTCAGAAGGCGGATATGGCCGCTAAGTGCACCTTCAAGGAGGATGTCGCTAGGCCCTGCTGCTTAAGGTACCAGAGGTAGTCTAGGACCATGGGAATCGGAGCCTGCGTAGGGGTCACACCCTGAGCAGCACACCAGCAAGAGAAGCTCAACGTACAAGGCCAAGTGGAAGCGCGAGTGGAAGGCTTCCTGCTGTTAAGGAGGATATGCTGGACCGGTGTGGAGCAGCTGAGCTCCGCCGCGTTCAGCCATGCAGGAGCCACGCCGTGAGGTGTAGGGCTCGTAGATCCGGGTGACGGAGCCTGCCGTGATCCTGTGTGATCAGGTCTGGGTGGAGAGGGAGGGGGATTGGAGGGTCCACAGACAGGTCCAGCAAGGCGGTGAACCAATGCTGTCTGGGCCACGCAGGTGCGATCAGGATTAGATGCGCTTTGTCCTTGCGTAGTTTCAACAGGACTTTGTGCACCAGAGGAAACGGAGGGAAGGCATACAATAGGTGGTGGGTCCATGGTAGGAGGAATGCGTTCGTGATCGACCCCGGAGAGAGACCTTGAAAGGAGCAAAACTCCTGGCACTTCCTGTTGGACTTGGTCACAAATAGATCTATGCGGGGAAATCCCCACCTCTGGAAGATGGAATGGATGACATCCGGTCTGATCGACCATTCGTGGCATAGGAAGGATCGGCTGAGTCTGTCCGCCAGTGTGTTCCTGACCCCTGGGAGGAAGGATGCCACGAGATCTATCGACTGGGCTATGCAGAAGTCCCAGAGTCGACTGGCTTCCTGACATAGGGGAGACGAACGGGTTCCCCCCTGTTTGTTGATGTAGTACATGGCCGTTGTGTTTCCGTACTCACAGACAACGCAACGGCCGTGCAGGCGTTGTTGGAACGCCTGGCAGGCGAGGCGGACTGCCCTCAACTCCCGGACATTTATGTGGAGTGACAGCTCTTGGGACAACCAGAGGCCCTGGGTACATAGGTGCCCTAGGTGGACTCCCACCCCAGGGATGGTGCATCGGCTGTTAGAGTCATCGACGGTGGCTGTGGATGGAACGGCATCCCCGCACATACTAAGGATGGGGTCAGCCACCAGTTGAGGGAGCGGAGAGGATCGGAGGGGACTGTCACCAATACATCTAGGTGGTCCTTGCCCGGGCGGAATACCGAATGAAGCCACGTTTGGAAGGGCCTCATTCGGAGCCTGGCATACTTCGTCACATAAGTACATGCGGCCATATGCCCCAGTAGTGTGAGGCAGGTGCAAGCTGAGGTTATCGTGGAGGCCTGCAAGCTCCGTATGAGCAAGACGATAGTCTGGAAACGGGGCTGAGGTAAGTAAGCCCTGCTTGAGTAGAGTCCAGGGTCGCGCCTACAAAGTCCAACCTCTGCGTGGGGACCAGGGTGGATTTCTCAGCATTGAGAAGCAGGCCTAGCTGGGAGAAGAGGTCCGTAACCACCTCGACATGTTGCCGCACCTGCGACTGGGAGGAACCCTTTAGAAGCCAGTCGTCCAGGTACGGAGACACGTGGATTTTCCACCGACGGAGGTGGGCGGCCACGACGGCCATGCACTTGGTAAACACCCTCGGGGCCGTGGAGAGGCCGAAGGGTAGGACTGCGAATTAGAAGTGCTGATGTCTGACCGTGAAGCAAAGGTACTTCCTGTGCGGTGGAAAGATGGCGATATGGAAGTACGCGTCCTTCATGTCGAGGGCGGCATACCAGTCTCCAGGATCCAGGGATGGGATAATGGTTCCCAGAGAGATCATGCGGAACTTCAACTTGAGCATCCATTTGTTGAGGCCCCGCAGGTCTAGGATGGGTCTGAGACCTCCCTTGGACTTGGGAATCAGAAAATATCGGGAGTAGAACCCCTTTCCTCTCTCGTCTAGAGGTACCTCCTCTATAGCTCCTGCTGCGAGGAGAGAACGAACCTCCTGCAGGAGGGTTTGCTCGTGAGAGGGGTCCCTGAAGAGGGACTGGGAAGGGGGTGAGGAAGCAAATTGTAGGTGGTATCCTTGCTTCACCGTGCGTAGCACCCAACGGTCTGAAGCTAACTGGGACCACACCGGGAGGAAGTGGGAGACGCGGTTGGAGAAGGTAGGGGAAGGATCCTGTCTTGAGGCTGGTATGCCATCCCCGGGCGCACCTTCAAAAGCCGGACTTGGAGCCCAGTGGTGCCTTGGAGGGCCCTTGGTTTTGGCCTCCCTGGGAGCCCGATTGGCGTCTGCAGCCTCCCCGGCCACGCCGTCTACTGAAGTCCTGCCTCTGGTGGGGTGGGAAGTATTGGCGGCGTGCTTGGGGCCTGAAGGGTCTACGCTGGGTGGAAGGTGTATGCATCCCGAGCGAGCGTATGATGACTCAATTGTCCTTCAGGTTTTGCAATTGGGAGTCCGTTTTGTCCGAGAACAAACACTTCCCGTCAAAGGGTAAGTCCTGGACGGTATATTGTAGTTCCGGGGGTAGGGTGGAGGCCTGAAGCCAGGAAATGCGCCTCATGGTGATTCCCGAGGCCAAGGTTCTGGCTGCTGAGTCGGCCGCGTCGAGGGAGGCCTGTAGAGAGGTCCTGGCCACCTTCTTACCCTCCTCCAGGAACGCATTAAATTCCAGGCGTGAGTCCTGGGGTAGAAGCTCGGAGAACTTACCCACCTCCGCCCATATATTATTGTTATATCGGCCCAATAGGGCCTGTTGGTCGGCCATACGGAGTTGCAAGGCCCCAGCTGAGTACACCTTGCGACCCATGAGGTCCATTCGCCTAGCTTCCTTGGCTTTGGGGGCCGGTGCCTGCTGGCCGTGCCGTTCCCTGTCATTGACAGACTGGACAACTAGGAAGGAGAGAGAAGGTTGGACATACAGGTACTCGTACCCCCGAGAGGGTACCATGTACTTTCTTTCCACTCCCTTAGCCGTCGGCGGGATGGAGGCTGGCGACTGCCAAAGGTTATCGGCGGTGGACTGGATAGTCTTGACGAATGGGAGGGCTACTCGGGTAGGTGCGTCCGCAGAGAGGATGCTCACTACTGGGTCCTCAACCTCTGGGACCTCCTCCACAAGTAGGTTGATGTTAAGGCCCACTCTACGGAGGAGGTCCTGGTGGGCCCTGAGGTCTATCAGTGGGGGCCCTGACGCTGAAGACCCAGCCACGGCCTCATCTGGCGAGGAGAAGGATACTCCGGGGATGAGGACATCCTGTGTGGTCTCCTGCTCCTGGACCGGTTCCTGCTCCAGTTGACCCGGGGAGTCTGGTGGCGGCTGTTTATCCGACTCAACCGCGGGGGGGCGGGAAACAGTGGCCTCTGGTACCCGATGTTCTGAGGGGGCAGAAGGGGTCTGGGGCACGGGGCCACCCTGGGTCTGATGATATGCCCAGGGTGTCCAAACACCCCACTGTTGGGAACCCACGTCCTGCGGGCAGGGGTCCTGGAACACTCCCAGCGGTACTTCGGGATCCTGGTCCCATTCATAGTAGCTACCCGCATGGGAGGATGCCAACGTGCCTCTGGACGGCCATGGTGGAGCAGCGAAAGTTGGAGCCGAGGTTCCGACAGACCTTACACCTCTGAGTTGTGGTGACCGGTGTCAGTATTGGTGATGATGCCGAGAGCGAGACCGGGACCTGCAACCGGCTCGGTGCCGGGAGGTCGACCAAGATCTCGAGTCTCTCTGTCTCGACCTGCTCCTGGAGGTGCAGCCCCCACCGGGGTGCCGTGAGCTGGAGCGGTACCGCGAGTACCGGGTTGACGCTCGAGACGTCGACCGGTGCCGGGAGCCTGACCGGTGCCGAGAGCCTGAACGGTGCCGAGGTGATCGGTGCCAGGAGTCTGACCGGTGCCGAGACCGAGATCGCCGTTGAGAGTGTGAGCGACGTCTCGATGCAGAGCGTCCACGGGACCGCGATCTGGAGCGGTGCCGATCTGCTACGCTGACCGAAGCTGGTCTGGTCAGGGTCAGTTTGCCCATTGAATGTAGTACCCGCACCGGCGGTGCCGGGGGTAAGGGCAGTGGCGCATCGGTGATCGCGATCAGATCCCTCGCTGCGGCAAACGTCTCCGGGGTAGATGGCGAAGCAGGCTCTACCGCGGTGGGCACCGGGGAGCCGCCAGGTGCCGGACTCGACGGCCCTCGTGGGATCGGAGTCAACAGTGCTGGCTTAGACGGTGGCGCGGCAGGTATCGGTGCCGGGCGGTCCGTCTTTGGCACAGACTCTGACTGCGAGGCAGCTGCTGGCAGGATGATTTGCGCCTTCGCCGTCTTCGACCTCAGGGAGAGGGAGCGGCTCAGAGCCGGTTTCGGCGCCGGCGGAGGCCGGCGGCGTGAGTCCTTGGTGGCAGCGCTTGGTGCCGTGGCGGTGCCCTTGCTTACCGGCTGACTTGTGCTCGGTGCCGAGGGTGGAGGTGTCAGGGCCGCTTCCATAAGGAGCTGTCTTAATCTAATGTCTCGCTCCTTCTTGGTTCTCGGCTTGAAAGACTTGCAAATTGAGCACTTAGCCGATAAGTGTGACTCCCCAAGGCACTTCAAGCAGGAGTCATGGGGGTCTCCAACTGGCATAGGCTTGTGACAAGGCGAGCACTGCTTGAAACCCGATGAGCCGGGCATGAGCTCCGGCTCCCAGTGCGGGGAAGGGGGGGGGGGTCCCCGATCCCCTCAAACTATAACTAATAACTACACTATTAACACTAACTAACTAACTGACGTTTATATATATACACACAACAATTAACGATATATATATATATAATTATACAGTAGTTAACGATAGAGAAATGAGCTGCTAGACAGTGTGGAGGTCAGCGAAGCCGCGCTCCACAGTCCCAACGACCAACACGGGCGGTAAGAAGGAACTGAAGGGTGGCTGGGTCGGCTGGGATATATATTGGGTGCCATAGCGGCGCCACTCCAGGGGGCGCCCAGCCGACCCGCCTGGGTTGCTAGGGTAAAAGTTTCTCCGACGAACGTGCACGCGGCACGCACACACCTAACTGGAACGGATATGAGCAATCACTCGAAGAAGAATGAAAGGCCTACCTACCTCTTTCCTCTCAGAGGATCTCATCTTCGGTGATGGCGTGCATCCGCACTTGTTATGATTTGGCTCGTATTTCCCCAAGCCACATCACCACGCATTCTACCAGGGCTCGGGCTTCATCTGCCGCCTTCCTGGCTCGTGTACCTATCCAGGAGATGTCGCACAGCTACCTGATCCTCGGTCCACACCTTTGCTTCGCATTATGCTCTGGTTCAACAGCCAAGAGATGATGCAGCCTTTGGCTCAGCGGTTTTACATTCTGCCACATCTCACTCCGACCCCACCGCCTACGTAAGGCTTAGGAATCACCTAACTGGAATGGATATGAGCAAGCACTCAAAGAAGAAAAGACAGTTACTCACCTTTGTAACTGTTGTTCTTCGAGATGTGTTGCTCATATCCATTCCAAACCCGCCCTCCTTCCCCACTGTCGGAGTAGCCGGCAAAAAGGAACTGAAGGGTGGTTGGGTCAGCAGGAGTATATATCCAGTGCCATGGCGGCGCCACTCCAGGGGGCACCCAGCCGACCCACCGCACGTTGCTAGGGTAAAAATCTTCTGACGAACACGCACGCGGCGCACGCACACCTAACTGGAATGAGCAACACATCTCGAAGAACAACAGTTACAAATGTGAGTAACCGTCCTTTTCTTAGAGAAGCTTGTCCTGGAACCCAGAAGGAGAGAGCCCATTCCTGATTTAGTCCTACCAGGAATGCAGGATCTGGCCCAAGAGGTGAATATAGCAACCATAATGTAAATCAATTTAATATCCCTGTAGGGGAAAAAATGCCAAAACACCCCATCATAGTAGCATTTAACTTCAAAAAGGGGAACTATACAAAAATGTGAAAGCTAGTTGAAAGAAAATTAAAAGGAACAGTCACCAGGGTGAAATGCCTTCAAACTGCAGGGAGAGTATTTAAAAACACCACAATAGAGGCTAAACCTAAATGTATTACTGTTTTTTATTTGGGGTAGAGACCAAAAAATGCCACCATGGCTCATCAGCACAGTAAAAGATGCATGTAGAAGCAAAAAGGCCTTTTAAAAAATTGGATGTCAAATCATAGTGAGGAAAACAGAAAGAAGCATAAAACTCTGACAAGTCAAGAGTAAAAAGTACACTAAGGCAGACCAAGAAAGAATTTGAAGAAACAAAAACTAACAGAAAACAAATTAAGTACATCAGAAGCAGGGAGCCTGGCAAACAGACAGTGGGGCCACTGGATGATCAATGTGCTAAAGGAACACTCAAGGAAGACAAAGCTGTTGTGGCGAAGCTAAATGAGTTCTTTGCAGTGGTCTTCATAGCAGAGGATGTGTGGGAGATCCCCACGCCCAAACCATTCTTTTTAGGTTACGAATCTGAGAAACTGTCCCAGACTGAGGTGTCAATAGAAATCGTTTGTAACACATTGATAAATTTAACATTAATAAGTCACCAGGACCAGATGGTATGCACCTAAGAGTCCTGAAACAATTCATATATGAAATTGTAGAACTACTGACTGTGGTATATAATCTCTCTCTTAAATCAGCCTCTGTGCCAGGTGACTGGAGGATAGCTAATGTGACACCTGTTTTAAATACAGGCTGCAGAGGTGATCTTTACAGACCATAAGCCTAACTTCAGTACCAAGCAAATTGATTGAAACTATAGTAAAAAACACAAAATTATCAGACACAAAACATACATGATATGGCAGGAAAGAGTCAATACAGCTTTTGTAAAGGGAAATCATGCCTCACCAATCTATTAGAATCCTTTGAGAAAGTCAACAAGCATGTGAACAAGGGTGATCCATTTGATATAGTGTACTTGGACGTTCAGAAAGCCTCTGACAAGGTCCCTCATCAAAGGTTCTTAAGCAAACTAAGCAGTCATGGGATATGAAGGAAGGTCGCTTCATGGATCGGTAACCAGTTAAAAGATAGGAAACAAAGGGTAGGAATAAATAGTCAGTTTTCACAATGGAGAGCAGTAAATAGCAGAGTCCTCCAAGGATCTCTGTTGGGACCACTGCTGTTCAACATGGAAAAAGAGGTAAACAGTGAAGTGGTAAAATCTGCTAGCTATCTTGAGTAATTTAGTATTGTTAAGTCCAAAGCTGACTGTGAAGAGTTACAAAGGGACACCACTAAACTGGGTGACTGGATGACAAAACGGTAGATGAAATTCAATGTTGATAAGTGTAAAGTAATATACATTGGAAAAAATTATCTCAACTCTACATACAAAATATGGGGTCTAAATTAGCTGTTATCTCTCAAGAAAGAGATATGGAGGTTACAAACCTGTAACCTGAAGTTCTTCAAGATGTGTTGTCCCTATACGTATTCCACAAGAGATACGCATGAGCACCACGTGCCTGCATCTGAAATTTCTTGCAAGCAGTGTCCATTGTCTGGGACAAATGCCTTAGCTCTCCTCACGCGCCCCTCCAAGGGCACTAAGGGCGGTGTGGGCCAACGCCTCTCCAGTTTCCCATTCCCATCTGCAGCAGAGGAGACGGAAGACGGGTAGCGGAATACAGATAAGGACCATGCATCTCGAAGAACCTCCAGTTACAGGTAAGTAACCTTCATTTCTTCTTTGAGTGATGGTCCTTATGTTAATTCCACATGTGGGAGATTAACAAGCAGTAGTCAGATAGGAGATGGGTGCAAGGACACAGAAGCGATAGCTGATTGCAGTACTGCTGTCCCTATAGCCGTAGCCACAGTTGATGACTGTACCAGGGCATAATGTCTTGTGAAAGTACGCAAAGAGCTCCAAGGAACTGCTCTACAGATCTCTAGAACAGGTATGTTCCTCAAAAACACAATGGGTCTATGATGGCCTCGTTGATAGGGAGCACAACTGGACTGGGATCAGAGGGCTGAAGAATGTTTAGTAAGCTGTGCTGAGGAGCCTGAATTTCCTTCCAGCTATATTGTATTTCTGCCACTATCGTGTGCATTAATTCTTGGTGGTGTTCTGGCAGAGAAGGATATGGAGTGACCTCTTCATCTGATGACAAGATTGTTCCCGGAACCACTGGAACCGACTCCCCTTCCTCCTCTGAATATACTGATGGGGCTGGTTGCATATGGCTGGGTGATGGCAAACAGGACTCATGCACTGATCCTGGTTGTCTGGATTAGGACTCCCACAGCCCCTAGTATTGTCAGCAAGATGGATCCGCTGGAGGGGGGGGAAACCCACGGCATAAGATACAAGCAAGCCCTTTGCCACTTGTGTCTGGTTGGAGATTAGAACCCTGACCTTTTAGGCCTTCTGTCTGGGGCCACCTCTCCTCTGCGCCACAGAGAGTCCTGTGGAGCCTCTCACTCAGAAAAACAGGCCAGATTCCTGATTACTGGTGGGACTGACGGTACTGATGGCTGTGTTTCAAGAGTAGCCGCGAAATGGCAACGACCAAGAGAATAAGGGGTTATTTACCCCTTCGCGTAGCACTAGAAGTCACCTGATGAAATTAATAGGCAGATTTACAATTAACATAAAGAAGTATTTCTTCACACAAAACAGTGTCAAGCTGTGGAACTCATTGCCCGTGGATGTTGTGAAGGCCAAAACTATAACTAGGTTCAAAAAAGAATTAGGTAAATTCATGAAGGATAGGTCCATCAATGGCTATTAGCCACAAAGATCAAGGATACAAACCCATGTTCTGGGTGTTCCTAAACTTTCAATTGCCAGAAGTGAGGAATACACAACAGATAGAGAATAAACAGAACTGGGCAGTTTTGTGTGATCCACAATGTTATCTGGCACTGGCAATTGTTAGAGAAAGGATACTGGGCTAGATGAACCATTGATCTGACCCAGGTTGGCCGTTCTTATGTTCTTCTTATCCCATTACACTCTAATTATGATGAATTATAGAAGAGTAGAAATTTATAACAATATATTAAAAGGCCACCATCATCACAAGACCCAAAAGAGATTGAGCAGATCGAGTATGGGGGTCAGGGAAAGTATTCATTAAAAAAAATACTCGGAAAAAAATTACAGGCATTTAAACGGAGGATGGAAAGTTTGAGATGTTGGTCAACTTTTGTAAAAATGGGTTCTGTCTCCCATGGTTCTAATTTTACAAAGCAATGATCACGTAATGGAAAATGAAGGCACTCAAACCTCACAGAACCCAGAGCAGTGGAGTAATGGTGATGTGGCAGTACTGTGTATAGTTAACTGAATTTTCAGATGCTGGGCAACTTTGGAGTCAGTGCTGGAACATTCTAAAATGTTATTAGGAATGCAAGAACACTCTGAAAATAAAGTTTTTTCTCTGTATCTATAGTGAGACTATTGAAAGTTCATAATTCTTCCTCCTTTTTCCAATATTAACAAATAATTCTGATATTCCTCAAACCAAAGAGAGAAACTACTGGCTTTTAAATATGTAGCTTATGCTTCTGTTCTCAGCACAAAATGATGATCCATCAAATTTAAGTCCTACAGGTGAAAAAACGATGGAGGGAAGGAATTAGAAACTAAGGTCTCAATCCAGCAGAACACTTATTAATGTGCTTAACTTTAAGCCTAATCCCATGTTTGTAGTTAAGCACATGCAACAGGATGCCCAACCAATTCTTCCAGTGCAGGATCCAAACTACAAACACATTTTATGTTAATAGCTAATCATATTTAACTGCCTTCAACTTCTATAAACTCCTCTTTGAAGGCTGTATCAGGTCAGAAGAGAGGTTTGATCCAAAGTAAGACTATGCTGCAGCGCTGCTTTTACATTCACCAAAAGCTTGTTCAATCAGCCTCTTTTCCCTCCACCAAAAATGTTTTAAAAAACTGTTGGTTCACTCTCGCAGAGATTAATGCTAGTGGGAAATACCAAGCTCATCAGACACGCAGCAATTTTATAACCTGCACAGGGAGAGAAAAATAGTTCTCAAAAGTGTTTATATTTGCTTTGGCTTCTTCCTCCTTATAATTCTCTAGCCTTGAGCTTCGACACAAGCCAAACCACGTCAAGTGAGCCAAAGGTAATGCTAAGCATGCACTGTTGAGGTCATTCTTAACCCAAATAGAGACATTTACATATGAAAATTACAAACTGAAGATAAAACAAAAATTAAAAATAATCTTCCTCTGTGTAAAAATAAATTAATAAACATAGAATTGTGCATAACATATTTACATTAATGGATAGTGGTTCCTAAATTGGAGGATATGCTGTAGGAGGCCAAGCATTAAGGTTTCAACATCTCATTTCCTTGGAATCACAGGTTCAAACCCTACCAAGGTCAACTTAGTCCATGGTCCTTCTTCAGTAAGTAAATTGAGATCCATACAATTAGCTGTCTTTCATATGTAAGTTTGGCTCTGTCTAGATTCGCAACTTATGTTGGTATAACTACATCACTTTGGAGTGTGGATTTTCCACACCCTCGAGCAATGCTAGTATAGCCGCCTTACTCGCAGCGTAAACAGCAGGCGGGCTTCCTCCACTGACACAGTTACAGCCTCTTGGAGAGATGGAGTACCTACACCAATGGGAGAAGCCCTCCCATCGGGAAGGATAGCATCCTCACTGAAGTGCTATAGCAGCGTCACTGCAGCATTTTAAGTGTAGACAAGCCCTTTAAGGAGAGACGCTGTCTGTTCTTCATGGACATTTATGAAAATTGCCATGGCATCTTCTAGAGTGGCATTTTGCCTTGATGCCCCGGCCAGAATTTGTGATCCTACCAATATTGTGCAGCATTCTGAATACCATTTTCCAAGGTAGCAGCAGTTCAGTGGTGCTGTACTACACACAGCGTGTCTATGTACAAAAAATGGTATGTTCTTACCTCAGGTTAAAACACCAGTGAAGACATGGCAACTTGGCTTTTAACTCACATTAGCAGGGTGAGTTCAACCCCAGGCTGCCATATAAGGCTTTACCTATCAGAATTAAGCCCACATATTTACTGCCCAGATTAATTTACAGTTCAAGTACGACATGGCAAACACAGGCAAACAAGATGTTGGGAACAATTAGGGATGAGGGAATGCTTGATGAGCTGGTCTTAACGGCAATACCTGGAGGAGGAAGTGGGGTGGGAGGAGTGGGAGAAGAAAATAAAATGTACTTAGCTCTTGGATCTCTTAGGCAGCTCAAGTGCAATACCTTTCCTGCAATATATCCAGCAAGCTACATTATCTGGCTTTAAACGTTTAAGTATGAAAAGAAAGAAATGTCCCCATTGTCACAGAGATATTGTATCAAGCTATTTATTAGCACTGGTGATGATAAAAAAGAAGCTTGTGGGCTACATTTAAAATAAGCGTTTCTCAAACAGATGGTGTTTAAAGGAACACTAAAAATAGTCTATCTGATTTTGTAAGTTGTGTTTATTAGTAAAGGGCTCCACGTTTTACTTTAAAAGACAAAACAATTCCTCACCTTCTCTGTTTCTCCACTCCCTTTTCCCTCTCTCCGCTCAAGGTCTGTGAAGGTCATGAAAAGTGTCAACACAGACTGGGCAATGCTGACTTCCCGGACTCCTATCGTGTATGTAAATTACATTACCGTGTAAAATGTTTTGCAACCACTAAGCTTTACTGCATCATTTTTCACTTCAATTGAGAGAGACCCAGAAGAGGTTATGAAATACAACAATTATACGCACTGTTCATAAGTCATGGAAACATATTAAACCACTAGAAAGGTGAAGTGAAAGCTACTGCTTTGTTTAGGAATTCACACTTTTACCTTGCAACCACTCTCTCTGGAGAGAAATAACTTTTAAACTGAACAGCCAGGTAGCAAGGTTAACACCAAACTAGGAAAACACTTGCGAATGATTCTATTTTGGTTTTTTTTTTTTAACCCCCTAAAAAGTTATTTTATGCTGATGAGAACTACTTAAGGCTGAGTACTTTACTCATAAACCAGGTGCAGCCTGGGCAGCCCCCATCCTGCTCCACCTTGCACTTTAAGCTGGGAACGAGTGGCTAGTTCAGTCTCCACAATCCATTCAGTCCTTGGCCTGTGCTGAGACTGCCCATTATGTTGGTGTTTTTTGTGACAGGGATACTGACAGACGGAGGACACCAAATAATTTAATGTGGGCTGCAAGCATCCATCTAACGGAAAGAGCTTTCAATAGCCATCAAGCTGAAATGGATTTAAACAGGTTCATCTGCAAGACAGTGGGTTAGGAGTCCTATAACAAACTCTAAGGCAGGAGTCGGTAACCTTTCAGAAGTGGTGTGCCGAGTCTTCATTTATTCACTCTAATTTAAGGTTTCGCATGCCAGCCACACATTTTAACATTTTTAGAAGATCTTTCTATATTTCTATAATAAATAACTAAACTATTGTATGTAAAGTAAACAAGGTTTTTTAAATGTTTAAGAAGCTTCATTAAATTAAAATGCAGAGCCTCCCAGGCTGGTGGCCAGGACCCTGACAGCGTGAGTGCCGCTGAAAATCAGCTCGCGTGCCGCCTTCGGCATCTGTGCCATAGGTTGCCTACCCCTGCTCTAAGGCCTGGTCCATATTTAAATATCGTATTGACCGAGCTACATCACTCAGGGCTGTGAAAAATTTTGCCTCCACATGCCGTAGTTAGGACACTCTAACCACCAGCATAGATGCAGCTACATTTAGCTGTCCCTTCTCAGAGAGGTAGATTAAGTACACGGACCAAAAAAACCCAATAACAAACCCTTCTGTCAATGTAGGTAGTGCATCTGCTGTTGTACTTGCAGCATAGACACAGGTTGAGTTACCCATCCCCCTGGTGCTAAACTGTGTGGACTTCTGAAGAATTACTGCACTGAGAAAGTGAAATATCCAATAAAGGGAGGCTTTTGGGGCACCTAGCTAAGAGAGCAGACTAACAACATAGAATAGTCTCATGGATGCCTGGCTAACAGTCCCATTCACTTAAGGTTGACCTAATTAGTTTTATAGCTTTAAAAACACTGGACATCTCAGTAGAATACTTCAGCCGGCTCTCTGCCTCCATGGAACCAATGCTTTCGATTCCCAAACTGTGGTACATATACTCCTTGGGAGTACATGAGACATCTCCGGGGATACGAAGAAGAAATTATGTAATAGGGGTTTACTATTTTATTTATTGCATTTTTCTAATAGACTATTCAGACAAAGCTTTACAACTCGTGGGAATTTGTTATATAAAATATGGTAGTTCATTGATTTTACGATGTATCAATGAGAACACTGAGTCACGGAGACACTGGCGTACAGGGCCCTCACCTTCAATTTTAACTGAGCGTAGAACTTAGTCAGGGTTGTTTTTTCCAATTGTATACATCGCACTATAACTCTATTCATACGTAACAGTGAAATATGGGCCAATGGCTCAAGACAGGCAATGCTACGAAGAACACAAACTATCAGTGGTCAGACAGGTAAGGGAACGCAGGCAACTAGTAGATCTGGAAGGGGATATGCAGGCAGCTGGTAGATGTGATAAGAAAAGTTTGGGAACCTCGGCTTTAGCTTAATACTAAAAGTAACAGGTTTGTGTTTGTTTTCATGTACTAAACGTGTCTAGGTATGAAATGCACAGGCTATTTCACGCACGTCAGTGGTAATTCTTCCTCTTTCACATCAGGTTAATCAGTAGTCATTTAGCATGGCCTCCAGCTAAACAAATAGTTTCAAGTGCAGCAAGTACATATTTTACAAATGACTTGACAATAAACTTTGGTGAGTGCCTCTCAGCTAGGGAACTACAGGGATAAAAGCAAACACCAGCACACATGCGCACGAACACACACACACACACACGTATGTTAACTGGGCTTCCGTTAAAAGCTGCTCAGGCAGCACTGAACAGGCCCCATCCATTGCCCAGAGTAAGACAATAAGATTAGCCAAACTAATTTGCCTGCCTGCCACCAATGATCTACAATATTAACTACATAATAGGAAGAGGCAGTATCTAGTAATGAAAGCAGGTAAAAGCGTATCAGAAGACCCGGGTTCTGTTACTAACTCGACACTGACTTGTCCAAGGTCACACGAGACATCTTGGTGCCTCAGTTGCCCCATCTTTTAAATAGGGATAATACTTATTTACCTTAATAAAGCACTTTTTGATTTTTGGACAAGAAAGGTGTTAAGTGCAAAACTATCATTATAAGCTGAATTCCTGATGCATTTCAAATCCATCCTTGCTACAATATGCCCATCTGACAGGCAACAAAAATGTTAATGGTTGAGCTGAAATGAAGTGTGTCAGAAAACAGACAAAGGAGGCAGCAGAAATACTGCAAGCCATAATAACTAGGGGATCTCATGCTTTTTTTGCTTCTGTCAGTGAAGCTCACTGTCCACACCAGGGGGTCCTTGCATCCCTCCATCCTCCCCGACCCACACCATCCTCCCATCCCCCTTTATTTCAGGGACTTGTTGCAATCCCTCCATTCCATGCTACAGGCTGTGTTCCCCATTCTCTACTCCATGCCAGGGACTGTGTGCACCCCCAGTCCTCTTCATGCTCTATGTGAACCCCCCTTCTCCCCATACCAGGGTACCACATTCTCCCTCTGCCAGGGGTTGTGTGTGCCCTTCCCCACCCATTCTTCTTTTATTTCTCAGTCAACATTTTTAAAGTGAATTGGGAGGACAGGCAGAGCTAAAATGAGGGGTAGATACTGTTATGCTTTAATGTGTTAATGGCTGCCATCCACCGGTTATTTGATCTGTAGACAATTACAGAGGTGGCTGAAGCTGCTAGCTCTGCTAACCAGAGGTTAGGGGTTCCACGTATCTCCAATTTCCCTCTGCTGACTTTAACCAAAATCAGTAGGGTTCTGCCAATCGATGCCTAGAACATTCCCTGAAAGTTTGCAATCGATTCGACGTGGCGTTCCACGGCTATCATATAGCATCCAAACATCCTAGCATAAAAATACCATCAAGTTGGGTTTTTATAGCCCCTTTCACACATAACAGCACTTCACAAATGTTAATTAAATGTAGCGACCCCTTTGGGAGGTGGGTATGAATTATTCATCTTATAGATGTATGAATTGAGGCACAGTGATTTTATCAAGGTCACACAGTAAATAAGTGGCAGAGTCCTGACTCTCCGTGCCCTCCTCTAACCATTGGACCACAATTGGAATTCTTCTACGAGATGCAGCCAGCGAAAGTAGAGGTTTTTGTATTGTTTTACAGCAGCGCTTATAAATGCAACAAGGAATATGTGAGGACTAATGCTATTTCATAGTGTTTCAGCATGCACTGCGTTTATTTTGTTCTGCTGAAAGGAATTAAAGGCCAAAGTCCATTTGAAGACAAGCATGGACAGAAAACAGCAAAGAGTGGTTTGGAACAGAAAAGAAAAGGAATTCCAGTTTCATTCTCTGAAAAATGATTGCGTTAATAGGAAGCGAGTGTGATTCATGCGCTACAGATGACAAGATACATTATTCAAAAAGCATTCAGCTGAACTAGCAGCCATTTTGTTTTGTCAAGCTGAAATTCGAGAGCCAAATTCAAACAGTGGTGTGGGGGAATCATTCCACTGCTTCAGTGACAGCGCCTCCAGCTCTGAGATAGAGGCTCTCTCCTGCTAGAGTAGGCACATAGGGAGATGTGTGTGTACACACAGACAGGGCCAAATCTTCAGCTGGTGTAAACCAACACAGCTTCTGGGCCATCAGTACTGAGGGTCTAGCCTAGATACCTACCCACCATCTGTGATGTCGATGCTATGAACTAGAATCGGCATACTTCAAGTAAAGCCGTTTCAGTTAAAACACAGACATTAAAAAGCAGAGAATCTGGTTACAGCTATACTATCACTTACATCAGCAGAACTTTTCTTGGTCGGGGTGTGAAAAACACACATCCCTCCCCAACCGACTGACAAAAGTTTTACCAACAAAAAGTGCTAGCGTGGACAGTGCTTTGTTGATGGCTGATGCTCTCCCGCCACCAAAAAAAACACCCCCTAACGAGAGGCGGTAGCTATTTTGTCAGCAGGAGAGCTCTCTCCTGCCGACAAAGAGTGGCTACACTGTGTATCTTATGATGGCACAGCTGTGCCGCTGTAAGGTATGCGGCGTAAACCTAGCCTCACAGGTGTTTCCTCATCTCTGCTTTCAAGGCCTTAGATTGCAGCCACTTTCAAATGAACAGAGCTCCTGCTCTTGGAGCACCTGGAACAATGTTATGTGGCACTTTACAGACTAACAGACGTTTTGGAGCACGAAAGCTCATGCTCCAAAACATCAGTTAGTCTATAAGGTGCCACAGGACTCTTTGTTGCTTTTACAGATCCGGACTAACAAGGCTACCCCTCTAATACTTGGAACACTGTTGGTGGCAGCCACAGAGACCTGCCATCTGATGAGAGCCCTGCAGATAACACAAGAAATCAGGCTGGAAAAACATATGCATAGATTGAGGCAACAGCAGGGAGATCAATGAGACAGCAGAACCTACCCACAATCATTAAGGTCCTCTCTTTATTCTTCTACTGTTTTACCGGTCCTGTTGATTGCTCCAGACCCTTCAGTAACAGACATAATCTTATGTGTTGTAGACTTATAGTGGGTCACCATCTATACTGTACATGCGTAGCATCAGGGTTGGAACACAAGAATTTTTTACTACAATGGATGTAACTTCACTATCTGAGCCCAATAAGATTGCCTCTAATTAACAACAGAAGGTAGGTCCCTTCTACTCTCTTCAGTCCCAGCCACTAGAATGGTCACACACTGGGCCACCTCAAACTGAATCACAGCCAGGAACCATCTCCTATTATGGCAGGATGGAGTGGGAGCAGCTATACAGACTTGAACCAGGAAAGAGGACACCATCTCATCTGGTTCATTCTCCTGCCCCCCAGCTGAGTGTCTGTTCTTAGATGTTCCAGATCAGAGCTCACTTCAAAGGAGACTGGAGACGAGCTGAAGATTAAGCTTGAACTACCTATCCTACTGGGAAATTCTAAATCAGCAGTGTCAAAATAGACTCAGTCTTTCATCCTTTCAAGTCTGCATTCCACACAGCTCACTGGCATAGGGGTCTTTCATGGATATTAAGAAACAGTTTGTGTGCACTCTTCCTAGAAACCAATAATCCCATAACACTTTTGGTAGGAGCTGAGTGGTTTACCCATGTCTCTTTGGCTCACGGTTAAGATAGGAAATTTCGGACAGTTGTCTGCTGCCTTCATCCCAGAAGTGACTGCGCTTCAGTTGCAAAATGCCTTGGCATCCCTTGCTGGTGAAATAGAATTTTTACATGCTTCCCATTACTCCTAATCTAAATCAATCACTGCAAACTGATAATCTCTATGGAGCAAGGAAGCACTCTTCGGCAACAACCTGACTAATGTTTTCCTTTGATAAGAGGCTCAGGTAATAGAACCACGTGGATGTGCTATGGTTTAATATCTCAAATATAATTAGCCAGACCTTTTGCAGAATGCTATCATGGAGCATTTCCTGGTTACCCTGCACTCAGAAAGACAACAAGGCATAGCACTCACGATTCCATACATCTCACATCCTAGTCCTCAGAATCATCAGGAAACAATCGCATTCCATATTCAAGGTGATCTGTAAAGGAGTAAGAAAAGCCTAAAGCAAACGTCAGCACCGTCAAATTTTTCTTTTGCTTTCCAATAATTATTTTGACTCAGACACTGGATTTAGAAACAAAAACAGGGAGACAACTTGACTTTCTGTAGTTTGCTTACCTAAGAAAATGTGTCTTGGAGCAAAAAGACTCCATGGCTTCTGTTCCGCCTTGTGGGCACTCTTCATCCCCACCAGCTATGGTCTTGTCTTGGATGTCTTCCAAGGATGATGCAGGATCTGCTGGTTAGACTAGAGGCTGACTGGATGGACCAATGAGGATGTGCACTTTCAGCAGTGCAAACAGGAAGTGCCCTTTTTGTCTCTGGAATCCTAATTTCAGTGGCTGAAATAATTGTATCATATCAATATATCACATCACAGGCATTTTCCCCCAAACTGCAAAACAGTCTGCTACCTAAAGCACTGTTTAAATCTTTCCCATTATACTCATTCACTTTTCACAAAGTGAATGTACATATTTTGAAGGTTTAATTTAGGCAACATTGTTTGAAAACGTGGCTCTGCATACACACACAGTAAGCAAACTTCAGAAAATGGATTACTTCCCAACATCTGGAATACATAAGTATCTTGTCCGGCTTTGGCTACTTGACCAGAATGTTAGTTATATTTTTATCACCACAAACCACCTGGCAATACTACAGGATTGTTTTCTAGTGGCGGTAGTTAGAAATGTCATGTAATCTTAATATGGTGGAGAAATGCAGTAATTGCATAGAAATTTTCAGTGGTTGTGTATCCTTGTAGACTGCCCAATAGACACGGTTCAGCAGCATGGCCTCCAGTATTAGTAAGACACTTGGATAAGGAAGGACAGTTCATATGAATGATTTTCCCTGTTATCCTGAAAGAGCCGTCTGTATGGCAGGAAGGAAATACACTTTGTGGAACTTTGAATTTGAGAGTACTTGCTAGAGAGTGGTTTAAGGCACAGATCCAAGTTGGCACTCTCCTGTGGAACTGCTGGTAATATTGCTCACCTTTAATTCCCAATACCCACCACCTCTGCTGGATGGAAAAGGGGAAAGATGGAGTGTGGAACAACTCATGTGCGAGAGCTATCCCAATTCAGATTAGGCAATTATAGCATAAACCTACACACGCCCTGAAATGACCCTGCTGGATAACATCCTATTGCCTCTGTAATATTATCAGGGAAGACGCTACTTCCCTAGTTGCTCACAGTGTCCCTGAAGAAGGGACAGCACTAGACAGTCTGCAGGAGCTTTTCAGCTGACATGGGCTGGTGGGGAACAGCCAGCAAAGGCATGAGTATTGTGAATTCCACAAGGCAGACATGGGTAGAGATAAGATTTGTCTTTGAATGCAAAGCTCCTGGCAGCAAGATTTTTGGTTTCCTACGTTCTATGTTTGCAAAGTACCAATACATACCGACAGTCACTAAAGCAGAATATAATTTTTAAACCCTGATTTTCCAAGGAAAGTAGCAAGCTTAACAACAACAAACAAGAAGAACTGTGCATTAAATATTTGAGTTCTTGCAATATTCAACACTTACAGCCCTAAGAGACAAACAGGAAGTGGGCAAGGAAACAAAGAGTGGATCTGATTCTGAACCAGTGAACCTATGTTGTGAAGAGAAATGGAAAGCCCCAAACTGTTGCAATGCGTCATGACATGCAAATCATAGTCCTAGTTCCAGCCAACCCCCTGCTGAAAGGGAAGTTATTTTATTAAACAAACAATAGCACTAGAAGTGGTTTCCACGGCACTGACTCAATTATTATTTGTTTTATTAAACTGTTCAGTGGTGATTTATTCAGATCTCTCTGATCACCTTCATTGACCAATCCCAGAACCTGAATTTTTACAACGTTTATCTCTATTATAACTATTCTTATCTATTTTATCTGCACACACACTGAAGCTTGCAGAACTTCTACATTTTAAAGGCTTCATCCTCATTTGTTGACCCGTTCAGCCAACTTCTATTTGATGTTATGCCAGCTATTCAAAGCTGCTGCAACCAAAAGAGAGAACAAAAAACCAGCTTCCCTGGATAGGCAGCAGCTAGTTTCAGCTAAGGGGAGTGAGGCTCCTCCTCCAGTTTCAGTCTTTCCTTCTCTTATTGTACCAGTGCACAGATTCCATGTTAGCTTGGTCAGAGCCAGAGCCAGATCTTACGCTAGTGTAAAATCAGGATCAAGTAAGAGAAGCAGCCCTTCACTGTTCCCACTGCCTATGGGCGGTGGCTTATCCACTTCACCTCAGGCTTCATACCACGAAGAGCCACCTGACTAAAGAATATAACCGAACTGTATGGGCGACACATGGACTGCCTGCTATGTGCCCCTTCCGCCCGAGACCCTTCCCTGCCCCCCACCATGGCCACCAGCCACCTTCTCTAGTCTTCCTGCCCCACAGTGCCAGGAGGCCGGGTGGCACAGGAAGCCCCAGCCTGAGCCAGGGCCAAGCACAGGGGAACTGGAGCCAGAGCGGGAAGCAGAGGGGGGAGGGGGGCCTGGGAGCAGAGCGTGGGCAGGGCCACCCCTGGCTGTTTGGGAAGGCGCAGGCTTCCCCAGCCTATGATACCCGCCACTCATGCCACAATGGCCTGAATAGCTCAGAGCACAAGCAGAATAATGGCAACACAAAACTCTGAAGGGAATTTTCAGGAGGGCTGAACATCAGAACAAAAGAGGAAGCGATGGGTGCGGGTCTGAACAAGAGACATTTGAAACATTATAATTTTAAAAGCTACACATCCGCTTTTTTTCAGAAAAAGAAAGCTTCTTGTGTTGGGAAGGATCACTAACAACAGTGAAACCAACTTCTCACCCTCAATCCTTTACACCTGGTATCGGTTACGTTAAAGCATTTTTTTAGGGTTAAAAAGAGACCATGTACAAATGGCTCCTGCTGCTCCCTGTGTCTCTGAGTCACATCCGCTGATCTTTAATCCTGTTAACCCCATAGGAGCTCATGCAGCTACGGGAAAAACATCTCACACTTTTACCCACCCTTCATGTAACTATAAACATCAAGGGTGTGCATTTGTCCACTGCAAAAACTTTGTGGTTGAGATCCTTAGTGACTTTGCCTGCATCTATTTTGGCCAAAAAATGGTCACATAGCTAAAAGTTTAAAACCCACCAGTTTTCACCTACGTACAGTGTTTTGCTTCTTATATGGCAACAGTAGTGGGGAAAAATTTGCGTCAATAACGTCATTGATGATTCATACACGAGTTGATTAGCTGAATGACTTATGGCTATCAGTTCTTCAGGCGGTAAGAATAATTTACATTTCGCTTGACTGCCTATGAGTCCAAGCACTACAGTTCTAAAGTGAGCTGAGGTTTCATACTGTGGGCCTCAGTTATACTTGGCCTAGGCCGCCGATTCTACTGCCAGATTTTTATGTTCAAATGAAGAGAGGGCAGGGGCACACTTTATTTATTTTTTAAAAATCCCACAATAACTTGCCCAAAAAGACAAATTAATTTTTCAAACAAATCTCATATTCTCCACATCCACAAAGGAATTGTGGGGCAGATGCACCTAGGACTGCCTCATCAGATCACCACTGATTGTTTTAAGTTAACATCTAAATAAGCAGAAGATGCCGAGGAAAATGCATATTTGAACCTGCCTAGCTGGTTTTGACCAAGAGCCGATAGCAACTGAAGGAACCCATGCAAAATGAATTCAATAGTGTAGGCCCATTTCTCAGAGAACAAGGGACAGATTCTCTTCTGCTGATAATCTCTGCTTGGTACAGGAGAGCGCAGGGGAAGGTGGGATCAGGCGAGTCTTATGGCTCCCTGATTCTGTGAGCCGGCCTATGCCAGCCCCAGTGTATGGTACAGATTTATGCCGCTGGAGAAAAGACGGTTACTCACCTTTGTAACCGTTGTTCTTCGAGATGTGTTGCTCATATCCATTCCAGTTAGGTGTGCGCACGCCGCCTGCACGTTCGTCGGAAGATTTTTACCCTAGCAACACTCGGCACCACTCCAGGGGGCGACCCAGCCAACCTACCGAGTGTTGCTAGGGTAAAAATCTTCCGACGAACGTGCAGGCGGCATGCGCACACCTAACTGGAATGGATATGAGCAACACATCTCGAAGAACAACAGTTACAAAGGTGAGTAACTGTCTCTTCTTCTTCGAGTGCTTGCTCATATCCATTCCAGTTAGGTGATTCCTTACCTAGGCGGTGGGGTCGGAGTGAGATGTCGCAGAGTGTAATACTGCGGAGCCAAAGGCTGCGTCATCTCTGGACTGCTGAACCAGGGCATAGTGAGATGTGAAGGTATGGACCGAGGACCAGGTAGCTGCGCGACATATCTCGTGGATGGGCACGTGAGCCAGGAAGGCACCAGATGAAGCATGAGCCCTGGTAGAGTGTGCAGTGACGTGGCTCAAGGGGACATGAGCCAAGTCGTAACAGGAGCGGATGCACAATGTCACCCAGGATGAAATCCTTTGTGAGGAAACGGGTAGGCCCTTCATACACTCTGCCACCGCGACAAAGAGTTGGAGTGTTCTGCGGAAGGGCTTTGTCTGCTAGATATAAAAAGCGAGTGCTCTACAGACATCTACTGAGTGCAACTGTTGCTCCCTGCGCGATGAATGTGGCTTTAGGAAGAAGACCGGAAGGAAGATCTCCTGGCTAACATGGAAGGCCGATACCACTTTGGGGAGAAAGGCCGGATGTGGTCGCAACTGCACCTTGTCCTTGTGGAACACAGTATATGGAGGATCCGCCGTGAGAGCCCGAAGCTCGGAAACTCGTCTTGCCGATGTGATGGCCACGAGGAAAGCGGTTTTCCAGGAGAGGTACAGAAGGAAGCAAGTTGCTAACGGCTCGAAAGGGGCCGACATAAGTCTGGTAAGAACCAGGTTGAGGTCCCAGGTTGGGGTGGGGCAGCGTACCTGGGGGTATAGGCGCTCCAAGCCCTTGAGGAATCAAGATACCATAGGATGTGAAAACACTGAGGAGCCATTCCCCCCTGGGTGGAAGGTAGAGATGGCAGCCAAGTGTACCCTTAATGATGATACCGCTAGGCCCTGCTGTTTAAGAGACCAGAGGTTGTCCAAGATGGTGGGGATCGAGACCTCAGCGGGAAGAACGTTCTGCTCTCTGCACCAGCATGAGAAACGCTTCCACTCGGCCAGATATGTTGATCTAGTGGAAGGCTTTCTGCTACCCAAGAGTACTTGTTGCAGTGGGCAGAACAACACAACTCAGACTGGGTCAACCACTTAGGAGCCATGCCATGAGATGGAGGGATTGTAGGTCCGGGTGGTGAAGTTTTCCGTGGGCCTGAGTTATCAGGTCCGGGTGAAGAGGTAGAGGGATGGGGTTGGCTATTGACAGGTCGAGCAACATGGTGTACCAGTGCTGCCTGGGCCACGCTGGAACGATCATGATCAAGCGGGCTCTGTCCCTGCGTACTTTCAGCAGGACCCTGTGGACGAGCGGGAACGGTGGAAAAGCGTAGAGCAGGTGAGCCATCCATAGCATCAGGAAAGCATCCGCTATCGAACCCTGGGAGAGGCCTTGAAAGGAACAGAATATCTGGCATTTCCTGTTCTCGCGGGACGCGAGGAGGTCTACACGGTGAAATACCCAGTTCCGGAAGACCGAAAGAATAACGTCCGGGCGAAGTGAACACTCGTGAGAAAGGAAGGATCTGCTGAGGCGATCCGCCAGAGTGTTTCGAACCCCCGGGAGAAAGGACGCTATGAGGTCTATAGAGTGTGCTATACAAAAGTCCCAGAGTCGCGTGGCTTCCTGACAAAGGGTCGAGGACCTTGTCCCGCCGTTTGTTTATATAGTACATGGCTGTTGTGTTGTCTGTGAATATTGACACACAACGGCCTTGCAAGTGCTGCTGAAAAGCCTGGCACGCAAGGCGGACTGCTCTCAGCGCCCGGACACTCATGTGCAAGGCCAGCTCCTGAGATGACCAAAGGCCTTGAGTGCGTAGATGTCCAAGATGAGCACCCCAGCTGAGAGATGACGCGTCCATCGTCAGGGACGCAGAGGGCTGGGGCGGATGGAACGGTAGCCCTGCACACACCAGGGAGGGGGTCAGCCACCATTCGAAGGAGCCTAGGATGCTTGGGGGAATGGTGACTATCATGTCTATGGCATCTCTGCCTGGTTGGTACAGCGAGTTAAGCCACGATTGGAGGGGACGGAGGCGCAGTCTGGCGTGTTTTGTCACAAACGCGCAGGCCGCCACGTGACCCAGGAGACCGAGGCAAGTGCGAACCAAAGTCAACGGAACAGCTTGCAGGCTCTGGATGATGGCCACCATTGCCTGGAACCAGGGCAGCGGTAAGCAGGCTCTGGCGAGATTGGAGTCCAGGGTGGCACCAATAAAGTCTATTCTCTGAGTGGGAATCAGAGTGGATTTTTCCGCATTGATCATCAGGCCTAGATGTAGGAAAAGGTCCTTGACAACGCCAACGTGATGGGTGACTTGTGCCTCGGAGGTCCCTCGGATAAGCCAGTCATCTAGATACGGAAAAACGTGTACCCGACAGCGGCGGAGGTGGGCGGCGACTACAGCCATGCATTTCATAAATACTCTTGGGGCTGTAGAGAGGCCGAACGGTAGGACCGCAAACTGAAAATGTTGGCGGTTGGCTACGAACCGGAGGTACTTCCTGTGAGGAGGGTAGATGGCTATGTGAAAATACGCATCTCTCATGTCGAGGGCGGCATACCAGTCTCCGGGATCCAGGGATGGGATGATGGTCCCCAGGGATACTATGTGGAACTTCAACTTTATCATGAATTTGTTGAGTTCTCGCAGATCCAGGATAGGTCTGAGATCCCCCTTTGCCTTGGGGATTAGGAAGTAGCGGGAGTAAAACCTCGTGCCCCTTTCGTGTTTTGGTACCTCCTCTATGGCTCCTTTGGCAAGGAGCGTCTGCACCTCCTGAAGGAGGGATTGCTTGTGAGAGGGGTCCCTGAAGAGGGACGAGGAAGGCGGGTGGAAGGGTGAGGGGGAATAAATTGCAGGTGGTACCCAAATTCCAGCGTGCGTAAGACCCAGCAATCTGATGTTAGCTGGGACCACGCAGGGAGGAAAAGGGAGAGGCGGCTGGAGAAAGGAGGGAACGGAGCCTTTAACGAAACTGGTACGTCATCCTCGGGCGCAACTTC
Organism: Gopherus flavomarginatus; assembly: GCF_025201925.1. Lineage (NCBI taxonomy): Eukaryota > Metazoa > Chordata > Testudines > Testudinidae > Gopherus > Gopherus flavomarginatus. The sequence continues at coordinate 12,773,834 of NC_066621.1, read as the reverse complement.
AAAAGGTGGGTTTTGGCCCTGTGGGTGGTTTGGAGGGACCTTGGTTCTGGCCCCCTTGGGTGCCTGAGTGCCTCTGACAACCGGTTCTACCCCACCTTCTGCCAAAGTCCTGCCTCTGTCTGGACTGAGGGTAAGAGCAGTGTGGCTGGGGCCGGAAGGGCCTGTACTGAGTCACTGGGGTGTGCATGCCTAGTGAGCGCATAATGACCCTGTTATCTTTTAGGCTTTGCAACCTAGGGTCTGTCTTTTCGGAGAAAAGGCCTTGCCCTTCAAAGGGGAGGTCCTGGATTGCATGCTGGAGCTCCGGGGGAAGGCCTGAGACTTGCAGCCATGAGATACGTCTCATAATAACTCCGGAGGATAGGGTCCTACCTGCAGAGTCCGTTGCGTCCAAGGAAGCCTGGAGGGAAGTTCAAGCCACCCTTTTCCCCTCGTCCAGGAGGGCCGCAAATTCCTGCCGGGAGTCCTGCGGGAGCAACTCCTTAAACTTGTCCGCCGCCACCCAGGTATTATAGTTATAGCGGCTAAGGAGGGCTTGCTGATTAGCCACGCGGAATTGGAGCGCCCCTGCAGCATAGACTTTGTGCCCCAGCAAGTCCATGCGCCTCGCCTCCTTTGATTTCAGGGCTGGGGCCCCCTGGCCACGGCATTCTCTCTCATTGACCGACTGGACAATGAGGGAGCAGGGAGGGGGATGGACGTATAAGTATTCGTAGCCCTTGGAAAGCACCATATATTTACGTTCCACTCCCCGGGCAGCAGGTGGGATAGAGGCCAGAGACTGCCAGATCATGTTGGCATTGGCCCTGATCGTCCAGATAAAGGGATGCCCCCCTCTTGCCACACGCCTGAGGAGGTCCTGGTGGGCCCTCAGGTCAATTGGCAGAGGGCTTACAGATGATGTTCCGGCTACCGCCTCGTCAGGAGAGGAGGATGAGGAGAGACCAGGGACAAGCGGGTCAGTTGACGCCTCTTCTTGGTGGCCAGCCTCTGTCTCCCTTGGGATCTGGGAGTCTTGTGGCTGGACCGGCACTTCCTCTGGAGTAGAAGGAGGAGGGCAGCTTATAGTGGCTTCTGGCACCCGGTGCTCCAATGTGGCAGAGTGAGATGGGCCTGGATATGCACCTTGGGCCTGATGATATGCCCAAGGTGTCCAGAATGCCCACTAGTGAGGGCCATGATCTTGGGCCTGGGGCTTGTGGAATATCCTGGCGGGCACATCAGAGTCTCTGTCCTGGGCATACGAACTGTCCGCCTGCAAAGACATTGACGGGTGCCGGGACGGCCAGGGAGGAGCTGAAAGCCCCTGGTAAGAGTCCTTCTCTCTCGCCGTTGCTGATCTCCTCGGCACCGGGGATCGGTACCTGGAGCCATACTGGTACCGAGAACGAGATCGGGACCTGCGACCTGCACGATGCCAGGAGGTCGACCTGGATCTCGAAGGTCTGCGCCTGGGAATGGCTGCGAGAGTCCTGGTGCCGGGAGCAGTGCCGGGAGCTGGAGTGGTACTGAGAGTACTGAGCCGGAGGCCGAGACGTCGATCTATGCAGCAAGTATGACCGGTACTGAAGAGGAGAGCGGTGCCGGGACTGCGAGCGGTGTTGGGACCGTGATCGTCGATGGGACCGCGAACGGCGCCGGGACCTGGATCATGATCGGTGCCAATCTGCCAGGTCGACTGAAGGCGGTCTCATTAGGGCTGGCTTGCCTATCGAGCGTAATACCCGCACCGGCGGTGCCGGGGGTTGAGGCAGGACGGACTCCGTCAGAGCTATGAGGTCCCCGGCTGTGGAGAATGTCTCCGGTGTAGAGGGGACCGTAAGATCAACCACAGGCCTCGGCGGGGAGCTCTCAGGGACCAGACTCGACGGCCCTCGCAGGACCGGAGTCGACGGTACCGCAGCAGTCGGTGACGCGGCAGGAGTAGGTGCCGGGCGGTCTGAACGAGGCTGCGTCTGCGGCGCAGAGGGCACAGAGCTAGTTGGAAGACTTCGACCTCCTCAGTTTTAGGGACAGAGATCGATGCCAAGTAGGTCCTTGCGCCGGAGATGGCCGATGCCGCGGCATCTTAGCGGTGCCGGCACAGTTCGGTGCCGGAGGAGCGCTTCCAGCAGAGTGCTCAGCGCTTGATGCCGAGGGCAGAGGATTCAGAACTGCCTCCATGAGGGGATTCTTTAGCGAAAGTCTCTTTCTTCGTCCTCGGCTTAAATGCCTTGCAAATACGGCACTTATCTGTAATGTGCGATTCCCCGAGACACTTAAGACAGGAGTCGTGGCGGTCTCCTGTAGGCATTGGCTTGTGGCAGGCTGAGCAAGGTTTGAATCCCGGTGAACCAGGGATGGGCCCCGCCCGGCACCGGGTGCGGGGAAGGGGCTACTGCCCAAACCCTGCTTAACTATATACACTAACTATCTAAAGAACTATCAAACTAACTGTAATTATATAAATTCCAACTATATACAACAAAGATATCGAAGAAACTACGAGTAGCTAGGGAAGTGGAGGACAGCTAAGTCACGCTCCACTGTTCCAACGACCGACACGGGCGGTAAGAAGGAACTGAGGAGCGGTTGGGTCGGCAGGGGTATATATCCAGCGCCATAGTGGCGCCACTCCAGGGGGCGACCCAGCCGACACACCGAGTGTTGCTAGGGTAAAAACCTTCCGACGAACATGCACGCGGCGCGCGCGCACCTAACTGGAATGGATATGAGCAAGCACTTGAAGAAGAACTAGCAGAGCTCCATCTTGCCCGACATATCCCCTATGCCACGGCAGCTACAGGCAGCTAGCCCAGGGGCTTGTTCTGCTGGCTTTCTGCAAGCGGTTATTTCCTCACCACCACAGGAATTCTCATCTGGACAGCTAGAGCCTGAATCCATCTTACAATCTTACTGTTCTACTAACCGCTGCGTACAGTGTTTACTACTACAATAGTCTCATCAAAACCAATGGGGATCTGCAGAGTAAGATATAAGGACAAGAAGCCTGCATTTTCAAATGTCACTTGAATTTTTGGGTGCCCAGCTTAAAGGGGCCTGGTTTTCACAGGCAAACACTCAGCGCTTCCTGAAATTCAGGCCCCTTTCAAGTCATCTCGGTTTGGGCACCGACAAAACAGGTGAAGCCAAAATCACTAGCCACTTTTAAAAAGTGAGGCCAATAGTCTGTGCAGGATCTGATCTGAAATCACAAGAACAACTCTACACCCTGCTCTCATTGACACCCAGTCTCAGCAGAGAGGCCCAGCATAGGAATGGACCATGAAGACTGAATTCCCCTCTGACTGATGGAGAGAGCTGCCATCCATCCTGAGGGCCAGAGGATGGGGAACTTGTGCCTATATCTGCTCCTTTTCGATAGGCTGCCAGTTCTGTTAACAGCCTTTCGTTAACACTAAATTATATATTCTATATATAAATGCAGGGGACAAAAAAAACCTACTGTTACCAGAAGCAAAACATCTTAAAGAAAGGGAAATTATGATGCACTATAGCAGAGCACTGAATATTTTCTGAGTAAGAAAGAGTTAACTGAAACAGTCACATTAAACTTTGGAATAAATGAGTAAGGAAAAAAAAAGAGTAATGCCAAGTTTCCAAAGAGCCCTCCTTCTCTTCCTCCTCCTCCTCCACAGTGCTACTCATGTCTCATTAAGTTCATAGCTACTAACTGTCACACCTAGCAACCATTCCCTTAGCATGAACTAGTATTCATTTCAGATTGTTCATCTCTTTCAAGATGGCCAGTTGCTGCTGCAAGCTTTCCCCATTACTTAATTTAAGACCCCTCTTGTAACAGCTATGTCCTCCTGATATTTTCAAGTCATCGTATCAGAAAACAATTACTTGATAAAATATGATACACCAAAGTGGTACATCATAAGACAGTCTTTTAAAGCAGGAACCCCATAGTACATTCTAGTTGTTAAGATGGGAACTAGTCTAGTGAACTACTAATGATGGGAAAGCGTAATTACTGAAGATTAACATCATGACACATGGAATTTCAGATTTCCACAGCATGCAATAAAATGACCTCTAACCCCCTTCTAAATGCCATCCGATTTATTTTGCCCTCAAACTTCCTCATCTTGATGCTTAACTAGTTGTGTTTTCTCACCGATCACAACCAAGGGGACTGATTCTTATTGCCATGAACCTTACGCAGTCATTTGTATGTACAGAGAGCATGTAATCAGAATAATAGTGTCTCACTATGCACCGGAGTAATTAATGATGACACAAAGGGAAAGGCAGGGGAGAATCAATCTCAAGGCTTTTCAGAAAGCAGACAAAAATGCAACCTTCTTATCTTCAGCCTTTCTTCTGTTTCTTAACTCTGAGCATCCTTGTTAGTTTCACATATTGTGTCCCTTTGTCAAACTGCACCTAAAAGTGTGAGGGGAACAGAAATATTAGAAGACAAAAAAGGAGGAGGAGGAGGAGGAGGAGCAGGAAGAGATCATATCAGAACAATCTTTGTGAATAAACAGATGAGGGTAGAAAAATGAAAAGAGGAATAATAAGTAAGATTTGCATGTTGGCTTGAGACCATGTTCTAATTTAGATGTCTAAGTAATTCAATGTCTGCAAATCTTTGCCTTCACTCCAAGGCTTTCATTTAAAGAAAATCTCTCCCACAAAATGTGTTAAGAATGTAAGAAATAATTCTTGACCTTAAGTGCTGGAGCATTATCGAAGCCCTTTTGTTACCTCATTAAATCTTGCATCTGAAATCTGAGAAGGGAAACCACATTGAATGAAATATAGTCTCAAGCTTTTTAAGAACACAGAAGCTGCACATTCACACACTAAAGATTAGAGGGCACTTTAATCAGTCTTGTACTGTTCGTGCTCCAAGGTCTCTGACCGCAACCAATGATAGAGCCACAGAAAAGGAGCAGAGCCAAAATGACTTCACAAAACAGCAACTCCAGTTAGTTATTGTATTAATCAAAACCATACCCAGCGCAGTAGTCAGAGAAAGGACAGGACAGTGGGAAGAGGAACATCAACAACGTGGACTAACATTTACAAAAACACAATGAAGCCACAGAAAAGTGTAATGGTTCATTTGTTTTCAATCTCAGTTGAATTGCCATAATCCTTTACTTTACCCCATGTCAGTAGGAACTGGCAGTCGATTGTTTTAAAGCAGAATTCAATTCAATATAGATGCTGTTCAGTGTCAGCTTTCCTGTATCTTACCAAGTTTCCTTTCATGAAAGAGGAATCTCTGATAGCTGATGCTGTTCTTTCCAAAGTCTGTGGCTTGCTTGGGCATCTAATACAGGATGTCCATGAGGTCAGGCAGCACTGGGGAAGGGGAAATATAAAGAAGAAAAAATCAGAACAGTTCACGATTCTGCAATAGGTTAGCAGTTGCCTGGGAAACAGAAACTACGTGTAGGCAGAATTCACCCTAACGAAGTAAGCGTGTGCACACACAGTATCTACACACCCCTCTCTGAGAAATATATAACCAATTAGATCTATCTGGAATATTTCTGCAGAAAAGTTTTCAGCGAAAAACAGAGGGTGGGTGTGGAACTTCCACAAATGTATTTTTTCACACTTTTCAGCCAGCTCCAATAATGCTCTGCATGTACACAGCCTCTTTCAGGACCTAAGGGCTTCATGGACATTAACTTCCCTTTGCAACACTCTGGTAGCATGAAGGGGCCTTAAATTGGGCAGAACCCACCTCGAGAATTACCCCTACACAGGGACTTCCTAGCTGGCATAAACACTCTGTACTGGCTCAGTACAGATGGCAGACTGGAGGCAGGACCAGAGTCCACCATGTTAAAGCTATTTTCTTCTTCCCAGGGCCCACAGGGGGCCATGGAAAGCAGAGCATATGTCGAAGTAGCCCTGAGGCTGCTGTAATTTACACTGCAACCCACACAGGCTCCTCAATGATCCCAGAATACAGAGACAAAGGTAGCTTTAAGGGCACCATCCTCCATCCATTCCCAGAAATAGTGTTAACTGAGGATCAGACCCTAATTTTCTCAACACCTCTGAAAGGAAAAACCCCCATTTTACAGGGGGGAGACTAAGACACTGAGGAAATGTGAATTACACACAAGGTAATATAATGAGTTAATAGTAGAGCCAGGCACAGGACCTGGGGATCTGGTGTAACAAGCAGTAGCACAGAGAGAGAATTGAACTGGGTGAACTTCTGAAGCTTGGGTTGAGATTTCCACGTGAGGAGATGTGTAACTCATGCCCACTCAATGTGGCACGCTGTCCCCCTCTGCCTCACTCAACCACTATGTGACCCGACTCCTGGTCTTCTCTGCTACAACCATTAGATCACCGTACCTCTTTCAGTGAGCAGCCTCATCAACCTAGGCTGAACGTGAAAAGTCAGAGATAGGCTAGCCATTACTATTTTTGTTTCAGTGAACTTAATGCTGATGAAAAGCGACAGATAGCCTTCCACACTCCAGCATTATCTATTCACAGGACAGGAACAGGCCGAGACAATCTTCCCACTTGGTTCAAAAGTTTCCAGTGGGAGTTCTTCTTGAGCAGGGACTGAATAAAAACAAGAGAGCATGCCCTTAATTATTACAGCCCTGACAGCACCCTACACTTATATTCATTGCCCTACTACTGTGATATAGCTACTGAACTAAAACAACATCGAGCTCTGATCCTGCAAACCTTACTCAGAGTAGTAATCCCAGAAGCCCATGAGACCTCCCACAAGTAAAGGTTGTAGGGCTTTTTGTCCCAGTCTATATTAACGTAATAACAGGAGAGCCAACATTTCTGTTCCAAATAGACCAGCGGTTTGAACTCCTGTTCAAGTGAAAGTTAGTCTCCAAGATGCCAGCGTACCCACACATATTTACCTTGGAAATATCTAACTGGGCAGAAAGATTGAGATGCAGATTTTTTTAACTGAGTAACAGACAAGGGTTTGGTTTGGCCAGTCACTAGTTTTTATAAGAAATATTTTAAAATATATATATATTTTTAAAAAAACATGGAGAGAATTGAATAAAGTTTGGTACTGTCAGGCAGAAGTGGCGGGAAGATTTTTTTGAAATGGTGGAGATATTCAAAAAGTGGTTGCTACGCAGTCACATTTCAAAGCAATTTCTCTTATGCGTAACTGCTGCACTGAACCCATGTTACTGCATGATTAACCCTTGCTCTGCCAAGTCGTTTAATACGGCTAGTGGTTTCAATTCTTGTTAGGCAAGGTCAATTTTAAACAGGAAAGCAGCTTTTGAATGATCAGAGCCATATTAAAACCTTTTAAAATGGCGTATTGAGCTTGTATAGCATTATCCCCCACCAAATAAAAGTCCTATTCCCTCCACCAGACCAAGAACATGTGGCTTAGCACAGCAGAGTGTTCCATGGGTCAGAATCCCACTGCCCGGGCTGCAGATCGGCAGTAGATTTGCCAAGGCTAGCACGGCGGAAAATCTGGGGAAGCCATGCTATTGCAGTCCCACTTGTGCCTGCTCCTCCCACTCTCTGCAGCAACCTGAAAGGAGTGCCCACAGAGCCCAGCTCTGCGTCACATCTATCTGCAGCCTCCTAACACCCTGCCAGCCCTCCCATGCAGGAGTCAAACAAAAGAGTTAATATTGACCAATACGCTTTTTGTTGGACAAGACAACCCAGTAGAACACTATGATCCACTAGTCATAGATCATAACAGTATCATTCTGATTGGTCTCATGCCAGGCCTAGAAAAAATAAATGACATAATATGCAACTGTAAGCCAATGCTAACTCGCTTCACTGCATTTAGACACACCAACTCATATGGCATGCAAGTTCACCCCACATTTTATGACCTTGCCATAGGGGGCCACATTATCTTCTCTGTCTAGATGAAATGGAGAGGGTTAAAAAAGCTTGAATAACTTTGCCTTAGTGGGTTAAAATCTAAGGGGTCAAATTCAGAGCTGGCTTATGAGGATGAAATTCCACTGAAGTCAGTGACTTACCACAGGCTTTAAAAGGAGCGATGGGTTGAAATTAAGTGAAGGGAAATTGCAGCTGTTAAGGAGAAATGCCTAGCGGTTAGCTCTACTACACTGTGGAAGTGCATCCAAGAAAAGCGCTAGCAGACTCATTGTTTCAGCCATTTAAAGCTGGCCTGAACAACATGGTAGAAAATATACTGTAGTGAACAATCCTCCACGGGACTAGATGGAAACCAAAGGGTCTTTTTCAGTTGCTAACTTCTATGAAATGTCTGTTTCTAAGCAATAGCAAGGCAATTCAAGCCCTTCCCTGTGCCCTTGAAGGGAAGGTGGGATACATGCATGCCACCAATCAGTGGCTTGGCACAGAAGGGTTCTAGAAGGTAGGTACTGTAATGCCCCTAAAATGATCGCTGCCATACAAGCCCTTGACGCAAGGCCATATAGCCACATGCTATCTGTAGTTCAACGCATATTAGAACCACTCCTTCTGCTTTATTTTGCAGATCCCCCAATTGAAACTGTTGACGAAAGAGACTCAGAACTTTCATTTTCTGGCCACAAGTCTCACACTTCGGGCCGTGTGGTCCTGAGCTGGTCCTTGAACCATTACATTTTCTTTTCCTCCACAGAAATTATCCTTGCACTTAGGGGATTGAAGCCAGTGCTTCACGTACGGATGGGCTGCAAGAATGCAGGCAGTTGTGACGCCATGTACCATGGATCCCACGTATCTGTCTGAGGATGGGGGAACCAAGCTGCCAGTATCCAAATGTTGTCAGTCTAACACATGTGCCAATGGTTCAATAGCAACTCTGAAGTGAATGAATTTCATAATCAAATATGAAGCCAGTGGCTGCGTCAGGACAAACCTTCTAACCCATTTGCCCTATACAGAAAGTGTTGTGCTTGAAGATGAAGGGATATACTTAACTAGGAAATATCTGCTTCTTGGAAAGCTTAATCATGCTGTGTTGGCTTGGTTTTTCAGCAGACAAACTACCACATAGGTTTTCTTGTGGGTGGAGAGGCAGCACTGCCATCAGAATTAGCAGCTGGGTTCCTTTCCCATGAAAACTAAGTAACAATGCCACTACACACTAGGGGCCCAGAGCTACTTGAAAATATCACTGGCTTGTGCAAATGAAAACACCTGCACAGAATCAGGAATCAGCTGGTCAGGCAGCAGAGCAGCAAGGAGCAGAAAAGCCAGTGAGCAGTGACTAGCACTAAGAATATACAAGGGACTGTGCTAACTAGATGGTCACTGGCAGAAGCACAATCAGCAACCCAAGGAATTTGAGTGATAACAAATATGTAAGCAGATATACAAATATGGATGGCTTTTTATTTATTTATTTTTTGCATAGGTGCAACTTAGGTGTCTATGTTTAAAAATCCGCTCCCGCATGCCTACTAGTCCAGGAAAAAGGGTTTTTACCAGCTCTGAAGATCAGCTCAGAGCACAAAACTCAGAACTGGATTTCAAAATACCACCATTTTTTATGGTTATTTAGATTTAGGGTTTTGGTTTGGCCCATTACAAAAGTAGAGACCATTTGCAAAACTCAGAAACAGGTGCAGAGCTTGATCATCATCATCAACATTCAAGGACATTTGGTATTAGTACCTGTTAGTGGTTGATGGTGGGACAGCTGAATGACCTTGCAGGAGGTGGTCTGATAGTCCACCCTGCTGTGGAAGGTACCGCTCTCTGGGCACGAGCACAGTTATTCCAAGATCGATCTCTGCATAAATTATATAAAAACAATCAGTATTTCTTAATACTAGTAAAACCGTTCCATGAACCACCGTAAGTATCCATTGCTCTTTTCCAGAAAAATTATAGGGGGGGGCGGGAGGGCAGGAGAAACAATGGAATCAATTTCCCCTCTATAAACCAGGGCATCTAAGCAACTCAGAATTGGCATTTTATATGGAAACCCTGTAATCAGGCACATCACCAGCCCTACGTCTCAGCTACAGCTAACCACTGCGGCATACGTCCCAACCTCAGGCATCAAAGACTGGTAATCCCTGGCCACACCCATACCAACTACAAGAGAACACAATGCACAGGGTTAAAAAAATCCTAAAGCAAGCTGTGGTTTTTTCAGTGGTTTGCGGGGTGATTTCTGGTGGGTTGGGAAGGGGACAAAAATCTAGTATTTGGATGTTTTTTAATAGATTTCTCCAAACAACAACAAAATCATTTGTTGAAAGAACATAACCTCCTCGTAGCATCAGCAAAGCTTCTGTCACAGAGTCCAACGCTGTATTTATACAACATGGAAATTAACAGCAGCGGCACTGCAGGATTAGAATCTACTCTGCAAGCAACAAAATGGCTAGCGGTGCTGTTGCCTCCATTTGGATTCCTCTGCTGCTTACGACGGGTGAAAATGGTGGATGCCGATACCACTGCTGCTTTGGTTATGGTTACACACTATGCTACCGACGTTAAATTTATGTCTCCACGAATCTCCGTTCTAACCCTCACCACTCTGCTCCACAAAGTAGAGACTCCCATCACCAACAAAACAGAATGCGTCACAGATGTAACACGACCATCAGCAAAACAAGTGCAGGAAGAAACCATGGCCGCCCATTCAGAGCCCTGCTCAAATGCAAAAAAACAAACAAAAAAAAACCAACACTGGAATTTCCATGGCCTATGTTATAGGGGAGACCACACTGGACAATCGTGATAGATTCCAAGGCCAGAAGGGACTAAGAAAAACATTAAGGTAATGCTTTCAAATGCATAATGCCGTCCATTGGAAGGTCTGAACATGATTTACAACAGGGTCCCAAATTGTGACTCCTTGAACGGTAAACACTGCTATGGAAATCAGTAAGGGTTTTGCTTGAGTAAAGATTAAATGATTCAGCTCATTAACGAACAAAGCTGCTCAATAACCCTCTGAGGCAGTTATGATAAACCCCATTTTACAGAAGAGGAAGCCAAGGCACAAAGAGGCAAAGTGACATGACCAAGGTCACACAAAAGCAAGTAAGTGGCAAAGCCAGGAATAGAAACCAAAATTCCGGACTCCTGTTCAGTGCTTAACCACTAGACCACTTTTGACCAATTCATTGTTCATACCTCTAACACACTTACATTAATAACTCCAGCCACATGATCTGAATGAGTCAGTTTTCCCCATCACCCTACAGAAAAATACCATGCCTCTGCCACTGCCTTATTTCAGATGATCCTTTGAGTCCCATAGATTTAGCTGCAGCATGTAATCTCAATTCCCACGTGAACATGTGTTTAGCAGTAAACCTAAACTTAAAGGTTAAAATAAGACAACAAAAATAAGTCACGAAGGCAAACATCTCTGTAAGTGGCTGAGAAATGAGAAAAGGAATAAAAAGGAACCACTCTCCATGCCTGAATATGGGTGCTCAGAAAGGATGCTTGCTCTTTGCCTCCTTCTCTAAATCCAATTCCCAGTGGGAACCCCAAACAGCATGACAAACATCATTATTGGGCGCTGTATGTTGCAAGTTAATAAACAGCCCCCAGCAATGATAGGTGGGAAATACAAGGGGCACCCGTATACATGACATTCAGCAAAATAGACTTAACTCACCATTCTCCCAAGCAACAGCTCTTAACCCAGCTGCTGCCTTGTACAAATGCAACTGCAGTACTGTGCCTATATACGTATACGTATTGTGTGCTCTGCAGTAAGACGAACAGACACATATTGTTACTGCCGTTCCGCTGCTCTGCGGACCTGGCACTGCAGGAAGCAAGGAGACTCCACGGGAGACAAATCCACAGGGTGAGGGATCAGCGAGTCAGCAGGGGCAGTAGCAACCGCAGTAAGAGCATTTCAAATTCACCGTGAACCGTGGAAGAGGGCGGAGAGGCGAAAAACAGAGATGGACATGAGGAGGGAAAGAGGGGAGCAAATCAGTTATCCCCTCTGGCTTGTTGTTTTCCCTCCTCCTGTCTCCTACCACTTCTCCCTCTTTGGAAATGGTCTACTCCCTCCTTTTTACTGCCCTAAGACATTGAGCTGGAAACAAGAGAGCAAGGCAGGTGCTCTTTAAGACCTGATGAAATCAGTGTTGGAATGGTGTGTGCGCATGTATCTACATTATATAAAAATCAGGATGCACCTTAGGAGACAAACTATTATAAAAGAAATCAAGAAAGAGAATACAATACATCTGATCTGTACTTGGCCCTTTAGATGTCGGTAAGTTATACATTAAATGCTTATACCCCCATATTCTTGAAGTCACTTCACATGAAAAAGGGATAAGGAATAACTCTCCCTGCTGAATGATCAAGCAAGTTACTACTCCTCTTCAGAATCCGGATGGCTTTCTGAGCAAGACGACCCAAGCTCAAATGGTTTGTTCACAGAACGTCAGAGCAGAACTGAAATCTTCATTATCATCACTTCGAGGAGGCAGGGGAGGATGTGAAGATAGGAAGACATTTTTTTCATAACTATTTTTTGCTGTTTGTCTTGGCTCTCCTTACCCTCTTTTCCAGGTCCCTCCTAGACTTGTGCTGTTGGTCAAGAACAAGAACTTAATATCCTTAGAAGGAAGAGAAAGATGCATAAAAGTCTATCACTTTCCTCTGGCCTGACTGACATGTCACTGTGGCTTATTTTGCAACAACAGGAAACTCACCTGTCACTGAAGTAATTCAAGCTATAAAATACTTGGTTCTGGCTGTGTTATTTGCATAAATAACATAACAAACCACTTCCAAGAGTTTGTCACATTCTTCCCTTGCTTTTTGTTACTTTGCATAACTGACCCTGCAAGAGAGAAAGAGATTTCAAATGTCTGCCTTAAAAAAAGAAAAAAAACAGGTGATTTTAGTCACAAAGTGTTTGGAACTGATTTGAGGCAAGTGAAATCAACATTTAGATTTGACACCCTGCTCTCAGCCAATCCAAGTGAGCTTTTCACCTGCCATCACCCCTTCTACCAATAGGATCAAGTGTTCAGGCTCAGAACCCTCCCCAGCCAATCATGTGCAAGCTCAGCCACTTAGTTAATGATGCAGCAGTACAGGCAAGACTATCACATGTGAGCTGGAAGGCTGCCAACATGGAGACACGGAGAGAGCAAGGTAAACAACTTTCCAACGCCAAAATGATGACATTTAATCCCTAAACCCTAGCTTCCCTTCTCGACTCATCCTTAACCCCTTTCTGCTAGTCTGGAAGCCTCTGAAAGGCGCTGTGTACCTGTCCCCCTGATGCTTTTAAAAACTGGACAACATGCCCTCCAATGATCACTGCGTCACCATTTACCACTTTCTGAACTACGCAGTGACAAACCTCCAAGCTTTAAAATGCAGAGTGTCTGTTAATCCCTGCACCAAGCCCTGGCCGACGTGCCAGCCTTTAAATAGGTGGGAGGGAGGAATAAAAAAAAAAAATTAAAACAACAGCCTTTGCAAAGTTGTCATCTGCCCCCACGACCACCACCCCCAGCTGCATAACAGCACCACAGGCAAGAGCGACATTCGTACCACTTGTGCCATCGTTCCATTCAGAAAACGGCTCTGACGCAGAACAGTGCAGTAACATCCAGCCAAAATCATAAAGCCACTCCGGGGTTTGAACTTAGAGGAGTGGGGGGGGGAGAAGAACCTGTAAATAAATAAAATAAGATGCAGTTCTAACCCAATCCCAATCAAAGGATACGTACGTGGGAAAGACGGACCCCGAGCCGAAGACCTCTGCCCGTTAAACATCTGCGCAATCCGTAGCCCTTCGTTCGCTCGCTGTGCAGCGCCGCAGAATAGAATGTTCCAGAATTTTCCTCCCGTTAACCCTTCCGACGTCTGCCCACCCTCCCTCCCCGCGGGATTGAACGCATCATGTCTCCAGCATCGTCAATGGGCGAACCCTCCAATATCAATTAAGCCAAAATAAATTTTTTAAAAATTAAGCTGGCCGGTTGCAGAAGCCCAGTCCATGATGTTATTACTTCTGTCTCTCTCTTTCTTGCTGCCTCTCTCTCTCCCCCCTTGCTGCAGCAGGGCTGTTGCTAGTAGACCTATCGAGGGAGCTTGCTCTCTCTCTCACACTCACTCACTCTCTCAGAGCTCTGTGACGCAGCTCAAAATTCTCCAGGCTGCTCCCTGTGTTATAACAGCGGAACTGCAGCTTTCCCAGGAGAGCTGATGCCAACAATGCCAGGGCCAGTCAAATCAAGAAAGTCAATCACTGCTGGACTCTGCACCTCTGCCCTTTTCTTGTTTTTATTAATGCTCCTCACCTCCGTTTTTTTGCTTTGGTTCCAAACCTCGCACGATTGCATCTTTTTCTCTGCTGCTTAGTCACACCTACTCGGTTAACTCTTTTGGGGTCGGTAGTCAGCAATGCAAATCTCGAACAAGTGCCACTGACAGCATGGACAACTTTGTGGCGTTCTTTCTTTTTAAACCAGGGTAAATCCTCTCCCACTCCTAAAAGAAACAACAACAACATTCCAATGGCGTATTAATGCTGTTTGATTAACTCTTTCAGGGATAGGAGACACGGTTTGACTTTGGAAAGTAAAGCACTTCGGCCCAGAGCCTGCAAACGTTTACGCACATGTTTAACTTTACGCACAATGGAACTTCAAAGGGACTACTTGCTTGAGTAACGCTAAGTGTGTATGTAAGCGTTTGTAAAACAGGGATGTCACCAGATGTTCCCTGGATGGGTTTTTGGCAGCAGGGATGAAACTTTGGACCTCTGGATCTGAAAGCATGAGCCTCAACTGCCTGACCTAAAAGACTCAGCTGCATTAGCCCAAAGGTTGTAGCAGATTCATCAACCTCTTGTGTTATAACAGCAGAACTCCTAGCCACCTGAGGGAGACAAAGAGACAAACTACGTAAGTGTGGGTTACTATAAGTATTGGAAAATTGTAAGCTCTTCCCTTTCCATCCACACAGACTTCAAAAATGTGTTAACCAGATAACGTGAATGCTTGTGCCCAGAGTGAAGATTTTGAGGCTCATGACGACATTGCCTGGGTCACCGGCACTACTAGTCACAGTCCAAGAATCTTCATAATAGCTAAAAACATCAGCACAACCCTGCATGGGTTAGGCAAGCAAAACATTCCAGAGGGCTTGGACACAGCTCCTCAGGCAGCAGGCTGAAGGTTAACCCTAGTGAGTCACAGCTAGCTCCCATGTTCGGCAAAGAAAGTTGGACGCTCAGATTATTTCTCTTCAAGAACTAGGGCAGTGCTTCTCAAACTTTTTTCTCGTGGACCACTTGAAAATTGCTGAGGGTCTCAGCAGACCACTTAATGATCTTTCCAAATGTTGTTTGTACCATTAGCTAAATATTGTAAAGCGCTTTGGATAAAAGCACTATATAAAAAAACTTAATTAACTTTTTTGTTCTACAAATAAAAGCACACAACTCATATTTTAGTATCAATAGTCTTACCTTTCTAATGTGAAGGATGTGCTCTCACTCCCCCGCCGCAGCAGCCCCCGAGCTGGCGTTGGGAAGGAGGAGGGTCTCTCCCGCTTTCCCCAGCCATGGCAGCCCCCAAGCTGGGGCTGGGAAGGAGAGCCGTCTCTCCCCAGCAGCCGCAGCCCTGGAGCTGGGGGAAAGTAGCCTCCTTCTCTGGCTGCCACAGCCCTGCATGTCCCAAATTCCCCCCAACCCCTCTTCTCACCCCATTGCCCCTACCACCTATTCCCCCCCAAGGCTACCACCTCACCTTACAGGTGCGTCTTCTCCAGATCCAGACTCCTAATTAGTGGAGGCACGCCTGCGTGGTTCCACTAATTAGGTGGGTGGCCCTTCGTTCTCTTGTGTGCAACTGCCCAGGAGCACAGCTTAGAGGGAACTATCTGCAGACCACCTGAACAGCGCTCGCAGACCACAATTTGAGAACATCTGAGCTAGGGAAACCCAGAGGAAGAGCAAAGGCAGGTATAGCATTTAAGCAACCAGACAGCTGTGTGGATACTAGTGAAAAGCCAACAGCATATGAAAGAATCTGCGCAAGAAAGAGCATCTGTAGGGGAAAAAAAAATACAGGCGAACACCACAAAATCAATACACCTGCCATATTAATACCAGATTTCAGAATGGGATGTGAGTTTTGGGTTTTCAGTACAGCTGAGGCTGAAATAACCAGTATTTTTTCCTTCAGAGTCTGAGCTATTTTGGGATTCCTCTGTATTATACTGAAAGTGACACCTGTTGCATGCAGACATGAACAAGAATAATTGCAAGGTCCCAATTTATAAAATAAAACTCTGACAAAAGATGCAAGTCACAGGAACCATCTTATACTGGGGAAAAGACATTGACTTGGAGTGAGAAGCATAGCCCCTCCAGATCACCAAACAGCCAGAAGCCAATACAAGAAATATAGGTGGCGTTTTGTAGCTGCTATAAAGAAATTGAGCATCCCGATCTTTGTAGTGACCCAGTAAGGTTACTTTCCATCAATTGGATGCAATGAAACGTGGCTGCATGTGTACAGACGGACGTATGGTCACCTGTGGAGACTGAGCCTAAG
The DNA here is from genome assembly GCF_025201925.1 of Gopherus flavomarginatus. Lineage (NCBI taxonomy): Eukaryota > Metazoa > Chordata > Testudines > Testudinidae > Gopherus > Gopherus flavomarginatus. The sequence goes on along the minus strand of NC_066621.1, from coordinate 12,757,347 downwards.
ACGTTCATCACCAAAGCCACAAGTTTCTGTCACCTGAGCTAAAGGAGATGAAAGCAAACAGCCGGTATTACAGCGACGTGAACCAGCCACTTGAAAGAGACATTGTCACATGGACATTATCGCCAGCAGTATACGTATTACACAGAAAACACTTAAGACAGCTTGCTAGGCTGGTTCCACCTACCCTTATGTGTCTCATGAACCCCACTAACTTCCAAGGTCAGACCCTGATTTCTTCACTCACTCTGCATCCCGCTGATTTAGAATAGCACCAGCAGTGCGCGATGTATTATGCAGATACACAAGGAGAAAAAGTCCCTGTCTCAAAGCCCTTATAATTACTATTTATCCTGTGGTAATGCCTAGAGGCCCCATCAAAATACAGATCCAATTGGGCTAAGTACTGTGTGAACAGATCAAGGAAAAGGACAGGAAAGCAGCAGAAAGCAGGGCACTATTGTACTGCTCTTAGCACACACTTTGTCAGTGCCACAGTGTTTAAAAGGTGAGGATGGGGGGGAAAGTGGAGTTTTAATGTATTTTTTGAGGGTGTATTTGGGAGTAGAGAGAGAGGTTGGCTCTCTTTTATTTGTGTCTCCACAGACAGAAACTGTTCATTTTAAAATAACCAAACATGGAACATTTCTGGCACATTGCCAGAACATAATTATTTATATTCTGGTAGTACCTGGAGGCCCCAAGCAGGGATCAGGGCCCCAGAGTCTGGGTGCTGTACAGACATGGATAAAGAAACCCCAAAGAGCTTGCAATTCAACTGAAAAAAAAGAAGCAATGGGCTGGAGCAATCAGAAGGAATGAGGAGGGTACATCATGCACATAATGCAGTTAGGCATGTTAGCTACCACACTATTAGACGCTTACAAGTTTTGTGATATATTTTTTGTAAATATAAGCAAGCAAACAAATATCAGGACTCTCTGCTGGCCATTTACCTAGCTGATACTAGCTGGCAGTTTTCCACTGGCATCATGGTAGAAGCAGAGTGGTGCCTTTTATCAGTAAATCTGGCAAGTGCAGGATTAAAATTTATATGCTAATTCATCAAAAACATTTCTGGCATTTTAAATTCTTCCTCACCCTCTCCCATGTCATTTCCCTCCCCCCCACCACAGGGCACACGTTCTCAGCAGCAATGGGCTTCCATAACTCCAGATTTCACACATGAACACTTAAGGATCCCATGTAATACTTTGGCCACATTACAGTGGTATTGTGGGTGATACAAGAACCTAAATAAACCTGGCTGTGCACTCACTAAGTGAGGTCCTTGGTCTGATGTTAGCAAAATTCTGACTCAAGTGGTACAGTAGATGACTGCACAGGACTTTCCTCTGACCACTAGCAAAGCCTTAGCTCATATTACCTCTCAAGCACAGGAAACTACAATTATTAAAATCAGGGCAAAAGTCCTGTTTAAAAGCCCAAGATCAAATAATCCACAGGCCTAAGCAGTGCCAGACAAATTCTTGCCCAAGAATAAATGGAGAATTGCAGCTGCTGTGTATGTGCAACCTCATGACCTCAATCTCCGTGTCAATGACGCTGCAGCATGGTGCCTTGGGGAACAATCGGCTGTAAACTGAAGAAGCAAGCGATCAAAAGAGAATGGGAAAAAATGTGCAACTTAATAACACTGCTTAGTACTGGTATGGCTCTTCCACTCTGCTGAGTGCTTTGCAAACATGAGCACCATTAAAATGTGCCAATTCAGGGCTACACAGTCATTGGCTAACTATATCAAACTGCTTCAGAGGAAGATGCAAGAAGAAAGTTACGTGGGAAACAGTTTCCTTTCCCACAAAAATTTCTGAGAGTTCAAAAAAAAAAAAAAAAAAAAAAAAAAAAAAGTTCTAGTCCTGAATCAGGATGAAACGTTAAAATCTCAAAAACTTTCATGAACTGAAAAAAAATTTTTTAAATATAGTTTAGGTAGATCAATAGAAATGTTTAGTTTTTGATTTCGATCTGCCTTCCTTTTAAAAAAAAAATTATAAAACAAACAACCTAATCAGGTAAAGAGACCTTTCTTCGCTTGAAACAGAAGCTACCAGAACATTGTGGCTTTTAAAGGAAACGGATGGAAAATTACATACACACAGCACCTTAAGACACTGTTTTAAATGACCACAGAAGCATGGAGATGACCGTGGAAATGTGCTATTCCAAAACATGGGTGGATAGTTACTTGAGCAAATACTGTCGTCTACAAGGAAACATTTATAATGGACTACATTGTATTGTATTTTATTCCAAGGGGCTGGTAGCCTAATCTACAATTCAAAAGTTACCTGCACCTATTTTAGAAAAGTAGTGACTAGTTACTACTAGAGTTGGGTTCAGCTCGATTGAGAAGTTCATCATATCAAAACTAGTTTGGTCTTGGAATGTCAGAGAAACTGGTTCCTGTAAGATTTCCAGTTCCTTCCAGATTAAGATAGGTCAGAAGCAGTAACGATACCACCTCTTTATCACCCCCATCCCAAGCCACATACACTGTTCTCTGTTATGCTCACAGTATTTTATTTCTGTTCGTGGTCATGGCTAACACCATAAAGCACTGTCATGAACACAAATGTTCAAAAAAAACCAAAAAGGACACACTTGCAAATAACCTTAAAGGTCTTCAATCCACGCACCTGCTTGTGAGTGCACAACTAATTGCAACCACAAAATTGACCCAAATAATTTTGCATGCACTAATACTTTATATGCACTTTTCAGTGTGTTTTATGCATTCCCCTCTGTGCCTGAGTCACCAAAATCTGCTCCATTTTCCAGCTAGAAGACTAGATCCCAGAGGTTAAATCTGGCCCTAGCTTAGAGAAAACATGATCCTACAATTTACTCTATTAAATCTGAGCAACACAAACTGAAGACAACTTTCTCTCTCCCTCCCTCCCTTTCAATGAGATGGTGATGCATTAACATGCAGGTCATTTCAGGGAAGAGTCCACCTCCCATGTTGGTGTTGTGTCCAATGGCACTTAGCATCTCAAGATAATAGCCCTGTTCATCATTCCACTTCACACCTAGCAGTGTTTTGTACTCTGCAGCAGTCAGTAAAGGAAGCCCTGCCAAGATGTAGGCATGTGTGGCCCTAGAGTACCCAGGACCACTTCACACTCCACGGGACAATGAAAGGAAGCAGAAAGCCTTCCTGAGCAGGAGGGTATGCTAACTTCCAAATCTCAGGAGCAAATGGTGCTGAGACAAACATAATTATTTCAGCTATTAGCTGCTAAGAATAGAGCCCATGGAGGTGCTCTGAGCAACTGAGTTGCACTGCTAGCACAGTTGCAAGTAGCAGGAGTTGCAGTGGAAGCACAGAAATAGTCATTCTCTGCACTCAGCAGGTTCACAAGTCACTGACATACAAAAGGGACATACACAAACCAGACAGCATGTGTCACTGGGCTGGACTCTGTGGTGAGGGTTGAGGGTCAGTGAGGCAGCAGGATTGTGCTGGGAGCCTGCTTTCCACTAGGGAAACACCTCTCCTATAACAAAAAGTATGGGAGCACTGACATACCTCCTCTCGCCATGAAATTCCCACCTCCACCGTGCACTGTCCCTGCTCCACAGGACATAACAGTTCTCCCAAGGGAGATGTCTACTGCAGATATACCCAGCTCATTCATACTACCCAGCCATGCACGTTCCTCACCTCTGGAGGTATGGTGGACCTGTCCTTCCTCCCACTGATGGAGTGAAGTGGGCAGAAAAGAAATTGCCCCCCGTATACCCTGCTACACAGAAGAGAAGTGGAGGCAGTTCAAGAACTGACCCTCTCCAAGCCCTGAAAAGAAGCTTAAGGGGGCTGAAAAAATGAGTTTCTGACCAAACAAAATTTTTCATGAGAAGTGACTGTTTTCCATGGAAAATCTGATCTTTTGTTGAAAAGCCAAAGGCCAGAAAACCCAAATATTTTGATTTGAAAATACTGCTGCAGTACCTCAATGGGAACTGTAGCTTGATTGCCTGTTGTGGCTGGACTACATCTCCCATGATGCCCCATGGCCAGGGAATGGTATATACTGCCTCCCCCATCCAAGAGGGAAAACTATGGTGTATCATGGGAGATGTAGTCCCACCAGAGAGTCTGGCCCATAAAGGAGAATAGTAACTTGAGGTACTCAAACTTCAACTCCCATGAAGCACAGTGGCAGTATTATCAAACAAAAAAAGAGACTAATTATTGGATTTCTGCCCCAAATCAAAATTTTCCACAGAAAATTTAGACAAAAATTAATTTGTTTTAGTCAACATTTTCCATGGAAGGAAACACCATTTTTTCACCAGCTCTCTCTCTTCTCACTGTTCCAGCACTGAGGATGGGAAGCACATGAATCTGACTGGGCCTGCCCCTCCCACACCAAGGAAGCTAGCCCTGCTCAAGCCTCCCCTGCAGAGAGAAACAGATCTTTTCACCCACAAACAGAGCTCTGGCAGACTTGTTTGGAATGGATCCCAAACAACATTCAATGTAAGTAAGAACTGAGACCCACAGCCCTTCCTCACCCAGTCCAGCACTCTCTCCCTAAACCCTCTGCCTTTCACAAGCACTGGAAAGGACCTAGTCCTCTAAGCTATATTGCAAACAACTAAATATTACCAGGAAGTAAAACATACCAAACCACCACCTCAGGACTAACAAGTCCTTATCCATGTTCAATCCACTTTAGTTTCCATTGCCTCCTGTCTGCTAACCCTCTACTGGTCACACTTTATAACATATTTGTAAACGGAATCTTAATATTAAGTGCTAACACATAGGTAATAAATGTTTTAATACACGGTTAATCAATTGTTTGCATGACCAAGAGGTCAATAGGTTGCTTATTGCCATAGCTTATAACCACCTATAAACACCTTATGTGCTTACAATTAGAGCTGGGAAAGTATTTTTGACCAAAACATTTTTTCACTGAAAAAATGCAAACTTAGCAACACCAAAAAATTTCACAAGCACCTGTTGATTTCACAGAATTTTTTTGTTTATAAAATTTCCCCCACAAAATCAAAGTATTTCCATTTTTCAGTTCAAAGCATTTCAAAATTTCCCTGTTATTTTTTTATAAAGTTAAAAACCATTTAAGAATGCTCAAAATCAAAGTTTTTCAATTTGCTGAAAATTTTAAAAAATTTCATTGGTCCAACCTGAAATCAATCCCTCCCCCTCAACTTTTCACAATTGCCAACAAACTGAAACATCAATTATTAGCCCAAGTCTACTTACTACTCATGTCTGTAACATGTTTATGACGACATCTATTAACCATGTATAAATGGACATTTAGTATAAAGTGTGCCCCTTCAACAACAATAAACCCTTTGGGCCTCAATTTACAGATCCAAAAAGAGATCCAACACACACAATTAAAGTCAATGGGAATCAGGGAATGGGGGTAGGGGAATCAGACCCCATGTTTCTTTATCTGTCTAAAGAATCTAACCAACTTTGGTGCTATACTGTGTTAATAATGAATGTATTGTTCTTGCAGATTATATATGTAACCCATAGCCTGATCTACACTGGAAAAGTCCCACTGATGTCATTAGACTGGTTTTAAACTGATTTAGTAACAGCCAGGCAGCTTTTCTGATACAGACAAGCTCTATGTTACTCTCTTGCTGTATATTCTTGCATAAAATAGGATTTCCATTTTACATGTTTAAAGCCAATTCTTACCTAAAAACAAACTTTAAAAGGACAAGGCAATTATCATGCTTGTTGGTGCATCTGCAGAGGCAGAGTCAAGCTAAACAGACTTAAAGCAACACCTCAGCTGGGAAATGGACAAGGCACCATATAGTTTGCTGATAAGCTAAAAATAGATTAATCCCAATTACAGACATACTTCTACTTTTTCAAGGTTTCCTGTTTCACTTCCTTAGATGAAAGCCTGTGCGAATGATAGGGTGGGATTATCAACCCACCGTGGCAGAAGGAAGGCGGGGCCTCAGAGTCATTTGTGTTGCATAACTACGGGAACACACAGTCCTTCAGCTGAACTAAACAGAATGACCGCACACGTCCCTTGATCCAGCTGCCTTTAGGTACCATAAGAATTCTGATCAATAACGAGGCTTTCAAATCCATCTTTCCCCAATACTGAAAAACAAAAAGATACTTTTCAGTTGGGTTTATTTTGTAAGTTTCAGATGAGTGGTTTTTTTGTTTGGCTAGCCCTCCAAAAATCATTATTTTCCTGTCAAGCTTTCTGAACTCTCCTACAGATTTTAACAGAGAATTCTAACTCTGCTATAGAAGTCTATAGGATGGCTCAAAAAGGCTCTAGAAAAATCCCATTCTCTATTACATTTTATAGGGCCTTAGAGTAAATTCTATAAATCCCTATTCATTCTTATTAATTTCTAGAGGACTTTCACATAATGGAAAGAGACAATGTTATACAATACTCAGGATTTATTAACGGGTTAAATTATACATGTTATAAAATACACACATACACTTAAATCCATCCTATATACCTTAACAGTTCATTTGTCTGATCAAATCCTTCACACTTATGAAAACGTCTTTTTTCACCCTAAAATATGTGTAATACAGATGGCAGAGCTGGGAAGGAGGGACAAGGAATCTGTACTTAAAACTAAAAAGGATTTTCTCAGCTAGTCTTGTTTTAGCTGTTACGGAGTGTGGGGGAGTCCGGTCCTGCACCCCTCTTCCTGGAACCCACAGTGACTCTTAGCCAGCCAGTAAAACAGAAGGTTTATTAGACAACAGGAACACAGGTTACAGCAGAGCTTGCAGGCACAGTCAGGACCCCTCCACCAAGTCCTTCTGGGCTTTCAGGTTGCTTGGATCCTAGCTAGGATACCCTGAATTCCGCCCACACAGCCCCAAGCCCAAACTCAAACTGCTTCCCTCCTGCCACTCGCTTCCTTTGTCCCCTTCCCGGGCAAAGGTGTTAACCTTTCCCCTCCCTTACCTAGCTCAGGTTACAGGCCCTGGCATCGTCCATCCCCTAAAGTCCTCCCCTGCTCTCCCACTCCCCACACAGACAGTTCCTACTGCATCACATTAGCTATGTTATTTTATTAAATATTATTTGTATTTAGGATAGTTTAGAAAACAAGAACTCAGTTTTGTGAAAAACTCTGAGGTCTCAATATTTATTTTCAGTTCTCCATGGGATCAATTAGACCTTTTGAAAATTTTCATGAAAAAAAACCAGACACCTGCACTGCCACCACAGAATAGCCAGGTTATTAGGGTACTCACCAGGCATATGGGAGACCCAGGAATACCAAGTCCCTGGTCTGAATCATAATCCCATATCGCAGGCAAGTGACACTGGGCCTTGGCTAATTTGGGAGTCTCTCTCTCTCTCTGGACCCGAGAACTGTTACCCTGGCCACTTGACCAGTGTTTCTCAACAACCGGTCCATGGAGTGGCGCCAGTCCCTAAGATCTGCCTAACACAGTTCAGGAAGGCAGAAAGCTGGTCCCTGATTTCATAAAGGTTGAGAAACACTTCATTAGACCACATAGGCTCAATAAAACAATCCCCAGGAAGATGCCATTTGTATGATTCCCCAGAGTTTGTGTGGGAGAAGGGAGGGGGCAGAGACCATGAACAAACAAGACAGGGACTTTGTTCCTCTATCCTACTTAACAGATGGCACTGTAATAACCTAGCAAATATGTATCCTTTACCTTCTGGATATGCACATCAAGTACCTATTTGGAACTTTTATTTATTTATTTATTTAAATCTGCAGCAGCTGATTTGGAGAAATGGTAGGATTTACAAACGGACTTCAGAATTCATTGATTATTGCTATCTTAGAACTAGCACTAAGGCCCTGATCCTGTAAAGATTTATGAATGAGTTTGACCTCATGGAAACGAATAGACCCAGAGTTAAGCATGTGCATTAGTCTCCCTTAAACTATTAAAACCTTGATATCTCAGGCAACTAGTCACCCTCTCAGTATGAAATCGCAACAAATGATACACTTTAGAAAATGGCAAGGGAAACGGTTATACAATCAGATCCACATCAACTAGTCCTTGTTTTAAAAAAAATGGGGGGGTGGATTTTTTTTTTTGAGGGTGCACAAAAATTTCATGAAACCATTCTCTCTTCTTGTTGGAAAGTTTCAGATCTGGAAAGGCTTCACCTTCGCTGTAGTATCAACAAAAGCGAACCCCTTCTCTGTCATGGATTCCTCTGCCTGTCTGTCCTATTCACAGGTTGTCTCCCACCTTCAGCTGAGATTGTTAAAAAAAAAAAAAAAGTCTCTGCCCAAAAGAATTATTATATGTTTGTACAGCTCATAAGGGTTTTCAAAATAGAAGTATTTATAATTAATGATTGTTTCTGAAAGGATGCTCTTATAAAATTGGGATGTGAGAAGTCTTCCCCTTAATGCCCCTAAAAAAATTATTTCTGAGTCAAGTCTTTCTAGGCCAATTCCCTCCTTAGCCTTTTTTTTTTTTTTTTTTTTTTTTTAATACAGGTAGCTAATATACAACTATAGGGATATAGCTAATACTAAAAGGTAGGATAAAAGAGTATTTGATTCTTCCATAGCATCATTCATTTGAGGACCTCAAAGTAGTTGGTGAACTAAACATCACGGCTATGAGGGATGCTGAATACAAATCTGCAGCTGGTAAACAAAAATTCTATCAAAAGTTTTTTCCCTTGGGCAAGATTTGGTCATTTATCAAGGCCAGAATCTGTTGCAAATACACTACAATTCGTTTTGAAACTTTTCTCTCTCAAAACTTGGATGGAAAGTCTTACAAAACAAAACAAAAACAAACAAAAAAAGAAAAAAAAAGCCCATTTGTCATGTTTCAAAATATTTTTTTGTTTCTCTGTTTCACCAATTTTCATTTGTCAATGTAGTTACATGGTGGTGGTTGTTTTTTCTTTCCCAAAATGGAAAACTTATTTTAAACAATTTCCTTGGAAAATTCAGAAAATGAAAAAACCTACATATTTCAAAACAGACTGAAAAATGCTTTTAGATTAGCCAGCATTTCTGCCAGCTATGTTTCTGATTTGTTTTTAAACTAGCTGTGTCTCACAGTGAGCATGACTCAGCATCCCTTTGTCCCACGTACAGCCGGAAGAGCTGCAGATCACATTTTAGCTGGATGGAAGGCCGACATCCAGGTCCTACACAAAGATCTGGCTGGAATCACCCCAAATCAGAATCCAATATTTCTGCCAATGTAAGAAAGGAGGGGGGGGGGGAATGTACCGGGGTACGGGGAGCACACTCATGAGACCATCTTCAGACAGCATAAAAGAACAAGCAAATGGCACTGATATTTCTTTGCAGTTCACCTTAAGAATATACACCACAGAGAACACGTTTTTTCCATACAATAAACAATGGTGTGAGCATTATTTGATTTGTCCAGTGGAATCCACTGAGCACAAACCATTGCAGCTAAAGTTAAGTTTTCATCACTCTGCTTTCCTACGGCCCCACTGGCAAAGCAGGGAAACTAAACAATCCTCAACAGACCAAGAGCCTGATTATCAGTGGGGGCTTCAACCAGGAGTTCACTTGCATCTGCGTGTGTAATATCGCTACATTAATGTGCACGTGTGCAGGACACAGATTCTCATATGTGGACTAACAAATCCCATTGTAAGTAAATTCTAACACCTGCACGTACAAATCTCAGTGCACAGACCTCAATGCACAGATGCCTTTCTAACATAGGTTTATAGTGCCGCCCATTTGTACTAGCTGTGTGCTTTCCATGTAAATTCAACAGCAAAGTCCCTAGTGGACTTCATGGAGTCTCTGATATCTGTTGGGGATAAAAACTGATTGGAGCAGGGGGGTTGCCTTTTTTTTTTTTTTTTTTTTTTTTTTTCAGATTTTACTAATTTCCTTCTCCCTTTCTTGTTTGGGTGTTTCTTGATTAGAGGGGGTGTTAGTGTTATGCTTATGGTGGAGGTTTTTTTCAGAAAGGTTTTATTTTAATGCCTTCAGAGCCATTTTTGTGCTGTGAAGCATCCCCGATTGTCGCTGATGTCACCTGTTGGTTATGATCACAATTATTTTGCTCAAGAATGGGAGGATGGAGATAAGACAGTAGGAAAAGAGATCTTCAGGGCAAATGATGGCTTCTTGAGAACTGGGGAAAATATTGTGTTTTTCAAAGGGTTTGGTAGTTGTGCTTCTCTGAAGGAGGCACTGATTATTTCCATTAGTAATGGGCATAGTTGTTCTTCATGGACTTTTACCAATCAGAAGGATCATGGATTCGTTTCGCAGGCCGTGGCTCTACTATTTTTCAGGGCTTTCTGAGCTTCGGTGCTGAGTGTGCAGATTTCAATGCATGCACACACACATGCCTCAGTGAACAGACATTGCACACACGTGCAAACAAGAGGCAACCAGACACTGAAAAGCAGGCCAATGCTTTACAGAGTCTCACTCTTCAATATTCAGAATGTAACTACTTCAGAAAATGGACGCTGCATAAGGAATTAAGATTTCGGGCACATCAATAAGTGAAAATAGGTCAGACAGCAGTGGCCGGATCTTTCTTTTGTATTCTTTCGGTAGGTTAATTTATACTGACCCCTAGTAAGTTTTAAGTTTCATGGGGGGGAGGGATAGCTCAGTGGTTTGAGCATTGGCCTGCTAAACCCAGGGTTGTGAGTTCAATCCTTGAGAGGGCCACGTAGGGATCTGGGGCAAAAATCAGTACTTAGTCCTGCTAGTGAAGGCAAGGGGGCTGGACTCGATGACCTTTCAAGGTCCCTTCCAGTTCTAGGAGATAATAATTGGAGATATACTAATTAGTATAAGAAGTAAACCTACAAGTGACATGTTGGGTGAGGACGTATATGGTGGTCCTCAATCTGGTTATTGTCTCAGGTGTGCATGAGATGCTGTGTTTCATGTGACAATGACCTGGGTTGACCCGAAGCCCTAGTTTCTATATGTAACCAAGGTAAACTGAATTATCAGCAGAACTGCACAATAAACCAGTTGTGACTACATCCCATTTGTTACTGCTGTACCTGGAATCCCACCACCTGGCAGTATTTGCACCTTTTCAAAGATGCCAACCAGAGTTACATTCTCTTGTGAAAGGAGGGTCTTGTTTGGGGCATTACCATTTCTAATTTAAATTTAAAAAAAAAATACAAATAAAAAAACCACCAGACTGAGTTGGGCTGAGAGGAAAGAGGAAGAAATCAGAATGCCATTACAGTTCATACACAATACTAGCTCTCAGGAATATGATTAGTTACTTGGCAACCAGAGAAAGGTGTGCCTGAGTAAACGGAACACAAATGCATGCACGCTAGCTTCAGCAACAGAAAATGGATGAGAGGAAGATCACAGTTCGTCTGGCTCATCCAATTTTGTTGTGGAACAGTTTTTAGAACAACGCACCTGGAAACAGCCTCTCATGATTTTAATACAAAGCAGGATCCTTCCACATCATTTCTGTGCTTTCCAAACATTCTCTTCATATGACACTGTCTTATCAAGAAGCTAATACAAAAGTTGCATGCCACAAGCCAGCAAGTTATGTGTATAGTGACTCTCCACCTAGATAAGCTTTCCTGACTGAGGAAGAAAGATGATCTGATACCATGCCCACAAGTGCAGACAGATTAGACTAGCTTGATAGAGTTTACTTTAGGCAGAGATTCAAGGGACACTGTCAACTCAATTTGAGCCCAACAATTAAGGTTTTGTAAATAAACAAAGCACTTCGCTTTTGCTAAACCTAAATCCTTAGAAATGTTCTACAGGATTCAATTGTATTGTCTAATTCCACCAAAGAAAGTTAAAAAGCAAACAAATTTTCCTTTGCTATACTTCCATACCAAACATCTCAGCGGTGAGGACCTGAAAGCAAACTATAAATCAAAAGTGAAAGCAATCTTGTTCATCCTCATAATCCAAACCTAACAAAAAAAAAATGCAAAACGGTAAACAAATGCCACAAATAGTGGAAAGGGAACTGGATTTTTAAAATTCTTTCAGTTTTACTAATCTAAGATATTATTAGTAACATAGGTGAAGAAGTTTCATTTGTTTGTGGTAAATGATTTTTTAAATCTGACAATCTTCCTTTCATTGTAACCAGAATTGTAATTAGTGTGATGCACTAAGATAGTGGCTCTCAACCAGGGGTTTGTGGCCTCCCAGGGGGCCTTGAGCAGGTTCCCAGGAGGGGGGCCCAAGCAGGGCCAGCATTAGACTCACTGGTGCCCAGGGCAGAAAGCTGAGGCCCCACCACCTGGGGCCGAAGCCTGAGCAATGTAGCTTTGTGGGGGGCACTGTGGCAAGGAGCCCCAGGAAATTTCCCTGCTTGCTACCTCTAATGCCGGCCCTGCTTTTATATGCAGAAGACCAGTTATTGTGGCACAGGTGGGCTGTGGAGTTTTTATAGTATGTTGTTGGGGCCTCAGAAAGAAAAAGGTTAAGAACCTCTACACTGAGACAAGACTTTCATTCCACTTCAGTATTAATGGAGTCCTGCTACACACTGACTCCACTATGAGTATAACAGAGACTCAACTTCCTACATGTTGTAGCTGCCATTACTGGAATGCTGTTACTTCTAACTTTTACCTCAATGAAGAAGTTCATGTAGGCAAATATCACTATTGGTTCAAACATCATATTGTTACAGTAAAAAAATACCAGTTTAAGAACCCTACTGCTCAACTGTCATAAACAGATTGTTAACCCTTTACAGGTAAAAGAGACATTAACCCTTAACTAACAGGGAACCAAAAAAATACCTGACCAGAGGACCAATTAGGAAACAAGATACTTTCAAATCTCGGTGGAGGGAAGCCTTTATTTGTAGTTTTTGGGTTTTGCTTTGTTCTCTCTAGGCTCTGAGAGTGACCACACATACCTACAGGCTCTCTAATCTTCTTTTCCAATTTTGTAAGTACAAAAGTAGAAAGACAGTTTGTCTTTTTAATTGTTTTTCTGTATTTACAGCTGTGTATCTGGCTGGTAGAGTTTTAATGTGTATTTGGGTGAAAGTATTTTAAATTGTATTTCTGCTGGAGAAAGCTTTCTTTCTATTGTCTATAAGCTGAAAGACCCTGTAACATTTTACCATCTAAATTGCAGAGATAGACCTTTTATTTTTTCTTTCTTTTTATTAAAAGTTTTGCTTTTAAGACCTGTCTGATTTTTTTCCCCTTGTTGAGACTCAAGGGAATTGAGTCTGTACTTAACAGGGAAGGAGAAGGGAGGGGAAAGGTGGAATCCCTTTGTTTTAGATTCATGGAGCTTGAATCTGGATTGCCTCTGGGGGAAGGTATCATTCCTCTCTGTGTGGTGATTCAAGGAATTGAATCACGGTGATCTCCTAGTGTACCCAGGGCGGGAAAGAGCTGGGAGGAGGAAAGGAGGGGGAAGGGAAATGGTTTATTCCCCTTTATTGTGAGACTCAAGGAATTTGGGTCTTGGGGCCCCCAGGGAAGGTTTTGGGGGAGACCAGAGTCTATCAGGCGCTCTACTCTAAGTCCTGATTGGTAGCAGCAGTACAGCATCTAAGCTGGTAATTAAGCCTAGGGGAATTCATGCTAGTACCCATATTTTGGACGCTAAGGTCCAGATTTGGGAATTATACTATGACATCAACTCAAAGTAAAGCATAGCATTTCTGAAAACTGATCTCTAATACAACTTTTCTATATCATAATGATAACCACTTCAGTAGCAGATTTCATTCAAGGGTCACAAACAAACAAATATCTATACAATCATAAATAAATCTCACAAAACCTCTATCAAATAATGGCTATTCTAACCACTTTCCTGGAACACTGAGGCAAAGACAGGGAAAATGGCTTCCCCAACATCACATAGTGAGCCAGAAGAGCTGGAAACCAAAGCCAGTAGTCCTGACTGAGTCCTCAGCTCTTACCATAGGCAACACTCCCCCTCTAACTATATTTCACCATTTCCCCTTCATGGTGGAAGTAGCTAATCTCTTCTGAGCCCTCCCCTTCCATCTTCTTTTTCAAGAAGTTACTACAGAATCAGAGAGGCAATAATAGCTTAAAAGGAGTTGGCTGTACCAGTGCAAAGACATCAGTCAGCAACCAGGCAAAGCTCTGATGCGTGGCGATATGTAGTGTCTGCTCGACCTGTCAGAGATGCAGCAGTCATTTGCCTACTGAGGTTTGTCCTGCTGCCCTTCTGATTGTCCTAGTTTTTTGCCCTTAGGATCTGCTTCCTTCATCGCATGCCCCAGAGATTCCTGTCTTGTCAAGGAAGAAAATGTTTAAAGGAAAGCTACAGAAACCTGCTAATCAGAGCTTAAATCTTTGGTATTTTTACATAGCAACATTAATTCTTCATATACTATTGTACTTGGTTCTCTGTAAGCCACGGAATGTGTGTGAGGTAGCTCAGCACATGTTATGAAGTATGGGATTTTGGGCTATGATTTGAAATTCCACATGAGATGGGCACTTAACTCCCTTAGGCTCCTTTGAAAATCCCACGCAAATGTACTATTACATTATGAACTAAAAGCTCCAGAGCGCCACAGACTTGCATTGTACCCTGATAAGATGGTTGACTGAGCTTGGAAAGATAATGAGCCCAATAGTATAAAGGGGGCTTAAAGAGTCTGCAAATATGACTTACACCCAACTTTAAGCCCCTTCACAATGTCAGAGCAGGATAAAGATGCCTTAGCTTTGGGGAGAAACCAAGCCCATAAATGGAAACTTGTGCTGAAAAGTGTCTTCTGTCATTTAGCATCTCCCACCGTTAAAAGTAATCAATTTTAAAACTAGGCTTTTTGGTGGAGCACTGGGGCAGAGGGAGAGGGGAGGGGAGTCTAGAAAAGCCGATGAGATGTGGCAGGTGAAGATAACTCTGTCAGATGCTCATGTCCCCAATACAAAAATTACTGAGACTGAAGTCTTGGTCTTTCCATCTGGCATATGTTCTTGGGGTTAGGGTTACGCAACAAGAGTTCCATTTTCCAGGATGGTTTTCCTTTTCCACTGTTAAAACTAAGAACCACCAGTGTCATCATTACCTACCCCCCTCCCTTCCACATTTTCCAACAAATGCTTCTATGACCAGCTGCCTGGGATGGACCACATTGAGAATGCCACATGCAGGGCAGGCTGCAAGAAACAGGGCAGACAATCCCTTCAAACTGCTGGTTATTCTAGAATTAGATTCACCAAACCAGTAACAAAAGAGTTTCTATAGCACCACACTGGTTAACAAGAAGCCAAACACACAGACCCCTTCAGGCATTCCAGCCCTTTGTTCCCATCCAGACAAACTGGTCTAATATAGCGAGGTCACTGAAAACTCAATCCACCATATCTGAGATATTACCAGTTCCAAAGGATCAGACACTTACCCCCAGGTCAATATATATCTCAGATCTTACCAACATATCCCACTGTCAGCCAATCCTTAGTAAACTAACTAAAGATTTATAAATCAAGGAAAAGAAGAGAGTTACTGAATGGTTGAAGAATCATACACTACAAGTGATTTTTAGTGTTCATAGATCAGGATCACAGCAGTGATGGAACAGACTGCTGGCTTGCAAAAGTCTCTCTGGTAACTTTCAAAAGATTGGGAAGTCCTCAGTCCATTATTCAAAATACTTCTTTTAATTGTAAATCTACAGTCCAGAGAATTGGAGCAGGAATGAGACAAAACGGAGATTTCTCAGGTGTCTTTTACATTCTCCTTCACATGCATGGAAATTTACTGTCCCAAAGCAAGCCCACATCCTCTGCATATGGAAAGTTAGTGGCCCAAGATGGGGTCCAGGGTAACATGCTCTTACATCCTTGGCTGACTCATAGAGGCAGCCATCACCCATATTCTTTCTGAGGCTCCACAGGCAAGGCTTACTGGCAGGATGAATTTTTTTAATTGCCCATTGTGAGAGTGGAGTGTCCTTAATAGGCCATCAACACTTAGCTGTCTAGTCTGTCACCATCCCTCCATTTTCAGAAGATCTTCAAATCAGGCCCCTGGCAGTTTGCTGTTATCTCATATTAGGGTTGTTAAAAGGCGGTGACTATTAGTATTATGGCGTATCTGGAGTTGTAAGAGGAAAGTGACCCCATAGGATGAAGTGTCTGTTAAAAGACATCACTCATCCCAACCATGGAAATTATAGTTTATAACCTACTGTATTTGTCCAAGGACCTACAAAAATGATTGTGCTGAACCTGCAGGAAAACTATAGCTAATCAG
This sequence comes from Gopherus flavomarginatus, assembly GCF_025201925.1. NCBI lineage: Eukaryota > Metazoa > Chordata > Testudines > Testudinidae > Gopherus > Gopherus flavomarginatus. The sequence goes on along the minus strand of NC_066621.1, from coordinate 12,741,093 downwards.
ACTAGGATTTTCAAAAGCACTGGCCTAATTTTTGAAAATACCACCCTAAAATGACCTATATGATTCACCGTAATCTGGATTTAGACATTGTTACATACACATTTGTCTTGTCTTATTTATGCTGTAAATTTAACAGAGCATGGAACATGCCTTAATCCACATTTACAAAGCGCCATGTGACTTTATGATGCTGTATAAACACATTAGAGAGAGGTTTAGTGCCCTGCTAAGCCAGAGTTCATATTCATTTCATAGTCTGATACTGCCAACACTGGAAACTGGCTATCCATGCACACTAGTATGTTTTTAAAGAGTACAAAACTCACATTATGTAGTAGGTTTATCCTTAACGGGCAATGCACTGTGAAAGCATCATACCGGTTTGTATGGAGGGGAAAGACTACTATAAGAATTGAACTAGATAAGAAAGGGCAGTGTTGCAAAAAGAAACAATGAGTCATGCTTTAAAGACACATCTTCAGAAGACTAACCTAATATACCTTAGAACACAAGGAACAGAGCTCTCTCTTCTGGAAAAGGACAAATATAGTGCCCATCTATAAAAGGGGAAATAAAAACAACCCAGGAAACTACAGACCAGTTAGTTTAACTTCTGTGCCAGGGAAGATAATGGAGCAAGTAATTAAAGAAATCATCTGCAAACACTTGGAAGGTGGTAAGGTGATAGGGAATAGCCAGTATGGATTTGTAAAGAACAAATCGTGTCAAACCAATCTGATAGCTTTCTTTGATAGGATAACGAGCCTTTTGGATAAGGGAGAAGCGGTGGATGTGATATACCCTAGACTTTAGTAAGGCATTTGATACGGTCTCGCACGATATCCTTATCGATAAACTAGGCAAATACAATTTAGATGGGGCTACTATAAGGTGGGTGCATACATGGTTGGATAACCGTACTCAGAGAATAGTTATTAATGGCTCCCAATCCTGCCGGAAAGGTATAACAAGTGGGGTTCCGCAGGGGTCTGTTTTGGGACCGGCTCTGTTCAATATCTTCATCAACGACTTAGATGTTGGCATAGAAAGTATGCTTATTAAGTTTGCGGACGATACCAAATGGGGAGGGATTGCAACTGCTTTGGAGGACAGGGTCAAAATTCAAAATGATCTGGACAAATTGGAGAAATGGTCTGAGGTAAACCGGATGAAGTTCAATAAAGACAAATGCAAAGTGCTCCACTTAGGAAGGAACAATCAGTTTCACACGTACAGAATGGGAAAAGACTGTCTAGGAAGGAGTATGGCAGAAAGAGATCTAGGGGTCATAGTGGACCACAAGCTAAATATGAGTCAAGAGTGTGATACTGTTGTAAAAAAAGCAAACGTTATTCTGGGATGCATTAACAGGTGTGTTGTAAACAAGACAAGAGAAGTCATTCTTCTGCTCTACTCTGCACTGGTTAGGCCTCAACTGGAGTATTGTGTCCAGTTCTGGGCACCACATTTCAAGAAAGATGTGGAGAAATTGGAGAGGGTCCAGAGAAGAGCAACAAGAATGATTAAAGGTCTTGAGAACATGACCTATGAAGGAAGGCTGAAAGAATTGGGTTTGTTTATTTTGGAAAAGAGATGACTGAGAGGGGACATGATAGCAGTTTTCAGGTATCTAAAAGGGTGTCATCAGGAGGAGGGAGAAAACTTGTTCACCTTAGCCTGTAATGATAGAACAAGAAGCAATGGGCTTAAACTGCAGCAAGGGAGATTTAGGTTGGACATTAGGAAAAAGTTCCTAACTGTCAGGGTAGTTACACACTGGAATAAATTGCCTAGGGAGGCTGTGGAATCTCCATCTCTGGAGATATTTAAGAGTAGGTTAGCTAAATGTCTATCAAGGATGGTCTAGACAGTATTTGGTCCTGCCATGAGGGCAGGGGACTGGACTCGATGACCTTCCGAGGTCCCTTCCAGTCCTAGAGTCTATGAATCTATAAGTTGCTCTATGCAATAAGGCATTTACACTGAAATCTGCAGAATCAGTTAGTTCTGTTTACCAGGATGCATGAGATGGAAAAATCTGTCACCTTTAGGAAACCAATATATAAACTTTGAGCCAACAGCATTCACAGTGGCTTCCATTAAAATGAGCATGATGCACATATTGGCCTTTAAATCATTCCCAAATGACTGCAGGGCTGGAACAAATTGTGAAAGAAAGAATAATTCAATTAATTGAGGTACATGGTAAAGGGGTGTAATGCAGCGTGGGTTTACCAAAGTTCAATCACGACAGACCAGCCTGATTTCCTTCTTTTATCGAAAAAAAATTAGGTATTTTCCTCAAAGAAGGACAGTAGATCTAATATACCGGGACTTCAGTAAAGCATTTGATCTAGTACCATATGGAAAATTATTAGTTTAATTCTCGTATTTATCCCTATCTTTCCTAATTTAAGTGGATGAGTTACTGGCTAAAGGGGAAAAGGCAGCTGGCTGTGCTGAAAGGTGAATTATCAGAATGGAAAGAAGTTACTAGTGGAGTTCCTCAGTGATCAGTCTTGGGATCAGTCTTATCCAACATCTTCATGAATGACCTCAGCACAAAAAAATAGGCATGCGCTAATGAAATTTGCTGATGATACACAGTTGGAAGATACTGTTAATACAAAGGAGGATTGGAATATTATATGGGAAGATCCAGGTGAATATAAGGATCCAAGTGACAGAAATGGGATGAGATTCAATAGTACCAAGTGCAAGGTGATGCCCTTATGGTCTAATAACAAAAATTTCTCCTGGGAGCGCATAAGCTGGAAGCAATGGAGGAGGAGAGAGACCTGGTATGTGCGTTGATCACAGGGTGACTATGAGCCACCAATGTGATGTGTGTGAAAAAGGCAAATGTGATCCCAAGATGTATCAAATGAGGCATTTTCAAGTATTAGTACTATTGTACAAGGCACTGGTAAGACCTCATTTGTACTATCATGCTAGAAATAGCTGTGTAGAAATTGCAGCTTGAGCTGGACCATGGGCTCTGAAGCTTTGGGAGGGGAATGGGCATCAGAACCCACACTCCAGCCCGACCCGCAATGTCTAAACAGCTATTTTTAGCACAGCAGTGCAAACCCAAGCCGGTCAAGCCTGCTGCAACTCAGTGTGTAGATGTACCCTATGATTCTATGATGTTACTTATTAGGTGACAAGAAGTGAGCTCAAACAAATTGTCAACACACAGATGCCGTATAGTTTTGGAAACACTGCAGAGAAGAAGAGACCTGAGTGAAGTCCTCAAGAACACAAGAAAAACCCTGAGCCTTGCCTGAGAACTGAAAACCAGGACCTTTTAATAGCGCATGAAAAAAATACAGTACTTGACTTTCCATCTCCATGGTAACTTCCTCCCTCAAATTGCTTTGATTTGTTTTTGATTCCTCTGGCTTCTTGCTGACCTTGGAACCAAGCAGCCAAGGCTGAAGCACTGGTAGCCAAAGGACAGAAGATGGGCTGTGCAACTCTTTTTTGTCTTAGCAGCAAGTGATCAGGGGTAAGGGGGGCTTGGCTTCCCCTTCCCCTCAAGGAAATGTCTGTACCATCATCACCAAAGAAGAATACATGTTTCTGTGAAGCAAGCCAAAGGTAAATCACCTCATTAGGATGGCAACAGGTGACATGCAAGTTGAGTAAAAGGGCTGTAAACAATGCCTGAAGCTGTTACTGGTAGGGGCCAGGCCTTGATAACTTCTTCCAGCAGGAGACCTTCTGCTTCTGGAAGATTTATGTTGGCATCTGAAACTACAGACACACTTACCCACTCCAATCTCCTGCAGTTTTAAAGAGTGAGCCTCCCAAGGGACTAACAAGAGCCTGGAGGAAGATGTGGAAGATAACAGATTCTTGGAACATGGAGATTAGATACCATGGTGAGAAATGCTATGTACAAAATTAAGATGGGGTGGGAGCTCCACATACAGCTAATATGGAGTTTAAGGAGAAAAATCTCTCTAGTGAAATTTCAGACAATTTCTCCATAATCTGTTCCAGAGACACATATATGTGTGTGTGAATGAATGCACGCATGCATGAGGGTGGGAGGGAGACGCATACGCACACACACATCCTGATACACACAGGACTTTTCCCATGAAGGGCCCTCAACTCTAGAAGACTCAAGACTTCTTTGTGTTTTCGTTATTATTTATATAGCACTGTAATGGGGTGCACTCACCTCTCACAAGTGCCCCCAGTCAAGTGTATGCATGCCTGCAATTTTTCTCAATTTCCTTTGCTCGTAGTGCCCCCTGTCGGCTGCTGTGCTCATCAGGCGGGTCTTCGGTGACTCAGCCCTCCAGCCAAGTCACATACTGTCCATTTGTGAAACAAACAAACCCCTTCCAGGGCACATAGTCCAAAAAGTCCTCAATGTCCTGAAGCCCTCCCTAGGCTCAGTCTTCCAAAACAGTTGAACAGAGCCCACCATGGTACCCTCGCTTGGCCCAGCTAGGTTGCAAGGCTCTTTCTCTGGAACTAGGCAGCGCTCCGAGGGCTTCTTCCCTGGGGACTCCTTGCCTCTACTTGAGTCTTCAATGACCCCAGTCTTCCTGCTGAGCCACCCTCTTGGGCTCAGTTTGCTGACCACAGCTCCCCGCTGAGTCAGTCCCAGTAACTACCTGCTTAGTCCCTTGCAGGAGTCCTGCATTCAGCCCTGCTAGCAGCTGCTCTGTCCAGCCTTACAGCTCCTGTAAGTGGACTGAACTCATTCTGGCCCAGCAGCTCCTTTCATGTGAGCCTCTTGGGCCCTGACTGGTTGCTCCTTGCAGCCCCTCTCATTGGCTATATCCCAAACAGCTGCTCTAAGCAGCTTGGAGGACCTCTCTATTGCTCTTTTCTGAGGGATGGGGAGGCAAGGCTGTGAGGCCTCCAAGCAGGGGGCCTCCAGACCTAGTCCACCCCATCACAAGCACCCAAAATTGTACCCCTACAGCAGGGGTTGGCAACCTTTCAGAAGTGATGTGCTGAGTCTTCATTTATTCACTCTGATTTAAGGTTTTGCGTGCCAGTAATACATGTTAATGTTTTTAGAAGGTCTCTTTCTATAAGTCTATAGTATATAACTAAACTATTGTTGTAAGTAAAGTAAATAAGGTTTTTAAAATGTTTAAGAAGCTTCATTTAAAATTAAATTAAAGTGCAGAGGCCCCGGACCAATGTGAATACCACTGAAAAATCAGTTCGTGTGCTACCCCTGCCCTACAGCCATAAGAAAGGGCTCTGTCCCAGATGGTTACATATAAGCCCTTTTGTTGTTCCCATTTCAATTTGTGCTTTTTCACATGGGGCAGTTTATATATTGTATCTTCCAGGTGTGGCTGGGCATTACTGTCTCATGGTTTCAGATCTAAAGCATTTAGGCATATTGCCCTATTTATGATCTTACATTCAGACATTACTTTCCACCCAGCTGGATCCCAAAATCTTCAGAAACTTTACTAACTGTACAAACCAGGAACAGGTGGCAGTCCACCCACTAGTCAACCGCAGCCACTTCTGGGATAGAATGCAGCAACAGCACTACACAGCAGTTTAGGACATGATACTGCATCCAAAAGAAACTACACAGGGAAATGCTTGGGTGCTATATAAACAACAAAAAATACCTAAGGAGGACTTGGAGTGTTTCAGAGTTGAGGGCCCTCCACAGAGAAAAGTCCTGAGCATGTTACGATGTGCATCTCCCTCACACATGACTACGGGTAAGTCGGGTGGCTCTGAGTCTGCATACAAATGGCCAATATACCACTGCTGCTTTTTGTTTTTGCAAACTTAGCATCCTTTCCATCTACATAACTGCTCTAGGGAACATGCAAGTCTCAGGATCATTGTGAGGACCAATGAAGAGGAGAGTTGTAAATATGAACAAGGCACACCTGACGCCTTTCAAAGAGCAAGGCTAGAGGTGAAAATAGCAAAGGGGGGCTAAAATAGATGATATCACAGAACTGAGAGGCCATTAGAATACCTGCAGGGGATATAGCCAGGGCAACAGCAAGGAGCATTTACCTTACTGCAGTCAAAAGCAAGGCCTTTCAGCTTCAGGCTTCAGCATGAGCACAGAAGTATCTAGGAGAAGGTGGGTATAAATCATTGATCAGAAGGAAGCACATCCAGTGGCTAGAGAAGGAGAGACTGGCAACTAAAAATACCCTGCCCTCTTACTTGCTTTCTCCTTGGCCAAGTCACTGCACCTTCCAGACTCAGCTTCCCCACCTGTAAAATGGGATCAAAAGACTTACTTTCAAAAGTGACCTGAGACTCTTGGGTGAAAAGGTGCCATCTAAATATTGTTATTTATTACAAGAGAGTAAATTCCAGCGCTCAAGGCTCTCCACTGAGAATATCCTATGCCATCAGCGCTTTAAGATCTTTATCAGTTTTCAGCCAACTACAGATGGCAGGCCTCTTCCATTTCTATCAAGTCTCTCTTTTCATCCAGTGCAGCACTGGCACCTTCAATATATTCCCAAGAGCCTTGATTTGTAACAATAGCGGTATATTTTAGGTAACTGTCATGCACAGGCCACACTGCTCATTGCGTCAATGCTGCTATTGTACTGCTACACTTCTCCTCTTGTAAAGCATGTGGGCAGATACTTAATGGATGCAACATCCCTAACTCAGGAAGGCAAGAACAATGCTATTCTATAGACCAATGCATCAGGAGTCTCCAATTTGAGGGAACAGCAATAAGGAAGTGAAATAAATCTTGCCTCCATTACAAAGGCTTGATAAACCAGATTAGGCCACTAATGCAGCAGTGTGATACCTGGAAGAGATATTTTGCTAAATGCGCATGAGAACAAATCTGTTGATGCAAGAGAACCTTGAGTTTCTTAAAGATTAAAGTTCCTAAATTAAAAATCTACTGGAGCAATCTAATTGGGTCACGGCTACAATACATGGGAGCATGCAATACTGTACCAAAAAATACAATGAGAAATTTAGATTCCTTCTTTTAGGGAGGGCATCTAATCTCCTGCAATAGCAGCAATGGACAAGACAATCTGTTGCTGCAACGTCTCTCTCACCACCTATTTCTCTTTCCCCCGCCCCTATTAACATGCAGACCTGCCATACCAGCTTGGCCTGCAGCCATATCACCGTGTACAGTGACCCAGTCAGCTCTCAGCAGGGGCAGGCTGCATCAGTACATGAATGGGGGAATTGTAACAAAACACTTCTTTGCAGCGGAAGATAATTCTGGTGGTTTAACATTTTACCTTCTGTAAATGCACTGATCCACTGCCCTAATGGTGACACTAGAAATCAAAAGTGCCTTTTTTTGGATGAGCCCTAAAACTGAGTTCTGACCCCTTCTGCTCATGACAAGATCCCATGGGGGTTTTGTTTATTTGCTTGCTTTGCAAGAACAGGGGTTTTGAGTTGGTCTACATTTATTAGGAGACCAGTGTTAAGTTCTCCTTGCAATTTAAGTGGATAAAGCCACCTTTACCTTCTGTCTTCCATTATTATGTAATGTTAGCGTGGAGATTTTTTCAAAGGCAAAGGCATCTCCAGATGCCCAGCTCTCGCTGAAAGTCAATGGGCACTGGATGCAATACTCCAGCTTGCATCTTTGAAAGTCTCCTCTTGAAAAGTAGGCTTTCTGCGTATGCTTGGGGTAGGGCTAGCATCCTCTTCTGCCCTATCATGCAAGTTGCTGGTGTTTAACCAGGAATGATTTTTCAGCGTAACGTGATTCTATCTATCTTTCTATATATAACTCAAATCCTTTTTCATGAAAAACAAAACTAATAATGAAGACAGGAAGTCCTCAATCACGCTAGATAAAACTGGAGTCATGTATAAGATTAAATAGCTTATGATACACGTGCAGAAAAATAGAAAGTTAGCAAACTGAAAGCAGCAGTTGTATTTGACTACTAACATAATAAAAAGATGTAAAGAAATATAGGAAATAATTTCACTATGTTTTTCCTTCTGCTTCCTCTTGATGCAGAACCTAGTTTATTATATTAATTCCTTCCAAAAAGGCTGTTATCACTAAAGAAGTTAATCCAAATTAAATATTTAATTAAAAAGAAATTAGCTAAAAACTATTAATAATAAACCATACTGGCCCCAGCTTAATAAGGCTGTTTATTTGGGCTAAGGCAACTACAAGGGAAAAAGCCAGTTTATTAACTTTTATCCCAACAACCTTTTTACAGAAATGGTTTAAAAACAAACTACATCATGCACACAGGGACAGAAACAATGCATACCAGGTAGAAAACAATCCATTGCTGTACAGTTATTATTAAATTCAATGAAGTGATTGTTCCTGAATATGCAAAGCTCTCACACACATTGCTGTAAAGTGCTCGTTCTCAACCTTCTCCATATCATAACCTGACGTTAAAATAGAAACAAGTTTTGAGACATCCCCCGCACCTTATTATCATCTTGCCATAAGGAAAGAGCACTCCCTATAAAGTAACAACTGCAAAAAAAGGCAAGAGAAATTAAGGGAAAAGACAGGTTTTGCAAAATCATGCCAATATTTTTCATCAGGACAAAATCATCATAAGCTAATTCTGATTTTTTTTATACCCTTTTTCCCACTGAGGCACAGCTATCTTACAGGGAAACATGCTCAAACTGGGACAAAGCCACACAGCACTTACACATGTGCTTAAGTGCATTGCTAAATGTGGACAGATTTAGGCATGTGCTTAAGTGCTTTATTGGATGAGGACAGCTGTTTGTTAAAATTACTCACAGCATTTTGTGATTATCCAAGACTGCAAGAATTTGGGGGCAGGGATTTTTTTTTATTATCCCATGTTTATATAACACCCAGCACCAAGCGATCCTGCTGCTGAGGCCTTTAGAGGCTTTCACAATACAGATAATAGACACTGAAATAATTATTATTTCATCCATCTTTAGCGCCTTCGATTTGATTTCATGCAGTACTGCAAGTGCTCCCTGCTCCAAGGAGCTTACCCTCTAAGCTTAGAGATGGCAAAAGAAGTGAGAGCAAACACGGTATAAGGGAAGAAGGCAGGAAATAGAGTTGGGGGGCAAAGGATAAAGGTAATAAAGATCCCAGGGTTATTAAGTTTACCTCATACATGTCATTTATTTGTATCTTTTGCTCTAATTGCCATTTACCTCTGCCCTTGTTATCTGCTGTCCTGACGAAAGCAGTAGATCTTTCAGATGGATGCAGGTGTGGAGTGGGAAGGATGTTGGATGTTCTGGGATTATGAGATTGTTCTGCCCGCAGGAGGTGGCCTGGTAGTAGGGATCAGATTGGAAATGCTTGGGTTGGCATTCGGGCTGGCATCACAAGAGCAGGCCCACGTTTCCAAGACAAGGCAGGCAGGATCAGAGAACGAAACATGAACACCATTTCACCAGGCCCCCACAAGCTGTTCTTAGCATCTTGGTAAACATCCAGTATCCTGTGACCCTGAGAGGATTTGGAGGAGGGAGCTGAAGCAGAATCATTTTTTTTTAACCTCTCACTGAAGTTATTAAGAGACCCTTAGGCAGCCAGAATTACCAGTCAGCCCAGACGGAAGCAAACAGCAGCCTCTGCTAATGCAGAGAAGCTGGGCTGGAGAGTCAGACCTCCTGACACAGCTCCACTCTGCAGCTAAGCTTCACAGGGAGGTGGCGCTTCCTCCTCTGAACTGGGGGCATGATTTGCATCATCATTTCATGGCTGCTGTTGCCTCAGTAACCGTGACAGTGCGCGCACACAGACAACAGTGTAGAGCACAGAACAGAACGTTTCCCTCTCACTATCTGATGCGGGTTGTTTTTTTTTTTAAAACAGGATGGCTCAGGCTGTTCCTGTTCTTTTAAGCAGCTCCACTCATTCATCCATTTTAACTGGGCACACCATTTGCGTAAGTTTAATGACCTCTAATTAGAAACAAAACACATTCCCAGCCTGCCATTAATTTTTATTTCCTTCCAATTGCTTGGGTTATATTAATCATCCCAGTGCTTACGTATTTGCATATGGACACAACTGTCTCGGACGCAACCAGGCATTTGAACTGTTATTCCTACATTCCCACCTCCTCCACCACCACCAACCTGCCACACACAGAATGCAAGTAACAGGGGCGCCGTTTCTGTAGAATTGTTTGCTGTCTGAAAAATGCTCTCGGCTCCCAGATTTATATCACAATAATAATCCTTTACACTCCCTTTGCACCTCTCATCCAAGGATCTCAGAGTACTTTACAAACATTAAGCCTCCAGGCACCCCAGTGAAGCAAGGATAAGAAATTGGCACTAACAACATGTGGCATATAGATGCTGAGGGTACAAGAGTTTCTCTTACTAAATGCGGCACTGGAATTTTTTTTTTTTTTTTTTTTTACTTGCCTTATTTTCGACCCCATTTTAGCCGTGCTGGTGATGGGATGTCTCCGTCAGTACTGCAGTGTCAAGTTCTGCTACATCAGCTAATCTCACATCTTTAGTACAAACCCCTTTCTTTATCTGGTCTCAGCCTGGAAGATTTTCTAGGGTAACAGCTAGTCTGTCTACTGGTGTCACAAGGGGTTTGCTCCTGCCTTTTTAACATGTCGACATGTGAAGGTGAGGGGCAGATCAAGATGAAATCTGCAGCAAGCATCTTCCCACCTAAGCACAGAGCTTCCTTCCTCCCACCACTCCCTGAGCATGTTTGTTTCAGGAATGAAAAAGTCCTGCAGAGGCTCCCAGCCCTGCTATTGGCTCTGCCAGATACACCTCCGCATTCTTATTTGCTGAGCAAAGAAAAGGAAAAAAGGAGGGGGAGAGAGAAAGATATTATCTCTAAATGGTCTTAGATTCAAAACAAACCCAGGTTCCAAGGAGCAGACATTCTCAAAGGCATCAACAGAGAATCTGGAACTAAAAATGAAGATATCCAAAAGATCTCTTGCATGGTGTCAAGTATCAGGGGGTAGCCGTGTTAGTCTGTATCCATGAAAAACAAGGAGTCCGGTGGCACCTTAAAGACTAACAGATTTGTGGATGCATCTGAAGAAGTGAGGTTTTTTACCCATGAAAGCTTATGCCCAAATAAATCTGTCAGTCTTTAAGGTGCCACCGGACTCCTTGCTGTTTTCAAAAGCTCTCTCTCTCTCTCTCTCAACCTCAGAGTTATGAACGGACTGATCAACCACACACCTCATTTGGAACCGGAAGTACGCAACCAGGCAGCAGCTGTGACAAAACAAAAGTAAGTACAGTACTGCGTTAAACGTAAACGACATAAAAAAAAAAGTTTTAAAAAAAGATTTGACAAGGTAAGGACACAGTTTCTCTGCTCATTTCATTTAAATTAAAATGGTTAAAAGAAGCATTTTTCTTCTGCATAGTGAAGTTTCAAAACTGTATTAAGCCAATGTTCCATTGTAAACTTTTAAAAGAACAACCATAATGTTTTAGGTGGATTTCCGTCTGACTAAACCACATGGTGTATCATCGGAGTCACATGATGGTGCACATTACAGGGACATGTAGTCTGGCCAGGCAGAGAACCTGGCCTAATGGGGAGCATGGGGGTATCAGCTAGGCTGACCAGACAGCAAATGTGAAAAACTGGGATGGGGTGGGGGGGTAATAGGAGCCCTATATAAGAAAAAGACCCAAAAATCAGGACTGCCCCTATCTGGTCATCCTAGTATCAGCTTCCAAACTACAACTCCTACCAGGAGTGAGCCATTAGGGGAAACTGAGTTTAATATTGATCCAGCTCAAAAGATCAGTTCAATAAACCAAAATGAAAAATTTCAATTTCTGAAACGTTGAAACTTTCCAGTATTCCTGAATTTTTCTTTTAATTTCTGTTCTGCAAAATATCTTGATTGGGAATAAAAACAAATGTTTAAGTGTCATAATTCTGAATTTTGCTCTGCTCTAGTACTGTGGTGTATATAGAGTCATACCAGAAGTAGGGTTATGCACACAAGAGCAAATGGCTGCTACATATAGAGGAGCAAGCCCTTTGGGGTAAATCACATAGAATTTGATATGGACGAAACCCATAAGGTTCTGAGGAAATTACTCAACGCCCTCTAGAATTGAAGAAACAATTAAATCCATTCTGAAACCATTACAAAGAAAACAATAGCAGGGATAGCAGGCTATTCACAATTCTTAAAGTTGATTTTAAAATTCTGTTTCTAAGATTACCACTGTCTTCAGTTCTATAAGTTTCATCTATTGACGTAGATGGATATTAGTGGATCTCAAAGCGCTTCTCAATCACTAATGGGATTTCTCCTCACAGTTCCTTATGGTAGGGAAGCATTATCACCCTGTTTACAGATGGGGAACTGAGGCACAGGGTAGATATAGTGATTTATCCAACATCACACAGGCAGTTTGTGGCTGAGCTGGGAAGTGAACTCAGAGTGCTAGGTCCACTAGACCTAAAGGAAGGATGGCCCGGCGGTTAGGGCACTATCCTAGGACTTGGGAAACCTGGATACAATACCCTGCTCTGCCACAGATTTCTGTGTGACCTGGGGTGAGTCACTTGGCATTCCTCTGTCTCAGTTACCCATCTGTAAAAACCAGAGATGATAATACTTCCCAACCTCACAGGGTCTTGAGAGGATAAATACAGTGGGAAGAGCTTTGAGATCTACTGATGAAAAGCATTATTCAAGAGCCAGGTATTACTGTTATTCCTACTGCATCGTTTTCATATGAGTGTATCACTTAACACAAAACATGAACCCACAGTATTTATTGATCTCCACACAGCCGGCATCACAGGCTGGCGTAGCCAAGCATGCATTAGCATGGCCACCTACATTCATGACAAGCATAGGTGCCAGCATAGCTGAGTGCAGGGAGACATGCTGATGTGGCTGAATGCTGCACTGCTCACAGATACAGCATAAGCATTACATATGGAAGCAGAGAGATCAGTGGAAATTTCCCACAGGAGTCAGCACTGGTCTAAGAGGAATGAAGCAGCAGCTTCTACCTTTGTGAAGCAACCAATGGGCACTCGTGGCATTTCAGCAGTGAACCTTTGCAGAGGATAAACGGGAGGAAGGAGAAGGTTAACAGCCAGTACTGAGCTAAAAAGGGAGACCACTGCACCTGCCCCCACCCTCCACTCTAGACACTGAGCTCTTTGCAGGCAACATCAATAGCAAGGCAATCCTGCATATGAGGCATTTTTTCAGCCTGGCACATAATAATCTGAATTAGTATTAGTATTAGTAACCTGCTGCTGGGCTGGATTGTGCACTGGATTTCTGCACTGTTACAAACACCACAACAAACTCCAGAATCTGAAATAAGTAAAACAAAAAATACAACCCAATCTAATTTACTGTTTGCCATTTGTGCTTTCTGTATTTGCATTTTTATGCTGTTTGAACTGTGAAATCAGATTACTAAGGACTTGGCTACACTCGAAACTTCAAAGCGCTGTCACGGCAGCGCTTTGAAGTGCGAGTGTGGTCGCGGTGCCAGCGCTCGGAGAGAGCTCTCCCAGCACTGCAGGTACTCCACTTCCCCGTGGGGATTAGCTTGCAGCGCTGTGAGCCGCGCTCCCAGCGCTGGGGCACTGTTTACACTGGCACTTTGCAGCGCTGTAACTTGCTGTGCTATGAGGTGTGTTTTTTCATACCCCTGAGCGAGAAAGTTGCAGCGCTGTAAAGCGCCAGTGTAGTCAAGGCCTTAGTTTCACTTGGTTGGTGCTTAAATGCAAAGATGATATATCAAGTTTGTTTATACTCAAGACTAGAGCAAGGATGTTAAAAAGAGCCCATTGAAGTTAGGCATCCAGCTCCTACTGAATTCAATAAAATCTGAGCCCTTAATTCCTCCTGGAGAATTCTCTGAAAATCCCAGCCCCAGTTCCTGCATGCCATGGCTCAGTGGTATTGCCTCCAACACAGGCAACTTTTCTAAACCTGTTAATTTATTTTGCTTTAAAAGCAAATATTTCTATTCATGATGCAACAAAACCATAAACCCTTAATGCCTATTCCCTTTAGCACAAGTAGAAAGAACATAAATTATGTTGCACAACAAAAAAAAAGTATCTGAATCACTTTCCTGTAATTGGCTATTAAGAACTTGTACCACTAATTAATCTATTAATTAGACATCTTATCATCTTTGACATGTTAGCAAGTTGCCAAAGCAGGAACTAGTCTCTGGGGCAGGCAGCTGATAAGAAAAGCAGGAAGATACAAGCGACTAAAAAAAGAAATATTGAAAAGTAGGAAAAAAGTGCTTCAAGTTAGAGACCCAGAAATAGGTAATAAATATAAGTGAGGTTCATGAAACATCTCAAATTAATTTACAAGAAAAAAAATAGAACCTAAAAATGAATGTATTAGGTGCCTATGCATCAGCAGGTTCCTGTAGTGCAGGGATAGGCAACCTATGGCACGTGTGCCAAAGGCAGCAGGCGAGCTGATTTTCTGTGGCACTCACACTGCCCGGAGCCTGGCCACTGGTCCAGGGGGCTCTGCATTTTAATTTAATTTTAAAATTAAGCTTCTTAAACATTTTTAAAACCTTATTTACTTTACATACAATAGTTTAGTCATATATCATAGGCTTATAGAAAGAGACCTTCTAAAAATGTTCAAATTTATTACTGGCACACAAAACCTTAAATTAGAGTGAATGAATGAAGACTTGGCACACCACTTCTGAAAGGTTGCCGACCCCTGCTGTAGTGTATCTTGCACTAGAAAATAAAAGGCACACAGAGTCTAGAGACATTCTATAACGATTTCCACGATATGAGCACAAGGCTATGTTTCTGTAATAACAACTAAGCACCTGATCCAATCCACTTTAAGAGAATGGGAGATTTTTCCTCAGTGGGAATAGGACTGTGCTTCGAGTGAATTTCATAAATGCCAACGTTTGGCACGTTTTAGGCTATGCGGGAATGCTTCGGAGCATGGATGGATGGAGTTAAAATAGGAACTTTCCCTGGGTGACTTTTATAGCAGTTCCTGCTCATGAAAGGAGCTGGACTGCTGACCCTGTCGACTGAATTTCACTTTATCCATAACAACATACTGGCTAGGAATGAGTTTGCTCTTTGTTATCTAATCCACAGCGAAAAGAGCCTACTAGTGCTGCCAGCTAATGAACCTCAGAGTTAAAAACTGACCAGTGAACCACACACCTCATTTGGAACCAGAAGTACAAAATCAGGCAGCCTCAGAGGAACGCCCCCCATCCCCCTCCCCAAAGATAATACAGTTCAGTACTGTGTTAAACGTAAACTACTAACACAATAAAGGGAAAGCAGCATTTTAATTCTGCATAGTAAAGTTTCAAAGCTGTATTAAGTCACTGTTCAGTTGTAAACTTTTGAAAGAACCATAATGTTTTTTTCAGAGTTATGAACATTTCTGAGTTACGAACAACCTCCATTCCCGAGGTGTTCGTAACTGAGACTCTAGTGTACTCATAAATGGAAAGACTCTCACTGCCTTTAGTGAGAATTGGCTCAGGGTCTATAAGAACAAAAATTAAAATATATTTAAGAATAGCTACAGAACTCTGAGGAGTTTTAAAACGGTTGTGATGGGAATATGGAAGGGTCCATTGCCTTGCAATTTACCAATCTCAACAGTATAGTCTCAGATAGTAGAGACTGCCTAGGAAAAGTCATGTCCTCTGGGAAAAATCTAAGGAGTTATAGATAAATTAAATTCTGGGAAGTCACTGGGCCTAAATGACTTTGCCATGGAGAATCTAAAAACTTGATATTTGTTGACTCCAGTTTATTTATGACTCTGTACTTTGCCTGCAGCAAACACCTGTCTCAGGTAACTTTTGCCATCCAAGGATATAAGGTGGAGATTAGTTTACTGAATTATGGGTAAAGAATTTGTAGAAATCAAGGATTTAATTCTTATTCCTGGTTGAGCTCCTTGATGGCAGCTATTTGGTTACCTAGCAAAAACCTATCGCTATAGGCTACACATCCTTTGGAAATCTTGCTCTAGTTCTATTTAATTCCAAATTCTGTTACTATGTGTTTTATGTAACTGCCATTTTATTTGTAAATCTCTCATCAAGTTGTCTACTTATCCTTTAGAGCCCCATCTACACTAGGGACATTTTTTTTCAAATATGCTAGTGCCAGTTCATTGCCACTGATGTTAGTAACACTGGGAGCCCTAATCTATTTAGTCTCTAGTCCTCCAAGGAGTCATTCAGGAAAAAAACAGGGGAGGCAAGACATGTCTGATATTTCTAAGGTAAAAAAACCAAAGCAAAAAAATCTGCCTGGGGAAAAAAAAAAGGGGGGAGGGCACCTTTGCAGGCCTTCTTTCTCTACAGTAAAGAAACAAAAAGGGACACTTCTTTCTGTCTTTGTGGGTCACCTTTAAATAATTTCTCCAGAGGATCCAAAATGGGGAGGGAAGGAGATTGCAGAGACTAAGTGACTGAGTTTAAGGGAAAAGGTCAAACCCAGTATAAGCAGAAGGAAAGAAATTGCATTGCTAGAGTATCAGCCCCAAGGGACTTTTGGAAAGTTGAGAGAACAATGTAAGTTTCAGATGAGATAACGAGTGATGAAGATGTGTCAGCTCAGCCTCAAAGGCCTGGTCTACATTAGGAAATTAGGTCAGTGTAACTACATTGCTCAGGAGTGTGAAAAATCCACACCCCTGAGCGACACAGTTAAACCGACCCTGCCCCTGGCGCAGACAGTGCTAGGTTGACAGGAGAATTCTCCCATCAACCTTGCTACCGCCTGTCAGGGAGGTAGAAAACAATCCCCCACCCCAAACCGCACAGCCATCTGACCACTGCTACTTTTGACATAAAAGTTTTCATTTATAAAAGCCTAACTTATCCTAATGCTGCTAAAATGAATATGACTTACCTGTAACTGGAGGTTCTTTGAGATGCGTGATGCCTATCTGTCTTCCACACATGGGATAAACATGCATAATACATGCTGGAGTCCAGAATTTTTTGCAAGCAGCATCCGTTGGTCCACCCAGGCACCGTAACTCTCCTCGTGCGCCAAACCAAGGGGGCTGACATCTCTCCAATTTCCCATTCTTACCGCAGTCCAAACAATCCACAGCAGAGAGGACACAGGGCAGGTAGTGGAATACAGATAGGGACCATATCTTGATGAACCTCCAGTTATAGGCAAGTAACCTCTTTCTTCTTCAAGTGATGGGCCCTATGTTAATTCCACTTGTGAAAGATTAACAAGCAGTAGTCAGACAGGAGATGGGTGCAAAGACATAGAAGCAATACCTGGCTGTAGTACAACTGGACCACAGCATATCATCTTGTGAATGTATGCAAGGAGTTCCAAGTAGCTGCACTATGCATCTCTCAGGGGGTGGGGAGGGGTGTCTCAAAGATGCAGCCAAAGTAGTTTGCCCTTTAGTGGAATGAATCCTCATCTCCTACAGAAGGGGAACATTAGCTAGTTAGTAAGAAAGGATAACACAATCCAAGATCCATTTTGAAAGTCTTTGCATTGATATAGCTTGACCTCTGGATAGCTCTGCTATGGGAACAAATAGCTAGGTGTCTTTCTAAAATCCCTTGTTCTCTGTAGATAAAAGCCTTTCAGACGTCTAGAGAATGCAGCCATCTCTCTTTATCTGAAGCATGGAAAAAATACTGGTAAATGAATTGCCTGACTCTCATGAAACTTGGAAACTGCTTTAGAAATTAATCTAGGGTGGGATCATAATACGATCTTTTCTTTATAAAAGTTAGTATATGGTACGTCTGTTGTGATTGCTCCCAGCTCGCTGACATTATGGCTATTAGAAAGGTCACGTTGATGGATAGATGGGCCATAGATGGCCAAAGAGCCTCTGGATGCTATTCCTTGGACTGCTCTGTAACCACCTGAACCAGCACGGAATTTGGCGGAGGGTGAGATAACAAAAAAACTCTCCCCTCTGGGACAAGGCAAAATACCACTTCATGGCCCTCTTAGGGGTGGGAGAACGAGAAGCAGGAATGTTCCAAACTGTCTTCGCTAGGTCCATGATGGCCTCATTGATGGGCAGGGCGACTCAACTGGAACTGGAAGACTATGCTGAGGTTCCTGGACTTCCTTAAGCTGATTCTGTAGCTCTGCAGCCAACCTGTGCATGAGCTTTAGATATTGTTTAAAGTCACCTGGCAGAAACGGAGAAGAGGGAGGAACCACTTCGTCCGGTGAAGATAACGAGATTGCTCCCGGAACCATCGACTCCAGCACACCTTCCCCTTTCAAATATTCCAAAGGGGCCGAGTGCGGCTATCTGGGCAATGGCAAATAGGACTCCTGCACCGATTCTGGGTGTCCAGAGTAGGGCTCCCATGGTCCCAAATACTGCCAGTAGGATGGATCAAATGGCAAAAGAGGACCCCAAGGTACAGGATACCACCTTCTCTTGGCTGATCGTATCTGGTCAGAGGCCAGAACCCTGATTTTCTGGGACTCCTGTCTCATGCCCCTTCTGTCTGATGCTGCAGAGAATACTGCGGGGCCCATGTTCCTAAGCTTGTGTTCAGAGGGACGCTGCCTGCATGGTAAGACTGTTGTAGGAGGGTGGGGTCTATGGCCAGGATCTGATTGGAGCTTCACTGCCTTCTCCTGAGATGTTTTCTGAGTCTCAGTTCCCAATCATTACAAGTTCTCAGTGGGTGGGTTAAGAGCAGCAGATTTGCACTCAGCAGAAATATGTGCCTCACCAAGGCAGCAGAGGGCAGCACTGATGTTCGTCACTCACCAAAAAGGAGCACGGGCAGGAAACATAATTTTTGAACCTGGGCACAATCTTAATTTTCTCAGGGGGAAAAGGTTTCTAGATGGGGAAGAAAATGGAGACACCCCTTTCTAACTATTCTGTGTAGACTATACTGTCAAGACTACTAAAACTACATATATACAATATCTTAGAGCAATGATTCAACAGAAAAGGAGCTGAGGATACTGAAGATTCCAACTCAGACCCATGCAGCAGTAAGAAGGAAATGGAGAGGCATTGGCCTGCACCACTTAATTCCCTTGGTTTGCAGTACAAGAATAGCTATGACATGTGTAGGCCAAAGGACACTGCTTGCAAAAAAATTCCAGACACAGGTACATGGTGTATATGCATATCCCATATGCAGAATACACAGCTGCAATACATATACATACCATCACTTGAAGAAGAATGAGACTTTACGTATGTTTTCATCCCCAGGTTTAAATTGGGCCATATTAACACGTTTGTAGAACCCAGTTTCTCAGCTCTCATTTTTTGAAAACTTATCTCAAGGGACAGATAATCTCATTTACCTCTGCTACCACAAATCAAAGCACCAGCAAATGAAACAGATTTACAGTCCAAGATTAAAGAGCTAGCATTAAAACTCTTGCGACGAGCAGATAATAAAAACAATTTAAAATATAATATTTCAGGGGGAGGGAGAGGAACCCACACAAATGTTTTTGTCTTTACCTGGAAAATAAAGGGAAATATATAATTATAGGTAGATTGATTACACACATACACACGACACACTATACCCTGTGCTTCTCCAAACAGTTAAGAAAGGAGGAGAATGGGGGTAAAAAAACTATTTTTGAATGCTGCCGATCATCAATTATGGTAAACATCATTCTATCCATTTAGATATTAAACAGGTTGTTGGATGACTCTGTATAAACACAATATTACAGACCTAAGAATACAGTTGAGAGGGATAAAGGGGGATTCAATGAGGAAATTGTTCAAGCTTAAATTTATTTGCAGGCTTCCAAGCAGCGAAAAGTCCCCCAAGCCAGAGAACAACCCACCCGCCAATCAATGCTTTGCTAGTTTAACTTTTCTTTTCGGCACCATTATAGTTTCCATTCGCCTTAGGTTTGTCTAATATAGGATGTCACCCTTCCTTTATGTGAGTGTATATTTCACTTTGAGCAAAAGGCGCAAGGATCCCTGAGTGCGTAGGTTATATACAAACATTCTATAATTGAAGGTTATATACACTGAGGGTATTCCTGGCCCTAATGAAATCAGTAGGTAAAGTCCCACTGACTTCACTAGGGCCAGCCTTTCACTCTAAAGAGTCAGGAGGACTGGTTTTGTCCAAGAAGAATAAAACTCAATAGCAGAATGACACAATTAAAGGAAAACTTAGACTGACTATCTGGAAACCATGAAAGGCAGGTACTTCTACCTCAGCGGTTAGATGACTTGCCCAGTGCCACATAGGGTCAGTCTCTGAGAATAGAGAGGTGAAATCCAGGCCTTGTTCAAGTCAATGGCTATTGACTTCAGTCAGGCCAGGATTTGACTCCCAGAGTATACTTGATCTCTCCAGTTCTGGTCTCCAGATTGTACTCCCTCCCAAGTCATACACCAATTTTGGGAAAAGAGAAGCTTTACAAACAAACAAGAAGAGAACTGTTGCATTAGTGGACCTCTCATTTGAATGTTCCCCAATTCCTGTAGCGTGTGTCACTAAAGCCCCTGTGCTTATCGCATATTTTAATGTTTCTAACATTAGAGAGACATCCGTTGGCTTGGTTGCAGGGTCACTGAAATTTAACATCATATCCCCGATCAATGACCACTAAAACGAAACAAACTGCTTTTGATGGGGGTCACAGCCCTGTATAAATATTGTATCCTGAAGAAAAAGTATTAAATTTGTATTAGCCAAGTAAAACCAGCAGGTGGCAGCTCTGTTACACATATTCTATCCTGAGCTACTCATGCTTCAAGGGTACATGGATATCTCAATCTCCTTCCATTTTATTTTAGGTACAGTAGCTGATTATCTAAGGAAATTAATTCAACTAAAATTTTAAGCACAAAAGAAACAAAGCACATGATACAGTGAATAGGTCTAACAGGTTGAGATTTCTAATGCATTCTAGGGAATTTAGACACATATCTGCCATTACAATTAACAAAATGATATGTATCTAAAAATTCCATTGTATTTCCATTAAAAAAATTCAAAGGAACAAGAAAATTTTTCATTTGCACTGAAATTTTTCAAATAATTTTATTTGGGGGGGGGGGGAGGACAGTCATAAAAAAACAAAAATCAGAAAACTTCTGATTCTGATAAATGACAAACAAATCAGTTTTCAGTTGTTGAAAAACAATTTTTTTTCCACAGTTTTCTAAAATGATAAACAGACACTTCCTAATGAAAATTCCCATTTAGTCAAAAACATTTTTTGGGGGGGGGTCAAGAAAATGTTTTGACAGAAATTTTAAGCCAGCTGTACTCTAGATGGCTTTGAAAATCTAAACTTTAGTATTTATACACCCTCCTTCTTTCTCGGGCTTTACAAATTATAAATCCATCCTCTCTGATGGCTCAGTGTGAAATTACTAGATAGTCCAATGCCTAAAGGAGATGTGTCCACATCATACTTGTCATCAGCAGGACTGGCACTAAATGGCAACTTCGTGGGCATCATCAGAGATGTTAGGGATTGAATGGACCATTGAGATTTTAGCATCACTCGGCAGAGAGCAAATTGGAGCTGCTGCTGATATTCTATTACAACAGTTCTCAAACTGTGGGTCAGCACCCCAAAGTGGGTCACGGCCCCATTTTAATGGGGTCACCGGAGCTGGCTTAGACTTGCTGGGGCAGATGTTGAAGCCTGAGCCCCACCACCTGGGGCCAAAGCCAAAGGCATCAGCCCTGGACAGCAGGGCTCAGGTTATAGCCCCCCACCCCCTCACAGCCCCGGGTCATGTAGTAATTTTTGTTGTCAGAAGTTTGAGAACCCCTGTTCTATTGCATCTGTTGGAAGGTCATTGAAAAGCAGTTTGCTGTTAAACTAGAACATATAAATCCTATGTTTATTGAGCTCCCTTCAGGAAGAAATGTCCAAAAATACTTTGCATTTAATCAAAGGTGATTCAAGAGCAAATCCACAGATACCCTCCACCCTGAAACTTAGGGTAGTTGGACAACTGACCTGATCTTTTCTTTCTAATAGGTGAGCCAATCTGGTTCCTCAAAAACTTTGAATCTGCTGAACTCTAATCCACATTTGCACATTGTAACTCTCTCTCTCCAAGTTGTACACATTGATCACTTCACCATCACTGAAATGCAGCCATTTTGAGCTGGAACGTGGCAGCTGATTAATAGCTTATAGCTTCAGTGCATTTCATAAAGGTATTAAACCTCTCTGGAGCACATGATGGTGAGAAGTACACCCAGCTGTCTGAGACCGGACTGAAGACCTCTGACCTCATATCTCAGTTAGAACACACCCCTTCATGTTGGGGTATTTCGCCCTACATGGAATTACTCCACCCCAATTTAACACCTTAACTGCCTAGCAGACTAACTGGCATGTAGCCGAGGCAATAAATGAGCTTCAGTTCTCTCCAGTCTCTACATTACTGTACCTGAAACCATCCTCCCTCAAATTCACATCAAGTGTCCCAGTGGCTCCAAATGCCTAAGTGCTTTTAACTGGGCACTCACAGAAGGGACTGGGGTTGAAACATCTTATGAGAGATCAGCTGAGACAGGCCACCAGAACATCTGCTGCAGGATGAGATCTCACCCCACACCGATATCTGAGGGGAAAACAATGGGTACCAGTCATGTGGATTCTGCCATGTAGCCTTCAGCTGCCAAGCAAAGGGTTGGTGCTTTCCAGCACCAAGACATTAGCTCCATTGTGAGAGACAGATCAGTGAAGTACCTGGGGATCTCCAGGTACAAAATGAGAGACCTGATCCCACTCTCACAGCTGAGACCCACTCAAAACCTAGTAGTTACTATCACACGTCCCTAAGAAGGTGCCCTTCATCTTAGAATCTGACGGAGCATAAACAAAGGTCCCATCCTCACATCTCATCCCACTTGGACTGCTGAAGGTTGAAGTTAAGACCTATGGCAAAGAGTTCACAAAAATAGTGGAAAGTGGAGGAGCAGAGACGCCAGAGAGAGCTGAGGAACTCTGTTTTTAAGTTAGGTGTGTCAGCTCTTCTTGCCAAATGGCAGTAAAAACATCAGCCCATTTCAGCCATTCACTCTGTGGGTGGGCAGAACTGAATGGAGCCTTGAGGTAAGGCCAAAACAAGGACTGCAGGCAGCATGGAAACATTTACCATCAGCTTATTATTTTCTTAAGGGAAACCTCATATCCCCGCACACACCAGCCAGGGCAGGGTTGTTTGTGGCTGCATTAATTAGTTCCAGGCTGGAGAGAATGCAAGACACCGTTTTGTCAGTCTCTCACATATACACCCTGCACCCTATCAGGGAACCCTTTCACATATAACCTTCACTCCCCTTAACTGACAACAGAATGGTATTATTTTGCCACAGAAAGACCAATCTAAAGCACATTGAAGCCAATGGAAAGATACCATGGGCTCCAACAGAGTTGAGATCAGGTCTATGTAACAGGAAGGATAGTTTAAGTTTAACCCACTAAGGAGTATGTGTTACAAGTTCCCCTTTATGCCCAATCCACAGAGGAGAGGACATGAATCTGTTAGTGCCAGTTACAGCACGTTGGCTCTTTAGCTCAAGCTGTAGCAGCTCATGCTGTTCAGGGAGTGAACCAGGGTTCTCCAGTGTGGTGTGTCAGCAAAGACTGTGGCCAGCTCATAAAGATAAAAGTCAGTGCCAGGAAACAAGACTTCTAACCCAGGTCTGCCAACAATGCTCTCTGCAACTACAAGCAAATAATTTGAACACTGCCTCAGTTAAAGTGGAAGTAGTAATGCTTACTTAACTAAATTCTCCTTTCTCCATCCCAGTTAATATTTATGTGATATTTATGTCCTACTGCAATGGTTGGTCCACAGAAGAGGATAATGTTGAGATGACCAAGACCCAGGACACTGTGGCAGGCTGAATGCAAGACTGCAGTACAGCAATCTTTGAGATCAAAGCCATGACTCAGATCCCCAAAATCATGAGATTGGCCCCACGACCCAAGAGATTTTAAAATCACCATCAAGCCTTACTGTTTGGTCTGCCTTTTAACTCCACTCTATTCTGGCAGTGTGTGGGTAGGATAATTTCACCCTTTAATGCACACAAAAAATGCACGCCTCTCCCCGACCTCTCAGAAGGAGCCGACACTTGCCTTCTCCTCATCCCCCAGACAAGGGACTCAGTAGGAGTTATTTAATTTCCCATTATGCTCATGACTCCCTCACTCACCTTCCCTGGGCAGGACCATCTCCCCAACTCCCCTTATCCACCACCCACCCTAGGCTGGGGGAGCTCCCATCTATCACCTCCCTCTTTCCCCCACCCTCCCCCACCAGCCTGCCCCCACGCCCTCTGCACCTCCCCTCAGCCTCCCCCAAGCCCTCAAATCCCCCTACACTCTCCCATCTGCCCCCATATCCCCCTGCCCCTTCAGCCTCCCTCCTACCTCCCACACCCCAATGCCTACTCCCCCTCATTCTCCCCAGCCACCTTTCACAGGGTCTCTGCTGCTCCTCATTCCCTGAGTCCTGTGCAGCCCCAAGAACCATACAGTGGCTAGCAGCCATGTTGCCTGGGGACGTGGCTTTCAAGCACATTGAGACTAGGGGAGGTGTCAGACATCTTTTTTAAGGGCAGCCTGCCTGCCTCTGCAAGAGACAGAGGGGAAAATGGCAGCCATCTTGCTGGCTTCAGCCCTGCTGAGAGTAATGGCCTATGGCGGCCATTTTGCATAAGGGAAAATTCCTGAGCTGGTGCCTTGCATCATGTTTACATGAGACAAATGAAAAAACACCCCAAAATCGCAATACTGCAATTAACACCACAGATAAAAGCACATTACCACTACCAGCTAAGGGACATTATTCCTTTGGCTCGAGTAATTGAGACTTATGCTTTGGAGTGGGCAGTCCCATCCATGTCCACTACCAGCTAACAACCATGGGTGAAGTACATTTAAGTTTCCCCATCTGTAAATTGAGACTAATTTTACTGATCCCCTTTCAACAGTGCTCTGAGACCTGCTGATGAAAAGCACTATACAAGGGCTAGGTACCGCTATTATTAAATTGTTAAGCAATGTATAACAGCCAAGTATTACTGGACGTGCTGCTACTACCTGAGCTTTGCAAATATTGGATAACACCATTGTTCCAGCTAACCCCGTGTCCTGCCTCCAAATGCAGCCAACGCCCTCCTGCCTAAGGGGAAGGCAAGAAGTCCCATAAATTATTTGACACTGTAGGCCTGTATGTGTGTGTAAAATAAACAACACCGCAGCATGTCATTCAGCTCAGGTTGCCTTGGCATGCGCATTAACAAATGTCATACCATGTTCCTGCCCCTTCGATTAAGGGAAAGAACCTAGCTCTGGTATTTTGAACAGTGGAAGGTGATGATTTTAGCATTAAAGGAACTATGGGGCTGTGTCCTTGACACACACCGGCAATAGCACAAAACCAGACAAACTTGCCCCTCCCCACTCACTCCATCCCCCCTCCCTCAGTCAGTCACTCGCTCTCCCCCACCCTCACTCACTTTCACTGGACAGGGGGTGGGGTGTGGTAGAGTATGATGGCTCCAGCTGGAGGTGCAGGCTCTGAGTGGGGCTGGGATGAGGGGCTTGGGGTACAGGAGGGGGTGAGGTCTCCAGCTGGGGGTGCAGGCTACAGGGTGGGGCCAGAAATTAGGGTTCAGGGTGTGGGAGGGGGTTCCAACCTGGGGCAGGGGGCTGGGGCACGGGTAGGGATGAGGGCTCCAGTCAGGTGGCACTTACCTCAGGCGGCTCCCAGAAGCGGCTGGCATGTCCATGGGGGCCCCCGGCTGCAGGCACTGCCCCCACAGCTCCCATTGGCCCTGGTTCTTGGCCAATGGAAGCTGCAGAGCCAGCACTCGGGGGCAGCACATGGAGCCTCCCTGGCCTCCCTGGAGCCTCCCTGCCTAGGAGCCGGAGGGGGACATGCCAGCTACTTCCGGAGCTGCGCGGAGACAGGACAGGCAGGGAGCCTGCCTTAGCCCCCCTGCGCTGCCATCTGGACTTCTAGAGGCCCAGTCAGCAGTTCTGACCCTAGCTGCCAGAGTCCCTTTTCGACAGGGCATTCCAGTTGAAAACTGGATGCCTGGCAACCCTAACTTTCAGTCAGTAAGGGATTGCTGGAGGCTGCGGGTGGTTAAACTGTTATTGGCAACAATGTTCTCAGAAATAAGAGCTTGTCGTGGGATCTGCAAGGAAGGAACCTACGTCATTTGATAAGGAAGGAATAACAGAGCCTTTGTTCGTCTTGAATGGGACCTGCCTTCGTTTACACACACAGAAAACATTTCCAAAAGCTCCAAGCACAGCCCTTTCCAGCCTGGACCTCTTTGCAAGTTTGCACCCTCACCTCCCGTGATCTGCATTTCCTTTGGTCTTGGCTGCTCTGAGGAAAGCTTTTATTTTGCCAGTGCAATTTACTTTATGGTTTTGTTGTCTCGGCTTGGCTGCAGAAGATGTCCTGGTATCTGAGAAATGCACCCTGTATAGATTAGATCTCAGACACATCGAGGCATGTGGCACACGCTCATTAAAAAAAATCAGCTGCTCTGTAACATCACATTTATGGTGTCTATAAGAGAGAGTGCCTTGTGCCCTGTGGAAGACGGAGCCCAAAACTGGGAAAGCCATTCACTTTTCCTGCATATATTTTATCTGCAGGATTTGTTACTGCAGGAGATCAGAGGACCAAGAACTGCAGAGGAGCTAAAAGGGAGCATTTATTGTTAGAATGAGGGTAGCAGCTAGAGGCCCCAACCAAGATCAGAGGCTCATTCTGCTAAGCAGCATACTTACATGTAGACAGGTCCTGTCCTGGAGACATAGGGAAGTGGAACTGAGACCCAGAGAAAACAAGTGACTTGCCCAAGTCATACAGGAAGCCAGTGATAGAGCTTGGAATAGAACCCAGAGCTCCTGAGTCCTGTGTTTCAACTACAGGACCATCCTTCCTTCTTCCTAGGCCTTGCTTTACAGTGTGAATGTAACTCACCCATGCTGGGATGTGGGGAGGGGGTTAAAATGAAGAAACAAGATGACTATAAATAGCTTAAATAATTCCTATTGAGTCCCTTGTGTGTGCAAAACTCCCACTCTAACACAAAGGGTCTGAAGATTAGGGTTTAACTGATCTTCTAACACCCACGTTAGCTGCAGAAAAGATGAACCCGAGAGAGATTACTTGAGTTACTTGCCCAAGGTCACTGTGCAAGTCAATGGCAAAACTAGAGATAGCCACTCAGAAGTCTGGGTTGCCCTTCCCGTGCTCTGACCACAGGACACCGCTGCCCTCACGCAAATGTGAAGTTTTGGCAATGAAGATTTTGGAGTCACTGTAATATTAAATATAATAACCTACCTCTTATAGCATGCTTTTTGTCAGTAGATCTCAAGGAGGTCAGTATCATTATCCCCACTATACCAAGGGGGAAACTGAGAAACAGATAAGGGAAGTGACTTGCATAAGGTCACCCAGCAGACTTGCACAGAGCTGGAAACAGAACCCAGATATTTTAGGTTCTGTCCAGCACTGTGTGAGCTCTGTCCACTAAGCTGCCTTGCCTCTTCAGACCATTTATGTTCTCCACTGAGAGGCTGCAGCAGCATCTTTAGAGTTGAGGATCCGCTGGCATTCCCACAACAAAGCCCCATAATATTTACCTAGAGACTTTCCTTGTCTCATCAACATGTAAAAAGGAACAAGATTTTTATTTTCACCTTCCATATTTAAAACACAGTCTGTATTCTGAGCCCCCCTGGCTGAACAATGCAGCAGGCTGAGAGGGTACAGAGGATCATTTTTCCCAGGCTCCTGCAGACAGCTAGGCACCAGTAAGCAACTTAAGGACTGAGAGATGTCTTAACTCTGAAATGCTTTGCTTTTGTTGGTTTGAGTCAAAGCCATAATCTATTTAGATAACGTTGCTAATGCCTCAGTTCAACATTCAACCATTTATTCTGGCCCCAAAGACCAAGGCACAGAGCGGGGGAAACATTTTCCAAGGGAAACCTGGGTCTTTACTAGTTGATCAAAAAAGAAACTGGTCTATGGCGGATGGGGAAAGGAGGGGAAAAGAAAGTTACTTAACATCTCTAATTAACAGAAATTTGGTCCCTTCAGGCAGCGTTAGCACTGTCCAGCAATCAGCATCTAAATCAGATTTCTTAGACAAGTCCAATTCACCCCTGGTTGTTGCCACTACATAATATAAAAGGTTGCCCATTTTAAAACTAGACAAGGCACTAGGAAATGTCCAGTAGCGAGCAACACCTCAATGGCAGGAAGATGGATGGGTGGCCCTATAGGTCTTTTGAATCTTAAGCTTTCATGAGTCCATGTGGACGGCTTAGATAGAAATATGCTATGCATTTCTGTAGCGCCTTTCAATCAAAGCATATGCCAGACTCTCTGGACACCCCCCTGCTCTGGCATCCACATCAGATATGAGCAAACAGGAAGGGAAAGGTTCTGCAGCTTAACCAGAGCCTACCATATAGAGCAAATTATAGACACAACCACAAATGAAATCCCAGAGTCCAGACTGCCAGTCCTTTGCTCTAATCGCCCATCCTCCATGAACCCCAAGAGCTAGGCATTACGAAGGAAAAGTTCTGCGGGCCTGGCAGAGAAAGTTGCCATAATGTCTTATCCATGCAGAGATACACAGTACTATTTGCTGCATGCCCTTTGGGGAGATTCCAAAAGTGAAGCTCACACTCTAGGATTGCTTATGCTGTGTGGTGATATTGGGCAAGAGCACCTGTGATTAGTTCCTGCCCTGCTGGTTCAGCAACAGTCAGGGATGATAGCCCCATTGGTATAACACTCTGGGCTGGAGTACAGCCTGTTCTTACCTTTCTTTTGAAATTCAGCCTTTTATGAGCAGGCACTGTCACTTCTGTCCTTCCGCTGTACTGTGCCCCACTTGCAGCAGAGAAAGAGAGAGAATTTCAGCTGTGGGGCAAGTCACTGGGTTGGGACTTACCAGCAGTTCTTCTTTTCTCAGGGTTACTGTTTTGCTCCAGCCATACATGGACACAGAGGAGCCATCTTCACTGCTGATCAAAACTGGGTAAAGTGGAACCAGTCCTAGCAATGCTTCTGGTGCAGACACAACATAGGGAGTTTTAGAAGCTGTTGGGCTGGGCTTATTGCTGTGCAAAGAGCAGAGGAGAGAAAGGAACACTTTGCAGCATACACCCTGGGTGAGCTGCTAGAGCAGTGTGGCAGCTCTACCAGGAGAGCCTACCCATGGTACATTTTGTTATCAGGATCCTTTGGGTGAAGCGATTCAGAAATAAACAGAGTTGAAGAATCTTTTAAACCAAAAGGCTCATTCAGGCTAGAAGGCCTGAACTGAGTCTCTCAGGCAGCAACTTCACCTCATTACCACAACCCATTCCACCTGTTTCTGGTCAGCCACACAGCCTAGCAGTGAATAACTCCTTGTCCGTCAGTGCTGGGGCTGGCCTCTGTACCCTAAGATATCTCGGAATGCACCACTGCAGATCATCAAATAGGCTTTCCATCAGCCCACAAGCTGGTGTTTCTGCATAGGAAAACTTTAAAAAGACTAATGTCTCCTTATCAATTTAGGTCCCCAATCCTTCAGAACTGAAACATGGGAATTACTTAATGCAGCTGAAGACAATGGGACATGCATAATTTTATACAGGTCAGCAGATATTTAAGGGTTACAGGATTGTCTGGAAGCTATGTTCTTTATCCCCCCCAAGCAGGATAAGCAGCAAAGATTGCTGATTCAGCCTTAGGACTGGTGTTACAAAAGATTTTCACTAGCTTTGCATTTCTCTCTCAGACATCATGATTTCTCAGCACAAATAAATCCATATTCATTGTAACTGAAAAATGCACACAGAAGACCTCTGCTCTCTGGAATAAAATGCACATTTGGATAATGAAACATGATGATCTACACATTTCTCATGCGGATCAGGACAGCTTGGTCTTGGGGACAGGACTGGGAATCAGGAGCCCTGGATTCTATTTCTGGCTCTATCACTGACCTGCTGGGTGACTCTTGGGCAAGTCATTGCATTTCTCTGTGCCTCAGTTTCCCCTCCAACCCTTTATCTGTCTTGCTTGTTTAGAACATAAACTCTTTGAGGCCAGAACTGTTTCCAATTATTATATAGGGCCCAGCGTGATGGGGTCCTGATCTCAGCTGGAGCCTCTGGGCAGTGCCATATTACAAATAATAATAATGGAAAAGACTACCTTTATGGAGCTTGAAATTAATCCTTAGCAAAACACACACAGGTGCAATTACATCTGATTCCAATCTAAAGCCCCAGTCCTGCAAGTCAAAGGGGTGCCCCTGTGGATCAGCTTGCAGCATCCAGATCTAAGACATTTAGCAAGGAATAATATGTGCATTGTAGACAGCAGATAATCAACCATTAAGCGGGTGTGAGAGTTTAATTGGAGGGGAGGAGAGGATTTTTTGAACATATGATAGATGTTTTTCACTGGCTCCAAATCTATTTGCTGAAAGAAAGAGAGAGAGTGCACAAGCAACCAAAGAATAAGAAACATCTTTTACTTATGCTATTTCTACTGGAAAGCAACTTCTTAGAGGAAGCACATTATTTTCTTTGTCCAGGCAGTTAACTGAGCCAGACACAGTTGCCAATGGAACAAACAGTCCATTGTTTCAAGAATACAACAGAAAAGCTGGGTTCAATTCTTGTCTCTTTTTACTGACAGTATTTACAGATCTGTTTGTAAAAAAGAAAAACAAAACTTAAAATCAATAGTTTTTGTATTTTTACATGACTTTAGTGCTAGTGAAAAGGGCCTAATTAACAGAACTTGAAATAGAAATTGAAATCCTTTTCGTTAAGCATAGTATTAGTCAGGCACAAAGCAGCCTGTCCCCACATCCCAGGCACCTATGAGTCTGTCTTGACAAGAAATGGTAATAACCTTTAGTAGCGAGAGGTCATATCAGTTTTCCAGGCCTATTAATCCTCAGCCCCAATGCTGAAGCTGCCAAGAATGGAGTCTGTTAATGACAGTGGTGATAGTGTGTCCCATACTCATTGTACATGAGCTACCAATACATGGATCATACAGCAATGTCTTTGGTCAACCACCAGCCTGGTCTTCATTGGAATCCGTGACATAGAGATGAAAGCCACTGAGCCAGCCAGTCCCCTTTCCTCAATTTAATTTCTTTTCCCTTTACACATATCTGCTCTCCAATCCCGAAAGGCTGTGCCCAGGGCAGGGCTGTAGCAGCTATAATAATACTGGTCCCACTGATAGAGACCTCCACCTGCAGGTAGCCAAACTGTGGCCTGTCCAGTCAGGAGATCAGGAATCACAAAGGCTACAGGCAGCAAATATTCAAGGAGACTGCTCCATCCTACAAAGTGAATCTGGACATAAGTAGGTCTGTTGGACTTCACCCTTTAATGAATGATGTGTGACTCCTGACCCACACAGAATGGGCTTGGCTTAAACAACTTTTTCCAAGAGAACAATCTCAAACTCAAAAAACTTCAGTGTTGCTGATTGGCCTTTTCTTTGTTTTTAAGAGTCAATATCTTTCCCCTGTTATATATATATACACACACACACACACACACACACACACACACCTCCACACACACACCCTATTACTAGGGAAGGCCAAACATCTGTTAGCAGGACTGAGGTTTCTTTCCTGTATGACAATTTTTTGGATTCTTTTAGGAATGCTTTGGTATCTACATATTTCCAAGGCCTCATGGTGGGTAACAATGCCAGCTCCTTCCACATGGCTTGACAGTACTGTTGCAAGCACTCAAAGTGGGGTGAGTTGTCTAAAACAGTGTCATATGCTCTTGTGTACACACACACACACACACACACACACACACACACACCTACCTTCACCTTTAACTAGTGCCTCCAGTCTTTGGGAGCCAGAAACCAGAGGATTCACTACAAAACAACTACACATATACTGGTGGGGGGGAAGAGAGAGACAGTAATTCAACTCCAAGTCTATTCGCATCTCAATACCAGACTCCACCTGGAAAGCTTTACATACAAGTTCCACAAGAGCATTAAACATTGAGAGGATATAAAGCACAAGAAGGGGCATTAACTTACTAATGTTGCTGAGAGAGGAAAAGGCTACACTTAAATACAAAGATGAGGCTAAACCAAACTATCACAGCAAAAGACATTACAACTTTGGAGGTGATGGTAGTCAGAATCCAGATCCCTATATTGTAATGGGTCCAAGTCCCTGCTGGAATTTGAGTTGTATGTAATCCGGATCCAGGATTTTCTGGCTTAAGCCCATATCTCATTAGAAGCAATTCAGTTGCTCTAAGATACTTCTTATTTTTTACATATAACAATGAGAGCACAGAACCAGAGTAGTGGTAAATGGGTAGGACCTGCAGTTTTGGGATATTCAATTTTGTAGTTCAGAGGATGGTAAAGGGAGGCCATTTCCCCACTTTTTGGAAGTATCTCTCACGCAGAGAGCCCCTGATTCTCCACTGGGAGGCCTGGAAGCTAGGTTAATGGCATGTGTCTCTAACAAGAGGCAGTAAAATGCTCCATAGACTCATGAAGGATTAAACCACCTCCCTGCTCCCTTCCCTTCCAAGTAAAATCAGTATCAAGCCAATTTCTTACAAAGCGGACATAGCTCTGAATTTCCAAATATCTTCCCCATCTCTTGCTTGGATGATTTGACTGCTGATCACATCCCATTCTCTTCTGCTAAAGGAAGAGCAAAGAACCCTAGCCCATAACCCTAGCCCTGTATTAACCCCTAGAGGCTCCTTGCTAGGATAGGTCAACACTCTACAGCACTGTGCTACCTTAGCTCTGGGGTTTAGTGTGCTTTAGAGTGGGACTTTGGAGTTCTTCAGCTAAAAAAGGATTAAATTTTCCCAACCATCCAAGGGATAATCTCTCCCTTACCCCCTGCTCCTGTCTCTTCTCCCCCAGCCCCCTTCAAATCATGATCATAAGGCAGTCACCCTGGCACATTTCACAGTTCAGTGTCAGCAACAATGTGCTGCCTGGCTGAATGTCCATTTTTTGAGGATGCCTGTCCAGTCCCATTCTTCTGAGCCCCTCTGTTGAGATTTGGCTTCTCCTGCCGCTCGGACTGCTCTTGGGAGGCCACGGTGATCCCTGCATTTCCCTGGCTACCGTTTTCAGTGTAATAGAGATCTTCATCCTAAATGGGTACATAGATAGCAAATGCAGAGTTAGCAAAAGGAAAGGATGGACAGCAACCATCTTAGATGCCAAGCAGGAGCTGCAAGGCTGTGAATAAGTGCATGATGCATAATAGCAGCAGGCAGCGATACCAGCTTCTGTCAACAGGAAGAGGTAGGATACAGGCCTGAACTGTGGCGTTGCAGTACTGTACTAAGGGTTAGGCCCAGTCAGGGAGTTATTTCTTCTCAATGATCTAAAAAGCAAAACACCCTGGTTTTTGTGCTGTTCAGAAAAACAGGACTAGACTCTATCTTCCTTGGGAGTTTGCACACCCAGCCCTGGTTTCTCCAGCTCTATTTTCCACATGGGTCAGGTAAGAAACATTTGGCATATATCCTTTCCTATCTTCATCATGCAACTCAGATAAGCAGCTTTCAGTAATGACACAGTAGGGGCTTAAGCCACACATTCAACAACTTAAATTTGGATACCTGTGGTGGTCTACACACACGTTATTATTACCCAACTAATCAAGTGCATTAAGAAGCAAAAGGTACGAGATAGCATTGTAGACCAGACTAGATGGACACTACTCTTGTTCTGCTGTGACAGGTCTGAAAGCCTTAAGTGCAGCAGATCTGACAGTAAGGCCAACAAGAGCCAGGGGCACGGAGCTGTAGGTGAAGTACACTTGCCAATAGAGTGTATCAGGAAAGAGATGCAGGCTGACAGAGTCTGAGGCCCTCTAGTTGCCCACAAAGCCATGTACAGCATAGGCGGCAGGAGGGCAAACTTCCCACCCACACAGTCCCCTCCCAATATGCCTCAGTCCTGCCCTGGAATGGACATCTCTTACACATAAGTGAAGTTCAGGATCTATGGCCCAGGGGCGGCACCAGGCCCCAGCACGCCAAGCACATGCTTGGGGCAGCATGCCGCGGGGGACGCTCTGCCAATCGCCGGGAGGGCGGCAGGCGGCTCAGGTGGACCTGCTGTAGGCGTGCCTGCAGAGGGTCTGCTGGTCCCGCGGCTCCTAGTGACCAGCAGAGCACCCCCCGCGGCATGCCGCGCTGCTTGGGGCGGTGAAATGTCTAGAGCCACCTCTGCTATAGCCCAATTTACTTTTTGGCTTCTTTGCTGAAACTGTCAACTGTGGTGATGGTGGTGTTTGCGATGGAGACACCTGTCCACTGAAAACTGGATTAAGATCACCAGGCTTAATTAACATAGGGAACATCAAATCACCATTAGATACCAGTGACTTTCAATCACTGCCAAGCTGGGCCAGGAGGTTGGATCCAGTGCCCTAAAGGTGACAAGCTCTGTATCGCATTACCAAGCCCCTGGCTATATCATCCACTACATATGCACTGTCATTTGCATTAATGCATTTGGCAGGATCCATCCCAGAATACTGAATTCTATTAGTCTCCCATTGTATAAATGCACATGTGCAACTAGATGAACACGATCTGACTGCACTTCATAAAAAGATTAAAGTCTCCATAAATCAGTGATAAAGAAGGAACCCCTGGAACTCAGCAAAATCTGTAAGAGGAAAAATATAGATAGAAAATATTTTCTTTCTTTCTTGATATTCTTTATTATCCCCATTTGTTAAATGGGGGAAACAACCTTTATTACAGCATAGATACAAGTCAGATGTAGAGTTTGATTTTTAAATGTAATGATTGACAAAAGGTATTTCATTTTCAATGGCAAATTCACAAGCTTTCAGAGTCTCTGGAGGAGTCTTCCCAGATGAGTTCTTACTGCCAGGCAAAAAGAACTGTTAGACCTGGAAGTGATAGGGAGCAAAGGGTAGTTATCCCCAAATGAACAGTGACAGAATATTTAATATTAGAGAGGAAAAGAGATTTCCTTTCACTCTTCATGATCTGAGCTCTAGCAGAACTGTTTATGCCTCTCTTATCTCCATCTCCCCATTCACCACTCTCAGGCTGGATTAGTCACAGGCCCACCAAGTTTTCAGTTTCCCTGTTGGCCTGCCTGTAGTGGCACTCAAAGCAACAAGCCATCTGTTGCACCTATTGATACATTCATAAGCTATAGGCAACTTGTACAGAGCATAAGCTGAGCCTCTCTCTCCCCCTAAACAGAGATTGTTAGTGGCACTTAGAGGTCTTTGGCAGTGGGTCACTCCCTTAGAGAGCTTGTGACTCTGTTGCATTCCCTCCTCTGCATTCCTCCTGTATTTTGGTTTCTCTCTACTTGTTGTTTTGCCAGCTATAAGCACTAACCAGCCTCTCTCCCCTGGGGCTCCAACTCCGTCGTTTCATAAGGAAGTATCCAGCCAAACTCAGAAACGCCAGCAAGAGACCAGATGTGACCAAGGCAATCAGCGTGTTCCGGGGAATGTTCTGGTGGCGTCCAATACTCTCCAGTTTATGGGATTTTATTCCAATCTGGAAATATACCAAACAGAGCCAAGAGTCTTTTAAACAGGAAACTCATGCATGTACAACATCTGCTGAGAGCACTCCATATTTTAAAGTCAACTTTGTCTTCCACCCAAGATCTTTTTATATCTATCTATCTATCTACACACACACTCACAGGGCTTGACCCATCTCCCAAGGAAACCAGTGGAAAGACACTCATTAGATTCAGTGGGAGTTGAATCAGAGCTTTAGAGCCAGGCTGACAGCCCCCAAGCCCAAGATTCTCCCTCCCCAGATCAGCTACAGCACAGGCCAAAGTGGTGCAAGCTTTTCCCACACTGCCCCACCACTCTGCCTTACCCCTGACCTGCAGGCACCAACTGCAGGGGTAAGAAATCCATTGGGCATTCAGTCCTTGGCCCCTCTGGTGAGAAGCAATGCAGAAGCACACAGTTTTGTATAATTATTATTCTTTCCATCTCCTGGGCCTTGGGTTGTGCACTCTGCTGATCCTACACACCCAGGATTGAAGGAGGTTTGAGCATTAGCCTGCTAAACCCAGGGTTGTGAGCTCAATCCTTAAGGGGGCCATTTACGGATCTGGTGCAAAAATGTGCCTGGGGATTGGTCCTGTTTTGAGCAGGGAGTTGGACTAGATGACCCCCTGAGGTCCTTTCCAACCCTGACATTCTATGACCTTACAGCTCACTTGCATTCTAAGCATCCTCCTCAGTTCCCCATGTTTGGCTCTCCTAAAAGGAGTTTTTGCCCACCATTAGAACGTTATGTCCTTGAGACATAGAGCACAGACGCAATAACTTAGTTCATGTTTAGCTGCTGGGTGCCATTTTTTACAGGCACCTGGAGTTCAGCTTTACAAGGTATTGCAACTTCAATGGTGTATAGGGAAGATTAATGTCAGTATGGCACTTTGAAGAGTTATTATTGGGACCCAGGTCCTTTTAAAAAAATACTACAGTACATTACAGTCATCATCCAAAGCACTGCAGCATACAGTAGTGACACTGGAGGACTCTGTAGTAATGGTTGTAGAATGCTATAGTGAGCGTGTGCATATATACACACACACATACACACACACACACACACATCCTGAATTTTCAGAAGTGACAAGTGATTTTGGGTGCTCAACTTGAGACACATTACAAGGCCTTGATCTTCAGAGGGTGGGTGCACAACTGTTTCTAAAAAGTAGGCTCCTGTAAACAGTCTCAGGTTAGACACCCAAAAATCACTAATTACTTTTGAATATTTAGCTCCCTTTCCCGCCCCTTTTTTTTTAAAGGGATACACTGGCAATGAGTACTTCATACGTATTTTGAAGTAAATAAAGTAATAAGAGATTCTGCTACTGGGCTCAGAAAACACTTGATAGTGACTTCAGAAAGTTCATGGTCTTCCCAGGGGGAAAAGTGCTGAAGTGATTGTGGTTTCAGGATCCCCAAACAGATGAGGCTTCTGGGTAGGTCTGCAAAGCCTCAGGAATTCCCTGTCAGAAGATTTCTACAGCATGAGTGTAGGGCTGCCATTTGTTCTGGTTTTCCCAGGATCATCCCTTTTTTGAGGTAGCTGTCCCAGGAAATCTGTAAGGGTGCTCAGTATGTACTGTCAGCTGTCCAATTTTATGGGGTCATGATCATCCCAGAAATGTCCTGTTTTATGTACTTCAGAGGTGGCAACCCTAGATGACTGGCTCATTCAACATTTTTAGCCCCTTTTGTACTAAACTGTGTGTTGCAATAGAATATGGCAGCATTCTTTGAAGTGCTGCCTTGTTAGTATCGGAGAACCTACAAGGCACCATCGGGGGTATATTATTCCTCACGTACCAGGGACATGAATCAGTGCTTAGATCAAAATATGTTTAGAGCACATAAACAATTTGATTAGTACAGACAGAGAAAGATCCCCTGTTTCTCCCCGAAACAGATACAGCCTAGTAAGCCTCCTCTACACATTGACTGACCTCTGACCACCTCTAGGGAACAAAGGGGTTTGATCGCTATAGCCTTTTGGTGTCTGTGTCCTGTGACAGCCAGCCAGGATGTCCATTACAGTGGTGTGGTGCTGTGAATACCAATGCAATGGTATCTGGACTGAAACCATCTTATTTACAGATGGTCACCAAATGCCCCTGAGATAGTGACAGTTTTCAATTATCACCAATCTGGGCTGGATTTAAACTATCAGTAAAAGACTACTTTATCCCAGCCCACAAAGCCATCCAGTCTCCCATGCTTAACTAGTTTAAAGCATTTACCTTAATTAGATCAGAGTTCCGATCTTGGAGGACCTTTTCTATTGCATCTGCATCTGCAGTTTTCAAAACAGAAAGGTCGTGACACAAATGCCAACAAGTTCAATACCTGCCGTTTACATCAGTATTGAAGAGACGAAGGAGAAGCTGTGAACTCCCCATTCATTCTGCAGAAATGCTGTGTCTCAATATAAGCCAAATAAATCTCTAGTTACTTAAACTCTCTTAACAGAGAAAGGAAAACAACAGTTACAGAGCTGATATGTTCTCTGAGAATTCTGCTTTCTAGTCTGTGCTTTAGAGTTAGTTTTTCTAGCACGTGTTCAGATACCCCAGCTCTACCTCCACAAACAAGTCATATATCCCCACTGTCCACCAACAGTTAACCTCCCTCTTTCCCACGTAAGTCCCCACTTTCCTTCCTATCCCCCATACACAGACACAGTGGTCACAACAAAATCCAGAGACATTAGCTCCACTAACCTTTAATGCCAGCCTGAATGAGCAGAATGCAGGAGGGATCCACCTCAGATTTGGCGAATTCAATGGCGCATCGGGGAGAAGAGAAGCGATTGTAGGATGGGGTTGTGTCACAAATCACCATACTTAAATTTGCTCCCTTTGTCTTTAGAAAATTATTCTGCAAAATTCCCAGAAAGAAAGAGTTATTAAAAGAAACCAGACAAACCTACAAATGATCTCCCTCAATGATATCTAAAATATATCACTAGCTTGTGTTATTGTTATAATTCTATCATTTATATTGCAATAGTGCGTAAGGCCTTCTTACCGAAGCCGGACCCCATTGTGCTAGGCATTGTACAAACATATAGCCAACAACAGTTTAACATCAGCTCAAACTGAGAAGTAGTCTGATCCAAAAGACTGAGCAATGGACTGGGAGCCAGGGACCACAAACACCAATTCTTCCTTTTCCACTAATTTATGTGACCTTGGGTGAGAAATTTCACTTCTCTATGCCTGTTTTCCCATCTGTCAAATGGGAATTTTGATACTTACTCACCTCACAGAACAATTTTATGTTTGTAAAACAAATGTTGAATATTAACAAAATTTTAAAATTTTAGTTTTACCAAGCCTAAATTTGGGGTCTAAGGTGCTCAAGTGTGTCCCTTTAAATCTCAGAATGGGAAAGAAGCCAAGGGAGCCTTTATTGTTTTGAAATTGCAGTCACTGTTTGTCCCATTGTCATCAACTAGGAGAAGAGGGAAATAACAAAGAAACATTGGCCTTCCTGTTTAGGAAATGCATTTAGTATTTCTGATGGGTTGTTGATCAAAGACTCAGCGAAGAATAAAATCTTCTCACTTGGAGCATTAAAACGACCCCTCTACTTAAAAACAATAGTGACTCTTGGGTGGAGGAAGGGAAGAGTGGATTGCAGCTTTTTCCTCCTCTTGGCCAACTTGTACACCAGCATGGACCTTCTCCTAAAACCTGTGTACACACATACTCTGGATGGAGATCAGGGCTGGACTTTGCTAAAATAGGGTCACCATTTCTTAAAATACTCTTATCATGGAGAGGGCTGGACAGCTCAGAGTGGCTGCTTAGCACTTTCTAAAATCAGGCTCCTCTAATATGTGTCACGTTGGGGACCCAAAAAATAGAGGCATCAAAATCACTAGCCCAGTGATTCCGAAACATTTTCCGTGCATGGCCCCATTTTTAGCTATATTGCTTCCCACGACCCCAAACAGCATGGAGGATGCCATTTAAAAATGGTGTCTTCCATGCAGTGTGACCTTGCATGCACCAGAGACGGATTATGATTTTGTGAGGCCCTGGGCCAGAGCAAGTGGCCCCTCCTTCCACTTGCAGTCCCTCCAACCCCTCTATCCCGTGACTCCTGCCAGGGAAATGGGGTTAGGGCATGGGGGGCTTGCTCTCCCCCGCTTCCTGCAGCAGTCCTTCCAGGAAGCAGAGTTGGGGCGTGGGGGGTTGCCCTGCTCTGCCTGCCCTGCAACCCTGCTCCCTGGTAGAAGCACAGGCAGGCAGAGCGGGGCAAGCCCCTGAACCCCAACCCTGCTCCCCAGCAGGAGTGTTGGCCAGCCGGAGTGGATCCAGACGTGAGGGTGCCCATTTTTCTGGGGGCCTCCCATTTGGCCAGGGCTCCTAGGCACAGGCCCCATTGGCCCAGTGGCTAATCCATCACTGGCATGCACCTACGTGTGCAAGGTGATGCTGCATGGAAAGCACAATTTGGTAGAGCGAAATAGCCTCCTCCATGCAGTGTGCCTCTGCACGTAGGTACATGTGATGTCATACTATGTGGAGGACACAATTTTGTAAAATGTACACTTTGAATTTGCCGCAATCACATTTACTGATGGAGCAACCCCACTTGGAGTTGCAACCCACGGTTTGGAAACTATTGCACTAGTCACTTTTAAAAAACATTGGCCTAGCTAAGCACCAAACAATACAAAACCTCCCAGTCACACCAATAAAACCGTTTGTTGTGAAAACTGAAGGTTTAAAACAACCAGTTAGTACTATTTCCATACAGTTTGTTTTGGGGTTGGGGGACTGAGTTGAGAGGAAAAACCTGTGTATTTTCTTTTGTCTACTGTGGAAAGAATGCTTGAGAGTGTTAGAGTTTCCTTTGCGTTTAACAGAGACAGACACCAGATTATTGCATGCGTGCCTTGGGAAAGGCCAGCAGGAAAAAGGAGAAACGACTCAGAGCCCTCTATCTACTCTCCTCTCAGACAGTTATCCGGTTCCCAGGTTCAGAAGCTAACCTAGCTTGGAGGCCAAATAGTATTTTCCATGCAATGATTAGTTAAGGTGGAGGCATGAGGAGAGCCCTGCCATGGGATAAGGGTTTGAAAAAGCCATTGTTAAAACTTGTGTGGTTTAAAGCATTTCATATTTGGGGATTCCAAGTGTACGAGCAGTCAGATGTGACTTGCTAGAGTAGCTGGAATCCAAGGGCAGAGGACATGTGTCAAACATATTAAGTGATTTGCCCAAGGTCACATGAGAAGTCAGTAGCAGATGCAGGAATTGAACACTGAGTCCCAGTCCAGGTGCCTTAACTTCAATACCATGCTTTAAAAATTATTATTTTATTTTTAGTTTTTTAGACTTTCCAGCATTTCATTCATTCCCAAGGGTGAGCACAATTAACAGGACTCATTTGCTAACTTACCTTTAACTAAATACACCCAACTTCTTGGACAGTGAATCTCAATCAGAATATAGAAATATATAAAACCTCACATCTGACAATGCTGTCTGTTTACTGCCCACTAGATGGCATCTGTGTTTACGGTAACTCAATCCCATAGGGGTTTCAACATGAATTGTTGCTAAAATACTTTCAGCTTGAATGTAAACAGGCAGAAATGCCAGTTATTAGGTAATTTACAAGGAAAAGTCAATAGGGTAAGAATCTCTCTCTCCTCCCCCCTCCCCAAGTGTGGCTGGCTAATGGAGGTAAAGTTAATCATTGTAATTTCACACCAGTCAACAGTCCCACAAGATTCTTCACCATCTAGCATTTGTCTCAGGTCTTCACTTGCTGCACAGCGAGTTTATTCCCCTCCAACTGCACTTTAGCTGATCCTTCCCCATTAATCTCATCTTAGTTTTACAAATACATCATTGCGCTAACAGTTTCCAGCTGGATCAGCTCAAACAGACCTGGGATACCCTTCAAAACCAGATTCCACCGTACCCTCCTCGTCTGACCCAATTTCCTCTTCATGCCAGCCGGCAGTAAGGGGAGAGGAGGATGGTGAGGTGGAGGAGATAACGTATGCAGGACTGGTATATGTATGTGTGTTTGTGAATGGGGGATTCCTGTTAAACAGGAGGAGACAAAGGAAGTTGAGGTGGCCCCAGGTTGCTCTATGATGGAGGAGGACATGACTGAATTCCTCCTGGTGACTCTTGTCTCTGCTGTGCTCAGTCAGCAGCAAGCAGTTAGCATTCTCCACCCCATGGAAATGGAGCGCAAGCCATAAATACCACACTAACACTCCAGGCACCATCAGCTTTGCTGGCCCTTTGTGGCTGTAAGTTTGACATGATGGTAAGAACTTGCCCCCAAGACCTCACACTGTTCCCACACGGCTTTAAAACAAGTGGCCATT
Source organism: Gopherus flavomarginatus (assembly GCF_025201925.1). NCBI lineage: Eukaryota > Metazoa > Chordata > Testudines > Testudinidae > Gopherus > Gopherus flavomarginatus. The sequence goes on along the minus strand of NC_066621.1, from coordinate 12,699,146 downwards.
CAGACTACCTGCATAGATGCTACTTACACATGTGTCGGGCTCACTGAGATGCAAGCAGATCACTCTGGGATTCTTCACATGTTTAATATTCTTGCAAGTAAAGTTGTAGTAGGGCTAGAAAGTAAAACAAAATACTGCTGCATTTGTAAATTGCATAGGTACAGAGAGACAAGTCAGGACACATGGCTACATCCCTCAGGCAAGTCTTTGAAGCTCCTAGATAACAGACATCTTTCTATTTCTATATTCGGAATGGTTGGGATTATGACCCCCAAACCCTATTTTATCATGGAGTTTTCCAGGCCACCTCCTGCAGTTAGACTGCAGAAGATGGAGTGGGCAGGCAGTCTCTACAGAGCTGTTCTCGATATGACCTGCATGTATCCAGGTTCCCTGCATCCTGTTCCCTAGGTGCAGCATAACTGTACCAGCTCTGCTGTCTGCAGCCTTTACTTGGAGTCAGCCTATTATGATTCACATCCTTAGGCTGAGGTTGCTTGCTCTGCTCCCCAGCTGGTTGCTAGTCCTTAAAAACTCTGCAGAGAAAGGTTCCAACCCCACCTCATTGGCAATTCTAGCCCTGTAACATCTATTGCCAAAATAGCCCTATTGAACCTATCCCCTGTAGCCTGCTTGTCTCAAGTTGAAAAGCATCATTGTGGTAATAAACATGCCCTCTGAAAAGCTGTTTTAATGGCAAATTGCACTGTATCAGGAAGGCAGGACAGAGCAAGCGGGAACAGACTGAACTGCAGCAGGGAAGATGTAGCCAAAGGACATGAGATCACCATGGCTGGAGATACTCCAGACTAGGCTAGAAATCCATCTGTTGGGGATGGTTTGAGGAGAGTGAGAACAATTCTGCAGCAATGTCAGAGGCATCCCACTAAAGGTTCCTTGCAGCCCAAAGAAATCTATGCTATGCACTGCCCTACAAGTCGTTCCACTAGAAATGTGTTTGTATCAGTTGCTGAATCCCTTATAACACACTCGTCAATCCGAGAAGTGTGCTTTGTTTAGATGATGTGCTATATCCAGGCATTCTGGCAAGGGGTCCCATGAAAGACAGTGCCAACCAGTAACCCCTGGCAATTCTGTAATGCCTTCAGGGGATCTCAGAACCATTAATGAATATAGCCTCTGAGCACCCAAGGAATAGGGCAGTCTCATTATCCCCATTTCACAGAGAGGGGGAAAATGACCTGTCCAGTGTCACAAAGGGAGATTTTGGGAAGGCTGGGAACAGAATCAAAGTCTCCTAACTCCCAGTCCTGTGCTCCAGCTACAAGGCTCTCCCATATGTGTTCAGCACTGGATCTGGTTTAACACAGCATGGTACGAACAGACCACAGCTTCTGAAGAAAGTCTTCAGGAACAACATGCTCACCATGGCTCATCAAATGCATAGTCAAGCACTTCCTCCTACCTCCATGGAGCTACTAGGCAGGGGTCCTGTGATAGCTGGGTGGGAAGTTTGCTCTGTGAGGACAGTAGTAGTGGCTGTTGAAACCATTTCCAAAGTTGTGGCTTGTGCTGTCGTGCTGAAAAGTGCATGTGATGTGTTCATCTGCAAATCGGGAGATGTTTTCACTAACACTGACTGGTCTGACACATCCGTGTGTGTTTGGGTGGGTCCTGTGTAAGTTACAGGGCTGACGTCTTCAGTCACTTTGCTCATTTCAGTAGTACTTGCTTTTCCTACATAGAAAAAAATAAGAGTATGTGATACAGGGCTGGCGCTAGCATTTAGGCAGCATAGGGCGCCAGAATAATTGGTGGGCACCGTTTTGCCGGAAGAGGCGGCAGGCGGCTCCGGTGGAGCTGCCGCAGTGGTGCCTGCGGACGGTCGGCTGCTCGCGTGGCTCCAGTGGAGCTGCTGCAGGCACCACTGCGGCAGCTCCACCGGAGCCACGGAGCACCGGACACTCCACAGGCACCACTGCGGCAGCTCCACCGGAGCCGCGGGACCAGTGCGCGGGGCACCGAAATTGCCATCCACCTAGGGCGCTCAAACCGCTAGCGCCGGTCCTGTGCTTATAGCCTCTCGAATCAAAGCTTGTCATTGTAGTGACTGAACTGCAATACTGATTTGTCATAGCCATTGGCACTAAAATGTATTATCAGCTGTAGAAAACATGCACATTAGATTTGCTTCATAGTTACCTAATTGTTACATGCACTTATAAGCTGCTTACAGTAGGCTAATATTCTGGGTGTATTCTACAACAGTGTAATGCTGCTATTGCCTGGCTTACCCCACAACACTGACCTCCTGAGTGCCACCCCTGCCATCTCACTGCACTCAGAGCCCTCAAACAAATAGATCTATTGATTAAAAAAAAAAAAGAAAGAAAGAAAGATCCTTCAGCTTGAATCTCCTCAAGCCCCTGGCCTATAGCAGAAAGGCAGACATCTTACCTTTACAGATGCTGTATGCAGAACTCAGAAATGAACATCTGACCATTATATTTAGCCTGCCTTCAGTCTAAGATCTAGTGATCAGACTGCTTCTCCTAAGCAATCACTTTAAAGCAAAGATGGGTTCAAGCTGCAAGTCTTGGATCTAAAAGAGCAGAGGTGAGTGGATTTGTGTCCACTATAAAGATAGGAGCTGGAAGCAGAGTCTGGAATAGTGAAGTATTTCAGGAGCCTGGGGACAAGTTGGCGTTCACATCTGTGGTTCCATACTGAACTCATTTCTAAAATATCATTTTGGTTTAACCATGAATTAAAAGCCCATTTCGATGAGACAGCCGGTTCTAAATCATCCTTTGGGTGCTTGCTTAAAGCAAGTTTCACATTCACATCTTGTAAATTCAATCACTAAAGCACATCAGCAAATAGAAATTGCAGAGAGCATGGAGAATAATTAGCAAGTTCAAATCAATTTCCCATACCTTCTGGTGTTGGTGACATATTTTTAGGCTCCAAGGAGACCATCGTTTCTGCGAGAGTGACAGTTGTCATTGCTGGTGTTACACTGGTGGTAGTAGCATTCATCACTGAAGGTGACGTAGTGGCTGCTGAGCTGTGGTTCTTTTCACCAGAAACTTTATTGTCTGGGGGAAAGGAGTATTAATTAAAGCGAAAAAGGACTATATGGCATCTGTGCTAAGAGAGGCAGACAGACAGGACTCTGATATTTCAGTCACATGCAACATGAGAGTCCCTTTCTGAAAGAAATAAGTATGATTTTTGCAGTGTTTCTTTTGTTTGTTTGTTTTTACAAGAGGGTTGGATTCGGTTGCTTCTTCCCCTTTTCTGTTTGAAGGCTTCTGATCCTTGGGCTGCCCTCTTGGCACTGACTGTCCTTTTGACATTCGGATCTTGGGCAGCAGAGGAGGGAGGTTTAAGGCCCCCCCCCCCCCGTCCCACACAGATACACAGTCCCCTAGCCTTCATGAAATGATGACAGACTCATAGACTTTAAGGCCAGAAGGGACCAACACGATCATCTCGTCTGATTCCCTGCACATCGCAGGCCACAGAACCTCTACTCTACTCTACTCCTGTTATAGATTCATAACCGCTGGCTGAGTTACTGAAGTCTTCAAATCATGGTTTAAAGATTTCATGTTACAGAGAATCCACTGTATACTCTTTGTTAAACCTGCAAGTGACCCACACCCCATGCTGCAGAGGAAGGCGAAAACCCCAAGGGTCTCTGCCAGTCTGACTCAGAGGAAAATTCCTTCCCGACTCCAAATATGGAAATCAGTTAGACGCTGATCATGTGGGCAAGACCCAGCAGACCGATATACCCGAGAAAGAATTCTCTGTAGTAACTCAGAGCCCTCCCAATCTAGTGTCCCATCACTGCCTATTGGAGATATTTGTTACTAGCAGTTGCAGATTGGCTAATTGCCGTTGTAGGCAGTCTCATCATACCATACATACTCTCCATTAATTTATCAAGATCAGTCTTGAAGCTAGTTAGGTTTTTTGTTGCACTTCTCCTCTTGGAAGGCTGTTCCAGAACTTCACTCCTCTGATGGTTACAAACCTTCATCTCATTTCAAGTCTAAATTTATTGATGGCCAGTTTATATCCCTAAACCATTCCCTTCCGCAACAGGATCACTGTACCAGGACTGTCCTGGAGATTGACCACCACTGAGTAGCCCCATGCCACCTTGAGGAAAAGGCAGAGCTCTCTCTGGTATCCTCTGTTAATTATTTGGCTTTGGAAAAGTTTATTATTTATTCTTTAAAGGGGAGAAAAGGGATTTTTAATAACTCTTTTCACAAGCAGACAGTTCTTTTCCTTGCCAAAAAAGCTTAATGGCCTTATAATTCATATGGAAGAAATTCAGAGACCAGACAATCGAACTGGGGCATATCAAAGGCTCAAATGTTAATCTAGTGTCTGTTTGCAACTTTAAACAAGAATGGAGCAGCAACTGGACATGATGGTCCTGGTCCTACATTAAGCCCATGGGAATACAGGAGTCCAGCTGTGCAGAGCTCAGTGCAGGATTGGATTGTTCACTGGCCTAAATTAATAGGTTTGGGAGGAAAGATTCAGCATTTGAAAAAGACCACGTGTGTGCTATAGGAAAAAGAAATGGAAATTTCAAATATATTCACATTATTGCAGGCACAAACTCCTTCAGGGCTTGATCCAAAGCCCAGTGAAGTCAACAGAAGCATTCCCATAGGCTTTGAAATAAGTCCCTGTTGACTAGAGATGTTGCATCTCTTTGAGGTAAAATGGAACATTTAGAGAATCATCAAATATTCTAATTTAAAAGTTTGTATGTTTCCTAGTAATCAGATGATGTGAGATAATATCCCACCTTTGACTTTGCTTATGTGATATCTGAAGCAAGCCTTAAACATTATTGAAGACTTTTTTTTCTCCTGTTTTTCATGCTTTTTTATTCCTCTCTGGAAACCTCTTTCTGTTTTCCACAAACTGGTTCAATACCTACTTCACATTCTATGTGTTTTTAGATTCTTGTAAAAAATACATTGATTGTCACATTAGTTTCTATCCAGTAGTGACTGAACTCTAAAACTTGCAAGATACATTATTTCACCATTATTCATTTTTTCAGAACTTAACAGAGATATTATTAAGTTCTTTATCAGCTGCTGAGCATTCTAGCCCTGATCCAGCAAAACACTTAAACTTGTGTTTAACTTTAAGCATGTATGTAAGTCCCATTGAAGTCATGCTTATGTACATTGTTAAAGTTGTTTTAAATGCTAACTGTTGTTTTAAATGGGAATATTTTCCTGAACTGGAGCCTTAGTGCTTTGCTGAGGTGGGCCCATAATACTCAGTCCCTGAGAGGATTGAGCCCTAAATCACTTTATGGGATTGATTACAGAAATGGGCTTAATCCATGCTGTTGTCAAGCTAAATATAAAGGAAATATTTTACAATCCAGATTAGGTGATAGACCCTTTAAGAAAGAAAACTGACCCTTGTCTTGTAACTTCATTGGATGAAAATTGCCAACTGTTGATACTGGAAATTCTAAAATCTGAGTATAGGGTTATGTTAAGAAATATAATTTTGTTTGTGTGTGCGCACATGGGAGAAATATTGGAATGCCGAGGAGTTGCCAGCTACACAAGCAAAACACACGAGGAGGTAGATTCAAAAGACTGTGTTGAGATGTCTCTGGCAAATGTTTGGGAGCATTTCAGTCCTCCACGATTAATGCCTCATGTAAATCCTTCATAATCTTGCACAACGTACTGTCAGTATTGAGAAAAACTGGAAGGATTTTGTCATGAGACAATGAAATGATTGGAAAAGCATATAAAGAAGGGAGATAAATTCATTGCAAATAAGAATGACACAAATGTTACAAAGAACCCACTACAAGATAGGCTTCAGGGGCAGGTTGCTCCAGCCAGGGATAGTTTCACAGACCCTACAGCTATTTAGTCAAACAGAAAATGAGCCAGAAATCTGGGTGAGGAGAGAGGGAATCTCAGATCTTCATGGGTACTAATGCCTTGCTCATGTCTCTGTGAGAGTCCATCTACTTCTTGGCCCTGCCACAGGAAATGAGGACAGTTAACCTCATGGCATCATTTTTCACAGTGTTCCCAGGAGGGAGGGTGTGCCAAGCTGCTACAACTCAGACTGAGTTGCACCCTCAGTACTATATTTAGGCTTAGATTTAAAATTGCAACATGAGAAACATACCCTAACAGACAAGAAAAAATCCAAGTGGATAGTAGAACTCAGGGGCCCCAGTCAGGAATCAGGGCCCCATGGTCGTAGGCTCTGTATACAAATAGTAAAATGACAGTCACTGACCCAAAGACCCTATAGTGTAAGTAAAGGACTCACTCTGGAATAGGACTCCTGTCCTATTGAGGGACAGGAACAGTATTTCAAGTAGGACTTGCTAAAATAATAAATAAAATAATGAAAAGATTGATGGATGTGATGCCTTTCATTATAGGATGGAGTAGGATTGACTGGTTAGAACATAAGAGTGGGTGAACTGGGATTCAGTTTCCGCCTTGAGAGCGTATCTGATGGCAAACTGACACTACTCTCAGTCATAGGTGAAAGGCAGAGAAGAATTTTGAGGCTAATGTAAAACTTTCCATGGAAACCCAGAGAGAATTCTACATAATGGGAGATAGTATAGGAGGGCCTTACTACTGACTCCTGAGATTAGGCTTAGTACATACATTCATAGATTCTAAGGCCAGAAGGGACAACTCTGATCATCTAATCTGACCTCCTGTATAAAAAAAGCCAGAGAACTCCCCCAAAATAATTCCTAGAGCAGAGCTTTTAGAATAAACATCCAATCAAGACAATTAAAAAATGTTCAGTGATGGAGAATGCCCCACAACACCCCTGGTAAATTGTTCCCATGGTTAACTACTCTCACTGTTAAAAATTTACACTTTACAATTTACTCTCCATTTGTCTAGCTTCAATTTCCAGCCATTGGATTATATTATACCTTCCTCTGCCAGACAGAAGACACCATTATTATATATTTGTTCCCTATACAGGTACTCATCGACTGGAATCAAGTCACCCCTTAACCTTCTCTTTGTTAAACTAAATAGATTGAGCTCTTTGAATTTCTTTCTCTAAGGCAGGTTTTATAAGCCTTTAATCATTCTTGTGGCTCTTCTCTGAATCTTCTCCAATTTAGCAACATCCTTCTTGTATTGAGGGTACCAGAAATGGACACAGTATTCCAGCAGTGGTCAGATCAGTGTCAAATACAGAGGTAAAATAACCTCTGTACTCCTAGCAGAGATTCCCCTGTTTATGCATCCCAGGATTGCATTAGCTCTCTTGGCCACAGTGTCACACTGGGAGTTCATGTGCAGCTGATTAGCTATATAAAATAGGACAGAATTCACCCAGCAGCACATTCCAGGGAGAAATCAAATATTCCATTTTAATAATCAGTTGGTGTATCCTAAACATAAAAAAAACACTCAACTGCCATGCCAGGATGGATGAAGGGTCCATCTAGTCTGCTATTCTGTCTCCAGTCAAGGCTTGATGGTTCAGAAGAAGGGATAAACCCCTAAAATATAGCCATTTATGCAATACACATGGTAGTGTTCGGCATTAAACACCAACAATCAATTCTATGAGAGTAGCTTCAGAGTGCATCCCCCGAACTTTGAGCTTCACAGACCTTTGGTTCATTACTGAAGTTCAATTCAGGGAAAGTCCTGCAGTCTACAAGGGCTGAAAGGACACTGACATTAAAGGCAGTATGGTTTGTATAGATACTGCATGATTGGCCCACACACTTTTAGCCAAACTGATCTGTTAGCATTAAAATAAAATCAAGGCCCTTGTCCAGCAAAGAGAAGTGCACAGTTAGACCCTTGAACCCACATTCAATAAAGTTGCAGGATTGGAGCAACTTTGTGTCTATGGATTTACTGCAACTCTGCATTCTCACTGAACAAAACATTCAGGCTACATTCCATGGCATCAACAGCATAGGGGAAATTCACAGCGACCCCACACCCTGTCAGATATTTCACACACAGTTCATAGTCTTTCCAACGCATAGGGGCGGCATTAACATCTGAACACTTTGTGTACCTTTTCCTCCTAATGCCTATTTCAGAGTTTCCTTCATGCTGGCAGCCTTAGTATATGGAAATGGCTACAATGAGGTAACTGTGAAATCTATCCTCCATCTGTACCCCCAAAAGAGAGCGAGTACACGCAGTGTTAACGAGTAGACCACAGAACAGCTGCACGCTCTCTCTTAATCCCTTGCTGGCAATGAAGAAGGACCCCTGCTTTATTCATCTGGAGCAGGAAAAAGCACCTGATACACACAGATTGTACCAAGTCAGCTGGTTGCATCTCCATGGTGCTTTCTTAAGTGCTTTGCATGTGCTAACATCACACCTTTAAATATTAGTCTATACAAGACCTGAAAAGGTTTGTGTCATTTTAAAGATATTCTCAGGAAGGAGGAGGTTTTCATAAAGAAGAGATATTTATGTGTAGATATTATTCCAACCAGTTATGTTCTCAAGAAAACTTATATCCTGCATTCTTACTTGTCTTCCAGTTAAGAAGAAAGCATAGATGACAATAAGAAATGTGAGAGGTATTTATTAGAAAACATAATATTGTGAATGTTAGCATTAATGAAATAAGCCAAGCTGCCATCCCTGGATGAAAGTTTTTAGAACAGATACAGCCTGGAAACTGGCAGAGTTGTATATGAAGAAAGAACATGCCTCAGACTTGCTCTGGAATGACTCCATCTAACGGTGAGAAGGAAGTTCAGTCTCCATGGCCCATTCTATTATTATCCTGTCTACTAGCCTGGGGCCAGATTTTCCAAAGAGCTCATCTCCTGTTTACTCACCAGAACAAGTAGCTAGATTTCCAGGAAAGGTTATCATGCTGCATGTGCACTGGGCGGTGAGCACTTTTGAAAGTCTAGCCCCATGGAAGTCTATAGTGATATTCATTTTTCTGTATCCTGCTACCAGCCTCTACACTAACCATTCCCTCATGAAATGCACTTCTTTGACACCTTAAAAGTAGAGATAGGACTGAATTGCACTGTTCAGGGGTGTTTGGATCTAGGGTTTTGGTTTTGGCCAGATTTCTTTTTAAACAAAAGTGATATTCTTTCCAGGAAGGAGCCCAATTCCAAGGAGTTAAATCACTGAGTTTTCTTGATAACAAATCGCAACCAGGAGGTATGATGTCATGCCCAGAATAATAATTAACGTAATGTTAAATCTCTCTTTTTCACATGGCTTTGTGTTTACATGGACATCAGCAGGAAACTTTACCTCATTAAAATGACATAATTCCTTTTACTTGACTTCCCAAAGTGCCATAATCACCCAGACAAACACCTTTGAACTTAGCCAGATGTTTATAAAAATACAAGAGCTGTTTGGCCAAAATCTTTGAACCAACCTATATCATAAAACAAGGACTGGATCTTCCTCCACCTTAATTTGCCTTTGGATTTGCTCAGTTTTATTAAAATGACTCTTTTTCTCCCCTTGCCTCTCCAGCACATGCAACCATTTTAATACAAGAAGCATCAAAGTGTTTTGCAGCTGTAGGACTAAAAAAGTCTCTAACAATGCAGATGGGAACTGGAATACCGCTCCTAAGTGGCATTTGGCTAAAAACCTCGATCATTTATTGCACAGCACATTCTTATTAGTTTTGCAAAACTTATGTAAATTTTATTAAGGACTTGAGAATTAAAGCCAAATGAAACTTTAAGCATGAAGCAATCAAAGTCTAGTAAGGCCAGCAGGGAAGGGAGTGATAACTTAGTTTGTTTGAGAATTCACCTCCAAATTAGTTGTAGGGGACACAATTTCATAAATATTTATTTTATTCACTTTTTTACTACCCTACAACAAAAAAGAGTATCCGTCTAGTACTTCGGTCATCCTTGACAATCTGATAAAACTAATTAATAAACAGACCTGGCATTTAACCCAGATCAAATCAAATAACCCAGCAGCAACATAAACACAACAAAACTTAATTGGCTTATCCTCATCATCCACACCTGAGTTCTGCACCAGTGCTACCCAACCCTACCCAACACCAATCTATTTACAGTAAAGGAACAGACTCAGATAAACAAGGGGCAGTCTCAGCAGTTTGTATCCCATTTTGTAGTATAAGGCAGTTAAATACAGGGTTTTCTTCCTCTCATCTGCATCTTCACAAAGACTAATGTACAACCTGTAGAAGTAGCTGTCTCTTCTATGATGACAATACTAATTAGCCTTTATATAGTACACCTTATCTTCAAATCACTTGACAATCATTTTGTCAAGTTCATCTCTGCTTTAATACTTTTGACTTCTACTAATTAATCCTTACAAAAACCTTGCAGGGTAGGTATTAGCCCAATTCTACAGAGAGACAAACCGAGGCAGAGCTTAAATGACAAAGCCACAAGGGTAGAACCAAAATGAGCAGTTAGGAGTTCCTGGTCCTTTAAGGGTACGTCTACACTTCAATTCAACAGCTCCTTAGCTTGAGCCCCATGAGCCTGAGTCAGCTGGCATGGCCCAGCCACAGGCTTTTAATTGCAGTGTAGACATACTCTAAGACTACACTTCTGCAGTAAAATTATACAGGTACAGTAAGTGCATTGGGTGTCAGTAGGTTGTGATTCAGGACCTGGTGTGTTGGTCGGAATGGGGAAGCAGTGGAGAAAGAGGGCAGAACGGAACTACAACAGTGTGAGCCAGGTTTCAATGTTTGCCTTTCATTAAGCCAACAGCTACAATAAGCAGCACCTTTTGGGACTCTGAGCTACATTACTCATAAAGCTCTAGTTTTACTCCTCTCCAGCCATGTGGCAGGAATTCAAGTGGGTGGAGCTCCCTTTCCTCTGGAAATAGCTGATAAAATCCCCCCCCCACCTTTTTTCCCCTTTTCCACACACTGCCCCAGACAGGATATGGGTGTGGATCTGCAGTCACGAATGACACAAAGAAAAGAGCAAAGAGAATGTGGGAAGGAGGAGGGTTGACAACTCAAACCATTACATCACTGCAGTCAGCCGTGAGCGGAGTCACCCAATCAACACTTAACCCTGCTCAGTCAGAGCCAGTAAAGAGGGATTTTGCTTTGTTTTGTAGCCTGACTTAAGCTGGCTCTTAGATAAGCCACTGACCTTAGGAGCCCGATTTCTCAGGCAGCTTCTGTGATGCTCGTGGCTTGTGTACTTATGACAATCAGCCTTCTAGAAGAAGTTGAACCTGAATTACCATTCCTCCTTGGCCTCACCAATTTTCAGCACTTAACTTTATTTTGCAGGATCTTGGTAAAAGAATATGTACTTGAGGATGATTGCATGCAGAAACAGGTTGACATATGAAGCATAGTGATGCAGCACCCCACTCATGGGTACAAACACATAGTTTGCATGAGGTACAAATACGTACAGAGTCTTGCACTAGTGCACCATCTACAAGTTTTAATACATGCACCAATAGGACAATTCACTGCACTGTTCACCAGTAGTGCATACTTTCCAGCGTATATACATCACCATTCTTGCAGTTAATATTGTAGCCATGTAAAAATCACGTAGAGCTGAATCTTGGCATACAGAAATGTTCCCTAAACGTTAACAAAGGTTTGGTTTGGGTTTGATTCAAGTCCCAGACAAAAGTCTTTATTTTAAACTAACAGGTTTGCCCATCTCTACTGATTCAGCACCATATTATGATCTCTTGATCTACCCCTTTGATGGTGTAGCTGGAATGTACAAACCAAAGTAACCAACCTCCCAAATCATTTTTAAACCACCTGTATCTCAATTGTTTTTAGCTCTTAAAAATAAACCAGAAAGGCCAGTAGATATTCTGGACAAATATTTTCCACTTAGCAGCTTTCACTCAGAAGGATCCCAAGATATAATGCAAGTTATATTTACATACAGCAGCGGCTGAAATGCAGCAGTTCCTGGGATGCACAGCACCCTTGTACACCCTTGTGGGTAAGGGACATTTTGGCTTCTGACTCTAAGGCTAATGCTATGTCTACACTACAGCCAGGACTGATGCTCTGAGATCGATCCACCAGTGGTCAATTTAGCAGGTCTAGTGAAGACCCACTAAATCAACCACAGATCGCTCTCCAGTCGACCCCTGTACTCTACCCCCGACGAGAAGAGTAAGGTAAGTCGATGGGAAAATTTCTCCCATTGACCCCCATGGTGTAGACCCTGCAGTAACTTGATCTCCGGTAAGTTGACTCCAACTACGTTATTCACATAGCTGGAGCTGTATAGTGTGAAAGTAGAATGAATTATATTGTGAAAATAGAAAGGATTAAAGAAATGCTGTCTGTACCTTTAAGAAAAACTGTTGGAATGCTGCAATCCAGGTGTCAGGAATACAGACATTCACATAGAACAATTGCACCATTTAAGGGCAATTGGTGAAGTATTAGCCTCAGATCCATAAAGAGTTAGTAAGGAAGTAGGATATGCATGCTGTGCCCCAGGTGAATTTTACAGTTTTGTTTTCTTTGTTCCTTTGTCTGATTCCCGCTCTTTTATCTGTATAAATAAGACTGTTTTGGCCTTGCATGGCCGCTCACATATTCTGAATGTTATTGGCAGAGCGCTGTGCTAATAAAACAGAGTGGTCTGACAAATTGTGAGTCCTGATTCTAACTTTGACAATTTGGAGGTTCCACCGAGATGGCAACCGTCTTCACTGGGGCTGTGTGATTCCTGACTGTTTTTGTGGGATGACCGTGGCAGCCGGCACCTGGGCATTTGGCCCAAGCGGTCCCCCACTAGAGCGGAAAGGCGCACAGCCACAGTGAGGTCTACGCCATCGAACCTGTTGGTTCCCACTCTGTTCTGGTAGGGATCCCGGGATCTGACATCAGGAATGTGGTCAGGTAATTATTTCTGTGTTTTGTCCGGACTGAGGACTGTCCTGTCTCTGTGTCTATCTGTCCTCATGTGGAGTGTTTGAGTCTGGGTGCCGTCTCTGTCTGGGGATCGGCCGACCAAGGGGTTCCTGTCCCCACGGTCTGAGTGAGTGAAATCTGCACAATTGCAGCCGCACCACACCTTGGGTAAACCCCTTAGTGTGAAAGCAAGGGCAATTGAGGCAGTAGCCTGTGGGCTCCTTTTATGTGTTGCAGCAGGCATCGCTCTGACGAACCTGAATTTCCTTCTTGTGTGATTGGTGTGTGAAAGTCCTCCTGTACTGGTAACCAGACGTCTAAGTCGGGACAGTTCCCTAAATGAACGCCGGCTCATTTTATGTATTTAGGATGGGTCCAGACTCCTGTAAAAAGGGTCAAGACTCCTGTAAATTTCTGGGAAAATGGTCTAGGCTAACTCAGGGGGATCTCAAAACTCAGTGGCCACTGTTAAAATCTTGGAACAAAGACTGAGTGGACGTCTTAAAGGACAAACTCGGCCAACCTAAAACTAAATTGGCTAAAGGAGAGGTTAATTGTTTCATGCAGTGGTAGGAAGAGGCAAATCATAGGTGGACAAAATCAAAACTGGCCTCTCTCACTTATTCAAATAATAAGTTAAAAGCTTTATTAAAAGCCTCCTCTCCCACCACTAGACCGAGCGCTCCCCTTTACCCCGTTCTCCAAACCCCGGATCGATCCAAACCCCTTCATACTCCCATCTCATTGTAAAAAGGACAAAAAGTCCCTTGTTCTGTTCCCCTTTGTTGTCTGCCTCAGAAACTGATTCTTTATAATGTCCCACTACCAATTCAGCAAGGTTGGGGGCGGGGGGGGCCTCCTCAACTAGCCCCCACCCTTCCTGGTCCCTTTCCTTGAACATTTCTTTCAAAACTGTGAAATGACCACAATATCATTCACAAATGGTTCATTGAAAAAAGCAGGATCGGGCCCAGACAAGCAGGCAAGCAACAGAAAAGAAACAGGTTGAAAGCCCTAAGGAGTAAAAAAAGGTAGTAAGTGCAGGCATGAACCCCTGGAACAATACTTAAAAGGGTGAAATCTAAGGTCATAAAGGTGTCATTTTGGAACATAAACAAGTGATTTAAGAAAAGAGAGTGAAAAGTTAACTATAGAGGCTGGAGAGAATTAAGCAGTTAAACTTTGTGGAAAATGTTAAAAAGGACCATGTTAAAGAGAGAGAATTCTTGGTTTCTTTGCAGACATTCTGAAGGGAAAATGGGCCCTTTTCCAGAAGAGTGCCTGTAAATAATCCTTATATATATACAGCTGTGCAAAAACAAAGCAGTGTAAAAAAAAAATGTTAAGGAAAAGAAAATGTGTATGTATCTATTTGTCTGTGTATGTAAAGTTCTAAGAATCTAAACCAACACATCTGGTTTGTAAAACTACTGTTTTGTAGGTGTAAGATAAATTGATTTTGTTTTTGTTTTTAATGCCACTAAAAATTCATTTGACTCTTTGATTCAAAGTTGCAAAACTGACAGACCTTTTTGCAAGACACAGGTAATTAGTGTTGTTTGGCTTTGGGATTTAGCATTTAACCCTAAAGGGGTAACTTGATTCTTTACAAAAATTAAAATGTTTTTAAATAAAGACCAAGTCATGGCTGCAATAGGGCAGTCAGAATCAGGAGAATAGGTAGAGATTCTGGAGTCTTTTTGTTTGGTTGGTTTGGTTTTTTTGTAACAATAGCAGATAAGAGCTGTAATGACAGAATAAGAAGTTAACAGTGACCCTCTGAAGCAACAGCAGAGGTGAGGTGCACAAAACAAAAAGAAGCAATGTTAAAAACACTGAGCCTTAAAATGACTATGTGTAATCAGACTGTCACTTTAATAAAAGTACATGAAAACTCTGTAAAAACAAAACAAAGTTATACCTTATGTAAAAATTAATATGGCTAATGTTTTTGAAAAGTTATAGTATAGAAAGAATGTGCATTTTCCGTAGGACATGTGCAGCGTATATTGTAGAAAGGGATGTAAAAAAAAAATGCAAATGAAACATGCTGCTGAATTAAAATCCTATTAGGGCTCCAAAAAGAGCCGCAATAGGCTGTGTTTTCTTTTTCAGATCCCTGTGTGTTAAAACAGAGTCTCTGAGCTCTGCTGATGGCTTTGAATCCAAAAGCCTAGCCTGTGTTGATGCAAATTACCTAACTGATAAAGAAAGGTGAAAACTGCCAGCACAAACGAAGCTGCAAATAAAGAACATACCTGGTCAGCAAACAAACTGCCTACATAAAAGGCATGGTATAACAAGATACCTTTAATAAATTTGATGCTAATGTTACTGTTAATATTAAACATTAAAATAACTTTAATGTTAGTGAGTACCCCTGTAACAACTTGTAGTGTGTATGATTTTTGGAAAAATCCTTTAAAGTAATATGGTAATGATGCTTCTCAGCTATTACCTGTGAATAAACTTAAAGCTTAACACAGCAGGGAAAACATTACAAACTTGGTCTGCTATATAAGAGGCAAAACTTGAGGTACACCACCTCATGAATTTAATAACTAAACAGTGAAATAATTTTTGCATAACCCTTAAAATGTAGAAGCCATTAACACCTGGCCTGCCTATTTAAAAAAAAAAAAAAAAAAAAAAAAACACACACAGGAAAATATGGGGGTAATTCCTCTGTTTTGCCTGCAGTCAGGAAGGGTATTTGTAAAAGAATGAAATCTTTAAGCAATAATCAATGCCACCCCAAAAGGGGTAGAAAACTGTTCTTTTTGTCTTTCAGATAATCCAAAGTACTGTATAATGGACTATGTGTATGTGTTAATTCTTGGGGAAAAGTGTTTAAAAAGTGCTAGCAACCCACCAGAAGACAAATGTAAATGTAATGTAAGTACTGTGTTTACCAATAATCACATTTACTATTTGCCACAACAACAACAACAAAAGAGTCTCCGCTTACTGTAAGCACTGATTTAGCTGAGTTCTCTATCAACCTTGGCATTAAATGGCAAACAGTTACCAATCATCTGTTAAAAGGTAAAAAGGTAACATGGCTCCTAAAAAAAATAAAAACAAAAATGTGGAAAACTGAACTATTCATATTATACACGCAAATGGGAACATGTTAAAAATTGCCACTGCATAAAAGCATAACAGCTTACCATTGGTATAACATTTTCTGGATGGTCTCCCACAACTACTGGCATACTAATATTACTACCCTAATTGTTTTTGGTTTTACATTGTATGTGTTTAATTGAAATGTTTAAAATGTGCTGGTGGATAAAACAAATGTATGTAAAGCTAAAGCCACAGGCCCAAATCACCTCCCAGTATTTTCTATTACGTGGACTAAATAAGAAGTGACACTGGCGATTAATAATCTTAGTGTCAAAAGGGGGATATGTAGGAGCAGGATTTTATAATATCCCATAAGAATTAAAGTATAATTTGATTTCATCCTGCTAGTCACTATTTTTAAATAGCAGAAAGAAATGACCCCCTGGGACTATAGGATTCTGTTTTCCCATATGCATTACAAATTGGGCCCTCTCTAACTCTTTGTTTTAAGATTTAGGTAGTAAGAGACAGGATTCTCTATTGTGTCTGTGTTAAGTAAATTAGAGAAACATTGAAGGCCTGGGTCTCAATGTAAACTGTCTTAGTTATCAATTGTAAAACTTAGCAAGGTTTAATTTGCAATGTTTTTTTTGTTCAATATAAAATACTACTGTTTGTATTCTCAAATCTATTTGTGTGAATGAGGAATGTATGCATCAGGACAAGATAAGGTGTGAAGGCCATTGTTATAGCCAGAGTCAAGGGACGGCTGTTAAACTGTCTGGCATCTCAGAGTGGATACATGCTTCGCAGTGTAAGAATGCACCACCCCAGTGAACCAACCACCACCTCAGGACCACGCAGAGTCAATTTTTTTGACTCCAGAAGACGACGTAGAGGAACAGCCTGCAATACCTTACAATCTACGCTCTCGTAAGGGTTGCCAGAAGCAGATGACTACATAAAGCAAGGCCCAAAAAGAAGCAGTAGTGAGCCGAGCGCCTGCTGCCTGGTGGACATAAAACTGTGAGTGCAGTTCCCTCAGTTGAGGTTGTCAGAACCAGAAGGGCCTTGCCTCCAACATGCAGCTCTAGTAGCGCCTGTTCCTCAGCTGCTGGTATCTTAAGGTCTGGGGTGCACACAATGACAATTCTTTTATCCAGCAGCAAGTGTGGATAGCTCAGACCCTTATTATTTCTAAATGCTGGGTCTGCAGCCACATCCCAGCCCACTCTCAAACTGGTGTTCCTGTCCTGGCTATCCCACTCAATTCCCCAGACCTCACTGGAGGACCTTGTCTGTTTAACACAATATGGAACAGTAATGACACCTGGGAAGAGGCTATTGGCAGTTCCTTTACCCCACTTGGGGGAGCAATACACCAGGCAAAAAGGCTCCTAAGTAGTTAAATAATGGCAAATAAAACCAGAGAAAGTTTAAGAGCCCTGGCCAAGGAAACAGAGGCGATCGTCAGGCATTGGACATAGTGCTCGTGGCCAAAGGAGGGACCTGTGCTCTCACTGGAAAACAATGTTGTATGTTTATACAATACCAATAAGGTAATAGATCGCTATAGCCACTTAGAACAAATCGCATATCTTCCTCATGAAGAGCTGAGTTCTTTATGGAAGTGGCTAAGTAACCTGTTCAATTTTTCTGGTATAGGAAACTGGTTGTTTCAGGGAGCCCTAACTATCCTGTTTGGAATCTTAGTGATTTTTGTATGCTTTCAGTTAATCTGTTGTATCCAGAATTGTGTCACCCAGATGGCTGCCCCAAAACAGAGTGCTAATATAATGATTTTGAATATCACTGATGAACAAAAAGATAAGAAACGGTTAATTTGTGGAACCCAGTAATTGTTGGTCATGGCGTGCGCTTGACCAAAAGGAGGGATTGTGAAAGTAGAATGAATTATATTGTGAAAATAGAAAGGATTAAAGAAATGCTGTCTGTACCTTTAAGAAAAACTGTTGGAATGCTGCAATCCAGGTGTCAGGAATACAGACATTCACATAGAACAATTGCACCATTTAAGGGCAATTGGTGAAGTATTAGCCTCAGATCCATAAAGAGTTAGTAAGGAAGTAGGATATGCATGCTGTGCCCCAGGTGAATTTTACAGTTTTGTTTTCTTTGTTCCTTTGTCTGATTCCCGCTCTTTTATCTGTATAAATAAGACTGTTTTGGCCTTGCATGGCCGCTCACATATTCTGAATGTTATTGGCAGAGCGCTGTGCTAATAAAACAGAGTGGTCTGACAAATTGTGAGTCCTGATTCTAACTTTGACAATAGCATAGGTCAACTTATTGTGGTAGTGTAGACATAGCCTTAGGCAAAGCTCAAATGAGAGGATAGATGGTTTTGAGGGAACTCAGGAGAAAAGGGTTCTACTCCTGCCTCTGCCACGGGCCCACTCTGTGACTGTGGATGAATCACTTTGGGATTAATTTTCAAAAGTGCTCAGACTGTGTGGTTCAAAGATTTTAAAACTCCATAGGTTGACATGGTGCTGGGAATGCATCCAACTAGCTTAGCTATGAAATGTAGCCCAGCTGCCAAATATCAGCTCACAATAGTGTTACTTAGTTCTTATATAGTGCTTTTCATACATAAACATCACACATTTTGCAAAAAGGTATCATTATCCCCATTTTACAAATAGGGAATTTGAAGCATCAAGTTGAAATAACTGGCTCACGATAACAAAACAGGTTAGTGGCAAAGCCAGGAATAGACCCCTAAGTACAATATCTAAAATGTATGAAAAGCAGTTCTTGGAAAGACTATAAATTGTTATAGGAATAAATCTGAATTATAGTTTAACATTTAGATTAGACAAGTACTGAATCACTCCTTATTAGCCTTCAAGTAATGTGTTTCATCATTCTGGATTTGCTTTTACCCTGAACCTATTCTAATCTTACTTCAGAGTCTGAAAAGATATGTCAACAAATTTTCCGTTGCAACAGCATAGAGCTGCTCTGTTTTCATTTACTATATGTCAATGGGAAAGAGGGAATTCTCAGCTTGCTATACAAGCCAATTTGTACATAGCTCTTGAAAGGCATCCTTCTATTGTCTAGCACGGAAGTGGAGAAATGTTGCTGGGAAACAAGATTAAAAGTCAAGGGAGAGATCAGAAAGGAAATTGATTAGAAGATGTTTGCTTTGTTAAAGTTGTGCATCTGAGCTGGGTCGTGACCCCAAGAGGTTCCGAACACCTACAGCTCAGAGGTCAGTAACAAGTTGCAGGTCTTCAGAATTATGCAGGGACCAACACTTAACTATGATGTGACAGACAAATTGTTCCTTCCTTAATGAACATGATTTTAAACAAGCTGGGGACAGTCCTATTCCAGCACCATCACAGATTAGGAAGCAAGGTGATGGAACATTTTCTAGTGGAATAACCGCCTTTACATCACTACAGCACCTACTGCAGAAGGTGTGTCTTTCTTTCTCCCATTAATCAACCTAGGTACTTATCTAGCCCATTGGAACAACATGAGTTCTGCATTATGCGCACATAGGTGCAAGAACATGCTGAGTTGTAAATATACAATTGAAGTTACTGTTTTCTTATTCTAAAGAATATGTGAATTGTTTCACTCTCAATTGATGTTTTCATAGATATTATGGTACCAAATCTCAATTCTCTCTCTTTGGTAAAGATCCTGCTGCAATGCACGAAGAGATAAGAAGCTGGTTATAGTTAGTTTGGTGGTATTGGGCGAGACAGACAGGCTCTCCAGAGTTACTATCCATTTCCAGGGAAGAGAGATTAGCTTAGTTGTGGACTACAGGTGACTTGGTTGGAGGCTGCATGCCACTGACTCTTAGAGACCCTTTGCTGACAGACCCATGGTATACAATAGAGTGATTTTGGAGAAGTCTGTCAGTGCATACGAGCACAAACTTTTCACATGGTTTGTGATTTTATTGCAGTGCTAGAACTTGGGCAAATTTCAGTGAGAGGTTGAGCAAATTGGAATGGGCTGGGGCCTGAATTTCAGGTAGAAATAAAGTGAAATTGAATGAGTTTGACCCCAAGCCAGGTGTTTTGGGATTTGTTCGGTGGTTTCTGTGACACTCTGCACCCCATATTCACCATAGTAATATGATTATGATATAATTATGTGGCATCTGGTACAAGGTATGCCTTGTAAGGTATCATTCTAAAAGTCTTGATCTGTTGAACATTATCTTGTTGGATTGTATGCGTTATCATTGTATGCAAAGTTACAGAGTTTTGCTATATACTGTAGGTGTTACTGAAAGATGTTGTGAAGTTGAAAACACCCACAGCTAGCCTTTCAGGTACAACAATGAAGAAGCTAGATAGTGCTAATCATCCATCAGCAAAGACAATTGACCTTGGAAAATGTTTATCCTCACCAAAGAACGTTTCAGCCAGCCTATGAGTAATGGATGCTATGACTCAGCAAGGCATGCAAGGGCATGTGACCAGACCACATGACACTGAACTCCATTTTGGTACCTGTATTTTTCTACAAGCTGGGCTGAGAACTTAGCTTGGAACAAAGGGTTCCCACCATATGGAAAAACTATATAAGGTGGGAAGCGTCATCACCTCTTGGCCTCACTTCCCACACAAGAGAACTCCTGGAAACATCTAAGGATCAAAGACTGAACAGGGGAAAGTGCTGGTCCCAGGCTAATGGGATTTCTAGCTGTGTATGGAAATTTGGTGAACTGCTTCTATCACCAGTAAGGGTGGGAGATTGCTAATTCAAATCCTATCTATCTAATAAATTAGGCTTAGTTTGCATTTTTTGTTTATTTGATAGATAAACTTGTTTTAAGTGATATCAAACGGCTCAAAGCAGATTATTAACTACAGTAAAATAGATTAAAAGTGATTATATGTTTTATCTTAGCCAATGAGTCTTTAAGTGAAGTGTCTGGGAAAATCTCAGCTTGGTTAACACAGGCTGGTTTTTCATATCTTTCCCATATCAAGGGGGAAGTGAACTACATTAGTGAACTTGCATTGCACAGATCCCTGTGCAATGCAAGCTCATTCTGGGTTTATATTCCAGCAGGGGTGCAAGCCTAGGGAGCTGGGAAATTGTGCTCCATTATGAATCTATGAGAGGCTTAAGTAAGGCACTCAGTTGGGTGTGTGGTGCCACCTGCTGTCGTGTTGGGTGATAACAGGGCCTGGAGAGGCTGGCTGAATCACCAGCAGAGCAATGTGAGAGAGAGACCAGCCCTGCTAATTGTTAGAGGGCACAGCGGCTCCAATTGCTCCAGACTGCATCCTGGGGGTAACAACCTGTCACAGGTTCCCAGACCTTTATCTCCTCCTGACCAAAAAGGTTTGTTTGTATGAATCCCTGCAAATTACCAAATTTTGCACAGCACCTGCTATAAAAGTCTTCCTAAATGAAAATAAGGCCTTAGGAGCAGCTTATTGTGATAACAAGTGACTAGAAGGGCTAAGAAAGGAGGAAGGGAAAACAACTTGTAGAAATAAAAGATGTGCAATAGAGCTGGTGCTTAGGTGCTTGAAAATTGATGGCCAGAACCACTTCCTTCGCAGTAACTGGTTTATAAACTCATGCCATTGAGTTTATATATTCTTCTAGTTTGTGGACACCTGAAAAAGCTCATGTACTAGAAGCCACCAAAAAAGCAGCATTATCTATGGAGTAAGGTAAGGAACTAGGATATAGAGTTCCTGGGTTCTGTTTTAACCTGTATAACTGATTCACTGTGGAACCTTGAAACATGTCACCTAGGGACTTATTTCACAGGTGCTAGACACTCTCAGCTCCAGTAGAAGTCAACGAGAAAAGCAAGTGTTCAGAATCTCTGAAAATCATGCCCTTAATCTCTCTGTGCTTTATTTTACTCTAATATAGAATGGAAATAATACTTTTCTATCTCACTGGGGTGTTCAGAAACTTACAGACGTGAAGGTCAGAAGGCACCATTATAATCATGTAGTCCAATCTCTGGCACATTCCAGGTCATAGAACCTCACACCCCTATTTTTGTAGTAGTGGGCCCACAGTCATTGGCTGAGTCACTGCAGTCCTCAAATCTTGATTTAAAGACTTCAAATTACAGAGAATCCACCATTTACTCTAGTTTGAATCAGCAAGTGACCCATGACCCATGTTACAGAGAAAGGCAAACCACCCTCAAGGTCTCTGTCAATCTGATTTGGGGAATTCCTTCTTGACCCTAAATATGACCATCAGTATGTGGGCAAGACCAACCAGCCAGACATGTGGGAAACTAATTAACTGTTTGCAAAGCACTGCAATATCCTGTACAAGTGCAGAGTATTGGCATGGCTAATAAAAGGTATCATTTTACAGTATGTGCTTTTTCTCTCAAAGTCCATTACAGATGCAAAATTAAAAAATGACCCACCAACCCACCCACCCACCTTCACTCCCAAATCCTATCACTTGATAATTTTGCCTTTACCTTTTTTCAACTCACAAGTGACTCAAATTTCTAATTCCAGATGTATGCTGTTGCACAAAAGCCTTGCTTACTACACACCTCAGACATTCATACAATGCTAAAACACACTTTAAAGGTTTCTTCATACTGCACTTTCTGTAAGTGCATACTAAAGTGTGAGATGAAATGGCTCAAATGAGCAATATGTCATGCCAGCTTGATAGAGGAGTGAACCTGATCCTTTTTTAAATATTAGCAATGAAACAAGAGACAGAAGAGCACAATGTAACTGATTATTTAAGAGGATCTACTATCTCACATTTCATTGATAAAGGGGAATATAAAGTAGGTTGGATACCTACAGGATCTTGGATGTTATTCTAATACAGCATATAGAATATTCAGACAAAAATGTTCCCTTATAATTTATTACACCAATCTTCATTAGGATTACGATTTTTGGTTTTAGATTAAATACATGAAAATCTATTGAAAAGTTAAATATTGCTTAAAAAACCTAAAACCCAACAAACAAAACACCCTACACAAAACAAAAACTTACACACCAAAAATCCTCCCTCTCTCTCTCTCTCTCTCTCTGTTTTTTTTTCCCCTGTGCTGAGTGTTACTTGTGGAATTAAGAAGGGTGGAGGATTCCCCATAGTCATAAGTAGTTCATCTGAGGAAGCAAAGGTTTTTTTTGGAAGCGGGCAGATTTTTTATAATACTGGGTATTGTAGTTACACTTGTTTTTTAAATAAGTGTTTAATTCCTATAAAATAGTCATCACAAATTAGAAACCTCTGTCCTTTTAGGCTAATGCAGAGCAACAAATGACACACATTCATTAGAGGTACTCTGTACATTTACATCTTCCTTATAACATGGTTTCTAATGGGTTGCTTTCATATCTTGGTTCCCAACTCTTCTTAAAGCTGTAATAATTTCTGCTCAGAACACTCATTTTTGGCTGTTTTGGGGAAGACGGCCTCAGGAAGTGTACTTCCTCTACATATAACGTCCTCAATATAATGCTCTCCACATAAGTCTGCTCCAATTTTATTGAACATACATTATATCACACTTACAGTACACTCACTCTTTTCCCTACCTTGCTATCCAAGGAGCAGTAGTACAGAAGGGTATTTCCCTATGCATTATTTCGCCTCCACCCTACCTCAACCCCCGCTACTCTATTTTGTGCTTAACGCATTTAGTAGCCATAAATGTAGCCTTTTAATGTTTAATACTCACCCATTAAGCTCAGAACGTAGAACACTGTCCAGAAAAGCTGCTTCCTCTTCATTGCTTTTAAACTCCCCAGTAACAACATCCCTGCTGATTACTTACGAGCAAAACTGGATATTACTTTAGTACTCTTGGGTTTTTAAGTTCTGCTGCAGCTCTGTTGAGACTGTGTGCAGCTCCCCTTCAGTTCAAATCTTTGAGGCCAGTAACATGTGGGGTGGAATTCCCTTGCACGGGTTATGCTTGTGGTTCCAAATTATGAGGTGGAGTTTGTCCAAAGTGTGATCTAGCTTTAAATAGTTCATAGCAATCTCACTATCACATTGTTAACTTTTTCCCCTCCCCTATATCCTTTTTTTTTTTTTTTTTTTTTTTTTTTTTTTACATAACACGCTTAACTCTTTCATGGAAGCTGCTTCCTTTCGCTTTAAAAATGAAGAGAGATATACAATTTGCATTATACTGAAAGTGAGCATAATATGGTTTGTGTAATTAAAGTAAAATTCCCCTTTTACCCTGAATTAGTATAACTTAAAAGCAGTATAAAAATATGAAATTATATATCCACCCACACCCATCCCTGTATGGTAATATTGCAGGAACCTTGAAGGCTTTTAGAATCTGGGATTTTTTGAGTAATTAAATTAAGAATGAACCTGGTGCCAAACCCATCACTGACTGAAATAGGAACAATGTTGTTTATTTCAATACTGAATTCACTTAGGCCAGCAGTGAACATGGTTCACAGATGAAAGGGCTTTGAAACTTATGGTCAGTGTTGGGACTGAGTAACTTATAGATAAAAACAAGTTCTAAAGCCTTGGAGGGAGGCCTAGAAGCAACTTCCTGCAGCTTACTTCTGTTGATAACAAATGCAGCTAAGGGTGCAAATTGGTGAATTCTAAAGGCCAAATATTTGGTTTTCGCTGGTACCCTGATGAGACTCAGGGACAAGTCATTTCTAGCAAGAATTATTTAACACACTTAGGGGAAAGGATGTCCTACATCAGTCAAGTAAATTCCCTCCTTATTCCTTTCAATTCAGATGGAGGGCAAGTTGCTTTTTCCTGTTCTTCTCTATTTAGTTTGTTTCCTTTTCCTTTCCTTCACAGCAAAAAATAACCTTAGAACAGGAGACTTCCCATTTTTCTAATAAGGGTTACATCTTAACAGAAACTCTCACAGACACCTTCCTTCCCAGTCACGATTGTGCCGCAACCCCCACAGCGCCACAACCCCCACAGCACCACTCCCCCACCTGTTTGTTGTAACTAGTTCTACTTACGTAGAAATTTAGCATTAGGAAAGTATTTACTGTAATTTTAGTGGCTTTGATGAATTTTAGTAGGTGGAAAGATGAGAGTCAGCACCTTTTGACCAACAAACTCTCAGTGGATCAACAACAAACACGCACCAGACAAGTTTGGGAACTTTGTTCCAAGAATATACAATCCATAAACTTGACAGGCTGCTCTCATAGTCATTCTGTGGATGGAGAACTCGACAGAAACCGTAAACCTGAGTTCTGGTCCTGGCTATGTCACTAACATTGTGGTCTTCACTAAGTCACTTAAACCCTGACTCAGTTTCCTCACCTGTAAACTGACAATAATCATTCACTCCGTTTGTAAGGAACTTTGAGATCCTCAGGTAAAAAGACACTCTGTAAGTGCTATATATTGTTCTGACGTCACACTGGTGAGACTCAAAAGTAAATCCATCAGAATCAATGGAGCAGGCTGAGGCACTAGACCCTAGAATGCAATTTGGAGATTTGTCAAAGGTACAAATTGTTCCTTTAATACACCTCTACCCCGATATAACACGGCCCGATATAACAGGAATTCGCATATAACGCGGTAAAGCAGCGCTCTAGGGAGGCGGGCTGCACACTCCAGCGGATCAAAGCAAGTTTGATATAACGCAGTTTCACCTATAACGCAGTAAGATTTTTTGGCTCCTGAGGACAGCGTTATATTGGGGTAGAGGTGTATGATAAATTTTAATATAAAAGAAAAAAAAACTACTGTTGTCTGGCTTTGCTATAAAAACTTCACTTCTCAAAAAATCTATTTAATCTCCCAAAATTAACAGTATGGAAGATTAAGAAATATTTGTTCTGTTCAGTGTGACAAACTGCTGAAAAAGTAAACACTGAATTGATATTAATTTTTGCTTTTGATGCTATAAAAAGAACATATTTATTTTACCTAAGAAGTCAGTCTTAGCAAGATGCCTACCTAACAGGTTGTACAGCAGAATAAAGAGGAGAGAGAGAGAGAGAGAGAGAAATAAAGGCACCCTCCCCAATCTAATATTTTCTATGTGGGTGCCTTTCACTCCTGTTTTGCCCCAGACACCTTACTGCCATATCTGGGACTCCCCCACCCCACCCCAAATGAAAACATAGTAGCATTGCAGACTGTTATGAGCATTAAGAAAATATATCTGTTATGGAACTATCATGTGAAATGAAATGAAATCCCTCAGTAGACTGTGATTTAATTAGGGCTGTTAATTAATTGCAGTTAACTCACGCAATTAACTCAAAAAATTAATGGTGATTAAAAAAATTAATCCCACTGTTAAACAATAGAATACTAATTGAAATTTATTAAATATTTTTGGATGTTTTTCTACATTTTAAAATACAGTATATCGATTTCAGTTACATCACAGAATACAAAGTATACCGTGCTCACTTTATATTATTTTTATTATAAATATTTGCACTGTAAAAATGATAAACAAAAGAAACAGTATTTTTCAATTCACCTCAGCCAAGTATGTCCTGCAATCTCTTTATCATGAAAGTGCAATTTACAAATGTAGATTTTTTTTGTTACATAACTGCACTCAAAAACAAAACAATGTAAAACTTTAGAGCCTACAAGTCCACTCAGTCCTACTTCAGCCTATCACTAAGAGAAACAAGTTTGTTTCCATTTATGGGAGGTAATGCTGCCCCTTCTTATTTACAATGTCACCTGAAAGCGAGAGCAGGCATTTGAGTGACGCTGTTGTAGCTGGTGTCGCAAGATATTTACGTGCCAGTTGTGCTAAAAATTCATATGCCTCTTCATGCTTTGGCTATGGTTCCAGAGGATACGCGTCCATGCTGATGACGCTTGTTAAAAAATAATGTGTTAATTGAGTTTGTGACTTAACTCCTTGGGGGAGAATTGCATGTCTCCTGCTCTGCTTTACCGTCATTCTGCCATATATTTCATGTTATAGCAGTCTCAGATGATGACCCAGCACATGTTGTTCGTTTTAAGAACACTTTCACTGCAAATTTGACAAAGTGCAAAGAAAATACCAGTGTGAAATTTGTGAAGATAGATACAGCACTTGACCCAAGATTAAAGAATCTGAAGTGCCTTCCAAAATCTGAGAGGGATGAGGCATGGAGCATGTTTTCAGAAGTCTTAAAAGAGCAACACTCTAATGGGAAAATTACAGAACCCTAATCACCAAAAAAGAAAATCAACCTTCTGCGGGTGGCATCTGATTCACATTATGAAAATGAACATGCTTAGGTCCGCACTGCTTTGGATTGTTATTGAGCAGAACCCGTCATCAGCATGGACGCATATCCTTTGGAACGCTGGTTGAAGCATCGAGGGACATAATCTTTAGCGAATCTGGCATGTGAATATCTTGCAGTGCTGGCAACAACAGTGTCATGCAAATGCCTGTTCTCACTTTTAGGTGACAGTGTACACAAGAAACAGGCAGCATTATCTTCTGCAAATGTAAACAGACCTGTTTATCTGAGCGACTGCCTGAACAAGAAGGAGGACTGATTGGACTTGTAGGTTCTAAAGTTAGATATTGTGGAAAATGTAGAAAACATCCAAAAGTATTTAAATAAATGGTATTATATTATTGTTTAACAGCACAATTAATCATGATTAATTTTTTTAGTCTCATGATTAATCACAATAATTTTTTTAAACCGCTTGACAGCCCTAGTTTAATTATATCCATTTACTGGTATGATAAAGTTGTAGTGGTTTTTATTTTTAATTTAGGACAGGAAAATGTCTCTGGGAAGGAAACATCTGTTGTGAAAATATTTGATCCAAATTGTATATATAGGCTCCCTTTATGTTGTTTTAACATTTTAAAAAAAAGTTAGCTGACATAACTCTACAGCTGTGATAAAAAGGTAATAAAATAACCCAGTAAACTATAGCATACAAATATATACACATGCACATACTTAACTCCTTGAGCTGGACCTTACATCCCTAACCCTTTGCAAAGTACACTGAGAGTGAAGGAGTAAAAAGGTCTATAGAAGTGCTAAGTCTTATTTTAAGACGGAAGGTGGTGAACTGGTTTTATTAAAATAAGAAATTAGCCTGAACTGCAGTGTTCTAATCCAAGCATAACAGATATCAGCGTGCTCAAATCGAGGGCACGGTTTGGCCCATTATATAGCTAGGACTATCCTTAATGTTTTTAGATCTGGATAAGAATTCAAACTGTCTGCAAATCAGGGAATTGCATAGATAAAGGAGTTGGATTTAGGACAATCTCCTGTTAAAATATGAATCCACTGAGCAATCTTCCATAATTATAACCTGAGGTGAACATTTCCTCAATACAGAAAACAATAATAAAAGAATCAATCTGGAATTTCAGATGAATGGAAAGTATTTTTACTGTTTTTCATATTCTCTTTTAGTTAGTAAACAGAAAATTCTTATTTATCTGAAGGAGTTTAATTTCATGCACACTATTTCACAGTCTGACTAACCTATTTCTAGATGCATAAAACTGTCTGCTGCTGGAGCTCAGGAAATACATTGGGATTTGTAGATTCCACCTTCAACATAAAATAAATTTACACTGCATAACATGTTATGTTTTCATTTCTATTTTCTGGTAATGCCCACATGGAACATAAAGGATAACGGAACAAGCTGGATAAAATAATATATGGTAACTTCCCTGAACAGTTGAAAATCTAGTGTGACAGGCAACAAGTGAGTTACAAACAAGTAGGAAGGAACAGAAAGTGAGATGCATTGCAATTATGCACTCAAACTGGATAAAGGAATACACTATTTGTATGTTGAAACCACATTACAAACATTTCCTGAGAAGTTTTATGTTCTTCTTTATTGATTCACTCTTCATTGTAAAGTAGACATACAACTGTGGAGTCTTTGGAGTTATACACTGATCTTCTTTGATTAGCCACGACAATACTAGAGGCAATTGAATTTTCCATGATCCTCAGAAAGACTATTCAGAAAACTATCACTGTGGCCGACAGGAAAAATTAAAAAAACCCACAAAGCATCTGCTTCAAATATGTTAGCTACCCAATAAAGAAGTACCTAAATTGGTTACAGATAATTCACAGCTACACGGCCAGGCAAGATAACAGAAACAGAACTCCAGTCCAAGAGGTGGCTCGGATACATTTCTGGATCTGAAAAAACTTCTGATTTGAACAGACTGGAAGTATGCCATAGAGTACAGAAAGGAGAAGGATGATGGAAACTAAAGATACTGAGAGAGGAAATTTCATTTCTACAAGATCCTGCAATGAAATTAACCCAACTCCCAGTCTTCGGCACCAACATTTGGCATGGAGCAGGAGACATTGCAGCAGCAGCAGCAGAAGCTGGGGCCAGATAGATGCAGAGTTCGCTCACTTTCGACTTGGCTGTGCGTGTGAGTAGGGCACGGGGAGAGGACAGCTAGAAGGAGTAACGCCTAACATTGCCAAGAGGCTGGTTTCTATAAGTAGCTTTCAAATGGGGGAGTAAGCTTGGGAAAGTTGCACACCCTAGTTAGAGGGAGCTCACTTTGGACTTTGTCATTAAGAGGGCCAATGCCAAGAAGGGGAAAAGGAAGGCGACCCGAACCCCGATTACAGGGCGGTCACCCTTCCTTCACAAAAATCCTACTTCCTTGAAACAAGGGGAAGGAAGTCACAAACGTGAAAATGTCTGGAAATGAACAGGTCAGGGAGTCTCCCGTTACCAAGGAATCCTCCATCCCTCACCAACACCCTTCCCGACTTACCTGTCTACCCCACCAAGAACATTACAACTTTAGACCCCCTGCCCTCTTCCAAAACAGACATCCCTTACTTCTTACTCAGTCCTGTTAATAGGGTTAGTTGCACCCACGTGCAAGATCCAGCACCACAACACGTGTACCTACGCCACCAGATCACCAACAGCTGTCATGAAGGACAGCTCTTTCCATCGCTTCAAACGCAGTCTAAAAATATAACCTCACTCTACCAGCCAAGAGACCAAAGGCCTGGAACCACGTACGAAACTCTCCCAATCAAGAGAGTAAACACTACAACAACCAGCAGTATGTTTTATTCTGCGCAGGAAAGAAAGGGTCAAAGCTGAGGTTGGTGGGGCAGTGTTAATTGGGCAGGGCAAGAGGAAATGAGGAAGGATTACATGGAAATAAGGAGCTGAAAGGAGCCCCCGCTCCCCACCTCACCTGTTCATTTCCAGACCTGGGAACATTTGGATGGTTTGGGGGATTTCTTGGCTTTTTTGGAAAAAGGGTCGAATTTCTCACGGCCTCCACCATCCCCTTACAGCCGCCCCTTCGCCACACCATGTTACATCGGAGCCCGGCTTGAATTCAAGAGGTCACAAATACGATTGGACTGCAAATTTCAAAAAAGCCAAGGAGAAATCACTTCTCGGGCAGTTTACTAGGACTAAGAGAAAAAGAGAGAGGCGCAACCCTTCTTAAAGGGTGCTCCCTCAGCCACAGGCACCTAAAAGCCCCACTGGTTTAAGAGGGAGAGGGAGAAGACCTTACCACCTGCTTACAGGGCGGGTCCTTCTACCTGGCATATCAAAGCGACCTGTGGCTAAAGCAGCATGATAAAGCAGACCCAAACCCTCCTTACAGGGTGGTCCTTAAGCCAGGGGCATTACATTAGGCCAGAGGCTAAAGCGCTGAAAAGGAGAGACCTCCATTCCGCTCAGTAGAGGGTGGTCTCTTTGCCCAGCAAGTGCCAGCGGCCCAAAAGAGGCTAGAAAGGGGAGACCTGACGCCTGCTTACAGGGAGAGGTCAACGGCACAGGGCATTTTAAAGGCTAGCTCCTAAAGAGCTGAAACCCCCAGAGAGCGCGCTACCCTTCCTAAAGGGAGGTCCCTCAGGCACAGGCACGGAAAGGCCCCACTGGTTTAAGAGGGAGAGGGAGAAGGAGAAGACCTTACACCCTGCTTACAGGGCGGTCCTTTTGCCTGGCATGTCCAAGTGACCTGTGGCTAAAGCAGCATGGCAAAGCAGAGCCAAACCCTGATTACAGGGTGGTCCTTAAGCATGGGCCAGAGCCTAGAGTGGAGAAAAGGAGAGACCTCCATTCCCTCAGGAGAGGGTGGTCTCTCTTTGCCCAGCAAGTGCCAGCGGCCCAGGACAGGCTAGAAAGGGGAGACCTGAACCCTTCTTACAGGGAGAGGTCAAAGGCACAGGGCATTTTAACGGCTAGCTCCTAAAGAGCGGAAACCCACAGAGAGACCGCTACCCTTTTTAAAGGGGGTCCTTCAGCCTTAGCTACCTTATGGACCCCTCAAGCCTTTTTCCTTGGAAGGGATGGACCTTGATCCCTGTTTACAGGGAGGTCCTTTTACCTGGCACCTCAACGGGGAGGACGCTTAAGTGGAAGTCACGAGTCCCCATTACGGGGAGGCCCGTGTGTGCAAGGTGTGTGTCCTTTTTCCGTGGCTTCTGCTTCCATTCTCTTTTCCTGCCGTTTCTTTGGTGCTTCTCTGTCTTCTTGTCCATTTTCTCTTTTGAGTTGCTAGAGAGAGAGCGAAAAGAGGAGAAGCAAGGTGAGGCGTGGGCTCCGTACACACGACTAACTACCACATCAGTTCAGATCAAATGGACAAGGCCCCTCCTTGAAATTAGCCTACCTCCCCGTCCTGGGCACCAACCTGTGGCATGGAGCAGGAGACCTTGTAGTAGCAGCAGCAGCAGAAGCCGGGGCCAGCTAGATGCAGAGTTCGCTCGCTTTCGACTTGGCTGTGCGTGTGCGTAGGGCATGGGGAGAGGACAGCTAGAAGGAGTAACGCCTAACATTGCCAAGAGGCTGGTTTCTATAAGTAGCTTTCAAATGGGGGAGTAAGCTTGGGAAAGTTGCACACCCTAGTTAGAGGGAGCTCACTTTGGACTTTGTCATTAAGAGGGCCAATGCCAGGAGGGGGAAAAGGAAGGAGACCCGAACCCCGATTACAGGGCGGTCACCCTTCCTTCACAAAAACCCTACTTCCTTGAAACAAGGGGAAGGAAGTCACAAACGTGAAAATGTCTGGAAATGAAAAGGTCAGGGAGTCTCCCATTACCAAGGAATCCTCCATCCCTCACCAACACCCTTCCCGACTTACCTGTCTACCCCACCAAGAACATTACAACTTTGGACCCCCTGCTCTCTTCGAAAACAGACATCCCTTACTTCTTACTCAGTCCTGTTAATAGGGTTAGTTGCACCCACGTGCAAGATCCAGCACCACAACACGTGTACCTACGCCACCAGATCACCAACAGCTGTCATGAAGGACAGCTCTTTCCATCGCTTCAAACGCAGTCTAAAAATATAACCTCACTCTACCAGCCAAGAGAGCAAAGGCCTGGAACCACGTACGAAACTCTCCCAATCAAGAGAGTAAACACTACAACAACCAGCAGTATGTTTTATTCTGCGCAGGAAAGAAAGGGTCAAAGCTGAGGTTGGTGGGGCAGTGGTAATTGGGCAGGGCAAGAGGAAATGAGGAAGGATTACATGGAAATAAGGAGCTGAAAGGAGCCCCCGCTCCCCCACCTCACCTGTTCATTTCCAGACCTGGGAACATTTGGATGGTTTGGGGGATTTCTTGGCTTTTTTGGAAAAAGGGTCGAATTTCTCACGGCCTCCACCATCCCCTTACAGCCGCCCCTTCGCCACACCATGTTACGTCGGAGCCCGGCTTGAATTCAAGAGGTCACAAATACGATTGGACTGCAAATTTCAAAAAAGCCAAGGAGAAATCACTTCTCGGGCAGTTTACTAGGACTAAGAGAAAAAGAGAGAGGCGCAACCCTTCTTAAAGGGTGCTCCCTCAGCCACAGGCACCTAAAAGCCCCACTGGTTTAAGAGGGAGAGGGAGAAGACCTTACCACCTGCTTACAGGGCGGGTCCTTCTGCCTGGCATGTCAAAGCAACCTGTGGCTAAAGCAGCATGATAAAGCAGACCCAAACCCTCCTTACAGGGTGGTTCTTAAGCCAGGGGCATTACATTAGGCCAGAGGCTAAAGCGCTGAAAAGGAGAGACCTCCATTCCGCTCAGTAGAGGGTGGTCTCTTTGCCCAGCAAGTGCCAGCGGCCCAAAAGAGGCTAGAAAGGGGAGACCTGACGCCTGCTTACAGGGAGAGGTCAACGGCACAGGGCATTTTAAAGGCTAGCTCCTAAAGAGCGGAAACCCACAGAGAGACCGCTACCCTTCCTAAAGGGAGGTCCCTCAGGCACAGGCACGGAAAGGCCCCACTGGTTTAAGAGGGAGAGGGAGAAGACCTTACACCCTGCTTACAGGGCGGTCCTTTTGCCTGGCATGTCCAAGTGACCTGTGGCCAAAGCAGCATGGCAAAGCAGAGCCAAACCCTGATTACAGGGTGGTCCTTAAGCATGGGCCAGAGCCTAGAGTGGAGAAAAGGAGAGACCTCCATTCCCTCAGGAGAGGGTGGTCTCTCTTTGCCCAGCAAGTGCCAGCGGCCCAGGACAGGCTAGAAAGGGGAGACCTGAACCCTTCTTACAGGGAGAGGTCAAAGGCACAGGGCATTTTAACGGCTAGCTCCTAAAGAGCGGAAACCCACAGAGAGACCGCTACCCTTTTTAAAGGGGGTCCTTCAGCCTTAGCTACCTTATGGACCCCTCAAGCCTTTTTCCTTGGAAGGGATGGACCTTGATCCCTGTTTACAGGGAGGTCCTTTTACCTGGCACCTCAACGGGGAGGACGCTTAAGTGGAAGTCATGAGTCCCCATTACGGGGAGGCCCGTGTGTGCAAGGTGTGTGTCCTTTTTCCGTGGCTTCTGCTTCCATTCTCTTTTCCTGCCGTTTCTTTGGTGCTTCTCTGTCTTCTTGTCCATTTTCTCTTTTGAGTTGCTAGAGAGAGAACGAAAAGAGGAGAAGCAAGGTGAGGCGTGGGCTCCGTACACACGACTAACTACCACATCAGTTCAGATCAAATGGACAAGGCCCCTCCTTGAAATTAGCCGACCTCCCCGTCCTGGGCACCAACCTGTGGCATGGAGCAGGAGACCTTGTAGTAGCAGCAGCAGCAGAAGCCGGGGCCAGCTAGATGCAGAGTTCGCTCGCTTTCGACTTGGCTGTGCGTGTGCGTAGGGCATGGGGAGAGGACAGCTAGAAGGAGTAACGCCTAACATTGCCAAGAGGCTGGTTTCTATAAGTAGCTTTCAAATGGGGGAGTAAGCTTGGGAAAGTTGCACACCCTAGTTAGAGGGAGCTCACTTTGGACTTTGTCATTAAGAGGGCCAATGCCAAGAGGGGGAAAAGGAAGGCGACCCGAACCCCGATTACAGGGCGGTCACCCTTCCTTCACAAAAACCCTACTTCCTTGAAACAAGGGGAAGGAAGTCACAAACGTGAAAATGTCTGGAAATGAACAGGTCAGGGAGTCTCCCATTACCAAGGAATCCTCCATCCCTCACCAACACCCTTCCCGACTTACCTGTCTACCCCACCAAGAACATTACAACTTTGGACCCCCTGCTCTCTTCGAAAACAGACATCCCTTACTTCTTACTCAGTCCTGTTAATAGGGTTAGTTGCACCCACGTGCAAGATCCAGCACCACAACACGTGTACCTACGCCACCAGATCACCAACAGCTGTCATGAAGGACAGCTCTTTCCATCGCTTCAAACGCAGTCTAAAAATATAACCTCACTCTACCAGCCAAGAGAGCAAAGGCCTGGAACCACGTACGAAACTCTCCCAATCAAGAGAGTAAACACTACAACAACCAGCAGTATGTTTTATTCTGCGCAGGAAAGAAAGGGTCAAAGCTGAGGTTGGTGGGGCAGTGGTAATTGGGCAGGGCAAGAGGAAATGAGGAAGGATTACATGGAAATAAGGAGCTGAAAGGAGCCCCCGCTCCCCCACCTCACCTGTTCATTTCCAGACCTGGGAACATTTGGATGGTTTGGGGGATTTCTTGGCTTTTTTGGAAAAAGGGTCGAATTTCTCACGGCCTCCACCATCCCCTTACAGCCGCCCCTTCGCCACACCATGTTACGTCGGAGCCCGGCTTGAATTCAAGAGGTCACAAATACGATTGGACTGCAAATTTCAAAAAAGCCAAGGAGAAATCACTTCTCGGGCAGTTTACTAGGACTAAGAGAAAAAGAGAGAGGCGCAACCCTTCTAAAAGGGTGCTCCCTCAGCCACAGGCACCTAAAAGCCCCACTGGTTTAAGAGGGAGAGGGAGAAGACCTTACCACCTGCTTACAGGGCGGGTCCTTCTGCCTGGCATGTCAAAGCAACCTGTGGCTAAAGCAGCATGATAAAGCAGACCCAAACCCTCCTTACAGGGTGGTCCTTAAGCCAGGGGCATTACATTAGGCCAGAGGCTAAAGCGCTGAAAAGGAGAGACCTCCATTCCGCTCAGTAGAGGGTGGTCTCTTTGCCCAGCAAGTGCCAGCGGCCCAAAAGAGGCTAGAAAGGGGAGACCTGACGCCTGCTTACAGGGAGAGGTCAACGGCACAGGGCATTTTAAAGGCTAGCTCCTAAAGAGCTGAAACCCCCAGAGAGCGCGCTACCCTTCCTAAAGGGAGGTCCCTCAGGCACAGGCACGGAAAGGCCCCACTGGTTTAAGAGGGAGAGGGAGAAGACCTTACACCCTGCTTACAGGGCGGTCCTTTTGCCTGGCATGTCCAAGTGACCTGTGGCCAAAGCAGCATGGCAAAGCAGAGCCAAACCCTGATTACAGGGTGGTCCTTAAGCATGGGCCAGAGCCTAGAGTGGAGAAAAGGAGAGACCTCCATTCCCTCAGGAGAGGGTGGTCTCTCTTTGCCCAGCAAGTGCCAGCGGCCCAGGACAGGCTAGAAAGGGGAGACCTGAACCCTTCTTACAGGGAGAGGTCAAAGGCACAGGGCATTTTAACGGCTAGCTCCTAAAGAGCGGAAACCCACAGAGAGACCGCTACCCTTTTTAAAGGGGGTCCTTCAGCCTTAGCTACCTTATGGACCCCTCAAGCCTTTTTCCTTGGAAGGGATGGACCTTGATCCCTGTTTACAGGGAGGTCCTTTTACCTGGCACCTCAACGGGGAGGACGCTTAAGTGGAAGTCACGAGTCCCCATTACGGGGAGGCCCGTGTGTGCAAGGTGTGTGTCCTTTTTCCGTGGCTTCTGCTTCCATTCTCTTTTCCTGCCGTTTCTTTGGTGCTTCTCTGTCTTCTTGTCCATTTTCTCTTTTGAGTTGCTAGAGAGAGAGCGAAAAGAGGAGAAGCAAGGTGAGGCGTGGGCTCCGTACACACGACTAACTACCACATCAGTTCAGATCAAATGGACAAGGCCCCTCCTTGAAATTAGCCGACCTCCCCGTCCTGGGCACCAACCTGTGGCATGGAGCAGGAGACCTTGTAGTAGCAGCAGCAGCAGAAGCCGGGGCCAGCTAGATGCAGAGTTCGCTCGCTTTCGACTTGGCTGTGCGTGTGCGTAGGGCATGGGGAGAGGACAGCTAGAAGGAGTAACGCCTAACATTGCCAAGGGGCTGGTTTCTATAAGTAGCTTTCAAATGGGGGAGTAAGCTTGGGAAAGTTGCACACCCTAGTTAGAGGGAGCTCACTTTGGACTTTGTCATTAAGAGGGCCAATGCCAAGAGGGGGAAAAGGAAGGCGACCCGAACCCCGATTACAGGGCGGTCACCCTTCCTTCACAAAAACCCTACTTCCTTGAAACAAGGGGAAGGAAGTCACAAACGTGAAAATGTCTGGAAATGAACAGGTCAGGGAGTCTCCCATTACCAAGGAATCCTCCATCCCTCACCAACACCCTTCCCGACTTACCTGTCTACCCCACCAAGAACATTACAACTTTGGACCCCCTGCTCTCTTCGAAAACAGACATCCCTTACTTCTTACTCAGTCCTGTTAATAGGGTTAGTTGCACCCACGTGCAAGATCCAGCACCACAACACGTGTACCTACGCCACCAGATCACCAACAGCTGTCATGAAGGACAGCTCTTTCCATCGCTTCAAACGCAGTCTAAAAATATAACCTCACTCTACCAGCCAAGAGAGCAAAGGCCTGGAACCACGTACGAAACTCTCCCAATCAAGAGAGTAAACACTACAACAACCAGCAGTATGTTTTATTCTGCGCAGGAAAGAAAGGGTCAAAGCTGAGGTTGGTGGGGCAGTGGTAATTGGGCAGGGCAAGAGGAAATGAGGAAGGATTACATGGAAATAAGGAGCTGAAAGGAGCCCCCGCTCCCCCACCTCACCTGTTCATTTCCAGACCTGGGAACATTTGGATGGTTTGGGGGATTTCTTGGCTTTTTTGGAAAAAGGGTCGAATTTCTCACGGCCTCCACCATCCCCTTACAGCCGCCCCTTCGCCACACCATGTTACGTCGGAGCCCGGCTTGAATTCAAGAGGTCACAAATACGATTGGACTGCAAATTTCAAAAAAGCCAAGGAGAAATCACTTCTCGGGCAGTTTACTAGGACTAAGAGAAAAAGAGAGAGGCGCAACCCTTCTAAAAGGGTGCTCCCTCAGCCACAGGCACCTAAAAGCCCCACTGGTTTAAGAGGGAGAGGGAGAAGACCTTACCACCTGCTTACAGGGCGGGTCCTTCTGCCTGGCATGTCAAAGCAACCTGTGGCTAAAGCAGCATGATAAAGCAGACCCAAACCCTCCTTACAGGGTGGTCCTTAAGCCAGGGGCATTACATTAGGCCAGAGGCTAAAGCGCTGAAAAGGAGAGACCTCCATTCCGCTCAGTAGAGGGTGGTCTCTTTGCCCAGCAAGTGCCAGCGGCCCAAAAGAGGCTAGAAAGGGGAGACCTGAAGCCTGCTTACAGGGAGAGGTCAACGGCACAGGGCATTTTAAAGGCTAGCTCCTAAAGAGCTGAAACCCCCAGAGAGCGCGCTACCCTTCCTAAAGGGAGGTCCCTCAGGCACAGGCACGGAAAGGCCCCACTGGTTTAAGAGGGAGAGGGAGAAGACCTTACACCCTGCTTACAGGGCGGTCCTTTTGCCTGGCATGTCCAAGTGACCTGTGGCCAAAGCAGCATGGCAAAGCAGAGCCAAACCCTGATTACAGGGTGGTCCTTAAGCATGGGCCAGAGCCTAGAGTGGAGAAAAGGAGAGACCTCCATTCCCTCAGGAGAGGGTGGTCTCTCTTTGCCCAGCAAGTGCCAGCGGCCCAGGACAGGCTAGAAAGGGGAGACCTGAACCCTTCTTACAGGGAGAGGTCAAAGGCACAGGGCATTTTTACGGCTAGCTCCGAAAGAGCGGAAACCCACAGAGAGACCGCTACCCTTTTTAAAGGGGGTCCTTCAGCCTTAGCTACCTTATGGACCCCTCAAGACTTTTTCCTTGGAAGGGATGGACCTTGATCCCTGTTTACAGGGAGGTCCTTTTACCTGGCACCTCAACGGGGAGGACGCTTAAGTGGAAGTCACGAGTCCCCATTACGGGGAGGCCCGTGTGTGCAAGGTGTGTGTCCTTTTTCCGTGGCTTCTGCTTCCATTCTCTTTTCCTGCCGTTTCTTTGGTGCTTCTCTGTCTTCTTGTCCATTTTCTCTTTTGAGTTGCTAGAGAGAGAGCGAAAAGAGGAGAAGCAAGGTGAGGCGTGGGCTCCGTACACACGACTAACTACCACATCAGTTCAGATCAAATGGACAAGGCCCCTCCTTGAAATTAGCCGACCTCCCCGTCCTGGGCACCAACCTGTGGCATGGAGCAGGAGACCTTGTAGTAGCAGCAGCAGCAGAAGCCGGGGCCAGCTAGATGCAGAGTTCGCTCGCTTTCGACTTGGCTGTGCGTGTGCGTAGGGCATGGGGAGAGGACAGCTAGAAGGAGTAACGCCTAACATTGCCAAGAGGCTGGTTTCTATAAGTAGCTTTCAAATGGGGGAGTAAGCTTGGGAAAGTTGCACACCCTAGTTAGAGGGAGCTCACTTTGGACTTTGTCATTAAGAGGGCCAATGCCAAGAGGGGGAAAAGGAAGGCGACCCGAACCCCGATTACAGGGCGGTCACCCTTCCTTCACAAAAACCCTACTTCCTTGAAACAAGGGGAAGGAAGTCACAAACGTGAAAATGTCTGGAAATGAACAGGTCAGGGAGTCTCCCATTACCAAGGAATCCTCCATCCCTCACCAACACCCTTCCCGACTTACCTGTCTACCCCACCAAGAACATTACAACTTTGGACCCCCTGCTCTCTTCGAAAACAGACATCCCTTACTTCTTACTCAGTCCTGTTAATAGGGTTAGTTGCACCCACGTGCAAGATCCAGCACCACAACACGTGTACCTACGCCACCAGATCACCAACAGCTGTCATGAAGGACAGCTCTTTCCATCGCTTCAAACGCAGTCTAAAAATATAACCTCACTCTACCAGCCAAGAGAGCAAAGGCCTGGAACCACGTACGAAACTCTCCCAATCAAGAGAGTAAACACTACAACAACCAGCAGTATGTTTTATTCTGCGCAGGAAAGAAAGGGTCAAAGCTGAGGTTGGTGGGGCAGTGGTAATTGGGCAGGGCAAGAGGAAATGAGGAAGGATTACATGGAAATAAGGAGCTGAAAGGAGCCCCCGCTCCCCCACCTCACCTGTTCATTTCCAGACCTGGGAACATTTGGATGGTTTGGGGGATTTCTTGGCTTTTTTGGAAAAAGGGTCGAATTTCTCACGGCCTCCACCATCCCCTTACAGCCGCCCCTTCGCCACACCATGTTACGTCGGAGCCCGGCTTGAATTCAAGAGGTCACAAATACGATTGGACTGCAAATTTCAAAAAAGCCAAGGAGAAATCACTTCTCGGGCAGTTTACTAGGACTAAGAGAAAAAGAGAGAGGCGCAACCCTTCTAAAAGGGTGCTCCCTCAGCCACAGGCACCTAAAAGCCCCACTGGTTTAAGAGGGAGAGGGAGAAGACCTTACCACCTGCTTACAGGGCGGGTCCTTCTGCCTGGCATGTCAAAGC
The DNA here is from genome assembly GCF_025201925.1 of Gopherus flavomarginatus. NCBI lineage: Eukaryota > Metazoa > Chordata > Testudines > Testudinidae > Gopherus > Gopherus flavomarginatus. Next base: position 12,659,279 of record NC_066621.1, on the reverse strand, counting down.
AACCTGTGGCTAAAGCAGCATGATAAAGCAGACCCAAACCCTCCTTACAGGGTGGTCCTTAAGCCAGGGGCATTACATTAGGCCAGAGGCTAAAGCGCTGAAAAGGAGAGACCTCCATTCCGCTCAGTAGAGGGTGGTCTCTTTGCCCAGCAAGTGCCAGCGGCCCAAAAGAGGCTAGAAAGGGGAGACCTGACGCCTGCTTACAGGGAGAGGTCAACGGCACAGGGCATTTAAAGGCTAGCTCCTAAAGAGCTGAAACCCCCAGAGAGCGCGCTACCCTTCCTAAAGGGAGGTCCCTCAGGCACAGGCACGGAAAGGCCCCACTGGTTTAAGAGGGAGAGGGAGAAGACCTTACACCCTGCTTACAGGGCGGTCCTTTTGCCTGGCATGTCCAAGTGACCTGTGGCTAAAGCAGCATGGCAAAGCAGAGCCAAACCCTGATTACAGGGTGGTCCTTAAGCATGGGCCAGAGCCTAGAGTGGAGAAAAGGAGAGACCTCCATTCCCTCAGGAGAGGGTGGTCTCTCTTTGCCCAGCAAGTGCCAGCGGCCCAGGACAGGCTAGAAAGGGGAGACCTGAACCCTTCTTACAGGGAGAGGTCAAAGGCACAGGGCATTTTAACGGCTAGCTCCTAAAGAGCGGAAACCCACAGAGAGACCGCTACCCTTTTTAAAGGGGGTCCTTCAGCCTTAGCTACCTTATGGACCCCTCAAGCCTTTTTCCTTGGAAGGGATGGACCTTGATCCCTGTTTACAGGGAGGTCCTTTTACCTGGCACCTCAACGGGGAGGACGCTTAAGTGGAAGTCACGAGTCCCCATTACGGGGAGGCCCGTGTGTGCAAGGTGTGTGTCCTTTTTCCGTGGCTTCTGCTTCCATTCTCTTTTCCTGCCGTTTCTTTGGTGCTTCTCTGTCTTCTTGTCCATTTTCTCTTTTGAGTTGCTAGAGAGAGAGCGAAAAGAGGAGAAGCAAGGTGAGGCGTGGGCTCCGTACACACGACTAACTACCACATCAGTTCAGATCAAATGGACAAGGCCCCTCCTTGAAATTAGCCTACCTCCCCGTCCTGGGCACCAACCTGTGGCATGGAGCAGGAGACCTTGTAGTAGCAGCAGCAGCAGAAGCCGGGGCCAGCTAGATGCAGAGTTCGCTCGCTTTCGACTTGGCTGTGCGTGTGCGTAGGGCATGGGGAGAGGACAGCTAGAAGGAGTAACGCCTAACATTGCCAAGAGGCTGGTTTCTATAAGTAGCTTTCAAATGGGGGAGTAAGCTTGGGAAAGTTGCACACCCTAGTTAGAGGGAGCTCACTTTGGACTTTGTCATTAAGAGGGCCAATGCCAAGAGGGGGAAAAGGAAGGCGACCCGAACCCCGATTACAGGGCGGTCACCCTTCCTTCACAAAAACCCTACTTCCTTGAAACAAGGGGAAGGAAGTCACAAACGTGAAAATGTCTGGAAATGAACAGGTCAGGGAGTCTCCCATTACCAAGGAATCCTCCATCCCTCACCAACACCCTTCCCGACTTACCTGTCTACCCCACCAAGAACATTACAACTTTGGACCCCCTGCTCTCTTCGAAAACAGACATCCCTTACTTCTTACTCAGTCCTGTTAATAGGGTTAGTTGCACCCACGTGCAAGATCCAGCACCACAACACGTGTACCTACGCCACCAGATCACCAACAGCTGTCATGAAGGACAGCTCTTTCCATCGCTTCAAACGCAGTCTAAAAATATAACCTCACTCTACCAGCCAAGAGAGCAAAGGCCTGGAACCACGTACGAAACTCTCCCAATCAAGAGAGTAAACACTACAACAACCAGCAGTATGTTTTATTCTGCGCAGGAAAGAAATGGTCAAAGCTGAGGTTGGTGGGGCAGTGGTAATTGGGCAGGGCAAGAGGAAATGAGGAAGGATTACATGGAAATAAGGAGCTGAAAGGAGCCCCCGCTCCCCCACCTCACCTGTTCATTTCCAGACCTGGGAACATTTGGATGGTTTGGGGGATTTCTTGGCTTTTTTGGAAAAAGGGTCGAATTTCTCACGGCCTCCACCATCCCCTTACAGCCGCCCCTTCGCCACACCATGTTACGTCGGAGCCCGGCTTGAATTCAAGAGGTCACAAATACGATTGGACTGCAAATTTCAAAAAAGCCAAGGAGAAATCACTTCTCGGGCAGTTTACTAGGACTAAGAGAAAAAGAGAGAGGCGCAACCCTTCTTAAAGGGTGCTCCCTCAGCCACAGGCACCTAAAAGCCGCACTGGTTTAAGAGGGAGAGGGAGAAGACCTTACCACCTGCTTACAGGGTGGGTCCTTCTGCCTGGCATGTCAAAGCAACCTGTGGCTAAAGCAGCATGATAAAGCAGACCCAAACCCTCCTTACAGGGTGGTCCTTAAGCCAGGGGCATTACATTAGGCCAGAGGCTAAAGCGCTGAAAAGGAGAGACCTCCATTCCGCTCAGTAGAGGGTGGTCTCTTTGCCCAGCAAGTGCCAGCGGCCCAAAAGAGGCTAGAAAGGGGAGACCTGACGCCTGCTTACAGGGAGAGGTCAACGGCACAGGGCATTTTAAAGGCTAGCTCCTAAAGAGCGGAAACCCACAGAGAGACCGCTACCCTTCCTAAAGGGAGGTCCCTCAGGCACAGGCACGGAAAGGCCCCACTGGTTTAAGAGGGAGAGGGAGAAGACCTTACACCCTGCTTACAGGGCGGTCCTTTTGCCTGGCATGTCCAAGTGACCTGTGGCTAAAGCAGCATGGCAAAGCAGAGCCAAACCCTGATTACAGGGTGGTCCTTAAGCATGGGCCAGAGCCTAGAGTGGAGAAAAGGAGAGACCTCCATTCCCTCAGGAGAGGGTGGTCTCTCTTTGCCCAGCAAGTGCCAGCGGCCCAGGACAGGCTAGAAAGGGGAGACCTGAACCCTTCTTACAGGGAGAGGTCAAAGGCACAGGGCATTTTAACGGCTAGCTCCTAAAGAGCGGAAACCCACAGAGAGACCGCTACCCTTTTTAAAGGGGGTCCTTCAGCCTTAGCTACCTTATGGACCCCTCAAGCCTTTTTCCTTGGAAGGGATGGACCTTGATCCCTGTTTACAGGGAGGTCCTTTTACCTGGCACCTCAACGGGGAGGACGCTTAAGTGGAAGTCACGAGTCCCCATTACGGGGAGGCCCGTGTGTGCAAGGTGTGTGTCCTTTTTCCGTGGCTTCTGCTTCCATTCTCTTTTCCTGCCGTTTCTTTGGTGCTTCTCTGTCTTCTTGTCCATTTTCTCTTTTGAGTTGCTAGAGAGAGAGCGAAAAGAGGAGAAGCAAGGTGAGGCGTGGGCTCCGTACACACGACTAACTACCACATCAGTTCAGATCAAATGGACAAGGCCCCTCCTTGAAATTAGCCTACCTCCCCGTCCTGGGCACCAACCTGTGGCATGGAGCAGGAGACCTTGTAGTAGCAGCAGCAGCAGAAGCCGGGGCCAGCTAGATGCAGAGTTCGCTCGCTTTCGACTTGGCTGTGCGTGTGCGTAGGGCATGGGGAGAGGACAGCTAGAAGGAGTAACGCCTAACATTGCCAAGAGGCTGGTTTCTATAAGTAGCTTTCAAATGGGGGAGTAAGCTTGGGAAAGTTGCACACCCTAGTTAGAGGGAGCTCACTTTGGACTTTGTCATTAAGAGGGCCAATGCCAAGAGGGGGAAAAGGAAGGCGACCCGAACCCCGATTACAGGGCGGTCACCCTTCCTTCACAAAAACCCTACTTCCTTGAAACAAGGGGAAGGAAGTCACAAACGTGAAAATGTCTGGAAATGAACAGGTCAGGGAGTCTCCCATTACCAAGGAATCCTCCATCCCTCACCAACACCCTTCCCGACTTACCTGTCTACCCCACCAAGAACATTACAACTTTGGACCCCCTGCTCTCTTCGAAAACAGACATCCCTTACTTCTTACTCAGTCCTGTTAATAGGGTTAGTTGCACCCACGTGCAAGATCCAGCACCACAACACGTGTACCTACGCCACCAGATCACCAACAGCTGTCATGAAGGACAGCTCTTTCCATCGCTTCAAACGCAGTCTAAAAATATAACCTCACTCTACCAGCCAAGAGAGCAAAGGCCTGGAACCACGTACGAAACTCTCCCAATCAAGAGAGTAAACACTACAACAACCAGCAGTATGTTTTATTCTGCGCAGGAAAGAAAGGGTCAAAGCTGAGGTTGGTGGGGCAGTGGTAATTGGGCAGGGCAAGAGGAAATGAGGAAGGATTACATGGAAATAAGGAGCTGAAAGGAGCCCCCGCTCCCCCACCTCACCTGTTCATTTCCAGACCTGGGAACATTTGGATGGTTTGGGGGATTTCTTGGCTTTTTTGGAAAAAGGGTCGAATTTCTCACGGCCTCCACCATCCCCTTACAGCCGCCCCTTCGCCACACCATGTTACGTCGGAGCCCGGCTTGAATTCAAGAGGTCACAAATACGATTGGACTGCAAATTTCAAAAAAGCCAAGGAGAAATCACTTCTCGGGCAGTTTACTAGGACTAAGAGAAAAAGAGAGAGGCGCAACCCTTCTAAAAGGGTGCTCCCTCAGCCACAGGCACCTAAAAGCCCCACTGGTTTAAGAGGGAGAGGGAGAAGACCTTACCACCTGCTTACAGGGCGGGTCCTTCTGCCTGGCATGTCAAAGCAACCTGTGGCTAAAGCAGCATGATAAAGCAGACCCAAACCCTCCTTACAGGGTGGTCCTTAAGCCAGGGGCATTACATTAGGCCAGAGGCTAAAGCGCTGAAAAGGAGAGACCTCCATTCCGCTCAGTAGAGGGTGGTCTCTTTGCCCAGCAAGTGCCAGCGGCCCAAAAGAGGCTAGAAAGGGGAGACCTGAAGCCTGCTTACAGGGAGAGGTCAACGGCACAGGGCATTTTAAAGGCTAGCTCCTAAAGAGCTGAAACCCCCAGAGAGCGCGCTACCCTTCCTAAAGGGAGGTCCCTCAGGCACAGGCACGGAAAGGCCCCACTGGTTTAAGAGGGAGAGGGAGAAGACCTTACACCCTGCTTACAGGGCGGTCCTTTTGCCTGGCATGTCCAAGTGACCTGTGGCTAAAGCAGCATGGCAAAGCAGAGCCAAACCCTGATTACAGGGTGGTCCTTAAGCATGGGCCAGAGCCTAGAGTGGAGAAAAGGAGAGACCTCCATTCCCTCAGGAGAGGGTGGTCTCTCTTTGCCCAGCAAGTGCCAGCGGCCCAGGACAGGCTAGAAAGGGGAGACCTGAACCCTTCTTACAGGGAGAGGTCAAAGGCACAGGGCATTTTTACGGCTAGCTCCGAAAGAGCGGAAACCCACAGAGAGACCGCTACCCTTTTTAAAGGGGGTCCTTCAGCCTTAGCTACCTTATGGACCCCTCAAGCCTTTTTCCTTGGAAGGGATGGACCTTGATCCCTGTTTACAGGGAGGTCCTTTTACCTGGCACCTCAACGGGGAGGACGCTTAAGTGGAAGTCACGAGTCCCCATTACGGGGAGGCCCGTGTGTGCAAGGTGTGTGTCCTTTTTCCGTGGCTTCTGCTTCCATTCTCTTTTCCTGCCGTTTCTTTGGTGCTTCTCTGTCTTCTTGTCCATTTTCTCTTTTGAGTTGCTAGAGAGAGAGCGAAAAGAGGAGAAGCAAGGTGAGGCGTGGGCTCCGTACACACGACTAACTACCACATCAGTTCAGATCAAATGGACAAGGCCCCTCCTTGAAATTAGCCGACCTCCCCGTCCTGGGCACCAACCTGTGGCATGGAGCAGGAGACCTTGTAGTAGCAGCAGCAGCAGAAGCCGGGGCCAGCTAGATGCAGAGTTCGCTCGCTTTCGACTTGGCTGTGCGTGTGCGTAGGGCATGGGGAGAGGACAGCTAGAAGGAGTAACGCCTAACATTGCCAAGAGGCTGGTTTCTATAAGTAGCTTTCAAATGGGGGAGTAAGCTTGGGAAAGTTGCACACCCTAGTTAGAGGGAGCTCACTTTGGACTTTGTCATTAAGAGGGCCAATGCCAAGAGGGGGAAAAGGAAGGCGACCCGAACCCCGATTACAGGGCGGTCACCCTTCCTTCACAAAAACCCTACTTCCTTGAAACAAGGGGAAGGAAGTCACAAACGTGAAAATGTCTGGAAATGAACAGGTCAGGGAGTCTCCCATTACCAAGGAATCCTCCATCCCTCACCAACACCCTTCCCGACTTACCTGTCTACCCCACCAAGAACATTACAACTTTGGACCCCCTGCTCTCTTCGAAAACAGACATCCCTTACTTCTTACTCAGTCCTGTTAATAGGGTTAGTTGCACCCACGTGCAAGATCCAGCACCACAACACGTGTACCTACGCCACCAGATCACCAACAGCTGTCATGAAGGACAGCTCTTTCCATCGCTTCAAACGCAGTCTAAAAATATAACCTCACTCTACCAGCCAAGAGAGCAAAGGCCTGGAACCACGTACGAAACTCTCCCAATCAAGAGAGTAAACACTACAACAACCAGCAGTATGTTTTATTCTGCGCAGGAAAGAAAGGGTCAAAGCTGAGGTTGGTGGGGCAGTGGTAATTGGGCAGGGCAAGAGGAAATGAGGAAGGATTACATGGAAATAAGGAGCTGAAAGGAGCCCCCGCTCCCCCACCTCACCTGTTCATTTCCAGACCTGGGAACATTTGGATGGTTTGGGGGATTTCTTGGCTTTTTTGGAAAAAGGGTCGAATTTCTCACGGCCTCCACCATCCCCTTACAGCCGCCCCTTCGCCACACCATGTTACGTCGGAGCCCGGCTTGAATTCAAGAGGTCACAAATACGATTGGACTGCAAATTTCAAAAAAGCCAAGGAGAAATCACTTCTCGGGCAGTTTACTAGGACTAAGAGAAAAAGAGAGAGGCGCAACCCTTCTAAAAGGGTGCTCCCTCAGCCACAGGCACCTAAAAGCCCCACTGGTTTAAGAGGGAGAGGGAGAAGACCTTACCACCTGCTTACAGGGCGGGTCCTTCTGCCTGGCATGTCAAAGCAACCTGTGGCTAAAGCAGCATGATAAAGCAGACCCAAACCCTCCTTACAGGGTGGTCCTTAAGCCAGGGGCATTACATTAGGCCAGAGGCTAAAGCGCTGAAAAGGAGAGACCTCCATTCCGCTCAGTAGAGGGTGGTCTCTTTGCCCAGCAAGTGCCAGCGGCCCAAAAGAGGCTAGAAAGGGGAGACCTGACGCCTGCTTACAGGGAGAGGTCAACGGCACAGGGCATTTTAAAGGCTAGCTCCTAAAGAGCGGAAACCCACAGAGAGACGCGCTACCCTTCCTAAAGGGAGGTCCCTCAGGCACAGGCACGGAAAGGCCCCACTGGTTTAAGAGGGAGAGGGAGAAGACCTTACACCCTGCTTACAGGGCGGTCCGTTTTGCCTGGCATGTCCAAGTGACCTGTGGCTAAAGCAGCATGGCAAAGCAGAGCCAAACCCTGATTACAGGGTGGTCCTTAAGCATGGGCCAGAGCCTAGAGTGGAGAAAAGGAGAGACCTCCATTCCCTCAGGAGAGGGTGGTCTCTCTTTGCCCAGCAAGTGCCAGCGGCCCAGGACAGGCTAGAAAGGGGAGACCTGAACCCTTCTTACAGGGAGAGGTCAAAGGCACAGGGCATTTTAACGGCTAGCTCCTAAAGAGCGGAAACCCACAGAGAGACCGCTACCCTTTTTAAAGGGGGTCCTTCAGCCTTAGCTACCTTATGGACCCCTCAAGCCTTTTTCCTTGGAAGGGATGGACCTTGATCCCTGTTTACAGGGAGGTCCTTTTACCTGGCACCTCAACGGGGAGGACGCTTAAGTGGAAGTCACGAGTCCCCATTACGGGGAGGCCCGTGTGTGCAAGGTGTGTGTCCTTTTTCCGTGGCTTCTGCTTCCATTCTCTTTTCCTGCCGTTTCTTTGGTGCTTCTCTGTCTTCTTGTCCATTTTCTCTTTTGAGTTGCTAGAGAGAGAGCGAAAAGAGGAGAAGCAAGGTGAGGCGTGGGCTCCGTACACACGACTAACTACCACATCAGTTCAGATCAAATGGACAAGGCCCCTCCTTGAAATTAGCCGACCTCCCCGTCCTGGGCACCAACCTGTGGCATGGAGCAGGAGACCTTGTAGTAGCAGCAGCAGCAGAAGCCGGGGCCAGCTAGATGCAGAGTTCGCTCGCTTTCGACTTGGCTGTGCGTGTGCGTAGGGCATGGGGAGAGGACAGCTAGAAGGAGTAACGCCTAACATTGCCAAGAGGCTGGTTTCTATAAGTAGCTTTCAAATGGGGGAGTAAGCTTGGGAAAGTTGCACACCCTAGTTAGAGGGAGCTCACTTTGGACTTTGTCATTAAGAGGGCCAATGCCAAGAGGGGGAAAAGGAAGGCGACCCGAACCCCGATTACAGGGCGGTCACCCTTCCTTCACAAAAACCCTACTTCCTTGAAACAAGGGGAAGGAAGTCACAAACGTGAAAATGTCTGGAAATGAACAGGTCAGGGAGTCTCCCATTACCAAGGAATCCTCCATCCCTCACCAACACCCTTCCCGACTTACCTGTCTACCCCACCAAGAACATTACAACTTTGGACCCCCTGCTCTCTTCGAAAACAGACATCCCTTACTTCTTACTCAGTCCTGTTAATAGGGTTAGTTGCACCCACGTGCAAGATCCAGCACCACAACACGTGTACCTACGCCACCAGATCACCAACAGCTGTCATGAAGGACAGCTCTTTCCATCGCTTCAAACGCAGTCTAAAAATATAACCTCACTCTACCAGCCAAGAGAGCAAAGGCCTGGAACCACGTACGAAACTCTCCCAATCAAGAGAGTAAACACTACAACAACCAGCAGTATGTTTTATTCTGCGCAGGAAAGAAAGGGTCAAAGCTGAGGTTGGTGGGGCAGTGGTAATTGGGCAGGGCAAGAGGAAATGAGGAAGGATTACATGGAAATAAGGAGCTGAAAGGAGCCCCCGCTCCCCCACCTCACCTGTTCATTTCCAGACCTGGGAACATTTGGATGGTTTGGGGGATTTCTTGGCTTTTTTGGAAAAAGGGTCGAATTTCTCACGGCCTCCACCATCCCCTTACAGCCGCCCCTTCGCCACACCATGTTACGTCGGAGCCCGGCTTGAATTCAAGAGGTCACAAATACGATTGGACTGCAAATTTCAAAAAAGCCAAGGAGAAATCACTTCTCGGGCAGTTTACTAGGACTAAGAGAAAAAGAGAGAGGCGCAACCCTTCTAAAAGGGTGCTCCCTCAGCCACAGGCACCTAAAAGCCCCACTGGTTTAAGAGGGAGAGGGAGAAGACCTTACCACCTGCTTACAGGGCGGGTCCTTCTGCCTGGCATGTCAAAGCAACCTGTGGCTAAAGCAGCATGATAAAGCAGACCCAAACCCTCCTTACAGGGTGGTCCTTAAGCCAGGGGCATTACATTAGGCCAGAGGCTAAAGCGCTGAAAAGGAGAGACCTCCATTCCGCTCAGTAGAGGGTGGTCTCTTTGCCCAGCAAGTGCCAGCGGCCCAAAAGAGGCTAGAAAGGGGAGACCTGACGCCTGCTTACAGGGAGAGGTCAACGGCACAGGGCATTTTAAAGGCTAGCTCCTAAAGAGCTGAAACCCCCAGAGAGCGCGCTACCCTTCCTAAAGGGAGGTCCCTCAGGCACAGGCACGGAAAGGCCCCACTGGTTTAAGAGGGAGAGGGAGAAGACCTTACACCCTGCTTACAGGGCGGTCCTTTTGCCTGGCATGTCCAAGTGACCTGTGGCCAAAGCAGCATGGCAAAGCAGAGCCAAACCCTGATTACAGGGTGGTCCTTAAGCATGGGCCAGAGCCTAGAGTGGAGAAAAGGAGAGACCTCCATTCCCTCAGGAGAGGGTGGTCTCTCTTTGCCCAGCAAGTGCCAGCGGCCCAGGACAGGCTAGAAAGGGGAGACCTGAACCCTTCTTACAGGGAGAGGTCAAAGGCACAGGGCATTTTTACGGCTAGCTCCGAAAGAGCGGAAACCCACAGAGAGACCGCTACCCTTTTTAAAGGGGGTCCTTCAGCCTTAGCTACCTTATGGACCCCTCAAGCCTTTTTCCTTGGAAGGGATGGACCTTGATCCCTGTTTACAGGGAGGTCCTTTTACCTGGCACCTCAACGGGGAGGACGCTTAAGTGGAAGTCACGAGTCCCCATTACGGGGAGGCCCGTGTGTGCAAGGTGTGTGTCCTTTTTCCGTGGCTTCTGCTTCCATTCTCTTTTCCTGCCGTTTCTTTGGTGCTTCTCTGTCTTCTGGTCCATTTTCTCTTTTGAGTTGCTAGAGAGAGAGCGAAAAGAGGAGAAGCAAGGTGAGGCGTGGGCTCCGTACACACGACTAACTACCACATCAGTTCAGATCAAATGGACAAGGCCCCTCCTTGAAATTAGCCTACCTCCCCGTCCTGGGCACCAACCTGTGGCATGGAGCAGGAGACCTTGTAGTAGCAGCAGCAGCAGAAGCCAGGGCCAGCTAGATGCAGAGTTCGCTCGCTTTCGACTTGGCTGTGCGTGTGCGTAGGGCATGGGGAGAGGACAGCTAGAAGGAGTAACGCCTAACATTGCCAAGAGGCTGGTTTCTATAAGTAGCTTTCAAATGGGGGAGTAAGCTTGGGAAAGTTGCACACCCTAGTTAGAGGGAGCTCACTTTGGACTTTGTCATTAAGAGGGCCAATGCCAAGAGGGGGAAAAGGAAGGCGACCCGAACCCCGATTACAGGGCGGTCACCCTTCCTTCACAAAAACCCTACTTCCTTGAAACAAGGGGAAGGAAGTCACAAACGTGAAAATGTCTGGAAATGAACAGGTCAGGGAGTCTCCCATTACCAAGGAATCCTCCATCCCTCACCAACACCCTTCCCGACTTACCTGTCTACCCCACCAAGAACATTACAACTTTGGACCCCCTGCTCTCTTCGAAAACAGACATCCCTTACTTCTTACTCAGTCCTGTTAATAGGGTTAGTTGCACCCACGTGCAAGATCCAGCACCACAACACGTGTACCTACGCCACCAGATCACCAACAGCTGTCATGAAGGACAGCTCTTTCCATCGCTTCAAACGCAGTCTAAAAATATAACCTCACTCTACCAGCCAAGAGAGCAAAGGCCTGGAACCACGTACGAAACTCTCCCAATCAAGAGAGTAAACACTACAACAACCAGCAGTATGTTTTATTCTGCGCAGGAAAGAAAGGGTCAAAGCTGAGGTTGGTGGGGCAGTGGTAATTGGGCAGGGCAAGAGGAAATGAGGAAGGATTACATGGAAATAAGGAGCTGAAAGGAGCCCCCGCTCCCCCACCTCACCTGTTCATTTCCAGACCTGGGAACATTTGGATGGTTTGGGGGATTTCTTGGCTTTTTTGGAAAAAGGGTCGAATTTCTCACGGCCTCCACCATCCCCTTACAGCCGCCCCTTCGCCACACCATGTTACGTCGGAGCCCGGCTTGAATTCAAGAGGTCACAAATACGATTGGACTGCAAATTTCAAAAAAGCCAAGGAGAAATCACTTCTCGGGCAGTTTACTAGGACTAAGAGAAAAAGAGAGAGGCGCAACCCTTCTAAAAGGGTGCTCCCTCAGCCACAGGCACCTAAAAGCCCCACTGGTTTAAGAGGGAGAGGGAGAAGACCTTACCACCTGCTTACAGGGCGGGTCCTTCTGCCTGGCATGTCAAAGCAACCTGTGGCTAAAGCAGCATGATAAAGCAGACCCAAACCCTCCTTACAAGGGTGGTCCTTAAGCCAGGGGCATTACATTAGGCCAGAGGCTAAAGCGCTGAAAAGGAGAGACCTCCATTCCCTCAGGAGAGGGTGGTCTCTCTTTGCCCAGCAAGTGCCAGCGGCCCAGGACAGGCTAGAAAGGGGAGACCTGACGCCTGCTTACAGGGAGAGGTCAACGGCACAGGGCATTTTAAAGGCTAGCTCCTAAAGAGCTGAAACCCCCAGAGAGCGCGCTACCCTTCCTAAAGGGAGGTCCCTCAGGCACAGGCACGGAAAGGCCCCACTGGTTTAAGAGGGAGAGGGAGAAGACCTTACACCCTGCTTACAGGGCGGTCCTTTTGCCTGGCATGTCCAAGTGACCTGTGGCCAAAGCAGCATGGCAAAGCAGAGCCAAACCCTGATTACAGGGTGGTCCTTAAGCATGGGCCAGAGCCTAGAGTGGAGAAAAGGAGAGACCTCCATTCCCTCAGGAGAGGGTGGTCTCTCTTTGCCCAGCAAGTGCCAGCGGCCCAGGACAGGCTAGAAAGGGGAGACCTGAACCCTTCTTACAGGGAGAGGTCAAAGGCACAGGGCATTTTTAACGGCTAGCTCCTAAAGAGCGGAAACCCACAGAGAGACCGCTACCCTTTTTAAAGGGGGTCCTTCAGCCTTAGCTACCTTATGGACCCCTCAAGCCTTTTTCCTTGGAAGGGATGGACCTTGATCCCTGTTTACAGGGAGGTCCTTTTACCTGGCACCTCAACGGGGAGGACGCTTAAGTGGAAGTCACGAGTCCCCATTACGGGGAGGCCCGTGTGTGCAAGGTGTGTGTCCTTTTTCCGTGGCTTCTGCTTCCATTCTCTTTTCCTGCCGTTTCTTTGGTGCTTCTCTGTCTTCTTGTCCATTTTCTCTTTTGAGTTGCTAGAGAGAGAGCGAAAAGAGGAGAAGCAAGGTGAGGCGTGGGCTCCGTACACACGACTAACTACCACATCAGTTCAGATCAAATGGACAAGGCCCCTCCTTGAAATTAGCCTACCTCCCCGTCCTGGGCACCAACCTGTGGCATGGAGCAGGAGACCTTGTAGTAGCAGCAGCAGCAGAAGCCGGGGCCAGCTAGATGCAGAGTTCGCTCGCTTTCGACTTGGCTGTGCGTGTGCGTAGGGCATGGGGAGAGGACAGCTAGAAGGAGTAACGCCTAACATTGCCAAGAGGCTGGTTTCTATAAGTAGCTTTCAAATGGGGGAGTAAGCTTGGGAAAGTTGCACACCCTAGTTAGAGGGAGCTCACTTTGGACTTTGTCATTAAGAGGGCCAATGCCAAGAGGGGGAAAAGGAAGGCGACCCGAACCCCGATTACAGGGCGGTCACCCTTCCTTCACAAAAACCCTACTTCCTTGAAACAAGGGGAAGGAAGTCACAAACGTGAAAATGTCTGGAAATGAACAGGTCAGGGAGTCTCCCATTACCAAGGAATCCTCCATCCCTCACCAACACCCTTCCCGACTTACCTGTCTACCCCACCAAGAACATTACAACTTTGGACCCCCTGCTCTCTTCGAAAACAGACATCCCTTACTTCTTACTCAGTCCTGTTAATAGGGTTAGTTGCACCCACGTGCAAGATCCAGCACCACAACACGTGTACCTACGCCACCAGATCACCAACAGCTGTCATGAAGGACAGCTCTTTCCATCGCTTCAAACGCAGTCTAAAAATATAACCTCACTCTACCAGCCAAGAGAGCAAAGGCCTGGAACCACGTACGAAACTCTCCCAATCAAGAGAGTAAACACTACAACAACCAGCAGTATGTTTTATTCTGCGCAGGAAAGAAAGGGTCAAAGCTGAGGTTGGTGGGGCAGTGGTAATTGGGCAGGGCAAGAGGAAATGAGGAAGGATTACATGGAAATAAGGAGCTGAAAGGAGCCCCCGCTCCCCCACCTCACCTGTTCATTTCCAGACCTGGGAACATTTGGATGGTTTGGGGGATTTCTTGGCTTTTTTGGAAAAAGGGTCGAATTTCTCACGGCCTCCACCATCCCCTTACAGCCGCCCCTTCGCCACACCATGTTACGTCGGAGCCCGGCTTGAATTCAAGAGGTCACAAATACGATTGGACTGCAAATTTCAAAAAAGCCAAGGAGAAATCACTTCTCGGGCAGTTTACTAGGACTAAGAGAAAAAGAGAGAGGCGCAACCCTTCTAAAAGGGTGCTCCCTCAGCCACAGGCACCTAAAAGCCCCACTGGTTTAAGAGGGAGAGGGAGAAGACCTTACCACCTGCTTACAGGGCGGGTCCTTCTGCCTGGCATGTCAAAGCAACCTGTGGCTAAAGCAGCATGATAAAGCAGACCCAAACCCTCCTTACAGGGTGGTCCTTAAGCCAGGGGCATTACATTAGGCCAGAGGCTAAAGCGCTGAAAAGGAGAGACCTCCATTCCGCTCAGTAGAGGGTGGTCTCTTTGCCCAGCAAGTGCCAGCGGCCCAAAAGAGGCTAGAAAGGGGAGACCTGACGCCTGCTTACAGGGAGAGGTCAACGGCACAGGGCATTTTAAAGGCTAGCTCCTAAAGAGCTGAAACCCCCAGAGAGCGCGCTACCCTTCCTAAAGGGAGGTCCCTCAGGCACAGGCACGGAAAGGCCCCACTGGTTTAAGAGGGAGAGGGAGAAGACCTTACACCCTGCTTACAGGGCGGTCCTTTTGCCTGGCATGTCCAAGTGACCTGTGGCCAAAGCAGCATGGCAAAGCAGAGCCAAACCCTGATTACAGGGTGGTCCTTAAGCATGGGCCAGAGCCTAGAGTGGAGAAAAGGAGAGACCTCCATTCCCTCAGGAGAGGGTGGTCTCTCTTTGCCCAGCAAGTGCCAGCGGCCCAGGACAGGCTAGAAAGGGGAGACCTGAACCCTTCTTACAGGGAGAGGTCAAAGGCACAGGGCATTTTTAACGGCTAGCTCCTAAAGAGCGGAAACCCACAGAGAGACCGCTACCCTTTTTAAAGGGGGTCCTTCAGCCTTAGCTACCTTATGGACCCCTCAAGCCTTTTTCCTTGGAAGGGATGGACCTTGATCCCTGTTTACAGGGAGGTCCTTTTACCTGGCACCTCAACGGGGAGGACGCTTAAGTGGAAGTCACGAGTCCCCATTACGGGGAGGCCCGTGTGTGCAAGGTGTGTGTCCTTTTTCCGTGGCTTCTGCTTCCATTCTCTTTTCCTGCCGTTTCTTTGGTGCTTCTCTGTCTTCTTGTCCATTTTCTCTTTTGAGTTGCTAGAGAGAGAGCGAAAAGAGGAGAAGCAAGGTGAGGCGTGGGCTCCGTACACACGACTAACTACCACATCAGTTCAGATCAAATGGACAAGGCCCCTCCTTGAAATTAGCCGACCTCCCCGTCCTGGGCACCAACCTGTGGCATGGAGCAGGAGACCTTGTAGTAGCAGCAGCAGCAGAAGCCGGGGCCAGCTAGATGCAGAGTTCGCTCGCTTTCGACTTGGCTGTGCGTGTGCGTAGGGCATGGGGAGAGGACAGCTAGAAGGAGTAACGCCTAACATTGCCAAGAGGCTGGTTTCTATAAGTAGCTTTCAAATGGGGGAGTAAGCTTGGGAAAGTTGCACACCCTAGTTAGAGGGAGCTCACTTTGGACTTTGTCATTAAGAGGGCCAATGCCAAGAGGGGGAAAAGGAAGGCGACCCGAACCCCGATTACAGGGCGGTCACCCTTCCTTCACAAAAACCCTACTTCCTTGAAACAAGGGGAAGGAAGTCACAAACGTGAAAATGTCTGGAAATGAACAGGTCAGGGAGTCTCCCATTACCAAGGAATCCTCCATCCCTCACCAACACCCTTCCCGACTTACCTGTCTACCCCACCAAGAACATTACAACTTTGGACCCCCTGCTCTCTTCGAAAACAGACATCCCTTACTTCTTACTCAGTCCTGTTAATAGGGTTAGTTGCACCCACGTGCAAGATCCAGCACCACAACACGTGTACCTACGCCACCAGATCACCAACAGCTGTCATGAAGGACAGCTCTTTCCATCGCTTCAAACGCAGTCTAAAAATATAACCTCACTCTACCAGCCAAGAGAGCAAAGGCCTGGAACCACGTACGAAACTCTCCCAATCAAGAGAGTAAACACTACAACAACCAGCAGTATGTTTTATTCTGCGCAGGAAAGAAAGGGTCAAAGCTGAGGTTGGTGGGGCAGTGGTAATTGGGCAGGGCAAGAGGAAATGAGGAAGGATTACATGGAAATAAGGAGCTGAAAGGAGCCCCCGCTCCCCCACCTCACCTGTTCATTTCCAGACCTGGGAACATTTGGATGGTTTGGGGGATTTCTTGGCTTTTTTGGAAAAAGGGTCGAATTTCTCACGGCCTCCACCATCCCCTTACAGCCGCCCCTTCGCCACACCATGTTACGTCGGAGCCCGGCTTGAATTCAAGAGGTCACAAATACGATTGGACTGCAAATTTCAAAAAAGCCAAGGAGAAATCACTTCTCGGGCAGTTTACTAGGACTAAGAGAAAAAGAGAGAGGCGCAACCCTTCTAAAAGGGTGCTCCCTCAGCCACAGGCACCTAAAAGCCCCACTGGTTTAAGAGGGAGAGGGAGAAGACCTTACCACCTGCTTACAGGGCGGGTCCTTCTGCCTGGCATGTCAAAGCAACCTGTGGCTAAAGCAGCATGATAAAGCAGACCCAAACCCTCCTTACAAGGGTGGTCCTTAAGCCAGGGGCATTACATTAGGCCAGAGGCTAAAGCGCTGAAAAGGAGAGACCTCCATTCCGCTCAGTAGAGGGTGGTCTCTTTGCCCAGCAAGTGCCAGCGGCCCAAAAGAGGCTAGAAAGGGGAGACCTGACGCCTGCTTACAGGGAGAGGTCAACGACACAGGGCATTTTAAAGGCTAGCTCCTAAAGAGCTGAAACCCCCAGAGCGCGCTACCCTTCCTAAAGGGAGGTCCCTCAGGCACAGGCACGGAAAGGCCCCACTGGTTTAAGAGGGAGAGGGAGAAGACCTTACACCCTGCTTACAGGGCGGTCCTTTTGCCTGGCATGTCCAAGTGACCTGTGGCCAAAGCAGCATGGCAAAGCAGAGCCAAACCCTGATTACAGGGTGGTCCTTAAGCATGGGCCAGAGCCTAGAGTGGAGAAAAGGAGAGACCTCCATTCCCTCAGGAGAGGGTGGTCTCTCTTTGCCCAGCAAGTGCCAGCGGCCCAGGACAGGCTAGAAAGGGGAGACCTGAACCCTTCTTACAGGGAGAGGTCAAAGGCACAGGGCATTTTAACGGCTAGCTCCTAAAGAGCGGAAACCCACAGAGAGACCGCTACCCTTTTTAAAGGGGGTCCTTCAGCCTTAGCTACCTTATGGACCCCTCAAGCCTTTTTCCTTGGAAGGGATGGACCTTGATCCCTGTTTACAGGGAGGTCCTTTTACCTGGCACCTCAACGGGGAGGACGCTTAAGTGGAAGTCACGAGTCCCCATTACGGGGAGGCCCGTGTGTGCAAGGTGTGTGTCCTTTTTCCGTGGCTTCTGCTTCCATTCTCTTTTCCTGCCGTTTCTTTGGTGCTTCTCTGTCTTCTTGTCCATTTTCTCTTTTGAGTTGCTAGAGAGAGAGCGAAAAGAGGAGAAGCAAGGTGAGGCGTGGGCTCCGTACACACGACTAACTACCACATCAGTTCAGATCAAATGGACAAGGCCCCTCCTTGAAATTAGCCTACCTCCCCGTCCTGGGCACCAACCTGTGGCATGGAGCAGGAGACCTTGTAGTAGCAGCAGCAGCAGAAGCCGGGGCCAGCTAGATGCAGAGTTCGCTCGCTTTCGACTTGGCTGTGCGTGTGCGTAGGGCATGGGGAGAGGACAGCTAGAAGGAGTAACGCCTAACATTGCCAAGAGGCTGGTTTCTATAAGTAGCTTTCAAATGGGGGAGTAAGCTTGGGAAAGTTGCACACCCTAGTTAGAGGGAGCTCACTTTGGACTTTGTCATTAAGAGGGCCAATGCCAAGAGGGGGAAAAGGAAGGCGACCCGAACCCCGATTACAGGGCGGTCACCCTTCCTTCACAAAAACCCTACTTCCTTGAAACAAGGGGAAGGAAGTCACAAACGTGAAAATGTCTGGAAATGAACAGGTCAGGGAGTCTCCCATTACCAAGGAATCCTCCATCCCTCACCAACACCCTTCCCGACTTACCTGTCTACCCCACCAAGAACATTACAACTTTGGACCCCCTGCTCTCTTCGAAAACAGACATCCCTTACTTCTTACTCAGTCCTGTTAATAGGGTTAGTTGCACCCACGTGCAAGATCCAGCACCACAACACGTGTACCTACGCCACCAGATCACCAACAGCTGTCATGAAGGACAGCTCTTTCCATCGCTTCAAACGCAGTCTAAAAATATAACCTCACTCTACCAGCCAAGAGAGCAAAGGCCTGGAACCACGTACGAAACTCTCCCAATCAAGAGAGTAAACACTACAACAACCAGCAGTATGTTTTATTCTGCGCAGGAAAGAAAGGGTCAAAGCTGAGGTTGGTGGGGCAGTGGTAATTGGGCAGGGCAAGAGGAAATGAGGAAGGATTACATGGAAATAAGGAGCTGAAAGGAGCCCCCGCTCCCCCACCTCACCTGTTCATTTCCAGACCTGGGAACATTTGGATGGTTTGGGGGATTTCTTGGCTTTTTTGGAAAAAGGGTCGAATTTCTCACGGCCTCCACCATCCCCTTACAGCCGCCCCTTCGCCACACCATGTTACGTCGGAGCCCGGCTTGAATTCAAGAGGTCACAAATACGATTGGACTGCAAATTTCAAAAAAGCCAAGGAGAAATCACTTCTCGGGCAGTTTACTAGGACTAAGAGAAAAAGAGAGAGGCGCAACCCTTCTTAAAGGGTGCTCCCTCAGCCACAGGCACCTAAAAGCCCCACTGGTTTAAGAGGGAGAGGGAGAAGACCTTACCACCTGCTTACAGGGCGGGTCCTTCTGCCTGGCATGTCAAAGCAACCTGTGGCTAAAGCAGCATGATAAAGCAGACCCAAACCCTCCTTACAGGGTGGTCCTTAAGCCAGGGGCATTACATTAGGCCAGAGGCTAAAGCGCTGAAAAGGAGAGACCTCCATTCCGCTCAGTAGAGGGTGGTCTCTTTGCCCAGCAAGTGCCAGCGGCCCAAAAGAGGCTAGAAAGGGGAGACCTGACGCCTGCTTACAGGGAGAGGTCAACGGCACAGGGCATTTTAAAGGCTAGCTCCTAAAGAGCTGAAACCCCCAGAGAGCGCGCTACCCTTCCTAAAGGGAGGTCCCTCAGGCACAGGCACGGAAAGGCCCCACTGGTTTAAGAGGGAGAGGGAGAAGACCTTACACCCTGCTTACAGGGCGGTCCTTTTGCCTGGCATGTCCAAGTGACCTGTGGCCAAAGCAGCATGGCAAAGCAGAGCCAAACCCTGATTACAGGGTGGTCCTTAAGCATGGGCCAGAGCCTAGAGTGGAGAAAAGGAGAGACCTCCATTCCCTCAGGAGAGGGTGGTCTCTCTTTGCCCAGCAAGTGCCAGCGGCCCAGGACAGGCTAGAAAGGGGAGACCTGAACCCTTCTTACAGGGAGAGGTCAAAGGCACAGGGCATTTTAACGGCTAGCTCCTAAAGAGCGGAAACCCACAGAGAGACCGCTACCCTTTTTAAAGGGGGTCCTTCAGCCTTAGCTACCTTATGGACCCCTCAAGCCTTTTTCCTTGGAAGGGATGGACCTTGATCCCTGTTTACAGGGAGGTCCTTTTACCTGGCACCTCAACGGGGAGGACGCTTAAGTGGAAGTCACGAGTCCCCATTACGGGGAGGCCCGTGTGTGCAAGGTGTGTGTCCTTTTTCCGTGGCTTCTGCTTCCATTCTCTTTTCCTGCCGTTTCTTTGGTGCTTCTCTGTCTTCTTGTCCATTTTCTCTTTTGAGTTGCTAGAGAGAGAGCGAAAAGAGGAGAAGCAAGGTGAGGCGTGGGCTCCGTACACACGACTAACTACCACATCAGTTCAGATCAAATGGACAAGGCCCCTCCTTGAAATTAGCCTACCTCCCCGTCCTGGGCACCAACCTGTGGCATGGAGCAGGAGACCTTGTAGTAGCAGCAGCAGCAGAAGCCGGGGCCAGCTAGATGCAGAGTTCGCTCGCTTTCGACTTGGCTGTGCGTGTGCGTAGGGCATGGGGAGAGGACAGCTAGAAGGAGTAACGCCTAACATTGCCAAGAGGCTGGTTTCTATAAGTAGCTTTCAAATGGGGGAGTAAGCTTGGGAAAGTTGCACACCCTAGTTAGAGGGAGCTCACTTTGGACTTTGTCATTAAGAGGGCCAATGCCAAGAGGGGGAAAAGGAAGGCGACCCGAACCCCGATTACAGGGCGGTCACCCTTCCTTCACAAAAACCCTACTTCCTTGAAACAAGGGGAAGGAAGTCACAAACGTGAAAATGTCTGGAAATGAACAGGTCAGGGAGTCTCCCATTACCAAGGAATCCTCCATCCCTCACCAACACCCTTCCCGACTTACCTGTCTACCCCACCAAGAACATTACAACTTTGGACCCCCTGCTCTCTTCGAAAACAGACATCCCTTACTTCTTACTCAGTCCTGTTAATAGGGTTAGTTGCACCCACGTGCAAGATCCAGCACCACAACACGTGTACCTACGCCACCAGATCACCAACAGCTGTCATGAAGGACAGCTCTTTCCATCGCTTCAAACGCAGTCTAAAAATATAACCTCACTCTACCAGCCAAGAGAGCAAAGGCCTGGAACCACGTACGAAACTCTCCCAATCAAGAGAGTAAACACTACAACAACCAGCAGTATGTTTAATTCTGCGCAGGAAAGAAAGGGTCAAAGCTGAGGTTGGTGGGGCAGTGGTAATTGGGCAGGGCAAGAGGAAATGAGGAAGGATTACATGGAAATAAGGAGCTGAAAGGAGCCCCCGCTCCCCCACCTCACCTGTTCATTTCCAGACCTGGGAACATTTGGATGGTTTGGGGGATTTCTTGGCTTTTTTGGAAAAAGGGTCGAATTTCTCACGGCCTCCACCATCCCCTTACAGCCGCCCCTTCGCCACACCATGTTACGTCGGAGCCCGGCTTGAATTCAAGAGGTCACAAATACGATTGGACTGCAAATTTCAAAAAAGCCAAAGAGAAATCACTTCTCGGGCAGTTTACTAGGACTAAGAGAAAAAGAGAGAGGCGCAACCCTTCTAAAAGGGTGCTCCCTCAGCCACAGGCACCTAAAAGCCCCACTGGTTTAAGAGGGAGAGGGAGAAGACCTTACCACCTGCTTACAGGGCGGGTCCTTCTGCCTGGCATGTCAAAGCAACCTGTGGCTAAAGCAGCATGATAAAGCAGACCCAAACCCTCCTTACAAGGGTGGTCCTTAAGCCAGGGGCATTACATTAGGCCAGAGGCTAAAGCGCTGAAAAGGAGAGACCTCCATTCCCTCAGGAGAGGGTGGTCTCTCTTTGCCCAGCAAGTGCCAGCGGCCCAGGACAGGCTAGAAAGGGGAGACCTGACGCCTGCTTACAGGGAGAGGTCAACGGCACAGGGCATTTTAAAGGCTAGCTCCTAAAGAGCTGAAACCCCCAGAGAGCGCGCTACCCTTCCTAAAGGGAGGTCCCTCAGGCACAGGCACGGAAAGGCCCCACTGGTTTAAGAGGGAGAGGGAGAAGACCTTACACCCTGCTTACAGGGCGGTCCTTTTGCCTGGCATGTCCAAGTGACCTGTGGCCAAAGCAGCATGGCAAAGCAGAGCCAAACCCTGATTACAGGGTGGTCCTTAAGCATGGGCCAGAGCCTAGAGTGGAGAAAAGGAGAGACCTCCATTCCCTCAGGAGAGGGTGGTCTCTCTTTGCCCAGCAAGTGCCAGCGGCCCAGGACAGGCTAGAAAGGGGAGACCTGAACCCTTCTTACAGGGAGAGGTCAAAGGCACAGGGCATTTTAACGGCTAGCTCCTAAAGAGCGGAAACCCACAGAGAGACCGCTACCCTTTTTAAAGGGGGTCCTTCAGCCTTAGCTACATTATGGACCCCTCAAGCCTTTTTCCTTGGAAGGGATGGACCTTGATCCCTGTTTACAGGGAGGTCCTTTTACCTGGCACCTCAACGGGGAGGACGCTTAAGTGGAAGTCACGAGTCCCCATTACGGGGAGGCCCGTGTGTGCAAGGTGTGTGTCCTTTTTCCGTGGCTTCTGCTTCCATTCTCTTTTCCTGCCGTTTCTTTGGTGCTTCTCTGTCTTCTTGTCCATTTTCTCTTTTGAGTTGCTAGAGAGAGAGAGCGAAAAGAGGAGAAGCAAGGTGAGGCGTGGGCTCCGTACACACGACTAACTACCACATCAGTTCAGATCAAATGGACAAGGCCCCTCCTTGAAATTAGCCCAACTCCCAGTCTTCAGCACCAACCTGTGGCATGGAGCAGGAGACCTTGCAGTTACAGCAGCAGCAGTAGAAGCCGGGGCCAGCTGGATGCAGAGTTCGCTCGCATGTGAGTAGGGCATGGTGACAGGAGAGCTAGAAGGACAAACCCCTAACTCTGCAGAAGGCTGATTTGTATAAGTAGCTTTCAAATGGGTGAGTAAGGTTGGGAAAGTTGCACACCCTAGTTAGAGGGAGCTCACTTTGGATTTTGGCAATAAGAGGGCCAATGCCAAGAGGGGGAAAAGGAAGGCGACCCGAACCCCGATTACAGGGCCGTCACCCTTCCTTCACAAAAATCCTTTCTTCATTAAAGAAGGAGAAAGATGTCACCAACATAAAAATTTCTGGAAATGTTTAAGTAACATAGGAATCCTGCTGATTCTCCCATTAGCAATATAGCTTCCTGACTCCACCAATATGCTTCCGCTATAATTCTAGATGTGAATACCATAACATTTACCTTTACCTTCTTTACAGGGGTGATCATTCTTCTTCTAAAGCTTTGTTTTCCATTCCCTTTTACTTTACTTGATTTGGTTCTTTTATCATCTTGTGCATTTTTGTTATTCTACAGATGGAGAGAGAGAGAGGCGAGGAGATGTAAAAACTTTAGGTTTGGGCTCAGTAGAGAACATAATCCCAATGTAAATTCAGTCATCCTAAGCTCCATTGTGTTTTCCGCCCAGCACCTCCAGCCCAGTGAGCTGAAGCTGCCTCAGGCTTTTCCTGCCCAATGCCTCCTGCCCAGTCAGTGTGAGCTGCCTCAGGGTTTTTCCCGCCCAGTACCTCCAGCCCAGCCAGGGCAAGCCACCTCAGGGCTTTTCTGCCCAGCGCCTCCTGCCCAGTGAGCATGAGCCACCTGAGGGCTGTTCCTCCCAGTGCCTCCTGCCCAGCCTGTGCAATTCGCTTCACAGCTTTTCCCACTCAGCACCTCCCGCCAAGTCAGTGTGAGCCACCTGAGGGCTTTTCCTACCCAGTGCCTCCTGCCCAATCAGTATGAGCCGCCTCAGGGCTTTTCCTGCCCAGTGCCTCCTGCCCAGTCTGCGCAATCCACCTCAGGGCTTTTCCTGCCCTGCATGTCCTGCCCAGTCAGCGCGAGCCACCTGAGCACTTTTCCCGCCTAGTGCCTCTTGCCCAGTCAGTACGAGATGCCTAAGAGCTTTTCCCACCCAGAGCCTCCTGCCCCGCCAGTGCAAGTCCTCTCAGAGCTTTTTGCGCCCAGGGTGTCCTGCCCACCCACTGCGAGTCGCCTCAGGGCTTTTCTGGCCCAGCACCTCCTGCTAAGTCAGTGCGAGCCACCTGAGAGCTTTTCCCAATGAGTGCCTCCTGCCCAATCAGTATGAGCCACCTGAGGAATTTTCCTCCTTGGTGCCTCCTCCCAGTCAGCGCAATCCAACTCAGGACTTTGCCTGATCTGCACGTCCTGCCCAGTCAGCGCGAGCCACGTGAGTGCTTTTCCCACCTAGAGCCTCCTGCCCAGTCAGTACGAGCCGCCTCAGGGCTTTTCCTGCCCAGAGCCTCATGTCCAGCCACTGTGAGTCGCCTCAGGGCTTTTCACACCCAGCAATTCCTGCCCTATCAGCGCGAGGTGCCTGAGGCTTTTCCCGCCCTGCACCTCCTGCCCAGTCAGCATGAGCCACCTGAGCACTTTTCCCTCCCAGTGTCTCCTGCCCAGTCAGCGCAAGCCATCTCAGGGCTTTCCCCACCCAGTGCCCCCTGCCCAGTCAACACGAGGTGCTTGAGGCTTTTCCCACCCAGCACCTTGTGCCCAGTCAGCGTGAGCCACCCGAGGGCTTTTCTCACCCTGTACCTCCTGCCCAGTCCCAGCGCAAAGTGGCTGAGGCTTCTCGCACCCAGGGCCTCCTCCCCAGTCAGCACAGGCTGCCTCATGGCTTTTCCTGCCCAGTCAACTTGAGCCACCTGAGTGCTTTCCCGCCCAGTGCCTCCTGCCTAGCCAGTGCGTGTCACCTCAGAGCTTTTCCCGCCCACGGACTCCTGACCAACCACTGCGAGTTGCCTCAGGGCTTTTTCCGCCCAGTACCACCTGCCCAGTGAGCATGATGTGCCTGAGGCTTTTTCCGCTCTGCACCTCCTGCCAAGTCAGCACGAGCCACCTGAGCGCTTCTCCCGCCTAGTACCTCCTGCCCAGTCAGTTCAAGGTACCTCAGGGCTTTCCCCAACCAGTGCCCCCTGCCCAGTCAACACGAGGTGCCTGAGGTTTTTCCCGCCCAGTGCCTCCTGCTCAGCCAGTATGAGTTGCCTCAGAGCTTTATTTGCCCAGGACCTCATGCCCAGCCACTGAGAGTCGCCTCATGGCATTTTCCATCCAGCACTTCCTGCCCAGTCAGCGTGAGGTGCCTGAGGCTTTTCGCTCCCAGTGCCTCCTGCCCAGTCAGCACAAGCCGTCTCAGGGCTTTCTCCACCCAGTGCCTCCTGCCCAGTCAACACGAGGTGCTTGAGGTTTTTCCCACCCAGCGCCTCGTGCCTAGCCAGTGCGTGTCGCCTCAGAGCTTTTCCCGCCACGGACTCCTGACCAACCACTGTGAGTCGCCTCAAGGCTTTTCCTGCCCAGCACCTCCTACCTAGTGAGCATGAGGTGCCCGAGGCTTTTTCCGCCCTGCACCTCCTGCCTAGTCAGAACGAGCCACCTGAGCGCTTCTCCCGCCTAGTGCCTCCTGCTCAGCCAGTACGAGTTGCCTCAGAGCTTTACCCGCCCAGGGCCTCATGTCCAGCCACTGCAAGTCGCCACAGGACATTTCCCACCCAGCACTTCTGCCTCATCAGCATGAGGTGCCTGAGGCTTTTCCCACCCTGCACCTCCTGCCAAGTTAGCGCAAGCCACCTGAGCGCTTTTCCCATCCACTGCCTCCTGCCTAGCCAGTGCGAGTCGCCTCAGAGCTTATCTCACCCAGGGACTCCTGACCAACCACTGCGAGTCGCCTCAGGGCTTTTCCCACCCAGCACCTCCTGCCCAGTGAGCGTGAGGTGCCTGAGGCTCTTTCCAGCCAGGGTCTCCTGCCCAGCCAGTGCAAGCCACCTCAAGCTTTTTCTGCTCAGTGCCTCATGCCCAGCAAGGGTGAGCAGCCTCAGGGCTCGTCCCACTCAGCGCTTCCTGCCCAGCCAGCATGAGCTACCTGTGGGCTTTCCTACCCAGCACCTCCTGCCCCGTCAGTGTCAGGTGCCTGAGCGCCTTTCCCCACCCAGTGCCCCCTGCCCAGTCAACACAAGCTCCTTGAGGCTTTTCCCACCCAGCGGCTTGTGCCCAGTCAGCGCAAGCCACCTGAGGGCTTTTCCCACGCTGCACCTCCTGCCCAGTCGGCGCGAAATACCTGAGGCTTCTCGCACCCAGTGCCTCCTCTCCAGTCAGCATAAGCTGCCTCAGGGCTTTTCCCGACCAGGGCCTCCTGTACAGTGAGCATGAGGTGCCTGAACCTTTTCCCACTCTGGACCTCCTGCCAAGTTGGCGCGAGCCACCTGAGTGCTTTTCCCGTCCAGTGCCTCCTGCCCAGTCAGCACAAGCCGTCTCAGGGGTTTCCCCACCCAGTGCCTCCTGCCCAGTCAACACGAGCCACCTCAGAGCTTTTCCCACCCAGCGCCTCCTGCCAAGTCAGCTTGAACCACCTGAGGGCTTTCTTGTCCAGTGCCTCTTGTCCAGCCAGTGGAAGTTGTCTCAGGGCTTTTCCTGCCCAGTGCCTCATGCCTAGCCAGTGCGAGTTGCCTCAGAGCTTTTCCCACCCAGGGCCTCCTGTCCAGTGAGCATGAGGTGCCTGAGGCTTTTCCCACCCTGCACCTCCTGCCAAGTTAGAGCGAGCCACCTGAGCGCTTTTCCTGCCCAGTGCCTCCTGCCTAGCCAGTGCGAGTCGCCTCGAGCTTTTCCCACCTAGGGACTCCTGACACGCTGGCTGGGCAGGAGGCACTGGACGGGAAAAGCACTCAGGGATTTTCCCGCCCAGCACCTCCTGTCCAGTGAGTGTGAGGTGCCTGAGGCTCTTTCTGCCCAGGGTCTCCTGCCCAGCCAGTGCAAGCCGCCTCAAGCTTTTTCTGCTCAGTGCCTCATGCCCAGCAAGGGTAAGCGGTCTCAGGGCTCATCCCGCCCAGTGCTTCCTGCCCAGCCAGCGTGAGCTACCTGAGGGCTTTCCCACCCAGTGCCTCCTGCCCAGCCAGTGCGAGTCACCTTAGGGCTTTTCCCGCTCAGCACCTCCTGCCCTGTCAGTGCGCGGTGCCTGAGAGCCTTTCCCCACCCAGTGCCCCCTGCCCAGTAAACACAAACTGCTTGAGGCTTTTCCCACCCAGCAGCTTGTGCCCAGTCACCGCAAGCCACCTGAGGGCTTTTCCCACCCTGTACCTCCTGCCGAGTCAGCACAAAGTGCCTGAGGCTTCTCGCACCCGGTGCCTCCTCCCCAGTCAGCGTAAGCTGCCTCAGGGCTTTTCCTGCCCAGCCAGCGTGAGCCACCTGTGTGCTTTCCCGCCCAGTGCCTCATGCCTAGCGAGTGCGAGTTGCCTCAGAGCTTTTCCCACCCAAGGCCTCCTGTCCAGTGAGAGTGAGGTGCCTGAGGCTTTTCCCACCCTGCATCACCTGCCAAGTTAGCACGAGCCACCTGAGCGCTTTTCCCGCTTAGTGCCTCCTGCCTAGCCAGTGTGAGTCACCTCAGAGCTTTTCCCGCCTAGGGACTCCTGCCCAACCCCTGCGAGTCGCCTCAGGGCTTTTCCTGCCCAGCACCACCTGCCCAGTGAGCGTGAGGTGCCTGAGGCTCTTTCTGCCCAGGGTCTCCTGCCCAGCCAGTGCAAGCTGCCTCAAGCTTTTTCCGCTCAGTGCCTCATGCCCAGCAAGGGTGAGCAGCCTCAGGGCTCGTCCCGCTCAGCGCTTCTTGCCCAGCCAGCGTGAGCTACCTGTGGGCTTTCCTACCCAGCACCTCCTGCCCCGTCAGTGCCAGGTGCCTGAGCGCCTTTCCCCACCCAGTGCCCCCTGCCCAGTCAACACAAGCTCCTTGAGGCTTTTCCCACCCAGCGGCTTGTGCCCAGTCAGCGCAAGCCACCTGAGGGCTTTTCCCACGCTGCACCTCCTGCCCAGTCGGCGCGAAATACCTGAGGCTTCTCGCACCCAGTGCCTCCTCTCCAGTCAGCATAAGCTGCCTCAGGGCTTTTCCCGACCAGGGCCTCCTGTACAGTGAGCGTGAGGTGCCTGAACCTTTTCCCACTCTGGACCTCCTGCCAAGTTGGCGCGAGCCACCTGAGTGCTTTTCCAGTCCAGTGCCTCCTGCCCAGTCAGCACAAGCCGTCTCAGGGGTTTCCCCACCCAGTGCCTCCTGCCCAGTCAACACGAGCCACCTCAGAGCTTTTCCCACCCAGCGCCTCCTGCCAAGTCAGCTTGAACCACCTGAGGGCTTTCTTGTCCAGTGCCTCTTGTCCAGCCAGTGGAAGTTGTCTCAGGGCTTTTCCTGCCCAGTGCCTCATGCCTAGCCAGTGCGAGTTGCCTCAGAGCTTTTCCCACCCAGGGCCTCCTGTCCAGTGAGCATGAGGTGCCTGAGGCTTTTCCCACCCTGCACCTCCTGCCAAGTTAGAGCGAGCCACCTGAGCGCTTTTCCTGCCCAGTGCCTCCTGCCTAGCCAGTGCGAGTCGCCTCGAGCTTTTCCCACCTAGGGATTCTTGACCAACCACTGTGAGTCACCTCAGGGATTTTCCCGCCCAGCACCTCCTGTCCAGTGAGTGTGAGGTGCCTGAGGCTCTTTCTGCCCAGGGTCTCCTGCCCAGCCAGTGCAAGCCGCCTCAAGCTTTTTCTGCTCAGTGCCTCCTGCCCAGCCAGTGCGAGTCACCTTAGGGCTTTTCCCGCTCAGCACCTCCTGCCCTGTCAGTGCGCGGTGCCTGAGAGCCTTTCCCCACCCAGTGCCCCCTGCCCAGTAAACACAAACTGCTTGAGGCTTTTCCCACCCAGCAGCTTGTGCCCAGTCACCGCAAGCCACCTGAGGGCTTTTCCCACCCTGTACCTCCTGCCGAGTCAGCACAAAGTGCCTGAGGCTTCTCGCACCCGGTGCCTCCTCCCCAGTCAGCGTAAGCTGCCTCAGGGCTTTTCCTGCCCAGCCAGCGTGAGCCACCTGTGTGCTTTCCCGCCCAGTGCCTCATGCCTAGCGAGTGCGAGTTGCCTCAGAGCTTTTCCCACCCAAGGCCTCCTGTCCAGTGAGAGTGAGGTGCCTGAGGCTTTTCCCACCCTGCATCACCTGCCAAGTTAGCACGAGCCACCTGAGCGCTTTTCCCGCTTAGTGCCTCCTGCCTAGCCAGTGTGAGTCACCTCAGAGCTTTTCCCGCCTAGGGACTCCTGCCCAACCCCTGCGAGTCGCCTCAGGGCTTTTCCTGCCCAGCACCACCTGCCCAGTGAGCGTGAGGTGCCTGAGGCTCTTTCTGCCCAGGGTCTCCTGCCCAGCCAGTGCAAGCTGCCTCAAGCTTTTTCCGCTCAGTGCCTCATGCCCAGCAAGGGTGAGCAGCCTCAGGGCTCGTCCCGCTCAGCGCTTCTTGCCCAGCCAGCGTGAGCTACCTGAGGGCTTTCCCACCCGGCACCTCCTGCCCCATCAGGGCCAGGTGCCTGAGCACCTTTCCCCACCCAGTGCCCCCTGCCCAGTCAACACAAGCTCCTTGAGGCTTTTCCCACCCAGCGGCTTGTGCTCAGTCAGCGCAAGCCACCTGAGGGCTTTTCCCATGCTGTACCTCCTGCCCAGTCGGCATGAAGTGCCTGAGGCTTCTTGCACCCGGTGCCTCCTCCCCAGTCAGCATAAGCTGCCTCAGGGCTTTTCCTGCCCAGCCAGCATGAGCCACCTGAGGGCTTTCTTGTCCAGTGCCTCCTGCCCAGATAGTGAGAGTCACCTCAGGGCTTTTCCCACCCAGCGCTTCCTGCCTAGTCAGTATGAGTCGCCACAGGGCTTTTCCCGCTCAGCACCTCCTGCCCTGTCAGTGCGCGGTGCCTGAGAGCCTTTCCCCACCCAGTGCCCCCTGCCCAGTAAACACAAACTGCTTGAGGCTTTTCTCACCCAGCACCTCCTGCCCAGTTAGCGCAAGTTGCCTCAGGGCTTTTCCCACCCAGCCAGCATGAGCCACCTGAGGGGTTTTCTGCCCAGTGCCTCCTGCCCAGTCAGCGTGAGCCACCTGAGGGCTTTTCCCACTTAGCGCCTCCTGCCCAGCAGCATGAGCTGCCTCAGAGCTTCTTCAGCCCAGGCAGTGCGAGTCACCTCGGGGTTTTTCCCACCCAGCACTTCCTGCCCAGTCAGCGCAAGCCACCTGAGGGGTTACCCCTGAGTGTCTGCTGCCCAGCCAGTGTGAGCCACCACAGTGTTTCCCGCCTAGCACCTCCTGCCCGATCAGGGCGGGTGTCCTGAGGGCTTTCCCGCCCAGCTCAGGAATGCCTCCACACCCCTTCCATCTTCATCCAGCACTTGTCACAGACCCCGCCCCCAAATCTGAAACAGCCCCTCACTGCACACTGTTCTCAGCATCAGAACCCCACTTGCTGTTATCCCCAGCTCCTCCCAACACCCCATCGCAGTCCCAGGATCCCACCACAACAGAAGTCTCCTCAGTCTCAAAACCCTCTTCATCATACTCCACCACTCATGTCAGTAAGAGAGACCCTAAACAACCATGACCAGAGCCACCAGCATCTATTTAAGGAAAGTAGAAAAACAACTGGTTCTAGTACAGCCACTCTCATTTCAACCCACACCTCACCTCACTGGGCACTCACTCCCAGCCAAACAACCTGCTATCTCTCCTCCACTGCTTAAGAGTTGCCCTAAACTACATTCCCCACTAAGTCACAACCCACCCCCACCACCTCAGCTTAGTCCCTAACACCAAGAACCTCACAGACGTACCATTTAGTAGAAGCTGTTAAACACCTAAGACATGCAGAGCAGCATCTTTACTTTGCGACCTGTCCGGAACAGAAGCCTCTCCATGAATCTCCTTCCAGGCAGGCAGCGTGAGCGGCCTCTTGCCTAGTCAGCACGAGCCTCCTCCTACCCTCCCCACCCGACGCTTCCCGCCCTTCCCACCCAGCACCTCCTGCCCAATCACCACAGGCTGCCTCCTGCCCTAACCATCTGACACCTCCTGCCCAATCACCACAGGCCGCCTCCTGCCCTAACCACCTGACACCTCCTGCCCAGTCAGCACGAGCCGCCTCCTACCCTCCCCACTCGACGCTTCCCAAACTTCCCACCCAGCACCTCCTGCCCAATCACCACAGGCCGCCTCCTGCCCTAACCACCTGACACCTCCTGCCCAGTCAGCACGAGCCGCCTCCTACCCTCCCCACTCGACACTTCCCGAACTTCCCACCCAGCACCTCCTGCCCAATCACCACAGGCCGCCTCCTGCCCTAACCACCTGACACCTCCTGCCCAGTCAGCACGAGCCGCCTCCTACCCTCCCCACTCGACACTTCCCGAACTTCCCACCCAGCACCTCCTGCCCAATCACCACAGGCCGCCTCCTGCCTTTCCCACTTGATGCCTCCTGCCCAGTCAGCACAGGTCGCCTCCTGCCCAGTCAGCACAGGTCACCTCCCGCCTTTCCCACCCGACGCCTTCTGCCCAATCAGCGTGACCCGCCTCTTGCCCAGTCAGCATGAGGTGCCTGAGGCTTTTCCCGCCCTGCACCTCCTGTCCAGTCAGTGCAAACCGCCTCCTGCCCTTCCTGTCTGGTGCCTCCTACCCAATCCGTGCGAATTGCCTCAGTGGTTTTTCTGCCTGGCATCTCCTGCCCAATCAACGCAAGGTGCCACAGGGCTGCCTGCACAACCACTGCTCCTCAGCCAGAGTTTCACCACAGATTGCCTCTCAAATCTGAGTCAGCCCCTCATAGCACCTTGTCTCTGCCCTAGGATGTCCCCATGCTAGAACCCCTGGCTCAATCCCTCCCCCTCATTATATTCATCTTCCATTAGGGTGACCAGATGTCCCAATTTTATAGGGACAGTCTCAATATTTGGGGCTTTGTCTTATATAGGTGCCTATTACCCTCTACCCCCGTCCCGATTATTCACACTTGCTGTCCGTTCACCCTATCTCCCTCCCACTGCACCACCTCAGCCATAGAGATCCCGATCACCATGAGCAGGAACCAACACCAACCTCAGAACCTCCTAGGTCCAGCTAGTTTGGTCACAACCAATGGTCCAAGCAACTCAAATGCACTCTGCTCAGCCCCATGTCCTCTAATTTGGAGGGAGGTAAACGTGCTTCACAAATGGCTTAGTCAGCTTCCCCTTCTGGCTTGGAAACTGCACAGGCCACACCTTGGAGGAAGGGTACAGCCCTAGTTCAGCCCCTTCCCCATTCAGGTCAGAGGTCGTGGGGACTTTGCATGTGCTGCAGAGTAATTGCCCTGGGATTGCATGGGAGTACAAACACAAGAGCCCAGGACATGGCAGTCATAGGCTACAGCCAGAGAAGTTTTGCTCCCTTATTTCTTTGCATAGTTCACATTATTAATAAAATCTTTCTATTGAAGCCAGTCTATTCCTTTTTGCTGATTAGCTTTCTATTGCTAAAGACCACTCTGGTGCTGTCATTGTTATTTATTTCTCATTTATAAATTTATTTATTTATTTTGTGGAAGCTCCTAAGAGCAAGGCCTTCACACATACATACAGTCACACCAAAAAGACAGCCCCAAAGCTTTTATCATCTAAATAATCTGTTCTCCTTTAAACATTTTTCCTTCTATTTTAAATAATAATCTCCTTGAGGCAGACATCCAGGTCTTCCTATATGTTTACAAGATACTGTGCAAAAAAGGAAAGACTGTAGACCATATGCCTCGCTACCAGCTACAAAGCTTTGGAAGGAGCCAAAAAATAGTATTAGGAACCTGCACCTGCACTGATTTTAATTATTTTAACCTGCAATTGAGCTAGATTGTTTTTCTCTTTCCAATTTAAGCATAAATCAAATATTAGATGGGAAATAAAAGATGTCTGTTCACTCCCATATTCCCATATGGTTAAGTGTAAGATGATTTTGTTAAAAGGGTGTGAAATATACCTCCTAAATTGCATAACAGAATAAAAAGATCTATATGTCATGTAGACATGAATTTGACTTACTACTACTTGCTATCGTGTAATAGATAGTATCACTTATTGGATTACAGTACAAATGTCTCTCTAGGATTCTGTATCAAGAGACTGGCTTTGCATTTGCAGTGGACTCTTGGTTTAGGTTTCAATTTTAAATTTCAGATATATTTGCTTTTCTTTCAGCGCTGTTAGGATCACTCTCATGACAGGTTCATAGCAGCTACTTTTTTCTTAAAATGCCCCAGCATGGCAGTGTGTGTTGGAGGCACCATCTTTTGGATGAGAGAAGAGGAAGGCCAAGAATGTTATATAGCTGTTCACTATTTACCTATCCTAATCTCGTGCAAAGAAAACCTTGGTCATCAGCAGATTGCTTTCAGGTAGCTAAGGATAGCACTGAAACATAGCATTGAAAAGAAAGTGTCAATTGTCAAGGAATGTAACAGAAATAACTGTATGATATTAGAGCAGAAACAACAGGCGAAGCATTATCCACATAACCTACTGGTGGCTTCTTAAAAGGGGTGGGAAGGCTTTTGAAATACCCAGAAGCATAGTATGAAGAGCTGTGAATTATAAAGCGGAGCTGTTAATGTAAGGCATTTAAAGGCACATTCAATGAGCAGGCTGCCAGTTCCTGCCTGAAGCATTCAGAATGATTCCATTATCCCATGCTCTGAACCCCACCTTTACGAATAATCCTGTCCTTTCCTGGCTGCCTTGATTAGTCACTGGGCTTGTGCTGCCCCATTTCCTGGTATTCTTTCCTTTCACGTATGAGCTTGAATGAAAGAAAACAGCAGGGCCATCCAGATTTTGGTTCCTGATCTTAACTTGGCCTTTAAAAAGCTGGCTAAAAATAAAACAGTTGGCTAAAAATAGGACAAAAACCAGACTGCCACCCATTGGTGTGTGGGAACCTGAAAAGTTTTTCATTGGTAATGGCAGTCGGGACCAAATTAAATGTAACCTATTTGTTTTCACAAAAACATTTATTTTAAAATTCCTTAGTTATTCATAAGCATTTCTAGTACATTCATCACCTTGGTATCTTTCTGATAGTTTCTTTTCTGTTTTAAAATCCAGATTTGGGAATGTATGTTTTATGTGGGCCCAGTGCAAATAGCAAATTCAGCAACCACCCCAGGGGAGGAACAAAGTTAAAAAATAATCGCTTAATTAAGAGGGATCTTTAGTTTCAAGCAAAAGCACAGCCTTACTTTAGAATAGTTTATAAAAAAAGGTTCCCTTCAGTGCTACCACCAGTTCATCTGAACTGCTCTTAAGAAGCATCGGGCCCTAGTCTAGACAAAGGTTCTGTCAGCATCTGATATTTTTACCGCTATGTCAATTCAACCTGCAGTTTTAAATTGTCATGACAGTAAAAAATGGTCAGAGCTGGTGGAGTCTCATCCAACTAAAGCTCTCACTGCCCAGCAATAGAGATGAGAGTTTTGTTCTAAAATTCCTTTGTGCAAACACTGCCTAATGATCAAACAAAATCACGTTAAGAACTATAGCAGGAGATTTTTAAGTAATTGTTTTAGGGTTGCTGCTTATTGGAGGGGAGTTTTTGGTGCAAATCACATTGCTTAAATAGGAAATTAGATTCCTCATACTTTCATCTCTGGGGTTGTCTATATTACTAAGTTTTTTTGTGGTCAAACAGTTGTATTTATTGAGTTAGCTGACAAACAATGAACACAATTTGCCACTGTTCACAATCATTGGCCAGTAATATTTGGCATCTTGACAGCTAAATTGACTCTGCACAGTCATATCTGAATACAGTAATATTCTGTAATGTAAACAAGCAGTTGGGAGAGGGAGTGTATGAGAAAGAGCACATAAGTGTGATTGTTTCTTTCCCTTTTGTCCAGGGCCAGTGCAAGGAAGTTTCGCGCCCCCTACCTTGCGCCTCCCCTCCCCCAGCCCTGCAGCTCCCCGCCTCCGCGGCAGCTCCTCCCCCAGTTCACCTCTGCTCTGCATCCTCCCTGAGCATGCCGCCCCTGCTCTAATTCTCCTCCCAGGCTTGCGGCGCCAAACAGCTGACTGGCACCGCAAGCCTGGGAGGCAGGAGAAGCAGAGCAGCGACCGCGCAGTCGAACCCACGGGCTGCCAGCGGCGCGCCAACCCAGGGGAACCCCTGGGCTGCCAGCAGAGGCTCAGACTCCCTCTCTGTCCCAGTGCAGTGTCCGCTGAAATGCTTTAAAAAAAAATTTGAAGGGCGCTGCTTTTTGGCGTCCCCAAATCTTAGCACCCTAGGCAACCGCCTAGTTGGCCTAAATGGTAGCACCGGCCCTGCTTTTGTCCTTTCCCATGTTTATTAAATTAATTAAAGGGGTGAGCTTTCCACCTTCATGACCACTTCCATTTAAAGTGACTTTATTACAGTTTTATATGCTTATGTATTAACATTATTTTCTTCCTTCTCGCTCATCAAGATATGGTTGTTTAATAAGGACCAAAATGATGGACACACACACAATCTTTCTGAAAACAAATAGTTTGCATACACAAGGTAAAGGTTAACAGTGACTAGAGAAGTCTAGACTGAACTTTTTCAGGATATTGGGCAAAGCATCCCAAATTTCACACGGCTCAATGATGAAGGCTCACCCACATGGACTATTATTTTGTCCAAATATTTAAGGGTAATATTTAAGGGTCTATTATGAATGATGCAATAGACATATGGCAAGGAAGTTATCTGCCAGGAAACATGTTTTCTGTAAGTATTTTAGCAGCACTATCAATACACTCAGCAGCCAGGTGGTGTACAATGATTTTGCACCCATCATTTCCCCACCTTAAAAAAACACCTTAGCGTTTTGGACAGACTAGATCCCTGCATTCCTGCCATAATTCCAAGACACAGGAGCTACCAACCCAAGCAAACTGAACAAACTTGTATAAGAAACCTTGGCTGAATC
Organism: Gopherus flavomarginatus; assembly: GCF_025201925.1. Classification (NCBI taxonomy): domain Eukaryota; kingdom Metazoa; phylum Chordata; order Testudines; family Testudinidae; genus Gopherus; species Gopherus flavomarginatus. The sequence continues at coordinate 12,624,139 of NC_066621.1, read as the reverse complement.
ATCATACTGTACATTCAGCTAGTCACTTTCATCCAGTAATTTCAAAGCACTTTAAAAACGTAATCCAGAATTTCTCAACTCCAATGTGAAGCTGGTATGCATACCCCCATTTTATAGACTAAGAAATAGACACACAGAGAGATGAAGTGACTTTCTCTGTGCCACACAGCATGTCAGGAATCAGGATGGAAAAAGACTTCAGGAGTCATAGCCCCCACTATTACCGCCAAACCCACTGCCTCTTAAAGAAACAAATACAACATATGTTTTGTGTTCTGCAAATTACATGCAAAAAATCCTTTATGTCCATAGCATTTGGACCTGATCTTTAAAAGTGTTACAGATATGCCAACCTCTGTCCTAAAGAGAAGACACAAGAAATAGCAAAGGAAGAAGTCGGGGGGTCTGATGAACTTTCTTTTGTTAATATGTCCCTATGAATTGCTTAGTCCCTCTCAATATCAGACCCATCTATTCCCCTAAGTAAAGCTTTAAAGATGCACTCATGACAATAGGCCAGATTTCAGGGTATCAACTCACCAGTGCAAAAGGACACATGGGACCAAATCCTGAGAGGTGCTGAACTCCTATTGACACTAATGGGAGTTGGAAGTGTTCAGCAGCTCTCAGCATTTGGCCCATGAGGAGCATATAATTGCTGTTCATCTTAAAAAGGGGATAGTTGGCCACCTCTAGCTACTGCTCACGTTAACTAGCATTACCTCATTCTTTCCATGTGCTCCCTTCCCCCTCCCCTTCTTGCATCAAGCTGTTATCAACAGCCTTATACTTCAATTGCAAGCTCTTTGAGCAGGAATTGCCTCTTTACACAGTGCCTCGTGCAGGGATTGGCAACCTTTCAGAAGTTATGTGCCACTGAAAAATCAGCTCACGTACCACCTTTGGCACGTGTGCCATAGGTTGCCTACCACTGACCTAGTGCAATGAGTCCTGGCCTCTAGGCATTGCCACAATAAGAAATGATAAATAAAAATAATGATGTAGTCATTTACCAAGGCATGCTCTGTGCTGAGTCTGTTTTTGAGAGACTGCCTGCCTGATTTCAAAAGCAGAGGTTCTGCTTGTGATGTTTATCCACAACTTACTTTCAAAGGAACATCCTCCAGGGAATGTCTACCTAAACTGCAGTTAAAAGCGTGCCTTCCAGCTCAGGTAGACAGACACCACGTGCTAGCTCTGCTTGACCTAGTGCACTAAAAACAACAAGAAAAAGAACAGGAGTACTTGTGGCACCTTAGAGACTAACGAATTTATTTGAGCATAAGCTTTCATGGGCTACAGCCCACTTAATCGGATGCATAGACTGGAACATATAGTGAGGGGATATATATACATACAGAGAACATGAAAAGGTGGGAGTTGCCCTACCAACTCTAAGAGGCTTATTAATTAAGATGAGCTATTGTCAGCAGGAGAAAAAAAAACTTTTGTAGTGATAATCAAGATAGCCCCTTTAAGACAGTTTGCAAAATTGCTTCTTCTCAACAGAAAAGCTTCAAAAACAGACTCCAACAAGAAACTGCTGAACTTGAATTAATATGCAAACTAGATACTATCAATTTAGGCTTATATAGAGACTGAGAATGGCTGAGCCATTACACACATCGAATCTATTTCCCCATGTTAAATATCCTCACATCTCCCTGTCAAACTTGGGCTATCTTGATTATCACTACAAAAATGTTTTTTCTCCTGCTGACAATTGCTCATCTTAATTAATTAACCCCTTAGAGTTGGTAGAGCAAATCCCACCTTTTCACATTCTCTGTATGTGTATATATATCTATATCCTCACTATATGTTCCATTCTATGCATCCGATGAAGCAAGCTGTAACCCACGAAATCTTATGCTCAAATAAATTTGTTAGGCTCTAAGGTGCCATAAGTACTCCTGTTCTTTTTGCGGATACAGACTAACATGACTGCTACTCTGAAACTTGTCAAAAACAACAATGTTGTCATTGCAGCACAGGTGGTGACATGAACTAGCCACCCAAGTATGGACCTAGAGGATCAGGTGAGTTTGTACCCAATGTTCCTAACTGCAGTGTAGTCATACTCTAAGTATGATGTTGACACACTAGCATTCATCATGTACCTTGGACCACATTTTTACTGCCTCTTCACCTTCTCTGGTGATCAAGGGCCAATCTGTCCTCCTACCTCTATATTTTTAAGGCAGTGTTTCTGAGTCATAAATTGCACTGTACTGATATAATGGATATAAGAAGCCTTAACATATACATTATGGCCTCATGCAATATTAGGGGTTTCTGCTTAGGAATAAAATGTCCTTTGAACTAGAAAGCTCTCAGATTGATCAGGCCTTCACAGAAACTTTTTTCCTCTTTAAAGTCTAGAAGGAACAGCTTTAAAAATAGCCACAAATGGGACACCCATCATCCTGGCAAACAGGTTTGAAAGAGACTAATCTGTCTGAAAACTTCACTATCTCCGGAAGCCTCAGTTCCACTCAGGCAGCCTGGAAGAAGAAGATAAGCATCTGTTTCATAGCCTTGGAATTTCAGGAGTTAGCTATTGTTTGGCTGTTCACTTCCTTCTTGACGGAAAAGGTACAATCCAGTTGCTTATAGCTGTTTTTGCCTGCATTTGTACACAAGAAAAACTGCCTTTGTGTTTAAATACAAATCAGAAGGATACCGTGTATTATTTATTGTTTGAAAACATTTTCTGTGCTCAGTTTTAAAACGTGATTGGGGAAAAAAGAGGAATACTGCATTGAGGCTGATTTAACGAATGTTAGAGCAAACAGGCTAATATGCATGTCTTATCACTGCCCTCTCGTGGAATAAATCAGAACTGCTCAGTTGTGGATCAGAGATCATGCAAACTCAATAGCTACTCTCCTTTTGCTCAAGTGTTAGGGGCCTGTAATTTTGGAGAAAGAGGATCAGGATTTATTATTGCTGTCCTCATCAATTCTAAATGTCCACACTGAGTACAGCTAATGACAAAATTCAAGAGCTCAGATATGCAGCAAAGGCACTCAATAGGAGCCATTTACATACCTAAATTATTAGCTAGAAACCTGAAGTCTTAAGTGACCCGCATTTTATAACAGATTAAAAACTCCAGTGTAATTTTTGAAAGTTATGGTCAGGGGGAGAAAGATATTTCTTTGCAGCTTTAACGGGGGAGAGATTTGAGAATCATGTGAGGAGCAGGATAGGAATAAACTACATCTGTGTTAATGTGGTATTTAAAGACCTGAGCTAGAAAACAAAATGTTGAGTAGATAGACAAGGGTCCACCTTCCCTTCTAGTTCATGGATGTCCTTGCATGGTTTTGAATTAAATCTTATCATTTATAAGGCCTTGGCTTTGAAACCTTTATTGCAGAGTTTGAGAGAATCTCTTCTTGAATGGTTTGTTCTGGTAAACATGCTCTGTGATATAGTTTCACTCCACATGATCTAGATACATTATGGCAAAATAGTCCAGAGGCAATCCAGGGAGCTACAAAAGCTTGCATTTGTGACTCGGAAAGACACACTCATCCTTTCGGGTGTGTCTACACTATGAAAATTAGTAACTGTATTACAGCAACAGTCAGCAATGGTACAGCATCAATAGCACTAAGGCACTAGAGGAGTTATGCCACCATGTCACAGAAAACCTCTCAGAGAAAGCTTTCCGGACATAGTGGTTAAAACAGCAGTCTGTCAATTCTAGTGCTCATGTTGTTGCTACTGCCAGTGCAGCTGAACTGTTGATAATTGCTGTAATTCTAGTAATTAATTTTTCTACGCTTGACAGGGCTTCTAAATAGAGTTGGTGGGAAACTTAGTTTAGTTGGAAAATGCCAATTCGCTAGAGCAAAATGTTTCATGAAAACAATTGTAGATTCAGCAAAACTTTTGCTGAAACACAGGTGGGTTTCCATGGAAAACTGCAGGTGTTGCAGGGTGGACAGCCTCACAGCAAAGAGCCTGGCTGAAGGCAGGATTCTTGCAGCTGTTACACTTCCTGATGTGCAGCAAGGAGTCTGCCAGCCCCCAGAATCTGAGCTGAGGCTCTTAAAGCTGACTAGTCTCCTAGCTCTGCCAAGCTCCTTGCTGCGGAGTGGGACGCCTAGAAGCCCTGAGGAGCCCTGCCAAGGCTTCAAGGATCTCTGTTTGGAGCTGAGAGCCTAAAAGCTCTGGGAGCCCCAGTTCTAACCAGGGCTTGGCTCCCAGCTCAGCAGCAGGGAGACTAGAAGCCAGAGAACCCTGGCAGGGCTTCTCAGGGCTTCCAGATTCCTTTCCATGGAGCTGGAGCATAGAAGTCTTGGGACTGGTTCCCCAGGGTTTGTGGCTCTGCTTCGGACAGCCCGGTCTCATTGACTGCCTTGGGACTCCCACATTCTCAGGTCTGCTAGCTGCCAGCTCCGAAGTCAGGCAGCCCAGGGTGCTCACTAGGCTGGGAGTCTGGAAGCTCTGGGGTCCCAGGAACAGTCTGTATTGCAGGGCCCCCCAGAAGCTATAGACCCTGGGAGCCCAAGCAGCAGCTCAGTGAAACTGACATTCTTCTCAGTTTCATTGCTGCAATTTATTAAAGGCAGTTCTGTAAATCAACAAAAATGTCAATTTTGTATTTCATTTTGGAAATACCATTTCAGTATTTCTGAAATGAAATTTTTTATTTTGCTAAAATAATTGGGCAAATTTGGTTTCACTCTGATGCAGAATGAACCCAAATTCCAAAAAATCTGAAATTTCTCCCAAACCAAAGACCATGAGTTTTGGCCAGCTCTATTTTTAAGTCAACAGTGAACCAATGCCCTGCTATTGTTTTAGGAATACTCTGTTACTAGCGATGCCACGTTTGAGGTTTTGAACGCAATCCTGTATTCATTTCAAGATTTCATGCATTTAGGGCCCCAATCCTGCTCTTGCTGAAGCCAATGGGATTTTTACCATTGCCTTTACTAGGAGCTGGATCAGACCCTCCAAGTGATAGATCAGAGGAGAGAGCTCTTTCTCTCTTCAGTGACCCCATGGTGTGATAGAAATTTTAAATAAATCATTGTAGCCAAGAATAAAAAGATACCAGGAATATTTAAGATATACTGTAGAGGTGAAATAGAAGCATTAAATTAATGTTGTAACACTGGGCTACAGGCCAAGGGGCCTGCAAGATATTTAGTTTAGCCAAACAAGACCTCAAGCTGAGGAATAGATTGACATGATTAGCTGACCAATGAATTGCCTTGTATTAGAAATTGTGCTGCTACAGTAAATAGATGTGTTAAGTGCTGCTGTCTATGAAAAATGTATTGCAATGAATCAGTTAAAACCACAAGATGTCATTTAAAGGTGATTGTAAGAGTTTGGAGATTTTTGCAGACAGAGTGTCGGCAACGTGCTAACCAAAAGTTTTTATGGTGACTGAGTGATGCAAGTGTTAATGAGTATTAGGGGAACTAATAAATTAGCTTATGAAAATGGGGTATCCCAAATTTAGTGAGGTGTGGAAGTAGAGCTAAAGAAAAGGATGAAACCTTTATAAATACATATAACCCTAGTGAGCATGAGCATAACGTATTATAAAAGTTGTATACTAGCATGTGTGCCTGGGAAGATGCCAGGATGACAGCCACTGGTGATGATGATTATGAAGATGATAAAATAATAGTGACTGACAACCACCTAATGATTATCACACCCACTTCGGGGTTCCCCACAGCAAGATGTAAGTATTATAAGTAAGTTCAAATTATCGAGCATCCTTTCTCCTTTCTGCTACGTTTCAGTGCTTGTGACATTGTTTATCTGCTCAGTAAAGTCATTAAATGGCCATGTGAGTCATTATAACCATTTCTTTTGTGGTCCTAGGGTCTCTCACTACAATAATATTCTTTATAGCAATATTCACCCTATTGCCCCTAATATTGTAGCCGATCAAGAGATCCAACCCTTAACAACCCTGCAGTCTAAAATATTAATTGGCACATAATCAATATCTAATAACAGGCTACATCATTAATAAAGAGCCTATTACATGTTTTTCCAGAGTATGGATGTTAACCCTGGCCTCCTTGCAAATTCTACAATGGGTAATTACTTCTGCATCCCCAAATCTCTCCTACAGTTTCAAATGAAAAGGTTATTCTTTACTTCTTGTCCTAATTTGTTTGTGTACATTATTACACAGCTTTATTGTACAGCTGCTGTGTTACCACCCATAAATGACTGCATTTCAGTGGTACTTGATGTACCATAATTTTGTAAAACCCAAAATCCTTGGGGAAGGAAGATGCTGTAATTTTTTTGCATATATCTTTATAAAATTATCTTTATCTAATCAAATATTTAGTTGTTTTCACCAGTGGTCTAGAGCTAAGAGACATATGGAAAGCATTCACAGAGCCAGCACAATCCCTTTTTGCCCATAAGCTGATTAAATTTGACAAGCCAAGTTGACACAAAGAAGTTTGATCTCCACCCTGTGTTCCTGGACATGCATTGCGGAGCCCTTAAGAAACAACTACTGCATTCCTTTCTGCATTAGTCAGTGAGCCAGAGAAGTTCAGTTTTTTAGCACCACTTCTCGCTTGAAACAGTCTGCTTTTTTTATTTTTGTTTGTTTCCTTTACTCTGCCAGACACTTTGTATTTAAAATATGTGTATGGTGGGCTAGAGGACAAACACACCAGAAATTAGATTGCCCAATAAATATCCCTTCGGCAGCCAGGTCCGTCATTCTCATCCTGAAAGGAGATGTCCATTTTTTGTTGAGATCTGATTTAGAGTTAACTAAAAGAAAATACACCTCTACCTCGATATAACGCTGTCCTCGGGAGCCAAAAAAAATTCTTACTGTGTTATAGGTGAAACTGCATTATATTGAACTTGCTTTGATCCACCTGAGTGCACAGCCCTGCCTGCCCCACCACCCCAGAGCACTGCTTTACCGCATTATATCTGAATTTGTGTTATATCAGGTCGCATTACATCGAGGTAGAGGTGTATATATTAAAACACTATGTTTAAGAGTTCTAGATGTTTAAAAGAAGGCACCTGGCTTCCAAAAGTTTATCACTTGACCAGGCTCTTAAATTCAGTCCTGTCAACAGCATTTGGAGTGTGGCTTTTATAGTGCTATATATGCAGTGGATATAAATTTTCTACATAGTTGGTCTACACAAGTTTGCAAACGTTTTAGGCTTCAAGTTTCAAGAGTATTTCCAAGACATAATTATGGATGGGATTTTTAAAAAAGTTTATTTTGAATAAAGATCTGGTCTCTTCATACTCCTTGCATACTACGTTAAACAAGTGTTTGTGATTTATCATCACCCTCAACAGGCACTGCTCATTCACTCACACCCAAGAGATCCTCCCTGCTCCCAAACAGTGTCAGTAGACAAGAATATGATCGTTGCACTTCTGATGTGTAGGACATGTATATTTTATTATGCTTTTGGAAATAAAAAAAGTATGTCAAGGTTATTGCAGCTGTAATACTTTGCCAGCAAGTTCAGGGGGCTTAAAATAGACTACTCAGTACAATTGTTCTACTCAACACTATTTGTGCTCAGTAACTCTGAGTGCCGGAGAGATGGAATATGAAATACCTACATTTGTACATTCAAGTAGAAAGTTTGCATGGGGAACTAAATGGCTCAGTGATAGTATACCCTAGTGACTTTCACCTCTAGCTTGGTGGTTCAAATCCAGCCAAAATTGGTAAATGAGTATGTGTTATTACCAATTTATGGATCCGTCTAGTTTTTTTTTAATTAGTAAACTTCCATCTTAAATATACCTTCATTGTGCAAAACAACATACTAATTTTCCCACTAACTGGATCCCGAAATGTACAGTTTCAGCAGAGAAGCCAAAGATTGAACTGGCCTTAGTGTGTGCACACCTTTCTCATTCCTAGAGGTAGGTACATTGGCTAGGGCTAGGCAATGCATAGAAAGAAATGCACTACCACTAGACTTACCTCCCCTGTGGCTAGAGGATTTCAATCTCCAGAAATGTGAACATGGCATTTTACTGGGGACTAAACACGTTTGTATGCACAAAAAAATATGCCACTGAAAACAGTTATGCTGATAGTAAAAAAGGCAAATATCTTAGAGCTGCAATATTGTTGTTTCTGTGAGGAAGATGTACAAGTGTGGGCCCTTAGAAAACAAGGTTAAAATAGTGAGAGAAATAAATTACTAGGAGGCAGATATATTAACAACCTTAATTTTTCTGAGTTCTAAGGGGAAGGACCTATATTTCCAGTGGCAGGGAATTTTGTGATCCTGAAACAGAATGGAGGAAAAGCCACAAGCTCTTCAGTTTTACCTGTTCTGAACTGAAAGCAATATGTAACATACCAAACGCTGCAGGAAGAATAAGACTCTGACAGGGTCAATGGTTGGTCAAGAGAGAGAAGTGCTGAATGAAAACCTCTATTGTATTTTTAAGACAACTCCTATCACTCTTCTAAAATAAAGAAAACTAGATCCAAAGAGGTCACATCTCATAACAGGTGAGAGTGGAAGCAACAACTTAAAGAGCACTCCAGCACCATTACACAATACATCACATTAACAGAGAAGCAGCCAGCTAGGTAAGGAATCTATCAACTGTATCATCCCAAGAAAAGGCTCCCAGCAACATTAATAAAAGTGTTTGAAAGCCTCTTTCTGGTCCCCTTTAAGTTGTATGAGCAGAGAGGAATAGCTCTAACTGAAGGTATGGAAAGGTCTCAAAAGGGTCAGACTGTTTATGTATTTGTATCTGAACAGAGAGACCACCTCACTTCCATCCTGGGTAGTGCAGCTCTAGCTTTCCTATGGAGGGTTTTTCAAATGGATATCCTTGGGTTGGCTTTTCTTCTTCTGGGATAGTCTAGATTTAGATAAATATACATTGCATGGCAAGTTTGCAAAACAGATTCCCAAAGAGAAGCAGTAAAGGAAAGAAGGACAGACAACTACAGATGAGAAGACAGAAATAAACTGGCTTGGTTTCCATTACTATTTATCATTACATGTGCAGTGTGTCAGAGTCTCATTAATCTGGTTGGCACTGGTTTCATTGACTGCTCTTTACTGCTGCAGAGTCCAAAGTACATAAGTAAAATAAACAGTAACATAACAAAATACCAATAAAAATCATTAAAGCATAAGTCTCATAATTTAGCACACAAATTAGCTTCTCCAGTCAGATCTGCAGATTGCAATTTATTTCATCTATTTATGGATATTGTGTGAAGGTGTGAGTTGAGTTTATTAGATATTCCATCCATCACTGTTACAGCACCAAGTCAGTCTCACTGGCACACCAAGCAGATAATATCAGATATAGATGAGAGATGCTTAATTTAACCTTAATTTCTAATAAAAATATTATTTGCACCCCATATATTTTAAATGTTATAAGATTGGTCATTTCCATAATTTTAAACTATCTATCTAATTGGCAAAAATATATCCTTGTATTGGGTTTCATCTAGTAACTGCAAATGTATGTGTTTTATATAATATTAGAAATGTGTATAATTTTATGCTAAAACAGTCTCTGTTCAGAAAAAATCCAGGACTAGAATAGCGAAGGGCATTCCAGGTCACGAGTGAGGGGCATTCACAAAGCTGCATGGAGAACCCCCCTGCTATTCTAGCCCAAGGTAACAAAAACCCAAATTGAGGTACGTATTCAGAGGTGTGTATAGTGGTGTCTGAGGGAAGAAGCCAGAAAGGAATGATAGGGGGTGTCTAGATGTGAAGATAAAGATCATGAAGAAGATGTGAGGATCAGCAGAGATGTGTGTTTTGGGAGAAATTACATATGGCTCTGATCAAGGCTATTATTAATCCCTAACTTTCATGAACACTAACATCTGGATCCTACAACTGGTGCATCACATGGGTACAGGGGTCTGCCTGTGTGGATCCAATTACTGGCTTAGGGCCTAAATTAGCTATTTAATTAAACTGAATTGTATATGGAAAAGTGTGCTTGAAAATGATCTATTTGGGTTTTGCTCACTATAAGCAATGCTGCTGGCATGCAGGGTGCTGTGCAGGCAGACCTGGCCTCTGCCTGTATGCATATCTGGCATAGCTATTTGTATAGTAAGCTTTTCTTTGATTTGGGGGCAAATTCACCCCACTCAGTTGCAGAAAGGGGGATCCAGCCATATCTACTGACCCTGAACTCAACTGGCTGCTCTCTCCCATCCTTAAGGTCATTCTGCAGACTCAGGCAAAGTCCAGGTCAAAGGCAAAAACTTTGCTTCCCGGGAGAAGGACAGTCCACAGGTGAGGACCCTATGCTAGGACTTGGGAAACCAAGGTTCAATTCACTATTCCAACATAATCTTCCTTTTACACCGTCGGTAAGTTCTTAGCCTTTCTGTGCCTTAGTTCTCCCTCTGTACAACAGTATTGCCCTGCTTCACAGGGGTATTGTGAGGATAACTGCTTTAAAGATTCTGAGACACTTGGATACTGTGGTGAGGGGGGCCCCCAAGGCCCATATAAGTAAAGCTGTGCAAGTAATTGATTTTTCTAATCACTGGCTGAACTGAAATAGTGGGAAAAAACAAAAACCCTAAAAACTCATTTGTGGTGAAAAAACACTTGTCATTTAATTTTTTTTAAACTTAAAATAATAAAAAGGAAGTAAAATTCAAAACAAAAAAAGTCATTTCAAATTGAAGAGACAAAACGTTTCTTTTAGAAAAAATCAAAAATGAAGCATTTATGTTTTTTCAGAATATTTTGTTTGTTTGCTTTTTGATGCAATCAATTAACCAAATTTGACATAAATTCATGAAAACTTTCTGGTTGACCCAAATGTGTGGTTTTTGGAGAAAAATGTTTAATTCAAAAAATTTCACCCAGCTCAACCTGTAGGTGCCACAAATAAGACACTTGTATTGTTGCAGAACTTCATGCTTCAGCTGCCAATTTTCCTGTGATGGCAAAGGCTTGAATTTCCTAGCGTATCACCATCCCAACTCCACTGAGTGAACAGAAAACAGTTCACCAACCAGTTTGCATATTCAGACAAATAATTTCTCTTTCAACTCAACTAGAACCTAGAAGGGAAAACAGCATGAAGGAGGATTATACGGTGCAATGCTGCCCCTTAGTGGTAGTATTTGTTTTTACAGTTTTTTAAAAATCAAGATCCCTTATTTATTTAAATTTGTATGCAGTGTTGTAGCCATGCTGGTCCAAGAATATTAGAGACACAAAGGTGGGTGAGGTAATATCTTTTACTGGACCAACTTCTACTGGTGAGACACAAGCCTTCGAGCTTACACTGAGCTGAAAAAGAGTTCTGTGTAAGCTCAAAAGTTTCCCTCTCTAACCAACAGAAATTGATCCAATGAAAGATACTTCACCCACACTGTCTCTTTATTTAACATTTTTCCTCACTGAGACAGCACCCATAAATGCACACCTTGCTGTAGGCATCCCAGATGGAATCACAATAATGTAATCTCACACCAGCACAGAACAAAATTTAAATACCTAGAGCAGGGGTTCTCAAACTTTGAGTCGGGACCCCAAAGTGGGTCCCAACCCTATTTTAACAGGGTCACCAAGTCTGGTGTTTGCCCTGGGCCCCAGAAAGTCTGAAACCCAAGGTCTCTGCATCCCACCCCCCGCCCTGCCCAGGGCAGAAGTCTTTGGGCTTCAGCTTTGGCCCCCAGGGAGGCAGGGCTCAGACGGGCTCAGTCTTCGGTCCCACCTCATGGGGTTGTGTAGTAATTTTTGTTATCAAAAGGGGGTCACAATGCAATGAAATTTGAGAATCGCTGATAGAGAAATCCACTGCAAAGGTTTTCAGCTAACACCTTTCACTCAAGGATTTCAAAGCTCTATTCCAGCATTAATTAAGCCTCACAGTGTCTCCCATTCTTATCTAATAGAGGGAAATCAGGGCACGGAGAGGTGAAATTCCTTGCTTATCAACACAGTGAGCCAGGGGCAAAGTGAAGGACCTAACCGAGAAATCCTGCTAGCACAGAAGTTTGAAAAAGTTTACAAAATGGCCTGGAATAAGCCTACATGGCCTCCCAGGTGTTTTTGTTGCTACCCAAAATCTTAATCATCTATTGCAGCCCAACCAACAATGGTTGGCCAGTCAAGTTCATTGCTTCTTGCCTATGTATTCACCTGATTGTACCTCTTAAAGATGAAGCCTAGCTGCACAATTCAGATCCAGCTTTAAATGCACCATGTTTGAGAGAAGTTTTGGTTCAGGCTTATATAAAGTATCAGAGGTCACTGAACCACAAATTAATTGGAACTCTGGTAATGCTCAGAGATGGGTGACTTTCAAGGAGGTTTGGAAATGAACCCAAAAGTCCAGATGATCAGACCAACGTCATCTAAATAACAGGAGAAAATATGCAGGCTGAAAAAAATCTCACAAAAACAGCCTCTATCTCATATGATCACTGGTGGTTCTTGCAGCCCTACCAGAAACAAGTACCATTCTCCCTCAGAATTTCTCACTTCCAGCTCTGGTCGGAACCTGAAAGTATGAAGATTCATAGCAAAAGAGAAAAGGAACTTTAAAGAGTTAAAGTTTATTAAAACGTTAAAATAGTTTGTGTTTGAGAACTGGGCAAGAAGTTCAGACTACTGTGAGTCTGTATCCCTATGTTCACCCCTATTACAAAATTATAATGGATTCTGTACAAAGTATGCCTTATGAGGTATCATTTGAAAACTCAATGTGCTGATCATTATTGTCCTGGTAAAATGTGTGTGGCAACATTGTAAGTACAGTTATAAGATTCTACTGTATATTAGATTTGTTTTACTTTTTATTTACTTGCAACCAATTATGACTTTTATGCCTCATTACTTGTAATCATTTAAAATCTTTCTGGAGTTAATAAACTTGTTTTAGCTAAACCAGTGTGTGTTTTGATTGAAGGGTTTGGTAAACTTCATTTGAGATAAGATTTATGCACATCATTTTCTATTAATGAAGCGATGGACTTTTATGTGAGCTTGTGCTGTCCAGGAGAGGGTTGCCCATTTGAGTGGATAGCACTCATATAGTACAGCTGGGAGTGATTTAGATGCTGGAGGCTGTGTGGGGGCAGACTAGGAGTGGTTGCTGTCACCATGCAACAGTATAAAAGGCACCCCAGGTTGGAGAATTGTGGGACACAGCTTGTACCCTAGGTAACATCATAGCCACTTAATAATAAACTGTAGAATTTGTAGAGTACTTTTCATTCATATATCTTCAAGCACTTTAGAAAGGAGGAAAAGCAGAAGCACCTCGAGGGAAAAGTGATTTGCCATGGGCATCATAGCCAGTAAGTGACAGAACCCAGGTCTGAATTCCAGGCTCATACCTTATCGTGTTGGACATTGTTGGCTCCTCCCTAATTTGAATCCCTGAGTAAAAACCTTCCTCTTGCCTCCCACACAAGTTCCACTGGGGCAAGCCAAATGTGGCTTTCCTCGTGCCAGATGAGAAGCTGCAAAAGAAAAGCATGTTCTGATTTTTGTCTGAAAATGCTCACAATTTCCAGGAGGAGGAGGAGTTTAATTTAAGATTGCTTGTGCATTAAAAAGGAAAAAAAAGTGGCTGAAAAAACTGAATAATCAAGTGTGGTAGTAACTGATCCATTAGGCATAATTGGATAGTCGGAGCAACATTAACCAGTATTAGAAAAAAGCCAACATTTCCATCGTTTGCAAGAACTAAATCCCCTCTGGCTGTAATGTATGTAAAGTAAGCACAGTCAAAGGCAATGACAATATTTTTCAAGGGGAAAGAAAGCGTATTTGTTCTAAAAAAAAGATTTACTGGTTGGAACAGATACATTATGAGATCACTAATGTTTGGGACACAGTCAACAGTGCCACACCACTATGGCTTGTAGGCTTTATGGATCCTGCAAACTAAACAGGGTAGGGCTTGCCAGTAGCTGGAGGGGAGACCTGAATGCAATGCTAAGTACACCAGATGTACTTGTGACTCAGTAGGGGAGGATCTTCACTCCGAGTCAATACTACACCCAAGACACAGCATGGGGCACTGTAGTGCCAGAAGTGGTACCTTTTACACCAGATGTAAAACCAATGGCAGCTGCTAAAGATCCATTGGCACTTTTCAAGACAGTAGGAACACACACAAGCTCTCATCTCCACCCTGGTGGTTTCTTATAATCAGTAATGCTGCCACGAAACAGGATCCTGAGGGTAGAGCCTTTCCACATCTCAAAAGAGTATTTCTCTGACTGCTAGGACATGTCAACCTATCCATCATTGCTGATTAAACATGTGACACACCAGAGCACCTGGTACTGGAAGTCTGGAATTGGAGCTACCAGATGGTTTTGTTTTATGGCCTTGTGCCATTATTATGAACCCAAACACTTGCTCTCAAAAGATCAGCTGGACAGCACCACGGTCAGAGAAAGGACTGGTTTTGCAGGGCTAGGGAAATCTAGACTGATTTTTCAGCCTTCTCTGCTGACAGCTGGTTCTGATGGAAGCCAGGCAGATGCCAGAGCATGCGCACACACACACACAACTTTTTAAAGCTTTGAGCCTAATTATGGTCAAATGAGAGTGCAGATAAGAAACCAAGATCTTCATACTATTGTCTAGCGGGATAGGACCTTCCTTCCAGGGTCTCACTGGATTGAGGTGCATCATGTCTGTGGAACCACCAAAGGATCATCTCTCAAATCAATTCTATCAATGACAAAGGTTAAATCAGATCTTACATCTAGGAACCACACCAATGATGAGATAGGATGTTGTTTTTTAAATTTTTTTTAGATTTAACTCTCTTTAAAACCTTGTGCTAGCAATTATGAGCACATCACCAAATTCTGACACCATCATCTATTGATGTGTGTTTGTACAATAGCAGTGGCTGGGAAGGCTGCAAATTTCCAGGTACCTTCTGGTGGCACATAATAAGCACAGACAAGAGAGACCTATAGTGAATAATAGAACAAAAAGCTTCCAGAATCACTGAAAATCAAACTGCACAGGCAATCAGACATCCAGGGAAACCTCACGGGAAACCATCAAAGGGGCATTTTAGGAATACAGCACTCCCCAAGGAAGAATTGGGTGTGCAGCAGACTGTTACCAGAGGAATATGTTAAAATCTAAACACTTAGGGGGAAAATAAAATTTTACTTACAATTTTATAGTAAACATACATCATTTACATACTATTAGTGATGACCAGCTAAGGAAGAGGCATACAAAGAACACCCAGATTGTTAGGACACTGAAATCACAGGTCAAATCTGAGACTGTACTGACAACTTGGGAAAAAATGACATTCCAATGAAAGCAAAATGACCTTTCCAGTGACAGGAAAGTAGCTTTCTAGTGACATACAGAAAGACTTCTTTACATTATGGCAGCATCTAGAGACCTCATTCAAATATTGGAGCTCCATTGTTCTAGGTGTTGTGCAAATAAATAAATAAATAAATAAAAAGAGACACTCCCAGCAGAGAGCTTACAAAGTAGCATCTTGCTCCTGGACTTCTGTGCAAAGGTCCATCAATTTCGATTGGAATGATCTCACATGCAGTGAATTCAGGATCAGGTTAAGGTATCTGGCAGTTCACAATAGGTGGATGAGACAGTGGCTATCGTCTATACTACAATCACAGGGTACAAATACAGCATGAGTAGACATATTGAGCTAGCTTTAACCTAGCTAGCTCGGATGCCAGAACAATGAAGCCGCAGCACTGTGAAATTCAGCGCAGGCTACCCTCTGAGTAACTACCCAGGGTTCCTGATGGGCTTGTACAGCCTTCATTGAAGCACATGCTGCTGCACTTCACTGCTCCAGCACCTGAGCTAGTTAGATTAAAGCTAGCTTGTGTATAAGTACTCAAACTGCAATCACCTCCATAACTGCAGTATACACATATCCAGAAATGGGGCAAGGCTGGATTTGGAGGGTGAGGTAAGAATAAAATGAACAGAGTTTAGCAGAACAACAGGAGTCTCAGCTCATCCTTTGCCTAACCAATAACAGAATGGAGTGACTGAAGTTGGGACAAATTTGTGTGAACACTTTAGCAATTTCCATTCAGTGATTTCACTCTCACAAGACTGCACTATGTGAAATGAAGATTTTACATTTAAAACAGTGAAAGTGAACTTTTGCATGTTTTTATTGGACAGCCCCCTTTGCTTGAAACTCAGTGTTTTTCTTGAAATATTCATTTTTGAGTGAAATTCTGACTCTTTTTCTAGGACAACTATGGAAATAAAGCAAGTTCAAAAGTTTAGAGAATTTTTAAGACAAACAAACAAAAGCCCTAACAAATAAATACAAAGTGGAATGTTCCATAAAACATTTACAGCAAATTACATGAAACATTTATAGGAGAAAAAACACTATTACACACACACACAAAATCAGCTTTCAAACGTTTCTTATGCATCTGATATAAAGCAATCATGTATTGCTATTTCTTCATTTATATATTTTCCATTTCCTTTATTCAGCAAGTATTTCAAATTAAATGGTCAGATGTGCAGAGTCAAACAGAACTCTAATCTCAAATTATGAGTTCTGTACAGAATGAAGAGCTCTGTTTTAATGTATTCTGAGCCTGGCAAAAACAGTTCCCCTGTCCTCATTCTGTACTGGGATATCAAAGAGATATTTCTCAGACATTCTGACAGATAAGAATGGCTGTTAATTTACACATTTATCTATTTTAAGACATTTATCACTGGATTATCTAAACAAATGTGTTTTACTGACATTGAGGGCTGACCATATAATCATAAATCAGTTTCAAAGTGGATATTCTGATTTCCTCCTCTCTCTCTCACATACCATGCACATGGATGTAACAGGAGACAAAAAGGTAACACGGTCTTCAAACAGTATTCTTCCTTTGACTTCTCTGTTCTCAGAACAGGGCCAGTTGAGGATGCAGCATTTCAGAGTAAGCTGCCTAAGGTTGAGAGCTCACATTCTGTTTTTATTCCAAGGATGACAATCACTGCAACATGAATTGGGCAGATGCGCTGGGAAAATATATTGAAATATTCTCTAGCAATTTTGGGAACTCAAATATAACAGAGTTGTATTAGTACATTTGTAACAAGACCTGTAAGGGTCACCTGTGAGATCTGAAAGCAAGACTAGCAACAATGCACCAACTTCAACCTCAATTAGCTAAAGGAATAACTGCACTAGTTGGTAACATGAGAGAATTATTGTCCCCAAATGGACTGGCCAGTAGAGTGGGATGCAAGAATTTCTAGCAGCATATTATACACAAGCACTAGAAAAATTAAAAACATACTAGAAACAAAGTGAAACTGATCAGTCTAGTCTGCATGAAGCAATGTGCAAAAAAGTAAACAAACAGCAAACACAATGGAAAGTAAAATGTTTTAGAACTCTTGTCCTTTTAACCTAATAGTAACCCAGGTGAGGAACTGAGAAAAAAAGGCTATGTGATTTCTCTTGACAGTGTCTTTTTATGTTGTCTTTGGGTCATCTCCGTGTAAAGGCTTCCCAGGCAAACCCTGATCTGGCAGATTCCTAGGTGAGAGAGACCATCTAATGTGCCCATTATTTTAACAGGATCTGGAAACTGATGGAGCTGGAATAATTTTGCAGTAAAAGAGAGCTTTTGGGGCCATAAGCAGCATCATGAGGCAGCTGAAGTACCTTTAAATTGTCCCATTTACCTGGCTCTCATCTATCTTGATGTCCCATGGTCTAGAGGTTAAGTATATTTGCAATGGGCGATAATAACAGGTGCATTAGAAATTCCCAAGATAGAATAAGCCTCCCTTGCATAATGTTGAATTAATTACTCCTAATTTTTCCAGAGATGTAGCAAGGATGTCCAACCTGATGGATGCTTTGCTGGGTGCAGTAGATTTGTCCTTTCTTTGCTTGAGCTGGCAGTTTGTCAGCTGCCAAACTTCATTAAAGCCAGCCTTGTACCAAACCCCCCTAGGTCATAATGGGGGTATTTTATCAATGTACTGCTTGGGTTGCTATGCTGATAAGATTTCTGCAAGGAAGAGCTTCCAGCTGAGATTAAGTTAACTCATTTTCTACACAGTTTAGCCCAAGGGAGCTTTCTAGCTGGCTCAGCTGGTAGAATTGCATACAACCTATGAACCAAGACTGACCTGGTTTACATTCCAGGTGTAGTATTGTGCAGAATGCACACAGCCAGCCTAGCCACTGGGCTGTGGTTAAATTAGCTATAGCACTAGCTTCCTCCCACTATTTATTATCTCCACCTGTTGTCACTTATCTTACATTAATAATGTAAGTGCCTTGGGGTACAGACTGTTTTTTTGTTATACAGGTGTACAGTAACTTCCACTATGGGGCCCTGATGCAAATTAATAGCAGCATCCAGCCACCAGCTGGTATACAATACTCTAATCAGGGAAGAAGTGGCACAATACAGCAGATGACTTGCTACCATTAGTCCATGCTACCCATGGCAATTAGAGGCAAGGGAATTAACACCCTTGGAGTCCAGCTCTGTGCCACTGGAGATTACTGTGGTATAGACAAAATCTATAGCATAATACTCAGAAAAATACCCCATGTCCATACTGGTCAAGTAACCGATGCTGGTTGTTTCAATACAAGTCTGCTTTCAGAAGTGCTCTAGACAAGGCATCTGGTTCCTGATTTAAAAGACAAAGCATTTGTTTACAGAGGCAATTAAAAGGCTGAAAGCTGTAGAAGAAAAAAAAAAGTTGCTTCTTCGCCCCCAGACATCTACCACTCATGTTACTCTGTTCGTTTTTGTGTATGACCTGATGTTGAGTACAAGTGAAACTATAATACGCTCAGCCGCATAGAGACCTGGGCAGACTTTCTTTGACCTTGACCTACTGTATGTAGTCAGCTTTCCAGTTGGGAAATTCACACAGCTAGTGTGAGGCATGTTTACTTTTCCATGGGGATTTATGGATGGTTTGCTCCTAACCCAGTATTAATAGCAAATGTAGTTCCTCCAATTACAATTTTTCTTTCAGTATCTGCTTTCTCTGCTCCATCAAATCCGCTTTCCCCCTATGGTACCAGACGTTGCTGCACCAGAATTACTTTGGCTGAAGGTCCTGACATCTTGCATAATAGCCTCCGTCAGCTGATTGTATGAGAGACAGAGCTCTAAAATAGTTTTCACTTGTACAGCTTTTAATTTAAAAGGATCTAAAAGCTCTTAAATATGCTACTAAAAGGTTGTCAAAGCTTTTAAAGTAAGCCAAAATTATCCTCATTTTACACAGAGGGAGGCTGACACACACTTAGGGAAATGACTTGCCCAAAGACACACACATTTAGTAGCAGAATCAGGGGGAAAAAATCTGGTGTCTTGATTTCAAATACCCTGATCAGACCATGCTTGCTGTCTGTACATTTATCAATTCAAACATCAAGCAATAAACAAGAAAAATCATTTGGTCTAAAAGTGAGAGATTTATTTGGAAAGACAAGGTGGGCCAGGTAATCTCTCTTATTGGACCAACTTCTACTGGCAAAAGAGACTAGAGATTAATTTAGAAACTTATAACTGCTCATTCCTGGGCCACAGGGTGCCCCATACCAGTTCAAACCATTAACTAAAAATAAATCCTTTCTAACAAGGCAATTAAAATACACATCCCTCTACCCTCAACGTCAAAATGAGCTAGAAGTCAATCAAAGATACATGTGTATAATAGACACTGATGAGAAGCCGGTTCTTCCAAAAATAATGCAATCAACTAGCCAATATTATGTATAGCACCACCCTCCGCTGGGCAGAATAAGAGCTGCTGAAGTTGGACTCATAGCTCCTATACTCATCAATTAAGGAGATTCTTCTTTAGTTCAAGTGGTAGGGCTGTGCTTTTGTTACAGCAGGATCAGCATTCTCTCTCTGCTGGACTAAGGACTTCTGAGCAGCAGATGTTGTGCAGCTTATTAACTATGAAACTCCTGGGCAGGGAGGGATTTATTACTTTACACTCCCACCCCACACCCGGTCTTGGAAGCTTGCTCAAGTCTTTTCTTCCTTCAATGGCTATAGAAAAATGACAAAGGTAAACTGGGAAGCCTCCCTTCTCTACCCTTTTATTCAAACAGAAACAAAAGGAACAACCTTCCTTATTAAGACTACCCAGCAAGTGGCTCTGATCTCTATCAAATTCAATAAGAAAGTTTAATAGCAAGCAGAGAATACTGAGGCTATTGGTGAAACCTTCCATGCTTGCTGTTAGGAATGGCACCTGCTGAGGCTCTTCCCATTCATCTCTCCACTCCCTTCTTGCTTCTGGAGACACTTTCCCACTGGGTGGGGACACACAACAGGCCCTTGTGAGTGAATCTTTCCAGCCCCACAGCTCCCAGCTGGTAATTGGATGCCAGTTTTCATGGCTGAGCTGGGGACAGCTCAATTACTATTTTAGAGTAAGGACAGATTCTATCCTCAGTTTCATCAGTGTAGCTCTACAGATTTGGATATGATTACATGGGTGGAATTGAGGCTTGGCCTACCATGTGCATTTCTATAGATGTGGGTGGTGTGGTGAGAATGGTGCTGCAGTGGGTTAAGCAAGTCAGCTATTCCCCTCTAAAGGCTTGGGTTCAAATCTTGTTAGTCATCATGAAAATGACTTTGCTCTCAACTCACTCTCAAGGAAAGCCTTTATCCTCATCACAGAAATACCATAATTATTATTCAGCACAATTCAACAAGCCTAGTGTTTTTTAATGACAAGTGCGCAGTGCCTGGAACAGAAGAATGCACAATTGCTGCAAGATAGGATGGAGGTGTATTGACAAAACTGAGCAGAATCCCAGGACTGGAATAGCAGCAGGCACTGCAGGTCAGAATGAATGTACAAGAAACAAGGCAAGATATAGGCATTATACGCTGCAGTCAGAATTATGAGGGGGCTTTGGCTTTGCAATCAGTCCTTGCACTCCCAACAGGTCTGTGATGAGGTTTACAAACCCCACAACAAGGGCACAGCTACACCAGAGCATTTACAGTGGCACAAATGCAGCTACGCCGCTGTAAACTCTCCAATGTATCCGCTCTAAACCCACAGGAGAGAGTTGTCCCATCATCTTAACTACTCCAGCCCACAAGAGGTAGTAGCTATGTTGGCAGGAAAAACTCTCCTGCTGAGATAGTGCTGTCCACACTGGTTGTTAGGTCGGTATATCTTATGTCGCTTTGGAGGGATTCAGACCCTGAGTGACATAAGTTATGCTGACATAAGCTGCAGTGTAGACATAGCCTAAGACCAAGGGAATTGTGGAACTGTATTAGGCAAGAGGGCTGCCCCTCAGCCCCTGCAGAGCATGTTCCAAATGGAGGATTTCCCTAAAAGGGGACTGACAGTCAAGCAGGGAAGAGTGAAGGAGACAGACAGCCTGCAGGAAGGCACCCAGCCTGTAGCTTCGAAGACAGAGGGATCTACAGGGGATGGGCATGGATTGTGATTAAGACCTGACTGGGAGGCCAAGGGCCTGACCTCCTTTTCTCCCCTGCATTCTCCCTGACAAATAGGAACTGAACACTGAGGAGTGAGCAGGGAAGCCCCAATTCACTGTCTGAATGATTGAGACAGTGTGAGCAACCCCCAACTGAGGGGGAAGCCAAGTACTAAGACCAAACCCCAAACTGAAGAGAAAAATGGAGGTAGGAGGAGGGTCTGGGGAGGCCGCTCTGTTGTACCAGATAGAGGGGACTGAGACTCTTCTAGGGTGGTCACTCACATATTCCCGAGATACCAGACATTCCAGTGCTTCCAGGAATGGTGTGGACCAGACCCTGCACTTGTCTGGGTGACCTCTATGCACAGTGCATGCAAGGTCATGCTGCATGGGGATGCTATTTTCAAGAGTAGACTCCCACCAGCCTAACCTCACATGCAGTGCATGTACCAGTTTTGTCCCAGTAGCAGACAGAGGACAAAAACAGCCAAAGAGGCCTGTCTAGTATTAGACCAGATAAACAGCCTCCCTAGACTCTCTTCCTCCCTCAGGTCCTAGAGGAGATAGAGCGCCCAATCTTCCTCCATGGCACCATATCCTCCAGTCAACCAGGAGAATCCATGGAGCCCCGGGAAATGGTAGACTACAGCTTGGCTGCCAGGCCCTCCAATTGCCAACAAAGCCACCCCAAGATTCTGGGAGACTTGGGGCCAGCATGCCTAATGAGCAGGCCATGGCTCAAGTGAAGACCACTACAAAGTCACAATTAATTGCACCAGGTATGGCTTTTAATGCTGCATATGATTCAGGCTGGGGCAGTCAGCTTAACCCTAGGAAGGGTATGCTGTTTTGCACCTAGAAGGGCCTGAACTTGACACTTTTCCTGTTTATCAGCACTTTCTCTCCCACCTTTGGTAACATGACCTTTTACATATTGGAAACCACCAAGAGTATGAGGGCCCAGTAGCTATGCACAGTCATTTAGTTAAAGGGCTCCAGTGACAAGGAGCATGCAATCAATAAGGAGGGTCTAGAGCTCCATTGCTTTCATGAAGCTCTTAACGAGATTGCTTTGGAAATGCAGATCTCTCAGGATCATATCCTCATGGGTTTGTTAATTATTATAGAGCTTTTTTGCACTGTTTTGCCAGCATCTTAGCTCATTAGAGTAATGGCAGAATATCAATAGAGACACTCCATTATTGGAGATGTTCCTGCATAATTTGAAAGCGGAAAGCCAGGTCTAATGCCTGGACACCTGGCTTCCACTCCTGTTCTAACACCAAATCACTTTGTGATCCTGGGCAAATTAGCATGTGCACCTCAGTTTTGCTACCTGCAAAATGAGACCACATGGCTCAACTGGGTTGCAACAGGATGGTAATTATATTATATTATATTCCCCAACAGGGCGGCACTGCTCATCCAGTGATTCACTCAATCAGATGGCCTTAGAATTCAGCACAGATCAGCTAAGTACCTTCTGTGGACTCCTCGTGTCTTGGAGTCTCCCTGCTTTAGCCATGTTCTGTTATCCAGGAAATGCTGCTGCATCTACAGCTACTTAGCCCTTGCTCAGTGAACCAAACTATGGAACATGCCACCAGCTCCCAGCACTAGCAGCTCTGTCAAAATGCAGCAGCTTTATAATTAAAACCAAAACAAAAAAGCACAAGAGCAAGCCTCCAGCCCTCCACCTGGGGTTTACTATGCTCCAGCCTCAGACTCTGGCCAGCTCTTCTCTTCAAAGCCCTTCCCTTCCCATGCTCTATTACTCATTCCTTCCCTGTATAACTATCAGCCCTCAAGGAGTTGTCACTGTTTTTTTAACCTCTCTCTGTGGTTCTTGTAATTATTTGGGAAATTACAGAATAATTGGTCACCAAATCCTGGAGAGCAAATTAAACATCAGGTTTGTAAAATATTCCAATAAAGCAGATGGTATTACAGGCATGTAAGTCACCTCCCATTTTTAGTGCATCCGTGCTGATTATCCATTTAGGAGCAGGTTAATTCTGTGTAGTATAAACATTGGGAAGGAAAGTACATGCTGATCTCCCTAATTGATGAGATATGTTAATACGTACAGCTCCAGAAAGGGGAAGGTTTCCATCTATCATAAGCATATGGGGCAGCTGGCAAAATTCTCTGAACTTTAGGATCAGAGCTGTGCTCAGTGGCTGGATGCAGCTCAATAATACTTCTCCAATTTCCTAAATGCCTGTCCTTTTGAATTTCATTTTCTTTAAGAGTGAATCCCGTGCTGGCTAAAGGTGCCAGGCTGAGGAATTGAAACCTCTGTTTGTCCCCAGAAAAGATACAGCACAACCATTGGCATGGCAGGTTTCCCTTATACTGCCCTAAAGCTAGCCTGGAGACACTGCCAGAGTTCAGTCTTCATAATCCATTCCATTCTTGGCCTCTACGGAGATTGCCATCATGGGATCCAGGCAGTGCTATTTGTGGTGTGGCCCCACTTCCCTTAGGGCTTGTCTACACAGGCAATTTACAGCGCTGCAACTTTCTCGCTCAGGGGTGTGAAAAAACACCCCTGAGTGCAGCAACTTTCAGTGCTGTAAAGTGCCAGTGTAGACGCCCCTTGTGGAGGTGGGTTTTTTAAGAGCGCTGTGCCTCAACCACACAAGGCATGTTAAAGCACTGCCTCGGCAGCACTTTAGCGTTGCCAGTGTAGACTAGCCCTTAGTTAGGTTTGGGTTTGTGGTAACACTGTTTATGCTGGGGGGGGGGGGGGGGCGGGAAATCAGCATGTCTTTATATTTTCCCTACTTTGTTCTGCTTCCCCTCCTTTCCCAACAGCTCCTTGTGGCCCTCCACCAGCCCTTTAGACCAGTGTTTCTCAAATGTGTCCACCAGGGGATTTTTCTATGGCCATGACTGCCTCCTGGGAGAAAAGAGGGGATTGGGGGTGGGACCACAAAATGTGTTAAGAGAAGGCCTGCTTTAGACCTCCCCTTGTATATTTGCAGCTTCCCTGATGTGCCCCACTTCTTCAAAATGCCAGCCTTGAACAAATGCATCAAGAAAGAGGGATATATCATGCCCATTGACTTTGTCCTCACTGTTTTGTAATTGTACAGAAGCCACCTCCTCCTTATGAATGCATCCTTGGGAACTTTAGACTGACCTCCATCCCTATGCAGGCAGAGAGCATCTAAAAGTAAATTTTATTTCAGATGCCATGTCCTTTAAACTTGGCCAAGTAACATCCTTAATGCGCTAGCTTCTTTCTGCTAGTCATACAGCAGCATGTAAATTCTTTGAAAGAGTTACTCTGAACTATTCCCCTTTCCCTTAATATTCTTGTATTTCCAGACCATCTTCCAGCCCAAAAGTGCTTTATGAACCATCAGATGTACTTAAAGACCACTGAAATACAGCCAGGCTCTGGGGTGGAAGGCAGCAACTCAGCAGCAGGCAACATAAGTGAATGTGGGTCACACAGCAGGCGCGGTGGGAGGGAGGGAGGAAGGAAGGACGGACACAGGATCAAACATTTTTTAAATAGACGGGGTATTTTATTAGTGTCCATCCAGAGCAGATCGCTCAGGTTTCAAGATAACCATGCAGGTAACCTCATGGAGTTCTGTTCATCTGCCTTGGAAGGATCAAGGGCAGATAAATTGATCACGGTGACTGAACATGAGCTCTACTGAACTGAAATATTTCAGACCTGATGGGAAGCCATCCCTGTATCAGAGCCTAACTGTTTGCCTAGGGGCAGCAGTGTAGAAGTTGCCAACACAAGGATGAGCATGAAAATCCTTGAGTGTGCCTGCAGTCTTTTTTAAAGGAGTAAGCTTGCAGCCTCACCTCAGCACTTTTGTTAACTTGGGGTTTTTAATCAATTTTTGTTTGTGAATTAAAAAAAAACAAACAAAAAACAAACCCACCATCCTCCCACCCTTGCTCGTATCTTTTCTAGTCACTTTCCAAACTCAGCAGCTATGAAATATTAATTGTCTCGTTTGAGGCCTGTCATAGCTGACGGAAGACATCAAGCCAGCATTCACAGGCAGTAAAACGTTTTTCAATCACTATGCAAAGATCACCTTATACACTGAGGGAAGGCTATGTTTAATATCTTGGCCTTTCCTTTCATATCTATCCACCATAGAGCCTACCTTGGGAAAAAGAGAGGGAAAAAAAGGGAGGGGAAGCCATTTAATTGTTGCGTATCTCAAAGGCCACATTGCACTGCCGATGATGTTGCTTAAGTAGCCTAGATTCCTCCTGCCAGGCTCCTATCATGGAGAAAAGATCTCTATTTATTCTGTCCATATTTTCTCTAAACCACCTTGCTCCAAGTACAACCTAGCATCGCAACAGTTGATGAGTTCTGGTAGCTGTAGATATTGCTGAAAGCCTAGCACAGAGCCATAGATAATATGGATCCATGAGGAAAAAGTCAAGAGTGAAAGGAACAACTAAGTGACCCACAGGATTTTGTGATGCTGCCAAATGCATCCAAAATCAGAACATGTAGCAGGGGCATGATGGCTGAGAAAAAGTCCAAGGCAGTATGACTGTGTTGAGGGAACTCTGTGACTGAATCTCTTCTAATAGGCAATAAAGTAGTACTGAAAGGTTTAAACTAACCGCCCAATGTACAGTAAACCTTTCCATGTAGGAGTAAGATCTCTGCATGAGCTGTGTGTGTGTCTATGGGAAAACAGCAATGGGGTCAGAAGTGCCTACTGACACGTGAGGATGTGGGGTGTCCACCTAGCATCTCTGACTGTTGCAAGAAGGTTCCTGTTTTGACGTACAAGTCCAGCTGTGCTGCAGCCAATGTCACAATGGATGCTATGATTGCTAGCTAAGATATAAAGATGCACTGCCATGACTAGAACCTAGGATTTCACATGCCAGGAACACAGCTTGTTAAACACCTGAGCCAATGGAGAAGCTCTATTAGTTGTAATCAAATCAGGAAATCCACTAAAAAGCAACCCACATATGGCAGCAAAGAATCCTGTGGCACCTTATAGACTAACTGACGTTTTGGAGCATGAGCTTTCGTGGGTGAATACCCACTTCCTCAGATGCCCCCACCCACGAAAGCTCATGCTCCAAAACGTCTGTTAGTCTATAAGGTGCCACAGGATTCTTTGCTGCTTTTACAGATCCAGACTAACACGGCTACCCCTCTGATACTTGAACCCACATATGAGCGAGTTTGACATTCCGTCTAGTAGATGTCATGGCGTAATCAGCACTGTACACTGTGTCCTGCATGGGGCATTACCAGGGAAGGAGGCATCCCCTAAGAACATATCTGTACGTGCTAAACAAGGCAGAAGATCTAGCCCCACACACACACACACACACACACACACACACACACACACACACACACACACACACACACACACACACACACACACACACACACACACACAAATTGCATCTTGGGGAAAAATTCTTGGCATTGCTCACTATTAAGGGTGGTCAATGTTGCTGTTATTCATCTTTTCTAAGGCGCTCTGCAGATGCTAATGTTTACAGGAAAAGGCACATAAGCATCCATGGTCTCCATCACCAAATAAAGGAATGCTGTATGAAGTTAGCATCAAAAGGGTTTAAAAGGAACAAGACATGTGGACTGCGGAAATCAGACCCTTTATTTCTTCTGAGGAGGTTGTGTCTATGTAACATAAATATATCCCAATACACTCACACACCCCTTTAGACTTCTGTGGATGAAAAATGCTATTTGAGATCTAAGTTACTATTTTAGTATAGAATAACCTATCAAGCTCTGCCACTGCTCACCCATGTGACACTGGACAAGTCATTTCCATCTCTGTGCCTCAATTTCTCCCCTGAAAAGTGGGAAGAATTATACGTCTTCTTTTATAAAGCATTTTATTTAGCATTTTCTTCTGTAGTGCTCAAAGAGCTTATTATTAATAATAGACTTCACAATGGAACAGCAAAATCAGTTGCCTAGTAGAGGTGAGTGTTTAAATGCTGAATAGCATTGAACTGGAAAACCAAGGGATATTTTAATGTGGCTGCTCGAGACACAGAGAAGCCTGTGGTAGGTTTCACTGTAATATTACAATTGCAATCAGTGAGCTACCACTTGGATAATGTTTTAACCCCTCACCCCGTCTCCCTCAACTCAGCAAAGATGAGACAGAAAATCATTACTGTGGGGCTGAGTATTGTTGAACAGTGCATATGTAGGGTTGGTTTGGAAAGGAAGTGCCAGACAATAGCAAAACAAAAAACTTCTGCTGTGAGAAATGCAACAAGTCTCTCTTAGCCAGGAGAGCAAAAGATACCAATCTGAATAGCTGGCAATGAGGCTAGCTAGCTCTCTCAAGCACACACCCTGCAGGTAACTTAGGGGAATTAGCAAGTGGGGGGAGAAAATTCTCTCCTAGAGAGTGACAGAAGAGAACATTAGCACAGAAGATGTTGGGAGAATCCCATTATCAGAACCTTCTGAAAGTCAGAACAGCTTCTTAAATAGCTGAGATGCTGCAACATCAGATGGGGCGAGACAGGGCACATAAGCAAAGCCAAGGCACACCTGGAACATCTGAGTGGTGATCATGAATCAGTTTCTGCATTTCAGCACTAATGGCATGGTCTGTGTTTGATGGGATGACAAGACTTCTTCCTGGGTCATGTGAATGTCTAGTGATCAGAGCACAGGATTGGAAAACAGGATTCCAATCCTGGCTCTGCCACTGACCTTGGATGACTTGCTTACTATGTACTGTGTGCGTAAGTTGACTTCATTTCCCTTGATCTTCCCTGCAAGACTACACCACCAGGTTCTTGCCCACTGACTCCCCAGAATGCTCTGGGATTGTCTTTAAGGCTGCAACCCAATTACCTCCCCTCTTGAGAGAGGTGCTGATAAGATGCTGGGAACACTAGAGATTATGCTGAGGGAGCTTACAAATCATCTCCTGCTCTCACAGTACCTCCTTGCTCCTTCCCAGTTATTTGTCTTAACCTGCATCAGATCGTCTATGACATGAGTGTGCTCTCATCCAGTTGCTAGATAGGGGTATATTACCTATTGATAATTAACTGGGATAGCAACTTTGTCTAAAATGGAGCCACACACAAAACACCAAATCAAACAACTGTATCTTTCTCAGGAACAGCCTAAAAACAGGAGAGAAATTGTTAGCAGGTTTCAAAATATACTAAGCAGTTGAAAGGTTTTAAATTAAACTAAACCAATCCTTACGCCACTTCCTACACCTGAATAAAAAAAATATACAGAATTATTTACTTTTTCTGTATCTATCCATACGCCCCCCCAAAAAACCCACTTTAAATATTGACACCCCCTCCCCTTTTTGTGCAAGCCCAAACTCTTCCCCTACAACAGAGACAGGTTTGCAAGGACATGGGCAGTGGGCTTTAGTGAATGAGCCTCGAAAGTGGGTGAATACATTGGCCAAGTAGTCACCCGTGGGGAGCAGTCTGCCCCCACCCCCCGTAGTCAAGTGTCAACTGCAAAGGAGAGAAAGAAAATAACCCACCATCCTCCACCGGGCCCAAGACTCCCTGGTTACCACGAGGTGGGGCCGCCTTGCCCGAGGCATGTGCAGCGCATGCAGGTCTTCGCCTCAGGACTGGACCAGAGAAGCTTCTGTAGAACCAGCCGCAGTCTCTGACCTCCCAGGCCACCCTGTCTCTCGTGTCGTGTTCCCGCTCCTCTGGGGGGCCTGCCTGGCTGGGTCTGTCACTTGCTCAGGGCGGCTTCCTGCTCTCCTCACTGAGCCTCACGCTCGGCTCTCTGACACCCGTCCCCGTGTCTTTACTTAGCGCCCCCCATGGGCTGCTCCTCCTCCCCCAGGCCAGGGCTCCCTCAGCCCCTGCTCTCCCCTTCCCTCAGCGTACCCAGAGGCCAGGACCTGAAATGGGGCCCCCGGATTGGCTGGCTGCCCAGTCAATCAGACTGACTTGGGGTGCTGACCACTTCCCATTGGCCGGGTGTGGAGCTCTCTGATTGGTCAAAGGGCCTGTCAATCCCAGGATCCTCCTGAGTTCTCTTCAGCTATTCCTCCACCTTCTCATGGTATGGGGAAATGGCAACTAACCCTCCTCCTTCCCCTAGGTTTATTGAGGGAAGGGCCAACAGTCCCCTTATGGTAACTTTCTCACAAAATGGAAAGAAGGGAGCCTCCCCTTGAGAGATGCATGCACCACTGCTTGCCTCCTTATTCTCAGTGCCCTTGCCTTGATTTGCCCACTCCACAGATTTCCTCCCCCACCCACCGCCAGCTTCCAGACAAAACACACAACAGCTCTGGAATTAGTAGGGGCCATTTCCAGCAGAGTATGAATCCTCAGCTCTTTTAACCCAATAGCCTCCTAGAGAGGAGTGGTTCATTTCATCACATTATCTTCTCTTAAGGTGCTGGACCTTTGATCTAACAGGGCGCTCTGGCCCCTTCTTTAACAGCCATCTACATACTCTCGTGTTATGTTGCTGTGATTGCTCCTGTGCCTTTTTCCTCCTAGCAAGACACATTTCAATATTCTGACAGATTTTCCAGGGCTTTTTCATCTATTTCTTCTTGGGAGTAGATGAAGCTGCTCTCTTCTCCCTCGATGCAGAGTTCCCTCCCACCACTCCTACTACAGACTTAAGACCACTTAAGATTCTTGCTGTTGATGATTAGCATTATTACACAGGTCAAAGTCTCTGATTTTGCTGTGGCTTTTCTTGGAAACTGCTAAGATTTTAAAAAGTTATTTTGTAAACAAGGAGTATTCAGCAGACAGCTGACAAAGTTGTTCCCATCCATCAGATCCTTCGAGACCTCAGGTCTTTGTTCTGAGGACAAGATTCCACCAGGAGAAATACCACTGTGAGCAGCTGTATACTGACTCCCTTGTTAGCCGTCTGAGAGGTGCCAAGGCCTGAATTGGTCAGTGTGAGGGGCGAGTCTAGCTTTTTTGCTGCCCCAAGCACGGTAGGCAGGCTGCCTGTGGGAGGTCCGCTGGTCCCATGGCTTCGGCGTACCTGCTGGCGAATTGCCACTGAATCTGCGGGACCGACAGACCTCCCGCAAGCAAGCCACCGAAGGCTGCCTGACTGTCACCCTCATAGGGACTGCCTCAGGCACGTGCTTGGAGCACTGGTGCCTGGAGCCACCGCTGGTCATTGTGACTGAAGTACCCCTAGAAAGAGGCTGTTGAGGGCGCAGCTCAGATTCATTGGTAGATGAGCAGCAAGGAAAGCTTTCACAGCTACAGGTTACGCACATGAAGTATCTACAGATCTTGAGCTTCTAAGGCTTCCAATCCAGCACCTTTCACAAGCACCAAATTCACATTAATTCAGACTGAGAAAAATGTCTCCATTTTCTACAACGCCCATCATCATGGTATCTAAGTACTACACAAGTCAGAAGATCTGCAGATTTCACATGCCAGAGAAGCACGTGTAGCATCCTCCTATAGCAGCCGTTCTGCTAGAGCAGTGGTTCTCAAATTTTTGTACTGGTGATCCCATTCACATAGCACCCTTCTGAGTAAGACATGCCCCCCTTATAAATTAAAAACACTTTAAAATATATTTAACACTATTATAAATGCTGGATGCCAAGTGGGGTTTGGGGTGGAGGCTAACAGTTCAGACCCCGCCATGTAATAATCTCATGACCCCCGAGGGGTCCCAACCCCCAGTTTGAGAACCTCTATGTTAGAGGATATCTACTAGCATTGCTACCGCTAAGCAGCAGAGATCTGTGCTACATTGCTGAAGATCATGGATTCAAAGCCTGCTGACAACTCATATTGAATCTTGTTACACAGTCAAGTCAATTAGATCTGTGCCATATTGAACTTTCAAGGTACATTAAACATCTGAGAAATCCCCAAAAGCAAGGAAATTCAGAGCCCAGACTGCCATCCCATCCGCTAAGGTAGTTAGAACACATACCTACGTAAGTACTTAAACAGATCAAAATTAGATTATGAGAAATAGTGATTTTCATTGGGAACATTGCTGGCTCTGTCCAGCACAAGATCAAATGAAATTGACAGTTGCAAGGCAGGCTGTGGAATCACATTCTAGATAGTCCAAGAAGATGCAGGTTACTTCCTGGTTTAGTTAAGGACCAGAAACAGAAATCTCAGGAAATCTCACGGGAAAGCCCTACCACTCAAGTTTATTAACCAATCTTCAAATCAAAGATTTGGATGTGTTCAGATGGCCCCCCTGTCAGCTACTTATCCTGCCAGCATCCACCCTCGAGTTCATGTATAGAATCCAGAAAGCATTCCCCCGCCGAATGAAAAACCGTTCTTCCACTGTAAGTCTTGTTAAGTGAGGTGCTGTGCTACAGCAAAGGGGAGTGAAATCTCCATTGCGATGTATCAGCTCATCTCCAAAGACTGAAGCACAGGCATTTGCCTTCCTACTAGTAGCAGTCATGTCATTTTACAAGGCATAAAACATGGAGACAATTTCCCATCTCAAGACATTCTGTCCCCCATTATGTCAGGAATGGGGTCAGACACAATTCAAAGTGCATGTGGGAAACAAAAACCAAACCAATCTAGGTGCTATGATGCTGTATGATTGAATATGACCATTTATATAATTGATACTACTGCTGTTATACAATTGCAACAAAGCTAATACAAAAGTGTATCATGTAAGGTGTCCATGGAAAATTTGCAATCAAATATGATTATCCTGGTTAAATCCAGGCACAGTAGAACCTCAGAGTTATGAACACCAGAGTTATATACTGACCGGTCAGCCACACATGTCATTTGGAACCATAAGTACACAATCAGGCAGCAGCAGACACCCCCCCCCCCAGTACTATGTTAAAAGTAAACTACTAAAAAATAAAGGGAAAGCAGCATTTTTATTCTGCATAGTCAAGTTTCAAAGCTGTATTAAGTCACTGTTCAGTTGTAAACTTTTGAAAGAACAATCATAATATTTTGTTTAGAGTTACTAACAACATCCATTCCTGAGGTGTTCATAACTCTGAAGTTCTATTGTATCATCTTTGCATCTAAAATTATGATTATTGGCTTTGTATTTGTATCTAAAATGTGTTTGTTCCTGGGTGACATCTCACACATAGATTTACATCAAGGCTAGACAGCTATGTGTTGATGGCCTATTAAGGACACATCACTCTGACAATGGGCCATTGAAAGGAGGCTGCATTTTTGACTTCTTGTTAGCCAGTGTGGTGGGTCAGAAGTTCACATTTGTTACAGGCTTGGTATAATCTAATGACAGAATAACCACCAGCTGGGGGTGAGTGTGCACCATTTCTCAGCAATCTATCCTGAATTTGGCATTCTCAGCTGTGACCCAGTGAGGGATGGCGACAGGTGCATTGTTATCTGAATTAATGGGGTCCTGATTTTAAGGAAGATCGATTTTGGAGCCTCAGTTACACAGTGTTGGCCCTTTCAGACTGCAGGTACTTTGATGCGTTGAAAAATACATAGGTAGGCAGAATGGAAATATAGTCCTGGAAAGAAACTTAGCTGTGCAATCGAGGTTCCTCAGATCATCATCACCTGAGTATATAGCAAAATCCACATAGGTATGAAAGCCATCTTCCCTATGCTGTCTCCTCAGAGAGCTGATAAGGAAGAAAGATCTCTCGAAAGGAAACTGTATCCTCATGCTCGCACACAAATTTTTAGCACCTCCAACTCAAACAGATAAAAGTGTGCAAATTTTACTGGATCAAAGGTGAACAGCCTGCATAAGGGGAGATCATAGCTCTGACAGCATGTCAAGAACTTCCCAGCCTCTGATGGGCCTCAGTGGACATTCCAGAGCTGTCAGAATGGCTCTTTGTGAGGCTTGCCAAGAACCCAGATGCTTTAACTGAACGAATATTTCCTAATGCTTGGCAGTCATTAACTCCACTTGCTGATTTCACTACAGGGAGAGGCAGACAAGGGGGAAGGAAGGAGAGAAGGTATTCAATGTGATTATTATTTCACAGCTCTAAACAATAAGCATTCTTACAAACAGCAGCAGCAACAACATGAATGATTGGCAAGGTGATGACTGGAATAATGGAGGAACAATCCCAACCTAATTTATTAAGTTCTAGGAGTGCGATATGCTGGAGAGCAGCACACTCCCATCTCAATGCAAATTCAGAGGCAATGCTAACTAGCTCTCAGAGAAAGTGGCAGTCAGGACTCCTGATTTTGCTTCAAGACTCCACTCAAGACTTACTCAATGACTAACCTTGGGCAAGTCTCTTAACATCTCTGTTCCTATCCCCATTTTACAAATGGGGATAATATTAGGGTGCTGTGAGGGTTAATTCTGTAAACACTCAGATCTTCAGTTGCGAACGAACGTATGGGTATGTAAGTGCTAACCATTAATATACACAACTCCCCAATTCTCCCTCCCCCAGCCAAATTAACATTTTGGTACCCACTTTGGGCCCTTTTTAAGCATCTTCCTTTTGCATGGCAGTATATTTCATGTATTCTCACTTTAAAAATTATCAAACTGATCTCTAAGGGACAGAAATATTCTGCCCTATGGCCTCATATACACATCCCAGAGATGAATAGGGAAGCTGCTCCTAAGGGCTGGGCTTAGGGAGAAATTGCAGAGATTGACCATTTGATACTCTGGAAAGTGGTACAAAAAACCCCTCTTATTTACTTAACCTGAAGGGGACATTAATGTTTTAAGAACAAGAGGTTGTTTTTCCAATTTCCTTTCACTTGAACAGCATAGCGGAGAGTTGGAGGGAGAGGAGAGGGAATAGATTTTGCACAGGATTTCAAATTTGATTTCAAATTTCTTTGAGAGGAAGAGATGACAATACATGAGAGAAATAGCTTTGGATTTAATTCTTCTAACTGTGCACAATTTTTTTATGTGAATGTGTTTAGCACCCCTAGCATCTTGTTCCCCTCCCCCATAACCAGCTCTGCAATTCATATTACAAAAGGCAGGAAAAGAGGAATCCAAAAGGATGTGGTTTTTTAAAATTTCACATCAGATAAAGGTGCTGGAGAAGGAAGTCCTTCATTCGTCCCTAGCATAAGTTTCCCCCCTACCAATCCGTGCCAGTATGTTTCAATCCCAAATAATCTGCAGTGATCATCTCTAGAGCAGAGGTGGGGTCCTACTCCTAACTATTCAGTCCTTTATCTCTCTGCTGAGATTGCCAACTAGTGCTATTTGCTTTGGCAGATGTCTTTCACTCAAGACTGGACTGAGACCCCATGAACATTCCACGGACAAGTCACTGAACAACCACCCGATTCTACCACCAATGCTGCCATTTAACCTTCATTTCTAGGTGTTAGTTTCCAGATCCCATTTCCAGTATTCTGTACCCCAGTTTATTAATCCTGCTCCCAGGAAGGTTTTCCTCTGCCATCAGTTAGTTAACTCATTGTCAATATTTGCAAATATCGTTATTTCTGATCTTACATGAGTGGGTTTTTTTTGGGAGGGGGGACGTGGGACAGAAACTACAGCTCAAGGGTTTGATCTCTCAGTCCCTTGCAACAATTATATTGCCAGTATTAGCTTTTGCCAGGTCTCATTTCCACGTCTTACTAATAATGGTGCTGTCTAGCAGGTCATGTCATGAAATGAATGATTTTGCATCTTCTGCGGTCTTCCTGCTTCAGGACTGTGGACCCGACAGCGTAACATCCCCTTTTCAATGCGATTCCCTCCTCTCCCTCTGCTGCCGATTTGCTTGGCAGGTGTGAAATATTAATTGCTTCACTGGGGAACTGGACTCACTGTCTGTCGCATTTGACTGAAATATCATTCTCTGCTGCAAACATAATTACTGGGGGTCTGGATTTTAAAAAATAGTTTCTCGCCTGTCTGTTAATTAGGAGCCACGCTTTGCTACATGCAGAGACATTTTGGTTAATTATGAAAGAAAAGGACAAAATTTGTCACATCTTTTGTTTTCGTTCCACTGTGTCTTCTGGTGAGAACAGTGCCAGGATATGATGGACTGCTCAGCCGACGGCACCAGATGCTCACTCATAAACAGGAAGAGGGTCATTGCGGTTTAAGATTTCAAAACTTAAGGGTTTTGGTGTGTTTCTACATTCTCCTTAATGCAAAAGACAAAAACCAGGATCTTTACTTGGTTTCACACTCTGCCTAAATAAGTTTTTAAAACCACTCCAAGGTCTGAACAATGTAATACTTATACAGAACCTATTGCCACCAGGGCAGGTCTACATTGCCAGGCTAAGTCGACCTAAGTTACGCAACTCCAGCTACATGAATGATGTAACTGGAGTTGACGACCTTAGGTTGACTTATTGCAGTGTCTACACCATGCTGGGTCAATGGGAGAAACACTCCTGTCAACTTTACCTCTCATTCCGGTGGAGTACTGGAGTTGATAGGAGAGTGATTGGCGGTCCAGGCTAGCTGGTCCAATTATGTACTTAGAGTTTCAGACAGGATTGTACTTGAGATGGCTAGACCATACCACTGCCCACGCAGCAGCGGCTACAGTGCTATTTTTAGTATGCTGGCCTGATCAGAGCTAGCACAACAGGTAAGTCTATCTGTTTTTTCCACGCTGGAAATTACACCTCCAGCTCCAGTGAAGACACACCTGAAGATGGTGCATCCAAAGAACTGCCCCTGCTCAGGCTGTACCTGTTAATTCCCAAAGGATAGCCTATCAATGCTGCACCTCCCAACCAGGGGCGGCTCTAGACATTCCACCACCCCAAGCAGGACGGCATGCCGCGGGGGCACTCTGCCGGTCGCCGAGAGGTCCACCGGAACCGCCTGCCTCCCTCCCAGCGACCGGCAGAGCGCTCCCCATGGCATGCTGCCCCAAGCACGCGCTTAGTGTGCTGGGGCCTGAAGCCATCCTTGCTCCCAACACTCTGGGTCCTCAGAGACAGCAGCACTGAATACCATTGATGGAACAGTAGCAATGAGCCTTCGCTCCATATTACATGAAGACTCTCCAGTAGGGACTTGTTTCTGGAGTCAAAGCTGGAGATGCAGGGAGTTCCGTTTTTAAAAGGGAGCCATTCTAACTTGGTGCTATTTCAAACAGGGCAGTGATGACAGGTTAGGAAATATCAGATTAAAATGCTAACAAAACCTCCCATTGGTCTGATGTGCTAATAAATAAAGAGTTAATAAACCTCCGGAAGAAGAAAGGCCTCAACATCGATGAGGGGTACTGCACTTACAGGCACTGTTTAAAAGAAGATAGCCAAAAGCAGAGAGCTTAGGGTATGGCTACACTGGAGAGTTGCAGAGCTGGTGGTGGGTTTACAGCGCTGCAACTTACTCACTGTCCACACTTGCGAGGCACATACAGCGCTGCATCTCCCTGGCTGCAGCGCTGGTTGTACTCCTGCTCTGCCTGGGGTTTAACAATTGCAGCGCTGGTGATGCAGCGCTACTCCGCCAGTGTGGCCACCAAAAGCGCTGTAATTGGCCTCCAGATGTATTCAGAGGTATCCCAGAATGCCTGTTCAGCCACTCCCAACAGCGCTGCAAATGCTGCAAATGTGGCCACACTGCAGCGCTGGTAGCTGTCAGCGTGGCCACACTGCAGCGCTTTCCCTACACACTGTACGAAGACAGCTGTAACTCCCAGCGCTGTACAGCTGTAAGTGTAGCCATACCCTTAGTGTTTATGGTGCACTGGGCCAGCATATATCTGAAACAGGAGCGAGGCAAGCAGGGTTTTTATTGGTTGTGAAACTCACTGGTGTGTGGTTAGTCTATGTAGCACACACTCCTAATAAGCAGAATTGTGTCTTTTAAGGAAACTCAAATTAATGGGACTCTAGGAAATCAGCAAAATGATCCAGTGGCTTTTAGAATGTCTTTTACCATCTGTGCATGAAACATAGTCTCAGCTGACCAGCTCTGTAATAGTTTACGGCCAACATCCTGCTCCGCTGCCTGTTATCTGTATATCTTGAAAAGAATTTCAATTTTTGTCCATGGACCTGAATATAATATTGGATTTTCTCCTTATTCTCCCCCCACCCTTCTTGTCAAAGTGAATTTAGCCCCAAAGGTTGTGATGGCACACTGTTCATTGAGTCTAAAATTCTGCATTTATTCTCCCAGCTGGTACAGTGCAAGCTTTCTCCATACTACTCCCTGCCAATGCACCTCTATCCTATGCTGGATAGATCATCCTCATGGGGTAAGAAGAGATTTTTTAATTATTATTCCTTGGCCTCTTGAGTTTACTGCTTGGTGCCAATTCTGGTGGTAGTTTTGTGACATGGACACATGCTCAATGGAACTAGGAAAAAACTACTTATGGAGCTCAACAAAAATACAGAGATATACAAACAACCTGATGCAAACTCCCCCTGGCCTGTTAGGTGAAAGTTGTTACCTACTGTGGAATACTATGAAGATTGTTTGCCCTAGGTAAATAGGTCTCCAATTTACGCTGTGACCTCAATACCCTGCCCGCAATCTGCTCTCTCTTACCATAACTCTTCAGTATATTGCTCCAAATTCTCATTTCCTGCATTCAATCCTTAATTTTCCCCGGAGTTTCCATTCTTAGGTTTTCCTCACGGCCCATATTGTAGGGGGACAGCTTAGTGCCATAAAACTAGATCTACTCACAGGATTGTAAGTGGGAAACTGGCTGCTTTATTTAACTGCATTGCAACAGAATGCAAGCGGGGGGAGAGAAGAGAAGTTCCCACTAACTAAGCAGGAAGTGGGAAAGGAATGCAGCTGTGCTTCACCCCATAATACCCTGGGTAACCCAGTTAAACCCCGCCTCGCATCCAGATCACTTTACTACAACAGCCTTGGAGGGACTCTCATAAGCAAAACTGCTTTACGCTGGGAACGAAAAGCACGGAGTGAGTAAGTGGAGGGATCTGAGGAACGCTGAAAAAGTCTAAGGTACATTCCTTCTGCTTTCACAGTGCTGTGGGTAAATCACTGGTATCTGGACTCCCACCAGTGGGTTGTCATTACAAGACTCAGGAGTAAACAGTGAGCGAGAGGGATACTGAAGCCAACTTGCCATGAAGTAGGGAATCGGCATCTGTTGCTGCTAAGGACTTTCCCCCTCCCTTCCCCTTCTATTATTTTCGGAGCTGAGGAAAAAAGCAATAATGAGTGCATTGCATACAGTGTTACTGGGAATAGAGTCTCAGGGCAACAGCAAAAAGGAAAGAAGATCTTAACAAGATAGAGTTGGAGCAGATGAGAAAGTCCTTTCCTTATCCTGTGGCTCCAGCACCAAAACACTGCAAAAAATCATTATGTTTCAGAGACTTGGAAGCTGCTTGTTAGAAGAGGAAAGAGGCAGCAGAGCTGGTGGCTAAGAGAGGATAGAACCCAGCTCTAGTTAATAGATGCAGGTAACTATGATAAAAATCTAAGTTGTCTTTTCAGAAAGATGGCAGTAGTGACACTATTCTTGGTCTGATGCTTTCATTTCTTTTGGTACTCGATTTACATGTGCTGGTAAAAGGGAGGGTGAGTGCACCCCTGCCTTGTGCCATGCAGTCCCACTTAATTTAAAAAAAATCTAATGGTCATTTCTGTGTTTATGAAAGATAAAGGATTAGCAACAATGCTTTGCATTAAGGTAGCATTTATAAAAAGCTTTATAATTATTTATGAAATTATCCAGCATTTTATAGGATGTGTGATAAACTGATGTATTAAACAGGCATAGTAATTATTTCAGCAATATTAAATGCTGGTTTGTCAAATAATCATTTCATAAATATGAGGAAACCATTCATAAGTGGCTTCGTAATTTAAGATGTTATTGGATTAGGGACACAAAAATCCATATATTTTTTCCTGAAGACACATGAAGCTCTCTGTCCACAAAGCTCCTATATCTTGAAAATTAAAATATATATATTTTTAATTTAAGTATTCATTACAGAGGTAATGTTTTTTATTTTCCAGTTGGCTGCCACCAATACTAGAAGATATTTCTTTAGCCTGGAATTGTGCAAACTTTGTTCTGTTTCAGAAATTCTCTCAGAGTCTAAAATAAATATGCCATAGAAAATGGCCCCTCTTTAAGATGCAGAATTTAATTTTAGAGTATTATTTAGAACCAACACCTTGGATTCAGACTGCCAAAATATGGTAACTTTATAATTCAGATGCTCCAGGAATGCTACATAGACATGAAAATTGGGCTGGGTATTTCCCAAGAGGAATGGTTTTGGAGGTTTAATTGCAAAATTTAATTAAACTGAATCCTGATACCATGGGGATGAGCACAGCATTCGAACTAGAACAGTATACTGTGGATGTAATGTTGTCACAGAGTTTTGGGGGGACAAAGCCCTGCACCCTTGGCTTCCTGTGATTCACCATGACTCTCAGCCAGCCAGTAAAACAGAAGGTTTATTTAGATGACAGGAATACAGTTCAAGACAGGTCTTGCAGGCACAAACAGGACCCCCTCAGTCACGTCCATCTTGCTGGGCCAGGGGAGGCCAGGAGGTCTGTCTGGCCTCCCCCTCCATTTTCCCAGCCAGCTCCAAACTGAAAACTCTCTAGCCCCTCTTCTCTCTTTGTCTCTTTCCTGGGCCAGGAGGTCACCTGATCTCTTTGTTCTTCAACACTTTTAGTTGGCACCTTTGCAGAGGAGGGGCCCAGGACATTAGTTGCCAGGATACAGGGTGTCGGCCATTCTCTGTGCAGACAGGATCATACTGGCCCCCTGGGGCTCTGCAACAATCACACACCCCTAGGCACTTGAGAAATGCATAGAGGAAACTGAGGCACCCCCACAGCACTCAGGGAAAACGTTAAGAACATTCCCTCTTCGTCACAAATGTACAAACATGAACACCCATAATACATGTGCACTCTCTCCCACTCATACACACGGAGTAAAAAACAGCTTGCAAATGCAGTTTGTATCCTGCTTTGTGTTCTGCTACTGTAAATATTGGCGATACAGCATCTTCCCTGGATCTCCTCACTCCTGCTTAGGGCTGTAGGTTATTGTTCTGTAGCACAGCTCTCAAATGGAGCTATAAAGGTAAAGTCTCAAATGAGAAAGAAAATGTTAACTGTCACTGGGTGTGGGCTGTCAGGCAAATCTCCAGAAAACAGCATGAAGTTCTTCCATGTTGTGGGAAGCTCTAGTTTGGCTGCCAGGATCCAGATCACATTCTTATAGATTCATAGATAGATCCTTAGATTCCAAGGCCATAAAGGACCAGCAGTGGTAGAAGCTCCCTAAAAGTGGGGAGACCACCAGCACCCAAACTGTGGCCCTGCTCCCCGTGCTGCCCCTTCCACCCAAGATTGTGTCCCCTGCTTGCTCCTCTCTGCCCCCTACAGCCCATCACTGACCCTTACTTTTTAAAAGTGTTGGGGCCATGGTGCCCCTCTAAGGAACTGTTGAGATCATCTAGTCTGACCTCCTGCATAAAAGGCCATAGAACTGCCCCAAAATAATTCCTAGAAAAGATCTTTAGAAAAACATCCAATCTGGATTTAAAAGTTGCCGGTGATAGAGAATCCACCACAATCCTTGGTAAATTGTTCCCGTGGTTGATTAAAGAGAAATAAAATGTAAATTTTTACAATGAAGATAATCTCCTCTGCGACCCTATATTGTCGCTGCCCTGATTCCTCAAGGCATAAACCAGAGCAACTACCACCTTGGATTTCAGGAAAGTTCACATCCAGACTTGGCAGCTAGGCCCAAGGCCTGGAATGAAATGGACCAAATCCCTGTAGCTGAATGTTGGGGTAGTTCAGATCCAAAACTGATTTTCACAGCTCAGATTCTTCTCCAGTAGAAAGCTCAAAAGCTTCTAAAAGTAACAAGTGCAAAAAAGGGCCCCCAGTCTCATTCAGTTCCACTATCTTTATGTAAAATCCAGGAAGCCCTTGCTAATTGTAAGCAGAAAAAACTGAGGAGCATGCTAGCGTTACTCTAATTGTTCTCACAACAGAACTAGACCTGATGCCCTGCTTGTTACATTTCCCCCTTTGGGCCATACTACCTGGGCCCTTTCCCATCCCAGTATACCAAACCACTAATTAAAGGCCCTACTGACGGCTGGTCTGTTTGATGATGCCTACAAGGAGTGAGCTAACAGCATCAAGTTACCACATTATACACTCCACTGGATTTCCCAAGCTCTCTTGTCTTCTCTGTATATTTTGACTGCAAGGCTGTTGGAAGTCAGGTACTCTCTCTCATTTTGTGTTCTGAACAACTCCAAACACATTGAGGGTATATAGCAAAGAATGTTTACCTCAAGGATAGATTAGAGATAGGTGAACTAGTTCAGTTAAAACAAACTGGCTCTTCCCTCACCTCAAAACCTTCATTCAAAATCCCAGGGATTTGAAAGTGTTCAAGTCAATTCTGTAAAACAGAAAGGATGAAAACCCTCAGGAGAAACTGTCCTTGCAAGAGTTTGCTGGTCAACATTATAGAACAACATCGGTAGGATAAGCATTCTCCTTCCCCACTTTTGGGGTCAAGGGACCTGGTAAGGCTCCCCCTGAGACAGGTCACGTTTTCCCATAACATCCTGCCACTCTTATGTCACCTGCCACTGAGAGCACAAAACCTCTACAAGTTCCAATATGCCATCAGACAAACCGGAGAATGAATTGTAGCTTTAAAAAGCCAATCCTCTGCCTGCCTTTCCCTTCTTCCTGCCATTTGAATAATATTTGGACGAGTGCCACTCTTATATAACCTGGAGATGAAGATTAAAAAAAAAAAAAAATCAAGACCAGCAAAAATGTACATGAATTATTGAAACTATAGCTCATACAGGAAGTAGCGAGTCTTTATTTTCAGTAAGTGACCTGGGAGTAGAAAAATGACAATATAATGGTGTTCAGGCACAACAATTATTTCATCATGATGGAGGAGCATAAATTTTATCACTTTGATTACTACCCAGTTTTTTTGCCGGCTTTAGAGACTAATAAAACTCCTCCATGTGGGTTTCTGATGCTCCAGTTGGAACTGGCTCCTTGCCCTGAGGTGAAGGAAGGAGTTTGTCTTGGCAGATGTTTGGCGTTCTCTAAGGGTATGTCTCTATGGATCTGGGAGCACACCTCTCAGCTCAGGCAGACCATCACATGTTAGCGCTCTGTGAGCTAGTGCACTAAAAATAGAGTGGGTATTGGGGCATGGGAGGCAGCACAGACTGGACACCCAAATACAAGCCAGCCTGACGCTGGAGCTTAGGTGCTCCTACGTCACTGCCCATGCCGCCGCTTCCACACTGCT
Source organism: Gopherus flavomarginatus (assembly GCF_025201925.1). Lineage (NCBI taxonomy): Eukaryota > Metazoa > Chordata > Testudines > Testudinidae > Gopherus > Gopherus flavomarginatus. The sequence continues at coordinate 12,581,414 of NC_066621.1, read as the reverse complement.
ATTTTTAGTGTGCTAGCTTGAGCAGAGCCAGCACAAGTCTGTCTGCTCAGGGTAGGAAGCTCACTCCCAGCGGCAGAGCAGTGATACCCTTCGATTGCTGCTGTTTTTCACCAAGTCTCACATACTGAAGGGAATGCATGAGAAACACTAGGAAGTGTCTAGAACAGCAGTGAGGACTTGCCTTGTGGTGGGAAAGCCAGCAGGAAGGAGGTGTCCTGTGTTCAGAGAAGTAGTCAAATTCTCTTGCACTGTAATCCTCCCATCTTCTTCTAGGACCAGACTCTCACAAACTCTGAAACTAAGCAAGGCCTGCAGTCCGGACGCTCCCTGACTCCCTGCAGGACAGTATAATGTAGTATCCTGTGGGACATCAGAAACTCTGAGGTTGGCTATGTATGTGCATTTTCCATACCATATCGGATATAGAATAGCCAAAAGGTGTTTGGGAGCACCTGGAATCCAAATCTTGCATGTTCAGGAGTTTTAACTGGCAACCTAGACTCTTTTGTAACTGCAATGTTTTGTCCCTTATAAAGTATTAAGAGGATGCAAAGGAGGAAATATTGTCTAGTGGTTAGAGCAAAGGACTGGAAGCAGGACTCTTGGTTTCTGCTTTGGCTCTGCCATTTTCTCATTGCATGACCTTTGGCGAACCACAGCCTCTCTGTGCCTTAACTTCATTATATGTCAAGCAGAAAAAAGGTCTACCTGACAGTACTGCAGAGGCTTAATTAAGATTTTTGAAGTGCTTTGAGATCCTCAAATGAGAGATGCTGGAAAAGGGTGTAAAATATTAACACCTTAATGGATACGTCAGGTGTTTTTCAAAACACAAAATGAAGGAGCTGCTGGAGCAACTACAGTGGTTTGGAAAATATTTTTGCAATGGAGCATGTAGAAAAAAGTTTGTAACGCTGAGTTCAACTGTCCCAACTCCCTTGGGTACCAGAGAGGGAGCTGCTGCCTACCTTAACTCTAGCACCATCTTCCAGATGTTTTTATTTGCTGCCCTGTATTACTTTGATCTGGTTAACGTGGTGTTACCATTTCCCCCTACTGGATAGAATCAGCACATCTCAACCATGCACCAAAGATTCATAGACTCTAGGACTGGAAGGGACCTCGAGAGGTCATCGAGTCCAGTCCCCTGCCCTCATGGCAGGACCAAATACTGTCTAGACCATCCCTGATAGACATTTATCTAACCTACTCTTAAATATCTCCAGAGATGGAGATTCCACAACCTCCCTAGGCAATTTATTCCAGTGTTTAACTACCCTGACAGTTAGGAACTTTTTCCTAATGTCCAACCTAAATCTCCCTTGCTGCAGTTTAAGCCCATTGCTTCTTGTTCTATCATTACAGGCTAAGGTGAACAAGTTTTCTCCCTCCTCCTGATGACACCCTTTTAGATACTTGAAAACTGCTATCATATCCCCTCTCAGTCTTCTCTTTTCCAAACTAAATGAACCCAATTCTTTCAGCCTTCCTTCATAGGTCATGTTCTCAAGACCTTGAATCATTCTTGTTGCTCTTCTCTGGACCCTCTCCAATTTCTCCACATCTTTCTTGAAATGCGGTGCCCAGAACTGGACACAATACTCCAGTTGAGGCCTAACCAGCGCAGAGTAAAGCGGAAGAATGACTTCTTGTGTCTTGTTTACAACACACCTGTTAATGCATCCAAGAATCACGTTTGCTTTTTTTGCAACAGTATCACACTGTTGACTCATATTAAGCTTGTGGTCTACTATGACCCCTAGATCTTTCTGCCATACTCCTTCCTAGACAGTCTCTTCCCATTCTGTATGTGTGAAACTGATTGTTCCTTCCTAGGTGGAGCACTTTGCATTTATCCTTATTGAACTTCATCCTGTTTACCTCAGACCATTTCTCCAATTTGTCCAGATCATTTTGAATTTTGACCCTGTCCTCCAAAGGAGTTGCAATCCCTCCCAGTTTGGTATCGTCCGCAAACTTAATAAGCGTACTTTCTATGCCAACATCTAAATCGTCGATGAAGATATTGAACAGAACCGGTCCCAAAACAGACCCCTGCGGAACCCCACTTGTTATACCTTTCCAGCAGGATTGGGAGCCATTAACAAGTACTCTCTGAGTACGGCTATCCAGCCAGTTATGCACCCATCTTATAGTAGCCCCATCTAAATTGTACCTTCCTAGTTTATCTATAAGAATATCATGCGAGACTGTATCAAATGCCTTACTAAAGTCTAGGTATATCACATCCACCTCTTCTCCCTTATCCACAAGGCTCGTTATCCTATCAAAGAACGCTATCAGATTAGTTTGACACGATTTGTTCTTTACAAATCCATGCTGGCTATTCCCTATCACCTTACCACCTTCCAAGTGTTTGCAGAGGATTTCTTTGATTACCTGCTCCATTATCTTCCCTGGCACAGAAGTTAAACTAACTGGTCTGTAGTTTCCTGGGTTGTTTTTATTTCCCTTTTTATAGATGGGCACTATATTTGCCCCCTTCCAGTCTTCTGGAATCTCCCCCGTCTCCCATGATTTCCCAAACATAATAGCTAGAGGCTCAGATACTTCCTCTATTAACTCCTTGAGTATTCTAGGATGCATTTCATTGGGCCCTGGTGACTTGCAGGCATCTAACTTTTCTAAGTGATTTTTTACTTGCTCTTTTTTTATTTTATCTTCTAAACCTACCCCCTTCCCGTAAGCATTCACTATGTTAGACATTCCTTCAGACTTCTTGGTGAAGACCGAAACAAAGAAGTCATTAAGCATCTCTGCCATTACCAAGTTTCCTGTTACTGTTTCTCCCTCCTCACTGAGCAGTGGGCCTACCCTGTCCTTGGTCTTCCTCTTGCTTCTAATATATTGATAAAAAGTCTTCTTGTTTCCCTTTATTCCCATAGCTTGTTTCCCTTTATTCCCATAGCTAGCTCATTTTGTGCCTTTGCTTTTCTAATCTTGTCCCTGCATTCCTGTGTTATTTGCCTATATTCATCCTTTGTAATCTGATCTAGTTTTCATTTTTTATATGACTCCTTTTTATTTTGTAGGTCATGCAAGATCTCGTGGTTAAGCCAAGGTGGTCTTTTGCCACATTTTCTATCTTTCCTACCCATCGGAAGAGCTTGCTTTTGGGCCCTTAATAGTGTCCATTTGAAAAACTGCCAATTTTCCTCAGTTGTTTTTCCCCTCAGTCTTGATTCCCATGGGACCTTACCTATCAGCTCTCTGAGCTTACCAAAACCTGCCTTCCTGAAATCCATTGTCTCTATTTTGCTGTACTCCCTTCTACCCTTCCTTAGAATTGCAAACTCTATGATTTCATGATCACTTTCATCCAAGCTTCCTTCTATTTTCAAATTCTCAACGAGTTCCTCCCTGTTTGTTAAAATCAGGTCTAGAACAGCTTCCCCACTAGTAGCTTTTTCAACCTTCTGAAATAAAAAGTTGTCTGCAATGCAGTCCAGGAACTTATTGGATAGTCTGTGCCCTGCAGTGTTATTTTCCCAACATATATCTGGATAGTTGAAGTCCCCTATTACCACCAAATCTTGGGCTTTGGATGATTTTGTTAGTTGTTTAAAAAAAGCCTCATCGACCTCTTCCACCTAGACTGTAGTAGACTCCTAGCACGACATCACCCTTGTTTTTTACCCCTTTTATCCTAACCCAGAGACTCTCAACACTTCCGTCTCCTATGTCCATCTCCACCTCAGTCCAAGTGTGTACATTTTTAATATATAAGGCAACACCTCCTCTCTTTTTCCCCTGTCTATCCTTCCTGAGCAAACTATACCCATCCACACCAACATTCCAATCACGTGTATTATCCCACCAAGTTTCAGTGATGCCAACAATGTCATAGTTGTGTTTATTTATTAGCACTTCCAGTTCTTCCTGCTTATTACCCATATAGGACCCAATAGGTCCTATTCTGCCTACATAGTGTAAAGCGGTAGGGGCCTGTGCTTTTGGAGAGCAAAGATCTGAGTTCTGTCTCTGCTGTAGCCTTGACATTTTAGTGGCCATAACAACAGCTGTGAAATCCTGAGTGACTATGGATTTATTACTGTTTACAGGCCCAATCCAGCTCCCACTGAAGTAAATGGAAAGACATCTCCTAACTTCTATGAGTGTTGGATCAGGGTCTATATCTGCAACATAGTTCAAGGTTTTTGAACAGTTTCAGCAGAGAGTGCTTGCAGGGACCAGTTGACTACCTGAAATAACAGAAGCAGGAAAGTTCTCTCTTTTCCTAAGAGGTAAACAAGCAGGATCATTCTAGCTGGGATCTCTGATCGCCAACAGACAATACACCTTTTATGAAGAATCTAAAAACAATATACAAGTGGTGAAATTTTCTATGGAAAAAATGTCTAAGGGGCAGGGAGCAGCACTTCTCCAGTTTGATCTGTTTGGAGATTTCCTTGATTCCTTAGTAGTTATCATCCCCTAATTCTACTGCATCAACACAGATGCCTTTTATGCAGCCGTTTCCTTTTGAGTATGTTGGCATGACACTTCACCCTCAAAATATGTCAATATGAGGCACTTAACAAGAGTGAATAACTTTTATCTGGGGGAAACGTATGGCTTAAGTGCTTTAAAAATGCAGGCATCACTCACCACATGCGCTAGTTCTTTTTGGATATTGCATCCATTAGATATAATTTCCCCTTTTTGAAGAAAGATTAGCATATTCTCTTTGTCAATCAGTTTCTTGACCTTTGGGCCATCAGTTTATCTAAAAGACAGAGCCACCCTTATTCTGGTGCCCATGCTTTTCAGACCCTCCTTCATGCCCCAACATAGGAGCGATATTTTTGACATTTATATAGCAATTTTCCCTCGAGGGAATCCAAAGCCCTTTACAAACTGCACCAAGGACTCACTTCACACAGGACTGAAATGCAACCATCACTTGGGTAGAGTACAGTAGTTTTTGAGAAGCACATGGCAAGTCTACATAAGAGTTTGGGACAGAAAATGAAGAAAATAGAATCCATTTAAAACTATGTAGGTAGGGTGAATTCAGAGAGGCACAATATAATTATCCAATACTGGAATTTTGTTACAACACAGCAAAATATAAACACAACAGGATTTTTGATACCGAGCACTGGTTAGAACAGGGGTTCTCAAACGGGTCAGAACCCCTCAGGGGGTCACAAGGTTATTACATGAGGGGATTGTGAGCTGTCAACCTCCACCCAAACCCCACTTTGCCTCCAGCATTTATAATGGCGTTAAATATATAAAAAAGTGTTTTTAATTTATAGGAGAGGGGTTGCACTCAGAAACTTGCTACGTGAAAGGGGTCACCAGTAAAAAAGTTTGAGAGCCACTGGTTAGCACCTTATTTCTATATCTAAATTAAAAGACAGAACTTACAGCACCACCCTAACCTAGTATCATTCTGGGATATAGGTTTTATGATAACTCAAAAAGGGAAAAGTGTCGCCTACTGAATTGCTTCTTATACCACTATGGATTTTCCTTAGAGGTCTCCCATGCAAGTACTGGGGAGGTTAACTGCTGCTTAGTTTGTGAATTTAGGCAAGCGGATTACTACAGTTTAGCAAAGAAAGCTGCCCTTGTACTGATAGATACAGACCACTTAGACACTTTTGATAACCTTACCAAAATTAGATTATTTTTCTACTCTTTGAGAATTCCCACATCTGCTGCATCAGCATTTTCTTCTTGTAAACTCATAGCTGAAGTCCCGAGAAGCTTTCACTAAGTCCAGGGTAGTGTTATCTATCACAACACTGCAATATTTGTGCCTGAAACCATCCATCACAAGCAGATCTGATCCAACATTCATACCACAATAATTGCATTCAGTGGGAATGCTTGCGCACAAAGCATCTGGGCAATTATAAGGAGTAGCTTCAATGTGTAGTGTATAGTGCCTCAATAGTGGCACCATAGGGTCTGTAAATTATGCACAAAATCTGTAAACACACAGCTTTGTAAACTCATTTCTCTCAGACAACAGAATAAGGTGTCAAAGCTCAGAGGTGACAAAATAAGGAACTCAGTCCAATCCCAGGATGTAAAGTAAAACAGCCTTCTCTTCTTAAAGGTGAACTGAAATGCTTTAAAAAAACTAAAACCAACCAAACCAAAAAACCCAACAGTTCTATGTATGAGGCATCAGGCCTTACTATACCATACTTCCAGAATATATGGATATATTTTATTTTCACTTCTGCATTACAGACCCAAACCACAGGTCAAGAACCTGAGCTTTCCTTGCACAGGTTGATTGGCTCATAGACTTTAAATTAAACAGAATACCTTTGCAACCTGTTCTGGTTTCTTGTAGTTTAAAACAAAGTAGCATAAACTCAAGCATTGCTTAAATTACTTATCCCTAAATCATGCAGTAAAGCAGATTGACTAACTGGTATACTACAAATATAGGAACAAGGGAAGGGCTGATAGCTCAACCTCTGAGTTACCTGGGAATTTAGAGACAGCTGCTTCATTGTCATGTATTCTTTTCCACCCTTCTCTTTGTGGTACAGGTTTTTTACTATAGTGCTACATGGGAGTCAGAAAGCTCCTTAGGTACACAAACTCTCCTCAAAACTCTTTCTAAGCACCTAACAATAGGCCATAGTTGGAAGGCTTGCTCCCTATATTCTTGACAATAGCAAGTCTACGGAAGCCTGCTTGGGAGCTTGTACAGGTGCAGTGATTAGAGCTCATTACCAGCTTTGAGCTAGCAAAGTTGACTGGGAGTTCTAATCACAGAGAGTTGCTGGAAAGGAGATCCTTATGAGGCAATAGGAGAGAGCTTAGGATCAAACTGCCAAGGGTCCTATTTGTAGCTATTTAAGGGACTAGAGACCTTAACTTCTACAAGGCTTTTGTTTGTAGTGTGCTGCACTATCGTCTCCTGCATTGCATCATCTATACACTGATATTATCTTGCTTTTCTGAGAGCACAGACAATGAAATATTGTCTTCATAATGAAATAAAAACCTTTGACTTCACTTGTAAGACTATTTAAGTAATGCACTCAGAAATGCATTCAGACTAACCCCTCCCCCCATCCCAGGCTTCCTGGTGTCCTCTTTGTTTTTGCTGGGGTTGTTATGCTGGTAACAAAGTGACAAGATACCAAGTTACTGAGCCTCAGTGGGCTTGCATGGGATCAGGGTTGGAGAGGCGGCAGGAAACCCATCTTTTAGAGCAGAGCTGGAACGCTAAGCTCCTCAGGGGTGTAGTCAGAACGCATATTAACTTGTAGCTAGAAATAGAAACTTTCCATGTCTGTGTGCACAACATGCTTCAAAGGTAAAAGTCACCCTCTCAGAGCCTACAGAATGCCTTCATAGTGCCATGACACACTAGTGTGACATCACTGTCTGGTTGGCAGAAGCACGCGTAAACCCGAAAGATGAACAAAACAAACTGACTCTTAAAAAGGGCAGCACTTTTCCAGCCCTTGCGTTCCTTCTATATATGGATGTGTTTTATTCATTTTTTCCCCCAGTGTTTGTGTTTTCCCTCTGGTTTGTTTTCCTGCTTCTCCCCCTTTTTTTAAGGTCCCTTTATCCACCTACTTCTCAGTCCAAAATGTTTATGCTTTTCTGATGTGGCATTACTCCCTTTCCCCCTCTTTGTCCCTGTCTGCCCCTCCCCCTTTCCCTAATCCTTTGTTCTGTGAACCTGCCAGCTTTTCATATGCAGATGAGGAGTATGCTGAAGACTGAGTGGAGAAGGGCATGAGTTCCTGGTTATCAGCTTCCAAATACATAGAAGCCAAGGGCCTTGGAGTTTGGCGGGGAGTGTTGAATTATCCAAAATGCCTTTCTCAGAGACCTTGGGAGTGGCTCAGTCTATATGCTGGGTCATTAGAAACCCAAGAGAAGCCTCAGCTGAGCTATTGCTATTGTCAGGTGCACATATAAATTAGCCCCCTAATTATACCATGTTCACAATTGCACTCTGTTAATCACTCTAGAATGCTAATACTGCTTCTTCCTATCATCCCAGCCTGTGTGCATGCGAGGCCCCTCACTGCCACTCAGCACAAAGGTTTTGCTGGCGAATTAGTGAGCACTATTATGGTATGTTTTTCTTTCGTTTTGAGATTGGGCAGCAGTCTCTGAAATGACAATAATTAACCCAGCTGCAAAACATGGCAAGCTGAGCAAATCCCTGTCATTTCCCTGAATGGGAGGCATTTGTGGGAGCCATTCCTTTCAATAAGGGTCTTTTGAGGGGGGTGCTGTTGTTGTGTTTTTGGCATTGTGATTGCAATAACAGATGCTGGAGGAGATCGAAGTTTTAGTTCTGAACCTCTTGGTCTGCTCATTATTGCCACTGAGTGCTGCCACTTTTGCCCCTCCAAAGCTGGTGTTTAATAAGCCTCACTCAGCAGCAAGTATCAATTAATACTCAACCACCTTGGCTCAGGCTGAGTAACTGCAAAGCCATTGAGTTAAAGAAATAATAAGTGGAGAGCAAACCCTCATGTAATCCTTCACCACAGGGCAGCCACAACAAACTGGGGCTGTGCTGTTAAGTCAAACTTGTGTTATTCATGATGTGGCCCTCGGCTCTGTTTTTCCTCTGTAACCCGTAAATAGTTCTGCCTCTAAGCCATCTGTAATATTTCAGATGGCTTATTTCTGAGGCATGCTGCAAGAAGGAAATCTAAAGCCCTAGTAGGAAATCTAAAGCCCTAGTGTATGTAAATAGGAACCTGTGCAAATGCACTCAGGAGCTCTGGGGAATGAGCAGCTGTGATTTGCCAAGCCAACCAGAAAATTAAAAAGATTGTTTTACAAAGATGCAGAGGAGGTGAGTGTGTGAGAGCCCTTGGCATGCGCAGGGCTGGGTTTGGCTTCCAGGCAAGCTACTGAGCCAGGATCTTTGGCCTGATTCTCAGCTGGCAGATGCTGGTGTAAATAAGGCTTGACTGGCACTGTAGTTACATTGATAGAAGGGCTATCACTGGTTCTGCTATCCCTCATGGCAGGGATCTATTCACATATTTGTTGCTGCTGTTGTTATCAAGAGGGATTCAAGGGGCTCTAAGCTGCTGGATGGAGGATGTGTCTGAGACTCTTTTCCCTTTCTAGGCCCACTGTTTAGAGGGAAGAATAAAGCGCGTCTGCGAGTCCTTCTTTTCCCTGCTCTTGGTAGTGAGAAGAAATCAGGGCCCAGCAGTAGATTTTCTACTCCCAATGATAGAGGGGGGACAGCAGCTCCCCTGGTGAGTTACTAAACAGCACATGATTGGGTCTCCAAGTAGCCACTTTTGCCTAAAACACATACTGCAGCTGTAATAAATTCATGTGCTGCAGGCAACACAATCCTAGGGGAGTGTATCACACACAAAGCCGGGAAGCTAAGCCTAGAACCTTCATTTTTCAGCTTTGTACATTCAAGCCCTGCCACTTGAGCTAAAGCCACACTTTCTTAACCTGCACTAGTACTAGGTCCTTTATCCTCTGTGTGTATAATGTGGCTCAGCAATTCTAAGGACATGACATAGAGTGAGAGAGGTGTTTTGGGGATGCTTTTAGGATCCTTTGCGCTGACCCCCACCGCAGGGCTAAGTGTACTTCTTGCAGCAGGTTGTAAGAATTCACCTACACTCTAATTTAATGAAGTGTCTTAAATGTGGATTTAATCACAGCGTTCAGACCATGGTCACTGCATTCAAATGGGTGACTGGGAACATCTTTCTTGCACAGGCAGTTATTAATCCAGAAAAGCACCTCTGTATTAATCAGCCAGTGTAATAGTAATCAACTCGTATCCATTACCCAGCTGCTAATCCTCCAAAGTATTAACTCCCTCACGGATGGGCTCCTTGCTTCTCCTATGCGGGTGCAATATACGACAATACCCTTTGGAGTCAGAGGCTCATTCAGGATTCCTTTGGCATGGAGTACTCATCAGTTTAATGACCCAATGTTATTTAAAGTATAGTTGTTGTTTTATTCAAAAATGTAACTCTGATGTTTGTTTTGGGATGTATTAGTGCAGTGCTGAGCCCATTTCTGATGTGCATCCTGTTACCTAGTAGTCTAGTTACATTCGTGGCCCCTAGCATCATCAGATTATCTGAGCACCTTACAGACAGTACATTTAGCTTCACAAAGCCCCTGCGAAAGAGGAAGGAATTATTCCCCTCCCACCGTTGTGCAACTGGGGAACTGAGGCAGATTGATTAAGTGACTTGGCCAGGGTCACACAAAGAGTCTGAGCCAGGAATAGCACCTAGATCTCCAGAGTCCCAGCCATTACTACTACTACATCTATTAATTATTTGTATCATGGCAGCATCTGGAGGCTCCAACTAAGACCATGGCCCCATTGTGCTAGGTGCTGCATGTACACATGGTGAGACAGCTCATGCCAAGGATGGCTTGCAATACTGTTGTAGCCACGCAAGGTTTCTTTTGAAACCATTGGCCTAGGCAGAGTGCTCAGACCAACCCTGTAGCAACGCCCAGGTTTATTTCCCTAGATGTGCTTGAGCCTTTCTGATGCTTGAGCTTTTTGTTGTCTTTCCATGTGAGAAGATTTGCACCATTTCCCTTCTGTGTAAGGTGCTTACCCTCTGACCCATGCCTATCAAAGGCTAAAGTGCTATTTGAGAGAGCTTATAAAATATACATAAGGTCTGTGACCTAGTCTATACAGTTCTGTACTGCCTGAGGCGATGCCTCTGTGTTTAGCTCAGAGAGACTGCAGGTTTCTGCTTCAAAAATCAATTGTCAGAAGAAAACTCATTTAAGAGCAACTTCCTTCCCTCTAAGAGTATCCGATGCTTCCCTTTGTAGGCGCTGAACACAGCACAAAGAATGTTTATGCATTTATATCTCCTTCTCAAAGCCTAGTGTAATTGCGTTCTAACAAAGGCAAAAATGCTCTCTCTTCTTTAGGACCCGGATGGCGTTTGGCATGGAATTTCAATTCAGAAAGTGCGAAAGAGACAGCTCCCTCCAGCCTCATCTGGGATACGTACTGCCACCAGGACACAAAGGTGTTGCTTTGAGCCTCGGCTGCATTAGCAGGTAAAATATGTGTAGCCAGAGAGAAGCCAGCCAGCCTACAGGGATACTGTTAATGAATGCATTGGTACCTGGTGCTTCTATAGAGCCTTTCATCTGAGGCTCTCAAAGTGCTCTACAAATGTCAATTAAATCTCCCAGCACCTGTGTTAGCTCCACTGTATTTTACAGATTGGGATGCAGCGACACAGAGAGGTTAGGTTAAGCAAATTAGTGAAGAACACGCTGAGTTAGTGGGAATGCTGAGAACAGCACCCTGGGAGAAGAAAAATTCCCTTCACAGCAGGAATCAATGGGTGATATTCTTTAACTTCTGTGACCAGCAGGTTAGACTAGATAATCATGGTGGTCCAGCCTGACTTCTGCCTCCCCTGCTCTAACCACTAGACACCACTTCTCAGTTCCAGCAACCATTTAGAATTGTGCTGGGAGAGGGGCAGGTGGAGTTGGATGATCCAGGGGTTTCCATTGTAAAGCCATTTTCAGCTGTCAATCTAAGGTAGGAATGTGGAAGCCTCTAAATGGCAGATAGATATAGTAGTATCAGTGTGTAGTTTGATCCCAGACTGTGTAGTGGAGGAAGAGGCAGGGTGAAAGTTGTTGGTTCCCAGCACCTGTAAAGTGTCTGGAAGACTGCAGCTGGACAAAGTAAACTGATTGCTTACAAATTTTTTTTTTTAAATGATAGGAAACACTATTGATTTTGTGTGTTTAAATGCACTACAGAGTGGAAAATCCATTTTTCCTATTTAGGCACTGCACAGACAGAGTGAGATCCAATCCTTCTATGCTCCTCCAAACCTGCTCTCCCCACCACCCAAGGCACAGACAATATGGGAGAATACACCCACCCAGCAATCCCATGTGGACATAATTACAAATCTTTAAAAACTTCCTCTTAATAGGTTGAAGTGACAAGAAAAATGAATGTTTTATTGAGGAAATAACATGATATAATTACAAACGTCTCCTGCACTTGGCACACAGACAAGGAGGCTGATTTTCAAAAGCAATAAAGGTGAAATGGCTGGCATAAAACTCCTGTAATCAAATGTAAAAATAATAGTGCAGTTCATTAATATCAAGACAAGCAAATGGAGATGGTGTTCTTAATTATCAAATACAGCCATGGGTTTAATTTTTACCTGAGTCGTTTTAAACTTGGTCGTTTTTTTCCTTTTCATAGATGCTATGCCGTAGGGCAACACCGAACATTTGTAATTGGATTCTATCACTGGAGTTAATTATAAAGAGACAATAAAAACTGCTTGGCTTCTGTTTTAGTAACTATTACTTTGTGTTGAAATCCTTTGTTTGGGGAAGGGTAGATATTTGTAGTTTTAATTTAACGTGAAGCCTTTGTACATATTATATCTGTGCATTTATACACAGACATGCTACACACATATATAGACACATTTTATATTATATATGTGTATCTGTATTAATATGAGCGTGATATATATATTTATATAAAATATACCATATCACATCACACACAAAAAAATATGTATATACACTTAGAGCCATACCTATATATAATATGATATGAGGCAGGAAGACAGATTTCTCTGCTCTTCTGGGAGACCAGATTTCCCTAATCAAGAATTTAGCTTCATTAGCTAACAAATAAGTCTGCCCTTTAGAATCTTATGAGCACATTCTCCCACCCAACCCCACATGACTCAGTAGCTGAGAAACTCTGAACCCATAAGTAGTAGTTTGGTGTTCTGTAAAGCTGTTTTAACTAATGCATAGCTACAAGATGTAACAATGGCTGCGCCGGAACAATTATGCATTGGCAGGGGAGGGAGCAGGGCTTAGGTCTGGGAGGTGCATAAGCATGTACCCCTCTTCAAGCACCTGTGTAGACCCTTTGACCTCAGGGTGTGCACATGCTTAAATGTCTTGCTGAACTGTGGTCTAGATCAGTTTTCCACCAGTTGCAGCATTCTGTAGCACAAATGGTAAGTGAGATTGTCTCATAGCTCCCATCTGTAAGGAACCAGGGGCTAGAATGCGGGGCTGGCTGGTATTCCCATAGTACCACCAGGAGGCCCTTCAGAGGCACAGCCAGGGAGCAGTACAGAGAGTAGGCGCTGCAGGAAGTGCTGCCCAAGAGACCCAGAATGACTGAGCCCTGCGTCCCTCTGATTGGCCAAGCCCCCTATTTAACCCCAGGGGTTGGCCCGGGAAGTTGTCTGGGCAGCCACATAGAGTTTAGTCTATTGCTACGCTCAACTTTGCTTGATCTCTGATTTCTGACCCGAGCCTGACTCTCGCCCTGATTTGTGCCTCACGAACCTGACCTGGTACTGTCTCTCTGATCTCTAGCTTCTGATTCCAGCCTGCCTCTTGCTTACCTAACCTGGCTCTTGCGATTCCTCCAGCTCCTGCCTGGTGACTACTGTCCCTGGTGGCCAGACCTTAGCCCAGCTGTAACCGCTAAGCCAGACCACTTAGGCCCTGGTCCATTACACCATTTTAGCTCCCCCATGGTGTGAGAAGCAGTGAGCTAGGGGACCTGATGGGTCCTTGTCATTTCTGTATCTCTGATAATTTACTCTCAAAAGCCTGAGCATGCACATTCCCTCTTTTGAAAAGAGTCTTGAAAGGTGAAATGAAAAATGTACAGAGAAAATGGATTCTCTCTGCTTTCAAAATAATCCATGTGAATTATTTCTAATGATGCTGTCTTGGAAGAAATGTAGTATTTCCTGGGTGAAAAATTTCTCGTGAAGCAGCTGAATGGTGCATTCTTGTGTCAGAAAACTATTTGCAAATGCATCAATATCCTTGTGTGACCATGAGAGCCGGAGTAGTAGAAGCTCAGTGCTAGCTACTCCAGAAGTGGTGATTTTTTCCAAGTCTCTTAATGATCAACGCTATGTGTTTTCTCCTGGTATCTATGAGAAAAACTTTATCCATGAGACCGTGCCAGTCATCAATTCACCATAACAGATTACTCACGCATAATAGCCTGCTCCCAATACCTGAGGCTTTAAAGAAAGATGAAAGCCTTCCAAGGTGCACCTGGCCAATTGTGCAAAGATATTATATATAAAATGGGGAGGGGGTAAATTTCCTCTCTGATCCTCAGGGAAATCAGTTTATACATGAAGGGCTCAATCCTGCAAGGTGCTGAGCATTCTGGCCCTGATCCATCAGTGCCTTTAAACATGTGCTTAGCTCTAAGCATGTGAGTAATATCTCTGATGTTAAGGATGTGCTTGAATACCTTGTTGGGTTGTGGCCAGAGTACACAGCACCTTGCAGGACCGAGTCCTGAAGCAAGAGATCTGAATTCCCCTATCCTATGATTGGAAATATTTGTAATGATATTTTCTGTGCAGTAAACAGAGAGCACAATGCCATCACATAGTACCAGGCACTATTGCCAGTGTGTTCATTGCTTCCCAAATGCTGAGTCAGTCTGGGACATAATATAAATAATCAGATTCTACTAATGTCATGTTGGCTTGGGGAGGGGAGTTCACTCATTACACCTGAAGGGGGTTACTTATTGGCCAACAAGCTAAATCCATTATTAGCGGAATAAAAATTCTGCTTGCGAATCTTTCTCCCCATGGGAGAAAGAAACTGAAGTTTTGTACCCCTCCCATAATTTTAGAATATATTTCACTGTCACCAGGAGCTCACGTTAAATTTAAATTACAAATGCATTAGCCATCTATACATACTAACACAAAAGAATATTTATTGGAATAAAAGGCAATAGATTTGAGTTATTCTCAGTTTTAAACAACTGTCTGATTGTATTCAGTTATGTGTCACGCTCAAGCTAAGTGTTTGTAGAAAAAGAAAGATGTTGGAATTTAAAGCAATGTCAGGTTAAAATTGATGCCATGGTTGTGTTTGATAATTAAAAAATGCCACCTCCATTAGCTTGTCTTGATAAGCAGACAGGCAGACGAATGGATGTTCAGAAACGTTTCTGCTAGTCCAATGACTGTTTGAAACTAAAAAGCAAGGGTTGCATCAGTATGTTCAGAAGGTAAAATGAAAGCAAGCCCAGTACAAATGAAAATGAGGAATGTGTGGAGTCGTGGATAAGAAAACTAAAAATTAGGGACTATAGAGTAAATAAAAAAACATGCTGCTGCTATTTCATGAAGAAAATAAACCTCTGTATTAAAATTGCCAAGTGCAGCCATCAAAACTAAGCAAATAGTTTCTGAGACAGCGTGGCATTAATACAGACAGATGGGAGTAGAGGAGGGTAAGAGCTGGTGTTGGTGCAGGGACATGGAGATGAGATTCACCGAATGGAATGCTAACCGAATGCTAACAGATCAGCAGTAATTTTGTTCACCTCACTTAGATTTTTTTTTTTTTTTTTGGTACACTTCCCTCTTTTTATCCACTATTTGTCAGAAATGGCTCACACTTGCTGTCTGTGGACTTGTGCCTGACAGCAGGCGGAGTGAGGGGCAACAGGATCCTCCACAGCCCACATCCCCTCTTTCCCTCACAATGCACATAAGAAGCCCCATCCAATAATCCACTTCCATCACTAATTGGTAAACACCTCTCCCACAACACAGACCCATACACTGCAATCACATATATTCCACACACTGCACCTTCACTACCAATGTGCCCTCAAGTCACACGTGCATGGCCTCCATCTGCATGCAAACCCAAACCCTCCTTCACCAAAGAATTCAAAGCTACACACCATAAAAATGTATTGGTGTGTGGACCACAAAGCAGCACAGTCTGTTGTTGAGACTTAAGACTGTAGTGAGATCCTCCACTAGTGTAAATTATCATAGCTCCACTGGCTTCAGTGGAGTGATGACAGTTTGCACCCGCTGAGGATCTGCCCTCTAGTCGTTGAGTTAGTGCTCACATCAGTGCTTAAACTATTATGGTGTCAGTTGTCGAAAGACAACGCTTTCTTGAAATAGCAGCTTTGTAGCTGGATTTATGGTTTGTTGTATTGGAACAAGGACAATTTGGTAGCAGCGTGCCAGAGGCCAGATTGCTAGAGGCTAAACTGTACAGTACAGGACTTTATAGACTAGGTCACAGCCTTATGCATATTTTATAAGCATGCCAAAAAAGCACTTTAGTGTTTGACAGGCCTGGGTAGAAAGCTAACAGGAGAGTGGTACTGGGGAGTGAGAGGCATCCGCTCTGTCAAGGGAGGGTGCTATATACTCCACCTGTAACTGTGTCCATCTTTACTGGAGTTGCTCTAGCAAAACTGGTATTAAGGATGCTGTCAAAGGGAGATTAAAAGGCCCAGAGGAGGTGGTGAAGAGGAAAGACTGGAAAGGAAGTAGCAATTGGAAAGGGAAAAAATGTTCTTTCCCATGAGCTTTGGGCTCAGGAGTTCCCTTGGAGCAAAATCGAAAGGAACAATTGATTTCTGAAGTTGTCCTTTCAGTGATTCCCTCGAAAGGGGAAGCACGAGGAATCTGTGCAGCCAGCTAGCTTGCCGAGTTAGACATGAAAAGCTGACAGGGCGAGGGCTTTACGTAACAGCACTATCTGCATTTTATATTAACTTTACTAAGCACTGTTTGACTTTGGCAATGCAGATGATGTGAAGTGCATGCCATGTAAAATGTAATTCTGATTAAGTATAGTTTCTGCTGTTCATGTGAAGTTTTATCTAGCTTTGAGGGAAACAAGACAAACTGACCTGCCAAAGGATCATATTGTCTCACTAACGTGATATATTTGCATTGGCTTCACATAGGAGCGGAATATGGCTGCCTGTTAGCAAAACACTAAAATAGGCAGCCAAGATGCCATACACCTGTGTAAAACAATGTCCTGATCATATGCAGCACCCAATTCTTTGCTATTATCTGCTGTGTGTGGTGTTTAGAGCTTTGACATCCCATGTCGGATTTATCCTCTTTAATCTCCCTCTAAATTAAAAACAAGCTAAGCCCCTTTTGGAGATATTACAGAAAACCACATTTCCTTTTTATGCTTCCTTAAAGAACTCAATTTTTCTGTCTCTTCTCATCAAGCAGAGTAATTTTAGGCTGTTAGAGAAAGTTCATCGCTGTAATTGCAACCATATTGGTCATTAAAGTTGACAGGCTGTTGAGCAAGTCACTCATCGATTCCCACCACTCAGCAGACAGCTCCCAGCGCTTGCTAAAATGTTAGTTTGAATTTATGAAAAGGAAGCGAATCCATTTCACCTCCAGGGAGGGGAGAAAGCTCAGAACTCATCCTTGCCTTTATTTATAAACAGTATTCACATGCTTCTTCCCTAAGCAGATTCAAACTATTCATTATTTACTTTAGCCTATAAAAGATCCCCCTCGAGCTCTCTCTTATAGGTTGAAGTCGGTAATGCATTTGGGAAGGAGAGTTGAGCTCTCCTGCCTCTGAGTTGATAAAACAACAAACCTCACATGACATTTCTGAGCTTAAGGATATTTAAGAAGGATAATGGTTCTTTGTATTTACATAGAAGGATCTCAAAAATTGAAAGAGGTGGGTGTTATTACTATCACTTTGTAGGTGGGGAAACTGAGGCACAAAGAGTTTAAGGACCTGATCCAGTGTGAGTCATTACATTGATGTCAGTGGGCAATTGATCAGACCCTAGATGAATACTAATGTCATTCAGGCCCCAGTCCAGCAAAGCACTTAAACATGTGAGTAGTCCAAAGAGCGGGACTTATCCTCAGTTGGTGTAGCTGTGAAGCTATGACAATGAACAGAAGCCGAGAAGCTGCTGCCATGTATGTAAGTGCTTTGCTGGCTCCTGGGCTCTGTGATTCAGTGGCATAGCTGGAAACAGAACACAGGAATCATGACTCCCCATTCATTGTTCTAACCACTGGACAACTCTGCCTCCCAGTTTGACACTCTACAAGTTAATGTCTGTCAGTATCTGGGGAGCAGGAAAGCTTTTTAAAGAGATTTGTGCATGATAGATAAATTGGCTCATCTCAAACAGATATAAAGCATCCAGACATACGGTGTTATTTCAGAAATGCTTCAGATACAACCACAAGTGGTTGTGTTTCCCTTCACCATTCTTTCGCCTGCTCTTGATGAAGAGCAGCCATTCCGGTTATCTTGATCTCCCATGTTTTTTGGCTCTTTAGACTAAAGATAAAAAGAGATTCTTTAGCAAGTTGTTAACACGTATCCTCACACTCCCCACTCCCATTCCAATAACAAGGAAAACAACTTGATTTACTTCACTTATTACTGGAAAAACATTTTCCCCTCACCCCCATTAATCATAGACCAAAAATTGTCTTTTGTATGTTTGAAGCTAGGGGGCAATGTTTTACCTTCTTGTCCAGCCTTGTGGCTTTCAAGCCCTTGGCATGCTATGGAAATAAATCTGACATTAAAATACTTCACTTTGGATCTCCGGTTACTGATTTATTACTGGTGCGCCGTAGCAAGTAAATATTTCTCGCAAGTGTTCTCAGTGCATACAATGAATCCCGCACACTCCATGCTAGAAAATAAGGATCCACTTAGGGATTTTTTTTTTATCCAGTAAACTTTATTTATATATAACAACAGTACAAAGTGAGTCCTTGGCTTGCAAAATAGGAGTGTTTCATATTTACAATAGGTACACAATCATATATTAGAATAACAAAAAAAAACTTTTCTCCTTGGAACATTTTTAAATACTTAAACTTTCTTACATTTTTTTCCACAACACTTGTAAAAATAACAAAAACCAGACAACTATCTTAAAAAAAATATATAATACAGAACTCCAGTGTGTCAAATATAAGAGGAAAGGGGGAAAAGCTAGAGAAAGGTTACAGTTGTGTGGGGGTGGGCAAAGTATGCAGTTCAATTTATTATCCGTGACAGCTTGCCTTGTAAGTGGTACGCGTTTATTTTTAAGAGATGGGTCAAACAAAGTAAGAAGCCCTTACACCCCTGCAAATCTTTATCCAAAAACTTAAGCCAATCCTTTTTTGAGGTTCAGAAAGTTTGGTTCCCATTTCTTGCTCACCCCCTAAACCATTTTCCATATCAGTGTCCCTGCAAAAGGAGCCATTAACAAATGAGCACTCTCCGTGGTACCATAGGGGTATCTGGCTGTAGTGCATTTTGAGTATAAGAAATAGCATGGCAGAGTCAGTATTATGGAACGATGCTTATTTACTTTTTGATAGCTTTCCCTATATGCACATCCATGTACTGTCTGACTCGAAATGACACAAATACTACAGGAGAGGCTGTTTTCACCATTTCCCCAGCCCATCTGCAGCAGGAAGTGCTAGAAAGCGCAGGAGATTTCTGGGTTGATTTTGCAGACCTAAGAGGCCTGGAGAGTTCAGATAAGTATCCCAACTTCTGGTTGCTTTACTGGAATCCGCCAGTCTGAGTTATTTGCCCGTTGCGCGGGGGAGGGGGAAGACTTTTTACATGAGGGGTGGGGGGAGAAGGCTAGATAATACAAAGGCAAATGGGAATCTTTAGACTGAAAAAGATAAACACAGAGACAACGTCAGTGTTAACAATACAGTCAAAACAAATGGTGTCATTTGAATTGTGGCCTGATTCATTTCATGTAAAGCCCTCAAAGTGATGAGTCTCAGACACCCACGACGAGCTGCTTGTTAAGCAATTTGCTCCAGTCCGTGTTTATTACTAACTGGGGCAGAACACACGACACTCAGGTGCGTTAGCCACTCACCTACTGCTGATGCAGCAGAAAGATATGCATATGCAATGGAACCTTGACCTGCTGAAGGAAAACCCTCCTTCTGACAATTATCCCCAAGCTGTCATCAAAACATCCCCCCACATCTGAGCCATTGCCAGCAAGTACAGTAAAACATTGAGGGGATCACAGAGGGTTGTAGAGAGCTTACGAAAGCTTGATATAAGATGTCTGTCCTTAACTTAATTGGGAAGAAATGCTCACCACCTATTTCTGTACTGATTGGCTTGTCACATTGTCTTGAACTAGCACAGGAGCTTTGGAAAGGCGGGGGGGCGCATTTTTGTGAGGCAAGAAGAAAAAAATCAAGGTCTTCCTTTCAAACTGGGAGCCTTTATGAAGGTAAGAGGTAACCATGTCCCTTGCAGAACGGAGTCCCTTGCACTATTGCTTACTGGAAATTGAACAGTGATGTTTCCCTTCTGTGAAGCCTTTTAAACAGAGAGAAACACATTTAAAGCCTTCTCAGTTTTAAAAACTACCCCCCTTTTAAAACTAGTCTGACTGGCCTACATTTAAATTTTGCATTTTGGATTATTCAGCCCAGTGGCTTCTGACTAGCATTGCCTTTAGAAACTTCAGTGCATAGCTTTGCATTTTTAACCCAAAAGATTCCTCCAAGTAGTATCTAATTTAAAAAATGGGGCTGCCCCATCCATATTAACATTGCAGGACCCTTTTGCTACCACATACATTAGCCCTGCACCTCTCACCTGCTGATCCTGACAAGCCTGGGACAAAGGATTAAAGGCTGAAGGGTACTTAGGGTGGGGATCAAGTTTTCACTGAAGACACATTCAATATACAGATCAGACTGTTCACCAAGCTTTATCTAGCAAGTAACTATATACAACATCACAGCTCTCTGTATTATTGGCTTAAGGTTTATGGCACAATGGAATACTGAAATATGAGGACTGAAGCTTTGCTGTATTTTTAATGCATCTTTGATGTTGGTTATTTATCCTTCTCTGAACATTTTTTATGTCTTTTCTCCAGAGTGCAGTCATCATTGAGTTTCCCCCTTATGTCCCAGCTCATTCAAGTCATTCTGTTTTTGTTTCATTTAGACTGCTGAACTGAGTTCTTCTGACAGGCAAAGACTGAGAGCACTGGAAACTGAAAGGAGAACTGCCAGCGACAGGGGGAAAACACAACCCTGCTGCTAATGGGAAACATTCTAGGCGTAGACTAAAAAAAAAAAAAAAATCAATGTTACAGAAGTAATTCTTAAGGATGTTTTACCCTGTGTCAAATTCCTGAAATTGGGAGGGCATCACAGCAGCTTACAGACCAGCTTCTCTTCACTTCTTTTGGAGTTGTGGGCACTCAGTGTCTCTGGGAAATCAGACTCTTTATGTGCATCTCATGTAGGGCAACAAAAACGGAGGTATCCCAAACCAGTAGCTAATGTTGGACCCTTGGATCTAAGCGACATATCCAGGGTCACTCTGAGTCAGGAGTAGGCAAGAATGGACCCCAGAAATCCTGATTCTCAGGCTCTCTACTCTAATCCTTAAACAACATTCCCAGCCAAATTGTTACATGTATAGAAGGTAGTGAGATTTTTGGTAAAAATCCATTTAAAACATTTATTAGCAATAGAATATATTCTTTAAGTGGAGTTGTGTTGTCTGGGTGTTTAGACTGCATAGGACAAGCATTGCATGCCAGGGAGAGGAAGGATTCCATTGGCACAAGAGGAGAACAGCTGCATGCAGTGGCCCTATTATGCCAGAGCACTAGGAAAAGATTTGCATCCTAAACATTCAAAATAGTGCGTTACTCACACACATTTCCCTTTTCTCCCTCTGCCTGCAATGTTTCCCATTAGCAGCAGGGCTGTGGCTATTTTATTTAAAATGCTTGTTTGTCATGACAGTTCTTAATATAGCTACAGGGCATTCTTAATATAGCTAGACACTATGAAGGCTTCAGCAGTTTTCCTATTCTGATTTCTCTTGCTTCACGTTAGGCACTGGGAGATCCTCTTAACCATCCTCTATGGGAAGAAGCAGACAATATGACTTCCACATCTCTGTCATAGCATTTTGGTGCTAAAGAGCAAGGTCCCAGCAGAGGCAAGCCTGCTGATAAGCTGGGACTTTTGTATAGGGTTTTTTAATAAAGGCTTTCAAAGTGGAAAGGCATTTGGTTAGTACTTTGCTATCCCTTGGAGTGGGCTCTTTGATGGCTCAGGATACTGCTCACCAGCAGAAGATTAAATGGAATTATTTAAATAGCAGCACCAGACACAGAAATTCCAGAAATAACAGTTTCTGCTCTGATGTCAAAACCCTTGAAACAAAGCAGGCTAGTGACTCATAACACCAAACCAAGTTTGGCCCTGTGCAGGGAGGGAAGCACTGAAATGGATGTGGAATCATTTCATCTAAGGCAAACTCAGTGCCTCCCTACCAACCAAACCTGGAGTCAGGTTTGCCTGCAATACAAAGAAAATACCATTTTGAGATCTGAAGCTTTATCCACAAAGGAGCTGAGAACAGGGCAAAGACTGCCAGGGTCTTGCCCTAAAGGGACAGGCTGTTTCATACCACAAACTTCCTTTAAACTTCTACCATATAGGAGAATAATAGAAAGTAGCAATGGAACAGACTTGCTCGATCACATCTCGTCTATCCCTACTCCAGCTGGTGTTCCCTATACCACACCTCTAATTCCAGTCCTATTTTACCTGATTTAAGTACTGAGGCTTCTGCTGCATCCCTTGGGAGACTATTCCACAGTCTAACAGATTCTGGTAATCAGTTAAACATTTTCCCCTTTTGCTCAGTTGGCTCCAAATACCCCTAGTTATTAACCTCAAATATTCTCTCCCTACTCTGTGCTTACAAGTATTCATGGAATATAGATATATTATCCCTCTTCTCATCACTTAGCCAAGTTATACAGGTTCAGTTCTTTTCATCCTTCCTCTTAAATCAATCCCTCCAGGCCCTGTAATCATTGTAATTTTTCTCTAATCTTCTTTACCTTTCAACAGGATTAGGAATAATACAGCCTCTTTTCAAGCCGCCAGCCAGCAGAGGGTGAGAGAGTTGCTAAAGGACAAAAACAAAACAACTAGGCAGGACTGACATATTTCATCCAGCAGAGGAGTGGTAGAACACCCACACACAACCATGGACATGGTATTTCTCCAGTAAAGAAATCTTCTGCAGAGAGCCACTCAGGCAGAGGCACTTACATAGGGAGATCTAGGTCAGGGGTCGGCAACCTTTCAGAAGTGGTGTGCCAAGTCTTCATTTATTTGCTCTAATTTAAGGTTTCGCATGCCAGTCATACATGTTAACATTTTTAGAAGGTCTCATTCTAAAAGTCTATAACATATAACTAAATTATTATTGTATCCAAAGTAAATAAGGTTTTTAAAATGCTTCATTTAAAATTAAATTAAAATGCAGAGCCCCCCAGACCGTGGCCAGGACCCGGGCAATGAGAGTGCCACTGAAAATCAGCTCACGTGCCGCCTTCGGCACGTGTGGCATAGGTTGCCTACCCCTGATCTAGGCTCTGTAATGCACTCAGGATTTCAGACTTGACCGGAGAAAAGAACTCAACAAAGGAAGAAATCCTGAGGAACTGGACATAGAGAAGGGCAAAGAGTTTGTATGATGTTTCCTGCCAGGAGTCAAAGCTCAGGGAGATGCAACAAGCCAGCCATTCCAGGGAGAAAGAAAGTGGCATAGGCCTTGTTAAATAAAGGATTTAAAATGAATGGACATGAAGGCATCTGGGCCATTATGTGCTACACAGAGCAGAGTGGATACTGAAAACTATCATTCACTAACATTCTGGGTGAAGAAAAACCAGGCATTTGCTTTCACAATCTTCAAACGTTATTATCAGTCTGGTGCAAGTAAGTATTCAGCACAGAAGTGCTTGGGAGACATCCTGAAAGCAAAAATAAGACCATTTGACTTGGCTGACCAATCGGGGAACTATGAATACCTGAACCAATGGTCATAGCTTGTTTGCGGGGCTCAAAAACATTCACATAAACCATTTGGGGTGGATCTTTGTGAACAACAAAAAACAACCAAACAAAAACACCGTGTCAAAATTGAATTTTTTAGGGGCTATCACAAATGTGATGTGCTCCACTCTTCTGTAATGTCAGCAGCAAACATGTCAGGTTAGCAATTGCTCTGATGATTGGGTATTAAATTTGTCAGCTACACAAAACACTGTGATGTTAGGCCTTTACAGGACAGCCTCGACATTTCTACATGTTTTCTCTTTGATATCAGGCTCACTGTACAGGCAAAGGGTCCCTGAGAAGGGAACTCTCTTGGTAACAGGCAGCCTGTATTCTGTGCTGCTTCTCATATTCCCTTCCTTGCCCTGCTCTCCCAATGTGTCAGTAAATCAGAGCCTTCTAGTTGCAAAGCTTAGGCTATTGTGAATGTCAAAAGCTTTGGCTTATTGCACAGGGTCAGTCATTAGTATTTCTTTCAGGCTATTAATAGGACCCAGAGAAACTCTCAAAGGCAGATTATCAGAAGAAAGTGGACTTGGCATGGCTTTTCATGAATTGTAATTAAAACAGCAAGTTTCCTGAGTACTTCTCTGAATGTTTTTCCCCTCCCCTTCCCCTCTGTTGGCTGCATTTAGACTAGAAAACTAACAGTCTGGGACTCTCACTGTGTAGTTAATATAGTGTTCTTAACCTGCACAGCAATAATTTGACACAGTCCTCTCACACCCTTCTGCTGAAATGGTGCAGGCAGTTATCAAAATGGAATTTTCTTTGAGACACAGATTGAGAGCAGACTAAGGCCCTGATCTTCCATATGGATCCATCAGTACAGATCCTTGCACCTAGGTGGAGTCCCAACAACTTCAGCATGACTCTGTATGAACTGAGTGGTCCATGCTGGCAGATTCCAATGTATGATATTTAAGCAAATGCAGATGAGAAGTATTTGATACTCTAAGACAGCTGATTCGTACTGCCTAACACTGTGGTTATGAGTCTCTCTGACCTCAGTAATATAAGGCCTCCCTTCTCTTCTCACACCCTTTATTAATCTTTTGGGAGCATATTGTTACTTTTAATTGAATCCTGCAGTTGAGAGATTATTTTGCTTGGGTAGCAGCAGGATTTAGCCCCCACCCCTGCAAAGTACTGAGTGCTCTTGACCTCACTGGCTTCAACCAGGTTTTGAATAGTACTTTATGTTGAGAAACATTAGCTAATCCTCTTGCACCCCAATTATTATTACTCTCTCCATTTCAGGGATGGCAAAAGAATCAGAGCGAGATGACAACTAGCCTGTGGCTAGCACACTCTGCCTCTCCACAAGAAAATTTAAGGCTGGTCATTTTCAAGTCTGGTTTTGATTCCATTAAACAAACTCTGGTAGCTATTTTGCTGCAACCACCAAGGCTCATATGGTCGATACTTCTGTTTCCATTAGGTCTAATCACCTCCTCCTCCCCCACTGCAGTCTGCACAAATATCAATATTTATTACAGAGAGAAATATTTACAGCATTCCATCCGCCGCTTGGCACTCTTTAAAGGGACAGGAAAGATTTGGTTTCTTTTAAAGGAAAGACACTCACAAACATTTGCTTTTCGCTGTCCATGAAAAGATGGGCTGCTATGGCCAGTTGGAAACTGAACCTAACAATGAGATACAGAGACAAAGGTGACAATGTTGGCTGGCACTCTGAGTGCGTTGTTTTGGACTTTCTCTCGCTGTGAGTAAAGATTCTCCCTCTCCCCAACAAAAACAAAGTCCTATGCTTCACCTTTGGGTGACCTTGCATATGCTGAGAGAAAAATGCAATTGGAGTCTGTCCTGATCTTATGGGTAAGTATAAGTGTGTCTCAAACAGAAAAGCAATAAATATGTTATCTCGCTAGGTCTACACTTTTCAAGTATGACTTGCTGTAAACGTTGGTTTTAGTTTGTTTTTTTTTTTACTACAAGAAATCACATTGCGGCTGGAACAAAATAACACTAGTCAACTAACAGCCCAAGCAACTAAGTCAGTCTCAGCCTAGCTCTGCTCGACTGCAAGATCAGCCAATTGGTTTTGCTTAAATTGCACCTGTAGAAACCTGCAATGCACCAATTTCAGTTTAAACAGTATATGACTTCCTTAGTTTCAAATGCCACGAAGGGCAGAACATGCTTCAGGAACATGAGTAAAGCAAACAAAAATACCGCGGAATCTTTACACTGGGGTGGAGCTGTGTTTTGAAATGGAATGGAAATAAGAGAGAAAAATGTTTAAAATCAGACCTACCATCATTCAACAGTAAGTGGGATTTAAAAAATATATATATAATATCTATATATTGACACTATATAAATACATAGATAAAGCTGGATTTCAAGACAAACAGGTTAGATGATCTGATGGTTCTGTAATTCAGGTCAAGTTCTTTCTGGTGCCACTGGATTTATTTCCAGCTAAACTATTATCTTCCTTTGTGTAAAAAGGTTTGGTGCAAACTTGTGCTCATATTTTTTAAAAGTTCCCAGGAACAGGAATAATTTAATTTTCCAATTTTTTGGATTAGCATAGGAGTCTATTCGCAGAATGTCTGAGCCACACACCACGGGAAACTGACGAGTGAGAGAGAATTTGGAACTGAATTTTGTTGGCTGAATTATCTGTGTGGCCACTGTGGTTGCTTTAATTTTTTTCTTTCCCTCTTTTTTTTAAAACCCTTTACATACAGTTTTCATTATTTCCTAATATATATCAAATGATTTTCATGCAAAATAGCAGTCACGGAGGCATCCAGACTTCTCAGGTTTCTTCCTTCCACACACACGACTTGAAGAATTACTCCAGCTTGATCCTATTTTGCGTTGAGATGCACTGTCCTTCTTGCTGTCCTTTCAAACTGGAATCTAAATGATTTTGAACTTAATATCTGGGACAATCCCTGCTTCCCCCAGAGGATGTTTCAGTATTTCTATGGGTCCAGTGCCTTCCTTGCTTGTTCGTACTCTTCATTCCCAAGGGTAACTAGTTCCTTCTCCTGGTCCTAGGAGCACCATCTCCTTTCTTCAGCTCTCAATAGACATGGCACAGATAAGCTGTTCTACTTTGTATGCCAAGCGCTGCCTGCGCGCCTGCTCATCCTGCTCCAGAGCCCCGATGATCTGGTGCAAAATAAACATGATTAATGTAAATATTCCAGAAAGGAGAGAGAAAGAAAGAAGGGGAGATGAGGGGCATAAATAAATAAAGAGATAAATACTCAGAGATGGACTCTAGGTGTTAATGATAACATGCAGCAAAGATACCTAGGATGGGTCCAGTTTACTGAACTCCCTTCCCTGGGCAACACAGCAGCAGTGGTGAGTGAAGCTGGTAAAACAGAAGTACTTGGGGCAGGCTAAGTTAATGCTGCTGAGCCAGTACAGGTCTGGCAAGCCTTGCCCAGGACTTGGGAGGGCCACCTGAGACTTACGGGTCATTCCCCAATCTGAATGCTCTCCGCACTTGGAGGGCTGAGGCTGGCTTGTTGCTGTCAATCCCTACCCTTAGTTTTGTTCCTTCAACCAAACTTAACTAACAAAAACCAAAGCACTGAGTGCCCTTCCATTCCCAGCCATGCTTATTTTTTTGTTGGACTGTTTGCTGCATGTTATACCATCAACACAATCATTTCCCTGCTCTTATACCGTTGACTCTACATCCTCTGTCTCATTTAGCATGAAAGTTATGAGATTTTAGTCCCTAATTGGAAGATGGCTGTGGCATTGTATCATAAATGCATACATGCAATTAAATGACAAAAACCTTTCTTTTAATGGATGTAATTGCAAAACAGGTTCTTCTCACAATGAAAATGAAGGGGTGGAACAGATGGCGAGAACTTGGTTTCAAGTGATACATTCATTAAAGGAGCCCATGCTGCCAGCTTTGCTGTGACATGAAATTTGTGCCATACTGGAAGTTTCCAGAGGATGCTGGGATTTGTGACAGAGTTTGCTGGGGCAGGACGATTTTTCCCTGCATTTGGAAGTGGGCTGGACCGAGGGTGCACCCAGGTTCAGGAGTTCAGAGCTGCCCACACAACACTTCAAGGGATTGGTTCTCATGGGATGTGCTACATTGGCAGCTCTGGAGACCAAAGCCTCCTACTGGCGCAAAGCACAGGTACAGCACAGCTAGCAGCAGTGCAAGCTTCAACCATGCTGCCCTACCAAACAGCTGTCAGGGATGAGAGGGGAAATTGGCCTCCAGGCCCCATTCCGTCTTTGGCCTCCCTTCTGAGACTGCCAGCCAGGAAGCCAACTGTGCTGTGTGGAGAAGCCTATCCATGCCAGGAACAGGACTGGGGCTAACCACCTGTCCAGGGTGACTTTCAGTCACTACCAAGTCAGAGTGGAACTGAACTGCTGACCTAGAGGTGAAAGGCTCCGTATCCCACTTATATACAGAGCCTCCCCCCAATGGACTCTATCTGTCTAAGGTGGCTTGGTGGCAGGATTGCCACATATCCTGTGGCCCGGGGGTGGGGGGCCTGCTCACCTCTTCACTGTACTTGCTGACATAAGAGTAGATCTCATTGAGCGCGCTTAGCATGTTGAACTCAATGGCATGCAGGCGTGACTGCTCTGCGAGGTAGGCATTCATATCCTGGTCACTGATGGCTGGGAGCTTTGCAATGTCTGCATAATACCTAGGGAATGAAAGGTGAGAGACAAATGAAAAACATATTGGCAAGGAAGGGTACCATGTACGCAGCAGGGATGCCAGTGCCTCCTGAATGTAAAACCCCAAGGGTTCAGTCTCAGCTAGCATTCATTGCCCAGAACGAGGGTCTGCAGTTCTATCTGGCCTTTGTGAATTCTGAAAGGAGCCAGCAAGGCCTCTCCTCTCTGTTGCTCCTAACCAAGCAGGAGCCACGGCAAATCTGGCCCTGTGCATATCAAAGGAAACATTTTGCCCCACACTGATATGCAGCAACTGCTGGGGTCCTGGGAACAGAGAAGCTTTAGGACTCTGCACAGTAATACTATGTAATCTCCATCCAGAAAGTATACCGAAGTGGAGAAACTAAGGGATAATAACTTATCCAGTGGAAACTACAGGGCGGATTTGCGTGAGGCAGACAATGATCTGAACTGCAATCTGGGTCAGGCATCAAGGCTAACACTCCAAGTTAGTGCCGTGGGATCTTTAATGGTTAAGGTCTCCGTTGCACATCTAATCTGACAGTCAGTGCTGGCCATAGCAGCATGCGTGTTTGAACTGTACTGTTTGCTCTCTACGTTTCAACCATCCTACCACGTTTGCTCGTGAACCTGCCAACTGGGAGGCAGAATGGATCACCATTCATTCATTGTCAGCATAAAATTATTGAGGAAACCTCTCATTTTAGTTTAAACTCTACCATTAAAAATTCTTATTATTCACTACATTCCTCTGATTGACAGGTGGTCAAAAACCAGAAAGACTATAGGTGACACACCTGTCAAACAAGAACATAAGAACGGACGTATTGGGTCAGACCAATGGTCCAGCTAGCCTAGCATTCTGTCTTCTGACTGTGGTCAGTGCCAGGTGCTTCAAAGGGAATGAATAGAAGCATCCGCCAGAACCGTTGTCCTCCTGCAAATGTTCCTCTGCTGAGAGACCTACACAAAACCTGACAGTGGTCAGATGGCTAGTGTGCTGTGATTGCTGCTTATCATACTGACCAGCATCGCCTCCTTGTGCTGCCTTTGTCTGTATATTGTATTTACCCTGTCCCCTCATCTTATATTTAGGCTGGAAGCTTTTTGGGACAGGCACCATCTTTTTGTTGTGTGTTTGTACAGCGGCTAGTGCAGTGGGGTCCTGATTCACGATGGGGGCATGGCAATAATGATGCTTGCCATTAATTCAGAGGAAGACCACCACCAGCACCATGTCATCTTCCATCCAAGAGCTCATCGGCTCCAGTGCCGTTTAGACCATGGAATCAGGCTATGTGATGCTATGGCTGCAGGTCCAGCAATGCATGTGTAATGCTGACAGACCTCAGCAGGTGGGATTGAACCTGGGACCTCTGGAGCTAAATGCATGAGCTAAAAGCCACATGCCTCTTAGCTAAGGCTGCAGCAGACTCATTAATCACTAGATGGTCTAGGTGCCAGTACAGCGGGACAAAGCCACAGGCGCCGACTTCCTCTCTTCCTGAGGGTGCTTAACACCCCACTCTGCCCCAGGCCCACCCTCACTCCACCCCTTCCTCCAAGCCTTCACCCCTGCCTGACCTCTTCCCACCCCCTTCCCTGAGCATGCCCCATCCCTGCTTCTCCCAGTGCCTCCTGCGTGCCGTAGGTGGTAGGTGCTGGGAAGGAGTTGACTAGCGGGGCGCTGGTGGGAGGGGTGGAGCTTGGCTGGTGTTGGGTGCTAAGCACCTGCTAATTTTTTTCCATGAGTGCTCAAGGGCCAGAGCACCCATGGAGTCGGTGGGCAGAGCACTGCACCAAGCAGGCACGGGTTACATATGCATTACAATGGCTGACCAGGTGGTACAATAAGATAGCTGCTGCTGCTCCTGACCATGCTCCCGCACTGACCTACCTTTCTACCCAGTTCTTGTAGCTGGGGATATCCTTGGCATAGAGCAATTTGTTGGAGGGGGAGTCCTTGCCCAGGCGGTGCTCGGAGGTGGAACAGGAGTCCATGAAGGTCTGGGCGACGACAGAGAGGCAGGCGTCTGTGATGC
The DNA here is from genome assembly GCF_025201925.1 of Gopherus flavomarginatus. NCBI lineage: Eukaryota > Metazoa > Chordata > Testudines > Testudinidae > Gopherus > Gopherus flavomarginatus. The sequence continues at coordinate 12,550,954 of NC_066621.1, read as the reverse complement.
TACCCTTGTGGATATCGAACACAAACTGGGGGTTTTTGATTACGTTCACCCAGAACCGGAGAGGGAGGCTGCAGGAAAACAAAGGAATAAAAACAAGTCACAAACCCTAGAGACAGGAGGGGATCTTTCTTTCCCATGTATTTCGGGTCCTACAATGATCTGCTCAGGGCGGTGCCCCTTATAAGCACTAAGTGGCAGTAATGGCCCCACACAATCTGCAGTGGTACCCTAAGCAGAGCTGAGCCCATCTCATTACCAAACCCGGGCCAGGCTAGTGGCCATTTTTCTTCTCTGATTTTCCAGCCACCCCTTGGTCCAGCCCCTGCTGACCCTGCCCACTCCGGAGTGGCTGCCATTTGACTTGGTCTTGTGCCATGTCAAGGGGCAGCCAGAAAGGCCCGGATGCTGAAGCCAAGTGGACTGCAGGCACCGTACTGTACGGCAGAGAGGAAGCTCTCCGTTTTAGGAGAGCCCCCAGTGTTTGCTAGCGTTGGGGTTTATCCAGGGGGCTCGAGAGGTCAAGTGCAGTCTGTTAGTCTATATCTCAGCATTCTTTAGAGTGAAGGTCTGTGGCACTGGGCTGGTGAGGTGGGGTGCTACTAGAGTCCCCACTAATAATCCACTGCAGTGAGCAGAATCCAGGGCCTGTTCCCAGCCCATCAGCCTGGAAGGAGCACATCAGGTATCTCTGCCTGCCTGCCTGCCTCCCCCCCCCCCCCCCCCCCGCACCTCCAAATCCTGGGCTTGGTAATCAAAGGAGAATTATTCTTCCCTTTTCCTTTGGCTCTATAGCAGGATCAAAAACCAGCTGCTGCTTTCTGTTAGCTTTCAAGTCCCAGCTCTCCCTAGCTAGCCAGCTAGCTACAACCAAGGCTTCAGCCTTAACCCTTGGAACACTGCAGACAAGTTGCTCAATGCCCTCAAACAGCAGAGTCTCTTGTTAGCTGCCTCAACTCTCCACATGCTCCCAATTGCTGCTCTCTGCATGATGGCCCTGTACTGCTTCCCATGCTGACCAACTCTCTGGCTACTTCCCAGACCCCCCTCAGTCAGCTAAACTGCCTTCCATCTTCCAAGCTGCCACACCTGTTCTCAATACCCCCCTTCCCTCTCATCTCACCTTTTGCCCCTCCCAGCTCTCCTGCTACTTCCAACAGGTCACATGAGTCTACAACCCCAGCTACTAAAGTCTCTCAGGGCTTGGCTACAGTGGCGCTTTACAGCGCTGCAACTTTCGCGCTCAGGGGTGTGAAAAAACACCCCTCTGAGCGCTGCAAGATACAGCGCTGTAAAGCCTCAGTGTAATCAGAGCCGCAGTGCTGGGAGCGCGGCTCCCAGCACTGCAAGCTACACCTGTAAGGGATGTGGTTTATGTGCAGGGCTGGGAGAGCTCTCTCCCAGCGCTGGCGCTGCGACCACACTCACACTTCAAAGTGCTGCTGCGGCAGCGCTGCCGCAGCGCTGCCCCAGCAGCGCTTTGAAGTTTCAAGTGTAGCCATACCCTTAGTTCCCATCTGGGCTCCCCCAGGAGGTCTGATGTGGTCTGAGACTTAACTTTCCTTTCTCAAAGGAGCCATGCCTGGTCCTTTTCTAGCTGATGGAGCACAGGGCTAGAACTCCTGAGTGATACTCCCATCCCTAACGCTGACCCAGTTAATATCTGGGACAAGGCCCTTCCCCTCTCAGTGCCTCTATTCCTGTCTGACAAAGCTTGGCTCTCTGCTAGGGGCACAGCAAGCACTCACTAATGTTTGGAGAGTGCTGTGGAAATGTATAGACATAGTGAAGGCTCAATGTAATGATTAGTTTGAAAACTAGAATTTACACCTCTGCTCTGACTCCTCCTTTGTTCCCATGTGCAAAGCTGTACAATGGCTGGGTCCCCATCAGCAGCCGGAACCCATGTGGTTTGCTGGCTGTGGTAGAAAAATCTTTGTTGTTCGACACCGTTTCCCTTTATAGCTTTAAGAAGTGTCATTTTATTCAGGATTCAAACATTTTATCCTAATAGCTCCTTCTTCTAAAGCTTTCAACAAATTGTTTTTAGCTTCCTACGGCCTTAGCGGGGAATCCAGCTTTTGCAGACATGACGATTAGAGGCTTTTTAAACCACGAGGGACTGGTGGAAAAAAAATAAAAAATCTTCAGGGGGCTACCATTTGTTATGGATTCTCCACCCCCCACCCCAGAGGTAAATTTCTAACCCACAGAGCTTTTAATCCTAAAATAACAGCAAAGGCAAAGATGTAATAGCTCCAATTGTTCTGAGAACATTGAGTCCAAGCTGCAGTTTGTGTCAATTGCACACAGTTTAAGTGTGAGCTCCACTCATCTGCTCTCTCTTCCCTTCTCCCTTGCTCCCTGGAGCACGGCTCCGGAAGCATTTGGGAAGGAGCAGCTGCTAACTGAGCTGTCACATCTGAGCATCAGCAGGCATTTCCCTTTTGATAGTATCATACATGTAAGGTATGGCTGTTAACTACCTGCCTGTATACAACCTAGCCATTTCCAAAATCTCTTCTCATTATTGGAGGGCAGGGGCGGTCTTGGGGCTAAAGAACTGGACTGCGATGCAAGACACCCATGTTCAATTCCCAGCTTTGCCACAGTTCCTTTGTCTGTATAGACTGTAAGCTCTTCGGGGCAGGAGCTAGATTTTATTGTGTGTACAGAGTACAAACAACAATAAATAATTCCTGCCCCTGGAATGAAAGGAGGGGTCTGGAATTTACACTCAAAACCACATCTGTCTGAGTGGTGAGGTGAAACAGGTTTGTAGGAGTGGAATTAGTTTATCCTATAATAACCACTAAATAATTTAACAGGCAGTTTGCAGTTTCCTGGATGCTTCATACTTAGAAAAATAACCAGATTTTAACAGATTAAAGTTGTAAATGAAAAGGCAGGGAACACTTTGCTTAATTTTCAGTGCTAATTTAGCCCTTTTGTGGCACTGTCAATAACCTGTAGCTTCTCTGAGGCTGGAGATCAACAGCAGGAGCTGGTGTACAGGCCAGGACTGAGATGCACTGGCAGAGCTGTCTATGTGCTGGTGGTTCCTGATTTGAACCACGACAGGTCAGAATTGAAATACATTGTCACAGCAGCAAGGAGGTCCCATAATTGGGATGGCACAGGTACCGGAGGTTTGGATTGAAGAGTATTAGCAAAGCTTTGTATCAGGGGTGCCTCCTTCCATTATATCTGAGGGCAGCCAGAATGTGACAATCACCCCAAGCGCAAAAAATGCAAAAGTTCCCTGAAAATGAAAAGAATCAGGTTTGTGACTCCCAGGCAGAAGGACAGGGGCAGGGTTTTGCACAAATGTGCGTATGCTGGCATCTTCCTTAACAATGAAAGAAAGGAGGTGTGGCAACAGAAGGTTTATTCTGTGAGGCACATGTGCACTCCGAGCTGCCTCCAATTACACAGATGATGTCCCTCCTCCTCCCGCTCCCAGCTCCATCCCCGCGTTTCCATTCTTTTCCAGGCTGTGGATAATTGCTCAACAGTGGGGTCCACCCCCACTCCCCATGCTCTTACCAATTGCTCTTCCAGGTGTGCCTCACATCTGTGTCGTGGATGCTGTGCTTATCTGCTTGCTCATCCAGGAAATCGAACATGTATTTTATGGCCAGTGGAAGCGCGCTGCCTCGGTGCACAGTACTGAACAAGGTCTCGAACAAGTCATCCACGAATTTCTGCAGCGTACCCTAATGGGAGCAGCAACCAACGGGGTGATGGGAGGCATGTATGCACACTCGGCTAAACAGCAACAGCAGGAGGGGACACCAGATGGTGACACGGGCTATGCACAGCTCCAGAAAGGTATAGGTATAGACCCTATAGGAATACGTAAGGTATATGTAACCTTATAGGAATGGGCTGGCTGCACTTCTGAGGCACATTGGTTTTATTCTTACCGTTAAGCACCTTTTCTTTTGCTTCTGAAATGCAATCTGTGCTATAACCATTGCTGAGGGCACTACAAAAGGGTTGTAGATTCCCTAGGCTGAGACGACGGGTAAAGCATTTACAGACATGGTAGCTTCCTTTCAATTTTTAGTGGCATTTAGTGCTGGTGAAAGGATGGAGCATCTAGAAATTTAGGAGCGATTGCCAGGAAACCAGGGCTCTATTTCTGGCTCTGCCACTGAATTGTTCCGTAACTCCAGGAGCACTTATCCTCTCTGCACCCCCACTCCCTCTGGGTAAAATGAGGATAATAATGCCCAATTCAGACAGGTCGCAAGGCTTCATTAATGGACACTGAAGGCTCGAGACAAGGGCTGAGCATTGTCTCTTTACAGGGCTATTTATATATTTTCCAGGCAGACTCTGGTGCATAGTGATTACCTTTGTAGCTAGGAGCCTAGTCAGATAGATCTCAGACACCATCTTACTGCCCCGGTCGCCCTCCTTCTGGTCTCCATGGTCATGGTTTTTGACTAGGTGCCAGACTTTCACTCCGCTCTCTAGGTCAGGGGTGATCATGGGTGCCCTGGAGCGCAGGCTGTCTGGGCTGCCTGTGTACCGGAATGTTGAATCTGAACAGAAGAGAAGAGAAGCCGGTGATGTCCAAAGGAAGCAGCTTCTATCACTTCTCTGCCTCTCTTTAGCAGACCCCCCTCACTGGATTATTTGCAGAGCAATTAAATAGAATACATTGCAGACACCATTAAAAAAAAAAGCAGCATTTGCCACAAGCAGACACACAGGAAAGAATGAGGGGCAGGACTTTGTCTCCAGTGAGGAAGGGGTTAACTCCAGCTGAGCAGCCCCTTGTCCAGGGGAAAGGGTAGGAGAGTGGCTGTTTGTGAGAGGGTGGTGGAAGGCTGCCTTTATGATAATCAGATTTGTTCAGCCCCGGGTGCCCAACCTTTGCTTTCTTGTTATAAGTACTAACCTTTGCTGGGTCATCATACCAGCAGCTTGCACTGGTAGTGATGTTGCCTTCTGGGCAAGGACACAGAAGCCTGGTGGTATCTCAGATACCACTGGGACTGGGTAACTATGTCCATGTGATGACTTTGCAAGGGGGAGGGGCACACTTTTGAACATTTTTTCCATGACATCATACCTTTAAAATCTGACAAGTTTATTTTATACACATTCCTCAAGGTGACTGTCATTTCAGTGAACTTGAGCAGCTCAGACTCTCTTATTATAGTTTAAAACGCCATGTACTCTATTCTCCTCCCAGTATCTCTCCCCCCCTGCTACCTTCTGCTCCAGCCCAGGTCCATGTATGTGTGTGAAATAAGAAAAAATGAAATGAAACAGAGACTGCAGAACACAAGTGAGCACTTGGGAAGTGTCAGTAACAACATGTGGATAGCACACAACTCTTCCCTACAGTCATCTGTTACTGTCACAGAGCTCCATATTCAGATTCTGGGACTCTTCCTAACTGGTTAAACTGATTTACTCACACGCAGTCACATTCAAAGCACAGCCATTACTCACATGCTTAATGTTAAGCACGTGCATGAGTGTTTGGAGGATCAGGGCCTTAATGTCAGCTCCCTGCAAGTCTGATTGCAGCTGCCTGGCCCAATCCAAACAGGGCAGAAGCTGCGTTATTTTTTAAAACAAGTGATGTGGTTCAAGTGTAATAAACAATCAAATTAAGAGGTGACCGAATTAAACAGCAGACAACCTATTATTGGATAGGTTGTATCTGCAGTGTGTGGTTGTATCTGCAGTGTGTGCTTGTATCCTTTTGGCCCCTGTGCAGGCACGGTCAGGGGAGGGGAGGAATGTAAGAATGACCATACTGGATCAAACCAAAGGTCCGTCTAGCCCAGTATCCTGTCTTCCAACAGTGGCCACTGCCACTGCTTCCCTGCAGGATTCCTGATCACACCCCTTACTTTCACCCCCTTGCTCAACACCCAACCTTTCCTGGGGAGCTGGAATAGACTCCTCTTTGGAGCATGGGTAAGGTGCTTCCTTAATCACCCCACTCACTGCTTAGTGACAGGAGGTGCTTCAGTTCCCCAAGGAAATGTATTATCCTGGCTCCACCCACTCACTATCCATTCAGCTTGTGGCAGAACGGTCTAGTGAGACTATCAAACCACCACACTATCTCTCTCTTTCAAATGCTTGCTTTGCTGTGGCCAGCTCAGCCTCCCAAGTCTCCACTCGCCTTTCCCAGCACCAGAAAGAGTTAAGGGGATCAGCACAGGAAATATAACAGTTATTATAAAAGTTGGTAAAGTTTCATCCCTGATTAATACGCAGACAAATATGAATATTCCAGCCAATTTAATTAAGGCACGGGGGAGAAAAGGAGGAGGGAAGGCTGGGAAGCATCTAGTAATTCTATTTTTAAACATGGCTCTGTACTGATGCATAATATGGAAAGTAAATCTGCATCCTCATTTGCATTTTGTCTGCACAATTAGAATTATTAATATTAACGTTAGCAAAGATCATGCATACTTGCAGTTCACAAATGCTCTTGCACCTGATGCCGATGAACAAGCACTGGCATTACTTCCCCAATCTGGGTCCCCTCCCCACTTCACCTGAAGAACAAAGGGAACTAAGAACTCTTATTTGCATTGATTTTTATAGGTGGCAAACAACCTTGCTATAGTGCACAGAGCCACAATACTGTTCTGCTAGCTGACGGGTCTCACACCATTCAGATGGCTCTGCATAACTCCTCTGTGATGGTACTCAGAATAAAGATTTTGAGAGCCAGGAAACTGGGAAAGGAGGTGGGTCTGTCAGGAGAGCTCCCTTTGGGCTGGTCCACACTAGGGGGGGGAAATTGATCTTAGATACGCAACTTCAGCTACGTGAATAACGTAGCTGAAGTCAAATATCTAAGATCGGATTACTCACCCGTCCACACCGCGCGGGATCGATGTTCGCGGCTCTCCGTGTCGATTCCGGAACTCCGTTGGGGTTGATGGAGTTCCGGAATCGATATAAGCGCGCTTGGGGATAGATATATCGATCCCCGAGCAATCGATTTTAACTCGCCGATGCGGCGGGTAGTCTGGACGTGGTGTTTGACTAAACAGTCCATAGAATGAAAGAGCTGAAAAAAACCCATGCGCCAGGGACTTCTCCACCATCCTTTATGAAGGTGTATTATTACTACTGTGTATACGAAGTTATAAATCTGCACTTGGCATCTAACAGACTCAATTATTCAGACTGTAAACTCTTTAGGGCATGGTCTGTAAAATGCCTACCCATACTGCTATGCAAATAACATTCCCAATTCCTATGTGTTTAAAATCTTACATGCTGAGTTAAGGATACTCTCACCTGTTGATTGGAACTAAGCTAAATTACGAGCTGAGACCAAAAAGCTTGTTCCACTAATGATTCCAGTCTAGCTGGAGTCTAAAGATGAGTCTAGCAGTGGAAAAGTCAGGTCGCTGCCTGCCTGTGAGCCTTTAAATCCCCAGCACTTAACCCTGCTTCTTACCGTATCTACTAATGGAGGTTCGAGATATGCTGGCAGAGGCGGGGATGTTATATGAGGAGGTCTGTTTAGGAACGAGAGCCACCACAGAGCGGTCTGACACCTGGTAAGGCAAAGAGACAGAAGAAAGCGGATGAGTGAGATGAGACCACCAGGAGGCACTGCTGCTGCTGCCACCTTTGGAATGTAGAACCCTGCCTGCTGAGCAGCAAACAGTGAAGGATGTAAGTTTTAGAATCCAGACTTTGCAGGGAGCTAACAAAATGACACCTTGTTCATGACGACAAGGGGAAAATACCCGAATCATACTAGCATGCTGTTTTCTTAACACAGGAGAGATACCCCCGCTTTATTTTATTGTGTCCTCTGCTGGATTCAAGGCGCTGAAGGAAAGAGATGATAAATAAAGACATATTGAAGACATTTTTGGTCATTTTGATTTAAGATTACATTTTATCCAATAAAAACGGAGAATCTGAAGAACTGTTGCAATCCAATTAAAGTAGTAACGCAAAGGGAATAAAACAGCTATAATAATGTTATGGACCATAAAACACTCTTATTAAACCATTTTTTATTTTAACAATTTTTATTACTTTAAAAGTTTGATTTACAGCTGAACAAGTCATAAAACCATCTTTCAGGATCTTAAATTGTCGGTCCCTCTGTTACACCAAAAAAGGATTAAACACTGGGAAGTCAAACTATAAATGAACATTAGCACTAAAGAGATTCTGTTATAGCAGGTTTTAGTGGCAGTGTTTAATTTTACCCTCCCTATAAATCTAATAGTCATTGGAAGTTTTTAACTTATCTTCATTAATTACGAATATACAGATTTCAATGGAATAGACCTTAGCATTTTTTAAATTCTGAACTGAAAACCTTATGATGCAGTATGGCAGGGGAATAGGAAAGTGAACCCTACAGTATCTTCAGGTTGATTTGCCTTCTAGGGCTCAGCCAGTGATTTACTTGAGGAGGGTGATGGGTTACAGAAAGAAAACATCCCCTCCTTACCCCAAATTATCTGTCCCCTAGTTCTAAATACTCAATTTACTAGCCAGGGTATTATTCCATAATTCTGGATACTGGTCTGAGTAGGTGCTTCCCTGGAGAACTTATTAAGGACTCCTCCTCTTCTCATGCAGTGACACCCACTCATCTATCATCTCTCCACCGACTACTCTGGAACTTCTCTCTCCATGCTACTCTTGCTCTGACCAGTGGCATATCGGATTCGCTCTCACAAACCGTCTTGGATGGGTAAAATGAGCTGCTTAGTCTTCCTCCTAAACCCTCTTCCCACTTTCATTTTCCTGCACTATTCTTCACATCACCTCCCTCCCTGTCAGCCTCATCCCTTGCACACTCATCTTTGACTTCCTACTACCTTTACACTTCCAGGCTCTCATCACATCTTGCCACTTGACTCTCCACACCATACCGAAAATTTGACCCTTTGATTCTGTCCCTGTGGCCAAAACACACGCCTGGGCCCTGGTCAACTCCTCGTCCCTTATGGGCTCAATGAAACCCTTATCTCTTCCATCCATTCTGTCCAAAAGACAGCGGCTAAAATGACCTTCGTCACTCGATCAGCCCGTCATCCCCTCCTTTGAAGCTCACCAGTGGCTGCCCAATACAACATGTCTGAACTTCATATCCTTTGCAAGATCCTGCACAGCTCTGTTTGACCCTTCTCTTGGATGCACTCCTCCTCCTCATTCTAACCCTCCAGCCCCAAAGACTCCCTATTTTTGCAAGGTCCAGAGACTTTAAATCTAACCCTGATTGTCACATTAGAGGAGACACAAGCAGCATGGCTTAGACAACAACTTAGATTATAAACTCTTTGGGGCAGATTGTACAGTGGCTAGCCCAATGGAGCCCTGATCCATGACTAGAGGCCTCTCTGTGGTTACTGCCATACAAAAAACAACCCTGATGCAAGGAGGTGCAATACCGTCTGATGAGACAGAAAACCAATATTTTGACCACACGTGGTCACTATGGAACCCTGAGCACCCTCCCTGAATATAGGTGGAGTCACAGTGGTGTTGAGGCAAACTTCAACTGGAATGATTACATTTCACCTCCCTAAATTGCCCCTGCAGTTTCAAACTGAAGGTAGTTTGAAAAACTACTGCCAGTGCAAAATAGCTGGCACATTCCACCTTAGTTGCAGGAAAATGATCTCTAATGTATAATGATCTCTAAAGTGCTTTGGGATCCTTCAGGATGAAAGAAGCTATATAAATGTCAGTTATTAATAATAATAAATAATAATAATAATATGGCTTCATGTTACAGCAAAAATGAAGTATTTCTATTTGGCTAAGTACAACACTTCACATCTCTGTTATTTCTCCTCTTCCCGCCCCCACCTCATTTCACCCAATTTATTAAGTCACTAGAAGGAACAATCAAGTGGTGATATTATTTTCTTAGGCTGTTATTAGCTGCCACTTTGGTTTAATTTCAGTAAGGTGAAATCTAAGCATTCCAGTGCAAGGAATACAAAGGAAGCTCTGGATTTTCACACAAAGACGCAATAATTTCCAGGCTGCTGTGGTTGGATACGATTTCATCAGAGCTGTAGTTAACTAGGAGAGAAGTATTAAAAATTCCACACACACACAGAGGGAGTACTCTCGCTCTCTGAAGTTTGGGCAGAATGACTCTTGTCAGCTAAAAAGCACCAAATTAGCATCAGATGCAATATACATTCCTTTCCCATTCTGCCCTGCTGCCACCACACTCCGATAGAATCCTGGAGATACACGAGAAATTGGCTGACTTTGTTTTACAACTTTACAAATATTCTGGTTCTTCCACTGTCTTGAAACATGCCATGTGAAACCCCTTTACAAATAATGATAAAAAATAGAGTGGGGAGAACAACAGACAAGATGTCCAGCTAATACCTTCTTTATTGACATGGCCTGGCAAGGATACCAGAGCAGCTAATGAACTCCAGCTTTGGACATTCAGTAGCCAAACCACTATAGGTGTCTGAGTCTCATTTTCCATATGAATGTTCCCTGGCTGTTGCTAATTTTTCATTTAAAATAGTCTTCTAATCTCTCAGCCCTTCCAGCCTCCCAGTGAGTGATGTCTCTTCATGGTTTGCTGCCTCCAAGTTAACCCTGCGCAAGCCATTGTAAATCATTTGATGTTAAATTCCGAGTGGTTCATTTTTCTTGGGTAAGTCTGTGTGAGCATATACTACAGAGTTTAACAGGGATAGAGTTCTACAGAAATGTAGTATGATTCTACAGAAATTCTTCCAAAAGCCCTAGAGAATTTAACAGAGAACGAGACCCTTTCCACAGGTATTTTTAAGCCAGAATACAGAATTCAGCAGCAGGGATACAGCTCTCTATTCAATTCTATAACAGTTCAAAAATAATCTAGAGAAAGCTGATCGTTTCCTATTAAATTCTATTTGATTTTTCCATATAGGGGATGCTTGTGAAAATCAGATAAAGGGCTTGTCTACATCACAAAGTTGCAGCGCTGGTGAAGGGGTTACAGCACTGCAACTTAGGAGGTGTACACATCTGCAGGGCATGACCAGCGCTGCAACTCCCTGTTTGCAGCGCTGGCCGTACTCCCGTTTTGTCTTGGGTGTAGAGGATCCAGCGCTGGTGATCCAGCGCTGGTAATCAAGTGTAGACACTTACCAGCGCTTTTCTTGACCTCCGTGGAATAAGCAGGTATCCCAGCATACCTGAGGAAGCCTCTGGTAATCAAGCTGGTCTCCTTCCCCGGTTTGCTCTCGCGTTCCCCGAACCCCGAGCAAGCAGGTCTCCTTCCCTGCGGTTTGCAGGGGGGTTCGGGGAACGCGAGAGCAAACCGCGGCGAAGCTGGTCTCCTTCCCCGGTTTGCTCTCGCGTTCCCCGAACCCCCGAGCAAGCAGGTCTCCTTCCCTGCGGTTTGCAGGGTGGTTCGGGGAACGCGAGAGCAAACCGCGGCGAAGCTGGTCTCCTTCCCCAGTTTGCTCTCGCGTTCCCCGAACCCCCGTGCAAGCAGGTCTCCTTCCCTGCGGTTTGCAGGGGGGTTCGGGGAACGTGAGAGCAAACCGCGGCGAAGCTGGTCTCCTTCCCCGGTTTGCTCTCGCGTTCCCCGAACCCCCCTTGAAGCCGCCCAACAGCGCTGCAGTGTGGCCACATCTAACACCACTTGCAGCGCTGCTTGCTGTAAGTGTGGCCACTCTGCAGCGCTGGCCCTATACAGCTGTATTAATACAGCTGTAACAACCAGCGCTGCAAAATTGTAGATGTAGACATACCCAAAGGCTGGGTAGACAAGACCATCAGCTGATGATATAGGTGAGATGTTATCATCATAAAAAACCCCAGAAAAAACAAATCTTGCCTTGAAGAGCTGATGAAGAAATGTGGGATTAAGAGAAAGACTTGGAATTAAATCATCAACCTAATAACAAATGATTGCTGATACTGTCCAACAAACTAGAACCTGCAGCTGTACCACCTTAAAGAATGATCATGCTAAGCAGGAGTAAGGCTGGATTAGTTCTTGGATGGGAGACCTCCACAGAATACAGTACTTAGGAGCTGCAGGAATTGTGTCAATTGTGGGCAATTCACTGATCCTTTTGATTCAGTGTCCCAGTATAGAGGTAAGGGGCTTGTCTTTCAGCTAACACTTCCAGCATGTCCTAGTAGACAGACAGAACACTGGACTGGTACTCAGGAGACTGGGTTTCTGCCCCTAGCTCTGCTTCAGTTTCCCCATCTGTAAAATGGGGGTCAAAACAGTGACCGTCTTTGTAAAGTGCTTTGAGATCTACTGATAAAAAGTGCTATACAGGAGCTAGGCATTATTATTTAAAGCAAGATTCTGACCACTCATGGTTCCTGAAGATGCCATGGCACTTCTGCCAGAGTCGAGGTGTTAGCTCCACTATCTTATCAGAATTACAAGGCCACACAGTGAGTCAGTGGCAGAGGCAAAATGCTCAGTCTACTAGCCAAAGAGCACCAAAGAGATTAACATGCAACGCGTTTGCAGCATGATGTGCACAGCAGAAACAGCAAATGCTGCTGCAGACATCAATTGCATTTCTCCCCACACAGCTCACTACATCTTCAGGTCTCAGCATAATACTGCTTTCGCATGAGGGAAAAGAACAAGTGGAACATTTCAGAACCATACAAATGTCTCTCATGAAAGACGGGATGGCTTTGTGGAGGTAGCTCTTATTTTCACTAGAAATGGGCCAGAACAACCCTTTGGGAATGTTCGGATCGGACATTTGTGGCTTGGGCCCATTATGATGATTTTTTTTCTTTAAATCAAACTGGTTCTCCCCTCTCTACTTGCCTGCTGATCACAAATTGCTCCTCCCCACCTTCTCTTATTAATCACTTCTTTTTCACTCACACTGTCTTGGTGCACATCTACACTGGCGCTGGGGGTGTAATTTTCAGCTTGTGTAGACACTCTCATACTAGCTTTGGTTGAGCTACAGTGTTCAAAATAGCAGTATAGGTGCAATGATGTAGGCGGCAGGCTGAGCTAGCTACCCCGAGTACAATCTCATCTGAGACCCTAGGCACATACTCTGGCATCTAGCTCATCCTGCTTCAGCTACACTTTGAGCTAGTGTGTTAAAAATAAGTGAGCACACGGACCTCAGGATACATGGCCCAAACCAATCCTAAATTGTGCTTGCCAACTTAAAAGCCAACTGTGATGTTTGTATCTGTGATGTGGACACCAATCTGCTAGGAACTGAGCTAAGACCCATGAAACTCATTTCAAAGAGAGGCCACTGAATAGCCATGAGATAAGTCACCATTAACAAACAAGCAAAGTAAAAAGGGAAAGGTTTCTGTTCTAAAGGCAACTGACTAGTACCTCATGGAAAGATCGGTTTCTCTTAGGAAACCATTCTGCTCAGAAAAAGAAGTGTCCTTGTACTACACCAACCTCCTTTCTTCTAATTAGTGACTAATTAGAGTTACTGTGAGGTAAGTTGAAGCTACAGGAAGGCTATGGACAGGGGATGAATGAAAGTCCATTAGGGGTGCAGTACCAAGCACTGGGCGTCAAGAGCAATGCCTCTACTAACTTGAAATCAGTTTCATGGGGGGTTGGATACAGTTACACTCCAACACATTCCTTCTCCCCTACAACAGAACATTCCAGCATGTGGTAGACAGATGGACCTGGCTGAGTACGTACCTTTCTCTCTCTCTCTCTGACCTATCATAGTTAACACTTTCTAGCTGCTCAGCTCTCACCCAAGGCAGGCTATGCTTGGCTGGTGTCATGAGCATAACAGCAGTGAGAGACAGAAAGAAGCTTGAAGGTCATCTGGTCCATCCTGGTCACTGTAGGATGCAGCATCTCCTCTAGCATTCTGACCTGTCTAGTTTCAAACTTCTCCAGCGATGGGACTCCTGATGCTTTTCTTGGGAGACTCATTCGAGAGCTTAACCAATTTCACTGCTTCTCTGTTAAGAAACATTTCCCGATGTTGAGGTTTACGTTTACTGTGCTTGGGGCTACATTCCCTTGACTGATGGCACACTCCTCTGTGCCTGCCTTTAATGCTAAAGCTATGCGATTGCTGCACAGGACACAGGGTCAAGGCGGCACCCCCTTGTTCCTAAAAACTAGGTGCCTTTGGTATCCCCTGAATGACAACTGAGAGTCAACAGGTAGGAAGATTGAGAGTGAGAAACTGGAAGACACCAAGGTGCCACAAGTACTCCTGTTCTTTTTGCGGGTACAGACTAACACGGCAGCTACTCTGAAACCTGGAAGAGACTAGTTGTCCATGTAGCTTGGTGCCCTGCCTCACTGGATCATGCAGCTAGTCTGCCCCCATAATGCCTGGTGGCCGATAGATGACGCTTCAGAGACAGAAACCCCTCTCCCTCCCTATACTGCCCTCCCCTTTCTCTCACTTAGGCTTCCATTTCCAGGCCTGGGTCTCTGACATGATAGCCCTCTGCAGCCCCCCACATCTTTAACCGTGACACCACAGTCCTCTCTCTGCATACCCAGTCTATCTGGTGAGAGAGGCTGGCATTTTTAATTTAGTCAATTTTCAACTCTGCTAGTTTCTGTAACATGTGTGTCAAGGCTGCTTTCTCGTATAATGCACGAGCACACTGAACCATTCTGGTTTATCATAAGAACGTGACCTCCCTGTCTGTCTTGTTAGACGAGACACCAAGGAATTAAATTTCTGCTTTTCTTTCCCTTCCGCTTGGCTGCTTTCTGGGAGCTCTGCGTCAGGGATGGTTTCTTACCTGATAATGCATCAGGGTGTTTAACCGCTTCCAATCACCCTCAATCTTGGTGGTGATGTCTTCATCTTGCAGGACCACACGAGCTATCCGGCCTTGCCGCCACTCTGCAGGGACGGGAAGAACGAACAGACATGATGGTCAGGGATGAAAAGCCACCTGCCTCTTCTGTCCACATCAGTCTCATGTGATATTGTAGGAGAGATGAGTGTCTAAGAGGCCAAGCTCCCAGGAAGGGGTGTTCAGCGAAAGGGCTGACTTTTGCTCTTGATTATTCCTGTGCAGCCCTAAGGAAGTCAATGAGGGTTGCTTCCTTCCAGCTGAGAGCAGAGTTTTCCTGAGAGTGGGGGAATGTAATTATATTTTAGGGTGTTTATCTGAACTAAGGGTCCCCACCACAACACTACTGTAAATATAGGGTCTTGGAGGTGCCTTGCGTAAAAAGCTAAAGGTGGTCTGAGGTGTCAGTCACTTGCTCACTGGACAATCGCTCCACTAAGACAGTTTTCTGGGGGACGTTAACAGGGTCTGCAGTGTGCAATGGCTAAGACAGGTAAGGAGTTTGACCTAGTGTTGTGTCCTGCAGAAACAGCACCTCCACTGAGTGAGGGGTGTCATGTGTGTTTGGGGGGAGGCGGGGGAGGTAAGAATAAAGCAAGTGTGCACAGAGCTAGCCATTCTGGCTCTAGCCAATGCGATCAGCTTCCTGAACATTACAAAGCTCTCTAAGAACTACCCCAATACTGGCTACCTCTCTAACGCCCCTGTCATAAACAGATAGCTAAGGGTTAATGTCTCTTTCACCTGAAGCACCTGACCAGAGGACCAATCAGGAAACCAGATTTTTTCAACTTTGGGTGGAGGGAATTTAGTGTCTGAGTCTTTTGTCTGTCTGCCTGCTTTCTCTGAGCTTTGGAGAAGCAGTTTCTACTTTCTAGTCTTCTGTTTCTAAGTGTAAGGACAAAGAGATCAGATAGTAAGTTATATGGTTTCTTTTCTTTGGTATTTGCATGAATATAAGTGCTGGAGTGCTTTGATTTGTATTCTTTTTGAATAAGGCTGTTTATTCAATATTCTTTTAAGCAATTGACCCTGTATTGTATCATCTTAATACAGAGAGACCATTGGTATGTATTTTTCTTTCTTTTTTATATAAAGCTTTCTTTTAAGACCTGTTGGAGTTTTTCTTTACTTCAGGGAAATTGAGTCTGTACTCACCAGGGAATTGGTGGGAGGAAGAAATCAAGGGGAGATCTGTGTGTTGGATTGCTAGCCTGATTTTGCATTCCCTCTGGGGGAATAGGAAAGTACTTTTTGTTTCCAGGACTGGAAACAGAGAGGGGGAGTCACTCTGTGTAGTTTCACAGAGCTTGTGTCTATGTATCTCTCCAGTCTCTCCGGGGACGTGGGTTCGAATCCCACCGCTGCCACCATATCATAACCTTAGTCCCAGATTTGGACCTTAGCGTCCAAAATATGGGGGTTAGCATAAAAACCTCCAAGCTTAGTTACCAGCTTGGACCTGGTACTTGCTGCCACCACCCAAAAAATTAGAGTGTTTTGGGGCACTCTGGTCCCCCTGAAAAACCTTCCCTGGGGACCCCAAGACCCAAATCCCTTGAGTCTCACAACAAAGGGAAATAATCCTTTTTCCCTTCCCCCCTCCAGGTGCTCCTGGAGAGATACATAGACACAAGCTCTGTGAAACTACACAGAGTGACTCCCCCTCTCTGTTTCCAGTCCTGGAAACAAAAAGTACTTTCCTATTCCCCCAGAGGGAATGCAAAATCAGGCTAGCAATCCAACACACAGATCTCCCCTTGATTTCTTCCTCCCACCAATTCCCTGGTGAGTACAGACTCAATTTCCCTGAAGTAAAGAAAAGGAGTTTGACCTAGTGTTGTGTCCTGCAGAAACAGCATCTCCACTGAGTGAGGGGTGTCATGTGTGTTTGGGGGGAGGCGGGGGAGGTAAGAATAAAGCAAGTGTGCACAGAGCTAGCCATTCTGGCTCTAGCCAATGCGATCAGCTTCCTGAACATTACAAAGCTCTCTAAGAACTACCCCAATACTGGCTACCTCTCTAACGCCCCCCCTTCCCAACCCCTCCCCCCACACTTCTCACAGGGCAGGGATGTTCTTACCCAAGTCCATGTCGACAGCCCTTGGCCTTTGGGAATAGGGGACATTTTTGTACACCGCATCCAGAATCTTCTCTTTGACCTGAGTGATGGTGTCACAGTTCAGCACCTTCACGGGGATCTCTGGGCTGTTCTCGTTATCGGGGTTCACACAGTTCAGGATCTAGAGAGGGAGAAGTCATCCCAAACAGCTCTCAAGAGGACTTCAGAGAAACATCCAGTATAACAGTGACAACATTCATTGTGGAACAGACATACTTAACACTGAATTCCCCTGAAAAGCCACACAGTCTACATTCATATCACAGCTGTTGTATCTAGAGTCTCCTTGGGAAACTCTTTAAACTAAGAGCTTCAGGGTGTCCATTGGAGTTATGTTTTGAGGAGGGCAAAGGCATGGAGAGCTATAGATATATAAAAAAGGATGACAAGGGTCTGTGATTCCACATGTAAGCTCTGATTTTCCAAACTTTAGCAGCCAGGGCTGTTTGCACACAATCTGCACAAGCAAGTCAGGTACATACTTAATTTGCACATGGCCCTGGCACCCTGAGGTTTTGAAAATTGGGCCCATAACATTACATGCACTTACATCCTAGAGATTATTGCACATGCAACACTTGTGGGCCATAATGTTGGAGTATGGACTGAGCCGGCTGAGAATTTGGGCCATAAAATTGTGTATTTCCTGCTTGTGCTTTCAATGAAGGACCAATTCTGACACGAAGCAGCTCGTTCTACCCTGGGGCATCAGAGCTGCATATATCCTGCCATTCCTGTATGGCTTCTCTTCACTTACAGTAGGTCACTTACAGCTGGAGATGACGCGTACAGTTCAAAGCCAGGTCCCATGGACAGCCAACTCACCAATGTTTTGTACTCAATTTGCTGCCGGATCAGCTTGTCCTCACTCAGAGAATAGCGTGCTTCCCCTGTGATGGCATCGATAGGGCCCTTCTCCATCTGCTGCTTGATGGCACAGTACAGCATGAAGAGCGGCTCCCCAGCACACTCCTGTTTGACAAGACACACAGCAAAACCAAAATCTAGGTGAAGGTGCCTCTTTGGCAGGACCATATCCTAATGCATATGCTTATCTTTAAGCAGGTGCACAGTCCCACTGACTTAATCTTAACAACCAAAGTAAGTGTCTGCAGGTCTGTGGGCCAAAGCAGCACTTGGAGAGGAAAGCCAATGCCAAGGGCCCATTGCTCAATGTGGGTATCATTCTTGGCTTGCCTCCCCACTGCTGGAGAGAAGGAATCTGAGGGTATGTCTACATTATAGCTGCTACAGAGGCAAAGCTATGGTGCTGCAACTATGCCACTGTAGCACCATAGCGCAGACTCTCCCTACGTCGATGGAAGGGGTTTTTCCGTCGATGTAGCTAATCCACCTCTCCCAAGACAGCAGATGTCTTCTGTCAACCTAACTGCCTCTACACTGGGGGGTTAGGTCGACCTAACTATGGTGCTCAGGGTGTAAAATTTTTCACAGTCCTGAATTATGTAGGGAGAGGAGTTGTTTGGGGTACCCCAAGGGGTGCAGCGAGGTGAAATGGGATTACACTGCGCAAGGAAAGTTACACTGAACAGTAAGGTGGGCACATTTCCCATCAGAGAGATCCAATGCGCACACTGCTCCAGGGAAGTGGTAGAAGCTCCATTACCTGGGTTATTTTACATTATACTGAAAAAAAGCAGTCAAGAGTTGACTGTAGGGAACTACACTTTCCTGGATGGGGCATGGACTAGATGATGCAGGCAGGTCTTTTTCTGAGGCGTGAAAGCCTCCTGTGTGTCCTACACATGCAGCCCATCAAGGCTCACTGCTGGATGGTGATGATACTTTGTTCCTTCAGCTGAATGGAGACAGGGAGACATGCACCAGGCATGTTTCATTGCAGGCTTGTGATGCAAAAAACATTTCAAATGTGCAACATGCAACCTCAGGGTTGAACAAAGCTAAGCATGGAGATGGTTAGCTTAGACTCCGCTAATTTAATTACAGCTCCAGATGCACATAACGCAGATCTTATTTCAAGATCTCTGCTCTGCTATTGTCTCCCCCTTATGTTAGGTCTTGTCAGGCATTTTAAAGGCTGGAGTCACCCACTAGGTATTGGGCAGGAGGAGAGCTGTGGAAGTATAAGGAGACTGGGTAAAGATAGAAGGGGATCTCCACTCAGTCTCCCCTCACCTTTAAGAATTTATGGAGGAGGAAGGCAAACCAGTTAGTCAACATCTTCTCAGCCACAGACTCGGTCCTGGAAAAAGACGAGAGGACATTTCATCATGTCTATTTAAAAAACTCAAAACAAATGACTTCCCGTCACACCAGTGACCCCTCATCTCAATAGTGCAGGAGAGCTGGGAAGTTTAAAAGCAACTATGGACAAAAGCGAAACTGATATCTTGGACTAGTCTCAAACTGAGTGAGGTATCGCTAGTTACAGACTCACCACGTCCCTTAGCAGATAGGGCTGCACTTTTCCCACAGGTCTTTGGTCATGTGAGACCATCTTCTAATCATCCTCTCCAAGCGAACAGTGCCCATCTGGAGCACAAATTCACAACAGCATTAAGATTCTGCACTGGAGGATCTGGCATCATTGTCCCTCAGCCCTGCTCCCTCCCACATTTAGCTGACAAGTTTATGCAGATCGCTCAGGAACAGAAAGGAATAAAGACCAGCTGACAGCCCATCATGAGCCCCTCTGACAGGGATGCTTGGTGGCACTTTAACTCCTTGCACGTGGTGCAAATTATACCCTATGGCTCAGTAAATCACTGGAATTTGCAGTGGTTGCTGGCAATCAGGGACAGCAGAGTGACAATGGCAGGGGAAATTGCAGCTTTCTCCGCAGCCCCACCCAGCATTCTCTCCCCACATTGTGCCCAAGATTATCTCTAATTTAAATACAATGGCTCCTAATGATAGTTTTTAATGCTGGCTCTGCAGGATTGCTGGTCTCTCTTTAAAGAGACACTGTTTCTTTTCTCGGAAGTGGGGAAAAGCTTTTGAAAGCAGCACTGGGCTGGTGACAGGATGAGGGGCCCCCTCATCTATGAGACCCTGAACTGTGCTGCAAATGTGTTCAGAAGCGGCTGTCAGGCAGGCTTCCAAGAAGTAGTTGTTGCTAGCATGGCTATAGATCAGTGGACAAGGATGTTTCTTTTGTTGCCAGCTGTGTTAGCTGGGAATGTGCTGTAAATGAATCCCTGTCCTAGGCGGTCTGGCTCTCTGTGCACTAGGGCTTTTCTGATCCTGCCCAGCATTACTCTTAGGCCTGGTCTACACTACACGTTTAAACCGAATTTAGCAGCGTTAAACTGATTTAACCCTGCACCCGTCCACACAACAAGGCCCTTTATATCGATATAAAGGGCTCTTTAAACCGATTTCTGTACTCCTCCCCGATGAAAGGAGTAGCGCTGAAATCGGTATTGCCATGTTGGATTAGGGTTAGTGTGGCCGCAAATTGACTGTATTGGCCTCCGGGTGGTATCCCACAGTGCACCATTGTGACTGCTCTGGAAAGCAATCTGAACTCGGATGCACTGGCCAGATAGACAGGAAAAGCCCCATGAACTTTTGAATTTCATTTCCTGTTTGCCCAGCATGGAGCTCTGATCAGCACAGGTGGCGATGCAGTCCCAAATCCAAAAAGATACTGGATCTGATCGCTGTATGGGGAGACAAATCTGTTCTATCAGAGCTCAGTTACAGAAGACGAAATCACAATGCATTTGAAAAAATCTCCAGGCTATGATAGACAGAGGCCACACCAGAGTGCTGTGTGACAAGCGTAACAGGAAGCCAGAGACTCAAATGGACACTCATGGAGAGAGGGAGGGGGTACTGAGGACTCCAGCTATTCCACAGTCCCCGCAGTCCCCGAAAAGCATTTGCATTCTTGGCTGAGTTCCCAATGCCTGAAGGGTCAAAAACATTTTCCTGGGTGTTTCAGGGTATATGTCGTCAATTTACACCCTTCCCCCCCCTGAAAGAAAAAGGGGAAAAAAGTGTTTCTTGCCTTTTTTCAATGTCACCCTATGTCTACTGCATGCTGCTGGTAGACGGGGTGCTGCAGCGCTGAACACCAGCATCCCCTTCCCGGTGGCAGACGGTACAATATGACTGATATCCATTGTCATCATCAGCCCGTGAGTGCTCCTGGCTGGCCTCGGTGAGGTCGGCCGGGGACGCCTGGGTAAAAATGGGAATGCCTCCCAGTCATTCCCGGCAGATGGTACAGAATGGCTGGTAACCGTCTTCATCATAGCAACTGGAGGCTGAGCTCTATCAGCGCCCCCCTTCATGTCTAAAGAAAAGATTCTGTACTGCCTGGACTATCATAGCAGCGGGAGGCTGGGCTCCTCTCCCTCGCCACCCTTTAATGTCCTGCCTGGACTATCATAGCAGCTGGAGGCTGCCTCCCCCTCATTTTATCTCACTAAAAACTCAGTGTTTCTTATTCCTGCATTCTTTATTACTTCATCACACAAATGGGGGAACACTGCCCTGGTAGCCCAGGAGGGTTGGGGGAGGAGGGAAGCAATGGGTGGGGTTGTTGCAGGGGCACCCCCTAGAATGGCATGCAGCTCATCATTTCTGCAGGATCTCTGGGGCTCTGACCCGGAGCAGCTGTGCTCTCTGGTTCTCTAGCACACTTGTCCCATATTCTAGGCAGGACTGACTTTATTTTTAGACAAAACAAAGAAGGGAATGACTCCCTGAGGACTCAGGGAGTCATTCCCTTTTTTGTCAATGCGCCCCCGGCTGACCTGAGCTAGGTCAGCCGGGAGCACCCATGATAGCAGCAGATGGTACAGAACAACTGATAACCATCATCTCATCGCCAATTTGCAATGGCATGGCAGACAGTGCAATAGGGATGGTAACCATCTCTGCTACCCTGCAAAGGCAAATGAATGCTGCTGTGTAGCACTGCAGTACCATGCCTGTCAGCAGCATCCAGTACATATATGGTGACAGTGACAAAAGGCAAAATGGGCTGTATGGTTGCCATGCTATAGCGTCTGCCAGGGCAATCCAGGGAAAAAGGGTGTGAAATGATTGTCTGCCGTTGCTTTCAGAGGAAGGATTGAGTGACGACATTTACCCAGAATCACCTGCGACACTGTTTTTGCATTGGAATCTCAACCCAGAATTCCAATGGGTGGGGGAGACTGCGAGAACTATGGGATAGCTACAGGATAGCTACCCACAGTGCAATGCTCTGGAAATCAACGCTAGCCTCAGTACATGGATGCACACCGCCAAATTAATGTGCTTAGTGTGGCCGCGTGCACTCGACTTTATACAATTTGTTTTACAAAACCGGTTTCTGTAAAATTGGAATAATCCCATAGTGTAGACATACCTTTAGGCTGCCTTTAGTACTTGGGATTAGCCCCAGTTTCAGCTATTGGTAACAGCAACTGCTGAGCCTGAAACAAACAAGCAGCTGCCCTTTGATGTGCCCAAGATGCAAAGATGTCTAGACAGGGCAACTGGTCACTCGCCATAGCCTCAGGCTGTGTCTACACTAGCCACTTTTCTGAAAAGTTTCCCACCTTTGCTTGGGGCGGCTAGTGCAGAGAGTGCTCCAGGCAGCTACTGGCATTTAATTCATCACAACTCTGCTCTGAATGGGCCCGAGCAGCCCTGTGCATAACTAACCTTGTCTAGACTAGTGCTATCAGTAGTAGAGCAGCACTGGTAATGAATTAGGGGCCCTATTTTTCCCAGTGTAAACAATGCTGAAGGCGCTGTTTAGTGTAGGGCATTAAAAACCATTAGTGTAGAGTCAGAACGAGAGACACACCATGGTCTACTTTTGTGGATGTAGAACTGAACTGAGACTCAGGAGACCGTGGTTCTAGTCATAGATGAAATGCTGATGGGGCTGCCGTGTGACCCTCCTTCATTCAGGGGATGTCTACACTGCAAAGCTGTTGACAAAACTCTCGTTTTTCGGGGGTACTTAAAAAAGCCCCCCTCCCCCCCATGAAAGACAAAAGTTTTGCCTACGCAAATGGCAGCGTGAACGCGACTTTGTCGGCAGGAGAGTTCTCCTGCTGACAAAGCTAACGCCACTCGCGGGGCTGGAAGTATTTTGTCTGCAAAAGTACCGACAAAGAGTGTTTACACATGCTGAAGTTCAGTGAAAAGGCTGTGTAGACACAAGGCATTGTCGCTAAAAGCTGCATGGTGTAGACAAACCCTCAGTCTGTCTTGTCAGGCTGTGAGCCCTTTGGGTCAGAGACTGTCTCTCATTGTGTCTCTGTATAGTTCCCAGCACTCTCCAGCTCTTACTGTAATACTGATGACAATAAGAATGTAAGAAGTTTGTGCTCGCCACAAAGCTCCTTGAATAGTAAGCAGAAGTTACAGATTCACCAGTATTTCAGCCATCAAAGCAATGAGTTCTATTTGCTAGGACACCAGGAGTTACATTATCCACGCTTATCAGTATATGACATCTGGAGGGCATTCATGAAAATGTCTGTTAATCCCAAACTGAATCACAAATGATTAACTGTCTGAAAATTCATGCTGGAAAGTGCCAATTCACTGTTCTTCTGTTTAAAATTTTTCATACATCCAATCAAAGAAGAGAAACAATAGCACGTGACTTTGGCAACTGTTACGAATTACACCAATAGGCCACACACTGTTTGTTTTTAGGCTGAGGCACACAAAACTTAAAATAAAATAGTGTTCAAATACTAAAGGTTTATTACACTTGAGCATGGTACGCTCCTGCTAGTCAGGGGCAGACCCTGGCTGCAGGTTACAGAGGGTTTATATAGTTTTTAGCAATGCATGTGATTTTTGTGCATTGTAAGCTTAAGCTAATAAACAAGCTTTTTTTAAATTTAATTTATTACAGCTAAATATTGTCTTCGTGCTGGCTAGTGCATAGTCTAGCTGTTATTTTGCATACTGGAATTTTTTTAACTTTTTTTTTTTTGTTTATGGTTTTATTTTGTTTTAACACTGCCCTTGGGACTCTGGTATGTGATGTGCTCACTTTTAGATAATGGTGGACCTGGGCTTTTCAGAATAGGAGAACTTACAAAATGGAGTTACTTATGCTAACGGCCCTTAACACAACCAACCACCAGCCACAAATAAAGAACGACCAGTAACAAACAGTCAAATCAAACAGCAGGAGAATACCACAGAATCTGACAATGATTCCTGCAGGCTATTTGGTGAATATTAACATGGTAGAAAAAAAAATCAGGATCAATCTGTGAAATGTTTGCTAATATTCAACTTCCTAATGAATAGTACTAACATACAGCATGACCAGTTCTTGTAAATTAATTTCAGATTAATGCAGAATGTAACATACTGTCCCTCTTGATGCTACAAAAATAATCAGGTGAAACAGTTGTGTGGCACAACTGTGTTATAACATGGTTTCTTCTTACCGTGGACAGAACCTACCCCCCTGTGCCATGCCATAGCCTTGTTAGGGAACTGTGTTCTAACCCTAACAGATACACAACTACAATACTTCACGCTTATACATTCTAAAAAAATTTGAGAACAAACATTACATTAATCCCTTAACTACTGCTGATGGTACTAGCATGTCCCAACATTCCACTGACTCTATAGTACACCTGTGGTACAGCTGTCATCGCAGAAGGTATCAACACTTAAAGGGTTAACATGCTCGAATTCTTTCCTTAGCTGAAGTAAAAAAGCCACTTCCTTCATCAAGGGGTCCAAGGAGTTGGAGAGTGCATAGCTCTTCACAAGCCTGTAGCCAGTTGTGTATCTTTTCCCTGCCCTCATCTACCATGGTTAGTCTTTGAAATCTGATCTGTGCTGGAGGTCTCAGCAAGTCATCCTTTAAACTCTGCTGTGTTTTGGAGTGACCTCCCTTTCCCTCTGCTGTGCCAGAAGAGGTCTGCTGAGCTGCAGAAACAGCTCCTTCAGAGTACTGCACTAGCCCCTCAGCAGGTATCATTTTTTACTCCGTGGTCGGCCTGGTATCTGGAATGCTGTTAGAGATCTGCCTCTGAAAATACAAAACAAACTCCTGAGGATTAAGGCAGCAGGGAACAATCCCCAGACTCGGAGAAAACCCTTTTCATATTAACCACATAAATGAGGGCAACTTTCCAAAAAAGCCTGATGCCAACCTATGGCTGCTCTTCTGACTCACTGGGGTGCTGGGAATAAAACTAAACAAAAAGGACCAGGAAAATCCCAAAATCAATATTTATGTTACTAATTTTCCCTTGCTTTGTCTAGTCTCTGAACTGCCATATGCTCCCTGTGCCAGGGATGAGGACAGTCATTTGATTTAATGTCAGCTTTCCTTCAGTCTCCCACAGGGGGAAAAGCAGAGAGGCAAAATAAAGAAAGAAGGAACTGAACAACAGTTATCAAGTGCTGCCACTAGAGAGCTCAAAAGTAAAATAAAATAATTTCTCACTTTGTGGCTTCTCATTCATTATTAACTTAGGACAAAATGTTCTAACTTGGATTGTTTTGCATACTAAACAAATACCCAAGGAGCTCACAGACCCACAGGGCTGGAAGAGACCTTTACTTTGTAGGTTTCCAACTGAAATATCTGGATCTTCACACCACAAAGCTGGCTTTCAAGTTCTTAGGCTTTGTTTCTTCTGGATCCTTTGCATTCTTGCCTCTTTTAATGACTGCTACATATTGCTAACCCCTTTGCTGCTGCTAGAATGTGTATGTGCCACATGGCCACCCTCCATCCCTCAAAGCAGCATCAATCCAGGTTTGTACAGCAGCAAAGGGGAAGCAGGTACTTAACAAATGTGCAGCAGGTCCTCCATTTCTCGGACAAAAGGGGGAGATGGAATAGATGTACAGAAAGGGGAAAAAGATAGTGGTGCTGGAGAAGTTTCTTTTTTCCTACATGGAGAGACACCTGAGGAGACCAGCTGGATGATAGGAGCAATGGGTGGTTTGGTCTCTCCATAAATGCCAGACACTGGTGTACCAGGCCCTGGGTCACACAAGGCAGGGGACAGAGATTCTGCAAAGTCTCCATCTACAATGAGGATTTTCTGAAATTCTCCCATCGCTAGTTTAGCCTCAGTGCAGCTCTGCCTGTGCTAGCAACAGGCTTCAAGGCTCCAGCTTTTTCACCACCAAGTTGCCTGGCGTTGCTCAGGGCACGTCCAGATGACATGGTGGTAAACGTGCTGGTGGCTGGACTATGCTGTCACTTTCCTCATTGCAAGCCCTGGTGAAGCTGCACCAAGACTAGTGCAGTGGCAGAAGAACTTCAGAAAGTTCTCAGCGTTCATTAGGCCAGTGGGTTGGAAACCTGCGTTTCATCCCAAATGCTGCCAAATGATACACTGAACCTGTAGCCACTCTCTGTGTTTGAGGCACTAGCAACGCGGGCAAGAAAGCAGGAATTATCAAAGGAACATGGGTGTCCAAATCCCATTGAATTTCATCAGGAGCTGGGCAGCTAACTCTGTTGGGCTCCTCTGAAAATCCCAGCTCACATGCTTAACAATAGGGGAGAGGAAATTGGCACAGAAGATAGTGGGACAAACCCCTTAACTCTTCACAAAAAATGCCATGGTGCCCTGTGGTAGGTTTTTCTCCCACTTACAGCAGTGTAACTCCACTGATATCAACAGGGCTACTTCTGATTTACACTGGTGTAACAGAAGGGGAAAATCAAGCCCTCAGTATCAATGCACAGCTGGCAGGACGTGTTATATGGTTTTATGGTCTCAGCTGAAAGCCCTCTCCACGAGTGAACTACCTAGAACTCAGCAGTCTGCCTCAGTAGAGGAAGTGATTGGAACTTGGAGGCGTAGCTCCATCGAGTATAAGCATATCACATATGAAGGTTGGGTCTGTAAGGCATCTCTCCATGTGCTCTTCCATCCCTGCTCACTGTCTCCCGCAGCCATGCAACTATTTGCATTTGCAAAAACCCTGGTAATGCCCAGGAGTGAGAATTATCAAATTAAAAGGGAGGATAATGAAGGCTCTTAGGGTTCATTTGGTTTCCCTGCATCACCTGCCATATCTGGGAGGATAATTCACAGAACTAATCCACGAGTCCTCAGTTCTGATAAAACAGAGCCTCCTCCCACCTCACTCTCAGGTTCTCAAATGCCACTGCTGCTGCAGAGGAGACCTCGTCCCCCAGCTCCTTCTGTATGCATTGGAATGACACCATCTGTGCCAAGTACCGATACTAGTCTTGCATGTGGCTGGCTATGCCGTATGCAAGACATACTCACTCAACACTCTGGCACGTCAGGGAGTAGGGGTTCAGGCAGCTCCACCCTCACTCTGCAAATGGCATTTGAAACAAACAGGCCACATGATTATATGTAGAATATGAACTGGCTGTTTAATTCCACAGAGAAGAGCAGGAAAGTGCCCTCATGAGCCCATTCTTAAAAGGGTAACATTAATCCTGTGTTTACATGGCAAAGCAAAGACAGGTGATATGCTACAAGAGCCTTTTAAATGGGCTTGATGGGTGAGAAATAACCCCATTCAGAACTATGCGGGGTGAGTCTCTTTCCCCAAGTCTATTTACAAGCCCAAATGATGTTTACCATTTACCATGATGTTCACGGCAGCTAATCGAAACAGAAGCATTTGACTGGGAAAGTCTGAACCAGGATAGAATCCGAACCTTTCAGCAGATGACTTGTCATCTTTTATATTAACACATTTAGCTCACAAGTTTGTGTTGGCACCAATGTACCACAAAGGATGAAAGGGGGATGTCAGTGCAGGACTGCACCGAGGGGACTGGATGGCTTGGGGGATTAGAAATAGAATATGGAGACTTTCATATCTAGATCACTGGTTCAGGCTGCTTTCAGGATGGGGCACTATTGCATAAAACTGCAGGTCAGACCACATTAGCTACCCCCGGCATTGAAAGCTCAACCCCCAGCCTCTGACTGCCAAAATAGGAGCCACACAAAGGAGTGGCTGTGTTCTCTCTCTGAGCCTTCTTTACGGTAGAAGAACATTTGCTCTTGGCTTAACTCCTTTCCTTGGCTGTACAGAGACTCTGAGTTTGAACTGCTCCCATTTCAGGACTGGATCCAACACAATTGCTCCAGCCCCTGAATTTGAGAAACAAAGAAAAAAATCATACATGCTTCAAGCCGGCAGAAACTCAAAGAGAGTGATGGCTTGCCACACACAGTCCCTGTGGGTTTGGCCCTTTCTCTGAGTCTGGTTTTTCCGTCTCTGGCAATTGGACTATGACATTGCTAGGCGGGCTCTGATGTGGTTCATTGTGTTATGAGCAAAACCTGCTGGTGGTGGTAATGGGGTGAGGGACAGGAGATGGGAGGGGGATAGTGCTGAGATCACCAGCCTTGTATTTTTAGAGCACTGTGAAAAATCATTATTGATGGCTGAGGCTGAAGACAGTTTCACAGC
The DNA here is from genome assembly GCF_025201925.1 of Gopherus flavomarginatus. Classification (NCBI taxonomy): domain Eukaryota; kingdom Metazoa; phylum Chordata; order Testudines; family Testudinidae; genus Gopherus; species Gopherus flavomarginatus. The sequence continues at coordinate 12,522,642 of NC_066621.1, read as the reverse complement.
GACTCATCAAACCACAGGGGAAATTAACGCAGCTTCCATTTCTGAGATGAGTTATTGCCTCTGCAAACACGGCCAGATTAAGAGCAATTTCCTGCCAAGTATATTCATTGTGGCTGGAGGAATCCCTGAAAACTCCCCCAAGCTGGGAATACTCCTCATTGCTTTTGGCTTCAGTGTGGCGATGGCTCCATTTGTGGACAGGTGGACAGTGAGTGAGCACAGAGTAGGCCCTTCCTGCATCGCACAGCAACCCATGGGGCAAAGCTGAGACACAGTGGAATAGAACCAGGGCGACTCCTATGCAACAGGGCCCTGAAATGCTGTCAGTGTGAGTGCAGGGACACGGATGACTCAGGGAAGCAGGAATAGGAGGCAGCCTGTTGCCTCAGAGTCATGGGACCCAATCTGACCCAGGTTACCAAATTCAATGTTTGTCTCATCTGCAGACTGTGTGTGTGACCTAAAGTGAGTCACTTCAGCTGCCATTTACCTCAGCTCCCCAACAGTAAAACGGGGAAGTTCCTTCCTTATTGGATGCAGGGGCTGAGAGGATAAAATCTATTAATGACTGTGAGGTGCACAGATATTGTAGGGATGAAGGTCAAGTAAGTACCTAGATACATAGAACAAAAGCCCTTCTATCACAGTGACGCTGCAACTTTTGTTGCGCAGTGTCATCAGAGACATGTAGGACTGATTGGGCCAGGGAGGCTGAACCCCTAGATGCAGGCCAGAGAAGGTCTGAAGTGAGGTGGAGGTGTTTTACCACTGCCCTCTCCCTGCCAGCCCAGACTCTGGATCTGTTACTTACCCTGTCCATCTAGGCTTTTATGCCATGCTCATCTCTAGAATATCTGGACCCGGCTGAGCAGATGCTCAAAAGCATGCAGTACTGTACAAACATGCAAGAAGGGAGGTCCCTGCTCTGATGAGCTTGCAGTCTAATGAAGCAATTTATAGACACAGATGAAGAGATGCAATCAGGTGCTTATAACTGTGGAACCTTTTTCCCCATACAATTCCCTCACATTTAAAATGAAAAAAGCATAAATGCCAAGGTTTTTCCCTTTCGCTTTGATCTGGCACAGGCTGATTAGAAAAGCTCTGCACTCAAAAAGTGAACAGATCAGCTCAAACGAGATCGTGCCTATTGTGGTCCCTGCAGTAGCGCTCTCATAGGCCCTGCTTCAACCTCTGAAACAATAATTAAATGCAAACATGCAACTGGATGGCCAGTGTTTTACAGGCACAACACCCACGTTATGTCTCCAGTAACACTCACTCTTGTGCAGTGGGTGCCCCTAAAAAAGCAATAGCCAGTGGACTGTGATATGATGTGCGAGCTCACCAGCATATTCCCCATATTTAGAATAAGATATTCCAAATATAACACTGTACAAATCAGACACTGTAGGCTAGTGAATACTGAGGGGTGAGCGGCGCCCTCTGTAGCACTTTGTGTTACTCATGGGCAGTGTTTGCCTTTAAGGTTTAGTGGAACCCACTACTCTGGGTTCAAGTGATGTCTCCTTATGTGCATCACTTAGAGTAACATTAAAAGCTTCCCCTTCTTTTCCAAATCCCAAAATACCTGAATTAATTCCATGTTGTCCCCACTCTCTTTGGACAAGCAGGGTGCTACTCTACAGAAGAAATGTGGCCAAGATGCATGAGCCTCCACAGCAAACTCTGTGTGTGCCTATCTGCCCTAACGCCGCACTAATGCAGCCTTGAACAGAAGAAGAGCCGGGACTGGCAGCAGAATCAAACACATAGAGCAACGTGAATTCTAAGAAACACGCGGTGTGCTTTTGTTTCAATTATTATGGTGCCTTCACACACACAGATCACTTAGGGTGCAGGGTACTGGCCAAGACTGCCCCAGATCATTCTCCCTCCAGTCCCCACACCATTTCCAAATCCCAAGAGCATCCCTTTGCTTTTATTCTCACCCTTAAGCCAGTTTCCTCCATCTGGCACCTGCTTCCCCTGCCAGCCCAGCTGGAAGATGGACTGAGGTGCAGGGGGAAGAGAAATGGTCTGACATTGAGATATCAGAGTAACCTCAGGGGTCATCTGGCACCAATGAGACTGATGGTGATGTCAGCCTTCACCCAATGATGATGAGAGGAGGCTTCCAGTCCTGGCTCAGCTCAGTCAACTTCATGGGCACCAGGACACCCCATTTGTCAAGCAGAACTCTCCAGGGGTGGAGGTGTTGGCACACCGTGAAGTTTCAGTCATGCTACATGGAGTGGTGGCAGAAAGAAAAATGCATTGCTCCATTGGGAACCTTCAAGAGTCCATCCATTTTCCTTCCCTGTCTCTAGAAACATGGGGTTAATGCTATCATATGTTTTCATGGATGGTTGCACAGCATCTTAAACTTGATCCAAGAGAACTATTACCTCTCATACTTCTCTTTCACTCTTAATCCCTCACTGTCCCCCTTGACTCCACTCATTCCTCCCCTCCTTCTGCACGACAGAACAGGGCAGCCCCACCCAAAACAGCCAAACACAAAAAGGAACCAGCTCTGAGCAGGGTCCCCAGTCCCTTCGAGCCTCCCATCCCCCAAAGTGAATAACAAAGAAGTGACAAATCCAATCTCCTCAAGATAACCAGGTTAGAAGCAAGGGAACTGCCCACCAAGAAACCACCTGGGCTGGGAATAAAAAAACTGACATCTGGAAAACGTAGAGTAAAATTGCTAATGTCCCTGAAGGTCAGGGGTCAGCCTGCCAATGCTGAATAATGCGTTTTAACTGTCAAGCTGTCCAAACCTCCACCACGCACTCTCACTTATTACTGTCAACCGGGTCACCCAGGCTGGAGCCACTCACCCCCCATGCTGAGCCTTCCCAGGGCTCCCAGTGCAACTAGATAGAAAGATCATACCTGGATCTCCCCTCAGTACCTGAGAGGCCAAGGGAAGTGGAAAAGCAATGAATAAAAGCATGATGGGAGTTGCACAGGGCAAGTTCGTTCTGCACTTCGAGGGTTTGTCTGGACTGGGGTTTCCTTGCTACTCACTGCCAGATCCTGCTATATGCAACTTTTCTTTGGGACTTGCCAGTGTGCACGTGTGTGTGCGTGCACCACTGGTAGCCATGCGGCTTTCATTGCCCCTACCCCTTCCCCTCGCCAAGGCTCTTCCCTGGGTGGAGAGGGGACAGCAACTGCATGACTGTATGATGTTGATTCCTTTATCTGGGCATGCCCCTGCAGCTTCCTCCCCCTGCCACTCATCTTACCTGCGCAGGAGCAGTTTGGGGTGATTCTTATTCTCCAGGTTCTTCTCAATCAGGTCTGAGAGCAGCTGCTTCAGCACATCAGTTGCGTATTCCAGCTTTCCCTGCAGGCCCGTCATGATAAGGGAAGCCACATTGCCACGGTCGCGCATGGAGAAGCTACGCTGCAGCTCCAGGGTCCGGATGAATGTCAGCAGAAACACCTTGTTGTTGATTAGCTGGGCAAAGAGCTTCAAGGCCTTCTCCACATTCTGCTGCCCGTTCCCTTGGACCTGTAAGCAGGGAGCAACAATCTCAGCATGCCACTGAAAGAAACAGTGCCCCTATCTGCCTTCACCATTGCTGTGAATCAGGCTCGCTGAACACCAAAGCCTCTGCTTTGAGGCTGAAAGCCCTACAAGTGACATACATTTTGTATTTGTTCTGAAAAAAAAAAAGTGGCACTCCCATAAGTAAATTAATTACAAATTTAGACTATTGCTTTATTATAGAGAAACAGTAAAACATTAATTGAGGCTTTCAGCCAGTCCTGGTTTTAAGTAATTCATTATGAGTCAAAATGATAAACTACATTAAGCAATTCTTTACTAAACATCTTGGAACAGTATATATTGGTTCTACTAACGTTATATAATTAAACAACTGTGTAATTGGCAACACATTTATCACTCCTGCAGTTCTGTTTTTCATAAGTGAAACCAATAAAAAGCAGCCACATTTGTTAGAAAATCAGCTTACTTGGCAATTTAAATCATCATCATATGTGGGACTGGAAAATGTTGAAGATTGGCAATGGGAGAAGTCGATTCAAAAGCAGCCTGTCTGAGTTCAGTGCTTGAGTTGTGGGCAGCTGTTTGCTGTTAGAATTTTCATCTAATTAATTAATTTTAATTAGAGCTTTTTTATTATATTAATAATCTCTTATATTTCTATAATGACTTTCATTTCAAAGGATCCCAAAGCATAACTTGATACAAATGATATGCAGGGATCCCTTCATCCACCAGTGAAATGCAGTCACCTCTAGAGTGATATACAGTGATTGCTCAATACCACACAGCACTGTTTGGCCAAAAGCACATTTAACTGGAACTTGAAGGGTGGATTTATGGAAGCAGAACACAATTATCCATACTGGAATCTGGCCAGGATAGCAGGAGCAACACCTGCTCATGTCAACGATTCCAGGGCAAATATAATGACCAGAAGGGGTCAAGGCCTCTCTTTTACATCTCATCCCAAAGATAGTGGGTGAGTCCTCAGCTGGTGTCAACTGGCATAGATCCATGGACCTAACTGGAGCTATGCCAATTTACCAGAGTTGAGAACTAGTCCAATACCTCCAGGGCCTCTGATGCCATGCTGGGGCACTAAGTCAACACCAACTCAAAGGGAAGAGTGCTACATTATAATTGGTATTACTTTCTGCAGCACAAGGGTTTGCTTTGAAGGCCTCTCTTCCAGGTACTGACTCAACCCAATCCAGTGTTGTTTGCAGGATTCTTATGGGAACACAACACAGCACTGACACTGAAATTTTAATGAACGGCTTATCTAAAAAAAAAATGGGGGGGAGGGAATGAAAACTGCCGACATACAGCAAATCCTGGGCCAGGTCATCCCAAGGTGAAAAGCTCATCCCTTGCGGGAGCACCACAATAAGTAGCCGGATACCCTTTGCTTTTCTCTCCACAATAAAGGGATTAAAAGAGACTTTAAAAAGACACTGATAAGAAAGGCAGCCAGTTTGCAGCTGGGCTTGCAAGCTCCATGGTAGTGCTTTAGCAATGAAAATAATATTAAAAAAACCCAAAACCAGCCCCAGAAGAGAGCAGGAAGAAGCAAACCATGTGTTAAACTGATAAAATGCCAGGCCATTTGTTAAAATGAACTCTGTGCTTATTTCACTTACCCGAGTGCTTCTAATAAGATTCGATGAGGGAGGTGGGAAGGTGCTTCACAGCTCTGTGAGTTTCAATCTAGCTTCCCAGAAAGGACCAGAAAAATAGTCCAAACTATGTAAGCACTAGAAGCAGCAGAGAGAGGGAGAGCATGTGCCCAGCCATTTCATTACCTCCAGCTCACGCAGGACAGGGTGGTCCTCAATGCCAGGGAAAAGGACCCTCATGGCATATGTCCGATAATCAAGGTATGGGATCCCGGAGCGATCCAGGTCACTGGTTAATTCATTGATGTCTGTCTGCAGCTCTGCAAAAGCTATGGGGGGTGGGGGAGGGGAAGGCCAGGAGGAGAGAGAAAAAGAAGTGAAATCAAAGGGGACCATGAGGAATTGAGTCTAAACAACAGGGGCTTTGGGAACAGCCAGCAGTCGGCCTTCCTGGCAGGCAAATCCAGGACAGCAAATGAGCCATCTTGGGAAACTTGGTCACTGTAGGACCTCACTGTGTTGCTCAAACATGCCGTCATGGCTGGGAGACACTTTCACAGCAGCAGCAGAGAGAGGGAGTGTGGGTGCGCACAAGTACGTGCGAACACTGTGCAAAGAACAGATGCTGAGGATAAAAGATGTTTGCTAATTTGTATGCAGTTCACACCTTGTGTACGAGCACCCAAAATACCTTGAAAGGCTCCAGCTAGAAATAAGGATACCCTTTTTAAATTGTTGTGCCTACCACATTCTCTCTCTCTTTCTCTTCTCTACAAGTAACACCGCTAACCTAATATCATGCTTCAGGGCCTAAAATGCAGGCTGCAGGGATCAAGAAGGTATTTATCTGTCCATGTACGGTACAGCCTAGACACAGATATTATGGAGGTTCGTGCAGCGGGGGGTGGAGGTGAGGTGAAGTGAAACATAAGATGCTGAATGGAGTACTATACTTGATGGACTGATGATGCTTCCATCCATAGTTTCTAGGACTTCAGCTAGGCTGTCCTCAACCATGAGTCCATTTGTCTGTCCTACATTCATGTCATTCTTTGCCTTGTTTGCAAGGGTCTCCTCATATTTTGTTTGGTTGTGTGTGCTGATGCAAATTTCAAGAACATGAATATAGATCATTCTCTGAAATTTGCTGCATTCTGTTTATTTTTTCCCTTGATCCACGAAGCTTCCTTCAAATTAGATCTTTTCTAGGATGCACAACAGCAAACCTTCCCAGAACGTTTTTTTTTTTTTTTTTTTTTTGGTCAGAAGTCAGCCTCAGGTTAGCCTGCTGCTGCTTGGCTTCCAGCAAGCATCATTTAAGTTCCATCTTTGTATCCTTGTTGGGATGCCAAGCCCAGCCTGCCTTGTTGCTAGGGACTAGATTCCTACACTCTGAAATTTGTAAGAGACAATTTCAACGAGTTAAAACAAGTACAAGGTTTCTGAAAAGCAAGAAGAGGAGGAGATTCTTTCTATCCCAAAGGTTCTGCTCTTGCTAGCTCGATGGCCGCTGCTGGGAAGAGTTTATTTTTTCACCCACAGTTATGCTGCCAAAAGAGAAATGTGATTATTAACTGAGATTTTTATCTAGAGAGGTTATTTGTCTGAACTGCTCAATCTCTTTGATGCAGAGCATGCTGCATAGAAGACAACTTGGATCGTATCCACATGCACCCTTGGTACCTGCATGAACCCTCTTAAATGCACTCTCTACCACAAGTGCTCAATCTCCTCTGCAAAATGTACTGACTCTCACTTCCTCTGAACCTACACACACCCCATTTACAAATGCACAGCTCCCTACACCCTCAACACAGGCCTTCCAATGTGTATACACTGATTCTCAGCCACCCAATGTACAAATTAGCTTCCATCCCTACCTTTCACCCCAAGTAAAAATGCACATCCGTGACACAGCCCCGCAATGCAGTACCCCAATACTCTAACCCCTCCCAGAATGTAATCTTTGACAGCAAAGCCTGAGCACAGGACAGCAGCCCTGTGGTGTCTGCACCTGCACTACACTCCCAGCCTGTTTTCTCCTCAGCATCTAGGATGCCATGCTGGGCTCCCAGAGGCATGCTTCCAGCAGGTGCAGTGTGGACTCTTTTCTCTCTTTGTGCACCAGAATTATTCCACTTTCTGGTTCTGTCTCATTCCTTGTCAGAACCATACAATTCCTATAGGGTCAGAGTCCCCTTATGTCCATACGAAACCCCTTCAGCAAGAGGCCATTAGAGAATGAGACATATTGACCAGGCACTCTGGGGCCTGAGCAGTTTCCACAATGTAATCTCGATGTGTCACTTTAAGCAGGATCAAACTCTAATCCTATTCGCCGCACATTAGGCTGTGTCTGCATCCGATACACTTGTTACGGCCTTCCCTAGTTGTGGGGGCAGGTGTGCTTGCCTCAAAGGTGCAGAGACTCTCCCGCTCTCTGAGCGCATGAAGGCAGACACTGACCTAACCTTTCCTCTGAAGCTATAAACAGGCTCAGGAGGCCTTAGATTCAAACCAGTTCAAAGGCAACACAGTATAAACAGGAGCTGGTTACCAGGGAAACCAGACCTGAGACTAGGTACTAGAGTTGGCATCAAATCAATAGAACTCAACGAGAGGAAAACTCTGCAAAGCAATATGAAGTTTCTCAGGAAAAGGGGTCAATTTATAAACTGATTGCCTACAATTTTTCACCATGGTGATTTTTAAAATTTTTTATATAACATATCTGCCAACATGTAGAGGAGAAGATGATTAGCTACGCTGAGCAGGAAAGGGGCGAGATAGAGAAAACTGCATATAACATGAACTCACTAAAGAACAGAGCTCAGTAAAGGGCTGTAGAACATTCAGAGCTACAGTGCCATGATACAGAAAGTGTGTGGTGTCTGTCTGTGTGTTTTAGTGACTGCGTATGTGTTCACATGTCTGTGCAGGACTCTGCCTGTGTGTTTAACTATAGCCCTGTCTACACTAGGGGATTTGAGAAAAACATTCCCACTGGCGCTCCCACTGGTTCAACTGCCCTGAAGCTGGGGAGGACCTAGTGGAGAAAAGGCTCTGGGGACTTCCGAAGGTTTTACCTCTGTGTCATTTAACTAGCTCAGAGCCAAAAATGCTCACAGCTTCATTGTTCTAGGGCTCCTTAACATTGATGCAGCTGATCTTGTGGGAATTTCCCACTGAAATCCTGTGGGGCAGACCAGGCCCGTGTGTGAATGCATGTCCAGGCATTTCGGTGAGTGAATGTGCCATTTTCAAATGTTCCTGCAATTTAGTTGAAATGGATAAAAGGAGGTGAAGTGGATTTAGCATTTACCAGTGAGAGAAGAGGAGCAGTAGCAAAGCATAAGTTCCTGACTGACACAAACAAGCCGTGGACTGCAGCTGCATTTTTTTCCTGACATGACAGCATCTAGAATTCCTCAGAAGTCACCCTGTTCTAGTCATTTGTCAGTACCGTGACTGTCTGAAGCCCTGGAAATCCCAAAGGGGGAGGCTCTGATCTAGATTAGAACATTTTGCAATAAGCTGAAGGGACATAGCCCCATCCTTAACAGAGGCTTGCATGAGAGAGGATCAGGAATCCAGGCAGAACTTGGACACAAACCCAGGATTCCTTCAGGGTCTGCTTTCCAGGAGGATGTTTTTCCTCCTCTTTCATGACCTTAGATAGTGAAATCCAGGCACCTGCCTGTGTGGGCGGATTGAGGGAATCATTAGAAATCCCTGCTTGATTTCTAAAGAAACCAACTGGGCCGACACAGCAACACTTCCAGAAAGCCCCGCCTGAGTCTGCAACCAATACGCTCTAAGAGGGAGAGACGCCAGATCCAGGCTAGCTAGATCTCATCTCACATTCCCCTCCTACTTTTGTTTTTTATTTTCATGCTAATTCTGTCCTGCTCTGATAGCCCTGCAGATCCCAGGACACTGACAGCTCTCCCATCGCTGTCAGACTCACCCTGGGGTGGGAGGGGAGAAAAGAGGCTCCCATCTAAGTGGGGCGCTCTGCATCCACAGCTTCTCTGCAGATGCGATGGTGCCAATTGCAATGCAGACACTCTTCCAGTAGGAAAGGAACAGAGCCGCCAGCTCAGGAGTGAGAGAGAACCTCTCCACTTCAGACACTGGGGGGATTTTCAATTAGTATGTCACATTTACCCAGTAAGGAAGAGGAAACCATTTCTTGCCAGGTCTGTGAGATTTGGCGATGGCTCGGGGCAGTTCAAATGCCTGGGTGACATGGACAGGTTACACAGGGCCCTCAGAACAGAGACCCCTACCTGGCATTTGGAGTTGTACCTTTGGCCTCCCTGTAATTTCTGCTAATGTGCACAGCCCCACATACGCTGGCTTTGGGGAATGCAGTTACATCAAAGCCCATTCCCCTTTGCCCCGTCCTGAACACAACAATAACAGGGTACTGACCCTCCTTGCATTCCAGGGCCACCCGAGACTCCAGGTTGTCCATCTGCATCTGGAGCCTTTTGAGGGTGAGGTCGTTCTCCCGGGACTTGCGCTTGTAAGCGATGAGGACGATGATGACAATGATGAGAAGCAGGCTGCCTCCCGCCGCAATGCTGACGATGGCGGGCAAGGTCAGCAGGCTGTCCGAGATCACATTCACCGAGCCAGGGGAGAAGATGATGCCACCCACGTGCACCTAGCCAAGCAAAACACAGGGAGGCTCAGCCAGCGGGCTCTGCCTGCTGTGACCAGATGAGGGGTGGGGCAGTTACACCAGCTGGGGCTGGTATTTGGATGAAGAACTGATCAACTTTGAGAGTATCTCCACCCCTTTTAGGCAAAGCCAGTGTGCTTCCCATGCATTTGATACTCTACATTAACTATAAGCTCTCCCGAGAAACACTGGGTCCCCCCTCCTAAATTCTTTGTGGCTTAGTTTGGCTTCCCATTTCAGAGACATTGGGCTCTCCTCATCTATTCTAACATGTGCTTTCTCTATAGGTCCCTTCACCACAGTGTGAAGGCACCCAGTTTCTCCCTGCTGCCCCAGGATCTGTCTTGTTTGGTCAGTTTCAGCTACTGCATGACAAGACATACAAGTGCTGTGACAGCAGCCTGGTGTTTTCTCCAACATCTCACTCTGTCCCTAGGTTATGCTGTTCCGTACTGATATCTGGTGGAAAATCTCTGGTCCTTGCTTATAAGCTGAAGAAATCTTTTCTCATTTACTCCCTAATATTTTGGACACTGGAGCAGAAAATCTCTCTCCATTTCAATCTCTCCTCTGTCATGTTGGAGGCTATGCTGTTCCTCTCTGGTTTTGGACTGTGCTTTCTCTCTCCCATTCCCCATGTCTAGCTTACGGTCACTCATCATGCACTCGGTAAGACGCTGTCTTTGTTCATCACCTTTCACTGTGGAGAGGTTTCTGCCACTACAATGGCTTTGACATCTCATCATGGAGGACACTGGATTCACCCCTGGAACTACCACTGCTCGCTCCTGATACAATCCCAGCAGTGCTGCTGACCACACTCTGTTCTGCTCACTCGCCCATGCTGGGGAAACTGATTTCTTCCCTAGTGGTTATCTCAGCAAGAGAGAAGAGCCAGGGACAAGAAACAGTGGCCTCTGAATAACTAGTGCTCGTTCCCCCTGCTCAGATGCCTGATAGACTTTCTCAGCTGCCAAAGCCCCTTTCTTTATTGGTTAGGGAGATCATTCCCCAGTCTGCAAAGATGCCATCAGAAGACATGGCAAACAGTCTGTCTCAGTCACAACTAAGACCATATGAACACTGGCTGCCTTCAAAAAAGGGGCACAGCCTATTTGAAACACACAGACGGCTTCAGTTCATGATAAATACGTCAGCCTTTCACTATCTCAGGCTTTGTTCTTATTATCTGATGGCTCCATTTGACTTTCATTTCACAGGCTTTCAACTCCCTTTTGTAAACTGCGGACATTAGAGACAGAGTGACAATTCCACTGGCAAAGGAGTTCAAGGAAAACCAAGAAAGCAGGCTGGGTGAGAAGAGAAAAGAGAAGAGGCTATATATGAAAGCTGTGGTATAAACAGACTGGGGGTTAAAATGGGTTAGGGTTTTCTTGAATGTGCCAAGGCCTCAGATATAAGCAACTGTCAGCAGGGATGCTCTAGTGTGAATTATACTGTGATATTTCAAATATGTTTTGGTTGCTGAACTTGAAGAAAAATAAATCACAATTAAAGCCTCATTCGAGCTCTACCTAGACTCTTCAGCAGCTGCCCACTTGGTCTCCAACTGCATCAGAGAGGAGTAACACTGCAATAAATGAAAACACAGGAGCTGCCATGCTGGATCAGCTGCTAGCCCATCAAATTCAGTACTCAGCAGAGGCCTGTCTCTGATGCTTCAGGAAAAGGCAAAAATCCCCCTAATACACCTGGCCAATTGTATCATGCTGTCCATGGAAGCAAAATTCCTTCCTGACCCCTGCAGATGTTACAGGAAATTCACTCATGCCTTATAGAATGAACAACAAATAAAGAACGGTGAAAGAATATGATAAGAATATGATACTTGGTACTGATGTCCTGCTGACATAAATACTTGAGTTTCCTGGAATCTCTAGCAAGCCCGGACAGTAGAAGGGCATCTCCCATGAGAGGATAGGGATTTCCTCCTTTCTAATCCACAGCAATGCTTAACTTCCTATTAAACAGCCATAAAGGGAGGTAAATCCTATCTGATTCCTGACAATTCTAGAAGAAATGGCACTCAGCTGCCTCAGTGAGCCATACAAGGAAGGAAGGAAGGAGGGAAGGAAAGATTAGATACATAGGTATATAAGGTAGCTTCATGGTGTGTTTTGACCTCACCATAACTTTGTGCTGCCCGGTGAGGTTGGGGGGCTCACACAGCAGTTGGGTCTCAGACACAGTGACAGCACAGGGGGTATCTCCAATCAGGACAGTGTAGTTTAGCTTTGCTCCTCCGGAAGCTGGTGGGCACAGATTTTTGCCCTATTGACAAAGGTAGAGAGACTGCATAAAGATTCAGCATGTTCCTTGGTCACTGCTCATCTGCCCTTTATCCTCAGTCATAGCTTGCATATGCTTCGAAAGGAAAGCCTGGGTGTCACTCCTTTCCAATTTCCACTGGCTTCTCTCTCCAGTTGGCAGAACCTTTCTACATCATTTACACTCTAAGTCCCAATAATGGAGGGTGGAGAAGACAGGCCTACAAGGTGTATTACTATGTCTAAGGCTACGTCTACACTAGAAACTTCAAAGTGCTCTCGTGGGAACGGTACTGCGGGAACGGTCCCGCGGTAGCGCTTTGAAATGCGAGTGTGGTCGTGCGGGAGCTCTCCCAGCACTCCTGGTAATCCACCTCCACAAGGGGATTGGCTCTCAGCACTAGCAGTCTGTCTACACTACCACTTTAAAGCGCTCACACTTGCTGCGCTCAGGGGGGTGATTTTTAACACCCTATAGCTAGCAAGTTAGAGTGCTATAAAATATAAGTGTAGACAAGCCCCAAGGCTATGTCTAACTGTGCACCTTACAATGGTGCGGCTGTGAGGCTGCAGCTGTGCCGTTGTAAGGTGTGCTGTGTGCCTGCTCTTTATCGCTGGGTGAGAGCTCTCCTAGCAACAAAATTAAAACCACCCCTAATGAGGGGTAGTAGCTTCATTGCTGGGAGCATGGCTCCTGCTGACACCGGTGCTTTTCGTCACTAAAACTTCTGTAGCTCAGGGGGGTGTTTTTTCACATCCCTGAGCAACAAAAGTTTTAGTGACGAAAGTGCCAGTGTAGACACAGCCTAAGCTTGTTGTACTGTTGTGTCTCAGGCTCGGTGCGTACCTTCACTTGGCACAATGATGTCAGATAGAGATGTGATTTTTTTTAAAAACCAGTAAAAGCTAAAATGTAGACACCGTTATACCAATGTAAGATGGTACAGCTAATTTTCTTTGCTAAACCAGAATAAGCTATACAGATATAACCACTTATATACTAGTATAATGGTGTCCACGCTTTTTGGGAGGGTTTTTGCGAGCCACTTTAACTATGCTGGCACAGTTAAAGCAACAACACTTTTAAATGTAGACAAGACCTCAGATTTGTGAGAGCCTCAAGCTAATAAAACTTTACGTGGTACAGCAGGGGCATGATTTTTTATGACACTACTATTCTGGAAAAAACCCTAGTGAAAACACAGTTATACCAGCAAAAAAGTACTTTTGCCCATATATCTTATTTCATTCAGGGATATGGTATAATAAGCTATGCCTGCAAAAGCACTCCTGCGTCTACATTGGGAGGGTGCGCCAATACAGCTATACCACAAACCTTTTTCTAGTGTGGACAAGGCCTAAGAATGTGGGCAATTGAATTACCCAGACAAAATTCCCCTGGGCTCAGGAATTTTCCCCACATTGTGTAAGATAAGAAGTTTTTACCTCTTCTTCCTTGTTCACTTAGAAGGTCATAAACAAATGGCACCACACTCAATAAGAAATACTTGATGTTGCTACAATATCTTTCAACCCAATGTGCTTATGCAGCACCACATAAATAATGTCACATCTGGAGGGTGCTGCACAACGCTAGAGCAAACCCCTGCTCACACAAAAAGCCCTGCCCGGGTCTTTAAAATTCATGCAGAGCTGGCAGTTTTTAAGGTCTCACCTGAAAGACCCTCAGAGTAAAGTGCATCTACCTACTTGGGAAGAGTGAAGGGCTGAGTCAACCTGTGACATCAGAGATCCTGTGTATTTGAAACCTCCTCTCCTCACGGAGTTTGCCAGCTGACCAGCAACTCTGTAACAAGGTCTTGATCTCCCACCCTGCTCCTGGGGCTTAGACTTCACTCTTTCCCATGCCATTCATTTCTCATTCCAGGGTATGCAGCTTTCTGAACTAAAGAGAGAGCAGCTGGACTGTGTAAACTACTGGAACTAATATCTCCGGCATTTGTACCTTGAGGATGATGGGCGATCCTGGCTTCTGATCCAAAACCCCAGTAGGGCTCAGAAGCTCAAATGTTGGGTTTGGGTAGTAAACAAACTTAGTGTCATTATAGATCAGCAGGGACTGCACATTGTTAAAGACAAAGCCAAATTCATCCGGTCGCTCGACAGCATCCAAGCCAGGTCGGTACTCGGGAGTGAGGGGTGGAGCTAAGCAAGTCAGGGTAGTTGTGTTCACAGTCTTACAGACCTGGAGTGGAAAGGGAAACGAGAGAGGAAGATTAACACTTTGAATGAGAAATCTCTTTTACGGTCTGATCTTTGCCTAGACATAACACTCAGTGGCAAATTGACTTCTATGAAGTTACACTCATTTAGGCTTTGTCTACTGTACGGTTGCTAATTGTCTTTTAAAACCCTTACACCAGAGCTGAATTTGGCCCTTTCAGACTGGAAGATACCTAAGACTCCAAATCTATCCCAGATGAAACAGGCCATTGTCATCAGACTTGTTTAACTGGCCTCTATCTGAAATAGCTGCATTCCTATTCGTAGTGGGGAAGGTGCCCACAGCATAAAAGCTACCATTATGGTTGCTGGCCTGAGCAGAGGGTTTAGGAGGTGAATTTTCTTCTCAGTTTAGAGCTGGTCTTTCCAGGGCAGGCCAGAGACATGTGGCTAGAGGGCCAGGATATGGGAAGCTGAGAAGGTTCCAGAGGGGTACGTATTACACAGGAAGGACCATAGTTCTAACCCACTGGCAATAATGTGAAAGTGTTACCAAAGCTAATCAGTGCAACTCACACACACATATGCACACAGACACATGGAGTTGCAAGGTGTTAATAAAACCTCTTGCAAGCACTCTCTTTTGTGCTGATCTGAACCTGGCTGCAGTCATTGCTTTTAAAAGCATGGTACTCAGTAGCCATGAAAGGGGTTTCAGCTGCATTTGTCTATCTTATGTCTCTCCCTCTGCAACTTGGCGAGTAGGAAAGAGGAGAGCAGACTAGAATTTGCCTTTATGCTGAGCCTGTGAACACCTGGTATCTTTTTAAAGTTTACAATGTAATGAGTTAGGGACTGAGGACCAAATTCAGAGGAGTCTACACTAGCTTAAATGAGTGTGAGTGGGTGTTACTGACATGTCATGGGTGGGTGGAAGTGAAGGGCTGTAGCAGGAAAAACAGACAATAAGAGGCAAAAGTGATGCTTATGGAAGTCAAATTATGTCTGTCTCTCTCTCTCACACACACACAGGTTGAGATAATACAGTGAAGGGGATGTCAGCATTTTCTGAAGGAAAACTTATTTGAAATATTTGCCTATATAAGTTACCATTATGGGCTGAAAGCCGGCTAGGAGATTTTGGAAGGAGCAAGTCGAGGGATAGTCTGCATCCATAGCACCTGAGGCTGTGATGTTATTTGTCCTCACATTTTTTCAGGGCTTTGGAGCAGAGCCAGGAGATGGAGCGTGGAGCAGCTCTGGAGCAGTGGAGCTGCAGGTTTTTGCCTGGAGCTGGAGCGGAGATGGAGCACTGCTCCAAAACTCTGCATTCTATTGAGCCTCGCCAGTACTTGAAGAGGACAGGAATGCCCCAAGGCTCTAAGCAGCTACGTGGGTTCTACAGAATTTTGCAGTCTTCCTTCCAAATCAGTCCTGAATTACCAGCACAGCACTAGGGAGGGTTACAGGAATAATACAAAAAACAGAGTTCTAATCTCTCCTGGTTTCTAATGGCACTAAGTTATAGTTTCTAATGGCACTAAGTTATAGGAACTCTTGTATGCTAGCTAAATCTGACGTGGCTAATTGCATTCTGCCTCTATAAATTCCCTCTGCAGATTCTGATGGATTGGTATTTAGCCAGAATCATTTGCTTAAGCTTGAATCATTAAAGTCTCGTTTTTGGGAGAGTTTGTGTGTCCTCTAAACCAGCACAAGGACACAAGAGTGGAGCTGGAGATAGAGCTTCAAACTGAAAATGGCTTAAGCAACTAAAGAATCACAAACGAGATTGCTAAGTACTTTTTTCTCTTCTGCTGCTCTGTACTTGCCAAACACGCCTTTGAACTGGACCCATAATTAATGTCTGGTCTTGACTACACATTTGTGATCAGAGACAATCTTTTAATACCAAAGGGACAGAAGAATAATCAACTGATACTGAAGGATTCTAGGTAAAATGAAGGTCGACTCCTGCTGGGCTGAGGATGCCCATTGCTCCCCCTTTCTGTACGGGGAAGAGTTTGTTTGGAGGCAGAGCACGGCTTTCTTTGCTAATTTATTTAGAAACCAGGCCCTATAAAGCTTCAGGGGATGTTTATTTTGGCCTCCCTCCACAAACAGAAGATTTAATTCCACTCAGATTTGTGTATTTAGAATTATCTTTGTAATAATAATAATAATAATAATTAAAAAAAAAAGTAGAACTCAGACCTGAGCACAGGGGGAAGGGAAAAGGCATGACTGCTCAGTAATTAACCCTTCCCACGATAGCACTCAACAAGTTCAGTCTTTTTGCAACATGGAAAGAGTATTCTCAGGTTCAACTGGTGATGAATGTTAAAGTGAGCATACATCTCATTACAGCATGCATGGACATGGACACTACCTAGACACTGGCAAACTGAGGTTTGCTTCAGCTCAGCTTCCTTGAGTGGAAAGAGCTAAATTAATATTAAGTGTTATTTCTGCAGCATCAGGAAGGACAGATCACTGGACTGTCTCAAGAGATCTAGATTCAGTTCCCTGCTCTGCCGCAGACCCCCTGTGTGTCCTTGAGAGATTCATCTCATGTACGCTGTGCCTCAGCTCTCCATCTGTAAAATGGGAAGGATACTTCTTCACCTCCCAGGGATCTTGAGATTTAGGTGCAAGTTCGGGAATGTACAGTTTCTTTTAATGGTTCTTGCGGATTGAGAACCACTGCTCTAGTCTTATACCAATTCCACTAATCCCACTTCTATCATTTTAGCAGAGACATTTCCTCCCCAACATGGTGGAATTCAAAAGACTCCTGAACCATTCACAGAACACCTCAGCAAGCTGGGCCTGTTCTCTTTCCTACATCTGCTATTCCTTCCACTATCCCCACAAAATCTGAAACACCTCCCTTCTTAAAATCAATCTATCAAGTCTGACCCGGGAGCTTCTCTGTGCTGAGCAGATCTAAAAAGTCATTTTGCTTCAGAGTGAAAGCAAAACTGTTTCCATGCAGAATAGCTCTTGAAAGTCACTAAATAATAATAATAAACTGGATTTTTACAGCATTCTGGGTGCCTCATTCAGGCTGATAAAACATTCAAATGCACAACAGCTCAAACAGATAAAACAGGACAAGATAAATGATAACCATCATTAGTTAACGTCCAGTCTCTGTGTTTGGCATCATAGCAGCACAAAGGCTGTTACCATGGCTGGGTGACATTATTTGGACAACATTTCTAGCTGCCAGAATAGGCAGAAATATTTTGTTCAACCCAAAACAAAATATTTTCAACTTTTTCAGTTCAGCCAGAGAACTAGAAAAACAGGTATTTGCAAGTGTGACAGCCTGGGACTACTCCTTTGCAGAAGCAAAGTAAGAGATCAATCTGTGCTTCCTTTTGCCAGTTCTTAGGGACGAAAGCTCAGCTCAGTTGCACTCAGGAAGGTCAAGAGAGGATAAAGGGCATCAGCAGCTCAGCCAGACACCAACCTGCATCCGTGTGCAGTAGGCTAAGGGTGAAGGTTTTACCGGTTTTTAAGGCAAAAGAAGGGCATGAAAGGGTCTAGCTAAAGAGCAGCACTGCACATTTGGCACCCGTGCAGTGGCCTGGGTATGCTGCCAGCTGTTCTGCTGAGTGCGCCTGGGAAGAATGCAATTTACATAGTCTGGGCCCAAAGAAAAAAGATTACAGTTCTATTTATTCACTTTTTAACTCGCCATGGTGGTTTATGAAGTGTGGGACAAATGGTTTAAATAGAGCTTATTAGGAGAGAGGCACAAAAATAAGACTGAGGAAACACACACAGCCCCATGCACACAAGTCGCTAAAGAGCCACAGTCCAGCCCACGAAAGGGGTACCTTACTTTCTGCACACCAGCTCCCATCTGTGCATTTCTGTGTCATGCTGCAAAAGTGGGATCAATGTAGCCACTAAAAGCAAGTGCTGTTAGAGACACCTACTCCAGTGGTATAAGCACCCCGTTACCAGCAAGCCTGGTTGTTCTTGAACATCTGGTTGGCGTGACCTGCATGGTGCAGCTCCCTGCTTTCCTTTGTCCCCAGCAGCCTTTTCCCCTTGAACCATCCCATGTGACTGGAATGCAAATCTTTCATTTCATACGATGGAAGGCATCTTAGCAGGGAAGCAGCCTCTCAACTTATCTTGTGACTTGATCATTGCAGCAAGAGGGGAAAAAGCAGCTTGAAAGCTTTTTGTTCAGTGGCGGATTCCCTCCCTTCCCCTCCACCCCCCTCCCGCCCCCTTGTGTGCTTGCTGGGCCCAGAGCTGCTATCATAGGAGCTGTATTTATGGTGCGACAGATACAGAGGGACTACTAAAAAACAACAAACCCCAGGCTGGCAATTTCTCATTGCAAACCTAGCTGTGGGCCTGCACAGAAGGAGCAAGGCAAACTGAGCCTCTGCCGAGCAGCTGGGAATTGATATCTGTTCTGTCTCTCCACTGAAACATGCCTGCAGGGATGAGTCCTGGTGAGCCCCCATGGCTGCTGCCTGCTGGGAAGAAGAAGGGCTCTCAGGCTAGTGTATGGGGATCCTGAGAGCATAGAAAAACTAAGGGCGATTTCAAAAATAAAATGATTTTGCAAGGCCCAGGGGAGGGATTAGACATTGGTCTTGAGGAGATAGACCTAATAGGGCTCTTCCATGTCTATCTTCTGAGACTTCTGGCAGTTCTGTGCTGGCCCAGGGCAGCCCCTGTACCGTACAACCAGCCCTGGGTCACTGCAGAAGTAATTTCCCATTGTCTGTATGTCAAACTCACTCTGTACACTCGGCGCCCTCTCCTGCTGTTGGTTTTTGTGTGTCTTGGATGATATATAGCTGGGCCTCACAATGACACAAGCGCCATGTGTCTCAACGATCCTAGACTCCCTGCTGCTTCCCGTCACTATGGGCCTCCACGGCTTGAAATACTGACTCCTCCTCAGCAGTCTCACCAACAATGCCCATTTGGAGCTGGGCCACCTTGCACCTCATAGGGCCATTCAGCAGCATGGGGCTGAAGGCACCAACTGCAGAATTCCCAGGCCCATTGCTGACCTAGGGAGTAAGCAGTCAGGTGCAAAAAAATCCAAGCCAGGCCATGAAAGACAGCTTCCTCTCTTGAGGAGCTGCTGCTTAGGGGCTATGAGGGTCTGTGCTGGGGGTGTGGCTGTGGCAGCATGCCAGATTTGCATGCATTCAGCCAGCCTGCTGCCCAGATGGGGAATTCTGCTAAAGTGTTAAGTCAGTGCTAGCACTTGGGGTCCCCAGCTGGTAAACACAACAAACACTGGAGGGTAAAGTTGACCTGAGCACAGGCTCCCTCCCCTAATGACAAACGAAAGGCCATATCAATTAATAACCTTTCTGCCCACTCTCTTTATTACAGCAGCACTGAGACAAAGGCTCGATCAGCACTTACGCTTTACAATTCACTGTCTCAGGCATTTCTACCTTCCCTGTGCAAATGAGTTCATTGCTCAGATGCCCCAGTACACAGTATCTCAATCTCTGATCACAGCTCCTTTTAGAAATCCAGTTAAACAAAACAAGCAAACAATTCAGCTGGGACAGTTATAAATGGCAGACGCTTGAAAACACCTAAGAGGCCTTTCGGAGTTTGAGGTGCTTATATTTAATTAGAAAATTAGATTGGATGAGCGTTAACCAAGACGATTCTTCCTGTTACCCAGCATTTATATAGTGCTGCCAATGTACATGGTGTTTCTCAAAAATGGAGGATGGATTGGATTGATTGTGAGTGGTTCTGAAAAGAATTCACAAAGAGTTATATAAAAATGTAAGAGGCACGTATGTTTCAGGTGCTTCCAAATGGGATGAAGCAGCTGTGCCGCTGAATGTATCAGAACAGAAAACACACGGACTGCTGAGCAGGCTGGACTGGTCGAGGCAGAATGCACCTGCGCTGTTGCCTAAGCTACTAACACCACATTGGTTTCAACAGTTACTAAGAGGTAAAGGTGAGGCTACTTATCTCAAGACGGCTACAGGGGAAGCCAACTGCACTTTGATGACATCTACTTACGTTGACAGACTCCTTGCCATTGTACTTCACACGGATCCTGGGCTCCTGAATCACATCCAGGTTGAACCCCATGACTGTCAGAGGCGTGTGTCCGCTATAGAGAAGCATGAACACCAGATTAATGAGGTCTGGCAGGGAGAGCGGCAGCAGCGTATAGCGACTGTGCTCCAACAACATAGAGGCTTGTTGATCTTAGAAAGATATTTTCTGTGGAATCTACGGGAACTAGGTGACACAGTGGATTAATACACTATTGCTGAGCCTCCGGGGAGGGATGTCTCTCAAATTAATTGGATTTTCTGGTCTCGACTGTCCCCCAGTGGAGAGTCACCTCCTACATAACATTTCAAGGCTCGGCACAAACAAAAGCAGCCGGAAGAAAAAATAAACAATTGTGACCAAATAAATAAAGACAATAGATTAGTCACAGTGTTTAACGATTTATACAGTGAGCCTTCTAAGTAACAGGGTGCTGCACGATGAATGGCATGGGCTATGAAGGGATTGTTATTTCTCCCACTTCCAGATCGCAGCCACCTCTGGGGTTGGGCACAGCACAGACACTACATGTTGCAGAGGTTTGGCAGGACAGGGATGACAAATAACCTGTCTGGTTAGTCACATGGGAATGCAGGGAAGCAGAATAGCGTGAGCCAGGTTGGAATATGGCCATGAACCTGGTGCTAATATCTCCAAACTTTTGCAAAAAGCACCATGGGATCTTTTATTGTTTGGTTTTCCTTCTACTTTATTTGCTGGAGAGCACCTCCAGTAGCCCCACACCCCCACCTTTCTAAAGAAAATACCAGCTATGTCTCTTTTAGCATCTCTACCAGTGATTCAAATGAGCCCACAAAACCTCTCTCACTCAAGATACCAACTCACCCTTGATTTCAGGCTGCAGGGAGGACATCACTTTTAACCCACCTTGGTCTTTTTTCAGAGGAGACACATATATCTCCCACTGGCAATTTTTTTTTTTAAATAACTGAATGTGAAATTAATGGTCCTGTTTCATCCCTTGTGCAGATTCCTGGCGTTACACCGAGGATGAATTTGGCCTAGCTTTTTAACACTCCACAAGTCAGAGTGATGCTGCAGCGCCTGCCAGCCTGTCCCTAGCAGTGAATCTTGGATAAACAGTGCATTTTGATTAGCATCAGCTTTTTTTTTTGGTTTCTGCTGTTTTTTGTTTCATTCCAGACTCTCCAGCGCTACAAGAAGGAGACTTTAATGAGCAATTGTGCACTTTGTCAGCAGATGGGAGTGATCTTGGGGCTTTATTTGCTCTCCCAGAATCTCTGCACAGATTGAGACTGCTGTGATTGCCTTGGTAATTACAATTGGTTTAATAACTCTGGACCTGATTTCCTATCTCAGGAAATGTGGATGTTTGGCAATGACTGATTCAGGACCCTGAGTGGGAGACATGCTATTCCAAACAGGCTCTCTTTTGTCCTTACCTGGTATATCCTGAGAGATGAGACTGAAGGCACATCTACACTGCAATGTAAGCCCAGGGTTCAAACTCAGGCTCATGCCTAACCCCCCTTCCATTTACACACACATTGCGCTAACCTAGGAATCGGACCCTTGGTCCCTGGACCCCCAGGGGATGGAGAGTCTGAGTCTGAGTCAAGCTGGGACACAGGGTTCAAGCCTGTTGCTTTGCGGTGTACATGCAATCCCACTTGACTCATGCTGTGGGAGTCCACCAAAAATATCCCACAGTCCCACGGGCTGACTTTCTTTGTCCTCTGGACAGTCAAGTTTTCCTGCACTGAGCCACAAACAAAGGGCTAGAGCATCCACATTTTGGGAGAGCATTAGGAAGTCTGGCTATGGGTGGTTGGACTCAGGCCTGCATAATGCAGTTGTAGATGTTGGTGCCCCAGGTTTGGACCCAAGGTTCCACAGTTCCTAACCTGGGGTTACAAATGAGTATATACGCTCAAGCCCTAGGATAACCTGAGTACTACTAAAACTGGACTTACAATGCAACGTAGACATACCCCAAGGTGTTTCAAAAAGGGTTTTCTGAGCCTCTGGAGCCACCATACAAGGATGCAGCTTCTAACCCTCACCCTGAAGCTGAACATCTCTAACACCCAGTGACTTTCAAGAGAGGGGAGGGTGCTCAGTGCCTTGCAGGATCAAACCCTAAATAGCAACGTCTTCAATACTGACACAGGTAAAATAACCCCTGGGTCACCTGACTCCAGCAGGATGTTGGCAAAGACAGCCAAACAAGCAAAGAGAATTCAAAAAGTATTCTCCCCAGGGGGAAGGTTCTAGGACTCTGAGCCCTGAACCATGTTTTCTAGTAGGTGAGGGACCAGGAAGGTGCATATTGATTTTTAAAGTTAGTGTGGATACCATGGCATGAGAGTTTTCAGTATGATTCCTAAAAGGGATGGAGGGCAAAGCAGGCCAGATGAAGGACAAAACAATGCCAACAGCTGCCTAAAATGCAATCAGAGCAGGTTTGCAAAAGATAAGTTTCCTCCCTTTTATATGGTTTTTTTTTTTTTTTTTTTTTTTTTTGCTGTACATGAGCACATCTAAATTCAGGCAAGCACTAGAGATGGATCCCAATGTTAGGCCTGAATAAAGATATAGCAGACAAAACCAGGTATGCCAACCTGACCAAAGTCAGGCTAACAGAGGTTTGTGGGTAATCCCTAAGTGGAAAACACTGAAAAGCAGCAGCATGTCTCACAAGCGCTGGGAAAAAGTGAGATAAGAGAGAAGCTGCATTTTTGGCATAGTACCAGATGTGCTGTGTTAGGGCAGCTCCTTCGAAGAACTAATAAGAGCCCTAGTTTCCCAGCCTCCTTGTTTTCACTCCCTGGTTTTGTTCTTTGTTTGTTTTTAACTCCCCTACATTTCTAACTTTAGGCATGCATGTATACTAAAGGTGTCTAGTTTCTAGCTGTTAGAAGAAGGGGGTGGGTTGCTCCAGTGGAATAATTTATAACGCGACGAAACTGTCTATATAGGCTTATACTAAGATGTAAAGAGCAGGCTGGTTCTCTCTGGAGACAAGCTGCTCTCTATTGATGCGTGCACTTGTCAATAAAGAGCTTTTAAATCAGACCTTGCTGGTGTTGCCTGTCTCTCTCGCGGTCAAACAACGAACTTTGCCGTCTGGGTTAGAGTCCCTGACACCAACTAGAACACTGGGTTGCAGCTTGTTCAGATTATGGAGTAAATTTGGCGTGGGGATCACCTCCATGGTTGCAAATTTATCCAAACAGCTGGTGTCTGCAGGAATAGGCTGGCAACTGCATGGGGGGTGGGGTAGTTCCTTCTCTACACTTTCTGCTTCCAGGTGAACCAGGACCCTGGTAGGAGAGGCTTCCTGCACAGTATTTCAACATTGCCTGCCTCTGGGTGGAATACGGGGCAGAGGGAATGAAAAATAATGAAATACCTTAAAAAACACTCCCATTTGAGTCCAGGGTGAAGGCCTAGACCTGTTTCCATAGAATGCAACCAGCTTGCATGTCTTTAGTTCTGTTATATCTGGTGAGTTAGCTTCTGTGCCATGCATTCGCTCCCACTGGGGAAGGAGATGTGATAGAAGCTGTAAGAGACTCATGTTACCTGGCTATGCTCCACTCGGGTTCGATGCGCAGCACTCTGGGGTCATCAATGTATTCAAATTCCAGAGTGCTTTCCAACTGCGCCCGGTCCACACTCACAGAGACATGGATGGGGCCCAGGCCATGCGCTGACGGAGCAGACACACACACAATCTCATTCATGGACCTCCTTTGAAAAAGAGAAACCAGAGAGCCGTTAGCCAGAGAGTATCCGTGATACAGGAATGGGAACCCTCTTACGTTTCCATAGTGCCGCTCCTCCAAGGGAAGGCTCTACTACATCCACTGCAATCACGACTTGACCACAAATGCAGCCATTTCTGGGGTGGGATGTGGCAGCTGTTAATAACCCAATAGCAATGTTGCCCACCACTTTAGGACAGGAAGTGAATAATGTGCTTTCCAAGTGGAATCCTGTAGGGAGGCAAGTGCTCCAGACACTGAGAATTCATTAACATCACGGAGGAGCAATGAGAAAGTCAGACTCCCTGAAATTACTCTTTGTGCCAAGCGGTAGCCTCCCACATCCGTCTGTGAACCTGCTGCCTTCTCCTGGGAGTGTGAAAGCAGATGGCTGTTTGGACCTTGAAAAGCAGCCAGTCAACCTGAGATGGGCCGGGCAGAACTAGAAAAATATCACTACTCTCTTTGCAGCTTTGTTATCCTGTCCCCCTTGTGGAACTGGGAATGAACGTCAGGACTTGATGTCTGGTGGTTGGACAGACCAGACCATCTGCTTCTCTAAGAGTCCCAAAGAACTGCTATGTGGGCTGCTTAGCACCATGTTTAAACAACAGAAAGGGATCAGTTAGTGGTTAGAGTAGGGGAATGAGAGTCAGGACACTTTGAGTTCGTCTCTCAACTCTGCTACTGATTCATTCTGTGACATTGGGCAAGTCACTTACCATCTCTGTGTCTCAATTCGTTCATTTCCGAGACGGGTCTAATAACACTTGTGTAGTTCGTAAGTGTACAGTGAAGTTAGTGTTGTCATGAAAGATGCCAGACTGACAGCCCTGGAGATCGAGTTTTATATTTATCCACAGATGGCATTGGTAGTGGTAGGACAAATGTGTGTCTCAACTCTGACCTGGAGAGAGGAGAGGACAAGGCAGGCTCCACTGCCCATTTAGTCCTGGGCCTGACTGCTGGGAATGGCAACAAGGGGAAGGAGACACTTAGTGCCAATCACAACAGAACTACTTGAAAAAAAGACTTTAAATCATTTGGATTAAATTTGGTTTGGAACCTTGTCTCCCACTCTCTCTTCCATCTTCCTTTTAACCCTTTCCTCCCATCTTCTCACTCTTCCAATTTGATCTATTTTAACAAAGAATACGTTCTTCACTGTGGGGGGACTTGCAGGGCCTGTGTGGGGAGTGGTGGGCAACAGCAATAATTCTTTGCCAACTGTCGTTTCGACAACTCGATTCCATGAAAAGGAGCCCTCTTTTCATTCCTTTCCTCCACTCATCTCTCACATTCTGGGAATGGCACTCCAGATAGTCACACAGCCAGCATTGTTCAGACAGCGCTCACTGCTCTTTCAGCTGCCTTTTATCTCCCACATCCCCATGGCCTTGCATTGGTGCAGAGGCTTTAGTATGCTGGAGATCAGAATTCACAGGGCCCTGCTTAGTCCTTCCATGAGATTCAAAGTGACGCATCACTGCTGGCAGAGTCACTCTGAGCTCCCTGTGATCAGTTAATTAGCTTTCTGTGCTATTATTATGTCGTCATGGTGAATCTACCCACTCTTCCAAGAGAAGGGAGAACGGTGGAAGCTGTAATTAGAGGGAATCTCATTAGAAACTGCTTCATCTAATCAGGCCTTCATCTCCCTCACCTCTACAACAATTCGAGTTCATTGCCACAAAACAGGCCAAGGACAACACAGCCCACAGTGTGCCACTGCATGGCAAGATGGTGTAATTTATATACTGCTGTTTGCTGTATTTAAGTTGCTGCTTGTCTGGTGTAATTAGAACATGCAGCTAATTTAAAGCGTGGCAGGATTTTGCAGGTCAGTATCTGCAGGTGGCCTGAAAATAATCATATAGTTAAGGGATTAGAGTATGAGGCTAATTCTGCCCTTGAATGCATACATGCCACTTCCTCCGATTTCAAATGGAGCATGTGCAATCTGGCCCTGTGTTTGGGTAGAAGAGGAACTGATGATAAATAAACGATAATGTTTGGCCTTAGGGAAGAGCTTACTTGCACAGGAGTTTTATACCCCATGAAGTGTGGTGTTCTAGGTAAACAATAGTATTATCCATTATAGAGATGGGGAAACCGAGGCATAGAGAAGGTGACTCTCCCAAGGTCAGGACGAATCAGCAAAACTGGTAACAGATGCCAACAGTCCTGATAAAAAGCTCCATTCTAAACACTCAGCCACAATCTCTCTGATATGTGCTGTCCAATATGGAAAGAGGTAGGTTATTGGACTATACTGCCCCTTGTTCTAATCTGGCCTGGCAGGAAGTAGGATATTGGATTAGAGTTTATATCTAAACTCTATGGGGCAGGGACTGTCCCTTCCTATGTGTGATTGCACAATGGGGCCCTGACCCTGACCAGGCCTTTGGGTGAACAATACGAATAATAATAATAGACAGACCCTTGCTTTCTGCTGGTACAGTTGGGAGGTGCAGCACTGCCCTAGATGGACCCTTGTGCTCCTTCAGTGGGTGCAGAAGGGACACATCCCCACTGCCTTGGAGGAGCCTCTAAGCGGATGGCATTTGGCCTGATTTCATGACCCCAAACCAAACATTTTCCTGAAAGAGCAGATTCTTCCTCCATTGCCCCCTCTCTCACCCTATAATCTTACACACCCTGGGTGGAATATTCAGAAGCACTCAGCGCTGGACTGACTCTTTCTCCAGTGGGGTTAGTCAGGCTAATGCTGATCACTTCTGAAAATCCTACCTGTGCTGTACAAGAGATATGAAGAGCATGTCCTGTTCCAGTGCGTACATATTCCATGTATGCTATGCAGTCATGTATGCAGCGCCTGCTGTCGTCGTATGGAATGTATAGTCTGTTTGGGCGGGATTACAGCTCCTCAGGATGGACTGGCTTGAGGACTATTAAAAGGGATTCTACAATTGCTGTGATGTTTGTTTGGGATTTTTGGAGGGGACATCGTTTTAATATGCAAATCATGTAAGGGAATAACATTAAAATACATTGAATCAACTAATTGCAATGACAGATTCAGCTGCTCTCACAGACAACATGACATAATGGGATTAATGAGAGGACGGGAGTTTGCAGCTGGAATAGTTCAGAAGCTGCACCAGGGTGGGGTGAAGGGATCACAACACAGACACGCTCTGCCTCTTCTTACCCATAGAATTCGCAGGTCTGGTTTCCCAGGAACACAGATATGCTGCTGCCGGCACCCAGGTAGTGGCCACTGATGGTCACCATGGTCCCTCCAGACTCTGGGCCGCGGCTAGGGCTCAGGGAGCTCACTGCTGGATTCTTGAGAAGGAAAGGAAAGAAGGTGGTCACTGCTTTTGTCTGCTGGGATCAAGCCAGGATCAGATCATGCCTGAGGGAATATTGACACACAGCAGAGAGAGTCTCCTTATTCTCAGTTCATAGGCCTGGTGCCACAGGCGCCCTGAGCAGCTGGGAGTAGCATATGCAGGGAAACTCACCTAAGCATTCACAACCCAATTCAGCAGCCAAATTCAAACAAGTCTCAACTGAGCATGTCCAAACTAGGATTTTTTTTTCCCCAAAGGCTTATAACTCAGCTAAATATGGGTGTTTCCCCCTACAGAGAAACAGCAAAAGGCAAACTCCTAACAGGGCAACCTTCCTGCCAAATGTCAAGTCTTTACTACAGATGGTTAGAATTTGGCAAAGTTATAATCAACAGAAAACAGTGTCTTATAATGGGAAGTGTTGGGCAACTTTAACTATATGCAGCACTATCAGCTCTGCCCATAATACACACGAACCAATAACAAGAATATTGTGGTTGAGGGTCTATCTCCCATCAGTGACAGGAGAAGTTATCTGGGCATTCCTGGGAGTTTACAGTCCTATATCCTCTTTGACATCACATCAGTGTTTCTATTGTAACAATGCCAGTTTTTACACTGCTTGCATCAGTGATGACTACTTATTCCTTTAAAGAGAATCTGCAGAAGGCAGGTACTCTTTTGTTTTCAATCAGTGGATATAACTAAATTTTTCACTAATGCTTCCACAGTACCACTTTATGACTCATCTGCAAACTGAAAGCATTCCATCTCCAATCCCTAGGTACTACCTGCTTCATAGTAGACAGTCAGCACATTGAGTAGGTGCTGTTTTCTCCATTGCTTTCAAACCGCAGCATATGTTTACAGGTATCAAAGGAACTGACAGACTGGATTAGACCAGCAGTCCATCCAGGGCAGTATCCTGGCTCTGAAAATGGTTACTAGTGGATGGTCCATAGGAAAGCACAAGGAACCTCAGAATGGACAAATATGGAATAACCTGCCAAGAGGGGAAGACTCCTTCTCAAGCAGTTCATGGTTGGCTTCTCTCTCTGTCCCAATTTTTATTTGATCTAATGACAATACCAATGCAATATGATTTGAATATTAAAAACAACATGATGTTCATCAAGTATCAGAGGGGTAGCTGTGTTAATCTGGATCTGTAAAAGCAGCAAAGAATCCTGTGGCACCTGCATGCATCCGACGAAGTGGGTATTCACCAACGAAAGCTCATGCTCCAAAACGTTTGTTAGTCTATAAGGTGCCACAGGATTCTTTGCTGCTTTTACATGATGTTCATCAGTGGATTATAAATCTGAACCTTGGATACAGCAAAGAGAAGCAATTCAGAACTGAATGGACATGCCAGCAGTTCAGCAATTATTTAAATTTCCAGAAATTCAGAGTGGCTTTCAGTTAAACTTTCATGGACTGTCCCAGAACTTAACTGAGCTAAAACTTGACTGGCAAATTAATACGGACCTATAAGGATCCACTGTTTCATGCTGATACTAAGATCAACTTCCTAGAATAGCACAGTAATAGCAGAATTAATTTGTCACTGGCTGATAAGAATTTTAATTATTGTAATTTGGGAATTATTATTTCTAGATAAAGTAAGCACTTTGTGTTGAATTCGTTCTGTTAAGCTTTTTAAGCACTACCATAAAAACATCTTTATTTTACTTTCTGCAATTTCTCTGTTTTTATCTTTAAAATTCTCTTGCTTAATAAAGCTTAAATTTAAGAACTCCTGAGTGGGTGTACTTAACTCTACAACTCCAAATTCATGAAAAATTACTTATCCGGTGTCTGCTTTATATTTTAATTACTGTAATGTTCTCTCATTGTGGTCACTCTTCTACATATATGAACCCTTTATGAATCCTACCAAGCACCTCACATCAGTAAATTGTGGCAAGGAGTTCCACAGGCTAGCTATGCATTATGTTAAAAAAAATAAATAAATCCCTGTATCAGTTTTAAATGGGTCACCTTTTAATTGTTTTTGGTGTTGCCTTGTTCAAGCATTACAAGACAGGGTAAAAGGTTTCTTTGAAAATCCAGGAAGCTTCCAAGAGGTAGCACCCTGAACACAGTGTGGGCTCTACCTTCCAAAGGTCCTTCTCTTAAACAAATGAAAGGAGGAAGAGCAGGTGCTAGGGACATTAAAAAAAAAATTCCTATAACCTCCCCCAGCCAAAATGCCAGGGCAACCAAATAGTATTTCCCCATTTCTATCTTGTATGATTCCATGTAAATTATGGGAGATTTACAGATAGGGTCTCCAGGTAAAATGGGCATCACCAAATTGACAGCATAGATCCTGCAGCATATCAGTCCCCTAATAAGCTCACTAAGGCATGAACCCTCTCAGAGTCGGAATAGAACTCTGTTTTAAAGTACCAATCAATTTTATTACTGTATTTAACGGAGTTTGTGGCTGTACTATGGGGTGGAAAAAAACCCCAAATAACAAAAAGGAAATTATTTACTTGAAGGTTTTGATGCTTGAGAAAAAGAAATGATAATAAAGGAAGTGCTGGAAAAACAGGGACAATGCAAGGAGCAATAATGCTCAGCATATGTTTAACAGGTTGCTGCAAGGTATTACAACAAGATTAATTTTTGCAATTACTTTCAGCTGGGCCCTGGTTAAAAACAAACCACAAGGGAATTCCTTCTGTATGGCTAGGGAATTTTCCTTTAAAAACTGGCAATCTGAGAAAGACCAATAAGACGCCCATTGCCTGTTACACGGAAAAGGAATATTCAGGATAACCCAAAGAACTGCCCAGGAGCAGGGATCCGCATGGCTAAGGAGAATGGGAAAGCGACACAGGGCTTTTCACTTCAAGGCTGCCAGATCATCCAGCCCAGGTCCCTGATACAGAATACTATCTGGTGGTGGTTAGTGGCCTGTGGGAAGGGTGTCAGCTCTATTCCCAGTGGGCTGGTGTTCACATCTCAGCAACTACTGCCACACCTGGCAATACACGAGACCTGTTGGTGGCAGTCACGGGAGAGAGGCCAAGGACTCAGTGGGCAATGGAGATTGAACTTCCCTCTCAGCTTTAGAGCTTGTGCCATTAGGTCGAGACACGCTGTTGGGAAAGGTTGTGTTGGTGCATCTCATGTCACAAGTGCCCTGAGCATACACAGTAGGCTTAGTTGACCCGAGCTGAGAGTTTGGCTCCCTTCATCAGCAACATTTTCAAACAAAATTTAATCGGGTAATGGGCAAACGTGATTAAAGCCCGTCTTTATTCAGGAAAGGGCTTTAGCACAGGCTTAGATTTTAACATATGCTTAAGTGCTTTGCTGAACTGGAGCCTTGAATTCAAGTTTCCCTATCTATAAAATGGAGGATTTTAAAATGTTCTTCTTTTGATAGAATGGAACCCTGGTTTTATCACCACAACACTAAAGAAACGTCTTATGTTTTTAAAGTTTGTAAACATGGACTGATGAGTTTTAATTAACATTTGTAAAGTGCTTTAAGACCCTCAGGTAATAGGCGCTACAGGAACGGAGCAGACTGCCCTCCTCCTCATTGTCTTCTCTGGTTACACTGATGTTCAGACTCCTTCAGCAGGCTGGTGGCACATTAATATTTTGCACCAGTGCAACGTCATTGAATAAATAAAATCCCAGGGCAATGTAGTGCTCATAACACTGAGAGATGGCAGGAGATGGCCTCATTTATCTATCAATTAGTTTACAAATTGCGGACAATTGGTAAGTGCTAGTATTTTGTAGCATGCACAGATTCCACTCAGCATAAAATCAATGTGGTTGGATAAAGTGCCCTGTGAAGGTAAAAATGGAGATACAAAA
This sequence comes from Gopherus flavomarginatus, assembly GCF_025201925.1. Classification (NCBI taxonomy): domain Eukaryota; kingdom Metazoa; phylum Chordata; order Testudines; family Testudinidae; genus Gopherus; species Gopherus flavomarginatus. The sequence continues at coordinate 12,491,360 of NC_066621.1, read as the reverse complement.
AACCCCAGCTGTGTCTCGCAAGTTTATGAATCAAAAGGCTGCTAATTAAATAAAGGAAAGACGCAATGATCACTCAACAAATGGAAATCCACTAGCCCATAGAGTAGCTCTTGATTAAGTGCATGGATGGAATCGACACTGCATTAGCATCCTTAGAGGAAGTCATTCGATATCGGGGATGCAGAATTACTCCATTCCCAAGGAAGGTTGCAGGAGATATTTAAATATGTAGAGACAGATAGTAAGTCAGATATATTTAAGATTCATGTGCGAATGATAAAAAATGGCTCTATCAGGCCTTCAGTATCTTAGTTTGACAAAGGTGATCCCTGGGTGGTCCCCAGGTAGTGATCAATGGCTTGATGTCTAGTTGGCAGCTGATATCAAGTGGAATGCCCCAGGGGTTGGTCCTGGGGCCGATTCTGTTCAACAGCTTTATTAATGATCTGGGTGATGGGATGAATTGCACCCTCAGCAAGTTTGCAGATGACACTAAGCTTAGGGAGAGGTAGATATGCTGGAGGGTAGGGATAGGGTCCAGAGTGATCTAGACAAATTGGAGGATTGGGCCAAAAGAAATCTGATGAGGTTCAACAAGGACAAGTGCAGAGCCCTGCACTTAGGACGAAAGAATCCCACATACCACTACAGACTAGGGATCGACTGCTAAGCATCAGTTCTGCAGAAAAGGACCTCGAGATTACAGTGGACGAGAAGCTGGATATGAGTCAACAGTGTGCCCTTGTTGCCAAGAAGGCTGACGGCATATTGGGCTGCATTAGTAGGAGCATTGCCAGCAGACTGAGGGAAGTGATAACTCCCCTCTATTCGGCACTGGTGAAGCCACATCTGGAGTATTTGTCCAGTTTTAGGCCCCCCGCTACAGAAAGGATGTAGACTAATTGGAGAGAGTCCAGCAGAGGGAAATGAAAATGATCAGGGGGCTGGGGCAGGTGACTTATGAGGAGATGCTGAGGGAACTGGGCTTGTTTAGTCTGCAGAAGAGAACAGTGAGGAGGGATTTGATAGCAGCCTTCAACTATCTGAAGGGGGGGTTCCAAAGAGGATGGAGCTTGGCTGTTCTCAGTGGTGACAGATAACAGAACAAGAAGCAATGGTCTCAAGTTGCAGTGGAGGTCTAGGTTGAATATTAGGAAACACTGTTTCGCTGGAATGGGTTATCTAGGGAGGTGGTGGAATCTCCATCCTTAGAGGTTTTTAAGGCCTGGCTTCACAAAACCCTGGCTGGGATGATTTAGTTGGTGTAGGTCCTGCTTTGAGCAGGGGGTTGAACTAGATGACCTCTTGAGGTCTCTTCCAACCTTAATCTTCTATGATTCTGAATATGTACAGTGGAGAGCAGCAAGAAGCAACACAATTGATTTATCCCAGTAAATTAAATACAAAAGTAACATCTTCATTATTCTTCCCCTCCTTAGAAAGAGGAAAATTGTGAGCAACATGACACTAGTTCCATGGCAGGATAGTACCTAGCTACAAAGGATGAACTTACATTAACATAGTGCTTTTGCTCAGAAGATCTCAAGATACTTTACAAACAGGACCTAATTGAACTCAACAATTCTGTGAAGCAGGTAAATAGTATCACCATTTAACATACACAGAAATTAAAACAGAAGTCTGAGGACATACACTTAGGCCAGTGGAAGCTACAGGGGCTCAGTACATCTGAAAAATCAGACAGCTTGATTAGGTGCTTGTACAACATCACAGAGACGAGTCAATGTTAGAGTCATAATTTGAACTCAGGACTTCCTGGCTTCCTATCTCACACCCAAGCCACAAGTCCATCGAAAGCACACCCTCTTAGTATGTGTATCAGCCAAAATGAGAAAAGAAGCTTTGGCTCACCCATCCCTCCCACTGTTTTTTCTCAGGTACTCACCACAAACATGTACTGTTGTGAGGACATGGCCATGAACTCAGGTTTGCACTCTCCGATGCAGAGGCGCACTGGACCGGAACTGATTCCTGGGAGTGCCTGCCCCATCTCACACACAATTCTGAAAATATAAAACCCACAAATGAGACCCTAGTAGGTGGACGCAGCAGTGACTTACTCAGCTGGATGGTTCCCTTTCTCCCTTTATTTTGACGTCTGCTGCTCTCCCCTTTCGAAGGAGCTAATTACTATTTTCCCCCCATGTAGCAGTTTAACAAAAAATCAAAATTAGACATAATTATTACAAGCTATAAACTCCAGAGCAATGCAGAGCACTAATGGCAAATATATTAGCCTGAAGCAAAGTCCTCAGAGTAATGAATGAGTTCATTAAGGGAACAGCTTACATTGTGGGCTCCTGTTTAATCAGAAGTGGAGAGACCCAATAGGAGATGACAGACACAGGCCTTTGCGTAGAAGGTAAGTTTACTCCTTATACTGATGAAAGAAGGTTAGGATACAGTATTCTTCATCTAGTCCAGATCAGTACCTGAAGATGGGCTCTCAGGCAGGGAAGGGGTTAAAAATCATGGCATTTAGATGTGAACATGAGATACTCAATAGAAACATAATGGATCAGGATGGCAGCTCAGGATGGCGGGTAGGGAGAGAGGCATGAAAGAAAGTGTGGCAAGGCCCCTTCTGTGTTGCTGGACTTAGCGCTCCCTCCTCTGGCAGGACAGGGTCTGGGGTAAATCAGCCCCACTCTGGAGCGTGTCTGTCTTTCCTCTTAGGGGTTTGTTTCTCAGCACCTTCCCAGTAGGCTTTGTGGCAGGCCTGAGGAGTGCTCCTCTGCCTAACAAAGGGAAACAAGTCTACAACACACTGAAACAAAAAGGGAATACCTTTCCCTGGCCCCCTCACTGGGGCAGGTGTTGTCCTGCCACTGGTCCCGGGGTATCAGTCCTTCCCCTAAACAGGCACTGGTTTTGGGGGGGGTCTCCCCTCTGGAGAGAAGCGCAGTTTCTCACGCTGGAGAAGCCTATCTCCCTGCTGCCACCAGCCTTGCAGCAGTTTGTCCCCACTCCCCAGGAGAAAGGTTTTAACAGGTTTCAAGCATTCCTTAATTGGACTCAGGTGTCCCTAAATGATCTGAAGAAACCCCTTCCCAGCTTGTAGGAAAAAGGGCCTTTAGCATTCTTGGGCTCACTGTCTGTTTCCCCAGACCCTCCTGCAGCTGTCCAGCCTGAGGCTGTCACAAAAGGAAGAGCTTGGTCCTGCCTTTGGTTGCATGACACAAATCTCCCTGGGTCGCATGCAATACCTGATTTCACCAGGATGGTGGCAATGGGTAACATGTACTGGAAACAAGAACCAAATCATTATTTGTCATGCCAGCAGATTCAATAGGCAGTGAGCTAAAGTTTTCAAAGCGACCTCAGCCAGCATGGATCCTTAGCAATGCCTCAAAAGGGATGCTGCTGGGAGTCATTCCCACTGTGGTGTTAGAAACACAAAACACCAGAGCAGTTTGCTAAAGCCTGGTAACCAGAAAGACTAAAAGTGAACAGCCTAGTCCAGGGCTATCCTTAGGCATAGGCAACATAGGCAGCTGCGTAGGGCACCTGAAAATTTGGTGCACCACTGGGTCTTAGTGTCCACCCACTTGTTTTCCTATCCCTGTTCTGACCTTTCCTGCAGGCTCCCACAGATGGCTGCTCTAGCCTGGTGAGTCTTCCTTGGGAGGGAATCTAGTAGTTAAAAGTGAAAAAACCTCCAGCCTGCCAGACCTATTAGCACAACATTGAAACTGTTAAAGAGCCATTCAAGGGGTAATAAAGCCATTTAACAGGCATTTGCCAACTCCAAGGTATATACTGACAGGTTTCAGAGTGGTAGTCCTGTTAGTCTGTATCAGCAAAAACAAGGACGAGTCCTTGTGTCACCTCAAAGACTAACAAATTATTTGGGCATAAGCTTTTGTGGACTAGAACCCATTTCATCCGATGTCCACGAAAGCTTATGCCCAAATAAATTTTTATACTGTCAGTTTCTGACTTTACTGACAAAAACAGTTGTGCATTAATGTAATATTTACACAGAACATGTCAGTCTACAGGACCTTAGTTTAAAATTTGCTTTAAAAATATTTCATTAGTGAGCTGGTGAAGATTATAAAATCACATTTCTAAAAAATGCTTGCATAGAGTTTTAGATGCACAATCATCTTTAGCCTTAAATACGTGGATCTTCAGACATACAGTTTTTTAAATAAATCCTTCAAAAGACCTCCCTTATCTAAAATACACATTTTAATTACTATAGTTAAAAAAAAAGTGCTTCCAAGTCTTCCTGTCCTTTCTGTCCATCCCTTCACCACCTCTCCCCCCACTTCCCACTGAAGAGAGCCCTTAAAGGGACAACAGTCCTTCCCTTCCAGATAGCTGGACAAAAAGTTTCCCTTTCTTTACTTCTGACTATCCGACAAACTAGTTTTAAAAGAACCCTCCAGCAAAATCAGTACCTTAGTAAGAAAATCCTTGTTATACCTAAAATCTTTGGAAACATATTTTTTTAAAGTTGGTGAAATTTCATAACCATGTCTCTTGTTATGGAGATCACACAAAGTAAATTACTGTTCCCTTTTTCTAAAAGCAATGAACATTGTTATGAACACACTAAACCTCTCTGATTAATTTAAAAGAATGTCTTTGTTTCAGTGAGTTAAATATGTAATAATCTGGAATGCTGGCTTAAGATTTGAGTACATTTAAAATATAAATTCAACTTAGAAATACTGAATAAGAAAATGTAAAACAGAGAAGAGCTGCATCATGTATTCCATTATATGTAATGTTGTATTCAGCAGGACAGCTGACTCACCCTTACTATGAAGTTTTTGCCAATAAATCTCTGACAAACTTCAGGGCATATCAAAAAACCTGTGACTGACATTTTTTATTCCCAAATTTTAGTGCTTTTAATTAGGTACTTTCTTCATGTCCATTCTGCATGAGGGAGAGGGCATGGAAGTCTCTGCGGGGAACTGTGACTCTGGCCTGGTCCACACTACGCAGCTAAATCGATTTAAACAGCGTTAAATCGATTTAACGCTGTACCCGTCCACACTACAACACACTTTAAATCGATTTAAAGGGCTCTTAAAATCGATTTCTGTACTCCTCCCCAACGAGAGGTGTAACGCTAAAATCGATATTACTATATCGATTTAGGGTTAGTGTGGACGGAAATCGAAGTTATTGGCCTCATCATTTTACAGTAGCAACCCACAGTGTACTGCTCCAGAAATCGACGCTAGCCTCGGACCATGGACGCACACCACCGAATTCATGTGCTCTAGTGTGGACGCATAAAATCGATTTTATAATATCGGTTTTATAAAACCGGTTTTAGTTATTTCGATTTTATGCTCTAGTGTAGACATAGCCTCTCCGCCACCATGAGGCAGGCTGGGCATCTCATTATCCTTTGCTGTCAAGTCCCTCCTCCCCCTCCCCCACCAGGCTGTGAGCTTGGGCTGCCATCCGGCACAGGGGCACCAGTTTAATAATACTGCGTAGGGCCCCATAAATCCTAAGGACTGCCCTGGCCTAGTCTCACTGATCACATGGATGGGAGTGAGAAAGGTGAACAAAGAGGATCAATCAAGCACTAGGTAGGTGAGTGGATGGATAGATGGCATGGGATATATAAATATATTATATAATGGAAAACTTTGCTGAAGTAATTAACTGGTCCCTGGTGGTCAGTCCCAGTGGAAAGGCCAAGGGCGGATGGTGCATAGATACTGAACTCCCTACCAGAGCAAGGCTGAAGATAGACTGGCCAGGAGATTGTGGGGAAAGCTTGTACTACCACTGCTTGTACTTAGATAAACAGAAGTCTTCAGTCTCTGGAGCGATCATTTGAGCAGCTCTCACCCATGCTAGACTCACTAGCGAATAAAAAGGTTTTAAAGAAAAAAAAATCTGTAGACAAAATGCTCAGCTGATGCTAGGAGGCTTAACAAAATACAAATACGTTAGCAAAGAGCCTTAATGTGAAAGCCGTTATCACTACACATCAAAATGGGTTTCCTAGAGAGACGCTGCCTTTGGAGAACAGAGGCTGACATGTCTCCGCTGTGTGCCTAAATTTGCCACGCTTTGCTCTCTCTTCCTCTTTCAACTCGACGGAACTTTCTCCCCGGAGCATCGTTTTGCTGCTGCTTCTCCATGAAGGCAGGAGCAGCAAGAAGAGAGTGCTGTTGTTCTGGCACTGGCAGTCTGTGGGCGATGGGGAATCATGACAGGCTGAGAAAGCACTGTGTCCCTGTCTCAGACAGGGCAGGGGCAAGGTGGTTGTGACTGGGAGATTGCTCCTCAGTGTTGCTGCAATCGAGAGAGAGAAAGGATAGTGAATATTCCCTCCACCAGATGGGCAGCCAAAACCCAGGAACTAGTTGCAGAAGCCACAGAGAAAGGGTGGTGGGATCCAGGTTTTATTCCAAACAGCAGGGCGGGGACATCAGTGCTGGATTTCAGCAAACTCAAGAAAAGATCAAATGACCAAATATTAGCCAGTAATGTGGACCTTTTCATTGCTCAGCTGCCCAAATAATATCTTTGAGTAGCCCCAGAACAAGTAACAGGGCACATGTCATTGCATATACCATCAAGCACGTTGGGAATGAGGAATGATTCCTAATCCAGGCCAAAATCCCAGCAGGTACCTTCCTACAAAACGATGCACTCGACAGAGCTGTAGGGAGCTGATTGCTGGGCTAAGTGGCCCTTTAACCAACATTAACCTAATTGCTGGCTGATAGATTGCATAGCTGGAACATATGGTGAGTCATTACAGTCTCGGAATTCAGTCTGCCCACAGAGCCCTTCAGAGGGTCCTTTTATCCGGATTCATCTTTAAAAGGCAGCTCTCATGCTAACACTTGCTGTTATCTGCCTAGGATAAATGTTTTAATGATGTTAACAAACTTTGAAAGCTTAAGAGCTGTAATTAGAATTGTCATTATAAAATCAGGGTTTCATACCATCAAAGGAGGGTAGTTTTATAATCTCCCATCCCTGATTTCAAAAGTAAAATACTACAGTTTTAGAGCATAATGGACAGAAATCACTATGTCTTACAATGGTATTAGTGCACTGCTTTGAGTCATTGATATAATAACATAATAATAATACTTTGCACTTCAGTAGCATCTTTCAACCAGTGATCTGAAAGCACTTTACAAACCCGAAGGCTATGTCTATGCTCAGAGCTAGGGGTGTGAATGTGTTGCTCAAGTGTACACACACTTGTGCTAGCGCTCATCGAGCTAGTGTGAGTACAAAAAAGCAGCATAGCCAGGGTAGCTCTGGAAGGGTTGCACGACTGAGCTGTGCCAAGTACAAACCCACCTGAAACCGTGGATAGACACTTGGCATGGTTCAGCCAATGCTCCAAGGCTGCCTCCCATGCTACCACAGCCAAACTGATATTTATACTCGCATTAGCTTAATGAGAATGAGCATGAGTATGTGTACATGAAGAGCAGCATCCCACCCCGAGTTCGAAGTGTAGATGTAATCTGAGCTGCTCACAGTCCCCCCCAGTAAGAACAGTAGATGATGTTGTTATCCTTATTTTAGGGATGTGGAAACTGAGATATAAAGTGATTAAAGTAACTGGCCTAAACTGACACAGCAAATGAAGGGAAGACCTTGGAATAGAACTCAAAAGTCCTGACGTGCAGTCTCCTGCTCTAACCATTGACCTATATTATTTAAAATAATGGATCTTCCCAGCCTGAAATCTCTTCTCCCTACCTCCTGGAGTGACTGAAACCCCCATTTCAGTTTACAGTACCAGCATCGCTGACCTGAGCGGCAGGTAACTGAGATGGACTTAGACTTCACTCAGTGTTTATGAGCGAATAGTCAGGGGAATATGATCAGGGCTAAGCTGGACTATCCAAAGGGGAATTCAAGCTGAATGTAATCCACCAGAGCTCCAGAGCTCACCAGAGCAAGTCTCCTTTGCCCTGGCCTTACAGACAAGTTTATCTTGCTGAGCAGTTCGCTATCCTTTCTGCAAAATCTGTATTTAGTCCATGTGAAAGGAATTGAGTCCCCAGGAACAATGTACTTTAGCTAGAGACAGCACAGAAACAGCTCAGGTAGTGGCTGGGTCACTTCCAGGCATGAAAGGGGAGCTCAGTCTTCATGGCCTGCCTCCTGGGACTGCCAGCAAGGGGTGAATTAAAGCCAACTGCTTTTAGTGACAGACACGTCCTCTGCTTTGGGAACTAGACTGAGACCCACCAAATTCCTTTCACTCAAGCCATCAAAGAACAACCACTTTCAGCGGCTACAGACCCTGGGACAGATTTATTCTCAGTCCCTTGGGTTTCTCCTCTCTCTCTCCGACTTGCTCTGAAAGTGCGGCACTGTATCTGTATTGCTGCCAGAGCACCTTGCCAGTGCAGCAAAGATTACTTAGTAAAAGAAGTTGCTTTACATATTCCATCTTGCGCACTCTGCATGAACGCACCCCCTACTCTCGTAGGCATATTGGCACCTTGACTAAAATAAAATAGAACTTCCACAAAAAAACCCAAGCTGAAATGGGGACATGTGTCACTTTGGGAGGTTTATTTGCCTGTCCTCTGTTACATGCCTATTTTCTAATTTTTGGCTGACATTTTTCTCACTGAAATAAATGAATTGACTCCAGTGGAGGCCTATTCGGATTAAACTGCTGTCACCGCCTCATGCACCTAACAAATGGTTGCCTGCAGCCAGCAGCGCGGGATGCATTCCAACCAGAGGGGGGGGAGAGGTGGAAAGGCTGAGGGTAAACAGCAAGGTGCTCATCAGAAAAGTTGCTTAGCAAAGCAGGAGCCATGGCGCAGAAGGAAACAAAATGCTTAATAAACCTTTAAAAGGGCCGGTTAATCCCTGGGATGAAATCCAAGTGCGTGATCCTTAGCTGGTGTAAACTGGCCCAGCACCATTTAAGTCAGAGGAGCTACATCAGTTTACAGCCACTGAGGATCTGGTCCGCAAGGCATTGCCGCAGTTCTGCAGAGCAGGGAGGAGAGAGGCAGGCAGTGACTTGAGCACATCTCTGACTCACAGGCTGACTGTGCTTTTGTTTTCATCAGGAAGAACAGGCCTTCTGAAGGGCTGCTAGATCGGGTGCTGTACACCAAGACGCCATGAAACCAAAGGCACCCACTAGTAGTGAACTCTAAGAGCTGGGCTGAATTCACTTACTGCTCTGCGATGACGTACTGCTCCTGCAGGGGAGTGCACTGCACCCCCGCCACCTGCACGTTGTGGGCAATCTCGGAGAAATCCAGCCCCAGGTTCACGCCATGGATCGTCACCCGTGTCCCTCCTTCTGGGGGCCCTGATACTGTCAGGATCTGGAGAGGAAACAAAATACAGCATCTGCATTACTATCGCCTCCTGGCAGGTGCCTTGAGCCTGCTCATGTCCTGGAACTTCCTTTGTACCAGGTCTGGAGGGATCCCTCGAAGGGCTAGCAGCTGTAACCAACCGACTGGCAGCCTATTAATGCTGCAGACAGGAGGGGAGATTATCCTGCCAACTTCTCCTCACCGTTTCCCACCAGCAGAGGCTGAAGAGATGCAGTGTGGTAGGAAAGAGCTAATCCATTGCACTTCCTCACAGCGACTCTGCTCCTGCAGCAATAGGGGTGTGTGGGACTGCGTGAAGGTAAGTCAGCACAGCTGCGTGCAGGACGCTTGCACAGCCCCTTGGTGTGATCCCACAGCACTGACCCGCCGGTGACTTACTGTGCATACAGGCTTAATAAGGGTTTGCTATTTGCCTCTTCAGCCCATTGTAGGAGTAATGCCAATTAATTCATCAACACAGGGAGATTATGGGGAAGTGACCTGGGGATCCTTTCAGACCCATTGGGATTTACAGATAAAACTTGTTTGCAGCACAGTAGTTCATTCATACAAACACCTTGGCTTTACCACATCAGGACCTAGGAGAGTCTTTGGGTGGTTTCCCCACAAAGCCCAGTGCTTCCTTCACCTATTTTGCTGTACAATGAATTTTGTCGCTCAAGCTGAACACAAGCACCGAACACTGCAACCTACACCATTTCCACCTGGCTCCTTGGCCAGAGACTCCCATCCTCATCCCAAGTCCAGCACACCTCTCTCACTTCCATGCCCCGTATCATGCCCAGACATCTTGCAGTAGTCATGGGAGCCAGTGTCTGTGCCTACTGTGCCGGAACCGAAGATGGCCAGAGTGCTGCAGCTGGCAGAGGCCTGAACAATATTAGCAGCAGAAATGTCTGCTAAAAAGATAGGATCAGCTCCCTTTTTATTGACTTATATATAAGATCATAACCTTAAAGTAGTGGGCTGCTGCTATAGAGAACTTCATTACGTTCTGCCTTGGACGGTCTCTGAATTTTAATACCAGATTTTATTAGTGAGTGAGGCAACGAGAAGCACTTCAAACAACTCTTTGAAATGCTAAAGGCTGAGGAGTACATTCTAAAGATGTCCATTTATAGCGTACCTCAATCACGATTGCCTCTGTTCCAATTGCAATAGGATTTCATTAAAGATCACTCCCGCTCCCCAACCAGTAGCCTGCACTAGGATAGTGAGAGGCCATGGGATTGGGACTCAAGAGTCCTCGGTTCTATTCCTGGCTTTTCCACTGGCTTGCTGTGAGGCCTTGGGAAAGTCTCTGTGCCTCAGGTCTTTGTCTGTAAAATGGGGATAAGGATAGAGACTCTCCATTTGTGAAGCACTTTGAGACGGATGGTGAAATTATTAGTTAAGAGCAAAGGATTTTTATTAACGCAAGATTAACTTAATCCCCAGCCTTTGGTTACCAGCTCCAGCTTTCTGACCCTCCCATCATCCTACCCAACTTTTCTGACCAGCTGCCCACTTCCCGCAGGAGCTCAGAACAGCTTTGTAGGTGGGATCTGCATTGTAAGTACATGGAAGGAGATGAAATGTAATACATGAACGCTGATAATCATTCGTGTTGGCAAATACAGAATATTCCACTGTTTCAGTAGCCCATCAAAGCAGCTCTCATTAGAACCCCTGCATATCATGTTCTATTACATCCCCTGGCTACGGATTTAATTGGCATGTGCCCCACCCCGTGACCTCTATGGATGATCCCTTTTTAAGCCCCTTCACTTACCTAACACTGGCCTCCTCACATATCAACTACCAGCTGTGCAGAAGCCTTCTTCTCTGCAGCGTCTGCTGCTTGGAATAGCCTCTCTGTATCTTTCTATCTAATTTTTCTGTTTCCTATCTCCTTTCAAATGTCAGCTGAAACTACTTCTTTTCTCCCTCACTTATGCTTAATTTCTCTCCCTTCACCTCTGCTCCTATTTATTATTAACTCTGAAGCTGTATTATTTAATTTGGAAAATGTTCTGGGCTGCAACTTGCTATATAGACCATACGATATACAGCTGCATTGTATTTTAAAATACCTTTCTCTGCACTGCCTATGCCTCAATTTCTCTCTCTTTGCAGTCTGGGTTTTATGACTGAAGGCTTTAATTTATTCACTATACAGTGTCTGTTGCACCGCTGCTTTCTGCAACTCATACCACATAGCATGTCTTGTACCACTTAGTTCTGCAAAGCACTGTGTTCCCAAAGAAGACACTATAAAAAAATCAAGTTGTATTGTATTATATTGAACATTGAGAGCCTGGGCTGCTAATGTTTACACTGCTAGTTACACATAACCAGAACACAATTCTTGACAGTTTACTTTCCTTATGACTGTAAATTAATTTAAACCCTATTTATTGCAGTATATACACTACGGGATGTGTTGACTTATCACACATCCAAAAAACACCCCTGTGGCTTGCCATTTTCTGACCCAACTGCAACCGACAAAACCAGACTGTGTTGCCAAACAAAACAACATTTTTTTTTTTATTTTGATGATGTCCTGACCTGGAAAATGCCTGAACCAGAATTCCATTCGACCTCGATTTTAGGGGCGGCTAATTGAACAGTTTTGAAATAACTGTGCCAAAGAGCAGCCCCAGGGTTAGGACAGATGCATTCAATTAATTACAGCTGGGGAGATTCAGTCAAAACCACAGAAAGGAGCAATGTCTTAGAGGTCCAGTTGTGCAGAACTTTGGTGACCTCCTCTGAGCAGAGCTGGACCTTCCTGTGCACTGCACGACACAGTTGGACTTTGGGTTATTTTTTTACATACCATGTTCAGACCCTATACTTATGCAGATGCACAACCCAATTATACACAGCAAGTCTGACCCGAGGCTGCTGCTGACATCACAGTCTCTCGAATTTCAGCAACAGCCAACACTTGGAGGAGCATGAACTGGAGACAGGAGATTCTCATTAGGAATAATCTCATTTTCTGTTCTGAGATGCAGGAGGAAACAGTCCCCATGTAACAAGACCATCTCATTCTATTTAATACCTCTTCCCATGTGTCTACATTGTTATACTGTGCTCATCACCATGGTATTTTAGTTATCTCTTACTAAGTTATCTCTTACTAAGACAAATCCTGACTGTCTCTGGAACATCTGTTATTAATTAAAACTGGGATTGGGAGTTAGCACTCCTGGGTTCTGTTCCCAGCTCTGCAACTACCTCATTCTGTGGCCTGAGCAAGTCACTTCCCTGCTCTCTGTCTCAGTTTCCCCATCTATAAAATGGGACATTGATGCTGCTCCTTTCATGCAAAGCATACAGAGACTATTAGGTGAAAGCATAATTTTTTTGCATTTGCATAGATCCTATCTTCATAAAAGGGCAGGCATATAACCAAAGTGACAGGAGAGATGACATTATAAAGCCTAGGGTAGCTGCACCAGTGCAAACTCCTACTGTACACAGGCAAAGCCACTGTTCGCACTAGTGCTGCTTACTCCAGCTTGGAACCAGGGTAAGCTGTAGCAAAGCAAATCACCGCTTACCCTGTTTGCACTGGTGTGGTGACACGGCGGCTGGAATCAGGGCAAATCCTCAGTGCCGGTCACTGCATTCTGCACTGCCCAGCCTTCTCCTGGGCAGTTCAGATATTAGGGGTCCATTACCCCTGTAAGGGGTCAATATTCAAGTTTACTATTTTAAATGGCGTTATCAATCAGTTCAGTTTAAAACACAACACTGGATTAGTTTATAATAAAAAAAAAAGATGATTTAACTACACAGAGAGAGAGAGAGAGAGCTTAAATGAGAACAAGCATAAGGTATTAAAGTCAGAAATGGTTACAAGAGAAATAAAGATAAAACATTTCTGGTAGCTAAAACTTAACAAGCTGGACTTGGTTCAAGGTAAAATCCTTACCACAGATCGCAGCAACAGGGCTGACCAAATTCTCAGGTCAGGAATTCCCTCAAGTCAGAGGGCTGGTTCCTTTGTAATATTAGATGAAAGGGAGATGGGGAGAGAAAGCTCAGGGTGCTTTTACCCTTCGCTTCTACAGTCGTCACCCTCCGAATTGCATTTTCCTGAGGATTACCCCTGATAAAGTGCCTTCCAGCTGTGAGGACAAAGACATGGAATTTTATGGTGAAAGAAGTTCCATGTTGTTTGCTAAAATGCAGATCAACCTGTTCCTGCCTCACTTTGTTGCCAAAGAGTGGCCAATTGACCACTGACTGCCAATTAACTTTGATGACAACCCAGTTCACCCCGTCCGCAGACTTGTCTGGTAAACACACATTAGTCATCATTTCAGCTTATGTTCTTAACTCTTAATACAAATTTCGTACATACATTATACAACAATATTGATGCTCAATGTGTTATTAGTTTTTAAATGATACCTCACAAGGTATATTGTGCATAAAGATTACAATAATGTGTAGGGTATGAATACGGGGTGCTCTGGGTCACAGATAGGTATTACTGCACCTATTTTGTAGACAGGGAAACTGACACAGAGAGCAGAAGTGACTTATCTAGGGTCACCCCACAAATCAGTGGCAAAGCCAGGACAAGAACCCAGAAGTTATGAGTCCCAGTCACCCTTATGCTAACTATCAGACCCCATTCCCCTCTCAGAGCAGGGAACGGAACCCAGGAATCCCGATTCCCAGCCCTCCTGTCCTTACCTATCATTAGAAAGTGTTCCCTCCCCTAAGGTAGGATCCAGTTTCTTTAGCATCATTAATGTTTCCTGTCACCCCCGTTGGGGTGGTTCACCATTTTCAATGTAAAACAACACAGAACTACAAAGAGACGGGTCTGTGTGTGGGATGGAGATGTGTCTTACAGCTGATTCTAAGGATGTCTTTGCTACAGTCAGAGGTGAGCCAGACAGTCCTGCAGTATAAGTGACTATCATGCCCCATCACACTCAGGATCAAAGACACAACGAAAAAGATAGAGTCCCAGCCACTCAAAGAGTGGCAAAAAAAATTACCAAAGTGTCATTTACCTTTTTTTTTTTTTTTTTTTTTTTTTATTTATTTTTTTTATTATGTTCTAAGCTAGCTGGATCCCAGCTGATGAGCCCATCAGGGACCCAGCACATAAGCATTCCTAGCTCCTCATCCCGGCATGATCCCTCTTTGTCTCTGTCTTAGCTGATAGCACATTCAGAACGTAATTGTTATCTCAGCAGAGCAACTCCATTATCCAGCCTGACACTACCCCCCTTTAGCTGTTTGTTGCAGTGATGTTATATTAATGAGGCCTGCAAATAAATGAATAGGAGATCAGAGAGCTGCTTGTTCTCAAGAAAACTGATTTTTTATTTTTTTATCACGGAGGCTGCAGACATTAAGGAAGTTTTATGCTGTTAAAGAAGGGACACTGCCGATGGAGGCGAGAGCATGGACTCAGGTCCTATAAACGGAAGGACTGTATGTTAACTATAATTCATTTCCTTTCGTTTCAGTGACAATATGGTTTCTCCTTGGCATTTACACATTCCCCTGTGATACTGGGAACCTGGATGCAAGAGCACTGCGCTAGGATATGAGAATGAGAGAGGGAAGCTAATGGCAAATTGGATAAATGGTGAAGAGTCTTTCAGTGAGAATGATCCAAGAGCTCAGTTACACAGTCCAGTATAGGGGGCCAAACTCGGCACTCTATCCCACTGGTGCAACCTTGTTGAACCTGGCACTAAGAGTCTGCCTGTAGGCTCCCCTAAAACTCAGACCCCTGAAAATGGAACACATTGATTTGTCAGCACAGGCAGAATAGTATCTTCTGCTCATGTCAAGCTCAAAGTCCACTTAGGTCAATTCCCTAACATTCCCTGGAGAGACTCCTCATGCCTCCGGCTTTGAAGGAGACACGCAGGCCAACCAATCTGCAATAACCACAGCTAAGCTATGCTTTCTTTTCTCTGGACGGAGACCGCCAATATTACTTTCCAAGTTGGACAGTGATAAAATATTCTATGGTAGTGCCCAGCCCACAGCTAGCATGAACACTGCAGGGAAGGAATCTCCAGCTCAGAACATGAGCAGCTTAGCTGCAAGTTGTTTTGTGGTTTTATTTCTCCTGCTTAACTCAAGGAGAAGAAAATAAGACTCCTTAAATGTTACAACTGTCTGAATCATTTAGTATGAGGGAAACTGCCGGCAGAGCCTATTTTACTCCTGGCGCCTTGTAACCCAGCCTTGTGCAAACAGTACAAATGCTTGTGGGAAAGAGAGGGAGTTGCATTCTGTTGAAGGGGGAGAGGGGAGAAATGTATTTATTGTTAAAAGATTACTGAAAAATAAAAAAGGAAACAAAATGCCTCTGAGATAAAAGATCTCTGAACCCATCAGGCTGGCAGAACAGGGGTTAGCATCAGATGGCATCAGACGGAAGCGAGCAGGTGGTGCTCTCAATTCAATGGCTACATAACCAAGATGACATTCACCCCTGGGCAAAGAAGCAGCGCACAAGGCCTCTGCACCACTTAATTTCACCTTAAGTCTAAATTTAAGCATATGCTTAAGGGTTTTGCTGAATCTGGACCTAAGTAAACACAAGGGCCTTAAACCATGGTTCAGTGGGAGTTAAGAGCCACAGGGCTCCAGAGTGTTTGTGTCCAGAGTGAATTTCGCACAGGGAATAATTGTTGTTGGTGCCTTGAAAGGTTTTTGTTAATTTAAATTAAAAAAAGGCATGCAGGGAATTAACAGACACTGGCCTGTGGAAATTCTGCAGCCATGCCTCCCGAGCCAAGGCTGCTGCAGGTTAGAAAAACTTCCAGGCTGGCAGTGCCTCCTGGTTATTAGAAAACAAGTCAAATGAGCTTGGGGATGTCTGAGTAGTCCCACAAGGACATCTCACCTAAGATCAAGCATGGAACCCCTTCCTCGGGTGATCCAGCTCTGGTTCAACCAGTCCTAGACGACTAGTACAGGCCTTCGCCCATTGGGGGTAGGTAAGCAGAGTACCATGTTGCTATGTGAGGTGAATCTTTGGAGTAAGCCCTTACAAACTAAAGTTCATTCTATCAAGGCACCTGTAATAAAGCCAGGGCTTTGTCCTTTGCCAATTTCCCCACTCCCTCCACCAATGTGTTTGTACACCAGATGGTTGCCCCAGAGGTGCATTGGTGCACGTTCCATATTCTGTACCGTGCTTTGAGATCAGTGATGCTGAAAAGGCATGGTGGAAAAATAATACATTATTCAGTCGCCGGTGAAATCAGCCCATCCTTGTAGACTGGGTAAGGTTATAGCACAAGCTATTCCCTCACAATATCTGGGGCACTCAGGAGATAACCGTTTTGGATTCCTGCCTGTGGACACAAGTATCTAACTCTATGGTGATAACTGTAAGAAACAAACGCAGACATTAAGTGTACACACATGTGCATGTCCATATATGCACCTATTGAGGTGGCTGAGCTCCAGCAGAAGGGTGAGCTGGAAAGAAATTCATGTTCAGACATTCAAATGTTAGCTAAGGAGAATATTGCTAGATGAGAGACTTTCACTTGCCCATACTAGAATCTCATATATTTCACTTGACAAGGCCATATTCTGCTCTGTTACACCAGCCTAAACCCTGAGCAGCTCCACTGAAGTCAAATGTGTTACTTCAGATTTGCAAAGAGAAGAATATAGCCTCTTCTCTCTTTCACCCTGCTGGAAAATGTAACATTGCCTGAATCCTCCTTTTCTGTTGAGGTTAATGTTTCTCATGATCTTAACCTGCAGGGAGTTAGTGAGCTTACATAGAGCTGGAGAAAGCATTAAATAGGAAACCAACAAAAACCTGTCACAATGGGTCAGGAGTCATGTCGCATTTCAATTTGCCAAGGGCTTCCTTTTCTCTAGGTTGAGCTACTATGAGCTCAGATGCACCCTGGTGGCTGCTGTCAGGGACAGCCATCAATGGTTCCAAGGCAAATCTTATTACAGCGAGGGTGCTGGGGAAAAAAAGAGCGACTGATGAGCTCCTAACCTGGCTTTTATACAAATCAAGAGACTCTTGGACCGTCCCCTGTTGGGGAAGGCCTAGAACACACTCTCCTGGGGTGGGTCTGTCAAAACCAAGCTACAGCCTGTAAAATAATCCCAAACTGACGTTTGATTTAGGAGAGGCAGCAATCCCTGAACTCATTCCACCAAACTCGGCTGCTTGATTTCTTAACCTGCTGATCTCTTTGTACAATCAGCACTGCCACTATCCTTGCTTTTCTATAGCCCTGCAGACCTAGTACATTTTAGTCTCTAAAAACCAGCAGTGGTGAAACTGCACAAGAGATGAGGATGCAAGATTTTTTCAGCTAAAAGTTGTGATTTCATTTGGCTGGAAGGCATCTGGAGAGGGCCACATACCAGGCTCCAACAACAAAGCATGACATGATAGGGCCCAAGTATGAAAATCACCCATGTTTTCATAAGACAGACAGGGTGGGGAGAGTTGGGGAGGCGGGGTTACTGAACTGGGGTGGCGAACCAGAATCTCTGCCAGAGACGCAACATACATGCAGCTATTTTTAGTGCACTAGCTCAAACCCTGCTACCACAAGTCAGTCTACCTAGGCTGGGAGACTCCCTTCCAGCTGCAGTGTAGACTTACACACAGAGACCTGAGCACAGGACTGGTAGGTAGGATTTCCTTACCAACTCCCTCTGTGGCCTAGGACCAGTCAAACTCTTTAGGCCACATTCAGCCCTGGTGCAACCCCACAAATCTACCCTAGTGCTTAATGCTTGTTTTCTCCCCTCCCTCTCAGACAAAGGAGGATAATGGTATTTACCCGGCTCACCAGGGGTTGTGACCATTAGCTAAAGTCTGCGAAGTGTTCAGTAGAGAAACAGCATCATGTAAATGGTAAATATTATTGTGTTTTTAGAAAAGCCCTTGTGTCTGTTTCTTTCTCACAATTTGATGATGGAGTGAAATTAATCAGAACCTGACACCTTATAATAATAAGTGGCCTTTCTTGTCAAAAAGTAACAAATTGAAGCATGAACCCACTACCACCACTGAAAGCACAAGGAGGGAGAGGAATGATTTAAAGGGGAAGAGATGAAATGAGGAAAGTGAATCTGAGGAACAGCTTCCGAACCATCACAGGTGTTAGTCTGTAGTGTGTCCTACAAAGGGCAGTAGTGAAAGCACCAGCTTACATGAGACACCTCAAGTCTACACGAGACAGCTGCAGGAGCTGGATTCAAACTAACAATAGCAGTGAAGACAGTGCAAGCTTTAAGGCAGGCTATGAGTGGAGTCCATAACCAGGGTCTCTGCTGGGCTTGTACTATCATGCTGAAGGCCGTGCTGTGGTGTCTGCACTGCTATTGTTACTCACACTGGCTGGATTCAAGCTAGTTTGGGTAGGCTAGCTTGTGAAAAGCTTTTGCTGTGTAGATATACCCCTAAAACCCTGGGATCAGAGAAAGCACTGCAGAATAGACTCAAGAGAACACACCCTGATTTCAGCCAGCCACTGATGTACCTGCACCCATGCAAACCCTCAGTGTAGACAGGCAACTGGTACTTGTCCTAGGGCAGGTTATTCCTAGTTAAAACGAGGCTAAGTTGCACCATTACAAATGGCTGCTTGCAGGGCTGCCGGGGGGGGGGCAAGTAGAGCAATTTGCCCCAGACCCCATGGGGGCCCCCATGAGAGTTTTTCAGGGCCCCTGGAACAGGGGGTCCTTCTGCCACGGGACCCGCTGCCAAAATGCCAGGTCTTTGGCGGCAATTCAGCAGTGGGGGCTCCCCGTCGCTGAAGGCCCCAGGCCCCCTGAATCCTCTGGGCGGCCCTGGCTGCTTGTAGCAGCTTGCCTTGTCTACACCAAGGGTTTGAACTGATGGCAGTAATGGCCAGCGCAGTAAAGTCTTTCCCCTTCTAACTTCTATGAGTGTGTGAAAGAGTATCTCACATTTTAATTTGTTAGTAAGTTGAACCCAGCTCTGCAGACTAAACAGATACGCTTAGCCATCCACTTAATGAGAACATAACGGCCATACTGGGTCAGGCCAAAGGTCCATCTAGTCCAGTATCCTGTCTTCCAACAGTGGCCAATGCCAGGTGCCCCAGAGGGAATGAACAGAACAGGTAATCCTCAAGTGATCCACCTCCCTGTTGCTCATTCCCAGCTTTTGGCAAACAGAGGCTAGGGACACCATCCCTGCCCATCCTCGCTAATAGCCATTGATGGACTATCTAGTTCTTTTTTGAACCCTGTTATAGTCTTGGCCTTCAAAACATCCTCTGGCAAAGAGTTCCACAGGTTGACTGTGTGTTGTGTGAAGGAATACTTCCTTATATTTGTTTTAAACCTGCTGCCTAGTAATTTCATTTGTTGACCTCTAGTCTTGTGTAATGAGGAGTAAATAACACTTCCTAATTTACTTTCTCCACACCACTCATGATTTTATAGACCTCTATCATATCACCCCTTGGTCGTCTCTTTTCCAAGCTGAACAGTCCCAGTCTTTTTAATCTCTCCTTATATGGAAGCCATTCCATACTCCAATCATTTTTGCTGCCCTTTTCAGAACGCTTTCCAGTTCCAATATATATATTTTTTGAGATGGGGTGACCACATCTGCATGCAGTATTCAAGATGTGGGCATACCATGGATTTATAGAGAGGCAATATGATTTCCATTCTAACCTCTGAAACACACAAATACATGGCATTGTTCTATGACTATCTGTATCAAAATTTAAATACTGAGGGCCTGTGGTCTGATCGGCACATAGAACTTGTACACCTAGATGTTCTAATGGTCCCCTCTAGCCTTAAACTCTGTGATTCTAGGACAATGATTTATTTCAAGTAGTACAATCCCCTTGCGTGAACAAACTTATTTTGATGTAAACCAGATTTATATTGGTTTAGCATAAGGCCACTAAGAACAGCTCTCTGCTAAATGGAAAATAAGCCACTCAAACCGTAAAAATGAATTTGCAGGGTTTAACTAAATCTATTTAAAACTGATTCAGGTGAAAATGGTGCAGCTTGTGGGTAGACAAGGCCTTCATTAAATTGGTGCAAGTCTGTGCGCTGAGAAGGCGTGATTGTCCCTTGTGCAGCCATTCTGATTTGGTAACATTTTATGCCCACTTTACATTCATTTTGCACAGGTGCAGATGGCAACACATAGTGCAGGGCAATGGAAAATAAGACTCTACATTTGTATTAGAAACCAGCTAAGCAAGAAATCAAAGGCTTCCTGGATCCAACACTCTGATCTGGCCCCCAGTACAAGCATCACCTCAACAGCTATTTTACAGTGAATAATTCCTCCAGGAGACACCTCATGTAGAGTCCTAACTCCCTCACGCGTCTGTAATCCAGAAAAGTCAATTATAGACTAATTACCTCCCTGGTTTAATTAGTATCCAAGGAGCAGGGCATAGCGGGCACCCCAATGCTGAGGGCACATCCAGACAAAATGACAGAGAGGGAGTGGTCGGCAGCGAGGGTGTAACTCCTGGTCACACGGTAAGGAGGCAACACATTAATTCTGCGGGAAGCACTGAAGTGTTTTACTCATTCTTCTTCAGTGCAGAATGGAAGATATCTTGTATCTGGGCCAGAAATGAGGCAGCCAGGAGCAGACACAAATCAATCTGGCATTTCAAGCATGATGAGGTTAAACAGAATGGGCCAGGGATGACAGGCAGGCGGTCTCGCTGTGGCTGGATTCTCTTACCTCGGTGATGCGGGGATTGGAGCACTTGACGTTCCTGCTGGACCAGTCGAGCCAAGGGTGAATGGGGGAACTGCAGTGCTGCCGGAGTGTGCACTTGGCCTCTCCGCTGCACCAGCCGCATTCGAACTTCTGATCTGCTTTCAGGCACAGGCCGCAGCTCTCCCGCTGGGCGGCGCATTTGTACAGGTGAACTGTGGAGAAGGGAAAGGCGTGGACTGAGCACTGAGCTGGAGACTAAATCTTCAGGACCAAAAGAGCGACATCTGCTTACAGTATCAGTAGAGATAAAGACAGCCCACAATTCCCCTGACTGATGAAGAGAAGAGACCACCTCATCGGGCAGCGGTGGAGATGCTTGTCAAGGACGTGTGCGCGGGGGAAAGAAGGGGAATAGGGCCTGTGGGGGTAATGAACTGAAAGGTTACTGATATATCTGCCTTGTACCTAAACGGCTGTAAATATTCTGCACAGCTCGTGGGGTATCAGCTTTCACATTTGTTTTTCAACAAGCTTATCACTCCCTGCCTCTTGCTCTATAATTCAGCTGTTTCTGACTGCCCTGACCACTGCAGATGCCCAGGTGACTAGTGCTAGCTGGGACATAAGCAGCACTGTTGCAAAGCTGGGCAGCTTAGTTGGAGAACTACAGAGAACGTTAACCAGGCTCCTCAGAGCCATGCACGGTTTTGTTGGCAATGGACCTTTGAAGCCTTCTCATTCCCACTTATCCTTTTTCCAGATGTTCTCAGACATTATTGCTCGCATGCTTGCTTTGGAAGGCAGCGTTGAAAACCTCTTTGTTTAGTTTACTCCATTGACCTAAACCAAGAAAGAGCTCATTGAAACAATGTCTCCATTTCCAGGGAGCTTGGCTGGGTCTCCAACAGGGCTCCAATGTATCAGGTTCCTCAGAAACTTTCAAAGCATTCAAAAGCAAAATATAACTCCTACGTGGATAAACAGGAACCTGTTAAATTGATGTCCCTGCTTCAGCAAAATGGGACTATTAACAGGTATTCTTTTCAGGGAGCTCATCTGCTGCTTTCAGTCTATTTTGCTCTGCAATACACTAGATTTTGTCACAAGCCATTTATTCTGGTACCTGCTCTATTTTCCAGCGGCAGGCCTCCTATAGCTGGAAGTATAACAGGTTTCTTTCTTTATCAGGGCTTGGCTGCACAGGCTTGCTTCAGAGCAGGGCAAATGTAGATTTTCTACAGGTCAGATCTTTTAACAGGTCTTTTATAAAATGAGCGTTGTGGCATCCAGAAGCAAAGTCCACATGATGAAATGCAGTATCTATATGGACTATTTTTATTACTGAAGATATAATAAGAGGCACATACAAAGTGCACACTGAATTTTCACATGATCAGAGGTTTTAGATCTAATATCCTGGTTAAATCTACTTCCCTAAAATTATCACAGGTAATTGCGTTTGAGTGGTGGGCAAGTGGTATTCCCATGTACAATTTGTAAAACACTTGGGGATTCTACAGGGTGAAGGATGCTATATAAAATATAGAGCTGTAGGGAGGCCCATAGAGATTGGACTACCCTCTTATTTTCAGAGGTGATCCTGCTAAGTTAGGGTTGATGTGCTTTAGTAAGTCAGTGCATGAAGAGAAGCTTGGATTGCTGCGGCCCATGTTGTGTGGAGAGACAGAGGGTTTTGCGGTCTGTCCAAAGGTGATGTTTTTGCTGTTGCAGATTTCTAGTCACTTGTTATTTAGGCTTACTGCAAATTATTCTCTCTCCCTGCATTCCCATGCCTGTTAAGTTAATGCTTCATTCCCCTTGTCAAACTATGCAGCATTATTGTACAAGTGTGCCCCATTGGGATTCCCAGATTTCAGTGCCCAACATGAAAACCTCGCCTCACCCTTGTGGATGGCTCAAAGTAACGTGATATGAGAAGCACAGGTCACATTGTACTGACCTGTGACAGAGGGGTCTGAGGCAGCAATATGTGAGAGAGATGTCTCTGAGCTGGCTGCAGGTCAATGTGTTTAGTAAAGACTTCCTTTTCGCAGCGTACAGGCTGCTTTCACTAAGGGCCAATTCTGTAATGCTGAGAGTCTGGGCTACAGCTAACTGTGGGCTAGAAATCTGGGCAGAGTCCACACTGGGATCATAATGATGCTGGTACAATGCTGGTGTAACTTGGCTGTGACTAGCAGGGTTCTAACCCAGTCTTCCTGTGAATACAAATTTCTTTTTCTAGAAATGAGCTTGACCACACACTCCCCCAAGACCTCACCAGGTCCCCTCCGCCACATAACTCAAGGATAAGACACTGCAGCAGTAAACAGAGCACTCTTTACCTTTCAAATCCTCTGGGTTGTCAATAATGAAGTTTCCATTCCAAACCACAGCAAAATCCACTGCTAAGTTGCTTCTGTCCATCCCGTCATAGAGATACTAAGGAACAATATGAGAAACATGTTTAGGGGACGTGCTCGGGAGGATGTGTCAGGAAGAGACATCAGGAAGGAAATGACACATATATATCGCTATAACAAATACATTTTTGCTTAAAAAACACATGATGATGTTTAAGTGACCAACAATTCTAACTCTCATTTCTAGGATCCTGCTTTGGGTCCACATAGTGAGACTCATTTCTCCTTGCCAGAGAAAGATAATTAAAATCAGCTGATGGACTCTGCAAGAGGTAATAGATTAATTATCCTAGATACACTGACTGGTCTCATAAAAACAGCCCCACTATTTAATGAGACTAGACTGAGGCCCTACACAGTGGCACCACACTCCCTCAATGTAATCAGGGATGTACAAATGTGCTGCAAAGATCTGACAACTTACTAAGGCTATATTGCAGTCAGTGTGCCCTATTCAGGGTGGAGATGAGGAATTTTCTAAATCACCAATTCAAATCCAGACCAGGGTAGCACTGCCTGGAATTCCTGACCCTCTGACGGATGCCCAGGGGCCATACAGATGAGTTTGGAGGTCTCAAACCATTCTCCTAGTAGACACTTCACAAGTGCCCTTAATCATAATTAGCACATATTGGGCCCTATGCTGGCAGTCTTTGCAGATCAACCAATGACTCCAGTTTTCCTACAAGGAGAATATCAGTGGGACTGTAAAAAACAAGCAAGATGCTTGACTGTTCAGTGTTCCCTTCCTCACAGATTATTTATCCACATCTGTTCCACATCAGCCTTCATGCTGTTGAGCAGGATGTGACCTGAATGGAAAAGCACAGGAGTAGGACTCATGAGGTCCAGCGTTCTAATCCCAACTCTGACACTAGCTCCCTGTGTGGTCTTGGGCAAGTCACTTAGGGCTTGTCTACACACAGAAGTTCACTGGTTTAATGTAGATCTACTTATACTGGTTGAGCATGCCCATATACATTTACCAGCGTGAACTGAACCATACAAGCCTGGATTAAACAGATATCAAAGTGGCCTCACCCATGTAGAGTCGCGCTGGTTTAACTAACCCAGTGTAAAACCACACCTTTACTTGTATCAGTACAACTCTGTGTGCAGACTAGCCCTTAAACTGTCCGCCTCCAGTTTTCCATTCGTATAAAAGGATAAGAGGATTTCCCTAAAGCAGGGCTGCTCTGAATATTTGTTAGGTAATGTTTATCAATCACTTTGGATAGGAAAAGGGTTATTTAGTATTATTACATTTATTACTTACTCTGCTATGGGGCCTACAGAGAGCGAGTGAGGCATAAATATCCAGGGAAATTTAACACAATTCAGAACCTGATTAATAAGCTAGGAGTAACTGCATGGATTGTTAAAGTAGATCCTGAATTTCCTGGTTCCACCATCTAGCTCTAGCTATCTGTCCATGTAGCTTCCTAAAACCCTCACTGATAAATGACTATAGATCAGAAACCCAAACTCCTTCACCCAGCCCTTTTTCCAGTTGTAGACTAGTGTCTTCTGCAAACAAACACAGTGGCACTTCCTCTGCAGTTTGGAGAATGGCCTTTGTGAAGAGCTGAGATCTGCATTGTGCCGTGAATGCAGCAGAACCTGTGTTTTGTTCCCTACCACGCGCAAGAATGACTGCAAAAAGCAAGAGCCTTCCCTCTAAGAACTACGATGATACTCTCTGTTAATGTTCCAATGGCACTCCTACAGCTTGAGAAGTTGATGTAGAACCTCTTGGGTTTTACTTTCATGGGCTATGCTACGCTGCCACAATGCAGACCAAGCTGCAGTCGCCCACTGTATGCATGTTGTTAGTGGTTTCATTCAGAGAATTTGTATCACTCTGCGGTGCCACATCTGCTCCCCCAGCTGAGTCCTATTCTCCTGTTTCCTAGCATTATATATTCCATTAAGCTGCAGTGACCTGGAATTTGACAACTCTCTGATGAGAGGCCAATAATTCTCTCTCTCTCTCCTGTGTGAATTAGCTTGCCTTAACACCTTGGTTCTATTCTTCCCCCCACCTGAACCCGTCCCCGCCTTCACTGACTCCCTTACAGTCACTGACAGGAGCTAGCAGATAAAGGACCTTCACCCAGCCAGTATTATAATTAAACACTTCACATGCCTACACCAGATTCCCATCTGAAATTCAGGATTAGTTTAACCTCTATTTTTTTTATTCCTTCTGCCTCCCTCCTTCCATTTCCCTTTCATTTTTTTTCTCTTCTAGTTAAATTTGCCTTATTCACAGTGTCTACTCATTGATGTCAACATTAGGGTGACTGCTGTGTTAGAGGTGGGATGGCTGGTTTAAATAAAATAAAGAGGCATCTCTAATATCGGAAAGTGGAAGCATTGACTAGTGGTTAGAACACAGTGATGGGCGCCAGGAACAACTCCTGATTCTAGGCCCAGGTCTAACACTGACTTCCTCTGTGGCCTTGGGCAAGTTATGTAACCTCACTTAGTTCCTCCATCTGGAAGTAAAGATAATGATACTTACTTAGCTCACAGCATGTGGAAGCATTAGTCAATGGTGCAAACTCACCCCAGGAGTAGGCTCTGCAGCTCCCTGATAACCTCATCCATTCAGCTCTAAAGCTTCTGCATTCCAGGACTCACTTGCAGCATGGCCATTGGCTGTTGGGCCCCCTTCATCCTACCCCTCTCCCATCACTCCAACAATCCCTTCCCTTCTCCCATGTCAATCCCCAGAGCACGGGCTCCTTACCGAACTGTTCTGACACTGGACGCTGGAGCTGTTGAAGCGCAGAGCTGGCACACGATGAATAACTCCTTGAATGTTCAGGACACATTCATACCCACGCTGGCCAGACTGCGGCTGGGGCAGGTTTCTGGCTTTCAGTGTGATGGGCTTCACCTCCCCTACTGGGATCAGAATCTCTTCGGTGGGAAACAGTTGTGGGCAGTCCTGGGAGGAGCAAACATGGAGACAAAGATGCTCCAGTTACTAGGGGGCCACTTACCTTTATATAACATCAAGTCTGAACACTCCTGAACCCTGGGCATTTGGACATGAACCTGGATCTAAATTGGATGGCTGTTTACCAGGCAGGGCAGCCAAACATCCCGCATTTGGAGTCCAGCATGCAGCCCAGTATATCTGATCACAGACAATTCTCTTTGCACTCCTCAATCTGCCCGCAAGACAGAAGATTAAGTGCAGGGAAAAATAACTTCACCAATATTTTCTGCCCAGGATATTTTCAGTGCAGCCACACAAGGGGGGGTGTTATTATTCAGGAAATATACTGAAGCATCATTGTTCTCCCTGGCTTGCTGTGGGCTATGCATTTTATCTCTGGAGACACAAACCTCAAGAGTACCCCCCACTCCTCTCTTCCCCCACAAGCCAAAGGCAATGTATTATCAATTGCTTCTGCTTCCCAACTCCAGCAAAACCCAATTTTACTGGGAGGTGGATTGGATCCTCCTAACTACACACTGAACACTCATTCTATGTTTCATTTTTAATCAGGTTTCATTCCTGGGGTGCACATCAGTGTCTGTTGCTTCAAAAACAAACTGATCAGCATGGGATATGCTTCCCATGGTGCCACTTTCTGTGTTTTATTTTAGCAAAATTATTTCAATATCCTATTAATTTCCCAATCTGTAGCCCCAACTCCACGAACCTATTCCCCTCTTCTCTCTTACCCTACCCCATCATCCAACACCTCTGGCTAGTCTCCAACTGCCCAGCTGGACCTGTATGCAGCAACAGAGATGAGAGGGAAATGGTTTTCCTGGCCCATGAACATTTTTGAGTTTTCAAATATTTTCCCATTCTGCATCCAGACAAAACTGAGACCTTTCAAAAGTTTTCACAAAAACAGAGAGAGGGGGAAAGATTGACCCCTCTCAATATAGCCAATAGCCTGGTGGTTAAGGCGCTGAGATAGGATGTGGAAGAGCCAGGTCCAAGCCCTAACCACTGGACTACAGTTTATTCTGGGGTGGGCTCTTAATTCTCTTGTTTTGACTAGAAAGCCCATTCCGGGCCCAAGAAACCTTTCCAACCAGAGTTTCATCGACACCAATCCTTGCCTGCAAAAAGTTTTGGTTTCGATTAATTGACATTTTCCAATGAAAACCCCATGTATTGAGAAATTTCCAACTAGCTTTCTGCAGAAAGCCAAAGGTGTCACCAGTACAGATCCTCTCTTAGCTCAGTGATGCAGGAGTGGGACTTCTGCCACCTGCATCTGGGCCCAGAAGGAAGCTGAAGGGCTGAGGTGCTGTTCCTGTATGTAAAGCTGCACCTTCCGCTCCTGTCCATGCTGATGGGAAGCCAGAGGTGTCCAAATGCTCATAGATTTGGTTAAAATAAGCACCCTGACGTTTAGGGCTGGGATTTTCAAGTAGACCTAAGGGAATTAGCACCCAAATCCCAATGAATTTAAATGGGAGATGGACACAATGCCCTTAGGCTCTTTAGAAAATCCCAGACTAGATGCTTCTATGAACTCATCTTGAGCCTGCAAAACTGGGTCCCAACTCTACAAACTGGTACAGATTGGATAACAGTCCTGAAAGCCCGTCAGCAAATGCTAGCTGTAGAACAGATACCTGATTCAAAAAGGGTTCAATTCTGCAATGCTTCCTCGCATGACATTCCCGCTGAGCTCAGTGGGCATTCTGCACGCTGAGAGCTAATGCATGTAGGATGGGGCCCTCACCCCGGGGGAAACAAAATCAGGCTGCTCTATGCATAGCAATCCTAGTTTACACCGGCATGTGAGGGGGATGAGTGGAAAGGCTGCATGCTTAGCGTGGATGCTCCAAAGCTCTCAGCGTACTGTGCAGGCAGTAAAACTGCCCACACGTATTTGCAGCTACATCCACAGATCTGTTGCAGTTGTTCACTGGTGATATCTCACCGTGCCAGATATAAAGCAAAGCTAGCTAAGGAGATGCCAGCTCTCTAAAAGGATGAACTTTGATGTCACTGGAAGCCATGATGCTAACTCCCCTTCTTCCTTGCAATATACTTTAGGATTCAGGAACTTAAGCCCCTAACTCTTCTGGAAATGGCCCCTCTAGACTTCCTAGAGCTTCTTCAGATTAAGCCTGGAAACAGCAAACCCAGCCTGTCATCCTACAAAATCCTTCTGTTTCATAAAGCGAACCTATGACCCTGACAGGCAGGAGGGAAGGTGTTTCTCTGTGGTGGCTAAGTGATTCAAGCCAACGGACAGCACAAACATTTCTCGATTGGATTCAAGATTCCATTCACCTTCAGGATGGAATCTGGAGCGGTGCCAAGAATAAAACTCTCCTAGTCAAATGCAAATGGTCAGAGAGTTATAGAAAAAGCCCTAAAGCACCATACTCCTGCCAGGCCACAGTTACAGCAATTAGAAAAACAACAAGGAGTCTGATGGCGCCTTAAAGACTAACAGGTTTATTTGGGCATAAGCTTTCGTGGGCTATAACCCACTTCATCAGACGCATGTAGTGAAAAATACAGTAGGCAGGTGGCACCGGGCTCCTTGTTGTTTTTGTAGATACCTGAGCACCTCTCAATCTTCAAAGGGTACGTCTATACTACCTGCTGGATCGGTGGGTAGTAATCGATCTATCGGGGATCGATTTATTGCGTCTCGTCTAGATGCAATAAATCAATCCGCAAATCGATACCCTTACTCCACGTCAGCAGGAAGAGTAAGCAGCGTCGACGGGGGAGCTGCGGCAGTCGACTCGCCGCTGTGAGGACGGCCAAATAAGTTGAACTAAGATACTTTGACTTCAGCTATGCGAATAGTGTAGCTGAAGTTGGGTATCTTAGATTGACACCTCCCCCCCCCCCGATGTAGACCAGCCCAAAGTATTTGTCCTCACAACCTCCCTGTGAAGCACCGATGGAGGACTGATGCCCAGGAAAACTTAAGTGACTTGTCCTGTGTCACAGCAGGGCACTGATCCAATGTGGCTGAGTGCCAGGCTAGTGCTCTGACCATTGGACAACTCTTTCTATCAATTAAACTAACTCATTGAGAGGCAAACACCACAAGAGCGCCACCACCAGGATCTGGCTCTTTCCATCTATGCAAGCAGGAAACCCATGAATTTCATTAGCGACCATTAGGCAGGCCGAATGAATGCCCTGCCCAACTCACAGCTATACTGATGGGATCTCATCTCTCCACTGAGTCAGGCACGTTGTAAATGAGAAACAGACACTGGCCAGTATGGGAGAGCCAGTAGCTTAAGTTGCTGCCTCGTAAACTCTTTTTTAATGGCACTTTTCCCTGTATATATTTTATTTTATTTCTAACAGGCCTTCCATGTATTAACAGCCAAGAGTGATTTTAAACTCCAGCAGAGGGGAAGACGGCCATCCTGGGGGGAGAAAATGACCGTTCCTCCAATGTAGCGACTTTACAAGCTGAAAGGGAATGCTTACTGTTTTAAGCATTGACTCTGACATAGCTAATGCTTGGGTATCACAAGTTCAAATCACAGCAGGGCTGATTCAGCATTTATACAACTAAGTATCATGCTGCAAGGGCTCTCTGAAGAGCTGTAGGCACTCTAAAGAGCTTGCGCAATTGTCTAAGACAGGGCTTTCCCCCAATGTCCTT
Source organism: Gopherus flavomarginatus (assembly GCF_025201925.1). Taxonomy (NCBI): domain Eukaryota; kingdom Metazoa; phylum Chordata; order Testudines; family Testudinidae; genus Gopherus; species Gopherus flavomarginatus. The sequence goes on along the minus strand of NC_066621.1, from coordinate 12,461,269 downwards.
GAACAAAAGTTCCTTCCTTGTTCTCCGTGTTGTGCATTATTAAACAGAAACCAGCCTTCACCCCAGAGATGACTGCGTTTCAGTGGGTCTGTATTTAGCTGCTCAACCCTCCGCCCCATCAAAAAACAAAAAAACAAACAAAACAGCCACCTTTAACTGTGTCGCTGCAGGAGAATCTCAATATTTAGCCCTGAAAAAATGAATATGTTATGAACCATTATCCTTCTTGGCAACAATCATTCACTAGACAAGATGAGTTTTGAAGAAATTCTTTTTTCCTATAAAGGAGGAAAAAAACAGAACTCATATTTTTCATATCATATCTGTAGCGCTGAAATTGCTGGTAGCAAAAACTTTTCTACCGTCATTAGAGGCAAGTAGGACATAATGGATTTTTTCTTTTAGTAAGAGTTTCACTGGGAGAAAAATGTCACATTGGGATACTGGGGAAAATAAAGAGTCAGTCAGATTCTGAGTGCACTCTACTCTGGGGACAAGGGAAAAAGTGCAGCAACTATATGTTGTTTGACAGCTACAATGATTGTATTAATAAGGGGACATAAAGTTTGGAATAGAGGGATATTCAGGGAGATTCCACATTACCAACAGCACAGGCACTTGTGGGGACCACATTGCTGCTGGCCATTTTTACTGAATTTATCAGATGAGTGATTGAAGCTACAAAACCTGCAGGGGCTCATGGAGGGTGCTGAGTTTGCTCAGAAGTTGCATACATTACTGAAAGCACCACTGGGACCAATCCATTCCCTGTTTGTGCCAGTTCCAATCCCAATTCTCTGCTTTGCTTTCGGTTCTTTTAAAAAAATTTGTCATTGCAATAATGCACAAGGTCATCTGTGCACACATGCATTTCCATAGCCTATGCATGTGATGGAGCATATAGGTACGTGTCACTGCATTAATGCACCTGGGCACCTGCACATGTGTTTGCATGCTCTGTATACATGACTGAGTATGCAGGTATGTGTAACTGTTTTTGTGCAGACATGTAGACTTGTACACAGTGTGTGCGCCTGTCCAGATACAGTCTCTCCTAACTTATCCATTATGAGTGAGTTTTTAATCACAATTAATTTAGTTTGGGATATACTGCACACTGTATGGAATACCTCTTCTATTGTTAATAAACTTGAGATGTTTATCAATGTTTTCCAGAAATGTCATAAGGAGGGGTGTGTGCATGTGCATTCACGTGCACACCGCTTCCCTTTACTGGTTGGATTTAAAAAAGCACAACAAGCCCTATACAGCTGACAGCTAATGGAGATGCTCCTTTAACTCAAATGGCAGGTGCCTGTGCTGCTGCTGCTGCTGCTGAGTTGTATCACTGCTGCTGCTATGAAGTTCAGAGTGTCCCTTGAGTGCTCCATAAAAGAGAAAGAGATGCTGTCAGTGGAATACATGATTTGTTCCATAAGTTTACTTTCTTCTGTCATTCATGAGAAGTAAATCCTGTAGTGAGTTAGAATGGGCATTAGTACCTCCACTCTCCAATGCAAGAGTGACACATATTATAGAATGTCCTGCCTATGAAATATCTACACACACAATCTACAGAGGTGATCATATTTAATGCTTCTACTCCCAAAGATCCCAAAGGAACTATACAAATTCTACACCAATGAAATGCAGCCACCTCTGCTGCTCTTACTCAGGCAAACTACCCTAGAATTCTGGGGCATTTCTCTTCAGTAAGGCACTTATTTAGGGCTTTCCATATGAGGAGCATCAAGTAATTATGCACAAAAGTTATAAGCATTAACCCATGCTAAACACTCAGACCTAGATACTGCTCTCGCTGGTGTAAATCAGGAGCTGCCCACTGATGTCAAGGGCATTGCCCCAGATTTAACCTAATGGAAAAGAGAACAGAATTTGGCCCTCAGAAGCCAAGCATGGAAAGAAGAAACTGAACTGACTCAGTGGTGGATTCTCACTGGTAAATTCTCTATTACATGACCTTTTGTCCTCCCTTTTGTGCTGTATGAATTCAGTTGCAACCTGTGTCTTGGCTTGTATTTTGTAATGTAGGCCACGTGTATTTACAGCACTGCAATAATTAATAATAAATAATAAGTTAAAAAGAGTAGTTTAGATCAGGGTATGTCTAAGCTGTGTGGTAGTGTAGGTACCACATTGATGGAAGAGGTTTTCCTGTTGATGTCATTAATCCACCTTGCCAAGAGGCAGTAACTAGGTTGACATAAGAATCCTTCTATCAACCTCACTATGTCTACACTGGGATGAGGTTGACCTAAGTACAATGCCAAGGCATGAAATGTTTCGCAGCCCTGAGTGATGTAGCTAGGTCAGCCTACGTTTCAGATGTACACCACGTTTCTCCAGTGAATGTATCCCTTTGCAACTCGTGCCTGAGACGCAATCCTGCTCCTACTGTAGTCAGCAGCAAAGCTCCCTTGACTTCAATGGGAACCGGATCAAATCCCTGCACTTTATCTTGTCATCTTCTGTAGTTTCAGATTGGGCTCGCTCTCCCTCCCATCCAGCTATCACTATTTCCTGCGCCCCTGTTCCCAAACAATGACGAGCACTCCAGGCTCCAGCTGATACAAATCTAATGATTGAAAAAAAATGTTACCAATAAATCCAACCACACAATTTCAAAGCTGGGAAGAGTTAATCCTGCTGCATAAGGCTTTTTTCATTGCTACTAGTTCTTTTTCCTGAGTAATTGCCAAATAGCTTCACCAAACTTGTCTCTCCAGGAGTTAGGAATGATCCAAAGCACACTGAAGTCAATGGAAAGACTGCCACTGACTTCAGATAAGGTCCCTAGTGTGCGTCTCCAGAGCTAACACATTCCCACTCGTAGAGCGCATGTATTTAAAAGTAGGGATTTCAGTGTAAAAAAAAAAGAAGAAGCTTCAGCTTTATATTATTTCTTGCAAGGAACTTTAAGCATCCCTGAAAGCACCAATAGACACAATCAGTTGTAAAGATATCCCTCTAAAAGCAATAATAACTCAAACCTAAACCCAAAAGAGTCAGAATGGATATGAAATTTGGCTTTCTGTAAGCTCTCAGAGCCTGAAACACTCCATCTCCCCAATTCAGCATCTCACACATGGAAATGACATTATCTGCACACAGTGGACATCAAAGAGGGAATGGATCCCACATCCTGGGAAACTAATAGGATTTATTTGGTTCTCTCCCCGCACTGGAATGGGGCATAAGAATGTATTTATGTGTCTACATCCCTCTCTGTCTGCATGTTTTATACGTTTACACAGACATATTTTATACCCATAATCACCACACACACGTACAAAACCCCAACCTCCTCACACACATTAAAATCATGTTATAGGTCTGATTTGAGTCTGCAGAAGTGGGGAAATTCAGCTCAAGGATCCATCTGTTTTGCCTCAGGGGCTAAAGCCACATAAGAAAGTGAGACAGTTAGTGCTATGAAATCCCTCTGCAGTCTCATCCCAGAAAGCCCTCGTTTTTATGGATGCAGGTGTGCCCCAGGCCTCTGTATTTTCAGCACCTTGAGCAGGGATATTTAACCGTATGACTTGTACTGATATTAATGAAAGTCATGTGGCTTAAAAAACCCACTGAGGAATTAAGTAATTTGTTGCTTTAATTCTTAGGGAACGGGAAACTGTTTTCTAAGGGTTTTGATTGGCTGCAAGGGGATGCTCCACCTGGGATGAAGGGCAGTTTCTGGAAGATGTCATAAATTAGGATCAATCAGATCTGTCATCAATCAGCTCCGCTTGAAAAAGCAGCTCTGTCTTACTGTTATCGTGAAATTCCACGCTTACTGTGGCAATGACTCCAGATCAAATGTGCCCCGTTTATAAGCAATATGATTTTTTAAAGGCTCAGTACCACAAATTCACACTGAGAGTCAACACGCTGAGTTCATTCCTTCTCATGCATCATCACCAGCAACAAAGGTTCTGCAGGGCAAATTCCACCCCTCAGTGACACTATGCCAACCCAACTGTCTTCATCTTAAGCTATCAGAGACACCTGTGCCAACTACTATCCCCCAGCAGGCAAGATTGCACAGGTGTAGTTGCTTAACCCAGTAATCAGGTTAGAATAAACAATTCTGATGATGGTGCAAATGGAGGAATAGCATCCAGGTCACTCCCTTGTAGCTTTGTCAGTTCTGCAGGGTGAGCAGCACAAAAAAGCAGCATAAGATTATTTTAGTCATTATAGCCAGCAGATCTGACTCTGAACATGAGCTGGGAGCAGATCTGTGATAAGATGATGCCATTTTCACAGTCACCTTGCATAGTGGAACCCCATTTTGAGGACTCTGGGTTCTATTTGCTCCTTAACAGAAACTGGCAACTCCTAGTAGCATCAAAGGAGTTGCATGAACGAATCCTGTTGGAAAACAGATGCCCAAGGACCAGAAATATCTGAGTTTTTCCCGCCTGGGAACAGTTTAAATTAAACTTAGAACATGAGAATATTTCTAAGCCCATGCAAGAGTGTGTGCGTGCAAATGCTTGTGTGAGAGCAAGTGTGTCTGAGTGTGCACAGGTGTGAGAGTGGGCCTGCAGCTTGTGTTTCTGTTTGGCTATCCTGCCCTCATGGAGGCAGTTCTGGCTGTAATATTATTGCTTATGTTCTGTTTCCAAGACAATAAGCCCTCTGTTATGAAGGCAATGTCGTCCGTGAGCATGAACTTTTTACTAGGGCCCAGTGAGATCACTGTGATCTGAACTGTGTTAAGTGAGGAAACTTTTTCCCAGATAATTATCTGACCCCGTGAATTTGCAGGAGTGAAGTGCCCATAATAAAGGCAGTAGGAATACATTGTGTACACAAGTAGCAATTCATTTCCTCTTTTGAAAAAGGCACACAAATTAGCCTTTGGTGGTTGCGTTTGCATGTGTGTTCATGGGTGCAGGATAACCACTATGAACAGTGGACCATCCGCATTATCATCATTCCCTGCATCAAAGGTAATCACAGAAAAGCATCAGACAACACATAGCATCCACTGGTAAGAACCAGGCTAAGAGAAGATCCACTAGCTAAACGAGATAGAGGAAGAGCAACAGAGACCTAAGGAAAAGGCCTCCCTGTAATAGAAATAGAAAGCAGTCCTCTAATTCTTGTGATTAGAGCAGAAATGGGAAGTCAGGACTCCTGGATCCTATTCCTGACTCTACCACACACTCACTGCATGACCTTGGGCCAGTCACGTCCTCGCTCTGTCTCCAGTTTCCCACGTATAAAACTGGGAAAATAAAATACCCTACCTAACCCTACCAAGGGTTTTGAGGTGATTGTACTGAACGTGCTGTGGAAGCGTAAAGCATAATTGCAAAGCCATGGAAAAGAGAAAACGCTGAGCAGGAAGGGAAGAAAAAAAATAATCACATCACTAGAGAGTTGCAAAAGCAAAGATTCTTACTCCCTCTTGCTCCCTTGAAAGGAAGTTACTTGGTTTTGTACCAGAATGGTAAAGCTTTTGCTTTGTCTCCAGGGCGGGAGTTTCTCCTCAGGCATCTTCACACTCTGCTGCTTGAAACACTTCTTTGAGGTAAGTGCCTCCTCTCGTAAATGGCTGACAAAGGCGGCAGCACCTGTTCCCAGTTACCTTTGCTGGTCTCTTCACCGTTGCTGATCCCCTTCCGCTGATGTATGCACACGTGTAACTTGTTTATGTTTCTTACTTTGTATTACATGTTTCTTGGCATCATTTTAACCAGAGAGGCACACGGGTTGCTTTAGTCTCGCATTACTTGTTGATTTAGTTAGCAGCTCAATGAGCTTCTAAAAAGCGATAAAGGGAACTTTCATAGCTGTGTTCTGCTCTTTTCCTCTCACTTCCTTAGCCATTTCATCCTCGTTTTCAGAAACTCGCCCCATTCAAAGCATTTTAGCCTCAAGGGAGCCATAAATCAAGTAAAAGCTGGCAGCCGCAGTGGCCACTGACTACCTCAGGCAAGGCATTGTGTGGCCCTCTGTCGGAAGAAGAAGCCATAAACATGTGCCTGCTGCAGATGCTGTGAAGACAGACGTAGAAGCAGTAAAGGCATGGACCAAAAGCCTGCCAGACTGGCAGAGATCATCATGACTTATTTCTAAAGGCAGCCACAGCTGTGCTCAGCACCTCCCAAAATAGAAAGAAGATGTGATCCTTACAGAGGAGTTTACAAACTCAGAGCAGACGCCACAAGGGGCTGTGAAGTGTCATTGTTCTGCCAAACAACCTGGCAGTGCATGTGGTATCTGCAATGGAAGGAGCTAACAGCTGCTTTGTCCTGATCTCACAGAATTGGGACTATTTCTTTGTTCAAGGAGAAATCCCAAATCAAACCTTTATCCAGACAGGCCACAGTCAAAAAATTCAGACCTGGAAATGCAGCCCAGTCGATAGGCCATAGGGATTCCTCCTGCCAGCTCTGCAATTGACTTGCTTTGTGATTTTCAGAAAGTCACTGCAGCTCCGTGTGCCCCATATATAAAATGGGATTAGTGATGCTCACCCACGTTTGAGATCCTTGGATGGACAGTACTAAGTGAGTGCTAATTATTAGTCAGTCTGAATTTAGCCAAATCTCAGAGGTGGGATCAATTTAGGCCCATTGCTATTGTTAGATGACATTTTCCTGCTCTGTTCTTATTTGCTACTGCCTCTGCATGTCCGGGTACCACCTGAGACCAGACCAAACACAGAGAAAAATGGGACAAGAGCACAGCTCTTTGCCAGAGAAACAGGAGAACCTCTTACAAACGTCAGATACGCCAACCATATCACACACTGCTCCACAGAATGGCTGGGTCAGCTCAGAACACGAAAAGGCCAGTGCGAAAACATTTCCTAACCCAGTCCCAATACCTCAGAAACATTGATCCGTCCTTCCTGAAACGAGCAAGTTGTGGGATCATGAGTGCAAAGGTTCCGATATTTGCACCAATGGCAGCGGAAAGCGCTGTTCACGCAAGACAGGCACCTGTAGAGCCAGAGAAAGAAATAAGGTCCGTGTTACAGAGATGATTATCGGGAAATGAACTTGACATTGGAACAGACAGGAGTATCCATTGGAATGTACACAGGTTTATACATATGAAGGTATGTTCCTGGTAGAAAACTAAGACAAAATTGCTAAAAAAAAAAATAAAAAAAAATAAAAATCAGGGACCCAATAACCTGCATGCCAAACATCACCTCAATTATTTGCTCTTATTTCTGCATCCGTCAACAGTTTCATCTATTTAGACTGGAAGTTTGTTGGGGCAGGGAACAGTCAGTGGTGTAGCCAGGTGGAGGGAACAGGGGGAGAATAAAAAAAAAAGAAGGCGTCACCCACTGCGGCCCTTTTACTGATGAGGCGGTGCTTTTATTCACCCAGAGGCGCTCCGAGTCTTCGGCGGCACCTCGGCGGCAGGACCTTCACTCGCGCCGCAGGTCTTCAGTGGCATTTCCTTCAGTGCCGCCAAAGACCCAGAGTGAGGCTGGGTGAGTAAAAATTAAAAAGGTGCCAAGATGCTCAGTGGGGGAGCGGCCGGGATTTTGCCCCTCATGCTCTAAAATATAGCCAGTCTTTACATGACTTATTAATACAAGCTGAAGCATCTTTTACAACAGGACATAAGGTACAAGAAAAAACAATACAGTGCAATCTTGACTGAATTTAAACCTCAATGGTATCTACAAACAAGCCAGGTTTGAAGAAAATTGGCTCAATTGTTTTCAAAAATTGGAAATATTTAAAGTCATCAACTGTAAGCATTTCTATTTGGCCTTTTTCACTCCAATTCAAACCTGGAGCACGTTAGATCGCTTGGGGGCATAGCAAGTATCTGTGCTTGATGTCGGATGAGGCCAGTGGCGCAGGACATGGTTTTTGACATGGGTTGAGCCTGCCAGTCCAGGAACTGGCTGAGTATTTACTACCTCCCACCTCCTAATCTGCTGACAATGAGCTGTGTGGCTCATAACAATTGTTGATATTTGCAATAAAGCTTCCTTTGATCTCAGAAGCAGCTCTCCTACGTGACAGGCCATTTCTTAGAGCAGGTCTATTCTAGGAAATTAGGTTGTTATAACTACATTGCTCAGGGATGTGAGCACCCCTGAGTGACACAGTCAAACCAAACTCCCCCACCCTTAGACAGTGGCTAAGTTGACAGGAGGATTTTCCCCTTGCCCTAGCTACCACCTCTTGGGGAGGTGGTGTACCTACGCGACAGAACTCCTCCAGTCAGCGCGGGCAGTATCTTCATCAACGTGCTATAGCGGCGCCGCTACAGCATTTTATGTGTAGACAAGCCCTCGGTAACTGTCCATGGTCAGCATATCGCATGGTTTCCAGGGATCTTTAAATCACCCAAAGACATGGATTGTGTAACTGAAAGGGGGATATGCACCCCTGTTCGTGCACTGGACAGACAGCCAATACTCTGTTATTTTCTTTCTAAAGTTACTGTCACTAAAATGCATATTTAATGGCTTCTTTTTACATCTGAGTTGTATTTTCCTTCTTAAGCATCTATAGTGATCTTAATAGCTAAGGATTGTTATTCTAATCATGAAAACATAAATCTGGGTAGCAATATCAAGTGCTGTGAGCTTATTTAATTATTCCTTTATTTGACCCATTTCCGTCTCCATTTTGGTTTGCCACACTCCTGCCCTCCCACTTTGGACCTGACCTTTAGCTTTCTGATCTGGGGTAGAAGGGGCTCTCTGCTTGGCTTAGCATGACTGAGGAGGATGGTCATTCTGATGATCAAGCCCAACAGTTTGGTTAGGCGCCTGTCATTGTAATGTGTGGTTTTCTTGCTGCTGCCTCAGCTCTACTCTGTCTCAGCTGGGAAGGGGCAAAGGTTGGACAGGGAGTCACAGACAAGTGACTTCTTGAAAGCTCATCCACAGTGAGTGCCTTGGCTCTTTTATGAGGAGAGTTTCTCACACAGTTGCTCCCTCGCCCCAGCACAGTCACCTCAGAAAGCAGTTTCCATTAAAATTAAAAAAAAAAAAAAAAGGGTCTCCTTTGCTTCTAAACCAGGAAGCATCCTTGCCCTACAGCATCTGGGAACCTCTCACTCTGAGAAAGGGTTTAGTCCCTCTCTGCTAGAAATGGGCCCCAAACCAGAACCATTTATCAGATTCCTCAGCCCTCCCTTGAACTTTGTGGGGACTTGCATTAATGGAGCCCAGATCCAAACCATCCCAGCTTTTAGGCTTGCAAAACAAGAACCCAGCTGATGAGGGTTAGCAAAATCACTCCACCCCTACAGACTGACTCCATTCGATGATGTACTACACAGCTGGACATTCCACCTGTGAGAAACAGCAGAGTTCAGCACTCTGCATCGTCCATAACCCAGAGAAGGAAAACCATTCCTCACACTGCTGTGAAGCCAGAAGGGACAGATTATCCTCCACTCCCGAAGTTTGGCAATGGGCACTGAGCCATTTCTAGGTCTGTCTCATTCAGGGGCTAATTGGTGAGCTCTCTTCCAGCATGCCTGAATCATGTCCCTGGTGCCCTCAGACAGCAGCGCAAGGCAGTGTAGATTTTATGGACGACACACTTTTAGCACTTTGCCTTTAAGAATTAGTCACTTGCGCCATGTCTGACCCCTGGTGTAATTTCCTGTTAGAAAGGGATGAGGGCAGAGTAGACTTATTGCCTCATCCAGTTCAAATCTCCACTCCCAGGTAAGATTAGGAGCAGCAGGAGCTCCAGCCAGATCTCCTGAAGGGACATCCTTGTTCCAGCCAAACTGGTGGGAATTCAGGGAAGAGCAACAAGACTGCATAAGAGCCTTGAAGGACGGATTTACAAGGAGGGGAAGAGAAAGATCTCTAAAGTCCATTATGCTTGGCTAAGGGATGAGGAAGTGGGGACATCACTGTCTATAGGGATATGAAAGTACAGGGGAGAGCATGTAGTGTGGATTTGCCGATGGGCTATAACTGGGAGTAATGAGACCCATCTATCGAGGGACTCATATGAGCACTCTCTCTGTAGTGCCTGAACTGAATTTAAAGGCAAAATGTAGGCTGAATGCCAGGAAAATGACACGAAAGCCAAGCCTATTAGACTATGGAAGAGTCTCCCAAAGGAGTGGGAGAAGCCCCATTACCTGGGACTTGAAAGCTAGGCTGGACAAAGCAATGCTGAACAGAAAAGATGACAACCCTGCTTGGACACTCCCTGGCCCCTGGCAGCAGGATAAAGCAGGCAGGGCTAACAGAGCATTTCCAGCTCTAACTTCTACCATTCTGGAGCCAGCTGTCCAATCCCTGGCAGTAGGAGCTGCTTTCCAAGCAGAGCAGTTCAGGCCTGCCTTTCATTAGCTGGTCTTTGGCACGGTAGTCACAGTCTCCCATGTCCTACACGTTTCACTTTGGTTGTGCGAGGTTTCGGTTTGTCTGTTCCCACTGAGATATCTATAAACACTTCAGAAATTTTAACAAACCCCAGCCAGCCGTGTTCTACCTCAAGGGCTTCCGGGGGAAAGGCTGCTGTGGGGAACACGCTGCTGTACTGCTCAGCCATCTCAAGAGCAGATTGAGAACCAAGTGGCACCTGTGTCTACAGTCTGCCCTTCCTGAGGCAACTGACAGAGCCTGCACTCGCCTGCTAAGATCTTTTCCTGTGAAGCTGAAAGGAGCTCAGAGCTTTGTGGGGCTTCTCTGGCCTGATCTTAGGGGAAGAAGACACAGCAAACAAGCCATCTCTAGTAGAAACATTTTCTCCCTGCACGTCTGAAAAACAAGCTGAACAGCAAACCCCAGCCTAGGTCCCTTCACACCACTCCTGTGCTCTCCTGGCACAACCACCCTGTCCCTTTCCCCACACCTCTTGCTGCCCCATCCCCCTTTGTCTTCCTTTTGAGAGTCTACAACAGAACACATCCCTGCCCTGTCTTAGCAGTTTATGGAGGGAAAGGCTTCTGAGTCTCCTATAGATATCTGGAGCTGCTTTATAGGGAACTCCGGAGCACTTTCTTCTCTCCCTTCCCCCCAGCTGCCTGTGAGTAAGGATGGAATTGAGCTCACACTTGCAGGATCATGCAGCTTGGGGGCACCAGCAGGTCAAGCTTCTTTCAGACACACTTATTCTCTGCTAAGGCAGATAAATCTCGGTGCTCTTGGAAAAGTTTCCACATGATGGGGATCTCTCGGTTTCTCTCTGTTGCTGATGACCCTGAAAGGTCAAACTGCCAGCATCAAGCCAGAACCTCCCCCAGTACATGACTGAAAATCTTATTCCTCTTCTGTTTTAATCCGCTGTGCTGCCCCACACGCATTTGGCCGATGTCCATCTTGGTGGCACAATACAACTCAGAGTTCTGTAATCTGGCATGGCACACTAGGTGTCCTGGGAGGAATCCTGTCTTCCTGGGGTGTGCATCAGCTGTGGCACTCGAGAGGTTAATAAAGAAACCCATTCCACTATGTACTGAGACAGCAGGCTCCATTGGAGGGGGTGGGGGGAAGAACCAGGGGCCTGGATCTGGGATGCTGGTGGGGAGGGAAAGTGGGAAAGGAGGGAGAGGGTGTCTTACAATTGGTGAGCACTGCAGTTGTAGAATTTGAACTTGGTGCTGATGAACATCTTGCCTGTCTCCTTGGATTTCAGCTGGAGCTCCAACCTGAACCAGTCTGGAAAGAGAGGAGGGGAGGGTGATTACACCAGAAATAACAGCGATTGCAATGGATGAGGTACTGGTTCTCTCTCAAGACAGGTCTGACGATTCGCTGAGCCCCCCCCCCCCACACTTCTAGTGTGGTGTGGAGAAAATCCAAGCACCTCTGGTCCCACTGGTGCACGAGGACACCATGCTGCACCGGGTCTCTGAAAGCTAAGGGTCTCTGAGCAGCCAATAATGCACACACTGTGTATCCTCTGGGGACTTCAATGGAACATGCCGTGCTGGTCCATGGCTGGCCAGTGGAAGCTGCTACAAGAGCATGACACAGCCTCTCCCAGAGCCCCTGGGAAGCTGTGCCAACTGGTGCCATGAACCACCCCCCACAGTCAAATCACACCTAATGAGGTGGGAAAACACACTAGAGACATAGGGTTCACACTCCACCTTAGGTCACAAGTGAAATGAATGTGGCGGTCTCATCACATTCCCTAGAGGAGGTTTCTCTTCAGCATAAACTAACAACAGGACTGGGGACAGTTCACAGTCTATCCTGAAATGCAGCCCAGGATGGGGTGTTGCAGGCAAGGACTGGAGGGCATTAACAGAGCTAAGTAAGAGGCTCACCATTGGAATAATCAAGAATAAATTGCACTAGCTGAGCTGTGCAAGGGAAGTTTGCTCTTCACTTTCCTAGCTCTCTCCAAGCCCCTAACTTTCATGAGCACTCAAATTCATCATAACATAGTACATATAGGAAAATATCAGCAGGAAAGCACAGATGACACCTGGAAGCACGCCAAGGAGAAAATGAGTTTAAAACAAGTAGCATTCTGGTTCTGGAGACAGAGAGAGGCGGGGGGAGGGGGAAGGGGAATATAACAGCGTGACATTAATGAAGAAACAACCCAAAGATCAAAACCAAAAAATAGAAACCTCATCCACCTACTCACAGCAACTGAGTCAGGCCTGAGTGCAGCAACCCCCACACTTTCACCTCCCACATCTGCCTAGCATGAAGGGTGAGTTCCCTGGTGGGATGAGAGACAAGAAGGTAACTGGCTTGAAGATTCACCAGTTATTGGGGTTTCTTGGGCACAGCCTATATCCTGAGGATCTGGGTTGTTACTGGACAGCCACCTCCAGCCCCATTCCTGGATGGTTTGTCATCCCGCACAGCATCAAAGGGGTTCAGGCAGGATTGACACACAGCCCAGCTGTGGTCTGCTCTGGCAGCTAGATCTAGCCCTACTCAGCACTTGCTGGCTCCTCTCCCCCATAAGGTGAATGCACAGGCGAAACACAAGGCCATCAGGCAGTGGCAGCTCCAGGCACCAGCACTCCAAGCATGTGCCTGGGGCGGCAAGCCGCGGAGGGAGCCCAGCCAGTCCCCACAAGGCTGTCAGTCAGGCTGCCTTCGGCACTTGCCTGAGAGAGGTTCGCCGGTCCTGCGGTTTTGGTGGCAATTTGGCGGTGGGTACACCGAAGCCGTGAGACCAGCAGACCTCCCGCAGGCATGCCGCCGAATCCACGGGACCGGGGACCTCCTGCAGGCAAGCCACAGTAGGGAGCCTGACTGCCGTGTTTGGGGTGGCAAAATAGCTAGAGCCGCCCCTGCCACCAGGCAATACTCCAATCATGAAATCAGCTCACCTTGGTCCACAGGAATGGCAGGGACATCTTTAGGGGCCGGTGAAACGCAGACAACCTGGCTGCCGGAAACTTGGCCTTCCACCTCAGTGAGGTTTCCAAACAAACAGATGATTCCAGCTGACAGGTCTGGAGCATCACTCACCAGCAGGCTGAGCTGGAACAAGGGAAAAGGCGAGAAAAAAAAATACAGCCAAGATCCCATTAGCTGTCAGAACTACCCAGAGTTCCCTTTAGATTTTCAGCACCTGCTGCTTCTCTGTGGAGCATCAACCAACCCTATGCAGAGAAAAAGACCAGACATGTGGCACGCAGCCACTCCTTTCGCTGTAACCAGAGGAGGAAAGGTGGATAGTGTTGCAATGTTTTTCTCCACTGATATATGATGGTCATACAGTCCCCTCTTTAGCCAGTCCCTGGGAAAAGGGTGGCCCATGTTCTGGGACCTGCCTGCCCCAGTGCAGCACCTGAAACAGAGCAGGTGGGGAGGGTGAGCAGTTGCTTAGAAAGGAACAGCTGGGAGCGTATGGGCAGCTAGATCCTCCCAGAGGGACAAGTAATGGTAGGGAAAAGAGAACTTTTCCTTCAATGGTTAACGGAGGCTGGCAGTTGCTCAGTGAAAATGTGGGCACCGGGGCCAGATTTGGGAATGTGGGTGTCTGTGTGACCTCTGACTCCTAAGGAATTGGAATATCCCTTCCCTTACCAACCTCTTCATGAACCTGAACTCCATGTTCATGGAAAGTATTCGTAGAGAAAAAAAATGGCTCTGTCATTATGATTCTGAGCCTGTGTGTCTGGAGCACTGTCTGTCACAACTGAGCTACCCTTGCCCACGGGATTGAGGGCCTGCGCGCAGAACCGCCTGCCACCTGTACCTACCGGAAGGCTGTGCTCAGACACAGAGATGCTGCTGGGCTGCACGGTGACACTCATACACTGGTTGATGCTGGCTGCAAATCGGTACGGCTCATCTGCTCGCTCGCACTTGTCCTTCCGGGAGCACCTGATACACACACAAGCGTCAGCGCAAAGGGACACCTGATGAACTTATCTCTATCTGTCAAACAGCAGGGGGTGCCACTGCTGGTCAGGACTGTGGTGCATCAGCAGAGCTGTCGGAGCAGAGCCCAGCATTGGCTGGATAAGTGCAGCAACAGGGGATAATAATGACCAGGACTGAAGTACATCAACAGAGCTCTGTGCACAGATTCCAGGGCCAGTATAGCATCATAGATTATTAGGGTTGGAAGGGACCTCAGGAGATAATCTAATCCAACCCCCTGCTCAAAGCAGGACCAATCTCCAAATCCCTAACTGGCCCCCTCAAGGATTAAGGTACCTAAGATAATTATTTGTCTGAATATGTTTTGTTAGGCTTTTTGTTTCCAAAAGCTGTGTTGTCTTTCAGTAAAATACAATGCAGAAATGTGTTTAGTCAATAGCAGATCTCTTAAAATCACCACCATTCTCTAGACTAAGATGTAACAATCCATTCAGTAACAACACTTTCTCAAGATTAATCTGTAAACCAAAATCTCTGTTTACCCAACAGAAGGATTATGTCAGGTGTCAAGCAGGTTTTTTTCCCTTCTTTCATATTACTATTGAGTAGGTATAGGATCCCAAAGATGTAAGATGAAGAAGAGGAAATTCACTGAACGAAAACAAAATTCAGATAACTAAGCAGTCAGTCTTATATTCATGGAAAGGAGTAAATGCAACTTTATCAGGTGCAGAAGCTGCAGATCAGAAAAGAAATGCACTAGCAGACACATTTGGGTTAGGGAAGAGCACTGAGCCCTGGGATGAAAAGAGCATTGGGTGCTGCTAGGAGATGTGCACAGTCCTACCCAACCTGTGCCTGATTTTAGCAGTGTTGTGCACCCACAGCTCCCAAGGACTTCAGGTGGATCTCTGGGAACTCAGCATTTCTGAAAACTAGGTCCAGTATATCTGGCTCAGATCAGCACTCTGAGATCCTCATTTCAGTCAACAACAAACTCACAATCCACGTGCTACCTTAAATAAAAAGCAATAAAAGGCGTTCACAAGACAGCACCTGCACTTTAATTAAAAGAAAAACACGCGGCTAATAAATCTTCTCTTACAAAGCCAAGGGTCTTGAAGAGCTGGAAGCAGTAATTTCTTATCCTGAGGCTGGAGACACTAGAGTTAAGTTTAGTTGTCATGCTCAAATCTCTCTGACTCTCCCCACCCTCCTTCCGCCTTGCAAAGAAACCATTAAGTGTGCCAAGCTGAATGATGAGTGCTGCTGCTGGAGCGCCAGCCGCGCTGTGTGCTCATCACCGAAGCCATTTCACTGAGGAGAACCTCAGTGTAGACTGAAATTCTGATTCACAATCAGAGCTGCTCTGCGAATCAGGAGAGGTGAAGTAAAAAGGGCTAATCAGTTTCCACCTCATGACTTTGCCCCATGATTGGAAATTAAGGAGCCATTCAACAAAAGAGAGGACTGAAAATGCTACCGTGCAGTATGTGGAGTCAAGCTGTGACCCTCCCTGCAGCTATAAAGCACGTTTATTACGGCCCTGCTTAGGGACCAATCCAGGTTGGTGCCCCATTGTGCTAGGCACTGTACAAACACAGGAGGGTAGTGAGTCAGAGGCTGCAGCTGGATTTTTAAAAGAGCCAGATAATTTTATGACCATCTGTATAATTGCAGTTACATAAGCTAATATAAAGGGGCCAGCTACAGCCAACGGTGGTGATGTGGACACTGGTCCACTAGGAACCAGATAGAGACTCACCAACTTATTTTACACAGAACAATTACCATTAAAATAAGCATTACCAGCTGTCACTGCATAGTGGTATCAGAGAAGTAGTACAGTGCTTTTCTATCCTATGGTATACGAGAAAAGCAGTCTTTCAGATTCCACTATATAGTAGTGGCTGACATATGTTGAATTTTATTGGTGTCAACAAACAGTCATTAAATTATATCAACTTTCACTTACTGTTAACCTCAGAATGCTATTACCAGTCGCCTGAGACCCCTGTTCAAGTGCTTCTCTAAAGAACCCATTTGAATGTATTTGTTACTTTAAGCAGTAAAGTGCTCTTCTCCCACTTAGGACTGGAGTCAGTGGAACGAATACTCAACACAAAAGCAGGTGTTGCTGTTTTGTTTTCCTTGTGGCAGGGCTGGATGCAATCTTAGGCAAACATCTACATTAGCAGACATACTGACTGTTCCACAAAGAGTCTTAATCTCCCCGTAACAAACCTCTCCTAAATGAGGTGACAAGAGCCTTGCAAAACTGGGACTCAAAAAAAAAAAAAAAAAAAAAAAAAAAAAAAAGGGGAGCTATATTCATTGCTGAAAGGCCGTTTGCTTCTGAATAAGAAAAGCACCGAGGTTACCACTTTCCCTTTCCATACCTGACAATTGATGTAGCTGTCCTCCTCCCCCACTTTCTCTTTTTTGGAATATAATAATGGATCTAAATATGAATGCTGCTAAGGAAAAGAATTATTGAGGTTTAAGTGAATCTGTAAGATAGCTTGAAAGTGAGCTCTTGACTGGAGCCTTTATCTCATTGACTCACTGGAATGGCTCTTTTTTTATCATACTATTTATGGCAACAGCCCTAACAGAGATAAATAGGTCTGTAGACAATAACATACATGCAGAGAGCAGCATATAGAGAGCGCCTTTCAGGTTGCAAATTCCACTGGACCAAGGATACTCAATCTCCTTGAGGCCTCTACCTACCTCCCAAAGAGCAGAATTGCTGGAGTAGCATTAGTAAAATTAACCTCTCTGTCTTGAGTATAAAGTAAAAGCGAATGAATGAAGATCACACCCCAAGCTGGATCTTGGGAATACTGTACATGAGGCAGGTTGCTCATTCTTTTGGATGGTGGTGAACCAAGGGATCCTGCAAAATGAAACCTACTTTTCCCTTGGCCATTTCTTGTAGGGATTTTTGGAATCTCATGTTATGTCCCAGACTCCTGGAAGGCTTCTTCAATCAAGATGCAAAACAGTGTGCGCTGTGTCCTTCTCCAGTGGGAAATCCGCTACCCTGCTACTTCTACCATCTAATGGATTTATACCCTTTGATCAAATGTTAGTGGCCTGTGCCGTGGTGCTGAAAATCGGTCCATAAAAAAATTAAAACCACAATTAATTGGCAGCCTAAAAGGTCTTCAGGCCAGAGGTTGTCTTCCTATTCAGCCCTGCAGTGCAAGTGGCAGTCTGCAGTAGCAAGTCTTAGATCCCCGGTCTACACACTCGGGCTCATGCTATGGCGCTCCTCATAGCTGCGTAGACATTCGGGCTTGGGCTGCAGCTCAGACTCTGAAGCCTAAAAGACAGGGATGGGCTTCACAGCCACAATACCTACCCAGCTGTTTTTGGCACTGCACCATGAGTCCTGTGAGCCTGAGTATGACAACCTGAGCTGTGAGACCTGTTGCCGTGGGCGGCACGCATGTACCCTGACACGTTTTGGGTGCTACTGTAATGTAATGAACAATTGGTAAAGGCGAAAACCTGCATTGAAATGCTTACTTATGAACTACAATGTGAAATCAGACTCAGCTAATTCCCAGTACGCCTCCACTGTATGTTTGCCCAGAGCACAATCTCTTCTTTTGCAATATTAAATTCCAGGTCTTCCCCTTGCTTCTTTCATTCCTACCCCAACCTGCCTCCCAAGACCTCTGTAGGGGATTAAGTGGATGCAGAAGCTGTTAGTTCAGCTCATTTCACCCTTTTGGCTTTGATTTTAGTTCCTTGGTCTTATGGGCTTGTACAGGTGAATGTATGTAAAGGCACCTCCCCTAACACAATGTAGCTCTTTGTCGTCCTCTAGATGGAATATAGAGAATTGTGGTTCTGCTGCTGTGTGTGACCTAACATATCTGACCCTTTAGCTCAAACACAAGCAGCTCCTGCTTTTAGATCCGGAGATCATGGGTTTAATCCCCACAAACAATTTAACCAGGGGCATCATTACACTTAGATTATACATTTACAAATGCCCAGTGCCAAGAACAAAGGGGCACCAATCCCTGACTGGGACCTCTAGGCACAACTGCAATAGTAATATTAAATAATAAACAACACTAATAACAATATGCTGTAGTCACTCAGAAATCAATGACAGCAGTAGGGATAGAACTCAGATCCTCCTAGTCACTTAGGAGTTTTATGGCAACAGTGGATACAACTGAGATCCTCCTCACTAAAATGGGTAGTATAGAGCCTATGACACACACTCCTGATTCCATCCAGCAGAGGTCAGTGGTGTCTGTGTGTGTCTGTCTTTCACTGGCACACCAGTTCATGACATTGTTACGATTTCAAGATCCAAAAGCTTTAGTTGCCTTGGTAATCACTCAAAAGTTCTGGCTAAGCACCCACAAGTTCGGATTCTGATCTGAGCATCCCCAGTCTGCAAAACTGTCCATAAATCCCACATGGATAAACTGTTTCATAGGATCCCTAGCGCATCATCCCTGCTTCTGGCTGGGCCGGGAATACAGCATTATGACAAAGAACTTCTGCAGCTGTTTTGATATTTCTCTCACCATCCAGGACCCAGAAATGCAGAAGCAGACTCAAAACAGAAAAAAGGTGAGAAAAGCGGCTGGAATCCTGGACCAAGGCTCTCGGTTCTTACTGTATCTGAACTGGCTCAGGTATCCTTCATGGCCACTTTACTGTCACAAGGGCTTTATTTTGTCTCTCCCTCGGCACTCTGCCTCTATCTCAGTTTCAATTTCCCCAGCCCCCTAAACTCCCTCTTTTGTGTGTCTTTTTGTCAACCCTCTGTGAATGCAGCGTGAGCAGCACATCCTGACCTGTGACCTCCCCAACAAACACAGAAGCAGCTGGCCCATCTGGCAGGAGTGAAATGTAAAAATTAGAGGCAAGAGATGACAAATGAAACACAAACACGCCAGCATTGAGGGCTTCCAAACAAATATGACAGCGGCTTCAGTAACAGCAAGATAAACTAAATTATTTACAGCTTCAGACAGGGGCTAAAAAATGATCATTGCTCTGCGCAGGCAGTGGGAAGGCAGAAAATCTCCAAGGAAGGGTCGGAAAATACCAGCAGGGAAGAAGGCATTGTAGTGGCCTGCGTACTGCAGGCTCTTGGCCACATTTAGCCCTCTAGCTCAATTCATGGTCTGGCTCCCCCAACCTTTCTGCTTTGCTCCCCTTTTATCTTACCTCTGTATGTGTAACACTCCATGCCCCTGGCCTGAGTTCTCTTCTTACAAGCTACCAGTCCCTATGTTGGGCAAGGGGAAGTCATGTAATGGTTCAGGAAGGGGGACTGAGAGCATGAACTCCTGGGTTTTGCCTGTCCTGCCACTGATGTTCTGTGTGACCTTGAGCAAGTCATCATCATCGTTTGTATTCAGTAGCACCTGGAGGCTCAAACTGAGATCAAGGTCCTATTGTGCAAGGTGCTGTACATGCCGTGAGAGACAGCCCCAAAAGGCTTACAATTGACATAATCATGACAGCCACAGTGCGGCAGAAATGAAGTCTCTTCATGCCCTAGTTTTCTTCTCTGCAAAATAAAGATAACAATCCTTACTTTCCCCTCCCTGGTGGGTTGTGAGACTTAATTAATTAGTATCAGAGGGGTAGCTGTGTTAGTCTGGATCTGTAAAAGCAACGAAGAGTCCTGTGGCACCTTATATCTGTTAGTCTATAAAGTGCCACAGGACTCTTTGCTGCTTTTACTTAACTAGTATTGCAAAGGGCATAGTGATCCTTTCACCTTCCAGCTCTAATCACTAGACAAAGTGAGACTTGTAGTGGGAGGGTATAAACAAAAAGAGCCATAGCTCAAGCAGCAACTAGACAGACAACAACCTGACTGGGAAGCCCCCCTGGTAAGGTCCTCCACAACACATCCTGGTCCTGTCTGGTAACTGTGGAGCACCCAGAACGCTATAACCACTCTATAGGATTGATTTAAAAGATTTGTAGGTTCTGTGATATCGCCAACAATAGACAGAGTCAGTGAGGGGTTGGGCAGTCTGGTCTTAAAAGGGGGAAGCAATGAAGGAGGAGGAAATAGACAAGCTAAGGCCATTTCAGGAATTTGACCCAAGAGCGCTACATTCTTCACTGCTGTGCATTCATTTACACCCAGGCACAGGGAGTGCTGAGTGCTACCAAACCAGAGTGGTACTGTCTCACACTTGTTCTGCACAGGTCTAAGTAGCAGCAAGGTAGCATCAGGCCCTGTGACTACTGGTTATTCTCTTAAAGTTTCCCTGAATGCAGCAACTGAAATTAAACACATGGTTCCCCAGGTTGTGGGAGTGCAGATTCCCCTGTGCATACAGGTCTCTAATCCAGTCCAGATTTTGTATATAAGCCTTTACTGCTCTCCTTCTCGTGCCCTCTGAACACCTGCTGCTTCGGCATGTGGCCAAGTGTTATTGTGTGGGTCTCTGAACTCTGTTCCTCTGCCTCCGCCCCAATTTCCACCCATTTAATGGGAGCGCTTTGCTGGCTGGCACAGAGCCAAAGGGCTTTCAATTCCTTTCTACCAGTGTGCTCCAGGTTTCTCCCTTCAAGTGCGCACGCTGGGTCCCCCTTCCGCTTTAGCAAGTGAACACTATTGTCGCAGAGAGAGTGCACAAACACCGCCCGAATTCAGAGACCCAGTTTTCTGAAGCACCCGGAAAAATCTTTATTTCCTTTGTCTCCACTGACATGATTTAGACTGCTGGTCTCAAACCTAGCACAAAGCCCCAGCCTAACCCACAGTTTCATTGCTTTGCTGGGTTTGACCCACTGCCTGAAGCATTCCATTTTCTGACATTCCAAAGTAGTAGTTAAATAGCCTCCCCTTGCCACCCTTAAAGAGCCAAATCCTCTGCTCAGGTGCACAGGTGAAACCTTCCTGATGTCAATAAGGTCATATAAGCCACCCCACTATTAAAAACTCCCTCCAATTTGGAACAATTATGGATTTGGGTAAATAACAAGACTGTGTGAAACTAGGGGGCTTCCATTCCCATGAGTTTCAGTTCATGTGGTTTCATGCTCTTTGACATTCACTTCACATGCTGGATTTATTCCCCATCTCCTAAATCTAGGAAGTACATTTTCATTTTTAACAGGACTTCAGTGATATTCAGTAGCATTCACCTTGCAGCGCAAGGAATTCCCCTGTAGGAAAATAGTGATTGTAAAAGGCTGGTACTGTATTTGTTTTTGTGTTTGTTTTTTAATATCCACATACAAGAAGAGTTCAGGTTTTTAAATCTTCTCTTGCAATAATACCCATTAGTTCAAATCAAATGGCCGACAATGGACTTACATGTGGTGAAGAGTGCACCAGCCACAGTGAGGGTCCCCTGAGCTCAGACATTCCCCACAGGTTGTGTATTGCTCACAGGATTCAACAGGAACCCTGGACACCTGGAAAGGAAGTAAATAAACATGTTCATTGCATTTTCACTCCCCTTGTCTTCACAACAAACAAACAAAACAGCAGCAACTTTTATAGGGACTTTTCTCTGAGAACTGCAAAAGGATTCACAAACTTTACTTAAAGACTAACAAAATCCTTGTGGGGTAAATCAATATTATGAAATATTATACCCGTTTTACAGACAAGGAAACCAAAGCACAGAGGTGCTGAGTAGATTGCCCAAGGTTGCACAGCAAGTCAGTGGCAGAGCGAAGAACAGAACCCAGTACCCTGTTCTAACATGTTAGAGAAAGTGACACTCAGTTTTTCTTCCTACAGAAATGTACGGGTACGTACTCAACAGCTAGCCCAAGGTGAAGCACCTGCTGCAGAGACTATACTGCTATTTTTAGCGTGCTTGCTTGAGCAGACCTAGCATGTGTCTGTTCACTTGCAGTTGGAAGCACGCTCCCAGGTGCAGTGCAGATGTACCCTGTGTTTCACACAGGCTGCGGAAAAAGTTCTTTGCAGGAAGGTGAGGAGGAAACAAAATTCCCCAAGAGCACAGGGAACGGCAGTGCACATTTGAAGAGTAAATACTGCCATTTTGGTTTTGCTTTGATTTCATCCTTCAAATACTGTAATTGAATTTTGGGCCCCGTAATAATGTTTTCAGTGATGCATGGTTAGGATAAAATTGATCAAATTTCAAGCTTCTATCCCTAGGCTGGTAGCTACAGAGATTAGGAAGGAATTACTCCCAGTTATATAGCACTGAAAATTGGTGAGATGTATTATAAGGGTCTTCATCTACTTTAGCAGGATCAGGTATGGGTCCATACTGGCCCTGAAGGGCCAGTAGTCTGATCCAAGGGGATAAATCCTAGACTTCAGTGTTTCATAGGCCTCTTAATGGCCCTCGACACGGGGTTAAATTTCAGCCTGGGAGAGCTTGCTATGAGCACATCTGGATTTCATGAGACTCTCCGGGCAAGAACAGACGATTACTCTCGGATCCTCAGTAAAGTACTCTCAATACATAGCAGGACAAGCCATATTAAAACAAGTGGCTGTAACCCTGTGCAGTAACAATTCCATTTCTCAGGATCACTGACAAGACTTCTTCAGATAAGGGAGTAAAAGTTTCTCAAACCCAGACAATGGGGCTGCCTGGCCTGTCTCAGAGGGGCAGGGGAACAGGAGAGAAAAGAAAATGAAGAGGGAATGCCTCTGTCGGCAGGGTTTTACAAAATCACCAGGAACCTGGCCATCAGCAAGTAACTTCACACAGTAAACTTCTTGAACAGAAAAGGTACATTTACACTGGTGAGATGTTACAAGGTCCTGACCCACTTGTCATAGTACTGCCTACAAGACGAGGGCTTTAACTCCAGTGTCATCGCCAGATTCCAATCTGGAAATTATGCTTTGCCTCTTTTAATCCCCTCCCCGCAGTTTCAACGGGATGAGCTATCTCTCTCCACTTCCTGTACTAAAGCCATCGTATGGGCTTCCGCGTAGAGTTCAATAGCTATCGCGTTCCACACCAGAAGAAGGTGTGTTTCAGCAGCGGAACCATTGTCACAAGACAGATTGAGGGCGAGAGTTTAGTAGGATTCAGCACAAAGACTGGCCATTTATTTGGATCACCAGAATATCCAGTCTCAAAATCAAACTAACAAGAGATTGGGAAGGGACATAAGCTCTCCTGCATCCTAATTGCTAAGGAACAGGGCGAGAAGGAGACATTCCCTAGGGCAGGGAATTGCATCATTGCTTACTGTGAGGTTCTTTTACCTTTCTGTGAGGTGCTAACAATTATCAAAGACAGTATACTGGACTAGACTGACCTCCAGTCAAATCCAATACGGCAATTCATAGGAAGTGAGACTCATCTATATATTTTTAAAAAATCTCATATATAGTCTATGAAGTGCTGTGGGATCTGTCGGGGTGAAAGATGATGTGTAAATGTTTTTGTTAATAAATAATAATTATTATTATTACTACATATGTTGTATCAACAGCAGAGACACAAATATATCATTTACAATAAATAGCAACATACAGTCAAGCTTGCCTGGCAAAGAGGCCTAGTGGAGGGGGTGGTCAGGGCTTAGCCTGTGCAGACAGATTGCACAGCAGTCTGGGGTGAGCACATCAGAGCCTCTTGCTGGTTTGTGTTAGTGAAATCAGTCTGCTAACACACCAGCAAATGCTCTCTTTGGCAGCCGGAAGGCAGAGTTCTAGTCCAAGGAGCCAGTCCCAAAACCGCCCCCACGCGCACACTTGTTTGGAGGTGTAAACATGTGCTGAGATGGTCCAGGACAGGACGTAGACTGCTGGCTTCCATATGGCTCACAGAAACAAATCTTGGAGATACTGCTTGCAAGCTGGGATTGGCAAGACAGATTTCAGCAGGTCAGCAAACCAAGTGACACATGGCCTGTATAAGTCATAAGGTTTTGATTGAGTTGGGAAGCAGAATTACACCCTCATGAAGCCCCGTCCCCCTCCACTGAAGAGGTGGCTGTTTTTTACCGTAACCCTGCCAAATCTTCCCTTGCCAGGAGACCATACAAATGCACCCAGGAAGAGACCATACTGTGTTGTAACACACCATCTCCTCCTTGGAGGTGACTGTCCCAGCCCACTCTGTACCTGCCCCCAGTAGGCAGGATGCCTCAAGTACTGTTAGTTATTTAGATACCGAGCAATGGGTTTGGGTGGTAAAAGTCTATATGCCTGTTTCTCACCTGCTCTGCACCTTGTGCAGTCACGGACACCAGTGCAAACGGCCAGTGTAATTGAATACAGAATTCTGAGTTGGCAGCATTTTATGCTGATTTTGCACAGGGCTATATGGTGACACAAGGTACAGGGCAGGGGGGAACCACGTTCTGTGTGCCAGATTCATCACTATGTAACTTCAGTGTTACACCAGTGCAAGTTCCAATGATGTCATTAGAGTCACAGCAGCACATAACTGGAGTAACAAAATGGTGAATCAGGCCCAGAGAGTCCATGTCCATGGAGGATGTGTATTCTTGGCTGTAATTTTTAATGTCTGTGCCAGTGCTGAGGGTCAGAGTGAGGCATTTCATAACTTGAAATAAATACTAAAACCCACCACCACACCTACCTCTCTGCACCCCCTCTACCCCCCAAAAAACAACATCCCCCACACCAGCTCTTGGCTTCAGATTTTGGCTTGTAATACAAAGAAAAAAAAGATTGAAAGGCAAATATTCAAGGGAAAAGGAGCCCCTGTGGTAGAAATGAAAGTGAACAGAAAAAGGATCTTTTATGTTTAAAATGCTGCATGCTCAAGTAGGTGGGAGAAGAACATTTCTGATTCCTGTTCCAGTTCACCTCTCCCATGGCAATCGCTCTCTGCTGGGCTCTGGTGTATCCGTTACACTAACCAATGGGCTCCCTTCCGCTCTGCCATCCAAACAGAGCCCTTGTGCAGAGATAACTAAAGCCAAGTGTGCGGCCTCTTTCCTTGGGTTTCTGGCTCCTTGTGAGTGATTTCTGCAACTGGCTGAAATTAAAACAACTGTCTGCATTACATTCGCTCTGTCTGTCAAAACACAGCCTCGCTCTCAGCAGCTGGGAAGTCAGCGGCTGAAAAGAAGCAGTGTCTCTCTGAACAAAGGCCACTTTCACGCCAAGTGTTGTTGATATAGTAAGAACCCAGTTCCTCTCTAAACATGAAACCAATAGGGCTGCTTTTCTTCTTGTTTCCTGGGCCCTAATTAACAGTTTTAAAAAAATTATTATATATAAAATGTATGTTGCGCTAGAACACTACGGAGCCGTTTCGGCCTGGAATTAGCCAGTGCAGCAATTATGGAGGCCTTTTGGGTCAAATTCAGTGGTGATGTAAACCCTGCTGGAAGGTACACGCCGTTTGTAAGAGGCAAAGCTGTGCACAACATGCACCCGTTCGGGATCCGAAGGGCCTGCAAGGGACTAACTTACACACGGAGAAGGGCGATGTAGGAAAAGGAAACAATCGGAGGGTGTAAGGAGGACACAGAAGGTCTGGGTTCGGTTTCTGGCTCTACCATACGTTCTGTCTGTTCAAGTCTCTTCTTTTCTGCACCTCAGCTCCCCATCTGCAAAAGGGCAATAATGATGTTCTCTCTCTCCTCATTTGTCTGTCCGGACAACCTAGTCTGTAAGGGGCTCTCTCTCGTTAGTTGTCTGTACAGCTACTAGCACAATGGGGCCCTGATTTCACAGGACCAGTAACTGCTACTATAGCACAAATAGATGAGTACCCATCTCTTTCTCTCACTCTCTCTCTCACATATGCACACACAGACAGACATACCCCCTCACCCCTATGCGGTCTGCAACATTCCGAAGTTCAGACCTACTGTCAGAGGACACCACACCCATTGTGGTTATTCAGGTACTTATAAGGTTCCCATCACCACTAATGGATTAAAAATACCTATTCTGAACTTCTGTATGTTTTGGAGGCAAAAATTTGCCATTTGCTAGAATTTTCTTGTGACACACAAGGAAGCCTGGTGAAAATTCAAGGCAATAGTGTGCGCACTGGCTGTGAGCAAGCGGTTAAAATAAATGCTTTCTTTTCAGCCTCCCAAAGAAAGGGCAGGGAGAGAGAATGGGATTTTAAGAGCCATGAAACTGACCAGGAAACTAAGAATTTAATCTTATCTCAAAGTTGGAATCTGCCTCCCTCTCTCATTTAGGGTGCCAGAATGGGACACCGGTCCCTGCAAACATCCAAGTCTCCTGACGGCAACAGGGGAGCTGCTGTGAAAGGTTGTCTAGTGCTTGGTCAGCACTGGAGCAGAGGGAAACATAGGCCCATGTGCGTGAAAGAATGGTTGCCTCCATGACCAGGATTCTGTTCCCCACACTGGGGAGTTTCTGAGTACCTGTGAAGATAGAAAGTCAGATGGCTTCATGATTCAGAAGTGCTACAGTGGCACAGCTGTAGTGATGCAGTTGCGTCTTCACCAGGTGTGCTGTATCAACGCTCTATGCTGACAGGCGAAAGCTCTCCTGTCCTCATAGTAAAACCACCTCCGTGAGTAGCAGGAGCTCTGTTGGCAGGAGAAGCTCTCCCATCGACAGCGCTGTCCACACCAGTGCTTATGTCAGTGTAACTTATGTCGCTCAGCGGGGTGGCTTACTCACACCCCTGAGTGACGTCCTAAGTTATATCAACATAACTTGTACTGAAGACAAGCCCTAACCTTCTCCCCCTCTTCACTGGGGCTCTGTGCATTTGTTCTCCTGATACTATTTAATTTTATTCTCAGAATTCCCATCAGTCATTGATATGGCTGCTGCTGACATCATGTGGTACTTAATTAAACCAATTGTCATGGAACAACATGCAAGGGGGGAAGATTTTCCTTCCTTTCTTTTTTGTTTCATTTTGCAGTGGTAAAATGCTCTCCGACTCCCCAGACACCCTGGGCCAATACTGTTTTACAGGACCTGCTCTTATGAATCTACAATAAATTTAATTAGGCTCCTTTTCACATTTTTAAAGTGGTGTGTACTCTTACAGTGCTATAGAAATAATAAATACCAATAGCAATAATTATTACAGTAGCAATTGTATAATTAACTTTTGTCATGAATTTCACCTCTTTTTCTGCTTGTGGAACATCCGTGAGTAAATATCAATGCTGGCAAATGTATTTACTATTCAAAATTATTTGACAAATCTTTTCAAATTAGGTACTAATTCTGAATAGTTCATTGGTCAGATGGGACCACGTAGCCTGACCTGCACAACACAGGTGATAGAAGTTCAGCCAGTCATCCCTGCATTACACCCCACAACTTGTGTCTGATGGAAGTATATCCTTCAGAAAGAGATCTCAGCAAACTCTTCCACCTGCACTGGTTCACTATGATCACACCAATAAGTCATCTTTTATTGTTTCTGTTCCCTGATTGGAAGAGTGCATATACACTTCTGGAGTGAATTTCCTATTTGTACTCCACCACACAGCTTTAAAATAATTCCTTGCAAACAAACATTCATGCCCGAAACTGATAAAATAGGATGAAATAGCCAAGGAGACATTCACAGAAAGAAAACACAACAGGATTGTGAACACAGATGAAGCAAAATCATTCAAACGTTTGAGAGAATATTGGAGGAATGTTTTTTGCAACACTTGTCCCCATCATATATTTGCCCAGATCTCATAATTATAACACATAATCCACTATCCTTGTAATCTGAAATCCAAATACTAAGGATTCCAATGAACTGTATGTAGAGTTTGGTGAGTAAAAGCACCGAAATCCCATTAACAGCAGGCATTATCATGTATCCCTATCTCTAGAGCTCCATGTGGATACAAAATTACTATCCACATCTGACCTGCAAGAAAATGGTCTGCAGATACCCACAACCCCATCCCTGGCTGGGGATATAAAGCGGATATCCGTGGATTTGCAGGGTTCTACCTATCTCATCACATGCAGTTCTGAAAGCTTATTTCCCTCTCAGAAGCTCTGACAGAAGAACTGGGATTCCCTTGCTCCTTACAAAAGTAGGGTGGAAATACTTGCTTGTGTTTTAATTGTTTTCAAAATGTTCTCTGCCAGGCTAATTATCATTATGAAACTGAAGTGTCTGTGCGCATGAAATGCCGCATTAGGGAGAGAAGATAAGGAACACCATGTTTCAGCCATGTAGCTGTCTGCAGGCTGAGGGAGAAACAACATGGATCGGAGTTGATTTAAAAAACGAAACAAAGAAACAATGAGATCAGACAGAAAAATGAAGGATTCAAATGAATGTAATTCACTGCCATGAAAGGATAGCAACATCCTGGCAAAAACTGAAAGAAAGCAGGAACATCAGTCATATAAAACGGACTGGCCCAGCTGGAAATAGCAATGCTTTGCAAGAGATGAAGGTTTGATTTCTGGGCCTGCTCTTGTTTCCCAAACTGGCAGGGGCTGGGAGAGAATGCCTTGAAGTTGATTAGTTTGTTTTCCCTCTCTCTCAGCCAGGGATCACTGAAAGACAGAAAAGACAGACAGAAGGCATTGTCTGAAAGATAAAAATAGATGAAGAGAAAAGGCAGGAGAGAGAGAAAGAGCAAGTGGGAGAATCAGAAGGAATGAAAAAGAGAGAATGGAAAAAGGAAAGAGAAAAACACACGAGAGCAAGTGACTGATGGAACCTAAGTATGTAAGTGCCTCTTCCTCGGCGGACCACAGTGCTAGCTATTGACACTCAGTGAAAGCATCATTTTTAGAAGCATAACTGCCTGTGTCCATGGTGGTCAAATATCATTTTAACACAGCGATTGTTTTCTGACAATTGGAGCAAAGGAGCTGCACTGCTGTGCCTCCCCGAGCCTCCAAGTATGCTTATTAGCACATTCACTTCCACCTGTCCCCGCATGCGGACCAGTCACTCTCTGACAGAGACGAGCTGACAGGTTCGGGGGCAAAGTGGGAGCTCACACAACAAGCAGCTCTTCTCCGCAGTGAACGCAGAGAGGGCGGGCAGGAATGCAGGCATCAAAAGAATGGCTTCTTCAGATTTTATGGGCACAGGTGGCACGAGCGAGGAATGAAAGGCATTTCTAGCAGTAACCAGACACAGCAGAACTAATGAAGTCCAAAGCTGTTCACTTCACATATAGTGGTGAAGAGGCTGATTGACTGGCACCTGTCCACAATGAGCCAGTGGAAAGAACAGAAGGAGGGAAGCAGGGAAAAGACAGAGCTCCCTTATATGAGCTGCATCACATGTACTGAGCAGTGCCACAAACCCAGAGAACTTATTACTGTGGAGGAGATAAGTTTGAGCACCAAAATACCAGCTGAAGTTAATGGGAGCTGTAGCTACCCAGCACCCGTGAAACTCAGGCCAAAACAGCATGAGACTCCACGTAGTCCATCCCACCCCACCTTGAGCAAGTCACCTTATCACTGTAATATCTGATCGCTTTCCAGTTGTATATTAACCAATGTGACTAACATCTGTCACATGTGGTTTATTCTCTCTCACACCCTCTCCCCAAGAGCAGAATTGTGTGCTCAGAGGTAGGGGCGGCTTCAGGCCCCAGCACGCCAAGTGCATGCTTGGGGCGGCAAGCCGCGGGGGGCGCTCTGCTGGTCGCCGCGAAGGCGGCAGGCAGGTTGCCTTTGGTGGCATGCCTGCGGAGGATCCACTGGTCCCACGGCTTCAGTGGACCTCCCGCAGGCATGCCGCCGAATCTGTGGGACCAAGGACCTCCCGCAGGCAAGCCGCTGAAGGCAGCCTGCCTGCCATGCTTGGGGTGGCAAAACACCTAGAGCCGCCCCTGCACAGAGGAATGGTTGATTTTGGTAGGGTTTTGTTTTTTAAATGCCCATGCTGCTCTGTGTTTCTATAAGAGAAAGCAGGCCCAGACTGCAGCAGTGTGCCTGGCCCTGAGAGCAGAAGGTGGGGAGGTTTAGGATGGGCCTTAGTTCCTGGCAGAGTTGTTCCATGGTCTCAGACAGGCTGTCTCCTGCGCTGATGAGCTTTACCACGACAGTGGAAAGTTCCATTGTGCCTGAGGAGTGGAGCTGTTGACCATAGGCCTCACCTCAGAGAGTTATGCTCTTTTAGCAGTGGTCTTTGACAGAAACAGGCTTAAATTTTCAGAAATGGAGACTAATTCTGGGTGCCTTGAGACCACCTGGGCTGATTTTCCATAAGTACTGAGTATTTGTCCTCACGCCAACTGACTTGAAAACGAGGCCTGAGGTGTCTGAAGCTGGGTGCCCCAATAAAATGAAAGCACCTAGAGTTGGCTGCCAGTTTTCCAAAATTTAGAACCTGATCCTACAACTGTAGAACATAATGCCCCAACTTCTTGCACAAAGGTGGGTTACTGAGCCCCACGCAGAAGTCTGCTGACTCCAACAAGGCTGTGTGAGGGAAATGGTCCAACTCCCACGGCAGGACTTAGCCACAGGCTTTAGTTTCTCCATCAGTCATTTCCCTCCTGTTGATAAAATGGGGTTAATACCCACCCCACATGGGTGCAGTGAGGATGGATCACTGTGTGCAAGTGCTACAAACATTACGCGCCACACCACAATCAGATGTATTAAGGATAATAGCTAAGAAGCCAACACTCACCTGGCATTTTCTCTCCTTTTCCAACGGGAGTCTCAGTGCAACAGCACACCCTACCCTCCCTTTACTACCTGTGCTCCTTTACTTGACACAGCAGCTCTGGCATTGAGTTTTTCACTTCTCTAATTAGGAACCTCGTTCCCAGTAATTAAATGATAAAAGACTCATTACTGCTTTCCTTGACTGTCTGACCTGTAACAAAATAAAAAAAAAAGAGACTTTCCAAATCCTCTAAAACACCCTTCCCCTGTTCCACAAGAACCTTAAAAATAAATAAAACAGTCTGGCTCCAACAAATAAATAAATGAATGAATAAATAAAGTAGAAGTTTCCACATTTTATGACTGCTACCAACACAAGCAGCTGACCTCTCTGACTAGGAGCCGGCCCATGGGGCATCCTGTAAGTATGCTGTATTGCCTGGAGACCCATTGCGGGTAGTGAAGTTCAAACAGAAAATCTATTTTTAATGACTTTGGGGAGTGCTGCGGAGATGCTGAGTAATTCAGTGTAATTAAAGCTATCTATCATTGAGCGAGTAGCAGCCGAAAGTTGACGAACTTTTCAATGAGATTTTTTTTCCCCCTTCATTCATAAAAACGCAGCCATGGCTCCAGCAGGAATCATAAAACAAAAAAAGATGGGAAGAGCTCTCACCAGGTCCAGCTGTTCATGCTTCAGGGTGCCAGCATGGGATGAAGCTGGTGAAAAATAAAGAACAAACCAAACTTTCCCCCAGTATTTGTGAAAAGTTTGACAAACTTTCTTTGATGCTTCTGCTACTGTCTCCTTCTCACCAGCCCTACTCAAATATTGAGGTTCTCTGGGATATATTTCCAAGGCCAAGCAAAAAGCTGGGTCAACATATCAGACTGAGAAGTACTTTGTGTTCCTCATTTTAGAGATGGGCTAGAACTAAAACCTCGGGTCCCACAAGCCTTAAACTTCGGGAAAATTCAGATCCAGAGTTGAATTTTGTGAATCAGGCCCAAATAATGCTGATTTTTAATGCAGAACCTGTCCCTCCCATGTAAAACTGACAACAGTCCACAAACTTCAAGGAAGGAAGGAGAAGCTACTCAGTGTGGTATATAGGGCAATAACTAGGACACATGAGAGTCAAGTGAAAAGGGTACATTTAGACAGGATAGCGGGAGAAATGTCCTTAGAGTGAGGTCTGTTACACTGTGGATTAGACTCCCAGGGTAAGCGCTAGGAAAATCAGCACCTAGGCCATTTTAAAATGAGACTGGAGAAAGCACTCACAAACACACTGCAGGGACCAATCTTTCTTGGGGATGTGATTTAATAAGTCTCCTTCCATCCCTCACATCCCTCATTGTGAATATCAGCATATTGCTTCTAGAGAGCAATCTTGGGTTACAAACAAAAGTTTAATTGTATCTTAATGCTCAGGAAAGCGAGGAGCTCATCTGCAATGGTCAGAGCTAGTCAAAGGGAGAGCAGATTCTCTTCTAACTGCCCCACTGCACCTCATTTGGAAGTGGAGTACAGACAGCTATTCCAGCCAGTAGTGGGCGCTCTTGCGGGGTCAAATCAAAGCATCTCCAGACCAAACCTGCAGCATCCCAGGGTGTTTTAGACCTCTCAATTTGTAGTACTGAACTACGATCTCTAGAGCACTCCTTACAATTCTCTCGCTTTCACACCCATCCTGCCTGGTTTGCAGCTATGTGTCCCGTGAGGAGGATCTGGAAAGCAGGAGACGATGTCAGAACCAGGAAAAAAACTCCCACAAAATGAACCTTTTATTTGGTAAACTCCAGGGAAAAGTATTATGGATGGAGAGGAGAATTGAACTGACTCAAGCCCCAGTGGAAAAATCCAAAGGGCAAAGTGGAAAGGTGACTCTCACACAGAGAGGTCTGTTTCTCCAAAAGGGGACTGTCAAAGTATGCACAAATCCACGCAAGCACCTGCTGCAACCACTGATTGTTTGCTCTGGTCCTTCATGAAAAGATTCTAAATCCGCCACGACTTTCCTGAAAGGAAAGCCAGGGAGACCACACAAAGTCACTGCAAGGAACCATCTGTGCCTCATCCTGGCTCCTGAGCATGTGTGCCAACGTCCGCAGGAACTACACAGCTATTTTTAATGCATCCTTTACATAATGGATGAGATGCAAAGTGAGCTCTCCAATGGATAAGACTTTGTGAAGGAACCTGCTCTACATGACATGTCAAACCTTCTGGACGGCTCTTCCACCAGCAGCTCTGGTGCTTTGTTACTTTGGAACAGACAATCACAACAAGAGCCTGGCACAGTTGCCAAACTCTGCCAAAGGTGCAGCATTTCAGAGCCAGAATCAGCGCTCATGCAGCCTATTCTTAAAGGCTCCACTAGTTGAAGAGAGTATAAGCTAAAACTCACAGTAATACCTGGATATTTTAAACCCACTATGTGCTTCTGTACAACCCCTCTTCTAAGGCTAGGGTTCCCATCTTGGAAGGGCAAGCCTTTTAGCTTCAGTAGACAATTAGTATGTGGTAAGAGTCCCATCCAGGAGGCCATTCAAATACCCTTCCCTTTTCAAAGCTGACTTTGCAAGGTAAGTTTTCAAACATCTATCCATCCAGCCTCTTACGCTGTCCCCATCTGAACAACAGACAAATAATACTCAAAAACGTGCAGATGTGTGCACAAAACAGCTAACTGCACATGCCAACATGTACAACCATGTGAAAAACATTTACTTGTGTGTACAAACATGAGTGCATGTGCAAACCACACATTTGTGTGCACAACTAGGTATTTTTCACATGTAACTGCCCATCGGCACTTGTAGCTGGCTGCTTTTGCACTTTGACAGCATGTTTTGTTGAGGCAATCACACCGTCACACATGCACACTCACTTTCCCCATGCATATTAGGCAACAGTGTCTGAGAACGTAGCCCTCGTTGTCAGTTCTAAGGCCCCAGCACCGCAGTGTGTTTCACTGTAACTGATAGAAGTGCATGTGCCCAGGAAGGGGACACATGAGGCGGGGGCTGCACTGACCGATATGAGAGAGCAGCCTTTAGAAAATAGAACCCTTTCTCCCCAACTCCTCCCAGCTTAGCAGAGAAAATGTTACCCAAACAATCTGAAAGGCTGTCAGAAATTGAATCAGCAGCTGTAATTTTTGGAGGGGAAGCTAGGAGGTAGGAGCAGAGGCCATATTTACAGACATTTCCATGACTACAAAGAGATTATTCAATTATAGTGTTAGCAGGAGAGAGCAGGAGTGTCCCTAAAACTCTGGTCCATGCAATCTTTCTGATGAGTCTCTGGGCTTGTCCGAATGCATAGTTAGTGCCCAGCAAGCTGGGTAATAAAGTATACAGTGCACTAGCTGGCTGCGTGGACCTTGCCACTGCACTCTTGAAGTTCTGGAGCGCACTTCGATCTACTGTGGTTAGAAACAGGAACAGATCAAAGCACTCCAAAACTTCTAGTGCCCGGTAGGAGGGTCCATGTGACACCTTAGTGCATGGCAGGCTAGTGTGCTATAGACTTACACCTCAGCTTGCTGTGCATTAAAAGCCCACCCCAGCTGTCCCGGGCTAATGGGCCGTTTGATTGCAGTGTAGACATTGAGGTCACCTGGGCTCTAGGACCCTGCAAGGTAAGAGGGTTCCAGAGTTCAGGCAGGCAAGCCCGAATGCCTACACTACAATTAAACCATCCCTTAGCCCGAGTCAGCTGGCACAGGCCAGCTGAGGGTTTTCAACTGCAGTGTAGACAAACCTTTTCTGGCCAGAGGAACCTTTCCAGGAAGAGCTGTATTTAAGTACCCCTGCCTTGCCAGCATGGCTTCTGCAGCTAGTAGAGGCAAAACTTCTCCCTGTGTATCTGTCTCTCTCCTTTGGATACTGAACCTTGGGCTCCCAGATGCAATAAAATACCTTATTGCTGCCATTAACATAGCCCTGCCAGACTCCCAAGAGAGGGCCTGAAAAACAGAATGGAGCATCTCTTGGGAAAGCAAGGGATAGAGACAGAATGATAGATCCCCAAACACGCCTTTAAATCTGGCTTTCAATCATACTTGTCTCAAACCAAAGGTTCTCTCATCAAACCAAGGCCCCAGCTGGCAGGGCTCTGGTTTGGGGTGGGCCCTGTCATGGCAGACAGAGCACAAATAGCTTCCTATGATTTACCACAACTCAAGTTAATCATTAGATCTGTGTGAGGTGTCAGAGCAAGATGTGCTGGAACAACAAGATACTAGAGGAAGCCTTTTTCCCTTCCCAGGGGAAATAGATGCTCGTGTAAACCTAGAGGAGGAAAAATTAGTTTTCATATCAAATAAGAGCTGCTCACAATCATTCACCCAACACTTCATCTATTCAACCTGCCAGCTCCTCCACTGCCCCGGGCAAGCAGTCCTGAGGCTCACAGGCTTCAGTGGGCAGGATGTGGTACAGACAAAGGGTACACCTGCATTGCATTTCCATGAATTCCCTGCCTCCCACTGTTCCGAGTGGGCTATGAACATGCCCTTAGTCATTACAGCTGAAGCGCTGCTGTAATGTATCTGACCGTTGGGCCCATCTAATTTGGTGTCCTTCCTCTTGCCATACTGCCTTGGGCCCATTAGATCTGTCTAGTCCAGCAACCCTGTTCAGGCTTTAGCTCAGAACCATGGAGCCCTTTCATGGTTTCAGTTATACACATGACATGTCCTACAGAGGATAGGCAAACATCCTTCCCACCACCAACATACAGATCTTCTCTTTGCAACAACACTATAAACATGAAAACATCACAGACAGTATTTTGAACATTTCAGACGG
This sequence comes from Gopherus flavomarginatus, assembly GCF_025201925.1. NCBI lineage: Eukaryota > Metazoa > Chordata > Testudines > Testudinidae > Gopherus > Gopherus flavomarginatus. Next base: position 12,425,639 of record NC_066621.1, on the reverse strand, counting down.
TGCACAGTCAGTCATTCTTATGGCCTTCAGCTGACAAAGGTTAGCCCACTGCAAGCCAGCATGAGTGTGTATGTGATGACCACTGATAGAAAATAGGCTGGCAGCATCAGGGAATCCCCCAGTGCTGTACATAGAGGTCTGCAGCTGGGAAGCTGATCCTCGGTAGAACAGAACCACCGTGCATCACATACATCTGGTACTCAGAAGCCTGAAGCTAGGCAGCAGAAGTTCATACGTGTGACACACATGACGTTAGGATGCATCTTTTTATATTCAGTTAAAAATAATCAAAGTATTTTCATCAATTAATTTCCACACATTTCTGGAGTCAGTGAAAGCAACAAAAATACATTTATCATAATTATGACAAGTCTGACCACAGATTGTGAGCATTACATACATATGTAGCCTCTATAAACACCATCCCCAACATCACTACGGCTGCTTAACTCGACTGTTGAAATCTCCCTTACAGTACACTGGGTTTGCCAGAGACACTGCCACATAAGCAGTCCTATGTGCCTTCCCCCCCGATAAAGACCAGTGCTGGGCTGACTCTTGTGTCATTACACCAGCAGTGGATCTGGCCCTGTGGCCAAATTTATTGGACCAAATAAAGTATATTTATTGACAAAGAAAGAAAGAGGGAGAGACACACAGAGAAGCTAATAACTTGGAATGAGATGTGAAAAATGGGATCTCAGCAAACAATGACAAAATTGTGTCAAAGTAAATCTACACCTATTCTCATCTTGAAAACCACCAGCTCTTGTGACCACATGAATCAGATCTCTCTCTTTGTATTCTAGGCTTTTCTCCCCAAAGCATAGGTGCTGCATTCCTTCTTTAGGAGAAGGCAGCATGCATTTCTAGAAGAATCTGGCAACTAGGTGTAATCTTTTTAAATGGAGACAGCTGATTACAGATTCCCAAACTCCTGCATAACAACTTCCCTCGTTTGTTGAGCTTATAATGTAGCAAGTTACAATATTCCCCAAGGGGGAAAAATAAAAACAGAACAGACCACACCACAAAAAATATCAGTGCTAAGAATAAGCACTTTGGCTTTTAATTCTGAAATTGTGTTTCAATGCCCTAAAATTACTGTCCGACTGCAAAACACCCCCCAAACAAAACAAAAATGCAAAGGGGGGATTTGCCTGTGAGTGGTTCTGCAGATAGAATGTCATGTTCATTTGATCAGTGATTAGTACTGCAGTTATCTCTCTCAAATCTTGGATAAATGGACCTCCATGGTGGCCCCAGACCCTACACTGGGCACAATTGGGGGGAGGGAGGAGGAGACGTATCTTAGTTGGTCCCCAAGAAGGTGTTTCAATTGAGTTACTCTCCATTTACATTAAATGAAGACGAGAGGCAAATCAGGACGATGGAGGGAAAATGTGGTTGCCTATGATGCTACCTTTACAGAGTCATTTTTCTGACTATGCCCCCAATCCTGTAGTGAGCTCCATCTGAATCGAATCCTTCCCCTGCGCAGAGTTCGTTTCAGGACTGCAGCCAAAGGCTCATTCATTTCCTAATACACTAAGTGCCTTCAATTCCGTGGATGCAAATGTGAATTCAGGGTGCTTGGCACCTTGCAATATTGGGCCCTTAGTGTTTTTAAGGGAATAGGCACAAGGCTGTGTTCCACAACTGGTGAAAGGGCAGGGTTAAGACAGATGGTCTGGAAATGGAATGGGAGGTCCTTTCTTCACTCTCCTCCCCCCGAAATGGCTGGGTATCAAATACGACAGCATCTCTTGGATTGCATTATTGCTTTTATTTGAAGTGGCTTTCCTATAACATTGCAACAACTAGCATGTTGTATAGTAAGACCACACACTCTGACATGGCCCCTCAGACAATAAGACTCCTCCATTGTGTGACACTGACTAGTCCCAAGCCTCAGAGGGACTAATTAATAAAGATAAAAGGGGAACACCTTTTCAAAATTTCCAGACTCTGGTGCGGATCCATCCAACATAGTAAACTTTGATCTCAGATCAATTCATGGCCTTTTTCATTTGGTGCTCTGACTTTTGCTGCCATGTACCTAAAACACATACCCAATGGCCATTTAAAAGTTTTAACAGGAGCTTAGAAAATGAATTAAGGTGAATAATTATCAAGTGTGTCTCTCTCACTCTCTTTGTGTGCAAGTGGCAAAAATAAGATTTTAAATAATTTTTGGAGCTAGAAGTGATGTAATTAGGTGTGCAGTGAACACTTACAATGGACTGGTGCTTATTAAAATTACTGTTTTAATCAGAACATTGCTGGAGAACCATTAAAAGCACAACAGTTTGATTCCCTGGAACTCTAATTAGACCTGGACTTCTTTCTACTCAAGGAAGCCACCTGAACTGAATCCAGCTCAGCCTTGTACTCAGCACTACAGGTGATACATTCTCATTTCCACGCCTGTTGGGAGGAAGCTTCAGTGCTGTTATGCAGTGACCTCAACAAAGCTTCCTTAATGTATCTCAGGCAGAGGAAGTTGAGATCTGTGCCAGAGAAAGTGCTTAGGCTGCTGAAGAGGCATCTGAAAAACAAGGGAGTGGGAAAGAACTGCCCTGAAATACAAAAGATCCCATCCTGCTTCCCCTAGGAGTGATTCAAATCAAAGATCCAGCTAAGGTATTTGCTTTAGTCTGCAGCGCAGTTTCTTTGGTAGGATTGCAAAGGTCACCTCCAGGAAAATGCATCTGTGGTTCTGTTGTCTCCTTCTGCGACCAGGGAGAGTCTCAGGCTGCTTTGAAGTATCTTCTTTACTTCTGTGCAATGCTTTGTGTTGCTATAGGCAGGGAAAGTCTACGTTTTTCTTAATTCTGTCTTCTAGCACTCCTGGCTTGGTGCCACTAGTGGCCACATTCTTTCTTGCACGGAATTTGGTGCATCGAAAAGGAACACGCCTCCATTTATCCTTAGAACACGTATTGCATGACCCACAGCAAGGCACTCCTCCCTCTCCCTGCCCTGCCCACATGCCTGTGGCCTGGAGGTTCATTTCTAGGGCCTTGTCTCCAATGGCATTTTAGCTACCCAGGTAGCAGCACTGGCAGAAACCCCTAGTGCAGACAGCTTACAGCAGTGCAGCTTACCCCAGCTTGAAACTAGGGTAAATCATGACTATCTCAAGAGTTTGTCCTGGTATAGCTGCTCTGGCACCTCAGTTTGCTGGGTAGACATCCTAGCCATAAGAACAGAGTCCAGTTTCCAAGTCTCATTCGTTAATAGCTTATGAGCTTCAGAGTTGCTGAGAGCTCGCAACTCCCATTGAGCTCAGCATGTTTGAATAGACAAACCCGATATTTATCTAGGAGAGGAAGGATGGTCCAACGGTTAGAGTACTAGCCTAGGGCTTAGGAATCTGCTCTTCTACAGATTTCCTGGGTGATCTAGGGCAAGTCACTTAGTCTCTCTCTGCCTCGATTCCCTATCTGCAAATTGGGAAAACAGCACTGCCCTACCTTATAGGGGCGTTGTGAGGACAAACACATTCAAAGATTAGAGAGAAAAGGCAGGGGAGGTAATATCTTTTATTGGACCAACTTCTGCTGGTGAGAGACAAGTTTCCAGGCTACATTGAGCTCTTCTTCATTCAAAGATTGGCAGGTGCCCAACTACTACTATGATGGAGGCCATATAGTATACATGAAAGATCGATCGAGCCCATTGGGAATTATCCCCCAGAGCACTTTATAAGCAACGGAGAAATTTTCAGAATAAGGGTTCTGATTCTCATTGACATGAAGGCCCCTTTGTACTGCTCCGGCGGTGCAAATGTATTCCCAATTTATGACCCCTTTACCCTGCCAGAGAGGTGTTAAGAGGCCTTAGTGTCAATGAAAATTGGGCACCGGGTGTCTAGAATTACGCATTGAAATTCATCCTGAAACACCTAAATCCAAGGACTTGCCTTCACGATGCATTAGTACCAGACAGGTGTGAATTCTAGCTTGCAGCAATGTGTCATGCACTAACGGGCCTGCGAGGACCCTGCTGGTATACACTGAAAGTTCCCTAGTGCTTGTTAACGTAGTACTGTGAAAATGGGACCATATCAATGCGCACTAGAGAATTTTCACTGTGTGCCAGCAGGATGCAAGCTGGCCCATTAGTGAGTGACACACTAGTTTGGACTACAATTCACACCCCACTAGTGCCAGCTTACACATTGTGTAGATAAGCCCTAACTGGCCTGATTTTCAGAGATTCTCAGCACCTGTGGCTCCCATTGGCTTAATCCATCCATTTCCCCCTAGGATTGCACAGCTGCACAGAATCACTCTTTCTATAAACCATAGGCTAGACAGCACCAGTATCTTCCCCTCAGCTCACCTAAAACTCCTGAGGTCCAGTTAAGGTGTTAAAAAGGATTGGGGCAGGTTACGATTAAATAGAGTAGTTTAAAATGACAGACTCCTAAAATGGGATTACAGTCTTAATGAAAACAGTAATGAATGAATGAGGCATCCAAACATTATCCATAAATATCAGACAAATAGATTAGATCCCTGGATACTGCATCTACAAACCTCATTAAAATGACTTCAGTTACTCTACATCAATAAATAACAAAGCTATATTTAATGTTAAAACAGATCCTCTCCCCGGACCCTCCCACTTCTTTTTGAAGTTGGGTTTCTTGATTTGGATGCTGCCACCCAAGGGGAAATAGTTCATTCAGAAACTGAAACACGCATCAGGGCTTCAAACCCCCTACCAAAAAACAACCAGCATTAAAAATCAATCATGTGTGCCAAGACACATTATTACAGCAGTCTAGTCGCACAAGCTGTGATTACTGTTATCAATACCCTCAGTTCAGCCTTTCCATTTCTGCGAGATAGCCCCACATGCACTGCCAAGTCACTTCAAATTTGACATGCACAGCATTCCCGTGAGCCCCTCCGGAGCTCACACTGCCTCCATATGCTGATTGTTAAAACTGCCCAGACACTTCCAGTTGCGTGTGGGGACAGTGGGATTAAACCCTATGCAAAACCAACCCTGATGAGTAGGAAGCTGGACAAATCTCCTCCTGGGTACGTCGACATTACATTATTGATGGTGAGGGTGGGGTGGGTAAAGGCAATATTGACAGCAAGACGTGCCAAGGGGAGGAGGCTTAACCTGCATACTGACACAGCACCAAACCCTTGTGGGTTTTAGCCAGCCATCTGGTCTGCTGGATCTCATGAGTGCTCCAGAGGGCACGATTATTCATGGCAGCACCGCCTCCTCCTTGGAAATGCTGCAAAGAGTGCTTTCCAGCTCTGCTGCCTTGGGACTAGGATCTTTGTGGATGTGGTAGCCCGGATGCTGAATAGAAGACACTGCTATGTGGTTAGGTTAACTCCAGCCCTAAAGGACACTAGTTGGTAGACAAATCTGGGCTACCTATCTGATACAGTAGAAGCGTGTGGTCTTTTAAATGCTGTATTAGGCACATGTGGTTATAACATCATTAATCCTTTGCACTCCCCCTATTACCCTGGAATCTGAAATTGCCTTACAAACAATGAAAAACCCTCTGTGGGCTAGGTAAGTATTAGCCTCCTTATTTTGCAGATGGAGAAACTGAGGAAGAGAAGGGTGAACTGGCTTGCCCAAGGGTGCAAAGTGAGTTGGTGCCAGAGGGGAACTCAAGTCCTAAGCCCCAGAACTGTGCTCCAGCCATTAGAGACAAGGCCTATTATATGGTACCAAACTGGTCTTTAGTAATCCAACTCATTTTCCTCAGCCAGGATGCATCCCACTGGGGAAATGAACAAGAATTGGTTGAACAGAACTCCTCGTAGCTTAATTTTAAATACAATGAAGTACCGAGGATTCATTAAGTGCTGATGGGGGAGGGGAAGGGAATGTATGTACTTTATAAATATAAATTAACTTTCCAGACAGGCAACAAGCCCAGTCCTTGTGCTTTCCCATCCGGAAACAATTGTTAAAGCAGACAAGTAAAAAGGGAAGACGCGTGGATGCACAGTTATTTCTGCAGCGCAGGGGACAGGTGACCTTTCCAATACTGTACTACTTGTATAAATCTTATATAATGAAATAAAAAAAAATAATAAATGAAGGTTAAATCATTTGCCACAGCAGATTTATACCAAGAACGACATCTGTGCAGACAATGGGTCAGTTTACACAACAGGCTTTTAACTTTCCTTTCCTAAATATGAGGCTGACTCCTGACTGGCCAACCACCAGATGAGAGATAGGAGTCCTTGAAACCAAGGCAGCTTGCCAAAGTGAAGGCAGGAAAAGTAGTGCTCATCTGCGGTTTATTTTAAACACACAATTAAGGTTTCCAATCGGTCTGACCATTTCACAAGTCACAGCACGGTGGTTTTAGCCATCAGACCTTCTCCCAAAACACTCCCAACCTCCCGGGACTTGACTTCAATTCTTGATCCCACCAGCAAGTCAGCACTTGAAACACACTCTCTTCCTCTTCTCTTGCACACCGCAAAGCAAATATTGGTGCTTGAGGTTTGGAAGTGCCTCTGGGAACCAGAGGAAAGGACAGACGAGGGCCTCCCACTGCCCTAAATAAAAGCACAAACATCAACCAGAGCCATGGAAGGGCTGGTCAAGGAATTCAGCTGCGGGCCCACTAGTGGCCAGTCAGGTTAGGGGATCCTTACCTGCCCTTCCTCAAGTGCTGTTGCCACATAGGCGAGTCAGAATCAGAGCAATTCTGGGGCTATGGCAAAACCTGGAGGAGATCCAATGTCTCATAGTGGGCTCTTGTGGCTGGCAACAGGGGAGAGTTAGAAGCTGAATTTTGCTGAATTCACAGTGCCTCCTGCTAGCCATCACCAAGATCATACTGTACAGATTGCAGAGACCCAGCAGGTCTGGGTTGGGGTGGGGTGAAAGCAAGATGGTCTTTCTTCCTGTGTACACAGACGCTTGCTCGATGCCCTTTAGGGGCCGCTCCACACAATCACACAGCACAACATCCCACTTTCTGAGAAGGGGAGAGTGATAAAACCTTCATCCAAACTTCACGTTAACCACTACCTCACAGGAATGAAACAGCAACACCAAAGAAGAACACACAGCTTTAGGAAGGACAGGGTCCACTGCCTGAACCTTCAGCTCATATGTCATGGATTTATTCTGTCCTTTTAAGACATTCGGCTCTTAACCCTCTGACTTGCTTGAATTCTCAGAGTTTTAGTGGGTTATAGCCCACGAAAGCTTATGCCCAAATAAATTTGTTAGTCTTTAAGGTGCCACAAGGATTCCTAATTGTTTTTGCTGATAGAGAGGAACATGGCAACCCTTCTGAAACCTGTCAGTGTTTTATGTAATCCTCTAGGAATTAAGAAGGCTGACTTTCTCTGGCTGCATCTCTCTTTTCCACAAGAGGATCTGGAGGACATACCGGCAGTTCCATGTGGAGAGCTAGGGTATTGTTCATAGATGCAATTGTTCAGGTAGCAATTAGGGCGTATTGGAAGTCCATCTAGTGACACAATGACACTGGTTCCAATGGATGATTCCTGCGGGCACCCTAACCAAGTAGGGATTAAGGTGTCCTGGCATATCCCTACATTGTCTACTTATCTTGACACTCTTTTTCACCCAAACGTGATCTCCCGTAAAATTTGCATCTTTGTGTCACCTGTCAAAGTCCTTCTTCTGGCAGTTTTATATTCAATCCCATCCTGACACCCTGTAGAAATTGCAGAGACCCAGCACCACATGGCTGGGGTGAATGCAAGATTGTCTTTGTTTCCTGTTTACCCAGACTCTCCCCTCCTTGCGGTATGCCCCCTAGAGCCTTCCCTACACATTCACTAACACCACACCTTTGACTTCAGCCACGTCGCCATCTTGACATGAAACCAAAAGGGTGGCCCTTTGGGTGAGATGACAGAGCCATAGGACAAGTCTGTGTCACTGCCATGCTGAGAAGCATCTACATGCATGTCAGTACGTTCCAGCAGCTGCAGCACTGAACGGGACCACCCTTCCTGACCTCCAGACTGAAGGAAAGCTGCTATAGCTAGAGAGAGTTAGTGGGTCTAAGGCAAAGGAAGAAATGGGAGCTCCAAGATCAACAGGTAAGGGGTAGAACTAGGAATGAGTAAACTGATTCAAGCTGAATCAGAATCAAGAAGATTCAGTTTTCAACCAGACTGGAAACAGGATAGAAGAGGACTCTCATGAAAGAGCCTGTCCAGAGCGGTTTCCAGGCCATATTTGCAGCCTCAAGCTATTGAGTTAGTTCAGGTCAGAGTGATGGGCATAGAACCAAAGTTTGGGCATAGAACCAAACTTCCCAAATCTCCATGCAATTTGAGAGGTCCAGAACTGGTGTCTCAGTTTAGAACTTCTTAGAAACACAGAATTGGCTCTGGTGTTCTGGTTTGAACCTCTCTCTAACTTGGAGAATCATCCGAGCTGAATCTCTGGATCTTTTGAGCTCACTCAACATGAGGAAAAGGTGGAAAGAGCTGGTGCACCTTTCCTAGGGGAAGTCAAGAAGAGATATAGTAAAGACCAGGGAAAGCAGAGGATGCAGGGCCATGGTGAGGGAAGAGATTGGGCTCAAATGACTCCTTCAGTTTGGGGAAAACAAACACATAAAATTAGAACAGTAATTATTTTATAACAACCTAACCTGCATGTCCCAACTCAGAGCCCTTTACTCTTCACAATTGCTGCATTTCCCCTATGAATAGCAAGAGGACTGACAACGGAGGCAGAGCAGCATGTGTCAAATGGATGATGTGGATGGGAGTGGAGCTTTGCTTTCCCTCAGCTGCCCTCCCAGTGAAAGCCTGAATGACAGCAGCTGTTGCAGGCAAGGTTCTCTGCAGGACAGCTTGCATAAGCTGGGGTTAATAGGCCTGCCCCATGTGTGACCTCTCCTTCCTCTCTCTGAGAACCCCTAATTACCAGGCAACAGGAAAAGGGACAACCTGCAGAGCAGGCCCACCTGACCATCCCAGCTCCTCCCCCAACAATCAATGCATCCATCGTAACCTGTGGTGTTGAAGGAAGGAATTTTCCCTCAGCTGGAGTATCAGGAGTCCAAGAGAACCAGCTTCTCTCATCCCACCCACAGTCTGAGCAAACTAAATAAGGCAAAGCAAGCTCTGGAAAAAAGGGACACACCAGCAGGTGCCCTCCTCCAAAACATGGAGTAGCTAAGGAGAGCCATAAATAAATAACACTGCTAACGAAAGAAGGCCTGCACAGCTAAGATGGCGTGGGGTAAGCAGACAGATTACTCTATTTCTGATACACCGACAGCCTGACAATTGGCAAATGAACCTTCATGGTTATCTGTTTCCCCTCTTTATTCTTCTCTCATAAAACTGGCAGGAACAGGGATAGGAAAGAGACGCAGGCAGCAGCCGAGTTGAGTATGAAAAATGAGCAGCATATGCATCAGAGGCAGCCAGAGCAGGGAGCTCACTATGGAGCCAGGAACCTCGGCAGCATTCTTCACACTCCCCTGGCATCTTCAGGGATTCTCTTCAGGTGGGTTATTTTCTGCAGCTGAATTATTAACTCCCCGTATGCCTTACTGCAGCATGTGCTGTGGGAGGCCAGTATAATTAAGGAAGAAACTGAGGCTATATGCCACCCATGACTGTCACGAGTCATGGACTGAAGGGGTTTGTGGTGGTGGGGGTCTATTATTATCTGTATTACAGATGCACCTAGAGACCTTAACTGAGATCAGTGCCCAGTTGTGCTGCGCACTGTACACACATGCACATAAGACACCATCACTCCCCTATGGAGCTTACAGACTAGACGGACAAAACATTAATTATTCCTATTTCACAGATGAGGAACTGAGGCAGATGGAGATTATGTAACTTTTCCAAGACTGCACAGTGGAGTCTGAGTCAGAGCTGGGACTTGAACATAGTTCTCCAGGGCCTAAACCACAAGATCTTCCATTCTCCACTATTATTTTTTCATGCCATTAGCACAGATTTTGAGCCATCCCTGAGGTACGGCTGAGACCCACCTCTCCCTCCCCTCACCAAGTTCCAGGGGTGCTTGCCACAGTTAGCAAACACCAAGACAAAAATGCCGCATTTTGTCTAAATCCATTGTTCAGATGAAAAGCCAGGATTGCTGAGGAGGAAATGCCCTGCCACCCATGCTGAAAGGGATCCCACATGGCTAACTGGCAGCGGGCAGAGCATGGCAGGGAACCTTGCATCTACCTCTCCAGAATAGACCGGCAGGCTGTGCTCTGCAACAACGTGGGCTTTGTTTTCTGGTCTGGCACTTCCCATGGCGTCAATGACACTGAAAAGGTTTGATCAGCTCTTTCAGACTGTTTTCTTGGCACACACCAATATAATGTAAATAACCCAACCTCAGCACTGTCCCCCCGTACCTTGTTTGTTACTGCCATAATCATTCAATGGCTGCTCTTCCCGGATGACGGTATTAGTAGAAATCAACAGCTTCCAAATCCTGTTTACCTCTGTTCCTATTGGGCCTGCAGCCGCAGCACCTCCACCTCACAAGCTCATCTCACATCTCACAAGCTGAGCAGGCCTGAGACCTGTGAGAACTCCCCATGGGGAACTGGTGCTAGGAAAAACTATGGCAAGCAGTGCACTGAAGTGCTGAATTAGATGCCACTTGTCCCTCTGAGTCCATATAGAAGCAATGCTACAGGATGGTGCTGAAGGGTGTTGTGCTTCTGAAAGTGCTGCTCTCGAGTGAATTGCAAAACTGAGGGCCTGAGCATATTGTACATTTTAGAGCTGGAAGGGACTTATGTTCATCTTGTCTGACCTCCTGCATAACACATGCCAGAGTATTCCACCCAATGATGCCTTTTGGCCCTTACAGCTCCTAGGAGACTGTGTTAGCCTATGTCTTCTGGACAAGTTCTAATGCGGAGACTGGCTATCTAAATTCCCCTTGCAGATACTTCTTGTCCTAAATGGTCAGGCTGTGTTCTCGTGCTTCATTAAACAACTACTGTGTTCAACTCTAGAGATGGCTGTATTTCCAAAGTGGTGAAATGATCCTTGTCTCTTAGCGTCTGTAAACTGTTTCAAGGTTCTTCAGGAAAAGTGTGACAGAAATGCAGGAAGAAATTTACAAAACTGCCCAATGGATCTGGATGCACAACTCCATTTAATTTCAATGGCAATTGTTCATTTAAATCTTTGATGCAGTTTTTAAGATGTTAGCTGCATATTAGTAATGTGTTCATAGTCTGACCATTGACCCACTAGTCATATGATGCAGGAAGACAACTGTAGTCCAGATACCCTTGGTAGTATTGTTTTCTAACTAGCTCATATTGTCCTTGCTAGTCAATCTTCTGCCCCCATCTGTCATTCTACCCATTTGTATATCAGCCCATCAAGCTGTCAAAAATAATTTAGGAACCTGACCACCAATGTGAAAAATGAACCCTCCTAAGATATCTAAAGCCTTGTAATTCTGACACAAAATGAACCGTAAGCCTTTCTCCCCAATGGCGAAAACCGTAGCCTTGTGGCAGTCATCGCACTTGGAATCAGATTAGTGGCTGTTCAATTACAACAACACACCAGAGACAAATGTTACAGTACAATATATCTGCAAAGAAAACAGCTCAGTGCAGATATACTGAAATCTCATCTGGGACATACTGCAGGAGGCCATGTCAAAAGGAAATGCGAACCGAATGCTGCTGAGTATTTGGTGTATTCAGCTTGCGTTGTGCACAAGGTAACAGGAGAACATGGGGTTCCGTTTCTATATAGCACCTCATCGGTACTTTGATAGTACAGGCACCTGCCATTCTTTCACCCCAAGTGCAACAACACTATCTTTGCTATCAGAATAAAGATAACATTTGTTTGGAGCAACTTAGACCTTGTCTTCATCTGTTGTCTCTTGTCTTATACCTAGACTGTGAGGTCTTCAGGGCAGGGTCTGCCTCTCTGATCCATGTTTGTATAGTGCCTATGACTGGTGCTACGATAATATAAATGATAATAAAAACAACAACAAGAAGTCTCAGGGGAACATAGTGAAGACAATACACTTTAGTTTTACCATGAGGAAAATAGGCGAGCTCAGCACTGTGCTGTAACCTGGGTTTGACTTTACTTAGTTTACCTGTGTTTTTACCTCGGGATAGCTCCCATGTGTTAGCTACCCCATGGTAAAAAATATACCGTTTTTTAGCTGTGAAGACAAAGCCTTAGGAGAAGGATAATGGTGAAGCCTTGAGAAATCCCCTCTCCAAATTCCACTTTTAACTTTCTTATTGCTTAAAACCCCCTTCCTGGGCTTGGCTTTCACTTAGTCTATCCAAGGTTCTTATATAAAGCCCATCTCCGTGGTATCAAAGTTTCTAGCTTGTTGATTCTTCAGGGAAGTGCCTTAATTTTGTGTATCTCCATTTTATTTTTATAAAATAAAAAGCAGTTCAACACAGTATCAATCAGGGAAGTGACTGCAGATTGCAAGGCTGAATGACACACTATGGGCCACGTGCTTCTTTCCCCCATCTTTTGCTTTAGCACAGAGGAAGGACATTTTGGGGGGAGTTGCCAAGGATGAGGCATTGTATGAGAGTGGAAGGATGATTCAGTGTTAGGGCATTAGCCTGGGACTCCAGAGACCTAGCAATTCCCTATGACCTTGGGCAAGTATTGTAGCCTCTCTCTGCTTCAGTTCTCATTCTCTAAATTAATTAGTTGTTTCATTATGGTGACTGGCCAGAATTCAAGCTAGAAACAAAAAGCTGTAAGATTCAGATCAAACTGCTCCATCCTTTGTGAGCTCTATGGAGTAGAAGAGACGTATTGGTTTGTTTATAGCCAGGGGTTACAATGAAGGCTATCACTAATGAAATAGTAGCAGGTATTATAACAATGATGATACTTTTCACCCCCACAGCATTGAGGCCTTAAAGTCACCCACACACATTCACTAATGGAGCTGGTCAGTATTTCCCAAATTTCAATTTTATTTTTAAATGAAAATTTTGTGAAAAATTAACGAACAGGATTGAAATTTTTAAATATAAATACAATGGTCTTCTCATTACTTGCTCAGGTCTACTGATTGATTAAGCCCAAACAATCTGAAGAGGCAGACAAATGCTATTTCCATTTTACACAAGGGAAAACTGTGGCAGAGAGAGGTTAAATGACTTGGTCAAGCTCACACACTTCATCAGTGGTAAAGTCTGGTATGGAACCCTGGAGCCCCAATTCAATGGCCCCCCAACCTAACCAACTTCCACTGCTTCCTCTCATAATGGAGGGGCTTGGCCATCTGCTCTGGTCCCACAGTACTGCACACTGTATTGCTGCCCTTGGCTTCATGCTTGCACTAAGCCTTGGAGTCTTCACTGCATTTCATTTTCTGCTAATACATGGTTTGGGGATTCTGTTTCAATCTTGGTTTCCGAATGTTTGCTTGAATAGCCCAGTCCTATGAGCTACTTTGAATGCAATTACCAATAAATATACCATCTTCAAGAGTCAAAGGAGAGCATCCTTAAATGAGACACAAGGGGAAATGTACCCCTCAACTGATGGGAACAACTTTTCTACTGAGTGCCATCAATTCAGTGGTCTGGTTCTCCCTTGATTAACAGCACCCTGGATCTTACTAGGCCCTTTGTATTGCTAGTATTGGGTATTTCCTTGGGTGCTGTTTGTTAGACTATTTCCTTGGTTACTTCCATGTTTATTGTTCTCTGGGGCATTACCTGTGTATCTTACTGATGCTCACTCCTCCAGTAACAGTACAGTATACCATGTCAGGCTTCTGTCCACCATGAGCTGGATCAGCATATAGGAGGCCTATGAAGAGCAACAAGGTACTATATTGTAGGCAGCAATGCTGGTTATTCAGCAAGAAGTTTAAGTCCAGTCCATACCATCAACACTTTAGGACTATGGGGTACTTCATGGCTGGAAGGGCAATTAAGATGAGGAAAACCAAGATGGTGAACATTTGTGGTCACTGAAGATTTCCCCAAAAGTAGGGGTATTCAGCCAGGTGTCTCAGGCACACATCTCTATTTAGGAGAGCATTTCAGCACATGTTCAAGTGTGATCATGATCATGAATCAAGGACTAAGTTAAAACCCACATAATTACATTTAGTCTCCCTAAATTCCCCAGGCAGTTTCAATTACATCCAGTATTATTCTTCAGTTCCTGCCCTCAGCTGGTGTTTATCTAGGTGCTTTTAAATTTTCTAATCTCTTTAGTATATGAGTATAATTGCACTGATGTGTGGTATCAAACAGATGTCACTTTCTAGCCCAGAAGTGGCTGCATTTCAGTAGTGGAGGAAGCAATCTTTGTGTGTAGCTTGTAGATTGGTTTGTAAACTGTATTAGGATGAAAGACGCAGTAGTATAAGCACTTTACTAAGTGTATGTCTACACTACAGGATTATTCCGATTTTACTAAACCGGTTTTGTAAAACAGATTGTATAAAGTCGAGTGCATGTGGCCACACAAAGCACAATAATTCGGCGGTGTGCGTCCATGTACTGAGGCTAGCGTCGATTTCTGGAGCGTTGCACTCTGGGTAGCTATCCCGTAGCTATCCCATAGTTCCCGCAGTCTCCCCCGCCCATTGGAATTCTGGGTTGAGATCCCAATGCATGATGGTGCAAAAACAGTGTCGCGGGTAAATCTGGGTAAATGTCGTCACTCATTCCTTCCTCCGTGAAAGCAATGGCAGACAATCATTTTGCGCCCTTTTTTCCTGAATTGCCCTGGCAGACACCAAAGCATGGCAACCATGGAGCCTGTTTTGCCTTTTGTCACTGTCACCGTATGTGTACTGGATGCCACTGACAGAGACGGTACTGCAGTGCTACACAGCAGCATTCATTTGCCTTTGCAAGGTAGCAGAGATGGTTACTAGTTGTTCTGTACCGTCTGCTGTGCCATTGTAAATTGGCGATGAGATGACGGCTATCAGTCATTCTGTACCATCTGCTGCTGTCATGGGTGCTCCTGGCTGGCCTTTCTCTGAGGTCGGCAGGGGGCGCAAAGACAAAAATGGGAATGACTCCCCGAGTCAATCCCTCCTTTATGGTTTATCTAAAAATAGAGTCAGTCCTGCCTAGAATATAGTGCAAGTGTACTACAGAACCAGTATACCAGAGAACCAGAGAGCACAGCCGCTTCATGTCAGATCCCGCAGAAATGATGAACTACATGCCATTTTAGGGGGTGCCCCTGCAACAACCCCACCCGTTGCTTCCCTCCTCCCACAACCTTCCTGGGCTACCATGGCAGTGTCCCCCTGTTTGTGTGATGAAGTAATAAAGAGTGCAGGAATAAGAAACACTGACTTTTTAGTGAGATAAAATGAGGGGGAGGCAGCCTCCAGATGCTATGATAGTCCAGGCAGTACAGAATCTTTTCTTTAGACATGAAAGGGAGGGGGGGAGCTGATGGAACTCAGCCCCCAGTTGCTATGATGAGGACGGTTACCAGCCGTTCTGTACCATCTGCCGGGAATGACCGGGAGTCATTCTTATTTTTACCCAGGTGCTCCCGGCCGACCTCACCTGAGGCCAGCCAGAAGCACTCACGGGCTGATGAGGACAGCTATCAGTCCTTTTGTACGGTACTGTCTGCCACCAGGGATGGGAGGGGAGAGGATGCTGCTATTCAGTGCCGCAGCACCACATCTACCAGCAGCATGCAGTAGACATAGGGTGACATATAAAAAAGTCAAGAAACGATTTTTTTCCCTTTTCTTTCACGGGGGGAGTGGGGTGGGGTGGGAAGGGGTGGTAAATTGACGACATATTCCCTGAAACACCTCAGACAATGTATTTGACCCTACAGGTATTGAGAGCTCAGCCAAGAATGCAAATGCTTTTCGGAAACTGCGGGGACTGTGGGATAGCTGGAGTCCTCAGTACCCCCTCCCTCTCTCCCTCCCTCCATGAGCGTCCATTTGATTCTTTGGCTTTCCGTTACACTTGTCACACAGCACTGTGCTGTGGACTCTGTATCATAGCCTGGAGATTTTTTCAAATGCTTTCTCATTTTGTCTTCTGTAACGGAGCTGTGATAGAACAGATTTGTCTCCCCATACAGCGATCAGATCCAGTATCTCCCGTACAGTCCATGCTAGAGCTCTTTTTGGATTTGCATCACCACAGGACCGGCGCTAGAGTTTTTCACGCCCTAGGCACACGGCCATTTCGCCGCCCCGTGCACCGCTCCCACGGAGCTGCCGCAGCCATTTCTGTGGAGGATCCATTGGTCCGCGCTCTGGTGGAGATACCACAGCCGTGTCTGCGGGAGGTCCACCGGAGCCGCGGACCAACGGACCCTCCGCAGGCAAGGCTGCGGCAGGTCCACCGTAGCCGCCTGCCGCCCCCCCCCGGCAAATTGCCGCCCCATGAAAATCCTGGCTCCCTAGGCGATTGCCTAGTTCACCTCAATGGAAGCGCCGGCCATGCATCACCACCATCAGAGCTCCACGCTGGGCAAACAGGAAATGAAATTCAAAAGTTCGTGGGGCTTTTCCTGTCTACCTGGCCAGTGCATCCGAGTTCAGATTGCTGTCCAGAGCGGTCACAATGGTGCACTCTAGGATACTGCCCGGAGGCCAATACCGTCAATTTGCGGCCACACAAACCCTAATCCAATATGGTAATACCAATTTCAGCGCTACTCCTCTCGTCGGGGAGGAGTACAGAAACTGGTTTAAAGAGCCCTTTATATCGATATAAAGGGCCTCGTTGTGTGGACGGGTGCAGTGTTAAATCGGTTTAATGCTGCTAAAATCAATTTAAATGCATAGTGTAGACCAGGCCTAATATATCAGTAGATGCTACACAAAATTCCTGATAGGTAAACGAAGGCTATTAATAATAAAGCAAAAAGAACAGGAGTACTTGTGGCTAACAACTTTATTTCAGCATGAGCTTTCGTGAGCTACAGCTCACTTCTTCGGATGCATAGAATGGAACACACAGACATGAGATATTTATACATACAGAGAACATGAAAAGGTGGAAGTATGCACACCAACAGGAAGAGTCTAATCAATTGAGATGAGCTATCATCAACAGGAGATAAACTTTTGAAGTGATAATTAAGATGACCCATAGAAGGCGTAAGGAGAACTTAACATAGGGAAATAGATTCAATTAGTGTAATGACTCAACCATTCCCAGTCTCTGTTTAGGCCTGAGTTAATTGTATCTAATTTGCTCTGAAACTAATAATAAAGCAGCTCCTCTTAATTTCCAAATCTTTGTGTTTATACTTTTATTCTCCTGAAGGACAGGGATAAAAGGATTTTTGAAAGCTTCCATGAAGCTCCAAGAAAACTTCTTTCCAGTGCCCATGTCACACTAAGCTAGGAGCCAAGGGCAAACTTTATGACTATTTCTGTGAAAAGTTTTTAGCCAGTTAGGAACTCCCTTAGGTTTTTACAGCATAAATTAAAATTAAATGAACTCCTCACTTGACCTTTATTTGAACGTCTTGTTCCTAGCAAAGATCCCTACCTGATTTACTGGAGAGGGAAAAAAATCATACAGGAAATCTAACAGTGGCGAAGTGAAGGCCTTTAAATGTCTGCCTGGTGGCTGTGTTCATGCCTTCTCCCAGCACACAAAGTGTGCTGCCATTAAAACCTCTCATGTAACTGAGCTTCGGGGATGGTGTCCCATCCCCCTGAAATTAACAGATTGTGTTACATCACCCAGAATTGCGGGCAGCTCCTGAATCATCGTAGACAGATCAGTGTGTTGGAGAAGCGTGGTCCCTGCTATGCTATAGCCATGCTCTAGTGCTGTCAATGCAGCACCCTTCACCAGAACTACAAATCTATCCTGAACAATAATAAATAAAAAAAGTAGCGCTCTTTATACTATGGACATGGCAGGGACACACTTGCCTCATTTTCATCTCTATTACTGCTGCTGTAATTTCTCCCAGCACACTTGGGAGTCTGTGGGATGAATTCGCTGCCGGTATAATGCTCCACATATTTCAATATGCCAGGAATGAATTTGGCCCCACGTCTTCATATTTCACCACATTCCTAGTAATCAGCAATGGAAATAATTTTTTGTTTGGCTGTTCTGATGTTGCCATCTTTTGTGCATATCGAAATAACAAAGACATCAGGGTCCTCAAAGTCCAATTGAAGAATAATTGGAAATCCAATTATCCAATCCAATCCAGACGTGTACCCAGAAGCCTCCTACTGCAAGACAAACCCAAGAGAGAAACCAACAGGACTCCACTGGCCATCACATACAGCCCCCAGCTAAAACCCCTCCAACGCATCATCAAGGATCTACAACCCATCCTGGACAATGATCCCACACTTTCACAGGCCTTGGGTGGCAGGCCAATCCTTGCCCACAGACAACCTGCCAACCTGAAACATATTCTCACCAGTGACTGCACACCACACCATAATAACTCTAGCTCAGGAACCAATCCATGCAACAAACCTCGATGCCAACTCTGCCCACATATCTACACCAGCGACACCATCACAGGACCTAACCAGATCAGCCACACCATCACTGGTTCATTCACCTGCACATCCACCAATGTAATATACGCCATCATATGCCAGCAATGCCCCTCTGCTATGTACATCGGCCAAACTGGACAGTCTCTACGGAAAAGGATAAATGGACACAAATCAGACATTAGGAATGGCAATATACAAAAACCTGTAGGAGAGCACTTCAACCTCCCTGGCCACACTATAGCAGACCTTAAGGTGGCCATCCTGCAGCAAAAAAACTTCAGGACCAGACTTCAAAGAGAAACTGCTGAGCTTCAGTTCATCTGCAAATTTGACACCATCAGCTCAGGATTGAACAAAGACTGTGAATGGCTTGCCAATTACAGAACCAGTTTCTCCTCTCTTGGTTTTCACACCTCAACTGCTAGAACAGGGCCTCATCCTCCCTGATTGAACTGACCTCGTTATCTCTAGCTTGCTTGCTAGCACACATATATATACCTGCCCCTGGATATTTCCATTACATGCATCTGAGGAAGTGGGTATTCACCCACGAAAGCTCATGCTCCAAAACGTCTGTTAGTCTATAAGGTGCCACAGGATTCTTTGCTGCTTTTACAGATCCAGACTAACACGGCTACCCTCTGATACTGGAAATCCAAAGTGGCATTAAATTTTATTTTCTAAATAAAAACGCATTCAGTTACAGAACATGAGACTGTAAAGCATTATGAAAGATTAGTTAGTGTTTTTAAAAAGATTATTAAAAACTTCAGCGCCTTCATTATAGGCAAAGGATACCCTGCATTCACTGGGACAAACAGGCGGTAAAGAGAATGCAAACAATGCAAATATTCCAGCAGCCCCTGCTATCCCAGAAGGGCCTGGATGCATTTTCTGTAATGGATTTTTATCTGAGCTGTCATATGTAGTTTTGTTCTGGCACATGGAAAGCTTATATATTTTTCCTCTTTATATGGCTGGCAAGCAAAACCAGCTTTACTTCCACCAACCACCGTTTGCCACTTCACAAGTTTCTAGACTTATATTCAGATGTAACTAGTTTTGCTTATTAAAAAATACAACAGCAGTCTATAGCAATTGTCTGAAATGCTCCAGTGATTCAGTTATAACCTTGTGTGTTGGATCCTTATTTTAGATCAGGGGTAGGCAACCTATGGCTCACGTGCCAAAGGCGGCACACAAGCTGATTTTCAGTGGCACTTACACTGCCTGGGTCCTGGCCACTGGTCCAGGGGGGCTCTACATTTTAATTTAATTTTAAATGAAGCTTCTTAAACATTTTAAAAACCTTATTTACTTTACATACAACAATAGTTTAGTTATATGTTATAGACTTATAGAAAGAGACCTTCTAAAAACGTTAAAATGTATGACTGGCACGCGAAACCTTAAATTAAAGTGAATAAATGAAGACTCAGCACAGCACTTCTGAAAGGTTGCCGACCCCTGCTGTAGATTAATACAATATTTTCTTCATATAGGGATGGCGTAAGTGTCTATGGGTCATTAGTTAGAGCAGGGATGGCTCAAGAGTTCCATATTGTTCCTGTAGATCTGCAGGTTTGACCAGAGCTCTCTTGTTCTCGGGTGTACTGAAGCACTGACAGACATGGGAGGAAGCACTGAGAACTCCAGACAAACTAGTGGTGGGGCAAGAAAAAAAAATCTCCCTTATGCCTTCCCATTAGCCAGGGAAGATGAGGAAAGGAAGGAGAGAGAAGAAACACCACTGAAGAGAGAAATAAAATACACCCAATTCAATGTTTGCAGTGCCGTGTTGCATCCATAAGAGCAAGCATGTCACAAGGACAAGCTAAAAGACCACTCTGCAGTTATTTTGATGACAATGTGACCCCTAGGTATCCTGACATTGGGCTCCCTGACTCTTCCTAGAAATCTACAGAGAACCTTTGTGTGTGGTCTGGATCTGAAAGCAAATCACTGTGTTCATAGTTGTTCATTAGGAATTATAATATTAATAAGACCAACAATGCAACATAAAGCACACACAACTATCCCCCACCCCCAATGGACTCAGAAAAACAAAGGCCAAAGTCAATCCTACTTTACACAAAAGGAGCTGGTAAATCAGGGCTTAACAACAATGCAGAATCCAACTAAACACAACCCTGAATGGGATCTGATTCTACAGCAGGCACATTCACAGCCTATACAGATAATGAAAGATGAGACACATTTATCTAGGATACTTTGTTTCAAATGGTTTTCCTAACAGCTCTGGTCCCTTGAATTTATACATATTGCCAAGTGAATTGTGGTGATGGCTTACACAATGTGACTTCATTCATTTATTTATTTAGTTAGCTAGTAATGCTTTGAAATCAGACTGGATGAGACTTTTTTTTTTTTATATAGTCTTTTGTTTTAAGAGAGAAATAAACTGTTTGCCACTTTAATCTGCTAAGGAGCGTAGGCGATGAATTACTGACCTGAAGCTGATCTCAAAGAACAATGACAGCATCTGGGCTTCACCAATAAATACAAGCATATGATGGGGGAGAGAAGAGAGCAGCTTACACAACTGAAGATGGATTTATCCCAGCCTCTGCTATAAGGCTGAGGGCTGGGAAGCCAAATCCCTCTCTCCCAGGGTTTCATTAGCTGGGAATGGCTTTCTAACGAGATTTACACAATCTAGCCTGGAGCCTACACATCTCGTTCTGAACCCAGAGACAATAACATCAGGGAGCTAAGGAGATGCCTTCTTTCTCTCTTGTCACCCATAATTCAAGAATGTTACACTGCTGCCATCAATATGATTACGCTGAGTGCAAAATGAAATGAAACCTGGACTTCTATAGCATTAAGGATCCTGTTTCAAATAACCTAAGCCAGAACAATTTATAGTTTTAGGTACCCAACCAGCTTTAATTCAGGCCATTAAGAAAAAATATGAATTCACCAACTGGAGTTGGAATGACATTGTCACCTCTCCTTTCAGTGACACTGAACCTGGACTCAGCTGAACTGTATTATTGCTGTATAGCGCTGGAGCCTTAAAATTCCATGTGGAACAGTAACTCAATGTTATTCAATGGGATCCACCCTGCAGAACAGGTGGGATTTTGGGGCTTCAAGGCTATAGTCATGCTGCACTTCTGTAAAGCCAATAGGACAACCAAAGTAAGCATGTGCTTAAGTACTGTGCTGGATCAACACCTTAATGTGGTTTGTAATGGCTTTGTCTGCTTCCTCTGGAATGTCTGCGTCCTCTGCTGAAACACTAACCCAAAACTCTGTATTGGATCAAAACCAGATCCCCTTATGCCACAATGGTATATAAGGAGGACACCTTCTCCAAATTCCTTGCTACCTACAAAGTCCTGCACATTTAAAACACAGACCTAAATGTGGAGAAATCAAATCAAAGATAGGAGAGTGCCCATTCCTCTCTTACTGTCAAAGGAATGATGTTTCTAGCACTGTTTCTCCAAATGCATGATATTCCTGTGTGGTCAGCTCTTTCTAAAAGGAAGGGTTTTAAGCTAATTCATTTTGTGGGTATGAACATTTGCCTGCTCTCACACAGTCTCAGACATAGGAGGAGTTATTTTTTTAACCCCACATAAAAATATTTATCATGTTCTTATGAGGATACTAATAGCACTGGGAGAAGTCGTCTCCCTATGAGTCACCTCTTAAAGAGGTGTGTGTGTGTGGGGGGGGAGGAAGAAACAGTCAACCAGCATTTTGTAGAGAAGAAAATGAAAATATCATTCATTAACTAGAGTATTAAAGGCTGGCCATATTGCTGCATCATCAGCGGTGCTCAGACTGGAGTGGTATACAACACCAAGCGCTCTTCAAGGGGGTTGACCTACCAGGGACTGGATTTGCTAATTTCAAAGGCATGCTGCAAACCCCACCTTTTCTCTGAGCATTTGTCACTGGAAGATTGTAGGGTGCAGCAGGCTGGCTCAGGGTTTACTGTTATTGCCAGCGTCACTGACTTGTTAGTGAAAGTGGCACAGTGCTTTATGAGCAAATAGTTTACTTTGGCCATTTTGTATGTCATATGATTCTGATTTAATTATTTGTATGGCAGCAGCACCTAGCAACAGGGCCAGCTCCAGGCCCCAGAGTGCCAAGTGCGTGCTTGGGGCGGTATGCCGCGGGGACCGCTCTACTGATTGCCAGGAGGGTGGTAGGTGGCTCCGGTGGACCTCCCGCAGGCATGCCTGTGGAGGGTCAGCTGGTCCCGTGGCTCCGGTGGAGCATCCGCAGGCACGCCTGCGGGAGGTCCACCGGAGCCACGGGACCGGTGAGCAGCAGAGCGCCCCCCCCCCGCGGCATGCCGCCGTGCTTGGGGCAGCGAAATGGCTAGAGCCGGCCCTGCCTAGCAACCCCAGTCCTGGATCAGGGCAGCATAGTGCTAGGCACTGTACAAAGAGAAGAAATAGCCAGTATCTGCCTCAAACAGTCTTTAATATTGAAAAAGTACCTAGGGCTCAAATAAAGCAGAGCTATGAAATTGTATCCAGATCTAAGATTTTTAATCTTCCTCCCACTGTCCCTTATGTTTGAGGTTTGTTCCAATCTTGGCTTCTGATTCACTGCTGATATGTACTACTTAAATCCATACATTTACTCTTTGGGATTTTGAACGGTTCTTTTAATTCAATTATTTTCACAGAGCATCTCAGTTCATTTGGAAAACCTAATTTGGACTCCTCCAAATCTTTCACTGCCATGCATGACAGAACAGCAGGCACCCATCCCACCCATGTGATGTGCTAATAATGCAAGTCACTTCAGCTTTCTGAAGACTTCACTTGATTTCCATTTGAAGGGAACGTGAATACTAATTAAACAGACAGAAGGGCATGAAACAGGGAAATGTGTTGCAAGAGAAACTGGATAGACAAACTCTGAAGAAGAGCCAAACAGAAAGAGGATGTGTGACTGTCTTTGGTGGCACATCTTTGATATTACCTTTAAATATCACACAGGAGCAGCGCCAGGGTTTCTGGCGCCCTTGGCAGAATTCAGGGGGCAGCATTTTGTGCACTCCCCAGGGGGCGCGTCGGAGCTTCCGGTTCCACTCCCATCGCGCCACCGAAGAAGGACCCTCTGCCGAAATGCCACAGGCGACAGTGGCAGCCATTGAGCTGCACAATTGCCTGCCGCTGTTTCCTGCGGCACGTCGGCAGAAGGTCCTTCTTCGGCGGCGCAATGGGAGTGGAAGCGGAAGCTCCCGTGTGCCCGGTGGGGAGGGCACAAAATGCCGCCCTCCAAATCCTGGCACCCTAGGTGACCGCCTAGGGTCACCTAATGGAAGTGCCGGCCTTGATATCACATAAACCAGACCAGGCACCTAAAGCCTGTGTGTGTTTTGGACTCCCTCTAGGGCCTGATAATCTCTTACCGCTTGTTCTGTGACACACATGAGCACTTTGGTGTCAGTGATATATATGTAAAATAATATTTTGCTCTTGACAAAGACTGTATAAAGCAGCATTTATTTTGGGAGCTGCCCAACAACTCTGAAATGCCTGGAGTGACTCCTCCACAGCTGAGTGCCCCGATAAATTTGCTTTTGGGCTGGCAATCCTCAGAGTATGACGATAACCATAATCTGAAGCATAATCTTTTCTCTGCAGTCTCCTGGATTTAAAGAAATCACCCATTTCCATCAAACAAAGAGAGCTGAGCAATCATGCCAAGAAGATTGGATTTTAGATGTTGGCCCTGCCCAATTACATAGCCCTCTGTGAGCATGGTAAATCAACCCTGCCGGCTCTCAGGGTCCGAATCAAGGCCTAAAGAGTCACTGCACTGCCAGTGTCACAATCTTGTGGCTCTGCACAGAGTTTTGGAATATCTGAGTTATGAAACGTGCTGTATATAGCTTGGACAGGTCAAAAAGGCCAGGTTTTGGCTTTGCAAAACCTCAGCCCATTGGAGTTTTGGCTTCTCAACAGAAAAACAAGGGGAGGTTCGGTTCCACGCTGAGCTAAAGTTCAAGGAGGTTTGGAAAAAACTATTTTAGTTTAGGTACTAATTTAAAAAAAAATCTATTACGATCCAAAGATACAACCTGGCAGCAGTGATGCATATGAAATCTCACTTGAAATATTGGGGTTGCCATACTAGATCAGACCATAGCTCAGTCAAGCCTGGTAACAGGCCCCTGGCAGCGGCCAGTTCCAGCTGTTTTAGAGAAAAGAGAACATACAAGCTGTAGTGCTTGTGCATCTGGCCAGTTGCACGACACTCTATTCCCTTTCACATCAGCTTCCTGTTTGTGTGCGTGTGATTCACTGCACTTGTTTCTTTGGCTGGAAGGGAGGGAACAAGAAAAACTGGAGAAAGATGTACCAACTCACTTGAAATTTGACTGAGCTGATTTTAACCCATGCAAAGGAAGTTGGAAAGTTTGAAATTTTTCCAAAAAGGTTTAAATTATCTGCTCGATGAAAATTCTCCTCAAAGTTTGCACTGGGGATAGAGAAAGATACCATTTCTGGAAGCACTTTCCATACGTGACATGCAGTTTGGGATTAGCTGGAGAACAGTAAATGGTTTCAAAGTGATTTTGTGTGTTGGAATCACTAGTTTATGAAGAGTTTATTTTTTAAAAAGAACCACATTTTTAAAGCCTCTGTCTAAATGACTATGCATCTGGAGAGGCTGTGCTCACATATGACAAAAGTGTTGTAAGCTATTCCCCATAACAAACCCTTGCACATTCCCTTCTGTCCTAAAGGCACAGCTCTTCATCACTGTGGAATACTGCAGTATTTTTTTGCTAAGACTGGAAGGGTGGTCTATTGGTTAGGACACTAGCTTGGGAGTATGGAGATCCGCGTTCCGTTTCCTCCTATGCTACACACTTCCTGTGACCTTAGACAAGACACTTAGCTTCTCTCTGCCTCAGTTTTCCCATCTGTAAAATGATGGGACTTCCCTATGTCATAGGGCTGTTGTGTGGCTAAACACATTAAAAAAGACTGTGACGTGCTCAGATATTACGGTGCTGGGGGCCATATAAGTATCAAAGATAGATAAGGGTGGGACAGCCATGACAGCTGGAGAAATCATGTGTACGTTCCTTTCTCAACCAGCAGATAAGCACAGTTACAGAGAGAGAGAAAGGAATGGAAAGAAAAAAATGAGTATGAAGAGCACTTTCCAAGCCAAGTCTCACTCAGCATGACTAAGGGGAAGGAATCCCAGGGGTCTCTTAGCCTGGTCACACTCAGCATCTTCCAAGTCTTCCCCAGGCTGCGTGGCTACATCGCAGCCCTCCGCCCCCACTTATTGCTGCATGCTTGTTTCCTTTTAACCTTTTGTTTGGCAGTGAAAAATAGAATCATCAGGTTCCTCCACTTTCTGCTTCTGCAGAATAGCCAAGCTTGAAAAGGTAGTGGAACTGCCAGTCTGCAGCTGCTGGCTGGTTTAAAGCTGGTGGGCTTGGAAAGATTCAGCCCCCTCTGAACAGGGATATACATTCCATGAGACATTTTTACCAGACCGAGAAACTGCTGTGTGTCATTTCCACAAGTTACAGAAACAGGAAAGTTCGTCTTGTCGTTAAGGCACAGGTCTGGGGGTCAGGAGACCTGGGTTGAATTCTTGGCTCTGACACAGACTCCCTGCGTAACTTTGAGCAAGTCACTTCATCTCTCTTTGACTCAATTCCCCACCTGTGAAACAGATATTGTAACACTCCTTACCTCACAGGGGTATTGTGAGAATAAAGTTACGAGGGACTATGACACACTCAGATACTATAATGATTTAAGTAGTTAGATGGGGCTGACAGTACTTTGCTCAGCTATACCACCTTGCAGAAACACATCTCAACACCGTATAGAGGAAGTGAGTTCGGTCTCACAACACAAAAATGAATCAGGTAAGCGCGTTCTCTCTTTCATAGATGGATAAACTGAGACGCAGAGAAGTTAAATGAGCAGTCACGTGAGCCCAGACCAGAACACTGAAATCCTGATTTCCAGCCGTCCTGTTCTAACCACTACAGAACCTCGCCAAAGCATTCAGGATAAAATAAGTCTAAAACCCCAATGCTTGGAGCTGGGGATGTGGGTGTGTCCCCACAGGAATTCCAAAGGGACCTCTGCCTATTTCCCATCATACATTCACCCTCCAGGTCCGCTGAACACTGTGTTCCTGCTCCGTCTGGACACTAACAAACTTGGCTGGTTCAAAGCCCCTGACTAAGCACTGGGCACTGCTGTTACTGGCATGATGCCTTCCCCCTCCCCTGCTCCCTAAAGCCTCGAGGTGGAGAAGGGAAGCCAGAATGTTTAGTCTACCTGGCACATTCCTGGATTTCTAGAATAAATAGAAGATTATTAATGGAGCTGCTTTCCCCCATCAGGATAGCCCAGAGATGCCAGAATTATCTAACAGCCCCTGAAGAATGTCAGAGATGCTGTGGGGCTTGGGCTCTAGCAACTCCTTATGTGAGTAAAGATTCTTGCTTTAGGATAGACCTTAACACAGGGCTGCTCTGAATTTATAACCTAGGACAGAGATGGTTCGATGTCAAAAGCCTCTGGGTTTTCAGTACAGAAACCTCCAAAGGTTTGGACGCTGAGCTCAGTTATCCAAAGCCCTTGAGATCTCATAACCGAATTCCCACACTCTTCTCTACACACACACATATTTCTGGCTCATTATCTTGAGCTAATCTGCAAGTTTCCATTAAAAAGTAAGTTTTGATGGGAAAACGGTGGCGATGAGGAATTCACAAACAATTTCCACCCCCATTTTCCAACCATCTCCAACATTTACACTTAGTACCAACTGGAAACACTGCCATAGGCACCTCTCCTGGGGTTTGTCAACTATTTCATTGCCCAGCTGGAGCCTGTAGAAACTTTCCCCTGAACATTTCAAAAGCTTAAAGAGTCTGGCTGGAAATGGATTCTCACCATTATGATTTATATGTGTGTGTGTGTGTGTGTGTGTGTGAGCGTTACAGTAGCAATAAAAAGACTCAGCTGAGGTTATGGCCCTGTAGTACAAGGTGCTGTATACACACAGCGAGACATTCCCTTTCTCAAAAAGTTTATAATCTAAATGGGTGAGGGTCCAGGGTTTCTATTATTTTGAGTTCCAGTTGTATTCTTGCATTAGAACTGCTCGTACCATCACTATTTAAATATTCTCATCCTATTCACTCTATGCCACCCTCTCCACTCTGTTAGAGTGCTATTTCCTTGTCAGGGCTTGCAGGAGTTACTTACAAGACACGTTCATGTTGGTAAGAGTTACTTTTGGAACCCACATTCCCAGATCAATTATGCAGAGTGACAAAATGATCATGTTAGAGAATCTCACTCCTTTCATTCAAGGAGGAAAGACCCATACAGGACAAATGTTAGTTACATTGCTTGATGCATGCCTGGAAGGCATTCATGCACTACAGAATCATAGAAATGTAGGCCTGAAAGGAACCTCAAGTAGACATCAAGTCCAGATGCCTAGTAAATTGAGACCATCCCTGACAGGTGTTTGTCCAAGCTGTTCTTAAAAACCTCCACTAATGGGGACTCCACAACCTCCCTTAAAAGACTATTTCAAAGTTTAACTATCTTTAGTGAGAATGTTTTTCCTCATATCTAACCTAAATCTCCCTGGCTGCAGATTAAGCCCATTACTTCCTGTCCTACTGCCAGTGGACATGGAGAACAGTTGACTCTCTCCAGTTTCTCCATATCTTTGCTAAAGTGTGGCACCCAGAATTGGACACAGCACACCAGTGTGGAGTCGAGAAGGACAATTACTCCATGTCTTAAATACAACACTCCTGATAATACAACCCAGAATGGTATTAGCCTTTTTTGTAGCTGCATCACACTGATGACTCATATTAAATGTGCGATCCACTATAATTTCCAGATCCTTTTCAGCAGCACTATCACCTAGCCAGTTATTCCCCATTTTGCAGTTGTACATTTGATTTTTTTTTCCCCTAAGAGCAGGACTTTTATTCTGTCTTCATTGAATTTCGCCTTGTTGACCAATTCTTCAATTTCTCAAGGCTGTTTTGAATTCTAATCCTGTTCTCCAAAGTGCTTGCAACCCCTCCCAGTTGGTATCACCTGCACATTTTATAAGCATACTCTCCACTCCATTATCCAAGTCATTAATGAAAATATTGAATAGTTCCAGATCTAGGACTATGGGGAACGGTGCAGTATAAGAACCTGAATAGAACAGAATCTCCAACCCATTTGGGGGAAGAAGGATGTCACTTGGGGTTGCTTCTCCCCGTAGAACTTCATTCTGCAGGAGGGTTCTAGGGCCCCACTGGGTTAAATTTACTTAGCAATTTAGGCTAGAAATCAGGCTAGATTTTCTTGCCTCCTTCATGTCAGAATTACTGCAGGAAATGGTGCTTATTGCTTTGTTTTTCTCCTTCCAATTTGGATGGGAACCAGCAAGTGCCGAGACTTAACGGAGTCAAAACTAGCCTATCAATCTCATTTTGTTAAACTTTTCAGAAGCTCAAGAAAAAAAGTTTGCTTAGAGTTTTATTTAAAAAGTTCAGATGGTTCTGAATTGGTTTCAGACCTTTCAATCTCCTTTTAGCCATACATTTCAGCCATGTAATACTAAGCTGGTATTGGACGGAGTCCAAACAAGATCAGGGAACTAAGATGTTGTCAGGGCGAGACAAGTGGTAGACTGGGTTGCAGTTTTCTACCACTCTGGTACCGCTGCCAAGTGGGATGGATGTAAGATGCCAATTTGAGTCAGGGCAGGACCTTAAAGGCCCTAAGCTGCCACTTACACAGCATATGTCTATGGCGAGCACTGCATGAAATGACTTGCCACCCATCCCTGACAAATCCTCATGTCTGTGTTCAGAGGAAAATGCCTCAGAAGGGGAAGAGTCTCTGTGCCTTCTACATTTACTTCCTGCAAACTCTATAATAATAAAGTGATACTCTATACCGTATCCCTTTTTCCATTTCACCCTTCACTGGATCATTTTATGCATCTATTCCTATTGCTAATTCAAACTAATTAAAGTATAAAATAGAATAATTTGTGCAATTTCAGAGCTCCTCTCTGCATATTGTGAGTTATGTTTCTTTTCTGTTAGTGCCCAGTGTGAACAATTCCCCTCCTCACCATCTGAGTAGCTGCCAAACTCATTTGCTGAGAAGCCTCTGTTACAGCAGCACAGGATGGGGGTGGGGGGAAGCCCTGACAGAGAAAGAGGAGTTTGAGATTTGCTTTTAAATTTCATAGCTGAGCACTTTCTGAAATGGACAATGTGAAATTTCAGATTTCTCCTTTAAGTAGTTATCCGACTAGGGAATATGATTTCCTATCTCATTATTCTTATACCTGGGTGAAACCCCGACAGAGACTTGTCTCGCTGCCTGCCTTCAAACGGAACCAGGGGGTCCTCAAGAGCCTCCCCCGACTTTCTGAATACTAAGGCTGAGATTTTTCTGAATCACAGAGTGATTTTAGTTATCTCCTTTTGTGGAGCCTGACTTCAAACACCATAAAGGTGTCTCAAGTCTGAGACCCAGAATCACTAGCCACTTTTGAAAATTGTGGTCCAAGGTTCTAGGTTATCTGATTGATTACGTTTGGGGTAAAACCCTGGTCGCAGTGAAGTGAATGGCAGCTTTGCCACTGCCTTCAATGGGACCAGGATTTCCCCAAGGTATGTAGAATCAATTAAAAGCTAGTAGCGGAAAGGATTCGTAACAGATTCATTCAGACAGCAGAGGAACCAGCCCCAACTTGTAGCTTTAGCACATTAGTACTGGATTGGAGGTTGAGGAGGATAAGAGGCAGGCTGGGGGGTGCAGGGAGTTACCGTGCTGCTAGCCCTTTCACCTCTGTAGACCCAACTATAAATCTTAACTCAGGTCACACGTGAGAACAAGCTGGGTGGTCTCTGCCTAGTCCATTCATAGTGCAAGAGAGTAGGCTAGGGTAGCGATAGCAGTGGGGGGGCAGAGTTGGGTGGGAGGCTATGGCAAGAGCCCTGGCGCCATCAGTTCTGTGTGCAGAGTTCACCCACCACACAGAGATGAGGTAGGTGAGAAGATTACCTCTCCCTAATATCCTGGGACCAACATGGCTACAACACTGCATACCCACAAAACAGAGTTAATTCCCACTGCAACAATCAAAATGCTGAACAGCAAAAGCATATTCATTAAAACGCAAGGGCAACAATATATGCCTTTTACAGAGGGAGAAACTGAGGCACAGAGAGGCTGCAAGCTGCTTGAGGTCACACAGGAAGTCAATGGCAGAGCCAGAAATAGAACCCAGGAGTCCCGTGACTCCCAGTCCTCTATTCCAATCATTGGACTAAGCAGATAATGTATGAAAAGTTGTTTTGTAACATCCTGAGCTTGGGAGAGGCCAAGAACAGATTTCCATGCTGATAAAAAAGAAAAAAAGAAAAAGAAAAAAGGTTCATTCTGTACATTTAAAACCATTTGAGTTAAGTGGAAAGACTGGATTGATATATCAGTAGGGTTCCCAGTATCCCTCATGCATGCCTCTGGATATTAGCATCTTAAATGGAGAAAAATGTATTTGCAGCCACAATTTGCTTTCAAAAAACAAGCGCTGGAGGCTAGTATTTTGCATGTTGGTCAGTCTTCAGTTTTGCACCTGTAAAGCGACATTGCACGTACAGAAACCAAGGCACAAGGCAAATTCAATATTTACTAAGCCATGGATAATAGGAGACGTGCCATCTGCAATCAAAAGCAGCTAGATTAATAAAGCAGCAGTGGCAGTTTGAGTTGAAATATATAACATTGGATTAAGTTTCCTTGTTCTCATTCTGGCACAGAAAGAGACAGACCAAAGCACTGCCAGCAGGTAGACCAATTCTGGGCATGACACAAGCTAGTAATGGGGAACAACTCATCTAGAGTGGTTTTAAATCTTTCCCCACCATGAAGAAACTGTCATTTATCCCCCTTGTTAAATTCTTGTATATTAAAGCTTTGTGAACGAGTGTATGTATGTGTGTAAGCATGTGTATAGTGAGGGAGCTTTGGAAGTATTTCAGGGCTGTGGCTGCCTGTCTGAAAATTAAACAATAGGTCTGGGGAGCAGGAGAAATTGGAAAGGGAAGCAAATGCAGAGGCGAGTGCACGCTGGGAGCCCTGTGGCTGTGACTGGCAGGGGAAAAACAGATACACAAAAAAAAAAAGAAGAAAAAAATCAGACTCTGAGAGCAAATATAGGAAATGCATAAAAGGAAGAATCATGTGAACAATACTTAAAATATGCCATATTTAGATAAACTTGCTGACTATCTGACGTTGAATGTTGATGCTGGGGTGGATGATTTTTAGCCATCTTTCCGTTCTATGAAAGCTCATCATATAAGGGACTGATCCTGCAAAGAGTTACACACTTAACTTTGCACCAGTGAAAGCAATGACACTCCTCATGTGCATAAATCCTTGCAGGATCAGAGCCTTAGAAATACCATGAAATTGACCCAGACAAGGATAAATTAAGAACCACTGCTCTGCATATATGACAAATTGACTGTCAGCAAGGAAGAAAAATGAGACAATATGTTGTCCTGCCTGTTTTTTTTGTTTGTTTGTTTGTATTTTTAAGATCAATTAATGCTAGTTAACGTATCCTGCTTGTGAGATAGCTTTTCTTAATGACCTCAGATTAATTTTAGCTCGATTTTTTAATTATCTCTAATTGTCTACAGAAAACAAACAAGCTGGATTTTTAGGCTGAAGGTAGTCTAATGTGACATGGTCATCGGGGAACACACCAATAATTTGCTGCTGAAAGCATCTCTGAGCCACACTCCTAAGTCAAGGAGTCTCCACTCTTTTCATCCTGCAGACCACACTCTACTAGAGACACTTTTATGAAGATCTGTCTTTTCCCATTTCCTGTTGCCGCATTCCTGTTACCCAGCAACACCTCCTGCTCACCTGCCCCCACTTTGTCCTCCCCATTCGTGGCTAGGTAGCACCCTTAAGGCAACCTTCAGCAGTTATTTATGTAGAAAATTAAAAAAATAGGGAAGTATTTTTAAACATTTTAATGTGGAAATAAGGAGGAAACACCATCATATGACCAACCAGCTATCCATAGATCAGCCTAAGAATCACTGCCTTACTCATGTTCAACAGAGTTGGTAAAAAAAAAAAAAATGGCCTTTTTAGAAAATGAAGCACTTTCTGGAAGTTTGTTGGTTTTTTACCCAAAAGATTCATTTTTCACAAAAAGGATTCATGACTTCTACCATCCAAATGCTTTTTTCTGAAGGTTTAGATTTTTTTTTTTAAACACACACAGACAAATGTTGATAAAAAATTGGAATGAAAATGTTGTGACAAAAATTGAACAATGGGTATGCTGAGAAATATGCAAAATGGAAACAAACTTCAAAATGTTAGACGCATTTATTTTCACATTTTCTGACCCACTCCAATCTTTACCTCAACACCAACAATATTTGGAGGGTGAGAAGAATCTAAATGTTTTGTGGGGATGTTTCTGCTAATGTGTGAAAAAGATGGCAAGAGTTCAAGAGGTTAGATGCCCTGACTCCACTTACTTCTCACGGTGAATTGTCACCCCAGCACAACTTGGCCTTAGGTGGGTCAGGGTTTACTACCCAACTGGAAGGCTGGAAGTGAAGTGGGAAGGTATAATGGTACCATGGGCAGCCGAGCTGGCTACTTCAACAGGCTTTTTAACTAGAAGTTATTCCTGGTAGAAGAAAAAAGGGTCTTCAGTATCATTAGTAGTTTGCTTCAAGCACAAGGGAAAGCATTATTTTGCATTTGGGATAAGATTTTTCACAAGCACTTAAATGACTTAGGAGCTCAATGCCCAGTGACTTTCAATGGGACTTGTGCTCCTAAATCACATTTGAAAGTCTCACTATCATTAAAACTGTGTTTTTTTCCTGGAGACTAGAGCTACGCAAAATATGGTGGGTCTGGTCCAGAGGTGGTTCATCCAGAATGCTCTAGTATCTCACCTGTAGGTGTGTTCATGAACACCGACTTCTACAGCTGGTCGGAAAATTTTCCGTCAAAACAGTTTTCTGCCAGGAAATGCCATTTGGAATTTTTTTGCAGAACCATATTGATTCTGATGAAATTTCATGTAGGGAAAAATATTGGCATTAGATCAAAACCCAGAGAGTTTTGACACAGATTAAACTCCTAACCAACAATTGGCCCATATCTGTCAGAAAGGCAGTTTGACCCCCAAACCTATCCAGCAATGTGGGGCCACCCCTACCCTAGCAAGAAAAAGAAGCACCCACTCCTGTCTCGCAGACTTTTTGGCAAACTTGTGTGGAATTTTGGGTTTGTAACCAACCGCCTAAGCTGGACAAGCTGCACATGAGACATGATAAATCCTACCTTACCCAGCATTTACAAGCACAGAAACTGCAGCTTTGCAAACTGGATGCTTGCTTCAATTTGAAAGAAGCAGTGAATCTTTAGGTAAACTAGATTCTGAGTGTGTGTATCTGAATCCAACCAGGCCATTTTCCCTGCTGTACTGGGCTGAACATTGCTAAGATTATGCCCAGCGAAGTAGCTTTTCAGCAAGCAGATAATAGAGTTAAAATTTTAATCAGTTTGTTGTTCCCCCTTTATGACACCAGATTTTTTATCAATCTTGTGCATTTTTATTGTGTTTTCTCAGTTTTCTTCAGGACACCCTCAGTATTTATGGCCTCTCTGTCCAGGATTGATGTTACTTACTTGTTGTTTTCAGTCCTCACTCCAATTCCAAACCCTTTTAAATCATCTAGGTATCTTCTGCCCTCCTCCCCAACACTCAGTTCAAAGCAGAGAGCTTATCACAGGATCTATATGTCTTGGAGTTACAGGATAGAGAGTTATACCACAAATTATTCCCAGAGACTCCTGCCAGTCTGAAGCTCCTAAAATGGGATATTTGCTAAGCAAATATTTCACAGCTAACAGAAGAGACACAAACTGTTTCTTCACTTAAAGCCCTGATGGGGCATAGTGCAGTTGCACTATGTTTTATTCCTATTCTGCAAATAAACAGGGCAGTAAGCAATCACCTGATGTAACCTTGCTTATGAGAGTTTGCAATCCCCTCCCCACATTCTATTGCAACTGATCTGTAGGCATTACAATGGTAGGGAGGAGGTTGGGTGGCATAGAGGGTTAGTTCACTAGCCCTTTAACCCTAAATTCATACACACACATGTACGTACATATATACACCTCATGAGTGCACTGGTCCATCTGTCAGTGTGGTTCAGTGACAGAACTCCAGCTTTGTGCTGTGATTAATGATAGCTTTGTGTTTCTATGGTGCCTTCTGTCTTTAAAGCGATCTGCAAACTAACTAATCCTTGGAGCACCCTGGTAAGCTAGTACTTTCCACAGTTTGTGGATGGGGAAATTGAGGCAAGGAAAGGTCAAGTGTCTGGCCCAATAACACACATAGTGAGCCAGTGGAAGAGATGAGAATAAAATCCAGGAGTTCGTGTCTCTTAGTTCCATGCCCAGTTTGCATGCACCTTGATTAAGGTAACTGAAGGTAAGTGTCTGGACATCACTCACTGAGACAGGCAGAGAGAGACAGAGCGACAGTGAGCGCATGCAAGGAAGAAATCAGCCTGTGGCAGCAAACTATAAAGGAACAGAGATTAGAATAAACCTGGGTACTGATTAGTAAACCACCTGCTCCCTAAACTTCTTCCTTTTACAGCTGCCTATTGTGGAACAAGGGACCTGACACAAGCCCCCTAGAGCAGATGTTAATTAACTGCTACTGGTCAAACCTATCTGGCATGAGCATACTGTAACCCATTACAGCTTCAGATGAGGTTGAGAGGAAATCTCTGTAGGCACATAAAACAACTCTCTCCACCCCTTTCATTCAAATAACCTTCAAGAATCAATCTCTCTAGCTTCCTGGCTCTTCCATGGCAGAGTTCACCTGCCTCCCACTGGCTCTGAGGGAGAAGGCCCATCATTTATATGGGCAGGCAGAGGCTCAGTCCGTTCTCTTCTTTGACTGCCTTGCCCTTCTTGTTGGGACGTGAGGGGAATCCATAGGGGCTGGCATAAATCTTTTCCACCTCCCACCAAGTGACGGGCGGGAGTGCAGCTCTGCTCATAATATTCTGCATAAGAGTCTCTGAACTACATCAAACTGGTATAAAAATGTCACATAAGCCATGAGAAATCACTCATGTGTTCTGTTGCTCCCCCCCCTTTTAAATTATTTCTAAAGGTAAAATTGGGATACCCACCAGCAATTCCCAATCAAGTAAGAATGAAAGGGCATGAGGCAGGATTTGGGAACCGCAGAGGCCGGACTCTCATTTACACGAAGGTCCCTTTACTCTGCCCTGGTGGTGCCAAGGAGCCCTCCTAATGGAGTTTTACACCCACTTGCACTCCAGGATGATGTGAAAAGGAGAGTCTATCTATGGCATTTCCATGATTCTTGTCACTAAATATCTGAGTCTTACAGTCATTAATGAATTTTATCCTCCCTCGAGCAGATGATTTTTATTTCTATTATGGTAGTGCCTAGAAGCTCCAGGTCCTTGCTGGCAGGAATGTTCATGGACGCAACAAAGTTTACATGGATATTGAAGAATGTTTATGGGAGATAAATTTTGGATTTGTAAAGGCAAGTATTCTTCCTAGAAATCTCATTCTAAAAGTCATACTCCTCCAATCAGGGAAGAAGAACATACCATGTGACCTACGCATCCAAACAAAATACGAACAAGCTACAAATCAAGAGTTGTTCAAAGAAACTGTTCAGAAAATAACAAAGAACAAATAAACTGGAGAAAAATCTCAATCTGTTTACAGACAGGAAGAAGGTGGTGAAGTCCAAAGAAATTACTTGCTATGACTTGTTCATCTTTCTCTGTTTACAAGTCAAGATCCTTCCAACTGCTGCTGTTGCACATTGTACCTGGTGTCTGGCAGACTATCACTAATAAATAATAATTAACAACAGTAATACTACTACTACCACTACCTCCGCCCCCTAGTTCTTCCAGAGCACTTTTTCATCAGTAGAGCTGAAAGCGCTTCACAATCTTTAATACATTTATCCTACAACCCCTCTGTGTCAGGGCAAGGCTATTATCCTCTTTGTGCAGATGTGAAACCGAGGCACAGAGAGGCTAAGTGACTTGCCGAAGGTCACACAG
This sequence comes from Gopherus flavomarginatus, assembly GCF_025201925.1. NCBI lineage: Eukaryota > Metazoa > Chordata > Testudines > Testudinidae > Gopherus > Gopherus flavomarginatus. The sequence goes on along the minus strand of NC_066621.1, from coordinate 12,388,924 downwards.
GAAGCCTGTCTTACTAATTACAAAGATTCTGCAGACAGAATTTAGCTGGCAGCTTTTATATAAATTAGACAGAGGAAAGACCTAGTAAGCCCCATTTCCCCGACCAGTTCAGGATTATCCCCTACAACCAACTGCAGTATTGTGATCTGCCCTTTTTTAAAAATCTCATCAAGTCTCGTCTAACTAGATTGTAAGCTTCTTGGACCAAGGATTATCTTTTGCTATGTGTTTGTACAGCACCCAGCATGCTCTTGGTCAGGGATCTACTTGCTACTGTAATAGAAATGATATTATTAGCTCTGCATGACTAACAGGAACCAGAGCATCTGTGGACCTGATTATCCCAATGCTTACATCAGTTTCACACCAGTCTATGTCCATTCTTTTCAATAGCTGCTCATGATTTACACAGACGTAAGTGGGGGCACAGTCAAAGTTGCTGTCTATAAAAATGCAGCTATGACTTGAAGGTGGACAGAGAGCAGTCATATTGAGTAAGAAGGGGTTACAACCTTGCAGTCATAAAATTTCTCTTGCCCTGCAGGGTAAATTTAATTGAAAAACTCTGTTTTGTGTATAAAAAAGCTATTTCCTTCATGACAGGTGGACAATTAAGGCTCCAGGACTGCATTTTTATAAAGCCTCTTTACTAACTATAACTATCACTTTAAGAGTGTTCCCAGCAAACCGCAGTCAGATCCTTGCTGAAGAGGAGGAAACCTCAGAGCCTTCCTTACACATGCAGAGACTGTTGGGTTGGGTTTATGATAGATTTACTATTAGAAAGAGAAGTCTTTAATTCAGAGGTTCGTGGCAGTCCCCAGATATTTATGACTGCTCTGCTTTCCCAGTGTCATTAACCCCTCAACTGCTGATTAATCATTGTGGACACATCCAAGGTGGAACACGTCTGCATATGCTGCTGAATGTACAAGGTGCATCCTTCTGCCTCACTGATTTCAGCAGTGGTCAGTGTAGAAGGCGGAAGAGCCAGCGGTGGCAAGGACTTCAAATTCAGAATTTGATTTTATTAAAAAAACCCTGCTAATTGAATTTAGGTGCCTGTGAAAAATGAGAGGCAGTTTATGCTGAGCATAGAGCTAAAACTGACATTCCCTCATCACAAATGTGCCAATGCATCTCAATCTTGATCTGCAACACCTCCAGCTATTCCAGTCCTGAAACACCACATAATTCTGCCAATGCATCTCAACCCTGACCTACAGCACCTTCTGCTATTCCAGTCTTTGGACATTGCATATCTGCCCACGCATCTCAGTCCTGATCTGCAACTATCAGAGTTACTTCAGTACTGGCCCCTGACGGAGCTCTGCTAATACAGCTTGCCTCCTAGCCCTATTTAAGTCCTGTGCAACCTGTTAGCGAAGATGTTGTTTGGCAGAATGGTGCTGAACTTTGGGGGGATTGAATTTCTGCTATAGACACACTTCTCTTACAACCTAAGAGCTATTTAGAGCAAAGTGTACAGAGGACTAAGACTACACTCCACGTAACACACCCTAATAATAATTTCTAAAGCATACATTTGACAGTATCCTGAAGACAGCCCTGGAAATGGAGTTTCTCTTTGCTTGTCTGCCTTTACACTGGGCTATGGAGTAGTTATTGCTGCTCCTTTACCGTTAAAAGACGTGAGAGAAATCAAATAGTCGGCACTGGAAAATGTTGTTGACAGAACATGAAAGGTACACATGTGGATTGTAGCTAAATTAAAGTAACTGCCACCACTCGGAAGTGTGGGGGTAGGACGTTGAGACCAAAGCCACCGTGACGGTGGAACCACCATACACTCGATGGCACTCCAGGCTCTTGGATTAGACACCTGTTCTTTCCAATTCATTTAAGTATAACCCTGATATTTAAAGGTGCAAGCAGATGAGCTTTTTGTTTGAAAATAGCCCCACTTGGATATGGCTTCTTGATTCTGTGTAATACCAACCCAACACAGATCCTTTTATTTCACCTCCTAGTTTTCACTAGTATCATCAATGGTGTTGGAGAAGAGACACAGTTAAACAAGCAAGGGAGTGCATGTGTTTTGGTAGACCCTACAAAAATGGTGGGGTTTAAAAAGTTGGTTACAGAGAGATGCTAAATATCCGTTTAAAAGGGGAAAGAGTAACATGCATTACAGAATCTGGATGATCTTCCCCATCAGATTAATAAATAATTTCTGACAGCTCTACTTCAAGGTTAAACTACCTGTCCGTGCCCCTTTAACTTGGGTAGAAAACAGAGAGAAATTTCCTCTGGGACTCAAGACCTTTAAAGACATTTTTATTGTGCGTTTTCAGTTCTTTTAAAGGCATTTCCCACTATTTACAGCCTCACAGCTTCTGCAATTGATGGGCCTTTCTGCTTTTTGCAGTACTGACCCCTTTTAAATCACTGGGCACCTTTTCTGCACAGGATTCAAGGGAAAAAAAAATACTACCCTGCATATTTTGCTGAACTATCACATCACCAGGATATAGGGATGCAGGGTCGTAAGGAGAAAGACGGCTGGAAAATTCCATATAGAATGATGCCCTATGATCTCTAACTCCAAATCACAGACCTTTACCACCTAGGCTAAGGGAGTAAGGGCTCAACCCCCCTCCCCCCCCCCCAAGTAAATTAGGAGACTAAATACCTTGGGGATCTGGGCCTAAGTCAGGTAAGTAACTGGGAACGCAGCAGGTGTCTATCATTTGTGGATTACTAACACGAGAGACACAGCAGCCATTGCCAGTGCAATGCACATACATCCACAGCTCACAATGGAATTTACGCTCCAGGTATGTTTCATTATTTACTAATTCTCTCCACATCATTTTGCTTCACAATTAAGCAAATTAGCAACTTTGATGAATATTTAGGCCCTCTCGCCTCATAAGAGATGAGTTGAAGGCATCCCTGCTGGATTTCCCTTGGAAAACTATTTCAAACTCAAGTTTTTTTTTCTCCCTTCTATGGGTGTGTGAGAGAGATAATGTGGCCCCCTCCCCAGGAAAACTATGGCAGCATCCACATTTTAAACTCGGGCATTCGATTTTAGAAAAGTCACACAGCTCCTTGCAATGTTTAGTTTCTCTGCCTGGGCATAACATCATGGACTCAATGCCAAGTAAAATAAACTAAACAAATTGTCTAATCCAGTGGCCTAGTGCATTCTGGGAAGAAGTCCTAAATTTGCAGCTCTTATAGTAGTTTCTCTTACTAAGCTGCTATAATCAGATGACTTAATTAACTACAGAATTGTTCTTTTTAGGGCCCTACTCTTTATATAAACCATTTATTCTCTGGTATTAAATAATTTTCCACCTAGAGAGCATATTTTCCTCCCGCTGCCTCCTCTGCTCTGACATGATTCACAGATCTTTTGCAAATGACAATGAACTAGCTAGCATGACTATAATACTACTACCTAGCTGCTGTTCAACACTTTTCATCTGTAGATCTTAAAACACTTTACAAAGGAGGTCAGTAACATTATCCCCATTTTACAGATGGGGAAAATGAGGCACACAGAGAGGAAGCGACTTACCCAGGGTCACTTAACAGGTCAGTGGCAGAGCCAGGAACAGAACCCAGGTCTTTTGAATCCCAGTCCAGTACTCTGTCCACTAAGCAACACTGCCTATTGTGTCACTGCCTTGTAGTGGATGGACCCAGAGTGGCTCACATATGTATCATAGGCTCTATAATGCAAACAGCTAAAGGATATTCACCTTTAATTCAAGTGGAAGTGGCCTGTGTTTTTACTGTAGGAGGATCTGGGTTCGATCACTGAGGAGCTCTTAGCGGCCATGCTGTGCAACATGGTGTAGGATAGCACAAAGCACGTAGGCGATTATACATTTGTTACTGTTTTGCAACCTCAAGACCTTTTGTAATACCTCCCACTCTCCTTCTTGTTGGGGAATTTCATAGGCACATTACAACATGGTGGGCTGCAGCCATGATTTAAAAAAAAAAACATTCTGACAAGTAACCTGACTCCTCTAAGTTGCTCTGGTCCCAAGTGATAACTATGAGATTGTGATCCCTAGTACAACCACCTTCTAGCTGTGCCATTCAGATGTCAGGCTGAGACTGAGCCCTGAATAATTCCAGGAGGAGGCTGAGGAGGTTAGAAGGAATTCAGCTGCAAAGGAAACTCAGGTGCCCTTCTTTCTAATTACAGAAGCTGTAGGCATCTCCTACTCTAACGGTACGGCACTCAGACTGACTTCCCGTTCACCACAGAAAATAGATTAGGGCCTTCGGGTGCTCTGCAATATTAAAACAAGAACAGACCCCGTGTCATAAATCTGAGACAAGCTCCCAGCCCTACTTATGGTAATGAGTCTTTCATTACCACCTTTTCAAGCAGGGTGGATTTGCGGGGGTGGGGCATTTCTGTGCTAACAGGTGCAGAAAGCTCCACATTCAGTATTGTGCCTCATAGTGACTAAGGGGTTAACTTAACATGGAAAAATCCATTGACATCTAGACCTCTTCAGATGTAACCTCCCACCCTCCCCCAATCACAAAAGCACCAGCTCTATTAATTTGTATTATATCGTTGTGAGTGATGGCCACTAAAATGCTTAACAGAGTCAGTGAACCCAAGAGCCTGGCTTAGTGGATGGGACCGCTTGTGTTTCTTCATCTCAGAGAGGAATGGTTCATACAGCTCTGTTACAGCTGAGGTCCTGTTTTATTAACACTGTGTTGGCTCCCTCAAGCAACAGAGTCCAGTGGACTGCAGGCCATAAATTGGTGTCAATCATTTTAGTTTTGCTTTGTACAGTCTGGTTCCTGTTTTCAGAGGGGCAGTTTATCATGCTCATAAACAGGTTCAGAGGAAAGGCCCTGCAGACGGTAAATATTGGGGAATCTTAGAGGAGCTGACACAGCCAGGAGCAATGACTCAGTCGCTGACTTTCTCTCTCTGTAGCTCTACTTGAAATCTCACTTTGGTTTGGAGTGAGTTAATAGCCTGACCTCTGATCTGGGCTCACAAGTGAGATGAGTTTTAACTTTGTCAGGCTAGTCTGCTGTGGCATGGAGTCTCCAAGAAATTGCTGCCTGATTTATCACAAGCAGCTTTTTCTGTTCCAGGGGGTAGGGCAGGTCAAGACTGAGAAGCATGGACAGAACTGAGAGCCTGGGAAGATGCAAGTCGGGACTAAAGTGCATTAGCAGAGCTCTAAGAATGTAGATAAAGGACTGTGTGTGTGTGTATCTAACTAAGTACTTAAATGACCCTCATTGTATAAGAAACAATCATTAATAGATATAGCCTCACAATACCCCTGTAAGATAGGAAAGTATTCCTATTTTAGAGAGCGGGAACTGAGGTACAGACTAAGTGACTTGCCCATGATCATGCAGGAAGCCTGTGGCAGAGCCAGGAATAGACAGCAGTTCTCCTGAATGTCAGTCCAGTGCTCCATCCACTAGACCACCTTTCCCAGTATATGTGCACGCAAGCCTGAGACTAGAATCAAAGAAGAAGCCAAAAGCCCAGATTGAGGTAATTCACAGAGCTCAGGACTAGCATAGCATGGGATGATGTAACTGAACACTTAGTTGCATTGGAAGATCTTGCTTGCATAGCATCTGCCTGTATCGTGTCCTGGTTCCAGCCTTGTTTGCAACAATTACTTGCTTTCAAAAGCATTTAAACAAAACAAAACAAAACAAAAACAAAAAAACCCCACCCATCTCACTAAATCCAGAAAACAAAAAAAATCATAACGGGCATTCCAGCAAAGCTATGCAAAATCAGCCTCCTGTCAAACTTGCTGAGGGGAATGAATGGGTGAGTCTTGTGCTTGGGACATACTTTCCTAGCAGACTATGATCCAAATCCCCAAATCGTATTTCACTGAAGGCAACTCAGCCCAATGTCCATTTCTTACAGACAATAGCATGCTGGCAGGCAGGGAAGTTCTTGCACCCCTCATGCACAAATGGCTGTCTTTAGTCAGTTAAGCCTCCTTTGGCACTGTACCTACCTGTACTGACCCCTGAACTGTGACTCAGGTACACTGCACAGGAGTAAAGCTGCAGCCACGGAGGTGTAGAAGAGCACTGCTTACCTGTCTTTCCGACATGACATACAGATACTTCTGGTCGATGGAGAAGGCCATGTCTCGAAGGATAGGGCTCCCATCCTTGAAAACTGGGACCATTTCATACTGAATTCCACCATGGGGGGGGCCATCTGCCCGGATCTGGAAAAAAGACAGGCAGATGACAAGTTATGTCACTACAGCTGAATATGCAAAAGCACAGGCAGGCTAGAAACCAAATGCAGAATCAGTGTTCGCACACGGGAGACATAAGGCAAGGAATGCTCACAACCAACATGAGGGAGCGGGAGTTAAAGCCGAGGCTCTTTCTACATCTCACTGCAACATTACTTCCACACACTCTGAGAAACAGTGAGACTTCCAGCTAGGAAACGCGGAAGAACTGGGAAGCTGGCATGGTGAAACGGCAACTTCACAGGCTGATCACAATTGTCTCACTACTACCTTGCTCTCTTCCCACCTGGCTGTTGGATTCAGATGTTGTCTTTTGTCTTAAGCTTAGATTGCAAGATCTTTGGAGCAGGGACATTGATCTTTGTATGTACAGCACACGATGCAGTTGGATCCTGGTCTCTGGGTGCTTCCACAATAACAATGACAAATAATAAAGAAAACCTTTCCAGATCCTCAGCTGATATACTTTGTGTCATTCCATTGACTTTATGACTCTACTGAACTTTGGGGAAAGGGAAAGAGATTTAGAAAGAAATTGTCTTTCAACATATGTCTCCCACTGAATCAGAGATGAGCAAAAATACACTCTGGACTACAGAAAAACAAAACCAAACAAACAGGTACTCCACTATTACTTTTAAGCCTGCCCTATACACAGACACTTGGAGCTAGATATCCAAAAGTGCCCAGCATGCAACCTGCACCCAGTGTGAGTTGTTCTTCTGAAAATCTGACCACTAAATGCTTGGACGGGAGCAGAACTCTTTGGAAATCTGATCCGGATTGCGGATGCTAAGGCTGTGTGAAAATTTTGCCTATGGATTCTGATCTGACTTATACTAGTATAATTCCATTGACTTCAGCGAAGTTACTCCTGATCTGTACAGGTGCTAGAGGAGAATCAGGGTCTTAATGTTTATATAGTGACAGTATAACTCATGTTCCCAAAAATAAACCATTTAAAATTATTGACCATTGATGACTTCCCATTTTCCCACAACCCCAAATTCAATATTACATCTGTCAAAATGGGAGAGCTGATAGTTTTTAGGAGTACGATCGGTAAATATTGCATATTTATTTAGAGACAGAAGCTAGATCTGATCTGATTTACAGTGACCACTCTTCTATTCTAGTATCAGAGGAGTAGCCGTATTAGTCTGGATCTGTAAAAAGTGACGAAGAGTCCTGTGGCACCTTATAGACTAACAGACATATTGAAGCATGAGCTTTTGTGGGTGAATACCCACTTTGTTAGATGAATGTATACCCACATACATCTGACAAAGTGGGTATTCACCCACGAAAGCTTATGCTCCAATACGTCTGTTAGTCTATAAGGTGCCATAGGACTCTTCTATTCTAGTCAGGTTCCTGTACTGCTCATCACCATGGTATCTGAGCTCCTTTCAGAAGTGCATTAAGTGAAATGACTATCATTTGTCACACACATGCTTCTTTCTGTCTTCCTTTCTTCTCTGACTCAGGGACAAAATTGTGTGTGAATTTAAAAAAAAATATATATATCACACACACACTTTGGATGTGATTTTCAAAAGCATCTAATTCTAAGTGACTCCAGATCACACATCCAGTTGAAATGGGACTTGTGCCGCTAAAATCACTCGTTTGAAATTCACCCTTTGGTTACAGTGGAGCTTCCCTAATGCATACTGGGGTTGAGAGCAGAAGCAGCCCCAAAGTTTCACGCTATCAGAGCATCCAAGAGGAGGACTGACTCATGCTGACTACCATACCTCCTCCCCAGTGGGGAAGTCCTTTAAAATATTAAGACACTAAGGACTGAGTCTGCCACGTTCTGAGATGATATGGTCCCCTGAGATGATATGCCAAATTCACAGGTTCCAGCAAGAAATATCTAGCCAAATCACAAGCTGCCAAGTGGATGGATAAATAACTCAGTGGTCACATGGCTTGTTCAGTTCGAAGGTCTCCTAGTCTTTAGGTATGGTGATTTGAAACTCGATGATACAAATCCCTCTCTCCCTGCAAGAAAACCCTACACAAGTTATAATCAAACCCACTGCTGGTGAAAAGCATGCTGCTGCTGAGATCACACCACCTCGTCCAAAAATTAATAATTTATGGCTTTGGGGGCTGGGAGGAGAATAAACAAACAATTTACATTGTGTCTTTCCTACCAGGATTTGCATATTTAAATAGCCATTTGATTGCAACATGGTGTCTACATAATACCAAGCTGAAAATACTGGCAACCGCCAGGCTGGGAGATTAGACCAGCCATGCGAGCCAATGGCTCCATAGTGCCCAGTGGCTCTCTGTGACTGAGATATTGTTACATGCTGGCCAGCAAACCATAGCCTGCAACAGGCACTTTTAAAGCATGTGCATGCTGCCCTGTTAGGAAAAGGAAAAGCAGGGGGACCAGAGTCTTGGAAAAACCTCTTATCGCTAAGAAGCCATCTGCCGCAGACTCATGCTGAGCTGTCTTGCTGGATCCCAGCCTGCTGCTCAATTACTCCAGGCCTGACTGCTGGGGCTGAGGCATGAAGGATCCAGGTTTGGAGGAGGCTGAATCTTCAGAAAAGGTGATGGGGCTTGTGGAGGAGACATGTAACAATTCTTATTTATCTCATAGGCAGCGTGCGGCACTGGGTGTGGGGGGAATCCCTGTCATGGGATTAGGATTCAGAACTGGGAACCAGGAGAGCCTGGGATCTAATCCTTGACTCTGCTACAAATTCACTGTATAGCCCCTTGTCAAGTCACTGCAAGGGGAATTGTGGGTGGCTGAGCACCCATGCAAAAACCAGGCCATGTGTCTGAGCCTCAATATCCCTGCCCGTAAAATGGGGACAATAACCCTGATCCTCCTTTGTTAAACACCTAAGACCTGTTTGCAAAAGCTGCCATGTCAGTGTGAAATGCCATTATCAGACTCTTAGAAAAGGGAAGTCACCCACATCCCATTCCTAAATACAGCAACTTGTTTGGAAGAGCCATGGGTGCCTCCCTGCCTAGAACAGCGAGTTGCGTTGGGATGTGCTGACATGTTTATTTTATGGGCATCTCTCCCATCTCTTCATCTTTTAAATTTTTTCTTACTAATGAGCAGAAAAGGAACCAAAAGGAATCTGAGTAGAGAGGAGTTTGAAATCTGCATCTAAACCCAGATCTGAATTCCATTATTACAGACTCTTTAGTAAACTGCCCCAGACTTTTAGAGTGGGAAAGTTGGATGAAGACAGAGGAGCAAATCCTGTTGTGAATTACACTGGTGTAAAGACACCCCACTGACTTCATGAAGTGCAGAGAGAGTCAAGGGTAGAATTTCATCTTGAATTTCCCAGGAACGATGTATAATGTAATTGACTTCCATGGATTGACTCTAGCATTATGCTGCTGTATCTGAGAACAGAGCTGAACCCTGTCTGTCTCTGGAGCTCACCTGTAGAGCTGGACAGGACGTGGATTTTTCATCCCACAAGAATTTTTGTGATTTCAAACATTTCCCATTCTTCACTGGGATGAAACTGAGACCTTTCAAAATTTTTTCATGAAAAACCAGAGAAAAAGAGGAGAGAGAGTGAGAACCACCCCACCCACCCTGGAACTGGTGGTCATGGCACTCAGGTGAGAAATGGGAAAACCAGGTTCAAGGCCTTGCTCTGCCTGATTTAGGATGGCAAGTACTTGCTCATGCATCTGCTTTCTCTCTGGTTTTGAGCAGAAATTCCATCCTGGACCTGAGAAACTCTTCTGATAAAATCCCCTGTTGTGGGACAAGTTTGCGGTTTGATGAAACAGCCTTTTGTCATGAAAAACTGTTTAGTCCAAAAATTCCCAACCAGCTATATTCACCCAGTCCCGCAGCATGGTCACGGCAAGTAAGCTTCTCTGTATGCCATCACAGCTATTTAAACGGCAACCAGCACTGAGGTCCCAAGCACAGCGTTGTGAAATCACACAAGGAATAAACAGCAGGAAGCGAATCTCAGGCTAGAAACATTTCCATTAAAATATCAGATTAAAGGCAAAATGAAGGGGAGGGGAATAAGGCACATGAAGCAGAAAACTTTCTAAAAATTACCTGTTTTACCAAGTTCGTCCCTGGGGTTACAGCAGCTCTTTCTGTCGCCCCTCTCTCTAGCAATGAGGTCAGACAGGACTAATAAAAAGAGATGCCACTGGACAAACCTACTGCAGTCAATTGTTGGTTGTTGCAACCAAATTACAATTAAGGGTGGATTTGGCACTATGTTTATGAGTCTGCCCTTTTAAACTAGACAGAGTGATATCTAGTCAACAGACCAGAGCAATGGGACTCAGGATTCCTGGGCTCTAATCTGGTCTCTGTCACTGGCTTGGTGTGGGACATTGGGCTTCCCCTTAACTGTGCCCCATCTGCACAAATGGAGAGGAGACTATTGACTTCCTTCAAAGAAACAGCCAAAGGCCGACTAGTGTTTGTGAAGTGCTTGGAGATTGCTGGATGAAAGGGTAAAAGGGGAGAGCCACAGTATATTGCATGGATGATGAATGCTGAGAATATGCCCCATAAACACTTTCAGCCACATGCACCTGATGCATGATCTGTTCTTATTCATTTGGGCAGATACTTTCGACAATACTGATGATTATCCTGCTCTGGAAGGGATGGCAGTGCTGGGACAGTGCTATCAGCCACACTGGTGATGGATTCGCCATTACTCACTCTACTTTCTGTTGACACTTAAAAAAGAGCAAAGAAAGAATTTAAGGCTTGCGGGGGGGCGGAGGGTCCCATGATGCTCTGCAGTTAAGCTAACTGTAAGGAATGGAATTTTTTTAAGTAATAACCTTTAGAAATTGCTGCAGCAGATATAGGAATATTAACCACAAATATGTGTCAAAGGTATGAAGAACTGAACAAACCATGTGACCATTGAGCTATTTATCCATCTGCTTGGCAGCTTGTGCTTTGGTGGAACCTGTGAATTTGGCATATCATCTCAGAGGACCATATCATCTCAGAATGTGGCAGACTCAGTTGTTAGTCTCTTAACAACATAACCCGCAAAACGGAATACGCAATGACTAACTAGATGATATCGAGGCAGCGGCAAAGCTGCAAGGGAACAGAGGACTTAGAAAATAACCTATGATAAGTAGCATATACTAAAATGAGGAAGTGATAAGAGTTGGAATGATATGCAATAAAGAGTAATAAGGGTATAATTGCCCTGAGCAAACAGGATGAAGTAGAGACCATTTGGAGTCTGAATGCAGACTGTCAGCAAACTACAGGACAGTTTCTCCATAGGTGTTGGGAACTGTATGTCTCTCTGTATATGTGCCATCTTTACTCTTAAGCAGTGGTACTCAAACTATTGTAGTGGTGACCCCTTTCACATAGCAAGACTCTGAGTGTGACCCCTCCCTTACAAATTAAAAACACTTGTTTTCATATTTAATACCATTATAAATGCTGGAGGCAAAGCGGGGTTTGGGGTGGAGGCTGACAGCTCGTGACCCCACATGTAATAACCTCGTGACCCCCTGAGGGGTCCCGACCCCCAGTTTGAGAATCCCTGCTCTTAACCAATGCAAACAATCAAGTGATTTATATGAGATTTGTTATTATTAAACCAATCTGGATTTGAGAGAACCCCTCTCACTAAACATATATTCGCAATTAAATCTGTGTTTAAGTTGAAGGTTCCAGGACTGTACCTCAGTCATTTAAACTAAAGTGCAAAAATCAATCCCACACTGCTCCTTTCCTCATAGAGTCCTTGCATCAGCACAAGCTGCCAGGAGCCATACAGTTGATCTAGTGCCCTCTATAACCTCCATGCTCAGTTACTTTACCAGCTGCTATGTCTTCAAGTCTAAAATGTTCTCTCAGCATCTATCTTCCTCTCTCTCCATCCACCCATAGTTAAACTAGCTGTTTAAAGCTGTTTCCATGGCAACAATCTTTAAAGTCCTTCCGTAAAAATGTCTGATTGTAATTTGTGGTGCATTTACTGGCAGCTGCCAGGCCTGCTGGGGTGGCAACTTTCACTCACAGAGACATGGCCTGACTGGAGTCTATGAGGATGACACACTGTCATTTCCTACTGTTCTCCCATTTCCTTGATGAACGGACATGCCTCTTCCTAGTCATCTTAGAGACAGGGAGTCCTCATGGATAAGGTACTGGACTGGGACTCAGGAGATCTGTGCTCAGTTCCAGCACTGCCACATACTCCGTGTGACCTCAAGCAACACACTTAACTTGTGCCTCAATTCCTCTTCTGTAAAATGGGGATAACAACAACTGTCTTTCCCCATCCTTTTTTCTGAGCACGCCACAAGCTCTGTGGTTTGTGGTCTCTTACCCTATGTATGGACAGCACCTAACACAGTGGCATTTTGCAAGACTGCAGGCCAAATGAATGGTTAGGGCATGGAGTATATGCAGTTCACATAGACTCAGTCTAGTGATATCAGTAGAATAAATGCATGCATGAGAGAGAGAGAAAGCTCTGCAGTATCTAAAGGGTTAAAACTGGAATGGGGTTTAGGAGGGGAGGTAACCAGTCAGATGAGCTGCATGGTGCTCACACAGCTGGTTGCTTTTAATCTGCCCTCTGAGCTGCTATTTGCCTGTAGAGAGTCAGTTATATTAAACTCTGTGCCTGGAGGAAGATTTGTCAGCTCAGGTACAAGAGCTCTGAGAATGGTTACAAGAGGCTGTGGGGTCTGGGCAGGGAATGCACTAAATTGCAATGGCTGAGAGTGGGGCAGCTGCAAGCAGGATGTGTGGTCCGGGTTCATTTGGGCTTGGGCTGTTGGAGAGAAACATCATAAATATTCACTAGCTTCCACAAGGGACCCCGCTCTCCTAGGGAAGAGGCATTCACTTCAGCTCCATTTCTCTCTGTATCCGGCTCCTCCTGTGTGCTGTTATTACATGCACTAAACTGCTGCCCTTCACCACTCCCAGAATCTGGGCTGTGGTCCCTCCTCAAATATTCCCTGAGTGAGGGGAAAAAAAATCACCCTATATAGGAGCTCCTGAGGATCTTTCACCCCAATGCGCCTCTTCGGAGGATAGTCACACAACAGCTAGAGTTGCTTCTCTCCTTTCTGATTGGCCACAAAGGGCCACTCTCCTCCTTCCAGCTGAGAGACCTGAGAAGCCATTTCGTTCTTGAGCTGTCCAGTAGCTCAGACTTCTCTGGCAATTGTCCCTGCCCTCAGAACCAAGCACAAAATCTTTGAACTCCAGCTGCCTGGCCTAGCATCACTAGACTCTTTCCCTCATTTTTCTCACAGGACAACTCCCAAACCAGGTGTCTAGCGCCACAGAGCTCGACCAAGCAGTGGAAGATGCATCCCTTAGACAGAACACACTCATCCTGACAGTTTGGTTTCCTTGGCAACAAATCATGATATCATAATGGAAAAATGACAACTTCAGTGAATGGGGAAGGAGGAAAAGGGATCAACTTCACGACAAGAAGCTTTTGTTGATATTTGGACAGTGAAATAATTTCTTGAGCCAATTTATGGGCATTCATGCTGCAGCACGAGCCTTTCCAGTGCCTGGCAAATGTGTCAATAAACACAATGCCACAGACACCAGGAAGAGGACACCTAGTTTAGTACAGGAGCGGCTCTAGCTTTTTTGCCGTCCCAAGCACGGCAGGCAGGCTGCCTTCAGCGGCACGCCTACAAGAGGTCCCCGGGCCTGCGGATTAGGCGTACCCGCCGCTGAATTGCCGCCAAATCCGTGGACATCCTGCAAGCATGCCGCCGAAGGCAGCCTGACTGCTGCTGTCGCAGGAACCGGCAGTGCGCCCCCCGCAGCTTGCCTCCCCAGGCACGCACTTGGAGCACTGGTACCTGGAGCCATCGCTGTTAGTGTAACACCCAGAGCCCAGAAATGCAAGTCACAAACTCCAAAGCCTGAGCATGCAATACTGGCCTTTCTGCAAGTTCAGCAAAGATCTCTTTCCTACTACTCTGCCTGCATGTCACATCACTGATTGCTAATGAAACACTAAGACCTTGTCCAAAGTCACAATCTAAGCGAGACTGAGCTTGATCAGTACCCGAGTAAGAGGCTCCAGGGGGTTCCCTAGAGGTGGTGGTGTTGATTCAGGATGTGGTTCTTGCAATATTTAGTCAAGCTCTTAGGAGTCAGCCCTGCCAGGAGGGATGGTAGTGCTTCAATTAACTGCAAGAGCATTTGGCTCAACTGGAGATGGCTCAAGACTCCAGAAATATCCATTTCACCCAGAGCATGCTCAGAGACTTAGCACAGACATTAGTGCAATTACTCCCATAGCCATGCGACATCACCACATTCATATAGACACCAATGTTGCCAACTCTCACGATACTTGGTGTTTCCCATAAAGCCTCAGCCCTTGGAGTCATGAGATTACTGAGAATCTCATAGAATCATAGAAAAGCAGGGCTGGAAGGAACTTTGAGAAGCCATCTACTCTAGGCCCCTGCGCTGAGGTAGGACCAAGTGTACCTAGACCAGCCCTTGAATGCAGCGTAGTGCAGTCTAGGGGCCAGTAGAGGGGCCTGCGTCTGCCCAACTCCACCAGGCCCCGACCCAGAGCCCTAACAGTGGCAGATGGTCCACCACTGGGTCAGCAGGGAATCCCACCGAAACACGCTGACCTCATGAGGGCGGAAGGTACCACTTGCTCACCCTCCCTGGGTCACTTCCTACTGGCTTTCCTGCAGCAGCGGTATATCGGGCATCAATGCCTCCAGGCTCCTCAGCACAGGATGCTCTGTGGGGTTCCGATGATGGCAGGCCTCTGATACGGGTCTTGGGCTCTTCAGCTCCCATAGGTAAGGACTGTAATGGCCCCTGGGCTGGAGCCTCTACCAAGAATCCTTCCTCCTTGGCAGTCAGCCCAGACTGAGCTAGGCTGCTCCCTTTTATACTGCAGCAACAGGTGGAGCATGCCCAGCAGGGTCGAGGGGGCATGCTAAGAGTGCTGCCTTAACCCCTTCTGCTCCAGTGCGGGGCCAGTTCACCCCATCACAGTCTGATAATTTCATTCTTTACTATAGTTTCAACCAATTTTCCTGGTACTGTTTGGGAGGCTTCCTGTTTCTAATGTCCTTTTAAAAAAATTGATGTTAGTTTTGTTTTTAGGTAGTTTATGCTCCTTTTCATTTACCTCTTTATGATTTGACTTCCAATTTTTCAAGGATGTCTTTTTGCCTCTAACTGCCTCTTTTATTCAGTTTAGTCATGGTTGCATTTTTTTGCCCACCTTCCCCCCCTTTTTCTATTTGGGGTATACAGTTGGCGTTTTTAAATAGCGTCCATGCCGTTTGCAGACACTTCACCCTTGTGACTGTTCCCTTTAATTTGTTTAACTAGCTTCCTCATTTTCAGGTAGTTCCTCTTTTTGAAGCTAAATGCTACTGTGGTGTGTTTCTTTGGCATTTTTCCCCCTACAAGAGTGTAAAAGTTAATTACATTATGGTTGCTATTACCGAGCAGTTCAGTTATATTCACCTCTTGGACCAGATCCTGTGCTCTAGTGAAAGAATAGCCAGACAGATAGTAGGAGAAGTGGATGGAGACTAAATGATGAAAGCCCGAAGAGGATAAGATGCTCAGCACATGGATATGTTCAGCAGTTTGGAGAACAGAGGAGAGGAGGATGAGGATGGAGCAGAGGCTCTGGGATTTGGCTGCGAATCAGAGGAGTCACCTGGGATGGATATAGTTCTTTCCTCAATCACTTTTGATGTGTGTTTGCAAATATGCTTGAAAAGTGCCAAACACCACACTCTGCAAATCCAAATATATCAGTGCTGGCTCAGAGTATACAGGACCAGCAAAATGCGCACACACGATGAAACAGAATGCATTTCAATTCAGAAACTGCAGTTCTTCAAAAGGCATTGTGGAGATTTACATGGCTAATACCTCTACAATACAGACTGCAGGCATAAGCTCTGCATTATCTTAAGAGATTAGCAAAATACCATATTGTGTCATGTATATGTTGCAGTGTAGCACCCCCGGTGACAGTGTGTGATCCATTCAAGGCTCTAATATGACACAAAGCTCCTATTTGCCTATTGTATCAATGCTTTCGCTATGTATTTTGCCTGGCGTCACAATGATTACTGTACCAAAGCTAAGATGCAGCTGGATCTCCTTCCAGTTCCTCCCAGCAGGCTCCCATTAAAGGGCATTAACACTCTTTGTGGGAACTTTCCATTATTAAAATTACTTGTCTTTTTTCATTATGAGTTTTTCAATGAATCTCCTGGTTAAGAGCTCAGTGCCAAAAAACCAAGCAGCATCAGTCTTTGTCCACAAGGACTGACTTCTTGCCTCAGATCCTAAAAGCAATCCAAGGCCAGTTGACGTTTACTTTTCAAGAGTTGCAGCTACTTTTCCACATGCACAGGCACATGAGAGGAAATGTACTCAAAAGCTACCTACTGTAGGTGTGACGTGCCCTGGAGAGAGACTGCATGTGCACAAAAGATATGCTGCTGAAATGACTCCAGGTAAGGAGGCAAGGGGATCTGGGTGTGTCAGTTGCTCCTCTGCTATTGGCATATAACAGTGGCAAAGTGAAAACCGCCAGCCCCGGAGCCTTTCTTGCTGGAGTTTCTAGCCCTGCAGGGTGAATTCCATTGAATAGCATTAAGTTTCTGTAAAATGGATATCCCTGGTGAGGTTTTAGAGGCTGTGGAACTGTACACCAGTGTGTCACCGCATCTATTACTGGAAATGAAAAACAAAGCAGCACAGAAACACCATCTGATGTCTGTCCTTGCAGAATTAATATGATGAATTATTCTATACTTTCAGCTGTATGAGGCAGCTCTCCTGACGCCTTGCTTTGGTGATGGGAAAATCCACCCTGGAGAACAACATGATTCTGGCTGGAGCAAGCAAAGGCCTACAATCCTACCATACCTTTCCCACCCCACATTCTCTACAACTCTGTGAACTTTCCCCTGCCTAGTTCTGGTGCTGAACAAGGATTCTGCAAACAAGGGATTCAGCAATGCAAACACTCGCCAAAGACAGGATGAGATAAACAAACATCAGCCTGAGTCTTCCTGTATGTGGCTCTTTCAAACAATCTCTGTGGAGGGTATTTACTTTTGCTAATCCAATTTAATTAAACTGGGCAGTTCTGCAATCATATCAAGATTAACAAGGAAGTTAGATGCACAGAGAGATAGAATATTTTTGCCCTCTAGTTAACTTGCTTTTTTCAATCCCATTTTCCTATTTAAAGGTAACCCTGCTGGGGTTGCATATTATCAGTGCTCCCATATCATCTGCCTTTACAATGCCTACTGAGACATTAAATGCAGCATTCTGAAGTATTGGCAATTCTGGCACCCTAATTCAGTGGGCTAAATCTGCACCGTGCAACCTCAGTCTGTACCATGAAACCCACAGCTGCCCATACCACTCACAGGGAAGCAAGGCCCATGGAGATTACAAGTTGCTTCATAAAATACTCCAACACCTCTTTGGATCTAATTCAGAATTATCCTGTGGACAAGAAACCTGACTCAGCTGTCACTGATGTCAGTGGCAAATGTCCATCAGTCAATTAACCCCCCCAACATTGCTGTGAGCTAGGTTAGTACCTTTATACAGGGGACTATAATGAGACATAATAAGGTCAAGTGGCTTGGATAGAGTCGTACTACGAATCAGTGGCGGAGCTGCAAACACAACCCTAGAATCTCAACTCTTAGGTGCCTACTTGAACTGCTAGGTGACATTCCTCTCCATTTTTACCCTAGTCATTATTGGCCTGAGATTATAAATGGGGCAAAACCCAATCCTAAAGATTTTGGGCCTTAATTTCCCTATCGAACCCTTTGTTCTGACATAGGAAGGAACAATAGTGGTGTGATTAAATACCCAGTCCCCTGCATGGGAAATTTCCCTCTTGAAATTAAAGTGAAATAGTAATCCTATTAAGTGTCTTCCCTTTAAATCATAGAGATGTCCGTGAGGAAATTAATGACAACCTGTTACATGCACATTCAATTCAAATCAGCGTATCCAATTACCTCCATTACCTGGAGGCCCCCTCATATCCCAGTCTCTTTCACTCCTGTCATATTTTCTCTATTTAGCCCTAAATTATGGTGGAATAGAGTCATTCTTGGTGGTGTCTTCTCCATTTCTCCCCCCGCAGATGTTATTGGGTAGGCATCAATATGGGGTTCATTTCTAAAGGTCACCAATTTGCCGTGCTTAATGGCTGGTAGAGAAAGAGCCTCTCAAGAGCAAAATGAGCAGCAAAGGTCCTCTCTCCAAAGCATGAGAAAATCCATAATCTGCAGAGCCACCTTGCCGTGCTAGAGATTAAATATATCAGCCAATTCCCTGCATGTTTCCCTTCTTTGAACCTCTAGGGGGATCATCTGGGAAGATGAATCGGTACTGTTAAGAGCCCCATGCAAAAAATGAAGCCACTTGCAGCACACAAGTGGTTACATTGGTCCTACAAAACCCAGGAACTATGCTACATGTTTGTGAGCCCCAGCTACTAGCAACGTATCTATTAGTTATATTTACACAGAGACGTAGGCATAAAGAACTCTTGTAACAAGTACCATAGGGAGGTCAGTAGGTAGGGCTAACGCAGAGCAGCAAGGCTTCCAACACAAGAGTGAGCAGTAGAGCATTCAGCTGTGGGGCAAAGGGCTATGTCTCTCTCTGTGTCTACATGAGTGGAAGAACCTTTGTGCTCCATGTAAGTTCCAATCAGACAGTTGCAGAGCCAGGAATGAAACCCTGTAGTGGCTGTCAGGGCTCAGTGCCAGCCACACTCACTCCCCTTCAAAATGAAATCAAATACTGAGAATGGGGTTTGTACTACTGCAATAATCCCATCGTGCTATGGAATGCATCACTGTAGTGCCTGAGCATGTCACAGACACAAACTGAACAGCTCTCCGGGTAAGGAGGTTTTATCCCCATTTTGCTGATGAGGAAACTGAGGCATGGGGAAGAGGAGTGACTTACTAAGATCACCAAGTTCATTTTACTGCTCGTTTTACACAGCACATGATTGGGTCAGCTGAGGAGAGAACCCAGATGTCCTGACTCCCAGTCCTGTGCCTTAATCATATCCTTCATCATCTTCAGAAACCGCAGAGTCTTCAGCTCCATGCCAGTGGCTATGGTTCATCTGGATAATGCCACTCCTCTCAAGACAAAAGAGAGGCAGCTGGTAGGTCCAGGGGCCCTCTGATGTGATGAGTCATCACTATTCTGACCAAAAGCACTGTGAAGGTTCATGAGGCTTTACTTGCTTCCTGCCCCATTCATGCTGGCTGTGGCTATCCAACACAAGCGTACAGCGACAGCATTTGTCAGGGTGCTTGCTGTACCCTGGTAGTCTGAAACAACAGCAGCAATTGACATGAAAGTTTTGGGTCAAACATGCCGCCAAGCAGAGATGGTTGAGTTTGGGTTGCAAATCCAGCCTGACAGATCATCAGCTCTTCTTCCTTCACACTGCTGGGCACCAAGCGAACTAAGCAACAGGTCAGCGTGAAGCCAGGAGAGTCTGACTGTTTGGATTTTCCAACCCCAAACATTTTCCTACTCTATCCTCTCCCCTATTTAAGAGACGTTCTAGGCACGTGTAGATGAACTTCCACTATCCATTTCATTAGGATGCAGGATTTCCGTGCAGACAGAATTGAGGTTCCTCTCTACTCTCATGCAATTCTTATTTCTGGGGACTCTCAACTACATTGGTTTGTGTGAATGTGCATTTATATCTTTGAAAGACAGAGGGAGGTGGGTAGAGGAGTAAGAGCCATGAAGCAGATCAGAATAAGCTGCAGAGTAAGTTAGTGAGTTGCTGTGTCTGTAGCTGTACACTGGGTGCTTAGAGTAGGAGGAAGAGATCTGAGATCAAGCCTGACTTTATTTTTACAAGACTCCGTGACCCAAATTATTTATAGATCTCAGGCTTTTGTAACTTCAATACTAATGTCAAAAATCTCTCTCTCTCTCTCTCTCTCTCGTGCACACACACTTCCCAACCCCATAGCTCTGGTAGTTTTAGCTAAAAGATTAAAGCCCCAACCCAGGAACATGGAGTTCCCTGGAGAAAGTCTCTCAGTCTGTCCAGAACTGCTGCGATAATTGGAGAGCAGCAAAAAAAACTGGAACTGCCTCCCTCTGCTGCCACCTCTTCTTCCTGCCACTGTGCTGAACTGGGGCAGAAATAGGAAGCATTGAGCAAGTGGGTAGGGCAGGACTTCATTTCTACTCTTTGGAACAATTGCACCAGCAAGTGCCACCAAACACAGAAATACCAACAAAGCAAGTGCACCCAAATTAACTCACTCGCAGACATTTCAGCACTAGGGGGTTGAACAATCTGCATTTGACTGTGAGGTTCCCATTTAAAACTATTGCTTTTCCCACTTGTTTTCTAAGCATGCTCCATGTGCCTTTTGTCCAGCACAGGGGCAATGCAATTAGCACAGATGGAAAGAGACTTGACTGCTTTAAATCCCTTCCCATTGTACAGGCCAAGTACATCCAAGGGCATTTTGGGCAAGGACCGAATACGAGTCAAACTCTCCGTCCTGAAGCTGGCACTGCAGACAGTCAGATGTCATGCCAAGGGAAGCACAGATCTCTTCTGTTTCAGCAGAAACCCACATATCCCCTGGCAAATGACAGCTAGTTGTGATACCGATACTCAATCTGCTGCTTTGTGAGTGCACCTATGAGGCTGCTTCAAAGAGGCTCAGATATCCTACTGCAGAAAAGGGGTCAGTCAATTCAGCCTCTCTTATTTGCAGGTTTGAAAGAGGTGGGGAAGTGGAACCAATTCCCTGAGCAAATGCTTCACCACCAGCATGAGCACACACTCATGTTTGTAGAGTAGTTGTAACTGTGTCGGTCCCAGAATTAGACACACAAAGTGGGTGAGGTGTGCTAAACAATCTGCTCCACCTTGCTTTTAGCAGCGGTGCTTGGAGTACCTTTCCACACCTGAAGGAGAGCTGTGTGTGGCTCGAAAGCTTGTCTCTCTCACCACCAGAAGTTGGTCCCATAAAAGATATTATTGCACCCACCTTCTTTCACACGCTGGTGTGCTATTGTAACATCTCTCTCGAGTGCTGCTGGGCCATGCATGCTGATTTGTCATTGCGTGTGTTACTGAGCACTGCCAACGCGCACCATGCCATACAAAAACAGTGGAAGACATCTTGCTTGTGAGCAGTGGGGCCGGGCATACTGGTTTATTATTTCAGGGTTGCTTGTGAATGCTGGAGCTGTGAAATCTGATTTGCAAATGGAGAATTATTTACAAGTGCTGGCACTGTGTATACTGTTAAGTTATTGTAGGGTTGTGGATGATCAGTGGCGATGTTTATTGGGCACGTTGCTGGTAACTTATTTTTACAAAAAAGGACCAGTTAAATAAAACTATTTCTGAATCTAGAGCAGAGCCTATACAAAGAGCTATAGCCCAGAAACAGAACAGCCTTTTCCAACCCTTTAAATAAACACAGACTTCCATTATCTCAAAATAAATGTTCTGACTAATGGACAACTCAGATGCTTTGGCTGAGCTGAGAGCAAGAAACTCATCTCACACCATCCCAGGAGCTATACTTAAGCATCCTAAAATAAAAAGTACTCATCAGTCCCCCCGTGCTGCTCTTTATGGTAGCAGCTGCAGCACAGATCCAGTGAGTGAAACACAAAGGAAAAACAGAGGGAAGAAGCTTTGATGACAAAGCCAAAGCAAGTGAAAGGCAATTGCATTGCAGTGCTAGGTACTCCATGACACGGGAGAATACATCACACTAGCCAGAGAACAAACTTTTCCAGTGGGTAAGGAATGGTGTCCCTAAACTCTGTCAGAGGATGGAGATGGATGGCAGGACAGAGAACACTTATCATTGCCTGTTAGGTTCACTCCCTCTGGGGCACCTGGCATTGGCCACTGTTGGTAGACAGATACTGGGCTAGATGGACCTTTGGTCTGACCCGGTATGGCCGTTCTTATGTTCAGTTCAGCAAAATTTGAGGGGGAAAAATTCAAGCCATTCACTGAAAGTTCTCCATAATTAAAGCAACAAAAAGGATGTTTTTTCTTTTCTTTAAATATTTTAAAGACCTTTTAGAGATTGATTTCTTTCATGGTTTCCTTTGTATGTCCTTCCAGTATATACATATATGAAGTGCAGGTGGGACTGGGCTCTCTCTTTTCCAACAAAAGTCCTCCCGCACTCTGCAGAGCCCCTTGGAAAGGTGGCTTGTTTGTCTTCCTGCTTCTGTGTTAGGCACTAAAACTCTTAGACAGTGCCCTACTGGAAGCTGTGATCTGGACAGATCTCACCTGGTAAGCAGGGTGTCTCTCTCTCTCTCCTCCCCCATCATTTCCCCCCTCTCCCAGTCACACCAGAGCACCTTACTATATTTACCCTGACAACACCACTGTGAGGTCAGGCAGTGTTGTTGTCCCTCTTGTACAGACTTGGAACAGAGGCACAGAGGCCTGGTCTACACTACGCATTTATACCGACTTTAGCAGCATTAAACCGATTTAACGCTGCACCCGTCCACACAACGAGGCCCTTTATATAGATATAAAGGGCTCTTTAAACCGATTTCTGTACTCCTCCCCGACGAGAGGAGTAGTGCTGAAATCGGTATTACCATATCGGATTAGGGTTAGTGTGGCCACAAACCGATGGTATTGGCCTCCGGGCAGTATCCCACAGTGCACCACTGTGACCGCTCTGGAAAGCGATCTGAACTTGGATGCACTGGCCAGGTAGACAGGAAAATTCCCGCGAACTTTTGAATTTCATTTCCTGTTTGCCCAGCGTGGAGCTCTGATCAGCACGGGTGGCGATGCAGTCCCAAATCCAAAAAGAGCTCCAGCATGGACTGTACGGGAGATACTGGATCTAATCGCTGTATGGGGAGACAAATCTGTTCTATCACAGCTCTGTTACCGAAGAGGAAATGCCAAAGCATTTGAAAAAAATCTCCAGGCTATGATAGAGTCCACAGCACTGTGCTGTGTGACAAGGGTAACGGAAAGCCAAAGAATCAAATGGATGCTCATGGAGGAAGGGAGGGGGTACTGAGGACTCCAGCTATCCCACAGTCCCCGCAGTCTCCGAAAAGCACTTGCATTCTTGGCTGAGCTCCCAATGCCTGTAGGGTCAAACACGTTGTCCGGGGTGGTTCAGGGTATATCTCGTCAATTTATTCCCCCTCCCACCCCCTTGAAAGAAAAGGGAAAAAAATCGTTTCTTGACTTTTTTCAATGTCACCGTATGTCTACTGCATGCTGCTGGTAGATGTGGTGCTGTGGCACTGAACAACAGCATCCTCTCCCCTCCCTTCCCCGGTGGCAGACAGTACAGTGCAGTAGGACTGGTAGCCGTCCTTGTCATCATCCCTTGAGTGCTCCTGGCTGGCCTCAGGTGAGGTCGGCCGGGAGCGCCTGGGTGAAAATAGGAATGACTCCTGGTCATTCCCGGCAGATGGTACAGAATGGCTGGTAACCGTCCTCATCATAGCAAGTGGGGGCTGAGATCCATCAGCTCCCCCCCCTTTCATGTCTAAAGAAAAGATTCTGTACTGCCTGGACTATCATAGCAGTGGGATGCTGGGCTCCTCTCCCCCTCACTGTTTAATGTCCTGTCTGGACTATCATAGCAGCTGGAGGCTGCCTCCCCCTCATTTTATCTCATTAAAAACTCAGTGTTTCTTATTCCTGCATTCTTTATTACTTCATCACACAAATGGGGGGACACTGCAATGGTAGCCCAGAAGGTTTGGGGGAGGAGGGAGGCAACGGGTGGGGTTGTTGCAGGGGCACCCCCTAGAATGGCATGCAGCTCATCATTTCTGTGGGATCTGACGTGGAGCAGCTGCGCTCTCTGATTCTCTGGTACACTGGTTGTCTAGTACACTTGCCCCATATTCTAGGCAGGACTGACTATTTTTAGATACAACATAAAGGAGGGAATGACCCGGGGGGTCATTCCCATTTTTGTTTCGCGCCCCCGGCCGACCTCAGCGAGGCCAGCCAGGAGCACCCATGACAGCAGCAGACGGTACAGAACGATTGATAACCGCCATCTCATCGCCGATTTATAATGGCACAGCAGACGGTACAGAACGACTGGTAACCGTCTCTGCTACCTTGCAAAGGCAAATGAATGCTGCTGCGTAGCGCTGCAGTACCGCCTCTGTCAGCGGCATCCAGTACACACACGGTGACAGTGACAAAAGGCAAAACGGGCTCCATGGTTGCCATGCTATGGCGTCTGCCAGGGCAATCCAGGGGAAAAAGGTGCAAAATGATTGTCTGCCATTGCTTTCACGGAGGAAGGAATGAGTGATGACATTTACCCAGAATCACCCGCAACACTGTTTTTGCACCATCATGCATTGGGATCTCAACCCGGAATTCCAATGGGCGGGGGAGACTGCGGGAACTATGGGATAGCTACCCACAGTGCAACGCTCCAGAAATCAACGCTAGACTCAGTACATGGATGTACACCATCGAATTATTGTGCTTTGTGTGGCTGCGTGCACTCGACTTTATACAATCTGTTTTACAAAACCGGTTTATGTAAAATCGGAATAATCCTGTAGTGTAGACATACCCAGAGAGACTAAGGGCTTGTCTGTGCTTACATTTTATAGCGCATTAACTTGCTGGCTCAGAGGTGTGAAAAATCATCCCCCTGAGTGCAGCAAGTCTGAGCGCTTTAAAGAGCTGGTGTGGACAGGCTCCGAGCGCTGGGAGCAAATTCCCGTGGCAGCGCTTTGAAGTTTCCAGTGTAGACATACCCTAAAACCTTGTCTGCACTTAAAAGTTTTGCTGTTTTCACTGTGCCAGCATAATTAGAGCAGCCACTCTCACTGTTTTCCCACATCTTCTTGTCAACTGCTGCAAATGGACCATTTTGATTACTACTACAAAAAGTTTTTTTTTCTCCTGCTGGTAATAGCTCACCTTAACTGATCACTCTTGTTAGAGTGTGTACGGTAACACCCATTGTTTCATGTTCTCTGTGCGTATATATCTTCCTACTGTATTTTCCACTACATGCATCTGATGAAGTGGGCTGTAGCCCACGAAAGCTTATGCTCAAATAAATTTGTTAGTCTCTAAGGTGCCACAAGTACTCCTGTTCTTTTTGCGGATACAGACTAACATGGCTGCTACTCTGAAAAGCGTAGACCCAGTTATACTAGTATACAAGTGCTTATGCCCACAGAGTTTTTTCTGGTTTGGCTACGTGAAATAAGCTTTACTAGTATTAAGCATCTTATACCAATAGAATTGCATCTACTCTAAGGCTTTTACGGGTATAACTATGCTAGTGAGAAAAAAAATGTAAACACCTCACACACACCCGGCAACATGTTGGTAGACTGTCCCAAGGTCACAGTGGAAGTCTGTGGCAGAGCAGAGAACACTGGCCCAACCTGGTGGTTGGGATACTAGCCTACATCCCAGCCTACAAACAACAGGTTGGGTCAGTATTCAGGTAGGAGTATGCAGGTGGTGCCGTTCATTGGTTAGGTACTGCTCCCCCCCGCCCATGTCCTGACTGAACATCGCCATGGCCCAGGGTGATGCTAGAGCGTGTCGTGCAGCTGGAGGTGCAGCCTTTCTGATGTTCAGTAAATCAAGATGCTGACTATCTGGGGGCCATTGAAGATTGCATGGCCTTTCTGCAGGAGACTCATGCGCCCAAGTTTGGAAGTTTCATCACTGATCTCAGTAGGATTTGAATGAAGCCCTTTTACTGGATTCAGACAACAACTCAAACACCATGGCAACAGGTGCCAGCAGAAAACTTTGAGATAGAATAGTGCAGCTTAGGCATCCCTCTCTCCCTTATGTCTTCCCTCATTTCCATCCTCTTCTTCCCATCTCCCCCCTACCTTCTTCTGGAGGGAAGATCTTCCAAGATAAAACAGGGAGGGATGTAAGGAGGCACCACACAGAGACTAATCAGCAGCCCCAGCACCTTTAATTTATTACTGCATGAGAGGCTTGTTGAGAACAAAGCCGGCAGTTCGGAAGATCGTTCCTTTAAAAGATTTTTTATTTGAAAAGCTGTCAGCTCGCACCTTGTCACATCCCTACTCGCAGGAGAGGAACTTAATAATGTGTCACCTCATGCAAATGAGCTCCTAATTAATTAACTACTATTCTTCCGGGGATGGATTCATTAGAATCAAATTTGGACAGATGGGTTGGTTAGGTTAAGGTTGTATTGTGTTCTACTTTAAATCATCTGGCTTTGGAGTCTGAGCACTGGAGGTGGCCTCAACGGGCAAAGCACACGATTCTTACAAAGTTCTTGCTTATCACCAGCTTCTTGTGGAAGGAATGTCAGTTCTATGGATACATCTTTTTTTCCTCCAGACTCGTATCTCCACAGATGACCCTCCGCCTGTTGAAGGATTTCACTCATTACAGACTCCAGGTTATCTACGTTCCACACAAATCTGTTGTTAAAAAGGATTTACTTTAGAAATAAAGAACTGGGGAACTGAGTCATAGATTTTTAAGACCAGAAGGAAGTTTTAGATCATCTAGTCTGACCTCCTGCATAACACAGGCCATAGGATTTGACTCAGTTATGTTGAGCTCACTAATCTGTTTGGCTAACGCACCTTTCAGTCAGGCAAACCATCTTGATTTGGAGACATCAAGAAGTGGAGAATCCATCCATTCCCTTGTTTGTTTGTTCCAATAGTTAATCACTGAGAGTATGGAGATAGCTCTTTTCCCTCAAGGCACTTTTCATGTCCCCAATGTTTTGTATGTTTCCTGCATGAATAATATGTGGACGCCACTTCTTCTGGGTCTCTGTAAAGCACTAGGACCCAAATTTGGGCTGGACTGGGTTGATAAAGAAATCTCAAAACCTAAAACGTTCATAAACAATCTGCTCTTAACATGTGATGAAATGGAAGGGTCATAACTAAAGCTGCCTCAGAAAACTGAAACTTTTCAACAAGATTTCCTTTAACTTTTTTGGTTTTCTAAACAGAAAAACTGAATTTTCCATGAAAAATTCCATTAAACTCAAAATTTAGACATTTTTAACCAGCCCTTGATTCAGAAAACTGAATTTTCCATGAAAAATTCCATTAAACTCAAAATTTAGACATTTTTAACTAGCCCTTGATATGACCCCATGAGGTGAATCATCTTGGACAGAGGCAGAGTAGGCCAAACAATGGAGGGGAAATTGTTCTCCACCCTCCTTTGTTTTTTTAATTGTGAGAGTATCAATGAAAATTTTCAAAGAAATTTCAAGAGTCAGAAGTTTTCCACCAGCCCTCCACACAAACGCTTTTTGCTGCCACCTCTTTCCCCATGTCTGGCACTTAGGGCTGGTCTACACTACGGGGGGAAATCGATCTTAGATACACAACTTCAGCTACGTGAATAACGTAGCTGAAGTCAAATATCTAAGATCGGATTACTCACCCGTCCTCACCGAGCGGGATCGATGTCCGCGGCTCCCCCTGTCGATTCCGCAACTCCGTTGGGGTTGGTGAAGTTCCGGAATCGATATAAACACGCTCAGGGATCGATATATCGCATCTAGATGAGACGCGATATATCGATCCCCGAGCAATTGATTTTAACCCGCCGATACGGCGGGTAGTATAGACGTAGCCTTACACAGGGCAACAAAGGGTTAGTATGAAGCACTGCAGAGATCTGACCAGCTGCATGCCATGTCCCCATTTTGCTGACAATCTTAAGAGAAAGGCCAATCCAAATTCCCCTTTCACCTGTCCAGAGAAGTCCTCATAGAACTGCTGGGTTTATCAGGCCCTAAGTTGTTCAAAGTCAATGCAAGTCTTTCAACAGACTTTAGATCAGGCCCATAAGTCAGGGGGAGAGGTGGGCATGGCTCCTCAATTCCTATAACAACCACTCCTCCCCTCCAAAGTCCCTTTGGAGCACTTATTGTGAGGAAGGAACATTACCCGGCCGCTGCCTGCCTGGCACAATTTCTGCAGGTATAGGACTTGGGCTCCAGGGCCGTCAATCTGACATCTTTCACCAGTATCAAAGTCCCTTATAAGTTACCCCACTGAAGATGCAACCACTTGAGAGCATCCAGTATATTACTCACTGAGAGAGGCAACAGCTCAGGGCATGTCTGCTGAGCATTAAGAACCAACCTGCCCCAAATCTGTTCCTTAATAGAGACCCCGAAGGTGCATTGACTTCCTTTTTCTTTTGTTAAACATTAAGCGCCTTTTCCCCCTCCGCCTTCTATTATTATTTTTAGAGAGATGGCCCTGCGCTTCTCTGGGGAATAGGAATCATTAAGTGGACAGCACTTGGCTGCACGCAGGCTTTACATTTTGGCACTGAGCAAGGGAAACCATCAAACAGACTAAGAACTGGTCTCAGAGAGAAGGGAATCGGATAGGTGTTCCTATAGCATCAGCACCACACGCTGACCTTTTCTGTAATTCTCTCTCCTCGCCTCCGTTGCTCTTTCCTTGACCCATCTCTGCTGCTCGTGCTTAGTGATGCCCTTACCTGACTCCTTCCACTTGGAGTTGAAGTGTAAATGAAAATACAGCTATGCTAAGAGGAGGACGTAGCTGCCACAGCACAAGCTATTTCTTTTAAACACCCTGTGTCCTGTCAGTGAGACACAAACAAAGGCTGCTCGTGTGCAATGTAAGCCCTGACATTTGCCTAGCAAAATCCTGGTGAGAATGGACAGCTCTCCATGCAACCCTCTCACCCCAGACGTGCCGAACTCCTGAGTCACATGCTGGCTTGTTTCCTTATTTCCACCCCACACCCCCCTTCTCCCCTTTGCCTTCGCCTCAAGGCTGCTGGGAGTTGGCAGGCATCCACTCGGAACTCATGAACTCTCCAAGGACAAACAGGAGCCATCACGCCTCGTTCTGCTTGATGCCCACAACTTGCAATTAAAGATGAAGATGTTTTGGGTCGTGCAGGTGGATTTCTTTTTTGGTTTGGTTTGGTTTGTTTCTGGAAGCCAGGCAGCACACACATGTGCTGAGCCTAGGTACAAGGGTTACCGTTCAGGTGCATTCCAAGTAAACTTGTTCAGAGTAACTGAATGAAATAATCACAGCTGACAGACAGGCACCAGAAGAGGCAGATACAATGAACATGCACCCGCAGACACACACATTCCCCAACAGATAACAGTGATTAGGTTCTGCCAGCTGCCCGGAGGAACTGCAGGCACAGGAAGAGTTGGCAAGGGAGCGGGGGTCAGATCAGATGTCTTCGTAGCTGGTGCTATTGCAATGCATCATGGAAAGGAGATGATTTCCATGGGACTTGCAGCCAGGGATGCCAGGGGCAGGTCCGAGCTATACAGTTCAAGCTTTTCAAACGCTTTGTTTAAAAGAAAAAAAAAAAGTGTATGCAAGAACTCTGGCTGCCAGTCCTGCAGCGCTGTGTGTGTTCAGGGGAGGGCCAGCCTCAACTTTCACTACCATGACAATGTGACTCAGTCCTCACTGGAAGGGGTCTCCTCTAGGGTGAGAGAGGGAAGCCAGTCAGTCAGACACCAGGACCCATTCGACACCCATTTACTGGGAACGGGACTGAGATCACAAGCAATTAAGATCGATGCTTCCTAAACTTTGCTTTGGAGACTCAACATAAAGCCTTTTCCTGTGCACTTCAACTAACTACCTGCCCTCTCCCCCCCGCCCCTGTTTCTGTCAATGATGGGTATGTACAACGAGATAGTCATTTTTGCTATGTCAGCATTTGCACGCAGGACTGATAGCCAAGGCCTCCCCCTCACAATCCTTGCTCTGCTTGTTAACATGCCACAATGTGATCTTGCTGGGGGAATTCAGAGGTGCAGGGCACTTGCTTGCCTAGATTCTGCAATACACACTGAACTGCCAATAAGGGATTTGTTCCAGAGTCACCTCAAAAAACGTAATACCCAGCTCTGATATAACACTTTTCATCACTAGATCTGAAAGCACTTTACAAAGGATTATTGGAATCATTATCCCTGTTTTACATATGGAAAAACTGAGGCACGAGGAAATTACTTACCCAAGATCAAGCAGAGATTAACATTTTCAACCTGCTTTACAGGGGAAAGAGGGGCTGTCGTGCTTAACCTTTATAAAGTGCTTTTTGATTCCTGGATGGAAGGTGCAATAGGGGAGCAAAGAGTTGGTATTATTCATGGCTATGATATGTAAGGAGACCAAGTGTCATGCTTAAACAGGTTGTCACATCCCATTTGTGGCTCTTCACTGGAAAATCCCCAAATAAAGCCCTATCCCTGTTATCCATTCACACTTCACCTGTGCCCAGCTAGCTGAACAATCTTCTGATATTCGGTGTCAAGATCTCTCTCCCTACATACAGTCTTATGGCAATAAATTTCACAGATGAGCGGATGGTCTGCTGGTCTTGGGTGACCGTGTAACATGGAATAAAAAGCCACTCACAAGGCTATTTAATGTTAGGTTACGTTGGAGCCAGTAGCAGCTGGCAATCCCTCCCAGAGGAAGAACCAAATGACTGTCCTGGACTGTCACATGATTAGCAAAGTCCCTCCATTTCTCACATGCCAGCATTCCTAGCTGCTCAGCCAGGAGTCAGAAAAAGTTCCTGGGGGAATACACTTCCCCTGCTTCTTGAAATGGAGCTTCTAAAATGCAGACTTTTAGAGGACATTGGACCACATCCTGGAGAATACGCTGCAGGGTACACTGTTGCATGAGGCCCCAGGGCATAATGATGGATCAGGCAGTGCTGTTAATTCTAGTGGTCACAATATTTGGATCTTTTTCTTCAAGTCCAAGCTCCAGGAGTCATGCTATTAAGAGAGAATCTCTTCTTTTGAAAAATACAAAAGAAGTTTCTAACTCTCATAGTTCCAAAGAACAGCTTGAAAATGTGACCCCTCAGGTTCAAAGTTCTAAAGGCAAATAATAAAACCCTCTCTCTCTCTCTAATGACATTGGCTTATCATATACTGAGGGGTGACTCGTGGTTTCTGAATGCCAGTAGTTGGCAATACAGATCGGGTGATGTAGCAGGCCTGCCCTGCATACGAGAGAGGAACACCGAACTGTGGTGGGAGAATCAATAGTTCTAACCTTTGCTGGGCCACACGATGTTAGTCTGTTACAGAGACAGGCTGTTCAGCTCACGCTGTAGAATCTTATGCCTCCAGCTTTTGGAGGTTGCCACTTCAATCCCGTGTGTTGGCCAAGATGGCTGCTGTCACACAGGCTAAATCCACTGAGAGCTGCAAGTAACCAGGAAGCTAACAGAGTTGTGTGTGTTCATGACAGGATCTCTCTCTCTCTCTCTGGATGAAGTGGATCCACAGAAAGCAAAAGTCAGAAATCCCAGAGACAGTCTGTGGGTGGCAAAGCTGCTTCTACTGATCTTGAGTTTTACTGAAGTTTTGTTAAGTGAGGTCCTTGAAGGACAAGATGCAATCATAGCCACACTGGTCTCCAGAGAGTCCAGGGCAGGAGTGGTGCAACCCAGCAGCACAGAGCTCTGAGAGTATGTGTCAGCAGTCTAGTAACCAAGCTCCCTGCTGTCTCTCCCCATCCCCTGTGCACAGACCTATACTGGAGCTCAGCTCATCTTTATTTAATAACCCAACAGGGGATACATGACGTACCAAGGTTGCTCCTGCTCATAAGCAGATATCTGGGATCCAGACCAAGTCTGAGTTAACCAGGACAGGCAGAATTCAGAACTGACACACACAATGAGCACTTGAGCTTTAACGCTCCTCACAGGAAGTTTGTTTATTTCAGACCCAATCCTGGAAGAGTTAAAGCTTCCTGGTGGGAAAGCTCTGAAATATGAAGAGAGATTCAGCTCCCATTGACTGGACCAGTTCATATCCTGCGTTCTTAAGTGCAGTTACAGCAACTGAATCCCTCAGCTGTCAGTGACTGGCAGCCCCAGTTAAGTTCATGCTCCCAGTATGCTTGGTTCTGGGCAAACACAGAGAAAGAGTCCCTGCCCCAGTGAGCTTCTCTTGAAACTCAGAATTGGGGGAGATCACAGCTGTGTCCAGTCTCAGTCTCTCTCTCTCTCTCTCTCTCCAATATCTGCATCTTAATCTGCTGTAGGGGGTTAAAGCTTGCTCCTGCCTCTATGAGCCCCCCAGGTACAGTATTAAACCCTTTCCCAGCTTTAGTGCTCGTCACCGAGTAAGGCAGATCAAATAACACTGGATAGTCTGTGCATGCAACACACAGCGTGACCAAGATTCTGGACTAGAGTCCCCTTGATGGATCATGGAGCTGAGTTTACACAGTGGTTGTAGCCTTCCATTCCTGCCCACAGGGGAGTCAGTTGACTGAGGCAAAACAGAATTGGGTCTATATGAAATGGATGAGAATCAGGGCAGGGAGAGGGTGCAAAGAACGAGGCTAGTGGACTGGCTCTTTTCTGCTCCGGTGGCCAGGTCGCAGATGCCCAGGACAGAATTCAGGTTCAAGTTCAGGAAAACTAATGAGATTAAACATGATCACTACTCTGTTCATAACCTCCAGGGCAGTGACCCAGGGCGACTAAGCTTCACTTTGGATGACACCATAATCACTATCCAGGAATCACTCTTAGCACTCAACCAGCACCACAATCTTCTAGTAACTTGGCCAGTGCTGTGGCACTGTTTATACTGACGCTTTACAGCACTGTATCTTGCAGCACTCGGGGGTGTTTTTTTTCACACCCCAGAGCAAGAAAGTTGCAGTGCTGTAAAGTGCCAGTGTAGCCATGGCCTAAGAGGCATTATAAACTGCTAATAAATACCACCTAACAACTTTTCATCATGACCTCCATTTAACAGATGGGGAAACTGAGGAATGGGGAAGGGGCATGACTTACTCAAGGTCACCCAGCAGGCCAGTGGCAGAGCCAGGAATAGAACCCAGGTCTCCTGTGTCTCAGCCCAGTGCTCTATTCACTCCTAGGACCCACCCGAAAAGCAGGGAACACAACGTCTCACTATGTAAAGATGCAGAGTGAGATTTTCCCTGGTGCTCAGCGTTAGTGGGAATGTTATTGGCGAGGACAATGGGAACAGTTAGGCTAACATGGGATACATTTTTACCCACAGTTTCTCCAGGTACGGAAGGCAACACATGCTGTGAGACGAGAGGGAAGAGTTCTATACCAGGTGTGTGAGAAGCCTCCCTAGAAGAGAGTTGGCTCCTCTTTCCCCGTGCTCTAAAGTGCCTGCATGCAAACATCCAGCCAGCTGCGCTAATCCTTCCCCCTGCCCATGGCCCAGAATCAACATCACTGCACACATTCCAGCAAGGGTCCACGGGTGGGAGGGACAAAGCTACACCACATTACTGCTTTCACTGCCATAATTGACCTGTAGATAAATACAAGGCTTCC
This sequence comes from Gopherus flavomarginatus, assembly GCF_025201925.1. Lineage (NCBI taxonomy): Eukaryota > Metazoa > Chordata > Testudines > Testudinidae > Gopherus > Gopherus flavomarginatus. The sequence goes on along the minus strand of NC_066621.1, from coordinate 12,355,227 downwards.
GCCTTAATCCCCCTGCAGCCTCATGAACATCAGCCCCGCTAAATGTTTCATGTAATTAAAAGAAAAACCCTAATCCAGTGTAATTAGCTCCCTGATTGCCAACATGCGGCAGAAAACCACTGTTTGAACAGCAATTCAGGTCTAGCTGGTTAGGCAAATACAGTGTGTGTGGTTCAGTAATTTAACACTGAGACAATCCCCTCCCCATTGTCCTTGTAGGCTTGTTTTTCTAACCAGCACTAAATGGTTTCATGATTGTAAAAGGCCCAACAGCCCTGGATCTGCTGCCCCACTTGTTTCCTCAGGAGAAGGGATACTCATCAGATTCCTGTAGGGTTAGCAGGAGAGCTGGCAGAATAATTTCTAGAGCAATATTGGTTGCTAATTTTGACACGCCCCTGGCTCCATCTGTATCCTAAACTGCAAATCATCAGATTACTTGAGCCAGTGTTTTCACACTTCACTGCCTAAATTTCAACTCTTAAATCCATATTTAGACCTCCCAAGAAAAGTGTCTCGATTCTGAGAAGTGCCGAGCACCTGTAACTCCCACAGAAAGCAATGGGAGCTGCAGGTGCTCAGACTTCTCAGGTCAATTCAATTCAGAGGCTGAGATATGGATTTAGGAGCCTAACTTTAGGCAGCCAAGTGTGAAAATGTTGGGTTAAGAGAAGTGAATCTCTTGGACCAAAAAAGAGCCTTTATAGCCTTTTCGTGATTTGTTACTTTGTCCATCGTATTCATTCTTGCAAAATTTAAAGGGTGCCAGATTAATGTTGGGCTGGGCAGCGTGGATCAGCTGGGGGCACAAGTGAGGGTTGAAGGGTTATATAACAATGGTGAGCTGGCTGTATCCTTCATCTCCCCATCTCGAACCTCTTTAATGTCTGGGGCTTCCCTGAAGCAGAGCTTTTGAAAAGGAAATATTTTTTGGAGGCATTAGCTGGGCCATTTAAACAGACTGTCAACCTTCACTCTCTTTGTATTGAAGTTTTTTGATTGGGAATAAAATGTTATTCTCATCTCTCCTTATCAGGGTTAATATCCATTTTGAGACCAGATCCCCAAGCTTAGAAGACCACAAAATAGCTAATCCACTTTCTGTAGAAAGGAAGTTGAAGTCCATGTTAACAGCTCCAAGCTTTGCTCTTACATACTCTGAGCTAACCTCTGAGGAATATTCGTTCACATGCTCTGGGATGTGAGACCTAAACAGATCTGTTTTCAAACCTCTCACTCTTATTCTACCTATTCTGACAGTGGACTCTCTCTGGTAGGCAGGTCAAAAGGTTAATAGAATGAATGGGTGAAAACGGGTTCTGCCTGGAGAGATCCATGTTTGGGTTTAAGATTAACATTCTCAGCATCACCCTCCTTCTGTTCATCACATGAGAGTTCTATAAACACACCAGCAGCTAGAGTCTCTCTTCTGTTAAAGGCTGGGATATTTGTTTATACAAAAATACAATGGTAATTTCTCAACCTGAAAGCTCCAGTTAAAGAGAAGCCCTTGAGGAGAGCAAGCACGGAGGCTTGTTTGCATTGCAGAAATTAAGCCAATTCCTCCTCTCCCATCCATCCCAAGTTGAATTTTTCACACAGGAAGGCACTGCAGACAAAGTATTGATTGCAACCAGAGCCTCCTGGTTTGATGGCAAAACATCACTAAGAACTCGTGCGTCTGATATGTAACAATTTGCTGCTGTGCCATAATTCCCCTCCCAAGACAACAGTGCTTTAAAAGAGTCAAATATGTCTCAGAGGAGCATCAACCTATTCAGCTAGTGAATCCATGAGTTCCATGTTCTCTCTTCCCTAGCATCCCCTGCACGCTGATGCAGACAGCACCACTGGCACTCGACTGCCATGTACATGGGAATATAAAAATCGCCAAACTGGATTAGAACCATGGTCCATCTAGTCCAGCACCAGATGTTTCAGAAGAAAATACAAGAACCCTGCATGCACCACTCCCATGCCCTCTTATTGCAGATCAGGGGATACAACAGCTGGTAGGGCTGGTGGGAAAAGGAAGGTTTGCTCCAGGATCCAGAGACTTTCCAAAGATATCACAGACAAAGATCTATGGTTAGACTGGAAACACCAATCCGTGCTGGGGAATGGGTTAGTAGGAGAATAGCAAAAACAAGGTATGAGCTGACTCAGAACTTTGGTCCAAACTCAAAACTGTTTATTTGGGGTTTTTTTGTTTTGTTTTGCCTTTTTTTTAAGAGAGAGAGAGAGAGAGAGAGAGAGAGAGAGAAAGTTTGTGTGTGTGTGTGTGTGTGTGTGTGTGTGTGTGTGTGTGTGTGTGTGTGTGTGTGTGTGTGTGTGTGTGTGTGTGTGTGTGTGTGGAGGGGGAAATCACTTGATTTTTTTTTCTGCTACACCTTCCTCTTCTTCCATTTTCACAGCTGCCTCTGCACTTCTGCATCCTGCCTGGATTTGCCAAAACGCTGTAAGAAACAACTGTTTGAGAGTATTTCTAGCCTGACTGGAAGCAGAAAGGTAGCAGAAATCTCACATGAAAACCTGTCCGTGTGTGGGAATTTGCAGAGCTGAAGAGAGCTGGATACTGTTTGGACAAACTTCTGCTCCATTTAAGTCAAACTGCTTGACATTTGACTGGCACCAGTTGTGGACATACCAAGTGCCTCTTCAGAGCACTTGGTGCAGGACAGCAGATGAAATCTCAGGGCTGGTCTACACTATGGGGGAAAATCGATCTCAGATACGCAACTTCAGCTACGTGAATAACGTAGCTGAAGTCGAAGTATCTAAGATCGAATTACTCACCGTCCTCACGGCACGGGATCGATGTCCGCGGCTCCCCATATCGACTCCGCAACTCCGTTCGGGTTGGTGGAGTTCTGGAATCGATATAAGCGCATTTGGGGATCGATATATCGCATCTAGATGAGACACGATGTATTGATCCCCGAGCAATCGATTGCTACCCGCCGATACGGCGGGTAGTGAAGATGTAGCCTAAGTGGGATTAGACACCAGGAAAAACACCTTTCCTTGTCAGGAGGTCAGCTCACTCCCTTTTACTGCTGTCCTCAGTGAGTTGGAAGGGATTCTCATAAGCTTCTGGCTGACTTTGAAGGTTTTCTTGGAATCCTTCCCCTACATCTCTTACAGAGCTTCTCTCTCTCCTCCCAACAGAAGCTGGTCCAATAAAAGATATTACTGCACCCACCTTGTGTCTCTAACATCCTGGGATGACAACTACAGCTACACTGCATACAGAGCACAGGTGACATTTCAGAAGCCATCACTAAGGGCTGGTAGCAGAACCCATTTTAAAACTGGAACGAGTGTCTATTCATTTCTGAGCTGACCTGCTGTCTGAAGTCCAGGATAGCTCAATGCGTAGTTAACCCCTTGAGTTCCAGTGCATGGTGCACTAGCCAGCAGAGGTTCTCCAGATTTCAGAGACATGCAGATATATGAACCATGGACCATACAGCAGCTCTGTAGGATGAAAAGTATGAGTCCTTGGTATGTAGCCAGTTCCTAGGGCCTCCGTTTTCTCTGACTTCTAGTTAACTAAACTAATTCAGGGCAGATCTTTCCACTTGCATAAATTTGTGAAAACAGAATACATGGAGAGGGCACCCTCAGACTGCTTCCTAGGCACCTCTGGCATTTCAGGCACAAACTGCATACAGAAAGAGTCCGTTTCCACACAGCCTGAACTGAGTTTGGTAAATCTCACCCCTTTCTTCTCACAGCTCCTGCACTAAGCAAAACACAGTGACGGGGTCTCGTTTGCTAATGAATTCCAGACGGGATATCAAATTTACACATTGTGGTAGAAGTGGTCTGAGGGACAGTGTTTCATTTTTCTGTCTCATTACAGTTATTCCAGCTTCTATTTGGTTTCAGAGAAAATCACTCCTGCCAGAAAACCCACCATGGAATGCTAATGAAACACGAGTCTGCCTCTCCACTAGTCTGTAGTTTCCTTTCCTGAGATCCTGCACTAAGTCCCCTCCCCATCTCCCATGTCTTTAGAAAGTGACATTTCTAAGGGTACGTCCAGACTACCCGCCGTATCAGCGGGTTAAAATCGATTGCTCGGGGATCGATATATCGCTTCTAATCTAGACGCGATAAATCGATCCCCGAGCGTGCTTATATCGATTCCGGAACTCCATCAACCCCAACGGAGTTCAGGAATCGACACGGAGAGCCACGAACATCGATCCCACGCCGTCTGGACGGGTGAGTACTCCGATCTTAGATATTCGACTTTAGCTACGTTATTCACGTAGCTGAAGTTGCGTATCTAAGATCGATTCCCCCCCCGCTAGTCTGGACCAGCCCTAAGGGAGTAGCTTCCAAATGAGAAGAGCTTAGCATGGCTCCCTTCTGTGCATCCGAGGTCAGTTACCTTTTGGTTACCTTGCGCTAGGAAGGTCTCAGTGGTAGAAGCAGTGAGAATCTTAATTCCTAGTCCACTTGCCAGATGGCGAGGAATCGGAGAGATTCTGCTTGCAGGCTATGACCATTTCAGCATGTTGTGCTACCAGTTGGCAGGTGATAAAGCAGCACTCAGATCAGTTCAATAATTTTTCAGCAGCCTTTTAAACATACAGAGGATGGTGGAGGTGTTACAAAACACAACTGGGAGTTGATTTAGGTGCTTGATTTATGAGCCAAGTAAAACTGTATCTAAAGTCAAGTCCTAGGGATGGTAAAACAACAGATTGCGTCTGCCTTTCAAATCGCACTTCAAATGCCTCAAGGTTAGTGATGGCCACACAACTGTCTTGATATGTGACTGTTTAAATATTAAGTGAAGTAGTGATTCTAGGGAAGGTAAAATATAAATGGGAGTGCTACATACTTATCACTTCTCTGCCTGGATTCCAAGCTCCATCAGCCACTGCTGGTCTCTGAGGAGCAGCAGTAGGGTCATGAGTTCAGCGGGGCGGGAAATGGTTTTCCCATCTTGCGAATGTTTTTGACATTTTAGAAATGTTCCTGTCCCACACTGGGACTCAACTGGGACCTTTCAACACGTTTCATGAAAAACCAGAGATTCATCCCAGAACAGCCAAGAGGTCTGGGAGCTCACCAGGTTCTGGCGGAGCAGGTCCTTGACTATTCTTGGTTTGACTATTCACAGCATCTCTCGCTACACCTATATCCTGGACCCAAGAAACCATTGCAATTAAAGTTTCATCAGAACCAACCATTTCCCACAAAAAGGTGGGATTTTAATAATCTGACAAAAACCCATTTTGTTGAAAAATTCCAGATGAAACAACGTTTAGCAGGAGAACTCCTGACCAGTTCTAGTCATGAGATTCTCAGCTAAAAAGGCCTGATTTAAAAATCCACTGCAGACCATCGGAGTCTTTCCATTGACATCAGTGGGCTTTGGATCAGGGCCATCAGGAGATTTAAAGCTGGGCCAGGGCGAAGCAATTTTTTTGAGGGGCTGGGGAGGGAACAGAGCCTTAAATCTTCACCTCTGTTGAACTTAAATTTAAACTCCTGAAGTGTGGACACATCACTTGCAAGCCACTGGACTCTGAGGTCAACTCCTCAGAGATACTAGCTTCTCTCCCCACCACCCCTCCACCCCCAAATTTGAAGCTCAAAGGATACTAGAGTTTATTTTCATTTTTCCCTCTGAAGAATGAGAGCAAAGGCTGTGCCTTAGAAGTTCTTAAAGCTTTAAGAAAGAGAGCTACAGCTTTAGCCCAAAATCTAATACAGCCAGAATTGTTATGAAAAAAGTACCATATGGATAGATTTTCCAAAGAACTTAGCACCCATAATTGGGCCAGACTGTCACAATAGCCCAGTACATTGGGTGCTTTCAAAAATCTGTTCCCACATGTGGGGAAGGATTATCAACTGTTAGCATACAAATAATTGCTACCCACTCACTTCCCTGATACCTCACAGCTCCACCCCATCATAGTGAGTGGTACTTTTCATTTTATTTATTTTACGGATGATGGTCTTACCGGATGCTGCTCCCAACATACCCATAGGGCTGGAGCAGCCATGAATATCAAGTCCCACACCGCCACTCCAACCTCAGCTTTCTTAGCTCTTCCTAATGGAGGGAGCACATTGCGCAAAGGCATTGCTAGCTGCTAAGAGGCAGCATTGGATTGTGCCAGTTTTGACAGAGCTGCCAAGCTGCCATCCTGTCCCCAGTGCAGAGGGAGTTTAGGGAGGGCAGGACATGGTCCACACTTGAATTAGGTTAGGAATCTGGGGTTAACCTCTGCACTCTCAAAAGTGTGTTGTGGGACTGCTAGTGATCACAGAGCTCACGATGACGTTGGTTTAATGTCTCATCTGACAGATATCAGATCCCTTCACAAGATGCTGGGGGACTGGCACAGTACCACATCCCTCCCCCCACCCTCCCAATCACCGAAACTACCTCCCTGCAGCACACTGAGTCTTCCTTGGCAGTTTCACATCCTCTTACTGACCTGATCCTACCCTACTAATTCATCGCTACTCGTTTGCTATTCTCTTTCTGGACCCAGTTACATTTAGATGTTCTTGCCATTGGCAGCAGAGCATCTCCACAACCTCACCACCCTAGGAGAGGAAGAATCACCAGAATTCTCTCTGCAGCTGCTGTGTCCATATTTTGCAGTCTGAATCCCTGAATTCTGGGGTTTATCATTAGTTCAAAGAGATAATCTCCATCCACTCCATGTCTCCCCTTCAGCATCTTTGCAAACTTCATTCATATCCTCTCTTAATCTCCTTTCCTCTTGAACGTTAGCTGAAGGAGCCAGTCTGCAACATCCCAGCCAACCTCTTTGCAGTTAGTGGGACTCTGCTATTTGCTGTTAATGGTCAGGAGAGCAGGACTGTTTTGTGCCTCTCCCTACCAGCTTTTCCCTCCTATCACACCAACATAAAAAAGCCCATATCTGCATAATGTAATTTGCTAATGAATTGCAGGCCTGACATTTTGTTGCAGTGTCATATTTTATTACTCATGTCGTGGTTTGCATTCAGCTTCAGAGAACTCTCTGGGAGACTAAAACCACAGGACTGCCACTTTGCCAGTCTCAGATTCCTAGGACTGGTCATTTGAATGAACCAAGGAGCCCATTCTCTCTCTCTCTATTTCTGTTCATTTAAAGAGCTGGTTGCACAGAACGGCACTCGGTATTTAGATTAGTCTGTGGCAGAGCCAAGAACGGAACCCAGTTTTTGAGTCCCACTCCAATGCCTTAACCACAGCGTGAACTTGCCTCAAAGAGCTCTTCCCCTCAGACTCTTTCTGCTACGAAAGTTTTCGGGAAAGCGCCACTTGAGACTGTTCTCCTATAGTCTTCTAACCACTACAGCCAATTACAAACAGGAGTAAGTTGTTGTGAGGCTACGTCTACACTAATGAAACAATTCCAACATCGCTATGTTGCTGTAGCTATGCCAACAGAGCCCTGTAGGGTAGCTGCAGCGGATAGAAGGAGTTTTTCAGTCGGGGTGAGAACACCACCTCTCTGAACGCTAGCAACGTTGGCAGAAGCCCTGTTCTCTGTCAACATTGCTGCGCCTACATTTGAGGTTTTGCCAACACAGCTATTGTCAGTTGGGGATTGGGTTTTTCATGCTACTGACCATCATAGCTATGCCAATAAAACATTTCAATCTAGACCAAGCCTGAGTGTGTCTATCTTACATATAACAACAGTCCTATGCCCTGGCTCTCTGTTCATCTCTTCGGTCGCTCTCTGCCTTTAGCCAATACTCCGTTACTACTACCCTGAGGGGCAAGCCAGAACACTGAAAAAATGAAAACCAGAAGCACACAGTACCCATCCGCTTTAGTGTCTCACTCCCCTGGTTTTCTCCATGTCAAAGCTCCCTCCTTGGGCTGTGTTATTCACTCCATCTGCAGTTAATTCCAGACAAGCAAAATACAAACAAGAGCCTCAGCTTCCTGAGGCCTCCCTTTCCAAATCAAAGTCTCAGCCAACTCCAGCTAGCAGCAAAGGAACGTAAGCTGCCTCCTGCTCTCCAGTGCCTTTGGAAGCCAACCAGCCAGCATGGGAGCCTCACTTACGTCTTGCTCTTTTCTCCCGAGGAGTCAGCACTTCCATTAGAACAATAGGCTCTGCCTGGTGGATGGCAGCTTCTTTGTTCAGATATGTGGATCAGCGTTGCCTGTGGACTCGGCTTGGCCCCAGCCGTTCTGTGCGACACGTGGTTCCCATGGGAACAACAGCAAAGGAGGAGATGGATCAATTTTGGGATAAAAACACCTGGTCGAACCATTCCATGTCCCCTCATATCACTATCTACAAGTGGTCTCTGCCCATGATGATGTCCATTGGCCACCGTGGCACTGGTGTTGCAATGATTGCAGGAGTCTCTCTCTTTGGCCTGGCTGCTTTGATTCTCCCAGAACAGTTCCCCATTACCTGGCATTTGTGAAATCGCTTAGCCTGTGGCCTGCTCTTATCTACTCTGCTAAGTTTGCTTTGGCTTTCCCCCTCACCTACCACACCTGGAACGGAATCCGACACCTTATGTGGGACATGGGAAAAGGATTTAAGATTCCCAGAGTCTACCAGTCTGGAGTCCTGGTCCTGACGCTGCTTTCCTCTGCTGGACTCGCAGCCATGTGAAGGCAACTCCCTCCTTAAGCCCTCCCTTCTCCTACAAGGATTTGATTCATCTGGTGATCTGGTCCAGACAGAGCTCAGTGTGTGTGTATAGGGGGAGGGCAGAAGGGACTAGAGACTCCTAGATAACTAAATTGTTGGGGAAAGACGGTGCTTTCCCTTCTTTGTAAAAAAAAAAAAAACACAAAAAAAACAAAAAACCACAGCTGACCCTTTATGCCACAATCAGAGTAGCAGGAGGTAGGTCCCTTGCCAACCTTCGTTCTAGTCTGACAGCTGCATGTTTTGCTTTGCGAAACAGGGTCTGAATGAGCTCCAGGCCCACAAAGCCTCTATAAGCTCCAAAGGGCATCTATACCCCATTACATTCAGGGGCGGCTCCAGGCACCAGCACGCCAAGCCAAGCACGCCAAGCACGTGCCTGGGGTGGCAAGCCACAGAGGGCGCTCTGCTGGTTGCTGCGAGGGTGGCAGGCAGGTTACCTTCGGCGGCTTGCCTGCGGAGGGTCTGCTGGTCCCGCGGCTTCGGTGGACCTCCTGCAGGTATGCCTCCGAATCCACAGGACTGGGGACCTCCCACAGGCAAGCTGCCGAAGGCAGCCTGCCTGCTGTGCTTGGGGCGGCAAAACACCTAGAGCCGCTCCTGATTACATTTCCCTTGGTCACCTCAGCTTCTCCCCTCCTTTCACATCATGCTTGGAACAGCCTCTCCACCTCCCACATGCCAAGCGCCCTCCCTCTCCTCTAGCCCCATTTCTAAGTCTTGTAGTGTCTCTCTCAGTGCCAGTGAAGTCACTGCACCTTCTGCAGTGGGGCCAGCATCTCCTAAGTCCATTGGTCGGCAGAGATGGAACTCCTTGGGGCAGGGATCTTGTGTGGTAAAAGCATCACGGCATAGGACTTGGGAGTGCAGCAGCTTTCAAGCTTGTTGGGTTTGACTTGTTTAGTTTAACTGACTCTGACATGCATTTAACAGTTTATTATCGGTATGAATCCATCTTGACCTTATGAGCCTATTGGATTTTGCTAGGGTTAGTTTGAGTGGCATGTGTGTAGGTGGGCAGTTCTTTATGATGCTCTTCTCTAGTGAGCTAATTTGCTTCAGTCTTCCCCCCACAGGATGCCAGCAGAAAGACTGCTGCATCCAGTGCATACCTGATGCTCATATCTGGAGGGAGGCGGGGGGAGAGACCTACACAAAATGTGTGAGCAGGGCATGGGTTTCTAATGCGACGGTTGCAAACCCAGCCCTTTCCTTAAATTAGCAGAAGGTGTTGCCACCATTTATGAGCTGTGCTGGGCAATGATTTCAAATGAAAATCTGTATTTTATTCATTAGGTGTCTGCTTTGCTGCTGAACTCTTTAATGCGTTTCCCAGCTGTATCAATCCATAGCTGCGAAGGAAGCCATTAAATCTGAATGCATGTAACTTTTCTGGTAAGATGCATTCATCACAGGAAGTTAGTTTGTAGGTTAGGGACTTATGCAGCCCTCAAACCCAACCTGCTATTCTCACTACTCTCTAGTCTAGGAAATATTTCTCTTCTCCACCTAGTGGGAAGAAAGTAAATAACATGCTGGGAATTAAGAGTCAGAGGATGCTGCGGCCTGACAAACCCATCAGGATTGCAAACGATTGTGAAGCAAGGTCCATCTGGTGACACTGCTGGGTTCCTCCATCCTTCACATAGGTTGGCAGGGATTGCAAGGAGCCAGCATGAACTCTGCTGGGATTCAACTTAGTGCATTGCCAGCAGCTGTCACGGAGATAAGATGAGAATAAGAGCGAGGATCATTTGCATTGTTGCAAACTCTTCTTCTGGGCTCATTTACAAACCTTGGTGTCCCAGTCAAACTCTATATTGATGATTCTCTCCAATCTTCCCCCGCCCCTCCACACTTCTTGGGCAATTAGAACAAAGATTTCTCTGGCACATGCCTTTCCCTATCACGTACGGAAATTAGAAAAGCAGTGTCTGCACGCCAGAAGATTTACTCACCTGTCCTAACTGACAAAATGGATTGGTTCTGATGGACATGCTAGGATGTGCAGCTGCATTAATGAACGGTTTAGCAAGGAAACTGATGGAACTGTTCACCTCACGGACGTTATTAGCAGAAGTTTATTTAAAGCCAACTTTCTGGTTGTTGTAAGTTTATTTATTGATCGGCACCCACAAGAACAATCATTTCAGGCTCCTTCTTTGAAAAATAATAATTTACTATAATATTTTAGAGAGATGTTTTCAAGTCAGAAGACTTTATGAATCATACACTTCCCCACTGAAATGCAGCCACCTCTGGGCTTGAGAGCTAGGTAGGTAAACTGCATAGAGCATGGGAAAGGACGAAACTGTGCGCCAGAGTAAAACCCTACTCTTATCAGAAGTCCCTGGGATTTTTTTCAGGAGCCAACAGGATTTGTTTTCAAGTTCTCCTGGGAAAGATTGCCCTCAGACTGCATGCAGCTCAGGAGGATGAAGGCATCCTGCTAGAGTTTGAACCAGTGGTTGTAGATAGTACTATTTTATAACCCTCTGGTGTGGTTATTCCAGGCCAACAAATTAAACTCCCCATCAAAAGTTGAACTTTGCCCCTGAAAGATGCTCAGATATCACTGGTTTATATAGTGTGATGAGCACTATATAAACCATATAGGGATAGATTAAATACATGCTTCCATAGTCCTATATTCAGCCAAATATTCCATTTAAAGGAATTTTAAACTGGGGCTGATGGATCTGGAAGCACTGCTGTTGGGAGTCACAGAGAAGCCAAAGACAGGATGGACCATGGAAGCTGCTTTTATAGTGAAGCCCTGTAGAATTTAATGGAGACTAAGGCTTTTGGATTGTATAGAAATTACTCTGAAGGTCTGTAGAACTGAACAGAGAATGACCCTGCCCTTTTTTAAACCACTCTCTAGAATTCTATAGTGGGTTGTAATTTTCTATTAAATTCTATAGAACAGTTGCTCCTCCTCTTCCACCTATAGGGGGGATTGGTCTTCAGCTCAACACCTTTACACACTCATAGGGCCTCGCTGAGAGGAAGCTTGCACTGCAGTCATCTCTGCTGTGGATGCTCTGTAGTTGATGTGGGGACACCATGTCCATTGGAAAGGCTCCTTTCACCAGCAGTAGATACAGTTAAAAGGAAATAACTCATTATTTAATAGCATCCTCGTAAGTCTAGCAGCACTAATGGGCTCTGCTGTCTTACCACTGCTCTTGTTCAGAGACCTGCAAAGCTGAGTGAGAGGGGCCCTAGGTTAAAAACATCATCTCTTACATGCAGAACATGTTTGTGTTTGGGTCTTCTCCGACACAAGGTCCCTGAACCTGATTGTAATGTAACTGAGCAGCACACTTGCTTTATACATCAGTCTGGCAAGGACATGCTTTCAATTTCAGCAAGTGCTAGAATGAGTGGACAACAGGGAGAAATGTGAAAGTGGCAAGGAAAAGCAGGAAGAATTAAAACCCGCAGGACAACACTGTTACAATTTTTTTTCTGAATACTGTACATCTATTCATATGAAAATCTATACAGCTGCTACTGTTGCATGCACTCTTCTTACACAGCATGAAATTAAAATTCCTCTTTGGTATCATATTGCTGCGCTACATAGCGACTCCAGACTAAGCTAGCAGAGAATTTATCCTTTGGCTTCCTCAGTCGAGTTTGTGTGGGGATTGGAAGCCAATGGGTTGAGGGAGACAAGTCTATTGCCCACAGTAAAAAATCCTACTTCCAAAATAAATCCCACAGAAATATTGCTGGCCTGGAGTATGACTGCTGATGCTAATTTCACAGTGTAGTTTCACATGCATAATTCCCCCCTCCCCTGGGCCACTTTCCTTCTTATCTTTCCAGAACAAACTCAACTTGCAGGCTAATTTCAAGGAGCGTTTCATACACCAGAGTCCAGCCAAGTGTCAATGGATCTGCTGGTAATGCAAATTGAGGCAGTCATGCAAAACAAGGGTGCTTATGGATTCTGCAGAGTGGCGAACAAGAGACAGGTAAAGGCTGCAGGCAAGGGAAAATGATTTTCCACTGTTTCACACCTTGTGTCATTTGCAAGTATGCAGAGTGAGTAGGATTTTTCGAAAGTGCCTAAGTCATGTAGGAGCCTAAGTCCCTTTGGTTTTCAATGGGACCTGGCCTCCTGAGCAACTTAGGCATTTCTGAAAATCTCACCTCTGAAAACTCTACCAAATTGGAATTCTGCATTCAGACCATTCACAGCCACTTTGCACAGAAGTAAAATGATGACAGAAGATGCAAAGCAGTAGAGAATCATCCCTGAATATCCAGGGAAGCTTTGAATCCATTCAAGTGTTTTTTAGTGAACTCCAGCACACCTCATATCAGGTATCCCCTGCTCCCAGGAGCCACTGTTACAGAATTAAATATCAACGGATGTGCTAGGTGCTGCACAGGAGGTAAAACGGGAATCCTCCCCATCCCAGAGCATGCCCAATTTAAGGCCTCAATCCTGCAGTCAGCTAGATATGTGCAGACACCGAGTTCTGCCTGCCCTTGAGCTCATTGCAGGACCAGGGCCTAACAGACATGAAGATGGAACAAGTTGAGAGCCTGAGGCGGGAATAATGGAGGGTTTTCTTTGTTTGGATTTCTGTCTATCTAGGTACTTACACTGCCCCTAGCACCATAGGGTCTGAGCACTTCATAAACCCTCAGTGCGATGCAGAAGCATAGACCCATTTTGTAGATAGGGAGCTCAGGCAAAGGGACTTCAAAGGCCTAACCCTGCAAACACTTAAGGCCATACACAACTTTACATACCTGACTAGTCCCATTGACTAGTGAGTGAGTAACGGGCCTCAACTCACATGGGAAGCTGACAGCCAAGCTGGGAATTGACATCACATTTCCAGGGTCCTAATTCACGGCCTTAACCCCCAAACCATCCAATTCACTTCCGGTGGGCATTGCCTACAAAATGAGTTCTACACAAAAGCTTACCATGTTGGGAGGCCAGAGGCTTGGCAAAGAAGACTATAAGGAGAATGGGTTTGCCATTTGCAATGAATAATCAAGCTCTGAAACGTGATCTGACACTTCTATAAAACTCTTTCCTTTTGCACTTCTCAAAGTTGGGGTAACGCTGGCTCTGAGATAATTTGGGGACAAAAGGGTGGGGCAGGAGAGGACCCAGAGATGGCTGAGACCCTCCCAGAAAACTTTTCAGATCATGCAGTGGGACTTAAGAAGGTTTCTCTATTATGTATGCACAGGAACAGCAAGGAAGAGCAGGGAATCTATATTGTGCTACAACATGATATAGAATTAATCCCCCCAGGTAACAGAATTCCTCATAAATGGCAAACGGGGAGATAGCCACAGTATTATATTTTAATCACACTTTCTGACAAAATATCCCCTGCAGGGAGCGTTTCAGGAGATGGTATCACAAGCAAAGCCTTATTTGAGAAGGAAGATTTGAACTAGACAGCAGCAAACTATCAATATGTTCTTAGTGAGATGGGTAGATAGAAGACGCCTTACAGCAGTGTTAGCAGTACCTAATGGAGTATTGCTCTCCCCTATGTAATGCTGGTTCTTATTTGTGTGTCTCTATACACAGCGCATACTATATATTTTAATGATATTGTAATGTGGCTGCCTTACATTGACACGGCACTTTTCATCCAGAGAGACTTTACACTCTACGCTTTACAAATATATAGGAGTGGAATAACTTTTGTCCACAAAATGCAGCGAATTATTGGCCGATACCGGGCAGCTTACCCAGCAATGCTAAACACGACAGTTGAGGGGAGGAAGCAAAGACTAGCCAGTTGAATTTGTGGTGGGATTTTAAGTAGGTAATGCAGTATGGCCAGCACACTAGCACCCTATCTCACAGGAAGGGCATCACAAAATCTTCAAAGTCCTCAGTGGTCAGTATTCTAATCTTTTAGGTAACACTGCCCACAGCATCCCAGGACAATGGGCACAGTGCTGCCCCAGATGGAAAAGCACCTTCCATAGATGTACCAATGCCACTGCCTGAAATGTACTGGGTTTTCCTTGGCCTCTCATCCAAGTACTGAATAGTCCCAACAGTGCTTAGCCTGTGAGCTCTGATAGTTGATTAACCTGTAGGGATGAGTTGGGGCAAAGGATTCTCTTTCCTGAGGTTGCAGGACTCAGAACTGGGTGTGTCTCTGTGCCACATGTTCTTTCTTGGTAGGCTCATAGGCCTTCTCTGCACTAGGGATTTGCCCCGGTTACAATCTGCGGTATAGCTGCACTGCTTTGCCGATCTACAAAAGGGTTTGCACTGGTGCAGCTTCCCCCTGGCCCCCGCCAGTGACTGTAGTTGGAGCAAACCTCCGATGACGAGACCACAGTTGTATTATTTCTCCATGAAGTGCTGCTGGGTAATAAGAGCTTAAAAAAAGCTCCTATTGGTAAATCGCTGGTTAATATTCCATTGCCCCCAGGCCCATACAGCAGAAAGTCATGCCAGCAAGGGACAAATTTAGATGTCTGGCTGCTTTGGGAGGCAGATGCGACTCCTTCCCCTCATCCCTGCCTTCAGTTATGAAAGCAGCCTCCCCTGAATGCAGATAAAAATAGTCAGTGCCCCAGCTGGACAGGCCTTGAGTGCTTCTGCCTCACTAGGCTTGGCTTTGTGGCTGCTTTTGTAGTGGCACTCCTGAGTTCCTGGCAGCCATTGAGCTGGAAGGAAAAGGGTTTGATTATTCGACCCACCACATTGTTGGTGACCCAGATCAGTGACCCCTACCCTGTCACTCTGCATTTGACCTGGATGTTTTACATATGGAAGAGCTGAAGCAATTCCAATGGATCCAAGCTATGCCCTTGTGCAGGTTAGATGATTGATTCATTACAGCAGTCACAACGTCTCCTGCCCAGGGCACCATGCTGACGTCAAGGTAATGCATGAGGCCTTTACATTCAGGGTGGGATTTGTGGGGTGGGAGGCAGGGTGTTTACCACTGTTTCCGTATAGACATTTGTGCTCCTGGGTTGGAGAAGTGCTGATACAAAAGAAAATGAGATGCCAGAACTTCATTGCATGACCCAATGTCAGTGCCAGGTTTGGATGGATCCTGGGCTTTAAGAAAATGGAGTTCATGCGAGTACTGAGTCCCTGGAGATAATTTATAGTTTTCATTGGGAAAATCATTTTCCCATTTCCCTTGCCTGCTTAAAATCAACCTAGCCAGTGCAATCCCCAGTCCTGGCTTTCACAACAGCCTACATTTTCCCAGCCTGATACAGCCTCAGGTGGTGGAACCATACTGCAATGTTGAAATGCAGTCAGTTCTAGGATGGAGGGAGGCACAGCACTCTCCCCAGCAGTGTGGCAAAGGAGAAATGAAGGGCATTGAGGCCACCTCCTCCCTACAATAACGTGGAATCCTTTATGCCTGTACAGGATAGTGCCTCATTTTTAAAGGTCTCATCCACAAGAACCACACCGAGGAACAAGTCACATATATCTGTCTTGGAAGAACAAAGAACCTGGATTGGAATGCACAGCTGGAGGAGTGTCACATACATTTTCCAATACTCCTAAAGAGCCCCTTCCACAGCCCCTATGCTCAGGGCATACCACACACAAAGAGGTGGAAGCCCCTTGTTAAAACATTGGCATGACACTACTACAGCACCTTGCGCTGTTGCACATCCCTCCCTTGGGGATCGTACCGGAGCCATGTCTCAGTAAGCAAACAGTCAGAAGAGAGTAGCAAAGTGAATTAAGGTGAGTGGCTGCAGTTTGGCACTTTAATGGGGGTATCCATGAATTACAGAGACATCGATCGAGGTGACTGCATATCAATCAGACGGCACTAACTTACCCTGACAAGGGGCCATGGAAAATGCTCCCCATACCCCACAACAAACGTTAATTATTTACATCCCCAGGACTTTTTCAATTATCTCTCCAGCAATGAGGGAAGGCATCCTGCTCTTCTGAGATTTTGATTAAAGGGGGAAGAAGTTCTGAGGAAGTGGGAGGTGGGGAGATGGGAAGGAAAGCATGATTAGCTCAGCCCACCACAAGCTCCTTTAATGGAGAAATAAAAAGGACCTGATTGTTTGCCGTGGCTAATATCAGACAGCCTCATCTGGACTCATTTCATAGTGTATGTTGCAATACTTCCCTAGGCAGAGTTAGACACATCAGCACAAACCAGAGTCAATAAGGCAGGTGTGGCTGTTACCTGCCTGCTGCTCTATTGCAAGGTTACACAATGAAATGCCTTGGTAGAGCTGCAGACTGGAGAACGGTTTAGGTGCCCTGCTGGTGACGGTGTGCTGCAGGTCCCCCTCTGTGCCAATCCACAGAGGAGATGAGCTGTTACTGCCCACAGATATAGAGCCTGGCCTCTTTAGTTCAAGCTGTAGCAGCTCCCTGCTTTTATCTCTGAAGGTCCCTGGTGTGTTGGTCACCGGGGTGGCCGTTACATTTACAGGTGGAACAAGGGCACCATGAGCAAGTTTCGCTTGGCCCCACTCCTGCCCAAGATGAACCCCACTCCCATGTAGCGATCTGGTTCCACAGCACATTCAGTCATTGGCTACTTTGTTGTGGCTGCCAGTGATGAAGCCAGCTAGGCTGTATTGTGTGTCACTTTCCCACTAGGAATTGGATTGACACTACCCACTCATGTTACATAGGCCAGTGAACCACCATCAGCTGGCATCAACTTTACTCATGGCATGGATTCGAACTCTTGGCCTGGGGTAAACAGCCGTGAGCCCTTTGTCAGGTCTTCCTCATTTGAAAAGAACTTTTGCAAACCTCTCTGTGCATAGAGGCACTCGCCTCTTGCTGAGCCTGGCATGACTTGATTGTGTGAAAAATGAAAAGTAACCATCTGGATTCCTGTGATGAAGACAGCCAGAAAAAATTTGGAGCAGGTTCTATTCTGCAGGAAGCTGCAGAGACAGGGTTGCAGTGACAGAAGCTGGTGCCAGAGTGAGGTGGGAGACTGGAGAGTGGAAGGGTTTTGGACACAAAGCCTTTTGCCCATCTGGCCACTAGCTCCGATCCAGCCCAGGGAGATGACTAGTGACTGGAAGTTGTTGCACTTCCAATGGTGGGTTGGCATCCTGTGTGGAACCAATTAGTGATCTCAGGGTGTGGCCACATCACAGTTCGACCCTTCCTGAAGTTTCAATGCAGGGGCCAAAGATGGACGGGGCCAGGAAAGGGGGTTGATCTAGGGGCCCATTCATTAAAGCACACAACAAGAGCTTGGGAGATCTTGGTTCAAATCCTAGCTCTGCCACAATCTTCTGGGGGTGACCCTGGGCAAGTCAATCTCTCCATGTCCCAGTTCCTCAACCATAAAATGGGAATAATAATCCTTAATTTCCCCTCAACCCTTTTCCTGTCTATTTAGACTGTACATTGTTTGAGGTGGGGATTGTCTCTTAATTGTGTGTATGTACAGCATCTTGCACAATGGGCCTTAATCCTGTTGGGGTGGAGGGTTGTCTGTAGAAGCTATTGTCATGCAAATAAAAAACAGCCACCTCTAGATGGTTATTATGGGGGCTCAAGGCTGAGTACAATAGGGGGAAGGGACAGTAAGGAGAAGTTTGCACCAATGCTGTAGATCATAGGTAATCGGCTCGAGGGCTAGTCAATCCAGCCCCTTAAAAATAAAAAGAAATGGCTCCAACCCTAGATCTTTTCTTTCAAGAGAGTTTAATATGGCTGGAAGGGGCATAGAGGGGATTTGTAGCTTTAAAACCAAGGAAGGCCAACAAAAAACAATTGAGAAGAAAATAAAGGAGTCCTGAGTACAGCACAGCTCCCAAAATATTATCCAGATAGTGTTTCAGAGAAGCTCCTTTAGTTGTTCCCAGCCTACACAGTAGTGGTGTTATGGTCCCTCTCTATCCTGTTGTTGCTGGTGGGAAATTTGGGGTCTGTTAGCCTCGAAGTGGAGCCATGTGAGTCAGGCACATGTACATGTGCTGGTTACCCGCAGCCAGGACTGAGAAATATAATCATACTATCTGTGCTTAATTTTTTTTTTTTTTTTTACTTTCAGCAAGCCCGGAGGTGCCGGGGCTCTGACCTGTCAAGCCCAGAGGTGCCGGGGCTCAGCGCCGGCACAAATTAAGCACTCCATACTATATTCCCTGTCAGATTCTACCTAACCCTTGATAACCTGTTTCTGACTGGCTGAGTTTTAGAACACAGCCAATCGGATAATCCATTTCCTGACTGCCCACCAGGCCACCTCTGATGCACAGCCATGTGACTAAGTGGCCTGATGATAATCGCTCATCGTCACCTCTTCCTGCCCTTACACTGCCATCCATGCCCTGCAGCACCTGTGCCTAGACAGGATACTGAGGCGGGGAGGGAATGTCCATCCCAAGTACCAAGAGCCAGCGGAGGGATAAGCAAGAAATGATAGGAACATACATGGCTGGGGAGATAAAGAGGCAGCTCTCCACACTGCTAAGTGTTAGGGGCTGGAGGAGACCATGACCACTTTCTATTTGGGGCAGATGTTCGAAGGAGCTCCGTACCATGGGTGCACATCAGATGCGCAGTGCTTCTGAAAATTCAGCCCATAGTTAGATGCCTTAGCAGAGCTCTTGACAGTTTGTCTCTACTGGAGGTGCTGAGTCCTTGGAGACTGGCCCTTTAAGAGGGCAGTGCTGGAAGAGTCCTGGGATTACCAGGGTTACCCACCAACAGGACAGTCCCAAATTGCTCCTCTGGTGGAAAAGAAATATAAAGGCACTTTCTGACTGGCCTTGAGAAATAACCCATCTTCCCCCTGAACCTTTGTAAAGGAGGAACTCAGTACCCACTGCTACCTGCAGGCAGAGATGGAGGCTTGACCCAGGATGTGGGAGAAACAGGTGGATTGCAAAGGCAGTTTGGGCTGCAGGACTCACCTGCCATTCCAATGCCCCTGATAGCAATAGGGTACGGCGCCTCTTTGATGCTTTAATGAATTCATTAAAAGTATTTTTAAATTAACTCCAGCACACCTCATATCGCCTGTATTCCCCGCTCCCAGAAGCTACTGTAACAGACTAGGGGTTTGTTATATAATTAAATATCAACACATGTATCTCATGCTCAGCATAGTTTCTGTATTTGCTTGTGCTAATTAGGATGTGAACTAAAGAGTCTCACAGAAGAATCTTAACGTGCTTCCAGGCTAATTTTCCTTGAAGGTTTGGATAGTCAAATCCCATCTCCGCCAGCTCCATCTTCCTCTCCAATCCCCTCCCCTAGAAAATGTTGAACTGAATTTCTCCCCTTCCTGCTCAAATTAACTCATCTCTGATAAAGCAGTGAGAATCTTCTCTCACATCGCCCTACATGCCCCCCTACACCTTCCCCTCTCTCAGACGCAAATCACCATTCATCTATCCTCATTTCTCTCTCCCTCACACAACTATCATACTCCAACCATTCCTATCATAGGTACGTGCGCACACACATACACAGTGTGCTAGGTGTAATTTCAAGCAATTTCCCTTACAGTCACTCTGCCATCTCATGTAATCTCCCCCCAAAGGGGATCAGAGATTCCATGGTGCCTTCGCTTGGCCATAAAGAATGCAAATCATATCCCCTGATGTTTTTGAATAATGCAGACTCAGAGCAGTCAGCAGAACCCTGGGTAGTGGGCTGTCTGTTCACTGCTTGTTAGCTCATGTTTGCAGTTACTGTGGCTCCGGATTAGATTGGAGATACACAACGAGCTTCAGAAGCACCTGGCCAAAGGAAAGATTTTGTTTAGAGAATCCAAATTATCAGCTTCCTGCAGGTACAATGTTTAAACCTACTGGGAACCTGTCAAAAATTTGTCATGTGGTACTACTTATTCAAATGGGCTCCCTGGTAGCTGTGGATTACTTTCCCTTTTAACATCTGGAATAGCAGAGGAACACAGGAGTCCCCATAGCAGATTAGGACATCAAGTTTGGTATTTTGTCTCCTGCAGAGTCCAAACCCCGCTGGTTGGAGGGAGGAAAACTAAAACAAAAACACTAATCTGTCTGACAAATTGCACCAGGCTGTATCATACCCACAGGGCCCAGTCTTGCTCTCATTGAAATAAATGACAAAAGTTTGGTAAGGGCTGGACTAGGTCCTTTCTCTAGCTGCCTGTTGATATGTGTGCCTTGTAAGATGCAGTCCTAAAAGAAACCCTGTGAAGTTGGATTCATAACATGTCAAAGCAAGGGCTTGTGTTTCTACAGAACACTAAAAAATTCCAGCTGGAATGCAGCATCATCAGGAATATGGGTTAATGACTATGTTTCCCCCTTAATACCGATTGTGGTTATTTAACAGCCCTATTGGCAATTCCCTGATGAGAGCATTATATTTCAGACCCTTCCCCAACCCATGACTTCGGATGAGGTTAAAATTAATCATGATCTTGTATGCATCTAAATATGCCCAATGTATTCTCTTTATGCGGAGTTCTCAAATCCACCTGGGTGAGAAGATAAATGCAATTGGCCAATGAACTTTCCATTCCAAGCCCTGGAACTAATTAGCAGCCCTAAGTCTCAATCCACATTTACCTCTCTCCTTTGCTTGTTCTTTAAATAGAAACAATGATAAAGAGCAAATTAAGGAAAAGGGGAGAAAAATCAAAGGAGAAAGAAAGCAGACCCATCAGAAGATGGTACACCTCTACTCCACTATAACGTGACCCAATATAACACAAATTCAGATATAATGCGGTAAAGCAGTGCTCGGGGGGGGGGGGGGTCGGGCACGCTCCGGCAGATCAAAGCAAGTTCAATATAACGGGGTTTCACCTTATAATTCAGTAAAATTTTTTGGCTCCCAAGGACAGCATTATATTGGGGTAGAGGTGTACTAGAGACATTTTTAACTTTATCAGTACAGTGGAAACCTGATTTGGGGAAAGTTCTTGGGAGATGCTTGAAACTTCTGTAAAATCATTTTTCCCCCTGTAAAAACCACACTAGGGCTACAATAGCATGTCAGATTAAACAGAGATTTGTACATAATGGGACTCTCCTGTAATGCAAAAGTTTTTCCCATACATCAATCTACAGATGAAATATGAGTTATCACAGATGCTTTGGGTTGCTAGTACAACCTATGGGCCAATTCATCCCTTGATACATATGGCAAATTCTCACCAGCGTCAGCAGGAGCTGTACACAAATCTCCAATTAGTATTTAATTGTCAAAACAATAGAAGCTACTAGACAGGTAAGAGTGTGACAATTCTGGGATAAATTACTCTGTATACCTGGGCAAAGGGATGTGTGTGTGGAGAAATAAAGGGGACAGCACTGATTTAAGAGAATAATAGTGAAGTGTACTTCAGGAACTACAAGGTCAGGAAGGCAGAGATATCTATCCTGGTGAAATTAACACAATGTTCTTTCCTAAAAGTAACTTATTTTTTAAAAAATAACACACACACTTTTAAATTAGATTGAATTCACATGCTGTAACTCATCCCTCTCCTGTTCTTCAACAAAGTCTGGAGACAAGGACTCCGTCTATTCAAAAACATGTGCCCAAGCAGCATTTCCATCTGCTCTTAGTGCTCAAACTACAATGCTGCTGGGCAATAGCCAGGAGAATAAATGCCCAAAATGTTTACATCCATATCCCGGCATTCACAGGGGATGAAAAGAAATTAACATCATTTATATTGCTATGGGCTTAGCTACTACATCACATAGATAGCAGTATGATAGATACATCTTAGAAATACCATTGGTAGAACGTGCTGGGAAATGACATGCAGAAAGAGCATTCTGGGTAAAGATTTGCAGAGCTTTTTCTAAAAAAAAATAGAATTATCAATGGGCCAAGTCCCAAACCTTCATGCAGTTCTTACTCAAGCAAAACCTCTTATCAGGGTCAAAACTTGTGAGAAATAGGTCATACTGAGTATTAGGATTGGCTAATCACAGAGTAAAGAAAGCTGATGTAGCTGAGTACTAAGGGAAAGTCCCGATGGCTCCTTGCTCAGCGCTATTTTGGGTGTGATTCTTTAGTATTAAATTATATTTCTGCCAGGCCTACTTTACTAAGACTTCAGCTCCTCTTGCCTCGCACCAGCCTCAGCGAACTGGACTGTGATGCACAAAGGTCGAGTTCAGCATAGTGAGGGAAGGTTGGTAAGACCAGGACCCTGCTGTTCTGTTGTCAGATCAAATCTCGCTTGGGGAGGCGGAATCACATGGAAAGTTTAAGAAACACCAGACAAGAGAGCCCCAATGACAAGAGATGCTGTCAGAGGTTGCAGGGTTAGATCTTTGTGGCTCACAGGGAATGAAGTAGTTGCATCCCCTTAAAGGTACAACTGCTTGGTTATCAAATCATCTCAAAAGATGGAGTAAACCGTCTCTGCAGAGAAGGCAGATCTCGGGCAGATGCTGGTCTCCAGAGAGTTAGTGAGCTTTCGTGCAGGGCCAGTGCCACGCTCCTTTTGAACCAGTTGCTTGCAGGGACAGGGAACGGAAGCTGTAATCTGATCCTGTGGACAGTCAAGTTCTGTGCTGGTCATGAGCAATATAACGCAACTATGGAATCTCAGCATTCTTTATGTAGATGAGTACCCAAAAAGAAGAGCGGGCTTGTGGTTAAGGCATTTGAGTAGACTCAGGAGCCCCGGGTTCAATTGCCATCCCTACTGTAACTCAGTTACCCATCTGTAAAATGAGCATACAAATTTTACCTTGTCTATGCAGATCATAAGGTCTTTTGCAGGAGGAATTGTCTCTGTGTTTGCACAGCTCCTTACACAACAGGTGCTCAATCTCAACTGAGGCTTCTAGGTGCTACCATTACATTAAATTCAGAGAATGACCTGCTCCTCTCTGGAGTCTTGTCCCGGTGAGGAGGAGGCAACCTGATACTTTTTCCCCCTACCAAACCAGAGATTCTACTGCAGACAAGGAAAACTCCACGCCTATTTTAAACTTGCAAGAGATTCAGGGTTTGGGTTTGCTTCCAATATTGGGCAAAGACACTTGGCAGGAGGTTTGTCCAGCCCAGGCTGCAATTTTTACACCAAGTATTTAATCCAGCCTAAAACCGCTCATGAATTTAACTGCTGCTCCTCTTTGTTGTGTGAATGGTTCAGGTTGGGAATCCCATCTGGAAACCTGGTAATAGGAAGTCACCTCACTAGCAGCCCCTATTTAGTTTCCTCTGCATCCAAACAGCCATGCCAGGAATATCTGGCACCTGCTGCATCTGGCATGTGGGGGTGTATGGAGATACTGTTCCTTCTGTGCTGCTAACCATTCCTTAACTTTGAAGGATGAGGATTGTGTATCTTTTACAGGAGGCAAAGACCCATAACTCATAGGTACCATGCCAGAGACTTATGAAGGTCTTTTTCATGGGTGAAATATCCTTTTTCCTAATGAGGTTTTATTTGTGGTGGTTTTAATTTTTCATCCTTAAGAGCTGCATTGGGCTATTTTGAGTGCACTTAACCCTTGAAACCCTGGCATTTTCCAGACTGCCAGCTAATGGGATGCCAAGGAAAACAAACATACAGCTAGATTAGACAATCTTTACTGCATGTCAGCAGGCTCCAGAGACTAGGAAGATGGACTGAGATCTGCAGAGACGAGAAGGAGGCCCACGGTAGAGGGAGCATGACACAGGAATGCTTAATAGAAGAACCAGGGGAGCAAAGAACAATAAAACTGCTACAAAAAAAGTTCCCTGAATGCTACTTTTCTAAATCTTTGTACTTTATTTGCTGTATTTTTAGATGAGTCTCAACCTCACCCCCATTTGCCCTTCTCCTGAAATAACTTGAAGCCTGGGGTTCATTTTTGAAAGCAAGCAACGGAATGTATGGTAAGGACCAATTCCCCTGCCTGCTATTCTACAGCAGGGAAGAATACAGCACAGCTTTCATTAGCTATTCTCCACCTTCTCCTCCTCCTCCCTCACCCCTACATTCTCCTCCATAGAGATGGCATTGTTTTTCTCTAACTTTCCCATCCTGATAGATGCTGACAGGTAAATTGTTCTCAGCACCACTAGGTTGTTGGAGGCTGATAGTCAAATGATTTTTTCCCCCTATCATGGAGAGTTTTTTCCTCCCCCCAAGTGAATATTTTTTTTACAGTTCGGCTTTCCTTCCCCTTAAAGGAACGACAACATTTGTATTCTCCACAACCTCAAGAAAAAGCAAAAGGAACTTTAAACAAAAGCTGACATGCCTTGAAGCAATTACCACGAATCTGAGTGGGGGAGTTGGGAAGAGATTATTTATAGAGATTAACCTAGAGTGACTGACAAGATGGTGTGCACCAGTGTTTGTTTTAATCAGAAACAGGCTCGGGATGGAATAAAAAAACCACAGCCACCCACAGAGCAGAGCCTTTCAGGTTACCTAGGTTACCAAATACTCCTCTTTTTCAAAGAGCTCCTCAGTTACTCATGGCCACTTCCAAGGAGAGTTGATGCTTCCACCAGATACTATGGAATGTGCTACCATGGAGGCACCCAGATACTACGGGGATGGGCAGCAATACAAAACCTGAGGACAGATCAAAAGCAGTGGGTGGGATTTTCAAACGCACCCTGAGTAGGTCTAACTGCTCCCACAGAAGTCATTAGCCCTCAGTGTTGGCCTAACTCTGCTGCCACTGAACACACCAGGAGCCTTGAAATATCCCAACCCAACAAGTGTATAGGGTGTATTCTGGGAGTGAGTGTTCATCAGGTTTGTGTGGCTCGTAGGACTTGCATTCGAGTCTCACAGCAGGACCTAGTCCCAAAGCAAGTGCCAACACAGTGATTTAGTAGAGGGGATGCTGTATTGTTAGAGGTGCCAGGCTTCAGAGAAGTTAAACAGCCTTTGGTGGCTGTCCAGGGGCTCAGGCTTAGAGCAAGGAAGGAGGAGGCAATATCAGAGTTCAGGTCCCTGCTTTGTCATTGACTTGCTGTGACAGGTCACAACCTATCTGCTGCTCACAGCGGGAGGTTCGACACTAGACAGAACCTCCTACTCCTTGGATGAAAAACATTTCAACAATGAAATTTACCTTTCACCACTGAGGTTGCATGTTACCCATTTTGTGCTTCACTCAGTTTAGATAGTGAAACCGGACTAGTTAACCTGGTTTTCTGGCTCCAAAGAACTAGTGCAATGTGGCTATGTTTGCATTTGCAAACTCCACCAAGGTATGCTAGAAGGACACCATCAACTCCTCCTTTAATCATTTAAACCCCCTTCCCCTCTCCAGACTTCAAACTACTTTCAGGTCCCACATCTGCTGTTCAGTCTCCCTTCCAACTGCTCTGGCTTCAGTCACATTTTCCCATTTCTAAAAAATGTTTTTTTCTTTCCCGTTGCTTCATGACAGCCCCCTCCCCCCACATCAATGACAAAGAGAATCGTACCCCAGAGTGACGGTATAACCCTATCTTGCATGGCGTGTTGTCACTCAGACAAGACCTAAGGCATCTGTCTTCTTCTTACACTTTGGCGAGACTTCTCTGACTTGTCATGCCAACAAAGTCTTATGGAATTGAGCGGAACTGACACTGGGGGAATCTGACTGTACACAATGTGCTATCAAATGCACAGCAAACAAACTGGGAAAAGGGAGAGAAATACATATCACCACATCCCTTTCAGCTACATGTATGTCTGTAACACAGTAAATAACTTTGCAGACAGAAGGGTGATTTTTAAGTCTCTCAAATGTCATGAGTATATTTCTATTATGAGATTTTGCAAATTTGGGCCTTCATTCGTGGAAAATATTCTCACACACACAGAGCTATATATTCCCTATACACACAGGCAGATTTTTTGCAGATTTTAGCTCAGCAAGAAGATGCAGAAATCTTACATTATAGTTAAGAACAACACTCTGTGCCTGGGTCCTACCACAGGCATCCCTCTGACATGTACCCAGCTTCCACACCACCTCCTTCTCTTGCCTTGCCCAGTGCAACTTTCACTGCTGCTCTCAGGGCTGCCCGGCGGTGGTGGTGGGGGGGCATGGGAGCAATTTGCCCCAGCCCAGCAGGGGCCCCCACGAGAATATAGTATTCTATAGTATTGCAACTTTTATTTATGGAAGGGGACCCCAAAATTGCTTTGCCCCAGACCCCCATAATTCTCTGGGCGGCCCTAGCTGCTCTAGATGGCTGCACATAACCAAGGTGAATCAGACTGTGGTATTGTCAGGCTGTGTAAACAGTGTCATTGGAGTGGAATCTGCTGTCTGAAAATGAGCAAAGCATCCAGTGCAGTCCTGAAGCCACTGAGCTGCCTGCAGCATTTAATCTAAGATCTGGGAAAGCCAAACTCCGCACACACACTCCTGCTGTTTATCTTCGTGTAGCGCTTTGTAGCACTGCATTTCTCTGATGGAATCAGTGCCTCTCAAGTGAGTACTAATTCAATGCCAGCTAGATTCTGTTTCTGAATAACCCCAGAGAGGATATTGACCATTTCTCTGTCCTTCCCCTGTAGCACCAGCAAATGAGCCAGGAGAGAGTGTGAGTGTGTGTATGTATATGTATATAGAGACTATACTTTTGCATTTCTGCTGCCCATCTTCCTAACAACAGGGTATTCATCCTTAGAGAGCACCCTGTGCATTAAAGCCAACCAGAGAGTCATTTACAATAAGATGCCTCTCCAATGAGGAGCTTGCTCTGTCAAATTGCTATGCAAGATAAAAAGTCTCATCAGGAAGTTAGGAAGCGTGCAGACATGAAAGCTAAACAACAACAACATGTGTCTGCATTTCACAGACCCGCACATGCCTCCATTTTGGAAATCTGTCACACCAAATAGATGACCCTGATACTTTTACAATATGGAGGTGACTGTAAAAGTGGTTAGCACATCTTCTGAGCTGCACAAATGTTAAACCACACAACAGCCAGGCTAGGATCTCATTAAGATGAGACAGCTTGGTCAGTCTATTGAAGACAAGGCATTCCGGGCCAGATTTTTAAAGGCACTGAGATGCCTACAGATGTAGCTATTCTGAATAACACCGTTTAGATCCATTAATCTGAGGTACCACAAGCTGGGTTTGAAAATCATTTCTCTTCACATAGTTCAGTTTTGTGCCAGTGCAGCTGGGACAGAAGGCACCATTGCCCACCCTTCATACCAGATTCCCTTCTTTGCAGGGGGTGACTATTCTGCGAGTGTTCACACAGTGCTGAGTGCTTCTCTCTGTCTGGGTCCTCCCACAATGCAAACAACATGCAGAGAGATTCATGTCATTTTCCTGGTGCCTTCTGAAATAATTCATCTCCCCTAGGTGCTGCTCTTGTATCTGCTTGTTGCCTAGTGCACTAGAGATGGTTCCTTTGGATATTAGTCCCCAGCACAGGCAGCTTTCAGATCTATAACAGCAGTAACTTGGAGGTATGTAGTAGAGCCCACCAGATCTTATGGTGCATTACAAACGATGGACATACAACAATCAGTTCACTCATCACTGAAATGCTGCCATCTTGTCTAGACTAGAGGTGAAGGTGTGATGTTTGTATGTGTGAGCTAACACGTTTTAATGTATACAAAGCACTCTAGGCCAGAGTTTCAAAGGCATATAAAGACACCTATAGATACACATCCAACTTATTTTAATAGGAATTAGGCACCTAAATAATTTTGAAAGCCTGCCCCCTGCCTTGAATTCATGTTAAACAGCTCAAATGAAAGCCCTCGGGGGAGCACATCTAACATAACATCTTAAGTCTTAGTGGAGACAACGCCTCTGGGGTGGAATGCAGTAGCTATTTAACAGCATCCTCTACACAAGAGTTTAAACACAGCAAGTCAGCACATCTGTACCCAAGAGAAATAGGGAAATTTAAGGTGGATTATAAATACCCAGGTTAGAATTTAGCTAGGATCCAACTCAACTCTTGTGAAAAGTGCCACAGGTCAGGATTTTTAATGACCAGAAGAGGGCAGGCCTTGAGGTTTACATCTCACACAGCACCTCAGCCTACCATACTGGAAAATTTATTAGTGGCTCAGAAGAAAAGATTACCTCCTTGTGAAGCAACATCACAATTCACCGCAGCACCCAGGAGACATCCTATCCCAGTTCTGACCCTGCTTCGCTTGTGAGATCTGACAAAACCAGACTCCAGGATGGTATAGCTGCAGATGACAGTAACATGCAATCTGTCTACTGGGAGGACCATTACAAAAAAACAGAGGCTCAGTGATTTCACTAGCTTCGATGCTGGATGAAGACTGAATTGTGCCAATAAAAACACTAACAGCTGAACAGGCCTGGAACAGATGTACGAGGAGCTTGGGGTGAAGAGGGGAGTGGAATTAAATTAATCCCTTCATTATCAATTTGACCCCTGGAAAAAACTGAAGGAATGACTACGAAGGTTCACTGTGGACCTCTAATGCCAAGGAGATCAGCTAACACAGCATCTGCTAGCCCAGACTGGTTCTGCTCTAATCTCCACCCTTCCAGCTGGGGCTGGAGTCAAGCAGGTCTACTTGAAATCACACATTCATACTGATGAGCTCTGCCATGCACTGTAACCACTCATAGAGCAGAGTCTACCAGAGGAGCATGGGGTTGCTTGTGACAGAAGGAACCACCAATATTGAGGGTTGGAATTTGTGGTTGGGGTGATTTTTGGGTGCTTGGTTTCCTCTCCTGTTCTGGGGAATTTGCTAGGTTTACTTTTCTTGGTACTGGTATTTGTATAGTTAATGCAGAGCCCTGAATAGGCACGTTACTGTCCGTGTTATAGACCTCTAAATACATAACTGCAAACAAATCTGTGCATATTTCCAGAAATTAGCTGAGCCCACGGGAAGGGCTTGGTTCCCTCTGTAGAATGGGAGGGGACATAGGATCAGGATCAGCTTCCTTGCAGCTGACTGGTTTGGGAGGCTATGTCAGAGGGGAGTGCAAAAGATGGTGCAGATCTCTCTCTTTTTGGAGGAGGGAGAGCGCATCTAATTGATTTGGGATTTTATGAAAGTGATGATAGAAGCTTGACATAATGCAGATGGAAGCCATAAAACTTCCTCCATGCAGCTCTGCCAGTGCATCTCAATTTGGACGTGCAGCTACACCCATTGCTTTTCCAGTGCTGGATCTTACACATATAGCTCAGTCGAAGTCCCTCAGTCCTGGTCTGGTGACCTCAGACATATGCTCAGTTCTGGCAATGCCCCTCAACCTCACTCCCCTCCTGCTAATCCAGCCCTGGAATTCCCCTGAGCAGAGGCTACCTCTTGATTGTGTGATCAGGGCATTAGACTGGTTCCTCTTCACTTTGCAAAGGGAGTGACTGAGGCCTGGTCCACACTATGCAGTTAAATCGATTTAAACAGCGTTAAATCGATTTAACACTGTATCCGTCCACACTACAATGCACTTTAAATCGATTTTAAGGGCTCTTAAAATTGATTTCTGTACTCCTCCCCAAAGAGACGAGTAACGCTAAAATCAATATTATTATATCGATTTAGGATTAGTGTGGACGGAAATCGAAGTTATTGGCCTCATCATTTTACAGTAGCTACCCACAGTGCACCACTCCAGAAATCAACGCTAGCCTCCGACCATGGACGCACACCACCGAATTAATGTGCCCTAGTGTGGACGCATAAAATCGATTTTATAATATCGGTTTTATAAAACCGGTTTTAGTTAATTCGATTTTATGCTGTAGTGTAGACGTAGCCTGAGACAACCTCTCTGATCTGAGCAAGGAACATCCCATACCTTGAGGGCAGATTCCACATGGCAGAACAAAAACAATTGCACAGTGCAGTGAGATTTCTGCCAACACAATGCAATCCCCTCTGCTGAACCGCTTGCCCAGCACACTGGGCCCCTCCAGTTCAGAGCAGCTGTTGCAAATAGATATTTAAGTAAAACAAACAAACAAACAACACCCTATCGTTCAGGGGATTAGTACTTTGAACAAAATTTCACTTTGCAGGAAAATAACTGGGGAGCTCAGGGAACAGAACATAAGCCTCTAGCTCTTCTGCACAGCAGTGAGGAGCACAGCAAGCAGGTGGTAACCACCCACATTCAGTCTCATGCTACTGAATGGAGAAGCTGGTATGAGGGCATCTCAGAAAAGCAGGCACACCTGTGGAAGAGGGGCCAGCGGGATTCGCCCAGCAAACTGCTGCATGCTGTTGCCATTCATGGCACAGAAAGGCAGATAAAAGCAGATTTATCTGCCAGAGAATAAAAGCATAGGATTCTCAAAAGGGGCAAATTCAGAGGTGAATTGCTAGGCTCCTTCACTTCTCTAATCCCCCTCAGAATTGCCAGTATTATCTGTGCGCCCATGCAGGGGGAGAGTTACCGGGCACCCAAAAGGAGTAAAAGAACTGATGCTCTTTGAAATGCAGGGGGTCCTGGCCGAATACTGCAGAGGTGACTCATGGACACAAATTGGAGATTAAGAGAGAGGAGGCTAGAATGCTGAACCAGGCAACAAGCCTGCTGCTGACAAAGATCAAGAGGAGAATGTTGGCAATATTTTGGATGTGCTTCAAGGAGATGCGGAGACCATCTGCGTTAGGCAAGGGAAGGGCAGGATGCTAGGGAGAGATCCAAGGGAAGTGGAGTTGTAACTTGAAGGTGCAACCAAGCAGCAATGGCTAAGCAATATGGGAGAAGCCTACTGTTCAGAGACTGACTGTCTTGGAGTGTCTCCCTGCCCTGGGAAACTACTTCCTAGGGTGAAAGGAAGGAGGTGGCAGACTGAAATGTAATGCTGAGCTAGCGGCTGTTCTGTCTTGGGGGAGGATGTCGGCTACCCTTCTATACATTCTTTTGCCCAAATTTCATTTCTGATTAAGCAGCGCTCTTTTGCCCTGGACTGATAAAGCCTGGTGAAACTGTGTGTTATTTGCATCCTTTCAAAATGATCTATTTGTTTTTATTTAAAAATATCACCATTAAAACCTATTGCTCAAGCTAGCCTAGCTTGTGTTTGAGTAGCTAAGTGGTCCAGGTTTCCTCACAATGCACTTTTCCAATCCAGGAAGAAGGCAATTCCCTTTAAAACACAGTTTGGACTGAATGCAGGTGAAAGATACTGGGCTTATGGCCCAGAGAACAAAGACCTTGCTTGATCAGCAGGACAAGACAGCTCAGGCATCAGTAGAGTAAACTTCTGCCATGCTGCCCCAGGTTACACTGCGTGACCTCCAGCAAGTCACTCTTTTCTCTGTGCCTCTGTTTCACTATCTGTAAAGTGGGGTTAACAACGCTTTCCCCACTTTTGTGAAATACTTGGAGATCCACACACAGAATACAAGTGCCAAATATGTTTAATTATTATTGTTCAGTGACCTGGCCCAGCTGGGTTTTGACTTCTCTGCTTAGGTTGCCATTAAGAGCCATTAGGGATCAGTGCCCATGGTAGTGGGTTCTTCTGATGTGGACACCTGCCCATACTGGGAACTGGACTGAGACCCAGAAACTCATTTTTCCACAGAAGGTTAACAGCCATCAGATGGTAATGCCTTTTGGCATCTACTGACCTGTGCCAGATTCAAACCAGTGACCCAAAACAGAAGTTCTCTCTTCCATGCACCACCCCCGGAAGCCATCCACCATCCCTGCTTTGGAAACAAGAAGCTTATAAAGGAAAGCCGAATAGACCCTTAGCTCTAGTGCAGCCGTAACCCTACCAGCATGCGCTAGAGATAAAGGCTTCTTTTTCCCTGGGAGGAATCAAAGCCTCACTGATAAGTGAATTATGAATGAAACCGTAAGCTTTTAAACTTTTAACCTGTGTGTTTCTAAGAAAGTCTCCTTTTAGGAAAAGACAGGTCAGGATAGAACAATGGATCCAGTGGAAGATGGTAAATTTTCCAAGCTTTTAAAATAAACCCCAGTTTAAACTAAATATTTCATTTTCTGATCCTGCCGCTCTCAAGCAAAACAGGAAACTGTGATCCGTGTTGACTGAAGACTCAATTAAATAAGACTGTTGGACCTAACTTACATTTAGCTTGTGCCCACCTTGCAAATGCATCTGAGTTCTCCCTTCCTTCAGAATGCCTCTGGTATTTCCCACTGAGGAAATCAGTTGTCTCAATGTAGTTTTCTTTTGTTCACTCCCGTGTCATATTTCCAGGTGATTTATGAATGTGCCTGTGGTACACAAACTGCCTAATGACTTACTCTCCCTGCTGAGAGGTGGGTCTCAGCTGAAACACTGAATAGAGGCTACTCTGGGAATCATCATAAAAGAAATCTGGAATTTTTCATCACATGCTTCATACTATGTTCTGGGGCAAGACATGAAGGAGGAACCAGTTCCTGTACAGAAATTTATCCAGAATGAGAGGTACTGAAAACAAAGTCCAGCGCTGGCATGGTCAGCAAAGCTCATGGCAAGATGTTGAAGTGAAACAGAGGTCAAACCACTTTATACCAAGAAAGTTAAAAGTCCTCGGGGGCAGCACAAGGTAACGAAGGGGAGGAGAGAATGGCTGGCTCAGGGAAATGGTAAGGGAATAAATACGGAACTTTCAGCTCTGGGTCACTCCTTCAAATCCACCACAGGTTGGTAGTGACTGAAAGTCATTGCCAATGAGAAGGTTCTTCAATGGCCTGTACCAAATGGGGCTCAATCAATTTCCTATTGCAGAGGTGGCCAAATTGCCACCAGCACAACTGGCTCTAATTTGGGATCTCATGGAGGTCAAGGACTGAATGAACCATGGAGACCAAGCTCCTCTCCTGGCCTTTTAACTGGGGCATCTAAGTCAGGGATGACACAAGCTGTCATTAGGGCAGAGTTGGGGGAAGCTTTCAGAAAACCAAGCAAAGGGCAGAGGAAATACAGGAGACTAGTATAAGGTTTACAAGGTAACTTTTAACGAGAGAGATAATCTTAAACTCACATTTTACCTCGTAAGAAATACTTGCAATGTGGCACAAGGTCCATCTAGAAACAGCAACACAGAGCGATAGATTATAGTTAGAAGCTGTAAACCTCATCCTTTTGAGACTTGCCTGCATCGGTTTTATTACAATATCTTTACTTGTATATTTCGTTGCGTGATGAGGGAAGCCACGCATTTTAAAAAGCAAGTAAACCAAAGGCAGGTCACGTACCGGGAGTTTACTGCCTCCGGGGATTAAGGTCCATCATCATGGAAGAGAATTTACAACTACATAAAATGTTTCAAACTTCAAAGGTTCTTTAGTACAATCTTTTGTGGCTTACTGCAGTTTCTTGGATTGATTGTGCTGTACCAAAACCCTCGATCTGAAGACCTCCATATGTTGGGGGAACTCTGTCCCATCCCTAGACAAGATATCAGCTCTCAGCAGCAAAGAAGAAACTACAATGCTAGGATTGAGTTATTTATAATTAGAGCTGTGAAGAACTGTTCTATCTGAACTGAAGAAGTACTTGAAATCAGTCAGACGTTGTGCCTGGCTTGAATTTGCAAATCAGCTGGGGCTTCCTAGAACTTTTCAGCGTCTGCAAACAGTCCATCAAAACCTCTGATGAACCTCAGTGTGAATAGCCACAATATTTTTACACCTGCCATTCATGCTGGATTTGGAGTATGAATCATATTTGCTGGGAAAACATTTGATGTGGCAAATGACAAGAGGTTTTCCATTGCAGCCTCTAGTGATACTTCTAGACAGACCCATCTGAACTTGAACTCTAACTAGGGGCCTACAAAGAGATCTGGCCTGGGAAACTGGGATTGATATCAACTTGAAACTTTTCAAACTTCAGGGCGTTGCGGACCTGATACAGTGGGATTTGTAAAGGGGCCTCCCAGCTGGAATTCAGAACAAGGGATCCAAAGGAGATTAGGATTCTTGCCTTCCTGGTTTCCAGATTTGCTGATCACCTGGCACCTCCTGTTAAACTTCAGGTGCTCAACTCTTCTGAAAACCAGGTCCCCTTTTGAGTGTCTTGAGATGGGCACCCAAACACTGAAGTCTCCCAAATTAATGGCAACTTTTGAAAATGTTGCCTCAAATCTGGAACAAGGTGGCTAGATTGGCAGTCTGTGCTCAGGTTACTGGAGGAGATGGGGCTATTGAAAGATAAAATGGAGTGCAGCAGAAACCCAGAACAGGAATGACAGAAGATGCCACAGGTCAAGATTGAGGGGAATTGGCCAAACTGTGCAGTGGGAGAAGCTTGGGACACGAATAGGAGAAGGTGCTGCAGATCAAGACTCAAATGCATTAGCAGGGGTTGGTGGGAGGAGAGAGAGGGTGGAACCCTGGGATAAGAATAGCAGGGGGTACTTCTGGACAAGCATGAAATGCACTGCGAGAGGTAGTGGAGCCCAGACTGGAATGGGAGGAGGTGAAGAAGATCAGGAGTGAGGAGGGTTGTCAGAGCTAAGGGTGGTGACGGAAGTGGGGGTAGGTAAAGCTGTCTTAGGCTCTGCATGCATTAGGCTTTGCTCTATTGAGTACTAATACAGCACTTTCATTTTCAGAGAAAAATCAATCACTCTAAAATTATAAACAACAGATGAAAGTTAGGAGTAAAACTAAACAAAGCCCCAGGTGGCCTCATGCCCAAGGCAGCTGCTACTAATTTTAGTTTCCCTGTGGTTCCAGGCTGTTTGGCTCAGCGACTGTTCAGTTTTAGATGGTTCATTGTGATTAGACTGCTTAAAACTAGAGAACACCAGAAAGACCCAATCACAAGGAAACTCAGTTTTCCTTGGGGGTGTGAAGGAGCTGGGATCTGTGCTCTCCCCCATCCTACTTTTCTGACACACCTGCTGTGTTACCTGCACAGGTTGGTTGTCAGTGGTGCTGGAACAGTTTTTATAGTGGAGGTGCTGAGAGCCATTGAACCAAACTGTAAACCCTATATATGAAGGAAACCACTTCAAGCCGGGGGTGCAGCAGCACTTCCCAGTTCCAGCCTCTGTTCTGAGCTGTCTGCAAGGCCTCCAGGAGAGCTGCAGTCAGCTGCCAAATTGCCATTTATTGGCCTCTGTGTTCCCTACACTTTGTGTCTGAGATTACTTTGGGCATGCACTCTTCTATGGCTAGGTGCACCCCCCACACACCTGCCTGAGGCAGCACCGCCCTCCCCCTCACAATGGTATCTCCAGGACCATAAAGCATCAGGTGCTACAGGTACCTTAAAAATAAGCTCTTCTCCTCTGCTTTCAGTCAACAGAGAACAGTAGGGAGTTGCTCTGTGCCGAGGGATGCTCTCCAGCACCAACATTTGCTCTACCGAGAGGAAAGACAGCAGCCTCACAGAAGCGTCCTCTATAACAGAATGTATTTAAATACCTAATGAAGGAATAAATCTGGAAGGAGACATTTACTGCATACTTATTCACACAGCCTGTGTGTACACAGGAACAAGAGCGGGGAGTAGAGAAGGTTTTGTGCTGCACCCGCAACCCTCACAGAGAATCACATTGCAGTGTCATAAACAGAGTAAGAATCTATTAAACGAGAATTTACCTGTCTAGAAGTAAACGGAGTGCTCCCTGTGACCTGGTGCATTCCAAAAGACAGGTCTCTGCTGAGACAGGATCCAGCATCTTACAGACAAAGGCCTTCCCATGGCCCCAGAAGAGCAAATAAGCTGGAAGGAGACACATAGACAAGACTGTGCTGGTTTTGAACTACAAGGCCCTGTATGACTTGGACCTTTCCACTCTCTCTGGGATTAGCTACAGCATGTGAACTGAGAGCTACCAGGATATCCCGAAAGGCAATGCGGGAAAGGTGTTTTCAGCACATTTGCTTCTGCAGAGCCATCTAGACTATTACCTGATGGGCACAGCTCAAGGCCTATCTGATCTCGCCAGACTTTGAAGAAGGAGGTGGAGCAGAGAAGGTGTGATAGACTATCAAGTGGGAGCTGATATTCAGTACTCCCAGTGGGCTGTTGGAGAGTTTATACTACATGTAATAAAAGACAGCCCTGGGCATGCATGTGCTCAGAGCACTGAACAGCATATTGTTAACAATCCAGATCGATGAATCGGATGGTAAAAGCTGCAGCAGTTTTACCATATTCACTCTGGGAATACTGCTGCAGAGATCATAACTCAGGGGACAGATCACTCCCTAAAACCTCAGTATGAGTGGGACAAAAGAGAGCAACTGCAGATTTTATTGCTGGTGAATGCAGTATGATGGTTCGGACTAGAGAAAGAGAACTGGGCTTCAGGAGGGACCTAGTTTGGTGAGATACCTGAATGCAAGCTGGAACTGGACATGCGCAGTAAATATCTCTTTCCTACAACTCTACCTGACTGCTGCATCTTGTATTGCTAAGGAAACTGTGAATTTGATCAACAAGCAATTTCCATGGGCCTGCTGAGGAAACAAGCTCTAGCAAATGCTCTGGCTGTGTGCGGTTCATTCTGGCTTTTAAAGTTTACAGACAAAAAAAGTGAAGCTGTTGGATGCCAGGCAAGCTGCCCTTGCAGCCCCAGGCTGTGCAAAATCTGCCCCTTCCCCTACCTTGGTATGAGCCGTTTGGGGCTCAGACCTCAGATAAGTGGGTGCATCAAAAGTGGAAGCACACTTGGCATTTGACAGCTCTTCCAAAAGGGAAAGCACTTGCACCTCACTGCATGACTCAAGCATGAGAACAAGTAAAACATAGGATGGGAAAATCCAAGCTGGAATTGCCTACAATAGGTCCTAGCATCTATGGGATTTTTCCATCTGCTGCTGAAGCACCCCAGTATTGGGCATTGTGGGAGGCAGGATACCTGACTGGATGGACCAGGCCTCCTCCAAACTCCCCCGTCCTGCAATTCAGGGTCTTCCCTGAAGGTTCCAGGTTGCTACAGAGCAGTTACCCAACCTAGTATGGCAAGAGGCAAGACGCTGGATTGGGATGGATCATTTCCCGATCCTATGTTCTTAGGAGCCAGTGAAAGCTGTGGAAAGTAAGGAAACAAAAGGAATATCTGAAGTAATATGAAGAGTGTGAGGAGGCGGGGAGGGGAGGAGAACAGGGAGCCCAACTGCACTGTCACAGCTTGCTCCCCGTTAGCCATAATTAGAGGGTGAGCTACAATATTTCCCAGTCACTCTGGGACACGCGAGCTACTTATTTTCTGAAACTGAAACACCCAGCATCTGTCTTTGGCATAATACAAGCTTTGGAGGCTTGCCGTGAGAGAAGGGAAGCTTTCATTTAAGGCACAGAGGGACCCGTAAATACCAACCTGGCTCTTGTGTTCTTCTCTGTCTAGCATTAAAGCTCCAGACAGGCTCCAAGGAAATCTGCGTTTGGCCCCTGCCCCTGCAGGGAGGAACTCCTGAATGCTTGCTGGGGCTGGGTCCCCTACTTGGCCTGACTTTTGGAGCCTCTCTGCTGGATTGCTAGGGGCTACGCATGTTAAAGTCGTTAAGGCTGCCCAGGGCAAATAAGATTAAAGGAGCAAAGTATCCTAGTCAGGAGCTGTCAGCAGGGAGACTCCCCCAGGTCAGGGAGGGAATGTGATTTGTGGCTCCTCTCTGACCCACAGCCAGGCCACACTAACTAGAGAAAACAAAGAGTTCGCTGGCATCTGCAGCCTCCTGATCCCCTCAGTCCAAGCCCCCGTCCCCTGGTCTTTACAAAGGAAGGTGCAACCAGTGTTCATGCCAAGGGAAACCCCCCCTCCACACCCACACCGCAAGGATCAAACCAACCTGCAGCTGGCTATAGTGCAACCTGCTCTCTCCCTTCCCTGCTTTCTTTGACCCCACTTCAGCCCCCTATAGGGGTCAGAGGGTTGGAATTGGAATGGAGGAGCAAGCTCGCTGCAGCTGATTCTGTGATCTCCTGCCACAAAGTCAGGGGCTCCTCACACCATTCCCCTTCCACCAAGGATGGGAAAACACTTCTCTTTGCTTTTTGCACAGCAGCGCCCCAAAATCTAATGGACAACTTTGAAAATGCAGCGTTAAGCTGCAGCCCCAGCACCACACACCACGAAAGCATAGCCAGGATTAGAACCCAGGTGCGCTCTTCCGGTTCTGAGCTCAGTCCAGGAACCCTCACTTCCAAGGGGCATGCCCTGTGTCTTCCCTGGGGATCACACACTGCTCTGAAACAGCAAAAGAGGAAGGAATGAGCAGAGCTGAACAGTCCAACAAAAGTGCATTCAACAGGGAAAGTGCTTCCCAAGCTGATCACATTTCTCACGGTTAAGGCCAACAGAGGGCCACGTCCCACCTGTCTGAGCAGCAGTCACCTGAGAACCATGTAAAGTGGGAGACAGTGGGAACCTGCAAGGAGGAGGGACAAATGCCACAGGAACTCTAGGATCTGCTTGCACTGAAATCCCATCTGTTTTATTGGGGATGGGGGCGGTGAGATATTTGCCCGAAGGTGCCAGGAACCCGTCTCAGCCTCCCAGGGTTAGGAATCATTTGGCAGGGCAGTAAGGGTGGAGTGAGTACTGGGTGGTGTTGATTTAAAGCAAGAACTTAGTTGTTCACTTGTATTTTACATTTCAGGAAACTAAATGTACCAGCAAGTATTTAAAAAAAAAAAAATCAATGCTGCCTGATGGAGCGTTCCGACGTGCACCCACTCGCTTCCCAGCATGCACGCAGCCTGGCTTTCCAACTCAGCCAATGCCAGGCATCCGACAGCACTGCTGCACTTTGCTCTCATCACTCAGCTTTGTTTCAAAATGAAGTCACCTTCAGCTCGACCTCTTTCCCACCCCTCCTTCCCCCTGCAACAGGAAAGGTCGGCTCTGAAATCCAGAGGTCACCAAGAAGAAATGTGCTAGGGTCAGAGGTGAGAAAAGCAGAGAGGTGAGGAATTTCACCACCTCCCTTCAAAGCATTTGCTTCGTACCAGCTGCGGTGTGGCCCGACCCAGAACACGCCAACATATTTTCTATAACCACCAGCAGCAAGGCACCCCTGCATCGTTAGGGTCGGCACACTTTCTCATTGCGCCACAGGGCACATTAGACTTACAGCCACTGGGACTAACTCCTGGCAATGAAGACTTCTGGGCAAGCGAAGAATTGCCTCTCACTAGACATCACAAAAACAATCCCCAAAACATCCTCCCTCCTAGTCTGACCTGCAGCAAGGCAGCCTCCTAGCCTTCCAACACTGTTCCCCACCCTTCTGCACATTGAGGATTTTTTGCACATGTGGTTAGATATTAGGAAAAACTTTCCAGCTATCAGGGAAGTTAAGCTCTGGACTAGGCACCCAAGAGAGGTTATGAAATCCCCGTCAATGGAGATTTTTAAGAACAGGTTGGACAAACACCTGTAGCTATACCAATATAAATCCCTTGTGTAGACCAGGCTGAAACACCACATGCAAAGAGTCTGCTGGAAAGGTGCTGGCATGTTTTGGGTGGCCAGTGTATCAGCATGGCGGGCTTCCCAGAAATCCTCAGGCGACTTGGGTGAATTCAGATTGTCAGAGTCACTGTTCAGCCCGTAATCCCTGTGAGACCCTCAGCTTCAAAGCAGCAGCAATGCAGCAGGAAAGGGGCCAGAGTGCTAAACTCTTCCTGGCCCTACTGGAGATACCACATTCATTCCCGGCCACAGGGGCCCGGCTTTTTTAAGTGACTGGGACTGGAAGCCCAAAGCCAAGAGAGACTGGGCTTTAAGAAGCAGATGGGGAGAAGGTTTAAGGGGAACTGAGATAACCCCCTGGGAACTCCCCGAGGCACAGATATGGCAGCTTCAACCTGGAGTCAGCAGGGTCCAGCCAGCTCAATCCAGCACAGAAGTATTGTTGTGACAAACTATTGCAGCCAGATGTACTAATGCACCAACAGGGCAAACCATTTAATTCAGTGCTTCACACTGGCCAGAGGGGTTCTGTACTCACTACCTGCACCCACCACCAAAGTTATGCACAGCTCTGCCCCAGTGCACCGGGCCAGGGAAATGAGCAAAAACCAAAACATGCTATTTATCTGTCATTGCTTCATAAAACAATGGCCCTGCTGACCTATCCGCTGCTAACCTTCTCCCCAAGCTCAGCTCAGCAGCCAATAAAAGAGAGCAGCAGTTACTTAAAACCTGTCAAGAGAAAAGCAACAGCTGGGTCACAGCTCTCAAACTTGACAAGTAAAATGGCCCCAGGTAAGAAAGTCAGAGGGGAACAGCAGCAATTAGTGAGCATTAGGCACTATATCTCCAGCCTCATCATTTAAGCCACTGACCTCATAGGAACAGTGATATTTTCCATTCCTTACGCAATTCTTCTGTATCAGGGTTGCCTTAAGGCTGAGAGGAGGATCCCTAATGACAAAGACCTACAGACATCACTAAAGCGTGACTACCTTTCAATAGGGGGTTGTGTATTATTTTTCAGCTATCTTCTAGGAGAATTATAATCTGCTGCTATTCAGTTCCATATGGTAGTTCAGAAAAACTATTGAAAGGGGATCATTCTCCATTCAATTTCATAGAAATTTAGCCTAACATCTACAGAGCCCTGATTACTTCTGTGAACAACACCTCAGCCTCTGCTTTATCTCCTCTCACTAAGGCTGTGAGGGGCTTCAGGGCTCTTTACCCATCAACTCCACTCCTTGGGAGTTAGGGGTTTCTCTTTGCTGCATGTCTGTGTGAAGTTACCCAACCAACAGGAATCTTAAGGCACACATCCAGACACGCACACACAGAAAAACCAACCCAAGATTAATTAAAAACTAAGGGAACGTGGAACTAAAAGAAAAGGGTTTGCTTAGCATATATAAACTTTACGCTTCCCTTAAGCTAAACCCAGTAAGGCGCTCTCAGCTTAGTTAGAGAGAAAACAAAGATCTCACACATCTACAAGTCCCTGTTCTGACATTGCCTTATCAGAGTCAGCCTCAGAGAGAGGTGAGTGACACCTTCCATCCATCAACCAGGCTAATTAACCCCACCATTGGGTCAGCCGCCCACATGTCCAGACAAGCTTCTTTTTAAGCCAAGGCAGCTACTTCTGCCCTCCAAACCGTGCTCTCCAGTTACCTCCACACACACACACACAATGGAGTTTGGCCTCCATATTCCATTTACAAGAGGCAAACAGGGCCAGGAACCATTAAGAATAAATATACCATCTCAGAATGTCACCTGTCATCCCATCAGTCCCAACACTTCCCACTGAGCTGCCACTGACAGGAAATTTGATGTCCATGTGCATTAGATGACCTTAAGACTTTAGGTATGGGGAATGCAATAAGTTGAATAGATACAGCAAACATGAGAGTGCTGGCTGGGGCATTCACAAAGAAAAAGAGCCCTACGAAGCTACATACCCTCGAGATTGCACACAGAGTAGGTCATCTAGGAGCAAGGGAAGGGGCTGCTTGCCTCTGGGCAGCCTGTGAGGAATGCATTGGCAAATGCTTGGCACTGTTACTGAAAGAGAGAGAGAAACCTACGGACTGGATCCCGTGGGCAGTAGAGCACCTCTGGCAAGAGGCAGGATCCCCAGTTCTCAGTTGCTTTCATTAGGCGGACACTGAGACCCTTATGGGATCTGGATGCTAGAGACGGAGATAGTGGGCTTGGATTGGTGGTCTGGCATCAGCCGGCATGCAACAGAGCTAGGGCATAGCCCCCTCCCAAAAGCAGTAGGGGTCAGGTGCATTGGAGACGTGATGAGCCTGCTCCCCCAAGAGTGGGGGGCCAGGGAAGCAGATGCGTTTCAGCAGCATTCAGCCACCTCTGCTGGCCACTGCACTTGCATGTTCTCTCCCAGTTAGCAGGACGAAACAGGTGCTGTGATTTCAGAGTATGCCCCCCTCCCCAGTCCCAGTGAAGGGCCAGTTACCTACAAACATCTAGGAAACGAAACACCATTCAGTTCAACTCTCCGCACTAGTGCTGGAGACTGGGGGGAGGATAAGGGTCTCACTGCTTGTGTCGCATGGTGCGGGGGGTGTCTCTCTCCAGGATCCATCTCTCTTGCTGTGGTTATGCTGCTGCCATTCAGAGAGAGAGGCCTTGGCTACACTCACACTTTACAGCGCTGCAACTGGGGTGTGAAAAAACACCTCCCTGAGCGCTGCAAGATACAGCGCTGTAAAGTGTCAGTGTAATCAGGGCAGCAGCGCTGGGAGCACAGCTCCCAGCGCTGCACGCTACACCCGTAAGGGATGTGGTTTACATGCAGCGCTGGGAGAGCTCTCTCCCAGCGCTGCCGCTCTGACTACACTCACACTTCAAAGCGCTGCCGCGGCAGCGCTCCCGCAGCGCTGCCGGGGCAGCGCTTTGAAATTCCAAATGTAGCCATACCCAGAGAGAGCACGCACCTTGTGCACCTTCTGGCTGCACATTCCAGCTTCCAAAGTAAAAAAACAAAAACAACCCTTCGCCCCAGAAAGAAGCTGGCAGGAGTGTAGCAATCCCAGTGCCCTAACGGAATCAGAATCAACTCTGCAGTGAGACATCAGGATAAATAAAATGAAGAAAACCTGCCCTAGATGTGTCAGGCGTAGCGCAGCGTGTAAGCAGTGATGTTTGCTCACTTACTGGCTCTCAGAAAGCATCAGTGCATTAAACAAAGCCAACACACAGCTTCTCCTTGGGTGGGAAGACAGTTTTATAACCGCACGTTGCTGAAGTTTGGAGCTAAAGTTCAGCTCTTCTGGCAATACAGGACTCCTCTGCTCTGGTTTTTAGTACTGTATCCTCCCCAGAGTACAGTGGAACGGTGCCAGCTTGCTCACTACAGTGTATATTCCAGTATTTTATCCAGGACCTAAATAAGGAAGCTTAGAAGACTAGTTAATAGTCAAACAGGCTCGCTTAGGTGATATTTCCTGTTATTCAGCCTAAAATTTAGAGGTTAGTTATTTTGTCTGTGTTATAGTAGCACCGAGGGGCATTGAATCAGACCAGGGCACCACTGTGCCAGTCGCTGCACAGAAGCATTTTGAGAAACAGTCCCTGCCCTGAAGAACAGGCAGAAAGTGTGGAAAAAAGGCACAGAGAGGTGATGTGTCTTGCTCTAGGTCGCCATCCGAACTAGAACTCGGCCACCTGAATCCCACTCTAGTACCCTATCCACTGGGCCACACTTCCTCAAGTCCTGAGAGGAACTGAAATCCTGCTAATCCCACTAAAGTCAATAACAACTGCAGGTGCTCAGAGCTCTTCAGGTTCTGGTCCTTAATGATAGTTCTGGCATATCTCCTTGTGCCACCTCCCCTCTTCCTCTCCCTCCACAGGGGTTACACATTTCAAAACTCTCACACAGCAGATGCTTGCCATATCTCACTTAGTCATCACTTGGCTAAGCTATGCAGACTTCATTTTCAGCATCTCACTCCAGTCCCTTAAACATTTGTATTGCTTGTCTGAGTCCCCTCCAATTCGGGAATCCTGAACTAACACTGAGTGCTTAGATGCAGACTTTACCAGGGCAACAGAGGAAGGGACTGTCATCTCCCTGGATGCTTTTGGTATGCAGTCCAAAATGGTATAAGCATCTTTTTATCTGCACTAGTGCCTAAATCTGCAACCAGCCCTATGTCTTTTTCATTAACACTGCTTTCCAAGTTTGCCCCTCTCGCTGCCTAAAAATCTGTGATCAAAAGCATTTAAAGACGCTTTGAAAAGATTTCTCTCTGCCCAGGATTTTAATGGGATCTTCCTTTTGCTGAGAGAGGTGGAGTGGCTACCATTCACGTTAAAGAGACACACACCAAACATCTAAGCTAACATGCACCCGATTGTGGCAAGAGCATGGTGAACTGTGAATACCCAGAACGTCAGCTGCCTCCTTCTGAACTAGAGTTAATACAAGAAACATTTTCACGGCAGTTTTCAGATGTGCCATTAGTCTGAGCATGCCCAGTCTGTGTATGATAAGCCAATTA
This sequence comes from Gopherus flavomarginatus, assembly GCF_025201925.1. Lineage (NCBI taxonomy): Eukaryota > Metazoa > Chordata > Testudines > Testudinidae > Gopherus > Gopherus flavomarginatus. The sequence continues at coordinate 12,310,764 of NC_066621.1, read as the reverse complement.
TTTCCAGGACAGAGGGCACAATCCTGAGAGGTCCTGGAGATCCTGAGGACTGAAGCATTGTAACAAAGTGGGGAAATTGCTGCCAGAGCAGAAAAACATGTTTTCATTCAACTATCTCTAACAATAAAGAACCAGGGAAGAGAGGAACACAAATAAACAAAACACAAAATAGCCCATTTGTGCTAGAGAGGCAGAAATGCTTCTAAAAAGAGGGATTTTATCAACATTTTCCAGAAGGCGTCAGCTGTTCTTTCATGCTCCTAGAGGAATAACACAAAGATCTCACTGAACCTTAGTTTCTCAGTGCCTCTGATCACAGATTTCTCAGCAATCACAGTCTAGATGTGGGACACAATTAAAAAAAGCGCCTGTTCCTCTAGCAAATATCGAGCTCTTATTCCCATCCCTTTTACTGGGTATATTGGCTGCACTATATTTCATTTCCCCATCCTCCCCCTACGAAGATATTCTGAAGATACCCTCTGCCCCATTCCCCTAAACAATAGGAATCTGATTCTCTTCTCATTTATACCAAGTTTACACAAGTGAAAATCCATCAACTTCAATAGAGTTGCTCTCGATTTACATTCTGTTTTGCCTAAATTCATACTCATGCTTTCTCTCATACACAAGGCTTCAGCTGTTTAGAAGCTCTATGTGAGAAGAGAACAACTGCTGCTTTTGCACAGTCACCCTGCCATCACTCTCTGCACAATTCATTGCTTGGTAAGGTATGTGGAGATGACTTCAACAAAGAAGGCACTCTAGGAAAAGCACATCCTAGGCCACCCAATTCCCCAGAGCCACAGCCCCTGGCTGTAGCTCCTCCCATGGAGGTACAGAAAGTATAGAATGAAGACTGAAAACTACAGCATGCAAAAATGCCACAGGACTCGCCATTGAGTTTCCTCTTGAGTTCTCACTAGAGCCACTTACCTCCAAGGAACCGACAAGCTATGCCTTGAGTCACATCCAAGGACGGCTTCTATAGGGGCAGGCCTTCAGCACTGTCAGCAAGACAGCCCTGAGACACCTGAGTGCAGGGTGATAATAGAGGAGTTACAGCAAACGGATAAGGAACCACTTTAAACAAAAAAAAATCAGTTTCCTCTGAAGTCAGAAGGCCCATTAGCTAGGAAGATTGTGATGTAAAGAGTTATGTTAATGTGAAGTCGAGAGGGTGATCGTAACCTTCTCTCCAGAGCTGCTCTCCATAACCAGGGTTTATTGTGATGATTCCCTTTCGGCAATTTGCTTCCATGTTAAACTTTCCTTTTTAAGTTTAAAATATATTAAGGTGCAGAAGAGAGCTGAAAGCCACGACTTGTCCCTGCTTCTGTTGCAGGAATCCCATTTCCATCTGGATCTTTAACCTGTCTACACAGTTATCACAACAATGCTAATGACACCAGTGTCCAAGTGCAGAGTACTAGCAGAGTTTCTTGGAGGTATAGGATCAGGGATATTCTCCTACGAACCACGCCTGCCAGCAGTGCAACCAACTAACTCCATAGGGACCTTTCTGCACTGCAGGGTGTTAGTGTGATACAGGAGCAACCCTCCCAGGTGGAACAGGTAGACGGGGATTAAGTATGTTTGAATGTATCCTCAAACTGTGCTTCAGTCTTGGGCAGTTCAGGGCTGTAGTATGAACCAGGGACAAGGTTAAAAGTAGTTAGAGAGTCCTGTCTGATCTCTGAGAGAGAGCTGTGACCAGCTTTGGGAGGCTCTGCAGCGTATACGGGGCCCATCGCCTTTTCCTTTTTTCCCCAAGTGAAATCTAATATCATGTTTGTGGTGGGAGGATGTGGGAGGGAAAGATGTATGAGCCTCCCTTTCCTCCCTAAAATAATCTGCAGCTGAGATGAAAAACATTTAGGGTGACTTTTTTTTTTTTTTTTTAAAGCACCCAAGTCCCATTTTCACAGGTTACTTCGGCACTTAGGAGTCCAAGTCTGATTAAAAGTCAACAGGATGTAGTCTCCTAAATCACATGGGTGACTTTGAAAATGTCGCTCATCATCTCTAATCAGGGTGGCATTAAGTCAAAGGGCCACTGTTGCATCTCTTTGCAATCTGGCCTAGCGAGAAGCTGTGCACCCCCAAATACGCATTGAGAGGTTGGCCACAGTGCTCCCAGTCTCACCAAAGCACATCCTCCTGGGAGAGAGGGCAGAGTGCTAAGTCAGTGCACAAATCCTCTGCAAGACGAAATAGTGACTTATGTGGTGCACTTCTTCCTTTTCTTTAAAGGCTTGGCAAGTGTTTCTCTAGCCAAGGCAAATGAAAGGCAGTGGGCTTTTCCAAGACATGGTAACACCATAAAAAGGCAGCAAAATCATTAGTTTTACATTCAAGTTGTTGAGCTTTTCATACCACCTTTGAACTCCCCTTCCAATACTGGTGTATTCATTTGCTTATATGTAAGTGGAGAATCAGATCATTGTCTCTCAACTACCAACACCACGTACTTAGCCTATATTTATTACACGGATACTTCGGTCTTGCACATTATTGCAGCACATTTCATCATCAATTAACCTGATGGTAGAGATGGGTAAACTGATGCAGCCAGAGATTCTGTCAATTAAAGTCATGCAGCAAAGATCTAAGGGCTTATGACTCCCAATCCCCAGCTCTTACCACAGGAGGAATAGAACCCAAGAGTCCTGACTCCCATGCCCAAACCACTTGCCTGAACTCCTCCACTCAGTAAGCTTTAATTAGAGGGAGAGAAGGGGGAAAAGAAATGTGTGTTCCTGGATGAAAGGCCCTATTTGCTTACTCCAAAACACCTATGAGGGGAAAATATTAGAAGTATGTAGTCAAATCTCATGGCATCTAAGATGAAGTGCAACGTGAAAGCACTGTGGGCTGAGGGAGAGGGATTTCTGCTTTGGCTTTTAATTAAACACAAACTGCGACAAGTCTGCAAATCTCCAGCAGAAAGCAAGGCTGCTGCAAGAAACTCTGATGTCTGCTTAGATAAGCAGAGTTTAAAAAACATGCATGGTGATGCCAAGACTGGGAAAACTGTGGCATAATAAATTTCTAAGGGAGCCATTATTATACCCAGGTGTCTGAACTTGGTCAGAAAACAGCGAGACATCAGCATTCTTTCTGAGAAAGCCTTTAAGGGGCCAGGGTAGAGGGCCTCTCCATCTCAGTGCTCTGCAATGAGGCATCCCATAGATGGGGAACAGCTGGGAATATTCATAGGCCCTTTCCCCCCTTATCTAAAGTCTCCTCAGGCAAAAATTAATGAAATGTTTAATCCTAAATGCATCATGCAGCTTTTTTTATTTGCTTTGGAGGGCGGAAAGGGAAGGACAGAAGCTGGGGGTGAGGGAGTCATTACAGAGATTCAACATATGGAATTAAAAGAATTAAGGCCAGATTCCCAGGTTGAGTAAATCAGGGTACCTCCATTTAAGACAATAGAACCGAGGATCTGGGCCCTGGCCTTTTTGCATCCTGACACGTGTCCTGTTGCTTGTGATATTTTGAAAGGGGATTTGCAAGAGGAACGAAGGGGAGTTGATGATCGAATTCCCCATTGTATCTTTGAAAACCTCTCTCAGATTCTTTGGGGGGCAGGAATCATCTTTCAGTTCTGTGATTGGACAGCACCTAGCACAATGGGGCTCCGGTCCATGAGTGGAGCTTATAGGTCCTACTGCAGCATAAATTAAGTAGCAACAACAAGGAAATACAAGGAGCGGTAATGAAGGGGGAAATGGAACGGTTAAAGCAAAGAGCAACCCTGGTAGCCTGCCCTGTCTCACACTTTGGCAGGGATGGGGCTAGGAGAAAAATGCCCCTCTAGGTCACCTAGTGGGGTCTGTTAACACAAGCTACAGGATGGAGAAATTACAGTTGTTCTCAGCATTAAAGGTTTGCATGAGTTCTACATACGGCCCTGGGAAAATTCCAATACATTTCCCAGACTAAAATTCAGCAAAAGTTTGAACCACCACCCAGATTTTTAGATGGGTACCCACAGCAAACCCACCAAGTTTTACCTCTGAGAAAGGTGACCTATGTAGATGCACCACACCCAGGAACAGAAGGGGATTAACATGATAGATCCTCTAACAACATTCCTCCCTAAACAACATCATCCATCAATGTAATTCCTCTCTTAACCCACCCTAAAGCTAAACTTCTGGCTACAAAGAATGCTGGGGCTTGAGCTGGGAGCAGGAGAGGGAGGCAAACATTCATGACAAAAAAAATACTAATTCCCTTATTGTTGGGACAGTAACAAAATCTTGGGGGTGGGGGAAGCTTTATCTGCTTTCATGGCAATTATTTCCGTGTCACTCATTGCAAATCCAGACCCCCTTGGACAGCCAAGCAAGTCCTAATCCAGCAGGGGATATCAACAAATGCGATTTTAGCTTGGGGTCTCTGTCTTTGGCTCCCCTCGGCACCCTTATCAGCCGTCCCAATCAAAGCCAGCTCTCTTTTTAACCCATCTGTCTGGATTAGAAGAGGTGCCTTTTATCAACTGTGATTTAAAAAACAAACAAACATAACACCAAACCAAGATTGCCTGCCCCTTGCTAAAGCTTGGGCAGGTTATATTCTCAGACATCCTGATAACAGGAAACACATTCTTGTTCTGTTATGAAAAAATAGACATGTACCTCCACCATTGTTAAAATACAGTCAGAGCTTGCTGGGCTGAATCTGACAGAACATAGTGAAAAATCTGTTGCCTCTGTTATGCAGGAGTTGAGCCTATATGATCATAATGGGCTCTTCTGACCTTAAAATCTATGGGTCAGATCCTTAGCTGGTGTGGATCAGTGTTACTCTATTGATTTTAACAGAGCTGTGCTGATTGACATCAGCTGAGGATCTGCCCCTATGAATAGGATGGGAGAGTGATGACATTTTAAGGAACCTGTCTGGGGTGACCAGGAATCTGAAAATAAACCCCTTCACCCTCTCCCCACACACAAAGCACAGGAGGACCACATGCTAGCAGTTGAGCTGATGCTACCTGGCTTCAGTTGCATACCAGCATTCAAGTCACTAGTCTCTGTCATAGACCTAAAAACAAAGGCAGGCGTTAGCAGTAGCATGGGTTGGACTATAAGTAATGGGGTCTGTCCTAGACTGGAATAGAAGACACAAACTCCTTTATAAAATGGTTTTGCATTTATATGGTTCTCTTTCAACACCCCTGAAGGACTAAAGTTTTAGGTCTGAAAGTGGCAGTGTAGACAGAGCCTAAGTCAACTTCCTCTTGGACACTCAGAGTACCTCTTAGCCAAGACACTTATAATACTGGCCCAGGATTCTCTAGGGAGCCCCAAAATGGGGATTAAGATACCAAATATCCACAAGTTAACAAGATGCTGAAAGATTTCAGCTTTCTAGTGGACAGGGCAGCCCCAGCACGCTCTGGCATCAGCTGCAGGGGAGGAGAACTGTTTTTTTGTTTGATTTTTAGTCTTTTCATTTTCTGAAAAACTCCATCTGTCCCCTCCTTGACACAACAGGAGCAGAGAATTTTTGGAGTGTAAATCTCCTCCCACCCCCGCACCCTTTATTACTTAGGACGCAGAGCATAATTAGGACAGCAGTATTGACAGTGATGGGGAATTGTTCTCCCTGGGGGCTCTACATTCCAGCCAGCAGACCATCAAACAAAGGAAATGCCTGCTGACTGGGAGTGCCAGATGGATATAGGGCGTCCCCTCACCTGAATGCCTGCAGTCTCCCTGCCATGTGCTGTCAAGCAGGGACAGTCCTGGGACGGGAGACCACAACAAAGCACCTAAGGTGCTGCCAAGAGTGGTTTTGGGGATTCAGAAGCAGGATGATCTTTCCTCTGAGACAATACAGAGCTCCAGTGCTAGTAACACAGAGGACACATCTCCTTGCCTCCTGGCAAAATTCAAGCTCAAGTCATCATATCCTGCCTCGCTGCAGTTTCAGAATACCATTGCAATATGATTTAAATCATATAAACTAGGGAGTCTGCTCAGTCTAGTGTTTCGAGAGAAGGCCAGGGAGACCAGATTCTAGGGTTCTATTCCCGCTCTGCTACATACTAACATAGTACGTGATCTCAGAAGTCCCTTCACCTCCGTATCTTGTAACACTGTTACCATGTTCCCATAGCAGGTATGATGCAGTGTGACTGTGTTAACCAGCGCTCTTTGAGAGTCTTGTCTGAGAGGCACCAGTGAAGCACTGACGCTGCAAGCAGGTGAAAAGTAACATGCTCAGTTTTCCCCTTAATAAGCCATTGGCAGCAGAATGACTAGCAAAACCAAACGTTGAATTAGTCATCAAATGTTAACCCAGTGCTGCTAGCTAGCATATTGCAAACACTTAATAGTCAGGAAGGAAGGAAAGCATCCCCAGTCAGAGGATCAAACTTTTATTTGAAAGAATAACTTGTTTTATGGAAACGTATCGTCCTCTCTTTGCTTTCAGCTGCTTTGGGAGGTAGGGTGAGTCTCACTGTTTTCAATTGTAGTGGCTTGGATCTCAGGATTGACTCCTTTTCCAAGCAGCAGATGCAAATCAATTTCTAAGTTAGTGGTGATGGCCAAATGAGGACCTGCTTAACAGGCTCAACTGCTTTTAATGAGCTGATGGGGGGCGGGGATGGGGGGGAAGAGAGGCCGAGGCAAGATGAACAATTACTACCTACAGTCATTCAAGTGCTTTGTGCTGTCTGACTTATGTGCGTTATAGAATGCTCAGGCTAATGGGCGTGAGGCCTGCAGGCAGGTTTATGAGATTAAAGCCCAGCACACAATAAATAATTTATCAACGTACTGTAAAAAAACCCCCAAAAATAGAAAACAGTGTAAAATAGCTACTATCTCGAGCAGTATAATGTGTACATACATTTTAAATACACACCACTTTCATCTACATGTATCTATTTGATGCAAAGGCACATAGGCAAACAAGAGGATGAAAATGCGGGTGATGGTGGGGGGGTGAAATCAGCTAAGAAGCATGAGAATAGGGTAAAATCGTCAATCCACTTAGTAATTGTTCCAGGTTGCTGTTTCTATCTGCGCTTTTCTGTTTGAATGTGTGCGTATCCAAAGAATCTTAAATCTTCACTCAGTCAATTATTCATTCATATATGTATTATACACAGGCCACCTTTTATGGAGTGGAACGGGCTCATTTCAGTTGCCCTTTGCTTAGTGATATGCTTACCAGTGGAAAGCAATGGAAAACTTAGTATAAATAAAATGTTAACAATGTTCACAGGCTCTAGGACCATGTGAGGATCCCAGAGCTTGGGCTGCAGCCCAAGCCCAAACATCTACATTGCAATTAAACAGCCCCTTAGCCCAAGTCCTCCCCCCACAAGCCTGAGTCAGCTGGCAGGGGCCAGCAGTAGGCGTCTAATTGCAGTGTAGATATCCATTGTCTAAGTGATTTACTCAAGGTCACATAATCAATGGCAGAACTGAGACTATAACTCAGAAATCCTGACCCATGCACCGTCTCTCATCGCCCTGCCACATTTCCTTGCTCTAACCACTAGACACTTCATCTTCCCTACTTAATGAGTAATGGCTGAGATTTCTTTGTTCAATCCCTAGTGAACAGGGAGAAGTCAGACAATGGTCTGGAAACCATGGACCAAGGTAGAAGAAAAACATGTAGAAAAATATGTTTTCCACACCAGAAAGTTATCCAGTGTTCACAGCTAATAAATAATTTAAAAAGGAGGGTGGATTGGGGGAGGAACCAATACATCTCTGGAAGTCTATGTTTAGCCTTAGAGAGAGAGAAGATGGATGAGCTAATACCGACCAACTTCTGGTCCTCATCAGGTCTGGGATTAGCCTTCACATCTTGAATCTCTCTTTCCCCAGATTTCCCCTTTGCACCCATTCCCTTCCCATTCTAGTTCCACAGAGAAAATCCTGTGAACCCATCACAGATCACCAGGAACTTCCACAATGCAAAACTATTCCTACTGCTGCACTTTACAGGGTCAGGGAGATTTCATACCACATGCAGTGGTTTCCCTCCCATTGTTTATTACCCCAGCCAGGCTGCCTGCAAAGAGCTCCCTGAAGACATAAACACAGACATCTGCTGTTTCACGTGGCTCTTTCCAGAAATGAAAGGACAGTAATATTTAAAAACAAAAACTGGATGGTGGTGAACTATTCGTCATAAAATGTATAATGGACTAATGCTAATGTGCAGATTGGCTCCATCTAACCGTTTTGGGCAGATGTTAAAGTGATGAATTTGCCTTCTCAGATCATGTAGTATTTTCTGCCATGGCTTACACATTTCTCTGCATGCCACTGCTGCTGCCCTGGGTAAGGGCAAAAAAATAATCATAACAGCAAATGGATAGTAAACTTGATCTAAGGACAGAGCAAAAATTAACAGAGGCATCAATCAGCTGAATGGGCTTGTGTGTCTGCCCATATGGTGCTGCTTGTGCCTTATGCTTCCGTGGGATCTTGCTCCCTGACTTTGTATACCCCTGCCACATGCCAAGATGTGTATGTGCATAAAAGGCCTTTCAAGATGGTAACCCCTCAAAGGCAGATGTACATATAAAAGTTTTGTAATGAAAATCCGTGGTCTTACAGGACTTAACAGTTGTCACTATGCTGCAGTCCACACATACAGATCTTCATAACTCAGATCCTTCTCCTCCAATCTCAGCAATCCTGCAAGATCCCTCCAAACTGGAGTGGAAGGAAAGTCCCTCTTACTGTTAGTAGTATTGGGTCTGTGATAAAGGGTTGTGCAGTTCTGATTCTGTCCAATAGAGGGCAGTGGTGCACATACTCATGTATGTATATAAATTCACAACTCTGATGATGAACACCAAGAGCCACAGATTTAACAGGGACCCCGGCTTTATGGCTCATTACAACAATTTGCAACACACCCTACTGCCTGTCAACCCGTAATTGCCCATTTTAAGTGATCGCCTATGGGGGGTGGGGGGGCAGGGATAGCTCAGTGGTTTGGGCATTGGCCTGCTAAACCCAGCATTGTGAGTTCAACACTTGAGGGGGCCACCTAGGGATCTGGGGCAAAAATCTGTCTGGGTATTGGTCCTGCTTGGAGTAGTGGGTTGGACAAGATGACCTCCTGAGGCCCCTTCCAACCTTGAGATTCTATGTCGGAAACCCTTATACTTAATCTGTCCCACCTTGTATTTAGCTCAGACACTTCCATTACTTTATCAGACATGAAGCAGAGCTCTGAAGCTCACTAGCTTGTCCCTTCACCTACAGAAATTGATCCAATAAAAAAAAAAATCACCTCACCTGGCTTGCCTGTCTTATGTACAGATACAAACATACACACACACTGCTAGTAGTATAATTGCTTTTCATTTTTTTGAGGTGAAAGGATGGTCTCATATCTCTGAAGATCTGGAATTTTTTTTAAAATCTGAACACTATTCAAGTTTATAGGGGAAGGGGAGAAAGAAAAAAAAATACCACCTCTTTTTCCTTTTACCTCTTTAACAGTAGCAAAGGTCACCTTAATGCCTGATTGACATGCTGCGATCTGGGTGCCATTTCCTCACCAAAGCCTCTTTTGCCCACCTTATGGTACACTGGATAAATGTCCCGACTACCAATCACCCATGATTCCATGACCATCACTGTACAATACTGCCCAGATTTCAACAGGCCTCAGCTCCTATTGAAGCACCTAATTGAAGTGGTCAGGTTTTCAAGTGTTCAGCAGCCCTCAGGAGCTCCCATTGTCCTCAGTGGTGTGTGAGCAGGGGAATTCTCCACTGTTTTCAATAGGAGCTGCTGGATGCTGAGCTCTTTTGAAAGCGTGGACACATAGGGTTTCCTTTCCATAGGGAATGCTCCACTTTTTCTTTCTAATCTCTCCCACCATTCCCTGACCCAAACTGCCCCATGCCAATAGCACAGTACTCCTGAGCAAACACATCAGCATGTGGTATTTTGCATTCAAATTCTGTGATCTCTCAGTTTGCCTTTGTGTTTTCCACGAGTTGTTTTTTTTTTCGTCTCAGGGAAGCACATATAGGGGGAAAATGACATGGTCTTCTCACAGTATTTTTGCCACCAAAGGATTTAAAAATGCTACAAACAGACCAGATCTCATGTTATTTTGACCTCAATATGGCATTTAAAAAAGCCTCTTGGAAAAAAAGTGCTAAAAAAAGCACAAATTCTTGACACACAAACAGAATTACAAGAACTCGTGTACATTCCTACTGGGGTACCAATGTGGTAAGAAAATTCAGCAAGAAGAGCTAAGAGAAAGCAGGATGCACACGCTCACAAGGCAAGGAGCCAGGAACTCCAGGGATCTAGGCTGTTTGCTGTGCCTGACTCCCTTGGTGGCCTCTGGAGGATCACTTAACTTCTCTCTCTCAGTTTCTTCATCTCTAAGATGGGAACAACACTTCTCTCTCTCACAGAAGGGGTGAGAGGACTGATTAGCTTCTTGATACTTCAGATGAAGGCATAAACATGCAGATGGCTATAAAAGGACAGGAGAATCAGTCCTGATTGGTAGCGACAATTATCTGTCTTGTACCCTAAAGTAGAAGGATCAGTGCTCCTTGACACTGGTTTACCCTAGCTGTGCCAGTTTGAACTTGCTGAACTACCTGCCTCAAATGGAGGAAATAAAGATGAGTTAAAAGGAGGACATATTTCAGCTTCAAACATCTCAGAGACACTAATATCAGTGTGCGCGTGCTGGTGATGGTGTTGGGGTGGGTGTGAAGGAAAGGCAGAGTGAACTGAGTTTTAAAATTATGAAGAACACGTTGGCAATACATTAGTGCTAATCAAGTTCCATTGCCATGGTTCACCTGCCTATTTGGAGGCAACACATTGCCAACTACACAGCAGAAGCAGTAGTTTTGGCTCGAGCTTTGCTCTCCAGTGGACCAGTGAGAAAGGTGTATGGTACATAGGAGTCAGAGGACATATGTTCTGGAGTAACATGGTGCCCATTTTAAGGAGCACTAACAGGGAGGTTAGGCAAAATGAGGTTTAGTGACTGCCTTGTGCCATTGTGAGTGCTGAGTGAAGTGCACGGGAAGTGAGCCAAAAGCAGGGATGGTGAAAAGTTACATAGAAATTGCCATAGTGGGTCAAACCAAGGCTCTATCTAGTCCAGTATATTGTATCCAACAGGCCAGTACTTGATGCTTCAGAGAAAGGTGAAATAGGCAGCTATGGGATAACCTGTCTCTGAGGAAAGTTTCCTTCTAACTCCCATTAGTTAGAAGTTGGCTTGTGCTTTATAGCAGGAGGGATTATATCCATTTCCAAACTCTTGGTTACATTCTAATCCTTACTCCTATAACTCTGAATATTCCTGTTTCGCAGCTAAATGTCCAATCCCTTTTTTGGATTTTTAAATCCTGCCAAGCTCTTGCTCTCAATGATAGTAAGTTAGGATAAGTTAATGTCATGTTTAAAAAAGTCTCACCCCTCTTGGGTATTTGCCAGGCAGCTGTCACTCCAGTGCTCTAGCACCAAAACTACAGCAAGCCATGTGCACTTGGAGATGTCCAAGTTGAACTCCTTGCTGGTGGCACTGAACAATCTTTGGCTGCAGGGTAACTTTTCAGTATTGGTGAAAGTGAGATAAGGTTTGCAGAGGGTTGGGAAGCAGGACTGAATATTTCAGCCGGTTGAGGTTGATGTATGGCCCTGGCTGGTCACCACACCATCTTTGTTGTTTCACCTCATTTGCAAAGATTTCATACTAAGTTTTGGGGGTTCATCTGAACCCAAAATAGAACCAGGGAAATATCAGCGCCATGTGAGCCAAAAACAAGGATTTAGTTGGGGTTGGTCCTGCTTTGAGCAGGGGGTTGGACTAGATGACCTCCTGAGGTCTCTTCCAACCCTAATCTTCTATGATTCTATGAAAGACGGCCTCCTGTGAGACTAAATTGCCCCACAACTACCTGCAAGCCAGCCTGCTCTCAGCACTCTCCCATACGTCTGTCAAACAGCTACAAAATGTCAGTCTCAGCGCTCTTTAAAACATGCTTATTTTGAGATAGCCCCTAAATGCCATAGCCAGAGAAGGAGAGCTGGGGGTGGTAGTAAGGACATTCTTGATTTCTTGATATAAAACACAAACAAAGCCAAATAGACTTGGCAGCTTTCTACCCTGGGGCGTTCTCACAGCCTTTACCCCCACTCCCTGCTGCCTGGGTCCCTGGCATAGTCGTTCCTCCAAAGCCTTGATGACAGCAGTGTGGGAAATCCATTTAACCCTTCCCTGCTTCCCAGCAACTCATTTAAATGCTCATCAGGCCATTTGAGAAGATGCGTCTTTAGGGAGCCAGAGAAAGAAAGAACTCACCATATTTTTTCCTCTGGAAAGCTTTCTGATTTGCCTGGCTGCTCCCATTACAACCACTAGGCCCATCAAGAGAAATTTGGGCCCTGGCACATATGTGCTGGGGCCTCCCTTCTTCCTACTTCAAGACAGTTAAAGGCTTTCGGTCCCCCCTGAACTTGTACAATTGGTCCCTTTTCTCCCCTCTCATCAGCTCTGATACCCACTTCACTGGAGATGGAACAGCCTGGGTTACCTTGAACTGTGACTTGCTAACTATAACTTATCCTGAAACATTCTCATTATCACAACTCTACATCCTGTGCTGCTCCAATCCCTTTTCATGCATCTCAATGCACTAATTAGTTAAAAGTAAGGCTCCAACTTCTTCTGGTTGCCAATAATAGCAAAACTAGGCTAGTTTGGGATTGCATGCAGGCACAATTTATGTTACAGTAGGACCCATGCTAATAGCTCCGGGGCTTTATTTGTTGGGGTCTTGACTTCAGATTGCCCCTTCTACCCAAGGGATGGGCGATTATTGGGCAAGGCTGGAAAGCACATGGTTAGAAAGATATTTCTTAGGTCCATTCCGTACTGTAGACAAAGCAATCCCAGGCAGACAATATGATGCCAGCCAAATTCCTGCCCCCTTGACATGCATGGGTGAGAAATTAAGTGCCCAGTTTCTAGGAGCTTGCAGTTATGCAAATACTTCTGTCAAGCAATAAACCTCTCTATTTGCAATCTAGCGTCTCTGCTGGGACACAAACAGCTACATTCTCAATGGTGATGTGATGGATGGATCTCAAAAGGGTTGGGTCAGCAAAGCCTCCAGTATTCAGACCTGCATCCAAAATGGGGTAATTGCATTGGAAAGACTATTCCAGCTGATGATTTTCATCTGTTCAGCAAGCATCTGCAGGTTCCTTTGGCTTCCCCAAATGCTGATATAAATGACTTCTAAAGTGCTACAGAGTGCATATGTGGGCTATAATTAAGAGTACATTAAACAGATAAGGTCATCATCTGTAGGACATAGTCATATAAGAGTCCAATGTACATTTCATTCTGAAAGGCCTACTTTCTCCCCACTAATAGAATAAGTTAAATCAACCAAACTGAATAAAACTATCATATACCAAGGAGAAACATCAAATTTAAAGTTTGCCTTTCCCCCTGACTGAGTAGAATCATAGAATCGTGGGACTGGAAGGGACCTAGAGAGGTCATCTAGTCCAGTCCTCTGTGCTGTAACCTGAGTAATCTGATCAGTTATCGCTATTCTTTACTAGAGTGGAGTGTTAGCCTGCATGGCAAATGAGTACAAGCAGCATTATGCACTGTGAATTCAGACATTCAACAGGTCAACAAAAAGGCATGTGTAATCACAGTCTTGAGTTTTACAAATCTCTTATAATTCTACAGCATCTTTAATTCAAAATGATGCCAGAGCACTTCACAGATGATATGCTTCAGGCAGCACTGAAATGCAGCCACAACCACGGCAGAACACAACCAGCTGTTTAACAGCTTACAGGAACACTCCACAAGGTTAGGATAGGATGTGAAGAATACCATCCTATCCAGTTGAAACTGCAAGGGTCGGAGATAGTATGTTAACTTAGGTATGGTATACAAAATGTAACGGTCTGAATTGAATTCTGGCCGGGTCACCAGGTCAAAATGCCCTGTTATTGAGAAAAATCTCATGGGGTCAATACTAACCAAGATTTCAGTTTTATATCTCTTCCAAAAATATTTTTGCACCTCGAGTAACACAACACCCACTACCAATGTACTGTGACAAGGATTCAGAGGGACACATGCTCTTTGCTTTTTCCTTGGAGATCTCCCATCCAAGTACCTACGATCCTGCTTAGCTTGTGAGACCACAGACAGTGGTGCCATGGGCTGCAAATCATAATATGAGTCTCTTTTTTCTTGGGGTAGGTATAAACCCCAAAGTATACATTTTGATAGCAAAATTATATGCATACTTTTCTCTGTCTACAGTGCCTCAACATTTATTTATTCCTGATCCCAAACATGGCCCTTCACTGATGTATTACATATACTATGATATACTACCTCTTGGGATGGAATACAAGATTGATTTGTACTGGCGAGCTATGCAGCTACCCTGGTCATTCCATTTACCCTGCTATGTGCAAACTGGGGACACAGCAAGGGGCAGAGCCCCAGAGGAGGAATGTGAAAAATGCAGGATAAGGGGGAACAGATGGATGCAAGGAGATTTTGCATCCAAACAGGAAGGAGAGCTGAAAGATAGATTGCGAAACCAAAAACTGCATAAGTCTTTTTCCTACCTTGAAAATTGGTGCTTATTTTCTCATTCCCTTTCTTTCTCTCCCTCATATGTCTGTGCCCCAGAAAGCCAGCAGAACGCTACTGTGAAGCCTATCAGTGGGCCCAGTCCTATGCTTACTCAGGAAACTCACTCAATTTCAGGCCCTATATCAATAACCATATTAGAAGAGGTCCCTCTAAATATAGAAAGCATCATTTTCACATCAGTCTTACCATCTACTAGGCAAACTGCATTAGCGGAGTTCTGAGGATGCCATTTTCCATCAGGAAAAAGACAACTAGCACAGTGGCACTTAGCTTTAGGCTCTATTAATAGCAATCCTAATTATATGGCTGCAAATTTAATTCATAGCAATGATTAGCGTCAAAATCAAAGACATCACGCATCAATATTGATGGGATTGTGTAAGGCCCATAAACACAGAACAAGCAAGCAGACACATTCACCCCCTGCAGTTGCTGGCTGTTAACTGTTGCATTAATGTCTTTTCTAATTTTGCTTGATGGAAATTGCTTTATTCCAGGAATCCAGCCTTGTGAATGGTTACATCCTTAATACAAACCTTCAAGAAGTAGGGGTCTTTTGAAAAAGAACCTTGGACTATCAAGTTGCTTGGAAAATAGAGTCCAAAGTACTCATGCTTTATCCAATAGGTCTTGGCCTCATCAGCACATTTGCTTTGTATGCACTTAAAGAAAGCTCATGAGGAACAATGGTTCTCAAAAGAGAGAAGACTGCTGGAGACCATCCATGGGATAATGAGTTAGCCCTTGTGCATTGTGGGAAGTATTGTGGGGGGAAGGGAGGACTGGAGAGAAGGAATTCCAAGCTAAAAAGAGTGACACATCAAGCATTAAATGGCATAAATTTAACTGCCAGACCGTCTCTACAGAGACTAGCCATGTAGCAATGAGTACGGAGGTTTGAAGGAGAAGAAGAGGAGGATTAGTTTAATTCCTTGTGTTAAATTCTAGAAGTTGGGCACCAACTTTAACTAACACATCTATTTTTCCTGAATCATAGAGTAGGGCTGTGTCACCTTCCCCCTATCATCCCAGTATTAAGGGAGGCGGACAGTTTTATGTGCGTTTTATTGCTCATGGAAGCAGCCAGATGGACAGTCATGTCCATCATACCCCTCCAGTTCCATAGAACAGGCATGAACACAGCCCATGAGGGGACAAGTTCCACCTGCATCAACTCCCCCAATGTGCTTGTCTCAACCCTACCTTTGAACTCCCCCTGTGGCCACTCTTAGGGGTCCTCAGTTTTCAGAATCCATTCAAAGTCCTTGATCGCACTGCTGGGAATGGCAACAGAGAAGCGAGCTAGTGCCACTTGGGGTGGCAGTTCTGTGAGCAAGGCCAGCGCGTCCATTAGGCGACCCTAGGCTGTCGCCTAGGGCGCCAGCATTCGGGACGCTGCATTTTGTGCACTTCCCACGGGGCACACAGGAGCTTCAGGTTCCGCTCCCGTCGCGCCACCAAGGAAGGATCTTCTGCCGACGTGCTGCAGAAAACAGCAGCAGGCAATTGAGCAGCTCAATGACTGCCGCTGTCGCCTGTGGCATTTTGGCGGAGTGTCCTTCTTCAGCGGCACGATGGGAGCGGAACTGGAAGCTCCCGTGTGCCCCCATGGGGAGTGCACAAAATGCCGCCCCCCAAATTCTGCCTAGGGCGCCAGAAACCCTGGCACCACTCCTGCTATTGAGAACTAGACTGAGCCTACCACAATTCATTTCATCTAGGCCACCAGCCAGAGACATGTTTAGGAAACTTCTCTGGCCTGAATTCAAAACCTCACTCTAGAGGTGAGGGGCTATTTGTCCTCAAGCCCCTGAGCCATCTACTCCTCCCCACACACCTCCTAACTTAGAGCCACAGAAACTTTTTCCCTCACAGACCTCTTGCTAAGTTCATGAAACACCCAGGGATGAATGTATCACAGAGCAAAAGGCCTATGAGGTCTACTCTAAAAAAGATCCCTTTATTCGAATGAAGCCTACTATATCACACAGGATAGGGTGTGGAGAGCACAGAGATATGGTAAGAAAGTACTGGGGCTGACTAGCGTAATTTGAAACTCAGATACAGCAGGATTAAATTAGTTAGGCTTGAATTGTGCCCAGTCCATTAAATATTTGTTCCCATGACTCATGCCTGCGAGAGGAGCTTTTAAAGCTGACCTCTGCTTGTGTGTTGCTTGCAAACCCAATCAGACAACTCGCTGCCCCTTGGAGTGTTAGCAAAGCATTATTTCCAGACATTGAGACCTTCCACCTATGTACAGTATGCTTGGCAAAGCCATGCCTCATGTTAAAACCTCTTGGCATCATGCCACTTACAAATAAAGCAGCAGACTTGCTGGAATTCAAGGCTTAATTATAAAAAGAGAGAGAGAGAGAATATACCCAACCCACACAGGTTCCCCTTCCCACTCTCCCATCCTACACAGGGAATTAACCCCAAGACAGCTACACTCTTAGGGTAGTGCATTATGTCTACAGGAACAACTCCCATTGAAATCAGGGGGAAGTTGTGTGGTTTAGAAAAGTGATTATCAACCCTACCTAAACACCAGCCTATGTTACTGTAATGCAAAGATTCAGGGACTCACCCCTGCACCTTACCATAAAGAAAGAGAGAGTCATCACAATCCCTCTGGATCAGTCTATGCCCCACCCCTGCCACCGCCGCCCCAAAAGCAGAGAAACCCTAATCTGAAAGTTAGAGTAGGTAACAGAGTCAGGAGACCAAAGTTCTATACCCAGTTCCACCACAAGTTACTTCTGTGATCTTGGGCACATCACTTATGGCCTAACTTTCTGAGATGCTGAGTGCCCACATCTCCTACTGAAGTCAATGGGAGCTACAAGTGATCAGCATCTCCGAAAACCAGGCTATTATCCTCTTTCTTCACCATGTGTGAAATTGAAATAATATTGACCTACTTGCCAAAGGGCCCGTGGAGCATCACCATACAATGGAAGTGCTTTGAGATCCTTACCTGGAACGTGCTGTGTCATATGAACACAAGTCAATGGCCCTGTTTTGACCAGCACAACATACCTTTCACTCAGTTACCAACAATCACGTCTCTTCCATAACCCCTGGCTTCAGAAAGAACACCTTCTCGCTCAGCATGGATAAAGCTGAAACAGGACACACTCCCCCACGTGTCCAGCATTCACTAGACTTGTCACAACCCCTCCTACCCTCCCAGGCTGGATGTAAACTGTAAATAAACCACCCAGGCTGCCCAGTGCTGGCCTTCCGCAAGCTTCCCAAAGCCCAGCTTGCTGGACCCTGTGGGGATCATAAGGCAACAGAACAAACAGCAAGCTCACTAGCAGGAGTCTGCGAAATGAGCCAATCTCATTACAGGGGACACAGCATTAAGCTCTTGGTTTCAGAGACCAGAAAACTCAAACCCTCCTCTCTCTTTTAATAGTCAGTTATGGTGGTGGCAGCTTAACAGGAGGAATGAGAGAAGATATTTAAAATAGAATGTACGAATCACCAGGGACAGAGAGAAGAGCAGCTGGGCATGCGTGGGGCGGCAGGGGGGGAGAGGAGAGAGCTTGAAAGATCAGCAGGATCCAGCAAATTATAGCAGTCATTAAATAATTATTATATATGAAGTCTGAAAGGTCCAGAGTTGACCCAGAGAACTCTTCTCCTTAGTATTAGGGACACTGAACATGCCTGGTTGGGAAGAGTTAAATCCGCTTAGCTTGGTGATCCGATCTTACACAACACAGTAGCTGCTAGTAAGAAAGGTTTGCAGCGGTCCTGGGTGATTTACAGTAGAGCAGTCATAAAGAGGAGTATAATGTGATTGCGATGTAAGCATTTGCTGAGATCTGGGGATCTCAGACCTCGTAATAGTCTCCTTTGGGAGAGATATGCAGAGAGATACACAAACAGACTCTCCTCAGGAACTTCACAGGAACCAGCTAGCTGATTAGCTAATGGGAAGTAGGACATCACTGAAAGAATGTGGCTTTTTTTCAGTGATGAATTCTCACAGGGGAAGCATGATAAATTTAGAAAATTTCATAGCTGGCTCTCTGACTCCTCCCTTCCAGGGAAATTCCAAAACAAAAAAAATCCCTCAAAAAGTACTGGATTGAGACCACTAGCTCATTTCTACTTTAAACCACCCAATAACTCTCAGAAGGCAGTGGCTTTCAGTCACCACTGGTCTCAGCTGATATGCAAAGTGGTGACTTGACAATAAAGACTATATGGCACTTTTCATCTGTGGATCTTACAGTGCTTTACAAAGGTGGGCAAAGCATTACTATCCCTGTTTTACAGATGGGTACACTGAGGTACAGAGGAGTTAATAGCCCAGAGCCCTTTAAATCCCCGCTGCGGAAGCCGATGCGGTCCGACAGGGTGTACTGGCTGTTTTCGGTACACCGTACCGGACAGTACCAGCTTACTTTCACCTCTGAATAAGCCACACCAAAGGGATAAGCCCAGGTCCTTTAGACCTCAGCAGTGTTACACATTTAGGCCTAGTTTACATGAGGCAGGGGAGGGGAAGAAATCGATCTAAGTTGCATAACTTCAGCTACAAGAATAACGTAGCTGAAGTCAACGTACTAAGATCTACTTACCGCGGTGTCTTCACTGCGGTAAGTTGAAGGCTGACCCTCTCCCGTCGACTCCGCCCGTGCCTCTTGCCCTGGTGGAGTACTGGAGTCGACGAGAGAGTGCTCAGCGGTTGATTTATTGTGTCTAGACTAGATATGATAAATCGACCCCCACTGGATCAATTGCTGTCTGTCGATCCAGCAGGTCATGCAGACAAGCCCTTAGTTAGAACTCTACAACTTCAGTATTTCAGCTTGAGGTTATGGGGCTATTACATATGTGGGCAGGAGAGATTCTGTGGCCTACAATATGCAGGTGGTTGGCCTAGATGATCATAATGGTCCTATCTGGCCTTAAAGTCTGCAAGTCTATGAACAGAGGGATCCCACTGCTGGTAGGCCTCATGGGGATAAAAGGAAAAGAAACTTAAGGAACAGTTTATGTAAAGGGAACACTGTGGTTGCAGCAAGCGCATTGGGCTGCAAAGTCCAAGACAAGTGGAGAGCAGAGATTCAAGGTGAGTGTCAGCAACTCAGGCCACACCATCCTTTTACCATATCCTGGTGGCTCCATCATGGAACTGCACTGGAGATGTTGTCAGAGGGTGTTCAAGGAGAGGATAGGAAGCCACGCTTTCAGGCTTCCTGCCCAATGAACAAAGAAATGATGAAATATGGGTAGGGAAAAATAAGCTGGAATAAAATGTTAGAGCTAGTGATGGGGGAACGTGTCCACTCAGTGTCCCCATCGGAACTGGCCTTGAGTTCAAGAGAGAGATGCTGCTTACTTCCCATACATAGGAGGCTTAAAATTAGGGATTCCTGGGTCATATATTGCTGAAGGTGTTCTGCTTGGGTAGGTTTGCAAGATATGGAGAGGCTATGTTCCAACCCTTGCCTAGAAAGAGTGGAGATGCGTAATAACTCCATTGAATGGAAACAGGAGGCACAGGTCTAAATGACCTGAGCCAGTGCCGAGAAATGTTAAATAAAAATGCTTGGCAGATGCCATGAAAGGCTTGGATCAAACAATTCTTTCAGCACCTGTTTGCCATTGTCCTGAGCAACAGGTAAATCTTGAAACTCCCCCTTGCCCCCAGCCACTTCCAAGTAATGGAGCAAAACCGATAAACAGGGATAGATTTATTCTGCATCAAAAGGGAAGTTGTTTAAAAGGTTTCCACTGTATAAATGGCACGAGGGATTAAACCATGCCGGAAAGAACGCTCCTTCTGTAATCCTACATAATTAATGGGATGTGATCCTGCTCAATACATTAAATTCCCAACATGCAGGCACAAGCTGTTTGCTTCAACTGCCTTTAAATGAGGCCCTCCCCCACCCACCAAACATGGAAAACAATATGCACACTACACACATGCCATCCTTTACCTGGCTGGCTGGGAGCTAAACAACATATGTGTTTGCAACATGGTGTCTGAGGGGCCTGTTCTATTGATTCTGCCATACAGCTGCTGCCACAGAACTAGCGGGAGGTCTGTGAGAGCATCACTGGATCTGAGCTGGGGTGTAGTGGAATAGAAAGCTTGGTACAGTGGTGCCCCAAATGAATGACATCGAGAGTTGCCTTTGCATCTTGTCAGCAGCCAAGGCTACAATCAACGTACTACTGTTCAGCACTTACACAGCAATGAAGAAATATTAACAAATTGATGCCATTAAAAAAAAATGCAGCCATCCAACCATAGTATTTGCTGCCTGGACAGGGAAGGGAAACACTCCCTGCTGCTTATGGACACCAGAAATAACAGTCTCCCCTAGTCCCCTTTCCCTGGTGCTACATTTAGACCTCATCCCAAAAGGAGCTTCTGTCTTCAGTTGACCTGAAAAATCTGCCAATCATGCTGAGCATCTGACCTGAGGTTGGATTTGGATAAACAATCTCTGATTTTGCACCCAAAAATAACTTCACAGCACAAAATCAGGCCCACAGATTTAAAGGCTGTGTTGAGGTCATATAAGACTACCAATAAGTGGATAAATCCTGCTGTGATGCCTCCCAGTCACTCCCGCCTGGCATTGCTTAGGCAAATGATGACTTCTGTTTTTTTGTTCAGTTCTGCTCATTTTCTTACCTCAATCTTTCTTCCTTCCCCACCTGTTCTTTCCTCCTGACACATCCTATATATCATATTGACTCAGCTCGCTAGGGCAAGAACTGTCTTACATATCTGAATAGCACCTAGCCCCATGGGACCTTGATCCATGACTGGGGCTCCTAAGGCTAGTGAAATATAAATAAAAACAAACAGCAATGTAACAGCAGAACATTTTACCTTCTAATATATTTGAATGAGTGGTGATATTCACTAGCCCTGCACTATCAGGGGATAAAACAATTGTGCTGCAGAGGACTGAAGTGGCATCTGATTGCGGGCCAACAAAATACCAGACTAGGAGTTAGAAGGAGAAAGATCCCTGTTATACATCCATAGGTCACTTTCCATTGTGTTTTTAAAGCAGTGACATCTGTGGCCAAGTCTGTACTATCAATTTGCATCGCTATCCCTACGTCACTCAGGGATGTGAAAAATCCACATCCCTGAGCAATGCAGTTATACGGACCTAACCCAGGCATAGACAGCACTCGGTCCACAGGAGGGCTTCTCCCGTAGACATCGCTATTGAGTCTCACGGAAGTGGACTAAGTATGCCGAGGGGCGAAGCTCTCCTATCCGCGCAGTAGAGTCTTTACTGAAGTGCTATAGCTGAGCCACTGCAGCATTTTAAGTGTAGACCTGCCCTGAACAAAAACACGGTACCAGTCCAGGTATCGTTCAACAGGAAGAACTGGATTAATGCATTTTATAAGCATTGTATCAGGCTTAGCCTGGGCTTTACAACCTGATCTTCAAAAGGAGTGTTTGAGAAGAGGAAAAAGGCCAGTTCAATCACAGAATCATAAGTTTACCACAGCAAGGCCTCCAGCTCCTTTGAGGGAGAAAGAAGACTGGGTATTTCTTTGCCTTGGGCAACTAGCCCTGCTTTTGTGATGCAAACAGGAAAGAATTTTATCTTGCACAGCCTATCAATCACCCAGAGGTCTATGGAAAGGGTGGGAGGTGAGAGGCAAGGCTACAGCACACAGAAGCAATATGAATTTGCCCTGAGGCTTAGTTTCCCAAAGGCAGCCAAGTTAACCTATTCATCTCTCTACAAGACCCATAAATCTGCAATTTTATCACCACCAAAGCAGGGCACACGGGAGGAGCAGAGCTGAGAGAGTAACTGATTTTTTTGGTCTTTCAGCCATACCAAAAAAGAAAATAATAATTATAAAGCATAGTTTGGGGTTGAACAGAGTGTTAAATTTAATCTTTGGGCTTCTTCAAACTTAAAAAAAATTGATAAGCCAACGTAAATTTTGAAATGAGGAGTGCCCTCAAATCAAAAACTTAAAAAAAGAATCTGAAATCGAAAAGTTTCAAAACAAAAACACTTGGCAAATCCGACCTGAATTTGCAAAATGTTTTGGCCAAATCAAATCTGCATTTTTTGGTGAAAAATTTCAGCCAAAAAATTTCACTCAGCTCTCCCTGGGAGTTCTTAACCCACACAGTCTTCCTACTAGGGGCAGCTTCTGTAAATATCTGCTGACAGAGTACAAGCTCACCACGAGAGATTTGTGCTGACTCAGGTGGTTACAAGCACTACAAGGGAGTAACACTAAATCCAGGGCTCAGGCTGGTGGCCATCAATAAGGATGAAGCCAGTGGGAGACTCATTACTAGCGCTGACCTTATTGTATATTTGTTCAACAGTGCTTGTTGTGTTAAAAGTTTCAGATCCCTCTGGGTCAAAGTGTACATCAGCATGGCTCCATTGATGGCAGTATGGTGATTTACACCAGCTAAAAGATCCAGATCTCTCTTTTGACCGTCAGGCTTTGTTTTGCCCACTAGGCCAATGTGTTAGGAGTACAGCAATACTATAAACCCCTACGACCTTTCACAACGCATTTCACGGGAAAGCTTTATCACCTGCGCTTATCAGAGAGGGTCAACAGGAACCCTGGAGCTTTGATTGCGATGGGTGCAGCTCAAAGGACATTAGTAGGAAATGCTCTAGACCCGAGGCCTTCCAGCAGAGCATGGTGAACACCTAAAAACATGCTCTGTGATTATCAACACTAACAAAAATTGAATTTGCTTCTGTGCTTGTGCCCCTGTTGCAGTCACTTTCTGGAAATCTTCTGGTAAGCTATTTGGCTGTCAGAAACTTGCACGGAAATAGCAAATTTTTCAACTCACAAAACATACAGGTCATATTCACCCACAGAATCTTTCACATTGAGAATTGGAATCTACAAGTTCGTGACATTCATCCAGCCAGGAAACAGAAAAACCTTCATGAGAGCTACATGTGCCACACTCAGAGGGGTAGCCGTGTTAGTCTGGATCTGTAAAAGCAGCAAAGAATCCTGTGGCACCTTATAGACTAACAGACGTTTTGGAGCATTAGCTTTCGTGGGTGAATACCCACTTCTTCAGATGCATGTGGTGGAAATATCCAGGGGCAGGTATAGATATATATATATATATATATATATGCTAGCAAGCAAGCTAGAGATAACGAGGTCAGTTCACACCTCAACTGCTAGAACAGGGCCTCATCCTCCCTGATTGAACTGACTTCATTATCTCTAGCTTGCTTGCTAGCATATATATACCTGCCCCTGGATATTTCCACCACATGCATCTGAAGAAGTGGGTATTCATCCACGAAAGCTCATGCTCCAAAACGTCTGTTAGGGCTTGTCTACATCACAAAGTTGCAGCGCTGGTGAGGGGGTTACAGCGCTGCAACTTAGGAGGTGTACACATCTGCAGGGCATCACCAGCGCTGCAACTCCCTGTTTGCAGCGCTGGTCGTACTCCCGTTTTGTCTCGGGTGTAGAGGATCCAGCGCTGGTGATCCAGCGCTGGTAATCAAGTGTAGACACTTACCAGCGCTTTTCTTGACCTCCGTGGAATAAGCAGGTATCCCAGCATACCTGAGGAAGCCTCTGGTAATCAAGCTGGTCTCCTTCCCCAGTTTGCTCTCGCGTTCCCCGAACCCCGTGCAAGCAGGTCTCCTTCCCTGTGGTTTGCAGGGTGGTTCGGGGAACGCGAGAGCAAACCGCGGCGAAGCTGGTCTCCTTCCCCGGTTTGCTCTCGCGTTCCCCGAACCCCCGTGCAAGCAGGTCTCCTTCCCTGCGGTTTGCAAGGGGGTTCGGGGAACGCGAGAGCAAACCGCGGCGAAGCTGGTCTCCTTTCCCGGTTTGCTCTCGCGTTCCCCGAACCCCCCTTGAAGCTGCCCAACAGCGCTGCAGTGTGGCCACATCTAACACCACTTGCAGCGCTGGTTGCTGTAAGTGTGGCCACTCTGCAGCGCTGGCCCTATACAGCTGTACTAATACAGCTGTAACAACCAGCGCTGCAAAATTGTAGATGTAGACATACCCTTAGTCTATAAGGTGCCACAGGATTCTTTGCTGCTTGTGCCACACTGACAGTCTGAATTTTGGGCATTGGATAGTTGGAAGGCACGGCTTATGAACAATCTACTGACCAAGAATCATTGTGAATCAATTCAAGATTATCCCCCACTGCCCAGAGGTCATTCCTGAACAGAAGCATCTGGGTCCACTGAATAAATTATTTGTGCTGATTTACTACTTGCTGAGTTCTACCTCACAGCAACCCTGAGTCAGTTCCTCTCTCGGTTCAGGCCAAACCGCTTCTTCAGAGCTAAACTGACTCAGGCAGCACCTTCCCACAGACATGCCATGTGTCACATAGGAATACAATTTAAAAAACATCCTCTCTCAGACTGGATTCCAACAGACAGTACAAGTAACTGCTGGACTAGTCCTGGGAGCCCTTTGTATTCTTAGAATGAGTCACGCACTCCCCAGTGACCACAGTCATACAGTGGGCTGACTTAGCAATACCTGTTGGACAAGGTGGGTGAGGTAATGTCTTTTATTGGACCATCTTCTGTTGGTGAAAGAGACGAGGTTTTGAGTTCCACAGGGCTGTTCTTCAGATCTGAGAAAAAGATCCTCAGAGTGTCAGAGCTAAATATAAGGTCGAACAGATAGTTCAGCATAAGGAGTGCACAAGTTCCAAGAGACCATTCAAGGTGAAACAGGCAGTTAACACCTCTGCAGTGGTAGGACAAAAGAGGGTTAGTGGGTTATAGATTGTTGTAATGAGCAATAACCCACAATCTTTATTGAGTCCTTGATTTTTAGTATCTAACAAAGTTATGAATTTAAGCTCCCTCAGGCTTGTCTTTCGAAGGTGTTGTGCAGATTTCCATTGAGGATGAGGACTGAGGGTATGTCTACATCTACAATTTTGCAGCGCTGGTTGTTACAGCTGTATTAGTACAGCTGTATAGGGCCAGCGCTGCAGAGTGGCCACACTTACAGCAACCAGCGCTGCAAGTGGTGTTAGATGTGACCACACTGCAGCGCTGTTGGGCAGCTTCAAGGGGGGTTCGGGGAACGCGAGAGCAAACCGGGGAAGGAGACCAGCTTCCCCGCGGTTTGCTCTCGCGTTCCCCGAACCCCCCTGCAAACCGCAGGGAAGGAGACCTGCTTGCTCGGGGATTCGGGGAACGCGAGAGCAAACCGCAGGGAAGGAGACCTGCTTGCACGGGGGTTCGGGGAACGCGAGAGCAAACCGGGGAAGGAGACCAGCTTCGCCGCGGTTTGCTCTCGCGTTCCCCGAACCCCCCTGCAAACCGCAGGGAAGGAGACCTGCTTGCTCGGGGGTTCGGGGAACGCGAGAGCAAACCGCAGGGAAGGAGACCTGCTTGCTCGGGGGTTCGGGGAACGCGAGAGCAAACCGGGGAAGGAGACCTGCTTGATTACCAGAGGCTTCCTCAGGTATGCTGGGATACCTGCTTATTCCACGGAGGTCAAGAAAAGCGCTGGTAAGTGTCTACACTTGATTACCAGCGCTGGATCACCAGCGCTGGATCCTCTACACCCGAGACAAAACGGGAGTACGGCCAGCACTGCAAACAGGGAGTTGCAGTGCTGGTGATGCCCTGCAGATGTGTACACCTCCTAAGTTGCAGCGCTGTAACCCCTTCACCAGCGCTGCAACTTTGTGATGTAGACAAGCCCTGAGAGGTCACATATGGAGCCATTGGTTTGTGAAAAGTGTTTGCCTGTGGGTGAGATGGTGTTTTTGTCTTTTAGACATTTCCTGTGTGAGTTCATTCAAGAGCGTAGTGATTGTCTCATTCCACCTATTTAATTATTATTGGGGTATTTAGTGCACTGGATGAAGTTCACCACAGATTGTGATAGGCATGTGTAGAACCCATGGATCTTGAAAAATGTGTTGTGGGGGGTATTGATTGTCATAGGAATGGAGATTTATCTGCAGGTTTTGCATCTGTTAGGGCAGGGACTGGTGCAGCTTTGAAGTGGTGGGTTCTGGTCTGTGGGGAGTTTGCTTCTGATGATGAAGTTGGCAAGGTTGAGATGTGGTTTGAAACCCAGAAGAGAGGGTTTGGGAAAGATTTCTTTCAGGACATGGTCAACAAAGAGTATGAATTGTAACTGCTTAATGATACCCTATATGGGTTCCATTGTGGGGTGGCAAGTGATAACTAGGGGTGTACAGTTGAAGGGTTTTTCTTTTTCCTGTAGTGAAGTAGGTAATTTTGGGCGGCCCATTCCAACATAAATTGGTCCAATTACCTCACTTGCCTTGTCTCTTTAATATCCTTGTACCAACACAGATACAACACCACTGCAAACAACAATATACCTGTGGCAGGCATAGAGTACGCAACAGCCAGTGCACTGCTGAGGCCAGTATTACCCATGGTTGAGTGGAATGGATAATAGGAATCAGAGCAAGGTGCCTGACAAGATCTCAGATGCATTTCACTTTGTATTGCCTTAGAGCGATTTTGAGTCCCAAACCTTGGTGCAATGAGAAGATGTTGCCTTGTCTGACTAATTTACGTCTCTTCAAGGACCTGAAAGGACATTTTCCACATGCCTTAACCTTTGAATTGCCACTAAGCTCTGTATCATTCCAATGCCTGGCGTCTCTGGGTTCTGAGGGAGACTACATTAAATAGTGCCCATCACCAGTACAGATGCAGGAGAGTTTGCCTCACATACCACTTGCTTCAAGTACCTCCCTAACTCAAAGCCTCGGATTTAATCTCATACTACCTCATAACTGGCAATTGAGAAAGATCTCAGGAGCAGCACAAAGGTGGCAACAGCATGGCAGTTCAGTGTTCCTGGGGAAAGGGAGGAGGCACTGAGCCAGACTCTCTGGAGTCACAGGAGCAACCTTACCTTCTTCAGCTTGCCACTCTTGGTCCCCACGAACACCACGCTGTAGCCGTTGTAGACGTACGAAGCGACTGAGGTCATCCGGTCACGGCTGGTGGTGAAGAGGGTCACCCCCTCCACTGGTGTGGAGCCTCCCAGTGGCTGGTTAATATCTAGCCCGCAAAAGTTGTCATCTATCGGGACTGGCTGGAAAAGACAAGGCATTGGGCAAGGGTGAGCTCGAGGTGAAGGTGAAGTGTTCAATCAAACACTTGGGCTTATGCAGAACTGAACGCACAGTTGTAACCATGGGGTGAGCACACCGAACTTCCCCACATAATAGCTGGGTGTTCACAACAACCCCCTGCTCATGTACAGCTGGTTGATCTCCCCGGGAGCTAGGGTCACAGCCACTCTCCCCAGCACAACCTAATGAACATCTCTCCTTATTTTTGTAATCTAGGCCAAGCAGCTGTGTGGCTGGTATGGGTACAGGCCACGGCGGGTGCACCACATGCTAGCTGCCAGGAAAACCTTCATGGACAGGTCTGATGAGAATCCCCACAATGTCACTAACAGAAAACCATAGGGAAAATGGTTTCATTAGCTCTCTTGATTCTCTCCCCTCTCAGATTCAAACCCTGTCCCCCATATTCTGTCCTGGTGCATTAATGTCCCAAGCTGATGATGTGTCTCTCTCCTCCATTGATTTTACCTCCCTCTAAAGTGTCTTGGTCGGATTTCTGGAGGTCCTGAACACCTGCAGCTTCCAGTCGAGAAATGGGAGCTGTCAGGTGCTTAGCATCTCTGAACAAAAAAATCAGACCAGCTGCCTTTTCAGGGGCCTATGTCAGGGGAGGAAGATTGACCAGAGTCTTGCACTGAAGATCATTCAAAACTTCTTCTGCATTAACCAGAGAGGTCACAGCACAGCAGCACAAGCCATTTCTTCCTCCCCATTTCAAACCCCAAGAAGAACTGAGCGTGCAGTTTCCACAGCATGGCTGACCTAGGGATCCAAGGACGAGGAAAGAAAACTGACCCAGGCTCATTCACACGGCCATGCAGGGAACATGTCCCTAATCCACCTCGCAGGCCCAAGGATGTGCTCCAGCAGCCTTGCTCACACTGCACTGGTCTGTCAAATTCATTCATAAAAGGAAGCCACAGTTCTCTCCTCCTCCCATCCCACTTCCCGAAATGACCCAGTGTCACGCAGATGAGTCAGCAGAGATTCACATGGCTGAGGCCAGCGAGTGCCTTACACTGGCAATGAGCCTGCAGTGGGCGGGCTGGGCTCAGAAACACCAGCCATAGGAAGTGCAGGTGTCTGCTCTCTACCTCTGCCCTCTGAGCATAAAAAGGAAGCTGCCATTTCCTCCTCTCAGCTATTCATTTCTTTAGGGAAGCAGCCACCTCCCTCCTGTGCAAACAGCCAGACTTCATGACAGATTTAACACTCCGGATCTCCTTGTTACATTCCCCGAGTGAATATGATGCTGGTGCAAGGTGCCAGCCAGACTGGCTGTTCTTAAGAGGGACAGTGTATTTATTAACCAACTCTCCCTCAATATGGAATGGATCTTGGCAATGCAGTTTCCATATTCCTGGCCAACCCCGTCCCATCCTTTGAATGCCCCAATCTGATCTAAAGGGGTGTTTAGTACCTATGTTCTCCTTTCGATACAGCATGGTCTAGCACACTGTTCTCAATCTTTTTTCATTTGAAGACCCCTACAAAATTTTGAATGGAGATTTCTCCTTTGGAAATCTTAGACATAATCTGTGGACGTCCAGGGGCCCACAGACCAGAGGTTGAAAACCACTGTTCTATGGTAATGACAACTTTTCGTGGTCCCCTAGACATAGTTTTCAGATCCACAGGTTGAAAACCACAGGTCTAGCAGATAGAGAACTGCACTGGGGAGTCAAGAACCCTAGCCTTTATTCCCAGCTCTGCCACTGACTTGCTGTGTCTCCTCACTCTGCCTCAGTTTCCCCTCTGTAAAATGGGGATAAGGATGCTTATAAAACATCGAGACCAATGAAATGAAAGACTCTGTATTATAGCTAAGTATTGCTAATTGATCACTTTGCTGAGACTGCCTAATACAGAATTAATGCTAATTAGTGCAGCTTGTGATGTGGACATCTACCAACTAGGATTGGACTGCAATTCACCAACTCATTTCCCAGAGGAGCCACTGAATAGTTAGCAAATGCCTTTGAGTCACTATTGGCTGCATTAATTTCAGCAGGCTAGATCTGAAAAGCTCACTGCCTCGTGGCCATCCTCTGCACTAGCCACTCACCTGTCACCCCAAAATTCCCTCTCTGGCCTCAATTAGGTCACATTTTTTCTTGGTACCAGAGACTTGAAAGCCAAACTTAATATGTTATGGTGAAAGGAGTTTCCAGGGATTGTGATGGCTCAAAAGGAATCTGTATGGTATGTAAATCAAGATCTGAACTATCAAAGAAAAAGCACAGACTGTGCAACTTCCATTTGCATTCACCTGATTAGTTTTGTTTGCACTAGACTCTCCTGCTGCAGGCTGGGAGAGAGAGGCTTTGGGTTAGTCTGATTT
This sequence comes from Gopherus flavomarginatus, assembly GCF_025201925.1. Classification (NCBI taxonomy): domain Eukaryota; kingdom Metazoa; phylum Chordata; order Testudines; family Testudinidae; genus Gopherus; species Gopherus flavomarginatus. The sequence goes on along the minus strand of NC_066621.1, from coordinate 12,280,609 downwards.
TGGAATCAGAATGGGCAGCTGGAAATAGCAGATTCACAGCTTGTTAGAGGCACTTTTTAATCTGTCTACCTAGCTACTTCTGTGGCCCTTAGCACCCTAATCATCTCACAACATTAAAGATTTAATTCTCACAATCTGAAGTAAGGAGGATTATTATCCCTGTTTGGTATTTGGGGAAACTGAGGAATAGAAAGATCAAGCAAACTTCCCTAAGCTTACTCAGGGCATCTGTGGCAGGGCCAGGAATTGAATTCAGGTTTCCCAAATTCCAGTCCAACGTCTCCACCCCAAGACCATTCTTCCCTATAAAAATGGTGTTAGGAGTGAGATAGATTTCTCCAGAGCAATAGTGGCAATGTACTGCAATCATCCTTACTGCTTTGGTGCACTGGACATCCTTCCCCAGCAGCCAGTTGAGCTCCAAGTTGCCTTCCCCCTGGTAACAGGATTGCAGGCGCTCCTTGATCTGGGTGTTGATAGTGCGGATGGGGAAAACGCAAAGAGCCGAGTCATCAGGAGGCTGGTGATACTGCTTCTGCCCCTTGGAGAAGATGGCAAAAAGAATGTCATCCTGGGCTGTGATGTTGAGGGCGTTGGCCAGTACGTCCCCTGGCTTGGAGAGATAAGCCGCTTGCAGGAGGCGGTACTCCACATCCCCCTTGATGCAGCCAAAGGGCAGCGAGACGTAGGAGTGGAACTTGGGGTCATTCTTACAGAGGCGGACAATGCGGGACGTGTAGAAGAGGTCGTTGGCCGAGTTGATGGAAACTCCCTCGGGGGTCTCAGGTTGCACCGTCAGGAAGTAGACAAAATTGCTGCTGGCAAACCCGTAGATATAGAAGATGTCAAAGTGTGAGACCAGGGCCAGTGTGTCTGACGGGATCTTAATGAGTGATGAGACAAAGTCGCTGTGAAGCTCGTAATCCAGCATGGCTGATGACTCCGGGTCCCGTGGCAGCTTGCGGCTAGAGAGGGTGGGGAAGTAATCCTGCTTGCCATCCACTGCCGTGCCGATGAAGAGCTTGCCATCCTCACCATCGGAGCGCACGATCACCCCATACATGGTGCCTGTCTTGTTGACACTAGAGAGGTAGTGCTCCTTCTTATGGGACGGCTCCACCAGGATAAAGAGGTCATCCAGCCGCAGCAGCTTGCAGACACCCTGGTAGAGGCTCCCGCAGGCCAGCAGCCGGTTCTCTGAGTAGTCAATGATCAGCAGCTTGTTAACGTTGTTGGTGAGGGTGAGGATCTCACTGCAAGGCTGAACAATGAGGGGTGGGTAGCAGGACTTGTTGTCCTCCTCCGGGCCTGTCTTGTGAGCCACCAGGATGGTCAAGTTGCCTGAGAGCTTGTAAACCCGGTTGATGGCTCCAATGTAGACTGCCCCAGTGCCCTGGTGGACGGTCAGGTGGTTGAAAGTCCAGTCACGGTTCTCTGAGTGGAAGGTGTTGAACAGGGCAGTACTGGCTGCGTTCCGGGAAAGTGAGACCAAAAAGAGAAAAACCACAGCTGCTGACCAGCCATCGGAGTCCAGCATCCGAGGCCAGTTCTTCCTCTGATCCATCCTGGGGCAGGGAGAAGAGAAAGGGGAGGGTGAATTTCCAAGCTCCCTGTATGTGTCCCTTGTCCTGGCGAAGTTCTTCACATGGTTCTGGAGAGGGGGGAGAAAAATACACACAAAGCAAAGGATTAAATCCAGAGAGTGCCCTGTAGATACAATTCAAGAGAGACCTTTTAGTTATACAGTCCTTGAAATGAAGCAAGGACATCTCTAAGCCCAGCAAGCATTAAGCAGGGTTCCTAACTTATTGGAAAACCGGTCAGGCTCCATGTTTTGCCACTCAATTCTGCCGCTGTGCATTAATTTGTTATGTGGTTAAACTGTTTATAATGTGCTCGGGGCCGTGCGTTCACCGAGTGCAGGAGGAGATAATCAACCTCAGCCTGGGACAAAGATTCCACAGTTCATGCACCCAACGATCAATCTAAATCTTGGCTGAAGGCACTTTTCCTACCAGGTGTAGGACTGTAGGTGAGGGGTAGGAATTGTTTTTTGCTTATAAATCCTGCATAATTGTAATTAATGATGAAGGTTAAAGTTTCATGCAGACAAGTACAACCTGCATTTATACAACAAAGCTTTCCATGCTTATAACAGTGCCTCCTCTCTGCCTCTCACCACTGCAGAAGTCTAAGTACACTGCTGTCTTTGAGCCTGAAGGATCCCAAAGCAGCCTTTCCAAGGATAACTTCACCCACCACTGAAACGCAGCCACCTGCTTCTGGGATGGAGGGGTATCGTAGCTGAGTGAACAAATATTGACACAGGAGATTTGCACAAACTCCCTACACTTATGAAATTAATCCTGGGATCTTTAAAGCCTATGCAGAGTAGACAGGACTTTGGGGTGCAAGGTCTTGTCCAAAACAACCACTACATAGTAAACTGCATGTGTATCCTGGGCACTATGGGTGGAGGTCATAAATACAGAATCCCATGGAACAACAAAGGTCTTCTTTCATCTATATGGACACATAACTGAAGGCCTGCCTCCAATCAAAGAGCTCTGGCCAAAATCTGTTTGGGTGAGACGTGAAAGAAAGCAAGGGACCTTACATGGAAGATTCCTATTTGGAGAAAGCAGTTTATAATCTCTAAAATTTCCCTTCCCGTTACCAATACCATTAAAAGTGTTGCAGTCATCAGCTCAGTGCAAAAAATTCCCATGGCCTCAGGGAAAAGAGCTGGCTGGAAAGAGTATTCACATGAGAGTGGGATCAAGGGAAGAGGCAAGTGACAGGAGAGCCCTTCATTTCCAGGGCACTTTCTGGGAAGCAGCAACAAAACGTTGAGGCTACCACGCTTGATTTTCTGTTTCTTTATAAAATGCAAGTGGCAAGAGATGATGCAAGAATCCTTCCCATTCCCAGTGCGGTTACTCTACCTTGTGATTCATGGGCAAAATCCAGGTGACAAGGCAGAGGAGACAGATCACAGCAAGATCCCATGTATTTGGATAGTCACCTGCAGCTATCCAAGAATCTAGTCCTGCAGAGCTACTAACCGTGCATGTAGAACATCAGACTTTGAGTTGCTGAGGTTATTTGAAAGTCCACAAAAGCACCCACGCTCCAAGATCAGCCCTGCCCTAAAGCAGGTACTTGAGAAACTCCAGTCCGAACAGGATCTGTGATCAACGGGACCTGTGAAACCAACTCAGTGAGGCAGAGGAAGCAGAGTCGGGGAAGGAGGTGACACTTTGCAAGGTGGTATCTGTCCACCTACCCTGAAGCTGCCTCATCACTGCAGTATTCAGGCAGAGGCATTGGTGTTTCACCCTGCCCCACTGGCTGAGGGGTAAACTGAAGGAGGGGTAGAGGGAGGAAGGGAGAGGGATTCCAGCGGGATGGGGAAAGGTGAACTCAGGACTCCATCCTGGGGCAATTAGATGGGGAAGTTCTAAAGCAGAGAGGACACCATGATCTCCATCCTTCCTCCAAAACCAGCCAACCAAAGCTGTTAGAAAGTGAGAGTTCCCCAATCCACCTGTATCTGAGCAAGGAAAGTGCATGGAGAACCCTTCCTTGCATCAGTGGGATTGGTCACCATCTGCACAGAGGAAGGAGCACATGCCTCTTTGCCAAAGCTTGCTATCGCTGCTGGGATAGGCAGGGGCCATGAGCACAGAACCTGGGCTTGCACAAGCAAATATCCACTTGCTGCTAAAAGGGGCATGACAATCTAGGATCTCAGCCATTTTCATCCCCCATCACTCCTGCTTTCTAGAGATGGCATGAACTGCCTCTTCTCATCCTTCTGAATTTGGCCCACTCTCCTTCCTTCTACCGTGAGAGATTCACTGAAAATGGGAAACTGAAAACTTTCCCCAGCCCACTTGCGCACCTCTTGTTAAGTTTTGCAGCCCACTGTGAAGAAAAATTTTGCAATCCCCATTTTACCAGCAGGGAACCTAAAGCACAGAAGAGTTAAGGGATTTGACAAAGGCCACACAGTCAGACTGTGGCAGAGCCAGGAACAGAACCTAGCAATCCTAGCTCCTCTCTGTACCTAGATTGCTTGGAATTCTCCCAGCAGCAAAGTGCTTAGCTGCACTGAGCTTTTCTCCTCCTTCTCCCCTTGCACTCCCCTAGGGCTGAGACTCAACCTGACTGAGGTCAGTCTCTGGCTCTTTAGTGTCAGCAGGGCAGTGCCTGATTCACTCTGACGGACAGGAGCTGAGACGAACCATGCAACTCCCCCCACGCTGACTTTCCTTCCTTTGAGTCCTTTTGATCTGAATGCTGGTCATCAGCTGCTCAGCATCTGCCTGAAAAAGCACTGGTTGGGAGAGAGCATTCAGGACTTCCACCTATCCTCTGCTTTCCAAAGCTCTCATTGGCCGTGGAGAAGGGAAAGAGGTTTCTACTGTGCAGCTACTGCTGTCATAAGAGTAGCTGTGAGAAGGGAACAGTAGTGGGGTTGCTGCTGCCGGAACAGGGTGTGTTTGGCTGCATGTATAACTGAAGGATGAATCAACAGTAGCATGCCACATGGCGTGCCCTAGTGACACACTAGCCTCACCAGCTTCAGGATGTGGATTGGATTCTGATGAGCTCCCCCTGGAAATTCAGAAGTTTATCTTAATTTTCCAAACTACTTGAGCCTGCTAAGCAGGGCAGTTCATGCAAGGCGTCCAGGATTCTTGGTCATGCCAAAAGTGCTATGGCAACAACCTGTCTTGGCACCTCATCACTTCTGGCTCATTAGTGCTAATTAACTGTATTATGATAGAGCCTAAAAACCCTAGTCCAGGCTCTATACCCCGCCAGTGAAGGCACTGGACAGACGTAAGAAAGGGTATGTTTGCACTGCAACTGGAAGTGGCACTTACAGCTTGTGTGGACGTACCCGAGTTAGCATGGGTTACAACAGCAGTGAAGCCCAGCCCGTCCAACTCCACTGAGACCCTAGGCTCTTTGACAGCTAGCCTGTGCCAAAGTCCTTGGTGCTGTAGCTTCACTGCTACCGATGCTGGAGCAAGCCAGAGCAAAGCTAATGTGGCAACGACCGCATGTGCAGCAGACAGAGCCACCGACAACTCTGCCTGGAGAGTTTACAGTTTGAGTGTCCGACAGGAAGCAACAGATAAATGGGGGTGCGGATTGGTAGACTGAGGCAGCAATAGAGTGAGTACAGCTGTACAGAAAAGCAGAAGCCCCCTAACCAGCACTAGACAGAAGTGATCCCAGCAGAGGAGGCTCTAAGAGGGACTGAGAAGGGGATAAGGTGTCAGATGCTAACCGCTAGGGCATTACAGCAAGAAGGGGCAACTCGAGAGTCCTCGCTCCTTCCCTTTGTGCAGTGGTGTGGCTACAACATTGCCCAAAATAACTAGAAGTCCCATTTTCAAGCTGCCTTTTGAGTTGGGCGGAGCGGGTTGATTCCCAGCTCCCAGAGACCTACCCATGCTAGCTCTGCTCAAACTAGTGTGCGAAACATAGAGTGTAGCTGTGGTGGCAAGAGAAGAGGCTAGCTGCCCCAAATATGTGCCTTGGGCCTAGAGTGGGTACACCTATGGGGCAGCTAGCCCCTCCCAGTGGTCATGCTGCCAGGGCTACACTCTATTTTCAGCACTTTAGCTAGATCAAAGCTAGTGAAAGTATGTTTCCTTGAACTGGGAATCACTCCCCGCCCACCCCCCAGTGTAGACATGCCCAGAGTCACTTGGGAACCTCAGAGTATGTCTACCTGCAAAAACAAAAAACCCCACCCCCCTGCGGCAGCAAGTCTCAGAGCCAGGGTCAAAGGAGCTGGGCTTGCAGGGCTGTTGCTACAGGGCTAAAAAATAGCAGTGTAAACATCCTCACTCCAGCTCTGAAACCCAGTAAGTGGGGAGGGGTGTCCTCAGATCTGGGCTCATGCCCGACCAGGAACATCTACACTGCTGTTTTTAGCACTATAGCACGAGTCTGAGTCAGTAGACTCAGGGTCAGACTCGCAGCTGCAGGGGTTTTGTTTTTGCAGCATAGATGTGTCATAGACAGTGAGTGAGGAGGGCTCCGAAGTCCATCTGTCACTCCAGCAGAAGGAATGGAGGCTGGCTGTACAGACCATGTGCACTTGCCTCCCAAAAAGGGGGGGAGACTGCAGCCTAATCTCCCCTCGCCCTCATTTAGGCTGTTGAAGGGCAGCCCTAACTCCTCATCTGTCTCCCGCTCCTTCAGCAGCAGCTGATTTCTGAGGAGAACAAATGCAACCTTGAGCTGCAGAGATCATTCCACACCTCATCAACACTCTCACCCTCCAGACACTTGCCAACAAGACCATTTCAAAGCTGATGGGGTCTAGTCTGGGCCCGGGGGACAACAGTGGGGTGGGGCTGGAGTCATTCTGACATCCCTTCCCCCACTTCCCTAACACAAACACTCAGTCAGCTGTCAAGTGGAATTAGGAACCGTAAGGCTGGGATTTCCTTAGGAAACAGGGAGCTTGCCTTGGGAAAGCGCTGTGTGCGTGATGCAGGCTTACATCGGAGGGCGTTTCTTCCACCCTTCCGGGACCGCACAGAGAAACGGAGGGATTTTTTTTTTTAAAAAAAGCCTTTCTATTCCCCCCTCCCCCGCTTACATTATTTTCTCTGCTCTATACTGACCATTCACCCTCTTCCTCAGCCACAGGAGCCCAAGGGTGGGACACAGACCCTTAAAAATGAGACCAGAGGAGTCCTTATACTTCTATAGTGCCTTTTGTGCCTATGAGTCTAAAAGTTCTACACACATGCCACACCTCCTTATTCATGCTGAGGTAGCTCGTAGAGGCTCCACTGCAAGTCCCTCCTGCAAAGAGCTTGCAATCGAAATAGACATGTCCCAGGGTAGCAAAAAGGAAGCAGCAAAGAATCCTGTGGCACCTTATAGACTAACAGACGTTTTGGAGCATGATGTATACTTCCTCAGATGTATTCACCCACGAAAGCTCATGCCCCAAAACGTCTGTTAGTCTATAAGGTGCCACAGGATTCTTTGCTGCTTTTACAGATCCAGACTAACACGGCTACCCCTCTGATACTCAAAAAGGAAGCATAATTTCTATTTTACAGATGGTGATGTGAGGCATAAAGAGGGAGCTTTTCAAAAGCACCAACTCCCACTGACTTTGATTGCCTTTTGCAAATCTTCCCCAGAGAGATTATGTGGCTTGTCCACGGTCACACAGGGAGCCTGGGGCAGACAGGAATTAAAGCCAGATCTCCTGAGTCTTATCCCAGTGCCTTAGTCACAAGGCTACCCTTCTACCTGGGAACAGAAGAAAATAGGACTGGCATATAAGATGGGAGGGAAATTCTGGCCAATGATACCAGGGAAAAAAAGTCTCCTTTCATGAAAAGAACCATATGTTCTTTAAATAATCATACAGAATATAGTTTTTAAGCTCTTCTCCAAAAGGCAAATACTTATCTGATGATGGGACAAAGGCATAGATTAGCTACTGGGTTTTTCATCATCAGCGTCACCTTGCCATGCTCAGAGCAAGTCTAACTGGCATGGTGATTAGGACTCTGGCTGCTGAGGCTTACAGCACCTGTCCTGCTGGTGGTGGCATTGGTAGAGCTGAACAGCTGGAAATTTTAACCCCAAAAATTCTAGTGCAGACAAGGCTGTGCAGAAAACTGCGTGGAAATCAATGTAGCTTCCACACGGAAGGATGAAGAGCTGAGTCAGCTGCGCTGGGACCTGATTGCACCTGTTGTGCCAGGGAGTCCAAGTATTTCAAACCTGATGTTTTAAGCCACCTCTCAGGCTAAAAGGACCAGCAGAATGGGCCAAATGCACAATGCAGGATTTACTGCTTTAATACAATCATAATCTTTCAAAAAAGCCTCAGTGTCATCACCCCATATTTCTGATGCAAATTGTTTCACAAGAGCAACAGATAGGAACACCATGTTTGTGATGGCTGGAGGTAATTTGGGGTGTAAAAGAAGAGGGGTCTGAGAGCTGTAATCTTTCAGGTACTGTCCAGATCCACCAGGGAATAAACAACTGATCCAGATGGCAGAGGAGGAAGGTCTATTTGGGTAGAGCACTGCACTGGGACTCAGGAGACCTGTGTTCACAGTCCAGCTCTGCCAAAGACTCCGTGGGTGACTCTGGGTAAACCACTTATTCTGTGCCTCAGTTCCCAATCGGAAAACCAGAGGTGATACTTCCTCACTGCACAGAAGTGTTATGAGGATAACATCTGGTAATAATTAGGAGATGCTCTCAGATCCTATGGGAATGAGGGCCACATAAGGACCTAGAAGGCAGATTTCAAGAGGAAGATCTAACTGTATTAGCAAATTACCCACCAGGAGACATCTTGGGAAGGAATCACATCTATACTTGACTGCTGGAAGAACCAGCTCCCCATTATTCCTTTACACATTGCTTTGGTGTCTTGGTGCAGGTCCCTTTCCCAAAACAAAACAACCTGCGGGATCCAGCAAAATGACTCTGAAACGAGCACTGTAATTCAGTGCACATAACCCAGGTACTAACTGGCAATGAAGTGATGCTGGAAGTGAAGTGCCAACCAATGCTAATGGGTAAGGACAGTGACACACACAGCTGTGTTGGATGGGTCTGCTTGGCAAGCAAGGTCTACATTCCAAAGTGGGTTTCACCCTCTTTTTGAACATCCCCGTTAATTTACCAGGCTAAGATTCTGGCTGTACCATCCATTGTCTAAACACCTCCCATTCAGCAGTGCAGGCTTGAGCCATTTGGAGCAGCTCAGGACTTACTGGGGGATAGATCAGAGTGCTCACGGGGAAGAAAAGGCAGAAATAGGGGTGCATTGAGATCCAGCACACAGGCACATCACCAAGGTAGCAAGAGGAAGCCCTAGGGCACTAGCAGCAAAGCCTAGAGTGCACTTTGCAATGGTTGGGAATAACTCTTCTAAGGGCTCCAGCACAGAATGTTTTGCATTTCACCAAGGCCCTTATTCGGCCTTTGCAAAGTTGGACAAGTGTCCTTATCCCATTTTACAGAGGGAGAAAAAGGTACAGAGAAAAACTTGCCCAGAGTTGCAAAAATCAATGATAGAAAAGGGGATAAAAACCTGGTGTCCTACCTCTTTAGTTTGCTCCTTTATACACTAGACCAATGCTCAGGATTGGCGCCAGTGTTTTTGGCGCCCTAGGCGCATGATCATTTCCCTGCCCCGCGCGCTGCTCCAGTGGACCTGCTGCAGGCGTTCCTGCGGAGGGTCTGCTGATCCCGTGGCTCCGGTGGAGCTGCCGCAGGCGTGCCTGCGGGAGGTCCACTGGAGCCGCAGGACCAGCGGACCCTCCGCAGGAACGCCTGCGGCAGGTCAATCGGAGCCGCCTGCTTCCCCACTGGCAAAATGCCGCCCCCAGTAATCCTGGCACCCTAGGCGATTGTCTAGGTCACCTAAATGGAAGCGCCGGCCCTGCCAATGCTGCTTCCAAACCAGAGCTGGGATTTGGAAAGAGGAAACATTTTCAAGCTGTCTAAATGGTGTATGTCAATGTCTAACTGGCTAATTCAAAGCACATCTTAGGAGATTTGATACTGCCCATTACTGTAGCAATCTAGGTGGCTAGGAATGGAATAGCAGCTCAGTTTGGAGAAATGGCCCAAAGTGCATAATTCTCCATCCCTTACAAATCTGAGGACAGAACGACGGCAGCAGCCAATCTTATCACACTATCCCAGTGCAAGATGTTCTTGTCTCCAGCTTAGCATTTCAGGCTTTGGTTTATTGAATTACCCTCAGGAGAAAGAGTGCATTTCACAGTCTGTGGTAAAACTGCCTGTTCCGTTAGTCAGCAGTGCTAAGTCTTTGCTACTTTGGGTGTTTGGCATCAGTGTCAGACTACAACAAATGCAGTTAAAACAGTGCAGTTCCCCTAGTATAGGCGCTCTGTATTGGTGTGAATTGTAATTTGCACTAAGGCAGCATGGGGTGAGGTGTAGTCATGTAAACCACCGTTTAACAGCGCAAGGTGTCTACACCAAGGCTTTGCACTGGTACAGTTACACTGATGCAAGAGAAACCATCATTAGGCAAGGCCTTAGAAACCACGGACTGAATTCCTCTGTCTCTCATATGTGGTTTCCCCCACTTCAGAGCAAGAGACCTTGCACTACTATTGCCTGTGCTATGAATAAAGACAGGACTTTACTCTCCAAAGCTCCCCAATTCAACACCTCTCACTCGCAGGCAAATGAAGATTTGATTGACTCTGATATTGTTTTCAGTATTTAAATTGCTGACGCTCCCAAAAACGTACCACTCACAAGCAAGTGTCACCGAACGGACAGCTTCTCTTTCAGCTTGCTAACCTTTGGAAGAGAGACAGGTGTTTTTGAAAGGTAAATAAGCCACTCAATCCCTGAACAGCCATCTCTAATCTCATTGTTAGCGATAAAACAGGGCAGAGGTAGCTGAACTAGAAGCCTGTAATTGCCCTAAGTGATACTTCCCTGAAACGCTCACTTCGTATTTGTGGTCTCTTAATTTTTACCTCTGGTTGTGGCGATCTGAGGTCTCTCTCCAAGTGAAACTGTGGCTCACGATATTGTAAGGAAGGCTCTGGCAGAAGAGGAGTCACTCTGCATTGAACTTGAATGTGAGAGTGGAAACAGAACAGAGCCAGCAGCCAGAGTTGCCAGCTAACCTTTCAGATCAGCCTCACTTGCACATTTCCTCTCATTAAATTTTCCAAGCAAATGTTTTTTTAAAACTCTCCCTTTTCTGGCTAGGGAACATTTCAAAAGGGCAGAATCAAGCGGCTCCCGAGTCTCTGCTCTGAGGAAGGCTCTCCACGCTGCTAACTGCTCTTCAGGCACACAAGAGTTGCTGATAACCTGCAGTAAACACTGATGACCTGATCGCAAGCACCACACTTTCCGGGCAGCTTTCTTCTTGGATAAAATGACAGCATAGCCTGAAAAGACACATTGAGCAGCCTGCATGTGAAATTAGCAACAGAGTTGCAGGCTAGGAATGTCCTGCCTTGTTGTTTTAGGCGGAAGGAAATACCAGGAAACTGGACACAGGGGAGGAACAAAGGAAAACATTTACACAGATTCCGGATGTGCAGGTACAAGGATCCCACTGAGCAACAGCCAGGGCAGGTTGCTGAATAACTCCAGTTTGCTCAGTTTAACGTGTAAGAAAGAATCGCCCCCCTGTCCCATATGTACCCCCTATGTACCAAGTGAACCACTGAATTGTGACATCTCAGAACCCAATACGCCCTAGCCAGAACAGGGTTACTAGCTAGGACAGTGCATGTCAGAAGGGAACTCTGGTCATTGCTGTATAGAGAAGATTTCTCATAAATGATGGTCTCAAAGGCCAAATTAGATCTCTTTCCCCCCCCCACCCCCCACTAAACACAACTCAATCAAAAAACACTTCTCTCTACCCCATACCAAGGCAAAGGGGTTTTCCATGGCAGAGAGCACAAACTGATGGAAATTTAGAAAGCAAAGGAAGAATTTCACTGGATTGGAACAGGCCATAAGAAATTCTTGCTTAAGCAAACTCCATTACCTCCTTCCCCCTTACTAACCACAGGTGCTCTTGTGAACCTCACTCTCCCAGAAGGAGCGCAGAGGAGGATAAACATTTATCTAGGGAACAAATGCATATTAAATCAATATTGTTTAAGTAACCAAGGAACCAGGGCTGCGCTTGTCCAAGGAGGGAGTTTGGCAGCTAAATTCCATTGATGTGCAATGGGAGTTGTGTGCCTAAGTCCCCGAGGCCTTGTCTACACTAGCAAATTAGATTGGTCCAACTACGTCACTCAGGCATTTGAAAAATCCACATCTGAGTGATGCAGTTAAACCAATCTAATCCCTGGTGTGGACAGTGCTAGATTAACAGGAGAATTCTCCTGCCAACCCAGTTACTGTCTCTCGGGGAAGTGGAGTACGGTGCTGTGTTTGTTTTCAGTATAGACAAGCCTATGAAAAAAAGGATATGTGAGAGCTCACACATGGTAAAATCCTAGCAAAAAGAGAAGGCAGTTGGTTATTCTCATATGTGCCAGGAGGTTGCGGTGAAGAGTAGGAGTAAGCTTAGGGTTTCCTTTTATCTGCTAACTCATACTCAAACTACAAACTGTCTTGTTTTCATTAGGAGTTACCTCAAATTAACACACTTTTTCCCCTAGTGAGATGCACCTTCAGGCTACTTTGGAAACCCTGCTCAAGGTGTCTAAAACCTGACAGCCACCAATCAGAGAGGGAAGGGGACCACATTCTCCCAATCATCACTTTATTGTCAACATATGAGAGCTGGTGAGAAATTTTGATGAAATGTTTGTCAAAAAAGAAAAAGCCTTTTTGTCAAAGCTCAAGTGTTTTCCAAAAACACATTGATTTTGATGAAAAAGGATGTAGAGAGAGAAAGAGCGTGGATGAAAATCTAGCCTTTTTGATCAGAAAATGCACTATGCAGAACAAGGCTGGAAAATAACAGTTCCATGATGCACTATGTTTCATGGTTTAGAAATGTATTTTTGTTCCTTGTTGCAAGGAAAGCAATTTTGTTTCATAGAACCCTTTGACAAGTTTGGTTTGCATTACAATCAGGAACGAAAACAAATGTCAACGTTTTTTGTAAACCAGAATTTTCGTGGTCTGGCCAAGTCTATGCTGTGCCTTATTTTGCAAAGTGCCTTTCACAACAACTACATTCTGAATGGGTTTTGCAAAGCTACCATGAATATTAACCCAGAAAGGGAAATATTAAAGAGAAGGAGGTGCACTTTCAGGGGAGATTTAAAGAGCATCGGTGTACAAGGAGGTTATCCCTGAGGCCTGACATCACAGAAAGTGGATCCGGCACCAGAGATGATGAGATTGTGAGAGGGCACAGACAGGGGGCCTGTGTGGCGTGCAGTAGAGATAAGACGGGCTTTGTGGCACAGAGAGCTTCAAAACCCAAAGAGGGCAATTTTCAGTTCAATCGGGAGCCAGTGGAGAGGTCTGAGGCCAGCTATTCAAAGCTGGAAGAGTTAAACACTGAGTTAGATGCTCCTATGGGGAAAACGGGCGTGCTTGGGGGAGTGTAACTCAGATCCTTAATACTATTTGATGCCTTTTTTGTTTCTGTGAGCAGGGTATAATTTAATCTAAAATGTGACCTTAAAAGCAATCTGGGATCCACTTGGCAATACAAGGTGAAAGGGAGAGTAAATTCAGGAACACAATATAAACCCAGGCAGCTGAAAGGCCTCACTTAGACTGAAAGGAGTTATCTGGTATTTAAATAATTATTAGATTGGAGGCATAATCATGGGTCTGAGCTGATTTTTTTTTTCCCCACTGTCATCCTAATGGAGACTATAATATTATTATTCAAATGCCCATGGTTCTCATTGAGGGGGGAAGGAAAAAAAGGGCTCATTTAATCTCCATGTGACAGGGCTGCAGGAGGCACGATTAGTCATTTTTCTTATTTCAGCTGTCACTCACTCCCAGACGCTGCAGATTGTCATTAGTGTTATTTTATGCACGCGATAAAAAAGGGAAAATTAAAACAGAAATAAAGGAGAATTTTCTGCAGGAAGTGCCAGGACCAAAGGAACAATTTAGATGTCGCCAGTGCAGCAGCTGCGTTCACTTCATTAAGACAGAATCTTTTTTAAAAGGGTACAGTTAGCCATATAGGGTTAATGTATGCATGAATCCCCCTTTTCCCCCTTGTAGAGACTGGCTGTGCTCAGCTTTCATTTAGCCCTCCAGCTCCCTGGCTGACCCCATGGCCAGTGTATTTGGAAAGGCATGTAGGATTTTGCACTGCCTCAAATCGGTCATTTACACGTGGGCATTGCAGAGACAGCACACTATGAATTGTGATTTGGTAGCGTTTTTTACATTCATTGAACTAGGATTCCCCATTCACTTATATGGGGTCCAATTCACCACTGTCCTGCACTTTGTGTCGTCATTTACACCAGTGCATTTTGCATAGACTTCACAGTGACTAGTGTAAATGACTGTGCCAGTGGAAAGCCAAAGACAGCAGGCCTGCCACCTTTTGTGCTTTAGGCCAAGGGAGTGAGATTTACGCTCAGATCCCCATAGCAAGTCCACACTCTGATATCCAGCTCTCTTTATGAGTACCTTGGGAATGTGGGATCTGGGAGCACACAAATCCAAGCACAACATTTTGCCCGGGCAGGGAAAGGGGTAGATATTGGGGACGTAAAACCTGCTCTGAAAGACTCTCCCAATCCCCCTGCTACTGACCCTTCTTCCTTCTCTGGAACCAAACTCAGAACACTCGTGAAGCATGTGACTACATTTCCCCTACTTCTGACTGGGACCAGCATTGCTGAAATACCAGAAGGAAGAAACAGTCATACACGCAGGTGTCCAACACCTCACATGAAGGTTTGCTCTGGCTAGTTTTCCAGGCCAGCTCTTACAATACATCTTAATCCTGACCCTAAACGCCCCTTGATAATCCAACCCCAAACAGGTTTGCAAGTATCTGGACTCTCAGCCTTGCCAATTGCTCCAAACTGTCTTTCTGATCCCTGTTGGCTTCTGGCTGAAAGTCAAAACAAAGTCCCCCTGTTCCAGAAAGAAAGTTAAATAGAAAGCCTCATTCCATTTTTGACTCATCACTGTCTCACAATGACATCACATAACACAAAGGGACACTGCACCACATTCAGCTGAATGCATGCTTGCTATCTGGATGAATCCTGGCAGTTACTCTGTCATTACCTTGAGCAGATGAAAGAGGGGCAGACAGAGGAGAGATCCATTTAGCTGCAACTCAACTGGCTGTGGGAATCTCTTTGGACCTGTCATTCAATACAAGATAACCCTTTCTGGGGCTTTTTGTCAATTTCAGTTACCCTTTATTCAACTCCCACATTATCTTAGCACCATGAAGTCCTGAAAACAAGGCTGTAATTGAAAACAGGGCACATAAGGTTGGCCCTCATTCCCTCCCATGCCAGCTATTCCCAGGACTTCCCCTTTCAGACCTGCCTGTTACATCCTCTTCCTCTCCCTTCAGAGAGGAGGAGAGAGGCTCAGCCTTGTTATCGTTGATGAACTGGAGTGAATGAGATCCATCTGGTCAGGGTGCCTGGATGAGTCAGTAGAGTAGCTCTGCACTTCTGCAGGACTCTTGATGCTTCTGCCCTCTTGTTGGGGAAGACAGAGGATGTTGTAGACTGCAGAAGTATCTACCATCATACAGCACACAGGACCTGAACTTCCTGCCACATTCACCTGGACAGAAGTCCACAAAAAGACAAGCAGCTGGGAGAAGTAAGGCACAGAATTTAAATACTGACCAGCTTCTAACCTGTACAGAGATAGGTTTCCATCATCTAACTTCTCTATACATTTTTCTCAGTTTGTCCCAATGTACTGCTATCAAGGCCTGGGAACCACACAGAGTCTTGAGAGATGCTTAGCAGAAAAATTAAAACCCTTCTCATGTTTATCTTTTTCTCTTAACACCATGAAAGGCTGGAGTTGTCCTTCTGACTTAAGCCTCTTCAGAAATTTAAGTGAGTTTGGGGAGCAGGTTTGGCTACAGTTACCCTCTGCTGAGCACTTCCTAGTCTGCTGGCTGATTCTGCCCCGCGTGCTGTGTACAATCATACTAAGATTCATTATCATGAGGCTAGAAGCAAGGAGTTATGCTCGCTCACCCTGCTGACCTTCTCCATATGTCACCAGCATGTCAGAAATTCCCCAGTATTCCCTTTATGGTAAAAAGGGTCATCAAAAGGGCAGGCCGTACAAGCTACATGGTATAAACTAAAATACAAGGACCATCAATTTAAAGCAGTCTCATCGCTTTACCATCCTGACCTCTTTTGTGTGTGTTGATTCCAGTTCAATATACAGCAATCTGAGGGGATGACTGGGAAGAGGGGCAGATAAAGAGTTTATCTGTTTAATAAATACTCTATTCTGGAATAAGTGAGAGCCTGGGTGCATCTCTCTCTACAGAACAGATGCCCTGATCGGAGGGCTTCCCAGGCCTATCAGGGAAGACCGTATGGTCTAATAGATGGGGCACTGGATTGAGATTCAGGAGACCTGGATTCTGCATCTGATTCTGCCACTGATCCTTTGTTTAACCTTGGGAAAGCCAATCCATCTCTGTGCATCTGTTGCCCCTCTCACTTTTTAATCCATCTTGTGTATTTAGATTGCAAGTTCTTTGGGGCAGGGACACTTTCTCACTCTGTTTGTACAGTGCCTTGCACAATGGGGCCTCTCACTACTCTAAGGATACATCTATACTTGGAACTGGAGGTGTAAATTCCAGCTCAAGGAAGCACACACACACTGGCTCTGATCAAGATAAAAACAGCAGTGGAGCTGGAGTGGCGTGTACTGCAGGACTAGCTCGCTGCTCAAATATCTTAGTGTCCTGGATGGGATCATACTTGGGGAGGCTAGCTCCTTCTTTGGCGTATAATGCTGCAGGTGCACACCTCTTATTATGCTTTTCTTGATCAGAGCTACTACAGGTATGACTCCTCGAGCTGGAATTTGTACCTCCAGCTTCAAGAGTAAACACATCCTAACTTAAAAAATAAATACCAGTTGTCATTCCAGAAAATATTGCCCCCAAAGTCTAGGAACCCGACTGTTCCCAATTAGAACTTTTCTGCATTCTATCTACAGAGCAGATATGCCCATTAGGGAAGGGCCCTTGGCTACCTCCACCTGCCACACAAACTTGAGAACATTTCCAGAAGCAAATGGGAGGGCGGGGAGGTAAGAGAACTTTCCTAGACATTCCAAAAGGCTCAGTTAAGCTTTTCTCCAGAGGTTTCCCATCCAGAACCTGAACAGCAGGGGCCAGAAACTTAGCTAAAAGCCCATTCTTGCAAGACAGCCATCAAGAAGTTCAGAGAGCTTGGATCAGCACTGGAACTTTTGGGAGCTTTTCAGAGAATAAACCTGGAGTGACATCCTGGTCCCATCAAAGTCAATGGCATAACTCTCATGCCATCAACTTCAATGGTGCCAGGATTTCATCCTTGATCTCTGAAGCATCAGAATTTCACCAAATCTTAATTTTGTAACTGGTTCCGACCCACCTCTACACCCCTGGACTTGGGGAAGTTTCCATTCTAGATCTGAACTTTGTGGCTTTGCCCTCATCTTTAGGTATAACTGCAGTGATTAAAATATTGAATCCTGGTCTGCAGACTCCACACAATTGTTAGGTTGAGCTCCACTCTCATACAGCACAGTATCTATGTACTCTACCGCTCAGAAACATTACTTGGCGTCCGCAAGAGTGTGTTCAGCTGGTTTCCACCAGTAGCGAAAGCCCCAATACATTGGACGAAGGTTTCTTCTCCGAAGCCAAAATGCTGAAGTTTTCTAGGGACGTGTGAAGGTAAAATTCTGCACACTATGAGGAAAGGATATTCCCATGTAGAAAGTGTCCCATGACAGACAGAAAATGGTCCAGGGCTTCTTTCAGTGGATCAATACTAGCAGAGCCGGCTCCAGGGTTTTTGCCGCCCCAAGCAGCAAAAAGAAAAAAAAGTCATGAACGCAATCTGCAATTCTACCATTACCGCTTCAGTCTTCGGTGGCAATTCGGCGGCTTGTTCTTCACTCCGAGAGGAAGTGAGGGACCCTGCTGCCAAAGACCAGGACATTCTGCCCCTAGCAGCTGCTTGCTGGGTTGGTGCCTGGAGCCGGCCCTGAATACTAGTAACCCACACAACATGTGGTCTGAGTGCAGAGTTGTAATTCAACAACATATAATGCCTAGCTCTAATACAGCACTTCTCATCAATGATTTCAAAGCACTTTACAAAGGAGGTTGGTCTCATTATCCCCATTTTACAGATGAGAAAACTAAAGCACAGTGGCAGTGCTGTGAACAGAGCCCATGTCCCACTCCAGTGCTCAAAGCCTTAAATCATTTCATCCAGACTAACTGCAGGATGCTCTTGTATTTTGGTCTCCCCAAATTTCATCATCAGCATCAAGAAAACGTCAAGTTCAAGGTTTTTTTTTTTAAATCCAGATATTGTTTTCACAGTTTAAGAGTCAGTCAGTCCAATGGCGTACTTCAGAATTCGATGCAAACTAAAATTACACAGCATGATATGATCTGAAATCATTGTGATATTGCAAGATAAAGGTAATTATTAGGACACCTACAACTATTTGTCTGGGCATTTTTTTATTGTTAAAGAAAAAGAAACAACAAATAAAAGTACTTATAAGTAATTAAACTAAAAAGAGGCCTGACGACCTCCCACATGCTGGGCCCTGAATGGTTAATTATCATGCTGCCAGAACAGTTCATGAGTCTTTGTTTCATTCATGAAGAGGAGGGACTGAGTGCAGATAACAGCCAGGCACAACGAGATGAGGAGCTTTGGTTGAGTCCCATACACAGCTTTGCCAGTGTGCCTCTGTCCCCACCTGAAGATTCTCCTGCTAGCCCGACTCTGAAGAGAGGAATCCAGTTGCACCTTTACACACTACAGTTTCAAAGAGAAACACCCACAGGGCTAGCTGTGAATCCAGACAGCTCCTAGTAACAATAGAGGCTATCAAAAACTGTATTTTCCAAGTTGCAGTAGCATGGTGGTGCCTATGCTAAGGAGAGGAAGATACAGCAGTGACTGCATCACGGAGGTTTGTTTATTGAATGGCGCTGGTAGCAGTTAACTCTTCGAATAGCTTGCTAAAAACACTCCATATGCCTCGTTTTCTTATTTCACTGCCCATGGAAGGTCTCCCTGCAAATCTCGCTTACATTTCACTAAGACAGCCATCAGCACAACATCCTTAGAGCTAACTCTAGCAGCCAAAATCAATAATTATTGGTAACCCTAACGGCCACATACCCACTGCCCTCCCTCTTCCTCACGGCTGCTTATTCATGAGGATGGTATTTTGCAGGCTAGTTCACAGGTCTTGGGGAAAGAGGTAGCAGGGCAAAGTACAGTATTGTGACTATTGCTTCCTCCAGAACTGAGGTGGGATGGAGGAGGGGAGAACGAAACCCAGCTGTGAAAAGGCATTTCCTCGATAACAAACATAATTGCATGAATTATGTACAAAATGCACTCAGATTGTCCGGACTCAGATATTGTTTATGCAACAAATGTACCGGATGAGCCTTCTTTCCCCCCCTCCCTTTCCATATCTCTCTCCCACGCACACACCAGCCTGTCTGGGATAAAGGGAAGCAGAAAAACCAATGAGAAGGACATTGGGCAAGTCCCTTCCTAGCAGTTATGATGGCATGTTTCCTTTCTAGGCAGCATGGTTTAGTGATCTGAACAGGGGACTGGGCAGCAGGAGCCTGGTTCTATTCCTTACTGCTGCTGTGCCTGGCTTGTGTTGTCTTGGGCAAGTCACTTCCCCCACTCCAATCTTTGTGCCTTAGTTTTCATGTCTGTAAAATGGGCATAATGCTTTCCTCACTGGGGATTGGGGATCTCTGAGGTTTAGTTGATCAAAATGCTCTGAAATCATCAGGGGAGAGGTTCTACATGCAAGCAAGACAGCATGGCTTCCTAGTTAGGGCACTGGAGTAAGAGTCAGAAAACTTGGTTTGGTAATCCAGGCCATGCCACTGACTCTGTGTGACCTTGGACAAGTTGCACTCATGTGTCTAGCACAATGGGGCCTCTAGGCACTATTATAATACAAATGAACATGGACACAGTTAACTCTATGAATTGCAGCTCAATGATGCTGTCACAGCTGTGGTGTGCAATGGCACAGGAGGTATTCCATGCTAGGGATAAATTCCTGACCAAAATGAAGTCAATGGCAAAATTTCCACTGATTTCAATGAAGCCAGGATTTTACCTTAAATCCCATTTAAGGATCTAAAGCAGAATCCCAGCTCTGGCTGCAACATATGAACTGTATCCAGCTGTTCATCTCAGCTGGAAACACTCTCTAAATTTAAGTACCAACCAACCCAAAAAGAGAACCAGCAAAATTCACCACCACCCTAGAACACCTGGGTAGCAGAAACAAGATACCTTTCCTTCTCATTGCACTGTTACCCAGCACCTGTTATCTTGTTGAATACAGCTGGCAGCTATTCAGCTTTAAACTTACTGCTGCAAAACAGCTTCTAAATTACTCAAGATCAGTGGGGAAGGGGCTGGGAAGAGAGGAAAGATGGCTTTATTCACCATACAACCATTTAGCACAAAATCCAGTGCAGACTCTGCAGTTTTTTCTTATTGCCTTGAAAAAGGAAAAAGGATACACAATTTGGCCATTTTTTTTCAACCTTAAAAATGTTTCATTCAAGTTTTGGGAAGGGGAAGTGGGTTACTTCATCCAAACCCGAGAAAATGACTCAGTTGCTTTGAATGATGTCACACCTCTACCTAGGTGCTTATAGCACCTCATAGTCATTAATGGATTTTATCCACACCAACCCAGTGTGAGGTAGGATTTTATAGATGGGGAACTGAGTCACATCAGATTAAGTGACTTGACCAAGGTTACATAGTATGTCAGAGGCAAAGTGGAGAACTAGCCTCTTGTCTCCAGAGTCCCAGTCCGGTGCTCTATCCATTAGATGACCTCACATTGCCCCATGGTACACCACGGGAGAGGATCAGAGAGTGGCCTTGGAACTGGAGGAGGAAAATGGGTGTTCTCTTCTCTGGACCACTCCAAGATTACTGTAGGCAGCTAAGAAATCCCAGTTCCAAATTAAAATGGGTCCCCAACCATATCTAACTAAAAAACCCAAGCCTGAAAGCCTTTGGCCGTGCCAACCAGCACAGCATTGTGGTGTTTATTATCCTGAATATTCCCCATGGCAGCTAGATGTATTTACACTGGAGCCACAGTGCTGTTACCTAGATAAACAAGGAAATTGTACATTTATTAAAATTAGGTTTTGAAATGCTGAATCCCCAGCTGTCCGGCTATAGAGTTCACTCAGCCAGTAGCACTGAAATTGTTAAGCACATGCAACTGCATGTTTGTGCACAGTGCAAATCCCTGTTTGGAAGGTGCCCTGTGGTAACAGGATACATAGCTCCATTTCAGGTGGGCAAGTATCTTTTCAGCATCTGAAATAAGCACTGAGCAGCATCTACTGAAATATAGCCCCTGAAAATAGCCATCCCTGCTCTAGTTCTTATCATTCTGGGGAAGGGAAGGGATAACTTAGCCATAAATGTGGCAGGGGAGGAGCAAAAGTGCATGTAAGCACTCAAATGGAACATGTTTTGTGGTTAGCATGGGGTCAGGCCGCCTGGGTGTTATATTCCAGTTCTGCTGCATTTGACTTTCCCCACTCCACTCCAGTATAAAAAATGTGTTTCTTCCAGCCTCTAAGCACACATTAGTGGACATTCCAGTAGATTGCCAGATTCCTCCCTATTGGTCTCTGTTGGTTTCAGTAGCCCCAGGACCGAAGAGATCCAGTAGGCCAAGCTACTTGTTTCCAAAATCTAGTCATCAATTAGAATACTAGGATTTCCACTAAGGAATTACTACTGTTTATTTCTGTAGTGCCACTGGTGTGCATGGCATCTGATAGATAGTAAGGGAGATGCAAGTGTTAGAAGCCCTTAAGTTAACAGCCAAACTAAATTGCCTATACCAGTACAGAACATCTCACGCCACTGGAGAGTCCTTTAGTGTGCAACAAACCTGCCTGGCTTGTGCATAACCTTTAGTGGACATTTCAGGCCATGAAGTGTAACCAACTTTAGGGGAGTGACTTCGCCTCTCTGGGCCTCCATTTACCCATCTGTTTAAGTCTCAAACACCCTAATGAGGCAGTTTATTAGTGTTTATGGAGAGCTTTGAGATGCTCTGATGCTGGGGAAATATAGTGCATTGGTATGAACATGACAGCTCCTTCCTAGTTTGCTGCAGAGAGTGACAACTGGCAGCTGTTGGAGAATTCAGAGCAAATGGGACAGAGGTTGAAAATCCTCTTCAGGTCTCCAGTGGCTTCTCAGCTTAACACTAACTCCTGCCAGTGGGGCTCAGGCACTGACAGGTGGAGTCCTTCCAGACATTGTAACTTGCACCCTTTGAGCTCAGGCTAAGAGGAGAGTGACAGCTGAAGAGCCCCTGAGTCTAGTTTATTCTCAGCACCTTCCCAAGGAAGTAGAGGAGCAGGCAATGTTTCCCACAATGAAGAGCACATTAGCATCCCTCCAGCAGGATTCTAATATAGATTTCTACCCGGGAAAGTGGCTTCTTATTCAGCTGCTCCCCGCTCCTCCACCCTGCTTTTCAATTTCAGAGCACTGGCAGATCACTGATTAATTCAAGCTTATTTAATAACCCTTCTGTTTAGATGAAACAAGCTGTCTTGTTTTTTTTATTTTTAACACTGATTCTTGTTTCTTTGCTAAGGATTTTACTGTCATTTAGAAACTTTTCCCTCTCCAACCAAGCTGATAACAAGATGGAGAAAGCAGCTGCTTAGGCCTGTGCATGACAATGATCAGAGGTAGCACACAGGAGGTAGGGAAGTAACTAAGGACGACTGGATGGCATGGTGCGGTTCTGAGGGCCCCAAAGCCTGCCCAGGGTAGAGTGAATGACTCATCTCTTATCAATTATGGTAGTGTCCAGCAGGCTAATTGAGATCCAGGCACTGTACAAAACACAGTGAAAAACAGTTCCAGATCGAGACAGCTTACAAACCAAACGGACAAAATAGAGGGAGCGTGAAGAAACAGAGGCACAGAACAGCAAAGCAACTTGCCTAAGCAGAAGAGGTAAGAATGGAGCCCAGGGTCTCCCGTCTCCTTGTCCAGTGTTTTGTTTGCTAGCCCATAGTGCTACTACCTTTCCCGCAAGCATCTTTCATGACGCTCTTGCTTTACGGATGAGAGAAGCTCCTCATAAAAACCTGCAAAGCCATTGCACTCCCTCTTTAAAACTCACCCGTGCCGTGATGCTTAACAAACATTTGGCAATGGCTAGACAGTGACATCTCGTGACTGCTGCTTATTAGACCAAATACACTTTTTTCACTCTTATGCTGTCTCCCCTCAATCTGCATATTGTATATTGGTTGTATCCACCTGCTGTCTCTCAATGTGCTCAGACCGCAGGCGCTTTGGGGAAGGGACTGCTGTTTGGGTGTCTACAGTGCCTCACAAAATGGGCTTCCGACCCCCAACTGGGGCCTCTTGGCACTGCTGACAATACATCCAACAAAATCTTGACTCACTTGGGAAACAAGTTTAGAAGTCTCAGCTGTCTCCGGCCTGTTTCAAATTCAAAGCTGCACTTGTCTGTAGAGCAACTGAGTAATTTCCTTCCTACATCCAGACTATACTGGACAAGATCCAGCGGCGCCTGTAATGCAGAATATTCACCCAGGACTTGTAGGACCATATTTCACAGGGAAACAGCAAAATGTGCGCATTTCCAAAATGCCTAGAGCTCCCCTCCCCCTCTGTTCCATCAGAATAATCCTCCTTTGGACCCACTCACAACAGTCTTCTTTCAGTGAATGCAACCAGCACCATATGGCCCTCAGTTAATTTCATTCTCTCTGCACTGCCAGTAGAGTGCTTTGAAAGGCCACGGTACACACCAGTGCCAGCAGTCCAGATTGGATGTGCATTACTTTGCATTTATCAATACTGAACTTCATCATGATCTGCCATTTTGTTGCCCAGTCACCCAGTTTTGTGAGATCCCTTTGTAACTCTTCACAGCCAGATTTGGGTTGAACTATCTTGAATAATTTGGTATTGTCTGCAAAGTTTGCCACCTCAATGGTTTACCCCTTTCTCCAGATCAGTTATGAAAATGGTGAACAGCACTAGTTCAGATCCTTGGGGAACCCCACTATGTAACTCGCTCCACTGTGAAAACTGACTATTTATTTCTAACCTGTTTCCTGTATTTTAACCAGTTACTGTCCCACGAAAGGACCTTCCCTCTTATCCCATGACTGCTTAATTTTCTTAAGAGCCTTTGGTGAGGGACCTTGTCAAAGGCTTTCTGAAAGTCCTAGCATACTATACCCACTGGATCATCCTTGTTGACACCTTCAAAGAATTCCAATAGATTGGTGAGGCATTCCCCTTTACAGCAGCTGTGTTGACTCTTCTTTAACATACTGTCTTCATCTATGTGTCAGAGAAGTCTGTTCTTTACTATAATTTCAACCAATTTGCCTGGTAGTGAAAAACTAGACTTACTGGCCCATAACTGCCAGAATCATGAGATTTTTATGTAGGAGACTTGTGTGTCACACAAGCCTGGCTAATTGTTTTGGGTCAAACCCAAGCAAAATTAAATGGTTTCCAGTTAAATTTTGCCCTCGAACCTCAGAACTTTAACTGAAGCTGTGAGGATGAGAATCCATGTAAAATGGAACCCCCTTCAGGCTAAAAGTAATGTGTTTTACTTAGACTTCGGGAAACACATTCTTGATACAGGTCCAGTCTGCTTCCATTGACTTCAGTGAGAGCACAGATAAATCCTCTGTTAGGCAGTGATAAGGTCCATAATACTGTTAAGTGAATGAACTAGCATAGATCACAAAACAAACTGAGCTACAAGGAAATTAACATTACATCCTATTCCGTAGCAAGATGGCTGGATTAGATAACCTGGCAATGCACATATATAGATGGGATTTTGCAGAAGAGGCAACAGGAATTGCCAGGAATTAACACATTTATGACTCAATATTTTGCTTTTCTTCATATTGCATATTTTATTATTTGGAAAAGCTTTTTAAAAAAAAAAAAAAAAAAGGGAGAGAGGGTATCAGATTAGCCAGAGGATGTTTGTCTGTCAACTGTCATTTACAGCCTTAAGTAAGAAAGATATAAATAACTACAAGAATTTCCAGCTGAAGGAAGTAAACCTCTACTTCAAACCCCTGAAGTGAGAAAAATCTGACACACAAAGAGTGCACCTTTGTATTCCACTTAATGGGGTTGTTCGCATGCTCCCTATTGTAGGTTGCTTACGAAAGCTAGAAGATGCACAGACTGGTTTCTTATTGTGGGACCCCAAAATTAGCCTTAAACATCACAACTAGGGTGACCAGGTGTCCGGTTTTCGCTCAGAGCACACAGTTGAAAAGGGAACTTGGCAGCTCCAGTCAGCACCACCGACCGGACTGTTAAAAGTCCAGTCGGCGGTGAGCAGTGCTAACGCAGGTTAGTCCCCACCTGTCCTGGCTGGCACCGCACTGTGCCACAGAAGCGGCCAGCAGGTCTGGCTCCTAGGCAGGGTGCCATGGGGCTCCACACGGTGTCCCCGCCCTGAGCACTGGCTCTGCACTCCCATTTGGCTGAGGTGCCTGCAGGGGCGGCTCCAGGCCCCAACACACCAAGCGTGTGCTTGGGGCGGCAAGCCGCGGGGGGTGCTCTGCCGGTCGCTGCGAGGGCGGCAAGCAGGTTGCCTTCGGCGGCATGCCTGCAGAGGGTCCACTGGTCCCGTGGCTTCGGCAGGCCCAGCGGACCCTCCGCAGGTATGCCACCAAAGGCAACCTGCTTGCCATGCCTGGGATGGCAAAATGCCTAGAGCCGTCCCCTGGGTGCCTGCAGGTGAGAGCAGTGCGTGGAGCCTCCTGGTGCCCCTGCCTAGGACCTGGACCTGCTGGCTGCTTCTGGGGTGCAGCACGGTGCCAGGACAGGCAGGCAGGCAGCCTGCCTTAGCCCCCCAAGCTGTGCCACTGACCAGGAGTCATCCAAGGTAAGCCCACACCCCAACCCCTTGCCCCAGCGCTAAGCCCCCTCACAAACCCGGAGCCCCCTCCTGCACTTCAAACCCCCCTCTCTGGCCCCCCCCAGAGCCCTGACTCCCCTGTACCCTAATCCCCTGCTCCAGCCCAGAGCCCCCTCCCACACCCTGAAGCCCTCAGCCCTGGCCCCATCCCAGAGCCCTCACCCCAATTCCCTGCCTCAACCTGCAGCCCCTCCCACACTCCAAATCCCTCAGCCCCACCTCCCAGCCTGGAGCCCCCTTCTGCAGCACAAACCCTCATCCCCAGCCCTACCCCAGAGCCTGTACCCCCAGCCAGAGCCTTCCACACCCCACACCCCTGCCACAGGCCACTGAAAGTGTGTGAGGGTGGGGGAAGAATGAGCCACCGAAGGAGGGTGAATGTAGTGAGTGGGGGGGCAGGGTCTCAGGGTAGGGGCGGGGCTAGGTTGCTTGGTTTTGTGCAACTAAAAAATTGGCATCCCTAGTCACAATGAGAGATGCTGGTCACTCATCACTTGAGCATCCACAGCTTGGGCTGGATTTGCTAAGTAGAGCTGGGATATTTTGATAAGCCACTTCTCTTGGTTTCCAATAAAAAGAAATATTTCACAGGAAAGGGTTGGTTTCGACAAATTTATCAAAAAAATCTGGGAAAAAAGTTCTGATATTTTCCAAATGAAAAATTTTGCTTTTCTAGTTTCAAACAACTTTTCATTTAGAAATTGAAGCTAATAGTAGTAAAAAAAATTTTTTTAAAGTCAAAATTGAAGTGTTTTGAAATCAAAATGGAATGTTTCGATCGACCCAAACCTTTTTTAATTTGGAATTTCAGTTCACAGGCGCTTTTGAGATTTTGACTTTTCATCCTGTTTTGGGATGGGAAATTATTCAAAAATATCTGAAATTTTCTTGGCACAGGAAAACTGTTTCCTTCTCAGTTCTAATGCTAGGTATTTGAAAATCTGGCTTGGCACCCATTCAAACTGATATATTTTAACTCACCAGCCTAAATCCTAGATCACAAGCTCCCTGAGGCAGGGGCTGTTTCTGTGTTGTTTCTTTGTACAGTGACTAGAACAGAGGGACCCCAATCCCTCGTTGGGGTGCCTAAGCACTACCATAATACAAATAATAATCAGTTTCCTGTCACCACATGTTTCAACAAGGGGGTTCATTGGCACCAAATATGATTTCTTTTGTGATGTGGATGGCTTGGGGCCTAAATTATCATGAGTGAGTCTGACTGTTCAACATGAGAGATCTTCAAATGAACCTGATTTGCAGGAGGCAGGTGTTCAGTACTTCTGAAAAATGGGACTCTTTCAAGTTGGTTATCCAAAATCACTATTCACTTTAGGAAACATCGGCCTTGTCCACCGGGAGTCAGACTGACCCTCATATAGACCACCAATCAGCTACCAGATGGTAACAACTTTCAGCCACTGCCACTCTGGGACCAAATGAGAAGTGGGAAGCTCCATCTGCAAAATCAATTCAGCTCCTGCCCATCTTTCTAGCACCAAATCCTTAAAACAGAGTTTCCCAGTGGCCTACGATCCCTTGAGCATGTTTTATTTCTTTCAACAAGTTACAAAACATGCTCCCAAGCCCTTAAATAGCAGCTGCCTTTGTCTGTTCTGGAGGATTAGTTCTAGCACATCCCAGCCCTTGACAATCTGTGACCACCTCAAAGTCAGAAAATTTATTTGGTGGAACTGATGTACCAGAACAGCTCAAGCCACACAATTTCTATGCCTTAAAAAGCCCCATTACCCAAGACCTTGCGTCAGAACATTATTACATCCTGAGCAGACAAGTAAATAAGGGCTCCAAATCCTTTCTTCAGCTGAGCTCAAAAGTGCTTGCAGACTCTCCGTCGTTGCTATGTGAATTTAAAGCTTGCACAGACCAACTGCTACTGCACAAGCACTTAGCACAGCCCCTGCTCTCCAAGGCTCTATGTCTACCAGCCTAAACAAAATAGAACATAGCCCATTGGTCAGAGAAGATCTCATCATCTCTGCTGGAGTTAATACAGCAATAGTGGTAGAAAGTTCTAAGGTTAGGTATCCATAAATGGTCGATAAGAGAAAAATTCTGTAATGGAACTTTTGCTGCTGTACCACAGTCCAGCTAAAGGATTATTGACAATGCAAATTCTCCACCACCCCCCGCACTCAGCTCTATCATCTTTCATAAAAAGGTCCCAAAGTGAATTGCACCTTCACACACCCACAAGGTAGACAAATATCAAACCCATTTCATAGACAGGAAAACAGAAGCACCACAAAGAGCCATATTGTCAAGTGAATTCAGGGTCAGGGTGCCAACTGTTCTGCCCCACAGCTAGGGCCAGGTTTCGAAAAGAGCTCAGTTCCCATTGAGGTACATAGACAACAGCCAGATTTTGGCAAATGCTCAGCACCCACTCTGCCTAACTCTTTCCAAAAATCAGGCCCTATATTTGTGTCCTGAGCCCTGATGAAAACTCTGGCACTTGTGTCTTGACCAAAGTCTCACATTAGGAGACCAAAGAATGGAACCCAGAAGTTTTGACTCCTTGTGGCTGTTTCTAAACCCTTGACAGCAGTGCTTTTGAAAGAGAAATTCGAAACATCAGGAGAAATGGATTATAGTGTTTGGGTGCTGGAGTTAAAGATGATGTCTGCGTCCCTGTAACTTAACAAGTTAGTGGTTCCTCATATCTTTGTGCACTTCGATAGCCTAAGAGCCCATGCCATCCACTTGCACACGTCTCATCACAAAGCCAGATGACTGAGATACCTATAGGATAGGTGAGCTCACTGAGGCCTCCCTTCCTGAATAATCAGAGTGAGGTTATTTTGGGTCCTCTATCCTAACTGGAGTGAGAATTTGAGATTGGATGTTACAATGGGGAGAGGTGACTATGTTATAACCAGGGCCGGCTCCAGCGTTTTTGCTGCCCCAAGCGGCCAAAAATAATAAAAAACAAAAGCTGCAGCCAGGGCTGGCTCCAGGCTCCAGCACGCCAAGCGCATGCTTGGGGTGCCATGCCATGGGGGGTGTTCTGCCGGTTGCCAGGAGGGCAGCAGGCAGCTCCGGTGGACCTCCTGCAGGCATCCCCGCGGATGCTCCACCGGAGCCACGGGACCGGCGGACCCTCTGCAGGGACGCCTGCGGGAGGTCCACCGGAGCCACGGGACCGGCGAGTGGCAGAGCGCCCCCCGCAGCGTGTCGCCGTGCTTGGGGCGGCGAAATAGCTAGAGCCAGCTCTGGCCGCAGCAGCACTTTGGCAGTAGCTCTATTGCCACCCTATTTTTTGGCGGCAATTCAGTGGCAGGTCCTTCCCTCCGAGAGGGACTGAGGGACCCGCCGCCAAATTGCCACCGATGAGCCGGACATGCCGCCCCTTTCCGTTGGCCATCCAGGCTGCACTGGTGCCTGGAGCTGGCCCTGGTTATAACATCATGCCAGCACGATGCTGTAATACAAAGATTGTAGCAGACTTTGTCCCAAGTGTTCAACACACCAGACATGCTCAGTTTCTAACTCCAGGTCCAGCTCTGTCAAGGATGGCTGCTCATGAAATTATCAATGTGTAATAAAGTGGTTTTAAAACTTACTATGAATACAGTCTGCCCATCCTCCCCTACTTTTTAAAGCTTCTATTAAAAATAGAGGAATTTCACTCGCAAAAAAGTATGTTTAAATAACATTAATGGCTGTGACAAACCAGCAAAAGGCAGGAAATTTGAGTATGAGGTCGATGCTCCATCCTGCACTGTTGCCGTTGTGCCTTTCGGGGTATTTGGCAGCTGCATGCGTTAGAGACAGCTTTCCATCTCTCTCTGTCCTGCTAATTCCAGCAGATCTATCCAGTCTCCAAGAACAAAAGTACTTGATACATCTAAATCGTATTTACTGACTGTGATACCTTATAAAAGCAGCCAAAATGCTGCAGGTGCTGTGCCTAGTGCTGCTTTTGTAGTATTCTTTAGAAAGCAGGGAGCCTTGGAGTCCAGTGAAGTGATTTCGTTTAACAATTTTAACAGTGCTGCAAATGCTCATGACTTTATCATGAGACACAATGTAACAGTCTATACCATTATGTTCACCACTTTTACAAGACTGATCAATTTTATACAAAATGTGTCTTGTGAGGTATCATTTGAAATGTCAATCTGCTGAACATTACTGTCCCAGTAAAACATGTGTACCAACCTTGTATGTGAAGTTATAAGATTCTACTCTGTAGAATTGCTGTAATGTACTCCAAGTTTAAGAAAAGCAGGCCCAAACCAGTTTCTCAGAAACTAAAGAGAGACCAAACACCCAGTCAGGTGCTAAAAGACTATCTCTTGTTTAAGCAGCCATTCTCCAGCAGGGGGAAGGTGTGAATAATAAATTTAAATTCGATCACAAGGAGGGTTCAGAGCTCGCTTGTCACCTGCATCCCAGCTGGGGTTAATCCTCAAAAAAAGAGGGGAGAGAGGTGTGTGAGAGAGAGGGGCCTCCAAATCACCTCTCCCCCTCCATCTCTACTCATGGCAGCTAGACATTCAAAAAAACAAAAAAAAGCATCATTGAACTGGGAGAGCGGTGATCCTGGCTGGAAGGCTTTTCAGCTAGTACAGACTGCTGAGAGACAAAATCTTTTTGCATTTAAGTTCACTTAGCTTGTTAAGTTATTAACAGGCATTTTACTCTTATTTCTTTTGTAACTAATCCTGGCGTTTAAAATCTGTCTTTCTATAGTTAATAAACTGATCTTATTGTTTAATCTTAACCAGTGTGTTTGGATGAGTGTGTGTGGGATACTCCATTTGGGATAACAAGGCTAGTGCATATCAATTTCCTCTGATGAAATGATGGACTTTTGATGAGCTTGTACTGTTCAGAAGGATACCGAGCAGTGTAAGACACACATTTCTGGGGGACATGGCTGGGACTAAGAATTTGCAGGAGTCTCCCTGTATGTAAATT
This sequence comes from Gopherus flavomarginatus, assembly GCF_025201925.1. Lineage (NCBI taxonomy): Eukaryota > Metazoa > Chordata > Testudines > Testudinidae > Gopherus > Gopherus flavomarginatus. The sequence goes on along the minus strand of NC_066621.1, from coordinate 12,249,916 downwards.
CATGAGTGGCTGGCCAGAGCATTCATGTAACATAACTGGGAGTGATTTTGCATGCTGAAGGCTGCATGAACAGACCAGGAGTGGATGTTCTCACAGAAAAGCAGTGTAAAAGGCATCCTAAGCTAAAGAATCGAGGGAACAGCTGTTTAACAACCCAGACTGTACCCTGAGTAATGTCACACACATTAGTTGGTGGTTTTCTTAAATTCCCAGCTCCTGGAGTCATGAGAATCTTGGCTTTCCTTCTTTTTAAAAGTAGGTTTCTAGCCTCATGATTACAGAGACAGGCTGGTAAAGTTGAACACCACAGGCTCAGAACCCAATCTTTTAAAAACCTCATTTTTAAGCCAATCTCAAAAAACTTTGAGGGGCCATACCCATTATTTCTGAGTGCTTAAGGTTGGCAATGCTTCATACACAACATAAGTTAACTGGATTTAATATCTGTAACCTTAAGAGAATCCCAGTGCCTGAGGGCAAGGGGCTCATTGGTACAAGGCAATGAGTTTCAGCTGGCCTGACCAATTCGATATATCCCAACTCATTAGTGTTATAATCTGTATCTAAAAGGTGTCATGTAACATGGCACTGGAAAACTCACTGACCATTAATAGTCACACATGATGAATGTGGTGTGTATTAAGAGTTATGGATATTTCCTTAGGCAAAGATCTTTCACCTAGGAAGGCAAGGGAGGGCAGCCCTCTGGTGCTTTCATAGGAGGCCCTGATTGAGAGAACATCAGCCATGGCAGAAAGAACAAAGACTGGTAAGAAATCTACCTTGAACAAAGACATTCAGGGTAGCAGGGCATGTGGTAACAACTCCTTACTTGACCTGATTGCAGTCCCAGATTGCTGACACAGTATCTTATTCATAAGACCGCTACACTCGGTTTTAAAACAAAAGCTCTCTAGTTAAACTGGTACAAGTTTGTGTCTAGACCAGGCCTCTCCTGCCATCTTCCTGTTAGATACTGGCATCCTTGTAGGGTTGGATTACATAGGACTCCTACCATGGGAACCAAAGACCTGAGCCATGGAGCTGCCACCTTCAGTCTAGCTTACATGTTGCTGCATGTTGTCCCAAAGCCAAGGGCAGCTACTGCAATGCATATCAAGCTACATCCTGATGACACATGTGAGTCTACCTAGATCAAAACCTGCAATAACTTATGCATTTGGAGAAATCTCTTACAAGCATTTGTTCCCCAACTCAGCAAGCCTGGATAGAACATAGGTGACTTGATCCAAGCTGAGTTGGGTCCTGACAGCAGCGTTCGGAATAAATCAAGGTAGATCCACTTTCTTGAAAGTCTCTTCATGCAGAAGAGCAAGTGAGTAATCGGTGACGCACTGCCTGAGAGACTTCCTGTTTTCTCCAGCATTACTGGACTTCCTGACACAAAGTAAAGGGCAGTCAGAGCTCTGTAGCTTGACACTGATCAGTAGCTGCTGCTGAAAGCAATTTTAATTCAGTTTCCAAATGGTGGTAATTGCCAATCAGGATCTGAAAACTATAATAAGCTGTTTCCTTTAGCTCTCCATGATGCATATGGAGAGTAGCCTGTCCCTGGACTATTAGCCTGCCTCCCCTCCAAGGTCTGTGCTGGAAAAATGAAGGCTAAAAAAGCCCTTCCTCAAGTGGTGTGGGGTTTGGACATGCATCTGTAACCTACTGGGCAGTGCGTTTTACACTTTCTCTTCTGTGCAGATCCACGAGAACATGAGGCTGTCACAGCTGCAGCTGCGGAGCCTGACTCTTTGGCTCAAGGTTTCATCTCTGGAGGTCTCCAGTTCAGTCTCTGGTGTTTGTCATGCTGACAGACCTCATGCATCCATTTGGAGCTCGTCAATAGCACTTTTGGGTCACTCTGAGGGGTCCAAGGCTGGATGTTCTTACTAACCTGCTGCCCAGGGTGCTCAGAAACGAGGCACTGCACCACGCCAAGGCTCACTCCAGTCTGCTAAAAGAACATCGTCCCCATAAGCTCAAGCCACACATGCTGACCTTTACGAGCTCTGGACGGGATGTACTGATTTGTAACCAGTAGGCTGCTCCTAGCATTGAGCCTGCATTTGTTCTACAAATGTGGTGGTGAAAAAAAAAAAAATTCACAAAGCGACAGGCTTTCCGAACAGCCAGCACTGAAAGTTTTATAAGATCAAACCCTTAGGCCTAGTCCACACTAGAAAAAGTCTGTATCGGCAAAACTTCCTAGTGTAGACTCAGCTTATGCTGGCAAACAAGAGCTATTGCAGGTATAGCTTACACTAGTTCCCCGAACAAAATAAGCTAAACTGACAAAAAATGCTGATTATGATTGTATCTACACTAGGACTTCTATCAGTATAGAAATGCCCTAAGAAACCCCACCCCAACTGTCATGACTATACCATCAAACGTTTACGTGTAGAACTGGCATTAGCTTCATTTAACCATCTGGGAGACAGTTGTGAAGTGCTGGCTGGCTCCCACCTCACCAGCAAAACAGCAGCACTCCAGGTCTGAGCAAATGTTTCTCTTAACACTCACTAACAGAGGATGGGGATGCACAAGCTCACCAGGCCGTGAGGAAGGAGACTTTCCCTTCCTGTTTAGCTTTCGGTGCTGAAACAACTGTTGTCTCACTCACAGTTTGGAGCAGACCTCCACTTGCCCTGCTCCACCATCCTTCGGAGGCTTAATGTGTGAGCCTCTGGCTGGAGCAACTCCTGCCTCTCTCTTTGCAGCTCACTCCCAGAGCATCTGGTTGTTTCATTCATGAGCTATAAGAAAGGAGCAGCAGCAGCAGGAGGGCGAGGTGAGAGGTCAACGTAATATTTACCCAGACGTCACCTTTCACTTTTGCACGGCGGGGAAGTCACTTCAAAGCAAAGGAAGGGCTGCGAGACACATCCCGGGTCTGCTGGAGAGGCTGTGCTCACATTAACACAATAGAGCCACTTCCAGCCAGCTCCTGTCAGGCAAGGGAGGCCCCAGGATCTTCTGGCAGTGCTTCCATACCTCTAGTCCATAAGCCAGTATAGCCCCCTCAGACTGTTAGGAATCTGCCCATCCTTCCCTCTCTAATGACACTTCTTGGCCTCCCGCTTTTCCACAGAAGCCCTAGACCGCCACAGGCAACCATGCAGTTTGGGCTGCTGGGCCCCAACTCCAACCCTCCTAGTTCTGAAGAGCCTTCATTTCAGAACAGTTTGGATTTTGAGGCTAAAACCCAGTACTGCAAGCCAGTACTGCAAGGCTAAAACCCAGTACTGCTCTAGGCAGGTTAGAGTGCACAGCGATAGGTGGGAGGCCAAGGGAGCTGGCAGGAGTAGTCAGGATCTCTGGAGAGCTTGGAACTCCCATTGATCTCCAATGCACTCACTGCAATTCTCGAGGAGATCCCAAGGTAGACAAGAGGCTGCTCCACAAATGGGCCTGTTCTTCAGGGCAACATTTTTAAGGCACTCTAATGCCACAGGCCACCCTGTGTGTGAAACCAACATAGAAACAAGTGGGTAGGATGGGAACATGCCACAGGTAGGATTTTTAATTTCCAGGCAGAGATCTCTCATTTGGTGACTGACCATGTGTTACTGAGCGATGTGTTTGTACATCAAACCTTTTACTAATACATTGCTAAGGTCGTGTGCTTGTGCTTAGAGCAGGACGACTCCTGAGTTCTATTCCTGGCTCTAGCAATGCCTTACCGTGAGAAAACCACCTCAGACTGCCTCAGTTTCCTGATCGGCAAACCAGAGGTGGAATTTACCTGTCTCCTACAGCTGTGGAGGAGAAGCTTAATACACGTAAAGCACTTTAGTGTTGGATAAAAAGGATGAGAGAAATGCCAAAAATTGTTACCAGTGTCTAAGGCAAATCATTGCTTTAACATCGTCCTCCAGGGTATCACGCTTGGAGCCCCACCATCAAACCTTTCCGTGCCTTGCAAACACAGGATGAGCTCTGTTAAAATCAAGATGGCCAGCCACTTAGCGCTACTCTTCACACAAAATCCACTTGGAACATCACGGAGACAGTGGGGATAGAACTCACATCCCAAAGGCACAGGACATTATCCCTTCAGCTCAAGGAGAACCTCCATTAAGCTCTTGGCACCGAAGGGCTTATGACACATAGCTGTGTAACTCCAATTCCATCCAGCTGGAGAATGGTGAACACACACGTATAATGGCATTTCACACTATGCTGGGATAAACCCAATGGTTTGGCTATTCCTGCACAGACTGCAAGCTGCTCCCTATATTCCTGCTGCAACAAAATGGACATATTCACCTGGGTGGCCTTTAATCTCCTCTGTAGATTGCTGGTGCTCTTCAGACAAGGGACTAGAGAAAATACCTCATTTGCTTTCCCGTTGCAGTGGAACAGTCTACATCTGCATTGGGCAGGATGGAGGGCTTGGCTGACAGGACTCAGCTCGGCTCACTATCACTCTTCCTTTTAAGATGATCTGGACTTTTTTTTTTTTTTTTAATATAATGTGACTCTGATGCCTTTTATCCCCTGCTCTGAATGTAATTTTAGCCCAGGCAAAGCAGGATTAAACTTTCATAACATGATACATTTATCTCGCTTTTCATCCCCTCTCCCCCCCCCTTCAATTTCACCCAGCAGAATCAGAGATTATACCTAGAAATATGAGAAGGGATATATCAGATTAGAACAAGAGAGGCCACTTTTTTCTCAGCACCCTGTCTCTGGCATGTACCATGCTGTGGAGCAGCCAGAATCACCATTTAGCCAGCAAAGTTAGGCTAATGATATTTCTCAACCCAACTGAAACATAAGGTTGGATTATAACTCAGAGAAAAGACCCAAAAGAGAACACACAGCGGAAGATTAGATTAGAGAGATACATCAGTGACATATGGTATGCTCGCTTATTTCATCTTACTTTATTTATTTATTTATTTTCAAGTCTTTCCAGAGCAATTTTACCACCATCTGAGAACATCTCGCCACTAAATTCAAGCCACAGCAGGGGAGGCAGAAAGACAAACCATGCTGAGGAGATTCCAAGAGCACGTCTCTCCTGGATAAAGGGGGTGGGAGTTGGATAAGTGTATATGGCTGTATGTGTGTGTGTGGGGGCGGGGGGGGGAACCATCAGCTACAGCCAGTCTGATTTATCTGGGAATTTTTGAACACATTAAAAAGTCTTCCTGCCTCCCACAAAAGTGCTGTTTCCAGTAACAGGCAGGTCTCAGCAAAATGGTGGGTCAAATTTTCAGCAAGTGCTGCTCATCTCAATGTCTTCTTTTACCATAAGGGACCAGTGGCACTCAAGTGATGAGATGGCTGGTTTTAGTGCCTTCCCAAGTTAAATTTGGTGACAGCTTGCTGCCCCCCCCCCCCTTCTTTAAACTCCCACAAAAGCAGCTCTTTAGTACCTTTTAGCCTGAACTGCAGGAACGCCCCTCTAGTGGAGTGAGATGGTATTTCAGGGGGCCCACAACCCAGTCTCATTCGCTCTGTGAGCAACAACTGTGTCGTCAGTCCCACTCAGCCTCACAGCCCAGCCTGGGGATGCATTACTTTGACTAGCTCAGGAATTGTTACTGCTGTTTGGCCTGAGTGGTTCTCAAACTGCTTAAGCTAAAGGTGAATTTAAACGATGAATCCTGGTGTAGGGAGGGGAGGAGACGAGGAGAAACAAGAGTGAAATGATGGAGCGGGAGAGCATAACTTTCATTCTCAGTTTGTTAGATAAAGATCTTCTAAAAATAACCCAGAACTAAACCGACAATAAAATCCCTTTGCAAAGCAAAAGCAGGGTGGCTTTTTACAGCAGGTTTTTAACCCCCAGAAGCCTGGATTTGAGAACAAGGCTCAAGTCACAAGTGACATAACTTTGATGTGCTCAATTCAGCCTTCTACCATAGATCTAATTCCTTAACGAACCTGATTCCCAATTCTGGAAAGAAACTGGGTTGGTGTAAGCAAGCAGGGGTTGGCAAGCTTTTAGAAGAGGTGTGCCGAGTCTTCATTTATTTACTCTAATTTAAAGGTTTCGTGTGCCAGTGATACATTTTAACGTTTTTAGAAGGTCTCTTTCTATAAGTCTATAATATATAACTAAACTATTGTTGTATGTAAAGTAAATAAGATTTTTTAAAAATGTGTAAGAAGCTTCATTTAAAATTAAATTAAAATGCAGAGCCCCCCAGACCGGTGGTCAGGACCCGGGCAGTGCGAGTACCATTGAAAATCAGCGTGTGTGCCGCCTTCGGCACGCGTGCCATAGGTTGCCTACCTCGGTGTAAGGGTTTAGCATGCAGCAGCAGTCTTGCTACAGGCTAGCGCAGCAGAATGCTTGCGGACAGCATCACTGCCACATGCCCTTCTCTTCAAAACACCCCAATAAATATACATTTTTCCTTTAGCTAAAGAGAAAGAATATGAATATAAAATTCTTTTAGGCAGCAGCAGCCTCCACCTTCCCAGGCCAATACATTGCCTGGATTCTTCTTATGTTCCCAATTTCTCTTCTATATCCTTGAAGCTTTCTAACAAACTACTCTTCACAGACAAAGAACTTTCCACTGCCTCAGCCCAAAATGCCTTTTATAGTCTTGCAGACAACTGAGGTTAAATCTTACGGAGGCAAAGAGGGCAGAAGAGAAAAGGTACTCCTTGGCTTCTTGGATCCACGTAAGTGGACATACTCAGGTCACGTGTAGAATGCTCTTGGCCATAATCATAAAGGCACTAGGGATCCAGTCATCAAGACTGTGGCCAAACCCTAGGAAAAAAACTTAATAGTACCTTCCCCCAACTTCCCCTCTTGTCCTTTGTTGTCCTCCTATCCAAGCTGGTTAAGAGATTAACACTCTAAAAACCACATTTACTCTGATTAGCCATGAAATCTTTATAAGTAAGTGAAAAAATGTTTTCCTTGAGGGATTTTTGTCCATTCATCACAGTTTGAATTACAGGAGAGAGAGAGAGAGAGAGAGAGAGAGAGAGAGAGAGAGAGAGAGAGAGAGATGGAGGGGGGGGGAAGGGAAAAAATTAGAAAATTCAAATCTAATGAATTAATAGCAGAATGCCCAAAGGGGAAGCAGACTACAACTATAAAATGCAAGCAGCTCAAAGGGATGATTTGGAATTATTTCTAGTTAACAGACTGTAATACAATGCTCCGGTCTCTTTATGATTTGGGTAGCAGTCCCCAGCTCTCTCATTAGTAGTGATGGACAGAAGTATATTGTGCCCCCCAGGCTATGTGTACAGACAGCTGTGTGCGACTCCACAAGGAGACAGCTGGGTATGGAGGGAGATAGGCTAGAAACAGCCATCAGGCCCCTTCCACCTGATTTGTAATGATTATTTTACTATGGGGAAGCATTTGAGAAGGGCTGGGGTGGGGGGTGGGCAGGGGCAAAGCAGGGAGAAAATCTTGCCACAACTTACACCCATAAATATTTCATAGCACAGGCATAAGAACAATTATATTGCTGCCAGCTCCTTTCTTGTGTATTTTAAATATCTCACAGCCTTCCACTTTCTTCCCCCCTCCCCCCTGTTTGTGTGTTTCTTGTAACAGGCCCATGAAATAAAGATTAGCTGAATAATCAAGAGTGTTTAGAAATGTGAAAGGGCCGGTCTCAGGAGCACCACAGGCTCGTCACTGTCAATTTCCCTCTCCCCCTCTTAAGAATTCCAGAGAGAGGAAGGAAGCAAATTTTTCATATGTTTAAAAAAAACACAAAAGCCTCAGGGCTGGAATGAGAGCGGGGTGGACGGGCAGGAGCTTGCTGCTCCTCATAGAAAGGGTTCACTAGAACAAGTATGAGAAGAGGAGACATTCTCCACCACTACCCAGGTACATTGTTATTGTTTGAGCTGCACAGGGCCAATTAAAACAGCTTTGGACTGAAGCATGAGTGTGGATGTGCATTTTCCTGCCTGGGATGGATTTTACTTTTACCCGCTAAACCAGGCCTCCCCGAACAAAGATGCTTCAAGAAGACCTGGTAACCTTTGGCATGCATCATATTGGCACCAAAAAGCAGGCCTAGCATTTCCCCCTAGAATCTTCCCTCCACACATACCCTGCAGCCCTTCTCTCCCAAGCAGCCTCAGTGGAAAGATTCACCTGTCACCTGAGAACACCAGTGCTAGAATCCACCCAAGCCATTGGGTCATTCCTTCAGGACTTGCTCCAGGCTTCAACTGCACAGAGTTTCCACAGCCGGCCTGGAAGCGCTGAAGCCCTGAGGGGCCAGACAATGGGAACCCTCATGCACAGCATGCGAGTCACATGGCTTCCTGAGACACCCCACAAACAGACTCCCAATGTCATTTCCATTTAGCTGCTTTGCAAGCCAGTTTGTCACATATCAATGCGATTTGCTGGAGAGAGTTAGAGAGCAGGACAGTTGAAGTCATCTCTTCTCCACTGTCACATATACCCAGGCGTACAGTGGTCAGAATCTATGGTTTTTTTCCTTCTGGTATCTAACCGCACTGGAGGCAAGTTCAGGTTGTTCTGCTGAGGAGCAGGGGAGAGTTGAGGGTTAACAGGAGGAGTAACACAGGGTGTGATGAAAAGCACCGGGAGAAGCTGTTCCTATCATGTTTGCGGATTCTGTGCGGATTCTAAACAGCATCTGTTACCTGTTCCCACTGCACAAACTTGTTATAAGCCAGGGGGAAACTCCACAAATAATTACCTCCAATAAAGATATAAAGGCAGTGAAGAGTAAATTGGGTTACTTTATCTTCCTGCAACGAGCACAGCAGAGATGGTTAGGCGCCTTGAGTGAAGTGCTGTATTTTGCTATACAAGCCATTTCACAAGAGAAACTGTACGTTTTAGTTACTCTTTAGATGAACCGTTTTTCCAAAATCAAAGCTATTTCGTTCGGCTCCCTGAACCGCTCTTAACTATGCTATTGCACTCGGAGTGAATGGGAAATTGGCTAAGGACAGCAGCGGAGGTAAATTATTTTATAAAAAGGGCTAAAATCTCTGTGTGTTTTTTTTTCAGACACCCCAAACCCCTCTGTTCTGAGGAGGGCACAGATTCTCTTTGAGGCAGCAGGCTTTCCGCTGCAGAAGTGGGTCATTTGACTTAACTTTCAGAGACATGGGTATCAACGGGGCTGTCCAGCGCAGGAGAGCAGAGTCCATCTCCCAGAACTCAACTCTGAGCTATCAAACCGACTCATTTCGCCACTGAAATGTCACGAAGCTAGACACATAATGGGGGAAAACCCCTGGAGCAATGGGATTTTGTAGCATCTTCTCCTGCTAACACTACTGTCACACACGCACAATTGCCCACCCATCACTTACTAAATCCCCCCCTCAATGCGCGCCTGTGATACTGCTCGGAACACAGAATTATTAACTCAACCTCTTCGCCCCAGCCACGGAAAGTATCGACGCGGCTCGCACAGAAGAAAGGCTGGTTGGCATTGGGCTATTACACTGGGGGCACAAAGTCGACAGGGCAGTGTGCGTAGATGTCCTGTGTCTAGAGACAAGCCTCCCTTGCAATTACACACGGGCCAGCCAAACAATTCAGGGTTTGATGGGATTGAGGAACACAGACAGAACCTCGGATTTCTCTGGAGAAAGCACAGACTAATGCACTTCTAACCTCCCTGCCCACCCGGCTTCCACGAGAGATTTTGCAGCATTTGGGAGTTTTCATGGGAATGCTTTTTGGTATTCACGAGCGCTTAAAAAAGAAAAATAAAAAAGGGTCTCTCCTTGTCAATGGCAACGTTTTGTTTGCCTGTCTCCTCTGTTGCACTTCCTCCCCCCAGATCCTGACTGCCTGGGAGAAAAATGAAGCTGCTGAGATTCAAGGAGGAATAAAATACATTTATAAAATAGCTAAACTAAGAAAAAATAATGAGGAGCCTAAAACGGAGCGGGGGGAACGGGGGACCAAAGGGCTTCCGATGTATCTTTATTTCCAATGGCCGAGGAAGCGTGTCAGGATGCTGCCTTCACACACACTCCCCTCCAGAGGTGCAGGTTCCCAAGTGCACTGTCTGGAAAGACAAACATGTCACGAACGCTTCCAGCCTAAGACACGCAGCAACACACGGGGCTGGAGCCCTTCCGCAGGCACACGTTACACACAGCCCTGTCCACAAGAAAAGTGGCTGGGATCCTCTATGGGGGGCCATGGAGGGGGGGGATCTCCCTCAGTCCCTCCTATCCATCTGCATTGTGTGATTGTATCAAATGACACGGGGGGGACTCTTGCACCCCAGAGGTGCATGCAGAATAAAAGGGGGCAGGCGAAGGTTCAAGGCACAAGCCCCCCCTTTGCCAGCCCCGGCTTGATGACTTACCAAACCTCAAGGTCCACTCCTGTCCGTCTCCTTGGGGGGGCTGGCAGCCTCCCCCCTGCACCCCGTCGGAGTTAGGGAGAGGAGATCCACCAGGCCCCCCGCTGCATTAACATCCACAGCAAGTGCCCAGTTCTTGATCTGTATTCCTGGAGGCTCCCTGCTCTTCCCGGGATCCGCTGCTTCAGGCAGTCATTGCTCTGCACCCCGGTGCGGCTGGCTGCCCGGTTACTGCTGTGTTGGAACTGTCCTTATTCCTCGCCCGTGCCCACTGAGCCCTCGCCTCGCCCCCCTCTGGCATGAGCCACCCCGGCTGCCCGCCCTTCCCCGCTCCCCTCCTGCGGGGAGCTGTGTCCCCCTCTCCCTCTTTCTACCAGCCGAATTTCCCAGGCACTGTGGGCTCCTGCCTGGCACTGGAAGCTCATCCCCCATCAGCAGCAGCAGGCTGGCTGGCTGCTAAAGCCTGCCTCCCTGTATTACCATGGAGCTCATTAACATACAGTGCCTGGGCTTAACCCTTCCCCGGCCGAGCCCCGGGCCGCCCCGCGGGGACAGAGAGGAGAAAGCGGGGCTGGGAATTCGGCCCTGTGCTGAGAGACACCCACCCGCGGCAGCCTGGGACCCACCCGCGGCAGCCAGCCCGGCGCTGCCGAGAACCTCCGTCCCCACCCCAGCGAGTGATTCCAGAGAAGTCGAGGCGGCCCCAGGCGCTGGGGTTTGTAAAGAGCATTAAAAGGCACCAGAAACTGAAGACGGTAGAGACACCCCACAATCTGCCTGGCTCACCTCCGCCTGCCAGCGCCTGCGTTTCAGACCTTGCCCCCCTAAGGTGGCAGGTGTTATTCCAGGGAGCTGAAGCTGCTTTTACATTTTATCTTAACTCACCCACACAGATGGTTAGGATAGCCGCCTGGTAGGGTCAGCATCTCCTGCCCTCATTTGATACAGGCCAGTGAACAGGCTCCATAACCCCTTGCCAATCCCTTGAACGCTCTTCCAAGCACAGTTATGTATCTATAACCTTCCTATCCACTGCAGGCTATCAGCTCTGAGATACAGGTAGCAGCTAGGGAGTCAATAAGGGAATGTAGTCCAGCAATCATAGGAAGGGGCTGACAGTCTTGACTCCTGAGGTCTAGTCTGAGCTAGGCCATTGACTTGCTAGGTGAACTTGGGCATTTTATTATTCGTTTTATGCTGCTAGAATGAAGGAAAGAAAAACACACCAAAGATTTGTCTCTTCTGTGCCTCTGTTTCCGGGTGTATGACAAGGAGGGAACCTCACAGAATTGACATAAGGCACAATAACTAGCGTTTGTAAAGCACTTTGAGATTCTTGGGCACAAAGAACAAGGTAAGTGAAAAGAATTATTAACCAATAGATGGGGACACCAAACACAGACAAAGCACCCCAGCTTCCACAGTCCACAACCCACTCATACTGCATGGAAACCCCCAGGTTCTGTATCCTCCATTCTGTCATCCTATACTAACTGAGCACTGTTAAAAAGTCTAACTCCAGTTGCGTGGGCTGGACACTTGGAAACCTAGGCTCACAGGTCTTGGAACCTCCTACCTGGGAGATCTCCTTTTACTCCTCATACACCATTTCAGGTATGATTGGTGTAATTACGTTATCTGGGCCCCAGCTTACTATAAGAGAAGGGTCTGCTAGAGGAGTAAGCTCAGACCATTTTCCTTTAGAAAGTGCTTCCTCTTTTGGCCTGTTGTCCTCCAGGCCATGGTGGAGGGCAGCTGAAGAAGAAGGGGAAGGGAGGGTGATTTGGGTGGTTATTTTGTGCTGTTACACATGGCATTGCTGCTTCTTTTTAACATATTTGTCAGAAGTACCTATTGCATCCCGTGAGGGGGCTTTTCTAGGGTAAATAAATAAAATCTGTTTCTGTTAAAAACAGACAGTCCCCATTCCTCTCCTTAGCCAGTTCACTTCACTCCTGTATCAGAGTTAGGTACTGCCCTCCCACTCACACTAGTGGGTTGCCCGTAACTAGACGGTTGTCAATAGGGATTTAAGCCATGGGGTGAACTGTTGTCTTGTGTTATGTCTCTGGAAAGTTACCATGGCATAGCATGTGGAAGAGCCTGAGTGGGATGATCTCAGAGTTGGAGACTGACACTCTTTAGATAAGTCCTTTGACTGCCCTCGTCCAGACTAACCCGCGGCATCGGCGGGTTAAAATCGATTGCTCGGGGATCGATATATCGCGTCTAGTCTGGACGCGGTGTATCGATCCCCGAGCGCGCTTACATCGATTCCGGAACTCCATCAATCCGAACGGAGTTCCGGAATCGACACGGAGAGCCGCGGACATCGATGCAGCGCCGTCCAGACTGGTGAGTACCTCGATTTTAGAAATTCGACTTCAGCTACGTTATTCACGTAGCTGAAGTTGCGTATCTAAAATCGATTTTAATTCCTAGTCTGGACGTGGCCACTGATTCAGATAACGACCACATCTGGGGAGACACTCACAGTAACTGAAAAGCAAACTAAAATAAAAAGGGAAAGGTACATACAAGAACAGCTGAAAAAACTTTTGATCAACTCCACTCACTGCCATGGGGACACAGACAGACAATACAGCTACCTACATGACTTCCCATTTCTTCGGAGAAGAGCTCCTGAACATACCCCACTCAGCACTAAAATAAGAGCAGCTGCCAAAGGCTGCTATTTTTTCAGCAGGGCCAGGTCATATGGCTGCCTGGTGCTTAAAGCTACAACCACACAGGTGTATATTTTAAACAAACACACTTCATCACTGATAGCAGAAAGCTAGAGCCTGACTTGGACCCCAAAAGGATTCCCAGGCGCTACTTTCTAAGCTTTTTAAAAAAGAGACTTTAATCAATCCACACTTCTGCCCACAAAACCAGGAACACAGTCAAGGGGAAGAAATGAACTCTAGTGTAGAGATTCTCTAGCTGCCCTCTAGTGGCAGGTCATATGTCTGCAGCTAAAAACACCTGGGAGAGATAGAAGGGAAATTTCTTCCCTGAGCTCTTCATGTTCCCTCCACCAGGAGTATAAAAGCAAAAGCAAAAGCAAAAGCAAAAGCAGTTGTGTGCCAGAAAGGAGGGGATCAGTGCAGTCTCTCTCTCAGCCCCTGGGCTTCCTTTTCCCCTTGCAGGAGTGGGTTAGGGATGTCTGTTGTTTTTTGGGTCTTTTTGTGAGGCTGGTGGGCAGGGGAGAAGAATCAGCCTACAAACCTATTTCTGTTGCTTGCAACTAAAGTTTAAAGGAGCTTCCGAAGTTGGAAGTTGTAAAAGACGATAAACTTAACTCCTCCCCCAGGAACAGAGTCGCACAGTAGGCTGTGAATACTCCTCTACGATGGGTCAATTTCTCCCCTGCCTGTCTAATATTCATAGAAAGGTTTTCTTTTTAAACACATCCCCTACAATTCTGCAGAGCCTAGAAAGGAGATGTCCCATCTCATCTATACCACTTAAGGGCTGGGTCTCATTGCCATTGAAGTAAATATGAAGACTCCCACTGACTTCACTAGGACTTGGCGTGGACCCTGTATTAGGGACATTTTCGACGTTCTGCAAGGCTATATAGGACAGAGCTGTTTAGATCAGGAGGGTGCTCAGTGCCTGCAAGGACCATGCCCTTAGCAAGCTCTGCTCTTTCATTATTCTGTCCCTGCCTGATATATTGACTCTGTCTTTCATTCACAGCAAACTACACTAAATCGTATTACAAATACCAGCTTTGGTTAAATGCTTGTCCCGCTAATGCAATTTCTCCATTCACAGAAAACAGTACGAGGCGGGTCAGAACGTCTCAATCATTTCTCTCCTCTTTGCAGGACTGCCTTCTGTTTATTATTTATTAGTGGCAAATTGTTTTCAGGGATGCAGGGTCTATCTCCTACTAATTACAGGATTTCTGAACTAGAGAGCAGAGGAGGCCATTGTATGATGCATGTAAGGAGCCAGGGTTTATTTTGGGGCACAAAGAGCAACACAGCACTGGTCTAGGATTCACGGGGGGGCTGTCACAGCTGAGAGAATGTGAGCTGATGAATTTGCATGACAATCCTGTGGCTAGATGTGCTATAGGCATGGCATGTCCTTACCTGAAACAACTTCGGGGAAATCCTTATCTGGATTTGTGTCCTCCCATCCCTGAAGCTGATGATATGTCTTAGTACCTGGGGATCACAGGAAGCCCTCTTTTGTCACTAGAAGCACGCAGTAAATATCAGTATTTATTGTGTGGAGCTGGGGTGGCAAATGGGAATGTAAAGGGATGTAGGAAGGGAATATACCTATTTGTTTTATTAATGTGTGTGCTGCACGTTTTTGTGTCTATGCCTATGTGTGCATGCATGTGCATGAGTATCTTGTGCATTTGTGTATCTGCCATGCCAGAACTGTGTGCACGCACGTCTTGTGTGTTTGCATATTGTTTTGCATGCATACTATGTATTGCATATAGATGTGTGTGTAGATGGAGTGTGTTTTTGTTTGTGTTTGGTGTGCTGTGTACTTTGTGGATTTGTTCGCATGTATGTGTTTTGGGTATTTACATATTATATTTTGTGCGTGTATTGTGCCTTTATTTTGTGAACATGTGTATTTGCATTTATTTTGTGCAGTTCCTGTGCCTTCATTTTGTGGTCATCTTTTGTGTGTGCATGTTTGTGCTTTGCGTTAATATTGTAACAGCGACTTGTGACTATATGTATGCATGTGTCTATTTCTTTGGCATGTGTGCACTTTTGTTTGTGTCATTTGTTGCGTACACATCTAAAAAGAAAACTAACAGCACGGCATGACATTCCTTTTACTGGCTGTTGTGCTGTGAGTTGATTATAACCCACATTGCTGTGACATGTGGATGGGCTCCCAGCACCCACCTGGGAATTGTTTCTCTTTTCTCCAGCGGGTCCAATCATGGCATCTTACAACCAGCAAAGACACACCAGGGGCAAGTGGCTGTGGGTAATTTACAGGCAAAATGAGGGTGAATAGAGAAAACAGATCACACAGAGCCAAGAAGCTGTCCCTGTTGGGAACCAAATGGGGAGGGCCTGCATAAAGAGCAATAACTCACCAAGGAGTCTGCCTCTGTGGCCCCTTCGCTGGTACTCTCCAGTATGCAAATCCCAGTTTCTGGTATACTTTATACAGTAGGTTGGCTCTTAGAGCTGCAAATCAAACAGGGCAGGACTGGAGTCCTTTTCTGCTAACCACAAGCCACACTCCCCTTTCCTCCCCTGCTTTGTGAGCATCGCCAGGGGAAGAGAGTCTCTTGAACATGCCCTTCTATCACACTTGGCAATAGCAGCCCTAAGCCTGGCTCAAACAGGAGTCCTTGGGTGCTGTTTATGCTTGGTGTCCCAGCAAGCCAAGCTCCTTTTCCATCTGACCATGTGGGATTTGCGTAAGGCTGACTGGCCTTTGTAGGGGGTGTAGCCTGGGCTCCTTCAGGCGAGGGAAATAAAGTGTAGTGAAACGAATGAGATGCAGCGGCTTAATCCTGTGTGGTCTTTGCTTGCATTGGCTCAGAATAACTGAAAGGGAGGGAGGGAGGCTGGAAAGAGACTCTCCTTTCTCTCTCTCACACATACCCTGCTGTCTTCAAATCATTCCTACTGGGAAAGGCAGGAATTGCTAGCTTGCCTGTGGCCAGTTCTTGTAACTTGCCTCTTGTGGAAGGTAAAGGAAAATGTTTGTCTATATATAGGCTTGGAAGGCATTAGATTTTGAGTGGTAAATGTCAGAAAACATCGATTTCACCAAACACATAGCCTGCTGACAAAATATTTCCATTGACAATTATCAGAATTTACAGATAGGCAAATGAAGAAGATTGCTGCTGGAGTACTTTTATGAGAGTTTGATTTAAGGGGATTTACTTTGTATATTTTGACATGTGATGTTAACAGTTTGTGTTTTATCTGTTATAAAGCTTTAGCTTTTTAAACCTCAATGTCTACAGTTATTAAATAATTGTCTGCCCCTTCCAAATTTCCAACAAACTGTGAAAAAAAAATGAAAAAAAGCCTGAAAATAAGCACTGATATTTTTCAAAACTATAAAAAACAAACCAAATTCTACCAGGCCTATCTATATACAGTCGTGGCCCTGAATCTCTAATTCACACAAACACATGCACATATACAAAACACAACAGACAATCACATGCTTATATACACAAAAACACACAGAGCCACTTATGCCTTCCCCGGGAGAAAAACACTAAATTGAGAGGGTTGCAAATATTAGTTCATGCCCGACCATCCTTGTTGCATGATCAGTCTGACTTCCCGATATCCACCATATGTGACCAGAGAGGCCCTAGGAATCAGCCACAGCAAGAGCAGTGTTGCGATCTATTGAAACCATAGCGTCCACATCCTCCATGAAGTGAGGCTTGCTGCTGCTGCTGGAGACACAAGGTCACAGACATTTTCATATCGACACATACGTAACCATGGCTTCGCCTCTGTGGCCTTTAGGATCATGACTGGTATGACATGCCATTACTCACAGCCCCTAGAGCAACACTAGCCAAGGGTTCCATTCCTAGGGTGAGATTGTGGTTGTGTCATGGCTGGCGTGTAGCTGTGCTGTCCCAGGAACTGCACAGGGAAGGAATCCTGCTTCAGAAGATATCCACTCCTTCTCTGCTTCTACCTTCCTCCAAGCATGGATGGGGTAATTGGCTATTGGCCATGGCCAGAAGAAGGATACAGTATCCATGCCAGCTGGTGCATTGGTGGGGAAGGAGGATGCTCTAATTTATCCTGAAAACCAGGCCAGTGCCTGGACAGTCAGGGGTGCAACATGGTTCAAGACCACCTATATACCCTTCTCCCAAGCTGCCCTGAGCACTCCTCAGCCACAGCTCAGGCCCTGGGCTGTAGTTTGCAAACTAGTGTCTTCTAACAGCCTGTAAAGCTGGGAGTCAGATCGATCAGCTGCCTTAGCACATGCATGTGTGATTTCTCTTTTTTCCTCACTTTGATAAACTCCCCTGCTTTATAGTGTGCAAGGGTCAAGGGATCTCTCTGAGCCATGCACTTCCTTAGGCCTTTCAATCTTTCCAATGCTCAGCATTTCATATTCTCTAGAAGGCCTGGATAAAATGGCTGTGTGTCAGGTTTCAGAGGGGTAGCCGTGTTAATCTGTATCAGCAAGACCAACGAGGAGTCCTTGAGGCACCTTAGAGGCTGACACTTATTTGGGCATAAGCTTTCATGGGCTAGAACCCACTTCATCAGATGCAATGATGAAGTGTGTGACAGCTGTGTGTTTCTCCTCTAGTGTTTTTCTGGATATTCATAGACTTATGCAACAGCAAAAGGCATTAGTGTTAGCTGTATAATTGCCCTCCCAAAGATAGTAACATGGATTTTGTTTTCAACTAATTTCTTAAACAGGCAAATCTCTCACTTTTTCTTTCACATGTCCATTTAGGACACTGCACCAGGGTCACGGAAAACGGAATTCAGGACCCCAGCTGATTTGGATTTAAAACAGCTGTTTGATGTTGTTGGGAGAGAAAAGAGTGCCATCTATAGGTTCCTGAGCAAAGCAAGCACTGCCTCGTCTAGGGAGATTTCATTCATTAGTGCTGATGCCAATTGCGGACAGCTTTTAGCTACTAGCATCGTATCTATCCAATACAATATTCAGAGCTAATAATTATTCAGCATTAATCACTATAAGAACAGAATATCAGGCAGTTATTTAGAAATGATTGCTTCCACTCAGTTAGTACCTCTGACAGTAATAGGAAATATCAAATAGTCAAGTCCACATTTACACATGAAGCAGAGTGAAAGATCAGTGGGAATGTAACCTGTAGTTTACATTAATTTTTCTTCTTTAAAAGGAACCTTGTGAAGTAATTGTTCATTTTTTTGCTCTCTGTTGTTCATAGTATCTCCTTAAGACTGATAGAATTTTCTCTTTTCCTAATCAATTTTTCCCCCTTCCCACTATCATATTGGCACATGGAAGCATTTGTCTCTTCCCCCTGTGAGCTGAATGGAGCTGAAATTAACGTGGAATTTTTTTTTAAAACTAAATATGTTTTCATTAAGTTCAATGACAGGAGCACAGAATGTATGACTCCTGAGTTACAGGATGCCTTGTTACTGTCAAAAAACACAACTGCCAACAATTTCAGTGCCGAGCTGGGTTATAAAAAATTGAAGGCTCAGATAATATGCCATCAGGCACCTAAAATAGCTCAAGAACAGGGTGTGTTACGGAGACGAGAAAGTATTGAAGAATTTTGCAAAATACTAAGAATGTTTACAAAAAGACATTTTAAGAGCACTGTAAGCCGGTCTTGTCAGGGCTCGTCCCACTCAGGCGCGGCGGGGAGCCAGGGCGCCTCCTAGCATGCTGCAGTCCAGGTAGGCTTAGCCCCTCCACAGGTGTTGAGGGGGGTACAGGGTCTGCAAACAAGGTAGAGCCCCGGCCCTCTAGCCGGGGTCAGGGCTCTCAAAGTAAATAAGCCCCAGCCCTTGGACAGGGCGGGGCAGTAACAGTTCAAGCTCAGGCCTCTAGCAGGGGCTGAGCAAACACAGTATCAGCCCAGGCCCTTGGCAGGGCGGGGCACCAAACACAAGTCTCGTTAGCTCTGGCCCTCTGGATCAGGACAGAGCAGTGGCAATAGGCAGGAAGAGGGGGAGTCTGCCACCCGATTACGGGTGGCAGGGGGAACACAGGCCCTCCCACTCCACTGCGTTCCAGCCCGGGGCCCTAGCAGCGGTCAAGACCCGCTGCGGTCAGTGGGGATCCTGGCCGCAACACAGTGACATGGGTTCGGGCTCTTCAGGAGTCAAACCAGGGTCGGCTACCCCCGGGCCACTTCCAACCTCCTCCTCTCTGGGTACCTGGTCCTTGCCAACGTCGTCTGGGGGGGTCCCAGACCATGGGCTTCTCCGGGTACCGGTCGTGGGGAAGCTCAGGCCACTCCTCGGGGTATCGGGCACACGGCAGGTCAGGCCGACGTTCCTCCGGGTACCGGATCTGAGGCAAGTCCAGCCAGCGCTCCTCGGGGTAGTGGGCGCGGGGCAGATCTGGCCAGCGCTCCTCCGGGTAGTGGGTGCGGGGCAGGTCCGGCCAGCGCTCCTCCGGGTAGTGGGTGCGGGGCAGGTCCGGCCAGCGCTCCTCCGGGTAGTGGGCGTGGGGCAGGCTGGGCCCGGCGGGAGCCCAGGCACCAGCATCTGTCCTCTCCGGCAGCCTGCGCCCAACTGAGCGCTGGGGCCAGGCTTTTATACTTCCTGTCCCACCCCTTGACTTCTGGGGGGTGGGGACAGGCAGTGCTGGCTCCGCCCACTGAGGCACCTGCTCTGGCTCGTCCCTCTCAGGCGCAGCGGGGAGCCAGGGTGCCTCCTTACAAGCACATACTTTGCCATGTCTTTATGAAAATGTTAATTAGGTGAATAGACAAAGTTATGTGAGAGGCAGGTGAGTAGGGAAGAAGCAACATCTTTATCTGGTGTATTCCCTTCTTTCATTGCTCTAGCAGCAAACTGTAATGAACTAGCTGGTGTGTATGTGTGTGACTGCCCTCTACTGGGTAAAATCCAAACAGCTCAGCAAAGTAACCAGGACCAGATAGCATTCACCCAAAAGTTCTGAGGGAACTCAAATGTGAAATTGCAGAACTACTAACTGTGGTTTGTAATCTATCATTTAAATCAGCTTCTCTACTAGATGACTGGAGGATAGCTAATATGATGCCAATTTTAAAAAAGGGCTTAAGAAGTGACCCCAGCAATTACAGGCCGGTAAGCCTGACTCCAGTACCAGGCAAACTGGTTGAAACTATAGTAAAGAATAGAATTGTCAGACACACAGATGAACATAATTTGTTTGAGAAGAGAGTCAACATGGTTCTGGTAAAGGGAAATCATGCCTCACCAATCTACTAGAATTCTTTGAGCGGGGGTCAACAAGCATGTGGAGAAAGGAGATCCAGTAGATATAGTGTACTTAGATTTTCAGAAAGTCTTTGACAAGGTCCCTCACTAAAGGCTCTTAAGCAAAGTAAGCTAACCTGGGATAAAAGGCAGGTCCTCTCATGGATCGGTAACTAGTTAAAAGATAGGAAACCAAGGGTGGGATTAAATAGTCGGTTTTCAGAATTAAGAGAGGTAAATAATGGTGTCTCCCAGGGGTCTGTACTGGGACCAATACTATTCAACATATTCATAAATGATCTGGAAAAAAGGGTAAACAGTGAGTGACAAAGTTTGAAGATGATACAAAACAACTCAAGATAGTTAAGTCCCAGACAGACTGCGAAGAGCTACAAAGGGATCTCACAAAACTGGGTGACTGGGCAACAAAATGGCAGATGAAATTCAATGTTGATAAATGCAAAGTAATACACATTGGAAAACATAATCCCAACCATACATATAAAATGATGGGGTCTAAATTAGCTGTTACCACTCAAGAAAGAGATCTTGGAGTCATTGTGGACAGTTCTCTGAATACATCCACTCAATATGCAGCGGCAGTCAAAAAGGTGACCAGAAAGTTGGAAATCATTAAGAAAGGGATAGATAATAAGACAGAAAATATATTGCCGCTATATTAATCCATGGTACACCCATATCTTGAATACTGCATGCAGATGTGGTCACCTCATCTCAAAAAAAAAATATTGGAATTGGGCAAGATTCAAAAAAGGGCAACAAAAATAATTGGGGGTATGGAACAGCTCCCATATGAGGAGAGATTAATAAGACTAGGACTTTTCAGCTTGGAAAATAGATAACTAAGGGGGATATGGCAGAGGTCTATAAAATCATGACTGGTGTGGAGAAAGTAATTAAGGAAGCGTTATTTACTCCTTCTCATAACAGAAGAACTAGGAGCCACCAAATGAAATTAATAGGCAGCATATTTAAAAACAAACAAACAAAAGGAAGCATTTCTTCACACAACACAGTCAACCTGTGGAACTCTTTGCCAGAGGATGTTGTGAAGGCCAAGACTATAACAAGGTTCAAAAAAGAACTAGATAAGTTAATGCAGGATAGCCATTGATGGAACTATTAGCCAGGATGGGCAGAGATGGTGTCCCTAGCCTCTGTTTGCCAGAAGCTTGGAATGGGTGACAGGGCATGGATCACTTGATTACCTGTTCTGTTTATTCCCTCTGGGGCACCTGGCATTGGCCACTGTTGGAAGACAGGATACTGGGATAGATGGACCTTTGGTCTGACCCAGAATGGCTGTTCTTGTGTGTGTCACTGGCCTGATATTGCTAATATTGATGAGCCATTGTGGTGGAGTGGATGGAAAACTGGCCTGGATATCAGGAGCTTGAGGTCTAGGACTCACTCTGCTACTGAGCTGTAGATGTGATTTTGGGCAAGTCACTTCATTTCTATGTGCTTCTGTTTCCCCATCTGCCTTGTCTAATCAGACTGTAATCTCTTGGGGGGCAGACTGTTTCTTACTATGTGCTTGTACCACACCTAGTACAATGAGGCCCAAACTTGGCTGGAGCCTCCAAGCACCTGGAGCCGGAGGATGTGAGTTGGAGACCCACTGTGTCTGTGAAGTGATGAGTGACCATGGAGTCTTGAGTGGCCTGGATCAACAACACTGGGCCAGATCATCAGCTAGTGTAAATCAGCCTAGCTCTATTGACATCAGTGCAGCTACACTGATTTACATCAGTGAGGATCTGGCTCATAATCTTCAGACCAAAGCATTGCCACTCATCGTCATTACAGATACATATCTAAGCCTGAAATTTCCTTTACTTGTGACCATGCAACAACTTCAATGGGGCAATGAGGGCAGAATAAAATTCAACCTGCCCTTTTAATTCTCTTAACATGCAGAATGCTAATTACATTTCTGCTTTGCCGACCCTATTCCACAGAAAACATGCTATTTAGACCTGCTACAAAAAACTATTTGTGCCTAAAACATATTATGGCTCATTATCATCATCTTTGCAGTTTTATTGTACTAATACTCAGTGACTAGTAGTGCCCTGCAATTTTAGCAGATCCAAGCAGAGTAGCTTCCAGGTTGGCTAAATATCGAAATGACAGTAAAACAAGCAGCATGCCAAGTTTCAGTACAATTACACACACATCCACCTCATTTACAGACCCAAAATGTTCCAGTAATGTGAACATTATATATCTAAACACCACAAAGGTCTGTATAACTCTTTCCATAAATATCCTACTGCATCCTTGTAATTGACATTTCCGGGGCTGCATATTTCCCTTCAAATTCAACAGGGGCCATATTCCCAAAAGGTAGGAGCGCAACACTTTGAAAATCAAGCCCCTTCTTAGGGCTCATAAGGAAAAAACAACAACAAAAACACCCAGAGACACCCCAAATCTTAGTTACTTTTGAAATCTTCACCAACAGACTCTGTATTCTATTGCCAATTGCCCCTGAATCATCAAGTGCCTCTAGGCTGCTTTTTGTTGTGTTCGCTCTAAAACAACCCCACAAACTATGGCTCTGTGAATGAAATTTAAAACAATGGTTTTGGTTTGTTTGAACACGAGGTTATTACACATGGGCAGAGAACTTCAGAAGGCTTTGAGTACATGGCTTACAGAGCAGGGATGGGCTATGCATTCACCCAATGGACTGTAACTGATCAGAATGAGCTATTACAGGCCATTGTGTCAATCATGGACTAACTAACTGAGGAGTCTTTACACAGCCCCTGACATGAAACAGAAGAGCAGTTACTCTAGCTTGTCCTGCTAAAAATCTGCATTTTAATAATCTCCAAGGGCCAAATCCTGCCTTCAGATGAGCATTTCTGGTTTGCCATCAGTGGGCAGCAGGCACAAGTGAGATGAAATAATTCATCTCCCATTGTTATTGTTTTACCCAAAGTCAAGTTAAAAGTTCCTATTGATAAAAGTCTAGAGATATTTGGAGTTCAATCAGAAAATCTGGACTGGCACCATGGATGTCAGGTGTGCTGTTCTGTCTCACATTATCTCCCTTCCTCCATTATTGTGGGCTTGGGCTGTCCCTGTAAACCTTGGGTTCACCCACTCAGCTCTGATTTGCTTGCTCTTGCAGGTTGAAGCTAAATTGTCGGCAATGGTAGTGGGGTTTTCTTTCCTGAATATCGTTAATTATTTTTATTTAGTAGCATCTAGAGACCCCAGCATGCTAGGTGATGTATACATACACATCATAAATTATGGCAGTCTTTGTTCCAAAGTGCTTACAGTCTAAAGAGAATCACTCTTGCCTGCAAGCATCACTGTCACAGGGGACATTCATTGAGTCTTAGGACCCAGGTTTTTAAGTTGCCAGAACTTACAGTTGGGGCTAGATTACCTTTGATTACCTGTTCTGTTTATTCCCTCTGGGGCACCTGGCATTGGCCACTGTTGGAAGACAGGATACTGGGATAGATGGACCTTTGGTCTGACCCAGAATGGCTGTTCTTGTGTGTGTCACTGGCCGGATATTGCTAATATTGATGAGCCATTGTGGTGGAGTGGATGGAAAACTGGCCTGGATATCAGGAGCTTGAGGTCTAGGACTCACTCTGCTACTGAGCTGTAGATGTGATTTTGGGCAAGTCACTTCATTTCTATGTGCTTCTGTTTCCCCATCTGCCTTGTCTAATCAGACTGTAATCTCTTGGGGGGCAGACTGTTTCTTACTATGTGCTTGTACCACACCTAGTACAATGAGGCCCAAACTTGGCTGGAGCCTCCAAGCACCTGGAGCCGGAGGATGTGAGTTGGAGACCCACTGTGGCTGTGAAGTGATGAGTGACCATGGAGTCTTGAGTGACCCTTATAGCTACATGTTGAGAGCTCAGTACCCAGTGTGAACCCAGTGAGTGGAGCTTTTTGGAAAATCTGGCTCGGAATGTCCACGTGAGCATTTACGAATGTTCTGCTTCAGCAAATTTCTTCAAAGTGTTAAACTTCTCTCAATCCAGGGTTTTGGTTTTTTAGCTCACTCATAACATGACCAGATTTTAAAAAAGTGAGGCCTTTTGCTTTTATGTGCTATATTCAGCACACAGTGTGGGCACCTCTCAGACTAACCATATACACACAGTAATCATTTATATTGCCAAGTCTGAAAGGTGGGCACTGTTATTAGCAGGCTATTTTAAGGATAAAACTGTACACGATGCACATCACTGATAGCAATCATTTGGTATCTTTAGCATTATCTTCAGAGAAATCATTTCAGATCTACTGTCCTAATGAAAACAGATTGTGGGGCATATATTGTCAAGAGCGGCTGGAACTATGTTTTTTATCCTCCAGTATTATCTCCTTTAATGATCCTTTATCTAGTGTATTTTAATAAAAATACAAAGCAAGCTTTGTAAAACCCTAATTTCATCTTTTCTCCCACAGTAATTCAAGGATCAGGATTTTTCATTGCATAATGGAAGGAGGAAAAAAAAGGGCTGGAAATCCTTTTTTTTTTAATGGGTATATTATTGTTAATCTTTCTGCTGAGAGTTTTATAAAGCATTTTGTAAGGAACTGAGGAATGCAGTGCCTCAAATCTGCATATCATTTCATATTCTTTTGCTGGATTTTCAAACTTCCTTAGGAGTTTCTTTGAGGGGCAGAAAGCATGGTGGGGGGACAGTCATAATCAAATACAAACATGGAAGTTTAAAAGAAGCTCCATTCTCTTGCAGGAGCCCAGCCAGGCCCAGAAAAGAGGAGGAAGGTAGGGTTTTTAAACACAAATCCTAATAAAAGCCATTCAGAATATGAATTTATTTTTTGAGAGAGTATCCTTCATTTTTTTCCACAATTTGGTGGAGCTGCTTCTAGTCTAATGTGTCCCCCCACCGCTTCCCCCGAATCTTGTGTGTGTGTAAAATAAGTCTTAACAATCCACCTTCCCACTACATGCTGCAGTACATCACACAGTGCTCCCCAGCTTTTGTGCATGAACAAATGCTCCCCTTACCCATTCTACCCCACAGTTGCAGAGAAGTCTGCTCTGAGTCAGAAAGACAACCCACAGAGGGAGACTTAGTGTATAACTGATTATTGCGGAAAGATCTGTCAGCTTTAATTGATGTATTCGATTCTGTATGATAAGGGTATCTAGGGAGTTTTCCCACTACAGCCAGATGTATAAAAGGGAGACCTCCTCCAGCTCCTTTCTTTGGTTCAATAGCCAGCAAGGGGCCTACGGATGTTGGGGGATTAGTGTTACAACAGAGGGAAGAAGGCTGCCTTTCAATATATTTTAACATTTTATTTCACCAGGACCCCAATTAAACATTCCAGGTCTGAAGAGCCCAGAGATGAAAGCAATAGCAATGAAGTTAAAAAAAAATCATCCCTTTGGAGCTCTGTCCATGCAGCATGCTCCCTTCTCTTTTCCTCACAAATGATGGAGAAAGATATTATGGAACTGGGAGAAAAAGAAAAAAAACCCACACCACAGATAGAAGTGCCCCTGGGGGAGGTGTGATCCATGCTCCCTCCCATCCTCTCCACAGCTCATCTCACATTTACCGTGACACATGCTTCTGTGTGTGCATTGCTGTAACTCAGTGCCCAAACTTTTTCTGTTGCGCCCCCATCTTACCAGTATGGAATCAGTCCGCATTTCCCCCTCTATTACTGCACAGACGAGGCTTCCTCAGTAGAGAAGCTTGGGCTGAAGGCAGAGCTTGAGATAGGGGAGGAGCTGGGGCTAGAGACGGAGTCAGGCTGTGGGAGGGGGAGGAGCAGAAGGTGGAGCTATGACTGGGGGTGGAGCTCGGCTGCGGCTGGGGTAGGGATGGAACTCCACCCTGCCACACACCCCATCAGATGTTCCTAGAGAGGTGCAGAGGGGGCATGCCCTAGAATTTGCGGACCATTTCTATAACTACAGTGAGTTTGTGGGGTTGGTAGCTCCAAAGACTCCTTCCTGCTGTCTTCAATGGGCTTTGGAGCAGGCCCTTAGAGCACTTTGAGTCTGGCCCTTCAGGTCCAGGTGAAGGGGATGAGGTCACTTTCAGCTCAGCTGTCTGGGACATTTCTGGCTCATATTAGAGAATAAGTTTTCAATAATGTGACTGTGAAAAAAAGCTCTTCTGGGTATAAAAGGTGAAATTCACCCTAGTGCACAAGGCCTAGCAGTTACTGAAGATCTCCAGAAGCCCTCAGAACAGGATTTCAGTGTTAGTGCAGTGTTAGACCACCAGCACGAGATCAACCACCCTGGAAAGGCCATTGAAGTTGTCCAAAAAGACATGTAGGCTTTCTCCCCTGGACTGTTGGTTCATCAGGAGCTGTCAATCCAGCACTGCATTCACACTTAGGGCTTGTCTACATCAGAAAGTTGCAGCGCTGGTGAGGGAGTTACAGCGCTGCAACTTAGGAGGTGTACACATCTGCAGGGCACCACCAGCGCTGCAACTCCCTGTTTGCAGCGCTGGCCGTACTCCCGTTTTGTCTCGGGTGTAGAGGATCCAGCGCTGGTGATCCAGCGCTGGTAATCAAGTATAGTCACTTACCAGCGCTTTTCTTGACCTCCGTGGAATAAGCAGGTATCGCAGCATACCTGAGGAAGCCTCTGGTAATCAAGCTGGTCTCCTTCCCCGGCTTGCTCTCGCGTTCCCCGAACCCCGAGCAAGCAGGTCTCCTTCCCTGAGGTTTGCTGGGTGGTTCCGGGAACGCGAGAGCAAACCGGGGAAGGAGACCAGCTTCGCCGCGGTTTGCTCTCGCGTTCCGCGAACCACCCTGCAAACCGCAGGGAAGGAGACCTGCTTGTTCGGGGAACGCGAGAGCAAACCGCGGCGAAGCTGGTCTCCTTCCCCGGTTTGCTCTCGCGTTCGCCGAACCCCCGAGCAAGCAGGTCTCCTTTCCTGCGGTTTGCAGGGTGGTTCGCGGAACGCGAGAGCAAACCGCGGCGAAGCTGGTCTCCTTCCCCGGTTTGCTCTCGCGTTCGCCGAACCCCCGAGCAAGCAGGTCTCCTTCCCTGCGGTTTGCAGGGTGGTTCGCGGAACACGAGAGCAAACCGCGGCGAAGCTGGTCTCCTTCCCCGGTTTGCTCTCGCCTTCCCCAAAACCCCTTGAAGCTGCCCAACAGCGCTGCAGTGTGGCCACATCTAACACCACTTGCAGCGCTGGTTGCTGTAAGTGTGGCCACTCTGCAGCGCTGGCCCTATACAGCTGTACTAATACAGCTGTAACAACCAGCGCTGCAAAATTTTAGATGTAGACATGGCCTGTGATGAAGAACGGAACACCACTGAACAGTGACAGTGCAATACCCCCCCTATGCCTCAGGCATGTTCTGGAGAGGCTACCACTGGGGATGTTCTGTCTGCAGGACCGTTCAGTCCTTGGGTTCTCCACGGAGGCTGCCAACAAGGGGGACAGTTGTGAAAGATTGTTTTACTAAGGTAGACTCCTGTTCACTACAAATGGACTGAGACCATCAACTCCTTTCATAAAGCCACTGAAGAGCTACAACTTGACAATAGCTTTCAATAACTGCCGACCTCGGATGGATTAAAACTAGTTACCATGTAAAAACTAGCTACACCAAGGGCCAGATTCTTCTCTGGCATAAATCAATGTAGTTTTGTTGAAGTCATTTATATCAACTGCTGATCTGGCCCCCATCCATTCTGCATCTCATTATCAAGTTCCTGAATTATGAAGGCATCATGGCTGAGCCCCTGGGTCTACCAAGAAGGGATTCCTCTCTTGACTTGCTGAGAATACATGGCCCTGGTAGCACTTCCCGTGGAGTAAAAAGTACAGACCAACATGAGTACTGGTGATGGAATTTGGCCACAGATTAATAAGGGGCCAAAATTTTGAATGAGGTAATGGCAGAAGAAAAGAATTAATAAAAAATGTCCAACTGCAAACTCCATTATGCTGACACCGTGATTGACATTATAAACAATCCCATGTGCTATGCCAGCTGTGCACCCTGCTGGTCATATGGGTAAGCAGACCAATCACCTATTTCAATCCAAGTGATAAGAATGGACTAGATCAAAATAAAAAAGGAACAATGTATACTGAAATCCTCTGACTCTGCCAAGGCCCATTTCCAGTTCTTCCCTCATTATTTGGATAAGCTGAAGGTTTAAACGAGAAAGTTTTCCTTGGCAAATATTTGTTGGCACTGCAACCCAACCCACTAAATATACTAGCCCAGACAAAGAGAAAAAAGACTGCTTCTAATTACAAATGCTTAGATATTTCTGATGCATGACTCAACATTGTTTGGGCTAGAGACAGAGCTTGGGGGGGGGGAAGTTTTGATTGGCAATGGAGGAAACCAAAGAAATAATTTTGCCAACGTCTGATGAACTTTTCAAATTCCTGAATGATTCTGGCACAGGAATCTTCTCAGCCTTCCATTTCCCTCGGCATTTTAAGGGCTTGAATCATCATCAGTGATCCTGAAAACAAATCCTAAATCATATTTATTTGTTCAGTGTTATAATTCCAGTTTACACAGGGGCTATGATAATGAGTGCTTTCTACATAAGCAGTTACTAAGCACTGTTACACATACTGGTACTTAATGCTTTTGCCACTGGTACATGGATGGCTGCCTGCAATACATGCCTTCCTTCCTGAAACACAGCTACAGCCTCTGTACCACCACTGCCTACTTCCCATAAAATTGTTCCCATGTAATTGAACTTAAGCTACAATGAGTCCCAGCCAGGGGCAGCTCCAGGCACTAACACGCCAAGCGCGTGCTTGGGGTGGCAAGCCACTGGGGGTGCTCTGCCAGTTGCTGCGAGGGCGGCAGGCAAGCTGCCTTCAGTGGCTTGCCTGCAGAGGGTCCGCTGGTACCGCGGCTTCGCCGAAGCCATGCCTGCCGTGCTTGGGGAGGCAAAATGCCTAGAGCCGCCTCTGGTCCCAGCCTTGTGCAATTGGCCACATTACAAGATATGGATGCAATGGGGTTTAAAGGGGCTGGCATTCAAGTTCTTTATTAGGGAATAGAGGTTGCTGCAGGAAAACTAGAACATATTTTTTTCTGGATGGTGCATCTGAGATGTACCCTGGTGATCTAGCAGAGTTGCCTGGAAAGGTTGAGAACCACCATTATCATGTAACTTTAGTGTATGTGTTCTGCAGATTCTCTGAGCACTCACATGGACCCACAGTAGACCTTTCCCTCAGCAGCCACAGAACCCATGCGCATAGCCCCTCTCAACCTCACCACCATGTTCAGATAATTCCTTCTCTGCAGAGTAGGGCTGTATGTAGAGCCAGAATAAAAGCACTGATTAAAACTGCTTCGACAACGTAGATCATATGTGTACCCATTCCACAGTCTTTAGACGGTGGGGCAAGATTTAGCCCATACAACAGTACAGACAAAACTAGATTCCCTTTCATGCAAATATCTAACCTACAGCAATCTCTATGTATGTACACTCACAAAATTACAGCATTCATATATTTATAGGTATTTATGTAGGCATCATTGTATGATCTGTGCGCCACTGTATTCTTCACTAACATTTCAAACTACCACAATTCAGTGGTTTGGACCACTGTCGATCATCACTTTGTATTAGAGCGTTATTACTTATCTGTATTTCAAAAGCACCTAGTGGCCTCAAGAAAAACTGTCCCCCTCCCACATTTTGCTAGCTGCTGTGCATACACATAGTAAAAGATCGTACATTTCCCAAAAGGCTTATACGCTAAGCCCCTGAGTTAGCAGTCCATCCATATTTAGAAAAAAGCACTTGATCATATTTTTACCTTCAGGGGTGTGCTTAAATTCTGTTAAATTCAATGGCACTTTAGCATATACTTAGAATTAAGCATGTGTGTGTGCTTTGCTGAATAGAGATGGCCTGGTGAATTGGTGCTTTAGATTATAAACTGAATAAAGATGACATAAGGAATAGATAAGACAAAAGGAAAGATCGTCATCCCAATTTTAGAGACAGGGAACTGGGGCACAGAAAGATTAAGTTGTCTCACAGGCCTGAATGGAATCCACCCAGCTCTCAAATCCCATTCTGATGCCTTATTTAAAAGGCCACTATTCCTGTCATATAAAGACTACTATAGTATTCTACAAGAGCATAGTCTCCTCCTTTCTCGAGCTACTGGAGTCCCTGATAAAAACCAACAGAATATCACCACAATTTAAATGTAAATTTAAATTAGTTTTACAATAGAAAAGTTTTATGGATGCTAGAAGAAAAAAAAAAGTCTATTCAGTGTGAAATCCTTATTTAAAAACAATTCTACAATGCTCTTACTCATGATGTGTATTATGGTAGCACCTGGAGGCCACAGTCAAGGACCAGGACACCACTGTGCTAAGTACTATGTACACACACACTTATATATATATAAAAATAAAAGACACCCCTGTCCTAAAGAGCTCACAATTTCAGTTCTGCTATAAATGGTCCAGAACACCACAACTTACAATAGCAATTGAGCAGGCTTTAGGGGCATCACTGCAGTAAATGTTTCATAGGAGATTCCAGTGAGGTTTGTATTCTGCACTGGTGAGCTCCTGTCTCTCTCTTCATTAAAAGAATAAAATAATTAATTATTGTTTATTTTTTGATGAACAAAACGGGCCAGGGCCACTTCTCCTTCCCCCACCAAACAGGAGAGGAAAAAAATATCATAGCTCATTAATAAAAACAATGCAACCCTGAAAACATGAATGTGCTTCAGAAAAAAGGAACCATTTGTTACCTAACAAAGGAACTGGCAAAGACACTCTTTGATGTTAAGGGAGGACGATTTGTTCTCATGGGCCAATGAACATCCAAATATTTACAAGCTGTTCTCAGCAGACTGATTGCAGTTAGGCCCAATGCTGTTGTACATGATTGGGGCGGGAGGGAAGTGAGAGGGGAAAATAGTACAGAGAGGTACTTCAATAAACATAGCAGGTCTCTTCATTAGCTGAGAGATTATTTTAGTGAAATCTATTCCCCCCTTTTAGTATTGTGTTTTCTTTTATGTTAATTTTGTGCTAGCTTAAAGTTGAATTCCTTGATCTGCAACATCTTTAGCTTTAATTTTTTTCTCCTTTTCCTACCAGGGAAATGATTTGAAATCATTTGCATTTATTGCCACGAGTATATGGCCTTATCTGCAGCCTTTAGTCTGACTGAATTGCTTTTCTGCTTCATGAGACACATAGCATGGCGCTGGAGCATGCCCCTCTGTTGTTCCGCTATAGTCAGAAACAACCTACTTGGCTCCTCTGTGTTTTTATCATATTGATCATATACAAAATGGATAATAAACACAATTATATTACCAGATGCAACAATCTGATGCATCTTATGGACCAAATCAATCACTTGGCGGGGGTGGAGGGGGGAAAATCTCTCTCTCAAAGATGATTTTCCTTGGAAATAGGATTCTCATCAACTGAAGCACCCTCAGGAGGGAACTTGCATTTCCAGAAGTCTTCTCCAAGACCAGGTGTGCACATGTATGTATGCCACACAAAATCACTTGTTTGGAAGGAGACTCGCTCCTTTTTGATTAACTTCAAAGTGGATAAAAAAAAGTGCATCTCAATTTCATGTTTTTAACCTACAGAGAGGCCTGAGAGATACTGCCATGATACATGGAAACAGCATTTACTAAAGAAATCAGCAACAATGACAGATACAAGCACATAGGCTTCTATACCCTCTGAGTTCTAGTTCAGTCTCCTTTGTTCACCAGCAGCCACACACTGCCTGGAACTCCACACAGCACAGAGAGAAATTTAGTGGCTGAATAATACAGTGAAGGTAAATGCAACAGTACAGGTATTAGATACCTTTGGATTAAATAGGACAGTATGTACCTATTAGAGTGGTAAACATTTCACTAAGGCCTGGGCTTTCTTACTGTTATGACAGACTGATGGACTAGGCATCCTGAGACTCTATTAACCTTTCTCCTCAAAAGCTTTCATTCATGGATATATATTTTCTTACATAAGAAAACTTCTGGCTCAATAGACGCTTGTGCTCTTCTATGAATGAAACTGGTGGCTTCTTTTCCCCTCCAGTTATCTCCCAAGTCCTCCTCTCCATACCTATATGTTCCTAAAGCACCATTCCACTCTTAACCTCCTACTGGAATTAAACCAGGCTGCCTAGAAGTAACTGAAGCAAGAGAACTTTTAGTCATGAGTAATGATACCAAAATGAAGCAAGGATACTAGACAACAAAGTATTATTTGGCCTTCTGGAGGGCCATGAGCTCTACAAGGGTCTGTTTGCGCATACAGTGGCAAACTGTGCATCCTAAATGGGACGATTCTGCACATAACACCAACTCAAACTGAATGGGACACACCAAGAAATACAGAACCAGTCTGGGTCTGATTTTGTGCAGTACTGAGTACCACCAATTTCCTGTAAAGAAATTAGGAGATGAAGGCTTTCTGCATGTCACAGAAGGGACTCAGAACCTCTTTGTACCAGTTTCCTTCTTTTGCACTATAAACTGACTGGTAGGAGTCAATCGCTAAGGGAGTTGAAAGGAAATGGTTGTACATGTGAATGGACCGTAACACAGAGTGAGATCCTTTCTAGGGGTTATTCTTTCCTCCTTTCCCCCTCCTCCCACTGCCAACCATTCTATGGATTTCTATAGCAGGGATAGAATCCTACATGAAACTCCATAGAGTGGTCTGAAAAGCATTCATTTTCAATTAATTGTACAGGGTTTTTCCATCAGGATAAAAAGCCATTACTCTCAAGTCACCATTCATAGAATCATAGACTATCAGGGTTGGAAGGGATCTCAGGAGGTCATCTAGTCCAACCCCCTGCTCAAAGCAGGACCAATCCCCAACTAAATCATCCCAGCCAGGGTTTTGTCAAGCCTGACCTTAAAAACCTCTAAAATACCCATATTACACTCTGCTGTTTACTTCTTTGGGGCTTGATAAAGCAGCAACTAGGAGAAAGCTCTGAATATCCAGTTTGGCTTTCCCATCCTATCTAAGCACCAGCAACCTGAGATGGTTCTGGGTGGATGGTTTCTTGGCAATCCATTTGCTCACATTTAGAATGGGATGCTGTAACTGGTGCTTAGACTCTACAACAGATGTAACTAATTAGCAGAGCCCTCCATGCAGTGACAGTCTTGCTGTCCACGTGAAATTCAAACCAGGATCCTCACAGTATACAGGAGACATGGCAGCCAAATGTGGCCTGATCCCTCTAGCCCAGGCAGTAAGATGTTTGTTCATCTGGTCTCAGCTGGAAGTTGCTCTTTGGCAATTTGACATAGGTGAGCAGGTGAGCAAACCCCACAGGTAAGTGGGGAACAAGACCTGGGAGATGGGTTGGAAACAGGAGGGAGCACGGGCTATAATGGCAGAGAGAAAGGAGGGTCAGGGCAAAGCTGGGAGGCAAGATCAAACCAGTATCTTAGATGCCTATATACAAATGCAAGAAGTAGGAGTAATAAGCAGGAAGAACTGGAAGTGCTAATAAATAAATACAACTATGACATTGTTGGCATTACTGAAACTTGGTGGGATAATACACACGACTGGAATGTTGGTGTGGATGGGTATAGTTTGCTCAGGAAGGATAGACAGGGGAAAAAGGGAGGAGGTGTTGCCTTATATATTAAAAATGTACACACTTGGACTGAGGTGGAGATGGACATAGGAGACGGAAGTGTTGAGAGTCTCTGGATTAGACTAAAAGGGGTAAAAAACACAGGTGATGTCATGCTGGGAGTCTACTACAGGCCACCTAATCAGGTGGAAGAGGCGGATGAGGCTCTTTTCAAAAAACTAACAAAATCATCCAAAGCCCAAGATTTGGTGGTGATGGGGGACTTCAACTATCCAGATATATGTTGGGAAAATAACACCACGGGGCACAGACTATCCAATAAGTTCCTGGACTGCATTGCAGACAACTTTTTATTTCAGAAAGTTGAAAAAGCTACTGGGGGGAAGCTGTTCTAGACTTGATTTTAACAAATAGGGAGGAACTCGTTGAGAATTTGAAAGTAGAAGGAAGCTTGGGTGAAAGTGATCATGAAATCATAGAGTTTGCAATTCTAAGGAAGGGTAGAAGGGAGTACAGCAAAATAGAGACAATGGATTTCAGGAAGGTGGATTTTGGTAAGCTCAGAGAACTGATAGGTAAGGTCCCATGAGGGGAAAAACAACTGAGGAGAGTTGGCAGTTTTTCAAAGGGACACTATTAAGGGCCCAAAAGCAAGCTATTCCGATGGGTAGGAAAGATACAAAATGTGGCAAAAGACCACCTTGGCTTAACCAGGAGATCTTGCGTGACCTACAAAATAAAAAGGCGTCATATAAAAAATGGAAACTAGGTCAGATCACAAAGGACGAATATAGGCAAATAACACAGGAATGCAGAGGCAAGATTAGAAAGGCAAAGGCACAAAATGAGCTCAAACTAGCTATGAGAATAAAGGGAAATAAGAAGACTTTTTAATCAATACATTAGAAGCAAGAGGAAGACCAAGGACAGGGTAGGCCCACTGCTCAGTGAGGAGGGGGAAACAGTAACGGGAAACTTGGAAATGGCAGAGATGCTTAATGACTTCTTTGTTTTGGTCTTCACTGAGAAGTCTGAAGGAATGTCTAGTATAGTGAATGCTTACGGGAAGAGGGTAGGTTTAGAAGATAAAATAAAGAAAGAACAAGTAAAAAATCACTTAGAAAAGTTAGATGCCTGCAAGTCACCAGGGCCTGATGAAATGCATCCTAGAATACTCAAGGAGTTAATAGAGGAGGTATCTGAGCCTCTAGCTATTATCTTTGGGAAATCATGGGAGATGGGGGAGATTCCAGAAGACTCGAAGGGGGCAAATATAGTGCCCATCTATAAAAAGGGAAATAACCCAGGAAACTACAGACCAGTTAGTTTAACTTCTGTGCCAGGGAAGATAATGGAGCAGATAATTAAAGAAATCATCTGCAAACACTTGGAAGGTGGTAAGGTGATAGGGAATAGCCAGCATGGATTTGTAAAGAACAAATCGTGTCAAACTAATCTGATAACATTCTTTGATAGGATAACGAGCCTTGTGGATAAGGGAGAAGCGGTGGATGTGATATACCTAGACTTTAGTAAGGCATTTGATACGGTCTGGCATGATATTCTTATAGATAAACTAGGAAAGTACAATTTAGATGGGGCTACTATAAGGTGGGTGCATAACTGGCTGGATAACCGTACTCAGAGAGTAGTTATTAATGGCTCCCAATCCTGCTGGAAAGGTATAACAAGTGGGGTTCCGCAGGTGTCTGTTTTGGGACCGGCTCTGTTCAATATCTTCATCAACGATTTAGATGTTGGCATAGAAAGTACGCTTATTAAGTTTGCGGATGATACCAAACTGGGAGGGATTGCAACTGCTTTGGAGGACAGGGTCAAAATTCAAAATGATCTGGACAAATTGGAGAAATGGTCTGAGGTAAACAGGATGAAGTTTAATAAAGATAAATGCAAAGTGCTCCACTTAGGAAGGAACAATCAGTTTCACACATACAGAATGGGAAGGGACTGTCTAGGAAGGAGTATGGCAGAAAGAGATCTAGGGGTCATAGTGGACCACAAGCTAAATATGAGTCAACAGTGTGATACTGTTGCAAAAAAAGCAAACGTGATTCTGGGATGCATTAACAGGTGTGTTGTAAACAAGACACGAGAAGTCATTCTTTCACTTTACTCTGCGCTGGTTAGGCCTCAACTGAAGTATTGTGTCCAGTTCTGGGCACCACATTTCAAGAAAGATGTGGAGAAATTGGAGAGGGTCCAGAGAAGAGCAACAAGAATGATTAAAGGTCTTGAGAACATGACTTCTGAAGGAAGGCTGAAGGAATTGGGTTTGTTTAGTTTGGAAAAGAGAAGACTGAGAGGGGACATGATAGCAGTTTTCAGGTATCTAAAAGGGTGTCATCAGGAGGAGGGAGAAAACTTGTTCACCTTAGCCTCCAATGATAGAACAAGAAGCAATGGGCTTAAACTGCAGCAAGGGAGATTTAGGTTGGACATTAGAAAAAAGTTCCTAACTGTCAGGGTAGTTAAACACTGGAATAAATTGCCTAGGGAAGTTGTGGAATCTCCATCTCTGGAGATATTTAAGAGTAGGTTAGATAAATGTCTATTAGGGATGGTCTAGACAGTATTTGGTCCTGCCACGAGGGCAGGGGACTGGACTCGATGACCTCTCGAGGTCCCTTCCAGTCCTAGAGTCTATGAGTCTATGTGTGAACCGGCTACAGATGATTGAGAACCTGATTCTTCATGCCTTACTCAAGCTAAATCCAAACTCAGTTCAGTAATTCTGCTCACTGCTGAGCTGATATTTTAAAACATGATGTGTCCGATGGAATCCTTACCCACAATGGCAATCTTCCTCATTCTGATTTCAGTGCAAGATGCTAAGTGCCTGAGTAAGGACTGTAGAATAGGGCTCTGCATTTGTAACGCCATAATGGTTCAATGTGTGTCAGACCCTCCCTCTACTGGCTGCTCCACTTAAGAAAACAGGAGCCTACTGTAGCTACCAACTAATGCATGTATTGTTTGAGTTCCAGTGATACAGGTGCAGGCATTCAATGCTGCAAGTACCAGATTCAGTGCCTGCTAATGACCTGTGCTGCCTTTGTTACTAGGGAGATGAGCCTTTTAACGAGCTTAGCCCCTTGTAATAATTCTTGCATTTTTGTAGCACATTTAGCCTGCAGATCACACAGGGCTTTAAAAGTGTCCTTTAATTAAGCAGAGACTCATAAAACTGATATGAGAGAAGTATTATTAACCCATATTACAGGGGAGTAAATTGAGGCAGCGAGCACAGAAGGGACTTGCACACAATCAGTCAGCGACAGAGCTGGAAACCCAGGAGTCTTGATCACCAGTCTGCTGCTCCAGCCAAGTGTCAGTTCATCCAGATACTCACATATTTAGTGAATATAGGGGCACAGTAACTTGGTTTCAGTGCTATAACTTTTTGCTTGTTTGTCCAATCAGTCAACTGGACTAAAGACCAGTCAGTTGTATGCAACTTACAGAAACTTTAGAAAAGCGTTTGTATTTTTTTTAATTTTAAGGTGACTTAGCTATTAAGTCACTGTAATAAAAGCTCCATTAACCTCTCTGCTTGTCGTATACATGAGCTGGAATGATTTCAGCATCATGAGTAGAAATAAAGAAATCTGATCTTCGTTTTTCAAGCAATTAAACTTCGTAAAATAAACTGTGTGCATTTCATTAAGGAAATGGGTCCATCAGCACTGGGAATGCCACTTATGCACATGTTGACAGAATGAGTTATTAGAAATATATTTACAAACAACTGTTAAAAGGCCTGTGTATATTGCCTACACACACACACACACACACACACACAACCAAATACCATATAAAAAAGAAGTGTGTGTGTAAGTAGTTTGCCAGTCTGACCTGACTAGCTTGTCACAAAGGAGGGAGAATCTTGACAAATTTATTCTTACCTTAGAGAGATGCTATAAGTGAGGGAAGGTCACATTACTGAGGTCTTAATCACTGGAACATCTGAAAGCCAGTATCTGCAGTATGTGGTATCTTGCAGTTCTTATTTGTGTGAATTTCACCCAGATA
The DNA here is from genome assembly GCF_025201925.1 of Gopherus flavomarginatus. NCBI lineage: Eukaryota > Metazoa > Chordata > Testudines > Testudinidae > Gopherus > Gopherus flavomarginatus. The sequence goes on along the minus strand of NC_066621.1, from coordinate 12,211,997 downwards.
TAGAGGGCCAGCTTAAAACCTATGCACTCTTTACCTATGCTCATTTGTGCACCTCTTCCATTGAAATCCCTGAACCTGATCCCTTCCCACTCAAACTGGCTTTAATGAAGCTACTCCTGATTTACACCAGTGTAAGTGAGAGGAGAGTCATAAGAACTGACCTACTGGGTCGGACCAGAGGTCCATCTAGCCCAGTATCCTGTCTTTCGACAGTGGCCAATGCCAGGTGCCCCAGAGGGAATGAACAGAACAGGTAATCATCAAGTGATCCATCCTCTGTCACTCTTTCCCAGCTTCTGGCAAACAGAGGTTAGGGACACCATTCCTGATCCATCAATGGCTATTAGCCAGGATGGGCTATCTAGTTTTTTTTTTGAGCCATGTCTTGGCCTTCACAACATCCTCTGGCAAGGAGTTCCACAGGTTGACTATGCATTGTGTGAAGAAATACTTCCTTTTATTTGTTTTAAGCCTGCTGCCTATTAATTTCAATTTGGTGACCCCTAGTTCTTGTGTTATGAGAAGTAGTAAACAACACTTTATTATCTAATTTCTCTACACCAGTCATGATTTTATAGACCTCAATCATATCAGTCATTACACTGTACAAAACTGGCATGATTTAGAGGAAGTTACTCTGGATTTACTTTGGTATAAATGAAAGCAGGGTCTCACTAGTAAGAGAAGACGAGGAAACCCAAGTGCCATCTTCCAAACTTGTCATGTAGGAATTATGATAAACCTAAGAGTGGTGAGGGCTACGTAAGTATCTAGATAGAACACTATTGTAAAAATATTTAATGAGATGATTGCCTGAAGTCAGGACTTTTGGGTTCTCCTTGTGATCGTGTTGCTGTCCTGCTGTGTGACCTCATGCATGCCACTTCACCCATCTGTGACTCAGATATGACAGCATCTACCTATGAAACAGATAGAATAGCATTACCTTGGACGGGTTCTATGAGACGCCATTAACTGTTTGCCAAGTGCTTTGAGATCCTGGTCTGAATACCACTATAGCAGCACAAAGCAATTACAATTGTTGTAGCCTTTTTCTGCCTTCCCAAATGCTTTACCTCCCTGGAGTAATTTTGGCCTGCCTCTAGCAGACTCACTCATTTTTCTCTTTGGCTAGACACCATGTGGAAAGTTCCATGTGTTACTTACATTTGATTGCAGCAGCATCTGCTGATTAATGACTAAACTACTGAGAGAGCGGGGAAGGAACAGCTTTAGTCTGTGCACTCCTCTGTTGATGGACTCAACCATTTTGGTCTTTTAGGACATGTCCATGAGGCTAATTTTCTGGAGCAATTTCCTCCTCCTCCTCTCTCTGTCTGTCTCTCTCCACTATGGTGCCAATTTAGCAAAACAGTTAAGCATGTACTTAAGTCAGTCCCTACTGAGCAAAGAACTTCAGCATCTGCTTGAAGTCAATGAGACCGAAGCACATGCTTACATTTAAGCACATCTTGAACACAGCCTGGGGACAAGAAGATTTAGAGGGGCAAACAATTAACAATCTAGATTAGTTGAAGATAATGACTTTTAAAGAAATTATCTGTAGATATATTTCTCCAATCACCAGGCCAGCTGTGCAGATGGGCAACAATTAGTTAAACTATTCGATAGATTCATATTTTAATTTAAATTAATCAAATTCTTTGTTGAATGTTGTTAACCAGCTGTACCAGGGAGTAAATTCCGATAAAAATGTAGGACCATGATCTGCTGGCACTAAGATCCTTGTAGATTTGTCAGCTACTGAGCTAGTATTCATAGATTATAAGGCCACAAGGATCATTAGATCATCTAGGCTGACCTCCTGCATGGCACAGGCCATAGAACTTCAATGATTTCTATATTTAGCCCAATATCATGTAGTTGAACTAATAAGGACCCTACCTCCAATAGGGTTTGGCTCCTGAGCCTTCGTTACCTCAATCCTAGACTTCTATCGTTTGAACTGTGTAAGTTACAGCAGCAGTATTTCAATGGAGTCATTTAGGCCCCAATCTTGAAAACACTTAGGAAGGTGCTTTGACTTCACTAGGACACCAGTGCACTTAAAGTGAAGCACAGGCGTGTGTGTGTGTGCAGGATTGGGGAAGCTGAAATTCATCCTTCTGTAAATGGCTCATACAATCCCCACTGTGCAAGCTTGAGTCTTAAAATCCTCTGACTCTCTGTGCAGAGGTGCATTTCACCCACAGACAGAAGCTGGAACTCAATAGGAGGAATGGGGCACTTTGTCCATTGTTAGCTCTACACAGAACAAGGCAGAATGCCTTTGTGGGGTCATTGCTGGAAACTCAATAACAAGCCCTCCAATCCCATCTTCTAAGAGAAAAGGGCCGATGTTTGGAAGTGAATTCTTGGCTCCCATGGCATCTACAGGTAGCTCCTTCTTCGTTTTCAGTTCTCTTCCTCTGACCTCCTGCCTCTGTCTGTCTGTCATGTGTGTCTTGGATCTGTTCTAAATAGCACAACGGTGACTGAAAAGTCCTTAGTCAGGCCCCACGACCTGGCCACAGCCACTGGGATTCTGATGCTTTAATTGCTATTTGAATACTGTTGCTAGATAGAATGCAGTGGAAGGGATTGGTTGTGGGGTTGGAAGCATTCCTTTGCAACTCCATGACATGCACTATGAGTGAAAGAAACCAGTAGGAGAGTCAGGAGTGGAATGCTACTCTGAGCTCTGCTGCTACCCTACCCCAAAGATATAAAGCATGCAACTCTCACCCGTTTTCTTAAGATAAAAACATTACAGAGATAACATGCAGAAAAACAATAAGAGTTCCTATATGCCTGCTAAAGGTTTACCAGAGGTCACCCATCTGTCTCATGGGGCTCCAGGAAACCAAAGTCCTTCCAACCATTCCACCAGAGTTGCCTCCACTCCCCAGAGACACAGCCATGTTCATTTGCTGGATCAGAGGGAAAAAGCGCCCCTGGGCCAGTTCAAACACAGACTCTTTAAGCCAAAAGCCCTTTCTCCCCCTAGTCTCTGGAAAGTCAATTTTAATCAGTATAAGTAAACCTTCCCAAAGGGTGGCACCTCTCTGCAAGAGTTTACAAGGTGAGTGATCACCTTAATTATACTTGTCCATCCCCATTTTATTTCCTGAAGGAACTGTAGTAGAACACAGTTAGACATACAAACCCTAGCCCACAGGGATACATAAACTTACTACGATATGTTCCCCCACAGATACTGTATGCAGTTGCAATATCTAACAGACTCTTTGCTTGCTGAATCTGTCACTTTACACTTGTGAGTTTGTTACTCTCCTCTTTTTGGTCTACTAAATATCTAGTGATTAGACATTCATAGAAATTATTGAAGTGCCTCTGTATTCTGGGTTCTAAGATGCAAGGCTGCCTGGGGAGGAGGTGCAAGAGAGGCAATTTGCCCCAGGCCCCACAGGGGCCCCCACAAGAATATAGTATTCTATAATATTGCAGCTTTTTTTTTTTACGGAAGGGGCCCCCAAAATTGCTTTGCCCCAGGCCCCCTGAATCTTCTGGACAGCCCTGCTAAGATGGAACATGTGGTCAGTAGAAAAGTGATTTTCTCAGTCTTTTGCTTGCTAGCAGTAAAGTGTGTGAATCTAATCAGAAGGCTAATAAAATATACAGTGCTCCTCAAGCTAGGTATGCCACGGAATTAAATGCAAGCATTGGCTGATGGACTTAAGCACATGAAAAGCTTGATGCATGTCATAAGGCTGTTTTCTTTTTCATAGTGTTCTGGCTAATGGAATGCTAGATACTCAATGTGCATTCTTCCCCAAAACAGAGAAACTTTAAGCCATGTTAAGTTACTGCATAGGATTTAATCAGAACCCAAAACAGGAGCATTTGGATCAAAGACTGAAATGCATCACCTTGGACTAGTATTGGTGGTGTAATTTTTATAGTGATAAAAAAAAATGCTATGCTATTGAAAGACCTACAGCTAAGCAATAGTCTGAGTATGTGTATACCAATATGGAAAGTGGAGGCAGCCAAGTGGGTATTTCATGCTTTAGAGACAGTGGAGGTGAAAATTCTGCCAATTCTAACCAACAAACAATCCCCCTCAAAAAACAAAAACAAACAAACAAACTCTCCGCCCTCATCACTTCTAAGGGTATGGCTACACTTACAGTTGTACAGCGCTGGGAGTTACAGCTGTCTTCGTACAGCTGTGTAGGGAAAGCACTGCAGTGTGGCCACATTGACAGCTACCAGCGCTGCAGTGTGGCCACATTTGCAGCCCTGTTGGGAGTGGTGCATTATGGGCAGCTATCCCAGCATTCAAGTGGCTGCAACGTGCTTTTCAAAAGAGGGGGGTGGAGTGGAGTGTGACAGGGAGCATGGGGGAGACAGAGTGGATTTTTGGAGGTGACGCTGTGTCAGCTCCCTGCCTTGCAAGTTCTAAGGACTGGAGGATACACAGCACCAACCTGCAATCAATTTAAAAGTTTCGAGCCCTTCCCCCACCCCTCTCTTATTCACTAAATGCAAATTATGCACTCCTAAATAGCTTTCAGACCACATGAGCAGCTGCTCAACATGGACTCCCTCCTCTGCCTTGTGACTTCTCTCTTCAAGCAAACAGCTGTGAACCTTCCAAAGCAATTTCCCTGCCTGCCTCCACTCGATCGAGCAAACAGGAGCTGTGTTTGTTTTTTTTAGATAAGCAGCTCAGGGGAGCTCGGAGTTCAGCCATTCTTCCGGTTTGTTGTGAGCAGGCATTCTGGGATACCTCCTAATACCCTGGAGGCCAATAACAGCGCTTTTGGTGGCCACACTTGATGGGCAGCGCTGCATCACCAGCGCTGCAATCGTTACACCCCAAGCAGACCAGGTGTACAGCCAGTGCTGCAGCCAGGGAGTTGCAGCGCTGGATGTGCCTTGCAGGTGTGGACAGTTACTAAGTTGCAGCGCTGTAAACCCACCACCAGGCGTTTGAGTGGGAGCAAATTTTGTAGCCCTCCGCATGTTTGCAGGGCTCAAATGTCTCCATCTCTGTGCAGGGTAAGATAGAAACTTACCACAGATTCAGTCTGTCAAGCCTATGAAGGTAGCAGGGGTATTACGGATCCTCCATCCAAAAAATGAAATGATAATCATTGCACTGTGCAGCTTGAGGCGCTGTCACTCAGTTGAGATGTAAAACCAAAGTCCTGACCACAAGTGGTCATTACAAATTCCATGGAACTGTTCACAGATGTGGTAGCTCTGCAACGCTGGACAATTTCCAGCTCATGCAGTGGCATTCTTCCTCCCAAAGTCCCTGCTGCAATCAGAAACAGATCCGATATTCTTCATTTCTTGGTCTTGAATTCTGTACAGTGTTGCTGCATGCCATATTTCATTCCAGAGGTGGCTGAACTGTAAGAGCAGGTCTATAAAGCATCTTTCAGGGCAAGAGGTGCTACACAAATTCACGTGACTCATTTTTCTAGGAGCCCTGTAATAAAGTAACTAGTGAGGGGGGCACGTGCTCTCTACTGGGTGACTAGAACTGGGTTCTATTAAGCCTACACTTCCAGCAACTCTATGCAGTAGTGGCTTGTGCTATGGGAGCGGGAGGATGTGTCTTCTCTTCACAGTCTCACTGTGAAGTTTGGAAGGGACTTTGCCTGGCCACATAGTGACAACCATGAAGCTCCTAAGTAGCTCTAGATTAGTTGCAGTATTAAATCAATTAATGTAACATTTGCAGAGCTGGGAAGAGTCACAGGGAAGCTGTTGTGCATGTGAATGGCTTAAGATGTTTTCCATTTAAACACAAGGGTTAACGACAGAGAATAGTTAGAGAGATGGCTTTATAGACCAGAGAGGCATGACAAAGAAAGAGCATTTACCCTGGGCCTGATTGGCACCAGCAGCAGACTGGGTGTTTCCACCATGAAGGTTTCCGAAGGGTTGTTGAGTTTATCACTCAGATAAGTTGGGCACAGTAACACCCATTTATAAGTGAGCAATGATCAATGTGCTGCCAGCACACAGAGGGTGGGGAGTCAAATTTGACTTACACACTGGAAGGATTTTTATAGTTATGTTGCACGATGAGTCAAGCCACTTGGCAGTGGAGTGCTGAGAAAGCCCCATGACTAGTACAAAAAGGTTACCGCTTTAGATTAGATCTTGGCGTTGCTACTGAGCAACGATAGGAGAATAGGGAAACAGCCACAACTACAGCCAGGACTGCAGCAACACCAATAGTTTTTTGTTCTAGACATGCGGGGAGATGAGTGGCTCTTTCTTTCAAGCTGTGAGCAGACCTTGTTGAAGTTTGATGGTGCTGTGGCTTTGATGGCAGACTAGGCCCTGCCACCTCCCCTAGCTGCATGGTGTCATCTGCATACATGCAAGTCCTGGCCTCTGTGCAAAAACAGGCAGCTCATTAAAGAGTGTCTAAGCCCTCAGAGTAGAACCCCTGGGGCACTCTTACTGCTAAGAGGGAAATCAATGTTGTTAATAGCCACTTCCTGTTACCAGCAGGCGAGGTAGGGCTGGAAGTTACATGGCCTTCTTTGGAGAATAGACCAGAGGGCTATTGTCTGTTAAACAACGCAGTGTTTACACTGGTGAAGAATCTATTTGTTCTCATTTCTGTCTAAATCCAGCAAGGCAGAAGCTGATTGTAAGTGAAAAAGTCAGGCTACTGTGAGGTACTGCGGGAGACCTCAGATGACAAAGGACAAGGTGAACAACCCAATGGTAGAAAGAACAACGTGGCTTTATTCCCAGCGATATCAGAGAAGCTTCTGTTATATTTCAGATGTGAAGAGCCAAACAAAGGCCAACTGGTAATATCTGCATCACCCGCTAACCCTCACAAGTGACAGCAGAGGTGACATAGCCTTGCACTAAGGAGATGAGGTGGTACGGTAGTGGTGTATAGTCTTCCTTTCTACCTGCCTATAAGCCTGATTCTGCAAAATCCTCCGCTCTCTCCCTCAAGTCTGATCAGCTTTCTATGCCAGCTACCCAGCACACTGACCAGCTAGAAATTACTAGAGCTGGTCAGGAATTTTTCAGCTAGAAAATGCCAATTTGCCAAAAGAGAAATGTTTGCAGAAAATGACTCTTGGGAAATTTCTTGGAAGAATTTTGAAATTGTCTCAATATTTCATTTCAACCTCTTTGGACACAAAAATTTTTGGCTTCCTAGTTTGAAACAACATTTCCTTTCAAAATCAAGCTAAATTATAATGTAGGCAGGGGCAGCTCCAGGCACCAGCATGCCAAGCGTGTGCTGTGGCGGCAAGCCACGGGGGGCGCTCTGCCAGTTGTTGCAAGGGCAGCAGGCAGGTTGCCTTCAGTGGCATGCCTGCGGAGGGTCCACTGGTCCCACAGCTTTGGCGGACCTCCCGCAAGTTGCCGCCGAATCCGCGGGTCCCGGGACCTCCCACAGGCAAGCTGCCGCAGGCAGCCTGTGTCATAACCTTAGTCCCAGATTTGGACCTTAGCGTCCAAAATATGGGGGTTAGCATGAAAACCTCCAAGCTTAGTTACCAGCTTGGACCTGGTACCTGCTGCCACCACCCAAAAAATTAGAGTGTTTTGGGGCACTCTGGTCCCTCTGAAAAACCTTCCCTGGGGACCCCAAGACCCAAATCCCTTGAGTCTCACCACCAAGGGAAATAATCCTTTTTCCCTTCCCCCCTCCAGGTGCTCCTGGAGAGATACACAGACACAAGCTCTGTGAAACTACACAGAGGGACTCCCCCTCTCCGTTCCCAATCCTGGAAACAAAAAGTACTTTCCTATTCCCCCAGAGGGAATGCAAAATCAAGCTAGCAATCCAACACACAGATCTCCCCGATTTCTTCCTCCCACCAATTCCCTGGTGAGTACAGACTCAATTTCCCTGAAGTAAAGAAAAACTCCAACCGGTCTTAAAAGAAAGCTTTATATAAAAAGAAAGAAAAATACATACAAATGTTCTCTCTGTATGTAGATGATACAACACAGGGTCAATTGCTTCAAAGAATATTGAATAAACAGCCTTATTCAAAAAGAATACAAATCAAAGCACTCCAGCACTTATATTCATGCAAATACCAGAGAAAAGAAACCATATAACTTACTATCTGATCTCTTTGTCCTTACACTTAGAAACAGAAGATTAGAAAGTAGAACTACTTCTCCAAAGCTCAGAGAAAGCAGGCAGCCAGAAAAACAAAGACTCAGACACACAATTCCCTCCACCCAAAGTTGAAAAAATCCGGTTTCCTGATTGGTCCTCTGGTCAGGTGCTTCAGGTGAAAGAGACATTAACCCTTAGCTATCTGTTTATGACAGCCTGCCTGCATTGCTTGAGGTGGCAAAATACCTACAGCCGCCCCTGTATGTGGGGAAAACACTCAAAATCAAAATAAAACATTTTGATTGACCAACTGATTCCTCCCCCACCCAATTCAGACAATTTTTCAAGATTTCAACATTTTATCCTGATTTGGGAAAGACAGACCCCCCCCTTCCAAAATTTTGAAAGTTTTCACAGAACAAGAAACCCATTTCCCTCCCAGCTCTATTAACTAATTTCCTTGCAGAAAAGAAGGGATTTTCTCCCTTTGATAGGGGCTAAGTGGGCTCCTTTGAGCACAAAGTGAACGCAAAATGGTGATGCTCAATACTTGATCACAGAATATCAGGGTTGGAAGGGACCTCAGGAGGTCATCTAGTCTAACCCCCTGCTCAAAGCAGGACTAATTACAACTAAATCATCCCTGCCAGGGCTTTGTCAAGCCTCACCTTAAATACCTCTAAGGAAGGAGATTCCACCACCTCCCTAAGTAATCCATTCCAGTGCTTCACCCCACTCCTAGTGAAAAAGTTTTTCCTAATATCCAACCTAAGCCTCCCCCATTGCAACTTGAGACCATTACTCCTTGTTCCATCATTTGGTACCACTGAAAACAGTCTAGATCCATCCCCTTTGGAACTCCCTTTGAGGTAGTTGAAAGCAGCTATCAAATCCCCCTAATTCTTCTCTTCTGCAGACTAAACAATCCCAGTTCCCTCAGCTTCTCCTCATATGTCATGTGCTTCAGCCCCCTAATCATTTTTGTTGCTGTCTGCTGGACTCTTTCCAATTTTTCCACATCCTTCTTGTAGTGCGGGGCAGAGCCCACCTTAGACTCTTTAATATGCCTGTCACTGTAGTAGGACTTCAGCACCTTAGTATCCTTCATACAGGCCCAGCTTCAAATTCCATCTTATGTGAAGATGAGTTTGATGGGCCCTGTTGATTCTCATTTACAGCAGACACATCAGAAAACTACATGTAGGCCCATACCAAAGTCAGGCATCCATTTGCCCTTGAATGTTGGGGCTAGTCAAATTCCAAATGCTGCCCCCCTTCGCAATAAGAGGATCAAACCCCTGGATTCTAAACACCAATGGATTTCTGATTCCAGATCTAGAGCCAGCTGTTGCAGCTTGAGCCTAAGTTCCCAGAAACCTGAGATACTGTGCAGTACAGCTCTGAACACTTGGCAGGCCTCTGCTCAGGAGAAGTAAAGGCATGGGCCCAAGGAGGTCAGGGTTGAAGTGCCTTGATTACATGATACTTAGTGTTTTGGCTAAGTGTATGGAGTATGTTTGCTTTCAGGGCAGGGACACTTACTGAAAGATACTTAGTAGCTGCAGAGAGAGATTTGCTATAGATTTTGTCCAGCAGCTTGAAAAATGCCTTCAGCCAGGAGATCAGGGGAGGTGGAGAGGGAGAGCGGACAAGGAGAGGGAGGCACATAACTCCTCTGCTAAATATTCCCTTTGGTGGCACAAAGTGTGAACTCAAAGTGCCTGGAGATAGCTCCAGAGATTTCCTGAGCGATGCCCAATTCTGCTCTGGTGTAAAATTGCCTGAGGGATCTTTTACTCATAGTTTGCTTCAGCCCTCCTGCAGCTTTAACTTATGTCCAGAGTTGGAGCAGACTGGGCACTGTGAAAGTCAGTTGCCCATGTCTCCACTATGCCCAAGCTTCGTTAAGGCCTTGATTGTCCACTGTCCATGATTTTCCGAGTAACTGAGCAACCATAGCTGCAGTTGAAGTCATAGGAAGCTTCAGGTGCTCAGCCCGCACAAAAAAAAAAAGATCAGTCTCAAGCTGGGCTCCCAGCAATGGATGTACCTACAGTCCATGGCTACTTTTGAAAATGTGGCTGCATGTATCTGGCTCAAGCTCACACAGTGAAATCAGTTGCAGAGCTGGGCTTAGAACCCAGGATCTCCAAGTCGCTGCTCTAATAGCTAGACACCTCGGTCCTACATCTTTATTTCATTGTATTTTAATAAAAAGGATTCACACTTCACATTTTTCAAAAAGAAAAAAAGTGTTTAAAAACAGTGCACGCAGGAGGCAATGTTGGCCCAAGGAAGAGAAGCATCCTCGAATACCTAATGTGGAGACAGATGCTTGTTGCTCTGCTCATTGGAATGGGTTATATAAACGGGCATGCAATTGCTGGCTTGGTCACTCTCCTGTATGCCAGAGCCCATGCTGAGCTCACAGGCCTTGCTTCTCACGAAGTCTGGTTAAATTCACACATTAAGCATGCAGCTTGACTGAAAGGAGCAGACAGTGGAGATTTTTGGAGCTGCTGTCTATGTAAGCCATCTGCACTCTGCTTTTCACAGACGTGGGGAAATGTGCACAGACCACGACTGGTTGCTTTGCTTTAGTTTTAGGTGACTGAATTGCCCAAGAACTGTCCATTGTAATTTCAATTGCCTCTTGACACACAAGGCCCTTGCACAACTGGTCTGATATATGTCACTGAGTGCTTGGGGGCAAGCTGGGGTGAGGGATTTTGAATTTATTTCCCCCCCCTCCATTTCTCTCTCATTCCTCTTTGCTGGAGTGAGACAAACCTACTGAGAAAAAGCACATCTGGTGATTTAATGGGCAGCATGGAGTAAAGAGGAAGAGACTTATCCCTTGGTTTGGGCCCCCAGACTCTTGTACAATGGGGACACTGAAATAAATACATAATGATTGAATGAACAAGCAAGTTTGATGTGATGACTCTGAAGCTAGTGAGTGCATCCCTGTTTACACAAATCCCGCACACACTGCATGGAGGCTGACAGGCAGTCTTCAAAAACAGCCTTCTGATAAACCCAAGCATGCATGCACCAATCACCCAGTCATCCTGCTCTGCTGCTCCAGTACATCTCCAGGGACTTACAGGAACCAGCTCCCCACTCCAGGTAATGCAGTTGGTCAAAGCACTAGCCACTCGGCACTGAATCCTGAGATCTCATCTAGCTGCTGTTAAATGTCATCACTAGATCTCAGACTTCATCCTGTTGCTTAGACACTCTAGAGGGCAAAAGACAAAGGGCCAGATTGACAAAAACTTCCACTGACATCAAATTATTGATTTGCCTTTGTCAACTGCCCTGCTCAAGCACCTTTGTGGCGGGGGAGGGGGGGGAAATCATACTAGGTACCTCTCTGCATCTTTAGACACCTAAACACCTTTGTAAATCTGTCCAAAAATGACTAGTTTGGACTCCATTGAAGACAGGTGCCACAAACATCTGAGGAATCTCTCTCTTTCGTAATAAACCTATTCACTGCTCTCCTTTAACAGTTTAACTTTAACTTTCCCCCTTCTCCTAACAGAAGGTGTGCAGGGAGGGGAAAAAAACTCTAACACTTTAACAGCTTCATTCTACTGCCCCTCGCTTGCCCCCTGCCCATACTAATGGTATAAATCAGGAGTAATTCCAGTGAAGTCAATGAAATTACACTGGTGCAAATGAAGGTGGAATTTGGCTAAGTATAATTAAGGCAATTCTAACCCTGATTTCATAGGCATGTACTATTCGCTGCTAGAATGGAAAAAAATAGCGTGTCTTATTTTAGTGAGGCTAGAAGTTAGTTAAGGAATTCTTAGCTTTACTGAATAAAACAGGTTTTTTTGGGAAAAAGAATGACTTGCGTGCCAAAATATCTAGAACAGTGATCATTATTGTTCAGATTTAGCTTGATTTCCTAGGGCCCTCAAAGGAATATGACAGATACCTGGGCAGGATTGGGTCCTCACATAATAAAGCTGCAATAATGCTCGTCTACCTCTAATTATTTTATTTTGGCTCTGGCCCTGTATGAATTATTTTCAGTCCAACTTAGTCTTACCTTGGTGTCATGTCTCGTATCCAAATACGGATATAGCAAGCACAATACCCAAACAAAAGATTATTACAGTGATGATTGACAATGCAGCTTGGCAAGGTTTTCACGGACAGTCATGTTCAGTGACAGTAAGTCAGTAGTACAGTGGGCTCTGATTACTATACAGCAACACCCACACTCTACTGTATTCCTGGCATCCCGAGAGCTTATACAGTATATGGGGGAAAAGCAAAAATAAATACAATTCTGTATATTAATATAGGCCCCAAAACAAAAAACTATGGGCCAGATTCTCAGCTGGTGTATGTCAGCAAAACACCTTTGATGTCAGTGGAGCCATACTGATTTACACCAGCTGAGGATCTGTCCCCATAGGCTGCAAATCTGTGAGGTGCCGAGTGGTTTCAGATCCAGCAACACATAGAGGTGGCTGCAGCCTGAACCTAAGGTGGAGGGCAGAAGCACCAATTGCACACAGCATTCCAGTACAGGCAAGGGAAATTCTGAGTAAAAGCAAGGTAGAGTCGCCAATATTTGCAGAAAGTGTCTGATTCTTCAGTGTCCTGCCCCTTGTGCAGCCATTTACATGAGTGCAAAGTGAATACAGAGCAATTATGAATGGTTACCATTCTCCTTTATGTTCATTTTACACTCACTTTGCACCAGTATCAATGACAGGCAAGACGCAGGCCAATGGACAAGCCCTGTGTCTTTAACCTGAGATTTTCCAAATATTTACATTGCAAGCTCATTGGTGCAGGGATGGTCTTGTTGTTCTGCATTTGCACACGCTCCTAGAACAATTGGGCCCTGGTCCATGGCTGGGACTCCTAGACGCTACAGTAATACAAATAGTCATCCAGATCCTTTTGTGGGCTTTGACTCATATTAGCTGTAATGTTTGTGCTGATTACTAAGGACCTCAGTGTACCCTGAAGTCCCTCTGAAGCTATACAGCGAATATCATGCAATTTGAGGGCAGGGCTTGGCTAGTCCAGGGGCCAGGATTTAACGCTGTATTTCCAGGAAGTCTAACTATTTTAAACCAAATACTTCGCCAGCCTTGTGGGGTTAGGTACTGAGGATGCATACCAGGGCTTGAAAGGAGGAGGAGTGAGGGGGAATCCCCAAGGATGGCTCCAGGTTTTCTGCCGCACCAAGCAGCCCCCACCTCCAAAAAAAAAAAAAAAAAAGCTGCAGCAGCGCAATCGTGCCAGGCCACTTTTCAGCGGCAATTCGGTGGCAGGTCCTTCCCTACAAGAGGGACTGAGGGATCCACCACCAAACTGCCACAGAAGACCTGGACGTGCCGCCCCAATAGCAGCCAGAGTACCACCCCTTGGTATTGGGCACCCCAAGCACCCGCTTCTTTAGCTGGTGCCTGGAGCCGTCCCTGAGAAGCGCAGCTTCCCCTTCTCTTCCTGGCTTGCATAGACAGTGTTCCCCCTACCTTGTCAGGGAACAGCTCCTACAAAGTGGTTGGCAGTCACTTGGTGGGATAGTCAAACAAGACCTAACTTGAGTCTGAACTTCCATCCTACGTCCTTTATCCCAAGGCTTGTTTGATCAGTAAACAGAATATTCACAAGTCACAAATGAACACAAGACTGCCAGCGACAGAGGGCTGACTCACTTGCTACAAGCTCTGAAGATCCCGGAAACCCAATAGATACAAGTTCTGAAGTGAGGGGACACATCCCTCTCTCCAGATAACTCCTCTCAAGACCTTTCCTCAATCCCCTTCCTTCCAAGACTGAACCAGGACTCTTCCTTTATATAGTTCCAGCAGTCATGTGACACTTGGCTAACTGACCCCTCACCATCACACCCCCCGTCTGGAGACTACATCTCCCAAGAAACCCCTAGTTTTAAAGGGCCCAAGAGACATAACCGATGGACTGGGATGTGTGCATGCACCTTTAGGCCTATGTCCTGCCTCTGCTCCTCATTTTACTTGCAACACATCCCTGAGCAGAACCACAGATCCTATTTATCCATTATCCTATGTTAATTGATAACAGAGGAGATATGGACTAGGTGCCTCACTATGGGAATGATAAGTGCCTCTGATCTACTGAGGTGCCATTATATGCCATCAGTGTGTGCTCCCCACTGCTCTGTGGACAGGCATGAGGAAGCCCATTAATGCCCGACATCAGCAATTCCAAAGGTCAAGTTCAGATGGGCCCTGAAGACTGAACCCAGGGGATAACAGGAAGCTCTAGTCACCAGAGCTGTTAATCCAGCACCCCCCAAAACACACACATTGTGTATTTAAATTTAAAAAAGGAAGATATAATTTAAATGAGAAAATGTTTGTGTTTGGTTTTTCCTGGACTGATAATTCTCTTCCTTGCTGGCCTCTAAGGCAGTCCCCACTTTGCCCTTGGCCTGGTTTATCTAGCTGCTTCAAAAAGCCTCTGAATTTTGTTCTTGTTTAATTAGCATGAATTCCAGTTCTGAAAAAGTAACATTTCACACATTCCTTCTAATCCACTCACCAGATCTCTGTGGAGTGCTGTAAGGCTGATGTCCCTGTGGTTTGAGAAGAGACTGTAGGATGATGAGTAGGATTTGGCTATGTGGATTATTCTGGGCTTTACCCAGGTTCTGCTGACTCCAGGGCAGCCCAGAGGATTCAGGGGGCCTGGGGCAAAGAGGGGGAGCGGACATAAAAAAAAGGCTCCACTCGCTGCAGCGCTTGTACTCACTGGGCAGCGCTCCGAGTCTTCGGCGGCAGCGGGTCCTTCACTCGCTCCGTATCTTTGGCAGCACTGAAGGACCTGCCGCCGAAGACCCAGAGTGAGTGAAGGGCCCGCCGCTGAAGTGCCGCCGAAGACCCGGATTGCTGCCAGGTGAGTAAAAATTAAAAAGGCGCCTCTAGCCAGGGAAGGGAGTCTTGGCTAGGTCTCGCAGGGCCTCTGTGGGGCCTGGGGCAAATTGCCCCACTTACCCCCCTATCTGTGCGGCCTGGATGACTCTGTCAAGAGGTGGAACATGAGTTGAGGGAAGTGCAGTCTACTTAGCGGTGTATCTTATTTCCTCCCGCTGCTTCTCCTCACTCCATACGCTCCTTAAGTCCTTTCTCTAGGCTCGAACATACCCCTCCAAGGTCCCTACTGCATGGGATTCTGGATTTCCCCCTCTCTCAAAGTCCATGGAAGGTGCAGGATCTGCACATGATGAGCAGCAGGTGTCCCTAGAGAGGAGTGGACAGGCCAGAGGGGACAGGAGAAGCCACACATCATTGTTTCACAACCCCCCCAGAGATACAGTCTCAGGATAGAAAATAAACTTCTGTGGAGTCTCTTCACTCCACAGTGGGGGGATCCCCAGAGATCCAGCAGCAGCCCTAGTACACAGCTCCATTAGAGACTTGCTGACAGGCCACAGAGGTGGCAAGGGTTGCAGGAGAGACAGAGCTTGAGGAATGGCACAGAACCTGTTTGTGAATGTCTCAGCCTCCTGGCATCCAGGTGATTACTTAAGATCCACAGGGGTTGAGGTGGCCCCTGTGCGATACTCTGTTTGTGGAGAACAGCTTTTCCCATCCAGTGGAATGAGTAAGGAGAACTGTCTGCCAGGGAACCTTGTCAATATTTCCTCCCCCTGAACTGCCTCCTGTAAGATTTTTCTTGAGATCTCAATTTTGACTCCGTCTTTACGCTAGCCAAAGGAATTTCAAATGGAGTTAAACAGTCCTTAGTCAGGAAAACAACTGAAGTGAAGATTTTAAAAAATGGGCCAGCGATGTTGGGTGCCTTAATTTTTTGGTGCCCAACTTTACACAGCTTAAAAGGCCCCTTGAAGGTGTTTGAAGTTGGGCACAAAAAAAGGATGCACTCAAAAAAAAAAAAATCACTAGTCACTTGTTAAAATCTTGGCCAAAATTAGAACTTTGGGATCAGGGCCATAGATTGTGAATTCCAATAGTAGAAATAGTAAAGCCCTTTGGAATTTGCTCAGATGAAGGTTATATAATATAAATCCAGATGAGATCACTCTGAGCAGCTAATCTGACCTCCTTGTAAACATAGAATTATCCTGATTCTTCTGCAGTCTGTGTATGGGAGGGAATTATTTTCTCCCCCTCAAACCCATCCACCCATCCCATGATCACTACTTGAGCCAAACAAAAAAATCAGATGCAAGAGTCTGATCACAGAGGAATGTGAGAGCAAAAGATCATTTTGGCCAATACTGTTTTCTGCAGCTTTCCTCTCTCCTTGTTAATCTCATGCAGACATCCAGTTATATGTCATGCAATGATCTCTCTCTATATATTTAGTAACGCACTTCTCTGGCAGATAACAAGATACTCCATCATTGAAAAAATAAATGAATTCATTTCTGGCCCGTGTAATGAGTTAGATTAATGTATTATCTTTTCAGTTCAGGGACCTCAATTTAAATCCTTTCCTGTTCAACTTGATCAGGAAAGATTCCAGCCTGGCCCCAGTACAGAAATTAGTCTCTACAGTTTAGATTGTTAATAATTAATTTCACTTGATGGCTCCTGAAGTTGAATGAAATGTATGCAGCTAGGTGGTTTGTAGACCCTTTCACCTCTTTCCCTTCCTCAGGCGTTCCTTTCATTTTCAACTCTTTCTCCCTGGTCTTTTCTCATCTTCATCCCTTCTCATTACTATTCCCCCTCCTCTCCCATTTTAAATGTTTTATTAGTTTTAAGTGAAATCCATAAACATCAGACACAAATAAATAAGAGGAAGGGAGAGGAGGTAGGGAGGCAACTGGCTGGATACAAGTTTGCGTTTATGTTTCGAGTACAACCGCAAACTATATTTTTAATAAATATGAACATAAGAGCACAACATACATATAGAATTGCACTACGTGGTAATTAATGCAGCAACATATTATACTAGATGTTATTTTTTCAGTACTTTGTGGTCTGCTTTTCTCTCTCATATTTGAGACTGTGCTTGAGTAAAGCAAACAGGATTTATATACTGTTTTCCATTTTTGCGCAGAGATTTTTCCATCCTTGCTGTCCTTCCGATCAACATCAAAGCAGAAGACTGGGAATTTGAGCTGCTGATTTCTATTTACTGCCTCCATCACTAACTTTCTATTGGACCCTTACCATTCTGTGCTGCTTGCCCATTGATAAAATGGTTCTGGCTGCTTTGGGAGGCTTAATTAATAAAAGTTCATAGGTCACAGAGTTCTTCAGATAGGAAGTGCTTCAGCTCTGCAAGGTACTATTCATTTTGAATTAGTCTCAGACACAACATGTCTTTAACCTTATCACCTGTCTATCAATCTTTAAGTATGATTGTGGACTAAGATATCCCAGAGTCTACTACAGGTTAAGCATTTTACATTTTTCTTTCAGGATCTTTATAAACATGCCGATTCAGGACAGAGTCCCTCAAAAGAGAGCTAAATACATTTGCTGTTTAGTGAATGAATTAACTGTCATGCAAAGCGGTTCTCTCATTTAACCCTGTGAAGGCGACAAGATGCAATTCTGTTCAGCTACATAGGACATGGTGACAGTTGTTTTATTGAAATCCTGATCAATAATTCATCCAAAAATGCTTTATCTTCCCAATACTCCCCTTGCACATCTTTTCAAGAACACTACACTATGTATATTTAATTGGTTAACTGAGGAAGAAAATTCACCTTGAAAGTGAATCGCTTCAAAGCTTGGAGGTCAAGGAGATGGAATCACATAAGGAACACTTGGGCAAAATCTTCCCTGAACAACAACAAAAAAACACACAAAAACCACTGGAAACTGCTTGGTGAAAATCAGTTGGCTTGTTCAAAAACAAAATTACATTTGAAAATAGAAAATAAAATAGCATCAGCAAAGGCCTTTTGTAGCTGGTGCCTTTTATGGGAGCTTGCACCAGTTGTCTCAGAGCTTTTGTCACTTCTGTCATCTCTGTTTTTGGAGTGTCTCTTATGACTAAAGGAATTTAGACAGCTTAAGAAAAATGGTTTTATAGTTGGTTTAGTATTTGAAGAGGCAGTGCATGTATTTGTCTATAAAAATTGCAGTATTATACACAGATGCCAAATGACGACAATGCAGAATGTGCTCCCAAATTATGGGTAGGGGGGAGGAGTGGTGGAACTTGGTTAAACTAGAGTTAAGGTTTCCTCCTTAAAACAACATCTCAGCTGAGGCTGAGTGGCAGGTGAGGAGTAATTCTAATATGGTATTATGTATTCTAACAATAAGATTCAACAGTGACATGGGAAATAATCATTTATCAGAGATGGCCTGACCTGCTGGGATCTTTAGCATGATCAAAGTGTCCAGCATCTTGAAATTTTACATAATTCATTAATGGGAGAAAAACTGATCTGAAACTCAAACCAGCCCAAGCACAACTGGGTTTTAAGATTTGAACACCTAGTTAGTGTAAAAACTTTCAAATATTTCTGGACCTTTAAGTCAAAAATCCAATTTTCAGACAGCTTGGTTGGGGTTAATCCTGCCAGTGTCCTTTTGGAATTGACTATAGCTCAATAGATATTGGTAACAGACTTTCTGCTTGTTCATAGACTTCTGTCTCATCTTTTCTTTTTCATTTTAATCGAATTCTGTGTTCAGCACTGTCGTTTTCACTCCAAAGTGCATTAGTGATACAAACTCCTAACAAACAACTATACCTAGAACATAGTGACCTGATTTATCCCTGCATCATACAAGTCTGAACACATTCCCATGTCCGATCATGTTAAAAGGGTTATAAATTTGTCTGGTAGGAGTCTGCAGTTTAGAATTGATGAGTGTGATCAGCAAACTATTCAAATAAACATGGTTATTAAAACTCTGCTAGGAGCAAGGTGACATGCAGAGAAACTAAAGCAAACCAATCTCTCCTTCATCTTCAGATCTCATCCAGTTTTAATTTTTGCTATAGAAAATTAGAAGATATATTGTTTAAGGGCATTGACTCTTCTTCCCCTTCTTATTTGTATAACAGGTTTGTGAGAGACCACATGTGGGGAGTGGGTAGACATACACACAAACATAGGTGTTCATACACATGTACCCTGATACCAAAATCACCAGAGAAAATGGACAGGGAATTGGACTACAAAGACGACCTACCAGCTTTCTTTTTTTTTTTTTTAAATGTCTGTATTTCTATGAGCTTGGATGTAATGCAACTCTCACTTACTGGGCCAAATCCAGAGGTATTTACTCTATAGTTAATCAGTCCTGACTCAGGCAAAACTCTCATTTGAGTCACTGAGCCAGATCTTCTGCGGATATAAAACAGCATAGATCCTTGACTTCACTGGAGCTATTCCAAATTACACCAGCTGCAATTCTGATCCACAATGACTGAAGCACGATTATACAACCCCTGGGATTTAGCCTTGTCTATGTGACCATTACATAGTATCCAGCTGTGTCCCACTCCTGGCAAATGGTTTGGCTTTGCCTTTCTAGAATGGACTGAATAGTTCTATACCCATGTTGAGGAAACCCTGCTACAGCCATTCAGGGGATGGTCTCATCTGCACAGGCAAAAATCAAACTGCGCTATAACTCTTGGGGAACAGGCTTGCTGAAACTGGGTTCCCTGACATGGTGGTAATTGTAGTGAAGATGAGTGAGTGAACTGGAATAAAAGCTCCAAATTGTTTTGCTAAGCAGCAGGCTTCCCTTGTAATGAAGATGTTCTGTGGTTTTTGTTTTTTTTTTGACAAAAGTCCTCAGCTGGTGTAAGTGGACATGGTCCAATGACTTCACTACAAGATGGTTCCATGGGGTACACTGGGTATCATTTTTCCAGGTATCTCCAGTCCGCATCTGTTTTTCTTCAGCCTTCTGAGACTGGTACATTCGTAAGTCCTGAACGATCCAAGGTAATAATAATTATTATTATTATTTTAAAGAAACCAGGAACAGAGAAGTCCTTGACCAACAGCACTTAGTTCCCTGAAATTGTGAATCTACAGTGCCTCAATCAACACTAGGTGCAGGAGGCTCAGACCTATCTCCATTTAGCATTAGTAGTTTTACTCTAGCTTTCAACATACAAATTTGTTTGCAACAAAGCCCTAGCTTTCCTCCTTTCAGTTTTGTTGCTGTAATAATCTGTTTAATGGGGTGGGGGGCAGAATTCTTAAGTTAGGAAGCAAAAGGACTATGTATAAAAATACACTGTGTGAAATGAATAGAATTAGAATTAATTTGAAGCTTAGAAGGAAGCTTTTGGTTTCACAATGTACAACTGCATATATTTTACATATAAACATATGGGGCTAGATCATCAGGTGGCTTATTATTTTGTATTACCATACTGCTGAGCAGTCCCAGGGCTGGACCAGGATGCCATTGTCTTGGATGCTGTACAGCAATAGAACAACAGAAAACAGTCCTGGCCTCAAATTGTACCCCTTACTTTTTAATTGTAAGTTAACTCAAAAAGCAGCCTTGATGAAAGGAGGGAAAGGGATTCCGCAAAACACAGGCTAAAGAGAAAGTAAGACAGAACCCATCATAGCTGGAAGCATGATCCAGCAGATCCTTTCAAAATGTCACTTCTTAAGGATGATGGACATTAGTAAAAGCTCCTCCATTGATCTGCAAAACTCTTGCAGATCAAAAGCTATGAATGAGGGGTGTAATGAGATTAGTCATACATTTATGCTACATAGTCTTATGTTTTAAATTATGAGATAGGGTCATGTATGAAAGGGCAATGCAATGGAGCACTGTCTGAAGACCATGTGAATGACTTGTTTTCCTATTAACATTGTCACATCCCTGTTGGATGTATTTCAGATTTCCCTCTCTCCCTAGAGTTGGCTGGGATGCTCCTTTGTTTTTCCTTCTCAATTTGAGGCTCAAAGACAGTAGAAGGAAAGGAAAATGCAAGGTGAGATGGGAGGTTGTTGGAAGAGGAAAAAGGGGTAATTGCAAAACAAGAAAAAAAAGCCAAGAAGAGATGAAAGAAAGGGAAAGGTGTGTGTGATAGAGAGATCTGTTACTTTAATACATTACATCCAGGGCATGAAAATGCTCTGTGTATTTCCCTTTGTAAAGTAAGATTTACGTACCCTCTAGATATTGACAGGAAAGAACTGGATTAGAGCAACTCCTCCAATATTCTAATTCTGCTCCTGGAGCAGCAGAGATTAAAATCCCTAAGGAGGCATCCCAGGTGACAAAGACATGAGAGCATCAGTTTTTCTCTCATTAACAAAGCCATTTCGAGGTTTGTGCCAAGCATCTTAACTAAGGTTATTCCTACTGTGTGGTGGGGATGGGAAGGAGAAGGCAGCCAGGTTGGAAATGCTTTATAGGCTGCAGGTGCCTTGAAAATTGTTTTATAAAAGAGAAACGTAAAAATCCAGAGTCCCATTTTTCCATGTGTGTCTGCCTGCAGGATCAACTAACAGTGAAACTGGAGTGCCTTTAATTCTTCCCGTTCACCATTATGGTGCTTACTCATAAGCAGTGACATTGCTAATCTGGGGATAATTCCCAGTATTGGTAAGATAATTGCTGATGAGAAGGGTGAGTAATGGCGGAACAGAACTGAAAGACTGACAGACATTATTGTCAATGCAGCTCCAGCCAAATGACAGTTTAATTGAGCTTTGATAATTTCCAGTTTAGAGGTTTTCGCTAGGGGTATTTCACTAAATGCATTTAGAAACCGTTCTTCTGAATGAAGAAGGCACCATTGCAGAATAGATTTCCCCACTTCCGTTACTTCACTCTTTCTGCTTCTCTCACTCACAGCTTCGTGTTCACCTGCCTGATGCAGTTTACAGCAACAAAGGGTTCCCATCACTTTGTTCTCTCTGCAAGGGGACTCGCAGCCCAAACTTACACTCTGATCAGAGCTGTCCAAGTCCTGCACAGCCACTCTGTGGATGCTACTCTGCTTGAATCAGGCAGCCACCCTGCTGGGCTTTAACTATGTCGGGGTGATGGGTTACAGCTACATTTGGCAGAGGGAGTTTGAGAATGGATGATGGTGGCTTACAGATAAGTACACAGCTAAATTTTAAAGATAGATTAGATTCTGTTGGGAATTAAATTCCTTTCCACCCCCTTCCGTACCCTATATGGTCAGCCCCTTGTATATACTGTATTCAGCGCTGGCTTATCTGCACCCCTTGGCAACCCCTATTGTCAGCTATGGGTAAATCTCATAGTGTAGATATGGCCTTTAAGTGCATTGACTAAGCAGCTGCAGTTGAAAGTTTTTTACAGTTATGAAGGCCCCAATCTAGCAAAGCACTGGACTGTTGACTTCAGCAGGACTACTCCTGTGCTAAAGATTAAGCCACCTGCCTTTAATTGGTTTTAAACTGTATTTTAGGGCCAAATCCTGTGAGATGCTGAGTGACCACAGCCAGGTCTGTACTATTTCTGGAATGAGCCTGCAAAAGTGAGTTTTGCAAAAGCACCTGGCACTGGCTGAATCTACTCCAATTGAGGTTGGTGGGAGTTTTACCCCTGAAAGTTGGGCCAACACTGAATGCTTATGCACATTCCCTGGCCTCCCCCTTTAGGTGTGGGAACTGTCTTTTTCTCCATCATGTCGTCTTCAGTGCTTGCCATGTAAGAGATTATACCATTTTTTCCCACTTCCCCTATCTTCTCCAAGGCTGTGTCCTTTCAGGGCAGAACCTTTGGCCAAGACTTTTAAACATAATGTGAGGTTTTTTAGGGGATTCAAGTTTTGGAACCCTCATTTCAGACCTGAGGGGTCTGTTTTTTCAGAGGGCAGATGCTCAGCACTTTCTGGAAAATCGGGCCAAGGTGTTTCAGATTGGGTACCCAGAGCTTCATTTGAGGGATCCTGGCCCTCACATAAGATTGGCCATACTGGGTCAGACCAAAAGGTCCATCTGGCCCAGTATCCTGTCTTCTCACTGTGGCCAATGCCAAATGCCCCAGAGGCAATGAACAGAACAGGTATCAAGTGATCCATCCCCTGTTGCCCATTCCCAGCTTCTGGCAAACAGAACTTCACCTTTAACTTCAGCAACCTTTTTATGTTATTTGGCTTTCCCCTCCATGACTCAGTTGAAACTAGATGCTTGATAATTGTACATTATCAGCCCAAGAGCAACATTTTAAATCCCATTTTCAAAGGGGACTAAAGCACCTAAACCACATGGTTTAGGTTACCCTAGGTGTTCAAATCTTAAAACATCCCCAAAACTCTTTTGGTGGCAAAATAATTAATCTTATAGCACATGGAAAAGACATGTAAAGATAACTCCTCATATAAATAGAGGTCTGAGCCAAAATCCATTGAAATTATTGGAAGTTTTTCCTAGCATCTCAGTTCTAAATATGGAATGACAACCCCTCTCACCCCCACCACACACACACACACACACACACCACTCAAGGGGAAGGAAATTAATGTTTCTGAGGATAGGTAGCCTCACATAGCATCTTCAATGGGGTTTGATGGCTAGGACACAGGCCCACTGGGAAACACCTCATGTCTGGGTTTCCTGTTTGACTGAGGTGACTATGCCCTTACTCATAGCTGTTCTTTGTCTTGTAGCCAAATGTTTTGGAAGCAAAGAGATTTTTTCAGACTCTCCACTTTTTATCCCATGACACACTTCTAGCAAATGGAAAACAGATACTTCAAGAACCTTGCTCTTAGCTTTTAAATTTCTGTTTTAATAGTGACTGCCTAGCAGAAAAATATGGGAAGAAATATTGTGAAGTAGCAAGAAAATGCAGAAAGGAAAAAGCGAAAGAAAGAGCAGGGTGTCTGCATTGCCACATGCACTCAATTTATTTCACAAGCATTGCTCAGGTTTAATTATTTATTATTAAGATGCTTCTTACTACGCAAGTAAATGGCCTGTGGTATATTTTGTAAGAGTAATGAAATCGAGACCTCTCAAGGACAGCATTATCTTCTATGTCTGCTGAGGTGGTGTAAGACCATCATTTTGTGCAGGTGATTTACAGCAGGCCAGTAAAGGAAAGCATTAGTTAGGGCATTTATTTATTTTAGTGTAAAACAATTAAGACTCTAGTCTCCATTGGGGTGGGTGTGGGGCCTTAAATTTGAAAATGAGTTAGTTGTATGTGTATTGACAATTTTTTTTTGGCTTTATAAACCTCAGGGCGTCATTTATGGGGCCACAATAACGGAAACTGAGAAACCCCGATCTTCCATCATTTCAAGTTCTGAGGCAAAAAAAGCCAGTGAGAAACAATCATTACAAATACAAAGATATCTGAGCCATTATTAATTATCTGTATGACAGTTTCAGCTCTTTAGTTCTCTAGCAAGTTTTATGCTCTTCCTGATGGAGCTTAGAGCAATCTGAAGGCCGATAGCTCCAAGTTATTCCATTTGGTAACAGTTCTAACGACACAACTCACCAGCTGGGGGTTGTGGAGTGACACAGGAATGTCTTACTGTATTGGGAAGGGACAGGCAGTTCCTGCTATCTTTGTGCCACTTGAGAATTTGTCCAGGATGCTCTAATCAGAGTTATGTGGGAAGAACTTTGGGGTTCTGTACAATCCCCCTGATACTATTAATTGAGGATCTATGGACGCACTTACTAGCAGAGAGACATTTGCAGAATTGGGGCTTTAGAATAAGACCAGACCCAACCAGTAGCTCTAACAAGCAGATGGAGAAGCAGGTAACAGTGATCACCACACTTTTGGCAAAAGTAGAGTGTACAAACTAGGTAGAGAGGTAGTGGTGGTGATTTGGTCAAGATGGCCAAGATTTTGGGATCAAGTTTTGCTCATGGCCGCCTGGTGAGAAATATAACTGGCCCGGGCGTTTGGAGGAGAGGATATGCTTGTCCTTCAAACTGCAGAAATCAAGCCATTGCCATGGCTTCCCACCCAACACTGATCATAGGTGCTTGGTAGTGTGAGGAAATTCATCCGTCCAGAAGGCTCACACCAGGCTTATAAATCCCACAAACTAGGTGGTTTAAATGAGACTTAAGTGGTGCGTAAGCATTCTCTGGGCCCTCTGCATGGAGTGGATTTCAAGGGCAGATATGAACTGAAGCTATATGCCTTTGGACCAGTAATGCCTGGGATATTCTCTTAGTCTCCATGAACACTGCTTAAAGCCAGTTGGGAAAAACACTTTATCTGATATTCAGAGGGTGCATATTTGTATGTCAAGTCCATCTGCAAGTCTCCTAAGGGAGATGGAGAGGCAGGAGAAAAGAAAACATGTAACTCTTGTCTAAATAAACTAGCTGGTTTTAATTTCAATAAGAATCAGACCCTGAACTCTTCTCCCCTCCTTCCAACACTTTCCCCTTCTCTGCTTCCCCACAAACTCTGGTCGTTGAAGCGATCTCCATTTCATTTGCAAACTGATTTCATGATGGAGCAGAAATGCCAATCAATTGTACAGCCATCAGCAGGAGAGCATCACCAATCTACATTAGCCAGCTGGGCTGCTTTCCAGGGCATCATCTACAACACATGAATTATTACCAAAACATTACTGCTGTCAGCACATTCCTCTCCACACAACTTCCTATTTTTTTTTTTTTTTTGGCGGACAATGCTGAAATTTTAAACAGCTCAATCTTGCTAAACTCAAGCAACTGACTGGTGCCTTCAGGATGAACTTTTCCTAAAATCAACAATAATCCTTCTACTGAGGAGAACAAAAAACCCAAAAACCAAACAATCCTTTTCTTTCTTTTGTTTTGCTTCTGGTCTCTTTACAGGCTCCAGCGTCCATTCTAATTTGTCTTGCAAAAGAAAAAGAAAAAAGACTTAAGAGATCCTTAAGCTTTAGTGACAGAGTACAGCAGCTTATAAATCAGACCCATGGAAGGCAGGGTCAGCAAGCACAACGACTTGCGTCTTAGCCCATAAAATGTGTGTGCTGAGTACCACTCACTTTAAAACTGCCACCGTGATTCATTCATGATAGGCAAGAGGCAGAGAGAACAGACAGAGCCTTGGGGGAAAAAAAATAAACCAACAAACCTCAAAACAAGTGGGGAATTTAGTTTTCTCCTAATTGTAGGTTCTTCTTTTGGCTGCTAAACCTCCATCAGGTGGCGATGACTTTCAGGGATTAGGTTGGCCTGGGCCAAAATTGGACAACTGCCAACTTATGACAGCTCCTGTGAATTTTATGCACATCAACAGTCCCACTGACTGCAAAGGGACTTCTCATCTGCATAGGGGTAAGGTAAAGCATAAGCCTTTGCAGGATCATAGCCTTAGATACAAAATGTAAGATTTTCAGCAATGCTAACATATCCGAGGAACCTAACGAAGTGGGACTTAGGAGAGAAAAACATCTTAATTACCCTTAGATCCCTGTGTCACTAGGTAACTTTTTTAAAAGCTCCTAAAAGTCTGTATCACAGGCCATTACTGACCTCTTGAGCCAAGCTATCCCTCACTTCCCGTATTTTATTCATCTGAAGAGATTCAGAGATTCCAAAGCCAGAAGGGACCATTGTGATTATCTAGTCTGAACTCAAGAATCGCACAAGCCATAAAGCTTTCCCACATTAATTCCTAGAGCAGATCTTTTAGAACAACATCCACTCTTAATTTAAAAATTGCTGGTGATGGACAATCCACCACAACCCTTGGTAAGTTTTTCCAATGGTTGATTATTCTCACAGTAAAAATGGACACCTTATTTCCAGACTGAATTTGTGTAGATTCAGCTTCCAGAGATTGGATCATGTTATAACCTCTCTCTGCTAGACTGAAAATCCAATTATTAAATATTAGTTCCCCATATACTTACAGACTAACCAACTCACCCCTTAACCATTGCTTTCTAAAGCTAAACAGATCAAGCTCCTTGAGTCTATCACTGTGAGGCATTTTTTTAAACCCCCAATTCTCATGGTTCTTCTCTGCACCCTCTCCAACTTATCAACATCCTTCTTGAATTGTGGGCACCAGAACTGGACACAGCATTCCAACAGCAGTCGCACCACCAGTGCCAAATACAGAGGAGGAACGACCGCTCTACTTGGGATTGCCCCATTTATGCATCCAAGGATTGCACTATTCCCTTTGACTAGGAATTCACGTTTAGCTGATTATGCACTAAGATCCCCAAAAATCTTTTTCAGAGTCTCTGCTTCCCAAGATAGAGTCCCCCTTCATTTAAATATGGTCTACATTCTTTGTTCCTATCTGTATACATTTAGCAATATTAAAATACATATTGTCTTCTTGCACCCAGCTTACCAAACAATCCATATTGTTCTCTCTCAGTAACCTGTCCGCCATTATTCACCAGTCCCCTAATTTGTGTGTCATCTATAAACTTGATCAGTAATGATTTTATGTTCTTTTCCAGGTCATTAATAAAAATATTAACGAGTGCAGGGCCAAGAACTGATCCCTGCAGCACCCCACTAGAAACACACCCACTGGATGATGATTCCCTATTTACAATTACATTTTGAGATCTAAGTACATCAACATTATTAACCAAACTTATAATCTCATTAAAAAAACCAAGTTAGTTTGATAGGATCTATTTTGCATAAATCCACGTTGCCTAGCGTGAATTACTCTACTTTAATTTTTTATTAAAATCGAGTCTCATATCAGCTGCTCCATTATCTATGATTAATGTCAGACTGACAGTCCTACAATTATTGGAGTGATCCCATTTGCCCTTTAAAATATTGGTACAATATTAGCTTTCTGCCACTTTTCTGGACCTTCCTTGGTGTTACAAGACTTGCTGGGAAAAAAAAACAACACCAAAAAACCCTGCAAAAACATTAGTGGTTGAGGAATCTCCTTTTAAAACTCTTTGATGTAAATTATCTGAACCTGCTGATTTAAAAATGTCTAATTTTAGTAGCTGCTGTTTAATGTCCTGAGACACTAGTGGAAAAAAGTGTTACGATAGGACTACATCACCTCTCCTCCACCGCACCCAAAATACAAGTATTTATTGAACACTGCCTTTTCGAGAATTCTGCCTTTTCCTTCTAGTAAAGTACCAATATCATTAAGTATATTAGAAACAAAAAGAATCTTAACTCTGCTGACCATAGCTCTCTCCATGGATCTCTTGGCTTCCCTTATCCATTTTATAGAAAGCAGAAGCTAGGAATTTTATTTGTTACTATGAACTCTCCTCTTCCATTTTTCCTTTTTTTTTTAAAAATAGCTGCCTTCACTTTCCCTCTAAACCAGGCTGTTTTTTTTTTTAAATTAATACAGCCTTCTTCCTCAATTAGGGCTTTTTGAGCATCTAGTAAGGTATTTTTAAATGATTTCCAATTATTCACATTTTTCTGATTAGTTTTTTCCTCCCGGCTTATAATTGTGAAATTGGCCCTGCCAAAACAGCACGTATATTATCACTGATCCAGACTTTGCTCAGTTTGCACATTGTAAATAACATCAGGTCATGATTGCTTGTACCCAAGGTACCATTAATTTTTAGTTCTCTGATCAGTTCCTCTTTATCTGTGAAGATGAGGTCAAATATAGAATCCCTGTGTGTTGGCTGCAACACTTTGAGGTAGGAATTTGTCATCCATGATATTTAGCAATTCCAAGGATGCTTTAGCACTGGCAGCACGAGGCCTCCAGCATGTCACTCAAATTGAAGTCCTCCCATGATCATTCAACTCCCCACCCCACCTTGAGAATAGGTGCATAAGGAGGCAGTCATCCAATTCCCTAGTACAGTTCAATGGTCTTTTTGCAGATACCAACTAATACTCCATTTTGTGTTTTATCTGTCAGGACATTGATCAATAAGCAGTCAAGATCATTATCTTCTCCGTGACTCAACAGGTAATACCATTTCTGACACAGTGCCATGCCCTCTCCCCTTTTGCTCACTCAATTCTTCCTAAATAGGTTATAATTCCAAACACAGCAATCATCCCACCAGGTTTCAGTAATATCAGCTAGGTCAAATGTATGATAATAAATGAGCAATTCCAATTCCTCTTGTTTATTACCCAAGAGGATCATGGGAAGCATCCAAGAATTTTAAGAGTTTTGCTGTGTCTAAGAGGGAGATAAAAGGTCATACTTTAATTTAAATGAAGAGGTCATCTAACTCTAGGATGACAATTATGTTGATAAAACTTCATCTGGTTATTAAACACAGATGTTTAGTTTTCATAAGTCTCGAGCTGAGAATCTTCTATTGAATTTTTTTTTTTTTAAATAAAAATCCAGGAAAAAGTCCCTAACACAAAATAATCAGGGTTCAATGTACACATAAAATAACCACTGCAATTAAAAAAAAAAATCTTAAGAGCACTAATTAAACTGAAATTGATTGTATTCAAATACTATTTATTGAAGCTTTAAAGCTATGTAACAAATATTTCAGTAAATATTAAATATGTATGTGCTTTATTGCTGGTAGAGTTTCAATAAAGTGCTTTAATTAATCTGACATGAAAAATAAATGGAGTGAGATATGTTATTTTTATTTCCCCTCCTCCTTCCCATATCTGCAGGTAATTATCTTCCTCTCACTTACACTGGTATAGATCAGGAATAATTCCACTCATGTCAGTGAAGTTATACCACTCTGAAATTTGTTCTGCTCGGGATCAGAAATGTCAGCATAGTGTGAAATCTTGTTTTCAAGTTTTCCAGCACAGACCCCAGAGGCAAAGTTTGGATGATTATTATTTGTATTCTAGTAGCTCCTAGAGACATTCATTCAGATCAAGGCCCCATTACGGTAGGTTATACACACACAAAAGATACATTCCCTGCCCTGAAGAGTTTGTAATCTAAATAGACAAGAATTATCGTCCCCATTTTACAGATGGGAAACATACACAGATATTAAGTGATTTGACTGGGGCGAGGTCTCGTGAGTCCCAGTCAATGGCTTATCCCTTCTTTCAAACAGGGAGAATGAGACTCTGCATAGTGGGTGTTTATCCACACCTATCTCACCCTCTTGGTTACTGCTGCTAGAAAGAGAGGCCAGAAAATCAGATACTTAAATGCGCTAAGAAGCGGAGCCTGCTACCAAAATGCCCAGAGATATTTCAGTAACAGGACCTGTGTGGCACAAATAACTAGATGCTTAATAACTGAAAATGACGGGGTGAGGTTTAATCACGTGACATCACCAGAATTCAACATCAGGGAGAGATAAAGACAGGGCTGGATCCTGCAATCTGTGCCTTCATTCAGTCAAAAATCACCAACTGACTTCAACTTCCTGAGTAAAAAGTCAACCAATGAATCCAGAATTGGGGCTCCAGGATCAGCCCCCAAGATATTAGCTCAAGGCATCAAAGGAGACTGAGAAGATAGCACAATATCTATGGTCATCCCAGGATCCTGGGCTCTTGTCATTATAGAAACCCAGTGTAAGGAGAGGTTTCAGAGTAGCAGCTGTGTTAGTCTGTATCTGCAAAAAGAACAGAACCGGAGTACTTGTGGCACCTTAGAGACTAACAAATTTATTTGAGCATAAGCTTTCATGGGCTACAGACGAAGAAGTAGGCTATAGCCCACGAAAGCTTATGCTCAAATAAATTTGTTAGTTTCTAAGGTGCCACAAGTACTCCTGTTCTTAGTGTAAGGAGAGCAATTGGCACATCCTATGGAGAGCTCAACAGCAGTGATGTACTTACAGATCTACACACGCATACACCCCTCCCCCTACATTGTGCCATGCAGATGTTTTGGCCTGACGTTGTCTGATTGCCAGCTGCAGACAGGGTTGTGCTGATAATTTTGCTCCTCTTCCATAGTTAGGGTAGAAGGGTGAGCTAGAATACATTAATATGTGCCCGACCTACCCATTTCTGCCTCCTCCTATGAAATGAGAGTTAAAGGGACAGGTGCAGCATCTGGGATGTTTTTCCATATTCATTTTTAAGAAAGTGAGGAATTCAGCACTGGCTCTGCTAAGCAGGTCTCTTGGTCTATCACATTTCTGCCAGAAGTGATGTCATGTCGCCATCTGTATACTCTCTGTGCTGGGCAGACAGGAATCAGATTGTACATAGAAACCATCAGGTGGTGCTGTGTGTGCCGAGGGCAGTCTGGGTGCTTGGGGTAGGAATGAGAGAACAGTTCTTTCTGTCACAGCTGAATGGACAGTTCCCAGGGCATCTAGAGGGGGTCTGTCCCCTGCAGGTCCATTAGATCTTGCTTTATAGAGATTTCCTTCCACTATTATAGGTACAGATTGCATTTGCTTTGATAGCATTGCCTCAATTTGGGCACTACAAGAGGCCAAAGAGACAGTCAGGAGGTCTGGTTTCTGTCCCACAAATGCCAGCATCCCCTCAAAATCCATGAAGGGCAGCATTCCTTATGTCAGTGGTTCTCCAACTTTTGTATTGGTGACCCCTTTCACATACCAAGCCTCTGAGTGTGACCTTCCCTTATAAAAAACTTTTATTATATTTAATATCATTATAAATGCTGGAGGCAAAGCGGGGTTTGGGGTGGAGACTGGCAGCTCATGACCCCTCCATGTAATAACCTCATGACCCCCTCAAGGGTTCTCAAACTGGGGGTTGAGACCTCTGTCTTATGTAGATGACTGAAACTTTTTAAAACAAAGAATATCAGATCAGTGAACAGAAATGATCCCATGCGATTTTCGGGTTCTCAGTTATACACCAGCATAAACCCAGAAAATAGTCACAGAACAGAGCAGGAACAGCAAACATCGATAGTGTGAAAATTGGTCCAATCTACTGGTTGAATAGTTAAGAATGCTGCTCACAACACTGAAAGCCATTGCTAAACAAACCTGGGGCTAGATTCCTAACACACAGTGTGGCTAGCTGTAGAAACTTCTGGAGTTGAATAAGAGAGTAAACCTGAAACTTACAGAATGTACAGTTCAGACTGAGTGAGGTCACCAGTAGCTTCACAATTTCACTCTCATGAGACTTCATCTAAAAACATACTTCAGCTTTTCCCGAGCTGGTGAAAACGTGACTTTGTTCTTTTGGCCAACTGTGCAGGCAGCTGGGGATTTTCTTCACGTAGCTCTGATTATGGCTCCCACTTTGTCGGCATGGAAGCACCTTTCGTTTTATCCCAGTAATCATTATCCTACAGCTGGCATCACACGGAGGGTTTGGTAATTTTTTTTAAAATGTAGAATGAAAGAGACCAACTGGCAAGTGCAAGTTCTAAAAAGCTGCGAGAAACAGGTTCCGTCTGTTCCTATTAACAGCTTCAGAAAGGCTTTAGCTGGAATTTCCTTGTTCCCCTCACTCAGACTGGAAGGGGCACAGGCATTCCTGGGATGGCTTAGCTGTTTGACAGCCATGCCAGTTGGAGCCACAGCCTGCTCTGCCAATCAAGCCTTTGAACAGCTACATTGTCCAACTTCCACTGACAGATGGGTTTCTCGCTCTGTTGTATCAAGCAGTACCTCCCTCTCAGCTGCACTCCCCACCCCAAAACTCAGCCTAAAGAGCAAGGGTACAAACAGACAGACAAACACCAAATTAAAGTGAAGGAAACCAAAAGCAAAAACAACTCGTTAGTAGGGAAAAGAGTCCTGGTACTGGATAAAGGAGGCATTGTTACTGAGGCTGCTCTTCTTGTGCCACTGAGCAAACACACAATGCAGTGAGCAGATAAGTTAACCACTGCTCTTTACTCCAGATATTGCTTCCAGGGAGAGCTAATTAATGAAAATTCCCTGTAACTTGCATCCTGAGAAAGCTCCAGAAAGTGGGACGTGCTTGCTCTTTGTGCCTTAGATTGTGGATAAGCAGAGACACATTTCAGGACTGTACCTTATGCCATGAATGAAGATGACAGGAAAGGGAGCATTCCCTAACTATTGCTGTGACAGAACCTTCTTTTAGCAAAGCTCACAATGCTAACATATACCCATAATTCCTCCCTTTGCCAGCAGATAGTCACTAGAACAGACCACACTCTTTGACAGTAGAGTTTTGGCATGCTTATGAAATGGGAAATACCACTGTGTCTTCTAGGTCCTGAATTATTAGCTGTCCGTTGCCAGATGTGCATGCTCACTCAGTACTGTATGGTTTAGAGAAGAGACATGGTCCTTGTCCTACATAGTTTTCAACGCTTGCTTCCCATCCTTTGGGAAGTTCAGTGATGCTCTGGCAATGCTAATTATTATTATTATTATTATTATTATTATTGTAATATAGGCCGTTACCTTCTCCCCCACTCCCCGCTTTGTGACTCTACGGGCCCTATGCTGTTATAGCACCGTTCATTAGTTTTGTTGTTATTGTTAAGAACCTATAAGTACAAAGACAGACAGCCTTGGCTCCCTGGATATCATACAATATTAGGAACTGAGTAGAAGGATGCACTAGGAAACTCAAAGGGAAAGAACCTGAAATTTGGATTACCTGTTTGTTTCCCTTATTTTTAACTCTCTTCTGGTGGGCATTGGGGGAATCATTCCATAACTGGACATATACAAAGAGTGCCATTCAGAAAATAAGAACAATATAGGTATGACTGGCCTACATTCTCTTTTAGGAGGCGTCACTCCTTTCAAATGTTGCTCAAAGTATTCACAGACATCATGATCTCTCTGCTTTCCATACTCCACAGTAAGTAGAAAACAAACACCAGAACAGTGCCTGTGATTTGCATTTCTCAGATTCCGTCTAAATGAAGAACCAACTCTGCCAGCTGAGATTCTTTATAAGTTCTTAGCCCCACCAGATGGGAAGTGTGTTTTAGGTGAGGGGGAATTCTCACTCTCCACACTATATTGGAATCCAGAAAATGAACACATTCTGCTATTTCAAGAACATTCAAATAAATAGCAACCACCCACTTGATAGATTATCCAAGTATTGATAGAGGTATCTGGGTATTCACCCATGGGCTGAGAGCAATACAAGAAATACCTACCATTAAGGGCTTAAAGGGGAATTAAGTTGCACCAGGCATTGTGTGAGCTCTCTGCACTGGTGTGAATTTCACTGTATGGATCCAGTGCTTCTGCTAACCGAACTATTCCTGATTTCAGAGCCTAAGTGAGGCAGCCATTTGTATTGGTGGGGTTTATGATGGGGCCAGAGCTTACCATACTTAATATACAATCCTCAGAAGTTCTGGAGGCTGGATCAGGATGATGCCATCAAGGAGAGGGAACTGAAGTCAGCAAACTAACCATAAGAACAGCTCACCAAGGGATGTGGTGGATTCTCCACCACTGGAAATCTTTATTTCTAGAAAGACATCCAGTCTTGATTTATGCTGTGGCTGAACCACAAGATTTTGGGCTGGATGTTGATCTCTGTGTCGTGCAGGAGGTCTGACTAAGGCTATGACTATACTACAGCTTATGTTGGCAGATCATATGTTGCTCAGGGGTGTGAACAAACTACCCCCAAGGTACACCAATATAAATGCCGAGAGTGTCTCACTGGTAGAGAGTGTCCTCCCCAGATGCACACAGCAGTGCTGTATGTGTAGCCATGCCCTAGACCAGAATGGTCCCTTTCTCAGCTTAAATTCAGTGGGAGTCTAGGTATATATCCAAACTATTCAAGCCCCTGTACTCCGCACCAGTAGTCTGGAAGTGGCCCAGCGCACTGGCCCTGATTAACACAATCTCTGATGCTTGGTTTGCTGTTGTCAGGGCACTCAATATAGAACACTGGACCATTGCTAGAAGGAAAAAAATGACAACATTCAAACTCCGATTTTACAATATGTTAAACATCTGTAGTGATGCCAGATTCACCCTGCAGCGCCTCCTGCTGGTTGTCTCAGAATTAGCTCTCCAGCCATTGAAGCGCCCTCTGCAGGCTGGTGTCCCACTACCGCTTGGCCCCTGTGTCCCTCTCAGGACCCTGGTGCCCCTTTAACTGGGTGCTGCCCCCTGGCAGTATCCTATAGTTCTGGGTCTCCCCCTCCTAGGGGAACCCCTACTCACTATCCCCACTTTGCCTCAGTCTTGGCTATTGTCCAGTCTCCATCTAGCCCCCAACCACTGGGGCAGACTGCAGTGTATAAGCCACTCATCACAGGCAAAAAGGGTTTGGACCTGCTGCCTCTGGTTACCCATGGGCTGCCTCTGCAACCCAGTACCTAATAGGCCTTACCAGGCCTGCAGCCTGGGGCTTTCCTAGGCCAGAGCTCCCCGGCTCCCCTGGCCTTTCCCTAGCCCTGCTCCACTCCAGATACCTGGTTAAGCTCCCTGCAGCCAGGCCCTTCTCTCTCTGAATGCAGAAAGAGACTGCCTGGGCTTCTAGCTCACAGCCTCTTATAGGGGCCAGCTGGGCCTACTTTCCCCAGTCAACCCAGGCTTCTTGCCCCAGCCACAGCCCTCTCCTGGGCTGTTTTAAGCTCTTCAGGGCAGGAGCAGGGTAACCACCCGGCTACACATCACATCCAGTAGCTATTACTTTTACTGTCAGAAACAACTTGGACAATCCATCTTTCTTCTCAGACGATATTATGTCCCCCCCTCAGATGACACTGCATTATAACGTTTTTTATTTATCACTAGGGTTTTTAAGCAGTGATGTTAAAAAAACAAGATAAAGGATAAGAGCTTTGTTTGTTTGTTATGAATGTCACATTTTTAATCAAGATTGGCCTGTGGTTCCTGTTTAGATATTGCAAAGAATGGGTTTATGATTTCCTTCCTGGCAAGCTGGAGTCTCTGCAGAGTGCAATCCCTGTCATAATCAAAACACAATGTTCTCACTTTGTTTTACTCAAAAAGAGGGAGAGTAGGAGTGATCCAGGATACAGCCAAAGTCATCTGAGGTCTAACACACAGACATGGGTAACAAACCCTACTATACCCTCACGGGGGCCAGAATAGGAGCATCCACATCACTGCCCTATGAGATTCTTTGGACCTGCAAATCCTACTGACCAACCACAATAACAGAACCAAATAATGTGTGTATGCCTGCAGGCTGACGCAGTTGTCAGCTTAATTGACTGACTATACCTAAGGCTGAGAGAGTCATCAGTACGCAGTGTTACTACAGCTCTGTTGGTTATAGACAAGGTGGGTGAGGTAGTATCTTCCATTGGACCAACTTCAGAAGTTGATAAGAAGATATTACAATCACCAGTGTCAAAAAGGTCAAAAGGGTCCCAGGTGTCAAACAAGACCACAGCTATAAGGTGTTATGCCTCCAGAACACATAGAGAGGGATTAAAAATTGCCACTTCTGGATTCTTGATGAGCTTGGCCATCAAAAGACCACACAAACAATATCCATCACCATTTCCATCAAACCTGATGTGGTGATGATAATATCTTTGGCTGATAAGGATATTTAAGTCCTGACTGTGGACAGATACAGATGGCATTTCTATCACATCTGTCCAAAAACTGAAGTGCAAACAAACAATCCAGGTTAGCTAGCTGACATAACCTTGGACATGACAAAATGTAGGTGATCATCAGTGACTCTAAAAGTCACAGGCAAGTCATGCACCAATCAAGTGCTGAACATCAGTCAATAAATTGAAGAGGGCATGGTTAACAGGAGCTGTGTTTGTTGACCTATCAGCACTTTTGTCAATACTCTTCAACAGCTACATGAATGATCAACCCATCTATCTTGGAAGAAGAAGTTTTATCTGATAGACTATGTGTTGCTGCCAGAGCCCAAGCCAAGGGTCTTACCTAGATTGAAGCTTTTTTAACATTGGTTCAGTCTGGGCTCTCAGTCAATTACACCAAGAACCAATTGTATGCCTACCCAGCCAAAACACAAGTGAATCTCTTCCATCTTTGGAACTGTGATGCCAAGAGATACCCCATTCCAGATGATGATGAGTTATCACTTGCCTGGGGTATCTACCTTTGAGTGACACACTCTTTCTTGCAAAGCAGACACGGAGAAGACAAAAGGCAAAATAAGGACCCAGAACAACATACACAGGAAGCCTGCAAACTCGAAAAGGGGAACCAACCCAGCAACTCTAAGAGCCACTGTACTTGCGCTTTGCTGTTCGATGGCCCAATATGCATACCTGCTGTGGGAAAGATTGGATCATGCAGAGAAGCTGGACCCTGTGCTAAAGGACAGCTCTCACAACAACAAAGGATGTCCAAAAGTAACAAATGTGACCAGCCTTTACGTGCTTGTCAGAATTGCTCCACTTGCTATTAAGAGAAAGATGGCAAGCAAAATGTAATGATTAAAGACAGATCAAAGATATCCGACATCCGCTACATGGCTCCACTGCAGCAGTGAGTCAACAGAAATCATGGAAAAAAGCTTCCTAGCTGCAATGGAGCTGCTTAAAAATTCACCGACTACACAATTGGAAAGGTGTCACATACAGCTGGAAATACCCATGAAGATGACAAATTCACACTGAAGAATGCCTTTCCACAAGTGTGGACAAGGACTGGGTGACCTGGAGATGTCTAAACCATCTCTGAACAAGATTTGGCAGGTCAAAAATCTCAATATGTGGAAGTGGGGCTATTCCAGTGCCCAGATATGTGACTGTGGTGAAACAGAAACTGTAGAACAATTGCTGTTCTGCCATCTCCTGGAGGAGCCGCACCATGGAAGATCTCACCTGGGCTATAGAATGGGCCATATCACGTGCCCAAAACTGGAATAAACCTGATTATGTTGGAAGGACACAAGAAGAATTAACCCTCATGCTTCAGGACATAAGATCACCACCTTGAAGAGTCAGAAAGTAATTTAAAAACACGCAGTTATAAGACGAGGTTGAAAGTCACCTCTGTGCAGAGGAAGAGACAGAATGCCTATTCAACATCAAGTTCCAGTTCTTCTACCAGGCTGTGGCACAGGCATGAATTTTACCTCGTTTGCCCTATTAGAGAACAACCGTAGTGACAATACTTGTGACCAGAATTTTGGAAAGTTTGCCTCTACCAGTCTGCCCCCTCTTTGTGACCCAGTTGCACTGGTTAAACAGAGAGAGGGTGATGCTGACAAATGGTAATTGGTCTCATTGACTTTGACAGCTTTTCCTACTCTGGGCCAAGGTGAAGTTGTTTTCAGGGGGTATTATGCTGGTTACATGCAAAAGCATCCAAAGCTGTACAGATGTCCATCAAAACTCAGTCTCTGACTCCATTAAACACTTGGGCTGTCAGCCAGAACATGGTCACATCAAAAGGCTCCATGAATTATTACAAAAGCATTAAGGAGTATAAACAGAATGATTTCCTCTGCAACAATGTTCAGTTGCACTGGAAACACAAAATAGAAAGAAGGCCAAAGGATTTTATGCTTATAAAAGTGATGGTAACGCCAATCTTAGTGCAAGCTCCTCCTTCTCACACGTGCAAACATGTCATCTGGTATAAATCAGACATCCATTGAAGACTATGGAGCTAGGCCAATTTACACTAGCAGAGTAAGTTACCATTAACAGCTTTACATATGGACTAATTACTATTTTCATTGTTCCATCTGAGTTGATGCTCCATGAAAGATCTATTTATCCTCCATTTAAAAACATTCAGAAATAGCACAGAATGAAATATATAATATTGTATGTTATCCTATAAACATGCTTATTTACCATATGCCATATAGCAAGTAGTATGCTACTTCAGGATCTTTTTTAAATGGAAGGTGTTAAGCAGACCTTTCACAATAGCTTTACACAAGGGTTAAGTAAAAGCTATTAACCATCTAATGCCTGTACAAATATTAATATTCAAAACACTCCCATGATGTACATGATATTATCCCCATTTAACAGAGGGGAAAGCTAAGATCCAGAGTGTTAAATTGGTTTGCCCAGGCTAACACGGCAGTCAATCGGAGAGAAGTATTATAATACATGAGTTCCTGGCTCTCTGTTCAGTGCAGCAGACCATACTCTCTCTGTAAAACTGTACTTTGATTTTTTTTAAAAGTTTACTGTAAAAAGCAAAACGTTATTTGGGGGTTAAACTTTTAGTTAATGGTTTATCTTCCCTCCCTTTATTAAACATAACCCATCACTTTGTTTAGAGACTAGATTTTGCACCATATGGAAGCTTGCTGGAATGTACAGAGATTTCCTGGATAGGGAGACCTCAGTCATCCCTGCCTTTCTAAAGTTCCCCCTACAGTTTCTCCCCTCACATCCAAGCTATGCCAAAATCTTGCAAGTTCTTCCTGCATAACATCTCTATGATACAGCCTTCTCTATCCCTCTACGGAGCTAAAACTCTCATCCAGACTTTCAGCATCTCACCACTCAATTACTGCAATATCCTTTGTTCTAGCCTTGTAAAATGCAACCCCACCTTGCTCATACCCATTCAGAATGATGCTGCAAAGATCATTCTCCTAGTTCATTGCTTTGACCACATCACTCCTGTCCACTGGCTCCTCTCTTTACGTCCATGATGCCTAGGAAAAGCTTGACAATGGTTAGACTGCTGGAACACTAGTACCATTGCCTATTGGGCCCTCCACCCCGTTGCCTTTTCTTATACTTAGGGGCAGGAATTGTCTTTTTGTTCTGTGTTTGAACAGCACCTAGTGCAATGGGGTTTGGTCCACAACTGGGTTCCCAGGCATTACTGCAATAATAATAAAATTGACTCCTGTGCAAAGGGGCAGTACAAAGCACATGTGGCAATTGCATCTCGTGCCAACCCTCCGGATAGGAATTCAGTGGCACTCAAGCCTTGTGTTACAACCCATACTATGCAAAGTACCTAATGCTCTGGAGGTGCTATGCAAATAAGTAACAGCAGAAATTATGGGATGGCTATTAAAACATTGTCATGTTTCACTCCACAGGGAGCTGCATTTCGGTTTATTTCTCTGCGTTTAGATTGACTATCAGAGGAAGTTTTGGAATTGCTTTCGGATCCTTTTAGACATATGTAGATTTAAAAAACAGACCCCAATTGTCTTTCTTCCATTATACTATGGACAAATGGTCAGAGGAAATTATATAGGTGGAAACTAGAATGCTGGTGGGATAATATGGACCATTTGCCTTTTGTGGTAGCTCAAATCCCACAAGAGACAACGTGAGACTTATTTCATGAAAGAAACAAGATATCTTCCCAAATTTACCCCAAAGAACCTATAATTAGCTGGCTTCCTGGAGAAAATAGAGCTACAAAAAGGCAGCTCAGGGCATCTAAAAGGGGAAGATTTGGCTCTGAAAAATCCTCGCTCTTCAGGGGTGTGAGTTGTCTTCCTTTAATGTAATGAAAGCCCTCTTGTTGGAGGACATTGGACAAGCTGCCTTTAATGGGGTTGCTATTGCAGAGGTAAAGCATTTTATATGGAACCAGGTTTACATTATCCTGCTATTTGGAGATCTAGCTTGCAATGCTGTTCAAATCCTTTAATCCATAAATAGGATTCCAGCCAGAGCTGGGCTGCTTTCCAAAACTGTAATCTCCAGTATATGAATTACTACAAAAAGATTAGGGTGTTTCAAGTAATAACATTTCAAATAAATCAGCTTTCATGGAGGAACAACAAACTAGTATTGGAAATAACAATATAAAGACATTTATATCGCTACTTGCTAGAGTAACTTCACGAACCAGGGGTAGGATTCTTGTCTCATTTACATGCTTCTCTTTGAGAAAAGAATCTTTACATCCATCATCTCATGGTGGGGGCTTTGCTACAAAGCAAGTGAGGGGCTCCCATTTCATTCTCTCCCCCTTCAAATAAAGCAACGAAGTGCCAGTTCTTGTTACCCAGAGGTTAAGGGACATGGCCGTCAGTGCAGATGATTTTGTTCTTGCCTTCAGCTCTGTGTAATGGTACATTGAGGATGGATAGATTATCCTGCTGGCCCGAGAATGTCCACTCACCACCATTACAACAGTGATGGACTCTGGATTTAATTATTATTTCTATTGTGGAAAAAAAAAGTCACAGCCAGGCCCTGCCCCAGGGATTCAGGCACCATTCTACAAACACACACCACAATGACAGCCCCTACCAGAGAGAGTTCCCAAGCTAGGATTTAGACAATATGCAGTTCAGCAAAGTACTTGGCACATGCTTGAGTGCTTTGGTCAACATGGATGCTCTGCTGAGTTGTGGTCCATGTGAATAAAGAGACAAATAAGGTGGGTTAAGGGCTGGAGGACAGGGTCTAGCAGATTGTAGTGCATTAAATCACACCTCATTAATATTTGGCTTTTGCAGTTGTTGTAACAGGAAAACACCACCTTACTGTGCGTGCGCACACACACACACGCACCATTTTGCAGAAGTATAATGGTTTCTTATGTAGTTCATCGTCATGTTATTGTTTAGAAATACTTTCATATGATGTATCTTTATCCTGGATAGCTTTAATGCAACTTGTATCCCAGACAGTAAAGCAAAACAGCCAGAGAATTCCAATTTCAAGAAATACATACAAAACAGAAAGATAAATGAAGGGGTACATGTGATGGGAAAGATTTGAAAAAAGATGGAGCACCCCATCGAGAAGCAGAGATTGAATCATGTTGTTCCTCTAACTGCACAATGGCTCAAGGGCGACCAGAATGGTGCATAGGTTTTATGCACAGGGTTGAGTGGAGATTTTTCTATAGCTTCAGAAGTAGGAGCTTGTGCTTTTGACGCAGGAGGAACCAAGTTGAAGCCCCACTGCCAGCCATGAAGCTTGAGGTCACTTATTGATAGCTTTGACATCCGAGGTAGCCACGGATTTATGACACCACACTCCTGTTTCCACGGGCTAATGATTAAGTGACACCACATGGTTCCTTATTTATCCATTTGTGACGTTTAATGGGCAGTTGTAGAGATTATTATTAAATTTTTTATGGGGAAGCGCATGCCAGCTTCCTGATTTACACTTATATCAAGAAAGATGTGGCCATTCAGTTGAATGCAATATGGGCTCAGTATATTTCTTTTTAAGCTACAAACATACTAAAACTGGCTCTCCTTAAATATTGGTCTCCCTACATGCCAGCAACCTAGCCTCTGTTTTCACACTTGAATCCAGGACCAGAGAAATGAGAATGCTATTGACGTCCCCAAATCCCCACTGAGCCATACCGTGGCCTATTTGGAGAGCCATCAAAACCAAACAGGTCTCTGGACAGTTCCTCCCACATGGATCAGCTTGTGGGATCAGGACTGGAAGCTTATACTGTGCCCCCCAGTGTCTGAACTAAAGCCCTTTGAGATTAATGGGAGCCTTTCTATTAACCTCAACAGGCTTTGGACCAGGTCCTAGTGTCCTGTTCCTGCAAACAAACACATGATTTTCCTATCGAAGTCAATGGGCAGTGAGTGATGTTCACAAGTGTTTGCAGGATCAGGGCCTAAAAGTTACATCTTGGCTTCACTTATGTATGCAAACCATGTTATCGCTGTACGGCATATCAGCCAATGATTTGTATGGGAGTCACCAGATGAGAACTCCCCTCCCCAGAAAACACCCCCTCCCCCGCACCAATGACCCATGTATTCCAAAGTGCTTCCTTTGAATGTGTCCTTTACCAAATGAACCCTCAGATTAGCAGCTATGGAAAGTTACCCTGGCATCCAATTTTCTTTGATTGTTCTTATTCTCATAAACTATCCCTCTGGAGACCTTCAAAAACCAATCAACTAAAACTCCTAAAATTAGATTTTAATAAAAATAAACCTTATCAGAAACAGCTCTCTCTTAAATAGATATTTTATCATTAAAATATTTGAGAATCTTCATAATTTTTTGGCCAGATTCACTACGTATTCAACTGTGATTTATCCAGGACATTACTCTCACATGATAAAATTACACTAGGGAAAATGAATAGTGAGTGAATCAGGTGCATC
This sequence comes from Gopherus flavomarginatus, assembly GCF_025201925.1. Taxonomy (NCBI): domain Eukaryota; kingdom Metazoa; phylum Chordata; order Testudines; family Testudinidae; genus Gopherus; species Gopherus flavomarginatus. Next base: position 12,169,140 of record NC_066621.1, on the reverse strand, counting down.
TGATTTTATCACCCTATGACAAGGAAAATTAGAACCAGAATTGATTAAATTTTAAAAAATTGCTGTTAAATTAAGGAAAACATTAAATCATACAAAGCATGAGCAGCACTACTGTCAGGTTAGGTCCACAAGTTCTTCCAATGTAGATTTAAAAAACAAACATACATATTTTTGATAATTACATTACCATCCTTGTGGCTGTTTTGGCAAGGAGCTAAGTAAATCCCAGAGTGAAACACCTTCAGTGCAGGCTTTTAAAAAAGACACACACAACAACTTCATCCTTTTTGTATCCTAATGGATAGGAATGCAAACAAACAATCTCTAATCACATGAAATACAGCTCTCCTTCCCAACCTATAATTACAGTTGCTGCTTGCTAAGATGGTGAACAACATTCTAGTCAAAGACTCTGTCTGAATGTCCATTACACAGCCAGTATTATTTTTCCCTTGGAATTCATTTCTCAGCCATTTCAAATAGAGTGGAAACTTTTATGTACAGGCTACCAGCTCAGAGAGGAATTATTCTTCTTCCAAAATTAAATAAACCAGGTCAAACTTGGTGACTAGCTTCCGCACCCACCTCAGATAAAATTCCCAGGTTTTCATACTTGTGTTGGTAGCTTCTCAATGCCTTGAACTTGAGAATGAGGAAAACAAAGCTTAGTAAACAGTAAGGGGGAATTCACCCCTGTACAGAGAGCTAGCATGAGGGATATTGTACCAGTTAAAACTTGCAGAAAGTCTATGTGCTAGTTATGTATTATTTTAAGTCCTTATGCAAGGAGGTGAACTTCATTAAAAGCATACCGAGTCACTTCTCTAATTATATGATGTGTATTATCAAAGCACCTTGGAGCCCCCCTTACCCTACTGTGTGAAGTGCATCTCCCTTCCTCTGATGGAAGAAGGGTGGTCTCATGATTAGAGTACCGGCCTTGTGACTTGCAAGGCCTGGGTTCGACTTCCTCATAGACTACAAACATCCCATGTTACCTTGGACAAGTTATGGAGGGCTAGGTTTTAAAAACATATTGAGGCACCTAAATACCTTTAAAAAAGCTTGCAGCAAGATAGCAAACTTGAGTTATGTCACTGTAAAAACCACCCCTTTTTTGGGAAGTGAAGACAAAGCCATGGCCTCTCTGAGCCTCTGTAAGAGGGGGCTAACAGCATTTCCCCACCTCACATCAGTGTTCAAAGGCTATGTACAGGAAAGACTGTGTGGCACTCAAATACCTATGGTAATTGGGGGGCATATAAGTACTAAGATTAATAGACATCTGCTGCCTGTGCTAGCGAAAACTGATTTTTGTTGTACTCCTAGCCTTGAAGCCGCTATTGCTATGGGAGGGAGAGCAGGTTTCTGTTACTGCTCATGAATCATCGTTATTTATTGCAGCCCAGATTGGGCTGTCCTATCCATGAAGTATAGTACCTCTCTCCACAAGCAGTAGACAATCTGGGGTTTGTATTTTTGTATGTAGTAGCACCCACTACATTCTTGTCACTTACAAACATATAGGAAAAGGTTGTCTTTGTCCTCCAGAAGCCTTACACTTGATATTATTATAGTCACTGTCAGTTCAGACAATGAATCTTATTACATCTATAACTGTGTAACTTATGATTTTGTTTCCACTGAATATATTTCCATGGCATCTACCTATCAACAGGAGCTGCAGCCATCTTGTCAGGTAGAACATTTTAGAGGTCCATGCATTGGCTTCTCCCTCATAGACTTGGATAACTGAAAAATTATATTTTATATATGGCAAAATATAAGTCCTTTGACTGCTGATGATATAAGAAATCAAAAGAACATAGCTTGATTACCAGATTCTGGGCAGTGTTTGCAGTACAAAGTCAGAGGAAAGTGAGCAGTTTGATACAGAACCACTGGGAGAGAATGTAGAGTCCCTGAGGCTATTTTCACAGTCCCTGCTAATTACACAATCACACTTTAAAAAAAAAAGAATAGCAAGCTTATGCAATTCTGGATACAGTCCCCCCCCCGGAAAAGAAAGATATTTGGCTTAAAATAGTACAGAGTACATACAACCGTAGCTTTTTGTTACCTTGTGTGCAATGAACTGAAATACTGCAGGAAGCCACCAGCCATAGGAGTTTTTCCATTCTTTGCTTAGATGATTCAGATTGCATCAAGCTCCCCGCAACAGAAACCTAAATGCATCTCAATGTATCTCCCTGCACAATGTATCAGGCACAGTCCATCATGGAGTTTGATAGGACTCTCAGGCAGTTCCCCAGAGTCTGGCATAGTCCTTAGGATAAAAGAGAGCAGACTGCCAGTATTCCCAGCTCCTTCACCTGTTAGAGATCCCTGTGGAAATAGATAACTCTCTCCAGCTGGACACAGCCATACTTCCTGGCAATCCATGCAGTGAAGGCACACAGCTATGTTGTTCTCCCCCTGCTAACTACCTGTGTTAACCCTCTCCCTTCTAGCCACTGAACTACCAGAATTATTGCAATGGCAACTATTATCTTAATTGTTTGTACATTTGCATCTCAGAGGCCCAAGCTGTGACCTGGACCTCACTGTGCTCAGTGCTATATGTATATATACCCTGCCAAGGGTACCCTCTGACCTGAAGAGCTTAAAGTCTAAGTAGACAAGACAGACATAGGGTGAGACCAAGAAATTATTGTTATCCCTGTTTTTACAGAAGGGGAAACAGAGGTACAGAGCGATTAAGACTCCATTTTTATGGGTAGGGACCATCACTTTGTACAGTGCCTGGCACACTGGCCTGTTGGTGCTAGTGCAATACAAACAGTAAATGACTTACCCAAGGGTACACACAGGAAGTCTGTGGCACAGCCACAAATTGAACCCAGATCTCTGGAGTCCCCCGCCAGCACCTCAACCATGCCAACAACCTTCCTCTTTCCTAGAAAGCTTCTCTTTAAGGCAACCGAGAGAATGATTGTCCTTTCCCAGTTCAAGTCCCACCAGGCTTGTTGTCGTTGTCAGAGTCCTCAAGGACAGAAGTGAAAATGGGACTGGAGCCATTGAGTTGCAGGAAAAAGGAGCTCTCCCTTGATTTTGCTTGTTGGTTTGGTCCTGTTAAAGTGAATAATGCACTGCAGCCTTCTGGAAAACAACAACTTTAGAGAATGATAGTAAGTGCTCTTCATCATCATCATCCTCAGCTGTTCCCACAACTTCATTGTTCACTGGGGGGCACTGCTGTGTCATGACCACTTTGTCTTATCCAGGGCTTTCTGCCTTCATACTGGGCCCCAGTTCTCACCCTTCTGTCCAGTTCTCTTATGCTTTTCTGTCACTAATATACAGCTCATTTCAAGTTTACATTTGCCCATCTGTTATCTGTCTTGCTGGCTGTGTCTCTTACTTGTTGCCATTTGTCTCTCCTTATCCTGTTAATGAAGTCATTTGCTGGCTTGATATCATATTCAGCTGATTCAGTCTCTTCTTTTCCTCTGCAAGCAATTACCTCCTTAGTACTGCTTTCCACCGTGCTCACAATCTGGGCCTCCTAACTGCATGCCCATTGGCTGGTTTCTGCAATGTGCAAGATGAGGCTTAATGCAGAGGTTCTGTTCACTTAAAGTCATGATCTTTTAAATGACACATGAAGATCACCACAAAATGGGTGAGATGATATGCCTCTAGAAAGAAAATGGTTGTGAACTGTCCACACTACTGCTCTCTACTTAATGGAATCTGAACTGCTCAACCATGTGACATAGTCCCTGTACTGTTAACAACTTATGAAGATTCTACTCTAGAAACCTGAGGAGGAGGCACTGAGAAGAAGGAGCTAAGTGTTTTCCCTACAGCTGCCCTAAAATTGTGAATAGTCATGGTCTAGTGGTTAGGGCATTAGGTAAGGCCTCTAAAGACTTGAGTGCAATTCCTTAATCCTTAGGTAAGTTAGTCTTTCTGTATCTCAATTTTCCCTTTGTAAAATGGGACTATTTGCACTACCCTACAACACAGGGGTGGTGAGAGAATATATTCATGAAAGATTATGGAATGCTCAGATACTATGGTGCTATATAAATAAATACCCGAACTATGGAGTGATGACAGTGAATTCTTTGGTAGCTGCAAAGTTGATGCTGTTTTTCTATTGCAATATGTTCTATGGGGCTAACGTATTTGATCTAGCATTCTCGGAGCTGCATGAGTTCAACATTTTTGTGTGTTTTTTTTTTGTTTTTTTTTTTTTTTTTTAAATAGGATGCCCAGGTATTTGCATCAATTTGCTATAAGACCTGCTGCTGGTGACAATCCAGGCTTTTTTTTTTTTTTTTTTTTTCCAGATACTGCATATTTGTCTGATTTCTCTGTCCTTCAGCCTTGGCTAAATGTGAGAGTTCGCTCCCTGAGTAGGAGTGTAACTAGCGTCAGTCTGTCCATCTCTGAAGACTCCACATACTTTGCATTTTCAGCTTCTAGGTGAAATTGACCGGCATTGTCCTTGGTTTACTGTGTGGATGCAAATAACAACTTTTTACTGAACTCACTGACATTTTTAATGCCTATCATTACATACTGATTTGGCTAGATTAAATAAAAGCTACCTTGCTAAGTTCCTCCTTGTAATTCCAGTGTGTTTTCATCCTACTTAAAATGCTCAGAGAATCAATGAGGCTTTTATGCAAATCTTACTCTTTGGGTACTGCACACAGCAAAAAATAACAACATCTGACAAAGTTTATTGTATTAAACAGAGGGTTGAGAATTCATTTAACCTACTGTACTCAAAGGATCTGGCAGCTCTGAAAAAAACAAACAGAAATAAGCACTTATCACTGTGAATTCACTTGCTATTCATATGGATGTCACGTGTACTTCTCAACAGAAGTTCATGTGCAATTCAACTTTAATAAATAGATGCTCAAAATAATGCTTTGCAGAATGTATCCATCTTATTATATTAAACTTAAAACCTCAACTCATAAGCCAGCAGAATTCAGCCCAGCAGGCTGTACACCTACAACTGAGACTTTTTGTCCAATAACCCCTAGATAACAGCATTAAAGTGAAAATTGTAATAAGTCTCAACTCAGAATATTCTACTGTTGGGATCTGTTAGAGCTGTGGATAGCTTATAACTAGAGAGCAAAGAATCGATCAAGTCTGGAGCTGGGCTCATTTCCAAATGTCTGAGAGTAAAATCTTCACCCTGCTCCAGCACCTATGTGTCAAGAAAAAGGCCTGGAGCAGACTCCAGAGGCCCTAAAAGTCCCAGTTCCATGCAGGGGAGGATTCCCCTGGTGCAGGCCCTGTGGAAGAAGTCCATAGACTATCCCAACAGGATCCACTCACAAGCTCCTGCAGATAGGGCAGTAGTTCAATCTTTTTTCAAAAAATTTCAAATAGAGGTGCAGACCCCTTTGGAAATCTTAGACATAGGTTGAAAAGCACTGATCTAGGGCATGCCAAGGGTGTGGCTAGGGATGGGAGGGGTATGTCAGGGTGGGGCCACACTGAGCAATGCTGTGACCCATAGGGCAGCCTGAGGACAGGTTGTCATAACTTAGACAGCAGCTCAGGATTGGGCAGGGGAGAGGTGGAGTTTAAAGGGTGACTTAAAGCCACCTTACCCCTCCTTCCTTGGGCTGGTATAGGTACAGCACAACCTCCTAGCTTAGGTGCTTATCTAAAGCCCATGAAATTGACCTGACTAGTGCATGAGAACATGGCCCTTAACTACCTCTAGGTCCTGACCAGCATGTAGAAGTAAAAGAAATGTATCACTCCCCTCCTACTCCCAAAACAAACAAACAAACAACCCCCTCCACCACCAAAAAATGTGCCAAAAAGAGGTCGCTGTCAGGGTGGACCATTTCTCTGTCCATTTCACAGATATAGTAGGCCTGATTGTGAGCTCATTTACACTAGGATTTTTTGGCCAAGTAATTTCAATGGAGTTATTCCTGATTTACCTGGTTGTAAGCAAAATCAGAAATATGCCAAGTGCATTTGAATTTCCACATCATTGCACATGTTTTGAACCTCCCCTCTCTTTACCAGGTTTCACGGATGGATTTAGAACCTGACTACCTCAGAATCCTTTTTTTTAATTCTCTCTCTCTGTTTCTCCACCGGATCTAAGTCCAGCTATCAAGTGCCCATAGCTGTAGTATCTGAGCAGTAAACACAGTAATTTAGATCTGCATAGCATTGCCCGTAGAAGACATCCTGATAGCATCTGTTCTTTTGTGATTTTTTGCATGGCAAAACCTTAGAATTTCTCCATCAGGCAGAAAAGTTCTCTTCAGCTAGCAGCTGTGAATGGAGCACAGAGTCAAGATGAGGATAAATTTACTTTACTGTGGTTTTGTTTTCCATATTTTTTCTGAGAGGAGCAATTATCCAAGGACAGAGCCTTCCTGACCCTCATTACTCTAGGAATTTCTGACCTCAGCATGATATGCATTCATGTACTGAAAAATGTAGGCAAAATTGGATGAGCCAGAGGACCAATCTTTAATTTCCTTTCAATAATAACAATACCTAGCTCTTATATAGTGCTTTTTACCCGTAAATCTCAAAGTGCTTTACAAATGAGATCAATGGTTAGTCTGAATAGGAAACTTGCTTCTTAATATTATTTAAAGTCTGTTGTGTGTATAGCATAATTTTTCACCTCTATTGGGTAGAACCACCAGTGTTACATCATCATAAATCTGCTTTTCCCCTCTTGTACAGATCCTACTAGTTTTCATTGAGTCAATCACCAGGCAAGGTTTACTGACACTAGAGTACCTGTGATATACAATTCTGCTCTGAACTCAATTCCAAAAACATATTTAACACAGAGAGACTTGGCTCCAACAGGAAAAATAAAAATCACAACTCGAACATTTTAACTCTCCAGAATAACCTCAGAGGAAGGGTGCAGTGTAGATAGAAAACAAATGCATCTGGACACTATTTGAGGAAATCAATGTCCAGTCTAAAAATGAGCTTGACAGGTCCTAACAGATGATAAAGCCTATGAACTACTTTATATAACAGTAAGTATGGCTTAAAGCATCTTCCTGCTTAACACCACCTCTGGCTAGAGAGTTTGGGAAAAAATATCACCCAATAGCTTTTTGTAAGCTCAGCAATAAAGTTATGTTCATATTTATCCTTACATTGACACAACGACATGCTGTTAAGACAGCAGTATTTCATGCGTACACAGAGTTTGTGGATGGGACTAAGTATATTTATAGTTAAAAGATATATGTGTAAACTATACACACTGCAGTGTTTGTGTGTATATAGCATACAGTGCAAGATGTATCTACATAGGGAGAATGTATACAATAGATTACAGTTAATGCAACAATTTAAACTCTGCTGGAGTAAGGGACAGAGTGAGGCTTCTGAGTCAGTCCCAATGAGCAGACAATGCAGTTTTTGGCTAGCTTTTGTTTATGTTAGGAACAAGGCCTTTTCATTATAAGACCTCAAAAAAATAAAGTAGGGGAAGAGAGAGAGGGAATTTTGATTCCCCAACCCCTGTCATATAGAGAATCTGTGTATATATTGGGTAGTTTCAAGAGGAAAAAAAACAAGCAAGTGAAGTTTGATGCTTTCTCTCTCCCTGCTGGTGATCAGAGGCACTTCAAGTCCTCAAATAGAACAACAGAGGTGGCCTGCTGCGTTGAGCCAGTTAAAATTTTTTTATGGGAACTTTTAATGAAAAATGGCCTTCTGACAAAAATGCAAACTTTCATGAAACTATTTTTTATTTACTTTTTCATGAAAAAATAAATGATAGTTTTCAAGCAGATCTACTGCTGAGGCCGCATGGAGCACCAATGTAGTCAATAGCCTGTATTCTATGATTGGCAAGACTGGGGCTGGATTCTGCAATGGAGTTGGTGAGATGGTTGTGACTTGTGTTCTAATGTGATGTGCACAATTAAATGAGACTTTAAGAAGAGGTTATTTTTAAAAAACAAAATGTAATTGTAACCAGGCAAGGCCTAATCTTTTCCATCTATCTATGATTCTATGGCCCTGCTTCAGCAAGCAACATAAACTTATGGCCAACTTTGAGGTCAACAGGACTGTTAATGTGCTTAAGTTTATACACATGCTCAAATATTTTGCTGATTTGGGGCCCGGATGTTGGGAGTAGGGTATGTGTGTTGCTGTTTTATGATGGGTTTTCCTTTTGTGTTTTTTCTCTCTCACGGCTATTGCAGATGTTTTATTTAAGCACAGGGCCTCTTCGCCCTTAATAATTAATTTCTGTGTTAGTTTATTGTTCAGCACTTGGCTTTCTCCAGCCTCACACTGGCTTCACAATAAAAAGGTACCATTATTGTTATTAATGCCCACAATCATAATTAAACAAACATACAAATGCTTTGCTTCTTTGGAGTTCATCATCTCATTTTGGGAGCAGTACAGTCTGTCAAGTTTCTCAGCGTCATGCTCCATCATACAACAGAGAATCTCATGCTTCAGCATGTTAGCCAACTGCTAAATAAAGGTATTAAGCAGAAATGTTTCCTATGAACAAGTTATTCTATAAGAGCCTACTCTATGGTTTTTGCACCTCTCTCTGAAGCACCAGGGTCTAACCAATGTCAGAAACTGGATACTGGACTAGATAGACCAGCGGTCTGATGCAGCATAGCAATTCCTATGTACCTAACGTAGGTGGGAAAAGACATTTCTTCTTTTTTAGGAGTGAGACTATGAGAAGCAGACAATTCCCAGTATGCTTAGTGTCTTAAAAATGACTGTAGCAGCCTAGATCTCATCTCTTTTTTTTTCAAATGGGACCTTATAAACATCTGAAGTTTTTCCTGCTACTTTCATGCAATTTTTCAGTAACTTTTCATTACTTAGTCCTTTTTAAACAGAAATTAATTTCTTTCATCGTCACAATTTTTTCTCCGGTCATCAGACTTTAAGAAGAAACCAAGGTAACTTTGAAATGTATTTCTCTTCCATCCTGCTGTACAGTGTGGCTAACAGATTATTCCCACTCCAATAAGAATTGTAAATGTGACCCCTTTAAAGAAATGCAGCCAGTGTCATCTCCTGTAAAATATAAGACAGTGAAAGACTGTACTTTATAAGACTAAGTACACAGGATTATTATTTGAGCTAATTAAATTGAAGGGACTATCTCTGATAAAGAGGAAGTGGCCATAAAATACAAGCTAGGGAGGGAAGTAATGTGATGTCAGCAGAATTTTTTTTTTCCAATCTTGGGGATCCATATTCTTGGATCCAGCTCTGCCCATCTAGGGGCAGATGGGCATTCATTTCTCCTCTCCCCTATCCTCCACGCTCCATAGGTTGGCAGATATAGTTTGGCTGATATATTGTCATTCTGATGAGCAAAAGGGAAAGTAGTGGCTTCCCGTCCCCTCGAGGGAGAAAAATCTTTTTAGATCCTATTGAATTTTGCTAAGTCAGACAAGTTCAGGCATAGGAAACATTTTTTCCTAGACATGTTCACAGATGCTCCATATTGAGGCACCTATGGCTGTCAGTAGCTCTAAACATCAAGCCAAATGTCCAAATATTGACTGGGGTGCGCAATGTAAGGCACCCAATTGTGTAACTTTTTGCTGTTGCTCATCCCTGCTCCCTTGGAGGGTGAAGTTTCTCTCAGGGGACTGTGAAATCTCACTTAATCAATATCTCCAACCCTTCTGAATTCCCATGAAAACTCACTGAGGTCCAGTGCTAGAGGGAGAAAAATCTTCAAAGATAAATGATCAGCAAGCATGCAGCCTTATAAGATAAATAAAGTTAATCTTAAAATGAATGACATTGACTGATGGAGAAAATGGTACCTGCTATGACAGGTACCTAGAAAGAAAATTATTAAACACCGCAAAGGTATTATGGATTTTTTTCAGACAGGTACAGTTTCTTGTTAGAGTCCTCATTTGCATGCAGAAACCAGAATAGAGCTGTTTAAAAATCTAGGAGTGCTGCAAGTTTTTTCTATAGAATCTGTGTCATAGAAAGAACAATCTGTTGTAGTAATGCTAGCAGAAATATACTAGCATGATCAGACTTCAACCAGCCCAATGAGTGCTGCTATAAAGCTCATGGCTATGGCAAATTTAAATGAGGCTGGGTTACAAATGGCCATCCAGTGTCTAAATAATGTGTCAGAGAACATTCATTCTAATACCTTTTTTATTATAACTTCAGATGGAACTGCTCCTGAGGGCTGGTTCAACTGAATAACTTTGTTAAGGGTACTTCAGTGGAGTGGAATCTTCTGATTAGAAGAAGAAAGACCACATCCAGGAAATCTGGAATTGCATACAGTGTCATACAAGTGGGCTATCCAATAGGATAAACCTCTTTCCGATTGTTGCTTGAGGACAAGGTGAACAAAAACCCTATAGCAGAGTAACCTGCTCAAAGGGCAAATTTTTCTAATCCTGATCAGTTAGTAGTTGGCTTATGCCCTCAAGCATGAAGATCTATTCCTTATATTTTATCCTATCTAATGTAACTGTAGGTTTTTATATTACCCATGAAAATACTTAATACTTCCTCAAACCCTACTAAGCCACTTGACTTCTGTAATAGGTTGAGGCAGTGAATTCCAAAGGCTAATATTTCACTTCTTAAATCTTTGAAATGTCATTTTCATGGGTTGTCCCTTTGATCTTTATTATAAGGAGTCAGGACTCCTAAGTTCCATTTCTGATATATTCACTGACTCATAGTGAGACTTTGGGCAAATATCTTTGGGTCCTACTTTTAAAGTCAAGAACAGCAGCTGTTTGGGATTATTATATGCATACAGCAGTGTTGGTGCAAACTTAATATGAGCGTTTGCAAAGGTGTGAATACACCTTGGAAAAATATGGTCATTCAGGGACCAATCTGTAAATGCACTGAACATGGGTCTAACTCTGTTCCCACGGAAGTCAGGGAACATTTAAACCATGGACTTCAAAAGGAACAAATTAAGCCAGCACTGCACACTTTAGAAGATTCCCCCCTTAAGTTCTTGACCTCTGTTTTTGTTTCCAGCATTAGCTTGGCTGGGCAGGCCATTCATTTTAGTTAAGTTGCTTTTCCAGTAATATTCCATTTTGGCACTCGTGGCAGCTCAGAGAGGAATATATTTTACAATTTCAAGTTCAGCTCAACTTTAATTGGAAATTCTCACACTCAGTAAATGATGAATGAGTCTTTCAATAATGTTTTGTTGACCAACACATGTACGATATGTCAGGTGTCATAAAAGTACGAGAAAACCATATGAAGTAGAAAAATCTCATTAACAACAACAGCTGCTACAATCACCTCCCCCCCCAAAACATACGCAACAAGTCCTATGAATTTCTAATATACTTCCACGGTTATTGCTCTGGCCATGCTTCCAATCCTAACCTGTCAGATGGTAGAATGTGGAGACCTAATGTTTGCAGACATTCTGAGAAGGTTGGGAGTAAAAAGGAGGTGAAAATTCTAGATTCTTTTGAGCCCTCTGCCTTATTTCCTCCAAGAAGCCAAGGGACAAGTTGTAGTTGTCAATAATGCTGTTTAATCAAACCTTCAGCTAATGGTGTGTCACATTGTGAGACCTTTGGGATCTTCACCACATAGAACTAGAGGCAAGAGACTGTATTCTCTGTAGAGTGCTCCATCCTCACATCTAGAGTTCATGAAGTGAAACTCAGCTCACAGGGCCAGATCCTACAATCTGACGCACTGAAGTGAGTATTATTTGTATTCCAGTAGCATCTAGATGTACCAAGGGAGGCTGAGGCCCCACTGTGCAGGGCATAATACAAACACAAAGTAAAAGTTGTTGCCCTGAAGAGCTCTACAATCTAAAACACAATGGACAGTGTGGGAAGGGATGCAGACAGGGGAAGCAACTAGCCTGAAGTCATATGGCAGATCAGCAGCAGAAAACAATCCAGGTTTCCTAAATCCTGATCAAGACATCTGCACTGGACCAAAGTGTCTATTTTAATTAGCAGAGTAGCTCGTTGGTAACAAGACATCGTGCCTTTTCAAACAGCTCACTTCAGCAGCTTATTTACAAGATTCTAGAACCTGTAATGAGGAATCCAGCAAGATGCTGCATCAAAAGCAACAGGATTACTGGTGTGATGTGCAGCACGAGTAAAGGTTGCAGAATCTGATCCTCTGTTATTCCATATGTAGTCAACCTCAAGGAAGAGGGATACTGGATTCAGGAATGCTGTGAATTCCTAACTGCAATTGTTATTACAGCAATCATTCAAGGAAACCATAGTCCCAGGCTCTATTACCTCAAGAGATATACAGTAAAATTACATCACTCTTCCTTTACATCACTCTCCCTTAGACAGCACTCCAGCAAGCGGTGCAGCATAAAAAAAAATCTGCACAGACAGACAGAGAAGTTTCTGATTTTCCCAATTCTTGGCAGCAGTTGACAAAAACTAGGACTCTGCTATAGAGGATTTGATTTTTACTCAGCTGAGTATATCTCACTTTGTCAAGGCTGGTGCCACCCTTGGCCTTTCCCATTAATCAGTGTGTTCTCTTGCCTCTAATGAAAGGCCAGACAGAGTTGATGGCAGCACTCTGATCTCATCGGCTGCCTTCCCTTAGCAAGAACAACCTCATTTTCATCTACTCTGACATTTTTCTTTCCATTAGTATCCAAGGCTAGAAACAATTTGTCCAGGTGCTTGCCTTTCCCTTTTTATTCCCACAGTAGAGCAAAGTGAATCATAAAAATCTTAGAAAATAGAGATGGGAAAAGACCTATTAGACCCTTCAGTTCTTCCCTCGGGGCCAGTCTAGGCTTGAATCTTACGCTATTCTAGTGCTTTATCCAGTCTAATACTGTGTCACAAAGGATTTAGACAGCAGGAAAATTTAGGAATTCAACTCATCCTTTTGGTGATCAGCCACATTCTGCTCTTGATTAAAAGAGGGGGGAAGGCTGAGCAAGTCTGCTGAACTCTGAATAACTCAGGATTTACAATTCAGGGGTTTGGTCTCAAACTTGTCATGAAGCGTGTTTAATTTTTCTATTATCATGAATGAGGACTATTTATTTACATTTCAGTAATGCCTAGTGGACTGCTCCCCGCCCCTTATTCTAGATATTGCACAATCAGATAGTAAGTCATGGTGTCTCCCCTCAAAGAGTTGGTTAATGGAAATGTTATGCATTATCATAAGTACTAAAGTCCCACTGACTTTCAGTGAAACAATGTTTTGTTGACCAACACAAAAGCCCCTTAAGAACTAAAGAGGCTCTTTAGTTCTTAAGGGACTTTTGAAAATGGAGTTTAGGCACTTCAGAACATTGTACTTTAAATCAAACATTGTATCATATATCCCATCAAATAGACAAATGAAAGTGTATATATGGACACTGACACAGAACCAAAGGACAAGAGACACCATATAATAAGACATAAGGAAGACTTAGTTGGCAAGAACACTGGGGGCTCAGTGCACAAATTAAGGAATTCTGTCATTCCTGATTTTGTACACATTATGAATTAAGACGAGGATTTTCTAACATTCCTAGCGATTTAGGACCAGTAGTCAACCAGACTTGAGTTCTTGCATCACTTAGTTGCTATTAAAAATGCCACCCTTAATTAAAAACAGTGAGTGTGTGTGTAATTTTAATCCAGTCACTGTATGCCAGAATATAGAACTATGACGGATATGGAACTTGAGTCAATGTAATCTTGGTTTAACCCTCAGTCACTTCCACCCTCCCCCATCCATAGTGCACTGAGGAATTTCACTATGGATAAGATGAATCTATAGAGCTTGTTTTGTTATTCACAAGCCATTTTGGACGTAAGAGGAAGATTTTCAAGTGGGGTCAGCATTGGGCTAATGTTACTCCCATCAGAATCAATGTTGAAACTCCCACTGACTTCTATGGAAGCAGACTTAGGTCAATGCTGAGCATATCTGAAATCCCACCGGAATTGTGCAATTAAAATTTGGTATTTTCAACGGTGGTTATAGGAATTAGATGCTCAAATCCCATTTGAATTTAAGGGGGGTTGGGGATAGAAACAGCATTTTGTCCCTTTGAAAATCCCAGCCTAAATTGTCTGTCTGGCCCATAATTGCAGAAGGGAAGAGAGACAGGAAATAAACATGGACACAATGGACCAAATGAAGTCAAAGGAGGTACTCAGACCCAAAGTTCAAATATTTGTGCAATGGTATGGGCATGCATAGTGCTCTGCAGGTTTATATGAAGACTTTTCCCCAGCATTAAAGGCACGATTTAAGAGAAGAGATGCTTTGCCATATGTGCTCAGTCTCGGGAGGTGGTGGCACAGCCGTGAGGAGAGAAAGGCAATGATGCAATCCTGAATGGCAGAGGAAAGATCAGGGTTGGAGCACAAATTTGACAGTTCACCGCCCCCCCCGCAAAGTGCGTTAGAAGGCCATGAGTCAGACCACACTAGGAGCAGCTGCATCCCCACTGAATCCCTCTTCCAAGAGGCAATATACTGTGTCAGCTCATTTGAATAATGTTAGCCGTGGACAGGCTTAGATCTTTCTGAATTTGATCTGATTTTACAATCAAATTGTCCCTCCCTCATATAAAGAGGTGTTATATAAAATAGCCCCCCGCTTTGCTTTCAGAGATCAGCAACCTCTTTCCATTATCTGCTCTCCTATATTAAAGGATGACTTTTGACTTCTTTAGTTGTGAAAAATTCATTTATTTTTGCCAAATAAAAAGGACTTCTGTTCATGTTTAATACCATTTTAGGTGCTTCGTTCCCTTTTAGCTAATACAAGTCTCAGTTAGAAGCCCACCCTATGTGATAGCCTTATACAGTTTTCTGCCTTTGGAGCAGAGGACAGTTGTTTTGTTAGATACGGATCAAAAACCTGTTGCAAACTGATGCCATCTCACATCACATAAATGCCAGATATCAGGTTTAATCTGTTCCATTTCATGCAGGTAGAGCCACAAAGACATTTTCCAAGTTATTGTAATTAATGTGCTCATCACATAATGAGGGTGTCTTAGGCTAACTCACACTCCATATTTAGCAGACCAGGCGATGGGCAAGGAGCTCTTTAGAAAGCACCCGTAGAGGCATCTGCACTGTTGGAGGGCAAGAGACCATCCCACAGCCCAGCTGTGAGCAGGTTCCCATTTTGTAATTAGTTCATGTTGGACAAATTAATTGACAGATTATAATCACTTGAGATGGATCTTGCTGTTTTATACAATGGAGGACACAATAAGTAAACGCATGTGATATGATTCCCCTTACAGTACAAAGGATTCAGTGTTACAGGTTGGAGCTAGGGAAAAGGCTCAAGTATTCAAACCCTGGATCATCCTAACTCCTGAAAAATTATAAATAAAACCCCACACATACTGATTTATCATTTGCAGTCATGGTTATTGATATGGTTAAGAAGACTTCATTTTATCAGTCTGTACACAGATTGTGGCTCTAGTACTTTGCAAGCACAGCATCTTTCACAGGAGATTCACAAAGCATTTACAAATGTGAATCACCTTGTGCTTGCTTTCTCTCACCTGGATTAATTATTTTTACATTTTCCAAAACTGTTGTAGCAGCACACAAACAGTCCCAGAGAGACACTTATCCCAGGAACAACATTTTAACACACAGGCACATTTTTAGAAAAAGTAGAGGAAGTGCAAAGGGATTGTAAGATTTAGCTATTCCAGGAGCACCATGTTTTTAAATACTATTTCTGTTTGGATATACTAATATGTCATGTATTTATTCTCTGTGCTGCACCGTGCTGAGCACAGTATGCTTTTTTTGTATTACAAAAGCATCTATAGCCCCATTGTGCAAGCCAGTGTATGTACGTACACACACACACACACACACACACATGGTGCCTATCCCAAAGAGCGGGAGGGGAAAAGAGTCTTGCTCAAGATCAAGTTGGAAACAGAACCCAGGTCAAAGAGATGTCCAGAGAGGTGAAGTCATTTAGCTCAAAAATGGCTGAGGGGGCAATAACCCCTACTCCCCTTCAGACTCTCATTATAGACCCTGGTCTACTGGATCCCACTGCCTAGATCTCTGCCCTCTTCCCAGCTGAAAGACACAATTTCTTACTTTTGACTGCATCACACCTCCCCCGTCAACCATAGAGAGAACAGCATCTGTCTAAAGACTATCATATTATCTTCTGCCAACTTCATTATTGAATACTAAATGTTCTTCACAATAATTTATTCACTGGTAACAACTTAGGGTAGAATTGCTATTTAATTAATTACAGAGATAGGATTCGTGCTGACTTGATGGATCAGCATCTAAACAGGCATGATGCTGGCAGATATCACAGGGTCTACTATGCACAAGGGAGTTTGGCCTCTGCCTGTCTCTAGAACTCTCATTAACAGTAACAAGCATTAAAAAGAATTCCACACACACAAGAGAGCAAACCCTTGTGTTTGTTAGTTTGAAAGCACTCACAACAAAAACAATTCCAAGCATTACAGGATGAATGATCCGGCAATACAGATAAGAGCAGAGATTATGTGATGTTCAAAGGAGGGCATGGCATTTCCCATAACTGCCTAGAAATATGGGACAGTTTCCTTCATTTTATTGTACATAATTGATATCAGGCCAGGAGCTGCTGGTAAATTAAATTTTACAACCCATGACATACCAAGGCCTTGACTCAAAAATTACTTGTGCTTTGCTCTAATTATTCATGTTTTACTGGTTCAGAAGGTAAGGATGCATGCCGTTTGTTTTGCAGAAAAAGTGATTTGCTGATCCACAGCAGCAGGAAACACAGAAGTGAGGGGCTCAACCACTGTGGAGCTTCTGAATGAATAGCAAAATGGAGAGCTGTCAGGGGGAAAGAGAAAATAACAAAGAATAATAGATGATACATTTGGAATTATACGTGCTAACAGTGGTTGTCATATCATGCTTTAGGGCATATTCTAATCAGCAAAGGTCAGGAAGGGATTTGCCTCTCCCCACATGGAGCATTACAGACAGTTCAAAGAAACCGGTGCTGGCCATCACAGGGAGTAGAATATTGGACTTTTTGGATTAACAGTCTGCTCTACTAGGGTGACTCCTACATTTCAGTGTCTGAACTTTTTCAGATAAAAAAATATTCTATTTTATGCTACAAGATTTATCCCCCGACACCAGCAGTTCTCAACCTATGGGTCATTGCTCCTTATGGAAGTGTCTGGAGAATTCAGTAGAATGATTTCCCTATTCCCAGACTTTTCTCAGTCCCTTACAACTGACTCCTTTTGGGTGCCAAAAGTTCCTCAAACTATTGACTTGATCCTTGGAAAAAACGTCACAGGAAGTGGCACAATCAATTCTGGATAGCATGCGAGTGGGATTGGCTATAAACAGCATAATGGACTGTCATGTTCTGAGGAAATTCAGGAAGCACTTGCTATGGACAGATCCTCCCTGTAGCCCATGTCACACTATGATTGACACTGGAATTGGTCAGGTTTTTCATTGCAAATACATTATTCCACAAATGGAGCTATTTTTCTCCTGTTCATCAATTACACTTGAACCCATTCTGATTTTCAGTAGTGTTGCAGTTATTCCTCCATACTATGCATTCATCAGCTGGGAGATTTGCACATGTTTACTTTGGGCCAGACTCCTCAGCTAGTATAAACTGGCATAGCAGCATTGAGTTCAATGATGAAAGTTTTTGTTGGTGCATGAGGTGCTTTGTTTTTTTGGAGCCACACATGAATACAGAAGTTTGGACAGCCACTCCCAAAGCATCTGTGGGTATGGCCACACTTGCAGATGTAGAGCGCTGTGAGTTAAACCCGCCTTCGGAGAGCGCAGCAGGGAAAGTGTTGCAGTCTGTCCACACTGACAGCTGCTTGCTCACCGGTGTGGCCACATTTGTGGCACTTGCAGTAGCATTGGGAGTGGTGCATTGTGTGACTGCAACGTGCTTTTCAAATGGGGGTTGGGTGCGGTGGAGTGTGACAGGGAGTGTGTTGTGTATGTGTGGTGGGAGAGAGAGTGGGGTTTTGGGGGGCTGAGAGCATGTCAGCATGCTGTCTTGTAAGTTCAGACAGCAGCAGAACCCCCCCTTTTCCCCGCCTCTTTCTCACACACAGCTTTCCACACTAATGGCTTGCATGCTGGCTGTCAGAAACAGAGCTTTGAAAGGGCATTTCCACATGCCTACAGGAGTTCAAAACAATGACAAGAGTGGCTATTTGACTTAAGGGGATTATGGGATGCTTCCGGAGGCCAATCAGCGCGCAGTAACGCAACATCTCGTTCACACTGACGCCCATGTGTTGTAGCCAAGGCACAGCAAATGTTATTCCTCTTGCCGAGGGGGAGTACCAGCAGCACTGTAGCCATGGAGACAGAGCGCTCTATGTGCCTTGCCAGTGTGGATGGGGAGTGAGCTAGGGCGCCCGGTGCTACTTTATTGTGTTGTAACTCGCAAGTGTAGCCAAGCCCTTTATTAAAAAAGGCCCCCTGGAACAGTGAGTAAAGACAGCCCAACCGAGCAGCCACTCAGATATTGAACAAACATTTGCTAATGCTCACGGTGCACTATTAGACCATCCCTATTTGAAACAACCAATACAATACAGTTGTTTCTAGGACTGTTTCCTTCAGCAATGGATATTGGGATTGCCTTGAGTGTGTGGGGTGGGGGAGGGAGGGAGAGGAGAGGAGAGAAGGGGGCACTGAGGGATACTGACATCTTGAAATTTGAAGAAGAAACTAAAGATGTAGGAGGGAAAGCAGGTTTTCTTGTTAAGCTACATTCTAGGAGAACTCAGAACTCAAAGGAGAATGTGGATAACTGATTAAGAGCCAGTTTCTCATCAGCAACACACAGCAAATCCCTTTAATGGAACATTAATTGTCTTCAGCAGGGGAGGGAGGAACATTTATTTGAAGATAAGTCAATATTTTGACTCCTGTCCTTTATTAGGCCTACAGTGAATATATAAACCTTTCACTGAACTGTTACTTCATAGAAACACTACATCTATTTCTCAGTATAACATGGCACAACAGGGTATTTCCTTTCCTTCCCTTCCCCAAACAACACTATGACGTGTAAAAAGGTCAATCTGTTTTGAACTAAACTGAGAAAATGAATTTACAGTGCAAGTTGTCTTAGATGTTGTTTTCTTATCAACTCCCTTGGCCATCTGTCTATAGAGCGTAGCACATGCCTTTTCCATAACATGCCCTGAAATCTTATCTAGGTCGACTCTTATCAGAAAGTTGGTGCTTGGCAGTTGGCTGTCAGGGCATATTCATAAATTCCGGACTTAGGTAAAGATGTGTAATTGCCTATTCCTATGATTTTAACAAAGCTCAACACTAGAACACTTTACCCATTTCAAGTGCCTTTTGAGCGAGGTGCTCAAACAGTGATGAAATAGTAACAAAGCCTGAACATTGGGAGTTAGGCCCTTATTTAATACCATTTCACGGATGGTTAAACTGAGGCAAAGAGGACTAAATTTCTGCTCTCATTTACACTCTCAGAAGTCCAGAGTGAGATTCCATTGCAGTCACTGGGGTTACTCTGGGTTTACACCCAGCATATTTGATGATGGAATTTGACATCATTAGTGTTACATTTTGCTGTGTTACATAAATCTGGAGTATCTTAGTAAATGAGTAGAGATGGGCATGCAAAGTGATGGGGTCTAAGTGGCTAGGGAATGGGACAGAGTCAGGAAACCTGGTTGGAGTTCCAGCCCTTCCACTGACCTGCTGTGTAACCCTGAGCACCCTGCTTCAGTTTGTGTCTGTCTTTTCTATTTAGATTATATCTATAGTGAAGGGATAGTTTCTGATTACATGTTTGTACATAACCTAGGAAAATGGATCCCTGATCTCAGATGGGGATTCTAAGAATGATTATAATACAAACTACAAAACAGGAGTGATAGCTACACGGATGTCTAACATAATAATGAAAGAAAATATAGTATACTCCTGAAAACATTTAAGATAAATAGTAAACATGAGCCATTTAATTCACTTGATGTCTGGAGGACCAAATAATAGATACTGTTTCAACCTGACAGATGTACATTAAATAAGGTATTATAATGCAGAGATTTCGCTAACCATTGTGGATACTTCAATAGGTGCTGATATTTATCAATCAACACATGTTCCATACACTCGCTCTCGATCGCCTCTCCATCCATCCCTTCGGTTTTTCTATAGTGTCCATAGCCCTCCTATCTAAGTACTGATCCCTAGAGGAGTGTAATGTAAATGCCTGCATGGATAGATAAACCCTATAGTGTGTCTTTCCTCTTTTTAGTAAATATCTGATAATCTTTAGTGGGTAATTTCTCTAACAATCTTATTTTTCCCTTTCATAGTCATCGTACGTCCTCCCAACCATATGTTATTAGATGACATAAAATTCACTTTGGAAAAAATCTATTATTCAAACAGAGTGGCTTAAAATTGAATTGCTTACATGGTAATGAAGCTTGGCTTCTGTTAAAAATAAATTCCTTTATCTGCGCTGCATTCTCCATTTTCCACTGAAAGTCTTTTAAAATACTCTGGACTCTGGGCCTGAACAAGATAGAATGTGACTTTTTAAAAATAGAATGCCTGGTCCTCTCTGCTTTTCTCTTTGGGCCGACAATGGGAGATAAATTCACTCCACAGGAATCTTTTGTGGACCATGCTGCTGAGGTAATTTGCAGTTTGCAGTGGAAAAGGCATCTTACGCTACATTTATCACCCCCTGCCGCTGGCTACAATTCAACCCACTTTGAGCCACTGAGCAGAGGTACCGAGTGGCGCTCCTGCATTATTATTCCACATAATAATGAGTGTGCAGGGAAGCAAGAGACAAATATACAGTACATTCCAGAAAGGCTCAGCTGGGGAGGGAGGTAGAAGAGCCAGGGGGTAGGTGGGAGAAGAGAAGGGAAGATCATTTGCAAAAAAAAAAAACAAAACAGAGTCAGACATGGTCTCATTGTTTTAAAATCAATATTTCTTACTCACCTAGCAACAGTTGATATCATTGCCCAACTCTTACAGCAGATTTCAAGGATGGGCTAATTGAAATGAGCTTTTTCCAATCACCTAGATCAGGATCTACTGGCAAGAGTGATCCCCCCACCACACACTCATACACACACACACGCCTGCCTTTAAATATTCCATGCCTGAGGCCCTCTCTAGGGGCCCAATCCCAACATTGACTGAACACCCTCAACTTCCATTTACTTTAGTGGGTGTTGGGATGCTCAGCACCTCTCAAGAAGCATCCGATACTGTGCAGGATTTGGACCCTACATTTTAAACTTTAAACACATGCTTAAGTGCTTTGCTTGATAAGAATGAATTTAAGCATATGCTGAGTCAGGGCTTCGTGGTTTACATTAGCATTTGCCACCTACATTAATGCAGCTCTCTGGCAGGTGTTGCTTGGGTAGTCAATGGAGCTATACCAGTTTACACATTTTGAGGGAACGTACAGCACAGAGATCCTTCTGCAGCTCCCTTCCTTCCTAGGAACTGCACCTCTCCACGTACAGGAACATAAGAAATGTATGAAATCAATCCAACTGAAGACATGATTCAGAAATTAACATCCAGCAATGGCTCAGGATCTATGGTGGGACAATTTGAAGCTAAGGGCAGATACTGTTTCAGCTCTTCCGTCTTTAGGGTTATACATTATAAAGGGTTAGTAATCAAATGCAAGATGGAGGCCTCCCCTTGTGCAATAGCTGGGAAACAATATTTTTGTTTTGCCAAATGTAATGATATAGTATAGAAAGAAAATATTACTCCTTTTCCTATCATGCTAGGTCATGTTTTAATAGCATAGTTTCAAGTTTTTGTTTTTAGTAATACACATTATTTCCAGTTACCTATAGTGTGGGCCATATTTAATTTACAAGAAATTTACTCATGACCCCTATTTAATATTCTTATTGCAGTAGCACTTAAGCACTTCAGTCAGGGATCAGGGCCCCACAGTGCTAGGGGCTGCATAAACACAAAGGCAGAATCAGTCCCAGAGATGTCACAATCTAGGGCAAGTGAGCTGGTGATGGCTCTGTGAGTCAAAGCTTGCCAGGAGCAAGGAATCTCAGGCCATGAGCTCCTTGCTTATCCAGTAACAGTTAATTGAAATTCAACTCAAAAATAGCTACCTGGGCTTTTAAATTCCCTAACAAAACGTTTGTTGCACATTTTCATGGAAGGTGTTAGGCCCTGACCCAGGCCTGGATGTTTAGGGTTATGACTGGGAAACTACTCTCCTGCCTGATCTTCACCCAGCATTCCTCCATAGATGCTGCAGACAAGCCTCATCTGGAGCATTCTGATTCGCTACTGCATCTCCTGGCCCTTCTAGTTGCTGGAGAACCAAGTCATGTTGGTTCCACTAGTACGAGGCATAAGTGGATTGTCTAGGTTGTGCTAAACTCAAAGCTCCTTTTTCCCAGTTGACACTACTTTTGGGCAGATGTATCAGGGCAGCGATGCCTCCAGCAGGAAGCAAAGAAGGTCTGGTGCAGCCATCACATAATGGGTAGTTGGAGATAACTCTCTCTATATTTTCGAGAGCAAAAAGAACATTGTGTCAAACCATTACCGAGCATTCCTTATTAGTTAATGTGTGTTGTGGTAAAGCCTAACGGTCCTGATCAATGCCTTGTTGAGCTAGCCATTGTGCACTAGAGCTGGTTGAATATCAGCACAAAAAATCAAGCATTTTCCCACATTTTGACCAGCTCTAATATGTACATAAATGTAATGCCTGCCCTGAAGAGCTTACACTCTTACTTTTATCCATGCCTCTTCCTCCTACCTCTTACCTGTTTGTTTTCCTTTTACACTTCGCTTGAGGGTAGGAACTGTCCCTTCGTTTATGTTTGGAAAGCGTGAGTGCTAACCAAGACGAGTATTAAAACACCATTCTTACTGCTTTTCACTTTCATAGAGCATGCCACTCATGCATCTCCAAGATCATCAAATGATGTACACTTGCCCATAATGTCTTAAGCCTCACCTCTTTGGGAGATAGCTATGTATTGTAAAGAGTTCACATCTGCCCAAGATTTCATGATTGGCTTTATGCTACATATTGTCAGTCCTAGGAATGTCATGGCAATGGCAGGATAAAACTCAGATCCTCCTGAATCAACCAAAAAAATAAAAACAACCAAAAACAAACAAACAAAAAAAGCAAGGCCCTATTGTGACAATACGGCAGATCCTTTCAACATTCTTGAAAAAAAAGGTTTATAGTATTAAGTTTATGTATCAGTGGAATGGAACTATAGGTAACCTCTCTTATAACTTCTCTTGGGTGGAGATTTGAGGCCTGGGACTTCAAAGGACTATACTGAAAATGTGTCAGACAAGAATGGACTTTTGGACAATAAGGGTGAAGTGGACAAAAATCAGAAAGGCTAAAGTACAAATGAGTGACACCTAGCAAGGAACATCAAAGGCAATAAGAGGAGGTTCTTTAAATACACTAGGAACAACAGAAAGATGAAGAAAAGTGTAGGTCCTCTACATAGTGGGGAAGGAAAGCTTGTAACTGATGACAAGATGGCAGAGGTATTTAATGCCTATTTTGCTTCAGTCTTCTCTAAAAAAAAAAAACAAAAAACCTAGGAATAAAGGTTAATGCAAGTTCCCCCATCTCTGGTTATGCAAAAATCCAGGCTTTTTAAGCTATGCCCTGTGGTGAAGGTCATTATCTGCTGATGACCTGTTCCCAGAGAGAGAGCAAAGGCCCGAACTTTATAAGATGACAAGGCCTAGTCTGGGTTCTGAACTTCAGATAGTTCTGAACTTGTAACCAAGGGGAAAACCCAGTTGTGGGTTTGACACCTACCAGAGCCCAAGATTGGAGTTGGGGTGACCTCTGACAAGCCTTTTAGCATGCATGTAGGTTCCAGTAGTGTTTTAATGTTCTCTGTAATGAGTTCACCTTAAGAATAAGTATGCTTGCTTACAACGAGCTGTTTGATAACTTGTAACTGCAGGCAGTTATGCCATTCACACATCTGGAAAGAAAGCAAAGCACAGATGCTAGTCTGTTTAGGCAGTCTGGCCCGCTGGGAATCTCACTGTAAATCAGGTAGCTGTGCAGCTTTAATACCCCAGTTGGGAGGAAGGGACAGAGGGAGATGTGGGTTTCTGCCTAAGTGAGGTGACAGCCAAGGAGCTGGAAACTTGCAAGTGCCCTTGAGAGAGAGCATGGAGGAGGAATACAGGTGCAGTTGCCCTGAACTGACCCACCTACCTCTTGTGATAGCATTGTAGGACATATGACAGTTGGGCAGCTCTGATACCAACCAGCAGAGGGCAGTGGTGCTCTGCTGGAAGGCAGTTGGATACCATGGTGATGGACATGATGTTGGGGCTTGGCTAGTGCATCTTCTAGCCACTTCATTACAATGTTATCTCAGTTTTACATAGGGGGAAGTTGAGATAGAGAGGCTAATAAGTAGTTCAAAGTCACACAAGTCAGCAGCACAGCCAGGAATATAACCCAGGAATTTTGTTTTTTAGCCCTTAAAAGCTATCCTTCTTCCCATGTGCACGCATGCACAGAAAACTCAATCTTGATTTCAGCAAAAAAACTACTATATTCCACAGTGATAAAACAAAATACAGTAAGAAAACCTTTTCAAACTGTAGTAGATTACTATACAATAGTTATCTGTGTAGGAACAATATTTTAAAAATAAAGTACGAATCAATTCCAATGCCTGAGTGCTTCCTCCCAGTCTCAGAACCAGAAAAGGGGGGGAAAGGGCTTTCATTAAATGCAAGTTGCAGGCAAATAGAGTTTTATACTGTAGTCTCATATGCTCTCAACCCTGTGCTTTGTTGGCAGTCTTTGGTGAGTGGTTCAGGTAGCAAGCGTCTGTTGAGAAGACCTTCTGAGAATGTTAATTGTATGAATACTTCAGACATGCACAAAAAAAGTTACATTCTCCTCATGTTTCAGTATTTTACATCTGTGGGGATTTAAAATAAAATAAAAGGAAAAAAAATAGCGTCTAATCTGAAGATGTTAGATTTGATCATTGGCTTACCTTGTCTTTGGCCCTTTACAGTTATTGTCAATGCCCCTGTTTGACACCTGTCATTATAATTCCATCCTACAATCACGCCCCTTTCCCCATGCAGTTAGCTCTAATGGTTATACCAATAATAATTTCTCTTTTCCAGAGGAAGACAGTGCACATACATAGTAACTATAGATTGAATCATTTAACTTTAGCTGGAGGTGAATTTTGCTCATGCTTAGCAGATCTGCAGCATGTTGGGGGGTTCAGTCCTGACTGCTTTCAGGCCCACCACAGAATACTCTGTTTACATGTGAAGGGTGAGTAAGCTCTCCTGCACAGTTTAGCTTTGGCACAGCTGACATACCACAAGACTTTGTAGTAATGGAGAATTTTAACACCCCAGACATCTATTGGATAAGTAATATCGCCAAACAGTTTCTAATAAGTTCTTGCAATGTATTGGGGGAAGTTTTTGTTTCAGAAAGTGGAGGAAGTAATGAGGGGAACAGCCATTTTAGACTTGATTCTGTGCAACAGGGAGGAAATGATAGCAAGTGGGAAGGTGGAAGGCAATTTGGGTAAAAGTAAACCTGAAATGATAGATATCATGACTCTAAGAAAAGGGAGCAGTGAACAGCAGAAAAAGGACAGATTTAAAAAAAAAAAAGCAGACTTTAATAGACTCAAAACTAGGGTGACCAGTTAGTGAGAGAAATCGGGACTGCATTGAGGGTGGGGGCAGGGCCGTCCTTAGGCATAGGCAACATAGGCAGCTGCGTAGGGCACCTGAAAATTTGGGGCACCAGTGGGTCTTAGTGTCCACTCTCTTGTTTTCCTATCCCTGTTCTGACCCTTCCTGCAGGCTCCCACAGATGGCTGCTCTAGCCTGGTGAGTCTTCCTTGGGAGGGAATCTAGTAGTTAAAAGTGAAAAAACCTCCAGCCTGCCAGACCTATTAGCACAACATTGAAACTGTTAAAGAGACATTCAAGGGGTAATAAAGCCATTTAACAGGCATTTGCCAACTCCAAGGTATATACTGACAGGTTTCAGAGTGGTAGTCCTGTTAGTCTGTATCAGCAAAAACAAGGACGAGTCCTTGTGTCACCTCAAAGGCCATGTCTACATCTAAAATTTTGCAGCGCTGGTTGTTACAGCTGTATTAGTACAGCTGTATAGGGCCAGCGCTGCAGAGTGGCCACACTTACAGCAACCAGCGCTGCAAGTGGTGTTAGATGTGGCCACACTGCAGCGCTGTTGGGCGGCTTCAAGGGAGGTTCGGGGAACGCGAGAGCAAACCGCGGCGAAGCTGGTCTCCTTTCCCGGTTTGCTCTCTCGTTCCCCGAACCCCGAGCAAGCAGGTCTCCTTCCCTGCGGTTTGCAGGGTGGTTCGGGGAACGCGAGAGCAAACCGGGAAAGGAGACCAGCTTCGCCGCGGTTTGCTCTCGCGTTCCCGGAACCACCCAGCAAACCGCGGGGAAGGAGACCTGCTTGCTCGGGGGTTCGGGGAACGAGAGAGCAAACCGGGAAAGGAGACCAGCTTCGCCGCGGTTTGCTCTCGCGTTCCCCGAACCCCCGAGCAAGCAGGTCTCCTTCCCTGCGGTTTGCAGGGTGGTTCGGAGAACGCGAGAGCAAACCGCAGCGAAGCTGGTCTCCTTTCCCGGTTTGCTCTCGCGTTCCCGAACCACCCAGCAAACCGCGGGGAAGGAGACCTGCTTGCTCGGGGGTTCGGGGAACGCGAGAGCAAACCGGGGAAGGAGACCAGCTTCGCTGCGGTTTGCTCTCGCGTTCCCGGAACCACCCTGCAAACCGCAGGGAAGGAGACCTGCTTGCTCGGGGAACGCGAGAGCAAACCGCGGCGAAGCTGGTCTCCTTTCCCGGTTTGCTCTCGCGTTCCCGGAACCACCCAGCAAACCGCAGGGAAGGAGACCTGCTTGCTCGGGGTTCGGGGAACGCGAGAGCAAACCGGGGAAGGAGACCAGCTTGATTACCAGAGGCTTCCTCAGGTATGCTGGGATACCTGCTTATTCCACGGAGGTCAAGAAAAGCGCTGGTAAGTGTCTATATTTGATTACCAGCGCTGGATCACCAGCGCTGGATCCTCTACACCCGAGACAAAACGGGAGTACGGCCAGCGCTGCAAACAGGGAGTTGCAGCGCTGGTGGTGCCCTGCAGATGTGTACACCTCCTAAGTTGCAGCGCTGTAACTCCCTCACCAGCGCTGCAACTTTCTGATGTAGACAAGCCCAAAGACTCTTGGCTACACTCACACTTTACAGCGCTGCAACTGGGGTGTGAAAAAACACCCCCCTGGGCGCTGCAAGATACAGCGCTGTAAAGCGTCAGTGTAATCAGGGCAGCAGCGCTGGGAGCGCGGCTCCCAGCGCTGCACGCTACACCCGTAAGGGATGTGGTTTACATGCAGCGCTGGGAGAGCTCTCTCCCAGCGCTGCTGCTCTGACTACACTCACACTTCAAAGCGCTGCCGCGGCAGCGCTCCCGCAGCGCTGCCGGGGCAGCGCTTTGAAATTCCAGATGTAGCCATACCCTAACAAATTATTTGGGCATAAGCTTTTGTGGACTAGAACCCATTTCATCAGATGTCCACGAAAGCTTATGCCCAAATAAATTTTTATACTGTCAGTTTCTGACTTTACTGACAAAAACAGTTGTGCATTAATGTAATATTTACACAGAACATGTCAGTCTACAGGACCTTAGTTTAAAATTTGCTTTAAAAATATTTCATTAGTGAGCTGGTGAAGATTATAAAATCACATTTCTAAAAAATGCTTGCATAGAGTTTTAGATGCACAATCATCTCTAGCCTTAAATGTGTGGATCTTCAGACATAGTTTTTTAAACAAATCCTTCAAAAGACCTCCCTTATCTAAAATACGCATTTTAATTACTATAGTTAAAAAAAAAAGTGCTTCCAAGTCTTCCTGTCCTTTCTGTCCATCCCTTCACCACCTCTCCCCCGACTCCCCACTGAAGAGAGCCCTTAAAGGGACAACAGTCCTTCCCTTCCAGATAGCTGGACAAAGAGTTCCCTTTCTTTACTTCTGACTATCCGACAAACTAGTTTTAAAAGAACCCTCCAGCAAAATCAGTCATCAGAAGATAAAATCCTTGTTATACCTAAAATTTTTGGAAACATTTTTTTTAAAGTTGGTGAAATTTCATAACCATGTCTCTTGTTATGGAGATCACACAAAGTAAATTACTGTTCCCTTTTTCTAAAAGCAATGAACATTGTTATGAACACACTAAACCTCTCTGATTAATTTAAAAGAATGTCTTTGTTTCAGTGAGTTAAATATGTAGTAATCTGGAATGCTGGCTTAAGATTTGAGTACATTTAAAATATAAATTCAACTTAGAAATACTGATGAAGAAAATGTAAAACAGAGAAGAGCTGCATCATGTATTCCATTATATGTAATATTGTATTCAGCAGGACAGCTGACTCACCCTTACTATGACGTTTTTGCAAATAAATCTCCGACAAACTTCAGGGCATATCAAAAAACCTGTGACTGACATTTTTTATTCCCAAATTTTAGTGCTTTTAATTAGGTACTTTCTTCATGTCCATTCGGCATGAGGGAGAGTGCATGGAAGTCTCTGCGGGGAACTGTGACTCTCCGCCACCATGAGGCAGGCTGGGCATCTCATTATCCTTTGCTGTCAAGTCCCTCCTCCCCCTCCCCCACCAGGCTGTGAGCTTGGGCTGCCATCCGGCATAGGGGCACCAGTTTAATAATACTGCGTAGGGCCCCATAAATCCTAAGGGCGGCCCTGGGTGGGGGTAATAGGCACCTATATAAGACAAAGCACCAAATACCGGGACTAACAAAGAACATCAAAGGCAATAAGAAGATGTTATTTAAATACACGAGGAACACCAGAAAGATGAAGAAAAGTGTAGGTCCTCTAGATACATTAGATTAGTCAGCAGTTTCGGTTACAATCACATTCTCACTGCTAACTCAGCCTGCCTGTTTGATTTATTGCAGGTCTTCTAAAGAAAACTTTCAGAGGTCTATTTGTATTCAGCTCCTAGACAGGCATCCGGATTTAAGGAGAAAACCATATGCAAGTGTGAAGGTAGCAGATGCTACATCATCAAGTGTAATTTAAAAGAAAAAGGGAGAGGTGATAGATGGACAAGATTGCATTCAGCATCAAGAACTTTTCTGTTGCATTCACAAAAATGCTGTTCTGCTTACAGCTTTGTATCCCATGCCAACGCTCTGGCTGCCTTCCAGGTTAATGCCACCAAAAAGGCCACCTCTCTTCCCAGATGTCATCTTAATTTCATATCCTTGCTGCTGGCTCACTCATTGATTGTGATTCATCTCATGAGTGAGGCTTTGTACCATCATGAATGGGATAAGCTTGGGGCTTCTTCTGATGATGGGGTAATTCTCTGTGGCACTCATCTTCTACAGGTCTTTTAAGATTATTTAATGGCCAATGTGAGAGGTTTCAGAACCAACCACTATTCCTCCCTGTCAAGTTCCTACTTAGTGGGGGAGCCAGAACTGAACTTCTGAACCTTGTATCAATATCTATTTACCTTAGATGCTCTGCTGCAAAGATGGTCCTAGGACTCATAAGACCAAAAGTTTAGTTCCCTGCTCAATCACAGACTATGTCTACACTTCAACCAGGTAGGTATATCCATTTTATTCTAGCTAGCATAGCTAAAAAATAGCATTAAAGACACACAGCCTTTAGCATGGGCTAGCAATAGTACATAGGGGGAAATGCAAGCTTGTATAGCCAGAACCTGGCAAATTTGCAGAAATTTATAGACCATATTTGCGGATAGATGCGGATCCAAATTTTATCTCTAGAACCCTACAAATCTCTGGCTATCGATTTTATATCTGTGGATATCTGCAACCAGGGATGCAGATATCTACAGCCCATGTTTGCAGATTGGATGTAAATACTAATTTTGTATTTGCAGGGCTCTATGTATGGTCTACTGCTGTGTCTTCACTGCTATTTTAGTCATCCTAGCTAGAGTAAAGCCAAGCCAATAAGTCAACATAAGCAACACATATTTCAGAATGGTAGCCGTGTTAGTCTGTTATCAGCAAAAAGAACGAGGAGTACTTGCAGCACCTTAAAGACTAACAAATCTATTTGGGCATAAGCTTTTGTGAGCTAAACCCCACTTCATTGGATGCATGCAGTGGAAAATACAGTAGGAAGATACACACACACACACACACCATGAAAAAAATGGATGTTGTCATACCAACTATAACAAGACTAATCAATTAAGGTGGGCTATTGTCAGCAGGGGAAAAAAAACTTGTAGTGATAATCAGGATGGCCCAGTTCCAACAGTTGACAAGGTGTGAGCAACGCAGTGTTTACACTGACACTGCGTCTGCCTAACTATATTGACTTTGACTCTATGTTGCTTGTGAAGGTGGATTTAGGTGGAGCACAAGAGGCCAGCATAAGAAACAAACCAACCACCACCCTCGCCCCCAAAGGTACTGCAGGATGGAGGACAGATGCCTTATCAGACCTATGAGAGTGTCCACAACTGGAGAGTGCAAACATTGCTGAGGAGTACTAAAAGGGTTTAGCAGAGCTTTGTGGGGGCTCCTGCTGGGGAATGGCAGGGGGTGCATAATGGGTAGAGCTCAAAAGAGAAATGGCATATGGCTTGCTTGCTTGAATCCCAGTGCTGTCAGCCTTTCAATTCCAAGAGCACCAAATTTCACTCTCCTCCCACGAAGAGCGATTGAAAAAAGAAAAAGAAAAGTAATCATTTTGTAATTCAATACAATACTAATCAATTGTGACAGGACCTAGAGAATATTTTCATGGTGCCAATTACTTAAAGGGCAAAGATGCCATACCACTATTAAAATGATGGCACAGAAAGCTCTCTAGGACATTGTGGAACAATGAATTAAATGCTGTTCAACTTGTTCAATGAAATAAAGTATTGGATCATTAACCTTACCAATGTCAATGTGTTGTCACTATCAAATTCAACTAAATGAGTGTCCAAGGTAATAGTAAAAAGCACACTTCAGACCAAGAAATGCATTAATACATTATTGGCTGCTAATAAAGAGAGAAAAACGCTAATGCAGTGTGAGCAACATAGAAAGGAGCTAAAAGTGTATCTTAGAGAGGTAGTCAAATTAGATGCTGGTGATGGAAAGATCTGTGTTTGTATATTCACCCTCCCATGTGTGCACACACATACTTCTATGCAATGCGTGAATTTCCTTATTATATAGATGAGGACGTTCCTTTCGTCTCTCTTCCTTTTCCTTTCTTGCCACTTCCCCAGGGTCAGCAACTTTTATAGCCTTCTTCAAAAACTTATGATCATTGACCTGGCTGTTGTGCAAAATGATCTATGGGCTGCTGATGTTCAAGCCACGTATAATCTTTGGACCTCCCCATCCTTGTCTTCTTCCATTCAGTTATTGCAAGGGTCGTATTACCAGTGTAACTCAGGTCTCTGCTGGACATGTCCATTCCAGCATGGCCTAGCCTCCCACAACTGGTATTCAGTTGAGGCTATCTGCATTAGGCACATCACTACATCCTTTTGTTTCCTATCACAGAGCATCCTGCCATTTGACTATCTCAACATGGTCAAGGGAAAGACTTGGCATTGAGGAGGCAGGAAGGAAAGGCACCATCAGCTGGAAAGCTGAACCTTTCCCCATTGTCTTGCCCCCGCCAGAGCCTTTCCTCGCTGCATTGAAAGGCTTGGAGCTGCTGAAACCTTTTCCCACTGCTTCCCCTCTGCCAGAGCCTTTTACCGACATGTGTAGCTATACCACACAGAGTGGATGTATCTGCTCTTCACCATGGAATGTCGCTACACGTACACTACATGCCACCACCAGTGATGTGTAGTTCTCTATAGTTACGTTCCTGGTGTGCACAGAGCTCTCCTTACTGTTGTGCTCCACACGGGCCCCTGGGAACAATGTTGTAGCATTCCTGTCCAGACATTCCCCTATTTCCTGTTTTTCATATGGGGAGGCAAAAATATGTCTCAATATATAGGAATCACTTCACCCATCACTGCAAAGCAGCCACCTCTGAGATGGAAAATGGCTTTTAACAGTACAAAAAACAAAACAAAAAAATCCCCTACACATTGGAAAAAAATACTGTAATTGAAAATGCCTGTGACAAAATAGAAATGATCAAATAGTATCTGCATGCTGTTACATTTCAATATTAAGATAAGAAATGTTTTCCTTCTTTCTGCTCATTCATGAGTGAAAGGGTATTAGTGAGGGTGACTTTGCCTTCCTGAGACACTCGCAATTCTATTTTAATTTAAAATAAAATGAAACTAAGACAATATATAGATTTAAGACAGGCAGAAGTGTGAAAACATATGGATATTGGCAGTGACTAGTGTTATTTCTGGGCCATTTTATATTTCGTGATAAATAGCTTAAATGGGGTAATTTAAAATTGCAAATTCTTTTTAGAGAGCCTGCATAAGCTCAGTTGATGTTAGAGGTGCCTGTCATCAGAAGGGTTAAATTCTCATGGTACTTGCTAATTACCTTATCACCATTACTATTTCATATTAACTCTACCCCAGCATCCGATTCATTAGAGTATCCTATGTTACTATAGCATGAGCTAGAAACAAAACCTGTTTGCAGAAAGTAAAAGAACCCCCTGAAATATCAAAGTTAAGTTCAGATTCTGCTTAAGATAATGTAGCACAAGCAACATGTCCAGAGAGCACAAAGGGTGAAATGGCCAGCACATGACCTAGGCACCACTTAAGTTTAAGAGGAATTAAGTGGCGTGTTCTTTCTTGTGTAGCCTTTTGCTGGCCCTTTGCACAGGAATGAATTTTACTCTTTAAAAAAGTCCCATTTGGCCACCAAGGAGAGGGATTTTCAAAAGCACTCAGTGTTGCTGAAACTCTGTTCCAATCAGAGCCAGTGGGACTCTTACCATTGATTGCAAGGTGAGATTTTCAGCAGCGCTCAGCATCCCGGTAGCTCTGCTCCCATTGAAATCAATTCCCCCAGACAAGAGCTTGTGCAGCATAGATCAGTTGCTTCCTCATCAACTTCTTATCTAGTCATAGCACTGATTTTAGAAGGAAGGCCCCTGTACTATCTCCTTGTCTTCAGTACAGTTTTGTTGGCTATTTTATCTTGATACCCACAAGTGACCAAAAGGATATGTTTACACAGCTGTAATATACCCACAGCTGGCCTGTATCAGTTGACTTGGGCTAGGACTGCAGGGCTAGAAAGTTGCCATATACATGTTCAGGCTTGGAGACATGCAGGCTTGAACATCCCAGAGCCCAGGATCCAGCCTGAATATCCACATTGAAATGTAGTCCCACAGCCCAAGTCCGACCCCACATGCCGACTCAGCTGACATGAGCCAGCCATGGGTGTTTTACTGCAGCGTGGACATACTCAAAAGAGGTCTCACATGGAAATTTCCAAAAATGTTGGACATGTCAGCAGCACCATCTAGGATGGAGAGCACAACTGCATTGTGCAGTTACGTCTTTGAAGGAAGGTGAATGTCAAAGTCTACCTGTTTTGAAAGCACTCCCACTAATCACGCTCTACTTGACAAGGATCCTAAGTCTCATATCCAAAAAGCATAGCCACTTGCAATTATCTGCATGACTGTGTATGGCAGAAACATGGCAGTGTGTTTATTGCTGTGCCATTACTCCTTACATTTGGTTCAATACCCTCTTTGTGGTGATGGTGGGTATGTTTCCTCAGCTTTGAAATACTCAATTATCAAGCCAGAGTTTAGCAAGACAATTCTAAAGAAGAGAGGTCATTCATAGGTGGCACTCAAGTGAGTTGCAAGTGCTTGGTCATCTACAAAGAGATGAATTTCTGAGACCTTTGTTGATCCATGCCAACAGGATAGATTAAAGAGTTTGCCTGGAGCAGAATTTCATCTTTATGCCCAATGTTATTTGCTTCATCATATATTGCTGCAAAGCCTAATGTCCAAATACTGATGTGAAGAGGGTGCTTATTGCTATTTGAAACACCTACATGACTGGATGGTATTCCATCTGCAGAGACACTTCTAACCCTGCCTTCATGGGCTGTCAGATAATTTTATTGGGCTATCCAACTCTTCAAGAACCTAACAGAGAACAGGACTATCAAATTTGTCAGGTTAAGACAACAAAAGAGCTTTCTATTTATGCTCCCTCAACTTTCTTGTGGTTGATGAATGATAAAGTGGATTAGTTACCAAACACTATTATGAGTTACACCAGATGCTATGAATGATTAACCAAATTCAAAGGGAATAAATAGGTGCAATGAAATACATTTCAATAGAGTCAATTGTTAAGAGTGGATGCAAACAGCAGTCAGATGATGACATTTACAGTTCATATCAACAATCTTTATTGGTCCTGAAAAGCTTAGGGACTATGCTATGTAGTCTTGAGCACTTTTTACTTTCACCTTATCTAATAACTATCTACATAAATACACAATTCTATAAGAGTACCTACCTATCCTGGGTTATAGTTTGACTTGAAGAGTTATGGCATGCTAATCATGATACAAATAATCTGAGAAAGTTTAGTGTAAATGTATGTACTGGATGCACCTGGCAGGTGACATTCATTCCTGTGAAGAGAACCAGCATGAGGCCTAGGTGCCACTACAGACCCATTCAGGCCAAGCATTAAGTGCCAGATTTTGATCAGTCTTCTTTCACTGAGTAATAACTTACTCCATTAATAGCCCCCATTGATTGTGGAGTAAGATACTCTTCTATGAGCAAGGAGTTCACATACACATGCTAAATTGGGACTTCAGTGCTGTGTAGCCCTTATCCTGGTCCTTTGCATAGGGGTGGGGCTTAAGGGCTTTCATCCTTGGTGCATATTTTTATTCTTCACTCAAAACTGCATTATGCTTCTCTACTCACCTTCAGCTCTTAACCCAAATTTTCAGTTGACTGAGTTATCAGCATTGGCTCAATGTGACATTTCTTAGAAATACTTGGAAAGGAACACGACACCATTGTCCTAATGTAAGAAAATGAGCACTCCACATGATGGATCACTTGCTAGATGTAATGCTACATTTTTCTCAGGTTCATTGTGCCACATCACATTCTGGACTATCTGAACATTTAAAACCAATTAGAAGTCATGAACCACATCACTGATCAAACTGCTCATGCTTTAGCTCACCTAGAATATGCATATTGTATTCTTACTGGCTGGCATATGGGACATAATTTTTCAAGATATGCTCATTGGTTATCTGGTGTCCCTTTAGGGGCAAGATGGTTCCACTTATCAAGCTGACCCTGTTTGAATGTCTAGCCTTCTATTCCCCTCGTAGACATTCTGCATGGATGGTCACCTCCATTTTTATCATTTCAATATTAGGAGATTTACAAACTCATTGCTGAAATGAGAATTCCTTCTTCATGAGTATATCACCCATTGTGGATTTGGAAAGATATTACTGCTGTCTACAAGGGTAATGGAAGTTGGCATAAGAACGTCCATACTGGGTCAGATCAAAGGTCCATCTAGCCTAGTATCCTGTCTTCTGACAGTGGACAATGCCAGGTGCCCCAGAGAGAATGAACAGAACAGGTAATCATCAAGTGATCCATCCCATTGCCTATTCCTAGCTTCTGGCAAATAGAGGCTAGAGACACCATCCCTGCCCATCCTGGCTAATAGCCATTGATGGACCTATCCTTCACCAATTTATCTAGTTTTTTTTTTTTTAGAATCCTGTTATAGTCTTGGCTTTCACAAAATCCTCTGGCAAGGAGTTCCACGGGTTGACTGTGCATTGTTTGAACAGGCATAGATGTAACTGGCAAACAGTTTAATTGTTTATGGAATCCTGCATTGTTATTTTTTGGCACTATGTCCCTGGGTCAGGAGTGGGTAATTTGCACACCTGCTGCCTTCCTTGGATGTGGTAGCCGTTTCTCAGGCTCCCTCTCCAGAATTGAATCCTGATCCCCCATTACCGATGGTCACCATGGTAGGCACAGGAAGTACCATAAAAAATCTATGTCCTGCCTCCTCACAAGCATCTTCTCCTGGGCTTTCTCCCCAGCTCTCTTCATAGAGAACCTCACACTAGTCGGTTCTGTTGAAACAGCTTCCCTAGCAAGCAGCTGCTCTTCCCTACTTTGTGGGAAGGCTGGCTTTTATATTTGCCAGAAGGCCTTGCTCAAAATCATCAGTTCTCTCCATCATGTGATGAGTGAGGAAAGGGGGCGGGGGGAAACTAGGCATCCAGCTTATCCCTTGACAAATTTTACCAGTGAGGCTCCTTGTCAAGCCCAGATGTGAAGAAAAGCTTCCCATGTGTGATCGCATTGCCCAGGGGAGCCCTTTCTGAGCTGGGACTGTACTTTATACCACACTACACTAGCACTGACATTGTCCCTATATATTTAAGGGACATATGAACAATTCCAGTAGGGGACACAGGATAACTTTAAAAAGAAAAAGGATGCCACACTACTACAATATCTGCATCACATAAGTTTAGAACTTAGTCTTGGCACGCTGAATTCTGTGCAGAAGTGTGTTAATGTCCTTTTGGAGCCAACACAGCAGAAGGACAAAAAGGGACATGGAATGGGGCTTAGACTGCCAACTATAAAGCATATAAAATAAGTGACCCTTTTCAAAGATCCCATCAAGGTTTTGAATATGCCTTTGAATCTCCACAGAGATTCTCCTAGTTTCAGAGTAAAACAGGCCAAATGAAACAAGAATTGGCAGGTCTGTGTCAGAGAGCAAGTGAGGCTATTTTGTGGTTTGGATCTGTTCCATGTTGCATTCCTTGATCAAGAAGTATTAGTTTCAAATTAAAGTGCATCCCTTCACTTGGATTAAACAATCCCAGCCCTGTGGGCATGGTCTAGAGAAAGGAACTGAAGTCTGTTTTTAGCACTTATTGCTTTAATGATTTCAGTTTGCAATACAGCTGCATTCTATAGTTATTGCTATGTTCCAGTACATTTAACATTTCCTAAATGTGAGTAAATGAAAAAACACATATACTACTCTGTGTTGCAAGTGAAATGTTTTTATGACTATTTTTTATACTGTGGGAGAAGAATTGAAGTCTGAAAGAAGTCTGAATTATACTGATTTTCATTCACTCCATATTTTATATTCCCTGGCATTCCAGACAGCTGGGAATTACTGTTACTTGCAGTGAGGCCTCCTGGGTGAGATTAATGCAACTTTTAGCTGGAGAAAGAATGTCCTAATGAACATAGGAGGAGAAAAATAAGCCACGTGATCACTGTTTGAGAATTCTGTTGCAAACCATTGCATCTCTATAGCTGACTATGCATCTGAAATACTATATCTTTTGTTTGTGATTAGATGAATCAATAATGACATTTTTTACAGTGCTATTATCTATAGGAGTGGCAAAGAGTTCTGTGGCACCTTGTAGACTAACAAACATATTGGAGCATGAGTTTCGGGGGTGAATACCAACTTCATCGGATGTATTCACCCACAAAAGCTCATGCTCCAATACATTTGTTAGTCTATAAGGTGCCACAGAACTCTGCTGCTTTTACAGATCCAGACTAACATGGCTACTCCTCTGATATTATCTATAGGATTTCTTAATGATGTTCCCTACAATAAGTCTTGCATCCTATTGATCTGTAATATTAGTATAAGGTACTGGTGGCTGCTTTAAGTTCAACTCAGGTTTTGCAGTTTATTTTAAGCTCTCAGATTTTCTGTTGTCTCCCAACTTTTTGTGTTCTCTTCCCCTCCCCGCTTCCTTATCTCTTAAAAAAAAAAAATCTAAACCATTGGATGGCTACTAACCCCTGTTAGCATTTCAACCCCATGTTAGTCCCAATACCCATTTCATTCTAAAGCAACCCCTGGTATCTCATTGTCCACCCAGTGTTTTATGTGCTGTTCAGAGTACATAAGGAGTGCTGTAGACTAGAGTGACCCTTTGTAATTCCTGCACTGAAAGCTTCTGGGTGTGAAAATATGGCCATTGTATAACGGGAGGGGCAAGTTCTCTGCTGGTGCAAGTGGCTTTTGCTCCACTGAAGTCAATGGAGTTTTGCCCATTCCCAAGAGAGAATGTTAGGCCTGAACTTGTGTCTGCATTTTTCACCTGTTCCCCAGTTCTTCCCTAAGAGCAGGCACCAGGTCACGTAGCGTATTGCCATCACCCTCATGTTTTATTAGGTGGTCAATATTCATATTATTCAGGATATATTCTGCATGGTGGATCAGAAGACAGCAGCTGCATGGGAACTCAGCTATGCTCTACATGCTGAGAAATGCCTTCTCCAGTATGGTATTCTGCTATCTAGGACTTGTCCTGATTCCTTGCCTATACACAGCAGAGACCCCCCTCTGTTCACAACGTAGGCTAGGGGGATTAGTGTAAGTTACATCATCATAACTATAGATCCTGCTGCTGGAACACCAATTCTGAATAGGACAGACAAGCATTTTGCTGCATCTAATAAGAGTTTCCAGCTTGTTGGAAAGTGGACTGGGTTATGGGTCAGAATTAAGGTATTGGAAACATAACTTAATTCCCATAGTTTCTAGTCTTATTCCTCCCCCACCCCTAATATCATTCTACTTATGATGCTTTAAAATAAAACTTATTCTCATCCTTAACTTAGGAAAGGATATTGTCCGGGAACATGCACAACAATATAAGATTCTTGCATGGAAATGTAAACAGTATCTCTTTATTTCCCTGTCACAGATTTGTTCATGAGCAACCACACTCAAGAGGCCATTGAGAATCCTTTAAAACAGCTCTGCTCATCTGGACCATTGGGCTTTTGGCAGAACTAGATCTTCTGTGCTATACCCAGAACTAGGACAGATGAAGGGCAAGCCTCAGTTGGCAAAAGTAAATGGGAACCTGAAAAGCCAGTTCAATCACTGCTATGTCAATATATTTACTGGCATAATTGACGGATGTAATTTTCCTCCGCCCTTTCTGCAATTTACATTTCAAGAGCCAAGCACTTAATATATTGTAAGATGAATGCTGCAATGAAAGTGCTTACAAAACAGCGACTATGGGAAAAAATAATCAGGAGACAAAAGCACAACAGGTCTTTGAATCAGAAATGGTGCTAATTCCACAGAGGAGTCTGAAGAGCTCTGGACAAGTGCTAAAATAAGCTGCTCTTATGCTTTAAGACCTAATCTATCACTTTTTTTTTCCTAAACAGGGCAATTTCATAAAGATAGATTTGGTGCTTTGATGATACAGTGAGTGCCCCAGGGGAAGGCAGATAAAGGGCAATAATATAACTAATGGGAATAAACTCTATGGCATTAACTCATCAGGAGCATGAAGGAAGCACAAATTGGTAGGTATGAGGGATAAAACTTTTAGTTAATTTTTTATTCAAGATTTTCCGGTATAATGCATAAAACTTGGGTGAAACAGCGCCACTTGCTTGTGTACAAACAAGTAAGTCAACATGGGTTGTTTCAGAACACAGCTATATTAGCAAAGACACATATTTTACACTTCTCCTCCTGTCCTTCCCCATTAGATCCACTACCCAAAAAAGAAAGGGTTGGATTCTGTGCTCACTTAGACTGCAGTATCTATTTAATTTCTTTTACTTCCTGCAATATGTCATCCCTTATGGGAAAAAGGAAGGGGTCTTGCACAGTAAGGATAAAAGTCTTACTTTTGATTTATTGAGTCAGATGTGTTGCTGGTGTAAATGGGTATAGCTTAAGTTACTTCAATTCAGCTTCACTCATGTATACCAGCAGAGAATTTTCTCCATTTATTCTCCACTAGCACTAAGTAGCAACACAGCAGAAGTAATGCAGAGTGGGTAATCTGACAAAGCAACAATAGGAAGAGAAAAGACAGCCCGGGGTTCCAAACGCCTGAGGTCATTTCACAAGTGAGGAATTTGTGTTCCCCGGTCGCTTCCACAGAATGCAGCCATCATTTCCTGCCAGTACTGTCAAACTCACGCTGGGAAACAAGACGTGCATTTATTTTCCATTGGCCAAATACTGTTATGGTTCATTAGAAAGTATGTAGTGCTTCTGATAGCCAAAAGTGCTGTACTAACATTAACTAATTAATCCTTACAACACAACCCTTGAGATAGGTAAATTGGTATCACTTTCTCTATTTTATAGAGGCTGAGCTGAGACAGAGAGGCGAAGTGAAGTGACTTGTCTAAGTGACACTGAGTCAGTGGAACAGCAAGATATGAATCTCAAGAAAACTTGAATTCTAAGTCTGAGGGTGAAACACCCCCCTATACAGAGGGTCAGTACCAGGCGTAGAAACCATTTTAGCTGTATTTGTAAGGTCTTAAATACAATGGTCCATATCACATGAGTTGTGTCAGTGGTGATGGTAGGTTAACAATCTCAATGAAGAGGCTGAAGACTAAAGAGGGAATGGAGACTCAACTCCACTTTTACTGTACAGTCATGCTGGCGTTGAGAGAGAATGAGAATGAATCTGGAAGTGTGGCTGCCAAGAATGTGCCTGGTCTCTGGATCAAGAAACCAATCCAATCTCCAAATTCCAGAGCCTGCATTCTAATGCACATGTCCAAAGAACTCTGTTGACTTCTGTGGCACCATGCTGAGGAAAAGGGTCCATTGCATACATCACAAAACAGGATCGGGACCCCAAGACTGTAGTGATGGCACCTTTCACTGGCACTAAATTCACGAAGAAAAAACCAAAAGATGCCTACTGCAACCATAAGTTTAAAAAAAAACAAAAACTCAAATCCACAGCATTGTATCAATATCATAGCATCATACCTTAAACATCAAAGCTAATCAGTTTGATACTATGAAATCTTTTCTATATTGTCCAATAGATTTCAAAGACATTTAAGATAAATATATGGAAAACATATACTTAAAATGTGTCCTGAATATTGGTTGAAATATTCCACTGAGGAAGAAAGGGGGTGGGGGAAAGAGAACTCTGCTTTGTCACAATGATAGATTTGTGTAAAACTCTATGACAAAACATCCAACTTGCTCAGTTTTAATAGGGTTGTCAGCAGTGAATGTTATCTTAACTTATGAAAAAAAAACCAAAAAAAATCACATGCCTTTTTGTTGCTCCATATATCATGATGAACAATAGTCCAACAACAACAACAACAAAATCATTTCTATATTGGGCTTGTTTTCTTAGGGTCGGGGTAGGGTGGGGTGGAGGATCATCAATAATGAAGTATGAAGAACATTGAAAGACTTATGCTCACAAATATTAGCACATAACTAGATGGCTTGGAATTATTCTTTTAACCACAATAGATAATTCTTGAATGATGTGTTCAATAAAGACAAATCCTGCAGCCAGAGGAAGTCATCTATTATATTAACAAGTATATTTGATTCCTTCAAAGCAATGTAATTCAACAGAGGCTTCAAAGACAGTGGAAAAGTTAAATGCCTGCCTTTCAGAAATGATTTCTGCGAAGGGGGAATAGTTGACAAAACTATGTCCTGTAGTGGGGGAAGAGGTGATACCTGTCCAAACTCAGGACCAAATTCTGAGGTTCATATTCAAAGGTTACTCGGTCATTACTCAGGCAGACTCCAAGAGGTGAAATTCACCCCAAACAGAGAGACTGACACAAGGCCTAGCATATAAGTCCCATTTAGCCTTAAGGGCACAGCTCTTCACTCCTTGACTCCTATGTCTTCCTTCCTTCATCAGAGTCAGCAGCTGGACACAGCCTAGCCCCATAACTTTCCTGCAAACCAAATCCAAGCTCCTATTAAGTATTTCCCTAAGAATCTGTGTAGGATTTAAGCCTCTTAGGCTCTGTATTGCAAAGCTTTGAGTAAGGGCCCCTTCCTTTGAGCACTCCCCAAGAGGCATGTTGCTTAAAGAAGCCAACTTCCAGTAACAGAGGGTAACACTTTCAAACATGCTCAAGTGACTTAGGAACCTATACCCCATTGATTATCATTAAGACGTGCGCTCTTAAGTCACAGCCACTTCTGAAAAATTTACCCTCAGTGCATTTTGGGACAATTTCTGTGCTCAAGAGCAACATACACAGCCATTATATGCTTCGTAGCAATGGTCAATACTACTCCTTCTGTGTGTGCGCATGAGAGGTGTTGTTGCATTGTGACTGCACAATATTGCCACTGTAATTTGCAGGCCCAGTCTCACAATCCTTACTCATATTAGCAGTCCTGGTGAAATCAGGACTACTTTCATGATTAAGAGGTTTGCAGGATCAGACCCTAAGCAATCAGGATCCTGCTAACAAAGTCCTGCCAATTTAGTAGCACAGGATTGCACTATGAGCTCCTAGTCGCAGTTTGTGTTTTTGTCCGTGTATTTGTACACACACTGAACACACTAATGATGCTCAGTGAGCAACCCATTATAATAGCAGCAGTGGGAGGAAGAAATAGCTGCAAGAAGCCCAGGCAAGAGAAGTAAGCTATTTGAGATGAGATTTGGTAAAAGACGGCATGTCAACAAGGGGACAGAGAGAGGGAGGGTGTTCCAGATCACAGCAGTTGTGGAGGAA
Organism: Gopherus flavomarginatus; assembly: GCF_025201925.1. Classification (NCBI taxonomy): domain Eukaryota; kingdom Metazoa; phylum Chordata; order Testudines; family Testudinidae; genus Gopherus; species Gopherus flavomarginatus. The sequence goes on along the minus strand of NC_066621.1, from coordinate 12,126,494 downwards.
TAAGCTCATACATCAAACTGTGCCGAAGCTGCACTCAACAAACAGACTGAACTGGGTTCAAATGAACAGAGAGAATTGGGGAGGGGACTAGAGAAATGGAGGACCAAGACGTTGGAAGGAGAAAGTGAAAGCAAGATTCTGAAGTGGATGGTGCATCATGGGGCTGAGCGTGACATGGCTTCCTCCTTGGAACATCAGAGAAGGGGTTCAGCAACATTTTGCACATGCTAGACAGCAGATTCAGCGCTAGAGCAGAGTAGTACCTTGATCTGTGAGCATTCCCACAGACATCTATGGCACAACCCATGGAGTAGATGCTACTCAACCTGAGTAAGGGTAGCAAAGTCTATTGTGGTAGAGCTGGGTGCAGGCACCTAGAAGCAGGTTATACACTTGTAGGATCTAAGGTAGAATATTTCTATCATAAGCAATCCCTTCTAACCAAACTCCCCAAGCCCCAGAAATCTGCCCACTTATTCTACCTAATGAAGAGCAAGTAAATAAGAACCAAAGAGGGGCTGTGTTAAAAGTCTCAGGATTTCTCAGCTGGTGGGGGGAGGATTAGGCATTTTTCAGATCAGTAAAACAAACCTTATTCTTCCCCTTAAGAGCTGATTTTCATTTTCCTTTCATTGAAGGACTTTCCCCTGTTCCCCTGCTGGATAAACAATGCTGAATCAACACTGCACCAAGTACTGAGAAATGATGAAAACTGTCTTTTTCCAGTGGTAATTTTTAGCCAAGGGAGCTGGAGCTGTCTGAGAGGCCTCAGGCCTTAATTTGGATTCTTAGTGGGGAGAGTCCTAAATCTGATAAAGTGTGAGTGCAAAAATATACATGGGGAGAGGGTGAAGACAAAGCAAAGGAAAAAGCCATGCACCAACAAGACAGGAAGTTGAGAGCTGAAGGGTTAATCCTGCAACCCTTGTTCACATGAGTGCCCCTTTCTACTCATTGGGACAACTAACATGAGAATGATATTGCAGGATCAGGTCCTAAATTAATGAATCATTTCACTGAATGTCCTGGGATGCATTTGTGAGGCATCATTCAAACTCTCTTAGGGCCCAACAGCAACCTCAAATCCAGCCATCAAAACTTATTATGCGGGATGCCTGAGGCTGTAACAGTGGATTTAAATACAGAACAGCAAACTGGATTAGAGTGCCTGTTACTTAGCCTGTCACTGCCCACAACCCTTTTCCTTAAAAAGAGATTTTTATACTCATGGAAGTTCCCAGGCTGGCTGCTCAGGAAATGGACATCTGGTTACATACAGAATGGGGTCAGCATGGGCTGCAGCACACATCCACCGCTTCCCCATCAGATGGTTAGAAGCTCACCCACTCCCACCATAGTCAGGTAAGGGAAAAGTTCAATCCCCAACTCTCATTCAAACCTTGACCTTTCTGCCTGCTTGGAGGCAGACACCAGTCTCTGAGGAAATAGCTAACACTGTAGCCACTGGATGATACTTCCCATAGAGTCAGTTATACCAAACTGGGCTTGATTCTGAGCAGCAGCTCAATGGTGAAAGTTTATGTATCCATTACCCAAACTCTCAGTCATCCTGTTTACCTAATCTTTGTGCTGTAACAGAGTGCCCTTAAGACCCATTTCACAGAAATGAGACAATAGAGTTTGGTGAGGTCCCAAAGTTTTTTCTGGGGGTGGGGTGTGTATGTGAGAAATATTTTTCAGTGACTAGTTGTTTTGTGAATTCATGTCAGCTTCATCTAACTGGTAAAAAACACTGAAACAATTAGGAAAAAAGTGTTTTGTTTCAACTTCTCAAATGAAACTCATTGCATTTGCAACCACATACCCTTTCAAAATTTTCTTGAATTTTTCAGAAGTCAACACCATCAAAACTGATCAAAATCAAAGCAAAAAAAGTGTTTACATTTGTCAAAACATTTCTTGCAACTAAAAAAAAAAAAACAACTTCAAAATTGCCAATGAACCAAAAATCCATTATTCACCCAATTCTAACAGAAAGACAAAAAATGTATGTGGCATTCATGAAGCATATGAGGGGCAGAGATTTGGGGGGTTGGAGGAGAAGCCAGGAGGCCTGTTTGGCTTCCTGTTTCAGCCATTAGACTCCATTGCCTGGCTGAACTTGGTGTAGAACTCGATTCCTGAACACAAGTTACTTGCAGCTTACCATTAGAGTCCTCCCCACAGTTGCAAATGTTCTCCTTCAGATTGAGGAGATGAGATATTGAACAGCCATAGGAGTCTGCCATTAAAGCACCTGGAATGACTGACTGTTGCCTTGTGTTTCTGGAGGAGTAGAGAGATAACCCATGGCCAGGCTCTCTGCAGTGAAGGAGGGGGCAGACTCGGGGAATCTGTTCTGGAAAGTGGACACAGCTTGGGAACAAAACAAAACCAACCAAAGAAAGAATTTACTTGACAATTGACTATATGTGAGCATGTCACTTTGTAGCTCAGGCTCTGCATCAGAAACCCATTCCAGTACGTGCAGTCTTTCAACAACCACCAAAAATAAATTCCCCACCAGTGATGGGTGCTTTTTCTTTAGTGAATTGGTGATGGATGCCAACTGCAGCACTGCTTGTTTAGGCCTGCAAGCAATTTCATCACCTTGGAAATGCTACTGGGGAGGACTTTAAAATGAAAACATTTTCAGTTAATTTAATGATAGCCAGAATTTAACATTTAAAAGGCATCAGCTTGATAAGTGCTAGGGATTGTGTCATTGTTACGGGGATTTTTGAAAAACTGAACAAAGTTGGTCATTCAGAAGCGGCAGAAATGTAGTCGAGAGCTGGCTTGGTGGCTTCTCGCTTTCCTTCCATCTGTATATCTGTAGCTCCAGATGCGTTTGTCAGGGTGGGAGTTCAGTTGAGCTTACAGTTGGTGCTTATAGTTCACAGCTGCACAGGGGCTTTTGCTGGTTCCGGTACCCACACACTCCACCACCCCCAATCACTTCAGTTTCGAACCAACCCCAAACCTCCAAGTACTATGCAGCCGAAGCTTTTCCTTATTTAAAGCCCAGAGTATCCCAAATGTCCACATTTCATTTTGGTCCCACATGGTTTGATAGCCCCCTGTGGTAGAGAAGAGACAGGGCTTACATGCAATGAATATAAAGAGGATTCTGTACAGAGGCTGCTAGACACAGACTACTCTGTGGTGCTCCTTGGTTCCCATACTGACTAAACATATCCTGTAGTGCCTAGTGTCCCTCTAAATCCTGGTCCAGACTACAGTTGTGAAGGGATTAGTGATTACAACCAATAGAGAAGTTCGACATTTCAGAGACCTTTCAATGATCAATGTGATGGGATGTTCCATTTTGTAACTAAACCTCCTAACTGGATGAGTTCACCACTGAGTGTTGATCCTGTTGTGTTAACCATTTAAAGACTCTGGAATTCCTTCCTTTAATGAAGCATTTTCAACTTAGTTTCCTGTAGGAACCTGCTAGTGACCTGACCCATCTTTGTGGCATTACTAGAAGAGCGAACTGAGACTCTCCCTCAAGTGTTCGCTCACCCCAGAGGTAGCTCCATTTATGCGAAGGGGAAAGTGATTGTAGAACCCAGCTGACTCGCTCCAAACATGTTCGGAATGTACCATTCTTCAGGTTTGCTCTCAGGATTAGCTATACTGATGTATTTGCTTTTCCTTGAATTAAGCAGACTGTGTTGGATTCTTGACTGCCTTATGAAGTTACTTCTACCTTGGGCAAAATTGGTAGAGATTCTCATATCTACTATGGCTCCCCTTGCACTGCCCTGGCAGTGCCCACAAAGGGGAGTAAATGCCAGAGCAGCATGTAGGGGCCTTAGTGTAAATGAGAATCAGGCCCAGAGAGCACCAAAGACATATTAAGTGCTACTGCATCAGAATTATCCATTCCCTCCCACTGGTGATAGCATTTTACATCCACTTTGCTTCGGTTTGAGCACCTGCACATGGCAAGAGAGAGCATCTCTCCTTCTAAGTCTACCAGGACTGACTGCAGAAGTGGCTCTGCTGAGAGTAACAAATTATCACCTTATCACCACCCACTCCTGTAGCATTACATTTTATTGCTTCTTGATATTTTTTTCCTAGGCTGACCATGGCCTTTTATCATTATGTCTGCACTTAATCACAGCTTTATGGCCCATCATTCCCTCCCCCATCTCACTCACTGGTCTGTCCTCCTTTCCCAAACAACAATTCTTTATAGCCACATCCTCTATTTTATCTTCTGATATTCCTCAAGGTTCAGTTGCTTCCTCCATTGTTATTTGCAATTTATCTGATTCCAAAACCTGACATCATTCCTTGCTGCGATATACTGTTGCCTGGCTATTGCTTACCATACACAAGCTTATTATTCTGCATCGACAATTTTTTTGTCACTCTCCCAAGTTTAGAGCAGCATTTGTTGAATTACAAAATTTGATGTCTGCAAAACATCACCCCATCTGCACAGATAAGACAGAATTCATTATTGTAGGCTCTACCATTACTTGGAAGAATTTAGGTCAAATTGCTTTGTCCTTGGACAACATATCCTTTTGCTATTAACTCTCTGTGCCCTCAGCTCTTGCAGATGTTCTCTTTGGACCTGTAACAATCAAAACACCCACTAAGGTGATAATGGAAACCTTCAAGCCCATCAGCTGGGTTTATCAGGAGCAACACTCTGGCCTTGCCTTTCCTGCCTCACCCTTCCTTTCTCCACAATATATAACAGAAGGATTATTCTCTATGCAGGCCAGTTGTCATGGACTCACAGAATATGAGTAACTAGCTGTCCCTGACAGGTGCATGACAGCAAGAATAAAGAGTAGGTTTGAAAACATGCAGCTAGATAGAGACTTATATTAATAGCCAAGGATATTGTTGGGACGTAGGTGGCATCACTGTAAACAGATGGGGGAAATAAAGCTAATGAATCCTATTCCATCATCCTGCATTCATCTGTCTCCATTTTATATAAAAGTTATTAACTAGTGGGTGACATGGGATTATACAATAAAGGTATGGAGAATAGCTATTTAGATTTAAAGACACTTACCCAAGATTTTAGGAGCCCTATCAATTAGTAAAGTGATAAAATGCCAACGGCAAAAAATAATAATTTCAGACAGGAACTTCTCCAGCCAGCCACCCACATACAACAAAACTCCTATCTGACCCTTCTTTGTTCTGGGAAAATTCTAAAAACCCTGTCAAACAGACCGCTTTTGTAGTGTGCCCAGAAGGTCAGATTCCAGATAGGGATACTCAATGGTTCTGTGGTAGTACCTTTCATCCACAGAGCTTGATGTGCTTAAAAATATTGATCAGTTACTTTATACAACAATCCTATGAGCTAGAGGTTGTATCTTTTTACAATTTACAGATGGAGACTACATTACAGAGTGTATTAGTGGCATACTGATCACAAAATGAGGACACAGAGCTAGCGGTAAAGTTGAAGGTGTTATTAATCAAGAGTCCTGATGTCCTACCTGTTGTCATAACCACAGGACTATACTCTCCCAGAAAGTGGATGAACCAGGATTCTTGATTCACAAAACAATCAGAAAGAATAAAAGTGGAAACAAAGGTGCTCGTCAGGTGCCGGATATCAATTCACACCAATGGTACAGCCACAACATTTAGGAGTGAGACACTTGTTCAAAAAGAGAGAAATGATGAATAGGATAAAGTGCACAGAGATTGCCCACTCCTGCTTCCAGGACAATCAGTAGCAGTATTCCCTTTGATTAGAGAGGAAGAGTGCTCAAGTCCATGGCCTGGGAGAGGGACCCAGGACACCTGGGTCCAATTTCTATCTCTGCCACAGACTTCCTGTTTGATCTTGGGCAAAGATATTTAGGCATCAAACTCCCATTGAAATCAAGGTTGGTTGGGCTTCTTTGAGGATCTTGGCCATAATCTTGTGCTTCAGTTCCCCTGTTGATAATGATCCTTCCTTTCCACATTGTTTGTCTTATCTATTTAGATTATAAGCTCTTTAGGGTAGGGACTGTCTCTTACTATGTATCTGTACAGCTCTTAGCACAATAGTTGGGGGCTCTGAGCACTACTGTAATAAACATGACTTAACTGAGAGCAGGATTTGACTGTTTTGTGCAGTCCCCACATTCCCAGAATTGTGTGAGAGAGAGATTATCTTTAGCATCAATGCCTTGTGGCACAGCAAAATTCTTACCATAGGCATTTGTCAAGCACACAGCGGAGGCTAGTTCCAACAGCACCAGTTCCCATTGATCCCATTGTACAGTAGGTTTGCTGGATTATTGACAAAGTGCTCTGTAATCATCCTGCTGCAAAAAGAAATGAAACAAGACAGGCCTGACAAATGAGGGACAGATCAGATGTTTGTCACACATTAAAGATCCCATCACTGAAGCTGCATGTCAGATTAAAAGCAATATAGGGAAGCAGACAGGCTCTTTGCGGTAACTGCCTTCTGCTTCCGTTTGCACTGTGCCATGGGAATTCTCATCACTGAGACCAGGAGGTATTCTCTCTTTGCCATCAGGTTCCAAAAAGCTGTGTGCTGTTAAATAGGACATTGCATTCCAGGGTTGGTGGAACTGCAGTGACAAATGAGTGAGTGATGAATTCCCTCACTGCATATGTAAAGCCCTTTAGTTGGGATGCAAGGAACTACAAAATTTAAGATAATCAAGTATGATAAGCATGAATACAGAGGCAAAGAAAATGAAGCATAGTGTGTCTGAGTAGTAAAGAAAATGGCAAGAGTTTGGCTGAGAAACTGTGGTTTCCTAGGGCGATCTCAGCTTAAATGTTGCATGACCTTCTAATGGGAAATTTGAAGACTGGAGGTACTATTTGTAAGAGCACCTCTAAGTTGTGGGGTCATGCTCTCTCCCTCTATTTATGTGGAAGATGATGTGCAAATCCCATTCTGGATTCATTAAAAGGAGTCAGTTTTATGCAAGTACAGTACTTCCTGAATGCAAGTAACCATGGCAGTAATGCAAGAAAAATCAAGAAGTGAGAGAGGAAGGAGGACCAGCTCTTCAGCTGATGCAAGTCATTGCGCTCCAGGAACTATGCCAATTTATACCAGCCAAAGATCTGTCCTAGAAACTAAGTGGTATAGTCTACAGCCAGAATTCTTTCATAGCATCCTATGGTCACACAATAGGACACTTTTTAAAAATGTTGATAGAGAGCTCTGAAATTGCCAAGACAAGACTGTTTTGCAACCCACATGCCACTTACAGACCAGAGGTTTTTTTGGTGAGGGATGTCAAAAGCGTTACAGAGACAGACCCATTAACCTTATTTCATTATACAACCATCTCCAGGGCTCATACCATTTCTTAACACACGGAAAATGAGAAAGGAATGGAATGCATTTGGTAAAGTTTGTTTGAATGAAATACATAAGTCTCATAAGCCACACATGCATTAGCCAACAGCGGTACAGTAGGATAGGATGTATTTGTAGACAGCATCTTTTCATTACAGAAAAGAGTCAGACATGCTAAAGGAAATGGGAAAGTTTTAAGATGCAATAGTAAGAATGAGGGACTTCATGACTCAAAAGAAAAGTATGCATGTTGGGGGACCAGGGTTAAGCAGGAAGGGGTTAGCAAATAGATAGGGCAACTCTCTCCTCCAACTGTAGTGAAGAGAGAGATACAGAGCAGGAGAAAGGAGTGAAGTAAGTGGTGCGGAATGCGATTTGGAAGGGGTCCAGTAGGGAATAATAATTTTGAACTGAATGAGGTAATAAGCTAGTGAAGGTGGTTGACTCACCACTGCAGAAAGAAGAGTAGAGGAAGTGGGCACAAACATTTTCTGCCACCCCTGTCTGGGGTACTCACCACTCAGTACTTTTAGGAAGTATTTGCATGTGCAGAAGAACAATGTGTTCATTAGCTCCACTCTTATGGAAACTATTATACTATCAATAATTTCAGTAGTGCCTAGAGGGCCTGGCCCCATTGTGCCAGACACAGAACAAAGAGGTACAATCAGAGTGGGTGAGGAGTGACTTCTACATTATAAATTTGATTTTGGGGGAAGGACACATCCCTGGTAATTCCAGTCTCTAATTTCTGTATGTGTCTGGTTTACTAAAGAGCTGGGCTGGTTGAAAAGAAAGGAGATCTTTGCACAAAAATTTAATCCCCTCATTCATTGAAATTTCAGATTTTCATCAAAATAGCAAGTTTTTGGAAAAAAATAAGTAGCTTCTAGGACTGGTCAAGCACATCTACTTAACTCTCTATCATGGTACAAAATCCTAGCCAGCCATATAGTAAGGCAGGTAAGTATGTGGATAGATATACAGTCATCTAGGGCCTGATCCAATGCCTACTGCAGTGAATAAAAACCATAGGAATCTTTTCAGTGGGCACTAGATTTGATCCCTCAGTTCTCCTTTTCTTCTGTGTGTCAGAATAGGATTGTCCCGTACACTATTATTTTCTAGTCAGCTATTAAAACATCCCAACCAATGGTGCTGCCATCACTTATCTTGGGATACCGTTCACACTCCAGTAGATATTTGATAGTTCTAATAGCATCAGGACACTTTCATTGTGCTGGATTTTAGTTATTCTCTTTGAAAGTGCTACCATGCTGCATGGCAATTGTAGCACTGTTTACACACACAGCATTGCATGTGAAAAATATAGCCACTTCCCAATTACTGAGACACCCCATTGATTAACACAAGTGTGGATTCCAGCTTCTGAGAGTGACTGTGTAGTCCTCATGTGAAATGCAAAGCACAGACAATATTGCAAGAGGTGTACTGAAAGTAAAGCACAGCCAACAAATACCACTACCTACCTTTCTAACAATTTCATTTTAGTACAACATGAAAATAAATTCACAGCAGAGTAGTGCTGGCGTGGCAACAGGAAAAATAGTCTTTTGAAAGTCTTGCAGAAGCAAACTAATTGGTCTCAAACCTAAATCATAAAAGACCTGTAATTATACTGCTCAGAATTAACACAGAAGGCTGCCTTAAAAAGTCCATTTTAAGTAAATTTATACTATTATAAGACCTGTCGCTTGTGAGTAATAAAAACGGAGATGCTAAGTTAAGCTTTGTGTTATCCTGTTTGTTCAGACGGTGCTTATGCCAGCTGTATGCAGCAGAAAAGCACTTTTCAATTTATTTTTATGGCTTCTTTCTAAAAGCATTCCATTAAAGGAATATTACGCTATATGAAGTTTCAAACCACCGTCGGCAGTTTATTTGCTTGTTTTGCTGGAATGGAACAAACAGTTATTTGCAGTAACTGTTATTACAGCTTCATGCTTGCAATACTATAATTAAGAATCAATAACTGTTTATCCAATGTACCCCACTCTTTTTCAAGGGTGGTAACTTGTCTGGTTCTAAATTTGAACTGATACTTGGTCTATGGGTTATCTGCTCATGTGGAACTTCCATTTTCAAGAGAGGTTACAAGGAGATGACAACTTCGAGGAACACTGGTGAGCTCTTGCAATAACCAAATAGAGCTGGCCAGGAATTTTTTTTTTAAACCCATAGAAAATTGAACCACCAAAAAACTTGAAAGAAGTTGGCAGAACCCAAGAATGTTCCAGGTTTTCAAATATATTTGTCTAAAATTGAGAAACATTTTCATTTTCAAAGAAATCTCATTTTCCAATGTCCAGATCTACAGATCTGTGCTCAGATACACTTGTCTTGGTTACCTGAAACTAGCAGAGTGTGACTTCATTGCTCACAGCGGTGCCTGAGCAGTACGTAAGCTGGATTTACCACAGGACCAGCTCCAGGAGGCATCATCAGACTCACTCTTCCCCCTCATTTCCCAAGACAATCCCTTCTCATTTGTCTGGAAATTATGAACTTCTTCTTGGACTATCCTAGCACTAGATTGCTAGTACAACACCTACACTGGCTCAGAAACTCTTGCTAGCAAGTGGAAGAGGAGGGAGCCAAGTCTCCACCCATTCCCCACCTCTTTTTGTCCACCTGCTCCAGAGAGCAGGCAAATAGTTCTGCTTGTTCATATGCTCCTGGACCCAGAGTCCAGGAAACCTACATGGGAATGTAAGAGGATTTTCTTATTCTTACTACCTACAGCACATGCATTGTCTGAATAAGTTTCCCAGAAGTGATGATGAACTCTCTAAGCTTGTCTCTCACCAACAAATGTCAGTCCAATAAAAGATATTACCCCACCCACCTTGTCTCTCTAGTAGAATACTAAGTAAATTGCAATAATCTAACTTTAACCAGTGTTCTGTTTTGCAACTATTGCAATCAACAGGACCACTCATATGTGCTATTCAGTGAGTAATGATAGCAGAACTATCCACACATTTTGGATATTAAGTTGGTTATATACACCACACCCAACTGGCTTTTATGCATCAGATGCATTAAGAAGAGCAAAGATTATCAGCAAAACTATATAGTGAGCAAACATTGTATGGAACATCCTGCCTGGACATGGAAATGAACATGGACTGGCTGATATATTAGGATTTTCCCATATCTACTTCTATCAACAGAAACTCTAGATTGAAAACAGAGCCCTAAGAGTGTACTAGAGAGGTGACAATATTGTAACACAACTTTGGGTTATTTTTTTTAAGTTGATCTAGCTCAACCACAAGGTATGGGCTTGATGCAGGAATCACTGGGTGAAATTCTATAGCTTATGTTATACAGGAGATCATGGTAATCCCTTCAGGTCTTTAAAAATCTATTAATCTGTATGTATATAGTCTAAGGTTAAAGCAATACTAGCATAAATGTCACTGGTAATAACTCTGACCCTTTTCAGGTTCCTCTAAGGATGGGTTCATATAAACACCCCAAGAGAATCTCTCTCAGGCAAGCTATTTTCCTATTATGTCATGAAGGAAAACTACAGATCTTTATGGTCACTTGTAAGTTACCTACTGTACAGGGACTGAGAAAGAGGACACTAGAACCAAAAAACACCAAGCATTGCCTCTTCAGAAGGCCTCCAAAATGGACCCTAGCCTGTAGAGTCCTTAGTTCTCCCATTGTTCTAGGAGTAGGCAGGCGCTCTCCCTTTTCCTTTGAAATCAGATCAGGGGAGGAGTCATTTAACTCAGTTCATAATGCCCTTTCTCAGAGCTACAGCAATGAAACTTCTAGTCAGTAAAACAAAAGTCTTTATGGCCCAGGTGAGGCTAGTGACCTAGAAGCTGCAGCACCCAGCACGGCTTCTGGTCCCCTCTGCCACACAACTTTTCCTGTATATATAACCCAGCCCCAAGGATGGAGCAGGCTGCTCCTTGATTGCATCCAGACTGCTTTGGCTGTTGGCTCCAGGTGACCCTTAAAGGGATAGTACACATTGCCCATCCTATGCTTACATTTACATTAATATTTAAAATATTTCCATGATGAATTCATGGTCCTGCTCAAGAAGTCGATGGTAAAACTCGCATTATTTCATCACAGGACTTCATCCCATTTTTTTTAAAAACACTTAGAAAGTCCAGCAAAATCCGAACAGGGGCACCAAACAGTTATGACTTTTTTCCTTGTGTTTAACTAAATTGCATGGGACTTTAAGGAAGGAAGGATGAATGTGGAAAAGGCTCTGGTTATCATTCTGTGTTTACATGGCTAGAAGACTAGCTGCCGTTACAGCATCTCTAAAAATAGTTCTTTTAATAAAGAGCCAGTTTAGTTTTACAAGATGGAGTCCTTTCATGTTATTACCCACTACATGGTGTCAGAGTTCAATCTAGTGAGACTTCCAGCAAGATCGAGAGTTTGAGTAACAGGGAAACAAAGCAGGACCTAGAAACAGAATGAACAGGCTGCACTGAGGGACTCAGCTGACCAGGAATGCTGGATTTCCAGTCAACACACTTTGCAGAAGTATGCAAGAAATGGACACAAGAACTGAATCCGTATACAGAACTGACCTTGGAAGAAAATGAAAATAAAGCTTGTTTACAAGTTCATTTAGTAAAAGGCATGTGGGGTGAGACACTGTTGCTAGCATTCTAATAGAATATAAGGGACATTACAAGGAGATTTACACCTCAAGGCCAAGCTGATGTTAAACACAGGTTCCTATGTACAGTTCATAAGACTACCAAAATGCAGTGTTCCACTAGCCCGGATGGAGCCACAGAAGATGGACCGGCCAACCTGCAAAGACGCATTACCTCTCCTGAAACTAGCACAGAGTGGATCATCATCTTAACATTGGTGAGAAAACCTTTACGTAAATGGGGGATCTGCAGTGGCCAAAACACACTGAACAGAGCACTGAAAACAAGTCAGTATTTATTACTTATGACTGAGGATATAGTGGTTAATTTGTCCAGCTCAAGTGTGCTCGCTATTTGAGATATCTGAATGTGCCAGAACGGATTGCTGTTAGATGAGCCACCTGGCAGCCTTTGCCTCACCTTTTGGAGAGTGGCTTCTGGATTCAAATGCTTATGGACAACAGCCCAGCCCCAATAGTGTTCCAGTGTAAACTCAGTGCCTCACCCAGACTTCCAGGTTATAGCTGATGATGTTCTCATTGTAGTAGAAGATGTCAAGGAAGAGGCCATCCAAGACCATGACACCGAACTGCAACAACTCCTGCAGTGCTGGGAACAGAGTAACAGGCAAGCTGATAGCTGCAGATAAGCTGAAGATGAGAAGAACTCAGATCCCTTACATCAAACATCTTTCTTCTGGGGGACTCCATGTGGAACCTGAGAAACGGAAAACAATTAAGGAAATTTCTAGACCACAGGATGCAGCAGGAGTCTAGTGATTTATAGGGAGGCAACTATCCTTCAAGGTTCTAGCCTCTGTTGCCAGAAGCTGGGAATGGGTGACAGGGGATGGATCGCTTGATGATTATCTGTTCTGTTCATTCCATCTTGAAGGACCTGGCATTGGCCACTGTTGGAAGAGCGTACATTGAGCTAGATGGACCATAGGCCTCACTCAGTATGGCCATTCTCATGTTCCACATCCCTCTCAGAAACCTGGTATTTAACATGGCACTATTAATAGATGCAAAATATAATCAGATATCTTAAACTCTTGTTCTAGAATGGCTGAGCTATCAAACAGAATTGTTGCAAGCTTGGAGACAAATTATTACAGGAGAGCAGTGTTTTTGAACCCAACTATTTAAAATTACCATTTAAATAAAATGACTTGGATGAGTAGAGTACGTAAAGGAGTTTTCCAAGCTTTTAGATGTTATTATATTCAGAGACAATAAATATTGAGAAAATGCTCTAATAAGAGGGGGGAAGCATACCCAATTGATATTTTTTTCCATGCCATTATGTGCAGTGCAGAGTCGTACATATCATACTGTCTGGACCAAATTGGAAGGTTATACTTAAAGTAATTGTTACCTAATAAAGGTTAGAAAAATGGACAGCTAGTTCTTTCTAAGCCTTTAAATTTCTCCACACACTAATCCTTTCCCCTATGGTACTGCAATTTGATTTTTTATTGCGTTAGAGGCACAAATTCACTCCCCATATTATCAACCTCAGAAAAAAAATTGAGAGAGGAGATGTGTCTCATTTGGGCAGTGAAGGCAACAGACAAATCTCTCCCCACTCCTTGGTTAGGAAACACAATTAAGTGGATTAGAGTAGATGCTCTTGAAAGAAAATTGGCTGGAGTGAGATGTGAATAGCCCAAAAAATGAACTAGTAAACAAGAACAGCAACAGCCCATCATTCCCATCACGTTGGGATATGGTATTTGGGAAGAATTTGCTCTGATATTCCTCTGCTGTGTACAAATGCATGTGAGTGTAATTCTTAAACCAATCAATACAAGTCTCTAAAATGAAAGACTTGAAGCCATCAAAGGCAGGAATTATCTCAGATGAGAAATGTGTGCAGGTTTTCTTGGCTGACTGTCAGACCTTATCCACAGACTGCTCAGCCTGACAAACTGTGGTTGTAATATACAGCGTTTAAGTGATTCAGAGAGTAAAATGGCTAACGTATACTCAACTTGTCTCATCTAAGCTACAGTAAGCACAGCTGAGTTTGGTCATTACTAGGAAGGACACAACCCAAGAGGGTGCAGGTAGTGCATTATCGATTTGCTTGGTGGTGCTTTTTTTCCCAAGAACATACTCTACCACTGCTCAGATGTAGTACTAAAGGGGCACCGCTAGTGGTGCTGCCATCTTTAAGATGAAACATTTATAGTCATGGAAAAAGTCTCATGATACTTTTTCACAATATTAGGTTGTTACACTTGTATCTTGGACAAGTGACAACTGAGGAAACTCTGCATTCCCAAATACCCACTCTTGTTGGTATTGCATAAGCTGTTCTTTACTTTTTGGCCTCCAATGTTGTATAGTGGGACAACTGCACAAGTGAGGAGTGTTCACCATAGAAATGCAGCCAGCACTAGGGTAAAAAAAAGGCATCACTATGTACAAAGTGCTCTGGGGTTTCTTCGGTGCTGTGGAATGGCATAACCACCACAAATTAGGGCAACATTTTCAAAAATGTCTAAGTGACTTAGGAAACAGTCCTATTGATGCCTAGGTTCCTAAGTCACTTAAGAATTTTTGAAAATGTTGCCCCTAATACTTTGCAGTTGAATAGCTCCTTTCATCAAAAGATCTCAAACTACTTCAACAAGGTTAGTAGGCAGTATCATCACTGTATTACAGAGGTAAACTAAAGCACAGAGATTAAGTGATGCTTTAGGGTTCAAAATGTAGGCTATCACAGTCAGGAATAGACTCCTGGCTTTATTGAAGTCAACTGGAGTTCTGAAGTTGATTTCAGTAGGGCCAGGATTTCACACCAGATCTCCTGAATGCTGGTCCATTGTTTTATCACCCATGCCTACACAATAGGGCCAGGTCTCTAGATACTGCCAAAATACAAACAATAAATAGTGATGATGAACATGTAATATTACTTTCTCCAGGCTCTCACTTTAGGAAGTAGTGAACATGATATTCTCTCCCTTTAGGAGTCTGGACCCTTCATATTCATATCACACTTACATACTAGTACTGCTTTAGCCATATCAGGTTTTACGATTAAATACAAAGTAAAAAATCATATCAAATCAGTGTCATGTCTTAACTGATGTCATCTTTCATCTTCCTAATGACGAAGATAAAAAATAATTAAAAATCATTCTGTGGGTTGCAACCTAGTCTGTCTCTCATGAAATAAGGAGAGGAATTTATTCCTTTCCTTAAGAGAGACACATATTCTGGTTTGTGAAAGGGCATCATTAAGAGTGGGATTGTTGCCAGGAGAAACCCCCCTCAGATTCTCTCCAATGAATTTTGGAGGGCTGGTGGGACAACAAGGATCAAGAAGAACATTTCCCAAAACCATGATCCAGAGCACGTAAAAGAAATGGGATGAGATTGAATAATATACATTGTGCACAGCAAAAAAGAGCTCTTAGCAGCGGAGTTTATTTGAAATGTATATTTTTCCAGTAGGCTTTTTCCAAATAAAAAATGGACTACAATGACTTGGTCGATTATAAAGATAGAAGAGGAGATCCCTGCTGCTAGTATATAGGTCTGTTTGTTAGCCTGGGATAGAATTGTGGGTTTGACTTTTTAATACTCATACTAATGTGTGGACAGACACTGATGTTGCTTCTGCCTAGTCAGATGGATTTGTTAATACAATGGGAACAGAGAAGAGCAGTTAAAATGTTACTGAGAGCACACTTTAAGATTGCCTGAACCCCTCTCTCAAGGAAAAAATCAAGCAGCAAGTCAGGAGGGGCAAAGGGGCTTGGAGGGGTGGGAAGGTATAAAACACTAGAAAGACCAAAGAAATGCCTGTCCCTATTCAGAGCACAACCTCACTCCTTATATGGGGTACAAAGAAGTGGGATGAAGCCCCCAGACCCAAAATGGAACATGACCCTAAGTTGTAAGGGGTGGACTGTGGGGGTGCATTTCAGGTATAATTATGCCTCCGAGGGGAGGGGTGGAAGAAGACGAGACACTGGAAAACAAGGCTCTGTGGCACCAGTTATGGAACACATTTTCTGGAAACTAACCCCCATAAACATCACATTGTCTACACTTTGACTTCTGGTCTTCTGCATGACAAGCACCAGGTGAGAGGGTGAAGGGAAAGCCCTCTAATAAACACCTGCTCTCATGCAAAGGAAGATCTCCATGCAGAAAAGAAGGCATCTCAGGATTACAATCTCATCCTAAAGACTTCAAGTATAAGCATCATGGACATTAGGTGACTCCTGGTTCTTATGTGACATTAATAGGTAGCAGGTTTAAAAACCAAACAAAATCAAGTATTTCTTCACAATGCAGTCAAATCCATGGAACTCATTGCCAGGGGATGTTGTGAAGGCCAAAACTATAAACGGGTGCACAAAACTAGATAAGTTCATGGAGGATAGGTTCATCAATGGCTGTTAGCCAAGAAGGTCAGGGCTGCAACTCATGCTCTAGGTGTCCCTAAGCCTCTGGTTGCCAGGACTGGACAACTGGGGATGGATCACTTGACAATTTCCCTGTTCTGTTCATTCCCTCTAAAGTATTGGCCTGGTGACTGTCAGAAGGCAGAATACTGGGCTAGATGGACCGTTGCTCTGATGCAATATAGCTGTTCTTGTCTTCCTGGGAAGGATAATGAACAAAATTCTACTCTTAGGAACACTGGGATCAATTTTGACAGAAGGGCTTGATCTTTCAAAGTGTTCAGCTCCTCTCGGGAGCTGCTGAGAACCCTCAGCTTCCACTGAAGTCAAATGAGGATGGAACACCTCACATGAGCAATTCAGTACCATGGAGGTTTAGGCCGCGACTTTGATGCAGTTATGATGAATCTACACAAGTGTAGCTGAGAGCAGAATTTGGCTCCATCTAGCTCTGATAAATGGCCAAATGTTGGAATTCAACCTTTTGTTGCATGGAGTCCAGGATTTACAAACCTGGGGTCAAATTCACTACTATGACCTATGAATCCCATTGGCTTCAGTGGGGTTGCAAGGGTTTTACTGACAGCAGAATTTGGACCTCTTTGGATGAATGGATTACTTGAATCTTTTGATTAAATCTTGATCCTGGTGCCAAATGGGCTGAACCGATTCGTTTTCCTAAGCCTGTTTTTCCTCCTTCCTGAGATAATAAATACAGCTATGTAAAAGAAAAGACACATACAAATGGCTGGTAGCAGAAAGCCACTCTTTAATGCCATCCAGATAATGTCATAGTACTCTGTCTTCCTAAATTTAAATTATTAGCAATGACCAAGCTTTGCTCCCTCTTGATGCATCACTTAACCTTGTAATCAGAAAATCTATCCCATTCTCTGTCTTAGATTGATGATGTCACATTACACTTGTTTTTTTCCGCCAGACAGAGCAATCATGCTGGAGTGAATCAGTCCTGAGCGTAGCTGTAGAATGCTCATCATGAGTGTGATTAATATCGTTGATTCTCCTGGTGAGCTAGAGCAGGCTTCTCAGAGCCTTCTATATTTTGGACACAAAGATGTTGCTAATAGATTTTTCCCCCGCAAAAAATTTTATTCATAACCTTAATGTTATAACAGGGTTTTTTTTAATTTTAGATATTACTACTACCACTACTAGTAACAATAATGAAATCATTGTTTTTCCAGACTAGTAAAAAAATCCCCCCCCGGTAACTAATCCGGACATGGTTACAGAGCCCTGATATAAGTGTCTTTGGCCTAATGCATTGCTATTTTAAGTCATAAAAGCATCTGACAATCAATACTACATTCACCTCCAAAGATCAAATGCAGAGTTTATTTGTTGTTTTCTATCTCTGGGTCTGATTCTCCTCTCACTTATGTTGATTTTACACTTGTAAAACTCCATTGACTCCACAGGGTTATTTCTGATCAATGCCAGTGTGAGAGCAGACTCCATCCTCACAGTAACATTGCCCCCCACCCCTCACCATAGCACCAAAACCTGTTCCAAACATCAAGCACCCTTGGAACACCCTTAAGATGCAGGTAAGTATTATCCTATTGTACACTGACAGCTGAGTTTTGTTACAAGAGGAGTCAGAAATGACACGCCAGATACAAACATCTTCCAAGCTTTCAAAGTTTGAGATCTGTACTTGGATCGGTGAATGACCTCTCAGCATAATGAGCCAAACCAAACCCCAGATGTGAACCTCTTTGAAAATCAACATTGAGTTCTCAGGTGAAATACTGACCCCTCTGAAGTCAGTGGCAAAACTCTAATTCACTTCAACAGAGCCAGCATTTCACCTTGTAGTTAGGGTTCATCTTTACTTCTATCCTGAAAAATGCTTGATTGCTCCTCTGTTACTCTCAAACATCAAGAAATCAAAATGTGCCATTGCCTGACAAACTGAAGGAGCGATTCAACTACAACTGCTTGTAACCTAATGAACACCTCTTGTATGCAATCACCCAAGGGAAAGGTGCCTTCAGTTAATACAGACTGAACTCAGCAGGCCAGGTAGAACAATCGTTCTCTCATACTATATTGGCAATGCACTAGGTACTAAACACACCTTAGTCAGGTTTAACTGAAAGATCTTCCTTCCCAGAGGAGAGACTAAAACCAAAACAAAAAACCTACATGGCCCAAGTTAAAATAAAATAAACCGTCTCAGCAAAATATCCTGTTGGAACATATGTTTATGTTTACTCAGCCCTCAGTATTTTGGGAAATAGGATTTTAACTTGCTTTAGAAAAGAAGAACTGTGTTAGGCTGTAAGAAATCCTAAAAGCTTACAAACTGTTTAGAACCACCCCCCCCCCGCAAACATTTTCACAAATTGTTCATTTCAGAAAAACTGTTTGGAAAGATTAGAATGTCTACTGAATGTCTTCATTTGCAAAAAGACTCCAAACAATCTCCCCACATTTATATTGGGTATCATGTAATGCTTTATTTGATTGGGTATGTAAAGCTTCAAATCAGGGAATTCCATGAGAAAAAGCTTGTCCTGTTTGATCCAGTTTAGCCAACACTATGGAGGGGTGGGAGGAGAGAAAGAGGAGGTATATGTGCGAGAGAGAGAGACTGATTTTTTGGGGGCAGGTTTTCTGTGCTAAGATATCCTCTCTTGGAAAAAGAAAAAGACCCATATTCACAAGACAGAGGATTCAGGCATTCAGGTAAGACACACTCACCATGGTAAGAACCTATACAGAATAAAATGGAACAGAATGGACTACCCTGAGGAGAAAAGTGTGATTAACATAGCAATGTTCTGTGAAAGTTGACCTATATTTTGAATAGTGAAATGTTTTTTAAAAAGCTCTAGATTTGAGTGGTCTTTTGGGTCCTAATTCTGTAACAATCTGGTGCAGAACCCAGGTGTTTGAGTCTGCACTAGTAGGTGCAGTTGAAGGATCATGGCCTTAATTCATAGCTAGTATCTTACAAGCCTCCTTATATTCCAGCCTGATTTAGGCAAGTTGCATCAAGTGCATGGAGAGACTAACTAGGTTGAAAGCCTGGAAATATACCTGAAGAAATACAAAATTCTAGTTTTCACCAGAAATCCTCCTTTTCCATTGTTTCTTAAATCAGGCATTTCCATGCACCGGTGGAAGGACTATAATGTACACTAACAACACATACATTAAAGGGGAGCAAAGATCAGCCCAATGATGTTTTCCATGTCTGTTCTTTAGAGATTAAAAAAATTAAAAACATCAGTCAGATTCAAGTCATACAGAGATGCTGATTTACAATCCAAACTTACCCTCCCCAGCCCTGCTGTATCCCACAGTCTTGAGTTTCCCTTCAGTTTACATGGCTTTTTCGGCAGAGCTGCTTATAATCATGCTCAAAAGTGATGTGTATATTTTTATCTTTTTGTACTCCCTGTGATGGAAGAAATATTTCCTGTGTTTGTTTCCCTTTTTAAAAGCCATCTTGGTTATAAAAACTGACTTCAAATCAGCACTGACCTTTTGTTCAACAGCTACTGCGGTAAAAAACACATAAAAATGTCCATTTAGATATTGGTGGGAAAAGGAAAGTTCATTGATTTTCTTAGTTTGCCAAGCTCTGTGGGCTTTTACAGGTGTTTGTCTCTGCAGAAAGAGACAGCACAGAGTGTGGGGGGCTATTCTTTATTCCCAGATAAAATTAAAATTGTGCTTCAGAATTGATGAGATGTCTGTTTGAGGCAGCATGCGGAGTTCTCATTGAATTTTGCTGGCTCAGTCATCTTTTGGATAGCAGACAGAAGGTTTGTTTAAACTAAAGTGTTGCTTGGCCAATCTTCTCCAGCCAAAGGCTTCTTTACGGTTTTTTAACCTATTTGTAGCTGGGGAGAAGTCAGTTTTGGGAGTCAATTTGTTGGGCAAGTGTGCCATTAAGACCCAGCCTGCGGAGGGTTCGCCGAAAACCAATGCAGAAGAGGTCTGAGGAAACTAATTGTTTCAAAATCGAAACAAATATTCTTGGACTCAAATTCTATGCATGATTCATCCAACTCTCATATGGTTTTTAAGATGGTCTCGATTTTTGGTTATTTGTTGTTCAGTATCTCTTAAGCGCCCCACTGTGTTAGGTGGGGAACATACACACGAGCGTACCAGCCGCAAAAAAGTTTACAATCAAAGTGTACAAGACAGACATGTGGGAGAAAGGAAGTACAGACTGGGCACTAAGACACAAAAAGAGTAAGTAATTTCCTCAAGCTGCTTGTGGATGGTTTTGGTGCTGCATCTCCACCTCCTCAAAGGGACTTTCCTCTTGCTTTGTCAAGAGCCCAGAGAGGGCCACTCCTCTCTGGATTCCATCTCTGAAGAATTTGCCTAGGGCTAATGAAAACAGGATGCCAGGAAGGTTAGGGATGTGCAAAATGGTAGGATAAAGAATGGTCCTGAACCCTCATCTACCATTTGAATTAAGCCTGGAACCATTCTGGAGAAAACTTAGGTAAAGTATTTCATTTTCACTGCATCCCTCCCAACTCTGATGTTCTGGACAGGACCAGACAAACTGAAATACCTTGGAAATTTTGGACACACCTGTTCTGGTCAGAAGCAGAGCTGCTAGAAAATTCTAGAAAGCCTGTTCTCATAAGGAATGAGATCCATGTCTATGCAGCGATACAGAACAACCTTAAATCCTAAAAATGGAGCTTAAAGGTGAACTTAAGTGCTGCATAAATCCTTGTATTGGCCCTATTTATGGAGTGAATTTCTGCCAAGATTTCCATACTGCTTTAATATCCAGGGAGAAGCAATTAGATTGCAGATGCCTTTTTGATGTTGCTGGATTTATCATGGAAGTAAAAGGGAAAGAGGGACACAGGCAGAGACTGTGTATGCCTTGGGGAAATGTCAAGTTGTTTCACTGAGATGCAAGGAAAAGGATTAACAGCTCAAGAGTATACCTGAGTGGGCATAAATCATCTGTGGATATGACAGTTTACATAGAAGCATAAGTTTCCAATTGCCTATTTGCTTATTTACCTGAATGTTCTCAGTTTAGCTGGATTGTCAATGTCATAATTTATTGAGACCTCAGCAAATCAGTCTAGATTTGATTCTGTCAAAGGTAACCTCTAAAATAGATCAGCGCTACTGAATAAGCCAGGGCATGCCAAGTGTCAGCTCTGTTCTCAGTGTGGATGCTGCCAGGCTGGAGTACATGGCATCAATTTCATAAATGAGAACTTGCAAGTGACATGAAGCTACTGTTCCAAAGGACCTCTTATTTCATAAATAGAATGGCAGTTTGGCTCGTGTTTTTGTCAGGAATATGATCTAAAATATTGTGGTAGAGAATGAACAATTATTTGTTCTATAAAAGTTTTCACCTAGCAGTAGTAAGGTTTGGAACTGGAGGAATGAAATGGATGCATCCAGCATCCATGGAAGGGTAAAGTTGGGAAAGGCAGCCTTCAGATGTATCCAGAAGCCAGGCTTCAAGTTGAGGCCAAGAGATTAGCCCAGGTGGTGTATGGATGCTACAGTGCTTCCAATTTGGCATTTCATTGGTTAAATGTGTCATTTGGTAGCTGACAGGAGAGTTTTGGGAGTGAGCACTGGACACATGTGATGTACTATGTGGCTCATGTCTCCCTCTAATGGCTGGACTACTTAGAACACAAGAGTGGATTACTTAGGCACAGCTAAAGAATTTATTCCTTTCATTCAAGTGTTAAAAGGTTTATGCTTTCAGTGCTGCAGGTCCTGGATTCTGTCTTCCACTGCTATCTGTATCCACTATCCAGAAGGTTTTCTCTGCTACATGCCTGAATCAAAAATCCAGTTCTGAACAACCTTCGTTTTTTCAGGGATTAAAAAAAGTCTGAATTTGAATCATATCCAAGTTTTGGGCCACTATAATGGGCTCAACCAGACTTGGAATTCAAAACCCCCTCATTCCAAACATAAAGTCTATGGCTTCATATTTAGACTATGATCAATATATTACAGTTCAAGTATACAATGCACTCAGAGGATTCAGCACTGACCTTTTACCCATCACTGTAAAAAGGAACTTGAGAAATTATGGTATTTGTGTATATATGTATGATACAGAGCAACAAAGTTAGACCAATGTCAAGTTTGATCTATCACTAGTACGAATATTAAACTAAGCAAAATGTACCAAGAATTTCTTTAATGAACAAACTCGGTTGAGGTGAATACAAGAGTGGAGGCAGAAGTGGCACCAGCCTGAAATATAGTCCAAAGTGAGGAGATAAGTAGACGCATAACACCACAAGCCACGCTGCATTGGAAATATCCATCTTCAGGACACACGTGACTTTTTCTAGATCCAAGAAAAAAAAATGTAGCAAGCACAGAAGGCAAACTAACCCATTTACCATGTGGGCTGCTTTTCATGTTGTATCCAAGCCCACCCGCTCCTGCACCCATGCTGTGGGGGAGCACAGTGAGTTTTAGTAGGGTTATCTCAATACAGGGAATCCTTTCCTCAGATTGAACAAGCTAGGGGTTCTGCATTACTTTTAATCAGGCTTTTGGGAGAGTACCCATGTTCACCAGAGGGCTCAGTGCACTTCAGAATAGCACAACTCCAACCCTAGTTTGAACACTTCCATCTTCTCATCTCAACTGAAGCACCAAATTATAAGTGTTAGACAGGAAGGGGAAACCACCAGAATGACCTGAACTGAATTACAAAAGGTGGGAGGATAAAAACCACTTGAGGTGAAAGATTAATTAAATGGAATAGCTACACCACCTCCTATTTGAGGAAATGCTTCACGTCGTGGGAGCATGTTGTATATTATCAGTGGTTTCTTCTTTTCGTGGAAAAATTCAGGTTACTACAAACATGACTCCGCCTTGGCTCTGAGAGCTCAGGGGACGACACGAGGTAAGAGATGTTAAATCAGTTTGGTGAGTAGTGGAAGACTAACAGGATTCTAGGTCAGATTCTCATCTGTTGTAAGTTGGCTCGGCTCCACCGACTTCAATGCACTAGAATATCTTGCATGAATAGCTGATCAGCCCTTCTCTCCCTCACCGAGTTAGGATTGAGTTCAGGTTCCAGGCTCAGCTCAGAGCAGCACTCACTCTTTTACAAAGAACATAATCTCTCACCTCTCTGCCTATCTGCTTTTATTTGAGGAGGTGATAATTACAGCAGGTTGGAAAAAATTCAAGTTTGGACGTTTCAAACCACACACACACCAGAAAAGTTTTGTGAAGAGCATAATTGGTTTTTGACCAGTATTAGTGCTGAAATAGACTTGGGCCACACGGGACTTCCCATACATTACTAGGTTGGATATGTGGCTGCTCAGAATTTCAAAGTGATAGCAGATATAGAACTCAGTTCCTAAATCTCCAGAAGTGCTTAAGCTAAAAGATTATTTCCTGTAACTTTAGTCATGGAGGATAAAATATTTTAAGCATCCAAGCAGTTTAGAAGCCTAAACCCCATTTTCAAAAGTGATTTGGGCACCTATGAACATCCTACATGGAAAGTCAGTGATACTTAGGATCCTAAGTCACTTAGGCACTTCTGAAAAATGTTACCTGTAGGGCCTATGACACACAGGTGAACAGTTCTGATTCCAGCCATTAGAGGATAGTGGTAACAGATGCACCTGTCCATTATGAAAGTGATCAGAGTATGGATTCCTTTTCAGGGGCACTAACTGAGGCAGATCAATCTCTGGTGTAACTGTTGGTTTTAGTGGTTTCCCCAGGAATTGAAATTAGGGGGGGTGTTTGAATTTACGGAGGGGGTGTCAGGACCAATGAGATATATAAAAGAGATATGAATAAAGTAAATGTTTTGTTAGGATAATGCAAATTTAACATAAGAATAATGCAAGTTACACCAAAACACATAACAGGTCTAGATTTCTGAAAAAATATAATTTTTTTAAAAAAGTATTTAATTTAAATTGACTTTTCAAAAGTAAGCCATCATGGGATAAGAGAGAAGCCCTCTCATGGATCAGTAACTGGTTAAAAGATGGGAAACAAAGGGTAGGAATAAATTATCAGTTTTCAGAATGGAGAGAGAGAAATAGTGGTATCCCTGACGGGTCGTACTGGGACCATTACTGTTCAACATACTCATAAATGATCTGGAAAAATGGGTAAACAGTGGGGTGGCAAAATTTGCAGATGATACAAAACTATTCAAGATAGCTAAATCCCAGGCAGACTGCGAAGATTTACAAAGGGATCTCACAAAACTGGGTGACTGGGCAACAAAAATGGCAGATGAAATTCAATGTTGATAAATGCAAAGTAATGCACATTGGAAAACAATCTCAACTATACATACAAAATGAAGTAGTCTGAAATAGCTGTTACCACTCCAGAAAGAGATCTTGGAGTCACTGTGGATAGTGCAGCGACAGTCAATTATTTCCAACATTCTGTTTGCTTTTTAAAAAAGAACAGGAGTACTTGTGGCACCTTAGAGACTAATAAATTTATTTGAGCATAAGCTTTCGTGGACTACAGTCCACTTCATCAGATGTAGCCCATGAAAGCTTATGCTCAAATAAATTAGTCAGTCTCTAAGGTGCCACAAGTACTCCTGTTCTTTTTGTGGATACAGACTAACACGGCTGCTACTCTGAAACCTTTGCTTTTTAAAGAAAGGGATAGATAATAAGACAGAAAATATCATATTGCCTCTCTATAATTCCATGGTACGTGTACATCTTGAATACTGTGTGCAGATCTGGTCACCCCATTCCCAAAAGGATATATTGGAAATGGAAAAGGTACAGAGTTGGGCAACTAAAATGATTAGGGGTATGAAACAGGAGGAGAAATTAAAATGACTGGGAATTTTCAGCTTAGAAAAGAGACAACTAAGGGGGGATATGATAGAAGTCTATAAAATCTTGACTGATGTGAAGAAAGTCAATAAGGAAATGTTATTTAATCCTTCACATAACACAAGAACTAGCAGTCACCCAATGAAATTAATAGGCAGTAGGTTTTTTCTTTTTTTAAAAAAAAGAAGTACTTCTTCACACAACAAAAAATCAACCCATGGAACTCTTTGCCAGGGGATGCTGTGAAGACCAAAACTATAACAGGATTAAAAAAAGAACTAGATAAATTCCTGGAGAATAGGTCCATCAGTGTCTATTAGCCAGGATGGGGAGGGATGCAACACCATGCTCTGAGTGTCCCTAGCCTGTTGCCAGAAGCTGGGAATGGGCAACAGGGGATGGATTACTTGATGATTCCCTGTTCTGTTCATTCCCTCTGAAGCACCTGGCCTTGACAACTGTCGGAAGACAGGATACTGGTCTATATGCACCAATGGTCTGACCCAGTATGACCATTCTTATGTAAAAATTAATTATAATAAAAATGTTTAGTACAGAAACTCCCCAACATAATGACCTCTCAAGATAGCAACAATGTGAGATAACAACCTTTGCATTTTAAAAATCTTGGCCTACTAGGAAACATAAGTTTCCATTCCCAGTCACAAATCTAGTATTCTGGAGCAAAGTCACTAAAATATGGTCCAACAAACAAATGTTTATTTAATGTGTCCCTCACTTTTCCCTCCACTGCACCCCACTCACCGGTGTTGTCTTTGGTCAGTGGAGACTCAGAGTTCAGAGGTGCTTTCACGTGAGTACCCTCCCAGGTGGGGGGCCAGAAGGCACTTTGCTTGTTCCTCCAGCTGCTCCCTGTTTGCTCTGGCCATGGCTGTTGGTTGTGCCACCGTTCACTCCATCAGTCTGTTGCCAATGGCCCTGCACAGTCACCTTCTACGGCCACCTGCCCCTGTGACCTCTGCGAGTTGGTCTCTTGAGGTTCCACCCAGCTCTCAGAGATTTCAGCTGAGTGCTCAGTGGAGGAACCTCACTGCTAGTGCAGTCTAGGCTGTCTTTTACACAAAAACACTGTACCCATAGGAACACTGTCCTCACAACAGGACTAAGCACTTAGACCTGATTGTCAGTGATTTCAGCTGCAGTGGTCACTTAACAGAACAAAAGACTATCTATGGAGCCTAATCAGCTCTGTCTTTAAACAGTGGAGAGGGACAGGTCCCCACCCTCTCTTGATGCCCTCAATCAGCGCAGGCTAAATACAGTTCTACTGCCCTTTACTCATACAATAAGAACAACAACATTTCATTCCCCCACCCCCACCCCCCACATTCAAGTGATTTGTAACCCAACCTCAGCCAAAATCTATCACTTGGGCAACACAGTTCTGTACACTGGATACCTAGGTAGATTAGGTGTGAATGTAAATACAATCTGGTCCTGAAGCCTTTTCCCCCACCTCATCATTAGCTGCCAGGGACAGCTCATGTAGACTTTGCTTACAAATCATCATTTGAAATTATTAGGTTGGCCAACATCACCAAAATGAATGTGCTGATATTGTCATAAAAAACAACAGCTGTATAAGGAAGCTAGTCTATGTTGATGCTTTTCAAATCTATTATACTTTCAGATACACATATTTTATCACATACTGTATATGCTTTTAAAGTGTGTATTAATGTTTCAATTTCAATTCAAATATCCAAACAGTCACTACATTGGTATGTTTCAGAGTAGTAGCCATGTTAGTCTGTATCTGCAAAAAGAACAGGAGTACTTGTTCAGTAACTAACACATTTATTTGAGCATAAGCTTTTGTGGGCCCACTCCATCGGATGCATAGAATGGAACTTATAGTGAGGATATATATATACATTCAGAGAACATGAAAAGGTGGGGAGTTGCCCAACCAACTCTAAGAGGCTAATTAATTAAGATGTGCTATTGTCAGCAGGAGAAAAAAACCTCTTGTAGTGATAATCAGGATAGCCCATTTAAGACAGTTTGACAAGAAGGTGTGAGGATACTTAACATGGGGAAATAGATTCAATGTGTGTAATGGCTCAGCCATTCCCAATCTCTTTTTAAGCCTAAATTGATTGTATCTAGTTTGCATATTAATTCAAGTTCAGCAGTTTCTAGTTGGAGTCTGTTTTTGAAGCTTTTCTGTTGCAAAATTGCCACCTTTAAGTCTGTTACTGAGTGAGCAGAGAGGTTGAAGTGTTCGCCTACTGGTTTTTGAATGTTATGATTCCTGATGTCAGATTTGTGTCCATTTATTCTTTTGCGTAGAGACTGTCCGGTTTGGCCAATGGATATGGCAGAGGGGCATTGCTGGCACATGATGGCATATACAACATTGGTAGATGTGCAGGTGAACAAGCCCCTGATGGCATGGCTGATGTGATTGGGTCCTATGATGGTGTCACTTGAATAGATATGTGGACAGAGTTGGCATCGGGCTTTGTTGCAAGGATAGGTTCCTGGATTAGTGTTTTTTGTTCTGTGGTGTGCAGTTGCTAGTGAGTATTTGCTTCAGGTTGGGGGGTTGTCTGTAAGCGAGGATTGGCCTGTCTCCCAAGATCTGTGAGAGTGAGGGATCATCTTTCAGGATAGGTTGTAGATCTTTGATGATGCGCTGGAGAGGTTTTAATTGGGGGATGAAGGTAATATCTAGTGGCATTCTGTTATTTTCTATGTTGGGCCTGTCTTGTAGTAGGCGACTTCTGGGTACTCTTCTGGCTCTGTCAATCTGTTTTTTCACTTCAGCTGGTGGGTATTGTAGTTTTAAGAACACTTGATAGAGATCTTGAAGGTCTTTGTCTCTGTCTGAGGGATTGGAGCAAATGCGGTTGTATCTTAGAGCTTGGCTGTAGACAATGTATCGTGTGATATGGTCTGGATGAAAGCTGGAGGCATGTAGGTACGTATAGCGGTCAGCTGGTTTCCGGTATAGGGTGGCATTTATGTGACCATCGCTTATTAGCACAGTAGTGTCCAGGAAATGGACTGCTTGTGTGGATTGATCTAGGCTGAGGTTGATGGTGCGATGGAAATTGTTGAAATCATGGTGGAATTCCTCAAGCGCTTCTTTTCCATGGGTCCAAATGATGATGTAATCAATGTAGCACAAGTAGAGTAGGCGCCTTAGGGGACGAGAGCTAAGGAAACGTTGTTCTAAGTCAGCTATAAAAATGTTGGCATACTGTGGGGCCATGTGAGTACCCATAGCAGTGCCACTGACTTGAAGGTAAATATTGTCCCAAAATGTGAAATAGTTGTGGGTGAGGACAAAGTCGCAAAGTTCAGCCACCAGGTTTGGCATGTAACTAGTTCACAAAACTGGGGGGGGGTGTTAGGGAAATTCAAGGGAAGTGTAAGGAAATCACTGGTTGGTTTCCAATCAGCAGCTACATTTTGTTCACTGGCATCAGAAGAGATGGATAGCTCTCAGGAGGCAGCTATCACTTTCATTTGGAATGGTGACACTTCCTACTGGTCCCCAAAATCCTATGTGAGAATGAATAGATTTCATTGTACATGCCTTTTTCTTTTGGCCGTACTGGAAGGGTGGGGAACCGCAATGTTAGGGGAAGAAGAATATTGTTCATATTTTCAAATGGATTAGAAAATAGCTGAATATTTCATTAAAATCCATAGCATTTCCTAAACAAGCTTGTTTAAAAACATACTAGATGAGCTGTAATTCAGTTTTGACCCAGTATTTCAGACTCCACCAGTTTGAGGTGCATTAAACGGATTACGTGGTATCCCTTTGGAATTCAGAGGTCATGCAGTTGATTCACTAAAAGAACATGGATTATGAAATCAAAAATGATGGAATGCTTCAGTGTTTAGAGAGGAAACTGCAATTGCAACGAGTTGGCTTTGGAAATTTCACCTGCATTGGGGCGGGGGAGGGGGAACTCTCTTAACCAGAGAGCACTTCAGTGAATCTAAAGACCCTCCAGGCTTATAGGGATGGCTGGAGGGATTTATCGGCAGTGGTTTTACAAACAGCAGGGAATTTAAAGTGTTCCCCTTGTAGCTAGCAAAGTACATTTTCAGGTTTTCAGGCAAAGCTTAAAACTCAAAGGCTGAGGGCTCAGTCTTTACCCTCTGCTCTGCTGGTACCCTGGAATGAGAAGAGAGCTTCATTTCCTCCTTTGCACTCAAGCGTCAGAAGGGGAGTGATTATAATCAGCAGGATTTCACCCAGGGAGCACACACAGGATCAGGCCACTGGGCTGGATACAAATTCATGAGCTACAGAAGAAACACTATTGCCCATTAACAGTCCCCTGAACTCCTCAGACTTGCCCTGGCCTGCTTTTCATTGGGGCCATTTCAGCAGAAGCTTAAATAAATGGGGATAAAATTCACAAGACCAACACTCCAGCTGATTGTGTCTCTGTTCTTTGCGCTTCCTCTCCTGCAAGGGACACATAGAGAGATCCAGCAGGTGCCAGATTGCACAGGACTCCAATTTTCTTTAGTTGTTTACTACTTGGCAGCAGCTAGAGGTCAGGGTCCCATGGTGCTAGGCACTGTATAAGATTCTATTAGAGACAGTCCCTGTTTCAAAGAGCTTACTGTAAAATATTATATATATTATATATTTGCATAGTGCTGAGCAAATCATTTTGCAACTAGTTTATTGGACAAATGCAGATTCTTTTTCTGCTCACATAAAATTCAAGAGTAGCTCATGATTTTCTCAATTTAGATCTCCCGCTCGCTTTTTTTTTTGTAGAATGCTTTTACCTTTATGGATCAGTCTCCAAGATCTCTGTATATATGCCATTTGAGCTGAGTGGTTTAGTTGTGATTGGTCAGAAAAGTCAAAAGGTATTTTCTGTCCTGATTGGGTGACAATTCAAGTGCTCTTGATGTATATATTTGTGTGTTTTCCATGAGTACATAGTGGTTTGGCTTGAAAATGAATGTGTGCGCCCGTAAAACAGGATTGCATGTATGTTCCTAGGAAGAGAATGCATGTAAGTGTGACCATGGCCACAGGGACATCACTTAGAAATTCAAGTAATATTTAATAGATTAATAAATCATAAAGCCAGAAGGGACCATTAATTCATCTTGCCTGATCTTCTGCATATCACAGGCCACAGAATTTCATCCACTATTTGGAATTATCACTAACAGACCAGAAAATTAGTTGAACACAAGAGGCAGAGTTGGGTTCTAGTCCTGTCTGACCAGTCGTGAACTTCACTAAGTCATTTCACCTCTCCGTGGCTCAGTTTCTCCAGCTGATGATTGGGGACAATGGTACTTCCCCATCTTTGTAAAGTGTTGTGAGATCTACAGAGATTGAACACTACGCAAGACTCAAGTGCTAGTATTACTAATGCAGTATATCACAAGGGCTGTGCAGTTTCAACCCCAAAGCACTGAAAGATCACGCATTTTGTGGCATGCAAAAAAAGCCAACAATTCTGTTCTCCAGTGAACGCAATTAATGAGTTACATAATGGGGGAAAGGAGTGGAGCATTACAAACATTTAATTGAGAGGATAGTCAAACTGACCCACACTAAGAGCTTCAATTAGACTCGCTGAATACCACTGGCAACAGGGTATGCTAACTGTAGCCACACAGCATGGCTCAAAAAGGAAGATGCTCAGACACTCATCAAATTACTTTTCCTAAAACAAAAACAAAACAAAAAAAACACACACACAAAAACCAACACACAAAGAGGGAAATCTGTTCATTGCATTTCATATCACATGCTGCTGTGCAAAAGTATTTAACCTAAATGCTACAGAGGTCACGCCTATCTGTAATGTAATTGCATTGAAAGGCGTTTGATCTGCCCTAAGTCAAAGGCTAACTTGGCATTACCATGCAAGTGTATTTAAATGAAACCTATCCAAGGCTACAACACTACATTTTTGGAAAATAAGTCAAGTCCATTGGTTGTGAGTGGATGCTTTGAATTATTAATTGGAAATTCTGTGCGTGTATGTGTGTGAGAGAGAAAGTACTTAAGATAGTAAAAAAGGATCAGTCAGTGAGTTAGAAAATTACTCCAGTCCTTAGACTATGTCAAACAAACTAAAGCAAAAGAATGAAATATTTAAAGTTACCGTTTACATCTCATAGGAGATAGGGCTGCAGTGATTGGCTGCCCAGAATTATGTCGGTCTTGCTGTACAAAGAAGATATCCTCTGCTGGGATTGTGCTTCTCCTCAGTTCAAAACTTATCTGGAGTATCACAGCCTATTCTGCGCCCCCCCCCCACCCCACACACCCTTCAGGGAATTTAGCATTTGAAAAGTGGCAGCCTTGGGCACTGACCACAAAAGAGGTACAGCACTGGCATCAGCAAGGCAGGCTTCTGGCTAGGCAGTTGGTGTGCTGACACCACTATTATATCAAGCATATTGGCTTCAGTGGTGCCTGGCCTTTCTCCTCCAAGCCACCACTTTCCTTTTTAGTCTCCTGGGGTCTCATTACATGCCAACATTGTATCAGAGGGGTAGCCATGTTAGTCTGGATCTGTAAAAAGCAACAAAAGAGTCCTGTGGCACCTTAACGACTAACCGATATATTGGAGCATAAGCTTTCATGGGTGAATGATGAAGTAGTTATTCACCCATGAAGGCTTATGCTCCAGTACATCAGTTAGTCTGTAAGGTGCTACAGGACTCTTTGTTACCAACATTGTAAGCTCTTTGGGGCAGGAACTGCCTTTTTTACTACCTGTGTATAGTGTTTAACACACTAAAGCTCTGATCCCTGACTGGAGACTGCGGGGGCTACCGCAACACAAACAATGCCATGTCTTACTCTTCACCTTTGGAGTTAAAGGTTCATGGAGTCTGCATTCACCCCACTTAAGTTCCCAGCCACCCTGCTAAAGCTGCCTACCATGCTGTTCTTCTGAGTGTTATTGCCTTTCCCTAGTAGAGGTGCCAACAAAGATCAAAGTTCCCTACATGTAATCAGAGACAGTCACTGCTCCAGAGAGCTCACAGTCTAACCAGACAAGGCAGGCAAGTTGGGGGCTGGGGGGTAAGAAGAACAGAG
Source organism: Gopherus flavomarginatus (assembly GCF_025201925.1). Classification (NCBI taxonomy): domain Eukaryota; kingdom Metazoa; phylum Chordata; order Testudines; family Testudinidae; genus Gopherus; species Gopherus flavomarginatus. The sequence continues at coordinate 12,094,168 of NC_066621.1, read as the reverse complement.
GCACAGTGAGGTAACTGAAGAGACTTGCCTGGGTCACAAAACAAATCAGTGGCAAAGCTGGCAAGAGAATCTAAGTGTCCTGATTCCCAGACCAGTCTCCTACTTCATTATGACTCGCTAGCTACTTGCCCATTTGTAACCCAACACACTCCACTGTCTTGTTTCACAGAAGCCAGCAAACAGCTCAGATTCTAGCACCGTTCACTCACTGCTGAATTAGGGTAAATTTAAACTGCTGACCATATCTCATAAATTTCCAACCCCGTGAGCCATCTAGTAATAAGGAAAACACTGAGGATAAGGAACATCTAGGATACACATATTAATAAATAAGCAATAAAGTGACAGAACAGATTAGGTAATGACATAAAGCAAACACTGCAGGAAGGTTAATTGTTCTCCTCCCCTTAGCTTAGAGGAACACTGTAAAAACACACATACAAGAAGAGGAGACTTAAGGAAAGGAGGGCTTGATATAAAGCCCATTGAAATCTATGGAAAAGACTCCTATTTGCTTCAGTGGCTTTGGATCAGGTCTTAAAATAGACCAAAGGAATCAGACAAAACTATGCACCGGATCCTTATTACTGATGTTATTTTATCAAATGCAGAGGGGATAGGTTAATGATGATGAATTGCAGTCAAGGAACCAAAATCGACAATACATCTCTCCTGGGTTTGGATTAAATAGCTCTCAGGAATTGAGCTCAAATGACTGGGGCAAAATCAAATATGTTGCAGCTACAATTGTGATTCACGTGTGCTGGCTTCTTTACCAGTTCAAACTCCCTGAATGAAATTCCATCACCGGTGTTAAGTGTTTGCACATTGTGTTAACATACATCTTATTGAAATGGACGATGTTATGGGCTAGAAAAAAAAATGGAGATACAAGCCAGAAGTGTGGCTAATGAGAGACTCTTAAGCAAAAGGTGGGGGAAAGCATGAAAAAAATCAGATCTGGACCAGGAACACAGGGAAGGAATATTTCTGGAGCCACTGTCTTGCATGTAGCAAGGTGGTTAAGAATATATTCATCAGTTCTGAGTGTCATTCACACTACAGCCCTTGTGGCTGCGTGAAGGAGCTTTATAATAGTTACCAATTATAAAACTCCCTTTACTCATGCAGCACAGTGAAAAGGGGTCTCAGTGATGAAGACCAAGACTGAAGATATTACACTTGGTAACAACTTATTAGGTCACATCTAGTCCATTCCCCAACACTCCCCTGTGCCGTGCATTGTGATTTACCTTCAGTGCTGTGTGTAGCCCAAATTTCCATGTCTCAAGAAAGGAGGCCTCCCCCCACTGCCCTTACACTACCCTACGGTATGATAAGATCCAGCAGTCTAGTAGGCCTAAATTTCCCTTCCCTTAGTTTTATCTCGTTGCTTCTAAATATAAACCCTTGGGCTACAGAAACATTTCCACTTTGGTGTCCCGCCTTTTCAGCTCTTTGGGAATTATTATTCATTACTGTATTACTGCAATGTCTAGATTCCCCAGCCAAAATCCAGGCCTCAGTGTGCTCGGCCCTGTACAAGTCCATAATGAGAGACAGAGAGCCTTCAGTTGAAACAGGCAAGAAAATATGTATTGTATAGAGGGGGAAACTGAGGCACACTGAGATTAAGTGACTTGTTGAAGGTCACAAATCCTAGTTGTGGACATGGGGACATCCTTGCTTTACCTGAGTCTTCATATAGTGCATAGGGTGGGGATGGTAGACACAGATGAAGTCATCAAGGGGATGGTTAGGGAAAGATTCTATTGCAGCTGCAGCTACTATCCCATGTAACAGAAGGGCTGAGCAGTGGGGAGGGGACAGTGTTCAGAAAGTGGTCACCTCTGTCCCTCTGTGGGTGGATGTCACCTGTTAGGTTCAGGGCATGAGGGTATTGGATGTGTGGGGCCCTATGTGACCACAGAGGTAACACACACTGTTGGCAGTGGGCCTGTGCATGTCTTGGTGAACACCCCAGAGAGTGTATTTTTAGTTCAGTGTATAGTGCCCATGAGGAAGCTCAGGTAGGTGAGCTTCTCTGAACTCAAAGTGCCCCTGGTATCATTAAGCCAGTGTTTAGCATGGCTTGCTGCACGTTCAGCTAATTTTTTTTTATCTTTGGGTAATTGTTCCATGATTGGTGGTGTCAGAGGATTAAAGTGCCACCAGAATGGCACACCAGCGTTCAGGGGAGCGTGCGGAAGATTCATGTCTTTATTGGCCAGATGCTGGAAATGAAAAATTAATGAACATAAACATTGATTGGTACAGACATGGAAATCAATGTGTACGCTTCCTTGCTAAATGGAACAGGAACAGTGTTCTACAGTATTTGGTAGCATGAGAGACAATGAGTTGAGGTGAAATACAACAGGGCCCAGCAAAATTAAACCGGGCAGCAGGATGGCAACTGAAATCCAGCGAAAACTGAAGAAATGCTATCTGAATTCCAAGGAACACAAGCTAAATTTGGTTAAAAATTAACCAAATATTTAGCTTATGATTTTGTATAATTTTAAGTTAATACATTTCTGAAGCCAAACTTCACACACTTCCCATTAACCCATAGACTGCACATTTGTGCACAACATCAACGCAACTTTAACTTTGTCACTATGTTGATGTCCTGAGGGGCAAAATTTTTTTTAAAAATGTTGCAGCATTTTTATTAAAATTTACCATTTACTAGCCTTCTCTTATACAAGGATCTTTAATCTTGCACTTTCAAAATTAAAAAAATCCTGCAACAAATGAAACCCTTACATTCTTTATGCATTCCATTTTGCAAGCTGATTGGTTATTTCAATTAAAAAAATAGAAGGAGCATAAAAGTAGAGTTTAGAATGAACTTTAATTTCAACTATAACTAAATGAAGTCAACCAATGCCTCAGGAATGATAAGAACAGCACGTGCAGCTGCACAAGGGAACAGCACTAGTCCAAGGAGCTATATAAAGGAGTGTAGTTCTTCAGTGGGCAGCTAGTTCCTCAGCACTTGTGATGAGTAGCTATTACTGTAACTTGGCTTCCGATTCCTCACAACACTTCCTGAGAAATTAAGTCTTTCTTTGGAAATGTGCTGAATGTGCTCACCACACAGGGATGCACCCAGATCATCACTACCCATAGGGATATGTAGAGGAGGGCTTTACAGTTACCTTAAAGAGTCACCTGCAAATCTTTCCATTGAGTGAAAGGACTTAGGTTTCCATACAGGTGCAGCCTTCCAACCCTTCATGTGGCCCTGTATGCCTTCTCCCTAGCCTCTGTGGCCTTTTCAGTTCACAACCTGTCTATTGAGACCACCACCAGAGAGGACAAATAACAACAAACTATAGCAATGGCTGCATAACGCTAGAAACTGATCTGAGACCCAACAAATTCATTGCACAAAGGCTACCAAACAGCATATGGATATGTACACTCTCGCACATGTATACAACAGCAGAATATACTCACCATTTGGATGCCTTCTTGGAGCTGGGTCTGCAGATTAGCTCTCACTTGGTCTGGTGCCCCTTTCCATCAGTTGCTCACATTGCAGCCTGGCTCTCTGGGAAGTGGGGAGCTTCATGACTCAGCCCTCCAACAAGGTCACTATTTAGCCCTTCTAGGTTGCCAAAGTCCTTCCGGACAAGGTGTCCGTAAGCTATATCAGGTAGTCTTCTAGTCCAACTCTACATCCAGGACTACTTTCCCAGTAGATAGCTAGTGCTTTCCCTGGCCTTCCCATTACTCCAAGTTCCCACCCAGAGACCCTATACCTAACAACTACCATCTACTCAGTCTCAGATCCTGTTGCTGTTTTCCCTGGGCTCCTTCCTTCCTCACTACTCTGGCTCCTAGCCCACATCTAGGTTTAATATCCCAAGCTTCTTCCACTTGGAAGGGCTACTTCTCCCTCTTGCCAGACTCTGTAGGCCAGAACGTCACTCATTTATTTCTCCTTAGGCCTCTTCCTCCTTCTCCCTGATCAACTCTCTTACTCTCCAGGGAGCAGCTAGAGAGCTCTTACCTTTCTACAAGCCCAGTCTGCCCCTGCCCAGCTAGGCTTCTTCTTCAGTTTGACTTTTTCCAGCTCTGGCTCTCCTCCAGGTGCAGCCTGTAAGGTTAATTGTCCCTTTTAAATCTGCTCAGTCCTGGTACAGTGTGATCACTCCACCACACATGTATGTTAGGCATCCCAAGTAGCCTGGGGTCTATTCCATTGAAATCAATGTAAAGATTCCTGTTAATGTTAATGAGGTTTAGATTAGGCTCTTGATGATGGCGGCTAGGCAGCTTTTCAAATATGCTTCCTTATGTTTGGCTGTTACATCTGATCCAAGCAGGATAAGGGGAGCACTGGACTAGGCAAACAAAGGGGGAATTTAATCAGAAGGTGAGAGCTGGATAGCACCTGCTCCAGTTGGTACAATGACGTGATGTGCTACTCATGACTTTGGGCATGCAGTTCGCTCCTGCTAAGGTCTCAGAACTGTTTGCTTGTTAGTTATTAATGTGGAGAGTTTACTATCATAAACAATATGTAGCAATAATCAGCCTCCACTATCTAAATTAAATCTCTCAGCTGTAAAAAATCTGGGGCTATCACATAATTCTGCTCATGAAAGCAGCTTCTAAAGTGGATTTGGGTGCCAAGGATGGCCTGAACTGCAAGGTAGTAATATTCAGAAAGTAAAAGATCAGCGAAATGGGAGCACAGGTATTAATTTCAAGGAAAACTTCCACTTATTTGTGATTATTATATAGTGCACGTATGTAATACCATGGTTCAGTAATTAAAGTCAGAATGATTTATGAAGCTGCAATATAGGGTGGGTTGGTGGAGTTGGCTACATTATAAACTGAATCCAGTTGGAATAGTTTATTCCTATGGTAGGTCTTTTTTGAACATCCTTGCTATCCTGGCCAAATTCCAACGCAAGCAATTAGACCCTGCCCATCTAAATTCCAACTGGAGTTTTCATTGGGTATGGTACTCTTCGCTGCCTGGTGTAAAATGTAGTGTAGCATCTCTGTGTATTGTTAAACAGTTGCCACTTTCCATCCCCAGAGGTAGCTGCATTTCAATGGTGATGATGAGTGACGTCGCAGCAGTGGTTTTATAGACCAGTGACTTCCATACAATAAATTATCATAGGATGTGTCAGTCCTGACTGGATCAATGCAAGAACATCACTCGGGCATCTCTTCCTGAAAGACAGACCTGTTGAGATTTTAAAGCACATGATTAGGGCATCAGTGTTCTCTTTTCACCTCTGGCATTGAATTGCTGCGTGACCATGGGCAACTCACTTTGCTATGTGGTGCCATCTGTAAAGTAGGGATAATATTGACCTACCTCAAGAGGAGCTGTGAGTTTTACATTAATTAATGTTTACAAAGCCCTTTGGTATTCTTGTAGGAAGAAACGACAGTATAGAAATATTAGCCAAGATTTTCAAAAGTGACTAGTGATATTGAATGCCTCAATTTCTGGGAGCCCAACTTGACACACCTTAACGTGATCTGATTTTCAGAGAGTAGGTGCTCAGAACTTTGTGAAAATTATGCCCTTTTAATGTGTCTCACTCAAAATGCCTAAACTAGGTGAAGTCAACACTGGCCAGCTTTCAGATCAGGCAGCTTCCAAGAGGGTGAGTTCAGAGCGCAACCAATATACTGCCACTGCCCCATGAGAAACTGGTTTTCACTCTACTCTTAAATTGCTGTGATGAAATCCAACACCCTAACAACAGAGCAATGCCTGCCTGAATTATGCGTGGATGGCTAGGCATCCATACTTACACCTGAAAAGGACCAGAAGCCCACAGATGTCCATGCCTACCCACTTCTGCAGTGATTTAAATTCTTTATTTTTATATTGTGTTCTTTGGAGTCTCCTATTTAAAATCTCAGGTGTGTCGTGATTTGGGCGACAATCAAATGCAAACCACATCTATCAGAATGCAGTGTACTGCAAACCGATCAAAATAAAAATAGGAGGCATCTAAGAAACTTCTGGAGAGGAATGAGTTATTTTTTTTGAGTAATGCATGAAAGGGGCCAACGTAGCTCATAAACTGAATCCCAGTGTGATCGATTCCCAGTTATTTTGGCTTCCATGAGCATGGGTGATGTTTTTGTTTCAAATATTCCATGGAACTGTGCATCGTGCAACAAAGTAATATATTGTCTGGGAAAAGGGGTGTTGTGGTGGTTGTATTTCAGTGCTGTATAACATTTCAGTTTTTCACTGCATTCCAGTATAAACAGCTGCAGTGTCCCATATCAGAGCTGGGTGCATTTCAGCACTGCTTGAGAGATTCCTGTGTAAACATCTGCAACATCCCACCTCAGAAGGGGTGCAATCAGAATTTTGCTAAACAGGGGCCAAGATTACCCAATCTGGTGCTGGTGCACAGGGTCTCAACACCATGCAAATTTGACCCAGCTGCCCCTCTGTCATGCCAGTGGGAATAGGTTTCCACCATTATGCCATATAGCTCTGGTGAAGGGTCCCCATATGCCTGCCCACCCACCCACCATTTTTGCTCCTCTGCACCCCAGTAGAAACTGTTTTACAATGGTGGAGGCTCCATGCATAAAAATATGACACACTGCACCCCAGAACAGGCTGCATTTAAATGGTGGGGGAGGCAATTTCCATAGATACAGTACATGATGCACAGAGGAATATTTCAGGACGAAGGGTGTTATTATTGTTGGATGTATATTAATGATTATTTAAAATTGAAATAAATTGCAAATAATATTTTCACATTTCTGTATATTGTAAGACCAGAAACAGTTAGTAAATCCTGTTTGCATAATGTGTTGGACACTTTGAAAATTATATTTTGCATCTAAAGGGCTTTTCAGTGCTGAATTAAGAAGCATTGTGGATTTACTTAGCGCTGATACTTATATAACTCTCTCTCACACACTCACATACACACACACTACACTGCAGTGGGTGAATTACCCAATGGAAAAAAATGAATCATTCATTTAAAAACAAAATGATAATACATCACTTATTTAATGAAATGTACTGTTTACTGAACCACGTACATCAATTAATGAACCCAATGGATCCCCTAATGAGACAGATGGATCACCTGCTGAAAACATGTCTCTGAAACTAAATCACTCTGTTTTGGCTGTTCCTCTTGATGTAGGATCTAGGTCATCTTTGACCACTGGTGCCAAAAACACAGCAGGATTTTAAAAAAATGATTAGACATTTATATGGATAACAGGAATATCCAGAGGTATAATAGTGAGAATAACAAGCAATAGCGTTTTTGAAAGGATATAAAGCCTGCTGTTTCAGGGCACAAAAATAAATATAAGAGGTTGGAAACCAACTTCCCCTAGGGTAGATTATCCCATAGCTGCCACTGCAGTGATTCTTGCTTCTTTCTCTGAAGCATCTGGTGCTTTCCACTGTTGAAGACAGGAGACTGGGCTGGATGGACAATGAGTCTGATCTGGTCTGGCAATTACTTAATCCCTATAACCCCATTTTACCTTAGTCTTATGAAGTCATGATCTCCCTCCTTATGAGACTAAGATTATATGAGGCTCATATATGTGATTGTTTAAAGTTTTACACATACCACAAGCCTCACACTGGCATCTTATTTCAGTTTGTGACCCCTTTCAATTGAGTCACTACTTTAAATGGAGCTTCTTTTCAATGTTTTCTGCCCCATCAACAATTGTTCTTATTTCAAGCATCCTTCTTAACTTCACCTGTGGCCACATAAACTGTTGTCATAACATAGCACATGATGGGCAGTATTCTACATATGAACCTGGTCTGGAGAACTGTTTACTTAATCTAATCTGTCTATCTAATCCACCAACCACATCCCGCTCTAGGATTGGAATTAGTCAGCACCATCTGATTAAATAAATATAAGATAAAGCTAATATAATATGTACTGAAATATGACCAGTACCTCTGGACCTTGTTATGCCAGCGACTGAATCTGACATGTCAATTAATCGTTGAAACAGATGCATCCAACAGAGAACCTGTTGCTCCAAGTCTTCTGGAGCTCTAGGAAAAGAAAGGATTTGGTGTCCTCATCACTTCAAATTTGCCTCAGAGTCCATGGCACAAGTTGGAATGGGGATCTCACAGTTAGATACGTGAGGTTCTGATGTCCACATGTGGGTTCATCACAGCTGATGCAGCAGTATTCTAATGCCTATTTGATGGGGAGTTTATGTTTAAAACTGGTTCTGAGGTCTCAAAATGCATTGTCATTGCAAGATACTGAGGATCAGCAGCAACAGAGGTGCAGCAAAGCTTGGGAAACTGAAAAGCTAAGGAAGTTTGGGGGATTTAATTCCTTGAACTAGCTTGCATGTGAAATTTCCTAAGATCACCCCATTTAAAACTGCAACTCATCCGCTACCTCATATATAATTTTCTTTGTAGAGTGTATTATGTACTCATGCAAGACACACTGTCAGCAGCCATTCAAATGGGCGATGTACAGTGTTTCTGCAGTCTGAACTTCAAGCCATCTAGTGGTTTTCCAGTGAATAAAAATGGTACTGCAAAATCTATTCAATATTACTCTGAGGTTGACATATTTTCCTATAGTGTTCAGTGTTGCTGTAGCTATGTCAGTCCTAGGATATTAGAGAGAAGGTAGGTGAGGTAATATCTTTTCTTGGACCAACTTCTGCTGGCGAAAGAGTCAAGCTTTTGAGCTACAGAGAGCTGTTCTTCAGGTCAGGGAAAGGTACTCCCAGAGTCACATCTAACTACAAGATGAAACAGCTAGTTTAACACCTCAAATGGTCCCTTATGTGCTAACTACTTATGCTAAACTATTTGTTCAATCTTGAATTTAGCTGTGAATCCCAGAGCTGAAGAAGAGCTCTGTGTAGTTCGAAAGCTTGTCTCTCTCACCAACAGAAGATGATTCAATAAAAGATATTACCTCACTCATATTTTCCTATAGTACAACCAGGTTATTCTGATTTAAATGCAGTTTTCTTTTTTCAGCTATCTTCTGGTCTTAAATGTTCATGTCAAGTTGACTGCAGAGTGAAAATATGTACAAAGTACAGTAACAAAGGAGCTATATAGGAGAGATCTATTAATAGTATTGTTATGTATATTCTTATCCTATCAGCACCATCAATGTGCTAAGCACAGTCTACACATGGAACATACAGTCCTTGTCCTGAAAAACTAATGGTTCTCTGTATTGCACTGGCAGGGAAAAAGGATTCAATGTTTGTACCTGTTCTTTGCACCTCTAATTTGTGCAATTAATCCTGATAGTTAGGAAGTAACCACGACCAACTCAGGAACCAACCTGATATTTCTTCCTCAGCATCATTGCTCTCACCACTGAAAATCAGTTGTGCTATAGGTGCAGATCAAGGAAGCAGGAGTTAGTACAGAGGACCTGAAGTCATAAGACACTGGAGGTCAGTCCCCATTTCAGTCACTGACTTGCTGTGTTAGCTTGGGCAAATCACTTCACCTCTCTGTTTGCCCAACTGTACCCACTTGAAACAGGATCTTATGAGATTCTTTCCCAGGGAATTGTGGAAGAACTTGTCTGTACTTCTGAGCACACCAGGGGAATTGGGGGAAGGCACTGGAGAACTATCAGCACTCAGACGATTTAGCCTGTCCCCTCACTCCACAGTGGGCAGGTTAGCATCTCAACTAAAAGTGGCACCTGAGTGATACCGAGCCACCCAGCTGGGCCAGCTAGCCTGGGATGAAAACGCCACCAACTTCAGGTCAGAGCTGTGTGTATGGATGGGAGGGGTGGGTAAGGGAGAAGACTTTAGTTAAAGCCTGAGTTGATTCTGCAGCAAAGACAGACCCTTTAAAGAGTGGGAGGAGAAGTGACTTATGCAAAGCTTGGAATAGACTGCTCCTCACTCCCATGGCAGGGCCCTAGCCACTGGACCACACTGATTCTTAATAAGAGTACGATTCAAGACTCAGATTTCTGTGGAACCTCTACTGAAGTGAATGAAGCAGTAGGACACGTGAAGCATGTTTGCTCAATGTACCACACTTGGAATATCATTCCGCACCAAAGCAGTTAATTATATCCTTCCTGCAGTCAAAACCTCTATCAGAAGTAGTAGCTCTTCCTCAGTAAGAAAGTGTGCATCAAAACATTCATTTCACCTTTAATTGTAAATTCACGTCATGCCAAAGGAGGCTCAGCAGAGATTCTACATTTTGCCTGTCAGCAGAGAATACTCTTCCCATCACCTCTTAATTTGACTTGTGACCCCTCACCTTCTGACTGTCACTTTCCTTTCAGCTCTAGTTGATACAGCTGACCCTTTTTTCTTTGTTAATTACACTCAACGTGTCTAGCAACAAGAAGAGAACCTTCCAAATAAAAAAGGAAAGGAAGAGAAGAGAAGGACCCTCAACACCTCCTAGCTTTTCAAACCAGCCCCCACCCCCAATGCTTTAGAAATTAACACCTGGTGATGAAGGCCACTAACATCATGTAGTTTATGGACATGCTATATGCAGTTCTCGCCTTATATCAGCAACTCACAAGTAAAACTCTAGCTGCTATTGGGCTGGATTCATCAAAGGGAGAGACGGAAAGATATTTAGTGACTGCTTCAAAGCATATTTAGTAGGGATGGTGTGGGCTGCTGGAATAACAAACCAGGAAACTATGGAAAAGGCTTGGTGTGATGGCACTCAGCTGGGACTCAGGTTCAGATCTTGTTTCTAACACAGATGCCTGGTGTGATCTTGAATGAGTCATTTCAGCTCTCTGTGTCACAGCTCCCCAGCTGTAAAATGGGGATGTAAAGCTTCCTTTGTCTTGTCAATTTATTTGAGGAATTGATTCTCCGTTACTATGTTTTTGTACCAAGTCCAATCAAGCCCTGATATCAGCTGAGGCTCCTGGTGCTACTGTAATATAAATGATAATAAAGGCTGCTTTTATTCATAGAATGGGTACAGAACAGGTAGAGACATTGGATGACCAAAGGGATGGGTGTTTCCCTATTTAATTCACTGGTTCAAATCCAGCCATGGTCAGTTTTGAACTAGAGTTATAGTTATCTGACAATTGCTATGGGGCCTGTGTGAACTCAGTCAGGGTCTCACTGTAGTTTTTAGTAGTCAGGTGTCAACATCCCCTCTGCTGGCAGTCTGTGTAGCGAGACAAAGGACAGAATGGGCCATAAATACTAAGCTCTGTTCTCACACCTACAGAAGGTTTCCCTCCAAGTTTGGACAGGCACTGGGGACGCAGTGTATAGGAGAAGCTGTACCTCTTCTGAAGATAAACTGGGGACTCTCATCTTTGCGGACTTCTCCATCTGTCATCTTTCACCATTCTCAGGAAGAAAAGCAAGCACCTGTTCATACACATAGCTCCTTATGTGCTAAGGGGGAGTTCTGGGATAAGCTACAGAAGCTTTGGACTAGGGCGCATTGACAGAACCCACATGCCTTCTCTCTGTGTGTAATGGTGCCCCGTAACTGTTGGAACTGCTGGACTTGTTCACAGTTAAAGCCTCAAAAGCCAATGTAACCAGGGAGGAAACAATAACAACCCTGAAAAAAAACATCCCTGTGTAGGGCTGAAGCCGGTATTTTCTAGACTTCAGCTCTGTAAGCCTTTCCTGCTACTGGCTGCATAGCCAATGGAGCATGTTTTAATGGAGCTTTCAAACTCACTCTTCTCCTGACCCTTAGCACTGTTAAAATGCCTGCTTTCCAGACATCATAAAAGAGGAGGTAAAAAGGGCAAAGTCAGTACAAAAAGCCACTGCTGGATTAATGCTGACCGTCTGAATACACTGGAAAATGCTAACTACACCAGGCTAAGTGACATGCCACTTGGTGTGCACCTCCAGGTCAGCCAAGATTGGCTGGGGGAAGTAGAAGGGCGTAAGGAAAGGAAGGTCTAGGAAAAGCTATTTCCAGTTTTATCCTATGGCTCCACTACTGATTTCTTTGCCCCCAGGGCAGATGCATTTTGGTCTCTCAAACCACAGTGACCTCGCTGCTGGCAGGCTGCATAATTCCTGCCTTCAAGTGCACAAAGCACAAACAAAGGAGTAGGAGTAGGAAGGGGGGCTTAGCTTTAGGAGAAGGTGGGAGCATTAGTAAAGGGTGATGGAGCTTTGGGCTTTGGGTTACCATTGAAAAATAACCTACAGGCAAATCAGACCCAAGGCACTGGAGGCTGCCCTCAGCCTAAACTGAGGACTCAGTGGGTTCTGGAACAGTAGGATGTCAAGAAGTTTCCCTTATTTCCTTTTGTTTTAAAAATTCTCTTTAAGATTTTCTGCTGCCGTTGGCTTTGTAGTAAATCAAGGGGTGCTCTGTGTGTGTGTGTGTGATATTTACAAATTAGAAGGCTTCTACCATGAAGTTCTGAGTGCCCTCACCTCTCAGAATCAATAGAAGTTGCACTCAACGCCTCTCAGGATTGGTGTTCTGTGAGATGTAGCTAGCACTGCATGCTTTCCGACGGTGACAAGGCCTTGTGTTCTGTCATGTTTAATAGGTGCCTAAAATTCACCTGGTGTAAAACAGAACATTGTCAAAGGAGGTGTCTGTCAGGATAGCCCCAGGGGCTCCATGTACATTGATCACGGTAGACTGGATTCTCATTTACACAAAGGACACCGTGTACCGCACTAACTGTGCAAAGCGGTGTTAAAGTGGGCGTTAAGTGACAGCACAGTGTAAATTGGTCTTGATGTAGAGGAGAGTCAGTCTCTGTGCTTCTCACTGATATGTGTGAGCAAGTATGGATGCCTGTTTTTGGGTTACCGCTGGCAAGACTGTTCCCATGAATCCCTGCAAAGCCAAGCCACAGATTCTGTTCTAGGGCCTATGAACTCACCCACATTTGATGCTGGTGCAGCTCCATTGGCATTATTCTCAATCCACATCAGTGGTAAGGACAGAATCACCCCTCTGGTAGCCATCTGTTTGTATGTGTGTGTTTCTTGTGTACATGACCTTTTAGGTATAGCGTGCTTGCTGCATAAAAATATTTAGACTATTTTATCAGCCATTCAAGTCATTAGTTGTGTGGAGCTCGACTTAATATACAAAGAAGACACTATTTATTAATATTTATTGCCCTTGATTCATTTAACAAAATATATAGCATGCTTTTTGAAGTAGGGAATGTCTAACTGGAGAAGACAATCACTATAAATGATGTGTGTGGAGTACACACAACCTATGGAAATAAATGGACAGATAATTATATGTAAAAGTGGAGCGCTCTGTTGGTTGAGCATGGTGTCATTTCAGGTGGTTGTGTTTATAAACCTGTCCTGGCAGATAATATTGCAAGTGCTGTGGTCAGGTATCACATGCTTTGTCTTCCCATGCTGCTCCCCACCCAAGATTGTCTGTCACCTCCCAGACAGATCACTTGATGCGCTGTATCAATTAGTATAATGATGTGGAGGGAGCTGTCATTCACTGAGTGACCACTGATGGCTCAGAAGTGCTCTGAGCTGAAGGAGGCTGAAGGTTGGTTGCGCTGCTTGTGTACACCATGTCCAGGCTGTTGGATTTATGGATGAAAGAGGATAAATAAAGTTATGATGTCCACATGAGAGCAGAGGTGAATTGAACATCATATGAGTAGACTTGCTTCTGCTTCAGTACCCAGAACAGATAGTGATTTGAGTGGCTTTGTAATATAATAACTATAATCTTCTTGGGTATGTGACTGGCCTGGAAAGTAGAAAATATCACCATAACCCAAATGACCCAACAATGCTGTGTAAATACCTCTGGATATTTCCAGTGACTGATATGGATGTTTGACAGGAGGAAAAGAAAGGTGGCTTCATTTATATTGGTTAAATATATTAGGCTAAGAATCAGCCCTGATGTAACTATCTCCATTGACTTCAGTGAATTATTAAGTCCTGTTCTTTTATATTCACGGGGCAGTCCCAGAGTGTACACGGATGCCCCATCACATCCAGTGAAGAGTTAATGCTGCCAGTTATTTCACAAACTGGTCTCAGTGCCTATGTACTAAGGATGGGCAGAAACCAAAATCCATGATCTGGCCACCCCGAAGAAGGATATGTTTATACATGTCTATGCAAAGAGTTGTGGTAAAGCAGACTATATTCCATATAGAGATTGGGTATAATTGCAATTCAAGATAAAGTGCAGTCCATCTGAATATACAACAGGCTGGATAAATATTGTATTTGTGGTTTCTATAGCAATTTCGGGGTTGGCGGGGGGAGAAATCATAGTTACATACATTCCTTTTCCACTAGCATTTATCTTTTTAGTGTTTTTCAAATGAGAGAGAGAGAGAGATTAAGAAATAGAAAGGATTTCAAGGTGTGTATTATCCCATGAGTTAAGATGGGGAAAAAAACTTGTTCATAAAGCAATTTTTTAATTTGATCTAGAGAGTTATTTTCCCCTTTGCTGCATTTTTTCCCTTTTGGGAGCTATACATATATAAAAATTGACCTGCAAAGAATTTCACAGCAGACAGATTTTCCAGAGTGAGCAACAACTGACAATGGAAAGTGAAGGGGAGAGATTTAGCAATGTGGAGGACTGCTTGGGTGGGAAGGATTGAGCACTGACCCCCATCGTTTCTCAGGATGGACCAGTGGGCTTTCAGAAAATGAAAACAGAGCAGGGACCTTCACATTCAGATCCTGGCAATATTTTGAGATTGATCTTTTTTTTTTTTAATCGCTTTTGCTGAAGACTATATTTCCAGAGCTTGTAGCCAGCACTGGAAATGGAAATCCCAAGCATTGTGGGAAGACATCAACATATCTGGAAATCTTGTCAGAAAGTCTGTCCAGGTAAGATTTCTAGCTGGATGGTGCAGACTCAGATAATCTTCTGATAAGCATCTGAACTTCTGAATCTTTATCTGAGCCTTTAATTCTTGTGAGATTGGGCCTTTGCTAAACATTTCTCAGTGTATTTCAATACTGCCAGCTCCAAATGTTCAAAAACCACAAGTCAGGCCACCCAAAATCATGACATTGGTTTACAAATTAGGAGATTTTAAAAATTCAAGATGGTGATTTTGTTTAATTTGCATTTGTGTTTTGAGCCATTAGGAGTTATGTTTTCAACCTTTTCTCCACAACCAGAAGGATTAGACATTTTTAAAAAATGAAATCTGAGGTTTTACCATAATAACATGATTCATAGAGCAAGAGCTTTAAGAAAAACACCAAATATTGTGAGACTCATGAGAACATGTGACAGTAGGCAACAGTGGTATGGGTATTCCAGGCCTGGAGCTATTTTATTTACTTAAAGCTAGGCCTGGAGTGATAGGTTCAGTTCTTGTGAGTTTGCATCATTGAATTGCATTCAAATGAGCTATAACCTAATTTCAGAGGTGAAAAAAAGGCAATCTAAGGCAAGGCAGGTCAAATTATTTGTCAACAGGGAGATCATGTGGTCCAGTACACACAGTACTACAGTGGGAATCAGGCGACAATGTTTCTGCCACTAGCCTGTTGTGTGATCTTGGCCAAGACACTTCCTCTCTTTATGCATGTGTTTCCCATCCATTATTTGTTCATTCTGTGTATGTAGATTATAAACTCTTTAGGGCTGTGACTGTCTCCTACTCTGTGTTTGTGTATAGTACCTAGTACAATGGGGTCATTAGATGGTACTGTAATTAGAATTAGTTACAGCTATAATAGGGTCAAAAGACCAATGACATTGACCTTAACGTTTATTTTAAAATTTGAGTATAATTGTTGACGGCACTTCTAGGGCAGACAAATTGTTTCTGGGGGATATTCCAGTTAGTTGCACGTCAGTTACATAAATAAATAAAATAATGTATAGAAGTATAATCAGTATATTGGCAAGGCAATCTAGCAGCTAGAGCACAGGAATGGGAGGCAGCTTCCTGTGT
Source organism: Gopherus flavomarginatus (assembly GCF_025201925.1). NCBI lineage: Eukaryota > Metazoa > Chordata > Testudines > Testudinidae > Gopherus > Gopherus flavomarginatus. The sequence goes on along the minus strand of NC_066621.1, from coordinate 12,078,248 downwards.
TATATTCCTGCCTCTGCCACTTATTCAGTGTGTGACCTTCAGCCATTTACTTAGCAATGCTTTGTTCCTCAATTTGCCTACCTGCTAATTGGGAAGAATAGTTACTGACCTCTTGGGGTGGGGGGACTGAGAAAATTAATGAGTTTATAAAGTGCTTTCTGAAATGATAGAAGTGGGAAGTATTATTATAGAGGAAACAACAATAGTGTGGCAGAGAGAAAGAGTTAATACAGCAACACTCCCAAGTCAGCCAGCCTTGGTGTCTGCTACCTCTGCATTGCAGTAACTCAATGGCATTTTTTGGACTAGCTGATTTTTGGTGGCTGCTTTTATGTTTGCTCATTGATTTGTGCAGTTTAAGATGATATGAACTGCTGTCATACTGAAGCATGGTCCTGTAAGCGAGGAACTAATTCTACAGGCCTCAGGGTAAGTGTGCCATTGACCATAAATCATATTTAGCAAACTTGCTTTCAGGAACATTTTGTGGTACAGTGTAGCACAGGAGAGGCTGGACCCTGATTCTCAACAGGCCTGTATTCCAGCCCCACCCTGCCATGTTTGCTGCCATCTAATATCTTATCTGAAAGAATAAGGTAGACTGAGGGCTTCCTGGCATATTCTTCATGCTCAGGACCTTGGAGAGCAAAATACCCCATGAGTGAAATGCTGGGTATGTCTACACTACGGGATTATTCCTATTTTACATAAACCGGTTTTATAAAACAGATTGTATAAAGTCGAGGGCACGCGGCCACACTAAGCACATTAATTCAGTGGTGTGCGTCCATGGCCCGAGGCTAGCATTGATTTCCGGAGCGTTGCACTGTGGGCAGCTATTCCGTAGCTATCCCATAGTTCCCGCAGTCTCCCCCGCCCCTTAGAATTCTGGGTTGAGAGCCCAGTGGCTGATGGGGAAAAAAATCATTGTCGCAGGTGGTTCTGGGTAAATATCGTCAGTCATTCCTTCCTCTGGGAAAGCAACGGCAGACAATCATTTCGCACCCTTTTTCCCTGGATTGCCCTGGCAGACGCCATAGCACGGCAACCATGGAGCCCGTTCAGCTTTTTTTTTTTTTTACAGTCACCGTATGTGTACTGGATGCCACGGACAGAGGCGATACTCCACAGCAGCATTCATTTGCTTTTGCATGATAGCAGAGATGGTTATCAGTCATTCTGTACCATCTGCTGCTGGTGTAAATTGGCAATGAGATGACGGTTATCTGTCCTTCTGTATTGTCTGCTGCTATCTTGGGTGCCCCTGGCTGAGATCAGCCGGGGGCACAAAGGCAAAACTGGGAATGACTCCCCGAGTCAATGCCTCCTTTATGGTTTCTAAAAATAGAGTCAGTCCTGCCTAGAATATGGGGCAAGTATACTAGAAAACCAGTGTATCAGAGAGCACAACTGCTCCATGTCAGATCCCACAGAAATGATGAGCTACATGCCATTCATGGGGGGTGCCCCTGCAACAACCCCACCCATTGCTTCCCTCCTCCCCCAACCTTCCTGGGCTACAGTGGCAGTGTCCCCCCCATTTGTGTCATGAAGTTATAAAGAATGCAGGAATAAGAAACAGTGACTTGTTAGTGAGATAAAATGAGGGGGAGGCAGCCTCCCAGTGCTATGACAGTCCAGGCAGGACAGAATCTTTTCTTTACACAGGAAAGAGAGGGGGCTGATGGAGCTCAGCCCCCAGTTGCTATGATGACGACGGTTACCAGCCATTCCGTACCATCTACTGGGAATGACCAAGAATCATTCCTATTTTCACCCAGGCGCCCCCGGCCAGCCTCACCTGAAGCCAGCCAGGAGCACTCATGGGTTGATAACAAGGACAGCTACCAATCCTACTGCACCGTCTGCCACCGGGCAGGGGAGAGGAGTGGATACTGCTCTTCAGTGCTGCAGCATCGCGTCTACAGCAGCATTCAGTAGACATAGGGTGACATTGAAAGAAGTCAATAAACGATTTCTTTCCCTTTTCTTTCACGGGGGGGGGGGTGGTGTTAAATTGATGAGCTAGTCCCTGAACCACTCCGGACAATGCGTTTGAACCCACAGGCACTGAGAGCTCAGCCAAGAATGCAAATACTTTTTGAAGACTGCTGGGGACTGCGGGATAGCTGGAGTCCTCAGTACCCCCTCCCTCTCTCCATGAGCGTCCATTTGAGTCTCTGGCTTCCTGTTACGCTTGTCACGCAGCACTGTGTAGCCTGTAGATTTTTTTTTCAAATGCTTTGGCATTTCGTTTTCTGTAACGGAGCTTTGATAGAACAGATTTGTTTCCCCATACAGTGATCAGATCCAGTATCTCTCGTACGGCCCATGCTGGAGCTCTTTTTGGATTTGGGACTGCATTGCTACCCGTGCTGATCAGAGCTCCACGCTGGGCAAAAAGGAAATGAAAATCAAAATTTCGCAGGGCTTTTCCTGTTTACCTGGCACTGCATCCAAGTTCAGATTGCTGTCCAGAGCAGTCACAGTGGTGCACTGTGGGATACCGCCCGGAGGCCAATACCGTCAATTTGCGGCCACATTAACCCTAATCCGATATGGTAATACCGATTTTAGCGCTACTCCTCTCATTGGGGAGGAGTACAGAAACCGATTTAAAGAGCCCTTTATATCGATACAAAGGGCCTCATAGTGTGGACGGGTACAGCGTTAAATCGGTTTAACGCTGCTAAAATCGGTTTAAACGCGTAGTGTAGACCAGGCCGCTGTTTGCTGCCTTCCCTCCCTCTGAACAAGGTTCTGCCACCCTTATGCATTCTATCAGTTACCTTAGTCCATGGCTAGTCTGACTGAAAATGGAAGTTCCTACTAGAGAGAAATTACTCACAGAGTAAGGTGCTGCTCAGTGTGAATAAGGGTATCAGAATCTAGCCATGTGAAATTATACCTTTCACCACTGCACCGGCTCAGCAACTCATGCCCCGACTCTGCCTTTGGCCAGGCACATTTAAAAATCTACTGGCGATATGGCACTGAAGTCTGAGGGAAACTTCCTGAGCTTGGCAGCACAGCCTGGATTGTGCAAGCACTTCAGAGTCAGTAGCTCCCTTTTGCTGAAAGAGTAAGAGTTGGAGACAGTGGCAGTTTTATTTGTATTACAGCCATAGACCCCGGGTTGCACCGTGTTTCAAAACAAGAGAGAAAGGGGCGATAAGGGGTCTAGTAAGTCTTTAAAATGTGACACATACAGTAATTACTTTACGTTTGAATCCAGCAAATATCTATTGATTTTTTTTCACTCAGTACCTGTCCCCAACCTCATAAACATGCTGAGACTGTGTTTTACTATGTGCTTAGACCACAATTGGACTTATGGCTCGATTAGCACCAGTTAAGATCAAAGTGGCAATTTTTTTGGATTCCGGCCTAATGCGGCAGATTAAATTCTTTGCCACTGGAGACTTTGGCCATTTCACAGCCTCTAGCCTCACTGACGTGCGTGACAAGAAACAGCTTCCATATTGGAATGGCAAGTCTCCTTCTGCTGAGCTAACTGGCAAGACGGATGGCTACAGCAGTGCTGTGCATGGAGCAATAATAGGATGGCTTGAATGCTCTGTGTGGTGAGGATGGAAGGAGATGTGTTCAGAATTAGAGAAATGTGTCTAGGCTAGACTCTGTGTATTGCTCACAGTGTAGTTATATGGCACAGACAGCAGAGCATTCCAGGAAAGATATGTAACAGATAAGAGAGATTTCTGTTTTAATCTCAAGCTACCCTTGTGGTATTTTAGCTCCTGAGATGAACCAGAAGCCCAGATTGCAGACCTGGAATTGTAGCCCTCTAAATGTTTGTAGGTGCTTGGATTCAGGGTTCTGATTCAGCATATTACACATTCTGGAGCCAGCTGTGAAATTCAGCTCCAATTGTAAGTTCTGATTTTAATTATCCACCCATTCCCAGTAGCACAGTAAAGAGGTATGCAGATCTGGGCTCATCTCTATGCAATAGCTCTTCAGACATTCATTATAATTCCCAGAAGCACACAAAACTCACTCTTGGTTACAAATATGAACCTCAGGCTGGTGTTTGCCAAAACCTCTCAGGTGAACCTGGCCTCATTTTCAGGGACTAAGGAGGAAAGATTTAGGATTTCACTCAGAGCTGTGCAATGCTTGGTGTCTTTGCACAGAGTCAACTAGGGATAGTGCAGAACCCAAGCCCTGCATCCAAACACTTTGATCTTAGAGGATTCAGAGCTGAACTTTGGGTTCAGGCCCAGTTCCTAGATTCAACCTGAAATCAGGCAAAACAGGGTGCTTTAGGGTTTGTTTTGGGCAGGTGGAAAGAGATTCCCAGGCAGGCTGGGACCAAAGTGAAGATACATACTAACCCCTGCTAACCAGAATAGCTGAGTTGCTCACAGAAAACCTACATGCTTTGCCATTAACCCTGTCTCCAAGGGTCTCATTTCCCCTTTTATATTTTATATCCATATCCCAGACCAGACAAATTCTATAATCACCAGATAACATTTCCCTTTATTCTGCACAGCGATCTTAGATCCCATTAGCATTTATCACATTGACAGAAATGTCCCCTTCTTTCCCTGAGGTGCTGACCGCACCAGGGCGACTGGGGAGTCTAATAAGTCTTCTTGCTGGCTAATCAGTCACCTGAGGCAAACATGAGCCATCTCCAGCCTCCAATACAGATCTTGTAGTGCTAGATACTAGTAATGAAGCAGTTCATTGCTGGATGAATGGTCTTAATACAGCTTTCAAATTTCGTTCCCTCCAAACCCTTGGAAGCTTTGTTTCAAGGACTGGCATGTAAGTACAACAGGTCGAATTCCTTGCCACTGTAACTCTACTGGCTTTAATGCTGTTATCACCATCATCATTTGCTCTACAACAGCGCCTAGAGGCCTTGACTTTGACTGGGATCTGCACAAGCACAGAGTAAAAGGCAGTTTCTGCCCCAAAGAGCTTACAGTGGGTAGACAGACAAAAGGGGTATTATCATTATTTTAAAAATGGGGGAACTGAGGCACAGAGACAGGAAGTGACTTGACCAAGGTCGCACAAGGAGGCCATGGCAGAGCTGAGAACTGAAGCTAGATTTCCTGTGTCCCAGAGTGGTGCCTTAGTTACACTTCTGCTCACAGGACTTTGGGCTGCAGGTGAAAGGAAATAATAGTGAGCTGTGAGTGGAGCATTGGGAAATGTTCGCAATGAAACCATAAACACATGACATTGGCAGCACACCAGCTGCTTAGCCTTTGCTAAGTGTTTTGTAAGAATCACAGCAGAGATGAGTTGCAAGGATGGAACTGAAGGAGTATAACAAAATGGCTTTACAGATTTTTACAGGGAGCTCCTCCCATGCATAATGGGCAAGACAGAACACCTAAAGGCATCTGCTGGAAAACAGGACTGCTGGGTGATTAAGACTGGCATCACTGGCAGACTGGAGGCAGAGGTCAATGACTTGACTACATATCAGAGATGGTAGGTAGAGTGGGGCAAAACTGTGAAGTGCCTTAAAAGGGAAGACACTTAGACCAATGCAGAGGAGAAGTGTGATATATGTAGTTTGCAAAGCACTATGGTGCCATCTGTTATGAAAGGTGAGAAGGGCCGGATTACTGACAGCTCCCATTGTCTTTAATGGGAATTGGGGGTGCTCTGCAACTTTGGAAATCAGGCCCTGTATGCACGTGAGATAAATCATTACTATTATTTTAACATATTGCTTTTTTTTCTCTGACACATTTATGCAGTTTTTGGCCAGTGGTGCTAGAAAGAAAAGAACTAGAAAAGAACATGGGAAACGCAGCCCCAGACTGAACCCAGATGAACTTTGGCTGTAATTTCACTATGCAAAAGGGTATATTTGGAAGTGAGTTTTCCCAGTAAAACTCCTCTGTTTCAGCCTCTAGGATCCTGCAGCTAAATACGAACAAGTTATTCAAACTGAAACAGACTCTATCTAGAATCATCACCATTGTTATCAGTTATCTGAGGTTTCAACAAAACGGAATTGACTTGGCCTTTATGGGGAAAAAACCCCCACAAGCGGGCAAAGAGGCACAAGGTCAAATGAAATGAAACTAAACCATCATATTGACCTTGGCTTTTAACTGGATGATCCCAATTAGCAATCTTAATCTGATTTAAGGTGATTTGGGGTGACCTTCTTCAGGCTATCTGAACTCTGAGAAATGCATTTTGCTCAAAGGCAAAATATAATGCAGGATTCTTAGGACTTGGCATTTGGTCATTTAACAAAATAACATGCTTAAGTACTGCCTGAGATTCTATTATAGGTGAAATTCTGTGCCTTATATAATGCAGGGTGACAGAGTAATTGATCATAATGATCCTTTGTGGCCTTGAAATCTATGAGTTGGTAGCTACCAATCCATTTCCTAACGGATCAAGTGTGTCTGATCTATAGCATGAAACCCATCCACATGCCAGCTACCTTTCTACCTATTCGCGTATATGCACTGCACTCATCACTGTATGAGCACTCGCTAGTGATATCAGCTCAGGAAACTGCTATAGGATAGCCTCCTCTTCCACATGCACTCCCTCTAGGTCAGTTTTGGGATGATGGGAGCTGGACAGCCTACACTCTGAGGCCAATGCTGGACCTTTTTCTGCAGACTGAAGACTTCACTTGCCAATCTAGAGCCTTTCACCAACACTAAATTCACTTTGAAAACTTTTTTTTTTTTTTTTAAGTATCCTTCCAGCTGTTGGGTTAGATAGAGTGTTACTCAAATTAGGTAGGAGAAAAAATAAAGTCATAACATAATGAGACTCAAATGCTGGCTTCAGGCACCTTCATATTCAAGGTCTTTAACAACAATAACAAAAATCTTCTATCTGTTCTCTGCCTGTATAAATAGGTCATTTAAATAAACATTAAGTAAGCCAGGAAACATGGATGTTTTGGTAGCATTTTGTTTCTCGCAGACATAAAGGTTCAATTCTTATTTTTCTAATATACAGTATGTTTTAGAGAAGGATTATGTATATTAAAAACAAAAATCCTCCCATGCTTGCCTCAAGTTGTTTGCTTAAGCATCATTCGTAGCAGCTGGCTGCTCCTATTCCAGAGAGGTTCTTTGGTGGGGTAATCCCACAAAGACCAAGGATTTAAGGTGTGCAGCTTGGCCCTTAAATACTGAGCCATTACATGTAGTCTAAGCCATTTTCTAAGAGATTTTGTGGGAGGCTGGGAGGAGGGGTCAATCTTCTGCAGCGTGAGATTTTCTTTATTTTAGTATATTTTTTATTCTTTTACTTTTGGGAAGTTCAAAGTGGAAAGGAAAAAAAACTGTCAACAATTTAAAGTTCCAAGTTTACTAGCCAGCTCCCCTTTGCTGAGGTGCAGCTGTGTGAGCAAAGCAGCCAGGGTAGAAAGATAGGAATCCCGCAGCTGCACTCAATAGTCCAATAGGAGAGCAAAAACTGAAGTCCTGATTCAGCCAAGAGCTTAAGTACATGCTTAACTTTAAGTGCATGCTCCAATCCCATTATCATCAATGGGACTTGAGCATATTCTTGCAGCCTTAGCGCTTTGATGAATAGAGTTGGACTTAACCACTTGCCCAAGAGGTTTGCTAAATTGGGACCCAGCTAGGACACATCTCCATTATCCCTCACACTGGCTGCACAGACAACCTGCCAACCTGAAGCATATTCTCACCAGTAACTGCACACCGCACCATAGGAACTCTAGCTCAGGAACCAATCCATGCAACAAACCTCGATGCCAACTCTGCCCACATATCTACACCAGCAACACCATCATAGGACCTAACCAGATCAGCCACATCATCACCGGTTCATTCACCTGCACGTCCACCAATGTAATATACACCATCATATGCCAGCAATGCCCCTCTGCTATGTACATCGGCCAAACTGGACAGTCTCTATGGAACAGGATAAACGGACACAAATCAGATATTAGGAATGGCAATATAAAAAAACCTGTAGGAGAACACTTCAACCTCCCTGGCCACACTATAGCAGACCTTAAGGTGGCCGTCTTGCAGCAAAAAAACTTCAGGACTAGACTTCAAAGAGAAACTGCTGAGCTTCAGTTCATCTGCAAATTTGACACCATCAGCTCAGGATTAAACAAAGACTGTGAATGGCTTGCCAACTACAAAACCAGTTTCTCCTCCCTTGGTTTTCACACCTCAACTGCTAGAACAGGGCCTCATCCTCCCTGACTGAACTAACCTCATTATCTCTAGCTTGCTTCTTGCTTGCATATATATACCTGCCCCTGGAAATTTTCACTACATGCATCCGACGAAGTGGCTATTCACCCACGAAAGCTCATGCTCCAAAATGTCTGTTAGTCTATAAGGTGCCACAGGATTCTTTGCAGCTTTTACAGATCCAGAATAACACGGTTACCCCTCTGATACAGGTCTATCAATGGCTATTAGCCAAGATGGTCAAGGGCAGAACCCCACACTCCGAGTGTACCTAAACCTCTGATTGCCAGGAGGTGGGACTGGCCGACAGATGATGGATCACTCAATAATTGCCCTGATCTGTTCATTTCTCCTGAAGCATCTGGCACTGGCCATTGTCAGAAAACACTGGACTAGATGGACCATTGGTCTGACCCAGTATGGTCATTATAATATTTACCTGAGAACAAAACGACAGAGCTCCCCCCATTTTTATAGTCAAAACCATCCCTGTGTGGCAAGGTAACCCGAGATAGCCAGTGTGTGTCTGAGATATAATGTTTCTCAGGGTTGCTCCAGAAGATGTAGTCTAGCCCCACGTGAACTGCCCAAAATCACAGAGCCAGTCAATGGCAGTGATGCGTATAGAACCCAGCTGTCCTGAGTCACAGGTCCTCTGTTCTAAGTGCCATATCCTCACCCTGTATCCCATTTGCACTTCAATGAAAGCAGCCCAAGTGATTAAGAATAAGAAACATCTACTCGGTCATTTGCTCATTATCTTACTGGGTTGTTGGCTTTTGTTGTTAGCCACTTCCCAAAGATCAGGATGAATCAGAAAACTAAAGAATAGGAATATTTAGTCTATCCCTCTTCCACTGCAGGACCAGATGTATTGGTTCTTCAGGGCAGGGATTGCATCTGTTGTCTTTTAGACAGTACCTAACATAGCACAATAGGGCCCTGGTTCACAACGGGGGTTCTTAGGCACTACCACAATATAGATAATAATTGTTGGTACTACCAGAATACAATGAATAGTGAGAATAATACTTCTCTGCTATGTGGTCTTATTGCTACATTTGTAAGGTACAATCAATTTGCCACTAAACTTTAAGACCTGGACCTAGCCCAAATTAGTTGTTGTAAATATTTCAACGTGTGGTAGTCATGACCTTCGCTTTACAACTCCTATGGGAAAAGGGAAAAAACCAACAAGAAGAACATAATTCCCTGAGCTCTGTAATCTGATCAGATGAACATCTCTGGATGCTGTGTAATGTGCACATTTGAAAATATTGAGGGATGAATCAGGACAGAAAGTGATTAAGTTACTGCATGCCTGCGCAAGTGATATGGATTCTCGGTGTCTATTTTCATTTCAAGGGCTGTGCTTTTTCATTTTTTTCTGAATAGCACACCATCCTTGTCTTTAGAGCAACTTAAAAGCCATGATCGCACAAACCATTGCATGACATGTGGTAAATACAGATCACATGAAACAAAGCCTGGTGGATTGTTTCCCCCACCCACATGCTTATAGTTTGTTTTGTTTTTCCTTTTTAAATTAAAATTGATTTTATTTTTATCCTACAATCACACACAATGTTTGGCTCCATTGTCCTTTTTTCCCTCCCCGCTTCCCTCTCTGGGACAAAAAATTGAATCCTAAGGAAAAAATAATAGGAGGATAAAAGATTGGGCTTGGCAGTTATCTCTTGCATGGATGTCCTTGTGAGAATGCTGCAGAAGGTGGCTACCAGTATGTTTTAATTAACAATCTCCATACATTCCAGCTGTTTGACTATTGTAGAAAGGCTTGTAGCAGCAACAGGAGGGGATGTTTTTTCCCTCTTTTCCTCTTCATTTTCCACACTTAAATCCACTCTTGCTTTAACTCTGCCCCCATGCAGTTATACACCTGACTATGTTTGATATTCACATTGAATCAAAACTATGATTTATGCATAAAAGCTCAGAAACCCTGCAACACAATTGCGCAAGTAATTTTCCATAAACCAGACTTTAAGCACTTGCCAACAGGATAAATTACCCTCTTGTTAAGTGTTGTATTTTGTTCTTCCTTCTTTCTTCTCTTCTGTTCACGCCTTAATATTGGTAAGTGTTCTCCAACACAGGAGAACGATGCTTTTTTTTTTCTCTAAACACAACCCAGTCAGGCACATCAAAGGCTCCTCTTGTTCTTTCCCTGCTGCACTGTTTTCTTAAATTCAGAATTTGATTTGGTAGATAGCTGCATGTGTTGGGCTGAAGGAAATGACTTTCAGTTACATGCTGCATGTAACACTGTTTGCCAATGAGAGACCCACCTCTAAGGATCAGAGCAGTTCAGTTAAATACTCAAAATGTCCCGGAAAAGCCTTTTTCTGCAAGATTTCAAACAAGAACCTTTGTGCTTTCTCCCAAGCAGAACCTCGCATGTGGAAGTAGCTCCCTATAAATGCCTGCAAAGCTACTTCATTGGGTCTTTCAATTCCCTCCTGAAATCTCTCCTTTATCATGATGCCTACAGAAAACTTGACAACAGTTAGGCAGCTCATGAGCTGGTACCATGGCTTATCATACTGTCAAAATTACCTCATTGTTTCCTTGTACTCACCCATCTGTCTGTCTTCATCTGTTATCTTGTCTTATTAGGTTATACGCTCGTTGGGGCAGGAACTGTTTTTTCTTCTTTGTACAGCATCTAGCACAATGGTCTATATACTCGTTCATGACTGGGCTCCTAGGTGCAACTGCAATACAGTCGTAACTCCTCCTCTGCTTCCCTCTTGGTTTAGGGCAGAGGGAGAAGGTAGGATATCAGAGGAAGGTGCTGCTTGATTGGTGCCATTTACTTCCTCCCTCTTGTACCTGATTGGCTACTCTAACTTGCAAGTATGAGGTTGGGAAGAGCAATTAGTGGCATGGAACCAAGAGTCCCCTCCTTGTCTGCTTGTTCACAGGGGGAGTATCTATGGAGCAGAAGCTGCATTTTGCACAAGGATCTATGCAGGTCATACTTGAAGTATTGCCAATCACAGAGATTCAAAAACCATCAGGCCCCCCAAATCATAGGATTTTTTAAAAATGCTAATAATTTTTTTCTTTGCCTACTAGATTCTGAGCCTTTAGTTTGCACTTGAGTCACATTTTCAAGTGTTTTCTTTGCAACAGCAAAAGCGAGAAACTCGCTGTTTTTAAAGTCAAAGCTGAGAGTCTCACCTCATTATGTGACCCTAGGAGCTGGGACTTTAAGTAAAACACCAAATATCATGAGACTTATGACAAAATCTCAAGAGGTGGCAACACTGTTTAACTTGGCCAAGGTGGGGGTGAGTTGTCGAGTAAAACAGGGGCACAATGCAGCCCTAAGGACTTGATACAAAGTCCATTGAAGTAATGGGTATGGAAGTCCACCCGCTGATGCCAGTGGGTTTGGGTCATGCCCTCAGTGTGTGCCTGGCAATGAGAAAAGAATGGAGGAGAGGCAAAATGGATACATTTTACAGGTCATTTTTCCTGGCAGTCATTTGTAACTCTCCTTTATTTATTCCATCTTCTTCCCCTTCATCATCCCAAACTTAAAGGAATTTTCTATCTGTAAATTCAGCAGTGAGGTGGTGGGATAGAAGGTATGAACAGATTGTTTTTCTTTCATCCCATAGGTAGGGAGCAGTACAGCACTACCGTTCATTCTTGTCCCTGGCTTGTTCCTCCATTAAGCCCAGCCCAGTCATGTCTCTGCATACGATGTATGTCCCACTATCTAGTCGATGGTTAGATTAGGTTGGACTGACTTTGGTTGCATTTGCATTATTGCCTTTAGTGTCCTTTCATCTGTTTAGCATCTACACTGTCCCCACCATTGTAATCTTTCTGACTGGAGCTAATCCTGTACCCTTACTTCATCCTCTAGTCTCCTCCAGACTTCTTCCATCTTCCAAAACACTGATCTCTACTGCTTTCAGCATTCTTATGTCTGTTTCACTTAATGCAGCTGCTTCCAGAACACAGAGTAATACTTTTAGAACACAGGTGTGATACATTTTCACTTTAATACAAACAATGTTTTTATCAGTCCATAATTTCATCAACTTCTGTGCAGCACTTGTAGCTAAAGCATATCTCCTTTTAACCTCATCCTTGATAGACCCATCACCATTGATCACACTTCATAGGTACACATAAGATTTTACTAGTTCTACAACATCAACACATTATCGATTGTTCCTTTACAAAGATTCAACCACTCCATCTTTTTGGCATTTATTGAAAGTCCAAGGTGGTTACACCAACTTTCCATGGTAGTGAAGAGTATCATCATTAATACAAATGTCTGCCAGTTGTACAAATGTCATCTGCATAAGCGAACAGATGGTTGGATTTGTTCAAGTCATTGTGTGAAGAAACAACCACCAAACACAGTTTGGATTCCTTCCCTTCTATAGATCCCAGACACAGGACTTGTAGATCAGTATCTGCTGTTCAGGAGCTGCAGGAGAGAATCCCAGGTCAGGTTTTATGTATGAAGATTTAAAGCAATAATCAGGTTTCTGCTCCAAGAATGTTTGTTGCTCAAAAACTTAATAAATATTAATTTAATATTAATGGTATTCTAATAGCCTTTAATGAATTTGGTTCTTTACAATCTAAAGAAAAAAGAGGGGAAAAGGGAATTATATTCTTTTTACTATTTTTACAAGAATTATCCACTGTATAGCAACCTTTTAAATCAATTTCATATTTTATTTATAGTTCTGAAGATAGAATGAAATTCAGATTTATTTGAATATCCAGCTGCATCCACTCTACTTCCCCATGATTGCAAATTCAAGGCAGCAATGATAAGCAGGCATGATAGGACAGAAAGGGATAGGAGGCTGAAACAATATGTGATGCAACTGACACCAAATTTCCAAGTTCCCTGTAATGAAACTGTGCATTTATTTAGCACTTTTGATTAAAGGCTCCCTGAGTGATTCACAAATATTAGTTAATTAATTCCATCCTGTCAAGGTAGTTAAGTATTATTGTCTCCATTTGACAAATGGTTACTCTGATGCACAGAGCACTAAAATGACTTAACCAAGAGCACATAGCAAGTCAGTAGAAGAGATGAGCTGAGTAGAAATCTGGAGTCTGGATTCCCATTTCCTTGGTCTAACTGCTGGAAACACTCCCTCCCCTCCCTGCAGGAATTTCTTAGTAGACATGAACACCAGGAGCTGTTGGAAATATGATGTTAAGAACAAAATCTTTAAAATGTTGGAGAAATTCATCTTAAAACCGCCACCTGGATAATGCTGTCAAATGGAGCTTCATAGCCACTGATGTACCAACTGTATTCTCTTTACCTACTATTGCAAGCTCACAGCCCATCATATCCCTCAAATATCATATCTACACCCTTATTTGGTGGAAGAAAGCAAGAGTGCAGATAGCTCGGAATGAAAAGTCCATGCATAATGCAGTGCCCTGTGGAGTAGGGGCTATGAGTGTATTTGGCATGGCTTGGGTGACTGCAAATGAAAGGAGATGATTTTCCAGCATCACAGTGATGAGCCCAGCATTTGGTCCCAACTCATCAGATCATCCCAATTCATCAAAACCCAGTGCACTTACACATGTGCTCAACTTTAAATGTGTGTTCAAATCCCATCGGCTTTTATAGAATGTAGGCAAAAGCACATGTTTAACTGTAAACTTAAGTACCCTGCTGAATCAGGGTCCTGTGTATTTAGGCCTCAATTCAGCAAAGCACTTAAGCATGTGCTTTATTTTAAGCATATGAATAGTTCCACTGATTAAAGTGTCTGCATATGTGCTTTAAGTTAGGCACATGTATAAGTCCCTTGCTGAATCGAGGAATAGACAGATAGTGCTCCCTTTAGACTGATTCTAAATTGCAGAAATTAGAGATGGAAAATTCTTTTAAGGCATAAACTCACTCCTAGCTAATGCAGGATTGTCCCTTTCAATTTAGTATCTCATGCTTTGGTCAGCCCAATATAAATTACTCGTGGTCAATGGAGCTTCCACCATTTCCCTTGAGAGACTTTTTCAGTCTAGTGGGCATCACTGTTTAAATTTTTCACTGATGTTCAGCATATCTTTCCATTTTCATAATCTTATCCCATCACTCCTAGTTATACCCCCCATGCAATGCTTCTCTCTTCTTGATGTTTACATCCGCCGAGTGCAAAAAGAGGGATAGTGAAGAACTGCACATCTTTATCTATTAGCCTTTTGGGGCTCAACCGTCACCCAGACCATTCAAATGATGACAGTCCTTTGAAAAGAGAATTGTGTGTTCTGGGTTAGATATACATATATATATATAATCAGTGGCTAGGAGTTGGGTTTGATTATCTAAATACCCCTTAGCACTTTATGATGAAGTTAAGGAAGGACTGGTATTGCCTTGAAAGCAACCCAGGTAGAACTTCTTTATAGAAAGAAAGGTCTGAAACATGAAACAAATGGCCAAAGGCAGCAAGAAGAAACAGGTGGGCTAAGGTTTCAGTTTACTTGCCCAAGATCTAATCAGTAAAATATATTTAAAGTAATGGGATCCAGAGTGATTTGATGTAATATTCTAACTATTTTAAACATGTTGCACTGGTTTTAGTTCATTCCTTTAGACAGCAGGGGGGAAAATGAGCACATCTTTTAAAGGCTTAGATTTTCCACGACACTTGACCTTAGCCCCTTCTCCCCCCTAAAAAGGGGCGGGGTGGGGGAAAGAAGTGTGAAATTGATGGGTTCAAGTTCAATGTATCATTTTAGTTTGGGGCACATCTCCTACAGCCACTGTCCTTGCTCTGGAGCAGACTTATGATCTAATAGTTCTTTTCACTCTATACCTTTTATAAACCACAGAAGAACCTGTATCTTTTAAATCACTGCTCACATTAATGAGAGTAAGTTCTTCATATACCAAGAAGAAATCTGCCTGCCCTTATCCTCTATGACACATTACCTGTGTGGACCCCATTAATTGTAGCAAGGTCTCATTTACCGTTAGTTCACAGTCTTTATTATTCTAGTTCAGAGATGACCTTAGCCTGATTACTAAATGTGATTCTCTGTGACTTTAAGGAGACTGCTTTTCCCCCAGAGGATCACAGCATTGCTGACTTGCTAAGAGAGCTTTTGGAATGCAGCCTATCTTTTAACATGAAAAGTGCAATATGGTATCGCTAAATCAAAGTGGGCATTAAAAAAGGATCATCTCATGTGATAAAAGATCATTCTGATGAGTTCCATCTAAACAAAATTAAATTTCAAGACATGCTACCAACCCAACTAACCATTGTGTATTTAAAACTGTCATAACTGATGGTAATAGGCAGGAACTTTGTCATATAAAATTTGAATCACTGAGGTCTGAGTACCAGTCTTCATACTGAATATTGTGCATCATTGAAGATATTGCATAGTACCTAGCAGGACAGGCTGAACCATCCATGACATCAGGAGCCATATATCCAAACTAAGCCTCCAAAGCCCTGGCTGGGATGATTTAGTTGGTGCTGATCCTGCTTTGAGCTGGGGGTTGGACTAGATGACCTCCTGAGGTTTCTTCCAACCCTAATCTTTTATGGTTCTATGAAAAGCAGGACTACAAATATTTATTAATACATTCATTTGCATGAGCAGCAACAGGTTTTTGTACAAATACAGGCGCATACGGACAGACGCACTTGTGTGTGCAGTATTCCATGCAGAATAGCCCTGGTGTGAAAACAAATACACATTTTTATGCGAGTTTGCAAATATGCAAAAGCCCTATTTGCATATCTGTCCCTGGATGTGCTTTTTCCATTTAAAACAAAAATCAAGAAAAAAAGAGGTTTGTGTTTTGATTTTTTGGGTTGATTTTTTTCAGACCAAAGAGCACACCTTGCCCTCATGTGGCTTGTGGAATTTCCCCTGATAAGAATGGGAATTGCCTATACTATATGAGGGCATGCTGTAGACTCCTGGGGCAAACTGACCTGAGCATTACTATTGAAAACAAATTTGTTCACCCCTTCATTGTAAAGGGGCCATGCTTAATGGCCAAATGTTGCAAGCAAAGAGCACAGACCATTGAAAAGCCCCCCATACCACCACAGTGCTGGGAGGAAGGGCTGACTCAGAACCTTCCCTTGCCCTATTCCTCCTGAAAAGCATCCTACCTAATTCTGCTCAGCTGGAGGGAGGGTGATTGCAAAAATTGGTCCCAGAGGTATGTGAGCCATGTGGTTACATCTTGACAGAGTTACAGTGATAGCCAGTGAAGGAAATCAAAACCACAATGAAAAATTAGGTATTTGAGAACTAAAGAGTTTTACAGTCCATTGTATTAATGTTCTAGGATTAGGATTACAACATGACACCCTAAACCACAGTTATCAGTGCTTCCTAGTGCTGGTTCCTTATTCTGCATTTATTACTGGGATGGACATTTTAAGAGCAGCTTTCGCTAACCTCATCACTTCTCATTACAAGAATCAAACCCTTCAAAAATAACCATCAGCGGAGCTTAAAACTCAGTGTCATGGCCATTCAAAATTCAACACAGTAACACTTTGAACAAAAATGTATTTCTGTTCATACCAACCCATTTCCCTGCACCCAGAGGGAGTTACAGCTGCCATTCCCTCCCACTTCCGCCTGTCACTCTTGTTATTGCTCTTTAGCAGGAACAACCTTGTCAAGTAGGCCCCCCATTGCAGCTGGATCATGGTTTTCTTTTGCATTGGGAGACTTCAATTTCCCAGAAAAGGACAAGGGCTGCCAAGTGGCAGGCTTGTTTCAGCACAGCGTCCCAGGTTCCCCAGTGTGTCTCAGACCCCAGTCTGAGTGCTCTGTACATGAATTTGCCACATCCTGTACAGATAGATGGAGAAAGAAAACTCATCTCGTCCCTATAATGGGTAATATTGTTTTTCTGGCAAAAAATACACTTTGTATAAGGCCTTCTTGACACCATTTTCATTATCACTTTAATGTGCCATGGTACAGCAAAACAGTTTCACCAGCAAACAGGATTAGTTTCGTCCATTATATTTTCAGAAACAAATGGCAATGCTGGGAATAGGGCCATGCTAATTAATGGTTGCTTAGCCCCCCTAATGTGGCTCCATCACAAACTGGCAGCTCTCCAGAAACTGATGGCTATTGGCTATTACAGGGAATATTGACTTTGCTGATTTTCTTTCTCTCTGTTCTCTTATTTTCCGTATCTTCCTCATTTTCCCAGTAGTTTTCTTCCCCCCCATTTTGATTTCATCCCTTGGCAGCCTAGGTTGCCTCTGGCCAGAGAGAAAAAAAATATGTGGCTTCTGCTGAAGTTCACACCAGCTATGCTCTGTGAGTCAGCAGAGGGACCAGGGAAAGGGCTAGGGAAAATTGCCACTGGCATAATAGAATATCTTCCCTTTTTCACAGAGCCCAAAATGAAGTGAAACGAAATGCTTATCTTACCACCATTACAGACCAACACAGAGAAATCTAATCCCATCCAAATCACAGTTTAAACTTCATCCCTGTTCTTCTCTAGCTATTGGGCCACGCAGAATCATAGAAATGTAGGGCAGGAAGGGACCTGGAGAAGTCATCAAGTGCAGCCACCCTCAGTTGTTATAAACTGGCCCAGTTCCTTTGGAGTTAAATGTTAAGAGATATATATGAAGAGCTGAACATGAGAAACCACTTGCTATGCAGATTTACACCAACTGAACATCCGGCCACCAGGCTCCCTGCTTTACTGGTTGTATTAGCTCCCACTGACTGAAGCAGATGGGCAGATGTACTACCAGAACCTACGGCGTGGACTAAAATAATCCAGCAGTCATGGATTATGGTGATTAATTGGACAATCATTAACTCTTGTCAACCAGACACACACCTCAGAGCAAGAGAGCATTGGGTCTCCAAAATTAGGCCTATGTGCATCTGCTGGAGAAAGTTCATTGGCCTAAAAGGGAGTTGAACTTCTCATTCAGAGCCCCATGTTCTCATTGGGTTTCACAGAACCTCCCTCTGAAACATATGGCTTGGCCACGGCTAGAGATCCATCTAGGGCAGTGGTGGGCAACCTGCGGCCCACGGGTCACACGCGGCCTGTCAGGGTAATGCACTGGCAGGCCGCGAGACAGTTTGTTTACATTGATGATCCGCGGGCACCGCCACCCGCAGCTCCCAGTAGCTGCGGTTCACTGTTCCCAGCCAATGGGAGCTGTAGGAAGCGGTGTGGCCGCAGGGACATGTTGGCCACCGCCTCACGAGCTCCATTGGCTGAGAATGGTGAACTGTGGCCACTGGGAGCTGCGGGCGGCTGTGCTCACGGACAGTCAATGTAAATAAACTATCTTGCGGCCTGCCAGTGGATTACCTTGATGGGCTGCAGGTTGCCCACCACTGATCTAGGGTACTGTCCTGTCTCTGATTATGAGCTAATATGGCAATTTGTATGTTCCTGTTATGAACAAGCCTTTCAAATACTTACTCAATCCCAGTTTCAGCCTCCCATAGAACTGGCCTACAAAGTCAGGGGCTGTCACTGAAAGGCACCTGAGCACAGAAAGGCTCAAACTAGTTAGAAGTCACTGCTAATGATGCTCAGAGAAGTGTCTTATCTTTGGCAGGTGGCTGGAAGAAGAGAGCTGCACGATGGATCCTGTTTAAATATTGATCACGGCATTGTTAAAACTGAGGTCTATTGATTCGTCTGTGATTCTGCAGTCTCAATATTTTGCTGAATGTTTTCCTGGAGATGGGACAAAAGCTCCTTGAGTTATGATGTTAATAAGAGAAGCACAGGAGGAGTTCCTGGTGTTCAAACAGGAACCTAAGAAAGAACATTTTTCACTAGCAGTGGCCTCTGGATACCCTGTGCTTTTTAAGATTTATCCATCAGCCATGCTGACGAGCCTCTAACATAGGGCCTTTGGAAACTAGTTAACTGTGGTTCCTGGAGCTCTCTCAAGAGTATGTTTACATTGTTACTTCAGTCTCAAGGCAACCAGAAATGATGCAGCCATATACAGAGAGCTGGGTGGTCTGCAACATTTCAGAGGTCTTTCTAACCCATATGTCCTGCATAAAAGCACTGATCCAGCAAAGTAGTTAAGCATATGCTTAACTTTAAACATGCAAGTTGCTTCTTTGACATTAATGCGAGTACTTGCAAGCTTAAAGTTTAGCATATGCTTAAGGTGTTTTACTGGATCAGGGCCTTAAGTAGGTAGTGTGTCCCATCATTGACTGCACCAAGTTGTTGAAGATAGTCTTCAATTCTGTTCAGTGGCAGGATTTGGGGTCAGGAAGAAATTATCCCCTGGATTAGATTGGCAGAGACTCTTGTCAGTGGGGGGGTTCACCTTTCTCTGCAGTGAGTGCATGGATCGCTTCCCAGTTTGGACTAGAGTAAATCTACAACTTGAAGTCTTTAAGTCAAGATTTGAGGTCTTCAACAGCTCCACCAGAAGTTACAAGCCTATTACAGGAGTGGGTGGATGAAGTTCTGTGGTCTGGGATGTGCAGGAGGTCAGACTAGATGATCATGATGGTCCCTTCTGACTTTAAAGCCTATGAGAAAAATTATTACCAGTTATATCGCTGTAGGGTTCAGACGTCCCATTCAGGACCAAGGACCCATTGTGTTGGGTGCTATACAACCACATGGCAAGAGACAGTCCCTGTTCCAAGGAGTGTGCAGTCTAAGACAAGGGAGCTACAAAGGGCGAGGAGAAGGAAACAGGCAAATACACATAGTTTTTATGTACATTTGCTTTTTTATTGTTGTTATAAATAAATAATGCAAGAGCCAACTACCCCAAAATGCTCAACCAAGCCTGGAAACACAGCAGAGGCTTTTAAAAGAACCACGCTAAAACACATAACATAGTAATAGGATTGGTCACCACTTGATCAGAACAACTTCATTATCTTGCTATCAGCTAGGTCAAGTACATGACACTTCAGAACAAACCAAGTCCCCTCTTTCCACTCTAATACATTTGGTCACTGTGTAGTGACCTGGATGGGGAGAACAAATTCTTCCTATTCCATACAGTTTACAGGATACCTTGAAACTTGTTTAATCTTATTATTTAAGGGACGAATCCAGCCTCATATCTGTGGCTGCAGAAAACTGTCAAGGGAAAAGCAAAATTAAATTATGCACTCAACAATTTCAGGGAGGATGGGAGTGATGTCCAGGGAATAGAGCAGGGGACTGGGAGTCAGGACTCTGGGGTTCCATTTGTAACTCTGTGTCGGAGTGCAATCTAGTAGGCATAGCAGAGAACAGGGAATTGTGGGTTTCAGCCATGCCTCTCACATTGATTCGTTGTTCTTAAGGCAAATCACTTAAACTCTCCATTCCTCAGTTTCCCAGTGTATTAAACAGAAACAATATTATCTATCTCTCAGAGAACCATGAGGCTGAAAGCATGTATAGGGCTGTAGGGCTTTGGATGAAAGATGTTGTAAAGTATTCTTATTGTGAATCCCAAGAACTCTACTATCAGACACCCAGACACAATCTCACAGATTTCTAACAATTCAACCATTTGTCATACCTTGCTCCTACATGAAGGAGTGAACTATGGGAGGAGGAGGATCAGTTACCTTCTGTTACCAATCTTAAAACAGGATATTAATTTTTAAAGAAAAATAGAGCCAGGTTTTTCTCTCTCTCTCTTTTTTTAAATCAACTCCCATTTTTCCCCCAAAAAATAGTTTAGGGATATTTAATAAAAGCAAAGTCTCAGGTAATTTTTCAGGAATTGCTTGCAATCCACAGAGGCCTTCTCTTTATGTAGTTTTGGGTTTCACTCACTATACCTTCTTGGGGGTAGACACAACTTTTTCTTTGTTTTTATCAGCGTTGGGTGATGACCTCAAATCATCACCAGTGAATATTCAGTCATATTTTACAAAAATATATTGGCTTGCCTGTATTCGTATCCATTTTGCGTTCTCTTTCTGTATAGTTCCTAGTGAACAAGTTTATTAGAAGGAACTTTTTTTGGGAGGGGGGGAACCATTCATTTTAAGTCAACATTGAAAGATATTTGCAGATTTCAAGTTAATCACTGCACCTGATTTTAAGGAGTCTTCTCTTCTACTCAGGGTGTAGATATAGAACATATGTTCTACGCATCCTGTGAAAATCTCTTACATTTTGGAATAATCAACAAATTGATTGTAAATGGTCTATGGACCGAGAATTATTAGCAGACTTCTTTGCCTGTACATGCTACACTCTGTACATGTTGGAAGAATGCTGTAAAGCATCGTAAGTCAAATCTGCTCAGCCCCCAGTGCCTTAAAGGAAGGATCAAATCTTTAATTATTAAAAGGCAGCTAAACTGCTGGTGCTTCTCTGCCAAGGATAAAAGGTGAAATTTACCTGGTGCAGAGGAACAGCTCAAGGCTTATGGATGATTAAGTGTCCTATTTTGGGGCCTTAAGTAGTTCACAGTCCCCATGTTAGCCCTCAGGACAGGGGCAAATTTCACCAAGGATAAATATGTCCATTGTGGAAGTATCTAAAATTCTTGTCTCCCTTCCAGAAATCACATTGTTAGAATCTGAATAATGTTATAAAACGGAACTGTGAATGCGCTCTCAGTACTCAGTTATGATTTTAAAAATATTTCCAACCACAATGTGCATTTGAAACTATACTGTACTATGTTCATGACACATTGTGAAACTGAATATGTAATACAGGGTGAAAATTGGTCTATCTGAATGTAATTTAAATCTATTTTCCATTAAATTAGAATGATTGTGTCATAACATACATGTATGCTATAACATGCAAGTATCATACCATACCAAAGCAGTCTATCTTCCATATCATGGTAATTTTCAAAATGGATTCTATTTTAAATCTGGTGTCCATGTTAGATTTGTTTTCTTAACATGTGCAAGGCAGTTTTTTCGACTTATTTAATACACACATGATTTTTTTCATATGAGCACTGAACCCTAGATAAAGCACATTATGTGAGGGGAGGTACCATAAGAAGAGACAGCACGAGCCATGCTAGTGAAGAGCTGAATGCTGGTAGCAATGCCAGTAACAGCCTCTTCCCAGTTCAAAAACTCCTGAAGTCCTGTCAGTGAATGATTTGAATCCTATTGGTTATATGTCGCCCAGGGGAATGTCTGCTGAAGGATGCGATTAATGGTCTGGAGCATGATTCCCTGCAACAAGCTTTCATTTCAGAGCTGAGATCTCTGCATTCACTATATAGACTCCTGCGACACTCTGTTAACACCTGTCATGAAAGTGGTGTATAAACTAGTCTGTCTAAATGTTGGTCTTCTCAGCAAGGGAGCAGTTTCAAAGCAGTCTGGAAAGAAGAACCAGAAATCAGATACCAGTAATGAACAGCACCTGTAACCCAGCAACCAAGTGGAAAATCTTATCATTAACATTGCATTACAGTCCAAAATATGCTGATCACCTGAAGGGAAATGATAAAAGGTTTCCCTGGGTTCCAGCCAACCCGAGGGAGGGATCGACTACAGAAGCAGAGATGAACAAAGTTTCTAAGATACTTTTTATTCATGGGCCTCCTTTAAGACATGACTTTCTCTATAGTGTTTCTCTGACTAAGGAAAGAAGGTTTATGCAGGAGAAGAGGAGATAAAGAATAATACATCACAGTGAATGACGCTATCATGACACATACACATGCCTGTGTTGAGGACTGAGGCACTAGGGCAAAGGAAAAATGACCCTAAGTTCTGAGCAATATGGTTCCCTCAAACAACAAACCCCCCTGAAGTGTGTTCTGATTCCACTGTGAGGATAGCATAACTAGCACAGGGACCACCTCAACTCCCATTAAAGACAAAGCAAAGATGCCCATGGACTTTAAAGGAGGTTGGATTAGTCCCATGTCAAATGAAAGAAAAACTATATCAAGGTGAAGTATAGATATAATAATGAGGTTAACAATACAACAAAGTGATGAGCAAACCTCAAAATAATGGCAGTTTGGGTCTGGTTTAGAAAAGCACCCCAGGAAGTTTGGAAGTTTGTCTGTCCCAGCAATACCTCCTAGGCTAGTGGCTGGCGAGGAAGAAAGGAAATATCCTCTACACCTTGCATCACTCACATAAAGTGCACTCAGGACAGTAAATCCTGTGCTTGGGGGAGTGCAGAGTCTGCTGCCAAGTTGCTCTTCCTCTGGAATCAAGCCTCAAGGAGAGGGAGGGGCTACAGAGAGCCACAGCTCTACCCTACCCCTGTGCACCAGATGCATAGAGGAACTGCATGATGTACATCTGAAAGGGAAATAACAAGCACAAGCAAGGAACTCTGGGAGTCACTGAGCCTCTCCGAGGTAGGATTCCTCCTGGTGTTCCCACTGCACTGTGCCCAGAACAGAGTTACTGTTAAATGTTACAGTGCAGCCCTACAATTCTGAAAATGCTTCTCCCCTTCACAAGGCTGTGTTCTATTAAGAAGGCAAGACCAGTCCATGTTACAGAGTTCAGCACGTCTGCCCTCTGACAGAGGTGAGTTTAAATGACCGATATTCTGCCTTTCTGCATCCATAATATTTTCATGAGTCAGAAAGGAGACAATTAATAGTTGATGGGAACAGCTTCTTCATCTGTTCCCCGTCTCCTGAGTTTAAATAAGGTGTCCTCCAGTTATTCTTTTCCATTGACACAAATGAAACATATATAAACAGCAACAACAACAGGTTTGAGAGATCTGGATTGTATTTCTGATTTCTAATTCTCCTCTACAGAAATTATCATTCATGCTGTGTCAAATCTGCAACGTGTTTTTTTGTTTTGCAGAGATGCTCAACACGATCCAGATTGTTGATGCAATTGTTATATAAAGCTCGTTTCCTCTGGACAGTGCTTTCATACATGATTTTTAATATAGGGAAGTCAGAGGCATATTTACTTATCACCTGCATTGACCAAAGCCAGGGGCAACATTAAACAGAGGTAACATCCAGAAGTTGAGAGAATGAAAGAGAATAAGATGCATAGATGCTTTTTAATGCTCTTTTCATTTTTGCAGTGACACAGTTTAGGGCTTCTCCACAGGAAGACATCCAGCAAAAATAATCCAAATTAAGTAAAGGTGTGAATTTGAAGTGGATTATTTAAACCACATAAAACCCCTGTGTGAACAGCCTTATTTAGAATTAAAGTGACTTTAATGTGGTTAACTTAATTCACTTCTAAAGGAATTCTGAATAACATATAATGGGGGACTCTATCCTGGGAAATGGTGACTCTGAAAAAGATTTGAGGGTCATGATGAATAATCAGCTGAACATGAGTGCCCAATGTAAGGCTGCAGCCAAAAGCCCTAATGCAATCCTTGGATGCATAAACAAGGGTGTCTTGAGTAGGAGTAGAGATGTTATTTTACTTCTGCATTTGGTATTAGTGTGACCACTGCTGGAACATGGTGTCCAGTTCTGGTGTACACAATTCAAAAAGGATGTTAATAAAATGCAGAGGGCTCAGAAAAGAGCCACAAGAATGTTTAGTATTTCTGTGAAAGCAGTTCTTCCAGAATATCCTCAGCAGATTGGTGATGGTGAGAGAAAGTCAGAGACATACAATGTTTGACTGGGGAGAAAATCAAGGGAGAATATAATTTAATCCAGATTGGCAAAACTGCAAGGGTGTAAAATACTACCAAATCAGAATGGGAACACCCACTTTGCACTCACTTTGTGCTGGCTTGATTGATGACACAAGGTGCAAACCAGTGGAGCATCAGATGCAAAGTCTTCAGTGTTACACTATGTAATGGGATCTGTGCCTGCAAACACCATTAAAATATATTTTAGAAATAGTTATAAAAACAAAATTCAAAGTCTTTCCTGGGGATTCAACCTCTTTTTCTTTGGTGCCCCAGTTTCCTTTTGCTTGTTTTCTTTACAGTCTAACTAACTACCACTAGCTTGGAGCAATCTGCTGAAGTTTGTTCATCAACATATTACTTTGTTAACTGTGCATTCATTTCCAAGGGGACGGTTAGCTTTAATGGAAATGGAGATTAAATCAGGTGCTAGCAAGTCTGGGGACATGTGGGAATCAGAAGAGAACTAAAGGTATGTTTATTTGTTGCCTTAACAGCATCAGGAATGTGTTTCATTGGCTATTCCAAAAATTAAAAAATAGTTAGAGCAGGCAGAATAACTTCAGTATAACTACATTGCTCAGGGGTGTGAAAAATCCCCAGAGTGATATAGTTATACCAACCTCACTTTCCTTTTCCTCCTCCCCGACCCCAGACAGTGCTGTCAGCGGGAGAGCTTTTCCCATTGACATAACTACTGCCTCTCACGGAGGTGGATTAACTATGCTGAGAGGAGAGCTCTCTCCCATCGGCATAGAGTGTCTTCATTAGAGATCTACAGTGGCTCAGTTGCATGAAAATGTAGACCGGCTTAGGGTACACGTTTACTTTCTATCTATCCTTGTTTTTCTTCTTCTCTCTTGAATTCTGTAGATACATTTAGTCCAAGGTTGAAGCTCCTTTCTGGCTCTTTCTAATTGCTTCTTATTAATTGTTTGTGGGGTAAAAGTCAGCTCTGGAGTAAGTGTGAGCCTCTCCACTGCAGTCAGTGGAGTTTCACCTGCTTTCATTGAAGCTGAATTTGGCCTTAGGTTTTCATAGGCCTTAGAATCATAGAATAGGACTGGAAGAGACCTGAAGAGGTCATCTAGTCCAGTCCCTTGCACTCGTGGCTGTATGTTCTGTATACCGTACATTCATTCTGCTTTTACTTCCTTGAAGAAATGAGCCTGAACCAAACCACTACTCTGAGCACCCCCCCCAAAGCTTTGATTTGAATCCAAATCTGACTCAGACAACACGGGGTCTTTTCAGCAACATGCTCTAGGAAACAATTCTCCTGCCTGGTCAAGGACATGGGCAAAGTGAGTTAATGGATTTTGACTTATTTTGTGATGAATTATGGTGGGAAATAATCAGAGAACAGAGTGACATTTCTCCAGTAATGGTAGGCAAATTTAAAAAAAAAGAAAAGTTATTTTCTATCAGATGTGAAACTCCAGATATGGAAATATTATACTCGAGACTTGGTGGCTTGACTTTGCATAGGGGATCATGCAGCCACACTCTCTGGTATCAAATTTGCACTCTCCAACTCATTTTGCTTCAAGCTGAGGATTCTGATGAACTCCACAAAATCATGGCTAGTCTAACTCAGGGAAATGGAATGAACAGCACTTGCTTCCCTGTCTCACAATGATGTCTTTCATGAATTGATATAGGACTGGAAGGGAGTTCCCATGTCTTCAAGTCCAGTCCCCTGCTATCACAGGCAATCCTGTTATATCATCCTATTCAGAAATTTATCAAGATCTGTCTTAAAACTAGTTAGAATGTTTGCCACCACTACTCCTATTGGAATGCTGTTCCAGAGCTTCACTCATCTCATGGTTGAAGCTAGGTTTGATTAGGATAATGACATGAGCTAGGTATGATTAAAATAGCTCATAAACAGCATAAGGGAGTCCATTTATTATTAGTGACTATTTAGCAACTCTAGTCAAGGATCAGAGCTCCATTATACCACAAACTAATAAGAAAATAGTCCCCGTCCAGAGAGCTCATAATCTAGGTTTATGATAAGGCAGATGAAACAACAACGTGAGGAAGCTAGGTGAGAGAACAAGGTACCAGCAAACAAACACAGAATTGCATTGTAGGCATTAATCTCAGCTCACAACCTGTCTAATCCTAGCGCTTCCCCTTCTCCATTTTTGCATTTTATTTGTGATTACCTCTGGGCCACACTACCCTCTTAATTTAAAAACACAGTAACTGCTATCAGAGCTGCATTGCTGTGCCATCTAATTAAAAACCTCTGCAGAGCACTTTTATTTTTTGCACATTTGATATGTGTGTGACATTCCAAATCCAACTTTCATCTCAGAAACTCAGACAGTTGCCATAGAAATTGTAGCAGGGGAGTCTTTGGGTTGTTAGCTTGTGCCCTCAGGGATTACAAATACTCAGAGACCCTGCTGCTTGCCACGCTCTCTGCCATTTGCTTCAGGAGAGGTACCAGCCGGGCTGGAGTCTCACACACAGAGCAAGAGGCAACTCTGTTGGTCTAGGAGATGGGTTATTTACACACACACAGCGATACACAAAGAAATTCAGAGTACTTGTTGGCACAGGGAACCAGGAGCCAGCTCTGAAAGAGCACGTCTAAGAAGCTAAACGAGTGTTTAGAATAATAATAATCTTCATTACTATAGCAGCCTTTGCCTGAGGATCATAGGGAGCTTTATAAATACTAATTAATGAAGCCTCAGGACAGCTCTGTGAGACAGGTAAGTATCGTCACTCTCATTTTACAGGTGGGCTATGCTGAAACCCTAGGAACGGCACACAGCTCATCTTCGTCAGAGCCAGATGTAGAGCCAAGGACTCTTAATGCCTGGTTTTGCCTGCTCTTTCCACCATGCTTCCCAGAGCCAGGTATAGAACTCAGGAGTCCTGATTCCCAATCCCCGGCTCCACATGCTAGAAACTTTGCCTGTTTCCATAAGTGTTACTGAAAAGCGCAAAATAAATGCATAGGGCCAGAGCTCAGGAAAACTGTGCCACTTTCCAGCAGTTCGGGATCTGGCCCACAAAGTCAAATCCTCCTGTTAATGTGTGTGTGTGTTGCGGGGGGTGGTGGAGGTCAGCTGAATTGCACCAGCATAACTGAATGTAACAAGGGAATTTGTCTATAAGCTGAACCCTCCGCTTCTTTGATTGGTCTGACATATTTCCCTTTAGAACATCTTAGCTTCTGTGTGAACTCGTCTATCCTGAAAGGTCATGGCACTACACAGTACTTTGCATTATCTCATCACTGCTTCCCCTGGTCCCCCACAGATCCCCTAGAGTAATCATCCCTTCAGCACTTTTTCTGCAATGCTTTGACACTCCCAAATCCAGCAGTCTCTTCTCTGGACTTTAATTAATGAGATAACAAAAGGGAAACACCCAAAGAGTGAACCCCCTGAGTTGAAGACTTTATCTGCTCTTTGCAGCTGCATCTTTTTTTTTTTTATGAGCTGCATTCCAAGTCCCGTCAATACCATTTCCCATTAAATTAAATAGCTTATTGACTGGTGAGAGATGTGGCCATGAGGCTGATAGGATCCGAGCGCAGTACTTTCTCAGTGCAAACAATCACAGGTCACTGCACAGTAAATCAGTTGGTAATGGAGTTTGAACTCTGAGGATCAGTTCTGTGTACCCTTTGTATTTGTTTTTAATTTGTATCAATGGTAATTCTGTCAGTTTCAATTTATGTGATGGTAGCAGGTTGTGGAGCAGTGGAAACAACATTCGTCTTCTTGTTAACCATTGAGTACACGGTATCTTGGCAGCCAGGTGTTCCAGACATATTCAAGTGTCAAAAGATTTCCAGGAAGCAGCAAACTCCAATCCTGGTTTATTTTCCCATTATTTTTTCCTTAGTGAAAATACTGGGACTAATTCCTGTGTGTAAATGCTCCCCCACATTAGAACAAGGGGTTGCACAGCCTAGCCCCACATTGCTTGCTGCCACATTGAATTGCAAACTCATCATGAGTTTAATGCGCATACTTCCCGTTCAGTGCTTGCTCTGTCTTAGGGCTTGGCTACAATGGTGATTTGCAGCGCTGGTGGTGGCTTTACAGTGCTGCAACTGAATCACCGTCCACACTTGCAAGGCACATACAGCGCTGTATTTTCCTGGCTACAGCGCTGGTTGTACTCTACCTCGACAAGAGGAATAACGACTATAGCGCTGCTAATGCAGCGCTGCCCGGCCAGTGTGGCCACCAAAAGTGCGGTTATTAGCCTCAAGAAGTATTCGGAGGTATCCCAGAATGCCTGTTCTAGCCACTCTGCTCATCAGTTCGACCTCTACTGCCCTGGCCTCAGGTGACCAACCGTCAGAACCACCCTTTAAATGCCTCAGGAATTTTAAAAATCCCCTTCCTGTTTGCTCAGCCAGGTGTGGAGTGCAATCAGTGAATCTTTCCAGGTGACCATGCCGCCATGTGACAAATGAGTCCCAGCATGGAGCAATAGCGAGTTGCTGGACCTCATCAGTTTTGGGGGGGAGGAAGCTGTGCAGTCCCAGCTGCGCTTCAGCCGTAGGAATTACGAGACCTATAGGGCAGATAACAAGGGCCATGATGGAAAGGGGCCATGACCGGGACGCACTGCAGTGCAGGGTTAAAGTAAAGGAGCTGTGGAATGCCTACTGCAAAGCCTGCGAGGGGAACCGCTGCTCCAGTGCTGCCCCCACGACCTGCTGTTTTTACAAAGACCTGGACGCGATACTTGGGGGTGACCCCACCTCCACTCCGAGGACCACCATGGACACTTCAGAGCGGGGGGAGGAGGAGGAGGAGGAGGAAAGCGAGAGTGAGGGTACTGGGGTGGGGGAGAGACACCCTGGAGTCCCTGGAGCCATGCAGCCAGGAGCTCTTCTCAAGCCAGGAGGAAGGTAGCCAGTCACGGCACCCGGTGCTTGGTGGAGGACAAACAGAGGAAGGGGTACCCGGTAAGTGGCTTTTATTTTCAGGATGGAAATTTTTCGGGAGAGGAGGGAGGGTTAGGGCTGCATTTATGCATGCCTTGATGTGGAACAACGCATTGATGTCGTCTATCACGTAGCGGTAATCGGCCTCGGTAATCTCTTCAAAAATTTCAGCCAGAGCATGAGCAATGCACTTGCACAGGTTTATTGAGAACCACCGTGGTCCTTGTCCCAGTCAGGCTAACGTGGCAACGCCACTGTGCCGCGAGGGGTGGGGGGACCATTGCAAGACAAAGGCAAGCTGCATAGGAGCCAGGGGAGAATCCGCATTGCAGTAGAAGACCCTCCCGTGCTTCCCAGGTGCCCCACAGCAGCGAGATATCTTCCAGGATAAAATCCTGTGGAAAATGCTGGGATCGGTTCAGTGTAGGTGCCCACTGCAGCTGTTTGCTTTCCCCAGTGCAAAGAAACCCCAGTATAGCCCTGGACCAATCATTCCCCCTTACTCACCATTTCAGGGCTCCCGTGGGTTATGTGCACTCTCTTTGGGATGGGAAAATTATGCTATTGTGAAGACTGTTAATGTGCCCTCCTTAACTGCTGGGGAAAAACTCTGTCTGGTATAAACAATGCTGCCTCTGTTAAGTGTTGCATTTTGCCTTTACAGATGCAACCTTGAGATCTCAGCTGTCCGTGTTATCACTGGCTGAGAGACTACAAAACCTCTGGAAGAAGCCGCGAAAAAGCAAAGAAGACATGCTGCAAGAAGTGATGCAGCAATCTCTCACAGAGAATCAAAAAGCGCAGGACTGGAGGGAAAGGGAAAGCAGGATCCGCAAGAAAAACACAGCGCACAGGAAGAAAAGCATGAAGTGGCTGCTAAGCATCCTGGAGCGCCAAGCGGACTCTATCCAAGTGCTTCTAGACATGCAGGCGGAGCACTACCACGCCCGCCCCCGTGCCCTTGTCTCAAAAGCTCTTTCCCTTCTGCCCCTATGTCAGCTCAAAACCCCCTTCCCCAGCATCCAGGTTCTTACCACCACCAGCTGCCTCCAATACCTGTACGTTCACCAACCAGCCGTGAGAACTACGACCCTTAACCTCTGCACTCAACCCCCATCACCATGCAGTATAGACATCCTGAAGTACAGCAGTCATTTCACAGCACTCCAGACAGGGCATATTCAAACCTGTGACTGTACAGTTCCCCACCCTACCCCTTTGCCCTTTCAGATTCCCAAAAAGTTGTGTGTCTGTCAATAAAGTAATTTTCTTTTCAATAAATGAATTCTTGGCTTTGAAAACAGTCTTTATTATTGAAGAAAGTTAAAGATACCTTAGCCCAGGAAAGAAACAGGCACTGCAAATCAGCTTAGGAAACACAGATTCCTACTAACATTGTAACCACTGCACTTCACTCCCGTGCAAGGCACCAAACATTACTGTTGGTTTTCAGCCTCAAATTCCTCCCTCAAGGCATCCCTAATCCTTGCAGCCCTGTGCTGGGCCTCTCTAGTAGCCCTGCTCTCTGGCTGTGCAAATTCAGCCTCCAGGTGTTGAACTTCGGAGGTCCATGCCTGACTGAATCTTTCACCCTTCCCTTCACAAATATTACGGAGGGTACAGCAGGGGATGCTGTATGGAGGATATAACCGCAGGGATGCTGCTTTCCCCCGTGTCCAGCTTCCCATACAGCGATTGCCAGCGCCCCTTTAAACGGCCAAAAGTACACTCCACAGTCATTCGGCACCGGCTCAGCCTCTAGTTGAACCGTTCCTTGCTGTGGTCAAGGCTCCCTGTGTACGTTTTTATGAGCCACGGCATTAACAGGTAAGCGCGGTCTCCAAGGATCACAATGGGCATTTCGACATTCCCTAATGTGATTTTCCGGTCTGGGAAAAAAGTCCCGGCCTGCAGCTTCCTGAAGAAGCCAGTGTTCCAAAAGATGCATGCGTCATGCACCTTTCCAGAACAGCCTGTGTTAAAGTCAATGAAACGCCCACAGTGATCCACAAGCGCCATAGAGAAATACCCTTTCCAGTTAATGTACTCGGATGTTAGGTGGGGTGGTGCCAGAATAGGAATATGGGTCCCATCTATTGCCCCTCCACAGTTATGGAAATCCATTTGTGCAAAGCCATCCACAACGTCCTGCACGTTCCCCGGAGTCATGGTTCTTCTTGGCAGGATGCGAGTAATGGCCCTGCAAACTTTCATCAACACGATTCCAACGGTTGACTTTCCCACTCCAAACTGGTTCGCGACCAATCGGTAGCTGTCTGGAGTTGCCAGCTTCCAGATTGCAATAGCCACCCGCTTCTCCACTGGCAGGGCAACTCTCAATCTCGTGTCCTTGCACCGTAGGGTGGAGGTGAGCTCCTCACACAGTCTCATGAAAGTGGCTTTTCTCATCCGAAAGTTCTGCAGCCACTGCTCGTCATCCCAGACTTCCATGACGATGTGATCCCACCACTCAATGCTTGTTTCCCAAGCCCAAAAGCATCGTTCCACGGTGCTGAGCATGTCTGTGAATGCCACAAGCAATTTCGTGTTGTACTCATTACGCGACTTGCTATCATCGTCAGACTCCTCACTGTCACTTTGGATCTTAAGGAATAGCTCAACTGCCAAATGTGATGTGCTGGTGAGACTAGTCAGCAGATTCCTCAGCAGTTCGGGCTCCATTTTCCACAGACCGAAACGGAACACAGAATCGCGCTGCACAGAAACCGTTGAAAGATGCAAGATGGCGCCAAACATGGACAGAAAAACAGGGATTGCTGGGATGTGAAGCGATGCATCAAGGGGTGTTGGGACAGGAAGCAGAATGACCTGCACTCTCCGCCCCCTTCCCACAACCCACGGCGCCAGAATGGGAAGAGGTGCTCTGTGGGATAGCTGCCCATAATGCACCACTTCCAACACCGCTGCAAATGCTGCAAATGTGGCCACACTGCAGCACTTTTCCTACACAGCTGTATGAAGACAGCTTTAACTCCCAGCGCTGTACAGCTGCAAGTGTAGCCAAACCCTTAGGACTTGTCCACAAAGGTTCTTGCACTATTGTAGCTGCACTAGTGAAAAGCCCTAGCGGAGAGCAGCTGAAAAGATGTCAAAAGTGACTTGTACTGAAACTGGAGTAAGTGGCACCGATGCATCTAACATATGGTCTTCCAAAAACCCAATGTGGAAAAGACATCACTTACCAGCTCCCTTCCCGTCACATGCCTCTTTACTAAAAACTCTGTAGACGCTTTAGGCCTTACAGTCACCCCTCTGCACTAGTAATGCCGGGTCTCATGTCATTTGTGTATATGGTGTACACACACACACACACCCCCTTACTCCCTGCTTGTTGAGTCTGAAGCTCTTTTTATAAAAACAACCTTCCCTGGATTAGCAGTGGCAAAGGTTTGCCCCTTCATTGCTCATGCATCTGGCTCCTGGAAGCCTTTAGTTGCTTAATGGATTCATTGAAGAGATAATACGAGGTGATTGTATGTCAGGATGTTAAAACAGTGATAAGACATTGCACTAGAACAGCATTATCTCCACTAACTGCTTTATAATGGTCAGGGAATGTCAATGGAAGTACATATGATAGTCCCATAAACACCAAATGAATTCATAGTGACTCGGTTAAGTCATTTAAAGTGTTGCCAAGACAAGAGGTAGCACTTCATCTTTGTGGTGCATATTTGTCTAGCATGGCAAAGGGAGATGTGCAGATAAGGTCTGTCTGTAGAGTCACACACACACACACACACCCCTTCTCTACAATATTTTGGGAATCTACACGGAAGTGTTAGGAAAACTGTCACTTGTGTAACTTCTTTGCAACCAGAGTGTGATTTTTTTTTTACAGTGTTATTAATCATAGACTGGAATGGAACCAGGTTGGTAAAAACATGGGCTCCTGTAAGAGCACTCAGCAAAGGTTTGCTTGGGAGACTCATAGGAAAAGTACATTTGAAACATTTATTTATCTGTCTAGGTTTTTTAATGTTCCTCATCACCACAATATCTGAGCACCTCATTCCATAACATATGTTTACAACAGACTGTGAGATAGGGAAGTATTGCTGTCACCATATTACAGAGGAGGAAACTGAGGCACAGACTAAGGGCCACATTTTCCAAAGGGATCAGCGCCTAACATGAACAAAATGTGCTGAGCACTGTTATTATTATGGTAGTATGTAGGCACCTCAATCATGGACCAGAAACTCATTGTGACAGGTGTATACAAACAGAACAAAAAGTTGGTCCCAACCCCATATTGTTTACAGTATAAGAGTACAAGACAAGAAACAACGGGGGATACAACACAGAGACACGAGCAGCACAAGGGAATGTTGAGACAATATTGGTCAGCATGAAAAGCGGTTCTCTACAGTACATCAGCTGCCTAACCATGGCTGAGTTTTTGATAAGTGTAATAGCAGAGGAGAGTTTTAAGCAGGGATTTGAAGGTGCCAGTGAAGAGGCCCTGTGAATGTTTGTGGAGAGCTCCTGCTATGTGAGGAGCAGCATGATATAGAGCACAAAATATTCTTTTGGAAATTGACTTAAATGACTTGCCAGGAAATCTGTGGCAAAGCCAAGAGTGGAACCAAAATCTCATGAAATCCCATTCCAAGTGCCTTAACCACACGATCAACCTCAAAAGTTGAGATAAGATGAGAAGAACAATCTTAGGATGGGGGTTCATGTTTGGTACAGACCCCAACATTTGACCAATCCACCCCCTATTCCATGAAGAACAGAACCTCATTTTCTGATCAGATGTCTCAAATGCTTCCCAATCAGAAGAACTAGGATATTTTTTTCCAAACCATTCACAGTACATCTTGTAATGCCTGGTATCCTTACCTAAGCTCTTTCTGACCAGAGTCCTTGCAGGCTACTGGAACTCTTGTTTATCTGGAGAGTAGTGAAGGCAGTACAGTGGGAGGGGTGGGGGTGTGTGTGGATGGAAGGGAGGGAGGGGAATTAGGCTAATGGAATCTTGAGGGCCTATTAGGAAATAATTGATCAGAAAAGTTCTTCGGGGATTTTTTGTTTCTCTGATTTGTGGTGGGTTTGTTTCCCTTGCCTTCTTCCCAACAGGTTCAGAAACCTTCTCAGTGATGCACCACTCACTCACTCACTCATGCCCGTCACCCCAATCGGGGTATGGGCCGCCAACCACAGATCTCCAGAGTCCTCTATCCTGGGCCATTCGCTCTAGCTGGTTCCAGGTATAGCCCATTTTTTTGCTATCAGCCTGAAGGTCACGTCGCCAGGTGTTTCTTGGACGGTCTCTTTTCCGCTTGCCTTGGGGATTCCACCGCAGTGCCTGTCTGGTGATGTTAGTTGGCACCAGCTTTGCAGCAAATCTCATCATGCTGATTATGTTCTGTGATGCAACTTAATGCAGCATGATGGTTCCAGCCTCAGAGCATGGCACATTTCCAGAAGCGGGAAGGCGGGGTCGGTGTTGGGTGAGAATGGCATTGCAGGGAGTTTGTAGGGTAACTTCAGCTCCATTACAGCTCTCTTTGCTCCCTAGGCAGATGCATATTTTTGGCTCAGTTTGTGTAAAGTGTGTGTCCAGTATTTGGGTTGCACTCTCTGTCAGCAAGTGAGCAGGAATAGGTGCTATATGTACAGTTATAGGAGCAGAGCACACAGGCTATGATGCAAAGTCACACAATAAATTCACATGCACTCCCAGAAACAGATTTTGTGTATGTCTGTCTCTCACTCACACAAGTCGTACCTACACTAGATAAAAATGAAAAGGTATGTTGAAAAAAGCCCAATGTAGACTAGGCAAAAGTAGCTTTGACAAGGGCTAGCTGGTTGAAGTAAATCCTAGGGGTCAGCAAAGGGTTTAACTCAGGGGTCGGCAACCTACGGCGTGTGTACCAAAGATGGCACGCGAGCCTATTTTTGATGGCATGTGGGGCAGGCTGAGCTGCTCAGCCTGCCATCGCTCTGGGGTTTCCACCACCAGCTCCTGCCAGCCGGGCTCCCACTGTGGGTCCCACGCAGCACCCGCTGCTGGCCTGGGTGAAGGAACCCCAGGCTGGCAGTGGGCTGAGACCCCACCTGGCAGGAGCCGGCGTCTGAAAGCCCAGAGGAGGGCTGGCGGAGACACTCAGCCCACCCCTGAAATCCCAGAGCTGAGCGGGCTGACCCACTCAGCACGCTGCCACTCTGGGGTTCCGGCTGCTGGCCCCTTACCAGTCGGGGTCCTCGCCGCAGCCCCACTCACCTTGCTTCCAGCGCAGGCCCTCTGCCAGACAGGGTCCAGGCTTCAGGCCTTGCTCAGCCCTACCAGCCGCCAGCTCCACTCACCTCAGCTGCTGATCTGGGGTTCCAGCCCCTGACCTCCTGCCAGCCGGTTATCAACTTATAACTCAGAAGCCTGTGTGCAGCTTAAAGTATCTAAATAGGTGCCATCAGACATTGGAAAACTCAACAAGGAAAAGCAAGGGCAAGGATCACACTAAATTAATAAGATCTGCATTTTAATTTAATTCTAAATAAAGCTTCTGAAACATTTTGAAAACCTGTTTACTTTACATATAACAGTAGTTTGGTTATATATTATTGACTTATAGAGAGAACTTCTAAAAATGTTAAAATGTATTACCAGCACGCAAAGCCTTAAATTAGAGTGTATACATGAAGACATAGCACACCACTGCTGAAAGGTTGCCGACCCCGGGTTTAACTTGACCAGCTAACATGTTAAAACTACAACTTACCTTGGCTATACAAGGATTTTAACACTGGTTAGCCTAAATGTGTTAAACGCACATCTTTCTTCCCAGTGAAGACAACACCACAGACAGGCAGACACACTCCTTCTCTCACACACATACACTATCTCTCAAGTACACCCGCATAAAGAACTGTGTATTGTTTTGCCAGCCATTCAAAAATCTGTCCTATTCAATGTAGTTCACAAGATAAGGCATTTGGCTTACAGACCTCCCAAGGAGCATAAACCAGAACAAATCCTTCTTATAACTAAATATAGCTTTTGCCCTTTCCCACTTTCACCAGCCCACTCCAGTGCAGCAAACTGATCACAACAACAATAGCACGGACAAGAGAAACTTTATGAAGTCAGAATGTGGAGTTATTGATCAGAAAGGGGGTGGGGAAAAAACCTCACAGAAGCGGGGAGGATGGAAGGGCATTTCTGCCAGTCAAAACTCCCAGGAGAATCCTGGGATGCAGACTGTAGATTTTTTCCTTGGGCCTCAATTTAACTAACAGGGAATAAAAGGCAGGTGGAGACTTAACCATCTATTGAGTGTTTGACATTTACAAGAAATGTTCTGTTGCCATTATTTAAACTGCAGGTTCTCTGAATAGATTGTACTATAAGGACATAGTGGGGCAGGATTGTAACTTTTAAATCCAGCCCAAGTAAGGGGCTGTGCCCCAGCAGTAGGGCGGGAACTGGACTGGGATTCAGAGTCTAATTTGGTTTCTGTCCCCCCTAGCGTGCCACTTGTCCAGGTTTTCCCAAGTTCCCTTTTTTGGAGATAGCTGTCTCAGGAAACCTGAAAGGGGAATCAGTATGCACTGCTGGATCATCCCAGTTTTTGTACTTCAGGGGTGACAACCCTAATGTCCTCCTTGCTCCAGTGTGAATGTATCACTGAGAGCAAAAAGGATGGTTCATGTTCCTTCCCACTCTGTACCTGCTCCAGTGCACTGACCAGCCTGTTAATAGGGCAGAGCTAAGGCCAGTTCCTACCCCTTCCTATCCCCTATGTACCTAGCACCACAGGAAGGGGAGTAGCAGCCCAGTGGCTGTTGTCATCTTCCCTGCAAAGACTCCAGCAATGTGAGTAGCCCATGTAGGTGAGGAAGGATTTACTTATACCCCATTATCCCCTGCGTGGGTGTGGTATGGTGCTCAGAACTGAGCCCTTGAAGAGCGGATAACCCACTATTTGTGGCTGGAGAATGTGGCATCCAAATATGACCGGCTTCAGAAACTCTGGGATGTAAAAGGGTTAAAATGCTCTTACTAAGCAAGAGGTCATCAGGGGTCATCCCTGCACTGCCAACTGTGCTATGAAGGTGGAGGAAAGATCCAGCTTAGTATGACTCTGCGTTGAAAGTGCTAAAGTTGGAGACACTCGTCTCCCTGACTAGGGGACTATGTCTGCCAGACAGTGTGGATTTCACCCTAAATAAAGCCAGTCCCTCTAGCACCCCACCCGTAGGCCATGGCTCCAGGAGATCCGTGCTTTGGTGCTAGTACACTGCCGTCATTTCAGCTTCTGGGCTACCATGAATAGCATGTACACTTTGGAAAATCTGGCCACTGGTGCCTAAGAGCTCTGCGGATTGGGTGCATGTTGGGTGCTGAACCCTTTAGAACATCAACGTATCCACACGTTAGTGGAAGCTGCTGCGTGCTGAGCGCTTCTGAACATCTGGCCCCACTCCATCACATCTTCAGATGCTTATTCCTTTACTGTGGTGGACCTGAGGGTGTGGAAATCACTCCCCGTCTGCACCTGTCTCAGTTCATCACACCCCACTTGGAAAGAAGATTGAAATATTTCTTCTGCACTGGTGGTGGTAACACAATATTGTTACTCATCTTGCATTGCCTGCCTCATTTCATAGCTCCATTTCTCCCTTCATTCTTCTTCAGGCACCCATACACCACCATCGTTTCATGTGTCTTGGTAAATTTGGCCCTAAGTGAGACTGAGCCACTGGTGCTAGTCACTAGCACCAACTCTGGCAGTTGTGGACTTGCAACAGGACTGTCTTTTGACTGACAACAAGCAAATAGCTGTCAGTTATATGTGAGTAATGGTCCAGAAGGGATTTACTCCACTTAAATTAAATGAGAGATTTTCTGCAGTGGTGCGAGTGTCTCCAAACAGACCAAAGAAGCTAATAGATTTTGTGATCACTTCTACTACACAGCAAACAATCACGGGTCACAAAACTATAAATCAGAAGTTAATGGATTTTCAACTACATACTTCGGCCCTCTGTGCATTTTTTAATTTGCTTTTAATTTGTATTGATCTTCCCCCTTCTGCTTCAATCTTTCTTGTGTCAGCAGGTTAGAAAGTGTTTTGAAGAGAGAATATTCCTATTGAACTGCAGGGAAATCAAAACCAAACATGCATCATAGACACTCATGCCTTACAAAAAATGATCAGGTCTGCATGGCTGGAGCAGCAAGAGCTCATCTGACCGACCATACTAGTTAAGGGTTGTGAAAGTGGGAATCTGTGTCATGCCAGTTGAAAAATTCATATCTTGGGCAACCCACCACAGCATAGTGGGCAAGTTGCATGGCCTATGTACCACTTAAGTCCTTTGCACGGGGGTGTATTTCATCCAGCCAGAGCAAGCATTTTTGAAGAAACAGGAATAAAAAATAACTTCTTCATTTAAAAATTAAAGTCATTCTCAATCTGGCACCTTTCACGAGACCTTAACATTCACTATTTTTGCTTTGGCTTGTTTGCACCACTTTCTTATTCGTTGCTCTTGATCATGTTTGTTCATGATCATCATGTGGCTGGTGTGAATGCTGTGAGCAGTGGGTTTCAGGCCTCTGTCTGAGATTCATTTAATGAAGGCACAAACAGTGTTCCATTATTAAACAAAATTTGTCTTGGCAGTAGTATTAGGGTTGATCACCCAGGGAAAGAACTAAGCCTATTCAAGTCAATGGGCATCCTTCCCTTGACTTCATGGGGCAATGGATCAGATCTTTTATCAAGGAAGATTAACAGTATCAAATGAGTATGTGTGTTTAACTATTTCTGCTATATTAGCGCCTAGAGGCCCTAACTGATCTCAGGGAGCCATTGGACAGTGGGCCATATTAACACACAGTCAGAGCAGACAGGCAGGGTGGTCCAGTAGTTAGGGCACTAATCTAGGTTTTTAGAAACTTGGGTTCAATTCCCTGCTCTGCCACAGACTTCCTGTGTGACCTTAGCTTCTCTGTGCCTCAGTTCTCCTATCTGTAAAATGCAGATAATACCACTGCCCTTCCTCACAGGGATGTTGTGAGGCTAACATTTAAAAACTGTAATGTGCTCACATACTATGGTAATGGGAGTACATATATGATAGACATGCTCTGCTACAAGGAGCTCATGATCTAAATATCCAAGATGGACAAGAAGGTATTATTATTCCCATTTTACAGGTGGGGAA
The DNA here is from genome assembly GCF_025201925.1 of Gopherus flavomarginatus. Lineage (NCBI taxonomy): Eukaryota > Metazoa > Chordata > Testudines > Testudinidae > Gopherus > Gopherus flavomarginatus. The sequence continues at coordinate 12,038,299 of NC_066621.1, read as the reverse complement.
TTGAGCCATAGCGAGATCACAGGGACTCGCCCAAGGTCACACAGGGAGTCTGTGGCAGAGCTAGAGATTGAACCCAGATCTCCTAGCTCCCATTCCTAAATACAAGTTCACCTTCTTTCAACAACCCTCAGTAAGTAAATCCTGGACAATGAATAACTGATCGACTACCCACTATAAACAGTACATATTCAGAGGAAGTAACAGTCAAGCAATTGTGAACGAGTAAATTAATGAACATTTACAAATGGAAGAAAAGTGCTAAATTCTTCAGATAAACTGTACACAACAAATCATTGGACCAGCTCTGGTGATCGGCTTATGGCCTGAAGTATGAAGATTAACAGTCCTGTGTAATGTTTCTCCTAGCTGATGTAACTGCAGAGGCTACTGATATTCATATGAAAGCATAATCCTCTAATCTAAGCCTTTTTTTTTTGGCTTGTGGTAAAGCTTTGCAGCGTGTGCTCAAAATTTTTGAGCAATAGAATTATTGATAAATTACTATGGAGAAGAGACGCTCGGAACACATAATGCCAGGCTTTGGCTTTCTTAATGAGATTTCTCTTCCCAGTAAGAATTTCCAGGATTATTTCAGGGATTTTATTCCATCTGTATTTTCCAAATACCTCCAGAGTTTCATAGAAGAATGATGCATTTTCCACTATAGCTTTTAGAAATCTCTATCACCTTTTAGAAAATGCATTATGCAAATCACTGTCCACCACCACAAATGATGAAAATTCATTGCTTTTTTTCATTAGGTGTTGTTATTGGGATATTGTCTATCTCATATTACAATTTCCCATTGTAAGAGAAAAAAGCAACAAATCAGAGGTGTGTGCATGCACAAATGTGTACGTGGGCATGTATGCATGCACGCACACACCCAGAGTGAATATTTAGTAGTCCTGAGTATGGGAAGAAGGAGTCAAGGCAACAGCTGGGAATTAGGTTGCAAAGGTCCATCAGATGGAATAGAGTGTGCAAATGAATAAAGAATGGAGTAGAGAGGGTGGGAAAACATTTAATATAGTGTAGAATAAGAGATTTCTGAATAACATGACTCATAAGCTCACAGAACCCTGCAGAAGTCACTTCTTCATTACACCACCCTTATCCTCACTTCCTAATTCATATACTCACTTTTATCACCCTGTACCCACAAAACAGGTATAAGCAGACAAATAGCACTGCAGGCTTCCCCCACGCTGCCTCCTGCCATTGCTTCTCAGAACTAGCAGGGAAATACCACAATCAGTTGTGAGAACATGGTCCACTCACCATGCCTATTTATATGCTGCCTGGGACTGCTCTGCTGAGACTGCCTACAAAGGAGCCAGTTAATGTTAATTATGGTGGCAGCATAGTCTAGTGGGCAGGGTGTGGGACTAAATGTAAAGGGACCTCAGAGTATTTCTCGGTCTGCCTCCGACCTTCTGTGTAACCCTGAGCAAATCACTCCCCCTCCCATCCCTCGGTTCCCCTCCCACCCTTAGATTGTCTGGTCTGTTTATTCGGTAAACACTTTGAGACAGGGACCATCTCTTACTATGGGTTTGGTACAGTGCTTAGCAGAATGGGCCTCCAATCACAGTTGGGACCTTTGGCATGACCACAATCAAAATAATCATTCTGGGGGTGATGCCACTAGGAACCAGACAAACTCACTATATTATATTTCAGTTAGACCAATGAATAAACATCACATGGTAACAGCTTTCAAGAACCAATTTTAAAACAATGCCCTAGAGGAGAAAGACTTTGTATCCCATTACCAGTCCCCTGAGCCAGCCAGGTCCCCCACTAGTTTTTATCTCAAATTAATAGCACAGTCATGAGCAATTTCTTTGGGTGAATAGATTTCTGACTCTAAGCTGCTATGGATTTTTCAGAAATTATCTTTTCACTTGATGATTTGGAATTATTTAGATGACAACCCATGTTAAAGAAACCTGAATTTTTCAGGCTAAGGAATAAATTCTGCTCCAAGTTTCAATAGTCTAAATCTGGAGTAAATGTATTGACTTCAATCAGATCACTACAGAGCAGAATGTTGCCACTTGTCTTAAAAAAAAAGTCACTTTTCTTGTTGAATATTCCATCTTCTTTATAGCCCTAAACACACATTTCTACACCAATAGGTTTTTGACTTGTGTGGTCAGAAGAGGCTGTTCTGTATTGTATTCTCTCAGATACTTTTTACACATACTGAATCTTTTGCAGATACCAGCTAAATTTTTTAAACTATTTCTTTCTTTCTTTCTTTCTTTCCATATTGTGCTTTTAAGTTTACTTCTATTAACATGTGGTTATGGGCAGGAAGACAACTCCACTAGTTTTGGGAGTTCTTCTCCCTCAGTGACTTCCTTAGCAAATATGGTCCATAAGGCAAAATGAGAGCATGTGTCTTTAAATGCTGGAGACAGTCCCGGAGAGTGAAATTCTTTATTAATCCAGAGAAGAAATACAACAAGGGCATAGACAGTTCATTCAATTTCATACAGCAAATTCACTTATTTTCCCGTCTCTGGGTTTCTGTTCCTCAAAAATAGCCAACATTGCACTTCATATTCCACTCCCTCCTTTTGTTTTAGATGCTTTATTTGGGTGACTGCATGGTTCAAAAAGATTGGTAATGCAGATATACAGCCTCTCTCTTTCAGGTCACCAGTGCAAATCCTGCCTCGGTTGGCTGTAACTGGAAGTTATTACAATCTGATGGCTGCTCAGTTTCTTATATGAACAGAATATCCTGGTCTCATTCTAGTTCTACAATTGGCACTAAGTGGACCCCTTGTTGGCAGCTAAGAGGCTGAGGAACAGGGTCCCGAGTCAGAAAACCACTTTGGTACATGCTTTGCTTCAAGCATGCGCTCAAGTCTCATTGAGGACAGTAGGACTTAAGCACTTTAGACACATGCTTAAGTCCATCCATATTCAGGAAAGTACATAACCACGCGCTTATGTGTTAAGCTCAGCTTATGCTTTTCTGAATTGGGTCTGAATGAGCCGTTGATGCTGAACTAGCATTGTATCTCTGGAGATGATCCCCCCCAGATCCAGATCCAGGTACCTTGGCAGTGCAGTATTGCGTGGAAAGGATTTGTAGTGCCGGCTCTGCGGGTTAATAGAGGTCTTTCTTCTCCAGAAATGTCACTCTGGTATTTTTCTTCAGGACTGACACGATGTGCCTAGGTGGGTTTTCAGGACCAAGAACTGAATACAGAAGCTAATCTTATCTAACAGCATGATCCAATACTGCCTGAACTAAGGGACCCAGGTGTCTTAGCTCAAAGACAGCGCAGAATCATCAACCTCTTTATGGCCCAGCCATTAGAGAGGAACAGAGAGACACTGCAGAAGTGTGGGTTGTGCTATTCTTTCCCTTCTCAATGAAGGTTTTATTCTGTGTAAAACTAAACTCAACTCTAAAAATATTTCTTCATTCGGATGTACAGGGCCTACAACCCAGCCACATTCACATTACTGAAGGTCATTTAGTCACACTTCTATGTTATCCGTAAAAAATGCAGGTCTATCATTTTATACACACAGCTGATGTCTGTTCTTTAACAGGGGAATTGTTTTATTTCTTTGCTTTGCCTCCCCCACCCAACACACATGCACATTTAAAGGTTACAGAGCTACTTTATGCAGCCTGGCTAGTTAAAATGAAAATGTGTGCTGCTCTGATAACCTCCCTGGAAGGGCTTTAGTGGCTCCTACATCCCTCCGTTGATGGACTTATTAACCAGCACCAAGAAGGGCAAGCCTTTATCAACGCAGGTATCTTAAACACTCTTCCTTATCAAGCCTGAATGGAGCATGGGATAACAATCAGGGGCCCTGATAAATTAATTATAATCTGTAATTTAAAAAAATAAAACCAGAAAACACTGGGACAGTTTTACTGATGTTCAAGCCATCATGAACTTAACCAGATCCCTGTAAAGAGCAACTCTGCAAATTGCTTGTGTGTAACTAGTCCTCTATGTTGGTTGAACTTGAGGGATGCCAAATAAAGCTCTTGGTATTTAACTGCTGCTTGCCAAGCCATGTCTGTGACACAGTGCCATGCATTAGACCTGCATGCAGTATGTGATGGGGATCAGTGAGAAGGACTTAGCATTGAAGGTTAGGGAAAAGGAAACACGTAACAACAAATAGGTAATAAATGAAACATTCCAGAAAGGGACAGGGCATGGGAGGGCAGCAGGGGAAGAAATTATAAGGAGTAAGATAATTGATGAAGAATGGGGGTGGGGGGAAAAGTCTGGATTCAGAGCAGTGCTGTGGGAGTGTGTTGACACAGCTGAAACTGAGGTGCAAAAGAAAAAAAACTTCTGGTGCTGTGTCCTGGGACACTGTTTGAATTGACCTGAATGGCTGGAACATGCCTAACTTGAGGGTCATCATCAGCATGTAGCTGGACAGCACAGAGTATGGGAAACAGTTATGGCCTTGACCTACATCAGGCAAGCATATGGAGAACCACTGGCTTAAGGAAACACTGGATATGGAAAGCCATTAAGTTACTCCTGGGGGAATTCTGTGCCAAAAAATTAAAAGTTTGGCACACGTTTTAAAATTCTGCATATTTTATTTGTCAAATAACAGAATATAATCACACCAGTTTCAATTATTTTTGATCATTTATTTCAAACTACGTGTCAGCAAGTATGCGTGTAACAATACAGACAACAAAAAAGATTCAGGAAATGTTTTTTGTCAAATAGATTCCTTATTAGGCATATTAATATAGATGTCTGAGTAATAATTAATTTAAGCTACAATATAGAACCGTATTTCCCGCACCCCTCAGAAGCAGTACAAAGGCTTGGGAGAGTCAGGGGTAATGGAGGAGCTGACAGAAAGGGAAGTAAATTGCTGGGAAGGAGCCTGGGTGTGAACTTGGAAGGTTGGTGGGTATGGGTGAGAAAAGTATGGAACAGGTTTTTTTGTGGAGTGAGGAGGGATTGTTAGGATGCGTCCCCCATGCAGACGCTGGTGATCCCCAGCCTCTCCCAATCAGTCAGGCACATCTGCCACTGTTCCCATGTGTTCCTGCACTCCTACGTATCCTTGCACCCCCTGTTCATGTGTTCCTCCATCCCCATTCAGACACCCACTTCTCCCATCCTCATGTAGCCCTGTACCCGTCCTCCATTGTGCCTATGTACCCTCTTCCCCATCACCATGTGGCCCTGCACCTCCCTCCCCCCTGTGGCCCTTTGCCTCCACTCTCATTCAGCTCCTGCCCCAGTCTGTCCTCCCTCACTAGCCCTTATGAGTCCCTGCTTGACCTCCCCAGCACCCTACACTGTCGGTCTGCCCATAGCACCTATCTCCTGACCGGGCCCACTGCAAAGAGGGCAGGCCTCTCTCTCTTCCCTTGCAGGCCGGGAGCAGCAGCTTGGGTCTATCACCACAGTGCCCTCTGGTGGGAAAAGGCAGAACTGCAGCAACATTTTGGCAGAAGCTTTTTCTGCACAAAAATTTAAAATATGCGGGGCTCATTAATTATGCACGTTCACAGTAGTGCAGAATTCCCCCAGGAGTAATGAAGTGGCCCCTGATGAACAGAATGCTGCCACACAGCCACCTCTGAACACATGGAAAGTGATCTAAGACCCCCAGCTTTGCTTTAAGGATTAGAGGAGATCTAACTCCACCACCACTGACTTGCTTTGAATCTTAGGCAAGTCAATTAGGCCCTGAGTTGCAGCAATGTTGAATGATCTCACTCCAGTGGAAGTCAGTAAGAGCAACAGGTTCTCAGGATCTCTGTAAAATAGGGCCTATAATGTCTCTGAACCTCAGTTTCCTCATCATAAAATGGGGGACAACAAGAGTTATAGGAAGAGATTTTCAAAAGTGTCTGAGGCTAAGCCTCCCAGCTCAAGTGGACAGACTCAAGCTAGCAGTGTGGCTGTTGCTGTTTGGGTGTCAGCTCAGGCTGTCAAGCCTATCTGGCCCTCTGGGTCTGAGCTAGCCAACCCGAGTTTCTGCTAGAGCTACAAAATCTGCATTGCTAATTTTAGCACGCTAATTTGAGCCTTGGCTCCCTGGACTGGGAGAGTCACTTCCACCAGCAGTGTAGACGTAGCCTAAGTTACTTAGGTGCTTTTGAAAATCCCACACATTTTTCTTATAATATGAATGATTTTGTATGAGAGTAAATAAACACAAACATATATAACCAATACAACAAACACTCATTAACCATGATGGGAGTTCCACGCCCAACAGTAAAATCAGCCCTTGTATCACTCATTTCTGGCTTAGGCTCTGGCTTTTGTGAAAACAAGAACGAAATTATTTCTTTTCTTTTACTGTTCCATAAATCAAATATTGCTTTGAGGACTGAACTGATATTCTGAGAATTAAATATGGAATTTGGTCTGGCAACTTGCTACATGCACAAAAGTTGTCTACTGTGATCTGAAAGGGTTGAGAAATAGGAAATCTGGAAATATCAAGGTTCCTGAAACACAAGCAGGAATAGAACATCATTTATAGTACCATTGCAGAGTTAGGCTTTGTGAAGCAAGAAATGTAGCTGTGTTTGCTGGGTAATGCTTCACTTTTAAATGCAGATAGTGTGGCTATCAAAGCATGTTATTTTGGTTTGGTTTGAGGGATTTTTTTTGTTTGCTTGTTGGTTTTGCCCCACATCTTAAAAGGTGTCAATCCAGCCAAAGGATCAAATGCCAAAACAAAAAACAAACAAACCCTGCAACTATTTGTTTAAAACACAGGTTGGCAAACAATAAAAGCAGATAAAGCTGCTCACTTAAATATAGCTGATCTGATTTACATCTGGCCTGACAGTCTGTAACCCATGTTACAGGCAGCTGTGCTCTCCAAAATGGCCAAGTTATAGCCACTTGAAAAGCGGGGTTTGTGAAAACACTGACAGACCTTTAACATGAGCTGTGTGAGCATTAAGTGCCTGCATAAACAATATTGTATTGATTAGAATAGGTTGAAACTTGGATTATTTATAAGAGACTTTTTCTTAGCATTTATTGATGTGTCCAATGCTCAGAGGAAATGGTGGGAGAACCGGCAAATATAATAAATGGGTCAGAGGAGATGTTGAGCTATTCCTACTAAATAGCCCTGCAGAAGTTATTGTGAGTGTAATGGGTGAGCCACAAAAAATACCCAAAAGTTGTCTGGAACACTGATTTAGGTCAGCCTGGAAATCTCACATGGTTAGGCTCTCACATGAGAGTACCAGTGCATTCACATTTGGGCCAGTCTGGAATAGCACAAAAATAGTTTCTCGAATGGTATTTGTGGGTTAACAATTCTGGCTGCCCACAAGAAGCCTAAAGTCAGCAGAGACATATGTTTTCTTAAAAAAGAACAAAACATATAAAGGTATGATGGGGGCAGGCAGAGTGCTGTGATTGAGATTTATTACATTTGTCACAACAATCTCACCAATCCCTTGTGCTCCTCTCGCTTTTGTCTCATAACACGAGAACCAGGGCACATTCAATGAAGTGAAATGGTGGGAAATTCAAAACTGAAAAGAGGAAAAAATTTTCACATAGTATGTAATTAGACGGTGGAACTTATTGCCACAGAAAATCATTGAGGAATAGATTGAAAGAAAGATTGGACATTTATATGGATATCAAGGTTATGCAGTGTTATAATAATTAATCACCACAATTTTTTTTGGCAGGATATTAAACTTTGTGCTTCAAGGCTCAAGTGAATCTCTGATTATTAGAGAACAGGATGAGATTGGTGATGAGAAAATTATCCCATATTGATCTATTGCAAGATTTGGACACCTTCATCTAAGATGGACCTTGGGTCTGATCAAGTATGGCTGGCAATTCCTATTCACCTGTTGTCTCTCATCTTACGTTTACATTACAAGCTGTTTGGGACAGAGTCCATTCTTTTGCTATGTCTGTATACAGTGCATAGCCCAATTGGGGCCTCCAGGTGCTACCACAATTCGAAAAAGGTGGCGACAGCAGCAGCTGCCAGCATGTTTGTATGTGGGTGTCTTTTTAACTCAACAATCACACAGGAAACCATCTCAGTTTTGCCAAAGAGCTTGTGGATTCTGTAGCCTTGCTGGGAGAAAACTGCAGCTAGCTGAAAAGCGAGCTTCCCATTAGAGAGACCTTGTCAATGATTTTAACCCTCTGACCTGGAGTGAAGAGATGTAATTCGGTCACCATGGTAACTGGGTAGCAGACCTCTCCTGAGCAGAAACTGTCACTCACGTTAAATTGGGCTGAATCATCTGTCTTGGTTTGGTGATATGGACAAGACATGGATAACACAGTCCATGGAGGAATAAGCTATCCTTATACATGATAATGATGCGTGACAGCTTAAACTTTGGGTCACTCACAGTGCATGAATTGTCAAATAATGTGACAGCACAAGAAACTCTCAGCATCCTTGCACAAAGGCAGATGAAGTGACAATATCTCTGCTGATTTTTATTCTCCCTCTACCAGGAGCTCAGTAATGCAGGTGCTCTCTGACCATTTGTAGATGCTTTTGTGGGAGGAAATTTTCCACTGACTCCACCACCACACCAAACACGTGCCCCCAAAACAGAATATTAGCTGGGCAGGACTGAAAGCTCCATTCCCTGCCCCAATTCTCTTGTACCTTTGTGTTATCATTTATGCCAGTGCAAAGTGAGTGTGAAACTGCTCTGATTTGGTAGAGTTTTACACTTACTTTGCACTAGCATAAATCGCTTCATGAGTTACAGGGCAATGGTGAGACAGGCATTGTCTCTGCTTTTGAATGAAGGACACTTTGATTTGAGTTTAAGGCTTGTTAACAGGCAGAGTGGCACAGTTTTGACAGAAGAGGTGATTTCAAATGGATTTAACTTAAGTGGTGCAACTGGTAGGGGTGGGCACTTTTATTTTGAGTCATTGCAGGCTTATATTGATTTAATTTACATCTACTGGGAATAAAATGTTACTTTTTAATCAAAATAAGAGTGGCCACCCAGGGGTTTGCACCAGTTTAACTAAGATGATGGCAGAGAAGGGGGGAGAAAACTCATTTAAATGATAACTTTCCCAGGTAGGCAGGGCCTCAGCTTCCCAAGAACCTACATGTCTCCCCACTGGAAAATTTTGTAGCTGGAAAGATATTATGAGGCAATCTTTCCCATCCCCTTTCCAACAATGTATTGTTCTGTACGATCAAGTACTCTGTCCAGTCCAATTCTAAATATGTTTAGGCTAAGTCCCTGGCCTAGCTGAGTTGTGCTTGACATAGGGCACACTGGGTGGTGGTGGGGAAGGTAGTTCTGAGCTGATCACCAGCCTGATCACAGGGCTGAATTCTGAGAACCAAAGGACAACTCTTAACTACACTGGCTATAGCTGCTTTCTAGAGACTGGTCCATGGCTGATGATAGCCATGGAGCTTTGCACATTGGCTCTGCCCCTTGCCAACACACCAAGTGATCAGAAATGCCCCCGACACTGGGAAGGTGGTAGGAAGGTGATGGTGTAGAATTGGCTATGCTACCTGGGAATTTCCTACTACAACAGCTCTCCATCTAATCCGGTGCTAAGGGGGCAGAGCATGGGGCCCGAAACTCACCCCACGCTTTAAGGCATGAGGATACCGTTCCTTCTTTTGGGTAGGTGGGGGGGGACAAACTAATCTTCCAATTTCTCAATAGTAGGAATTTCTTGGCATTCAGCCTAAGTATCCTTAGATTTTCATCTCATTAATCCAAGTTATTCCTTATTTTATATACTTGTACTGTTTAGGGTTATACATCAAGACTCTCTCTCCCTCCTGTAGAATATCTAAAAAATCCCTCTCCCTGCTACCTCATGTATATGCCCTTCAAGTGGCATCAGCTTGTTAAATCTGCCACTTTCTATCTCCAGTACTTGTTAGCTCCTGCTAGAGAATGCTGTTACAAAACCCTTTGAATTATGCAGGAGTTGTTGTGTACCTTATTCTTCAGTTACTGAAGTACTCCTCTAAGGGCTGGTCCACACTGGGGGGGGGGGAAATCGATCTTAGATACGCAACTTCAGCTACGTGAATAACGTAGCTGAAGTCGAATATCTAAGATCAGATTACTCACCCGTCCACACGGCGCGGGATCGATGTTCGCGGCTCTCCGTGTCGATTCCGGAACTCCGTTGGGGTTGATGGAGTTCCGGAATCGATATAAGCGCGCTCGGGGATCGATATATCGCGTCTAGATTAGATGCGATATATCGATCCCCGAGCAATCGATTTTAACCCGCCGATACGGCGGGTAGTCTGGACGTGGCCTAAGAGACAAATTCTTAGGGCAACTTTCCCAGTACCATGCACCTTGAACTCTCCTTGTCTTGGAACAGTGCATGAATTAGTTAAGTATGAAGCCATTATCAGAGACTCTGTGGAGGGAGAAGGGCTATAGATAAAGCCAGTCAGAAAATGGATATGTCCCACAGAAAATTGCAATACAAATGAAAAATATATAGTTCTCAAATGTTTTCAGTAGAAATTTTGACTTTTCATCAGAAAACCTCTAAAAATATTTTTTTAAAAAAAGTTTTCAGCAACTCTAAATGATGGAAAACAGTTTTCCAACAACAAAAGTGAAGATGTTCAAGGAAAGCAATATTTTCTGAAAATATCTGTGTAACTGGAAACCCAATTTTCCATCGAAAAAAGGTTGAGCTCTCGCTGCAATGAATCAGTTTGCAAGTACAAGATGTACAGTGCACGCAGCCCCCCTCACTAGGGTGTAATGTGTCAGAACTGCTCGGGCATTCACCAACTTCCTGCATTCAGCAAACCATCATATTTAAAGGCACCGAGATCAGTGACCCAACGTGCTAGGTGCCCTACTTACACAGACATGTCCTGCCCAAGAGCTTACACTCTAAATCAACAAAGAATGGGGAAAAGAGAAGTATTGCCTACTTTACAGATGGGGAATGAAAGGCCAGAAAAATTAAGTGACTCGCCTAGCGTCACAGAAGGGTTTTGTGGCAGAGATGGGAACTGAACGCTGATCTTTTGTAACAGGCCCACAATCAAGTCCACTGCCCCCTATATCAGTGTTCAGGGCTCTATTCCTCTCACCTATGGTTGAGCCTTATAGGGAGAGTGCTATAAAAATCAATTGATAATGGTATGAACATGGTAACGACGAATCAAACTTCATCCCATTGTAGCACTAACATCATGTGATATCAGTCCTGAGGTCTACACCTGCGGTCCTTGCAATGTTTCATTCAGACTCTTTGGCATGCCTATCCTGTATGGGCTGCGGTGACTTGGGTAGCATCTTGAAATTGCAGGAGCAAAAGGTTTGCTTAATGATTTTTAATTAGTTTTAATTACTTAATTTTTTTTGAATGGTAGCATAGCTTTGCTGAATCCCTGCCCCTCTGATCACTCTGGGACTTCTGCCAACTTCCTCATTAGATATCAGCTCCCCTAACACTATTTGATAATGAACAGGTCTTTACAAGAAAGGGACAGAGGACAGATATTAAATACCTTTGGAGGAACCCCAGAGAGCTGGGAGTGGATTATGATGCAGTGTAGAGATAAAAATGATAGTTCAGAGGTTTGCTGCTTTATGAATAAGATATTTCTAAGTATGGAAATATCCTGTTTTTAACAGAACAAAGTTATGTGTCTGCCAGGACTTCCCACTTCTCTCTTCCATATATGGATGAGGTGAGCAGCTGAGATACCTGGGGCAGGTTACACACAAAAAAGTCCACATGGGAAAACTCTTCGGAATTTAGGAGAGGAAGATGTCCTCTCTATAGAATTTTAAACCAACCTATGGATTTTACAGCATTAAATTCTATAGGACTTCCAGAGTAATTTCTACTGGTTTATCCCCATTAAACTCCATAGGATTTATCCATGAAAGGAGTATGGACTGTCATTTAGGAGGAGGTAGCAGCACATATAGTTATAAGTGATGGGAGTGGTTTTTCTGAATATATTTTTTAGTACAAAACCTGTCCTGGCTCCTGATACAAACTGCCTCCATGTGGCTCTAAACTCACTCCAACTCATTTCATCCCCAGCCGCACTGGGCAAACTTCAAAGGAGTTGGTGTTTGGGTTGGCAATGGAAAGAAAACTACAATTCTGGATGCTCTACTGCAGCTTATCATCTGAAACCCCCTGTAGTCTCTAAAACTGGGCTGTAAATCACACAGGAATAGGTGCTCACTGGAGAGTTCTGCAACTGCCACAGTCCAGAAATACAATGCACACAAATCCTTGTGTGTCCTTATGCTTACGCTTCTGGTGCCAAAAGAAAACTGGATGCAGAAGGACGTGAAGGGTGGAAGAAGACACATCACATTTCAAAACCTTAAAACTAAACACAATGTTACATATGGTCACTTTTTCAGATCTCAAAGCACCTTCTGCCAAAAGAAGGATCAGTAAGAATCATTTCACCATTTAACAGGTGGGCAAATTGAAGCTCAAAGAGGCAATGATCTGCCCAAGGTCTCACAGCAAATTAATTTTCAGAGCTGGGATTAAAACCCAGGACTCAGGACTCCAAGTTAGAGCTGAGTGAATAATAGAATTTTTGACTCAGTGGTCAAACTGAAAAATGCGGACAAAAACTCAGTTAGTTTTGAACCAAAACTGAATTTCTTAGGTTCTTCTTGCTGTCACAAAAAAACTGGTAAACAATCTGGGTTGAATTAAATAACATTTTGAGGCAAAATACACTGCTACCTCGATATAACGCCACCCAATATAACACGAATTTGGATATAAACGTGTGCTCTGGAAAGCAGTGCTCTGGGGGGGGCGGGGGTGCTGCACACTCCGGTGGATCAAAGCAAGTTCAATATAACACGGTTTCGCCTATAACGCAGTAAGATTTTTTGGCTCCCAAGGATAGCATTATATCAAGGTAGAGGTGTAATATGTTTCTAAACAAAATAGTTTGTTTAGAAAATGTCAAAGTGAACCATTCAGTTTGTTTTTGAAATTTTTTTTATTCAGCCAAAACTATTCAATGAATTCCACCCAAATTTGCAAATAGTTTTGGTCACCCCAAAACTGCATTTTTCAGCTAATTGTAAATTTGCCAAAGAAATTTCACCAGCCTCTAATCCCAGGTCTGTGCTCTAATCACCTCTTTAGACCAAACAGCTACGTTTTTCAACACATCATGTTTCTCCATACCCAGATATCAAACTGATCCTTTTGGCCCAAATTATTTTATAATAGAATAAGAGAATAGTAAAACAAGAACATCCTTGAAGTCTCCATGAAGGAGCACAATATGTGCATTTCTTCTGAAGGTCTGCACTGAACTGAAGACAAAACGGCTGTCAGGCTCTGCAGAAAGCACAGTCCTTAGCAAATTAAACATACTGACACAGTGTCCTGGATACATAGATACACCACAGAGATAAGTGAAGAATTGGGTGCAGGGGCCGTAGGCAAAATGACAGAGTGAAAGTGAATCTGAAAATGGTTTGAATGTAGAACTGGGGCCATTTCTTGTCTCCCAGCCATGTGAGGTGTGTGCATAATTCATAGACCATAGATTGTATATATCATATTCATAAAAGTTTAAACAGACTGGTTATTAGACTATTGACCATTAAAAGGCAATTTTTATTCATGTGCGACAAGCAGTATTGACATTCTCACATCCTTGAAGAAGGGTATTTGATGTTGTGAAGGTTGGATCACAGATACCCCCTGGGATCTGCCACTTGATGTGCCAAGACTACTTCTGCTCCTGCTTTCCCTGCCAGCTCAGGACTCCAGCACCCTGTCTTGCTGAGCCAGACACTCCCATCTGCTCCAAAAAGACCCAGGGTCTGAATTACTTGCCCAAAGCTGCAGGTTTACCTGAAAGCAGCTAACAGAAGTGTTTTTGTCTTTAACACTCAGGCCATGGCTACACTAGAGAGTTGCAGCGCTGGTGAGGGGGTTACAGCGCTGCAACTTAGGATGTGGCCACACTTGCAAAGCACGGCCAGCGCTGCAACTCCCTGGTTGCAGCGCTGGCTGTACACCCGGTCGAGCCTCGGGTGTAGGGATTCCAGCGCTGGTCAGCAAGTGTGGACGCCCACCAGCGCTTTTATTGACCTCCGGGGTATAAGGAGATATCCCAGAATTCCTGTCCACAACAAACTGGAAGAAAGGGATTGCTCGGAGTTCAGCCAAACTGCTTATTTAAAAAACAAACACAGCTCCTGTTCGCTGAGTGAGCAGAGGCAGGCAGGGCAATTACTTTGGAATGTTCACAGCTGTTTGCTTGAAGAGAGAAACAGCACTCTCACACGGCAGAGGGGGAGGGGGAAGTCCGTGTTGAGCAGCTGCTTATCTAGTCTGACGGGTATTTAGAAGTACATAATTTGCATTTAGTGAATGAGAGAGGAGTGGGGGAATGGAGTTAGAACTTTTAAAATGATTGAAGGTAGGCACTGTGTGTCTTCCAGTCCTTAGAACTTTCAAGGCAGGGAGCTGAGAACAGTGTCAACTCCAAAAATCCATTCTCTCTCCCTGTCACATTCCACCCCACTCCCCTCTTTTGAAAAGCACGTTGCAGCCACTTGAATGCTGGGATAGCTGCCCACAATGCACCACTCCCAACAGCGCTGCAAGTGCTGCAAACGTGGCCACACTGCAGCGCTGGTAGATGTCAGTGTGGCCCCACTGCAGCGCTGGCCCTACACAGCTGTACGAACACAGCTGTAACTACCAGCGCTGCAAAACTGTAAGTGTAGACATGGCCTCAGATGCCCAACTCCCAATGGGGTCTAAACCCAAATAAATCCGTTTTACCCTGTATAAAGCTTATACAGGGTAAACTCATAAATTATTTGTCCCCTATAACACTGATAGAGAGATATGCACAGTTGTTTGCTCTCCCAGGTATTAATACATACTCTGAGTTAATCAATAAGTAAAAATTGATTTTATTAAATACAGAAAGTAGGATTTAAGTGGTTCCAAGTAGTAACAGACAGAACAAAGTAAGCCACGAAGCAAAATAAAATAAAATGCACAAATCTACATCTAATCAAACTGAATACAGATAATCTCCCCCTCAGAGATGCTTCAGTAAGTTTTTTCCTCAGACTGACACCTTCCAGGCCTGGGCACAATTCTTTCCCCTGGTACAACTCTTGTTCCAGCTCAGGTGATAGCTAGGGGATTCTTCATGATGGCTCTCCTCTTTGTTCTGTTTCACCCTTGTATATACCTTTGGCATAAGGTGGGAATCCTTTATCCCTCTCTGGGTTTCCACCCCCTCCTTCTCAATGGAAAGACACCAGGTTAAAGATGGATTCCAATTCAGGTGACAAGATCACATGTCACTGCAAGACTTCATTGCTCACTTGCCAGCACACACATATACAGGAAGACTTACAGGTAAAACATACCCATCTGCAGTCAATTGTCCTGGTAATGGGAGTTGTCAAGATTCCAAAACACCAGTAATGGCCCACACTTTGCAAAATTACCATAGGCCCTCAGTTATATTTCATATTTCTAGTTTCAGATACAAGGGTGGTACATTTATACAAATAGGATGATCACACTCAGTAGATTATAAGCTTTGTAACGATACCTTACAAGAGACCTTTTGCATGAAGTATATTCCAGTTACATTATATTCACTCATTATCAAATTTTTACAAAATCATATAGACTGCAACGTCATAGATGTCTTAAGACTCTCACAACCCCTGTGCATGCAAGCTTTGAAAGATGCTAGCTGTGTAAGTGACCATTGAGTCAAGCACTGTGGCTGAGTTTTTAAGAAGGTCTGGATAATTTTATGACCATTAATATCATGATATCAGCTATGCATGATAAAATAGAGGCAATCAAGTCTCATGCTTCAGGACATATACCGATTGCCAAGGAAGTCAGAAAATAAATATTTCTTTCATCATAGCATAGGTGCAAGTACCTAGTATATGTCTACTGGAATAATTTCCACCAAGGATGGATGAATTTGACACACAGTAGCTGTGTTTATTTTCTTGTTTTCTACTGAAGATGTTCCTGTTGGTGATAGGATTCTGGGCCTGATGGACCTATTGTCAAATCATGTGTAACAAGTACCACCTAAGGCAGAGAAGGAACAGACAAGAGCTGGGCAGGAAATGGTTTTCCTGTCCTATGAACATTTTCAAGATTTCCAACAGTTTTCCCATCCCAAACGAGCAAAAAGTTAAAATCTCAATTTTTTTTGCAAACTGAAAATAAAAAAAAATGATTGGGTCAATCAAAGCATTTTGTTTCAACTGTTTTGCAACATTTCCGTTTGATTTTGACCATTTTTTAATAAACAGTTTTACTTTATTTACTTTAAATTTCAAAACAAAGTCATTTCCAACAGGAAATCTGGAATTTTTTCTTTTGAAAAATATCCAAATAGGAAAAATTCCAAACACGCTCTAAAGCAGACTGCTAGATGTCTATTAGGAGTGCAGTATGACACTGATCAGGTGACCCATATTTGAATGTGTTCTCAGGATCCTGACTTCTAGGGTTGTAGCATTGCAGAGGTGATGCTTTGAGTATCAACCGGAAGAAGAAGCTAATGCTGACTTTAAAATAAAAAAAAAAAACAACAAAAAAAACTATTTTCCTCCTCTCTACAGCCTCTCAGAAAATTAAATTCATGCCCAATAGATGTAAACACACACAGCTGCATTAAAGTGCAAGATTGAGCTAACTCACTTTTGATGTTCAAACAAGTGCAAATGATATTCTGATGCCAGTCTAGACAAGGCTCCAACTTTTTTTTTTCCTGGTAAACTGATGCAGCAAACAAACAGCGTGATGGTTGAAACAAATGGGGGAGGGGGTGTATTTGGCCATGGCACATAGTACTCTGGAAAGTGTAGCAAAGGCTGTGAAATCTGTGCCGTTTTTTAATAAAGTGTGTAGGTTCTTTTAATTTGGCTTCTTGTTTTTGTGCCCTTGGTTTTCTTTTTGAAGCTTTTTTCCTCCTGAAACTGTGTGAACTACAAACTTAGTTAAAAAAATAAATCACATGACTCCCGGAAATGGGGCTTTAAGGGAAACACCAAATATTGGAAGCTCATGATAAAATAGTGAGAGCAAGCCACACTGACTCCAAACATGTAAGGTTCCATATCTACATATATACGGTGGGGAATGATTGTATTTATTTGCAAAGCCAATGCAGGTGGTGCATTAGAAAGGGAGGATCTAGGTGAATGGAACAGGAGGGATTTGAGACAGACTGTAGTTGTCTCGCCCTCCTTGAAAGCATCAGGTATTATTCACTGACAGAAAGAGAATGCCAGGGTAGGTGGCTTAATCGATGGCTGTGGCTCCCCCGTCTACTTTGCTTCCGCCTCTCGCTGAGCTGGAGTTCAGCAGTCGATGAGAGAGCGATCGGGGATCGATTTATCACATCTGCACTACATGTGATAAATCAATCCCCGATAGATTGATCACTACCCGCATCTCTGCATCTCCAAACACGGTTCACACACCTGTTGACAACAAAACGCTGCAGCCCAATGCGGAGTCCAAAGGATCTGCCATCCTGTGTCAAATTAAACGTGGACCCCAAATGTTGAATGTCTGGCTCTGTTAGGAGCGCTGGACTGTACTGACCACTAGTGTAAATTGGTACAATTTCTACTGATTTATTTTGGCTGATTCTGATCTATTGGCTTTACTCTTCCTTGAGAGGACTTGGTGATATGTTCTTATAAAAATATGAACTCGACCTTTGTTCCTATCACATTTGGAGTCAATTTCATCCAGCGTGTGTTTAGGGTGTTGCTCTCTCAACACTAGATTTTTCATCATGTTTGTTTCTGTGCCAGGTAGGGTGACTAGATGTTAAGGGGAAAATATCAGGACTGCCATGGGGGGGTGGTTTTTTTGTTTGTTTGTTTGTTTGACACTCACTCATCCGGGAGTTCGGCGGCAATTCGGCAGAGAGCCCTTCAGTCATGGACGGTCTTTGGTGGTATTTCAGCGGTGGGTAATAAACCTTGCCACCAAAGACAGAAGCACCCACCACTGAAATACCGCCGAAGACCATCTATGACTGAAGGACTCTCCGCCAAATTGCCAACGAAGACCAGGAAACAAAATATTGGGACAAATGGCGTCCCAACCGTACTCTGGTCAGGACGCAGGACAAACTCCTCGTAATGCAATATTCCTGATTTTATCAGGATGTCTGGTCACCCTAGTGCCGGGGCACATGAAGAGAGCTGTGCTAGGAGTGCTCAGAGTTCAATAATGTGATCTTGCTATGGAGAGATTTCTTTGTTCCCCTATCTTTAAGGCATTCCTTTGAGGAAAGGAGAAGCATTTAAACTGAGTCAGGTAGTGTGGTGTCGGAGTTGAGACATGCACACCTGTTTGAAATGAGGGGACTAGAAAGCCTTCTACATGCTTTGTTTGTGTAAGCAGCCAGAAAAATCAAGAGGGAAGGGAAGCTGGAGAAAAACGTGAGAAATTGAACAAAAGTTAAGATCTGTGTCAATGAACCATTGCCTTGTGGAAGGGGGAAATATAAAGGTGGAAGTGCACTTGAAGTCAGTGGAAAAAGACAGAAGAGCCCACTTGCCCAGGGGCAGAGAATTAGGGCCACAGGTCCCCCACATGAAACTCCCTGCTCCCTGTCTCTTTGGGGTTATCCCTTACAACATTAGTTGCTCCCAGCCTGAGTACATCAGGTGCTCAGGCATGCTCAAGATTTTCCTTATCACTGTTCCTCATCAGATTGGCTTCCAAATTTTTTAACAGGCTCTTTGCATGAAGCTAATGTGAGGACAACATTGCTCTTGCTAACCTTGTGAATTAAGAAAGAGGAACTTGATTCTGAAAGGTCAGTCAATGCTACTGAAATTAAGTTCCCCTTCCTTCACCGTGAAGGTTAAAGGGTTTGCATAAATGATAGGATGTATTTGCATGTTCAGAAACCACAGGAGCTGTTAGTCACCTCCTGAGCACCATCAAGGACTGCTTTGAATTCAGATCTATCTACATATGTACTCCTCTGAAGTGCATGTTGCCATCATATCCATGCTAGAAGGCCCCACATGTAGAGAGCAAATGAAAGCTTTAGTAATTATGATGGTGATTTCACAGCTGGCAGCTTTGTTCAGTGTCTCAGCAGAGAGGCCATGATTTGAATGGGCCTTAGAGCTTAAGTGCCTTCCTCTATTCTCTCAGAGGTCAGGACTCAAGGCTTGTTGAGAGTGCAGTGATGGGGAAGCGTGCTCATAAACAGAAGACCCCAGTCTCACACTTCGTTAACCCAGCAATTTTCATCAGCACCAAATGTGCTTCTTTTTTTCCTTCACTTTTCAATTTGCAGTTTAAAATGTACTGTGTCACTTCAATATTCGCATATAATATAATATAATATTCAGTTAGGATACAGCCCAGATAAGTTGCATCTATAATTATAATTATGATATTATATTCTTTATTCACGTATACACACCTCACCAAGATGCTCTGCATCTTGCAGGATGGACATGTTCATGAGTTCCATTCTTTTTCTTTCCCATTGGAAACAATCTCTGTGATAAATACAATAATATCTTGAAGTTCTCTCCTGATCTGCATCCAGCTCAGACCAGCTGGATGAGCACTTTGTATTGCCTAAGACGTTACAGGTGCAGGAAAACTATTTAATATATAAATAGGGGCCATCAAAAAGATGGACACAAGCCGGGGTGAAGGAAAGGGACTTTGGAATGTTATTAGCTTCATACTATCTTTTTTCTTTCTCCAGCACAGATGGAAAAATTATTCTTTCCCCATCTGATGTTTACACACAGTGAATCAAGAACAGATGTGAGCTGGACACTGCCGACTCCAGCAGATAAAAGACAATTACAAGCATAAAATGGAGTTACTGATAACATGCAGCTTTCACTTGGGATGTTCACTTTAGCTACTGGGTGGGGGGAAGAAAACTAAACTTCTGACAATAGCCATCTCTTGCTGCAAACCTGCTGATTCAAGCACAGCACCGCTCCTCACAGACATATGTAGAAATGTTAGAGAAGCTCATTTGGAGCCATTTGCTTTTCATTTTTGAGCCTTCATTAGAATAATCTGATCTGATTGTCCGTGGGAGTTATTTTTGGCTCTCCTAAGTGGTTCCAAAAGCAGCAGAGATTAAAACAGGAGACTCACTGGGCCTGATAAACCAATGGACTCCTCAAATTCAGACTCACATCTCCTGCAAAGGGGTCATGCAGACTTCAGAGGAAGGCAGGAACCACTCATAATGCACTTAGACAAGGCCAGTACCGGCTTCTCAGTGGACAAAGGATTAACCCGGTACAAGTGCTCCCTTCACTGAGATAGGTGTTGAGGGGGAGAGCCATAAGATGCTTGCTTGTGAGCTGGTGGGGGAGGGAGAAGAGGATGCTTTTGGAAAGATCAGACTTTTTACCCAGGGCCAGACATCTAGAAGTTATATGGACACTGACCCCTGAGGAAAAGGCCTTGCTACCTTGACTGCTTTCTCATCTGAGATATTCCATCTGCCTGCATACGTCATGAGGTAAAATTTCTTCCTAGTCTCGAATCAGTGAAGAATGTAACCCAGGTGAAGTAGTACAGCAGGGGTGGCCAAATTGTGGCTTGCAAGCCACATGTGGCTCTTTTACTGTTAAAGTGCAGCTTACGGAGCCCCCTGCCAACCCATTTTCCACCTCCCAGGCTGGGGTGGTGGACCTTGGGACCTCTGCCTTGCAGCAGTAGTGGGGTAGGGATAGAGGCTTCTGCCCAGCGGGGAGGGGTGTGTGTGTCTCAGGGTGCACACCAGGTCTCGAACTTCTGAAGATTGTCCTTTACAGCTCAGAGGGTCAGTAAGTTTGGCCATCCCTGTAGTGGAGGTTTCTTTACTCATGGCTGATATAGCACTGGGGAAGGTTGGAGAACTGGAGCTGTTCCAAGTTCTCATCTTTATACATACAGAGAGGGTGTGTAAGGTGGTATGTTACATGCCCAGAGATCAGAAGGAGTTATAAATTAAAAAGTGTAACCCTCTCCCGTTAGCTGCTTTCTTGATAAGCACCTCTCTCCTCGGGCCCCTCTGCATATAAATCACACCAATTTAGATTCCCTTTAGACTTTCAATACCTTTGAATATGGCCCAGAGACTCAGAGCTTCTAATTAAAAGGCTAGATTGTGCAGCCTGAACTCACCCCAGGGAACAGTACTTGAGCAGTCTTGTTACAGCCCCTCCAGCTTCCTAGCTGACACAGGTATAACCACAGAAGCCAGAATAGTCGTAAGGACTCAGCACTCACAACTGGGGACAGGTTTCCAGGAAAGCTTGTTTTGGCACATCAGGTACATGTTGGGCACTGAGCACTTTTGAAAATCTGGCCTCAGTTGTGGGTGCTGAGCACTTTGAATTCTGGCTCTGAGTTGGGCAAGGGAAGTATGTCCTCAATACATGTATTATTGCCTGTTGCTGTACTCCTCAATGTGACTCATGCAATTCACTCCTGGGAGTGCACACCTCAGAAGATTCTCACATGGCAGCCAGGACTCCCAGGTTCTTAGTAGCACTGTTCACAGGACTGAGTGCTCACAAAGGTGAGAGAGGGTTGCACAATCAACCTCCGAGGAAATGTACCAGTTGTGCCTTTCCACTTGTCATGTTCCTTCAGAGGGTTACTGATGCCTCTTACCAGCCACTATCTGAGAGTGCTACCCTTCTCTTGCTGAATGATGAACCAGTAAAGTGTCCAGGAAACATTCTAATGTCAATGAATTGATGTCCATTTCAAAGCCCCTTCTGGAAACCTATATGGGTTCTGCCAGTAGCAAAGGGATGTGATGATGCACATTGCTTTCTCTCTCTCTCTTCCCCTCATTAATTAATTAGATTTGGTTCCCTCGGATTTATTAACCACTGAGAGACATGTGATGTTTAAATGTTATTTCCCTCCCAGGTCCCCATGCCTCCCTTCCCCTTGGTCCATCCTTCTCAATCAAACTGCAAAGATGCCTTTTGTTTTAGTGCTATGCTACAGTGAATCTATTTGTTACTTGGGAATTTAAATGTTCCGATCACTGGCATTCTTAAAGCTATGGGAAAGGATTTTAATTGGCTGAAATGCTGATCACCATAACAACTGGCTAATGAACCATCTGTTAGCATATGTTATATTTATTTATGAATTAAAAAAACACTCCTAGAGCTCAAAGTTGGCTCTTTTTCGAGGGCAGTGGTGACTGACTCACCTCTCTGCAGAGAAGCATCTGAACTGAGTTTCATAGATTCCAAGGCCAGAAGGGACCACTATGATCATCTAGTCCAATCTTTTTCACAATACTGGCCAGAGACTTTTCACCCAGCAATTACTGAATCAAGACTAATAACTTGTGATAAACAGTCAATGAAAGAGGTGAAGTTAGAACTCATGACCTTCAGACGCACAGCACAGTGCATCTTTTCCTAAACTGAAGTGAGTTATTACAATAATTGTTATGAGAAGAACTGGAATGAAGTGAACCTGGGGTTCAAAATTTATGGATGAAGTTGAGCTTGGAAGATGCCAGAAAAGCTGTTTGTCATTTTTCCCATCTCTCTTCACTACCGAGGTATCTAGTACACAGGTTTAAAATCACTGAATGCGACATGTCCTCACTTGACTCATTTCTTGTTGATGTGTCCATAATTTATGTGCAAGGCTCATGCCTCTTCATTCCTAGTCCTCTCCCTATTCAACTTTATTTATGTGGTTGCAACTTCAACAGGAATGATGCTTGTGGCTGCTCTGTCAGAGCTACACCACCGCAGGGGATTGAGGTCTTGCACGAATGCGACAGCAAAAAGCAATGGATCTAAACAAAGATGAGTCAGGAATATTCCTTAAACACAATTTCAAAGATCAGGTTCACTGTGCATGTCAAAAATACCTAAAATTGGGGTGCTATTTCCAGGGCCAGCTCCAGCTTTTTTGCCACCCCAAGCAGCGAAGGAAAAAAAAAGAAAAAAAAAAAAAAAAGATAACCCTAACCCCAACCCTAATGGCAATTCGGTGGCTGGTCCTTCTCTCCAAGAGGGAAACCCTGTTTAAACCCCTAGTGTCTTGCTCGACAGAATGCAAAGAAAACTAGGCATATATACATAAATACACGTGTATCTCTCACAATCCCACTATGAAGAACTGACCCCATGTGGCATATTCCCATTTTATGCCCTCAGAATTCTTATTATAATCTAAGCCTAAACCAGTTAATGTTCCTTCGTCTGTATCCTCTGTTGGTGTCAATAAAACCTAATAATCTCTTAAAAGAGTCCAGGCATTTGCATGCATTAATCAGTAGCAATAGTCCCCTTCATGAATTGAATGGGATGATGCATGAGGTTTAATAGGAATAAGATATATTTTTAGGTTGTTGATGAGGGGAGGAAGAAAAGGGAATGAGAAAAGGCCCTATTCCATAAAAGTCTCGTGCATATGCAAAAGCAGCCTAATTGCCCTCTTCAGAAACCAAACCATTCTGAATTTTACAAGCTACATTATAGAACCTGACATGCTTATTTTTCCTTTTATGATGTTTGTAAGCAGTGATCCTTTTGAAAAGAAAATCAAACCCTATTTTTATCAGTCACAACCATCCCCTTTTTCTTGAAGCCATTTAAAAAAAATTATTTTCCTTTCTTTCCATCAGTTGAATGGAATAACATTTCCATGTTTATTAATTGCCCTGTAAAATGTACTCGAAGTCATTAGATTTCCCTATTCAAAACTATTATATTGTGCCATTATATCTTTGCATTATATTTATTTAAATGCGCCTCTTCTGAATTAGCTCATTTTTAAAAGCTAGCCATGCTTGAAATATTGTTCCAGTCCAAGCCGCTCTCAAATCTATTTTTTTTTTAATTTTACCTTCATGGGAGCTATTTGATGTTTTATCCTGAGTGAAATTGTAGTTTTTGCTTCCTAACCATCCTTCTTTTCCTTTTCTCTTACTGAGGGATAAGTACAAATATTGTGCAACTTGTTTGTGAACCTACAAAATGATCTACTAGGTTTTCAGGACTTGCAATAGCTGTTCATGTTAATAAACCCCCTTTCCTTCGTGCCATTAATTTAAATACATGCTGATTTCAAGGGTGATTACAAAACAACATGTTTCCTAAGAAATATTACAAAGCCTGCTGTCTGTGTTGCAGGAAGAAAGATCCCCAAAAGATTAGCTGCCTTAAATTGAGGAAATATAGGGCCAGATTTTTCATCTAAAATTGAAGTTGCATTTTCAGAAACACTCTACTTCCATTTAGGCATTTAAATTAATTATGATTTTCATAAAGTGCTCAGTGCACAGAGCTCCCATTGTGAAACTTGTGGCCACTTTTTCGCAAGAGTGCAGAACTAGATTTGACCAGATTTTTTTTTCCCAAATGAAAAATTTTGATGAAAACAAGACAAATAACTTTTGTTGAAAATTTTCTGTAAAAAATGTTCAGATTTTTGTCAAAAAGATGAAATCTGAAAACAGAAAAGTTTTTGTTTTGCAGTGACCAAACACTCTTCTTTTTTGTGGGAGGGTTGAATGAACATTCTTGACCCCATTTTAGGATCAAAACATTTTTCTAAAAAAAGTAATTGATTTCTAATCTGCACCCAGCACGCACACACATAATGTACTAAACCACTGAAAATCTTATTTAGGTGACCAAATGAGCGTTAAGCTCTTCTGCAAGTCTGGACCTAGTTGTGGGTGCACAGCCCTTTAGAAAACTCTAGTCACAGGCATTAGACTCCAATTACTGTTTCGGTAGAATATTTCTATCCCCCTCCAGCAAGGATACTTTCTTAAGTTATTCCAAATAAACTGAGAGCACAATTTTCAGAGTGAAAATTTTGAACCCATGACTCTTAAATAAATAACAATACAGCTGCAACACAGCATTATTCATCCATAGCCCACCCGCTGCTTTATATGTTTGGGCCAGTATCGCTATCCTCATCTTACACAGTGGGGGAAACTGAAGGACGAAGAGGAGAAGTGACCTTCCTGAGGTTATTCGTCAAGGACAATGGCAGAACAAGGAACAGAGCTCAGGCAGCCTGTCTGCCTGTCCAACCCCCTAGCAAATAGACCAATCAGGCAAAGCAAGCTGATCCATTCTTACATTTTCTTTATTGTTTTTTCACACCGTTAGTGCTGAATTGCCAGCCCTGGAAACTAAGGTATTCTGATTATTCCACAGAAGAACTATGTCACAAGCAGCGGCAGGGTAATCTTCCCTACAAGTGGGACTTGAAGCTGATCTGGAGGGATTCCACCTTTGGGGTTGAAACTCATTCAACCCTTGGCCTCTCTGCTGAGGCTGCCAAAAAGGGAGTCAGTTTCTCCAGCCAGATGGGTGATCATCTTGTAGTATTGACACTTGTCCAAAAGGAACTGAGCAGATAGACCCCAAAGTAACAACACACAGGCCACCAAACAGCAATTAGATGCCAATGCTTTTGTCACTGTCAGTACGGGCTTCTCTACAACGTGGTGAGACAAACGTTAAAACTACATATTGTATAACCAGCCCCCTGAGTCATCCATCATCCCCCACCCACAGCACATTTCTTCATTCATGTTCCTCATCACATCTCACTCCCACTAATGTCCGCCCCAATTCACACCATTTTCATATTCTAATTAGATCAGCAGTTCTGTGTCTCTCTTTGTTAACTGACACCCATAATTACCAAATACTTGACTGTCTAACTAATTAATTCCACAAGAAACCTGGCTGCAGCTCTCTGGTCCCTCTTTTGTGTTCTTAGTTTAAAAATTCATGATAGCCCCTCTTTTGCAGCAGAAATATTCACACCTCTAATGGACTTTGGCAACACAGAAGGTCCCTCCTGTCTGCCAAACTGCACTGCTGTCTCTTGTTATTTCATCCCCTAGAGAATATTCTTCCTTTCTTCTTTTGTCACGTATCTGGCTAGCTGGCAGTTCCTGTTGAATCACTAACGTAGTCTGCATTTACCTGTGGTCTTACTATGGTAACTTCCCTATCTGCCTCTCCTGGGCTACGTCCAGACTACCCGCCATATCGGAGGGTTAAAATCGATTGCTCGGGGATCGATACATCGCGTCTCATCTAGACGTGATATATCGATCCCTGAGCGCGCTTATATCGATTCCGGAACTCCATCAACCCCAATGGAGTTGCGGAATTGACAGGGGGAGCCGCGGACATCGATCCCGCGCGGTGAGGACGGGTGAGTAATCCGATCTTAGATATTCGACTTCAGCTACGTTATTCACATAGCTGAAGTTGCGTATCTAAGATCGATTTCCCCCCCGTAGTGTAGACCAGCCCCTGATGATACTCTATCCTTTGGAGGTCAGATTTTTTAAAAGGACAAAACTTACCATTAAGTATCCCTTTTACTTAGTTCAGTCTGAAGGAAGTAGGAAAGAGAGTTTGATAAGACTCCATCCCCCTGCGTAGTAAAAAAAAAAAAAAAAAAAAAAAAAAAAAATTCTATTCTGTGCTACTGAGCATGTAAGCATGGTCTAGCAAAGGGAATGAAAACTAGGCACTGCTGCCATAGCATTTAAAGATATCCCACATTCACAATTAGGCCTGGACTAAATTCTGAAACTCTCAAGTTTGGATCTGGACGCAAATTTTGCATCCTGGTCCTGTGCCTAATTTTTATGCAAAACGGAGTGAAATATGGGAGTGTTAGCTAAGTTTTGCATGCAGGTGCTGGGTTCATTGAATCCTGAAACTCAAGGAGAAGTTGAGGCAAAGGTCACAAGTCCCACTGAAGGAACCGAGGAAAAATATCCACAAAACCTCTGCAAGTTTGTCATGTGTCCCTATTTTACTGCTTTCCCGCCACTGTGGTGTTCTTTATTTACATTAAATCTATACACTGATTGAAATGTAAAGAAGTCCATGCTGAATAGACTGAAATAGATCAGCAGGAATGTGTATTTCAGAATAGCTGTATTGTCAAATGTTATATACTCCTGAGCAATCACCTAAGTGCAAGAGAAAGAAACACTTATTTTTAAAAACATCTTTTTCGCTGAGGAGTACCAGCAAAATCTCTACATTTTAATCCCATTCCTCATAAAAGTTCTTCTGAATATTTAAGCAAGAAATCCACCATGCCCCAATTCTGTGTGTTATATCGTCCTTCATTTCCCCATACAGGTGTTCAAATAATATGGTGACCCATATGGGCCCATGTAAGTCCACAGATAGACATATAGATACTTCTGACACAGACAGAAATCTTCTGCTCTATCATTACCCAAACCTTCTCCCATGCCCTACTAATGTAGCATTGTTTGATCACTGCATTTCTCTCATTACTTGCTGAACAGAGGGCACTACAGATTCATCCCTTAAGATGCTAGCTCTTTCCCATCTACCAGCCAAGAATCTTAGGAGGTATTCAAAAACAGGTATGTGTTCAGCAACCAAAGGGTTAAAATCAAGCTGATAAAAAAAATATTACCCATCAAATAGCATGATCTGAGTCTGGGTTATATAAAGCCTTGATGTCTAGATCAGTGGTCTCTAAAGTGGGGAGCGCAAGAGGATCCTTCGGGGTGCACAGCAGTTCAGGCGGCTTTTTATTTTCTTCTTTTTTTGCTTTGGCAGTTCAGGCGGGAGTCCGAGTGGCTTTTTTTTTTTTTTTTTTTGTTGCTTGGGGTGACAAAAATGGTAGAACCGGCTCTGTGGCACGGCAGGGGGTGTGTGCTCAAATTTTTTTTTTATTGATAGGGGTGCGTGATCAAAAAAGTTCAGAGACCACTGGTCTAGGTCCACCAAGCTTCTCAGCTTCACAAGATGAAAATAATTTTCCCCACTAGGTGGTGTCTGTTCTTAAAAGCTATTTAACCATTGTTAGTATTGCAATATTCTGTTTTTACTCAAATACGTATCAACAGCAGCACTAGCTGTTTTAAATGCCTAAATTAGGGATGTCCATAATTTGCAGCACTAAGGGCAGGTGATGTTGGTAATATTCTAGGAGCCCAAGGTCTGCACTGAAATTACACTTACATTTTTAAAATCAATACTAAAATGTAATAGGTATAACATGTGGTCACACTTCTATCTTCCTTGATAGACTGGGAGAAATTGCTTGTTGGTTCAGCTCAATAGCAGTAAAGGCATGAAATTGATCAATGGTTCCTCACCCTGTGCTTACAGAGTGAGAGAAACCACAGGTGGTATTGCAGGACTCTGCATGGGATGCATTTAATAACTTTTTATAGTACAGTGTAGTGCACTCTGGCCACACCTCCAACACCCCAGCTCCAATCCACTCCCTATGCCAGGAATTGAGTCCAACTGGTGCAGAGGCCTCTGCCAGCCTGACACCAGCTGGGAGACTCTCTGAGCCAAGGGGTATTCTCAAGTCGTCTGTTTCCTTGCCTTTTAGGTTGTCAGAACAGTGTAAAAGGGCTTTGGCGTAACTGAGAATCAGGAAAACAGAGCCACAGAAAGAGTAACCAAGGGCACAATTTGGTCCTTAATGTGCGATTTGGCCACACTTCCTAACTACCCAATAGTAATTACATTAGAAAGTTCTTTTGCTGAGAAGAAATCACCTGTCTTCCCCAGGAAGCAGACTGCTTTCTTTGGTATAAGATAGTAGCAATTTGCCTTCTAGGGCGCAGTTTATTATTATCAAGAAAGACTGTCACCTCTTTTTTTCTTTGCTACACTATGTTTTGTAGTGTCTGTCTAGGTTACAGCTTCTTCCTCATTTCATTCTGCAACACTAACAGGCTGCAAGAAGATGATGCAGCACTTGTTGAGTTTGTGCACTAGGTGGCATAGGACTAACCACTTTTTCAATTGAGTGGCCCTGAAAAAAATTCCTCTGAAGGGTTAATATAGAAGGAAAATGTTGTGCGGGTAGATGGCAAAGACGGAGAGAAAGGTCAAGGATTATATACAGCACAGAGTGTCTCTATTTTATGATTATCCACAAAAACAAAGGGATTGATTCTCCTTTCTCTTACACTAGCGTAAACCCGGGGTGACCTCATCCAAGTCATCGGTGTTATGCTGAGGAGATTGAGATCAGAATCAGCCCTGAATTTTTTTCATTCTCTTTTTTTTTCTGCTTTAAATCCCTGGTTGCTTCTAGAGTCAAACTGCTCAGTAGCTTTTCAAGACTGAGAACTCTTCTTACTGGCAGATGCCAAGAGTACTGGGACACTGGTGTCACTCCCCATTGGAGAAGCAGGCATGGAATATTCACTGTTATCGAGTTATATTTTAGAACTTAAACAGAGTTCAACTACTGGGTCAAATTCATCTCTGGGGAAACTCCACTGAGGCCTATGGGAACTAAGGGGGCTCAGCACCTCTGTAAATCAGGCCTGAGGTTCCTCAGATTGAGCAACGAAAAATGGAAGCACCTGAAATCAGAAAACGCTTTTGGATTACATGACTTGCACACAGAGGGGGATATTTCAAAGGTACTAACTTTCAATAGGTGTTGGGTGCCGGGTTTCCATTTGTGCCTTTGGAAATTCATATGCTGTGAATCACCAGCAGACTCATGAATAGAATCCAGAAATCCTGATTCAAAGTGACCCCTGCTGTAACCACTACACTACATGCTCTGCATCATATGAATGGTGGCATTATTTTACAGGGACTTCTGTGCTCTTGAATTTTAACACTGCTGTGCAGAGCCTTTCTGCATAAGGATGTGTCACTTTGCAGAGACAGCTCCTGAGCTCATCCTACTTAAATTTGGGTTCCTACATAAATCTCATTAATTGGTTTAAACTTTTAAGTAGTGGCTGAACAAAGAATTCTGTTTACTTCACTTTCTTTACTGCAGAAGGCATCTTTTTGCACTTTCAGGGATTGTTCTTCTAATAAACCTTTAGGCTTTAAGCAGAACCCCCATCTTCAGGGACATTTAAAAACAGATAGGACAAAGGCCTGGGGAATGCACCAAAGGGACCACACCTGTGCCTACAGGTTGGTGAACCTGAACACTGCTTACCAGCCTCAGGGGCTTTTCTCTCCTCTAGACATCCCCCTTCCCCCTCAAAATTCCACTCTTTGCTATTAAGGTTGCTGTTTGCCAGTTGTAGTGGAGGCAGTTGGCTCTTGGTATTCATGCCATTGTGTTTTCTAGTGCTCTGTGCAGAACTAGATAATGGTGATTAAAAGCGGGCTGGCCTGCACTAGCACTTCTGTTACCACTGATTAAGCTGTGTCAGCAATAGAAACCGGAAACTAGAACTGGATTTTGGCCCCCTCCTCTAGTCTTCAGACACTGTGCTGGTTATGCATAGTCATAATTAAGGGATCTCAGCTAGCTGGGGGAAAACTGCTCTGGGTGCAGAGGAAGCATTATAAGAACACAAGCAGCTCTGTAGTGCCTCCAATCATAGGCCCTGGCACAAGGGCTGAGCCAGGGCTAAGCAAAGGTGTGATTGTAGCAGTCACAACAACTTGGCGCCTAGGCTGCAGAGCAGCCCATGGGCAGGTTAGGTAAGGCTGCTATATATCTATTTAGCTTAACAAAGAGAATCATAGAATATCTGGGTTGGAAGGGACCTCAGAAGGTCATCTAGTTCAACCCCCTGCTCAAAGCAGGACCAATCCCCAGACAGATTTTTATCCCAGTTCCCTAAATAGCCTCTCTCAAGAATTGAACTCACAACCCTGGGTTTAGCAG
This sequence comes from Gopherus flavomarginatus, assembly GCF_025201925.1. Lineage (NCBI taxonomy): Eukaryota > Metazoa > Chordata > Testudines > Testudinidae > Gopherus > Gopherus flavomarginatus. The sequence continues at coordinate 12,007,595 of NC_066621.1, read as the reverse complement.
GCCAATGCTCAAACCACTGAGCTATCCCTCCCCATTAGAAGGTTAAGAAGTGACTTGATCACAGTCTAAAAGTACCCACATGGGGACCAAATACTTGATAATAGGCTCTTTGACCTAACAGAGATAGGTACAACACGATCCAATGGCTGGAAGTGGAAGCTAGGCAAATTCAGACAGGAAAGAAGGTGTACCATTTTTAACAGTGAGAGTAATTAACCATTGCAACAATTTACCAAGGGCCGTAGTGGAGTCCCCATCACTAGGGGATTGTAAATCAAGAGTGGATGATTTTCTAAAAGATCTAGGAATTATTTTGGGGTAGTTCTCTGGCTGGTGCTTTACAGAGGTCAGACTAGATTATCACAACAGTCCCTCTTGGCCTTGGAATCAGTGAATCTATGAATTAGAGCAGCCACCAACACTGCTCTATTTTACTTGAAGGCTCATTTCAGTCCTTGGAGCATCCCAGAATCCAGTTCATGCAAAGGTGACAAAGCCACCTTTGTCCCCACTCCTCCTGGGTTGCTCCTTCTGTGCTCCGTGTCTCAGGAGCCACTGCACCAAGTCTAGCCTTAGTGTAGACACAGCCAGGGAGGATAGGATACTGGGAGCAGCTCATTTTACACTGAAGCCTGGTGTGCCTTGGAGCCAGAGGGATTAAATCCAGTTTTATAAACATTCCTTTAACATCAACTAGCAAAATATGAGCATGGTCTGATGGCAGCAAAGGGGTTAAAACAAGATAAATTGCATTCTTATGATGATGCCTTCAGAGCTGTCCCAGCCTAGCACTGTGCATAAGAGTTACCTGTGAAATAGTCATCTACCCTAACATTTAAACAAAATAATAAATATAATCCACATTGGAAAAGATATTGATCTGTGGATTTCACTGACATTTACAAATAAATGATGTATTGCAGTTTTCATTTTGCTGGCTGGGCTGACCTAATGGCCTTTACATAACTTACTTTTGATTAAAGCAGTGCTTTGACATAGGGAACTAAAAGAAAAAAAAAACAGTATATTTATGACACCTACTTTAAAACAATGTGTGGGCAGGGGGCGGTCAAACACTATGAAGACGTTGGCATTAAAGTGTGACTTTTGAAGATGCACATTTCTATGGCAATCAGATTTTTTATATGCCAAGAGGATCTTAGCTAAATAAACACTTTAAAAAACCCCTCAGATTCAAAGAATTCAAAGCCACACTCTGGCAGCATTTGTGCCAGAGGACAGGACCTCCCTGCTCCCCCACCCCTACCCGCGCACATATGTTCCAGAGGCTATGGGGTTACACTGCTGTAATAAATCCAGAGAAATGCCCCTGGGGCAGATCCTCAGCTGCTATAAATCAGTATGGCACCACTGACTTCAGTGTCAATTTTGTCAGTACAGCTGATGGAATTATTTGTTGTGAATAATACTTGCTATGAATTTGAGGTGGGGGAGGGGATTTGAAAAGCACAAATGGGAGTTAGGCACCCATCTCCCATTGACTTTCATTGGGAGTGGTGCACCTGCTGACCTTTGTGCCTTTGCAAATCTTCCTCTTATCCCTTTCCCCTGTTCACAAAATGTTTGCAGAGAAACCCTGATTCCTGCAACTGGCATCTATTCACCAGTCAAAAAGTTCAAGCCCGAGTACCTAAAGAAAAGGACCTAATTCCATAGTTATTTATTAAGCTTTCAGTCTTCTACAAATTCCATGCGTAAGGTGCTTATGCAAAGTTCTGGGTGCCCTCTACTTATACTTAAAAACACGGGCAATACAGGAGAAACATTGACCCAAGCTGCAGCACCTCTTCCAATCCCCCTTCCCTCACGTCCCTTTATCAGTGATGTGACTGATACAGTTGAAAATCCCCATCAGACTTTCCCAGTAAACATTCCATCCTCAGCTCCTTCGAGCTTCTCAGTGCCTCAAAGAGATGGACTTTGCAGCCTGTCCAGAAAAATTAACAAATCTGGGCTATTTCTGACCTTAGGGCTCTCGTTCAAGTGGGTGCAGAATTATCCTTTCATGCAAACTGGTGGAAGCATTTTTCATTCACTTTGCACAGACAGAAGGGACTGGAAAAGGTGAAATGTGAGGGAGAATCAAGTCCGACTTTTCGGTTTCATACATTTAAATATTTAGAGGTGAAAAGTCAAATATCTAAAGGTGAAATATAAACTATAATAGCTACTGGAACTATGCTGAAAAAGAGGAAAATATGTATCATATTACACAAAATTGGGTTTTCCCATTAGCCACCTTATTGCCATGCGTTGTAAACTAAAACATTGCAATGTGGAAAATGATAGTGACACTAAGATAAAGTGATATTCCTGGTTAATGATATCCAAAAATATTTATTTTGGCTCCCCAACTGTGCACAACATGCATAATTGATACATGCATTTGCAATTAGCACGTCCTGGCATAAAGAAAATAACAATCCGTTTGCATTTTTCAAACATGACAACAAAATATTAAGATCTTTTATGAGTCCTTCTGATCACCTCTGCAACAGATACTAGCACATTTCATTTTCCTAGAAAACTGGAAGCGGGGTGGGGGGGCGCGAGAATAACTGTATTATTAGGAAACATAACTAGCAGGGGGTGGTGATAGATCATTTGTTTTCTATTACCCCTTTGGAATAATGCTCTGTGCATTGCATTTCCTATTTTCTCCCTCATATTTCTTGAAAGCACATGAACTAGACAAAAAAAAGAGTAAAAGATATTACTATTTGATACATCATAATTGTATCATATTTCTTAATACAGAAAGCTCATTGCAGGTTACGCCTTTTGTTTTCTTTATTTTACATTGTTGAGTCAATTTAATGCCCGATAGAAAACCCAACAAAGTCAACTGAGGGCCTTTAAGTTGTCACATCACAGACAGACTGAGAAATGCCATCATTCTCTGCAGCTTGAGTCTTCAAACCACAATTTGAGGACTTCAATAACTCAGACATAGGCTAATGGTTTGTTATAGAAGCGGATGGGTGAGATTCTGTGGCCTGTATTGTGCAGGAGGTCAGACTAGATGATCATAATGGTCCCTTCTGACCTTAAAGTCTATGAGCTGACAGTTAGACCTAGTGAAGTAAAAGTCTAGAAATAAGGCTCTGGTTCTAAATTGCTGTTTGTTAAAACCTGCCATCCTCTTGCCCCAGCCTGTCTGAGAGCCCTTTTCTCAAAAACTTCTCCCCCTCTGCTCATTCCACTCTTAACACCGGCTTCCTTTCTGTGGCCTCTCACAACTGCACTGCTTGGGAGCCTTCTCCTTTGCAGCTGATGCTGTTTCATACCATCTCATTAACTCTGTCTTATTTCAACTCTCAATTGAAAACTTAAGGCCAGATCACAACTAGAAAAAAAGCCTGCATAACTCCACTGACCTCAATGGAGTAATGATTTACACCAGTTGAGGATCTGGGCTTATTTTCTCTGCTTATTTCTGCTAACAGGAGGTATGCATAAAGGGGGAAATAATGCAATTACAGATCTTTGCAATACAGTCTAAGAAACTATTTGTGGGACAGAAGCTTAAGAATGCCACAGCCTATGCTTCATTCAAGTCTGTTTCCTTATATACAGTAATTGCCTGAAATTTCAGAGTTTCTGAGCACCTGCATCTCCCACTGACTTGAACTAGTGTTGTATGTGTGCTCAGAACCTCTAAAAACCAACCTCATCTGTGTCCACCTATTATTCAAATACTGGCCTAACTCTTATTCATTCTAAGGCCCCTTGATAATAACACCACTTTTGCAGAATAAAGGGTGAACATTAATTACATTTACAGCCACTTTAAGTCCCCTTTATGCTGCTACAGTGGTGCAAAGTGGCCTTAGTATAAATGAGAAGCAGGCCTTGTGTTATTTGTTGTAGTAGAAGAGTTTGCATTCTCTGTCTAATAATCCTTTGCCTACCACATTATCTTCATTATCCCTTGTATCAATTTTCTGTAAGCCCTTCTCTGATTTGAGTTTCCATACAGCTATACATAATCCTTCCACCCTCAACAGAAGTCACGATTACGCAACAGAAACAAAAAAGCTATAAGTAACTGATCTGGGAAAACATAATCAGCTGTGTGCCAGTTTATTCAATCTGCCTAATATATGAAGTTTACAAACATCCTACTGATTATCCTCTGATTTTTATTTTTTTTTGGCAGCACTAAAAACAAATAACACAAAACCAGTTGCTACTCAATTTCAAGTCTGAATAAATAAGAAAAATAAAATTCAATAGGCAAAAGACATTTGGCCTAGATTCTTTCTGCAGATTTTCCAAAAAAACCTCAGGAAGTTTGGGAGTCTAGAGGCAGCATCATTAAAATCAACAGATAGTAAAAGATAGGACATCAGGTAATAGACTAAAGATGTGTACAATAGTGACAGCTGAAGCAGAATCCTAGGAAGGAAGAAGTTTTGGGTTGAAGTATTGGAGGCTGGATCTTGCAGAGCACCTAAACCTCATAATTTAAAGCATGTGAGTAATCCCACTGTAATCAGTTCACATGCTGAAAGTTAACCTTATTCTTACATTCTGGATCAGGACCTGAATCATTTACCATTCTTGCTTGCATATCAACTGGAAAGCCCAGAAAACTCAGCAGTGTCCATTTGCAGAGGTTCATGAAAAAGCACTTGCTGGTTTCAGGTCACAAAGGTCTGACGTCTCCCACCTTTGCATCTGAGTGGATCTCAACATTTAGCCAAAGCTACCTCACCGCTCCCCCAGTTTTCAGGTTGAAAACCACAAACTCCTACTGTGACAGGTAGAGTGACCAGACAGCAAATGTGAAAAAACGGGACATAGTGTGTGGGGTAATAGGAGCCTATATAAGAAAATGACCCAAAAATCAGGACTATCCCTATAAAATTGGGACATCTGGTTACCCTAGTGACAGGAGACATTCACCTCTTGTGCACGACTCCTGTTGGATAGGTGTGAACCTGCACTCTCTTTTTCTCTGCTCCTAGCACCCTCTGGCAGCTGTGCCCCTCATCTGGTGGGTCTTCAGTGGCCATATTACAGTCTCCGTGCACAAACAATCCCCTTTTGGGGCAAAAGGTCCAACAGGGCCTGTCCCTGCACCCTGGGTAATGTCTTTAGCCCTGTCTCTGGGATTCTGAATGAAACTTGTCCCCTTCTCAGGGCTTTGGCCACTCTGCCAACAAGGCACCTGCTACCCCTTCCTTCCTCACCCTTCTGGTCCCAGATAGCAACTGACCTGCTCAGCACCTGCCGCTCCTGAGCCTGCTGTGCTCTGACTGGCTTCTTCCCTGCAGCCTTTCTAGGCAGGCCTGGAGGGCCCACCTTCACTGCTCCTTTTCCTGGGGTGTGGCAGGACTGCCAGGCCTCCAGCAAGGGGCAGGTGGGCTCAAAGTAGGGTTGCCAACTTTGGTTGGCTGTATTCCTGGAGATTTCCTCGCATGACATAAGCTTTAATTAAAGATTAATCTTTAATTCCTGGAGACTCCAGGCTAATGCTGAAGGGTTGGCAACCCCACCTCAAAGGGCCTGGTACACTCCATCACACCTACCCATTTCAGTATTGATCAAGTATCTTTTCATGCACTGCATCTGAACTGATGATATTAAGGGTTGATTTCTGTTAAGCAAGAGTCATTTTGGGCTGGTCAGTTCACAGCCACGGCTTAGAAGGGGAGCTGCAGCAATCAGTGGTGAAGGAAAAATCTGAACATCCTGCTGAATCTTTTCTGTCTCAGAGAACCTGACTGGTAATGAGGAATATGTAGCTGCAACATAGCTGACATAGCTGTTACAGAAGGCTAATCCAGATCACTCTTCCATAGGCACATGGACTCTGCAGGGCTAACAGGACTGAGAATGTGCACATCAGTGTAGTCAGCACAGTATATGTGATTCACGTAGAGCACATATGTTCTTGACCATAACAAGCTAACTCACTCATCATTCCTGGTGAGCACTGCGCTGTGCATCTCCATTTTGTTCCAAGACCATAGCATATAGGTACTACAGGGTCAATATGGAGGTGATTTAAATGTACTTACATGATGCTCTTTTAGCCAAACATTGGCAAATCTGTTTTATGGCCTCAAGTTTTGAGGACCTCAATAAAATTTTAATTAAAAACCAATTGACCAGACAGAAGCTGTAAATTCCTGTTTGCTGAAGTGAAAACTTAGGAAGTGTCCCTGCTTGTAGAAAAATAGGATAATAATCTTCAGTTCCTCTCTTCTGCTGTGACTCACAGGAGTACTTTATACAGCTTGACCCTCCTCACAGATTCATGTACATGGAACAAGAAGACTGAGTCAACTCTTAGTATTACTACTTATTAAAAAAATTTCCAATTGGGAAATCCTGATTTTCTCATGGTACATTTCAAAAATATGGGGAAATGGTTTTATCCCTTTTTTCTTACTGTTTCCTACCTTTTTTCCAGTAAAGAAACAATTTTAAAAAGTGTGGGGGAGGGAGGATCTCTTCATGTTAAAAATATTCTTTCACTTCTAAAAATTAATACAAATGTAGGAAAACAGCCAAGGTAGAGAAAAATGCCACAGATTTGAAATAATTTTTGTTGAAAATTCCAAACAATGTTGTTTTATTTCCTGATTTTTTTTATTTTGGAAAGAGTTTGGAAAATGGAAAAAAATTGTGAAATGAAATGTTTAAGTGAAAAAATTTGTTTTCAGCAAAACTCTACTTTCTAGTGAAAAAGCTTTTTGTTGGAAAATTGTTGATCAACTATTATTTATTATTTGCTTCTGGTAGTGTCCACTGTGTGCTCTGTGCTGTTGCGTGGTGCATCATATTTATTCATTCCTCGCTTAAAGGGGCCATGTTAGTGCAATATAGTGATTTCAAATCAACTCTGCTGGCTGTAGTGGAAGATTCCTTCCTCCCTAAGCTCTTAGGGAACAACCAGAGCACAACCCTGCTGTTCAAACTAGGTCCTGGCCCAAAGGTTGGGGCTCATGTGAATAAAAGAACCAGTCACTGAGTGGAACTGGAGTTGGGGCTGAGAATCACTGGATTCTCCTTTAGTTTTGGGATTAAAATCTGGAGATGTTATAGGAGGATTGTACTCTCTCTGTGTCTTTAAGAAAGGACTAGAGGTTATAAGGCAGAAAAGAAAGTGAAGTTTGCTAAAGGCCTTGTACTGGACCCTTAGATGGTATAGCACTACTGAAGTCAATGGTTTTTTATATCACCTGAAGGTCTGTCCTCCTGTCTTCTCTAATCTACCTACAAACAAGACAAGAGCCCGGTCTTAATAATTTCCGTGCATCCTGAATGAAAAATGGGAAGAGAGGACTGCTTTAGTGATGAGGTCATATCTCAAATGGGGCTTTCAGTTTTAATTACTCTGATTGACAGGGGAGGACAGCTGCAGGCCCCAGGGCTCTGGCCTGCTCACTTGGTTACAACACACTCATCACCAAGTACCAGCGCCAGTGTACAGAGGGATCCGCTGAACTCAAAGAGGAAACCCAAAAGGTCATGTTTTACCTTTTCAGAGAAGGCTAAAATTACAACAGGCCACTCATCTGTAAAAACACTGCCAACCAAAGGAACTGAGAGCTCCCCAGACAGATGAGGATTGTGAAAAGGGCAGGAGGCAAAACCAAAATGACTCCTGAAAGCTGTGAGAAGGCCTCTGCTCTTGCTGAATTTTACTTGGTTGTGGGCTTGAATTCATGGAACAGGGGCCCTTTCTTTTATGAGTCATTCAGAGCAAAGCGCCACTCTACTAACTTGGACAAGCTCTCCCAGCATCCTTGTGCTGGGCTTTTTTGCTTATATTTCACTGTCATTTTAACCTTGTGCACAACAGCAGGAATCCACCAGCATTAAGCACCTTGGCCCCCATTAAGCCTGGAGGGAAAAAGAACCCAAGTGATTTAGGTGCTTACATCTCATTTCCAAAAGTGCCTAGGAGAGTCATTTAAGAGACTAAGTCCCATTAACTTTTTGTTCCTTGATTTTAAAATTTTACTTGTAAGCACATGCTTAATTTTAAGCGCTTGCTTAAATCCCATTGATGCCATGCTGATTTGGTGCCCTAATCCCATTTGCATCTGTGACAGACTATCCTTCTGTGTTTACACACTACACTGTGTGTAATAATACAAAGTATGCCTTGTAAGGTATCATCTGAAAACTCTTAATTTGCTGGTCAGTATTGTCCTGATAAAATATGTATTGCAACATTGTATGTGAAATTATAAGATTCCACAGCATGATGCTATTAATACATGTTTCAAACCCCACATCCCTGCCAAGGCAGAAGTAAGGCCCGTCCTAAACAAAGGAAGGAATATGTGTTTGCCTTAATTTGCATTTAAGCAGTAAACTGAGTCATGAAACAGGGAGGGAAAACAAAGAAAGTTCAAACAACTGAAGAAAAAACAGCAGGGAATATCCTTCCACATAGGTTCTTTGTCTCCTGTGTCTCAGCTGGAAATTTTTTCAAGATGGGGACTGAAACTATAAAAAGGTGGGACAAACACCCCAAAGCTCCCCCCTTTCTCTTCCTATCTATTGCATGCACTGCATCTAAAGAAAAAAGAAACAGCCATTGGACTCTGAGGGGAGAGGTTCTGACCTAAACAGTTTGGTCAGTGAGACTGCTGAAAGCATGTGGTGAGAAAGCTTTGCTTTGAATCTAATGTACTTTGTTAAGTTGTGCATCCGACAAAGTGGATATTCACCCACGAAAGCTCATGCTCCAATACGTCTGTTAGTCTATAAGGTACCACAGGACTCTTTGCTCATTTTACTTTTATTAACTGCAAAGAGATAAATTTTAAGTAAGTACAATTACTAAGGCATAAAAGTCAGAAATTGTTAACAAGAAAAATAAACTTGTTTTACTGTTTTATCTGATCCAGTGTGTTCAAGTTGAAGTGTACGGATTATGCCATTTGGAATAAAAAGTTGTGTGCATTTTATTCCCTTAAAGAAATAACCAACTCAGTATATTTGTGTTGTCCAGTAGAGGGCTGGGCAGTACAGGACAGATTTCTGGGGCAAAATCTAGGACAGAGAGTCTATTGGGGTCATCCTGTAGTAGTCTTTAAGGTTAGTAGGAATCAAGGTGTGGCTGGCTGGCTGCAGCACACACAGACATGGCTAGAAATGGCTTACATGCTGGAGGCTGTTTGGAAGAAATCCAGGTTAGAAGCTACAGCAGCAAGGATGGCATTGTAAAGGGAACCCCAGCTTACAGAGCACGGGTGACACAGCTACTTATTAGTCTGGATTGTACCCTGGTATGTCACAGCATCCCAAACTAGTGTAAGGAATCTAGGTAAATCACCTGCCCAATCCTTGCCTCTCTGTACTCCCTTCCTTGCTGTGGGACTCTCCAGACAGCAGGGCTTCAGACTGCCCCAAACTCAGGCCCAGGTTCTGGGGAGGCTGAACAAGCAGGGATAAATGCACATACGTGGGCTGGTGGGCACTTTTCTCAGGGCATCCACAATTGTAAGTTATCCTGGTATCCCTGTGCCTTAGTAAAGGAAGGGTTTGTTGGTGTTAAACTGTGTGAAAGCTCCCTGCTACCCCAGACTCCACCAGCCCTAACTTTGCTTTGCAGATTAAACCTTGGTGTACTTCAGTTCTGGAACTCTCCAGTGCCCTCCAGCCACAGTCACTTACCGAAATTAACAAGCTTGCTGTTTCCAGAGAGACAGAATATACAGCAGCCTGTTGGGGCAGCTGAGAGTGTGCATCTCCCTTTAATAGAATAGCACTGAGAGGAATTAAAACAAAAATACATTTTTAAATAAAAAAACAAATATTTAAGTGATACTGAGCAGAAATAATAGAAACAGAAAATTATTACAAATAAAAACAAAAATATAATCACATTTTCTAGTGACTAAAACTTACCAGGCTACAATCCTGGGCTAACATAATTTCCTTACCTAAAGCAACTTTCCATCACCAACCCTCTCCACCCCTCACCCCATGGTAGGGGATCCACCTTCCAAGGAATACAGAGAGTGCTGATCGCTTTGTTCCCTCTGTGATGGATAACCAAAATGTCTTTTTGCTTCTCCTTATATCCCCAAAGTTTCGAGAGTCAGGATGATCTTCTGGAGTTCAGACTCTAGTGTGCTGACAGCATGCTGTTTCCCCTTCCTCATGATAATTGGTGTTGACCTCAGAAGCCAATGAACTGCTCACAGTCTCTGTTATCACCATGCTTATCTTACATTAGAGATCGGGAAATAATTATCCCTCCTTTGTCTGGAACAAAACATTTTCCCCTTTGTTTGGTTACAGACTTTAAAGGATAATATCGGTAAGTATCCATAATTCCTCATTTAGTGTCAATATACACATTTCACAATCATCTTAATTACCAGTGTGTTACAGGCTTTCATTTGATATCTCTTGTGATAGTCTTCATAGATCAATATCATGACAGCAATGTGGTAGGTGTAGTGAGTTTGTCGGGTTTGAAAGGAGCTGTTGTTACATGGAAGTGAACCCTTTGGCACAGGGCACTGAGGGGCTGTTAGATTCACAGGTGGGTGGGGGAGGTGTTACTCTTGCTTAGTCTCCTGCTTGGTTGTGTCAAGCAAGAGCACAACCAAGCTCTAAATACCGACTCACCTTATGTGGATGACAGAGAAGCAGCAGGTCTTTGAATGAGTAAAGAGTGCTGGCTGAAGTGACAGAGACAGGACAGGGTGCAGGGGTCAGCACAGAAAAAAGGCATGAGAATAGTAGATGAGGAGTAATGGGGCAAGACGACGACCAGGAATGACTCTGCTGACATTCTGTGAAAACCCACATTCATATGATATGTCCACCCCAGTCTGGCAGATGCAAGAGTTTGGGCTTGTTGACCTAAACATCCAAACTCCTGGGTATTCTTCTGCACCCCCCCCCCTCAAGTCTGTTGACATTTTTCCCCTTGGATCGTCAGTGGAGGTAGCTGGGATGAGATGCATTGAGTGGCCATAGAATTTTCACACACATTCCAAGCTAAGCATCCTTGCTGTGTAAAGGCAGATTTTATTTCTTGCAAGTTTGATTAGGACAGCTGAAAGCGCTGAGTTTTCAATATGCAAATGATATGAGAGGCTATGGAGAGATCAGGTGGGCCCTAAAGGATGTTTTACTGACAACAGCTACATTTTACAAGTAATTATCAAAAACAAAAACCAAACAAAAACCAAACTAAATTGCTATACTCTGCCTCCTAATTTCCCTTCATGGATTTCTCACTTAGACCAGGACCATAAATGTTTTGTATCTTTAATTTCATACCATTGTCAGTGCAGTGTACCTCAACATCATTGTTTATAGGGAGAATAAAATGAATGTAACAGCGCTTTGAAACAAAGAGGTTATTTTGCACCAGAGGCTTCTCTGGAATTAGATTTATCACACACACTATGACTATTTGCAATTTACTGTCCAAATGCCTTTTTTTTTAAATGATATAAATAGTTACTAGTTGTTGATTTTCTTGGCAGCTATTTAAAAAGTGTATCTGGCATATTGGAAACACATAAAATGTCCGTCATAGTGCCATCCTTGCCTCTGAAATACAACAGCAGCACATTTTCCTAGAGCAGCAAACAAGTCTGAGTTGGTGAAATTCACCCCTTATGTGGAGGGCATCTGTCAATCAGCCTTTAAGTCTGATTTAAGCCTTATTTTGAAGGTCTAAGTGGGATTTAAGGAGTTCTTTGACTTTTTGCTATTCCTGCGCGCAGAGGTGAATTTTGCCCTAAACTAGTGAATATTTTCAAAAGATGCATAGTTAGGTCCTGTCTGTCCTCTGAAATGTGATTGACTATTTCTATGGCTCTGGCATTCTAAAAGCCTCTCTTGAGGGTCTTAGGCCAATCTTTGAAACAGAGAGGGTGGATAGTCTTGTGGTTAATACCTAGACAGTAAAACCTGAGATCTGAGTTCTACTCAAGGGCTGAAAATAATCTAGGGAGCTCAATCTGTTATGTTTATCAAAAAGAAGATCACAGGTAACTTGATCATGATGTATCAGTATCTTCACAGAAAGAAAATACCAGATAATAAAGGACTATCTAATCTATCAGAGAAAGGTAGAACAAGAACCAATGGCTAGAAGTGGAGACAAAATCAACTTAGAAACAAGGCTCAAGTTTTTAACAGTGAGGGTCAGGGGCGGGTCTAGGGATTTTGCAGCCTCAAGCACAGCAGGCAGGCTGCCTCCGGTGGTTTGCCTGCGGAGGGTCCGCGGGACCAGCGGACCCTCCGCAGGCACGCCTGCGGGAGGCCCACCGAAGCCATGGGACCAGCAGACCCTCCGCAGGCAAGCTGCAGAAGGCAGCCTGCCTGCCGCCCTCGCGGCACTGGCAGAATGCCCCCCGCGGCTTGCCGCCCCAAGCACACGCTTGGCGTGCTGGGGCCTGGAGCCGCCCCTGGTGAGGGTGATTAACCTCTGGAACAAACTACCCTGGGAAGTTAGGGATTCTCCATCCCTTGTAATCTTCGTATCAAGACTGGATGCTTTCTGGAAGATATGGTTTAGTCAGAAACTCAATACAGGAGTAACATGATAAGATTCTTTGGCCTGTTATAGAAAGGAGGCCAAACTGGAAAGTCTCTACGGAAAAGGATAAATGGACACAAATCAGATATTAGGAATGGCAATATACAAAAACCTGTAGGAGAACACTTCAACCTCCCTGGCCATACTATAGCAGACCTTAAGGTGGCCATCCTGCAGCAAAAAAACTTCAGGACCAGACTTCAAAGAGAAACTGCTGAGCTTCAGTTCATCTGCAAATTTGACACCATCAGCTCAGGATTAAACAAAGACTGTGAATGACTTGCCAATTACAAAACCAATTTCTCCTCCCTTGGTTTTCACACCTCAACTGCTAGAACAGGGCCTCATCCTCCCTGATTGAACTACCTCATTATCTCTGGCTTGCCTGCACATATATACCTGCCCCTGGAAATTTCCACTACATGCATCTGATGAAGTGGGTATTCACCCACGAAAGCTCATGCTCCAAAAGGTCTGTTAGTCTATAAGGTGCCACAGGATTCTTTGCTGCTTTTACGAGGTCAGATTAGATGATCTAATGGTCCTTTATGGCCTTAAATCTATGAATTCCTGGGTTTGCTACAGACCTTCTATGTCACTTTGATAAGTCATTTTACTCCTCTGTGCTCTGTTTTTCCATTTGGTCAGATTCCGCATCTTAGACCTGTGTTGGGAGACTTAACTGACTGATGTTTGTGTGGTGCTCCAGCCCTTCTGTGTTTAGTGCCACAGGAATGTCTACAAATTAAAGTTTAAAAAGGAGTTTAACATTGCATTCTTGATACAATACTTATTAGCTTAGATACTTTCAGGGCCCTCATCCCTGTAGTACCTGAGCAGGTCACAAAATGCATTTTATCCTCACAACACCCCTGTCAGGTTGGGCAGTGTTATTATCCCCATTTTGCAGATAGGGAACTGAGGCACAAGAGACATTAGAGCCCAGATTTGTAAAGGTGTTTTGGTGCCTAAAGATGCAGATAGATAGGCACCCAGCAGGATTTTCAAAAGTATGTAGGTGCCTAACTCACACTGGAATCCCACTGGGTGCCTACATACCATTAAAAAGCTGGTCCTAAGTCATTTGCCCAAAGCCACGCAAGAGGTATGTGTCAGAGCAGGGAATTGAACCCCTGTCTGTGAGGGGCTGTGCTAATACCCTAATCACTAGACCATTCTCCCTTGACAACATAACCCACTTTGTACTGAAGTTAGACATTCACTACTGAAACATTTCATTGCCATCATTACCCCAAAGACACCAGCAATAACACATTTTGTGAAAACTATTATCTTTAGATATAGCAAAGCACATACTGCTCTGCACATCACAACAAGGAAAACAGGCCCTTCAGTGGTCTGTATGTTTCATTCATTCTAACATCCACCATGCGCATAGACCCCAATCCAACAAAGCACATAAACCCATGCACAACTTTTGCTTGATTTCATTGGGACTACTCAGGTACTTAAAGTTACTTGTTTTGCTCAATCATAGCCATATACCATAGATGACCCAGCATTTACAGTAGAGTGTGTGCTATTTTGCAAAAGTTTACACAGCAGGATAATATGCAGATTTTCAAGGATACATTTACTGGTATAAGCACCTCCCCGGCATTGTTAAACAACAAACTTGCTGAGGAATTCTTGCATTGTATCTCAGTGGAAATGAAATACAGTCACTTGCAAGGGTGAAAACAACAATAAAATGAGAGCGAATGCTCCCTAAGAGCTTCCTAAAACAAGAAAAATCTGATATGCAGCCTGTGTATCGATGCAATTATGAGACTTCTAGCTCTAAGCTGTAACAGATGGAATTTTTTCTCCTCTCTCTCTCTGGTGATAAGGTGAATGGTTTCCCCAAGGGAAGAGTTCAGAGAGCTGCTGACTTGGCAAGGCTTGTGCCAAGCAGCTGGCTGCTGACAGAATTATGGGTATCGATAGGCATGGCCTGAGAGGGAGGCAGAAAGGCACTTCTGCCTCCGTTCTTTTCCTGAAAGAATTGATACAGGTCATGGCTACATGGATTAATGAATTTGAAATGGGAGAACAATTGAGTTGTGCTGCAAGGCAGATAGGCATTGACTCACTTACCTTTTATGTATTAAAACATTGCATATATCTTCTGGGCCTGATTGTACTGCACTTTATAAAAAACAGCTCAAATATTTGATTCCTGAGACAACTTACAACCTGACAAAAGAGAGGCTTTGGCGGCCAAGGAAAATTGGCAAGAAACAAAATAATGATAATAATAGTTTTGTACTCATATGGTCTCTCATCAGATGGTCTCAAACTAGTGTACAAACATTATTCAGTTATGCTGCACAGTATCCCTACCTGAAATAGGTAGGTATTATTAACCTGCTTTTTATAAGTGCGGAAATAAAAACTTCAGGAAAATTAAGCGTCAGCTGGCATAACACAAGGCTCGAGGTCTGCTCACCTTTATGCACGGCTCTTTGTGCCCCTACTTTTGCATGTGCTATTACTACAATTCTCCATTTGCCCACTGGGCTTCCAAATAGTCATGTGTATGCTCAAATGCCTGTTTAGCTCACACAGTCCTTTAAATTTCTAGAGTGTCTTGCAGCTGAGCATGCCAAAATATTTTACAAGCATTAAAAGGGAGATATCTTTATCCCACATCTCACAGATGGGAAAACTGAGGCACAAGAAGGCAGAATGATTTGCTCTAGGTCAGTAGTAGAGGCAGAATTAAAAAACAGTAGTTCTGACTCCCAGTCATCTTGCTGTAACCGCTACACATGCTTTCTCCAATAAGGAGTTGGAAAACAGGAGGCTTTAGATTCCAAGTTCTGCTGTCCAGACTTGCACATGTGGGAATTAAACCAACTGAGATGGTTCCATACACTGGTTTGGAAGCAGTACAGGTGGGAGGTACAATAACTAAACTGCATAGCAGACATTCCCTGTCCTGAAGAGTTTAACAATCTGATCTTCTTCATCCCTGATTCACTCAGTGTAGATCTGTTGCCTACCACCATCTGATTCAGCCTCAACATAACGTGCTATGTAAGGACATTTGTGCCACAGCTTCGCTCTGTTGACCGAGTACCTTGACTAACAGAACAGGTGCCCATTAGTTTTGGGCTGTCAGTGAACAGATGCAAAATGGGGATATCAGTAAGATGCAGAAGCAAGGTGGAGAATGGAAGAATAATATGCAACACACAAGTATTTAAGGGTGGTGGCACTTGTGCTCTGAAGTAAGAGGAACATAAAATGGAGAAGGCCTGTTTTACATGGGTGGCTTCAATGGAAATACTTCTTAGCTACTCCACTGCTAGTGTCATGAGCCGACAGAGTTGCCATCTCATTAAATGCTTCAGAAGAGCCTGCAGAGCGAAATAGTTGTTCATTGTTGCCACGGGAGAAGCATATCCACACCCTGAACAATAAGAGAAAGAAGAGGAGATGTAGTAGGTTCAAGTTCCCTGCCTGGGGGAAAATGAGAGTCTCAACCTTTCCCGTACTGAAGAGGACTCAGCCACAAAGCCACCTGGCAGCACTAAATCTCAGCTCAAACTCAATGAGCAGTGATGAACCAACTTAGGCTGCTATGGAGACACTGAGTTTTGTTAGTCAGTCACAGCTGCCTCCTTGTTTCCCAGTACATTAAAGCATTCCCTTTTGAAACCATAATTTCCCCCCCCATTATTGATGTTTTCCACACCTCTTTCTTTAAACTACTGACACTCACTCTGCCTCCATAGCGCCGACTACAAAAATCTCTTTATTATCATGAGTGTTTCAATAGAGAGAAGACAGATGGTAAACTGACGCACTCAGACTGTAAAAGAGGCCCATCTGCATTATACACGGAGCTTGTCTCAACCATTCAGGGCCATGAAATCAGCTATCCAGACCTACTGCTTTATTTTTTGCCTTTTCTGTATGTGTAGGGGGCTTGGGTGAGTGCATGAGGTCTCTCTAGGATTATTTGCAGTGTAAAGCCTCCCTCATGAGGAGACTCCTGGGTGAATTTGTTTCAAATGATTATTTTAGCTTAATTCAAAAGTGGTGACTCCCTGTAATGATGAAGGTTTGCATCCCTGATCCTTTGAGAACGAAGGGTGAAATACTACCTCCACTGAAGTCAATGGGAATTTTGCCTTTGATTTCTTCAACGGGGTCAGAATTTCACCCCATGTTTTCTGGATAATGCTGGTGAAAAATACAGAAAAAAATGTTTGGGAAAAAAATTTAAATTTTTCAACTAAGTTTTCAGTTTTGAGATGGTTTCCTCCACTCTATAAACTGGTGGAAAAACAGCACACATCTTTTTGCAAATATTTTTGTCAACATTTTTTTTAACAGTTTCTACTAAAGAAACTGGCTAGGGAACTTCGGGAACAGTATAGTCCAAGAGAAGAGGGAGGCTAAGGAAACACATTCTATTTAATGGGCAGTGGAGAAATAGTCTGTGCTTGAGGCTGACCCAGAATAGCTTGTCAAACCCATATTCCACCTAAGGACATTTTGCTTCCACGCTCTAGGTTTCAAGTACTTAATTCCCAGTTATTTTTCACTATTTATTGCCCTTCTGGGTTCCAAATGGATGGGCCGTGGCAATACCAACATACCACAGGAAAGACTGTTGCCATGAGCCTTCAGGCCTTGACCTGAAGCAAGAACATGAAAGAAATTTAGTGTTTTTGTAAGATTCCCAGCCCAGTTTTGCAAACCGAACAGGTCTGGATACTTTAGAAAAGCATTGGAACTTCTGAGTGCTTATCCAATCTGTACAGCAAAGGGATCCCTTTCCAGAAGAGGGAAACTGTTTAAAAAACCAAGATATCCCCCTATTCCCAAATTCCCCTCAATGAAAACACAACAGGCATCTAGAATTATTATTATTATTATGAAGTATTCCCTGACACATTGGCAATGCAGGTCTGAATGTCTGTGGTGTTGGCACAGGCCCCACAGTGAGAGCTATAGCCCCAGCTATATATCTTGCTTTGCTTACCTTTACCAATAAATTGTTTATGGTCTGTAATGTCAGAGGGTTCTGCCCTCCATTCTTTTTCCAATCATAACACAGCAAAGCCATTTGGATTTCTGAAATGTCACTGTGTCTATCCAGAGACCCAGCGCAGACAAGGTAATTATCCCTTCCTGTCACCCTTTCTTACTCTGACTTGTAAAAAGAAAAAAAAAAGTGTTTTCACTTCGTCTGTCAACCAGTCTTTTAGGAAATGTTTCTGGCTCCCAGCTCATGCAGGGTAACAGAAAATCTCTTCATAAACACCTCACCGACAGCATGCCCCATTGTTGTTTGTGTGGCCTAACACACAGCAGGGCATTGAGCATGGGATAGTCTATCCTGATTCTATTCCAGTTGTTTTTGATGATAGAGTAACACCTATCTTAGGGCCTAATGAAGTCAGTGGGAGTCTTGCCATCGATTTCACATGGTTTTGAATCAGGCCCATAAAGCCAACTAAAGGGACAAAAGAAGAATTCTTGTCTTGGAGAGACCACCTCCATGGAACAGGTCCAGGGGCCATTAAATCCTTGGTCTTTACAGCTGGCCTCCCAACTCCCACTGAATTTGTCCACCTGGGTTCCTTTGAAAAACCCAGCCTGTGACAACAATTCTACTACATGCTGAACATGGTGGGGTTTTTGTAATGCAGGTACTTGTCCTCTAGGAGCTAAATCGAAACCTTCAACTCATTTCACATACCTAACAGACATTTGGCCATAACTGCTTGCAAACCCAATGGACATAGATTGGATTTGATGTAGTGATGGAAATATAAACTTTTTCCAACGCCCCTCCTTCCCACCCACCCCCAAAAAAACCACCTAAAGAAAAGCAATGTATCATGAAATTGCTTGGGACTCTGGACATTTGTCACAGGAGCAATTCCTCAAGAGTAAAAGCAGGGAACATTGTTTTAGGAAGGAAGCTCCAGTTTTGGATGCACACTTAGGCAGCCATCAAGTTAAATTAATTAGGATAGTTTATAAGGCTGAGAAAAATCTCTTACAGGGCAAGAACATAAGAACAGACTTTGGTGAAGTAAGGTACACATGGGCACTCTGATGGTACTTTCTGATACCTTCTAATGACCATTCATACTGAGCATTATTGTTTAATATTTCTTAAGCACAAATACAAGGCTGGCTTTCTGCTGAAAAAGCTCTTTTTAAATCAGAGAGATCTTATCTTTCACTTTGTATAGATCAGTTTTGCAGCTTCTTGAAGTATTTATAGTTTTAATACATAACCATAAATGCCCCCTAAACAAGGGATATTGCACCTTTAGATTACTATTATTGCTTTATTGCTCATCACAACCATAAATTAGCAACTTCCCCCAGCAATACTGAAAGAGTGCAGAATTAAGTTACAATGTGCGTACACAAGAACCTATTAAGGCATTACTATTTCTTAGAAGTCTTTATAGTTTTCCAGTGCACACCTATAAGTGTTTCAGTTAAAGATCTACATGCTTGCCTAGTAATTGCCCTCCCATTCGAGAGAGAGTTTTAGCAGCAGAAAAAAGAAAAGAAAGACTAAAACGTGGAAAATTGGAATATAAAACACCAAAAATGAAACTGTCATAAAAAGAAAGCCATGGGTTTAAATTATGCTAATTAGAGATGTATATATGATGCGTACATGTTTTGACTCTTACACTCTGGCTGCTGCAATGAGACCATTGTTTGCTCCTCTGGTCAAACCATCTTCTTTTCAGTGTAATGAGTTCTCATGCTCAGTTGTCTCGCTGGTAATCAGTATCTAGAATAAAATGACATTCCTCTCTGAAGGTCAGGTGTTGCTGTAGCTCATTTCAGCATAGGTACAGCTCTACCCCGATATAACGCGACCTGATATAACAAGAATTCAGATATAATGCGGTAAAGCAGTGCTCCGTGGGATCAAAGCAAGTTCGATATAACGCGATTTCACCTATAACGTGGTAAGATTTTTTGGCTCCCGAGGATAGCGTTATATTGGGGTAGAGGTGTAAAAGGAACTCTAAGCTTCTTGGGCAACACACATGGTAGAGGTACATTCTTGCAGATGCAGACTTTAGCTCTCAAAGACATCGTGACAGGAACTACAGGTTTTTTTAATGCCTCCTGGCGAGGATTCTGAAACCCTGCACCACCCCATTTAAGAAGATCTGCTCAGCCAGCCAATGTCTTGGAGTTTGGTGGTTAATTGTAGCCCTGGAGAGGGAGATCAGCCAAAGGGAGATCAGCATGCCAGGGAACTAATTAAGTACAGATGAGTCCATTTAAGCTCAACCTCTTAAAAGAAGGTCATGAAGTCTTAGTGGTAAGACAGACAGGGGAAATGGGGTGTTGGCCAGAAAGAAGGGCAAGGAGCGTCAGGAGAACTTACAAGCTATCTTGTGTTAGAATCATAGAATATTAGGGTTGGAAGAGACCTCAGGAGGTCATCTAGTCCAATCCTCTGATCAAAGCAAGACCAACACTAGCTAAATCATCCTTTCCACTTCTGATTTTGCAGTTTTGAGTTTTCTGCTTGTGTAAGTGCATGGAAAGAATTATTAGATTGCTATTTGTATGGTGGTATCACCTAAAAGTACTAATCATGGATCAGGACCCCATTGTGCTAGGCACTGTCTAAATGCAGAACAAAAAAACAGGCCCTGCCCCAAAGTATGCGAAGTGATAAGCTTTTGTCAGATTGGGGCCAATTTGGATTGACCCTTCCAGAAAACCCACTCTGGAAAAGGTAACTTTTGTGTTCACACCTGAGCTCCCACCTTTTCTGCTCTTGTTCTTATGCCCCCAGACCCTGTGACAGCAATCTTATCAGCGGTGCCCTTGTTTGAAAATTGGACTTTGGATACCTGGTGATATCTGGCTTTCTGATGTCATTTAAGTCAGAACAGTCCCTCTCCCGATATTTCAGCATGTCATCTTCAATCCTGAAACAGGAAGCACGAGGGGTGGGGGGATCATGAAGATGAAATTGAACTTGCAAGGTCATGGAGAGGGAATAAATAAGGAAAGCCACCAGGTCATTTTTACAGTCTCTCTCTCTCCTGGCTCTGATTGCTCTTTATAACAGCCTCAGCGACAGTAGCAAACATTAGTTTATTGCTAGCTTAGGGAGAAAGAACTATTGCTATGATAAAAGACTGCAGGGGGCAACTGGCATCCTGGATGTAATTTGACTTCTTACATCCCATGAAGGTTCTCTGGCAGTAGTTACAGTCTCTGCAGCATTTTCTATGCACAATTGTTCAAGAATTAAACACCAGTGGGGTGGAGGGGATGGGGAGAAGAGAATGGGTTAACACACGATAAGCTGTGGACATTAATTAATGCTATATTACAATGGAATTCAGACAAAATAATATATGGTAGCCCATTAACAGTAAAAGGAAATTCATCATGGTTAATATTATTATATTGAATGTCAAAGGAAGCTGGGATGATTTGCCACTTACTGCATAATGTAATCTAATCTAAATGTAATTTTGGTTGGACAGCCTAGAGCATCCATATTAAGTAGAAATTGGTAGGGAAACTGGTATTTGGCTCTGTCCATGAACAATTTAAAATATCTTTAACTTACCCACATATCCATCTGGTAGCTGGAGTAGGTACTTGTCATGATGTGATGCCTCAGAAGTTTTAAGGACAAGAAGAGGCTGACTTTTCTGCTCCCTTTTTAAGGCCAATCTTATTTCTAGAAAGGCAGTGTAATCTAGAGGTTAGCATTTTGGGAGTCAGGAGACCTGGATTCTAATCCTGGCCCTGCCACTTCATTGCTGTATGACCTTGTAGAAGTCACTTCATTTCTCTGTCTCTTTTTTCCCTTCTCATGCTTTTTTTTCTATTTAGACTATAAGCTCTTCAAGGTGGGGTCTCAAAGCAGCACATGCAGCTCCCATTGACTTCAGCGGAAATTATGGATCTTTAGTGCCTCTAAAAAAAATCAGATGCCTAAATATGATTAAAAAAATGTTAGTGGCTAAATATGAATGAGTTGTTGAGGAAATGGTGATGATGATGTTCGTGTAATATATGGGGAAACACCCTGTGGAGATTTAACATCCTTTCCAAATGTATGCAGTGACTGCTAGAGTGGCAGTTAAATGGATACTGTATTTCCCCAAACCAGCATTGCCCCTTCTGTTCTTAACCACTTTAACTCCTTTGTTATATTTTTGAACTGCTTACTGGGCATGCTCGATTTTTACTTAATGATCATACCTTGCTCCTTATTGTCTTAACTTATAGAATAGCCCATGTTTAACTTTGCCCCTGCAAATTATTGTCCCAGTTATAAAGAACAGTAGATAAGGTGAAGTGGTTTACAAAAAAAGTCACACAGCAAGTCACAGGAGCCCCGAAACTCCCACCACTAAAATAAGCTTCATCCCACCCAAAATATTCTCTCTCGCAAACTTTTCTTCATATTTCTTTAATAAGCCTATGATGCTTTTTTTAGGAGCATAATATTTATTATGGCTGCTTAAAACCCTTTTCAGAGCAAAAAATCTCCAGCTGTATTAAATGTGAAGCATGGCTGCAGAACCTTTCCACCTGCAGACTCACCTCTTCATAAAAAAACCCTCCTTCTGTATGGAATTGTGTGTGATTTATATTATTGTTCCCCCACTCAATTAAGTGTTTGGTTGAAGTAAAGAGTCTTCTGTCATAAAAGCCTGTTCAAAGGGCTTTTCTACACCTTATTAATTTCTCCATCTGCATGATACTACATCTTCTAGTATGAAAAATACAATTCTGTAGCGACTGCTCTGTATAATGTTATTCTTGTAGAACTGATAAATGAAATTGTTTTTAATTGTTCACTTTATTAATGTAACTTCTGTTCACCATTCACTACACTTGCCTACACTGTAACTTCTGTTCCATATTGTAATTCAAACCCCATTTTAAAACACTCACTCCATTTTGTAAAAGCTTCCTCCAACCTTCATTTTTGCAAACCCTGCTGTAATCTTATTAGTTTAGTTTAGATGTGTGAATGGGTTATGTATGAATGATGGAATCAACCTCCAGCCCCAGCCTGTCCTGATGAGATAAAGTTCAAATACCAACGGCTGAAGACCTAGACAACAGCCCTAAACAAAGTAAGAAGCATCCACCCTAAAAAGAAAAGGACAACAGAACAACAGAAGGAAGATCAAAGCCAGGTCCAAGGCTGAAAGTCACGCCTGCAATTGGTGGGTGATCAATCTAAACCCAGAGGCAGCGTGACACAGCAAGACCTATAGACTTTGAATCCAAACTAAAAGCCTATAAAAAAGAAGGGTGAGATGAGAGACTCTGGGTAACATTCTGCTGCCAACATGGAAGAACATCGGTGCCTGCCCAACAGAGATCCAGCTCAGCCTTGTGCCCAGCTTTCCTGGCCAGTTAGTTGCCACAAGCTACGAACCCAAGCTGCAAAATCAAGCCATGAACTTAAGCTATCTTCAGGACTGGTAACTATGCAGCAGCTGCAGAACACCTGATGAATGTGGGTGTGTGTGTGTGTATGTGTGTGTGTATAGGTATTAGGTATAATGTGAATGTGTGTCTGTGTGTGTATAGGTATTAGGTATAATGTGTGTGTATAAGAATTAAGATATTAGTTATTAGTCATAAATTGTTATCATAATAAATGTGGCATCTTTGCCTTGTCCCCTTTAATAAGATCCTGCTGGTTTTTACTGGTCTAATATAATTGGTACAACATTCTAACGCATTGGAGGGCGTCTTTATAAGTACTATTCTGAAAGAAAAGTTATAAAGGGATATTTTAAAAAGTCTATAAATCAGTATTCATAGCAGAACAATGAAATAACGTGTAACACTTGCAATATGTTTTGCTGGAGGCCCATGCAGCTGTTTTAATGTTGCTTTGTTGCTGAGATAAAAGAGTTGACTCTTTCATTAAGTTTAGCTTACATTTATGAAGGGGAATACAGTGATGTATCTTTTAAAAGATGTTTTAAGTATTTATTTATTTATACAGAGCTGAAAGCATGCTAGGATTTTTGCATGCATGCAATAAGACAGTTACTGCCTGGAAAGCTTGCCATCTAAACGGCAAATAAATAAACCAAATGTAACACTTTATTTTAACCTTTCTTTTTTTCATATGTTTTGTCTTTACCCCATTGCCCTACCACTTCCCCATGTCCTGAATTCTCTGCTCACTTACATCAGTTTTACAGTTGTCCTAACTCAATTGACTTCAAGGAGAGCAACACTAGAGTGAGAGGAAATTCAGGCCCAGAGTGTACAGCACGATCAGCAAATAGAACATCTTGGTGACAGCCCACAGAGTCAAATTTACCTATGAATTCTCTCTGGAAATACAAGGTAGATGGCTGAATAATTCCAAAATGTGGCTTCATAAAAAATATAGGGCCTGATTTTCCACTGCCTTGAACATCATGTGCTCATTTGCACCAATGCAGAGTAGACGCGAAACACTGTCACTAGTATAAATAAGTGAAACATTCTGGTTTAGTACCATTGTACATCCACTTTGCACATTTACAAATGGCTACACAAGGGTCAATCAGTGAAGAACAATATTCTTAGGAAACCAGAAGTGCAGAGAGAGATCAGAAATCCTTATCTGGCTGGCTGGCTGGATAGATAGACTTTACCATCACCTGGGTCAGTTCTTCCATATAACCTTTATGCTTTCCTTATTTGGTCTAAAGGTAATTATGGAATTTTAAATTTTGAAAATTTTGCACTCTGAGCTGCAGAACAAAGTCCTATCTGCTAACAGCAAATCTAAGTCTCAGAGCTACAGGTTTGTCCAGATACAAACTCCAATGATGCAACATTCATGCTTTTAACCTTTAGAATGAGTTTACCTCTAATTAGATGTCCAAGTAAAGATGACTAATTTTGTATACGTAGGTTGATAACTGTGTGGACAATTTTCTGATTGATATCACTCAATACTTTTGTCATTTTTTATATTAAGGATGAACACACCAATTTGATTAAATTTGATAAGCAACCTGACCCTTCACACAAGTCAAATCAAACCTTTTCTGAGGTTCAAAAGTGCTTAGGTTAACTATGTACCCATTTTCATTCATTAATGAGGGCCTCTGAATTTCTTGCCCTAGTCAGGTTTGAAAGAAAATAAGGAAGTACTGTGTGACAGGCTGGTTTTATGGCAATTCACTGAAATTTCAGGAGCAAAACCTATTTTGGGGGTGAGATTTCTAGCTCATGTTGTTCAGAGCCTTCAGACACACATCCAGACATTTGGTTGCTTATCTGAACTGAATAGCCAGAGATTCAATGTTTATCCAACATTGCTCCTCAGCTGTGTGTCATTTTGTTCAAGCATTTACACAGAACAGCCTCACACACATGCACATTCAACAGTTGAAAACAATCTGCGTACTAGAGATTGCTGATATACCCTTCCTGTCTAGTCAAACAGCAATGCACACATTCCATGGTTTGTCAAAGCATCTCCCAGGTTCAGTTTTAAGGGCATGATTCTGTTCTCACTTACATGAATGCAAATCAGGAGTAACTCAGAGGATTTACACCAACACAAAGCTGAGGTGAGTAAGATCAGACTCAAACTCAAGCTCCTGCTTTTCAGCATGGCCTGTACATAGGAATCAATGCAATCCCCCATGGCTTCTGCATTGTGAAGTTACATGTGCTGACTATTTACTGTACCAGCTGCTTTGCTTATTCAGTGATTGCTGCTAGCATGATGGATTCTGTAGATAAATTATGGAAACATGAAAAACATTCCCATGCAAATTATTATTTTTAGGATCTCTTTAAGGGGATAGCACTACTTCTATCCCCCAGCACATCTACATGTGGTAGTAACTGTCTTACCAATCAAAACTCTGATAGCAATGTGGTTCATTACAATGAATATTGATTTTGCTGTATAAATAGACTAAAACAAGAGAAAGAAAATATATTATTAAATCATACTTCAATTAGCTGAGGCAGTCTATCCTGGAGATATTAGTGGTGTACAGAACAAGATGAATAATTTACCAGCTAAGGTATCTAGCTTCCCAGAATGTTAATGGCTCAAAGACTGGATTTTAATGTGTTTCCTAGAGGGCGCAGTGCTGTATTTGTGACAAATTGATTCTGTTTACAATAACACACCTCCCCCATCCAAAAGCAAAGCACACCCTAAGTGGGGAGCCCTACTTTTTCTTCATCCAGCGAAACCTTATTGTCATAGATTTTATGGCCAGGAGGGACCACTATGATTATCTAGTTTGACCCCCTGAATAACATAGGCCAGAGATTTCCTCTAGTGCAGTTGTTCTCAAACTTTTTTTTCCACAGACCACTTGAAAATTGCCGAGGGTCTCGGCAGACCACTTAATGATCTTTCCAACTGTTGTTTGTACCATTAGCTAACTATTGTAAAGTGCTTTGGATAAAAGTGCTATATAAAAAAAAAGTCATAATAATTAATGTTTTTTGGTTCTACAAATAAAAACACACAACTCATATTTTAATATCAGTAGTCTTACCTTTCTAATGTGATGAATGTGCCCTCTCTCCCCTGCCACGGTAGCCCCTGAGTTGGGGCTGGGAAGGAGGGCCATCTCTCCCTGGCAGCTGCAGCCCTGGAGCTGGGGAAAGTCGCCTTTTTCTCTGGCCGCTGCAGCCCTGCATGTCCCAAATTCCCCCCATACCCTCTTCTCACCCCACTGCCCGCTCCAACCTAATCTCTATGCCCCACAAGGCCACCACCTCACCTTACATGTGCGTCTTCTCCAGGGTCCACTAATTAGGTGGGTGGCCCTTCATTCTTTCATGTGTGGCCGCCCAGGCATGCACCTTAGAGGAAACTATCCACAGACCACTCAAATGGAGCTCGTGGACCACTGGTGCTCTGTGGACCACGGTTTGAAAACCTCTGCTCTAGTGACTCTGTGCCTTTAGCTCAAGAACTCATGGTTAAATTGGGACATATCATACCTTGCTCATTCTCATTCAAGAAGGGAAACATCATCTATACAACAAGCAGAGTTTTGTAAAAAAGGGGCTTGTAGTAAGTTGAATACAACAACTGAAAAGTGATGAGTGAAAGGATGGAGAGTTTGGCAGCAAATTCTGCCAGGTGCTGAGCACCTTCTCGGCAGTGCCTGTTGAATTCAACTGGCTCCAATGACAGAAAAGAACTAAAACCTTTCATCAGGTGGGAAGAAGTTCCATTTGACTAAGCTTTAGAAGACGATCTGAACTTTTGGATGCTTATCTAAGCCAACAACCTAATGTTGACAGGTGCTGGGAACTGAAGGAGATCATGTGTTCAGTACAAGAAGGATGAAGTCATTGGTTTGGATAAGCATGCAAAGTTTTAGAGGTTTAGCCTGAAGCTCAGTCGAGAAGTCCAGCAGGCCATTTTCAAAGAGGTTGTCATAGTTTTTCAAAAGTTATAAGATGTCAAAGGTGTTTCATTTCTTATCTGAACTCATTTGTCCATCTGTGTTTCTAAATATAATCAGAGTGTGAAATCCTGGTCCTGTTGATGTCAACACAGCCAGGATTTCACCCAGAATCTCCAATGGAGACAATGTAATATTTAAAAAATGTAAGATGGTAGATTTGATAATTTATTGTGTGTTCTGGCTATGGGATTTTCAAAGAAGACCAGCTCCCAACTTCTGTTCAATGGGATTTTGTACCTAACTCACTTAACAGAGCCTTAATACTTATCCAAAGAAATAACTCATCAATGCCAGGGCTACATCCCCAATCTATTCTTATTTCCAAAATAATCTTTTAAAATAGAAATTCCATTTTGATCCTTAAAACATGGTTGTGTTTTCTTTATGTACTAGGAACACACAAAATGTGTTTAAATGGCTTAGAGTATATGATCATCGCACTCAAAAAGTCCAGATTGACCACAATGATTTTTCAGCATTGGCCAAATTTTAATGGCCTGGTGTTCTGCTTATTTATTCTCTGTTCTGTAAAGAGACATCTCTGCAACTGTTTCTAGGTGTGAATTTAGACAAAGGGACCAAAGGCCACCTTGTTTTAAGTCTAGAAATCTGCCTGTTGCCTCTACAAATATCATCAACCTGTGCCACTGCCTTCAGTTCAACTCATCTGAGATCCTCAGGCATGTTTTCATCACTTCTTATGTGGATGACTGCATCTGTCCAGGAGTAGACAAAGCTGCCCTGTTTCAGCCGCAAAGATTCTCAAGAACTGAAACACTCGCTACTCATGCCTCTCCCATGGCCAACCCCTACAATAACCATGCTTCATCTGGGAAATTCTTGTGTTTATAGATTGTAAGAGCCGAAGGGACCAAAATGATCCCTTAGTCTGAGCTCTTGCAGAACACAGGCCAGAGAATTCACCTAGTGATTCCTGCAGAGGAGGGAATTCTTTGTTATTACGTATGGGAACACTATCAAATCCAATAGCTTGTTCCCAGCGCTGTAAGTGACTCCCCCAGAAGTGCCATCTCCTATCAAGGAAATAGACAATCCTGATGGTCCTATTGCTTAGGAATCTTTCTGGCTCACCCCTCAATAGGCAGTGACATCTTTAATTTGCCAGCTGATCAGGTCTGACTCTATTTAGTGTTTTAAAATATTTACTAGCATCTGTGCATCAAGGCAATCTCTCTCTGCCATGTGCCCACCATGCAAATGAAGAATCATTATTTCTCCCTATCATTTAATTATTCCTGATCTTTTTTTCCACCTCCATTTTATGATCTACAAAGGAAAAAAGAACTCGGTGTTCATAAAAAAATAAAAAGAGATAGAGGCACTCTTTTCTTTCCTTTGAAGGAGCTAACAAGGACTGGCTGACATATATGGAATAATTAAAAGCAACATTGATGAGTCCAGCAGCCATGATTTTTCTTTTCAATTCAAGAGCCCTTTTAAATCGGTGTCATCTTTGGGCACCAGCTTTACAACCGCGACAAGTAATTTTTACAGAAACACTATTAGGGGTTGTAAACTTTAATGATTTTTCTTTCTTTCTGGGTCCTTGTTGTTCTGTAGTTGTAATTAAACAGTGCTATGTATCTTTAAAGTGTAAAAAAAATAATATTATCATAAAAATCATTGTTGCACTCATCACTACAAACTTTAACTGCCCTGAAACCATGGAACCAGCTAGGGCCAACAATACAAGAGGAGTCATTATTGTAACTAAATTAGACCGTTTGTTTTCCTTCCCTCAAATCGAATTGTGTAGGAGCTGCTTTATTGCAAAACAGACATTAAAATTCCAGCAAGACCTCAGAGAGAAAGTAATTTCTATTTTATCAGTGCTGTAAAGCTGTCTTTATGTTCTGAAGCAGGAAATATTGCAGGGATATTTATAGCTTCAGCACCAAAGCCAGTTTGAATAGAAATGTTACTGCGGTCGGCAGAGCTGTCACGCTGCTCAGTGGAGCCGGGAATTTTAGTGAATTTGTGAATTACTGTTTCAGTCCTGACAAGTCTTTCAGAGAGGCTGGTGTGTGTCTGGAGCGGCTTTGTGGGTTTGGGATAATGATAAAAGACTTGAATCACTTTAAGAGGAGAGTTAGGTGATGATAAAGCTAACCAGTTTCACTTCCCAAGCCCCTCTAACCAAAGCCAGGGTTTCCAAATTTTGCTGTACTTAAGTTTTCCAAAGCTCAGCAATGGAGTCCCACTCTCTCCTGCCTCTCATCTGCTTGTTTCTTTTACTGAGATTGGATTCACAACTATATTTCATTGTATTCTCCTGTTTCACAAAGCTTTCTTATTTTGCACCATATTATATATTATATTTGCACTTATACAACATCTTTTCTCATAGAGTCTCAGGGTGATTTGGTCTATTAAGCCTCCCCACACCCATTGAGGTAGGCTTTATTTAACAGATGGGTAAACTGATGCACAAAGAGCTGTGAAGTCGTTTGTCACAGCACACACAGCAAGTCGGGGGAGAGAACTCAGAGGTTGGAGTAGATGACCTCCTGAAGTCTCTTCCAACTCTAATGTTCTATGATTCTAACCCAGGAGTTCTGATGTTCCTCACAGAACTGTCATCAGAAACATCTGGACAGAAAATACCAACAACTAATTATTTATAGCAGTTTCCCAAACTTGGGAAGCCGCTTGTGTAGGGAAAGCCCCTGGCAGACCGGGCTGGTTTGTTTACCTGCTCCGTCTGCAGATTCCACTGATTGCGGCTCTGACTAGTCTGGAACAGCAAACTGCGGCCAGTGGGAGCGGCGATCGTCGGAACGTGCAGATGGGGCAGGTAAACAAACCTGCCCAGCCCGCCAGGGGCTTTCCCTACACAAGTGGCATCCCAAGTTTGGGAAACACTGATTTATAGTATGATATTAATATTCAAAGTAATATTAAGATTTCTGCACATTACTGCCAGAGCAAAGTAATATACTTTCATGCTTTGCTTATTTCATATGTTTGCAATATTATTATTTCATATATAGGGGTCTGTACTGGGACCAATACTATTCAACATATTCATAAATGATCTGGAAAAAGGGGTAAATAGTGAGGCGGCAACATTTTCAGATGATGCAAAACTACTCAAGATAGTTAAATCCCAGGCAGACCGAAGAGCTACAAAAGGCTCTCAAAACTGGGTGACTAGGCAACAAAATGGCAGATGAAATTCAATGTTAATAAATGCAAAGTAATACACACTGGAAAACACCATCTCAACTATACATATAAAATGATGGGGTCTAAATTAGCTGTGATGGGATGTTAGATGGGATGGGATCTGAGTTACTACAGAGAATTCTTTCCTGGATGCCGGCTGGTGAGTCTTGCCCACATGCTCAGGGTTTAACTGATCACTATATTTGGGGTCGGGAAGGAATTTTCCTCCAGGGCAGATTGGCAGAGGCCCTGGAGGTTTTTCGCCTTCCTCTGCAGCATGGGTCTTGGGTCACTTACTGGAGGATTCTCTGCAGCTTGAGATCTTCAAACCACAATTTGAGGACTTCAATAACTCAGACATAGGTTAGGGGTTTGTTATAGAAGTGGATGGGTGAGATTCTGTGGCCTGCATTGTGCAGGAGGTCAGACTAGATGATCATAATGGTCCCTTCTGACCTTAAAGTCTATGAGCTGTTACCACTCAAGAAAGAGATCTTGGAGTCATTGTGGATAGTTCTCTGAAAATATCCACTCACTGTGCAGCAACAGAATGTGAACAGAATGTTGGAAATCATTAAGAAAAGGATAGATAATAAGAGAGAAAATATCATATTGCCTCTATAGAAATCCATGGTACACCCACATCTTGAATACTGCATGCAGACATAGTTGCCCATCTCAAAAAAGGATATATTGGAATTAGAAAAGGTTCAGAAAAGGGCATCAAAAATTATTAGGGGTATGGAATGGCTTCCATATGAGGAGAGATTAATAAGACAGGGACTTTTCAGTTTGGAAAAGAGACAACTAAGGGGGATATGACTGAGGTCTATAAAATCATGACTGATGTAGAGAAAGTAGATAAGGAAGTGTTATTTACTCCTTCTGATAACACAAGAACTAGGGGGTCACCACATGAAATTAATAGCCTGTAGGTTTAAAACAAACAAAAGGAAGTATTTCTTCACACAACACAGTAAACCTGTGGAACTCTTTGCCAGAGGATGTTGCCAAGGCCAAGACTATAACAGGGTTCAATAAAGAACTAGATAAATTCATGGCAGATAGCTCCATCAATGGCTATTAGCCAGAATGGGCAGGGGTGACCTTAAACTTTGTTTGCCAGAATCTGGAAATGAGTGACAGGGCATGGATCACTTGATGATTATCTGTTCATTCCCTCTGGGGCACCTGGCACTGGCCACTATTGGAAGACAGGATACTGGATTAGATGGACCTTTGGTCTGACTCAGTTCTTATCTATCTATCTTTCTATCTATAATGCAATTAATTATTTCAGTGAACTTCTGTACAAGAATTCACAGGTTCATATTCTGGGATCAGTGCCAGCTCCAACTTTTTTGCCACCCCAAGCGAAGGAAAAAAAGAACCACCACCCAACTGAACTGCCGCTGAAGTGCCACCAAGGAGCAAGACAGCGAGTGAAGGACCCGCCGCCTTATTGCCGCCAATCTGGAGCAGGCAGATTGATCTGCTGCCAAAGTGCTACTGCCGCCGATCTGGACGTGTGCCGCCCTGACAACGGACACACTGCTGCCCCTTTCCATTGGCTGCCCTAGGCACCTGTGTCCTTTGCTGGTGCCTGGAGCCAGCCCTGTCTGGGATTAACAAGATGATTTATATTTGGTGGTAAATACAATAGCATTATCCCAATGGTTGCACAGCAAGTGCTTTGGGCAAGAATGATTGCTCTACTACTTCATTTTGGTGCTATGTTGAGTTTTGGTTATAGCAATTTGACATTCCTAGAGTCTCAGAATCCCATCTGTTCTGCAGGAAAAACTTTTGTTTTTTTTAAACAGGAAGTTAATATTATTCCATGAAATTCATTATGCAGGGCAGGCAATCCCCAGCAGGACAGGTGTGCCTCTTGCTGCCTTTATTGAACATGGTGGGCATATCGGCATTTCTATCCCATATACACCATATGTTTGATGTTCTACAGACATGGTCATCCCACCCTAGCTTGCAGAAAAAAAACATCTGGAAGTATTTAACGGTTGTCATTCTTCAGAGGGAAGCTTTCATCAGCATATCTGGAAGGCAGGAAATTAGCCAGACAAATCCAAAACTGTTCTTCAGATCCAGTTTTGCGTCTGTTATCTCAGCAGGATTACATATGCCAAAGTTAAGGTCTCTTGAGTTATTTTCTTTACAGCTTTCTAACTATGCAAAGGTAATTGTAGTGCCATGTTAAAAGCTACCTTTGAATTTCCTCACTGACCATGAGCACGGCTCGTTCTCCAATGCTGAAAGGTCACATTTATATTGAGTCTCCTCTCTGCTCACTCCCTGCAAGTGCATGCCCCTCACAGTAGTGCTGTCCAAATTTCTTGGGATGATAGGGATCATGTATCTCCTAAAACACTTGAGAACACATCCTTCTCTTGTATGGACGTTTCTTCTGCAGGCCAGAATCACAGTTTGAAGTGGCATAGCACAGCCGTGCATTTTCGAAACAGCACATACAAAGAGTTACTGTGTGTTAATGATCCCATTTAAATGGACTACAAGTTGAAAAGTATTTTAATGGTGTCTATTTTCCTCTCGTTTACTGCAGTGTAAATCATGAGTAATTCCACTGGAGTCAATGTAGCAAATCTGGTGTAAACTCCATGTAAGATGAGAAGCAGACCCATGTTTATCTAAAATAATTTGCTTCAGATTTGAACGATTTTATTGACATCAGCTTCAAAATCCAAGACGGCTTGGCAAGGATGAGCTACTCTGTCTTTGGATAATGTAGGTGTTCAGTTGCTAGGCATGCAGGAAGGGCTGGATATTTAAATACTCTCATCACCAGTTGAGCTTTCCTCAATTCCTGTCTCCTGTTCTGTTCATGACATACCTGAGTTCTGTTGAAAGAGGAAACTTTGCCAGAGGAAATCAGCTTCCAAACAGCTATGCTGCTTATCATTAACTCTTTGACACATATGCTCCATCCCCAGAAGACAGGAGCTGTGATTTTTAATTTACTTAGATGACATTCTCTAAGCAACCACTCCTGATGGATTTATCAAAGCCACAGAGCTTTGATTCACATGCAGTTGGGACTGAATACAACACAAATGTCTTGACTATTGTGGTTGCATCAGCACACCCAGAGCTCCCTTGCAATCAAACCACACATCATAACTTTTTCTCATCAACTAGAAATGATTTTGAATTATCTGCTTGGACTCCTCTCCCTGTTGTTTTATTTCCAATAGTAATGACCATTCTCATCTAAATGGTGTCAGTTTAAAAAACACCCTTGATTTCCGCAGAAGCAATTATAGATTTATTTCCAAAATACAAGGGACAACAGCTAATTCCAAATGTGACAATCACAACAGCTTATCATAACTGTTTTTCTGACAAAATATATAGATTCCTCCTTCTTTGAAGAGTCTGAGGGCAAATTCTGATGTCACTCACGCTGGTGCAAATCAGGAGTAACCCTACTGAAGTCAATAGAGTTACACCAGTTGAAATCAGGATTGGAGATCGGGATCAGAACTACGGTAAGTACTAGCTCAGTTTCTCATTAGACTAATGGTGCATTATGTTGAAGTAAAGAACCTTTAGCCTTTCCACATACTTTGCTTTTTGTGTGGTTGTGTCAAGTTGGTTTCTGATATGGTCCCATTTAATGGAACTGGATGGTGAAGATCTATAACTATGGACTGTTGTGGAAGAATACACCATCCTACCAATTCATTAGGTCAAAGACTATTTGATTCAGCTTCTTCTACCACATCCGAGAGTATGAGAGTACCTTTCAGAAGTGCATTGAGCATCATGATTAGCATCTTTCATGTGTTCCTCTTTCAGTTCTCAAATTCTTACTCAACCTCTGCTCAGTCAGGCATAACCCAGTTGAAATGAACACTAAGTTTCAAAACCTAAAGCTAATAATTGAGGCAATAAAAATCTTCCCTAGAGTTTCCATAAGACACTTGAAGTATATGGAGGATCTATACACCCTTTATTACCTAATATGCATCCAGAGCCCTTCATCTGTGATTGTCTCTACTACAAACTGATGGGATTTTGTGCTCCATATAATTTTGATAGCATTCTAGTCTCCATTCCAATGAAAATAGTTAGTTATAAAAAGAACATATTATTCAGGTCTGGCTATTTTAGAAGCGCTGTCTCAAAGTCTTTGCCTTGGAATGCAGTTTGGAGTTCTAATGCTTAATGTACTAGTGGCTAAACACTGGTTTAATTGATTTGTTTCGGTAGTATGTGTTTTTTTGCCATTCATTGGGCCCATCTAGCTTGTATCCCATTTTGTCTAATGCATTAGGATACCTTAATAGAGTAGTTCTCAATCTTTGATGAACTGTAATCACCTGAGGACCTCACTCTCATCAAGGTCCCTGAAATGGCAGGGGCCTCAGGCATTGGTGCATCTTGATCTCTCCTGTTCTCTGTCTTGGCACACAATAGTCTAGTCTCCTGTGGGCTGTAATATTTTGGTCTAATTTCAGTGTTTTTCTGGCTGCTGACCTGTAATGTGCAAGAGGTCAGACTAGATGATCTTCTGGCTGCAAGATGGATCTGAACAGGGCCTCCTTTCCATTAAGCCATGTAGGTAACTGTGATCCTTTTGCATTTAGGGTTTAAATCCCCAGCTGTGCTACTGCCAGACTGAGTGACCTTGGGAAAGTCACTTAACTGGTCAGAGTAGAAACAGCCCTGGGACCATGAATAAATATCTCATTAGCTGTCCCGTCTAGAACATGCAGTCAGAGTATATTGGGTGAAACTGTAAATTTGAGGCTATATTGTTGGTGTATATGTAATGTATCTCTCCCCTTAAAATGTAAGCTCCTGCCTCCTGACTACATGTATTAATATTAAAGTTAACTCTCTATTATGTGTTTTTAGAACTGTTTTTTTGAGTTCATAAGTTCAAGGTAAAACGATTAGAAAGCTGCTCTGATTTACAGAGCAAGAGAATTTCCTTTAAAGAAAAGGCAGTTTGATGTGGAAATCCAGGACACATTTATTTAGCTATGGTTCTGAACTGGTGCCCACAAAGGGCTCTACAAGGAAAGAAGATCAGAAGGGATAGCGGAGTGATGCTAACACCTCTTCTCGAGTCTTACAAAAGAAACAAATACTTGAAGGCTTGGGAGGATTAATTATGACTAAATAGAGGGGACACCCAACCAGAAATGCAGCCTTGAACAATACCTGAGCTCTGCTATGGCTGGACCTGGATCTAAAATTTCACAGCTTGGACACAGCTATACTTTTTGCCATAGAGACTATGCTAGTGGGTTGGCTCATAAAGGAAAAAAAAAAAAGCCACCCCAGCCCATTAAAGCTAAAAAGAAAGAAGAATGTATTAATCCTCCCCATCACAAAGGAACAGAAACAAACCTTCACAGCCCTATCAGTAAAGGTTGTTATAAGCAAAGATATAAAACTTTTAGCTCAAGATGCTATTGGACTCGTTATCCAGCTCTGAAGTTCCCTACCTGACTACCCTTCTTCTAATGTTCCTAGATTTTTATTCAGTTTCCTGTGCCTCAACTTCCCATTTGCTAACTTGTTGCACCTGTGTTTCCAGCAGGGCTTGGAAGATCTGGCTCTTCTGGTCACTGGTAGCCTGGCAACCACCAACGTTAGCTTCTATTCAGGAACATCCATTTATGTCTCTATTTTTCCTAGTTTTGTGGGAGAATGAGTGGGAAGGAAAGAAGCAAAGAAAAAAAAAAGAAAGAATAAAAAAAAATGTACACAGTCACACTCCATTCATATCGCATTTACCTGTACTTCACACCAGGAAAACCCAGAGTGGGAGAAAGAACTGGACCTCAAAGGGGAGAAAAACAACACAGCTCCCCACCCCTAAGCAGTCTCTTAAATAGCTAGGCCACCCTGTCACACATCCAATGATTATTTTGTTACTTTAACAATATACACACCTGTAGTACCGGTCACAGCTGTTGACACATCACAGAATGATAAACCAGTTCGGCTTCAACCTCCAGACGCTGGATCCTGTGAGACCCTTGGTCAGCTAGATTGAAAAGCCCTCTATTATCAAATGTCTGTTCCCCGTGAAGGTACATAGACCAAGATCAAGTCACCCTTTATCCTTCTCCTTGATAAGATAATCCTATTGGCCTTGTCCCTGCAACCGGCCTCCTGGCCCTGCTGTCTTGCTTCCCCTCTTACTCTTTGCAGCTTCTATGGACCCCCTCTCACAGCAGCTTGAATATGTATAGCTCTGCTAGCTGGCCCATATAAGCCTGCAAGTACTCTTGTGTCTCCCATTGTCTCTGCTGGGTTTTGAGTAGCTGGAGCAGCAGGGTCTGAAGCTGCCCTTGCTGCTTGTCAGCTCCTTCCTGCAGAGGCATTGACTCTGGATTCCAGCCCAGGAGGGCACAAGAGCCCTCAGCAAAGAAGGCCTCTGCATACCCTGACTCCATTGTCTCCAACTTCACTGATTCTCAAATCCCTGTAATGGGCAATCGGCCTCACAGTCCTCTATCCTCCCCTTGTACCAGGGGTGACAGGGTGCCCACATTCTCCACCAGGTGTGATGGGGCTCCACTCACCACACTAGTGCCTCCTACTGGTTGTCTTGGGGATCAGCTTTTTTCTCAAACAGAACAGAAATATTTGTTGAACACATCTGCCTTTTTTCTGCATTATTACTGACAAGTCTACCATTTCTATCTAGTAAGAGACCAAAACCATTCTTAGGATTCTTTTAGTTCCTAGCATACTTTAAAATTCCTTCTTATTGTCCTTAACTATGCTAGCCACAGGTTTTTTCCTTGTGTCCTTTTGCTTCCCTTATCAATTTTCCTAACTTTTAATTTCTATTTTTTGCTATCAATTTCCCTCTTTTTCTGTTTGTTATATATAGTTTATTATTTAATAATAAAAATAAAATAGCTGATTTCTCTCCCCCTCTAAGTCAGATTGGTTTTTTTGTTGTTTTTTGTTTTTTAAACCAGTGTAGCCTCCTTCTTCAGTTGGGGAATTATGTATTTTTGGATATCTAATAAAATATTCTTAAATAGTTCCCAATTATCATTGACATTAAAATGACACTGTCAACATTTCTTTAGGGATAATTTAATTAAGAGCATAATAAGCAGCTGAAGTGGTAGGATGATTTAGGTATTCAAAATAGTATTATCCATGCTGAAATATAGTCAGGGTATTGGGGTTAGCACCCATCCTCTTGCAAAAAGTGCCATCATGTCTTTAATGGCCAGGAGTTGTCAGGGCTTCATTTTATATCACTTCTGCAAATTAGTAAGGTCTCTGTCTTCACAGTTCCCCCAGGCACAGCCCTGTGGAATGCAGTTGGATCCGTACTGACTGAGGGAAAAATTATCCATACCGAATGAAAAAAGCAACTCTTCCTGTGACATCTCAAAGATTTCCTACCCAGTATTTAAGATAACCCAATCTATAGAGGCCAGCAGCAGTGAAAGTGTTTATGAGTCTCCAAAAGCCCCCACAAAAAAAACAACCAGAGGGCTGGATTCTGCTCTTATTGGAGTCACTTGGGCATAACTGAGGGTTTGTAAATTTTGTTTATCAGCATATGAGTGCAGCATCTGTGCTGATGCAGTACTATGGAGATAGGTTCTGCATATAATACCAATGTATTATTTTCTAATAATCTCAGGCAAGTCACAAAGAATACGAAAGGTATGGTACTTCTGCCAGTTGTAAATGAGATGCAGTAGCTCTCTCTGTAAGCTGGGATGGTTTATCCTTAATTGGAATTTATATATAGTGTATTTATCTCTCCCCTAAATCCATAAATAAAGCCAGTGTTTTGGCAATTACTGATGTCTGCTGCCATTTTGCAAGACTGGGGTTTTGATGAAGCACATGGTGTTATAGGCTAATATTTCTCATTTCTATCATTCTCTAATTCTATTTCTGTATGGAAATATAGCTACCGCTTAATGCACACTGATTTGTTTTTCTTTTTTCACCCACTGGAGAAATAAAGGATGGGGGAGGGAAATGATCAAATGCTCTGGGTACTGCTCAGCATGCATTTCTTGGGGAGAAGGGGGACTTGATGCAAATCTTTTCCCGAGGGAATCCTAAATAAAGAAAGGAGCCCTCCTGCTCCTCACTCACCCTTGAGCCCTGGATGGGTGCCTCTGGAAAGACTTCCTTGTCACAGAGGAGAAGAAACCTTCAAGGAGCTAAGGAAGCACAGTTTGAGTCTCACGAAATATGGCACGTCCCTGACCCTCCACAGGGCTACAACTACATTTATAAACATTTATTCTGACT
Organism: Gopherus flavomarginatus; assembly: GCF_025201925.1. Taxonomy (NCBI): domain Eukaryota; kingdom Metazoa; phylum Chordata; order Testudines; family Testudinidae; genus Gopherus; species Gopherus flavomarginatus. Next base: position 11,969,111 of record NC_066621.1, on the reverse strand, counting down.
GGTTTCTATTTCTTTCCGAGCTTGATTTGTTCGCTGATTTGATCTTTGTTTTAACTTACCAGTTTCCTTTCCTTACCACCTTGTCGTCTTCTTTTTTTAAAACAATTCTTGTTTTATTTCATTTCTTCTCCAATAATCCTCAGCCACTTACGAATCAGTTTCTCTTCCTTTTCCCCTGAACTTCATTTTATGCTGTAAGGACTCGCACTTCTTTCCCCCAAACCCAGATTTCACCCACTCCCTCCTTACCAAATCTCAAACACCTCTCCAACCTCCCTGCCTGGCAGCTCATCACCATCCCACTTGTTTTCAAATGTCGTCTTTGGCTGCCATCCCTTTTTTATTGTGATATCCATTTATGCTGCATTCAGTTCCTTGTGAATAGCTAGGGACCTGCTCTAGCTCCCACTGAAGTCAATGGAAAGGCTCCCATAGCTTTCAGTGGGAACGAATTATACCCTATGTCACCTTCAGAGCCTCTGTGCAGTACTTAAGCACAGCAGTTGGCTGAACAGTAATAGTCTTAAGCACGTGCTTAAGTGCTTTGCTTAATGAGAGTCCAGACTCTCAAAGCAGTAGCACACCATGAAGAATGTTATGTTCTTATGTATGTTCATGTTCTAATGCATGTTCTTGTTCTTATGTATGTTCTTGGTTATAGGCCTGACCAAAAGGATGCTGCTATACTATCATATTCCTTATATTATTATCCTGCATTTTCTAACCATGTCATTATCATGTTGCAACCAGTTCTTGAACATTTATAATGATTCTGTGTTTCCATCTATCTATACATATATATCTTCCTGTCTAAATAAGACCTCTGTAGACAGGGCCGGCTTTGGCCATTTCTCCACCCCAAGCACGGCGGCATGCCGCAGGGGGTGCTCTGCTGCTCGCCAGTCCCCCGGCTCCGGTGGATCTCCCGCAGACGTGGCTGCGGAGGGTCCCCTGGTCCCACGGCTCCAGTGGACCTCCCGCAGACATCCCTGCTGAGGGTCCGCTGGTTCCCGCGGCTTCGGTGGACCTCCCGCAGGTGTGCCTGCGGGTGCTCCACTGAAGCCTCGGGACCAGCGGACCCTCCGCAGGCATGTCTGCAGGAGGTCCACCGGAGCCGTGTGCCGCCCTCCCGGCAACCGGCAGAGCGCCCCCCCCACGGCATGCCACCCCAAGCACGCACTTGGCGCGCTGGGGCCTGGAGCTGGCCCTGTCTGTAGACCCACGTGATAGTTCAGTTTGAATTATAGGCCCCTAATGCATTTCGAATGAAAATTCTGTCAGCATCTATACCTGCTACTGCACCACTAAAAAGCAGATGCTATAGTATTTTTTAGGCCCGCCTCCTCAGCCGGTGTAAATTATCATAGCTTCATTGACTTCCGCTGAGCAACAATGATTTGTGCAAATTGAGGATCTGGCCCTGTATGTACATAAAGAGAGTAGACTGAAGGATATATTAGATTGCTCCAATCACCACTGAGCTATTAAAAGACCAGACTTTAATCTCACTTACCCTAATGAAAAGCTGGAGTAATGCCACTGAAGTTGATGGAGTAACTCCAGATTTATTGTAATGTAATTCAGAATCAGAAACTGGTCCACAGCCTCCAAATCACATAGTAGTCATTTTTTTCACCTATAGGGACCCTGACCTGGCAAGTCGATCCATAGGCCTGCAAGCCTATGAAGAGCCCCCACTATTTCAACCTTCAGAATCTGTGCTTAAAATTCACAACCAACCAAATCAACCCCTTTCATGTTTGGACACACAGTGTCCAAATTCAGAATGGATCTTTGATAACTTAGGAAAACACATGCAAGAAACTTAATCCTTAAGCACTGCCTCTTTCTAGAGACAGTAACTAGCGGTGGGCCACAGCGGGAAATTAAGACCTGGATCAGAACTTCCCAAAAGTTGCATGAGTATCTAGGATCTTGGTTTGTCCAGTCACAAAGTTCAGATCAGGCTCCAAACCTATATAAGGGGAAGGAGTATTTGGAATGGGGTTGGTAGAGTTTAGAACAACAACTAGGGGTATTTAGTTTCCATGGGGCAAACAAGTTATGCAAATCACTTAGTATACTAATGTGCATATTTGCACATATTTTGACTATAACCATACACTAAAAAAAATAATAATGTAAAGATTGTCTATAGATTTGAGTGCTGGTGAAAGGTGTTAGATTCATAGCCCACGTGAAAGAAGTTACTACTGCCCTGCCAGCTCGCTTCAACTCTGATTTACAGGTACTTCCTCTACCAGTAAGAGAGCCATGCAGGAGCCATGCAGCTCTTGGCCTTTTTGCTTGGTTTGGTTCCCCTGAATCAATTCTGTCAGCATCTATACCTGCATCAGTTGGAGTTGAGGGCACTCAACACCTCACAGGATCAGGACTACTTTTTCCTGCATGGCTAATACAGTATGTCTCTGTGAAAGAACTACAGAACTGGCAGCTTCTAATGTGCTAGACCTACAAAGTGCACATGTCTCAATGAGCCTGTGTCACAGGGTCCTCACAGGTTTCTCCCTTCTCGCCCTGTGCCCAGGCTGGTAAAATAAGAGTTCTCACGCCTTCTTCCGATGTTTCACCCTTGTGCTTTTTTTTTACAGTGCCACCATGTAGTCTCCTTTATCCCCCAACAGTTATCCCCTTTCTAACCCATTCCAGGATCTCTTGGTCCTTGAGGTTTCCCTTCCTGTGGTGGGGAGACAGAGCTGTAGCCTGCTGTCCCCTCCCAGGCTAGAATCCTAACTGAGTTTTGTTCAGCGCTTTTATAGCCCTCCTAGCCTTCCGCCCAGCTGTCGCTGCTTAGCTCAGTCTACCGCAGTGAGCCAGCCCTCATTAGGGCCCACAGCTGGGCTCCTTGCTGGCTGCTTTGAGCCTCTGACTCTGGCCTCTCTGCCCGAAAGCAGGGCTTAGCCAGCATTTTAGCAGGGCAGTCAAGGGGTTTTACCCCTGCCCTGCCACAGCCTGCACATAATTGGTTTTTAGAAAGAGTTAGCTGGCCTCTCCTTATGCGTGTGTATGTGTATGTGTCTTTTTTGTGTGCTTTGCTTTATGAATGTCCCCGTGTTTAGCAGATCCATTTATAAAATATAGATCTCTATTGATTCCCGAGAATGTACATTAATATACTCCAGTGTCCATACTCCTAGGGAAAGATTTATATGTGTTTTCTGGGTGAGCTGCTGACCTGCAATTGAATCAACAATCAAGCCGCATTAAATTAAGCAGAGAACTATTTCCTTCTGTCCATGGCCTATAAAAGACTATGGTTCTAGTTCATCCCTGGAGTAAGAAGTTCAGCTTCCCATTCTGGTCAACTGGAACTGAACATTCCTGGGCCAGGGCTAAATTTGCAGAGGAGGATGAAAATAAGCCAGATCAACTCAGTTTACTACCTGGATCTAATAGCTATTTAGTGCTCTTTCAAGGCTTTTGAGCCAAGGCCTCATCTTTTTTCATTGTTCCGACTGCTCCAGTAGACATCTCTCCATAATTGGATGAACTTTTCATCTTTAATTATGACCAGTAAGCTTCTTTGCCTGTAGCAGGTTCAATAAGACACCATTCCTCAAGAAGAGCTTTGAAGAATGATATATGAAAGATGCCACAAAACATCTCAAGATTAATTGCTGTAATTATCCTTTGAATAATTTTTCAGCCATTATTCAGGCTCTGCATATTGTACATGAAAGGCTATTTTCAGGCCATCCAGAAGCTCTCTAGTTCCAGAATTTATAGCTCATTGTGCAAAAAAGATTTAGCAGTGAACCCATAGGAAATTTGTCTGTAGATTGTTGAGAGGATAAAGAAAAATATAAGTTCCTTTAATCTTAATATTTTTTATCCCCTACTCATTACAGTTCAATACATTTTCTAGTAAGCCTATGAGAATGACAGACTTGGTGGCTTACAGCAATACAACTTCTTTTTCTCATTTCCAACAGCAACTTACACAAAATGCCAAATGTCCCAGACTTATGTGTTAGAAAATAGTTGTTCATCCTCTCAGCATTAATGCGGTGTTCAATACCTCACTGCACTGCCATGGGAAGGGATAGCAAAAGGTTCCTAAGTCCATAAAAATGCGACAAGTATTCTTGTCTTATGGCTCCTTTTAGCACATCGTGGGTACTAAAATTAACAGTGTCATATATATTTCCTCTAAAAAGAGTGAAAGTCAGCTCTGGGCTTTGCATTTCTATCAGCCCTAATTCTCCGGCTGGAAAAAAAAAATTGGTGTGAGGCTGAACGTTGAAACTTTTGCTGCAGCCTCATTTTCAAAAGGCTGAACCAAGGCAGGTTTTTTTTTTTAATAGTAAATTAGCTTAAAAGACAAAATAAAATAATATAAAATATATTTTATGTTGCTATTTCTCATTAATTGAAACTGACATCTGCTCAGATTGGATGGTAACCACTAGCCACTGCTGCTATAAATGCTAGGGTAATAGTACAACTGCTACAATAATGCATTTGAACATCTAATGTCCCTTCAGTCATTCTTGATGGGTTTAGAATGGGAAGGACTATTTGCAGTAATGTGAAGGTTACACTGTGGACATAACTAAGTAGCCTTTGACTTTGCAAACAAAGATACTGAAAAATCAGCTTTCATTGTTTAAGCAATACAGAAAAATCTCAGTCTCCCTCAGACATATGCAAACTTTCATATTAGGACACTCCATGTATAATACTGGATTGATTTCCAAAGGAGATAGTTAATGGCCACCAATGGCCATAGATACAGAAGGTAATGTTGGAGCAAGAAAGACCTGGGAAACATTGTTCAAGAGTATTGCTCTGATTTCTGCGTAATGTGAATTATGGGCCCAATTCTAACCTTGTAGACACTGGCACAACGCCTGCTAATTCAAGGGGAATTTCCCCCTTGTACCAGAAGGCAGACTTTTAATGTGTGGCCAAGAAGATCTTAAGTAATTGTGATTTTGGGTGTCCAACTTGAAGCACCTTAGAGGGACATGTTTTTCAAAGTCTGGCTGCTCAGTGCTGTCTGAAACTCAGGCCCCTTTAAGAGGACTCAAGTTCAATACTCAGAATCACTAGTCACTTTTGACCTTCTTGGCCGCTGTGATGTATTATTTCCATGTTAGGAGTACATGAAACTATGTGATGCATGACATAGGCAGGCACATGCTGTTGTAGTGTAGCATTTACTACGTAAATAGTAGAGGGCTTCATTTATAGGGCTTCTTCCTGTGAGGTGCTGATTCCCCTGGCACTGATCCAGCAAAGCACTTAAGAACATGCTTAACTTTAAGCATGAGTTGTTCTGTTACAGTCAGTTTGGCTGCTCACATTCTTAACGTTGGGCACATCCTTAAATGCTTTCCTGAACTGGCACCAGAGTGCTCAATGTATTGTAGAACTGAGTCCATACCATGCTGCTCCAGTTCAGTGTGGTTATCTCATAATCCAGGGGTGGTCAACCTGTGGCTCCGGAACCACATGTGGCTCTTCAGAAGTTAAGATGTAGCTCCTTGTATAGGCACTGACTCTGGGGCTGGAGCTACAGGCGCCAACTTTCCAATGTGCCGGGGGAGGGCTCACTGCCCAGCCTCTGCCACTGGCCCTGCCCCCACTCCACTCCCTCCCCTGAGCCTGCCATGCCCTCCCTCCTCCCCCACCTCCCAGAGCCTCCTGAACACCACGAAACAGCTGATCAAGAGGTGCAGGGAGGGAGGAGAAGGCGATGACCAGTGGGGCTGCCGGTGGGCAGGAGGCACTGGGAGCGGAGGGCGGGGGAACTGATGGGTGCTGCTGACGTATTACTGTGGCTCTTTGGCAATGTACGTTGGTAAATTCTGGCTCTTTCCTCAGGCTCAGGGCCACCCCTGTCATAATCCTTTGCCCACTTTTTACGGCTCCCTTTTCAGTTGTCCAAATGGGAGTTGAACTCTTGGGAAAATGAGTTCCCTTCAGTCTGAAACTTGACAAAAAGTTACATTAGTGAGTAATTTTATTTCGCCTGTATTTGAAATGCATTTGTTGTTTTGTTTTGCTAGAAAATGAAAAAAGGTTCAACCTGTCTCTTGTGCAGATTCAGGTGCATTTTTATTTGTGAGGTAGCCCTAGTAAAATTAATGAAATCATAAAGTCAGTTAAATTGTCTTAATTCATTGGATTGAGGCTACTGAGGTGTAAAATAGAAAAACTAGAGGAGCTCAGTTATTAGCGTTTGAAATATTCCCTGTGCAGTGCAGTCTCTGATTTATGATAGAACTTCCTGACCTTTGAGGTTAATCTGACACCTACCCAACTGTATTTTCCACTGTATGCATCTGATGAAGTAGGTTTTAGCCCACAAAAGCTTATGCCCAAATAAATTTGGTAGTCTCTGAGGTGCCACAAGTACTCCTTATTCTCTATCCAAACCTCATTAGTCTGAAGTCACTTTAAAATCTTTCCAAGTCTAGAAATCTTCTAATGAAGAGGTTGCCTCTCAAGATTTACCATACTGAAAACCTCTCATTCATTTCAGTTTCCATTTGTGAAACCAAATCGTGCAGTTTCATGCAAACATCTTTAAAAACAAAAGAAGTTCAAATTGTTTCAAAATTTAAAGAATGGAAAACTATCCTCGGGAATACTTCAGCATAATGAGGACCTAGAATATGTTTTTTATATATGTCAGAGTAAAAGCTTAGGATAGGTGCTGTAAATAACTTCAGTACCCAGATAGAATTTTGGTAGCAGGGAAATGGACTTTGGATTTTGCAAACATTATCAAACTACATAGAAGGCCAGGGCCGGCTCTAGCCATTTCGCCGCCCCAAGAACAGCAGCACGCTGCGGGGGGCGCTCTGCCGCTCGCCGGTCCCGCGGCTCCGGTGGACCTCCCGCAGGCGTCCCTGCGGAGGGTCCGCTGGTCCCGTGGCTCCAGTGGACCTCCCGCAGGCATGCCTGCAGATGCTCCACCGGAGCCACGAGACCAGCGGACCCTCCGCAGGCACGCCTGCGGGAGGTCCACCGGAGCCGCCTGCCGCTCTCCCTGCAACTGGCACAGTGCCCCCCAAGGCATGCCGCCCCAAGCACACGCTTGTCACCCTGGGGCCTGTAGAAGGCTAAAATGTACAAGACACCAAGGCTACCATAAAAATGGGATCTGAAAATAAGCGTATCAGGCTAATCAACTAAAAACACTATTAGCTAATGAAATTAGACAGGGTTCTGTGCAGCACCAGTTAATCATACAGCCTTGCCAATGTACTTGCAGTAAAAGGGCACCTGAATCTAACTGGTGAAGAAAAATGGTAGAGCAGAATCAGATGCTTATAATTTATAGAATGGAATGAGGATGATAACTTTAGAGGGCCAAATCCTGATCTCCTTACCTGTAAAACTTTCACTGAAGACAGTGGGAATTTTGGTTGATTCAGGCTATATTTTCCAGTGTCCAGCATTCATGACTGTGACCTCATTTTCCCAAGAGTTCAACTCCCATTTGGGCAACTGAAATAGACCACAAAATTTATGTACCTACATGGGAGCTATTTAAAAAAAAAACACACAAAAAATCTTGCCTTAATTGTGGGTACAGAGCTCATTTGAAAATTCTAGCCAGAATTTGACCAGATCGTATTCACCATCACAATGGTGCAAAGGGGCCATCAAGCTGGTTTAACAAGCCAGCTGAGGCTTCTCCTGGCATGGAGGAATCTCCGTGTATCATAGAACTGGCTTAAGATTCTAGGCATACCGTAGGAGTTTGGCTTCAATCCTTTAGCTGGTGTGAGTCAGGTTAGCTTCATTGATTTCTGGGTGTTAGTGCCCATGTTAGTGCCACAGCCCTAGGCAGTTTTTGCCCTGGCCTCCATGTTCAGGAAACGAGCATACACGTACTCTCAAACAAGAAGCATTTCCCCGAAAGTAACCGTTGGGGCTAGGCAAATTTTGTGGTCAGCCAGTTCCTGACAGCTCCCCCCCCCCATGAGGGTGGTAACGAGACATCTGTAAATCTCCTAATTAGGAGAAACCTGGCCAAAAAGCTAAACACGTCATTACCCTTATAAATTGCCCACCGTGCAAGCGGTGGGCAGGGAGAAACGCAGAAACCCGTACCCGTAACCGAGCCTGATCAACTCGAGGTCTCCCTCGGCTCCGTGTTCTCAGAGGCCTACCCGTTTGCCGGTGGTGATGAAACTTTTGTGGTTTGTGTGCGTAAGTATGCCTAGCTGCTAATTCTGCTAACTAACTGAGCCTGTAATTGTCTGTTGTAAGCCGGAGACGAAAGCCGATTCTAGCCGCCCCAAGGCTCCTGCGAGGGGAAACCCACTAACCAGGAAACCTTGAACGCAAGGGGGATTGGCCAGAGTCTCACGGCAATCTTTAACTGTCTTCCTGCATTTTTTTACTTAGACGAGTAATTGCATTTATGCTTAATAATAGCACCAATAGCACCTTTACTAACCCTTGGAAGGACCTGAATAACTACTGGAACCTAGAGCGGTACCAGGGTCAGCTTCTGTTTGTAATTGCAGTATTTTTATTATTTGTTCTAGTATTATATTGTAGGCCCAAGTTGTAACTAGTATTAAGTTGCTCCTTATCTGCATCTGTGATCCGTTCAATAAACCCTCAATTTTAACCCCACGACTCATTGTTTGCGTTATCCCCATCGCTACCTTCGGGGCACTTGTCACCCCTCCCGAGGACATCCAGTGATGGAGCCTCCGCCCTATCCCAGCGCTCATTACCTGGTAGATAACAGGCACCTTGTAACCATTTCGGTGGAGCAAGGGGCGAAAGTAATCAGAGATCAACACTGGGGAGCTGTGCTGATTTACACCAGCTAAATGGCTGGCCTCTTTCTTTTCTAAATTAGCGTTATGGTCTGGTGTGATTAGAGCTTTGCTCAAGACAGATCCTATTGGTATGCAGTGGGAGCTGCTGAAGGGGCTATATTTTAGTGTTGGATGCAAAGTTCTTTCAATATAGTTTATATATAATTTGCAGATTTTTCAAGGTGGAAAGCAATGTATACAGGTGAGAGGCTGTAGTAGGCTATTTTCCACTCATTGGAGTATGGCTTTTCTCTCCCTCCTACCATTTATTAAATCATGCTTAATGTTAAAAGAACACCATGCTGATTAAATCTGATTAAAGCAGATATTTGCGCCATTCATAACAGAGATTCACATAAATCCACACTGGCAATTTGAACCCAAGTAAACATGAAGAGTATACATTTTTATTATGCATCAGATCCCCTGAAACTTAGCTCCCAAAATAGTTGATAAAGAAGTGGCATTCATGTATAGAAATCAACACTGCTGAATGGATAGAACCGTGACATTTACACCCTGAAGATGTAGAAATTAACTTGTCATGAATGTAACATAAATATAACCACCATTATGGGAAAAAACGAACAAGTCAAATAATGAGAGAGGAATAGAGAGTTCACAGGCTTTCTTATTACTTTATTCTAGGATTACTCTTTTGGCAGTGTCTTCAACAAGGTTATAAAAACCATGTCTGCAATGTAAAACATCAGTGTATTCTCTCTGCACCTGCTTTTAAAAATTGTTCTTTGATTGTATCCATAGTGAATTTGTAGGAAAGAAAATGTGCTTTGTACGATGAAATACTTAAATAAGATTACACCGAGGACAGGATCTGCATGTGTAGCACTCACATACTGGAGGAATTCAGCTGCATGTCAAAAATTTAAAAACACTAAGAAAAAATAATAAACTCAAGGCAACTCTTGAATAAACCTTCTGGGGCCTAATGAGAAATTGCCACCGAATGAAAGTGATATGGAGAAAACAGATGGAGAATAAGAAAGGAACATTGGAAAAATCAAATGACATGTTTAAAAGGGCAAAACATCAATATTACCTGAAGAATTGATAAAATGTGTCATTTAAAAAGATGCAGTAAAGCAAAGAAATCATAAAATGCATTGTGACTATGAAAGGGAAGATGGAAGGGACAAAATCACCCACAGCAACCTAGTATAGACATTTCTAGCACCAAAGAAATCAAACTTTATTTTTAAGAATACATGAATATAAAGAAAGACGTGTTATTGCTTTGAAATATTTTAAAAGCTGTACAATAATGATGGAATGTGACACGAGATCATTTAAAAGATGTGTTCAGTCCAGACAGGTAAAAATTCCGGGAACCAATGGCTATATTTCCTGTTTAGAACATGTTCCTGAATGTATTTCCTTAGCTTCCTATTGGATTGTGCCTGTTGTAACATTTATGTGTTTGTAGATCTTTTCTATTCACTTTATTCTTGCACTCCAAGCATATGAGAGCAGGGGTTGGGGTGGGACACATTTAGCATATATCTACCCTTAAAATGAATATGGAAACAAATTAACTAAGGTACTTTGATCATTACATCATCTACTAGACATTTAACTGTGGAATTTTATCTGAAATTAAGCTCTAATCACACTGTCCAAAGAACTAGTTTAAGACAAGATTAAAAATAAGGTTCTCAAATAAGTGCTGAATTTAAATTTTATATTTTCACATTAAAGGAACAATAGAGGGCTTGATCCCTCAGTCCTTATTCAGACAACTCTCCCATTGAAAGTAACATTTTGCCTGAATAAGTACTGCATGAGCAGAGCTATACTTTCTAAGGGTTAAAAATGGCATACATTGTTCACTGCATGATGGTTACAAATTCAGTCCTTTTTAGTTTTACTCATTATCACTAGTTATTTTATTAACCAAGTTTAACAGGAGCTACAGTGATGAGCACAGCATAAAAACATGGTTGGGCGATCCATACGTGAAAAGGACTATTTGGCTCTCACAAATGGAAAATGGAAGTTCAGATAAGAAATCCCCATGTTTCCTCAAAATGACTCTCTTCTAGCCAGCTACAGAGGTGATAGTAGCTTTGGAAGGTGCTGTCATCCTGTCTGTACTGCTAAAAGAACAGTGGTCTAAAGTTTTGAAGTGACAAGAAACTAGAGGCCCTCACAACTGTGTCAAAAGGATTTCTCAGGGTGAAGGGAACTGTATTCAAAAAAATCTTAATATTAAATGTTCTTAGTGTCCCTCATCATGGCTAATGATGGGAAAGCCTTAAAAGTATAACTTCAATGTGAGTCTCAGCTATCCTGCAGCCAGAGAATGACACCTAGGCTTGGTTAAGGTACATTTCTCAAAGTCTGAATGCTTCTTCAAAAATTATCGAAGCCACTCAAGTCTGCAAAATTTGACTGGAAATGTTACCAAACCAGGGGTTTTCAAAAGTGAATTTTAGCACTTCTGTTTCTGATCCTAGCCGGAGACCAGAAATGTATCCAAATAATTTGAGGCTGTAAAAAAAGTTTGGTTGGAGTTTGTCTGTAAAAATGAAGAAGTATTCAAACAGAGTAGGTGTCTATTTTTTTCACCCCAATCACAGTGAGATTCATAGCTTGCATGAAAATCATCATACACTCTTCCTCTCATTTGCAATCTTTGCACACAGAGACAGAATCAAAGGCTATGCTGATTACTAAAACTGTCTCATCCCCCCAGGACAGTCCTCTCGGCTGGCATTAAAAAGCGACTTTGCATAAAAGCCATATTGCAGATGCTCAGCTCATGCTTGGATTAAGAATATATATATATTTGGCAAACAGGTTTAGGTGGATGCAAACAAATACAAAAACAAATACTGAGTCCTCATGAAGAATAATTTGTTGTCACTGATAACACACGTTAGGCAAAATACAAAAAAGAAAACAGAGTTCAAATGTTGGACTTGGTGTTTGCATCAAAAGCAAGGAAATTTGCAATCTACAGTGCATGGGACTTGTGCTACACTGTAAAAATAATGTTAAAAAATCATCATCATTGCTGCTAAATTCCCAACCCAAATTGCTTTTGTCATGCTCTAGTGGTGAGGACACTACATTAGGGGATCTGGGTTCTCTTCCTGACTCTGCCAGCTTGGGGAAGTCACTTCCCCCATCTGTGCCTCCGTTTCTCCTCCCAGCCTCTGTTTGTTTAGATTGTAAGCTCTTCAGGCCAGGGATTGTCTCGCACTAGGTGTATTTTTTTCAGTGTGTAATGCTGGTCCCTAGTCTTGATTCAGTCCTCTAGGTACTACTAGAATATAAATAAAATAAGTAATTTTCTGATTTTTAGCATCTCATAGCCACCTCTCCTTCCAGTCATTGTGCAGACTTTGTCCTCTCTTATTCATGGTCATCTAACATCCCCCGTGCTCACTAAAGCAATTGCTTATAGGAGAAGGTGACATCAGGAAAGTATCCGGTGGATCATAAGCGTCTGTTAATGTAGTTTACCAGCTGCAGACAGTCAGGAGGAGCCATGTGAACAGCTAGCATCCCGTGGACCAATGACCACAGCTTACAATCCTCTGGGTCCATTAAAAATCACCACCACTCTCCACCTTTAATTTGCTGCATTAAAAGAGAAAGGTCTGAAAGCATCCTAGTTGGTAAGTATCTTTTTGAGCTAACCCCAGCCTTCCGCGTGTCACCCAGTCAGATGAATGTGTGTGGCAGTGGCACTCTGTGTGTGGAAGCTGAGTGGTCCAAGTCACCCAGAAAACTGGGATTCTTGGCTCTGTTTTCACACTAGAAAATACACCAGTCAGAGAACTGGCTTCTTTATTGCTCTACAGTCATTACAGTAGGGCTTTGATAGAGACACAAGGACAGTGCTCCAAGAAGCATGAGAAGGGCGTGGAGTGGGAGAGCAGGTATGTCAGAGAAAACAGGCACAACAGACCAATTTTATTCACTGGAAGGCGTCAGAGAGCAAATCAGGCACCGAAGAACTCCTAGCAAAGCTTTTTTTGTGTCCGTCTACTTGTGGGTTAAAAAATGCCCTTAATAAAGCATCTGGGGTTCATATAGAATCTTCCTACCCAACGGATGCCCTGTGCTGCTGGTTCCCTAATGGGAGAAGAGAGTATAGCAAGCCTCTACGCCAAGCAGCTGCAGGGAAAGATGCCAGCACAGGGACAGAACCAATTCTTCCCTCATGGGGCACCATGGTCCCCAAAGGTATAACCTGCTGGCTATGAGGCATAATTTGCCCTCCACTTGCTATTATCGACATCCATGATAATTCTGCAAGTGGCCAAAATAAAAGATATACCTTGGGGGTCCATAGTGCAGGCCAGAGAAGGGAATTTTGTGTTACTTAAAACACAAATGGGCAACAACTATCAAAGAACACATGGAAGGTGTTAGCTCACTTCCTGATGGACAAGTGTCCCCATCACAGACTGATGCTACTTGGCAATCCCAACAGATAGGCTGAAGGTGGAGTGAGCACAGAAGCTGAAGTTGCCTCTTGCCCCTAGGGGAATGTGTATAGGAAACTTGCCTTATGGTTCTCTGTTTTGTTGCTTTTCAGTGTCTAGAAGACTTGAGCCTGATTCTCCACTGCCGTATATTTCATGTTGCCATTTATACCAGTGCAAAATGCTACTTTTCTGACATGAGTGTTTCACCAACGCATTGCACACACTTCTCACTAGTGTAAATAGACTAGATAAGGTGAGTGTCAAATATCAATCCATTTTATTTTATTAGTAGTACTAAATATTTATAATATGGAAGAACCCAAAGTCCCCAACTAAGAAGAGGGCTCCATTGTACTGGGCACATTAGAAACATAAAGAGAAAATTCCTGTACAGCAAGACTTACAGTCAGGATTGTCAATCCAATACTTATCATAAGCACCAAATACAGAGTCAAATAATAAAGTCAAATGTATTTTTAAACATCTGGTAAATTTATTTTTTAAGCTTTTTGCCAAAAAAAAGTTCTGTGTACTCATTCTAAAAAAACAATTTTCTTTAAACATTAATTATACCATTAATTTATTATCTAGCAAAAAGCAATAACTAACTTTAAGTGGTTTGGCAAATCTGGGATTTAAACAAAAGAATTACTTGATTCAAACTCTCCTTTTAATCCCTGATTCTTTACCATACACTCTTCCTGCTAGCAGTTCATAATAGAGCAATTGTGTAATTAGGAATAAATTGCCTTTGAGAGTGACACCTATTTCCTGCCTCAGAAGTATAAATGGTCCGACAATTTTTTTGTAAGTGCGATCCAGTTGTTTTCAAAGACAGATAGCGAAGAGACTGTAGATATAATTTTGGAATAATTGCCTTTAATGCGTATGGTAACAAAAGAATGAATCATACACACTTTTCTTTCTCATTGAAACTTTATAAGTGATTTCTGCAAGTCCCTGGGCTCTGAATTGACACTAACAATGGTGTGCTGCTGCATGATGCTCAACAGGGATAGATTCCAGAAGCTAAGCTAGACTCCCATGTCTACAATGCTCCCTCATCCTTTTACTGCCCAATCAAATTAAGCAGCATGCACAAAATGGAATTAAATCTGAGTAACTGGGAAAGACTATTCTCAGAAATGATGTGGGCTTAATGGAAAAGACTGCTTTAATGGTAATGGTTTATTGGCTCCTGTTTAGAGTACATGTATACTAAGGCAATGGAGTTATTATATCCTGCAATTACATATTTATAAAGCAATGAGTGGCAATTGCGGCCAGAGCTGACTGCAATGTCCATTCTCAGAGCAGGTAATGTGTAAGGTGTCATGTTTTCATTGCATTAAGAAAGCAGTTGTAGAATTTAAACAGATTTATGAAATTTGGATTCTTTAATATGCTAACTCATTAAGTTCCAAGACTTCCCTATTGAGCAAAGGTTAGAGCAAGGGTGAAATATGCTTCATGTAAATCCAACCATTTACCTGTTACCCTATTAATAACTCATTAAGTGCCAAGACCTCGCTGTTGATCATAGCCTAGAGTAAGAGTGATGGGTAGGGTAACTGATAGATGGATGGATTTACCTGAAGCATGTTTCATAATTATTATTTTAAAAACATTTTGTCAAAGAAAGTCTGGCCTTGGTCAGCCCAGAAAAAACAAACAAACAGAAAATTCATAAAAAGAAATAAACCTCACAATAACCTGAACAAACAAACACTTACTCCAGATGAATCTGCCTGTTGGAAATGTTGATAAAACTAAACTATGCAGCATGTTTATTGGAATCACTTCTCTCGCCTCTAACACACAGTCTCCTCTGGGGTGGAATGGGGCAGCTGTTTAACTGCAGAAATCAACCCTGCACAATAGCTTGGAGCAGGAAGGGAAAATGAATATCGTAGATCACAGAAAACCACAGTGAAAAAGGAATATAATCTTGTGTCTGAGGCACCGTGTCTCAGCAGATCTGGATTCAGTTCCTGGCTCTGCTACTGACTCCCTGTGTGACTTTGAGATGGTCACTTAATCACTCTGTGCCTTAGTTCCCCATTTGTGAAATGGGGATAATAATACTTTCTGTCTCCTAACATTTTGCCCAGGACTACACTTGGAATGCTCTGCTGATATAACTATACTGGTATATTATACTATCAAATCACTCCTAGTGTGGACATAGCTTATAGTGGTAAAACTGCACTTTCGCTGATATAGTTTATTCCTCCCCGTACCCTAGAAAAATAAGCTAAAGCGGTAAAAGCGCAGTTTTGCTTGCTAGTACTACATATAAGCTAGAGGTATTTGCTGCCACAGCTATGGTCGATCACAATCACACCTCGAGGAGAGATTAGGAGACAAATTGGGGCTTTTCAGCTTGGAAAAGAGATGACTAAGGGGGGATATGATAGAGGTCTACAAAATCATGACTGATGTCGAGAAAGTAAATAAGGAAGTGTTATTTACTCCTTTTCAGAACACAAGAATTAGGGGTCACCAAATGAAATTAATAGGCAGCAGGTTTAAAACAAACAAAAGGAAGTATTTTTTCACACGACACAGTAAACCTGTGGAACTCCTTGCCAGAGGATGTTGTGAAGGCCAAGACTATGACAGGGTTCAAAAAAGAACTAGATAAGTTCATGGGCGAGGTCCATCAATGGCTATTAGCGAGGATGGGCAGGGATGGTGTCCCTAGCCTCTGTTTGCCAGAAAGTGGGAATGGGCGACAGGGGAAGGATCACTTGATGATTACTTGTTCTGTTCATTCTCTCTAGGGCACCTGGCATTGGCCACTGTCAGAAGACAGGATACTGGGCTAGATAGACCTTTTGTCTGACCCGGTAGTGCGGTTCTTATGTTATGTTCTCATCACATCCCTGACCAAAATAGCCATGCTGCAGAACTTTATAGTGTAGACCCGGCCTGGGGCTGGTTAGACTGTAAGGGTATGTCTACACTGCATCTGGGAGCAAGCCAGACTCACGGTAGTGGGGCTTGTGCTAGTGCACAGAAACAGCTATGTGGATGTTGTGGCACCGGTGGAGGCTCAGGGTAGCCACTCAAGCTCAGACCCAGGAGGTAAGGTGGGCTTGAGCCGGGGGGCTCACCTGAGCTTTGCTGGTTCCACAATATTCACAGAGCAGTTTTAGTGTGCTAGTGTGAGTCTGTCTACCTGGACTAGGAGGCTCACTCCTAGCTGCGGCATAGACATGCCCTAAGCTCTTCTAGATAAAGATTGTCTCTCCCCATGTGTCTGTACAACACTCAGCACTAATGGGTCCCAATGTGACCTCTAAGTGCTAGCATAATACAAATAAATAAATAAATAAATGATAACCAGGCTCTGTCATGTAAATCACATCACCTCCCCCCCAATATATCTTAACAATTTAAAATATTTTAATTGTCCTCCACACCCATATTCCTTTCTCTCATCTATTCCATTTACAATAGAACTGACTCTTGCTATATAGAGACAAGTTGGGTGAAGTAATATCTTTTATTGGCCCAACTTCTGTTGGTGAAAGAGACGAGCTTACGCCAAGCTCTTCTTCCCGTCTGGGTCTTATTATATAGAGCAGTCACCTTGTACTTTTGCTCAGCCAGTCAGAAGATCCTACCAGATGAGTATCCATAAGTGCTTTATGCATTTCTAGCATAACAAGCAAAGAGAAAGATCTGTTGGTCTGTCTCAGTGCAATTGCCACAGTGATGGACTGTATTGTGTAGCAGTTGTTGCCCTGCCAAGGCTCCCACACTCTCATCCTCCTCGAAAGTAGAAAATAAGAGACACACACAGGGCTGGTGCAACCATTTAGGCAAAGTAGGTGGCCGCCTAGGGATTCTAGTGGTTGGGGGCACCTAAAGTCCCCTCAGGTGAGGAGGTGGAGTGGAGGTGAGCTGGGGGGGACACGCGGGGAGGGCTGCCCGCAGTAACGGGGGGGACCCCACAGGGGAACAACAGCTCCCAGCCCCAGTTCACCTCCGCTCTGCCTCCCCTGCTGAGCACACATTCCCCACTCTAAGTCTCCTCCAATCAGCACCTCAAGCCTGGGCTGGGAGGAGAATTAGAGCAGCGCTGACGTGCTCAGTGGAAGAGACGGAGCCGAGGTGAGCTGGGGCGGGCTACTCAGGCAGGTTTAGTTTCCGCAGGAGGTCTCCCCAGGCAGGGTTAGCTGCTGGGGTGAGGGAGAAGTCTCCCCAGGCACGGTTAGCTGCCGGTGGGAGGAACAGGGGGAAGAGGGGTTAGCTGTCGTGGTGGGAGGGGGTAGCTGCTGCGGGGGGGGGGCTTCCAGGGTGTGGGGCTGAGTTAGCTGCTGTCGAGGGGGCTGGGTTAGCTGGGTGGGGGGCGAGGGGTGCAAGGTGGAAGTTTTGCTTAGGGCGCAAAACTTCCTTGCACCGGCCCTGGACACACACAGTGATGGGAAATTACAGAAAGCAGGTGCCTGGATGTCTCTTATAGGGGGTTGGAAGTGTGTCGTCACATTTCATAATAGATGAGATGTAAAGCTAATTTTAAAAGCAAACTATTACCCTGAAAGCGTTTCACTTTATCTTTGTATAAAAGCTGCTTTCTGCATCCATCCTGTGTTGCTGTACAGCAGAGCTAAAAGTCCTGAGAAATAATTTATGTTGAATGCATTAGAAGAAATATGTACTCATAACTTTTGTAAACACCTGTTTCAGATGCCTAACATTAACTCACAGTTATCTATCATTTATTGGATCACAGATGAACAATTGTTGGCCAACAGCCAGTTTGCCTGCTACTGAGCTCCTAAGAAACAGTGAAATCTTGCTTGTTTCTGAAATATTAAAAAATGACACGTTCAATATAGATTTACAAATGGAGGAAGTTGTAAAGATAGATAGAAATATATAGATACGGGTGATTATATATATATATATATAGTTGTATATATATATAGTTATATATAGTTATATGTGCATGTGCATTTTAGGCCAGGACAATATGCCATGGAAATGGCCATGTTAGAAATATGATCAGAATGTACTGTGATAGCACCTTAGAGGCTCCAGCTGGGATCAGGGTCCCAATGTGCTAGGAGCTGCCTAAACACATAGTAAAAGAGACAGACAAAGGGTGTGAGAAAGGAAGTATTATTATTTCCATTTTATTCATCGGGAACTGAGAAACAGAGATTAAGTGAACCGCCAAGGTCACAAAGGAGGTCTGGAAGAACCAGGAATTGAAGGCAGCTCTCCTGAATCCCAGTTCAGGGATTTAGCCACAAGGACAAATTCCTCCTCTTTTTGTGTATGTGTGTGTGTTTGTTTTGTATCCAGCCTACATACCACAGTAATGGGCAGGACCGGCACTAGGTGTTTGAGCACCCTAGGCGGACGGCAATTTTGCTGCCCCGCGCACTGGTCCCGCGGCTCCGCTGGAGCTGCCGCAGTGGTGCCTGTGGAGGGTCCGGTGCTCCGTGGCTCCGGTGGAGCTGCTGCAGTGATGCCTGCGGGCGGTCCACCGGAGCCGCGCGAGCAGCCGACCGTCCGCAGGCACAACTGCAGCAGCTCCCCCGGAGCTGCCTGCCACCCCCTCCGGCAAAACGGTGCCCACCAATTATTCTGGCGCCCTAGGCGATTGCCTAGGTTGCCTAAATGGTAGCGCTGGCCCTGGTAATGGGAACATTAGAAATGAGATAGATACGAGATATATAAATGGATGCCTGGGGCTAGTTTCAAGCTAACAATAGCCTTATTTTGAACGTCACCATGTTCCTTTCCCAGTCATCTGAGTCACCTTGTTTGTACATCTCTCCTAGCAACCTTGCTTTATATTGTTAAGAATTAACTTCAAAATTAGAATTTCAGTATATAAACTGTGCTGCTTGTTTTCAGATGTCATCATTAAGAGAATGTTCAAGGGAATTGTAAAACAGAACTCACTTTACAATGTGGATGAAGCTGGAACTGAATCCTAAATCATTTGGATACCACATGTTGAAATTGTGTCAGTGACACCTCAATGAGCAGAAATATGAGTTTCTCAGTGTAAGAGACACCTTTGGTTGAGTGATCCATAGAGTGGCATCCCTATAAACCTAGGCAGAACGCTGTGGATTTTATGACAATTTCTGTCAGTCTTACAGGGTTTCAGAAGCATTTCCAGCTGAGCATAGTTAGCAAGTATGAAAAGTATGCAATCACTTTATCTTTCACAGACTTAATTTAGGTAACATAAGAAAACTATCTGGAACATTACGTCCCATTCGCTGTGGAGGCTGATATTTACTGAAGCTCTCAGATCTTGGAGACTGACAGCTCCATGGGCTATAGTCCAGCTTCTCCTTTGCTTCATTTTGAAAAGCACAGTCACTTCTTTCTCTGCCCCATTCCTCCACCTTCAAGTGGCCTTGGTCTCCTCTGGTACCACCTGCAGCATGTATATAAACAGTGGAAATCAAGATGCAGAGCTGTAGTTCTGCTCTTAGGAGCTTCTACTCACTGCAATCAAGCGCTTTGCTAGTAAAGGTCTCAACTAAGTCTTTGTACAGGGCCTAGCACAACAGAACTCTGATCTCAGTTGTGGCCTTTAGGTGCTACTGTAATACAACTAATAATAAAATAAAAGTTAAACGTTTTGTTATGAAAATCCAGGTCAGTGCTCCTTACATTCGGAAATTCTTCCTGGCAAGGACTGTATCTATTTCTTTCCTTTTTTTTGGGGCGGGGGGTAGGGGGAGGTTAAGGAAGGGTACAAAAGGCTCCAATCCTCAATAGTGTCCCGATTCTGACCAAGGCCTCTGGGAACTACCACAGTATGAATGCTAAGTAATAGTGATTTGGATTCTCCACTCACTTACTCTAGAAATGTTACTCCACGTGTATCAACTGGCCTACTTTTGATCTATGCTGGGTTAACAGGGTGGGAAATCAGGCTCATTCATCAGGATATTATGGGTTCCTTGGTGCATCATGACAGCCATGCATGGCAGAAGAAAGCAAGAACACAGAAAGCTTTTGTGAGACAGTGGTGTATGGGCGGGGTGAGGGAGATTGCTCTTTAGCTGGTGCCTAGTGGTTGGTTGCATTGATGCTTGCAAAGTTTATTTGGTGGGTGGATGGAAATCTCCTACCAGTTTTCAGGTGCCTTTTCTCTAGCATGTGTATACACCAAACAATTGCCATCAGCCCTAATTATGCAGGCTTGTGGCTGGTCATAAAGCCATGGAGGAAGAGGCTTGAAAAGAAAGTCAAACTTGATGGGTTCAGTGAGAAAATGTATCAGAAGCGATTACTGCCTTAGCATTCTCCTATTTACTTCCTTCTGACCTTGGCTAGACAAGAAATGCCCCTTCTTCTACCACCCTCAATTCCCCAATTTGATGGCTATCACTTCGCAAACAAAGCCTGCATCCCTAGTCCAATTTTGAAGTCTGTTAAGACTGTCTGCCCTTCATTTAAATTCCTTCTCCTGTCAAAGTGATGGTGACATTAACAAGCATGCTCAGAGGGGGGCTTTGTGCCAATTAACAATTTCTCGTTAGCTTAATTAGGGGACACATGTTTTTAATCACAGCTAAGAATGTGGAGTGATTGAAGAATTGATTCTGAGCTTTTGAAAGCATCACTGTCAGTGCATGGAATTTAATTCGGCAGATGTGGTTAAAGAAAGAGAGCGAGTGCCTTAAATGACTTCAGCTAAATGAGCTTAATAGCAGAGTGAAGCAGGCGGGATGGCAGTTATACAGACAATGTTGCCCATTGTCACCAAACACAGACCACACTTGTTAATATCTATGAGACCAATAAATGACTATGGGGCAATGTTGCTTTTTCAATTCACAGGTTAGCATATATCCTTTCTGCTAAGTCATATGCACTATCTGAGTGTGACATATTCCTTTCTTTGCCTTTCCTCTGAGTATAACTGTCTTTGTCCCAATATAAAAGGTCTCCTTGCCCTTTATGAATTATTTGTACGAAGTGACCCAGATGATAAATGCAACTTTTGGTGGATAGTATGGACCATTAGTCAGGAAAGTAATCCTCTTATCCCTGCTCCCTTTTAAGGCCAGTTCCAGAAGTAAGGTTCTAGGAAGAAGTCTACAGCTCGGGTTTCAAAAGGAACTAATCCCAGAGCATTGCAATGTCCTGCATCATTTATTATTGTTATTATTTTAGCTCTCATTCTGCGTCCTTGTCACAAGTTTTTATAGGCAAGTATTAATCCATCTGCAGCTTTCAGCAGCTTGGACAGAACAATGGCCAAAAGATCCATTAAACTGACTTGTTCATGGGGGTAATATTAGGCTAGTTGATCGGAGCAGGTACTTTGGGACATTTTTTGTGCTAAAGGACTCTTTTTTCCCCTCAAAAGAGAGATGCTGTGAAACGGAACCATTCCAGCTTAAGCCAGTACTAAAATTGGATGTTAAATTTCATGAAATATGATGTTTTCCTTTCAGGCACTGAACATGCTGTTGGCTGCTAGGCTTAGTGACTTATAGGATGAAGAAAGAACTCAGCTGCTTTTTTTCTCACTCCTTCCCCTGCTCTGAGATTGCAGTTTAAGAGATGATGGCCTCAACTCAGCTGATTTTTATCAGCAGCCATTCAGAGAGCAATAAGGATGACAAAAATCATAGTGCTGCCTTGTGCCATTTGCAGCTCGGCCATGTTTCTGTCTGTTCAGAGACTTGCAGTGGCAACTCTGTAGAAAAACTAGTTACCATCAGTCACTTTTATCTTAATAGGAACAATGTGATTTGTTCCCTCTTATTCAGATTTACAGTGTTAGTAGTCATCAGATCACTGCTTAAAAAACAACAACCCATAATCACTGCTCCCTGCAAATTGGCCTAACTACCGCAAGAATCTGCTCAGGCTTTGCGGATAGGGCAAATGAGTTGACTACATATGGGGCACAGCTAAATACAGGGTGCCTGGTGTCCCAAAGGGATGAAGGAACAAATTTGGGTGATGGAAGGCCCTGGGTTGCAAAGATATAGGTCCAAAGTTTGAGTGTGTTTGGATCTGGGATTTCAGTTTGTCCCATTCTAGACACAGATTCTAGACACAAAGTTTGGCTCTAAATCCAGAGTAGGATCCAAATTTGCCCTGACCCTGTCTAGGTAAACTTGGTCCTGCCCCTCTCGGCTCTACACTATGATTCTATTGTTACACTCCATGGTGGACAGAGTAGCTGATGTCCCTCTGCTGATCAAGTAATTCAGCTTCCAGTCAGCCAGGTAGTGGTATTTTAAGTTTTAAACCCTATTGCTGCTTGATCCTGGGTTTTCCACCTGGGCATTCTCTGATATGGCTCCTTCTTCAGTAAGTACCCTTAGGGCTTGGTCCAACTCCCCCTGAGCTCCAGTCCCCAGGTGAAGAACAGTCTTCTGTACAAGAGGGAAGGGGCTAATTCTTTAGAGATGATTGTCTCAGGAAAATCAAGTGTCTGTGATCTTTCTGAGCCTAATTATTACTATTTTAGACCTTCTCTGGGTTCAGAAGCCTCCCAGTTGCTGAACCTATGTTCACACATTTCTTTCAAGGGGGCAGAACTGGAAAGATGAGCATTGCAGCTGTTCTTATTAAGAATTAATGTAACTGAAGATTTAAAGTGAAATGTTAGCTGCCATGCAGTTCAGAAGATCTACAAAGGTTGCACTTGGTGGGTTCAAAAGTCAGTGGGGCCTCTCGTTTTTGGAATTGGAATGTGATTGTTCCTATCATGATGGAAGATGGGGAAACATAGAACTTTCAGAAAGGCTTCATGGCAGGAATGGAGATGTAATATTCTTTCTGTAGGAAGCAAATTCTAGTCCTGGCTTCTCCCTGCCTCTCTTTCATCTTCCTGATCAGTGGCTGTCGCTCCCCTGTTTATTGTAACTCTAGCTTTCATTTAATAGTGTTCCTTAACTTATCCATTTTGTCATTTCATTCTAACCTTGCCTTTGAAAAATGGGAACACAATATACAGTAACATTTGCACAATGTGAGAAACGATGACATTTACTGGCAATAGTATATATAGTCATAAAGGCCTCAAGGTCTCTGATGATGGTAACAATATTTATGCAAGTGCTAAAATATCTGTGTAGTTTCAAGCGACAAAAACACATGAATGGGAAACTTGACAGTATGGGTTTGAAAAAGAGGTTACATTTAACTTAGCTAGGTCAGTGGATCTGAACCTGTTTATACCCTACAGCAATCTATTTTTTACACACACACACAAAACCACTATGTACTCTTGAAAAGCTTTTGTACAGACAATATATCTTGGTTTAGAAGCCACTTTCCAATCCAGCCCCGTCCTTCTGTAGCTCACACCATTTCCATGCCGTACACATGGGAGGTGGAAGGGGAAGTAAACAGCAGTTGCCTCAATTTGAAGCCATGTGGAAAAGTAATTAAACTTGATAGAAACTATGGGCCTCCATTGCCTTAGACTGTGTGTCGGCATTTACACTAGAGCAAACAGCACCTTTCTGATTTGGTAGCATTTTACATTACACATAGTGTAGGGTAACAGAGGATTAGGTTCTATGGCTTCTGAAAGACGATCAACAGGAATATATTCTCATGTGGTGTAAATTGGGAAACCTCCATTGACTTTAATGAGTTCACTTGAAGCACATGCTCAAGTTTTTGCTGAATTGAGGCCTACTGATTTGCCCAAGGTCACAGAAGAAGTTTGCTCTAGTTCAGGAATTGAACCTTAATCTCCTGAGTCCTAGTATAATGTCATAACCCTCCTTTAGGCAATAAGGTTAAACTTATTGTGTTTAGGAGGCAGTATAGACTTATTAGTCACGAGCTCTTGCCTAACAAGATTCCAACCATCAAACTCTGGAGGATCATACGCTATAATTTAGTTTGTGAGCAAGAGTCATTTCTGTAGAGGTTCCTAGGCAGGTTCATTTTATGCATGGTCCTGGTGCCGATACAGGTCATTCAGATCTAAATAATTGCAGTGCTCTTTGCCATGAGTGTGCAATGACTTGTTAAGCCTTTGCTGTCTGAACAGATTCGGAACCTATCTGCTAAAATGAGGAAGAGTTTATTGTTTAATATGTGTGTGCATAGAGATATTACTTCTTTGGGACTTTTCCACCCCCCTAATCAAATAAATACTGTGGGAAAGTTGAGGTCAGAAGTAGATAGATTCTCCAAGCTACTCTGTGAACATTCAATGAATGAAAGCAGCAAAACTGAAGCTAGATCTAATAGCCCTCATCTGTTATATTCGCAACCCTTCACTAACCTCATACCTATGTTTTTGTAGCACTGAAGTTTTGAGACACCTTTTTTTTTCAGCTTTATGAACAATACATTGGAAAATTGGGCAGATTATTCATGCAAAAGGGAGTTTTCCATTCCTCTTAAATAAAAATCATGTTTGATTTTTCAGAACCATCACAGACCATGTGCAAATGTAGCTATTGATTTTGCAGCAGCAATCGTAAGCTATGAATTTGATGTCAGAGTTGTTAATGAAATAAATCTTTTCTGTTGGCTATGTTTGATTTTCTGTAAGAAATGAGGCAAGCTGAACTCCTCGTGCAATATGGGATCACGGGGTATTATGGGATAAAATCATATTTTATAGAGTATCATTCTTCCTGGAGGATCTCAGAGTGCTTTAGGAACTATTTAGCTCTAGCATAGTTGCAGGAAAATACTACAAGGAATCTTCTGCCTCTCTAAAGGTGAGGGACAATTGCAAACCACTTGGGGAAGCAAAGGGACAACTCACTCCATGAGCTTTGAGGGTGTAATACACTCCAAAGAGGGCAGAAAGGGGGTCATGCCCACATCAAAACAACTTATGGCACTGGCCTGGCACAGAGCAGGCGGCATCCTCTCCCACTATGTGGTGGAAAGCTCTGGGAGGAGTGTGACTTCCCCCCCTGGGCTAAATGCCACAACTTGGCCTGTTTTGCCACTGACAGCTCTTACTACATGCTTGCACAGTATCTAGGACAACGGGGGTTGGGACTTCTAATCCTACTGTAATATATATAATAATAATAATAATGACCAGCAAATACTGGAAACCACACAAGAAAGCTTGTTCTCTCATGAGACTTCCAGCCTAGTTGGTACATATTACATTTCAAAGAAAGCCATTGGATGCATGTCTGAACCTTTGAGGTTCACCCATAAACAGCCCGTCACTCTTAACTCAATAGACACTGTGTCTGAAAACACACATACAGTATGGATGGAGAAAATGCTGATGCAGAGTCCATGTGGCATGTGCTTTGCTTTCTCTCCTCTCCTTTACACCTTATGCTGGGAATGTTTTTCATTTCCCAGCTGCTACTGGTCACAGCTAGAGGCAGAAGCCATTTGTTATGGAGCACAGTGGAGCAGCACTAATGAAAAGTAAAAGTTTTATGAATAAACAAAAAACCTATCACATCTTTTCCTGCAGAACATGCCAGGCATAGTGTAACAGAAAAAGATTTTCCTTC
This sequence comes from Gopherus flavomarginatus, assembly GCF_025201925.1. Taxonomy (NCBI): domain Eukaryota; kingdom Metazoa; phylum Chordata; order Testudines; family Testudinidae; genus Gopherus; species Gopherus flavomarginatus. The sequence continues at coordinate 11,943,383 of NC_066621.1, read as the reverse complement.
TAAGATTGTCACTTGCATCAGAGAGGAGAAGGGTGCGATTTATATCTTTCTGTATCTTGTCACTGGCATTTTTAAGACTTTGCTATATTAAGAGACTGGCTCAGCAGTTTAGGAATCAGATGTAGGCTATAGTAAAGTCACTTTAAAAGTTTTCAAGTGTTTTGAAAGTTTTTATCAATTCTACCAGTGTTTGTTCTTTCTTTCTTTCTTTCTTTCTTGGAAATTTGTCTCAAACTGGCAAGGCAAGATTTTCGATAAAGATCAGTATTTTCAAAATTGCTTTCATTTAGGCACCAAAACATAGCTTAGGCTCATCAGCAACCTGATCTCTGCATTTCATCATTAATAAGAGTAAAGAAACCTCTAAGATCAGTGACTTACAATAACACACAAGTGTCCAGGTTTCTTTGGTGCCTAAATGGGGCCAAGCTGAGGGTTGAGCTCTTTATACAGTCTATCCCTACAGGATGAAATTCACCCCTGGTCAGAGCAAAGTATGCATTGAAAGCTTAAATAGGACATAAGTGGTGCATAGGCTTTGTACTGACCCTCGGCAGATGGGTGAATTACACCTTGAGTGCACCCACTATACATTATACTATGAGAATATGAAATTTTCTCTTTCTAAATGCTTTATGTGAGACTATGACGTCTTCCCAGATTAACTTTCTCTCTCTTTTTTTTTTTTACCAATTGTTTCTGTAATTTCTTAGTCCAGGGGAGAACATCATTAAAGATGAATAAAAGTAGCATGCATGAAACTATCCAATTTTTATTGCATCCCAAGAAATCATTATCCTTTCCGGGAAAGCCATGTAAAAGCTCAGTGTGTTGTTTTGCAGAGAATTTGACCAGAGTGTTTTACTTGGTAATTTTGGGTTTTCACTGGGGAAGTTCTTTTTGCCTAATTTCTAGCCCTCTCGATTGTCAGAAACTTGAAATTTCAGCTTTAACTCAAACATTATAGGCTTCACATTCTGCTCTGGAGACAATGCAGGTATGACAGTGTTTATATACTATAGCAATAAGCAGTCTCTAAAGCTAGATAGATGGAGAGGTGGGCTGTTAAAAATGAGATGGGAAAAATAATAAAAAATCTGCTGTAAAAAGAAAATCTCCAGTGACAAATAAAATGAGAGATGGGATGGTATTTCCTAGTACTTCCGATCAGAAATACCTGAAATATCTAAGTATCAGAGGGGTAGCCGTGTTAGTGTGGATCTGTAAAAGCAGCAAATAATCCTGTGGCACCTTATAGACTAACAGAAGTTTTGGAGCATGAGCTTTCGTGAGTGAATAGCGACTTCATCAGATGCATGTAGTGGAAATTTCCAGGGGCAGGTATATATATATGCAAGCAAGCTAGAGGTAATGAGGTTAGTTCAATCAGGGAGGATAAAGCCCTGTTCTAGCAGTTGAGGTGTGAAAACCAAGGGAGGAGAAACTGGTTCTGTAGTTGGCAAGCCATTCACAGTCTTTGTTTAATCCTAAGCTGATGGCGTCAAATTTGCAGATGAACTGAAGCTCAGCAGTTTCTCTTTGAAGTCTGGTCCTGAAGTTTTTTTGCTGTAGGACGGCCACCTTAAGGTTTGCTATAGTGTGGCCAGGGAGGTTGAAGTGTTCTCCTACAGGTTTTTGTATATTGCCATTCCTAATATCTGATTTGTGTCCATTTATCCTTTTCCGTAGAGACCTGTCCAGTTTGGCCGATGTACATAGCAGAGGGGCATTGCTGGCATATGATGGTGAATATTACTTTCGTGGATGTGCAGGTGAATGAACCGGTGATGGTGTGGCTGATCTGGTTAGGTCGTGTGATGGTGTCGCTGGTGTAGATATGTGGGCAGAGTTGGCATCGAGGTTTGTTGCGTGGATGCCAACCTCAATGCCAACTCTGCCCACATATCTACACCAGCGACACCATCACAGGACCTAACCAGATCAGCCACACCATCACCGGTTCATTCACCTGCACGTCCACCAATGTAATATACGCCATCATATGCCAGCAATGCCCCTCTGCTATGTACATCGGCCAGACTGGACAGTCTCTACGGAAAAGGATAAATGGACACAAATCAGATATTAGGAATGGCAATATACAAAAACCTGTAGGAGAACACTTCAGCCTCCCTGGCCACACTATCGCAGACCTTAAGGTGGCCGTCCTACAGCAAAAAAGCTTCAGGACCAGACTTCAAAGAGAAACTGCTGAGTTTCAGTTCATCTACAAATTTGACACCATCAGCTCAGGATTAAACAAAGACTGTGAATGGCTTGCCAACTACAGAACCAGTTTCTCCTCCCTTGGTTTTCACACCTCAACTGCTAGAACAGGGCCTCATCCTCCCTGATTGAACTAACCTCATTATCTTTAGCTTGCTTGCATATATATACCTGCCCCTGGAAATTTTCACTACATGCATTTGACGAAGTGGCTATTCACCCACGAAAGCTCATGCTCCAAAACGTCTGTTAGTCTATAAGGTGCCACAGGATTCTTTGCTGAAATATCTAAGATACTGCGGAGTGATAAATGTTGGTAAATGTTCCATTTTTATTGAAAATCACCTTAAAAGCAAAGCCTTACTAGTGAAGACAGGTGTATTCCTCAGCCAGGTTGTTATGCCACATCAATAATTTATTATTGATTTTCCCTTCTCTTTTATTTACATTTCCTAATTATACATAACTATATCTACCTTGCCCTTCTACAGTGTATGCTATACCAGGAGACATGTTTGCTGGTGCTCTTTTCTTGCTTTAAATCAAACGAGGACTCTCCTCCTTAATGGATTTGTTTGCTGTTACTGTTTTCAGCATGCTTTGTGGATTTATTTTTAATTTAAAAAGCTGTGATGGATGGAACTGAGCCTTTCTACATTGTATAAAAATGCTTTAATACCCCTTCCTCAGTCCAGTTTGCTCCTCATGTACTACAGACAACTACAGTCTGAGGTTTCTAGTATCAGATGATAAAGTCTATATGATATTGGATGTGTAACCGCTAGGTCAGGCTGCTTCCAAAATCTGTTTCCCTTACTGTTCTGAGCCTTATGCTTGACCTGAAAAGACGTTCCTCCTAGAAAAATTAAATCTTCTTGCCATGTGATAGTTCAAGACTGGAAGGGGGTGATTATGGAATGGCTTTCAGACCTTCAAACTATTTTAAAGACTTCATTGTAAATGGTGTGGTCAGTTGGGCTGCATTTGTAACAGACCCCAAGGTAGTAAAATTAGGAGTTAATCCATGGAGACAGCAGATTGCAGACAATAATGGGTCTTCAGCTGGTGTAACCCTTCAAATGGGAAGCCAGTGGAGCTTCTGGCCCATTATTTCCAGATAAAAACAAACCAACATACAAAGTTGGTCATGTGGATCCACATACCAGGAGACTCCATACAGATAATCCTAAGGGAAAGCACTAGATCCAGAGGTCTTTTGGCGAACTACATTTTATATTTGAACATAATGCATTGTAAGGCTGGAGACTCTGATTCCCCTAATGGTGTGAAATATCCATCTTCGATGGCTCGTTTTGCTGACACAAGCAAGCTCAGCATGGCATGGAATGAAGAAGAAAATGCCACAGTCAATTTTTTGAGTGATGCTTGAGACTGTTATCTTTAAAAAAAAATTCACTTTAAAAATCTTCCTTGTTTCCCCCGTCCCCTCTCTCCAGTAACAATTTGGTAAGTAATTCAGAAAAAAACAAGTACAACACTCAGTGTACTAAAAATGATGTCTCTATATGCTGTTCAAGCCCAATGCTCCACTTAAGTAAGACAGATGGGAAGATTTGCTGTACCTTGCTTAGTAAACTGCATTGAGAAAAATCAAATACGCCTGAAATTAGAGCAGAGGGTGAGATGGGGGGGTGGACATACTGGGACAGCGTTGCCTGACAAAGATGCAGGGAAATGTAATTTACTCTGAAGTGACAGTTTGAAGGGGAAAGAAAAATAAACTAACAGGAGGTAGTTTAGACTCATTAGCAGGCTAGTCTCAATATTTCATCATTAATAATAATAAAGAACCCAGCCGCAACAGTGACTCACAATAACGAGTGAGTCTCTGGGTCTCTATTTTTAGTTAATGCACAATAACAGGCAGTACGAAGGGAAAGCAGGATGAAGAATGGGTCAGATATGATGTGGGCTGCTGTCTCCAAAATTATAGAAGGCATGGGACCCCAGCTGATTTATGCGAGGACCTGGAAAAGGCAATTAGGGCCTTAGTATTCCGCCATCGTTAAAGCATCTCAGACTCTCAGAGCATCAGATCAGCAGCTGTAGCAGGGCTGTCTGGGGCTCCATCATTCAAATGACTGCCGTTCTGTTTTATGAATATTCCCCTTAATGTGAAATATATTCTCAGTGTCCAGGGACTGGGGAGAGAGACAGGAGTGGAGACAAAGGGAAATAACAGAACTTACTTTCATGCAGCATCAGGAGGCCAGACAATAAGATTGCAAAAGGGATAGTGTTTTAAACCAAGAAGCTAATAATGAAAACCGTGTTTGATCCAACACATTTAAAAACCAGGATTCACCTGGTTTTCTACTGCTCAAAATCCACAGCACTTGTTCATCCTCACTTGCCAAGTTTTCTCTTTGAAACACAGAGAGGGTCTCTTGTATTTTCCATATTGCACTGGGCTGTAGTCATGTTCACATTTACAAGTTAAGCTGGGATGGGCCTAAATCTGTATTTGGATGGGAGGTCTTCCAGATAAACACAGGATGCTGCATGCAGTGGGTGTTTGCAGTTCTGTAGGTTGCATTTTCCCCATTGAATCAGAAATGTCCCAGGATCGTGTTGTACAGCTGAACATTTATCACTGAAAATGGCACTGTTCTTTACGCTAGGGGACTGGTTCTGTTACCCTAAAGCCCCTTTACATTGCAAAAGGGGTGGGGCCAGATCAGCATCCTACCTGCTAAGCCAGTCTGAAAAAACAGGTTACTTATTTTTTGCCTGAATGGGAGTGAAGATCTTTGGAAACCTTGGCCTCAATGTTGAGTGCTGGGATCTCTTTTGAACACTTGCCTTTTAGTGAAACTGAGAACCAGACCCTAGGTATCTCAGACTCATCTCCAGTGGAAATCAAATCAAATATGTGCAAAATCCCAAGAGCATGAATCTACAGAGCCTCATTCAGCTTTAATTCAGAGGCCTAATTGATTTATGCTGATAATGCACTTGGGTCCCAATCCTGTGAGGTGCTGAGCACACTCAGCTCTCTCTGATACCCCTTGGATAGGTTGGGTGAGAGGCAATTGATAAATGCAAAGTATTATTATATTAGCACTAGGAAATGGTAGGTATTTTATTATTATTTATTACTATTAATGTCACTTAAAACATAATTTCAGCCCTGTTTTGCAAATGTGCATATGCTGAAAGGTATCCTATTTTGCACCGCTACTTCAATTATACTTCGGGATGAGACAAGAGTTCAGAGTAATTATAGGTAGAGTCCAATAAATTTAAAATATCTTTAACAAAAAAACACAGCGATGATCACTGCAAAATGAATGCTAGGGATGGGAAAGCTAGTTCAGCTCACATTAGAAATAACCTGAATATTCAGCCCAGACTTGAAATGAACCAGAATCAGATATATTAATTCCAGAGGAGGACAATGAAGGCTAATATTAATAGATATGGTCAGATTCTGCAAACAAGATTCCATCCATTTTTTTGTTTTGTTTTAAAAATTCCCTTCAGCTGTGGTCCCGCTCCCCTTGTGTTAGCGTTCTAAGATAGTGTCTGATCCAGAACTGAGTGAAATCAGTGGAAAGTCTTCCATTATGCTGCATGAGTGGTGTAAAGTGGCCTTAGAGAAATCAGGTCCTAAACTCAGTAAGGGTAGACTGAGATACCATCAGCCGGAGCAGAGCATATTGCTTCAGTAGGGAACAATTCTTCTAGTCTATATCAATAGCAGATTACTCCCCATCCCCCACCCCCAACTGATTATCACCACTGGCTGCTGGGTTGGAAGAGGGATTCCAAAGCTAAGGCCCCATTACTCCCACCCTTGCTCACTTCATTGGTTGGAGGGGGAATAGCAGCCGCATGAAGGCTACATCTCCTCTTCACCTCAACTGCTATGACAAACAATGAAGGTAACCTGTGCACGGTAGTAAGAAATGCTGTACATCCCCTCACTCCCTTGTGCAGGCAAGCAGAGTGAGTGACCGTCTTGCCCTGAATGACAGTGCTGGAGTGCCTGTTCCATGAGGATTTAATTTATTCCAGAGTCCTGAAATCCACAACACTGAAGCCTCTGTAACATAACTGGGAGAGGCTTTGTTTTTTTAAAGAGATGGTTCTGTTTTCCCTGTTTGTTTTGTGCTGGAAAGCATAACCTTTGGGTTGCAAAGACTTAGTATCAATTTATGTTTTACCTTGAAAACCTTGGCTTGTTCGGATCCCTTCTATAGGTTTAACTGAACCTTTTCAGCTGAGTTATGGTTTACATTTACATAAATTTCCATATGAAACTTGTTAATATTTCTTGGATATCCTTTTTCATTGCACTATTAGACAAGGGGCTGTGCTTTTGTTTGGGGCTGAATGTCAGCGAATCAGAATTCATGACTCTGATCAGTTAGGAACACGGTGAAATAATTTATTCTCCTCCATATAGTATGGGTGTCACATATGTGTCCTAAGAAATGCTATCTGAAATCAGTAGAATTTTATCATGCAAATTACAGGAAGTGTTATCATTAGGAGCAGCGGGAGGTTCTTGATTCACTGTCATTTACACATTAAATGAGTTTAAACTTGCTTCATGGAAAGCACTATGCTAGGAACATGCTCTGCTCGCTATCTGTTTCAAAAAACCCTAACTGATAGTGAGACATGACAAGCAGAATTCCAGCTCTTGAGGAGAGTTTGGGTGGATGGATGCTTTCATCGCTAGGGTAGGCTTTTCCTTGGGAGGGAAGTTGTTTCTTCAATGATGCATAATGTTGAGCTAACCACTAGGCTGCATTATTCTCTGTGGAGAAAGGCCTTAGATGAGATGCAGTGCTTAGCCATTATCTCTACAGATAGGTAAATCATTTTATAGTGCTCTATTTCCCACACTGTGTGAGGTCTCCAACTATTTGCTTCCCAAGTCCAGATTTCCCTTTTCCCAGGCTTCAGATAGTCTAAATCAACATAGCTCACAGATCTGATCAATCTGCTGGAGGCATTCTGATTTATACCCATTGAGGACCTGGTCCATTTGCTCTGAAAGCCTGCGCAGGTGTCCTCTTTTCTATTTTGTGGGCATCAATGAGAGTTTCCCTCTTGGATCTAGGATGCAGATTCTTCTATAGACATTTAAATCTATGATTTGCTCTTCTCCTTTTGACTGACCAGTTAAGTTACAGGCAGGCTCGGCATTTTCAGAGATTAAGCACTGATACCACAATGAAGAAAGAAAGAAAGAAAGAAAGTCAGTTCCAAATTATATTTAAGATAGTTAGTGCATATTGATAGTCATTGCTGTTTTATGATTGATGCTGACCTAAAGAAACAAGATGTTGAACTCAAGACACCATCTGGCAGGGCAAATATGCATGACAAAAACCTTCATTATACTAGGCAGACTTAACAGAGAAACCAAGGACTGAATGTGTCATGGTAACTGTCCTGTTCAGAGCATGATGGAGGTATGTTGGCAGGGAGCTGTGTGGACCAGCTTGTATTGCTGGTACCGATGGGGAACTGAAGACTTCAGTCTTTAGGGCTGATAACTGATACCTTTCACCAGTATGGTATACACCTTGTGCACATACACTCTGTGCATGTCTCTTTCACTTGCTATTTCAATATGTAGCTTAATTAACCTAACTAACACCCTGTTAAGTTTCACTCTTATATTGGCTTGCTCCTCAAATCACTACACCACACTGTTACGATATGTCTGCAAAGATTTGGGGACTGACTGGGAGGAAGGCTGAGGTCCAGGCCTTGGAAGAGAAAGAACTATCAATGAAGAAAGGAGGAAGAATTGAATATAGAAGACTGGAACTAGGAATGTAATGGGACCTGAAAATTCAGTCTCAGTGACTTTGCTCAGAATGGTGTAACAGAAACTTACTATGATCCATTGGGACAAGTTCAATGCTTTCTTCTAATAAAAACTAAAAGTTCAACAACAACAACAACAAAAACCCCTCAAAAGAACCACATTCTGTAGCTAAATTTTGCAAAGGAGAGAGCACTTTCTGAGCTGTGTTTAGGATGAAAACCTGAGAATCAAGGAAATTGTTATTGACATAAGGTGTCTAGAGAGATTGAAAATAGGCCCCTGTTCCTTCTTTCCTATCTTTCATGGCTCTTACCAAGAGACAGGCCTTGGGGAATAATTCTAGTGGTCTAAAATTCAGAGGAGAGAAAGTCCCAGTAACTACATTAAAATGATCAATAAGTGACCCAGGTGAAAAGGAAATCATTAGTAGCTGTCATGTGGGAGGAAAGGGGGCAAGAGTGTTGAATGGGAGGGATCACGGAGGGGATAGAGTCAGGAAAGGATGTGCTTGTGTTCACTTCATTCAGCAGATGATATTATTCATCTAGATGATAATCCTAAAAGGTGCAGAGCACCTGGAGTTCTTACTGATTCCAGTCTCTCTCAGGCTCAGCCTCTTAAATTGTTAATGGAAAACAGAGAGATGGTGCCACATGGTAGTCAGTGCCATGGTTGAATGCTCCAGGAACAGCAGCAGAGTTTTCTCAGTGCAAGCCCTGTTCCTCTGGAACTTTTCCCGGCTGGTGCTCTGACAGAGCTGGAGTCTGGAGAGCTTCAGAAACAGTGTAATCTGGATGTCAGAATCTAAGCATTGCCAGGACTCAAGCTATACAAGGTCAAAGGCCAGTGCATTGGAAACAACCACGAAAGGAAAATCAGGCACAACCCATGCATCCGGACTGGGTTCCCTTACTAAGCCCTAGGGCTTAGATTTATAAAGGGACTTAGGTGCAGGAAAAGGTGGTTAGGTGCTTAAATCCCAGATTATAGGCGCTGCTGGTATTCCCCAAAGCCCTGCTCTGCTGCCACCTAATGCTGTGAAGAGTCTTGTGGCACCTTATAGACTAACTATAAGGACTCTTTGCTGCTTTTACAGATCCATACTAAAATGGCTACCCCTCTGATACTAATGCTGTGGACAGCTAAACTCACTTGGTACCTACATTTTTGTAGCAGAATTTCCCTAGGCAGCTGTGTACCGCTGCCTCACTCTGGTTGGGACAGTCATGCTCTACGTCAGTTATCGCAGGCTTTTTTCCCACTCTAGAACTTATTCTAAGCTGACTTCCTCTCTTATTTTATAACCTGGAGAGTATTCCCTGGAAAGGGTTGCCCTGCTCTTAAAAGGTATAGCACCCTATCAGGGTTTCGTTTAGCCAAGCTTTTCCTTGACCTCTGGGCCATTTTATGGTCAATATATGCAGGTTTTTATACAGAGCCTTTTTAGACCTATATTTTGTGTATTTCATAGAGTCATAGAATATCAGGGTTGGAAGGGACCTCAGGAGGTATCTAATCCAACCCTCAACTCAAAGCAGGACTAATCCCAACTAAATCATCCCAGCCAGGGCTTTGTCAAGCTGGGCCTTAAAAACCTCTAAGGAAGGAGATTCCACCACCTCCCTAGGTAACCCATTCCAGTGCTTCACCACCCTCTCAGTGAAAAAGTTTTTCCTAATATCCAACCTAAACCTCCCCCACTGCAACTTGAGACCATTACTCCTTGTTCTGTCATCAGGTACCACTGAGAACAGTCTAGATCCATCCTCTTTGGAACCCCCTTTCAGGTAGTTGAAAGCATCTATCAAATCTCCCCTCATTCTTCTCTTCTGCAGACTAAATAATCCCAGTTCCCTCAGTGTTTCCCTAGAAGTCATACGTTCCAGCCAGGGCCACCAAGAGAAGGTTCAGGCCCCAGTGAAAAAAAAATTTTGGGCCACCCAGCAAGGGCAGACCGGCTAAACAGGGTCAATGAAGCCAGGTCCCAGGATCCCTTCCAGACTGCCAGGCCCTGGTAATTTGTACCAGCTTTCCCCCACACCTCCCCGGTCATCCCTGGCTCCAGCCCCAATCATTGTTATTGACCTCCACTGGACTCTCTCCAATTTTACAACATCCTTCTTGTAATGTGGGGCCCAATGTCAAATAGAGGGGAATGATCACATCCCTCGATTTGCTGGCAATGCTCTGACTAATACAGTCCAAAATGCCATTAAACTTCTTGGCAACAAGGGCACATTATTGACTCATATCCAACTTCTCATCCACTGTAATCCCTAGGTCCTTTTCTGCAGAACCACTTCCTAGCCACCCAGTCCCTAATCTGTAGCAGTGTATGGGATTCTTCTGTCCTAAGTGCAGGACTCTGCACTTGTCCTTGTTGAACCTCATCAGATTTCTTTTGGCCCAATCCTCTAATTTGTCTAAGTCCCTCTGTATCCTATCCTTACGCTCCAGCATATCTACCATTCTCTCTGTTTAGTGTCATCTACAAATTTGCTCAGAGTGCAATCCACGCCATCTTCCAGATCATTAATGAAGATATTGAACAAAACCGGACCCAGGCTTGACCCTTGGGACACTCTGCTTGGTACCAGCTGCCAACTAGACATGGAGCCATTGATCACTAACCGTTGAGCCCAATGATCTAGTCAGCATTCTATCCACCTTATAGTCCATTCATCCAGCCCATACTTCTTTAACTTGTTGACAAGAACACTGTGGGAGACCATATCAAAAGTTTTGCTAAAGTGAAGGAATAACACGTCCACCGCTTTCCCCTCATCCACAGAGCCAGTTATCTCATCATAGAAGGCAATTAGGTTAGTCAAGCATGACTTGCCCTTGGTGAATCCATGATGACTGTTCCTGATCACATTCCTCTCCTCAAAGTGCTTCAAAATTGATTCCTTCAGGACCTGCTCCATGATTTTTCCAGGGTCTGAGGTGAGGCTAACTGGCCTGTAGTTCCCCAGATCCTCCTTCTTCCCTTTGTTAAAGATGGGCACTACATTAGCCTTTTTCCAGTCATCCAGGACCTCCCCCAGTTGCCATGAGCTTTCAAAGATAATGGCCAATGGCTCTGCAATGTATTGCTTCATTCTCCTCTCACACAAAATAAAATTAAATGTGAAAATCAGGAGTCATTCCACCGAAAACAACAGAGCCACACCACTGGAAAACTGGTGTAAAGTGAGAGGAGAATCAGGCCTTTAGCATTTATTTTTCATCTAATCATGACTCAGTGGGTACCATTTATAAGTTAGTAAATAAATAACTAGTTGCATTAATGGAAAGTGACTGATTTAGATAAGAGAGGGTAATGAAATGATCAGAGATTTTTTGAAACAATAAAATAATTCCAAACTCTAATGCTTTCTGAACGAAACAAAATGACAAAAATCTACCCTTATTGCTATTTAAAATATAAACACTTTACATTATCATCCCTACAGATGCCTTAGGATTTTACAATCTCTATATACAAGCCACTGCATTACTTTTTGCTAAAATACAGCCATTTCTAGTGTGGAGTGTGGCTGCTGTTGAACAATGCCCTGTTACATTGCACAACTGTTTAGGGTGAAGAATATCTTAGCCACATGAGAGGTAAAAAGCTATCTATCCCATGCCAAATAGTGCTAAAATGTAACATGGCTTTTAGTGGAACCAGGGTACCTAACTGCCATCTGTGCTTTTGAAAATCTTTGCCATAATATTCCTGTCACCTAGCCACTGTGTGCTTAGTCGCGTGTAGGTTGTGAGCTATTTGGGGCAGGGACTCTCTCTTACTATGTTTATGTGCATCTCCAGATGCAGTGGGACCCCAATTTCAATTGGAGCTTCAAGGGGTAACTGTAACATCAGTATTACTGTACAGTTCTGATGCTGCAACTACTACCAAGCTGTCTAACAACCCAGAGCCCAGAACACTTACACAGGAGGGAAACGGTGTTACCCTGAGGATGAGTGTATGTCCTTGACCTTAAGTTCTGCCTTGTGCAATAACACGTTTGGCTTTTCCTCCCAGACAGCAAGCCCAGACTGCAGATGCTTGATGACAATAATGCAATGACTCTGTTGCTTGAGAAGGCAGTTCACAGGAGTGGATTGCTTTGTCTTTACCCAGTGTAAAGATATGTTATTGTAATCCATATTTACCCAATACGTGTCTTTATTCCTCTCTAGTGACTGGAATATATAGACTGGTTAATGAGTCTACCATTGCTTCAGAGCTAATGGACCTGGTGCTTCAGTTCAAGCAGTTGTGACTCCTGCTTCTAGTTCTAGAGGCCTCAGTTTCAGTCCTCACAGATAACTAGTTATTATTCAGTCACTAGATGTGCCCGGGACAGAGTTCCAGACAGGATAGGGTCCCTGGTAAACAAGGGAGACAAAGCTACAGCTCAAGCATTGCAGAAATCTGTTTCTGGCTACAGTTTGTAGCTGATTTCTTTAATAAGCACCTCCTGTTTAGGATGGACTGTGACTCCATATAGTGTGACACCCAGTCACTGGTTTCCCAATATAGAGAAATTGTGCGAAAGTGTGGAAACGTTTCAGAGACAAAACAAAGCCAGGCAGCTGTGTAAGGTTTTTCAGCTGGGTGAAATCTCCATGCCTTATAATTCCTCTGATACTGCAGCTGACAGTATCTCAGACACACACTCTGAACATGCTCTGTCCCTGGAGGAGCATCAGTTTTTAATCCTGTCACCGTGAAGCATCCATGCACAGACCAGTTACAGGCAGAGTTGATGTAGTTGAGGAACGCTTGTCAGTCATCAATAATCCTACAGTAGAAAGAATTACATGCTCACCCGCATGCAGGCAGACAGATGAACACAGGGGAGAGAGACACAACACCAAGCAAATGAAAGGTTTCTCCATGCTTCAGAAAGTTACAGATAGAATGTATTTCTATGATAACATTTTCCCATTTTTTTACTCCATTTACACCTAAAAGAGCACTGGGCTGAAGGGTTTACTTTGGTCTCTTCAATTTGGACTCAGCCTTAGACAGTAATTACTCATGGTCATTACCATTCTCCAGTCTGGCTCTCTGGGCCTTATGAGGTTGGAGGGCCTCAGTCTAGCTTCTAGCATTTAGTTATCAAAAGTGTCCATAACAAATGGCTTTAATCAACCCCTAGTCAGTGAACTCACCAGACAGTCTAGAGACAGGGTGGCCACAGAGACTGAAAATACCTCAGCTCGAGACACTGTGGCTGGCGGGTAGTGGGGAGTAGTGTGGACATGTTTGCAATGCCTCACCCGTCTTGTAGATAACCATTCAGTCTCCAAGATGGTCAGTCTAGTTACATCCACCTCAAGAACAAGAACTAATTGGCTTAATCTGCCACAAGGAAGAGTTATGTTAGATAGTCCAAAAAACTTTCTAACTATAAGAATAGTTAAGCTGTGGAATAGGTTTACTTGTTCCTGCCTCAGCATGGGGAGGGGATGGACTAGATGACCTCTCAAAGTCCCTTCCAGGTTTAAATTACTAGGATACTGTGTTCAGGGTTCTCTGTTCGGTGTCCCACACTGACACCATTGCCCCCACCCAAGTACCTCACTTTTGACTTTTCTCCCTCTTTCAGTTGGCCCCAGTATCTTTTTGGGTCTTCCTTTTCTCTGAGGGAGTGGCCCTTATAGGATCCCTTCCCCCCTCACTCAGCTGGCGGTCAGGTGGACTAGTCACTTTCCTGCTTCCAAAACGCACTCTTCTTTTCATCTCCTCTGGCTTTCAGGGTATCCATACTCTATCATGTTTCAGAGATCACTTATATCTGTTTCCCTGTCTACTTTCACCCCCTTCTCCTCTGTTTCTGTTTCCGGTATTTCTATATTACTTCTCTCCATTGCCACAGAATCTCTCACACTGTTTCCTTATTACAGAGTCTCTTTCTCTTTTCCATTCTCCTCTGCTGCCAAGACCTCTCTCTATCACCAAGTCACCTCTTTACCACCTGGATAATCGAGAGCCTTCTCTTTTTCTAAACCGCCACTTCTGTCCTTTCCACTGCTAGGAGTACTGTAGTTCTTATTTCTCCTTCCCACCTCCGAAGTCTGCTGCTCACCTCTGCTAGCACTGGATCAAAGGAGAGCTGGGGTACATAAGGTGAACACGAGCAATGTCTTTGGTATGGAAAGGTGATAAGGCTGTGGTCTTCCAAAGAAGAAGCCCTAAGACTAATGAAAAAATAGGCTTTGTTGTAAATGTCAAATTGCCAGCGGGACTGGGGGAAAAGATCTTTTGCCCTTTGTTGCCTTGCAGTTTCTTTTGATAATTTTATCTGTGTGAACTTAGCAGCATGTGATGGGGAAAGGGAGCCAACATAATGTGAACAATTTACAGTTTGCAGTGAGTCAAGTATCTTTGAGTCTTTAGAGAAGTAGTTATAATCTCTCAGGGTCATTTTATTGACTTCCATCTGCCACCTTTGAGCGGGCGACATCTTAGCGGTCACACAATTTCATCTCCTGACAATGGGAGGCTATTTTGACCATGGTTGGGTTGGGGAAGGGAATGTATAGATCCCAGTGCCAACATCAGAAATCCCTCTTCTTCTACTTGTTCCTCCCCACTGATAGGGAAAATAAAACCCCTCCTCAACAGGAGCTTTCCTGTTGTTCCCCTGCAAGGGACTTTCCAGCTACCAAGACAATATGTAGGCCTAGCCTTTAGCCAAACCATCCTTAGTCCCCTAAAAGCCCAGTTCCCTAAAAGTTGTTTACCCAGTTACAGCTAAAGACGAGGGGGACCCCCGGGGGAGCCATTGCAGCTTGCTTTTTGGGTTGTGTTGTAGCAATAACCAGCTTGCTTAAGAAAAACCGCAAGTGGGGTCACATAACAGCTAGACCCACATGACCACCTAAAGGTACAATAACAGGAAGGTTGTGAAATAGGCTGTTAGAGTTGCAATATGCAAGCCATACAAGGAAAGTTATCAATTATGTTCCGCAATATTAACTATGCAAATGCCAAATAAGGAGTGTATCAAATGTATTACTGAGTGACGCTTTGCGGTTTAAGGTTTTAAAAAGCTAAGTGAAGTTTGTGAAGGGCAGACCAGCTGACCCTCTGCGTAGGGGACAGCTGTTGTCTCCCTGTGTGCACACTTGTAATCAATAAAGAAGCCTCAGGCTGTCTGATTCAAATTCAACGGTGTGGATGGTTTTTCCACACCACCACCCATGGCTCCATCCTTGTATGGAGATGCTGGAAATTGCCCCTTCGCTTTTGATCTCTGAATCAAAACTTATCAGCAATTCTGACATAAAGGGTGAACAATCAAAAGGACAAAACACCAGGTCTCACAACTCTGTGCATCCATTGTTGTTGTAGATGGGAAAGCATTCTTGTGCTAAACACTTAATTTCATTGACAGGGTTTCCATATAACATCTTAAGGAACTGTTCACACACAGATACTAGAAACATGTGACCTTCAAACCAACTGAGAAGTCATTTTTTATTCAGTTTTACTCAGAAACATATTACTGTAGTCATTACTCTCTAACCTTCACCCCAGGATGCAGCATGCCACCTTTCTGACCCACAAGGTCAGAAGGCTCATTGTCAACAAACCTGTTCGTGACAATTGCACAAAAGGCAATTTTTTCTTGCAAAGACCATCAGTCCATTAATGAACCTGCAAACTAAAGTATACCCATTTCCTAGATTTATAGACATCTCTGTGCCAGAGAGTGGCTTATCAGTTCTGTAGATCAATCCTATCTTGCTAGATTGGATGGCAACTTTTAGACATCTGGGCTCCAGATAGTAATCTGTCTCACAGAAGCAGTAGTTTCTTCCCCATAGGGGACCATACAATGATGTTCTGTCATTCACAAATGAAATATGAAACACTATCTGGCTTATTGAAAAACAAGGCAGATGGACAAAAGGGATGCAGGCTTGATCTCATGCTGGCAGCTGAGTTAGTGGGGCCAGTCGTGAAGAAGCTACTGAGTTGCGCCAAAGGTCCCCAGGTAGGAATCAACTCCTTCATCTCTGCAGGCACTTAGCATCTATTGTGTTTCTTTCACCTTGATTTTCCCAATTGGTAGCCTTTAAAAGCTGTTATAGTGAGGCCCAAATAGTGGGCTTTCAAGCCTATAAATATGGGTTAATATTAAGAATAATGTTAGGTTGAGCGGGGGTATTACAGAGAAATGGTCTAGTGCAGTCCATTTATTTCTCTTTGATTCACAGGGACTCTTCCTAAGAGACCAATAGCGCAAAATACGTATGCTTCCTTGTTCTACTGACTGGGAATAACTATGTATTCCGTGTTTACAAAAGGAATTTGGGTGGGTGGGGGAAAAGGTTTCCCATGGAATTTCTTCATCCATGTTAGTACCCCTAAAACTTTATTCTGGTTTACGTAGTATAGCAACAAAAAAGAGAGGTTCTGATTTTATTAGCTAATAGTGAGGACAATCACAATTTTTTATTTCCCCACTTATTTAAGTCATCCTTGAATGCTCTATGTGAGAAATAGGCATCACATCGGATGGAGCATTGCTGAATTACTGCATGTGACATGAACCATCATGACCCTCTGGTGAAAGTGGCCATAACCTCATCATCACTTTTGAGAAGAGACCATTAAAAGTGCTAATGGAAACAAGGTGTTCGAATTGATGACTCAGCTGGGACTATCCAAAGTGATTTAATGAAATTTATTTTGCCCTGATGTTTGGGTCTCTTTGAGTGCCGAGGAGTCCCAGAGCAAACACTCTGGAGGGGAGAGAAGTAGACATTTTGGCTGACATTGCTGTCTCACCTTTACAAAATTCACTTTTATCAACATCCAAACCAATGAAAAATTCACTCTAAGGAGCTCACTGCTCTTTAAGGACTCTGTTTTATGTCTCAATTATAATGTCATTTTGAAATAGACCCACTTTTAGCAATGCTGCAGTCCTATTTTTCACTCCTTCCATTATTCCTGTCCATGTCATTGAGTGACTAAGTTTTAAAGGTACACAGTTGAAGGACTACTGTCCCTAGTGCACAGGTGTCCATTAGTGCATTGGTATCTGGGCAAACACAGGATCTTCAGCAGTTCGGAGGCAAGCAGGATGCCATTGGGGAAGGCGCTGAGGACAAACTGATGCTCAGCACTCACTCCACCTACTTTAAAAAAGGTAAAGGGCCAGATTCTGACCTCACTTACACCAGTGTAAACACAGAGAGGCTCCACTGATGTGGTGGATTTACTCCAGATTGACATGTATGTAACTGAAAGCAGAATCTGTCCCATAGTGGCATGCTAGCGCTCATCCTGACTCTGCCCTGGTCACCGAGTGAGCTGGGCCTGTAAGAGTACGTCTACACTGCAGCTGGGAGGTGTGATTCCCAGCATGGGTGGACTGACTTGTGCCAGCTTGAGCGAGTGTGCTAAAGAAAGCAGTGCTGATATTGTGGCATAGGCAGCAGCTTGGATTAGCCATCCAAGCTCAGAGGCAGGTGGATTTGCAGGCTTGGGCTCAGGGGGATCCTGAACTGCTGCCTGCACTGCAACAGCCACACAGCAATTTTTCGGTGCTAGCTCAAGGTGAGCTAGTGCAAGTCTCTGAGCTGCAGTATAGACATATCTTCAAGGGTTAAGGCCCCACGTTTTGGTCTCTGCCAGAGTAAAGTGAGCCTTGATTACTCAACAGGACTAATCATGTAGTAAGCACAAAGGTGATGTGGTACGTGTTTGGGGCCTTGACCTCTTATCAGCCCAGCTCACCTGTGCCAAACCCCAATCTAGCCGGACATAATCCCGTTAATGTGCAGAGTACTGTTTTGCAGAGTTCTGGAGAGATGGAAGATGCACCCTGAACCCTCTTCCCCACCCATGAAGAGAGAGGTATAGCTTGAGTCATGCTTGTTGAAATTCACCCCTGTGCAGACAGCCAGCACCAGGCCTATGCACCACCCACTTAAATTGTTCCTCCACACTGGGGCGAATTTCACTGTGTGTATGGAGTTCCCTCTTAATACAGAACACTACCCTCTTCCAAAGGGTGCCTATAAATCACAGGTGCCAACTGCTATCAGAAAGCCAAGAAAGCAGAAGGCAGGGTAACTCTTCTACACAGAGTTTCTTTATGAATTCATGCCACTAGGCACATGCTAATCTGGCTAGAATTCCTCTGTAATTTATGTTTAGACATAATCTTGAACACCTAAAAGATAAGCATTTTATTTTCAAAGTAAAGTGAGTGATTCAGAAAATATTATATGTTGACATGTTTTGGAGAATGTAAAAAGGCTCATTGCTGTGATTCAAGTCCTATTTGCATAATTTTTCCGTATGCACTACAGGTAAATCATGGTTAAATATTGAGTCATTTATCAACCTATGCATTTGCAAGTCAGACCTCATAAAACTATGAAAAAAAGGGCCACATTTTCTAAAGCACATGTATTAAATTGTGAAAACATTTTTGTATTTGCCTGTCTTTGAGTGCACAAAACATAGGGCATGCAAATCTTGATTTTCTGGGGGGAGAAATTCACCCTTGTGCAGAGGGCCAGGCCAAGGGCCTATGCATCACTTATGTCCTACTGAAGCTGTCAAAGTAGGGCTTAAGTGGGATTTAAATGGTGCATAGGCCCTTGTGCTGGCCCTCTGCACAAGGGTGAACTTCAGCGAATGGAAGTACCTTTGTTAATAAGCAGTAATGGAGGCAGTGTTTGGAGATTCAAGCATCAAGCCCATAGTCTGTCAAATATTCATTCTTCTTTCAAAACAGAAAAATGTCTTTGCAGGGTCTTCTCACACCCCAGTTGATTATCCTGCAATATACAGGGCCTTAGCTGGTTTAAAACTATTGGGCCACATCCTCAGCTGGGGTAAATTGGTGCTAATTTACACAAGCTGATGATCTTCCCATTTTTTTTAGCTGCTTAGGTTACTTTACCAAAACTCTACAATAATTAGCTAGAGGTCACTTTTTGCACAGGGTTGTTTATGTTATTTATTCCTGCTATTAAACAAAACACACCAGACCTCTACTACAAGTGAAGGGAGTTTATTCTTCTATGGGCCACTTTTGTTAATGTCAACCCTAAGCTATGGTTGAAGGCAAATAAACAAACAAACAAACAAATAAAATAGAAAGGAACAGTGTAACTGATTGTCACTTAAGATCAAACATTTTCACTTTTCTTAGTCTGTATTTTCCCTTCTGTTATCCTAATAAATAAAATAATACTTTGAGGGCTAGAGATTTATAAACAAACCATCCCTGAATTTGCCTATATCTTCTATGGCAACACAAGAGAAAGGTTCTGTTACTCAATAACTAACTGCAAACTGAAAACGCATACAAATTTATTGCAGCTGTCGTTATCACAACTTTAGGAGTAAATGCAGATGGCATGAAATAATATTCACAAACAGCTAATAGAATTTTAATGACTTTAGAAAGAAAATAAAATGAAAGGCACTGTATTTACTTGTGATGTGAGGGGAATTTATACTGTGCCAATGCAAGTAACAAGACAGTCTGAGTCTTGCATTTTCACACATCCAGAAGTGGGCAAGTCCCTTGTGGGGTTTATTTATGGAAGGTTTAAATAGCAATCATAATCTGCAGAATATTCAAGGATGCATCTGCATAATGAATGATGTTTTCATTATGCAAATATCATGTATGATGAATGAAATGCATCAAACATCTTGAGGACACACAGATGTTGAGCATACCAGGACTCCAGGAAACATGGAAGAAGAGGAAAAACATGATTTCTTCTTGAGTTAATTGATTTTCATGTTGCAACATCATCCTCTAAATACCACTGATCAAGCGGTAAGTTAGACTATTACAGTTTATTTGTTGTTATTTTTTTAAACTATCCATCACTTCAAACCTGCTTTGTCATGGTGCAAGTCAGCAGAACTACACATCATTTAAAATGGTAAATGAAGGCTTTCTTCTTACACACCCAATATTCCATCATGCATGTTTACCGGCAAGTGTCATCTGTTTGGAAAAAGCAATCTCCATAAGTGATGAGCTTGTCCCTAGTGTTTTGGGCATGCCCCTCATATCAGGCCCAAACTCACCTCTCTCTCCCACAACCTAAGTGAACATCAGAGTGGATCAAGCAATTTGTTAGGAATAATATTCATAATGAATCTTATAGATTAATAGATTCTAGGCCCAAAGAGACCATTGTGGGCATCTAGTCTGACCTCCTGTATAACTCAGGACATAGAACTTTCCCACAATAATTCCCAAAGCAGATCTTTTAGAAAAACATCCAATCTTGATTTTAAAATGGTCAGTGCTGGAGAATCCACCATGACCCTTGATAAATTGTTCCAATGGTTAATTACGCTCACCATTAAAAAGGTACACCTTATTTCCAGTCTTTCCCATTTTCTAACTATAAAATTGTTTCCAAACCAACCCTGATTGCTACAGATGTATTCATTATACTTCCATGTTCAACAGAATATTCTTGATATTTTTTAGTATGCAGACAACAAAATGGGCAAAAAGATCATCCTCACCTAAAGTATTTCACAATCCTTTGTGAATATAGTGGATTGTGGAACTCAGTCATGGAACAATTTGTAGCTCGTGGACAGGGCCGGCTCCAGGGTTTTTGCTGCCCCAAGTGGCGAAGAAAAAAAAAAGCCACGATCGCGATCAGCAGCAGCTCCACTGAGGGACCCACCGCCGAATTGCTACCAAAGAGCCCGATGTGCCGCCCCTTCCCCTTGGCTGCCCCAAGCACCTGCTTGCTGAGCTGGTGCCTGGAGCCAGCCCTGACTGTGGATCAAAAAAAGTGTGTGGGGGGGGTGTGCAGAATGACGTGGGGGTGGGACTTTTACTTCTGGGGGTGGGGATTGTGGAGCTGTTAGACTATATATAAGAGTGAAATCCTGGCCCTATTAAAGTCAATAGGAGTTTTGTCTTTGACTTCAGTGGGACCAGCACTTCACCCATAATTTTCACTACATCAAGTTCCCTTACTGCATCTCAGTGTTAGGAGCCTTTCACGCATCTAAAAGGTCTGTGAATATAAGAATGGCCATAGTGAGTCAGACCAATGGTCCATGTAGCCCAGTATCCTGTCTGTGACAGTGGCCAATGCCAGGTGCCCCAGAGGGAATGAACAGAACAGATAATCATCAAGTGATCCATCCCCTGTTGCCCATTCCCAGCTTCTGGTAAACAGAGACTGGAACACTTCAGAGCATGGTTTTGCTCTGTGTCACCCACTTAGGTCTGTCAGAGGGAGGGATATGTGCTAATGTGCTGGAACTGGAATGCATAATCCTCTGGTAATTGGTTAATGTTATAACCAGTGATGCAAATTAATTCTCAGATAAACAGAGTGCGTTGCTTATACCACATACATTGCTTCACTGACACCCATGGTAGGATTTATTAAAGGGGTAAGAGTTCATACAGTTTTACACTGGTAGAATTGTGATAAATAAACAACACTGCTAATTGCTGTGCATGTTAATTGTTCTGCTCTCCTTTATTTTCTTAAAATTGTGGATGGATGAAGAAATAAACAAATTGCCTGGATTCCTCTCCAACTCACACTGGTGTATATCAGGAGGCACACAACTGGAATCAGTGGCATAACATCACTATAACATTTATGAATCAGGCCCATTAGAGGGGACCCATAGCTGGTATTAAATATATTTTCAACATCTGTATGAACACAATACCATGAGCTAAATCCTTTTTGCCTTAATCATAACTATTCTAACAGACTTTTGTGGGTTTATTCATATTGTGAGAAGGGGAGGAAAGATTTGGAGTAAAATATTCAAAATTGCTTAAGTGACCAAGGAGCCAATATCCCAATTTTAACAATGACAATCACTTAGGAGCTTAAGTTTCACTGAAAATCAATGAGATTTAAGCTCCTAAATGCCCATATCCCTTTTAAAAATAGGACTTAGAGTAAAATTTTCAAACACATCTAAGCGATTTAGGAATCTAAGTATCATTGACTTTCAATGGCACTGTTCCTAATGATACGGTAGATCAGAGGTTATCCTGAAAACAATTAATTAATTTTTTAAAAAATCTTTCACTAGCAAGAACAAAAGTTCATATTATAAAAATGGAATCTATGCAACCCATCAGAATAATGAATGTTGGATCCTTATTTATTGGTATGGCCACATTTTAAATAAAAATGATTTGATTAGAAACAAATAAATATAATGCATCTCCTTTAAATTAATATAAAAATAAATGAAACTTTAGCCTGATAGAAAACATTTTAATCATAAAAGTGTATTTTAAGAGTGTGTGTGTGTGTGTGTGTGTGTGTGTACTCATTCATGTACGTGTGTGTGTAGGTATAGTTTTAGATCTAGTTAGAGGTGGTGCGGGGGGGGGGGAGAGAAAGAGATTATGTAATTACAAATAAGATGCTGTCTGGCTGGTTTCAACACTCCACAAGTCTCTTCTCAAAGCCAGTTAGAAGTCTGCAAAACATACAGAGTAGTAGAATCATGACTGTCTTTCCCCTTGCCCCAGAACCCATCAGACAAAATGACTAAATCCAGACCTGAAGAGCTCTGTGTAAGCTTGAAAGTGTGTCTTTCACCAACAGAAGTCAGTCCAATAAAAGATATTACCTCACCCACCTTGTATCTCTAAAGTTACATCAGTCATTTAGTGTAATAGAAATAATGCCAATGCAACAGAATGCTGTCACAAGATCAATAACTCCCACTTTAAAACAAAAAATAAGTGCCTCAGCTTCCCATGGAATTTTTCTAACAGCAAGAGACTATTATCCATTGGCTGTATTCAATTCCATTGACATTATTTCTGAAATGTTACAGACTCCCATAGCCAGTGTAAATTCAATGTTGCATCTGTCATTCTGCCTTTTTCTCAGCCTGCATTGGGAGTAGAAACAGCAAGTGTGTGTGTGTGTTTGAAGTGAGCAGACATAACACTGGCTGTTAACAGTTTATGTCACAACCTTTACACTATATAATTAGAATGGAAATTCAACATAGGAAAGAGCCTATCAGGAAGAAGCAGGACCTAATGGTCTCAGTAGAAGGCTTGAGGCATCAGGAACTGAGTTCTAATCTTGAATCTGACATTTAACTCCTTGTGTATCTTTGGACAAGTCACTGACTTCTCTGTACCTCAGTTTCACCATCAATAAAGAAGGGATATTAATACTTACCCATGGTAAAGTGCATTGGAGACAAAATCCCTATCCCCTAACCCAATGCAGGATTGTTCCCTATAGTCCATTTGTTAGTGCGTTGCCCAGTCTGGCTCTAAATGAACTAACTGATGGGACCTCTACTGCTTGTCTTGAGAGACTGTGCTGTAGCTTAATAGATTCTACTTTCCAAAAGCCTTCCCTGATAGTCAGCCTCAATTTCCTTTTACTTAATTTCATCCCATTGCTCCTAGTCATATCCTACGCATACTGCTAATATTTTATTCAGCATAAATAATATATATTAGAATGTATAATAGCAATCATTTAATAGCACATAATGTGGTTCTCCCTTTGACTTGGGACTCACTTGCATTTGTTGATTTGTATCGCAGCCTCTCCTGAATGTATTTTTTGTGTGTGAATTTATATTGTATCGCAGCAAGGCGCTGGCTTTAATGCTTCTTCTTCCCTCACCCCCCAAGAGCGCATGAATCTTCCACTTCCCCTACGCTGCATAGATATTAAACACATTATTCTGTTTTGATCGAATACTAGTAACATTAAATTTCCTCACTGAGTCCCATCTTTCCATCTGTAAAGCTGAACAGGAATATGGATTCCAGACAGCAGAAAGAGAGCATTGGATAAAAGGGCCGCCATTTTCTGCTTTGTTAGCAGTTTCAAACCAGACATGATAAATTTTTGCTTCAATTGGTGCAAATTCCAACATCTGCGCCGTCTCTACCTTGCAGACATGATGACAGGTGTATGATCCTTTTAAAAATTACTGGGGAGCTGACAGATGGACTGTTGGCAATAAATAAAGGGTAAAACTCATAGCAGGTGGCAAGGGACTCCTGAACTTTTTCTGCATTTTCATTCATTGGCTTTTAATTTCTTTAGACACATTGTCCCCTGCTTCAATCTCTCACTGTCTCACCCCTGGCCCCACGCTCAGCCACATTTGGCAAGAAACTTTCTTTTTATCCCTTTTCCCACCTCTCTTCGGGGAGAAAAGCTAAATGATGTTAATCTGCCAAATATTTCTGATCATTAGAAGTGCAGTAAAAATTAACATAACGATGATCAGAAATTAACTGTAAAATAAAATAAGGTTTGAGGGGAGTGATAGCAAGTGAAATTCATTTCTTCTTGTGCTGTGAAGGGGACAATCTGCAGATATAGTGGCTTAGACAAATCTGTCTCTGAAATAATGCACTCTGTGGCCCAACCATACATGATACTGAGGCATTCCCACTGCATTCTGCTCCCATTGACTTACCCCAGATCATATTGCAATATAATTTGAGGGTGCTCAGCACCTTAAAAGATCAGGCCCTCTAACCATATCAAAGAAGGGAGTGTTGCCTAGTGGCTGGAGTATACGGCTAGGGTGAAATCCTATGAAGTCAATGGGAGTTTTTCCATTATCTTCAGCAGAGCTAGGATCTCACCCCGGGGTCTGTTCTTTATTCTACCTCTGCCTTTGACTCACTGCATAACTTTGAGCAAATCAGTTCACTTCTCTGTGTTTCAGTTTCCAGGACTATTAAAAAACAAAAAAAAAAGAGATTATGTTTTGAGCTATCAGAGATGCTTAAGGAAAGCATTAAAGCATTGCTTAAGTTTTTACCTAAACTGAGTTTGATGTATGCAAATGTTTAAGTGCTTTTCTTAATCAGGGCATTACAGATGAGCATTATTACATCTTGCAAAGTATTGTAATTAATTCAAACAGAAACAATTCCCCAAAATCAGATATTCCAATTTCTGCATAGGAAATGCATCACTGTCTTTGGTTCCCAGCACAGGGCCAAATCCTCTGTTGGAGCAGCAGTACTTCCCCCTTCATGGGGAAGAAGATTTTTATTCAGTTCTCTCTTTTTTCAAAAAAAATTTATGAGAAGCTTGCACCATAACTGTTAATTATTAATACCTAATAATAACCAAATTCATGGACAACTCATTAAACGTACATCCTGACAAAACCTCCAGCGAATGCCTCGCACGTTGCTTTGTTATTCAATAACAGTATCTGTACAATGGGGATTTGCGCACACACGTGATGACAAAAAAAAAAGGCACGAATGGCAGGTTTATTCATGAAAGAATCTTATTCTCTTTGGTTGGGGTTTATTTTCATTTCAGGTTTGTGGCTTAATTGGGGATTTTTGTTAAATTGGATCTGTAATACCAAGATTGCAGAGGGCAGGGGTGGGGGGGCTGGGAATTTCATATTTAATAATTCAAGATTTTGTAGGTTCACAAGCCTTTCTTTAACTGTAATCATCAGTCCTAAACACCATACATGATTCGGGAACCCAATGTATCCTTTAAGAGCCTGATCCAAAACCAACTGAAGTCACCAGAAAGTCTCATTGACTCAATGAGGCTTTGAATTGGGTCCTAATATATCAAAATAAGAAAATAGCAGACCAAATCCGGAAGTCCTTATTTTGTTCCTACTCATGCACAACTCCTGCCAGCTTCAGCTGAATTTGGCATAAGGGCTGATCACACCTGAGTAACCTAATCTATATCTCCATGTGTCCCCTCCACCCCATCTGCCCTCCTCTACAGAGTTAGCTGATGAAAAGTCTTCCCTGGGCTTCAGAATTCTTATTCAACTGCTGCTGTTATTTACAACATTGTAGTAGTTTTGAGTGAAAAAAAGACAGTCTTGGTTATCTTTAGACTAGAATGAAGTTACCCACTGGGAAATGAAAACATGAAAAAGCAGCTCTCTGTTCTCTTCTTCTTCTGATGAAAGGAAACTAAACTAAGACACTTAGGATTTTGCTGGCTTTCATGCTGGATACATGAACAGCACTCCAGTATCATAAATCAGGTTTTGTTTACACTACTGCTCAAACTTTCCTTGGTTTAAAAGCTGCTGTACTCTTAACTGATGTGAAGGACAGTTATGGCTTATTTGCAAGAATCAGGATATTGGCTTATTCTGGCTATGAGTGCCTGTTCTGTAATGCCAACAATGATGAATAATAAAACCTCTAGTGTTTTTTTTTCCAATCAGAGCCCTCATGCTGAATGCCTGACAACCTCTAATCTTTTTGATTTAATGGAATTATGTTAAAGCATGGAGATGGTGGAGACTGGGGCACTGGAAAAATATTCTTTCATAACCAGGGCTTTAAAGATTTGAGCTCCTTCTAACGCTCTGTCCGCAACCTCACTGTCAATGCAGCTTTAAGGGACAGAGCAGACAAAACAACCAGGGAGAGAGAGAGGTACCAGAGCAAGCAGTTCATTAGTGCTGCTAATGTACGTGAGATGTAAGCTCTGTGGAAGAGTGCAAAAATGAAAAA
The DNA here is from genome assembly GCF_025201925.1 of Gopherus flavomarginatus. Classification (NCBI taxonomy): domain Eukaryota; kingdom Metazoa; phylum Chordata; order Testudines; family Testudinidae; genus Gopherus; species Gopherus flavomarginatus. The sequence continues at coordinate 11,916,845 of NC_066621.1, read as the reverse complement.
AAAAAGGTAATTGTCGTCTTACCATAATGAGCTAGAAAGGGCAGAGGGAATGATTCACTTTCTCTTTACAGGTGACCTATACTAGATTCAATGTCACTTAACTCACAGAGTACAGCAGCACTCGGCATATGCAGGCCCCATAATGAGCAGTCACAGATAACAGACTGCCCCTTCTTCCCTTTACAAAAATGTGCCGGGGGGGGGGGAAGGGGGACAGGTGTCAGACAGTTTATGTTCAATAAAAATGTTAACGAAAGGTGCAGAGTTCACAGAGAAATGTTCCGCTCATGTTTGGTGTGTGTGGTGGGGGAAAGGAATGAAAACTAAGACGGGAAAAAAGATCATCTATCTCCAGTCTTAGGATCTGAAGCTCAAGGGAGATTTACCAACAGTTTTAATGGAAGCACATGTAGATGCATAGTCCACAAAGCAGTGGAGACAGGCATGTGGTTTCCTGAAGGATGCAGGAATCCTAAGACTACAGCACAAGTGATGCCTGAAATTTGGGGTGAGTATCATAGTTCCTGTGATGCCCCAGTTTCCTGATGAGAACTGACAGACAGTGTAACCAAGTGTAACATCTAAGTGGGGAAATTACTTTCTCTAATGGAAATCCATCTGGGTGATGCTGCAGACAATGCCCCTACTGTACACAGGTGACTGCTTTACATTTCATTCATAAACTGACTTGTTAAGAACAGAACAGAAATACAACCCTCCACGATAGCCTGCTTTAACCTATATAATGGGAAAGGCTTAGGACACAGTGATTGCATTAGCTTTCAAATTCAGTCTCATGTCAAAACTGAAATGATCAGGATGAAAAGACTCCTGCATAACTTAGACAAACACTCAGGTCAGCTTATAATAGGTATAGACAATGACAGACCTTGTGAAAAAATGTAAAGCATTTTAACTTCAAAGCTATTTCCCCTCCCTCTTGGTTCTTATTTACCTGCCAAGACCCTAAGAGTTCAGAAACTTGAGTTTCCCCTGCAAGAGCGAATGATAGTCACTAATGCCTAAACTGTTCAAGGAGCTGTAACCTTTGCATTCTTTATGCTGCATTTGGTGCTGAGTAACAGCTCCTCAAGAGAAAGCTGTAAACCCTGAACTTACATCTTAGAAGAAGAAAAATATTTGGCTTTAAAATGTATTCACTTGCATTTTTTTCTTTTTAAATAATTTTTGTGCAGGTGGAAATATACCAAATATGTCCTCTCCAGAGAGGAAACCATCTATTTATGTCCTGAATTGTTTCCCATACAAGCAGCTTTTCCATCCTGCCTCAACACTGTCCTGGGGAGAGCACCTTTGGCAACAAGAGGGGAATTCATTCTCCATGCTTGATCTCCCCAGGGAGCCAGTGTCAAGCTGGACAGTCTGACAGTGGTTAAATGTGAATTCAGATTATAAATAGTAACAGTTTTTAACCATTTAGTTTGAAGGGCAGGCTGAGACGGAATGGAATCTGAAAGGAAATGATATGTCCCATGGGGGAGCTGACTCGAGCTGAGAATAACAATCTTGTATTTGTTCTGTACTAGATCTTTGATCCCAAAGCCCAACAGATTCACAGAGGGATCATTTTAGCCACCAAAGGGAACTCAATCAAGTGAGGTGAAACACAGGAATGCTATTAGGCAGAAATAATTCTGTCTCCAATTAAAACTCCAGGAGGAACTTTAGGGAGGCAGGATGTCACTGATTTTGTTTGAATTTGGCCAGGACACCAGACTTAAAAGTCCACAGGAAGTGCTATGGAATCTTTTATAATCAAAAGTCCTCAGAACCTTGCTTGTATACTTCCTTCAAAGGACAGAACAGTCCCTCCTGCCACCATTCTGCGGCACTGGCATCAGCACTCAAATGAGAAGAGTCACCTTCTGAATTACCAGCACTACTATGGTGTTTCTGAGAGGTCTTCAATGAAAATATTGACACAGCTTGACCCTACCCAGCTGGTGAGATCTGACAAGATCACAGCATGATGTCGCACACATGCAGGTTAAAGTCCTTTGCAGAGACACAATCAAAAGCACCAATCAGATGTTGATAGAAAATCCATTAATGCCATTCGGAAACCTACAATTACAATGATGATGCTAGAATATAAAACCTTTCAGAATTTTTAGAAACATTGTTTCAGAGTAGCAGCCGTGCTACACTGTAGCCGCAAAAAGAACAGGAGTACTTGTGTCACCTTAGAGACTAACACATTTATTTGAGCATAAGCTTTCGTAGCCCACAAAGGCTTATGCTCAAATAAATGTGTCAGTCTCTAAGGTGACACAAGTACTCCTGTTCTTTTTGTAGAAAAGTTGTGGGCTTTATGTAATAATAATATAGCTGTTATATAATTAATATTATATTGCATAAGTCTATTGTGTGTGCTGCTCTCTCTGCATCCAGAAAGGGTTGTTTTTTAGATAATTCTTCAGCTTAGCATCTATCTCAACATTTGGGTCTGTTGAGGCATACGGTTTCAGGAAGCTTTATGACTGTGGAGCTGACCACTGGTCCTCTCAGCTCTTCCATTTTGCTTTTCATCCTTTTCACTATGGCACAGTACATACAATACAATGTATTTATTATTATTATTATTGTTATTATTTCAGAGCCCAAACACTCCAGTGAGAATTGGTACCTCATTGTGCCAGGCCCTGTACAAACACAAATGAAAGGACAGTCCCTGTCCGGGTAGCTTACATTCTGAAATCACTGATATACCACTCCTCCCCTGAGGGCCTTGCAAGCCTCTCTGTGCTTTAAGGATTCTTTTGCTCCTTTCATCTTCCTTCAGTGTCTCAAGAAATCATTCCCCTTGCGCTAAGCAGGACGATATGTTGTATTGTATTGCACATTCCTTTACTGCTATTCCTCGATTGATGGTGTGCACAGCACACAGAGTAAAACAGTAATTCTTGCCCCAAATAGCATACAGTCTAAACAGTTTGCTCAAGATACCCTGTTTCTTAAGAAAAAAAATGTTGGATCTGAAGTCCTTTGCAAACTGCACTGTTTGATCCCTGAAGCCCCATTGAAAGCCTATGGCTTTCTCATATCCTTCAGGCATTTTCAGAAGGTGCTAGTTGGAATGTCCATTTCTGGAAGAGACCTAAGAGGAGCTTCGTGGGAGCACATTGCATAATTATATTGCTGCCGATGTGCTGAAGCAGTACACAAATTTGCTAAAAATTTTGTGCATAACTTGATAATGAAGAGTTCTTTGTTGTTGACTCCCCGGTGGCGTGTACATAACTCCTCCAGCATGGAATATACAAAAAAACCTTATCTAGAGCCATTAAAGAAAGCTGTTTGACACTGAACATCAAATTGATTTCTGGCCAGGATTTCACAAGGGCACATGTGACAGCAAATAACATGGTTAAGCCTTGCAATAAATAAATAAACATGTTCAATGCAAAACCCATCTGCTTCTATGCCATCTGGAATTATATACATCTTTATGGATCTGACACCCATCTTGTGAGGTGGCAGTGGCAAAGAATGTGTTGCCACATATTGAAACAACAGCGCTAGGTGTCTGATGTAAGATTGATCTTCTATTGAGGGGAAAGAGTTACCATTTCTAAGTAGATGTATAGTGGTCTCTTTCTCTCTCCACCCCTATCTACAAGTGGTGCTCTGCAGCAAGTGTTGCTTGCAGCTGGCCTTAAAATGTATTCTTTAATTTTCTTTCTTTTCACAGAATTGGAAGGGACCACAGGAGATCATCTCATCCACCCCTCTGCTCAAAGCAGGGCTAATCCCCAGACCCTAAATGGAACCCTCAAGGATTGAACTCACAATGCTGGTTTTAGCAGGCCAGTGCTCAAGCCACTGAGCTATCCCTCTTTTCTGTACTACACACTGAAAAATCAGGTCTACTTTTACTGCAACAGAAAGGCTGTGGCCTTTTCATATGGCAGGGGAGTTCTGAAGCCCTCTCCAATTCTGCCACATTCAAAAATAGAGCTGGTTTGGAAATTTTGGATTAAATGTGTTTTCACTGGAAAACATCAATTCATTGAAACAGAAATGTATTGGGCTTTTGACTAAAGTGTTTCTTTGGTGAGGCAGTGGGAGAAGGAGGGAGGGAGGGAGGGAGAGAGAGAGAGAGAGAGAGACCTCACCTAGAATAGACTATAGCCTGGTTGTTAGGCCATGAACCTAGGATGTGAAAAACCTAGTTTCAAGGCCTGACTTCAAATCAGGCAGAGCAAGGACAACTATGGGATGTCTCTCTCTGGTGAGCTTTTTTGCCCCCTTTTTTCTTTCTTTCTTTTTTTTTTCTGATGTGAAAAATTCCCATGTGGAACAAAAGCAAATGTTGTAACCTCCATTTTTTTTTGCAAAACAGAATCCTTGTGGTCCAGCCAGTTCTCTTTGAAAGCCCTCTCTGTCACTCTCACAGCAGCATACCAGACAGAGCTTCATTCCAAAGCTGGAATGTTCCTCTTATGGCCACTGGAGGAATTTGCTTCCCTGTACAACCCAGAGGGTGGGTAGTAAGAACTGTTATTTCCTTCCACTTCTGTAGCATCTATCAGCTGAAGCTCTCAAAGCATTTTATAGCATTGTTTACAGTGAAATAATTAAGCCGAATAGTCTTGTGAGCTACAAAGGTGTTATATATCCAATTCACAGATAAAGAAGCCGAGACACATAAAAATTAGGAAACTCACCATAGGTTATACAGCGAATCAGTGGCAGGGCCAGGAATAAAATCCATGAATGCTGATTACTAGCCCATTTTTCTAAGGACTAGACAACACACTCCTTGTGGGCTGCTGCCACAGCCTGGGCAGTGAGAGACAGAGTAATTTTTTTTGTGTCTGCAGTGAATCTGATATTCTTGTTGTTACAGGCCACTCTGGGTGCTGTGTGTTTCTTGTGTTAAGGCTACCCTGTGTACTGCAAGCTGCAAGTGACTAATGACACCTCTCTTGTATCCTTTGTGTAGTTCTGGAATGTAGCATGGTCCAGTGGGTAGGGCTCTGGACAGGGAATCAGGACATTTGGGTTTATTCCCACCTCAGCTAATGACCACTTTTGTTTTATTGGGCAAGCTGTTTTACTTCTTTGTCTCCATTTCCCCTCCCAGTTTTTGTCGATTTAGATTGCAAGCTCTTCTGACCAGGGACTGCCTCTTAATATGCATATATGTAATGCCAAGATCATGGGGGCCTCTAGGTGCTAGTATAATACAGTATAAATAATAATGTTCCCTGCTGCGCTACGCACTGAGCAACAACAAATGTTTTCAAGCCTCTGCATTCCCCCATCCACCGAAGATTAATGTAAGTGCCACCTCCTGCCAAGCACTTTGCTTTATTACCATAAAGTTTCCATTGCATAGCAGTTTGATCCATTCGTGTTTACTTAATTCTGTGTTCTGACAGAAGATGGAGAATTTGCATAATTAATAATGACCCGAGCAATCTCACTTAATGCCTACACTGAAACCTCTGACTACCCTTGTTAACTAACAACATCTATAATAGTGTCAGACAGGTAAAAGACTCCGTTAGTCTGTTGAGACAACATTATTCACTTGGGATTATCAAAGGGTGTTTTTCAGCTCTAGCCATTAGTTGGAATCACTTGGCTCATTCATTAAGGCAATTTTTTTAAAAAACTCAACACAGAAAACACAAAACCAGGGCTTGATGCAAAAAGCCACGCATCTTAGCATATTATAAGCATAGTCATACTCTCATATCTCTGTCACTGAGATAAAAGCCTAACCAGGTATTTACTGCTGATTTACTTGCAGGGTGTTTTTCCTGAACTTCTGTTAAACTTTGCAAACTGTCTTCAAAATTTCATTAACTTTTCTGTCCATATTATTGTAATGGAAAATGTTTCACCAGTTCGGATATTTTTAAAACCACCCAAAGAACTGGGATGCTCCGTTACCCCCAAATCCTCCAGGCAGCTTTGATAACCCACTCCCACACTTCATTGCACTCATTCAGTGAATCAACAAATTGTTCTTATTGAAAAGGGCTACCAGCATTCCTCTGGAAAACCCAAATTGCCCCATATATTCTCTCCTCAAGAGACTTAGATAAAGCCAGTTGATTCTTTATGGCGATGAGGGCTGCATGACTTCCCTCCAATACTCAGTACTTACCCCACCCCTTGGGAAGCTATACAAGCATTCGTTCTACACAGTGTCCCATCTCCTGCTGGCTTGTGGAGTCTGGGACCTGAATTCCAGTCAATGTCACTAGACCACTGGGCTGGCCATCAAACCCTTGCCTTTTGGCTCAGCTCTGCTATGAATGAAGAGCTATTTTGCTGCAGTGAATTAATCACACTGCCAACAAGTCAGAGAGCTACTGTGTGCATGTTATGAAGAATGCTGATGTAGCAGTGGGCCCATGTCCGTTACGCATTGCACCCGAGTTTTCCTGTGGTATTTTTTCTATATATACACATTTTTATTTTAACAGTCATTTTAAAGTCATTTAGATGGTGACTCTGAGAGAGTTGAGAATGAAGAGAACCTGTGATGAGTTAGGAGAAAGTGAAAAATACCAGAATGAAGTTCTCAGCTTGTCCACAGAATGGATACAGTCCAGGCAGCAGGAGTACAAACTTCACTTCTTCCTATGCCAACAACATGCTTCTGACTTGAGCTGGAGGGACCCCTGTATGAATTAGACGGCTTCCAGCCTAATCATTCCTTGGCTTTCTGGTTCATCCAACCAACCAGCGTTTTATATATATCTGGCGGTGGGGTTTTGTGGTGGGACCTAAACTGCTACTATTTTGCATTGGCAGCCAAATAGTCATTAGATATTGCCTAGATGTTAAGGGTTCTGTTTCCCTCTACCAGCTACCTCCTTGCGCTGAGCCAGCAGCAAAGCACCTAACCATTTCGGAATGCAAGAAGAGATTTGCCTGCTGGAGCTGTTCCACTGCAATGCATTAGCGTGCTATTATTCACTCGGCAATCCTAGCCTGCTCCCGTCAGGAGGCATTTTAAACAGACAGGCGCCCTTCAGCTGCAAGGCTCCCTGTAACGAAGTGATGGGAGGCATGGGGCTTGGGGTGGGGGAACATTTTGTTTCCTCGGATGAAGTAAACAAGTAATTTCTAATATCAAAACAATGCCATTTGCCAAGTCAGATGAAATGCTTGTAACACGGGCTAATCAGATTCCACATTAATGAGAGAAAATATGAAGCTAATCAACACTCAGGCAGGTCTCTAGGCTGCAGGCCTATTAAACTTCATAAAAAATTAATAACTGGAAGAACAAAATCGTTTGTAAGGGGTCTCCAGTGGCAGCGGAAGTGCCTTGAGTATCATTCACCTCTCATTACATTGAATTAGCTTCACTTTCAGAACCCAAATACAATCTACCGAGCAGTGTTTTCTACTGGGCCTTGGATGGCTCTGTTTGAAAATACTCTTGAAATATTTATCTATCCCTTCCTCCCCAGCTCCCTCCTGCTCCATTTGCATGATGGCTTTTTCATTTTAATTAAGGAAATTTGTACTCCAATAGCTCCTGGGAAATGCCTCTCTTCTTTGCGGTCTACAGATACCCACTGCAAACTTCTTGTTCAGGAAACTGGGACTGCTTTGTAATTGACCTGTGGCCGACTGCTAAAAGCATGTTTGGTAGCTGCCTGAAAAACAAGATTGAGGTTATGTAAGAATAGAGAGTGCAAAAGAAACAAGCTCAACTGAGCTGTGTGAGGAGCAGTCATCTCTTAGCTGCCTGAACTTTGATCTTAAAATATTTGCTTAGTCTAAGTCACAAGTTAACAGCCTTGAGTTGATGGCTGCTATCTTCAGAAAGCAATGGTGATTGTGGGCTTAGAAATATGGGCCTAGATAAAATAAAATATATTTATCTGGTGGACAGATGCTACTGTGTTAGGTACTTTAGAAATGAGAGAGAGAAAGAGAGAGAGAGTGAGAACTAGAAATAAAACTTAGCTAGATAAATGGATAGATTAGAAATAGCTTAGATAGATTGGATTACATTAGATAAAATAATAATTGACCTGAAATTTTACCCAAAATCAAAACAAACCCAGCATAAACCTGTATAAAAAATATTTGGTTAAACTCTCCATTTTAAATTGTTTTGTATTTTCATGTGCCATTTGCACTTCTGCTTCCGGAGTGGAAAAGATGAAGCAGCGCCACAAAAAGGATGGTTTCATCATATTTTCATCCTGCTTGGAAATGGGAATTGTGGGGAAACCTTTTTTGTGAGATCAACAGGCAAATTTTGCAGATGTAAGTAGGTCTGGTGAGAGTCAGGACTCCTGGGCTGTAGTCCCAGCTCTGCCACTCACCCGTGTGACCTTGAGCAATTCACTTCACCTCTCACAAGCTCAGTTTCCCCCTGTGTAACTTGTAAATAATGTAATGTGCATTTGCACTCTCTGCTAGATTAAATAAATACTGTTCACTGGTGTAATAGGTCTGGAAACCTATACTCCGAGTTATACACCTTGAAACCATTGCAGATTCTTCTCTGACTTACCCCTACTTTACAGTAGTATTACATCACTGACTTCAGTGAAGTTACTCCAGGGATGGGTTAGGCCGTGTGTGTGTGACCCAGTCCTGTTTAGCCACATGCTCCATTCATGCTTCTGGAATTCTAAAGCAGTTCCAGGATTGCCTGCTATTGATACTTTTAAACTATACTCTGCATTCAGCTTTGGCGAGGTAATGCCAGTGCTTCTAAGTCTTTCTGCTGAGAAAACAGAGGGTTGCCAGGGTGCTTTTTTACAGCATGGCAAATCTTAAATATTTTATCCATTATGTAAATTAGAGCTCAAAATACATGCCTGGTTCTCCAGAGGATCAGCTAAATAGCTCACATGGTTTCCAAGACTAATTATTTTATCTAAGGAAAAGAGGTGGTGGGCGGGGAGGAGAATGGGTTTGTTAGAGGCACCAAGAGTTGACTGAAACTGTCATTGGGTATTTGACTTATCTAATCATGGGCTACTTCTCACTTGGAGGCATGGGGGTGATTTCCAGCTCGTGTGCAGATATTCGTGCTAGATGTCACTGAGCTAGAGCTCTAAAAATAGTAGGGTGACCAGATGTTGAGGGGAAAATATTGGGACCGCTGCAGGGGGGCGTTTTTTGTTTTGTATTTTTACACTCACCCATCTGGGAGTTTGGCGGCAATTCGGCGGAGAGCACTTCAGTCGCGGACGGTCTTCGGTGGTGGGTAATAAACTTTGCCGCCAAAGACGGAAGCACCAGCCACCAAAATACCCCCAAAGACTGTCCACCATCTTGACCCTTGTGAAATTATTTACACCAGTGCAAAGTAAGTGTAAATGACTGCCATTTTGATGTAGTGAGATATTACATGCTCTTTGCACTGTCTTTACAGTGGTGTATATGACCATATAAGATGTAGGGGAATGGAAAATCTGCTTCGTAGACCCCAGCCCTGTGGTTCAATGGAATTTTTGCTATTGATTGAAATGGAAGCGGGACTATACAGCATTATGCAACTTCTGGGGTCAATGGGGTCTATAGGTTACAACTTGTTTTACACATGCCACATGGTGTGCTTTTATATATTAATATAGACAAGTGGCTGTTGCACTCTGAGCAGATACTTCTGGGAATTTAAACATATTTGGAAACATTCTAAACTGCCTCTAATTGTTCCCGGAGTAAGTTCTTCAAATCTCACTGTTTGGCTTCTTCCCTCCTTTACCTGTTCCTAAAATCTACATTCTACACTCATCTTTAGTGACATCGATACATTGTTCTTTTCAATTTCAGAGGTTCCAAGAAGTATTTCAAAAGGTCATCTTTGTTCTGCATCCGTTATAAAAGAGCTGGGTCAGGTCAGAGTTCTCTCTTGTGTGTGTTACATGCCTATTATGGTAAAACATCTTGTAAAATATAAGGAGCATCAGCTAATGCTAAATGACAGCTAGATTCCTAATAGTATGAAGTGCGTTGTCCATAATAATTATAACTGGCAAAGAACCTCTGATAAAATAAAGAACTCAAAACTCAGGAGTAACTGCCCAAACTTTAGGGGTTTTCTGTGTTTGGAGGATTAAAAGAGATTTTGTTCGCTTCTGTTCTTATGCTGTATTTACACATCTCTGAACTTCCATTCCAAGACTTGGCTGAAATCAACTTGTTCAAAGATACGATGAGAGAATTTTTGGAGATAAGAACTGAAAAATACCAGAAAATCTGATTTGGAGCCAGAATTGAAGTGCAAGACCAAAGAGGACTGGATGAGAAATGGTCTAAGCTGGTATTCTAGACTCACTTCTCCCTTGTGGCTCAGAATCCCCAAATCAAATACTGCAAACTTTGGGAAAGTTGGGATCTGAATTTCACAGCTCAGGATCTTTTCTAGAGGTGAAGTGATTTGGCTGAGTTTACACTGTGAGCCCAAGGCAGAGCCAGGAATAGAATCCAGCTTCCTGGACTCCCCACTGTGCGGTCTCTCCTTCATTTAAAACCCCATGCACACCTCCTTGGAGCCTGGATAACACCAGGTTCCAATGTATACGTTTTTACTATCATGGCAGCTGAAACCAAGAATTATGGTTTAGAAGAATGCAAAATATGTGGGCAAACTGCTGGCTACGTATTTCCTGGCTACAGCTCAAAAGTAATAAAACAACTAAGGCTGTGATTGCAGTTCCTCTGTGGAATTCTTAATGTTGGCATCATCTGTTCCAGCTTCTTCAAGAAAAATAGGCTCTGGGATATTCAGCCGCCATCAGCCTGGCTTACTTAATACCCTAGTGGCGCTGTGCGCTGCTGAGTGATTGCAGTATCTCATCAGCAGCTTTCAAAAAAATGTACTCTTTTTCTTTTCCTTAACAGAGGCAAATGTGATAACTCTTCCCATGACTTCAGTCTGAGGTTGTAGTGGGTCACCATCATCTGTACTGCCAAACACTCCCTAATTGCTGTAAATGGCAGTGAAAGGAACAGTGCAGAGACCATCATGGCGGTTAACTGGTCAGAGCAAGTAGAAACCCCCTGATATGCCACAAGAAGGGTCTACATGAAATAGGATTTTGATGGTCAAGTTTTGCACTAATGGCCTCATATTTTGGAGTCTCAGCCAGGAAGACAATGCTTGAAGCAGAGCCATGCACAATGCTCTCTTAATAATGGTTTCTCCATAACATGACTGATACACATTGATCACAGGATATTGACAGGGAGCCCGCCTTGCCAATGCTCAGGCTTTTTTTGTCTTGTGGATAAAGTGGGATTCATTCACAAGAGCTGTCAATCAGACACTGTTCCTCAGCAAAAAAATCAGTCTAAGGCTTACATGGGAGGCCAACAATTGCTGGGGAATCTCTCCAGCAGACCTTAGAGAGTTCCCACATGAGGATGTGAAATGTTTCTCTGTTCTCCTTCATCACTAACAGAAGTTCCCTGGTCTCATGGAGTCCCTCTTCATATGCATCTCCAGGCTACTTAAGTATGAATTTCCACACTCACAAATCTCCAGAATTGTTGCCTTACTACTAAATGGAGGGAAATATTTGCAATGAAATGCAAAACTACTCAAAATTCATCTTTCATTGCATGTCATGAGTCCCTTGAAAATTGGCCCATTTTCTAAACAACACAATTTTTTCCAATTAAAGTAGAGCATTTTCCAGTAGGAAAGAGACAATTTCAAGAAATTCCCAACTGTGGCCCCTCCCCAACCAAAGCCCAAAACAGCCAATTTCCCTGCAACAGTGGCTCTGCTTTTTTGAACAGAGATACTTTCATGCAATAAATTTAAGAATATGTGTATTTCCACATATTTCTGAGAATGTAAACAAAGCCAAACTAGCTCAAACTAGCAAGAAAGTAGAATTTGAGGAGGGTGGAAAATCACATGAGAAAACTCTGTGAACATTGCACAGCTCTCGTCTTTCATGCTATTCATCATGCAGTATCCCCACTGCAACAGTGTGAATGTGCTTCAGGATCCTGAATGAAATACACCCTTTTTGGAACAGAATACATGTTGTGGAACAATGGCCTGCACTGAAATGCTGAGAAATTGTTCCTTTTTTATATAGCCATGATTTATCATTCATCTTTTTTTTTTTTTTTGAATGGCAAGTTGAAAAGCAACTGTAAAGATGAGTGTCCAAGTTTGTCACCCTATGGCTTCTGGTAACATGGAATACAACAAAGCTGTCTCTCCAGAGAATGATCACAAAGAGGAGCAGTTCACTAGATGTTCCCTGGTTTGACTGTCTTTTCCATATTTGCATATTGAGCGGCCCTTCATTTTCCATTCATAATTTGTTTGCATTTATCAATCACTGTATTTGGACGGACTCCGACATGAGGAAAGTAGGCCTGTGCTGGACACAAAATGGGCAAAAAAAAACAGGTGGGAACAGGTGGTGTGAGCTTTTGATGACTGCACAGAGAACAGGACTACTTTAAGAAGACAGATTTCAGTTCTTCCCCTAATTTATTATCTACACAGTATCTTTCATGATCACATTGTCTGTAGGCCTGAGGAAGAGGAGTCCTGTAATTTGGCATGAAATAAGAAGGCATGGCAGGTGCAGAGAGCTTTGAAAGAATAAAGGAAGCAAAAAAACATTGCTTTGTATCTCAATTTCCTAACTTGTGAGCGCAGAATATATTTAGTGTTGAACCTGGCCTTATGCATAATATTCAGTTAGAATCCAATAAGCCAAATCAGCTCTTTAGAGTTCCAGGCAGACATTTTCATATATTTATTTCCTTTGGGAATCCCAGCCCTGACAGAAAACTGTGAATATAAATAAAAATAAATATTTGACGCTTTGCACCGGTATCATGCTTTTCAACTACAGATTTCATAGTGCTTTCAAAGTATCATTACTCCCAGTTTCCAGGTAGGAAACTGAAGCACCATGTGGTTAAGGTCACAAATATGAAAAGTGACATCTAAATTTGTGGGCCTATGAAGTGCCTGATTTCCAGAGATGTTTAGTGCCTAGGATTCCCACTGAAGTCAAATGCAGCTGCTGATGCTCAGGCAGTAGGGCCAATATTTTCAAAACAGCTCAGTGTCCGCAGTAAGAGCCTGACTGTCAGGATTGCTCGGCCATGCTGGCTGGAGGCTGAATGCTGAGCTCCTTTAAAAACCTAGCCCTTTACTTAGGTGCCTAAATGGGAGGTGAGCTCTTTAGAAGATCAGATTGTTTAAGAATCCGGCTCCACATAGCTTAAGGTGGGCACTCATGAACCGAGGCACCTAAAACAAGAAGCAGAGTCTGGAAAATTGGGTTTTAATAACTTGTCCAGTGTCACCGAATAACCGCAATGCTGTGAAGAACCGCAGTTTTGTGAGTCCCAGACTGCTGGTTGGTCCTCCAGCACACAGCTGCCTCACTGAACTACCACGTTTGCATGCGTAAGTGGATTCTTGTCTTTATAAGTCAGGCCATGGAGCATTTACCTGTTATGTGCACATGCAAACACCCCTTCTGGACATGAACACATACAGATGAATCCTCAGCTGGGCTGCATGTTAAAGTAGCCTATAGGCTGCTCTAATGTTAACCAGTCTGTAATATCCTATTGTAATATCCCATTTCTTGTTCCTGGAATGCCCCCTACCACCTCACCATCCCCCCTACATTATGGAGCAGGGAGATGCTGGCATAGAGCTACCACAAAGGGGTCCTGGTGGGGTCGAGGATCTGGCCCCAAGAGTGTGCAGGCACAGCGATTGCATGTGCAAATTTTGCTGGGCCCTTGGGTTTGAAAATGCTCTGAAAAGCACAGCAGACATGTACCCACTGAGAGAATTAGTATCAAGGGAATCTGCAAAGCACTCAGACAAAAACAAACCTTGTATAATCCGCCCCTCAGGGACCCAGCAGTTTTCAGCTGACAGTGCCATAGACTTATCGCCATTTAATTTTGAATTTACAGAAAGCCTCTGTAAGTGATTTTGACTTTCCATCAGAAAAATAGGGGTGTGCTGTCTCTAAGCCGCTGAGTATTTTAGCCTAAGATCAATAGAATGCATTAAACAAATTGCTTTCCCACCCCGTCCAGTCTGAGTGGCTCCACCGTTTATTTTTTTTTAGATGCATGGTCTGCACCCTGTGATGATATACTGGGTGCTTGTGTTGGTGGAGCTCAGTCAGTAAAGGGGTGCAACAAAACTCACAGTTTCAACCTTAGAACTAAAAATAAATCTGAAAACAGATGGTTAGAAATAATTTTTTTAAAAAAGCACTCCTCAAAAAGCCTGAGATGTTTATAGACTTTAGGCTTCATGCTCAGTATGTGCAAATCAGAAGTAATGATTAAAAACAACTCTTCTCTTCCGAAAGGTTAAATGTCTCCTCTTGTACAAAGGAACTGTATGTACTGGCACTCTTAAATTCCAGAGTGAGATCAAGTGCATGTAGCTTTGATAGCAAAATATTTAGTGGTAAAGAATGAAGAGGAATGAAAGTACTGAGGTGGTTAAGTATGTTGTAGTGCACAGAATGAGGGCTTTCTTCACCAGAGTCCATTAAGAATCCTATCCATCAGTAATTGGGAAAAATGATTTGGCGTTCCCCATTTCCAGGGGAAAAGTATCTTTATTTTAGATGAGGAACATAAACTGATTCAAAGGCTGTGTTTCATTTTTTAATGAGGCAAATCCTGAAAACTGCCGAAAAATTGCAAATCCTACTGAAGACGAGATACAGACAGAAAAATAAATAGAACCTCTGGAGAACTGGCCCATTAATTTATTATTGATCAAAGTTGTTGGATTGACAGTGCTGGTGACCAAAGTCTGCCTCCCCCCACTTTCAACTCAGAACCAGTGGAAAACAAACAATGTAAGTGCAGTCTCCCTTTTCCAGCTACACAGCCACTCATTCCCAGCTTAGCTGGACTACTTCTAAGGCCTTGGCTACACTGGAGAGTTGCAGGGCTAGTGGTGGGTTTACAGCGCTGCAACTTACTCACCGTCCACACTTGCAAGGCACATACAGCGCTGCATCTCCCTGGCTGCAGCGCTGCCTGAGGTATAAGGATTGCATTCCTTTGGAATGTTCACAGTTTGCTTGAGGAGAGAAGCAACACGCCAGGGGGGAGGGGGGAGTCCATTTTGGAGCAGCTGCTTATCTGGTCTGAAGGCTATTTGCATTTAGTGAATAAGAGAGGGGTGGGGGAAGGGGTCAAAACTTTTAAAATGATTGAAGGTTGCTGCTGTGTATCTTCCAGTCCTTAGAACTTGCAAGGCAGGGAACTGACACAGTGTCAGCTCCAAAAATCCACTCTATCTGTCTCCCCCACGCTCCCTGTCACATTCCACCCCACCTCCCTCTTTTGAAAAGCACGTTGCAGCCACTTGAATGCTGGGATAG
Organism: Gopherus flavomarginatus; assembly: GCF_025201925.1. NCBI lineage: Eukaryota > Metazoa > Chordata > Testudines > Testudinidae > Gopherus > Gopherus flavomarginatus. Next base: position 11,901,480 of record NC_066621.1, on the reverse strand, counting down.
CTGCCCACAATGCACCACTCCCAACAGCGCTGCAAATGTGGCCACACTGCAGCGCTGGTAGCTGTCACTGTGGCCACACTGCAGCACTTTCCCTCCACAGCTGTACGAAGACAGCTGTAACTCCCAGCGCTGTACAGCTGTAAGTGTAGCCATACCCTAAGAATGAAGGAGCAGTAAGTCTTCATGTACATTTAAGTCCCAGTTCAGCAGCCCTTAAGTATATGTTTAAGTTCCACTGAAGTCAAGTGTCTTGCAAAACTGGGGCATTACTTCTTATAACCAGTCTATTGGGAATAGAATGGCACTAAGGATGAGAAGTAGTGTCAACTGCTTTTATGGTTTGGGTGAGAGGGACCTCTATCTGCTATGTACTGATTCATTTCACATAGGTCACTAAGCTTCTGTCAGACTGTAAAGATTTTTGGTCACCTGGCTGGATTTTAACTGGTGATACAGAAGTGAAACATTCTTTTTCTTATCAATCCCCTGAGACAACAAGCACCCCTTTAAGTTAAGGCTATTTTGAATCCTATAAAATAAAATGTAATAATAATGACTATAATAGGCTAACATAACAATTAATGTAAAATACATTAAAAATGTGTTCAGGCTCTGGCTTAAAAACACCTACACTATCATATCACAAGGAAGAACCACAATATGGCTATTTTTTTTAAGTGGTCAGCACCCAACATAGACCCAATAAACTGAACTGTTTGGAAAATCTGTCCCCAGATGTGGGCACTGAGCTGTTTTGAAAATCTAGCCCATTAAGGTTATTGCACACAGGTAACTGGTACACAATCTATTGCCAATGCATTGAAGAGGAGACATTCTAGAGTAACCATGAATGCATGTTATTATATAATATGCATGACTATACTGTTACCGACTTGAGTGGGTATAGTGACATACGTTATTACTGCGCTTGTTGGAAAATATTGTAGCAACATCAAATATTGATGTAAATTAATAATCAGATAATTGAATAAATCATTAATAAGAGCACATCCTTGCACAGTGGCTTGCTTCCCAAAGGCTCCTAAAGCATTTTGTAATCCAAACCCCAAACTGAAATGCATCAGCTGTACCCCTAAGGAGCAAGATGGCACCTGAGTGACAGTGCACAGCAATACTGCATAACAGTTCAAGACAGGAAGTAGCAAGGAATACTTTCCCACTGTATATTGGTTGATTTCAGAATCAAGTAGCAATGCACAGGACAGGACTCAACATGCCTATTGAGCAAAGCTTTTACTGGTCTTCTGGATGAGATTGTTTTCTAAATTAAGTCTCCAAACATGACATTATACAGAATGGGAAGGGGAAGAAAGAAGGTTGGCTAGAGTCTATAATTAACTTTCTGACATTTGGAGAACTGTGACATTGGGTTGTATCTGTCTAAACTGAAACATTCCACAGCCCTAAGGCCATTGATAGTATTTAGCCAGACTTCTGATATCCAGACAAATAGCAACTTATCATGTCTCAGATCCAACTAAGGGACAAAGGAAAGGTCAGGAGCTTAAAATAAAAGTATTAAAGAAGTAATGTAATGATCGAGGATCTTGACCAAATGGAAAATCTTTCTAATAAATTAGCAGTACAAGAGAGACAGGGTTAAATTGTTAACTCCTTGTCAGTTTACAAATCAAATGCTCAAATATCTCTTGCTTCTAATGTTACCTGATTTATTCATTTGGCAGTGCAAATGAGAGGTGACCGGTGGAAAAAAATGTGCTAATGGGGAATAAGGAAAGTCAGCAATGGGACAATTAGTATAGTTTTGTGGTGATGGGCTACTGATTTTTTGTGGGGGGAGAGAGATTTCTCAATTCTTTGCATCTAGAATTATGTGAATGTGAATCCAAAGAAGGGCACTGTTCAAGTAGACCATAATTCTGAGGTTGCTTTTCAGGTATGTTCCATACAGATCATAGATATATACTATAATGTATAGGTGTGATTGGCCATGGCACTTAATTTCCCTGTAAGAGGCACAGAGGATAACAATATTTCCCGTTATTTTCTTGATATAGATTATAAAATCTTTGGGTGAAGGATTGTCTCTTATTCTTACATAGCCTAACACAATGGGCTCTTGATTTGATGTCCACAGGCACTTGTTGGGCTCCTATTTAATGAAAAGAAAATCAAAGAAAAACCAAAAGAAGTGAAGATTTTTAATTAATTATCTCATGCAGACGGAAGCCTTGATCTTATTTCAGACAAGAAACATCTTGTTCATGTTACAGGTGCCAGAGGACTTAACATCATGGTTCTTATATCTATGACACTCTCAGGATGTTGTTCTTGTTTGATTATGTGTCCCCTGTCGCTTGTATCCATTTACTTCTCTGAGCATACATATATTAGATAAATAGATGGGTTTTAATGTGTTTGTCCTGATAAGTGAATAAAATATGGACTGTATATTACCTAGGTCATTAATGTATTGTGACACCAAGATCATAGTGTATTTATCTAAGATACTTATATGGCCCCCATACCAGAGTATCGGAATGCCTCACAATCTTTGAAGTACTTATCCTCAGAACATCCCTGCGAGGTAGGAAAGTGCTATTATCCTCATTTTATATAATGGAAACTGAGGCATAGAGAAATTCAGGGCCAGATCTGTAAATGTATTAAGGGGCCTAAAAATGCAGGTAGGAGGCTAGTGGTATTTTCAAATTTGTTTAGGCACCATATCATGGATTTTAATGGAGTTAGGTGGCTATCACATAGGAAGTCTCTTGCAGATCTGGGAATTGAACTGCTTATCCTGAGTCGCAGGCTAGTGTTTTAACCACTGGAGAATCCTTCCCCTCAACATTGGTCAAACACCAGACCTTAGGGCAAATGTAGGAGAAATTACCCTTCTGCTGACCCATTCATGGCCACCAGCTTCTGACCGCCAAGGAGGATTTTATGCAGGGCCTTTCATTATCAATTCCTGAGAGATTCAGAAGATTAAATCCAGAAAGTTAGTTAACTCATTCAAATAGGGTTTAGTAAGATAATTACAGCAGCTAATTGCCAAAAATAATAATAAAACATTCCAAAGTTTGTTACTGCATAGCTTGAAATACTGTCGCTCTTAATAGATGGCAATTAATACAGACTTGAGTAGCTGATAAATTGAATTGGGCCCCTCTGTTTTGAAGTGCAATGTTAAAATGGTAGCTCTTGGCTAGAAATCAGATATACCTAGAATTCTGTTACTTTGGTAGGAATGGAGAGACATTATCCAGTGCAAGTCAACCAAAGCCACGCCCTTTAATCTAAGGAAGTTTTGCCAATAATGGAGTTTTGATTTCAAAAGAATGGCTTATCCTTGCATTTCCAGTTCCTTCCTGCCTTTTCCCCATCCCCAAGAAGCAGGGATGAGCAGGCTTTCATAAATGTATGGCTGAATTCTGCTCTCAGTTTTACTTATGTAAAATCAAAGTAGCTGAACTGAGGTTGATGGATTTACACCAGTGTTACTGAGACCAGAATTTGGCCATAAACACCAGTTCCCATCTCCATTCCAGAACATCGCCCCAACCAAACATGAACCAAAACATTTTAGGATAAAATCTGCCTATTTTGGGGCAGACTGCTATTTCAGATTTATGAGGGGTGTTTCTTCTCCAGTCTCCCCTTCTCAGGTCCCCTCTTGTGAAAACAGGAATTTACAAAGTGGAGGCTGAGCTGACTGAAACCAAGTGACACCGCAAGCTGAATTTGTCTTCTGCTTCCAGCTCCCTCTGCCTGTGACATACAGGCTCATTTGCAAAACTGCAACCAGGAGAATTCCTTATTGTTTGTTCTCTGAATAGGTTTGAAGGTAAATTTTGCCAGTTCTCCTTTTGTCCATGATGCAACATTTATTTAGTGTATTGGATTTTCTTTTCATCCAGTTCTATATGCAGAAAAATAAATTGCTCAAAACATCTGAAGCTGACAGCAAATCAGTGCACACTGTACATTTTGAAATGATCTTATTCAAAGCTGAAAACAGTGGGTAACTCTGGGGCATGCTTAGTTTTCAAGGCCACAGTTTCAGGCAGTGTCGCTTTGCTTCTTCACTGTCAAGCGAACTCCAGAAGCAGGCTGCTATTTTTTGTGTATTTCTGAAATTTCTCAGTCTCAGGGTCCCAGCTATCACAGTGTATTATAGCTGATGTGATCTAACATGACACATCATTTAAAAAACATTTGAACAAAGCCTTTTTTGTTTCTAAAGACAGAACTTAGAACTTTCTCTCTTGAAAGAAAATAACCCATCAGCTACGTAGATCATATGTTGAGTTGTAGAAAAGCCAAGCCCTGGATCTAAACTGGATTCTTTTTTTATTAGCAGTGCTATTATTTATCTGTATTATGGTAAAGTTTAGAAATAACAGTGACACAGAACCAGCTTTTTAAAGGTATGTAGGCACCTAAAGATGCAGCTGGTGCCTCTTGGGATTTTCAAAAATGGCTAAGCCAAACTCCTGTTGATTTTAATAGAAACTAAGTGCTGAGGCCCTTTGATAATCCCACTAGGCACCTATCTCTGCCTTTTAGGCACCTAAATAATCTGATCCTAAGTGCCCAAGTCCCTTCTGAAACTGGAACTTTGGCACTTAAGTCCCTTAGCCACTTCTTAAGATTTTACCCCAAATTCTGATCCCAGTTAATAGCATAGTTTTCCATTCATTTCAGTGTGGCCTGGATTGAGTCCAGCAAATGTAGAAGGTCCCAGATGTGATACCATACCATTCTTAATGATATTTATTGCAGGATATCCATTAAGAGAACATGAGAGGTTCTTTTCATAATCACTGATACTATCTTTCTGTTTAGGGGGAAAAAACACCAAACCAAACCAAACCAAAAGAACATTGTGTGCCCAGCCAGAGTCGCCAGCCAAAATTAAAGTAGCCAAGAAGGGAAGTTGTATGATCCATCACCAAGCATTCAATTGCAGTGACATAACAATGCCACAGTAATGCCTCAATTTAATTCTTGGCATAATTAGAGGCAATGGTGGCATCAGGGAATCTACCAAGGTAGCAATTTTCTAGATAATCAACTTAATGTCTTCATTCTAACTACATTTATATGTGTAAGTTAATTAGGGGAGTTAATTTTCACAAATGGTAGAAAATCTGCATTTTCCAGTAGAGCTTTGTTTTGTGACCGTTTCCGACTCAAAGTAACTTACAAAAACCACTTGGCATCCCTTATCTATTACAGCAATCTAACCTAGCCTGCGGGTGGGGAACACTTGTCTGTTTGACAGATATGCTGACAGATCCCAGGATTCACAACCCCTGTCCTGGGCTGCTTGTTTTCCTTTATAGGGAGGCAAAAGAACAGTTTTCCCAGCCCCAGACCAGGTGGCTGCACATACCAGTAATAACAAACCTATAAAGGGTGAAACACCTGCCCGTTCGCTTGGGTTAACCCTCCTCCATTTCTAAAATAACTTGGCATTGCTATGCTGGTTACAGGAGTCCTAAAGCAAATGAAGATGCTTGTCATGGCGTGGTGATTTGCACATCTTTATACAGTATGCCCTGCTAGAGTGTGATGCAAAGCCCAATAATGTGACTGGCTCTCTGAGAATAGTTTGGATGATGTTTCTTGGCACACAATTCTCGTGTGTGTGTATTTTAAGGGAGATGGAGTTGGGAGAGATGTTTTGATCTGTGTCAATATTGCTGATCCATATTTCTCTGGACAATTGTTTCCCTTCAAAGCGGATGACAAATGTATGATGTCAGGGAAGAAGGAAAATAATCGGCAGGGAAGTAAAAATCCCTGCTTGTATGACAGTGGTGATTGTTGCATCTGGAATGCTGCATTCTCACGTGGGCACCTTTAGGAGCAGAAAGACAAAGCCCAAATCTCCAGTGCCTTTCCTTTTGTGTGGTATTCACATCTTGGCCCAGCGACAGTAATGTGCTACCAAGTCAGAGTCGGAGCATTTCACTCCTAGTTTGCACTGCGCTGTATGATGAGACAACACATAATCAGGCCCATGCGAACTACAAGCTAGAGAAATCTCAGAGATCAGCAGCAAACATGATTAGTGGGCCAGAGACACTGATTTATGAGGGAAGATTAAAGGAAGAAAGAATGCATAGCTTGCTTGGGCAGCAACAAACGAGGTGAAGTGGGAACATAGCAGGCTACCAATATTTTATGAATGTAGAAGGAGAGGGATTATTTAGCATGGTCAAAGGGATACAGCTAGAGAAAATCAGATGAAAATGAGAAAATGAAAATATAGGCTAAGTAAGCTTGCTTCTCCCTTGTGTTGCACCAGTTTCACATCAGTGTCATTCCAATGAAATCAATGGAAGAAGTGTAAATACTTACAGTGAATACTGTTAAAGCAGTAGAGAATTGGGCCAACATCAGAAAAAGTTACTGACAGTTACCTATCTATGAAACTGTGGAATGGTCTCTTAACAGAAGGAGAATGTCCCCTTCCTGTGGACATATAAAACTAAACAGAAGAAAGCCTCAGAAACCACATTGTAAGGGACAATTGTGCCTTGCCAGAAGGGAACAGACTCGGTGACTCCATAAAATGTAGAAAGTCAGTGGAGCCACACTGAAGTCAATGGGTATTTTGCCACTGATTTTAACTGTACCAGGATTTCAGGTGGAGAGTCTGATAAAGCCCAATGGCTGGGAATAGCCCATTCTGGTCTCCAAATTCAGAAGAGTTACATGAGCCTGCAACAAGCTCTCACATGTTACGATGGTTATATTCTGAGTTTTTAATATGGGAAGGTCTTCGTGTTGGATATATTTATCTAAAACACAGGAGGTCTCTCTGTAAAGTTTTTATAAGTCTGCATCCTGAGGGGCTTCCTTGGTCCCACTCCTTTCTGGTCCTCTCCTTGCTAGGATTCTTGGATGCTGTTTGTGTCCCGTTGTCCTGTGTTTTAGTTCTTTGGCCTGTGCTCACTCTCCTTCTGAAGTATAATAGACCCATTCCAGCTCACCGAGGACAGACAGTGAGGGGTGAATGACCACACAACTGTGACCTTCGAAGAGGCTCATTCACCGGCTACTGTGTACACTTTGGCAAACCTGAACAGCACTCTCAGAAGGATTTGTGATTTCGGGTCAAACATGCCTCCCCTCCCCACATACACACAGGTGAAACTCAGTGAATTTTGGCAGAGTTTTTCTTTGAACTTTGAGTTTATGAAGTCATACCTCCAAGTGAAACACACAGAGGTGCAAACTCAGGCACAGAGAGACAAGGAAAAACTATTTCTCACCAATCTGTGTGAGCTGAAGCTGCTGGATTTCTCTCAGTAGCATATATAATTATCATAGTTTTTTGTTATTCCTCGCTTATCTGCTGATATCTTTTTGTGGTGGCAGGGATAGAGGAAGGAAATACATGAAAACTTGGATTTCAGCATTTCTACTTCTTCAGTTATAGTGTTTGTATGTTCAACTATTGTTTTCATCATGAAAATTAATTACCATTTAGGCATTTGTAATCCACCCATCACTGCAGTAGCCAGGTTGCCAGAGACAACAATTAAGAAGAATCATTGCAGCCCTTGATCAAGACAATTTCCTCATTCTCCTTATAAGAAATGTTTCTTATAAAATGAGCAGAAGGGAAAATATTTACAGGAAGGGAAAACGTTGGCCATACCAACATAAAAACAGGATTATTTTCATCTCAGCATAACATATTTAACAGAGGGAGGTGTGGGAAAAAGGCTCTGGAAATAGATCTGACACTGAAAAAATATGCCTTTGTAATGGATCTATTGCAAATTGCTGGTAAAACGTTAACTGTCTGTTTAACTAACTGCTGCTGCAGCCTGGTGTCAACACATTGCAGGAGTGAAAGACAGTAAATTTAGATTTTGCTGATACTATTGATTTCAGAAAAAGTCTTGTGCATCTTGGGAATTTAAAAAAAAATGAAGAGAGATTTATTTTTGTTGTAATTAGCATCAACTGGTGCATTTGTGTGATGACAACTTTCTGGATCCAAGGTGGGAGAAATGGTTGGTGTGGAAACAAGTAACATGTAGCACAGCAGCAGGCACCTGATTTAAAAGCAAAGTTGTTCTGCTTTTAGGCATATAATTGGCAGTGGTCACAAACATTCTGGGGACAGAAGGCAAGTTCGCACAACAGTCACAGCAGCCAGCTGGACCTCATTAAACATAGCGTTCCAGTGCCCCTTTTTAGTAACACATTGGAGGTCATGAAAACATAGGTACAAAAGAGTCTAAGCTGTAGTTTATTCACACGTTCTTTCTTAAAATGAAATGCAACTTGTAGAAAGTAAGAGAGCAAAACCAAGGATTTGACACTTTCAGATAGGGACCAGGCTGGAGTCTTTTCACATTTACACTAGTGTCAATGAGAAGTAACTGGAATACAGTGGATAGGCAGCTGGTGTGCTGAGATCGCTAACTGTCAAGCCAATCACTATTGTCTTGTTGTTACTTTATGTTCCCTCTGTATGTTTCTTTTAGCCTACACTTAGACTGTACATTCTTTGGGGCAGTGACTGTCTCTTTGTTATACATGTGTACAGCACAATGATGCTACTACAATACACTTTAATAAACATTATTACTAATTATTATTAACAACAGAGCCAAATGGAACTCAGTGCTGTTAAACTAGATTAAAACTAGTGTACATGAGATCAGAATCAGGCCCTAACACTTTTCATGATGATTTTAACCATGATAAAACAAACACAAAGGTAATAGACGTAACCTCAAAAGGGCACGTTTCAGCTTGGATAAAGCCAGTCAAATGTTTGCATGTTAATTTCAAACCTATCTGGATCACAAATTTGGCTAGCACTCCCATGCGAAAACAGGTTCCTTCACAAGGGTCAACATTTTCCATTTAAAACTAACACCAGATCTTGCTAAATCCCACAGACAGTTTTGAAAATCTCAGCCAAGATCTCCAGGACTCAATGGTGGCCTCTGGCTTGGAAAACCATTAGAAAAACCTCTCTTATGGTACTTTGGCTTCTGGCCCCAAAACAAAATAAAAAGCAACTTCAGTGAAGTTGCACCAGGGATTAGTTTGACTCAAAGGGTTGAGAATCACAGCAGTATGTATGAAGCTAAGACCGAGTGTCCAAACTCTAACTTTGCCTCCTTGGATAATTGTCTACACCTATTACCTCACCTTGCTTAGCAGATGGAGTGCTATCAGGATTCTATTGTCAGTATACCATCCTTTGACCAGGCAAAAGGCTATATAAATGTACAACTCCCTCATTTTATGGTACCTCAAGCACAATGTTTTTGTTAACTAGCTCATAATGAAAAGTATCAGCTCTGAAACGCCCATATTGGACAAGCTATTGTTTTTCCCCTCAGTGTATGTTAACTTAGGAGACCTGATTTCAATAGCATTGATTAATCCTGAATGCCTTCTTCCCTCCTGACCTTCAGGGAGCTTATCTACCAGCACAATTTCCCCATTTCATCCATAATGCAACCACACTGTGAGGAAAGTTTCCCCATTGATGGACCTTCTTTGTTAGGCAGGTGATAACACCTCCTGTTGGAAACTAGTATTTCACAATTGTTAATGCTTTTCTCCTGTCTGGTGATTTACAGTTACAGAGCAAACACTTACATGTTACCTTTATAACATGGGATTAAAAGTGAGATTAACGCATGCAGCAATTTACAAGCATTCCATGAAGTCTAAACATTAAACACATTCTTTAAACATTAAACACATTCTTATCATTCTAATACCTATTTCACCAATATCAACACACGTGAGCCAGATTGTCTCCAGCTATGTGTTTGTCAGTGTTCATTTGAGACCTAGGAACCTTGGCATGAGCTGGCACCTGGTCTGCCAGTGTCATACTGACTCCTTCTGGAACCCACCAGTTCTGCCGTGAAAAAGACTAGCCCTGCCAGGTTAATACTTGACTATGCCAAGATACCTGGTATGCTGCTGCCCCTTCAGGTTCCCCAGCCTTCCATACAGGCTCTGCTGCCCCCCAGATTTCCTTGCTCTGGCACCCTGCTATCCTGCTGTACCCTGTGCTCCATGAGCAGAACATGCTGTGTCCTCCACTCTCCCAAGCTCTGGCAATCAAGGGAGTGGTGTTAATGCTTCCATCAAACTTCCTCTTGCTCTAGGATTTCCCATGACACATTAATGTGCTTAGCCACATAGTGGGGTTCATGTTCCTTTAAATGACTTCCCCTCTGTTCCACTAAAAAGAATAAACAATTCTTCTTCATTTTTTTTGTCTTTTTTCCACATTTCCCAAATTATACTCTTTTTAATAAGTGTGAAGCTCTCTGAACTGAAACACAGTGGGGACAAGGGTGAAATCTCCCATGGGTTATACAGAATCAAAGATTAAACTGTCTCACATGGCAAGTGCGGGGAAGATAGAATGGAGTGGGGAGGGAAAGAATGAAAGCTTCAGGGAGTATGAAAGATGAATAAATCAATTTTAAAATGAGAAAGAGAGAGATACTAATAAATGGCTTCAGAGGGGGGAAAAATACAAAACAGAACCACAGACCAGTACTCTGCTTTCTACATAATTAATATGAGTGCTTGAGTTTATAAAGGTGTGTATGGAGCCTTATGATAAATCAGGAAGGCAGGTCTCTAAAAGGCAAGAAGACAAGATCTTCTGTGGTCTACAGCATCCTTTAGAAGTTTGGATACAGATAGACAAACAGGTAAGCAGACAGACAGATTTGCAGGATGAGACTATTACAGTTAAGGACCGAGGTGAAGAGTCATATTTATATTGCAAACTCTTTGAGGTAAAGACTCTTGTTTCATTATATTCACACAGTGCCTAGCACAGTGGGGCCTTGATCTCAGGCTGAAGCTTCTAGGTGCTACTGTAATACAAATAAATCCATTTATTATTTTCAGTTTCTATCCACTCTTTGTGTTGTAATACAAACATGCTTTCTCAAAGCTGAGTGCATTAAGAATTGTGTTTTCTTCTCATTTCTTTCTTTTCACTTCTCTTTTCTCTCTTTCCTCATTTCTGCTCTAGTTAGTTCCTTGGAACAGAGGATTTGTCATATCAGATCCAACTATTGATCTGTCAAGTCCAGAATCCTCCCTCCAGCAGCAGTTGATACTTAATGTTTATGATGTGAAGCTAAGTGATAAGAGTGGATCACGGCTGACACCCACCCTACTCAGTGTTCCAGACTGTCCACTTAATATATTTACCCTTGTAAGTACAAAGACTCACTATCTTACACAGCAGCAAAGAGTCCTGTGGCACCTTGTAGACTAACAGAAGTATTGGAGCATGAGCTTTCGTGGGTGAATACCCACTTCATCTTACACAGGTTGTCCAGTGCTGGAGAAGCTCTTATACTGGCAAAGTGGCTGGATAACCAGGGTCATCACTGAAAATGTCCTCTTTGGTTTAGGGAGGAACTTGATTTGTTTAAAAAGCTCCATGCACAGCTGACGTGGGGTAGAAAATCATAATCACTGACAATATATGAAGAATCTAAATCACAAGCTTATAACCACTTGACATGCAACTGTTCATTCTTCTCAAGGAAAAAGGAAAAGGAGCTTGTGCCCTAGGAGAAGCCAAAAGAAATTGGGCTTGCAATAGCAGAGAATGGATTTAATTGCTAGGCACAAAATCGCTCTGATCTGGTCCACGCACCCCATCCATTGGCACAGGAGCCCTGTCATAAACAGATAGTTAAGGGTTAATGCCTCTTTTACCTGTAAAGGGTTAAGAAGCTCAGTAAACCTGGCTGACACCTGACCAGAGGACCAATAAGGGGATAAGATACTTTCAAATCTTGGTGGAGGGAAGTCTTTGTTTGTGCTCTTTGTTTTGGGGGTTGTTCTCTCTTGGGACTAAGAGGGACCAGACGTCAATCCAGGCTCTCCAAATCTTTCTGAATCAGTCTCTCATGTTTCAAACTTGTAAGTAACAGCCAGGCAAGGCGTGTTAGTTTTATTTTTGTTTTCTCAACTTGTAAATATTCCTTTTTTGCTGAGAGGATTTTACCTCTGTTTGCTGTAACTTTGAACCTAAGGCTAGAGGAGGTTCTTCTGGGTTATATGAATATGATTACTTTGTAAAGTATTTTTCATCCTGATTTTACAGAGATGATTTTTACCTTTCTTTCTTTAATTAAAAGCTTTCTTTTTAAGAACCTGATTGATTGTTCCTTGTTTTAAGATCCAAGGGGATTGGATCTGGACTCACCAGGGATTGGTGGAGGGAAAGGAGGGGGACTGGTTAATTTCTCCTTGTTTCAAGATACAAGGGATTTGGATCTGTGTTCACCAGGGAATTGGTGAAGTCCCTCAAGGCAACCCAGGGAGGGGAAAGTTTTGGGGGGACAGAGAGTGCTCCAGACACTGGAATTCTGGATGGTGGCAGTGTACCAGATCTAAGCTAGTAATTAAGCTTAGAAGTGTCCAGACAGGTCCTCATATCGGTACCCTAAAGTTCAGAGTGGGGAAGAAACCTTGACAAACCCCCAAAAAATCAGAGGCCCTGAGCTTTTATACATTCACTTAGCTTTCCTGAAGTGAGTAGAACTATGTCCATTTATACCGGCTCAGGATCTGGCCCTTTCTTTCCTCTTATGGCCAATCTTTCATGACATGGATAGGGAATGTGTTGGGCCTGTTGTCTGAGGATGCTGTATGTAGACATCAGATGGAGTGGGAAGAAAAGTTTGGTCTTAGCTCTCCCTGCACCAATTCATTTAAATCAACTAAAAGAAAAAAAATGTGAGGTGAGAAATCCCAGAGAACTCCTCTCTCCTTTTGCTGAATTTAACCCCTTCTCTTTCCCTCCAAAATCCACAGCCCAGGGCTACTCCTTCCATGCCACAAGAGTAACAGGGAACAGTACAGGCCTGACCAAACATCAACAAAGGCCTCAGGTCCTGGAGAAGAAAGCCATGAGATGTGTTCCTCTCCAAGCAGCATGTATTCTATCTGGGATACTTTCCCCTTTAGTCTGACTGATGTAGGAAGAGATCATGGCAGCTCATAAACTGTCATATCAGTAGAAGACCATGGGAGGACCCTGTCATAAACAGATAGCTAAGGGTTAATGTCTCTTTCACCTGAAGCACCTGACCAGAGGACCAATCAGGAAACAGGATTTTTTCAACTTTGGGTGGAGGGAATTTTGTGTCTGAGGTCTTTGTTTTCTGTCTGCCTGCTTTCTCTGAGCTTCGGAGAAGTAGTTTCTGCTTTCTAATCTTCTGTTTCTAAGTGTAAGGACAAAGAGATCAAATAGTAAGTTATATGGTTTCTTTTCTTTGGTATTTGCATGAATATAAGTGCTGGAGTGCTTTGATTTGTATTCTTTTTGAATAAGGCTGTTTATTCATATTTCTTTTAAGCAATTAACCCTGTATTTTGTCACCTTAATACAGAGAGACCATTTGTATGTATTTTTCTTTCTTTTTTTATATAAAGCTTTCTTTTTAAAACCTGTTAAAGTTTTCTTTACTGGGAAATTTCAGGGAAATTGAGTCTGTACTCACCAGGGAATTGGTGGGAGGAAGAAATCAGGGGGAGATCTGTGTGTGTTGGATTTGCTAGCCTGATTTTGCATTCCCTCTGGGTGAAGAGGAAAGTGCTTTTGTTTCCAGGACTGGGAACGGAGAGGGGGAGTCACTCTGTTTGGATTCACAGAGCTTGTGTCTGTGTATCTCTCCAGGAGCACCTGGAGGGGGGAAGGGAAAAAGGATTAGTTCCCTTTGTTGTGAGACTCAAGGGATTTGGGTCTTGGGGTCCCCAGGGAAGGTTTTTCAGGGGGACCAGAGTGCCCCAAAACACTCTAATTTTTTGGGTGGTGGCAGCAAGTACCAGGTCCAAGCTGGTAACTAAGCTTGGAGGTTTTCATGCTAACCCCCATATTTTGGACGCTAAGGTCCAAATCTGGGACTAAAGTTATGATAGACCCAAAAGCTGAAGGCCCAAAAGAGTTGCTTCAAGCTGCCCCAGCAACAGCATGTTATTCTAGATGATAGCAGCAACACTGTCACCCATTAGCTGGAAGATAACTTAGCTCCTCTACAAAGGTTGAGAAAGTTTTGAGACTGTGATGTCCTTACACTAGTAGGGTCTGTAGGCCAAACTCCCTGGCTCTGGCATAAGTGAGCACAACTCTTGATATTATAGAGCTGCACCTCTCAACATTACTGGAAACATCTTCCCTCTAGTTGCTTCCCATGAGCAATGTCGCAGCATGTTACTAGGCACATCAGGAAAGCAATCTCAAACACAGGAGATGGCATGGGATGCCAGAATAAAATAACAAGTGTGCCCAGAGGTATTTTTAAATATGACCTGGAATATGTTGAATCGGTTCATTGTTTGCAAAAGAATCTGAGTGGAATTAGTGATTCGTGCTGGTAGGAAGAGATGCAGTTTAGCAAATGCATTGGCCAGACATTCTCGAAGATCTGTAATCTAATTTAGCGCTGAGAGTTAATGATTTTAATGATTTGTTGTGATCTCAAAACAACTGTTAGGAGATAAATCTACATCATTAAACCTATTATGGTGTTTTGCTTCATTTAGCAAATGGTGGGGTTTTTGTTGTTGTATTGTTTTATTTTTCTGTTCTGAAGAAGCTCACATTTTAAACAAGCAGAGCGATCGGCTGCTGATGGTAAGGAACAATTTGTTCCCAACTCCCTTTGAGTCTGAAATGAAAGGTTTCCTTGGGGAAAAAATAACTCCTCTCAAATGGTATCGATTATTTTATAAACAGAAAGCTTTGCTTGTGCTATGATGTATAATACCATTTATGTGAATACCAGTTACAAAGCAAACAGGACTTGTGGAATCAGACACTGAGTGTATGGCTCTGGGTTTCTCCCTTTAAGACCCAGTTAATGTTAAAGAAGTCATGTGGGGAAGACTGGATGGCTCTGGGAATTGGGAACAGGATACAGTGTCTTTCACTTCAAGGTCAAAGCCAGTTTAGATCAGTAGCAAGACAGAGTTGTTAACACCTGGGAGACTCCCAGCAGCTTTGCGTTTGGTGGTTCCATTCTAATTCCATATCACCAACCCCGCCAACACAGCAGGCACTGATTGGCCATCTGAACAGATACACGAATGGTTGAATGGATTATGCATAATGAATACTCTTGCCTTCGGTGTGCGTTGCTCTAAACAAGAGGAGTCTCACACTACCAGAGCAGTGTGTACTTGTGGGTGTGAGAGTGTACCACTGCTCTCTTTTTGCTGTATTACGAAGGACTTTCTCTTTCATTCTTGTGTACCTGGGACCTTCCCTCCCTGCCCACTAAGATTCATTAAGGAAAATAAATGATGGACATTAGGTTTAGCAAATGAGATATGCACTTAATTCTCTTCACTTTGACTAATTATGCTTTTTGCCTGCCTAAATGTTATCACTGTCTTATTTACATGGTACTTAATCCTTCTGTGAGCACGATCAGCTCCCGATTTAGATGTACTGCCTCCTCAAACAATGTGGAGTGTCTGAGTCTGCAGGCATGAAGACATTGTCTCAAGTCATCTGTTACGCCGTTTGTGCAATTTAGGAACAGAATTTCCTGGCAACCCAAGGGCAAAGAATGAAACAGCTGAACAATAATTTCAGCTGCATAAATAAGATGGGGGAGAATATGTTCAGAAAGATTGGAGTGGACTTCCAAACATAGAGATGTCCAAACACATAGGGCCTGAGTCTCCATAATATGATCCCACTTTTACCCTCATGCACTGAAAGCAATGGAATCCCACTAACGTAAAGTTGCAAAATAAAGTTGAGATTCAGCCCCAAAGTTTCCTTGTTTACCTACATGGCCTTTTGGAGCCATATAGACACCATTTGAGAGAATCAAGAAGTCATATCTGAGATCTGTGAGATGACAGGTATTTGATTGCTTTAAAAAGGCCACATCACTTTGTATTACTGCAATTGTTTGTGATAGCAATGGAACAGGGATGGTACAAAGAGGCCTGGAAATGTATGCAAGTAATGCAACCTGATCCTGAGGAATTTACCATTACAGTGATGTATATTTGTATTTTATCTCAACCACTCCATTTTGTCCATTATTAAATGCTTCCTTTGCTCTTTTTATTTTCCCAGAAAGGGTTTATTCTGGGTGTAGCACGGCACAGACTCACCCCTGTGGCGCCTCCTACTGGTCACCCTGGGAATTAGCTCTTTGACTCAGGAGCGTCCTCTGCAGGCTGGTGATCCACTTGCCGTTAAGCCCCTGTGTCCCTCCCAGGACCCCGGTGCCCTTATCTCAGGGTTCTGCCTCCTGCAATACCCCACAGTCTTTCTCTGGGTTTCCCCACTCCAGGGGAACCCTCACCCCCATCCCCACATTGCCTCAGTCATGGCTACTGCCAGTCTCTGTTCAGCCCTCGCAGACTGCAGTCTATCAGCCAATCATCACAGGCAATGAGGGGTTTGGACTGGCTGCCTTTACCCCCCTGCAGCTGCCCCTCTGCAAGCCCAATACCTAGGGAGACCTAGAACTAGGCCCTGAAGCATAGGGAGTTGCTGGCCTAGGGCTCCCAGCTCCTACGGTCTTTCCCCAGCCCTGCCTCACTCTGGGCCCCCTAGGTAAGTTCCCCAGCAGCCAGGCCTGTCTCCCTCTGTGTTCCCTGGCCTTCTTATAAGGCTCAGTTGCTTGGTTTGGGGTGTGGCCCCAGCTGCGGTCACTTTCTCCAATCAGCTGGGGTTTTACCTTGCCCAGCCCCAGCCCTAGCCCTCTGCAGGGCTTTTCCAACCTCTTCTGGGCTGGAGCGGGTGTTCACCCCGCTACATTGGAGCTGAAGAGAATACAAGGGGAAGACAGAGCAGTTTGTATGTCCTAATGAGGCAGCTGTCAGCCAAAGGTTATGGCTGGCACACAGACATTTGAAAGAAGAGACAAAAATTGAACAAAGTTTGTCCTATGGTTTCTTTATTGTCTTAGGAGGCTGTTAGATTAGTGGGTTTGTCTGGACGTGCCTGAGCCAAATATTTTGTCCATTCAGAATAGAGCGTATAACAAAAACCAGCCCAGCAATAACTGCAGGAGTCTTGTGTGACTTCTCTTTTTATTTCCTGGGAAGAGAGGGATATATCAGCTCTTCAGACATCATTCAGAAATTGCTACAGTGATTCCACAGTCAGTCTGTCCTGTATATCTCCTTGCTATGAATGAAAGACAAGAGAGACACAGAGGGAGAGAAACGTGTTTGTTGTGTTGTGCAAGTTAAGGAAATACTGGGTTTGGAGTGCCATCCTGCCTGCATTATAATCCTGTGCAATGCATGGATACCACAGACATGTTGCTTTAATAACACAAAACAAATAAAAGACAAAGATGACTATTTTCAGTTGTGTTTGTTTTGGCGAAGTTCTTTCTTCAGCCTATGAATATTGGACACAAGTTTTATTACCATGGTGACATCTGGAAACACAGCGATTGACCTCACTGCAAAATAAAATCATGTTTCTGCCCTTTCCATCATTTTCATCCCTAGAGATTCTGCTCCTTTATCAACTAGACAAAAGACAGAAATGTCTTCAACTACCTAGACTGTGATATGGTCCAATATTTTCCCAGATACTCCCTGTATTTTAAATTCACTTTTTAAACAACAACATGCCAGATAGCTACTAATCTGAGATCATCTTATTTTTGACCTTTATTTTATAGACCCCTTTCTTCACGTTTGGCTTGAATTGCTTTCATTTTCCATACTTTTTAGTGAATTTTATGCTGAAGGAAGGGGCTATGGGGATAATGGAGAGAAACGTGGCTACAGAACAGCCAGCAGCTATACTAGCTTCCCACATGCTCACCTATAGATGTTTGCTAAACCTCTCCTAGGAAGGTATCCTCAAAAGGCAAGGGTGTGTTCAGTATCCACTCAGTACTTGGCCTCTTTTATTGCGAATCACACATAGGCTAATCAATGCTAGTTTTGGTGATGGTTTGGGTGATGTGGACACACTAGAAATGGGACTGGGACCCACCAACTAACTTCAAACAGGCCATTTGAACCTTTCTGTGAAGGGGAAAGTCTTTAAGTTAACAATGACAGAGGATGGGTTTGGAGTGGTGCCCTACAGAGAAAATGTTCCATATGCTATTACCGATCCCCCAAAACACTTTGGTCCCCACTCCAAACACTATGCTAAACAGGCTTTTGTAACAGCAAAATGTCACATTTGCCTTTGCTGGCAAGCACAAACTGACACGTAGGTAGAGCTGAGAGAACATCAGAATATCCAGCCTATGTGAAATTCCAATAGTTCAACATTTGCTCTCCTCCTGAATAAGGACAAAATGCTGAAATAGAAAAACTTTTAACGGAATGGAAGTTCAAAAAGAAAAAAAAAAGAAATCTGGAAATGTCGAAACAGTTTATTTTGACATTTTCAATTGCCTCAAAACATCTTAACATTCCAGAAACGGAAATGTTTCAGTTCAGGATGTTGAACTGACCCAAAAGGCTTTGTTTCAAGTCAGTTCAACATCATTCTATGAATTTTCCGATGGTGCCACATTGCCTCAATAGGTGTTCTAGTTCTGGTTGCCTGATAATCCCATTTTTCCCTATGGGCCAGGTTCCCTGGCAGAACTACATCTCCCAAGATACACCAGCAGCCATGTGTTTCCCATGATACACAAGGCCACTTAGTCAGAAGGATGACTGTATTTCATCAGGAGAGATGTAGTGCAGTGAGGGAGCCTAGCTCATAGGAGTGAATGGAGGACTGAATTACAACTTCCATGAGGCAAGGTGGCAATGTTTGTTTCAGTTTTCCTGAAAGAAAATTGAAAAATATTGGCAAAATCATTTATTTTCCACAGAAAATTTTAATTGTGCAGAAATTGCATTTTCCGTCAGAAAAATCATTCCTGCAGAAGATTTCCAACCATTTCTATAAACATACAGTTAATTTGCTCCTTCCCTACCATACTTTGAGTTTGCTTCCTGGATAAATGAACATTTTATATCACCCTTAACTGCACATGGGAACTTTTCAGTAGCAAAGCAAACACAAGCCTTGTACAGACTGTCCAGCCTTGCCATTGCACACTAACATTCTTGATACAGACCCTATTTCTTTTGTAATGCTGGAATGATAGATATAAGCAATGCACAGTAATAGCAGGAGTTTTGGATCCCATAAACATTAATAAATTTAGCTGCCTAGCCAAAGAATCTGAATGTCCTGAGTGTTGAAATGGGCTGGAATTCTTCTAAGAACAGGATTTCTTGTTAGATTTCTGACAGCCTCTTGCTCTTGCTATGCAAAAATAGCATATCTATCTATACACACACACCTGGTATGTTGTCACTTCTGTTCTGGCTAGAAGAAGGAAGTGCTGAGACACCAACATAAATGTATAATGTCACAGCAGCAAAAATTACCACCACTTTTCAAACCTCAAAAAGAAGTTTCCTTTCAAGTTTGGTTTGTGGTTTGGATGAAGGTTCAGGGTCAATGTTACTTTCATACAAATCAGTTTGTCCTTCTCTCAGTACTGAACCATCAGAACTGTGTGTGTTCTAGAGCTGGTATTCTACAGTTTGTCAACATATTAAATGGTACAAATACAGTCAGAAAAAAAATCTGATGACTATATGATAATT
Source organism: Gopherus flavomarginatus (assembly GCF_025201925.1). Classification (NCBI taxonomy): domain Eukaryota; kingdom Metazoa; phylum Chordata; order Testudines; family Testudinidae; genus Gopherus; species Gopherus flavomarginatus. Next base: position 11,881,842 of record NC_066621.1, on the reverse strand, counting down.
ATAGCTGCACCAAAGGATTGCAGCTAGAAATTCAATATTTTGTTCTACGAGTTGGTCATATGATTTTACCTGGAGCATTACTTGGAGGCTTCTGGAGTGAAGTATCCAGTTATTAATTTGTTTTGAGAGCTTGACCCACTGTTCTTATGTAAACTGTTGCAGCCATGCCTGCCTGTTCTGTGATATTTGGAAACTACCCTCCAGGTAGAACAAATGTTGTTTTATTTGCTGCATGGAAATTTGTTAAATAAATCATAGATTCATAGCGGCATAGGAAATTAACAACTAGCTGTGCCTGGAAGGTTAAACATATTGTACTTCAAATAAGCCGGCGACTGCTTTGCAATTCAAAAGAAATACACCAGGATGTATGAAGGCACATCTGTTAATATTTTTTTTCCACAATCCAAAAGGTTGTGGGCCTGAGCCGAAAGGATCCAGGCACTGACACTGTATTGCCTCCTTTAAATTAGCTTCAATGACTCTGATCAAAGCACCAGGAGAAAAGCATGAGAATTTTTGTCAGAAAACTTTGGTTTTCTCAATTGTAAAGCATCCGCTCTCTGCAGTCTGGTTGAAGGTACAGTGTGGTGTGTTTGCCTACTGCTGAGAGTTCCATACTATTATTCCCTTATGCCTTCTACTTTGGAGCACAGCAGGGGCATTATTAGTCTATGAAGCTTGACATTTAGTGGGGGCAACAGCCCTAGGTGTTCTTTACTTGACAATTACAAATGAGTTTTCTTAAGAAAATATACAGAAAAGGGCCATTTTCAAAAGCTTCTTTTCAAAATGACATTTGATGAATTTAAATAACGGTTTTTAGTGTTGTTAACACTTTCAAGCATTTTTATGTTTGCTATTACCTTTACAAGATCTTTTTTCTTCTTCCTTATCATTTCATACTCCCTAGCAACCTGGAAATATTTCAGAAGGTAAATAAAGTATTTGAAAAGGGACCTTGAAACTTGGACATCCTTTCTGTATGTCTTGAATCACTGTTAGTATCAAATGTTCTGTCTGTGTGAGAGATTTGAATATTTGCACTGTGTTTCATGAATAGATGGTTAAATTAATATATATCAATGCAGCTGGTCAGGAAATGTTCCCCCCTCCAAAAAAAAATTCTATGAAAACAGATGTCTTTAAAAAAAATTGTAAAAATTTCCATTTTGTTGAAAAAGGGCAAATTTTTCAAAAGCTTCTAGGTGACTTAAAAGCCCATTTTTCAAATAGGCACTGATTCGTATAAGTCTCATTGAAAATGAATATGCATTAGGCATCTCACTGATGTTTGTGTCTTTGAAAATCTCCCCCCGTAGGCTCCTAGATCACTTAGGTGCTTCTGACAATTATACCTTATGTGACATGTCCAAGGAGTCTGTTGCAGAGGTGGGAACTGACCCCAGAATGAGTCAGCCTCATTGGAGAACTTTAATCACAAGAACATAGTTCCTCACTAAATCCACTGCGTTTGTTCTTGAGTAAAAGACACTTAAATGAGAGGAGAATCCTGCAGAAGGTTCGTCTGAAGCTCCTGAAAACTCATGCACATATCTAAGTTCTAGTGCCAACTCACTAATTGCAGAGGGATTTTTTTCTGCCTAAACCTATATCAAGAGGAAAAAAGATGAAAAGAATGACAACAGTAGTTCAGATTATGCAGAAGTGCTGTTTATAACCAGAGGGCAATTTAGACAAAACCACAAAGTATTACAAATAAACAAGGATTAATTGGCATTCTGTTGGTCTGGGAGGCAACTGATAGTGCATATAATTAATTTAATTTGTAGTCATTATTATTTATTTATTGGGTGTTTAACCAAACAAGGGGGGTCAGGATGGATTTTTTTCCTGCCTTGCAAAATGGTTTCATGTTAAGAATGTTGTTGCTTTACTGTATTATCTTGTGTAAACTGCTTTAGTGTGTTTCCTTCTTCCCTTATTTGCCCATTGGGTTGTTTACTTATTGGAATTAAAGTCAGAAGTGACTTGTTCTCACAAACAATACTGAATTTCTAATAAATATGTAAATAATACGTCTCTCAGCTGTTGCCTTTAGCATTCTGTTCATGCATTACCCTCTGCAATAGTTAGTCTTCTGTGAACACACACTTGTTTTAGTCAGTAGAAATGTACATGGTCCCAGCAGAGCAATACAATGAATTTATCATACTTAACTGGAGTCATGGAGGCTGTTCACCCACTTCTTTTTTTAATGGTGCTTTTCTGCATCAGACTGATGGCAAATAGATACCATGAAAGATGCTTATCAAAAGTTACTCAGAGTTGCCTAACATTTTCCCTTATGGAATGAAATTTACCTGTGTGCAGAGGGCCATCCAAAGGCCTGGCTCCATTTAAGTCCTTAGTGAAATGTTATACTCCATCTGGACAGAAAGAGGTTGGTGGTTTTGAGCTGGGGCAGCTGGATGTTGCTATGGGGCAAGGGGGATATAAATGGCTTTGTGCTGGCCTCTGAACTGGAGTAAATTTCATCCGGTGAGAGCATAATATGCCTCCTGTGGTGTCTTTAGCAATGATTTCTATGCATCACACTTTAAAAGCTCTAAGAACTCTATTATTTATCCAAGCAGATCACCATTTTGCATTGAGTTCAGTGATTGTACTCTTGATGGAGGCTCATAGGTCCCTCTGACCATGCAAGACACCAAAGGAAGGTATTATAGTTCAGCACCAAATGAGCCACATGGGTTGGGAGACAGGGAAGCCAATGGATGGAGTGAATTAGCACTGGATGTCTTGACAGAGACTGCTCATCTTCATGGGAAGGGTGTGACATTGAGGTAAATTAATCAGTCTCAAGTTTAAGACCATTCCATGCAGAAATGGGGCAGGGAGAGAGGGTAAGTGTCACCAATAATGAAAAAAAAAAAACGTGTGCACACAAAATACTGCCAGACATAAGTTCCATTACTTCAGACACATTTAATTCAGATTCTGATGTAAAATTTCCAAATACAAAATAACCTTCCTGAAAGATTTATTTTCTGTTCCCAGCTCAAAGTGTCCAATCTATTCTTACCCTCTCCTAAGGGGAAAAAAATCTTCTGGCATGTACCTTTGGGACCTAGCTTCTGCTTGGAGAAGCAATATAAGGACTCTGGGGATTCTCTCTTCTAGAAAGTGCCTTTCTTAGAGACAGCACCTCAAGGAATCCTCTTCACTGAGCTTCCAAAATGAGGCTTTTCTAATGGCATTAAGAGGCTGAAATGACTTGACATCACTTTAAAGACCGGTGCTTTTCTTGAATGTGATGATCCTACTAGTGCCTCCTAAATATTCTTCAAATCTCAGCTGTGAAAGTCAAGATGAATGTTCCCCTCTTTCTCCTTGAGAATGGAAGGGGCATTTTATTACCCTTTAACAATCAAGACAGAAATATTGATGGTATCCAAAATAAAATTAAAATCCCAGAGCTGCTGGCTCTCCTGAAGTTACTTCTGCATCATGGTTTTTGTGCCTTTGTTGCAGTAAAGAGGATTTTGCAAACCTAATCCATTCAAAGTAAAAAAAAGTCAGGAAACTGAGGGCAGTGCTTTGTGATCTTTACCGCTCTGGCATGGTTGGGTGGGCTGGTCTCCTTGATAAAGAGAACAATTAATTGAAATAATAGTTTATGGAATAATTACCATATTCTATAGAAAGCATCAGGCAACCACATTTTTCTGTTTCTTAAAGGTAAAAACAAAAGAGGGTTGAGGGCATGATCTTGATTTGTTGTGCACTCAGAACTAGAGAAATCAATGTGGGGCAAAGATGCTTAAGATCCATACTGCAGGACTATGCTCACTTACTGGGCTTAATCAAAAGCTCATTGAAGTCAATGGAGAGATTCTCATTGACTTCAAATGGGCTACGGATTAAACTTTCTTTGACTATACATACGCTCAAGAATAGATGCTTGTTTGGGATCTCTTGAAAGTTTCCTGACACTCATTTAAACTGAGTGAATAGTAATTGATCACATTAATTATTATCATAATATCCATGAATAGGTTATCAAATGAATGTTGTAATATTAATTTAAACAGCACAAATTAGTTACAAAGTGGGAGGAGGAATAATATTCTGGGAAATACCAAACACTGATCCAGCCAGTACTTAGTCATGACTATAACTGAATCCTGCTTGGATGGTTTCTTGTTTAACTGTACCATTTTAAATCAAAATCCCAATGAAAATTTCTATCAGAAATGAATAATTTGTAAAGCTGGCCAAAAAAATTGTAGAAACTTTTGTTTTTGTTGTGAAATATGGTTTTTTTGAACAAACTGCATTTTTATGGAAAAATTTCAGTTTTGTCAAAATTTTCCAGTTTTTCAAGAGAAAACTGAATATTTTTCTTATATTTTCCACTGGATTTTTTTCTCATTGGAAATTCTGAAAGAACTCCCCGCCTCCCCAAATCTATTTCCAATAAAATAACAACTTGCAATTTTCCATTACCTCTGATACTTTGACAGCTTCCACAGATTGGAACTGATCTGATATCAAATGATAAATGGTGACTTTGCATATTTTATGAGCTTCCCCCACAAGGTGTCACCATGTTACAGTGGTATAATAGAAAACCCTGAAGATCAAGGACCTGATTCTGATTTCATTTACTCCCATCTTAACGCTAGAAAGATCCATTGCCTGAAGTGGAGGCACTCCAGACTTCCAGGGGTGCAAGTGAGATCAGAAACAGGCCTTAGGCTGAAGATGGAGAGATCTTACAAAGTAAGGTACCTCAGAACCAGAAAACTAAATAAACTAAATCCAGATGAATCTGTTTCTTTGTAAATTTTGAATTCAACATTCACATGCTCTCGGTGATGTTCACTTACTTAAAGCAGACTTTGAAGAGGCTTACATTAGTGCTAACTAGGAATCTTTTAGTTTGTACCTAGAATATCCAATTTGGTATTCACCATTATTCACATCCCCATAGTCCAAACTGCAGGGCAATATAGACAAGCCCGGAGAGTGGAGATAGGACAGGATTGAAACAACTGACCAGGGTTGCTTCTGGCATGAACCTATGATTTTGTACTACAATAGACCCTAGAATTCAAACCAAGACCCCATTGTGCTAGTCACTTGTATATTTACATCACAAACAACAGACCATGCCAAGAAGTGTTTACCTTGTAAGGCTCCAGCCATCTTTATTCTGAAAATCACTTAAGCATGTGCGTAAGTATTGAAGTCAATGGGGAAAAGCTAAGCATGTGCTCAGGTGCTTTCCTGAATAGAGATGGGTTTAGGCATGTGCTTAATTGCTTTCCTCAACTGTGACCTCAATACACAAGACAGAGAAAGGATGAGATAAGGGAAGAGATTTATTTTTTAGGAGGGCAGAAGATTATGAAGCTTCCCTTCATTTAGCCAATGGGATTATGAATCTTTTAACTCACACTGTGCAACAGATCCGCAGATACTTAAAACATAATGTAATTCCACCACATAAGCACTTTTATATCGAATAGTAAGAGAATATGGTTTTGCACTTCTGGTGCTTTATCAACAAAAATGCCCTACTGTAACTACTTGGCCTTTGGAGATTATTTTCTCAGGGAAGCTGTCATCAAGCAGCTGATTAATTACTCTAATAATCATAATTTTTTTCTAATAAAAAAACCCTCTTCCCATTCATTAACTACATTGCAGGTAGGTGACAGTGGTAATTATTCTGTGGAAGTACTTCTGAATTATCTTTTCTAATCCAGCCCGTGCTGACATTTTTGAGAGAAAAAAAACATTTTGTCTTTCTTTTATGAGTAGGGTGACATTTGAATATGCAAACAATGTCAAAGCCTGCCCTCTGGATATTTTCCTGCACTATGATTTATGAGGTTTGGCTATTGTATTTGCTATCATAGAACCAGAAAGGTCATTAGACAAAGAGGCTTTTCCTACAGGGGTCTTTTGCAGTCTTTATCATGTGATATTTTAATTTTTTTTTCTTGAATATCAAGCTTGCAATGTGTTGTGTGTTATACTGGCACACCTGTGTGTATATTCATTATTTATTTATTCAACGTATAAAAGTGCCCATGTGTTGCTTTAGGCACAAAACATCCACTTAAAACCCAACAGGTCAAAATGACCATTGACCTGATTTTCAGAATTTCTGACCATTGACCTGATTTTCAGAGCAGCAGAATCCATTAAAGTCCAGAGGAGTTGTGGTTGCTCTATAACTGACAATCAGGGGTCAACTATTCAAGTGAGCTCTGGGCTAGATTTCCAAGTGCTCAGCAGACACAGCTAAGGATGGAGTTTCAAAAGAGCTCGGCTCCCATTTAGGAACTTAATAGGGACAAAATGGTCAGCACCCAACAACTCCTATTTGATACTTAGGGCCAGATTTTCAAGAGGTCTCACCATCCAACATACTGAGCTCTTCTGAAAACATCGCCCATGATATTTCCCTAATGTACCAATGGAACCGGACTGAGTTGGCCGGATTTAACAATGAGGCAACACCATTATCTTTTTACATCACTTCCTTTGGTATTTCCATCTGTACATTCTACCCTCCATCCCCTGATGAGATATCACCTACATATAACTACTATGACCATTCAAGCTGACACAGCATGCATGAAGAGTTATGGGAAATGACTTATGGGGAGGGATTTTTGTGCATCCTATCTGCAGGGGGGATTGCAGCTAAAACTGCCACTCTACACAGCAGGCACTGAGAGTTTATCGTTTACATTTATGCTGTAGGGATTTTTTTTTGCTTTCCACTTTTATTTTCCTCTATTCTGGTGGAGTTTGCTGGGAAGAGATAAAAATGTCACTCCAAATCAAAACCAATGTGGCAAGTGTTTCAAACTGTAGAAGATTATCTATAATGAATGAGGGCAGTATACATGCACAGATATAAGGCTAGATCAGAACATCTTTTGTACAGCAGTCCTCCTTTACAGGGCTCTTTCTATACCAGCTTTGGTGCCCCTACCGTTATATCACCATCATGACTGGCCCTTAATTGGCAGTTGCTGCACGCAAGTCATGGAAGTGGCCAGGGGATTTTGGGACCGATGTTTAGAACTGCGGAGCACACAAAACTGTCATTGGAAGCAGTGCAGCAATGGATGTTCAGAACTTCTGAACATCAGGGCTTGAATTTTCTTGTGCCAAGGATAGTCCTTGGGATCCAACCTATGGGCAAGATGGGGTCCTGGACAATGACACCTCAAGCAGAAGAACAAGACGGAGCTATGCTGATGTACATTAGTCAGCACTCTGACTCAACTGACAAACTGGGGGAAATTGCGAATAGGTGAAAGGAGACTCTGTCCTCCAGAGATAGGGGCCAGCTGACAGGTTTGGGGATGGTTTTCCTTTCTCTCCTCCCTACCCTCAAATTCCCTCTGCTGACTTGCACTAACATTTATGGGCCTTGAGAAGTGCGTGTGTGTCTCTCTCCCTCAGCTTCTTTGTAGCCAGCAATAAAGTCTATTAGGTCTGCGCAGCATCTCCAGAATATATGTATTTGTCTAGTTGAATTAGTTACTACTCTGCAATGACACAGAATCGGTCTGACACTTCGTTTTGCTGACTCAGGGACATGCTCATTCTTTCACTCTTTGGTTCAGCTGCCTGCCAGAGATGGGAATGTGGGAAGCTGACAAATCCTGATGCTCAGTAGCTTTGAAGCTGAAACCATCCATGCAACTTGATGACCACTTTCCACACCACGAAGAGGCAGGTGCTGACAGGCCAACTTGGCTACCTTCCCAGCTACTATGCCTTGAAATCTGACATGTTATGTAGTATTAAATTATGGCAACCGGAAAGTACCCTGGGCCTGATTCTCCTCTCACTTCCACAGGAGTGAATCAGGAGCAACTCCACTCTGTCAAACTAGGATTCTGCAGCAAAAAATAACAGCACATAAAAATAAATCACATTGGTCCATGAGAAGAAATTGCAGGAAAAACTCTAATGTGGCCATTGCTAGGCTGTCATGACTCCTTATTGTATATTTATTAGAAAGTAGTGGAGAGTATATCACGATGCTGCTTACCGTTCTGCAGCTAATATGGAGTGTGGAATTCATAGCCCAAGCTCCTACTGATTTCATGCATTGTGGGTTTTTTCTAAGTTTATCATTCAGCGCTTCACTCACACAAATCAATATATACAATCCATTACAGACACCATCTGAGCAGAAAAGTGTCCCTTCCAGTGACCTCGTAAAAACACTAGACTTGCAAGAAGAAAAGGCTTTAAGATCTTTCCCCTCCTTTTTCCTTTAAATCATTCACGCTTTTTGCCTCTCCTCCACTTCCTCTTTCTCTGTCCTGAATATGCCTGTTCATTATCTTTCCCTTCTGTGGTAAGGAAAGTCAAGTGGCTGTGGTTTGGTTTGGTTTTTTTTTATTTCCCCAGGAATGTAAATTTTTCCTGGCCAGTCAATTGAGATCAATTTCCTCCTTGAAGAATGAACATGTTACATCCATGAGGCATACAAGACCTGTCGATAGGAATAAAATTGCTAATCTGTAACTCTGAAAAGGGCAAATGAGTGTTCAGTGGGCAAAGTGGTTGGAAAGTCAGTCTGCACCGGGTTCTTACAGGCCCCTCAGTCCCCGGTCTGCAGTTAGGTTTACATGTGCTACAGCATCCCAGTAAACAGCAGCACGATAGCAATGGATAGTGCAGCTAATAAACATAATAATTGGCTTGGTTTTCTGCTCATGGAAAAGGCCTATAAAATCATTGAGTGAAATGCTCTGGCCTTTGTTATGCAGGAGGTCAAACTAGATGATCATAATGGTCCTGTCTGACTTTTACATCTATGAATGTAACAGAATGATCACTTTTCTATCGAGTTTTTAAACCAACCAGTAGAATTCTATATCAGGTACACATATTCGATAGAGTACATTAGATACATGCTAGTGGAAGGACTGAATATTGTATAGAATGGTTACATTTCTTTAGAGCATTTTTGATAGTCCCCTATTGAATTCATCCCTGCTAAACTGTAGAGGTCTTTTCTATAAGGACTCTTTCATTTTCAATTGTTTTAAACTAGTATCACTTCGCTGATTCCAGTGGAGTTACTTTTGATTGACACTGATGTAATTCAGAAAAAGATCATGCCCAATAATTAATATTTTTCTTTACATAAAGTTCATTTCTGATTTTGGAGATTCTTGAATGAAGGCACTATCTATCTATGTATCTAGCTAAACTGCATATAGAATCTTCATTTATAAATCTCCAACTTGCAAAATTAGACAGGACTCCATACAGGAAGAGGGCTTCTCTCAAAATACGTCCTGAGTTTCATACCTCTGTTTGGGACAGAAATCGCTTAAGAACTGTGTTCCTCATGATATTTTGGTATCTCTAGTTCTAGTCAGAGCTTTGGCATGTAAAAGTGTAACGTTGCTTGTAAAGTGTGTTGTGTCCCTCTCTACTGGTTAGTTCACATAGAGGATGATAACCTGTTTCTGTGGCCAGGTTATGGAGTTATTCCTTTAGCTCAAATACTAGAGGTCTGTGCTGCAGTTATGGAGGGGCTGAATTCGAAGTCTGCTGATGATCGCTAGTAGAGTTTGTTATGCAAGATGCTTCTAAAATAATTTTAAAAATGGTGAAAAGAAAAGTTTACTGCATTTTTTCTAACCTCTAGATAGGCTGGGTTTCAGTTTCAGGCAAAGATTTAGGGTCTGGATGTAGAGTTCTCATTTTATACAAATTAGATTTGCCAATCCCTATAAATTATTCAGTGAGACATCAAAAGGTAGCGAAGTTCACTGATCTAAATGCCCACACTGATTTCAGATGCCCAATACTGGATGACCAAACAGGAGGTGTATGGGGGTGGAGAGGGGGAGGAGAGAGAAATGTTGGAATTCAATGAGTATATTGATTCCTGCTTGTGTTGGAAAATACAAAGTCTAATCCAAGAAGCTATTTGGCTTTAGACTGTGCATAATGAGTCATTGAAGGCACTCTCAGTAGAAAAGTTAGAATAAACAAATAACATCTTTAGTGATATGAAGAGAGAAATTATCAACCAGAATGGCAACAACACAACAAAGACCCAGCAAGGTCCTTGCCCTTGTCACCAAGGCAGAGATGTCCAGCTACTTGATTGCGAAGGAAGTATTGAAAAATTCTAGACCTATCTGTGGTACTGGTTAATGAGCATGAGCATCATAATTCACAGAACATATTATGTGGCACTATTTAAAAAAATATAAAGATCCTTGATTATGCCTGCCCCCTGCTGTCCCAAACAAATACTCAGCTTTCAGACCAGTGAGGAGGCAAGACAAATACTTTACAACCACTATTGCAACTTGCATCCATAGCAAATACTTTGTAGAAAGCATTGCAAGGGGTTTGGGATAAATGCAGTGGGACAGATCCTCAGCTGATGAATAAATTGGCACAGATCCCCTGAAGTCTTTGAAACTCCACTGATTTACCCCAGGATCTGACCCTATGTTTGCTTAGGTCGTTTCTTAGCCTGTTTCTATTATTCTTAGTTTAGGCAAATAATTTAAGACTTTGGTTTAATCACAGAACACTTTACTCTCTCCAGTGTTCACACTCTGCTGTTGTCTCTGCTCAGAGCCCACAGATGCCCATGTTCGAATGAAGCACATGAGGAATCCAACAGAGTCATCTGTCCTCATCCATCATTGCTCAGTATGATGTGGATTTTGTTCTCATGTTGGATTGACTGAAGGTGAATTGTGCAAATGTTGTTCCTCATGTAAACATCCATGATCTTTCTCACTGTGCTTTAGATAAATCAAGTTTTTAGTTAAGGAGCTAGTCAGGAGGCAGATACCCAATATGTGGATCAGCCGCCATTACTGTGTAAAGATGTGGGAGTTGTGCTGCAGAGATCAAAGGTCATCCTTCATTTTGGAATGTGGGGCTCTCAACTGCAAGGGTCAGATTAGACAATCCAGGCTGCAGCTTCCAGAAGGCTGCTATTGGTAATGTTTAAATAAAGATAACTTAGTTGTTAAGTATGCACAACTCCCAATGAGTGGGCTTGCACAGACTTCAGTAGGTTTTGGATGAAGTCCAAGGGGCCAGATTTTGCTACTTATTGACATTCAGTAAACTCTTACCCTTGGTTTCAGTGGAGCTACCTGAGAAGCAAGGAACTATTCTATGTGAGGAAAGGTGTGAGAATCTGGCCCATACGTAGTACAGCTGGGGAATATTGCAAAAACCTTTCTGCAAATAATCTGTCTGTCTGTGTAAATGCAATCACTTTGGCCTTGCTTATACCCTTTTGCTCTTGTTTCCCAAAAAACATTTATTGTGATCAGTTTTTATTGGAGCAGATGTTTCCAGAATGCAAATTTAAGTCTCATGCACAAATATTCTCAGAACCCAAAGTTGAAATTCACGTGCACAATTATTTGTACACTCATCCACATGGGGGATCAGAAACTATCATGTGACTTATTTGTCCAATCGCAACTAGTCAACACAGACTGACTATTGGCGATATAATACATATAAATACTAGTTTGTGCCTTTAGGGATTCTGGACTTTGTACTGTGATTTTTTTACGCAAAGAATACTCTGGTAAATGGAGTGCATGTTGTAGGTGCTCTGACGTAGTCTCATTTGTTGATCCCTCCCCAGTTTTTGCAACCAGGCATTGATAGTCACATGCACCACAAACTAGTAAGAGGAAACCATCCCCAGAGTTAAAACATCAGAGTGGACAATGGATGTTGGGCAACATGAGCCGTCTACTACCGCATCCAACATCTCTATTCTTTCTATCTTGTATGGTGCAGTATTCAAGTCACACTTGAGTTGTTTTCACAGAGCTGACTGTGAATAAAAAGAACTGCCCAAAGACACAGCAGCATATCTTCAATGTTTATTAAAACAACAGGGCTTGGGTTAGCCCAAGAAAAATGAGAATGAATTAATATCTTTATGTTAAAGCTGGAAGCCAGCCCGGAATCTACATTTATGGGATGTGTTTTGAACAATATTTCTAACCTTTGAATTGCAAACTTTACCTAAGGGTTGATTCTGCACTGTGTACTCTCATAACATAGCACTTTTGCAGACAGGTACTCCTAGGGAAGTATAAGACAGAGCAGAATCGGGTCCATGGTAAGAAATGTCACGAAAGCTTCCCAAAGACCAGCAGTGCACTTTTGTGTCTCTAATAGTAGACAACAAATAAATCTGTACAATGGTTTTAATTGTGGGATCACATGTAGTTTGAGAAAAACAATTAATGGGTTTCATTATAACTAAATGAGGAGCAGTCCCCAAAATAGTGTTACCCTAGAAAGAAAGGCTTAATTTGAATGCAAATACTGACTGTGCTATGGCAGAAGTATACGCACTATATCTTGGACAAATTCCAGCATGGGTAATTGCATTCTGCTTATTTTAATTCACCCAGTATTTCAATTGGACATGGTTTTCTTCCCTGCTTCCTGACTTTTAATAAAGTAGAATTGCTGTGCACTCTTAAATAGCTGCTATGTTCTGCCCTGGATATGGCTGCATTTCAGTGGTGGATGAAATGACTCCTGCATATCCTGTCTACCTTATGGGTGCACTGAGATACTAAATAAGCTAATATTTGTCAAGCACATATAGATCCGCAGGTGAAAGGAGTTCTAAAAAGGGAGTATCCGGTTCACCTAAGGGCAAACTGAGGTACAGAGAGGTGATGTGAACTGTCAAGGAAAGAAATCTGGAATTTGAGTATAATTGAGTGTATACATTCTATTGCTTTCACTCACAGGTGACCATGCTCAAGAAAGTGCCTTCACAAGCAGATGCCAGGTTGAGTCCCCTTTCACAGTCTGCCCTATGTATCCATGTATGAAGCTCAGGATGAGACTTTTAATAATGCACTTTGCACCTCTGTGAATATGCAACTCTTTGCTCAATGAAACTGCTTCTGCAGCAGTCCTGAAAATCAATAACTCTTTGTCTTTTTAAGGGTCTAGTTATGTAAAACATGAGGCCCATTGGTGACTGCAAGAAGCAAAAATCCCCAACTGCTGGAGACAGCACACTATATGGTATCTGCCTGGAGGATCTTGCCCACCTGCTCAAGTCTAACTCATTGCCATATTTAGGATCAGGAAGGAATTTCCCCCCCGCGTCAGACTGGCAGAGACCCTGTGGGTTTTTCACCTTCCTCTGCAACATGGGTTACTTGAAGGTTTAAGCTAATGTAAATGATGAATTTTCTGTAATTTTAAGTCTTTAAACCATGATTTGAGGACTTCAGTAACTCAGCCAGAGGTTAGGGGTCTATTTCAGGAGGGGGTGAGGTGCTGTGGCCTGCAATGTGCAGGTCAGACTAGATCATGATGCTCCCTTCTGACCTTAAAATCTATGAACATTTGGAAATTGTCAGGAAATGGACTCATTTCCTCATGGAGGAAAGTTTGCTTTGACCAGCATAGATGTTGTTGCAGTGACTGTTTCATTAGAGGGTCCAACTCTCCCAGGACCTTTTTGTCTGTTCCTCCAAAAAATATTGACTAACAAGGACAGAAAACCTCCCAAGATGTTTTGCAAAAGGAAAAACTTGGCTTACAGCTAATTTGACAAATTAATGCTATAGAAAAGCTTTTCTATCTTTACCCCATTTAATATAGACTTGCATTTCTTTCTCTCATGACTTGCTTATTGATCATTTTTCATTCAGACCTGGTCTACACTACAAGTTTAAACTGAATTTAGCAGCGTTAAACCGATTTAACCGTGCACCCGTCCACACAATGAAGCCCTTTATATTGATATAAAGGGCTCTTTAAACTGATTTCTGTACTCCTCCCCGACGAGGGGAGTAGCGCTCAAATCTGTATTGCCAAGTCGGATTAGGGTTAGAGACAATAGGTCTACTTGAAAACATAGTAACATTGCACCATCATTGTGGCCTTGTTGGTATTTCTATGAGATTCTGCAATCCTTTTCTTAATTAAGTTTATTAGAAGGGAGGGGCCAGATCCTAAACTGGTGAAAACTTTCATAGCTCAAGGAAAGTCAATGGAACTACTCCAATTTAGATCCTAGATGAGGACCAAGCGTCATATTTTTAAAGCGCCTTGAGTTCATTCATGGCTCTATAGAAAGGCAAAGTGTCACTTAAATTACCAGGAAGGAAGGCAGCAGATAAATACTCACAATGCTGCCTTAAGAGCATAAGACAGGAAGGTGGATGGCCTTAGAGTTCAAGTAGTATTTCTGTAAAGCAAAATCCTTTTCCTCAAGCACAATATGCATATTATTTTATTATATTTATTTGTAATACACTAGTGTCCAGAAACCCCAACCAAGATCAGAGCTCCATTTTGCTAGAAGCTGTACGTAAACATAGCAAGAGGCAGGCCCTGACCCAAAGAGATTACAGTCTTATAAACTAGCCAAATAGACCAACAGACTAGAAAAAGGATAAAGAGTGAGAGAGAGTAGTATTAGCCCTGTTTTACAGACTGAGAACTGGTGCTCAGAGACTTTAAGGGACTCACCCAAGATCACAGAGGGAGTCTATGGCAGAGTTGGGATTTAAACCTCAGACCTCATGACTCCCAGTCCAGTGCCTTAGCAGGACCTTCCTTACTCTATGTACAGGGCAATTTGCCTGAAAACATTTACTCTAGTTGCACCCCAGTTATTCATGTTATGATATTTCAGATATATAATGGTTGGTAAATAATATTTGGGTACTTTATAAATATGAATAAAAGGTGCCCATCCTCCTTAGGTAGCTGTACTTATTAAAATAAAAAATACAGATGAACTATGTCCATTTGGAGCATATTTCATCAATAAGGTCATTATCCTTTCTCAGCTAGACTAACACACAAAGAAACAGATGCTGTAAGCTGATTGTATCCCATGGAATGCTCTATTATCTTATTAGTTATTTATATAAATTATTTATTTGAAGAATTGCTGATCCTGACCTATTCAGATAAGTAATGTCTTCCAGAGACAAAAATGGTGCTAAAGGGACTTGGCACTTGTGAAGAAGACATAACATTGAAAATCAATTTTAATTCTTTTTTGTCAGGGTTCTGGAGAGCCCGCACTTTCCTGATTATGGCTTCACTTTACAGGAGGTCTCCATCAAATCTATAAATTAGATTTTTCTGGCAACTTTCAGAATTGGCTCTGCACAGAACTTTTTGTGTTTTGTTTATAAGTGAATCTTAATAACGTGACTTGGGTCATCATAACATTAAAAGATCATATTTTATTGAAAATTTTGCTCTTGTGAAAATGTCACTTTGTGGCAGAATTGTTGAGATAACCATTTGCTGGTACATTTACTCTCATATTGTCATTTTGGCGGAGCTTAATAGTCAAAAGAATAACAAATCGCCAGTACAATCTGTTCCACATAGCTTTAAAAAACAAACCAACCCCAAACTCCTGCATGATTGCACTCAGTCTCCTTGCCAGCAATGTCCTATTTTTATTACTTGCCCATTGCTGTCTGCTAGAGGGAAACTTGTGCAGGCAGTATGCATGTACTCCACCACTGAAAAGTCCACGTATGCTCAGGTAACAGAATTTACCTCTCATGCTTCCAAATAGTCTAGGTTCATCCAGACAGAGCATAACAGCTGCACAGCTGACTACACCAGGTACATCTTCACCAGCCCATTCTGAGATCTATTGGGGTTGAGGGAAGGAAAAAGGAAGGAAGCTTTTTAGAAAGGAGTAAAAGGGGATAGGATAATTTAGAGCAGGGGTGGGCAACCTTTCAGAAGTGGTGTGCCGAGTCTTCATTTATTCACTCTGATTTAAGGTTTCGTGTGCCACTAACGCATTTTAACTTTTTTAGAAGGTCTCTTTCTATAAGTCTATAGTATATAACTAAACTATTGTTGTATGTAAAATAAATAAGGTTTTAAAAATGTTTAAGAAGCTTCATTTAAAATTAAATTAAAATGCAGAGCCCCCGGACTGGTTGCCAGGACCCGGGCAGTGTGAGTGCCACTGAAAATCGGCACATGTGCCACAGGTTGCCTATCCCTCGTTTAGAGTAAGCACTGGCTAACTGCCTGCTTTTACAGTGATGTTTTGCACCTCTCCATGCACTTTTATTTTATCTGTTTTAAAGATGGGGAAAATGAGGCACAGAGGATTTAAGTGCATCCGATCCACATGGGTGGACTCTCTGTATCCACTGACTTCAACTAGAATATAAATTTCTTTCTCAGGATCCCACAGCAAGAGACATGGGATTAGAATTTAGAATCCTGCTTCCCAGCACCTCTCTCAAACCGCTGCCCCCTTTGCAAATTGCACCTCTAAATCTTTTATGGTTTGCATTTCATTAGCTGCCAACAAAAGAATTCTTCCCAGTGGTATTGTGTATTAACCCCCAAATACAAATCCTACAGTGGATTAAGCCACCACTGCACATCCTGTTCAGTGTATTAACTCACTGTATTACATAGAGCCCACTTGCTTATTCCTGATATCTCCTTTTGCTCTAATTGTCCTCATCTGATGAAGCACGAACTTACTGTCCAGCAAAAAAAGAAATGATCTGTTCTTGATATAAGGGTTACAGTACCCACGATCCTTCATTCAAGACCTCAAAACCTGTCACTGTGGTGAGCTCTCACTATTCTGACTGTATAACCTCTGGGTAAACTTTAGCAATAAAATCACTGAACAACACTTGTTTGCTGGGGATGCCATCAATCCAGGACATGATCACGGAGTTACAATGGAGCCAGCCACACAGAGCTATTCATCCCCAACGTGGCCATGACTGAAGACTGTCCGGTCAAACTTTTCAGTAAGGTGAGCAGAGCTCTGCAGGCTTTTGCCCACAGGCAAGCTGGGAATGATGAACTGTGGGCCAGATTCTGAGCTGGTGTAAATCAGCGTTGACTTGACCTGGCCAATGATTTCTAAGAGAGAATTTTGTTGTTTTGAAATGCACAACCTTTTCTGGAACCTACAGCAATGACTACAGGGGTCAGACAACACAACACAGCAGAATATTCATATGAGTAAGGACTACACATTTAGGTAAAGGGTACAGGGTCAGACTCTTTTGAAACTTAGTTGAACCCTAGTGAGGATAATTTGCTTCAAGGTTGTGTTGTAAGTTAACTTTTTTAATTACTCGGTCTTCCATTTCCTAGCCTAAAAAACATGAGAAATGATCTTTCTTCTATTTAGTTATTGCATTCTAGAGCATAACCTGGAATGCCTAGGGAAAGTGCTTTAAATTGCTCTTTTTCCCCCTGAATTCTTAATAAATCCTTTTATTTGTTTGCTGCTGCTCTTCTGGATTAATTCTGCCATCGTTCATAATGCACAGCATTGCTGAAGTTTACAAACATTAGATTTGGTTTTGAACTGTTTACGCAGCAGAAAGTCTAAGTGGTTCCAAAGATACTGAAGTACTGTATTTTATAATGTAACAAATAATATGTCAGGATTGTAAATTCAAAGAGCGTGCAGCCCTGCTGTGCTATCATAACTACTTCAGTTTTCACTTGGTGGAGGTATATGGGAAAAATCAAAATTTTAGAACTCATCTGAACTTGGAAAATGTTTCTACATCTAGAGAATTGAGCTGAGACGCGGGATAAGTGATTATTGCTATAGTACATACTGACCTCCTTTGCAGCTCATTTCACTTTCCTGGGGTAACATTGGAGGGCTGATGGCAGTTTGATGCTGGCAGTTTGAGCATGAATTTTTATTATTAGTTTTGCAATTTGTACTTATTTTGTGGCCATTTGACTTCACTGCTGTGTCTTTTTGTATTAAGCCTGCAATCTCATTTTGCCAATTCCATCTGGCTCCCCTGTTTTAGTGAGATCATTGCGACTTGCTGTCCTTATTGAAGTTGGTGTACAGCCTCTGGCTTGCATTGCTGAGTATAATCAAATACTATTTCTGGTGTCTCTGCCACGGGAATGCTGAGGAAGAGCAATGCTGCCAGGCTGTGAGGGTACGGTAGCTAGGAAAGGTAAAATGCCTTCACACAGTAGGTTATTAAGCATGTACATGAAGGCATAGGTATCACAAGCCTAGGCTTCCCTACAGTGCATTATTATCTAGTGAAGAAATCCTCACAGGATTTCAGTATTAAGGCATTTTCATTATATACAGTTGGTGTGGTGTGTGTCTGTGTGTATTTACAGGGGGCATAATGAATCTTTCTACTAGTAGCTTAGATATGACCAGTTTGAACAATGCTTAAAATGTTTACATTGGTGAGTATCAACCTCTAGAATCAGCCATATCTTTCTGGGGAAAAGTAAAAGAAAACAGCTTTACTATATACACTGAGCTTATATATGTATGTGCCTCATGTATGTACATGGATGTGTTCAAGTCTGGCTGACTAGGTGTTTTTATATCAATTACCATCCTTGGAAAATAATGTGGAATACACCACTCATTCACACATTGTGGGAATTTAGGACAGTCACATAGACACGCACAATTTGCTGAGACTCAAGCAATGTGTGCGCGTGTCTGTTTGTCTGTCCGAAGCGCTCACAATGTGTCAGTGATTGGTGTAGCCCACATTACTTTCTGAGGACAGTGATATGTTTATTATTTATTTATTCATTCAAAAAGTCAAAAGATTCAGTTCTGATCAAGTCAATCAGAACAGTTTAAATATTACACTGAATAAAGGCCTATTGGTTTGGGTAGGGGGTAAACAGAAGCGTGTATACCCAACTCCCCCAGCCATCTTTTTCCAACTAATCGCCTTTCTTTTCCAGTAGATCAGTAACCGCTAACAAAAGAGCTGTCCTTTTTAATCATGTTCTCCCATCTCATTCCATTCTCTCTACATGCACAATCACGTTCCATTTGTTGATCCCATCAGAGATGCCTCAGGGCCCCCCAAAAGTCTTTTTCAGTATGATTATATACATCTCTTCACCTTTTCTTGCCCCTTTCCTTTTTACTGCCATTCAACGTTACAGAGTTCCATTGCACTGCAAATTGAATGTGACAACAACATTCTATAGATGTGTGTGTCATATTCATACAGTCTATGGTACCTGTATCTATAGAAGCATTATTTTTTGTAAGTGACAATGCGGAATCCCATAGTGTGCATCCTCCTTCCAGTAATTGATTGCATTGTTTTCTTTTGTTCTGGATGCTCAGAACAGATGAATAATGGAGTTGACAGGAGTCAACAGATATTCCAGTCTGGTGTATTACTGTCTTCAGAAGCTGGGAATCAGGTAAGTATGGAATGTTATTCGCCTGAAAACTGTTTGATGCAAAATTCTGTGTTTCCTGATTGCTTAGTTTAGATGTCTATGCAAATGTAGGTAAATCCTGCACAATACTCTCTAGCCAGCTGCCACAACTCTTTATGTTTCTTTTCTTCCCTCTGTCTATGTAGAAAATTAGATTGTAGGCAGCTGTCAATCTGAAATATGCATAGATACTGTGCATGAAAAGTCATGGTTAAACCATGAATTGCTGCTCAGGTTACTGGATCCCCTTCTTTCTCAGCTGTTTTCAGTTCTGCAAGTAAAAATCATGCTTAGGTAGTGATGACCAATGTCTTACCTTTCATGTTACCCTCCTCCCTTTTTTAGCACTGCACTTTGAATGTGGGACCTATTTTATACATTTGGTCCTAGCAAGGGACCTGGGGTGAAATCAGTTGCAAAACTCCCATTGACTACTGTATAATGGCTTTGTGGGACATTGAGGTACATCTACCATTGGAGATGGAAGCCACTAGATCTCACTCCTTGCATATGGACATACACATACCTTGCCAGTGTGCAGTTGCTGTAAATGAGTTAGGGATACGTGTTGTGAGTCACAAGAGTTGCTTTAAGAATCACCTTTTAACAGAGGATGCAGAGGTATTTACAGAACACGACAACAAGAAAAACCTTTTAATCCATTTATAAAAACAGTTGCAGCTCCCATTTGAAAGAAGGTGAAACAATGACAAAGAAAAAGCAAAGAGAGTTAATTTGCATTCAGAGCAGAGAAAGTTCATCTGGAATCTGAGCATTTTAGGAAATATTAAGCTGTAGATAACAAATAAATAACTTGGATCAGATCAGGAGGAGAACTGGACGGGGAGCCAGGACAGAGCAGTTGGATTGAAAGGGGTGGGAGACCCCAGTGAATGGTGAAAGGCTACAGAGATTAAGTAGGTCATCTCCCATGCACACTTGCTCCCTGACGCACTAGGAAGATGGAGAGTAGAGGCCTGATTCACCACTGCCTTGGACCTATACATTTGCACTCACTTAGCACAGGTATAAATGATTACAAAAGATGCAAGGCTGTGGAGAATCAGACTGTAGGCCTCCGTATGGATCCTGAGTCAATTACACAGCAGTGGAGTGCAACATCAGCCCCACCAAGACTCACATTCCAAGGAGCAGCATGTCACTTGGATGGGCCCTGCTGATGAGGGTCTTTTGCCGTTAAAGCCCATTGAAGTCAATGGGGGTCTTTCCCTTGAATTCTGGCCCAGAGTGATGAGGTAGACAAGACACTTTCATTACCTTGAGTAGTGCTAGCAAAGTATCATCTATCAAGTTTGCAGTGAGACATTGGGCCAGAATCTCAGCTCCATTATCTTCAGTGACACTAACATTCACTACCCCTGCTCAAGATCTAACGCTCAATACTTATGTCACGTAACCTAGTGCAAACCTGCAGAACTCCTCCAGCCCCATGCTACTTCTGCCGGCAACAATACTAGGGCATGTCCTCAGCTGCTGTAAACCAGCATAGCTCCTTTGACTTGAGAGTCACCAGATGAGAATCTGACCCACTGGCCTCACAATTAGAGAAGCACCTGGACTAATTACCCTTCAAACTCACCCTATGGCAAGCACCGTCGGAAGCCTAGAGTCCTAACCTTTTGCACTTTATCTTGTGCTGAAGAGGGAAAGTGTTTTGATTTATTTAAACAGGGATTTTGAAAGGATCCTAAGGGAATTAGGCTCCAAAATCCCATTAAATTTAGGTCTTAAGGAAGTCAAGGACTTAAATACCTCTGAACTTGGATGCCCAACTTCCTCAGGATCCCTTCAAAAGCCCAGTCTTATTTTATTTATTTATTTATTTTTTTTACAGGAACTCCCTGTCATTCACCTGGCAGCTCATAAAATCCTCTGTCGAACTGAAGGAACTTCATGGGACCAGAATAGTATCCAAGGATATAAGCTCTCCGCAAAGATCCTGGAGCTGCCATTGTTGTTTCTGTCTTGGCAAGGCCACATGGGTCTTGTCCTTTCAGGCTGGCAGGTATTGCTTGATATTTTAAAATGCTGCTCATGATCCTTAAGACAGAGTTTCTCCATCACTAATCATTCCAGTGAACTTAAAACAAAAATAGCTATGGGATGGATCACATTATTGCCTTAGACTGCTGGCGTATTTAATGAGTAGTGACCTTATCATAGTGCAGTGGGGATTAACTTTGGAGAAAGTAAAATCTAACATTCCACGGAGTATATTAACTGAGTTAGGAAAGCTACTTAAAGTCATTTTGAACCGTGACAGGGAAATTGCTTGTTTGAAACAAGAAAATAAAACTGAAAATGGGAAAATAATGAAATATCTGGAGAGTTTAAGGGAAAGTGCATTATATACAAATGGAAAAATGGTATAGACAGAAAGAAAAAGCATTAGCTGTGCTGCTCAAAGAGGTATTGGAGCTAATTAGTCCACTGGCCTCTGGGCTGGGATCCAGGTGTGTGAATTAGAGTGGCACAAAGTTTTGAATTAGATTAGTACAAAGTTTGAAAGGCCTATGGGGTTAGACAAGGCTGGGTGACTATATTCCTTGGGCAGATACTCTGTTGCTTAAACAAGGCAAAATCTGAGAGCGATGTTTAAGCATAGTAGATCCTGATTTTAGCAACCAAGTGAAAGAGGAAAAGTGCACAAATCTGTTCTAAGTTTCAGCCAGTGTTACAACTGTTTTCCTGTTCTCAAGGGGGACGTTTAAAAAACAAAAATTCCTGTAATATGAACTCATGCATATGTACCACAGGCAACGCAATTTACTATAATATTGCAAATTCATGCTCTGAGACTTGAAAAATTATTACAAGAGAAAATGTACAGTATATAATAGCTTGCAGCAATCAAATATAGCATGTGAGTACCTCTACGGGAATATAAGATATACAGCAAATATGTTGTAGCCTTGAAATCTTACTTTACTGTATGGGTAGAAGAGACTACTCTACAACAAGTGAACATATTTGGATTTAGGGTACATGCCCACATGTGCTTTAACAGTTTTTCACATGTGACATTTTACAAATGCAGTTCTCATGATTCATAGGTGGGACAAACGTGTTTTACATATAAGCCAATGTTAACCAGTCAAAACACAAATTTCACATAAGATACCCTACACTGATAGATTAATACACATTACATAAACATCAGCTATAAAATGTGGCCCACATGTGGAACATGATCGAAATCCAGATGTTATTGCAGAAAACTGCCTCCTTTATTTTCAGAATCAAGATGTGGGAGGTAATATCTTTTATTGGGCTAACTTCTGTTGGTGAGAGAGACAAACTTTTGAGCTACACAGAGCTGTTCTTCAGGTCTGGGAAATGTACTTAGTATCACAGCTAAATACAAGGTGGGACAGATTGTTTAGCATAAATAGTTAACACATATTTCAAGGGATCGTTCAAGGTGTAGTGACCTGTTTAAAACTTCTCCAGTTATGGGAGGCATGGGAGAAGGTTAGTAGATTATAGGTTGTTGTAATAAGCCATAAATCTAGTGTTTCTGTTTAGTTCATGACTTTTAGTGTTTAGCAAAATTATTAATTTAGGCTTCCAGGTTCATCTTTTGAAGGTGTTATGCAGATTTCCTTTGAGGATGAGGACTGAGAGATTAGCTATATAGTAATCGCTTTGTGAAAAGTGTTCACCAACAGGTGATACGGTATTTTTGTCTTTTATCATTTTTCTATGTGAGGTCCCTCAAGAGTGTAGTGATTTTCTGGTTTCACTTACATTGTTATTGGGTTATAGTGCACTGGATGAGGTGAGGTACAGGTTGTGATACGTATGTATAGGATCTTGACAGATGTGTTGTGGATGGTGTTGATCATCGTAGCAGGGGAGCTATGTCTACTGTTTTTGCATCTGTTGTTCTGGCAGGGTCTGGTGCCACTTTGAGTTGGTGCCTCCTGGTCTGTAGGGGCTTGCTACTGATGAGCTTGCAGAGGTTGGGCAGCTGTTTGAAGCCCAGATGAGGGAATTCAGGAAAGATTTCTTTCAAGGTGTGGTCCCCATCAAGTATGGGTAGTAACTGGTTGATGATACCCTGAATGAGTTCCAACATGGGTGGTAGGTAACAGCTACAGGTGTGCAGTCAGATGGGATTTTATGTTTGTATTGAAGCAGGCTCTCTCAGGATATGTGGGTGGCCTGTTCCATGATGTAACCTACTTCTCTGGTGGAATGTCCTTCATTGGTGAAGGTGACTGTGAATGTGTTAAGGTGTATATCCTGGACTTTCTCCTCATGGCATATTCTGTGGTATCTGAGTTTCTAGCTGTAGATACCAGATTTCTTGGTGTGTTTGGGATGGTCACTAGATCTGTGAAGGCAGGTGTGGGGTTTCTTGTATAGAATTATCTGTAGAGTTGCATTGTTGAAGCTGATCATAGTGTCCAGGAAGTTGATGCTTGTGTGGGAGTGTTCCAGAGAGAATTTAATGGATGGGTGATGGTTGTTGAAGTTGTGGTGGAAATCTATAAAGGAGTTTAAGTCACCCGTCTAGAGGATGAAAACATCATCAGTGTATCTATGAGTAGACTCGTCCAATTAGCAGAAACTTCAAGCCACTAGCTAACTAGGAGAGAAAAAAGATGAAGGGCACTATTGGGAAGCCCCTGTCATGTGATGGGAGTTCGGTGATCTGTGTGATATGAGTTTGGTAGATCTCCATCCAAATGGCAGTGAAAAAGTGTCCACATAATAAAAGCCACCCACAGCATTGACATTTTGACCTCCCCTGCTGGCAATGTCCAAGGGCTGAGGGGACCTGAAGGCTGAATTATTTGATCATTCCTAAAGGCAGACCTTGCAAATCTGGAATGAGGCAACCTGATAAGAGTTTAAGTTGCACCTTTTGCCCTATTTTGATATTTTTGCTGCAAATTCCCCTGCTTTTGTAAATGGATGCTGCTCCCTTGATTTCAGTGAGCTTTTCCCTTTTACACTAGTGAAGAATTTGGTCTCAGGATTGTTAATCGTTTTACTTTCATAACCACACTGAAGAAATCATAAAGTAAAATAAAACACCAAAACACACAACCTGTATTAGGAATGTGACCCACCCAGGGTCTGAAAAGTGTACAGCTAGCAAACTTAAGTAGTGTTAAGTTATTGTTCACAACAATGTTACCAAGGAAATATTTTGGTGTGTGGGGGAGAAGGGAAACAGAATTGTTCTCTTTTATCAGATTTCCCAGTTTATCTTGGCTTAGCACTCCAAAAATGCCTTCCACTTCTACCCACAGCATGCGAAAGAGCCTTGCTACCCTGCAGGCCCATCTCTATTTGTGAGCAAGTACCACGCCATTCTGACAGATGGAGAGGAGAATTGGCAGAAAAGACACCATGTATGTGCATTAATTGTGGCAAAGGCACCATTCCCAGATGAGAATGGTAAAACATCTATCTGTGCTGAGCTTACCAGCCCATGGATAAGGGGATTTGTCATCCATAATCCTGTTCTGGTCTAGATTATTATTTTTAAAAAATTAGTTCTCTAGCCATGTAAGGTGAGTTTTTGGGCTGATTGAATCAGCTGCAATAGACTGTGAATATTAGCAGCGTATCTTTCCACTCTCCTTTGGCTTCATGTTGCCCTCTGTCCACCCCAAAGAACACCTTTAACTTTTCACTTCTGGCTCCCCACTGCATCTACTGTCTCACTCTCCTTTGTTAACATTCCTGGAAAATCATCAGAACAAGGCTATGTACTCAGCAACACAGTAGCATGAGCCACCTGAAAGTTTGATAGCACCACAGGAGCATTTCTCCAGGGTTCTAGATGATTTTTTCAACAGCATTGCAGGCACATTCTGCAATAAAGCTGTACTGAGTGTTAAACCAAGGTGCCCAACACAGTTGTACAAAACAAAAGGTCTGGATAGTTCAGAAAGCCTCGACTAAGCACCTAGACTTTAGGGAGCTCAAGTGAACTGTGGCTCTGTTGAAAATGTTGACTTTCATCCATTGCAACTATTATTATGTATTTGTATTCCATTGACATCTATAGACTTCAACCAGAAGGGAGCTCCTGGTGCTAGCTGCTATTCAGACATACAATAAAAGAGAGCCCCTGTCCCCAGTGAGTTTACAATCCCAAAGGCAACTGGAAAGTGGGGAATGGAGGAAGTGTAAGAAACAAATGAAAGGGGGAGATGAAGAGAGGACATTGTAAGACGAATATGAGCATTTTCTGCATAAATTATCTCTGTGTCCTATTCAAAGCTGTAACAAGCTAATCATTAGCAATACACTCAGTTCACAATCACTTGCCTCACCATTCATTTTAAATATAAACTAGCTAATGCTCACAGATGCTATACGCTGTTGCATACTTCTAAATGAGGTGCTAGGACATAAGGGAAAATAGGAATCTTTTGTGGTTGACTTTGCAAAATTTAGTTCAATTTAGCATGCACAAAAAAGTGCACAACAGTTCAGTTCGGTTCAATGCTGTTTAATCAGCATGCTGTAGATTGCTATTATTTTGGGAAGTTCTGGCTGCAGAAAATTCCATCCACATTCAGGATTAGGGGTGGGAAAGTCTGTTTCAGAGAACCAGTAAGAAGCCCATTTTTGCTGCCTTGGTGAACTTTATCCCAGTGTATTGGCACACATGTGGCCTTATATATCACTTAAGTCCCACTTGACATATGCTGAAGTAATTCTCAGGTCTTATGTGGGCACTTTGCCATGAGCTTAATTTTACCCTTTGAATGGAATTTTCAAAAGCTCTCTGCGTCAGCTTAAGTGCCTGACCATCAGGGTCCTTTCTGGCCTTGGAATCTATGAATACGAGCTCTGCTTCTGCTGAAATCATTGTTAACTCCCATTGGCTTCAGCAGGAGTTGAGCTAGGGCTAATGTTGAGCATTTTGAAAACTCTAAATTTAAAAGACATTTAAAGCTTGTAAACAAAATGTCTTGAACATGGAAGGATAATGCCATGGGAAGAGCCCTGAACCTATGCAGTGCATAGCTGTCTTCAGAAAGTTCCGGGATTTGCTCACATGGTTCTCCTTGTAGGATCAGGGACAAAATTTGTGGCTCAGCGCTTAGCTGATAATATGGGCCAGGCACTACAGTGAGGAGGGGCATATACTACCTGGAGAGATAGACAGGGCAGCATGCTGTTGGTATGAGACACCAGAATGTAATTTCAGGGAGTGTAAGGTTGATGGTAGGGTCAGCTCCAGGGTTTTTGTCGCCCCAAGCAGCGGGGGAAAAAAAAGCCGTGATCTCAATCAGTGGCAGCTCCACAGTGCTGCTTTCTTCTTTGGCGGCAATTTGGCGGCAGGTCCTTCCCTCCGAGAGGGACTGAGGGACCCGCTGCCGAATTGCCACCAAAGAGCCTAACTTGCCACCCCTTCCCCTTGGCCACCTCAAGCACATGCTTGCTGAGCTGGTGCCTGTAGCTGGCCCTGGCTGATGGGATGAATTTGTTGTAATAAAGGAGTCCTCAGACTGTCATGGCATCCCTGATAAATATAGGTCTCTTTTTCTAATAAAAGGTTATTGTAAAAAAAAAATCAAATAAAAATGTATTTGGGTTTAATATTTAAATGCAATTGGCAAGCGCTAATGGCTCTGAGATCACAAAATGGGAAAATGGCAAAAAGAGAGAAGCTAGTTCGAAGGATTTTATTTAATTTCATTTTAATTAGATCCTTTTTCTAACTGAGTTTCTAATTTTTCAATTAGCAATTAGCAGCTGCAACTCATTCTGAGCATCACGAGGTGCCAGAGACACTAATTACACCACAGGAGTAGAAGGCTGCAAATGAGAAATAAAATTATCCATGAATGTTATTAGAAGAAAGGAATGATTACATTCCGTAATAATATACTGATGTGAGACTAATTAGATTGAAGGTTTCGGGAGGAGGGGGGAGACTTAAAAATGGATTACATTTGGATGCCTGCAGGTCAAGATTTTGCCATAAATATTGCTTTAGTTTGTATTGCTTGAAAATACAAATAGATTGTGAGTGCTATCGTGTTATGTTGTTCCACAGAAAAGCTTAACATCGAGGAAGTGTCTAGTTGTGAAAGGAAGGGGCTAGATTCTATTCGTAATCACTGACTTGCTGTGTGTGACCATACTTAATCTGTGCCTCAGTTTCCCAATCTGTAAACCAGGTATAGTAATCATAGAATCATAAAAGATTAGGGTTGGAAGAGACCTCAGGAGTTAATCTAGTCCAACCCCTGCTCAAAGCAAGACTAACCCCAACTAAATTATCCCAGCCAGGGCTTTGTCAAACTGGTCCTTAAAAACCTCTAAGGAAGGAGATCCTACCATCTCCCTAGCTAACTCATTCCAGTGCTTCACTACCCTTCTAGTGAAATACTTTTTCCTAATATCCAACCTAGATCTCTCTCATTGCAACTTGAGACCATTGTTTCTTGCTCTGTCATCTGCCACCACTGAAAACAGCCGAGCTCTATCCTCTTTGGATCTCCCCTTCAGGTAGTTGAAGGCTGCTATCAAATCCCCCCTCACTCTTCTCTTCTGCAGATTAAATAACCCCAGTTCCCTCAGCCTCTCCTCATGAGGCATGTGCCCCAGCCCCCTAATCATTTTCATTACCCTCTGCTGGACTCTTTCCAATTTGTCGGCATCCTTTCTATAGTGAAGGGGCCCAAAACTGGATGCAATACTCCAGATGTGGCCTCACCAGTACCGAACAGAGGGGAATAATGACTTCCCTTGATCTACTGGCAATGCTCCTACTAATGTAGCCCAATGTGCCGTTAGCCTTCTTGGCAATAAGGGCAAACTGCTGACTCATATCCAGCTTCTCGTCCACTGTAATCCCCAGGTACTTTTCTGCAGAACTGTCGCTTAGCCAGTTGGTTCCCAGCCTGTAGCAGTACATGGGATTCTTCCTTCCTAAGTGCAGGACTCTGCACTTGTCCTCATTGAACCTCATCAGATTTCTTTTGGTCCAATCCGCCAATATGTCTAGGTCACTCTGGACCCTATCCCTCCCCTCAAGCATATCTACTTCTTCCCCCAGCTTAGTGTCATCTGTGAACTTGCTGAGGGTGTGATCCATCCCATCATCCAGATCAGTAAAGAAAATGTTGAACAAAACCAGTTCCAGGACAGACCCCTGGGGCACTCCACTTGATATCGGCTGCCTACTAGACATTGAGTCGTTGATCACTACCCATTGAGCCCGGCAATCTAGCCAGCTTTCTATCCACCTTATAGTCCACTCATCCAATCCATACTTCTTTAACTTGCTGGCAAGAATACTGTGGGAGACCGTATTAAAAGCTTTGTTAAAGTCAAGGTATAATCATACAACCCAATCCACCTTCCTTTGTAAAGTGCTCAACTTATTAAGATTTTCATGTTAATGATAGATATTAGCATCCAGAGGTGAGCAAGGCACTCAACATACAGATAAAAACCCACAAGATCTGCCCCAAGAAGTTTACAAACTAAAGCCAGTGCTGACAGCAGGCCCTCATCCTCCCTAGTTCTGTAAACACTCATGCCCATGAGTAATTCAAATAGAACTCCTCACACACACAATGTTATTAATGTGGGTGAGTATATGCAGGATCAGGGTCTAATTTCAGATATGCTGCAATGTGGGGGAGGGGAGTAACACACCAGTAGGGAGAAAATGAAGGGAAGAGAAAGAACAGGATAGTATATCAGTAATCTTTCACAGTTTCACAATCTTTCACTGAGGGCAGGCTAATGCCTGGTATTCTGGAAAAGAGAACTTTTTTTTGTTGGCTTGGTTTGGAGGGTAAATATGGTCTTAAAGGAAGGCAGGCTAATATAATGAAGTTTATGGGGTTCCATCTGGGGCTAGCCTTTCCCTGTAGGAATACAATAGCAGGATAAGGGCCCAAGTGAGAACACCTGAGAAGCCCTTTGGTAGCAAGTAGGGAACATGTTCAGCCCATGTGTTTCCGTTCTTGAAATGCATTGATTTCTCTTTGCGAATCAATAGCCTATTCCATTTCGTTTAGTGACAGCAGCAGCCTCTCCCCTACTCCAACACACGCAACCTGCATTTCAGAATCACTTCAAGGGGCCCCCGGTAATAAATGACAATGTCCAAATATTGCTCTCAATAAAATTTATGGGCTCCTATTCATCCCACTCCCCTATTTGTCTTTATATATCTCACAGCGTTTGCCACTAATTATATTCCTCTTTATAATCTGTGCTCCCCAGTTAAGGGAGGTAATTGATAGCTCCTGAAAAATCATTAATTCTAGAAAGGTTCAGAAGGGTTTTGTCATGCTGTTTCCCCCCCATGTTACTAATTTTTTCCTATACTCGGAGTTCTAGAATTATTAAGATGCTCCACAGTTTAGAGAAAAACCATTAATAGTGCAAAAAGAGAAGGGAAAAAAGAAAAGTGAATTAAAACAAAACCTATCTCCCCCTTCTTCTTACTAGGTGACCAAAGCTGTAGTGAGCACTAATGAGAACTAGTCCATTATACTATATACTAATCCTTTTGTCTTCCATTTGTATTCTCACTGCTAACTTGTTTTGATGACTCCCTGCCAGGGTGTAAGATTAGCAGGGGGAAGAAAAAACAAAAACATTCTTCATTTAAAATTCAGCTGTTGTGGCATATGGTCCTCTTGAGCAGGAAACTGTTTTTGCAAGTAGCTCTGCTTTGTTGTTGTTGTGACACAAGAGTGGTCTGGGGTTGTGGCTTACAGGGGATAAGCTTCCTAAATAAAACCTGCTTTTGCAGGAGGAAAGGCAGGCAGCAAAAGAGCTATATTGGCAACTGTAGAGATTCTATATGGTGACTACTCAGCATTTTGAAGTCTATGGACAATTTGGGGGAAGCTTGGGCTGGAAAAGTGAAATAGAATATTTCGTTATAGGCCTAACTCTCTACATTAATAATATAATCTGCAGAACTTTTCTCTACTCCCTGACCCTGCCACCTGTATAGCATCATGAGCTACACAGCCCTTGCTGCAGGATCTTAAATTCCAAAGCATTTTGTCACATCAGAAATCAATCTTGTCTCCATCTCTTTGTCTCTCCTGCAGTTGTTACTGCTGTAAAGCTATAAAGCACTAAGGACATCAAGCTCAGATTACTGGCAAGGATGTGAAAATATGACTGATCTGCAATCTTTCCCATATTACTAATCACACTGATCTCCAGAATTCTGCTTTGTATTTGAAATTCAGTTCTACTCTGAAAAGCAATTCAATACAAATGATGTTGAGAGGCTCTATGTTATGGTCAATCTCAGTGACTTTCATCACAATGTGCTCAGTTTACAAATACAAAGATATTTGTAGGTCCCTCAGCCCATGAAGCTAGCCCTGAGGCTCAACCTAGAATCTTCCTCTCCCTTGCATCCTCACCAGTAAATAAAGGTTCTGGAGGTCAAATTATGCTCTGTGACACCTATGGTGCCTCAGTGCTCTGTGGAGGTGTGCACAGGTGTAATTAATTGGCCTCGCATGTGGAACGTGGTTCACAATTCTGTCTGATGTTGGGACTAGAGTCTATCTCCTGCTCCCAGAGTTAGTGCTGCATCTGCAGGGCTAGGGGGAGTAAAAAGTACTAAAAACACAAGGTCTGATATCCTGAAGTGTCTACTGTTCCCACTGACTTCATTTATTGCTAAGGAAGACAAATTTTCAAAAGCTCCTATTGTGATTTAAGTCCCATTGAAAGCCAATTAGTCATTCAGGTGCTTTTGAAAATACTACCCATGCTAAGGACTTCTCAAAATCAGACCATAAGAGCCTGATCCTAAAAGACAGCAAACACCTGCAACTCTTATTGAAGCTGAGTAGCTCCCAGGATTAGGCCCTTATTTTTGTTAGCAAATTAAGACGATGGGACTCTGAGCACACATAAGAAGCAAATCTGCTGAGTAAGAAAGTGCCATTTTCCATAGCTGTTTTTTCAGAGCAGAACTGTGCTTTAATCTCCTACAGCATTAATTAATACAGCCTGTGAAAGTTGTCTAATTTAAGTGCACTTTCTGATCCTTCAGGATGAGAGAAAAACAAAATTTCATTATTAATAAATGCACACAATGCTGCAATACCTTATATGGTGTGAGCAATACAAATGGGAGAATCATATGTACAGGATGTATGCCATTCATAGAGTAATCAACATTCTTGAACAACGTTCAATAAAGCAGGTACTTTCTTTCCTTTTTTAGCTTTTATTCCTTCTCTGGGGTTAAAATGATCATCTGCTTCAGGTTCTCCTTACTCATAGGCAACAGAATCTTTTGCCCACCTGTCTTTCCATTTTACAGTTTGTATGGTATTGTGGGTATTGGAGAAACAGCTGGGTTCCTAGTAATTAGTTACTAGCTTGCAAGTACCATATGATCCTAGAGAGGGGTGCACCTTGAGTCATCAGTTTCCCAGAACCCTACTCTCAAACCAGAGTTATTGGTGAGGATCTGAAATCATTCCTGAGTCCCTAGACTTTTAAATGCCCTCCACAACCAGGCTCCTTTAGCTTTTTGTCAAACTTTGGATTTCATTCCCTAACTCACAAACCTTCAGCTGGCAGCTTTTCCTTTCCAGCAGGGATTGTACCATCACCTATATAATTAAAGAACTTTGGAGAATTTTATTGAGGCCCGTGAAGAAGAAAGGCTGTGGAGTTAGTTCTAATTAAGGTATTTTATGGCCCCCATCCCGTCAAAGGCTTTTCATAGCTAGATAGCCATCCAAGTTTTATTCACTATCTATCAAAGCATCTCCTTTGTATTGGTACCTAATATCATAGTATCTGAGCACCTGACATGCTAAATTTTCCAAGGGCTCTCAATCTAACACTTCCCCCCAGCATAAAAAGCTAAAATTTCTTTCCTTTTTAAAATAAAAATAATTCCTCGGTTACTCTTTTAGACCACGTTCATGCAGTCACTTTCCTGCATCAGCTTTCTGTTTCTACCAAAGTATTAAAAGGAAGGAGGAAATTAAAAATCCTGAGCACAAACGCAGAGACATCACAAGCCATGAAATCAGACCAAGCATTTGTCCACTTGCTTTGCTCTTGCTTCTGGCAGGATTAGTTTGATTTTTTTTTTCCCCTTGCTGAACTGACATTATTCCTCATAAGGATATATCTGAAACATTATCACAGGCCTTTCAATCTTTTTGATGAAGTTGCTTTGAGAAAAAAAGACTAAGTTAATGTACAATCCTCCCCTCCCATGTATAAAACTTGGAGCTGCCGTAATAAATCCATGTGCCAGCTCTCTCTCCATAATCTCCCTGTCCAGAAATAAACTGAATCCAAGCCAGCAAGCTACTGCTGCTATCTGATCAGCTGTTTGAAAACGTGGATGACTCGATCCCTTTAAAATTTTGTATCTTGTATTTCTTGGTGATGAAAAGGCCAGGTTTTCCAGCAATAATGGTCACTCCTTTAGTGTCTCCAGCACATCCTCTTAGAATAGTTTCACTCACACAAGTAGCTAAGTAGAGTCTAGATGTGTAAGAGATGTGATTTGCTGTAATGGTTCACACTTTGGCCACTTATATAGTATCTTGCTATAAGTGTTCAACATCTGATACTCTTGAGCCCCTCTCCTCAACTCATGCCTTGCATCTAGCCCATTGTGCCATGTTGCACACAAAAAAGGACTGCTTCCTGACCCCCGCAGATGACTAGTTCTGCAGCACAGTTGAATTCCTGTCATTTTAGCATGTATAATGCCAAATGTTATTAATGGCTATTGCTGAGAGTTTCAAAAGAGCCTAAAGAACTTAGGCACACAACTCACACTGGGTTTCATTGGGAACCAGAAACTTTTTAAAAATTATTCAGTGAACTGAAAACATTGACAAATATTAGTTTGGGATTGAACAAAATGTTTTGTTTGACCTGACACAAAACATTTTGTTTAGTTTGGGAGTCTTTAAATCATTATATGCCTATAAGATTGCAGTAAAATCTGAAACAAAAAGGAACTTCAAATCGAAAAATTGAGACATTTCATTCAAAAAATATCAAAACAAAATATTTCATTAAAAAAATTAACTGAAACATTTTCATGATTTTGACCTGAATTTGTGAATTGTTTTGGTCAACCCAAATCAGCACCTTTTGGTGAAAAAGTTTTGAATTAAAAATTTTGCTCAGCACTATGTGATGCTCATTTACACTAAAGCCCCTTTACACCATGCTGGCAGCATAAGGAGACCTGAAAATGGGTGTAAAATGTAATTCACACTTGCCTTATACCCCCTTTGCACTGTGAGAGTGGTATAAAAGTGTCAGAGAGAATCTGGCCAATTTTCTCACAGGGAGTTACAAGGTTTAACTTTATGCAACATTAGGGCAAAACAATTAAAAAAAATCACCAGTTCAAATGAGATTCAAACAGCGTCCCAGTCTCCTGGAGGCTGCAGCAGTCAAACATAAAAGATGTGCAAATTAACAGATCTTTTCTCTGTGTAACATTATGCAAAAACATATTTTCCCCCTCAAAACTATGAATTCAAGTAGAGTCTAATTAGGCAAAAATTTTGATGTTCAGATATCAAGTAAATATTCTAGAAGAGCTGATTTCCCCACTTTTCCTCTATTTTTATGAAAATGGCAGAAGCCTGGCAGCTTTCCAATTATCTCCCAAGCTAGTCTCCATCCACAAACCCTAGATGCATATCTGTTTTCTCTACTGAAAAGCTTGCAAAGACATGTGCGTTTCAGACAAATATTTCTCCCACTCATTTGACACTGAACAAGCAGGAAAAATATGGCCTATCACAAGAAATATCAGTATAATATTCCAATTTTCCACCATTTGACAGCAATCAAGTAGAGACTAATGGCTTTCCTCTGTGACTAAATCATTTAGAGACCAAGGTATTCTGTCTCATTCTCATTAGAAAAAAAAATTCCAATAATCTCATTATCCTAGTGTGAATAACAGTAAAAATGCACCAAGACTAATGGTTCCTTCAGCACTCCTGTTCACTGAGATCAGTCGGGCAGTGTTTTATGGATTCTGCTTAAGTAATGGGGTCTGCCTTGTGCCACAATATATCCGGCTCGGTTCCCCTCCCCTCTGCAGTACAATCTAAATGCAACTGCCTTGTTTCAAGCCAGGTTTACACTTGCTTTGAACGCTGAGGACTTTTATGTACTATTTTTTAACTAACTTCATTAGAAAAAGAATGTGTCACGGAATGTTAAGCTTTATGGAAATTCTTCTAGAGAATAACATAATTTCACGGTGCATTACTCTAGAATGACCTGGTACTTGAACAATTAATTTTTAAGGTGTAGCCATGCCTAATCTTTGCTGTGTTTAGCCTTCTCTTAAAACAGCAACAATATCAGGACTCCTTCTCTCCACACACACCTTTTTTCTTTTTTTCATTTTTGCCCCAAGGGAATAGTTTAAAATAGGCTCACAGTGTGTGTTGCATTTTTCCCATTTCTTGTGCAAAATATTCTGTCCGAAAATGCAGTGTGGAAGGGAAACCAAAACCCTCCGGGGCCACCTTCATTATTTCCAGATCCTGAGTCTATTTCCATTTCTCGGCCTACCTTATGTCCAGCTGAAAGTTTTCCAGAATCTCCCAGAAGGCTTAGGGACAATGCAGTCTAATGCCAGACTCTGTTAACACCAGACCAAGGGCCTGTGTCTATGAACATTGACAGCTTGGTACAGTACATTCTACCCTGAGTAATTCCACCAAGTGGGACTACTATGGGGGAATAAATGCTATGCCAGCTAAGAAGTTTTAGGGCCAGATGTTCAGTTAGTGTTACTCAGTGTAGCTCCATTAAAATCAATGGAGTTATGCCAATTTACACCCTCTGAGGCTCTGGCTCTTACATGTCAGGCTTCGAAAGACAAAGTCTGTGGCCTTGATTCTTTCTTTTCTTAGCTTTTCAATGTATGTTAAGAGTAACTCAGCTGAAGTAAATGGAGTTATGCTTGTGTAAAACTACTGTGTGATCAGACTATGGCTCTGTGTATTTGTTCCTCTCCGTAAATGAACACTTATACACAGAAACGAAATGATAATACTGTTGATATGAACATTTCTACATCCCCTGGGATTAAATATTAGTTACACTGAAAGCCGAATTTGGCCCAGACGCCCTACAGGAGATGATCTTTTTTGCAATGTGTTCCTATTCATCTGTTGTAACACCGTATAGTTAACTATGTAGTGGTGCCCCAATGTAATGTGCTTCATGTTTTAGGCTTGTTTGAATTCTGTTCTCTTGCTAACTATCCACTCACTAATTTTAGTGGAAAACTGCCATCTAGCCAGGGTGTTTGCAGAGATGCCATCTGTAGTGCGATGCATGCAAACTCAAGTTCCATCTGAGTCATTTGCCACTTCCGGCTGGTTTTTTGTAATCCAGACATGTGTTGACTGTACAAAATGGGCATGTCTGAAATTTCTATGGGACCATACAAAACAAGGATCAGCAGGTCATTAGAGTTTGTCTCTTCTAACCCATATGCGCTCATGGTAATATTAATCAGAGAGGCTGAGAAATAAGTACCTTTAATGTTAGATATTATTTCACTCTGCTACACTAATCTAATGGATTAACTTTATCATCTGTATATTAAACTTGGGTATCATGGTGGCTGGGTTTTTGGGTTTTTTTGAGGGGGATGGGAAGGCGGAGAGCGAGGGCAATATCAGGCATTCCTTGCAGTTCCCCTAGTCAGTAAGTGAACTTTGGTATGCATTTCAAATATCTGCAATCACTAATAAAAACATAAAGATTAGTAGATACAAGATTTACAAGACAAAAGGACTAGATC
The DNA here is from genome assembly GCF_025201925.1 of Gopherus flavomarginatus. Lineage (NCBI taxonomy): Eukaryota > Metazoa > Chordata > Testudines > Testudinidae > Gopherus > Gopherus flavomarginatus. The sequence continues at coordinate 11,845,769 of NC_066621.1, read as the reverse complement.
CTCAGCAGTTATTCCATTGACTAAATTAGTGTGATTCCATTGACTAAGTCAGTAGAGTTACACTGATTTACAACATTTTAAGATTGGATCCATTCAAGTCTGTAAGCGCTATGTTGATTTACAACAGCTGAAGACAGGCTCCACTGAATTAAACGGCGCTATACCAATTTACATCAGCCGAGGATTTGGCCCATTGTTGGTACTATCACTTGGAAACTTGCATCAACTAACAGGCTTTAGGGAGTCTTATGTTATATTATAATGTTTTCATTCTTTATTTCTGATTTTTTTTGTCCTTTTCACAGACAGAATGGTGCAGAACTGATCATGGGAAGCATTAACTTGGATTTATTTATGGTCTGGAAATCCTGCCTCAAATCAGACTCTCAGAGAAGACGCATATACATACAATGAGAGAATCAGTGCAAACTGCTGGGACCCGAATTATCTTATGAGATAGGGAGAAAATGTCTCAGGGATTGACAATGGGATACAGGATGTTTCTTCTTCAAATGATTTGAATCCAGCCCAAAAGAGACAAAGATCAAGGGTCAGAGACAACAGATTAAAGGCCAGGTGTGCTCCTGGATAAAGTATCAGCTCATAGTTATTCTACAACTTATGTGAAATGATTTTGGGGGCTCAGTCAAGTTCTTAGTGGACAATTGTCTACCAAAAAGGCACCATGACAGCTAGACCCCTGAGTGACAGATGCAACAAGAATCAAACAGACAAGGAAACAACTCCTCGTTTCATCATCCGGTAAAAAAGTTCAGCAATAGCACTGGAGAAGGGTAAGGAGTCAGGATCCTGCATTGTCAGTGCCTGTGCTCTACCTGCTGCTCTGGGAGCCCACTGTCATTTTGAACTAGTTCACTTTTCAGTAGGGATGGGCCCAAACAGTAGAGCTGGGATCTAGATGTGGATCCCAAACATTCCTAAAGCCTGGCCTAGATGTTTGGCTCCATGGTTTCGGTTCAGTCCATTGTAGAGAGAAGGGCCAGGTGGGGATTTTTGACTTGGGTTCAGATCTGAACTTCTCCAAAGGTGGGGCTATCACTTCTTTCAAAAAGGAAACTAGAACTATACAATGGGGAGTCTTGTGGCACCTTAAAGACTAACAAATTGATTAGAGCATAAGCTTTCGTGGGCTATGACCCACTTCTTGTCCCCTCCCTCTCCTGCTTTCTTTTTGAGTTGACACCAATCTCATGCCATATTTGAACGATACACTTAACTTTTTCAACCACTACTCACCCCCTCAGCCTTCCCCGGAGGCAGCGCTTGCCATCTCTGCATTGCTCATGTCTGGCTTGTGCCAGAAATACAAGCACTAAGATGCCACAAGAAACAAAATTTCCAGCCCAATGTCACAGGCCCAAGGGTTCTGGATAAGCATGATAGGGGCTTAATTCTTTTCTCACACAGGTTTTACACCAATTCAAGTGAAGTCATTCCAGATTTACACCTCTGACAACCCAGAAGCAGGACTGAATGCTTGTAAATGTTTATTTGCGAAGAACTACTCTGAGTCACGTAAGCATCACTGGGACATGAGGATTTACAAAGGCCAGGATTCATTGGGAAGAAGGTGGTGTTCTTTGGCCACATAGAAGCTGCAGTGGAAAGGGAGTTCTGTGTCTTGGAGCATTCGAGAGTATCACTGTCACCATAAACACACTTTTAGTGATAGTGACCATCAGGCAGAGGAAATTAGAGTGTCTGAGTGCCTGATACAGAGCTGCCAAGTTCCAGAAGGCTGGGGCCCAGGCAGCTTCCCCGTCACTTGGAAGTCATTCTCTGAGCTGTAAAATGATGTATTTTTTGGCAGTGGTTTTCAGAGCCATTCCTTTGTGAAGCTTATGGAGACTGGTTAATGTGTTAAACAGAGGCTTCACAGCCTGTCGCAGCCCTAAAGCCTATGCTCTAACATGGCGTCTGTTTGGCCAATTGTCGGTCAAAAGGTCACATTGGTACCGTGTGCAACACCGTAGTGCGGTGTGCTACATTATAGTGCTCTGTGCATTTTCCTGGTCTTTTCCCTGGTCACCTAAGGGTCAGGCTAGTGCCGTGTGCAAAATACCAGCGTGCCGTATGCATAGGGCTAGTGTGCCATGTGCAGATCCTGTTTACGTGAAGGGCACCAGCTCGGAACCTGGAAGGCGAAGGAGCTAGGGACCAATTAGACGCCTACAGACAACCTGCCAACCTGAAACATATTCTCACCAGTAACTGCACACCGCAGCATAGTAACTCTAGCTCAGGAACCAATCCATGCAACAAACCTCGATGCCAACTCTGCCCACATATCTACACCAGCGACACCATCACAGGACCTAACCAGATCAGCCACACCATCACCAGTTCATTCACCTGCACGTCCACCAATGTAATATACACCATCATATGCCAGCAATGCCCCTTTGCTATGTACATCGGCCAAACTGGACAGTCTCTACGGAAAAGGATAAATGGACACAAATCAGATATTAGGAATGGCAATATACAGAAACCTGTAGGAGAACACTTCAACCTCCCTGGCCACACTATAGCAGACCTTAAGGTGGCCATCCTGCAGCAAAAAAACTTCAGGACCAGACTTCAAAGAGAAACTGCTGAGCTTCAGTTCATCTGCAAATTTGACACCATCAGCTCAGGATTAAACAAAGACTGTGAATGGCTTGCCAACTACAAAACCAGTTTCTTCTCCCTTGGTTTTCACACCTCAACTGCTAGAACAGGGCCTCAACCTCCCTGATTGAACTAAGCTCGTTATCTCTAGCTTGCTTGCATATATATACCTGCCCCTGGAAATTTCCACTACATGCATCTGACGAAGTGGGTATTCACCCACGAAAGCTCATGCTCCAAAACGTCTGTTAGTCTATAAGGTGCCACAGGATTCTTTGCTGCTTTGACACGAGTATGAGAGCCTTCGAATAAAACTATGTCTCATGCCAAAATCTGCAAGAGTATCCACGGGTTAGCTGAAAGGCCTGATCACCCTTTCAGCCATAGTCTCCTCCGGATTTAGCCGGCTCGGGTTATGTCAATTCGCTTTCTTTTTTGGATTATTTTCCCGCCAATTCGTCATGCCCTTGGTGTCTGTACTGCTGGTCAGCTGCACCTGGAGTGTGCTGTAAATACTTTGTTTTGTTTAGCCTCTTTCCTTTTTCCCTCCCTCACTTGATACCAAGCTGTGTATATAGTATATGAGAGTTGAATTGTTGTATTGATTGCTATTGTAGTTAATTGTTGTATTTTACAATATTCGGTTAATGTGCACACAGTTTACTTAGTTTTGTGTATCTGTTCTGGATTTTAGTAAGCATTTAATTATAGACTGCTTGGTTTCTTGTTGTTGGATGTAAATAGACTGTTTCAAGTTGTGTGTATATTCTTGTTCTGATGGTATTGTTAGTTGGTAAAAGCGCTCCTCCCCAGCCCAAGCTGCAACTCATTCCCCATTAATAAACAACCACTTGGTTTTGAATTACAATCTGTTTTCGTTTTGATTTTCCTCTCTCAATCAAATCCTTACTCGAACCTGCATTGGTCTCAGACACAGCCATGCATGTACAAGGCTGGAGGTGGATTTGAATTTTCGGAGGGCAATTCCTATTGTTAGCTTTTGTGGGGACTTCCTGTGCTGGAAAAGTTGCTGTTGCTGAGTCCAATCTGAAATGCAGTGAGTAACGCAGTGCACACAAAAAAGAAAATGGATGGTAAATTCCCAGCCAGAGAAAGAAAGACATGTCAGGAAATCCACAGTCAAGAGAACTCCTCCCTAATAAAATGCAGATGTGCTTAGGCTTTGAAATCCATATGATATGTCAGTCCAAATGATATGCCATTGTTCTCAGGCTAGTCCACTACCTGCTGTGCAAAGTATTCTCAGAGTGAGGGCTTGTCTACATGAACATTTAGTGTTAACTGGGGTGTGTACATCTACCCCACACGCACGCCAGCCTGCTGAGCACTAAGTGGTCATGTGGACTCTGTTGCTGCACACTAAAAGTTCCCTAGTGTGCTTTGATCTACTCCCATTTCAATGTAGGGTAGATCAAAGCACACTAGGAAGCTATTTGTACACAGCAGCAGGGTTCACACGGACACTTAGTGTATGGCAGGCTAGCCAGGGGTAGATGCCACAAACAAAGTGTTTTTAGAAATGCCCAATGCCTCTTGTAGAACTGGTGGAGAATTTTCAGTCCAAATGATTTTTCGATGTAAACAATTCTGTAACTTTGACTTAAATTTGTGAAAGGTTTCGGTTGACATGAACCTGCATTTTTTAGTGGAAAAAAAAAGTTGGCTACAACATTTTGCCCAGCTCTGGCAGTAGGCAATATGGGTGTGAGGTTTTGTTAATTTCCAAACTTTGGTGGTGGTGACAGCAGGGAGGTTTACCTGATCCAGACTCTTGGCCTGAGTTGAACATAGATCCCTCCCACTTAACTTTTAGAGTGCTGAACACTTATAACTCCCACTGCTGGCCACTTGTACAGAACAAACTGAGTGAAATGAGTCCACACTGCAGCTCCATTGATTCCCATGGATGGATTTGGCATACTTCATTTTGCTTAATTGGACAGGTGTTTAGGATCAATACAGTCCTTCCAATGAAATCATAAATGCCCATGAGGCACCATTAAAATCTCAGTGGATATAAAGGTGACAGTGATGACAACAACATTATCGAGTGATCACGGACCCAATAGACCTTAATGGCTCCATTTGAGAACTTATGGCCGACTGTGTCAATATGTCCTTGGAGACCTCTGTTCTGTAAGTATTTGACATTTTATGCTGTACTATTTCCTTTAGAACCATTATGAGCTTCTGTGCCAATTAATACTTGATTAGGGACTCCTGGGCTAGAGAGAGGTAGCACTCCAGTGAAGTTGTTGCTCATAATATCATTAGCTAAAGCCCTGCAGTGACTCATGCAGGCACATCTGATTCCTGTTGCATTGAGGTTTATGTCCTTGCATCCCGGCTTAATTCTAACTTGGGCAATGAGATTATTTCTACCCAAATACCTCTACGCTTTTAATTTGAGACGAACTTCATATCCATTTCCTGCCCACAACCGTTGAATAGTATTGCTGTGCACTGTTCAATAGATCCTGTGTTCTACCCTGAAGATGGCTATGTTTCACTGGTGGTGAAAATGAATCCTGTATGTATTGTTAACTTTGCATTGTTCCTGGGGATCCTTTGGGATGCAAGTGATTGTATATAAGATCATAATAATTGTTGAGTTAAAACAATCATTTTCTGTTGTATTCTGGGGTATGAACTTGGGCTTCAGAGGTAAAAGACTCTATTAGTCCCTTGTCCTAAGCAATTACATGCTTCAGTTCTTGCACACACACATAATTCTGCCATCAGCAGGAGTCATGCATGTGTATGTAGAGACCAACACTGTGGCTGGCACTAACTAGAACCACAGGTGGCATTTTCACCAGCGGCCAAGGAATGAATGGACTAATAAAGGCTGAATTCTATCATCACAACAGAACAGCTCTCAGACATATTGATAGAGACAGCATGTGAGGAACTTGCATTTCCACTTTCAATTTTGTACCTGCTGCGTGGATATATTGATTCTCATTCTGAATTTATTTACACCAGCGTAAATCCAGAGGAACTTCACCGAATTTGCCAGTGTAACAGATCAGAATATGATCCATTGGACTTCAGTGTCCCAGGCCGTCAAACTGGTTTCTTTCACCAGCATGAAATTAACTTCACAAAAGGGTCATAAAAAGAAGTTATCAGGTTCAGTTTGTTTTTTCCTCCCACAACATTTTTAAAATGCAAATGCAGAGGATAAGACCAATATCTTTTCCATACATTTATTTTATCTGCAATAATGACTCTTTTGCCCCAGACATTTTTGCGCATTAGGATGATTGATTCTTATAGCTGAGTGAAATTCTGGGACCTGTGTTATGCGGGATGGCAGACTAGTCTTCAAACTCTAGGAATCTATGACATTGTTAAGTATCAGAGGGGTAGCCATGTTAGTCTGGATCTGTAAAAGCAGCAAAGAATCCTGTGGCACCTTATAGACTAACAGACGTTTTGGAGCATGAGCTTTCATAGGTGAATACCTACTTCGTCAGATGCATGTAGTGGAAATTTCCAGGGGCAGGTATATATATGCAAGCAAGCTAGAGATAACGAGGTTAGTTCAATCAGGGAGGATAAGGCCCTGTTCTAGCAGTTGAGGTGTGAAAACCAAGGGAGAAGAAACTGGTTCTGTAGTTGGCAAGCCATTCACAGTCTTTGTTTAATCCTGAGCTGATGGTGTCAAATTTGCAGATGAACTGAAGCTCAGCAGTTTCTCTTTGAAGTCTGGTCCTGAAGTTTTTTTGCTGCAGGACGGCCACCTTAAGGTCTGCTATAGTGTGGCCAGGGAGGTTGAAGTGTTCTCCTACAGGTTTCTGTATATTGCCATTCCTAATATCTGATTTGTGTCCGTTTATCCTTTTCCAAAGAGACTGTCCAGTTTGGCTGATGTACATAGCAGAGGGGCATTGCTGGCATATGATGGCGTATATTACATTGGTGGACGTGCAGGTGAATGAACCGGTGATGGTGTGGCTGATCTGGTTAGGTCCTGTGATGGTGTCGCTGGTGTAGATAAGTGGGCAGAGTTGGCATCGAGGTTTGTTGCATGGATTGCTTCCTGAGCTAGAGTTACTATGCTGCGGTGTGCAGTTACTGGTGAGAATATGTTTCAGGTTGGCAGGTTGTCTGTGGGCGAGGACTGGCCTGCCACAAAAGGCCTGTGAAAGTGTGGGATCGTTGTCCAGGATGGGTTGTAGATCCCTGATGATGCGTTGGAGGGGTTTTAGCTGGGGACTGTATGTGATGGCCAGTGGAGTCCTGTTGGTTTATTTCTTGGGTTTGTTTTGCAGTAGGAGGCTTCTGGGTACACGTCTGGCTCTGTTGATCTGTTTCCTTATGACATTGTTGGGAGTAGAACTGAAGAGGCTTTCATCCTGCAAATGGGATGAGAATGGCTGAGCCAAAAAGAGATGGATGGATGTCTTTTTCTAGTTCTGCATATATATTATTCAGTCTTCAGACTTACTGTAGGTTGCCTCTTTACTATCACCAAACCCACTAGCAGTTCTCCCACTTCCATCTTCTTTGGCCTCTCTATTTTCCTTTGTATTGGACTATTTGGCTCTAACAATAGTATATTTTCTCTGAGAAAAATGAACAAAAAATGTACTCTGATTATTGAGCAGTTCCAAGTCATTTATGCTGTGTCTTTCTTACAGTAGCTAAATAGCCTCCCTCCACCCCCGGCCCCCATTCTTACAATAACTGAAACATTCAAACAATCATTGTCCTACAATGGAGTTGATCTTAGAGCAATTGTGCTTTGTACCACTCCATCCCTTCTGGGAAAAGTATCTTTTAAAAAAATAATAATCACTTCTCCAGCAGTTTATTACCAGCCTGAAGCCATTTTCACACCTCAGAAGCGAGGGCTTAATGAACAGAGAAATTAGAGTAAAATTTGCTAGCATTTCCTTAAATGGCTAAGTATTTTGGCAGATAGGCCGAGAATATTCCTTCCACAGGGGAGCTTGACTGCATTCAGCTTATTCTCCAAATAAACTTTCTGCAATGAATCTGTTCAGCTTCTGTCCACAATGAAGAAGATTTATAAAAAGCAATGTAATAAACGTGGGAGTGAGTGAAGGCGACTATTTATATGAGTATGTGCATGCCAAAGGACATGAGTGTATGTATGAGTGAGTGAACAAAGAGCTCTGTGGATATACCTACACTGCAATCAGAGGTCTGACTGCAGCCTGTGTAGACATAACTAAACTAGTTTTAATGTAGCTAGCTCGAATGACAACAGCAGAGAAGCCGCAACAGCACGGCTTAGCTGCTCGAGTCCTGGGCAGGGTTGTACAGTCCGTGCTTCCACAGCTTCACAGCTATTGTTATTGAAGCTAGCTAGATCACAGCTAGCTCTGATATGTCTACATGCGCTGCAGTCACACTTCCGATGGCAGTGTAGACAGAGCCTGTGTGTGGTGTGTGATTGTAACCCACTGGTCAGTGTATATGTTTCCCTTTCTGTGCCCAATTCGCAGAGCAGAGAAGGCTGTTACAGCTCATAAGTACCAAGCCTAGCTCATTAGCTCAACCTGTAGGGGGTAGACTTTTAGCTTTGGAAGTTCCTAGCCCAGTTGTGTTGTCAGCCAAGAAGGCAGCTATCACATGATCAAAAGATTGTGTGTGTGCAATAGAGGGTGAATGAGTAAGTTGACGCTGTAGGCCAGATCCTCAACTGGTGCAAATCAGCATGGTTCTAGTCATTCAGTGGTACTCTGCTGATTGACATCAGCTGTGGATCTGGCCCATTGTCCAGAGCATTAGAGTATCTTTTTCCTTTAAAGCACCCAGACTCTCCTGGGAGCTAAGGGCACTGGAGGAAAACACATGCAATATATATTTCTGCCATTACTAAGCTATTAATGTGTGTATGTGCATCGATATAAAAGCTTAGTAATGGCAGAAACAGTTGCTCTAGGAAGGGATAAAATCTATTTGTTATTTTCAGGCCATTTTAACCATGGAATCCCATTGGTAGCTAGGGCATTTTCACTATTTACCACCTTCTGCTCTTGCTATTTATAGAAATCTCATAGTGTTGTGCCTGAAGTTGGTGTTATGCATAATGATTAGCCAGCAGCCAGGTTTATTTTGAAGTGAGCTTGAGGTCACACCATTACTTTATGTCTGAGAAATGACTTTTTGTTGCCTTTGAAAAACAGATGAGAATTAAACTGCAGTTTATTGTCTCATATAGAAATAGTGGACAAATTATCCCACTACATCGTATTGGTTAGAATTGTTAGTTAAAAGTGACAGCCAAGGCTATAATTTACATGGAGACTAGAACTTGACTAGAGGTCCGTAGCATTAAATTTTATATTGTAAACCTTTTGTATTTCTAACTCATTTTGTGCTGGGAATCATTTAACCATAGACTTAACTGCTAATACAGTTCCATCAAATGCAAAGTATAAATCAGAATTACTGGATCATTCAAACTCTCTCTGAGTAGTTGTTTATATGCTATTTTTCTTCTGCTTTTGTATGCTTGCAAGAGATGCCATTAAATTATGATATATTGTACACATCTTGCTGCCATCTTGGCAGGCTCTGTTGCAAATAAAACATAGTGCTTAATCAATTATGGCCTTAGCTATACAAAGGATAAACAATGGTAATTATACAAGAAGCAAGGAAAGGACAGGTACAGTCAGAAAGAAGTTGCATATAAATAGCTCTTCTTTTATTCATCAGATCCTGGTGTACACTGGGAACAAAATGTTCTATTATATTAAAAAAAAAGAAAAACTGAGTTGAGAAATTCCTTCGTTTCCATCTCAGACATCCTCAGCCTACGGTCAGTGCAAGCTGAGGCTGGCATTGTGCTGAAGAGGAAGTTTATCTAGTGATTAGGGACAGGGCTAGGAATAAGGATGCTTGAGTCCTAGCTCTTCCACAGACTCACTTTGTGATCTTGAGTTGGACACTTATCCTCAGTGTGCACAAGTTTCCGCAAGTCTGTTCTGAGAATTAATGATGTTTGAGAAGCATTTTGAGTTCCTCAGGTGAAGCACCCAAAGTCACTATTATTTAGTGTTATTGTGACTTCAGCTAAAAACTTGAAGGCTTGAACTGTGTGGGTTGCTTCAGGTGAAGGACAGTGTGAACAAATATTTTCCCTCTGCCTTTACCAATATGACTGAAACTGCAAGGGAGGCTAGTAGACGGTATATTGGACCCTACCTGAGGGGGCAAGAATTCCACTGCCACACTGAAAGTTTAAACAATAACAACAGAAATTGTGTTTCCATTGAAATTTTCAGCAGAAAATTTTGACTTTTTCTCAAAATCGCTAAAACCAGAAAATTAATTTTCACTTTATTTTTGTCTTTCTCTTTCTAAACCAAATCTGAACATTTTGAAAAATTTTGGGCCAGACCCCCAAAACATTAGCCAAAAACTTCTGAAAACTAAAAAACTCCAAGCAAAACAGATGCTTTCCAGCAAAAAACAAATCATTTACTCAAAACCCTGTTTCCATTGAGAAAAAGTTTCCAACTAGCCATAACCCTACACAAACTGAACTCCCAGTGACTTCAGCCCTACTTAATTGGGGCTTTTCCCAATTGCACTAGGAAAATAAAACTCCCACAGAATGCCAAACTCACCTCCTTCACTTCCCCACAGATCTGATCTCTCTGAAAAGCTCACCTCCACAGCAGCCTGCCTAGCCTAAATACATGCATCTTGCATTATGCTCTGGGTTGTTTTGGAGCAGTGGGGAGCTTGTCTCAGAGAAGACCACTATACTGTCAGTCTCCTCTCTCTTAAATGGGGGGACCCAGCTTCTGCTGTTTCAACTGTGTCAACATGTCATGAGGAGAAAAGTGGCCTCTCCAGTAGCAAGCGCCAACCTATTTAAAACCTTCAATTCAATCTGTAAGCCAATAGATATCCAGTGCATATCCAGGAGCACCGGAGACATGTGCTGCTACCTAGTGCCACCACTTAATGTGTCAACTGCTGCATCCTGCACTAAACTGAGTGTGTGGATTGATCTGAAGGATGGCCCCATGCTGAGTGTATTGCAATAATCCAGTCTAGAAGTGACAAAGGCAATGATCACTGTAGCCAAGTACCCAAAGTCACTTTTGAAAAACTTGGCCATAACCTTTTAGAATTAAAAGAGAAGCTTATACCAATGCTTTACTAGATTCAGGGCCGGCTCCAGGTTTTTTGCCGCCCCAAGCAAAAAAAATTTTTGGCTGCCTCCCTGCTGCCCCAGCCCTGGGCTCCTCACCGCACTCCCCCTGCTGCCCCAGCTCTGGGCTCCCCCCACCATTGCCTCCTCACTACCTCCTGCCACCTCAGCTCTGGGCTCCCCTCTTTCCCCCCACCTGCACCCTCCTTCCACCACAGCCCTGCATCACTGATAACTCGCTCCCAGGGCAGGTCATTCAGCAGGAATTTTGGATGTGCACAGAACACAGACAGGATTGGTTCCCATATGGTTACAGAACTGTGGTACAGTGGAACAATTTTCAGCTTGTGTGATTGGAGGATATCTGGATGGATATTATAAGACTGTCCTCCATGAATGAGGAAAAGGTGAGGTGCCTTTATTATTCTTTTGTTCCACTCTTTCTTTCTATGGGGAATTTGCCAGTGCAATATCACTGTCTTCCTTTTAAACAAACAAAAGGCAATGGCTGTTGAAAATAGCAATTCCAGTCCTAATAACAACTGCAAAGCATTTCTTGCTCAATTTTATCCTCCTTTTTCTACAGCAAGTTACAGTGGATCAGTATATTTGATTTGGGAGAAATGAAGTACCAGCTGCCCAAATTGAGCTTGAGCACCCCTGAATTTTGAGGTGTTCAAATCTGGAAGGCAGGTGCTGGGGGGTGGGGGCTGTGGCTCCGCGGGAGAACACGGCAGCATGTATGCAGCAGCATGTCTGATGCTGCGCGGAGCCAGAGACACTGGTCTGAGTGGCATGGTAAGGGGGTTGGGGGGTTGGAGAAGGGGTAGGGGATTCCAGGGGGGCAGTCAAGGGACAGGGAGCGGGGTGGTTGGATGGGTCAGGGGTTCGAGGGGGCAGTCAAGGAACAGGCAACGGTTGGATAGGCACAGGAGTCCCAGAGGTTTGTCAGGGGACAGGTAGGGGGTGGGGTCCAAGGGGGGAAGTTGGGGGGGGCTCAGGAGGGGGCACTTGGGGAAAAGGAGAAGGAAGGCTTAGATAGGGGGTGGGGCCCTGGGGGGGCAGTTAGGGGCAGGGGTCCCGGGAGGGGGTGATCAGGGGACAGGGAGCTGGGAGGGTTGGATGGATTGGGGTTTCTGTGGGGGGCAGTCGGAGAGAGTGGATGGTGGCAGGGTGGGGCTACCCTCCCTCCCTGTGGAGTGTCCTATTCTTTGAATGTTAAAATATGGTATCTCTACCCTCCAGAGTGCAGCTCTCCATTCACAGCAGGCTGCAGCATGAGGTCTCAGCTTTCTCACTCCCTCCCTCTCCCTTTCCTGTTGGTAGCAGCCAAGAGAATGCTGGGAAATGTAGTTCTTTCCCTGCTCGAGGGCTGGCTCTATAGGCAGGGAGCTAACCAAGGAACTACAGCTTCCAGAGCCCCCTGTTGGTTCTCAGCTCCCATGCTGGATCCCTGCCGCCCCTGCAAATGGGCTTCCCCAAGCATGTGCTTGCTTTGCTGGTGCCTAGAGCGGCCCCTGACTAGATTAGAGTGAAAACACAGAGGTACTTTTCTATAACTTAGCAATTAATATTAATATAGTTTATTATGAGGACTGGAGTCATGCTGAAATTCCAGGTTGAAGGGAAGGGAAGGCACAATAAAAACTACAAATCAAAAAGCTCTCTCTGCATCATGTTCATTAATCCCAAATTAGCTCGTTAAAATAAAACAGCAACTGATTAATGTCTATCCCTAAGTAACACTTCCAGCTGAGTGAGAATTTGATGCAAATATATAGTTGATACTAGAGTGCAGATATAAGGTACAGTTTTCTCTGTTTAACAGGAACTAGCTCGTGTAATCCAGCTTCCGTTGACATCAAGAAGAAAAGTGTGTGTGTTTGTATTGGGGGGGAAAGCATGGGGGTCAAGATGGAGCGTTTCATTGCTGTTATCTGTGTTGAAGCTAAATTGTGCATAATTGGAGGACTTTAGAAATTAGGGCTTTGTGGTTAATTGCCACGACTAGGACTCAGGCTGTTAGGTTGAATTTCTGGCTCTGCCAAATGCTTCCTTTATGATCCAGAGTAAGTCACTTAGGGTATGTCTACACTGGCACTTCGTCGGCAAAACTTTCGTCGTTCAGTGGCTTTTAGTGGCATGGCTGTAGTGGCAAATCCCTGTTGCTAAAAACTGTGTAGTGTAGCCTTAGCCTCTCTGTGCCTTAGTTCCTTATCTGTAAAAAGGGGATAATCGCATGTCCCTACCTCACAGTGGCATTGTGCGCCATTCACATTTGTAAGGTTCTCAAAATATCGTGGTGGCCTGGGACAGGCGTCTAGATAGAATTTTCAGTTCACCATTTTAACTAGTCACTAAAATTCTCACCACAAATAAATCAAAGCAGAACATTGTAATAATATATATAGTGTGAAATTATGATGTGAAAATTAATACAATTAAATAATTTTAACTGAGCACAAAATATGAGTATTAAAGATAATGGGTCTGATTCTCATTCATAATAAGGCCACTTTACATCACTCTGGTAGAGTGAAGGGGCTTAAAATGGGATCAAATTGCATTTATGGCCAGTTTATACTCCAGCATGGTATAAAGAAGCCGTATTATAAATGAAAATCTATGCCAAAATGTCATCATTAGCTTGGAATTTCCAGCTATTTATTTATTTAATTTGATTTTATGGTGCCAGTATTCTGCCCTAGGCATGTTAGACAAATTAAAGTGACAAAACTCAATGTGGAAATTAAGATCATTACCTAATCTACTGCCCGTATTCCAAAAATTAACACAAGCCTTCCAAATAATCATTTCACTCATGACCTAAGCTAGACCTTTTCTCGGTTCTGGCAAATCCTTAGCATTATCTCCTCCTGAAGCATCAGATGTTGGCCACTGTCAAATTTTATGTATGAAGATTCTTATCTGCGCTGGCAAATCCTATGTTATTTACATGATGGGTATTTTGGCATTTAATTGTCTCATTTTCTTATGAAATCTTTCTTCCTCAGTTGAATTGACAGGAGAAATTACATGTGCAACAGATAGTTTCTCAAGTTCAGTTTCTACATCATTTCCAGGAAATATTTTAAAATGCCATTTATAAGAAATGTCAGATCTGATTATGATTAAATTGATCCATGGCCTAATCATCTGAAACATTTCCTATTTAGTCATTTTGAATCGCATCCCTGGAGAAGTTTATAAATAGAGCTGTTCACAATTTTTTTGTAGGAAAATTTTATCCAATTTTTTTGTAGGAAAAGATTGTAACTTGAAAAATGTCTTTTTCCCTAAAACAATACTGTTATGAAAAACTATCAACATAATCAATATTTTCCATTTTTATCAATATTTTAATCAGCAATTTTACTATAATATTTAAAATCATTATTGACCCCTTTTCATTTACCTAAAAGCCTGTTTCTAGTGAGAACATAAAGTTTTCTGTAAAAGAAAAATGTTGATCATGATTCTAATAAAAATTTAAGGACAAATAATAAGTAAAAATGTAGTGAATATTTTCATGAAAAGGGGGAAATGAGTGTCATCCAACAAAAACAACTTCAACATCTCAAAAAAATTGCAGAATCATTTCCCTGTGTTTCAATCAGCTCAGTCTTCAAATAATTTCATTTTATGGGCCTAAATTACAAATGAGGGAACTAATTATTCATAATTATTTATCCAACCTACAGTGAGAGCTTGGCTGCCAGGTGTCAGGCTTTGGGACCTTTCTTCGCTTTTCTTTTATGGCTGAGTTTAAAAAACCATTGAAAACGGGTTTGTAATGGAAACTGACAAACTGCTGTAGTCAGAAAGACATGGTTTTAATAAATACATGTTCTTTATTCTCTTCTATCTGTGATATTTCTTCCAGTGACACAAGGTCATGGAACTAATGAATGGCAAAGCAGAGCATGAAAAAATGGATATTAATGAAGTGTAACTCTGAGTAATAAAGCTATAAGGCAACCTCTGATAACAAACACGTTTTCCTCATAACATCTTCAATTACTTTCATTAATGTCTCTCCATGGTAAGATGTGCAAGCTAGCCTTTCAGGACCATAGACAGCAGCACACTTGGCATGCACACTCAAAATGTCTCCCACAATGCACTTGGCAAAGTGTTTATCGATGGAATGCTTAAACGATGATAATGTGCATTTATCTTAATTTTTCAGTGGCCTTGTCCATGTCATAAGGAATTTGAAATTTGAATAGGATTGTTTGCATTACCCAAGAGGCTTATGGGCTTCCAGGAGATATACAGAACTGGTGCCTGTCTAATGTTTACAGTCCTGCTTCTATAATAATGACATCACTAGTTTTGCTGACAATGGCTTTGGTCCATCACTATCATCATTATCCCTGTCTTGTGTTGAGGTTGGGATTCAGTTCAGATCTAGTTGTTTTGGTGCCTAAATATACAGGTTCTTTTTCTCTCTCTTCAATTTCATTTAGAGCTGATAAAAAAGGTCAGAATGACAGTTGTGAAGAAGAGTTCTGTATAAACATGAAAGCTTGTCTCTGTCACCAACGAAAGTTGGGCCAATAAAAGATATTACCTCACCCATCTTGTGTCTGGAAAATTAAGTCCTTTTATCCACACATTTAACTCAGCATGTATTGTGGCACTGATATCTTCCTCAAACCAACTCATCAGTAATCCTGCGCCTTGTTATGAAGGGACACCTCTGGGAATAAGAGAGGATCTCAGTCTGCAAACACTCTGCTGGGACCTCCTTCAAAGAGAGATGATTTGTGCTCATTGTGAAAGCAGCTTTTACAATGTGGTGTATAGAGGACTGTGCTGAAAATGCAAGTCATCACATAAAGAGTGGTTGTGGATGGAATGTTGTTGGTCCTCCTTGCAGACCAGGGGCTCTGTAGGACAGCATGCAATCAGAGTCAGTTTTGCAGAGAACCAGCTAGAGTAATGTGGAGTGTTTTAGGGAGTCGCCTGCTTTCTGTCTTTTTGTTTTGGATCCTTGTGTTATCCTTCTGAATTCCATGAAATAAAGTAGTTTTACACTGCAACCCTCCAGCAAAAATATTTTTTTTCAAACCTCTCTGTGGGTTTGTCATGAAACATAACAAGGATGTGGATACCCATCCACTGGGAGTTGAACTGAGATCCACCACTGTATTTCTAATAATCTTTTGTACAGTTGTAAGGTGTTAAGCAAAGAGGTTCGGTCATTAATAGCCTAATTTAGCACCTTTGCATTCTAAAAATGTATAAATTAAACAAAGGAAAGAGAAGAAACTGGAAGCTTCAATTAAAACTCTAAATGTCTGTCTGTCTGTCTACACTACAGAGTTTGGGGAGGGACACAGAAAAGGGTTCTGAATGTGCTGCACGGGAGGGTGGGCATCTGCTCGGTCTGCAGCTTTATTAAGGACTTTGGCATCTGCATTTGCTCCTCCATGACTTTAATCATCCACTCAGTAGCATCCTTAACAAACTCCTGATTTTCTTTTCTGTCCTGTCTTTCGGCTTTCCTTCACTCTTTGTGTTCACTTTTCTCTGCATTGGAGAAGTGCAGTACCTCCCAGAACATGTCTTCTTTGCTCCGTCTTGGGCGCTTTCTTATCTGGCATTGATGCTCAGCCAGTGTGTGTGGGGTGTCCCTCAATGCCACATCTGCTGAAGCACAAGGAACAATGCACAGAAGCATGATTGTTAAGTTCATGCACAGCACTGAAACATTTCAGTAAAATACACCTCTAGTAACATAACAATCACTTTCTCGCTGCCCCTTGGCAAGCACACATCTTGGCGAACACCCAAAGCATAGTGAGTGTTGGCTGGTAGGTGCGGGGCGCGCTCTACATGGGGAAAAGAGCACTCTCCAAGGGTTGTGGTGCAGCCAACTAAGGAAAAAATTCTACAATTCCCCCACACTTTTCCACAGGCAGGGCTCATTGTAGCAGATATCTCACTGCTAAGGGTAAGCAGGGAAACGATGGTACATCTGTTACATACTTGTGGCTTCCACCCTGCTCCCTATGCTGCTTGCCTATGTGCTGCTTTGGACCCTGAACAAGTGATTGCCTAATGGCGCGGGAAAGTTTTCTACAATGGAGGAAGGAACAAAGTAGATCTGCCAAGGAACCTTCAGCAGAGGATTGCTGAGTACCTCCAGGAAACGTTCCTAGAGATCTCTCTGGAGGATTCCCATGAGATCTTGGTGTGCAAAAGCACCCTGTTCTGCCATACTGATTAGCTGCACAGGGAAATGACCAGCACACAGAAACACAGCCAGCCTTGTACATTTCTATGCCCTGAACCCATCACACTTGGGAATATGCGATGAGACCTCTCCACACTGAGCCAACAGGAAATGGAATTTCAAAAATTCCTGAGGCTTCTAAGGGGGAGAGGCAGATGGTTGTTTACCTGGCTGCAGGGCAGTGGAGTTCAAACTGCTGACCAGCGCGGTCAGGATGGGCATTGTGGGACACTTCTTCGAGGCCAATTAAAGTGATAAAATCAAGTGTAGTGCCTACACTGGCACTTTGTCAACAAAAAATTTGTGCGAAAAGCCTTATGTATCTCATCAGGTTGGTTTTACTTCGTCGCCAAAACAGGGCATTTTTGCAGCCCAAAGTCTCATCGCAGTGTGTACGCATTCACTGTTTTGTCGACAAAAGCTGCCTTTTGTTGACAAAACTCTATAGTGTTGTCATGGTATAATTCCCCACTCGGAACCTTAGCGTCCAAAAGATGGTGTACCAGCATGAATTCCTCTAAGCTCAATTACCAGCTTAGTGCTTGTAGCGCTGCCACCAACCAGGAATTCCAGTGCCTGGTACATTCTGGTCCCCCTAAAACCTTGCCCGGGGACCCCCAAGACCCAGTCCCCCTGGATCTTAACACAAGGAAAGTAAACCCTTTCCCTCACCATTGCCTCTCCCAGGTTTCCCCTCCCTGGGTTACCCTGGAAGATTACTGTGATTCAAACTCCTTGAATCTTAAAACAGAGAGGAAAATTTACCTTCCCCCATCCTTCTCTCTCCCCCTCCCAGACTCTCCCTGAAAGAGAAAGTAATCCTAACACAGAGAGAAAATTAACCTTTCTCTCCCCCTTCCCTCCTTTCTCCCCACCAATTCCCTGGTGGATCCAGACCCAGTCCCCTGGAATCTCACACCAGAATAAAAAAAACAATCAGGTTCTTAAACAAGAAAAGCTTTTAATTAAAGAAAGAAAAACAGTAAAAATTATCTTTGTAAATTTAAGATGGAATATGATACAGGGTCTTTCAGCTATAGACACTGGGAATACCCTCCCAGCCTAAGTATACAAGTACAAAGTAAAATCCTTTCAGCAAAATACATATTTGAACTCCTTCCAGCCAAATACACATTTGCAAATAAAGAAAACAAACATAAGCCTAACTTGCCTTATCTACCTAATACTTACTATTCTGAGTACTTAAGAGCCTGTATCAGAGAGATTGGAGAGAAACCTGGTTGCACGTCTGGTCACTCTCAGAACCCAGAGAGAACAACAACCGAAATCTAATGGCACACACAAAAACTTCCCTCTCTCAAGATTTGAAAGTAACCTGTCCCCTGATTGGTCCTCTGGTCAGGTGACAGCCAGGCTCACTGATCTTGTTAACTCTTTATAGGCAAAAGAGGTATGAAGTACTTCTGTTCTATTAACTCTTACTTATCTGTTTATGACAAGTGTAGACAAGGCCTAATTCTAAAGGGCTCCCAAAAGAGATAGGATAAGTGGCAAGTGTGGACTGAGTCTAGGACAGTGCTATTGCATGTAGATAGGATTCTACAAAAACTACCCAGAGGCAATCAGATAGCCTGGTCTGTCTAATGCACTCCAGAGATGGTATCTCAGAATGGCTTCGTCCCTATCTAAATATAAAATGCCTCTGATTGCAATGTGGAAGAAGCAAAGGAATGAAAGGAAACGGATCAAATAGAAGCTGTTGTGTAATTATTCTTTTTTGCTTTTCCGTTTAACTTTTTAGAACTTGGTGAGTTGAACTCATGAGAAGTGAAAACTGCCCTTCTTCAAAGACTCAGTGCAAGGCCTATAAATGACATAAACCCAATATTGAAAGTGTCTATTCTTGAGCGGGACTTAGGAAACACATATGATTTGTACTGGCCTCTGCATGGTGGTGAATTTCACCCCCGAAATGAACTTTCCAGGAGGTAAGTAAGTGGCTCTCAGAACAGCACAGCACTCACAACTGGGGCCAGATTTTGAAAAGTGTCATTCAATATGTGGCTAGATTTTAAAAAGTGATCAGCATTCAGCAGCTCCAAATGAGGGCAATGGGAGCTGTTGGGCCCCGAGGTCTTTGGCCCCAGTTGTTTGTTGTGAGTTGGGGGACGAGAGAAATCCTTTATTGCACACAAAAAAAGAGAAATTTAAAAAAATATATTTTTTATTAAAAATTTCTCATGGACTTTTCCACTTTGTCCATGAAATAACAATATAATATTGCATGAGCTTTTTGTTTTTTGTTTTTCCCTCACTTTCATCTCCTATTTTTCCTTTATTTCCACATGGAGGGGGAACCCCCCACTATGAAAAACAAAAACTAACTGTAGCTTTATTCAATCTGAATCTGAACAGTTATTTTGTTGCCAAACATTTCATCAAAGAAACAGAAAAAATTTAAATCATAAAAAACATTTCCAGTAAAAATTGTATAGTTGGACATTTTCTAGTGCTAAGCAATTTTGAAAGTCTGTCCCCAGAGCTCTTCAGACACCATTTAAATGCTTCTCCCTAGCCTCTTAGAATTCCGATGCAATAAGAAAAAAAAAACCCAACACCACATTTTTATGTTGCCATTGAGGCCTAGCCTCAATTTTTTTTATACAATGTTCTATGTAATGTGATGGCACCATCATCTGTAACTTCATTCTCCTCCCCTTTGAATTATAAAATGTTCAGTCTCGGCCCCAAAGCAGCACTCTGATGGTATGAAAATGCTAATGAGGTTGTGTCTCAATCTAAACTTCCCTGATGTGAAGAGAGTAAATGAGTCTCTTAGATTCAGGATCCTAATTTATCTTGTGCAAACTATTCTCTTTTTATTATTATTATTTGCCAAAGTGGTGACAGCTTGGGGGAAGAGCCTGCATAGCAAGTTGGTTAATGTTGATTTTTCTTTAAAGTTCATCCAGCTAGTGAGCCTGTGGCAGGAATAATTAAAGTAAATAAAGATATTGAAGATGGAAAATAAAAATGAGGGCATCAAAGGAATTAAAGGGGTTGTGGAGTAGAGGTGGGTGGAGAAGATCGACATTGAAATCAGATCAGGGCAAGCTGTACGAGCTTCATGCCAGTTATCCTAGATTTGAGGGATGGGGAGATTTAAGAAACCAAATGTCATATAGCAGCTGTAACGAGACAGTCTAAGCAGCCTGTAACAGCAGAGAATAACAGATAGATGGCAGGCATGCCTGGTCATTTTCTCCTCCTTTGGAAGTGAGAGTAGATGACCCTAGTGGTCCCTTCTGGCCTTACAATCTATGAAATGCTAGCAACAGGATTAGGAGTCCTGCATCCCACTCAGCCCACTTTAATATGAAGACTGCCTTCTTTATTATTACCTTTCACAATTCCCTTCCCTCACAGTTACAACAATGGCCCAATTCTGTTCTTCTTCCTGCATGTGGAAATCAAGAAAAGTGTCTGCGAAGTCATTGGGGTGATGTCTATGTAAAACTGCTGTGAAATAAGGATCAGGCTCTCAAGCATAATATCCCTACCACCAAAGTAAAATAAAATAAAATAAAATAAAATAAAATAAAAAGAGGGAAAACATGAACCCTTCCCAAGCTAGAAATTCTTAACACCAATTTGGAAATGAACAACCTCTCCAGTCTGCCATTTTCTAGGTCAGATAGTCAGGGATATGAACCATGAGATTCCTATATAGGGAATTAAAGAAATTCTTAGTAAGGAATAAGGGAAGGGTGAACTGATGCAATACAAATAAGAACCTCTCTTGAAACTTTTGTTCCTTTCCCAAACTCAAAACAAACCATATTGTCAAAAATTCATATGCACTTGTTTTATGTTGCATCACTCTGAACTTCTGGAGTCCAGCTAGGACATAAAACTGAAATACAGCAAGAAAAACATTCTTGTGGTATTTCCAACCAAGCCTAAACGTGTAAGAGCTAGAACACTAAGAATCCTTACCCAATTAATGAAGACTCAAGAGATTCTGATAAATTTTTGAGTAACTTTCATATTGTGAGTGCTTACTTGAGCCAAACTGCATCCTGCCACTAGTCCTCCAATAACACTGGTCTACAATTTTTGAGAAGTCATCTGCTTCAGAGATAAAATGTGATATTTATTATGTATTTTGATGTGCTGAATTCAAATATGACAATTAAAACAACTGATTGGCTACTGTTTCTAAGATATTTAAGTTTTTACATTTTATGTCTATGTATATTGTGTAGATAGTAGAGTTTTAATCATAAATTGTAAACCTAGGTCTTTTCATGTGTTTATGGTTGCTTTACATGATAATATTTCACCTGTCCTGTTTATGTAACACTTTAAAAATCAGCAAAAGGGTTATATAAATAAAATTTATTATGAAACAAAAGGCAAAAAACTATTATGTATATAGTTTAGTCCTATTCAGTGTTTACTCGGTGCTTCTTGGCTTGTCTCTTGTATTCATTAAATGGAGCATCTCTTGTCACTGTCCAGCAATAGTCTGCAAGCATTGATGGGCTCCATTTGCCCTGATAGCCTGCCAGGAGATTCCACTGCTGTAGTCTGGAGCCCAACAGCTCTGCCTTACTCTTGGGTAGTTCCAAATCCCTGACAAGGTCATTCAGTTCACCTTGTGTTATGAGGTGTGGTTCAGAGGAGGAGGATGGGAGAAAATGTGGGTCCTCTGACATTGATGGTTCAGGACCAGAAGTTTCATCCTCTTCCTCTTCCTCATCTGACTCAAGTGAGAATGATTCTGGTGCATCAGGAACCAGCAGTCCTTCTCCATGGGGTACTGGGCGTATAGCTGATGGAATGTTTGGATAATGCACAGTCCACTTTTTCTTCTTTGACACACCTTTCCCAACTGGAGGCACCATGCAGAAGTAACAATTGCTGGTATGATCTGTTGGCTCTCTCCAAATCATTGGCACTGCAAAAGGCATAGATTTCCTTTTCCTCTTCAACCACTGGTGAAGATTTGTTGCACAAGTGTTGCAGCATATGTGTGGGGCCCACCTCTTGTCCTGATCTCCAATTTTGCAGCCAAAATAAAGGTGATAGGCTTTCTTAACCATAGTGGTTACACTGCGCTTTTGTGATGCAAAAGTCACTTCACCACAAACATAGCAGAAGTTATCTGCACCGTTCACACAAGCACGAGGCATCTCTGCTCACTTTGGCTAAACAGAAATGTGTCCCTTTGCAAAATCAAACGCTGACAAATAAGAGAGCATGACACTGTATGATTTCTAGAGCTGATATAGGGCAATTTGTTCAGCAGAGTGATGTAAGCTTCATTATGATTGCATCATCCATGACTTCTAGGAATAACATGATGCAATTCATATCATGTATGACGCAATACCAGCTTCAGATTGCATCATTCGTTGTTTTGCCTAAAAAGAAAGTACTGTCCAAACCCAGTCATCGATTTATTCATAGATTCAGTCAAAGATGTATTTTAGTCATTTCTTGTTTAAATTGAGATCCCTTCCCTTTATAACTCACTTATCCTCCGCCATTCCCAAGTCAAGGGTCATATATACTGACCCAATAGCATATCTTGAAAACTAGAGCCAATCAACAATTTTAAGCATCATTTTCGTTCTCAGTGACCCAGAATTAGTAAAGTTGGACTACATTTATTTCAGAAGCATTTTGGCTGTAGAGCAGCGTAATACTTAGCACCCATATCACACCATTCATTAGCAAACCTAAATACACTTTATGAAGTGTGTGGGTAACAGTATCACCATTTCACAGAGGGGAAAATGAAGCACAGGGTTATGAAGGCCATATTTTTAGAGGTATTTAGGCTCACAGAGATGCAGATCGATGTCAAGTGGGATTTTCACCTGTTGAAATCAATGGGAGTTAGGGGCCTAGGCACCTTTCTCCATTTTTCATGAACTTAAATATCTTTAAAAATCTTGCTGTGCATATCTCTGTGCAGGTCAGTGGCAGAGCCAAGAACAGAAACCAGGTCACTTGACTCCTAGACCTGCATTTTATCCACTCAGCAATGCTGTCTTCTAAGCACTATCATCAATACGTTAATCATAGATGAGAGTTTTACAAATCTCTTAAATACAGAATTGGGGCATGTGCATATTCATCGTCAGTTAATTTTAGAAAGCAGAATCCATTCTATAAGGGAGTGAAATACCAATAATAAGGAACTTTATAAATCTTCTGCATCTCTGCCTCTCTTTGAGACAAATAAAGCTACTTTTCTTCTTTCAAAGCTAGGTTTCCACCTAACTACTTCAAAAGGATTTTTACACCAAACATTTGGAGACTCACATGCATTTGTTACTTCTGCCTTTGAGTCCCCTTGCATCTTAAAATATGGGCACTTTTTCTTTTGCTTGCCTTAGGATTTCAATTCTGTCTTCTAGATACTGTCCAGACAGTCTGAATCATTGACTCCATTCTCAATAAAATACAGAAGATGGATAGTTTTAGCACTTTTCTCTAGCTCTTATAACTCTAATAAATGGAGTCATCCATACAGCCTTTCTGGGAAACCTTCACATTGCTTACATTGGTTTTCATTGCAGATAAGAGCAGGGAATGTTTTCAAACCATGATATTGATGAGCCTGAAACATCTGCACTAGTAATTCCACATCTAAACAACTTCATTCTCCTTTCTCGTCAAGAAGTTATGACTGACAGTCACTAAGTGAACAACAACGTGTACAGAGCAATAAAGAATCAAATATTGTTGGGCCATTTGGGCAGGTAAGTCCCACAGGAGTTGTAAAGAATTTCTTTGAGGAAGTCTGTATTATGAGTGATATAGGAACTTTTGAGTCATTGAATACTCGTCTTCAGAAACCTATTGCTCCATATCCTATTGGAGTGTAGGATACCCCCAAACAGACAGGACTCTTAAACTTCTGAAAATAAGATTTGAGGACAGAGTCCCAAAGTTATTAAGTTTCATTGTTTTAAAGACACTTGATCTGCTTAAAAGGATTGTAATTAAGGGTTGGATTTTCAAATGTGCTCCTCGTTGGCAAAATTTTCCCCTTTTAATTTTAGTCAGGAGTGATTCTATACTCTTTGTGGGTCTAAGCCAAAGCACATTGAAATCAACAGTAGAGCTAGTCAAAAAATGTCCATCTTGTGATACTGTACTTAGGTTGTCTATAAAAACACAGGGAAAGAAGCATTATCATTTTTACACAGAGGAGCTCAGTTCAGTCTCATCTATAAAGGTCCATTTGGAAAGTGAAATACCATTATTACAGTCCTTATTTATTCAGTGAAATCAATGTGCATTGTGCATAGCAGAAATAAAAGTCCTGGTCCCTGCTGGAAAGACCTTGCCATTTAAGCTTAGACATAATGTGATGAGAGATAACAACTGACAAAAATGGGTTTCAGGGAGAAAAGGCAAGGGCAATACAACTACGACTGTGTGGTTGTTTAGGTGTGTTCGATAAACATTCGATGGCTTGATAAAAGGACATTTTTATACAAGTCAGCTTCCAATTCTTTTGAAATGTCTGCATAAAAAGAGTTTGAATTGTTTTACACATATACAAGGTAGAATTGTTTTACTGTTCAGGTTGTTTGTGAAATGATCACGTTAATTTTTCAAGGCTGCATTGACTCTTTAACCCTTCACACTCCCTTTCCCACCACACGAGCAAAGACATTTATTACAGGTTGTATAACAGCACCTAGGGGCTGCAGCACAGTCAGAGCCCCACTGCGCTAGGTGCTCTACATACACACAATGAGAAATGTCCCTGCCTTGAAGATTTGACAAGCTAGATTCCAAATAGACAAGACAGACAATGTACGGTGGGAGGTGGGTCAGAGAGGTGAAATACTTGCCCAAAGTCACACAGCAGATGCAGCAATAAAACCCAGGTTTCCCAAGCCCCATTTCAGTGCCTTATCCACTGGGACACACTTCCAATGTTTCCTGAAACTTGTTCCAGAGCCATTGCTGAAATATCTTCTAGCACTCTGGCCACCCTGCCATCTGCACAGTCAAGTGTTTCTACCCATTCAGGAATTACACATCCTTTCAACATAGGGGACTGCCAGGTGAGGAGAACTGTCTACAAGCCCTACAGTGTTGCTCTTACGTTGCTTGTGGAAGCCATGCTCACCAAGAATTAGCAAAACTGGAGTTCACAAGAGTGGGAGAGGGGTGAGTGTCTTTCAGAAACATGCTTCCACAGACTGACTAGATTAGAAAGATTAGAAAAAGGTGTGAATAATAGGCTCCTGCCCCTGTCTGCCCCTGTCTCCTTTAACAGATTGGTGAAATAACTTCATCCGCCAGTTTATTAACAGCTTGTCCTCTCTTGAATCTCACCTTTATAATGAGATAGAGCAGATGTGGTAGATTACATTTGGCCTCCTCCTTCTATTCGAAACGCATTATCATTACACCCTCAAGTCAGTCCCTGGATCTGGGCTGCCCATAGCCCAGGGGATAAAACAGCAGGGGATGGGGGGAGAAGAGCTAGAAGGGGGATAAATCTGCATGGAGCAAAAGGTAAAGATACTACTGAGAAACCAGCATTAGTTTCCAGACTAGACAATGTAAACTTAGCAGAGAATATCTGCAGAGAATCACTCTCTCCCATGTATTATCTGCCTATTCAATGATAACAAAGATAAAAATCCTGTTTCAGGGAAATATTTTGAAAGGTTTGGCTTTCAGTAGCTAGAGGCTGTGAGCCCGAGACTATTCAAGGAAGAGCGTGGACATGTTTGGTCACTATAAAGTAGGTTTTGATTTTTGCCCCTAGCCGTGAGCAAGGTGCATTGTGCTGCACTGCTCCAGCAAGAGCCCCAGGAGGCATTGATATTCCAACAGCCACAATTCCTGCCCTGCTGTCACCCTTATTTGAATGGAACATAAAATTTAATTGCTGTATCAGAACAGATCATCTCCAGTGTAACCTGTGCAAGAGCCCTCCTTAATTAAGCAAATTCCTATATAACAAGTGACCCCAAGTTTCCCCCTCATACCAAGTGCAATTATGTTTCGCCTTTATTAAAAGATCAATTGTATCAATTATTTGAGTGTTTGCCCCAAATAGGTTTCACTTCTGTCTGCTCTCCTGCCTTCAAAACAGAAGCCAGCTCAGGCTGCTTCAGTAGCAATCTTGAAGTCTCACAGTGCAGCTAAGTTTGCAGTGCTATTCAAGGGAAGGATGTTGCTTCCTGATTCCAATGTATGCCCTGAAGCATGTAGATAGGTAGCACTTGCACATCTTTTCTTGCTATTATAGCTGCAGATTATATTTTATCTAACTTTTTTAAAAAACATGCCAAGGATGATATTATGTTGCCGTTCATCTGTTTGATACCCGAATAGTCTATTTGTTTTAGTTATCTAGTTGTTGTGGTGGTTATTGACTTCAAGGGGCTAGGTGCTACTCCCATGAACAAGGAACAAGAATTGTGCCATCCAACCCTGAAGTGGTTTGCCCCGGTTATATCCTAAACCACCAAGTTCAGAGTAATTACAGGTTGAGTAAAGACATAACAGTCACTTTTTCACTTTTAATTCAATTTAGTGCTGTGAAAATTCATGGAGCAAAAATTAATAATTTTCATGAAGCGTCAATAGTGAGCTCTGATTTTTTATTATTTTTTTTTTTTTGCCAAGAGTCTGTTGTGGGTTCGGTTGCTTCCCTAAGAAACAAGAACAAGGCTATTGGGGAGACCCCATTAGTTTTGGTAGCACTGAGAAAATATCAGGGGGTGTCATTATGCTGTACATATTGACAAAGTGTGTGACCCTCCCTATGGCACACAAGAATCTTATGCCTTTGCACAATCTTTCAATATAAATGCTATTTTAAAAAAATATTTTAACCTATTTTTAAAAGCCAATCCACCCACCATTAACACCACACTTCAAATTAATACCTGAGGTGTAATGGATTTTTTATAGCAACCATATCTAAATGGGTCATTAGACTCATAAGGCACCTCCAGCTTATTTTAGTTAAACCTGATAAATTGTTCGCTTTAAAGCATAAGGTGAAAAAGAAAAGAAAAGGGCTCAGCTGATTCTTCATCGTGTACCAGACACCTTTAATTTTCAACTTCAAAATGTTATGTTGTGGTGAAAGAATTCGACATATTGATTTTCCTGATAAGCATGATTTAGTGTGAGCTCTAAATTTGATTTCAGCTACCATATACTCTATAAGATAAGGATCATTAAAAGAACATGCATCTATACCTCTCTGATATGATGCTATTTATTAAGTATTACTATTTATAGTATAGTAGTGCTTAAAGACCACTGCTGAGACTGGGCTGTTGTACAGACACATAGTAAGAGACAGTCCCTGCTTTGAAGTGCTTACTGTCTAAATAAACAAGGCAGACAAAGGGTGGGTAAAAAGAAGTATTTTATCCCCAGGTTTCATGTTATAAATGAGACACAGAGAGATCCAGGCATGGACTTTCAGAAGAGTTCAGGTCCTATTTTGGTACCTAAATAAAGACCAGATTTTCATGAGTTAAGCTCTCATTGACAGACTTACGGGCAAATTTTCAAGACTGGTTGAGTTCCTTAAAAATATGGTCCTAAATGATTTGACTAAGATTACCCAGGAAGTTTGTGGCAGAGCCAGGCATTAAAAGCAAATCTCCCGAGTCCCCCTTTATTGCCTTTTCCAGAAAAATAAAATTCCCAGAAATACCATATTTTAGAGAATGCATGTGCAGAATGTCTTGTTCTACCAGGAGACTGCCCAGTGATCTCCTATATGAACACAACTTAACCTTTACCCATGACAACAGTTAAGCCATCCTAACATCATTAGTGTAATAAACTGTAGGGAATTTGGAAAACTGCATTCTCCACAAATGATAAAGTCTTTGTTACTGGATATCAACTGATTTTCAATGTAATCTTTAACTCAGCTTTCTAATCAGTGGTTTGGCTTATGAGGATTAGAATTTGAACACTCAGATCCTACATTCTGTTTCTAATAATCCTGTAATATCATCTCTGGTAAGACTCCAGGGTAGGAAGAAAATAAAAGAGTTAAAAAAAAAACCCTCTCTCAATTCTTGAAATACTTGGGGAAGGTAAAAGAGTGTCTTCTAAATTTGCTGTAGCTCATTTCATGAGCAGAGCATGGGATGATAAGGCAAAGCAGAGAAACTTTTGAAAAGAAGGGGATAGACTTCGACAGATGGATGTGTAAATGTGCCTTTCAGAGGACTAGAACAGTTGATTCTGGGGCATGAAATCAAATTAGTGCATCTGCAGCTGGCTATGTGTCATCCAGATTCATATTTTACACACCAGTGACATGTTTTTAACCTCATGTTAGCTACGCTTTTTTTTTCTAAATACTACGTTTCCCAGGATTTGTAAACTGAAGTTGGCATGTATTAAAATGAAACCTGCAGCAGTGGTGCAATCTATCTGATTTCCCAATAGATCTTGGAAAAAAACTCTCACTGGCTCCATTTGCTATCAGGTAAGGTAAGGCAGCTGGGAAAAACTAAAATGCCAGCCTGAGCCTGAGCCCAAGCAGAAACACTTTTCAGAAGCTGCAAGCAGATCTTTCCACTTGGGCAGCGTTTTACACCTGCTTCTCACTCAGTTTGCATGGCTATTGCTGATGGTACAACGTGCAGTGTAGTAAAGAATTGTGCCCCTGGAGTTCTTATAGAATCAACATTCTCTTTCTCCAGGGTGTTTTAAAGGGCACGACTTGTAAGGAGAGGGAACCTAGAATAGCTGTGATGTGTGCCCACAGCATCCTTACTGCTGCATGTAACACTGGCTGAGATCTAACAGAGGACTCTGCAACAGTCTTTAGACATTGCCTTTCCTGATCCCTTCTGACCCCTCTCCTCCCATCTGATGCACTTCCTCCCCTTGCATACAAACTGCCTTTTTGCTTACTGTAAAAAACACGTCTGAGATAAGTGATTATTTTCCCTTTATCTTCCCACAGGCAAAGAGCCAAATTCTCCCCATTTCACTTTTCATGTAAATGCTATTATGTTTGTGAGTATTTCATGGGCCACCCCTCTCCCTATCCCCTCGTAGCCCCCCACTGTGTAGGGTGTGCTGCCTCCTTGTTTTTCTATAAGGGAAGTCATTGCTGACAGGAGACTTTGCAGCTGCTTCTTTTTCACTGGGGCACTAGACAGCTGGCATCTTTATCTTGAAAACTAGAGCCCCTGCTTTTTCTAGCTTGGCATTAATCTCCCCTTTAATATAATTAATTGAGCTATACAGCTGGCCACTGGAGAGAATTTGCATGGGGTTTTGGGGGAGAAGGCAGGGGTGGAAAGATGCTTCTACCTTTTGTGTCTTTATTTACTGCTATGAAAAGGTTTTTTTCCCCTTCACAAGGAAGAAATCTTTAAACCCACTGGATTTACTTGTGTATAAGCCTTCTGCAAAAACACAGGAGTTTAGAAAGATCAGGGTAATTTACTGAGTTCTGAAGAGTATGGGGTACAGCACAGCCACGTCTATAATGTTAATTACACCACTACCTCGATATAAAACGAATTTGGATATAATGCAGTAAAGCAGTGCTCCAGGAGGGCAGGGCTGCACACTCCAGTGGATCAAAACAAGTTCAATATAACATGGTTTCACTTATAACGCGGTAAGATTTTTTGGCTCCCAAGGACAGCGTTATATTGAGGTAGAGGTGTATTTCTACAGGGCCAGATTTTCAGATTTGGCAGAGCTCTATCTTAGTCAGTTACTTTGCTTTCCACCTGCTGAGGATCTGGAACACTGTATATAACAAACAAAAGCATAAACCAAACTGATGTCAGCACCTTGAAGAACCAGTCACTCCTAGTCAAAATGGAGAAAAAATAAAGAAAAAGGCTCCACAAAGGAAAAGGAAGGTGCAGCTGTTCAGAGGTGAACTGTCTCTAAACAGAGTCCTTAAATCAAGCTTTGAGAACCACTAAAGAGAGAGATACAGACTCAGGTAGCTATCCTCAGAAAGTGCCACAGATCCGATCACATTGCTTCCTTCTGCTAGCCAACCCTGGGATGCTCCATCTGCAAGGTATTCGATAATGACATGCCATTAAATGGCTGATCCTAGTACTGCTATGATCACCCAAGTAGAACTGGTAAAGAAATAAAGAAATAAAGAAAGAAAGAAAGAAAGAAAGAAAGAAAGAAAGAAAGAAAAAGAAAACGAATTTGGGAATATTTCATCAATGTTTTTTGTCAAAAATTGAAATCTTGATGAGTAATTTCATAGCATTTTTTAAATTTAAAAAGTTTCAACCTGTTCTACAACTTTTCCCTTTCCCGTGGTTTTATCTTTATTGTTTTACATCTAGTGATGGGAAAATCTCAGTGCGGTTGGGTCTTTTCCAGACTCATTCACCCATCTTTAGTTATACTCTGATACTAAATTATCCATCACACATCTTGGATTTTACTATCTAGTTTAGTTTCCCACACACACTATCTTAGGGTTCTTTTTTTGCCTTTTCTCTCTATCTTCTTTTATCTCCACTCCCCTTATTTCTACCCCCACAGTAACAACAACAACAGAATCTTCTGAAAAATCTGCTCCCTAAAGACCAGGAAAGTGCTTATTGATGGAACTAAGTGGAGGAAGACAGTTTTAGCAAAGGCCAACTTAAGGTGTTGGAGCTGTTCAGAGAATACTTTACAGCAAAAGGTCTTGACATCCTACTGGGGGCTGCTCATTGGAGGGGAAACCACAAGATGAAGGTATGTGTACAACACAGAGCCACAGTCTGCACTCAAGAGATTGGCCCGTGTTGGTTGGGATAAATTATATGGAAACTTGGTCCTTGCTCACATTCTCTTAGCGTGTGTATGTGCTTACACAGCTAGAAAGCAGGCCTATGAACAAAGACAAAATAGCAGGAAAGGAAACTAGAGGTAGTCAAAACGGATTCACCTTAAATGATAGCCCCGCACATCATCCAAGATTTTTCTTTGTTAAATTTAATAAAAGTTATTATGCTACAAAAGACACATGCAGCAACTAGGCAAAGTGCCAACTCATGAGTAAGAGAGAGAGCTGCAGGCCCATCTTGAGCAAGAAAATTAGCTGTTATCCCTCAGACCCCGTTTTGCAAGATGGAAGTTATGATGGGAGAGACAACTGTCTGAATCCCTCATATTCCATGGGCTCCATTCTCATCGACACTATGGCTCCTTTGCACTGCTCTGGCAGTGTAAAGGAGCCTAAAAATGGACATGAATTACATTTACACCCACTTTAAGGTCCTCTTACCCTGTCAGAATGGTGTGAAGAGTCCTTTGTATAGATGAGAATCAGACCCTATGTTTTTTCATTTTCTTTTGAACCATAGTAAGAAGTCTAGCTATAGGGCATGATTCATCTCCCTTGATGTCGGTAGGAGTCTGTTTATTTCAGTGGGAACTGGATCACACCTATTTGCAGATATCTGAGACTGTGCACAGTATTCTTTCCCCAATACTTTGTGTTATCCTGGTAAATTCCATACTGGGACATCTATTATTGCATAAATAGAATCATTAATGAGATCCAGTTCAAGAACTTCTGCATAGTGTGTTTTTTCATGAGGTGGATTGGATGTATCCCCCTCTCTCCTTATTGTAGCACTTTTATATGAATGTTGCAGGCCGATATATTTATGTATCTAGGAAGTCAGTTTTCCTTTCCAAAGGCCATTAAACCATAAGTTACTAGTAAGTGGTCATCTGCAATCAAGACACCTTACTATAATACCATCCAACTGTAAGATAAGTGATTGGTAACAACAATTAATACTTTAAAACCAAGAATCTTATAAATCTGCAATCTAGAAACATTTGTACTCTGTATTTTGAACACTAAAATCAAAGTCTGAGTTACATGTTAGCTCAAATATTGGGAACACAGAAATCAGATTTGATGAGAGATTTGTTGACTGGTGTTTTATGGTTGGGTTATGGTACTACATTTTAGCTTTCTGTAGACAACAGTCATATTATACAATAATGCCTCAAAATTGATCAAAATAAGAAGCTGAACTTGTACCATTTTTATAACAAATTCCTGAGGGTTTGGTCAAATTAAATGGAGGATCAAATTAACTACCAATTGATTTATGTAGAAGGCACTGTAAGTATATGGTTGGTGAATTGTATTTACCATAGGTGAGACTGTATAGTCTGAACACAAATCAGATTAACTGCCACAGAAGAAAGGAGCAGGGAGAACACAATGTTTCCCTGCATTCTTTCAGTGGATGTGCCAAGCTAACATATAAGCCAGAAAAATAAGCAGATACAAAAAGAGTGAATGTTTTCTTATAAGGCAATGAGACAGCAAAACAAAATGAGGGTTTCACAAGTCCTGAGCATTTGATTCCCATCCTTGATGCCTCATTTGTCAGCCTCTGTATTGCAGCAACTCAAGACTTAATAACTTACCAAGTGAAGAATTGTATTAAATAAAAGGAAGCAAGGGCTGGATTCTCTATTGGAATTATTTGTTCGTGCCTCCCATCAAAACAAGAACTCATCCCTGCTGAGTGATACAGAAAAAAAGAAGATAGCTTTTGCTATCAATCTGGCTGGCAGAGAGGATTTAATCTGCTAGTTTAGCATCTCTATATCATTTCCGTTAGCACACCGATGGGGTGAGACACATTTTATCAGATATTGTTTCAGAACTCAGCCTTAGGTACATATATAGGACTGAATAAGAAGTTTGCAAGGAGATATTTGCCTTTTCACCAGTTCCTCTTTAGTGGAAATCTGTGTTTGGTGCCTTGAGTTGTCATTAACACCCTACCTGGAGTCCAGTTGTTGTGAAATTTAGACTGTTCTGTGTGGTTACTGGTAAAGTCACACACATTTTTCCGATGTGATGTATTTCTCAAAGGGAATTCTTCACTCGCAGACCATCTCAGGATTTGTACTTAACAATGCAAGATGTTAATTTCAGCTGGGGCTCCTCCTCCCTCCCACACAAGTCAGAACACTGTAAGTGGTAAGTGACACTCAGCAGGTACTGAGATAAATAAGTTCCCAATAGTACAAATAATGAGCTCCTCTATCCCAATCTCTTGGAGGTGCAAAACTGGGCTGGAAATTCCACATGAACAGATTTTCTATGGTGCTTCCTTTTTCCATGTGGGCTGGGGATAGCATGTGAAGAATCTTTCTTGTGGTATTTTGACTTTTCTGGTTAAGTTACTAACATAGAACCTAGTAAGTACCACAAGAACAGCTTCTACCCATCCAGACTCTATCAATGCATTATTAACACACCCATCTCGGTGCTCTCTAAGTACAATATACTTGATTCAAAATAGTTTAATCTCCATACAAGAGAACCATGTGCTCAATCTCTTTTCACTTCCATCACTTTCTCTGTTTGTATCCAGAGGCTTGATCCAACATCCATGACTTCAGGAGGTGTTGGATTGGCGCACAAGTGAACAACTGCTGGTTATGTCATAATCTAAAGAAAGTTTCCACCAAGAGATGCATCTTACCAGGCATGCTAACAGTGTCATGCCTGATTCTCCACACACTTCCACCAGTTCTACATCTTTTTAACTCCACAGACTTTAGTGGGCTAACTCTCAATTTGCATGGATTTCAAATGTAAACAGGTCCCAGTTGTTACAGCACAATGATAATGATAAGTAAGGATCAATCCATAAAACAATCCACTGGAGTGGGATGACACCAGGGCAATTTATTACTTACTTGAACATCATCTCCTTGGTTTTGTGCAGCACTGCAGCTTCACTATTAATAAAAGACGGTTTACTCATGAGGTGCACTGAGTTGCTTCACCTCTTTAAAGACAGATCATTATAATGCTGAAGGATTCATTTTATACTCAAGCTGTTATTTGAATGTGCACGCTCAAGGCCAGCTCAATCAATCAGTGGTGGAGCGGGGGTTAGAGATTTGCCATCCACTAAAACATGGATTAGAACATTTTCTTATTCCACTACTGTGACATATAGGTCCCCATCTGCCAGCTCTGATACAAATCTTGCAAACCTTTCACTCATCTAGTTTTGTGGCAGACTTTATGGAATATACAAGCCTGTTTAGAATTCCCCATTCCTTCTTGTGGCTGGGATCATTTAGACTGAAAACGAAGATGCCTCATTTTTATGGCACTTGGAGAACGATAGAACCATGACAGTTGGTATAGTTAAAGGTCTGTCAGCAAAGCCATCCAAATTTAAACTACTGATTTTGGGCAATTCATAACGGCTTTCAAAATTTGCTGTAGGCTGAAATTTGACACAAAATGTCATTACCCGGGTATTTTTGTTTCACTCTATTTTACATGTTCATGTAGCTTGAGAAATGGCTTGTCACCTCAGAAGTAATTTTTTTATTTTATTCCTTCTGATCTATAGACATTAATTATTCAGTCAAGAAATGCCCACTGAAGGCAAGAGCTTAGGAGGATTTGAGAAAGAATTGGACAGTTACATGATTAATACAAATATCTAAAGTTACGGTAGTAAGGATTACAACATAACCAAGTGTTCTGGAAGAGGAAATAAACCCTCTTGATTCAGGACTTAAGACAGCCTCAGGGGTTCAGAAGAAAGTAGAGTTTCTTGAGCCTTCCTCTGAAGCATCTTGTGCTGCCCACTGTCAAGAGACTGGATGAGCTAGACATCTGATTTGGCAGGGCAATCCCTATGTCCCTAAGCTCACCCCATGTTCCTAGTGCCCTTAAAACCTTTAATATTTGTATTCTCATAATATTTCCATGGGGTGGGAAGCATAGAGTTTGAGGAGATATGTCAGCTCTTCCACCTGTGCACTGGGAACATCAGAGAAGATGCCTGAATTAAAGAAGGAATACCTACCATGACTAATTGCTGAGGTGCTTGGTGGCCCCTACTCACTTTTCCTCATATTAAATTCATGTTTTCTCAAATTCCATTAAACTCTCAGAAAAAAAGAGGGAGCTATTCAGATTACATGAGAAATACTCAAACTAAAAAAAAGTAATTATCTTCTCAGTCAGTCTACACTCATTTAATTGAATGTGGTTCCTACTGAGAGGTCTGGCTTGTTTCAGGCACTTCCATCATGGTGTCTTTTATTGTGCAAACCACTGGATCTTTACTAATGCATCACTGGTGAACAGCAAGATGACTCCAAGCATTCACCTTGGCTTAAATCTACTCTCATTCATACCAGTGTGACACCATTCCAGGCAAAGATTCCACACTGATATTTGGTCCTCTGCTTTTTACCATAGAGCATTAATTTGTAGTCCTAGTGCTGTGTGAAGCAAGTCATATAAGTAAGGCATTCTAGAGGCCCATATTATTATTATTTCTGTGTCCTATTACAGTGCTAACCAAACTCTGGTCCATGGAGCACTTACTGATGCTCCACATATAGCTGGCTAGTCTAATGGCATGGGCTCCTCCTCCTTGTTTCCAGTTGCTAAAAGCGTTATCCCATGTTTATAAAGCATGACTCTGTCCCCGTTATGGCTAGACCACAGAGAAGTTTGAGCCTGCTGCAGCCTTTACTAACAGAGCTAAAGATTCCTGCTTTTATATCCAGAGGTCCTGGGTTCAGTCCACACGGCTGATGATGCACCCCGCAGTATGGCATTAGAAGGGACAGTCTATACTGGGATTGTGGTGAACTCCTGGGTCTGAACAACTGAGCTTCTATGGCCTGAGCTAAAACACCCTGGTCTATTAGCACAAGGATAGTAGTAGACTCATCAATCTCCATGTGTTTTCCCCAGTAGAGTGGGGCAGAGAGCTACTCTGTGTAGGTGTGGGTTACAAAATGAACTAAAATGGATTGATGACCAGATTTTGAGAACTGCTGAGAACCAATAAGTCCAGCTCAATGGAATGGTAGGTGCTCAGCAGCTCTGAACAATAGGCCCTACATTATTTATTTTTATTAATTATTATCATTATTTATTTTTTGTATTCTGGCAGCAACTAGGAGCCCCAGTCAGGGACCTGAACCCCATTGTGCAAAACAGAGCAAAAAATGGGCTCTTTCTTAATCTTAGTTTTCCATGTAAAGAACTGTAGTAGTTGCCTGAGTGATGTTATTCAGTCACTAGTGCAAAGGTTGAGCAGAAAATCTCTGCACTGAAATGGGTATCCCAAGTCCTGACAACAACAGAGCTGGCTGAGCATTTTTCAACAAACCCTTTTTTTTTTTTGGCCCCAAAAGACTGATTCAGCTAAACAAAAATTTTCCACAAAACAGAGTCAGTTTGACAAGTTTCCTGACTCAAAAAACTATTGGGGAAAAACGTTTCCCATTTCAACATTTTCAAAACAAAAAGTTTCACTTTTTCAAGTCAGAACAACTTTTTGTTTAGAAATGTTAGTAAATTTAGATTTTGAAAGGTTGAAAAAAGTCAAAATTGAAATGAAATGTTTTAAAATGATCAAAATGAAACATTTTGATTGTCTGAAACTAAAATTTGTATATGGATTTTTTATTTGGAAAGAAGGACGTGATTTTAACTTTTCACCCTGATCCAGAACAGGGACATTTTTCTGATACATCCAAAGCTTTGAGGCACAGGAAAACTGTTTTCCTTCCAGTTCTACTCATTGATGACAGAGAAATTAAAACATTGCTTACAAGATACTTCTAAGTTCATCCCTTTGGTATAGTGGATTGCTGGATTTTTTCACCTCTTGCCCCCACCCCCTGCCCAGGTGCCTTTATTTTCCTTGACAGCCA
Source organism: Gopherus flavomarginatus (assembly GCF_025201925.1). Lineage (NCBI taxonomy): Eukaryota > Metazoa > Chordata > Testudines > Testudinidae > Gopherus > Gopherus flavomarginatus. Next base: position 11,809,026 of record NC_066621.1, on the reverse strand, counting down.
AGTGGTGTTTCTGTCATGTTACCTTTTACAAACTCCCTGATCTTACACGCATGTTACATTTGTTTAGCCTGCTGCAGTTATGTACTACAATCAAAGTGCCAAATAGCAGAGGAATCAGAGAGAATAAAAGCATTTAAGCAATCTGCTTAACCTTGGCAAAAGCTGTGTGTAGTTTTGCTTAGGCAGCAAGACGGCCTGAAATAACTGCATCAAAGAACCATCTTCTCCACTTGTTTGACCTTTATTTTTTAAGTTTATCTTTACTGTTCATCGCAGGGTCATGACAGACAGCCCTGGAAACTGTAAATCTGTTTATACTCAGAATAAAGATTGTTAACTCAGACACAGCATGAGCTTCCTACATATCTCCCTCAAAAGCCTGTTCAACACCTATCAGTCAGGAACAGTTTTTAGGACCAATCCCTTTTTAAAGCCAGCAAGGCTGCATGGGTATAAATGAGGGCAGAATTCAGGCCAGAGTCACTAAGTCTCATCTAATCAATTCCCTGCCATGACAGGGGCCTTGGGCATTAGCCACTCCTTTTCTCTGTGGCACAAAACAGTTCTGTCTGCTGAGGACTGAAATGTTTGCATTCAACTAAAATCATTGGTCATAGAATCATAGACTATTAGGGTTGGAAGGGACCTCAGGAGGACACCAAGTCCAACCCCCTGCTCAAAGCGGGACCAATTCCCAGACAGATTTTTGACACAGGTCCCTTAGTGGCTCCCTCAAGGATTGAGCTCACAACCCTGGGTTTAGCAGGCCAATGCTCAAACCACTCAGCATTGGTGTACATGGGTGTAATTTAGTGGCTAGATGATTAAATGTTCCTTTCTGGTCTTAAATCCTATGAAACTCTATAAAGTTCTTGGGCTTTATATAAATCATTGGCTTACAGGTAAACGGTTTCACACCCCTATTACCAATCCCCTATAGCCAGACTCAAAACTCATCAGGTTTATTTACGTTCTACACAAGTATAACAAAACTTCGAATAAGGAAGCTAAAAAGCCTGGCTCTTTATGTTTTAGATGTGAAGAGCTAGCCTTGCCCCAGGTACAAATGCATTGACTTCAAGTGAGTAATACCAGAGATGAATTGGGGTCAAAGACAATGTTAGGTTTGAGGGTAAAGTAGATGGCAAAACACCAAGTTCAGTTATTAACTCGTCTATTTTTATTACCAATACTAATACTACTATGAATACTTCATACTTATCTGGCACCTGCCATCTGAGGAAGCCCAAGTGCTATGCAGTCATGAAAGGATTGCTCCTCCTAGCACTTCTGGGAGGGAGAAAAATATTGTTATTGCCATAATTTTCTTGTTTTACCACTGGGGAAAATTAAGGCTGGAGGACAGGGCTGGAACAGTACCAGTACAGCCGTGCAGGAGGGCTGCCGGCTCTCCCAGGAACTGCAGTGGCGAAAGGAGCAGAACATGGGGCTGCTGCTCACAGGAGCCAGCGCCCCACACTGGTAACTCCTCCAGCTCAGCTTTACCTGTACCACCCTCAGCCCTGTCCTCCGCCGGAGCTGTACAAACCCCAGGAGACGCAGCTGCATGGAAGGGCTGTGGGCAACACAGCTATGCCGGAAGAGCTCTCACCATGAGGTTGCCCTCCTTTCACCTGTTATCGGTATCTGGCACAGCGGGAGGTCAGAGTCCCCCCCCCCAGGTAACGTGTGATGGGGAGGGGACAGGGAGAGCGTGGGGGCCCAGGCTGGGGGCAGGATGCGGCAATGAGAAATCACGTGGGGGGCATCACGTGGTGGGTCACATGCCCCCCTTTAGCTGGTGCCACCCTTTGTATCCCTCCCAGGAGTCACCCATGGCCTGGGGTTACCCAAAAATTTGTACCAGAGCAGGGAATTGGACCCATATTCATGGGGTTGGGAAACAACATCTCCTGCTTGCCAATCCCATGAATGAGGGGTAGATACAGAGGGGTGGAGACCCCAAAGAGACGTGGTTTTGCCTAGTGGCTAAAACATTGGCCTGGATACAGGAGACCTGGGTTCTCCCATTGCCCTGCTGGATGTACTTGGGTCAGTTGTTTCCCCAACTGTAAAATGGGGCTATGATACTCTGTAAAGCATTTCTAGATCCACTAATGAATAGAGTTAGGGGTTATTGTTTTAAGTCCTACAGAAGGCTTGGCCCCTCTAATCTACTTCTCTGCCCTCTCTCTGCTCTCTTCTTCAATCTATGTAACCTCAGGCAGCATCTTGGCAGGAGAGAATGTAACAGACAGTGGCTCCCCTTCCAACTTTGCCCAGCCCCCTGGGAGCCATAGTGCCCCACTCCCCAGCATCACCAGCAGAAAGGCTATGGTGGGATATGTAGGAAGTGGGGAAGATGCATCAGGGCAGGCAAACCCCTTCTGTGTCTAGCGATCAGGATCAGTTGGGCCTGTAGTGCTTTAGGTTGCACCAGCCCACTATTTATCAAAGGATACAACAGAATAGTTTGAACTTTCCAGTGTTCATAATTTACAGGCTAGAGCAGAACATCACAATTCCTACAGCTGACTTTCTAAAAACACTTTTACCTGCAAATTTGTTGGTACGAGTAGGAACTTACACCCTAGCAGAAGATGAAATATTCTGGTAATGCATGACTTCCTGATGTCTGGATGCAAATTACACGAGCCATATTTCCTGAAATCAGCATTAAAAAGTTGAAAATCTATTAGGTTGGAGAGTAAGCTTGGCGTCAGTATAATATTTCTATTACTGCAGCTATCCAATTGGAAAAAAACAGCTCATCTTCTCACATAATAAAAATAAGCAAGCAAGTTTCCTGCTTCCCATTTTGGAAAGTTTTGACGCTTGCAATATTTACATGATACATACGCTTTATTATCAGTCAGAGATAAAAGCCTGTCTTTGTTTTACTCTCCCCCTCCAAATCAAATTTGGAGTCAGTTTTACCACTTATGAAAATGAAGGCCTGCCAGCACTGTTTAGAGTCATGGAGAGCTGCTACCACAAAGCTCTGCTAATATGCCAAAGCTTCTCTCTAAGCATTTCAGTTCTGACATGCATCAGTGTCTGCTCGTCCACTTCTGAGCCACACACACTTTTGCCAAAGCATCTCCACTGTGACCTGCAACATCCTCTGTTGTTCCAGTCCTGAGCTTCACAAGGTTTTGCCAGAGCACCTCGGTCTTGCACTTCTGAATCTCTAAAGAACAGAGGCAGCTGGTCAGGCCTAATTGTGTGGTGAGGCATTGTGCTGTAGTGCAAAGCTCACTTGTGACTGGAAATCACCCACCTTGCTTCCCCTAAGGCTTTTTGAGATCTTTAGCTGTTCTGTCTTTCTGGGGAGGGGTAGTATATTCTTCTCACAATGAGTAATTTCTGCTAACATTAATAAGAATCTAAGGGAGAAGAAACCTTTTTGATCTGGTCACATTCGATGGGTTGTCAAAGGGCTGACCCTTCTCTGAGCATGCAACACTACAGTAATGTCACTGCAACAGTGTTTTTACTGCTAGATTATTCCAGTGCAGTTCTATAGGACCTTCCATTTGACAATCTCAAATAACCCTTATGCAAAGGGCCACAACTGTGTTTAGGCAACCCTTGAGTCTCTCTTAAGCCCTATTTTGAGGTCTTAGTATTGGCTTTCTCTGTTGGGGTATATTTAACCTACTGATTAATTAAATCTCACAGAGGTAATAAGTATCATCATTAACTCCATTTTACCCACAGAGAGGATGAGTGATTTACCCATAGTCACACAGGTAGCTTGTAGCAAAGCTGGGAATTGCTGTGTGATCATGAGACCCCTCCTCCTCTCCCATTCTTATGCAATAGCCACAAGACCATCCTTCCCCTCAGTATAGGAATAGCAGGGATTTTATTACATATCAACTTAATTTTCATGAGCTAAAATGCCAGTCTGAGCCAGAAGGACTTGACTGAATTTTTGGAGTTGGCAGTGGAAAGTATACTTATAGGGGTGGACTGAATATAAGATCAGTATAACCACCGTCAAGAATTGACAAGCAGATTCTTTCTGACTGGGCTGTCTTCTGAGTTCCCTCTTTTTCTAGGGTGTAGTGCCACTCCACAGCTAAGTTCTCAGGTCAGACCAGATGCAAGCTGTCACTGGCTTGATGAAAAGACCATCAGCTTTTCATGAGGCGGACAACAAAAGCTGTAAAGACGGAAAATAACCTGGATCTGTGGGGTCTCAAAAGACTCTCTCAGAACCTTGCCACCATAACTGGGATGAGTGTACAATATCTTCAACCTTCTTTAGTCTCCATCTGCCAAGTTCCCAAATCCAGTAATTGAGCCTAAGTGTTCCTCATCGATAATTATTAGCATTCTGCCATCATGTGAGCCACCTGTGATTTCAGGCTTCTAAAATTCTTCAAGATGTAAAAACTCCCAAAATGTTAGATCTGAGGGCAGAAACCATGGAAAAGAGAAAGAGCTGGACACATGAGTCCCTTAAACATTACAAATATCCAGGCGAAGAAATTTCTGCAAGAAATCTACAGCTTTTGAATAAAATAAAATATTATAAAGTGAAGAATTAAAGCACACAGTCCCTGTCTCTGAAACATAGCCCCTGCCTTATCCATAATCTTCAGTACTGACCTGCAAGACTGTGTGCAGTTCAGTGAGGTATGGCGTCGTAGGACAATGATTCAGTTCCCTGTATAGTCAATGAAATTTTCTGTTAGTACTTTTATTCAAGAATTCATATATTAGGAGGGCAGAAGGGACCAAGCAGTCTAGTCTGACCTCCTGTATAACATTGGCAATAGAACTGCCTGTAGCCATGCATTTGTGGGTCACAACTGAGAATACCAAATTCAGGACAAACTTCTGAAAAATAGGGCATACACACCCTAAACTGGTGGTTATTCCGCCATAAGATATACCAAACCAGCAACCGCAGCAAACTTCTGTCTCACCGCACTAGCTAAAAGCAGTCAGGTAAGCAGTTTCCGTAGATATTCCAGTCCTTGTATCAACCCCCAGAACACTGCATTTAAAGATAAGTAGTTATTAAAATCAATTTCATCAAATAAAAGGTACTTCTTACCCAAACGACCAGCCACAACCCAGGTGAATATATAACTCAGATCTTGCCCAAAAATCACACTGATGCCAATCCTTTAGTTTCTAAAATCTAAAGGTTTATTTATAAAAAGAAAGAAAGGTGAGAGTTAAAATTGGTTAAAGGAATCAAATACATAGCATAAATGCAAAGTTCTTGATTCAGGCTTGTAGCAGGCTTCAGTCAAGTCTCTGCTTGCTTCCAAATCACTGGAAGGACCTCAGTCCATTGGTTATAATGTTCCCATTAGCAAAAGTTTATAGTCCAGAGGTCTGAGCGGGAAAGAGGCAAAATGGAGGGGTTTCCAGGTCCTTTTATGGCTTCTGTCATGTGGAGGGAAACCCATTGTTTCAAACAAAGCCCTCAGCACAGCTAGTGGAAAATTATAGGTAAAAGATGGGGTTTGGAATCACATGGAAAAGTCATATGTCCATGTATAATTTTGCTTAGTCACAGCAGGAAATCATTACCTACACCCCAGACAGTACCTGTGCAGGACAGTCCATTCAGTGTAGATGGGCATCTCCCGTGGTCCATTGTCAGTTAAGTATTTCTTGATGAGCCACTTAATTTGAATAGTTCCTCCAAGATGTGCAGGCTAACTACCTTGCAGGTTTTACCCCAGGAGCAAACATTTGAAATCCAGGTATAGAGCCAATACTCATAACTTCAAAATACAAAAATGATACATGCATACAGATAGCATAATCGTATTCAGCAAATCATAATCTTTCCATAGACATCTTACATGCCACATTTTGTACAAGATTTGTTGCAAATACATAACAGTGGTTGCAACAATGATCTATATGGTTATATTTTAATCAGATAATGTCACACTGTCCTGAATTAACTCCTGTTTGTACATGAGTATATCTTTTAGAAAAAAAAATCTAGTCTTGATTTATAAAACTGCTATGATGGAAAATCCACCTCAGCCCTTAGTAAATTGTTCCAATGGTTAATTACCCTCACTGTTAAAAATTGAACCACAATAGGCAGATTACTGACTGCCACAGTATGTGCCATAGGAAGCCGTGCTTGTGTTTCAGTAGGTTCAGTCTACAAGGTGTTTTAGGATCGCATATAATGAAATATATTATTAAAATATATTTATTAATAACCATTATTTGTATTAGGAATAATGACTGTCAGCCTGAAATGATGTAAAGAGTATTTGACTCCCCTTAGCAAAACTATCTTCTTCAAAACACACTCCAATAGCTTGGGTCATACAGGAAGTATGTATGATGTACACTAAGAAGCTAAGTAAACAGATGATGAAATCAGCCATATACAATCTGAGAACTATTTGCAAACAGGGGAGTTGATTTGCCGTTTGTCAATGGATATGTAAAAACAAACAAACTGTGAAATTTCAACTTCAATTTTTAATTTAAATACTTTGTAGTATTATCTTAAAGAATGTTGCTAAAACCTCAGTTATAAAGAGGATGCACCTATAGTGCTAAAAGAGTGGGAAATATTTTCAATTAAACTGCTAACCTAGCTAACAGCTCCCTCTAATGCAAGTCCATATAAATTCACCCTAACTGAAGCAGCTGGGCATTATGTACAAATGGCCCCCTTGTAGTTAAGCTGTCAAGTTTAATATATTTATTTGATTCTCCGCTGTTAGAATGATTTCTGTGCAACACTGTTATTATTTATGTCTATTGTCAGCAGAGAGGAAAAAATTAAGGGGCATTCACAGATGACTTGCTTGCTCTCTCCACTTATTTGGGGCATGCGAATGTTTATGTAGCTGTAGCCCATGTTTTGTGAAACCTATTGCAGATCTCACATTCCAGGACATTACATAAAAATCTTTAGTGTAGTTATATTAGCTAACATTTAATTTGGAGAAACTGTGAATGGAACTTTAAAAATTTCTCCCCATCTTGGTAAAGAAGTTTATATTCTTAATTTTCAATGTAGTTTATCTGACAAATTATATCCATTTAGCTTTGCAGTCAAAATCCAGGTTTAACAGTAATGTGTTTAGAAATCTAAAGAAAATATTATGAAGATAGATAGATCGATAGATAGATAGATAGATAGATAGATATGAATTTCATAAAACAAAGGAATGTTTTTAGGAGCTAAAACTTTTTTCTCTGATCATAGATTCATAGACTTCAAGGCCAGAGGGACCATTATGATCATCTAGTGTTTGACCTCCTATATAACAGAGGTTGAAGAATCTTCCCCAGTAATTTCTGCATTAAATCCATAACTTTCTATAGCAAATTTTTAGCTCCAATCAACATTATGGTCCCTAAGCAGAAATTACTCGGTCAGATTCAATGTATCATCAAATGTTCTTAGAGAATGGAACAGAAAAATAAAATAAAGAACATTAAAACAATATTTTTTCCGCTTCGTTTTCAAGGAAAAGTGCTGGATTGATTCATTCACTAACTATTTCAGCCATCTTGTCTTGAGTGTTCTGGATTTTTTATGGCATGCAGAGATATAAAAGGGCAAAAGGCACCAAAACTAAGAAACCATTCCTTGCATTTTAAATCTGTTCATTAATCTGAAGATTATGATAGACCTCTGTTATAGATATTGGGCCCCAGTCCTGAACATTTAGGAGTAATTGCATTCCAGTCGCTTCTAGGATTACTCTCATACTTCAAGTTAAGCATGTGTGTAAGTGTTTGTACAATCAGAGCTTGGGACTGTAAATACTTCAGGGCAGGGAAAGCATCCTCTTTAGTAACTGTAAAGTGCCATGAACACCGTAATAACATAAGTATGGCCCTACTGGGTCAGACAAAAGGTCCATCTAGCCCAGTATCCTGTCTTCCGACAGTGGCCAATGCCTGGTTCCCCAGAGCGAATGAACAAAACAGGTTATCATCATTCCTCTGTAGCTCATTCTCAGCTTCTGGCAAACAGAGGCTAGGGACACCATTCCTGTCCATCCTGGCAAATAGTCATTGATGGACCTATCCTCCATGAATGTATCTAGTTCTTTTTTGAACCCTGTTATGGTACTGGCCTTCACAACATCATCTGGCAAGGAGTTCCACAGGTTGACTATGCATTGTGTGAAGAAATACTTACTTTTATTTGCTTTAAAACTGCTGCCTATTAATTTAATTTGGTGATCCCTAGTTCTTGTGTTATGAGAAGTAGTAAACAACACTTCCTTATCTACTTTCTCTACACCAGTTATGATTTTATAGATCTCAATCATATCTCCCTTTAGCCATCTCTTTTCCAAGCTGAAAAGTCCCAGTCTTATTAATCTCTCCTTATACAGAAGCCATTCCATATCCCCATTCATTTTTGTTGCCCTTTTCTAAACCTTTTCCAATTCCAATATACACCAGTCATGCCACATAAGTGTGAATTAAAGAGTCATTGGTGGCGCCTCAGGCTCCCCAGTCATCTATGTCACACAGTTCAGTCTCCTGGGAACTGAAATGCTTTAGTCTAATTAAGGTTTCGGGGCTTAATATGGGGGTATGAGACTGAAAATTAATGGCCTGTGCTATACAGGAGGACAGATTAGCTGATCTAAGGTTACCTTCTGGTCCTGACCCTATGAAACTATGAAATAATATCAGCTTCATGGAGGAGAGCAAGTTGAGAAGAATTCCCCGTTTCTCCTGAAACAGGCATGTCTTCATGAAACAAACAAAATGGAACAAATTCCTCCCACATTTTGCTCAATGGTGTAACTTCAAAGGGGTTGCCTCAGGGGTGAGTTTAGCTCAAAAAGGCTCTTTACCTACAGTCACAAATCCACCCAGGTGTGCCCTTCACTCACATTCAGTCCCATTATGATCAAAGGGCCTCTGCTCAAGCTGAACAGCTCAATCCACCCAGATATGTTTGCAGGATCTCACCCTACGTTTTCCCAAATACTATGAAATGTATGACACTGTAAGAGAGAACTGCCCAAGAGCACAGTAAAGCTTGGCCTTTCATATGAGCTTTCCAATATATATATATATGAATCACAAGCATTAATTGCAGAAAGTTTAACATTTGACTTCACCAGCTGGTTGCTAGTGAAAGGTTGGTCAACTTTACCCCCATAGCTTGTTCATAGCAGTAGGGTTTTTAGTTTGGTTTGGTTTCTGTGAGTTTTTCATTTGTTTTGTTTTGCATGTGTGTTTTAATAATGAGGAAAAAAGTAAAACCTGTTTGTAGAAATGTCCAAAGTGACAGATCTCATTAGGCAGCATCACTATTGTTACCTTAATGTTGTATCAAGCAATAAAAGGAGGCCGAAGCAGACAGAGCCAAATCATCATTATATTTGGTTTCTGCATTTTTTTAACTCCTGGTCAGTTTGGAGTTTGCGAAAAGTGCTCTTCTGACATCCCCAGCGCCCAGGGCCCTCTGTTTACTCACTGAACTGGGACCGCACAGGTGATAGTTATACAAGCTCCTCACATATCATACTCTGCAGGTCACAGGGGAGCTCAGACTCTGGTCCGTTGACTCTTTCACCTTTCTAATGAGATTGCCAGCAATGGCTGCCTATTACTGCCAATCACGGTGGTGGTTTTTGTACTCGCTGCACACTGGACTGAGGTAATGGTCTCGTTACAAAATGGCCACTGAACAGCCATAAGGTGGTAACAATTTGTTGTCACCTGGCTGGTGTGGAAATGGCAAGCTGGTGGTAAAAGACTCTCAGTTGTCAATATTACTAGTTCTGAGATTCATCACGCTGACATTTCCTAAGGAGCAAGAGGTATACACACAGAAAAAAATCCATGGACATTCAATGGATGGCTTAATAGTTAGTTGCATATTTAAGCTTGGGGTTTAGAGATGAGGAGTTACTTTTGGCCATTGCTGTCTGCCCTGAGGAGGATTCCTTTACTAATCTAGATGCTCCTTTGCTGCAGCATAAGGTGACCAGATGTCCCATTTTTAAAGGGACAGTCCCTTTTTTGGGACTTTTTCTTATATAGGCCCCTATTACTCCTGCAACCCCTGTCCCGTTTTTTCACAGTTGCTGTCTGGTCACCCTGCTGCAGCAAGCAGTGCAGTCAGTTCTTGCATAATAAAGTGAGAGCTGCCTTAGAAATCCCTAAGATGGACTATGGAGCAGAAATAGCCCTGAATGTGCTCCCCACTGCAGGCCACCTCACTGCACTTGAAAAATACTCACAAGCCGGGAGACAGCTGGCCCTGTGATTCATGTGGCTCCAAGGAAATTCAAGGCTTCAAGCTGCTAGGAAGTGGGAGGACCAGGCTATGAGCCCTCCTTGTTGGAGAGAAGGGGAATATCTTATCCTCCTTTGAATCTTTTCTTAAAACCTACCTTTCCTCCAAGCCTACAGATCACTACTGTCTGACTCAGAGTAGCCCAGCAACCATCTATGATCACTCAGACCACTGTGATTAACAACTTATGCAACCATAGCTGTCTATACTGTTCCCTTGTCTGCCCCCTCTTCCTGCCATCTGTGTGGGTCAACTTATTTACCTAAGTCCTAGATCTGTAGTGGGCAACCTGCAGCTCATGGGACGCACACGGTCCATCAGGGTAATCTGTTGGCAAGCCACCAGAGAGTTTGTTTACATTGACTGTGCACAGCTCCCAGTGGCCGCGGTTCACCATTCCCAGCCAATGGGAGCTGCAGAAAGCGGCAGCCAGCATGTCCTCCCAACACAAGACTATCTGCTGTGACACAGATACCTCTGTATCTATGAAATGGCTTCGAAATGCCATCCTGGCTCTACCACCACCTACTGTTTTCTCTAGAGATAGGAACCTCATGCTATTCGTATGGAACTGCATATTATATTGACCTTACTACAGCAAAATGAACAAAGCAGAGCTGAGAAAGGACAAAAATGTGTTTCCAACTTATTTGGACTCCCAATTCCAGACTTGGTTAGTCATCTTGTCTGAAGGTGTGCAGTAGTGTATGCTCTGATTGTGCTGTCAGGAAATGGACTTAGAAACATGCATGCATTTTGTCTGTGTTACCACAGCCAGGTCTCCTGTGTTCATGGCTTATATTTGTTCTGACAAGAGCTATGGATGTGTAATCGGCAGTGCACATCTTCAACTGTGGCTTCCTGGATGACCATCTCAAGCAGATAAGTGGGACATGGGAACTAAATTGGCTATCAGTTTCCACTGGGTACAACTAAATGAAACACCTGTGAGGTTTATTTTGTACTTAGTGTTTCATGGAGTCATGCAGCTTTCTGTTGTTCTAGGAATCGCCAGAGCATATAATAAGAGTTCCAATGAGTTGGAACCTCTTACCTGTAGCTGGCAAATCATTCCCTGCTGCCATTCAGTCACACAGCTCCTGGCCTAATCTGCAATGTCCGAAGAGATGTCTGTGGATTTTACAATCGTTTCGAGTGCTAATGCCATACAGGAAACAAAGCAGTGTCAATAATGTATGCATATGTATGTTCTGATTTTGTTTTTAATTGGATTGTGTGAACAGGCTGGGATAAAAGAAGAGCCAGCCTCATCTGAGATTTAAAGACCTCACCGAGACCCTTGAGCGTCCCCCTAATCAGACAGCTTGCTGACAAGAAGGTTGGATTTGTGATTAAAATGCTAGGCTGGGAGTCAGGAGATCTCAGTTCTATTCCTGAGCCTGAGTCAGTCACTTATCTCACTAAGGCCTAGTCTACACTGGTGGGGATTGATCTAAATTACATAACTTCATCTAAGTGAATAATGATGTACTTAGATTGACCTACCATGGTGTCTTCACCGCAGTGAGTTGACTACTGCCACTCCCCCGCCGACTCTGCCTGCGTCTCTCGCGGCATTGGAGTACAGGAGTCAATGGGAGAGCACTCAGGGATCGATTTATAGCATCTACATTAGATGCGATAAATCGACTCCCGCTGGATCAATCACTGCCCGCCAATCCGGCAGATAGTGCAGACATACTCTAAGTATCATCCTATTAGTATTTTTATTAGAGTGGCGCCAGGAGAACCCAACCATTGTGCTAGGTGCTCTGCAGAAACAGTAAAATTCCCTCCCCCAAAAAGCTTAGGCCCAGATACCTGAACACCTAAATCCCTATGGACCTGGGCCTTACAGCATAATAGACGAGGATAGGTGAAGGATGTGTAATACAAGGACAATAATACTTCATATTCCAGTGTTACTTTAAACCCATCAGTGTCCATGAACCACTTAGATACTGGGGTGATGCACATGACAGAAAAGCCTACAAATAAAATAAACTTTCCTGAGATTTGCCTTAGGGAACTCAGCATACTTGGACTGCTTGGTTAGGTTGACAGTTGTCTTTAAGGCTTCATATACACTACAAACATCACTGAGTCATGGGACATGTTTAAAAACTATAATGCAGGACCCACTGGTAACAGCTGCTTGGTAATTAAAGCCATGGATTATTGGAGGGTTTTGTCTGGCTGCAGTGACATTATTAAGTCCCTTTTCCATTGCACCATTTAAACATGTCGCAGTCAGGTTAGGAGGAGAACTGTACTGGAACCAATACGTATAAGAGGATTATAGTCATAGCAGGGACAAAATCTCAGGAATTACAACCATCTCCCCCCATCGCTCAGGGGGGCAAGCAGTCTGATGTTAACATGCAGGGCACAATCCCACAAGCAGATATGGCCTATTGCCAGAGACTTGTACACATGCAGAGCCCTGCTGATCTCAAATAGGGCTCCACATGATGACAATGGAGGTGTCAGGAAACAGGAAACATCCTGTTTGATTTACTGTAACAGCTTTCTCTTTTTTCCCTTGTTCCCTATCAGTTTTTCACTTTTCTCCTCCAACTGAGTGGTCTGACTAAAGGCCTGGCCTTGATCTCTGGGAGTTTTAACTTTAATGTGTACAAGACCAAGTCCTCAATATTTAAAGAAGATCCACTTTGACCTTTCGCTCCCAGAAAAATGTCCCCAGATGTTCCTGCTTTCATTATTGCTTCTGCTTTCTTCTCATATTACTCAGGAAGTCCACAATATGTGACACATTAAATACATAATCTGCTCTGACTTGCATCTTGGCGCTGTTGTCTGGTGGGAGTATGTTATGAGCAGCATGTACATTATTTTTTATTTCAGCTATTGAAATGCAATTTGTTTTTATTTAAGTGCTGGTGGAAAATGACAACTAGGCCTCATAGGCTCTGAAGCCCTCTATCTATATTAAAGGCATGTTAGAGATGGTGGTAGGGCAAATTTCTTCTAGCCATGTGCCTTCACCATATGAGTAAGACTCTGGGCTGCACTGTTCTGCATGTCATATATGCCCCCTTAAAGTGGCTAGAACACAGAGGATATGAGTCTAGAGGAGTTTAGCTCAAGCAGCTGAGAGTAATGAATGCAATTTGTTTTTATTTAAGTGCTGGTGGAAAATGACAAATAGGCCTCATAGGCTCTGAAGCCCTCTATCTATATTAGAGGCATGTAAGAGATGGTGGTAGGGCAAATTTCTTCTAGCCATGTGCCTTCACCATATAAGTAAGTCTCTGGGCTGCACTGTTCTGCATGTCATATATGCCCCCTTAAAGTGGCTAGGACACAGAGGATATGAGTCTAGAGGAGTTTAGCTCAAGCAGCTGAGAGTAATGCATTAGCACCTGGAAATCTTGGGTACAGTCCATGATGGCACTGATACAATTACACCTTGTCTCTGAGAAATTGCCTGTGGAAATGAGAGGAAAGTTCAACTCCCACAGTCCATTCCGTCATTGGCCACCTCCTGATCCACCCATCTGTTAGTTTCATTTAGAAATGGCCCAGAGCTACAAAGTTTGGGTCCAAGTTTAAGCGCCTCCTAAGTTTCAGTATATTCAGAGCTGAGTCAGAGAAATAGGGGTAAGTTATAGAATTTATATCCTGATCCAGAGCAAGTTTCCTCAGTCTCCCGAGATGTTCCAATCTGAGATCTAGGTTTGGGGTCTGTCTCTGGTAGTAATGTTTCTCAAGCGTTTCGGTTCAGACAGAGTTCCTAAAATCTGAATGCTACCTTGAACCTTATAGACGCTTCCTGAGTTAGGACTCATGGTACAGTTCAATCAGCTAGATGACAAATAGCTTTCATTCCTCTTACACATTTGTTGGAGACACAGCCTTAATTTTTCCCCTCTGGCCAGAAAGATGTTAGATTTAAGATACAAAAATCAGAGTAGAAGAAAGAAAGTTGCTCTCCTGTCAGTGGGAGTGAGCTATAAGAGCTTTTCCATATGTGTATGAGACAACTATGGTTCCTAACAAAAAACATTGTGAGTCAAACTCATCCCATTGGCTATCATCTCTGTGGCTGTACAAATGGTCCCTGTACGAAATGAGCTAACCAGACCACCATAATCATTGGCCCCGGTATAAATGACTTCAGGTGCTGGCCACAGAGACTTAACCATCCCCTCCTCTCCTAATGGTGGTCCCCTCCAAGCCAAAGTAGAACCATTTTAGTGGAGATGGGAATGGGAGTGGGAGTGGAATGGGGTGGTGAACATGGGGAGAGCTTGCTCTATGCTAAAACTAGTCTGTACATAAGTAGATGAGATCAGTCTGCATGGGTGTCAATCTGGCAATTTTCACCAGCAAATTAACTAAACTAACCAAATTTTAAAAAGTTAAAATTTCAGGATTTTAAAAAAAGAAAGTAGAAAGCAATTATTTTCTTCCTTATCTGAGCCACATGAATACTGTGTAAGCCGGCACTTGATTACAAAATTGGTTTGTATTCCATTTAAGATTGCTTCATCTGTTATCTGAAGAGGTAGGAAGACTCTAAATTGTGTCACCTCCTAGTCTTTGCCAATAATGTCATAATTTGATATGGAGGCTATGCATACCATTAGATCCTAATTTGATTTTTAAAACATGCGTTGGCAGCCAGCTGACTCCTATTGATGGATTTATCTGATTATCCTCGTGCCTTTTCCTCTGGAAGTACTCTGAGAGCATATTTTGACGGGAATATGTTATTGCATTCATGATGCGCACATTGAATTCATATAACATTCACTTTCTTTCTTCTTAGGGTTTTGGAGGGAGGTGAAATTTTTAGCACATCTGATAGTAATCGAACCAGTAGTGACTGCCAGCTGAGGTGACGTGGGCAGGTGCTATGAAAACACAACTCCTACAAGTCTATCCTTAACTGTTGGATTCTTGCCATTTTCCAGCTGTCCTGAAGCACCTCAGCCCTGGCCTGCAGCACCCCTTGCTATTCCAGTTCTTGGCCCCCAGACTGCTCTGTTGGTACATGTCAAATCCTAACTGCAACACCACCTGCTATTCCAGCCTGGTGATTCCACTCAGATCTGCAAATCTTTACTTCCATAAAGCACATGTGTGGGATTTTCAAAAGAGCCTAAAGCTTTGCATTTCAATGGGATTTGGGTACCTAACTCCCTTAGGCTGCTTGGAAAATCCCAGGCATGGAAGGGAAGAAACTAATGCCCAAACTCCTCAGTTCCGTTGTACCTTGTGTCTATATGTTCTTCTTGGCATGGGAGAGAGGCAGAGAACAACTTCCCATTGCTGCTGCAACCCACCCTAGACACGGCAGGGCCAGTAGCCATGCTACCATTTGCTGCAGGCCTCCAGCAGAACTCTGTCATTCTACAGAGGGGAGTCGCAGCATGCACAATAAGGAGTTAACACAGCAAGAGGTAATATTACCCACAGAAGCATGCACAATGTTGGAGGCAGAGCATATGTGGGCCCTGGGCTTTAGCCGCTTTACAGATGTGTCATGATAAATGCTGGCCTGAGTGCTATCAACCAAACAATATCATGACCTAGACCCAAGCCCTGGCAAAACCCAGCTCTGAATCTTAAGCAGATCACTCCTCCTCCTGCCACGGTGCTGTTTTCCTTTCATGTTTAATTGTGCAAAGGTGGTTTTACTATCCTTCCTTACTCCGTCATTGGGCCTCAGGGAGGAATTAGGCATTTTCATCCTGTCTACCCAAGTCATTATCACAGTAGATTAGGTGGAGATGCCAGGCATGCAAATGGGCAACCTTGACAAAAACAAATTGGAATTTAGATAACAAATAAGTGGCGTCCTGGCTGAGTCCAGTGTCTTGTCCTTGTAGGATGAAGCTGTATATGAGCAGGGACATTATCGTGCTCAGCTAATCTTCAATCCTGAGCATTCGGAACTCACTTATATGCCTTCCTGCCCAACCTTCAACACATTAATTGTCATTATCATCATAAATGCTATTATCAGAATGATGATGCAGGGTCCAGACAGAATCTATAACAGACATTTCCAATCCACTAGTGACAATGACAATGATTTCAATTTAGCAAAGTACTTAAATAAGTGCGTGACTTCAAACACATGACTTAAATGGGACTGCTGACATGCTTAAAATTAGACACCTGCTTAAGTACCTTGCTTAACTGTGGCCGGTATGAATGCATACACTTCCATCTTACCCAGTTAAATTTCTGCCCTCCCATCAGTATGTCTGAATGATTATACATAACACACCTCCATGCACTATATAATATGGCTCCTAAGGGAACACACTAAGGATAGATTCTTATTCAAGCTTCATGAGCCTTGGTTTATTTCATTCCCTTGATCTTAATTATTTTCATTCTTGGCTCATAAAGTTGGCAGGCCTGGAGAGAAGCTCTGTTTGTATCAAAGAGCTCTCCCCAAACAAGTGTGTTTGTGTAGACTTACCTCTTGCCCGTTGCAATCCCCTAAAATGCTGTGCATCTCAAACTACCCTCAGGCCCTGAGGCTTTCATTCTATATACAGTGTGCTCTTTCTTTCCCTGTTTCCTTCTCTTATTGACCATAAAAATCATTTTGCAGCAGTGCTCGGCGCTAGTGCTGGGAAATACCATCACAGCATCGTAGAAATTACAGAGGCTAGAGATTTATTAGATCATCTAGTCCATCCCTACTGCCCCATGGCTAGCATGTGATTGCTCCCCAAAGGACACTTACTGGTGCTTTATCCCATTCTCTGTCAGGCACTAGCATTGACGGTTGTCTAGTAATCTGGAGTCAGATTTCCCAACAGAGGCTTCCAACTTCCATTGTACTTGGACTGTAGACATCAGCTTCATCCTCCTAGTGAGACATTATTAAAGCATAGTCCCTTATATCTCATCTCTGGTGGCAGTCCCCATAGAAGTTAAAGACCTCACCGTGCACTTTGAAAGGCTAGAAGAAATAAATCTATTGGCCTTGCTGTGGTGTTTAGATGTTGCTTGTAATTATTAGAACTGGAAGCACTGGCTGTTGGGAGTCTGAAAGGACAGGAAACAGGAAGGAGGGGGGAGGGGTTGAGGAGGAAGAATGAAAGTTACAGAAGTGCAGCAGCAGCTTGGTAAAGAAGTTTCCACTTTAAAAATAAAGTCCTGTTGAAGTTTGTTAGCACCTTGCCTGGTTGATACACCACTTGCCAACTTCTCTCTCTCAATGAAACAGGATCTGATGCCAAGGTTTCCTTAGCTCCACCTACCTACACACCTATACGCCCATCACTGTGGTATCTGAGCAACTAAGGGTATAGGTGGAAGCCCAATCACTGGAGTAACCTAAAAGTAGATGAGAATAAAACACTAACAATATAGATCATCTCATTTTGTACAGAGATACAGCCAAGATAAGTCTGATATGTCTTTCCTTTTGGAGGGCTGGTTTTACACAGATATAAATTGGGTCTGATTCTCCTCTCACATGCACTACTGATGTAGATTAGGATTAATTCCACTCATATCAATGGAATTAGACCAGTGAGGATCAGGCTCTGTAGCATTTAGTAGGAGAGCTTGACTGAGAACTGGAAGGCTACAGCTCATACAGGGTCAAAATTCATGAACAAATGATACAAACTGGTCAGGAAAGGCACACAGGGTGCTGGGGTAAGATTCCCTTCAAAGCAGAAGTGATACAAACTGTCAAAGGGTGGTGAAGGCAATCATTGGCATAACAAAGAATACAGCATAAAAGCGATACCAATCCAACTGGTGAAGGGGTTTGCAAGATCAAAAAAAATAATTAAAAAAAATCATGAGTTTAAAAATTACAGACCAGCTTATGAAAGGGGGGTGGGTTGGGAAGCAGAACGGAATCAATGGAAAAATCAGAGATAAAAACTGGTAGCAGAAGTGGTAAACTGTGTGATTAGCAACAGGAAAGGGGTTGCAAACTGCTTCTCATTTATATGCAGTGAAATAGACTCCTCTAGCTTGGAAGGGTTTGTTTTTGCCAATTGTAATTATTTCCATGTGGATAATTGACTTCACTGAAGTTTTTTCCCCCCCATTTGTAATGAACTATAGAGAAGAGATCCTCCCTGTTATAAAACTGTCAGTGTCGAGAGATAATTGTGAGTGTGGTCTTATTGAAAGAGTTCTCCTGGAGATTAAACTACATGTGAATGGGGCAGAAGATTCCCTTGGAATCAAAGTATCAAGAAAATAAAGTCATTCATACTTAGAATGTGCCAGTCTTGCCCTGGATGCATGCTAATTAATATGCAAAAGCAATATTTTACCCCTCACCTTTGCACAATTAAGTCTTACAGCATCCTGAGGAAGATATAACTGGTAGGCTACAGATAGGTAAACTCAGGCACACAGTGGTAAAAGAAGATGACCAATGTCATAGAGCTAATTCATTGACATAGAGAGAAAAGGAGACAAACTTGTATAGACAGGCAAATAGATGAAGCCTGCCAGCCATGGGCACATCAACAGGAGTCCTAATGTGAAGGAATCTGCAGTTTTGCACAGTTCTATAGCTGAAGCATGTTGTGACTTGCATTCCACTTAACTTAAAATGTACTATTACATCATCCAGTGTTATTCACTGACATCACTAGAGTTTCATTTTCTCCATTTAACCCATTGGTTAATTTTATAGAATCATAGAAATGAAGAGCTAGGAGACTCTCTAGTCCATCCCTCCTCTCTAAGGCAGGATTAAGTACACCTACACTAACCCTGACAGATGTTTATCTAATCTCTTCTTAAAAACCACCAGTGATGGGGAATCTGGTACACTGAGTGCATCCTGGAATGTTTTACGATATCAACATTTCCAGCAGCCATCCACACAGTGAACTCAAAGAGGATAAAAATCCATTTAAAGTGGAAGAGGATGAAAGTTACAAATTGTTTCTATCAGAGCTGTGGAAAACTTGGTGGATTCCCAAGACTGCTTTTTCCATGTTTGAGTATTTGTCCATGGTGTGCACACAAAAAGGTCCCTAAAGGATCTTGCTTCCAATAATTTTCCCCTGGTTTCAGCTCTAATGTACAAAGCCTATGCTCCTGGGACAGGATGAGATCCTCTTAAGGACTACCAAGCTTCGTATTGATTCTTTCGCCCAGATCTATTGAATTTGTTGCTTTGGGAAACAAAAGGACATACAGAAAAACAATAAATAACAATAAAGCGTTTAATTTAAATACCATTTGCAGTAAAAGAAAAAAAAGCACAAATGGGAAAGAAACAGAGACAATGATTCTTGTTTGAATAGGATTGTAATATGTGAAACATGCAATATAAACTGACAAGGGAAGAAGAAGGTCATTGTTTGAATAGCATCAATATAAACACAGATGCATAAGAAACTGGCAAGGGAAATGGAAGATCCAAGCCTCGAATAATGTTGATATACCAATAAATATCATACAAAACGGAAAGACATGGAGAATGGATGATTGCTTGTGAGATGTTTAGAGATACTATTCGCTCAACATTATTGAGGGGAAGAAAATATGAGTCTAGCACACCTTTCTTGCTTGCTTTCTAAGCTCATGTTTCTGCCATTATTTATTTTCCTTTTTTCCCCTTGGATCATCACGAAGACACAGCATTCCCCTTGGCACTAATGAGATTTGCATTGCAAACGCCTTTATAATAATTACTCCATCTTGTTAAGAGGCCACATTCATCCCTGAAAAATATGTTTGGGTTTCTGAGGTTGTCTAATTTCATGCCCCTATAAAACAGCAGTAGTCTGGTTTTCAGCACTATCTATCCTCACTCCTAGTCTGTGCGTTCTGTTTTCAGGCTGAGATTTGCTACAGCACAGATGGGGGTCAGCCACGTTTTAGTGGAGTGGGGCATATAACTAACCTCTGTGCCTTTGACTGTCTCCTCCTTTGCCTTTTATTGGAGATAATTAATCAATCACTAGTGCAATCGCATAAAGTACTACTTATCGTTAAGGGTATAGACTTTTCTGAAGGCAGGAGGCTTTAGCCGCAGAATTCCCCATGGTGCTAATAAGATTTGCATTGCTAACGTCTTTATAATAATTATCACATATTTCTATCTGGGGAACTCAATGTGTTTTACAAATATTAATAAACTGATCCTCACAAAGTTCCTGTAAGAAACACAATAGATGATGATGGGGTGATGGGGAAACTGAGGCATAGGGCAGTACAGGGATTTTATCAGTGACACAGATGACACCTGTGACAGAGACAGGGATCAATCCCAAAGCTTCTGAATAATATTCCTGTCTTTTATCCATCCTTATGTTGAGAATAACAGTTGGTCATTCTTTATATGAAGGTTCCAATTATAAATGGCTTAAAAGGCATTAATAAATGATTAACTGATGTTATAAGCATGATATAGATATGAGTTTACATTATAGACAATTATAAGCACATCAGTCGAAGATGTTATATATAGTAATAATCTACAACTATAAGCAATCGATTTACCTGTTGGAATACATACCAATGAATTAATCATTTATATAAACATCTATTAACTCTTTATAAACTACTTATTAATGGGAGATTAATATAAAGTATGACCAAAAATTTAGCCAACATTGAATAGTCAAATGCAATCATTTTATTAAAAAGTAATGTGATGATTATGCAAAATCAATTATTGATCATGAATAGAGCACAAAGTGATGTATAATAAGCATTTAAAAATGTATTTAGCTGAAGGTTTTACCAGCAATAAAGACTATATGAGCAATAGCTGCATAATTACATTTTATGAATACAGGAAACCTGTAAGGAATGCTTTGAGATTTAATTGACATTTAACAAGATAACTACAGCAAGTTAATTAGAAATTATCTGCTAAAAATATGAATTAACTTTAAATAATATTTTAGCTTGCTGCAGTATAACTAATGTCTTGTTATATGCCAATGAAATGCCTAAATTAAATAGTTCTTTCATTTAGGGTCTTTCTAATTCATTTCCCACAAAATAAAGCCTGTATTATCAGCTCCTTATTTTGAATCCTTTTTGGTATAAAAGGGACGAGTTGATCTGCTTAGCAAAAGACTCATTTTATGGTTCTTTCACGCTTTTTTAAAATAAAATCCCCTCCCACATTTCTATCAATGTGCAAAGATATTTTTGCATGTCACCTCACTTTTGCGTTTGGCTTTGAACTTAGAACAAAGGTGAGACATGTGGCAAGACCATCACTGGATTCCCTGCAAAATGATGCCTCAGAGATTCTAACAGAGCTAATATGGGAGAGTGTGTGCTGTCTGACAACCACTCACATTCTCCCAGCTCTGTATGGTCAGGTGTGTGCTATCTGACAGCTGAAACATAAAATACAACGCAGGTTCATGGCACAACCCCATTCTTTTCACATCTTTCAAGTGCTGCAAAGAGGATGGAAATCTGTCTTAAAGAGCCAGGGCTAGGGATTCCCTGGGAGGGCATAAAGCCAACATGGGATCTATGCTCTCCCTGCTCCTGTCCCTCATTATAAGGATGTTCTGGGACAGGCAAAGGTGTAACTAGAGTGCCTGGCACTCTGGGAATCCTGAGTCACTGACAAAACCTCTAAAGAGTCAGTGTGGCCCTGTGGGTCAGACGTTGGACTGGGAGTCAGGAGTATTAAAGCTTTTTTTCTAGCTCCAGCCTCTGACTTGCTTTGTGACCTTGGGCAAGTAACTTTACCTCCATGTGCTTCTTTTCTGCCCCAGCCTCCACCATGTTTTGTCTACTTAGACTGCAAGCTCTCTAGGACAGGGACTCTGTCTCACTATGTATCTGTACAGCACCTACACACGAGGGCCTGATCTCTATGTGCTACTTCAATACAAACAGTAAGCAAGAGATCTAAACCAGTGGTCCCCAATGCGGTGCCATGGTGCCCGCCGGGGCATTTATGTGCACCTGCCTAGTGCCCAGCAGGGAAGAGAAGCCAAGGCCCCGTGCCTGCCAGGGACATAACTCCGGGGCTGCAGGCTTCATTCTATGTTAAAGTAAGAATAATAAATAAAATATATGTGGATTAGCTGTTCAACAATGTTTAACTTTTTAAAAATAAAAAAGATGAAAACTGTTTGATATTTATTTTGTAAAAACTCCTTAATTTTTCTTACAGGTAGATAAAAAAGAGCAAATTCACAAGGCAAGGTGAAAGAGTAATTGCAGAATAATTTAATTAATACCTTTTACATGTAAAATTAACCTTTTTATATTATAGATTCATATATTATATATATTAAATATGATGTTTTTTCATATTATTTAATGTACAAATACAAAATAAGCCTTGAAAAATTGTTGGCACCCACCACACTCTTCTGAAAACATGAATGTGCTACAGGCCACAAAAAGGTTGGGGACCACTGGTCTAAACTATATCGAAGGACAAACTGGTCCCCTGCTAAATGGAAAGCTAGTGTAATGCCATCTTCCTCACCCTTCTCAGGACTCCTTCTGAGCATAGCTCAGCCTGACCCAAGCTTCGGATGCAGAGTTCATTTTTGTTAATTTGTGGGTCTGTTAATATTCTGGACCAGGTTTTCAGACAGAAAAGCTTTTAGTGAAAACACTTTTGAAAACTTGGCCACTTTTAATGTATTACAGTTCACAAGAAAAGAAACGTGGTGACGAGATGGCAAAGCAATGTGGCTTCCGATGACCTAAAGAGTTCCAGAGCCAAAAACGTTACTCTGCTACTGTAAATGAAGCTTGCTATAAACTGGGCAAAGGCAAATCAATTTGGGTAAGAGATTAACCAGTCTGAATCTTGGCCCAAATCCTCAGTCCAAACCTGACTAGAAGTTTGAAGAAGTTCTCTCAACTTTTCTTTTCCATTCTAACCCATCTCCCCACTGCCTGAGTTTCAGGCAGGACTGGAAATGGAAGTGCCAAAGGCAAGATTTTTAAAAGGTATTTAGGCACCTAAATACCTTTAAAAATCTGATCCAAAGTTGAGTAAAACTCAGATGCTAGACCTGAGCATTTGGAATAACTACCTACATTTTGGAGGCTTATCTAAAGGCCTTCAACTTCCCAAGATTCCTCCATTGTGAACATACTCTCTATGAATAATGCTTGACACCATTACGTAAACTATACTTGAAAAGTCACTTGCAAATATAATGTAGGAAATAATCTTGACCTGTCCTCAGGAGATCAGAGATGAACTGGGTGTAAACTAGCTGGTTTTCCCAACTCTGATTTTTCTGATTTTATAATGTAATGGAGGCCTTCCGACAAGAACTAGGAGGCTGTGCTATTCAAAGCAATCAGAGTAAATGTGGATTTTATAGTACTTTGAATAGTTGACCTTTAAATAGAAAGTGATACTTCACTTTAACCATAGCAAAGCTGGCATTCTTATAATATTCAATAGGCTTGATTCTGCAGCCCATACTCAAGAAAATCTCTTATTTGATCTGGGCAACAGAATCTAGCCTGTTAGCCTTTATATAGGGATCCACAAATACTTTTCATTTGCCATTAGGGCCTGATCCTGCAATCAATGGCAAAACTTCAGCTGATTTATATGGCAGGAAATTTGGACCATCAATCATCAGCTCATTCTCCCCCTCGCTCGAGAAGCCCTGTGGTCTCTAGGGGAAATATTGGCTTGAATATGGCAAACAGGATTTGATCCAAAAAAATCATAGGGTGCATCTACATTGCAATAGAACTCCAGGGTTTCAACTCAGACTCAAGCCTAACTCCCCTTCTATCAATATACAAATCACACACTGGTTCCCAGGACCCCACAAGGGTGGAAGGACTGAGCCTGAGTCAAGATAGGGACCAGGGTTCTAGCCCTATTGCTTTGTAGTGTAGACACGGCCCCATTAGGCCTGTGCTTTAGGAGTCCACCAGAAGTATTCCACAATCCCACAGGATGAATTTCTTTCTCAAGAAAAGTTTGGTGGACAGTCAAGTTTGACCACCCTGCCACATGAACTAAAGGATAGTGTGACTACATTTTGGGAGGGCGCTGGGAAGTTTGGGATATGAGTGGTTGGACTCAGGCCTGCCTAATGCAGTTGTAGATGCTGAAGCCTCAGGTTGGGACCCAGGGATCAACAGTTCCTAACCTGGAGTTACCAAGCAGTGTAGACGCTCAAGCCCTAGGTTAACAAACCCAGGGTCTGTTAACTCAAGTACTACTAACCCTGCTCTTACACTTCCATGCAGACATACCCACAGAGACTAAGAGAAGACTTTCAAAGGCAAACCAGGCAGTTAGATACCATGGGGGAAAAAAAATCAATAGAAGTAGAGTACCTAATTTCTATGTCTGCCTTTGAAAATCTCCCCGAGCTTCTGGGCTGGCTTATAAGGTTGCTCCCAACAAATCAAGATAGAATAACAGTGAAAGATAGTTAATCATTCCCCAGAAATGCAAGGAACCAGACCATCCCCACTCCCAACTAATAACAAGCATGGAAAAACAAAGTCATAATGTCCTTATTTACCATAAGCCCTCAGCTTCCTAACCAGCTTAGCTCCAAGTCCCCTTTTACAGAGCTAGCGTCCTTTGCCTCAGGCTGCTGTTTTCATCTACTTCCTGGCCTCAGGGGACTCCTTGTTTTCCAGTTTGCTACAGCTGTACCTGCAGAGGGGCTTTATTATTCTAGTTCTTCTTAAAGAATCAGATGGCTGTGGCTCAGGTGCAGACACCTTACTTTAAAGGATTGTTACTCATCATGCCATATGTTTCAGGAACAGTAACAAAGAATGCAGCCAAACTCTCTCTGAAACTTCCCTCATGTAGCTCTAGCAAATAACTGACAGTAAGGGAGGCATGGTAATTGGGTTCTCTCCCATGGCCCCCACTGAAGCTCTGGATGCTTTGATCCATTTCCCTGTGAAAGTCCTTTAAGGAAAATCAAGAAGACATTGATGCAGGTTTCCATTTTTCCTTTTCACTTTTTCTTGGTCAGTGGATTAGTCAAGACTGATTTTTCTGCATGACTGGGGGAGGGAGGGGACAAAGGTTAAAAGATAAAAGAGTAGATTCCTTTTAAAATGTAATTTAGATTTTTTTTTTAATATTATCTCTAATATCAACACAAAATCACTTCAATTTTCCAGAATCACCTGGGACCCAGCTTACAGCTGCATGGATATGCAAAACGATTTTCTACTGGCAAATGGACCATATGCGGACTCTATCTTTCACTTGGTGGTTCTGAACTAAGTACTGTTGAACAAGAAATATAAACTGACTGTTTAGGATTGTATTTGTCATCAGAATCAGTGTAGATTTCAAATTTCAGCCTTACTACCACAACCAGGGAGAGTAAATGGGCCAAATTATGCTCAGCAAAACAATCAGAACCATTGAAATGACTGCTCAGGCCAAGTCCATGCTGGCAAAGTTGGTGGGTTGCTTTTAGTGACTAGTGGACTTCCAAGGGTTCAGAGAAGCACCCCAAAGAAGTGGAATTTTATTCTAACCCCTCTGATCAGCCAAATTGAGCTGGAAATCTTGGGTTTCATTCACCATAATTGCTTGAGTTATGATACACCTGGAATCTGATTGTCCTAGAGCTCCTCACTGATCCAGGATATGTCAATTCAACAGCTCCACACACAAAAAAGCCTTCTTCTATCTGCAGTTTGCCAGGAGACTAGAGTCCAATTCAATTGCTGTTGACTTGGCCATAGTGAATTATGTATTCGTGTCCTCCAGGCTGCACTGTATTATACCTATGAGTAGAGCTGGGTGAATAATTGATATTTTTGGTTCAGTGGCAGTTTTGAAAAGTTCCAGAAAAAAAGATCTGTGTGGGTGTAACTGAACCCAAAATGTTGGGTGAATTGAAGAAGTCAGTTTTTAGTCTGTTCCAAAACAGGGAGGTGAACTTAAGTCCCTCAAAGGCCAGGCACGTTCCCTAACCATTAGGCTACAGGCTCTAATACAGGAGGAAAACAGCAGTCCCACCACCCCCATTTTGTGAATGGCTGAAATGATTCATGTCAAATTCATAAATAGTGTCTGGTTGACTAAAACTGCCTTTTTCATCAAATAAACGATATGCATCTGAAACAATTCACCCCCTTCTACCTGTAAAGTGAAAATACAGACACTGGAAAAGCTGATGGTGCAATGTGTGACAACCTGCCCACTGAACAATACAATTCATTGTGAGAACATCAGTCTTTTGCTCCAATCAGTGCACTGGCTTCCTGCTGAATACCAGAGTGGAAGACTCTTATCTTGGTTTTTAGAGCCCAAAATGCAACAGGTCCAGGAAACCTCTCTCCGTCTATGGACAAGGCTACCATGCTGACTACACACTTCAAGAACAATGGAACAATCTGTGTCAAGAAGGAGACTAGTTGGGGGCAAAAGACAAAGGGCCAAATCCTCAGCCATTTTAAATTAAAGTCAATGGCGCTATTCCAGTTTATGCCAAGTGAAGCTCTAGCCCAGAGACTTCTTGGTAGCTGATCTTTAGCTGTGGAATTCCCTCACACCAGACCTGAGAATGACCATAAACCCACACTGCCTTCAAGGGAAAAAAGGCCAGACCTGGACAGAGATAGAGAGAAAATACAGAAACTAGGAGTAAAGCTAGGTAAATACTGAGAGGAAAGATGATTTTTTTCAAACCTCCAAAAAGGTTTCAGCTGAGGTTTGAACTTGATTTTTGAGTTGGAGGCCTGCCTGATCCAAACCTCCTCCTCTATCTCTATCTGTAGTTCTTCTAAAGAAAAGGAAAATCAGAGTTCTGCAGTTCAGACAAACATTGGTTAACTGGCAGTATCAGGTGGCCTCATTTTGTCCGCAAAGACATCTTTGTTCAGCATGTTATATTGGCCTGGATCGAGTAGAACTGATTGGATTATTCACCAAAAATATTTGAGTTGATAAATTCCAGCATATTTCTTTGAATAAATTATTTGCACATAAATGTTTTCATTATTCGACCATATCTAATGGTCCATTAGCATTCAGTGAATTGTATATTGGCAGTGTTTTCCATCAGTCACCAAATATATTATTTGCAAATAAATTTGATCATTCTTCTGCCAGTTTCAGCTTCAAGCACCCTCCTGGAGAACAGTGGCTCCCTGGAATAGCAATCAGGCACAGGGAGCAGTTTGAAGGGTTGTTTTCTGATCTCAGTTACTCTGGTGTAAATCTGAACTAGCACCCTGGAAATCAGTGGCCTTTCTCCATATTGACACACACATCACTGAGATCAGAATATGGCTCAAAGTGCTCCGATTTGCTGAAGGCAGCACAAAATTTCCCAACACACTCAGAACCTAGTCCAAGTCAATATCTTAATAAGCAGTTTAGTTTTCCAGCCCACAAAATTGAACTCAGTTCAAGGGACCTCTAATCAAACCAAAGACTCAGCTCCAGTATCCATTCAGGGAGAGATGGTTAGTGTAACTGTTTCCCACATATCTCCTTCTCCTCCCTAGCCAGCCAGTCAAGTTACTAGGCCCTTTCATACATAATACATTCAAATAAAGACAGTACAGTATGTGACAGTGCAAGTCTCATTTGTATCTGGGCCAAAGAGGATGAAAGCCTGTTCGAACTAAACGAAGACTGCACTTGTGCCAATTTTAAGGAATAATTGAGGAGACGTATAGTGGAGTTTGCTGCTCCTTCCCATCCTCCTAACAAGGAAGGGCTTTTTTTGTCAGGCGGCACAAAAAGTTGCTCTGATTAGAACAAGTCATCTTTTCTGAGACACCGCACAGGATTAATGGTCTCACCCATATGCTGGTGCCTTTCAGAGAGACGAAAACACGGAACCTGAGCCTTCTTTTCAAGAGGGCTAATTATCAAAGCACCATGATCCCCTCATTGATATCAGCCATGGCATGGTGCAGGGGTTTGTCCCAGTGTGTTAATAATACAAATCCTACCCGGGCTGCCTCTTAATATCGCTAGTTCAAATAATTGGTAATTTACGGAGATGAACAAATCAGACACACTGTAATTGTACAAGGGGGACAACAGAACAATAACGTTAAGATATGTAATTGACTAAATATCACACACTGTTCCCCCAACCAGCCTTTCTTCATTTCCAGTGTAATTGTGTAATGACATTTATGTGTAATAGACTTGTGACATTATAAATGACACTTATGTCAGGATTGTCAGGCTGTGACAGCCTCAGTGACAGCTCCAGTGAGAAATTAATCACTTCTGAGGCTTGAAAGTTGCTCATTTATTGCTGCCAAATAACATCTCGCTATGAAAATGGAAATGCTTTCCCCCTACTTCCTCCCTAAGGGATATCTTCCCGAGAGACCATCCAGTGATAGGATTTCTGAATAATGGATAGCAGCACTTTGCATGGCCAGTGACTCAAGAAGAAGATGGTATTCCCTGCTATGCCAGAGTGTCCTTTTCAGAACATTTTGCTCTCTCTGGCTTATTGATGGAGAAGTTACTGTGTGGGGAGGGGAGAGCATCTGGCACTAATAAAGCTTGAAAGCTCAGTAAGATAAAAGCTCTAATGATGCTGACGGTGGGTGTTAAATGAAGTCCTACAATGCATGTATCACTGTCATGACCCTCATGGTCATCTGCTGGATTGAAGCCACTACCTCTCAAGCTAAAGGGATGGGTATCAGGTTCTCAAAGGCCTAAATTCTCCTCTGCAGCCGCTGCTGACTCCTGACAGAGCAGAATTGGGGGCATGTCCCAGGAGTGAAGGAAAGGGCTGTGCACTCCATGCATGTGGAAGAACTCTGTGAGGGCTCCATATACAGCAGCTCTTTGAGGGTGGTAGCAGGGCAAAGTTGGGGCCAGGAGATCCCACCCCTGTGATCTTTCCTCTCTGCATGGAGGACGTCATAAGAGTGCAGAGACTGCACCAGACTATTCAGATTGGAGAGGGCTCTGCTTCGGTCTAGGAAGGGGGAATATTCAGTATCCTATATGCAAAAACTCTCAGCTGAGCTACTCACATAGGTGAGAATAATGAAGTGTGTGATTTAAAATGTTCTTACTAAACATCGGCCCAAGCTGGAAGCCGAGCGCTTGGAAGATCACTGTCTATAAGGTTGTGTGTTCTGTACCAGCTAGGATGTAATTAAGCTTGGATGGATCAGATTTTTACTGGAAAATGTTGGTAAATGTCAATTTAACCATACCCATGCAAACTGAGGAAAAGACATTTCTATTGATAACAGTAGAAATGTACAGATAGACAAAGGAACAAAAATACTGCTTGAGAACTACTAAAATTTAAGGATATTTACTTTGTATGTTTTGACCTGTGATGTTGACAATTTGTGTTTTAAAGGTTATAAATCTTTAACTTTTTCAACATATACTGTCATTAAATAATTATTGTTTGACCTCTGCCACCACTGTCACACCCACCCCATAATTTCCCATAACTGTGAAAATTTACATCAATAAAAAATCTAAAAGATCCCAAACTTAAAACCCACAATTTTGAGCAACTGTAAAAATTTAAATAGATAAAAATAAAAAAAACCTTAAAATAAACATCCATGCTATCAGTCAAAATTATTTAAAAAAAAATAATTCTGTCAAGCAACTAGGGTGTGACATGATATTCTCTTTGGGGTACTTGTGACATGGATAATAAATGAGGCCATCAAGCACCAGCAATGTCAATCCAGCACCTGTCACCAGCAGTGAATTAACTTCAGCAGAAAAGGAGCAGCAGAGCTGCAGGGGAAGCAAAGGAAAGCCACACTTCATCCTAATCCAAAAAGGACTCTCACTTGGACAAGTGGACACTGTCTGGGGTATCTGTTCTGGTCTCTTGTTATGACCCATGACCTGTACTCCCTTCCCTGTTTGTTTACTTTGTGTTCCCAGTACTGATATCTGGGTTCTGTGGCCCCTCCCTCCTCTGAGAAGGTGGGACTATGAGGAGGGAGGGTCTCTGAGCCAGGGTTCCAGTTCAAGCCCAAACATTTACATCACAATTGTACAGCCCCACAACTCGAGCCCCGAGAGTCCAAGTCAGATGACATGGATCAGACGTAGGAGTTTAACTGCAGTGTAGACATACCCTGATCAGTCCTTGAGCACCATAACTAAGGTTACAGCTGTCAAAGTCTCAGGGAGATTAGGGGAGGTCCTGAAGCAGAATCTGTGATTGTAGTGAATGAGGGTCTGCTCCTACCTGATGTGGAATCTATTAAGGGTCAACGGAGCAAAGAGGAGGCAAGTACTTAAATACAGGGGGGAGCAGGGAACTTCTTGCAAGTTTACATGAGTTGATAGCCTATTGCTTTCATTAACTAGTGAAATGTTGCAAATAGATCTGAGTGGATTTGCAGCACTCTGGAGCTACAGGATGCTAATTGTGATTTTCATCATTCTAGAGAGTGAAATGTTCTCTCCCTAGCAAGCAGTTGCCTTCCCCTGTGGGAAGTCAAGAACCATACCAGACATGTTCCAGCTGTCACTGTGAAAACATCCTCTTTTCTCTTCTCAGGCAGAGCTGCTGCCCTGCCTTTTTATATGATTTTTACTATACAAAAATGAAGTCACCGTGAGAGTGAACAGGAAGAAAGGAAATGGGAATGATGGGAACCAGGCACACATTTTCTATAGAATCTAAAAGTTGCTCTTCCAGATCAGAACATCAGTCCATCTAGCCTGAAATCCTCTCTGTTACGACATCTTCAGAGGCAGGGTGAAATCTCCCACAATGCCTCTAGATGATGTGCAATTCTGGACATGTGAGGGAGAGGGAGTAAATACTTCTTTCCAATCACTACAGCAATCTGCTCTGAAGCATGATATTGGATTCCCATTACCTGAGTATGTGTCATGTGACAACAGTAAAGAATCACAGAGAGATCCGCTTTCTTCTAATACTGAGCTTTATTACAATAAGGAAAATATGTTATTCTTAAGGCTACTCTTCCTGTCTCTCTGTTTCACTGTAGTGTGTTTGCCTAAACCGTCCCTCAGGCTCCCTCTTTCCTGCCATAGATGTAAAGAAACAGTACACATATCCCCATAGTATGTATAATGCAAATGTTTTAATTGCTCTGTAATTTACCCAGCCCTTTAAACATCCAGCTGCACTATTTGAGGAATATAGAAAACTCATTCTTTCTTAAAGGCAGTTTCCTGGACCTGTCACTGGAGCCTAATCTTTTCAGAGGAAAGTAGGCTATTTTCTTCTTGCTGTGGATGTCAGCCCAGGACACCTGAGTCGCTCCAGACTTGCGCAGGATTCCGTGATATTGATGACAGTACGTGAGACCAGAACTCACACATCAGCAACATGGCTCTGTCATGGAAATCACAGCATCCCAGTGTGGAACAACCCCGCTACATTTCTGTGTGCATCTAAGGGAAATTGTTGAGGGTGTAACGCTGTGCACATATCCAGCAGTGCCTGAGGTTTGAGTGGTGCATGGATGTCCCTATGGGATCCAGCACTAGTAGATGCTGAGTGCTTGCACCTCCCACTGAAACTCACTCTCAGAATACAAGCTTACTTGGGGAGAGGATTGCTTTCTGTTTTCTCCCTTCCCCTCCCTCGTGCACTGCACCCTTGCAAATGCCTGGCCTACAGCATCAAGGGCTTTGTCAAGTTTAAAGCACTCATGGTGCTCTGGTGGAGACTCATAATTCAAGGTCAAGCGATGAAATGCAGTAACACAACAAATGAGGAACTCGGTCCATACTGGTTTCAATATTTTAAATGATTGCTTCATTAGGAGCCCTAACAAGACCCACTCTCCCCACCCCTGTCCCGTTCCAGTCCGCTACAGTGAGAAAGGTGTGCACCATATATTCACTTACAGTGAGCTTTATTTACTCCTGCCACCTGGTGGATTTCTTTTATGACTGCAAGGAACAGTTTAGCCCCACGCTGGATGTGATTGTTGATCTCTGTTTTACTTTCATGCAGTTAATGAACAAAGTAAAGCATTTTGCAGCCATCCTAGGACAATCTAGACTTCTGGGGCTCTGAAAGACTTAAACTGTAATCATTCTCATAATATGCATGCAAAATTAGATTGGTAGTGTAACATATATTTTGTTTCAGCCCCAATGAAAATGAAATCTACAAACTGATTTAGCCTAACCAAGTGTGACTGCAATAGGCTCATTCCACAATTCTAATTAAATGACATAATTTTCTAGGTGGAAGTTTGTGTTCTGAAGGTGAAGAGAACAAAGATATGAACAATCCACAAAATCACAATATGTATATTTCAGCACTAGGATTCTTCTTGGGGACTAAACAGAAGTTATTCATTTCTGTCTTTCAATGTCATTTTAAAATCAGTCACAATATTTTCCTATATTTAATCCAAGGTTTATGTCCTCATCCACACAAGAGGAGGTGGAAGGGGCTCAAAGGAAAAAATGCTGCCCAAATACAGAGTAGTAGTAATAACTAGGACTGTCAAGCGATTAAAAAATTAATCATGATTAATTGCACTATTAAAGAATAATAAAATACCATTTATTTAAATATTTTTGGATGTTTTCTACATTTTTAAATATATTGATTTCAATTGTAACACAGAATATGAAGTGTACAGTGCTCACTTTGTGTTTATTTTTTATTACAAATGTTTGCACTGTAAAAAACAAAAGAAATAGTATTTTTCAATTCACCTAATACAAGTACTGTAGTGCAAGCTCTTTATCATGGAAGTTGAACTAACAAATGTAGAATTATGTAAAAAAAACTGCATTAAAAAATAAAACAATGTAAAACTTTAGACCCTACAAGTCCACTCAGTCCTATTTATTGTTCAGCCAATCACTCAAACAAGTTTGTTTACATTTGCAGGAGATAATGCTGCCCGCTTCTTGTTCACAATGTCACCAGAAAGTGAGAATAGGTGTTCTCACGGCACTGTTGTAGCCAGCGTCGCAAGATATTTATGTGCCGGATGCACTAAAGATTCATATGTCCCTTCATGCTTCAACCACCATTCCAGAGGGTGTTTTTATTGTTTATCATTTTTACAGTGCAAATATTTGTAATAAAAAATAATAATATAAAGTGAGCACTGTACACTTTGTATTCTGTGTTGTAATTGAAATCAATATATTTGAAAATGTAGAAAAACATCCCCAAAATTTAATAAATTTCAATTTGTATTCTATTGTTTAACAATGTGATTAAAACTATGATTAATCACAATTAATTTTTTAATCATAATTAATTTTTGAGTTAATCATGTGACAACTGCGATTAATTGACAGTCTTAGTAATAACAGTCTATATTCCCTTAGCACCACCACCATTCACCTATAAATGCCACTTTCAAACTCTCACAATATTTCTGTGAAGTAGGTTGGCATTAATATCCCCATTTGACAAGGGAGACAACGAAGTCTCAGAGATGGGGAGTGACTTGCTCTTGGACCATGGTGTAGAACGTGTGGCCAAGATAAGAATAAAACCCAGAAGTCCTGAGTATAATCTGCCCTGCTCTCGTCACTAGACCCACTATCCTCCCAGAGCTGGGAACAAAACCCAGGAGTCCTGACTCCCAGTCCCAGTCCTGCTTTAACCACTACCCATCACTCAAAATGCAATCAAAGTTGGGTCTCTTTTCTTAAAGCATTCTTCAGTGGAACAAATGGCTGGATTCCAACTTTGCATCAGAAATTAAATTAAATTAAATAACATTTCTATACCTCTCAATAGCATTTCTGGTCCAGACTGAACTCATAGCTGATTCCACAGAGGAGATTACAAAAGAATGCATAGCTGAAAACTCCATGAGATTCCCCTCCTATCCTTACTCACATCCAGGTTTGCCCATATATCCACTTTAACTCATTATGTCCTAAATGTCTCTGATATAGTGCCCCCATGAGGGTGATTAGGTGCGTATCTACTGCATAGATCAACTGAGCATGTTGAACCAACAGATGGTAGTTGGATAAATCAAGGTGTTTTCTTTTCATACTTGATATGTGAACAGACAATGTAATGATAGAGGTTCCAGAAACAGCATCTGCAGTTTGTTTTCAAAATTGTTCAGTGTAATGTCTCTTCTGCCATGCTGGATCCATTAGTCATTCTCCTGAGATTAATCCACATAACTAGTACTCTGATCTGCTACCACTGTTAGATAAAGACACTGTTTCTGATTCCCGGTATATACCCCCACTTTCCTTTCTAATTAAGATTGGCCAGTTAGTAATACCTTGTTCTAATGTGCCTCATTTATAAAGCCATCACTAGTGTGATGACATTGGATCATACTCAGGGCCAGATCTTCCCTTCATGCAAATCAGCAGCATAGCCCCATTGATGTCAATAGACCTACATTAATTTACCCCAGTGGAGGAATTAGTCTGGAAATCCTCGTCACTATTAAATTAAATTTACAGTGCTTTTGCTGGCTTATGGCATCTCTGGATTTGGTGTCAGTCATAGATACAGTATCATTGTCTCCCTGCACCTTATTTTAGCACCCTGGGACATGACTACCAATGACAGCAATCCTGAATTACATGCTGCTTTCCATCTCATGAATTAGATCCACCACAGTTCAAATCTATATATGGGCCATCATTTAGCTGGTAGCAGTAGCAGGCTTTTATCATGTGTGTGGAACAGTCATTAGAGGGGGACATAGCACATACAGCCATTGATTCATATATTTCAAGGCCAGAAGGGACCATTCTGATCATCTAATCTGACCTTCTACATAATTTGGGCCATAAAATTTCACCCAGTGATTCCTGCATCAAGCTCAATAAATTGTGGTAACAGAAAAAATTAAGTAAATTTATCCATCTGCTTCCTGAATTATTTCATTTTTTAACCAATTAACCTAAATTGATGGAGCAACATTCCAAAGAGGATAAAGAAACATACCAGTGGTGTGGGGACAGATGGGAAAAAGCATCCATAGTTAATTCTCTCTTTTTATGTCCTTGCATGACTGGCACTGAGTCAGAGGAAAGAAAGATAACATGTATCTCTGAGAACTCATACACAGATAGAAGTTTCTCCTCGTTGAAGAAAGCAAGAGAAAAGTGTTTGGTGTTTAAAAAAAAATCACAATAGACAAAATATAGATTGCAACCTGACAGATTTTTCTGACATAATAAAAAGAGAAGAAATGCAAAATGTGGATATATAACTTTGTGGCCTGTGAAACGGAATTGCTTTCACAGATTTTTACCTTTGGGTGGACAGCAAGAAGTTTTGTCATCTTATGGGAAAACAAGCAATAAAAGCTATTGGAAAAGAGAAAAGATCCAGCTACCTGATTAAAGGTTCCAATTCTTCAGGAAATCAGGGAGGCCTTGATTTCAGCACTAGCTTTTATAGATAGATAGATAGATAGATAGATAGATAGATAGATAGATATTAATATATATAGATCCTCATTGAAGAAGACCAAGAAGCATTATAATTCAGGCAGTAGCATGCTCAGCTCTGTAGCTCATCAGCAATACAGAGCCATAAATGTTTGATGGATGAGAGGAAGTATTCTCTTCCTAAATCACTGGACAGAATAAGGAAACAATCCAGTGGAAGTAAAAGCTTTGAATGAAATTACAAAAAACTGGAAACAATGGTATCTCTTCTGGGTTCTTTAAATCTGTCCTCTCTCTTTGTGACTTCTAGGAGTGGATGGTGATAACACACTTGGTTCATTCAGATGTATTTGAGGGTTTCATGAGAGAACTAATTCACTATGATGGAATTGATTCTATGGCTAAAGTTAAAAAATCAACATTTAGGATGGGATTTTCAAAGACGTCTATGAGAGTTAGAGTTAAATATATTGCTAGGGTTATCCAAATCCTACTGACTTTCAATGGGAGTTGAGCTCTTAGCTGCCCTTTATGCCATTGAAAATCCCAGCCTTAGGGTTTCCTTAATAGAGTAGCAGATTTTAAGGCCAGCATGGACAATTATGACTATTTAGTCTGACATTCTGCATAACACAAGCAAGATAATTTCATCCAGTGATTCCTGTGCCAGGCCCAATAAATTGTGGTGGAACTATTTTAGAAAAATATCCAATCTCGATTTAAAGATTCCAAGTGATGGAGGGTCTATCCTATCTCCTGAGAATCTATTTCAAAGGTTAACTGCTCCCATTGTTAACAATTGGTGCCTTATTTTCAATCCAAATTTTTCTAACTTCAACTTTCAGACACTTTTGCCTTTTTCTGTCTTATTAATGAGAGTCGTCAATATTCCACTCTTCCTAAAATTGAGTAGCGCCTTATTCCTTGGAATAAGTACTTCATTTCTCAGACAGTATTCCTATTTGAGGAATAAAGTACTACTCACCTTTAGGTTTCAGAGTAGCAGCCATGTTAGTCTGTATCCGCAAAAAGAACAGGAGTACTTGTGGCATCTTAGAGACTAACAAATTTATTTGAGCATAAGCTTTTGTGGGCTATAGCATGCATGCATCTGATGAAGTGGGCTGTAGTCCACAAAAGCTTATGCTGAAATAAATTAGTCTCTAAGATGCCACAAGTACTCCTGTTCTTTTTACTCACCTTTAGTAAGCATGGCAGAATGGAACTCTCAAAAGGGCTACTCAAGGAGCAAAGTACCATTCTACATGTGTAAGATTGGCAGAATCAAGCGCTCAGAAGACCATCTCAAAGAATATGGAACACACAGCCACTTTGGTGGTATTTGTAATAACTGGAGAACTGAGCCAACAGAGGGGACTATTACTGCAGAGAATTCTCACTTCTAGTTGAGTGCTGTGATCACAATAGAAAAAGATGAGAAAACCCAAAGGTTTTTAATGTCTTGTGCTTGCAGTGGAAGAGGAGGTAGAGGAGGTGATATGCTTCAGATAGCTCTATGTGTTTCCAGTTCAGTGATAGTGAAAACATTGCTAGTGTTATCTAGTATAAAGAGCTGGGAAGTAACTTTGCTTCATCATGAAACATAACTTCTGAACATCGGAGACCCTCAAAGATTGTTTCTGTGTTCAGAATTGAGAGAAACAAGGCAAACTCATTGGTCAGCATTTGACATGATTAATAACAGAGGAGTAGCATGTGTACATTTATATCACTGAAAGAATCTTCTTTCAAAAGTGGAATTCTGAGTGTTGTTTTGGATAAAGAGTAGGATTATTCCAGGGACCAGAACAATTCTTTAAAAAAAAAATACACACAACGCAAAGGAATGTGGTTGACTAGGAAAATGGACAGTAAGTGAAATCAAAGACATCAAGATGTACTTCAGAGTGAAGAATAACCAGAAGGCTAATTTAGGGCTTACGGGTGGAATTTTCAAAAGTGTTCAAGGCCCAGATTTTGAAAAATATTAGGCGCCTAACTACCATTGATTTCAAAATGTTCTTGGTGTCAGCAGGACTCAAGATACCTAAATGGGTCTAAAGCTGTGTTTATACTACGAGCTAAGAATGTTATTCCCCTGCTTGCATACACACACTCATGGTTGTTTGATGACAGTTAGTGTGAGTGCACATAGTAGCATACCCACAATTTTCAGGTGGGTTTGTATGTGGCAGGGCTTGGCCATGCCTCTGCAGCCACAGCCTGTGCTACTGGGTCTTTACTGCTATTTATAGGCATGCTGACTCTCATTGAACTACCATATGAGTACACGAGCAGGGGAAATCACCACCCCTCAGCTCATAGTGTAGACATGGCCAAAGTGAGTATGTAGCACAACTATGCTTCTAAATCACCTAGGCTTCATTTAAAAAAAAATTCCAACTTAATTTTGCTCCAGGTTACAGGAGCAACTCCAGGGCAACTCCACTGAACAAAAGTGAAATTCAGGACCAATTTCACCTTTGCACAAGCTTGCAGTAAGTAAAGGTAACTTCCATGGTAATGTCTGAGCTGAATTTAATTGTGACATAAATAAAAAAGATAGCTTGCATAACAAGGCAGTTGCAAACCACTGAGAAAATGGATCAAAGTAGTAAGGCAACAGAACTTTCATTGATTTAGCATGGAGCAGATGGGCAAAGCAAGCGTAATTTGCTCACTGAAAGTTCAATATTGCAACCCATGATGATATTGAGTAGCACCCCCTCCTGCAGCTAGTCCTATTTCTGTGATCTGCTTTTAGATAATACAGAAAATGGCTTATATGTATTTTCTCCCTGAGCTTATGACTTCAATGGAATCTCTCAGTGGTGAGATTTATGACTCAGAGGGGTGTCTCTGAGGCAGAGTACCTCCTGGGATTGCTTCTGCAGTGAAGTGGATTGAGATTACACGTGCTGACCTCAGTGGGGTTCCAAGGATGTGCAAGCAGTCTGCACTCAAGTTGTCAACTGCAGGACCGGGCCCCAAGTTAGGGCTGGATTCTAAAGCCCTTGCTGACCGTCAGTAGTAACTAATTCTGTGAGTAGTCCCAAGCCTGGTCTATACTTTGACACAGCTACTGTGCTCAAGGGTGTGAAAAATCCTCCTCCCTGAGTGCCAATTCAAAGGAGCGGTGCTCCATTCGGTATCGGGGCAAGACGTCTGGGTCTTCGGCAGGAATTCGGAAGCGGGTCCCTCATTCTCCCTCTTCCTCTTTGAGCTGCCACCAAATTGCCGCTGAAGAGGAAGAGAGGGAGGACACGCCGCCGAACTGCAGCAGAAGAAGCGGCGTGATTGAGCTGCTGCTGAAACGCCACCGCTCTTTTTTTTTTTTTTCCTCCCGGTTGGGGCGGCAGAAAAGCTGGAACCGGCCCTGATTCTCATTTACACAGCAGTTGCTTTACACTACTTTGGGCAGCATAAAAAGCCTTTAAATCATAGTCATTTACGTCTACTTTAAGGCTGATTAAAATAGCATCTAAATACAAATCAGGTCTAAAATTAGAAGCAAAGCGAATAAGGGTATCAGAAGCTGGTCCGTACACTCTATGCACGCATGCAACATGGAAGTGCTTATTTGTATTAGGCTTTGTATACACTGGCACTTTTGTTGGTCAGGGGAGTGAAAAAAGCCACACTCCTGGCTAAAATAAGTTTCATCGACAAAAGCACAAGTGTGGACAGTGCTATATCAGCAGGAGACGCTCTCCCGTCAACATAGCTACCGCCGCTCATTGTGGGTGGTTTAATTATGCTGGCAGGAGAGCTCTTAGGCACCCAAACTGCATTAAGAGTTGGCCTGTTAATTCACTTAAATGCCTTTCAAAATCCCAGCCGTCATCATCACTATGTTGTTATTATTATATCCCATGCTATCGGGGATTGATTCAGCTAAGTGAGAAATGAATGGAAAGGCTATAGATAGTAAGCTAGCATGAGAATAAACAAGCCCATCCTGTCTTTTGGCAGCAAATGATAAAAGATATCCAGCTGTCCTGGCCGTGGAGGGGGGACTAATACATCACTTGATACAGTTGAAAAGCTTACAAAAATCTGGTTATATTTTTTAATCATCTTGCATTTTAGACCTTTAAAGTACAAATATGGATTTCAAACATATCAAGGGAACTAATTAACTTGGAAAAATGGCCATACTTTCCAAGGTTGCACCTGCCATGAAATTGCTCCAAGTTTGCATTTTCCCTTAGTCTCCAGTGTGTCATTACAGCAGATTGATCACCCTCCTTTCCCCAGCAACTCCCCCATTAGAGGGTTATTGTATGGAAATTAATGGGAGGCTAGAAACATTTCTTTTGCAGCTGCAGTAGTAGAAGTCAAATTTGATTAAGCGCTTGAAACCCAGCAGACTGGGTTGATCTCTTTGGTTTAGTTCTCTCTTTTATTATCTCTGGTGTCAAGCTTTGTTCCTGTAGCTATTCCCCTGCCACTCACACTGCATCCTCCGGTAATAATGGCGGCTATTATTTTTATTTGTCCATCTTTTTATTTTAAATATATGTGGCCAGTTTCTCATTTACACTCACCTTACAGTAGGTCCAAATGTAATTGGCAGTCACTTTAGGGCCCCTTTACACTGGTTGAATGTTGTAAAGAGGCCTAGGATTACATGAGCATCAAGCCCATGAATACATCCCTGTTCATTTACCCCATTTGAATATTTGATGTCACATTTAATGCATACCTGCTTTCTCTCTCATGCATCATGCCACTTCTTACCTGTCCTGTTTGATTCAGTTTTAGTTGTCAGTTGGGAAAACAGCAAACATACAGAGTAGTTTTTCTGCCAATGGGCCCGTATTTTTGTGTGTGTGTGTATATTAATCAAAGTCATGATGGAAGCAAGGATGTAAAATAACTGTAAAATGCCTGGCCAGGTACAAAAGCAAAGGGTTATATTCTGTCTGTTATATTGACGTGTCAGTTTTTCTTGAAAACAACGAACTGGGTAGGTCTACAAATACAAAGGGGGGAAGTTTCTTTTAAACTGATTCCACCACAAATCACACAGTAATTGAAAACAATGAAACTTCACGCCACGTCAGCTAGAATTACAATCTTGAAGTTAAAAAAAAAAACAAATAAACCTGGAATCTTTCAGACTGCCTATTGGATAAAGCACGAGAGAGCAGAGCAGGGATGAAGGGAGGGCACTGTGCTAATGACAGCAGGGCACTGGGAATCAGAATATCCGGTTTCCCTGCCCTGTGGACTCTGTACGTGACCTTTGCTAAGTCACTTAAGCTGTCTGTGCTTCAGTATGCTCAGCAGTAAACTGGATTTAATGAACAGACTGTGTGCCAAATAATGGTCTAGTGTAAACTGGCACAGGTCCCCTGAGGTCAATGGAGCTACATCAATTCACACAGGCTGAGAATGTCTCTGTCTCTTTGGGCTCTAGTGAGGGGAATATCAAGCTTTATTGACTCACAAGGTAAATGTGGGCAATGGATGGCATTCTGACACTCTGTACCTTGGGGGAAGACCCAGTATCCCCATGTTCATCCTTGTTAAATGATTGTGTGGTATCCAATGCAAAGTTTGTCATGTTGGGTAGCTTCAGAAGGCTCATGATGCACTGAGCATGGTTGTTATAGTGGTGTTATAGTAAGTATAACATTACAGCGATGTTATAGTAATGTTATAGGTTATAATTTCATGTATATAGTTATGAGGCTGAAAATGTATCCTCAGGGCTTAGAGCAAGCCCAGGAAAAAACTCTCCAGAAGCAGAGGGGCAATTCACACCTCATCAGGGCAGATATGGGACAAACCCAGCCCAGCCTCACAGGAACAAAGGATACTGTCCTAGGTAGCAACAAAAGAATCTGTTAGACTCTCCAGGGAGACATCCCCCTGTCATAAACAGATAGCTAAGGGTTAATGCCTCTTACACCTGGAAAGAAGTAACCTGAAACACCTGACCAGAGGACCAATCAGGAAACCAGACTTTTTCAAATCTGGGTGGAGGGAAGTTTGTGTCTGAGTTCTTTGTCTTCTGCCTGTACGCTCTCTCGGCTATGAGAGGATTTCTATCTCCTGCCTTTCTAATCTTCTGTTTCCCAGTTGTAAGTACAAAAAATCAGATAGTGATTTATATGGGTTTTTTTGTATTTACATGTGTGTAGTTGCTGGAATGTGTTAAATTGTATTCTTTTTGAATAAGGCTGTTTATTCATATTTCTTTTAAGCAATTGACCCTGTATTTGTCACCTTGATACAGAGAGACCATTTTTACGTATTTTTTCTTTCTTTTTATATAAAGCTTTCTTTTTAAGACCTGTTGGAGTTTTTCTTTAGTGGGGAACTCCAGGGAATTGAGTCTGTGCTCACCAGGGAATTGGTGGGAGAAAGAAGTCAGGGGGAAATCTGTGTGTGTTAGATTTACTAGCCTGACTTTGCATACCCTCTGGGTGAAGAGGGAAGTACTTCTGTTTCCAGGACTGGAAATAGAGAGGGTGGAATCCTTCTGTTTAGATTCACGGAGCTTGCTTCTGTGTACCTCTCCAGGAACACCTGGAGGGGGGAAGGGAAAAGGTTTATTTTCCTTTGTTGTGAGACTCAAGGGATTTGGGTCTTGGGGTCCCCAGGGAAGGTTTTTGGGGGGACCAGAGGGCCCCAAAACACTCTAATTTTTTGGGTGGTGGCAGCTTTACCAAGTCCAAGCTGGTAACTAAGCTTAGAGGTTTTCATGCTAACCCCCATATTTTGGACGCTAAGGTCCAAATCTGGGACTAGGTTATGACACCCCCTTCCTTTGGTCAGTCTGAAACTGCGATGAGGTAATGCTCACCTGACTCTGAAATGGGGGGGGGCAAAGCCAAGAGGGAAGAAAGGACATGATAAAAGGGAGAGACATTCGCATAGGCACCAACTTTTCCCAGCTCTGGTGGGTGCTCGTCCCTGACCCCACCCCCTGCCCAACTCCACCCCTGCCCCCTCCCGCCCGTTCTCTGCCCCCATTCCAACCCCTTTCCCAAGGTCCCCTCCCCAACTCCGCCCCCTCCATGCCCCACTGGACTCCTTCCCGAAATCCCTTCCCTGGCCCCACCTCTTCCCGGAGCATGCCACATTCTCTCTCTTTCCCCCTCCCTCCCATCACTTGCTGCTGTGAAACAGCTGTTTCGCGGCAGCAAGCACTGGGAGCTAGGAGGAGAAGCAGGACACGGCACAATCAGGGGAGAAGATGGAGCAGAGATGAGCTGGGCTGGGGGGGTAGGGCTGGGAGCTGCCGGTGGATGCAGAGCACCCACCAATTTTTCCCTGTGGGTACTCCATCCCTGGAGCATCCATG
This sequence comes from Gopherus flavomarginatus, assembly GCF_025201925.1. NCBI lineage: Eukaryota > Metazoa > Chordata > Testudines > Testudinidae > Gopherus > Gopherus flavomarginatus. The sequence continues at coordinate 11,766,156 of NC_066621.1, read as the reverse complement.
GAGTTGGCGCCTATGGACATTTGCCATTCTTTCTCTCTCTCTCTTCCACCTACATCTACAGACACCACACCAAGCGGCTGAAGAGCTGATCAAAGTGGAGAGCCTGGCTGAAGAGCAACCAGCCAGTCTGTGGTGAGAAACATCTAAGTTTGTAAGGGCATTGAAAGTGTTATGATCAGCTTAGAATGTGTTTTGCTTTTATTTAATTGGACCAAATCTGACTTGTTATGCTTTGACATATAATCACTTAAAATTTGTCTTCATAGTTAATAAATTTGTTTGTTTATCTACCTGAAGCAGTGTGTTTGGTTTGAAGTGTGTCAGAGGCTCCCCTTGGGATAACAAGCCTGGTGCATATCAATTTATTTGTTAAATTGATGAACTCATATAAGCTTGCAGCGTCCAACGGGCATAACTGGGCACTGCAAGATGGAGATTCCTAGGTTTGTGTCTGGGACTGGAAATATTGGCTAGTGTCATTCAGTTCCACAATCCAAGGAGCAGCTTACATGCCAGAGGCTGTGTGTGAACAGCCCGGGAGTGGGGGTTCTCACAGCAGAGCAGGGTAAGGCTGGCTCCCAGAGTCAAGGACTGGGGTGACCTAGCAGATCACTGGTCCAGATAACACCAGAAGGGAATATCACAGACATATTCACTGAGGGACAGTGAGTCCTTAAACAAGGAATCAACGGGCCTAATTCAGCACTCATTATTTTTTGAACCCTTGGAGTTGGCAGTGCTGATTTCAGTAGGTGCTCCTTAATATCACTGGGCATCAGTCAAATAGCCTGTCATGAAGAGTCAGAAGCCTGGCCTTCATAACGAAGACACTGATGACAAAACCAGCTAGTGGAATGATGCCTTGCTGTTGGCTTTCATAAGTCATAAGAAAGAAAACAATTCCGACCCCAAGCAGGAACCTAAGACCCTCTATTCCCCAGGGAGGTGAGCGACTGTCATACCCAACCAGGAGAGTCTTCACTTGTGCCCTCACTGCACTGTCCCTCTGACACCAGGAAGCCTGTCTCTAAGGTGATTGATTTTCTCCATGTGGAGGGTAAAAATCTGCTCACAGCACTTAACTGATGATACTGCTTCAGAGGAGAGAGCGTTTGGAGGCCAGAGACCCTTTGCTGCACCCTGCACAGTTCAGCTAGAGTCTCTACACCATTGGTTCTCAGACTGTGGGTTGGGACCTCAAAGTGGGTCATGACCCCATTTTAATGGGGTCACCAGGGTTGGCATTAGACTTGCTGGGGCCTGGGTCCGAAGCCCAAGCCCCACCTCTCAGGGCCAAAGCCTGAGGGCTTCAGCTCCCCCCTACCTCTCCTGCCCAGGGCGGTAGAGCTTGGGATTTGGCTTTGTCCCTCTCCCCTGCCTGGGGCAGCTGGGCTCAGGCCTCAGTCCCTCTCCTGGGGTCATGCAGTAATTTTTGTTGTCAGAAGGGGGTCATGGTGCAATGAAGTTTGAGAACTCCTACTCTACCCTGCTAATAATGCCAGCACGGTACCTGTCCTCTGCTTCCACTCCATCCCACTTGTGCCGTGGCACCTAGATTCTTTTGTAAACTTAAATCCAATTCCACTTCTCCTGCCACAGTCCCAGTCCAGACTCCTTCAGCTTTGATACCTTTCCCTGAACCATGCTGAAAACATGCTTCACGTAAAGCAGCAGGAATAAACTCCTGATGCTGGATGAGTGTTTTAGTGCTTTTTAAATAACAGAGATGGGCTGACCCAGCCTCCTGAAGCTAAACTCTGGAATGAGATAAGAGTTCAGAATTAGAAATCCAAACCTGAATTTTGCAGTTTCTGCTTGTCCATATTAAAATTGTGCAATTCCATCTTGTGCGTGGAGTTTATTTGCCCAGCTCAGGCTGATGGTCAGTATGTGTTGAGGAGTAGGTAAATAGCTGATTTTTTGGTTTGGTAGCAGTTCCAAAAAAATCAAATATCAAAAGTGTGGGCGGCGGGAGTGGGAGGTAGAGGGGGTTGGGTTGAACCAAATCTGAAATTGTCAGAATTTTTGATGAATTGAAAGAGTTCATGTTGGCTCTGTTCCACAACAGGAATTCAAGTCTGGGCCTCCCACATCCCAGATGAATGCCAGATGGTGACAGTGGCAGCAGCATCTCCTTCTCTTCTAGCTGTTTTGAGATTGGCCCTAACTACTAGTGTCAAACTGGCAAATGGTTTCAAGTCGATCGAAATGGCATTTTTAATCAAATAATATATTCATCTGAAAAAAACGTGCCCACCCTCACAGGTGTCCAAATTCTGGGAAATGCAGAGCACCCACGACCACCTTCTGAAATCTTTAGGGGTTGTGAGCCTCTGAGGGTTGGGAGAAGGATTTGAATGATGTTTTACTTAGTGCAAAATGAAAGCACCACTGTTTCAGCAAAGCATGGAACTTTCTACATCCATAGGCACAAATGATCTTATGTTTTGAGACTGGCTTCTCCTATTCTCACACAGACCCAGCTTTTTTACTTGGTTGCCTGCCTGCTCCTTTACATTTACTTTTCCCCCTTTGGACTGTGCTCCCCTTCTAGCATAGTATTCAGGAAAGTTCAGAGCAGAGATCTTGTACAAACCACTGACATCCCATAATTGTCTAAATTATGCAGAGATAAACTTAGATGAGAACATTCAAGACAACTGGGTTTGCAGAGCACTAAGCCAGGAAGTGATGCCTAATGACTTTGAGTCAGCAAAATGCCAAGCTGCGCTGCACACAGGGAATCCATCATGCCACAAAACAAATACCAGGCAGGTTGGAGGCACAGCAGATGCCGAGTAACTGATTGGGAAATGTGGCAGGGACCATTGCTGGGGAGGAGTGACTGAGTGATGCTTTTGGAAATAAAAGTTAAGTGATTATTTGCAGAATTCATAAAACTGCTATTTGAATATTCATTCATCAGCTAGGCAGCTGCAAAGTACATGATGGAGCACAGGCAGTAATGTAGATTGGCTATAGAATATCTCTAAGATCTAGAAGGTCTCAATATTGCTCATCAGAGATCAGCTAGCTAGGTAAAGCAGAGACGTTTGGGGAAGGCAATGTGAGCAAATTGGTGAGGTATTTCACAAGCAGGTGTTTGGCTAAAGACCTGGGTGATGTTGTTCTCTTGCTGCCAAAAACAGGAAATGTCAACAGCAACATTTAATAACTTGGATACGAAGAACAGAAAAAATATACACAGAAAAGGAACTATGGAGATCTGATCAGCAGTCAGCATGCTGCCACCAGCCATTATGCAGCGAATGAAAACAGGAAGGCAATAAAAATAAAGTACTGGATGAATGCAGATAAAATAGAAGGTAATTGCTGGCCGAGCATATGGCCTGGAAAATGAATAGACAATGATAGGAGAATAGAATCCCAGATTGCCACACGACTACTAAAGCTACAGATCAAGAGCAATGGGCAGATGATGGGCACTAATTTTATTATCAGCTTCCTTTGCAGCAAATGGCAGGGCTGACTATAGCATCCTTATTGCAGCATGAATGAACTCCTGATGCTTGAAAAGTGTTCTTTCCAGAAATGAACTGCCTATCTGTCTACCTTTCTCTTGGCTGTGTAATCACCTCAGTACCTGAGTGCCACCCAGTTGAATTAGACTAGTGAAGCAAGGCCACTACTGGACTTCACAGAGACTTTGTTTTTTCCCCCTTCCTTGGTTAGAGAAAACTTTCCAATGCTGCCATGAATCAAATCAGTGAGACACGATAGTGAGATCCATATTTCTGTGCTTTGTTGATCATATCTGTACAGCACAGGTATCCACAAAGCACCGCCTGAATGTTCCAAAGCAAATCTGGTCTCAACATCTCCTGGACTCAGTTTAAGAACTGAGAGGTGTTGTTGGGCGTTGGTCCCTGTTCCAAAATTCTAACTGGGAATCTGGAGGGGGCATTCTGGGGGACATCTTTATAATATGTAACACTGGGAGGCCAAATCTGAAAACACCTGCAATGTGAAGGAGTCTGAAATGGATCTGAAGTTTGCAGTTTGAAACCATCTCTGTCTGTAATATCATTATTACACCAACCTCTTCCCCAGTATTCTTTGGAATCAATTATTTCTGTGGCTGATTTCAGAAAACTATAGGCTGATACATGTTGTTGCATCTCTTTTAGACATGACTATTCATTTAAGGGCAAGATATTGCATGACTTTCCAACATTTATTCTCGTAAATGGAGCCAGACCAGCTCCCAGAAATGTATTGAAAACAAAGATGTCAATTAAGTAATAAGCTCCTTATTCAGCAAACAATATTCAAATCAATAATACTGTTTCAATTTTGTGTGTATAATATTGATATGTTTCTGCATTTCCTGTCTTGTTTAAGGCATATGTTGAAACTGAATGAGTGCAGAACAGCTATTTGGTTAAAACAGTTCAGTTAAAATTATTTTTAAGTAGTTTAATCCTATAAACATATTACATCTCATAAAGTTAATGCAGAGTCTGCTTGGTTTATCACCTCAGTCTTTTCACAGTCCATTGATTAACCAGATGCCAGAGTAGTATATTCTCTTTACTGCATTTTTATTTTACTGTAGCAATACCATTATCTGTTCAGTCCAAAGATTCTGATTAAGGTTTTTTCTGACAATTGCTTCTTCTTGGACTTCTTAGCATTTCTAGATCATTCTGTAATTGATCCTTTTTTTCATTGCTTAATGATAATAATATCCTAAAATATATACTCCTGTTCCAGGAAATACATTTCTCTTTAGCTAATTATATTAAGTGAAAAACATATCTTCTTTACCACCTATAGAATAGCATTCTACTATGTGACTTAAGCATAGGGTATTTTGTAGGGCAGACACTAATGCCTAATCTACACTTAAAAATTAAATAAATTTAGTCATGTTCTCAGAATTGTGAAAAATGTCATGCCGTGTGCGACGTAGATAGGTCAACCTATCCCCTGGTGTAGACATGGCTAAGTTGGCAGAAGAATCCTTCTGTTGATGTAACTACAACCTCTCAGAAAGATGGATTAGCTAATTAACTACAATGATGGAAAATCCCCTTCTGTTGATGTAGGAAGTGTCTACACTATGGCACTACAGTGCCATAGCTGCAGTGCCATAGCTGTGCCATGGTAGAGGTTGTAGAATAGACATACCCTAAGTATTATATGCATGTCACAAAGATGCAGGTTCAAATATTCCCCACTATGAGAACATTTTGGAGCACTTCCTACGGTATTTGTTGCTAAGGTCCTTAGAAAAACCTAACATAGGACATTCAAACAGATTTAACTTTGCATGATTTTATGCCCCGCCTATTATCATACAGGTATGTTACTTATGATCACTTCCTCTACACTCTCTCGCTCTCTCTCTCTCCACCCCAGTTCTTTTTTCCTTTCAAAAATCCAATCCCCTCTGGAAATCTGTCCTTTCTTTCCTGGCAGTAAGTACTGCAGAGGTGATGATCTCACAGTGCTATTTCTGCATGCCTTGTGTTTTACTATGGTCCCTATACAGGGCAGAGTGTGAATGCAATTCAATGTTTTCCACCATGAATTATTAATAGAAAGAAGCCAAATTTGGGTGTATTCCTAGGTGGGGCTTCCACCACTACATGCGATGCCCCCTTGCTGCCAGCAGCACCAGGGAGCATTAGCAATGATGTCCTTCTTTCCATGAATGTCCTTCCTATCCAAAATCCGTGAAACACTCACCCAAGTAGCATACCTTACATCCCTTGCTAGATGACATCAGGCTGGATTCTGTTCTCATTAAGACTGTTTGTATACCTGACTAACTCAACTGAAGTGAAGTGAAGTCAATGGAATTATATCAGGGCTTTGACTGTAGGCAGATCTGTATTAGTTCAATTGAACCAGTTTAGTTCAACTGGTGCAAACCCCTCTGGGGGCACTCTTAAATCAGTTTTAAAATTTCTTACATCAATTTAGATTATGTCAGTAAGTAATCTTCTTAAGATAAATTGATACAAGCCATTCATGTGGGAGACTGCGTCAGGTTTACTAAACTGGCTTGACTAAATCAGTGCAAATCTGTATATAGACAAGTCCTAAAATCAATGGATTTACTTTTGAATTACATCATTGTAAGTGAGAACAGGTTCTATTCTCTGTTTTCAATCAACCTGAACATATAGTTTTAAAAATATAAATAAATATTATTTCCACCCCTGGGTCCATCAGAAAACCTTTAGTCTTCTCTTGTTTCTGAATGCTCGACAGCTAAGTGTCAGTTTCAATTTCTATTTTTATCCATTGTAACTAAATAAACCCATAAATTATAATAGTATTTTTGTTTCATTTATATGGACGATGGCATTTGTTCATTTTCTTCCTAGCAGGTACCCTTTGGAGCAGAAAATTACTCTGACCCAAAGATCTTTACCACACTAGGATTATGAATTAGATAAGCTCTCAGAACTTACTGTATATTAATAAAAGTCATAACAAAGGCACAAGCTCCATTTAAAAACATGAGACCTAATTTAAAATGTTTCCTTGATACACAGGGGCAGTGGTAGCCGTGGAAAGAGAGATGGAGAGATTACTAGCAATAAAGATTCAAAGATTGATCAGTGCAGGCTCCTTCAGTGTTCCTGCCAAATACTATGGTTGAGAGGACATTCAGGTCTCATTTAATTCTGGGATTTTTTTAACAGTTGTGGTCATTAAGTTTGGCTCTTTCTCAGAATCAGTATTGTAGTGGAGTCACTGGCTAAAGTTGCAAGCAGTTTGTCGACTAACGTGAGTACTGGAGAAGTAGGCCAATGTTGGTGAAACAACAAAGGGAATGTCCAAGTGAGTAGGAGGAGAAACCAAACAACTTCTGAAATAACTTCTCAGAAAGATATTGCTCTGGCCTACTAATCCAAACCCAGCAGCATGATGGAAAATAATAGTATTTGGATTATTGGTCAGAGTAAAAGACTAGAAGCCAGGACTCCAAGGTTTGATCCTTTTATGCTTTGCCCACCAATACTACTGTGAATGTTTGTCTCATCCCTGGTGTTGGGTGTTCATTGCTCAGCAAAATATGTTTGGACCAAGATGAACATACCTCTTAGAATTAGGGTTTTGGACGTGAATACTTGTAACTGGAAATTTGAGACTCACTCTCTGGGAATATTTTCCAGTATTTACTGAAAATGTGCTCTTTCAGCAAAGGCTTCAGCCAGTGAACACAGTCACTATGATATTCCTGGAACATGAACATAAAGAGGGACACTAACTTAGCCAAAGCCAGCTAGTTTAAAAATTGAAATAAATTTTCATGGAAATACTCATTCAGCGCTATAAGTGCACCACTCCTATTTTAAGATAGTGATTTTGCTGAAAGCAGCTTCTGCCTCTGAGCTGATTAGAACCATATTTAACCTTCACTCCAAAAATTAAAGACAGGTAAATTTTTCCTTGTGTCAGCTGTGTCAGGGGTCCATATAACCTGGAGCAGTGCATGCTTTTGGCTATAAATTATGTGGAACTCAGTAGCTTAGGATTGCCTGAACTTACAACACAATGCAAAACCCATTTGTGCAAATCTATACAAAAAGACCAAAAAAAAAAAAAAGGATTCACAGAAACTCGAGTAAAAAGTTCCACATTATGGGAATCTCTATTGCTAAGTTTTTATTAAAGATGCTAGTTTCCTCACTGGACCATATTGTGCACCTGGGGATAGACCTTCTTCATGAAACCTAAGCTTAAATGAGTGATTGATTGTTTGCTAGCGTTATGTCACACATTTATAAAGACCTGAAGTGGTTAAAGAATATAATCCACCCAAACTGCAACTTTGGACCTGAGATCACAGCATTAACTAAGGCAAAAGTCCTCTCCACCTAGCTATAGGGACTATAAACTGAATCAGGATCTTGAGCGCTATCACTTCTGACCATTAGTCACTGAGCATGAGCTATTTCTACCTAATTGTCTCTGAAACATTCCAAACCAAACATTTCTGGAGGTCAGAACTTGCAACCACAGAGGATATGGCAATATCAGTGATAAATATAAAAACATAATGTGTTCTGATAGTTGGACTGAAAATTAGCTTTAGGGTCTCCATGCATTGTTTTCTTAATGATGTGAAACATAATAGCCTCAACTGTAATAAAGATGAATTACTTTTTCATAAAATAATGAAATTCCAGTAAACACTCAAGGTTTATCACTTAATTTATCCCCAGTGCTCACAGAGAGATTTTTTTTTCCTACCCCATTTTTAATATTCTCAGCTATTAGATTTCAATAACCCGCTCCATAGCTACGTATGTCTCATTTCCCTGGACAGACAAAATAGGCTATAACTTCCTCTCAGTTAGAACACTAATGTTGTAATTTAGAACTTCTGTCAAGATGAAAGATCTTTCCAGGGATTTGTGGAGGCCCCATGGCAACACTTCTGCACAGGGCTGGATAATGAAGTTTTCATTATTAAATAAAGATATTTTAAGAATGTCATAACCCATAAATCCATTCTTCTATAATGCACCACCACATTATTTTGTTTATTTCTCATGCTGAGACTCCCTCCAACCTCTCCCCACTCCACAGTTTTTGGCTACCTTGTGTTCTCTCTTAAGTTGCCATGGAGATGTATTCAAGTATCTCCTCCAGCAGCTCTGATGCTGGATAGTGATTGGATGTGAAAGACTAAGTGCCTGTGAGGAAGGCAGGGCTTATATTCCTTTGTTGGCAGATAGTCTAACACCCAGCAATTTAATGTTACCTTAAAGAAATGCTAATGTGAGTCATAGGGTTGGGAAGTTTTAGGAATTATTGAAAGAGAGATTTTTTTAAAGCTGAATGGTGCTGGTTTGATGGCCCTGGGGACATGGCTCTTCCATAGCTTTATGATGAGCACTGATTGTGAGAAACGATAGGGCAAGTGAACAGTGTCTACCCCACCAGTGTTTTTCCACCTCGACCTGAACAGTGGTCTCCATATCTATTCATCCCTCTGTTGTTGCCATGCCTTTGCACTATGGCCGAGGGGAGCAAATCAACCTGAAGAAGGGGAGGGGAAGGAAGAACGGCTAAGCCGTGGTTCCAAACTATATTTTCATTGGTTTTGGCACAGGCAGCAATGAACAGCACCTCTCTGTGTGAACTCTGCATAGGTGAAGGTTGTGGGTAAAGGTGGAGTGGGTGCAAGAATGCTCCTTTGGGACCCAGCATTAACTCCATAAAGCAACTTTAAATGCCCCTCGGGCGGGCAACAGTATCCAGTTGCTGGGGAGAACCCCTGGAAGTATACTGTCTAAGAGAGTTCTACTGCCAGGTGACATAGACTAGAGACATAAACAGAAGGAGCCATGCCTTAAGCAGCAGAGAACTCCTTGATTGGGCAGTTCCTGCTTTTATGAAGCTCTCCCTATAACACATCCCGGTCCTCTCTGGTAACTGTGGAGGACCAAGAACTCTATAATCACTCCACAGGTGACGTGGGGGCTTTTGAGAACAATGCAGGAAGCATGGTTATCCTGGAAACGCACACGGTTGGGCTGACTTTGCCTCTCCCAAGGGACCCAAAGAGCTGCCTCACCTCCCACCTCTTTGCAAACTCAACCTCTTTCAGGGGAGAATGTGGCTCCAAACCTGAGAAGTGACTGTGGGCCCTGAGAGAAGAACTGGAGGCCTTGGTGCTGATGACTTTGTGAAACAGATTCTTTTCTACTAGGAAACAGAATTACCACCACCATATCTACTTTGGCACAGTTCACCAAACAATGTTAGGAAAGTGCACTAGACAGTATTTGTATGTATTTAAATATTCAGTTAATAGATAATGCACCAGCAGATGGTGCTGAAGAATATGCAGCATAGAGCTGGGGCTTTATAGAACCTGTAAAACTGGTTGTGGTGCACTGTAAATGGCTTCCTCTATGAATCTCTTTACATCAGCTCTTAGCACAGTTGACAGCAGAGAGGGTAGAAATGTTTCAAATAAAAAAACTTTTAATTGAAAAGTGGCCTTTTTTCAAACACATAACTTTTCTCAAAAAAACTATGGGCATTATTGAAATTTTCCATTTTTCATGAAATGTTCCACTATATTCTTCCTAAAATTGTTACAAAGATTTTTATCAACATTTAGTCTTTTTTTCTCATCAGAAACTAGATTGTCTGTACCAAAATGCAATTTTTGGTAACTGAAAAATTTTGAAAACAATTTCAATACAAACACCTGTATCATAGAAATTAGCAAAACACAGAAAAAGGGTCTTTTTCTAACCCTCTGAAATGGAAACACCTTCCAAACACTCTAGTCAACAGATACTAATGACCTTTGGATCAGATGGCAAGCAACCACCATCAGGATCGGATTTGAACTAGGGCATTCAACTATGGTCTAGGTTAGAAAAATAAGATGTGTTTAAAATGTATTTCCTAACACATTCTAACTGACACACTTTTAAAAAAGACTTTACACCCCATCTAGAAGATGCAGTGTGACTAAGTAGGGTAGAGCACTGGATTGGGACTCAGGAAATATGGGTTCTAGTCTTGGATTTGCCAAGGGCCTGCTGAGCAAATTTGGGCAAGTTACTTTCCTTTCCCTATCTGGAAAATAAGGACAATGATACCTCCTTTGTAATTCACTTTGAGATCTACCGATGAGAAGTGCTCTATAAGAGCTAGGTATTATTATTAAATTCATGCTAGCTCATTGTAGTCATCTGACAGGGGCAGCCTACACATTGCCCTAGAGCTAAAGGGCTCTGCACTCCATTACCACTCCACTGAATCATCCAGCACCTTCAAGAGTACAAAAAACATGCAGTAATTAAAAAATGAATGATAGAGTAAATTGCCAAGGACTTCTTTTGAACATTCACAGTGTATGCATTGTGCTTTAATATTCTGTCACTCTGTTTTAGGGTTCTATACTATCACCCATTTGGATAGTATCTAGATGCCTTCCATGTAAAATCAATAGCAATAGCAAAACTCCTAGTGTACTTTGGGCAGTCTCTGGTATTTTTTCCTTTACAAGTTCAAAATTCCACTTGGGGTAGCGGGAATATTGGAGGGTGCGGGTGGGGCAGATTCTTGGCAAAATGTGAAGTGCTGTGCATTCTTATTGGAGGAAATTTTAATTGAAACTTTTTTAAAAAAAATAATTCAGGAGGTTTTACTGAAGTAAAAGAATAAAATGTCCTCCAGCTCCTCAAGTTCTTTCAGATGGATCAGCTGGTGTTAGCGAAGCCATTTTTTGACTTCTGAGAACATCTAGCAAAGAAGATTATGAATGAATTTAAAAGACAGCTCTGCTCACTCATCAGTTCTGTATATTTATTTCTGGAGTGAAAAACAAACCATAAATTCTAACAGTACTTGAATTAATTGAAAATAAATCCCCCCTTCCCCAGTGCTAAACAAATGGGAAAGTTTTATGTGATGGCACTAGTGCTGCCTATTGTAGTTTGCTAAGATTCCACTCATTAAAAAAAAATCTTATTTGAAGATAGTTAATGGGTTCCGATTTCTACAAAGCATTAGGAATGCAACACGTAGCTGAACTTGGGGGCCTATGCTGATTATTGCTGCATTTGTTGTCATTCAATTCACTGAAGAAAAATGTCCATTTTATTAGCACAAAAGAAAAGTAGCCACTGGCCCTGAAATATATTTCCTGGAATTGCAACCGGGACAACACTGTACTGAGCTTAGAATTTTGATGCCACTTGGGTGTTTTAATTGTGACCATGATATCAAATGAGAGAGCTAGATTCATCCTGGTGGTAACTTCACAAACTATTCTGGAGCTATTCCAAAAGTATATTTGACCCAGGCCCCAATTTTCAGGAGCGCTGAGCACAGTCAGCTCCCACTGGCTTAAACTGAAGTTCTCAGCAATTCTAAGAATCAAGCCCAGCAGCACGTCAATGTCTCTGCTTTTGGTGAGGGCAGTTTGAACCAAAATACAACTGATGGCAATGGCAATTCTGCATTTGCAGTGATGTGCTTGAAAAAAATCTCAACAAAGGTCTTCTAATCCCTCACCAGTCACTTCAATGAGATAACCCGAGTGAAGACTACCAAATGGAGGGTGCATCATCAGTCAAATTTGGGTCCAGATTTTGCATGCTCCTGTACTTTGGGAGTGTTACTATATTGGAGTTTTGCTCTGGCTGGTTTTAACAATGGGTATTCTTTGCCAAATTAAATAGATATCATTGTGTGTCCTGGGTCAAACAGTTCCCAATTGTGTAGCAGTATCTCTGAGAGGTTTCTATAGTACACAGTTCCTGGGGTAATCCTTGTGCTTGTGTGCATTTCCTCAATAAGCGATTAACATTGTTTGGCCTTTTTACTGTCACACTTGTGTTTTCAACCTCAGGACATATTTCAGCAACAGGTACATAGCTAAACTTCATAACTTCACACATGACAATAGCACATATAATCCAATGAGATATTACTGTCTAGCAGATCAAGACTTTTAGAATTACACCTCACAAGGCATACTTTGTATAAGACATATCCTAATTACATGACAGTGGTAAATGTTGGGGTGTCAGGGTGTAACAACCATCACCAGTGATTTCCCATCATCACCATCACTAGTATTAAAAATTCTGTAGGCCAAATTCTCCCATTGCCTTTTGCCAAAGACAATAATAATGTGGTTACACAGGTGTCAGTAAGGGCAGAACTTAGCCCTGCAACTTGAAAGTAGTAAAGAATTCTGCTATGATACATGAGCCAGAATAAAATCCAGATCACTCTCCTGTGGCTGCATTGGCTCTGTTGCGCCAGCAGGAATCAATGCAGTATTAGGATGCATTTTTGCCACTCAAACCAGCAGAAAAGCTCTGAGAATGCACACAGGGAGGAGATATTCTGAATAAGACGGTTAATGAGAGACACGTGTCACGGAGTCCCTGGACGATGCTCTGGAACTGCTCCCAACGAAGCCAGTCAGGACTCTGGTGAAGTCTCCTCTCTGTGAGCAGACTGTCTCCAGGGCAAGAAGCTCACAGAGCTTCCATCTTCCTGGGTCTGACCTTGGAGCATTCAGCATCCTCTGCCCCTCCGTGCACTTCCCACAGCGAGTCTGCCCAGGCAGGGTCGTGGTGAAGCCAGAGGGTCCTGCACCCCAACTTCACAGTCAGACACGACTCTTAGTCAGTCAGTACAACAGAAGTTTATTAGATGACAGGAACACGGTCTAAAACAGAGCTTGCAGGTATAGAGAACAGGATCCCTCAGCCGGGTCCATCATGGTGGGCAGCAAGCCAGATACCCATGTTGCACTCACCCCTCGTCCCCAGCTAGCTTCAAACTGCCTCACCCTCCAGCCCCTCCTCTCTGGGCTTTGTTCCTTTCCTGGGCCAGGAGACCACCTGATCTCTTTGTTCTCCCACACCTTTAGCTATCTCCTTGCAGGGGGGAAGGGCCCCGGCCAATAGTTGCCAGGAGACAGAGTGCCAGCCATTTATGCACACTGGCCCTTTGCTCTGCAACAATCTCACCTCCTAGAGACTTAAGAAATACATAAGGGAAACTGAGGCACCCCTCCCATATTCAGAGGAAACATTAAGAACAGTCCCACTTCTTTACAACATGCCAGTGGAGAAAACACAGATTCACACAAAATGTGCAAGATGTTGCAGTTCTCCTTACTTGTTTATGGAGCCATTGAGCCAATTCCTTGCAAGCATCCTCACTATAATACTCATTAATCAGTTGTATTGTTATCTTATTACATTATTGGCCACTTTTCTTCTTCTGCAGGTTTTTTCTTTTTATCTGTTTTATTTTAAGCAATTTTAACCTCATTTCTGAAGCTGATAAAGTTGTTAGTTTGCACAAATTGGTTTGAATGACAATTTTTAGATAAAGATAATGTCAGCTTTCAGAAAGGAATCCATATGGTTACAAAAAAGCCTCAATTTTTGACCTTAGTCCTCACAAGATAAAACTGGAGAAGAAATAAAGGCTAAAGGTAGATTAGGACCAAAGAAAATGCAAGATTTAGATAAGTATCAGCAGTGAGATCTTGCTTTCTTGTTCCTTTTTTTTGACATTTGAGATAGCACAAACAGACAAGTATTTCCCTAAGGAATAAAGCAACTGATGGCTCTTTCTGTCCACTAGGTGTCTATATTGATCCAAAATCATGGATGAGTAGAAAACGGATCACAGAAGTCAGCAACGGAAAAGAGCTAGTGAATCCCCCTGAGATTGCTGTGATCTTGGGACACTGTTTGTAAGGGTACGTCTTCACTACCGGCCGTATCGGCGGGTAGCAATCGATTGCTCGGGGATCGATATATTGCGTCTCATCTAGACGCGATATATAGATCCCCGAACGCACTTATATCGATTCCGTAACTCCACCAACCCAAACGGAGTTGCGGAATCAACAGGGGGAGCCGCGGAGATAGATCCCACGCTATGAGGACGGTGAGTAATTCGACCTTAGATACTTCAACTTCAGCTACGTTATTCACGTAGCTGAAGTTGCGTATCCAAGATCGATTTTCCCCTGTAGTGTAGACCAGCCCTAAGAGAAACAAGGTAGATCCGAGAAGGGGCATCTATCCCAATGGCTCCTTGCAGCACTCAGAGGGTCCTCAGTCCTGGATTCTCCTTTCTCACTTTATGATAATCAGTGGCATCTTTCAAAACAAAGCTCAGGGTGTTCTTGTTGCCTGCTATCATGAGTGTATTTTAAAATGGGGTTGTTCTCACACTATATGTTAAGGAAGGATTATTGGGCTGGAATGCTAGGTGCTGGGTACTGTTGTTGGAAGCTATTTATAACAACTGATATATTTCACTACTCTTAATTAAAGCATTGGGTTTCAGGTTCCAGGTTAGTTCCCAGACTCTGAAAGGGCCTATTTTCCACTTTCAAGTCAAATATGGCCAAAACAATGTGAAAAACATTTTTTCCCTGTGGTATTTCTGCATATAGAATTGGACAAGGCCAAGAAATATCAAGGCACATGACAATTAAAATTTCACCCACCTTTTTGTTACCACTGGCTTAATTCAAAGTTTCACCTAAAGACTTTCTTTTTATTTTATAGGAAGCTGGGATTCTATCTGCCATGATGAACTTCTACTGACAATACTGGAGCACTGTTCCTAGAAGTGTAGTCTTGTGGTGAGTGAATAAGGGCATCTTTTGACTTCCATTGTCCCTAGCATAAGTCAAGTACGGATGATATTGGTTCTCCTATTGGCACACAGGACATGCTAGAATCTAGCAAAAGTACCTACTTAGGATAGGATTCTGATCTCTCTCATGCCAGCATAAGCCAAAAGTAATACTGATTAAGTCAGTGGATTTCTGCCATGGAGAAGCAGAGCAATCACAATCAGGCGCTAGGCCGTTCTGCATCATGAGTGGCTGATCTCAGGCAGGCACCTGAAACCATGTTGAAGTGTCAGCCAGGAAAAGCAATACATGGAGAATCACCCATCTGCTCCAGCTTGGAATAAGAACATCGAGGCTATAGGATGATGGACCCAGAGCCAACTCATTCAGCTATATCTTAATGAATTCTTTGTCCAAGTAGGTTGCTTTGCATCTGTCCAAGATGCACAGAAGAACAAATCATGATCCAAAGGAGCAATAATTTAACATTTTAATTGCCTATCTGAACTTTCTGACATTTGTCCAAGGCTATCGTATTACTGACAAGAACCCTTAAATATAATAAATAATTTTGAAAAGCCCATTGATATAGTTTCCTAACTTTGCATTGATGTAAAATTACAGAAGATATTAGGAAAAAGAAAGAATAGAGAGAGAGACACCCTTTCACATTTCCCTGGATAAGGAGTGCTGCATAACTCTTCCACCCCAGGGAAAGGCCAGAGTTGGGGAAAACATGCATCACCACTTTGTAAATACAAGCCTTTCTTCAAGGTTCCATAGTGAAAATGCCATATGAAAATGTTCAGTAATTCCAGCTGGCCAACTAGGTATTAAAGCAGAGCAATGAGATTCTTGGGGTAATAATCAAGTCTTGGTCAGAGTTCTGCGAATGCTGCAGAACAGTTTTTGCAAATATTTGTTTGAACAAAAGCTGAAAATTAGCTTAATATACAGAACACTAGTATCAGAGGGGTAGCCGTGACCACCGATGCAGCTGAGCTGTTGCATTCAAGAGTATTTGGGGAGAAATCATGAATACTCATGCAGACCGGTACTCCAATGTGAATATTCTCGAAAAATGTTTATTTCCAGGAGTCCTGGTACAAGTGACTTTTCAAATGGCAATCTTGCTAGCTCTTTTTGGAATTTGGAAACATCCTATAGGGAAGAAACCTAGACAATCTCATACTGAAAATAACAAAGATCAGTAGAAAGCGTCGGAGGTTCTTAGAGGGATTCTAATAGAGTTTATTAGCATTCCCTCTATGATTCTCAATCCAATACCTTTTGGCAGCACTAAAGTCATTTAAAATATTTTTGACAGCTTTCTTTACATCACCCAATTTATTTAAAAGCCTTTTCAATTCCTCTCTGTGGAAGAAGCTGTTTATCCGAAGGCCACTGAAAACTTCTCCTTTATGGCTACTACCACTTATTGTCATTAGTATTTTTTTTAAATGATGCCAATACTTCTTTAATGCTAAGGGATGGACTTCTTGTGCACTTGATGGTCCAAATTCCCACTGTCGAATGCTGTATCAATGTAACATGTCAGCTGCCATGGAGTGCCAGCTACTCTCTCTGCAAAACCTGAGAGTTGGGGGAAGGAACGGAAGAACTGGAGGTAAGCCAGAGAACTCTGAGAGTTCCAGTATGGCAATGCTGGAAAGTCAGCACCAATCTATATGGGTGATGGGCTTGGGGGCCTCACAGAGCACTAAAGGTCGGAGATGGTGGGGCAGGCAGTGGTGTAGCTTTGTGCAATGTAGGAAAGTTTCTGCAGATCTCTGGCAGCTACACACTCCAAGTCAAGCTCCTACTAGCCACTAGCTCTATAATCCTGATGATCAGCCCAAAAACCTTTGACAAGCTGGATCTTGAAGAAAAGAAACACCCTGACAACATTTATATTTGCATAAACATTATTCAATCCATTCTGTGCCATCTCCGTTGCTACAGAGTGCTGAGCCTAGACAATTGCTAAAAATGACAGTAAATGGATTTAATTTTGGTGGGCAGCATTCCATTGCAATAGTTCCTGAAGGCAGAACGAGACGCAGCATAATGGGGAAATCTGTAATGAAAAGTTTCTTCTGTTGCACTACCATTGCAGACCCGACTTGGAGAGACTCATGTTTAGAGGGAGAATCCAATGTCCGGGACCCGTTCAATTCTAAGTCTCCCTGCCAGCGAAGGGGCAGGCTGTGGACATTTTTGATGTGGTCACTTCTCCACTAGAATGTAGACAGGCACCAAAAACTAATTCCAAAGAAGCTGTTCAACAGCCACAGAAGTTATGCTATCAATCATGTTTCTGAAATAGGAGCTAGTCCTCCCCATTTTCTCCTGGGCTCCTGCTGACTTTGTTTCCAGAACATACACACACATGTATATTTGACCTGTGATACTAAGTTTCTCTCTTGAAGGAGCATCACTTCCTTTTGCTTGGTAGTCGCAGTGGGAAAGCTTGCTCACAGTATCTCCAACTCTTTGAAGATAATTCATACACTGCTCAACAGCTATAATAATGTAGGTAAAAATACAACATGATTTGGGCACTAATCTGTATTTTATAAAACTAATATATCACACAAAGATAGATTGCAACTTCTGGCTAAATCTGGATATTTGGTGCAACTTCTTCTCCCAAAAACACAAAAGAAGGAGTGCACTTGAAAGAAGTCAATATATTAAAAATCATTGAATCAGCAAAGAACTTTGAAGAGTCTGATGAACCTATTTGACATACAGGATTCACCCATAGTTCTTTATCATGTGTTAGAAATGAAGTTGCTCTGAAGTGACCCCTTTTTCTTTCTTTTTTTAATGAGCTCACTTTTTCCCTAACATAAACAGGAGCAATTTCTTTTTTTAAAGTCTCTAAATTGTAGTAACTGTCCTTTCAGGGAGCTCATTGTGTGTTGGCAGAAGTTTCATATCTGAAGGAGATGGTTTTGACAGCAAGAATCCATGCTTGGTTTATACATTTTTATTAGGTAACTGCACTCCTATGTATACCAATGCACATGCATCTAACCAGTTTGCACACACAGGTGCATTTTTTTTGATGGCGTAAATGAGTGTTTTCATATTTGTGAGGTGCATCCGTTCTACTCTCATCTAACCCTGCATTTCCTTTCAAAAAGCCAAAACAACAGCAACACAAAAGGTTAGTCCAAGATACTAGCTGTAATAGTGGTGATATTATACACATAAAAAAGATGGTGTGAGTCTAGTAAGAAAAAGAACAGGAGTCCAGTTTGCAGAGTTACAGTCTATACAAATAGGGCAGTAACCCTTTAAATGGTTGTAAGCATTTTAGCGATGCTTACCATGTTCTGTGTTTTAGAAACCAGGCAAAGCAATAATATGTATGTAAGCCTTGCACGATTGTGTATAATCAGTAAACATGGTTACTAGGTATCTATGTGGGTTCTTAACCTCTAGAGCAGGGATTGGCAACCTTTCAGAAGTGGTGTGCCGAGTCTTCATTTATTTGCTCTAATTTAAGGTTTCGCATGCCAGTCATACATGTTAACATTTTTAGAAGGTCTCTTTCTATAAGTCTATAATATATAACTAAACTACTGTTGTATGTAAAGTAAATAAGGCTTTTAAAATGTTTAAGAAGCTTCATTTAAAATTAAATTAAAATGCAGAGGCCCCCAGACCGATGGCCAGGACCCAAGCAGTCTGAGTGCCACTGAAAATCAGCTCGTGTGCCGCCTTCGGCACCTGTGCCATAGGTTGCCTTCCCCCTGCTCTAGAGACTCATTCATTCTTCTTTAACTTCTTTTAGCCTCAGCTTCTACATCTGTGTAATGGGGATAGTGCTAATTACCTGTTGTGAGCCTTATTTCGCGTTTCTGAAATGTTTTGAGATCTGCATTCTGAAGCTACTAGAGAAGACAGTGATAAGCTAACGGATGGATGATAAATGCAGTTAACAAAATGTAACAATGCCAATGCCATCTCTTCTACAAGGGTTGCACATATAGTGCCTTTCTTCACTCCTGAGGTTATGGATTCAGTTTTTGTAAGCAAAAATACCAAACCAAGGGAGGAATGGAATAGAAATTTGCTTCCATTTTGCCAGGACTGGGGTTTTATGTGGAAAATGCTCCACACCTTTTCTACCTGAGAATCAGCAGGAGTGTAACTCCCAGGGCTGCTGCTCAAAGGGAGCTCTTCACTGTCAAGCTGATTGGTGATATATTTCAGTGAGGAGATTGCTGCAGGCAAGAGAGGAGGTAGGTTTGTCAAGGAAGGAAGGAAGGAGATTAAACCATGATCAAAATCTGTGGTTCTCTGTGCTGAGGGGGAAAAGGAGTTATGAAAAGCACATGAGAAACCCATAGTACCAGATACGGAAACGACTGAAAAGATAATAGGCCAAAATAAAAAATCCCCAACCCCTCACCCATTTCTAGAACTGAACTTCACAGTCCTTGTCCTCAAAGCGAACCTGCACAATATCTTCAATAGACGAGCCTGGGAGCTTAAAAAATCAGAACTAAAAATCATGGACTCAGTAAAGACATTGGGTATTGCAACAATCTGTAACCCACTAACCCTCCTTTGTCCTATGACTGCAGAGGTGTTAACTGCTCACTTCACCTTGAATGGTCTCTTGAACACGTCTTAACTCCTAATGCTTAACAATCTGTTCTACCTTATATTTAGCTGTGATACTCTGAGGACCTTTCTCAGACCTGAAGAAGAGCTCTGTGTAAGCCCGAAAGCTTGTCTCGTTCACAAACAGTAGTTGATCCAGTAAAATTACCTCACCCACCTTCTCTGTTTAATAGACAGGTAATTATTTCATGTATGGGGGACTGATTTTCAAAGCAGACCTCCATTTCTGGACACAATTTCATATCCACAATTTTGCGCATGAAATTTAGCTAGGATTTTCCTCAGACATTCCTTGTGGGTGAAAAATGGAGGCCTACTTTGAAAATCAGGTCTATCATGACCCCAATATATATATAAAGTGTGCATAACCACAAGGATAGACAGTGTGATGTAACTTCCTAGGTCATGGAACCAAATGGAATTGACCCATGTTCCAGATGGGAGAAAGTTCTAACAAAAAAACAAACCAAAACCATGTGAACCTATCCAACTACAACTAACTGCAGCTGCTGATCACCATAATGGATTTCACATTGAGGAGAACATCATGCAGTTCTGTATCAGAGATCAATGAGCACTAAAAGAAAATAAAGTAAGTGTCCTGTGAATACAGGAAGTGAATAAATAAATTAAAGTTACAAAATTCAAGATCTGAATATTTCAAAAGCCCCATGCTTGCTTCCAACTTCCAAAAAGTTTGGGGTGTGTTAAGATCTGGCATTTTCATTCATGGTAATTTTTAAAAAATTGAATGACTGAATTACATAACGCCCCCCCCCCCCCGGTCCATCACTAAGTACAGTAATTTTGTCAAGTGTCGTTGCGCAACATGGTGGTGTCGACCCCTGTATTCAACTCATTATAGAGATGGGTCAAAGAGCAAAAATAAGATCTATATATGAGTTTGGCTTTCAAACCATTCCCAGGTTTTAGGGCTGCTTGGATCTGGGCTATCTCTCAGAGTTGTGTGCATTTGGGCTATTTACATTGGCAAACCTGGAGACAAAAAGGCTTGGAAGCATGTGTAGGTTTTGGTAAAATAGTACTAGAGAGTAGCAAACTCATTCTGCTCTATACCAAACCCACTCAAACACAGAGGGTTTGAAAGTTCATTTCATGCTCAAAAAGTGGTGCTGGAACAATTTTTATAGTGGAGACACTGAAAACAGAAACCATGTATTTGAGTTATTACTACTATTTCAAGCCAGGGAGTGTGGCAGCACCCCCAGCACCCCTAGTTCCAGCACGTATGTGCTCAAATGTTATCAGGTTTGTGTTCTGTTTTGGAAAGGGGGGTGAAAAAAGGAGACAATGACAGGGAGTGGAATAGTCTAGTGAAATAATAAATACAGTATATACTGCGCATGAGGTGCCCTACTGGAGGAACTGAACTTTGAGAGAGGGAGGGTCTTCTGACCTAATATACAGCACAGGCAGCACTATTGAAAAGACAGCACTTTTGTTTTTGGTTTTGTTTTTTTTTAAGTTGACTCACCCTTGAAGGGGGAAAATAAATCATGAGATTAAATTACAGAAGAGAAAGTTTTCCAAACTCAAATTACCTTTGCAAATTCCTTTCTCCACAATTTAATGGTTTCGTATTGGAATAATGAAAGAATGCGTGATATTATACAATAACTGTTGAGTTTTGCTTTGAATTTTGAGGTTCATTCAACCCCCAAACTTGGATTTTCAAGGGTTCCTAAGCACAGACAGAATGAAAACAAAGCTAATGTTCACACAAACCAGACAAACTGACACCACCAGCAGACTTTCAACTCTTTTAACTTACATTGCTTGACAACACTGTTGAAATGACTGCCTTTCAACTGAAATAATTATCTTTAATGAGTTGTAATGAAGGCCTGGACTGATTTCAAATTGACTTTTTTCCAGGTTTTTTTATCAGAATTGATCAAAAAAGGTGGTGGTAGTGCTAGTTGTAAAATTGTGAATGTTTTCATAAAATTTCATGTCTGTTTTTCATCAGAATTACATTTTCTTTAACATGTTCTGATCAACTCTATTCTTCATTCCTCCTCTTCTCACTAATCTTCACCACTCAAATGTTGCACAAGGTAATAGTATAAATATACTCCACATAATCCAGTATAGCAATATATAATACATCTTATTGATTAGAATCTTGACCATTGCCTCTCAATTCTTCATTAGCACAGGTGGACACTGAGAATACTGCCTTCTAAAGCACCACCTCTTACATTCATAACTGCGGGTCATATAACTGTATGGTCCATGGAATTTCTACAGAAGACCACTGGAAAGTTAGAAACATTTCTTGTGAGTTTCACAAGGAGCTATTCATCCAGCTGCACTTCTACTGGGATTGCTGCTGGTGACTCCCAGAGCCAGCAGTGAAACTAAAACTTCTGTTGCTAAGAAGTGGAAGGGACCAGACCTGAGAACAGCAGCCAGTGATCCATTAGTAGCAGCAAGTTTATTGTAAACACAAGAGACACTATGTGTCGGAAATAAATAGGAAGCTTTAACTGGAACCAAGTCTGCAAATGCAGACCAGTGTCTCGGTAATTCAGAGTGCACATGGTTCTCATTGCTTCATCTGAGAAAGCACATCAAGAATTAAAACCAGCTTTCCACATTTTAAGTAAGACAATGGGCCAGGTTCATCATCAGCAATGCAGAACTACTGACTTCAATGGAGTTACAGTAGGGATGAATTTAATATTATGGGGCCAATCCTCAGATGGTGTAAATCCATTGAAGTCAACAGAGCTACATCAATTTACAAAAGCTACAAAAGGATCAGGCCCTTCATCTCAGCATCTGGACATTTCAGTTGATAACCATGAGAACCTGAACAATTGTGTAATATTCCACACAGAAATATGAGCAGGACAGTGATCAGCAAAGAGAAGCTTCTTACTAAAAAGTTAACAAGTAAAATAAAAATACCAATAGGTGGTTAACTACACAAGTAATTTTCTGAGATGTCCTAAAGCAAGCTACAAGCAACATATATACATGTCTTTGTACCCAAGCTGGAATGTGTCCCACTCTGGAATAGGACACAACTCTTCAACATCTCACAGCTTCACTATACTGAGTGAACAGTGGGTTTCCCAGACACTATTGTAATTTAGTGATATGGAAGCTTCTTACATGAAATCATAACTTTTAGTTGTTAATCATCAGGATAAGAGGAAAAAATACTTTAGTTCAGATCTTACACTAGAGGTAACTTTATTTTCTAATGTGTTTTTAAATGTTTTATTTAAATTCCAAGTGTTACATTACACAGCAACATTATGGTATGAGAAAAATCCAGGTTGTTCTTTTTACTCATGCTAATTTTGTTTTAAACTGCTTTGTTTGATAATGAGGTTTTATTAACGTGTTTGATTTAACCACGAGATCCAGCTACTGAAGTGTATTTACAATGTGACTCTAAATAACACTGAATGTGCTTCATGGTGAGCTACCTTAATTGAGTTTATAAATGTGCTCTGAATTCATTATGGTTTGTAAACTGCTTAGAAGTGCATGATACAACAATAACTAAATATTTTTCTAATAATCTTCAATAAATACATCCTACGTGCTTTTTTTTTCAAAGGAGACTTAGTTGAGTTCCATTTTCCAGGTAATTTCTTTCCTTGCTCTGTGGGTTACTGAGGTATGGAAAATGTTTTATGATGCTGACTAGCATCTTATGGCATTCTTGGCAGGTTCTGTAATACAACCAGTGGTATGATTACACCAGTGCAAAACCCTAACACAGTCAGGATAAACCATTCCGAGCCATAATTTTCATTAGTGCAGTTAAGCTCAGCTTTAAGCAGGGCTCAAATGCAAATGGGCAGAAATGATAATTTAAGGCAGTTTGCCCTGTCTACAGTAGGAGCTTGCACTCATGCACCTAGATGCAATAGCTGCAGTCTGTGTGCAGAAGGGCCCATTAGTCAATACTAAAGCTCCCATTGACTTCGAAAGCAAGAGGCTTGGGCTTTTCATATAACTCATCAAAGCTAGAGTTATTAGTGATGTCTGGAAGAGCACCTCCATGCGAGAAGATGTCCTGTCCAATCCCTCCGGGATCAGCCAACAGGACCCTCTCTTGCTGCATTAGTGCATCAGGACCACTCCAAGGTGTGCAGGATTAAGCTCTTGATGGGGACTGCAGGATTTGACCCCTCCTTGAGTGTATTTATAAGGTTCTTTTCTGTGGCACTTAGCTAGTTTTTGTTTAGACATTAGTAACTAGAGACTCTGCACACTGACATGTCTCACCTAGATGCTGCCAGGAACCCTCTGGTCAGCTTGTTTCTATTGATCCCAGTTTCACTGGTGGCTTACGAGAGAAGTCATTAAGTACCGGTAATGATTGTGCGCTAAAAGGATTACCTCTTAAAACCACGAGAATCAATGGAAAAATCATTCTGCTAAAAGTTTCATTGATAACTTAAGACACTGAACACTCAATGGCATTGTTCACCGCCTTAACATCTAACATTTTTCTTTTTAATTACCCAGTGAATTAAAAACTTCTGAAACTATTTAATTACTAGATTTACACTTAACAAAAGGTTCAATTGTAATTATAGGTTGTCAGGGTGTTTTAAAAAATATTCTAATTCCAAATAATTGAATCAAAAACATACTTGAGCGTTAAAATTAGAACTAAGGTGTCTGCTTTGGAATCAAAATTTGCTTTATTGCTTCCTGTAAGGAGGAGGTATAAGAAAACATGGTTTCCTTAGATGTTGTTAAAGTCTAAAAACATGATTACAATAGAACCTACAGCTCCTAACCAAGTGTCAGGCCCTCAGTGTGCTAGGCCCTGGACAGAAATATAATATAAAAGCAGTCCTTTCCCCAAAGATCTTACAACTTATTCATTTATCAATACAACAACAGGCAGCTCAAACAAAGAGTCAGGGGAAGACAGCAAGGTAAACAGTGAAGCCATACTAAATAGCTCATCAAGTAGCATTTTCCAAACTCTCCCTAGCCTTTGTCGACTGATTTGTAGCCATCATGGCAGAGGTGATTTTTGAGGAGGGATTTGAAAGAGGACAATGCCATGGCTTTGTGGATTTTTACAGGGAACTCCTCCCAAAGACAGAGGGCAGCATGTTTGTGATGGTCTCTTGAGAGAAGAAAGCTTCTTAATACCATAATGCCACATGTTCATACTCAGTCAAGAAAGTTTTCTTGCTGACAGTTTTTGACTTGAATCTTTGTATTTCAAAGGACAGAACCACTTGAAACCTGGCATGCAAAGCTGAGGGAACATTGCAGTGCAGAAACCATCAATTTTAAAAGAGTGACTCTGATCTGGTTATCTGTTTGAAATTCCTAGAGAGAAGAAGCTGAACAAAGCTCCAGAGGCTGCATACAAAGGCAAACAGTGCAGCTGTTCAGCAAAATGATCAAACCAAACACAGGTATATACATATTTGAGAAAGACACAGCTATCTACTCCTAGATGCCCCAGAAGAGAGATTGGGCTTATTTTGTGTGTAGCGAGGTGTAGGTGAGGATTTCTGTGGCTTCACCTCCCACTAATAAAGCACGAGTCTGTTTAATAGCATTTGATCATTCTGATCTTGGAATTTTTTAAACAATTCAGCATGACTTAAATCCTTCAGACATAGCCCTTCAAAATTCTGGTATCTCCTATAAGGCACTGAGTGTCCCATTGATTTCAACAATTTGTAGGATTCCAGTCTGTTTGTTTGTTAACTTGGAGTAACATTGGATTTTTTTCTGCTTGCTTGTAAAGCCTACTAGTCTTGTTTTCCTTGCTTTTGTGGGAGAACTGCTTGGAGGGCTGGAATGATAGACCTATCACCCCCCAGCTGAAGATACTTGCACAAAGGGAGCCTTTATTCCACGTGTTAGGCCTTGGAGTTAAAAGGGTGTTAAACAGATGAAAAAAGTAGAGTTTTAAACCATCTCAATAAAAATTCCTCCCTGATTTCAAAAACATCGAGGAGTTCAGTTGCTCAAGTTTCAGTGTTTTCTGGTGTCATACTCTTTCTGGCTCTTTTGTCCTCCAGCAAAAAAATGGAAGTCAAGTTTTGCTGGATTTGATTCTCCTACTTATTCTAATTTAAACAAATTAGTATCGGATACATCGTTCCTGATTTACCTTGATGTAAATGAGAAAAAAGTCTAGCTTAATGTTTGTCATTTAGAAAAAGAGACAGAGAGAGAGAGAAATATTTTTCCTGGAAAATAAGCCTTTCAGTTCAAGCCTTCTTTTTTCCATCATAAAGAAGCAAAGAAAAGGCACAATCAGAATTGTTTTCCCTTGACACAGTTGTTTTCACCTTTAGCAATGTCTCTGTTTTTTTGGAAGACATCAGTCTATCCGTGTGCTGTCTAGGCAGGTGGTTATAGGAAAGTGATGGGGGACAGAAACAAAATGAAAAACATTGCAAATGAAATGGAGGGCCAGGGAGAAATAATAATAAGGAGAAAAATGTCACATTAAAATTTCAGAGCAGCAGCTGCTGCTGCTGCCTCCGCCCGGAGGTTGAATGGATCCAGACAATAGCTGAGGAAGCGTGTTGCTTCTTGTGAGCATTCCTGTGGCAGAGACAAGCCCGAACAACCAGGGGAAAATTCCATCCTCTTGCAAACCTTACCTCCCCATGCTTGGTTGTCTCTGACTTTGCTGTTTAAAATAAAATAAAATAAAATAAAATAAAATAAAATTATACATAGGTGTTACTAATGTGGCCTTTTCCCTTTTGCCTTGTAGTTACTCTGGCACCCTTCAGAAGGCTCTGAGTAATGCTTTGGCACCTTTTAGGCCTGGATAAAAGTTGTAACTGTGATGAGGTAAGCCAGACCTCTGATAGCATAGCAGGCTGGGGCCCAATCCTTCTGCCACAAGTAATTCTTATTTCCATGAGTGGTTCCATTGACTTCAATGGAGCCATTAATGTGAATAAGGACTAGGTACATGAGCAAAGGTTTGCTCACTCTCATTTCCTCCTAGCCTCTGGGTGTATGTAAAGAAAGTCAGTGGGGGGAGGAGAATGGGGACTGTTTGCAAATGCCCATGAAAATCTGAGGACAATAAAAGATGAGACTCGCCCTTACTTCTAGTTGCAGTGTTTGTCATGAGAATCTTTACAGATCCTATTGCTCTTTACTTCTCCACTGTGAAAAATAAATACATTTTAATGTCTATTTTCAGCTCCCACTCAGAGTCTGCCTGATCCTTACTCAAGCGTTACCTTGAAGGAGAGTATTATCTCAGTAAAGACTAAGTAGGGACTGAGCCAGGGCCCCATTGTTGTGGTGCTTCCTACTCAGTGCCTTGTCTTTTCCTCCCATCCCCATCTCTTTTTCTACCTGTAAGGCCCAGTGGCTTCCTTTGTACACATACAATCAAGCGGCATTAAGAATGAGGTCTGGTAACATGCCGCAGTGCCTCGTGCCATAGGGTGATCTATCCAAATGTGCTGCAGGCTGGCAATGTTACCAACTGCTGGCTGTTGGGTGGCCCATGAGAAACAATTCCCTGGGTGCCAGTTCAGTTCCTAGGGGACAGGTGTATACATAGTACAAACTGGCCTCGTTAATGGTAGTCTCATTAGGCAGGCCATGGACACTGTATTACTTGTGCAGATTGTGGTTGGAACACATTAGTGGGGCTGTGTGATGGGTCATGTCCATATAGCACCTTCCCACTGGATAAAGAGAGGATCTCGATCTCCAGGGCTGTATTCACCAGGGCTTTTCACCAGCACTAACTGGCTGGTTATAAACAAACACGGGAATGTGATCTCATCACAGAGATGACATGGAGAGAGTTACTTTTCATTTCCACAGCTCTCTTGGCTTCTGATTTCGGAGAATGTGCATTTGCTCCAGCTTGGAGGCCACATTTCCACGTTGGTGTAATACAGTGGAGCTGCACCATTGGTGAATTTGTCCATTCGGATTACAGCTATCTTGCTGTAAAACATTTCACTGGTGTGCTGGCGCAGAACACTGACACTACTCGGTGAACTGCAGTAAACAAAGATTTTGAGGGAAAGCATTTTCAGGGCTCAGAACTTCGCTGAATAGTTGACTGTAGTTGTACAGTAGTAAACTGTCAGACTGAGTAGCACTTTACCAGTGATGATAGTAACAGTGGTACTATCATTTAAAAAAAAAATCTTGAAATTAAAAGAAATTATTTATACAAAATTTTTACCATTTTTGACCAGTTAGAGAAGTGGTTACATTTTATTTAACTTTGAAATTTTAAATTTTATGAATTTTCACTCCTCTTTTTCTATCAGGTTTATTAGCATAGCACCTAGATATTATGGAGACAGGTGCCTTGTAATAGTTACCGAAGAAAAAAAAGACAGAAAAAGTAGACAACGATAGGGGAAAACCACAAAATATCCATTTTGGTTTAGTTACATCAAGCACTCAAAAGTTAGGATGCTTATCTGAACTATCCAAAATTCAGTAAGCTTTAAAAAGCCAGCTAAAAAGCTCATGATGAAAGACTTTCTGGCATTTTCACTTCACTCCGAAGGTAATGATAAAGCTAGAACGCATTTTTGGTAGTATACTTGTTTTTCCCCATCCAGACTCTTCTGGAAGCCAGAAAGGCTAAAAAGATAAAAAAAGAAATGAATATTTCAACTTGCAGAATGAGGAGGGGATGGGAGTTAAAAAAAAAAAAGTCTGGCTCAAATTCAGTTCTAAAAATGGGCAGACAGAAGCTCAGAGGGCTCTTATTTTCTCCAAATTGGTTTGCCCATCTCTCATTCTTAGATAAAGCAATAATTTTAAGGTACAGGTAATGCCGCTCCTTCTCTTCCAAACAATTGTGATCCTTTGTTACTACAGACAACGTCTTCCCCTGGTCTGTCATAACTGATGAGCCCCAAGATAATCATAAACAGTGAGTGTAAGTCAATGTAAGTCATGAAGGGTGGATTTATAGTATATTAACTATATTACTACATATGTAATTAACACACACACACAAATCTGGCTACAATAATGTATTAGCCATTACTCAAGGAGATTATGCATGCCAGCTAACTGCAGCATGGCTTTCCTCTGAAGTTCTCCAGTGAGTGAGTGAATTTCAAGAACACAATTCCCATGAGGAATCTGGTACAGAGTCTCTCCATTAACAGGGTGAAATCATATTTGTATATTTCATTGCAAACCTGGGGTTGGTAGGGAAGAATGCTGGGAGCAGTAGATAGATGGATACAGTGAGTAAGCATAAAATAGCTCAGTTCCACAGACCTCTCTTCAGATCTCCTTCCAATCTTCACATGCTGAGCTGACAAGAGATGAACTGGAGCTGGGATTCTGTTTTCCCCTTTGGCCTTCACAGAAATTTAGAATGTGCAGCCAGATGCTCATTCATTCCAGAGTGGAATGAATAATGGTTTCCTTGTTCCCACATGAAACCCTCTAATGCCTGGCGTGTGCTAACACCATGGAAATCTAAAGTTCCTCGTGGCCAGTCTATAGAGAGACTAACAATTCAGTAAAACTCCTGATTGGGCCTGTTGGTAAAAAACAAACAAACAAACAAAACCGTGGTCTTTGTTCTTGCTTTTCTGTAGTCCTTCTTCTCTAAGCAAATCCCACCAGCATTCCCATGGATGTGATGTCTATTATCATATAGAGCATTAGGCCATTCTTGTTCACAGTTTCATTGTTAGCTCTGCCTTACTGTGCTTCTGTAACCTTCATCATATGGTATCTGTAGAGCAGCAACACCAGAGCACTGCTACAGCATGGTATTGTTCTGACAGCATGCTGCCTGAAAAAGCCATAAGTTCAGACTCATTGCTTTATATTTCTTTACAAAGAAAACACACACAGTGGAAGCTCATAAAGTGTCTGCTCATTCTTATGTTGCTTCAAAACCAAGAGGCTAGTAAATCATTTCTGAACAGGATGCTTTATGCTTTTCTGCCTCTACTACGTATTATGTGAGAATTAATAAGTGATGGGACTTGTGAGATGAAAAGCAGGGAGATCCATAGGGCAGGTGATGGAGAGGCGTAATTTAACAAGTCAATGAAAAAGGACATTAAATCAGGGTTAAATTATACTAGCATTCACCAAAAGCTTTCCTCACATTAAAATGCTTTTCATAAAATATTGAAATTCCTTTCTTCAGTGACAAATGAAAGCTCCTGCAAGCCAAAAGCGGTGAAGACATTGGACAGGAGCCCTGTTTTTCATTGCATGAATAAGACAGCGCCCTGCACCTTCAAAGTGCTGTCTGATCATACATGAAAAGCCTTTTCTGGAGGGATCTGTCCTTAGGGTAGGATCAGGAGTCAACTGTACTCTCCTCTACAGCTTAGGTTCAAGCTTCCGAGGTTATGTCCTCTCCACCATCTCCCATAATTTTGAGCACTTGACTAATGTGGAGATCCATAGCTCTTCCTTTCAAGTTGTCCCGTCTGCTCCATTTCCTGAATCCTTGACGCTGGGTTCCAGTCCTTCCATAGAAAAGTCAAGCTTTTGCTTTTACTTTGCAGGCTCTCCACATTTCCAAATCCCACGTACACTTCAGCCCTCCTCTCTACCCACACTCCTCTCTGGTCTGTCCAGGACTCTGTCTCCTCCCCTGACAGCTTCCTTGTGACTTTTCATCTTTGTTCATCTTCCATCTCTCATGTCTGAGACAGTTTTCTGTTGATGTACCATCCCTCTCATCTCATTAAAAATATCCACAACCCCCCTTCTCCACATGCCTTTGTTCACATTTGTATCCTGTAGTACCCACTTCCAAGCAGAGACCCTGTTCTCTGTCTGCCACTTTTGACTGATTATAAAGGCTCATACACACCTACAGGGACATATGAGTAATCATTACAGCAATGCAAGAAAGCACAGTCTAGTGCAATGTTTCTCAACGATGGGTCCGTGGACTGGCACCTGTCCTTGAGCTCTTCCTGAAACAGTTTAGGAAGGCAACAAGCTGATCTCTGGTATCAAAAAGGTTGGGAAACACTGGTCTAGTGGATAGGCCAAAGGATTAGAAGTCAGATGACCTGGGATTTAGTCACAACTTAGCCACTGATTTGTTATGTGACCTTTGAGAAGTCACTTCCCCTCTCTGTGGCCACTGCTCTTTGTCTACCACACTGTAGAGCTCTTCAGGATAGAAACATGTATAGATACAAGGCACAGCACAATGGGGCCCTGATCTTGATTGGGTTGTTCAGGTATCAGACTTAGCATGATAGAATGACATAATGCATGGAAAGTAATTTATCAGTTTAAATGCAGAGCTATATGAGAGCTAGGTATTATCATCATTGGTAGTCATAGTTTATATGTTGGTGATCACATTCAGTTATGTGATGTTTTATTCATTTTGTGAAATCCATCATTGTGCATTATTTATGCCCTCATGATAGGTCTTAACTGGTGCCTAGGCCATGCTGGCCTTCTACACAGGGGTGAACGTCACCTTAATGGAACTTCAGAAGATTTTTCACACAGAAGACTGGTCCATGTGATAATGAAGATGAGAGGACTCTAAAAGGTTTGGGATAATGGAATTGTGCACTTGCCTTTCACTGAAAGACAGTGAGTTTCAAATCCTTGCTCAGGTTAAAGAGGAAAATTTGCATAGGGTAAACAGATGAAAATAGATCTCCACTTAAGCAGGAATAAACAGATTTCAAACCACTGAGTTCCTATGCAGACCATATTGTTGGTCTCAAACATATTATAGAACAAAATGCGGAGTGGCAGTCACCTCATGTGTTAAATGTTGTAGATTTCCAGAATGTTTCTGACTGCCTACATAGAGACAGCAAAGAATCCTGTGGCACCTTATAGACTAACAGACGTTTTGGAGCATGAGCTTTCGTGGGTGAATACCCACTTCCTCAGATGCATGTAATGGAAATATCCAGGGGCAGGTATATATATGTGTGCTAGCAAGCAAGCTAGAGATAACGAGGTCAGTACAATCAGGGAGGATGAGGCCCTGTTCTAGCAGTTGAGGTGTGAAAACCAAGAGAGGAGAAACTGGTTCTGTAATTGGCAAGCCATTCACAGTCTTTGTTCAATCCTGAGCTGATGGTGTCAAATTTGCAGATGAACTGAAGCTCAGCAGTTTCTCTTTGAAGTCTGGTCCTGAAGTTTTTTTGCTGCAGGATGGCCACCTTAAGGTCTGCTATAGTGTGGCCAGGGAGGTTGAAGTGCTCTCCTACAGGTTTTTGTATATTGCCATTCCTAATGTCTGATTTGTGTCCATTTATCCTTTTCCGTAGAGACTGTCCAGTTTGGCCGATGTACATAGCAGAGGGGCATTGCTGGCATATGATGGCGTATATTACATTGGTGGATGTGCAGGTGAATGAACCAGTGATGGTGTGGCTGATCTGGTTAGGTCCTGTGATGGTGTTGCTGGTGTAGATATGTGGGCAGAGTTGGCATCGAGGTTTGTTGCATGGATTGGTTCCTGAGCTAGAGTTATTATGGTGTGGTGTGCAGTCACTGGTGAGAATATGTTTCAGGTTGGCAGGTTGTCTGTGGGCAAGGATTGGCCTGCCACCCAAGGCCTGTGAAAGTGTGGGATCATTGTCCAGGATGGGTTGTAGATCCTTGATGATGCGTTGGAGGGGTTTTAGCTGGGGGCTGTATGTGATGGCCAGTGGAGTCCTGTTGGTTTCTCTCTTGGGTTTGTCTTGCAGTAGGAGGCTTCTGGGTACACGTCTGGCTCTGTTGATCTGTTTCCTTATTTCCTCTTGCGGGTATTGTAGTTTTGAGAATGCTTGGTGGAGATTTTGTAGGTGTTGGTCTCTGTCTGAGGGGTCAGAGCAGATGCGGTTGTACCTCAGTGCTTGGCTGTAGACAATGGATCGTGTGATGTGCCCGGGATGGAAGCTGGAGGCATGAAGGTAGGCATAGCGGTCGGTGGGTTTTCGATATAGGGTGGTGTTAATGTGACCATCACTTATTTGCACCGTGGTGTCAAGAAAGTGGACCTCCCGTGTAGATTGGTCCAGGCTGAGGTTGATGGTGGGGTGGAAGCTGTTGAAATCATGGTGGAATTTTTCCAGAGTCTCCTTCCCATGGGTCCAGATGATGAAGATGTCATCAATGTAGCGTAGATAGAGAAGGGGTGTGAGTGGACGAGAGCTGAGGAAGCGTTGTTCCAGGTCGGCCATGAAGATATTGGCATATTGTGGGGCCATGCGGGTGCCCATAGCAGTGCCACTGATCTGGAGATATATATTGTCATCAAATTTGAAATAGTTGTGTGTAAGTATAAAGGCACAGAGTTCAGCAGCCAGTTGTGCTGTGGCATCATCAGGGATAGTGTTCCTGACAGCTTGTATTCCATCTGTGTGTGGGATGTTTGTGTAGAGAGCCTCTACATCCATGGTGGCTAGGATGGTGTTTTCTGGGAGGTCACCAATGCATTGTAGTTTCCTCAGGAAATCAGTGGTGTCGCGGAGATAGCTGGGAGTGCTGGTGGCATAGGGTCTGAGTAGAGAGTCCATATATCCAGACAGTCCTTGGGTGAGAGTGCCAATGCCCGAGATGATGGGGCGTCCAGGATTTCCGGGTTTGTGGATCTTGGGTAGTAGATAGAATAACCCTGGTCGGGGCTCTAGGGGTATGTTGATTTCTTCTGGTGTTAGTGTAGGGAGTGTCCTGAGTAGATGCTGTAGTTTCTTAGTGTATTCCTCAGTGGGATCTGAGGGAAGTGGCCTGTAGAATTTGGTATTGGAGAGTTGTCTGGCTGCCTCCTTTTGATAGTCAGACCTGTTCATGATGACAACGGCACCTCCTTTATCAGCCTCTTTGATGATAATGTCAGGGTGGTTTCTGAGGCTGTGGATGGCATTGCGTTCTGCACGACTTAGGTTGTGAGGCAAGCGATGTTGTTGTTCCACGATTTCTGCCTGTGCACGCCGGCGGAAGCATTCAATGTATAGGTCCAGGCTGTCATTTCGACCCTCAGGAGGAGTCCATGTGGAGTTCTTTTTCTTGTGCTGTTGGTGGGAGGGCACCCGTGTATCAGTGCACTGTTCAGTGTTGTCCTGGAAGTATTCTTTGAGTCGGAGACGGCGAAAGTAGGCTTCCAGATCGCCACAGAACTGTATCATGTTGGTGGGGGTGGCAGGGCAGAAAGAGAGTCCCCGAGATAGGACAGACTTTTCTTCTGGGCTGAGTGTGTAGTTGGATAGATTGACAATATTGCTGGGTGGGTTAGGGGTACCACTGTTGTGGCCCCATGTGGCAGGTAGGAGTTTAGACAGCTTACAGTCCTTTTTCCTTTGAAGAGAGGTGAAGTGAGTAATGTAGATCTCCTGTCTTATTCTAGTGAAGTCCGTTTGTATAGAAGTTTGGTTATTAATGAGAGTCTCCAGGTTGGAGAGCTCTTTTTTGATGTTTTCCTGTTTGCTGTATAGGATGCTGATCAGGTGGTTCCTCAGTTTTTTTGATAGAGTATGGCATAATCTCTCACTGTGGTCTGTGTAGTATGTAGATAGCAGTGGATTTTTTACCTTTAGTCCATTTGGTATGATGTCCATCCGTAGAGACAGTCTTTGGAATATTATGGAATAACAGTCAAAATCATTAGAATAATCGAGCATCTGGATGATAATGATGAATGTGGAGTCAATGATGGTGACAGCATCAACCAATGGTTTGCAGTGACAACTGGAGAAAGAGCAAAGGAAAGTAACCACAGAAGGCAACTAAGGAATTTTATGAATGAATGATAAAGCACAATCGGATGACCTCATTTTTGCTGATGAGATTGTCCTGCTGAATTCAACACATCACTTAATGGAAGAAAAGACCTAGCTTTTGATAGAAACAGCAAAACAAGTTGGTTTGCTCATCATCAAAGGGAAGACAAAATATATGGCTATCACTATCCCAAAATAATCATCAGAGTAAACAGCAAAATACTAATAGTGATAAGTCATTTTACCTCTCCAGGAAATGAGATGTGCAATAATGGTGAGATCATGCTAGATGTAAAGCAACAAATATCAAAAGCCACAAACAACTTTCATAAACTTGAAAATATTTGGAAAAGTAATATGATTGGCCCGATACAAAAATACACATTTTTAACACCAGCATCATGTCTGTCCTCCATTATGGAGTAGAGTCATGGAAATCTACCATAAAAATTGATAGGAAGATCAGCTTATTTCAAAGTAAATGCCTGTGGAAGATCTTGAGAGTCCATTGGACTGAGTTTCTTGCAACTTCATAGAGTCTAAGATAAGCAAACCAACCTAAAGCATCAAACATGGTAAGAGGATGACGATGGGCATATTTAGGATTGACTTTAAATATGACACCAACACAATTTCCCCAGCAGGTGATAATACGTACACCACTTGGGAAGAGAAAGAGGGCAGTCTAGACAAACATTATGCAGAACAATAAAGAAGCCACATCCATCAACATGACACAGCACAAGACTGAAATAAATGGTGGACATAGGTGGATGCCCTATGCCCCTCAAGAAGGAAGGAAAAAGAAAAGAAAAAGAAAGAGAAACAGATGTTTAAAATGAGGAGATGAAATACATAGGCTTCCTAGCATGCCTGGGTTCTAAAACTTCCTGGGCTAGATACTTCTCCCTGGGCTAGCTCCTCAGATGGTGTAAATTAACATAACTGTTGAGTTCAGTGCAGCTATGCTGAGGACTGGCCCTTGACTTCAGTACAGTTTTTCTCCATTTCCACCTGTTTAAGTGCATGCAGAATCCAGCTCTCTATTTACACAGTACATGTTGAAGTCCACAGAAAAATGGCTCAGCACTAAAATTCTATCATATATCACATCATTTTAATACTTTCCTTATTCCTGTTAAAGCTCGTAGTGAAAAATAATCTTTCTCTCACAAAGAATTGTTTTGCATTTTGAGACCTGGGGGAATTAGATGGGGCTAAGTAATTACCGGAAGACTTCCATGAGTCGAATAGGAATGGGCTAAATAGGCAGCAAGCCATACAATGCATTGAGATAGGGAAATGGCTAAAAGAGATAGCCTAACTATTATCTGGGCTGCAGCTCATTTTGAATTGATTTGGATATTTCTCTAAAATAAAAGATTGTGTTTAAAACTGTCAGCTCTAAAGTGCTAGGACACTTTTGTAAATCAACATTTCCTTTGGCCCTTAGGGGAAGAAACTTGCCTGAGCTCAGATCTTCTAATCTATTTATAGATATATTTTCCATTTGGATCCTTATTTGAATTTCACATTCATTTGTAATAAAATTCAGACCTCTCCATTGTTGGCCACATCCACTGAAAGACTCAAGGAGATGGGAGGAAATAACATTGAGATAAGCACTGAAATTCAGAATCAGGATGCATTTTGATGTTATATTAAGAGTTGAACAGAGAAACAGAAACATACTCAGCTCTGGAATAAGAGGGCATGGCTGCCTTATGCCCATGGACCCAACAGGCACCAACTATCATCTGTCAGAATGTGAGCTTTTGGAATAGCAATAATTTAAAAGGAGATTCAGAGCCAGAATTTATAAGTGGATTGAGTGTTCAAGGAAAGCGTGACAAGGAAATAAAGAAACACAGCATCTAGAAAAGGAAAACTTGTCTTGTGATTATGCATCTAACCTAGAACCCAGCAGCTCCAGATTTGAGTTCCAGCTCTGCTCTGTCCTGGGTGACCTCAGAAAATTACACTCACATTGATTTCAGATCTATGCTTCAGTTCCTCTTCTATAAAATGGAGAATGGTAATGCACCTTTCTCCCTTCCTTTGTCTGTCATGTCAATACAAATGGTAAGCTCTTCAGGGCGGGAGTTGCGTCTTTGTACAGCATCTGCTGCAAGGTGCCTGATCTTGGCTGGGGCTGCTAGATGCTACTCTAACAGAAATAATGAACAATAACGAACACCTAGAATCTCTACCTATTGGCTAAACCACTACTGCACTTTGAGAGTGATCAAGGGCCAGATTCTGATCTCCATTACACTGGTGTAAATGTAGAGCAACTCTACTGACTTCAGTTACTCCTGCTTTACATTCACTAAGTGAACAGAAATCAGAAGCTGGCACCAGGAGAAGGATAAAACTAAAATGTTATGGCTACAGCAATCTGAAAAGTCATCACCTATATGTATGAGGGCAGTTCCCCTCAGCAGTTCATGGAGGAGTTTATTACAAATTGTCACTATATATATATAGAGAGAGAGAGAGAGAGAGAGAGAGAAAGAAAGAAGATTCTTTCTTCTTATTTGAAAAGAGATAGAAGCTGGGCCCTACAGGCAAATGCAATGAAAGATCATCCATCTCCACATCAAAATGAGGCAATGGCTTTTTATTATTATTTTTATTGCAGAAGGTTCTGTGCCGGCAGAGGCTTGTTGGGGTCTCAGCATGAAAGTTATTCTTGCTTCTTTGAAAGGTGCTCGTTAATGTGTGTTAGTGAATGAAGGGGAAGTGGATGCAGATGTGACTCAGGACAGATGCCTGTGTCCTCATGATGTGCTTGGATGGGCGCAAATAGTAGCTTTATCAGGGCAAATATTACCAACTTCACTGACAAAATTATGGACCCGATGGCCCAACAGGGGGATCTCACACAGAGCTGCCCATGTTACCCAATTGCTGTCACTAGCTCCTCTCAGGCTGGAACCCCTCCTCCTTCCAATGACGATGTTATGTTGCAATTATTTATATAACCACAAAAAGAAGAGGAGTAATTGGCAATGGAAGATGCCCCCCAAGGGAATTGGAAAACACTTACCAAAGATAAATGAAAAAATAATGTCACATGATTTGGACTGGATTGGGGATGTGCAAAAAAAAAAAAAAAAGACACACTATTTTCCTACACAGATTTACTCCATTCTCAGGGAATTTCAGTTCCCAGACATGATGAGAGCTGTGTGGAACTTTTATGATGCAACCTTAAACTAAGCAAAACACAACTTTTTCTACACACTCAGTCCACTCACCATTCAATGATGTTCTCTGGCTGCTTTGTGACACACATTAACTTAAAACTACTTAAGGCTACTTTGCATTGCCAAAGCAGCCCAAGCCCAATGAAACAGGTCACCCATTTGCAAATGTTTGAGAAGTTGGGCCTGACTTTTGATTAAAATTGAGGCTAAGTTTCAAGTGAGCCTGGGCCAGTTTATGGTTTCAGATGGCAGTCTCAGCTGAGTCTAAGTCCGTAACTCAAAGTGCAATTCAAGAGACATTAAAAACATTTTAAAAATAAGGTGAGGTTTTAAAATGTGCACCTTCACACCTTCCTCTGCTTCTCTTGAAGCCAATTGGA
Organism: Gopherus flavomarginatus; assembly: GCF_025201925.1. NCBI lineage: Eukaryota > Metazoa > Chordata > Testudines > Testudinidae > Gopherus > Gopherus flavomarginatus. The sequence continues at coordinate 11,728,100 of NC_066621.1, read as the reverse complement.
ATTTAGCACCAATGGAAACAGTTAGGCCAAAACTAGGCGCTTTTGAAAATCCCATCCTATGTTTTTAATCAACAGTAATCCTCTCCAGATTCTCATGGTCTGCCTGAGGTTCCAAAATGAATAGTGCAGACATGGGATTTTTATCTAGGGAACACAGGTGTTGCCAAAGAGGATCGGGCTATCATGAAGTCTGATGCTCGGCCTCTGAAAGTGGTTATTACCTGCTGCTTCATACAAAGGCATTCCTACTTTAATGAACGTGGCTAATTGTAATAAATTAATCAAATAATAAAATAAATAATACCTAGCCCTTATATAACTCTATTCTTTAATAGATCTCAAAGCACTTTACTGAAAAGATCAGTATCATTCTCTCAACAACAGGGGAAACTGAGGCACAGAGCTAGGCAGAGCTAAGTCACCTGGCAGGCCAACAGCAGAGTCAGAAATACAACACACATGTCCTGAGTACCACTCCAGTGCTCTACCCAGTAGACAACACTGCCTATGAAGGGAATTCTGTCCTGAAGAGAATTTGAAATCCCAGTTAAGGAGAGGCTACTAAGACATGAATACAGTGTTTTAAGGGATGAAATTCACACCCCTGCAGAGGTCCAACACAAGGCCTATACATCACTTTAGCCCTATTTAGCCCCTATTTTGAGGGCTTCCAGGGGACTTAATTGGTTCATTGGCCTTGCACAGCACTGAGTTTCGCCCAAATGAGCATTTACAATTGTTCAAAGCCGCAGTAGAGGAAGATGGATTTTTTTAGTTCCCTTCACTGCAGGCTTCAACAGACGCAGCTGAAATAAAGTTCTTTCACTCGAGGGCAGAAGAAAACTTACAAGGTTTTAATTTTAAAGCAAGTTATTTGTAAAGGGAGATCATCTATTATTGAGGGTAACATGCCGGGAGGAGAGCACTAAATGGCATCAGAGATTTATATGCTTTGTAAATTCTGCAATTTCATTACTTTCCATGTTGAATATTGAGGCAGTAATATAGCATTAGTGACTGTGGCTGCCTGTATCATCTCTTTATTGTTGTAGGGTATTTTAAAAGGACTTGTAAAGGACTGAATCATGAAATAGTTGGGCCTAAATCTTCTCTGATCCCTGGAATTTTTATATTCAGGTCAACAGAAATTGCACTGACAAGTCTAAGGGTAGAATTAAAGACTCATACAATTAAGAAAACCAGCCATATTCTTAGGCCTGCCCTGTTACCTAAGAAAATGTGTAATGCCCTGGTCAGTTTACGCTACACATGCCCCTCTGGGCTTGACCCACAGTGAATTACAGCTTGCAGCCTGAGAGCCTGGCTCTTTAGCACAAACTGTAGATATCCCCGCTGTCAAACATAATGGTGATTGTCACAAATGTTCTGTATTGCCACACAGGGGCCTATCTTTCATTCCCAGCCTCACTCACTGGCCCAGAGTCTATTTGAGAGCCCTATGAGACAAGGACCCAATTCAGCAAAGCACGTAGGCACATACTTATTATTAAGCCCATACTTAAGTGCTTTGCTGAATAGAGATGAGATTAAGTGCTGGAAGTTAAGTGCTCTGTATATGCTTTACTGAAGATATGTCTACACTACAGCTGCTACTGCGCTGTAGCTCTGCCGCTGTCACATGGTAGCACAGATGCTTCCTACATCGATGGAAGGGGATTTTCCATCAATCCACCTCTCCAAGAGGTGATAGCTAGGTCGACAGAAGAATTCTTCCACTGTGAGGTCGACCTAACGACATCACACAAGGTGTGAATATTTTCACAGCCCTGAGAGACATAGCAAGGTCAATTAAATTTTTTATTGTACACCTGGCCTGAATCAGGGCTTGTGTGTATTCATCACTTGAGCTGAACAAAGGGAGTGCCTCATATTGTTCACCAGTGAGCCTTGCCGTCAGTTAAGGGACCCTTGTAGTTTTCACTTCCAAAAGGAGTCCCCTCAGCTTTCTCAGATCCTGATCTTGCAACCAACTCTCTGCCCAGAAGCCAACTGCAAGATAAGGGCTTTAGGTAGCAAGTCCAGGTGGTTGCAACATTGGGCATGAAGAATGGAATAAAGTAATTGCAAAGTTTGAGGGAGGGAACTATGATAGGAATTGATTTATTTATAGAGATTTCTATGGCTCCCATCATTACAGTGTGTATGCAACAGACCCAGGTAAAGAAATCTGAGTTATTGTCAATGATATTGTTAGTATCTACTGCCTACCACTGAGCTCCATAAGGATCCATTGCCTGTCTAGAAGACAATGTGCATTCATGCAGAAGCAGCACAGGGACAGCCCTCACTCTCTGTTCTTCATATTCACGCTGAATTGCTTGTCTCCATTGTTTGAGTACGGTGTGTTATACAGATCTAAACACAGTCAAACTTTAATAAGGTCCTTAGGAGCAAAAAAAAATTTTGATTAAAATAAATTAGAGGGTGGGGTTTTTATTTAATTAAAAAGAGCACATTTATCATAATTGCAGAGGATGTATTAGAAATAGGATTGTAGCTACTGTTTAAATTCTTTCCTCCAGTTTGGTTTAGCATTCATACAAGCACAGTACATGATCTTACAAGCAGATATTATTGCTCTTATTAACCATCTCCACAATACTCATTTTAGGAAGTTTTGGGAGGCAGGAATTAAAGCAGAAAATCTCTGGTAAATGATTGAAATTAACTATATTTTGCGGGGAGAACAAATAAGATTCAAACTAATATTTCTGTCCTGCAGAGAGATGCTCTGATTTTTTGCATCAGAAGCTGGTGCCTACCACTTGATTTTTACAATCCAACAGAGATCAAATTTGCTTGGAGTTTTCATGACAAGTAGGGGCTGAAATTTAGGAGCTTTATGATGCATTTTTACTGCACAATTCCATTTTATCGCACCAACATTTTCCTAAGGTGCTGTAACAATTGCCCATTGTTCCATCTTCAGCTTTCAGTGGGGCAAATCCAAATGAATTAGCAGTTTTATACTGTATCTGTCAAAAAGAGAAACATACCTCAAGCTCCAGAGACTAAAATTTATTGTGCCATCATCAGCATCTCACAGAAACTTTAAAAGCATCACTTCTACCTCTTTTGAAGGAGGCTCACAGTCATGAGAAAATAGGGAAAACCTAATTGTAAAAAGTCTAGCACCCCCTTGAGAAGTACCCATCCTTCCACCCTACCCAGACTGGCATCTCTGAAGGTTGTGACTTTGCTTGCTGTTACAATGGTGTCAAATCCAGAGTAACTTCATTGAGGTCAGTGGAGTCACATCCTTGGCAGACTGGTGTGAGATCAGGATCAGATCCCATGTTTTCATTATTGCTCTGCCAGGTATAATGCTAATTTTTTTTTTCCTGGGGTGGGGGGAAGCTGCTTTAGGGAGCATTCCCACCCCAAGAGAGTGAGTGTGTAATTGTTATTAATTTAGCTTTTGATATACAAGCCAAATTTACCTGCAACTACCACTAACGGGGTGTGACATCCTCCAGACTCCACGTGCCTCTTGCCAACAGCTTCTTTTGTGCAATATTAGTTTCTGATTTATCTTGGATCATGTACATTTAACCTCCAGTGACAGCTGTCAGCTAGATTAGGGGGGGGGTGTGTGCCCGTGTGCTTATGTGTTTGAAAGGTGTTTAGAATTGGAACGGTAAAAAAATACAGTAAGGAAAGAGCTTTACAATAAGGTTGGATATTTTCTGCCTCCCTCTTGGTATTTTTTATTTTTTGTTGGTTAATTGTAAGTCCCCCTTTACTTTTGAGCTAAGTCTGGGCAGGTCCCATATGTCTGGAATGCACCTTAAAACAGCCTTATCTGTGGAAGTGATCATTAAATGGCAGGTGGTGGAGACCACTTTATTTTTTCATTTTTCTCTCATGTTTTTTTTCCCTCTGCTGCAGGCTATAAATTTCTGAATCTCAACCAGGAAACTTCTTGTGGCTCATGCACCTGGAATCTATACCTATCAGTCACTGCTTGGATAGAAAAGAAAAGAAAAGAAAAGAAAAGAAAAGAAAAGAAAAGAAAAGATAACATGTAAAACCAAGATGATAAGAGGCTGTAGGCTAAGCAGGAAGACAAATGTCAGCAATATTTTAAACCTTTACAGTTATTTAAAATTAATTTCCCTTCAGATCACATTAACACTTGTTCTTTATAGAAAAAGATTCCAATAGCATTTGAAACATGATAGCATTCAATTAGGGGGATGGTCCAGTCAATGCGCTATGACCATTATTTTCAGAACACCACAGCACATGGAATGCTCACTGTTTTGAAAATTCTGTCCTTAAGTGTCATGATGGGACTAGCCGGGAGCTTTTGAGAGCCTAGGTCCATTATGGGTGCCAAGCAAATGGAAATCTAACACCGAGAAATTTTGAAAATCTTGCCCAATCTATTTTGATTCAGAATTTGGTAATTGCAAGAGATGTTTAGGGGCATTTTGATTACATCTGAGAAAAATGTAGCATTTCTATTTTTCAGGGGGCCATTCCAACGTTCTCCTTTGCTCCCTCTCAGTCTTACTTTCCCTTTCTGGGTTCAAAGAGAGTGCAACAGCCAAACAGCTGAGTTCCACCTGTTTCTGAATAAAGTTGAGGTGCGTTGTTTTGAGAAGGAATAAGTTTAAGCTGCAAAGTTTAGATTTGGACCTGGATTTAAAACTCCCCACAGTGTAAAGGGTCATTATATCTGAGATTTGTGGTTGGCATGTTCATTCAGAAATGATGTAATACGGTTCTGGTATGTCAAAAGTGAATGTGTCCTGTGTAGCCCCCTGTTAAATCACTTCAAAGGCTGGTTACCTCCTGACATAATTGCTCCATTGCCTGATTCTCTTTATAGGGTCAGATTTACCAACAATAAATTATTTATTGAAGTCAAACAGAGTTAAGCACCTAACCTGCTTACGTGCTTTTGCAAATTGCACTACACAGGCTCCTACCTACATCTTTACATGTCTAAAGACCTTTATGAATCTGGCCCATAACCCATAAATGCCTCATTTCTGCACATGCTCTGCCCTCTTTTCTCTACTCTAGCAATACAAATCTACTCTAGGCTCAGTAGATTTGGCTCTTGCCAGATTTCCATTCTGTATGGAGATCATCAGGTAGCATACCAGTGCTCTAACCTGTATCAAGTACAGATCCAGCACAGGGAAACCTTAGGATCAGAGATATTCCACCCTTATGTCCGTTTCCCTTGTCCACAGCTGAAGACCTTGCCCAAAGTTTTTTTTTTTTTTCCTGCACTAGAAAACCCAGGAAACACAGCACATGTGTAATAATGAGAGCTAAAAGTTCTGGTTTAATTAAAAAAAGTTTTATCGCCTCTTGGGAGCTCTGGAAACAAAGTTGAAACTGAATGCTCACCTGAAAAAGTTGAAGCACTTCCTGAACCAAAGCATGGAAGAGCAAAGGAGCAGTTTTCATCAATCAAAGATTGAAGATGTCAAAGGGTTCGTAAGGAGAAATAATTCAACAAGCTGTTAGGAAGGTCAGCTGAATGTTAAGTTTTAAGTTATGATTCAAAATATCAAAAAGCATAATGTGTTAAAGAAAGAAGGGCAATCACATCCTTAGTTTTATTAATCCCATATATATTTCCATATATCTACATTTCTGGTGAGAGCGGGTCAGGCCAAGTTTTATTTTCTCTTTAAAGTCTAAGTAAAATGGTGTGTAATTTACAAGAGAGAAGATGCGGAAATGTAATCCTGTCATAAATATTTCTCTCATCTACTGAGATATCTTGGGGTATGTCTACACTGCAATGTAAGCCCAGGGTTTGTACTCAGGCTCAAGCCTAACCCTCCCTTCCCTCTACACACAAATCACACTAATCCAGGGCTTGGACCCAGGGTGGAGTGTCAAAGCCTGAGTCAAGCTGGGATCCAGGGTTCAAAACTTATTGCTTTGCCGTGTAGACCCAGGCTCACTGGACTCATACTCCTGGGGTACGTCTATACTACCCTCCGGATCAGCGGGTAGTAATCGATCTATCAGGGATCGATTTATCGTGTCTCATCTAGACATGATAGATCAATCCACCAATCAACGCCCGTACTTCACCTCGGCAGGAGGAGTAAGCAGTGTCAATGGGGGAGCTGCGACAGTTGACTCACTGCCATGAGGATGGCCAGGTAAGTCGAACTAAGATACTTCGAGTTCAGCTACGCTATTTGCATAGCTGAAGTTGCATATCCTAATTCGATTCCCCCCGCTCCCAGTGTAGACCAGCCTGTAGAGTCTGCCAAAAGTATCCCACAATCTCATAGACTAACTTTCTTTGTCTTCTGGATAGTCAAGTTTGGTGGACAGTCAAGTTTTCTCACAGTGCGCCATGAACAAAGGGCTAGAGTGGCCACATTTTAGGAGGGTGCTGGGAATTCTGGGATATGAATGGTTGGACTCAGGCCCGCATAATGCAGTGTAGACACTGGAGCTGCAGGTTGGGATCCAGGGTTTAACAATTCCTAACTTGGGGTTACAAACTAGAGTTGACGCTCAAGCCCTAGCTTAACAAACCCGGCCTGCTAAATCAGGTTCTACTCACCCACAGCCTCACTCCCTCTGAAGAACTGAAAGGAAAAAAGGTGTAGTGACAGTAATGGTATACGCAGTCAATGTGAACACAAACCATGGTTAAGGCAGCTGTTCTTTATGCTTTACTTTCACTTGAAGCGGAACTAAGGAAACAAAACCTGCTAGAGTAGATGTTTCCTTCTTCCATTCTGAGTGTTTCTGATCATCTTGCGGTTTCTTTGACTCTCTTCTGATGGACAGAAAGGGTTGCATGCTTCGCTGCTCTGAGTCACTAGGCATACAGGCTGAGAAGAGCTCGCAAAGCAGGCCCTGTGGTGGGTATGTGGAGTCCGTTCCTTTGCTCATGAAAAACCACCAAGAATGAATCACCTCCTGTATTTTCCCTCCTATAGCACTTTGCATCTACAGATCTCCCAGAATTGTAAAAACATTTGCGTTCATTAACCCAATCCCAATGAAGAAGTTATACTCATCCTGCATATTGCAAATTTAGACACGGGAGGTGAAAACTACTTGCCCTGAGGACCCAAGAGTCATTACTTTCAGTTTACCAGCTCTAACCACAAGAACACTTCTTGGAAAAACAAGCCGAGAACTACTGCATTCTAAAGTATAGCCTTTCATGTATATTTCAGGGAGACTCCTCCTTAGGCTGAACAATTTGATGATTATATATTTCTGTTAATATTGTAATGATAATCTGTATGGAGCAACATCCAAAAATTAGAGATGGACTGAATCATCAAATTCTGGATCCAGATTTAAAAACACCCTGAAGTTTGTGGGGGATCCAACCACTACAGAGATAAAATTCACTTGCAACATTGAGAACCAGACTCCGATTCTGAACTCCCTCCCCAACCCAACATCTGGGGGGTTTTTTCCAGCCACATTTTTGGCCTGAAGCTTTTATTGCAACTTCTAATTTAAGTCTGCGCAGTCAACAGTGTAAACTCCATTTCATTCATCTATGTCATGGGAGCTCACATGGAACTGAAATTATTTATCAAAGCAGACACACAGACCAGAATTTTCAAGAAAGGTCAGAACAATTGGTGCACATTGCATACTGAACTCCATTGAAAATTCTAGCCTTTAGTGCCACAGCTAGAGCTGATGGACACAGAGTGCTCTGGAACACATGGCCCTCATTTAGAAGCTTATGAATTTCTAGCCCCAGTTATATGGGTGCTGAGCACCTGAATATTTCCTCTTGAGCACAGCCTTGTGACTACCAGATCTTGGGGCTCACTGACACTAACATTTTTCAAATGTTTTGGCAGAATGAAGAATTATTTTGGGCTGAAGAGAATGTTTTGTAAGGACTTTTAAAACATTTTTTTAAAATAAAATGGAAGTAAAATTCAAAACAAAACATTATTTCAGACAGGACCGGCTCTACAGTTTTCACTGCCCCAAGCAGCGCGACGAATTGCCGCCACGGGCAGCAGGGGCAGTCCATGTGCCCTTAGGGCGGCAGGCGCGTTTCCGCAGCGGTGGCAATTCAGCGGCAGCTTCTATGTTTAGCTGAAGCTGCCACGGACAGGTAAACATAGAAGCTGCCACAGAATTGCCGCTACCGCGGAAACGCGCCTGCCGCCCTAACGGCGCACGGACCTCCCCTGCCACCCACAGTGGTAATTCAGCGTGCTGCCTGGCGGCAAAACAACAGGGACTGCCGCCCCTTGCGCATTGCCGCCCCAAGCACCAGCTTAGAATGCTGGTGCCAGGAGCCGGCCCTGCTTTCAGATTTTAAACCTGGACTTTTTTGTAACTCTGTTTATTTTTAGCTGAAACAATTTGATTAATTCAATACAAATTAGTGAAATGTTTGGTGAGAAAGGGTTTCATCCAAAAAACTCGTCTTGAGCTCTTTTGAAAATCCAGCCTATAGGCGTTACATTTAGGCCAGACCTGCACAACATGCAGCCCTTGTGGGCTCACTGTGCCACGTGTGGGCAAGCAGCAGGGTGGGGCTGCTGGATTCGCCCCCTGCCTGGGAGGGGATCCCACCTCACAGCCCCGTGCCCCGCGCTCCAACTGCCCTAATAGCCAGGACCGTACGTGTCTCCGTCTCCCACTCCCCCCTCCTGGCGTACAGCGGGTGCATCACTTCCACGGCCCACTGAGGCGGGAAGTGCTGGGCACGAGACAGAGCTGGTAAGTGCAGAGCAAGGGGAGAGGCGCCCAGACTGGGCTCGAGCTGTGGATAGGGGGTGGTGGTGGTGGTGTTGAACTGTCTGTGGACGGCCAGGAAATCCCTGGGGTGTGTGTGTGTGTGTTGCACCTGCCCTGCCCCGACTGCTGCCCCCTTCCCTGGTCCAGGGACCTTCACCCTCCATGACCCCTATCACACTGCCCCCCCCCGGGCTTCCTGCAGCCCCTGTGTTTGTGTGTTGGACACAGGGACAGCTCTAGACATTATGACGCCCCAAGCATGGCAGGCAGGCTGCCTTCGGCAGTTTGCCTGCGGAAGAGCCGCTGGTCCTGTGGCTTCGGCAGACCTCTCACAGACACACCTGCGGGAGGTCCACCGAAGCCGCGGGACCAGCGGACCCTCCGCAGGCAAACCGCTGAAGGCAGTCTGCCTGCTGCCCTCGCGGTGACTGGCAGAGCGCCCCCAGTGGCTTGCCGCCCCAACCACTTGCTTGGCGTGCTGGTGCCTGGAGACGCCCCTGGTTGGACAGTCACATCCAGTCCCTTCACACTGCCCCCCTTTCCCTCCCCTTAGTTCCTAACCCCCAAAAATCCCTTCAAACTGTCCCCCTTTTCCCCTCCCCTTATTTCATGGGGGGATGACGAGCCGAGCCGGTGGGCGGGCAGTGGCGGCGAGGCTTTATACTTGAGGGGGGAAGGAGGCGAGTGGCGAGTCGGTGGCTGTAGGGGGGCATCCATTTTCAGTATTTTAATTTTTGGTACTGCTGTGTGCAGTAATATAGTGACCCCTGGGGGGTTGAAGAAGGGTATGATGGTGGGGCCGAGTGGGGAGAGAGTGGGTCCTATTTTACTGCTGTGATCTGGTCACTCTACGCGCGCTATTTCTCCCCTCTCCCCCTCCCCCAAACCTTCCTTTTCGGCCCACAGCTGTTTCAGCGGGGCAGCGCTGGGGAAGGAGGGTTTGTTTCCATGGGGTGGGGGGTGCTGGGGTGGGGTGTGTGTTTCAGGGGGGTTGGGCGGCGCTGAGGGGAGTGTTTCAGCGGGGTCGGGGGGTTTCGGCCCTCAACTGCTTTCTTTGGAGTAATATAGCCCTCACCACTTTACGAGTTGTGCAGGCCTGATTTAGATGATAAACATATGTGATTCAAAGCAGAGTAAGTTTCAAAACTGTAGATAAGTATAGGGTTAGCTCCCTTTTTAAAATGTTGGTACTTAAAAATCACCTTTGGTTGTTTCTTAGTTATACACAAATGGATGAGCCACTGTACCAAAGTTAAACAAAACACACAGTTTTCTTTGGTTTTGTTTTTCGACCTGGGAACAACTTAGATTCAGTAAACCTAGATATACTGCTTATTAATTATTATTATTTGGTTAAATTAGAACTCAACTGACCTGCAGCTCATCCCTAGACTCCAACCTGTGTGTGCGCAAGTGTGTAGTTTTTGTTTATTTAAGGCTGGAAATAGAATTTTGATAAGCATTGTTCTGTGGATCCATTTGCTGCTTCTGCCTGAAAGTGGCAATACTGAAGCCCAACCACAGAGGATGTTCTCCCATATGAACCAGTTTTGTCCACAATAGTTCTGGAAGATATGCATTTGCATGGCACAGTTTAAGTAGCAAGTGAAGAAGTTAGGACTTCAGGAGAGAGAGGCATTAAGGAGGCTGCATATAATTACCCCAAATGAGATTTGGTAAGGATCCTAGATTATCACTAGTGCTTTTGCGAGTGAGACCTTCCAATGCCACAGGTATTCAGGACCTCAGTATCATACCCCAATAGAAAGATTCAGCTGAGAGCGGAATAGACACAGAGCTAATGCAGCAAATGGTGTGCTGGAGTTTGGATCTCAGGTTACCTCCTTGCTGCAGCTCGTCATTAGAAATCCTGTGCTCTGTCTCCATTAAATAGGAGATGTGAGAAAAGAGTGCCAGGCTCCCAGCAAGGAAGCAGATGTAATCTCACCTGGGGCCAGACTACTTTCCAGTGGCATGCATTATAAATCCTATAAGTGCTGAAGTAAGTTAAGCAAGTAATTTAAGAACAAAAAGGATTCTTCTCCCACCTCCTATCAATCTCTCAAGAATAAAACAAAGAAGCTGCCCACAGTGTGTGAAAGATCAGCCTTTTCCCTACAAGTAAATTCAGGGGGAAGAACTAACTTTAAGTGATGAAGTAATGTTTTATGAATTTGACCGGTCAAAAGTTCTTTGAGGAGTTACAGCCTCCTGCATGCATACTGAAGCTTCCTATCCCAGTTCCCTTTCCATCTGTACTGGCAATCAGGCATCTGAGTTATAAAAAGAGATGGTCAAATAACATTCATCAGAAATGTCATAATATTTTTAGAATAAATTAATTGACTATATATTTTTAATTATTCACCCAACTGTGGTACCAGAATACTAAAGCCTAGGATTCCTTGCATATCTTATTAGAATTCACCTCATCTCCTATACCAAGGCCCACTTAGTGTAAGAGAATGGGGGCATCAGTAAGCAAGTTGCATCTCTCTGATTGTGTGGGCTAGTCTGTGCCAGCCTTAGCATGAGTTAGAGCAGCCTGGGGACTTCTCTAACTTATGCAAGCTGGCTGTGGTCCCCAGGTAATACTAAGAACGTGTGGAGTGCAGCTCTGTTCCTCTCTCAAATGCCTTCTATCAGGGCAGTTGGTATAGGAAAGGATTATGCCATCTTTACACCAGTTTGGGGAATTCTCAGTGGGACACTCCTAGGGTCGTGTAGTAATTTTTCTTGTCAAAACAGGTCATGGTGCAATGCAGTTTGAGACCCTCTGCTCTAGTGTATCTCTGTAACGGATCTAAACTGGAATCCAGAATCCATACATCTTCCGAACCTGAGGGCAACTTAGATATGAATTTTGTGGCCTGTCTCTAATAATTTGTGGATGCAGCTCAGGCATCAGGTGCTGAGAGAGTGGCCTCAAGCCAAAATCCTTCTGGGTACAGATAGTATTCATTGCTTTCACATTGTTAAGAACTCTTCAGTTTATTCAGTCTCTCTTACCAGAAAAGTTTGTCAAATGATCCTCATTTTCTATCTTCACTCAGGTTTATAAGTAATTGTTTGGAAACAAAGGGTATTTTTCACTCCCTGGATCACTGTTCTACCACATAGTAAGAGCCCGGGACTGGCCAGGATTGCAACCCAGACATTACAGACTAAACATGTCCCAGTGGAGTTTCTTCGTATTTATGGTTTAAAATATATTATGTTCCTAGTCTGAGACTTTTCCTACCTGTCTGCAGCCTGAAGCGTCATTCTGCAGTGAGATATAAAACGCTATAAATACTATAGGAGGTTATAATAGCTGACAAAACATTAACTATGGAGTAACAGCCTAAATGGTGCCAAAGTCATTCTCGGAGGCTTCTCTCCAATTTTGCTGCAGAATTGGAATTTTCTATTGCATTGCAAACAAAAACTAGGTAAGCACTTCACCTAATCCAGGAAAAAAAATGGGAGGGAAACATGGGGGTGCATGTATGTATGTGTTTAGTCTGTTATATAGAATCATTCCTTCTTTCCTTCAGCTCATTGCTGCCTGTCCTGCTCCCTTCCTTCATTTATATACTGTTATCTTGAAGACATCTGTAGTTTGAGACAAGGCCTAGACCTTCAAATATTATTGCAACATTGACTGCAATGAAGTTATGCTAATTTTCAACCAGCAGTGGATCTCGCTCTATGTGTTTCTCAATCAACTCCTCCCCACTTTCTTACATTAAAACCTCAAGAATAAAATGTATTACTCAAATTAATCTGCAGAACTGCCACATCTAGCCTAGTCTCACTTGGAATTGGGCCTCAAATTCAACCCAAAGTTTGTAGCAAATCTTCCATCCAGATGGCTCTGTACTGAAATTGCAGCCAGTTCTAAAAGTTTCACTATGTTTTATAGTTACAACAGGACTGTAGAAAAAGAAATTCAAATCCAGGAAACTCAATAATTTCCAGGCCAGGCTGCTCATCACCACATCCCCCCTTAAAGAGGAGAGGCCTTTATTAAAAAGATACAAAACAAAAATGATTTTTAATTTTATCAGGGAGACAAAGTCATTGCCAGAGACAGCCTGTGGCTAGATGAGATGATCAAGTCAAAAGGGAGAGCAGCGAAGCACTCACACGAATATGAAGTTAATATCTTTTTTTACTCTTAGGGAAAGTGCTGTTCAATTTCTGGTGCTCCAGGCATGTACAGCCTGAGTGGAAATTTAGAGAAATTGCATCCACCTGCTTCCCTTCCCCACATCAAGGGCAAGACCCTCAGCTGGTGAAAATCAGTTTACTTCAATGCAAGTAGGCTGATTTACACCAGCTGTGGAGCCAGGCCCTAGTCTCAAACTGCAAAGTAAAAATACAAATAAAACTGAATCCCTTAAAAAACATTACCCACTCCCAGCACTCAAGGAAAATAAAAATAGAGCTATAGAACAATGTTATAGCAACTATACTGCATAACATCAGACTACTGTGTTCTGTGCAAAGGAAAATTATATGCATCTCTTAATATATATATTTTTGTTAATATTTAGCAAAACTAGAGGCTGCCAGTAGTTTCTTTCTTTTTTTTTTTTAATCATTACTTTGAATTAGTTCTGAAGAGTTTTCTCTTGGACAAATAGTTTATATATTTGTTTGGATAAACTCAGAAATGAAAAGGAGGCTCTATTGAAGGTTCTGATTCAGCAGGCCATCTCTAACCAGCAAAGTACTTAAGTGTGCACTTAACTCCAGAAATGGGCTATATCCCTTTGACTTCAAGGGCACTTTAGAATGGGCTTTATGTTAAGCAAGCACATCTTTAAGTGCTTCTCTGAACTGGGTCCCAAGGCTCCAGATGCCTCTAACATACATAAAACATAAGAACGGCCTTACTGGGTCAGCCCAAAGATCCATCTAGCCTAGAATGTGTCTACCGACAGTGGCCAATGCCAGGTGCCCCAGAGGGAGTGAACCTAACAGGCAATGATCAAACCTAACAGACATTATACGAACAATGGAGAAATACAAGAGTTGCATTATTCCCTACCCAGGTTTTCCTCTGAAGCAGAAACTCAGATAAATAAATAATAAACGAGTTCACTTGGCTCACCCCTCAGTACATGTAGCCAAGGTAACACTGACCTAAAGCATCCCCTGTTTATTCTAAGCACAGAGTAACAGTTGCTAAAGGCTTTGGTGTGTGTTCTGCACATGTTGCATGCGTGAACCACTGTTATCAGCGAGAATGCCAAGTGCAGGATATGCCCTGTTCGTGTCTTCCACTCAGTCATGTGAGCCCAGCAGTTATTACCAAACATTATTCCATCACCTCCCATCTGTGCAGGGAACGTTACAGCCCTTACATGCTGTTTCTTCAGCAGTTTGGATACAAGGAGTGATAATGAACCCCCCTCACAAGTAAGCTAGTTTTGCACACCAATGGGCAGATACAGTATTCCACACAGAGAGTGACAATGCTGTAAATAACCTAAATGTGGTTTCCTGTGGGCCTGATTTCATTTACCTTCACAGAACAGCTTCCCAAATCCTGTGACCTTGTAAGGTTTTGCAAGTACAGACAGAGAATGGTTTGCATGAGATTGTGAAACCGAATATACCTTTAAGACAGTGAGTGATGTCAGCTTCCCCAGGCTGTGCCTGCTGCCTTCTCTACAGTAATTCCAGGGCAAAGCGTGTCCTTTCATGTTCACTGCCTAGACAAAGAAGGGAATTAATTCAAAGGCTGTTTTATGTCTGTGCTGGATTTTAGGGATGGGCAGCTGCTGCAAAGTATGAATAGTGGCACCATGAGTTGGCTGGATTCAAAGGAGTTTTCGAGGGGAGGAGGGGGCAACTCTTGCACAATGGGTGGCAAATACTCTGAAGATGAAATAAACTGAAGAGAGACCTCATGGCAATTACAGATGAAGGGATTTGCACATGAATTTAGATATTTTTATGTGCATACTCTCTTCTTTAAATAACTGATTTGGCTCCGTGGGAGGGTGTTTTCATTTCCATGGAAGGTTCTCAGTTACCCTATAAAATACTGGACAGAGAGAGACAAACAGATCCTGCCACCAATAGATCCCTGATTCAAATCAGGTAAGCTCAGCAGTAATTGGAAATTAGTGCTACCACCTGATGGTTCTGTTGTGACATATGTGAAAAGATTTGGAAGGGTGTCTGAATCCAATTCCCAATAGAGGGAAAATCCAGGATCACATCTTGCTGACAGCCTCAAGAGAGAATCCAGGGCCTCATTCTGATCTAACTCTGGATTTACACAATGTAGCGCCAAAGGCTTTAGTGGAATCACTGCTGAGTTGCACCAACATAAGAGAGATCAGAAGCAGGCCTCTGGCATCTGACTTCCCCTCTCACCCTTGCAAGGCAGCGTTGGTGCCAGAACGTTTGTATTGTTTGGGCCTGATTCTTCTCTTGCTTATACTGGTTTAAACTGGAAGTAACCCCAGAGAGGGGAAAGGATTTACACCAGTTGTTAATGAGGTCAGAATCAGGTCAGATCCAGCGCTGGCACTGGCCCAGGGACAAAAGGGAGATGACTTACCCTAACCCTGCTGCAACAGCTTCTATGGATTTCATGTAGAAGGACATAGAGCTGGTGGAGCTGCCTCCATGTCCCCTACAGGGGCATAACCTCTGTAGCCCCTCTGCCCTGGTCTAGCTATTACAAGGGAGCTGCAGTCCAGCAGGGATAAATTCCCTTGCTTCTGTCTGTGTTGAGGCCTACAGAACTCAACATTAGGCAGCTCACGTTTCACAGATGTTCTCACTGGGGCAGTGGGGAATTCTCTTGTTCTCAATGAGAAGAGGGAAGAATTCTCCATTGTTCTCAATGAGGGGATTCACCATTGTTCTCAAATGGGGGAAGAGAAGAATTATCACATGGAAGAAGAAAAGTCTCCATTGCTCTCAATGCGGGAAAGGAGATATTCTCCATTGTTTTCTGTGGGATCTGCTGAGTATTGGGAACTTCTGAAAACCTTCCCCTGCATGTTCTGGTCCAAATGAAGGACTCTGTTGCTCAGAGCTATCAATGCAGCATTTCCCAACTTGCATGAACAAAAGTCAATTTAAAAAACAAATGAAATGAAATGAGAGGTTTTTAATTGTGAAATATCTCCATTTCCAGTCTGGTGCAGAGCAGCAATGAGACAGGCTCCGTGAAGCAGTATGTATATTTATATTTAATACTGGTCCCTTACACATCAAAAAAAATAAATTACTTCTCAGTTAGAACATGAAATACAAGATAATCTATCAGGCAATGCAAGTTAACATCTGATTCTAAATCATTAATAGAACATTGGCAAGATGAGATTACAAATAAAATCCCTTTATATCAAAGCAGAATGGGTTTGCAAACTGGCAACATGTAAAGCACAATCTCATGAGGTGGGGTTTCTGCCAAGAGTTAGAAGTCTTCAATTTTTAAAAAAGGGGAAAAGATCCTAATCAAACCTAAGTCTCATCTCATTCTTTATCTCATTATAATTCTCACCACTAAAATCCAGCACTGGGATGTCACCTTACAAAGGAGCACATTAAAATATGAATTGCAACAGTAAAAAAAGAGCAGAATAAGATCAGCCTTAAGGAATCCTTGTGGGGTAAGGATTCATCCTGGCATTTGCAAACAGGGTAGCTTGCAGTTCTTAAAACGTTTTTTTCCCAGGGTGTGGCCAAAGTTATATATGCAGTCAGTATGCTTTGAGTGTATATCCCCTAAAATCCCACAGAGGGTGCAGTATCAGATGAGGGGAGAAAGAAAAATGGGGCTGAAACACCATACAGAGACAGAAGGCACCAGCAAATCAGCCACCCATTTGGCTACTGTTAATAGGTGTGGCACATTTGACAGTGATTTAGCAAAGCGCTTTAACATGTGCTTAACTTTAAGGCTGTGCTTCAGGGCTTCTCTACACAGATTTTGTGCCACCATATCAGTTTGAAACCAGTATCATTAAAGCAATATAACTGCATCCACACTGGAGGAGGGGGGTTGTATTAATTCAATGGTATTTATACTGGAATATCTATTTTTGTAAATTTAGGGGAATAGGCTATGCTGGTAGAAGGCACTTTTATATCAATATGAATGTATCCACCCGAGGGGCTGTACCGACAGGGCCAACTTTAGGGCATGCGGGGCCCAATTCGAAAGAGCTGCTGCTGAAATGCCGCCGAAGACAGCGGCAGCTATTGAGTTGCCACCAAAGATAGTGACGGCAATTCGGTGTCAGCTCAATAGGTTGCCGCTGTTTCCGGAGGCACTTCAGCAGAGGGTCCTTCCTTGGCAGCAGTTGTCTTCCGGGGCCTTACCTTCCAGGGCCCCTCTTCTGGAGACTGCGGGGCCTAATTCACGGGAATCGGCCTAAAGCTGGCCCTGTGTACCGATTTAATTATTTTCATAAAATAAATCATACCTCTAACCAAAATAGTTAAATCACTACAAAACCCCTGTCTACACCAGGCCTCAGTGTCCTGACTTATTATTTATGATTGATGTGACCACAGCACCTAGACGCGCTAATCACGAATCAGAACTACATTGCACGAGATGTTGTACAAACAGAGAACAAAATGACAGCACCTGCCCCGAGGAGTTGACAATCTAATAATAAGACAAGAGACAACAGACGGATGTGGACAGAGCATAAGTCAACAGTGAGACAATACTGATCAGTGTGATAAGCTGTGGTCACTGCACACTGGCCGTCTACCCACTGTCAAGCTTTTTGTAGGCCTCATGGCAAAGCAGAGTTTTAAGAATGGATTTGAAGGTGGATAATGTAGTAACATGGTGGATGTTTACCGGGAGCTCCTCCCAAGTGTGAGAGGTATCATGGGAGAAAGCGTTTGAAAATTTTAAACAGAGCTAAAGCATGTGCTTCAGTTCTGTGCTGAATGAGAGCTTTTTTGCCTCCCCAAGCACGGCAGTCAGGCAGCCTTAGGCGGAGTGCCTGCGGGAGGTACTGAGTCCCGCGGATTCAGCAGCTTGCCTGTGGGAGGTCTGCCAGTCCCGTGGCTTTGGCGTACCCGCCGCTGAACTGCCACCAAATCCGCAGGACCAGCAGACCTGCCAAAGGCAGCCTGACTGCCACCCTCGCAGGGACCGGCAGGGCACCCCCCATGGCTTGCTGCGCCAGGCACGCACTTGGAGCACTGGTGCCTGGAGCCACCGCTGCTCAGCACACCACTTTGTGCGTCAACTGTAATTCCTCAGCAGGCACAACTGGGTTCAAAGCCTGAAAGTTTGCCCTTTGGGAGATGTAACCAGTGTACAGTGAGCCAAAACTGTGTTTTCAAAGCAAGGTACTGTTTCATCTCCACAGTAGGAGCAAAGCATAATAAAAACAATGGCATTCATACAACAAATAGCCTGCACACTTAACTGTCTTACTTATAGCTTAGGGAGGCTTAGCACCCCCACTTCTGGGACTGGGTTTCAGTCTGCTTCCCTGCGGTCCCTTTGCCGCCTTCCCCCTGTGCTTCAAGGCCTTTTATCAGTCTCAAAGTTGTTTGCCCTGGGTCTCTTGAACCTGGTGAAACTGATTTATACCATCCATATGGACAGAGCTGGGCGAAATTTTATATTTTTTGGCTGAGAAATGCACATTTGGGTTGACTGAAATTTTTTTTCCAAATTTGTGTTAAATTTGCCAAATTGTTTGATTAAAAAACAAAAACTTCAGAAAAAATCCAGATAAGCTGTTTTGACATTTTCATAATGAAACATTTTCAATTTAATTCAGAATGGCATTTCAATTTGAATTTCACTTAAATTTTGTTTTTAAAAAGGTAAAAAAAACCCCTCAATTTAAAAAAGTCGGTTCACCAAAAAGTTGGAAATAAAATTTTAAAAATAAAATAAAATAAAATAAAATTCATTCTGAGATGGCCTGAAACAATTTTTTCACCAATATTTCAATCACCAGACCAAGAAACCAGTTATTTGCACAGCTCTAGTCAGTGATAGACTTCAAAGCAATTGGTTTCCTGAATTATCTTTTAAGTATTAGAAAATGTTTGTCTGCCTTGCTGCCTATGTCCAGGTCAGCTCTTGCTGGAATGATCCCCCTGGTAATCATGTAGCCAGTCACACAATAATAATCAGGAATATATAATATTCACAAAATACTACAGGCACCTCCACATCCCCCACAGTGATCACTCATGGTCACTGAAGATAACATGGCTATGTTCATAAGAGCAGGAGTGTGTTACCTTATGTCAACTAGCTAATTACAGTTTGCCTACCTACACTTACTTCAGATGGATGAAATTTTCTTCTTCACTTTCAGTATGTTGTATACTACTGTCAGCACCATTGTACTGGCTGCCATAAGCCATCCCAATATGGCTGATACCCCCACCTCTCCATGGTATATGTATTGGTGGCTGCGTTTTTCCTGTAGGTAATAACCAAGAGATGGGTGGGATATGGGGGCTTCCTGCAAACCTGGTCAGTTCCCTTGCCACTGGAGCTGTCTCTTGTTGACCCACTATAGTAGAAAAGCATTTTTCCCACGAGACACCAGCAAGCTCTAAACTTCCACGGTATCTCAGAAATGTGGTTACCAGGCACCACTCCCATTTGTATGCACCCAAACTTTGGCTACAGGATGCTTAGTCACAAAAGAAGAATGAAACCTCAAACGGAATTATTTATTTAGACATCACATGAGATAATCTGGGTGTTCCCTGTAACACATGCTTCTACACATGAATACACAGTATAGAGTGCTTTTCCTAACTTAGATTTTCACCGCCTTTCTTAGGGTTTCATAAGGAGATGTATCCAGCAAACTGAAAGGGCTCTGAAGGTCCCTGGCTACAATCAATGCAGCTTTATTTGCTCTGTGCCTGAATGTGCTGCTTTTTTCACACAAAGGTGTATTTTCATTAGTCTAGGGAAAACTACAGAACAAGTTGAGACAATGCAAAGCTGAATGAAGCAAAAGAAAGGAGCGTTCTCAAAGGCGTGTCTTTGGAAGTGCTGCTCAGATAAGCCAGCATGTGTCTTCATGTCTGCTAAAGGGAAGGGCTTGGCTTACTCACAATAACACTTCATGTTGCAGATAGGCAGCCAAGAGTTAGTTGAAGATTTGCTGCTCAGCATGTTAGGACAGATACAGGGAGCAGGCTTACAGGAAGATTTGTCACTGTTTGATGGACAGGAAATGGACACATGGAACATAGTTTCCCTCACAAAAAATAACTCAGAATGGTGAGGGAGGTGCCACAGACAGGAAACAATGTCCCAAGGGAGAGGGGAGATCAGTCTGGATCTGGCTTGAAAAGAAACCAAATTGAATTGGGATTTTTTATTAATAATTATGATTAATTTTTTATTATTCTCTGCTTCCCAGCTGAACACAGCATACTCAACATGGTCACTTCAGCAAGGATATGCTCTACTGCGTTCAGTGTCAGAGGGGCATTAATGCTCCATGCACGGAGAATGTTAGGCAGCAATGCAATTAATGACTAAGAAGGCTCCAGAAAATGTTGCTTCCACTTTTAAACCTTCACACACCTCAATGCTCCCTGGTATTATTTAGTGCAAGAAGCAAAAAAATACAAAATAAATCCTGGCAGAAAGACCATTTTTAGTTGCCCAGCTCAGCTCAAACCAAATACAAAAAATCCTCACAAGGAAACTTGATTTCTTGAGATTTCCAGTCCATTTTCCAGGATCCGAAGGAATTCAGAAAAGTTTCAGATAAGCCTATGAAATTTAGGATACTTAACCACATTTAATGGAACTTTTTCACCTTTCTCCCTCACTAGTGAAAAGTTCTTACTATGGACATGCACTATGGAATAACAATCATCTGAAAAGAAATGCTGATGCCATGACCCGGCATGAGATTGTACAAAAGGCATGAAATTAAACTTTGTCAGCATCGTTATTTTAAAAGGACATAATTCAGGGTGATTATTAGAATGTCTTGGAAGCAGGGACACATGCACACACACAAAGTGATTGCACAGTCCCTATATGATGATGTACATTACTTCACGGAAAAGTACACTTTCCCTAGGAAACAATATCATGGGTACATTTACTCATGCCAGTGCTACTGTTTCATCACCCCACAATTGAGTAATCATCTTGTCACTGTTGCAAGATCCTAAATGGTTGCTCTTGACTGAAGGATGGGCCAGCAGAATTCTTATACTCTACTTGTGTCTAACTTAAGCCCTTTATTGAGTACTGGGTGGTGCATAGGCCTCGTGCTTACTTTCTGCACAGGGATAAATTCCACCCAGAAGAGCAGCTTTGATGTAAGGGGACTGGATGGTTCATGGGATGCTTAATGGCTGGATTCACCAGTAGGAATCCAGCCCAGCAAAGATAGGGCAAAAGTTATTAGGTTCATTACTTTGGTATTAGGTTATTACTCTGTGGAGAAAATTTAGCATCATTGAAGAGGTGCCTGCTTATACCAAGGCTGAATTTGTGCATAAATGTGCATGCAACTATTTTAGTACATCTCATTACCAAATATTTGGCACTGCATTTGGTCCGCTTGAATTTTTCTGAGCATCCTGATTGATGGTATGTATATATATTAGACTATAAACTCTGGGAGGTTGAAGTCCACCAGCAGATTCTCCCTTCCATCTATTTTCTGGAGAGACGCAGAAGAACTTTCCCATCACCAGTGTGGGGAGTGTTAAAAGAAATAGCTAACATTTGTTTTAGGAGAGAGGAACACACATGCACACCTTTGGGCCCTTAGGCACTGGGAGTTCCTTAAATCAGATCACAGAGAGATTATAAGAAGGTGCATGTCTCCAAATATTACTGAATATGTCCGCACTGCTGGCAATTCACACAGTTCTTACTAAACTCCAAAAGTCCTGTTCCCACACAAGTGAGACCCACCACAAATGCAAGGGGGACTCCACCACCCCATAGGACTATCCTCCTCCTTCATACCCAACAGGGACCATGCCCTCCTTTGGCTGTTCCAAAGGTCTCATAGGCATAAGAAGGGACTAGTACCAAGACATGATGCATGCCTATTTTTAATCATTTTATAGACCCCTTATTGGCACCTGCCAGCCCATCCCCGCTGTAGAGTCTCTTCATACATATGATGCCACATCCCCTCCATTTGGGATATCCAAGGGTTGTTGCAGGAAGAAGAGTCCCTGCCTAAAATGACAATGAATACAAGTTTATTTTTAAGAAGGAATGTGCTGGCACATGTCAGAGGTAGCAAAAGTGTTGCTGTAGGAAATGAAGCCCATTGCATGTGAAATTGCAAATAGATTAATTACAAAAACTGGGAGAGTGCTCTGTTTGCAAATAATGTAAGAGATATTAGTGATGTTGCCTTCCTTACCCTAAGCCAGCGGCTCTCAACCTTTCCAGAATATTGTGCCCTTTTCAGGAGTCTGATTTGTCTTGCATACCCCCAAGTATCACCTAATTTAAAAACAACTTGCTTACAAAATCAGACATAAGAATTCAAAAGTGTCACAGCACACTACTACTGAAAATTGCTTCCTTTCTCATTTTCACCATATAATTATAAAATAAATCAATTGGAATATATGCATTGTACTTACATTCCAGTATATAGAGCAGTGTGAACAAGTCATTGTCTGTATGAAATTGTAGTTTTTTTTAATGATTTTGGTAGTGCTTTTTATGTCATCTGTTGTAAAACTAGGCAAATATCTAGATGAGTTGATGTATCCCCTGGAAGACCTCTGTGTACCCCCAGAGGAACATGTACCCCTGGTTGAGAACCAGTGCCCTAAGCATGAACATGACAAGATTCATTAGACTTAGCTGCTTCTGAAACTGTAAAATCAACCCCTCAGATTGCAACACCCAGCTTACTAATTGCCATTATGTTTGTACATTAGCCCGCTGTCTGCAAAGTTGGTTTGGGGGCGGGGGGAGGTTTAATTGTGAAATCAAATATTCCATACTGTTGTATTCACACACTAAGCAGGACTGAACAAGAGTGAACTCTTCTTTCCTCCTCTTTTTTTTTGGAGGGTGTGTGTGTGTGGCTGGTAACAGGAAGGAAACTGGAATCCAACAACTTTTTCAAATGTTTAATTTTAGTACAGGGAGCACAGTGCAAACATTTAAACAGGGAAGCTCTTGCTTTCAATCTTTTGTTTGTCTGTAAAAATCAAAATATACATTTCTTGGACTGAAAATGTGTGTTCACTTGTATATGTTTTTACAGCACCTTGTACAATGGGCCGTGAGGTCTAGCTGCAAGCACAATATTAACAGGAACACTGTGACTATAATGTTCAAGGGGAGTAGCCCAAAGTTAGGCTCCTACATCCATAGACCTGTTCCTAAATAAACAGCTTGGTGTTCAGAGGTGCTGAGCATCTGCATCTCTTACTGTCTTGAGGGTGTTCAGGCAACCTTGGAAATCAGAACACTTACCTTAGGCACCCGAATATGGATTTAGAGGTGGGATTTTCAATAACACTGATGAAAATTATCAAAAATCAATGGGAGCTGGGTGCCTACATCTCTTTCCACTCCTAGCTGCCTATCTTTAGGAACACATGAAAAAAAACAGACCTCTATGTATATACTGGGCCAACATCACCCTTCACCACAGATTCACACCAGAGTAACTCAGTTGCTTTCAGTAGAGATACTTCTGATTTACAGCCAGCATGAGTTCAGAATCAGGCCCCTACTGTTTTGAAAGACACACGTTTATTACTCCTGATTCTCCCTGTAAACAAAATTGTGCCTTCAGTCTACAGACTATTTGACAATCTAGCTATCTAGCTGTCTCCTTAACCTACAGTAGCTATCAGATGTCTAAGGTGCCTATTACTGTGGTATCTAACTTCATCAGTGTTGCTCTAAAGAGCAGACTGGAAAATATAACATTGCCTCCACATATTGCAGGTAATGTCTTCCTAAATAATCTAATTCTTCACTATGTGTCATTTTTTCTCTCTCTCTCTGTGTTTTTATAAAGTAAATAGAATAATGCCAAGATTATATTATATGTATAATTTACTTCATTTACGTCAAGTTCCTGAAATATTCTTTCTTCAATTCAGTATTTCCCTGGTTATTTATTTTATTTAATTGGGAGTATATTGCAGACTAGCCTGTTTGTGTTTTAGAAAAAGCAGGCAGCGCTGTTAAACTAACCCAGCTGCATACCAGAGCTATACAGGACTCCCCAGAATGGAAGCTCATACAATTCCAAATGGTATTTTCAGGGACATAGCTTAGGCATTAAAATTCCAATACCTAGTTTGTAGCAAGCTGCAAAAGCTGGTAAGTGGGATCGGTTTACTCAGGCATGCAACTTCGTCAAGATAACCTTCTCGAGTAGCGTTTGGGAAAAAAAAAATCACTGTCAAGCCAGAAATCTCATCTTTGCTGCTTAAAAGAACACTTGCTGTCAGGGTGGATATCAGGATTTTTGTCTTTACTGTTGTACTTAACAACTCCCTTTGCAAGGTCAAAACTGAAATTTGTGTTTAATCTTACCAGTATTTGGGTGTCTCCAGTCCACAGGTGTTAGCTTTAAGGTTTTGTTTTTAAACTATTGGTTAGTTGGTCTTGTCTGCAGGACTGTGCGTACTGAATTCTTGTTAGTGGGTAAAGCGTGAAGACCAAAGTGTGTATGATAGATTTTTATTGGGAAGTCAGTCATGAGCATTGGGGCTGGTTTGTTATGGTCAGGTTTCTTATGAATGTTGGTCTGAATGAACATGGCTCTTGACATTCTAGGTTCATCGATTAAGGACTGAGCTGGACTCACTGGTTTACTGTTGTAACTTACTCATGGTATGGAATCTGAGCTATGCCTAAGGAATTAGCATTTCAGGATCGCTTATTAGTCTGATTGCTTATTTGAGGATTGGTCATGAATGTTGGGCTATGGATGGGAGTTTGTTGCATAACACATCATTAGTTTGTTTTTGTAGGGTTGCTCAAAATGCTGAGCTATGTACAGTGATTGTTATTACAAGAGTGTGAGAAATAAAGAAGCAACACTGAATTTTGCATTTTAATCATTTTATTCAGTTGCAGTCTTACAAACACCGCAGTAAATGACGGAGTACTGTCCTAAAAGGGCAATTGGATCATTATCATAAACTTCAATCATCATCTTCTTGCAGAGACAGAAAATACATGGAATCTGTAAATACAGCTCTACCCCAGTATAAGGCCACCCCATATAACACGAATTTGGATATAACACGGTAAAGCAGTGCTTGGGGGGGGGGCACTGGGCTGCACGCTCTGGCGGATCAAATCAAGTTTGATACATAAGTTTCACCTATAACGCGATAAGATTTTTTGGCTCCCGAGGACAGCATTATATCAAGGTAGAGGTGTAATTAAACATGGTCATTCTGACTTATCTTCAGTTATAGAAAATGAAAAGGCCCAGCACCTTTTGAGCCCAGGGCACTGTCCTACAATTAAGTTACAACTGATCCCTAATTGTTTTGCTTGAAGATTGTTTATCTCTTTCCTTCATGACAGTCCCTTCTGAGCTCCTTAACCCGGTCAAGGCAATTGTCCATATTGCCTCTTTTCCCCTGAAGGTGGTTTGGGATTACAGAGCAGACTGACACACTAGGCTTAGAACTTTGGTCTACTCACAGGATTTGTTCTGACACAATTAAGTGGGCTAAGAGTGCAGTTCGTAAATCAAAATATTTACTCTGGTACAACCCCTGGCATGGATGCAGTTATACCTGTATAAAGCAGCCTTATACCAGTATAACATATACCTCCTTCCCTTACAGGAATTAGCTATGCCAGTATAAGCACTTTTACGTTGGTATAACAGCATCCCTGCTAGCAGGGTTGTACCACTTTAGCAATACTGGTAAAACCAAAGGATTATGCCTGTTGGATGTGGACAAGGAAGAAGTAATTTTAGGCTTTACATTTTTAATTTATTCAAACATATGTCATTTTCAATTGCGCCCACTTAACATCAGTCCTTTTTCAAAGGCCTTGGGTCACAGAAACATTAGTTTTCAGTTGTTTCTGTACATATAGAAACAATAAATAAAAAAAATAAAAAAGACCATCCCTCCTATTTGTTAAAGCAGGAAGCAATGATGGGGAATACCCTTTAGCAGGTCTTGAACCAGCTAGCTAGTATTTCATGCTTCGTAGGATGTGCTTGGAACCTGTGGCAGCCAGACTTAACGATATTGTGGAGAGAACAGCAAAGTTTCCAATTTTCCACTTTACTGCAAAAGCAAAAAGATCCTTTCAAGTGTCTCACCATCCCCCAGGCATGCTATTAAACTCAATTTGGGTTTGCCTTCCTATACACATTGGTGGGAAATATACTGCTAATATGATGTGTCACTGGCATCATTTAACAAACCCAGAGGGCTCTGTTGAAACAAGGACATGACACCTAGAAGGAATGGTGCAAAATGTGCAGGTTATAGCTTGCTGCCCCTTTCAGTAGCATCTTAGATGAATGACGCCTTAGAAGGAGGTAATAATGGAACTAGTACAAATTGTTTATCCAAAATCTGTTTTTAAACAAAAAAATCACCACCCTCACCCCAAAAAATCCAAACCTTTTGATGGAATATTGCTCTTTTTCAATACTTTCTGATTTTTTGGCAATACATTTTTTTTTAAATGACAATTTGAGGGGGTCATTTCCGTCCTTCACTACCCTTTCCCCATTTTATCGTTTGGCAACTGGAAAATGGTATCCAAGAAGGGGGGGAGTGGGGAGAGAGAGATGAAAAGCTTAATAGTATTCACACAGGGTTTTGCACCTGTTCAAGTAAAATGGAGCAATTTATATGTAGATAAGGCCTAAGAGTAGTTCACAGAATAGCTGACTCTGATAAGAAAGGTGCGCAAGTCACAAGACAAACACAGAATTCCTGTTAGCATTAATAGTGCAGAAGCTAAGCACCAGCCTTAAAGAGTAAATATTACAGATAAATTAAGGGGTTAATATAAAGCACATTCTCCACTGTCAGACCAGCATCCCAAGCTTGAGATGAACTTGTCTGGGTCCATTTAAAAAAAAAAAAATCAAAAAAATTTGATCATTTTTTTTGCATGCGTAATGAACCAGTACCTGATACTTTTACCCTCAGAATATTTTGAATCAGTTTTCATGTTGGTGATTATGCCATTGTAAATTTCACACTGTTTTGAGTAATAAATACAATGGGCCTAATTTTTAAATATGAATTTCTAAATCTTATAGCTGGAGCTCTGATATGCCCGAATGGGTACCCAAACCAAAGATTTGATTGCCCCAATGTAGATTCACAGCTTCAAAAATCAGGATTGCAATACTTTGTCATGCTGAGCAGATGAATACCTCTCTATTCTTCTGCAGTAATAGTGGACTTTCAGAAAGATGCAAGGATTGTCAAAGATGATGACTGTTGTTAAATCAGATTCCCCCAAGGAACAAAATAGCCAAACATGTTCGCGTGGAGGAGCAAAATTCTTCATTTCTAAGCTTCAGAACCAGCTCTGTTAACTAATGCAAACTCCCAAGATATTTGCCTTTAAATGTGGAGGTGAGGGAGGATGTAAACACTTCTGTGGAGACTCGGGATGGGATGAGGGTGGTAAAAGAAGGTTGGTATGATCTGGGGAGGGGGAGTTCTCTGAATTTTGCAAATGAGCAATTATGGGGGAAAGCATTTTAAAAGAATATATTGGAATGCAAACAGCAGTTGACTCTGACCTCTATACAAACATCTTTTGGATGAAGAGTAAAACTAAGATCCTGGCTAGCTGTAGTAATTAAATATCTAATTTCTTTTATTATATGAGTGAAGGTATCAGAACTGATGTCCTGGAAAAATTCCAGGGTGAAGAGTAGTATTGTGACTCTTTAATTTCCCCTGTAGTTTCCAATGGATACAGTCCTAAACATCTATATAATGTTGCTAGATTTGCCACATTCCTCCCCAGAAATGGATGCATTTCAGTGGTGGGTGGAGTGATCCTTATGTATTAGTTATTTATGGCTTTGAAGCACTTTAGAATCAAGGTCAATACACAAAAGTTGAAGATAAAGACTTCCTTTGGATTGTTTGAAAACCCCAGCCTAATATTAATACTGTACTATCATTTAATTACTTCTCTGAGAGAATACAACTGACATCCAATCATTTGAAGTGCTCCAGACATCCTTATCTATAATGCTACCCTATTGTACAATTATTTCTGCTCTATGGTTATTTCCTTTCACTTATTTGTGTATTTATTTATGCCTGGGCGGTGCAGAGAACATCCGGATTATATCGCCAAAGCTTTGCCCTTCAGTTTGCAATTATTTTCTTTTTCTCTCCCTCGCTGCTTTGGGATTCAGCACATGCCCATCTTCACAGAAAACACAAGCATACAGGGAAATGTTCTGAAGGTTCGAGCAGTTGACATGCTCATTATAATCTTGAGTCAGGGACTCCTTGAGCTGTGCTCTCAGCAATGGATTCTGTTCAAAAGTGGATACCATGCATATGAGTCCTACAAAAGAATGTTCTCATAGCAACTAAACTTTTAGGAAAATATACTAGAATGTAGGGGACAATCCTGCAGTGGCAAAAAGGTAGACAGCATATGGACAAATAAGGCTTCTCCATTCTTTCACATCTAGGAGGGCTACACAATTCTCCCTTTACCCTACAACACTCCCGACATGCACAAAGAGGACAGGGGGCTTGACTACATTGCAGAACAGTAAAGACATACATGTTATGTGAACTAAAAATGAAATAACTAGAGCATCCATCTACTGTTCATTTTCCTGAGATGGGACATGTTAAGAATGCAAAGTGTGATGGCCCCAGCTATATTCCTGTTCCTGAATAGTCAGCCACTTTATAGCATAGTTTTTCACCAAGCATAAATAAATCTGAGGGGACAAGGGGGGAAAAAGCCTCAAGTAATTACTCTCCACCTGCTTGTGGACTGAATTTACAGTGGGCAATTTCAGGAGATGTGGCCCTGAGCTTTCCTCTGCTCTGTTTGATGTCTCAAGCCTGCAGAAGTAGTAAATAATTTGATTCCATTTATTGGACAAATTTAGAGGTCAAAACTGACAAGCCTTCAAGACCACACAGGTTTTCTATTCCCCAGGTGAAATGTGGAATGTGCCTGGGAGATAGAACCGGAGAAGAACTTTTCTTCTCTGACATACTTCTATCAGCAAATTTTGTAAGTCCAACAGTTTTATGATGCGTTGGCAGCTCATTCCACTTAAACTACATGCATTGAAAGCTTTACGGGATTGATGCTTAAAAGGATTAGGGTTATAGAGTGGGACTGTGTTCTGTCTACTTTTTCATTCTGCACCCATCACCAAAATGTCCATATTTGGCAATGGTTCTGGTAAAGGGTAATATTTATTTGCTGTTTATTCAATAGTAATAATACAGGGATCTAAAGTTTTTATCCAAGAATTAAATTCTGTGCTAACATACCCCACGCAGTGGTTTAATTCAGTGGGGAATTTGCCCTTTATTGGTTCAGACAGCTGTAACAAATATAAAAGAGAGCAATGCAAAAAACTGAGGATGAATATCGATAAAACTATCGTAATAGTGACAGTCTATTAGACAGTGAAAATCTCTCACAAGAGACGTTGTGAAAACTTCATTGGTTAAACTGGACAAGACAAAATTCCAGCTGGGTGAATATTCGGGAGGGGGAGAGACAAAAAAAAAACGCACCTTCCACAATTATGTATTCAAATTTGTAATTGAATTCAGAGAGACAGTATTTATACCTCTCCTTTTTCATTTGTCATGAAAAGTGGGGAGGGATAGCTTGGTAGTTTAAGCATTGGCCTGCTAAACCCAGGGTTGTGAGTTCAATCTTTGAGGGGGCCATTCAGGAATTTGGGGCAAAAATCTGTCAGGGGATTGGCCCTGCTTTGAGCAGGGACTGGGACTAAATGACTTCCTGAGGTCCTTTCCAACCTTGATAGTCTATGATTCCACCTGATGAATTTACTTGTAAGAAATGTTCATAGACATGGCCTATTTTAAGAGAACGTTGCAGATCATCCATATTTTAAATTTGTAATCATGGGTGGTCACACTGAATACCCTGCTGCTGAGAATTGTGTCCATGCAATCAGGAAAGAGAAACATGTCCAGTCAAAACAGCTTACATCTTGAATATCCAATACTCGCAGTGAACAAAATGAAGACCAAGAATAACTGACAGGAATTATTTGGTGAATAAATTTTGAATAATGGGTAAATTTCAAACAAATCACAGTCTGTGAGAGGACAGTTGATAAAGAGAAAAAAAAGAGGTGAAATGCATTGAAATAGTCCATAGATTTATAGATTATAAGGCCAGAAAAGCCAAGAGTGATCTTCTACATTGACCTCCTGTATAACACAGGCCATACGCCATTATGAATTAGCTATACCTGCTCTATGGAAAATATGCATTTGTTGAACTGATTTGCCTAATGTAGACAAATGGGCTTTTAAAAAAATCGAGAAGTAAACCTGCTTCCAGTATGTTTTTCCAGTTGTGACTCTCACCTATCAGTTGTGCAACTGTCCTTGGATGGGAATGCGATAATTTCACAGTTATTGCTATTTACATTACAGTACAGCCCACCATTTGCTACAAAATTTCCATACAAATAAGACGACTTTGTTCCCCACCCCAAAGAACGTTCAAATTGCATATTGTTGTCATTATACATTTCTGGTAGCACCTACTTAGGCCTTCTTCCCCCCTACCCCTCAAAACGCTGCACAGTTCCCATTTGGGCACCAAAACAAGTGTCCAGCTTTACAAAGCAGCTCATTTTGTTAGATGCTGAGCTCTTTTGAAAATGTGGCCCTAAGTGTTACAATGGGAGCTTCTGACTGCAGGGCATCTTTGAAAATCTTGCCCTCATTATGATGCCTAATTGGGAGCGGAACTCTGCCGAAAATCTGGCCCTGATTTGTGGGTGCCAACCACCTGAAAATCTGATCCTGTGCTTTTTGGAAAATCTGGCCCCAAGTGCCACATACTTTACAAACGCTCAAGAAAGATGGCCCCTGCTCTGAGGAGTTCACAAGATAAAGACTGACAAGGAGTCCTGTGGCACCTTATAGACTAAGAGATGTATTGGAACCAGGGCATCCCAGGGGGGGGCAAGTGGGGTAAATTGCCCAAGGCCCCGGGCCCTGCAGGGGCCCCCATGAGAGTTTTTTGGGGCCCCCACAGTGGGGTTCTTCACTCGCTCTGGGGGCCCCGGAAAACTGTCATGGGGCCCAGGCCCCCAGAGCTTCTTCCGCTCCGGGTCTTTGGCAGTGGGGGTTCTTTCCGCTCCAGGGCGGAAGGACCCCCCGCCGGCGAATTACCGCCGAAGCGGGACCCACCGCCGAAGTGCCGGGTCTTCTGCGGTAATTCGGCCGCGGGGGGTCCCCGCCGCAGGTCTTTGGGGCACTTCAGTGGCGGGTCCTGGAGCGGAAGGACCCCCCGCGGCCGAATTACCGCCAAAGCGGGGGCCCCCGACCGAAGACCCCAGTCCCCCTGTATCCTCTGGGCAGCCCTGATTGGAGCATAAGCTTACATCTGACGAAGTGGGTATTCACCCACAAAAGCTTATGCTCCAATACATCTGTTAGTCTATAAGGTGCCAGAGGACTCTTTGTTGCTTTTTACGGATCCAGACTAACACGGCTACCCCGCTGAAGGTAAAGACTGACAAGACAAGAAGAGAGAGGTTAGTAGAGTAAGAGAACAACAACTGAGAATTTATGCATGAATGAATTCAATTCACTGTAAACTGCAAGGCAGAGGGGAAACTTTAATAGGGACCTAAACATGGACATAGTAGGTGTCTTGCAGATGAGCTCAGGGGAGTCACATTAATAACACAAAACAA
This sequence comes from Gopherus flavomarginatus, assembly GCF_025201925.1. NCBI lineage: Eukaryota > Metazoa > Chordata > Testudines > Testudinidae > Gopherus > Gopherus flavomarginatus. The sequence continues at coordinate 11,696,472 of NC_066621.1, read as the reverse complement.
TTTTGTTCCAGACAAGCTCTCTGTAAACAGATTTCCATTTGCACTGGAATTAAAATTTGCACATTGCCATGCACTGAAACTTTACTTTGTCCAAGTTCTCATAAGCAGGTGTGATGGTGCCACTGCGTGTTGGTTCTTTCTGGGTTAACTGGCCTTTTGGAGAGCTTAATCCACAGCCCCCATCCTGCAACTGAGGGCTTGCTGGTGAGGAGGGAGCTGACAAGAACAGGGGTGAGAAATGCTTGCCACACAAGTCAATCAATGATCATTGTACAAGGTGCAATCAATAAATGGATCAGAGACCCATTTACAAGGTTAGGAAACTTCTCTCTCTCTCTCTCTCTTCCTCTGCTCACATCAGAACTCAGGCTTGACTGGAATCAAAGACCCACCTTCAGTGAGCAGTAGGAGAGTTGGATTCACACGGCTTCCTTTAGTCTTTCAAAGGATTTGATTAAAAAGCAACTCCAAAGTTGGTCTGGTTCTCTTTGAAACGGGGTGGGGTCTGCTGTCAGATAGGGAAAGCTGCATTTATGCCCTGGAGGGTGAGGGTTCTGAGAGGTGGAGTCAGGTAAAGCAATTGTGTTCTTCATTGGCTGGGTCTGACAGGTAACTGGAGCCCTCTTTTACAATAGCGTAAATAAAGTCTGAATCTGAGGGACACCACCTTAAAATGGGCAGAACTTTTCTGCTCCATCTCTACTACTTTACAAAAAAGTGTCCTCTGTTTATTTTTAAGAAAACACTATTTCATTCATATCTGTTCCTCCTCTTACTTCTTTCCCCCACCAAACCTCTCTCCAAACCTTCTCCTTTGCTTTTAGTCTATCTAGATGGACAAGATAACTGAAGGCATAGCACAGGCTTACTAAAGGAAGATGCATTTTCTTCTATTTGTTTGTTTCACTATCTCTGAGCAGCTATTTTGAAGAAGAAGAAGAAGAACGAAAATTCAAACTATTCATCCTTTTATTTTGCTTTTCTGTCTCTTTCATTCTCACAGTATTATTTTATTTTGATTTAAAGTTAAGTAAAGCTGTTTCAAGACTGACACTCTACCTAGTTTATCAAAGGGCAGGTGAGTGAACAGTGCTACGTGTTCTGATGTATCATATAAAACTGTTGTAAATTGTGAGAGTTAAGTGGCGAGGATGTAATTTTTTTTCTACATACAGAGTTTTAGAAAGGGTACTTTATGGAGAAGGAAATTGGCTGTAAGTCCACATATCAGGAATACTGCTTATTTAGCTATTCCAAACAGCACAAAAGTTGCCATTTTGCTGTTTGACAAACTGATGTCACATGTCAGTTTTTAAACATTTGTAATGGGTGTTTTAAATCAGATATAACTACTGGATTATACATAACAGCAACTGAAATATATAGATCTTCAGTAACCAAATTAGTTCCCAGCAGTTAAGAACGATGTGCAGTACCATTTGACCTTTGGGGCCATGTAACTCAATTAAAATCAATGGAGTCATACCAGTGTAAATTAATGACAAATTTAGCCTATAGCCTAAACTACTATGTATAGAGTTTTAGCTTCGAATTCTCAAATGGGTTGATTTTTTCCCCTTATTTGTATTTTAAGAATATTTAAACATTTAATGTATATTTTAATTAAAGTGTTTTAAAATATTTCCTTATATTACTAGAGATAACATGGTATAATATTAGCTTGAAAAAAGTCAAAGATTTATGAAAATACTAGCCCTTAAGAATATCAGTGTATCAATTTGTTATCTCTCAAAGGGGAAAAAGATTTAAAACCAGTCTTGATTTGATAATGTTTGTAACATTCTTTAAAGTTGAAAAATTCTATGTATTACCATTGATACTGAAATATGATCCAGATTACTCTTCTGTCTCATTTCTTTAACTTTGGGGTTTGCTGTTTGATTTTGTGGAGCCAATGGACCATGCATTTCACAATCACTTCTCCCCTGGATCCATGTATCTTATTCCCACCAGAACTACTGGCTTCTGTGCACTAACACGGAGAGGAAAGTAGGCAGACCTTTTCAGAGGTTTTTAAAAGCTTTGGGTCCTGAGCTCTGTGAATTGCTTTTGGACATCTCTTTAAAATCAGAGAGCTTTCAGCGATAACTCAAGTGACCATCATGGGTTGGCACAATCTAAGTCATTCATGTGTTGATGAAAATAACTCAGAATAAATTCGGATGATAAGGAACCTTTCCTTTAAAACCACCAGCAGCCATTTCCTTCTTTTCAGTGGCTGGATTGGTGTAAATGTATTCAGCGTAGCATGAAAGGGTGCTGGAGGGGAAGCAGCTGAGAAGCAGAAATTGACTGCAGGCAGTAGACTGAGATCAGGCAAGCAAGGGAATGTGCATTAGGTATGTCAGTGTTCCAAAAGGACCCCAGAACATTTATTAAGAGTTTCCGATGTTTAGCACTTATGAAAATCAGCCTCACTAGATCCCAATTCATAAAAGCAATTAAGCACACACTTAACTTTAAGCATGTGCTTAAGTTTCGCTGAAGTCTACTTGCTTAAGTATGTCCCTGAAGTGGGGCCTGGGTTACTGACATCTCAGAGAACATACAGAATCTCCCAGGAAAATCTGAACTTTTCAATGACTGCCTGTCTATGGGCCTGATCCAAAGTTCTTTGAAGACAAAAGAAAGTCGATGGGCTTTGGATCAGACCCTATATCTTTTTCTCTCCACTCCCCTCTGGGCAAACAACTATAGAAACTTTCACTCTCTCTAAAGTTCACCCAAGGTATGCCATACAGTCTTGTCTGACCTTTCGTTAAAGGCCCATCACTTGTAAGCAGGCAGTGGATCTTTGCTGTTCCCTAGGGTGGGTGCATAAGACAGATTTCAACCTAAACCTTAAATCTCAAAATGTTTTTTTTCCAGGGATCAGCAAAAACCCAGGTGTGTCTTTAATAAAATATTTTTTTAAATGATACAATAGCCTTTAATATACTTTAAATTGGCTGTTTAAGATCTGTTGGTGGGGAGCAGATAAATCAAGTTTTTATTACTTTTTTTAAAAATGCAAGTTTCTTTCCATAACCACCTTCACTTTTATCTTTTCAACTGTTCCTGAAGAAAGCATTGGAATGAGGCATTCTCTTAAGAGTTTGTTTTTGCTAGTTCCAGACACCCATCCCGAACAAAGAGTTAATACTCTGAAAGTTGTGCATGAGGTGTTTGCTGTACCATAGCCTGCCAGAACATGCCTGATATAAAGACAGTTCAAACAATCCAGGATTGCATGGAGGAATTTCAGCTGATAAGTTCTTGTTTAGGCCACCTTACATGAGACTTACCTAAAAGCTTTTAACATGTCTTGACAGACCTAAGGGAGAGGCTAAACGTGACAGCAGGTTTGTATTTAAAAAAAAAAAGCCCCCAAGCAGTTTGCTTTTTAAATCCCTGTATCAGCGTCTATGTGACTTCATAAATGCGGGAATAACAATCTCTGTCAGTCGTTTTTGTTTTTCCCCAACCTAACAAAACATTTCAGTTAATCTCCAGGTTAAATCTTCACATTCCATTCTATCTATTGCTGAAGCCCACACTTTTAAGAAAGCTCTGGGCCAAGATTTTTCAGTGCTGCCTAGGAGTAGCTTTATTTTAAATGGCAATCAGGCATCTAATTCCCTTTGGCAACTTTGAAAAGCTCAGCCATAATGTCATTGTAAATGCCTTCAAAGGAGAGTCATTTTTCTGTTGTTGGGGTGGGGAGATGGGAGTTCTAGGCTTGGTTCCTACTTCTGCCACCCCTTTTTGTTGTGACCTTGGGTAAGTGATTTACCCTCTCTGTGCCTCACTTTTGCAATCTGTGAAATGGAAATAATAATACATGCTTACCACATCCAGATGTCCGAGGGTTAATTTAACATACAGGATATTTTTTCCCCCCAGTGTTTTTAGTTCCTTGTGTGAAAGGTGCTATGTATACATGTTATATTAAAGCTTCCAATATTAATTTTGCAAGAAGAGAAAATCAGAATACTCTCCAAAAAAGACTAAAAAAAAATGTCAATTTGTGATCAGTTCCTCTCTTTGAAAAACCTTAATTGTAGAGACACAGACCTTTTTCAACATAATCAAAATGACACTTCTAACACCCTCTGATTTTTTCATATAGATTCTAGCTTTTCGGGGCAGGATGCATGTCTTCCAATGGGTTTGTATAACGCTTAACACAAAGGGAACCTCAATCCTGATTGGGGCCTTTGAACACCTCTGTAATATAAATAATACATTTCACAGTTGTACTAAGATATCATCAAAAAACAGTGGAAGTCTGATAGTATATCAATCTCTGAACAAGACATGCTTTTCTTTCTGTGCTATCAATCTGTACTTGACAACAAATCTCAAGCAATCAGACTTCAATTCCTGTATCAGGCTGTTTACAAATGAATTTTTTTTCCTATCAAGATTAAAAGGAAGGATTTGACATTAGGAATTCAGTGGTTTTTCCTGCTGATAAAGATCTTATAACAAGGATGAATGTACAGAAGAAAATGATACCTGCACACATTGCTGTTTTTAGAGAGTCATAGATTTTAAGATTAAAAGGGACCATTACAATCATCTAGTCTGACATCTTACATAATACTGGCCAGAGAATTTTACCCAGTGATTCCTGCATCAAGACCTTGACTTCTGGTTGAGCTAGAAAATATCTTTTAGAAAGGCATCCCGTCTTGATTTAAAGATATTCAAGTGATGGAAAATCCACCCAATCCCTTGGTAAGTTGTTCCAGGGCTTAATATTACAAGTTATAAGCAATGGTTACATGGACACAATGGTTATATGCTAGAAAGAAAACACCAGACTGGTGGAATGAGACATCACTGAGCTCAAGTCACAGCAACCTACATAGGAACTGGTTGTAAAGTTTCATGCCTATCGTTATGTTCATGTATGTCACCTGAGCATCCTAACTGCATCTGCTGTTTCTTTTTAACAATGTTATATGTTTGCCCCAGTTTTCAGAGTGAGTTAAGAATCATCCATGAATTCTGTTGTCCTTCATTCCACCGGAGTCTGTCTCATACCTAATCAGATTTCAGTGGAGTGAAGCACAAGAGACATGGAGCTGAATCAGCAACCAGAGGAACTACTACACTGACTCAAAAGGAGGAAACACTCCCCAAGGAAAATTGGATAAGCAAACAAATATCAAGCACACAGGGAAACTGACAATGAGAGGAGCATTGAACCAAGCATCTTAATGGCCTGTTTATTTCTTTGAAAGTCTCCAAAAATTATTTTGAAAATGTATTTACAGTCCACATAATATGTAAAGATTAAAAAGCCTACAAAAGACCACAAGCTGCATTCTTGAAAGCTGAAATGACTCATTAACAGGAAATTAAATCATTATGTAAATAAATTAGATGTGTAACCCTGTTTCTTTCAGTGATCTTCCATCTGCCATGGTGGCACATACATTCTAGAGAAACTGGAATGTGACTCTCTTTGGTTCACAATGCTGTGCATTTTCTAAAAGTTCTTTCCCTTTGCAATCTACATGCAACACCTGCTTCCATCTGATTTCCCTGCAGCAGCACCTTCAGAATCTGGCAACGCTATTAAAATTTTAGGCCCATTTATTTTGTAATAAAGTGAATGTAAATAAGATTTAAGTTGAAGTAGGTTTCAGATTTTTCAGGCTGTATGTGAAATATATCTTTTATGATGTCAGTGTAAATTCTGCAAAGGCTAATGGAGTTAAACATATTTGACACATAAAAATGTCACATCTACCACTAATCATTCACCGATTGTAATTGCCTTTTCATAGTCCTCCTTTCCCTGAAATGTATGCTCCAAAAAAAGGAGAGAGGTCTGGCAAATTTAAAACAAAAAACAAAATGTCCCTCCACCATTGGGACATATTATTTGTGTGGTTAGATTTAGTGTTGGTTTCCAAGAATTTATCATTCTGCATTATGCCTCTGCTATTTGCCTAATTTTTTTCCCCTGTGATTTTAAAAGCATTCTAAAAACTGCTTGGAGGTCGCACTCCTTACTAATCCTGAACACTGCAAGGGTTTTGTTGTTCAGCAAGCTAACATCCATTACTACGGTAACATAATGTTGGATTTTCATAGTCAAAACACGGGTGACAATGCTCCAGGAGCCTTGCATCACTTGCAAGAAGGCTGGCTGTTAAGCAAAACTTCTACCCTGTCCTGGGACAGCTCACAAAACCTGAATCTCCCCCTTAAGGCTAACTATTATTAAAGTCACAACAGCTCTAAACTACATTGCTTGCAACATATTTTCAAGCTATAAATTTTCCTATGTATTTTTCTACTGATTTTCTGCATTGCCTTATTCATTAAGTATTATGTCATCATGGTTTCCTTTAGATAAAGTAAGTTCAAAATAGGTCTTAAGTTTAAGAGCACTTAGAACCAATATACTCAGTCTCTTAAGTACTTATCCCCCCACTCCATAATATCTGAGCACCCCACAGTCTGTAATGCATTTATCCTCACAATATACCTAACCCCCTCCCCTCCCAACTCTGTGGAGCAACCTTCCCCAGGTTATGTATATTCATGGATAGGAAAGGACACAGCTGTGGGGCTATCTATTGTCTCCACTGCCAGCCCCAAGACTCAGTGCAGCCTGGGAAAAGCCTGGGAGCATAGCCATACTGGAGCTGTACCATCAGGAAATCTAGGAGAAGCAACAAGGGAATCTGAAGCCAACAGGAGATAAAGGGCCCCACCCTATTCACACAGATGTCTGGAGTTCTGCAAATCCCTTGCCATCAGCAGGGCTTGGAAGGCACAGGGGCAGAAACTTTGCACATCCCACATCTCCCCCAATATAATGAGACAGGGAGACTACCAGGAATCTCTTGTGAGGTCTCTCAAGCTTGCTGCCCTGTCTAGGGTGACCAGATGTCCCAATTTTATAGGGACAATCCCAATATTTGGTCTTTTTCTTGTGTAGGCTCCTATTACCCCCCACCCCCATCCCAATTTTTCAACTTGCTCTCTGGTCACCCTAGCCCTGTCCAGGGTGTGCAATCTGCATCAGATTAAGGCTCTGATTTAGCAAAACAATTAAGGGCATGCTTAATGTTAAACATAGGAGCAATCCCATTGAAATCAATGGGACTACTCACATGTTTGCAATTAAGCACATGCTTAACTGCTTTGCTGGAGTGGGACCTATGGCTGTTTCCTGGGAGCTAGTAATGAAATAAAATAAAAATAAATTATTAATTCTACCTGTTTTATCAGCAAGATTTTACATCAGTTCCTTTTGGATGATGAGGTCTGTTATGATAGCTATTTTATCCCTTACGGAAAAATCCTACAGAATTCAATGTGGATTAAATAAAGAAGATCTTTAGGCTCCAGGGAAATTATTCTAAAATTCTACATAAATAATAATGTAATCTTTTCTATAGTTTTTAATTATCCTGCTGAAGTCTATAACAGGGACATAATTAATAACAATGCATAGCTCTTTTCATTAGTAGACAGACCTCAAAGTACCTTATAAAAGAGGTCAGGCTCATTATCCCCATTTTACAGACAGGGAAACTGAGGTACAGAGATGGCCCATGACTTGCTCTTAGTCACACCCCAGGCTAGTGCAAAGGCAGAAATAGAACACAGGCCTCCTGAGTCTGAGGCCTGTGTTGCATCCACTAGGCAACACTGCTTCTCTAGTTCTCTATTAAATCCTATTGGCTGGTTAAAAATCTCTGAACACGATTTATCCTTTTTTATTAAATACTCCTAGAAGTATTTTCCTTTAAAAGCACAACTTTTATACTAACCAACAAAATACAAATGTTACAAAAGTCCTGCTGCAGTTTTCTTTAATCAACAGTCCCTTTCCACACAGGTAATTCCTGATCGTTTTAAAAAGAAAATATTCTACATTTGCATTAGCCGGGAGGAAGCATTTTTCTTCAGGTCATCGCAGCGAAGCTGAGATCTCAAGGAAACAATCTTGGAACAGAGTTTGATGATGATTAATGAGGGAGTTAAATATATATCTGGCAATAGGTTCCTTTCCCTCTCCTGCCCCATTCTCTCTTTATTGGGACAAAGAAGCAAAACATAAGGGTCAGTATTACAGACCAAACATAAGCAGATGAAAGATATAGAGCTGTCAGTGACTTACCAATATGTGACAATGAAATTATCTGCCTATGTGAGGGAGCAATGAGTTCCAGTGGGCAGGATTCTGTGCTAGGAGTCAGGACGGAAACCTTGATTCTATTTCCAGCAAGTCTATTTCCAGGCCAGTCACTCACTCACTCACTCACACACACACACACACACACAGTCTCAGTTTTCCATGTGTAAAATGGAGATATGGCTCCTGGCCTTCCTTTGTAAAACACTTTGAGAAGCATAGTTGAAAAGCTATGTGATTTAAATAGCAGCAGCCAGAGAATAATCACGGTATTATCCATAATATATCACAGATCAGTTTGTTCTTCCCACACATGAGGATAGACACACTGGCAAATGGCTTTCCATATATTAAAGCCATGACTATAATGAGACAGCTGACATAAACCAACAGAGACATGCATCCTTATGGGTGACTCTGTCAATTTACCCATGTAGTTAGCAAAGCTCTTTTAATATAGATGAAAGCTGCTATATAAATTCAAGATCATTATCAAAGAGCACATGGCTTGCTGCTCACACTGATGTGGCTCTAAAAACAAGAGAAAAGAACCCCAACTTCTTCTGCAAAGTAATATGTGCTTGCCTATGGATTTTATACTTACAGACCTATGGCAACTTGACCTTGTTGATTTAAACCAAGAGGAAAAGCTTGCAGGCAGCATTCAGATTCAAAGCAGTGGCTTATACACCAAAGTCCTGGGATGAAATCCTGGCCCCATTGAAGAAAGTGGCAAAGCTCCCAGTGACTTCAGGGGGGTCCAGGATTTCACTCTTAGCATTCTTGTGTGTCTGATAAGCCAGGGCTCTGACGGAATGTAAGCTTACCCTTTGGGGACCTGATTCTTCCATTGTTCTTTTACAGAGCTCTCACTGACCTCACTGCCAGAAGCTGGGACTGGAGAACAGGGGATGGATCACTTGAAATTGCCCCGTTCTGTTCACTCCCTCAGAAGCATCTGGCACCAGTCACTGTCGGAGGACAGGATACCGGACTACATGGGCTATATGGCTGTTCTTATGTTCTTAGTGCCACATGTTTGTACATCAGTAAAAGCGTTGGATTACTAGTATTATTGTTACAGCGTTTGTATTTGTTGCTACTCCTGAGACCTGTCAAACTGGCTTCCCACTGAATGGAATCAGACATAAGCAAGTCTGTTAATCAAAGCACACACTATTGGTTCAAGGAGTTTGCCCAGCCTTTAGAGGATCTGTCCTGTGCTGTCATAGTTGCCGTTTAGAGCTGTTACTTTAAACAAGCCAGTAAAGAGCCTTTTTATTTTACCCAGCATACATCTGCACAAAGAAACACGTCCCCCTGCTTCTCAAAGGAAACCCGCACATTTGTGTTTTCAGGCTCATTAAAGATGTCACTTGAATTTTAATTAAGTGCAGAGCAGACCATTGACTCTGGCACCAGCCCCTGCTGCTGCTTGGTGGAATCCAGCCCTGAACAGCATGTGTCACTGCAGCTCATGGAGAAAGTTGTGGGGGGAGGGAAGAGACACTCAGAACTGGTTGATCTTGAGTGTATTGTATTGAAGTGTTGATTACTGACATCCCCGGATCTAATTTCTCTGTCTGCAGAATATTAGCCAAACAAATGTGAGGACAAAGCAAATAAAGAACAGTTTGAAAAAACAGATCCTTCAGAGGAAGGTTACAAGTCAGCAGAAACAGGAATTAGAAATGGTGTCCTCATCAGCATTCTCTGTCAGTCAATCACTAGAGTTTGAAAATGTATGTATCTCTGTTAAATTAAGAGTGCTTTACAGTGCTACATTCCTTGTTGGAGGGTTAAATTTACAAGCAGCAGACAGGTATTTTGATACAGATGACCTGAAACAACTAGACCACCCTTTCCATTGATGGGATTCAGTCATTGAGCAGTTGCACATTATGGGCTACATCCTGAGCTAGCATAAATTGGTGTAGCTGCACTGAAGTGAATGGAGCTATGCCAATTTACACCAGCTGAGGATCTGGTCCTACAGCATAGAGACTCCATGTAAAAGATAATGCTCAGATCCTAATAAATAATAATCAACATAGAATTAGGAAGAATTCTTGCAACTTCACACACCTAGAGGAAAAGGCAAGGTTCTCGTCCTTTTAACTGTTAGTTTATTGCTGTATTCAAGTTCACTACAGTAAAAACAGCTTCGTTCTACTGTAACTCCTTAAATTCCTTTCCTTTTCCCAGGATAAACCGATAGCCTTCTCTTTGATTTCTCTCTAAATGAAATGTTACATTGTGCCTGGTGTTAACTTTTCACAGAGCTCTAGAGCAATAGGGGAGCCTTGGATGAAAAGCCCTTTAGAAATATAGATTTGATTGACAGACTGATTCAACTTAATTGCAGACATTCTCTTAATTGTACACTTAATTACTGACACTGTGTCAAAAGATTTCTGATGCAGCACCTGGAGGACAACCTTACAAGTGCCAGTCAAACCCAGCTGCACTAGATATCAGGGAGGTACTGAGCATTGCTTGCCATTTGTAAGGGGGAAATCATAATATTTTAATAATATATCATTAGAGTTTCCCTCAGACCCCACCCCCACCCCCCAAACACATGCACACACAAAATCACAAGCCCCTTTGCAGGGAGGGGACCTAACGCATCAGGAACAGAAAAGAAAACAAAGGGTGCTAATTGTGGTGATGTGACAGCTAAATCCCTTTGGGATCTTTCTGCATATCTGCAGTATTATAAACTAGGGGGAGTCAGTGGAGGACGTTTCTGGATGTAAAGATACAGCTGCTGGGCCGATTATAGCACCCTGAATCCAGCAGCTCTTCTGTATTAAAGGGGTAAGAACAGAGATTGCCCAGTGTGCTGGCTCAAAGGTTAAGCCCATGATATGGTCAATAGGGATTTTCGGTCATTAATGCCCAATCTTGCAAACACATATGCATTGATAGCTTTATTCCTTAGTTCCATTGATAAGTCTGTGTGTTTGTGGGGGCAAGATCAAAGGCCTCAATTCGGAAGGTAGTAAGCACTTACCTAATTTAAAGCACAAGTGGACCCACAGCAGTCAACAGAACTACTCATGTGCTTGAAATTCACATGCCTAACCACTGTACCATCCTTCCACCTAAAGGAAAAGCAAGATTATCCCTAATGTTATTCTCTTTCTCGGTGATTTAACACAAAGTTTCTGCCTAGAGCTTTCTCCAGCCCCCCTAAACTGCCTACCTTCATGCTACAGTACACACAAGCACACAAGGACCTGCTCTTGACATACATTGAAACAATTTATATTCTTCCCTTGTAAAGCTCTGATGTTTGCAGATATATGTGCCAAACAAACCTCACTCTGTATGCCTTGTATACTGGAGTATGAAAGGAAGACTGAAGCTGCAGGTCAGCCAGAGCTGCTGAATCACAAATTCAGTCTTAATGGCACATACTTCGCAAGAGGGGTCATGCTACCCAAAGCTGCAACAAGGCTGCTGTGTTTGAGTTATGAAGTGAAAATGCTGCAGCTGAGCTCCCACTGAAAGGCAACAACATATAAAAATGCTGGGATCAAAGGGAAACCAAATGACAGCAAATGGGCTGAAATGAGGAGAAGACGCCATCTGCAAAGCACAGGACAGAAATTGCAGTGATATGGTTTATGCTATCTGAATTCAGTCTTCACATGCTGAGGCACTCATAGCAGCTGTTTGCCCTTCTCGTTAATGGCCTTGTTAAACAGACACCAAAAAATCTGTATGAATTAATGACTGCCAACCTCAAAACAAAGCAAGGGTGGAGATGCATTAAACTTGTTAGGACTCTATATGGATATTACTGCCTTAAAAGCATGGATGTTTCTCAAAGACTGCTCTGAACACCAGGTCTTTTGAGTCCAGGAAGGTCACAAGAACTTACAAGATCCCTGTTTTGGCTAGGTCAGAAAAATGATGAGACCAGCCCTTTGGTGAAAATTTCATGAAAAAAGTGTGTTCTTTTTTCAAAATTTGTTTGGTTTTCTTGTTTTTGGTGTGCACCCAAATTCAATCAGGAAGTGACTGGTAATGCTGACCCAAAGTTGAATATAGCCATCCTTCACCCTATCATAAATCAGAGCAGTCTGTCCTACTCCAGCTGCCAACAATCATAAAGTGTCACCAGCTGAGAACTGCCAGCGTGCTCCAGCCATGCCTTTGACAAACCTGCTACACCATGGCTGTGAGTGGTGAAGGAATAGGCAGGGCCGGCTTTAGGCCAATTCGCCCGATTCCTGGGAATCGGGCCCCGCACCTAAAAGGGCCCCGAGCTTTAGGCGCCTTTTAAATTTTTTTACTTACTCTGGCTGCGGTCTGCTCCGGGGTCTTCCATGGCCCAGCTCTCCTGACCAAAGCACTGGCGGGAGCGCGGCTGCCCCACAGCCCAGCTCTCCTGGCTGGAGCTTCGGCCGGAGCGCAACAAGCCCAGCGGCTCCGGCTGGAGCTCTGGCCGGAGCGCATCAAGCCCTGCGGCCACGGCTGGAGCTCCAGCCAGAGCACCGCAAGCCCCACGGCCCCAGATGGAGCTCTGGCCGGAGCGCGACAAGCCCCGCGGCCCCGGCTGGAGCTCTGGCCGGAACACATCAAGCCCCGTGGCCACGGCTGGAGCTCCGGCCAGAGCGCCGCAAGCCCTGCGGCCCCGCTCTCCTGGCTGGAGCTCCGGCTGGAGCTCTGGCTGGAGCGCGGCAAGCCCCGTGCCCCCGGCTGGAGCTTTGGGCCCTTTAAATAGCCCCCAGAGCCCTGGGGTAGCAGGGGGCTCTGGGGGCTATATAAAGGGCCAGGGCTCCAGCTGCCTCTGCCACCCCAGTCCTTTAAATAGCCGCCAGAGCCCCGCAGCCCCCATGCATTCCCCAGGGCTCCCATGGCTATTTAAAAGGTCCGGGGTGGGGTAGAAGCAGGGGAGTCCCGGGCCCTTTAAATAGCCCCCAGAGCCCCGGGATAGCGGGGGGCTTGGCAGCTTTTTAAAGGGCTGGGGCTCCAGCTGCCTCTGCTGCACCCCCTGCCCTGCCCGCACCAGCCCCACCCCCCGCTGCCTGCAGCCAGCTCTGCAACCTCTGCTCACAGCCAGCCCCTACCAAACCCCCTGCCCTGTCTCCAGCCAACCCCGCCACACACCCCTGCCCGCACCAGCCCTGCACTGCCCGCCCTGCCCTGTCTCCAGCCAACCCCTGCTGCACCCCCCTGTGGCCCTGCCTGAAGCCAGCCTGCCCCACACTCCCCTGTCTCCAGCCAGCCCCGCACCCCTTGCCCTGCCTGCAGCCAGACCCTACCTCCAGTCAGCCCCTGCCCTGCCTCGAACCAGCCCCATGTCCACTGCTGCCCTGCAGTTCCCAGGCCAGTAACCTGCACACCTGCTACAATGAGGGGGGGCAGGAAGCAGCGGGAACTCACACATGTGCATGCCCCCAGGGAGCGGCAGGGACCCACACATGTGAAACGGCAGTCATTAATAACCAATCAACAGCATATATGATGCAATGTACATAATATACACTTTTATTATTTATATAGCTATGGAAAGTAAATAATACATGGAAGAAATGAAAGGCTTTTTTTTTTTTTTTTTTTTTTTTTACACTTTTTTCTTTTTAAGTCATCCCTGCCAGGGCCCCGCTGAAAGTGTTCGAATTGGGCCCCGCACTTCCTAAAGCCGGCCCTGGGAATAGGATTTGAGCTGGGTGAATTTTGTGGACTATTTTTATTTAACTTGACCCAAAACTATTTGTGAATTTGACACAAATACTTTTGGCCATTGAGAAAATGTCTGGAGCAGGCAGTGGTCATGCTGCTGCCGCCAACCTCTTTCCTCTTCTGTTAACCTCTAGACCAGTGGTTAGGCCTGTCACACAGGCTAGGGGAGACCCAGGTTCAAAACCCTGCTCTGGAACAGGCCTGAAACAGATTTTTTTCAATTCATTAAAAATTATGAAAAATTTCAGATTTGATTCAACATGACCTGATATTTTTTCCTTATTTTTCAGAATTACCACCACACTGAAAAAAATCAGGTATTTAACCAGCTCTAAGTAGGGTTTGCTGAATTTACATCAGCTCACGATTTACATCATTCTCCTGCTAGGAGAATTCTCAGAAGACCACATCTGCCTTCTTCAGGTCTCTGCACTACTGGAGCAGAGCAATGCAAGAGGGAAGGAACTTACAAGAAAATCTGGCCTTTTGAGTTCAGGTTTACACTAATATAAATTAGAGGACAGGATGTATGTAAACACCACTGACAGTAAAGGGAGTTATTCATACCTTATTGTGGGAGAATGGGAGGCCTCTGTGCAAAAATGTTAAAACCAAGCATATCCTAAGGTATGTTTACCTTACTAAGATGGTATCCTGCTGAGTGGAGCTTGCAAAACTAGCAGTTTTTGTTGTTGTCTGTTTCTCTAAATACATAGTGCAAATTGTTAGCACTTCAGAGGCAGGGACTGTGTCTTTGCTTGTTTCTGTGAAGAGCCAAGCATGCTTTTTAGAGCACTTAAAAGTAATAAGTCATAAAGCAATCCAACAGAGCACTATGAATCAGGAATGTCACCTGATATGCCAGTAGGCCTGAATAACTATGAAACGTTGTGGAGGTTGGTCTTCTAGTGCACAACATTAGTGGTGGTCTGAAAATGGAAAGTATTTTCAAAAGGAAATTTGTTTTCCTCCCCTACGTTTTTGTATAATTTTCTAGTTTATTTACCAACCTGCAATCCCTTGAAAGAACGTTTTTCATTTAAATTGTTGTGGGGTTTTTGTTTGTTTGTTTGTTTGTTTTAAAACCAAAATGTTTTGACCGTCACCCAGCAGCTCCCATTATGATAGTGATGGACAGATTTTCAAAGGCGCTCAGAAGCATACAGTTGTATTGCAAACTGCAGTCTGGTCCCACTTATGGATGCTAAGCACTTCTGCAGTTCTGGCCTAAAGTACTTGCTCGGCTCATGTCCTTGACAGGCTCTTGTTAGATGAACAATGAGATGCATAGAAATTGTCATAATGCAACAAACAACCACGACCACTTTCGCACATTTATTACATACTATAAATAAACTAACAAAAGCCAAATTCTTATGGGTAATTAGAAGTTTGCAAGAAGCAGAAATTTCAGCACCAACCACAGTGATGGTGACAAACACCCATACATATTCCCTGATTATAAGCCAGGCACACAAGGTGTAAATAACGTAGACAGAGCATGTCAGCATCTGAAACCCAAGTCAAACAATTAAGCTCCAACATTTCTGAAAATGTTTTAGCCTGGATTACTAATGAATTATCAAGTGTCTTTAGAAAAATGCATTCATACTTAATGTAATAAATTAAATCAATCAGTATTTTTTTTTCTTAATTCATCTTGTGAGTCATTTTTTTTTCTCCTCCGGCGCTGCCTAATCATTTGGAAAATATAAAAATACAAGAATCTTGAAATGAATAAAACTATGGAGGAATATAATAAACCAGTAAAACATCTGACTTCCTCCTTGCTACCATTGATCAACAATATAAATGTACATAACAGGGAATCTTCCAGTCATATAATGTAAATGAGACTAAAAGTAGGATAATAGGACAGAACAACATAGTGTGATTATTTTGCTAATGTGCTGGAAACGTTTCACATTGCTAACAGACTTTTAGTAATGTGCCTAGATCTAATCAAACAAGCCAACTAGTCCAGCTATTGTCTAAAGTGCTGCACCTGAATGCAATTAATGGAACATCTCTGCCACGGGTCTTTCCATGAATCATGGAGGTTTATTAACTGCCTCTGAAGCATCCTGAACTCTCAGAGAGGACAATAGGACATTTAGCCCACGTCCACACTACAGGGTAAAATCGATTTTATTAAAATCGATTTTATAAAGCAGGCTTTATAAAATCGATTTTGCGCGTCCACACTAGGGCTACTTACATCGATGTTGAGCGTCCATGTTCCCTGGCGTCCATCTTTTCCCTGAGCGTTGCACTCTGGGTACCTATCCCACAGTTCCTGCACGGGTCCCTGCCCTTTGGAATTATGGGTTACTAGCCCAGTGCATGATGGGATCAAAGTCCCCGTCCTGGGTGGTTCTGGGTACAGCCCCCCCCCCTTCCTGTAAACGGCACACAGTCAGTTCGCGCTGTTTTTACTGGCTGCAGTGAGGGAAACGCCATTTTGCAGCAAGCATGGATCCAGGTCTGCTCTTGTCCTTGATCGCGAATGCTGTAAATAATTCACGCATTCTCGTTCTATCACTGCTGACCCATGATGCAGAAATGCAAGAGAGAATGCTTGAATGTGGGGACGACAGCGATGACGAACTGGAGAACGAGTTTTCTGACTCCCCGGGCCCCTGCACGTTGGAGCTCCTGACGGTTATGGGTGAGGTTCTACCCGTTCCGCGCCGCTTTTGGGCACGGGAAACAAGCACTGACTGGTGGGACCGCATAGTCCTGCAGGTGTGGGACGATTCGCAGTGGCTGCGGAACTTTCGCATGCGTAAGAGCACTTTCTTTGAACTTTGTGACTCGCTTTCTCCTGTCCTGAAGCGGCATAATACCAGGATGAGACCAGCCCTCACAGTGGAAAAGCGAGTGGCAATAGCCATATGGAAGCTTGCAACGCCAGACAGCTACCGGTCAGTCGGGAATCAATTTGGAGTGGGCAAATCTACTGTGGGGGCTGCTGTGCTGGAAGTATCCAAAGCAATCATTAAGCTGCTGCTTCGAAAGGTTGTGACTCTGGGAAACGTGCAGGCCATTGTGGATGGCTTTGCTGCAATGGGATTCCCTAACTGTGGGGGGGCCATAGATGGAACCCACATCCCTATTTTGGCACCGGAACACCAGGGTGCCCAGTACATTAACCGCAAGGGGTACTTTTCGATGGTTCTGCAAGCCCTGGTGGATCACAAGGGACGTTTCACCAACATCCACGTGGGATGGCCAGGAAGGGTTCACGACGCACGTGTCTTCAGGAGCACTACACTGTTTAAACGGCTGCAGCAAGGGACCTACTTCCCTGATCAGAGAATAACAGTTGGAGATGTCCAAATGCCTATAGTTATCCTTGGGGACCCAGCCTACCCCTTGATGCCCTGGCTAATGAAGCCATACACAGGCAGCCTTGACAGTGCTCAGGAGTTGTTTAATTACAGGCTGAGCAAGTGCAGAATGGTGGTAGAATGTGCATTTGGCAGGCTTAAGGCGAGATGGCGAACGCTTCTTACTCGCTCAGATCTTAGCCAAACCAATATCCCCTTTGTCATTGCTGCTTGCTGTGTGCTCCACAATCTCTGTGAGAGTAAGGGGGAGGCCTTTATAGCGGGGTGGGAGACTGAGGTAAACCACCTGGCCGCTGATTATGCGCAGCCGGACACCAGGGCAATTAGAAGATCTCACCAGGATGCTGTGCGCATCAGAGAAGCACTGAAAAGTAGCTTCCTCATGGGCCAGGGTACAGTTTGAATGCTGATTTTCCTTTCAATTGATTGCTGCCCTCCCCGTCTATGCAGTGTTGCTGCTGCAAGATACTTTGCCTGCAGCATTCCTCAATTGCTTGCTTAGGTTACTTGCGAGAGCTGTCCATTGGAAAACATATAATTCTGTATTTCCCAATTATTACCTACCTCCACCATTAGCTGCTTCCGTCTGCTGCTAGGCACAGTACCTGCAACCTTCCTTAACTGCTTTTTTATTGAAAATAAAGTTACTACTATTTGTTACAAGAATTGTGTTCTTTATTTAAAATCAGACCCTTTCATCAATCAAGCATCATGCTTGTTGTTACAATACTGTGCATGAAATTTCATAACTCAGCGTTCTATGGGGGACGGAGCGAGGGAGGTTTGGAGGAAGGGGGAGGGAGGTTTGAAAGAAGAAAGTGCATCAGAGAAGACAGAAAAAGAATTCTCATGGACCAGGTTACGGTATGGCTGCTTTCTTTGTTTTCCCTTTATTACCCATATCCCCAATTGTCAAATCCTGATGCTGATAACTAGCTTCCGTGCAGCTTTCCAAAGCTGCTTGCTTTAGTTCATTACCAAACTACAGTCACACTGCCTTAATAGCATGACCTGAGAGTAAGAATAGGCAAAGGTGCCATGGGAGAAGTTTGGATCATTAGAGGAGGGAAAAAACAGGACACAAAGGGCTTTTCAATCTAATGAAAGCCTTCTGGTTGGAGTGTCCGCAGCAGTGGAGGGGGCTGGTGCAGAGAGCCTTCCCCCACGCGTTCTTACACGCCTGGTTCTGGAAGGTGTGGGACAGGGTGAGTACTGAGGGAGGTTATACACGGGCTGTAGGGGCATTCTGAAACCACGGAGCTCTTGCAGCATATCGCGGAGGATGTCAGTCTGATCACGAAGAAGATCCAGAGTTGCTGCTCGCCAGCGCTGATCTTCCTGCCACCTGACATCATTTTTGGCGTCCCTCCTGTCTTCGCGTTGGTCCCTCCTGTCTTCGCGTTGGTCCCTCCTGTCTTCGCGTTCACTGGCAGCCTCCCTGTACTTTGCGACAAATTGCTTCCATTCTCCCTGCTGAGCTCTCTCTGTACGGGTTACTGCCATAATTTCGGTGAACATGTCCTCACGCGTCCTCCTTTTCCTCAGTCTTCTTATGATACCCCCCCCACGTAGATGAGAAGCGAGAGGGAGGCTGGAGAAATGTGCAGCTGTGTGTGGGGGGGTGGGGTTTGGAAAGAGTGATAAAAGAATCATAAGAGACACATTTCACACAACCATGCATACAGTCTCTCCCCTCACTGACCTGTGCCTGTTACCGAACCTTGAACATTTTACTTTACCAAAAGGTCACCTTATGATTCCTTTAATACTTATTGCTTGTGGCTGAGGACAGAGAGTTCTGCTCAGACGCAGGTCAGGGGAGCACACAGACCATGTCCGGAGAAAATGGTAAGTTAATAATGGCTAGTAATCCCTGTATTAGATTGTACTGGTAATCAAGCTACTCTCCTTCCCTGGTTTGCTCTCGCGTTCCCCAAACCACCCAGCAAACCGCAGGCAAGGAGCCCTGCTTGTTCGGGGAACGCGAGAGCAAAGCAGGGAAGAAGAGTAGCTTCCCGCGGTTTGCTCTCGCGTTCCCCGAACCACCCAGCAAACCGCAGGCAAGGAGCCCTGCTTGTTCGGGGAACGCGAGAGCAAAGCAGGGAAGAAGAGTAGCTTCCCGCGGTTTGCTCTCGCGTTCCCCAAACCACCCAGCAAACCGCAGGCAAGGAGCCCTGCTTGTTCGGGGAACGCGAGAGCAAAGCAGGGAAGAAGAGTAGCTTCCCGCGGTTTGCTCTCGCGGTCCCCGAACCACCCAGCAAACCGCAGGCAAGGAGCCCTGCTTGTTCGGGGAACGCGAGAGCAAAGCAGGGAAGAAGAGTAGCTTCCCGCGGTTTGCTCTCGCGTTCCCCGAACCACCCAGCAAACCGCAGGCAAGGAGCCCTGCTTGTTCGGGGAACGCGAGAGCAAAGCAGGGAAGAAGAGTAGCTTCCCGCGGTTTGCTCTCACGGTCCCCGAACAAGCAGGATGAATCCGCCCTGTAACAATGGAGACTTTTCTAAAAACCACCTCATGGGTCACTGTTTTAGGAAAGGTTTTTAATCTACTTGGTCAGTGACTCTAAGTACAGGTAGTGATTTGAAGCACCCAGTAAAAAAGGCTTACATTAAACTGAAGCTTTTAGTAAAAAAAATTACACTCACCAGAGGATGGTCCCTCAGCTTCATTTTCTGGAGTACTGCCTTGAGATGGCTGGCAGGGAACCTCAGTAAGGGTGAGGAAAAGATCCTGGCTGTTTGGGGGGATAAAATGCTCTGTGCTCTCTGCTGGAGCCTCCTCCTCTTGGTCCTCATCATACTGATCATCGCCATCACATAAATCTTCCGTAGTTGCAGGAATCACAACGCCCACCTCTGAATCAACAGACAAGGGGGGGTTCGTCGTTGCGCTGTTCCCCAATATTGCGTTAAGCTCGTCGTAGAACCGGCATGTTTTGGGGGCAGAGCCTGACCTGCCCTTTGCTGCTTTGGTCTTCTGATACGCCTGTCTGAGCTCTTTCACTTTCACTCGGCACTGTAAGGAGTCCCTGGTATGTCCTCTCTCCCGCATGGCATTAGAAATTTTTTCAAAGGTTTTCTCATTTCGTCTGCTCGAGCGCAGTTCTGAAAGCACTGACTCTTCTCCCCATACAGCTATCAGATCGAGTAACTCCTGTGTGCTCCATGCTGGAGCTCTTTTCCTATTTTCAGGAGACTGCATTCTTCTCTCTGCTGCTGAGAGCTCCACGCTGTGCAAGCAGGAAATGGAATTTCAAACTTCCCGGGGCTTTTCCTGTTTACCTGGCCAGCAGAAGAGTACCTTTACCTGTGTAGAGCGGCCACTAGAGCACTGTGGGATACGTCCCGGAGGCCATTAACTTCGATGGCCGTCCACACTATCATAAAATCGATTTTAAAAAATCGATTTTGGGGTTACTCCTCTCGTTTTGATGGAGTTCCAAAATCGATTTTAGGGACCCTTAAAATCGATTTTATGCACTCTGTAGTGTGGACGGTTACAGCTTTAAATCGATTTAGAGCTCTTAAAATCGATTTAAAGCTCTAGTCTGGACCTGGCCATAGTGCATTCTCAAATCCTGTTCTGTTGATAGTCATTGTAAGGAAACTTAATGGAGTCAGAGAGGTTTGGAGAAGTTAGAGATACTCCAACTTTTGCAGTCAATACAGCTATGCTAATTTATACCAGCCGAGGGTCTGGGCCATAATCCCCCCCTCCCCCCCCACACACACACTTTATGTAACCATCTTTAAATGATATATTTTTACATTTTCAGCTTTAAAAGTCAAACAAACATTTTGGCAAAGACAGATTGTTATTGCTACAGGCAGACATCCAAAAGGGCTGCCTTTTATACCTAGGAAAATGAATAATACATCATGCCAAGAAGTATCAACAATCTACCAGACTTGGGAACAAATACTGTGTGCTCAGCAGACGTGGCCAAATTCTGCTCCCTGCTATCCGGGTGTGAATCTGGAGTAATGGCAGTGATTTGCAAGCTGTTGCTCTAGCTTTACACAAGTGAAAATGAAAGCAGAATTTGACCCATTATAGCCTGGAAGGAGTGCTAATGTGTGCGCACGCTTACAGATAATTGGTAAAATGGCTAGCACTGGCCCATAAGCTTAAATGAGACTCACAGGCACCTGGGCTTTGAGCTAGTACCAGGATGAACTTAACCCAATGTGAGAAAATAGCAAAAACGAAACAAGTGCGGTCACTGTTCAGTTCCTCTCCTCACAATATCTTACTTCAGCTATAGATAGATACAATTAGCTAAGGTTACCTTCAGGGATGATTGAAATGGTTTGAATAAAACAAAGAACCATCTTGAACCTTCACTCCAAATGTGAACCAAACCTCTTCATTACGTTACTCTGTACCTGAGCCAGTCAAATAATTTATTGGAGATATTATTCATTGCAAATCTCAGCAACTTTTGTCACATAAATATTCCTCAATAAACGTATTTTGTTGTCTGACCTACTCTATATTTAACTTGTACATTTATGAAATGTACTTTTTCAAGATGATTCTTTATTATTTGTATTGCAGTAACATGCAGTAATGAATCAGGGCCCTCTTGCAGTAGGTGCTGTACAAATACATACATTTTTACAAGAGGATCCAGAAAGGAAATGGCAAAAGAAATGAATGAAGGTCAGACTGTGTTTCACAGCATAACTCAACACAGACAGCTGACAAACCAGAGGATGCAAGGCAAGGCCAATATAGAGGGGAGAAGATATCTCCATTAAGACCTCATTTTAGTTGCTTCCACCGCAAACACAGAGACTATGAAATACTCCTCCTGAGATGCAAGATCCAATCAGTGAGCTTCTCTGAATGCTTTTCTCTCTTTATGCCTAGTTTTTATTGTTAACAAGATGCTTGTAACAAGCCTATTTTTTCCTTTATTTTAAAAATTGTCGTAAGACAACTGATTGAAAAGAGAAAGAAAAGCAGTTACAATTAGGGTGGAAGCTAGCATGGGCTTCAAACAATAGGTAAGGAAATCGCCAGAGGGCAACACAAGAATTGCACCTCTAAGCAACTGCACATGCTCTGTGTCTATCACAGTCCAGGGTCCCTTGAAAGCATCCACTCTAGGCTCCAGGGTTCTGAGCTGTCATCTCTCTTGGGTAGAAACCTGCATTTCTCTCCCTCCTAACTGGGTTGTTTCCAGGCTGCATGGTTCCCTGTTCACACTGTGATATCCCAGCAAGCCAGACCATTAAACAGGCCAGCATCTGAGCTATGAACAGCTGTAATTGTCCACAGTCATAAGTTACTAAACAGCTCTTTATAAGGAAGCATGTTTATTCTTAAGGTGAAAACGTTACAGAGAAGACATGTTAAAAACAATAAAAGAACCTACACACATACTAATAAGCTTTCCAGAGGCCACCCATCCAGAGTCTTATGAGGTCTTAGTAGGTCAAGTTCTTTCAGCCCTTTCACAAGGATGAGGCCCCTCCCAGACAGAAGGTCCTATCCACTTGCTAGGTCAGAAAGAAGGCTCTACATCTATTTAAAGTCAGACTATTTATTCCAAAGTTCTTTCTTTTACTTTTGGTCTCTGGAAAACCCAGTTTGAACTAGTATATGCAAGCCAGGCAGTGGTACCTCTCTGAGTGGGTTAAACATTGGCTGATTTGCCTAAATCATCACCTGCTGGGTTTTTTCCCCCTGGAGGTGCATGGTAGCTTTCCCCCTGGCGGAGAATACAATCATACATCAACCATTCATTTAAAAACCTGGATCCCAAAAGGTACTACAAGGGTTTTCAATCATAGTCACACCTTCCCCATAAAGAAATTACACTTAGTCCAAGCCAGCAATAATGCAGACACTTTATACCATAAAGCCTTTTAAAGATATTGCAGGAAATTGACATATCTGTCACAGTGTTCATAAAAAGCCCCCCTCTCATTGTATATGCCACTTTGCAGTTGGACAAGGCATTATTTGGTTTGTATGCATATGTGAATGGGAGACCTAAGATGGGATTTAGAGGACACATTTGAAAATGTGAGCCAGTAAGTTTGATGCATTGATTTTCTTTAGTGCCATTCGTTGCTGCTAGGCAAGTACAGGCAAAAGGAGTTTCCTTTTGACCCCCTTACTTATTGTACAAATGGCAGCATAGGGTGCGATAAGGAAAATGAAAGGTTCAGTTTCTCTGCATCCAACCAAGACTTGCCAGTGAACTTCTGCAGCCAAGTGATCTATAACCTGATTTTCAAAGGTGCCAAAAATCCACAGCTTCCACTGAATTCAGTGGTAATTGTAGCACCTCTAAAATTCAGGCTTTATAGTATGTGTTGTGTGATGAAGGTGGCCCCATAAACGTAATCAGTACAAAAGGCTGGTGCATAATTTCATGCTATAAAGAAAAAAAAACCAACCAACTTCCAGATTCGATAGAAATTGTTTTACATCCACATAAAAGCAATTTGCTCTAAACACCTCGACTGTCATTAATTTACCTGTGACATGTTGCTACACTTAATTGCCTTTGACAATTAGTAACATTTCAACACCTCTTTTAATGACCCAATTAGGAGAAGACTTGTCTCATGTGCACTAGATAGGAAAAAATAGATGGGCAAAGTTCCAGTGCAAAACTCCTCTGCAGGTATTTTAATGGAGAGTTTAAAACAAAACAACAACTCCAAAACAAGCAATTCCAATTCTGTGTTTTGCTCAAATTATAAAATGTGTTGTGTTTGTTTCTCCTCTGGATGTGCCTCTCTCCATGAGACACAGTAACAACTAGCATTGTGAGCACTGCATTGTTAAATTAATTACAGGGGAAAGCGCTGAGCATTTGCTTCTCTCCATTTCTTGCACTTAACGTTTTATCGATTACTTTTGTATACTAAACAAACAAAGTGCATTCTTTGTAAAATAAATCCCATCTCCAAACTGGAGCAGCACGATGGGCATATAAATGGGGAAAGGACCATTATTTGCAAATGCACAAGCTGCTGCCTCTCTAATAGAAATGTTTGTGAGAATAAAAATTTTTCCAAATAACCTTGATCAAATCTGATTGCGGATGTTGGCTGCAGTCTGATTGCTCTGCAGCCCCAGAGATGAGCCGTTAACTTTATATACTATTCCCAAGCAGACATAAATGGCCTAATACTCCTCTTACCTTACACTGGAATAGCTCAGGAGTAACTCCAACTGAATGAATGGGCTTATTCTGATGTTAAAGCACTGTAACACAGACCACAGTCAGGTCCGATATACAGTAATAAACTAATAATAATAATAAAGACACTTATGTTATTGAGGCAAATTCTGTTCTAACTGGTGCAAACCAGGAGAGATGCAATGAATGTCACTGGATGTACACAAGCACAAAACCCAGACAGAGACCAGAATCAGGCCCAATATATACCACCACAACCAAGAATACTCAAGAAACCTTTAATTTAATGGGTCTAATTCTGTTCTCACACTTGTGAGAATTAGGAGTAACTCTAATTAACTGAGTTACCCAGGGGTAATCAGGTCCAGCCTTGGCCCACTGTATTTCAGCTGTGCACCTCCTGCAACTTTTTTTACTGCCTTCCCTGGTCCCCACAAGCAGTCAGGGAATAGACTGCTGACTGCATTGTGCTTAGGTTTTATTTCTTCAGTTCTGCATGGTGGGCCCTCTTCTGCTTACTCCTTAAGGGATCCATCTTATCTTTCCTATTTTTCCCTGAATTAGTTCTGCTCACCAACGTCATTGCACCTTGCCCAATACCGACAACCCACTACTGCACCATTGAAGTCAATGGAAGCGTAATCATTGGCTTCACTGGGTGTCACCTGTATTATGTGCTTACCTGGATATTGTAACCATCATGTTACATTGCACCATCACTCTTGAACTAGAGGTGACTTAGAGCCTGGGTGTTTGACCCTGAATGAGGCGGCCATCCACAACTGAATGGCCTATTAGCCTTATCCTGGAAGGACAAGCCAGCATACCAACAGAAATGTAAACTGTTAACAAATCTCTATGCCCAGCAGCCCATATAATATTGGAAAATTGAAAAACCCCAGGGGAAGGACAGGAAGAAGCAAGGTGCTAAAAACTGCTTTAAAAAGAGACGTGCACCATAGCAAAGATGACCATTCCAAGGAAGAGAAGACCGAGCAGAAGGAGTGGGGTAG
Source organism: Gopherus flavomarginatus (assembly GCF_025201925.1). Classification (NCBI taxonomy): domain Eukaryota; kingdom Metazoa; phylum Chordata; order Testudines; family Testudinidae; genus Gopherus; species Gopherus flavomarginatus. The sequence goes on along the minus strand of NC_066621.1, from coordinate 11,671,089 downwards.
GAGAGGGCCTGGAACCCCTGAAGGACACTGACCAAAACCCAGATGGCTGTCAGGCATGGTGAGGAAAGTGAGAGAGGGAACTGCCTGCAGCTGTTAGTTGTTTTTGTTTAGCTTTGTAATATTTGTGCTTTTTTATAAGTAAAGTGTGTATGGTTAAGAAATGCCTTTGCAAAGCCTGCATGTTCCTTTCTTTAAGTAGCTCATTGTCCCCAAAGAGTTAAATTATAAACCAGAGTGCCCATGCAGGTGGACTTCTGGGGAGGGCATACTTAAGCTGCTGGGGAGACTTGGGGGTTCAGCACTTCCCAAGAAAGGATATGAGACACGGAATCTGCACTATGGAAGCGTGCATGAGAGGTGGGACTAAGTGACTGAGTCTGGATGCTGGGCAGGCACAGTAGGCCTGGAAGCATGTGGGATCCAATGGTTGGGTGCAATACTGCAGTCTGCTGTCCACCTAACAAGAGAGACGTAAACTAGATGGGTAACATATACTAACACATGCCACATTGGCAAATTCCTGGGTGGGAGTAAAGCAGACACTGGAGCACTTATATTGCTCTGGCTTCATGATCCCCTTACCTGTGTTCTCCATTGCAGCCTCATTCAAATTATCCCATTAACTGTCTATTATAAAGGGGATAGATTATAGGCTCTCTACTCTCCTACTGGAGCTTTGCTACATATGTCTAGCAACTGGAAAGCCAAACTATGGATGGGTGAATTGTGCATTCAGTATAAGCCTGGAGGAACATGACCGAAGCAAGTGGAGTGACTCTGGATTTACACCCATGAAGCAAAGAGCAGAATCTATCCCAATGATAAATTCGTCAGCTACTCACTAAATCTTGCTTTTTAGGAGGAAGTGACCTCATGACAGCAGAGCTGACAAATGAAGTGAATCACTGAGGCTATGCTGGGCCATTATAATGAGTGACATCAATCACAAGTCCACCGCAGTGCCTAGCAGGTGGGGGACAGTCATGAATAGAGATTTCCAGTTAATGGGACATTCTACCTGCCACATTATTTATGACGAAAAGCAGACTATTCCCTTCAACATCATCATCCTGGTTAAAATAAAACAGACTTGACAAGGACATTTGCCATATAGGATTATAAATATATCCACTTTCACACCCTAGGCAGTACCCTTTTTCCTGCCTGATACCCAGCACGGGGAGGTGGCCGCTCTATTTTTTGATATTCTACAGTGGGCATAGCATGTTGAGCCTGATTAGAGAGAATAACAAACTGGCTGTAATTGGGAACGCTCACATCTCGAAATAATTATTATTAATTATTCTTTTTTGTTTGCTTTGTTAGGATGAGCTCTTCAGGAACCTGGGCCAGGGCAACTTTGAGCACCATTGCTTGAAGCTTGTCCTTCTGCTGATGGGTTTATATTCGATCACAAATGAATCAAGCTTGCGGAGATAGCTGACTAGAGGCTTCGGGAAATGTTTACAGAGCTGGACAGGTGGCTCTGTGTTTATTTTGATTTGGTCTGTTTGATCTAGCTTTAGCCTAAGGCAAGGCTTTAGGTGAAATTCACCACAGAAAAAAGGGGCCATGCTATTCACATCACTGCTGGATATTTCCTTGAAAAATGTACTGGTTTTTATGGCAGAAGTTCGTTTCACTCTCAATGCAGGGAGAATAACAATGTTACTGAAAACAAAGGGCCTGATTCTGCTCTCCTTTATACAAGTTATCCACTGGTGTAATGACATAGACTTCAGTGGAGTTACTCCTGATTTACACCCTCTAGTAAGCCAGAGGAAAAATAGACCCAAACTCACCAGCCATAAAATTCCTTGGAACTGGCTTCTCAAAAAGCAAATAAATAACCTACAGGGAACCTGAATGTTGGAGTAGGTTTATGAATAATACAATGTTTTATTAAGTTACTATTAAATTTCAATTGACTAGCAATTGGAATACATAGGAACAGGCATATTCCTGAAAGTAATTGGTTTTCCACATCTGCCTTCCTTTCTAATTGGACTAATTACTGCAGTGTAGGATCATGTTCACGGCTCTCCAGAAAGCAGGAAACCCTGATTTACAGAGAGAGGAGGAGCAATTAGAGGGAATTAATTCATAAGGCAACATCTAAATAAATCATATTATGAGAAGACAGCAGCATAATTATTGTGACTGGTGGCTCCCTTGTGGAGAAACTTCACTCTCAAGCCTAAACCAAGCAGCTCAATTCTCCCAGGAATCTACCACAGCTTCTCCAATTTCACAAAGCATGTACCTGTACTACCAATTTTATTTTTAAGGCTTAATTGAGGCACAGTGTCAAAAACAATATGGTCTAACACTCCTTCAACTGAGAAAAACAATCAGATCCTTGATACCTTGCTGTTTGTCCTTTTCCTGAATTAAATGTAATACAATATGGATAATATATGCTGGCTGCAACTTCAAACCAGAGGCTTTTGAATTTTGTATGGGTACAATTCCCCCCAATATGCCACCCAGTCTCTCTGTCTCTCTCAGAAAGCAGTCTGCACATTCTTCTAGGTGATAGTAAAAAAAGCATATTAACAAGGATAGCATGTTAAACTCCAGGATTTTAGATGATGATCCAGCCACTTGTGTTAATAATTCATCTCTCTCTGTATGCACTTACAGGCTGTGGTCCTACCATGTAGATGGAGATCAGACATATCTTTGCTATTCTGGCAAGCTGTGAAAGGTACTCCACCGAGAGTGAGCTCCCCTTCATCTGCTTGTTATTATTAGTCTTACCCCAAGTGTCATTCCCATCAAGTCATTAAGGTCTTTGATGTTCCTCTCTCAAGCACCTCCTGCTAAGAATAATGCCTCCTTGTACTCATGTGTGTCAGGTAGTATCTGAAAAATACACATTGCCTTGTTTCTGAACAAGGCAATTTTTCTCTTTCTGATGAGCAAGTGATATTTCTCTGGATATTTCACAGATTCATAGACTGAAAATCCAGAAGGGACCATTATGATCATCTAGTCTGACCTCCTGTATAACAGGCAAGAGAACTTCCCAAAATAATTTGTAGAGCACATGGTTTAGAAAAACATCCTATCTTGATTTAAAAATGGTAAGTGATGAAGAGTCCATCACAGCCCTTGGTAAGTTGTTCCAATAGTTAATTACTCTCACTGTTAAAAATGTATGTCATTTCCAGTCTGAATATATCTAGCTTCAACTTCCAGCCATTTGTTCATGTTATACCTTTCTCTGCTAGTTTGCACTCATTAATAAATATTTGTTCCCCAGTTAGGTACTTTTACACTGTGATCAAGTCACCCCTTAACCTTCTCTTTGTTCAGCTAAATAGATCAAACGTCTTGAGTCTTTCCCTGTAAGGCATGTTTTCTACTCCTTTCATCATTCTTGTGGCTCTTCTCTGAACCCATTCCAATTTTTCAACATACTTATTGAATTGTGGACACCAAAACAGGATACACTATTCCAGAAGCAACTGCACTAGTGTCAAATATAGAGGTCAAATAACATCTCTACTCCTACTCAAGATTCCCCTGTTTATACATCAGCCCTTTTGGTCACAGTGTGGAAGAGAGTTCTCAGATTTTTATTACTGATCATGTTCTCCCAAAACAGATTTTTTCTGAGAATCTCCTCCTGCAAAAGATTTTGTGCTGGGATGATTTTTTCCACCTAAAAACAACATCAAATCTCATGAAAGGGATTTCTATTTTCCATCCAGCTCTGAGAGGCCATACATTGTGGGTGAAATCATGTCCCCGCAGAAGTCAATGCCAAAACTTCCACTGATTTCAGGACTGCACTCAAAGCCCTTGGGTTTGCCACTAAAAGTCTGTATTCTAAATGGGCAGCTGGCATTTTATTGTTTTTCCTCCTTTTCCCTGGCCAGTTGTCTCCCCGGCCAGTTCAACAGTATGATCATTCTGATAAAAATACATTTCACTCTCCCCTCCAAAAGTTTCACCAGTTGTGGAGAGGAAGGTGACATTGGGTAAATGTATAAAAAGACAAAGACACTCCCTACCTGCAGAGGAGTTGGGCTTTTAGAGACTCCGGGGCTATAGCACTCACCCTATTTCTGTCTCTGCTGCTCTCCTTCCAGTCACTTAATTCAGAAGCCGTTCATATGGACCCAAGTAAAGTCACCTGTGAAGAGTGTGCATTCCAGTGCCATGCATACAGTTGGCATAAAAGGGGCATTTACTTATTTTCCATCCATAACAACAGCTGCTACCTGGCAAGTGGCAGTGTTTACCAGGATGCCAACCTTTGTCAGTGTGTTGGCTTCATCTGATAATCACTATATGAAGTAACAGTGGGCATACCCACGACAGACACATGTTCCCTTTAAATGTTAGCTAGTAATTTTGCATTATCTCGGGTCACATCACATATGTAAGCATAACAGGACTTAACATAATATGTTATAGTTTATGTCTGCAATGTGACACATCATAAATCCCTCACATCAGAAAGCCAAGCTTCACATTCAAACAATTATCCACTTTTAGCAGATGCTCAATCTGTAAGGAGTCAGGGTGATAAATTGTCAGTTCAGATGGATGGAAACGTATCCATCTTGATTTGCCATGCCTGTGCCATGGTAAATAAATACAACCATCAGTTACGGTGCTTGCTTGCTACATGGCATGCTTTACAATCAGAACTGGGAGGGAGAAGGCATTAACACAAATTGTGGAAAAACGCAAAAAAAATTGTAGCCGCATGAGTTAATTCGAAATTTGCATTTAGTGGTCTTAACTCTTGCCATTATAATTTCTTTATTATGCAAGAGATCTCTTCCTGGGCCTTTTCCCAAGGATCAACCTAGCCTCTGATGTCTGTAAACATTTAAGGAATTAAATATTCCACCCAAAAGACATATAATAATGACACTCACAGCTCTACAGGACATTTCAGACTTTCCAAATTTGCACTGGGAGAAATTCTGTCCTCACTGAAGTCAATGACAAAACTCCCCCTGAGGCTGATTCTCCACTGACTTGCAACTTGTATCATCATTCACGTCAGAGCAAAGACTGTGCATATTGAGAGTGAAATGCAACCACCTTGATCTGATTGTGTTTTGTACCTACTTGGAACTTGCTAGGCCAATGCCTCAGCTGGTGTAAATTTGGACTTTAATGGAACTATGGAAATTCACAACAGCTGAGGATCTGGCCTACTTAGCCCACGTGTAAACAAATACATCAAGTTCACGGTAGTGATGTCTCAGGCCCCCTGTGCTTGAGCCACTATGGCATTGCTCCAATTTTATGCCTGTGTATTTCCACTGCAATCACTAGAGTTACACTGGCAAAAAAATGGAACTAAGGCAGTGGGGAAACAAAACCTACTCTGTGTGTGTGTGTGTGTTTAAAAATCATTGTTATTGATTTTAGCCTCCAAAAAAGTATACAGAAAGAAGTGACTATACCCACACTGCTTTCAGCAGGATAGACTATAATAGAAATAATGGGAGTCACACATGTATTAAAGAAACAAAAGAAGACCTACAAAAATAAATATATTAGAATATCACAACAATGCAAGAGCTATTTCCAAGGTAAGTGAAATAGCTAATAATTCACAGCTATTATTCTTTCATCATTGTTCAGCTGAAGGTTGTGAAGATTTTTAAACTGCAATTATCAACAATAGATTTGCATTGAAATAAGATCCTCTGCTACATTTCTCACTCCTCTCCCCTCCTCCTTTCAAACGAAGAGTTGGGGAGACAAAGAAAATATCATTAGTAAACTAGAGACTATCATTTTCAAGCAATGTCCATGAAACCAGATATTGTATCGAAGCAAGGAAACAAAGGAAGAGCCACATACTACTTTGTCAATCTGAGGATGAAGCAGAAACTCTGCTGAGTGGTCATGATTAAAAACCTAACACATCAAAAATCACCCTCCCTCTGCCAGATCCTCATCTGGTGTAAATCAAGTTAGCCACATAAACTTTAATGGAGCCATGGGAATTTACCCATCAGTGACCCATTACTGCCACCAGCAAGCACTGACTTGGGTGTGAGAGTTCCCATCCACTCAGCAGTTAAAGAAGGTTTGCACCGTTAGGGTCCAAAATTCTGTCCCCAACCCTCAGGCTGAGGAGCTGGATTGGACTGGGAATGGGGAGCAGACAGGGAAGAAATTCTCCCTCTGACATAATTACTCCATAGCCATTACTTTAGACTTCTAGCTGCAACAGACTCTACAGTCTGATTCAGGGGCCATTAACAATAAGACCTAGCTGTTATGTAGCAGTTTTTCCTCTATAAATCTCAAAGAAGATAAGTATCATTGTTACAGATGGAAGAACTAACACAGGAACTGGCTTGCCCAAGTTCACATAGCAGCCACTGATTGAGTCAGGGCTAGAACCCAGGACTCCTGATTCCCAGTGCAATGCCTTGCCTGCTGGGCCAATTGCCTCTTGTTCATTAGCCACTTTGGAGTGATTTATATTTATCCAGACTCATTTGCTCCATCCTGACAGTCAATCTCAATTCTTTACACAGCTTAAGCTATTTAAAGTCAATTTCCCAATAAAGATATTACAGACAAAATATTACCTGCTTTGTTTTTTCCCCTGGACTCTTAATAGCTGTGGTTTATTGAAAAATTACAGGGCTATGTTCATATTGCAGTATAATTCAAAGGAAGGGAGCGCATCTTTCTGGAACATTATGCTTGAAAAACAAAGGAGAGCTTTGTCAAGTCACTGATGTTCCCTTTTCACTTAAAAGCTTTCCAATTTACTTACAAATTATAGTGTTTTTCAATGCAAATGAACCACTAGTGAACACTTTTGCCTTGCCCAAATTAGCAGGAACCATTGGATAAACTGACCAAAAAAGCCAAACACAGAATCTGGATGCAATGAATATTTAAAATAATGAGCCTGTTTAATTATTCTGACTGGTGAAGTATGAAGTTATTAAATGTGCCTGAACTGATGGTGCGGGTTGATCATGCGTTTTTACTTTCTGAATGCAGAGAGACTGTTTTCTGATACTTAGCCTTACGGTATCCTCTTTGTTAGAATTAACTAAGGGGATGAAATGTAGCTACACATGCTCACATACCTCTGGGAAATATCTCTTGCTGGAGAAACAAATCATATATGGCAGAAGGTAGAGGCAGTCGCTAGAAAACTGTGAATGAGAGAGCACAATCGACCAATTTCTGTGCAAATTACCTGGCTTGTTGCAGCTACTTATAAAACAAATTTAAAGTTCATTCAATTCTGCTCCATCCCGCCCCCAAATGGGTCATTGAATTTATGTTCAATTTACAATGGAAAATGTATACAGGAAAAGCCTAAGCTGGCAGTAATAATCATAGTAATTGTTAGGTATATGGGAAATGCCGATACCGGATCTGACCAAATGTTCCTTCTAGTCCAGTATCCTGTCTCCTTGGGTTTTTTTTTTTTTTTATAATCCTGACTATTGCGATTCTGGAGATTCATGGCCAATCCTTTTTTGAACCCTGCTCTGCTCTGAGCCACGATGATATGTTGTGAGAATGAGCTCCAGGCAAAGTGTGGCTTGTGTGAGAAAGTTGTTATATGGCACCTTTCATCCAATGATCCCAAAGTCTTTTACTAAGGAGAGTAGAATCATTTTAGAAATGGATAAACTGCAGTGCAGCGAAGAGAAGAGAGGAGAGGTGATTTGCCAAGGTCACACAGCAAGCCAGTAGCGAAGCCAGGAATAGAGCCTGGGACTCCTATCCTCTCGCCCAATGCTCTAGCCACTGGATCACACTGACTCTCCTCATTTTTGTACTATCTGTCCCAAGGTCTCCCTAGATAATTTGACATGGTAAAGCTATTTTAGAGCATCTTTATTCCTTTCCCATTGAACAGAATGATTTGGAGTGTTTGAACCCAGGGTTTTAGTTCAGCTTATTACAGAGACAGTCAATGAAATTTGGATCTGGGTTCAAACCTCTTCTGAGTTCAGTAGTGTTTAGGCCCAGGGGGAGGACAGAAAGCAAACAGGTTTCAGATTCCTACAGATCCCCCGGTTTTCCAAGATACCAGACACCAGCAGCTTCCACTGATCTCACAGGCCGTTGTGTTTGTGTTATATGCTTCTTTGTACCCTTCCACATATGGAAGCTAATTACTCTGAAATAATGTGAGAGCTTTTTCACAGCGCTGAGCCCAACCTTGGGACCTTTTTGTTTTCTTCATGGTACTTCTTTCTACTCCTCTTTTGACTTTGTCAGTGACAGTCCTCAGAGAAGAAGGCACAGCTATGGGACCGCCCTGTGACATCACAGGCCCCATCACTGTGTGTGATAAGTTCAAACCCCAGCAGCAGTTTATTCACACTTCCTGATTCCTAATAGCATCTGCTTCTTCCTTGAACACATCTTCGGCTTTAATTAATGATTCTGGAACTTCTGGAGATTGATGGGCAGGGAGCTGAATAAGCACTTCTGGTTTGTGTCCCCTAGTTTCAAACATTGTATTTTAAACCACTGTAATGTCTAATGATTTCAAAAAGTTTACCTTCTCCACCCCTTGGTGTGTGCTCAGAATGGAGAAATCGGGGTATGTGTGCCCTGAATATGGATTTCCACTCTCCATTTCTTTAGGAATTTCACATGTTTTGGCTCAGTCATTCTGCACCTGTTTGCCATCTTGTCTCTTGCATTCTGCCAACTGCTTCAATTCCCTCAAGGAAGAAGCTGGAAGCATTGAAACACAAAATGCTACGATAATTACATTGTCAACATCTTTCCTCAAACCAGCGTGAAGGAATGGTTAGGGATTAATCTGAATTAAACTGCCCCTGTATCTTCATGGCTTCTTGGAATCAGACACAATTACATACAAATATGAAATATGACAGGCGTTTTACTTCCACCCCCAAGAGTGGTGTCCTGAAATGGATGGGGAAAAAAGGTGCATAAGACAACTCAATAACTGCTTTAAAGGGCCAAAATAGCAGCATCTTGGGTTGCTGGGAAGATGTCTTCATTATTTTGGCAAAGTTTTTCAAAAGTGACTAGTGGTTTCTGGAGTGCAACTGGAGATGCTTTAAAGGAGCCTGGTCATCAAAAAATGGGTGCCCAACACTTTCTGAAAAATTAGACTCCCTTCAGGTGTCTCAAACATGGTGCCCCCAAATCACTAGCCACTTCTTAAAATGTTGCCGTAAATATACATGATTTGAATAGTTCTGTACACAAACAGAAGAGGGAAAATGTCTGCCCAGGGATTCAGGAATTCTGGGTTCTGCTTAGGGTGACCAGATAGCAAGTGTGAAAAATTGGGACATCTGGTCACCCTAGTTCTGCTCCTGCCTGCCACCTGATTCAGTAGCTGACCTTGGACAAATCACTTGTCCAAGTCTCTGTGCCACAATTCCCCTCTCTATTAATGCAGGGTGAATCCACATTATTCAATGGAGATACACTGGTTCAACATCAGGATAACTGAGACCAAAATCAGGGCCTATGGCTTTGGCTGCAGTGGGGAACTGCCCTGATTTCAGGCAGCAGTCACCAGCCATGGGTGTCACTACACCAGTGCAAAACCTCTAGCGTTCATGGACAAAGCCATCAGTCGCACTGGTCGAACCAACCCCTGCTTGAAACTGGAGCAACCTGCAGTGGTGCAAATAGCAGTCTTGCCTGTTTACAGTAGGCTCTGCATGGTGCATCTACACCAGCAGCTGGCAAAGCATCCTCACTGTAGGCAAAGCCTATGTCTATGGTTAATCCTTGAGTTCCTTCCATATAGATACTGGCATAAATGGTTATTATTGTTGTATTATTGGTGTTGTGGTTGTACCTAGGGATCTCAATCAGTGATCAGAGCCCCATGCTGCTAAACACCAGGTACACTTGACAAAAAGAGAGAGAACTTCAGGACAGGGACTACGTATAAGAGAGAAGAGGTGGAGACAGACAGACAGAAGTGGGAAGCACAAGGTCAGAGTGAGATGATGATGGTTGTCTCAGCAGACCATTGTGGAGATTTTTAGTAGTGAGAGAGCTATTTGTGCCAACTTTGTAATGCCAATCATATATATAGAGCACTGAAACTTGGAATCCTCTACCTGAAATTTACCATCAAAGCCAGCACCAGAGTTTCAGATTTACTGCTTGCTGAAAGACAAACCTATTAATCATCCTCCCTTTACTCGACTGTAAACTCCAATCATATTTAACTTAAGGCCTTGAAGGTTTCTCCTCTTGCTGCCATCAACAGACCCATAATATAAAGCTTTTCGGACGCATAGGGAAATCAAGGCAGTGTTTAGTATTCAAAAGAGAACAGATTCAAGTTCTAAGTTATCTTTCTCTCTTTATTCCTCAACTCATTATTTTTACCTCTGCGAGTGACACAAACCACTGTACCAGATGGAAATGGAGTGATGGGTTTCAGTGCCACTTTGAAAATCCCACAGGAAGGGTCATTTTGAACACTGATTGTTTCTGTTGAATTTTGGGACTCAGGGAAGAGCTAAAGTACAGAACATTCCAGCCATACCCCCTTCCTGCCTTGAGGAGACTATGAGCTGGCTCTGTAGTACACTTGTAACCGGTTTACATGGAGCACCTATGTGTCTAGATATGGTACTCATGTGGCCCCCATTACCATAGTACAGTTAATATATTTATCCTCACAACGCTGCTGGTCAAGTAGGTAAGTGCTATTCTCCCCATTTTGCTGATAGGAAACTGAACCACAGAGAGAGTGAATGCCTTGCCCAAGTAATACAGGAAGTCTGAGATAGAGCAAGAACTTGAACCCAGGTCTACAGAGACCCAGGCTAGCTCTCTAACTACTGAATCATGTTCCCTCAGGGCTGTTCCTGATCTTTTGAGGCTCCTTTATGCCACTAGAGCCACAAACAGGAGTTTTATCACAACATAGAACAAATCCCATACTCCCCTGCTGTAACCACTGAACAAACAGAAAAATAAGGAGATATTGAGATAGAAGCCAATGTCTCTAAACCAGCAGCTTTTCTGGGTATGATAGGATAGCCTAATTTTGGCAATTAATTGGTCTTTGACTATTAGCAGTAAATATGCCCAATGGCCTGTGATGGGATGTTAGCTGGGGTCGGATCTGAGTTACTACAGAGAATTATTTCCCAAGTGTCTGGCTGGTGAGTATTGCCCACATGCTCAGGGTTTAGCTGATCACCATATTTGGGGTCAGGAAGGAATTTTCCTCCAGGGCAGACTGACAGAGGCCCTGGAGGGGTTTCGCCTTCCCCTGCAGCATGGGGCACAGGTCACTTGCTGGTGGATTCTCTGCACCTTGAAGTCTTTAAACCACAATTTGAGGACTTCAGTAGCTCAGACATAGGTTAGGGGTTTGATACAGGAGTGGGTGGGTGAGATTCTGTGGCCTGCATTATGCAGAAGGTCAGACTAGATGATCATAATGGTCCCTTCTGACCTTAAAAAGTCTATGAGTCTTTAAAATTTTCAACAATGAATACATTGAAAATCTAATTTTAAGAATCACTTCTTCCAGTGGAGAGAAATCAACCTGGAAGCGACTCGGCTTCTTGGCTGGATTGATTTTCAAGAGATCAAGACAGGTAAAAGGAGACAAGGAGGAGTAAAATGAACAGAGACAAGACTTGGAAGGAAGCTTGCAGTAGTTGTATAGCCCTTTTCCCAAAGTTAGTCAAGTGATAATACAATGTCTTTAGTATGCAAAGGAGGCCTTTGTGAAGCTCACCATAACTTCAGTGTTTGTCAAGCTTTACAGAGATTTCAGAGGAAACAAATTGTAATAATTATAGGAAGGAGCAATGAGAAAGGAATGTGTCCTGGCAATAATATAATTTTCTGTTGAATTGTGTGTGTGTGTGTGTGTGTGTGCGCGCAAGAGAGACTTTTTTCATATATAAAAAAGGGTGGCTCCATGAATGCAACTCTGCACGCACGCACACACACCTCTCACTGTACCATAGCTATCTCTGTATATACACACACACCACATACTGTAGTAACACCACAAAATTTAAGTCACCTACTCAACTAACTCCTTGTTTTCTACTATCTGCCTCCCATGAAAATATTCTACTACTTCAAGCCCCATCATTCTCTGTCCCTGTTCTGCCCTGACTTCCCTCAACCATTTAGTTTGTAACAACATCTCAGCCCAGGCACCTTTTGTTATGAATGTTCTGCACCACTTGGATGTTTGGGTTTTTCTTTACAGGCTGCAAGTACATATTTGCATGATCTTATCAAAAGAACAGGCACGGTAGTCAATAGCAATTATTGCCAAGCCCAACTGTTCAAAAAATCACGAGTCAAGCTCCCCTGAAATCATGAAACTGGCTTTAAAATATTTTTGAGCCTTTAGAGGGCATATTTTCAAATAATTCTCCACAACTTAAGATGACCAGAAATTTGTTCTATTTTTAAATGAATATAGAGTCTGAACTTCTCACATAATCTTATGTCTCCAGAAGCTGGGGCTTAAGAAAAAACACCAAATATCGTTAAGAGCTGGCAACACAGCAAAGTCGGTAACACACTGGTTAAGTGTGCCACATCCCCCTCTAGTGATAGGTAACTGTTACAAAGCATTAGCAGGGACTGAACCCAGAAACTTCAGCACAGGCCTCTAATTTGCACTTGTTTGGTATTCAGTGTTTATGCAAAAGACTGCAACTTAACACATCAAGGAAGTAAACAGGGAGAAATATGTCCCAGAACAAAATTAACGAACAGGTAAGTGTTAATAAAGCAGACCGCACTATTTTTAATATGCAGCATCATACCCAGCGATACCTCAAACATCACATTGAGTGATTTTCTCCTTTCCGATACATGGAATAAGTCAGGAATAACGCCATGGAATTAGAGTCTTGTGAAAACAGTGTAAGCAAGAAAAGAATCAGGCCTGCACTGAGGATTTGTCTATACTGAAGATCTGTGCTGCTTTTAGCCTCAAATTTCTCCCCATCAGCGCAGTTTTAGCATTTCAAACCCCATTGCCATAAGCCATGGTTTTCACCAGTGAAATACATCTTGGTTTCAGGAAGTGATAAATTTCATCAGTGCAAATAATGTCTTTGCTTGTGTACACTTGCTGCTTTGACTGGTGAAGTTACCCTGTTGACTGGCTACCAATGGCTAAAATGGGTGCAAATCCACAGTGTAGACAAGTCCTCATTGTCCAATCAAACCAAATTACTTTATTTTGCCACTTGCACTCAATCACACCCATTTTCTGACCACCCTGCGTAGGTTAACTTTCACCTCCACCATATACCGTCTCACTGATTTTGCTTTTAATCTATCCAGTAAGACATAGAAACACAAGAAAGCATGATGTATCTTCTCAAACAAAGCATGTTCTCCTTGACACCGCTAATCGTTACATTACAAAATCTCTCTGGCTAAACGTGGCAAATTAAAAAATGTGTCATTTTATCCAGATAACTTTTAATTGATCTAATTTACATCATAGGTGGAGCTGATCAGCTGGCAAAGGTCTGCATGAAATCCAATGCCCTATTTGATTGTAATTTCCCTGGAGCACATTTGAGATAGTAACAAACAACTTGATTTCTTATTAACCCAGTTTCTTAATTGCTTTCTTGGGAAAACAGTCACATTATTTGCATTTTCTTTCCTAGAACTCCAGGGCATCAAGGCAAACATTTAAGGATCATTTTTAAAAGGGGTGGAAGAAGGAAAAGGGAATTTTACAGAATTTCTATCCAAATTTAAGTTTTGCGCTCACTCGCTCTCTCTCTCACACACACACAAATATATTTTAGGGTGACCAGATGTCCCCATTTTATAGGCACAGTCTCGATATTTGGGGCTTTTTTTTATATACCCTCCGCCTCCATCCTGATTTTTCACACTTGCTGTCTGCTCACCCTAATCTATTTCTAAGTGGATGCGATAAGATACTTGCATGCAGGAAAACTAGTCAACTCTTATCATCACTCAAAGGGTACATTTCAAGATCTCTATCATTTGAAGCATATTTCAAGACTATGGATAGGATATCTGTGGCAGGTAACTGGCAGTTTCAGCAATAGATTCTTCTCCATGTTGAAAGCTCACTTCAAAATATATATTTTTTCAAGCAAAATATATGTAATGTTGCAAGTTTCCCAGTTTTACTGCACTTATCTTGTGCAGCCTTAGTTCTAAATCAAGAAACTGCAGAATTGCAGGCACAGTTTACATTTACCAGATCTTGAATGATTTTAAAAGGGCCAGATTGGGTTACCCTTATTCCTGTTGAATACTGCATAACATCATCATACCACACGTGAGTGAAGGTATCACAGTTCTATCCCCTTCTGTTCTCTTCAGGTTCTTATACTGCTCTCATCACCATCAGTACAAATAAAGTTAACACCCGATGGAAAGAATTCTCTTACTGAAGCCCATGCAGAGTCTTCAGCTTAAACATGTTTCAGAGAAAGAACATGATTTTAATGACATCTATGCCTTCTATTTAAAAATAAAAAAGTCATGTATGAGAACTAGCTGACCTTGATAACAGTTTGACTTTTAATTGGCAAAATGTGACTTGTTTGATAATGGTTCAGATTAGGACGGAGCTGATGTTCAAACTTACTTTGTATTTCCTTCAAATAAATGCACAGTAGATGAGGAGATAATTTTAAATGGAAGAAAAGAAATCAAACTGTATAAAGAAATTTCCTTTGATAGATGTTACTCTTTTTAAAAAGTCAGAGAAAAATGTGAATAAATGAGATAATCCTGATAATGTTCTGCTCTATGGAAATGATCAATTAACTTTAATGATGTGTGTTCTTATTGAAGGTTAGTGCTGGATAGGAGGTATATTTTACTGAACATTCTTAAGCTACAGCAAAAATTCTCTATACCATTCTCTGTATAGTTGTGTGTGTTCAAGGGGTATTTAACATGGATTCTCAGAGTGACTGTTAAATAGAAAACAGTTAGATAAATAATAGTACTTGGCTCTTCAGGGATCCCCTGGAGCCTTGCAACAATTAATTAAGAGATACAATGACCAAGATTTTCAAAAGTGACTAGTGATTTTGAGCACTCAACCTGAGATGCCCTAAAGGAGCCTGGTTTTTCAGAGAGTGCTCTTTTCAGATGGCTTAATATAGGCACCCAAAAACGGAGGTCTTCAAAATCACTAGGCCAAAACCATGCCCAACACATTTGTGGGGAAGGTATCAATATACCCATCTTACAAATAGGAAAACTGAGGCACTGAGAAATGAAGTACAAAGGTCCAGTCACTGGCAAGAGGACACAGGACTCCATTTCAGATCTGTCTCTGACTGTCCAGACCCTTTCTGTAATGGTTAGACTGGACTCACTAGCTACATGATCTTTCCTACCTGCAAATTAAATGTTAGATACTTTAGCCACAATAGAGGCAATAGGGTAGGAAGGATGTCTAGAAAGTAGGACACTGTGTTGGCACTCAAGTGTTCTGGGGTCAATTCCTGACTCTGCCACAGACTTTCTACACAACCTTTGGCAAGTCCATTAATCTACTCTGTGCCTCACCTCTCCATGTGTAAAAGGGAGTAATATTTTACCTTACCTTTCCTTTAATGGATTGTAATGCACTAAAATACTATGGAAATAGTGGCTAGATAGGTGGTGTTTCGTGTTTTTTTAGGGTTCAACCCCTTTAAGACAGCGTGTCATATACAGTAGTGCACTAGTTAAAGTTACATTGTTTCATTCTCCTGAACTGACTTTACAACCATTTACTCCAATAGTTGCTTGAAGCTATTTGAACATCTACCTTTCCCCTCCTCTTCCCAGCCTTTTGATCTATGCAACCTAGGAACTATATTTGACCAAGAAAGTTTCATTCTAAATACACATAAGAATTATGGTTAGCGATACTTAAAGCATATTGGCACAAAGGTGCATCACAATATTTCACATCCTTGAAGCAGGCTTTCCATTAGAAGACCAATAATTTTGGTTGTTGCTGCTTTTTTTGGGGGGTGGGGGTGGGAATTGCTTTCATCCAGAGAAGGAGTCTTCATTCCCCTTGTTGCTAAAATGTTCAACCAAGAACAGAATATCCTCCCTATTGTAGTTTAAATCTTTATGGTAAGATGTCTGGAACAGATGTCACCCACCCCCATGACTGAGCATGTAACTCTAAAGGTCAGTAAAGGAGCATTGTGCTCGCAGAACTGCTGTCTGACAGTTCCTTGAGCATAGAATATTACAGAGAACTCAAAGGCAAATACATTCTTATTCTGATCATGTGTCTCATTATTTTAATGCATTGATCTAATCTCCATGATTCAGGATTAGACTAAGGTTCCTGCATTTCATCAGCAATTCGAGATGAGCATATTATTTAGGTTCAGAAAATTATCCACCGAGCACAATCAAGAGTTCTTTTTCCTAAAAGTTCTTTGCCACGCTAACATTTTCATTAAGAGGAGCAGGGCAGTAGATGTTCTATTCACTTCTGTGGGATCTGGCCCCCTCCATCTGATCACTATACGAGAGTGGAAGCTGCACAGCGTGGGTGTGGAATATTGTGTATATAAAGAAATGACATAAAGCCAAGTTGATCTCAGTTTTGCATTAACGTGTGCGCTTTCCCTGAAGATGAGCATTAAGAATAATGCATGAATAAGATCCACTGCTAAGGCTTTGTCTACAGTGGAAAAGTTGCATTGGTTTAAGTAAATCAATTTTAAATCAAAGTGTTTAAACCAATCCAGGCCCCTAATATAGACACAGATTAATTGTTGTTTAAATTGATTTTAGTTTTCATTGGTAAATTACGAACTCAATATTAGAGTGTTGCACTGATAAAGCTAGACCGCTTTAAAATCTATTTGGTTCAACTGGAGGAACTTTTCCCCTGTGGACAAAACCGAAGGCATGTGACTAAGCAACTCATTAGCAGCAGGAGGATCATATAAGATCAAGAGGAAAATCTTGGCCCCATTATCAAAGTCAATGGGAAATTCCTCAAACATTCCCTTTGTCCATCCACACACTACCTCTTCTTTACCCTGAGAGAGGAAGGCAGTGAGTATGCAGGGACATGAAGACTACTTCTAGTCAGCGCAAAAGTGTATGCCTACCATTTAACCTTACATGCACCCAGGCATGAGCTCACAGACTAGTGCTGGCATGCTACAGACTAACGTAACTTTCTGTGCACTGTGCCAGGATTTGCAGGTTCAAGGCCACAAATTATCAGTAAAGTCACCAGGGCATGTGAGGGTAACAGAGATGGGATAAAGGGAGAGAACATTGCTGGCATTCTTGCTCCCACGGATCTTGATCTTACATCTTCTCTAAACATACTTTGTTGCTGGTTAATGGACACATCCTATGGCAAAAAACAATCTGACATTCAGTGGGAAGCCACAAATTTGGCTAAAAACTGCACCCTTGGTAAGACAAAGTTGCACACCCCAGCTCCGAGTGCTCTGGTACTCATGCAGCAAATCACTTCAACACATATTAAACTTGAAACACATGAAAAGCCCTACTTAAGTCAAGGAGCCAAAGTGCTCAGCACCTACCAGGATTGAACCATGCATGCGTGAGTGAGCACAGAACCACTTAACATTATTATTATTATGTACTAATTCATTTATACAGTGCCATAGACAAACATGATACTCATAACAGTGCACTGGACTGTAGGATCCCTGCTCCTGCTCCCAAAGAACTCAATGGTAAAAGTTCAGGACAGGGCCCTGTGCCTATCTTTCAGGGCATGCGAAAATAGTTCATTTCCTGATTTTCTTTTTCTAAATCGTCTGTTTAGTTTTTCATAGCAAAAGGTCCAATGGGGCAGCCCTAACTCAGGTAAAAAGCCCCACTAAAATGCGTGCCCACTCTAGTCAGTGTGATTACTCAGATGACCCAGAAGGAAGACCAGAACTTACTCAAATCACTGAAATATAATTAAGCATCTCAAAATCAAAGAGCTAATAAATGGGACACTAGAATTACCAGTGATGCTGGGAATAATTTAGCTGAAATAATAGAGTTCTTCATTAAATAACAACAATAATAATGACAAATGCACAACATGTCCTGCCCTTTGAAATCCATCAAGTGCTTAATCATTTGCAAGAGGTCCCTTCCCTACACACTCTAAACATGCTGGGCCACATTCTGCTCAGTTTACACTAGTGTAAATCTGGAGTAAGTCCACTGACTCTAATGGAGTCATTCCACATTTACTTGATGTAACTGGCAGCAGAATCTGTACTATGCATAATATTCTTATTAGTAAGTTTTTAAGCAGGAGGGGACTGTTGATAAATTGTATAGTTAATTGCTTGACCCCACTTTGGTTCACTATGAAATATATTTAAGACACCAAATAACCAATGCTAGTTAGGTCTGTTAATATTGTTCAGGAAAAAGGCTTTATATAATGCTAGTTTTTGAAGAGCAGTTCTCTGAAGCAATGTTACATTTACTTTACTCAGAAGATGTGCTTTTTAAGTTACACACTTTAACTGGAATTATTAACATGATTTTACAGGTTACACATTTTTACATGTTACTGAAATTTAACCTTTTAGTTTTAGTTTTTGAACTTGTTGTTTTGGGGATGGTTTTCTGTTGTTGTTTTGGATACTCGCATTTCAGATTCTGGTACATGAAGGTACTTTTCTAGTTTATGCTAAGACACTGAACAAATGTATTTTGATTTATTTGCTTATGCCAAATGCTTACTTTAGCATATTCAAAGAGTTACGGGATACTTAGAATGAGTGAACAGGATTATAGTATAGACCAGTTTAGGCTATATCACTGTTACAATATTTGTGCTTAATGTGTATATGCACGTATATATACAAACTTGTCTTCCTGTTGATAATTAGGCCATGCTCCCTACACTAAATACAGGGAATTCCTAGCATGTGCTAGGAGATACACAGCTGGGATCAGCAGGGGTGTTCGAGCTGAAGCCCCATTAAGTTTAAATTGGGAATGGGAGGCACTGCTGACAGGGCCTTGTCTTGCTGGAATTCACTCCCCTCAATCCCAGTCTGAAACAGCCCAATTCTGATGACCTTCAAGGCACACTACAAAGTTGCAGAGAGATTTGAGCTTTCTGGTTCCTTACTGGCAATGGTGGTATCTTAAAGTGTGTTGCTGCACTTCGTATACATATGTTAAGCTATGGCAAGGGCACCTAGTGCATTTTTCTTAGCATTTCTATTAGTCTTTAAATACATAATTAAATAAATACTGAGGCAATGTCACCTACAGCAACAGAAATGTTTTTAAGGATTAAGGATCCCTTTATACTTAGAGATTTGGGGTAATTTGGAGATTTATTTTTATACATAAAACTGATAAAAATCTTTGAAAATATAAACATTCATCATCCTTAAAATGTTACAGTTTTGCAATTCCTTTGTTCTAAAAGACAAAAGTAAACGATGTAGCACTGACCTCCAGTGGAGACATGAGGGGAATACATCCATCCTGCTCTTTAAGGTAATGGAGAGCTTTTCGTACCCAGTAACATGAAGCAATGACATTTCAGCATATGTGAGCACTGCAAATGAAGTCACACCTGTGATTAGCTTAGATGCTGTTATAATATATTAAAACTAATGATGTGAATGATCTCAGGCCATTACCTTCTACAGCAATGACAGCAAGAACACAAACAAAATCCAGGAGGCTGTTTGCACAAGACATTTCTGTGATGGATGGGAGCACTGAGGCTGCTGCTGCTCTAAGGTAGACAAGGTCTTTGATACAATGACATCTCTTGTCTTGCCTTTGTGCCCAAGTTAAGAAAATTCAGCAACATAATGCATTTGTAGGCATGAGTGGACACCTGGCAGCTCAGAAACGTCTAGTCCAGCTAGGGAGAGTTCCAGGCTATGGATACCTGACCCATTTACTGGAAACAAACTCAGAGGAAGAGATCCTGAAGTCCTCATAAAGTTTTCATTTAGTTTTTACTCAGACAAATTCCCAGTGTAGTCTCTAGAATTTTGACTGGGTATAGGGTGAATGAAACTTGAATAATTGTCTAAGAATTCTTTTTTCAGTCAGCTGGGTTTTTTTTTTTTTTTGTTTTGTTTTTTTTAAATTTCCCATTACTTGTTGTAACTGATGATGAATTAATAGGGCAACAGAGCTAAGACATCGTATGCATAGTATTTGCTATCTCAGGTGACCTCAAAGTGCTAGGGATTACTCCAGGCACCACTGAAATACAGATTATTCTGGGTAGGGCCAGCCCTAGATCAAATGGTTCCTCAGGTGAGGAGCGTCTTCATTACCACCACCCCACTCCCCATCCATTTGTTAAACTTTTCAATACCTTATTTTTTATTGCATTTGTAGCCCATTTCATGACTTTGATACAAAATTTGCATGCATGATTGATCCCTGTCATATAAAGCTGACTGGCAATGCCCTGCCCCTTATATTCAACCAAGGGCATGGCTGACAACATTCTAGGAGATCTGAGGAGAATGTAGTTCTCAGAAAGTCAGGAAGGTTCCATGAGATTCTACAGAGGTCCAGAACATTCTAGGAGGTTAGTGAAAAATGAATCCACATATGGAATACCTGAAACAAAGGTAAACCTATTTTACTTCAGACATTCAATTTTCTGTTTTGTCACTAACAACAAAAACAGTACCCCCACCCTGGCACCCGAGGCAGTCACCTGAGTTGCCTACCCATAAATCCAGCCTTGATTCTGGGCAAAATGTTGTACCTGTTTGACAGCAGGGGAGTGAGACGTTTCCATAGGGTCTAACATTCTTATTTCTCAGACTCTGAGATGGTTTCAAAAAAAATAGGCCATCCCCTTGATCTTTCAGCTATATTTGATTACCTGTAGCAAAGTTACATTTACATGTGTGGTCTATGCACTGAAGGCTTCTCAGTCAGCATTTGCAATTCAAAGTCTCTGCTGTACCTTGCACAAGGCAGCTGAATTCCTGATAAAATAAAAACATGGCATGGTGGGTCTCTGCCTTCTGTCAACACAAATCAAGGTCTTTTACACTAGCCTTGTTATTTGGTTGTCATCTTATTAATGACTTCTGGAGACAGGCGTTGACTTTGAGGCATTGTTGGCCTAAGATTAATCTTCTCACTTTCTTTTCTTTATGGAAGGTAGATAATTTTAAAATCAGGAGTGCCTCCACTATCACCATCTGCTGCTGATGAATATGAGGAGAACTTTGTTGACACATTAATAACATTGGTGCTAGAAAGGATGTTAGATAGCAGGAAAGATCTATCAGTCATTAACACAAAAGCTTCAGCTAAATGCACAGGAATGACCTTCAAATTAAAAAGACAAACAGTAGCAGAAGGAAAGAAGTTTGGTCACGTAATGCACACTCTGGCCCTGATTGAGGAAAAATTCCCCTTTGGGAAGTCAGTGAGTCTTCAGCACGTGCTTAAAAGTAAGCACGTGTTTAAATGCTTTCCTGAACCAGAGCCTCTCCTATGATTCAACATTTAGGCCCCACTTCTGCAATGATATCCAGGCAAAGGGAACCTTGCACCACCTCAAATCCCCACTGAAGTCAATGTCTGGGGGTTGTGGGAAAAGCCTGTGCAGAAGTTTCTGAAAACTGGGGTCTTAGAGAGATGTATTTGCCTCTGAGAGTGTGCACCATTCTCCCATTAATTCTAACGGGAGCATGTACCAAGGGCAAAAGAGACCTTTCTATAGCATCCAGCAGGTAATGACAAGTTATTTCTTACATCAAAGTTAGGCAACTCTACGCACTTTCCTCAGCTCTCATTTTGCTTGCTTGTGCTGCTGGTGCCTAGGTATATATTTTGTTAAGTGTCTGAAATGTTATGGTCAACAGCTCTGGATGAGTATAATTGGGGAAAGAACTTGAAATACAGTTAGATAGATGGATAGATAGTTACCTATTATGGTGATGGAAGCCTTAGAAGTGAGATGATAGTAATATAAAAACAATGTAGGGGTAGATGAACTATTTTGGATTAAATAAATGGCTTTCAGTAACCACTGAATGGTCTTCAGAATGAAGTTATAACCTTGTATGATTTTAGGCAAATGTAGATTTATTTTTTGACTGTCTCATATTTGTAAAACGCAGCCACTCCAATAGCTCTAAGTGCCATTGCCGCCACTCCATCATTATTTTTCCATCTTTTTCTCTGTACTTCCGGAGTCGTCCCAGGACTAGAAGCTGAGGGTCCAATATATCAGAGGAGATCCTGTTCCTGTGAGATTTGTGCATCCCACAAGTTCAGATAGCACCTGATCCAATCGCCACTGAAGTCTTTTATCCAGTGACCATTGCAGACTCTGGTTTGGTTAGGCATTGGGACTTAGTTCAGAGAAGGGGGATCCTCTGAATTAGATGAACTTACCCATCACCTCTATGAATGAGCACTTCCACAGTTAGGAATGCCAGTGCTGCTTCTCCTGTGTATTTAAAGAAGCTATGCTGTTGCTTATACCATCAGGATCTGCTGATATTACTCGTGCAAACAGTTCCTTTACTCAATGGGATCCATTTAAAATGCAGAATTAACACAAGGTGACATACAACATCTCCTCCAGCATCTTGTTCTTGTGATATCTTAAAATACCATGTGTTGATGTTGTTCCTGCAAACTCAGATGGAATCATGATGTTCCCATACATGATGTTGCTTACAGTGTGTCCCCTTCTGATAAGATCTGCCCATGAGAGAATACTATATCTCAAAAAAAACCACCTTTATCCTGCATTGTAGGATTTCTCTTTATAGGAAGAGAAATCTCATTCCATTTCTTTCTTGGAAAAGTTAGGAATATAATTGTTCATTTTGCCTGTTTCTTATTACAATGAGAGGGAGAGCATACTAACATGTCCATAAGAAACCAGTTAATGTCCTAGTGCATCACCCCTCATTGAAATGATGCTGCACAGAAAGGCAATTCTTCATCATGTAAAAAACACTAATAATACTGCAGTGTCTCTACATGCTACAGCTGGCGCTCTATTAATGGAGGAGATACTATATTGGCTTGAATCAATATTTCTCTGACTTAGTAAAGATCGCCATCCATCAGCTCCCCTTTCACTTGATAAAATCCTTCTGTGTCACTTTTACTTAGACTGATGAGATCACAATGCCCCTTTCCAGTGTGACTGATGGTGCCTGGATGAATAATTGACCAATAAATTACCACTTCTGGATCAAAGAGATGAGATCCCCAGCTGCCAAGAAGGCTCACCAAACACCACAATAAAAAAAAACAAGATAATTAATTAGGGCTCAGTTTTGCCACCCTTACACACACTGAGCAGTACCTCACTTGATGAGTAGCACAAACTCCCTGGAAGAAATCTACACAGCCACTAATTCAGCCTCATTCAAATCCCTCCTTAAGACTTCCTTCTGCCAGAGTGTCTACAGAATGCTGCCAATTGACAGAAGCTAGGCAGGTGATGAGTTACATTGTTCAGATAACTAATCTGTGTAAAAATATGCTCGTATTTCTACCACCTCTCTCCACCTGCACCTATTTATTTCATGCACCCATTGCATCTGATTACTATCTTAAACCCCAAATTATTTGGGTGTAGGGGCAGAACTCACCCCTACACCCGCCCAGACCCTGCTCTGTGTGGAAGCAAGGGACTGCCCATGAAGAGCTTATTGCAGGATCAGAGTCCATAATTATAAACTTTTCAGTGCAGGGACTGTCTCTGTATTGAGACAGTGTGACCCAGGCACTGTACTGGGAGACAGGAGACCTGGAAACTATTTCTGGCTCTGGCACAGGCCTGCTGAGTGATCTTGGGCAAGTCATTTTACTTCTTAGAGACTGTTTCTCTATTTGCAAAATAAGGATAACAACATTTATCTCCTTTTAAAAGTGCTTTGAGATCTGTGAATGAAAAGAACTAGGTATTATTATTATTTGATTTCTGTACAGCACCTAATACTATGGGGTTCTGATCAGGGCCTCTAGGTGCTACCGTAATACAAATCAGAATTAATTAACAATAATTATGCATCCTACTACTTATGGATATTACAAAGTTTCTGTGGATTCCTTCTCTTTAAAACATGGAAAGCAGCATCAGAAGCCCTGGCAGAGGAAAGCCATACAACCACAGTGGATGGAGGTTACATGCTGATGGGCAGTGTAGACAATGTGCCCCTCTTGCCTCATTTGCTGCTCATTGACATTGAAAAAGCTGGAAGCAAACAGAGTGCATGGAATGACAAATGATACAGCACTGCTTAAAGGTGCTATTTGTTTTTAGCTTGGCAATTTGGCAGGGCTTGTTCTAAATGAGTTTGCTACGGTCATTGAAATGTATTAGGGGTCAATATGAAAAGAAGGTGGTGGGTCTCCATTACCAGGCCCCTGCTTTGAGTGCACCCCTGCTTCAACACCTTCTTTTCACCCAACCCCCACTTCCTTCTCCCCCAATGGTTACTTCTCTCATTCCTCCCCCTACTTCTCTGTGATTCATTTTAGGTGATGGGATATAACTGGGAGTCACAGGATAAAAGTAAGAAACTGAAGTTTAGGCTGGAACAATCAAGGAAGACAGAGTCAATAAGAAATAAGAGACTCTGCAGTAGTCTCCCAAAGGATGTGCTGGGAGCTTTGTACCATGAGCCATTTAAAAGTGGACTGGACAAAACACTGCAGAATATAATGTTGGGAGCTCTCCAGAACTGGCTAGGGGATAGATTAGATTTGACCTAATGTGTCTTCTTTTTCTCCGACATCTATGATACTCCATGCACAGGAAGATAGGACATACCACACTGGATTAGACCCATTGTCTCTGACAATCTCCAGCATCAGATAATTCAGAAGAAGGAAAAAGAAAACTCCTTCCTAGCAGTCAGAGACTGACTTACGGCCTGAAGAAACAGTTTGATAATCTCTTCCAAAAATTGTTAGCATTAACTATTATAACTCTGGTTATTCTCGTTAGCCATATAAATGTCCAATGCCTTTTAAATTTTGCTACGTTTTGACCTGAGCACAAGGGATAAGCACAATTGCAGTACGTTGTATTAAAATTAGAAGTTGTTAACAAAACTGACTCAAATTGTTCTCAGCAGGCTTCAGGGTCAACAGGCATCACAGTTGAGATGAACGAAGGCAGTATGTTCTGAGGGCTGTTACTTCAGGTTCACCATGTGCAGTAGAATCAGCCATTGTAGTGGCTCAGAAGGTTACTTTTCCAATGGTTTTAAAATTTAGATCTGATCCTTCAATCTCTACCATACAAGTACTCCTATTAGTCACAAAGAGATCACTTGCAAAAATAAAGACCACTTGGGTGAGTAAGGCTATTTATATGAGTAATTATTGGGGCTACAACTATGTTTTCTCAAAGTGTATATTGTGCAAAAATTTATCAGGCCCCCAAAGAAATGTTGAAATGGTGCTCCAGTCTGATCCACATCACTTTGAGCTCTGTAGTAGAAGAAAAAGCAGTAGCTTTTAAGAGTTTTTCCTTCTAACCAAATGTGCAGCCTTATATTTAAAAGTTTATTATAAAATAGAAACAAAATTTATTTTTAGCCGCCATCTAGCGGTATTTTTATGCAGTGCACACAGTATAATATTGTAGAGTAGACTGTGTGGATGCAGTTATGTATGGCACAGCACTTCTTAATTCAAACATCAATAGAGAGGCTAATTGGAGGGAAAAAAATATATATGAAAAGTCATAACTCGCATCTGTTAGGTTCTAGCAACTATTTCAAATAGCTCGGAATAAAATCATTGTACCATCAGAAGTCTATGCCAAAGGAATGGAGGGCTCCCCTCCAGTTTCTACCCTGAGGTAAACCATGAATGTTTGAACCATGGAACAAATGTTTGTGGAATGCACAGACCAGCATGAACAAATGTCTTGCCACTTGACTGAAGGCTAATCTGTTAACCTGAGTTAAAAAACTCTAGTACAGACAAACATTCTGTTACTCAAGGGCCAGATCCCACAACCTTTTCTCATGGGAAGGAGCGCTGTAAGAATTAAGTTCTAACATCTCTGTATCTACTCCTTCTAATTCAGATAGTAGATCTATGTTTATTCTTGTCTGCACTGGTTTCAAGCCTAACACTGATAGTTTGCTAAAATGTGCATGTGTGTGAAATGAGCCGCCTTTGCAAAGGAAAAAGAATAATGAACATATGGTGAAAAATGTTCAGAGACGTAGGAAATTATTATATGGCTAAAACAGCAAAACTTTGGACATTGAAGGGAGGGCGTATTAGCTGTTGTGGAAACAGAACTCCACAATTTCTAAACATCATGCTATGTTTAATTGACTGAGAGGTAGAACTATTTAATGGACTGTGTTTAGTGTACACTGTCTGGGTCATGTGTTCTGTGAATAATACATACAGAATGTAATGGAATATTTTAAAGCATGTAATGCTACTTAGAGATTTTTAGATTTCCTTCTTTTTACAGGAGTAATGAGCATAAATCAGACTAATGAAGCAAAATTTCGACAATAAGTAATAACACTGAACAGTTACAATTCAGAAGTCTCAAACAGGTGGATCCAAAACCCACTGAAGTCAGTTGGAGTCTTTCCTTTGACTTCAGTGTGTTTTGAATCATGCCCAAGTGCTTACAAAGATGATTAGGGACAATTACTCCCCCCACTTTTGCAGATGGGGAAACTGAGGCCCTCGGAAGTCCCTCAACCATAACAAGGAGGGCTGGGAATGCAATCCAAGACTCCTGCTAGTCAACTGGCTGTGCTATTCATTTCACCATGTTGCCACCCAGTATTGGCTTTTCCAGTGTTCTCACCAGTTGCTGAACATGGATCCGATTTCTGCATTAGTAGCTTGCCACCCACCAGTAGGCTTCTCTGCATCTGTGTATGGAGGTGGGAAAGTGTTCCAAGATCATTTTGTCTTTGCTTGGCCTGCCCTCCCTTGGGAAACCACATTTACAACTGTCCAAGATCTATCGCTGCTCTGGAGGAACAAGACATGCATCAGATTATAAATGTTCCCTAAAACCACAGTGGCTTCCAATAGACTCTCAAAAGCAAAGCCAAAGCTGTTTGTTTTAAAATTCATGTGCAAGCTGTGAGCATGTCCCCTTTCTGAGCTCAAATAATTAAAGATTTTTAATGTGCTTTGTGGCATTCTGAAGGTCCAGCTATGACACATCCCTCTCATTTTTACTGTCTACTCATTCCATAGTGAATTCAGCCAAGACTTTTTGTAACCGTGTAAGATTTGTCTCTCTCAGCAGCAAGGTTTG
Organism: Gopherus flavomarginatus; assembly: GCF_025201925.1. NCBI lineage: Eukaryota > Metazoa > Chordata > Testudines > Testudinidae > Gopherus > Gopherus flavomarginatus. The sequence goes on along the minus strand of NC_066621.1, from coordinate 11,643,833 downwards.
CTCTGCTGCTTCTGTGGCTCCATTTGCTTTTATACACAGAAAAGGGACTAATCTACAAGGTTCTAATCTGAATCCACATTTTCCCAACATGATCCAGTGTTTTGGTTCAGACTGTTCTTTAACCGGGTCACAGAGCTTTGATCCAGATATGGATTAGGTTTGGACTCAAGGCTTAATCCAGGCTAGGGCATGGAATTGAGTGACATCCGAATCTTGAAAGCTGCCTCAGCTTTATCATTGCTATTTACTACTTGTTTGCAGTAGGGCCATAACACGCTAAGCACTGTCCAGACATACAGGAAGGTATGGTCACTAGTCTGAGGACCTCACCATTTAAGAACTCAAACAAGTAGACAGAGGTCAGGGAAAGTGAACAGTAAAAACTGTTTTTTTATACAAACCAACTAGAATCGCTCTAGGCAGCAAAGCAGGGATGAAAAAGTGGACAGGGCAGAAACCTTGTGGGTGTATTGAGAGAAGTCTAATTAGTCAGAAAGCCACACGGAAGAAGGCACAGAAGCAATTCTGTGAGAAACCAACAAACAGGAGAAAATGGGAATGTTGGTTGACTAGAGGTGGGGACAACATGGGAGATTTGGACCAGAAGTCCAGAATCTCCTTGAAAAGTGGAAGATGGATCATAGTTATATTACTGCCATCTTGAACCACACAGTAACCAAATCTGGCAAAAAAAGGTCCCTTTAAGCTTTGCATCTGAATTGCACCCAAAATCATCTCCATGGGTTTGGAGCTGGGAAAATCCTCTTACCAAAACTGAATGTGAGCAGGAGGTTCTACTTTCCTGGTGCTTGTCAAAATTTTCTATCAAAAATACTTTTCAGTGACAAATGGCTTTTCAGTCAAAATGGAAATTTCCACAGGGCCTATCTATTTTCATCTTTTTTTTCAGGTTTTCATTAAAAAAATGAAAAACAAAAACAAAAACTTTTTTTGATAATACCTGGCAAATGTAAAAGATAAATTTGACCAAAACAAGCAAACAAAGCAAAACTTGTTTTCATAAATATTTTTTTTTAACTGGGGAAAAACCTGCAAATATTTCCCAACTAGCACTAAATCTCTACAAAAGCAGAAAGTCCAGAAGCTTTCAAATTAGCAGTGGACATTTATGCTCTGTTTATTCCATACCCTTACTTTCTTAAATTTTTTGTTGAAAAAGGATAACAAGCTGGAGGGTTAATTCACCTTAATTTATGCCATGGAGCATTAATGAATGAATAGAGTTGCTCAACCACACTGAGCAAAACAACGCGAACCTCCTGGGTTTCCTTGAGGTAGCAAAGATTAGATCAGTAAGAGACACTTCCTATGGTGTAATTAAGAGTTTCAGAGCAAAGGAATAGCTGTACTGGCTTGAAGGCGCTCTGGTAGAAAACCGTGGGAACTCCTAACTTCTACATATTTCCCAGACTGCCTCATATGGCATTTCCTTAATCTGTCCCATAAAATGGTTTGTGGTATGAAATGTGAGCATAAAGACCTAGGAGATATTCAAGTTCTCTATCACTAGTGGATATTCACTGAAGCTGTCCCAATAGGTGGCTGTGTGTGCGCTAAGGGCACCTGAAACTTGAAACCTGCTATTTTCTAGACAAAAGCTCTATCAGATTATCCCTGTCTGAGAGGGTAGGAGCTACAATGAGCTGAGAGTCGCCTCCCACCCTTTGCAGGTCTTACAAACAAAAGGGGCACTGAATCAGAGGCTTGAAACTTAAACAGTATTTAACACAGATCGGTGCCTAACTCCCATTTGAAAATACCACTGGGCAGCTAGATGCTTTTAAAAATCTGGCCCTTAATTCCCAAAACACCCTTGAACTCTAAGAAAGTTGAGGCCTGGATTGCAATCTAGTTTTAAACTCCAAAAGTGTCCTTTCTCTGTTACAATGGGTCAAACCTGAGGGCCCTGAAATCCTCAGGAAGTTTGGAGCTTTGTTTTCTTTAGCCCCTGTCTGTTGCTAGAGGACAAGAACCCTGGATCCTGACAAAATAAGAGAGAGCCCAAGAATGATGAGAGGGTCAAAAAGAAGGTTCAGCCCACTTTATTTTCCACTGGCTCCCTGACTCTGCCAAGGACTGGCAGGAATAATACTGAAATGCTGCAAACAACATGGCTCTCAGAGAATTTCAAACCTTGTTTGATCAGACTCAAGGGTTTCCAGCATATGATGTAAATTCCTGAACCACACAGAACTTCTGTAAGTGGCCCATTGCTACTTACAAACTACAGATATTTATATATCCCTTTGCTGCCCCCAAAAGGATGTTAGGGAAATTAGGAATCAGCTATCAAAACATAAATCATAATCTCTTACTTTAATATCTCAAAGCTCTGACTGGTTTCATGCTTTCTTTTTTCTCCAGGCACATGCAGTCTTCCTTGTTAAACAGTGTTAGCCAAATATGTCACAGGTGCAGCCCCAATGACTTGAATGGAGTTGAATTTAGTCCTGCTGAGTTTACATCTTGTGCACCAGCTTAGCGGTAGCCAAGCACAACCTTATTGTAGCAACACTGATTTCAACAGGATGAATTTGGCTCAGTGGGTTTATGTCTTTGCACTTGCTGTCTCTGCTTCTCTCCTTGTTAAGTATGCAGAATACAAGGAAGCTTTTGGAACAAAGAGCCATTCATTCACTGGGTGACTTCATTACTCTGCTAGATATCTTTACTGGATTTCACTTGATTCTCGGCACTCCTAATTTAATAGAATACTTCACCAACTTAACCTTTTAAAAGGGGGGTTTATAGATAGTGTGGTACACAGACTTTCACATTTCTGGGGAGGGGGAAGGAATGGGAGGGAAAGAAAATTAAATTACTTTGCTTAGTGCTCTTAATTGTCTGGAATAATTACCTCCAGTCAATTCTCAAACAAGAGCTTTCCAGAGAACTGAGTATTATAGTTGGCGTAAAGGAAAAAAAATTGAGTCCAAAAAACCCCAATTTTGTAACTTATTTAGAAATACCTAATTAACCCTCTGAGTGAAGAATCCAATCAAAGCTTCTCCATTAGATTAATTATTAAAAGCCATTAAAGAGGAAAAAGCTTTTGTGTGCTGACTAATGTGCCACAAAGAGCTGTACATGGTTAGGTTTCCAAAGCACCATTCTGACATAGAACTGAACACGCTAAATAGGTGAAAGAGAACTGGAGGGAAAATATTATTATTATAACAGACTGAAAAAGGTGACTCAGGCCTGGATTCACTAGCAGGACTTAGACACCTAACTGCCATTTTATTCCCCAAGTCTAACATTTAGGCTTTCCTGGCATTCACAAAGGGGACTGAGGCATTACAGTGCTGCATGTCACACCACCTACCTTCTGGGTGCCTAGAAAATCACAGGAACAACACTGCCATCCACAGAGCCATGTTCCATATCTAGGCTCTCTGTATGATGAATGGGGAGAGATAGATGCCTAACAATGCTAGACACCTAAGCTAGCCAATGGGAGATGCCAGCTACCAGGGTGGTTGCTAAGCCCTGTCCCTCTCTTAGAGATAGGCTGACTGCAGAGAGGCACTTAGTTCTGCTTAGCCATCCCCAATGGAAGCTCATCTCCTGGAGTCCGGTGGCCTAGGTGCCTAAACCACTTCTTAAGGGAATGAGTTAGGTCCCACCTAACAATTGGAGGAGGAGCCAATCTTATAGCTTTAAAGCCAGTGGTTGGATCACTTGCCTGCAGTGTGATGGAGATCCAACTTCAATTCCTCCCTTTCATTGGTGGGGAGAAAGAATTTCAGCAAGGGTGAGTATGTTAACCACTGAGCTCTGGGATAGTCTTGTGTGGGACTCACACAGTTTCTCTTGTTGAAAGTGTTCCTCTGTGGCTACATAATGAAAGAGCTATGGGGTGGACCCTGGGTCTCCTAACCCCAGATGGGAGCTCAAACTTTTAGATGACAAAGTCATTCTCAGATGCTCTCTTTCCTCTGTGACCCAATGAAGGTGGGACCAGGCCTCCCATTTCCTATGCAAGTTCCCTAACCACTGGGCTATAAGATGTTCTGGAGGGGTATTTCTCAGTCTCTCCTGTTGAAGCTGCCCCACTATGTACAATTAATTAACTATTACTAGGGGAGGTGGACAGGCACCCAAACCTTCCACTTTTCATGTGAGTGCCCTAGTCATAGGGTGACCAGACATCTCAATATTATTGGAAAGGTCCCAATACTAGGGGTTTTGTCTTATATATGCAACTATACTCTTCCCCGCCCCTACAAACAAAAGTGTTCCAATTTTTCACACTTGCTGTCTTGTCACCCTACCTAACCACCAAGCTATAAGGTCAATCTCACACATTCTCTGGTCCAATGACTAAGTATTTATGTAAAGCAAAAAAGTTACATTAAAACCCCCTTATGTATCTAGCCTCGGTTACAAGCCAGTCACCCTAACCCAGAGGTTTTGTTCCCTTTATTCTTAAAATGGAATACAGTCTGTCACGGAGTCCCCGGGCCATGCTCTGTAACTGCTCCCCACAAAGCCAGTCAGGACTTTGGGGAGCCTCCTCTCCCTTGGAGCAGACTATCTTCAGGGCAAGAAGCTCACAAGTCTTCACCTCCTGGTCTCTCCTTGGAGCATTCAGCATCCTCTGCCCCTCCATGCACTTCCCCCAGCGAGCCCGCCCCAACGGGGTCCTGGGGAAGCCACAGGGTCCTGCAGTCCCACTTTGCAGTCAGACGTGACTCTCAGCCAGCCAGTAAAACAGAGGTTTATTTGATGACAGGAACACGGTCTAAAACAGAGCTTGCAGGTACAGAGAACCGGACTCCTTGGCCGGGTCCATTCTGGGGCCCAGTGAGGCAGACCCCCATGTCTGCCCTCACTCCTCATCCCCCTGCAGCCCCTCCTTCTCTGCTTAGTTCCTTTCCCGGGCCAGGAGGTCGCCTGACCTCTTTGTCTCCAACACCTTCAGTCGGCACCTTTGCAGAGGGGGCAGGCCATCAGTTGCTAGAAGACAGCGTGTCAGGCATTTAGGTACACTGGCCCTTTGCTCTGCAGCAACCATATACCCTTATTCCACCACCTAGATGCTTAAGAACTGCATAAGGGACACTGGGGCACCAACACAATATTCAGAGAATACATTAAGAACATTCCCACATCATCACATAGTCATGCTCTGAAATGAATAAAAAATGAAAGGTGGGTAGAACTTCACTGGATATTTTAAGGTGGAATGGCTAAAAGATATCCTACTTAGAACAGGTGAAAGTGGCAGTGCAGGCTTGTAGCTGATCAGCACAGATGATCCCTGTTGAGTCAATTTAGGGAAGAATAAAAGGACTCCTGCTAATTAAGAAGGAATTCATGTACACACTTTTCTTTCTGGGGAAAGCCTGCCTGTTTAGTACTTATGATAGTGTATAGTAGAGTTTGACCTGTTTTTGCTGCTTTAGTCTTAGTTATTGTAAGCCAGATATGTTAGAAATATAATACTCAATACTGGGAAAGCTTTTTTTGTTTCATGTGAAGTGTATGTAAAATGTAGATTCTTAGTATCACAAGCTCTTCCCTTAGCATAACTCTGCCTTGCCCTAGGCCTACCATGGATGGCTCAAAGCAGAAGAGAACATTTCTTCTATTTTCATGTCTTAATATCTTTAACATGACCAACATTTTCCAAATATTTAATAGGACCATGCACAGTGGGGTGTTCTAAATGTGATGCAAATTAATGTTTCCTATTTGGTACCTTGTGAGTTAAAGCCAAAACCTGAATGAATCTGGATAGCTCAGTCATAATAAGTGAGTGCTCAGACAGATTCACAACTGGGTTTCAAAAGGGCGCTAATCATGAAAGCAACGTTTTTAATCAGGCAAGAGCAAAGGGAAAATACAGGTTTGTTAGGGTAGGCCTAGCTGAGTGTCTACATAGCTACAAGCATGTGTATCGGCCTCATACAAACAAACTAGAATCTGAAAGGGCAAAGCAGAAAGTGAAGAGATGAGTGAGAATTTAAAATGAAAGTTAATTGAACTTTATTTTCCATTTGCACAAGCATGTATGTTGGACAGCTGATATATGGAAGCCCCACAGGGGGTCAGTGTTTCAGACTAAAGAACTGTCACCATGCGCAAACTGCTTTCCCAACTAAAAACTGAGTCCCAGGACAGTACCGTGACAGGCAGACTGACTTGTTACCCAAAATCATTTCTGGGTATCCTGTTCAAATTAACAAGAGCAACTCAAGGTTCTTGTTTAGTTCAGGAAGAATTTTATTTTACCTTGACCTTAGTCTGAACAAAAAGCCTGGGTCTGAATACTCATAAGCTGCAGGGAACTTGTGACTTGAGGAAACTTTACCACAACATTCCATTTATTCACAGAGAGTGCATCCTTTTCTAGTTCCTACGAGTTGTCATTTTCTGCTTGTTAGTGGGAAGGAGTGTTGCCTAGCAGTTAGACTTCTGGACCAGAAGTCAGGCCTTCAGGCTTCCTCAGTGAGTCACTTTGTGATATCAGTCAAATCACTTCCACTCTTTGTTGTTGTTTTCCCTCCTGTAAAACAGGATAATAACTAATTCACAGGGATGTCAGTTAACATTTCCGATTTCTTGAGGGAGGTGCTATAGAAGTGCAGAATAGCAGCAGTATAATATAACTACTGCTAAGTACCAGGACTAGTCTTCTTCAATTGCACTTTGCCAAGGATATTTATTGTTACTCTCCCACTACCCAACACACACTTACTTATTTACTCACTTACTCATGAAGATGCTTGTGCAGAGAGTTCTGAGCCTAACTTCTTAGCCTCCAAGGTAATCACAGAGCTTAAATGCAGGACACTTGCTTTAGGGCTCAGTCAAAACAAGCAGAATGCTAAAAATAAATTGGCTAAAAATAAATCTGTTGCTGGGAAAGGAACATTCAGGAGAAGGAATGAAAGGTCGGTAACAAACACTGAGAAATGGATATCCTACAAATTCTGTGGCATGGGAAAAGGGGTCTGATTTTTTTTTTTTGTCTTTTCTACCACATGACATAAAAAGACTTTTTCCTAAGAGAGCATTCTTCATGGTGTGGGAAGGTAAAGAACAAATATTGAATTCTAAAACATTAATAATTTACAAATGAGCTACAGCAGATAAGCTTGGTGTTACCTGAATGTTAAATACTAGTGAGTCTGATATGAATGACTTGCAAGCCAGACTAACTGGTTATATAGGCAAAGAGAATATATCAGGGGGCATAGCTGGTGCCATGTATCAATCATATTCCCATGGCAAAGTGAGAACCTCCAGCCTTTATTCTTTCTTTTCTGACCGTAGTAGCAGTTCTATGGCAAACTGTTTGCCCAGGGAGTACATATTTAGTAACTCAGCAAAATTTTAATGGAGTCTAATGCAAAAGATTGCTCCAGAAAATATACAGTACCCGTGGAAGTTCGATTTATATGGGGAATAGGTAGTGAGCAATGTGAAGAATCTAGTTAGACTTTCACTAGATTTCAGGCAAAAATAACCCACTGGCACCTGCCAGATGTCTCTGCTGAAGTTGCATCTGAAATAACAAAACTAAACAGAAAAGTAATTAATTTAGGGCCAGCTAAAAGATGCTAGCCTGATAATGGTGGAGATTAATGCACTGACATGCAGCCACTTCTCAAGTGAAATTCAGCAATTATTTAGCAGAGCACAACAACATTACACATTCATTTGGGACAGGAAGTGAAGAATAGTCCCCTTTCCCACACAGGATAGGCCTACATAGCAACTAGACACCTGTAGCTGGCCTGGGCCAGCTAAGACAGGCTTGTTGGGCTTGGGCTGTGGGGTTATCTAATTGTGGTGTAGACTTCCAGGCTTGGGCTGGAGCCCGGGCTGTAGGACCCTCTGAAGTGGGAGGGTCCCAAAGCTCGGGCTGCAGCCCGAGCTTGGAAGTCTGCACCGCACTGAAGCAGCCCCACAGCCTGAGCTCCACAAGCCCAAGTCAGCTGGCATGGGCCAGCCACAGGTTTGTCTTTGCTGTGTACACTTATCCATAACTGGAGAAGACCGTTTTGGTAGGGAGAAGATAATCACCTAGTCACTGCCTTGGCCAAACTCCAGCTAATATACAGTATCATTAAATCTTTCAAGGATGATGTGTCACCTGAAGGATGTTGTCTTTGGAAACATAATGCTCCTTAACACCTTGCAAGGTTATAGATCTAGTACTGAATCAGAGGAAAGAATATTATCTAGTGTACACAGAATACTTCCTTTTGCATTTAAACACTTTAAAGGTCTTTGATTCAAGTATCGACCTAGTCTGATCCTGCTTAATTTATTTAAGAGCTTAGGGTCTGAGCCAAACCTCACTGAAATTAAAGAGAATCTTTCCATCCACTGCAAATGGGTTTTTGTATCCAGCCCGAACACTGATCACAGCACAAGCTGTCATTTGGTATAACATTATAATACAGCAATAACCACAAAGCATACCACAATTCTATTCACTTTGACACCCTAGACAGCCTGAACTCCATCCCATTAGAGCACTTTGATTAGTGACATGCCATTTCATGTGTCATTCCCTTAACAAGAACATATTAAAAACCATCTTTCATATCAACACATTTTGTAATCTGATGTACACTACTTCTAGCAAGGTTAGCTAATCATAGTGGTAAGAGAAAATATTCTTCTGCATAAATGATGCATCAGCCCAAGTTTGTATGTTAAGTATGACTAATGCCTTATCCAGTCTCAGCTTTATGAAGAATGGGCAAATTATATGTAATAAATAATGAACTCTTTAGTTATTAGACTCTAAAATTCTACAACTCACTGCAGATGATGAGGATGAATATCAGGTAAATAATTTAAGCAGAGATGATAAAAGATGTTCTAAAACTTAACTCAATAAAGCGTAAATTTATTTTATTAGAAAAAAATAAATAGGAAGCATTAGAGCCAGAGGATAAACTAATAATGTGATAGGGAAAGAGATTTCAGCCTAGTGAGATGTGGAAATTTCATTTGCGGGAGTCTCTAAAGGTTCATCTGTAGGAGCTGATCCTTATTTGCTCACCCAGCAGGTAGCCTGCCATCTTCCTTGTCAATGTAAAATATGTCTGAATGTTGTTTGTTTGGATTATGATACAGGCTATGGGGTTTTTTTGCTTTGTGGGTTGTAGTTTTTTTTTTTAATATATAACAAGGATAGACAAGTAATATGAAATGAGAAACTCACAAGTAAAGGTAGAGTCTGAAATGTCAGAGAGTCTTCAGTAAGTTGTGTTTGTCATTCTGTTCTTGACTATTTATGATTGTTTATTGAAATAAAATGTGAATATGTTACACAAAGTATCCTCTCTAAAGTTCATTGGTTCATATCAAGTTAACCCTTCAGAGGCCTTCCTTTTCCATTCTATACTACCTTTACTCGACAAACCCATACCTATCTCCAGTTATGACAGAGGAGAGACTTGAGTCATAAAAATAAATAAGTGGGTTGGAGCAGTGCAAAATGTTCACATTAAAACCACATGCGACTCACCTGTACAAACACTCGGACCCAGTTTGCCAGGGTTGATGAACCTTTCAATTAAACTTGGCTAAAGGTTGTTTGAACCTAAGTCATGTTATGGTTTGGATTAGACTTGGGCAAAATTTGTAGTTCTGCATGATTTTAGAACAAATACGAGTAAGAGATGGTGGTTTCGGCCTCGTTTTGCTTTTAGTTGTGTGAGTAGTATGAACCTGTTGCAACTTGTGGAACTCAAAACATAGAAACTGACTTTAACATTACAGAAAAAAATATACTAAATTTTTCACTACTTTCTGATATCTCTTTATACTGAGAATACTAGCAGTGATTTGCTGTAAATCTGGTACATCCCTGGCTTTTTATTATTCCATCCACAAAGATCAGAATCCTAAGCAACTTCTTGGCTATAAATAATGCATCACCTTCTGAATTTTCTCCCTCTAAGGTGGCATCACAGACAGTCCCTCTCTTTTGTATCTTGCACTCTGATAAGGAGGACTCCGCATATATTGCCTCTCTTCCCCAATGCCAACCTTCTCAGAATGGACACTTGAAAGCGATCCCTATACTTTTGCAATATAAATAATAAACAGCTTTTATTCTGGGTGGAATTCAATGGCAACAGATGACTCAAATAATAAATCAGAATAAGGCAGGTGGTCTCTTGGCTGGCATCTCAAAGCTGATGTGCAGCTTTTATGAGGAAGGAGGTGGCCCTCTTAGGAAACCTATCTGTATAAATCTCAGCTGCTCAGAAGTTATAGCACTTCGCAATGCCATTAGTAGACCTTGTTGTAACTCAGGCCTTGATCATGAGAAGTCGCAGGAAGGAGGATGGATTTATGAACTTCCGTGAACCGCCCTAACTCTTGTTTTTATTTTCATACTTGTAAATTAAATTAAAGGTGGCGTAATGCACTTACTACTAGCCTTGCCAAAAGAAAATTCTAGTAAACCTCAGGATACTGGGGAGTGGAAAACTGGTTCTGAAATATCTCCATGCCCACTTCATCAGTGGGAGCATCTGCTAGTTTTAAAACTAAACCTCAAGCCGCCTTTGTACACCTAATTGGTAAACTACGTGAGTTCCAGATTCCAAAAGCAGCGCTCTTGCTCCTATTGCATATAGTTTGTGAGCTTTGTGTCCTCTGCTACTTCCCTCTAGATTCAGAATTGTTCAGCTGTGTGTCATAGGGATTCTCCTTAAGCACAGGAAGAAGGAGTCTGTGCTTTTTGCAGCAGGAGGAGAGGATTTGCTGCCAATATGCAGCCCCTTTTGCCCAGGGTTAGTGCAGCAAAGTGACAATGGAAAAGTTCTAGATAGTCCATGGATTTGTTACACTGATGTGAAAATGGAACTGAACTCTTGTGAACGCCACATGACCCTGAAACTGCAAGAACTTAAGAAAATGCATCTATATAGATGTAATGTATTAGCTAGTTGGGGTGGTGGAGTACTATTGTCCTCTGACTGATCAGATGTGTGTCAGAAGTTTTATACTGCTGAAAGCTAATGAGATACTCCCTTGAGCTCAAGTGGCAGGATCCTGCACTCTGTCCTCAGTGTTGCTGTGAGTTCACAGGCAACACAGATACCACCATTAAATTCCTAAGTGGCTCCTGTTTGTTGCAGCATCTTTAGCCACAATGAAAAGCAACTTACCCCCGGTTTCCTCCTTTAACTATTAAAACTAACAGCTGAAATCTATCATTTAAATTAACTATTTTTTTTCATTGTACTGCAATGCTCTTGTGCATTGTGGTTTATATTCTCTAGCCAACAACATTAAGTTCTGATGTTTTGCTTCCCTGCATATAGAAATCCCAGTGACATTCAGCACCTGCCTTTATAATTTCTCCTGCCCACATTCAGTTATTCTATCCATATTTTCTAAGCTGCTTACAAAACCTGCGTTTTCAAAGGGAAAGAAATATTTAAGATGTCAGTCTCCATTATCCACTTACACAATGTAATTTAAGGGAATGTGAGGTCACCTTAACATGTACAGTTATTATCTGCCTTGTATGTTGTCAAATTTTATAGGAAGGAAGCTTACTGCAGGAAAGTAAGAGGGGTTGATTTAAGGATGCTATAAGTAACTGTACAGTTTGCCTAAAACTGACTCATTGCTCCTAAGGATAACGACTTTCTGTTTAAACAGTATGTTGAAAAGATAATTTAAACAGACTGTGATGTACTCCTTAAGCTCTAGCAGATGTATTAACTGCCAGCAAGTGTAATATAACAATCCCCAAATAGTTAGAGTAGAGAGATTCTGAATTATTACTTACAACTATCAATAACTATGAATGTATGCAGTATTGATGTAGCTGTGTTGGTCCCAGGATACAGTATTCGATATTAGAGATATTACAGAGACAAGGTTGGTGACCAACAGAAGTTGGTCCAATAAAATATATTACCTCACCTACTTTGTCACTCTAATACAGGGGTGGGCAAACGATGGCCTGTAGGCCACCACCCCCGTGGGCCCTGCGCTGCTCCCTGAAGCAGTTGGCACCATGTCCCTGCAGCCCCTGGGGGAAGGCAGAGGGCTCTGTGTGCTGCCCTTGTCTGCAGGCTCCACCCCCCGCAGCTCCCATTGGCCAGGAACAGAGAATCGCAGCCAATGGGAGCTTCGGGGGAGGTACCCACAGGCGAGGGCGGAGTGTGGAGCCCTCTGCTTCAGGTAAGTGGTGCTGGGCCAGAGCCTGCACCCCAACCCCCTGCCCTGAGCACCTTGTAGACCCCATACCTCCTCCTTCACCCCAATCCCTTGCCCTGAGCCCCTTCCTGTACCCCCTCCCACACTCTCTCCTGCACCCCAATCCCCTGCCCCAACCCTACATTCATGGCCCTGCATGCAATTTCCCCACCCAGATCTGGCCCTAGGGCCAAAAAGTTTGCCCACCCCTGCTCTAATAACTATGGAGACAAAGATTTATCTGAGCCCCAAAACTGAGCAATGAATGATTGTGTGATGCTACCTTGGAAAATATTCCTATTTGTCTATGTTCTTGGCTCATCTGGGAGCCAAATCAAGTGAAGGACTCACAAGAGGTGATGGTCAATTAGATGCAGCGATAATGTTCCCAGAGCTTCAAGTCCAGAGTACTAATGTGCAGTTTGTAATTACAGGCAGAACTGGGTTTCATCAGCAGTCTCACATGCTGAGCTGACTGATGGACTCTGTAGTTGCTTATGAAATGTTTTGTCATGTATCTTCTAGTTTTCAGCAAGCCACTGAAAAAACAAACTAACTAACTCATCAAGTGAGTTGTCTCACCACCTATTGGTATGTTTTGTCTACTTGCACTGAATGATAGAAGTCTTCCAGAGCTAATATAAAGCAGAGAACTTGTTTACTTGTGATCATTGAACAAAAAAGCTAAAAAAACAAAGCCCTTTCCCTGATCTCACAAGTGTTAATGGTTTTAACTCCTTGGTCCTGCCAAAATTCCAAGTTGGCTAAATATTTTCTACCTCCTTTTAAATTCCTTATACAGTTTAGATTTCAAGTTATTCTTCTCTTCCTTTCCTAACCTCTTTTGCAATGTTGCTGCTTAAGCAACATTCTTAAGCAGCTGCTGTGACCTGCTCCAGAGGTGGCTGCATTTCAGTAGCAAGCAACATGCTTCTGCCATATTGGCATATGTGGTGCTTAAAGGTACTTTAGGCTCCCTTGTAATGTAGGATGCCATATAAATTGGCTTGGAAGAATTAAATTTTTATTAATTTTTTTTAATTTAGGTGGATAATATTGATGGTTATTTTTAAACTTTTTTCCGATTTTTATCTATTTAAATTTTCAGAGTTGCTGGAAATTATGAGGTGGGATCAGACAATAGAGGGAGTAGTGCAATTATTTAATGACAGTAGATGTTGAGATTCAAAAAATTAGAGCTTTATAACCATTAAAACACAAATTGTCACCAATGCATGTCAAAATATACCAAATTAATATTCTTAAACCAAGTATAAGTTCATAAATAGCATTTTTCTTACTTTGCCTGTCTGTAAATTTCAGTAACTATCAATGGAAATATCTGTTTGTTGTGAAATTGTTTACCAGCATTTACCGATTTAAAAATCGAATCCTTCCAAGACTACATATAAATGTAAAAATAGTTATAATTGTAACATAGGAATAAGGTGTAGATTTTTAATGGAGATGGTAATTAACCATTTATCAAGGGTCGTGGTGTATTCTCCATCACTGGCAATTTTTAAATTAATATTGGATTTTTTTTTAAAGATATGTTCTATTTCAAAAGGAATTCTGTTGGGGACATTCTGTGGTCTGTTTTATACTTGAAGTCAGACTGCTGATGTGTAATTTTCCTGCTGAATTGTGGAAGAAGCTGACAGAACTAGTCTCTGGACCGAAATATTCTTCTGTGTAAACTCTATATTCAAAGGGATGTGTGGATTAGGCTCTAATCTTTTATATTTCTCAGAATAAACTCCTTTCAGAATTACAACTGGGTTGAAATTTCTCATGCATCAATATGAGGGAGCAACAGACCAAGCAATCTCACTGGTAGGAAGGTCATGGGTATGCCAAACTGCAAAGAAATCATCACACTGACTGGATGTGATAGATAGATGTAGCTTGCATTTGGATTCAGGGCCACTTCACAAGCTTTGAGGACACCTGTTTTAAGAATTAATTAATCCTATACCATTGAAAGAATCTGAGAGAAATCATAGGAAAAGATGTGCAACACTGTGTTTGTTTAGACTTGAACCAAAACCAAAGTTATTTACTTCTCAACAGCCTGCAGCTTTGTCCAGGGAATAGAATGCATTGTTAGCCAAATGCAGGTTTGGGTTGGTATTTTTATGTTCGGTTCTCTGACTCAATTTATATTTTATTATTGGGGATTCGTCCAACTGTAGCTCAGTCAGAGAGAATTTTCCTTTTGCTACTCTTCGCTTTTACCTACAGTTTTGCCTACACTTGAGCTTGTTTTTGTTTTAAATATCCCACCCTTGCAGCTCACAAATATGTAAGTATCTTGCAAATGAAATCATCCTCCCAACACTCCTGTGCGTTACAGAAGTATTATCAGCACCCCAATTTTTGAAATCTCAGAATAAATGTCTTGCAGACCTGGGAACAGAATCTGCCTCTTCTGAATCAGGGTCCAATACCTTAATCATCAGACCATCCTCCTTCTCTCTTGATGATGGTTCACGTTTTTAATCTTGTACCTGAATGTCTCTTTTATTATCTCCCTCTGGGGTAAGGGATTGAGGGGGAGACAAGAATAATTCCATTCGGTCATGTTACTCTTGCGAACCAAAGCCTGACCATTTGTTAGCAACCAGAACATTATAACAAACTCTTGCTATCAGCATAAAGAACAGTAGCAAATATAATTATCATTGTTATATTAGCCATAACAATAATGAAAATTCTGCATGTTGACAGAGGCCAGTACAGTTTTCAGCCCAGACCGTGTATCCTTCAGAGTAAATGCTGTGGGTGCAGCCATACGATCAGCTGCACCTTGTCAAACCCTAATTCCTATCATCATGATTTAGCTTGCAAAACCAACAGCATACGCCCTTGAGTGAATTCACTGCCACGACCTATCTGGAGCCATCATGCAAAAGTACTAGTGGTCTCCAATGTAAATCCTGCTTCATTTCTTAATCAACACCCTGCTGCTCCTAGTGGGACACTCTGGCAACAGTTCAACATAAATACTGGAAAATACCAGTACATATTTTTTTTCTTGAACATACTTTTGCAGAAAGGTTAAAAAGAATTTGCATAGGATCAGGCATAGCCTATTCTATTTCTGTTGTGCTATCAATTGTATCAGTTGCTTATTCTTATTGGTCCCGTTATATGTTGTCTTATTTGGAGCTGATAATGTTACAGGATATTTGTTTTCAGGGAAACCTTTGAAATTTAAGATGCCCTGTGTAACAAGGATCTGACGTACAGTGCTAATAAGAAACTGAGGGGGCTTGCACCTTGTCTTGTCATTTATACCAGTTCAACGGTATAAATCTAACGGTAGCATTTAAAATCCACTCTGCCTCCACTTTCCATTGGGATAAAGATGCAGGGAAATAGTGAGTTGGGGTCTGAGAACTCATTTCGTGGCTCCAGCCACGTGATCTGGGCCAGGGCGCTAAAGCCACTACTAATATTACATACACGTTTTTGTGTTTTCTGAAGTTCTAAAGTGAGATTTTGTAGACAAAGCAGTGAATCGGTAGTTTCTATCTAAAACGTTGTGAAGTGAGACAAACCTGTCACCCTAAGGAGACAATGAAATGTTGTGGGTGGGGGTGGAGGGAGTTTGTTTTATTTTTGTTTTTAAGGATTTTTATTATTATTATTTAAAACTTTTGTCAGTGGAACATGCAGCATCCAGCAGGATAAACTTGTTCTGAATCAGCAAAGAAAAAAAGAAAATATCCTGAGAGGCAGATACCAAATCCTCCTGCTGACAAAGCATCCAGTCATGTATAAGACCACAATATAATTCACAACTCCCATTAAGTTTTGCATCATCTATGTGTTATCCCTTTTCTTAAACAAATCAGATAGGAGAAGTGACTCTCCCAATGTTACATTCAATAGCAGAGTCGGGAATATAACTCAAATCATAATTACATTTCTGACATTTCAATAAATTGCAAAAACCAGTACTGTATATGAATGCCAGTATTGTAACCACGGTGTTGAGAGGTATCATCTTGCTGGTGTCAATGTGATCAGGGCAGAGGTCAATTTAAAATAGTGGGTAGGAGGTTCACTCTCTGGTCGGGAAGGAGAAGAAATAAATAGACATGGTGACATTGAAATATGACTGTGAGGTAATTTCTGTCTTCAAAGGCATATGCAGGCTCTTCACAGGTGCTGATCTACATGCTGCATTTAGCAAAATGTCTATAGATTCCCCGTAAACCACTTTGACACATCTTCCTTTTGCTAATTGGGCACTAATCCATATAATTGTTAGTGGTCGTTCGAAAGAATGCAAGTTGACAGGTGACTCTTTCATGTAAATGTGTTACAATTGTAGGCTCCTGTGTATTGCTGAGTGTGTCTCTATTACAGTGTTAGGTTTGGAATGTGTTCCCATTCCTAGAAGGGGAAGCACATATAAATTCTCAGCCGATCAGTTATTCCAGACTCCTGGGCTATTTAAAATCTCTAATTTTCAAAAAAATTAGGGATTAAAACCTTTCAGTTGACACGGAGTTTATACATTGTCCTTTTGTAGATGGATATCAGCCTCAAATTAGCCGCTTCAGACCTATTATATAGCCTATGTGCAAAAGTTTTCTAAATCATGCATCTTTGTTTCAAGAAACCTGCACAGCTTTGACCCTTGCCCATAACATGGAGATGGCTAAAAGGACCCTTTTAGATCTTTTCCATCTCTAATTTTTAGGATTCCAGGTTATCCATCATATTATCCCACACTGCCAGTACTTACTGATGATGCTCCAATCCATCGATGTATATTATAAACAGATTGCACTTGATACAGCGTATATTTTATATTGTCTGGATAACTCTCCAGAAGACACATCCTAGCAAACCAGGAGGTTTTGGTAAGTGAGGTTGACAAGTAAATAATATTTAATATGTGCCTGATTTGACTTTACATTTTATCAAGAAGGCAATGGCAAGTGATTGTCAGTGAGAAAGAAGGGAGACACGTAATGATAAAAAGGCTTGCTATGTTTGTGCACAGTATGCGGATTATATTTAATTAATGTCTGCAAAGTGAGCATAATGGCAGTTGACCTCGATCATGGCTTGGAAACTAAAATAGACACTGGTCTAAATTTTTACATAAGTTTTCAGACTTTAACTTTAATCCTGGGTCAAAAGGATTCCTTGTTGTGTGAGCTGATAATGGTGAATGCATTCAGAAAAAATTACCTGTTTTGGACAGAGCATAACCTGAGGCTTAAAATTGCTTCGGAAGATGTACACAAATAGCACTTTGTTTTCCTTACTGTTCCCATTCAGTTTCACTGCAGGCAACAGGCACGAGCCTTCAGAACCTCTGAATGAAGCATGGAGAATCCAGCAGAAACTGAAGAAGCCTGGTCTCTGTATCCTGCTGCTGCGCGTGAGTGTTTTTGTTTTGGTGTTGACACGGATCCCCTCTATGCCTCAGATAGACCAGCTGCAGATGAGGGTTTGTTTGTTTGGTTCCTGATATGCTCTTATTCTGTTTATAATCATGGCCACTGACAAAAAGGTTCTATTGAGAATGAGGTCAGCAGTTCAGCGTAGAATCCCGTGGATACACGTTCACATGTATTGGAGTGAAGATAAAACAGCATGTTCATGACTGTAGAATTCACTCCCATGATCTATCCTATTTAGAAAATACCAGAGGCTTAAAGCATTTAATCATTGCATTGCCACCTCCTGGGTTGTACTCATGCTGTGACAAATTTTAGGCTTAGGCATCATAGGGCTTACAAACAAGGCTGTTACACATAGGAAACAATGTGTATCCTGGCCCGTGTGCACCTGAGGACAATGATGGCATGAGTCAACATGTTTATTATTCACCACCTCAGTGATCAAGGATTATCGAGCTCTGGTCAGACAATGAAAACACATCGAAATTACTCTGTGTTCCGAATAGTGACTGCTGGGAAACCAGCAATAGTTTGTTTTCCCCCCTCCTCCCAAAAGTAAACTCATCTCCTCTTTAGAATGTTAGCTTTTACCTGGATCTTAGGTCAGAATCTGGTACAAAGCACAGCCCTTCCCCCTCTAGATACTCCTGACTGTCAGTAGAGGGACAGGGAGTGAGAGGTGGGATAGATCCTGTCCCATCACTCACTGGCCAGGAATGGGGGCTGAAGACAGTAAGCTGCATCCTTTCAAAGGCTGCGGCATCTTAACCCCAACACTCAACCTCCTCTCTAAGAGCAGGAAGAGCGTGGTGGAGGGAAGTATACCTCAGAGCAGCACTGGTGGCACAGTGCCTTCTCCGGCTACTGCTGGAATGGTGCAACTCATAGACCACCATTTGCTCAGGGTTGTGCCTAAAGGTACAATCTACCCCGAAATGCTCTGGATTCTGTCCCTTGCTGGCTTTATGGAGCTCATGCAACAGTTCCTCTCTCTGGCCCTCCTGCTTGGACTTTTAGAGACAGCTAGTGAAAGTGTTGCCAAGAGCCATGTTTCAAGTAGCTCACGTGAGCCTCTGTTAGGAATACAGCATTGACTGACCTGAATTGTCCTTGCCTGTGGGTTGACATTATTTACATTTTCCTGGCCACTGAGATGCTTCCCCAGCGGTGCTGCTCTCCAAGGCAGTGGGGGAGCTTCCATGAAGAAAGTTAAAGAACTAATTTTTTAAGCTCCTCATTGTTCACTTCTTACCCTAGTGCAGACAACATTCAGATTTCATGAGCTCCTCCCTCCCCAGATGCACAACATCAAGTTCTGCTTTATTATGGAACCATAATTAGCCCCTGGAGAAGGCATCTACTTAAACCTCCATAATTAGTACTTAATTTCTCTAAAGCTAATGAAAGGCCCTTTTAGGTTCCTAATTGGCTGATACCTCCTATTAGCATTCACTTTGAGCATGAATTACCAACTTGGGAAATAAGTTACTTTCACAGGAGTAATGCAGTGATTGGGGACATGAGTAGCTTATCAACACAGAAGCGGGATGGGAAGGTGTCTTGGACCGCCGGTCAAATACGTTTCACCCATGTTGCAGCTGCGGAATGTAAACTAAATCTGCTGCCAGGTGTCACTCGAGTTGGAACAGTCTAGGCACAAACCCAAACTGGCTGTGTTCAGGGTGCAGGGCACTATCTGAGTACTGTAAGCTCCATGGGGCAGGTATCTGTATCATGCCAGTGCCATTTTTAGTGACATCCTTGGTTAGGCCTATAGATGGGGCCTCCAGGTGTAATATCATGAGTCTTTCCCATTGAGATAAAGGACCCGGCCCAGAGGTAGGGGCAGATCCATAAACTTATATATACCAATGCAGTAAGGCACTGAGAGGCCATACTGACCCTCAAACCTCCGTCTTGTCTTGCCAAGTTTCCCACCTACTAGCCTCAGAGAAGTCAACCATCTCTCGTGTGGATCAACTACCTTTCCCATCCAGAGGAAATCTTGAGTGTTTTTTTTAAATATCCTACAAAATACATATTTTGCAAGAAACTGAGAGGCATCAACATTTTTACTGCAAAAAGGTTGACCAAACTGGGGGACGGAAAGTTTTGCTCAGCTTTAATAGTTATCTTTGGACATGCAGCTATCTGAGGAGAGACAGCCTTTGGCTTTCCAGTTATACCAATGAATAAGGGAAGATGCAGTGATAATTGACAAGTTTAAAAGTATTTTTTTTATTTAAAATTGGCACTAACGTGTATAATACTCACCCCTTCCTGTCTCTGTTGGGTCACTGACCAGTTGAAAGTTAATGGTTCCTTATGGCACTTCTTTTAAAAATACTCAAAAATCCTGAGACCTAACTGGCATTCCTTGTGACTATAGAGAACAACACTACCTGATTGGCTACATAATCTCCATGCCACATGCCTTTAACACCCTACTTTATAAAGCACTTTGAGATGCCTGGAGCTTTAAAGGTACTAGAGGAAAAACAAACTTTCCCATATTCAGTATCCCTAGTGTTTCAGGGCAGACTATGGTGTATGGATTTCTGATGGATGCAAACACATACACTGAAAACTATTTTTGCATTTTGCACAAGAGTTTGAACACTTAAATGAATGTTAGAATTTCTCCAGCAAAGATCATTTTGAATAATTCTATATGAAATATTCTAATTGAACAGCTTGGAGACTTTGATCAAGCTTCAGTGAAACTTAAATGCACTGATTCATATTACAAACGTATCTTGCAAAAACCAGACAAACAACTGTGCAAGCTTTTACTGTTCTTTACAGACAAGTGTCTCTCACGTGTAATGGCATGCTCCAGGAAGACGGGCCTCTCTGTGAAATCAGAGTTGCATCAGAAGAGACTCTGTCTAGATTTATTTAGAGACCTAATTAAGCTTTAGAGTAAATGTACCACTGAACAGCTTAATTAGCAGTATGTTTATTAGGAGCTAATTACATAATCCCTAAGCATATTTTAAAATTAATGATTGCCACGTAGTCCACAGAATCTAATTGACCAAGGTTAAGGAGAACATGCAAAATCTGTAGCAGAGTCCTTTTGCTAATAGAGTTAATCATTTACTGTTACTTTCATTCTACAAACAGGGACCTGAAAAGAGCTACTTATCCAACAGAAATTCACAGTTGCATCCCACATAGACACAGAGGTGTCCCCAGGAAGGAAAAATGTCCTCCAATTCATAGCATATGGAAGCAATGGACAAACCAATTCAGATAAAGTAATTTTCTCCTGGCTTTCACCATTTTGAGTCTGCACACTGAAGAATAAAGTCTTTGTGCCACAGCATCGTCTCACCTAGAAATCCAAAGGCCATATCAGAAGGTTTAAACATGGATCTCCCATAAGACACCACGGTGCATTAATGCTGAGACACTATAGGTATGAACAGCTATGATTAAGGATGAAAGTAATGTCTAATTTTCCTATTAATTCTTCTGTTTTTATACCTAAAGTGGAACCTAAGAGTCTGGACTAAGTCTCAGGCTAGTTTGAATTATTTTTTGTGTAACATCAAAAGCCACCTGTTAAAAGGATTACAGGAAGATTGTTTTTTAGGTGCTGTCTCTTTTCTAATTCTGACACCACTTCTTCTGCTAGTCCTTTGACTAACATCTATTAGCAGTTTAAACAAGACTTCCATGCCCATGATGGCTTGCAGAATCTCCTTTTGTGTTTCTGCTGGAGCACATTGTGTCTTTAGTCTCCTCCCTGTCAGGGCCAGCTCCAGGCACCAGTGGAGGAAGCATGTGCCTGGTGCGGCACATGCTAAGGGGCAGCATTCCATCCATTCTTGGGGCAGCACAGTCCAGGCAGCTTTTTTTTTTTTTTTTTTTCTGCTTGGGACAGCAAAAATGGTAGAGCCAGCCCTGCTCCCTTTTCTGGGCTTTGTTCTATGGTTTCACTCAGTACATGAGGGGGAATCTTGAAATGTCCATGCCTCTGATTCTCACCATGCCAGTCTATGCTGGTGCACTGAATTGTGATCTGTATAAGCAAAAGCACAAAGGCATGGAATTAAAAGTAGCTATGTAAAGACTAAGAGACCTATAGCTCTATTGCTATAACTCACAAACACTGCATCTCTATGCCTGGGCTTTTGCCAGTATGCTGAAGATTTACATGTGGCTTTCGATGTTTTCATATTCTAATTTAGACTGTCCAACTGTATTATGATGTTTCAAGAAGAGCAGACTTCTGCAATTCCATGCTGGATGTCCCATAGCCCATGCATGTCTACTAGAACATATGGGATTAATCTCAAGCATGTCAACTCCCAGCTGAATTACACACCAGCAGCGGGGGGGAGTATAAAGAGAAATCTGTCTGGTTCCAGCTTCAGTCTCACTGCTGGAACTCATGAGAACGAAGGGACAAGATTGCAGCAAGAAGTCTTGAATCATTTCCTGGAGATGCAGGTATTGTAGAATAATTTTAAATATTGCCTTTTTCATTGAACATGCTGTTCGACTGGTAACTGTTGCCCCGGCTTTGTTTTCAGTGTCTATTTCCCCTTAGTAGTCTATTTTAATTTAAAGTGCATTGACCATTTTGAATAATGTTTTTATATAGGAAATATTTTATTGGCTTATTCTTATAAAAATTAGGGCCTGGTCATGCTTGGGTGGTAAGTACTCTCAGTTCTCAGACTTCAACACAAGGTGAGGAAATTCAAGCACTTTTTGACTGGGCCTTTAAAAGCAGACGTAAGATAAGGAAAAATATATATCCACTTTCTTGTTTGAGGGTAATAACACTTTTCACCAAAGAGAGGCAAACCAGGTCTGTACTACTTGGAAGTTCAAAAACAGACATGTATTCTTCTTTCCAATAATGGTAAAATAACTGCTTTGTCTCATTATTTCTTCACCAATAATCTGTAAAATGCACTTTGATGGAAAGGAACCTTGGCTGTGTAGGTAAAGCAATACCCTCTTATAATTATAAAATATTACTTTGTTAATTTTGTGGGAGTCTCCAAATAAGAATGTCCTAAATATATCTTCTTTACTGAGAAACAAGAATCATTAGAAGTACAGTATTCCTGGACATAAAGAACACCACCCCTGGCATATGGTTTTTATGAGATGCTCAGTACACTAATCGGTGTGCTGCAAGGTACCTGCTTCTAAATGGCCAATGACCCAAACACACAAGGTATGTGTGTATGCAAACTTTTGAAGTATTTTTCAAATGCCATTTTTTCGCAAGTTCTGTTTTTTATTTTTTTGCAATCTGTTGAATTAACTGAAAATCACTGTTATAAAACCTATTGCCCCCGGGGATCTGAACACCCTCAGCAGCTTGTGTGCTATCTCTGCTATAGTTGCTCCATCTCTGGAATTAACCTTTTCTAAACTGATGCTGCTGGAAATAGGCACACAGGCAGATGTATTAAAATAGTGCATTTCATGCTGAAACTGGACTGGGAGCCTTGGAACAATCTGGGGATTTGTTTGTTTGTTTGTTTGTTTTTTCTGATGACAGTTTTTATGTCTCAGTGAAACTGTGAACAGAAAAAGACGGTTACTCACCGCTGTAACTGTTGTTCTTCGAGATGTGTTGCTCATATCCATTTCAGGTAGGTGTACGCGCCGCGCGTGCATGTTTGCCGGAAACTTTTTACCCTAGCAACTCCAGTGGGCTGGCAGGTCGCCCCCTTGAGTGGCGCCACTATGGCACCAGATATATACCCCTGCCGGCCCGCCCGCTCCTCAGTTCCTTCTTGCCGGCTACTCTGACAGTGGGGAAGGAGGGCGGGTGTGGAATGGATATGAGCAACACATCTCGAAGAACAACAGTTACAACGGTGAGTAACCGTCTTTTCTTCTTCGAGTGATTGCTCATATCCATTCCAGGTAGGTGAATCCCAAGCCTTACCTAGGCGGTGGGGTCGGAGTGAGAGGTCGCGGCCTGGAGTACTGCAGAGCCAAAGGCCGCATCATCTCTGGACTGCTGAGCCAGGGCGTAATGGGAAGCGAACGTGTGGACCGATGACCAGGTCGCCGCCCTACAAATCTCTTGGATTGGCACACGGGCAAGGAAAGCCAGCGATGATGCCTGTGCTCTGGTGGAGTGAGCAGTCACATGGCCCGTCGGAACGTGGGCCAGGTCGTAGCAGGTCCTGATGCAGGAGGTAACCCAGGAAGATATCCTATGCGAGGAAACCGGTAGCCCCTTAACCTGGTCCGCTACCGCCACGAATAACTGGGGGGACTTGCGGAACGGTTTGGTTCTGTCCACATAAAATGCCAGCGCCCGACGGACATCTAGCGAGTGGAGCTGCTGCTCCCTGCGGGACGAATGGGGCTTTGGGAAAAAGACGGGGAGGAAGATCTCCTGGTTAATGTGGAAAGCTGAGACCACCTTGGGAAGAAAGGCAGGGTGTGGTCTCAGCTGCACCTTGTCTTTATGGAAGACCGTATACGGGGGATCTACTGTGAGGGCCCGTAGTTCTGACACCCGTCTAGCTGAGGTGATGGCCACTAGGAAGGCGGTCTTCCACGAGAGATAGAGCAGGAAGCAAGTGGCTAATGGCTCGAATGGAGGACCCATGAGCCGAGTTAGGACCAGGTTGAGGTCCCATGAAGGGGCAGGAGGGCGGATCTGTGGATAGAGATGCTCCAGTCCCTTCAGGAATCTCGCCACCATAGGGTGGGAGAAGACAGAACACCCCTCCACCCCAGGATGAAACGCGGAGATGGCCGCTAGGTGGACCCGGAGGGACGACAACGCCTGACCCTGGGCCTTGAGGGACCAGATGTAGTCTAGAATAGTGGTGATGGGAGTCTCCATAGGGAGAAGACCTTTCTCCGAACACCAACAGGAAAAACGCTTCCACTTAGCCGAGTAAGTAGCCCTGGTGGAAGGCTTTCTACTGCCCAGGAGAACCTCCTGAACCGGGGTAGAGCAGCGTAGCTCGGAGCCTGTCAACCATGCAGGAGCCATGCCGTAAGGTGCAGAGACGGAAGGTCCGGGTGACAGAGCCTGCCGTGGTCCTGGGTGATCAGGTCCAGATGTAGGGGCAGGGCAACTGGGTTGGCTACTGAGAGGTCCAGCAACATGGGGTACCAATGCTGTCTGGCCCATCCTGGAGCTATGAGAATCATCCGGGCTCTGTCTCTGCGCACCTTGAGGAGAACCCTGTGTATCAGCGGAACGGGAGGGAACGCGTAAAACAGGTGGGTTGCCCATGGGATCAGGAAGGCATCTGCTATAGACCCTGGCTCCCGACCCTGGAAGGAGCAGAATGCTCGACACTTCCTGTTCTCCCTGGACGTGAAGAGGTCCATCCGGGGACGACCTCACCTCTGGAAGAGCGAGAGGGCGACGTCCGGACTGAGGGACCACTCGTGCGAGCGGAAGGATCTGCTCAGTCGATCCGCTAGAGTGTTCCGCACTCCCGGGAGATAGGAGGCGGAAAGGTGAATGGCATGGGCTATTCTAAACTCCCAGAGATGCATCGCCTCGAGACATAGCGGAGAGGATCTGGTGCCGCCCTGCTTGTTGATGTAAAACATGGTCGTCGTGTTGTCGGTGAACACCGCGATACAACGACCTTGAAGGAGATGGACAAACGCTTGACAAGCAAGACGGACCGCCCTCAACTCTTGTATGTTGATGTGGAAGTCCATCTCCTGAGGGGTCCACAGCCCTGAGTTCTCTGGGCGCCGCAGTGCGCCCCCCAGCCCAGATCTGAGGCGTCCGTAGTCAGGGATGCCGAGGGCTGGGGCGGATGAAATGGGAGCCCCGCACAGACTATGGACTGGTCCAGCCACCACCGAAGGGAGTCCAGTACCCTCTGAGGAACGGTTACGACTGTGTCCAACGAATGTCTGGTCGGCCGGTACTGCGCGATGAGCCAAGATTGAAGAGGCCTCATGTGGAGTCGGGCATACGCCGTTACGAACGTACAGGCTGCCATATGGCCCAGGAGGGCCAGACATGTTCGTAGAGAGGTCAGCGGGGCCGCCTGCAAGCGCAGAATGATGGCCGACAGCGACTGGAACCTGGGCAAGGGTAGCAAGGCCCTGGCCAGGGTAGAGTCCAGAACGGCCCCAATGAACTCTATCCGCTGCGTGGTGAGTAGAGTAGACTTGGCCACGTTGATCACGAGGCCCAAGGTAGCAAAGAGGGTGCTGATCCTGCGGACGTGGTCGCGGACCTGCAGCTCCGATGTGCCCCGGATCAGCCAGTCGTCGAGATAGGGAAACACGTGAATGCGGCAACGTCGAAGGTGTGCAACGACGACTGCCATGCATTTCGTGAACACCCTCGGGGCTGTAGAGAGGCCAAACGGGAGGACCGCAAATTGATAATGTCGGCGGTCAACCACAAAGCGGAGGAAACGCCTGTGCTGGGGGGATATGGAGATGTGGAAGTAAGCGTCCTGCATGTCGAGGGCGGCGTACCAGTCTCCGGGATCCAGGGATGGGATGATGCTTCCAAGGGATACCATACGGAACTTCAACTTCACCATATACTTGTTGAGTTCCCGCAGGTCGAGGATGGGCCTGAGGCCGCCCTTGGACTTGGGGATTAGAAAGTAGCGGGAATAAAACCCCTTGCCCTTCTCACACTCCGGAATCTCCTCTATGGCTCCCTTGACGAGGAGCGTGTGCACCTCCTGACGGAGGAATTGCTCGTGAGAGGGGTCCCTGAAGAGGGACGAGGATGGTGGTGGAGGGGGGGGAGGCAAAGAAAACTGCAGGCGATAACCGGCCTGCACCGTACGCAAGACCCAACGGTCCGATGTTATTCGGGTCCATGCCGGGAGGAAAAAAGAAAGACGGTTGGAAAACTGCGGGGAAGGATCCGGAGGGGAAACTGGTACTGCGCCCTCGGGCGCACCTTCAAAATGAAGGCTTAAGTCCAGGAGGGGCCTTGGCGGAGCCTTGGTTCTGCCCCGTTTGGCCACCGGACTGTCTGCGTCGGTTGTTCCTGCCGCGGCGCCTAGTGAGGTCCTGCCGCGGACGGAACTGAGGATACGACCGACGCTGCTGCTGTTGGTTCTGCTGCCGGAATGGCCTGCGCTGTGTCGCAGGCGTATGCATCCCCAGCGACCGTATTATGACCCTATTATCCTTAAGGTCCTTTAGTCTGGGGTCTGTTTTCGCTGAAAACAGGCCCTGGCCTTCGAAGGGGAGGTCCTGGATAGTATGTTGGAGCTCCGGTGGAAGGCCAGAGACCTGCAGCCAGGAAATTCGGCGCATCGTGAGCCCCGAGGCCAGGGTCTGAGCGGCCGAGTCCGCAGCATCTAAAGAGGCTTGTAGCGATGTCCTCGCTACTTTCTTGCCCTCATCCAGGATGGTAGTAAACTCCTGGTGGGCGTCCTGTGGCAAGAGCTCTGCGAATTTCCCCTCCGCTACCCACGAGTTGAAGGAGTAGCGGCTAAGGAGGGCCTGCTGATTGGAGACCCTGAGCTGTAGTGCCCCCGCCGAATAGACCTTGCGGCCCAGGAGGTCCATTCGTCTCGCCTCCTTCGACTTGGGCGCTGGGGCCTCTTGACCGTGGCGCTCCCTGTCGTTCACCGACTGGACCACCAGTGAGCAGGGTGTCGGGTGAACGTACAGGTATTCATAGCCCTTCGAGGGGGCCATGTACTTCCTTTCCACCCCTCGAGCGGTCAGAGGGATGGAGGCCGGTGACTGCCAGATATTAGCTGCGTTGGCCTGGATTGTTTTTATAAAGGGCAGGGCCACTCTGGTGGGCGCATCAGCAGAGAGGATGCTCACCACCGGGTCCTCGATTTCAGGGACCTCCTCTGCTTGCAAGTCCAGGTTCTGTGCCACACGTCGGAGGAGGTCCTGGTGTGCCCTAAGATCTAGCGGGGGAGGGCTGGAGGACGAGGTACCCGCCACTGCCTCATCCGGTGAAGACGACGAGGAAACCCCCGGCAACAGAGTGTCCACGGGGGGTTCTATCTGGGGCTGCACCTCCGTCACTGGAGGGAGCTCTGGGTCCTGGTGGCTGGCTGACTGCGCCGCCGGTGCCGGAGTCAGTGCCGCTTCCATGAGGAGAGTGCGGAGTCTTTGATCCCTCTCCTTCTTCGTGCGAGGCTTAAAGGCCTTGCAAATACGGCACTTTTCACTGATGTGCGATTCCCCCAGGCACTTGAGGCACGCGTCGTGGGGATCGCTAGTAGGCATCGGCTTCTTGCATGCCGAGCACTGCTTGAAGCCCGGCGAGCCAGGCATGAGCCCGGTGCTGGGTGCCGGGGAGGGCAATGCCCACCCGCAAGCAAGTTAAACAACTATATATAATACACAACTAGCTATGAACTATCTATGAACTATTTACAACTATGACTACGAACAGAGCACAGGAGAGCTAGGTATGTGGAGGACAGCAAGCCGCACTCCACAGTTCCAGCAACCGACACGGCGGTAAGAAGGAACTGAGAAGCGGGCGGGCTGGCAGGGGTATATATCTGGTGCCATAGTGGCGCCACTCTAGGGGGCGACCTGCCGGCCCACTGGAGTTGCTAGGGTAAAAAGTTTCCGGCAAACGTGCACGCGCGGCGCGTACACCTACCTGGAATGGATATGAGCAATCACTCGAAGAAGAAGCAGGCTTTCATTGCAATGATTTTACAGAGAGTGCATTCTTCTCATATCTGTTCTGGAACTTCTTACCTTACTCATCAGATGCTACATCTTAATCCATAAATACAATCAATTTCAGACAGTGTCTTACAAGTTTTCAGATCTTACAGAATCTAATTGATCATCCACTTCTGAAAATGTTTCGTTATGGAGAGAGGGCTTACATGGATGCAAAATCTTTGGCAGCTGTGCAAACAAACTTGCTATTAGCTTGAATGAAAACACTCCTTTGTGCAGAAATTCCTGTCAGTATGATTCAGCATGGTCTGGAGGAATGAGTGAAGATGTAGGAGTTGGAAGGTTTTCCTACCTCCTCTATCCGAGACTTGCTTTATAGCTATGGACAAGTCATTTCAGCCCTCTGCTTCATTTCCCCATATGTAAAATAAGGACAATAATATTTACCTGCCTCTTTTGGGGGTATTATGTGAATTTAGCTTGTAAAGTGCTATATTTACGTATCAATAATAAGTAGCATTTATAAACGGATTCAGTGCATAAACACTGTACCGATTGGCACTGTGTAAAGACCTACATGTAGATAGCATTCATTAATTTTGCCAGTTGGTTTGTGACCAGTAAAAATTAATTCTAACACTTGTTCACTAAGAAAAAGCCTCAGACCAACAAGCCTTTTCATATAGGCTGTTGAACAACCATCAAAGGAGCACATGGAGTACAAGTTTGTGACTGAGCTTTGTATATTTGCTTTTGCAGGATGGTCCTTGGTGCTCTTTCCCTCACAACTTGGACATGGCTAGTGATACCTGAGCCCATTATTCGATGACAATCTTTAAGAAGGTCAAAATATGTCCTAGCAATCAGTAGGTAATGACACCTCTGAAGATCAGAATCTGGGTTTGAATCTAGAACCTACCACAACACAAGCTTTTAACAGCTGAGCTAAAGGAGTAACTTCACTAACTGGTAGCATTAGTAGGTTGTTTTCTTAGATTGGCCCAAATGTTAGACGGCATTAAAGACACACATTTTGCAAGTACATTATATGACCTGAAACTCACCAGTTTCTAATGTACATACCATTTCTAATGCACATTGTCTTTGCTTTGCAGAATATACAGATCCAGACGTTTTGGAGCATGAGCTTTCGTGGGTGAATACCCATTTCGTCGGATGCATGTAGTGGAAATTTCCAGGGGCAGGTATAGATATGCAAGCAAGCTAGAGATAACGAGGTTATTTCAATCAGGGAGGATGAGGCCCTGTTCTAGCAGTTAAGGTGTGAAAACCAAGGGAGGAGAAACTGGTTTTGTAGTTGGCAAGCCATTCACAGTCTTTGTTTAATCCTGAGCTGATGGTGTCAAATTTGCAGATGAACTGAAGCTCAGCAGTTTCTCTTTGAAGTCTGGTCCTGAAGTTTTTTTGCTGCAGGACGGCCACCTTAAGATCTGCTATAGTGTGGCCAGGGAGGCTGAAGTGTTCTCCTACAGGTTTTTGTATATTGCCATTCCTAATATCTGATTTGTGTCCATTTATCCTTTTCTGTTGAGACTGTCCAGTTTGGCCAAGGTACATAGCAGAGGGGCATTGCTGGCATATGATGGCGTATATTACATTGGTGGACATGCAGGTGAATGAACCTGTGATGATGTGGCTGATCTGGTTAGGTCCTGTGATGGTGTCACTGGTGTAGATATGTGGGCAGAGTTGGCATCGAGGTTTGTTGCATGGATTGGTTCCTGAGCTAGAGTTCCTATGGTGCGGTGTGTAGTTACTGGTGAGAATATGATTCAGGTTGGCAGGTTGTCTGTGGGCGAGGACTGGCCTGCCACCCAAGGCCTGTGAAAGTGTGGGATCATTGTCCAGGATGGGTTGTAGATCCCTGATGATGCGTTGGAGGGGTTTTAGCTGGGCACTGTATGTGATGGCCAGTGGAGTCCTGTTGGTTTCTTTCTTGGGTTTATCTTGCAGTAGGAGGCTTCTGGGTACACGTCTGGCTCTGTTGATCTGTTTCCTTATTTCCTGGCGTGGGTATTGTAGTTTTGAGAATGCTTGGTGGAGATTTTGTAGGTGTTGGTCTCTGTCTGAGGGGTTAAAGCAGCAGCAGTTGTACCTCAGTGCTTGGCTGTAGACAATGGATTGTGTGATATGCCCAGGATGGAAGCTGGAGGCATGAAGGTAGGCATAGCGGTCGGTAGGCTTTCGGTATAGGGTGGTGTAAACGTGACCATCACTTATTTGCACCGTGGTGTCTAGGAAGTGGACCTCCCATGTAGATTGGTCCAGGATGAGGTTGATGGTGGAGTGGAAGCTGTTGAAATCGTGGTGGAATTTTTCCAGAGTCTCCTTCCCATGGGTCCAGATGATGAAGATGTCATCAATGTAGCGTAGGTAGAGAAGAGGCATGAGTGGACGAGAGCTGAGGAAGCATTGTTCCAGGTCAGCCATAAAAATATTGGCATATTGTGGGGCCATGCGGGTGCCCATAGCGGTGCCACTGATCTGGAGATATAGATTGTCATCAAATTTGAAATAGTTGTGTGTGAGGATAAAGGCACAGAGCTCAGCAGCCAGTTGTGCTGTGGCATCATCAGGGATACTGTTTCTGACAGCTTGTATTCCATCTATGTGTGGGATGTTTGTGTAGAGAGCCTCTACATCCATGGTGGCTAGGATGGTGTTTTCTGGAAGGTCACCAATGCATTGTAGTTTCCTCAGGATATTGGTGGTGTCACGGAGATAGCTGGGAGTGCTGGTGGCATAGGGTGTGAGTAGAGAGTCCACATATCCAGACAGTCCTTCAGTGAGAGTACCAATGCCCCAGATGATGGGGTGTCCAGGATTCTTGGATAGTAGGGTAGTAGATAGATCTTGGGTAGTAGATAGAATAGAATAACCCTGGTCGGGGCTCTGAGGGTATGTTGATTTGTTCCGGTGTTAGTGTAGGGAGTGTCCTGAGTAGATGGTGCAGTGTATTCCTCAGTGGGATCTGAGGGAAGTGGCCTGTAGAATTCCAATACCAAATGCCTTCATCTACATGTTAATATGCCACAGAAAAGTCATGCCCTCTGAAATTATACTGAGCAACCTTGCGCTCTCCAACCTCCTGGTTATCCTGACCCAAGGGATCCCCATTACCCTCAAAAACTTTAGGCTTCAGAACACATACAATGACCTGGTCTGCAAAATTACCCTCTATATTTACTGCGTGGGCAGAGCCATGAGCATTTGCATCACCTCCCTGCTGGGCTGTTTCCAGTGTATCCTCATTGTCCCATCTCCTTGCAAATGGTTGCACTTGAGAGAGAACCTGCTGAAAAATCTCTCTTCAGTTATGATTTCCTTTTGGTGCTTCAACCTTTTTGTGTGCAGGACCCACCTGGCTTATTCCTCCTCCCAGGATGCTGCAAACTCCTCAATCATCAAAAGCCACACAGTGGTGTACAACTTCTGCTGCATGGTTTTCCCCAGCCGCCTTTTGTACTTAGGAAATGGGTCGGTGTCTGTCACTCGGGACTTGTTCTTCCTGGGAATCATGACTCTTTCCAGCTGCTACCTTCTCTCCATGTTTTATCAGCACGGGAAGCAGGCAAAACATCTGTTGGGGCTGCACACAAAGCACGTGGAAATCCAGGCAGCCAAAGCCGTGGTGGCCGTTAATCATGAACCTTCTCTGTTTTGGGCTGGACAGCCTCTTCTGGGTCTATACCCTCTGTATGTACCCTGTCTCACTGAGCCTCATTGATGCCCGGATGTTCCTTGATTCCTGCTACTCGGCCATCAGCTCACTGCTGATTATCCTGACTAACAAGAAGGTACAGACAGATCTGAAATGTGCAACCAGGAGGAGACAGTTACCAGGTGGAGACAGCATCTCACAATATATCCAATAAGAAACAAAGGGGCCAGGTAGCAACTTTTAGGCTTAAGGCTTATTCAACTTTGTTTTTAATATTGCAATTGTTTACACACACACACACACACACACACACACACACACACACACCCATATCCCCCCAGCAATTCATACTTCAAGTATCTCAGACCAACAAAACAAAAAAGAACAAAAGTAAATTCTCCATGAGACAGAGTGAAAACACAGGGTACAAAAATCTGTATTTGACGGTACACCCAGGCAATAACAAGAGAGGAAGGATGGTCTTGTAATTAAAGCACGACTCAGGAAACCTTGTTTGATTCCCACTTTAGCCATAGACTTTCCGTGTGAATAGAGAAAGAAATTAGTTTCCTCCCATCTAAATAAGTACCAAAGTTTCAGTAAATATACCTGAAAACAAGGGTACATTTTCTGAAATAGTGAAATTGGAAAGTGATGCATGCCAATAACTTTGTTGTAAAATAACTTCCAGACTTATTAGATTGTTCCTTGATGCTTTGTAAATGTGCATTTTATCTTCGTATTACATGTCTAAACCCTGGAGAAGGTGTCACAAGCTTAATAGGCATATTTAAATTTAATATATGTCACTTATGCATTTTGATGTCTATAAACAAAAGATGAAAGCCACATCAGAGCCAAATCCAGTGGTAGACTTGTTGAATATATACAACACTGCAATATTTAATGTTTACAACACAAATCTCATTTTCAAATAGTAAAAACTAGATTTTTATCCCATGGTTCTGTGGCGTTAGTTTCAGAAGTGCCGAATATCTGCAGCTCTCGTTGAGTACAGGTGGATATGTGGATTCTCAACACAATGCAAATCAGTCTTTGGCAGGCTGCATGTCAAAAGTGTAACAGATGCCTATTTAAAATGTGTGAAAATTCCCCACCAACTCTTACAGCATGTTAACCAATAGGCCTGCAGAATGCAAGTAAACTAGTTAGCTTAAAGATGACTGGTTGAGACACCACTACTAATGATGCAATTTCACCACCTAACACTGAGCTGTAAGGGATCGGTCCAGCAGCTTGTTAATATAGTATGTTTCAAAGTTGTGCAGGAAGTTGGTGCTGGTTTAAATGTTATAAAAAAATCATTCTGAAAAATAAAATGACAATTCTTTCTGAAAAATGCCACTGTTTTCCATTTGCTTGAATCACCAAGACAAGACTATTTTCAAGCGGATGTGGTTTTTAACAATGCTGTCCATGCTTGACACTGAAGATCATTGCACTTGTGGATCAAATCAGACATCACATAAAATTATTTGACTTTCCATCGGGGGAAAGATTCTTTTCTATTAAAATTTAATAAATAACCCCCTTGTCTGTTCTCCTGTTACCAAATACCACTTACATTCAGTGCAAAAGATTTAAGCTCCTCTCACCTTCCTGATGATAGACAGACATATACACATGTGCACAATTCATTTGAGTAGCTGTGACTAATTGTCTTGCATCTCTGTGCCACTGTGATCATTACTAACCTCCCTCATTAATTTAATAGGGCAATATTTGAATGCTGCCAATAGTGTCTCTCTATACTTGTCCTGATCATGCTCATTGATCAAATGAAGGTGCTAATTTAAACTTTGAAATATGGAGTTTCTTGCCACCTTGCGGTGCAGTAACTCCTACACCATTCCGCTCAGGGTTATGGCCAAGAATAAACACCATTGCCTATACGATAAGGCATATTCTCTAGGATCATCTGCTCACATACTATTGTTCTACAGCAAGAACAGAGCCCTAATTGCATGTCCTATATTTTAAAGGTGAAATCTAAAATCCCTGAGGGAAAGGCCATCATAAAATAGCTTACACAGAAGTGCCACTTATATGAAAAAAGTTTATCGTACAAATCTTGCATTCCAAAATCTATCAGAGAAGATTACTTCAGGTAGGTTTTATTTATATGGCTAGAAAATAATTTGTAGGAGTTGGATCAAACTTTAGAAAATAAACAGTGAGATTTGAGAAATTTTCTGTCTATGGCATATTCATAAATCTGTAGAAATGTCTACAGTGTGATGGCTGGATCCAGAACTTAAA
This sequence comes from Gopherus flavomarginatus, assembly GCF_025201925.1. NCBI lineage: Eukaryota > Metazoa > Chordata > Testudines > Testudinidae > Gopherus > Gopherus flavomarginatus. Next base: position 11,609,633 of record NC_066621.1, on the reverse strand, counting down.
CTGTTCCTAAACTGCCTCCCACGCTGGTTGTGTTTCACTAGGTCTGGTATCTCACTTACTAATAAGGCAGGCTTTTTAAGCATAGACAGCCAAGCAAAACCAACTGTTAAATCAGAAAGACACAATACATCTTCTGCTCCTTGTCTGCCAAGTGTATAATTGATAAAGTTCATTAGAAAAGATTAATGGTTCACATGGGAAAAATTCCAGAAGGGAACTGAGTTGAATGTGTAGGTCAGGGAGTTAGTAAAGATTTTAAAATATAATTTAATAACTATTTTCTTAATATATCATTAAAAATCAGTTACTAATAGATTGCATACCTGTTATGGGCCTCACTGAAGTTGCTTTGGGTTTTAGAAATTGGAAGGCTAGCCTGTTATGGTGAAAATTGCCTTCTTTTCCCCCACATGCATCTCACTGGAACAATCCTCGCTTGAACTCATCAGTATCTGAGATATGTAAGATGAACAGCACATTTTGCAGTGTAGAAGGATCTGCACTGAAGATTCATCCCATCTCTTTTTTGGTGGGTCCTAGAAGAATCCAGTCACAACCGCAGTCGAGAACTGGAGGATAGCACATTGAGCTGAGAGAGAACTAGAGAGAAGTGTTATGGGCAAAGTAGCATTGAGTGCCTAGAGTGCCTAGAGTATTGTCCTTGCTTTTCTCATACTGGATGGGGTCAATGGCTTGAAAGAAATATCTTCCAAACCCCCTTTTCTGGCCTTCAAACTACACTCCAGCCTCACCAAGCTCAACTCCAGAAGCGAACTCCCCACAGATCAGGACCCACCTACTCAAAGAGGCCCCAGACCCCACCAGAACAACAAATGCAAAACCTGCAGCCACATCTTCACTGCTATGGTGATCAATACCTTCCCCCTCCACCCCATCCCCAACACACATGCCTTTCATGATCCAACATGTGGTGTACTTCATCCAGTGCACTAAATTACCCAATAATGAAAATGCAGGTGAAACCAGACAACCACTATGCTCTCTAATGAACTTTCAGAGGAAAATAATAAAAGATATAAGCACCATCTGCGCCCATGGGCAAAAACTTTTCACGTAACGATCACTCTGTGGCTGACTTATCAGTCCTCATCCTCAAAGAAAACCTGGACAACAGTTTCAAAAAATGAGCCTGGGAGCTTAAATTTTTAACTTTGTTAAACACTAGAAATCATGGTCTTAATAATGGTATTGGATTTATGGCTTATTACAATAATCTGTAGCCCATTAACCCTCCCTTTGCTGTCCTATGATTGCAAAGATGTAAACAGGCCACTTCACCTTTTATGGTCTCTTACAACATGACTTACATAACTACTTATGCTAAACAATCTGTTCCACCTTGTATTTAGCTGTGAGGCTCAGAACTTTTCCCAGACCTGAAGAAGAGCTCAGTGTAAACTTAAAAGCTTGTTTGTCTCACCAACAGACCATGGTCCAATAAAAGATATTACCTTACTCACCTTGTCTCTCTACTAAGACTAAATTGTGCTTTTAGGCATAGCCCTGAGTACTAAATGGAACATGAGCCGTGCTGTTCCAGGGACAGCCTGAAAGGCAGTGTGACTCCACGTATCAGAGGGGTAGCTGTGTTAGTCTGTATTCACAAAAACAATGAGGAGTCCAGTGGCACCTTAAAGATTAACAGCTTTATTTGGGCATAAGCTTTCATGAGTAAAAAACTCACTTCTTCAGATGCATGGAGTGAAAATTACAGATGCAGGCATAAATATACTGACACATGAAGAGAAGGGCATTACCTTACGAGTGGAGAAACAGTGTTGCAGGGCTAGTTCAATCCGAGTGGATGTGGTCCACTCCCAATAATCAATGAGGAGGTGTCAATACCAAGAGAGGGAAAATTGCTTTTGTAATGAGCCAGCCACTCCCAGTTCCTATTCAAGCCCAAATTAATGGTGTTAAATTTGCAAATTAATTGTAGCTCTGCAGTTTCTCTTTAAAGTCTGTTTTGGAAGGCTTTTTGTTGAAGGATGGCTACTTTTAAATCTGTTATAGAATGTCCAGGGAGATTGAAGTGTTTTCCTCCTGGCTTTTGTATGTTGCCTTTCCTGATGTCCGATTTGTGTCCATTTATTCTTTTACGTAGAGACTGTCCAGTTGGCCAATGTACATGGCAGTGGGGCATTGCTGGCACATGATGACATACATCACATTAGTAGATGTGCAGGTGAATGAGTCCCTGACGGAGTGGCTCATGTGACTGGGTCCTTTGATAGTGTCACTAGAGTAGATATGGGGACAGAGTAAGCAATGGAGTTTGTTATATGGATTGGTTCCTGGGTTAGTGTTTCTGTGGTGTGGTGTGTAGTAGCTGGTGAGTATTTGCTCAGGTTGGGAAGACTGTCCAAGCAAGGACCGGCCTGCCTTCCAAGGTCTGTGAAAGTGAGGTATCATTTTCTGGGATAGGTTGTAGATCACTGATGATGTGCTGGAGAGGTTTTAGCTGGGGGCTGTATGTGATGGCCAGTGGCATTCTGTTATTTTTCTTATTGGGCCTGTCCTGTAGTAGGTCACTTCTGGGTAACCGTCTCGCTCTGTCAATCTGTTTCCTCAATTTCCCAGGTGGGTATTGTAGTTTTAAGAAGATTTGATAAAGATCTTGTAGGTGTTTGTCTCTTTGTCTGAGGGATTAGAGCAAATGCGGTTGTATCTTAGGGCATGGCTGTCGACAACGGACCGTGTGATGTGTCCTGGATGGAAGCTGGAGGCATATAGGTAAGTATAGTGATCAGTAGGTTTCTGGTGTAGGTTTCTGGTATGTTACCATCACTTATTTTCACTGTAGTGTCCAGAAAACGGATCTCTTGTGTGGACTGGTCCAGGCTGAGGTTGATGGTGGGATGGAAGTTGTTGAAATTCAGGTGGAATTCTTCAAGGGCCTCCTTCCCGTGGGTCCATATGATGAAGATGTCATCAATATAGCACAAGTAGAGGAGTTGAGCTAGGGGATGAGAGCTGAGGAAGCGCTGTTCTAAGTCAGCCATAAAAATGTTGGCATACTGTAGCCATCTGGGTATCCATAGCAGGATGACTTGAAAGTATCAGTTATCCCCAAATCTGAAATGGTTGTGGGTGAGGACAAAGTCACAAAGTTCAGCCACCAGGCACGCCATGGCCTTCTCAGGGATACTGTTCCTGACAGCTTGTAGTCCATCCTCATGTGGAATATTGGTGCAAAGAGTTTCTACCATCCATGGTGGCCAGAATGGTGTTTTCAGGAAGATCACCAATGCATTGTAGTTTCCTCAGGAAGTTGGTGGTGTCTCGAAGATAGCTAGGAGTGCTGGCAGAGGTGAAAGTAAGCAGGTACAGGCCAGAATGGAGGACCGGTAAGAAAAGTTGAGTGGGGGAGAAGCCTGCCCACTGCATAAAAATAGTTTAAACTCAGCTGTTCCCTGAGTGGTTCAGCCCTTGGGGTTAGGAGTGGTTTCTGGCATCTTTGTTAATTTCACTCACAGTAGCTGGGGGGAGTGGGGAGGGTGTATTTGACCATGGCATGGGCAGTCCTTATCTGCCCCTGGGATAAGGGGATCTCTCCAATACTAATATGCACCACAACTATAAGCATTTGGCTGCACAGCTTAAATCCAGAGCTAATAAAAGCAGATGGAAGGGGAAAACTCACTGTCACATTGGTTTCTCATCTCCTCCCTTCCCCTCCTCCAGCCAGGCTGCAGACAAGGCTCTGCATTCCTCCCCCCACCCACCCCCAACAGGGGTTCTCCTCTAGGCACTAGCTTGCAGTAGGGACACTGGCTGAGATGCCGGCTGCTGCTGCCTTCATAAGAACAGTTTAAACTCAGCTGTTCCCTGCGCAGTTCAGCCCCCAGGGTTAGAAGCCGTTTCTGGCATCCTTGTTAATTTCACTCCCAGTTGTTGTTGGGGTAGGAGGTGACCATGGCAGGGGCAGTTCTTTTCTGCCCCCGGGATGAGGGGATCTCCTATACACAAAAAACACAGTCAAAATCAGGAACCATTTCCAAGTTCAAATCTATCCCATTCCCTTCCCAGCAGAGGATCATGGTTGTGATGTCCAAACTGCTTGCAGATCTCTTTAAAATGTTACTGAACTGTGCAGGGAACAGCTGAGTATAAACTGTTCTTATGCAGGAGGCAGGCTTCTCCCTCCCTCAGCCAGTCTCCCTGCTCCCTGCTGCAAGCTAGAGGGAAGCCCCTGAAGCTGCTGCTCAGTGCCAGGCAGGGAGAAAGCATGGAGCCTAGTGTCCGCAGTCTGGCTGGAGGAGGAGGGAAGACACAGAAAAATGTGACAGTGAGTTTTCACTTTTTCAGGCTTATTCCAATAGCAAAGTTTTATTACTGACAGTACTGGTAGTAGTAATAGTAGCTTTATTTTCTCTATCTATGTCATGCAATGGGAGGGATCCATGAAGTACGTAGGAGAGGTAGGTTGCTTGCGATTGGACCATATGGGTAAGAAATGTAAATTACTTTCACCCCTGCCCAAACGCCAGGGCTCCCAGCTGCCTCTGCAGCTGGTAGCTCTGGGAGTGATTTAAACGGCCCAGCCCTAAACTTCAGCTGAATCCCCGAGCCCTTTAAATCCCAATTTAAAAGCCTTGGGATTCAAAGACCCCACCTCTTCCGATAGAGGCCACACCTCTTCTGGTTGAGTCCCCTCCCCCTCCTCAGGACTCTGGAGTACCGGCAAGTCTTTTAAGTTACTTACACCCCTGAGTGCTGGTAGCATAGGGTCTGAGGAGAGAGTCCAAATAGCCAGAGAATCCTGCTGTAAGAGTGTCAATGCCTGAGATGATGGGGTGCCCAGGGTTTCCAGGTTTGTGGATCTTGGGTAGCAGATAGAATACTCCTGGTTGGGGCTCTAGGGGTGTGTCTGTGTAGATTTGTTCCTGTGCTGTAGCAGATATAGATCTAGCAGACTCCAGAGATACCTCTGGGAGGAACAGTTCCCTCCTTTGCTTCCCCTTGATCCTAGAGAACTAACAATTTTCTAGCAATAGTAATTAATTCATAAACATCATGAGTATATATTTGACTTTTACATTATCATTCACTCTGCTGTATTTCACACTCTGCAAAGGATTTGCAAATGTGATTGAACCTAGCAAGGATCAGATTTCCCAGAAGATTTCATGTGTGTATCCACTGGGCACTGAAGTAGATATCCTGCTGTTTCTAATACATCCAAATACAATTCTCAGAGGCACATGGTGTCTTTATCAATATCACCCTCTGATGCATGTCTGACTTTAAAGGGAAAACTCTGCTGCAGCACGAGATGGGTGTAGATGTCTCCATCAGCAGGATTGACCCCAATGAAGTATTATGGTGTCCATACTGCTTAGGGGGCCCTCTGCTGCAATGGGAAGTATGGTCTTTCACAAGCAGTGTAACATCTAAGGGCTTTTACCACTCGTAACAAATACATGATCTCAAAGCACTTTTCACAACTGTCATGACGATATCCAATGTGCCTTAGCTGACGTCTACCTCCGGATGTTACATTCTGCCTCTCAATTCCTCCTGCAGTTTTCCATATATGGATTCCTCTCCTCTTTTAAGATCTTTTGCAGTGTTGTTATTGCTGATAGATACATTTTGGGGGGCTTGAATCTGAACAGGAACTCAACCTGACCCTAACATTTTGCATTTGCAACTCTTTACTTCAATTTCCCTATGTGTAAAATGGGTACAGTAATACCTACTGCCCTGCCTCTTAGTTCTGCGGGAAGGATTAACTGCTTAACAGCACCTTGAAAGTTACAGGGACAGATATTAAGCTTGAGAAAATCAGTGCGGATACACAGCAGCTGAGGATCTGATCACATAATGTAGTCTATAAATGCTTCTATGTATATAAATGAAGCTTTTTAGTCCCCCTAAAGCAGGGGTAGGCAACCTATGGCACAGGTGCTGAAGGCGGCATGCGAGCTGCTTTTAGCGGCACTCACACTGTCCGGGTCCTGGCCACTGGTCAGGGGAGCTCTGCATTTTAATTTAGTTTTAAATGAAACTTCTTAAACATTTTTAAAACCTTATTTACTTTACATACAACAATAGTTTAGTTATATATTATAGACTTATAGAAAGAGACCGTCTAAAATGTTAAAATGTATTACTGGCACGTGAAACCTTAAATTAGGGTGAATAAATGAAAACTCAGCACACCACTCCCGAAAGGTTGCCGACACCTGCTCTAAAGCATGGCTAGTTACTGGACAAATTCCTAGTTATTATAAACTAATTCATTGATCTGTGAGAATAAGGAGATATGTATATTTGCTATGTAAGTTTCATGATTAGAAAAAGCCGACCACTAAGGAAAATAAAAAACACTTACAAAATTTTATTCTGCAAGGAGCACATAATTAAATTAAATTTAGCTCAGATGAATTGATCCAAACATTTAAATCCCTCTGCCAACTGTTTAGAAATCCCATATGTGCTGCTTTTAAAGATCCATATTTTAAAAAAAAATATTTTCCCTCAATCAAAATGATCCTTTCATTGGCTGTACTGCACTGCTCTCTGCTGGCACCATGCTGGGAGTTTCTGTAATATTACAGCTAAATAATGATAATGACTTGCAGCCACACTTGTGCCTTGATCCCACCAACTCTCACCAGCCCGGCAGGGTGTGCTGGTTGGTAGTCAGATGTGTAGATACAGTAGAGTACTGTAGGAAGGGTTATTACTTGTTTCAGAGTCAGGCTCCCAAAAGTGCTGAGCTTTTTAAAAAGAATACATTTGTGGGTTCTTTTTATTTCCCTTCTGTTTTTTAAGCATTGGGTGGCCACATACTCAAGCTTTTCGCAGCTAGCAGAAGGGCGAGAAATGTCCTCTGTTTCTATGAAAGTGGAGATTCTCATTCAGTGAGACTCCAAATATTGTATCACTTGGGAAAAATCAGGGTTGGGAACAACGTTGGTGGTTCTTCTGTCTGGGTTAGCACTAAAGCAACGCCCCTGTCTGATGTTAAGGGCACTGTCTGTCCACACTCTTTATCTGATTCAAGTGCCTTCATCTTAGCAAGTAGCGGCCACTCTTTTGTTGTTGGGGGTGCTGTTTATCCGCTGCAGCAGCAGCAGCATCAGGGCAAATCCCAAAGCGATGTAGCCTCCTTGCAGATGGAGCATGTCCCAGGAGATTGATATCTAGCTAGGTCCTTAAGACAGTCTGGCTGGATGTTCACTCTATGTCTGTCACTGGCAATTTTACCACAGACCATCCGATCACTGACTGTATAGCACAGGGGTAGGCAATCTATGGCATGCATGCCAAAGGCGGCACGTGAGCTGATTTTCAGTGGCACTCATACTGCCCGGGTCCTGGCCTGGGGGGCTATGCATTTTCATTTAATTTTAAATGAAGCTTCTTAAACATTTTAAAAGCCTTATTTACTTTACATACAATAATAGTTTAGTTTTATATTATAGACTTATAGAAAAAGAACATCTAAAAACATTAAAATCGATTACTGGCATGTGAAACCTCAAATCAGAGTGAATAAATGAAGACTCGGCCCAGCACTTCTGAAAAGTTGCCGACCCCTGGTATAATGGCATTCTTTGCTAAACATACTTTAATATAATTTTGTTGGTCTTCCTCCTAACAGTAAACATTTCTCAGCTGAAATGTAAAACTCTGGTCCTGGTTTCTGGTGTCTTCTAAATATCCCATGGCACATCCAACATTCCAAAATGTCTACCTACAGTTTTCCTGCTTTAAAATACCCTCCAGGTCAACAATCCCCCAGAAACTCCTCTGACCTGCTGTCTTGTACCCTGGCTGCTATTTCTATTGGGCTCTGAATACTGAAATGACTTAGGATTTTTCGACATTAGAGATTTTTGCAACCGTATCACTACATGGATGTGCAATGTGTAATACCCAGTGTAATGTGCTGCACTGAAGTGACTTACCCATTTTGAAGTCAGAGTAAGTCACATGAGTGTGGCAGCTTGCAGCCATGTAACTCTATAATGTAGATAAACCCTTAGAGACTCAGCTCTACACATACCCCTCCAGGCAGGGGCGGCTCCAGGCACCAGCATGCCAAGCACCTGCCTGGAGCAGCAAGCCAAGGGGGGCGCTCTGCTGGTCGCCGCGAGGGCGGCAGGCAGGTTGCCTTTGGTGGCATGCCTGCAGAGGGTCCACTGGTCCTGTGGCTTCGGCAGACCTCCCACAGGCGTGCCGCCGAATCCACGGGACTGGGGACCTCCCGCAGGCAAGCTGCCAAAGGCAGCCAGCCTGCCGTGCTTGGGGCAGCAAAATACCTAGAGTCGCCCCTGTCTCCAGGTCAAGTTTGCTGGCAAGGGTCAGCATGTGGAGGGATTGGACTCGGTGCTGTGAATAAACAAAGGACTGTAGTCTTCAAGGGTATCCAACCAGTAACTTTCACCAGCCATTTTAATTAAGGAAGGCACCCCACACACAGACGGACACAACCAAACACAGGGATTGTTTAGGGTAAGCTGCCATCGTGCTGGAAGTACAGGAATAAAAATTGTTCGGGGGAGAGGGGCCTATAGGGCCAGGAAAGTAATTTATACCAGTGCCTAGTTTCAAAATGATGATTGAGATAACAATATTTTTCCCTAATATGCAAAATTCCCTGAGCCCTGTTATTAGCGTCAGGGACCTGTGATTGGAACAGGAATCCTCAGCTGCCTATCACTGTACACTGTCTTCTTTCCAAATCACGTATTCATCCTGCATGTCATGCTGGGCTTCATTGCTCTTTACAGAACCTGGAGCCCCTTGGACTGTGCCTGTAAAGTCTCCATGTTTCCTGCTGTTTGCTTGAGATCACGTGTACATACTGTCTGCCTAAGCCTAAAGCATTGCTTTTAAAGATGGGACTCAGCGACAGCATTCAGACCCAGACCTGAATTTCTCCAGATTTCAGAGTGTTGTATAGATCCCGGCGTGTGGTAAGAAATGTTTTTTCCTATTACACATAAAGCCACACAAGCTGTGTACAGTGGTGCAGAGGGTTGCATGTTTTCTTCAGTATTTCTACTTTCATCCACAACCCACAAGTGTAAAAAGTACAGAGGGGCTGAAGTTAGAGAAAATTAGATGTTCATCTAGATTCTTGTGAACCTCAAAGTTTTGGGGGTTGATCCTAGTCTCCATAGGTTCTTCTTCTCAGTGTAGTATCTGCGTATCTTCCAGTTGTGCAGTGAACAACGTGACTAACACCTGTCAGTGCGATGTGTTCTTTCAGCCTCTCCCAGGGCGGGGAGGACTGTGTGAGCAGTATAGGCTTTGATTTTTTCTTTTTTAATGTCCACACTACTCTGTGTTTATATAAGAGAACACAGGTCAAAGACATGTACCTGGCACTGGGTGCAGGGGGTGGGGAGGTTGGGATGGTCCTTAGTTCCTATGGGAATTTGTTGTTCATTCAAGTTCTGGCAAAGACTCACCAGTGTGGGTTAGAGGGATAGGGGTTCCAGTTGTTTTCCATATGGCTTTGACGGTTTCTAGTAAAAATCCTTTCGATAAACAGAGCAGTTGCTTTATTGGTGGTGATATTTCTTGCTAACTGATGCTGCCATCCAGTTAGACATTTTGCTAATTCAAATTCATATTGGCTTGCAGGAGAAACTGACAACAACAACAAAATAAGAATTCCACTGAGGTTCCTCACTAGCAAATGACTGCATTCATCATACATATTGATAATAACCAAAGCTGTGAAGGGCTTTGGCCTAATTATCAGACTAATTAAAAACAATTCTGTATTCTGATGATTAGAAAATCAGTCAGCTGTAAGAAAACACAATTTTGGAGTGGTGTCTCTTTTGTTGCAAAATTACAACGCTTTAAATATGGTTGATGGATGATTCTCACAGCAATCTATAAAACCTTGTTTCCTGAAGTCTCATTACTGGAGTGTCCTGTTGATGGGATTCAGTGTTCCAACTTGGGAATTCAATATGACACAAATTCTGCTTTTGGGCACTTAAATTAACACTTAATCACTTGAAATGAGTAACAGTGCAGATTTTCTCTTAGGGTCTGGACCTGATATGCAAAAGTTTAGGCATGCAAATGCATCCATAAAATTGTGCTCACAATTGAGTGTCTCATTTGCAGCACAAATATCATAATTTGGGCTTGCAGCTGTGGGCAGAGTGTATGTAAAATTACCACCTGTGTCTAATTCTTCATTTGAGCATGCAGTAGTTGTGATTCCACGTGTGCACACAACTTCTGAGCCCACTATAAAGTAGCATGTATAAAAACTGAGTTTGTGATGAATTTCTTGTGTTCTCCCCTGATATGTTTGCCCTTTGTGGTTCCCGTGATGCCACAGAAATAATAGTGCAGTAGAAATAAAATACGTCATCAGGGTCAATAAACTGGTGTTAGTAAAGCACTCTGAGGTCCACTAACAGAGGGACTGTGGAAGTGCAAAGCATTATAATTACTGGGTCAATTCCTAAGAGATGCCAACCTCCTGAACGACTCCCTGGTTTCAATGGTAGATGCAGGTGCTTAGCAACTGCTGAGGTGTTGGTCTGAATCACTTATTTTCTGAACCCCGGAAACTGAGTTTAGCTTGTGTTAAAGCAACTAAGGGGTAATGGTCCTTCCATTGTGCTCGGAGAAGTCTAGTTTCATTTCAATTCTTTTCTTTTGCACCCTGAGACAAAAAATCTTGCTGCCCTATTGCCCGTCTCCCTGGCAACATTATGAAGGTGTTTCTCTGTTTTCCTTCCTCCTCTCAAGATCCACAGAAATGTTTCCTGGCAGATCCTCCGCTGATGTAAATCAGCACAGCTCTGTTGTCTTTGCAGGGGCTGCCCCCTGTTCTTAGCTGAAGTATAGGGAACTCCTCAGCTGGTGTTAATTGACATAGTCCAATAAGTGCTGGATATTAGGAGCAGCTTCTGACTGCAGGGCATTGGAGTTGACCCTTCTCAGGATCGGGATCTGAGAGCACAGCCAGACTGCTTCCCTTCCCAATCTCCCCTGTATGTTCTTACCCATCCATAATGGTTTATTGTTCTTCCTGATGTTCGTTGAGGAATATGCTGAAGGATACAACTCTTCTCCAATCAGAGTGCTCTAATTTCATACATGGCGGTGAACAGTGAAGTGGCAAAGTTTGCAGATGATACAAAATCAGTCAAGATAGATTAGTCCAAAGCTGTCTGGGAAGAGTTACAAAGGGATCTCACAGAACTGGGTGACTGGGCGACAAAATGCCAGATGAAATTCAATGTTGATAAGTGTAAAGTGATGCACACTAGAAAACATAATCCCAACTGTACATACAAAATGATGAAGTCTAAATTAGCTGTTACCACTCAAGAAAGAGACCTTGGAGTCATTGTGAAAAGTTCTCTGAAAACATCTGCTCAATGTCAGTGGCAGTCAGAAAAGTGAATAGAGTGTGAGATACTATTAGGAAAGGAAGAGATAATTACAAAATATCATAATGCCTCTATATAAATCCATGGTACAATCACACTTTGAATACTGCGTGCAGTTCTGATCACCACATTTCAAAATAGATATATTAGAATTGGGAAAAGTACAGAGAGAGGCAATAAAAATTACTAGGGGTCTGGAACAGCTTCCATACGATGAGAAGTTAAAAAGATTGTGACTGTTCATTTAAGAAAAGAGATGAGCAAGGTGGGATATGAGAGAGGTCTATAAAATCACGAATAGTGTGCAGAAAGTGAATAGGGAAGTGTTATTTACTCCTTCACATAACACAAGAACTAGGGGGTTATCCAATGAAATGAATAGGCAGCAGGTTTAAAACAAACATAAGGAAGAACTTCTTCACACAATGCACAGTCAACCTGTGGAACTCATTGCCAGGGGATGTTGTGAAGGCTGAAAGCATAACAGAATTAGCAAAAAAGCAAAAAAAGTATTAGACAAGTTCATGTAAGATAGGTCCATCAATGGCTAATATCCAAGATGGTCAGGGATGCAATTCCATACTCTGGGTATTCCGAAACTTCAAACTGCCAGAAACTGGGACTAGATGACAGGGGATGGATCACTTGATAAATTGCAATGTTTTGTTCATGCCCTCTGAAGCATCTGGCATTGACCACTGTCAGAAGACAGGATACTAGAGTAGATGGATCATTGGTCTGACCCAGTATGGCCACTCTTATGTTCTAAATTATGCCTCTGCAGAAGCATTGGCTTTTCTTTTAACAACTGTTAGTTTTATTCAAATCCATTTACCACTCAGTGAGCAGCCCTGAATTGAATAGCCTATTTTCCCAGAATTCTAAGGTGCAGGGTTAAGAGGCACAATCTTGATACATTTATTTCACAATAAAGCACATGGGGAAACTTTTATTCTTGTTGCTTCCACTGGATTATTGATGTTGTTCTCAATACTTCTCTGAAGGTCAAACTCTGAATACAGCTGGTGTGGGGAACTCGATGGCTCTTGTCTACCAAGTCTAAATAGAGCCATTCTGCTTGTTTCTTTGCTTGATCAACTTTCTTTGATGGCTGTTTCTAATATTCCCTCAGTATATTCATACTCCTTCTAAAGCTGCTATCATGGTCTTTGCATCATTTCTCATTCTGAATACAGTAAATACCACACAAAAACCAAAGATCGCAGTGCAAAAAGTTTTGATTATTTTTTTCACGTTGCTTACTTTTAAACATGTTCACAAGGCAATCAAGTCATTCTGAGCAGTAAACTTTTTTAAAAAATTAACTCACATTTAACTGTCATGAAATTTACCAAATGCTGGCTGCCTTAATGCCCAGGCACAAGGCGCTCCAGCCATCAGTCTGTGACAGGGTAGAATCAATACCAATTCCCCAGCAAGCAAGGGGAGTGGTTATAGATTCAGTCAAGAGGAGGAACTCTTATTACCCCAGTGAAAAAAGAGGGGAAGCTGCTCCTCCAAGCCAGGGAGAGGAGGGGAGCTGAAACCCAAGCTGGGGAGGTATGTTTCCTGTGGTGTACAGTAGCTTGCTTTGAATTAACGGTTAAAAAGAATTGCTCTTAATAAAAAACCTTGCTGTTTTGTCCAGTTTCTTCTGAGCTACACCACCAGCTTCCTTAAGGCATTTTATATTGTGCCCATCACTGTGATATCAGAGTGTCTTATTCAAGTTTGGCTACGGTTAGGCATTCCCTTTTGCCCAGGTTGCCCCCTACTTAATCAGGGTCTTGGCTTGCAAGACTGTTTCCTGAATGGGGCATTTTGTTGGCTGATGTGGGACTGGGGCTAAAGCATTGAGCACTGTCATGGAGAATATATTTTTTATCCATCTGTGCAGGAAAAAGGCTGTACAATTAAAGTGAGGTGCCCAGATTAACTGACTGCAATGTTTCCAGAGCAGAGACATAAACCGAACCCTGAACACTTGCCCCTGTGCTCGACTATGCTCCTCTTTCGTGCAAATCTGATGTACACTGCAAGATTATTATTAATTGTTTATATGCTACTAGCTCTTTGAGGCCCTAGCCAAGGCTAGTATCCCATAGTACAAAGCACTGTACATACACCTAATAAGAGAGTCCCTGCCTCAAAGAACTTGTGATCTAAACAAACAAGAAAAAGGAAGTATTTTACAGGTGGGAAACTGAGGCCCAGACATAAGTGACTTGCCCAAGGGCACAAAGGAAGTCTGTAACAAAGATGGGAAATTAATCTACATTTCTTGAATCCCAATCCAGTGTCTTAACTAGAAAACTGTAATTCCTTTGCTGCTGTCAAAATTCTAGGTAAGCTCTACTTTGTTATTTTTTCTTTAAGGAAATGAATTTTAAACTACTAAATGCATGAACATATTTATAAGAAGACCGGAATGGGAATTATGGTGAAGAGCTGAGCAGTGAATGCAACAGAGATAAATGACCATTAATAATGATGAAACAATAAAATTAATTTTTTTCCTTAAAAATAAGATGAAGGATAGGAACAGAATATGAAAATTGGCAGTTCTTTTGTTTCAGTAGGAGTTTTTCATGAGCAAGGAGTGTACATTTGGGCCAGATGTTTGTGGAATAAATGAATCTAGGCCAATTTAAACCAACTGAGAGGTCTGGTGCTTGCTTGGCTTTTAACTGAGATGTATCTGATCGGAACATGGCCAATATCTGCCACTAGAGGGCAGCATATACTTACACATTTAGGGGGATAATGTAAACTGCCTTTTTGTGCCCTGGCAGGCTGGAGATTTCTGTTATGAAATCCATCTTTCTTTATTATCACTGTGAGGCAAAGTTATAGACTGAAGTGCCATTTGTTTTAGAGTGGAATGCAAATTTCTGAGACAGAGTCCTGCCGAATGAGAATCCTCTGGCATTTATATAGTCCAGAGCTATGAGCTAGGAAGGACGTTTTCTTATAAATACAGCATATTTTTTTTAAGATTAACATTTCTGCTGATGAAATATTTGCTCTGTAGTGTGAGGGGAAAAAAGTTGAAATGTGCTTCCAGAGGAATAGAATTCATGGTCTCATTGAAGAATTGGCACTCAGTAGTCTGTGTATGACACAATGAACGGAACTGACCTCTACTGACATGGGAAGAAGTGTGGGTTAGTCTTTGCATGGATTGGGAATGGGAGCCAGGGGACGTGGCTTCTATTTCCATCTCTGCCCACTGACCTGCCACATCACCCTGGGCAAATCTGTCTGGGCCTCTGTTTCTCCTCCCAGACTGAGTGGCAGAGCAAATGGTGGTGTAAATGGAGGCAGGATAGTATAACTTACACAAACACTGAATGCTAGTGCATGTGTGTTTGCGTATGTGCAAAACAAATATGACACTCATGTTGTGGGGGCAGGAAAAGGAACAGACAGGTGAGTGCATGATCAAGTAAGGGGAAGATTGTTAAACTTTTTAGGGCAGGGTCTGTAACTTAATATGTGTTTGGGCAGCACACAGCACAATGGAGCCTTGATTCTGTGTAGGGCATACAGATGCTACTGGAATACCAATAGTCATTGCAGGTGAAATGCAGAATACTAAACCGAGGTCTCCCTGTTCATCTTTGACCTAAACAATTAATAGTAAAGCAAGGGAAATAATGTGATTATCCTGTATTGACTAAGTGTCGCTTTATTCCTGATATTGGATTAAATTCTGCACTGATTCATACCCTGTTTGTTCCTGCAAGCCCATTATCTTATATGAGGGCATAACTCCGCTGGCATTTCAGCCAATACTACTTTTATAGCCATCCCAAAAAATTCTAAACTATCTTAAAACACTCAAACAGCAGCTATTATTTCCTATTTTTTACTATATGGAAGGTAAACACACGGTACGGTTGAAAACTAGACAAAAAACATTGGCTGGTTTAAAGGAGCCCAGAGTCCCTCACAATATTAATACCTAGCTCCTCTGATAGCACTTACGGCCAGAGACCTCAGTGCACTATAGAGGAGGAAAGCATCACTATCCCAGTTTTAGAGATAGGGAAACTGAAGAGCAGAGAGGCTTGTCCAAATTCACCCAGCAGATCAGTGGCAGAGCCAGTAACAGAACAGAGGTCCCCTGAATCCCAGTGCAGTGCTCTGTCTACTAGGTCCCACTGCCTCTCTCTGAACAGTTCCAATGTAATGCAAAAGAAAGTCTGGCAATTTTGTATACCGAGAAGTCGAGTGTTTGAGAAAATCAAATTATTTTGCATTTGATGCAAAAATGTTTTGATATGAAGTGCTTTCCTTGAGAAAGGGCATTGTTGCTGTTATCAAAACCAATCCCTAGCTCACAAGTGGGGATGAAACTTGATAAAGCCTTGTCTGTAAAGTGCTTTGGGATCCTCAGATGAAAGGTGCCAGATATTACTGTTATTGCCAGAGGCGGAGGGGGTGGAGGGAGAGAGAGAGAGAGAGGTGCACACCCACAGACAAGCATAGATAGTCAATTTACTCCCCTTTAAGTACTGCCTGGTTACCATCTCAGGAAAGAAATCCCCTGCATTCCTCCCCTTTAATCTGAGTTTATTGCTAGCACCAGACCAGTCTCTAATCCCCACAGACCTGTAGGAGTGGAACAGGAGTCAGAATAGGAGCTGCTTCATCTGTGATCATTTGGGTAAGCAAAACATATTTTCTTAATAACCATTTGCCTTCCTTGCCTGTTCTGTGCATAAGACTTCAGGTTCTGTACAGTATTTTCTGTTTTAAGATCACTTTTATTATGTTATACCAAAGGAGTGGAGTACAGTTTTGCAGAGGTGGTTAATATTTCTCAGCTTTCATATGTTACACATGTGATCTCATATAATATGGGCGGTACAGTTTTACTTTTAAACTATTTAAACTAACCTAATATGTTTACCTGGAAAATGTGATTCAGCAGAAGTTCATCCCTGGCTCCAAATTCATCCACTGCTTTTGTATCAGTAGCGTAGTTAGATGAATATAAGATGTTTAATGTAGGTTTGGTTTTAATGCATAACAGCTGGGTCTCTCTGCTGTTCACTTCCTCATTATGCTGTCCCCTAAACATGTCTAACACTGTCTGTGTCTGTTCATTCATTTACATGCAGAAAACTTATTTTGTTGCATTTTACAAAGGAAATCATTTTGACCCTGTATTCCCACCCTATCCCCTTTTGTATGTACTTCTTGTTCTAAAGATAAAACCACCTCTTCATTTTCCCCCCTCTCATGCATTGTTGTCGCAAGATTATGAATCAAGTGTTACGGCACTTTTGCTAAGGAAATTCGGAAGAAGAATGTCTGCAGATGGATCTGCTGCTGTCTAATACGAAAGCTGAACCAATTTCTCAGGGAAATATTTAAGCAAGATCCTAACACCACATTAAATTCTAAGCAGTGATGTGTGTCATTCCCTGGATCAGACTGAACAAAGCAGCAGTCCCATTTATTGCTCTAGTCCCTGAAAGAGCAAAAAGGTTAGATGTGACAATTGAAATTACTTGTCATTTACAACACAGACACTTGTCAGTCTGGAGTAGCAGAAGGGATTGATATTATACAGTCCTGCATGGTTAATTAATTCATTGTTGTGTGGTGGCTAAATACATTAAAATAATACTTAGCACTTCAAAAGGCTTTACAAGCAGTAACTACTTAATAAGTATTTCCATTTTATTATGCAAACTCAATATACTGAAAATGAAAAGAAAGCCTATTGTTCTTGCATTGCCAAGAGGGTATGGAAAAGATGAACAGAGAAGCCTTTTCTCACTCTGACATCTAGGATTCTATAAGAATGTATTTTTCAAGTACGTATTGAGTCTATTTTGCTCCCACTCAATCTTTCCCTGTGTATTTTCCATTGATGCAAATAGAAGATACACAAGAAACAAAAGGATAACACACATACTAATAGAGTGTCAGGAAGAGATTGGCAGAAGGAACATAAGTGTATGTTAAGTATATAGATATAACACATGTATGCAAAATTGTTAGAAAAATACACCAGGCCAAGCACAAAATCTGCTTTCCCAACTTTTACCATGATATTTTACTTCTCCATGGAAAAATAAAACTAATACAAACAAGTGAGTAGAATTAGTAAGTATTTATTTGTATTGTGGTAGTGGTTTCAGGAAAAGTCAGGGTCTGCGCTAAGCACTGAATGAACTAAGTAAAACAAAGACAGTCTCTGTCCCACACCACACCACTTTCTAGGATTAGGGCAAATTGCAAGAGGTGCATAAACAGACCAGTGAAGGAAGGGTGGAGGACAAGGTAGGAGTAAAGATGGGTGAATTGCATAAATCACCAGCCGCAGGTCAGAGTAGTCCAGGGATTTTTGCAAGGCTTCTGTGTTGTGTGACTAGTTCTTTAGTAAATGTCTGGCGGGGGGAGGAAGGATTTTGAAAGTCTCTATGTTCTGCCATGAGATGAGGGAGATGGCCACTTTGTCAAGTACTTACACAGCCCCCATATCTTGGCACCTCATAAACATTCAGAGTATTTACCTCCCAGTAATGCCTCCTATGTCACTGCTCTCCCCTCTGGGGCAGGTAGGAGACCTGGGATGGGAAGTGACTTGCTCAGTCACACAAGGTGGCCTGTGGCAAAGCATGACATGGAATCCGGATCTCCTGAGTCCCTGTCCCAACCCATCCCTAAAGCACAAGATCATCCTTCCTTTCCACAAGCACAGACAGGCAAAAAGTAACTGCCCCCATAAAATAGAGGGGATGGAAGGGGAAGCTAATCATATGATTAGATGAATGATAAAGGAATATGCAAACACATGATTCCTTATTTAAAAGCAGTATCCGTTAAAAAAACCTGTTGCAAATAGAATTAAGTATATCCCCCTTCCCCCACCCCGGCCAGAGATCTAGTCTGAATGAGCAAACATCAGGCAACGCAAAACTAGTATTCTAATGAGTATAAGCAATAGAGAGAGTACATTGTGCACACAAATATAGACTTGCTCTGTTAGCAGGGAGACTAGGTAATGCTGGAGAGGGGCAGGGTATGAGCTCAGAGGTGGTTTCACATGTCATAATTCTGCAATTGCCTGGTAGGTTTCAGATAAGTACTCACCCGGCGGGAGATCACACTGAGCCCAAGTGCTCTTTTGAATGTCACGTGTTCAATCTCCTTTGTTTCTGGCCTGGGGACTGTCTCATTTGCTCTTCAGTGTTGCACACAGCTGGGTCCCAAGCGTCTCAGGGAAGGGGCTCCCTTTCTGTTTCACAGCTCACTGCCTCACATTCGGACGCTGTCTCCAACTTTTTTCACAAGCTGAATATAAGCAAGCCTGAACTGCTGGCCAGTAGCTTCCTTGCTGCTTCTCAGATGTTCCGATTCATGGCCTAGTCCAACCATCTCTCAGGAGCTTAGCTTCCTGCTGGGGCCCATGTGAGTTGGCTGGTTGCTCCATGTCGTGGGAGTGCTTGGCTGGGCACTTTCCACACGCTGGCTGGTCAGTATATCATTCCTCACATGTAATGGGGCATGCGTAGTTCTGTTCCAGTGGTACCTACAACTCCTTTGCTGCTCTGATGACAGCTGTGCAGTGGCTTGTGGGAAAAGGAATGAATGGCTGTTAGTCCATTTCCTCGTGGACAGGTGACGCCATCACATAAATCATCATTATAGCTGGAACCAGATGGCACCTGTGCAGCACAATGATTGGATGGGATTGGGATGTATGCCTTTGGGTAAGACAGGGCCGGCTCCAAGCACCAGCTGAGCAAGCTCATGCTTGGGGCGGCAGATTCTACGGGGCAGCATTCAGCTCAAACCTAAGGTGGCACGGCCACTTTTTTTTTTGTTCACTGCTCTGGCTGCCCTGTAGGGGGTGGCGGCGCGGAGGAGGGGAGCGCCCTGCAGCAAACTCGGCAGGGCAGCCTGCGTCCTTCCCTCCCTGCCGACCAGAGTGGCGCGGAGCCCTCCTGGCAGGCGGTGCGGCGGTCAGGGCCGCTTGGTGAGCGCCCCACTGAAGCACTGGCCGCCCCGCTTGTGTCTCTCCCTCTGCTCCCTCTCCTTCCCTCCCCATTAGACCGGGTGCGCACTCTGCAGCACAGGGAGTGCCCTGGCTCCGGCTGCCCTGTAGGATTTTTTGTTTTGTTTTTCCCTTGCTTTGCCGGCCACGCCATTGTTTCTCCCCTCGCCCCCCTGCTTTCCTGCTCCAGCCGCACCGTTTTTGTGTTGTTCCCCCTCCGCTTTGCCGCCCCAGCAGCGCCGTGTTCCCCCCCTCTGCTTTGCCGCTCCAGCTGCGCCGTGTCCGCCCCCCCCGTTTTGCCGCTCCAGCCGTTCCATGTTCCCCCCCACCATTTTGCCGCTCCAGCCGCACTGTGTTCCGCCCCCCCACTTTGCTGCTCCAGCCGTTCCATGTTCTCCCCTGCCGTTTTGCTGCTCCAGCCGCACTGTTTTTGTTTTTTCCCCCCCGCTTTGCTGCTCCAGTGGCCCCGCTCCTTTTTTTTTTTTTTTCTTTTTCTTTTTCTTGGGGCACCAAAAAAAGGCAGAGCCGGCCCTGGGGGAAGAGAGGAGGCATATCGGGAGGGTAAGGTCTCAAGAAAGCCTATGCTGCTGGTGGCTAATCTAAGTGCTAGAACTGGGCCAATAATTCATAACCAATTGGTCATTATTTTGACCAATTTCCTCTCCCCCACCCCAGATACAAAGCAATGATCTCCATCGTTCAAATTCATTCAAGCTTTGCAACTTTTACATTTGTATACATCATATGAAACTCACTTTCAGTCAATCCTTAAGCATTCATGCTTAAAATTCATTTCTGCGAGTGATTTTTCAGAGAGCAAAGGTGAAAGTGTTGAAAGAATGATCTTGAATGAAAACCTGCTTACGAATTCAAACAAATATGTGCAGACAATGTTTTGCACTAATTGCTCCACGCTGCTAAGAACTCTTCATCAGCACTAATTAAATAAACAACAAAATAGGGCTGTTGTCCACAGGACTTGCATTGAATTGTCATGTGCACATCACAATCTATAAAGTGGATAAAAACTAAGTCTGATTTGGCCTTTAAAGAGTTTATAGACTGAAGCTGTCATTCTTTTGCAGCTGAGTCAATTTCTCTTTCAACAAAGTTGAATTAACATTTGAAATCTCATGTTAGGGATCTGAGAATCATTGTAGCTCTGTTAATTAAGGTAACAAAATCAGCTTGGCAGGAATAAAAAATCTAAGCTAACTGTCATGAGACATTAGCTTCCAGCTTCATTTTTTGCTTTGGTGCTCTCTGTCTCTTCTGAACACTTATTTTTTTCTTTAACAAAAGACTCCATTTTGTCTGCCAAAGATTCAGCCATGTCTTAAAGTCTTTTATGGAATGATGTGATTGATCGTGAGTAGTGAGAAATGGAGTGTCTTAAAGGCAGTGCTTTCAGCATGCAATCTGATTCTGCTAAATGGAGAATTTTTAATGCATTTCCTTAGCACACTTGACATGAGGGAGTCTCCTCCAGTATCCAAGGTCAATGTTGGTTCCAAAGATCTCTTCTCAGCTCAGCTGAGAGCCTCATTGATCATTTTCTAAATATTTCCCTCTCTGGACTGTTAGATTTGATCTTATTAAGAATGCTCATAGAATCATAGACTATTAGGGTTGGAAGTGACCTCAGGAGGTCATCTAGTCCGATCTCCTGCTCAAACCAGGACCAACACCAACTAAATCATCTCAGCCAGGGCTTTGTCAAGCCAGGCCTCTAAAACCTCTGAGGATGGAGATTCCACCACCTACCTAGGTAACTCATTCCAGTGCTTCACCACCCTCCTAGTGAAATAGTGTTTCCTAATATCCAGCCTAGACCTCCCCCACTGCAACTTGAGACCATTGCTTCTTGTTCTGTCTTCTGCCATACTGAGAACAGCCAAGCTCCATCCTCTCTGAAGCCCGCACCCTTGAGGTAGCTGAAGGCTGCTATCAAATCCCCCTCACTCTTCTTTTCTGCAGACTAAATAACCCAGTTTCCTCAGCCTTTCCTCGTAAGTCATGGGCCCCAGTCCCCTAATAATTTTTGTTGCCCTCTGCTGGACTCTCTCCAATTTGTCCACATCCCTTCTGTAGCGAGGGGCCAAAACTGGATGCAGTACTCCAGGTATGGTCTCACTGGTGCCGAACAGAGGGAAATAATCACTTCCTTTGATCTGCTGGCAATGTTCCTACTAATACAGCCCAATATGCCATTGGCCTTCTTGGCAACAAGGGCACACTGTTGACTCATATCCAGCTTCTTGTCCACTGTAATCCCCAGGTCCTTTTCTGCAAACTCTACTTATGTTAGAGTTTATACTGCACTTCACACCTTCCAGACCTTTTACAAACATTTAACTAATTCTCAAAGCATGTCAGTAAGCTCCAGTAAGTAGTGATATTATTTATTTGTATTATGGCAGTGCTATACAAAGTCTCTGCCTTGAAGATCTTACTGTCTAAATAGAGAAGGGCAGATAAAGGGTGAGAGGCAAAACAGAGGCACAGGGAGAAGTGACTTGCCCAGCAAGTGGCTGATAATAACTAGATTTCCTGAGTCCCAGTCCTAAGAGCTGGGAAAATCAAGACAGAGAAGAGTGGGATGAGGTCAGGCCAAATTTTCAGGGTGCCACCTAAATAAGTGGCCTGATTTTCTGATGTGCTGAGTTCCCACACCTCCCACTGAAGTCTTTGCTAACTAGCCTAAATCTAGGTACCTAAGTGTAAAAGTGATGGTACAAGTGACTGCTTGACGGCCATCCTGCAAGTCAGTGGTAGAACTGGGATTAGAACCTAAGAGCTGCTGACTCCTAAGTCTGTGTTCTGACTATTAGAGAATGCTGCCTTCCTGACACACTGCACAGTAACAACAGAAAAGAGGGTATCATCATAGAGACCTAACTAACTTTCCCTGTAACGAGTTGGATCCCTCTTGCTGCTCATTAAATAAGATGAGTAGAACCAAGATAAGGTGCTGCAGCTCTGTCGTCCCTCTAAACCTGTGGTTCTCAACTCACAGCCCATGGGCTGCTTGTGGCCCAATCAGCACACAGCTGCGGTCCATGTGACATCCTCAGGGCCATACAGATAGTATACATATTCTGTGGATGCGGCCCATATAATACAGAGAGCTGCATAAGCAGCCCACAATGGTAAATAGGTTGAGAATCACTGCTCTAAATTTACAGTAATTGTCCTCTAAACTCATGTGCTCACATTACCAGGCCTTGCACTTTGTATGCAAATATGCAGGCAGCCACCATAATGAAGAGGTCCCATGTGACTGTTGTCATGAGTTGAGATGGAGTTAGAAACAATGGAATGGAAGTCCTCTGTGTGGTGAGTCCTAAGGCAGCTGCTGATTCACCAAGGAGCATGGAAAGAAAACAAAGGGAGCCAGCGAGGGGTCGATGTTACATTTAAAGAGAGCTTGTTTGCAGTGCTGGTTGCTTGGAATGAGAATAGACTGAGCTCTATGACAGTTGCTGCCCATGCTGTGCCTGGCTGTGGATAAGTACCAGGCTACCAGCCTACTGCACTGTCAACCGGATATCTTCCATCAGAAGCAAAATTAAGACCAAAACCAAAAGCTCACCTCTGTTTGTGACATCACAATTCTCTCTACAGCCATCATTGTGATGTCACAAGCTTGTGACTCCTCATAAGGAATAAGGAGTAAGGAAAGGTAGAGATTCCTAAGTAACAATCCAGTTTCCAGGCAAATATTCCTAGTAATAAAAAACAAAACAAAACAAAAAAGATACAGTGCATACTAGCTAGATCAGCAAATCTTTAGTAAATTTCCTTTGAGTCAGCACCAGCTCTTTAATCTATTTTAACATTCAAGCAATTAAGCAGCTCTAATATAACCTGCCTGCATCTTCAGTTGCATCTAACTTTAATGCATTATATCAAGGGTGCTTTAATAGGTTAGCATTAGCAGCTACTCAGCAGCATAATCACAGCTTTAGCCATTATATATTCAGCAAAATATAAACATTTGTAATTGCCAATCTCTCACATTTGTCATTAAATGACTATCCCCAAATAACAAGTCCCAACATATGAGTGCTAGATTCTTAGCCAAGATGTCTAATATTAGTTGTAATGCACATTTGGAATCTGATGCAATTTAATACGTAAGATCCAATAGAACTTGAAGTCTCATCTTGTTAGTGGCTGAGCGGAGCGTACTGGTAATTTTCAAGGAGAGTGATTATTTTGTGTCAAATTATCAGAAAAACAATTCTCCTTTTAAAGGGGTACAATTTGTACTTGCATTTTTGTACTGGCAATTGTGGGTAAAATTATTTCATCATTCTACCTGGTAGTCACATGATTTGCACCAACAGTTTATTTTGTGGATGCAAAATTGACGTCCTTGCATCTTGGCTTTGACAGAACCAAAAGGAAATGTTCAAAAACCTCCAAAGGAGAATCCAAGCAAATGGGTACGTTGCAGGATGCTATGCAGAGGTTTAAGTTTTACACACCACTAGCTCCTGCTCTTGATACTGTGAACACCTGACCACTCAACCAGTGCTCTTCCCCTCTTTCTGGCAGAATTCCCCGCTTCAGCTCTGGAGAAAATGGGCCGCAAGGAAGTGGATGACACCCGTTCCTGGAAGAAACCGACCAACAACATCCGAAAAACATTTATCTTCATGGAGGCACTAGGATCGTGAGTACCTGAGTATCATGGCTAATCTCTGGCCTCCCCCAAGTTGGAAGCAAGGCTTTTACTAGCTAGAACATGTGGTAGAAGGAGTAATGCACATGTTACTTAAGCAAGAAAGAGATGCACTTTAAATAAAGTGAAGAATAAAACTGTTTATTTAGTAATGGAAGGTTCAGACAGTCTTTGGGAAATAACATCTTTACATGACACTAGGACGGGTGTGGCAATTTCCTCCAAACATTTGAAATTTATTTACGCCTTTTCTATCCCTGCCTCTCAACTTCATCTCAAAGAGATTCCTTTTCCCTTTCCAAGGCTTCACTGTCACTCCATCTCCCATTAATTTCTATATCTGCCAGCTATAGTCTTATGACCACAATGTAGTCATAGGACCACATGAGAGACATCAAAAGCTGAAGTCTCAGTCAGGAACTCCTGAATTCTAATCCAAGCCTTGACAGGAATGACCTGTCTGGTGTAGAATGAGTCCCTTAATCTCTCTGCCTGCTTTCCTGGGAGATGAAGGGAGGTTGTGCCCTCTTGATCCTGGGTGAGAACATTTGGTAATAGGGCAAATAATCACTGGCAGTTGCACAACCCCAAAGCATTTCATGCTATTTTCATTCATTTATGTTTGTAAAATGCTTTGAACTACTTTAATGAAAGGTGCTGGAGATGTGCAAGAATCTTTATTTGTAGTTATTTGATTATATTGCTAGGGGACTATTGTCACTGTTGTGTGTGAGACCTCCTGCCTCCATACCTGCTCACACACACAGCTCTCTTGCTGCCAGCACCTTCTTGCCCATAAGGATCAAATTCTGAGGCAGCCTTTACATTTGCAAGTTCCCCCACATTTACACATGCAAAACAGAAGAGTAAGATGTCAGTCCAGTTTGCTCATGCAAACATGGAGCCTTGCTTAAAACCATGTTGAAACCTTGGTCCCAATCTGCTGTAAAATAACGGATGTCTTTCTTAGCTAAACATACTCAGATCTGCTGTGCTTCTGCATGGCACATGGATTTCAGTGCAAACTGTACTTGACATGCACAGATTAGAGTACTCAAAGTTCAGTATATCTTCAGTCAATGCTTTGCTTGCATTGCAAAGAGCAATCCCATTTCCAACTGCATGTAAGAAAAAATGCAGGTGCCCAAGCCAGTTACTGAATGGCTGTATCAGCACGAAGCTTTCCTTTGAAAACAATCCGCACTGCTCTAGCACTGGTGCAAACCCTGTGTATACAAGACTCCTGGGTTTAGGCAATATGTGGTCTATATCTCCTTGGAGCAGGCTTGCTCAGGAATGTGCCTCCAAAGATGCCTCAGATGCACAAGTGTCACTTCCAAGCTCTCTGCTCCGTTTGAGTGAAAGGCAATATGGAAGCTGCCTGGAGGCATGGCAACTCAGCCTCAGCTGGGGTGACCAGATGTCCCGATTTTTGGGTCTTTTTCTTATATAGGCTCCTATTACCCCTCCACCCCCTGTCCTGATTTTTCACACTTGCTGCCTGGTCACCCTATCCTCAGCTAGCGCTAGGAAATTATCTGTACAAAATCCTGCCTGCGCATTCCTATGTGGTGCTGGGTGACATCATCTTTCTGCACACTTCTGTTTTGTATGCCTGTGCCCCTTTAAGGCCAACATGCTATAATAATCTGTGAACTGCAGCATCTTGGCATTGTATTAGCCATTGAAGGGTTTGAAGCCTGTGATTGCGGCATTGTTCGTTTTGGACCTTTCCTCTAGATTCACATGAGAGTGCCTGCTTCATTCACAACTCTCAGTCTGCTAGAGAAAGGTAGTGTTTTCTAATGCTTAAAACAGGAGGCTGGGAGTCAGGACATTTGGTTCTGTTCCTGGCCTTGAGAAGGGATTGTTATCCAATAGTTAGAGCAAGGGAATGGGAGACAAGACTGCTGGGGCCTACTCCTGGCATTGCCTTGCTGTGCCAACGTAAGGAGGCAGTTTATGTGGACCTGTCATCTCCAAAGAGTTTTACCAATTTCCTGGGTCTATGAATAGAGTGGTGGTATTGATGTCCTAGAGTAGTGGTTCTCAACCAGGGGATACGTGTACCCTCGCAGGTACTCAGAGGTCTTCCAGGGAGCACATCAAGTCATCTAGATCAGTGTTTCTCAGCCTGGGGTTTGCAGCCCCCATGGGAGTCACAGGACTGATTTGGAGGGGTTGCAAATGCAGGGCTGGCATTCAGGGGTGGCGAGGAGGGCAGTTGTCCAGGGCTCCCTACCAGGCCACACAAAGCTAAGTTACATGCTTCAGCCCTGGGTCTGGGCTTCACACAAGGCTCACAAATGAAAAACAGGCTCAAGTATCACATTGAAATATAAGTACAATATTTATACGCCAATCAACTTATTTTATAATTCTAGGGTAAAAATGAGAGTCTCAGCAATTTGTCAGTAGTAGTGTGCTGTGACCCTTGTATTTTTATGTCTGATTTTGTAAGCAAGGAGTTTTTAAGTCAGGTGATACTTGGAGTACACAAGACAAATCAGACTCTGGAAAGGGGTACAGTAGGCTGGAAAGGTTGAGAACCCCTGCTCTAGAGTACAGTGGCAAGAGTACTCTTTTGAGTGATTAGAAACCTTGATTCAGTTCTTTCCTGGGCCTCATGAGAAGGGCTCTCAACAGTGACAACTCTGAGGGTTTTCATGTTGAAGATGTTTCACTTTAATTATCTGTTAATTGGGCCAAAGCAAGAGTCAAATGTAGGAAGCCCTCTATACGGCAGTGGCTAGGGTACTCAGCTGGGATGTTAGATACCCTGAATCAAGGCTCCTGGCTGTTAGGACGAAAGGCTTTGAACAGGGAATGCTAGCTGCCTTTCATGTTGAAGCGCTTCCACATTAATTAACTATTAATTGGGCCAAAGCAAGAGTTAAGTCCCAGAAGCCCTTGGTAGCATAGTGGGCAGGGTAAACACACTGCAAGGGTTAAAGGCCCTGGTTCGATTTTTCCCTGGGCTGTATGAGAAGCAATCTGAACAGTGACAACCATGAAGCTTTCTTGTTGATGCTGTTCCACTTTAATTATCTGTTAATTGGGCCAAAGCAAGACTTAAGCCTAAGAAGCTCTCTGTGGTGCAATGGTCACAGCACTTACCTAGGATGTTGGCCTGCTTGGTCCAAATCCCTAGTGTAGCAGCAAAGGTGTTTCATTTGAACAGGGGCACTATCCAGCTTGCCTGTTGGCGCTGTTCCCTTTTACTTAACTAGGAATTGGGGCAGCAATAGGCTAGGATCACCGCTATAGTCCAGCAGTGGGGTACTTGCTTAGGAAGTGGGAGATCCTTGGATTTCCTGGTTTGAATCCTCCCTCTGCCCCTTTAGAAGGGGGTTGAACGGGAAATCCAATCTCCTAGGTGACCAGGGAGGTGGCAGACTCCTGTTTAGGTCCCCTCTCCTTCGTGGGAGCCCTTGTCTTCCTGAGAAAAGGAGGGGTCTCAGACATGGGTCTCTCATCTCAAGAGGGGGGTAGGGTGGAGGTGTGGGGGGTAAGGTGGGTGGGGAGGGGGGCAGGGCAGTCCCTGGGAGGTGGGAGAGCCCTGTAAACAAGTCATTTTTAAGTGATGTGAAACTTGGGGTATGCAAGAAAATCAGACTCTTGAAAGGGGCACAGTAGTTAGGAAAGGTTGAGAGCCACTGGCCTAGAGCCCCAGCCATGAATGTGGTTAGAGTCTACACTGCTCCTCAGCATGGGCTTTTCATTTAGAGAAGCAGAATGCTCATTGTTCAGGAGCAGGAATCAGAAAACCTGGGTTCCTTTCTTGATTCTGTTCTGGGCAAGTTGCTTCACCTCTCTGTGCCCTGGTTCCTGCATCTTTAAAATGGGGGTGACACCACTTGCCCACCTCCATAAGGAACTGGTTAAATACCCAATGAGGTGCATGGAAACTTAAATCACTGATGAAAATTGTTTCATCATGCTCACTCTTCAGAAAAGCCACCACAAGCTGCTGAATTACCCTGAGAAAATGGGATCTCTTTTCCTAACCACCCCTTATAATTCTTTCATTCTATTTGACAAACAAAAGCACTTTGTTTTCCAAGAGCCCCTGAACCTGCTTGGCTTCAGCATCAGTTGCTTGATTATGATTACAAGGCTGAGTGAGCAAAAGATTTCTCCTTCACATGCTGCATCCTATTTAATTCTCTCTCAATGTCTGAGACTCCAGCATCGCACATGACTGTCCCTTCCCCTACCTCCAGTCCAATCAGGATGTTGCCTCGCTCCCCAGTTATTCCTCCAAAGCTGGACTGGCTCTGTGAGTAATGGGTTGTTTGGGAGACAAGCAGTTGTAATGACATAACTGCTTAGGCACTTTCTCTTAAATTTACAAATCTGCCACTTAAGTTTGCTCACGCTGACATCCACATTATCAGCCAGCCACAGATGAGATGCCTTACACTCTCAGAGGCTCGCCCATGGCTCTGGAAATGATACTAAAAGCAATTTGGTCCTGTCTGCACTTGCTTCTATACACAGTGCCGTTGTTCCCTTTTGGGTATCTGAAAGTATCAGGAAAACAGAATCTCTGGAGATTTCTAGAATATCCTAAATTAGTCTTGAGGGCTCCCCTATTTTCCTGTCTCCTTTCTGGGCTCAGAATTCCACAGCTGCATTACTCGATTCCTGTTTTTTGCCTGTCCTCTGCTTCCCAGCTCATTCCTACAATGTATCACTGCAAGGAGCATGCACCCCAGTTCAACCCTGAATTGCATTATTACAGGACTCCCCCTCTCATCACTCTGCTCTTTCAATGCCCCGGGTGAACAGTGGGGAAGACCCTGAAAGAATGTAAGCAGCAAACGTGTAGCTCTGGTCCCCAGACTCTGGCTGCATTGCACTGTGCAGTATAAACAGAAGCAGCAAGTCTAGGGTGACCAGATAGCAAGTGTGAAAAATTGGGACAGAGGGTGGGGGGTAATAGGCACCTATGTAAGAAAAAGCTCCAAATATCTGGACTGTCCCTATAAAATCGGGACATCTGGTCACCCTAAGCAAGTCCCATAACAAATCATTCCACCTCTGCATTTGGATGAAGAATAGCAACTCTGCTTTAACTATCCATCTGCTGCTACTCTGAACATACAAATCTTCTGTAATTATACGCTGGGGGGAGGTAAGGGGAGGGGGGGGATCAGGGAGAAGTGGTGAAATGACATGTCTGTAGCCATAGACAGCTTGCCAATGGCCCAGGCGGGATGCAGAGAGAATAAGGAAGCCCACTGCTCAGTTTTACTACATGCTTAATGAGGAGAATGACCCAGACACAGAGAATATTCATTTGGTTTATGTTCCAGTCTGCAGACACCACCATGTTACTACAGGGCAATGTTAGGAGGAATGAGAAGGGCTGCAATGAATGCAAAGCACTTCATTAAGGCCCCTCAGGCTGCTCTCTGGAAATACTAAAATAAATAAGTGCAGTTTATCATTCACACTGTAATGGTTTAAAATCTGAGGGCCTGGTTCCCCTGAAAATTCTCTAGAGCTGACAGCGGAACCTGGCCCCAGCAATAGGTCCAGATCCAAATGTGACTGTCCCTGATTCTAAATAACCACCTGGATCTGAGCCCCCCCACTGATTAATGGGGAAAGCTCAGATCCAACCCCTAGTTCTGCTAAGAACTGATATGGCCAGTGCTCATGATTAATACTCACTGAGCAGAAAATATGCGGTTTTACCTCTTCCCTTATCCTTTCTGTCACATTAGGTTGTCTTGTTCGCCTGTTGTAACCTGATTTGTACATTTTCTGTGACACAGGCACCATACGAGCACTTCTTTAAAAGACAGCCCAGTGCAATACAGCCCTAATTCCTTGACTAGAACCCTTTGATGCTATAATATTATGCTATAACGTGAGAAGAGTTTTATTGAATTAGGATTTTAAATGAAAATTTCTCGGCGCTCAGAAGCACTTAGATGCATTTTCCATTCACAATAGAGGCTTCCAAGCAGACCTCAAATATGTATGTTTCTACTCTTTTTTTTTTAGTTGCTTGGAAATTTGCTTGTTTTCCTCTCCTCTCCCCACCATATTCCATCTATTTTACCACTGACCTGTTCTGTGCTGAATGTTTCATCTTTGGAAGTTAACAGCTTGACTAGTTCTCGTGTGTACACAAAGCTGGTAAAACTTTAAGGCAGTGGAGTGCGAATAGAGCTGCTTTTCAGAGCAGGGAATTCTATAAAATGAAGCTTTCCTGTGACCTAAGAACCTGCAGCTGAGCCTCCATGAAATTCAGCATTGTCTCCAGAGTTCAGCCCCTTGACCCTGCTGGGCGTGTGCCAACTGCTGCTGCAGTATAAAAGGGAGCAGCCTAGCCCAGTTTGGGCTGACAACTGAGGAGTAGCTAGGAACCTGGACCGAGGAAGCAGGAGATGCTGAAGCCCAGGTGGACACCCAGGCACCTGTGGATGCCCTAGGGAAATTGCAGTTGCCACCTGAGGTGCCCTAAGACTCTGAAGACACCCTGTCTTCAACTACAGGAGTCATGGTAGGAAGCAGCCCAGGGAGGGACTAGCCAGTGTCCCTGTAGCAGTTGATGTGTTGTGGGTGGCTTCTCTGGTGGCTTTGTGGTGAACTCTGTTGCCACTACCAGGGCCCTGGGCTGGGATACAGTGGAGTAAGGAGGGTCTGGGTTCCCTTTGGGGGGCAGCCTACTAAACCCCTCTCATAGGGCCACTGGGCTGTGCTTCCCTGCTGCTGAGGGAAGCCCTGTGGCCTCTTGGCCATGCAGCCTTGAGGCTGAATGCAGCCATATTGACTTAACCGTGGGACTATCATACCCTTGCCCCACCCCCTGGTGATGGGGGTGTACTGGCCCTATGACAAGAGGGTGCATCAACTCATCTAGGTTTGCCTAGTTTTACAACAGGCTGCATAAAAAGCATTATAAACAGTGACTTGTTCATACTACTTTATACACTGAAATGTAAGTACCATATTTATATGCCAATTGATTTATTTTATAATTATATGGCAAAAAATGAGGAAATCAGCAATTTTTCAGTAATATGCTGAAACACTTTTGTATTTTTGTCTGGTTTTTTTGTAAGCAGGTAGTTTAAGTGAGGTGAAACTTGGAGGGATATGCAAGACCAATTGGACTCCTGAATGGGGTACAGTCTGGAAAGGCTGAGAGCCACCGAGTTAAATTATCCAGCAGCACTGTCCTGGAGGAGAGTGAGGCTCAAGGAAAGCTTTGTTCCCTTTTAGCCAATTTGTTGATCCATAAATTTTTAATATGGGGGTGTAATTATTTGTTTAGGAATGAAATGTGGAACAGATGCTCTAGCATCTGATCTGTAGGTTGTTCATTTCCTACCATTGCATTACAAACCAAAATGGTATTAGAAATGAGGATTTGTGTCACATGCAGTGGGTGTTTCAGTAGGGCAGCATTAATTAGCACTGAAGAGAACTGAGTAAAATAAATGGAGATATCGATTAAAAAAAACTGAAATAAATGGAGGCATCAGTACCCTAGGAAGTTCCAAGGATTCTAAATGCAATAGAAAACCAAAGAAGTAGCTTAAGCCATTTGAGTGGCTTTCCAAGGGAGATTATCCTATCAGGCAGAGTGGGTCCCAAAAAACCCACCTGTTTTGTGATCACTTATTTAAAATTATTCATGGAAAAAGTGTCATTGCAAATCCAGTTTGTCAGGATTTCATTCTCAATGTGACACTCCTGCTAGGGAGACAGGCAGGATGGACAGATGTGAGTATGAGGGACCAGTTTGTCTGTGCATGTATGAAGATGAGTATGAAAGAGAGAGCATGGTGGATACTGAGCCTAAAAGTGTCCCAATGGGAGAGGCTGGGTGCTGAGAACTCTGGAAAATCTGGTCCTTGGTTAGGTGCCTGTAAATGGAAGTGGAGCTCTCTTGGAAAAATGGGGCTCCCCTTCCAGGTGCTGAGCATTTGAAAATCTGGCCTTATGTCTATGAGGGTGTTCAATGAATTAAAGACTGGGAATCAGGAACACAGGGAGATGAGGGCAAGACAAGGTTGAGCAATAATTATTTGTTCTATGGAGTTGCAGAAAGTGCTGGGGGGGACCAAACTGAGCCTGGGCACAGCACCAATTGAAGTCAATGGGCTCTCACCTGCTGGAATCAATCATGCTGGATTTGGTCTTGAGGGTGAACTGTTTTTCCCTTGGAAGCCTTCTGTTTGATGTCAGTCTGGATTGGGCATGTGGCTTTGGGGAGTTTTCTGCCCCAGACCTGCTCCCTTCTGGAAGGGATGTCCAGGGAGCGCAAACTGAGAACAGTATTGTGATGGTTATGATATCCAGAGAAAACATCCCCTTCCCCCTTAACAGCTCACTAAGATACGAGAGGACTCTCTTCAGTGCAAGATGCTCACACCTTAGTGCCAGTTAATCCTCAGTTGATTCAGTGTGAAACTCTACAAAGGTTGTATCCTTAACTTTTAACTCCCTAGACTTGCTGCTTCAAACTTTTCCCTGATTTCTGCTTCCAGAGTGACTGGAAATTCTCTTGGACCATCCCTGCTCCAGGGCCTGATAAAAGGCCCCTTGCACAGCTCCAGAATACAGGGAGCCCCAAGGTTGATTAGATCCGGGATGGTCTAATTTGAGAATCAGGAGCTTGCACTATTTGTGCCTTCTGCCTCCATACCCTGCTGGACCCACAGTGCAGGAGAGACCATGAAATGGAAGGAGAAGTTCTCCACTCCCACCCACCTCCCAAAATGTTTGAACCTCAAAACATCTCAGGATTCACTGTTTCAAATAAAGTCACAGGCTAGTTCTACTCCAACTCAATTGGCTCTCCTCCAATGCTGACTATTATGTAATCTGCACTTCTCCAGGCTAAGCCAGCACAGTTGCCCATCTGTGGGGAAGGGCAAAAAGGACATGTAAGAGGCTAAGATACATGGGTAGGACCATGAGCAGCTTAGCTCAGGGAATCTTCTCCCTACTGCAGGCAAGTCATGCCAGGAGCTGCTTTTGTCTTTCTCTTCTTTTTGTGCATGAGTTGCTGCTGCTGGCTAGCAACTGAATACAAAATCAACCAGCTTTATGCCAGATGGGTGCCAAGCTATCTGCACAACATGCTGGGCGCATTATTGAGTGGGATATGAGAGTGGCACGTTTTCTGTTCTTGCTAGTTATTTTCATTACCATAACATCTATAGGTCCCAGCTGAGAACCTGGCCCCATTGTGCGGGGCACTATATGGACACATGGTGTGAGACACTCCTTGCCTTGAAGAATTTAGAGTCCAAATACACAAGACCAACAGAGAGGAAGAGACTTGCTCATGGTCAAAGAGCTGGGAACAGACCCCAAGTCTCCTGAGTGCCACTGGATCCCCATTGGATCACACAGCCTCTTAAGCCATTTTGCTCTTACATTTTCTTCTCTAGCTCCCTTAAATGCTCACAGCTCTACTGGCAATTCTGTGTCAACACCATCAGTTAATCTGCTGTGCAGGTGATGAGGATTCCTTGAGAGGAGCTTGGTGCAGTGGCACCATCACCTGACTCGTTTAGCTGCCTAAGCAAAAACCTTTAACAAGATTGTAGGCTTTGGCAATGTTATAAATATTCACCCTTCATTGTAATGAGTTGAACTCTGCTATGAGGGATGCGTTGGACACTCATCCATTGCATTAATTCAGAGCATACAGTTCTAAGCTGGTTGTGCGAGAAGCCAGGGCCCAAGCCATCCGATGCCAAAAGGAAATGTTATGCAGTGAACTGGATTTATCCAGATATTTCGTATTTGATTTGGAGAACTTGGATTAATGCACAAAGCATCCAAACTGTTTTTCAAGAAATAGGCAAAGTAAAGCTCTCACCTAGCTGACATGCAGCCACCTCTGGGGCAGGACACAGCCATTCAGTTCAGCTCTGAAATGTCACTGATACAGAGCTGGGAAAATGAGTATCTGCCTAAACTGAAACAGCAGCGGGATGCTGAGGAGGCAAAAGATAATAAATCGTTCATGTTAGAATTTGGCTGAGATTTCATGAACACCCCTGCCCTGGCCCAAAAAGAGTGCTGTAGGATCTTTAACGGTAATGAGTAGATGGGTCTTTGGCTCTGTGCCTCATTAGACAGTTGCCAATACTTTCTCCTAGCTGGGATTGCATTAGCATTTAGCATGGGGAAATCCTGACAGTGGGTCCCAAAAGATTACAGTGCAAAAGCTGAGAGGCAGTAAAATACCATGCCCTCAGATCTATCTCCTTCCTCCTGTTCAGATACTGATCACTGAATACCTGTGCTGTCAAGTGGTATATGGTGCCTGCCTTTTCCGAGATGGACTCTAAATCTGACACCATAGGAGTTGTCTCATGGGCTGGCATGTACATAAGGAGCTACTTGATTGTCTTTACTGGTGTGGTGGTCTCCTGAATGTTGCTACTGTGATTCTGTATCGAATCTCTTTTCCTTTTAGCCATTTGTCAGGAAAGTTCTATGCTAGATGTTCTGTGTATTCAGCCCTTTCTCTACTCACTACTGTATTCTTTTCAAAGAATGACCCTACACTGGGGACCTTCATACTCTGGAACTGATGTGGATTCTCTATACATTGGGTCAAACCATGATCCTGAATCAGAACACACCCTAGATTTGGGCTGCCAGACATTCACATCCAGATCTGTATTTTTCAGCTTTAACTTATCTAAATTAGGCACATCTTTGTCTGCCCCTTTCAGAAAAGATTGTTAGGTGTCTGCGAGTACTAATCATTTTACATACATCATAATAAATATATTGAGTACTATAAGTTGAAGTGAAACTCTACCGGCTTGGTTAACGAGGTTTAATCAAATATTTTCTTTGTTTTTAATACATCTCAGGTTCTTGTTTCCCAAATGTTGCTGACACCTTGCACAGTCTTAAATTGTACATTTCCAAATGGCAACATGAAATCAATAGAATTTTGAAGCCATATATACATCACAATAATGGTATCCTAGATATGTGGTGGCCAATTACAAATGCCATCCACTTATCGTGGAAGCTTTAATCATTATTCGATTACTTGCCTGCTTTTTACTTCAGCTGCTTCTCCACATGTGTTTGCTTCCAGCTTACAACTTTGCCATCTATTGAAACACCTTTGTCCTTCATCTGTGTTTTCTCCATAGAGGTGCTTTTTCAGAAGTTTTCCTAGTGAAGCAAAGGATCACTGGGAAGCTCTTTGCTCTAAAGTGCATCAAGAAGTCCCCTGTCATCGAGGACAGCAGCCTGGAGAATGAAATCGCAGTGCTGAAGAAGTGAGTATAATTTTGAATGTGAAGCAGAGCAAACTATTTTTCCACAACATGCACCTTTAGAACCAAAACCATCGATCGCCCTAAGCGTAAGGTCCATTTGCCATTGTTGCTGCACAAATTTGCCTCTCATTAAAGGTGGAAGAATGAGATGAAAGGAAGATCAATATTTAAATTCTCTGAAAAGAGGGATATTTGTAAAGTTTAGTTACATATGCCCCTTGCCAAGCCCAACAGTTTTGCAGGAGAACCAGAAAAAGAAACAGACTCACACCAAACAGCATAAAGAGTGACAGGAAAATTAAATTTTCAACACTGTCTAAAAATAACAAAATATAGAGACTTGTCCTTCACTCACCGAAGGAGTGTAAAATGCTACCATTTTGCTTTGACAGTGTTTAACACCCACTTTGTACTGGTGTAAATGGCAACACACTGCAGGAAAGGAAAGCATCAGCCACAAAGGAGCCAAATGCATGTCAGCCAGGCCTCCGTGGACAGTCAGTTTGTCTTCAGCAGGCTAGTGCAGGGTCAATTCACACCTCAGCTTGCCACAAGTTAATGTTCATGCAGACAAGCCCTGATTCTCCTCTCTCATAGATCAGGAGTCACTCTTTTGGAAGTGAGTGGAATTTTGCCCAGAGAAACTGTTGTGAAGCAAAAGGAATCAGGGCTGGCTCCAGGCACCAGCCCAGCAAGCAGGTGCTTGCGGCGGCCAATGGAGAGGGGCGGCATGTCCAGCAATTCGGCAGCGGGTCCCTCAGTCCCTCTCAGAGCGAAGGACCAGCCACCAAATTGCCGCTGAAGACTGAAGCGGCGGTGGTAGAGCTGCAGATCATGATCGTGGCTTTTTTCTTTTTTTTTAAACACTGCTTGGGACAGCAAAAACCCTAGAACCAGCTCTGTGAGGAAGATTAGGGGCATGACTTTCAGCTTCATAATGCATCATAACCTTTCAGGTACATAACAGGTTGTTAGGAGGAGGGTGAAATATTGTTCTTGTTAACCTCTAAAGATAGGGCAAGAAGCAATGGGCTTAAATTTCAGCAAAGGAGGTTTAGGTTGGACTTCCTGTCAGAGTAGTTAAGCACTGCCTAGGGAGGTTGTGAAATCTCTGGGTTGGAGGTTTTTAAGGACAGGTTAGACAAACACATGTCAAGAATGATCTAGTTATTAGATAGTCCTGACTTCAGTGCAGGGAACTGGATTAGATGACTTATCAAGGTCCTTTCCAGTTCTACACTTCTATGATTATCCTCATCAGATAGGTTTGTAACCTCTATTTGTCTTTGTCGGTTGCAGAATAAAACATGAAAACATTGTGACTCTGGAAGACATTTACGAAAGTGGAACCCACTTTTACCTGGTCATGCAGCTGTAAGTACCTCTTTCTATGCTTCATAGAAACAACCATAACATTTTCCTGACGCTGAGTGTCCATTTCAGCATCCCCATGCAGGATTCAGGCACTCAAATCTGAAAGTCAAATGCACAAAAATATCCACTCTGACATGTTCTTCATCAATGAACTGTGAACAATGGGGTTTGAGATGCAACTACCCTAGACATTTCTTCACTGTGCATGGGCCTTTTATATTAGTATGTTTCTAAACTCAGATCAGGATCTAACTCCTCAACATTTAGCGGGACAGGAACAGGCAAGTTTCTAATTAAAGCTATGCTATATACTGGGGTCTGTGAAAGGGAAAAATGGGCAAATGTCTCAGCAGTAAAGAAAGCAGATAGCTGTAAAGAACAGCTGAAGGTGTCCCTGCTGTGACAGATAGAATAAGTGTGGATTCCTCTAATGAGGATTGTTTTACTCAGATTAACTCTCAATAAATCAGGTCATGTGATGGGGGCTGGAGACAGCTCAACACACAAGGCTGAAAGTCATCAGGGAAACCCTTCAAAGCCCTTGGGGTTCAGACAACCAGGTAGCAGCATCACAACTCAAGGCAATTTGGGTTTAAGAAGTTTTCCAGTTGTACTTATTGGCTCCACAGGAATTATACTAGTGAATTATTTATGGAAATGCTTGTTTCAGATTGAAGAGCCAAATTGGCTGCATCAAGGCAATAGGTTGCAGGGCTACCTCAAACCTTGCTACATGCATTTCATGGGGCCGGTACACCCTGTCACCCTTTGGGGCAAGGGTGAAGGAGCATTATGGCCCCACAAATGAGCTTAATTGACCACTCCTAGTCTTGGAGCAGTATGGCCTAATGTTTGGGCATTGTCAAGGTGGTCCTCCTACACTGGGCTGCGTGGCCTAATGGCCAGAGTCCATATAGCTGCCTTCTTTGTCAGGACTGTGTGGCCTAGCAGCCAGACTGGTTGGAGGGGTGGGCTGCTGCTTCAGAGTGGATGGCAGCCACGGTAGGAAGACCAGGGCCTTCCCCACTCCACCAGGTCCCAACCTCGGGATCCTGCCAGAACACTCCGAGCTAAACCCAAGTTTTATAACTGATTCCCCTTGAAGTTTCCCTGAGTCACTTACTACCTGTTCCTCCATGACTTGTCATCTTGAGATTCCCACAGCCTCTCCTCTTCCTGTGGTGTCAGATGTCTGGGGGTCATGGGTCACCACCGTCTGGCTGGCCTCCATGCCCTGAAGTGCTGCTGGCACTCCCTCTGCAAGAACCTGCAGTGCATGTCCCTTTCCTTTGGTGGTCAGTCCCACCTGAGCTGAGTTGCTCCCTTCTATATCAGTGTTCCAGCTGGAAGATGCCCAGCAGAGCTGAGGGGATGTGGCCTCCTTGGCCCACAGAGCAGGATTAACCCCTGCTGAACCAGTATTTATGCATCCATTGGCACTTGAGCAAGGAAAGCCCAGGTACCATAGTGATGAGTGTGAGCTAGATAAAGATATAGGGTTTTTTTCATATCTAGGTCAAGTAAAATTTCCTGCTCTTCCTTTTATTAGTTTTTAATAGCCATACTCTTTAGTGATGACGTGTACTATCTGACCTTCAGGGTGTCTGGCGGGGAGTTATTTGACCGAATTTTGGAACGAGGAGTCTATACTGAGAAAGATGCAAGTGTAGTGATCCAGCAGGTCCTGGCAGCGGTGAAATATCTGCATGAGAATGGAATAGTTCACCGAGATTTAAAGGTATGTAGACACTGTGCTCTTTGGGAACAGAATTGCCCTGCGATATTAACAATATCTGCAATGCAGCACTGCAGGGTTCACTAAAGCACACAGTGAAATTCTACTAATGCTCACCAGCTTTTTAGGATCATGCTAATGTCACTATCACCACCCAATAGATCATCCCCTTGGACTTTCATCACCAAAAGCACATAAGGCTCCTATGTAAGGTGCAGGGGCAACTCCATTTGGTGGTAACAGTAGCAGGTTGCACCAAACACACTTATCCATCTAGTTGTGCTCAGTGAGTGTTAACCTGACTCCTGAATTCCAGAGCCATTGCCTGGAATTGGAACCTCACTCTGTATTCTGTGCAGTAACTTTCTAGAGGTTTTAGTCTGAGTCATCCTCCTGCTCATTCTGCTGGCCTGGAAGTCAAAGAGCTTCTTGAAATGGCAAGTGAACTGTTTACAAACCAATTAACTCCAATGGCTTTCATGACATAAAGGCCTCTAAAGAGAGGTCACTGGCATAATCCATTGTTTAGACAAGTGTCCCCTGGCGCCAGCAATAGGAACTACATATACAAGCATATGGGTATGTAACAGGGTGTCCATACCTGGAGTCATTGCTGGTGAGAATACAGACATGGGCCTATTCTGGCCTGGATTCTTTAGACAATGTCACTTCAGCTCATGATATCAGAAGTCAAGGTTCTCTGTTTTTCCCCAAATAAGGCTGCAGCATCAGCAGCAAAATACAGAACTCCTTTGGACTGAGTGTCAATATTGAAGTAAAACTATTTGTACTATTGTAAGGTCCAGGGGCCCCATACATGTAGCACAAGGCAGCCCAGGCCCCAGGGAGTTGACAGTCTAGGTTCTAGAAGGGTGCTTATCTGATGCTCATCTCTGCAGTATCTGAATGCCTTGCTCTCACTGAGGGGTTTTTATCTTCAACAGCCCTGTGCAATAGGGAGGCATTACCCACCCTTACAGAAAGGGAAGTGAAGCACAGGCTTGATTAAATGACTTGCCCAGGGTCATACACAGGCTGTGTGGCAGACAGAGCCAAGAAATTAACTTGGGTCTCAAGTCCCAGCCCAGTGCCCTACCCACTAGAGCATCCTTCCTATCTAAAACAAAACCAATATAAGAGGAAACAACTTGGTACAGCAGAAAATAGGTATGGTGGGGAAAGCCTAGGAATGTATTCATCATTTTACTGCTGTGGTTTTAGAGAGTCACCATTATATCCCTGGCCATGATTATTTTTATTCATGCATGAACAGAAGCACAAATGAACTTACCATTTGTCAATTGTAGCTGTCCCTCCTTGATTGTCGGGGCAGCATTTAAATTCTGACCATTTCTTACCGACAGCCTGAAAACCTGCTTTACCTGACTCCGGAAGAAAACTCCAAAATCATGATCACAGACTTCGGCTTGTCTAAAATGGAGCAGAATGGCATCATGTCCACCGCTTGTGGGACGCCAGGATATGTTGGTGAGCAAGTGGGAAAGGATGGACTCCCCCTGATGACCTACATGACACAGGCCCACATAAGCCTCCCAGGCACTTTCCGGAAGAAAGCAACGAAATAACATGCTTATGCATATTAGTAACATGCTAATAATAAATACACTGTGTAGGCTGCAGAAGAATCAGATTAGGGACATGATTTTAAGGATGGCAAAATTTCAGAAGACTTTAAAGAGAAAAGGTGTGCAAGATAAATGTTTTATATTTTCATCCTAATCTTGAAATTATTCAAGAATTCGTTTTATAATTTAAAAATTGAAATCAATGGAAGTTTTGCTTGAGTAAGGATTTCAGGATTTGGCCTGTAAGTAGTAATTTTTTGGGACATTCCCTTGTCTGGTTAGCAGAACGTGTCTGAGACAGCTTGACCTAATGGCTTGAGAGCTCCAGCATTCCAGCGTTCTAAACCATCTCCAAATTGCACTCTGGCCTTGTGCAAGTCAATCAGCCTTCCTTTGTATGTTGCCCATCTGTAAAATGTATTTACTTCATATGTCTAAAATGTAACAGTAGGGAGCCCATCCTAGGCTCTGGACCCCAGCCCATAAATTGAAAATCACAATATAAACAAATTAGTATAATGAACCATATATCGCAAGGGATGCCAGAGCTAATTAATGTCCAGACAGCATTTTGAGGCTATAAAGTTCTGTAAGAACAACCAGGTATAAAAGGTAAAACAGAGAACTTGGCTTTTCGAAACACACAGGAACTGAGATCCAAAGGTTGGAAGCTGAAGCTAGACAAATTCAGACTATAAGATAGAAAAATTTTAACAGTGAGGTTAATAACCATTGAGAGTTTACATGGTGGATTCTCAATCACTTCAAGTCTATAAATCAAGACACAATGCTTTTCTGAAAAGAAAGGGCTTATAGCTCAACCAAAGGTTATAGGCTTGATGCACACGTTACTGAGTGAGGTTTTCTGGCCTTTGTTATGCAGGTCAGACTAGATTATCATCATATTCTTTCTGATCATAAAATCTGAGTCAGTCGTCTTGCTGCTGCTTGGGTTTGGTGGGTGGCAAATGCACAGAAGTGTTTGTACACACAACAGTCACTAACTCCTGCTCCAGTATGAAAGCCTCACAAACGAGGTCTGAGAAGCCAATTTTTTTATGTCAAGTCATTCACTATCTTGAAATGATTTATATTGCCTATAACTTTGATTTGCTTTTGATTTCCTGTAGCTCCAGAGGTCCTAGCACAAAAGCCATATAGCAAAGCTGTTGATTGCTGGTCTATAGGAGTCATTACCTATATCTTGTGAGTATAAGCCAACAGCACCCTTGCTTTTTTGACAGATGCTCAGGATTCTTCAGTGGTGTGGCCCCTTGGGTGACCCCCACATACGCTTGTGCAAAATGGATGACATGCCACCAGCTTAGGAGTCCCGATTTGTTCCCAAGGTGAAAGGCAGTGAAACTCAGTGTAATAAAGACCGCAGGCCAATTCACTACAGAGCCCACCCCGTGCACTATTCCTTCAGTACCATAACTATCACTCAGCATCCCCTCTGTGCTTTCTAGGTTCGGCTGCATCCCATTAGCTGCACACCAGCTGTGGCTTTGTCCTGACATTGCTGCACCAAAGCTTTTAACTTTTTTCTGAATTGTTTCGCCCAGACCATGCTGTGTGGTGAGGATACATACAGCATCGTCCTCCATTCTTCACTTATCCCTGGGATCCACACCAGCTGATCGGTAGAGTTAAAAAAAAGCTTGTGTGTGTGTGGAGAGAGGAGCTAATCAACTTCTTCCTGTTCTGCTCCAGGCTGTGTGGATACCCTCCCTTCTACGAAGAGTCAGAATCCAAACTGTTTGAAAAGATTAAAGAAGGCTACTATGAGTTTGAGTCTCCATTTTGGGATGATATCTCGGAGTCTGGTAAATCTCACCCACTGGGAAGCACTTTATTAGCACTCTGTCCTCTCTCAAGCATACAACATCCAGAACTCTCCTGATCCTGGATGGGCTGAAATCTACAAGAGAGTGCAAGTGAAGGGGAGTTAAGTGAATCACATCCTCACATTTTCCACAGCAAGTTATTTTCTTTGCTTCCTGGCCACAGTCAGGGTTTCCATGCACCTTCCTCTGAAGCATCTGGTACAGGCCAGGGTCAGAGATGGGATACTGCAGTGGGTAGGCCACAGGTCTGATCCACTCTGACAATCACTACATTTTAGCAATAAACCTTGACCCATCTTGAGTTACATTGCTTAAGGGGCCACTCCATGGAGCACGTGTCCATTTTACCTTTGGGAAGATGTTACAATACTGTGGGTTTAGACATGGAAGATTTAATGCTTAAGCAGCAGTTTTATCTGCCAACATTTGTTGTCAGCTTTAGGACTACTTCCTGCACATGCTAAAACATGTTTCTATCTCTGTTTCCCACAAACAGCCAAGGATTTCATCTCTCATTTACTGGAGAAGGATCCAAATGAGAGGTTCACCTGTGAGAGAGCTCTGAGGCACCCCTGGTGAGAGGAACAGGTCTCCTACCATATGCATGTGCACCTAACATTGCCAGTCTCAGCATTTAGTACTAGAGGCCTATCTGTAGGCTACAGAATGGTGATGTGTTACTATTCTCTAGTATTTTCTTTGCAGTCTGACTTGGAATGTTCTGTCTTTCTTTTCTGTGAAGAAAGTGGCTATTTGCGCACAGTTCACCTTTAAGATGGAAGGGAAACAATCCCACTGATATTTCCTTAACTCTGAAGTGTGTGTTTTTGTATTATGTTTTGTTGCTGTTTTTCCTTTGGGTTTAATTACTCTTGATTGAAAGTACAAAGCCGTTAGCTGCCTCCAGAATATGGAATGCCTCTCAAATGCCATCTGCCTACAAGCTTGTTTCTTCTCTCCCCATCTGCAGGATTGATGGAAATACAGCCCTTCATCGGGACATATACCCATCTGTCAGTGCTCAGATCCAGAAAAACTTTGCAAAGAGCAAATGGAAGGTAGGTTGTTTGCCACTGGGAGCGCTAGAGCCATTTCCAATGCAAATGCCAGTTCCTGCCCTCTAGCCATGAGCACACTTTCAACACCATGAATAAACACCCACAAATTGGACCCCTTCAGTTTGCACATCTTACATGACGATTATTTATGTTATGGTAGGACCAAGAGGTCTCAACTGAAATGAGAGCCCCTCTATAGTGCTGAACTTGATACAAACACAGCCCCACACACAAAGGGTGGGAAGAGGAAGGATTACAGTCCCATATTACACATGGGGAACTGAGGCACCAAGCAGCTGACTTGCCTGTGGGAGTTGAACCCAGGGTTCTTTTCTTACCCCCACACCTGTCCTTCCTGTCAGCTAAGTGTGTGAGATTGGCACTGCTTCCTGGTTGCAGTGAGGTTGGCAGTGCAGCAAGAACAGCCTCTTCCATGGTGTTTTAGTTACTTTGTTGAAAGAAGTGAAGCAAAGCACTGGAATGGGTTCCTAGGGAGGTGGTGGAATCTCCTTCCTTAGAGGTTTTTAAAGTCAGGCTTGACAGAGCCCTGGCTGGGATGGTTTAGTTGAGGATTGGTCCTGCTTTGAGCAGGAGATTGACTAGATGACCTCCTGAGGTCCCTTCCAACCCTGATGGTCTATGATAGTGTTCAATTTTGAGCTAAATCTTGCAGCTCTGGCCAGTCTGTAAGCAACAGCTAATTCCACAGCTGACTTATCAAAAAGGGGTTGGGTGAAATTCTCCCCTGCCTTTGCTTATGCCAGGGTTGAACTTGGCCCATCATCAGAGCAGCACGGCACTAGGCAATGCAACTGCAGTAAATCACTATTCAGGAGATATCCTCCATTGACACTGCAGCATCCAGGTAGCTTTGCAGCTTGGGAGATCATCATGGTTGTTTTGTCTCCTCTTGCTCAGCAAGCCTTCAATGCTGCAGCTGTTGTGCGCCACATGAAGAAACTCCACATGACCTGCCATGCACAGGCTGACATGAGCCTCCCTATCATACAAGTGTCAGAAGTATCCAGACTCAACAGCCCTATGGGCACCAGCCAAGAGAGACCCATTCAAGACAAGAAGATGCTAATTCCCATGTTAGCATGTCAAATTCCTCCCAGCCAGCTTGACCAAAACACCCAGATGATACAGAGCAAGTCACTAGATCACTTGGTTAATGAGTCCTTGATCTCGCCGGACAATCAGAGCCCTCCAACGCTAACTTCTTGCGGTTGCAGTTCAGCCTCCGAGGGGCACGAGAAGGGGAAGACCGTCTTCTGTTCGGAGTCAGCACTACTTAAAAAAGCTGCCAAAAACCAGTAGGTAACCACTTTGTCCATTCTAAATACTGACCCAGGTTTATCTTCACAGCACTGTCCCTGCAACCAAGCGGCACTGGGCTTTGTGGAAAC
This sequence comes from Gopherus flavomarginatus, assembly GCF_025201925.1. NCBI lineage: Eukaryota > Metazoa > Chordata > Testudines > Testudinidae > Gopherus > Gopherus flavomarginatus. Next base: position 11,565,236 of record NC_066621.1, on the reverse strand, counting down.
CTGGTGGATGCTTTCAGTTCCAAGCACCAGGTGTTGGTGGGAAAGAGGGGAGGGAGAAAGGACAGATGGAAATTTGTAGTGGCTCTATAGGTGTGGCCAGCCAAACTCCCTCCCACTCCTTTGGAGGAGAGCCTGGGGCATCAGGTTGAGACACATTGGCCAGGTGACATGGCAGAGCTTGCAATGTGCTGATGAACCAGAGGACTTCACTCCCCAGCATCCTCAATCTGGTGCCTTTCCATAATTTGGAACGGCCTATGACTTTTTTTTTTTTCAGTTGCTAAAAATACTGGTCCTGCTCCTCAGCTGGCATTAATCATAACTACACCATCTGAGTAGCTGGCCCACTGTTTATATTATAAAAAAAGTTATTTCTGCTCAATTGAAAAAAGTACCTAGATTTTGTTTTTCACTTTTTGCATTTTTCTCTTTCCACCCCTCTCCCCCATAACCAGTCACTTCAAATCAGAGGTTATTGTACCCATGAAAACCAGTAACAATTCATACCATGGCACTGGGCAAACTGGTGTTTGTTTGGTCATGTGATTTAGCAAGTCATCCATTTGATCCAACACATCTTTAATGGTAAGTGCACCAAGATCAATATCATTATTGCTGTAAAATGATGAAGCAAGAAGTCTGGATTATAGAGTTTTCTGAGTGAAATACATTTGTTTTGGTTGTAATCATAGCCGATGGATGTCGTGGCAGCAAGAGTCTGACAAATCGAAGCATCTTTCAACTTCTGTTAAGACCAATTCTGGGAATCCAGGGGCCAGATTGGTTTCCATGGGAGTTGCTCACATCCTGTTGCATGAGAATAGAGGCCCTCTAGGTTCTATTCTCTAGAGGAGAGATAGCACATAGGCCTGCCATTCTGAACTATACACAATTGCGAGTTATTAAATCAGAGCAACCACACACTGGCCAGGTCTGTGACATGGGATAAGGAGCCTTTGGCTAATGTCAGTAGTGTCCGTAAGCTGTTGCCAAATGACTGCTCTGTGGTGGCCTATATAAAATATGATTGAGGGAGTCAGTCCAGCTCAGAGGAGGTAAGTGTCCACATCACACAAACCACTAGCACGGTCAGCACTAACTGGCTCCTCTGGCATTCTCAGCAGACATCCAGGACTGATTGGGCCATGGAACCTGAACTATTTTCCCATTCTTAGCTGGAATCCACCCAAGTCAGGTCTGAGGCACAGTGACCCCACAGCATAGGGAAGCCTGCACTGCTACCCAAAGCTCTGCTCTTGATTAAAAGAGATCACATACCCCAGGCACAGAAATGTCTGTGTGACTTTCAGAACTGCAGATGAGATGAATTATGGATTAGTTAAGCAGACACTTGCACTATTGTAAGTAAGCGCTAAGAAGTATTACCGTTAGACATTGCATGAAGGAAAATATCCCCCAAACAAAGGTAAAAATGTTAGCTCAGTTCTACTCCCAAACAGATGCTGAGAAGTCAATCTTGCTTTATATTATGGTTCCAATTTTTATATAAAGGGTTAATAGATGGTAGACATGAGCATATGTGTTATAAGTGGCTTTATGCATATCAGTAGGAGGTTATCAACCTGCTGGAGTCTATTTCAATTTATTAATCCTTTATAAGCAACAGAATAATGAAACCAAGAGGGCCCAGGTGCTGTTTGTTAAAGGAATGTGTGCTGGAGGAACTGTCCACTGAAACAATTCCAATAGCGACTTTAAACTCTCTCTCCTGTTCCAGAAGGGCTGATTTACTCATTTCTACACTTCGCAGCCAGACAACAATAGCACAAACAAGAGGAGAGGAGATTGAATCCTGGCAGAAGCAGATGGAGAGCCATTTTCTCAGAGGAGAGTGGCCATTGGGTGGGAGAGCTGCACACTTTTTACTCTTAAGTAATCCTTCAGAGCAACAACCCTGAAGAGTATCTGACTCACTAGAACATGGAGCAGTTACTTGAGAGAAGGGAGGTGTATGGGCACAAGGCTTCTGCTAGCACCTTCCATGTATATGACACATACATCACTGCACAAGGCTGTATCTTGATTCTTAATATATATTCAACGTGTTGTTCAACGTGTAACAAATGTGCTGCACGGTATAATTCTTTTAAAGCAAAGCTATATGGTGTTGGTTTAATCACAGGCATCCCAGCAGTTTTACAGTCTATACCTCTCACTGTTAGGACTTTGACAGGCTCAAGCTCAGATGTAAGAAGTCCAGTATCAATGGCCTGTCTTGGGTGTGCAGTTTTCATTTTAAGCTGTGCAAAGAGAGAGCCTGCTACCATCCTTCACGTGGCTGATGATAATCAAAGTGAGGTCTGAGTTCCCTGTTTCCAAGTCTGTAATTGTGTAATAAACACCATGCTTAATAAAGCTGACTTATTTTGTAAAGTGCCTATTGGTTAGAGGTGGAAGTGGTCTCCTAAATCTCCCAAGACAAATTCTCACTGCCAACGCAGAGTTGTTCCCTACACTCTTCTGTCTGCAAAGTATTGTTTGAAAATAAGCAGGTGCTGACAAAATCAATGTGGGTGGTATTTAACGCCACCTTAAAGCACCACTGCTCTTACAGTAGTGTAAATTAGTGTAAATAGGGCTCTTAGTGTTTACCTCAGTTATCCACTCCTGGGAATGGTCTTATTTTCATCCTGCCCCTCTTATGACTTTCTTTGAAGAACTAAATGCAATATACCAGAAAAGGTTTTCTTTTTAAAAAAAGTCAGAGTTTCAAAAGGTGAAATCCACGTGCTAAAATAAATAAACATCCCCTGTCTAGTTGGCTAACCTCATGCAGAAATAACTCCTTCCAAAAGGCTTTATTAGTTATTGACATTAGATCCACCTTCCCACTTTCCTCGAGCCACTCAGTGTAGCTTTAGCAAGGCCACATAACATTCATTCTTTCTACGGGCTAGGGTGAGCAGATGTCCTTTTTTTATAGGGACAGTCCCAATTTTGAGGCCTTTTTCTTATATAGGCTCCTATACCCCTCTCTCCTTCCCCCCCCCCATCCAAATTTTTCACATTTGCTGTCTGGTCACCCTACTAGGGGAGCTTGTTCTTTTTGGCTCCATGCTAGCTATATTCTAAAGGTACAGTAGTTCTATTAGCAAAGACAAAGGTCTTGAGAACAAGAAACTTCTACAAGCGAGGAGATGGGACTAAGTCCCCCAGTCAGTGTTTGAACAGAAGGCAGACAATGCAATTATATGGCGAGATGGAGCCCCAGCAGCTCATTGATTAGCAACTGGTGTAGTACGCAATTCGTTCATGGATATGATTGCTGATCTTTTCCACCTGCTCCTCCAGGCCTGCGAGGCTGGCTGACTTGACGATTAATGCGTTGTTGCTTTTCTGAATTTCCGTTTCTATAGCTAAGGAGAGAGGCAGTTGGAGTTAGGGGAAGATAGTCCAGGAAAACGATATTATGCCCTCAGGCCTTCATCACCCTTCTGAAAATCTACACCCTCTCAATGTGTGTCAGGAGAGCACTATCAGAATCCAACAGAACAGCCAATCACATGAGCCCTGCCTACAACATGCCCAAACCCAAACAAAAAGTGCATCATAAAGCCACTCCTCCAATGTCCAGGGCACCACATAACATCAGTCAATGTTTCTTTCCAATAAAGCCTGCCCCCCACCTCTCCAATAAAGCTACTCCAGACAGTGAGCATTGAAGTCAATGGAAATTCCATTGTTGACATCAATGGCTGGGCAGAAACAAGTCCATACTGTATGCACTGCATGTTCTGGAAGGGAAATTGCACACAGGCCTATTTAGCAACACTAAGACTCCTTCCTGAGTTCAGCAATCTACAAGCAGCATTAAGTGCCCGGTACCAACAATAAGCAGCAGCATCCAATCAAATCCCTGACATGAGGAGGCACCTTTGATAATGATGTTCACTGGAGCCACTGCTTTATCACTGAAAGCAGTGCCAAAGCTCTGGCCTGATAACTACTTGGGATCAGTGCCATTCTCCACCAGCTTGAAAGACTCGAGCCTTCTGGCCATGGCACTTAATCTGCACTGTGACTGGCACCCAAAGCAACTGAATGAGGCCCTTAGACATGAGAGCTGGAAATGGAAATGAATGCATGGCGCATCAGTGTACAAGAGGTGAACTAGAGAAGCATGTTATTGAAGCTAGTCCATGGGGGGCTGAGTGGCACAGTGGAGTTGGTACATTGGCTTTTGCTCTCCAGATGCAAGTTCCGATCCCTGCATGGGCCACAAGGGATTTGGTGGCATCTCAGCCTCAGTTCCCCATACATGCCTCTCACAAAATGCCTACGCCACTGGCATGGAGGGGAAGGTCCTAAAATTACACAGCAGGGTCCAAATTCATTCTGGTGAGGCCAGGGATGAACATGGTATGAGATTTCTATTACTCAACCCCATAATGTTGCACTGCAAAATTATCTAGGAGCAACAGAAGCAGCAATGGGAGCTGAGCAAAATGCTGTGAGGTTCAGTGATGTGACAAATGGTGAGCACATCAATCAATCCCTTTGTCGTGAAAACCACAAAGCAGAATCCTTTGTATTCAGCGCTAAGTTTAACCAGTTGTCTGGGTTTCTGTGGCTAACACATTTGTCCTCCAAGGTCTTTACTTAGGAGGATGTTTCTTGTATCTACAAGCAGAATCACTCATTCAGGGCTTGGCTAGATTAGAGGAAATTGTACTCACATAATTACATTACATTCCTGGGGCCAAACAGGGTTTACATAGGGGTAATTCACCCTGCTGGTTTACCAGCCCCTTCTTACACCAGTGGATTACACCTACAGTAGGGCTTTGGATCAATGTAGAGGGAGGGGGATGAGGAACCTAATATAGACAGGGCTTCAGCCATCTAATTTGGCACCACTCCCGCACAGTCTTCTGTTCCTCTTCTGGTTCCGTTCCCTCCCAGTGAGAAGTAGCAGCCCCTTTTCTCCACTTGGAATCACGCTCTGACAATGCCTGCACAAATTTACTTACTTTCCATCCTGAGCATCATAGCCCAGGTTTCTTCAAAGAGCGCTTTTGCCTCCATGTCGATACTTTGGATCCTGCTGCCCTGCGCTCCCAGCGTCAAATTCTGTCCCATCCGCCTCTTCAGCTCAGCATATTTTTGTTTCACGTGTTCAAATCCCTGGAGGAAAGTCAATGAGCAGTGCAGGTGAATTCAAGAAAATAAATGAGGTCCAAGTGATGAATGACCTCTAGACACTGTAGTAGAGCATTGTGTTATAAATGGCCATTATTACTATTATAGAGATATTAAAGACCATAATATATTTACATACTGGTTTCCAATGCCTTTATAGAAACTCATAATTCAGCATCATCTGGATTAATGTGTGGAGTACTGGTCACCCCATCTCAAAAAGAATGTTGCAGATATAAGTGTTCAAAGAAGAGCAATAAGAATAACCGAGGGCCTGGAAAACTCTTGTGTAAAGAGAGGTTGAAAAGATTGGCATTGTTCACTATAGAAAGGAGACGAAGAAGAGGGACAAGGTAAATGCATATCAACTAATAAATAGTTTAGAGAGCGCGAGATCAGGAACTTCTGTTCTCCCTGTTTCATAACACAAGAAGAAGAGGACATTCAAAACTGATGAAAGGAAATTCTTTTTCATGTGTAATGAAATTGTGGGACTCATTGCCTCGGGAAGTCATCGAGGCCACAAAATTAGCTAGATTCAAACAGAGATTGGACATTTCTATGGATAACAAGAATACACAGAGTTACAATAGTTAATGCTAACAATTTTTGGCAAGGATATTAAACCTCATGCTTCAGGGCTTAAATCAAACTAATTGTTAGACCAGGATGAAAACTAATGTGTGGGCAAATTATCCTACTTCTGCTACTGCAGGGTTCTTACACCTTCCTCTAAGACCATTGGGTGCCGGACATTGGCAGAGCTGAGATAAGTAGACAAGAGGGACCTTAGGTCTGAACCAGGCTGGCAATTCCTATGTTCCTAAAAACAGAATAATTCACTTTCCCTGCAGCAGTCAAATATGTTCTGCACTTATGTGGCTTTGCTCCCGCATGAGAATAAGAAGCTAGTGAAAGATTATGGGCAGAGTCATTCCTAGGCTGCTACGAGACCTCCCTTGTACCTGCTGAGTGCTCCTTGCTTGTTCACTGGCTTCTTTTGCTCTCTGCTGAGCATCTGTGGCCTGCAACCGATTCTGCTCCGCCTTGTGCCGCAATTGACGGATTCTCTCTGTGAAATTATCCAGCTGATCAGTAATGTCTCTCATACTCTTCTCCATTGGACCAAGGACAGCCTGGATCTAAAAGCCAAAGGTGTTTGGTATTTTAAAGAAAAGCTCCTCCCAGAACATCATTAATGATATATCATCCTCAGAGGCACTCTTATGATTTATTATTGGTCTGTAACACAGACTCAGAAGTGAGTACAGCCCCCAGCCAAGGTCCCACCGTGATAGACTCTGTTCAGTCGACAGAACAAAGACAGTTCCTATCTCACAGAGCGACAAGTGGACAAACAGACAGATGGGGTAGGGAACAAGGAGAACACACAGAGAAAAACAGTCTGACTTTTACAGCAAGCCAATTTTGCTAGGATCCAGCCTCTTTGTCATCATTGCATCAGCAGGGTAGGATGAAAATGGGTGGGGATCAAGGATGTGATTAGTAACCTACCCGCAGTGGCAAGGCACTTTGCAGGGAGTTCCACGAGAGTTTCAAAGGAGCAGCATGCAGGCCACGCAGCGTTACAATGCTAGGAACGCAGCATACATCACTCACCTCATCAATGCGGAGCTGGATGAGCTGAAGGGAATAGCTGGAGCCACTGATAGCATCCTGGGCTTCCTGGAGCACTGTTTGCGCTTGTCTCAAATTCTCCACCACTTCTTCCACGTTGCCCTCTACTGCGTTTGCTCGGTTCCTGAGGAAATGCAATAGGGAAGTATGATTAAATCAAAAATGTATCATTGTAACTATAATGACAGCACAGTATGAGCTACTGCTTTGTGGCTCAAAAGTTAAAAAATGGCAGAGGGGAAATAAGCTGGATAAGTGGAACATCTTGTAAAGAGAAGATGTGAAAAGCTTGTAATAGAAGCCAGAAGTCCTCAAGCCACTGTGCTTTAACCACTTGACCATGCTGCCTTCCAAGAAGAGAAGCAGTGCTGTACTTCCTACCACTAGGACGAGGAGGCAGGATGGGAAAAGAAAGCAAAGCCACCTTTAGAAGCACAACTGCTTCTAATAATTGGTAAAGTGGGGAAAGATGAATTATTTCAGGGGAAAGAAAGTGCCCAATTAGTTGCTTAAAGTTTTGCGTCCATTATACTGGCTGCCAGTTTGAATGAAACTTTTTACTTTCCCCTGGAATGTCTGCACGCAAAGCCAGACTCCTCTAACTCATCACGCTCAGCTGGGGTCAGATGCTCTCAATGGGTTTACACTCTTATCCCATTAACCTTCTCTCCAGAATATTGCTACGATGGAGTCATCATAAAACAAACCCATTGCAGCTCTACAAGGGTGCTCTGGTGGTGGTGGTTTTAAAGGGACAAGCCTCCACACTTTCATCAGGATAGTAAATATGTCATTTAATGCTCTTGTCCTCTCCCTTAGTAACTGTGCAATTATAATGGAGATCCCATTACTGAGTCCCTGGAAATCCCCATTCAGCTCTATCATCTCTCATGAGAGGCACTCAAAAGAAGCAAAAAAGGTCCCCATTGGTCAGGGAAAGATCTCCCCACCCCAGTATCTATAATGAAGGGATGTCAGACTATTGTTATTAGCAGCAGAATTTATTATTTGCTTTGCGATATCAGCTAGAGGCACCAGTCAGGACCGGAGTCCCATTTCTCTAGATACTGTATGGACACACAAACTATTGGCTAGAATCTCAGCTGATAAAAATCAGCACAGCTCCCTGAAGTCAATGCAGATTTACACTAGCTAAGGATCTGGCCAGCAGTCAAGTGCAATTTGGTTCCAGTAATTCTGGCAGCATTATTCCAACCATGCTGTGTAACGTGACTCAGGCACAAAGAAGGTGAATCTGAGTGTGGGAGTTGCTGGAAGGCCACATGGACAGTGAGTAGCAGAATTGAAATGGGAGTCTCTCTCTTTGGGAGAGACTTGAGGAATGCAAATATAGGGCCACTTCCATCCATTTCTGTGGACTCTGGGTCAGGCCCCTAGACTTTCATCCCATTAGCTTACCTTGCCTGTTCAGCCTCTTGCTGAAGCCTCTTGGCCTTAGCAATATCACCAGCTGTTTGGGTGAGGATGCTCTCAGGGCACTGCAGCTTAGCAGCCAGGTTTCGGATCTCAGTCATTTTCCTCAGGACCGCAGCAGTGTCAGTTGGGAGGCGGAGTGAGAGCACATAGTCGCTGACCTCCTGGATGGTAGCAGGGTCAGTGGCTGGGTCTAGAGTGTTTACAAACAAACAGAAGAAAAGTCAGGAAGAGCTGCAAGAATAGAGTGCGGGCAGGTCTGGGAGCACAGCCTGGGGACCAGAAATCCAGGGGGCAGGCAATGCAGCAGGTGACTGTGAACACCAGGTTCAGGGGTTACAAATTCCCAGCTCCTCTAGCTCCTGCTACCTCCTCCTTCAAAGAGTTGTGTGTGTCTGCCAACAGGCAGCCAGGTTACCGCTAACTTAGTCCATTAGTGTATCCTCCATTTTACACTCCCTCCTAAGGGACCTTAGGCAGTACTTCTGCCGGAGCCACTCACTATGCAGATAAGATGTTCTGTGTGTCCTAGCTATAAGTCTGTCTTTGTGGCTCCTACCATGCAGGCAGGGTTTCAACTGTGTGAGAAAATCCAGGAGGTGATTCTTTAACAACTGAACCATCTCAGCTCAGGGGAGTCAGATCAGTTGAGCAGAGAGACAATGGGCCAGATTCGGCTTTGCACAAGTCAGTGCAGATTGCTGCACCAGCTAACACTAGGCATAAACTTGACCCATTGCCTGGAATAAAATAAGAACTGGTTGAGATTTAACTTAGGACACTGCCAAACACTTCAGCCAAGCTTCCAGCCAGAGCACTAAAACAATACCTTTGATTTGACAAAGAAAGCTGTGAAGCTAAATGTGGAGTGCAGTCTGACACTACAAACAGACTGAGCAGCACATGTATTCCAGGACAAGCCTTTTACGTCTACACTACCCGCCAGATCAGCAGGTAGTAATCGATCTATCGGGGATCGATTTATCGATTCATCGCGTCCCATCTAGATGCGATAAATCGATCCCCGAATCAATGCCCGTACTCCACCTCGGCAGGAGAAGTAAGCGGAGTCGACAGGGGAGCCGTGGCGGTCGACTTGCCGCCGTGAGGACGGCCAGGTAAGTTGAACTAAGATACTTTGACTTCAGCTACGCAAATAGCATAGCTGAAGTTGCGTATCTTAGACTGACACCCTCCCGCCCAGGGTAGATCAGCCCCTAAGGGGGCACGCGAGCTGATTTTCAGTGGCACTCACACTGCCTGAGTCCTGGCCACCGGACCGGGAAGCTCTGCATTCTAATTTAATTTTAAATGAAGCTTCTTAATCATTTTAAAAACCTTATTTACTTTACATACAACAATAGTTTAGTTATATATTATAAACTTATAGAAAGAGACCATCTAAAAATGTTAAAATGTATGACCGGCACACAAAACCTTAAATTAGAGTAAATAAATGAAGACTCAGCACACCACTCCTGAAAGGTTGCTTACCTCTGTGTTAGTGATTAGCTGGGGCTTGGTAATCTCTGTAATACCAGACAGTGCCGAATGACCTGATTTTCTTATTCAACTAATTCTCATAAGGTTGATCCGTTATTAAAATCTGCTTATGAATTATAGATCATCCCACTGGATGTTGGGCACAATAAATTCTTTCACTTGGTTAATAATCTGCACTATAGAAGATTTGCTTGAGTTTATTTAGGTCAGCAAGTGCTGCTGGAAAGCTGGTCTGGCCTGAGTGCTGTGCAAAAGCCACCATCATAACTGATGCTAATTGAGGGCCCTCAGAGGCTGTCTCAGCATCAGAACATAAGAATATAAGAACGGCCGTACCGGGTCAGACCAAAGGTCCATCTAGCCCAGTATCTGTCTACTGACAGTAGCCAATGCCAGGTGCCCCAGAGGGAGTGAAGCTAACAGGCAATGATCAAGTGATCTCTCTCCTGCCATCCATCTCCATCCTCTGATGAACAGAGGCTAGGGACACCATTTTTACCCTTCCTGGCTAATAGCCATTTATGGACTTAACCACCATGAATTTATCCAGTTCCCTTTAAACATTGTTATAGTCCCAGCCTTCACAACCTCCTCAGGTAAGGACTTCCACAAGTTGACTGTGCGCTGTGTGAAGAAGAACTTCCTTTTATTTGTTTTAAACCTGCTACCTATTAATTTCATTTGGTGACCCCTAGTTCTTGTATTATGGGAATAAGTAAATAACTTTTCCTTATCCACTTTCTCCACATCACTCATGATTTTATATACATCTATCATATCCCCCCTTAGTCTCCTCTTTTCCAAGCTGAAGAGGCCTAGTCTCTTTAATCTTTCCTCATATGGGACCCTCTCCAAACCCCTAATCATTTTAGTTGCCCTTCTCTGAACCTTTTCTAGTGCTAGAATATCTTTTTTGAGATGAGGAGACCACATCTGTACGCAGTATTCGAGATGTGGGCGTACCATGGATTTATATAAGGGCAATAATATATTCTCAGTCTTATTCCGTATCTCCTTTTTAATGATTCCTAACACCTTGTTTGCTTTTTTGACCGCCTTTGCACACTGCTTGGACATCTTCAGAGAACTAGCCATGATGACGCCAAGATCTTTTTCCTGACTCGTAGCTAAATTAGCCCCCATCATATTGTATGTATAGTTGGGGTTATTTTTTCCAATGTGCATTATTTTACATTTATCCACATTAAATTTCATTTGCCATTTTGTTGCCCAATCACTTAGCGAAGGAGAACGTACTCTGCTCTCAGATGCCAGGATAGAGATACAATGGCAGGAAGGCATGTGAGGAAGTGTCTCCCTGCTGCCACTCTACTGTACCTACTCTGCAGATGGAGTGCTTGGTGCCCCGGAGCTCCCAATCCAGCACTTTTCACCTCTGCTAAATTCAGTTGATTTGTTTTGAACTGTTTTTTTTTTTCCCCACCTTGGAAAAGGAGAGTGATTCCTGAACAGCTGCAGGAAGCGAGGCCAGATTTCTCACTAAGTTCTACAGTGCAGAAAGCCGAGGTCTAGCAATTTCTGCCCTCCCTACAGCCACTTACAGTAACTTCACAGATGGCATTTGGAGGTCATTAAGGCAATGGGCTAAATCTGTCCCTGGTGTAACTCCGTGGAGGTCACCAGGGTTACAACACCAGTAGTTAATCTAGTGCTGTGTGAATGGCACTATCAAAGCTTGACTCTGAAGATGTTGGTCCTGGTCAGACTGTACTTCTACTCCCCGGAGGAGAACTAATTTAAGTTTCAGGTGCTGAAGGCTCAAACCTATCTAGATGTAGTCAAGTACCAGAGCTGACTACATTCAACTTATATCAAAGTTAGTCCATTTTTCAATGCAAGTCTGCTATCCGGGGTTCACAGTGCATTAGTGACATTAACACTCTTAGGCAAAGCAAAAGCAGCACTCCCTTTAAAAATGGTTGTATCAGTTTAATAGCATTAGAGTAAGAATATTAACCACATCTGGTTCCCTAGACAGTGCAGTGTGAATGATGTAATATTCCCAATAATCTACTGGGAATTGCAAGATATTATCAGAACTAAGATAACTGTTCACAAAAAGGCCCAACACCAATCAGAACTTGCTTGTTCTCAGGTCTCATTGAAACTTGGACTGCAACTCAAATATTTGTAAACCTTTTGAAAGCTCCTAGGCCTTTTTTCCAGTAAATCTGAGGCCAATTTATTGTTTCCTTGCAACACGAATTAGGCGAAACTGACCCATTTTAACTGAGTTTTGGGCTTCATTTGAGCTCTAAATACAAAGCAAACCTTGGAGGTGTTCAATATACATGGATCAAAACCAAAGCAAATATTTGTACCATGAGACAACCCCCTGGGTTTCACACTGCTGTGGTTATCATTTCCCCTGCTCTTCAGAAAACACATCTAGGGAGCTAGAGCTGGTGGGGATCCCAATGGCCCAGTGATTATGTAACTTTTTGCCAGGATTCCATTTCTCAATGAAACCAAGAAATCCTCTCATGAGATTTAAAGACTAAGCAGAGAATACAAGGCCAGATCTTCAAAGGCTTCTTTATCTGTACTCAGAACTGGCACATCCAGTGAAACCAGCCAACAAGCCCTTGTCCAGGTGAATAGGTGTAAGCCAGGTTGGGGGAGTAATTCCCTGATCTGTTCTCACCCCTCCCTGTTCTTATGGCTAAGGTTTTCCATCCACAAAGGGACACGCATGGGCATGCTGTGGGCTTAAAGAGTCCCTTAGAGCTTTCCCCTCAGTGTCCTGCGCTCGCATGCATGGAGACAGTTGGATTTACCTGACAGGAAGTTGCGGACTTGCTGGATGAATTGCTGGATGCGTCGGACGTCTCCTTCTATCTGGGTCCTGGTTACACTTACTTGGTCCCCGAGACGTCGTGCATTGCTTTGGATTTGGTTTGCAGCTGTTTCTGCTGCCCTGATCTGCCAACAACAGTGCCCCCGGTAAAGTTAGTTTCTACTTGGCACAAGACAGCCTAGAAAGCTCACCAATCCTGTCTGGGCTCTGCCACCAACATCCTGGGCGACCTTGGGCAAGTCACTCCACCACTCTGTGCCTCAGTTGCCCCATTGTCAACAGATGAGAGCAGAGGCTTGAAGGACAAAGATTTAAGATGGGATTTTCAAAACAGATTTTCCAATGGGACTTGGGCTTCTAAGTCACTAGTCTCCTTGGAAAATTCTGCCCTTAGCATGTTCAAAGTGCTCTGAGATACTCAAATGAAAATCTGTAGGAAGGGGCTAATGTGGCTAATGCGTATATGCTGGATCCTAACTAATGATGGTGCAGAGACTGTAGCATAAGAGCAGCATTGAAAAGCTTGACAAGTTTAAGCTTTCCAAACTCCCTCCCCATTTTGCATTGCTGCCTTGGAAATTCAGTGAGAACAAGGTCCCTGGTGACCTCCCCTGAGTGCTGGAAACACCAGGAGAAGAGCTGTTCCCTGGGTATTTCAGACCTTTGGCTTCCACTCTAAGAGGGAGCCAGGACATACGAGTCAAGCACAGAAATGACCATTTTTTTAAAGTTCTACTGACATTTCCAAGCCACCCAGGAAATTTAGGTTTGGGTGAAGTTTGAGGTGAGTTATTTGAGCTCTCCCTAGTCCTGCCTGGGTAAACATGCCAGCCATCCCCCTCTCTGCTTAATGAAGGTGACATCTCCACTGCAATGTATCATGGGAGCAGGTGAACACATAGCGTGTACTCTAATCAGCCCCTCCTTGCCGTTACCTGTGGAAGCAGACACCCCTGAGCTCCTCATTTCCTGTACCTACCATCTGCATGGTCTGCTGGAGCTGAGTGTTTAAGCCCTGGAGCTCTCTGGTGGTCTTCTCAGCAGTTCTGATTACGCCCCGTGACAGCGGAATGATCCCTCTGCAGCTGAGGCCTGTTCCGCACTCCACTGTGCTGTCCTGCGGACACAGCTCCCCGTCACAGTGCCCAGGGGTACAGGGCTTGGATCTGACACCACTGCAAATCTAAACACAGAGAGAAGCTGCACGCTGCTGAGAAGGCTCTGATGGTATTGGTGCTTCACCATCAATGGCATAAAGACCACAGTGGAGATGAACCTTCCAACACAGATACAAGAGAACAGGTGTATTTGCATATCCATGGGTGCACAATTCTTTTAGGACTATTTCTGGTGTAGCATTCAGCATGGGCTTAGAGGAGACTACATGCAGGCGTGGCTACATATGAGCGTAGTGCAAGAGTGTAACAGAAGATGCACACAAGAACAGTTCATGGAGCGCAGTGAAAGATATGTCTTGCAAAATAGAGCAAATACATTGTGTGGGGAAGAGTTTATATAGAGCAGTGGAGGGTATGCACAGATAGCTGTATGTAACTCAGGGTGAGCATACCTGGGTACACTAGATGGCGTATATATTTTTGGAGGCAGGTATGCACTCACTATTTGGCAGCTGTCAGTGGCAAGGAAAAAATGGTATAGATTCCTGTGCTCCCGTTATCAGAAGAAGCTCCATACAACGCACAAGAGTGTCTAGAAATAAGCTAATACCCTTCAAAGGGCCAGGGCCCGCCTGGTCTCCAAGTTACATGTGATGCCCACGAACACCCTGTAACCCACAGGGTTTGCTTGTATAGAGGTTATAGACTGAGAGGTCCTAAGCGGTACTTCTGTATGAATGGCAAAGGTTTGGGATTGTACGTCACCTTCTAACATTATCACTGTGGTCTATTCAGTGAGGAGGCCAAGAGGAGCAGCTGTGAGGGTTCAGAACTGGGGCATTTACCCCTTTCCTGTCACAGGCAGGGATATTTCACATGGAGGTGGCTCTGATGTTGTGAAAAGCAGTGAGATGAATGGGTGATGGTCTCCACAGCAACATACATCAGGAGATGCTGAAATGTGTCTCCATGGCAATAGCAGAGCAGCGTGGGGAGGAAAAAGAAAAGGAGACCTTGAGCAGAAATCAGACAGCTCTTGGAGACATAATGCAGTGAGAACTGCTAGGGAAAAGTTTCACTGGTGGGGAGACCATCCAGTGACTTGGTATCTGCTGTTGATCTGCTGTATCAAGCTTGGCTCAGCTGAATAGCACCTGCCAAGAGCCCCAAGACCACACCCCTTCAGTACATAAAACGGGGCAGTGATGCATTCTGTGGATGCTAGAGATCCCAGCATACCATGCTAGGCTGCTTGGGTCAAGGTGGAGTAGTGCAGGCTGGGACCTCTATCCTCTGCACTGCAAGCAGAGGTGCGAGTACAGCACGTGTAGACATGCTCAAGCTAGCTTTGATCTAACTAGCTCAAATACCAACAGCAACTAAGTTGTGGCATCACGACTAGCCACTTAAGTATATACCTAGGGTCCTGGGTGGGCTTGAACAGCCTGTACTGACACAGCTTCAGTGCTATAGGTGCTCAAGCTAGCGAGATCAAAACTAGCCCTGGTTTGTACACACGTGCTGCCATCACACCCCTGGCTGCAGGTAGACGTATCCTTCGTCAGAGATGCTTTGACCACCTCATTTCAGCCTGCGATAGGATCCATGTCTGCTTCACCTTATTTATAGTTGGTGTCAAGTTGGGGGAGGAGGCCATTTTGCCTTGGAGGGCCTCCAGCCTGGAGGTGTGGTCTGTAAAGCTGCTTTCCAGCCCCTCGGTCGTTCTCCGGTTCTCCCTGGATCGAGTCAGCAGGCTGGAAGTGCCCGTTATGCGGTAGCTGGCATTGGTGGAGCTCTGGTAGGCAGAGCTGACAGTCTTGAAGGCTCCTGCAGGAATAAAACCATGTGCAATGTGAATGGCTTCATGACTCATCAATGCAGCAGTGCAACCTAAAACATGGGATTGATTTTAGCCTGCTGGAGAATGTGTGGTGGGGAAGGGGGAGGAAGCTGCGAGAGTGGTTAGTCACAAGGAAAGTGATTAACGATCCTTCTATTGATTGTTTCACTGTGAACTGCAGCCTCCCTTGTGTATCTAAGTCTGTCTTTGAGCTAATGGCTGTAAACAAAACCAGAACAAAATACAGACAGGTCCCAATCCTGGGCTGCATTCCAGCCACCCTCAGTGCAGCCCAGGAGCAGCAGCGTTATGGCACATCTGTGGCTTTCCCACGCCAACCCTGGAGACTGACAGGGCCTGGAGTAGTCCATGGGGGGCTACTCTATATCACACCCATCTAAGACCGACTGTCCTGATAGCATGATTCCCTGGCCATTCCCATGTTCCCCTAGCCAGAAACTCTCCATTGGGAGCCAGAGGAGTGGGTGGCACAGGTGCAGCTGTAGGAACTTCATACCCCTCTGTGGTTATTCTCCTTTGCTGAAGCGGAGCAGTGCAAAGTGGCCATAGAGGAACCAAGGATGTGGACCCACAGACGGAAAGAGAGAGGTGACCCCTACAGGGCAATGAAAGAGTGAACTCACTTTAAAGCAAAACAAATCACTGGTAAAACCTTGGGTTGAAAAATGTGGAGGATTCTGGGTGGGGTTCTAGATTTCAGCTGAACCCAACATCTCAAAGGGAAGCTCACTACAAAACGCCAGGATGCTCACTACAAACTGCCAGGCTTTGCTAGGTTTCCTGCTGAAGCTACTAAGATTCTCAGGTTGTCCATCCGATCCCACCAATCCACCCATCTGGCTTGCTGAATAGAGGACCCCTTTGGAATCATGGCAAGGGAGTCCTGCTTCCTCTCTACTGCTCAACAGACACACACACTCCAGCCCTCAATGGGAGCAATCAGAAAGAAGCAGACAGAACTGCACAGAAGTCTCAGAGGTCATTCTCCAGCACTACAGATCACTGCTTTGCCAGCAAATCTGAACAGACGCACAATGAGTCAATGAGGGAAAGCAGAAAACAATAAGAAAAAATAAGAACTCGTTAGGGAACTAGCTGTAGTAGGGATGTGGAAGAAACCCACCAATATCATCCTCACAAGGCTTAATTAGCTCTTCCCAACAGCATCTGACAACCACTTGACTCTCTCTTCTACCCCATCACCTCTCCCATTTGTGCAAAAGCTTCATTCGTTCAGCTTCCTTCCAGTCCTGGTGACAGATTCTCAGAGGGGCTTTTATTTCCCATTTTTAATTAAGCTCAGGCTGTGTTTTAGGAGGCGAGGTGCTTCTGTAACATCCAGAAGAAAGTTTGTGCTGTCTGGGAGGGAAATCAGCTGGACTGCTGGGATACCAGTAGCAACACTGCCTGTGGCTGACCTTTCTGATGCCTAAGCTTTGGAGACAAATTCTACCAGTTGTAGGTGCAAAATTGCTAATGAAAGCTTAGAAGTTTGGTGGAAAGAGCACCTCTAGCCTGCATAACTATTTGCTGATCCTGAATTGCCCATTGACACAGAGATGCTCCTCACCCATCCAACTGGTGGAAAAGTAGCCAGAATTGCAGTCACCACGGATGGTTGAGTACAACTGCATTGAGCCAAAACTGCCTACCTGAAAGGTCTGTGCGGCGGCTGGCTTCAAACTGGGTCTTCTTAATCTGGTACTGCCCATTAATGAAAAGCAGGCTTTTGTCCAGGGCTTCAAGATCATTGGCTAGAGACAAGGTGTCATTCACAAAGGGTAGGTTGGGATTTATGTCCTGGACCTGCTGTCTGAAATCGAGAAAGGAGAAAATAAAATGAACCATGTCAGAGCGCACCGTCTGTCTGTCTCATGTGTATTACACACATAGCAAGAGAGAACTGAGAGTTCCTGCCCCAAAACTTTAGCAGCCAAATAGACAAAAGGTGTGAGGAGAAACAGAGGCTTAGGCAGAGAAGGGATTCCTCCCTATCACAGAGGAGGTTGGTGGCAAAGCCAGGAATGCATCCTCAATCCAAGGTCAGCACTGCCTCTCTGCCTTATATGTCTGTCTAATCATCTGGGACGATAACTTCACTAGGATGACCTGTGCAAACAATCGGAACGAGGGGCTCACAGTTGGTTCTACCCCGTCTGTGGATTAGGAGGACAGATATGTTGGCAGGATGAGCACATATGGCAGGGCCTCCACATTGTGCGATTACTGAGCCAAGCAGACCTATTTTAAACTGAAGAACAGGCAAGAATGTTAGTGCGATTAAATGTGCAGCATGCTAAGCCTGTATGTTGAGCCCCTCTCCAGTATCAGGTCCACACAAGATAAAAGCCTACTACTGCAGCCAGCCCAGGGAGTTCTTCCTTTCGTTCAAGTGCTAGAGGCCGTATGGGGTTCTTGGCACTGTGAACAGATCATCTGTACAAGTGAGGAGGAGTCTTTTACCTGATTGCAGTGAGCATGCTGGACACCTGACCCAGGCCCTGCTCTGTCGCTAGGGGGTTGCCGAGGATCCCCTGGATCTGCTGAACATTGCCTTCCGCTTCCAAGATGCGGGTGCTGAAGCCAGCACCCCCCGTTCCCCACTGCAGTCGTGAGGTGGAGTTTCTCAGGCTGGCTTGGCGCAGGCCGAACTGGTGAATGTCGCTGTCGTAGGCCTGGAAGCAGGAGTGGCACGTCTCGCAGTGGGGGTAGTTGCTACAGTAACCCCGCTGGCACTGGTCGCAGCGAGGCCCGGTAAAGCCAGGGCGGCAGAGACAGCTGCCTGTAGTCTTGTCACACACCATCCCCTCCGTGCCCTGGAAACTGCAGTCGCACTCTGTTGGGTGGAGATGGGGAGGTGAAAGTCTGTGACAGGCAAAGCAGTGCTGCTAAATCAGATCCCCATTGTATCCCACTTCCCCTGCATGGACCCTCTGTGGAAAGGAATTAGAGTGGTGAGTCCCAACCTCTCGCACCTTATCCAGGATGCAGAGGGGAAGGCTCTTGCACGGAGGGTGGCAGGAAAGGACCCAGCAGGAGGCAGTACTAGGCACACGGAGGGATGGGAAGAGGAACAGAGAAACACAGAGGGACTGTTCCAGAGGGGAATGGTCTCGTCTACCAAAAGCAGCAAGGTTTTGAAGTTGCAGGACAAGGGCCAGGAGATATTTTTAGAAACAACAATTCCCCGGTGCTGAAAAACAGTGATAAAAAACAATTGTACGGACCTCTGCATCCTGTCCTGACGTCACCATGGGACCCATCTGGACAAACCCGCAGCTGGGCAGCAGAGCAGGTACGCCCTACGAAGCCTTCCCGGCACTGACACTGCCCTGTGAACTGCACCAAGAGAGGCACAGCAGTGGGGAAACAGCTTTGAAAAATGTCTGTAGGGAGACAGGGGGAAAGCCCTCCCTCGCTTGTTCTTGAACCAACAAATCACACATCCCCTTAGCAATGTCCCCTTGGTAGCAGGACTAATATACAGAGGCCCCAGCAATGGCAATCCCATGCTTTCCTGGGGGAGAAAGTCTCATCAAGTAGTGGGAGTATGTCTCCTGGGGTTGGGAATCACACTCCCAGCTCAGAGACACCTTAAGAGGCCTGAATCCTTTCAGCCCCTGTTGGCTCGAGCACTTTTGACAACCCACATCACCAATGTTTGAAAACGTTGGCCTGAGTCCCATGCTAGCTGTGATGAGAGTTCTCCTCCCCTCCGTGTCTCCTGCACCATGGAGACCAAAGAGCTCTCTCTTCATTATCCAAGCCCTTCTGCTCTGACTCATCGGCTCAGAATCTTTACTAGGCCACGGGCAAGAAACAAAGAATGTAGCACAGGATTTGATGTTTCTGCCATTGGAAGATGCTGATCTTACAGACTGTAGACAATGCAAATGCAGGGATATTACCATATCTCACATTGACAGTATGGGAAGGAGGGGGGGTGGAGATTGGGGAGAGATCATTCATCAGCTTACTTTAAGGAGGGAGATGTGAGTCCTTAGACACATGTCCCCACACTGCTCTGACTGGTAACCGCAGCTTGGGGCCCACTCAGTCTCTGAATCACCCTCAGTACCTCAGACCCCTGCAGTGCCCAGGGAATGCAAGAACACTGAATTTCATTTCCCTCCATCTCCACTGTGCATGCTCAACCCAACAAGGCCCCTTTCCAATGCTTGTGTCAGCTGGCAGTCCTCTGTAACCAATGTCTGTTACTGAATTCATTGCATGTTCCACTCTCCCAACAAAGGGACTATAATTACGGGCAAAATACCTGCCTGCTCTGCTTTAAAAGCAGATGATTTTGCAGGAGCATGCTGCCCCTTATCCTGCCCCATACAAGGGTGAGGTTCAGTCTGCAATGGGCCATCCCAAAGGAAAACTCCAATATACAGTCCTTGGTGAGGAAGACCTTCTCTTTCCTTTACAGGGGAAAAGAATCAACTGACACTCAATTCTCAGGGACAGCTCTACTGCAAAAATACAACCTAGGTCTGAGATTGGATTGTGACTCAAGAGACTTGGGCTCAAATCCCTGCTCTGCCACAGACTTGCTGTGACCCCTGCACAAGTCACTTAGCCTCCCTGTGCCTCAGTGCCCCATCTGTAAAATGGGGATAATAATCCTCCCTTTGTCAGTATCCTCTGTTTTGAGTGCAAGCTCTTCCAGGCAGGGACTGTGTCTTATTACAAGTCTGTGCAGCTCCTAGCGCAATGAGACACCAGTCTGAGCTAGCCCCTAGGTGTGTCTACAACACAAATAATAAACAAATAATGTTGATTCCAGATTTCAAACAGCCCCACGTTCGAGATGTTCAGACCTCAGGTTTTGGTTTTATGTAGGATAGAGGAATCAACCACAAAAACTGGATCTGGGTTCAAATCCTGAATCCTCACAAAGCTTGGCCCCAGTTGTATGTTTTTGGGACACATCTCCAATTGTTAGAATTGGCATATTTTTCCTAATACATAACCTGAATTTTCCTCGTTCTCCTCTCACTGATTAATTAGTCCCCCTTCTCCCACATCTTAAGAGCTCCTATTAGGAATTTTTTTGCTAAATAGCAGACCTTTAAAATGGCTTAGCCTTGTCTTTGTAATTACTGGTTTATCTTGCTGCACTGTATGACGAGCATGATGGACTACAGACAATTGCCGGGTGCTTTAGGGACACACGATGCAGCCCTTTCCTAAAGGGGAGAGGCAGGTTCCACAGAAAAGCAGCAAGATGAGACCATCTAATAAGCGGTCTCAACTCTGTGATCACTCAGTGGCACAATGCCATGTCACCACGGCACATAGCAGGGGCCATGACTTGTGCTGCTGCTTGTGACATCCTCAGCTGTTCTAATTAACCAGTCAGCCCAGTTCCCTTCTCAGAAAGATCCATTCAAGCCAAGAGCAGTGCCAGCAGCATTAACAGGATTCTTTTTAGAATTGACTGAAAAACAGTGGGGAAGACAGGAAACTGCAAAAAATGTGCTGAATTTTTTTCCTATCTTTTTTCTATAGAAAGTTCATCAAAATTTTGAAATTCATAAAATTCCAGCCAGTTCTAATTCATATTATTGCCCCCTACTTGTCTATCTATGGAATTTATATGGTCCCCATTACTGCAGTATTGGAGTGCCTCACAATTGTTCATGTATTCATCCTCACGACACCTGAGGGTTGTAATCCTTATGGGGAACTGCAGCACAGAGACACTAAATGACTTACCCAAGGACACACAGGATATCGGTGGCACAGCAGGGAACTTAACCCAGGTCTTTCTAGTGCTAACCTAGTATCCTGACCCATCATCCCACCCACGGCACCAAGCTAATAGTGCTGTTACACAGCCATGGTCACTACTGGTCTAGGTGCAGTCTAACACGGGGCTTTAGAAGCTACCGAAGGGGCAGAAGGAGCACAAAGTGCTCCCCAGCAGCGTGACATGAGATACAATGACCCGGTAGCACAATGCCTGTCCACGCCCAGGACTCCCACACTGCTGCTGCCAAGCTAGCTCCCTAAGATGAAATCTGGGGTCCGTACCTGGTTACACTGGGGGCTGAAGGCGTTGCGAGGGTCGCAGTCGCACGGCTGACAGCCTTGACCGCTGGCGATCTTCCAGTGATTGGCAGCGCACTGATCACAATTGGGTCCCACCACGTTGGGCAAGCAGAAGCACCTCCCTGTTTCATCATCACAGGGTGCGTCCTGGCGTGTCCCCAGGATGTTGCAGGCACATTCTGAAAGGTAAGGAGGCTTGTTCAGACAGCACCATCATTAGAACCGGGCAATGACCACTCCAAGGCCGGGGGGTTAGTCGGGCTGCTTGGGGCTCCAGATTCCTGAAGGGATGTCTGCTTTAAAGGGGCAATGAGCATGCAGGAAGGGTGCAAGAGGTGGGTTAGTTCAGGGGTCCACAGGACAGAAGCACAGGAATAAGGTCTCTGCAGGCCTTTCCCCCAACATTCAGAGACAAAAGGAGGCAGCTACTATACTACCTCCCCTGCGACAGAGCCTGGTCACTTTGGTGCTTCTTATTTGGTTTAATATGGTAGTGTCCAGTCAGGCAATGTACCATGACATGGAGGTTATGACTCCAAAGTCTCTATGACCCTGGGGTCTCTGTTCTCCCCCTCCTCATCCCTATCTAGTGCATGATGGAGATAATTCCATCCAGTCTTTTGCTGATCTTGTTCCCCATGCCAATGACTGAACGTGAGCCTACACTGCCACCTGCTGTAGCCCAGACGCTGCCTCGCCGCAGCACTGCACTGTCTTTAGCAGCTTCTGAGGCATTAGCAGAATCCAGTGTGAGATGCACATGACTAGCCCTGGGCGAATGTGGATCTGGAGGTCCTGTCTCTGTTCAAATGAGTACGCAAGGGTGTGAGTGCATGATACCCCCCGCGCTCTGAACCACCAGCCAGCAATGCTCAGCAGAACACGTTTTCTCATCAGGTCACAGAGGGCCCTGCTTGTTGCCAAGCTGAAAACCAGTTCTCTTCCTCAAGACTAGGACACAGCCACTGCAGGGCTGGGTTTCGAAAACCTTTGCTCATCAGGGTTTTGTTCTGGAAGCCCCACACTGAGGCTGGCCTGGAAGCAGATCCTATCCAAAGCTCTCCAGGAAGCTACATAAAAGGGCTGGGTTGGACCCACTTTTCTCTTATGCCCCTCGAACCAGGCAGCCGGGACGCACCATGAAGAGGCCTCTGCTCCAGGTTCAAGCATTGGCAGAAAGTTCAGGCCTCAGGGTGATTCTGAATTTACCCAGACAAGCATGTTCCCCACCACCTTAAAAACCCACCTTCTCCTAAAGCCAATCTTCATGCATCTGCTTTTCCTAGATTAATTTGTTTCAAGGCCAGAAAGTCTGGCCTCCTGCATAACCCAGGCCAGAGGTTGCCCCTTTATTGAGCCCCTTGTGTCTGACAAAAGCATCTTCCAGAAAGTGGCAGTAGTTTCACTCACTGTGGCATCCCAGGGGGTTGGCATTGGTGAGCTGGGTGAATCCAGGCTTGCAGAGATGGCAGCGGTCCCCTTGCACGTTCTCCTTGCAAACGCAGCGTCCGTTCAGAGGGTCACAGCTGGACCCAGGCACTGTGCCATCCGGGTCACACTCGCAAGCTGAAAAACACACACCTTACATAAACAACAGCGACAAGGAGACCACGGAGAAGTCGCTGGAAGTGGAAGGGGAAGGGGAAGGTCTCCCAAGGAGATGGCCAGCTCCCAGGGAATGCCACTTACGCAGACAGGCTTCCGGATGGGTGACATCTTGTCGCTGGTTGCGGAAAAAGTAGGCCTTGCAGTGTTCACAGTTCCTCCCCGCTGTGTTGTGCTGACAGTCATCGCATACACCTCCACTCACCCCACCGCTGGCTTGGTACGCAGCTGGGTCAAAATGGCATGTCTCCGAGTGACCGTTGCAATTGCACCCTAGAAAGTGAAAACTTCCCTTTTAAACACTGATATTCAGAAACCACCAGCAGCTGGAGTTCTTCCAGCTCAGCACTAGATGGCACTCGATCCTCATGCATCACATTCACAATAGCTTTTAACTATATCATAGCGTTTGGAAGTGGGCACTGCCAGGTTGTATCTTTGAGGGAGGCTGTTGCTGAGGCTGTAAGCGCCTTGGGACAGGGACTAAGTCTAGGGGAGGGCTGTCCAGCATGTTAGGGCCCTGATCCTGACCGGGTCCTCTATGCACCACAACAATCCTAATATAGCATAATATAAAATAAATAACAGGAGCAGGTATTTCTGGGACTGGTTTTGCAAAAGCCATATGGGATGGTTTGGATCAAGGTCTATTATTATTCTAAATCCTCAAGTTGTTCAAATGAATGGATTCAGATTTTTGCCCCACTCTAATTATTGCAATGCAATTAGCGTCTTAAGAAGATTCAGAAAATTCTCAGTGTCCAAGTTAGTTCTACCCACAAGAACTGGGCATGCTTTCCCAAGCTGAGAGTACACAGAATGGGGGAGAAAAATCCATTCGTTCTGGGTCAGGTCTACTGGTGAGAACCACCCATTTTTAGATGGTGATCGGAAATAATATAAAATAAAGGGAATTAAGTTCATTGTCCAGCCACAGTCCCAGAGTTACATCAGACAGATTTCAACTGGTCTGATGGGTTTGGCAACGGTAAGAGAGGGAGAGAGGAAAAGAATGGCTGGACGGTGGACACACATACTCTGGCATTCATTGGGGTTGCGGTCCTCTGCGGGTCTCCAAGGCTGGTCATTGTAGAAAGCTGCACAGCGATCGCAGTGTGGGCCGGCGGTGTTGTGCTGACACATACAGTGTCCGTGAACCTGGAACAGAGACAAAACTTCACACCCTATTTGCAGCCAATCTGTTAGTTCACTGTGAGACACACACACACACACACACACACACACCCTACCTTGCTGGCAGTAGCTACTCCTTCTGGTCCCACTGCTCATTCCCCAGTTAGACTCACCTCTCCTTCCTGTCAGTCTGTGTGGACTAGAGCAGCATGGGGACAAACTGCTTCTAGGAAATACGTGTAGATATGTCCTGATGCTGTTAACATGAATTCCTAGAGTGGAGGGATAGCTCAATGGTTTGAGCATTGACCTGCTAAACCCAGGGTTGTGAGTTCAATCCTTAAGGGTGCCATTTAGGAATCTGGGGCAAAAATCTGTCTGGGGATTGGTCCTGCTTTGAGCAGGGGGTTGGACTAGATGACCTCCTGAGGTCCCTTCCAACCCTGATAGTCTATGATTCTACACAAAGTATCTAATGGCAGGAGACTAGTACATATGCCAGCAGGCAGAAGCCTGTATTGGTGAATGTAATTTAGGTATGAAATAGTCAACTAGGAGCTTCTGGGTCTCCAGGAGCCAGGGAAAGTGAAGACTTGCAGTAGTGAAGATGTGCAGCCTGAGCCCTGGTCTACATTACAGAGGTAGGTCGATGTAAGGCGCTTACGTCAACCTCATTCTGTAAATGTCTACACTAAAATGTTGCTCCCGCTGATGTAACTCGCCCACTACCCCGACTTATCTCCACCTCCGTGAGAGGCAGAGTGCTTAGGTCAACGCAGTATCAGTGTAGACACTGAGTTGTTTACATCAACTTGCCTTTCAGAAGCCATCTCACAATGCCAGTGAAATCGGTCCTCCTGGTGAGGACGTGCATCGCTGATGCAAGGAGCGTAGTGTGGACATGCAAAAGCAGTTTAATTAGTGTGATGGCTGTAAATCAACATAACTTAGGTCCACTTAATTTTGTAGCATAGACTTGCCCCAAGTAAGAATCCATGCAATCAACAAGCACCACTTCGTAGACATTTCTGCCTTCCTCTTTGTGTATTAAAACATTACGCACAACGTGCTTTGCCCTGAGCAAGCAAAAGAGCTCTGTTTTCCTTGGATCCTGTATTATTCCCCCCAGCCTCCTAGCTCAGGTAAAATGAATCAGCACTGTCCCTCAATTGGCATGGGGCCTGTGTTTAGCAATGTGCAGCGCTCCCTCCCTCCTCAGGGCTGATCTTGCTGCTGAAGCAGCACTGACAGTCCCTAGTCCCAGTGGAGGGCAGGACTGGGACAGGATCCTGGTGTTAAATCTAGAACTCAGGGATGGTACTGAGAACTGACACACTAAAGCACTTGTCTCCTGGTTTTCCTTTGTGCTCTCACCTGCATCATGGCATTGGGGTCTCTGGATGGGGCCCTGGAGGGTGTACAGCGGTCTGCGTGTCCATGGCAGAAGCAGCTTCCCTCCACTTGCATTTCAGTCACAGCATAGAAGGCGCTGGGTGAGCGGTAGCCCTGCTGCGGGAGGCGAGGTAGCTGGGTGAAGTTAACTCTCAGGTTGGTGAATTCTCCCAGGTCTGTATGGGAGAAGCGGACAAATGAGGAGAAAGTAGCGATGAAGTCACAGGCTGGCAGGGAAGCGCATGAGGCAGAGAGAACCAGTCATGGCACAACTGGCATTAGCTGGGCCACTTTGTTGGCAGCATCAGGACAGAGATCAAGGACCAGAGAAGACTGAAGTATTCTCCTACCCATGGGATGTACGTCTCTCTCTATGGCAGGTCTGCATTATATCTGTGGGACATTGCGGGGGAGGGAGGGGAAGTGAGACCGCTGCTGTGTGGGCTGTCCATGCTCTGTGGGTTCATTGTTTAGAGGTGCCAGCACAGCATCTACTACTAGCATTAAAAGCTGCTTTGGAAGCAGAGCACCTCGCAGTGCCACGTCATGCACAGCTTTGCAAAGGTTGACTCATCTCCAGAGTCCAGCATCCTCCATCTGGTGCTGAATGCCTACAATCTTCTCCTTTGCAAATCTGTGACTGGACGATGCACGAGCAACCCTGGGAAACCCCCTTCCCCCAGGTATAAATGAGGAAATGTGCATACTACTGATGCTTTGGCTGCGAGATGTGGTGATGTCAGATGCCAGGTCAAGGGAGTTGAATTTGACCTGAGGAGAAGAACACAGAAGCAACAATTAAGATGGTTAAAGGAAAAAAAAAAGTGGGGCTTTCTTTTCACCTCCCAACCATCTAAACAATGAAATGCCTGCTCTGGAGCTGCCTCTTCTGGAGAGCAGCAGTTGCTGAGTACCATGCTGAAGGGCAGGTTAAAGTTGCTGAGAAATCAGCAACAATTCCACCAAAATGCCCAGCTGACCACAAGTCAGTAGGTGTCTTTATGCTTGAAGGAACATGAATCTTAGCACAGGACACTCCCTACGCTCACTAGCCAGTCTCAACACCCTGCAGAACATCAGCAGAAGGTTCTCTTCTCGCTGCATCTGGATGATGCCAGTGTCAAACTATAGACTGTGGGGGCAGAGAATGCTACTGGGAAGGAGTGGGGGCTATTGGGGAGTTGAGAAGGTAAAAATTGAGAAGCTAGGTGTTGGAACAATAGATGGTCATGTGGCTCCGAGTCTGCTCTGTGTCTGCACAATAAGAAAACTGAACAACCACATGGCTAGACCCCCCAGAGCATATAAATAGGGCAACAACATTCCCGTGTTTTATTAACGTCTGAAGAAGATAGAGAGAGTGGAGGTGAGCATTTTGGTTCGTTAGTCACAGAGCTTCACTTTGTTCAACAGCCTGCAGTGGGCATTGTGTCCCTCCCTAGCTTCTCCTGTCCTTTTCAGATCTTCCAGCTTTCCACTTAACCCAACGGGGAAGAACAACTCCCTGCACTGCAGGAATTACTGGGTGAAATTCTATGGTGGGTGCTATTCTGGCGCTCTGATGAGCTGATCATGTTGGCCCCTTCGTTCTGACCTGTGAATCTATGAAGTGCCGGGGTAGCCAACTCCAGTCCATGGGCCATAAGCAACCAGAGGTTTCCATAATCAGTCCATGCTGTACTAATGTTGAATATGAAGGTGCATCCAGAGAATCTACACTTCCCAGTAAGTGATGCTCCCAAAGGCTTGTTGCTTGGACCAAGACAAAGCATCACATGCTGGGAGCACTAGTCTTCATGGGAAGCTCCTCCATATTCAGGATAAGCGTGGCTACAGTCTGCCCTATTTTATGGCCTTCCGGGTCCTGGCAGGTTGCTAACCTGGCCCTCCATGTGGACCTGAGGCAATGAGTATCACAGACATTGTACCTTCCCCCCGTTCAGAGGGTGCCCCTGGTGGGTCCGCAGTTCCTGACAGCGCACGTCCTGCCAGCTCTGGGGGGAGCCTACGGGGATCCATGGAAACACGGCGGCGCAGTCAGAGGCCAGGTACTGATAGATGGTCCAGGTCTCGCCAAAGTCGATGGAGCGCTCAATCAGCATCCCTGCAGGCAGAGGTGCCTGGAGGAGGGAGGATGGGGATGAGATTGCAGAAGTGCTGAACACACACAGGGCAAGAAACCCATTTTTAATTCCTCGGACCCCACTCCCACATGAGGTGTCCCGATTCCCCATGCATCTCCCCTTCCCTCTCCACAACAGAACTCACCCCCTCACAGCCCTACTTCCTTCTGCAAAGCCTTCCCCACTTGGGACAGCTCCCTCTCTATCCTCTGCCACTAGCCAGAGCCTCCCCTGAAGCCTGCTCCAACTCAACCCCTCTCCCTGTGCTCATGGCCTTCCTCCTGGCTGGCTGACCTGGTCAGGAATCACTACAGAGGCACAGGCTGCAGATCACTGAGTCATCTCTAGAAAACAGCCAATTATTTCTGGATGAATCAAGAAACCAATCTTACAAATACAGTGGAAGAAAGAGGGATAGGAGGCGCTTGTGTGCACATCTGTGTGTTTTCACACTCCATTTCCAAACACACTTTTTATAGCAATAATAAACCGAGCTCTGGAAGGAGCAGAATATATATTGGTGCCTTTGTGCCCAGGTGGAGACATTTGTTTGCCTTTTTGTCTCATCTGGAGCCGGGAGGGCGGGGCTGTGGGTTTACATTCTCCTCTGCTTGCAAGGGCTCATGGGCCTCTCCCAGCAGTTTATAACCCACTAACTAAAGCGCAAGCTGCTCACATACCCTGAAGTCCAGCATGATGCTGCTGAGCTGGAACTTTTTGTCGAGATCCAGCTGCAAGGAGACCTGGTTCACATCTGAGGAGACACAAAAGTGCAGTTTTCAGAGCTGCAGACCTCAGGGAGTTTAGAAAAACAAAACCTTTATCCATCAGAGCCAGGTCATACATTTTCCTTTTTGCTTGTAACCTGCACAAACCAAAACCCTGTTTGCTGAATCCACAACCCTCACCCTTCCGTTTCCATCATTATTAGCCACTGGGGATTCTTGGAAATCCACTGGCATCCTTCTGGTGAAAAGCTGGTGCTTTCTAAATGTCTCCTGACCTGTTTGTATCAGCGATGGGTTCCTACTAGAGCCCAGAGCCAAACCACCACTTTGAGAATGTTCAGGTCTAGATCCAAATGCACAACCAGAGCTGAACTTCATGCAGACAGATCCTCAGCTGGTGTAAATCGACAAAAATCCATGGATTTCAGTGGGATTCTTTATAACCAAGGTGAGTGTGAGGAGTTTCACTGTTGTGATTAGAGCTGGTTGGGATTTTCTGATTTTTTTTTTTTAAATCAGACGATGCCAATTTGTCAGAACAGAAACTTTTTGCAGAAATGTATCAGTTTGGATTAACATTCTGTTGGGAAGATTTCTCAGGTGCAGGATGGAATTTCAGAGGAGTGGAGAGCCACAGAGACCCACCAGAACAGACAATAGCCCAGTGCAGGGAGCAGGGACTTGAAGCTGGTTTTCCAACCCACTTTCCTACCAGTTGTACAGAGAGCTATAGATATGGTCCTAGCAGACCATGTGCCAGGATTTATCCCCTGAAATCTTTTAAGGTATCCGTAATGGAGACTTGTAATTATGCTAATAAGCTGCCTGTAATTTATAAAGCAAGCAATGCTAGCTATATCTTCCCCAGGATATCAGTGATCACATCCATAAGGTGTCCATGAAAGGCAGCTGCAGCTTCTGGGATGGATCCTAGCAGCTTAGAAGAGAATCCAGTACCTACCATTCTGGGACTGCCACCAGCGCATATGTCCTTTGGAGGAAAGTACATTCTCCACTCGGTGACTGTTGTGAGTATGAGGCACTCGGGAGTCGCATCGGCAGCATTTCATCCTCCACTGAAAGGAAAAAGGTGGCAATCATCAGATCCTGAGTATGGGCAAGGCCCTGAAGACTCTGTAGCAAGTGGAAATGAAATTCTGTTGCAAAATCTCTGGATTTTGCAGCACTCTGGGCTATTTCTATAACCTCACTGGCAGGAGGACAGGAGATAAACCCATATGTTCTATTACATCGGAACTAAGAGAACATAAGTGAATAAGCACCATTTCTTTGCTTAGATTGCTGGCCATCACCAAACCACTAAGGGAAAACACAGGGTTTTCCAGCACTGCACTATGAGACTATTGCATTGAGACTCAAACAAACCACCCAAGATTGAAAACTGGTGCATAAGATTCAGATAAATGGCCACACTCAAAAAGGCAGCTCTCCACACACTTAACAAACAACCTGTGAGATTTGGGCCAAAGTTTTGAAAAGCAGCTGCTAATTTGGGGTGTGTTTGTTGTTGTTTGGAGTCCATCTTGGGCTTGATTTTCAGAGCAACTGTGCAGCATGTTACTGCAATGGCTTCTGTAAAGGCTGGCAATTGTCAGCTGTCTTCAAAAGGTGTCGGAGGTTTGCTCTGGCAATGCATCCAAGAATTCAGCCCAGAAATGAGACTGTAAATCCCATGAGGTCAGGAGGAAGGAAGGGACTCAATTTTTCCAGTTATTTATTTGTACGGTGGTTGGGACTGGAGACCCTCAATCAGGGACCAGGGCCCCATAGTTCTGGCCACTACACAGACAGACACACACACAAACCGACAGAGAGACACACGACAATCCCTGCCCCGAAGAGTTTATAACCTGAGTAACCCAAGTTACACTTAGCTAAGCCTGCCTCATGGCCTGCCAGCTTTTTTATGGAATTTGTACCTGGAGAGACTGTTGGTTAAAGCTCACCTAGCTTTCCCCTGACCTTGGGGGCTGTTTCCCCTGCACTGAGCCTAAAGGCTGCTTTGACTTACACAAAATGCCACCAATCATCAGCATGGCACTGGGCTGTC
The DNA here is from genome assembly GCF_025201925.1 of Gopherus flavomarginatus. Taxonomy (NCBI): domain Eukaryota; kingdom Metazoa; phylum Chordata; order Testudines; family Testudinidae; genus Gopherus; species Gopherus flavomarginatus. Next base: position 11,534,594 of record NC_066621.1, on the reverse strand, counting down.
CCAGCCACTCCTTTCCTCCAGCCACACCTGCAACCTGGTGGAAGAGTAGCATAGGAATCCCTACAGCCACTCTGTGTCACCCAGGGCCGCCCAGAGGGGGGGCAAGAGGGGCAATTTGCCCCAGGCCCCGGGCTACGTAGGGGCCCCCACGAGAGTTTTTTGGGGCCCCTGGAGCGGGGTCCTTCACTCGCTCCAGGAGCCCCGGAAAACTCTCATGGGGCCAGGGCCTCCGGAGCTGCTTCTGCTCCCGGTCTTCTCCAGTGGGGCAGTCCTTCTGCTCCGGGACGGAAGGACCCCCCCGCCGGAGAATTAATGCCGAAGCGGGACCCTTAATGCTGAAGCTGATGTGCAGCCCAGTTTTCGGTGCTAATTCGGCGGCAGGGGGGCCCTTCCACTCCGGGACCCACCGCCAAAGGGCCCTGGAGACTCGCGGCGGGGGCCCCCTGCCACCGAATTACCGCCGAAGACCCGGCTGCACTTCGGCGGCGGGTCCCACTTCGCCGGTAATTCGGCGGCAGGAGGGCCCCGCCGCGGTCTCTGAGGGACTTTGGCGGCGGGTCCTGGAGTGGAAGGGCCCCCCCGCCGCTGAAGACCCCAGGTCCCCGGAATCCTCTGGGCGGCCCTGGTGTCACCAGAGAATCACCACTTAGACAGAGTCAGTCTTCCCTGGAGTAGTTCAGCTGGATTTAGGGCCCAATTACCCAAGCAATGCAGCTGCATCACACCAGGAAATGAAGCCCAGTATGTCCCTGTTTAACAATGAGCTCCTCAGCACAGAGAAAAGATTGCAAAGCTGGTCTGTGATCTTCCACAGTGATAGACGCCTTTGGGCCTTGCCCAGAGCTGACAGCCACACTGGATGGTCTGAGGGACATGCAGTGTGTCAAGCAGAATTCTCAGTAAGGAACTCAGGGTGACACAGAGCAAGTGTAATAGGCGCCTATGTAAGACAAGGCCCCAAATATTGAGACTGTCCCTATAAAATTGGGACATCTGGTCACTCTAAAGCAACTAATCATACTCCTGCTCTCTGCTTCCCATGTTACATGAACCACCAACCTGCCTGGGTGGTGGAGGGGATGTTGCAGAATGGATCGCTGAAACGAAGCACGTGGCAAGTGAGCAGATGTAGTGGATCTATTTGGTCCTGCAAGCTCTGGAGTGAGTGTTGCCAACCCTCCAGGATTGTCCTGGAGTCTCCAGGAATTAAAGATTACTCTCTAATTAAAGATTATGTCATGTGATGAAATCTCCAGGAATACATCCAACCAAAACTGGCAACTCTCTCTGGAGCCTTGGCTCATACAAACTCCAGAATGCTATTCTGCATGGTGCTGTGTTGCCTGCACAGCACCACTGGGCCCCCTTGTAACTGGCATGATTTGCATTTGTTTTGACAGATTTGAAGCATGTGGGGAAGGGGAGGTGCAGTTTGTTTATTTTGACATTTTATACCCAGGAGACGGTACATTTAAGACTCAATGCCTCTGGGTTCTAATGTGTGGCAAATGCAAACACAAATCTTAGCCTGAGTGCCTGCCTAGAGGGTGTTTAGACGGTGTCATGATATTGGTGATGAATATAAATCACCCAAGCTTGCCAGGAAATTATGTATTTTTTGGTAACTGAAAACCAGTTTTGGGGGTTTGAAAAAATCCCAAATATTTTAGCCAAAACTTTTTTTTTTTTTTAGTGCAAAAAAAATTGTTCGCAACAAAGCCTCATTTTTTGACTACAAAACTTGTTGTTGAAGAAATTCCACCAGCTCTAGACACAAGTTTTCAGTGTCAATGAGCCTTTTCCACACAATCCAGTGAGGCTGTTTATTAGGGTGAACAGAAAGGCCCTTATCTAAAATGCTACATCTTAGCCCAGCCTCTTCTGCTCCCTCTCCCTGTCAGGGGAGCAGAGTGCAAACAGCTTAGTGGGTGAAAGGTTACTGGGTGGAAAGTCAAACGGACCAAAGTTCATCCCTTGAGAGTGTAATTCAAGAAGCAAAGTGACACAGCAGTCAGGCAATGTGGGATATGTACGAAGGATCCATTATAGGCTGGTTTCTAGAGACGAGGAGAAACAGGGACTTAAGGGGCACCACAAATATGCAGGGTAAGAGCGATCAGGCAAAGCTAACGCCGTTACTTTTGGACAGCCTTTTGGGTGAAGCACCCTTAGGCTTGGCTGTATGTATATGGAAATCCATGCAGTAGAATTTGACGGAGGGGAGCGACAGGGCCAGGAAATAGGATAACAAGGTTTGACAGAGCAGCAGCAGGGCTGATGGGGGAAACTGGTTTGCACAGGAGGAAATACTTTACAGAGGAGAACAGATGGAATAAATGGACACAAATCTGACATCAGGAATCATAACATTCAAAAACCAGTGGGAGAACACTTCAACCTCTCTAACCACTCAGTGACAGACTTGAAGGTGGCAATTTTGCAACAAAAAAACTTCAAAAACAGACTTCAAAGAGAGACTGCTGAACTCGAATTAATATACAAAGTAGACACAATTAACTCAGGCTTAAATAGAGACTGGGAATGTTTGGGTCATTAGACTAATTGAATCTATTTCCCTATGATAAGTTCTCCTCACACCTTCTATGGGTCATCTTAATTATCACTTCAAAAGTTTTTTTACTCCTGCTGATGATAGCTCGTCTCAATTGATTAGACTCTTCCTGTTGGTGTGCATACTTCCACCTTTTCATGTTCTCTGTATGTATAAATATCTCCTGTCTGTACGTTCCATTCTATGCATCCAAAGAAGTGAGCAGTAGCTCACAAAAGCTCATGCTGAAATAAATTTGTTAGTCTCTAAGGTGCCACAAGTACTCCTGTTCTTTTTGCGGATACAGACTAACACGACTACTACTCTGAAACCTTTACAGAGGAGGCAATACAGTTTTGGGCGGATATCCCAGCTGAGATGAATGTTAACGTGGTTGACAGAATGGGGCTCAGATACTGTAGTCAGACGCATGGTATAAATGCCTTGATTAACGGAGGTACGAGGACTGGTGTAGAAAGGGCATCAGGAACAGAACTGGCGGTGGGGAGAGGCCGAAGGCTGGCAAGTATTACAGCTGATAGGGAACAGGCAAAATGAGACTCTTCCATTAGAGAGCTCTCGGCCATGCTTGTAGCAGGTCCATTGCTTCACACTGACTCAATAAACATTCTAGGCTTCAGAGTGACACAGACCGACTGACAATCCTGGAATCTTTGCATATAGGTCCTCACGTGGTAGGTCAATGCTATTATCTCCATTTTAACGGGGGGAATGAGGCCCAGAGAGACTAAGTGATGGGGTCTGTGGCAGAGCAAGTTCCAGGCTAGTGTCATAACTACTGGATCTTCCTTCCTCTCCTCCCTATCCCATAGAAGGATGTGACTTATCCCTCAATTTTGGGCATAAACAAAGCCCAAAACTCAAAGGAAAATCCTTACCCAAATCTGTCATTCATTGTCTGGGTTTATCAGGAAACACATGAAGTTCTGTCTGGTCTATGTGGATTAGATGCTCTTTGGAGCAGGGACTGTATTACTCTGTTTTTGTACAGGACAGTCTTGGTTGGTCCTCAGACACTACCCTAATCAACACGATTAATAAGAATAAAGCAACCTTAAAATGCATAATCATGAGAGTTCCCTGTTAGTAAGAGTTACGCTCACCCAGTCAGGGAACAGAGAAATACCACGTGTCCAATAAAAGAATTCAGATTTCAGATTCTGTTTACTCATAATGTACTTCTCACCAAGATGCTACAGACCCAGGATTATCTGCAAAAATTAGTGAACAATTTCCAATCAAGATTCAATGTGAGAAAATTTCTGATGCAACCACAGAGAGTCTGAGGGGAAAGGAAGGGTAAATTCATCAGATAAATTATTCATTAGGAATTATGCACTCAGCTTTGTTAAGACCGTGTCACACAGACTTCAGCACAAGCAGCTCCAAGCAGCTCAAACACAATGCCAGGTTCTGGCAATCAAGCTTTAATTGTTTTTTAAAACACAGCTCCACATAAAGCCATGGTAAAAATGTCTGGGTCAGACTGAAACCATTAAAGCTCAGCTTAGGAATCACTGAGAAGCTGTTTCCTAAGCAAAGCTTCTGTTTCAATTTACTGGCAAAGGCTCCCCCCTTCCCTTGGTGCTTCAGTGACCCGAAGCGCTTTAAATCACACCTGTTTTTGCTCAACATAGCTCTGTTACTGTGTGAAAGGTCTGCCTGCTGCAATCCCAGCAGAGGCTGGCATTGGCCAAAAGCAACATCAAGCCACTTTGGCTGAGTGCCCCATGCCTCCCAGCCAGACTGAACACGTCCGCACTTGGAGACTGAAATAATCGTTACATGAAGCAGCAGCCTGGAGTGTTGAAATCTCACTCGCATTTTAAAAAAAACAAACCTTTTTTTTGGAAAGCTAAAATTAACTTTGGAAGCGAAACCACATTTCGCTGGCTTGGGACAAATTGGGTAACTTTTGCATTGCACAAGAGCATTTTGCCATTAGAGAGACTTGGGCTGAAAGCAGAAACTATGTGTCTCAAAGTTCCCCAGGACAGAGGGAACTACCAGATATCACAATAGAACTGTTGATTAAAGGGAGGTTTATCCAGAAAAATCCTTCTTTTTCTGTCTACTTCTCTTTCACTGCACTGTCATGGCTTTCAATAGAGATTCATTTAGGGTGCATTTCCCACGCTATGTGGTCTAGTGGATAGGGAATTAGACTGGGGCCTGGTCTACACTACGCGTTTAAACTGAATTTAGCAGTGTTAAACTGATTTAACCCTGCACCTGTCCACACAACGAGGCCCTTTATATCGATATAAAGGGCTCTTTAAACCGGTTTCTGTACTCCTCCCCAACGAGAGGAGTAGCGCTGAAATTGGTATTGCCATGTCGGATTAGGGTTAGTGTGGCCGCAAATCGACGGTATTGGCCTCCAGGCGGTATCCCACAGTGCACCATTGTGACAGCTCTGGAAAGCAATCTGAACTCGGATGCACTGGCCAGGTAGACAGGAAAAGCCCCGGGAACTTTTGAATTTCATTTCCTGTTTGCCCAGCATGGAGCTCTGATCAGCACAGGTGGCAATGCAGTCCCAAATCCAAAAAGAGCTCCAGCATGGACCGTACGGGAGATACTGGATCTGATCGCTGTATGGGGAGACAAATCTGTTCTATCATAGCTCCGTTACAGAAGACGAAATTACAAAGCATTTGAAAAAATCTCCAGGCTATGATAGACAGAGGCCACAACACAGTGCTGTGTGACAAGCGTAACGGAAAGCCAAAGAATCAAATGGACGCTCATGGAGGGAGAGAGGGGGTACTGAGGACTCCAGCTATCCCCCAGTCCACGCAGTCTCCGAAAAGCATTTGCATTCTTGGCTGAGCTCCCAATGCCTGTAGGGTCAAACACATTGTCCGGGGTGGTTCAGAATATATTTTGTCAACTTACGCCCCATCCCCCGTGAAAGAAAAGGGAAAAAAATTGTTTCTTGACTTTTTTCAATGTCATCATATGTCTACTGCATGCTGCTGGTAGACGCGGTGCTGTGGCACTGAATAGCAGCGTCCTATCCCCTCCCCTCCCCGGTGGCAGACGGTACAGTACAAAATGACTGATAGTCGTCCTCATCATCCTGTGAGCGCTCCTGACTGGCCTTGGTGAGGTCGGCCGGGGCACCTGGGTAAAAATAGCAATGACTCCTGGTCATTCCCGGCAGATGGTACAGAACAGCTGGTAACCGTCTTCATCATAGCAACTGGGGGCTGAGCTCCATCAGCCCCCCCCACCTTTCTTGTCTAAAGAAAAGATTCTGTACTGCCTGGACTATCATTGCAGCGGGATGCTGGGCTCCTCTCCCCGCCACCGTTTAATGTCCTGCCTGGACTATCATAGCAGCTGGAGGCTGCCTCCCCCTCATTTTATCTCACTAAAAAGTCAGTGTTTCTTATTCCTGCATTCTTTATTACTTCATCACACAAATGGGGGGACACTGCAACGGTAGCCCAGGAGGGTTAAGGGAGGAGGGAAGCAACAGGTGGGATTGTTGCAGGGGCACCCCCTAGAATGGCATGCAGCTCATCATTTCTGCGGGATCTGACACGGAGCGGCTGTGCTCTCTGGTTCTCTAGTACACTTGCCCCATATTCTAGGCAGGACTGACTCTATTTTTAGATAAAACATAAAGGAGGGAATGACCCGGGGAGTCATTCCCATTTTTGTCTTTGCGCCCCCGGTCAACCTCAGCGAAGGCCAACCAGGAGCACCCATGACAGCAGCAGACGGTATAGAACGACTGATAACCGTCATCTCATTGCCAATTTACAATGGCATGGCAGATGGTACAATAGGGATGGTAACCGTCTCTGCTACCTTGCAAAGGCAAATGAATGCTGCTGTGTAGCACTGCAGTACCGCCTCTGTCAGCAGCATCCAGTACACATACGATGACAGTGACAAAAGGCAAAACGGGCTCCATGGTTGCCATGCTATGGTGTCTGCCAGGGCCATCCAGGGAAAAAGGGCGCAAAATGATTGTCTGCCGTTGCTTTCACGGAGGAAGGAATGAGTGACGACATTTACCCAGAATCACCTGCGACACTGTTTTTGCACCATCATGCATTGGGATCTTAATCCAGAATTCCAACGGGCGGGGGAGACTGCGGGAACTATGGGATAGCTACAGGATAGCTACCCACAGTGCAACGCTCCAGAAATCGATGCTAGCCTCGGTACATGGACGCACACCACCGAATTATTGTGCTTTGTGTGGCAGCGTGCACTCGACTTTATACAATCTGTTTTACAAAACCGGTTTATGTAAAATCAGAATAATTCTGTAGTGTAGACGTACCCTGGAAGAAGGAGATAATGATTCTGTTCCAAGCTCTGCCAGTGTCCTGCTGTGTGATATTGGACAAGTCACTTCACCTTCCTAACTTTCTGTTCTGTCTACTCAGATCACAAGCTCTTTGTGACAGAAACTGTCTTCTGCTTTGTGCATGTACAGACTCTAACACTGGGTGCCCCAATCTTAGTTACAACTATCATGTGCTACTGTAATATAACAATTAGGTTCTAGATTATATAACAGTAATAATCCTTCATGATCCTGGGCTAAAGAGTGCTACAGAAATGCAAAACCCTTTACAAACATTAATTAATTTAACCTTCCCAAAAAGCAATTTCAGATAGGCGAATAATAATATCACATTTCACAGATGAGACCTTAGGCACAATGTGGTGTTGGGACATAACCAGGCTTGTGGATGCAGGCACAAGCTGAATCAAGGGTTTGAACTTGAGAAGTTGCACCTCTAACCTAAAATTGGGCAGGTTCTCAGATTCAAGACAGCAACTGAATTGGGAGCATACAGATGTAGGCACAAGTTATGCTCACAAAAGGAGACCAAGGGAAAATTTGCCCCTGACATTAGATGAGAGATTAGATACCTGTAGATAGATTGGATGCACCCAGGTGAGGACATAGGGTTTGTGTGGGGTATCAGAGATTGTGTGTGTGTGGCTGGTTTGCACATGTTCTAAGTCAGTGTAAGTATTTACATGCTTTTGTGCTTTGTGAGAGTGTTCAAAGCAGTAACTCCTTCATACAGGGGCAAAACTAAGCTGTTGCAATCCTCGCTCACCTCCACTTTGGTCTCATTCTCCGGTGACCTTGTAAAACAGCTGCTGCTTACCCTCGCACTGCGGGGGAGGGGTGGGGAGAGGTTATCAGACCGTAGAGAATTTTAAGCTGACAGATCGACCAGAAAATACTTTAAATAGCTCTAGCTGCCAATGTAATACTGGCTTACAGCCCCTAAAAATAGAACCGCCTGGTGCAGAAACCAATCTAAGCTAGAATTACTGATCTCTCAGCAAAAAGGGAAAAACTTCCTCTCCCGCCAGCCCCCTCTGGCCATAGTATGGAGCCCCATGATTCCTCTTGACTTTATGGTCACGTTTTTGACTCAGCTTCTAGAGGCATCAGTGTCAGTTTGGCTGCCAAATCCGGTTTCCCCTCTTGGGGCCTTGCATGAGGTCTATTATGGGAACAGTTATTGCTGGTCTGCGCTTTATCTGGGGAGAAGCAGAAAAATGCAGGGAATTTTTTTTTAAACATATAGGCCTGTCAGGAACAATAGCAGTAGCCAGAATAAGTCATGTCAGGACAAGGGCTGCCAGTAAAGCTGGGTTAGGTAATATATTATGTCAATGTATTTTAATTCCTCATTAACAACAAATATATGGATAAGTTATGCCAGGCTGGATAGTCTCATTACGCCCGTAAAGCACCCCATCAAACAATAGATGCCCTAAGCTTTTCAGCAAAAAGCACTGAAGAAATACTGGCCAATCTGCTGTCCGTGTTCCAGCTCCAAGGATTCAACTAGGCAGCTGAATGTGAAACGCAACCCAAATCGTTACATTTCACATCATTTCAAGTCAGAACCAGAGGTAAGGCAAGGAGAAGAGGGTCAGGTTTGGCAAAACTATGGTTGATTTAGACCCCAGTTTGATTTTATCTAGCCCCCAAGGTCTGAAAAGGGATGGAGGGAGAGGAATGCCTGAACAACCTGACCGCCTCTTATGATGAGATAACTGGCTCAGTGGATATGGGGAAAGCAGTGGGTGTGATATATCTTGACTTTAGCAAAGCTTTTGGTACGGTTTCCCACAGTATTCTTGCCAGCAAGTTAAAAAAGTATGGATTGGGTGAATGGACTAAAAGGTGGATAGAAAGCTGGCTAGATCACCGGGCTCAATAAGTAGTGATTAATGGCTCCATGTCTAGCTGGCAGCCGGTATCAAGCGGAGTACCCCACAGGTCTGTCCTGGGGCTGATTTTGTTCAACATCTTCATTAATGATTTGTAGGATGGGATGGATTGCAACCTCGGCAAGTTTGCAGATGACACTAAGCTGGGGGAAGAGGTAGATATGTTGGATGGGAGGGATAGGGTCCAGAGTGACCTAGACAAATTGGAGGATTAGGCCAAAAGAAATCTGATGAGGTTCAACAAGGACAAGTGCAGAGTCCTGCACTTAGGACGGAAGAATCCCATGCACTGCTACAGGCTGGGGACCGACTGGCTAAGCAGTAGTTCTGCAGAAAAGACCTGGGGATTACAGTGGACAAGAAGCTGGATATGAGTCAACAGTGTGCCCTTGTTGCCAAGAAGGTTAACAGCATATTGGGCTGCATTAGTAGGAGCACTGCTAGCAGATCGAGGGACTATTCCCCTCTATTCAGCACTGGTGAGGCCACATCTGGAGTATTGTGTCCAGTTTGGGGCCTCCAACTATAGAAACGATGTTGACAAATTGCAGAGAGTACCGTGGAGTTCAACAAAAATGATTAGGGGACTGAGGCACATAATTTATGAGGAGAGGCTGAGGGAACTGGGCTTATTTAGTCTGTAGAAGAGAAGAGTGAGGGGGGATTTGACAGCAGCCTTCAACTACCTGAAGGGGGGTTCCAAACAGAATGGAGAACACAGATGACAGAATAAGGAGCAATGGTCTCAAGTTGCAGTGGTGGGGGTCTAAGTTGGATATTAGGAAACACTAGTTCACTAGGAGGATGGTGAAGCACTGGAATGGGTTACCTAGGGAGGTGTTGGAATCTCCATCCTTAGAGGTTTTTAAGACCCGGCTTGACAAAGCCCTGGCTAGGATGATTTAGTTGGTGTTGGTGCTGCTTTGAGCAGGGGGTTGGATTATAGATGACCTCCTGAGGTCTCTTCCAACCCTAATCTTCTATGATTCTATGAATGTATAAAGGATTTCAGCTTTGCTCTATCTCTGAATAGGCAAAATGACATCAAAACCCAGGGCAAATCAGATCTGGGACCTCTTTTATCCAACTCCCAAAGTTTGGGGCAATTGGATACCAGGCTGCCTTTTTAGTCAATCCCTTGCAAAAACACCAACCTGCCCCATGATTCCATCTGAAGCCATAATTCTGCCCAGGCTCATTACAAATTAGGCTTACATTTGCTGAGATTTTGGCAAGCTTTCCAGCAAACCTGATGAACTCTGGGGTCTGAAATGACACCCAAAACCAAGCAAAGCTCACTCTCACTACTTATGGAATTTCCCTAGTAACCTGAACAAGAGAAAGCAGTTTTGTTATTGCATACGGAGCTACTGAGTTGAGCTAAGTAATTTGTCTTCTGAAGCTAGCACTGGCCAAAAATCATTGCTGTCTGGTAACCTGAGTGAAGTCCATTAGGTGGCTTGTGACTGATTCTTTGTTGGCAAGGTGGGACCAGTAATTTATCTTTTATGGGACCAACTTCTGTTGGTGAGAGAGACGAGCTTTCGAGCTTACACAGAGCTCTTCTTTGTTGGCAATCAAAGCAGAGGCAGGGACTGAATGGGCCATAGACACTAAACATCCCTCCGATTCCTAGTCTTTCTCCATCAGCCTCACAGCAGAGGCAGGCTTTCTGGAATAGTGCAGGAAACTTCACTTTTGCTTCTTGTGCTCCACATAGTTTGTGGATAAGCTGATTCCACTGCTGGACAATAATTCAGTATAAGGGACTAGGTAAATCAAGAAATCGACCCACCCTTGTCTCAGTGTTGTCTAAAGGTATTACACTGTGCCCTTCCCCTAATAAATATTCCAATGACACCGTGGCTCCCGCTGCTGTGACAAGAGTGTTACGCTGCTGTGAGCCTATTTCATTTGGGGTCTGATTCGTTGTCATATTGAGAGTTTGGCAGTTTAACCAGATGTCATTCAAGGACAAGAGCACAATCATTTCAGGAAATGGGTTATATATTCCTCCTGGGAGCTTAATCATCTCTATATATTTTAGCATGACTTCCTTCCTGCTTTCTCACAGTAAACACACAGCTCCATAGTGGAGGTTTATCATAACCATTTCTAATCAGGAAACATGCCTAATGGCAAACACCCATAGGGTATCTGGGGACAGCATGAAGCCTGTTCGCAGCAAGAACAGACATGTGGTGCATACATTTCTAACCACCTCAGGCTAGACCTGATACCTTTCTTCCTGGGGAATAACACTTTACCCCAGAAATGATTCCTTCCATTGGTTTCAAGGATGAAAGGGGAGTAGATTAAATAAACGAAAATCAATTAAGAACACACGAGGTTTCCCTTCAAGCAGGCATCAAAACTAACCAAGGGCATCATTTCCATTTAAAGGGGAAGCACATTTAAAATAGGCAGAAGGAGATATCTGTTCATGAAATGTTAACCTGTGGAATACTCTGCCCCTGGATGCTAACAAGGCAAAAGTTTCAACAAACAGGTAACTATTCATCAGAATGAGATTAGCTCCTATAGTTACACTAACTAGGATAAACATTAGAGGCTCACATCTTTGGTTATAAAGAGTAGCTAGATATAATTGAAAAGGCATTTGCAAAACACTAAAGTGGCAGGATATATTCACCCTATGATCCGGGTGTGTAACACTCACATACTTTCCAATAAGTTTCAGATATTGAAGAGAGAGGCTCCTGTCTATCCACCCTAGGCATTTACATGGGCCCATCACTGTAGATCTGAGTAATACCCCTGGGAGGTAGGCCAGGGCTGGAAAGAAAGGCACAGAGAGGCTAAGTGTTGTGCCCAAGGTCTCACAGGAAGTCTGTGGTAGAGCAGGGACCTGAACTCAGGTCCGAGGCTAGTGCCCTAACCACAGGGCCATGCTACCTCTCCAACAAGGCCCCTAGTAAGGTGCTCATTACTCATTTCTTACGGCAATAAATTTTCATTTCTACTATAATCGGTAAATGCAGCTGATTTTCTTGCCTCACTGCCGTGGGGCAACTATTAGCAATCCTTAAGTAAACAATGCCAATGGTCTGCTAATGAACTTCTGACCCCTTTCCTGCTCTCTGTTGGAGGTCATCAGGTAGACATTGCATGACTGGAATCCAAGGTAAAATACCCTGCAAGCTGCCAGGGGCACCTGCCGTACAGGTATCTCATAGGTATGCATCTCATAGAAGTGCCTGGGTCTAGTTAGGCGACACTCAGTTCATTAGTCTTTCTGAAAAGGAAACATGTGGGCACCTATTTTGCTTCTTAGTCAGTTCAGTACCCTCAGCAAGACATGATTTAAAATCTGCTAGCACAACAATCTGGAGGAACCATACGGTGCTGTTTATTCACACACAAGAAAGTCTGTTGTTAGGGTGTTAAGTTGATGTATGGTACTCTGCTGTAATTTGTTTATGAAGCAGGGTGCTGTGCTGTCTAGAAGCATATGTAAAGGCTAGCATTTCTGCAGCTCAGCACAGCTAAAGTTACCATAAACAGAAAACAGGGAAAACCAATAGGAATGGGTTTTCCCATTGTGTGACCCATACAGGTTGAGATGTATCCTTTGTAGGACTGAAACAAACACAGTGTGAATCAGTGGAAGAATAAGAAAAGGTTAGTCACTGCAATTCCCATATCAAAGTTTTCTGGCAAACCAATCCGACAAGGCTAGCCTTTTACCGTCAGAAGGACAGAAATAAGAATGCAGTTATGGATATAGACACCTTCTATGTCCAAGGCATTACAAAGCAATGCCTTAGAACTAACCTTTCCCCAGAGAAGAGCTGAGTTTAATCCTGCCTTGGGTCACAAATGAAAAGAAGCTTGGTGACTCATGGGACTGGGAAAGGGATGTTGAATCTTTTCCCATGAGGTTTCTGGTTCTAATTTGCCCAAGGACTGTAGTAGCATCAGATGGCTGTTTGGTGGCCTCTGGGAAGTGAGCTGGTGCGGTGAGACAGAGGAGTGTACTTTCTACATTCCATTCAGTCCTTGGCCAACTGGGGTTTCTGTGATACAGAAATTGTACTGAGATCTACACTCAACTCAGATAGCCTGCATACTTGAGCAGCCATCAGATGGTAACAACAAGATGACCAGCATGAGGATCATCGATACATTCCCTTTTACTGATATTCTGTCTATTTGGCAGCAGTCAAAATGTTCCAGTGCTTAGATACTAACATGATGGGTTCTATGAATAAACCAAAGAATGATGGACGAGGTGCAGAAGCACCTCACCAGATTGCCAATGTATAGCTCTCATTTGTCATTCAAGGATTCTCCCCTGTATTACAGTCTCCTCGCCCTGCATTTTGGGGATTAGGTGTATCTATCACTTCACACTTCCTCACCTGCCGTGCGCATGTTACGCAGTCCTGTTATCACTCTGTATCTCAGTACGATAAAGATGTCTTCTCACTCTTTGTGGCTGTTATGCATTGACTGCCCAGCGAGATAATGAAGGAACTATCCTTGACCTTATGCAAACAAGGTTTTAATATTCAAGGTCTTTCATACAATAAACCTCTTGAGAAAGTTAGGGTGGCAGGGTCACCTGTAATCCTTACAGATTAACTGCCTCACCATGCAAAACTGAGACCCCAAGCAGCACTTTACAGATGTGAAAGCGTAATTTTTGTTTCTATTAGACATTGTGTGCATTTCAAAAGATTTTTGCAACGATGTTCAAGGAACTTGGGGTGCTTCAGTAACCAACTAACATAGAACGAGCAGCAAACTCACAGCTATTTCTAAACCCAGGCTATGCTTTTATGCCTAATGTACTCTGTAGTCATCCAGGAAAGTTCCAAAGATTCCAAGTGGAGCACCGCTAGCCCAGTGGCCCACCATCTTTGCCTCTGCTTTCATATCAAAGGAAGCAGCAAGGTGCCGGCGGCACTGCCCCAGGCTCTCAAGAACGAGAGATCTCACGATTAAAGGGGAGATTTTCAAAGACCAAAAAAACCCCAGCCTAACTAGGCACCTAACTCCCATGAAAAATCACTGGGGATTAGGTACCTACCTGCTATTTGTGTTATAACTCAGGAAGGACATCAGAAAGGTCTGAGTTCAGCGTCTACCTCTGCCATTGACTCACTGTATGACCACAGACCTGAGACACATCACAATCTCTCTGTGCCTCAGGTACTACTTCCTTTATGTGACGCTTTGCCCGTCCTGTTTATTTAGACAGCAAGCTCTTTGGGGCAAGGACACTCTCTCACTATGGGGCCCTGATTTGACTGAATCCTCTTCCTGCCACCAAATAAAAATAACAAATATAAATAAAGAGTGGTTTGGGTTTTTTCTTTTTTTTTTTGGCGGGGGGGATTGAGATTTTGGACTTAATATGGTATGTAGGTTCTGTGGCCAGAAAGGGAGAGAACTGAAGACACAGCAGACACAGGGCAAATATATCATCAACCAATGCTGTTGAGCCAAGCTAACCATTTTTGCTCAGCCAATCTTCACAGGAATACGTGACTCTGGGAAAGGATCTAAAGCCTTGTAACAGGGTGTGCCGACTCAGGGGCTAACTGAGCCCCCTGTCACTCAAATCCGCCCCCTCCCCTGATTACATGAACCAGGTACTGACTGAACAACAGACAGTTGACAGAAGGCCAATTAGCTGAGTGCAGATACCACTTGGGGCCAATTGTGCAGAAGCATCCCCAGCAGCTAGTACTATATAAGCAAACAGGAAGGAGGTGCTGAGAGCAGAGACACCTGTAGTTAGACTACAATAAAATACAGTGGCAGGGAAGGAGACTTGGCTTTGTTGTGGTGAGTTGCCACAGCTGGAAAGGCCCCTCAGGGGACTACCCCGTGACAATGCCAAGTCAATCTGTGGAACTCTTTGCCAGAGGATGTTGTAAAGGCCAAGACTATAACAGGGTTCAAAAAAGAACTAGGTAAGTTCAAGGAGGACAAGTCCATCGATGGCTATTAGCCAGGATGGGCAGGGATGGAGTCCCTAGCCTCTGTTTGCCAGAAGCTGGGAATGGGTGACAGGGGATGGATCACTTGATGATTCCCTGTTCTGTTCATTCCCTCTGGGGCACCTGGCATTGGCCACTGTCAGCAGACAGGATACTGGGCTAGGTGGACCTTGGGTCTGACCCAGTATGGATGTTCTTATGTTCTTAAGTCTGTTGAGGTCAATGGGACTATTCATGTCCTTAGCCACATGGCTGGATGAGGGCCCTCATCAACAGGGGTGAAATCCGGGCCCTATTGAAATCGATGACAAAACTCCCATGGATTTCAATCGGACCACAATTTCCACCAGGTGTTTGAATCTGAACTGGCTTTGTGCACACAGGCCAAGGAATGAATGCACCATGGAGACTGCCCTCCATGCATCACTCATAGAAGTGGTGTCCCAGGTGAGGGGGGAGGCATCTAAGTGGGGTTGGGAGGGGGGAGAGGGTGTTAGAGAGAGACCTCTTATCTCCACTAGGATTTTACTTTGTCTTAGTGGACATACGGTAACAACACACCTTTTTTCCTAGTGAAGACAAGGCAACTTGTAGTTTGGACATGTTGGCAGCTCAAGGCAAACTCTTGGCTCTCCCTGTGTCTTTACCACAATTTGCTGACACAAGTTAAAATACGAACTGCTGTCTTCACCAGGAGTTTACCTCATGTTAGTTACCACAAGTTAGCGAACACGAGTCAAGAACACACCCTTTCCCCCCGTGAAATACTGTCCTGGTTATTTAAATAAATAAACGATATAGGAGGCTAATCCAAATCCCAAGGAAGTCAATAGGATTCTTCCCACTGACATCAAAGGATACTGCATCATGCCTTGGTCTCCTTTCACCAGCACCAATCTTCCCTTAACAAAGATTTGTTTTAATTCATTCTCTCTCACACTTTTACTTTCTCTGCTGACTAAACTCTCCCAAATTCTAAGTGTTTTTCCAATGAACTCTTTGTTTTGTCAGATTTCCCTCCTCTCTCACCCTTCTTTGCTAGATATGGCATCATCCCTCCTGGACTTTGCTCTATGCCTGAGTTTCAGGCCCTGACTAGCAGCCAGTGGGTATGAAGTATAAAGGTTAGAGCGAATCACACTCAGAGCACTGGAAGCAGACCATGGACCAGGGGCTTGGGATGATGCCAGCATCAAGAGACCAACTGGGATTGCAAAAGAGCGCACTTTGGGACAATTCACACTGGCACCAAAACCAGACAGTACACACCGGCCAGAAGGCTGGCGAAGGGGAGGGAGCAACACGGGAGACAGAATGATAGTAACCCTTCATTACATGACCACTGCTGAGGTTGCAAAATGGACTCTAAATCTGCCACTATTTGGCATGGAACAAGTCACGTAGCGCAGTTGCCTAAAGAGCGTGCAAGGGAATAAAATGGGAATAAATAAAACAAGCTTTTGTACTGAGGGGGTATTCACTGCATAGATTCGTCTTAGCTCAGGATGCTCTGACTCTAGAAGCATTTCAAGAGGGGAAAGATTAGGGAACAAGGAGTGCATGGGGAGTGGTCCTTCTAGCAAAAACTGAATAATTCATAACACTCATTGGTCACTGCAGTTGGCAAAAAGGAGCAGGAGTGTATTTTCGGTGACAATGAGCCTATCTGTTCAGTAAGGGAAATGATCAAGCACGTGCAAATGCCAGAAAAACAGAATCACAGACACAAAACAGATAGACTCTCCTCTAAACTATAACTCCATCTCAGTTATCCCAAACCAAGGGCTTGATTGTGCATGGGGCTGAGTGAGTCCTGGGCATCTCTACATTTTCACAGGAGCTGAGGCCAATCGGGGCTTCACAGAATAGGGCCCTAGGGCTGGCTCAGTTTGAGCTGTAGTTACAGACAGCAGAGAACTGTATTGTTCGGATTATTATTATTGTACAGCAGGCCTGATTCTGCTCTCTTTTAAAGCAGGTGGGATGAGGGAACATAGGGATTCAAATAATAGATTCATAGATGGCCAGTAGGATTATCTAGTTTGAAAAGAATCTCACCCAATAATCTCTGCATCAAGCCCATAACTTCTGTTTGAACTACAGCATATCTTTCAAAAAGGCTTAAAAATTGCAGGCAATGGAAAATGTACCACGTCCCTAGGTAAATCAATGTTGTTACACTGGTTTAAGTGAGAGATTAAGGCCGTTATATCTACCATATGCAGATCACCAATTTGGGTCCAATTAGCTTAGCTTTCAGAAGCCTCCCCCCAGTATGAGCCTCAGACACCCACCTGCATCTATCAAATGGAAGTTGGGTTTGGCCAGATGAGCATCCATAGCTTAGATGCTCATTCTGAACTTTCCAAGTCTGTCAGATCTCACATAAGATTTTAGATACTTCCTGTTCCCTCTGGACCCCCAAATGCCATGAGAGGAGCACAGGAGTAGGAGGCTTATATGGGGCTTCACCCTAATATTGTGGAACCAGCCTGCAGTCAGCAATGGCATTTATAGTAAATAACCTGGACTGGTGCACAATGCAGCCACTGTGTATTAATGGGAATTGGGAAAAATAAACCCTGTCTAGACTCATAGACTCTAGAACAAAACCAGAAAAAAAATGCACTACTTGTATAGTCCAAGAGTCAAGGTGACAGCCAGTAGGGTTTTTTAAGTAAAGAAGTCTGCTACATTCACAGCAGCAAAGCAATTCAGTGTAAAGGTATTGGGACACACACAAAAAACCCAACAGCTCAGCAAAAAGATCTGTCTAAAGTTTTTGATACTGCACCGGATACAAGTGTTCAGGTCAGAGATTAGGCTAGATTATAGACAAGAGGCATTCAGATCCAGGTTCTATTATGTCCAAACTATGGCAAGTAGTTGGATAATTTCAAACACCTACAGAAGTGTGTAGATCTTTGCACACACAAACATGGTTGCTAACAAGTAACACTCATGCATTTCCTGTCATTTTCCAGAAATAACGCCAGTATAAATCTGACTCAGCAGAGCTGTAAAATTACTGTGCAAAATACTGACCAATAAAGGTCCATCATTACCTCCCAAGCATCCCTCCTTTATGAGCCACATCTTCTTTCACGGACCCCAACTTCCACTCCGGCACTAAACCCACTCCTATCTGTGCTTCCATTGGTGGCAGTTATTGAAATTAGAAATCACTACAAGGATCTAGGAAATGGTCATGCTAAGGAAATTAACCCCACAAAGAAACCAGTAACTCACTTGGTTTGGGAGATTGTTAAAAAAACCAAACTGAGGCTAGGTTAGTGAAGTTCTTTGGCCCATTGTGGTTGAGTTTCAGCTGAGCCTAGGCAGATATCTTTGAGATGACGTAGGACAGAGAGCTGACAATCTTTGAGTAAGTCTGAGCTGATTCAGTTCCATGTGAAACCCCAAGGAAACTCAATGGTTTTCCATAGTTTCAAGCTGAAAATGTTGCTATTAGGACAATTTCTACTTTGAGCTTTTGGGTTCTAACAAATCCAGAAGTTCAAATGTACCTTACATGAATCCAACCCGCTGTACCAGGCCTTGTCTACACACACAAGCTGTACCTCTGTAAATATACTGCATAGCCAACTCAACACAACGCCCCTATTTTGGACACAGTTATACCCATATAAAAGTACTTATCCTGGTATAGTTCCCATACAGGAAGGGGAGAAAGATATACACATATAAGACACCCTTTCACTGGGATAACTGCATCCATCATAGGGGGTGTACAGAACATATCAGTAAAAACATCACACTCCAAACTGAAATGGTTATACCAGTATAGGGACTGTGTGTAGACAAGAATTAAATGGTTGAAAGGTCTGACTCAGCTCTGTTTTATAGTGGGGAAGTGTCACATCCTGTGCTGTCAGTTACTGTTAGCAGCTAGAGTTGTTCTGGGTTTATTATCCCAGCGTTTGTCAAGATGGTTGGGGAACTGGCCTCTCTGTACCATTTTTAATGTGCTAAAGAAATAAAATACTGTCTAGTTCAGGAAGCCTCTTGGTGCCAGCTGCACTGTGCTTCACCCTGTTATGAAAGGCCCTCTTTCCCGGCACCTGTCAGCTGCTTTCCAGTGGCAATCACCTAGAGGTAGGATTAGAACAGTGGCCTTGGACTTGGGAGACCTGTGCTCAACTTTCAGTTCTGCCAGACTCCCTGTGTGACTTTGGGCAACTCACAGTCTCCCTGTGCCTCAGCTCCCCAGCTGTAAAACGGGGATATTAGCACTCCCTGCCTGGGAGGATAAATACATTAAAAGATTCTGAGATGCTCAGGCACCATGTAACTACCTAAGTCAGACAGAACGCAGCAGTACTCAGAGGAGGGAAAACAGGAGTATAGTTAGCTTCCCTAGGTGATGTCTATGAAGGCAGAGATATCTGAGTTGAACGTACTTCCTCATACGATGTGCAGTAGGTCTCGGGCTTCACAAGGCCACATGTCGACGAGGCTTTTAAGTGATGGATTCTTCCTATCAGCAGGTCTCCCGCTGGTGGGTAACAGGCACCATGCGAACAGGAGCCCTGTGCATCCAGGAGCAGCGGCAATGCTAAAACAACACAAGAACAAGCCTTTAATAATGTTCTATGCTACACAACAAAATCACATGGCTGGTGGCAGTAACTGGTCTGGCTAACTGGCATCCTCCGAGATAAGGGAGAGGAAAGAATGGGTGACTACATGAGCCCAAGCTGAGTGTAAAGGCAAGATGAAAACACTCAGAACGAGTGGTGAAAAGTAAATTCATTTTCTTCCTGAGTTGCACATAAGGAAAATGGGTTTTAAACAATTGGTCCTTAGTAACAATCCCTCCTGAGAGCTCTCCTCTGCCAAGACGTCTCCAAAAAACTTAATGTCAGTTAGGCAGCTGGTGTGCCGAGACCACTGCCTGTCATGCTGACCAATGGAGTCTTGCTGTTTCCTTGTGCTCTAGCTGTATCCACCTGGTATCACTAACTCTTTGGGACAGGACCGTCTTTTCATTCTGTGTTCGCACAGCACCTCGTACCCTGGGGTTCTTGGGCCATGACCAGAGCTCCTAGGTGCTAAGGCAATGCAAGTAATAACAGCAAATACATAGTTCATAGGCTGGCAGCATCACGTGAATCTTAGAGGCAAGCACACTCAAGGTCCAGCTGCTCGTGAAAGACTAAAATCATTTCTCACAGAGGACCCCATGAATCACTTTATGTACTAATTACCTCTGTGGGGAACGTAGGCAGCATTTACAACCAATTGGACTGAACAACAGTTTTTACAGGAGCGAAGGCCAATGTGGCTCATCCCCAACCCAAATATCCTGGCCACTTTCAGTAAAGCACAGCAAAACCACTACTAAACAAGGGCAGATATTAAGTGGGGTCTCCTCAAGGCCCCTTTAGAGGCACAGATAGGATGGTAAAGCTTACCCAGCAGAATGACGCATGTCCATACAATGGGTTGGGGGGGAGATTCCATGCCTCTGAGCCTCACCTGAGACAGAATTTGCAACTTGAATGAAACAGTACAGAAAACGACAAGTTAAAGCACAAAGCACCATCCTTTTATCACCCTCCCTTCCCGTTTTATGACAAGATAATTTCCTTGACTTCAACAAAGTTCAACAAGTGCAAGTGAGAGAGGAGAATCAGCTCTCTGGATTGTCCAGAGTGTATATTTAACATTTAAAACAAATAGACAAGCCCCCACTTTTTTTTTAACCTTTTAGTATAAATATATGCTTATGAATGATAAAAAGCTCTTCAATGAAGTAACTGGCTGTATCTTTGCATCTTTATTTTATTCTCTAAAGTGACCAATAGATATAAACAGAATAATTTTCTCTGCTAGGATTCTGCTTTCATGTCTAACAGCCTGCTTTTTCAGAGGTGCCAAGAACCCAAAGTCTCATGGACTATAATGAGAGTTGTTTGTGCATAGCACCTCTGAAAATCAAGTCCCAAATACATAGCAAGTAGACACATTTTAACAAATGAATATACTCCAGCCAGGCCACTTCTTCACCTGCCTACAGTGTAGTTATGTTTGCAGTCCCACCTTTTGTCCCTTCCTTTTCAGGCTTTATTCCAGCTCAAAATTTGCCCCCCCTTCTGGAGGTTCAAAGTCTTTTACAGGTTTTGCAAAGTTTAAAAAGTGCAGCAAAGTACATGCACTATACAAACACTTTCCATTTGTGTAACTTAATCACATACATGTTCTCGATGCCTGCAGGAAACGCCTGCCAGCCCTCCAATCTCGACAAGAAATCTTCTCCCTGGGCTGCCATTTTCCCTGTGTAACATGCAGCACATACTGCTTGTCCCTGTCTCCTGTGCAGTGCTGTACATACCTGGCTCAGGAACTAGACTTTTCTTTCCTCTTTCCCCGTTATTGAGCCGCTGATATGAATTCTCACCTGAGTCCTGATGGGCTGTCTCCTTTCACTCTCTTCTTTTAAATGCAGCCTCACCTGAGGAAGGAAGTTCCTGTGGTGTGGGTGCAGCAATGATAAAGGGAGGTGATTCAGGAATCTTCAGACGTACACACCCATTTACTGTGTAACTCATTACACACTCCCCAGACAGCATGCACAGCATGAGACAGAAGTCTTTCTGCACTGTAATGCATGTGAAAAACTCTACAATTAGCCAGCAAGTGGACTCCGAGCTATGAATTTACACTTCAGCTTTAGGAACATCTAAGAACAGTGAGACAGTTTCATAGATAATGTTCATGTAGATCATTATAATCCAGACTGATTCTGAGCAGCTCAGATGTTTACCTGGAGGGCATATATCCTGACAGAAGTTTGGAGATTAACCTCATTATTAGCCCCATTTTACAGATGAGGAGTTGAGGCACAGAGAAATTAAGGGCCATGTTTTCAAACGAGCTCAGTTCCCATCTAGCCATCTAAATAAGTGGCCAGATTTCCAAAGGAGCTCATTATCTAATGTGCCAGGAATAGAACCCAGATCTCCCAAAACCCAGTCTACTCCCTCAACCACATCCTTCCCTGTTTTGGATCCAATTCTGATCTCATTTACATGATAGCATCAAAGGCCTCATTTAGTTCTGAGCTGCTGTGATAAAACTGTCCAGTGTTACGCGAATACTAATTCACTCAGAGTTGGATTGAGACCCACCAACTCATTGCACACAAGAGGCTAGCGTGCTGCTTGGAAAGTAGTGGCTTTCAGGCACTGCCTCTGTGTGCTGCATTGGAGCAGATGCAGAGAGGCAGAAAGCTGTGTGTTCGTTTGCCAGTCCCCCAAAGCCATGCAATTCTCTGTTCTCACTCCCTTCTTTTAGGGTGAGATCCAAGCCCCATGAATATCGATGGCACCCAGATGAGGCCCTTAACCCACTGAAACAACCACCCCAATAGATATCTGGTCTCCAGCTGTTAAAGCTATTGCACCACAACACTGGCTGTTAAAAAATTTTGACTTTTAGATCCTCAGCTGGTGTATGCTGGCATAGCTCCATTGGCTTCGCTGAGGATATGCCAATTTGCTCAGGCTGAAGATCTGGCCCTTAATGTAGAGAGAACAATGAAGGTTCTAAAATAATCTGTCCCCTAAGGCTACAACATCTGAAACCTTAGCTCAGAGATTTAGGTGTGCCAAGTATGCTGTGTGGGCAGGCAGCAGCCCTGGGCGTGCCTGCATTGGACAGACTGTTCATAGGCTGATTAATAATGATGTAATACCACATTTTCCACTCTGGAATCTTCATCCAGAAAAGCCTCACCCCGCAGCCAGCAGCTCACAGCATGTCAAAACCAAGCGACTAAAAGTCCCCTGGCAGATGTAAACTCAGCGTCTGAACACTAGTGGCTTTGTGGAACACTGCATGTGGAGCAGCCTAGCTGTGGGACCAACCCCCAAACTCCAGATCCAAACCCTCCCAAGCAAATCCACCCATGGTAATAACAACATTTTGCACTCATATAACACTTTTCAGCAGGCCCCAGATGATAACAGTGACCTAACATGCCAAGTACCAACTGGATCCCTGTATCTCCTGGTGATAAATGCCCCCACAACCAAGCTAAGATGGGACTTCAGAGCATTGGTACCTAAATAAAAACTGTACCGTATCCTTCGGGACCAACACTGACTAATGGACCAAAGAGAGGCTTAGAAATCAGAGATGGGTCCAAACCCTAGAGCTGACCCGCTACAAACCTTGAGGAAGTCTGGATCGGAGCTGATCCCAAATCTGTCGCTGCCCCAGACAACCACTGCATATGATAAAGCCAGTCCTGCTGCAGGCAAGAGACCATCAGGCAGCCCGTGCCTGTGACAAAATGCAATGCCCCCCATTCTGAATGCCTAGCCCATATATCAAAGGGTGCTCTTGTGATCAAAGCACTGAAAACTGAGGCAAAAGAAGATTCGGTGACTTGCCCCAGGTCACACAGGCAGTGTGTGGCAGAGGTAGGAGTTGAACCCACCTCTCCTACCTCTGCCACACACTGCCTGTGTGACCTGGAGCAAGTCACCAAATCTTCTTTTGCCTCAGTTTTCTATCTGTGAAATGGGGCTAATAGTCTACCACAGAGAGGTGAAAATAAATTCATTAACATTTGAGATGCCAGGGAACCACATATGTCTGAGCACCACTGGTGTGAAGTACTTAGGGACTGTTCTGATCTGTTTTGGTGGGAACTGGATCCGGGCCTTAATACTCCATGTGAAGTTTGTTATCATAGCACCCGAATCCCATTGTGCTAAGCACTGTACAAACATAGAACAAAAAGACAGTCCCTGCCCCAAGTCTTGTACTCATTTTCCTAGGGATTTCCTCTAACGGCCCCTTCCAGAGCCAAATTGGTCACCTCGGTAGCAGCACACTAGACAGCTTGGACAGCACTGCTCGAAGTGTCCTGCGTGCTCTCCCCACTACATCCGGGGATCCTGAGCATTAGATGCCACATACCATGGTGATTCACAGCCTGATAAGGGGATGCGAAATCCCAGCCCACCATAAAAGGCAGAGTGTTGCAATTCTGTGGCACAGACGGGGTGGAGCAGAGAAACATAGACAGACCCGCAAAGCAGCTCAAAGTCTATACAAAATGTTTTATTCCACTCACCACCTTCTGCCCTAGGAGAACACAGACAGGAAGTAAACAAGCATCTGGTTAGTCCTGGCTGAAGCAGGAGCAAAAGTGAGGAATAGCCTGATTTCAGGAAGGTGGAATAACAACAGCCACTGTAACAGAACTAAGGCCTCTGGTGTAGGATGGTCCGGGGATGACAGATCTAACCTGGGAGTCAGGAGAACGGAGTTCAACTCCCCGCTATACCGCAGACATGTGCAATGTGGAAGAAGTCACTTACTCTCTGTGCCCTCATCTATAAAATAGGAATAACAGGCCTGCCTGTTAAATACTAGTGAGATAAGGTGGGTGAGGTGATACTCGTTATTGGACTAGCCGCTGTCGGTGAAAGAGACAAGCATTGTGGCTTGGAATCTTGGCTCTCTCACCAACAGAGTTGGTCCTATATAAAGATACTATCTCACCTGCCTTGTCTTTCTCATATCCAGGGGCCAACCCTCCTCCCACAACACGACAAATAATATTAAATAGCAGGGAATAAAATATATTAAAGACTGGGGAAGCATATAAGTACCTAAAACAGATAGAACTGCAGCACAGTCGTGCAATTTTATTTATTTATTTATTAATTAAGAGGAAGCATCTGTGGACATAGGAGGGGATTGGAGGGACACAACGCCAGACAAGTTTTAAATGTGTTTTTTTTTTTATCGTCTACAGCTGCACTCCCACTTGCTGAGGTCCCTTCAGCTCCTGCAAGCTAAGCAGGATTGGGCCCAGTCAACCCCCAGATAACTGACCTTCAATACAAAAATGAGTCACGTCAGGAAGTGGTTGCGGTGATTCAACAGCTAGTGCTCTATCCTCTTAATCAGCACAGAGACGGTGCCCCAGGGTGGTGCTAGGCTCCTGACAGTGCCCTCTGTGGGGTGCAACCCCCAAGACACCGAGTACGCATGGCCACTAACGATCTTATGGCACTTTTCCCCTAAGCTCGTTGTCCTGGCTGGACTGACCTAGGATTTCAGTTTTGCCTTCCTAAACTCCCAGTGAAGTTTCATTTGGATTGGAGAGTCTCCACTTCCTGCCCTAATCTGCGGGTTAGTGTTGCTGCGAGAAGCCAGATAGCGTCCATATTCCACCGCAGAGGCAGCACTTTGGAACAGGAAGAGCTCTCTGTCTTGAGAGGCTGACTGCTGAGCAGCAGCTGCCAGACAGAGCATCCATGTTCACGTTGCTGCCAAAGGGACATAGATTTTAAAAGACTCCATCCATCCTGCACTAGCAACAACCAATGAAGACGCTGCTAGTCTGGGTTCAACCGCAATGTGGAAACGGCCAAAGTGGGTTGAACATAAATGCTCCACAACCCGTTCCCTAGGAACTAACCTCCCAACAGAGGCAACTGATGGAGCAAGGGGTGGAATGATCACTCACACTTCTAAGAGACACACACAACACTCTTCTTCAATTAACACTCTCTGCAATACATTGCATACTGGCCACACAATATCACTGCGTCCTGCCCAGCCTAGGTGAAAGGAAACAGATGTAGGTGCCACATGTCCAAATTCCATGATTAAAACTAGAGCTGAATGTTTACTGGCAAAGTTAGAATCCCTGGCAGCAGAGCTGGAAAAGCCCAGCACTTTACCTCCCAAACCAGTTGAGTATCAATGCCCTGCACCACAGGTGCTGGAACTAGGGGTGCTGGGGGTGCAGCAGGACCCCCTGACTTGAAGTGGTTTCCATCATTTACAGGGTTTATAGTTTGGTTCAATGGCTCCCAGCATCCTCACTGTACAAATTGTTCCAGCACCACTGCTCTGCGTGCGCACTCCACAGCTGGAGCCAGCATAAACCCAGGTACAAATTCACCAACTTCAATGACGGTACACAACGGATGAACTTGGCAATGACTTTTCTTTTTTCTAAAGTCAGTGGGAGCCAAAACTCATGAGCATGCAGCTACTCCATGAATGGTTTTGTTTTAATTAATTTATTTACTCTTTCTGATTCAACTTAAAATTATTATTAGAGACTAGCAGTTTCAAGGCATATAAAATGACCCCGAAAGGAATAGACAAGAACTCTAGTTATGTAAGGAAATACTATCTGAGTCCATAGCTTTTGATACAGATCAGATGATAAGTTAAGACGGGAAGTCTTGAATGATTGTTTTCCTTTATTTTTTGTCTAGTTTCTCTCCACAGCTCCAGGTGGGAGATAAACTCAGTTGAAGGACAAGGGATGAAACGGCGACAAAGCTGGAGAACAGCATGTGGAACTACTTAAGCCTCTCTTGAAAAAATCTAAAACCTGTTACTGTAGAAAGGATGATGAATAGGTAGAATTTATATTAAACCATTTAAAAAAGAAACAAAGCTGTAGTTTGATATCATCATCCATCAGAAGAACTCCAAGTGCTTTACAAATGGGGTGACCAGATAGCAAGTGTGAAAAAATGGACGAGGGTGAAGGATAATAGGCACCTGTATAAGACAAAGTCCTGAATATCAGGACATCTGGTCACTCTATTTACCAATGCTTAGTGATCTTCACAAAACTCCTGCCACATAGGCAACCATCATTACAACCATTTTACACATTGGAAAAATGAGGCAGAGAGGTTAACTGACTTTCTCAAGGCCACAAAACAATTCATTGACACAACTGGGACTGGATTCTAGTAGTCCAGATTCCTAGTCTACCCTGCTCTAACTACTAGAGACCCCTTCCTTCCCAGAACTGTGACTAGAACCCAGCTGTCTTGACTCTCAGCCTGCTCCTTGAAGCACTAGGCAGATGTAAAACACAATCCCCCAATCATCATATCATCTGTTTGATGCTGTGACATGGTAGTTTCAGATACTGTATCAAAGCTGAGGTGCTAAAATGAAAATTGTTCCCTCCCCATCCAACCCACTTCCCTCTGTTTCTCCTCTCATTTTAAATAGAGCTGGTCAGGAAACTATTTTTTTTCCCCTGCAAAAAATTGTCAAATTTTCTTTGGCATTACTTGGGTTTTCAATGCCAGATGATCCTGGTTTTCTAATGAAAGCCCAATAAATCTCAACAAAAATGGATGGTTTTTGTGAAAATATCCATATTGTCAGAAAAAATCAATTTTCCGTTGAAAGAAAAGATTCGGCAGAAAATGTTTGACCTGCTCTAATTGTAGTCTCTTTTCCGTTATCCAAGAGTTCATTCCAGAGGGCTGTGCCGCACCTGGTTATGTAGGCCAATGTCTTTGCTTAGGATTTGAATGCAGTGTAAGTCAGATATTGATAAATAGCCTCAAACAGGAAGCATATCAGGCCTGCTTATTTATTGCTTTGGGCAGACAAGCTCTGAAATGATCCACCCCTCCCAGTTAGCAATGGCTCAGAAGAAACCACTGTCTGATTAACTGGTCAATGGGAAAACATATTACTAGATATTAGTCAACTGATCTATGCAATTGAATTGCCCAAATGGCTGGGAATGGACTATTTTGCAGTGCAGGTAAGTTATAACAGCTAGACCTCCCTAGAGAGAAAACAACAAGCTTGGGACTAGAGCTACTGGAAAAATTTCCATTGAAGTTTAAGTTCTAAAATCAAAACAATTTTTAGTTAAATCTAAAATAAAAAACCCACTTTTTACAATTTTCAAAACACAAAGATTTTTCAACTTTTTAAAAAGAATTGAACAAAATGAAACATTTCCATTTCTTTTTAAATTTTTCATGAAATATCCTTTTTAACCAGCTCAACTTGGGGGACAGATTAAACCAGTTCAGGACAAGTCCACACCCAAACCTTCCCCTAAAAGGAATTTCAAATGTTTAGGTAACTTTTTCAACCCATTTTTTTTTTCCATTTTCATACCCTTCCAAGCTTCCTGATACCTTCTCTAACATTAATAAACAATTTTAAATTAACTAGGCAGTCAGCAAAATAGTATTCACTACACTTTGTCTAGCATGTAGCTAAAGGAACAAATTAAAATATGTCTGTAATATGTGTCACTTTCAATAAAAATTCAAGTTAGTTTGCAGCGTGTATAATAAAGATGGGTGGATTTTTTCAGATTTTTAAATTTAAACAAAAAACAAGAAAAGCCTTTTTGTAGGAAAAAAGGTGAGTTTTCTCCCTCTTTCCCAAACAGCTGGTGTATATAGTCAATAGTTTATAATCTACGCTCAAAATGTTTTGTCGCAGTCCAGTAGCAGCATAACATGTATACCGCTGGTCAGATTTGATGGATAAGGGCATGGAGTAGAGCTAGTTGCAATTTTTCTGTTGAAATATTTTTGTCTTTGACAAAAAATGGCTGTTTGACCAAAATGAAAATTTCCACGGATAATTTTTACTTTGAAATTTTTCAATTTCTTGACAAAATCAGTTTCTTGATTGATTCTTCAGTTAAAATTGCTGATAAACATTTTCAGGTTTTCTCAAAAACTTAACATTTTTAGTTTTGCTTGTTTACAGTTTTTTGTACATATGTAATTCTTTTAAAACTTCTCTGAGTTTCTGTTTGTTTTAGGTTTGTTTGTTGATTTTTCCTAAGTTTTCTGAGAAAACTTATGTAGTATTTTTTTGATCCACTTCAGTTTGAGGATCAGTCTTTGAGGAAGGCAAGAGGCAGAAGTCCCACTACTGAATAACTCAGGAGTGACATTAATGAAATCACTCAAGAACCACATCCAGATTTTCCCCATCCACAAGGAACAGCTGGCCCAACACAGCACTTAATGGGAGGGTTACAGAGAAC
Organism: Gopherus flavomarginatus; assembly: GCF_025201925.1. Lineage (NCBI taxonomy): Eukaryota > Metazoa > Chordata > Testudines > Testudinidae > Gopherus > Gopherus flavomarginatus. The sequence continues at coordinate 11,505,997 of NC_066621.1, read as the reverse complement.
AAATGAGGAAATCCAGAGATGAGTTCTGCCTGCCAAACAGCCCAGGAACCCAACTGAAATTGCAGTTTTGAGCAGCAGTATGGTTGACAATTACCCATTTTCCACCTCTAAATGCTGATTTGTACACACAAATGTTGGCTTTACACGTGCAATTCAGGCAGCCGCTTTGGAAAACTGGGCCTTGTCTGTGAACGCTTCTGATCCCATCTAGGCAAAAGGTGATTTGCTTCATTCTTTTTGCAACCATTGCCACTCTCAGAACCACAGACCACGTGCCTTAGTCTGCTACCTGACTTCCCTACCAGTCCCAGCAACTACATTTTCCAGACACTATTGCCTTTATTATGTAACTTCTACTCCAAGCGGGGAGCCATCAAATCATTTACCTACTTGAACACGTGTTTATTAGAGACAAAGTCCAAACGCATCTGACCCTTGCCCGTATATGGGACATGTGGAACTGGGAGATGTGGCAATGGGCCCTTCTGCTTTAGCAATACAAGGATGAAAACAGTGCTGTGCAATATTTGGGGAAATTTCGCTATCTGCCAGAAAGTGGGCATTTCCCTATGTCTGACTGGGCTGAGCTTCTCTTGGAAATGAAATGCAAGATACTTGTGCAAAACCAGCATTTAACTGAATCATATTTGAGAATTTCCCTCCAACTCTTAAATAAGCAGGGCTGGATTTCCAACACACACAACAGCCTGATTTGCCTCTTTCTGGTCTTGTTGATAAAGCTGTACCAGTTTAACTAAAGGTGGCAGGCTGTATCGATTTAGTTAAAAGGTGCATCTTTGTGTGTGGACATGCTTACATGAGTTTAAACCTGGCTTGCGTTGGGTTAGCTTTCACGGATGTAAGAGCCTTCAGCGCAAAGTTGCACCTGTTTAACTAAATGGATGCAACGTCACACTTTGAATTAAGCCAGTGCTTAAACAGAGCAGAAACTGAGGGTGTGTCCGTCTGACAGTTCACTCCAACATTTGCTACTGCACAGAGGGGCCAACACCTTCACTTCCTGCAGCACCCTGAGAGTTTCCCATCCAAGGCCTGACACCGTGCTAGCCTGAAAGCCCTGACAGGATCACAGTGCAATATAGTGTGACTGCAGGCGTAGACAAGCACATGACATCCTATGTACTTACTGATGTGCCTTTAACAGTGCTGACGGCTGGACCGCTAAGGATACCAAAGCAACATCACTAGGGCTATACTACAAGCTGTGGAATGTTTACAAACATAAAGGGTCATTAAAGATCAACGCAAGGAGCTCAGCACAAGCCCTGATGGTCAATATAACTTTACGACTCAGGATCATTAATGAAACAACAGATCAGCAGCCAGACCTAGGTTCCTGACGCTCCATCCCTGCTGATGTGTCTGCAGGCATGAGCGACACAATGCACCTGTGGGCTTTACTGCAGCAATAAAGATTACACAAGGACACTTTCCTCGCCACACAGGTCTTTGATCGCAAAGGTCCCCGATAAGAGCTCCGGCATTTTCCTCTCTGGGATGGAGTGACAGGGTGATAGGTCCAACTTTGGCAAGAGAAGGGAGAGAGCAAATTGCACGCTTAGATGATCCAAACAGGTCTGAAGTGTTGAGCCGTGCACTCATAAGGAGGATGCAGGGATAGAGATGGGGTAAGGCACCAGACTGGGATTCTGCTGACACAGTGATTAAAAAAATCCTGCAGCACTGAATCTGAGCCTGGGGCAGCTGACATGGGTTCGGGTTGCGGGGCCTATACAACATCAGCATACATGTTCAGGCTCAGACTGGAGCCTAGGCTCTGAGACGCTCCCCCTCTGGGGTTTCAGAACCCTGAGTCTGAACATCTACATTACAATTTTATAGCCAAGAAGCCTGAGCCCTGTAAGGCCAAGTCAGCTGACCCAGGCCAATCACAGCTGTGCCCTGGATCTTTTCTCACAGTGCAGCCATACCTTGAAGCTTCTGTTCCTTGCTCTGCCACTTGGTGTGTAGCTTTAGTCATGTCACTTCACCTCTTTGCTTCTGTTACCTCTCATTGGGTAAGTCACTTCACCTCTCTGAGCCTCAGTTTCCACATTTGTAAAATGGGGATAATTGGGGTGGTGAGCTTTCATTCATTACTGTTTGGGAAGGTTTTGAGATGTTCCGATGGAGCGTGGTGTACACACATGCACAAATGCCTAGATATTGATGCTATGGTACCTGTGTTCTTTGTCAAAACTTAGAAAAAGGGAAAGGAAATGATGAGGTTTGCTAGCTTCCTTGGCTCTGCTCTCAAGCTACGCTAATCTACAATACCTGCACATGACAAATCCTTTCCTGTCACTTACTACAGCCTCATAATTGCAATATTTATTTGACTGAAATGAAAACTGAAATCTTAATAGCAAATGACTAATGCCACCAGCTGATTAGCTATTATGCACTCCCATCCTGTACACAAATCACAGCATTTATGCCCACATGACCAAATAAGAAAATAGTCTTATTTGCACAGAACTATGCGCTGTCCTGTCCTGTGGACAATAAAGGTGTGACCTTTTTTAAAAGAGTGGGTAGTCAGAAATTGTAAAACATTTCCCTTCTTATTCAGCACAACTTTGAGAAGCAGCTGCTCACTCTTCTGACCAAGATGTATTTTTTCCTGCTGGCACTGTAGAGTCTATGCAGCTCTGGGACACAAGGCTGGATTTTGTTGTGCCTGAAGCACACCAGTATTTTGTTGTTGTTGTTGCTGCTTTAGACCTCATTATGTCTAATGGAAAAACACCACTTGCTTGTCATCACATTTGCTACATGCCATCCCACTAAAACAAATCCTCAACATTTTAGCTATCTTCCACCCCCCACATTCCTTGCCCGTTGCTAACAGGATTAGACAGTCTGGCCCAGGTTGCATTTAAATAGTTGCAGATTAATTGTTTTCCCGGGGCCAATGTACATGGATTCTTTTTCCTAGGGAACTATTGCGATCTCTCAGCTTTATTTTCCTTGAAAACCCTTTATCTTTGATTATGCATCTTGCACTTTAGTTAAAATGGATTTATCCAGATTCTCTGTAACAGTGATGTCCATGTGTCTGGCCCCCAGATATTGCTAGCTCTAAAATAATTTAATTAAAAAGCACATAATTCCTATTTATTTAACTCCATTTGCAGCAGGGTACCCAGTTAAGAGAGTTAACTGTGTTGTTCTTTGCTTGTTATGTTTTGCAGCTTGGTTTCATAGCTTGGTTTCTTAGCACTGGGATTTCCCCTCTTTTCCATTATACTTATTTTCTCTCACCTTGAACTCCGCAGTTCTACAGACTTGGTTTGACAAATCTTTCCCTTCAGACTGGCTGCTCAGCAATTCCCAAATCTTTACAGAAGAGGGGAGATCAGTCACCCTCCTATGTTACAGAGCTCAGAATTCACCCTGCTCCTATGTCCATAATGACAGGTTTCAGAGTAGCAGCCGTGTTAGTCTGTATCCACAAAAAGAACAGGAGTACTTGTGGCACCTTAGAGACTAACAAATTTATTTGAGCATAAGCTTTTGTGGGCTACAACCCACTTCATCAGATGCATATGATACTGTAAGTTCCATTCTATGCATCTGATGAAGTGGGCTGTAGCCCACGAAATCTTATGCTCAAAGAAATTTGCTAGACTCTAAGGTGCCACAAGTACTCCTCGTTCTTTATGTCCATAATAATCATCTTCTCAATTCCCTTTGCTGTTCACTCCTTTTAATGTTCTTCCTGCCACCTAATTAACATCCTGTTAAATTTCATGCCCACAGCAGCTTTAATCTTCAGGCATTAACATTAATCATAGACATTAACCCTCTGCATGACACTGCTTCTCAAGTGTCTCCTTCCCAGTCTGAACACGAAAACTGCACCAATTTAACTAACTGGTTTTTAAAGGTCTGGTCTACACTTAGAAATTAGATTGGCCTAAGATACATTGCTCAGGGCTGAGAAAAATGTTGCATCTTGAGCACTGTAGCTAAGTTGACCTAACCTTTAGTGGCTAGGCTGACATAAGAATTCTTCCATTGACCTAGCTACTGCCTCTCGGAGAGGTGGATTAACTCATGAACTACAGCTATGGAAAAACACCTTCCATTGATGTAGGAAGCCTACACTACCAGAGTACTGTCGCAGCTGTAGTGTAGCGATGCCCTGATCTGATTTAGGGCTTCTCCATCCAGGAAAGTGGTACTGGCATCACCTAAGGTGTGAATTTAAACGAAGCATGGTTAAAATAAACCAAAAGGAGCTGCTCTTAAACTGAAATAAGAGTGTCCATACAGAGGTTTGCACCAGTTTAAGCTGATTGGCAACAGGTTTCATTTAAAGAAAAATAACCCACTTAAGCCAAAATAAGAGCAACCACACAGGGGTTTGCAAACTGATTCAAGTTGAACTGGTGCAACTTTCCTGTGCTGACAAGGCCTCAGTTAAACTTGTATAAATGCCTTTGGTTGGACACTCAAATAAAATTAAGAGCAGCTAAAATTAGTTTAATTTAACATTAAGATAATTAACAGTAGCCCCTCTAAATCCAGTTTAAACGTATCCACACAGTGAGGTTGCATTGACTTAACTAATGGGATGTAAAAAAAAATATTTTGTTAAATAGATGCAATTTCTGGGTGTGATGTGCGGTGGGATTGCTGCCAACTCACTGGATTTGATCACGAATCTCATATTCATTTCTTTTTTTTACCTCTGTGACTCCAGGGGCTGAAGCTTTATGTGAAAATCTCATTCTCAGCTTTCTTTTTAAAAACTAAAGTGGCTGCAGAGAAAAGCTGAGGAACAAACCTTAAATGCTCAAAAATCAGAAGGGAAGGGGAAAAACAATTTTTTTTAAATCTCATGGTTTCGGGGAGCCTGAGTCATAGTTTTTGAACTCTTGGGATTGCCAATACAGTTGATTAGTTTCTGGTTGCATCTGCAATGTACTAGGCTCTGTACAAACCGCAAAAGGCACAGACACTTCCTCAAGGAGCTAATACAAAAAGCTATGACCAGTCTCCCTTTCAGATCAGACTTTGTTCCTTAAGGAGCCAGTACAGTCCTGTCCTGTCAGACAGTGGCTATATAGCAGTTAATAAACAATCTGGTAATAATTACAATGCCCCTGAACTTTCTCTATTTGCTGTCTCCTCGGCATTTTTCTCTGTAATGCTCACTTTTCAATGTACTGAAGGAGAAAAAAAATGTCTTAAATATAGTGATCAGCTGTAAAATTTGTTGCCAAGTTGGAGGAAAAGGTAAAGAATGTAAAAAGAGCAACCACAGATACCAAAGAGAACCAGCTGGTTCTTTAGCAACCTTTGCAAAAAATCCAGCAATTCAGTTTCAAATGAACTTGGGGAATCTGTGCATAAAATAACAGAGCAGTTTCAATATCATAATCTTTCAAGGGTCCTTTCCCTGACTGACCGTAACCTGTTCCCAACAAGTAGCACCAGCAGTCCTTGGAAAGGAGAGGAGAGTGTTACAATGGTGAAGAAATTATAGTGCTTCTGCTACGTGCAGGATGTGTGGGGAAAGCATGTGAGTGACTCACTGACTAGCCCTCGCTCACATACTGAATGAAACTCTGGGACAGAATAAAGTCCCAGATTTCAGTAATAAGTATCTGTACATGTTAACCGCTGTACATTTACACCATGACCCAGATCCTTGAGACTGGCTATTTAGTGCCTCATGCAGGTCAGGGTTATAGGTAGGGGGACAAGCCACCTTTATGCTCTTTCCCCCCAATCACTCTTTGTCCCACAGTGTTGTCCCAAGGATCCTCACGGCTACTCCAAGTTGCACTGGCTGCCTGCAGCCCCAAGACCATGCTCCCTCCAGTCCTACACCGGAAGGTCTGAGGAGTGGAGGAGGAGCCCCCAACTGGCTAACACTGCCTTCTTGGCTGCTTCGTACAACCACTGTAGCTCAGAACAACTTTAACAGTACCGTTGCGTTTGGGCACACACACAGTCACAGTGTACAAAGTGGGATCCACAGCCACATCCCCACCCAGTGGCTCTGCTAGAACAATCTCTTTGACCCAGCTGTATATTACACTATTTTCTCAATGAAACTTCACTTCTCTTTCCACTATAATCAACCGGACAAAATTTCCCTCTTAGCTCCACACAGTCAATCTTGACTCTGATATGCTGTTCTCCCTGGCAGATCCACACATGGGGAGCGAGAACAGACTACCTGTATCCACATTCAAAACTACCCTCTGGATATGAGAGGAGAATTCTGCCAAATTTCCCAAGCAGCTCTGAGGGATCAGAAGGCATAGCTCCCGCTGCCTGCTCTCAGCTTTAGCAGGTATTCAGACCATCAGTCCATCGAGCTGCGTAAGGCTCTTTCAGACAAGGAATCGTTCTGTACATTGCTCAGCATTCACTGGCCCAATGGGTGATGTAATCTGCTTTATGCTGATGATGCAATGCTCTTACGGAGCAGGCAGCAGAGGAAATGTCCAAGTGCTACAGACAGTGTCATGCTTCCCATGAACATAGCGTACTGTACTTTCACACTCAGTTCAATAGAAAAGATTGCACGCAGCTGGCTCTCTTTTGGTTTCAGGATCGGAGAACTGAAGGCAAGAAACCACATTCAGCAAGTGGGGTGGGTGGGATGCAGCAGAGAAAGGGAGGGTATGTCTACACCAGGGGTCCACAACCTTTCAGAAGTAGTGTGCCGAGTCTTCATTTATTCATCCTAATTTAAGGTTTCGCGTGCCACTAATATATTTTAATGTTTTTAGACGGTCTCTTTCTATAAGTCTATAATATATAACTAAACTCTTGTTGTATGTAAAGTAAATAAGGTTTTTAAAAAGTTTAAGAAGCTTCATTTAAAATTAAATTAAAATGCAGAGCCCCCCGGACCGGTGGCCAGGACCTCAGCAATGTGAGTGCCACTGACAAGCAGCTTGCGTGCCGAAGGTGGCACGCATGCCATAGGTTGCCTACCCCTGGTCTACACTACACAACTACAGGGCTGTAGTGGAGATGCTTCCTACTTGGGCAGAAGGGTTTTTTTCCATTGGGATTCTGTGTGGTTAATCCACTCTGAGAAGGGGCAGCTAGACTGATGGAAAATTTTATTATATGCAGCATTTAGTTCATGTTGTAACTGAGACAATCCATGTAATCATTCAACATGCTCAGGATTCAGCTGCTAGTTTTCGCTGCTTCTTTTCCTGCCCATGTTTTGCTGTATGCCTGGGCTGTGCAATTTCAACTATAAAGTACCAAAAAGAGAACGATCAATGCATTCCCCAAGCTCCAACATACATACTGTAAATCAAGGGTTCTCAAACTGGGGGTTGGGACTACTTTGGGGGTCCCAAGGTTCTTACATGGGGGGCTGTGAGCTGTCAGCCTCCACCCCAAACCCCACTTTGCCTCCAGCATTTATAATAGTGCTAAATATATTTTTAAAGTGTTTTTAATGTGTAAGGTGGGTCACACTCAGAGGCTTGCTGTGTGAAAGGGGCCACCAGTACAAAAGTTTGAGCACCACTGCTGTAAATTACACTTTTCTGAAACACTAGGGCTCTCCCTGAACTTGATAAATTACCATCCAATGGAAATATTCCCCCTTTAAAGGTACACTGCTGCTGACTTTCCCCAAGTACCGGGAGGGACATTACAACGCTTTTTACACCAGTTTAGGAGAGACCTGGGCCGGTTCCAAACTTTGTGAATTTCCTACATCCTTCCCCCGAAGGTGGTGATTCTGCAGCTGCCCCAACCCAAGGCGCGACCACCCCTGCACGCCCGCCCACCACAAAGCAAACGCACCAACCAGCCCACTCCTCCCTGGCCGACCGCCCGAAACTGGAGAGTGCAGAAACGTTTGCTACGTGACTCCCATGCTCCAAGCCTGCCCAGAAGCCCCCTCCCGCTCCTTGTGCCCCGAGGATGGGTTAGGCGGAGTGATGCCTGCGTGATCCGGTCGTGATTCCCCCTCCCCTTCATGGTGCCTCTGCTCCGCAGCCGGCGACCCCAACCCCCGCAGCGAGCTTCGGAGCAGGGGGGCGGGCGGTCACCCAATAGAAACCCCGCTGGGTGCATGCTCCCGGGGCGTGCACAGCCCTGCTGGTCCCCCGCCTGCCTGAGCGAGGAGGAGCCGGCCCCGGGAGGGGAGGAGCCGCAGCCACCGGGGCCATATAAGGCTCGGGGTGCCTAGGGGAAGCAGCTGTCAAGCTACAGCGGAGAATTGAGCTGGATCCCTCGCTGCCAAGTCGCGGAGCAGAGCGCGCCCTGCGGTAAGTACAGCGGCAGCGCGGTGTGGTCCCAGGCCCGCTGAGAAAGGGGAGTTCAGTGGGAGCCCCGGGAATTTCAGACCCAAGCACTGGCGGCTGGGACAGTCCCGATATTTGAGGCTTTTTTTTTTTATATGGGCGCCTATTACCCCCACCCCCGTCCCGATTTTTCACTTATCTGGTCACCCTATTACTATTGAGCCATGTCTGGGAGTTCTTCAAACTCCGCTTTGCAACGGGGACTGGCCCCTGTGGCTGGAGAACGGCTGAAGGGATGGATCCCTGTGCGGTGAGGTTTTTGTACTGCCCATCACCGCCCTAGCTGAGTGTCTGCATTTTCCTGAAACAGACACTGGGCAATGACGGTGTTAATTAGCGTTCCTGCGTGTACCTTGCTGCCTGTGCGCACGAGGCAGACTCCGCTTTCTCTTAGAACCAGCCCTGCTGCATGCAAAAGGAAGCAGCACTAAATAGCAGCTGATGGGTTTCTTCTTTTTTTCTTCTCTTGCTCTCCAGGTTTTGTGACCTTCCAGGTCTGTGGCCCCAGATGGAGACCATGCAGGAGCTGATTCCCTTTGCCAAAGAAATGCTCAGCCAGAAGCCCAGCAGCAAGATGGTCAAGATCTATATGCTGGGCAGCGTGCTGGCTTTCTTCGGGGTGGTTATCAGCCTGGTGGAGACAGTCTGCAGCCCTTTCACCTCTGAAGAGCAGCTACAAGAAGAGGAGAAGAGACTTTCCCTGGCCAAAGAGCATACGGCCCCCCAGAAACAGGGGGATTTGATCGTGGAGAAGAGCAAAGAGCAGGATGTAATGCAGAGGAACTTAGTGATCAGGCAGCGTGCATCCTAAGAGAGACTGCCCAGTCAGTGATAGGCGTGCACAAGAGACTGCTGGCCTGTCTGATCGCCAGGTGTGAACTCCAGGGAGAAGGGAATTGTCACTGACTTCAGACGCAAGGGACTCTAGAGAAGGGACTATTATTTGCTGCCATGCAGCAGTTGAAAAATGCCACCCGTTGAATATGTACCCTTTTGTTGGTATAAAAAGGTGTAAGGTGCTTGGCCTTTTGCACCAACATGTTTTTTATTATGAATAAACCTTACAAATATATTTTGCATTATAAATAAATATTTTATACATTACCAAGCCTCTGTCTTTTGTCAGTCTCCAAAGAGGGATGGAGTCTTAATTCAGCTGAAGTTATTGAAATAAATTTTTCACAGCCTAATGCCTCCTGCAGGGTGGTGTTTATCAGGGCACTTAGGGAAGCATCCTAAGTTTGGCAGTGAAACAGTTGCTGAATGCTCTCACCTTCCAATTAGTATAAACACACACTCAACAGTGGGAGACCCTGGGTGGTTGGTTTCTTTTCTCCCCCTTTCGTTTTCTAAAGCCTAATTTTTTTTTTATACAAATCCAGATGTTCACATCTCTATTTACAGAGGTTGGTTGGTTTGGGGTTTTTTTAAGGAGGGAGGCAGGGGCAGTGTAGCCAGATGTTGATCTGTTACATGGGTGTAAATGCAGAAAGGGATATCTTCTAACAAGCTGCAGGACTAATGAAAAGAGCCTGATCCTGTCTCCATTAATGGTTATGGCAAAGCTCTCAAGGACATTAATAGCCACCTCTTACATAGTACTTTTAAGTACCATTATTCCCGTTTTGCAGAGGGCATAACAGACACAGAGCAGTGAAATGACTTGCCCAAGGTCACCAACCAGTCCAGTGGCAAAGCTAGGAATAGAACTCATGTCTTTTGAGTCTCAGTTCAGTGCTCTACCCGCTGGGACACACTGTTCTCACCAGATTGTCCTTTGATCACAATTGTCCTGCAATTTCTCACCTGCATGGTCTTGAATGCAGCAGACTGTTAGCACTACATGCTTTAATTAACAAGTGAATAGGTTAACTGTTTCCACTGTTCTTTTTTTTTAAAAAAAAATAAGATTGGTGCATATATGCTACATGTAACACAATGCTAGCGAAGTCAATGGGTCATCGAAGTATGGGAGGGGCACATCATTTTAAATGTTGATTTCTACTTGCTAGAATTTAGAAGCTGCAATGCTATCTCCAATACCCCCAAGGAGGCACGGCAACCATTTCTCACACTAATTTCCTGCCGGGCACACATCAGGAAAACACACAAGCAATGTGCCTCTGTCTAGCCACAAGGGGAGAAAAGATCCCTTTTCTAATTGCTACAGAAAATGGGAGACCATGGAAACAAAAAAGATAAGAAAGCAGGAAGGAACATGCTAGAAATATCCTGTATGGTTTCTAGATGCTAGTCTTATTTTAAGAATAAAAACATCCAACTTCAACCTTTCATCCATGTAACCAACACCTGTTGTCAAAAAGGGCACATTATATGGGGAGAATGTCTCTGAGCCTGTAAAAACTTCATGTTCTGAATTAAAATGCAAAGGTGCACGTACATTTTCCATCTGGGAAAAAACTGAGATAGAAGTCAACATAAAATAGCACTTGAGAAATATCATGTTTTATGTGCCAATCAAGCATTCCTCAGGGTTTATTTCCTAGACATGACAGACAGGGGCCAATGCCTCAGTCGCTTCACTGGGTGTTGCATGTGCAAAGGTGAAGGCACAATTTAGCCTGAAGAAAAGAGTTAGCTGAACCATGTCCCTGAATAATGCTAGATCAAGGACACTGATAGTTTTACAGCATACACGGATCCTTATGCTGCAGAAGGCCCGTGGCAGTAGAAAGAAAAACTCTGGGCCCATACTCCAATCCCCTTACTCACCTCACTGTCCAGTCCTGTACCTTACTTCAGAAATAGTCTCACTGAAATTGATTTTCATTGTGTTTTTACAGCTCCTAATAGCACAGGTGTGAATGTGATTTAAGAAAGAAGCCAACTGGGTCTTGACTTTATTCAAGCCTTTATGGCTTCAAACTCTTAATGTCTTATTCATTCACAGGACTAGACCTGCTTCACATGTTATACCTGGTTCAGGACAATAGGGAAACCTGGAAAATTTCTTCTTTGCTGTCATAACAGTAAGCCCCTGTGATGCAGAGTTCAGAGGCTTTGGATGAAGCCTCTCTGTTGAATGACCTGAATTTAATATGAGCCAGCAATTACTTTTATCAGCCTCCAACTCTGTGCAAAGGGGCACTTCATTTTGTCTGTGATGACTGGGAGAGGGCAATCCTGTCCTTCCACCCGCTCTCCCTTTGAATAAAAATAGAGTTATCTAATTTCAGGGTTTATGAGCTTACAGCAGAGAGATTTGTGCAACTGTCAAAATAGCTGCACTTTAGGCGGTTAATGGGATTAGACAGCTAGAATAGCCATGACTACGCCAGTATGTCTAGAATCTTCTGAGCAAGTCCTTCCTTCCAGGATGCAGCCTTCTGATCTACTGTGATCCTGGAGGTCATCCCCTTGCAAATATTTCCCCCAAAGGTCAATCTGAAAGATCAGTTCTGTATCTCATTGATTCTGCAACATGAGTTTGCACTTAGTGCACAGAAAACTGTGGCTTTCTACAGCCGTGCAAATTAGGCAAGTGTCAGTGGCTAAACTGCCGTGCAATAATGCCAGTGCAAAGTTTTACATCAAGCCATGTGTAGTAGTTCCAGTGCTTGTGAATTCAAAACAACAGTGGTGGGTTGCAGGAATCACCCACTAAAGAAGAACAGGTTTCACCAACCCTCTCTTTCTTCATTATGGCTAGAATTTTCAAAGTAGCCTGTCCTTTTAGTGCTTCAGTTTTTGAACCCCCAACTTGAGGCACCTAGCAATTTAACACACCTTCACTTGGGCATCCAAAAGCAGGAATTCTTGTGATGTTTTGGGGCTATACAAACAGCACAAACACTGTCTTTTGCAACTAAACGCCATAAGCAAATTGTATGTCAGATAGAGGATAAAGTGTTGAATCTGCATCATACATGTCCACTTGCAACTTCCAAAAAGATAGAGGGATTTTTTTTTTAACATGGGCTATTGGGATATAGCTAAGAGCACTGGGATGGAATTGATTAGAGGGAGATGTAGGCTCAAACTCAGGAAAGGTGAAGTTTATGGTGTGAAATAACATCACTTGGACCATTTGAAATTGGACTGCGCTAAAGCATTTAGGGCTAAGCTTTAGGAACAACCGGGCATTGTCTGACGGATGAATGACATCCCCTAATATGATAAGTTTTAATTTCTATTATTCTGTTCTGTTTAGGGCATATCTAAATTTGGCTTATTCTAAACAATGAATCAGGAAAAATCCCCTAGCACGTTACATCCCCAGGGAATGCAGCTGGAGTGAGATCTGGTGTATAGCTTCCCGCAAGCTCACCAGGCACATCTCAAAAGAGGTTATGTTAACGATGAGACTTCACTCAGGCCTTGGTAGCATGACGGTAGCGTGCTGCAGGCACTGCGACCTTCTCTCACCTGCCAATGGACCGCAAGAGCATGAGTGGCTGGCTTTTTAGAAATGCCTAACTTGATATTTGCACGCTGGGGTCTGCTTGGTTCAAGGGCCTCCCAACTAAATTTAGGACTTCAGCAATCAACAACTCGAGAGAAACAAGCCAGGATTTTTTTCAAGGGCACAGGAAACATGGCCAGTGTCCAGGGCTCCCCCGGGCAGGCTGTAGTCAGGGTCCTGGAGCTTATCTTTCCCAGGAGTGAGTTGGGCTAGGTCACCCAGCAGATATGAAAATCACAAACACACTATTCTCCCTGTACTAGCGACGTGCAAACTCCGGTGGTACTTGTACGTGGGGAGCGCTCACTGAGACCTTCGAACAGGAATACCACCTGAAACCTGCCCCAATCTTACCTCCACACAGGCCTTCCCACCTTCTCTGCTTAACACAGATCTTCACACCACTTGCCAAGCACTGTCCCCATTTTGGATAGGAGCATTCTGCTGCTTCATTAATCCAAGGTTTAGCACATAACTGGGATGAGGCTTGACACTGGAATGAGGTTTTTCGATGAGGTGAAGTGGTCTGAGGAGTGGAGTGCCAGTCCCTTTGGAACAGTGAAGGCAGTCCCATACCTTCTCCCTGAAGAACTAGCAAGGCGAGTCCCCAATCTCGCAGAGCACTCTGCTAGGGGCGTCCCCTGTCCTGTCACCTGAACATTGCACCTCATCCAACTGCTGCCCCTGCAATGGCTTCACATGATCGCCCCCAAAGCACAAGGCCCTCAAGACTCATAAGAAACACAGGAGCTGCTACTGAGCCGAAACCTCTCAGATACACAGCAGATTCCCACGCACCTGCCACCGCATTTGCATTGTCCAGCTGCTTGTTTTCCCAACTTGCTCTTTTGTGGTTTTGACTGAGTTTCCCAAATCACCTCTGGAAGCACCCAGTGGCTCAGGGGGCTGAGTGAACTGACTGTCGTCTCAGGCCCATGTGAGTTTGAGACAGCACAATCAGCTTCCAAAAGGCAATGGTGCAATGTTCCTCACAGCCACGTTCATACGTGGCATTGCACGGTGACGGGGCTTGGGCTCAAGGACAGGACGGGGGGGAAGGTGTTTGAGGCATAAGTAACCCTTCTTGCAGCCCTACTGTCTACGCTGACCATGCAGTGAGACCTGCACCTACACAAGCACATGTAGAAAATATTTTTCAGTGCCAGGGTACTCGTGTGCTGTGCACAGGGTTCAATCATTTCCAGTACGGGATTCCTAGGGGCAGCTACCCTGATGCTGAAAAACAAACACTACGTTGTCCTGGGAGCTCAGGTTCCATGGCCCATTCAGTCCTAACCCCTACTAACACTGGGCCAAGCAGTACCATCGTGATGCACACCTCTGGCCACTCTGAGCTGCACTGTACCCAGGGGCAGCTCCAGGCACCAGCACGCCAAACGCGTGCCTCGGGTGTCAAGCTAAGGGGGGCGCTCTGCCAGTCGCCGCAAGGGCAACAGGCAGGTTGCCTTCGGTGACATGCCTGCAGAGGGTCCGCTGGTCCCGAGGCTTCAGCAGACCTCCTGCAGGCTGCCGACGAATCCACGGGACCGGGGACCGCCTGCAGGCAAACCGCCGAAGGCAGCCTGCCTGCCATGCTAGGGACGGCAAAATACCTAGAGCCGCCCCTGACTGTACCTGCCTTTCGTTGAGCAATGGTCTAAGGCTCGATTGTAACCAATAATGACCAGGAAGTAACATGCCCATATCCCATTCCCAAAGCCCAGGAAGGTCTCTCTTTAGTAAGCACCGAAAGTTCAGCTGGCGACATCAGCTTTTTTCTTTATGATGTAACAGAAGCAAAGCTGCTTTTTTAAAAAGCCATTTTAATTTCTACTATTTCTATTTAATTTCAAACTATTGCGAATCCACCAGTTTTGCCTTGCATACATAAACCTGACTACATGTTTTCTTCCTGTTCACTGTATTTGCTTCTAATACTCAGGCCAGGGATGGCTTGTGTGGAGAGGAAAGCTACAGTAGATATGATTTACAGCTTCACTGACCATCCATCAGGACATTTAAAAATGCACCTTTAAATTTACATTAGATCCTCTCTCTAACAGGCTATGGGTTTCAAGGAGTGGAAAGCATCCCCTGTGCAGAATGGCCAGCATGTCTATGCACCATTTATTTCCTTCAAGTGGGGCATAAATTGGACTTACAGGGTACAGAGCTGACCCTCTGCACCAGGGTGCATTTCTCCAGAGGGGAACAAATACAATAATGCCGCTGACGTTGGTTCAGAAGCAGGGCCACCCAGAGGATTCGGAGGGCCTGGGGCAAAGTGAGGGAGCTGCAGTGCTTGTACTCACCCGGTGGCAGTCCGGGTCTTCGGCGGCATTTCGGCGGCAGGGGGCCCTTCAGTTGCTCCGCATCTTCAGCAGCACTGAAGGGCCCCCTGCTGCCGAAATGCTGCCGAAGGCCCGGGACCGCCGCCGGGCCAGGGCTCGTGGGGCAAATTGCCCTACTTGCCCACCCCCACCCCCCAGGGTGGCCCTTTTCAGAAGTGGCTGCGTATTCTGCATGCTGCCAATGGGCTCACTTCAAGGGCACTCCTCACTTGCTCTCATAAATACTTTACTATCAGGTTGCTGGTTTTTCGCGATGTGTTCTGCATACCTCTGAGCTAATTTAGAAACTACGGACGAGAAAGGGAATGAGAGAGGTGGTGCCTGGCACACGTGCGTGTTAGAAATGTGACTGATAGTTATAAGATCTGCCCCTTTGGCAGCCTTCTCAACCAAGGAGGACGTGTTCATAGCAGCAGCAGCCGCCGCCAGGAAGGTGCTGTTCACAAACAACATTCTACATTTGGAGAGCAAGCTTTGCTGCCTCAGTTTGGTCTCCAAACATATGAAACCGAAGCCTCGCTCCTTGATAAAAGGGAGATGGTGGCCGTTCAATGCAAACCACGTTCCAGCTACAGTGAGCGAAAGCGACAACGTGCTCTGAGTGTAACAGAACTGGCTGGACAATCATTTCCCCCTCCCCCCCACACCCCCGGGAAAAGTTATTGAAAGCAAATTGTTATATAGTTCACAGCAAAAAAGTTAGGGATGTGTTTACGAAAACATCATATAAAAGCCATTTTCCACTAAAAAACGGTTTTGATGGAAAATTCTCCACCGGTTCTAGAGCTCAATCCTGAGGCTGGAGTCTGAAGAATCCAGAGTAGGGTGGGTTACTTGTCACTCTTTCTGCTTCCATCCTTTCCCTGGCTCTCCTAGCACCTGGCAACCAACCCTGAGGCCTTGTAAGGCTGACAGCAAACCTGAAACGCAGAGCTGATCAAATGCTGCAAAAAAGAAAAATTGTGTGGGGATATGAGGCCTCTTCCTCCACACACAGGCCTGGAAACCAGGGACTCCTGGGTTCTAAGCCCAGTGCGGAGACCAGGCCCTGGGCAAATCACTTCTTTTCTCTCTGTAACTCTTTCCCTGGTTTTGCAAAATGAGAAATAGCAACACTTGTTTACCCCTTAATCCTCCCAAAGCACCTGGGAGCCAGGCAATGTCTGTACCATACACAGAGGGTGTAAATAGCTACACAGAAGGGCCTTTTATGTTTAAGAGAGGTGTTAGATTTCAGGTAGCACTCAATCCCCTCCCCTCCCTGTGAGCTCCTTCAGTTATTCAGGGTAGCAATCTAGGAAGAGCATGTTAATTACACTAGCAGATGATGTTAAACCGGGGAGGGAGACTGTGAGCCCTAGTGAGAATAGACAAATAGGGACCTTGAGAAAGATGGGCAGGAAATAACAACAGAAGACAGAACATCAGGCGAGCCTAGAATCTAACCCGCTTTAGGAAATGCTGCTAAACTTTTCTCTTCAGAAAAGGCTTTCCCCCTATCACCTCCTCCTCACCAAACACCCCAGTAAAAGCAGCCTGAGACCAACAAGTCAAATAACCAAATAAACAACATTTTAAAAAACTCTACCCCCAAGCAAAGTTTTTGCCCTGAGAAGGGAGATGAGCCAGAGACTCCATGGAGCTCACTAAGGACTTCACTATTGATTTTACACAGAAGGCAATCAGATAGCATAGTGCTGGCCGTGGTGTAAAACCAACCATTAGATTAAAGTGTTCTTATTACCCCAGGGATTAGTGGGTGCACTAAGCCACAGATGCCAAGTGGGATGGAGGAACCTGGGAAGGGTGACAGTCAGCCGATGAGGTGAGCTCCCGTTTCTGCGTAGCCTCCAAAACAGGCCCGTGTGATCTGGGATTGCATCTCATTCCCTGCTCTCCGGTGATGCCACACCAAGAATACTGGGCTCAGCTCAGTTGTATATAAATGTTTAGATAAAGTGAAGGGATGGAGGGATCTAGAGGAAACAGCGAGGACCTAAAGCAGTCCAGTCTGGCAAAATAATGGGCAGGTGCTAATCCTCCGTAAGTATTGAAAGGAAGCTCCACACCACACCATGGGGGGAGATGAATAATTAGGGGGGGGCAATAGAAATAACAGGAGGCAATTAAAGAACAAGATATTTGGAGTAAATAGCAGGAAGGCAAAGCCTCTTGAGTGAGAGCCAGGCTGCAGAAGAGCCCCCCGGGGAAATGATGGAAGACCCACTGTTTCAGAGGCATACAATTATACTGGATAAACCTGGATATTGAAATTATACTGGATAAATGTCCTATCGAGGACAAACCTTCCTTGCTGGAGAAGGACTGGGCCAGATAGGACATTTTCCATCTCTAGATCCCATACGTCTATGGTCAATGCAAATCACTAGTTCCCCACAGGTTTCCATACCAACCAGTGCCATTAATGGTTTCTTCTGAAAAAAGCCCAGCTATTGGGAGGTACTACAGAGGCCAGCAGCCAAGAGCCACTCACCTGGAGAATGAAAGGTGTGTGTTAGCACCTCCCCCTATCCCAGCAAGCTCCCCCCTGCCCACCTGTTGCAATTACAGTAGCGCCAAGAGCAGCCTGTAGGTTAAAGCTCAAAAGCAGCTTTGTCGGGAGGAGGATAGGATCCCTGTCAACAATACACAACAGCCTCGGGACATGGTTGGGCAGCACATGAACCAAGCAGGGCTGTCCACCCTATGCATTTCACCAGCCCTGCATGTTACATTGCTTGCACTGTTAAAAAAGCTGTCAGCCCACTGCTCAGACTCTGAAGCCCACCCCCGTCCATGGGCTTCAGAGCTAAAGCGCCATCCATGCGGCTAGTTTCAGAGCACTAGCACAAGTTCACATCTGACAGCTGTATAGACATACCCAAAGAGCACTGGACTGAGAATCAGCAGACAGGGATCTATTGCTGGCTCTGCCAGGGACCTGATGTGAGACCTGGGGCGAGGAATTTCCCTTTTCTGAGCCTCTGTTTCCCCTCCCACCCTTTGCCTATCCTGGGTATTTAGATTTCAAGGTCTTTGGGAGCAGGGACGGTCTCGCTGTGTGTGGGTTTTTTGGGCACAGCATTTTGCATGACAGGGATCTGAGCTCAGCTGTGGCTCTAGACTCTACAAATACAAATAACAATAATATCCTAAGAGAATGACTTGCCCTTCCCACATAACATACGTATCTGGCCCGCATTGCTGTGGTATCTCAACGCCTCACCATCTTGAATGTTTTTACCCTCAACATCCGCCGAAGAAGTAAGGATGTGCTATTGTCCCCATTGTACAGAGGAGGAACGGAGGCAGGGAGAGACTAAAGGCCAGATTTCCAAAGGTATTTAGGGGCCTAACTCCCATTGCAATCAGTGTAAGTTAGACACCCGGAAACCTTCGCAAATCTGGCCCTCCCTGACTTTTCCAAAATCACACCAGAACTCTTCAGAAGAGCAGGGAATTGACTCCACCTCGCCCAGGTCCTAGAGCCCTTGCCACTGGACCATCCGTCCCTTCCACAAGTGCTGCAGGCAGTAGCGCCGGCAGCCTTTTTGGTGCCCTAGGCAGCAGAAGGTCCCAGCCCCAAAATGGCGCCCCCGACAGAAGCGGCGGAAGGTCCCACTCCCAAAATACCGCCAACAACTGCAGCGGCTGGATGTTCGTCCACAGCAGTCACCCCCCCCCCCGAAATGTCAGTGCAGTCGCCTAATGGGTTGCGCCAGCCCTGGCTGCATGTAACAGAGAGTTAATTATTTTATTGTTGAGCCAAAAAAAGGAAGCGGCCAATTCCACAAACTCAGGGGTAGAACAAAAGAAGACAACCGGGGAAGTGGCAGGATTTCCCAGAATGCAATGACATTTATCTGACCAAAATGTATTCTAAGTGCTTCTTATCAGCAGAGGATAAGTTAAGAGTGAAGAGAAATCTACACTTTAAGAGCAGTGTCCCACTGGCAGCTGGACAGACCTCCTGAGTCTATTAACAACCCAAATCATTTGTTCCTTCAAAGTTATAACAAAGCAATGTCCCTGGTTCATCACTGAAGGGTTGCTTGTGTGTGTGCTGTGCTGCACACAGCCACTGATTTGTTATTGTAGGGTTGCTCCTGAGTGCTGAGTTGGTTATAACCCCTGATTGGTTATAGAACTGGGATGTTTGGGGAGGGTGCGGTACTTCAGGTTAACTCATTGGCTATGTGGAAGAGGATACGCACTGAGGTTTCTCTAAATAGATGGGGATGGGGTGTACAATTTCAGACCCAGCCGGAAGGACCACAGGAACCCATTGCATTGTGCATCTGTAACACAAACCATCTTGCCTTGCAGACAAGGCTTTTATCCTTGTAAAGAGAGCTTTCTCCACAGGGTCCAGAGAGGTAATCTCGTTAGCAAATGCTGTAGCCCATGAAAGCTTATGCTATAATAAATTTGTTAGTCTCTAAGCTGCTACAAGTACTCCTATTCTTTTTGCCACAACCTATATGTGCCATGGCACTGAGCCCAGAACAGCACATAACAAGATGTACTGTACTGTCCAGGAAGATCCCAGAGCTACAGCTAGGCTGATATTAGCTTAAACCGACACCTATTATAAGACCTCTGTAATCGACTTTGCTGAGACACAACACCCTGAGCCTTTGGCTGTTGCTCTGGAGTACTCTTTGATTTTTCCTCTTTAATCGGAGAATGAATTGAGTGCTAGTGAAAGATGCTGGACAGATTCCCCCAGACAGCAAAGACCTGCGTTTACCCATACAACAGGGTACAGCATGCACAGCATTCCCAGCCTCCATCCTGAACTGGAGGGACCACATCTAGCAGGGAGTTCAGTCCGGACTCTCTGAAACCCTGGCTCCTCTGGTGAGAGCACCAATTAGTGGCAGTCAACTAGACAATAGGATACAACAAGCTAAATTTGGAAAGCATCTTCTGAACAACCTGGGGCCTCCAGCTCAGCAGCCACAATGGCGACCATTTGCTGACTCAAGGCCCTAAAGGGTCTGTCTACACGGCAGCTAGGGGTGAGCCTCCCAGGGCTGGGAGGCAGACTTGCGCTGGCACGGCTTGAGCTAGAACGCCAACCATAGCAGTGTGGCTGTGATAGCTCAAATGGCAGCTCAGGCTCTCACGCTCACCCAACCCCTTGGGTCAGAGCCTGAGTCTCTGACCGTGCTGCAGCATCCACACAGCTATTTTTAGCACACTAGCTCGAGCCTTGCTAGAACAAGTCCGTCTACACAGGCTGGAAGGCTCACTCCCCAGCTGCAATGTGGACACAACCAAAGTGTGTTAATTAAACGATACCCAATCCAGAGCACTGCAATGCTGAACCAATACCCCCAACTGGTGGTTTTCATGGGACCTAAATTGCTTTCCTTGTGCCTGAACTGCAATACAATTGTAAGCTCCTTGGGGCGGGGTCTGTGCCCTCTTATATGTCTGCAATAGTGCCTGAGTGCAGTGTCAATGCTTAGCAGACAAATGATAATACAACGCAACGTTCTCCCACCTTCAGTAGCAGTCTCCAATGACCCTACACTGAAATCTGATGCTTTCCAGCAAAGGCACACCTCTTCCAGGATGTTGTGCAAAATTCTGTACATTAACGTAGGGACAGGAAATATTAAATAAACTGGCCAGAACCAAAGCGAAGCTGTCACTTAGCCTGAGATTTATCAACTCTGAAGAGGAGCAAATTAAAGGTTTTGATGGACCCATCAGTCCCACCACCGTGATTTTCCAAAGGTTGAACCTTTGGGGAGCTGCAGTCGTTTCACTAATAGGTTTTTAAAGATTAGGCATTGGCGCTTCTGTCTGGAGCAGATCTGCAGAGGAGTAATTGTTTTTTTCCTTTTTCTTTCATGCTTTATTATTTCCTGATTCTGCAGTGGGATGGGTCTGTTGAGAAAGATTTTCATTCCCTTTGTAGGATTGGTCTTGGCCTTCTGTTTTTATTCAGCAAGGGAGGATTTTAAACCTGGTAAGTTATTAAAAGTGAATGTATTTTAAAAATTAAACAGAAGAAGCCACGTTTGAATGTTTTACACAGGATGTGTACAGAGCCTGAAATGAAACATGTCTGGGCATTTGTAATGCTGCAGATAAGAGAACACTCTGCTTTGCAGAGCTTTCGAACTACATCAAGCAAGTAACACAGAGAAATATTTTCTTAGGAAACAGGTGAAGTAGGAGTTCTTATTATTTAGATTTACGGGAGCTTTTAACATTCAGTTTCACATGGTTTATGTTTGTAAAAAAAGCTAGAAAAAGGCTATTTTACAAATATATATTTTTTTAAAATATTTAATAACTTTGAAAATATCTTTTTTGAAAATGGCTGGAAATTTTAATTATCACAAAAAATAATTCATATCCTGATTTGCAATGTGATGGGTTTTTTTAAATGATCTGGCCATGTCCGTGTTAATATTGCTTTATTCACATTAGGAATTTTAACTATTCTTCTTATTGCAATTTTCTTGGGACAAGGCAGAGAGTTTGCCTGGTGCAGGGTGGGCATGCTGGTTTGGGCAGGTTGGATTGACTTGTTATCCACTTTGGTTTCTTGACCCAGAGGGCACGGGGCGGGGGGGAAATCTTTCTCTGGTATCCTGGTAAATTAATATCCCTGGGCCTTGCTTTTCAGAGATGCTGAAAGGGAAGCGAGTGATTGTCACTGGAGCAAGCACTGGAATTGGAGAGCAAATGGCTTATCACCTGGCACGGATGGGAGCCCATGTTCTGGTCACAGCACGGACGGAAGCCAAGCTTCAGAAAGTACGTACCAAGCACACACGCACAGGTCAGTCTTATGTCACGCACATAGATGTACAGACACGCATGCACACCCACCATTGCAATTGCGTGATATGCGGATCAGTACACTCACATGCTGATTCTCACACATGCACAGACATACACACATGCTTGTGAGTGTGCAAACACATACACGTATCCATGCTCATGGTCATGCACACGCATGAACTCTTCTTTTAATACATGTGCTGGTATCCGTGCTTACACCCACTCATGTACACAATCTCATGTGCACTAGCACACAAGCATGCACACTCACTGCATTGCAGTAATATACACACGCCCCCACTCATCCTGCAGGCACAGGCTTCCACTGCGGAGCAGACTATACTGGTAAATAGCCAGGTTGCTTCAGATTTCCATGGTACATAGACTTTGAAATCCCAGGAGGTTCCAATCCCATTCTCGGATCCTTCAGTGCCCACTGTTTAAAACCAGAGCCAGTGTGTTCAACATAGTAACACTTGGCAGGCAGAATGTACTCATTCTACCCACAGAGCCATGTCTATCTAGGGTGACCAGATGTCCCGATTTTATAGGGACAATCCCAATATTTGGGTCTTTTACTTATATAGGCTCCTATTACCCCCTATGTCTGTCCCAATTTTTCACACTTGCTGTCTGGTTACCCTATGTCTATCCGACCACAGATGTAACACACTGAGGCTCTCAGAGGGTCATCAATGGGAAATGTGTTTCTACAACATTCCGTTCACGTGTTCCAGGTCATCACCCGGTGTCTGGAGCTGGGCGCAGCCTCCGCGCAGTATGTGAGCGGCAGCATGGAGGATGAGGCCTTTCCCGAGCATGTGGTGAAGAAGGCTGAACTAGTGCTGGGTACGTTAGCAGCTCACTGTCTGGAAATTGCCATCTGACCTTTAACAAGTGATCAAATGCAGAGAGATGTGGCCTCACTCCTTAGCCACATCACTGTCTGCCACATTCAAAAAAAACAAAGAAGAAGGGCAGGAAAAATAGGAGGGATGGGGAAATGTCCTTCATCCTTCTCATTACATTTGTGTATGTGTGTGTAATGAGAATGAAAGAACAAAGGATTATATTCCTATTTGTGTCTCACATCACAAGTGACCAATCCATACATTTAGTAACTATACTGAGTTATGGTTACAATTATTATTAAATGTATTAACAGGCCACTTGTGAATGTGAGATACAAATAGCATTGGAGAGAGGCAACCATAGCATAGACAGGCTCTGTGCATGTACCCACCCCAGCTCTGCCAATGCAACTCTGCCCTGATTAGAGCCATCATCTGCTGTGTCAGTCTTTGTCCTGCTAATGGACTGCAATCTTGCCCTGCTGGCCCCCCCATGCTGTTCAAAACCTGGACCCATACACACAGCTCTACCACTCAGGCTTGATCTCAAGGGCACTCTTGATTGCAGTCCTACATCTCTGTAACACACTGCTCCTGGATCCTCATCCCAGAGCAGTGGGCATTACATTCCTAGGCCTTCCGTGCTCTTTAAACTGTAGCAACCCTGCTACGCCAGTTATAGGTCACTGCACAAAGCTGTACAAAGACACACCTGTCTGCTCTCTCTTGCCACACATCCTGATGCTGCACCTGTGGGCCCACATGCAGGTCAAGGAGGACCTGTGTGTGTCCCCGCCACCCACTCCATCCTAAATGAGCCGAAAGTACAAATCACAACAAAGTGTTTTTGTAATGTATTCTGAAGATTTGGACTTGGTGAGTGCGCACCACCTGATTGCCACATACTGGCAAGCAGAATCAGGATTTTGACCCAGCTCTGCAGAGATGAAAGGCCTGTGCAGTGACTCAAGAACTTCCCTTAATATTAAAAATAATAAGAACAATAGATGTATTTCATTCCAAGGAGTAGATTCCTGCAGAGATTCATAGTGACTATAGGAAAAGATATGTAGCGTACACAAGCGGTGTGCTCTGCACTTCCTTCATTCTCTTTCCCCCTAAATTAAAGCATCACTGGCTCTCCTCTTGGCTTTCAGGAGGCCTAGACATGCTGATCCTCAACCACGTTGGCAACTCGTACTTCAATTATTTTGACGGAGACGTGGGGCATGTGCAGAAGCTTCTGAAGATTAACTTTCTCAGCTACGTGGCCATGACCGTCTTGGCTCTGCCCAGGCTGAAAGACAGTGGGGGCAGCATCGTGGTGGTTTCATCCATGGCAGGTGAGCCATCAACGGGGGCAGGCAGAGACCTTGGGGCTGATTTTCAGAAGTGATGGGCACCCAAAAATCCAAGGGATGTCAATGGGAAAGGCAAGTACTCAGCACCTTCAAAACGAAATCACTCTTCCCTTGGGTTTTGCTCCCCCTCATGCTTAGTCAATAGAAACTGAACACCTTGTTGTGCTTCTTGATCACAAGCAAAGGGGCTCACTGGAGGAGCGAAGCTCAAGCACTTCAAATATTGGCATTACAGTCTGACCAGAACAGAGCGGAAATATGTGGCTCTCTCTTTGTATGGGCTATTTGACTGACTAGACAGGGTCATTTTGTTTCTGTGGATCAAGTTCAATAGCCGGCTGACCCTCTAGCTGATGGTTCGCTGGCTTACGTGAAGCATCTTAGGTGACAGGTGTCCCTATTGTAAATCTGCCATCTTAGTCAACCCCTTGCTGGTGAGCTCAGCTGAGGAGCCAAGAACCCAAAGGGCCACTGAGACTGATTCAACATTGTAGGTGATCTCTCTAGGTCAGGTCTGAGCACATCAGTTGAGAGCACTGAAGGTGGGAAGCTTACGCTGCTGCTGCCCTCTCTGTGCATGAACAGGACGTTTGGCTGGGCTATTCAAAGGACCTTAAGAGAGTTAAAAGCAATAGGATTTCAGTGCCTATTTACCTTTGTGTTCTCTGAACCCCCCAGCCTGTGTCTCTGGGGCAGTTGGCATGACACTTCACCGGCACTCAACACACTTGGTAAGAAAGAATGTTCCGTTTAGTGCAGAATCAAATAAATCTTTATGCAGCACTGCAACAGAATTTAACCGTGTCAACATTGTTGCTCTGTGTCTAGGTAAAGCTGGGTTTCCATTTACCGCTCCCTACTCTGCAACAAAGTTTGCCCTAGATGGGTTTTTCAGCTCCTTGCGGCAGGAATTAATCATTCAGAAAGTTGATGTTTCCATCACGCTCTGTATACTCGGCTTCATTGATACAGGTAAGATCAGTGCCTTGCTGATTTGGAACTAATCACTCTCCAAGTTCAAGCATTTTGAACTAACTTTCAAGCTGCTTCACAACTCTCCCCTCCACTCCTTCTCTTCTCTTGCCTCTGCTCCACCAAAGCTACTTGTCAACTCCCCACAAACATTCTTGTCTTCTTTCCATGTATTTGGGGTGTCATGAATGTCCTCTCTGGACTGATCTGGAAGGACACTACCCCCACCCTCCTCCAAATCCTAGTCTCAGCCTGGCCTACACAGAAATTTTATACCAGCAAAACTGTCAGTCAGCAAAAAAAGCCTGGCATAATTATTCTGACAAAGCCAGCAGTGTAGCTGCAGCTATGTCAACTGAAGAGTGCTTCCATAGACATAGCTAATGTCATAAGGGGAGCGACAGCAATAGCAAAACTCATTCTCTGGCTCTACTGCGTCTACACTAGGGGGCTATGCTGGAACAGCTTCAGTGACATAACTATGATGGTATAAAGCTCTGTAGTGTAGACATACCCTCAAGACCCATTTCTGACTCACCATTTCAAAGAAATCAGCCAATGAATAATGGCTAGGCCAACCTGACGTGCAGTTAGGGTGAGTCTGCGGGCCAGATCCTCAGATGCCATAAATTGGCATAGGTCCACTGAAGTTAATGGAATAACACCAATTTACACCAGCTGAAGATGTTGCTATATATTTATGTTCTGATGTAATTACAACGTGAATATATAAAAAGTGAACATGCACGAGAGTTGCTTGCAAAATGGGAGCAGCAGGGGGGAATTCACAACATTTTGCAAAATTCTCTTCCTCTGTTGAAATCTCCAAATTTGATTGTGTCTTGTCTTGTTTTTACAGGCTCTAGTATGCCTATCAAAATCATTGAAAGTGAGCTGGCTCCCTCTCCCCAATCCTTGTGTGGCTCATCTGCTTAAATCAGAAGCTCTTGGGGGCAGGGATTGCATCAACCTTTACATCTGTACAGGGCCTAGCACAATTGAGGCTCTTGTCTAGTCCTGACTGGGGCCTCTAGTGTTACCACGATACATAACAACAAGAGTGGGGTTATGCTGGCTGTTCCCAGGCTCACTAAGCCACGCAAGGCCCAACTCATGTTAAATGGCTTAAAAACAACAATTAAAATAAGCAAATCCAAGCTGGGTTCAGCTGGCCCCGGAGGCGCAGGGCTCACTAGGGGAGAGCACTGCAAATCTAACCAAAGCTCCCTTTGTTCTATTGTGCTAGAAAGTGCCATGAAAGCAGCTTCCGATGTGGTGCTGGTGTCCCCTGCACCGAAGGAGGAGTGTGCGCTGGAAATCATCAAGGGAGGTGCCCTCCGCCAACGGGAAATTTACTACAAATACGCAGCTACCAAAATCCCCCTCTTGATCCGGGACTGGGCTCCAGAACTCTTGGATTATCTGATCAGAAGAAGCTACAACATGGAGAACCTAAAGAAAAATTAATCAGTCTGAGTTCTCCGGTGCCTTTCTGCTCATACCTGTCTCTGGGGTTACCTTAATCAAGGCCTGGTATACTGTGGAGCTCCCTAGCCCAGGCTCCTTCTCACTGAGGCAATGCAATGCTGAGATCCCTCATCATGTGACCCTGGGATCACATGGCATTTTACAGTCCTGAAAACCAATGCAGCATGCCTAGGGTTGCCAGATGTCTGGTTTTCGACTGGAAAGCCCGGTCAAAAAGGGACCCTGGCAGCTCCAGTCAGCACTGCTGACTGGGCCATTAAAAGTCTAGTAGGCACTGCAGCAGGGCTAAGATAGGCTCCCTGCCTGCCGTGGCTCTGCACGGTTCTCAGAGCCAGCAGCATGTTCCCCCTCTGCAGGGGCGGTGCCAGGGTTTCTGGCGCCCTAGGCAGAATTCGGGGGGCGGCATTTTGTGCGCTCCCCACAGGGCACGCGGGAGCTTCCGGTTCGATTCCCATCGCGCTGCCGAAGAAGGACCCTGCGCCGAAATGCCGCAGGCAACAGCGGCAGTCACTGAGCTGCTCAATTGCCTGCCGCTGTTTCCTGCAGCACGTCGGAAGAAGGTCCTTCTTCGGCGGCGCAATGAGAGTGGAACCAGAAGCTCCCGTGAGCCACGCGGGGAGCGCACAAAATGCCGCCTCCCGAATCCTGGTGCCCTAGGCGACCGCCTAGGGTTGCCTAATGGAAGCGCCAGCCCTGCCCCTCTGGCTCCTACGTGTAGGGGCATCCAGAGGGTTCTGCACACTGCCCCCGCCCCAAGAAACAGCTCTGCAACTCCCTTTTGCCATGAACAGCGGGCAATGAGAGCTGTGGGGGCAGTGCCTGCAGATGGGGCAGTGCACAGAGCTGCCTGGCCACGCCTCTGCATAGGAGTTGCAGGGGGACATGCCACTACTTCTGGGAGCTACCTGAGGTAAGTGCTGCCCACAGCCTGCACCCCTGACCCTCTCCTGTGCCCTGACCTCCTGTCCCCAGGCCTGATCCTCCTCCCACCATCTGAATCCCTCAATCCCAGCCTGGAGCACCCTCCTATACCTCAAATCCCTCATTGCCAGCCCCACCCCAAAGCCCGCACCCCCAGCCAGAGCCCTCACCCCTCCCAAACCCCAATCCCTTGCCCCAGCCTGGAGACCCTCCTGCCCTCAGAACCCCTTGGTCCTAGCCTGGAGCACCCTCCTACACCCCAAACCTCTCATCCCCAGCCCCACCCCAGAGTCTGCACCCACAGCAGGAGCCATCACCCTTCCAACCTCCTGCCCCATCCCAGAGCCTCTTCCCACACCCTGAACCCCTCATTTCTGGTCCCACTTTAGAATTCACACCCTGTACCCCCTCCCACACCCCATCCCCAGCCCAGAGTCCTCACCCATACTCTGAAACCCTGGAGTCCTCCCGCCCCCACCCTCGTCATCTCCCCCCCCCCCGCACCTCCATCCCCTGCCTCAGCCCAGAGTCCCTTCCTGCACCCTGAACTCCTCATTTCTGGCCCCACCCCAGAGCCTGCACCCCCAGCCAGAGCCCTCACCCCCTCCCATACCCCAATCCCCTGAGCCAGCCTGGGGAAAATGAGTGAATGAGGGTGGAGAAAGTGAGTGATTGGGGGGGGGGAGATGGGTGAGCGGGGGCAGGGCCTAGGATAAAGGGTGGGGAAGAAGCAGGGCCTTGGAGGAGGGGCCGGGCAGAGGCGGGACAAGGGTGTTCAGTTTTGTGCCAGTAGAAAGTTGGCAACCCTAAGCATGCCACTCCTGTCATTACCGGATACAAGGCATGCACTCCTGCTCCTGCAGCTGGGAGCATGGTGAAGTCATGCGGGCCTTGAAAACGCATGTTTTGAAAAGATTTCTGAATTCAGTGCCCTGGGATTGCATTTCCTACTCTACCTCTTCCTTAGCTCACATTTCTCTGCATTTGAACAGACTTAAGGACTAACTGACCTCGCCAGCAAAATGCAATGGCCATTGCCTTTACCTCACCCACCTTGTCTCAATATGGTCTTTATGAGACATTTTTATTTAAGGGAATTAGGCTCCAGTTGCACCACCGATTGTTAGTCTATGTTAGGGGTCCCCAACACAGTGCTCACGGATGTCATGGCACCTGCTGGGGCATCTATCTGTGCCCACGTACTGGCCGGTGGACGAGCATCTGCTGAAATGCCGCCGAAAAGCGACATCACCAAGAGGCACCACCACTGAAATGTCACTGATTTTCGGTGGCATTTTGGAGGCAACGCCTCTTGATGACGCTACTTCGGTGGCATTTTAGTGGCAATGCCTCTTGATGACGCCGATTTTGGCAGCATTTCGGCAGATGCTTGTCCACCGGCCACAGTCCTCGATGGTCCTGAAAAGGTTGGGGACCACTGGTCTATGTATATGTCAGCTGTGTATGAAGAGATCTTTGCAGAGAGGGAATGATTATTTTATCCCATAGCTCCCTCTCCTGGTGCATAAAATCCTTGCAGCCGGCAGATTTGAAATACACAGAAGAGAGGCAATGCCTTAACAATATTAGAACGGCCTTTGTGATCAAGCAGACTGTGGGAAGGTCATTTCCACAGCAGAAATCTGGCAATGTTTGTTTTAAAATTTTTGTTTTGATTTTTTTAAGCTAATAGACAGCACTTTGTATTTTAAATTAAGATTGCAATTCCTTCAAAATTTCTCTAGATCAGGGAGCCCTGGCTGTAAACATGGAAAACCACAGTATCTGTCCCAGGAAAAGTCAGACAATTTCTACTGCAGAAATGTATCAATGTTTACTCAAGAGAAGACTGCCCCCCACCCAAAGCCAAGTGGCCTGATTTTCAGAGGGGCTGAGTGCCTGCAGGTCAACGGGAGCTTGGCATCCAGGGGCGGCTCTAGGTATTTGGCTGCCCCAAGCACGACAGGCAGGCTGCTTCGGCGGCTTGCCTGTGGAGGGTCCGCTGGTCCCGCGGCTTCAGCAGACCCTCTGCAGGCATGCCGCCGAAGGCAGCCTGCCTGTCGCCCTCATGGCAACCGGCAGAGCGCCCCCCGTGGCTTGCTGCCCCAAGCACACGCTTGGCGTGCTGGTGTCTGGAGCCGCCCCTGTTGGCATCTCTAAAAAATAGCAGGCCAAGACCTAACAAAAACTACCCAGCATTCCAGCAAACCCCATTGCTTTAGCTACAGTATCTGGAATAATATAACTGCATAATACAGAATATATAGCAAAAGAAGTATCCAGAATGTCTCTGACCCCATTTCTGACTTCTTAGGAACTGGATTATGGTTACATAACAGCTGGCATTTGTGGTGACTGGCAGAGCAAGCAATCGCCATCAAAGGTGACTGCTAGCAGACAGCAGCGCTGGCTTTCTGTTTCCCTTTTTGTAGCAAATAATTAGTGCTGATGGAAATTTTCCAAATTTAAATTACATTTTTCCCCCCATGTACAACAAAATTGAAAAATGTTCATGAAATTGTTCCCCTCTTTTTCCAAAGAACTCTAATAAAAGTGTCATTGTGAAACTATCTCCTGTCCCCAAATCTGAGCTGAAGATTAAGGAGAGATGGCTGGACTCTGCACCGTGGGATTTGTTCATAACACATGCCCAAGATTGAACAAAGCATGAAAGACAAATCTCCCACAACTCCACCACCACCCTTCCAGCCAGCCGTGGCCCTACAAACACACAGAGCTGAGGAGCATGTACCAGGGGAAATGTTGTGACATGAATTCATTATTAAAATAAAATTCACTAACTTTACAGTTGTGCATATTCCCCCTCCCCTTCCTTTCTCCATTACATCTTTTTGGCCCATACTACCTGGATGCATTGCCATTGACTCTGGCTGAGGCCTCATCTACATAGGCAAGCCACACCAGTTTAACCTGACGGTACGTCTACACTGCAAACACTACAACGGCACAGCTGTAAACTGTGCCACTGTGGTATAGACACTTTCTACATCGACGGAAAGGGTTTTCCATTGCTGTAGTAAACCCGCCTCTCGGAGAGGCAGTAGCTAGGTTGACAAAGGAACTCCTCCATCTACCTAGTAGGGTCTACATTGGGGCTTAGATCGGCATAGCTATGTTGCACAGGGCGTGATATTTTTTACAGTCCTGAGCAATGTTTCTGAGTTCTAGGTTTAGTGCAGGCCTAAAGTGTGAATTTGAAGACATAGTTGAACTGGTGTGAGCCCCTGTGTGGACATACCTATTTTGGTTTAGGAGTGGCTTTCTCCAGTTAAGTTAGGGCCTGGGTCTACATACAGTTTTGTACTAGTATAACTATTTTGGATGGGGTGGTGATTATACATATTACAGAAAAGTAGTTATACCGGCACAAAGTTATTCTGGTGCAGGTTATTCCCCCCTTCTCATATGGGAGTAGCTATCCCAGTATAAAGCATCTTTGTACAGTGTAACTATGTCCACACTTGTGGGGTTGTACCACTTCAACTATACTGTTAGCAGCCTGATCTATGCTTACAATTTACACTGGCATAGCTATACTGGTGAGGGGTGTGATTTTTTTTGGGGGGGGGGGGGGGGAGAGACTGATTTTGCTGTTCTTGTATAAGCCTTAATGCAGATGCATTTATACCAGCATACAAGTGTTTTTGCCAGTACATCTTATGTCTCTTGGCAATTGGTGTCAGCTATGCTGGCAGAAACACTTCTGCTGGTATAACCTGCATGTACTCCAGGAGGGTTTGCTGCTATAGCTATGCCAGTAAAACTTTTCTAGTGTAGACAAGGTTACACAGAATCATAGAATATCACAGTTGGGAGGGAACTCAGGAGATCATCTAGTCCAGGGGTCGACAACCTTTCAGAAGTGGTGTGCCGAGTCTTCATTTATTCACTCTAATTTAAGGTTTCGCGTGCCAGTAATACATTTTAACGTATTTAGTAGGTCTCTTTCTATAAGTCTTTAATATATAACTAAACTATTGTTGTATGTAAAGTAAATACGGTTTTAAAAATGTTTAAGAAGCTTCATTTAAATTAAATTAAAACACAGAGTCTCCCAGACTGGTGACCAGTGTGAGTGCCACTGAAAATCAGCTGTGTGCCACCTTCGGCATGTGTTTCAGAGGTTGCCTACCCCGATCTAGTCTAGCCCCCTGCTCAAAGCAGGACCCATCCCCAGACAGATTTTAACCCCACTTCTCTAAATGGCCCCCTCAAGGATTGAACTCACAATCCTGGGTTTAGCAGGCCAATGCTCAAGCCATTGAGCTATTCCACCCCTCATGGTTAAAACAATATAATTTTTATGTGTAAACAATTGTGGATTGGGAACAGGCATAAGCCACTCTTAAACCTGGTCAACACTAGAAAAGTGATATAATTTTAACTGTTGGTTAGAAGTGTGTGGGCGGGGGTTATTTGCTTTTTTACTGAGATTGTTATACTGATGTAAACCCCAATGTGGATGCAGTTTTAACACTGTAAGTTGTCTTATAACTGTATAGCTTATTTTGCTTCCCAAATGGAAACAAGCTATACCACAATAAGCACTTTTATACAGCATAACTGCATCCACGCTAGGTTTTTCTTTGCAACATAAATATAATGGCATAGTTAAAGCAGTAAAACTTCTTAGTGTAGACCAAATCCTTAAACTGAAATCAGAGCATCCAAACAGGAGTTTAATCAGTGTGACTATATCAGTTTAAAAACTGATTTTAGTTAAGCAGGTGCAAACTTTCCAGTGCAGATAATGCCTGAATTTTGTTTATTTACACCAGGACAGAATTTGCCCATCTCTTCTTATTCACTTCCTCCATCCTCCACTTCTCCCCCTATCCACCACATTTCCATTTTCTATTTCCTTTTTCTAATTATTATTCTCCTAGTCTCCTTTCTGGGTCCCTCCCTTTCTCTTTCTTTATGCCTCTTTCCTTTCTTGCCTCTTAGCCAATTAACCAACCATTCTCCCTGCTGATCTCCACTTTCACAGGACAAACAAAAAAGCCCTACGAAACACTAGTTGAAGATTCATTTAGGGTAACCAGACAGCAAATGTGAAAAATCGGGACAAGGGGTGGGGGTAATAGAAGCCTATATAAGAAAAAGACCCAAAAATCAGGACCATCCCTATAAAATCAGGACATTTGACCACCCTAGATACACTACTGTTGTTCCTCCAAGAGGAGTTCATTATTTTCCGGTAAAAACTCCACCTCTTTTCAGTGTGCAAACATGCTGATGCCTTCCAAAGCAGGGACAGGGTAAACACAGCAAGAGGCAATCCACTCCAACTCTTGCCATTTTCGCTGATGGAGAGCAGGTCTGATACAGCAGGTTAAAGACTTGATGGACGCAGACTGGTTTTAAAGGTGAGCATATTTTTTCTGTCATGCAGACACTCACAATCAAAGTCCAAAGTTTATATATGGCTGCTTTTCTCTGAGGCAGCTTCGCAGGGTTTGCCTGCTGTATTGCTTGACTCTGTGGAACCCTTGTTTTTAGGATCTGGATTGTTTTTCTAGTTCAGTTTGTAAAAGAAAGGATGTTAAATGGAATGAGATTTTAAAGGGATTGTGTTTGGAAAACAATTCCAAAAAAAGAGCCCGTTTGAGTTTCACGCTGGAGCTGAGCAAAGCTGAGACGTTGCCCAGACTTGTTTTATTGCAACTCCCCAGATAGCTGAGTTCTGAAATTGCGCTGTTTGCGGACAGCACTTGTATGCATAGAAATGCACTGAAAACATTGCACTGTGCCTCCCTGAAATGCAAATTCCACTCAAAGGTAAATTAGTAGCAGTAACTTTCCATTCGTTTTCTATAGAAATTTAGGATCTGATCCTGCAATCCTGATGCACTTACTTCTTTGCCCTAGCCTTAGAACTCCAGCCCTAATCTAGTCCACCAGAATTCACTCCTCTGCACCTTTAAACACCTCCTTAAGAAAGCCTTCTTCAGAGAAGTCTGCAATCTCTATTTCCCCAAGGAAGGGTTTACCCACCCACTGGAACTACAAGACTTGGCTCACATGACTGCTCATTCACTCTGGTTTTTAGTGCATTCCTTCCCTGCATGTGTGTGTCATCTGTCTACATATGCTCCTTAACGCATAGACCGTGTCATTTTATAAGTATTAAGCATCTAGCATATGGTGTGTATTATACAAGCGGTAATAATAAATAGCAGAATCCTGCAAAGTTTGTGCTGCAATCACTAGAAAGTTCTGCCTATATTTTTATATGGCCCTCATTCCTATAGCATTTGAGCACTTCCCACTCATTAATGAATTTATCCTCAAAACACCCTCCCAGAGGTAGGGGAGTACCATCCCCATTGTATAGACAAGGAAACTGAGGCACACAGAGGTTAGGTGGCCTGCTCAAGAAAGTATCTATTAGAGCCAGTACTTGAACCCAGATCTCCTGAATCAAAGTTCACAAACCCACCCTTCCTTTCTCAGAGGCTGGTTCCTTCTAACAAAAGGACACTTTTCCTTCAATGTGCTCAGAGAACACAACGGCAGTCCATAGCAGGAACAGGGTGCAACAGGAAATATGAAGTCCAAAATGACGCTGTTGTTTAAAGGTTAATGATTGTTAACCTGGCCAAAAAGTAAACAAAGGCTATGACGTACATTTGCAGTTGAACTTGTTTTCAAAGCTCCTATCACTTGCTCTCTCCATTTCAGAATATTTATATGCTTTTGTGGCAATCAGCTCTTCAGGGTTTGTCTTTTTTATGCTTGTTTTTCTGCAGTAGGATGGGGCTGTTGCTAAAGATTCTTGTTCCATTTGTGGGATTGGTCTTGGCCTTCTGTTTTTATTCAAAGGAAGATTTTAATCCAGGTAAGTGATTAAAGCAAATGCCCTTTAAAACCATGACAGCAAAAGGGCACACTTGAGAGTTATAATAATAGATCTGCACAGAGACAATGCTGCAGTTTCATGAGCCTTTCAAATTCCAGACTGTAGCCTTTTGAAATGAAGTAGTATGTCCAGGAATGTCACCTGAAATGGTATTCCTTTCTCTGGTAGAAAATGACAAATTACACAGTAGTATAAAAGTGCAGACATAGTCTAGCTTCCCAGATGAATAGAGGGGATTATTTGGGGCTTGCTGGAATTTCCAAGGTAAGTGATTTGAAATCAACAAAGTTATAAACTGTGTTGATACTATTGCTAATAAAAATAACTGGACACAAGGTTTAGCACCATGAAATCTAAAATGTTTCATTTTCAAATTAAAGATGAGCCTCAGCTGCAAAATTCAGCTCTGGATAAAAAACATCTTCACGGTGAGATTGTTTTCCATTCCATCTAGATTTTCATTCTGAACCTATCATCCTGGTAGAAGAATCCAGGGCCAGATCCTCAACTGGTGTAAATCACCATAACTCCACTGAGGTGAATGGAGCGATGCTGATGTACACTAGCTGAGGAATTGATTCTAGGGGCTGGGCTTGCCCCATTAGAGAGGTCCGTTGTGAATTTTGGATCCAAACTTTTAAAGCTTTGGGATCTCGGATTTTACTTTGTTAAAGTCATTAGTTTGTTTAGTTGTTGGAGTTTACAGCTAGAGCAAACTAAAACTAGATACTAAGATTTAGTAGGTTTAAAATGGAAGTGATAGTGCATCAAAACTGTACGTTTGGGTGAGTTTCCACTGCTCCCTTGATGGTTTTTTCCCTTGGGACTGAGAGGAATAGGCTGGGTTGATCTGAGGCTGGACTTGTATGGTTTGGGACAGAAATGTTGGTTTCACTAGTCTTTTGGGCACAAGTGTTTTTGTGGGTGATGTTAGTGGGACATGTAACATTTGCTATTTGCTACTCTGCAGAGATGCTGAAAGGGAAGCGAGTGATTGTCACTGGAGCAAGCACTGGAATTGGAGAGCAAATGGCTTATCACCTGGCCCGGATGGGAGCCCATGTTCTGATCACAGCACGGACAGAAGGCAAACTTCAGAAAGTACCTGGCTAGCCAAACACTCCTGTGGTGCCTAGATACTATGGTGATGGGTGTATATATATATATATGGATGTTTGTTTAAAGAGATATGCACGTTCAGATTCATACACAGTTTATAGAGATGCAATAACATCTCAATGAAGATTATAGGCTTTTGTTGGAAAATATCCTATTTCAACTCCCACACGCTGCCATTTTAAAGCCTGTTTTTCACTGACCACTGCAGGGTTTCTTGCACCTTCATCTGATGTACCTGGGGCTGGCCAACGTAAGACACAGATCACTGGACAAGATGGAACCCTGGTCTGACCCAGCCTGGCAATTCTTATGTCCCTGCCCCCTCCACTCACTAATTTTTACACAGACAATTCTTCGCACAGTCAGTTTCTCATGTGTTGCTTCTGCCCAGAAGAAACCATTACTGAAAGTTTTGAGGTCTATTTGAACAGGGCAATTTTTGAGCTGTGAGATTTTGAGAAAGTGGTGATTTCTCACTTCTTGTTACTTGTTCTTATGGTTTAGCCCAGTTGAACACTGTTGAATGCAAAAGCTCCATGCCTGTTTTAGCCCCTGATTCTGCAAAGGGACCCATTTGCCCTGCTCCTGGCCCCTGAATGGAGACCAATTAGTGGATTGCATTGTAGGATCAATGGTTTATACATAGCTTCTTGGTTAAAAAAAAACTAGTGCACAGAGCTGGCTTTACCAAGCTGGAGTGCTAAAAACTTTCAATTATCAGAGCTTGAATTTTTAGTTACTAACATTTTTAAAAGATAAGCAGAATTGAAGAGAAGTTATTTTATTTATTTTAATAACCCATTATCTTCTTACCTAAATATTAACAGGAAAAGTTGGCAGACATAACTGCTAACACCTGACTGCTATGCTGGGGTCTCCAGTGTGTTATTACAAGGGCTGTGCAAAAATAACCATTTGCAAAATTCCATGACATTTTTTTTTTCACAATTTACAGCCAAGTCAGTGTTTGCAGAATCAGATGTTTAGTGCTTGCTGTACTTTTTGCAGGCAGAGCTACAGGACCAAATGCCTGCCTGGTCTAATTCCATTGCTGTCAATGCATTTATACCAGCTCTGAATCTCACTCAGTGAACACAGACGGGACTTACCCAAGTAGGAGAACATAATCACTCTGCCTACTGAGCCACTCAAGTGTCCCTTTGAAATGCTCAGAGTACTAACAGTGGGGAAATCCATGTCTACATGTTGCATTTGTCTCAGGTTGTCACACGGTGCCTAGAGCTGGGTGCAGCGTCTGCTCACTTTATGAATGGCAGCATGGAAGACATGGCACTTGCAGAAGACGTGGTAAAGGAGGCCAAACAATTGTGGGGTACGTTAACTGCTTGCTGTCGGGAAATCACCACCTGCCGCTTTCACAGAGGTGCTTTTAGCACAAGAGACAAATAACCCCAATCTTATTTTTACTTCTCACTAAAGCCCAGGCTAGAAGTATAGGTCTCCAGAGATGAAGGACCACTACACTGATTCCATGTATTGCTGACACTGCTATGGTCACTTCAAAATATATACTTATAATAAGTATTGTTATTAACATTGCTGGCAGCATACACTGGATGATGTGGTTACGTTGTTTACTTTTCGTTCTTCACAGGATTTTATAGACAAAAAGGA
Source organism: Gopherus flavomarginatus (assembly GCF_025201925.1). Taxonomy (NCBI): domain Eukaryota; kingdom Metazoa; phylum Chordata; order Testudines; family Testudinidae; genus Gopherus; species Gopherus flavomarginatus. The sequence goes on along the minus strand of NC_066621.1, from coordinate 11,468,871 downwards.
TTTTTGATTTTTGAGATACACTTACATACCCAAACCACTGATGCAACACAATGCGAGGTGTATTTCGTCTCTGGAAAAATAACAACCTACTATAGCTATTAGTTAAGGGAGTTTTCTCCTTTAGTTCAAATGGTAAAAGGAGAGTGTCCTGGGTTCAAATGCTGCTGGCATAGGTTCATTAAACAGTTTCATCATTTTCTTCTAGCTGAAGCTAAAACACCCACTTTGCTTTCAGGAGGCCTGGACATGCTGATCCTCAATCATATCGGTTACACCTACTTTAATTACTTCGATGGAGACGTTGAGCATATACGAAAACTCCTGGAGATTAACTTTCTCAGCTATGTGGCCATGACAGTCTCTGCACTGCCGATGCTGAAGGAGAGTGGGGGCAGCATCCTAGTGGTTTCATCTACAGCAGGTGAGAATGAACCAGGCTAGAGATCCTTATGTTCACTAATGCTTGATTCTTTCCTTTGGTTTAGTTCCTCCTGAGATTCAAAGGAGGCTTCTTCTGACATTGTTTTTCAAAAGAGAGGAGGAGGATCACCTGAGAAGACTAACATACACCTCTACCTCGATATAACGCTGTCCTCGGGAGCCAAAAAATCTTACCACGGTATAGTGAAACCGCATTATATTGAACTTGCTTTGATCCACCAGAGTGCGCAGCCACGCCGCCCCCCCAGCACTGCTTTACCACATTATATCCAAATTTGTGTTATATCGGGTCACGTTATATCGAGGTAGAGGTATAATTGATTGGGACTATGGGTTCAATGTGACAAAGTCTGTTTACTCAATGCAAAAACAGTCTGTATGATTCATGTACTCCCCTTCTTCTGACCCCACTCTGCTGAGCGGCAGCACGTCTAGCATCTTGCAGATCAGCTTTCCAGTGGAGGAGAAATCCATGATGCAGTCTGGGTGTACTCCAAGTGCACTGGTTTTACTTATGCACATACACCGCTCCTAAAATGAGATGGTCAAACAGTGCATAGGGCAGTCTCTGCTTCCAGAAATCTCAGCCTAATGCCAATGCCTGGTTCCCAGAGAGCAACTATGCCTCAATAAGAACAGGAGTACTTGTGGCACCTTAGAGACTAACAAATTTATTTCAACATGATCTTTCTTGAGCTATAGCTCACCTCTTTGGATGCATAGAATGGAACACACAGACAGGAGATATTTATACATACAGAGAACATGAAAAGGTGGAAGTATGCATAGCTACAGGAAGAGTCTAATCAATTGAGATGAGCTATCGTCAGCAGGAGAAAAAAACTTTTGAAGTGATAATTAAGATGACCCATAGAAGGTGTGAGGAGACTTAGCATAGGGAAATAGATTCAATTAGTGTAATGACCCAACCATTTCCAGTCTCTGTTTAGGCCTGAGTTAATTGGGTCTAATTTGCATATTAATTTGAGTTCAGCAGTCTCTCTTTGGAGTCTGTTTTTGAAGTTTTTTTGTTGCAAAATTGCCACCTTCAAGTCTGTCACTGAGTGGTTAGAGAGGTTGAAGTGTTCTCCCACTGGTTTTTGAATGTTATGATTCCTGATGTCAGATTTGTGTCCATTTATTCTTTTGCGAAGAGACTGTCTGGTTTGGCCAATGTACATGGCAGAGGGGCATTGCTGGCACATGATGGCATATATCACGTTGGTAGATGTGCAGGTGAACGAGCCCCTGATGGCATGGCTGATGTGATTGGGTCCTTTGATGGTGTCACTTGAATAGATATGTGGACAGAGCTGGCATCGGGCTTTGTTGCAAGGATAGGTTCCTGGGTTAGTATTTATGTTGTATGGTGTGCGGCTGCTGGTGAGTATTTGCTTCAGGTTGGAAGGCTGTCTATAAGCAAGGACTAGCCTGTCTCCCAAGATCTGTGAGAGTGAGGGATCATCTTTAAGGCTAGGTTGTAGATCTTTGATGATGCAATAATTGACTCTAAGTATGAGTCCAAGGCATGGAGCAAACTCTCCCTTTTCTGAAGCTGCCTCTACACACAACCTGGCACAACCAAAGACTAACATTACCACCATGTGTCTTCCTAACAGTAAACATTCACTTGCACACTAAACAAAAGATCTTGTAAAACTGCATAACAGCGCCACGTGATAATATCTGCCATCACAATACATATTGTTTGTTTGCTAGGTTGTGTGTTGTATACAGTAACTGATATATATATGGATGTGCGTTCTATGCAAGGGTCACATTTCTCATGAGTGAATTATGGAGGTCATTCAGACCTCATGCGGATAATACCTTTATATCACCCCATCTCATCATATATTTTGTACATGCCACATATTACAGAAAAACTGTTAGGAATGTTTTACCCCCTTCCCCCTCATCTCAGTGTTACTGGATTTACTTATATCCTTCAGCCTATTGAGATAGTTAGTTCCTGTGAGTCAAAATATGACAGCTGCTGAAGGATAAGAAAGTCAGAATGACACGTTTTTGCTTCTGTGCACTGAAAGTATTTAGCCTCGTAAACATTGTTGTTGCATCTCTCTCTAGGTAAAATTGGAATTCCATTTGTTGCTCCCTACTCTGCAACTAAGTTCGCCCTGGATGGATTTTTCAGTTCCTTGAGACAGGAATTAATAATCAAGAATATCAGTGTTTCCATCACGCTCTGCATCTTGGGTCACATTGCTACTGGTAGGATCAGCACACTTATTTGGCCTTGCTAATTAGAAGGGCTTGTACATAACAGTACCCAGGCATGAAAATATTACTAACATCCAGAGAGTGGAGAATAGTGTCCACATGTTACCTTTTTTTTTTTTTTTTTTTTGGTAGTATGAATGTTTTTAATGAAACACTGTACTTTTAAAGAAGAGTTTCACTATTCTCCTTAGAAGTTTTTACAATACTGAACCCAAATCTCCTAAAAATTCATTGCTTCAGCTACAAAAATGAAGGAACTGTTTTTAATTAATTCAGTTTATCACCTTAACTTTCATGCAAACCTCTTTAGTACATCTCAAAATTGCATCAATGATGATTTTATAGTCACAAGAAATTCAGCCCAAATATGAGTGTCTCAGACTTGCTAAGGAAATTATTATTGTATTTTTACAGCACCAGTAAGTGCTAAACACAAGTAAAAGATAAGATGTAAAATTTTCAAACACATCTTAATGACTTAGTAACTTAACTCCTATTTTCAAAAGGGACTTAGGCATTTAGGACACTGAGTCACCTTTGAAAAGGGGACTTGAATATTTCTGAAAATGTTGTTTATTTACTTTTGCTAATTTTATTACTAAGTTATTCAGGTCAAAAGGCTTGGATAACAACAATACAAATTTTCCAGTTGTATAATTACTCAAAAAGCAGAGGAGAAGTTATACATCTCACCAATTTCCCTTTTTTTTTTTTTTTTTAAGTTGAAGTTTTGTTGAAATCTCAACATTTGGTTTTTTTAACCCACTCTATTTAATAATTCATTTTCAGAATGCCAAAATACCTCCTTAAATGTTGAACTTTAGATTTCATTGCTCTGCACAGGTTTGTGATGACAGTTCCCTTTCTTGTATTTCTCCTTCTCCCCAGAAACTGCTGAGAAAACTGTTTCCCATGTGATGCAGAAACCAGGTGCACCGAAGGAAGAGTGTGCACTGGAGATTATCAAGAGTGGAGCACTGCGGAAACGGGAACTCTATTATCCATACACCGCTGTGAGAATTCCCCTCTTAATACGAGACTGGGCTCCCGAATTTTTGGACTCACTCACAAGAAATAGTTTAAATGTGGAAAATGTCAAAAAAAGTTAGCTTGTCACATGCAGCAGGGCCTAACTAGAAAACAAACCTAATGGCACGAACTTCAGCTAAATGGGGACATTTTATTTTCAGTCTAAATATTTTGGGTGCTATCTGCAAAAGCATCTAAGGGACTTAGTAGCAACAAATCCGATTGGCTTTCAATGAGATTTGTACATCGAAGTCACTCATGTGCTTCAGAAAATCCCATCTTTTTTTTTTTTAAATATTTTCTCTCTGGAGATGAAAAGAGGGGGCAACTTGAGGCCTCTGAAAAGCAGCAAATTCTCCGCCGTCTGTAGAACAGCATTAGCAATGTCTGGGTTCATGTTTGTGGGGATGGGGTGTGGGTATCACTCACTTTCAACCAGGACAGCAACTCTCAGACCTTCCAATGCTGCAAACAGCCCACACTGGTTTCAGTAGCATACCTCCCATTTGCTCTACTGCACAAAGTTGCTTAGTAAGAAATCTGCTTTTTTAATTGTCCTTGCAAAACCTAAGAGGATCTCATTCTCCTCTCACTGTGCTCTAACTGAGTCAGCATCAGGTCCCACAGCATTCCTTCATGCTAAACACTAATTGTTGTTGTTAGTAATATTTATCTGCATTGTAATAACGCCTAGAAGCCCAAGCAGGGGTTGGGGCCTATTTTTGCATTGGACACACATCATAAAAAAAGACTTCCTGTCCCAACAAGCTTACAGTCTGTAATTCACATTAGCAAGATTGTATGTGTATAGAGGCCAATTGTGCATTCCATAAACACCCAGAACTCCCATCAAGCCAGACTTCAAATTCCCACCAACTTCAGCAGTACTCGGGGCAGAACCTTTAAAGTTTAGGGATCACATCGTCCAGCTCTGAAGTGCAGGTGCCTCTGTGGTTGAAAACAGCTGCATTTCAGGGGCAGGGGAAATGTCCTAAGCTCTGTGAAATTAGAGGTGGAAAATCTGTAGCAGCACCAAGAATGTATAGCCTAAAGAGGCTGCAACCTCATTTTGAAGTTCTAATTGAAATATACATCAGGAAAGTATAATAAGAGCTATAAAACTATTCTTGCTGCTGGGCAAAGCACAGTGAATTTATGTTTGTTAAAAATTAAGTGCAGTAGGATAGAAACTCATCAGGAGTCTCATAAATCATCAAAATTAATAATGTATAAAGCATAATGGAGTAAAGAGGATGTGAATAAATGAGACTTTGTGAAATGTGTATTTTACTCTATTCGTTTACTAATAGTTGGTCTATTACTTTGGTTGTTTGCAATTTTATAAAATCTCACAAAAGTTTGATCTAAAAATATAAATAAAAAATAAAGCCGTGAGACACAATCCAGCAGGTTCCAGGGAAGCATGAGGAAATCAGGGGAGTTTCAATGAAACACACAAATCTGAAATGGATTTGTGTTTATTCTCTTGGGGCCAAAACTAAGTTCACTGAAGTCAATAGGAGCCCATCCATTGATTTCAATGAGCTTTGAATCAGGTCCTTGCTGCTGAAAGCATTCTGCTTTAGTTAACAATGCAAAGGGCAAATCACAAAAACGTGCTATGAATGTGGTGAAATTTTCCCATGCTTTAGCCTGGAGTGCATGCATTCACTGGTTTCGTGTCCAAAGGCCTCTCTCTTCTGAGGTAGTTCTTTTATTGGCAGTGGAAACAGCAATAACACCTAAGCTCAGCCTAAACTTTCTCGCCCAAACTAGGCCGTTCCTAGGATTTCCCTCCAGGACCTCTCTGTTCCAGCTACTGTTTCCTCACTTCTGCCCACACCTTCCTCTCTCCTATTCTGGGTGGAATCACCTACCCCCACGACCATCACAGTGAGTCTGTATCAATTCAGTCCGCATTGCCACCTGCTGACAGCAGACCCCAATACACGGATCCTCTCACATCCTGGTACTGAAGCAAAACAGGGACTGTAGGCTCCTTATTCCCTGCAGGTGAAAGGTGTCATCTAGAAGATATCCCATGGAATGGAGGTGCCTCAGAAAGCAATAATGGCTGAAGGATGTTGGGTTAATATTGGGCAGCAAATTCTAGGTGGCCTACTATTGCAGTCACATGGCAGATCGGTGGCCAGGGTGACTCTGGGCTCCATACACAGCGAATCAGGTGAGCAGGGAGACACTAGTCCCTGAGAACACACCTGGAATAGTGTATTGAAGTTCCAGGCCCAATGTCTACCAGGCTGAGCTCTACCGGAATGATGAGTGGCAGCAGATATTCCCCTCTGACAATAATAATTGGCGCCCTCTGGGCCAAATAATCCCACAGGAATTTCAGAAACATCAAATAAGAAACTTAACAAGGATGGTTGAAATAGGGGGGCAAATACAGAGAAAGCAAGAGATTTATGGTGAAGGGAAAGGGGGTCTGCCGTTCAGCCCAAATAAGGATTTATTTTGGGATGTGTAAATCCTGGAAGCAATACTAAGGGAGACTCTTGCTTTTTATTCTAGCACTGTTTAGCCATAGATTTGGCTCAAGCATCACTTCTGGATGAGTCCTTAGAAAATAAGGCTGGAGCTATCATAAAGAAGATGGCTGCCTTAGAGTTTCATTTCCTTCCATGTTTACCTGGACACATCTGTTCGGTGGGGAGCGTTCACACCAGCATCACTCTGACCTTTGTCAACTCTGCCGCTGGCCTAACCTCAGATGGCAGAAATAGGAATTTTGCACTACAGAAGACTGTTTACAAGTAACACTACTTTCCTTCCCAACTTCCCAACATGCATCTGAGGAAGTGGGTATTCACCCACGAAAGCTCATGCTCCAAAACGTCTGTTAGTCTATAAGGTGCCACAGGATCCTTTGCTGCTTCCCAACACCACGATTCCTCATGCCAAAGGTGGCAAGCCAGAGTCAGTCACAGCTCATCCTGCACAGCTTCTCAGGACAGAGCACCGCCTGAGGGTGCAGCGGCTGATAAATGGAGAAACAGCAAAGGACACTCCTGGACCCTGGCGATAGTGGTATGCAGCCCGTCCCACCACAAGATAACCGAACAACTATATTGTGCAGGGCACCAATGCTCCAGCCTCTCCTACCATGTCACAAACTCTAAGCAGAGACAGGAACCTGGGTTAAGTGTTGCGGCTTAGTACATTTCCTGTTTTAAAAAAAAAAAAAAAAAAAAAGAGCAGCAAAGAGAAGTCATTCAAACAAGATGTCAGTTGCAATGTGTTAGCACCCACTAACCCAGGGCTCACCCTTCTCCTTTCTGGCATGGGGCTTAAATGAGGCCGGGGAGAAGAGCAGGGCCTCTGAACATCTGGCGAATTCACCTAAGGGCTGCCCTTGCTGCGTAGAGGTAAGAACCTTTAGATCTGTGGCTAGCTATGGATGTACAGAAATAAACGCTGACCCTGTAAAGGGAGGCAATTTGTGTCTTGTTCTTTAACCCGGAGTTTCAGCCTGCATGATTGACACTGGGAGGTTGTAACATGAGCCAGCAAGGGATTTTTTTTTCTCTTGAAGTTTGAGTGTTACAGCATGCAAAAGAGAGATAAAGGCCACGCTTATTAATTAGGAAGAGTAATTTTGGGTGGCCACGGAAGAAAATAAAACCCATAAGTCGCCAGCAAGGGCTCCGAAGTTTGCTCAGCTTGGGGGTGAGTACTAGATCACACGTTTCTTTACGTTTCTTTCTTGCTTTAAACGTTTGAAGGTATTTTGTGTTTAAATCAAGCGTATAAACAAGTCCCACTTCCTGGGATGCACAATAAGCAGGCTCTGTAAAGAATGTAGTCAGAGCAGGTGAGAAGGTAGCTGAGCAGCTTGTAATGAGAAAGAGTCTAACAAATGCAGCCTTTGAGTATATGTCACACACCCGGATGAATAGGCAGCAGCACTCATATTCAGCACTGGACTGGGCCATTTTTTAAATATGAAAATATAAGCAGAGAAAAATATCTTTTCCAGGGCCTGAAAAGTTTGGAGGCCAATTGTCTTTTTATGGGGAGGGGGGAAGGAGTGAGTTCACATCCAGATCCAGTTTCTAAGGGTTTTCAGCTCTAGGGTGTTGGCATAGGCCCAATCATTATGTACTTCAATGTCAGCGAAGCTGTTCACCAGATCTACCCTCAGCCTGCTGTGCTGAGGAAGATTGGGCATGAGAGAGAAAGCCCAGAACAAGGGGCACAATGAAACTATTAAGTCAAGAACATAAAAGCTGTGTGGAAACAACATTTTAAGTGTTTTATGTGAGTTGCCCAGTTCTGTTATTTCTCCAGCTGAAAGTCTGCAACAATAAAAACAAATGAATAGCAGATTTTGATGAGACGCAGAGGGGGACGAGTGGAAAAATTAAGTGAAAAAAAGGACATTTCAGGGACAGTGAGAGGTTCGAGAGTCAGCAGCATCTCCAAACAAATAATGCAAAAAAAAAAACCCCTCAAAACCCAAAAGTTCAGGGCCATTTAGAAAGTGATTAATTTCAATATTATCTTGGAAGTCTTCATTTTCCTAGTTGGCTGGGGGAGCGTTTAAGGTGATGCGTTGATGGCTAGTTTGCATATATTTCTCCTACATAAAAGCACAAGCTCTTCGGATTGTTATTAAAAGGCTGTTCTCATATTGGAAAGGAGTTCTTCCAGTTAAAGGAAAACATTTCAGTGACATGCTCTGGCTGTGCCATTATAAAAAATGTGTTTATCTAAAGTGGTTTTTTATAGGCAGCTATACTATTCTGTGGGGCAGATTATCATCAAATCTCCTCATCTTTCCTCCTCCTTCCCCAAAACCTTACAAACTTTTTAATTGATGCCACTAATTGCCCTCAGTGTTTCCATCAAAGTCAGTGATTTTCCAGTTGTTTGGGACAAAGAAATGCTAGTGAAATCGCTTATTTTTATTTGCGAGTGAACAAAATTTAACCTGTTTTTTCAGAGACTAATTTTTCTTATTTTTTCTTCACTTTAGTTGATACATTTTTTCTTTCAGGCAGTCAGACTCTCAGACTCAAGAGTGATGGGAGCATTATAAGTACCTGGATAGAGAGTTCCCAGAACTTTGAAAGGATTTAGATAGGAATTTGATCTTATCTATCTACATCTCAATTAGTCTGTCTTTCAGCTCTGAGTGCAAGAGTGTATGAAGCTGTCTAGTTTACTAAGACATTAAGGACTGGAACAAATGGTTGCTATGAAACAATATAATATATGTTAATGAAAATCTGAAAAATGTTTGCTAGGAATGGATATTACTACCACACTCTTAGCCTACTGGTCCAGTGGCAAGAGCCCATGCTCTGAGACTTTATGTATATGATGGGTGCCAGTTTATGTTCTTTCCAAGTGAAAAGATGCTGGCATATGTCCTCCAAAGCTCTGTGATCTGATATGAATAGGAAACCTAAAGCTGGAAGAGAGCAGCCTCTCCCTATTTCCAATCTCAATTTCCAACCAATCACCAGACACTATCAAAAAATTATTTTATTTTTTGTTTAAATGACTGTAAAAGGGCTGACTGCTCACAATTACACTGGTGTAAATCAGGAGTGCCTCCACTTAGTGATGTTACTCCCAGTTGACTTCTATACAACTCAGAGCAGAATGTGACCCTAAGGTAAAACCTTGGGTACTTATCAGAACTGCACCTTAATGATTGAATCATTTGATGTTCCTCAGTCACTAAGGCTGGGATTTTTCAAAAGCATTCCGCGTTGGCCTAACTCTGCTCCTGTTAAAGTGAATGGTAAAACTCCCACTGACTTCAGTAGGAAGAGTTAAGTCAATGCTTCACACCCACTGAAAATCACGCCCTATGGGTATGTTTACACTGTAGCTGGGAGCATGTCTCTCAGCCCAGGGCTTGAGCTCCTCTTTGCCTTTTCCCTTCAGTCAGGGTCTGTAGCTCTGGTTCTTAGTTTCCAAGTGTTCTTGTCAAGTGTGTCTTCCAAGCTGACAGCAACCTTCTTCATATCTTCCTTCAGCATCTCAAACCACCTTTTTTAGGAGATCTTTGTCCTGTGTCTACTAGTTTTTGAACTCTCTGGCCAACACATCCTACATCTTGTCATTTCACATGACCCAGTCATCTCAGTCTATACTCACTCAGCTTTTCTGTGATGGAGGCTACCTGAATCCTGGCTTGTATCATTTCATTGCATAGCTTGTCAGCTCTTGTCTTACCCAGCACCTGCTTGAGCATTCTCCTGTTGGCAGTGTGAAGTAGTAGTTGTTCTCTCTGTTTCACTGGTCAGCATTCTGACTCACATATCATGGCTGACTTAATCATGATCTTATACACTTGGCTCTTTAGTTTACCTGGCATATCCTTATTGCAGAGAATTCCTGTCAACTCTCTCTATTTATACCAAGCACTCGTCAGGTGATTCCTAACATCTGCATCCACATCCCCATCATGGCTCCACAGTATACTGAGGTATGTAAGTTATTGCACAGCCTTTAACTCTGTACATCTAGTTTTACTGGCATCATGTTGTCCCTCCCAACAAAGCATTGCACGTATTCTGTCTTTTGTCAGCTGATTCTTAAGCCATTTTCTTCTAATGCAGTCCTCCATAGTTCTAGGTCCTTTTCCAGTTTGTATTCATCTTCATAGCACAAAAAGTATGCTCCATGGAGCCTCTTCTCTAATGTCTTGCATTGAGGCGTCCATTGCAATCACAAACAGGACTGGGTTTAAGGTGGATTCTTGATGTAGAGCTACACTCTCAGTGAATGCTTTTCACTACTGTAATGCTATCTTCATACATATCCATCACAGTCCGAACATGTGTCTCTGGTAGATTGCACAACCGAAAGCATCACCAAAGCAATTTTCTAGGAACCTTGCCCTAAACCTTCTCTAAATCTACAAACATCAAGTGCAGCTCCAGGAATTTATTCCCATACTTCTCTTGCAATATTCAGGTTGCTAATACTGCCTCCATTGTTGACCTTCCAAACATAAATCCAACTGGGTTGTCATATATTTGATACTCCAGCTCCTGCTAAAATCTTTTCTCTAATTCTTTCTAGCCATTTCACAGTGTTACCCATTAACTTGATGGTGTGACCCTGAGAGCCCCTTTATGCCAATTAGCAAAGAGTGCACCCAACAGAATATTTAGCCAAACTATGTCTCAGAGTATCCTAAAAAAACGCGTGTGATGTATGTACGGGTTGTGTATATAGAGTTATGTATTTATGCTGGAAATATGTTCTTAAAATATGTTGTGGAGGCAGCTGATAAATTAGCCTGCCCTAGACAAAGGAATGTGGATTTACCTGTCTGCATGGATCAAGCAAACATTGGAAGAGAAAAACATCATGGCTTGATTACAAGCACAGGCCAATAGAAAGACATTTGTATCAAAGGTAAACAAAGTGATCAAGTGAATCCAAAAAAGCAAATTGACCCAAGGATGAAGAAGGGGCTTGGCACTTGCACCCCGAAGAATAAGCAGCAGGGGAGAGGAACTTTGTCTGGATTTATTTTCAAAGAACACATTTCAAAGGCTTTTTGGACTAAGGAGACAAAGGGATCAGCACCCTTTGATGCTGTGAATGGTGGATCCTTCTGCCTGAGTGGCTGGGGTGCTCATAGCTTGATGTGAGTGAGAAAGCTGCTCAGGCAAAGATTGTAGCTTGCTAAAGTTAAGTTTCAGTCACTAGAAAGTAGGTTTGGTTTGGTTTGTAACCAGACCTGTCTCTTTTCTTTTGCTCACGATCACTTAAATCTATATTAACGTATTATTAGTTATACTATAAACCATCCCCATCCTGTTATATTAAAGTGAGGCGCATATCCTCAACTGAGCCAACAGGCTGAGGTGTATTCTGTCTCTTTCAAGACAGGAGACTTTGTTCATTTCGATGAGTGTCCAAGTGAGAGGGACTGCAGGCTGCAGAAAGATGCCTCTAGGAGACTCAGGAACCAGGGTTCACTAAATGTTACCTGCAAGGCAAAGTTTAGAATGGCAGAGTCTGGAGATATTTGCTGGTGAGGTGGACAGAGTGGTGTAGCAGGAGGCTGTCACACTGTTTAAGCTCCAGAAAAACTTTCTCTTGCTGAGGCAGAGCGGTAACACAGTGAGCCTATGGTTCTGGACTCCCTGAGAAGAGCATGACAGATGGGTTGGTAATTACTACATTCCTGCACATCTCCTTTACCCTTGAAGATAGGGACCAATGTGCTCTTCCTCCACTTGTTGGGCATTTCCCAGTACAGAAGGTTGAAGAAGTCTGTCATCATCACCACGACCTCATGGGTGAATGCTTTAAATCAGGGGTTCTCAAACTAGGGGTTGGGACCCCTGAGGGGGTCACGAGGTTATTACATGGGGGGTCACGAGCTGTCAGCCTCCATCCCAAACCCTACTTTGCCTCCAGCATTTATAATGGCATTAAATTTACAAAAAAAGTGTTTTTAATTTATAAGGGGGGGTCGCACTTAGAGGCTTGCTATGTGAAAGATCACCAATGCAAAAGCTGGACAACCACTGCTTTAAATGCCTCATTTGGTACACCGTGCACTCCCACTGCATTCCCATGTTTCATCGTCTTCAGTGCTGAGGTTCCACACTGGTCATAGGTCTTATGAAGCTGTTGCTTGCGCATACTTCCCACAACTATTTCTTCGCATTCTCTTCACTGAGCAGTTTCTCATAAAACCTTGGCCATCTCCTAATGATTTCGCTATCTTCCACCAGTTCTCTTCTGCGTTCTTCTTTGACACACTTCGCAGCTGCCAAGTCTTCTGAGTTTCTTGGCTAATCTATATATTCCTTTCTCCCCTTCCTCTGTTAGTAGTCATGCATAAAAGCTTCGAAATGCTTTCCACAACTGCGTTTGTTTGGGGGGGGGCGGGTAGCAGGGCTTGAGCTAGTGTGCTAGAAATAGCAGTGGGGAAGCTGCAGCTCCAGTTACCAAAAAACTACCCACGCTCAGACAGGCTTGAGAGTCCATCTGCCATCTGAGTTGCAATGTCCACACTGCTGTTTCTAGCATCCTAGTTTGCTAGCAGGAGTCTGTCTCACTGGGTGGGGAGTATCGTTTCCAGCTGCAGTGCAGATATATTCTAAATGGCCAGTTATTCAAAAGAGCTTCGCACTCAAGGGCTCCTATTATCCTCAGTGGGTATAGAGAAGATTCTCCATCGCTCTGAATGGGAGCTGCTGGCTCTGAGCACTTTTGAAAATCTGGAGACGGGAATTTTCTTTTTTCACTCATTTGCATCAACCCACAGTAACTCCACTGGAGTCAATGGAGATAAAACCAAGGTGAGTGAAAGGAGAACCAAGCCCTCAGCTTGGATCCTGTTAGCTAGTCAAAATAAAATGGATATTCCATCCCAGGGCTGCAGTGTGATACTCCTCCCCGCAACGCCCAGAACCGAGCAGGGCAGACCCCTCCATCACACACTGTGTGGGCACTAGGACCCAGGCGATGCCCTCCACCTCCTGCACCCCACCAGCTATGTGTCCTTGAGGAAAACGTGCAGGCTAATAAGGAGGTGTAGGAGGGAAAATGTAACATTTTAGGGATTTTGTCAGTGTATGTCATGTTATGCTCTGTTTTCTCCCTCACTGGTGAAGAGAAGACCCAAACACCTTCCATTTGGCCACAGTCTAGTAAAACAAGTAAGAGGGAAGCTTGCAAGTGAGCAAAGAATTCTGTAGGAGGAAGTGGAGGGAAGGGATTATCATTCACTCTGCACATGTACACACTGTAGGGAGGTAATGCCCAAACAAAGGAGCTCATTCTTAGGGCAGGCCTCTGGTGCAACCTACCTGCTTTGCTTGAACTAGACACAAACAGAAGTGGACGCAAAGGGACAGGGCTGAGCAGTGCCATTCAGCTCTCCTGCTTGCTCTCCCCTCATCTGGAGTCCAACAATGTTTCTAACAAGAGTAAACATTCATGTATTTAATATTTACAACAGAAGGGGACGGGAGGCAGTGCCACTAGCCAGGAGAATTAAGGACACGGCATTACAGCCAGACAAGCTTTGGTGAGGAAAAGGAAAGAAAAACGTGCAGAGTGCAAACTGGAATGTACCATTTAAGTCAAGCTATTGCAAAAGGTGAGTGGAAAGGAAGAGGAGCTGAAATAATGCAACACTCAACATTAGGGTGACCATTATCTTCAGATAGGGCTCTTAAAACTGATGAGACAGAAACAACATGGGATTTTTCCAAAGGTTCTGTAGAAAAACCCATGCAGACAAGCTCCATGTCCCAGGCCTCTCTGGGTGTGCACAGAAGGCAAACAGGATTTAGAAATACGTGCAGCTGCATGAAAAGTAAATAATATAATAGCAAATTTCCTACATCTATAGTTAGTCTTTGAAAACAGCGTGGAAAAATATATGTATGGAGGAAAGGAATGCAAGGCCACTACTACGGAAATACCAGGAGCCATTATTCTTGCTGCAGTCTTACTCTTTTAGGTGGGCCAAGGGGTTATAACTAGGAGCAGCAGACTGAAACTGAGCAAAAAAAAATTTAGACTAAACAGCAGGAGGTATTTGATAATGGCAAGATCTAAGATTGAAGAATAAATCTCCCAAGGAAGGTGGTAGAAACTTCATCATTTTGAACATGACTGAAACTGAACTGGATAAAGCACTGGAAAATCTACTTCGGGAGCAATCCTTTATTAGCTCCCAAGTGCGTGCATGTGTATATTTATCTATGGCTGGGGGTAGAGAGATGTCGGGAAAAGGATGCCACCTGCATCCACTGAATAAGGAGAATATTCCTAGAGTTGGTGTCTCTCATACATTTATTCAGCCTCCAGCCTGATCATTTGTTTTCACTTAAAATGTCTGTCCCTCCCCTACTCCCTTTGCTTTCATTAGGATAGAACTTCACCAAAGCAGCCAGGAGATCATCACAGGTTGGTGTGTTGTGTGTGGAGCCGTGGACAATATGATCAGTCAAACTGAGACGTCCCCGCGCCGGTGCAAGCGTCTGAGTGAGAGTTACGATGAGAAGTGCGAGCGCTGGCAACGGACCCGTGAGAGCTTGTGGAGGAGAAACAATGTCACCACATGTCGCCATGTGAGGCAATGTCGGAAAAAGGAGGCAGAGGAGCAGTCCCAGAGCCCACGCCAGAAAGAGTTCCTGAAGAGAAGGAACTTAGCCACCGAAGAAGAAAAGAAACAAGTGAGGTTTCTTACTGGGACACCGGTATCTCCGAGACTAGAGTGTGCAACAGGCATCCCCAAGGAAGCATCCTGCTGGATGGATTTGAGGTCACCCACATCCCTCCAGGTAACAGCTGCAGCTATGACAATCGTACTTTTCATAGATGGTTGGCTACTTACTATGCCATTGATAGTTACATACTATCCAATGTTCACTAGAATCAATGGGAGTCTTTCCATTGACTACAAGAGGTTTGGGATTACGGTCTAAATATTTGATGGCAAAAATTGAGAATTCAATAACAAAAATGGATATTTCCTTGACGATTCACAAACTTGATCAAGGGCAAGATTTTGTCCTGTCACTCTTGTTGTGTTCCTCTCCTGCTTTCAAAATCTTGAACTTTGACCCAGAGGAAGATTTGCAGCCATTTCTCGTAGTTCAAACCTAAATTTTGGTAGCAAAATAATTGTGCAAATTGTGCAAATTGATTCTCATTCTCATCAAAAGATCTGAGATGATCACTCTAAGCAGTTGGCTTTCTTTGGATGAACCTATGGAAGCATGGCTTCCCACCAGCATCTTTAGTGGGAGGAATTTTCTCATGTTGAGTTAGTAATGAGTGTCTGATTGTGTCCTAATTTCAGCATCCTTCTTACAAACTACACATTATCCTATATTTAGGCTTGGAAGTATTAGATTTTTATCAGTAAACATTGGTAAACATTCATATCATCACACATATACAACCAATAAAGTATTTTCATTGATAGTAACCAAAATTTACAGATAGGTAAAGTTTTAAAAATGCTGTTTGAGAACTTATTGGCGTTTGATTTAAGGATATTTACATTGTATATTTTGACAAGTAATGTTGACTGACCCATAATTTCTCTCAGCTGTGAAAAATTAAATGGATAAAAATCAAAATGACTCTGCCAAGCCTACCGATGTTATACGCAGCCAGCAGTGAACCAGATGAGCCAATGCATTTAATAAAACCAGATTACGATCATACATAAATGCTCCAGAGGCAGACAATCAGGTCGTACCTTCTAAACTCACAGCCTTTCAAATGAAATAATTCCCCCATCTGTTTTCGTACCTAAGTAAAGTTATCCAAGGGTCTTTTAACTTAAATGAACAACCAAGGACAATAACATAAAAGCACAGACATGCCCTGGGGGCTCCTCTACAAGGCATGAGTGTGGAGGATAATTATTTACCTCATGCTACCGTTTACTTCTTTTGATCGCTGGGTTTAATTACATGCCAGACAGCAAGACCTTGGAGCAGGCGTTCACATGCTTGCAGCCCATGTGCCTGTAACTTTGGCTGCAGAACTACTCTCATCCTAGTACCTGCAGGGGGCTCTGAGGAACTGAAGTAAGGGAGAAAAGAGTTCATGCTCTTACTTCCAGAGATCCTGGAGAGGCACTCAGATATAACTCTGATGAGTGCAGAACAAATATCTAAGCCTACAACTAGCCAGCTGCTAGCAGTAATGCTAGCCAGGAGCTAACTCAGGGCATCAAAAACTCTTTTCTTAATCTCCGTGTGGTTAGTGAAGCAACTGGCCTCCTGGCCTCTCAGAGGCACTTTCTTTCCCTGCTGCTTCACAGTCTACCAGCAGTTAGCAGGTTCCCCCACTGCCCCATCAGTGTTGCTGAGTGGCTTCACCTTGCACTGACTCCAGTGGGAGTTGAGGGTGCTCAGCACCTTCTGAAAAATTAGGCCTCAAACCCAAAAATCACTGTATCCTTCAGTCTGCACCCATGTTATTCCCCAGGTCAGTTGCACAGTCTATACCAGGGGTCGGCAACCTTTCAGAAGTGCCGTGCTGAGTCTTCATTTATTCTCTCTAATTTAAGGTTTCGTGTGCCAGTAATACATTTTAACATTTTTAGAAGGTCTCTTTCTATAAATTTATAATATATAACTAAACTAGTGTTGTATGTAAAGTAAATAAGGTTTTTAAAATGTTTAAAAAGCTTCATTTAAAATTAAAATGCAGAGCCCCCTGGACCATGGCCAGGACCTGGGCAGTGTGAGTGCCACTGAAAACCAGCTCATGTGCCGCCTTTGGCACGTGTGCCATACAGAGCAGGTGCAAGGATGTTTCGCGCCCTAGGCGAAACTTCCACTTTGCGCCCTTCCCCGTCCCCCCACCCTGAGGCACTCCCCGCAGCAGCTCCCCACCACTCTCACCCCGAGGCGCCCCACCTGTGGCAGCTCCCCACCCCCCCTCCACCCTGAGGCACCCTCCACCCCGCCATAGCAGCTCCCCCCCCTCGGCCTGGGGAGCCGTGCGGCAGCTGCCCACCCCAGCTCACCCCTGCTCCGCCTCCTCCCTGAGCACGAAGTGGCTGCTTCACTTCTCCCACCTCCCAGGTTTGCAGCACCTAAGCTGATTGGCGCCACAAGGCTGGGAGGCGGGACAAGTGAAGCAGCGACGGCGTGCTTAGGGTGGAGGCGGGGCAGGGGTAAGCTGGGGCGGGGAGTTCCCCTTTGTGCCACCCACCCCCCTTACTTGCTGCAGGCGGCCCTCCCCGCACCCCCTTGCCCCAGCTCCCTCCACTTAAATGCCGGCGATGACCGGGGCAGCCGAAGATCCAGCCGCCACAGTCGCCACCAAAGAAAATGCCGCCTCCCAAATCCTAGCGCCCTAGGCGACCACCTAGGTCACCTAATAGGTTGCACTGGCCCTGGTGCCATAGGTTACCTACCCCTGATCTATACAATTCAAAGTGACACCATGCCACTTGGTTAGTTGCTTCCCCTTCTCTCTCCTTATTTTTAATAGGCCATTATAAAAATTCAACTCTCATTTCATTTCAGAACTACAGAACCTCCATGGTCCTTCACAAACATCCCCAGCACAGCCTCAATGATCCTCGCATGCAGAACTGGCACTCCTGTGGCATTTCATCACAAAACATCCTCCCCAAAGACATCTCCAAGCTTAGCCGAGGTACAAGAAGACTGGCTAAATGAGGCTTAGGTTTTGCAAAAGGGAACTCAAGCTTACTGGGATCTGGGGCTGCATTTTATTTAAACCTCTGAGGTTCAAGGGAATCACCTGGATTATTTTGGTTTGGATTCCCAAAGCAGGCAGAGAAAGTGGATCTGTATTGATAAAGAATCCCCTCAGGTGCCAAATCACAATGTGCTGGAACCTGCACCTCTGAAAATCAATGGGTGTTTTGCCTTTGAATTGCATGGGAGCAGGATCAGACACAATACTAACACATGCCAAGAGTTCCTGTTCCAGTGTTTAAGGAGGATGTTCTGTATCAGCCAAATCTGACATTTTTCCCTTTCCAAACCCTGCATGATAAGAATATGTTGATTCACCAGGTGCTATTCTTTGTGCTGAGTCAGTAATGACCTCGGTGCCCCAGCCTGCTGCAAAATGGTACTGTGCTGTAGAGGGAGCCATCATTGCATACAGACGTAAAATGGAGGCTCTGAACACTTACGATCATTAAAATCTCCATTGTGCTTTTCTCAGAAATAGACGTGTTTGACAGTAGCTTGGCCAAATTTTAGCTTAGGTAAATTACTTAAATTCCACTTGCATTTTCAGCTGCATACTCCCGCTCTAAATTGTTGTGTTATGCTGCCGTGTGCAGTTTAAACTGCCATGTGTCATCCCAGAAATGGCTACATTTCTGTAATGGCTGAAATAATCCCTATATATAGTTGGTAAAGTACTTTATTAGCCTTCAGAATGAAAGGCGCAGCTGTGAATGAGGGGTTTTATACTAGCTATCTGCTGACAATTTAGGAACCAGTAGCCCACCCTCTCAATTTTATCTTAACAGGCACTCAAACATTAACAGATTCTAGTGCAATAAAGAAAAATTCAAGCCAACAAACAGAGTAAGTATTTTGTCATCTATTCTATTAGGAGCACATTTTTCCTGCTTCTGCGGGGCTGGGGATTCACGGATTCCTGAAAAGGCACTTTGACGTACTTAGATGCAAGGTGCTATACGAGTGAAAATAATTATTTTTATTGGCATTATTTATTGTTCTATGAATCGTCATATGATTGCTCCTCTTCCTAGCAAGTATTTTCAGCGCACCCATTCTTGTGATCTTTTTCATAAATCTGTATCACGTCCATCTTAAGAAAATCCTTGTCTTTTTTTTATTTTAGCTGTGGCATAGCAGTGCTAGATAAGGTAAGCAAAATGTATGAATAAACTGTACGGAAATGCCTACGAGAATCCTGTGGTCCTAAGAAACATTAACGTTAATGGGCCAAATTCTGCACTTCCAGGGTTTGAACAGTGTCAACGAAAGCAGGATTTGCTCCTGATTATTTCTTATTGGAATGTAGATGACAGAGATTGCTGGAAACTAATTTACTGACAGGAAGATCTATGACAGTACATCTAATGCAGTAGACAGAGAGAGTCTTGTTCCAGGGAAAGCACTGATTGCAGTAAAATACCTACTTTGGGTTGAGCCAATGAATGACAGAACAGCTATATTATTGCACAAGCCTAAGCACAGTAAAGGTCTGTACAGCTTATTACCATTGCCCAGGGAATGTGATAATTTAGGGTTCCCATTTAATTCTTGTTAGAACTCATACCACTGATTGCAGTCTCTGGCGAAATCTTTTCACTTATGGACTAAGTGATTGATTTAAAAATATAATCAAATAGAAGGTTTGCACCAACTGAATTTGGATTTTACTACACTTCTCTTTCACTTTTAGGAAATCATTCAACTTTCCAACTACCTCAAGGTAAGCACAAAAATGATAAATATGGTTCTAGAAATGGGTGGAAGGTGCGTGTGAGGATGTAGCTTTTACTAAACTGGTATCATGCACTTAGTTTTAAGGTGGCCAGAAAAACAAAAGGAGCAGCTACTGAAGCCCAGGGAATAGGTTCCCAAAACACAGTGAGGAGTGAAAATAGCTCTAATGAGTCCTAGAGGGGAAACAGGTCACCCCTGGATGTCCAGATGAACTAGGGTCAGTGAGACACATTCAGAGCACCTATATTAGCCTAGCTTTCTCATTTTGCCTACAGGAGGCGTTACATCGAGAGCTGCTGCTGAAGCAGAAGATGGTGATTTTACAGGAGCTTTTATCGACATTGCTGCAAGCATCAGAAAAATCTTGGAAGGTACCAAATGGCTATGCTGCGTACAGATTATGCCAGGATCTGCCAGGGCAGAGTCCCATGCGTGCAAGGGGGAAAACTCCATCAGGTCTTGCTTATTTCTGCCAGCTGAATTCCAGTTCTGTTTCTGGTTTTCTAATTTTTGGATTATCCTTCTCTCCTAAAGGAGAAAATGGTATAGCTCTGAAGCTGAGCTGTGTCTGCAAGGGGACATGACTGAACTCAGAACTATTTAACTTGTGAATATCATTGTCCTTCCTCACAAAATTGTTTCATTTTAGGGCCAACTGAAAAACAACTCTCCATTGTTATGAAAACTTTCTTCTTGTTTGAAATTTTCACTCCTTTTTTTTAATGCTTTTTTTGAACAAAAAATGTTGGGATGAAACGTAAGTTTTCATTAAGTTTTGAACTAAAAATGTTTCTCGTTGTGTTTCTTTTTTAAAAAGTTTTGAGGATTTTTCCCCATTTTCTGTCACTCATGTTTCTCCTCCTTTTCCAGTAGGAAAAAAGTCTAAGATCGGGGGAGGGGGGGAGGGGGAGAAGAGATCATAAAAAAATCTTAATTGCCACCCTGAAAAAAGTTTTCACTTTGAAACAAACTTTTGTTTCAATTTTTTTGAGGGGGAAGGGGAGACCAAAAGATTTGAGCCAAAATGAATTTTTTCACATCATTTTTCATTTAGATTGAAGCACCATTTTTCAATTGAGAAAACACTGACTTTTAAAAAAAAAAAAAAAAAACAACCACCCCATTTTGTGTATTGAAACAAAGGGGGAAAGAGGGATTTTAACAAGAGGGATAGCCTCCGTAAGCTCTGCAACAGCTTGTTTCTGTGTGTTCTCCTGCCAAAAGCTGTCAAGATGAGTTGCTAAATAACAGTGCCAAGAATGAATCCAGAACCGAACGGAGCAGGCGTCTCAGTTTAAACCGCCAGCGTATGGGAAAGAATTTCATTCTGATGAAGGTGCTAGACACAATCCTGGAGGCTGAATATATCTATTTATCCACCAAAACAGATACAATAGAGAGAGCAGCAGAGCAAGCTTCTCCCATGCACTGTATCTCAATCCATTCTTGATATATGTTGGAGGGAGCCCCTTCAAGTTAAAGTCTGTTCACTTCTTTGCTGCTCTGTTGAGACAAGCAAACAGGAGATGACGTAGAGCCAGCTGCGGCAGCAGTTTGTGTTATATGGACACTCTTCACGAAGCACAGGCCCGGGGCCCTGAATCAGCAAAACACTTAAACACACCCTTAAGTGTTCTGCTGAATTAGGGCCTCCATCCCGCCATATCTAGTTGCCGTGGCTCATCAAACAGGTAGCGGATGGTAACAATTTCTGACTTCAGCTGACCCAGAGTAGATTTTTTAACCAGCAGCCTGGAGGTGACATTAAGCAACTACTTCTGAAAAGTGTAAGCCATTATGGACTAAGTCATGAAGCAAATTTTAAAATAGAAATTTAAAATCAAGTTGCACTGCAAAATATTTGCTGTTAAAAAACATTAATTTGGAACTAGACTGAAAAAAAAAAGATCTGACATAGTTCTGTCAGAGCAGAGGAGCCAAGTGATTGGGTGAGATGGAGCAAAAAATGTGTTAAGATGTACTGCGGTTTGAGACTTCCTCCGTAAAATGCTTCTGACAAATATAATACTAGCAGGAAAAAACACACTGACACACACGCTGGCAGGAAGTAGCCATGAAACCTCAGATTAGAAACAGGTGGGTGCACTTTGCTTCTTAATGTCTTTGCTATAGAAAATAGATTTCTCTGCTCCCTCTGCTTTAGCCTGTCATGAGACAATCAAAATGTATTTGTTGCTGGTGGTGTAGCCAACAGAGCAAACAAAGTAAATGATATTTAGAAATTGGTCCTCTGGGAATAATTTAGCACATAGGATGAAAAGAATAGGCCAGGGGGAAAAACGCTCAGAGAGGCTTCTGCAAGACCATGGCTGGCAAATGAAGTTGCCAGACTCTTAGAGGTCCCATCTGGAAATCTCTGTATAGCATATTAGGTGACAGTTGCCATGTCCATAACTATCTGAGGCACCAAACCTTGAGGCAGCATTTTAGAACCAGTAGCTCCTATAATGGAAAGTCTGAAGGGAAAAGAAAAATGTGATCATGCTATACAACAATGGTCTGGTCATAATTACACTGAGAATTCCTGTCAGATCCTACTTAATATTTGTGGGTGCATCTAGACCAATATAATGAATGTGTTCATCAGTACAACAGGAATATATCTAACAGTTGGGCCAAGGGGCTACATTCAGGACTGTAGGGTTCCATTTCCTCTGGGTTTTATTCCTAGCTCTGCCACCACCTTCAGCAACCCACATAACCGATCTGTGTCTCCGTTTCCTCATGTGCAAGCAGCAGGATAACAACCGGGCTGTTGTAAAGCTTAATTACTGTTTGTAAAACACTTTGAGACCTTCAGACGAAAGGAGTTAGCTAAGTTTCATATTGTTACGGTAACTAGTGCTGATTTTTTTAGACTTGTCTTTTGAAGTGTAAAAACACCACTGGAATATATTTTTTCCCATCCCCCAAAATGCTGTCTGACCTTGGGAAATTTGGGAAATTTTCTGCATAGTTTAAAGACTCTTTCCACCCACTCGCTGCCACTTTCAGGGTTCACTTTTCTCCATTTTATTTGGCATGGGCATGGTGTTTGAACAAAGGGAATGCAGTCCAAAAACAATGCTTAAAATTGCTTCTTTAAACCAGGAATTTAAAATGACAGGTTTAAAAAAAGCAAAGAGGGAGGGAACATTAGATACAGTCTACCAATCATTGGCTAGCCAGGACACCACAGAAAACATGCTGTGATTCGCTGACAGCTGAACAGGGATGCAGCAGAGGGAGGATTTTGCAGCCAGGTATTTTGGAGTGGTGACTGACCATAGATGTCCCAATTTTGGGGAGCCCAACCTGAGATCCAGAGTACCAAGCATCCGGCGCTTCTATTCACTCCACATAGAATTGAGGTCATCCAGTCTCTGAAAATCAGGCCCGAGGGGTACCCAAGGATTGAGGCATCCAAAGTCAGCAGCCACTTTTGCAAACACTGGGCCTCCGACTAACTCTGAGCTCCCTTCTGTGCCACCTTCAGGCTGTTGAGGCAGGGATCTGCGAGAAGTGTGAGCTGCCATCTTAAGAGAACTCAGACCTGAGGAACAACCCTAATGTAACTGTGAGAATGAACAGCTAAGAGGGGCATTTGTGGTGTCTTCTTAGCAATCCCTTCTGGGCTGGTAAATACAACCTGAGCCTTGTCAACAGTTTTAAGTTTCGCCACCATGGGTATGTTGGTCAGGGGTGGGTTTTTTCCCCCCACACGTAACCATCATAGCTGTGCTGGCAAAAGCCCAGTGTAGACACAGTTATTCTGGCGAAAGACTCCTTTTGCAGAGTAGAGCTTACTCCATTCAGGGAAATGGTCTAAGTTACGGGGACCAAAGGGCTCCTGTGGATGAAAGCTGCATCTCCATTTGGGGGGAGGAGGGAGTTTGCTGGTATAAATCTACTAGTACCAGCAAACCCTGTCAAGTATAGACAAAGTCTGATTCTCCCATCTGGCCCTCTGTGCTCTCTTACTCATATATATAGAGTGGGTGAGAAATGCAACCACTCTGACTTGGCAGTGCTTTACATCCACTTTCCACAGGCTTAAAAAGACTATCAGTAGAATCTGGCATGAAGTCTCTTCTGGTTGCTTGCATCTAAAAACATCTCTCAAAATTCCACCCCCTTCTTTTTATTTTATTTTATTTGTTTTTTACAATTGGTCTCTAGTTTGTTATGGGAACTGACAGCTGGATTTATTGGACTTTACACTTTTGGGGCTGGGATGCGCAAACATCTCTGTGTTGACAGAGTGCCCGGCCTGCCAGGGCTCGGATTTTACTTGGGACCTCTGGATGCTACCATGATATAATATTAAATAATAACCCAGTGGATGTTAAGCGTGGCTTCACACAACAGTGAGCGGCAGGGGTGTTGACATCCTTCAGATCAGAGGTAGAAGACGAGAGTCTAGGCAAGCACTTCGCTAGAAGCCTTGCCTGGATTTGCATACACCTTGCATTTTACAAATCCAACTGCAAAACCTGATCAACATTGGAAAAAAAATATGACTCAGTTTCCCCATTCCTCTCTCCACCCTCAACAAAGCTCCTTGTAGTACAAACCCAATCTGTTTTCTATGGAAGCTGCTGAGACAAGATGCTGCCACCAGCTGGAGCCGTAAGCCAAAATTTTGTTGCAAGATTGAACCGTGAAGCAGAAAACAAGGCTGTGTGGGCTGGCTTCGGAGCAGTTCTGTTCTCAGTACAGATTCATCCAGAGCAACCATGTGACTCCTTTGCACCTTTAACTTTTCTGAGAGCTCCTGCGTTCCTATAATTGATAGAGCTGGCTAGGAAAAAATGGGGAGGGAAGAGGAACTGCAAGTGTTTCCTTTTTTTTCCTTTTTTCAAAACTTTGAAATTCTAAATTTTTCCCCGCTTATTTTCGAAATTTTGAAAGTTATTCTAAACTTTGACTTTGAAAATAATTTGGCCAACCTTGTTATGATACTAGGAGCAAAAGAAAAATCAGAAACATGAGTGAGCCAAAGTATGATGGATTCACTTAGAAATCTGCAGAGGTGGTTGTGTAATTCAGTATTCCAGACCTTGCCTCAATTGTTTCTTCCAGGGTCAGCTGAATGAACACAAACTAAAGGGTAAACTGAGGGCCCTTGAAAATCAGCTTCACACCTGTGCCCAGGTAACGTATGACACTTTTTTTTAAAAAAAGCAAAGAGAACAGATAGAAAAAATTGCATCCAAGTAAAAACAAAGAACAATGTAATTAGATCAGGTCTTACTTTCCAGAAGGCTTGTATTAAATAGGGTGAAAAAACTGTTACATTGTTTGCTGCAGCTTGTTGCATTTATCCATGTACGTGCTAATACTCAGATCCAGTGAGATCACTGAGACTGGGCAGTACCCCATCAAAGGTAGTGGTGTTTGAGACATTTAAAACTGAATCAGGACAAAGTTGTGGAGAATGTATTAGAGAGAGAGCAATCCTGAATTGGATTCTGGTGGATCTTTTTGAATTTCTAGGCTTGTCTCTCACCAGTGGGTTAAGAGTCCATTGATCATATTTAATCAACTGTCAATTCAATTGTCCCTTTAAAGAATTACTCAAAGGACAGTGTGAAGAGGATTCTGATGGAGATGGAGGACCAAAAGCAGACCTACGAGCAGAAAGCAAGAGAAGCTCTGCAGAAGCTGCTGGAGGAGAAACTCCAAGCACAACAGCAGCTACAGAATACTCAGGTGAGGAAAATGAATCCCACAACAGATGTCCTAGCTAGATGGATGGGCCCGTTTTCAGGCTGCTGAAAAATATAATCACACAGCCAGTTCAATAACATTGGGCCCAATCCTGCTCCCAGTGAAATCACTGGAAAATCCCTGGGCTTTAGTGAGAAGAGGATTGTCCCTTTTACCATCTTCAACAACTGTGCAAAATAATATATTTTAACTACTGAACAAAGGCAAAAATGGTTGTCCTTCCCCTCTGCCCCCTACCCTCCAGCCCCATACTTAACAGTGCAATGCCTCATAATAAGTTTGGGTGCGTGTGTGTAGGCATATTTCAGTTGTCTGAGCCAAATGATGGGTGATTAAATAACATGGTGGAAAGGAGAAATGCTGCTGCTTTGGGCAGCTTCATGGTTTGTAACCTCGATGTTGCTGTGTTTTTTAAACATACGTCCAGAGCTCTGGCCGAGTGCCCTTTGGTGTGGCTTTTTTTAGACCAAAATCCTAACAAATAATGCATGCATTCAATGAAGTGGGTATTCACCCATGAAAGCTCATGCTCCAATGTGTCTGTTAGTCTATAAGGTGCCACAGGACACTCTGCTGCTTTTACAGATCCAGACTAACACAGCTACCCCTCCGATACCTAACAAATAATGTCACAGAGTCCTCCTGTGCCACATTTGTCCACTGGGCCAGTGAACAAAGTAGCATTTTCAACACTGGAAAACAAAACACTATGACAAAGCAGCACAGAAATAATCTGTTTTAAATCTACAGAAACACACAAGAGTTCAGGTAATCCCCTATGTCAAACTCACGGCAGTTATACTAAACATTCCTCTTGTATATACTGTCATATATGTACCTTTAACTTCCAGAATGAAAAGCTCCTGCTTGTTTCTCTCCCCCCCATCAAGTGGCACCGTATTCTAATGCATCTCTGTGCTACTTCACTACACAGAAACAGGGCAATGCAATCATGTTATATTACAAATGCCCAGAACCTCCTTTCCCCTTGCATTTCCCAGAGGTGTTACAGTGCTGTCAGCATACAACCTTGAAAGAGAAAACCCTACACATTCATGTGTGCGCACGCTTGGATTTTGCTGCGCTGTATTCATTTCAATGAGGGGAATGGGGAATATTTAAAGGAGGGGCACCAGGTTGAGTTCATTGCTAGTTCTATCAGTTGAGCTTGTGCCTGTAAACGTATAGGTGCAAGATAAAAGCCGGCATTAAACAGATACAAGAGCTGTACCAGTTTAACTAAACCAGTATAAAATCACACAGTGCAACAACGTTGTGTGTAGATCAGTCCTAAGCTAACAACGGTGCGTCCTGGATGTTGTTTTGTTCTTCAGAGGACCCTGGCAGTCACAGAAGATGACTGTGCTCTCTGGAAAGAACACTATGACACATTAAAAACAGAGTGGAGTGAGACAGTCACTAAGCACACTGAACTGGAGAACAAACTCCATGTTTTGCAGAACCAACTGCAAGTAAGTTCATTCTCTACCATATGGTTGTCTTGTTGCCTCTGCCGCTCTGCTCAGGTTGTCAGAGACCACGGATGTCTGACCATGAACGGGTTAAATTCAAACACAACTCCACCATGGCAAAGGTTTTATCTATATCCTCTTCTAAATCACAGTATTTAGGTGATTATAAGATTTTCCCCAGGCTGGAACTTTGTTTTAAAAGTCTATATACTCATTAAATCTCTCTATGTAATGTCATGTGCGCCATATGACTTTAACCCTGATGTCCCAGCCATCTAGTTCAGGTAACTGAATTCCCCTTGAGACTGAGTTTCACACTGTGTTCTTTTGTGTGGCATTTCTATTTACTGTTAAATAGCCACCATATTCCACTTCAGAAGAGGCTGGATTGCAATTATAGGCCAAGTGGGTCCTGTAGCAATGGAATCAATTACACAATGAAATACATGTTTCTAGGTGTGCAGAAACTTTGGCATACACCTATGCAGGCCAGAGATTGAGGCTAATTTGAAAACAAAGCCTTTCGTTTTTTGGTTAAACAATACTGTGTTATTTACAAGTCAGACAGGACCAGATTTTCAGAGATTTTGAGCACTCAGCTCACTTTGACTTCTGACAACCAGGCCCACATTGTGTTTTCTTTGAATTGTTAAGTATAACTTCTTTACCAACCAATGCCCTGATGCTGAGGTTCTTTCTTGAATATAGTGGGCAGACACCCAGAATGATCAGCTCTACCAGACCCTGCGTAACTTGGAGAGTGAGCGTGAAGATCTCTATTCGAGAATCGAGGCTCTACAAGCAGACAACCAGCTCAGAATGGAGCACGTCAGTGCAATGGAAGGTACCGACTTTGCAAAGGGAAGAGCAGGATCAGTAATGGCAGAGGTTTCTCCCTGACAAGTTACCTTCAGGAAATACTTTAAGAATCCCAGTTGCTAAAGCTCGACATAAAAAAATACCTTCTTTTAAGCATTTTGAACATCTCAGCTTGGAAGCAGACTCTGGTTTCCAAAAGGGATCCTAGATTAAGTTTAATCCAATTTTCTCCACCTAGCATGACTGAGCTATGAGGAGGTCAAGTGAGTTTCCCAAAAGAAAGGGTGGGCTGGGAGCCAAGAGATCTCGGTTGAATCCCCAACTCTGTCACAGATTCTCTGTGTGCTCTAGTCTACAGCAAGTCACTGCATCTTTATGCCTCAATTTCCCTATGGTTGTTTCATATGGTTGTTGACAAATTCTTTAACATTTGAGCTGCATGGGAACAGTGCTGGGCATTATGAGGCCATAAATAAATGCTAATCATATTGACAAGTGGCAGTTCAGACAAGCAGTATCATGCGTCTGTCGAAGTGGGTATTCACCCACGAAAGCTTATGCTCCAAACGCTGTTAGTCTATAAGGTGCCACAGGACTCTGTTGCTTTTTACAGATCCAGACTAAAACAGCTACCCCTCTGATACTTGATAGTTCAGACAGGGGCACTGAAATTCAGTTATTACTAATGTGGCTATTTTAAGTATATCAAATAAAAGTAATGACTGATAAATGACTAATGGCAGCCCCATCTACCTAATGGATTAGGCTTGCAAAACATAATATAAACTAAAACCAAAACATACAGCATTATTAATAGAGTGTAAAGAGCACCAGAGCTGCCATCACTGGTTAAACGGCATTTATCTGGGCATGTGTGATTAACAGGAAATCGCTGGAGTCTTAAGGGAAAACATTAGCTCAGTAAGGCTCTCAACACCTTTCATTCCACTGTACAGAAGTTGTACAGATTTGGGGAGAAGAAAACCTGCAGCATTTACACAGATTTCCTCAGAGATTTTTTTGTCATCCCTGACTACTAAAAATTAATTTGTTAATTTCAGGTAAATTGCAAAATGAACAAAAGCAAAAGCTGGCGCTGGAAGTGACAATCACTTGTTTGCACAGTAAGTAGCACTGCAGGGCACAGGCCTGCATTTTTTAAATGCATTAGGTCTGATGCTGCTGTTGCAGTGTAACTCTAGTGAGCTCATGAACCCTGGCTTACATGGATAAGATGAGAGTTAGGCCCACTGCTCTGTGAAATGCCCACTACAGGGAAATGCAAGAGCCTTCTCCAGTTGCATCTGTTCTTCTCCATTCATGGATAAACTCCCCTGCACAGAGACTGACTGGATTGTCTTTCCTATTCGTTATATAAGAGCAGATTTGCCTATCACCCAGAGTGACTGTGATTGGCTGTAACAGTTATCAGGTTATCAGAAGGTCTCAGCTGATTGATTCTGCACACAGAAAATCCAGAGATCTGGAGGGAGGGAGCGAGGGATGGAGGGAGGGTGTGAAATACACCCCCCCCCCCGCTCATCTCCACTAGGAACATCACCAGCGCTTGGCATTGATCATTAGCACAACTCAACCTCATTTTACAATGTGTCTTTGACACAGACTTTATCCCAGATTGTCTTAAATATTAGCAGAGGGAGAAAAAGTACAAGAGAAGAGGGCAGAGAAGACTGTTTTCACCTGACAATGAAAAGAGATGGAGATACAGTGGTGGGCAAAAGGGAAGCTGTTTCAGACAACAGGAGAGTCAGAGGAGTTGGCTCTCACTTTAACACAATCTGGCTACTGTTAACAGGACACTGGGACTAGAGAGAAGGGGAGAACTATGAGGCGTGACAGACACAGATAGCCAAGCTCTGTGGCTGGAGCAAGACCATGGAGGGTTTAACATAGAAGGACCTGGATTTTCAAAAGTGACTAGTGACTCTGACAGGCTGACTTTTTGGGTGCACAACTTGAGATGCCTTAAGGGGGTTTGATTTTCAGACAGTGCTTGGCACCTGCTTCCTGAAAATCTGCTCCCTTTAAGATCTTTCAGCTTGATTGCCCCAAATCACGTCATTTAAAAATCTTGGATATGGAGAACCACTTTGTATTGAGTCCTGCATGCTAGAGTCTATATTAATTAATCATAAACAAATAAGATTTTGCCTTTCAGAGTAAATCTGTTCAGACTTCACAGCATCTGTTTGGGTATTTTTGTATAAAAATCAATATTGGCAACAGAAGATCTAATTCTTCTGTCTTAGGGGATAGCCATACAACACTTGAGCTTTTAGCAGAATAGTCTGGGTATAACCGGTGGCAGAATTTCCCAAGAAATTGTATGAATGAAGCGAGTCAAACCACCCACACAGTAGAACCAGTTTACAGTGAACTAAAACAAACAAGGAGGGCTGAGATAGGAGAAGGGGCAGATTAGAAGAGAAAGAGGGAATACCCAGAATGAAACCAACTTGTGTACATAGTTTGGGTGATAATAGTGGCTTATTCTATTTGCAGACCAGTTACAGAACCAGTCCAAGGAGAAGGCGGCTCAGGAAGAGGTGGTAGTCAGAAAAGGTCAGCAAACTTTGTAACTCAGACTCTAGACAACTATTATGCTTCTAATCTCACATGAAAAGGTTAAACGGTAACTTCGAGTGAAATCTGTTTATCTGTTTAGCATAAAGGAATTGTACTGTTCATAACAGGTTGCTATGATTCCTAATGGATACCAAATTTAGCCTCACTATATTCAAATACGTGTATCTGTGATGGCAAATGCCTTAAACAATAAATTGATTTGATTTCAACACTCCTTCTTCAGAGGCCCTGCCAGTCATTGTTTACTTGATATGCTCAGCTCCAATTTCAGCTACCCCTGCACACCAAGAAAACCATCATCAACGTTTTGAACCCCTCCCCACCAAAGGTAGCTTACTTTGCCAGACTACTGTCAAACACTTCATAATTGTTTTAAAAATAAATATTTCTAATATTTCATAGCCGAGCACGAAGACAACTCAGCCATATCCTGCATTCATTTCCAGATGCTTAGCACCTGAATACAAGTTAAAGATAATCAACTTGTAGAACAAGGGTAGGAAACCCACAGCACACGAGCTGATTTTCAGTGGCACTCACACTGCCTGGGTCCTGCCCACTAGTCAGGAGGGCTCTGCATTTTAATTTAATTTTAAATGAAGCTTCTTAAACATTTTAAAAACCTTATTTACTTTACATACAACAATAGTTTAGTTGCATTTTATAGACTTATAGCAAGAGACCTTCTAAAAATGTTAAAATGTATGAGTGGCATGCAAAACCTTAAATTAGAGTGAATAAACGAAGACTTGGCACACCACTTTTGAAAGGCTGCCAACCCCTGTTGTAGAACAATGAAGAGGCTGACCAAAAGCCTGGACTCATTTCTGATTGGAAGTCTGGCTGTTTTTTTAGATCAGGTTTTAACTATGCAGATCCAACCCCCCAGTCCAGTCAGAGAAAAACAAGATGCTTTGTTAAAGCATCCTGATGATGAGGGAGAGGAAAATCTGAAGGACCAGGTGCAGAAGAGGACAGCCCAACTCATTGCAAAGGAAAAGGAGGTGAGAAGGTGATACAATCCGTTAATGAGATTCAGTGTTCTCATTAGGAGATTAATTGCTATTTTTAAAGGCTTCCAAGGCAGAAATAAAACTGACGTGTGATGGTTTTTAGGAGTAACCATACAAATAGCATCTAATTCTGTAACTGGAGACTCATGGTCACTACATTTTGATTCTGACCTCAGCTAAACCCCCTGTTGGGTTTCCTCTAAGTATTTCCAGGTAGAATAATAGTCATGCAATAACATCAAAGCAAGCCCTTTACATAGCCTTAAAGTCACAAATATTTCATACCCCGAATAAAACCTTCACATACACAAGCTGAAATGTACGTTGGCATGTGAGTTAAATACTGCAGAGGTCGATCTTGTACATAAGACAACTCAGGGCTATCATAAAACAACACATTGGTACCCATCTTCCCAGACAATTGAATTCCCCCCACCCGCCAAGCCAGCTCCTTTGAGACTTATCTCCTGGAGCAGAGAAGTGAATGATAGAAACACAGCTTTTGTCCACCAAAGGGAATTAGCAAGAGAAAATACCCAAAGGCATATTTTAAAATTAAATACACACAGAGAGCTGTGGGATGCAGGAGCAGTGCTGGACAAGAACAAGTCTCTCCAGCAAAGTGCTCACAATGTGACAGCACATGCACAGAGCAATGCCACAGGGAGCAGACACCAGGGCAGACTGATTGGGGTTCAGGGAGCAGAGAGGGTACAAGGGACCTGTATGCACCCGGGTGGGGGACAGGTAGAATTCTAGAGTAAGTGCTTCCTAAGCACAAGCATGTGTTAGCAGCACCTCTGATGCTGGATACCCCTAGGGGAGTGCTGTGGGAGCTGCTGTTATGGGGAGCACACACCTGCCCCTCACAGCATGCAGTAGTTATCATCTCAGTGGGCTCCCCCAGAACCACAGAGCTATTCTGCCAATCTGCCCTCTGCACTCAGCCCCTGGCAGCTCCAGTTACTCGCTGCTCATCCTAGACATGCCTGTGGCTCCAGCACTTGGAATGTAAAGGGTCAGACAATTAAAGTGAGACCTGGGGAATTGTGGCTCTGGGAAATTTAATTGCTCTGCTTTAATCTCTCTTCCCCTACTTCTTTATGTTCTCATCAGCCCCACCCCCTTCAGAGGAGCTGTTTAGGTGGGGAGGGAGAGCTGAGGCTTTTTCTTTCTTCATTGACCATCTAATATAGTGCCTAGAACAATCCCCAGGCACCAAGGGACTTATACACAGGAATTTATAAAATAGGCTTTTACCCTTCTCTGTGGCAGATGGAGCTCAGTGTGTCTTACTAAACCCACACTGTCTCCTTCAACGACTACAAGCACCAGCCACTGCAAATTAGGTCTAAATCAGCTGGGGGCAGGGCGAGTGCAAAATACCATTAAATCTAAAGGAAACAGGTGAGAGCAGGAACTGGCTAGAACACACAAAGTTCTTGCTTTGCCAACAGCTTATACAGGGCTACATTACAAACAGTACTGTGCACCATCAGGAATAACTTGTGTTGCACATCACATAGACCACTGACTCCTCATACAATGCAGCCTCAAAACTATCTGACCAGCCCTAGGCACACCTGACCTGCTATGCATTGCCACAAACATCAGTGCAACCAACACAGAATACACACAAACACCAGGAGGTCTCCACAGGTAATAACAGTGCCCCCCAGCCATAGCCAGAATCTTGGTGCTTTGGGGGGAGCTGCTGAAAGTACAACTTCCCCTCTCCAACATAAAAAGGAAAAATCTAACAGCCACTCACCTGCTGGAAGAATGCAAGATGCAGCCAGCAGCAGCCCCTTCCAAAGCAGCCATCTTAGGGCTGCAGTTACTTGATTCTGCCCAATTTAAAGGGTCAGGGGATTGGCCCTGCTTTGAGCAGGGGGTTAGACTAGATGACCTCCTGCGGTCCCTTCCAACCCTGATATTCTATGATAAAGGCCTGGTCCACACTACGCAGTTAAATCGATTTAAACAGTGTTAAATCGATTTAACGCTATACCCGTCCACACTACAATGCACTTTAAATCGATTTTAAGGGCTCTTAAAATTGATTTCTGTACTCCTCCCCAACGAGAGGAGTAATGCTAAAATCGATATTACTACATCGATTTAGGGTTAGTGTGGATGCAAATCGATATTATTGGCCTCATTCTTTTACAGTAGCTACCCACAGTGCACCGCTCCAGAAATCGACGCTAGCCTAGGACCATGGACGCACACCACCGAATTAATGTGCGCTAGTGTGGACGCATAAAATCGACTTTATAATATCGGTATTATAAAACCGGTTTTAGTTAATTCGAAATTATGCTGTAGTGTAGACGTACCCCTAGGCATTGCTCTCCCAGCTAGAGAATGTCAAAAGGTCACTCCCACAAGGCATGCTGGTGGGAGGGAGGGTGAAAGTTCTGGGGAGAGCTAATAATGACCAATCAAGTCACAGAGGAAAATGTTTTTTGGGGGGAAGGGCTGCTTCTGTGTGATGCCTCTCCCTTCCCTCCCCTCAGTCCTACTGATTTTGCTCCTACCTTCCAGTTAGTGAAACTCTGCATGGGGGCAAGCCATTTACCTATATGAAGCCAGTTGCAGACCTGAGGACTTTCTCTTCTGCTGTCACAGGCAGTGGGATGGGATTAAGTGTGTTATGTTTTGGTGGGGGAAATATTACTTTTTCTTCCCACATGACTTGAGGGCTGCTGAAAGGTGCCAACGTACTAGAACTACAGGCTAAAGACCCCAAGAAGGGTAATATACGGCAGAGGCAGTGTGTGCGTCCCCTGGGCTCCTCTTAACAATAAACAGCTGTCCTGCCCTAGATGTCACAATACTAGGGGTGAGAGGGAAGATCACTCTCCACTACATCAGTCCTGTTGCCCTGGGAACTTCACCGAGAGCAGCCAAATTCTTGGTACACGTGGGCCATTTCCTAACATTCCTCTGCTTTGTTTCCAGTGCGCAGATCTCCGCTTTGAGCTGGAGGCCCTGAGCGACGAGTACCGCTCCTGCATGACCAAGTTACGTCAGTGTCGAGACGAGCTCAATCAGTTCCAGAGCAAGCAGTCCAAAGTAGGAGTTCACTTTTACTGTGTCCAGTTACCTACTGCAAACATCCTGAGCAGTTTGATACCTTTGCAGGCACCACGCTGGGGATGGGCTTGGGGGAAATTTGTTTCTCAGCTCTGTTCTACTCAGTTTCTTGTGCTGCACGCATCACTGTACCGTCTGGGCCCCCTCCAGTAGTGCATTAAGCAACATGACGACACATCCATCACATTGGTTCCTTCCTCTCCCCAGGAGCAGCAGATCCATGGGGGTGTCTTGTTTTGATAGGATTTGTCTTTCTTTTAAATACACATTGCTACATGTTTATGTTAGAGAAAGCAAAGTCAAAGAAACACATTGCACTTGGAGCAGAAGGTGGTGAGGTTTGTGAGGTCATCTGGACAACGGAGGAAAGATAGCGCCTGTGTTTTTACACCAGACGTTAAATTAAAATTTTCCTTTTTGTGTACTGATTCACTAAACACACTTAATTCTCTCTTTCAGAGACAATGTGGCCACTGGATCCCTCTCCTAATGGTGGTGATAGCAGCAGCCATGGCGGCTTTCTTAGCCAATTTTGTACCATGAGAATCCATCAGTTTCAATTACCTCAGCATAGCAACTGACTCAACTTTTTTCACTGTAATGTATAAAAATTTTGTAGGGTTTTTGGGGGGATATTTTTGAGCTGGTCTCACTCCTCAACAAATTCACACTGGTCCAATAAATGCGGTGAGATCATTCCTCTTGCTTGGTTTAATTTTTAATTGAAGGTTACATTAGAAAAGGTTCAGTTTCTGTGCTGCAGCAGCCA
Source organism: Gopherus flavomarginatus (assembly GCF_025201925.1). Lineage (NCBI taxonomy): Eukaryota > Metazoa > Chordata > Testudines > Testudinidae > Gopherus > Gopherus flavomarginatus. The sequence continues at coordinate 11,433,707 of NC_066621.1, read as the reverse complement.
TATGTTTTATTGCACAGTATCAGTCACTTAAAATCTCCCACTGCGGGAGGAAAGAACTTAGTAGGAGACACAAAACCTTGCACCCTCCCTGCCTTTTCTGTCCGTCTAGACTGTCTCAGCTCTTGTCCAGCTCCTCATCAACTCCTAGTTGTTCATTGTAGCCTCATCCTCTCCCCTCCCCGCCACCCTCCAATCCATACAAAGCACTACAGGTTGCTAATTTTTTTTTTTTTAATTAAGCGTAGGGAGAAAAATTGTGAAATGTCAATACCATGTTAATCCAAGTCAATGCTGGGTACTTACTGAAATTCCTTTTATAGCTGAGTTCTGTTGCTTTGACAACAGCACGTATCTTTAACGCACACATCTGTGCTGTGAGCACAAGCAGTCTATGGTAGATGGGTTACACTAGATAACATAGGCAATTAGTAACAATATTTATAAAATTTTACATGTTCAAAGCACGGTACAAATATGGACCCCTTTTTAATCCTCAGATTGTTTCTGAGAGGTAAATATCCCCATTTTACAGCTGGGGAAACTGAGGCACATATGGGGAGAAATCACTTGCCCCAATGGACCCAGAGGAAAAAATGAGATTAGAACTCATGGCTTCTTGACTCCTGTCACTATGGTCATTCTTCTAATCAAACCGCCATTAGGAGCACCTGTTGATGTGGTAGGGCAGGGAATGGAATTGAATTACCACAGTTCTATTTGGAAGACAAAATGAGGTGGAGTTCAATTGTGCCATTTGAGTGAGGTTACTAGGCCCTGGTCCGCACTATGAACTGATGTTGGTATAACTACATCACTCAGGGTAGTGGAAAATCCCCACCCCTGAGCAACACAGCTATATTGACTGAACTCCTGGTGTAGACAGTGCTATGTCGAACAACTTCTCCCGTCACCATAGCTACCGCCTCTCAGGAAGGTGCAGTACCTAGGCTGAAGGGCGCAGCTCTCCCATCGGCATAGGTCACATCTTCACTAAGCACTACAGCAGTGTTGTAAGTGTAGACAAACCCTAGAAGTTGAACACCCTACAACTGGGATCCATCCATGAACTGCCTGCAACCCAGCTGTGGGTGCCTGAATCCACAAAGTGCACTTCCAGGAAAAGCAAGTGTTCAATATATCAGTGACAGGGCAAATACAGGTTCAGCATCTAATATGCTCACCCTTCACATCCAGTACTCTGGGCCCTAAATTCCAGGTGTGGGGGAGAGCTGTGGTTTCAAGATATTCTTGGGGGAACCTTTGTCCATAGGGCAGTGTTAAGTGTCCCGCTAGATTTCATGCTTGGCACCCCCCAAGCCTGTGATGAAAAGAAATGAAGAAACTAGATTTACAAAGCAACAGCGGCTAGAGAAACCACCTCCGTTGAGATACAGAGGTTTGCAAAGTCATTCTGCACACTAAATACATCCTTCAGATTTCCACTCCATGCATCCAAGGCCTCCTTCATGGCAAGATACAGGTTCTCTGGGACACTAAAGGAATAAATTCGGACTCTGAGTTCTTTACTTATCCTACAGCAAGAGGCCTGGACAGTAAAAACTCTCAGTGGGGTCAGAGACAAACAGTTGTCAAACCCCTGGTTGGTAGTGAAAGTATAGGAAGCTGGGTAGCCCAGGAGAACACCAAAGATGGTGCATAGATTCCAATCGGAAGAGAAGATCTCACTGGTAGTGACCGGCTGGGATGTGATATTTGGCAGTGTTTTAACATGAGCCAGTATTTCAGCAATGTGGCCTTTTATAGATTCCACATACTCTGGCTCACAATGGCCAGGACATGTCCTAGACGCTGAAACATCAATGAAGGGCACTTTGTTTGTGAATAACAGCATTTCCAGCCACAGTGCCGTCTTCTCCAGGTTGAGTATCAGAACATTGTCTGCTATATTTAGAAGGTGCAGCCGATGCTTTGTCAGGCCAATGCCCTGGATCTGCAGAAGGTAGTTCTCGATTTTGTCTACTCCAACTGAATTGTAATCGTACAGGAGAGCGGGTTTCAATCCAGAAGCTACAGCTAAGATCTCCCCAGCCAGGTGCAAGGAGGCAGCTGGAGATAAACTCTTCTTCCTTCCTGGTCTAAGGTTCTGCTGAGCTGCCGCAGTTAGCAACTGAGGGGACAGTGTTGCCATCTGCTCCCTAGTTTCAGGATTATTCTGGAACTGGCTGATCCAGAGTGAAATCTTGAATCACTGTTCTCTATACCTCCACAATCAACTTTTCTTTAGGCTTCTGCTGCCCTAAATCACTTCCTGAAAGATACTGAAATAAACATTATTAGCATTTAAAAGGGATCCAATGTATTTGTGAGCTTCTGAAAGTTAAGATTCCCTGCCCTCCCCCGGCTTTAATTCCTGCAAAAGCAAATATATCCCAAAATTCTCACATTTTCACCCTTGGGTGCACAAACATCCATTAAATCCCCATTTATCCTGCACAAGGCAGGGACAAAATAAATTATGTCTACCTACATTATAACAAAGATTCTCTGGAATGTCATCCCATCCCTTCAAGCTCTAGAAGCAATTTACAGAGTCCACTCCAGGATTTGGGGTTTTAAAGACTGAAGAGAACAGATTGAATAATAGCACAAAGTGTAGGACAACACGGATAATATACAGGCCCCTAAAATTGGAGGTCCCTAAACTGTGGTCCACGATCTGCAAAGCCCTTGCTGGTGGTGGCAGAAAGCCAGCTGGCCAGGCTCTCCTCCTGGTTCCCAGCTGAAACAAAGAATATAGGAGAGGAAATGAAATGAAAGACGGTTTTTCACTGGGATCACCACACTGCAGAGCATTTAGCACCAGTATTTCAAAGTAGACTATTCTTAGCAACAGTTTGCACACAAACCCTCTTCCCCAGAGGTCCCTCCAGTTCAGAGCTGTGCACTGTCTGTGTGCACAAGGGGGGAGGAAATGCCTGATGAGAACAGCATTGTGTTGATCAGTTTCTCAAGTGGGCCCGTCCACGCAGATACGCCCCACCGTGTGTGCATCGGCTTGCGTATGGGGCAGAGGAGGAGCGTGCAATCCTGCTGTAGGACCCCAGCCGAGCCCAGGCTCCCTTGTTCACTGACCGGCTGGTGCTTTCCTTTCTCCACTGCAGGAAGCGAAGGGCAGGACATAGGAGCCGACTAAGACCTCAGGCTTCCGCTTCCCCTCACTTGCTGCTCCCTCATCACCTGACACAACAGTGGCCGGGCGAGTCCCGCCTGCTGTCTGCACTTAAAGAGACAGGCTGTGTTGCGGCTGCACACGGAAGCTCCATGGCCACTCCTGCAAGCTGCACCCCTTGGAGATAGCTAAGCTAGCCCCAGAGCAGGCTACAGGACCGGGAGGTTTCCAAATATTGCAGATACAGCTACACCTTTGCTCCTGGGGACTGTGTGCAGATGCAAGTGAAACGCCACATTTAGAACACAAGTAAAAACACCTTTCCATATTGCATTTGCAGAATCCTCTTCTGGCTGCTCCGCTAACAAGGGTTGCATTGCATCGCATCAGAATCATATTCAGTGCCCATTTCAGAGACAAAAGCCAAGCACTGAACCAGCAGCGGCCAAAGGACCACGCAAACCTAGTGTCCAAACACCTTGTAGTGAAATTTTTCAGGTGAAAGATTGTCTAGGTAGAAGCATCAACTAGAGTGTCACAGAGAGACAGCTAGACTATCCTATTTGGCAAGTCAAGAGGGTTCCACAAACCTCACCTCTGGGCCTGGCTTGCCCCCTCTCCTGCTAGGTATTTCCCAGTAGGTCAGAGAAGCCCATTTTCAGCATTAAATTGCTGCCTCCCACCCTACTACAGGGATAAGTTCCACAGAAATAACATGCAGACAGCACCTGCTCCAGGCTCTTGGGAGGTTCACCCACTCAGCAGCTCAGAGGTCCATCCTGATACACCCCTTTAGCAAGAGGGGGCATATTGCTACCCAACCTTCCCCTCTAGCAGGTCCAGGACATAACAAAGCCTCAGTGAGCCTGGTGCAAGAATAGGTTTGGGGCCCCAGCCCATCTCAGCTGACCCACCCCCAACCTGGCCCTCAGCAACCTTCACACCTCCTGCCTCTTTCCAGATGAGCTCCTTGCTGCTGTGGTGGCAGCAGTGAGAGTCCAGGGCAGGGGCTGTTCCAGGGACTGAAAACCTGACAGTGCCACTCAGACAAGCCCCAGGCTGCTAAGAGCCTGACCACAGCAACAATCTTACCCAGGAGATAGGGGTGAGAGGACTTCCTCAGATACCTGGGTGGCAGCCTACCCTGGTCCCTGGGCAGCCCCACCAGCCTCATCTGCCCCTGCCACCCTTTGGGGCAAGCACAGGTGATCCCAAAATCTACCACTCTAGGCACCCTCTGCTGCATAAGCCCCATAACTTTTGGACCCTGGCATGACTAGCACTACTGTAGCTAAACCACTGTAGCTGGCTTTTAAAAAGGTTAATTCATATCACATCACCCCACTTTCCCCTCTGGTAGCCTGCGATCCTGTAAACTGGAAGGCAAACTGTACCTCCACACCAGCTGATCTAAAGGCAGCTGAGTTCCCTTTCTTATACATCCCATTTTCAGGATGACAGAAGATTTACTATAGCACATGGTTATGAGGGTAGGTAAACCTCAAAACAGGTAGCAATTCAGATTTTTATCCAGAGTTCCTGTTCTAAAAACCCCGAAGACCTGTCAACAGCTTAAGGTGGGAGCTTAGATACAATAGGTAACCTAAAAGCTAAACCCTTGTAAACGTACCCAACACAGTATTATTTTGTAAACAAAAAGCACAGAGGCAACTAAAATCAAGAAGAAAATTTAAATGCATTTCCAAACCTCAAAGTATTTGGATCTACCATGGGATTGGTTCATGATTTTCCCAGATGGGGTTTGCCCATCTATTTCTTATGGCACATTTAGTGAAGTCATGCTCAATGTACTTTGAAATGCCAGTTTGTACATTAATAGATATACTGCTGTTTTGCCTGTAGGTGTTGTGTATTCTGGAAGCATCCCACGGTTTTTATGGTGCTTAACTACATCAGTTTTCTTGGGTTACAGTAAATCAGAAGGAAAGTACTTCCTGCAATAAGTTTTAGTAGACTTAGAGGTTGACTCAGCAGTAAACAGGTACTCATTCACCCATGAGTATGGTACAGCAGGGATGTTATAAATCTCTCAATAAAGGTTTATGTAAATGTGTTATCCTTTGCTTCCGGATAGAAGGTGCTACGCTATGCGCCCTTTTTGCTAGGTATAGGGAAAGTAGAATCTTATTTTTTTGCAGCATGGTTATATGGTTAGTCTATTTTTAAAGTCAACTGACAAATGCATCTCTTGCTTTACAAATCCAAATAAGTGTTCTGCTTATCTCTGTTAACTAAATAAGGAAAAAGGCTAAGTTCTATTTAAGTGGGTCCTTTTGATTTAGCAGTTTCTTTCCACATCTCCTAGCAAGGGAAGCCTGTTAGTTTAATATGCAATATCTCAATTAACTTTTAAACCTCCGCAAATGCATGCATAAGCAAGATAGCATGAAACTGTAGGGAACTGCCTGTCCCAAAAGCTATTTTCTAATAGCAAAACAAACTTGCGTTATCTTTCCATTCTTATCCGATTATCAGTTTGCATTAGGTAACTTAATGCCTTAGATTTTGGGTAACACAATCTCTGTGAAACATCAGTTACGGTTAAATTTCATGGACTTCATAATCACTAAAGCACCCTTCTCTTCAGTGCCCCCATGCAGCATCTTACCATCATTCTCTGCTTTAAAGGGGAAAAGGTGAATTGAACATGTTTAAAAGGGCAGACATAAAATACACTGATGGATAGAAAGCATGGCACCTGTCCTTTGTTAAACAGTGCAATATAACAATCTCATCATATTTACCTCCTGGGAGATGCACGTATACAAAAACATACATTGTACATTAAATGAAAATGATTACTTTTTAGCTTTACAAAAGGTATGATTTCTTCTTTCCTATTTTCTCGCCTTTTAAAATTCAGCTTTACTAAGTTAAAATCTAGGCAGAAGAACAATTTTACTTTCAGTTTTTCTGGTTTGTCAATGCTGTATTCATGCAACTGAGTAGCACTTGTTACTAGAAAATGGAGCTGAGGGCTCACGTCTAGCCTTTATGGGAACATTAGCACTGCCACATGCCCTAAGTGCATTTCCCTCACACAAATCCCATGATTACATCATATACTGACATTCAAGAATATGGTTCCTAAGTGTTTCTCAGAGAATCAGATGCATAATGCAATGCTTTAGCATGCAGAACACTCACCTAAGACACTTCACTAAAGGGAGATCCAGGAGTACTTGAGAGCAGCACAACTATAGTCAGGAAGTGAAATAGGCAACTGAATAATGAAGAAAAGTTACACCTATTAGCCTCTTTTCTCCTATTTATGCATGAGGCAGTTTATACAGAAATATAGGTATTTGGGTTTGTGATGACACAGGGAAAGGGAGAAGAGAGGTCCTGGAGGCCAAATTTAGGCTGTTAGATAAGATATTGAAGTCCAGGACCTGCATGGTAGCATTCTCTGAAGTGAAATCACAGAATCAGAAATGTAGGGCTAAGAAGAGACCTTGAGAAGTCATCAAGTCCAGCCCCCTGCATGTATCAATATATAATGCATGACTGTAGATGAAGCACCAGACAGTCATTTGCTGCTCCAGAAAATTCAAAGTAACTATTTTAATCTTGGTCCATTATTTCTCAAAGCAATTTTAATAGAGAATAAAAAGCACATTGACAGTTGATAATTAAAAAACTGTTTTTTTACATTGATCAACTATTTTATACACAAGGCTGCAAGCATTAGCTATTTAAAAATATTTAAGATGTTAAAACCTGTGATTTATACATAGATTGCTTAAGCAAACTAGCCTGAGATCAAAAGTGTAGTGTAACTAAAGGTACTGCTTCAAAGCCTTTCATTTTATTCTCTCAAAAAAGTGAATTTCATATACTGTTGAAATTTGACCATCTGTATATAGGATTTACACAGGTTTTATTTATATAGGGGTAAGGCACCATTTAAAAATATCCTTTTCTATGTACATATAAGAAACCAGAGAGTAGAGCAGAGTTAAGTCAGAGACTTGAAAATACATCATTGTGCTGGGAGTGGCTGAGCAATATGCATAGTTGGTGCCTGCATTGGCCAGCCCTCTTGGTGATTCTGCAGGAGGCGGTACAGCTGTTTCAGGTGGGCAACAATGTTGTCTTTAATGTCAGGTGTGGAGATCTGAAGCCGCACGCTGCCGCTGTCAAAGGAACGTGTGAAGTCACCAGAAAACATTTCATAAATCATCCGAGCTACCACTGGAATTACCTGTTTAAAAGAAAGCAGTTATTTTAGCCTAATGAGGATGATAACCTAAAAGTGACAGAGTAAGGTTCCAATACACTCAGGTATGCCAAGACACTTCTGTAGTGGTAGACTCTTTATCCATAGAACAGTTTCATTATCACCTGAGCTGCAGAAACATTCCACTTCACTGTAAGTGGATTCCATTTTACTTTGATTTAAAAGCCAAAAGAATCCTCCAGCTTGCAGTTCTGGTTTCTTATCTCATGAAGAAGTTGTACACTGTCACATATGCTGATATGGAGAAAATGTATTAAGGAAATCGGTACTTGATTCATCCACTTGTTTTAACAGATGCTTGTTTGGCAGAGCCATAGCTCCCTTACCTGAACCACTATCAGCTTTCTCTCCCTGGGTTTTCCATCAGGCCATTCTTCTCCAAAACAGAAGTAGATCTCATAAGGTGGCTGTTTTTCTACCTGTCCTTTCTGATGGGCAATCAGCTCTAAGGAAAGAAGCAGTGTGAATGTCAAAGGGGGCGTTATGTTTCTGGTGGTGGTACAGTATCCTGCTCCACCATCTGAATATGAGTGCTTACTACAAAGCATCCTGTTCAGAATCTCCACTTTTATTCCAGCGAAAAACGTTTACCCTTCCAGCATCACTTCTCTCGCATCTCAAGAGCTTTTTTGCTCTCCTGGATAAAAGGTTCTCCAGGAATTACACTAGCCACCAATGCTGCTCAATGAATAAAATAAGCAGTTAGTTGTTTAGCAGAAGACAATATCTGTTCACTTTTCCCTTCTTACCCTAGGCCTTATCCAAAGCTCATTGAAGTCCGTGGAAAGACTCCCATTTACTTCAGGGGGCACTGAAATGAGGAGTAAGACTATCAAGACTGACCCCAGGCTGGCTATTCCAGCCTAAGCTGGAATAGCACTGTTAGCTGAAAGGCCAGTTCTCAGCATTATTGCCTATTTCAAGTTACTTACCACTTAAAAATGTTTCCAGACAGAAGAGTTTGACTTTCTTTTGTCTCTCAATCAAGTTTGGTGCGATGGATGAAGGAGCACATGGTCCAGACCAGTACACCTTGCACTGGCAGAGCCGAATGGCATAGATGGCATGGCCACTGACCTCCAGAATCAGTCCCCTGTCCATAACATCTAGTAGCCGACTTGTGAAGATCTTCTGCTTTTCGTTGGTGATTTGGTCTGTTCCTGGAAATTTTACTTGCTCCAAACTAATAGGTCCAAACAGCTCTTCTTGGTCTGGCATAGGGCCCAGTTCTCCATAGAAGAGTCTACATCCCTGGGGGTTGCTTACAGTCGTCGTCTGCCCAATCTCTTTTCCTCGATACTCAAACTTGATTTCTAGATCTGTCACTAAGAGATAAATTGTTAGAATGACTTTGTTCCAGTTAAGCAAAGACCTTGCCATGCACCAGATAAGACAGGGTAGAAGTTATCTGCAGGAAGAACATTACAATATAAATTAGACCTGATGAAGTATATTTTAAATATGTACAGTTATCTGTGTGCAGAAGTGTAAGAGGTCAAAATGCAGTAACACTAAAGTAAATCAGACTATTTTAGCCACAGTGACAGATGCACTAGAAATCCACAGATACACTTACTAGGAAGAGAGCTAATCCAGAGCTCAGGAGAGCTGAAGAAATCATGCTGCAGAGCAGATGGAGGCATCTCCATATCTAGAGGTTCATTCTTTGGCCACACTGCTTCAGGGCTGCAGTTTTCCACACTGGCTGGCCCCATTGGGGAATCTATACAGAAGAATCAAGTAAGTTTGAGAACAAGTATATTTTAAAAAACTAAAAAACTTTGACAAATTACATTCATCTGCAAAAAATTAGCACGGCTGACCCATTTTTTTTTATTAGCATTTGACAGACATGCCTGGTCTGTTAAAAACTCATGCAGAGATTTCACTCTATTTAATAAAGTTATTAGAAACATATTATAGGTGTTATAATGATACTCACTCTCTAATATGGTAGCACATTGTTAATAGAAAGATCTTATTACTATATTCCTGTATAACGCCTTTAAACAAAAGCTAGCTGTTTTAATGAGTATTTTGTTCTAATATTTACGTAACAAGTTTACAAATCCTTGCTATCTTCCTAAGTAAATAAATAAATAGTTAAAAAAACTAAACATTTATTTGGTCCAGTAATGACTGCATTTTTATTAACATGACTAATTTATCTAGACAGAACTGTGCCGCAGAATTGACAAAGTGCTATCATTAGCTTTCCATAGTGTCAAATATAGAGGGACAGAGGCATGAATAGGAACATCTGCTCTCATTCCCTTGTTCCCAAATTATTCAGTTAAGTGCAGAAGTTGCTCTAAGGCAAAACTAGTGCAGTTGTTTGGTCTTCCACCCTCTAATCAGAGAGCTGGTAACACATGAACAATGATTTTTCTTACACCACTTCTCCCCCAACACTGCTTCAGGTCAGGTGGAAGCATACTGGTAAACATCTTCCTAGACTGGAAGGGAGTTCAGTATCCAGACAATGTCAGACTGCAATGGTCTGAGATGGCCAAAGAGTATCAGTGGATAGGCAACATACAACAACCACACTAACTGAGAAATGGACTAAACAATCTCAACGCAAATAGGTTCAAATAGCTATAAGATGGTAAACTTCAGTCACTCTCTAGGAGTACTATTATGACAGCTAAGTACTAGTATTATTGTATTTACTGGAGCAGTTTCTAACACAAGGAATGTCTTTAGTTTAATTAAGAACTAGCAACCCTTCATAAAAACAGCTCAGGTCAAAGATTTAGAGAATGGGAAAGGGACAGCTTCACTGCATCTTGTCTAACCAGACTGTCTAGAAAATTTTAGACATCAGTTCTGACCCTTCGGAAACCTAATAAAAAAGTGCATTTAAGTTCTGAGACAACATTACAATTAAAATCTGCCAAACCTGAACCTAGCTGCATAAAAATATAACAGCAGCTATTTAAGAAATCACAGACTATCCATTATTACAGGATATTTTGATTTGACATATAGAATAGAGCATCCTTTTGCTTTTTAGCGTGCAGCAGTTTTCTTTTTAAAAAGCTTTATTAGAGGAATCAAGTTGGTATAGATGTAAACTGAAGTAGTGAAAGAACAGATTTGTGAATGTGGGATATAATATTGGTGTGTTAACAGATTTCTTTACGAGGCAAGAAGCGAAGGATAAGTTGGTCTGAGAAGAAAAAACTTTCAGAAGTCTATTTTTAAGCACTCCCTCTCATTTTCTGATAGAGTTACAAGTTTTCTTTAATAATAATACCACCTAGCTCTTATGTAGTGCTTTCGATCCACAGATCTTAGAGTGCTTTACAAAAGAGATCAGGATCATCATCCCTGTTTTACAGATAGAGGTAAAGTCGTTTGCCCATGGTCACCCAGGAACAGAACCCAGTTTTTTCAAGCCCCAGTCCAGTACTTTATGTACTAGGCCATACTGCCCTCTATCATAGTATTGATTAACAAACAGACAACTAAATTAAAATGCTGATTACATACATTGGTTTACAAGTCCATCGCTTCACTGACACATAATATCTTATTCTACTAACCATTGATATTAAGAAATGGAAAGGTATCCTGTATGGGAACATGCTGAGATGGATTCAGTTCCTCTTCCTCCTCCTCATCAAGGTCATTATCTTTCTCATCCCATGGAGCAGAGCCAGTGGAGCCTGTACATAACCAGACAATATGGGGTTAGCAAGCAATACCGAACTTCATTAACAACTGAGAACAAGAGACATAGAACATCAGTAGGGGGCCAACAGATGCACTCGTTGAGCAACAAAGAGATCGATCTCAGTTACAAACTTAAGTCAAAGCTTAGTATGAAGAAACTGGGCAAAATTAATTACTGGTCAAATTCCATAGAAGTGTTCGAATTTTGCCCAATGTGAGTTTAGTTTCTCTTTTCAATTTTAGCCCATTTACCTTGAACGGTTTCAAAGGTCAGCAGCACACAGTGAAGATAGCAGCTATTTGTCAGGCCCTGACCAATTCCCTTTTACTTCCAGATTGTGACATTTTTCACTGGCAAAAAGGGTATCGCTCACAGCATTCGCCTCACACCCCCGCCCCCCCCCAGAAATCTTAGAACAATCCTTCACTGTAGTGCACTTACTGGTAAATACTGTAAATTAGAAACTAGTTTTGTGGAGTATCAGATGTTAACTTGCATGCTTTACCAACATCAGAAGAGTCGGGGCACGTGCAGAAATAAAATAACTGAGGTTTTTGGAAGGGCACCTTCTGTTATCTGTGGCCACTCCTGCCACCCCACCCCCCAGCAGCCCAAGGAGCTCTGACACTGACACACACACACCCCGAGTGACTGGAGGAGCTCACCCTGCCCCTGCCCCTCCCAGCTAGGGTGACCAGATGTCCCAATTTCATCGGGACTGTCCCGATATTTGCTTATTTGTCCCAAATCTCGACCAATGTTAGGTCGGGACACTGGACAAACAAGCAAAGGCTCCGGAGCCCGGAAGAGATCGCGCCCTCCCCCAACCCCTCCTTCCTCCATTGGCTCCCTCCCCAAATCCCCACCTCTTGCCAAGCACGCCATGCCTACGAGACGCAGGGGAGCGTGGGGCCGGGGTAAGTGAGAGTCCGTCCTGGCCCCGAGCAGGTGGGACTCGGGCACGGTACCTGGAGGGAGAGTAGGGGGGTGGCCCGCAGGGCCAGGTGGCGGCTGTTCTCCCCACCTGGGCAGCAGGACTCGGGAGCAGCCGCTGCTGCAGCTCCCACTGCCATGGGGGGAGGAAGTGGCCAAGCATGTGGTGCTCGGCGGCTGCAGCTTTGGCGCCAGGGACCGAACCCCCCGAGCCCAGGCCTGCTGTGGGGACCCAACAGCGCGCACGCTGCACTCAGCTCCTGGCCAGTCACATCTGGGCTGGCTGCCCAGCTGGTGCAATCCCGCAGCGGAGGCATCTGCAGCCCAGCCCCATTTGTTCCCCAACGGGACCCGAGTGGGATGTGGGGGCTGGGGCCTGCTGCCCTCACTCCGGGGTCACCCATTGGATTGCACCAGCTGGGCAGCCAGCCCAGACGCGACTGGCCAGGGGCTGGGCGCAGCATGCGTGCTGCTGGGTCCCTGCAACAGGCCCGGGTGGTTCGTGGGCGCCAGAGCCGCAGCCGCCGAGCATGGCCAGCGGTCGCTTCCTCCCCACACGGCAGTGGGAGCTGCAGCAGCGGCTGCTCCTGAGTCCTGCTGCCCAGGTGGGGAGAACAGTCACTGCCTAGCCCTGCAAGCCACCCCCTACTCTCCCTCTAGGTACCGCGCCCGAGTCCTGCCTGCTCGGGGCCAGGCCGGACTCTCACTCACCCTGGCCCCGCGCTCCCTTGAGTCTCCCAGGCCTCCCTTCAGCACTTGCAGAGGGAGAAGGAATCGGGGGTGAGGGATTTTTCTTTTCTTTTTTTTTTTTTTTTTTTTGCTCTGCCACCATTTCTTTTCCCCTCTGCCCCTGCCCTGCCCCCCCATGTCCCGATATTTGACCTGGGTGATCTGGTCACCCTACTCCCAGCCCCATTGGTTATGGGAGGGTGGGGATACCCCTGCTTGGCCCCCCCGTGCACAACCCTGAGAAGAGTTATAAATAATATGCATTAAAATCATGTTTAAAATAATTTATGTTAACGAGGTAAGATGCAGACTGAGAAGCATAACCACCCCGGACTGTGCAATATTTAATATACTAGGAAATAAAGGCCTACACCTTGAATACTGCGTACAGCTCTGGTCACACCATCTCAATAAAGATATATTAGAACTGGGAAAAATACAGAGACGGGCAACAAAAACAACTAGGGGTATGGAACAACTTTCATATGAGGAGAAATTGAAAAGACTTGGACATTTCATCTTAGAAAAGAGACAACTAAGAGGAGATATGATAGTAGTCTATAAAATCCTGAATGGTGTCCTAAAAGTGAATAAGGAAATGTTATTTACACCTTCACATAACACAAGAACCAGAAGTCACCCAAGGAAATTAATAGGAGGTTTAAAAACTAATATAAGGAAATACTTCTTTATACAACATGCAGTCAGCCTAGGGAACTTGTTGCCAGGGAGGTTGTGAAGGCCAAAAATATAACTGGGTTCAAAAAAGAATTCGTTAAGTTCATGGAGGAGAGGTCTATAAATGGCTATTAGCCAAGATGGTCAGAGACTCAAACATATGCTCTGGGTGTCCCTAAACCTCTGACGGCCAGAAGCTGGGACTGGATAATAGAGGATGGATTACTCAATTATTGCCCTGTTCTGTCTATTCACTCTGAAGTATCTGGCAGCAGCCACTGTCATAAGACAGTATACTGGGCTAAATGGACCAGTGGTCTGACCCAATATGGCCATTCTTATGTTCCTATGTAAAGAGCTAAGCTCACTCCAGTATAACTCCATCAATTTCAGCAAAGGGGGATGAATGTGGGTCTAAATCCTTTAGTTTAATTAGTCATCATGGACCCCCTTCCCCCCCCAACCTGTCAGCAATGCTTGCAACTTTGTTTGCAGAGGTAGCTGAAGAGTTAATATATCAGGGGAACAAGGCCCTTGTATTGGACTGATGCCTGCTTAGTAACTTGCACTGTGTCACCCTTTTCCTCACCTGGGTTAATGATTGATCCTTGGGACTGCGGGATATCACACACTTCATAAATTTTAACGGGATTCATGGGCACTTCTTTCGTGCCATCATACATCAGGTTGAACTCTCGGCTTTTGTTAAGAGCACATCGGAGCTGTGCTTTCCACTTTGCAGGGTCTGGATCGTCAACTCCTTCTTGGTACTTCCCTGTTTCCACAGCCCATGCCTGGGGGCAAAGTACACAGTGTTCATCTGAGTCCTGTTGTTATGCCGATTTTTAATTGTGTCAGGTTTCCAAATAAATACATTATAAAAAATTGTCGTCGTTTACAAGAAATCTTCTAAGCTACAATACTTCTTAGAGCAGCTAACAATTAAAGTACCTTTGTTTCCCTGCACATTATCTTTCTCTCCTAACATAAAAAAGGCTCAAATTTTTATGAGTGACTAGTGATTTTGGGTGTCCAACTTGAGATACCTTAATGAAGCCTGATTTACACAATGTTGAACATCAGCACTTTCTCAAAAATCAGGTCCCTTCTAGATCTCTCAGGTTGGACACCCAAAAATCACTACTCACTCTTGAAAATTTGGGCCATAGTTTGTTGGGTTAGAACAAGCTGGTTTAAATAGGGGGAAAATGCACTAGCCAAGATACTAGTTTTCTTTTAAACAACCCTAAACTCTGCCTTAGTAACTTATCTGCAGCACGTGGCTGGATGCTACCGTTACACAGGCAGAATTTGTGTAACAGTAGCATCCAGCCACACATTGCAGACAAATCCTGTGATTCCACATGAGACTGCCTTGGGAGACATTATAACGGGACAATAGTGGATATCAGAAAAGGGAGGCGCACTTGAATTTGTTCACTGCAAATTTATTCCATATTCTGATTTCAGATCAAATTATGCACAGAGGAAATATTAATCTAAATGAAAGTTTGCCACTAAATATTCGGAACAAGCCAGCCACTTTCCAGGAAAGGTAGATATTAGAGGAAACAAATCTGTTAAAAGTCAGCAGTAACTAGGAAGTCTTCTACAATAATGGAATTAGGCTGGTAGTTTGAAAGAAACACGAATGAGTACAGTGATACCGTTAACAATTCTCTCCCCCAACTAAATGCCAAATTTTGCACTCAGATGCATGCAACATTCCTTCTGAAGTCAAAGGAACTGGAGGCATTTAGAGGGCAAATCTTGGCTACAAATTGTTACTAGAAAGATCATCCAATAATTATTCCAAACAACTCTCAACACTTCATCTCCAGCCTAGAGTTGTTGCCTATGTGTTGGAATTCACAGGATTATAGGTAGCAAAGAGGTGTGTTCAGTTTGTGTAGGAAGTTAAATACAAAGACTCGTGGTGTCGTTTGCAAGTTTCTGGTCTGACTTATAAACATTAGGTAGCAAGAGACTAAAGCATTACAAAGCATTTGTTTTTAACAGTTCATGCGGAAAAAAAATAAAACAAAACAAGATTCAAACTGCTTAAAAGTAGCTGGAAAAGCAGTGTAACAAAATTAGGATTTTTTTTTGCCCTTGCTCCCCCACCTTAAAGATGGTGTTCTCCTCTTCATGTTGAGGACTGTGTCGAGTTGCATGCTTCCAGGGGATCTGAAATCGCTTTGCTTCCCGATTAAGCCATACGAGGCCTGGATACATGCCACTATCTACCTGGGCTACTAGCCAGGGTTTCAAACGAACTCTGCGTGGATGTAACGCCATTATCTATAGAAAGACAAAAACCAATCAGTAGGAAAAGCATCAAGAATTAACTGAGTCTCTTATTCACTAATAAAATTAACTGTTTCTTGAAGCTGAGCAACAGAAACTGAATTAGGAATATCATATGTGATGGTTAATTGCCAGTCTTCTATATTTATTTGAAAGCATGTTTTAAATACGTAATAGCTATTAGAATATAATCTGGTTTAAAATCTACTAAAAACAGTTACTAATCTGTCACTAAAAAAAGGCCTTAATGTTTTCAAACAGTTTAAAACAGTCTGGGTTAAATCATTGTAAAAGCAGAAGCCTTCTACATTAGAAGTTGGTGTATAATTTGTGTTAATAATTGAGCAAAGTGAAGGATAAAACCCAATCAGAATGTTGTTTTAGATGCTGCAAAGCTTATTATGCAAGAGATAAAGCTAAAAACAAACAGTGGAAGATAAGATATTAGAGTTTAAAAAAAACTTGAACTACTTGATCAGATTATCCACAATCGCAATATTCTTTTCCCTCCTCAACTGAAATAAAAAACATGCCCCCACTCAGCCCAAAAATTCAGCAATTGCAGGGTAGTCTCAAATGAGTCTGTTTTGTAGCGGAGGATACCAAATACAGATTTAATTTGAAAGTAGTTGCACATCTACATGGTGTATTCCAAACAGCCATGAAAGTCATCTGTAGTTCAAATCTTGCAGCTATTGGCGAAGGACATTCATATCTCTCATTATTCAATATGCCAAACTACACTAACTAGTACATTTTTAGTTTGGTTACAAGAGAGCTTTGAAAGGAAATGAACAACAAAGATTTACTTTTTCCCAAGTTCAGGTTTTGTGAACAAAAAGTTTTATTAAACTTGTTAACAGAAATACCTTCTCTTTTTAAAAATCAACTGAAAGTTTGTTGAGATTTAAATAAATACTCATCTACTGTGTTTGCAACTCAAACATTGCAGTATTTTACCAGTGTATGAGAACCAGATGTCAAATGAAAAGTAAAACAAACAATCTAACATGTACTCCCAGTTTGAAATGAATCAAGTAAACAACTAGACAAGGTGAAAACTAGTTAAAAAAATCACATGAAAATTGCATGTAATCAAGACTTATAGTCTATAAAAAATTCAAGGTATTTAGAATATAGAGAGCATTCTTCAGATAATTTTACAGTATATTAAATTTCAGGCTCAAATTACTTGAAAAGAGGCTTAAATTACATGTACATGTTTAAAGTTTGCATTTTTGAGTGGCGCAAAACTCTTCTTTATAACTATTTTTATCTGGCCTGATTTTTAGCATACAAAACCTTGGTTCAAAAGGACTTATGTATTGGGTGTATAAATCTTACAACACAAATATTTTTCCTAATCAAGAATAGTTGTTGAAGACACATGAATCTCTCACTATCTACTGAGGATTATTAATGTAAAAGTCACAAAATATGATTTCAGAATAGGTGCAAAAAGCTTTAAAGAAGCTACCGTAAGACTAAATACATCAATGTATTTGTAGAAATACCTGCAGGTCCAATTCCAAGGCACGTGATACAAGTGATCAGAGAGAGTTAATCTGTAACCAGAATAGAGTTTGTTTTATTTATCAAGTGGGAAAAATACTTAGATCCTGTTGCAAAATGCTGTTTTAATTTAGATTTAAGAAATAGGTTAAAAGATGCCTATTCAAGACTTCAGATGCCCTAACACAGCATTGTTAATAAAATAATATCCCAACAGCATAAAAGAATGTCAACAAGAAGTCAGCTATCCACCTACAAAAGCTCCTTTCTGTTCCTTTATAGCTCTGGAAAGCATATCTTGAGCTGTCTCCAAAAATTGTAACAAACATACATTTTGTTGCATCCCTATAAGGTCATCAAGTTCTGTCTACTTTGGACTAACGGTTTGTCAAATTGGTGTGCAGCCAGCCATGGTGTAAAACTACAGCACACCAGACTGCCTTGCACTAACATACCATGTGGCACACTCCAAGACTTTCACTGAATTGTAGCAGTGACCACATGAGACATAAGCACACAGCAGGTGGGTGCAGTGTAGACTCATACTCCGGCTTACCACACACTATTAAAATGGATGCAGAATACACTGGTGAAAAGGACAAAAAGGAATCTCCTAGTGAATTTTCAGCATAACAAAAAAAATATTGTGTAAAGTTAAACATGTGTGTTCGCTCCTAACTCTAGTCCCATCCATACAAAACCCCTTAACTCAAGTGTGGTAGTGCCTGTAACTTGAGTTATGACTAGCCCATTAGGAGGTACAGGTTGGTTACTGCTGAGTTAGTACAACTCTGCTGCTAATCCAATCACTCCATATAGCTCAAGTGTTCTTCTGCTCTCACTAACTCAAGTTAACTCTGCAGTGAAGATGCAGACCTAGAGCCATATCAAGTACAGTTAATTTCAAGATTTATACACCCAATACATAAGTTTTCACACTCGAGTGATGTAGCTTGGCCCATCTTACTGTTAAGGGTAGAAAAGGCTGCTACCCTAGGGTTGCCAGTTGTGCCTGGATGTATTCCTGGAGGTTTCATCACATGATATACTCTTGAATTATGATTAATCTTTAATTCCTGGGGACTCCAGAACAATCCTGGAGGGTTGGCTACCCTGTGCCATCCTGATATCCAATCCAGGAAGCCTGTTGTATCGATGTTGTCCTACCTACATACCTCAGTTCTCACTATATTCCCCAGCTGCAAGGTTTGTGTTGCAAACAGTGAACTGAAAACTACCTTTAAACAGAAATGAAACTGACTTGCTTTTCATTGCCTAAGCCAGGGGTAGGCAACCTATGCACTCCTGCCGAAAGTGGCATGCAAGCTGATTTTCAGTGGCACTCACACTGCCTAGGTCCTGGCCACTAGTCTGCAGAGGGGAGGGGGCTCTGCATTTTAATTTACTTTTAAATTAAGCTTCTTAAACATTTTGAAAATCTTATTTACTTTACATACAACAATAGTTTAGTTATACATTATAGATTTATAGAAAGAGACCTTCTAAAAACGTTAAAATGTATTACTGGCACACAAAACCTTAAATTAGATTGAATAAATGAAGACTCTGCACAGCACTTCTGAAAGGTTGCCAACCCTTGGCCTAAGCCAAGAGATATCACAATTACACAGACAGCAAATCATGGAAAGTAAATTGGATTAGCTGAGGTACAGTCATTCCTACCCCAGGGTCTCTTGCTCTCCTTCATAGCTTTTCCAAACATATTAGCGGAAGAAACTTCCCAACAAGGGACAGCAAAGCACAGTAAGGTACATCATTGGAGCGCTGTACTTTTTCTCTGAACCACTGAGTGGATGGACATCACTACTCAGATCTTGACTATACTAGGGAAACTTGGCAGAGGTTTCCTACCATTGCCAACACTGGTGCAGCTCCATTACTGTTAGCCAAATTGTGAAGCCTAGTGTAGACAGGCTGCAGGCTGCCACTAGTTTAATAAACACCAAATGGATAAATATGGTTAGGATAACAGTGCTTAAAATGCCAGTGGCCAAACATCAATGGAACAACATTTTCCTAGTGTAGGTCAGTTTTCAGAGACAAGACACTAGATTAGAGGTGGCCATTGTCCTCTCTCTGTGGGAATCCCCACATAGCTAAGGCCTTGTCTACTTCAGGAAACTGACCAGCTTATAACGACGCTGATCAATTTCTACATGTAGACTAGTCTCAAGGCTTTCCATGGCCCACCCATAGACTAAGGAAAGAGTGGTCAACTACACGTGGCAGTAAGTGACCTAAGGCTTTTTATAGGCTAAGAAAAATTGTGCTTTTAACACCAGCATAGATACAGATTAATTTTACCATAAAAATAACACAGCCAGGCTGGTCAATTACCAGCCATGTAGTAACCCTGCTGCCAAGACTATCATTCAACCTGCTAGAATCAGTCTAGACATGTTAAACTGCCTGCACTGGTGCTTACAGGGGGTCTGAACTGGGTTAATCCAGCTCAGTTGAAAAGACATACCTTCTTTTCCTAGTCTGGACAAGGCCTAGCTCAGCTTAAACCATTTTCCCTCAGGGCTTCCCCTGAGGCATAGGGGTCATCCCCAGGGCAGACGGTGGTGGGTGTAAGCCATAGCGTGGGGGCTGGCTGGGATGGAGTCATGGGGTAGCGGGAAGGGGCCAGCTGAGGAGCAGGAGACTGAGGGGTTGGAAGGGCTGTGGGCAGGTGGGAAGGGGCAGGTGGGGGGGCATGGGGCTGAGGAGTGGGAAGGGGCAGGAGACTGAGGCATACAAAAGGGTTGTGGGAAGGGACAGGCTGGGGGACAGGAGGGGGCTGTAGGGAGGGGGGATAGGAAGGGGCAGAGGATGGGTGGAAAGGGGCAGGTTGGGGGGCAGGAGGTGGAAAGGGACAGGCTGAGGGGCATGGGAAGGGGCAGAGGATGGGTGGAAAGGGGCAGGTTGGGGGGCAGGAGGCGGAGAGGTGGGAAGGGGCGGGCTGAGGGGCATGGGAAGGGGCAGAGGATGGGTGGGAAGGGGCAGGTTGGGGGGCAGGAGGCGGAGAGGTGGGAAGGGGCGGGCTGAGGGACAGGAAGGAGCCGTGGGACAGGAGGCTGAGGGATAGGAAGGAGCAGGCTGAGAGGCGTGGGGCTGAGGAGTGGGAAGGGACAGGCTGGGGGGCATGGGAAGGGGCAGAGGATGGGTGGAAAGGGGCAGGTTGGGGGGCAGGAGGTGGAAAGGGACAGGCTGAGGGGCATGGGAAGGGGCAGAGGATGGGTGGGAAGGGGCAGGTTGGGGGGCAGGAGGCGGAGAGGTGGGAAGGGACAGGCTGAGGGGCATGGGTGGGAAGGGGCAGGTTGGGGGGCAGGAGGCGGAGAGGTGGGAAGGGACAGGCTGAGGGGCATGGGAAGGGGCAGAGGATGGGTGGGAAGGGGCAGGTTGGGGGGCAGGAGGCGGAGAGGTGGGAAGGGGCGGGCTGAGGGGCGTGGGAAGGGGCAGAGGATGGGTGGGAAGGGGCAGGTTGGGGGGCAGGAGGCGGAGAGGTGGGAAGGGGCGGGCTGAAGGACAGGAAGGGGCCGTGGGACAGGAGGCTGAGGGATAGGAAGGAGCAGGCTGAGGGGCGTGGGGCTGAGGAGTGGGAAGGGACAGGCTGGGGGGCATGGGAAGGGGCAGGAGGTGGAGGGGTGGGAAGGGGTCGTGGGGGGTGGGGACAGGAAGGGGCCGTGGACGGGTGGAAAGGGGCAGGCTGGGGGTCAGGGGAGTGGGGGGCGCCGGGGAGAGGGGGAGGGGGGCAGGGCGGGCAGGGGCTGGAGGGAGCAGGGCGTGCGGGGGGGGGGCAGGAGGGAGGAAGGGGGCGGGGAGTGCGGGGGGAGGCTGGGGGGAGTGCGGGGGGGCAGGGGCTGGGGGAGGAAGGGGGCGGGGAGTGCGGGGGCAGGGGCTGGGGGGAGGGGAGTGCGGCCGGACTCTCGCTCACTCACCGCGCAGCCGGCTCCGGCGCTGCCCCAGCTCCTGGCTCGGCTCCGCCCTTCCTCCCTTACCTCACCTGGCCAGGTGCAGCCGGGCGCAGCCGCAGCCCGCCCCGCCCCCGGGAGCCGCGCTGGGGAGGGGCCCGGCCACGCTCGGGATGGGGCGGAGCCGGGGAGTTAGGGAGCAGTGAGAGCGGGGGGGGGGGTGGAGGTGTTGGGGGCACTGGGGGGATTTTGAGAGCTGTTGAAGTGGGGGGGTTGCTAAGGGGCAGTGGGGGCATTTAGGGGGCCAGCTCCTGTATCCATGCCCCATGGATACACAGTTTCACAGGGTGTTGGGGGGCAGTGCAGAGGGGCAGCACACCCACCACACGGCACCTCTCGCTGGACTGGATCCAGAGTGGCAGGATCTCTGGAGCTATATTCAAGTGTGTTTTATCCCAGGGAGAAGAATCTGGGCCTTGGATTCTACTCCTGGCTCAGACTTGCTGGAAGATTGGGCAAGTCACGCTCCCTCTGTACACTTCAGTTTCCCTGCTTCTGAGATGGGGGAACTTACTTTTGTAAAGTGATAATAAAAACAGCCTGCTTGTAGCCCATCTGCAGAGTCATACCTGTTCCATTGGAAGTAAGTGCTTGTCTGCCCAGGAAAATTATAGTGGTATAATTATTCTGCTGTAGCTATGCCAATATAGTGCCCTGTCTGGACACTCTGTTATGGAATAAAAGTGGCTTTATTCCAGTATAATTACTTTGCTTTCAGTCAGCTTATATGTGTAAACAAGCCCTAATTAAGCTGCCACTGTTCCTGTGAGCCCTGTGGGAACCAGCATTGCTACAAGGAGAGAAAGCTAGACTATAGCCTGGCTCCTGCATCATCCACAAAATTGTTAGCCAAATTACAATTTCAGAGCCAAATTCTGCCTAAGCAACACCTGGGAAAACACAACAGGGTTTCACGAGCAGCAAAAAGCCTGAATACACTAGGCTTTCTCTCTAAAATTTCAGAGTGAGAAAAGGTGCTGGTGGCAGCTAGTGTTTTAACGGTTGCGCTAAAGGCCTGATCTGGGCAAGGTTGGAGGACAGAGTCCTTAAAATGCTGGGAGACTGCACCAACTCAGCTTCTGCTGGTGAAGCTGAATGTGGAAATATAGGAAGAAGGGGACAAACATCAGGGCCCAAATGGGGCTCTGAGTGATCGCTACTTCCCACCACCCAACACAAATGTAATGAGGTTAAGTGGTGTCCATATAAAGAAATTAAAACTACTGATTATTCCTCAAGCTAGGCCTTTAATGACTTATGGCTATAAATGCAACACAGACAGAATAGGAAAAGAAAAATTAAAGACCAGCATTGAATAAGGATTAATATAAATGGCAAATTATATTGCAAACAAGCACAAGTACAGGTAATGTTATGCATTAGCTATTTATTACTATAAAAGCATGTTCTTAACATTGTCAGTTTTTACTGATGACAGGCATGAGTACATGCAAAGCTATTATTACTTATTAACTATTAACCTTACAAGTTTTATTCCTACCCTTAATAATTATAAGTACAAAGATACTATAAATTGATTAATAACTTTCTACTATTTCTAAACTTTTACTATTTTTAATACTGCAGCACTAATATAATCTGAGATTAAATTATCCCAACGCTATCATTCTTTAATACTACAGCGTCAGTACAACTTGAGATCAAAACAGCTTGAGCAACCCAGACTTCTGTACTCCGTTACCTTATTTTGCATGCAACCAGACTTTTTCTTTTAAAATCTTACCCTGCCAAGAATATATTACCTTCTAGTCAACCGCTCTTTGCACTGGCCAGGTGCAGATAGTTGGTGCAGTTCAGGTTTCCTCGGTTCAGGGGGTGTGGGTCAGACCAATCAAAGAGAATAACTTCTTAGACCAAGACGCGCACACACACACACCTGAGGTTCTACACATTTAATCTCATCTGCCCGCTGTGTTTTGAAACAGGTCAACCAATCAGGTTAGGCCAAATTTAGTTTTGTCGCTTGGCTGTATAATTCATGTTTACTTATTTTCTTGTAGCCAATTATTGTTTTAGTTTTATAAATTATGATCAAGGAGATAGCTTATTTCTATATAGCCCACTGTTTCGACTGTGGTTTTTCTTAGTTCTCTAGGTAACTTGCCTCTAAATGGGCTATTGGCTTGATTGTGGGTAAGGTTATCTTGATGACCTATGCCTAAAGGCCTAGCCCATCAAACCCACATAGGAATCAGTTTTTTGGCTGCAGCGTCTCTTAACCATAAGTTGCAGCTTAATTTTGCAAAGCTTGTTTTTTTGTTTTGTTTTGTTTCTAAAGATTCTTTTGCAAAGCTCACTCTATAAAGCTTTCAGAAGTTTTAGGCCTAACACTGACAATACTGTTGTTCATCTTAAGCTTGACGACACTCTTGCTCAAATTAATCACACTGAACAACTGATAGCACCAGTGGGAGATTATAGGAAAATAGTCTGGAGTAGATGCAGCCATTAAAGGCATAACAGAAAACAATGGAACTGCACAAATGTAACCAACAGGGGAGAACTGGGTTTTGCAGAATACTTATTACTAATGATGGTGAACAAGCAGACAAGTTTGACCCACATCCTACAATGAGATTGCAGGGCTAGCAGTTAGGAGGGAAGCACGTCCCCTCATTAATAAACAGTACGTATATGATTATTTGATATATTACAAGTGTGGCCAGAGGCTCTAGTCAGGGTTGGAGTCCCATTGGGTCAGGCACAAGATAGACACACATGAAGATATGGTTTCTATCCTGAACTGCAAATTATTGAGAAATAGAGAGAAAGAGCCCCAATCCTGCCATTTATACAGTCTCTTTTCAAAGTAGACCTGCACTTTAAGATCCTTGTTAAAAAAAAAACCTTTAAAGGACAAAATATTATTATAGCAAATGAGGTGCAGGCAGTCATGTTCTTGGTATGTTTCAATATATTCTTCTGTTGCACTCTCTCTTGTAGAAATTTGAACCTTTGTTCTTTTTCTCAATTTGGCATAGACAGATCTGTCCTAACAGATCCCTAGCATCAACCACTGAGAAACTTTAAGATGAAGCATGATTAACAGATGAAAGCACAGACAGATGGCATTCTCAGAAATCCGTAGAACTACTCCCTCCCCGCTTCATAACAAAGCTCCATCGCTGCTCATAAACATACCTTTTGTTGTGATTCCACTACTGTGCATTACTTCTCCCTGGCACATTTTCTGGCTTCAGTCAGCAAATGATGTCTCTTAGCAATCCCTTACTGATTTTACCTTCTTTTTTCATAGTTGGGGAGCAGTGAGTCAAGGGTGAATCTTGGTTTCGAGAGAGCAGGTTGAACATTACAGTTCAGTTTCAATGAATCAGCAAAACAGCAGGAAATTCCCTTCTCCTTACTGCTCACGCAGCTACCCAGCACCTAATGCTGTTCCTAATTTTGGAAAGCCTGGACTTTGCCTAAGGTTTAACCTTGTGCCAAGGTTTTACGTTTATTTGAAGTTTCAGAACTTTTCAACAAACATTCAAAACATAATTTGCATCTCTCGAGTCTTTTGTTGTGTGCTTTACAATTTTTTTCATACAGAAATCACAACCTTCACTACTGAAATGCAACCCCCTCTGGGGTGAAAAATGGTAGATGTTTAGCAGTACATGGTACCATTACCTCCTCAGTAGTATCAATCTGCATTACTGGATTTGGTAATTTGTTCACTGTGCAAAACTGTGTTTATTTAACAGACTGGTGCAATATTGAGGACCCAGTTTTGGGTGGGGCCTTTTGGGTACTACTGTAATAAATTATAAGTGATAATAATATCTGCTATACTGTCATTTTTTTCCCACATATAAAAAGCATGTGGCAACCCAGATCCCCTGGTGATGGGCTCAGAAGAGGTGAACGTCTAGATAGATCAATAGATAGCTATTGGCATAGATCTTCCCACTGCCAGCTGTTTTGATCCATTCTTTGCCTTTTGAATGTGTCTGGGCCCTTCTATTGCTGCTCCAGCCTGGCATGAAATATCTGCTGGCTCCTCTGAACCTTGGTGCAAAATCACAGATAGCTGCTTGTGAACTGGCTCTGGCTATTGCCTGATTTTATAGCTAATTTTCCAAAGAATGAGAATTTTACAAGACATAGGGTAGCTTGTGCAGGCAGCTGGAAAGAGGTAGCAAATGAGCCTACAGAAGAAAGAGAAATAATGAGCCTGATTCTTAGTTTCTCCATTCCTGCACTTTGGGCAGCAGTGGGG
Organism: Gopherus flavomarginatus; assembly: GCF_025201925.1. Taxonomy (NCBI): domain Eukaryota; kingdom Metazoa; phylum Chordata; order Testudines; family Testudinidae; genus Gopherus; species Gopherus flavomarginatus. The sequence continues at coordinate 11,408,258 of NC_066621.1, read as the reverse complement.
CAGAGGGGGCATAGATCTCTTTAAGTCACCTTTGTATTTCCTGTGTTCTGGGGCCATGATAGAGCCTGCCTGGCCCTTGGTGTAAATTAGAGATGTTTCAAGTCTTCTCCAACTTACAGTCTGCTTCCATGGCTCCCAGTGGGCCCAGTGAAGCAGAAAATAGCCATGACAGTGTGCTGTGACCACACACCCAGATCTGTACACTATGCCAGCACCTGGGAACAGAGCTGCTGTACAGCTCTTACCTCGGCTTATGCTCACCTTAAGGCCTGCTTAGACTGACAGAAAAGTTAAAAGGGATCTTACTGTAAATGAGAATGAGACCCAGTTTGTTTAAGAATCATGGAACAACAGAGCAAATGAGTTACGCTTTGTCCATCCTTGCATACTTATAAAGATTGGCATGACTCTGCCTGGGGCAGAAGACACCTGGTGACATCCTCTCTCCTCTTTGTGCCATTTTTATGCTCAGCAAAGACAAACATGATTGCTAATGCAGATGCCAAACAACTCAATCTTCCCACACCTCTGCAGTCATTTCCTGATTTCCCTCCAGGCTTCATCAAAGCTGGCATGTGGGAACATGCTCTGTTAATGGACTGAAGGATAAAAAGCAGTCTAGTTTGCCTAATTCTAACTTTTCATGCTCCTGGCTGGGAAACACAGCAGCTTCTGAGTTGTTGTCACTGGTGATAACTTAGGGATGGCTCATCTGGCAGAACCCTCATCTGGATCTCACCGGTTCTTTTGCAGCTTAGTCATCTAACAAACTGCTCACTATACCATTGCACATCTCCAGTCTATGTGTCATTTTATCCAGCACTGGTCATCCCCTGAGGGCCATCTATTCCTTATCACATGGAGCCCTAGTCATTCCCTGAGTATCAGCTATTTACTATAGTTCAGAGTTCTTCAGAGATCTCTTCTTTTGTTTTTAAAACTAATAATCTCTGCTTACATTTACACCAATTTGCACAGCTGAAGTAGTGCAGGAAGAAATCCTCCAGACTGAAATAATTAAAAGCTATCCCATACAATAATATACTGGCAGAATGGAGATAACTTTTGCCTGTGCAAAAATCTGCAGTGTAAAAAATCTGAATAGTTTGGAATTCATGTAGTATGCACAGGAGTTTTCATACCAGCAGCTAGGGGTTTAAAATTACTTGGGAGGAGCAAAAATAAATAGAGAGAAGCCATTATGTTTGGTGGGAAAATATCACAAAATTACCACAAGGCAAAACCAAGTTACACAATGAGGTAACATAATGTCCCAGGCATGTAGAACCTTGTTTTGTGCACACGGTAGTCACATTCCAAAATGCAGCTGTTTTTCAAATATAACAGCAGAAAATGATGAAATGCTCTACACCGCTGGCATTCAATCTTCCATACCAAGATCCCAAGTTACAACAGCATTTATCTATCTACCGGCCGAATAATTTCTCACCCAATAATTTCTGCATCAAGCTCACAACTTCTGTTTGAGCTATAGCATACCTTTTTAAAAGATGTCTAGTTTGTTTTCATATCTCCAAATGATGGAGAACCCATCACATCCCTAAGTAAGTTGTTCCAATGGTTAATTACCCTGACTGTTAAAAATGTATACCTTGTTTCTAGTCTAGGTTTGACTAGCTTCACGTTCCAGCCATTGGAATTTCTGATGTTGCATGTTTGTTTGCATTTTATATAAATATGATTTGAAAGAGGAGAGTAAAGGCAGAGTAAACATATAACATGTATCATTAATCACGTATCAACATGTATAATTTATCCCTCGGTTATTGGTATATAGTGCCAGATTTAGCAACTGGCTAAATATAGTTTCATCTTTTCAGTGAAAGTAATTAATGCAGGCTTATCCAATACCTGATGAGGGTGTACCTGATGGCTTCCCCTACTTCCTTGCTATCATTCCTCTTCAACTGGCCTCTTGCTGTATTGAAATGATGCTGCAAAGACTTCCTAGTTTGGAATAATATTTGCAGGTCTGTCACATATAATTGATAAATCTTTTCTGACTGTTGCCAAATCTTCTAATTGAAAAACTGACTCGGAACAGGCATGTCTCTTAAAAAAACCCACATTTTCAGTAAAAAAAAAATTGTTTTCCAGTAAAAAGTTTCAAGTTTTGGTTGCAGTTTAGGTAAAACTGAATGGTTCTGGTTTTCAAAAATTACTTTTTTTTACTGAAAACCAAAAATATTTATCAAAAACTGCTATTGAAATTAAAAATATTTAAGTTTTTTCATGAAAAACTGAAAAATAATCACAGGAAATTTTGAAGAAAAAAAAACCTGAAACATTTTAAAAAATTCACATGAGAAATAATTGGCATTGTTGACAGTCTCTGATTAGGACAGCAACACAAAGTATGTCGATTCCTTTCTAAGGAAAGACTGCAGACCTTTCCAGTAAAAATTAGCTTTACTCAGGGAGTATTATTAGCCCCATTTTCCAGAAACAGTACTACATTAAAGCACACTAGGGGACTTTTAGTTCACCCTAGGAGGGTCTACACAGACAAATTAGCATGCCACAAGTTGGTACACTTTAGAAATCATACCGTCATAGTGTGCATTGTTGCTCAGCGTAGACAATCCCTCAGCTTCCCATTCTGTAAAATGGGGTAATAATGCCTAACTTTTTAGGAGCTGTGATCTTGCAAACCCTTGTGCATGTGCTTACACTATTAATGGTACTAAATTTAAGCACATGCATAAGTATTTACAGTATCACAGCTTAATTTCACTGGGCCAAATCCATCCCTGTTGAGGCAGGGTGGTGCCAATTGGATCTCTCTGTACCATCTTGGTACATTGCACTTCAGTGAAATTCACTTGGCACTTTGCTAGGGGAATGCAGCTTTAATCTCACTGGTGACTCCACTGGACCCCATTTGCCTGCTCTGACCATGCCCTCCGCCCTTGTACAGACTCTGATGTGAATCAACATGGTGCTTATAGAGCCTTGATTGGAAATACTGTAGAAATGCAAAGTATGGATGTGCTTCTGCAAGCCCTCACCTAGGTGTTTAGTCCCATTGACTTCCCTGGGGCTCCTTGCATGAGTAAAAGGTCAGCATGAGTGAGTAAGGAGTTGCAGGACCAGGAGCTATTCTTCTAAACAGCAGCCTGATTTCTTTGTGGTAGCGTGTGCCTAGCTGAGCTGTTGAACCAAGTTCTTCCACATTATAAATTCCAACCTACTGCTAAAAAAGTGACTTTAATCTTCATGCCCCTTGCTACTGTAAGTGTGGAGTCTATTGTTTCCTATTAACGCTGCTCCAATCCTCTTAGGGGTAGAATCCTATCTGTGAGTCAGGAGGGCTCAGGCACATTTATAGCAATAGGTCATTTGTTTCCAGCTACATGGTAAGACCCATTGAACTCCAACACCTGGTGCAGCAATGGATAATGTTCTGGTATTGTCATAAAAACTTGACAATAAAATAAAAAATAATATCAGGCACATGGAGAAATGAGGGCCCAATCTTTGGGAGTGACGTATTAAATTGTAAGATGTCTGGTACAGGGGCTGTGTTGTCTGTATACTGTGCCCAGCATAATACAGTCCTGATTTTTACTAGAGTTATAAGTGCTACCATAACATAAATAATAAATAATAATTACTGGTAAGCTATTAGAAGCTAATGTTTCTCCTCTGTCTATAAGATATGAAATATTTCATTACAGCATGTAGTAAACACTTTCAAGCATTTCAGTGAATGAGACACAGGATTTGAAAAAAAATATTTTTAATATGATTTTTCTTTTTTAAATTTTTTTAAATAAATGTATAGAAGTGCTGTTTTTTGAAAATCAAATCTCTTGTATACAAACCATTAAGAGGTTTTATATATATGTAGTTATATATAATTTTCCTGGTTTTTTATCAATTCTCATAGCAAAGGTCTGAAGCCCACACAACTAACTCTGGGAATAGTTCCCCTGATGTTAACAGGACTTCTCATGTGTATAAAGTTACCCATATGTGTAAGTGTTTGCAGGATCAGGCCTATAATAAACAAGAGTTAGTCATTAATACAACTTAACTGACAATATTTATGCAAAAAAAATCAGAGAATGAAAAATTCATAATAGGAAAATCCAATGGCCAAATTTTCAAGCCTGGGATCCTAAAGGCAGGCACCTAAATCTATATTTAATGCAACTAGATGGGCCTGATTTTCAGAGGTGCTTGGAACCCTAAGCTCCATCTGAAGTCAATGGAAGTTCTGCAGCTCTGAGATCCAGGTATTGATGCCTAACTTTCAGCACACAATTTGAAATTTTGAACTGCAGTCTCCTTGAGAGAAAACACATAAATTCATGTGTGCTAAGTGCTCACACAATGTTTGAAACTGCTCTATGCAATAAATGGTAGACAGATGGAGAACACACATTAACAGTGAGATGGTTATGGAAAGTGTAAATAGCAGCAGTTGCAACAAAGGGTAAGAAGCAACAAGATGATCATATCCAAGTAATTTCAGTTTAATTTATGCTATATTTCCTATTGGGGTACTATGGGTGAGATTTCCAAAAGACCCCAAGGCTGATGAGTCACTCAGACGCTTTAAAAATTTTTACCTAAAAGCTCATTTTCACTGGAAAAGGAGCCCTTTTTTTAATAAAAAATGTGCAAAAATGGCACATTTTTCACCAGAATGGACCTGTTTTAGATGTTTTTTTTAAAGTAAAAACACCTCTATTTCTAGCAGTTTCTCTTATCCTTTGAATATTTCACATACTTGAAGGGAAGCCTAGAGTTTCCATCCCAAAAAATTCATACATGTGTCAGTGTTTAGAAACTACTCATTTCTGATTGCTTTATTATTCAAATGCACAGAGTCAGGGAGAAGGGGATTATACATCACATATTAGTGGGAACCTCAGCATTCAAATCCTTAGATTGAAATTAGAAATAATTTTGATCCTGCCTGGAGTTTGCTCTTAAATGAGGCACAGCTCTGGAGCATGTGAAGGTTTCTGTGACGCATAGTGGGAATCTCCTAATGATCTTAGTTATTCTTATCCAAGCCTGACACCATATGTACTAATTTAACTAAGGAAACCCACTCCAGGATCCTCTAGTGAAGGAATGAGATTCTAGGGGTGAGCAGAGACCACAGAATAGAAGGAAAGAGAAAGAACAAAGAGAAGAAATAAAGCAAAAGCAACACAAGGTGATAAAACAGAAATATACAGTACCCATGAAAGACAGGAAAGAGAAACAAAGACAGGAAGTAACCCAAGAAGAAACTGAAGAAAGAAAAAGCAGATGAAGGAGAAAAAGGAACAATATAAACGAAAGTACATTGACTAAATTTTCCTTTCTTTTTTCATTCTGTCTTTCTTTCTCTTCTGTTTTTGGGAGCAACATGGGACAACATTTCACCAGTGAGGAAGGGGAACAAACAGACATTGATGTTGCTGAGTTGCAGGAATGGTATAAGAAGTTTGTAGTGGAATGTCCCAGCGGGACTCTCTTCATGCATGAATTCAAGTGCTTCTTTGGAGTCCAGGATAACCAGGAAGCAGCAGAGTATATTGAGACTATGTTCAAAGCTTTTGATAAGAATGGGGTAAGTGTCAAAGACCCGCAGTAGTGGTGCTGGTTAAGTCGATCAATCAGCAGTCTTCTTTTCCTTCTAAAATTTGGGAATTATCTTGGCTCATTGCATCCTGTTGTTTGTTTTTTATTAAGTCTGAGACAAAGTTAGTGACAGATCTATCAGGGTTGAGCCCTGGTAGTCCAAGAAGAGGCTCTAGTTCCTCCCATGGTGCAAGGACTAACTAAATGAAAGGATCCTTTGGTAGCTGAATCTAAACCAGAGGTAACAATTAAGGCCAAAATTTTCTCACTCCGATGCCTAACTATGGATTTAGATGCTTAACTTTAGGCTCTCCCATGTTAGGCAATTTTTCCCAAAGATCCTCACACAGTGGAGCTGGCTAGGGAGATGAATGCCAAAAAGTTATCTTCCTCTCATGGTATAGAGGGAATTGTAGTGAACGAAGGTCTAGTGAGGTTCTGTATTCTGTGAAATGGAATGAGAGTCTTGTACTGACAGTGCCATGAATGCACAGACTGCAATCCTCGTTTTAGTGAAACATCTGGTGAGTGAAGCTGTCATGTGCAGGAACTCACTTCACTTTGGGCCTACTCTAAAGCCCACCAAAGTCAATAGAAAGATTCCAATTGACTTAATTAGTCTTTGGATCCGGTCCTAAAAGAGAGCCCCGTGGTATATAGTTAATATAGAACTAAGGCGCAGCTGGTTGGCCAAAATAACAGGACGAAGTGCTCTTTTTCTCAGTCACTCTGGAGCACCCTCTGGAGCTCACTGATCCAGTGCTGAGATGACTATTACTGAGCCAGATTCTGCCACTCTTACTCATCCTGATTTGTACTTCACTCTGCAAGCAGCCCCCCTGATTTCACTGGCTCATTTCACTCCCACAGTAACTCATTATGATGATTGATGATTAATTAAGCACCAGAAGTGTGCAAGCCACAAAATAAGACAATCTCTATACTGAAGAGTTACCATGTATCTAATTTCTGTTAACATTAATTATTTGTACTATCATGACAATATTTGGTCCTTGTCAGCTTCCGATGCTCTGAAATTTCATCTCCACTGCTCTCATAGGAAAATTAATAATTCTCTGATATAATTTAAATAATTTCCATACTAGCTGTTTCCATGAGCAGTGCAAGATAAGTCCCTAAGTAGTGACGACCAACACATCTTAATAACATCAACTACGTTATAAACAAGAAAAGCATTTTGGATTGGGAAAAGTGCTCTGTAAGAGCTAGGTATCATTATCAGATGCGCAAATAATGATAAACAGGTGGAAGTTAAACAATATATTGATTTAAACCATTCAAGAATTAAGAAGTGGCTTAAATAATTATAACATTCTGGGCCTGATTCTTTGTTGTGTTGTCATTTACACCTTTGCAAAATGAGTGTGGAATGCTACCATTCCAGTTCAGTAACACTTTATGCCCACTGTGTGCTAACTTTGTGTTGGTGAAAATGATGGCACAAGGTGAAGACAATGGAGAAATAGGCTTCTAATTTCAATCTGCTTTGCTGAATATTAACCTTATCAGTTAATTAAATAGATTGGTAGATAGATTTTGAAAGGAGTGTAACGAGTTAAGCAGCCAGCTCCCACTGACATTAGAGGGAAGGTGGGTTCGCACAACTCTCCTAAGTTTTTTTGAAGACCCCAGCCATATTAGTTGTAGGGTGGTGACCGTTATTGCAAGTCATTGTGGGACAAAGAGGTGACGGACATCAGCCTTCCATTAGATATAAGAGGGTCCCTATCCTGCTTCCATTTAAATCAGTAGGGTCAAGTCTAGAGAAAGGCTAGTAGAGGAGGCCACGAAAGAGACTGACAAATCACATTTGGCTCAGAAATTAGGTTGCTGAAAAGAAGCAACTGCAGCCATGCACCTGTGTAACCCCATTGACTTTCAGGGCCTTGCTGTTAACATGAGCAAAAAGGGGTGTTTTTCAATGCAGTTTAATCTCATTAAGATTGTTTCTTAAAGGTGTTAAACTGTGTCTAAATGGACATTGGGACTAACTAAGTGTCTGTGTGGTTGCCTCTGCATTACTCTAATTTGAAATGATATAAATTCAGCAAAGATTGCATTTCCAGACAAACACAGGCCTCTGTCTTGCTCATGACAGCACGTGAGTGCCTCATTTAAGTCAATGGAGCTCCAACCAGGGGCAACCGGGGACCTGCACACTAACAGTTGCAGTATCAGATCATAGAAGTCAGTTTTGCAGTGAGTGCACATATTGTACATACTTCCCATTAGCACTAGCAGGAGAGAAGTGCAGGCATGAATGGAATGAAAAAGGGGATATTTTTAACAACAATGTAATGAGCATAATACTCGCAAAATGTTATGAGGGTGAATATAGGGAAATCTTTCTGACATCATGGCCTGCAAAGCATAGACCTTTTGGCCTTCCCATAAAGCACAGGCCCACCAAAACTGTTATGAAATAGCCATAATAAACTGGATGAACATGCTGGGCATTGGCAAGTGATTCCCACTGCCTCAAGAAGTACACATTTTTGTAGGCTGTCTTGAGTATTCTCCTGTGCATCTTCCAATGTCCTGATCACTGGGCGTGAGCTGATATGTCTGTAAACCTGTATTACATAGCAGGGCCTGTCTGAGGGCAACCTGCCCTGAGGGGAGACAGTCCTCGGATTTAGTGGTAGGGAATGTGGGGCCAGATCCTCAGCTGGTCTAAAATGGCTTAAGTCTATTGAAGTCAATGTAGCTGCAGCAATGTGCACCAGTTAAAGAGCTAGCCCCAGGTCTGTAGCTTTAGGTATTCATGAAAAGTCACTAGGTTCTCCCTTTGAACCTCAGATCTCCAGGTAACAGCACATCACATTATAGACACCAGCTCACAAGTACCTTTGTAGACTGGATCATGGTTTATCTTTATATTGTTAAAAATCTTCTGTTGTTTGGAACTTCAGATTACTCTGGGCTGATGTCAGTTTCAATCCAGCAGGGTCACAGAAGGTGAAATTCGTCCCTGTGCAAAGACCTATGTGGTACTAAGTCCCAGTTAAAACTCTCAAAGCAGAACTTAAGTGGGGCTTATGCAGGATTTATGCAAAGCATAGACTTTGAGGGCTGGCCCTCTGCACATGGGTGAATTTCATCCACTCTGAGCAATTCTAGAGCACACTAAAATAAATGCACATTTTTAACAGTTTTTTTCCTTATTAAAATAAGACCACAGCTTAAAAAATTCTCTATATACAAGACTTGATCTGATTTTTTCCTTGTCTTTTCCCTTCTCACCTAGTTAAATATAGCAGTTGGGGAAGGCTCTGTTTTTTGTTTACAACAGTGAACATCTGAAACCTTCAGATCATATTCAACAACAGATCCTGCTTTGCACAATCAATCAATCAATTGGCTTGAAAGTGCACAGGATTCCTTTAAAAATGTAAGGAAGCAAATAAATAAATACATAACCACATAATCAAGAGAATCACCTCAGCATATTTTTCATCCTTGTTTACACAATTGTATTGATCAGATCTGACTCAGTGTATCTGTGGTTGCCTCTCTTGTGTCTACAGGATAACACCATTGATTTTCTGGAGTATGTCGCGGCTTTGAATCTTGTCCTACGAGGAAAATTGGAACACAAGCTGAGATGGACATTTAAAGTGTATGACAAGGATGGGAATGGTTGCATAGACAAACCTGAGCTCTTAGAAATAGTTGATGTAAGTAAGACTTCACTATTACTAACATCTAGAGGACCCAACTGAGACCTGGAGCCCATTATGCTAGGCTCTATTTATACATATAGTAAAGGCAGTCTCTTCCTCAAAGAGCTAACAAAATGAATAGACAAGACAGACAAAGGATGTAAGTAAAGGTTATTATCCCCATGTTACAGATGGGGAAGGGAAGCCCAGAGAAATGAAGTGATTTGCTCAGAGAAAGGGAGCCCGTGGCAAAGCCAGGAGAGAACCATCTTCTCTGCCCCAGTTCAATGCCTTAAGCCCAAGATCTAAATCTATCTATTCATTTAAGCTAAAATCACCCTAACAGGGAGGCTCTTTATACAGCATACTATTCATGAGCCAAGGGATTAATATCATTAAGCAAGACACCCTTCCCTGCTCAACATAATGACCTGTACTGTTCTCAGATGAGTTAGCAATTGCAGAAATAATTTGGGATAATGATGAAGCCTTAAGTGAGAATGGTCAGACTTAGTGACAGGGACTACCACATCCTTTGTGCAGTGGCCTGGCGGGCCAGGGAATAAGTTCCATGATCTCCAGATATATGGATCAGTTGCCAACAGACCATACATAAGAGGCCCAGGAAGGCAGGAGGCAGGCACAGTTGCCAGGGAGGACCTGTCCCTGTAACCACCAGTGAATTCCTCATACAACAACATACTCTGGCTGGTGTGGAAGGGGTGAATTTCACCCCCATATTATTTATGAGTCTTGATCAAGGTTTCCTGCCTGAATAGTGTGCAGTAAGGGGAGAGACACACATTAGTGGTAATACTGGGCAGAATCATCCCTGCTGATCCACACTGTGAATTTCTGTTATTTATTCTGCAATTGCTGTTCATACGTACACAGCTGTTGAGGGAGAGCTTGTGGCCTAGAGGTTTAGGGCAAAGGGATTGAGTGCCAGGACTCATGGATTCTAGTTCTTGTGTGATCTTGGACAGAACTCTCCATCTCTCTGTGCTGTGGTTACCTGATTTGGATATCATTATACATACCTACTTCACAGGGATATTTGTGAAACCCCTTTGAGATTCTCTGAAAAGACACTGTGTCAAAGAAAGGGAAACTTTCTGCAAAAAAAAATCCCTTTGTTTTGTTGAAAAATCAAAATTTGGAAAAATTTGGCCAGCTCTAATTTACTGATGTCATTGTCACATGTGAAATGAGTATGGAATAAATAATGATCAGGGTGAGGGAGAAGGGTGAATTTTATTCTCTGGTTCTAATTGGAGAGAATAAATTGCTGGGATTAGGCTCATAACTAGAGTCAAGTGAATGCTGCAAAAACAGCATTAATAATATCCATTAGAATCCCCATCAGTGTTCGGTTTGATAAGGTCCCTTTGATGAACCTTTGCTTGAATGAGCTTTGTACACACAAGTGGTTGGAAAAAAAGCTGTTTTTTCTTATGTGAGCCAGGTTGCTTGTGCATGAAACAAGGATAATCACTATGCCTTATTCAGTCTTCTCCTGTTTAAAAGTTTTCAGTTACCCAATCAGCGATAAGAAACATACGATGTGACATAAGTGATCAGTCAGACATGATGAATAAAAAATTAGCAAATAGTCACAGTCCCCAGTTCATGGATACATTTTCAGCCAACAGGGTATCAGCTGAAATCTTAGAAAAATCTTTATGAATAATAAATGTGTTCAGAGAAATCAAGACAGACTAGCTCTTGTTGGCACAGGTTCTCTCTGACAAGGCAGGATCAACTTTCCTTTGAAAGAATTAAGGTTGCATATCTCTCTCTCTCTCTCTCGTCTTTGTGGTACCTGAGCGCTTAACCTCTTCTGGGAACTTCTTCCCAATTCTTAGAGCCCTGCAAATCTGTGGAAATCTGCTTTATATCCACAGCTAGCCACATCCACAAATGCGGATATCCACAGGCCATGTTTGCGGATCATGGATTAGATGCCGAAACAAATTTTGTATCTGCGCAATTCTCTCCTAACCAACCAGGGAAATAGTTAGTAGTCACAGAGGGGATTATAATTAGCCAGTATCTTCTTCACTAAAGCCAATTGACCCTCTTTTGGGATAGGTCATGGGCAGCAGATGTGGTAAGGATCCTTTGATCAGCACCATCAGGGAGGACAGCCCTAATGAAGTTTAGCCATGGTTTTAAGGTCAACACGGAATCAGGCATGTCTGTGTCATGCCTTCACCAGTCTCCAGGCTGGCAAGATGCCAGCTGAACACTTCAGCCTCATGAACACAATTGGTGCTGAAGAGGCATTTGTCCCAAGGGCAGCTGGGATGGAGGGGTAAATAGAAAAGACCTGACTAATTCTAGTGACAGAAAACAGAATAGACCACTCTGTGCTTTCAACTACACCACTCCAAATCTTGAGTAATACCATTGACTTCAGTTTGGACCAGATATTTTAACATACTAGTGCATCTGCTCTTAGCCTGAAATTGTACATCTATTTGGGATCTGCTTGGATGAAAGGTGCTACATAAATGCACGGTCCTTATTATTACTGGGTTTTTGCATTTTAGACATGTTTACAGACTAAAATGCCTCTAGGGAGTTGCATGCAAGGATCTGTTCCTGCTCCCATTGAATTCAGTGACAAAAACTTCCATGAGAGCAGAATTGGACCCAGAAGAGGAATCAATCCTGAGGATTTAGATTAATTAATTAATTAATCAATCAATAATAACATTTATTCTTACTTTCACTTAATTATTATTATTATTTCCATTCTCCCTCTTTTTTTTTTTTCTATTAGCAGAGAAATTTTTTCTGTAGCTGGAGAGTGACAGGGCCAGAAGTAGCACAGTGACTGCCAAAGCTGGCCCCAATATCAGCAACTATCTACACTCCCAAATATATTAGTAATAATACTAATAATGAGATGTGAACGAGCAGTCTAAGCACAGCTCTGGGAGGCATGGATGGATGGATGGATGCACTAGGGTTCTTTCCCCAGATATGCCACTGACATGCTATGTAGCCAAGGGCAAATAGTTTAACTTTTCAGCATGAATTTTCCCATCTGTAAAATAGGGACAATAATACTTGCTTACCTGGCTTGCAGGGGAGCACTGAGGTCTGATTAATGTTTGTGATAGACCCAGACAGACAGCAGGTTCAAAGTGCTAAATGTCATAACTAATAACTCACTTTCTTTGCATTTTTGTACTTAACAGCCCTGTTTACTCACAAGCTTCTTTTCCTCCAGTCTATTTACAGGCTGAAGAAAGTGTGTCGGTCGGAAGTGGAAGAGAGGACTCCACTGCTCTCCCCCCAGGAAGTCGTGGACAGGATATTTCAGTTAGTGGATGAAAATGGGGACGGTAAGAAATTTACAGCTCAGGTTGGATTCATGCTTTGTGAAAAGACATCTCTGCTGTCTAGACCAATTTAACCAGCTTTATTGTTGATCACCTAGAAGGAAGATCATCTTATTCATATTAGACATGATGGACCAAGCTCTGATCTCAGTTGCATTGGGGTAAATCTTGAAGTAAGTCCTTTAAGGTCAATATCGAGGGGAGGGAGAACATTTCCTGTTATCATAACATAAGAAAACAGGAGTTCAATACGGCAAAGATCTTCTAATCCAGCTAAGTAACTATACCACACCCATCTACATCTCTGAGATCATGAGGTACCCTGCAAAGGCAGAATACAGGGATCAATCCTGAAACCCTGGAGTAGTCCTTTATAGTGCCATAGAAGTGAATGGGACCACTCACATCAATAACAGTTTGCAGGATCAGGTTCAGAGTTTGCCTGAGAAAGGATGTATCAGATATCAAACTATATCAACATTTGATCTTAGTCAAAAGCCCACTCAATGAAGGATAGGCCTGAACATTTTTCTGTCTGTTAGGTCTTGTCTACATAGGGAAATTGACCAGAATAGCTATTTTAGAATATTAGCTATTCTGGAATAACCCCGTGTGAACACTGTTCCAAAATAAAAGTAACTTTATAGAAGAGTAATTACTCTGCTTTGGAATAATTCCTCCAGATAAAATCACTTTTATTTACTAATAGAGAGGCCACACAGAGGAGTTATTCCAGAATAGCAAAATTACAACAGAATAGCGATAGTTGAATAGTTATTCTGAACAGTCAATTTCTCCCATGTAGACAAGGCCTTAGGAAAGGGATCTGATGATAAACTTTGCGTAACTGTGTTGGGGGATGGATTGAAACCTGAAATACTTATACATTTGGTGATTTTACAGCACCCTGGAAGACAGGTCACATATTGATGATCAGAGGACTGGCCACTGAATTGTTGCCCTCATTGTTACATTTGCATTTAACATAGAGAATATCATTTTTACTTCCTTTTCTCCTCTTCTCTCCGACTTCGAGTATGTCTACACTACAGGGACTACACCAACATAGCTATGGCACCATAGGTATGCCGGCATAACTTCATAGGGTGCATCTACACTGCACCCCTCTTTTGGCAGCATGTAGGGTACATATATATGTAGTCCTCCTAGCATAGGTAAAGATAGCAGTGTAGTTGGTGAGGCATAGCTTAGGTAAGTAAGACATGCCTGCAGGTTGTAGGTATGTATTCAAGTCCATACCCCACATACTCTCTATTTGCCCAAGCAATGCCACTCCCACTACAAAGCTACTTTTAGCAGTGTAGTGTCCTGCTGCCTCCTCACGGCTGGAGCCCTTCCCCGCCACAGGGAAGGACTCCAGCAGAGGGTGAGCCATTCTCCCGCTGCCTTCCCTTTGCCAGAGCCTTTCACTGACATGTGTAGCTACACACCCCAGTGTGGAGACGATGTGCTTCTCACTGTGGCATGTAGTTGCATGTCCCTTAAATGCCACTACCAGTGGTGTGTAGTGTAGACATAGCCAGAGTCTAGACACAACCTATGCTGACTGAAAGGCATTTTTTGTCAGTGATGGAATACCACCCCCCTGAATGAGGTGTAGCTAGGCTAACAGAAGCATTCTTACATCTTCCTAGCTGTGTCTACGCTGGGGATTAGGTTGGTATACCTACAGTGCTCAGGAGTGTAGATTTTTCACACCCCTGATCAACACAGTTAAGTTAACCTAAATTTTAAGTGTAAACCAGGCCTTTCTGTCACACTCTTTCGATCTCTGTCTTCTCCATTTCTTCTACAGGGCAATTGTCCCTTGACGAGTTCATTGATGGTGCACGGAAAGACAAGTGGGTGATGAAGATGTTACAAATGGACGTAAACCCTGGAGGGTGGATCGTGGAACAGAGAAGGAAAAGTGCTTTGTTTTAATTGACTTCACTGTGATCATGATATGAATGAAAATGTGTGATGCCGGGTGCACTGGCGACTATTTCATTTTGAGGGTGAAATCACCAGATGGCAATCACCTGTCACTCTTAATACAATCTCAGCATCCAAATGAAAACTTCAAATGGCTTGAGAAACCATCTTGCCATATGTCACACCTGTTTGCTGAATAGAGCATGGAGACCATTGCTGGCAAGCCACTGAAGGGAATAGGCCTCTTTTTGTACAATCCTGCTTGTCAGCTCAGGCTCCTGGTTGCACCCAAAGGAACTAATATCTGATAGCATCCTGCCACGGCTGGTATTCTGAGCAGTGTTTATTACTGAGACTGCCCCAGGGGACTGGGAAAGGAGTGTTCCTGATGCAGGGGAATTGCTTTCATTGTAGATCAGAGTGTCTGTCAACATCATCAATGCCTGCAGAGAGGTGAAAATATTGGAAAACAACTACCAAAAATAAGTGCTTTGATAACAGACTTTGTTCACTCAGGAAGTCTGTTATGATGCCTAATACGTGTGTGAATGAGGGGTGGATGTATTTCATAGACTACAGTAAGCTCTTTGGGACAGGGACTATCTTTTTGTTCTGTGTCTGTACAGCACCTACCACCAAGGGGTCCTAGTCTGTGGCTGGGGCTCCTAGGCATTCTGGCAATACAAACTACTCGTTGTAATAAGTGTATTGCTGCTAAACTAAAATCATTAGACATCAATATATCAGCATCACAAATGCAAATTACATTCCAGCCCATGCGACAATGTTATGTTCTGAATTTCTGCGCTGCTGGACAAAACTGTATATATACAGAGCACAGGAAAATATATCGTAGAGAACAATAGTATACTGGCTGGGCGGATGGAGTACAGGCCTTTTCTGTCTCTCGTTTCTATCTGCCAAATCCTACTCCCTGCATCGAGCCAGAGGGTGTTGGTTGTGATAGGTTCTGTGTGAAAATAAAATCTCCAGATTATGAAGTAGCAGTAGAAACTGCAGTACTACTCTACTGCAGGATTTAGATGCTGGGTTGACATAATCAGAGGTCCTCTTCTTTTTGAGCCTCTGTTTTCTTATCGAGTCATTACTGTCAGGCAGATTTCTCCACATTGTGGATCTAGTCTGAACTCATTCAGCTTGCAGATCTTTTGCTGCCATTGAGAGGTGGTCTGTGTCTGGAATGAGTGGGTATGGGAGGGCAGAATTTTGCTCATTAATTTTCACATTAACAAGAGCATCAGCATTTGTTTGTAATGAGTGATGGTAGAATGAAACAAAAATGATCTATGACTATCCTAAGGGATAAGCATGGTGTGAGTTTACTCCAGAGTTACTAAGCCAGTTGTATGCCACAAATAGTGAATAGCTGATAGAAAAAATAATATATAGGCATCCTCTAGCCTGAGATTTGCTATACTTACAAATAACAACCATATCTGCAGAGTGCAGGTTGGATAATGGACAGGAAAAAAGGGACAAATGTATTGAATAGTTTATTTGCAATCAAAAAATTAAACCAGGAAAAAAATATGACTGAATATACTAGACTTGTATTTTTTCCTTTTGAAGCAGTAGGTCTTATCATATCTATGGGAGATTCGCAATCACTTTTCATTTTTCTGTGGCCTTTTACTGAAATGTCCTTGCTTCTCATTAGTTCACTGGTTTGTTCTTTTATGGCTTTATTGGTTTTTTTAAATGTAAGGAAATAGGGGGAAAACAGAATAAGATTCATATTGTGCTGCAGCTCATGTTTAAAACATGAATCCATACATGTTGGTCTTTTTTTTAAATAGACTTTATAAGAGTGTGTTCCAGTTATTTCCATAGCACAGAAAAGAGGTGATGTTTTTCATTTCTAAGTAAAAGCTATACTTTGGGTTATACAGTGGCTGCTCTGAAAACATCTTTCTAGTTTCAGAGTTGTTACCAATTCCAGAGATATTCCCTACACTTAAAATGAAGAATACCATTGCAGCCTATGTATTAGTTGTAAACATTCTATAAATCCTGGACCACATTTTCAGACATCATAAGATAGAGTAGCTCTATTGACTTCAGTTGTGCGATGCTGAGTTATACCAGCTGGGGATCTTCCATAAAGCAGGGTTAGAGATGGTCAGCCAAATTCAGAAGAGGTACGCAGAATGGCCTAAATTATATGTCCTTAGACTCCTTCCACTTATATAGCTCTATTCATACCCAGTCTACTGATAGATGTTCCATGGAGCCCGATTCTCCACTGCCTTGCGCCTTGTGTAGTCATTTACTCAAGACCAGATTTTGAACTCTCACAGGTTTCATACACATATAACTGCTTGACTTAATTGGTGTTAGTCCTCCTTTACACTGGTGTAAGGGCCTGATCCAAAGCTCATTGAAATCAATCCAGAATTTACACCTTCATAGTAGAAATTCCAGGAAATTCCAAGTTCTAAACCCAGCTAACACAACTTGACAATTGCTTTTCCACTCCATATTTCATTTTCTTTTCATGTGGCTGATATTTTAGTTTCTCATTACATAGTAGAAGCTTCTGTATGCCAGTCAGCCAATCTGATTGTGGAGAAAGAAAGATGGTTGAAATCCCCCATCCCCATTCAAATAACTTGTATGCTGGTGGGCTATTACAGTGAGAGTTTGTATAGAATCATTGTTAGAGTTTTGTAACATTTGAATTGAATAAAGAATATTTATTTATTAAAATAGTGAGTTTCCTTTCTATGTTCTACCTTTTCTCATTTCCCTTCAGATTGACGTGGTGGCCCATAGGGTATAAGGCAGAGCAATGGGGTGAAACTAGCAAGATGAGTCTCAGGAGCAACCTTCTAAGAGAAATCTTTTAGGGTATGAAATAATGAACATAGGAAGGGGTGGGGCTCACATTTTTTGGGTCTTCTATGACTAAACAGGATTAGGCAGAAAAAATATTCAGTAGGGGTTGACCCTGCAGTTACAAGGAGATAGGCTAGTGACTTAACAGTTCTCTTCCACTGTCCTGTAGCTAATAGGATGCCCATTATATAAGTATTTCTCTTCCAGATTGGATTTGATATAGCAGCACTCACAAAATCATGCATCGTGTGAGATGCAGATGTGATGGCCACCATCTTGGACACGGAACCAGCAAACTCAGCTGGAGCTCTATAGTTGTACCTCTGTGGAGCAGGTACAGAGAAGGGCCACATAACACATTCTCACCAGAGAGCTACACAAGGACCCGTGACACAGAATTATTGAAGATGACAGTGGCAGTTTCTCCAACAGCAGCGACATATATAAAGAGTCAGATTTCTTGCTGAGATCAGCCTAGACAGCAGGGGGTTAACTCCCAGGTGAAACCAGGAGCCAAACCCGGCTCAGCCAGAAGGCCGTCTTCAGATGACTCTCCCTGCTGCCCATAGCACTTGGTCTTATTTAATTGGTCTTTGTCTGTCAAAGGTAAAGGTGACATATTTTTAGGTAGCTGACCACTGTCCTTTGTGAAGGGGCTAACCTGAAAGCAGGAAACTCATATGGCAGAAGCAAAGGCCCACCATTAAATTATTGATGTAATCAGATGAATGAGCTCAGGACTGTGGCTGTATTAGTTATAAAGGTATACACCACAGTCAGATTCAAGTGAATACATTTTACCAACTGAATAAGTGGAGTATGTGCACAAGGGGCAGTAGGATCCCACTCAAATGAAGGCACAAGGTAGCAGATCCAAAATCAAGGTCAAACATAACTCTGAAGGAAGCAGGTGCCACTCCATTGAGTTCAGTGGAATTACACTGACTCATTCTAGGATTGTATTTGGCCACTAGTGTTTACAAATCTTACTGTTTTTGTTTGTTTGTTTAAATTAATGTCCTTTAAACTAACTTAGCTACCACAATAGTGAAATGATTTTTAATGAGGTGATGGAAACAGCTGTGTGGCAGGCACTGTTGCATGTGTGACCAAATGTTGGTTTCTGCAGTTGACAGCCAGTGGGTTGGTAGGTGGGCTATTTTAGTTAGATGGCTCCTCTTATCAAATTACAAAACATGGAGTGCTGTGTATTATTCAGTCTGTAACTTCTGGTGCAAGGCCTTTGCTAAGAATTTCAGCTGAGGACAGGGGAAAGAAGAGCTGGTTAGACTTTTAAAAAGTCCCTAAATGTAAATTCTGGATTAAAACAAAAAGAAATAATGGAGCCAATTTTCCATTCTGTTACAATGGCATAAATCTGGCATAGTGTGGTGAGGAATCAGACCCAATCTCTCTCTCCCTCTCTCTCTGTGTCATCAATGGCATTGTCATTTTCTGTCAAAAATATCATACTGGAACTGTAGTCCCCCTGCTAAGTCTATAAGCATTAAATGCTTTGATCTCCTCTCAAACTCAGTTTGACCTCTGTGTTGGCTCTTGCTGTTAACTACTGTATTAATCCATTTTCCAGGCTTACTGCCTAGCTGAAATTGGATTTGCCTGATCCGATTTCTTATTGGCTAAATTGGGAAATTGGAGGAAGGGTATTGAGACTTGCTAAAGACAAATGCCATCTGATTCTCTGAGCTGATCAGCATTTGCTCCCATTCTTGATGTTCACCAAAGTTAGACAGGCCTGAAGGTGAAATAATGAGGTTAGAAAGCTGAAGTCTTCGCTGCTGCAGAGATAGGCTGTGTGGGAGATGCGACAGAGAATGGTAGCCGGGAAGAGTTATCTTGCTCTGAAGTATTCTGCACAGATAGATTTTCCAGAAACATTACTAAGCATGGCTGAGCATTGTTCAGGAATTGTCTCTGCTTTGAAAGAGAGATGGGCTCCAACACAACCCCTGGTTCAGGATCAGATCCAGATCTTTAGGGGGCTTGGTCCTGCACAATGCAGAGGTTCAGGTCCTCAACTAGTGTAAACTGTCAATGAAAGTCAATGAAGCTATGACAGTTTATCCCACATTGAGGATTTGCCTCCAGTTGCAGATTGCTGTGCATACAAGCAAGATGAGGGAACCCAGCTCTGCATTAATGAATGCACTGCTGGATAGGCACAATATGATCTCTGCCTGGAAGCAAGCATAAGACTTGAGCAGAAAGCAAGCTGTTACTAGCACTAGGACTGCATGTAAGTCCATGTCTATTCTGACACGCCCATTCTCTGTCCACAGGCCCACAGTCTTGAGAGGTAGGAAGTGAGCACAGTAGGGGCCAGAGATTCAGTCCTGCTCTGAGGAGAGGATTATGTCAAGGTCTTAACCTCAATTACAGTCACATGTATCCTCCACTCACAAATATCCTGTTGCAACAGTGGTGGGTAGCACAGCTGTGCGCCATGGAAAATACCTGCACAATCCCTGTGCTTCCAACTCTGTAATATTTTTTATAAGTCCCAGGATATTTGATCTTTTTCTTAGAACCCTGTAATAATGTGAGAACCTCAGCTTTCATTTAAAAAAAAATGTCAGTTTCTAGCCCTCATAACTGTGGAGAAAATCTGGAAAATATGAAGCAGGTTCACCTGGAAGGCTCAGAATCCAGCAGGGAAATAAAAATCCCTCAAAATATATTATGTTTTTTTAAAAATTAATAATATTTAAACCAATTTCATGACATTTTAGGCCCTGTTGGAACGTGTGGGGTTGGCAATACTGCAATCAAGAGCCTAGACATAGCAAAGTAGTACTAGAAGATTCAATCTGTTTTATGTCAGTTTCTGTCTTCTGTAGCAGGGTGTAAAAGGAGGCATGTTTGCAGATTGAGTGAATTGAACCTTTATTTATTTATTCTGGATTCCTTTTGCAATTGTTCTTCACTCTTCTGCAGCACTAAACAGTGGAAGCAGAGGTACAAATGAAGCAAGGACTCCTTGCTTAATCTCCTTCCTGCTCTCCTGGGTGGGGTCTCTCAGTACTTTCAGTGTGGCTATAATTGACTCAAGTCCCCTTGCTAGAATTATGAAAGTGATGCAAATTAGACAGGGGGGAGGTGGAAGGAAACAGATTCTGATCTCCAGTGTTACCCAGATTCACTTTCAATGAGAGAGAAATTATTTTCTTGATTTCAAAGGATGCAAAACGTATTTGTTGTCATTTTTTAAAGGGCTGAGAGAAAATGGGAGAAGCGGGTGAGCATTCAGCCAAGAAAGAGTTATTCCCAGTTTCCTGGATGAAGAGCCAAAACAACTAATGAATCTATTCCTATGTGACAGATGTGCTCTATAAATGTAAAATAACATTATTACTTTAAGGATTAAAAGTTGCTTTGTTTGCAATCAGCACACTTTTGTAATGTGGATCTATCTCCTAGATAGCTCAAGTGGCCATAGCCTTGGAGTAGCTTTGGAAAGATTTCAGCAGCAGGCAATTCAGGTGATCCTGACAGCCGTCAGATGGTGGCATGGTTGCTCTACTGTAGGAATCCACTACTGCGGGAGAACTGGGAAAATGGTAAACACATGTACATTCTTATACAGTAGCATATAGGGGTCCTAGCTGAGATCTATGCCCAGAATGTTCAAACATATTGTAAGAGACAGCCATTGCTGTGAAGAGTTTTATAACTGAAATAGTGAGGACAGGCAAAGGGTGGGAGAAAGGGGATATTATCCCCAGTTTATAGATGGGGAACTGAGGCCCCCAACTCCCATTGAAATAAGCATCTAAGCACATTTGAAAAGCCCACTAGGCATATATCTGCACCTTTAGGTGCTTAAATACCTTTAAAACCTAGCCCTAAGGAACTTGCCCTAGGCCATAGTGAACAGGTAGAGAATTGAACTGAGATCCAGCAAGCCCCAGCCCACTGGCTCATGTGTTTTGCCCACCACTCTGACCAGTTTGTATTTTATTAATTTGTTTTTATTAAGCTAATTGTTGGAAGGAAGCTTCTTTAGTATTCATAAGCAACTGGGGTTACAGCATCAGCTGGTATACCAGAAATGCTAATAAAACATAAATTAATAGTAAGTAACAAAGACAGCTGGCACCTGAACAATCCCCAGGTGGTTGCTGCCATTTTGCTGTATATTAAATTATTATGAGTTGGGGCAAAGAGATTCTGAGGGTTGTTTTTCTTTTTTTTTAGTTTGCTGTCAGAGACTTTGGAAAGCAGCATCTGTGGCAAGGAGGGGAGGGTTTGCTAGACACACATCTACCCTGAGATTCACCCAGCCAGTTTTTTTGCATTAGCATTTGGGACAGCTTAGCCTATAGAAGTTTCTGATTAAACAGAACTTGGGCCTGTCAAGGTTTGTATAGGAAACACTGCAGCTTCCTTCACAATTGAGAGTATGGAGGAATTAAAAATCAATCTTCAAATGCATATGGAAGTGAATTTCATCCATGTGTGGAAGCCTGGCACAAGGTCCATGCAGAACTTAAGGCCAGCATAAATTCTATTTTGAGCGTTTAAGTGATCCATAAATCTTTTACGTGTCAACTGCCCCACAGCAAATTTCAACCACAGAGCTCATATGGGAATGCATATGCCAAAGAAATAGTTCATCCAGGATCTTACAATAAAGCAAAATTCTGCTCTCAGTTACGCCTGTATAAAGGCTGTGTCACTGCGTGAACTGTCTTTTTACCAGAGTTCTGAGTTCAGCCTCACCTGTGACTATTTCACCTCTCAATCCAATGACCATGTAATGAGACCATGTGATTAGGAACCAGGCCTGCTAGCACATTCATGTTTTCAGAAAAGTGTGGCGGGCATCAACAATTTTTCAAGGCTTATTTTGTATTTGTACATTAAATAATATGAAAAAAGTCATATTTAATATACATAATATATGAATCCATAAGATAAAAAGGGTAATTTTACATGTAAAAGGTATTAATTAAATTATTCGGCAATTACTCTTTCACCTTACCATGTGAATTTGCTCTTTTTTATCTACCTGTAAGAAAAATTAAGGGGTTTTTACAAAATAAATATCATAAACAGTTTTCATCTTATTTATTTTAAAAAAGTTAAACATGATTCAACTGCTGGTACAAATATATTTATTATTCTTACTTTAACATAGAATGAAGCCTGCAGCCCTGGAGTTCTCTGTCCCTGGCAGACATAGGGCTGCGGTTTCTCTCCAGCTTAAGCCGTGGGACCGAGAACATTGGCGCCCGCAGCCTAGAGCCCCAGAGTTCTCTGTCCCCGGCAGAGGCCGGGCCATGGCTTCTCTCTGGCTTCAAAGCTGGAGAGAAGCCGCGGCCTGGTGCCTGCTGGGGACAGAAAACACCGGCGCCCGCAGACTGCAGCTCCAGAGAAGCTGGAGAGAAGCCGCAGTCCTGTGTCTGCCAGAGAACACCAGCGCCCGCAGCCTGCAGCCCTGGAGTTCTCTGTCTCTGGCAGGCACGGGGCTTCGGCTTCTCTTCCCTGCTGGGCACTAGGCGGGCGCACATAAATACCCTGGCAGGCACCATGGCACCCGCGGGCACCGCGTTGGGAACCACTGGTCTAGAGGGAAGCCTCAGCAGAGACAGGGCTAGCAATCCCATACCAAAGGCTGCTAGCCAGTAGGAGAGTGGGTGGAAAACTTGAGCTGCCTTGAACTTTATATAAGTCAGACTCCAGAAACAGAGGGTTACTAGGAAAATGCCTGCAGGGTGAAAATTTATTAACTGTAGCGGAAGGGAAACTGAGGAATGGGAGCACCTGAAGCCAGAGTGGGTGAGCCCTTCTGAAGCCAGAATAACATCAGTACAGTCAGCTAGCCCTGAAGTTACATGGGATTCAGTGAATGTAGGAGCAGAATCTGGTCCATCTTGAATCTGAAAACCCCAGGCCTCTCTTCTCTGGTACCATTTTAAGTGGGTTCCCTGAATGGAATTGCTTTTGATGTGTAGCAGGGAATTAATATATCCTGCTAGGAATAGAAACATTTGATTTAAAAAAATAAAATAAAAAGTCACAGGTGAAATAATTTTATAAAATACCATTTTTACTTTGTTCTTTAATTACACTATAGAATCAGAAGTATAAAACTTAACAGGTAAAATGCAGCCAAATGCGCGCGCGCGCACACACACAAAACAACAGAAAAATCAGAAAACTGCTTATACCTCAGAAACAGCTAGTGGTAAATAAAAAGACATTGAATGTGGGGAAAAAATTGCTTCCAGTGTGCAGTGCTGCCTAGTCACTCGTTCGTTAGTTGCTGCTGTGGGATGAAGACACTCTCTGCCCGATGAGCGCATAACAGAGAGATGAACAGAGGATGAATAGCCAGCCCTACTCAGCTGCTGCAGAAGAGGGGCTGATTAACCATTAATTATCAACCTTTCCTACGTGTATGGTGGATACTGGGGCCAGTCAAGATGTTACATCTGTCCTGGCAATAGAGGCAGAGAGAGGTCATTGCATTAGGTAATTAGCATACCATTGCAATCCCCAGGTCTCTTTCTGCAAAAGTGGGAAACAGCTTCTAGGAAGGGCCAGGACTCAACCTTACAGGGAAAGATGTTTCATAGAATCATATCAGGGTTGAAAGGGACCTCAGGAGGTCATCTAGTCCAACCCCCTGCTCAAAGCAGGACCAACCCCCAGATAGATTTTTGCCTCAAATCTGTAAATGGCCACCCTCAAGGACTGAACTCACAACTCTGGCCAATGCTCAAACCATTGAGCTATCCCTCATTACTGAATGCCCTGATGTTTGGAAAAAGCTTACAGTTTGAACATTGTATTTGGCCCATCTCTAGCCATGGATTCCTTTGAACTGCACTTAGACATTCCACTACCATTGTAGGTTCCCTTGTTTTGACCCTTTGACCTTCACACCTGTCTTTGTTATATTTTCTGATGCCCACTGTAATTATGTGATTTCCTGGGCTCAGTGGATCCTCCCCACAGGCTAGGGGAGGGTCCTTAACTTGCACCTGCCCACCTCCCCAGAACCCAATAGGCCCATTGTATGAAAAATGTGCTATTGTCAAAAGGTATAATGGAAAATGAAAACAGTGTACCCACCAGCCCACAGATTAGTGACCAACATTCCTCCAGCACAAACTCATCCATGGAGGTAGCTAATCTCTGGGTTGGTAAAGGAAATTATAACAGCAAATCCTACTTAAAGTGTTAAACTAGTTCACTTTCCATTTCCCATTGGGCCTTGTGTTTGGTACCTGAACCTCTGTGGGTAACTAGTAGACTGGGCTCCATATAAAAGTGAGATGATTTGTTCCATTCTGATTCCCCAACAAACAAGTCACGGCAATGTGACAGTAGCAAGAGTAAACATGCCTGTGTTCTAAAGAAGCAGGAAGGCAAGAAGAAGCCAGTCTCACTACCAAGCTTTCCACAGTTGGAGCTTGAAAAGAGACAGAACTGGTGTAGTCTGCTTTTCAGAGGTGTTGAACATCCACTGATTTCAAAGCACTCTGAACCCTGTTTGCTTATTCCCAGAGCTCAGGCACCTACACTGTGAAGTGGAAGGATATTCTGGCTACTGGTGTGCAAAGAGGCACACCAGGTGGGTCTCACCTCACTCACAAATTTCTATGTTCAGCCTTGTCACAAGAAGCAGTAATGAGAAAAAAGGCTTGGCCAGGCAATGTGTGCAAAGATCCACACACAGCAATTGGAGACTAGAGGACAAGTTTTCAGTCTTCACAAATCATTTTTTCTTTTTGTGCCAACAATGTATTTTTCCCCTTTTCTACAGGTATGTATTTGCCAAATATTATGTTATACTCTCATTGGGGCTTAGCTGCATATTCTGTAGAGATGTTATAGTCCTCTGGGTTTTTTCCCCCTCCAAACTTGTTATAAGAAGCATTAATGAGGTCGAAATCTATGAAAACTCTCTTTCCCCACCTATAAAAGTGATTCTGACAGTTATCCAAATCCTACATTGGCTGGACCAATTAGAAGAGTTACACTGGTGTAAATCCAGAATAACTGAAACTAAAATTTGGCTCATTGGGATCAATAGCTAACTAGGAAAGTATCAGAGGGGTAGCCGTGTTAGTCTGGATCTGTAAAAGCAGCAAAGAGTCCTGTGGCACTATAGACGAACAGACGTATTGGAGCATGAGCTTTCGTGGGTGAATACCCACTTCGTCGGATTCACTCACCCATGAAAGCTCATGCTCCAATACGTCTGTTCGTCTATAAGGTGCCACAGAACTCTTTGCTGCTTTTAAGTAGGAAAGTATTCCAAAGACCAAAGTGTGGACACGCTACATTGTTCTTTCTGTACAGATGAGACAAGCAGTAGTATTTCTACAGACACATGACAAGACATTACCTTTTAAGTCACTGCCATTGCTGTTCTTTCAAATTCCTTCATAGAGAAACAGGGCCATGCAGTTGTGTGTTTGAATAGTTCAGACATTAGTAAAAAGGCACATTTATGTTTTTAACATTTTAAAAGGAAGAAAAAAAGTCGCTGCAGTCAACACTCTTTTTTTCTAGCTCATGTTGGGTTTTTTAACCTTCCATTGCCTTTAGCTTAAAGATAGCCTCAAACCAAAGGATGAGTGACATAACAGTTGACTTCTGCTTATGTGCAAGCATCAGAGAAACTATTAAAGGGCAACTGTCTCAAAATACATATGGAAAGAGAAGATCCAGAGCATTTCTCCAGCTGTTCTGGAATCCCCGCTTTCAGGGAATTATAGTGGGTCAAAGCAAAAGAGATTAGACTGGACACTCTTAGAGTCAATTTTTCTTTCACAGAACATTGTCACTCTGGGCAGATTTCACTATGGTTAAAAAGTTAGCACAAGGTCCATGCACCACTTACAGTCTGTTCTGTGGGCTCATGATGGATTCAAGCTGCGCCCAAGTGCCCTGAATTTCACCCTATAATTTGAGTTGTGAAGTGATCCATTGATCCCATTTCACTCCATACAATTTGCTTACACTCCAGTTTACGACAAAGTTCTCTCCTTTCAAAGACATAATAAGGAGAAAAATGATTCTATCAAAAATATCTGATTTATTTTCCCTTTTGTGTATTTTACTTGGGAGACTTCTCTGTGAGAAAAATCATCACTACTACATTGTAAAATGCCTTTAAGTATGACCCAGGTCCCTTTCCCCCTATACACACACATACATGTGCCTAACCAGAGAGGGGTTTGCAATTTAAGTGCTCTGTTCAGCTAGGGTGCAACTGACCCCAGCGCAGTGTGTCCACAGATACCCATGTTGCCATTTAACACATGTTAAAGATTTAAGGGGTGCCTGGAGCCTTTTTTTGTGGGCTCCCTGTGCAGGTCCAAATTGCATCCTTATTGCCTATTTGCTTTGAACTCCTGCAGCAACCCTGGCGTCTGTGCTGATTTGGCTGACAGAAAAGCTGTTCATTATGAACTGGACTCTGCAAAGTCCTTGGAAGGTCACCTGTGTTTGTCACATACCGATTTCCATACAGGTCACATAGCTGTGGTTACCACTCTGCTCTCAGAGTGGGAAATTCACCCCGGGCAGAGAGCCTGTGCACTCCTACTTCACTTCCCCAGTGTTTACATCAGGCCTCCCCCAGGGTTTAAGCTTCCATTAAGAGCCAGGTGCTGCTTCTTTCGAAATCAGAGGGTTTTGTACTTGGCTTTAATGGAGTCAGGTTTTGACCCTAAGACTTAAGTGATGTGAAGATCTTGTGGGGCCCCTTGCACAGAGATGAATTTCCACAGTGGTCACACAGCAATGCGCCTTCTGAAAGTATGTGATCCTGCTCTCGCCTTCCTGGGACACATTCTTCACTTCTCTCCCTACATAGAAGCAGCAATATTCAGAGGCACCAAGCTGGCAATAGGCCCAGGTGGCACCATTCGGGAAGTCCATTTGATTCTAGAGCTGAGTCAGCTCGGCAGCTCACTCTCTTTAAAGTCTGATCCCTCTCTTTTACAGAGGCAGCAGTTGTTGCATCTGCTCCCTAGGCAGCGCTCGCCCAACGCCAAGAGGCTCTTGTTACTGCTGGTCTGCTGTTGTCCTCACAATTAACTGCATATACAACTGGTTTGACATGTTTAGAGGAGCTCCTGATTCCCCTGCTAGGGTGATATTCTAACGTAGGATGCTCTTATCACAGTGGCAGTAGCACAGCTTGCCAATTTCCCCACCCCCACCCCAATTTTTTAATAATGTTAGACAATAAAATAAAAGAGTTTTGAAAATTTCTATTCAGCCGCCTCTTCTGTCTGCTCCGAGTCCTGTGGGTTCTTCCCATCATTCTGGATCATCCGGACAATGTGCGTCAGGTCCAAGCTCCGTGTGAGGATTTCAAGGAGCACCTCGTCTTTCTGTACTCCCTCCATGAACTCCTCCAAGGAGAGCTCGCCTGTTTGCAGGAACACATGCAAAGAGGGGTCTGTTAAATCCTGCCCCCATTTCCGCTGACTTCAATGGGCCCTGAATCAGGCCCAGAGGAATTATGTAGATACAACATAAGAAAGGGCCTAACCAAGGCTCTCAGTCCCCTGCCAAATAAAATTAAACTACTGGCACAACCTCAAATGCCTCTCCACAGCTCCAATTGCTCTCAAACCCACCTCCTCCCCAGCCCCTGCAAACAGAAGCAGCTTGCAGTGTGCCCTGAAGGACAGTAGACCACAGGGCCATTTCTGATCAGCAGAGGGGAAGCCTGTCTGAGGCCATGTCTACATCTAAAATTTTGCAGCGCTGGTTGTTACAGCTGTATTAGTACAGCTGTATAGGGCCAGCGCTGCAGAGTGGCCACACTTACAGCAACCAGCGCTGCAAGTGGTGTTAGATGTGGCCACACTGCAGCGCTGTTGGGCGGCTTCAAGGGGTTTTGGGGAAGGCGAGAGCAAACCGGGGAAGGAGACCAGCTTCGCCGCGGTTTGCTCTCGCGTTCCGCGAACCACCCTGCAAACCGCAGGGAAGGAGACCTGCTTGCTCGGGGGTTCGGCGAACGCGAGAGCAAACCGGGGAAGGAGACCAGCTTCGCTGCGGTTTGCTCTCGCGTTCCGCGAACCACCGTGCAAACCGCAGGGAAGGAGACCTGCTTGTTCGGGGAACGCGAGAGCAAACCGCGGCGAAGCTGGTCTCCTTCCCCGGTTTGCTCTCGCCTTCCCGGAACCACCCAGCAAACCTCAGGGAAGGAGACCTGCTTGCTCGGGGTTCGGGGAACGCGAGAGCAAGCCGGGGAAGGAGACCAGCTTGATTACCAGAGGCTTCCTCAGGTATGCTGAGATACCTGCTTATTTCACGGAGGTCAAGAAAAGCGCTGGTAAGTGACTATACTTGATTACCAGCGCTGGATCACCAGCGCTGGATCCTCTACACCCGAGACAAAACGGGAGTACGGCCAGCGCTGCAAACAGGGAGTTGCAGCGCTGGTGGTGCCCTGCAGATGTGTACACCTCCTAAGTTGCAGCGCTGTAACTCCCTCACCAGCGCTGCAACTTTCTGATGTAGACAAGCCCTGAGAGCTGCAGGCCTCTCACAGATCAACAGCCAGCCCCCTCTCCTTTAGAAAGAGGGGTGTCCAACTTGAGTTCCTCTGATCGCACCTGTGTCAGTATGTCATGAGGAGAGGGGCAAAGTCCTACACCATTAAGGCCTTATCAATCAAAACTAGCATTTGAAATATAATCTGGAACCAACAGGATTTATTTACTGAAGGAGAGAGATTTTAAAAAAAGGAGCCTATCTCCCTGCCAGGTAGTCTAGGACTGTTCTCTAAAAGTTTCCAGTATCATTTTAAATCTCCCCAGTCAAAGGGTTTCTACCAGTCCTCTTGGGAGACTCTTCCCCAGCGGAGTGTATAACTCACTCCAGAAGTTTATCTTGACATTTCAGCTAAATTTTCCTCTTTCTTAATCTCATTCTCCTCTTAATCCCCCTAGTGGATTCTGGACCCTTGGGAATATGGACATCTAAATCCAAACTCTATGACAAGAGCTTGAGATGTTGATGTTACACCACCATGCTTATTTTGGAACTGTTTAAATAGGGCTTCTGATTTTAGGTTTTGAATTTCAGGTTTTACTGTTGTTTGAAACAGTGCTACATTGAAGTGCACAGAGGAACAAACACCCTAAACACTAAACCAGGGGGTTCTATAACAAGGATACAAAACTTAAAATAACATATAAGTCATTTTTATACATATTATAAAAAATTAAGTAGATTGTGTTTAGACAATAAATTTAGTAAGTACTTGGAAAAATCTTCTCAGAGCTCTGAAACCCCCCTGATTTTTGGACATCTACACAGAACTGAAAAATTGCTAACAGTAAACCCTGAACAATAAAATTAATAACCCCCACAAAACAGAAGCCCTGTACATAAAGCCAGATTCATGAGGCAGAATTTGGGGTCTGTTTAAGCTCTAGGGATTAGGAGAAGCAGAGAACATTTGACACAGTCCCACACGACATTCTGATAAGTCAGCTGGGGAAATGGGAGGTTGGCAGAACTACCATTAAGTGGATATGAAATTGGTTAAACAGCCACAAACAACGAGTAACTATTAATGGAATGATGTTAGATTGGAAGGAGATCTCAAGGCGGGTTCCACAGGGATCTGTTCTGGATCTGATGTTGTTTAACATCTTTATTAATGACCTGGATGTAGGAAGAGAGAGCATCCTGCTCAAATCTGCAGATGACACAAAGCTGGGGGGGAGCACAGAGCTAAAATTCAAAGGGATCTTGATAAATTGGAGAACTGGACTATAGACAACAAAATGAAATTCAGCAAAGACAAATGTAAGGTGCTACACTTAGGGGAAAAAACCCAAATGCACAAATACAGAATGGGGGATAAGTGGATTGGCACCAGCCCTGCTGAGAAGAGTCTGGGAGCTGTGGTGGATCACAACTTCAACATGAGTCAACAGTGCAATGTTGTTGCAAAATAAGAAAATTCAATTTTAGGTTGCATTAACAGAGGCCTAGCATGCATGTCACAAGAGATGATAATACTGCTCTATTGGGAAATAGTTAGACTTAGGTGGAGTATTCTGTCCAGTTTTGGTCACCAATGTATAGAAGGGATGTAGAGAAACTGGAAAGGAACTAGAGGTGAGTGACAAATATGATCAAAGGGATGGAATACAAGCCATATGAGTAAAGGCGGAAGGAAGTGATATATGTTTAGTCTGAAAAAGAGAAGATTAAGGGGAGGGACATGACAGCAGTCTTCAAATACTTGAAAGGCTGCCATAAAAAAGATGAAGAAAAATTGTTCTCTCTTGCCATAGAGGGCAGGACAAGAGACAATGGGTTCAAGCTACAGCAGAGCAGATTTCCAAAAGGAGGCTGGAGCCAACTGTCTTAGATGGTTTAGACACAACAAATCCTGCATCTTGGCAGGGGGGTAGACTGGATGACCCTTATGGTCCCTTCTAACCTTATGATTCTATGATTAAAAGTGGGAAATGTGTAAGCACTTAGAGTTCAGCCAAGGGGGGAACAGGAGAGGACAAAATGGGCAGGTTAGTTGGTACCTGTTTCTTCTTAGTTTGCTGAGACCTTGAACAAAATTTAAAAGGATTGGGGGCTAGATTTCCCCTTGCACCCTAAAGCTTTTTGGCCAGATCTTCAGATCCTCAGCTGATGTAAATGGCCATAGCTTTACTGATGTCAGTGGAGCAACAGTCATATACACCAGCTGAAGATCTGGCCTTTCATATGCTTTCAGATCCATTTTTGACAGCTCTGTTTCTGGGCACTCGAGGAGTTTGCAGTAACTTGGCAAGAAGAATTAGGGTCAGGAGGTACAAGTTAGAGCAGTGTTCTCTCAGGCATATAAAGTTCCTTACCATCTCCATTGATATCAATTTTATCAAACACCATGTCTGTGAATTCCTCAGCGGTCATTGTTTCGTTACATCGGTTAATGGCTCGGATAGCCTGGAGGCAAAGAAGGACAGAGAGAACATTTAATGAGCATGTTGTGTAGATTTATGAATCTGTGGGCAGTGAGTAGCAAAGGGGTGTGGCATAAATTACCAAATTTTCATGCAATGGGTTGGGTTCTCAAAGGGATAACAAGTAAAAAAAAATTTTTTTAAAGATTCAAAACAATTTAAAATACATTAAATGCATTAAAAGTTTAAGTAGTTACGGAGGCACATTGGGATATTTCATAAACCGTTGACCTCTGGAACTCTTGATTCAAATCCTTAGGTTCAATTAAAGTGCTAGTCTCAACGTAGTTTTAAATGGATGTATTTAAACAGCCCAGACTGGAACAGAAGGGATTGCTGCAGGTGAGAACTGGAAGTTACACTGGGAGATGTGTGGAGGCTGAGGGTTGAGGACTTGGACTGCAAGGGAATTTCAGTCCATCAGCACAGCAGTGGGGGAGAGCAACTGGCACAATGCATGCCCACACCAGGCATGGCACCAGCCACTGCTGTAATTCCCAATTTGTGCCTAAGTGAGCCTGGAGGTCCTTCAGCCCAGTATTGTGAGTGGACTAAAGAGTTGGCCAATGCTCACAAATTTGCCAGTTGACTGAGCACAATTATCTCTCTGGCTTGAAATGTTCTTCCTTTGGGAATGCGTTCTTGTGGCCTTTCTCTCTCTGTACGTTTGTCTAACGGCAGGTATCCAAGGTGCTATGGCAACACAGTTACTGGCTGAAGAAAAGAGAGGCAGAGCAGCAATAGCTCACCTTGATGATATTCAATAATTCTCCTCTGTCAATGCAGCCATTCCCATCCACATCATAGAGCTTGAAATACCATCTCAGCTTCTGTTCCACTTTTCCCTTCAAGACCAGGCTCAGAGCTGCCACGTATTCCATAAAATCAATGTAGCCATCCTAAAAGGCACAAGAACAGGGCTACATCAGAGGTGAGCATGAGTCAGATAGTCGGCTTTAAAGGTTCTGTCTGATATCTTTTGGAACAGCTGACTGCATTCCTGTAATAAAACTGGGATAATATTACTTACCTTTCTCTAACTACTGGGCCAGATCCTAAACTGGTGTAAATTGGCTATAGTTCCTGTGAAGTCAATAAATGATGCTAATTTATACCTACTGAGGATCTGGTCCAATAAATGTAAAAACACTTTGAAATCGCTGGTACTTATCTGGCCCCCATCACTGTAGTATCTGAACACCTCACAGTCTTTCATGTATTTATGGTCAGAACCCCTCTGTGAGGTCTGGTGGTGCGATTATCCCCATTCTACAGATGGGGAACTGAGCACTGACAGACTAATGACTTACCCAAATCTGAAGTGGAGTAGAGAATTGAACTCAGGTCTCTAAGGACCGAGGGGAAGACTGTAACCATTAGACTGTCCTTCCCATTTAACCAAATCATTTGGTGAAAAAAGACTAAACACGTTCAGATGAATTATTACTTTATTAATAAATACTGCTAATAAATATTATTATACAACAAACTGTAGTGATGTCTCTCCAATAGCCGTGATGGGAATTGGGAAACCCAGTTGTGTGTCGTTTGGGAAAACATTTCTTTCCTTAATTTAAACATTTATTTTTCAACTTTAATTAAGTTAATGGATTTTTAACTATTGCAAATGGAAGCCCAGGCTGTTCAAACAATCAAGAGTCATGCTGGTAATTCATTCTTGCCTGGTACTCAGGGAGACACAACAAAACAAAAGCTGAACTCAAGTTTTGCTGTAGCAAATGGAACCTGAACCTCAAAAGTGCAGGGTCCTATTTTCGATAGAGAAGCCCTAATTTGGGAGGGATTTAAAAAAAAAAAAGTCTGGCAGAATGAGCTCTCCATTCCTTACTTCAAAGATTTCCTCTGCATTTCAGCAAAACAAGGGATCTCAGGGGAACATTCACCTCCTTGCCATGGCCACCACAGGGAATTGGCAACATTTAAGTTCCACTCAAAGACCTATTTTTCAGGCTTACCTGGTGCATATGCCTTTTGCCTGTCCCTCTGCACAGGGGTGAATTGCATCCGCTCTGGATCAGGTTTTCTGTATCCTGCTGCATTTTCCAAATTTGAATAAATATGCAAACCAAGCAGACATAAGGACCTAAAGTTCAACTGCTCTATGTGAAACTAAGCGAGGTGAAAGCATTCACCCTCTCTCCAGTGCATTTTGAATGCAAGCAGCAGTTAGTTTTAGTTGCCCCAAACACATCCAATCCCCAAAGTGGTAATTTTTAAATTTGCAGATGTACAATGAGTTAATAATCAACAAGATCTCAGAGTATCTGCTGGACTTAGAGATTAAATAAACCTAGAGAGCTATTCCGTGCTATGGGAATCTCTTTATGCAATACAATTATATCTCAGGAAGCAAAGAGGAACAGGCTTATCCAGATGAAATCTGATGGGTTACCCAACGCTATCCCATCCATGTGCATATATAATTCTTTTCACTGCTAATGGCATTTGCACACAGATGTCAATGGGAGAAGCGAATTCACAAAGAGAATGTAGAATGGGGTCTTGCACTGTAATCTTTTCCCTCCGGAAACTGGGTTCACACTTGGTCAGGCCAACAGAAAAGGGGGTTTAGCCTCATTTTTCTGCTTAGTTACATTTGCCCCACACACTATAGTTGGGTGCATTCACCTGGAGAGGCTTAGTTCAGGGAAGTTACAGGTAGGACTGAGGTGTATTTGCAGCAGTGCTATGCAGGAGGGAGCTTGCTAGTCACCGCCCTGGATCTAGGTATTGATCTCTGACATTCACAGCTTCTTAAATTTCTGCAATGCCTACTCCCAAACCTATTTCAAGTGAAAAATGGCACACTGTACAAAGCGATGGTAATTCCTTGGGAAGTACGGAATCAGCCCACTGCTCAAGGGGCCCAGTTAAAGAACAGACCATCTGCTTTATTCCACAGTCACAAAAATCAGATTAGGTATAAATAGCTGCTGAGCCCAATTACCACCCTGGATTTCCTGTGCGTTGATTCATTAGTCAGGTGTACATTCAACCATGAGATCCCTTAGAACACCAATGTAAATACTGGCATATTGACTTTTGGTAATATTTTCAAGTCCTTTAAGCAATTTAAATTGATTTTCAATGGGAACTAAGATCCTAAATGAAGCCTTTTTTTATGTATGCAAATTTTAGCCTTAATTTTTAATTTAGCAGGGACTGGGGGGTTGTTTCAAAACCACCAGTGCTACTGAATGTTTAAGGAAGTCAAGTATCTCATTCTCAGTTTGTCTTTTTCTAAACAAACACATTCCTGTTGGGCAGGACATTTTTTTTAGCTGGCACCAGCTTTAATTTCATTGCACCAGCAGTTTGGTAGGTACTTTGCAGAGAGATATGAAAACAAGGGCCAAATTCTGTTCTCATTTACACCAGTGTAAATCTGGAGTAATTCCACTGACGCCAATAGATTTCTACTGATTTAACTGGCAGTAAAATTCTCATAAGGTCAATGTCTTTGATATTTTTCAGACACATACTAGTGAGCTTAGTGCTAACGATGCTGAATCATCCCCACTGAAGTCAGACAATAACTCAAGTTAGTGGGACTGCTCATGGAAGCAAGCACTACACCTGGTATGAAGTTTTTGCTGGACTGGGGCTTAAAGTTTTGTTAATGTGGCCAGATTCCCAAAGTTTCTTGCAGCATTTGGGTTTGGGTAAAAATAATATTGCAGAGAAGAATGGCATGGGGAGCTTCAGGGGTCAAAGGGCTCCAGAGGACTGTCGGCAGGTACTGAATGGCAGTCATGCTCCTGTAAAGTGCAAGGAGGCTCCAAAGATGCTTCTTCCCACCTTGGAGTTCAACACACTTTTCAACAGACAATGCTGCAGGGGCCCCATTCTATGCAGCCTGGAGAGTAATCGCCTGTATTTCGCCTACTGAGAGCTTTCTGTGTGGGTGAAATTCATTCCCGACCAGATAGCCTGCATAAGGCTTAGGTGACGCTTAAATCTCAGTTAAACTCGAGGTCAAGGATTTCAGCAGAACTCACATCTTCTGCACTGGGTTGAATTTTAGACACAAACTATTGGGATGAAATGAAACCTCAGACAAAGGGTGATGGATGTTATGAATGGCAGTTTGTGAGACAGACAAGGCCAGTGAGGTAATATCTTTTATTGGACCAACTTGTGCTGATGAGAGAGACAAGTTTTTGAACTTACACAGAGCTCTTCTTCAGGTCTGATCAACAGAAAGCCAACTATTGATAGGGCCCTGCCATTATGCAGTCAATTAGACCCAAATAAACCTTCAAGTAAACAGAGCTGCCTTACAGACAGCTTTCTTATCCTGAAAAGAGAGAAGAGCCACTAGGGCCTCCACCACTGCCAATCCATTCTATATGGAAGGTGAATAGATATGTGGTGATGGGCATCAGTAAACACCCTTAAGACAGGCAAATCCAGAATCACTCTGTTGATGTCACTTCCGGATTTATATTAGTGTAACAGAGGCTAGTTAATTATGCCTAGATAGCAATTCTTTTCATTTCCTTTCCTGCTGAAAGCTCCTTACAAGGTGATGGGCCTGATTCACTCCTGCTTTACTCATAGTATTATGTGGGAATAACTCCACTGAAGCCAATGAACTTGTGTCGGCATAACAATGGCCATGCAGTAATGACTCAGGGCCTGCATATTGAGGGATCTTCCAGCCATCACTGTGATGCAGATATGGCAGCCAAGGAAGTGATTCTGGATAATAACAAATATTCTCCAAATAGGGCCTGACCTGAATGGGCTTTGGATCAGGCCCATGAGGACACCATTAAAAAATAATCTTAAAGATCATGTCTTTCTCCCTTTGAAGTCAGGGGACATTTAGGAACTGATTTCAATGGGAGCAAGATCGGTTCCTACTACAAAGCACAGCATCCATTAGCAGCAACTGCTCTATCTGAACCTCAGTGGGTCATTTGCTGCTTTTGCTCTTAACAGCACCTTGTGACAATCATGAATGAATTTAGCAGGAGCAAGTAATTAGACATTTAAAAAGTTGTAAAAAGAGAAGCCCAGCACAAGAAAAACACAGCTATATAATAAAACAAATCCAACGATAATAAACATAGAAATCAGCAGTAAATACACTTAATCTTTGCCCTAAAACATGGAACATGCCATACTGAGTGGATGTGGAACTTACTGTTGCTCAGTCAAATTAATGTGGCACTTTTGACTCAATTTCTTTTTACTGCCATGACATTAGACCGTTTGGGATTAAAACGTAATTTATTTTACAGGGTTTAGAAACCATCAGATAAAAAAATTCTTTTAAAGTTGTATTAAAGAGAAATACCAACAATTCAAATAATTTAAAACTAAAAACAATGGAATATTTGTTTTGGAAAGATTCCCTTTTCTTTTACCTGCATTCATATAACAAACTCATTCGGAACATTCATGTCAAATACTTTCACATAAATATATTTATATGAACTTAATTCTCCACCATATTGCAAACTGTGCAGACATTTAGACTTGTGCAATATGAGTGCAAAGTAGGTGTAAAATGCTACCAAAACTGGTTTTGAAGAGTGGAGAATTTGGATTTGATAGTGTTTTACACCCACTTGGCCCTTTACATGTGTGTAAAGGACTGCATAACATGTAAGGCAATGGAAAGACAGGCCATATTTATATATTATTTGTATTTGTATTATCAGAGTACCTATGGAACCTTAGTCTCATATATATAGGGGTCCATACACACACAAACACATACATAGACACAGGTACATACATATTAAATAGGGAGGGTTATATTTACCTTATTAAAGTCAAATGTCTCAAACATTTGCTCAATGTATTTGTTTGATGCTGGACTCAGATTTTTCAAACCAAAAAACTGTTTGAACTCATGCAGGGTGAGCTGGCCCGAGGGACACTCTGTCATGAACTTCTTGTACCATTGGTGGCACTCGGTGGCACTCAGTTCTTCCACGGATTTCCCATCCATGTTCCCCATTTTCACACAAAGAGATGGTCACGTTTTTCAGGAACAATGAAAATTTTGCAGACTTCTCCTTCTCGGTTGTTGGTGGTTTGGTTGACTTTTTTTTTTCTCCAATTCTACTTTTTTGTCTTTAAATTTCAAAATCAGCTGATGTCACAGGAATTATGCTAATTAGATAACCCAAACACCCAACCACAAGATTTTTCTAATTCACTGTCACGAGTGACAGAGATGCAAAAAGGGCCCCCCTCCAGAGAGAGTTTCACACTTCCTAAAGTGAATTT
Source organism: Gopherus flavomarginatus (assembly GCF_025201925.1). Lineage (NCBI taxonomy): Eukaryota > Metazoa > Chordata > Testudines > Testudinidae > Gopherus > Gopherus flavomarginatus. The sequence goes on along the minus strand of NC_066621.1, from coordinate 11,370,596 downwards.
AAACTCGCAAAACCCTCTTCAAACAAGGACCTGACATTTAAGTATGCAGCAAATCCTAATCCAGCCAATGAGGAACAACTGGTGATGGGATCCCAGCTGGGGCATCCAGAGTTCAGGGTTAAAATAGAAGGGAGGTAAAATGGGAGACTCTTGCAGATTACAGATAAGATTATGATGGCAAGATTTGCTCCAAGCATAATCTCCTAATCCACTTCATTTCTGATTTTGGGTCTGACCATGTGAGTGATGACTCTGATACTAACATCAGAACAAAAGAGAAGAGAGTAAAGTACTCTGAAGTCCCTTTGTTAGTCTGTCCTTTCACTTCTCCCCTAGAACTCAACTCATTACAGCCAGAGGGCTTTCAAAAGTGGCCAGCAACCAGAAAATGAAAAGTCAGGCTGGGGAGAAGAACATTTCAGCTCCTGTCATGTGTTCTGTTGAGTTGATTTTGATGGCCTAGGACAACACCAAGGAAAGAGGATCATCCTAAGCATTAACCAGCAGCCCTGCTAGCAGAGATTGGTTCCAGGGGGCAAATATCCAGTTAATAAATTGTCATAGCTCCACTGATTTCAATGGCACTTTACACCAGCTAAGGATCTGCCACCAATTGTTATGTGCCTTCATGATATGTGAAAAGGTCTTAGTGTGAATGAGAATTGGGCCCAATATTGTTTTCATATCAAAGGTGCAGCAAACAGAGAAGAATTAACAAAAAATTGATCCTATTATAATAGGCCAAATCCTCAGCGTATAAAATGAATAGAGCTACCTAGATTTATACTAGGTGAGGAACTATTCCATAGTATTCATAAATATTTTTCTCTTCTACACACCTTAAAGTAAGGAGCCCAATTTTGCACATGGCCTGATGCTGCTTTCCCTGCATTTATGCAGTTATGAATAATAAAAGAAAGGCTTCAAATTAAAGGTGTGCAGGCTAGTTACACTTCATCAACTCTTTGTCAACTACATTTCCTAGAAGCTTGACAATGGCTAGGCAACAGAAACACCTAGCGGGACAAACATCAGTGAAAAACCTGGCAGAATAATATAAGGCTGAACACAGGGTTTTTTTCCGGCAGAAATATTGTGAGGTTTGATATTCCAGCAACAGTCAGTTTAATGAAGTGCAGTGCACTCCAACAAGCCAGCAATGAGAAATTCAACAGGGAAAATGGGAACACGCAGAAGCAAAACCTTTCCCAGACATCTACAAAGTGAACTGTGCTAACAATGAACTGAATGTGGAGAGCTCCTCTCATTTGAGTGTGCCTCAAAGGGCTTTGCACACATTCATTCATTAAACCTCACAGTTTCTCCTTCTGAGGCAGAGCAGTATTATTTCCTGAGTTTTTACAAAAGAAGAAACTGAGCTACAGAAAGGTGATTCAATGGCAGAATCAACCACAGAACCCAGGCGTCTGATTCTCCATCCTCTGCTTTAACCATTACACTGCACATGTTCGAGGAGCTGGGAATAGGATCGAGCAGCCCTGACCCTGCAGTCCTATTCTCTAATCACTTAATATGTTGCACACCTGCCCTGTTTTCCCTCAATGGAAGCAGAAGTTCTCTCCTGACCCCGTCCCCACAACTTCTTATCTGGGCTATTTATGGCACCGATTGTTCCTGGCCCTTACGTGGGTTAACACGAGGAAGGAGAGCACGAGAAACTTTCCTCTCATGTGCAACAAATGTAAGGGCCTGGCACAATCGCACCCGCTGCACAACAAGCCTAGAGGTGCACAATACCCCAAGGGGGAAAGGAGGGGCAGGGCCAGTGGTTCCCCTTCTGCCCCAGCCTGTGGGGAGGACAAGTCCACTGAGAGAGTCAAGAGCACCCCCTGGAGGGTGGTAAGTGACCTTCCTCTGCATGCCAATTGTGGCATTCTAGTTGCCTGCACCTCCCCTTACTCATGCTGAGGGGCCCTGAGGGGGCAATGTACCTTGGGAAGGAGCTGCTCTGTCAGGGGCGGTGCAGAGCACTTCCTGCTCAGCGAGTGACAGAAGTGTGTGGCTTGTGCAAGAGGGATTAATATCCAGGGCAAGGAAACACCTTATGCTGCCGGAGGAATTGAGGGCAACCCTCACAGATGCGCAGGATGTAAGGAGATTCCCCCAGATCTGCTGCTGATATAAGCACCAATTAGGGTCAAATTCAGCTGTGGGTTACACCTGTGAACATCTACTTTCCAAATCCAGTCAATGGAATTACACTGGGTTTGTCCCAGTGCAAAGGGGGAGCAGATTTGGCCTTTAGCGTCATGGTGTCAGGGGGCTGCCCTCTAATCAGCAGAAGTGGTCTTGACCCCTGGCTAGACCCTTAAGGGAAGGAAGGGAGGGGAGAATTTACCTTTCCCCACTGCCGTGTCCCAGCGTGGCCTCTGCCTGTAAGCTGTCTGCTCTGCATTACTCATCACGCTAGCAATCCCCAGGTCCCAATGATCAGTGGAAGGCAGAGGCTGGGACTGGGAGATACACAGACAACCTAAAAATAAACCACTAATAAAAAAGTGTGGGGGCTTGTACCTCAAGAGCCATCAGTGTGCTAACAGTATATGAAAATACCAATGCTTTATAAGAGCTTCCGGTGGAGATACCCAGGACCCACGGGAAACAGCCTGCACTCTCACAGTCGGTGCTAAAGGGGGAACACAGGAAGCAAATCGAGGCCTCCACTCCCCTGTGAATCTTGACAGCATCTGAAATATGAGGTGCCACTGTTCTTTAGCTAAGCCTCAGTTAAGTGTACTCGGTTCTTCAATTCAGAGTCAGCAAATGCAGTGGCACCTGCTGCTAGCAGGAGCAGACAGAAGAGATGGGTCTGAAATGAATCTGGTTAAAACACACCCAAACTTGGCTCTGGCTGCTCAGGCTAATCTCTAGCGCACTGTGAGTAGAATGAAAGCCTCGAATTATTTCAGGATATTGCAAGGTGCCTGGTGAAATTCCCAGCTGTGCCGCAGACTCCCTGTATGAGTTTAGGCAAAGCACTTGGGCCCAGATCCTCAGAGTGCCTAGTTTAGATGCCTAGTTTTCAATTATTTCAATGGAAGTTAGGTGCCTAAACACCTTTGAGTTTCTGGGTCTTGGACTCGCTGGGCCTCAGTTTCCCAGTAGTAAATAAGGGGATGATGATAGTCTTCTACCTCATGGCAGTGGTCATGATGCTTAGTTAATTATTGTAAAATGCTTTAAAAGTCTTAGCTGAAAGGTGCTTCTAAGGGGGTGGCTGGGTTTCCCCCCAACCCACTCTGTTAGCAAGAGTTAGAACCCTACATGAAGTTGCTGAGTAAGTTCTGCTGGCTCATTATAGCAAGTGGGACTTGTTAATTCTACCAAGATAGGAAGTGTGTGATGATCACCTGACCAGAAGGCACAAGGGTCTGGGGCACAGAGATTTCTGCAGGGAAACCCTAGGACCAGCCAGACTTGGGCTGAGATTTATGACATACTGTTGATGTTTCAACTGCCAGTCAAGCCAAACTGCACGAAAAGGGATATGTTTGGACAATATGAGTACACTGTTCAGAGCAGAGTGGGAAAGTCCATCAGCTCACAATGCTACAGAAGGACAAAATATTATGATTATAGTTGTACCTTTCTGCCAATGCATTCAATTCACCAGGCTATTAAAAAAATTCTGTATACTGTGTGCCACCTGACATCTTTTACAGTGTACTCTTAAGTCAGGGCTAGTAGAGACCTCCCCAGTGCATGTTACATTTCAGTGACAATTACCAAACACAAAACAAACTTTTACAGCTCCAAACAGAAAATGAGCTTTCTGCCTCACTGAGCACATCATACCATGCCATAAGGCCTAGCAATGAAGGGGTTCTTATGCTTTCCAGAGTCTGACCAGGACTTTGGGAAACCAAAGGAGAGACCAGCTCCTACAGAATGCAGCCCAGGTTCTACACTGAGCCCAGTGCATGCTGGGGCAAGACTTCTGGAGTTTAGTCTGTTGTGTGGATACCCATGCAGTACACAGATGATCAGTAGCATTCATATTTTATGCACCTCAGTGTTGAGTCTCAGTGCCTCAGTAAGGGTTCCCAGCAACCCGGACACAAGTCTGCCTGAGTTTTCCTATACAAATACAAATACATACTCTAGACAACATATTTCTCAGAAATCAGTGCATTCATCAGGTGGATATATTCATCAAACCTAACAGCATCTTCCCCAACCCCCCTATCCATTGTTTTGCTCTCACAGGCACCAGCTGTCATTTTAACATACTTCATTTAATGTGCCAGCTAGTGGCTAGTTTTGGTAACTTAACCACAATGGTAGGTTTACACTATGGCACTGCATTCTGGAAGGAGTTGGGTAGAAGTTACAACAGCCGTTTGCTATGCTGCTGTGAAAGTTTAGCTCCTGCAGTATTTCCCAGGTGGTCTTCTAGAGTCATCCAAATAAGCTTTACCTTACCCTTTCAACCAACACACACTGCACTAGAATATCCGGTACAAATGAGAGGCTCTGGCCAGGCATACTGTTAGTTTCGTTGCTTTGGGTTTATTGTAACCAACTGTGGTTTTGTCCCCACAATGGGTCTCCACTTGACAACGTTTGCACTCTCTACGTCCATCACCTTCCTGGTGTGATCGGTGTCCCGGCAATACCGGTACCCACAGGTTGGCTTCTGCGCAGTGTAAAATGGCGCGTACGAATTAGAGTAATTTGATTTATAGAAGACAAACTTGAGCGAATCAGGCTTATGACTCCCAGGGTGTACAACGAAAGGAACAAACATAGAGGCTAAAGATTGGTCCTTACAATAGCCTATTGGAGACGACTGATCCTTGGATGTGCGTAGGGGGCAAGGAAAATCCTGTGATACTTTGGCTGTTTCTCTTCCCTTTGATCTCTTGCAGGCATTGATGGGAGCCCCATTGACCTGTGAAAAGAAAAGTCAAACAAAGAGACATTGCAATCCTTTTGTTTCTGCACAGAATTGTAGGAGTTTCACGTTCTCTCTATCATCTACCCAAATATAATGGTGCTGCACTAGAACTGGAAAGTGAAACAGATCAGGCCTAGTAGTGAAAGTGGCCACTCTAGTTACACTGAACAGCAAACAGTCAACAGCTGGTATAAATGCTAAAAATCTGGCCATTTAAAATTCTTCAATGAGTGTTTGAAGTGTTGCTCGTAGTACAGGTAGGGGACTATTTAAAGAAAATGTATTATTTTTAACTTGACAGCATCTCTTTACAAATACTACTAATGAAGAAAAAATATACTAAGGAAATTCACATACCAAAGGTAAAACTAGATCCCAAGGACTTAATTCTCTGTAACCTTGCTCCTTTTGCAGTCATTTGCCCACCACCAACCGGGTGTAAAGAGCTATCAAACTGTTGTCTTGTGCTCCCCATCTGTCTGTCTGTGTCTAGCTGTTGTCTCTTATCTTAGATTGCAAGTTGTTTGGGACAGGGACTTTCTTTTTGTTCTGGGTTTGTATATAAATGTTCATCAGAGTAGGGACTAGGACAAAGGTTAGTGCCCCAGAGTCACTCACACTTTCTTTGTCCAAATAACTACTCAGGTATTTTATACAAAGTGGAACAACTTTAACAGAACAGATGTAGAGAGCCCCACTCCAGGTACATAGCCCACTGGTTATGGCGCTCATGTAGGATGTGGGAGATGGGTATTCCAAGTTCCTGGTCCTGAACAGTGATTCAAAACTGGGTGTCCCAGGTCCCAGCTGACCTAACCAGTGGGCTACAGGTTACAACGGGGGTACCGCCCCTCAGTTTAATGATTGTTGCTCTTTGCTTTTGTTAAAAATGACCAACATGAAATGCTTCATCTGAAGCTAAGGTTTTCTCCACTCTTTCAATTTGCCAGAAATTCCCCTACCGCATACACACACACATACACACACAATCACTTTCACTTTGAGCAGAACCAAACCATTATTTTGATTTTTTTGGAACTGTCAATGAAGTGAGACCATCAGTTAAATTATTTGCACAGCTCTACCAGCAACTCCCTGATCACACTGCTGTGCCTGCTCACTGGCTTCCTGATGCCTTGCCAGGCCGTGCATTTCTGTGCTACTTGTATGACATGTTCTTTGCAGGCCCTAGCCACAACCTTGGCACATCCATCGGTGGGTCTATTTTTATTTTGCACACAAATATGCAAAAGATGGAGAAGAAAATATGAATCAATAAATCTTATATGTAATCAATAGAGAGCCACATGTTCCTTGTATCTTGAGCCAACAATGACATCACACCCAAAATATGTTGCACAGTTCACCACCTTATTCCAGCTGAGCATATCCCCTGTGGAAACACCACCTTCCAAATTTGCACTAACATGATGTTTTTGCAGAATGAGGTGATACTGGCTTGACGACAGAGAGCACTTGTGTTCATGTATTTTGAGCTATCCCTAGGGCGCTAGACTAAAGGGTTAAGGCGTAATTCTTTAGCACAAAAGATTCTCAGTTCTACACCCAGTGATGGTTTATGAAGTCATGGGATTCTTACAGCACGTAGTATGAACAGATTCAGATCTAAATGTGCCTCATCTGGGTAAAACACAGCATGTAACAACTTTCTCTGCTGACAGAGTTTAGTCTTTCATCTCCCCCCACAGATTTTCATTCTCTCGTCACAGATCTTTTTTACCCAGCTTTATGACAAACACAGCCCGGATGGGACACTATTCAACAGGAGTCAGTGCACCAATGGCAGGAGTGCTCGGGAGATTGGAAAAGGGAGAGGACAGCCCTTCATCCCTAGGTCAGCTGCCTGAATCCATTCCTGACCAGATGTTGCTACTATCAGACTCATTTTTCAGAGGCTAATGAACAACTAGGTGGTGGTCCTAGACCAGTTCCTAATGGATCAGGTACTCACTGACATCAGAACTGCACCCAACTAGAAGCCCTGCTAGTATTCAGGGATCACACAGGCCATAAATGCCTCTCTCAACCCTAAAGGTGATCTCTCTATGATAGGGGTCAGCAACCTTTCAGAAGTGCTGTGCCAAGTCTTCATTTATTCACTCTAATTTAAGATTTCGAGTGCCAGTAATACATTTTAACGTTTTTAGAAGGTCTCCTTCTAGAAGTCTATAATATATAACTAAACTATTGTTGTATGTAAAGTTAATAAGGTTTCAAAATGTTTAAGAAGCTTCATTTAAAATTAAATTACAATGGAGAGCCCCCCGGACTATTGGCCAGGACCTGGGCAGTGTGAGTGCCACTGAAAATCAGCTCGCGTGCTGCCTTCGGCACCTGTGCCATAGTTTGCCTACCCCTGCTCTATGCTGATAAATACCAACGTGGTGACACAGGGAAAGCTTGCCCATGCGATATCTGTTCTGTGCTGTCAGTGCAAGCACTTTGTGCTAGTGTTAAATTCTCTGAAAGAATGAAAACAGAAACAGGATTTAAATGCACGTAGGGCTGAAAAACACAGGTCACTTGAGGAAGGTGCAAACATCTCTCAGAAGTAAAATGTGAAGGCTTTCTTGGCAGGGACATTATGTTTTTACCTTCGTAATTTAACCAGCACTTACAGATGCTCAGGATATGCTGCTTTTCACAGAGGACGCCCGTGATCCTTGGAAAGGTCAAATGGGAACCAAGTTGTCCCTGTTCAATTATTAGTTGTGCATCCTAAACAAAATCTTTGGTGCCTAGCTTTATTTTTAACCATGTAAAGAGGTTTCCATGACGCCCTGGCTTATTCAGCCAATCTATTTTCGGCCTGTATATCTGGCTCTGACCACTGGGTCCTAAACCTATTAATCACGTAACAGGAAGATCAGTAAAATGATTATGTAAATTACATTGCCTACTGTCTTTTGAGGCCTCTGGCAGCTGGCTGTCACCCACTCCCCAGACAGCCCGCTGCCAGAGGCCTTAATGCTCTCACTGCAGGACCCTTTTCTTCAGGGATCCTCCATCTGCCTCTGAGAGATGCTCAGATTTAGCTCAGTGCCTCCTTGATCTTCCCTAATGGCTAGTGCTTCCATTTGCATTGTGGCAAGGATTCCACTTGGTGGTGGCTGTGGGGGGAAAAGAGAAAATCTTCCCATCTAAGATATTCTCAGGATGCCACTAACATTCAGAAGTTAATCTGCTTTCAAAGACCCTAATCCCGAATTTATTGAAGTCAAGTTAAGAATCCTATTGGCACCACTGGGCTCTGGATCAGACCTAGCTGCAGCTTGCAAGCGAGAGGTCAGCACGTTCCAGCCTTATGGAACAACAGGCTTTATAGATGATTTACTGGCACCTCTTCCCCACTCTAAACTGTCTTTACTTTGGGAGGACGGCATTTACTTCTCGGAATGACAGTCTCCACACGGGCAGTGTCCCTGGTGCCAAGTGTCTGATAGGAGTTAGAGGTGATAGCAGACTTCTGTTGGAATGTGCAGAATTGCTTCCTATAGACTAGTTAGAGAGGATGGCTTGCATGTCTAAGCCCTGAGTCTGAAGTCACTCATGGTACATCTATACTTCATCTGGAATTGAGCCTCCTAACGCCGGTAGACAGACTGATGCTAGCGGGACTCAAACTAGAGGACTAAAAATAGCAGCATTGATGTAACAGCTTGGGATAACTTGGGCTCTTACACCCATCTGCCCCTGTCATTTGTCTAGCTTGACTCACCACCGGAGTCACAGCATCCACACTGCTATTTTTAACATGCCAGCTCAACCTAAACTAGTTCAAGTCTGCCTATCTGGGTTGGGAGGCTCCCTCCCAGCTGCAGAATAGATATACTCTAAATTTTCTGGAAGTGCAAATCCCAGGGAAGTCATCTCAGCCCTCTTGTAGATGTATAGTTCTTACAGCCAAAAGGGACCACAATCTGCATCTAGTCTGACCTTCTATGCTTCCTGCATCAAGCCCATAACTTCTGGTTGAGCTAGAGTGTATCTTTTGGAAAAAAATCCAAACCTGATTTAAAGACTCTAGATAATGGCAAATCCACCACAACTTTAGGGAATTGTTCTAGTACTTAATAACCATCACTATTAAAAATTTGCACCTTAGGTACCAACACTTTGGGTACATGTTGGGTACTGAGCTCTTCTGAAAATTTGGCCCCAGTTGGAGAATTGGGACCTTATTTTCTTGCTCATCTCCACCATAGTTTTCACCTCTTGCTAAAGTACATTAAGTGTATCAAGAGGGCGGCTTGAGATTAGTAAACATCAAAGATGTTGCAGGCAATTACCACACCCTTTAAACAAAGAGCATCAGATAATAAGTACTTCAACATCTATTATAGTCCTTCTCTAAAAGGTATGATTGTGGAGAAAATGAAATGCAAGGGAAATTGGAGCAGTTAGCGGTGACTATAAAGGAGACTTTTTGCTTCTCAGTATTGTTCACCCCACATATTCAAAAATCATGTGTTAGGCTCCAAAAATTATGAGAAGCAACAAAGAGTCCTGTGGCACCTCAAAGACTAACAGACGTATTGGAGCTTTTGTGGGTGAACGCCCACAGATGCTTCTGACGAAGTGGGTATTCACCCATGAAAGCTCATGCTCCAATACATCTGTTAGTCTATAAGGTGCCACAGGACTCTTTGTTGCTTTTTACAGATCCAGACTAACATGGCGACCCCTCTGATACTTAAAAATTATGAGAGTAATTTAAAAATCATGCATTTTTTAAAATGAAGTTTGGGTACTTTTTATGTGCTTTCTGGTTTCTGAACCTTTAAGATGCAGCTGGATCATATTTCCAAGCTTCTCTCTGTAACCCTGAAAGCTAGAAACTTTTTTTTTTTTAATGAAAGCTGAGATTCTCATGTCATTACATGACTCAACGAGCTGGGATTTCAAGAAAAACATATTATGAGACTGGAGATAAAATTGTGAGTCCCACACACATTACAGCTTTTAACAGAGCAGCAAAACAGTGAGTGTTCCCAAACTCTATGTATTTTTATGTTATCCAGCTGGTTTCCAGTGACCCTTTCTATAGCTGGTCACAGCAGGTGACATACATACACATCAGTAACCATGCACAATACTACCGCCCATGCATGTGCACTTTTGAGATGAGGTTAAGGGATGACAGGAATTGCATTACCCTGGTCCATCTAGTCCAGTATGTCTGCCTCCAACAGTGGCTAGCACCAGGTGCTTCAGGGGAAGGTCATAAATCAATAAATATCGTTATGACATGAGATGGCCTTGAAGGGACCAGAGCCGCCTTACATTAACTGTGCCAGCTGTTTAGCACATTAGCAGTGTCTCTGCCAGCCCTGATGTGTCATGGTTTGCTGTAATCCATGTAAAAAAAAAGGGCCCTCTCACAATTCATAGGGAAAGATAACACCCCCACAGAGTACCAGCATCACCCAGTCACTGCTGCCAGCATGGTAGGGAGTGCTGCACCAGGTTGAATATTTGGAGTTTGGGCTGAGGAAGGGGAGAAGGAGTACAGATGGGTGTGCAGGGACCAAACGCAGGGTGTGCATGGAGGATTTAGATCCATGTAGTGTATGTATATGTTGACATTTCATTACATGAGTCTGTTTAGATGACAAGCTCTTCAAGGCTGGGACCTTTCCTCAAATTCATCGGTAAAGCACCTAGGATAAAATTTTCAAAATCACCAAAGTGACTTAGGCACCTTGGTCCTGTTTTCAAAGGGGATTTAGACACTTAGGAGCCTCAATCACATCAACTGACTAAATACTTTTTGGAAATGCAATTTAGGTTCCTAAATCAGTTTGGCTTTGCAACGCTGAGTGCAGTAATGCCCAAATACCTTTAAAAATCTAGATCTGAGTACCCAAGGCCCAATATAAACATAGATTTTGTGTCAGAGCAGCCATTTCAGCTAGGAGTGGGCATTTTATCCTAAATAGTTACACCAGTCCAACCCCTGGCGCAGGCTCAGTTAGACCAGTACAAAGGTGATTATACTAGTATCATATATTCCCCATCTCACACAAGGATAAACGATACATCTGACGAAGTGGGTTCTAGCCCACAAAAGCTTATGCCCAAATAAATTTGTTAGTCTCTAAGGTGCCACAAGGACTCCTTGTTTTTTTAATACCAATGGAAACATTTATATCTATAACTGCGTCCACGCTACACTGTACCTTACTACCCGTATAGTTAAGACAGGGCAACTTCAGTGTGTAGACAAGGCCAGAGTCACTTTTGCAAATGGAACTCAGGCCCCTAAGTCACTTAGATGCTTTGGAAACGTTGACTCCCTGCTATAGGTGCGATGTGCTAGATGGATAACGGAGGAGTGAGGGGGCTGGAATTCCATTTCCAGGCTGCTAGCGCCTTGTGCCCTGCTGGGGATTGCCATGGGGAAGTCTCCGCTTTGACAGGACTGTGGCACCTCTGCCAGGATGGTTAATTTCCCCCAGATACTTTCTTGAGTGATGTCGTTGAACGCTCTGTTCTCCCCAGGGAAGTAAACAGCCGGAGGAATCCCTCCCTGCCCTGACCATCCCCTCCTCCCTGGGGGCGTGGATTTCCCAGCCCCCCACACTGGGCGCTGCTGTTTCTTTATGCACCCGGCCAGGCGCTCTGTGCCCGGCGGGTGGGGAATGGGGCTGGGGGGCAAGGTCCTGCTAGCGCCGACCGGAGACCGCCGCTGGCCCCGCGCTGCTCTGCAGCAGCAGCGCCCCCCTTGCCTGCTGCAAAGCCCATTAGCCCGGCGGGCTCCTACCTGCGAGGGAATCCCCCCTGCGGGGATCCCCGGCTGCGTCATCCCGCCGCCAGGCCGCTCCGCACGTGGGCTGCCGCCGCTCTAAGCTGCTGGGGAGCGGCCGGCGGTGCCTGGTGCTGCCGCTGCCGCCCGGGGCATGGTGACCGCTGCCCTCTGCTCGGGAGCCTGCTGCGCTGCGGGGCCAGGCCGGGCCATTGTGACTCGGCCGAGGCGTCAGCTCTGCCCACGAGCTCCTGGCCTCGCTGCGCCCAAGGGGGAGAGCAGGGCTGGGGAGTCAGGGCAGGCCGCTTCCCAGGGACAGAGCCCGGCCTAGGAGGGGAATCCCTCTCTCCCCCTCCCTGAGCCGGCTCGCTTCCCCCTGGGGCTCCAGAGGGAGTGGACTTTGGTGGGGACAGGGGCCATTAGCAGGAGCTGTTGTGAATATGAAGGTCCTGATCCCCTGAGCTACTTTGGGCAGAGCCTGGCATCCAGGGCCGGCTTTAGGCCAATTCCACCAATTCCCCTGAATCGGGCCCCGCTCCCAGTGAGACTCTCTTCCCTGGCTAGAGGCGCCTTTTTAATTTTTACTCACCTGGCGGCGCTCCGGGTCTTCGGCAGCACTTCGGCGGTGGGTCCTTTGCTTGCTCTGGGTCTTCGGCGGCACTTTGGTGGCAGATCCTTCAGTGCTGCCGAAGACCTGGAGTGAGTGAAGGACCCTCCGCCGAAGTGCTGCCGAAGACTCGGAGCACCGCCAGGTGAGTATGAGCCCCATGTGTTTTTTTACATACCCCTGCTGGGGCCCCGTCAAAACTCTTTGAATTGGGCCCTGCACTTTCTAAAGCTGGCCCTGTCTGCGCAGGGTCCCCGGGACTCCAGCTGGGCTCCAGCTTCCCCTGCTCTTGCCAATGTATTGACAGTTAATGATATTTCAAGTTTTTCCTAAAGCCCCAGCTCCTGGAGCTCCCTGAATCTCTGCTTTCATTTCTCAAAGTAACTTGCTTTTTGCCTTCACAGTTGCAGAAGAAAAGCCTGAAAAATTGACCAGAGTGCACCTTAATGGCCCAGAAAGTGGAAGGCAAATTAAAAGTGCCCAGATTTTTTGTTTTTAATATTGCAGATTTAAAGCCAACCTAATTATTGGCGAGGGGCTGGCTTTCCTTGGTGGATGTAGGGGTCTGCCTGTTTGGACCAGCTTGAAGGAAGGGACCCTGTCTACATTCTACATATTATTTAGGAGAAAACAAGAGAACCAAATACCTAATGAAAGAACCTGGCTCCCCTTCCAAACTACAGTGCTAGAAGAGTTCACTTTCTTCCAATGCACAATGACCAGGCAGGAAAAGCACAGCATTGCAATGCTTTACAATCCTGTCAGGGTTGTTTGTAAGAATAGAGAACCATTGGCAGTAGTATCACTGCAGTGCTCAGCACAAAACTCTTTAGTTGTGTATCTGTGTGGAGTTGCTGATTACAGCCTTTTTTTAAAAAAAGGAAAATGCATTTTTACTGAGTGAATAGTTCTGGGTGAATGATTTCCGCCCCCCCAAAAAAAACTGATATCGATCTTTTCTTGAAGCATCCCTGAGCTGAGGAAAGGGGTCTTTCAGATGTTATCTGTGATGAACCAGATTTGCATTAAAGTAATAGTTCTCCATCTCAAGAGTTGCAAATTCAAAGTTGACTTAGGTGACAAGTGAAACAAATTTACTAGTCTCAGCCCGGCACCAGCTATTTACTTTCATAAGAATAGAGAATTCAACAAAATCACTCAAGAATATACATATCAGAAACATATTATTATTAAATGACTAATTCATCTGTTGAAAAAAAATACTTTGCAAAATTATAAGAGATGCTATTTTATGCCTGACTAGTTAATAATCACTAACACTGCATAAAAATGAAAATCTTTGTGTAAAAAATTCGCTGTGAAAACAGGGCATTTTTCCGAATTTTCATGTACTTTTGGCCAGTGCCAGACTGTACTAATTTCCAGTGTTTTCATGGAAGTTCTCATTCATTATTCAAAATTCCGGTACATTAAAAAATTATTTAATATAGATATGAATACTTAGCATACATACCATTCTGATGTCTTTACATCATCAAAGCACTATATTATCTATCTCCATTAACAAGTCTATAGAATTGTATGTATATATTAAGTAATCTGTACATTCATGTTTAGTAACTTATACTGTTCACTTGAATTTTAAAAAAGTCGCTTAAGCCAATGTTCCAAGGATTTGACCTTAGTTTATAGTCCCTTGTAAATTTCAAATGTCTTTGTTTTGCTTGTTACTCACATTTATAGATTTGATGTCACACCTATGAAATATGTCATTGATAATGCTGCTACAGCCACAACAATCACTTTGTTCTTTGGCTGTCTATGAGCCTCAACTGCAGCCTCAACCTCTTATAGCTAAATCTGAGAAGACAGGGACTACACCTCTGCAGGAGTGGATTACATATTTTATTTACACGAGTGCCTCACCAGGTAGCAAAGTGTCTTGTCACTTCATTGCATGAATAACTCGCTTCATGCAATAAGAGGTATTTCATAGAAATCTTGTGTTCCTGAGTTACGGAACCTGCCACAGGCATTGTTCTTTAAGATATGACACAAAGGTACACCTGTCTTTTCTGCAATAACTCATTGAGGAAATAGACCAAACTTTTGAATGGAATCTGGCATTGTCCCTGTCATGGCAGATGTGTTTGGAAAATTGGGAGTGCTAGTGACATCACTGGCTACTAGAATGCCAGATGAAAACTTATCTATCTATTGTGTTGTCTTTGGCAGCCTAAGTCATGTGTTTCCTAGTAGCATTGATTTCTGACTGACAGTCAGGAACTTGGTGGCATGCTGCGTGTGTGGAATGTGTGTGCTGTTTCTATTGAAATTCTCAATATCTCGTTTGACAGCTGTGGTGCTCACAAATAGACCTGCTTTAAAAAGATAATGTCATTATGTAAGGATAGATGCAGTTCGTAATATACGATGGGATGGATAGGTGGAGGCCATACAGGGGTTCCTTCAGATAAGCACCTAAATGCAAATGGCCATCCACTCCGAAGGAAATACTAAGCATCTGTAGCTCCCATGTTAAAATCAGACTGTTTGTATGTAGCAACAGAGAGTCCTGTGGCACCTTTAAGACTAACAGATGTATTGGAGCATAAGCTTTCGTGGGTGAATACCCACTTCATCAGACTCACGAAAGCTTATGCTCCAATACATCTGTTAGTCTTAAAGGTGCCACAGGACTCTCTGTTGCTTTTTACAGATCCAGACTAACATGGCTATCCCTCTGATGTTTGTATGTAGGTGCCTAATTTTGAACATTTGAATGTGTTTGTGTAAAGTACTGCCCTCCACTGGAAGAAATATGCCAGGCCATTGTCTGCTGGCCCCTTACTGCCTGAGTTAGTGGAACTGTTCCTTCAAATTACAAGGCTGGCATCACAATCCGCATTTCTGCTGCTGATTTTTTTTAAAGCACAAAAGAAGCTATTCCTACAGCAAATAATGGACATGTTAGGCACATAACAGTCATCAGATGTGCTCCTGGAGACAGTGAACAACTTCTAACTGCTGGACAAAGAAAATTATTAGCAGAAAGTCGACAGCTTGACAGCACAGAATGCAATTGTCAATCAGCACTGATACCCCTCCGAAGCCCCTGTGAAGCTCAGAGGAAACTTGATGGACATGTTCTAAACTGAAAGGGGTTTCCAGAGAGCCAGAGTTTTCATTCCTCAGCCTTGTGCTTTTCTTCATTATCAGTTTCTAACTCTCTCTGCTACTCTTGGCTTAGTATTTACTTAGTTCATAGGTCACATGTGTTTACTTTTATGCAATAAAAACAGAGAAGGAAAGAGGAGGAACACACACACAAGTACTGTGTTTGGTCAAATATTTCCACTTCTGTTTTTAGAAACAGCAATGTGTGCATTTTCAACAAACGTGGACAGCAAGACAGGATTTTGTTGTGCAGAAAATGACTTGGCATGCAGAAATTACAATGGTTTCCAAAGTAGCAATAATATCTTTCTTGTACCTGGCCCTTTGTTTTTGAAGAAGTGCAGAATACTTAAAAGTGACATGCCAAGCTATGTACAATCCCAATATTTTGCATTGCTCACTGTCTATGGCGCAAAGCACCCACCGGCACAGGATACGGGTGGGATTTCCACAAGGCCACACTGTTGGCCTACCTGCTCCCATTGAAAAACTGCTGGAGTTAGGACAAAAGTTGAGCGCTTCAGAAAATCTCATCCTATAAATCCCAACCCTCTATTGCCTCCTATCAGAGGCCTTCAAGCACAGTGCAAATGTTCCCCAGACCTCACCCAGTCTAGCCTAGGGATGACGCGGGGGTAAAGAACAAATATTTGTAGTCTGGAGCAAACGTTGCAGGTGTATGTGCACAACAGTCTT
The DNA here is from genome assembly GCF_025201925.1 of Gopherus flavomarginatus. Lineage (NCBI taxonomy): Eukaryota > Metazoa > Chordata > Testudines > Testudinidae > Gopherus > Gopherus flavomarginatus. The sequence continues at coordinate 11,354,471 of NC_066621.1, read as the reverse complement.
TATAAGAGGCTTAAGTATCTCTCCTTAGTTGGCAATAAGTTCAGGGGAAGTAAAAAAGACTGGCGAAGACATACCCTTATGCTGAGAGGAATTTGTATCTTTTTATCGCTTCCTTCCCCACAGGGCCACCCAGAGGATTCGGGGGCCTGGGGCAAAGCGGGGGAGCTGCAATGCTTGTACTCACCCAATGGCAGTCCGGGTCTTTGGCTGCATTTCGGTGGCGGGGGACCCTTCAGTTGCTCCACGTCTTTGGCAGCACGGAAGGGCCCCCCGCTGCCGAAGACCTGGAGTGACTGAAGGGCCCCGATCGCCGAAATGCCGCCGAAGACCCAGACCACCGCTGGGCCAGGGCTCGCGGGGCATTTCAGTGGCGGGGCCCTTCAATCGCTCCAAGTCTTCGGCAGCACTGAAGGGCCCCCTTCTGCCGAAATGCCACTGAAGACCTGGATTGCCACTGGGCCAGGGCTCATGGGGCCCCTGTGGGGCCGGGGTCCTGGGGAAAATTGCCCCACTTGCCCCCCCCGGGTGGCCCTGCTTCCCCGACTGTTACTGGCTGTTGGTGGGGTGGGGCACTGGGAAGTGTAGGTGCTGCTGTGCCATCTTCCCCCTCCTGATCTCCCAGGGCCTTTGAAACTGCTGCAGTCTGTTCAAGCACCCACCGCTATCCCCCTTGGCCCCACCTCCTGCGGGGATGTAGGAGTTGGCTTGGGTAGGCCTTCTACCTGCAACTGGTGAAAACATGGCATTATTGAAGCCATTGGAATTTTGCCCTTGATTTCCTCTCTCTATCCAGGTTTCTATGTGGCTCTCGTCATGGGGGCCTTTTCTGAACAGGGGTGCCGGTGAATTGAATCTTACTTTAATACTAACCAGTAACACTGGGCAGTTATGTTGACTGTGGCCATAGCGCCTTCATGGAACAGCTCTTCTCAAAAGCTTTGTGGATTTCTCTCACTCTATATGATTCTCTTGGCTTCTCTGTTGATTAGCTCCTCTCTTCCCTCCCCCCGTGTTCCTTGAGTTTATTTGTCTATATACGTATATCCGGTTAAACTGGTTTGATCAAACATTGCACATACCAGGTGGCACTTGCCAAATGTCTTGCATAGTTCACAAAGTTACAGTGTTCTGTTTGCTTATAATGTACATATCTTTGCATTTACCCTATACCTGATGGAAATTAAGTTGACATTACTAAGTAGTGGGGTGGAGGGGTGTTCATTTGGTTTGACCTCCAGTCATGGGAGGTACCTGGGGATTTTCTTTAAGCATCTGGGGTGCAGGAAGGGAGGGCCCTGGCAAAGAGCCAACATTGTTTTCTCCACAAACCCTCCCTTATGAAAAATGCCTCTTTACAGCTTCTATCTTATTATCTATCATATCTGCAGGCAATATTGTTCCCTTATTTTTTCTTTGACTTAGGCCCAGATGGAACATCAGAATAACTTTGTGTACAAGTGGTCCCGGAGAACTCAAGACATGGATAAAGTTAATTATAGATGTCAAGTTTGGCCAGATCGGTTCCTTGGTTTGTCACAAATTAAACGTCTCTGAAAAGAGCTGTTAAAAAGACTGTGCGCCAGAGTCTACCACCCTTGCTCACCCTGGGCAGTAGCCTACTCTGAGAGGAGACCCATTGGACTTCAGGAGGATTCATCTTGGAGGAAGGGATTACTCAATATGAGTAAGAGAAGCAACAGAATCTGAACTCTAATTTATAGCTACTATGAGTCCCTTCCTTTGGTTCTTTCGAGCCCCACACTGAGCACAACTATAACCCATAATGCAGGAATGGTAACTATAGGAGGTTAGGTTTTATTTCCTGAATCAAAAGTCTGCAGTGAGGGGCTGAGGTCCCACTGCCAAAGGTTTCTGTTTTTCTTTCCCATTAATCAGTTTTTCCAGAAAAGTACAAAAACAAAGGTCCGTGATGAGAAAGACATTTACATTAATACAGCAATTACTATTACCCCCATTTTGCCATGGATGTAAGATTCGTTTTTTCTCCATTTCAGTGTTGTTTGGCCGTTCTGAATACACTGTTGTTGGGTTGGATTTCCTTTTTCAGAGTATTACATTGGTACTCGTTCATTGAGAGATTAAATTCAAAACTCTGGAAAGGCTTTTGTATTTATTTCTCTAATATTTTTGTAATTTATGGCAAGGTCAAAATGTGGAACAGATAAGCTGACAGGTGGCAACATCTCCAGAATTTACTATAGTAATGAAATCTACATACATTTTGACCCTAGTAGCTGACTTGGAAGTACAACTGAAGATAATACTTTCATTCATCACTTCACAGCGTTGTTTTCAGAGTTAGTTAATGTTTGAATGAGTTTTTGAAGGCATGAAATTCTATGGAATTACCAAGATTTATAATTAACTGAAGTTATTATTCATTAACTTGCAATATTATTTTGCACCACATATAAAATGTCTTGCAACGTTAGAGATTAATTCAAGGAATTATACCTACTTTTGTACTCAAGAGATAAATCAGTTATATAGCGTTATTTACCCTTTCCCAAAAAAACAAAAAGAATGGGGTCACATGAGGAAATCAATAGGCAGCAAGCTTAATATAAACAAGAGGAAGTACTTTTTCACACACTGCACAGTTAACCTGTGGAACTCATTCCCATGGGATATTGTGGTGGCCAAAAGTATAACTAGGTCAAAGAAAACACTAGATAAGTTCATAGAGGATAGGTCCAGCAATAGCTATTAGCCATGATGGTCAGGGATGCGACCCCGTGCTTGGGGTGACCCTAAACCTCTGACTGCCAGGAGCTGGGAGGGGAAGACAAGGGTTGATCAGTCCAATTGCCCTGTTCTGTACACTCCTGTACACTGAAGCTCTGGTACTGGCCACTGTCAGACACAGGGTACTGAGCTAAATGGACCATTGCTGTGACCCAGTATGACAGTTCTTATGTTCTTATAGTTGGAGTTAAATTCCATAAACTTTAACTAGCTCTTAGACTGTGATTTAGGCCCCAGTCTTATAAACTAATCTGCACAGACAGGCTCTTCTGGCTAGACACAGTCCCACTGAAGGAAGGCATCAGCACTTTGCACAGGCACAGGAGCCCTGCCCACCACTATGGATCAGGTTGCAGGATCAGGCTTTTAGCTATTAGCAGACCGTCTAAAATCTAGCTGCCAATTTGCATTCTGGAAAATACATGATGGAGCAAAATGATTAAACTTATTAGTTGTCCTAAGACAATTGTTATTTATTTCTATTGCAGTAGCATCTAAGGACCTCAACCAGAATTAGGGTCCCATTACAAGAGGCACTCTACAAACAAGGGAGCAAATACAGTCTTGGACCAAAAGATCCCACCATCCAGGATTTTTAGACTATATGTAACAGATGAATAATCAGATAAGGGGGGAGCAAAGGAGGGCCAAGGAGAAGGAAGTAACAATAGAAAGAGAAAAACCACAGACTCTAAGTACGTGCTTCTGCTACCCTGACTCAATGCATATACTAGTTAGAAGCCCATTTACTGATTGCCAAGATATTTAATCAACAGGTAGCACCATGCCGAAATGACTGGCTATGCATTAGTATTTATTTTTCAGTGCCCCAGCTTTGTGTCTCCTTATTAGAAGAGAGAAATAAAAGATGTGGTGAGCTGTGAAATAAATTCACTAGCTGACTAACACTTTTTGCCGTTAGTTTGTCTCTGAAAAACAGGAGGGCGAATGAATTATGTAAATATTTTTATCATGACCAGAGAAGAGCAGATGAGCAGCTTTATGGATCCTCTCATGGGTATCACAGTGTTTTGGAGAGATCCACGAAACATCCCTGAGCAGCAGGGACTAGAGACTGGCAGTTTAACAATGGCTCATTGTAGCAGGAAGGAAGGAATGTGACCAAGCCTGGAGCTGCTGTTGGGTGTGGCCAGGTAAGAGCAGCCAGCCTTCTACCTGCTCAGGTGTTTACCCTTAAAGCAGCCGAAAAGGTAGCTCTGCAGACCAACACCTGTTTTAGCTTCAGCTGAGTGGTGACAGGGCACATTGGAAATATGTCTTGCTAAAGGAAATATTGGAGACCTGAGCAGAGCACGGCAGGGGATCAGAGCAAAGATGAAGAAGAATCAGTCCATGCAGGGGACGTTTAGTAAACTCTTTGGGAAGAAACATGCCAACAACACCAACAATACTTCCCTCTATGCCACAAATCCACCCTGGATCTTCACGCAAGAGGTCACTTCTGAGGGCAGAGGTGGTCCCGGTTAGTATCTTTCTTTATTTGGGCTTCCAGGAGAAAGGAGTAAAGAAGTCAAATCACCCTCACAAAGTGCTACCTGGCCTGATTAGCCTCCTGCTTTGAATCCAAGCACTGAATGGTTAGTTTAGATATGGGGGGAGCAGCAATAGCCTTATTGGGGAGCTCTGGTGTGAACAGTATGAATTCTGCTAGACAGAGTCCCATTAATCATTCATGCAGTTTGGGAAGCCATGGGAGGTATTTGTTAGTACTGAGCAGATTAAAAGGAAACATGTTTGAACCTGTGATACTCTGAATGAACAGTAAGTGATAAACTCTGTAAAGTCAAGGAAAATAAAAAGGCTTCTAAACAAGCTTAATAGCTAACAAAAGCTGGGAAATCTGGCTTAATATGTGAGTTGATAAGGGATTCTCAGATCTCTGAAGATTGTGGTCTGTGACTTGCTTTGTTCTAGTCTTTGCTAACACATTTGACTTGCATTTCTTTTCTGGGTTTTAAATGAGCTTTTGGATATGTGTTTTGTAGGTAATTTGTTTTTGAGGAACTGTGGGGTGTCAGGTCTGTTTGTTTATTCTGTGGATTTTATTTGTATCTCATTGTAGATTTAACACCCTGGAGGCTTAGGTGGGATAGTACCAGATACATATTATTAGAGCTGAACCAAATTACAGATAACAGAATGTGGATTTGGCTTTTTAGATTCCAATAAACTTTTGTAAATTCAGGGGTGGAAGTATTGTTTGTTTAGCTGTGTAGCTGACACACTGATAAAAGATATACAAAGGGATTACATCCAGACTTTAGGCTGGGGAAATTCAGATGAGGACAGTAGGCACTATTAAAAGTGTCATGAAACTTTATTCAGAAATGGTTCCCTTCTAATCATTGCTATAAATCCAAAGAGGGACTTGAGTATTTTTCCTGTGGTGTGTTTTTGTTTTAAAGTGGCAGTGCATTTAGTTAATTACAAATCAGGCCTCAGCCCTGCCACTGTCTCCTTCCAAGTCAATGGGGTTCCTTGGAGGTACAAGGGACACTGGCGCAGAGAATGTGACTTGACAGAGGCTACTCACAACTTGTAACGTACTGTAATTTCAGTGGTTGTATTACGTATGGTGGCTGTGACTGTAAAGATAGTGTAGCCCCAACTGAGGGAGGGGATGGCATTAGGCACTAAATTCAGGAATCTCTGAGTCAGTCACACGCAAAACCTACTCCCTTTTCTTGTTGCTTAACCTGTGTTTACTTTGCAATATATCTGATGCAAAACTAGGGTGGGGATTAGCTTAAGCAGTGAAGCATCTGGTAGCATACCAAACTATGTAGTAAATGTTCAAAGAAAGACACAGGGCAGAGCTTTGATCAGGTAGAACATAGCGTTGTCAGAAATCAAAATTCAACTACATCTGCACCTAGACTGCTTAGCAGTGAGGCAATAGTAGGCCTGGAATAAATGTACTGATAAGTCTTACCATGCTGGCTTGAAAAAAACTATTTAATATCTAAACATCCTCAGTAAAGTATTGCAATGCAAAAGCTACTAAAGGCCTGATTCTGCAACCCTTCTTTGTTTGAATAGGTTTCCAGAACTCCTGGCTCTGATTCTCTGGTACAGTACAGTCTTTTTAGGAGAGCTTTAGTTCAAACTCAGGATACTCTTAAAACAAGGCTGTGTCCCATTTGCAAATGTCTCCAGAAAACACTATACAACCAAAGGGGCCCAAAGTACAATCCAAGAGTTAACCGTTTCCTTAAAATATAGGTCATGCATTTACTTGGAGAGGAAGGTTAAGGGAAAATGCTGATCAACTACAACTTTTATTGCTGGTGGTCTTTTAACAGGCAAATCCTATTTATCTGTCAAGGAAAATACAAGTACAAGCATTTCCCCTCCCTTCCTTTTTCATCAGAAGCATTCAGGCTCCTTTCTTAAAGATGCTTCAAAGTCTGAAAATTCTTAATAACCTTGGGGCAAAGTTTTGTGGTCTGTAATCCAGCCTCTTATTGGCTGCAGTTGGTGTCTTGCTCAATTTAAAGATCACATGATTTTGGAGCCCCTTGACCAGTCAGTCTCTCTAATAAATTATCGTATATACTCGTTCATAAGCCGAATATTTTTGGCAAAAAAATTATGCATCAAAGAGCGGGGGTTGGCTTATAAACAGGTCTACACCAAAATTTGATGATTTTAAACTCTATGGAATCATTGAATACCCAATACAGGGATTGGCAACCTTTGGCACTCAGCCCGCCAGGGTAAGGCGCAAGGCCGGCTTTAGGAAGTGCGGGGCCCAATTTGAACATTTTTGGCAGGGCCTCGACAGGGATGACTTAAAAAAAAAAAGTAAAAAAAAAAGCCTTTAATTTCTTAGCAACCGGTTTCCTATAAAAAGTTCTGATTTAAGGGATGTGCCACAGTATGTATTTTTTTTTTGCACCAATAGGGTTACCTTATGTCCGTATTTTCTTCCCAGATGGTGATTAAGAACCAAAAAGCCTGACGTGTCTGGGAAAATACGGATGTATGTTAACTCTACCTAAAGTTCTCTTTTTAAAAGATGGGCCTGAACTAGAAATGAGCTCCGCTTTACGTGTAGGTCCCCGCCACTCCCTAGGGGTGTGCTAGGGTGACCAGGTGTCCCAATTTGATAGGGACAGTCCAGACTTTTGGGTCTTTTTCTTATATAGAATCCTATTACTCCTCACCCCCATCCCGATTTTTCACACTGGCTGTCTGGTCACCCTAGGGTGTGCACATGTGTGGGTCCCAGTTGCTTCCTGCCCCTCTCATTGAAGCAGGTGTGCAGGGTTACTGCCCTGGGAACTGCAGGGCACCAGTGGACATGGGGCTGGCTGGAGGCAGGGCAGGGGCTGACTGGAGGTAGGTTCTGGCTGCAGACAGGGCAAGGGGTGCGGGGCTGCTGGAGACAGTGGAGTGTGGGGCGGGCAGCCTGGTTTCAGGGAGGGCCACATGGGGGTGTGGCAGGGTTGGCAGGGCTGGAGACAGGAGTATGGGACTGGCTGGCTTCAGGCAGGGGGGTGTGGCAGGGGTTGGCTGGAGACAGGGCAGGAGGTGCAGGGCTGGTGTGGCAAGGGCTGGCTGGAGACAGGCTGGCTGGTGAGGGGCTGGAGACAGGGCAGGGTGTGTGGGGCTGGCTGGAGATGGGCTGGTGCGGGCAGGGCAGGGGTGCAGCAGGGGCTGGCTGAGGGCAGGGGGTGCAGGTACAGCCCACCCTATACGATGAGTGCCCCCTCCTCCTCCCTCCCCCAGTGGGGTAGCAGCAGCAGCTCAGGGGCTATTTAAAGGGCCTGGGGCTCCCCTGCTTCTACTACCCTGGCCCTTTAAATAGCCGCAGGAGCCCTGGGGAAGCGATGGGGCTCTAGCTGCTATTTAAAGGACTGGGGCGGTAGAAGCAACGGGAGCTCTGGACTTTTTAAATAGCCCCCAGAACCCCGCAGCCCTACCCCAGGGCTCCAGCAGTGGGGCTCTGGTGGCAATTTAAAGGGCTGGGAGCCCCAGGGCCTTTAAATTGTCCCCTGGGGAAGCCAGGCCACCCCAGTACTGCTCACCAGCTCTTGCCCGTATGCCGTACTGGGGCTTGGGCATGGAGCCCCCTTAGGGGCAGGGCCCGATTCAGGGGAATTGGTTGAATTGGCCTAAAGCCGACCCTGGTAAGGCACACCACTTCCTGCAGTTCCCATTGGCTGGGAATGGTGAATCGCAGCCACAGGGAGCTGAGGGGCTCCATGCCTGCAGACGCTCCAAGTAAACAAAACATCCCAACCCACCAGTGGCTTACCCTGAGCAGCCGGGAGCCAAAGTTTTCCTACCCCTGAAATATAGGGTCGGCTTATGAAAGGGTCATACTGTTTTTGCTATTTTTACCTATCTGTTTTGGGGGATCAGCTTATAAATGAAGGGGATAATGAATGAGTATATGCAGTAACTGAACGGTTTGAATCAAAAGCTCTGTGAAGCTGCATTAGATCTGAGTGAGAGTCACAACTAGAACCTTTTATAAAACTCAGTAAAAGGCTCCAATGTCACGCTCTTGGGCCTGAACACTGGCCTATATGGGAAGTTCTGCTTTTTAAGGACCTCAGATGTGCGTGTGTTCACTCCAATGGTCCTTGATGCGGTTGGAAATAACACCTGGAATCAGGGCCACCCAGAGGATTCAGGGGGCCTGGGGCAGGGCTGAGTCTTCGGCGGCAATTCAGTGGCAGTTCCCTCTCGGAGGGAAGGACCCACCGCCGAATGAAGCGGTGGCAGTAGAGCAGCCTAAGTGCTGCTGATTGCGGCTTTTTTTTTCCTGCCACTTATACTCACCAGGCGGTGCTCCAAGGCTTCGGCAGCACTTCAGCGGCGGGTCTTTCACTCTCTCCAAGTCTTGCGCTGCACTGAAGGACCCACCACCGAAGACCCGGAGTGAGTGATGGGCCTGCTGTCGAAGTGCTGCTGACAACCCGGAGCAGCTCACGGGGCCCCTGTGGGGCATGGGGAAAATTGCCTCATTAGCCTTCCCCCCGGGAAGCCCTGTCTGGAATAACACTGGAAATAAACAGCCATTTAGTACAGTGTGCTCTAACCTGTGTACTGTCACTGGGTGATATGGTGTGGTAGGTGGTAACACTGCCACTCTTGAAGGCTGTTCTCTGGGAGCAACTTTTTCCTCAACCCAGGAGGCCTGCATCCAACTCTGAGCATCAGTCTGAAAAGCGCATGCTGCTGGAGTCCATCAGACTGCTCTCAAGCCAACCCTGCTAACCTGGTGCCTGTGATGGATGTGGTTAGGGAAATGCGATCAGCCAAGCTGACTGAGTTTTGTCTTATTAATCGGGATGGCGTTTGTGGCTGACTCACTGCACTCAGGCTCGCCCATGCAGGTGTTGAAATGAAGACTGATGTGGTATTCTTGCTAGCTGTATGTGGAGGCCCTCAAGTGTTCAGTCTCCTTTTCGTTCTTGGCCACCTGGTTGCCACGAGACATTCTCAGAAAGAGAGGGGAAGTGTATGTGTATGGATCCAAAATCCAAGCTCAGCAGAGATGCATTAATATCAGGGCTGGTCAGGAAATTATTTCCCCTTCTCCCCCCCCCTGCCCTTTACTAAATAAAATTGACAAATGTCATCTAAATTTTTGATGAAAATTAGCATTTTTTTCATGTGTTTCTAGTGTGTAGGTTCTTGCAAAACTGATATTCTCCTTGCTTCTATTCCTCTTGAAAGATAGGTATGTTTTGCTTTCTCCCTTCTGCTTATATATGATCCCAAGTGCATGCAAATCACACTCCACAACAGAGACCTGAGAACACAAACAATCTGTTTTGCTGGATCACATTTCCTCCAGCTAACCATCTGGGGCATGTCTCTGACTGTTAGCATCAGGGAATTTCAGCATGAGATTGTCTGTTGCTTCATGTCAATTGATTTGGTCATTCAGGAAGAAAACTAGGCTGGAAAGATATGGCAGAGAATGGGTGTCACTCCCACCTGTTGGCAGGGCTACAATGGCAACCAGCAATCTGAACAATCTCAGACACAAACTGGTTGGCAAGACAAATAAATAGGTGTCTCCTTTATAAAAAGAGATTCTTACTTGAATGAAAACCATAATGAGGTTTTCAAGAAAAAAATGCAACCTATCCCTTTCACTTGTTTGCATGGATTACACAATCCTAGTTTTCTAGCCATATAATCCACAAAATTGAAAGGTGACCATCGGATGGTCCTCCCATGCCTCAGATTTGAACCTTGGATTCCTCTGCACCAAGGTGTGAGCATCATGCTCCCAAATTAAAAATGCTATTTACATAATACTTTAACGAACTCTCATGGAAACCAGTAACAAAATCCCATTGATTTCAATAGATGTGGACTCTCATGTGGGAATTTATTCCATTTTTATCTCTGAGTGTATGTATTTTACATGCCTTCCCCCCACCCCCCCCCACCCTTTTTTTTTTTTTTTTTTTGAAACTCTCCTGCTTTGCTTTAATTCTTTTGGTAGCAAGTTATTCAGTAGCTATTCTTCTGGAAAAGGTGGGGTTTACACCCTTTGGTGCCTCTGCTTGTTAATTCATGCTATTAATCCACCACAGAGAACATCATTAAAGTAAATTATGGGCTCTATTTACTGTCAGAAAGAACAATAGGATGAGAGGTGTAGTCCAATGGTAAAAGCAGAAGACTGGGAATTCCTCAGTTCTATTCCAACGCCTTCAGAGGTCATGGCCAAGTCATGTCAACTATCTGCCATGCACATCTGTAAAATGGGGATAATGATATTTAATTCAGAGGGTGTCTTTAGGCTTCATTATTTGTAAGGCACTTTGAAGACTTACTGTGTTGCTATAATATGTAGTGGAGGGAAGCATTGGAACAGCTGAGTTCTGAATTTGATGACAAGAAGAACAAGGATTTCGCAGGGACTAAAGAAGCATTTTGTTGAATATCTATGTCTGGGTGTGTGTTCTACTTGTGTTTTCATTATTTGACTAAGCCCCCTACAGTAAACAACTGAAATATGGCTTGGGTATGTTCCCACTTTATCCCCCTAGTGCAAAGTGATTCATTTAGAAGAAGAGAGATGCATGGAGGCGAATTGATAGTTTGACTGCCAAGTACTGTTTTGCTACAGCCATAAATCCCCTGGAGACAGCCCTGGTGTAAACTGGGAGTCAGTGGAAGCAGAATTTGGCTCCACATTGCCGAATGTCCAAGAGTCTCAGTAAGTTCAATCTAGTGCTACTTGCATGGATTAGACATTTTTGGGCGGAGGCTTAATTTCACTCCTCACCCTATCTAGTCAATGATGTTTGCATCTGTATAACACACGGTAGACTCGTGTCTTCAGGTACATCTAGACTTAAAAACTGCAGTAGCAGCAAGTCTCCGAATCTGTCTCAACTGACTCAGGATCACGGAGCTTATGCTATAGCACTAAACACTTGAGTGTCAACGTTCCAGCTTGAGCTGTGAAGCCTGGCAAGGGGGGGATGGGTGTTGGAGCCTAACCTCCAGCTGGAGTGTGAACATCTACACTGCAATTTTTAACATGGTGGCATGATCTGTGTGAACCCTAGTCTGCGGGCACAGGCTCTGAGACTCACTTCCATGGGTTTAGTGGGTGGTTTTTGTTTTTTTTTTCTGTGTTGACATACCCTTAGCATCACCCTTTTGTGGGTGAACCATGTAAAGAGTTTGAGTCAGCTATTGCTGATACCAACCTTATGGTTCAGCCAGGTTTGACGGGCCAGGTTCAATCCCCACTGTTGACCCAACCAAAGGCATTATTACCTCTGAACATTTCCAAAGCCCCCTCCCGGCCTGGGCAGTGAAGGAAAGCTTCGTGGCTGCTTGCAAAGCCACTGCATGTGCTCCTTCCTTCTGCAGGCTCTTCTACTAAAGCTCAGCGGGAGAGAGACGCTGCAGATTGCTTGTCCTTCGCTGCTTTGTTTGGTGTTCACTGTAAGCAGCTTGAGAAGAGGAGCTGCTGGTGCAGGCTGCCAAGCCCAGGGAGCTGGGATACTACTAGTGAGCAACAAGGGCCCATTGTCCCTCTCTGCTGCACAACGAAACGATGGGGATCTGTTGTAGAGCTACAGCAGCCTATAATACCAGCAGCGAAGCCCACGTGTTGGAGGCTACCTCCTTACTCTACCTGTAGGGATACGCAACTGTCCGGATGGGGACAGGCCCCGAGGGTAATAGGTCAGGATTCAGCAGAGATTCTGTGGCAGAGGTAGAGAGAGAGGCCAGCAGTTGATCTCAGTCACCCCCAAATTCATCTGGTTGCTAACCGGCAAGAGAAGACAGACACTGTCTATCAGCCAAGCCCTGCAGTCTGTGTGCTATTGCCAGCCACTGATCCAGCTGTGGAACCAGCCAAGCTACTTTACATAAGGAGGAAGCTGGAGGGACTCTCAGAGAGTCTCACTGCACAATCATCTGTTTTCTTTCTGTTGCTTCTGAATCTTCTCCCTCCTTCCCAAAGGGTGAATCAGATGCCAACTTTATAAGTCTGGTCCACCTGAGACAGACCTTTATTAATACTGAACAGCAGTAAAAATAACCCACTAAAACAGACCACATGCGCTAATAAATCTGTGTTCTTCAGGCTCAGATGCTCTCTTCTCACTTTGTTTTTATTAAGATTTTTTTTCTTTTACTTCCTATAACAAGAACTCATTTAATCTGCAGATATAACACCCTGTGACATAGAGCACTGAGCACATACTGGACGCTGAATATGGTGTCTTACTACTGAACACATGGGAAGCTCCACTGAGTTCAGTGGGCCTACTCCATACAAACAGCTACTCATATGTTTGCAGGATCAAGGCCCTGGTCACTGTATATTAACTGCAACTGGAGCTGGTTAGAAAAGCACAAACAAAAGTTTTGCAAACAATTTCATTCTGGCTCTTCCACCACATTTAATTTGTTGACATTTTCCATTTAGCTCCAATTATGGCGATTCTTTAGGCACCTTTCCCCATGGTACCAGAAAGCTGATCCACACAGTAAACATAGCCTCTAAGCACGTGGGAAACTAGTCCTACATTCACCGACTGACCAACAGACTGAAACCCCTGCTATTGATGCATGTCAGCTTCTGTCTGACTTTTCCTTATGTCCTAAAGTACCTATAGAGAAGTTCTGATGAACCAGAGTGAGTAAGTATCCTTCTCTTGAGGATTCCCCAAACACCTGAAAGAGTATATAAGTCTGTTCTCATGGCATCTTCAACCCAAGAGATCCGGCTAAGCATCGGACTTTGAGTGTCTTTTCCAAACAGATGGAGTTCTCTTAGTAATGGGTGGGAGATGACCTAGGATTTACCACACCACTTCGGGCATGTCTACACTATGAAATTAGGTTGATTTTATAGAAGTGGATTGTGCATGTCTCCACTAGGTGCATTAGGTCGGTGGAGTGAGTCCTTAATACCATGGCTAGCATCGACTCACGGAATGGTGCACTGTGGGTAGCTATCCCACTGTCTCCGCTACCCATTGGAATTCTGAGTTAAGCTCTCAATGCTTGATAGGGCAAAAACATTGTCGTGGGTGGTTTTGGGTACATGCTTTCAGTCTCACCTCCGTCCCTCCTTGAAAGCAATGGCAAACAATCATTTTGTGCCGTTTTTCCTGGGTTATCCATGCAGATGCCATAGCATAGATACATTTCTGAGAACAAAAGAGAGACTCTTTCACAGTGAATCAAGAAATTCACAGCAGATGGCAGGTGTTTTAGGTACAAGGTCACATTTTGCCTTTTATATTGAGCGCCTGCCAGTGTGGTGACACATCACACACAGCAGCTGGGCAACAATTCAGTTTCCAGGCAGCCATGGTATGCCAAAGGGTATATGGGGTTGGCTTCTTCTGCGTTCATAATATGTGGGAATAGTTTCAAACTGCAGTGCCTTCTTTTCCCATAACAACCAATGCCAGTTGGGTTTGCCATTTAAAAGGAGGAGCTGTGGTTTTGGGGCACACCCCTTTCCCCCTCTCCTCCTCCTGCCTGTGTGGCTATTCTCCAGGATGATCCCTTTTAGCCAAGCGCAAACAGCCCAGTATGCCCAGGGTCTAATGTGTCGGGGATCACCAACAGAGGGGATTACTGTTCCCTTACAAAACTTCCCCTATTTCAAGCAGGTGACCATGAGCGATATCACTCGCCTGAAGCTAGCACAGAAACATAAAGATCAAATGTTGAATGAATGCGATCAAAACCCAGGACCATTCGCTGCCATGCTTTGTGCTGCAATTATTCCAGACCACTTGCTACTGGTTTGGTGTGGTAAAGTGTCCTACTTTGGAGAATGAAATAAGGCAGCCCTCCCCAGAAACCTTCTGCAAAGGCTTTCAGAGTACCTCCAGGAGAACTTCATGGAGATGTCCCTGGAGGATTCCTGCTCCAGCCCCAGACATGTTAACAGACTTTTCCAGTAGCTGTACTGGCTGTGAGTACATCCCAATTGTTCAGGGCAAATCAAACACTAAACACAATTGCTTTTAACCCTTGTAGTGTCGTTACAAATGTGCACTCACCAGAGGTGCCTTCTCCACCTTCAGGGCTAAGAACAATATGCCCTGGGAGAGTATTGGGTCCAGGATGAGGAAAAGGTCCTGGCTGCCCGGGAGAACAGATTCTCCGCTTGCCTGCTGCATATTCTCCTCTTTCTCCTCCACAAAATCCTCATCCATGTTGTGTGAGGCTGCCAACTTCCAGGTGTCCAAAGAGAGTGTTGGGTGTCCCCCTCCCCCCCCCCGAATGGCATGCAGCTAATCATAGAAGCAGCATGTCTGGGGCTCTGACTCAGAGCCACTGTTTGCCTCCTTTGTCTTTTGGTAGGCTTGCCTGAGCTCCTATTTTCACGCGGCACTGTTGTGTGTCCCTGGTACAGCTTCTGTCCATCATGCCCTGTGTGATTTTGGCATATATATATCAGCATTTCTTCTGATGGATTGGAGTTCTCCCTGCACACATTCTTCTTCCCATACAGAAATCAGATCCAATGTCTCCCATTTGCTCCATGCTGGAGCTTGTTTGCAATTCTGGGTCCCCTGTTCTGCTGAGCTCGCCATGCTGACCAAACAGGAAATGAAATTCAAAAGTTCCTGGTGCTTTTCCTATGTACCTGGTTAGTGCATCAGAGTTGAAAGTGCTGTCCAGAGCGGTCACATTTGGAGCACTCTGGGATAACTCCCGGAGGTCAATACCATCGAATTGCACAGCGCTGCATCTTCAGTACCCCAAATTCGACCCAGGAGGCTCAATTTTTAGCTCTACTCTCCTCATCGGGGGAGGAGTACAGCAGTTGATTTTAAGAGCCCTTTAGGTCAGCGGAACAGGGTTGGTTGTATAGACACACTTTTTATAAAATAGACCTAGCGCGGCTAAATTTGACCTAACCTTGTAGCGTAGACCAGACCTTCTCATATGGTGTTTGGTTTTAACAGCAGTTAGCTTTATTCCTGTCTCACAAGTTCTATTCTCTTTATTTTTAGGTGATGTTGTTGAACTGTATTATGAGGATAATCGTGTTACTACAGTGACTGATTCTGGAACAGCAACACTTAAGCCTCGGCCAAGAGTCCGACCATTACTGACCTTCATGCCTCTCGTGAGTATTTTCCACTTCCCCCATTACATTCCAGAATGCAGGGGTCTAACTGCACCGGTGGTAGGAGGTCAAAGGAGCTTGATCTGCCACTCTAGCAAATGGTGTTTAGAACCAGCTAGATTGGCGTGGTGCCCGGTATATCCCTTATCGTCTATATGCAGAAAGAAAATCAGGTCGGAAGCAAAACCACTTTTTAATGATGATGGTTACAGGCAGGGACTGAAATCTGATCTGAGCCCATAGTTTATGATGGACATAGGCAAAATAGCCAGGTAGGAAGCTGTGAGGTGAGGTAAGTTACATTGGTCGTGAACTTGGTAAACTGTGTTAGCATTTCTGATGCAAATACAAGGCTGAATGTGTTGGTAGCAAATCAGAATCAGGTTGTGAGTACAAGTATCAGAGGGGTAGCCATGTTAGTTTGGATCTGTAACAAGCGAAAAAGAGTCCTGTGGCACCTTATTGACTAACAGACGTATTGGAGCATGAGCTTTCGTGGGCGAATACCCACTTCGTGCATGCATCCAACGAAGTAGGTATTCACCCACAAAAGCTTATGCTCCAATACATCTGTTAGTCAATAAGGTGCCACAGGACTCTTTGTCGTTGTGAGTACAGTAGTCTGATTTCACTGCTGCTGGAAATGCCCTCTGTCACGGAGTGTGGGGGAGTCAGGACTCTGCACCCCTCTTCCTGGGATTCACTGTGACTCTCAGCCAGCCAGTAAAACGGAAGGTTTATTGGACAGTAGGAATGCAGGCTACAACAGAGCTTGTAGGTACAACCAGGACACTTCAGTCATGTCCTTCTGGGGGGCAGGGAGCTTAGACCCCAGCCTGGGGTTCCCTGCATTCGACCACACCACCCAGCACAAAACTGAAACCAAAAAATCCTCCAGCAGCTCTCTCCCTCCTCCCCGCAGCTCCTCCTTTCCTTTGTCCAGTCTCCCGGCCAGAAGGTGTCTCTTCTCCCAGCCCTCCTCCTGGATCAGGTTACAGCTCAGGGATCTTCCTTCAAGGGAAGTCTCCCATCCCTAGTGTAACTCCCCTCCAACGTTCAGGTCAATCCGCCCCTCTCCCTGTTGCATCACACCCTCTTGTTAGCTCAGTTATGAGATACTCATTAGTAAAGTGAGGTCATGAAGCAGAAGTGGGGAAAGGGACATCGACAAAGCTCTAAGCAGGTATGCTATAAATGAGCAAACCCCTCTTGAACTGAATGGAACAATGGAGCAGTCAGTGTCCTGATGTGGTATAGCGGGACTTTACACCAAATGATATTTATGGGTCAGTGTGTGGATCAGTGCCTGCCAGCTCCAAAAGCAAATCCTCCTCCCAGTGTGTGATAGGAGAACCCTATACAATTCAGAGGGATTAAACTATTGTAGAAATTACTTTAAAAACCTAGAGAATCAGACCCTTTTTGCAGGTTATTTTGAACGATCATCTAGGCTGTTGTGATGGGGACATAACACTTGAATAAAGAATTATCACTGTTCTGTTCTATTCTACATGGGTTTTTATCTGAGTGCTTTCCAGTAGTGCATTAAGCAACGTGACTACACATCTGTCACATGTTGTTGTTTCTGTCATCCTTTCTCCAGGAGGAGTGTGTGCAGTGGAGTGTCATGTTTTGGTAGATGTGTGGTGAATTTTGTTATGTGTTTATATTAGAGAAGGCAGGTCAAAAAAATACATGTGGCACTTGGAGAAGGTTTGTGATAGTCCTGAGTTCATTCCAGAGCCTCAGACCATGACCAGGACAGGATGCACACAAAACTCCTGTCCTGATTAAAAATTTGAGTCATGTATTAAAATCAGCCCAAATTCAGCAAATGCCACTTGGGGGTTCTTCATCAGCACCTTCCCTCCTCCCCTGTATAACGCAGGTTGCATTAAGATGGTTGTCATGATTTTGGCCAGGGGCGGCTCCAGGCCCCAACACGCCAAGCCCGTGCTTGGGGCTGCATGCCGCGGGGGGCACTCTGTCGCTTCGGTGGAGCCGCGGGACCAGCCGACCCTCCACAGGCATTCCTGCGGGACGTCCACCGAAGCCGCAGGACTGGCGAGCGGCAGAGAGCCCCCCGCGGCATGCCGCCGTGCTTGGGGCGGCGAAATGTCTAGAGCCGCCCCTGATTTTGGCCAGCCTCACTGTTAAGGTGAGCATGTAACTAACAGAGCTGAGAGGGAGGAAAGACTGGTATGTCTACGTCAGGTTGAATTAACCCCATGGAAATAGCTTCTTTATTTGTTTCATTCCCTGTGTACCAAGCCACATACATGCTCAGCTCTGCCACAGCTGCTTAACATCAAAGTCAGGGAGTGCACCAAAAACAAAGCTGCTGCTCTATGCCCGTGACTTGGAGCTCTTCCATGATGGGTGAGGCTGAGAGCTTTTCCCTGGGATCTCTTGGGCTTTTTGCTCTCAGTGCATCAGTTTCGCTTGTTTGCACTGTCAGACAGTTCTCCCGTACCTTTATGTAACCTCTAGACAGGTCCTTCTGTAGAAATTCCTTGGGACAGGGACTCTCTCAGACAGGATTATCAGCACTTAAATAGCAACTGGATGCTAACATTGAAATTAGGAGGTACAGTTAGCAGGGCTAGATCTGGGGATCCCCTAAAAATCTCCAGAAGAGTCTCTCTACCTCCGGAATCAGGAGAGAGTACTTCTTGCAAATTCAGTAAAACCTCCCCATTTGCTAGGAGTACTGAGTATATTTTTCCCCACATGATGATCCTTCCCAAGGGTCCAGTTCCATAAGGAGTTTGGAATAGGGCACAACTGCCTAGGTGTATTATGGAGACAGGGTAGCTGAACGGCATATAATATACCAGACATGGGACACTGCTAGAGGTAGGATATTGTCCTTACCAGATACTGTCCTTACCAGATACTGGTCTGGTCATGCAAATCCTGCATTCTCAGCCCCGAAGAGCTGACATAGCTAGGAGAGAATGATCCAGATTCTGCTGCTGCTTGTGCATCGTCAGCATAGCTACATTTTGCAACATTTCAGTCAGTTATTACACCTGTGCACTGACAGTGACTGCATAAATATTCATGGAGTTTTACAGGTGTTGTTATGGGTATTAGGAGACAATAGAGTTGCAGAGGTGTCATTAAAGGAACAATTAGGAGGCTGTGGGATTACACGGGTATTGCTGAAGGAATAATAAGGAAGCAGTGGAGCTGCACAGGTATCACTGAGGGCATGACTTACCTACAGAACGTTTCTTAAAGCTGATTGCACCAGAGGGAAAGAACCTTGCTTGATTGGGAGAGCTCAGACTGAGTTTTCAGGGCTGGCTTTTAGTTGAATAACTTTTTAAAAATTGTATCTTGTATGGAATCAAAGAGAAGGAACAAGCATGGGAATCCCGTGAGGTCAATTTTCCAGGGGAGATCTGTGCTTGTGGTACAGCTGGCCATCTGCCTCTGCTTGAAATGGGCTACTCGGGGAAGAGAAACAGGGCACGGGGAAGGAATAGGTCTCTGCAGCACAAATGTCCTTTGGAATAAACATGCAGAGCCACCCACTTACTCAGCCTCAGCAATGCAACTTTCTCACCTGCCCCTGTGCTGACTTCTCTGGTGTGCTATTTGGCTACAGGGTGGGAGCTGTCAGACTCCAAGCTTACATAGTCCCTCATCCTCCAACAAGTGTCATGCTGTTGCTGCCCTCCTCCCAATGCTTCCTAGCTTCTCTGCACTCTCAGAATTCCCTTTTAAAAAATAAAAGGCTAACTACAAATGGAGAAACCAAAGGAATGAGTCACTGAGAAGGCTGAAAAGAAAGGCAGGCAGTGAGGACCTGCCCTGTAAGCTCCTCAAGGAGTGTCTCTCCCTCCCTGCTTTGATGCCCCGTCACTCGGTCTATCTGGCATCAGAGAGAAATGAGAGCTTTTCTGCCTATTGAATGTTGGCTGCACTTCCCTGCATCCCACACATACGCAGCAGAACAGTGTAGAGGTACCTCTGGCCCAAGTGTTTCTATAGCAGGGAGGCCTGGTGGAACATATGCTTACACTGTGTGACATGACCCCTGCCGGGGGTCAGCTGGGGTGGGGAATGGGGATTCTTAACACTGGCAAATGAAGTTCTCCTCCAAAAAAAAAAAAAAAAGGGGGGGGGGGTTTACTGACTGAAATTTTTTCAGAACAACTTCATTATTGTCATCTTTTTTTTGAAATTGCAGGGGAAAATGTCTCACACACTTCAATTTTTTTTTCCAATTGGGGCGCTGGGGAGAGAGTAGGGGGTTTTCCCACTAAGGTAGAAATAAATTGTTCTGAAACTTTTAATTGAAAAAAATTGAATTAAATGAAAAATGTTTAAAATTACACATTTTTTCTTTGCATAATAACCTTGCCTTTTTTCACCCAGCTCTAGCTGTGATGTGCAATGAATTGTGCAGAGACCCACTCTTCTGCTCCTAAGGCCTTGCTGTAACCCACATCACATAAGCAATTTACTAATCTACAGCCCCTTCTTTTCACACAGCAACTGACATTCCACATTGCCAGGGCTTTGCTAGGCTGACGTAGATGCGATCGTGAGTCAATACTGAAAGTGGCTTAGGGTTTATGTACACCCTGCCATGGAATTGTGCCCAGACCTCTTCAACATTCCTCTCTATGTGACATTTTTTCCCCTTGCATGACTAACTTCCTTCCCATATGAACCCTTATAGCATTTAGCAGTGGCCTTGCTACCAGGGGCAATGTTTTCCAGTAGGCATTTTAATGAGAGGGTACTTGCAACTCATGTATTCTTGGGAGCAATGGCACTTTCTTCAGTGATCAACGACCTGCACCTCTCACGACTTCCTCCATTCTCATTGCCAGTACAAGGTGCTGCCTTGGCAGCCCTGGAGATCAAAGCACACTAGCAACAAAGTCATTCCAAATGAAGGACGTGCAAGTCCTTGTGACAGGAGATCATGGAATTGGGCAAAGTACAGTCAGGCGGGGCTCTCTCATCAGCATTTGAAGGGTGAGAGAAGCTTCCTTGGAGAGGAACAGCCTAATTCTGTCCAAAGTCATGAAGGAGCACCTTCACGTGCCAATGAATGCTCATCCAAGCAGGGCGCTCAGCGCACAGAAAACCTCCTCAAACCTGAAATGCTGGTTCTAAGTTAACCACTCAAGAGAGTAGAGGCACCTCACCATGAGTCAGAGGGAGGCTGAGTAAAGCTAGTTACGTGCCTAGTAAATACATGCAGTTGCTATGGCCAGCATTGTCAAGAGAGACCACTGACTTGGGCTTCCTCCATTTTTGGAAGACAAACGTGATATTGTGGGGGCTAATTTTGAGAGGTGCGGAGCACCCGCAATTCCAAAAGAATTCCCTGGGAGCAGCAGGTGCTCAGACAGGACCCTTAAACATCTCATTTTGACATCTTAAAAAATTGGACACCCACAGTTATTGGACACAGGGCCAGCTTTATAACCTGCAGGGCCCGACTGGAATACTAGGCGGTGGGAGTTGTGCTCTGGGTTTTCCACAACACCAAAGGACCCCCCGGCCCCAAAATGCCACCGAAGATCCCTGGAGTGGGGCCCCCTTGGGCACGGGGCCGTCTTCAGCATGGGGCCTGATTCCGGGGAATTGGGTGAATTGGCTTAAAGCCAGCCCTGATTGGACACTTGGAAATATAGGCCTTACTCTTGTTCATTTCCATAGGGGTGTATCCCTGTAATCTAGTGTGTGACACATGCACTGCTCAGAATGCAGGGGCAAATGAATGCTTAGAAATCACTCTATTTCCTTGTTAACGAGCTACTTTGTGTATTGCGCTCTTGAGCTTCAAAGCAATGTGGAATGGCTAAGAATTGCTGGTTTTCTATTTGTTGCCTCCCTTATGCTTTTCATGGCTGTACCAGACAAAGCCACGCTGGCTTGTATGAAATGCCTTTAGACGCCTCTTTGTTTGGTTTTTGCTGGCAAAGTTGAAGACCTCAAGGAAATCCTACTGAAGTCATGGCCTGACATCTTCAGCTGGAGAGGTGCCGCTGGGCAAGGGCAAAGGGGGAGAAATCCTGAAATGATTCCTTATCCTCTTGGTTCTTCTTAGCTTTTGTTGAAGGGCTAAGGTTCTTGCCCAAAATGTTCCCTCCCATTATCTTATGTATCTCCAGGAACCACAGAATGTCCTGCATGGGAACAGCCAGAAGTCCATCTAGCCTGGCAGTTGGCCTCTGACAGAGGTTGATACCTGATGCCTTAAAAGTAGCCAACCTGTTCACCACTGTTAATGTGCCTGGTCAATTGAATATTGACATACATTTTGGGGCTGAGGAGGATGGTCTCCTGACTGTGTCATGATCAGTTTGGGGCAGGCACTGCAGGCTGTGACCGGGACTCCGTAAAACACACAGTAAGGGAACATCTGCATTTTCCATTTTTTTTCAAGAATTGGCAGGAAACTCTAGGTGAGAGTGGGGGTGGGGAAGCTATTTGCCATGTTCATTTATATTCTATTCTCTCAGGGAGGTCCTCTTGGGTTTCTCTGCCACTTCTGATCACGGCTTCTTCTGGAGCCCAGCCATGCTGCTCCCAACACAGACAAAGGATATGGCTACACTTACAGTTGTACAGTGCTGGGAGTTACAGCTGTCTTCGTACAGCTGTGTAGGGAAAGCGCTGCAGTGTGGCCACACTGACAGCTACCAGCGCTGAAGTGTGGCCACATTTGCAGCATTTGCAGCGCTGTTGGGAGTGGTGCATTGTGGGCAGCTATCCCAGCGTTCAAGTGGCTGCAACGTGCTTTTCAAAAGAGGGGAGTGAGGGGGAGCGTGAGAGAGAGAGTGGATTTTTGCATCTGTCAGCTCCCTGCTGCAAGTTCTAAGGACTAGAACATACACATCACCAACCTGCAATCAATTTAAAAATTTCAAGCCCTTCCCTCACCCCTCTCTTATTCACTAAATGCAAATTATGCACTCCTAAATAGCCTTCAGACCACATAAGCAGCTGCTCAACACGGAGTCCCCCCTCCCCCTCTGCCGTGTGACTTCTCTCTTCAAGCAAACAGCTGTGAACCTTCCAAAGCAATTCCCCTGCCTGCCTCCGCTCGCTGGAGCAAACAGCAGCAGTGTTTTGTTTTTTAGATAAGCAGCTCGGGGAAGCTCGGAGTTCAGCCATTCTTCTGGTTTGTTGTGAGCAGGCATTCTGGGATACCTCCTAATACCCTGGAGGCCAATAACAGCGCTTTTGGTGGCCACACTTGATGAGCAGCGCTGCATCACCAGCGCTGCAATCGTTACACCCCAAGCAGACCAGGTGTACAGCCAGCGCTGCAGCCAGGGAATTGCAGCGCTGGATGTGCCTTGCAGGTGTGGACAGTTACTAAGTTGCAGCGCTGTAAACCCACCACCAGTGCTGCAACTCTCCAGTGTAGCCAAGCCCTAAAAGGGAATGCTTTAACAAGTCAGCTGTTCCTTCCCATCCTATCTGCTGCTGCTGCTGAGTGTGATCTCTCTGGGACATAAAATTCAACCCCTGAGTGAGTCAGCTTAATAGCATTCTGGTGAGTTGGGCAATATTATAGTCCTCAATGGACCCCCTTTCCTGGCAGCATTAATGAAAATAGCAGCCAGCTAGCATTCATGAATCCAGGCCAAGGCAGCTTTTGCAAAAACCTATCGCTGATACATATTAGCAACACTCAGAGTGGGTGGGGTTGAGAATCCTAAGCATTCAAAGGTCTGAAGGTGTGTGTGAAGTTGCAGGACAATGGTCACGTTTCAACCTACAGCCAGCAATGTTCTGGATCTGTGTACAATCCAGGAAGGAAGATATTTTTAGTAACATGTATTCGCTGTATAATTATCAGGTGGTGCGGCAAACACAACCCAAACAATTGCAATGTTTCTTTTTGACTCTAATAGGGTATGAGGTTCTTAGAACAAGTTTTTTGGTGGCTCAAGGTGCAGCCACTAACCCTTGCTGGTGGCTACTCTGACAATTTTTCCAAGCCCAAGTCCCGTCGCACTGGGCTGAAGCCTAGAGCCGAAGCCCAGGGGCTGAAACTTGAAGCTTGTTGAGCACACACACTGGGCCTGATGTGTCTGCAGAGGCGCTGCCCAGAGCCCCCAGGAGGCTGTGTGGTGCAAGGTGCTGATCCTGCCCCCCTCAATTGGTGGTGCCAGCATGGCAGCCAGCAAGGCAGCCAAGAGCAACATCTGGACGCTACTGGGAGGGGTCGCTGCTTTGCCACTGTGCCCCTGCCCCCACTCCCATCTCAGCCCAAGAGGCTGTTGTGGTTGCAGAAAAATCCCCACAGTGGCTGCAGTGAGAAACACAAACCCTCATGCTGCAGGGCACAAGCCAACCTCTAACTATTGGGGGTCAGGAGGAAGCTTTCCTTATGGGCAGGTTATTCCATAATTGCCTACCACGGGGTTCTTGTCCCTTCCTCTGAAGCAGCTGGTGCTGGCCTCTGTCAGAGACAGCAGACTGAGCTAGATGTGCCACTGCTCTGGAAATTTCTGTGTTCCTAAATTATCCCACACTGCTTTCTTTTCACACCCAGTGCCTTTACAGTGAGTTAATCTAGACTCTCAACGTGTTTATGATGGTGAAGTAGATTGTGTTTAAACTGAAACTTTGCCCAGTGGGACCTTGGAACCCTACTGCAATCTCTTGTCAAAGTAACAATATTGCCAAACAAAAGGCAAAGGGCACAGACTACTGCATCATCCAGGGGGTTGTATAAGAAATGCAGCCATGCTGTGCAATGGTGGAAATTGCTTGTAGGGCAAAATTCTCTTTGCACAAAGGACTGTAAAGAGCTGCCTAGAAGAAGCCATTGGCAGTGCATAACACCACATTTTATGGGTCCTACAAGACCCAGTGACTGTTATCTATTCTTGAGCTCTAGCTGCGGGCTCTTTATCTGTTAACATTGTATGTTTTCTATTGATTAAAGATCACTCCTGTTATACCATCTGACTGGTATAAATTTCTCTGTACAGAATGGCTCAATTCAGCCTTGTCCAGCCCTTTGTGCAGTCACAGCGAAGTGGGTTTTAAACACCACTGTTCTGATTTGGTAGCACTTTGAACAAGGTGTAGGTGACTGCACACGGTGCCCGGAGAGGATGAATTGAGCCTGAAATGTCTATAATGAAGTCTCGAGAAGGTACATCTGAGGCTCAAAACTGCTGAGTAAAGCGTTGGTCCAGGAATTACAGAGTTCCAGTCCTGACAGGGCTTGGTCTGTAATTTTCATGCATTAGTGTGTTTAGCAAGCAACAAAAACTTTAAACACTTTTGCTGAATGACCGTCACAGTGAGTCACTGGAGAGGCAGGTTGGGCTGTTTGTGTTTGGGAGGTGTAGGAGGCCCTTGTTCAACATTTCAGCCTAGTTGAAAGTGCCACGAATGAGGCCGCTTCTTGGAAAAATGGCATGAACTGGCACTGAACAAATTTTTTGCACCCCAAATGAGCTGAAATGGCCCTGGCTTCAGTTAGCTTCACAAGCCTGAAGCTCAGCAGCATCACTAAGATTTGGGCACATGGACCAGCTCCTGTTTTGCTTCTGCATCAAAATACGTTGGAATTTGCAGTCCAAATGCAAAAATGGTTGACTCAACAATTTCAGCTGGGTTTCACAGTGAGCCCTCAGTGCAAACTAGGGAGAGGAATGCAAACCCATGAGGGTTGGGGGGTGGAGGGCAGTGTCAGTGGCATTTAACTTGTTAGGCTGTGCTGAATGCCACAGCCCCTCCACAGAATTCATGCCATTTCTTCAGTGAGTTAGTGTCCTCTGTGCGTGAACTTTGGTGAGCAACTGGAGCTTGCTGGAGACTATCTTCACCCCTGCCCTGCCCTGCCCTGCCCTGCCCTGATGGAATAAGGCAATCTGGAGTGCCAAGTCCACTCCCAACAAGTGTGCTTCCCAAGGCCACCATGCCAGCAGCGGGTGCACCAGTGGTGGTAGCTCTCTGGCAATAGCTGATGGTCCTTCCCCAGTGGGAGGTTGTCTGCATGTGCAGCCAGACATGTCTGTACTGGTTACAGTTAAGTCATGTTTTCAAGCTTTTCTTCACAACCAGGAGGCCTAGGAACATATATAAATGAAAGCTGAGATTCAGATGACCTAACAGGGGTAAAACTCGTGCCCAACACTTTATACACATGGTATTTGAGGTGTTTTTATTATTAATTTGTATTGTAGTGGCTACTTGGCACCCCAGTCTTGAACCTTTGTTCTAGGTGTTGTGTATATACAGTTGTGAGTTTCCTTACTATCCACTTATTAAACCCTTTCAGAACACCCAGGAAACACATGGAGTGGCTGTGCCAACCCCTTCTGTGCCAGAGGGTTTTGAAGAAAAAGCATCTCTAGGTAAGGTGTCCTCTCTGCTGAGGTATTCAAAGCTCTTAAAATGGCTTTAATGCATAGATCTGCTTATGTTGCTGTCACCATTCCTTAATCATGCAACTAGTTTGGCTGAAGACAATATACCGAGGCATCAGGATCTGACCTCCTGTGTTCCCACACAAACTGAGCAAGCTTTCAGTTGCTGGCTGACTTGAGGAGGATTCCAAGTGTCCTTAGGGAAAAGGACTGAAACACAGTTACAAGATGCTCTCATCAGTTGAAGCCAACACCTGCAAAGCATGTTGGGTTAGTTTTTTCTGTGATGCAAGCATGGCAACTATCAAAAGTTTTTTAAAATATATATAAAGTTATTCCATTGATGACATGGAAATTTGGTTACTTAATTTATTCCTGTATTCAGTAGGAAGCATAGGAGGTAACTAAATTTCATCTTGACTCTAGATAGTGACTGTGATAAGAAGTCAGGAGACTAAGTATGCTTTTCTGCCAAGTATTACATAATGTCTTGGGAGTCCTGAAACAATCTAATTCTAGCTGTTTCCTTTGTGGACCCAGTTTATCTGATTTTGATTATATATTATATGAAAATCAGTGCATCAGAAAAGACAGAGACACACCAAGGGAGAGTATGATACAAAATAAGTCAGTAGCAATCACTAACTTAAAACTCGAGAACCCCAATCAAAATTGCATAAGTTATGGAAGCATCTGACAGAAGTCTACAATGTCTGTTTTTTTAAAATTGATTCCTCCCTAATTTTCATAACCAAATGAGCACAAAATACATTGCAGGATCTCCCACTGCAGAAAGAAGCCAAGAGACGTTCTCTTGTCTATTACCTCAACTTGCTTTTTTAAGAAAAGGTTCAATCCATTTTTGTCTCAGAGGTGAAATACAACTCTTACGTTAGCATAACTATGAACTAGGCTCTTCAGATGACTCATTCCATCTGGGCTGAAAAGTTTACAAGTGTTATCCAGGCCACCTAAGGAGGTGCTAGGAGCCTTCAACTGCCAGTGAAGTCAACAGGAGTTAAGGGTGCGCAGCACCCTCAAGATTAAAGACCTAGAGATTAGTATATTTAATCTATTCCATAGAAAGCCTGGTACAAGCTATTCCTGCTTAATTAGGGTCTGCCCCTGGGATTTTAGTTGCAAAATCAGGCCCTTATGCTGAGCCTAAAGATGTATTGAACACAAGCGCGCTATTAAGGAGTGAGTTCCAATGACTGTGTTGCTGCTAAAATAATTTTTAATCAGGTTGTTTTAAATGAAATGCTTCCAGCTAGTTGTGTGACACTTGGTTCTTCTTAAAAGGACAGGTGTGGTTTGTTTGTTTTTTTGGTTGTCTTTTTTTTTTTTTCTGGAGATGTTCTCTGTATGGACCTTGCCAATGTGCAATGTGTTTAATACCAGTGTTCTTTCCCATAGGTCTTAGGCCCCAAATCAATGGAGACTACAGACTGTACAATTCAGTTGGAGACCTGCGGCCAAAGGCTTTCGAGAGAGACTATCTGGACAACGATATTCCTCCACCCCCTTCAATGACCCCACCCCCGCCTCCACCCTCCATGGCACCCCCACCCCCACCAATGGAAATACCACTGCCTCCACCATACACAGCACCTCCACCGCCACCACCACTACCTCCAACAGCAGCATCTCCACAATCCGTAGCTCCACGTCTGCTTTCGTCTTCAGCCCTATCTTCTCCAGGCCCACTGTCCCCTCCAGATTTCATTCCTCCGGCACCTCCACTTGCTTTTGTGGTGCCCCCAGCACCACCTCTGCCACCTCCAGCACCTCCTACGCTTCATACTCCCATCTCAAACAGCGTCTCCAAGTGGAAATCAGAAACTGTTCTGAACATGAGGCAGGCAGACGCCAGGGAAAATGCCAGCGCCTCCTCTCTCACTGTCACCACTCCACCGGTCTCTCACCAGAAGGAAGAGTTGCCAACCAGGTCCACCCCAGAACCTCACCTAACTTTCCCCAGATCATTAAAAGTACCTCCCGCGACCCCAGTGAGAAGTTCATCCATTTCCATGGAAGAAAAAGATTCTGGTGAGGAAGATGGGCCTATTTCCAGACAGTCTCGCACCCGCCCTCTCCTTCCACCAAGCTTTACCATAAGACCTGCAGCAAAGGTGCACTTAGCTGGAGAAGCTGAGCAGAAATCTACCTTGGATAGGCAGGTAGTAACAAAGCCCGTCAGACAAATCACAGAACCCGCGAGCCCAAGACCAGGGTCAGACTCTGGCAAAGGGACTAATTTTAATAGCTATCGGTCCTCATTGTCAGAGGCAGCAAAGGTCCCACTGGAGAAAGCTGAAAAAGACTTAGGCCCAAAATCTGAGCTTCCTGCTGCAGAGGAGGAACCGGATCTGCCCTCCCCAGACTACACATCATCTGATGATGACTGGAAGGAACCCAGTAATCTAAATAGGCTGAAGCAAGAACTGTCAGTTTTGCTGTCCTCCTCTTCGAAAAGGGAGGAGAGACAGCTGGATAAACCCATAACTGCCAGACCTACCAACAGTATTACTGACCACGCTAGCAATGATAGGTTTAGCTCTGTTGGGTCAAAACAAGCTACACCTACTTTGAAAGATCTACAGTTACCTGCAGTGGGGGAAAGTGAGAGGAAAGAAAAGATACCTACTAATTCACTCACTGCAAAAGAGAACTCCTCAGTTTTCTCTGCTCCAAGCAATAAACCCACCAGCATGCAAGCAGACAGTGTTATGAAATTCAGGAACGAGCTGGAAGCACTACTCTCCCCAACAAAGGAAGGTAAACCACCAATAGGACTTACAAATCACAGACACAGTCCAGGCACAAACAGAGTTACCCTGAATTCTGGTAGCAGCCAGACAAATTCTGGTGACTCCAGGCTGCCAAAACCTGTTGCCAATCAGCTCCCACCCACAGCAGCTTCAGTGGAAGTTGAGAAGACACAGAAGGATCGTAAGACTCCCAGTGCCCTCACCAGTAATAACACTTTGGAGAACTTAAACCCTGTTCCAGGATACCTGCCATCTGACAATGTTTGGAAGTCTCCAGACCCACCTCAGAAACCAAAGGACCAACTCTTTGTTCTAGCCTCTTCACCCTCCTCTATAGAAGCTACCTCTTCCACACAAACCTCTGGGTCACACACAGACTTTTCTCTCGTCCAATACAAGACCCATCAGGCCAAGACCAGCTCCACAGACAGTCTATCCTCTCTGACCCCCTCCCAAACTGTGGAGGAGGGGCCAGTCAGTACAAACAAACATGATGCAGACAGAGGCACAATCCTGTGCTCTGCTGAGAAGCCACGAGTGCCTTCGCAACCACCCTCTTCCTCCATGAATGCAGACCAGGAGGAGGAGGATGTCCTGATTCACCCAGTCACAGGAGAAAAGGTGGAGAAAGGCTCTCCAATGGCTCTCCTCCTGGCCGCAAAACAGCGGGCCCAAAGAGGCAGGCAATCTGCCTCCCGCCAGAACAGTTATTTGTCCAAAAAGCCCCCCATTAAGCTATCTGAGAAACTCGGCGGCAGCAGCAGCCAGTCAGAAACTGGTTCAACCAACTTCTACTACAGTGAGTCCAAGCCCTACTCCTTTGTGGTGGTACCAAAGTCCCCGCCGATGGAGTCACCTGCCCTGTTGAGAGGAAAGCAGCATGACAGGATGATCACACCTGAAGGCAAGGCACTGGGCTTCTCGGAACCAGGACAGAGAGCCTACAAACCGCTGTCATTCTCCAGCACTTCTGAGCAAAGCCAGAACATGCAGAAAACTAGCAGTGGGGAGTCCCAGAGCCTTTCCAAGCCAGAGAGGTTTGGTGCCTCCAGTTTAGTTCAAGGCCTCTTGGAGTGCAGACATTTGAGACCGCAAGACCTGCCCACCAAACCTGACCATCCCTTGTACTCTGTCTCTTCACCACCTAGCTCCTTGTCCAAGGAGGAGGAAGAAAATGGAGAGAAGCTTGACTATGAGATCATCCCACCACCACCAGAGTTCAGCAATGACACCAGCGGGGTCGAGAAAGCTTCTTCAAACATGGGAGAGAGCTGCAGAGACCACAGTTTCCCAGATTACAGCCAACCCTGGGAAAGGCAGCAGAATATCCGACGCCCAAGCTATGGCTATGGCAACAGTTATGCCCTGCCCTCCAAAATGGCCCCAGACAGCAATATGAGGAATAGCGACTTCAGTCAACATCACCCAGGTGGCAGTTACTCCACTGGCCCTCCTGTCTGCAGCCCAGACAGCCGCCCGCTGATCAAGAAGCGCCTGTACGTGTCTGAACCCGATAGGTCCTACGCAAGAACATCCACATCCTCCAGGAACGTTAGCACACCCGTGACCTATGGCCACAACGTGGTGGGGTATGGCTCCCAGGCTGCAGAGGGGATGCGTCGGGTCAGCTCCACCCACAGGAGTGCCCCCAGCGGCACGCAAGGCAGGCGCATGTCACTGGAGCCCCCTGGGAAAACCATGTCTTATAGCAACACCATGAACAATGCCAAGTATAAAGGGCAGAATGGGGAGAACTCTGCCACCAGTGCAGCAGCAACCAGCAGGTATGTTCCACTTATTGCGAGGACAGGTGGGCTGATGCTGGAACTCCTTGGAATGGGGAGCTGGAGGGGTGTCTGATTTGAATCCCCAGGTCTGTACCCATATCTGTGGTTCTCATTCTGGGTCACACCCAAGAGTGGAAGAGGCTTCTCCCCCAGTACTGGCTCAGGAGCAATTGACGTCTTTTGAGAACATCTTTGGTGCTCTGTCTAACTCAAACCCAAGACCTGATTCTTCCTTCCACTTCAGTCCTAGGTTTGACTTTCAGTTGGTTTTCCCTCTGACCCAGGCACTGGCTGGCTCCACGCACAACCCCCTCAGCCCATCTCTAATTATAACTTGTTCTGGAGGGTGTGGAGGGTTTGCTTAAGGGGAAAATATCCCCAAATTGAAGCAGTCTGTTTGAAGAGCAGGACAGGCAGGGCAGGGAGCAGGACCATGTCTTGCTCCACATTTGCACTATGTCTACTAGTAACAGGATCTCAATCCTGATTGGGACATCTGTGCGGTGACGCAATACAGATACAAGCCAGAAAGAGCACTATGAACAAGGCTTATCCCAGCTTCTTCCCGGAATCCTGAGGCCCCTCTGCTGGCAAAGCAGGGACAGGTGTGTCCCCTCTCTGTGACGTATTCTTACCAAGCAGCATGTTCCTGAATTGGGTTTAATTAGAGCGTGTTTTGAAGCAGATTTAAAATACAAGCAGAGGGATTCCTTTGCCTGGGGCACTGTAGGCACATCTTGTTGCACCGTTAACCAAAAGAATGGGGCATGTTTAAAGGCACAATGTGCCCACTGGTACAGGCTGCACAGATGGAGGAGTGGTTATGACTGGAACTACCCTAGCCAATCTGTCCCTGCATGCGTGTCTTCAGAGTTGAGCTGTTGGATACTGTGGCAACAGGCACTGGAGAGAACTACAGCTTGCTCTCCCTGGGTGCAGAATAAAATATAGCTACAGGAACACAGTTACTCTTGCCCCTACTCCTCTTAAATGCCTTGCTGCTTTGTTTTATAAATGGCTTCCATGGCTTTTGATGACTTCCTCCTTTTGTTTCCTCCCTCAGGCCTATCCAGGACAACCCACAGTACAGTTCTCCTGTGAACACCTTCACTGTCAGGCCTGGGACACGGCAGCCGATTTCCTACATGTACCAAGGTAGCCATCGATAAGTTGGTTCAGGAGGCTGCTTTGCTGCTTTGTTACATAAACCCCACAAGCCTGTTCCAACTTAATGTGATGCAGGATGGACCTTGATGTGTCATTAATGATGAAGTCTATCCAGGAGTGATTCCATAGGAGCATAAAGGTCTGCCATGGCTCCCAGAGTATTCTGTAAATGCACTGCTTGCAAATTATTGGGGGCAAAGGTGAGACTAAAACCCTTCTCAAAAAACAGATATGGAGAGTCGTTACTGGAGAAGCCCAGTTGCTGCACTGTTGTCTTGGAGGAATGCCTTCTCTCTCCCCCACAGGACCATTAGGTAAATGCTCTAGCCTATTAAGGCTTTTAAAATGTAAAAGAGAGAACATGCCCTGCATGCTGTTTAAAAGCATGTGATACAAAATTACTCGTTAGTGATTTTTTTTTGTTAAATTCAGTTTTAAACCTACTTTAAATACAATTTATTTGGAAGGGGGGAAAAACTGCATTGGGAACCTGCATGACAAGGAGAAGGTGTCCGAATCCAAATATGTTAAAAACGGGTTGTAGAAATAGGGAGCTTTAACAGAACAGAGAGAGACATGATCAGAGCGGAGGATGGAGGATCTGGAACTCCTAGAATCTAATCCTAGCCCTGCCACAGACTCCATCACTAGCCTTGGGCAAGCCAATTAGCTGCATGTTTTCAAAAGTGGCTTTTGATTTTTGAGGGCCTGACTTGACCCGAGGTCCATACGAGTTGTAGGTGCTTCAGCATCTTTGGAAAAAATAATCTTTGTGCTCTCTTACTGAGCAGCCAGAAATGAAGGTGTGCACATTTAAAAGCTACTTTTGAAAATCTGGACCTTAACATCTTGTCTTCGTTTAGCTCATTTGTAAATGGTGCTAATGCTAATGACCACCTGCCTCAGAGGAGTGCTGAGAAGATTAACTGGTTCAGGTTTGTGAAGTGCTTTGGAGATGGAAGACACTGAATTCCTTAAATTCTGTCCATACTAATGGACATCACTGTGACTTACAAACTGCGTGGAGTTTTACAGTTCTCTTGTCCTTCAGAAGAATGCCCCTCTAAGTGCCCCATTCCAAACAGTTAAGCAACTCGTTTCCTATAAATTCATGTCTCATAAAGGATGTGGTTTTAGTTTTAGCCTACTTTGGGGTCAGCTAATTTTTAATATAGTCCTTAAGTAGCTGACACACTGTCTTTTGTAGTGTGCCATTAGTAAAATATTAGTGGTTTATAGCATTGTCTGTCTGTTTTTATCTATTTCTGTAAATGTATTATGGATGCACTCTTACCATCTCATCAGGCAAGCATGCTGCACTGTGTCTGCTTTCTTCCAGTTCAAATATCTGTCTGAATTACAGTCAAAGGTTATCCAAATGAGATGGGAGCCATGAAAGTAACTGTAGGTAAACAGGGGACTTGAGTCTCTCTCTCTCCCTATATATATAAACACACACACAGGGGGATATCTCATTTTACATAACCAAAGTTTGGTTAGCTAATTCAGTTGGTAAAAGATACATAAACAAAAAAAATCTAATAGGTATCAAAATAAACTCAATTAAAATGACTGTAAAATAAATGTAAAAACATGTAGAACATATTTTCTAGTTATGGACATCAAACAAAAAGCACTTTGAGACACTAGTCATTTTTTATTTAAAGCACTTTTTATTTTCACTAATATGCAATACCTTTTTAGTTCACTGAAGCTTTTCCCATGTAGAGTGAGTGTGTGTGTGTGTGTGTGTGTGTGTGTGTGTGTGTGTATGTAAAAGGTTTTTATTTTTGCTGTTGGACTCAACATTAAGTGAAAAACTTTGGCTTACACTATGCAATTTTTTAAAACAAGCTTTTCTGGTATGACTGTCATGTTGCAAATTGATAGTAAGTGTACCATTATTTGTAATTCATTATACTAATGACTCAACTTCTGGCCTTATTTCACAGTTGTCCCATATATTGGATATAAATCAAAGTATTCTGGACTTCTACTTTACCACAAATACAATGAGAATGCAAATATTAGTGTAATGGTTGAAATTCAATTCCCCTAATACACGTATGATGCACAATTCCAAATAAGCTTACTCCAGGGGATATGTAATAACTAACACATGAAATGCCAGCGTGGTGTTTAAAAAATAAAATGAATGGGTACTGATGGAAGTAGTAATTTTCTCTATATTGTAAGTTGTTGCCAAAAGTATTAGCGCCCCAATCCTGCAAATACTTAACACATGCAACATTTATATTGTACCTAGTTCTTGTCGCAGTTTATGGGATTACATGTGTGAGTAAAGCAATGCACCTTTTTCACTGTTTGCAGTATCAGGGCCTGAATTTGGACTATTAGAAATATATTTTCCTTGTAAATATTCAGATATTTTCCAGTGCTTTTTTTTTAAAACTACTTTTCACCATTTCAGTTTCACACAGGCATGATGTTGCTTCTTAATGTAACTTTTTGAACAGTAAGATTTATGGCATTGACCTCTAATAACCTGAAATTGCGAATGCCAACTTTCCCGTCAAAACTGTTCAAAAACAAGTTTGGGAAATTGAAGCTTTGCTCATAAATGATCCATTTTCACTAAGGCATGGACCTAGGTTGTTTTGGGTTTTCCAAGCAAAACCCTGTAAAATTGGTCTGCTATTATGAAAACACAAAATCGGAAATATTGTTTGACACATTTGAATGTTGTTGCTTGTATTTCACGCAGTCCCACTGGATACACCAAATTGTATTGCTATTTTATATAGTCTGGGGAGGTTTTACTTCCATCAGAAATTTGTTATATGATAAATTAAAGTTACATTATTCATATTGATAAAAAAGATTAGTTTATTTTGTGATCTAGGAAAAACAACTTCCATTTTAATTTAAATATGGGCACCTGCCCTTATAAGTAGATGAAACAGTTACTTGGAGAATAATAAGATGGTGTCCTTGGTGGTTAATTCAAGCGGGATTTTGTGTTCACTATGATAAACATGGGTAATGTGATTTATATTTACTTCCTGAATGCCTGCTCCCTCTGAACTCAATGGCAAAACTCTGTAGACTACAAGGAGAGCTTCAGTCTGGTGCTCTGACTGGTTCCCAGTGGAGAGCTGCTGCATTGCAAAAAAATCACTATCTGAGTTATTGGCAGAATAAGCAGAAGGGCAAAACCCAGATGGGCAATGAAGAGAGACTTTTAGGGAAGGACAGGGGTGCCTCCAGGTCAGGATGGAAGCACTTTAACAGGACAGCACATATAGTCTGCACTGTGCTGTAGATCAACACAGGACTTTTTTTTTAATTCCAGAGCTCTTAATTTGGCAACTTTCACCAGCTTTCTACATTCAATAATGGTGTTCAGTCTTTGTTTGCTTTAATATAAAATCACCTAGATGAATTAATGGTTACATATGTTCTACTAGGTCACTGCACATAGGTCACTTCCAAAATGAAGTGGTTTATAGTCCATATTAACCTGATGTTTAAAACCTTCTAGTATTTTTAAATGATTTGCTTTAACTTTAATGAAAACTTGGTCACTCATTTATCAGAACTGTAGTTATTCCCAGCAAATGAGTATTCTACACCTAAGCTACGCTGGCGGTAGTATAACTGATATTTTTGCTTGTAAGATGTATAACAAGCTTTTATTTATAGACTGTATTAAAATGTCACACACTGCAATCTTTCATTAAATGTGTTTCACTTCTGTTTTTGCTTGAAAGGGTTGGGTTATGTTTGGTTGTCTAATTAAATAAAACCTTGTTTGGCTTATTGAGTTATCCAAATGTTTTAGAGACAAAATCTGCTCCTGATACATCTGGTGCAAAAAGTATCATCTCTTTCAACTTTAAGACTTAAGGAGGGTGGTGAGGATTGCCTGTCTGCTGCCTGTGGTAAAGGACAAAAGAGCCTTTAAGTTCTAGGTAACTAAAATTCAGCATCTCTGTATAATTACCACTGTCTGGCTGTGGATTAATCCAGCTGACTGTCTATAACAAAACACCACTGCAGTTGGTACTGTCCTCCATAGCAGGGGCACTAGCGTCTCCAAGGACTGAATGGGTATAAACAGTGAACTGCCTTTGCCCTGCTATAGGCCCTCTCTCTAGTTCTGGCTAGGACAGCTGGGCAGGGAAGCTTATTTATACTCTATACCACCCTTGTTCTACAGAATCACAGGACTCTAGTCTTCAGAGCTGTCAGTCCAGCTTCTTTCACTAGCACTGCAATTCACATATGCATTTGCAAGTCCCAACATGAGTGTCTTTTAAAACGGAAAATGCTTGCATTACTCACACTGTGAGAAAAGACTGAGGCCTGTGTTAAACATTGGCTCCTCTCTCCACTCCTCTACACTGAAAGAAATGTAAATGTGTATTTATTCAGCTCTGGTTACAGACCTGGACTCGTTACTGGGGAAGTTCAGAATATAAATATATATATGAAATCCTAAAGGAATACTCAACATGGGAGGCACACCAAAAACTAAGACCAGTGTGCGAATGAGTCTAATAGTGGAGACATCAATGAATTTAACTGTCCACAGCCCTTTTTACAAATGGCTTCTACATAAACTGGGGTTCAAGGTGCATGCCCCCACCTTTTAAAGTGCTTTTAAGGCCCTGCCTACGTTAAGGAAACTCTCACACACGTATGACTGTAGCTATAATCACACTGGTGCAAATCCCTAAAGCAGATCCTGTACAGTGATGTAAAATGGAGTTTACATGGTTGCAGTTTACATCAGTCAGTTACATCTGTGTGAATTTCCTTAAATCCCATCAGTAGACTATTGAAGTCTGTTGCTGTGCAGAAAAATAATAGTTTTAAGCTTGTTCCCTTTAAGTACAGTGCAGATAACATATAGCTGCCTCAGGCTGTCTTAGCTCTTTGGGGCTCTTTCTTTGTTCTGTATTTGTACAGAGTTTAGCACCATAGGGTTCTGGCCAATGAGTAGGGCTCCTAGATTGTATTACTATAAGAAATAATGTCTGTTTCAGAAGCTCAGAGGCACAAGCTTTGTAAAACTGGTTGAAAGATGGATACTAATAGCCAATGACACCTTTGTGCAAAATGGGTTAATGGAATGTGAGCAGGGAATAATTTGTTTACGGCTCCCTTCATTTAGAAAGATATTTACTGAAGAAACAGTCATTCAACATTTGGCAGACAACCAGCTGCAGAGGCAGAACGACACCTGAGTCAGAATAGAAAGCAAAAGTCAAACCACCACCATCCAAACAAAATGGCTTATCCATAACCGAACCAGGTATGCTCATCTCTAAAGCTATGCAGAATGGACCTACATGCCAGATTTCACTCTGGGGCAAAAATACCAGCATCTCTGGAGATAAAGATTCCAGTTTAAATTATTAAAGTTAACAGCTGTATCAGTTCTAAACAAAACACAGTGGAAGCTCTTTGACCAAGGCAGAGGGTGGCTGAGTGAAATTGCTTAAACACAAGTCTCTTCTGACACACTAAGCTTTTTCTTTACACAATCTATACAGCCACTGCATGTAAGTTAGTTCTAACACTAGCCTGACATTTCAGGTCAGCTTTTTCAAGAGAGCTCATCTACTATTAGGGTACCAAAATAAGCGACTGGGTCTTCCCAAGCTCAGCATGCTGGCTCCAGAACGCTTCCAACACCATTCTTTCTAGGTGCCTAAATGGGAGCCGAACGCGCCATAAAAAACTGGCCCTCTAGGAAACAACAGATGTAAATGGATAATTAAATTATTCATCCTTTCATTTTTTTCTGCAGGACCCATGTAACAACTGAAACGGGGCTTACATACTTCATTTAAGATAGCTGGGGTCAGATTCTGCAGCTGCTATGCATACTGAACTCCCATTATCTTCAATGGGAACTAGGCACTAAACAGTTATTAGGGAGGCATTCGTCAAAACTCCAGAAAAGGCAGAGTAGAATTTTGCACTTAAAGCAGGCATTCAACCTCCTTATCCTTTCTAGAATTATACATTTACCCATTATGGACAAATGAATGTTCTGAGCACTTGCATGTAAATCCATTAATTAGTTTATGAACTAAAATTTAAACATGGGTCCTCTGCAGCTGATGTCAATTCAAGTAGCTGTAACTACAAAAAGCAAGATTAAAGGAGTACAAAGGTGAGCTTTAAATTGCCTTGCACAGCTTGTCTTGACCTATATCCAGATCTGAGGGCTGTGCTTTGGCAATACTTGCAAAATATGTTTGTTAGCATCAAGGGATATACAAGCGAATTGCCCCCCTCTCACTCACACACACACCCTGCCAGTCCCCTAAATTACAGGGGCACACTGAGCAAGTTAGATAAAAAGCCATTTTAGAGATGACAAAAACACCATTGTATGTTCCATCTGTTCCTAAATAAATTAGTTAAGCACCTATATAGCACTTTGCATTACCCAAAGCATTGTATAAACATACTTTGAATGAAACGTATCTCTGTGCATTTTAACACTATGCAACTGAGTTATCAACATATTGTTTCATATTCTATAGCACTAAGATTTCTGTTAACCAATTAAGTTAACAGTTCAGTTATCAATGAGTAAACACCATTGCATGCAACACGTGCATCCTTAAGACTAACATAGAATGTAAAATCTTAGGATGGAAAGTATGTATTCCTCCATGAGCATGAGGCTTAGATCTTAACCGAGCCATTTAGGTACTTCCACAGTGTAAATAAAAAAAAATAAGGATGGGGCTGAAAGATATTTCTCTCCTCAAAGAGAATGAGGGATTATATTCAGCTGTCAGAAATCGTCATATGAAAGCAGAGCAACACAGGGTATAAAAAACTACATACAACTTTTAGATTTTTTTTAAACTAGCTAGATAATGGCTTTTTCCAACTGCAATGTCTCATTTCCCATTACGCTAAAAATCCTACCGGTTTAATGCATAATGATCCTAGCAGATACTCATTTACCTAAAAGAAACAGTTCAACTTTCAAAAAGAGCAGATTCTTTCATGCTGCTCTCAACAACGAAATCAAAAGCTCATTAGGTAATTCAATCAAGGACAGCTGCTGCCCCCATGTGGTGGGATGCAGGGAAGCTTAGCATTCAGAATAAGCGATTAAAATGTTTCAAGGGGCAGAGCAAAGAATTTGTGCGCTACTGGCACATTAACAGAAACACTGAATACCGATCTAACAACATACAATTTTATAATACCAGGACAGTCTTTGGGGTCTTCAGAGACACACCCAGCCCTACCGAGCCTGAGCTCAGCATCACCCACCTTTTTATTGAGAGTAGTTTCACTTAAACCATGGGAGTTACAGACTCCATTAGTTTCAGCATTTGGTTTTAAAATATCCATGGGTTTTGACATTTTGGAGATTAGTGCTCATGGGCAGAGAAATGTGATAGTGAACAGCTGTGCCAATTCCACTGCAAAATTTGAGAGAGGTCAGTCTTAAGTAGGAGCTCATTAAAAAATACCATAGGTTTACAGCAGCTTGTCATGGATTCTGGGCTGTGGGGAACTGGAGACAACAAATATATCTTTGCAGTAAAGAGTCTGCCTCACTCAAGATTAAATTCACTCCCGTTCAGGGGGCCAATAATGCGTAAGGCCGTATGTTGGCCACTTTGCAAAGGGATGAATTTTTTCTTTCCTGAGGAGAACTGACCTCAGTAGTAGCTTCCATGCTTTTTCATGCTTTCCTGAGTAGGAGTATTTTGCTGGATTAGGCCTCTACGAAGAAAAAAGGTTCTGCAATTCACATCCAGGACCAAAAGACAAATATACTGCATGTCCCTCTATGCAAGTCATAGGGTCCAGGTTTACTCTTTGGAGCGAATGCAAGATAAATAATGCAAGTCTTTGAAGAACATGTCCCAGTGAATCTGTACCCATTTAGAAATTAAAACTATGATTTATTAAAAACTGCCTTCCATTTTTCAAAGACAGCCACCCATTTCACATGTAAACAGCACAAGACTTGTTTCCATTCTCATTACAGTATCACAGAGGTCCATGATAATAAGTATAAGGTTTTTCCTCTTCCTTTATTTTAAAATAGCTTGTAAGAAAGGTGTCTGCTTTTATAACTTTCACTTTTGAATACACTGCACTGAACTGGATCAGCATGTGCTCTCTGTGAAACATTTCACTATGTTGGAATTCACGAGAGAGCCAAGTTAGTTTTAAACGAATAAATGAAAAAATATACACAAGGAAACTTATTTACCTGCCTGCAAATTAACTATGGGCACTGCACAATTTGGGTCTGCTATGATATTATCTGTATAGAATATCAGATGATTTTAACATTATCCTTCATTTTGATTTCTTGGCTCATATAGAACAGCATGTTACAGATTAAGAAGAAAGGAAGTGGCTTCCAATCAGGTACTTTCTGTCTATTTGCCTCATAGTACATAGCCTGCTTAAATTTGGGAGAGGGATAGGTGGGGGCAGGAACTATACTATGAACAAAATATCCAAACAGCAGTTGGCCACGCATGCAGCAGTGCAGTTTTTCAAAACCATACTGTAGTTTGAGAGAAAGAGCCAGGTTTTAAAAATGTTATGCAATAAGTTACAAAAACACTAAAGGACAAGCAAAGCAAATACTAGGAATTTGGGGCGTATGCCCCGCTCCCCAGCACAAAAAGCCACTTAACATAAGTAGTACAACAGAAGTCACCCTTTTATGAAAAGCTACCAGCAGCAGCTGGCCACTGACTTTCAGAAGAGAAACAATTTGAGCTTTCAGAATCTTCACTCTGACTCCAAGCGGTAACAAGGGAGCTCTTTCCCTCAGCTTTCTTCATCTCTTCAATCCTTGAAGCGAAGTATCTGCAAAGCAAGGAAGCTGAAGTTTTGACCCTGGGAAAGCCACAGCGGTAACTTGCTGTGGCTTTAGGGCTCCACTGAGGCCTGACCTACACTGGGGGGGAGGAAATCAATCTAAGTTACACAACTTCAGCTATGCAAATAATGTAGCTCAAATCGATGTATTTAGATCTACTTACCACAGTGTCTTCACTGCGCTAAGTC
Organism: Gopherus flavomarginatus; assembly: GCF_025201925.1. Taxonomy (NCBI): domain Eukaryota; kingdom Metazoa; phylum Chordata; order Testudines; family Testudinidae; genus Gopherus; species Gopherus flavomarginatus. The sequence goes on along the minus strand of NC_066621.1, from coordinate 11,313,961 downwards.
GATGGCGGACGCTCCCGTCGACTCCGCCTACACTTCTCACCCTGGTGGAGGACCGGAGTCAACGGGAGAGTGCTCGGTCGATTTATCGCCTCTTCACTAGACGCGATAAATTGACCCCTGCTGGATTGATCACTCTGGAGGTAAGTGTAGACATGCCCTTAGTGTCAAATACAGTGCAGCCAACTAAACTACAAAACATCTTTGATAGAGAAACACATCCTGGAGAGCCCAGTTCATAGTTCTCCCTAGGTAACACTTCACCATGAAGACACTCAAAGGCTGCACTGGACAATTGTGGGAGCTGCACTTGGCATTCCTGCTGAACAGCACAGATCTCCATCTTCTCTCTTATTGACTATCTGAACATTCAGATGTTCATTCACAGGACAGAAGTATAGACTAGCAGATTCTGTGCCTGCGTATGAGATTCACATACTCAGAGGAAGATGGAGAATCCATAACTGCGCCAGAGGTTGCATGAATGACAGTAATGGTAGAGCCTTTCTGTGCTATAAATATTGAACCAAGGTTTCCTGTTCATCTGTCAGGATTAATTTACATTGCTCTTAACCTCATTGTTCCATAATCCCAACTCAGAGAAGGCCCCCACAAGACTGCCAAACTTTTTAACTGGCAGGCGAATTCTATTCTGCTACTTCTATAAGTGGTTTGATATGCCAAGAAGAATGAAAGCCAAATCCTTTATGGTTTTATTTATTTATTTTTACCTAATTGCCCACTTCCCTGCAATTCCTTGTGCCTGAAATCAGAATTCTCTGGTGCAACATGTTAAAGCTTTATCACAGGTGAATCTGGACTCTACACCAAGGGGCTGTTTTTGTAATTAGCTCATGCCTGATGCAAAATTGCTACTGGGCCTATCTTCTTGGTAGCAAGCCATAAACTCTGAGACAAGCTATGGGCCATATACACCCCTGGTGCATAACATCTGGAGTTAAAATACAATAATTGGAGATATATCAATCTCCTGGAAGTGGAAGGGACCTTGAAAGGTCATCGAGCCCAGCCCCCTGCCTTCACTAGCAGGACCAATTTTTGCCCCAGATCCCTAAGTGGCCCCCTCAAGGATTGAACTCACAACTCTGGGTTTAGCAGGCCAATGCTCAAACCACTGGGCTATCCCGCCCCCACAGATAAATCTGGACCAATGAGTTTATAAAACTAGTCATGTACACTGTTGCTCCCAGCAGCTTCAGTAGTCTGTGTTGGAACTGTGTGGTGTAAAACTTGATGGTCCCATCCAACTGTAGAGAGCAAGGCCTTGTTCAAGGGAGACCACGACAGGCCTCTCACAAAGTCTCGATGAGAGCGACTTCTGAAACTGGGAAAAGCAGAAGACATAAAAAGGGATTAGACAGAAAATATTTTAATGGCCCCACCGCCTTACTTTACACTACAAACTACTACTTAGCTGCACTGTCATTCCTGGAAAATCCCAACACTCAGAGTCAGGCAGTGTTTAGTAACTAATTCCTGCTGATTAATATGCTATAAGCTTCTTTATCATCTACCTCCTTCTTGATCCCCAAACAGGTGTTCAGTTAAAAAAAAAGGCTCTAGCTTTGCTTTGTTATTCCACCTGGCCAAGTCCATTCCTATAAATGTGAGAGTGCAATTGATCCATTTCTGCAGTACCACAAAACCAAAACCCTGACCTCTTTTACATATAAAACGCACTTAACGATCATTTAATGACTACAATTTCAAAATGCACCAAGAATTAATTCCAGTTAGTACTTACACCTCTGAAAGGCGGGAGTCAAGAACAGCTACCGAGCAGTCTTCACTAATTGAAGCCAGAAGGGGCGAACTGGAGGGTAAAAGAAAGACTGCTGTTAAAACTACCATATATACCTGAAAGTTCAAAAGTAAACAACATATGAAACATATGCTTCTTAACGGAGTGAAGAAAGACTACCCGGGAATATTATAACCCCTATCTGCGCAAGTTTCTTTTACCAATAATTTAATATTCTATGAATATCTTATAGATGTCAATCAGTATTAACAGGAAACATTCTGTTACTGCATAAAGGAAAGGACATGAAGGTACAAGATGATTCAAAGTGGCCTAAGTGTCAAATACACACTGCTAGCCCTATCCTTAGTGCAGAACAGTATGAACATCTTTCCCCATGTGGCTCTTGGTTCAAAGGGTTTTTTCTTTCTTTTTTTAAAAAAAAGAACAGGACAGAATTGTTAGGGTGCAATATATACACAGAGCACTGTAAAAACAATAGACAGAGCTGCAAGGTGAATGGACTTTACACATACATGGGAAACAATGTAAGACACCAATTCCTGTGCACTTCAAATCAACTTTACACATTGCCTATTACAAAAGGCTCTGGCCAAGAGTACTTCCAATTCCTTTAGTCCTGAGAGCCAACAAGGTCTATCTATCAGCATCTAAACTGCCTCATTCCACCAAAACATCAGTACCTGTGAGTAGAAAATGCAAACCCAGTGATGGTTTGGGAGTGCACAGCTGAACTTAAGGCAGAGTCTGGGTTCTTCGTGTCTACAAGAGCAACTGTCCCATTTTCATCACCTTTAAAAGAACAAAGGAGAACAGGATTATTAGGAAAAAATCAAACAGAGAACAAAGAGCATTCAGTCACAATCAGTTAATAGTAAGATAGCTCCTTACCCAAAACAAATGTGTCACTTTGCTGCGGATGCCACATAACTGAGGTAGGGAGGTAAGCCGAGGCACTGCAAACTGTTAGGAAAGAAACTATGGTGAGTGCGACGAGAACTGTGAGCTCAGATATTCCTACATTATTTTAGCTCCCTTAGTTCCTGACTGGCTAAGTTTTTTTTTTAAAACTTGTTATTGTAATTATGTGATGCTATTTTAAGACTGGTTTCTTTGTACTTTCATCCTAGCGCTATCATTGGCTGAGATAAATCCTATGTGGCAGAAGAACAATACAAACTTAAGTTTGCAACGTTTCATTCATTATCTCCTCCCCTTCTCCCCCAGAAAATTCCATGTATTGTATATCCACAGACTTACCAATTCGAGTAGCTGGTTTGGGGCATCTGGTATCCCACAGTAAAATTCTGTCGTCCTAAAAATTCAAAGTTAATGGAGAAAAAAAAAAAAAGTTCCATGAACTCTTTGCCTCCACATATCACATCAATGAATTAAGCTTTGGACTGGGAATCAGGAGTAGTAATCTCTGTTCTCCCACTCACTCTCTCCATGGGCTTGGATAAATCACTCTGTGCTTTTAGTTCCCATTCTCTATAATGGGGACAGTCACACTCACCTACCACACCAGAGTGGGCATCAGTGTTTGTATAGCATTTCAAAGTCTAAGTACTGCTGTGTAACTGCTAAGTATTATCAGTTAGAGGCAATATTGTGTATTTGAATCAGAATACTCCCATAACATACACAATTATTCACATTCAGATGATTTCATACAACAGGGTTTTCTTTCAAACTGTGACCACTGCTAAAAGCAGAGTCTTGCAAAATATTATGAAAATATAGGCAATTGTATAGTGACTTCCCATCCTTTAATTGTAAGTCCGTCTTTTCCCTCCCACACCCCAGGTTTAAGGTATCGCTAAATTGAGATTATTTGTATCATGGTAGCTACACAAGTGTACACTCCCAGTATAGATGCAGTGCACCAATGCAGCCTATCCTGATTTCAGACCAGTGCAACCTCTGCATTATGCTGGTGCTGTGATCTGCAACAAGAGTTTAAACTGGGGTAGATATATGCTCAGTACAGACTGAGCCTTAACAACTACAGAGCTAGCCAACAGCATATTTCAATGCAGTCAATACAAATTATCATTTTAAGTTATGGACCAATGAATGTGCCAAACTGGAATGCTTCAAGACGACAAAAAACACCCCTCTACCCTGATATAACACTGTCCTTGGGAACCAAAAAAATCTTACTGCACTATAGGTGAAACCGTGTTATATTGAACTTGCTTTGATCCACCAGAGTGGGCAGCCCTGCCCCTCCGGAGCACTATTTTACCACGTTATATCCAAATTTGTGTTATATCAGGTGGCGTTCTATCAAGGTAATGGTGTACATATTTTAACTGCAGAGTTCACAGGCCAAATCAGATTTATACCATAGAGATTTGGAGACAGAGTTAGTTTTACCTCAGCACAGGACAGGAACACGGTATCCTTACCAGGACAAGAGGCCACACAAGTCACTGGGCTGGAATGAGCTATCAAAAGAAAAAAAGGAACAAGCTACTGAAAGGTTGGGAATGTGGATCAAGGCTAGATGCGACACCTAGCCAAAGAGGGGAACCGGATGGCTCACGTGCACTGCCTCTACCTGGGCTATCTTCCATCAGCTCTAAATTCACAACAACTTGCATTAGAAAGTAATAAATATAAAATCCTAGGCGAGAAATATTTTCAGCCCAGCACAATTACCATACAATGGATCCACAGAGAGGGGAGAGGAGAACTGTCACTTGTCAGTATGACGTTTGGAGGAAGAAATGAGAGCGAGGGAAATGACTCACATATCTGGAAAGATGTGGGCTAGAAAAATTCTAGGAAGCCTACAAACCTCATACGGATAATCCCACAAAATGGACAACTTTGTAAATTGTGTTAAATCAGAAACACTGACCACTTGAAATATATTGTACCGTCATTTTTCCTTGAAAGCTGAGCATCATGCATTATAATCAGGATAAATACAATTGGGGTTAGTGGTAAGACATCGAAAGTAAATAATCTTGGGTCAAAGATTATGGTGCAGTCACCAGCCAGGATGCTGCATATATCAGCTCTGCAGAGCAGAGTGTGTTTTATTAGATCGGGAACAGCTGGATTTGAAGTCCAGACTCCCAAAGCAGCTCCTAGAAGTGAATAGGAGAAGCAAAATCCATAAGTCAATTTGGCACTCACCTCTGTAAGAGTGCAGCACTGTTTGCTGTGGGATGTCCCAAACCTTCACGCTACAAGTAAGAACACAACCAGTTAGGAAGAGTGGGGGATGATTCATTCAAAACAAGAGAGAGAAGCAGGAATGCAAAGGAAACTAACCAGAAGTCTTTGCTGCCACTAATCGCCTGAGTGGCGTTAGTGAAAACGCTCACTGTTGTCACAATGTCGTCATGCTCATATTTACAAAACTTGTTCACTATTAGAGTTTCGTTCTCATCTAACTCCCAGAGCTCCACAGCACCTAAAGGAGAACGGGGAAATCCAACCATTTTACCAAGAGGGTTCAACCAAGAAACAATACAAAAGCCTGGGGGAGAAGATGCTCTATTCCCAAGAGCACTCATTACCCAGAAGGGCCCTGCGGCAAACTAGATGGGATCTAAATGGAAATACCCCCATAGACAAATCAATTAACAAAGTGCAAGCAAGTTTTCAAAAATGCCACCATGATTGTATTAATAATATGAGGTAGCACTTACACGGTGGTCTTTGTTTTCAAAGCACGTTACAAAACATGCAATCAAAAACCTTAACAATGCTTCAGTATTATGGTGATGAGTGTCACAGAAAACCCTAAACTACAAAATCTGAAACATCCCTCTGAGATAAATGACTACTACTACTCATGGCACCTAGGAGCCCCAAGCATGGCCCAGGACCCCATAGGGCTAGGTGCTATACAAACAGAACAAACAAGACAGTCCCTGTTGTTATTCTTATTTTACAGATGGGAATACTGGCACAGAGCGGTGACATCATTGCCCATGGATCTACATTTGGGCCAGGAACATGATTCAGGTGTCTTAATTCCAAATCTGTGCTCAGGCATTGTTTACAAAGGTTCAGAATTGCCGCAGTCTAAGTTGAGAGCCCAGGTTGAGGGGCTGGAATCCAGCAGTACAACTGATTTTGCACGGTAGGTCTGTACACATAAGTCTGTTTTGTACATGTTCTCCTGCCATTTCAAACAAGAGCAAATTGTTGTTGACCAATCTGCATGCCCACAATGTTTGCTTTAAAAAACAAACAGTTTTTAATCTCACGGACACTCCCACTTCTGGGTAATACAGACCACTGAGCTGGTCCCCTTCATGTTGTCCACTTCCTTCCATATGGCATACCAGACAATTCCCTTGATCTGCACCAGGCTAACTAATGATCATGCCCATACATTACAGATAAACTACAGAGCTATAAAGATTCAACCTGTTTTAATTTACCAGAATCTGAGGCCACTAGTATTCCTTTATCCGCTACCCATTTCAGATCCGCTACGCCTGCTTCCGTCTGAACCCCAGCAGAGCAAAAGCCTTCATTAGGCGCTCGTTCTGGATCCTTAAATACCCAAATGGAACCCACCCAGCAACGTCCACTCAAGCTAGAAGCACCCAGGAGAAGAGCTCCATCTGGAAAAGAGATAAAAAGAAAAGAGAGAGTTAAATTCCACAATTCCTGATATACTGAGCCTATAAGTAAAGCACAATACAGAACTCAGGTTATCTAGGTTAACATAACTAAAGCATCGTCTTGACCGATAAAAGTTTTGGTTTGACTTAGCTAACACATGCTAACTAAGGGCTTATCTAAACTTAAAATGCTACAGTGACGCAGGTGCACCGTGTCACCGAAGTCACTACCTATACCTGGAAAAGTGGAAAAGACATGGCCTGGGGGATGTGGGGGGGGGGCCCACACCCTGCAGGCTGGGGGCCCGGCACAGGGCAATGCTCCAGGGGTGCAGGGCAGGGTGCATGGGAAGAACATTTCTGGGTAGCCAGGGGTCGCTGGGGGTGGGCACTCCCAAGGGGCATGGCTGCAGGGCGCCCCAAGGCTGGGATCACAGCTTGGGACAATGCTCCGGGGATGCAGGGCAGGGTGCATGGGAAGGATATGCCCTGGGGGGGCTCTGGAAGGGTTACACCCCGGGGGCTGGGTAGAGCTTCGTCCATTAGCGTAGGTACTCCACCTTCCAGAGAAGGAGTAGCTAGGTTGATGGGAGAAGTCTCCCATTGAACTAGTACTGTCTACACTAGGGGTAGGTCACTTTAACCATGTTGCTCAGGAGTGTAGATTTTTCTATTCCGTTTCTAAATTCTCTGTGGGTCTGAATGGTGTCCCTGAGACCTGCACTGAATGAACACATGTTGAGAGGATGGAAGGAGCAATGCCCAGTGGCTGCACTGTAGGCAGGTATGAGAAAACTGTAGAGCCCCGCAAGATCCCAAGAGAGGCACAGGGATAGACAACCCAGGGGCTTTCTCTCTGGGTGTGAGACTGTTTAGAAGTCCGCTCTCAGGAGAGTAACACTTGGCTGCAGAGGGTTGGATGGTAGGTATCACTGGGCAGTAGCTGTGTCCCACCAGGAACGGATGATGTTCGGGATCCCCCAGAATGCACTGCTTGCGATCACCCAGGGAAATTCTAGGGCTCACGTGTGCCTGGGAGAGGATGTGAATGGGGATGCAGGGGGTACAGAACGGGATGCATTAGGGTAAGGATATGGTTACCCATCGAGGGGTGCAGGCCACAGGGTAGTCGGGGCTGGGGACCAGAGTGGTGTTCAGGCTCAGGACAGAAGAGGTACCCTGGGGGAACAGCATGAGGCAATGCTCGAGGGGCGCAGGGTAAGGTGCATAGGAAGGACATGCCCTCGGGGCGCAGAGGTCGCTGGGGGGGGCACACCCTGTGGGCATGGCTGCACGGTACCCTGAGGCTAGGAACACAGAGTGGGACAATGCTTCAGGGGCGCAGGGCAGGATGCATGGGAAGAACATTTCTGGGGAGCCAGGGGTCGCTGGGGGGGGGCACTCCCCAGGGGCATGGCTGCACAGCGCCCCAGGGCTGGGAGCACAGCGTGGGACAATGCTTCGGGGGTGCAGGGCAGGGTGCATGGGAAGGATATGCTCTAGGGGGGCTCTGGAGGGGTTACACCCGGGGGTTGGGGGCCCAACGCGGGACAATGCTCTGGGGCGCAGGGCAGGGCAGGGCAGGGCAGGACATGCCTAGGTGGGCGCTAGGAAGTCACACCCCGGGGGCTGGGGGCACAGCACGGGGCAATGCTCCAGGGGCGCAGGGAGGGGTGCATAGGAAGGACATGCCCAAGGGGCCAGGGGTCGCTGGGGGGGTACTCCCCGGGGGCATGGCTGCAGGGCGCCCCGGGGCTGGGGGCACAGCGCGGGACAATGCTCCGGGGACGGAGGACGGGGTGCATGGGAAGGACATGCCCGGGGGAGGCGCTCGGGGGGGTCACACCCCGGAGGCTGGGGGCCCGGCGCGGGACAATGCTCCGGGGACGGAGGGCGGGGTGCATGGGAAGGACATGCCCGGGGGAGGCGCTAGGGGGGGTCACACCCCGGAGGCTGGGGGCCCGGCGCGGGACAATGCTCCGGGGACGCAGGGCGGGGTGCATGGGAAGGACATGCCCGGGGGAGGCGCTAGGGGGGGTCACACCCCGGAGGCTGGGGGCCCGGCGCGGGACAATGCTCCGGGGACGCAGGGCGGGTTGCATGGGAAGGACATGCCAGGGGGAGGCGCTGGGGGGGGTCACACCCCGGAGGCTGGGGGCCCGGCGCGGGACAATGCTCCGGGGACGCAGGGCGGGGTGCATGGGAAGGACATGCCAGGGGGAGGCGCTGGGGGGGGTCACACCCCGGAGGCTGGGGGCCCGGCGCGGGACAATGCTCCGGGGACGCAGGGCGGGGTGCATGGGAAGGACATGCCCGGGGGAGGCGCGGCGGGGTCACACCCCGGCGGTGGGGCCCAGCGCGGAGGTACCTGGGCGGTAATGGGCCCCGTCCAAGTGGCGCTCCATGCAAGCGGGCGCGTTGGGCGGGATGTTCCACTCGGGGCCGCCCGAGGCCCCCCCGTCGGGCTGCTCCGGCTCCTGCATGGCAGCGCGCGACTCCCTCCCCGGCACGAGCAGACGGACACCGGCACCTTCCACGTGCTGCTCCCGGGACACCCCGAGCGGGCCACGCCCCCTGCCGGCGCCTCGCCGCTCCTCTCGCGAGATTTCCCAGAACCCCCCGCCCTCCGGGGAATTACAGGAGATTACGATTCTTCTCGCGACACTTTTACCGCTCCCGCCCCCACAGGTCGCGAGATGTTGGGCGTTCCTAAGATCCTCTCGCGAGGCTTCCTTCTTCGCGGCCATCTTGCTGTCGCCGCTGGGGTCACCGGGACAGAGAGGGCAGCGCCGGAGCTCTACCGACAATGCTGTCCCGCCTGGGCCTGCGCGCCGGTGAGTGGGGACCGCCCCTGGGGTAGCCCGGGGGGCAGCGGGGGCGAGGGGGGCCGTGCACTGATCGCTCTGTGTCCTCCCGCAGCTCCGGCGGCGCTGAAGAGCCTGGCTCCCTCCCTCTCCGTGGGGTAAGTGCGGCCGGCGGAGGGGGGTCAGGACTCCTGGGTTCTCTTCTCTGGGGGGGGGGTGTCAGGACTCCTGGGTTCTCTTCTCGGGGGGGGGGGTCAGGACTCCTGGGTTCTCTTCTCTGGGGGGGGGGGGGTCAGGACTCCTGGGTTCTCTTCTCTGGGGGGGGGGGGGTCAGGACTCCTGGGTTCTCTTCTCTGGGGGGGGGGGGTCAGGACTCCTGGGTTCTCTTCTCTGGGGGGGGGGGGTCAGGACTCCTGGGTTCTCTTCTCTGGGGGGGGGGGTGTCAGGACTCCTGGGTTCTCTTCTCTGGGGGGGGGGGTGTCAGGACTCCTGGGTTCTCTTCTCTGGGGGGGGGGGTGTCAGGACTCCTGGGTTCTCTTCTCTGGGGGGGGGGGTTGTCAGGACTCCTGGGTTCTCTTCTCTGGGGGAGGGGGGTGTCAGGACTCCTGGGTTCTCTTCTCTGGGGGAGGGGGGTGTCAGGACTCCTGGGTTCTCTTCTCTGGGGGAGGGGGGTGTCAGGACTCCTGGGTTCTCTTCTCTGGGGGGGGGGGTGTCAGGACTCCTGGGTTCTCTTCTCTGGGGGAGGGGGGTGTCAGGACTCCTGGGTTCTCTTCTCTGGGGGGGGGGGGTCAGGACTCCTGGGTTCTCTTCTCTGGGGGGGGGGGGTCAGGACTCCTGGGTTCTCTTCTCTGGGGGGGGGGGTGTCAGGACTCCTGGGTTCTCTTCTCTGGGGGGGGGGGTGTCAGGACTCCTGGGTTCTCTTCTCTGGGGGGGGGGGTGTCAGGACTCCTGGGTTCTCTTCTCTGGGGGGGGGGGTTGTCAGGACTCCTGGGTTCTCTTCTCTGGGGGAGGGGGGTGTCAGGACTCCTGGGTTCTCTTCTCTGGGGGAGGGGGGTGTCAGGACTCCTGGGTTCTCTTCTCTGGGGGAGGGGGGTGTCAGGACTCCTGGGTTCTCTTCTCTGGGGGGGGGGGTGTCAGGACTCCTGGGTTCTCTTCTCTGGGGGAGGGGGGTGTCAGGACTCCTGGGTTCTCTTCTCTGGGGGAGGGGGGTGTCAGGACTCCTGGGTTCTCTTCTCTGGGGGGGGGGTGTCAGGACTCCTGGGTTCTCTTCTCTGGGGGGGGGGGTGTCAGGACTCCTGGGTTCTCTTCTCTGGGGGAGGGGGGTGTCAGGACTCCTGGGTTCTCTTCTCTGGGGGGGGGGGGTGTCAGGACTCCTGGGTTCTCTTCTCTGGGGGGGGGGGTGTCAGGACTCCTGGGTTCTCTTCTCTGGGGGGGGGGGTGTCAGGACTCCTGGGTTCTCTTCTCTGGGGGGGGGGGTGTCAGGACTCCTGGGTTCTCTTCTCTGGGGGGGGGGGTGTCAGGACTCCTGGGTTCTCTTCTCTGGGGGAGGGGGGTGTCAGGACTCCTGGGTTCTCTTCTCTGGGGGAGGGGGGTGTCAGGACTCCTGGGTTTTCTCTCTTCTCTGGGGGAGGGGCTACGGTAATGGGGGTTGGGAGGGTGTCAGGACTTCTGGATTCTGTTTCTCCTCTGGGGAGGCTGAGGTGGGGGGGTAGGACTCCTGGGTTCTCTTTCTAGGGGGGAGAGGGTGGCTAGGAAGTAAAACTCTCGGGGCCCGATCCTGGGGCTGGGGAGTTAGAGTTTCTGGCTCTGCCAGAAGTGACCTACCTCGGCATGCAGCTAAGGTCGCTTCTGTGAATCCCTCTTTAGGTTAGATGAAGCATTTGCTGAAGTACTGAGTGAGGTTGTGCTGGTTTAATTTATTTGCCAGCTTAACTCAACCAGTGAGTGTATACGCTATTACATCTGTTTACTGGAGTGATGATAATGTCTACTTTTCATATGGCACTTTTTTTGAATAGACCTCCAGGCATTTTATACAGAGGGTAATTTCCAAACTGTTGGTTTAGTTATCTTATACAGAGGGTAATTTCCAAACTGTTGGTTTAGTTATCTTCTGCCTGTTACTGGTACCAGGAGATACAATATCAAAGTCTTATTTCAGCTCAAATCTATCAACAAAATTAGACCAGTTTAAATTGGTATAAAGTAACACATTTAGCTTGAATGGTGCCACTTTGTGTGTTAATCAGGCCTTAATATTTTGAGCTACTTTCTGGCAGCTATTTGAGTGCTGCTATCTGCCCTGCTTTGGCAAAACTTCAAGTAGCTTCTAGTCAAACTATTTAATATGATCAGGGTTCTGGAGATTGAGATGCTTGAGTTTGTTGGACCTTGAGCAAGTCACCTGATTTTTCTGTCTAGTTATCTGTTAAATCATGGTAATAGAATTTGCTTCTTTTATGCATGTGTAAGAATAATTTTTTGTAAAGCATCTTGAAACAGGTTCGTTTACCAGGGGTAAGTTTGTATATGCGTTAACCAAAGTCCATTTTGAATGGTTGGTACATAGTTTTGAATTCTATATAACTGAAAAGATTTTTGGGGCCCGCATGTAAGAACAAGTGCTCTAACTTCATTTGAGCCTTTTTTTTTTTTTTTTGGCAAAGGAATACACTTCACAGCAAATCTCTTTTTACTCATAGTGTATTGCATGCATCTAGACCATTCCACACAGGTCAGCGCTGCTTGGCTCCTTTACCGCCTCTCCCTGAGACAGGAGGGCAAGTTCGTCATGGGTTGATCCCAGAGGAATTTTTCCAATTCCTGTATCCTAAAACAGGAGTCACAGGTTAGTATGTTGTACCTTTGTGCGTCTGATTTTGATTATTAGTGCTGCACACCTGCTATGCCATCAAGTATGGCAAAGTGTCTGAAAAGTTTAGGTTTTACTGGTGTGAGTAATTTGACATTAATGTGGATGATGAATTTGCTTTTGTGGTGGGAAAGAACACACTCTGTTTAGGATATTGTACTAATTATGGGCTTGATCCTGTATGGAGATAAGTTTTCCTCTGAGATATGGAGAACCTTCAACTCTTTTGAAGTCTGGGAAGCAAATGGGGCAGTTGTTCAGAGGGCTCCTTACAGACTTTAGCTTTCAGTAAAGGATAGATTCCAAGTGTGTGTTATGGGCCTGATTAGCAGAAAAATGTTTGCAGCTCCTAGCTCCCGGTAATGTCTAAACATGGAGGTTAATGCCCTATACTGAAAGGGCAGCAGAGGCTAGAGATAACGTATTAGGCATTCCATGGTTACTTTCTGGTGATGGAAGTCTTCATATAGTGGTATATTTCTGGGAATGGTGATTCTTCTACCCGAGTCATTCTTTTTTTGGAGAGGAGTGACAAGTCCCTCAATATTCCTATGTAACTTAAAAAAAATTAAAATGCCTATCTGCTTTCAGTCAGCTGAACTTGGAATGGGTCTGTTTCCAAGTGATGTATTTAAAACATTATCCGTTTATCTATTTTAGGGCCCTATGTGCTGGGAACTGGGCTACTGTTCTACCTTCTCTCCAAGGAAATCTATATAATCAACCATGAAACAATTGCAGGTGCCTGCGTGGTGGGAGTCCTCATTTATATAGTTAAAAAATATGGGGGTGATGTAGCAGCTTTTGCTGATAGGCTCAATGAGGTAAGAAAAAAAGAGAACGTAGTCTAACTTGACGCTGACTCTCAGTGCAACAATTCCAGACATTCAGTTGCTTTAAAAAAAAGTTTTCACCAGTTTTTCTAATATTGAAGAGAAGTAACAGCTTTTTTAAATTATGGTTCTCTTTGTGCAGTGCTGAAAGCCTACATGGCACTTTACAATAGGTGATCTCTGCCAAATAAATCTTACAGGGCAAGCAACTTAATCTAAAATCATGGACATGTTCGATGTAGAATTGTGTACCGTAGTGACTGTCTTGCAACTGAGTGTTCTTGCATTTTGACTGGTAGCCTACTAATCCTGAAGAAGTGGATTAAACTCATCAGAACAGTACTTCCAGACCCTATTGGCCAAGGGAGCCAGAACTTGACTATCTCCATGCATGTTAAGAAGCCACCTGTTTGCAAAATGCTTATTTATGGTATTTTGCCATTGGTGTCACAATTTAAAATTAAAGGGCCGAGGGCAAAGTATGCATTTATAGTTGGTGTCATGAATCAATATCCATATATGTAGAATTTGAGTAAAATTTTTCAAAAGCATCTTAAGTCCCATTTTCAGCAGTGACTTGGATGCTTGGGGAGCATATGCCTCTGACTTTCAAACTTACCTGCTTTTTAGTTGGTGTGGGTTTTTTAGAAATAACTATACCATGTAGGTGCATTGGGAAGCCAGTGCATTGCAGTCTTTATTGCATCTACTTCAGAATGAAATAGAGGAGTTTAGTCTGGAAGTTAGAGACCTCTTTAATTCATTCTTCACATTTTGGGGGCATGCCATTTCATTTCTGTACTCTTACATGTGTTCCTTGGTTCTTTTCTGCAAATTCCTTTTCTATGCTAGAAAAGATTTGCTGGTATAACTATAGCTTTTTTTCTAGTCTTGGCCTAAGTAAACTTGTACTGTAGACCTGAGTTATACTGGCATAGGAATGCTTTTGTTGAGATGGCTTATTTCAGTTGGGTAAGCTCTACTAGTAAAAATGTGTTTGTCAGAATAAGTTACATCTGCCCTAGGATTGTTTGCAGGTATAGCTGTACCGGTAAATCTTTTCCAGTGTACACAAGGCCTTATCAGAAAAGCACTTGCCTTGTAGCTTATACTGGGTCTCTGAGTGAAATAAGCTATACTGACAGAAACTCATCTGTGCTGGTAAAACTGCATTTATGGATGTTTAAGTGTAGACCCGGCTTAAGCTTTAAACATGGCAACCTCAGTGGCAGTTACTGTTCTTGGCTGCCCCTCTTCACCTTCAGACCTGATAAGTTACAGTTTAAGGAGACAATGCAGTTTTGAACAATCAGATCAGCAGCTGATCTTTCCCTTCTTTATGTTTTAGTCTGGATTTTAAAGTTCCTTCTTATTTCAGGAGAAAGTTGCCAAAGCTTTAGCTGTCAAAAATGATTCAATCAACCACCTGGAGTCAATAATTGAACAGGAAAAGAAAGAGCAATGGAGAGTTGAAGGCCGCAATTATCTCTTTGATGCCAAGCGGGTACGTTATTACAAATATAACTTTATAAATGTCTTTTTACATAGTTACGTGGCCCTCATAACCACAGACCCTGAGTGTCTCTATGTACTTAACAAGCAGCAAATGTTGACTATCTGTACATTGTGTGTGGCAGGTCACATAGACTATTAAGTTGTATGACATTTCCCATTATAAGACCCTATTTTCAGTTCCATGTAACTTTATCAGAATTATTCAGGCTTTAATTTTTCCATCTTGGGTGTCTGCCCTAGGCTTTGAAAATGATTCATTTCTGAAAATGAAGCTAGGGAAAAATACATTGTTAAAACATTGTGGCGACGTTTCATTTGAGAAGTTCTAGAACCTGCAAGTTTCTGGAGCACAGACTTGAAATTTGGCAGTAGGAGGCCTCTGTGTTGAAGATGTTCCTTTTGCAGTCCATGTGAGCCTTCCCAAATTTGACCAAATTTTAATTCTTTGAAAGATCACGGTTCACACATGAGCAATAGAGATTCCTTAAAGTTCAGCTGCTAAATTTCTCAAAAGACTTCATCCAAGCTGCAGGATAGGGCTAAGCAGGACTTTCCTGGCAATTGCAACTTTGGGCTGCTGTGGAAGCATTGGGTCTGAGCACCTGAACTGAGAGCAGGGAGACTATCTTGTGCTGTCCTGGGACCAGGCAGCATGGAGGAGGAAGCTGCCTAATTTGAATGAAGAAGGGACCAGAGCCAGACCTGCAGGGGTATAGATTGGGACTGTGGAAGAAAACAAGTCCTGTGTGTGTGTGTGTTAGCAACAAGATGGAGACTGTTTATGAGCAATTGCAAGGGAAGACTTCAATCAGACAAGGGGCCCCCCTGACCTTAGGCAGATCTTCCTCCACAAGCAATATAAGACAAGGATTTAAACCTTCCTTTTACATACATCAACGGCTAATGGTTATCCTTTGTTTATACAAACTCCCTCCAGACTTTACATTATCTTAAGGTTACTGCTTAAATCAGCATTCCATCTTTATTAACTAGAAGCAAGGCGAGAAACAGCATTTCTTATAACTCTCGTGTTGTTAGGGTTAGGGCTACCTTTCACTTGATCCTTAAATTGACTAAAACATTTACCCTGCTTTTAATTCTGCTTCCACAGGATGGAGTGTTGCTTGGGTAAGAGGGGGAGTGTTGGCAGATCAGGTGAAGTGCTTGAGCACAGACGGACAACCAGGATTAGAAGCGGGTGGGAATGGGATGAGGAACATAGTGAAGGAGAGGGGGCTGAGGGCCAGGGAATGAACTGGAAGTGTCTGGACAAGGAGAATGGGCTAAGAAGCCCGAGGAGTGGGGAATGAGATGAAGATTCTGGGGGGGTAAAGAAGAGAGACGAGTGTGACAGGTATGGACTAAAGAGAATGGATTAGGAGGTGTCGCGGAGGGACAGGGAACGGTCTATCATCCCCTTTCCAAATACACCTCTACCTCATTATAATGCGAGCCGATGTAACACAAATTTGGATGTAAAGCAGTGCTCCGGGGGGCACACTCTGGTGGATCAAAGTAAGTTCGATATACTGTGGTTTCACAATAAGATTTTTTTGGCTCCCGAGGACAGCGTTATATCGAGGTAGAGGTGTGTTTGTGAAACCCACTGGCAGTGTTTCATCCTCCTCCTCTAGTGTTGTTCCATCTAAAGAGTGCCACCTACTGCTGTAGCTGCCACTCCCGAAGCTCCAGTGGCAGAGGTCTGTATTGTGGATCTAAAGGTTCTAACCCTGCTGATAACCCACGTAGGTGTCGATGACTTTTTTTTTTCAGTTTTTTAAATCTAGAAAATTACATGTAGTCTGTTTTAAAAGAACATTATGGTGAGAGTTCCTGTGTAGAGCTGGATTATGCTAGATTTTTGTCATTTATTTATTTTGAATATTCTTAGTTGAAAAGCCTAAAATGCAGCCCTTTTTTTTAAAAATACCATATCCACTTAACTAATACTACTGATATTTAAATAGTGGGACTCTCACTTTTGACAGTCTGTATAGTCTTGGCATATAATATAGAATTGGGATTCTAGGGTTCAGTTCCTCTGAGACCCTGGGAAGTCATTTAACTTCTTTGTGCCTCCATCTGTGAATGAACACAGCCAATTTTTGTAAAATGCTCTAGGTTCCTTTGAAAAGCAACATGTGAGTGTAGTGGTCAAGGGACATCTACCTAGAACACATCACTGGACATTGGCAATACCAGGGAGGGATAAGCTGGAGTGCCAATAAGAAGTGTGGTCAGGAAAGCAACTTAAATACTTTCTGGATGGATTGTATTTTCTAATGGACAACCTACCCTAAATTCTCAACAATTGAGGGATAATTTTCACTCATGGATATGTTTGCTTTCCGCAACCAACTCTTTATAACTTTTCAGGATTGATGTACCTGTCTATTAGGATACTAATATCTAAACTGTATTATTAAATGTATTGATCTAAATTTGGATTATTTTTGATGATGTATCTTATGACTTTTAAAACAAACTTTGTATCTGTGGATAATCTAATCACTATACCCAGATGTACAGACACACTTAACCTGCATATTATATAATTTTTTAACATTAGATTTAATAAAAAATTTAAATCTGAAATACAAGATGGGCAGAGAAGTCATAATGGAAAACTGAAGTGCATCTTTTCTCTAACTAGAATAACGTTGCTATGCTGCTAGAGACTAACTACCGAGAAAGGCTGCTGACTGTATACAATGAAGTGAAGAAGCGGCTAGACTATCAAATCGCTGTTCAGCAACTGACACGTCGTAAGGAACAAGATCACATGATCAGCTGGATAGAGAAAAATGTCATCCAGAGCATCACTGCTCAACAGGTACTTTTAGCTTCTGAGCTTCTAGCAGTTCAGCGTGCCTCCCATGTCCTAATACAGAATACTGTTTTCCTCAATTGCCTGACATCTTTGGTCAAACATGACTAGTATGTCTTTGGCTGACTCTTGTCTGGCTGGCTTCCAGAGCACCCAAGGCACGTTCCTACTTTTTTGAGCAAAACCAGTGGGATCTGATTTTTTTTTTCAGAAATGCTGAGCACTTGCAGCATTTCCTGATTTCATTTGGGTTGTGGTTGCTGATTGCTTCTGAAAATCAGGCCCAGTAACTCCAGTTGAGAGATTACCTTCCTGCACAATGGTAGTCTTGTGGGTGGGAGGTGTGCCCAGGAGGCTAGGGTATTTCCTTGCAGCATCCCTTGATGTAAAGCATGGATGTTTAAATGTGGAATTTTAAGATGACCGACTGGTGGGACTAGCGCACCTGCACATTTCCCTTCCTTGGTGCCTCACAGGGCTAAAGTTGCTTCAGTCTCCACACTGGGAGGTGAAGAAAATGGGTAGACCTAGATATGGAGTTGAAGTGCACTAGATGGGGAGTTCACTTACATAATGCTGTCGTCTCTCCCTCGGTGAGTTCTGCCAGCACTTTGGAGGATCCACTCACTCTTCCCAAAGCTTATTGTTCCTCTAGATAGGTTGGCCTGACACTTGCCAACATCCTGCAGTCTCCTGTGAATTGTGCAGGCTGACTGTTGTGTGTTTTTTTTTGGTAGGATCAGATTTTAATCATCTAGATTGATCATCATTTGCTAAGGCTTGAACATAAGCCAATATTTGAATTTCCATCTCCATGAATTTCTTAGATGGTCATGCAAATTATTAATCATACATGAGTTGGAACTAGATCATTTCTGTACCTGGCTTCAATTTTTACCCAGCTAAATCTGAACATGGCTGGTGTGCACACATTGTTCATGCAAATGATTCTCTTCCCTGAGTTGTTTCAAGGCCTGTGAAAGTCTATTCATTTCCTTTTGCAGGAGAAGGAGAGTATTGCCAAGTGCATTTCAGATTTGAAGATGTTATCGAAGAGCACAAGGGTGGCAGTATAATTGCACAACGTTGAATTCCATTCAGCTCTGCGTTTCTTCTATGATCTGCTGTTGGAAACTGTACAACTGTAACTCTAAATTAAAATACGTTCTGTATTCTCCCTGTCTGATTAGTAGCACTGAACTAGCAGCAGTCCCAGGGCATGGTTATGGCAGTTAATTCTGACACGTGAACAGGGACCTATGTGCTTGTTCTAGTTTGTTTTTATGCAGAATTTAGGGTTCTGCAGATGAATAAAAACATAACTCTTCCTTTGTTAAAGCCAAACAGTTCATGTTTCTTTCTGATTGGCTTTGCCACTGACTCACTATATGTCTAGGCAAGTGACTGCTTTTGCCTGTGCCTCAGTTTTCTTCTCTGTAAAATAAGTGTATGAGGAACAGGGGGAAAGTGAGGCATGATTCATACTTGTAAAGCACTTTGATATCCTTGAGTAGTATAAACAGACAGTGTTTACACTAGATATACATTTGGGTTATGGCTTAACCATTACACAGACAGCAATGGCTCATTTGTTCCTGGGTGGGGAGGGGGAAGGAGAGAGGTACTATGCAGAGTATGTTATACTCCACTTGCTCTGGAGTACAGGGCGAGCATAGGAGGGTAGTTCCTGCCTCCCTCTTTCCCTTCCCTTCCCTCCCCCCGTTCTATATTTTTCACCGTATGTGTTTACTTTCTGTAAAACACCTTAGGTTCTCAGTGCTCATGGTTGCAAGGCAGAGCTCAGTTTCACTATATGATGATAAGTCCGTCACATGGCTCACCTTGCAAGCAGAAGTTCCCATGATAAAGCCCTGCTAGTGGACCATAGATAAAATAATAAATAAATAAAATAATGGAGATAGGCATATCTCCTAGAACTGCAAGGGACATCGAGTTCAGCCCCCTGCCTTCACTAGCAGGACCAAGTACTGTTTTTGCCCCAGATCCCGAAGTGGCCCTCTCAAGGATTGAACTCACAACCCTGGGTTTAGCAGGCCAGTGCTCAAACCACTGAGTTATCTCTCTCCCTCATAGTTCACAGTGCTGAATTGAAATTTTGTTATGAAGCATCTTAATGAAAGAGGGGCTGCTTTTTCTTTTATTTATTTATTTAGGGGAAAAGGTCCCTCTCGTCTGTGAATGAAATGAATGCTTAGTGTGCACCAAGACTCAACCTCTGTCTATCTTTCTGGTGGATCTTGTTAAAGACTAATGTTCTCAATTGTGCATTTCTAGCATGGTACGCTTGTTTTCTGGATGAATAGATGGCTCTCTCCCACAAGCAGAGATGTGATCATACTCCCTATGGTGTGATACAGTTTGCCTTTAGAAATTACCAGTGGTTCTGAGAGGGCTAAATCCATCTTCCAACTGTGCACGCTGTCTGCCACTTGTCTCCTCCAAAGCACATACCCCTTTGACTTTCTGTTAGCAAACTGAAAAATTAGAATTGTCAGTGTCACTTTCCTCTGTACTGGTGCCATATAAATCTCTCTGTGGATTCTATATGCCGACACTAACAACTCTACTATTCCAATTTGCAGTATCTCAAGAATGAAAAGTGAGCTAAGCTGGGGCCAGGTACTAATCCACAGGGGAGGAAGTTGGGTGCAGAAAGTAGCACTGAAGGCAGATAAGAACCTGACTTGCTATATATGTGTTTGAGGACAGATTATTGCAAAGAAATAAAGCAGAGAAGAAAATGGTTGCTAATCTACTAACCAGTTACTTAAAACTCAAGGAAGTGCAATTTCCTTCTATCTGTGGCTTTAGGCTGAATTAATGTTTTGTTTTTTGGTTTGTTTTTTTTTGGGGAGCGGGGGGTCATTTTTTTTCGTGCATATGTTTTGTAATGGAGCTGATATTTGTTTCTCTGTGTCCTCAACTTCTTTGTATTGTTACCTATATACCTGCTTCCACTGCAGAACTGACTATGGTTGCTGAGTTTTTTAAGGTAAAAGTCACTTTGCAAACAGGAGTTAAATAGCTTATATTTCCAAACAAATGAAGACCACTACCCTTCTTCCATTTTCCATCCTACTGTCTATTCATTGCACCAATTGTACTAGAAAAGCAGGCACAGAATTCATAACTGAACATGAGTGGCATAAGCCCAAAATTTAGGCTTTGGTTAGTAAACATTTCTACTAACCTTACCCATTCCAAAAAATCAATTTCAATGTGAAAATAGTTTTACTGGGATATAAACAGTTCCTGAGCAGAGTGAGAATCCAGGCACAACAGTAACGTACCAAGTGGAAAGCAAACCACCAGTATAAATGTTGAGTAAGAACAGGTAAATCACTTGGCTTACATTTGAACCCAGTTGTCTTGACTCAAATGTTATTGAGTGTGTGTTCCACTTACTGGAGATTTGAAAAAGGAGCCAGGAAAGGGAGAATTTTAAACAAAATCAATCAATTTACTGCATCGATAGGGCCTTCTGCTGATTGTCTGATCTTTTCGGGGTGGAGGTCTATCCCTAATACAAGCCCAAACTGAGAAAAACACTTAAACATAAGTAATCTCATCCGTATTCAGCAATGCACATTACTTTTGTAAGTTATTTATTCAAAGTTCCTTCCTATTGAAATAATAAGACTATTGTGTTTAAATGCTGTGCTGAAAAGGGATGAGATAATTTAACACGGGGGAAAAAAAGTTTAGTTTTTTAAACAGTCAATTTAAAAAAAAAAACTAATAAAGATTTCAAAAATTCAAAGTGTCAACCAACATTTTGACTGGCTTTGTTAAAAACAAAGTTTTAAATTGAGAGGAAAAAAAAATATTCAAGAGATTTGCAAAACAAAAACATTCTCTTGTGTTCACTTTCCCTTAATAAAAAGTAAATCAATTTTGACACCTGATTTCAAACATTTGTTTGCCAAAAAGAGTCTTGTTTACTTGGAAGAAAATGGGTGGTTTCTTGTGTTACAAAATCTGATATTACTAAACTTCCTCATGCATGCGACAGAAGATCCTACCTGACCTAAGACAGCAGATGATTCAACATCTGAATAGCTGTAGATATGTTGAATTACTTCTGATAGCTGTTACTGAGCTATTTTGAAAAAGGTAGGAAAAATCAAGTTATTTTTGCAGCTGCGAAGGCTTTGGAACTGTTTCTCGGTGTTCGAGGAAGGAGGTAAGATACAATTATTTCATTTAGCTTAACTAAAACTCATTTTTACTGGTAAAGAATAAATCAGTCATATTTATCTTCAGAAATCTGGTCAATGAATTTTTCTTTAGGGCCTGTGCCTTTCAATAAATCAGTATTTTCAGATTTTTAGGCGTTTTCAGATCATATCCTGAGATTTAAAGAGAATACTTTTTCCTCTTGATGTGTGAAAGACCCATACAAACAATAGAGGACTAACTGATTATACAAGGGAACATCAAGTACTGTCAAATGCATAACATAAACTGCAAAGAGAAAATATTTTTTCCTGACCTCTTTCATTTATATTCATAGCTGCTGCAAAAAAAGCCGATAAAAATTTTCATGCAGAAATGTGGTTTTTAAGTTGGCCATTTCCCTCTGATACTGAAATAGGGTTTACTTTAGTCAATGTCTTGAATAGTAGATAGACCTTGTGTTTATAAGCATGGAAAAATATGCTGAATATGGCTTAGTAGAACATTTCAGGGTGCAATGCTGACCAGTGAGGGGATGTGTCACCCCTTCCCTGCAACCTTGGGTGCCTCACAATGCTTTGCTGTTGTAGCTTCCAACTTAAGTTCCTCAGAAGCAGCCTATCAACATGCAGGTCACTCCCTGAATGTCTGTGTAAAGTCACCATGCGGTTCCAGCAGTTCTGACCCCAGCAGCCTGACACAACACACCAGCCCACACTAGGGCTTCCAGTAGCCTGAGTACTATTTGCAGAGTGACACCCAGTCTTGAATTTTCCCTCACAATGTGTGTTCTGCACTATCCAGTCCAGACACACTAGATCTGTTGCCCCTCTAATGGGATCAATACACAACAGCTTGCCACCTTAAATGGAGTTACCCAAACAATTCACAACACTGGAGTATTTTGATTAAAGAACAAAACTAGTCTGAGTTACAGATATTGAGATATAAAAGTCAGAAATGAGTATAAGAAAAATAAAGATAAAATGCTTTCTAACCCAAACAAACTAAAGGGAAATCCATTACTCCAAGTTCCCAGTAAGATTGCTGACCAAGCTCTCAAGCCAGGGCCTGCTCCCAAAGTGCAGTGGCTGTTTCTCCCATCTTGGGTGAAGAGAGAGATGGGTAGGGAGAGAGAAGGGTGGAATGTTTTTACCCCTCATTTTCATAGTTCAGTCACCCTTTGAAAAGCATTTTCCTGAGTGTCACCCCTAGTTAAAGTTCTTTCCAGGTGAGATCAAAGAAACATGGAATTTGCTGGCGGAAGGAAGCTTCATGCTGTTTTTTTTTTCACCTGTGTATGCTGAAATTCAGATTGTCTTCTTTCTTCTCCCTCTTGCTGTCTGAGGACTCTGTTTACAGTGTATATGGAGACAGAGGTAAACAGACATCCCGTTGGTTAAGCCAGGACTGCTTGACCAGTTCTACCTGAGGGGGCTATGTGAATTTGAACATGCTCCTTTAACATATGTGGGTTTTTCATAACTTTACACACACTGTTGCTACATCCATTTTACCACGGTATTATTCATCAGTGGGTTATTAGTTTTCAAATGATACCTCACAAGGTGTATTCTATACAAAGACAATTACAATAGTCTGCAGGGTGAAAACGGGTGCTTTCGGTCACACTTAGTAGTGGAGTGGGATACTGGTTGCCATGACTCCTAGGTTCTGTTCCTGATTCTGCCACTGACTTGCTGTCCATTTTGTTTGGGCAGGTTATTTATCCTCTCCGTGTTTGCTACGCTTCTCACACACTCTGAAATGTGGATAATACTTTCTTAGCTCACAGGTATGTCATGAAGCTTAATCCATTGCAGTTTAGGCATTTTGAGCTCCTTGGATGAAAGCCTCCAGAGAAGTACAAATTAGAGTGGACCCAGAGTTTGGGGCTGTTTAGATCCAGAGTTTTGGTTTCAAGTACAAACTATGATTAAGACTAGTAATTAATAATGACCTGGAGACACCTCGCCTCCATGAATCAGACCAGGACTTTGGAACACACTGAGACAAAATCAAATGATCTTAGAAATCAGAGACTCGGCCCAGAATCTATGGAGTTTTCTAAACAATATATACGTATTTTTTATCCTTAGTTACCAAGAGAAGAGAGAATGGGAAGTTGGAGCTCGAAAAACAATCACAAATCACATCCAGGTAACTACATCTTGCATGGGGGTGTGACGTTACACTCCATATTCTTTATGGAAATATCCTTATGACAGGGCCGGCTTCGGGCACCAGCCCAGCAAGCAGGTGCTTGGGCGGCCCGTCAGGCTCTTCGGCGGGAATTCGGCGGTGGGTCCCTCGGTCCCTCTCAGAGGGAAGGACCTACTGCTGAAGAAGAAAGTGGCGCAGTGGAGCTGCCACCGATCACAATCACAGCTTTTTTTTTTTTTTTTTTCCGCTGCTTGGGGCGGCAAAAACCCTGGAGACCGCCCTGGCTTATGATATGAGTTTGCACTGTGCAGATTTTTCTACACAGTGCAAAACAGTATAGTTGGGGGTTTATCTCCCAAAAGGGGTGTGCACGTGAGTGCTGGGGGAGCCTTCTCACATGGTGCTGATTTCAGTCTGTGTCTGCAGCTGGTTGTGGTCCTGCCTGTGTGTGTGTGCTGCAGGAGACCAGAGAGCTTAATTCAGCAACACAGGGAGAGGGAATCCAGGCTGGTGGAGCAGGAGAGGCTCAGTAAAACCACAGTACATCAGGTGACATCCCGGACAGGGGGTCCAGGCCAGCACAGGGAGGAAATGAACCAAATTCTGTTCTCAGTTACACTGGTGTAATCCCAAGACTTCAACAGAGCTACATTAGTGTAGTTAGTAATAATATTTGGTCATCATTGGGAGCAGGGATA
This sequence comes from Gopherus flavomarginatus, assembly GCF_025201925.1. NCBI lineage: Eukaryota > Metazoa > Chordata > Testudines > Testudinidae > Gopherus > Gopherus flavomarginatus. The sequence continues at coordinate 11,289,680 of NC_066621.1, read as the reverse complement.
GTGTGGCTGTGTACATCTCACAGCATGATTTACCATAGCCCAGCTAACATTCCAATTAGTAAACATAAGAAGAAGATTTTAAAGAACGTTCTCACACTAATGTACATTAATAGCTCCCTTGTGGGTCATTGGCCTCTGGGCAGAACAGATCCAATACTGGAAACGCTGCTGCAGAAAGAAACTTATTTTGAGAAACAGATAACATGTTTTAATGCTCTTTGTATTAATTTCTAGCACCATCATCAACTGCAGCCATCACCACCACTGCCAGCACCAGTTCCAGCACAACTACTGTAGTCACGATTACAAGAGACAAGAACATATTTGATAAGTAAACAAGAACTATTTTTGTGGGTTAATTGTCATAGTGGCATGAGATCATTCACAGACTCCAAGAAGAGTTATTACGGGCAGTGACTTTAATGTTTCTGATTGTAAAAGTTTGCTCAGAATCTATATATTTATATTGCTGATACTCAAACAATATGTATTCTTCATCAGCCCTTAATGCAATTCTAATGGAAACCACATAACCAATAAGTCATAAAGCACTTGGAAGTAAGTGCTGCATCAGATTCCAAAAGAGATGTTCTTAAATGAAAATGATAACTCTCTGATACATTCACCACCACATTTTGATTTAAATGAGATAATAAAAGAACAGTGTAAGCCAGGGGTAGGCAACCTATGGCACCTGTGCCGAAGGCGGCACGCGAGCTGATTTTCAGTGGCACTCACACTGCCCAGGTCCTGGTCACCGGTCCGAGAGGCTCTGCATTTTAATTTAATTTTAAATGAAGCTTCTTGAACATTTTAAAAACCTTATTTACTTTACATACAACACTAGTTTAGTTATATATTATAGACTTATAGAAAGAGACACCTAAAAACATTACAATGTATTACCAGCACGTGAAACCTTAAATTAGAGTGAATAAATGAAGACTCGGCACAGCACTTCTGAAAGGTTGCCAAACCGTGGTGTAAGCTGACAGACTGATGTGATATGTGGTGATGCTGTGATAAACTGTTTAGCTCTTCAAAATTTCACGGAAATGAAAATGTCAGTCCAAATTCTACTCCCATTTGCACTGTTGTAAATCAGGAGTGATTCCATTGACTATAGCAGAGTAACTCTTGATTTACACTGGAGCATATGAGAGTGGAATCTTGTCATCCATAAATGTACAATGAGCAGAACTATACCTCATGGCTCCTTCAAAGATATAAACTGTTAATAAAAACACCCATTACTGTCTCTCCTCCCCCCTCCCCCGAGATTTTCTCCAGCCACAAGAGATGCAGGTTGCAAACTGCAATATTATATGTTTCTTACAATGTGTGAATTGGATAATCTGCCTCCAGCAGATTAATGCCTTCAGTGAATATCTCTGTGGTCAGGTGGTTGTATATATTTGAGTTTAAATCTGAAGTGAGAGGATATTTTTCTTTCTTTTTTTTTTTTCTATTTTTTTTAATGTGTTTGCCTCACAGACTTACCTTTTTCATCAGATTTATTTTCATTTTCTGAATGCAGCATTTTTATGTCTTTGAAACTCAGGCTCTTTCATGGGTGTGAAAAGCCAAAACATTTTAAAACATATACTGAGGTCCTCATCCTGCTCCACTTCAAGACATCAACTTCAGTGGGAGATAGGTTTTATGGTCTCCAGTACAGTGCTTTCCAATTACCAAGCCAGGCTCAGTCCTGGTGTAAGTAGGTGCAATTCCACTGAGATCAGTGAAGTTACGTCAGGGCTGAATCTGGTCTGTTTAGATCAAGTCTCTTCCTGTTACGTAGAATTAAATAAGTTGCTGATCTTGTTACCCATATTTATTCCTATGAATGTGAGGGTCCATACTGCAACTTGCATAACCTGTGGTAATGGTTTTAATGCCAATAACAATATCTGAATGACACACTTATTAGTTACAAACATCTCATATTATCACACAAGTTTTTCTAAGGTTCTTTCTTCTTTCCTCTCATTTGGAACTTTGGCCTGCTAAATAGCAGCTCTCTGTAGACATGTGATTTTGTTATTCAATAACATTTATCTCTGTTGATTTGAATTCAGTGCACCGCGCGTTGTTCTGGATGTTTTGGTAACATTAGTGTTTGAACTCAGCATAAGGCCCTGAGGTGCTGAGATAGTATTGGCCAGTGTGGTAACCAGAACGGAGAGTTGGAAAAAGGGGAGCTGTTTGTTTCTGACCCACTGTATTCTGTGCACTAACAGCCCTGAGTTCCTCTACATATTGGTGGCCTGTATCTCTGCCGTCCTGTTGACCATGCTGGTATTGACAACTGTCTACTTTATCAGGAAAAGGAAAGGTAAGGGACGTGCAATGAGGAATAATGCTTGCAGGATATTGAATTGCCGCAGCTTGTGGCAGAGGACAGCTGGTTTCCAAGGGCCAGGTCCTCGAAGGTATTTAGGCACCTAACTCACATTGAGATCAACTGGATTTAGATCCCTAAATGCCTTTTAGGATCTAGGACCGAGTATCTCAGATGTTCCACATTCAAATGCTGTTGATGGGGGAGCAGGTTTTTCATTGAGGAAGTGACAGTGTTCACTTAGGATCTCCTTGCCATGTCTGTTCAGGGTAGGCCCTTTATCTTTTTAAGCATAACTTTGGGAATGTGAAAATGCCACCTCGTTCAGAAATATGCTCAGATGATATCTGCTTGAATGCAGCGTTAACAGCAATGACTTTTCTTATTTACTATTTTTGTATTTAGGAAGTATTAATAGGTTTACAAATGCTTGCCATGTGAAACACTGAACATCATTACACCAATGAACGTTTCTTTAAAGAAACATTAGGCAGGAATACAATAATCATATCTCTCTAACAGGGTGTTGTTATATTACAGAATGAGCATCATTACAATGACCTGTCATTTCTAGTGATTTGATTAAATTGAGTGAAAACTCGGATTACACATATTTAACCGTCCACACTTGTCTATTTAATGTTAATACTCAAAAAAAAAACCCAAAAAACAGACAGGCATGCTGGGTTTTTTTGCATGTGAATGTACTTTGAGTATTGAATAAATGATAGCCAAAAGTATGTTTGCAGCAATGATTTTCATCCATCTCCTGACTCTGGGCACCACTTCAGCTATAATGGTGGTAATTTTGCCATCATGCAATGAAGCATAAAGCCTACTGTAACCAAGAATAGTGCCTATTAAAAACCCTGAGCCAAACTTTTCAAAGCACCCAGCATCCACACCTTTCAGAAGTCTTCCTGTGGGAATCCACACAGATGTGATCCAAGTTACTAGATTACTTAGGGTCTATCTTCGCTGTAAAGTTAGTTCGGCCTTTTATTCAGGTGTTGCTTCTGCTCCAACCTTCTCCTGTCCCCACACAAACCCCATCACCCATATTTAGTGTTGCTTTAAACCCAAGCTAACTGGCCCTTTCCGGGGATGTGGTTTTGAGCCAGGCACTTCTCTTTTCATTTAGGCTGGTAACCCACATACTTTGCAATGAGGATGCAGGCTAAGCCACTCAAGTGAAGTGCTGATAGTCTTTCAGTGCCTTCCCACAGTTCCTGCTGTGTGATCAGAAGGGTGGACAAATTCTCCCACAGTTCCCTGGGAAAGTATCATAGAGGAGTTCAGGGCTGCCCTGGGGGCGGAGGGGGGGGCAAGTGGGGCAATTTGCCCCAGGCTCTGGGCCCCACAGGGACCCCCACATGAATATAGTATTCTATAGTATTGCAACTTTTTTTATGGAAGGGGCCCTTTAAATTGCTTTGCCCCAGGCCCCCGAATCCTCTGGGCAGCCCTGGAGGAGCTCAGTTTACAGTAAACACCGAGAACCCAAGAGTCCTGGACCCAGTGAGGGTACAGTGACTTGAGTTTGACTTTGCAGTGTGGCAGCTAACACCCAGGCTAGGCTAAGCAGCAGGCTGATTCCATGGGCTAACTCTGCAATGAAGAGAGACTCTTCGTTTGTAAGCTCTTTGGGGGCACGCACCCTCTGTTTGTTGTGTGTTTCTGCAGCACCCAGAACAATGAAGTCCTGGTCAATGACTGGTGCTGCGAGGCACCATCACAATACAAACAATCTAGTAAAACAATCCAGGGGATGCAGGTCAGAACGTACTGTACACCTTCTCCCCACACTGCCCCATGGGGCACACTTTAGGGTTATGTCCTTCCTTCTTCAACCTGCCCGATTAAGAGTTTATTTCCATTTGCAAGGCAGTTTTCCCTCCAAATTTTCCTGAGCCTTCTGCCCTTCCCCTCACCTCATGAACTGGGTCAATTCATCCAGGCCTTAGAATGACTCTGAACGCATACCCAAAGGGCGGGGATTTCTTCTGGGGCCTGGCTGTCATTGGTACCTATCCCTTTGTCTCCATTACAGTTCACAATACACCCCGAAAGACTTCTCAAGAGCAGGATCCTGCAGATACTGTGCATCAAGCACCTGCTGAAAACTCCCAGGTAAAGGTCGGAACTATTTCCTTGGTGTGTCTCATGACGCGTCTTCAGATTCTCTGTAGAAAATGCTACATTATTATAAATGTGAATTTGGGACTGAAAAAAGGAAGTTTGTTCATATAAATGTAACAGTTATTCAGAGGTTCCTTTTACCTTAACTTATAGCTAGTGCTTTCCCTTGGAAAGCAATAAGCACTCCTACCTATGCCACCCAAATGCTCAGTTTCTCATGTCTGCAGCCTCCTCATCCCCATCAGTGTGTGTGGTGCCAGAGAGTAGAAGAGGTGTTTGTAGAGGGATGCTAGATATTTCCTGCCCTGATTCAAATGCTACATTCTCCAAATACCTCAGGGACTCAATCTGTCCCCTCTGCAGTTCCGTAAAGATGGGATATCACCTCTGATATTATGTGACTCCCCAGCTATGTTAAACAGGATAAACATATATGAGCCCTCATGCTTCAGGGCATAAACCAATCACTAACTGAGATGATTAGGAAGAAGCTTTTCCTTATGGGCAAGTTATTCCATAATTGTCCATTATGGTATTGATTCCTCTGAAGCCTCTAATGTCGACCATGGTCACAGGATACTAGACTAGTGGACCATCAGTCTGCAAGTTCTGTGTTCACCATTCACAGGAGCAGACTGCTCACACTAGATTACATTTGAGAGCATCCTAGAAAGCAAAATGAAGGGTAGGAAATCCAGTCAGAATTCCAGCAGCTCCTCACTTCCAAATAACGTTTGCAGGTTCCTACATGTCCTACTGATGAGATCACCTATGCCAGTTTGACTTTCAAACAGAAGCCTCCGTCAAAGACTGCTGTGTAGTATGTGCTAATCACAGTGAAATGAAGACATCTTTGCTGCCTGCAGTTCAAATGCAGATGGAAGTTCTGTTGCAAGCCCTCAATTCTGTTTGGAATCATGTTGCCAAATATTGCATGTATAACATCAGCAGATTTATTTAAGCTGCATGGAGGTCTGTCCCACAAGGAAGTGTTGGTGAGTGGTCAGAGCAGGGCACCAGGAGTTGAGATTCCATTGTTCTCTCCCTGACTCATGGTGTGAGCTTGAAGAAATCACTTGTCTTTTGTACCTCAGTTTCCTTATTTATAAAACATCGATAACCCCGCTTGTGATGCCTTTGTCTCTTTTTATTCTTCCTGCTATATTTTTGTGATCCTTCAAACAGCTTCTGAAACTTCTTTGCGTGTGTTAATAAGTGAAAAGATAAGGGCAGGAAATACTTCTTTCATCATCCGTGCAGATCTGTCCTGTCAGATGGTCTCGTCTCTCTCTGACTTGCTTGTACACCCCCTTCTTAAATTAGTATTTACTCAAATAGACCATTTGATTGCACCTCCTTTTTAAATTGTCCTTTGCTTTGGTTAACTGTGTTTGTTAATCACGTAAAACTAATTCTCCGTAGTAGATGGCATAGGCAAAACTCTGCTTCCTGATTGGATCTTGAGATGAGTACTTGAGGTTGTTTTTCTGGACATCATGTCCTCTGTAGAATTTTAGGTTCCAAGAAATGCTGTAACGCTTATGAAATCCATGGCCACCATGGAGATGTTTAAAAAAACACATAACAATAAATAAATAGTGAGGACCCATCACACGCTGTGGGAACATCAAAGATTATAATGGCACTTTCATCCATAGCTTTACAAGCATTTTACAAAGGCGGGTAAGAAGCATTACCCCCGCTTTACAGCTGTGGGAACTGCAGCGAAGTTACAATGAAGCACCCTGCCCACCACCAGATCCTTCAAGGAGGAGGGGAGCTGTACCAGGCAGAGGAGGAATGGGGGCCCGCCTCTGTTTTAGCTGAGCAAAGGGGCTGTGTTCCATTCCCCCACCACCCACACACGCTCATGCGTAGGGAACTGACGCACAGAGAGATGAATGCCCAGATCTTGAAAGGTATATAGGCTCCCTAATCAGTGGGAGTCAGGAACTTACAAATTGTTTTGGATCTGGGCTGAAATGACTTGCCATAGGTCACACAACACGTCAGCAGTAGAGCTGGGAATGGAATCTATATCTCCAACATTCTCATGCCCTGTTACTTGAGTATTGAACCCTTTTTCACTTTGGTCAGTACATAAGACCAGATTTCCAAAGGTATTTAGGAGCCTAAAGATGCAGATGAACACTTACTTGGATTTCAAATGCCTTGGGCCAGATTTTTAACTCCAGTGAGAGTTGGGCAGTGCCTTTTAAAAATCCCACTGGGTGTCTCTCTGCATTTTTAGCTAACAAATATCTGTGTAAATTCGATCCTATTTCTCTTGGGTCAATTAAACTTGCTGCACACCTCAGCAGACGTCAGTATTCACAATATCTGACAAAGAGAAGCTGAGTTTCGTAAATAGAAAAGAGGAGGAAATGTCTAGAATTACAAACACATTGCTCTGCGTTTAAAGGAGTGTGATTAAATGGCCACATAATGACTGTAAGAGATAAGGGATGAGCAACTGCTTTATAATGACCGACACTGAGATATGTTCTTCTCCACACGTTTAAAACCACCGTTTCTTTAAGCACTAGTGTAGCATGATATCAATGACAAAGGGACGCAGCCTTGGGGAACCATTATTCTATTGAAAGCTTTGGGACATTTAGGGAGAGCAATGAATTATTTGACTTTGAATGGTTTTTTATGTTTTTAGGGTGGCTGGGGTCATTCCAGGCTCGGTCTTTTTATTTGAAATATTTTTAAAAGAGTTGCATAATGTTTTTAATTTGTTAAAGCAACCTAGAGCACAGGATAAATGCTTCTTTAAATGTACAATACTTGAATTAATTCAATTAAGGGTTAGACACAATTTTCCTCTTGTCCCTCTCTGCATACACATTTTTAATCTAGCTATAGCAATGCTATAAGACCCCAATACAGCAACTGAATCTCCAGGGGCAGATCTTAATTCCTACCCAAATCCAATTACAGAATCAGGGCCTTAGTTTGTGCCCATCTCTCCAGTTTGTACTGCTAGGAAGTGGGAAAATGTGAATTTGACTCATACTAGAAAATAGTGCAGGCATAAAAATATTCACTATGGCAAAGGAACATACTACAAATGTGCACACTTTTAAGTTTATAATATGTTTGCATGAAAAATGCCATGTACATTTTGGAGGCTTGGTTTTAGTGCTCTTTTTCTTCTCCTTTAATTGATCAGTAATGAATCATTAATAAAGCAGCATACAAAAACAAGCCTTTCAATGTCTTTGTGTGTTCATTATATGCATTTCCCAGTTCAAAAACGGAGCCCTAAAATCAAACCCTATGATTAGAGTTTGGGGCCCTGGAAAGGGTTGAAATACTTTAGCTTGCTCTGAGACTGCTTTCAGTGAGGTCCTTAATACTTACTTGGTGTCACAAATCTGCCATTGGGGTAGCATCATAGCATTAAATAATAATAGTCATTATCACCATTTTACAGAGAGGAAAACTGAGGCAGAGGGCAGTTAAGTCCAGTGTTTCTAGAAATGCACATCCATTTTGTGTACTTGAATTTCTGGGTACTTTGGTCACTGCTAGACTGCTCAGAGGGTTGTGTCTACAGGCTAAGTACATTGCACACCCCAGAGCTCCTTGCACTCATCCAATCTCCCCCTACCCCCAAGTTCCCTATATGCTTCTCTCCCTTGTACCTCTATTTCAAGGATTCCCTGCACCCTCCTTAACCTCTCTCATGCAGGGACTCTGTGTTAACCAGTTGTTAATGGCTGCTATCAACTGGTTCTTTGATTATAGGCAATCAAAGAGGTGGTGGTTGCAGCTGCTGGGTCTGTTAACTAGATGCCAAGAGCTTTGTGTGTGCACCGTTTTCCTATTTTCACCCAAATCCATAGGGTTCTACCCATTGTTCCTACATCATTTTGGAACTGATTGGATGCAGGGGTCAAAAGTTACCATGTTACAGACAGACAGAAATGCCATCAAGTTGAGTGCAGGACCTGGCTTTGCTCAGCCAGTCATGAGTCTTCATCACTGAGATGTCACTGCAACATGCTGTCTCATTTGCTCCTGCCAGGTACAATTCTCCCCTGGGCAGAAGCCAGCACGAGGCCTAGGGACCATGTAAAGTTAGGGCTGCCATCTAGCCAGGGTTTCCCAGGATCAGCGCTGTCCCAGGAAATCTGTACGGGTGCTCAGTGCACACTGCCAGCTGTCCAGGATCCTCCCTGAGCTCCTGTTTTTTGTACCTTAGCAGTGGCACCCTACTTAAAATACAGCTTACATGGACTTAATTAGCACACTAGTCACACACTGGGTCTCCGCACAGCCGGCACAGGAGTAAAAATCTGAGGTACTTCCAAGGCATCTACCACAGGTCAGAGAGAATGCTGTGTTATGTCTCATGTGGGAGGCAGACAGGCCTTTTTAATGGTGTGATGTGGGCATTGGACTCTCTTGGCAGGGAGAAGGTTAATAGAGACTCTCCCTGAGCCCTGTAAACCACACAGGTGCCTATCCTAATTGTAGTGACCCTGACTCAGAGGGCAGTGGGAGTGGGCTCAGCTGGGATGAGTTACTAAATTCCCCTATAAGAGATGTGTGCTGAGGGTAGGGGGCAATGGCAGCTTGATAGGGCTGGGAAGAATAGAATTGCTTCATTTTCTCTCTGGGAACTATGAGGTATCTAATGCTGTCTGCTGGGGTTCTGTTTAGGAAGATAGGGCAGAATGGTTCTCTCCAAGCTTAGTGCTGTGGAGTTTCATTTGAAGATCTGACTGGGCCAAGCATTTTGTCCTGCTTGTTCATTATGTCTGGTCTCAGAAATGCTCAGTTTGTCTATTAGTCCTAGGGGGTTGTTGGTCCTGTGCTGCCTTGTGCTCACCTGGTCTCTCACAAAGGGTGTCACTGCACAGGCTTGGGGAATAAACCTTTTGTGAGGCTCACAACTAACTAAATGGAGCCCCTGTCCAAGTCTCTGACAACCCACAGCAGCCAGCTGCTCTGCCCTGTTATTGATAAACAGGGGGTTCTGCAGTGAAATCCATGTGTGCTGTGCAGTCTGGCTGAGCGCCTTCACTGACGTGTTCATTGCCTGAGTCCACCTGCACACCAGGGCAGACCTAATCCCCTGTCACAGGCTGTGACAGGTATTAAACTGGTTCTATACTTCATTTTAGTCAAAAGGCCAAGAACTAGAGCATTTTTATCAGTAACTTCCTTGGATGAACAGAACAGAATTGCTCCCTTTCAACTTTCCTATAACAGCCTTTATGAGGGAAAAAAAGCCTGGCTCCTACATCCTATTTCCACTCTCTGCTTTGCTTGTTAGAAACAACAGATGCTACCAATCAACTACTGCTATTTAATGTAGCTTATTGGCTGGAACTTGTTCTAGTCAAGATGTGGTTTGAAAGGTCTTGAGACTGTTGTATTCTTGTAGCAGGAAGCTGTGGTGCTTGGTGCTACCCAAACAGAGGACAAAGAGCCCTTTGCCCAAAGAGCTGACAATCTACTCAAGCTGCTTTCTCTGGTCACCTTTGGGAAGGCAGTGGGTGTAGTTTATGCTAACTTAAATGTCAGACATCTAGAAAAAGTTAATATGATCTAGGGAGGATGCTGCATGTGCATTTGGATCCCATGAGGCAGATACCCCTTGGATTAGAAGTCAGTGTTGCAATTTGATTAGCTGTGATACTTTATCCACCAGTGCTACATCCTGTTTTAACAATATTAACCAAATTCAGCATGCTGTATCTTATCACAACTTCTTGTTTGTAAAGTGGTAGAAGCTATAACCTAGAATCCTCCAAGGCAATTGCAGGTAGGAGGAGTCCCCCTTCATACCCCATTGAGACATTCAGAATGTACGAGTTCACACCATCATGCACGCACACAGCTCAGCATGTAACCCATTCTTTGCTCTCTATGTATTTGACTTTGGATTTTTTTTCAATATTAGAAAAATTAGAAGAACCTGAGCATGACTGGCTAATCATTCTACTGTCCCCATGCCCTGCCCTGCTCCAGTGATCAGTGTATAAGAACTGCTCTTATATGTATTACAGTAGTGCCCTAGAGGGACCAGCTGAGATCAGGGCTCTGGTATGCTTGGCATTAAAGAGTTTGCAGTCCAAAAAGACAAGACCACTAAAAAGACGGAGAAATTTCCATTTCTCAAAAGATGACCTGAGGCAGATGGGGGAATTGAATGTAGATCTTCCAGATCCTAGTCTAGTGTCTTAACCACGAGCTTGTTCAATGTGGCTATATGGTTTTCAAGCTTACAGCAAAATTAACTTTCCGTGTTTTTTTCCAAAGTCTCTTTAGTTTGCACTTAATACTTAAAGCAAAGTTTCTTTTCCATCCGTTGCTCTAATAAGTGGAAGTTTGAGTCTTATTCTTTCATCACTGGCTTGGCTTCCTCTTTTTCAGGTATTACTCCATGGAGCTTTGGCTTCTGTATGTGGTTTGCAGTTCTCTATTCTTCTAGTTTCTCTGCCACAATCACTCTAGTTCGGGGTAGTCAGTAGGCAGATTGTGGGCCAGACCCAGGCTGCCAGATGCTTTTGAAAGGACCCTAAAATCTTTTTATTTACTTATTAATATCATCATTATTGTTTTTTTGTTCTCTGGAGTCTGGACCTTGACTGTACCTTAACTGAGAAATTTGGACCATGACAAAAAAATAATTGACTACCCTGGCTCTAGTTCATCCCACTTTCCACAAACACTTGTGATGCTTAATGGTGATGTTTCAAAACTAGAGAGACAGAAGATCAGACCACATGAGGTAACACTGAATCTGGTGTTGAGAGAGAGTCAGGTGTGAATGAAAGTTCTCAGGGGCAGGCAGGGCAATTAGGAAACAATGCAACTACTGAAAACTCTTCAGCAATCAGTTGGAGATGCATTCAAACAGAGATGTGGCCTTCTCTAAGATTCCCATAAGTTTTCCTTTTACTCAACTTACTTTTTTTGCTGGACCTTCAAACACATCGGTAGCTAAAATATAAAGATGAACAAAAATACAACAGCAGGCTTGCTATGAATAATGCTGAGCAGCTCTCTGTCTTCAAGACACTTTACAAACATTAAGTAATAGGCACGACACCCTGTGATGTAATTATTTTCTCCATTTGACAGATAGCAAAATTGTGAGAGTTGTTTAGCGGCTGGTTGAAAGAGAAGTCACTGCCAAAGCTGTGATTAAAACTCAGGAGTTCCTGGCTCAGACAACACACCTCTCTTCAAATATTATTCAGTCAGGATATGCCCACGCTGCTAAGTACCGTATTCTGGAAAACAGGAATACATACCTAACATCTTTTCCAACTGACCCTGGTCAACAACCCTGATGAAAAAATGTAAAAGACAAAACATGCACCTGGCACCTCTTTACTGACTTTTGCAATAATAAAAGCTGTACCTCCAGCTATGCCACCTCACTGGTATTCCCATGAAAGAACTGGTATATTGTGCCCTTGTGGCATATTTTGTTCTCTCTCTCTCCCCAGTGCTTCCTGTTATCATCTGGTGTGATATGTCTCAGCAGGACATGTCCACTGTTGTGTGGTTCCGGGAGCTATTTATTTTGGGGGGGGGGGGAGGTTAAGTGAATTCCATGCTGATGAACTACTCCCCATTGACAGGAATTCCTTGTAGGGCTAAGAGGAGAGTTTAGCCTCCAACGCCCTTTCAATCTGTGGCCTTTCTGCAGAGCCTGCCACCAATGGAGAGTGAGGTTTAGTGCTGCAGACATCTGTCTTCCGGTGAATGTGCTGGAACCCAGTTCTCACAAGGTACTGACAAGGCACCAGATGCATGGGGGTAACTGCGGCAAAAAATGGGAAGGAGTGTCTGGATAAAAGCACCAAGCCTGCAACTGCATTGAAAGGGAAATCAAGAGTATAGCAGAAAGCTGAATGGGGAGGATATTCCACTGTCAACCCCACAATGGTTGGACTTATGATCAGAAGATAATAAATCTAGTTGACCAGCTCAAATCTGTCCCAGGATAGCCGTAAACAACCGTTAATAATATACTTGCTTTTCATTGCTGTCCTGGGACAGCTCTGAGCTGATGAACTAGAGGCAAAAGGATCTATATCTCATTTATCAGTAGTCAAAGCCATTACCCCACCACAAAATGATTACGTCTTTGAATCAAGACTGGAGATCTTTCTAAAAAGACCAAAACAAGGCAACACTCTAGCTCAACCACAAGCTATAAGCTAATTACAGGAATCATTGGGTGAGGTTCTATGGCCTGTATTTTGCAGGAGGCCAGACTAGATACTCACAATGATTCTTTTTTGGCCTTAAAACCCATAAGCTAATCGCTGGCGCAGACAATGTGCTTTAGAATAACATGGCTGAGTTTGGATTAGATTCTACTAATCCTGCTACCTTTGTATTCCTGGTGAAGCCTTTCTCTCCAGCACATGTAGAATGAGTGAGCAGACTACTCAGAGCCTGTATTTCTCCCAGAGCCTGTTAATGCAGCAGGGTTATCGGTTTGTTTAGGTTATGTGAGTATAATTTACCCAGATAATTCAATAGCCATTCTTGATTTATGACCACGGCTTTGTGTGATTCTTCCTGGGGGTACCCAGAACTGTGAGGCACCTTGCAATCATCTGCCCTTAGCGTGAGGAAGCCTTCTCTGTGCCTGCTGGGGGTCAGCTCCCCAACTCCACTGGCCATGGGCAACATAATTGCTCCCCTCTAGGCCTTGCAGGCCCTGCTGTCATTCTGCAGGTTAGCAACAGGCACGCTCCAACCTCTGAACATCTCCCTGGAGTGACTAGCCACTGGACACTCACAGTATTCACAGATTTGCTGCTTCCAAAGAAATGGTACAAGCCAGTTTACCAGTCCCACTTCAGAGCACCACTCTGCTGAACACACAGCACTGAGATTTGTTTATAGTTAAATCAAATACAAGTTTATTTAACAAAGCATAACAATTTGGGTAGAAGCATGTAGAAATATTGGAAACAAATGGTTTCATTAAGAATAAAATCATAGCATGCGTTCTAGAGCCTAGACTTAATTATCAAAATATTCTCCTGGCTAGTAGAGTATTACTCATCCAAAAATCCTTGCAGCACTTTGCAGCCAGGCTGGCTGTGACCCCTCCCTTGCACGAGATATGCATGCTGTCAGTTTGCCTCCAAGGTGAAGGTTTCAGTGTGTCCCTTTGCACACCAAGATTTGTCTTTATTTATAAGCAGGACACTCTCCTGCTGTGTTTTCTTCCTATAAATTTCCTCTCGTAGATTTTCACAGTCTCTTAATTAGCACCTGTCTCAATATGCAAATAGGCATACATTGTGAGATACGCACTACACAATACACAAACGACCAGACAGGGAGATATTACCACTTGTCTGAAAGGAACATTACCGAGGTATATGATCTGCTTTGACTCCAAGACCTTAAGAACATTATTTTCAATATAGATACATAACTCCTTAAATATTATCCATCTATACATATTGCAATGGTTATGGTGATCAATGGGCTACTGGCTCTCGGTAGAGACTTCATTTGCCATCCTTTGGTGAATTATTATACATATATGTGACCCAGGGAATCCCTGTAAAATCTTATGTGTGTCCCCTGGACCCTCTGCCAGTTGGCATCAAGGGGTCACTGGGTCGCACTCTGATGTTTTCTCCATGCTAGGACTGACAGGCTTTGGACTCATGCACAGGACATAGGTTCTTAAAATAAGAGTGTAAGTGTCTTTGAACTTCTTTATCTTGCAAGCATAGACAATGGGGTTCATGACTGAATTGGAGTGAGATAGCAGAATGCTCACGTACCATAGATGCCGCGGGATGAGACAGTTGGGACAGAAATGTGTGATACAGTTTAGAATGGACAAAGGCAGCCAACAAATCGCAAACAAGAAGAGGACGAGGGCCAAAGATTTGGCTGCCTTGAATTCCTTCCCATAAAACACTCCTGCATTTGTGTTTGTTGCACTTTGACTTAGTTTTGTGCGGATAATGTAGAAGATCTCGATGTACAGCGCACACATGAGGATCAGAGGGATGAGGATCCAGGCAAAGAAGCTGAAATACACCATATAGTCCATTCTCATCACAGAAACGAATTGACACTTGAGTTCACTGTGCCTTTCTGTGCCAATCCTTTGATTCCATCCGAACATGGGGACAAATCCTGCCAGCAAGGACAACAGCCAGCAAATTCCAAGAGCCATCCAAATTCTTCTCTTTGTGGTGATTATTCTGTACCTGAAAAACACCAACTCTGTTAGATGTGATTCTTTGGCGACAGTGAAGCAGCATCCAAACACTCATGCTTTCAAGGGCTGTAGGTTCATTTGTGGCTGACTTGAGTGCTCGGCTGTCTTTTGGGCAAAGTATCTTATTGCCAGTACTTTGTACTATATGTGAAATGATTAACTAGTTTTAACCAAGTCTGTCTCTTACCATTTGGCCTGCTTTGGATAGCCGCATTTCTGGCCTGGTGCTGATCTCAGCGTGTCTGAGGCAAGGATATAATTGGCATTGCCAACAGCTGATTCTGCTGGCTACCTTCCAGCTTTCCTTTAAGGACCTCTCCATTCATATTGTAATTTACACTATTCCTCCAGACTACACTATTTCTCTACTCTTGGAACCTTTTGATGTAGGGCCTTTGCTCAAAGAAATATGACCTGATGTATTAATTTAGATGGGAAAAAAAGAAACCCAACAGTCAAAGGTGTTAAACTGACCCAGTCACTGCCCAATATTAAACAAGGTTCAGGGTTTGGTAAACAGAGACCTCAGCCTGCTTAGCAACACGGCAAACACACTATTGAAAGTCTTTTAAACTTTTTTATTAACAATTCAGAAAAGAATTAAAAAACAGTGAAAACCTTTGAAATGTAAAGCATTGTCAGGCTTTTATTTTACCAACATCCTGACCCTTTCCTTTTCACTGGAGTGAGTTTTGAGAAAGAACCCCTTTCCCCCTTCCCATCTGACAATATCTTAGGTGGTAATAACTGTCGTTTTGGGATAAGAGAAGATGTTAGTTATGATGGACTGGATCTGTCATAGATGCTGTTGTTAAACTTCAGTCTCACTTCCCAGAGGACAATACAAAACAAACACGCACAAAGGGGGATAGAAAAGAACGGCAAAGATAGAAAATGCAACTTCTGTCTCTGGTGTTGACTCTCACTGCCGAGACCTGATAAACTTGTACCAGTGTTGGTCTTTTGAGGGCATTGCTTTTAGCTGCCTCTTTCTGGTCACAGGCTTACACCAGTCTTGTAAAATAGACAGTCTTGGCTGGTTGAGCCAGACTCTTAAACAGAAGACAAAAGAAGAAACATGGGAAAGAGAAGAAATCAGGGTGCGGAAAGAAAAGGACATCTTGGGGAGCAGTGAGGTATGTCAAAGTCTTACATCCTAGATGGTGTTCAGGGTTTAGTCAGAGCTGATGGAGGTAGCGCAATGTTATCTGGGTCCCTCTCTCATGGCCCGATTTGGTCACAACATCTGTCAGGATTAGGATGAAGGAAGTCCGGGGACCCAGGAGACAGCAGGGCAGGCAGCCGTCATGGTGAAGCTCACTCCTAACCCTTCTTTCATCTTTTAGTCAGACAGTGTCACAGTAGCCAGCTTTCCCCCCACCCCCTCAATGTCCTAGACTTAATTTCTGACCCACCAATTTTGGTTCATTGATTACTGGTCCCACACTTCTCTTGTTTACCAGGCATAATCTTAACAAGGTCCTTAATTATATCTGTAGGTTTTTTAGTTTAGACTTATGCAGTTTTTCTGTCTCCCCATACACATATGTTGTTACAGGTCCTGGTGATATTTTATGAACTTTCACTCGCTTCTTAAAGTTGACCTCACAATTAAGGTAAATGTAGACCCAGTTATGACACCAGGACCATGTACTGTCTGACCCTGTGCCATGTTGTTGTTGTTTTTGAGGGAAGGGGAGTGTTTTATGCGTGCACTTGGCCACTCAAGTTATAGAAAAAAGGTGTGTTTTTATAAAATCTTCTTATTAGAACTTGCTGTTCATTCTGTGCCCCTTTCTCATTTTGACCCAGTGCTGATGTTGATGGGAGTATTTGAAGTGATTAGCCCCAAAATAAGCAAACACAGAAATAATATAAAAATCAGGTCACGCACTCAACAAAATAACTGAAGGATGAAATCATATTTCACCATGATCCCCGCAGCTCTCTGATGCCTATGGGCAATTCAATAATTAATACTTATTTTTCATATTGTAGTAGCACTTAGGGTCCCCAAACAGGATCAGGACTCCACTGTGCTAGCTGCAGTACAAACACAGAGCTACGAGATAGTCCCTGCCCCCAAAGAACGGCTCTTAAATTGATTTTACAAAGAGAGAATCTTTCTCTTTTTCAAACATACATTTAAAGTGAGTTTACTGCTTCAGAAACTTGCCTGATTAGAAGCCACTTCAAAAGATGTGGGAGCAGGGAGCATCTGTCAACACAGAACCATAAAAATGTAGGACTGGAAGTGATCTCAAAAGGTCATTTAGTCGGTCCCCCAATCCTGAGGCAGGGTAGAGTAAAACCTCAGTATTGCAGGGCAGGTGTGAGATAGGGGGTATGAGCACTGGGGGAGAGGGAGGAGCGTGCATCTAGGTCTGAGCTGGGGTGTGGAGACCCAGAGGAACGTTAGAGCATTAATTGAACTTCTGTGTAATATGAACAATAACTTGAAAATGCAACAACTAAACAGACTGACTCACCTGGTGGGCAGCTTCACTCTCAGGTACCTGTCGATCGCTATAGCCAGGAGAGACAGGATGGAGGCATTAGTGAAAACCACCAACAGGCAGCACATGAAGAGGCAGGAGTAGAAGTGGATGACGACTCCCAGGCTCACCACGATGGCCAGCGGCATGACGAGGATGCCCACAGCTATATCGGCCAGCGCCAGGGAGACAATGAAGTAGAAGGTATTTGTCTGAATAGCTGGGTTCAGCTTCACCACCCAGATGACCAGGATGTTGCCCACGGTCGCAGATATCCCAATAACGGACTCGATGGTGATGTAAACGGCATCCAGGCTGCTTAGAGTCAAGCTACTGTTTGTCATGGTGAATAGCAGGGTGTCTCCTCTGCAGGCTCAAGGGCAGGAGGGAAGGAGGAAGATGCCAACACAAACAAACTTGAATGGGATTTTTCTTTCACAATGACAGTAAAACTCAGCTCTCTCAGTGACTTTCCTCACAATAACTACAGAACTGTGCAGAACTTTACGTCCCCATGGAATCATGCAGTTAACTGGCTGTTACCCCTCCATAGCATTGTACAAGAGTAAATGGCACCTGGATATCCACGCCATGTGATCCTCTCTTGTGATTTCTCCTTGTTAATGCCAGAACGTCTCTGTGGCTCCTTCAATCTCCTTTAAGCTCTCTGGACATTTCTTTTGAAGTGGTCTGAAATCTTGTAGCAACCCAGCCAAAAAGCTACCTGCCTTCACTTGCTCTAGCTGTTGTCACTTCCCAATGACTCTATATTAGAGCTGTGAACACTTTCTTTTTTCAGAATTACCCATGTCAAATCAACCACATGTGACTTTAGATAAGCAAATTCTGCTCTTCTTAGGAAGTGAAGCAGTGAAGAGGAAGTCACCAGAATGTTCTGTTTGATTGCAGCTCCCCATTTGACTTTCAGCTCCTTATGTGTTAATCTTCAACTAAACCTCTGAATGGGCGGGGGGCCAGCTGTCTTGGAGATCCCCGACCCGCACTGCTGACCTTCTGAAACAGCTGTGCACCTTGGGACACTGCTGTGACTAGGATGGTCCTGTCATAATGCAGAGGCAAAACATTTTCCACGGAAGGCCCTGGGCTGTTGAATTCATTAGTGCTAGACATCAGAATGAGTTCAAGACTCATCATATTCAGAGAACAATGCACAGTTCTTTCAGTTCTTCAGATTCTTAGTCTGCACTGTCACCATGGTATGTAGGTGCAGGAAGTTATCTCCCCACCACGAAACTGCTGAAGAATGAGCCAGCGCTGTTCATGGATAGAGGAAAGAAGTGATGAGAAAAGGCAGCATGGAATTAGGAAAGAGAAAGAGAGAGAGAATAACTAAACTAAGCTGAAAGTATCGGAGTTTGTTATGGGAAAGCATTTGTGTGACCCTTAAATTTGTATTTCATGGTAACTGAGTTCTCAGAAATACAGATAGGCACATGTTACCCCAGAATAGGCAAATAGAAACCACAGAAGAAAGGCAGAATGGCAAGATGAAAACAATGATAAATTCCAAACTTTTATCCAGGTTCCAAAAGTGCCCTGTAAAAAACAGAAATGCAGCCCAAGTGATTCTGCTATGTCAGGGTCCACCCTTGAGCTCCTTTCCAGTGCCCTCTGACCCCACTACCAAGCCTGACCTTTCACTGCTTGCATTGTAATGGTCTATATTATATTGCTCACTCATCAGGGGAATAACTTTGTCGTCCTAATGTAAATAATAAATGATGCTATAATAAAAAGAATGGCATGAAACATAATCTTTGGAAGGCAACGTGTACAATGTTCACTTCCTTAAATGACTGTTGTCTCAAAGCTGACATAGCTTGGCACCAGAACCCATGTTGTGGAAGTGAAATCAACCCAGAATCTTAAGTGGTATGAAAACTCCGGGCGGGGGGGAGAGGGAGATAAAAAGAAAAAGCAAAGATATTTCTGCACAGTGTGCTTAATAAAAACAGACACTGGGCCAAATTGATCCTGGGTGTAACCTCACTGAAATCAGTGGCATCACTCCTCATTGACCCAGGTGTAATTCAGAGGAGAACTCTGCTTAGTGAAATTACAGTCGACATGATGATCATTAATCTGGCTGTTATCTGCTGCATTGGGATGTGACTGAGGTTAGCTAGGGCTCTGGTCCAAAGCCCACCAAAGCCAATGGAGCAGGTCCCTAGTGAACACCAGGCATATCCAGTCCATTGACATCAATAGGTTTAGGCTCAGGCCCTTGTGGATTGGGGAAACATACCTTTGAATGAGGCTACTTACGCTGAGAATAAGCCTCATTCAAAGACACAGTCCTGGCTTGCAATGAACACACACAAGAAGTCAAAGCACACATTATCTAGCCATACTATCTGTGTGCTCCTAGAGCATGGACTCTACTCTGGCAATGAGAAAGCGGAGGGCAAGGAGGAATTAGCTTATAAATAAACACAGCAAGCATCCAAATCTGCAGAAATTCCCATGTCCAGCCGTCTGCAGAACAAGCAGCAATTTCAGCTAGAACAGTTTTCCCCGGTCCAGGAGGGCAGCATAGATACATGTTTCGCTCACCTGCCCAGCTATAAGTAAAACTGAGTACGGACAAACCCACACTCCTCTTTGTCTGCTGAGAATGACCTCGTCTCATGTTATTTTATGCTGCAGTATGCTGCATTCAGCAGCTTGATATGGATAGATGTGTGTGTGTGTGTGTGTGTGTGTGTGCGTGCGCACACATGTAGGATAGACTGTGAAACAACCAGGGTGCTGAAGGAAGGGTGTGCATGAATGCATGATGTGTGAACACATGTTGGGTACTCACATATATGGGTTATTTGTTACATTTGTTTCCTGGCAACACTAAAGTTATGCATGGTCCAGAGAAGTATGTTACGGAGCAGGGGCTAGTGCTACTAATTTGAGAAGATTATTTGAAAACACAGCCAGAAGAGGAAACTCTCCTATTCAGAGATACTTGACACAACTACATCTTCTTCTTCTCCCACAATCTGTGACCAGATAAGAGTATTTACCACATCCTGTATTCAGCAGAGCCACTAGCACTCCCTCCAGCCCTTTTGGCCACAGCAAATACACTGGGATCTCATGTTCAGCTGATTATCCACTATGACCCCTAAGTCTTTTTCAGAGTCACTGCTTCCCAGAATGGAGTCTCCTAGCCTATAAGTAAGACTGACATTCTTTGTTCCCTACTTTTTTACTTTACATTTGGCCAAATTGAAACACACATTGTTTGCTTGCAGCCAGCTTATCAAGTGATCCAGACTGTTCTGTATCGGCGACCTTTCCTCTTCATTATTTACCATTCCCCCAATCTTTGAGTCATCTGCAAGCTTTATCAGTGATGATTTCATATTTTCTTCCAGGTCACTGATAAAAATGTTAAAATAGTGTAGGGTCAGGAACTGATCTCTGCAGGACCCGACTAGAAACACACCCATTCGATGATGACTTTCCGTTTACATTTTGAGACCTATCAGTTAGCCAAGTATTAATCCATTTAATGTGTGCCATATTAATTTGATACCTTTCTAGTTTTCTAATCAAAATGTCATGCAATACTAAGTCAAATGCCTTATAAATATATTACATCTCCACCATTACCTTTATCAACCAAACTTGTAATCTCATCAAAAATATATCAAGTTAGTTTGACAGGATGCATTTTCCATAAACCCATGTTGATTGGCATTAATTATATTACCCTCCTTTAATTTTTATTAATCAGATACCATAGCAGCTGTTCCATTAATTTGCCTGGGATTGAAATCAAGCTGATAGGCCTATAATTTCCTGGGTCTTCTTGTTTAAATATTTTTAAATATTTGCACAACATTAGCTTTCTTCTAGTCCCCTGGAGCTTCCCCAGTGTTTCAAGATTTATTGAAAATCAGCATTAATGATCCAGTGCCTTCCTCGGCTCTCTCTTTTAAAACTCTCAGATACAAGTTAGCCAGACCTGCTGATTTTTAAAAATGTCTAACTGTCTAAAATTATAATAGCTGCTGCGTAACGTCCTCCTGAGTTACTGTTGGAACAGAAAGTATATCATCTCTGTCATCCGATATGAATACATCATCAGGCTTTTCCTAAATACAGAACAGAAAATGTATTGAACAATCCTGCTTTTTCTGCATTATTATTGACAGGTCTACCAGTGCCATCTAATAACAGATCAATGCCATTGTTAGGATTCTTTTTGTCCTAATATACTTAAAAGACTCCTCATTTTCCCTTACTCTTCACGCCCTAGATTTCTCCCTGTGACCTTCTGTTTCCCTTATCAGTTTTCTATCATTCCAAACTTCTAGTATATATTCATTGCTTTATATTCATTGCCATCAACTTCTCCTTTTTCCTGTGTGTTATATATTATTTTGGCGGGGTTGGTTGATTTTTTTTAACATCGTCGTTACCTCTCTCAGCTGTGGGATGGTGTACTTTGGGGTATCTAGTGAAATATTCTTAAATACTTCCCAATGATCATTCACATTTTTCTGTTCAAATCCTTTACCATTTGATTTGCCTCATAATTGTTTTCAGCTTTGTGAAATTGGCTCTTTTAAAGCACCAAGTAGATATATTACTGGTATGGACTTTATTTCTGTTTGCACACAACAAATGTGATCAAGCAACCCCTGGGCATTTTTAGGTCTGTGAGTAATTCCTCATGATCTGTCAAGATGAGGTCTAGTATAGAATTCCCCCATGTAGGAGGCAACACTTTTCTGAGTTAGGAAATTTTCATCGATAATGTTTAGAAATTGTGAGGACGTTTTAGTCCTGGCAGCATGAGACTTCCAGCATGTCACTCAGTCTGAAGTCCCCCACCTCTCACACTGAATAGAACCACAAGGACTGTTGCACTAGAGGGGAGAGGATAAAATGGGGCCCAGCTAAGAACATCCCATCCTCTGGACACTCTCCTAGATCCAGAACTGTACATAGGAGACCCCCCTCAATGTGGGGCCACTAGGAGGTGCTTCCCTTAACCTCTGCCATGTGGTCTGAGGAGAAAACTGCAGAAAGAAGCCAGCCGGAGCCCAGCGGGCGGGAGCAGAACCAGCCAAGAAGGTTCTGAGAACTTTCTACAGTTCTGATTGTGTTTTTTCTGCCCTCTGCTGAATGGCTGTTTGCTCCAGGCCTCCCAGTCTCTTCACCCCATACCTAACTACCCTTCTGACCCTTTTCTCGCCTGTCCTGTCTCCTTCCTGTTTCTTCCCTTTTCTTTCCATTTAGCGGTTTCCCTCCTTAGTGAACTCACCCCCCAAAATAAAATCTTGTGGAACTGATATGCTGTTTGCTGCCATCACACTGTTCACTCTGCTGGTGTGTTCTGCACCTTCCCCCACCCGCTGGCTTGTTGGTTTATTTAGATTGTAAGCGCTTCAGGGAAGGGACCAGCTACTACTGTATAATTCTGTCTGTACAGCACCTGACACCGGAGGCCCCATTCTTGGCAGGTCCTTAGGCACGCCTGTGATAAACACGATTAATAACAAGAACAGCCTCACTAAGCTATATCTACACCACACACTTTAGTTGATGCATCTTTTGAAAGCTGATAAAGCTGCTGCAGCTAGTGTGTCACTTGTGCATGTGCACACTTGGCTCCTTGCACTGGCACAGTGTGTACTCAGCAAGAGCACTTGTGTCTGTGCACAGAGCGGTGCAGCTGCGGTAGGCTGTATCCCAGTGTGCGACTCACCACCATCCAGGGCCCTGTCTTTTGGGAAACGCTGACAATGTATGGTGGGACAGCAGTGAATCACACAGGGATACCCTCCTTTTCCTCCTTGCTGTTAATGGCAGGGGTCTCTGTCTCAGGCCCCACAGAGGTATCCACAGTGCTTGTGACGTCTCTGCCAAGTGCGGCATGCAGCTTGTTGTAAAAGCAACAGGTCTTCAGCTCAGCACCAGATAAACAGTTGGCTTCCTTGGCCTAATGATATGTTTCCACACTTCCTTCACTGTCAAGTGGCACTGCTGCTGGTCCTTGTCATACTCCTTTGCCAGCCTCTCTGGTGCAATCTTTTTGTAAATGTACACGTTTCTGCAGCTGGGCTGTAGCTGTGCCATCTCCCTGTAGGCACAGGAGATCTTGACAGGAGTGCATCTGGAGCATGGAGCCAGCACGCAACCAAGGAACTGCTGGGCAGGCTCACCAAGGTGGGCAATCAGGAAAAGGCATTTCAAAAATCCACAGGTGCATGAGAGTGGGGGAAGGAGTGGTTTCTGGGCCCCACGACCCCTGGGCAGTGGAGTTCACCTTTCTGACCAGAGCAGTCACTGCTAGGCATTATGGGACAATTGCTGGAGGATTGTTGGGGCAATATAGGTCATGCAGTGCCTACACTCTCACTACATTGACCTCATTAGGTCAATCCTGGCTCAGTGCCATTTGGGGAGGTGGTGTTACTGTGTCTCTCACATCAGTCGGAGACAAATTTGAATGTAGACTTATGCACAAATAGGTCGATGCAAGGCAGTTTACTGGTTTCTCTATCTGGCATACAGCAAAGCTACGCTGAGTTGATTAGACTGAAGAGTAGGGGGGAAGGTATAAGTCCAATCAACTCAGGGTTGCTTTGCTGTATGCCAGATAGGGAAATCTGAGTGAGAAGACTGGAGTTTAACTAAGACCTTGGGGAACCGAGTGAAAGAGGTCTTGGGGGAACCCTGACACTTATGTCGACATAACTTTGTAATGTACCCCAGGCCTAATGATATGGGAGTAGTTGGAGTAGTAGGAAATAGCTCAGACTAAGCCATGCTTTTCTAAATCCCACTGTCTGGACTAGCAGTTATTTGTACATTCTTGGATACTGTGGCCGAGGTAGTAGGGTAATAGGTTTAGGTACTGATAATTGAATATGGAACTTTTCATCTGTAGGCCATCAGCTCAGACCTGTGCCAGGTTAGAATCATAGGACAGGAAGGGACCTTGAGAGGACATCTAGTCCAATCCCCTGCACTCAAGGCAGGACTGAGTATTACCTAGACCATCCCTGACAAGTGTTTGTCCAGTCTGCTCTTAAAAATCTCAAATGATGGAGATTCCACAACCTCCTTGGGCAATTTATTCTAGTGCTTAACCACTCTGACAGTTAGGAAGTTTTTCCTAATGTCCAACCTAAACTACCCTTGCTGCAATTTAAGTGCATTGCTTAAGCCCAGAAGTTAAGGAGAACAATTTTTGTCCCTCCTCCTTGTAACAACATTTTATGTATTTGAAAACTGTTATCATGTCCCCTCTCAGTCTTCTCTTCTCCAGACGAAACAAACCCCATTTTTTTCAATCTTCCCTCATAGGTCATGTTTTCTAGACCTTTAATCATTTTTGTTGCTCTTCTCTGGACTTTCTCCAATTTGTCCACATCTTTCCTGAAATGTGATGCCCAGAACTGGTAACAATACTCCAATTGAGGCCTAATCAGCATGGAGTAGGCCTCAACTGGAGTACTGTGTCCAGTAACGAGTGCAAGTTTTTACCAATTTATCATAGGTGCAACCACAAAGCAGAAGAGAGAGAAATGTCTCCTGGAAAGAAACATTTTACTTTCCTAGTGGTTACTTTACTCACAGCCCTCTGTTAAAATAGGGCTCTTCTGCAACACTTGGATTCTTAACACACACTCTTCCCTCCACCCCAAACCAATTCAGGTGTATTTCGACTTGGTTTTGGTTCAGGCCCATCTTAGTTTAAAAAATGTTTTCTGTATGACCTGGGCTCTGTGTATTCCTTGGCAGCAGACTATGACATGGAATCCATCATATTCCACAGAATAGTGTTACAAAGTCTCAGTTTCCATTGAAAAAATTGTGCTAACGGCAGAGAAGAAACCCTTGAAAATATGAACCAAACATCTTCCTGAGTCTGCAGACAGCTTGAAACAATTGCTCTGAGAGGGGTAACTCATCCTATTCATTTCTGTGGGGTATCCTTCTGTTTCAGAGTAACTAACATTTTGTCAGCAATGTGCAGTGTTCCACTGGAGAGCCAGCTAATGTGCTTTACTCACAATCAAAACTAGCTCCCTGGTCACTATAAACCACAACTGGTTCCTCTCCAGCTTCACAGACCTTCACAGCAATTGTCTCACATGAGGTCAGCATTGTTAACTCCAAAAGCCATGCCAAGCTGAACACTGAAAATGTGGGGCCACTGTTCAATACACTGACATGCATGTTCATATAAGTAACATTAGAACCCACTCCCACACAGGGTGGTGCTCTGTCTTCCTCCACTGGTGACTCAGCTGAGGTTGAGAGACACGTGGGTGGTGGGTATCATAGGCTGGGGGAGGCTTAGCCTCACCAAACAGCCAGGCGTGGCCTGGTCCATGCTCCACGCCCAGTCTCCTCCTGCTTCCTGTTCTGCGGGCGGCTCTTCCCCTGTGCCATGGCCCTGGCTCAGGCTGGGGTTGGTGCTGGAGTCTCTTCATCCTCCCAGCACTCTAGGGATGTGTGCGAAGGAGGGGGCTGGCAGGGCTGCTGGGGGGGGGGGCAAGTGGGGCAATTTGCCCCAGGCCCTGGGCCCCACAGGGGCCCCCACGAGAATATAGTATTCTCTAGTATTGCAACTTTTTTTTATGGAAGGGGCCCGTGAAATTGCTTTGCCCCAGCCCCCCTGAATCCTCTGGGTGGCCCTCAGGGCTGGGGCTGCACTGCCTGCTCTCTTGGCACTCTGGGGCTAGGGCCGTGCTGACTGGGGCTGGGCGGCTGCAGGGGCTGGGTCCACACTGCTGGCCTACCCAGCACTCCAGGGCTGAGAGTATTAGCCTGGGGCAGGGGCCAGCAGCTGCGATGGGGGGTCTGGCCTCCAGCCGTAGTGGGATGGTGCAGAAGGAGTGGGGTTGGGGACTAGCCTTCTCAAGCCAGCAATTCATGCTCCAACTATGATTTATGAGCCTGCTGCAGCTCTAGCTAACAGAGCTAGGTCTTTTAGCGTGGGCAATAGAGGCTTATGTATTTGGATGTAGCAGTTCCAAATTTGTTTCTGGCTGTTGCTGACCCACCCAGGTGCATGGTGTAACAATTACTTCATTCACTTCCTACCTGCTACCCCAGAATGCTGCGGACTCTTGCCACAGAGTTGAGATCCAGCTTACTGGGGAGAATCTGGGAGGTTATGTGCACAACATATAGATACAGTCAGCCAATTCCTGTGCTCCCAGCAAGCTCAGCCCAACCCGGATGGCATTCTAGGATAGTGGGGGAGCATGGCGTTTTTGTGCTGAGATTCAATCAACAGAAGGCCATGACATCGTGCAAGCCTTTACAGAGCTACTCTGCAGCAAGATAGGGTTAAGAGAGAACGTTGTCAGATTGTCTATAACTGCTTCCAAATCTCGCAGATACCTGGTAGGAAGCCCCCTTCACACGCATGGAGCTGCAATGCAGAGAGAAGCATTTTAGAAGCCAATAGATAAGGAAGGTTGGTGGGCTGGAGTCAGATCAGTCTTTGAGTGGAGGAGTTATTACTTAGCCAAACCTGAGTTAAAGGTTTGTTGATTTATGAGCTACAAAAATAAACCCCACTCACTTTCCTTCTGCAAGTTTCAGAGGGGTAGCCGTGTTAGTCTGGATCTGTAAAAAGCAACAAAGAATCCTGTTGCATCTTATAGACTAACAGATGTATTGGAGCATGAGCTTTCGTGAGTGAATACCCACTTCATCAGATGCATGGGTATTCACCCATGAAAGCTCATGCTCCAATACGTCTGTCTGTTAGTCTAGAAGGTGCCACAGGATTCTTCGTAGCTTTTTCCTTCTGCAGTGTCACAGCTTCCTGAAGCTCATGCATTTTTGTATTTTGAAGACACTAGGTTCTAGAACTCATGTTTAAGCAGGTGCTACTGCCCCCCCATCCCACCCCAGCCAACTCTCAGCCCCTTCTGGGGACAGGTTCAATAACAGCAGAACTACGAATGTCTCCGACTGACCCCCTGGGTGGTCTTGTTTAATCAAGTCTCACACAAATAGTTTTCCGGTATTCACTGTTGTTGTATGTCGGCACCAGGATATTAGAGAAACAATGTGAGTGAGGAGCCATTGAAAACTACTCTCAAAGTGTGGTTTTCCAGCCAGTTGTGTATCCACTTTACACCAGGTTCATCTAGGCTATATTTCTCTAGTTGTTCATAAGGAGGTCATGTCAGACAGTATCAAAAGCCTTACTAAAGTCAACATATAGGACATCTATTGCTTTAGGAAACTTAATACCCTTATGTTCCTTTACATTCCCTCCACCTCCCCTCTTCCTCCCATCCCCACAAGCACACACACACACTCGAGCAACTCAAGCTTTACCACTCGTTCACACATCAGCACATTCATGAAAGGAAAGAGGAGGAAGAAGGAAGCTGCTCTGTGTTCTGGCCTGGAGCCAGATGCATCTCTAGTTTCATTGTAACGGGCAGTGGCGTTGATGTAAAATTATTGAAAATAGTAAAGATTATTTGTTTCTAATTTTTTTTAATCAACATGTTAAAAAACCCTATACCCAGTTCAATGCCTGTCTATCAAAACAAGGTGTGTTCCACAAATACCATAGACTGGCAGATGTGTCGGAAAGAACAAGGTCTGAGATGGGATGTAGTCTGAAACATGCAGTCTGGAGCGCTCAAGCCCAGCTCCTACAAAGTGTCTGCTCCAATAGTCCTGGATTCAGAGGTTGCTGGAAGCCTGGTTTACCTCGTCTCACTGGTTGCTGAGCCCTGGATGTAGGGGAATCTTTGCTCTCTAAAGGATGGTGCCCACTACATTAGGATTTACATTTTCACAAGTAGTCACTGATTTGGGTGACTCAGATTTTTGGTACCCAGCTTGAGACTGGACACCAAAGCACCAATTTAGGCTGGATTTTGAAAGCTGCCAAGCACCCAAAAGTCCAGTTACTGTCAATAGGAGATGCAGATTCAGAGCACTTCATTGTCAAGGGCCTAGATATCAGAAGTTGGTCCTTCAAAATTTAGACAGCACTTTTTGAAAATTTGGCCCCAAATCCCAGACCTTGCATATTGCTTAGACTTGCTAATCAGTGGCCAGCACAGAATGACTCTACACAGCTAGCAATATGGGCTGAGATTTTCAAAGCTTTCTAGGGGATTTGGACACTTAATGAGAATTAGATATCCAGATCCCTTAGGTAGTTTTGAAGAATCTCAGCCAGGAACTATACAGCGTGAGGCTATTTTCCACCAGTCCATCCAAAGCATCTGTTAATCTCACGGCTGATCAAGGGATGGAAAAAGAACTCGATAAACTAATTTAAAAAAAAAAATATGGGCACTCTTTCTGAAAAACAGCCATAAGATGGCAGCACTTTCCTGAATCAAACCAACCTGAAGAAAAACTGCTGAACTTTAGTTCATTTGCAAATTTGACACCATCTGCTCAAACAAAGAAAGACTGTGAGTGGTTAGCCAGCTACAAAAGCAGTTTCTCCTCCCTTGGTGTTCACACCTCAACTGCTAGCAGAAGGCCTCATCCTCTCTGATTGAACTAACCTCGTTATCTCTAGACGAATTCTTGCCTGCTTATTTATACCTGCCTCTGGAAATTTCCACCACATGCATCTGAGGAAGTGAGTATTCACCCACAAAAGCTCATGCTCCAATACGTCTGTTAGTCTATAAGGTGTAAAGTATAAGGACTCTTTGTCGCTTTTTACAGATCCAGACTAACACGGTGACCCCTCTGATACTGGAGAGACAATGTCTTCTATGAGTTTCATGAGTTGATTAACACCAGTGCTAGCAGAGGGAATTATGGTATAAAGAGTCAGACCTGTTCAGTTTGTCTTCCCCTTCCGTGGATGTTCAGTATCTAAAGTGGCAATTAAATCTTCAAAGGTTCCCTTTGCTGGAATGTCTATGAGTCTATGAGTCTATAAAAAAACTGGGCAATGGCTAGATGGATGGTGGGCTGGAACTGCTGCTTATCACACTAGCCATTTCTGTCTCTTCATGCTGCCCACCCTGTCCTCTCCTCTTGCGCTTAGATCATCCGCGCTTTGGGGAAGGGGCTGTGGTTTTGTTCTGTGTTTGCACAGCACCTAACACAATGAGGTCCTGTTCTGTGCCTGGGGCTCCGGGGCATTATGGTAATACAAATAAATAAGAAGAATTAGCAATTCTGAGGCATGCGATGGAAAATAATAAAATCCACCCTTTCCACCTCGATCATGGGCCAAAATTCCTCCAGAGTGTTGTCTGTTGACTCCAGCAGGTTGTCATAAGGGCTGACTTTGGCCCTGGATGTCATTTTCACCTCCCTACCCGTCCTTCCTTTAAGAGTGCTCTCTTTTGTCTTCTCAATTCTATTTAAGGCAACTGCTCCTTAAGGCAGTGAAGCTACGAAGAATTGTCCTGGTATTTTGCCAATGAGCGAATGTTGTTCTGCATGTGAAGCTACTAGCGAACGTTACAAAAGCCCAACCCTGGCCCTGTCAGATTTCTCCTTTCAGAGTTAAAAAGCAATAAGGTATCTGGTGAGTGAAACAGAACTGAGTGGAGTCCAACATCTGAGCTGGAAAGATGGGGGTGCACTGGGACGAAGCTTAGCCGCTCTGAGTTGCACAAGAATTCCTTACGGATGGATTCTTACTGCATGTTTCTCATGGCAGCAGCGCTTACTGTTATGGAAAAGTCCCCAGTATGTAACAGAGACTGATACTCTTTCTGTAGGATTTTATTTGAACCAGTCTATAGAATTTAATAGATCTATAGGTTTTCTCGGAGTGAAAGTCCTTGGGGACCAGGGCTTTCTCTTCTGGTGTGTGTAAACAGTGCCTACCCTATTGTTGTCTGCTTCCAGAATTCAAGCTGCAAAAAGGGCAGCGCAGATGAGGATTTAAAACCCACACATCAGTCGCGCACGTGTTGATAGAAAACAATCAGGTTCCAGTTATTAATCGTTTGCTGCCCCGCAATTCAAAGAAGAAATAAAATCAAGCAATCTCTTTGAGCCAACCTCACCACTGGTACACGCGAGTGCAACTCCATTGAAGCCCTCTGAGCTGCACCTTCCAAAGTGACTGTCAGTGTAATATGCCCACTCGTCCCACATCATCCCTGGCATGGATGCTGCAAAATATGAATATTTTCTTCAGCTGCTTCCTCAGTCAGGCAGCATCTGTTTCCTGCCCTAAATTTAAACAATCAGATTACTGGACTTTTGTGACTCCTTTGCCACAGAGCAAATGAGACCCTTTTACAACCCTCTCCTTTCTCCATAGTTCCCTACCCACCACACATACACACATGTCCTCAGCATGTCTGCTTCATACACCAGTGTGAAACCACTGCAAGCAGATGTCACATTTCTCCTTTCCCAGGCCTGGCTTCCTGTTCTATTGGGCACCCGCCTCCCCTTCCCACTCAGCTTCTTCAAAACTGGAAACAGCGAGATTGGGATTTTACAACTTGTGAAATGATTAAAATTCCCCAGCTCTGTGCAGGAAAGCAGGAGGCTGAGGTTTATAATCTGGTTCCTTGTGACATTCAGGTACTCTATATTTATTTTTCCTTCTCACTGTTAATAGAAGGGATGCATTTAAGTAGTTAAACATCTGAGGAAGGGCCCCCTCGTTTCTTAGCTCTCAATAAAATTAAACTCAATCTTGGAACCTTAAATTTGTGTCATGTCCCCTTCTGGAAGCTGGATCACATATAGGATAATAGCTTGGTACTGCTGCTAGATAATGGAGTTAGTCTTTTAGCTCAAACAATAGAGATTTGAACATCAGTCCTGAGTTTGACCTTGGTAATGATCCCTTCTTGAGTGATCCCTTATAAAACAAACACAAGGAAGTATTTCTTCACTCATCACACAGTCAACCTGTGGAACTCCTTGCCAGAGGATGTTGTGAAAGTCAAGTCTATAACAGGGTTCAAAAAAGAACTAGATAAGTTAATGGAGGACAGGTCCATCAATGGCTATTAGTCAGGATGGGCAGGGATGGTGTCTCTGAACTCTGTTTGCCAGAAGCTGGGAATGGGCAACAGGGGATGGATCACTTGATGATTACCTGTTCTGTTCATTCCCTCTGGGGCACCTGGCATTGGCCACTGTTGGAAGACAGGATATTGGGTTACATGGACCTTTGGTCTGACCCAGTAGGGCCATTCTTATGTTCTAAAAGAAGAAAAACAAAACCATAGTAATAATCTGAAATTGCGGTAAGTTACAATATTGTAGGTTAGAGTGTTTGGCACCAATGCTGCCAAAGCTTTTTACTTGGGAATTTTTGTCTTGAATTATTGACTCTAGAACTTGTCAAAAAAATGAAAACAAAAATTCAAGGGGAAAATTTTTCATCAAAGCTTAAATTTTTTGAAAAATGTGAAGCCCTCTCCTAGCAGGTCCAAAAATAGCAAAGCTCGCCAGCTCGAACGGAGAGCAGAATTTGGCAGAGGTTATGTCTAGTATTTATTATTTGCATTCCCCGGTAGCATCAGGCAGGTGTTTGCCACTGGACAAGGCCATATAATAGACTATACATCATCACTGCAATAGACTGGAAATATTGGCAATTGGCTCTGGCTTGGCAGGAGGAGGCATGTCAAGCTAGATGGTCTGCTCTGCTGTATGTCAGCTCCCAGCTTCCCTCCCATTGCTGATAATTTGCCTCCCCAAGATTTCACAGAATGCATAGAGCTCTGACCTCAGCCCTCACTGTGGCTCTCGCCCCACCCTGGGCAAGAATGCACCACTTCCTTTGACTCTCTCAGCAGCTTTGTGCATTTGGCACATGGGACAGGAACACTGACTGTCCCATGCTCCTGAAAGCGGCTCGGCTCACGGCTCACATAACAAGTTGCTAACGGTGCTGTGCATTATCATCAATAGGGAATTGAACCGAGCACTCGTTTCCTTCCTTCCTCTTATGCAATCGCTCACTAAATACAAAACACAAGCTAACGCGGAGAAACCTCCCTGACAGCCGCAGCCCCACCTTAACCCTGCAAGCTTCAGCTGCTGTTGGCACCCACAGTGTCTGCTGTGAAGAGCATGCACAAGGAGATCTTGTTTAAGACTAATTGACCTCCTTAGTGCTCCCTGGTACACAGAGTGCTTGACACGATCAGTCCCCATTGACTTTGGTGCAAGTGGAGAGCTCTCATCATGTCATGGGCTGGAGCAAGTGCTTTCAGCCAGGCTGACACAACACGCTTTTGTCTTAGCACAGCAGGTTTGGGGGTGAGAATCTAATAATCCCTTTTGTTTCCCCATCACCCTTCGCTCTCCAAGGCCCTGTAGCACTGCAGCTCTCAAGAAGGGCTACTTTCTGCAGTCTACCGGTGTGTCTAGACAGCAAAAAAACCCATGACAGTGAGCCCACCCCAACTGATTTGGGCTTTCAGGGTTTCTGCTATGGTGTAACAATGTAGACATTCAGTTTCAGACTACAGCCCAGCATAGGTGCTGGAACTATGGGTGCTGGGGATGTGGCAGGACCCTGTGGCTTGAAATAGTTTCCATCATACACAGGGTTTGCAGTTTGGTTCTTTGGCTCTCAGCTCCCCCACTATAAAAACTGTTGCAGCACCCCTGGAGCCCAGGCGGCACAACTATCCCCCAAGTCAGGTTTCAGAGTCTGGGGCCCAGCGTGCACTTGTACGTCTACACTGCTGTTTTTAACCCTGTCACAAAGGTCTTGTCTTGCTTAGGATTTTAAGAGGCATTTTTAGCTCACGTTAGCTAGCTGAATCTAACTCGCACCTTCTAAAACTCCAGTGTAGACAAGGCAAGTTGTATGGTATAATGTGCCAGCCTGGTTGAGTTAAAGCACAGGACAGCTAGGGCTTTAACTTGTCCTTTAGAGCTAGCTGGAGCACAACCTGCTGTGTCTTAACTGCTGTTGAGAATGTGTTAGACTGTGCTAGAGAGCAGCTGTGATCTTGGTACACCTTTAATTCCTACTCCAAGGGGGTCTATGGTTGGCCTTGCTGGACTAGTCATTTTAAAGCTCCATTCTGTTTGCTAGGATCCAACAACAGGCTCCAACTGCCCCCTCTCCAATTTGCAGGCTGATGAATGAGGGAGGGGAGGGTGGAGAGCTGTCCTCCTGTATCCTGGTCAGATAAGGATCAGAAAGGGAACAATATATCTTAAATCTTAGCTGCAGCTCTTGAAGAAAATATTTCTCTGTAAGTGACACACAGATGTGAAAAAAACCTGTCCTGTAACAATGATGCTATCACGTGACTTAACAATGGCAACAATCCCCCCCTTTGTTCTGGTAGGGATATTAAATACTTTCAAGGGAAAGAAAGCTGCATTGTTCCAGACAGCTATCATCTCACCCAACTACAGATCAAGATAAGGGCTCCTGTCTGTTCCTTCTGGAGTCTGCACTCCTTTGGTGATGCAGTGCACTTTCTGACCATCCCTACCTCACTTGCTTTGGTGCTCTTTGCTCCCCCAACTTTGTCAATTACTTCCCTTTTTAATTTCATTGCTTTCCCCTTGTGTCACCTGTCTCTCCCCTCCTCCCATCAGGGTCTTCTGCTCTCCCTTTCTCTTTGCCAGACTCCCGTGGCCATCACATGAAATGCTACTTCCAACTGCCATGCCTTCTCCTAATGGCAATGAACGAAAGCAGGAGCCATAGTATTTTGCTGTGCACAAGTCGTGGTGCTACCCCCAAAGTCTAGTACTGGCCATTCTTGGACTAGATGGACCATGGTTCAGCATGGCAGTTCCTATGTCCCATTCTAGTCCAGCAAGGTATTATAAGGTACCAGCTACCCTGCTTGCAGGTCCCATTTCAGCCACATTATTTTTATATATTCACTTCAGGCTTCCAGCTGGAGACAATGTCTTATATTTCCAGAGCACCTTTAAAACCCATAAGCTGCCCAAAATGCTCTACAGCTGTTGGGCCAGATCTCTGACTGGTGAAAACTGGTGTAACTCCATTGATGTCAATAGAGCTGATAAACACTGATACACATCAACTGGAGACCTGGCCCCGTATTTTCAGGGGTCACTTTGACACTACGAATCCATAAGACTATGGAGCAGTTTAAGAAAAGTAGTGGAAGCCCTGATACCAAAGACTAGACTGGCCAATGCATTGGCAAATAAACTGTAGGGAACCAATCTGTATTGGCCTTAGGATGCATGAACAAGACGACCTTTCCATCTTTAACTTCTGTGTTCCCACACCCACCACTGAAACCCAGTTACCTCAGAGGCAGAAGGTGGCAGCGGTTTAAAAGCTTAGACCAGGGGTAGGAAACTTATGGCACGCAGGCCGAAGGCAGCACGCAAGTTGATTTTCAGTGACACTCACATTGCCTGGGTCCTGGCCACCGGTCTGGGGGCTCTGCACTTTAATTTAATTTTAAATGAAGCTTTTTAAACATTTTAAAAACCTTATTTACTTTACATACAACAATAATTTAGTTATATATGATAGACTTCTAGAAAGAGACCTTTTAAAAACATTAAAATGGATTACTGGCAGGCGAAACCTTAAATTAGAGTGAATAAATGAAAACTCAGCACATCACTTCTGAAAGGTTGCCGACCCCTGTCTTAGAGCAATGCTGCAGAACAGTTTAGAACAAGAAGCACAGATGGGAAACAGCTGACTGAAAATGCAGGAGAGAGAGAGACTGTCAGTCATTGGAACTGATCTCGGACACTGGCTCGAAAGTCCCAAGACAAAGCATGGCAGGGGAGGTTGAATGGTACTAAATCATGTGATACTAGCAACTGCTGGCAAAGGAGAGCTAACGTTTAGACTGATATAGCCACCGGGCAGCCTTTCCAGATACAAGGTGCTCACAACACTTCACATATGTGCAGCTGGGGGATATATTTCCGTGTCCTTCTTTCCTAGACAGTAGTATTGTATATGTTATTAAATTGCAAGATTTCGTTCTATTGTGCCAGAGGGTGTACAGGAGCTTTTTGGGTATTTTGGGTCTTAAAAAGAAAGATTCATAGCACATGACTTAGTGACTGGAGACTAATATCCCTGTTTGCTATTTTGTGTTTCAAAGGAAGACAAAGCAGAAACTGGATGTAAACCTGAAGCAGAGGTCACATCCATTTGACAGGAGAGGCAGTGTGGTCCACTGGGCTTAGACTCAGGGGGCCTGGGTTTTATTCCAGCTCTGCTCCACTCCTACTGAGTGACCTTAAGCGAGTTTATGTGCCTCAGTTTCCCCAGCCATAAAAAGATGCTCAGTGATCTGCAGATGAAAAGTGCTGTATAATACAGCAGGATTTTGTTATTTTTCATACATACTCATATTAATTTAGAAGCTTTTAACGTTGGGACATAATTACTCCAAACTCCTCAAAAATGGAGACATAATTACCTTAGGAGCCCGTTCATAATTCTGGGAAAACATGGGAAATTCCCCCTGCCAAATTTTGCAGAAAGGCAAAACTATTTGGTCTCCTCTTGGAGTCTGCCTTCTCCTCCAAAGAGAATTGTAACTGAGAGCAAACTGACAATGGAAAGTCAGGGCCGAGCCAGAAAACTCATCTTCTTCCCTTCCATGTTTCACTCCCGAGGCCTTGAACCCTGACAGGCATTCACGATTATTGATTCATCCACAATTTGTTTTCAAGAGCAAGAAGTGCTGGGCTGCTGAGATGAGATGGATCCATCCCTTGTTACCTCACCTACCTCTGGCTGCTGAAGTCGCATGATTTAATTTCCAGTGAAAATCTATTTGTTCCAAACACCACTGAAACCTAGTGATTTGGAACCTCTGTAATGGAGACAAAGTGCCCTAAGCTTTCCTCTATCCGTGGTTTATTTCTTTTCACAAACAAAAGGTGAATTAGCTGCTCCAAGCACCAATTTGACACCTTTCTCTACTTCTCCAATGAATCTTGCGCTGGGGAAGCCTCTGGTAGAGTGAACTACTCTGTTTATTCACAGGATGAGTACAGAACCAGTGACAGTCTGGGATCCAGTGTGGACCTTCAGTCAAAAGGAGGAACTCCCCTCAATAAATCCTCCAACATTCTTCTGCCCTCATTCCCTGACCAGCAGTAGGCAGGCTAGGGGTGAAGCTATCTCTGTGCTGAAGGCTTTTGCACAAGATAAGTCTCACTTAAGTCCAAAGGGCCCTCTGCACAGGCGGGAATTTCAAGCTAGGCTCTAGAGAATTCCAGATTGGGCCAGAATTCCCCATCCTGGTCAAATCTAGGTGCTGGGAGAGAATGACCCATGGGAAGAGGATAAGGGGAACAGAGTGGGAGAATAAGAGGAAGGCCTGGAGATGGCTGGGGAGAAGTTTGTATTTTGTGAAATAGGAGGAGATCCTACATTCTGGTGGTTCTGGCCCTGGCCAGCCTTCATCCACCCCAGATACTAGCAGTGCCAGATTCCCCACCGTGCCCCATCAGTGCCCCTCAATTCACCTTACATCGGTAAAGCCATCGTATGGCAACAGTGTTTGGCCACCACTGGATTCTAGCTATTGACTTAGAGGTAAATGGATGCATGTCTCATTATCGATCCCGGGAGCCATTAGGCCAGCCCCTGGTTTGCTCCCCTAATACCTATTTTCCACCCCAGGAGGCATAAGCCTCCTTCTTTTGCAGAGTGCGACCCTGCGCTCATTGAAGTGTGATGGGATCACTGCTGGTTAAAGGTCACACTTTCCAATGGGAAGAGTGACTTCTGCAGCCAGGAAAGCATCCAGGGTTGAAGGAAAGGAAACAACTCTCCTGAGCATTTCCTTTCTGCTTTAGGAACAGAGCCCAGCAAAGCACATGGGCTGGAGTAACAGCTGGATCAAACTTTTAACCACCTTTCTCTCTCCAGAGCTTATCATTGCATCCTTGCTACATATCAAACAGACAGAGCTTCACATGTATTCACACACACACACACACACACACACACACACACACACACACACACACACAGTGCCGCACATTCATACATGTTCACACGCAGCATCATGCATTCATACATGTTCATACACACACACATCTCATTGCCATGAGCCGTTTTCAATAGAAAATACTTGCTCACGGTATAGAAAATGACTCATCACAAACATAAAGGAAGAATAAAAAGCAACACTTATGCTCCCTAAAGGAAACTATCCTCAGGGGAGTTGTGCAGGTTCTCTGTCCATCTTGTCCTGCATTATTTACAGCCATCAATAAAACTGAGCCAGGGTGTGAAGTGCACCCCAGAATTAATATTGTTATGGCTGGTGCCCCCAGATGGCTTTGTTACATGGTTCTTACACTTTTCTTCATGTGTGAGCACTGTGCAGTCTTTGAAGAAATGTTGTACTGTTGTTAGTTTTGTGAGGTGGTTTTGTTTTAGGGCAACTGTGGCAAGCAGGAAGGGAGGCAGCTTTATGTCTTAATCTCTCTAGTTACAATCAATTCTTGGGGCAGAGTAGATTCCTGAGATCTGCCATTGGGGATTCTGCTGAGAGGTTTGAAAGAGGGGATTGCCTGCATGCTGTTTGTGACCACTTCTGTTCAAAGACTGGTGTAAAATACACAAGTTAGACTATGACTATACATTGACTCTATGTCACTGATTTCTCCTCCAATGGGACGTCAACCTGCAAAGCTCCAAACATCTGCTCCCACTAGGCAAGGGAGTGACAATACAAGAGATGAGCCACAACTGTGACATTCAAACTCTGACTCAGAACTGAACTACTGGAGGTTTAAAGGGTTCCAGAATTACCCAGGTGTTCCAACTTGTTCATGCACAGACATTGCGTACTAATGACCAGATCCTCAGCTGCTGTGAACTGGCAAATCTCCACTGAAACCAAAGAAGAAAAAGACAGGCAATGGAGCTATGCTCATTTACACCAGATGAGGATCTGGCTCACTGTTTCTTTTGTACTTTGCTTCTAAACGTTACGTTTGTCTGAGCATTTTGTTAAAGCACAGACAGACAGGTAGCTGCCATACGATACTATTTTGCTGAATACTAATGAAAAAACAGTCATGACAAAAATTAGTCAAACCAAAAGTACCCATTTGCAGGAGCCTCTGTGGACTCTGGGGATCATCCCCGGGAAGAATCTGATAGACTGTAACTTTTGTTTTTTAGTCCTGCTTGTAGTTTTACAGCCACCCTGTCAATTACACTAGCAGGAAAGACGATAAGATATGTTAGCTGAGGGAAGGTAACTTCCACGCCAGAGACCTGCTCAGTGTTAGAAAATGTTATGTTCAGGGCCTACACCCAGAAAAGGGAGATAAAAACATAAAATACTCTTGCAGCAATGTTGCAATGTAACTATTCCTTAGAATTCGGAACAATAATGCACAAGTACTCCGAAAGAGAGAGAGTTGAAGCAGGCTGCCCCCCTAAAACAGTCACAACTCCCCCCACTTTACTATAGGCTGGGGCTTTTTGCAGACTGACTGACTGCCTCAAACACAGATCCATACACTTTCCTACAGAGCACCCTAGCTAGCAAGCAGCACCAGGCAACCCCTTAGGATTTAATGTGATTTTTTACATAGTAGTCAATACACTACTCACACTCACTCATGCCTGTTACCCCAATCAGGGTATGGGCCGCCAACAACAGATCTCCAGAGTCCTCTATCCTGGGCCATTCATTCTAACTGGTTCCAGGTATAGCCCATTTTTTTGCTATCAGCCTGAAGGTCACGTCGCCAGGTGTTTCTTGGACGGCCTCTTTTCCGCTTGCCTTGGGGGTTCCACCGCAGTGCCTGTCTGGTGATGTTAGTTGGCTGCTTGCGTAGTGTATGTCCTATCCAACCCGACCTTCTCCTTCTGATTTCTTCCTCTGCTGGGAGTTGACAGGTCGTCTCCAAGAGGTGGATGTTACTGATGGTGTCTGGCCAGCGGATCTGGAGAATCCTTCTGAGGCAGCTGTTTATGAAGGTCTGGATCTTCCTGATGGTTGTTTTGGTTGTCCTCCAGGTTTCAGCTCCATACAGTAGGACTGATTTCACATTGGAGTTGAACAGTCGAATTTTTATTGCCAAAGACAGCTTTCTGGAGCTCCAGATGTTCTTGAGCTGTAAGAAGGCTGCTCTTGCCTTACCAATTCTTACTTTGATGTCTGCGTCTGTGCCACCCTGCTGGTCGATGATGCTACCTAGGTAGGTGAAGGACTGCACTTCTTCCAGGGGGCTTCCATTCAGTGTGACTGGGTCATTGCTAGTGGAGTTAATCCTAAGGATCTTGGTCTTGTCCTTGTGAATGTTGAGGCCAACCTGTGATGACGTGGCTGCCACTACGTTGATCTTCTCTTGCATCTGCTGTTTACTATGCGAAAGGAGTGCAAGGTCGTCAGCAAAGTCCAGGTCATCAAGCTGGGTCCACAACGTCCACTGGATTCCGTTCCTACGCTCGTAGGTGGATGTCTTCATAATCCAATCGATGACGAGGAGAAAGAGAAGTGGTGACAACAAACATCCTTGCCTGACTCCAGTTTGCACCTGGAAGCTGTTAGTAAGCTGCCCTCCATGGATCGCTCTACAGTGTATACCGTCATATGAGTTCTTGATCAGGTTGACCACCTTTGCTGGGATGCCGTAGTGCCGAAGGAGCTTCGAAAGGCTCTCTAGATCCACGCTATCGAACGCTTTCTCA
This sequence comes from Gopherus flavomarginatus, assembly GCF_025201925.1. NCBI lineage: Eukaryota > Metazoa > Chordata > Testudines > Testudinidae > Gopherus > Gopherus flavomarginatus. Next base: position 11,249,859 of record NC_066621.1, on the reverse strand, counting down.
TAGTCAACAAAATTGATGTACAACGAGGAGTTCCACTCTATAGACTGCTTGACTATGATGCGAAGCGTTGCTATCTGGTCCGTGCATGATCTGTTCTGCCGGAAACCTGCCTGGTCATCTCGTAGCTGTGGATCGACGGCATCCTTCATTCTCTCTAAGAGGACTCGGTTGAAGACCTTCCCTGGCACCGACAAGAGTGTGATTCCTCTATAATTGGCACAGTTGCTAAGGTCTCCTTTCTTGGGGATTGTGATGAGATATCTGCATTTAGAGACCAATCTTCAGCTGGTATAAAGTGTCATAGCTCTGCTAATTCCAGCGACTGAGTCCTTTTTCTCTGCTGACTGCAATGGAGTGATGCTGGTTTCCATTTGCGGAAGGGCTGGCGCATTCTCTTTAAATTACATGGCACGCCACGGCTACGGATGCTGCAGAATCACAGCCCATGCAAATGAAGCTCAACAGAAGAGCATATCAGTCTGAGATGTCACCAAAGCAACGATCAGATTAATAATAATTAGCAACAGAATAAATCATTTTATACATAATCCCACCACACCACCTCTGTAACCCACCCCAGGCCCATGAGGATGACACACAATTAAAATACTGTAGTAAATAAACAATAATTAAAACATCATAAAGTAAACAAAGCTGAGCCCTAGCAGTGATCATGACAATAATGTGCTCATCTTTATTGTGCTCCCATTTTCATGGGTCTCTTAATGCCTCAAGGATCCAATTATAGGGCTGAAGTAATGTAATCTCCAGTGCTTGCTTTGTATGCCAGTTCCTGGGAGGTGGAGATACTGTGACAAGAGCAGACCTTGCACTCCTTTTGTCTTCTAACTGATTTCCTGGGGCATTAGAACAAGCTCCTGGAAAGCAAACACAAGTGCTGAGAGAAGTGTTTCTCAAATACCACTACCGAGGCTTTATTTGGCTTCCCAAGGAACTTGCCACCTAAACCACTGATCCTCAAGGGCACAGCCCTGCAAACACTCAAGCACCAGAGTAACTTTCCTCACAGGACAAATTCCACTGAAGACAATGGGACTACTCCGTGGTTCAAGTTACTCACACGTTGGCAGGATCACACTCTGGGTATTTATCTGTGGGCTCTTTAACAGTGCACTATGCAGTGATGACTTTGCTGACTCCTCCCCAGTGAGGAAGTAGTTCAGTCAGTGAGCAGGTTCCTGGCCTGACACAGGACATGTATGCCATGAAGTGAAGGTGGCAGGCGAGGGCTTGGAAGAAGTATAAGGCCTTGACTGGCAAAGCACTTAAGCAGCAGAGCTAGTTGAAACTTTTGGCACATTTTTTCCCAAAACTTTTCATGGAATATTGTTTCTGTTTTTCAATCAGCGTATAGAGCAGTCAGACTCCTTAATGAAAACTGTGTCTGCGTTTTTTGACTTCCCTTTTAGGCTCATGCATAACTTAAGCCTGTGCTTAAATGCCTTGCTGAACTGGGACCTTGGAAAAAGAGTGAAAACAGAACATGTGAATTATTAATAAGAGGGATCTTGAAGGGACCCCTGAACAGAACCAAGTGAGCAATGAAGAACATAGCAGTCAAATAATTTATTCAAAAAATATGACAGTAGTGATCTGACAAATATCTGACAAGTGTGAGTTGATCTGTGAATTTGCTGAGGATGCAAAAGTCCTGGGAAAGAAAAGGTAGTTTATTAGGGCTTAAGCTCCATAACTGATCGAGCAACTTTCACCTCACGTTTGCAGAGACAGCAGGGCACCTTATTTTCACAATCCCAGAGAGCTCACAATACAAATCTGTTCAGTGACCAATAGTGAGCGTGGTTTCAGACACTGAGGGAAGAACAGGAACAGGAGATACCATCTAGTCAAAGTCATCTCTTTAGGGATGGTTCAATAACAATTTACTAATAAATCCTTCCCCATTCCCCCAAGCGAGATCCTGTGTATGTATGTGACAAAGGATTCCCTCCTTCTGGAGCCTCAGGGCCTGACTCTATGCTCTAGTGAGCTAAGATCTGATGACACTTCTGGGTTATTTCTTTAACTTGAAGGGATCCCTTCACTTGCTAATAGACACAGCATTCACAAACCTGGCATGCCTCTCCCACTCTGGAAAATTTTATACTGTAAACAGTGGTAGGGCCTCCGGCATCACTCCCAGGGACTTCACGAGACACTCCAGAGTGGATTAATTGCTTGACAACCTGACAATTCTAAGAAACATGGCCCCAGCCTTTCGGGCTGTTGACAGCTCTGTTGTGTGATCAGAAAGAGGCTGGATTGAACAGAAGTTTCATAACAAGTGAATTTGAACCTAGGACCTCCAGAAAGCAGGCTGCCAGTTTCAGCCCCCAGGCTGGCTGCAAAAAGAACTTAACTCCTTTTAAGTACAGAGGACCTGGGGAAACTCACACTGTAATGGCTACTTCCATTTATGGGGATGGCATCCTTTCAACCACAGAAGTATCCTCTCAGTGGCTGGCTGCTCCAATGCTCTCTGAGAACACAGCTAGACAGATCCCTGATCTGTTGCAGGGAAACTAAGCAGCACCAAGATATTCTGTCTATTGTGGATGCTTTCCCCAAGTCAGCACGTCTTTGGGAATGGAACACGTAACACGGGGGTTGAGGGAGATGCTGACCCCAAAGCGAAACTTTACACAAGGGGCTTCTAGAGTTGGTGGGGGATCGATGCACCCCACACAGTTCTGCCAGGGCATGTCATTCAGCTTTGGATTTTAAACACCCTGGAACCTGGGCATGATTGGACTGGGGTTTTTTCAGTTCAGGCAATTATAAAGCATAGCCTCTGTGGAGTGAGGAGAAGGAGTGCCTCACTTGTATTGCTCTATAGTGACTCCCCCTGGACAATAGTGGGGTGGCCTCTGGGGGCTCTGCAAGGACTCCCGATGTTCAATCCTCACTCTCTATCCAAGGAAGATGGCTGCAGTGCGAAGTCTGTCCTGAAAAATAAGGGGTACTAACTCTGAAGGAAAGATGGATGATTGTTTATATTTCATATTTAATTACATTGTAATTAGCATTTTAAAAGTGTTCAATGGATGCAGCTCTTTAAGTGGGTGAAATTGCAACGTTGGGTGCAATAGGTAATGCAGGAGCCCATTTCACCAGAAATCCATCTTACCCAGATCATAATTAGGTTCCAACAGCATGAAAGAGTCATTTCCCCCGATTATCCAATTGCTTATTGTCCAATTGGGTTTGATGCCCTTGAAATATATTGGGCTGACAGAGGACTGTGCTGGGCCGTGTTTTCCTAGTGACTCAATAGTTACTTGCTGAAAAGATTCAGGTGCTATTGCAAGCAATTGACCTACATTTCTGCACATATCTAACACCCTCGCTGATTTCTCAGGACATGGTTTTCCTTTTCCATTAGCGCGGGCGGATATTTTGCATTGCGATACATCGCATAGTGACAAATTGGTCCTTGTCTCATTGCATCTCATCCCATGGGGAAGTCAAGTGGAAATCACAATGTTTCCTTTGGTTTTTATTCTGTGCTTCTGTACTGGTAGGCAAGGACTCGTCATCAAAGCTCCCATTAATATAGCATGCCTTGACACCCCCAATCAAGCATAACAAATTTGCTGCTAATTAAAATATTGCATCTCATTCTAGAGAAGACCTCACATAGAAGATAATTTCCTTAAGGGAGAGAAAATATGGTCTGACCACAGCCCTGGGACCCTGAGTTCTAAAGACTGAATTCTTGACACTGAATTCTATATGATTTTGGGGAAAATCACTTGATCTTTTTTGCTGAAGCACCTGTAAAATGTGGGTAATGATACTCATTTCCCTACCTGTTGTGAGGGAATGTCAATGAAACAATAGACAAGTGTCATCAGAGACAATTGATGTAAGACACAGTTTTTTCTCTGAACAGGGTTAGTTACATTGGTGAAACCCTCCCAGTATGGACACACCTAAATTGTGGTGCAAAAGATGTATGTAGGCCAGCTCCCCAGCCCCATTATAAAAAAAAGAGGATGTTTACCATTCCTGATGCTTCTTTGCTTTTCTTGTAATTAGCTTGGTGAATTCTAAATTAATCAACAAAGCATTAAAATAAAATAAAAACCTTCCCTGATTTCTAATGATATCTTGCCAGCCCATTGTCCTGTAGGGAAACTCAGCCAATCTGGTCATAATATTTTTTAAACAATTAAAATGAGTGAGATAATAATTCAAGCAATGTCATAAGGCCAATGATTCCCAGTGCATACAAGTAAAATAAAAATAGTTGAGCCATGTCATCTTCTATAACTTTCTCCAACAGCATTTATAGTGCATTTGGCCTTCAGGATTTGATCTCTCCTTGCCCTGTCGGTGGTATCCTTCCCCTTCTCTGGCTTCCTCTCTTTAATCTGCACTATCATTTCTTCTACATTTCTTCACTGCTGGTTGGATGATCTTATGACATTTCCAGTCTTCAAAATAAATCATTTAATGTGAAGGTTGGACATGTCATAATGTGTACATTGCAACTGCTGTTAGAAAGACACATTTACTCTGCAGCTGGTTGCATCATGCCTATAAATAACATAATTTATTTACAGAAATATATATTTCCCTTTGTGCTTGTACATTAGACCAAGGACAGAATAGGCCCATTACTTAATGAAGGGGGGAAAGACAATAACAGAAAATGTGAAAATGGCAGAAGTGCTTAATGACTTCTTTGTTTCAGTTTTCACCAAGAAGATTGGTGGAGATTGGCCGTCTAAAATAGTGAATGCCAGTGGAAATGAGGTACGATCAGAGTCTAAAATAGGGAAAGAACAAGTCAAAAATTACTTAGACAAGTTAGATGTCTTCAAATCACCGGGCTCTGATGAAATGCATCCTAGAATACTCAAGGAGCTGACTAAGGAGATATATGAGCCATTAGCAATTATCTTTGAAAAGCCAGGGAAGACAGGAGAGATTCCAGAAGACTGGAAAAGGGCAAATATAGTGCCCATTCATAAAAAGGAAATAAGGACAACCTGGGGAATTACAGACCAGTCAGCTTAACTTCAGTACCCAGAAAGACAATGGATCAAATAATTAAGCAACCAATGTGCAAACATCTAGAAGATAATAAGGTGATAAGTAACAGTCAGCATGGATTTGTCAAAAACAAATCATGTCAACCAACCTGATAGCTTTCTTTTGACAGGGTAACAAGCCTTATGGATGGGGTGGAAGCGGTAGACATGACATATCTTGACTTTAGTAAGGCTTTTGATACTGTCTCACATGACCTTCTCATAAACAAACTAGGGAAATAGAACCTAGATGGAGCTACTATAAGGTGGGTGCATAACTGGCTGGAAAATCGTTCTCAGAGAGTAGTTATCAGTGGTACATAGTCATGCTGGAAGGGCATAATGAGTGAGGTCCCGCAGGGATCGGTTCTGGGTCCGGTTCTGTTCAATATCTTCACCAATGATTTAGATAATGGCATAGAGAGTACACTTATAAAGTTTGCAGATGATACCAAGCTGGGAGGGGTTGCAAGTGCTTTGGAGGATAGGATTAAAATTCAAAATGATCTCGACAAACTGGAGAAACGGTCTGAAGTAAATAGGATGAAATTCAATAAGGACAAATGCAAAGTACTCCACTTAGGAAGGAACAATCGGTTGCACACATCAAAATGGGAAATGACTCCCTAGGAAGGAGTACTGCGGAAAAGGATCTAGGGGCCATAGTGGACCACAAGCTAAATATGAATCAAGAGTGTAACACTGTTGCATAATCATCAAACATCATTCTGGGATGTATTAGCAGGAGTATTGTAAGCAAGACACGAGAAGTAATTCTTCCACTCTACTCCACGTTGATTAGGCCTCATTTGGAGTATTATGTCCAGTTCTGTGCACCACATTTCAGGAAAGATGTGGACATACTGGAGAAAGTCCAGAGAAGAGCAACAAAAATGATTAAAGGTTTAGAAAACATGACCTATGAGGGAAGATTGAAAAAACTGGGTATGTTTAGTCTGGAGAAGAGAAGACTCGGGGGCGGGGGCAGACATGATAACAGTTTTAAAGTACATAAAATGTTGTTACAAGGAGGAGGGAGAAAAATTATTCTTTTTAACCTCTCAGGATAAGACAAGAAGCAATGGGCTTAAATTGCAGCAAGGGCGGTTTAGGTTGGACATTAGGAAAAAACTTCCTAACTATCAGGGTGGTTAAGCACTGAGACAAATTGCCAAGGAAGGTTGTGGAATCTCCATCATCAGAGATTTTTAAGAGCAGGTTGGACAAACACATGTCACGGATGGTCTAGGTAATACTTAGTCCTGCCTTGAGTGCAGAGGACTGGACTAGATGACTTCTCAAGATCCCTTCCAGTTCTATTATTTCTATGATTAACTCATTACCTGCTGGCACTGAGTTGAGGCTGGTGCCCGTGTCTGTGGCTGCTATTATCATTGTGATGACGATGATGGAGTTCTCCAATTAGAGAAAAAGGCATCTATCTAGGGACACCTGACACAAGTTACAAAACCAAAAGAAATTAATTTTCTCTTGTAAAGCTAAAATATCGTGTCAGCAGGGATTCTATTATCTGATTAGCACCAACTGTAGGACACAAATAATGCTGTTAGGGTTGTTTGTGATTATGAACTGATTACTAAAGTTTTCTACATATATTGTTCATTATTTCTTTTTTGTGTCATTATGAATGTTCCTGTTGTATTCACAGAACTGAATGGGCTCTCAGAAAGAAAGAAAGAATCTGTCCTGAAAAAGTTTGAGAACCACTCAGCTAGATAAAAATGTGATATCTGGCAAAGTAGGCCCATTGGTGGATGGTTAGCTGTTCAAATATCCAACTTAAATAACATTGAGCTAGGGATAATTTAATCCCCTCCTCTCAGTTGAGATCAGATCTCCTGTGTATGTACCCTATGAGGAAAGCCAAGTTAGTGCTAAGTGTGTTCTCTTTAATTTGACCATTTAAAGAACTAATCCTTCCCTAGCCTGATTATTATTTTAGATACCACCACTGTATCAGGTGTCGTACTAGTACCTGTTCAAGTGCGTGGGAGTGTGCGAGTGTTTGTGATAACAATCACAGTGTTCCAAGGGATATGGGAGAGGTGGCTACATCTTTGCTGAATCTGCAGCTCATTCTCATATCTAGGCTGAAAATTTCTGCCAAGCCTGACGAAATGGACCCAAACCATTTCAGTAAAAATGCATTTAATTCCTCCAGGCCAGCGCATTAACAAAATATCCTTTGTCTGCTACTTGAAATCATGACTACAGAGCAAAGCCATTCCCTTTCTTAATGCATAACAGTTCTGCCAACCAAACGACTGCAACATGTCCTTTGTGAAAAAACCTGGATAACTAAAGCCTTGCGATCATACAACATAAATGTCTAAAGCTCCCAGCTTGAAAACACTCTAACAGCTTTCAAACTGGAGCGTGGAGATCTCTGAGACTTGGCATTTCCCTACATTCAGTGAAGGAATCTGTCTCCTGCTGGGACTCCAACCAAACCCCTGTAGTTGTTAATGCTAGAGCTAAAGGGGAATATCCTGTTGCTGTCTTTAAAGATGAAAAGAAATTTTTATTTTCCATGCTGGCCTCCAACCAGTAAGAGCTGAGACGGTTGCACATGTGTTGCCGTGACCTGCATGCCATGTGTTAAGCCTTCAAGGGTAACAAAGTATTGGAATAATTATATGCCAATGTGGTTGCCCCACAATGCAGCCATAGGCACTCAGCAGGGGAAACTAGGAATGAAATTTCAGTCAGGAGCTAAACTAAATATCTATTGTAGGTGCTTACATAGCCCTCATTACCCCAGCATCGGAGCACCTAACCAAGACCTGTCAGTCCCCAACTAAACTGCAACAACCTGTGGAGTAAAGGCATAATGTGCATTTTACTATATACTCCTGACTGCCCAGCCAGCGCTAGGTGAGAGGCAAAAGATAAAGGCACAACCTGGCCTCCCTGCTGAGGATGGCATCAAAGGCGATGCCAGTTACTGTCAGTTATGAAATGGGTAGCGCGCACGTGCACAGACACAGACACAGACACACTTTTACACAGGCCATTGAGTTATTAGGTTATTCAAACCATTGAGACAGGGATACAGCTGAGCCTGTCTCATTTTCCAGATCAGACCTGAGCTTCATCCATTCCAGCAGGCAGCGCCAGCTACTTCCGAGAATGGTATAAGAAATCCAGTAGTGGGAAAACGTGGGACTAACTTGCCCCCAGGGGAAGTTTCTTCCTTATCCCGCGTTAGCTAGAGGTTGGTTCGTGCCCGGAAGCAGGATTTCCCTTGCAAATCTTTGAGTTCTGTTGTTTGTTTTTGGGCAGAGTCCTGTAGAATTTAATAGGAAATTGTAAGTTCTTTGGACCATACTATAGAATTTAATACTTATGTTCCTGCTCTAGAATTCTATGGAATGCTTAAAAAAAATTACAGAAAATACAGTGAGTTGAAATTTTATAGTGTTTAGAGTAACTTCTCTAAAACCTTATTAGTTTAACCTATTAAATTCTTTCAGAGTTTTCAATAAGAACATAAGAACCGCCCTACTGGGTCAGACCAAAGGTCCATCTAGCCCAGTATCCTGTCTTCTGACAGTGGCCAATGCCAGATGCCCCAGAGGGAATGAACAAAACAGGTAATCATCAAGTGATCCACCCCCTGTTGCCCATTCCCAGCTTCTGGCAAACAGAGGCTAGGGACTCCATCCCTGTCCATCCTGGCTAATAGCCATTGATGGACCTGTCCTCCATGAACTTAACGAATTCTTTTTTTTAACCCTGTTATGATCTTGGCCTTCACAACATCCTCTGGCAAGGAGTTCCACAGGTTGACTGTGCATTTTGTGAAGAAGGCACTACATATCATTATTACTGTATTACAGACGCCTCAACTGAGATCAAGGCCCCAGTGTGCTACTTACTGTACAAATACATAGCAAGAGACCATCCCTGCCCCAAAGAGCTTTGGATCTAAATAGACAAGGGGCAGGAGGGGAAACAGCAGACATAGAGATGAAGTGACTTACCCATAAGGAGAACAGCCGAGCCAGGTATAGAAATCAGGTCTTCTGACTCCATGTCCACTGCTCTACACTTCCAGGAGAGGGTGAAAAGTCACTCTTTCTCTCAGTTAAGAACATAAGAATGGCCCTACTGGGTCAGACCAAAGGTCCATCTAGCCCAGTATCCTGTCTTCTGACAGCAACCAATGCCAGGTGCCCCAGAGGGAATGAACAGAACAGGTAATCATCAAGTGTTCCATCCTGTGTTTCCCATTCCCTATTGAATTTCCTATTTGCACAATGATAACAAACAGGTGGTTATTTTGAAGAAACACAGACAGGACTGAAACAGTTTCTTTTACTCTTTCTAGCTATTTTGTAATGCTCAGTAAATGAACCTTTTTTAGAGTGTTTCATTCCTGGAAGTAATTCTCTAGCCTGCTGCACAGGAGACACAGACACAAAACCCATCAAGCGATAATAGGCTTGAGTTTTCATCTCCCACATAACATTAGAGGAAATTACCTCTCACTTCCATTCTGAAAGCCTTTCCACTTTCTTGTTACTTTGTACCTGACAGGCAGCCACAAACAAATGCTCCTGGAGGGGTTCTGGCAGTTGTCAATCATATGCAACTCACTGAATATGACTCTTCGTAGCCCAGGAGTTTCCTTCCTTCCCTCTCCATTAAAAAAATAAATAAATTGAGGTGCTGGAGGAGAGGTTTAGGCCTTTAAATCAACCCAATAAATTATACAGATTATCTGGATTATACAATAGAAATTGTTTTGACATTTGATCAAGCCCCTCTGGCGATGTCTGATGACTCTGATTTTTAATCATGATGAAATTAACATTTCAGAGGGAGAGAGTATAATTCAGCACTTTAGCTCAGGAATTGGAGGCAGGAGACCTGTGCTCTGTTCCCAGCTCTGACAGTGCCCTTGGACACATCACTTAACTGCACCTTGCCTCAGTTTCCCCATCTCTCAAGTAGGGATATCAATACTCCTTTCTTAAATCAAATTGGTGCAGACCAACGGTACTAGCCAAGCTCACTTACCTCCCTCCTCCCCCACAAAACTCACAGGTTAATTTTTGGGAGGCACTTCTTGCCCATTGTTATTCAAGACCATGTGTTATAAACTAGCTGTGTGAGAGTTTCTTGGTGTGCATAAGTGTCCACTCGGCTGAGTTGATCCTACCCCAAACTCATTTCACTCACGATCAAAACTGGGCCCCAGAAGTTCTCACTGTCAATGAAATTAAAGACTGGATGATATGTTTCCATTGTTTATATATACAGTATAGATAAACCAATCTCTTGAAGTTCCTACACACACCACATTTTTATGCACTTTAGCAGATTTATAAATTCACTTAGGTACACTATATGTTCTTTAGTTTTGAATGTTTATCTGTAGCTTAACCTACAAATGCTCTTGGTTGGTATGAAAAATGCAGAGTCACAAAAACACACCTGTACACTGCAGAAAGCAGCCAGGTAATAGCCTATATCAGTGCTTCTTAACAAGTGCTCTGCATAGCACTTGTTCAGTTTCTAACTGTTAAAATACCTGCTTTTTCTTCTTACTGAAAATCTAAAATTTGGACAAATGATTGAAGATCCAAACTCTTGGGTCAGATGTAAAATTAACGTCCAGTGGAAACTTTCTGTAAAAGTTGAAGCCTTAACTCCATTGTCTTCGCTACTGCATTTAAAATCAGGTAAATTACATTCCACTTCCCTAAATCCCTCTCTGGATTCAACTGGAGCTGATACTCTTCTAGTCCTAAACTTTTCTGTAGTGTTGCTGTGTGCTGTGAAACAGCTGCTGCAGTCCATTCTACCCCAGAGGTGGCTACAGTGCAGTGATGAGTGAAGTGATCCTCGAGTATAGATTGTAAAGCACTTTGGGGTCCTTCACCATGAAGAGAACACATTAAATGTAAATGTGATGCTTTTTAATGAGTGTTAATAAAAAAATCTCATGCAGAATCTCTGATCCCTTGCAAAATACCAATTACCTCTGCCTAGCTGATCCTGTCTCCTTGTTGTGATTCTTTGCAAGTGTTTCTCCATCATTCCTCTGCAGTTTTTGTCCAGCTGCAAATAAACACAATTTCTAAAGAGAGTTGGTCAGTGAAACAAGCAACAAAATGCCTAAGAAAGGACTCTCCTAATCTTCACCAGGGCCGAGAGTGAGTCAGGGGTGTTGTAATGGTTTTTCAGGCAAGTTTTGTTGGTTGCAAAGTCTGGGTTATGTTTCTTGGCTGATTAGCTCCCCAGGGTCAAATTTCGGTCGGTTTGAGCTGGTCCAGCCAAACCCTTAGTCAGATCAGTGTGGCTGGTTTAGAAACCAACACAGAGCAGTTTAATTCCCAAGGATGACATGGCAAGGCCAGTGGTGGGAGGCTGGGTAATCCATGCCACACCATGCTGCTTAGTTTCAGAGGGGTAGCCGTGTTAGTCTGGATCTGTAAAAGCAGCAAAGAATCCTGTGCATCTGACGAAGTGGGTATTCATCCATGAAAGCTTATGCTCCAAAATGTCTGTTAGTCTATAAGGTGCTACAGGATTCTTTGCTGCTTTTACCATGCTGCTTGACATGCAGAGAGCCTGCTGTCTCTTGGCAAAGCTGAGATCTCAATCAGCTTGGAGAAAGGGAAATGACAGCATGTTCCCCACACTGGAGTTTGCACTCCCACAATTCCCTCTGCATTCTTCTCTCAGGGCGCTGGGTTTGTCCCACCATGGAAGTAACAGGATTTGTCTTCCACAAAATCAGCAGATCCCCCAGGATCTGCAAAGGCACAGAGCTATCTTTGCTTCTTGGGTTCTCCTTCTGTTTCCAGGCATTTAAAGAGCATGCTCCCTTCCGGAAAAGGCTCCCTCAGTGGGTGTTGACCCCTGCAACCTCCTCTGAGAGAGGATGTATGGGGCAGGGAGGAAAAGTTGACTGGGTTGCCATTAATTTACCTGCCAAAGTCCAGTGGGACTTTCACGGTCAGGGTGACAATGTAGGAGAGGGGGCATTTCCCTCTTCTATGACCCTCCCCTCTCGCAAAAAAACCCAAACATGACCCTAAGGTCCTCTCCTGTGTTTGTTTCCTCTGCTTATGGAGGTGAAGGAGATGATATGGGCCATTATGATAAAGAATCAGCTATCTGCTGAAGGCAAGAGGGCCCATTTGGACAAGCCCCAGAATTTGAGGCGCTAATCCAGATGCAGTGAGTCTGTGAAATGGGGCTGGAAGGCTCATAAAAAGCATCTTTTCCAGGTAGCATTCCAGTTCTTTCTGCTCCCTCCTGGGCTGGAAATACTGTAGGAAGAGCTGTCTTCCTTGTATTTTACCACCGGGGCTCCTGGCCTGCTTGGAAACTTGTGGTGAAATCCTGGCCCACCGAAATCAATAGGAGTTTTGCCCTTAACAACCACGGGGCCAGGATTTCACCCCAGAGGCTCCATGGTGAAAAAGGAATCTAGTCGGACGTGGAGGGGAAAGTTGACCAAACTATTTCCCACCTAAGGAAAAGTCCAGAGGCTCAGGCTCACTTTGAGTTCTGGCCTCCAGTTTAGAAGGAGATTTTATTTTATCTGAAGAGAGTCACGTATCTCCTTAGTTGGACCTGAGCCAGATCTCTGGGGCCAGCTGGGAATTTCATATCTGCATCCACACTTTGTAGCTCAGGGATAAGTGGCTGTGATACAAAGGCAGCTCCAGCTGTAAGTCAATCCCTCTGAGCTCCTCTGAAGAACCTCTCCCCTCCCGTCCCCTATCCCATACCACCTCCATCCCACCTGTATCGCCTCAGAAAGGAGTACTACTGTCAGCTCAGCTACAGCCCCCATCTGCCTCTATGTGAAGATGGGCACCAGCCAGCCCACCTTGCCCACCCCTTTGATTCTTATCACAAGGGGAATGACTCCGTAAGCCTGTCTGGTCTTCAGAGGCAAAGCACAGGAGCCTGTGGAGATCTGGGGTTGAATTGTGCAACCTCTGAAATATTTAGGCTAAATTCTGCTCTTCGCTGCACTGGTGCAAATTTGGAGTTGCTCCATTGGCTTTCCCTACACTTACCCTGCAGGTTAAGAGTTAGAATCAGGGCTTTGGACTTGAAAGAAATAGAAATGAAATCTCGTTTAATCTCCACCTCTCTCTGGAGGGGATACTCAAGCCGGGGTTCTTGCTGATCCTCTCTGGGCAGGCTGCCGGGGTGGAGAGGAAAGGTCCTATGTTGTTTTCTGGAGATGAGCCAGGTTGACAGGATTTAGATACCATGATAAATAGGCAGAGGATTAGATATGGTGAAAGAGAGGCAGAAAGCAGGCAGGCATATATGAAAACAGAAAGCTAGAAAAGGTGATGGATAGATAATTTCTTCTCACTAAGACAAGTTCTAATATCCCCAGCTACAGTTGCTGAATTCAGTATGGCTGTTGCATTTGCTCAGCCACTGCTCTGCCAGTATGTAGCTCACTGCTTTAGTAACGATTCTTTGGGATACTCTGTGTGCACAGCATTAGACAAAGCCAAGTGCTGCTCTGATTCTGTACCTTGGGCCAAAGAGTGTTAACTAAACCCATGTGTGATGCACTGAAGGATGAAGTCTTCACCCCATGAGCTCAGAGGCAAGGGACTGAAATCCATTGTGTGCACTCAAAGGGAATGAAGACGGCAGCAGATAGCAATGCTTCCACATTATTTTTGCTTCCTTGGATTGCTGTCTCTTGGAATAATAGTGCTGGCATGTGCTCCTGGAGGAGCTGCTGCTCACCCACTGCCCAGCTCCTCAGCTAATAAGTCATGATGCTGGCAGCTGCAACCGGCTGACAGTAACCGTAACGCATGGAGCTCTTCACTTTTAACACAAAGTAGTGCCAGGATTGCACACAGAAAACCCTTCTGAGCCAACACCCAGGCACACATGCTGACTCAGCCAGTGGGGCGGCAACATCAGGAGGCGGATGCAGATGCAGGCTCCCCAGGGTGGGGGAGTTAAAGAACAGATCAGAGCAAGTTCAGTTTTAATGCAGAGGTGGTGGAAAGAGCAGGTCAATATTATCATGGAGCTGTTGTAACCTTCCACTGCGGTGGCAGCCAAGAACACCCTTCTCGCCGCTGTTCCTTCGATGCATGGGAAGTTCAGACAGGGACTATACTCAGACCCCAAACATCCTGTATGGGAGACTTGATGCAACATCCTTCTAAACTGTCCTTACCGTGGAAACGTATGTCTGATAGAACTATTCCCTCAGGTACCACACAGCTGCTCATACATCCTAGTGATGGGCATGATGTAAGAACTCAAACAGATTTAGGATGGGGCAGCTGGATCCCCATGTAGATCCAAATTAAATTAAAACTAGGGCTTGGGGTGTGGTCTTGAGGCTGAACCAGTGTTAAGGTTTCAGATTAGAAAGCTTCTGAAATCTCCTGAGCTGGCTTCAGGAGATTTCAGCCCCTTATCTCACCAGATCAGAAATCTCTGTGGAAGAGCTCTTTCCTTCCATGCACGATCACGTAATCTGACTATACAAACAAGTCTGGTCACAGTATTTCAGAATTTGCCCTGAATATTTAATTGCTCCAGCAAAATTTTTTTTGACAGTTCTGCTTCATTTTGCAGTTGTGCAGAAAAATCCCCTGGAGGTAGTTCCGTCCCTTCCCCACTGCCAGTGAGTTGCACAAATGAAGAGGGAAAAGCCTTCAAAAACCCCACAGCTAACAAAGGGATTTATGGACTAAGCAAAAATAATAGGAGTGGATCTAATTCCGTTCAACAGGAGAAGGGGCCTGATGTAAAGCTCATTGATGCTGCTGGAGATACCTAGATGCATTGCAGAAAGGCCAGTGCAAACATCTCTCATCTCAAATGGCTGTCTGGTCCTTGTGACCGAGATTGTTAATTAATATCATCACTTTTCCATGATACAGGCTCACACCTGGAGACACCGGTTGCTGTTTCCTGCAGAGAGAAGCAAACAACAGTTGTCACTGGTCATGGAAAGAGCACTGGCTTTTACAATGGATGATGTCATGTTCTGGACCCTCCCTCGCTCTTTGCCACATGTGCTCCATTAAATACACTGGGTAAACACTGACAATGAGCATTATGTAAATAAAGGACAAGGCCAGCAGCAATGCAGGTTCTTCACACGCATTCAGAGCACTGAGCGATAGTAACCAGGGGCTTACTTACCTTCTCATGTGGGGTTTCTCCATCTGTTTTTCTTCCTCTCCCACTTTCTCTGCTCTCACTTGCTCCCTGATTCTGTTGGTTTCTTCTTCGGTGCCATCCCTTTTTCTTTCGTCAGCTCATTTTCATAGCTCTGACCATTTTCTTCGCATGCACTGCGCTTCCTCTTCATCTTTCTTCAGTGGTGGTTCTCACTCTGCTGCCTTCTTGACTTGCTTCAGACTCTGCCTCCCAATAGTCATTCCCTGCCTTCCGGTTCCCTCTGCACAGTTCTGTCTGCCACTCCCACTGACTGCATCCAGAGTCAAACTTTCCAAGTTCTCCAGGCCCAGCTGCTGCAGAACCTTTGCATTCCAATATTCTGTTCTTTCCCTTGTTTAGAGGACTCTGCTTTGCTGTCTGGCTAGCCGGAGAGAAAAATTATGTACTTCCACATTTTAGCATAATTGGGACCAGAGCCTGACTGGGGCCTCTGGGCAATGTAAATGCTAAATAAAAAATGAATATTTTAATAAACACAGGAGGCCTGAGTTAATGATGGACAGAGCTTGGTGTGATTGTGCCAGAGAAGCAGCCAGAAATTCGGATGCTCTCCAGCTCTTTTCTGAACTATCCAGCCCCCTGCAAAACACGGCCAGACATTTTGCAAAAGCAAACTTCTCATATGATATTTTGGCATTTCTGCTTCTGGTCCTGGTCATAAGCAGGAAGTGCTGAGGTTCCTGGAAGTGAACAATAAAGGGGAACAAGTGATCTGAACTATCTTAAGCCTCAAAACAATTTTGATGGGAGTCTGGGTTCAAAAATTAACTCTGCTCTTATTTTATCCAAACCATATTGCTCATCTCTAAGCCCAGCATTCTCTGCAACCTTGAGATTATCTCCTGCTTTCCTATCCACAACTCAGCTAATTCCTCCTCCCATTAAAGTTTTGCCAGGACTTGGCCCACTTTGACAATTTATGACACTCCCTTGTTAACTTCAGTAGGAGTTTAGCCTGAGTCAGGCGTGAGTACGCATTGCAGGAATTGACCAGATGTTTCCCCACTCTTCCATTTCTTTATGTAGTCACCGGTCATGTTTCGTCTCCTTCTTAGATTCTGAGGCCTGTGGGACAAGCAGTGTCTTTGTGTTGTTTATCTGCGCAGTGAGGCTCAGCTCTCTGACATGCATTCTTAGGTTAGGCCACCAGGGAGACACTGCAGCCAGAGTACAAGACAGAGCCTCAGGAGACCTGGATTCTATTTCCAGCTCTGCCACTGGCAGTTACTTCCCTGCTCCGTGCCTCAATTTTCCCATCTGTAAAGTGGGGATAATGATATTGACCTCCTTTGTAAAGCATTTGAATTCTACTGCTGAAAAGCACTATATCAGAGTTAGATATTATTATTCACAATAGTAATTATCAAGAAAGGGTAATGATTCTATTTTATTCTATATTATTCTAGGTTCTGATACCATGGTTATCACCATAGTATCTGAGTGCCTTGAGGCTTATGTTTCTTCTGCATATCTTTTAAAATGCTTCCCTCCAGCCCAAAATAATACTCTGAACGAAATGCTTAGTTAGGAGAGTGCTCACTTTTACCAATGTAAATACAGTG
The DNA here is from genome assembly GCF_025201925.1 of Gopherus flavomarginatus. Classification (NCBI taxonomy): domain Eukaryota; kingdom Metazoa; phylum Chordata; order Testudines; family Testudinidae; genus Gopherus; species Gopherus flavomarginatus. The sequence goes on along the minus strand of NC_066621.1, from coordinate 11,233,016 downwards.
TAGCCCCAATGATTTCAAATTGGGGGAACTAATTGGAATCACTCTGAGTTTACACAGCCATAACTGAAAGAAGTATTTTCCTGGGTCTGTTTTTTCACAGGTGGACACACAACCTTCTTTCTGCCCTAACAGTAGTTATTTAAATGTATGTAGCCTTTTTGTGTGAAACTGATTTACAAATATGAATAAGAAAACCCCACAACTCCTCAGCATTGTAGGAAAGTATTATTATTATTATACCTGTTTTACAGGGGAGCCAATTGGAACCCCAAATGGTCATGTGACTTGCACTATGCGAGCACATAATCGGTCTTTGGCAGAAGCAAATATAGAACCCAGGAGTCCTGACTCCCATCACTCAGATACCAAGGTGCCAAGTGCTAGATAAGAACCTAGGGGTGGAATTTTCAAAGGTGTAAGTGACTTAGCAGCACAAATCCCATGGAAAGTCATGCGGATTTGTGCTCCTAGGTCATTTAGGCACTTTTGAAAACCTAACCCTAGCTAGATAAGTCTATCCAGTGTTGGTGTACCTTGCAACAGAAACACTCATTTCATTGTCAGCTAGTTTCTGGGGGTATTGGGGAAATAAATATTTTATAATAAGAAAGTTAAACCTGACTCTGAGTACAAAGAGATGAGCCAGGCCAACATCTATACACATATATACCAGCAATAACTTCCACTGGGAAGAAAATAGAAACATCATATACAAGGATGGTGAGTAGTGAAGCAGGGAGGGGGAAGGGTTTTTTTTGGTAGCACCACAAGCACTTATGAAAGCAAATTGGTTTCCAAAGTTCTGATCTTGAAAAGGTCTGGAGTGTGTGGAACTCCCATGAATCTCAAAGAGAGCTCAGCCACAACTTTCAGGACTGGTCCCTGTGCAAACAGGAAGATAAGCTGGATGCACCCTGATCTCTGAGAATTTGTTAGTGTTCTGAGTTTGCCAGGGAAGCTCTCTGGGAAGGAAATGCTGTTTATATCATTGTATTTTTAATTTCTGCCTTTTGGATCCAGTCCTTTCCGTTATGTAGACCAGAAATCGAGGCTTTGTCAATTTCCTTTCATCTCCAAGCATCTTGACTATGGGCTCTGTTCCTCTAAAACAGAGTTAAGTTAAAAAAAAAAAAACAAAAATCTCTTTGCAGCCACACATGCACACTCCTTTCAGTGGAGAAGAAAACTCAGTTTTGCTAATCTCACTCACTGCCAAGACTTCAGCAGCAATGTTTAAGGAAATAGATTGCTCACAATCAGTTTTCTCAATGATATATCTCTGAGCCTCATAAAAATGCATCAAGCGCTTGCTATAGGTTAGGATGGCTTTGGGGAAATTGCAACATACTCCCTCTAAGTGGAGGGGAACTAAAACCACATGGATTGCCTGCTAAATAATAGTGAAACATTTGTTCGGGGCCTGTGAATGGGATTTAGTGCCCATTTTGCACAGCTTTATAGCACACCAGAGCCCAATAAGGAGCCTGCAAGGTGATGGACCAGCTGTATTTATGGGAGGTGGTGAAGGCACAATCATTAAGGTTTTGCTAAAGAAGAAATATGGGGAATGTGTGTCCTGAAATACAGCAAGATAAGGCATCACTAATTCCCTTGGGTCCTTCCTCTTTTGTGATGCTGCCTAAAGTTCGGAGGGGACCCTGCTAATTTTAGCTTTACTGATTTTCAGAGCGGAAATACAGTCCATTAATACTGAGATGTGAGTGACAATGGCCTGAGTCAGGGAAGTCAGTGGCTCAATGCCCACCGGACGGGGCCCCAGTAACACCAGGCTTAATCCTGCAAGGTGCTAAGCACCTCGGTGGCTTCGACAGGAGCAGGGATGGCTCTATGTATTTTGCTGCCCTAAGCACGGCAGTCAGGCTGCTTTCAGCGGTGTGCTTGTGGGAGGTCCGCTGGTAAAGTGGGTTTGGCGGCATGCCTGCGGGAGGTCTGCCAGTCCCGCGCCTTCGGTGTACCCACTGCTGAATTGTCGCCGAAGCCACGGGACTGGCGGACCTCCCACAGGCAAGCTGCAAAAGGCAGCCTGCCTGCTGCCCTTATGGCGACCGGCAGGCCGCCCCCTGCAGCTTGCTGCCCCAGGCAGGCACTTGCTGCACTGGTGCCTGGAGCCACCCCTGGACAGGAGATGATGACGATCCGCCCCAAAGGCAAAATGAAAAACTCTTCACGGCTAAGTCTGAAGTCCAAGGGTCTGTGTTGCTGCTGCAGCAACTCAGGGAAGCAACTTTAGGTGTTCAGCTGAGATGAGACAAAGTCTGTGGACAACATACACATGGATTGCTGCATCATTTCGGAGACTACTCAGGTGAATAACAGGTTTCAGAGGAGCAGCCGTGTTAGTCTGTATCCGCAAAAAGAACAGGAGTACTTGTGGCACCTTAGAGACTAACAGATTTATTTCAGCATGAGCTTTCGTGAGCTTCGGATGCATCCGAAGAAGTGAGCTGTAGCTCACGAAAGCTCATGCTGAAATAAATGTGTTAGTCTCTAAGGTACCACAAGTACTCCTGTTCTTTTTTCAGGTGAATAAGTATCCATATGGCTGACTAATGGTTGCACAGTCAGGCCTTAGGCCTTATGGATCCAACAGACTCTCAGTTACACCAGTACATTGGCTCCAGTGCAGAATTTGGTCCCAGAATTCATATCTGAGTTCTGTGTTTGACACAGAGTGAGGCTTCCATGGAACAAAAGGTCTCTGTGGCATTTAGCAGTCCTGTGCCTTTTATTATGCTGTTTGCTGCACACTAGCAAATGTTTGATTTCCTTATCTTCTGGAAGTTTAATTTGCTGAGGAAATCCCATCTCCCACTGCCTGCCCAGCGTCATTAAGGGAGGAAGTCTCTCCAAGGCAGCTATGTTACCATACGTCTGGCAAGTATGCAATCAAGGGTCCATGGAAGATAATGCTGTAGGTGAATAAATCATAGCATTGCAGGTTACTAGGCTACCGGAGGCAAACATTTTAATCAGCTCCCAAAATAGTAGGGTCACTTGGACAAATGGGTGATTAATAGCCACCTTAAACTGGCCCTGAAACGCTGTCTTTGATTGCAAAGAACAGAGGAAAGTTTAACGACATCCTACAAAGCCCCTCATTAAAACTCTTGGGTGCTTGAGTCATAGATTTTATGTTTAGAAAGAACCAGTCTGACCTCCTGCACAACACAGACCATGGGATTTCACACAGCGATTCTTGCAACAAGCCTAATTACTTGTAGTTGAACTAGAGCATATGTTTTGGGAAGATTTAAAGCAGTCAAACAATGGAGAATCCACCACACCCCTGGGTAATCCATCCTAAGGGTTAATTATCCTCATTTTTAAAAAACTGCATCCTTTGAGACATTGTTATACCTTTGTCTGCTAGATTAGAGAGGTGTTTATGATCAGAAATCTTCTCACCACTTATAGATGGTGATCAAATCACTTCTTAACCTTCTCTTTGGCAAACTAACTAGAGGGAGCTTCTCAAGTATCTCTCTATAAGGCTTGGCTACACTGGCACTTTACAGCGCTGCAACTTTCGCGCTCAGGGATGTGAAAAAACACCCCCCTGAGCGCTGCACGATACAGCGCTGTAAAGCCTCAGTGTAATCAGTGCCACAGCGCTGGGAGCACAGCTCCTAGCGCTGCAATCTACACCCGTAAGGGATGTGGTTTACGTGCGGCGCTGGCAGAGCTCTCTCCCAGCGCTGGCGCTCCGACCACACTCAGACTTCAAAGCGCTGCTGCAGCAGCACTGCGGGAGCGCTGCCGCGGCAGCGCTTTGAAATTTCAAGTGTAGCCATACCCTAAGATACGTTTGTCCAGACCTGGTAACATGCTTGTGGCTCTTTTCTGAATTTATTCCAATTTCTTTACACCCTTTTTAAAGTGTAGCCTCAGAACTGGACACCGTATTCCAGTAATGGTCTTAACAATGGCATATGCCAATATCTAGGTTCACTTAGTCCTGTCTCAGCACAGTGGGCTGGACTTGATGTACTCTTGAGGACTCTTCCAGCCCTACATTTCTATGATTCCATGATATACAGAGGAAAAGCCAGCTCCTTACTCCAGTCTTAGAGGATTCTGTTTTGCTCTGTATGTGAAGTACTGCCCCCTTTAAGGCAAATGACATAATCCCGCTGTACACAGAGGAAGGCCCCGCTGGAAAGGTCTCTGAGTCGGGAGGAAGCGGTGGGTCTGAACAGGGAGACCGCAGCTGTTTACTGCAGGGTCCCTAGCCTGGAGAGCAGAGGGAGGCTGTGAGTTCCCCTACCAGTCCAATGACAAAGGTGGTGGTATGGAAGCCCAGAAAATAAGGGCTGGAAAGGACTGAAATCTGTTGCTAGGCTGGAAACCTGGGCTGAGACTGCCAGGCTATAGGCATACCCTAAAAGAGGCAGGACCATACGTGACCAGGCTGATGACCAAAGTAAGGAGAAAGAAGTAGACCGCTGCAGGCCTGGAGCAACTGTCAATAGGGGGAGCCAAATGAGGAGAGCTTGGGGGCCCACACTGAAGCACAAGGTGATGCGCCAGCGGAGAGTCTGCTCTGAGACCAGATGCATGAGGGATGCATGACACGTTGACCAGTAGGCTACACCAGAGCCGGGGACCTGCCTCCTCCTCACTCTTTGCAGCACAGTGCACTGGCCCGGGAATATGGAGGTATCAGTCCCTGTGCTCCCCTGAGTGCACAGCCAGACCAATTGTACCGCATTCAGGGCCTGATCCAATGCCCTTGGAAATCCCTGGACTTACTCCCATTAGCTTCAGTGGGCACTGAGTCATGGCCTCCCTGTCACGTTAGGCACCTTTTGACTTTTGGTCAGTTTTTTGAGTTATCAGAAAACCTCTGGGCATGGGCGGCAGGCTGGCCAGCTAGGGCCTGCGGAACAGGTTCAGATGAACTGAGAGGCCTCCTAGTACACTGAAGAGCAGCTGAGGCTCTGTGATTTTATTTTGTATTTTATTGATTATTATTTTTTAGGTTGGAGAAAGTGCCTTTCATTTCTCTTTGTGTTTGAGCAGCAGGGTGATCTAGACTGTAGAACCATGAGGCCCCAACCTCCTGCTCCAACCAATGGGAGCAGCAGGTGCCCAGCACCGCTGTAAATCAGGCCTTCACACTCTGAGCCTCAGTTTACTCATCTGTAAAAAAAGGTTAATGGTGCTCACTCCCCTGCCATTGCTGGGAGGATAAATGAATATTGAGACAATGCTTAGAACATGTGACGATTATATATGTGGAGAGTGGATGCTTTTAGCAAACATCTCTGCAGCTCTAATGCCAGCTGGGTCCACAGGTGGAAATATTTAAATTCTCCAAGAAAAGATTCCTCACTGTGTCTCTGGCTGATCAGAAATCAGGATGTAGTCAAAATCCCACTAGCAAGCTCGCTCCTGTGAGCTTTTCAGCCATGAGTCCTGAACCCACCCTTCTTTAACCATTGGTCTACGCTATCCCAAACACTTTATGTGCTCCCCCTCTGACTTGCCCTACATTTTCCATATTCCTTCTCTAAATATTGGTTTAGGCATAGTAAATAATTTCCTCTTCTCTGACAGCAAATATTCACTGTTTAACTTAGAGCTCCCTCGACTTCAACATGCATTTTACAAGGAAAAAAGGAGTTACAGATTAATTGGGGACTATTTCAGCACTTGTTAAGCAGAGCTCAGCACAAACATGCCTGGAATATAAAGCTGCAGCTTCATTTCACACCGTATCCAGAACCTTGTTTGACATAACGCTGAGCAAATATCACTTGGCTTTTAAGGTTTTTGGTTTTTTTTAAACTGTTTCTAGCAAAATAAAAAGGTTCTTTTAGCCCAAGACTTCTCGAGACTATTCCTGTTTATAGAGTGTGGGCGATATTGACTGCATGACAAATGAGGAGCAGAGTGTCTATCATTTGGCCTTTCCAGAGACTACATTGCTAGCTACAGAGTAGCTGTGATCAAGCAGAAATCTATCTCTCATTAATATATATAAGGATCAATCAACATAAATACAATCAATGAGATTCTGGAGTGCTCTTACTTAAAATGTCGGGGCCCCATTCTCTTCTCACGTTGGTGTAATTCATGAGTGACTCTGCTCCAAGTCAATGGAATTACTGTAGTGTAAAACTGCAGCAAAGGAAAGATGAATCAGGCACGATGTTTCCTGTTATTCATTCATCACAGTGCAAGACTTTGGTGCCAGCATTGTTATCTAATGCTTTGTCCTGTGCAATTTTAAAGGGTCTAAGAGATGGAGCTTTCCACACGTCCCTAGAAAGACTATTCCACAGCCTAGAAGAGTTACCTGTTAGTGACTTTTTCCAGATGTTCAACTTAAGAGTCCCTCTCTTATGGTCTGTCTATGCAGGGAGTGGAAGAGAGAGCTATTTGTGCTGGTGTAGCTATTCCAGTGTATACCCCACTGGAGATACACTGTATCAGTACAAATGTCCCCGATATAGACAGGTCGTTACATCCCTGGTGTCCTTCTATTTATGTCCGTATCACAAGCAGCATTAAATAGCACCCTGGTTGGCATTCACGGGAGAGATGCTCAGGACTAATCTATGCTTAAAAATTAGATCCACCGAGCTGCGCTGCGAAAAATTGCACATGCTGAGCACTGCACTTAGGTCAACCTAGCCCCTGGTGTAGACCTGGCTGGGCTGACAGACGGGGTCTTCCATGGATGCACAACTTCAATGGAAAAATGTCTTTTGTTGATGGAAGAAGGGTCTGCACGACGGTGCTATAGTGGCGTAGTTGCAGTGCCATCATTGTGCTGCTGTAGTGGTTGCAGCATAGACATGACCACAGTAATTAACAGACAAAGACACTGACTGACCTGCGCACCCCACGGCTTGCTCCCTCTACTCCAGGCTTGGGGAAGTGTCTGCCTTTACTGTGCCTGTTCTGCAGCCAGTGCCTTTCATTCTCCAGGGCTGAAACCCCAGTGCCTTTTGGCCACACTACATTCCCTTCCTTCTTTTTGTTTTTGTTTTTAATAAAAAATCATGCATTGAGCATCCTGCATCCTTGCGGGCCCCTATCCCTCCATGCTGAGCATAGCAGAGCCTGAGTAAGTTCACTTTCAATTCCACTCGCTGCAATCACTAAACGGATTACGTTTCTGCTGCAGTCAGTCCGGAGCGCTGCAGCAAAGCTGAGGGGAGGGGGCGCACGGGGCCTGTGAGGAGAGGCTGCTGCACGCTGTGCAATGTAATTGTATTCAATACTTGGAAAGCGGATCCTCTATGAGTGAGTGAAGGAGCTGCTGAAGGTGAACCAAATAGCCTTGCTCTGAGGAGAAGTGTGCTCTAAGAGTCTTCATTTATTTGCTAGCAGGAAAAGGGAGGATGGCTCCATGGTAAATTACAGATGCAGCCCAGCTCACCTCCCTGCCTTTCCCCTCACTGGATGGGCTACAAAGGTCAGAGCTTCATTCACACCGCACGTTCATCTGTATTCAGCACCACAAACCAGGCCAGTTAGGAAGCATGCAGATCAGACCCTGTCGCCCCCACAAGGACAGTCCTGAAGCAACTGCTTTTCCTGTGTGAAATGGAAGAGAAGAGTCTCTCAGAGGGAGTGGAAACGCAGTAGCCTGAGGGCTATTGGCCTTCTTGCTGGCAAAGCTTACCCACCCACAGCCCAAGAACAACATCTTTGCCATCCAGCACAGCAGAAATGTGCTCCAGCGGTGCAAAATGTAGCCCAGGCCCTCTGTGCTCTTTGTCTCTCTCTCCCTTGGGAAAGGAAACTGGCCCTGGTCCATTTCCTGCCTATTGCATCTTCGAACCATGAACAGAGCCAGTAATTCATTCATGACTAAGACTGGCTCTGACTAGAAAAGGCAGCGCCTTCTCGTGTCTGGAGCAGAGCACTCGGAGTCAGAGCAGCTGCTCCCAGCGCTGGCATGGACTGTCCTCTTGAATTAGAGCAGCCAGAGCTGGGAGTCAAGACTCTTAGCCCTGGTCTACACTACGAGTTTAGGTCAAATTTAGCAGCATTACATTGATTTAACCCTGCACCTGTCCACACGATGAAGCCTTTTTTCTGATTTACAGGGCTCTTAAAATCGATTTCTGTACTCCTCCCCCAACGAGATTAGCACTGAAATAGACATTGCCGGGTCGAATTTGGGGTAGTGTGGTCACAATTCGATGGTATTGGCCTCCAGGAGCTATCCCAGAGTGCTCCATTGTGACGGCTCTGGACAGCGCTCTCAACTCAGATACACTGGCTAGATAGACAGGAAAAGGCCTGCGAACTTTTGAATCTCATTTCCTGTTTGGCCAGCATGGCGATCTGCAGGTGAGTGGAGATCTCTTCAGCAGAGGTGACCATGATGGAGTCCCAGAATTGCAAAAGAGCTCCAGCATGGACTGAATGGGAGGTACAGGATCTGATCACTATATGGGGAGACGAATCCATGCTATCAGAACTCTGTTCCAAAAGATGAAATGCTCAAACATTTGAAAAAATCTCCAAGGGCATGAAAGACAGAGGCTATAACAGAGACCTGCAGCAATGCTGAGGGAGGGTTGACTGATGACATGGCTTACAGGGAATTAAAAACAGCAGAGGGGGCGGGTTTGCATCAAGAAGAAACATACACAATTGTCACACAGAATGGCTCCCTCAAGGATTGAACTCAAAACCCTGGGTTTAGCAAGCCAATGCTCAAACCACTGAGCTATCCCTCCCCCCACTAGTCCAAGTAGGATTGAATCTCCATTAAACTTTTCAAGGTGCCCCTGACAGACCTCACCAAAATGATTGTTGGCCATTGATTTCATGGAGGGATGGAGGGAGGGGGGAGCAAATGAATACAAATGAATACAAAACAAATCTGGTCTCTTTCTTGTTTTGATCCACTCCATCTGTCTTATACATCTTAGGCTGGCAGCAGACAGTGTAGTACGACTGCTAGCCATTGTTGTCTCCTTGCTGCTCACCAAACGATGGTGCAGTACGATTGCTAGCCATCATCGTCTCCTGGCTGCTCGCCAGAAGACGGTGCAGTACGATTGCTAGCCATCGTCGTCTCCTGGCTGCTCCCCAGAAGATGGTGCTGTACGATTGCTAGCCATTGTCGTCTCCTGCCTGCTCGCCAGAAGACGGTACAGTACGATTGCTAGCCATCATCGTCTCCTGGCTGCTCCCCAGACGATGGTGCAGTATGATTGCTAGCCATCGTCGTCTCCTGGCTGCTCCCCAGAAGATGGTGCAGTACGATTGCTAGCCATCGTTGTCTCCTGGCTGCTCCCCAGAAGATGGTGCAGTACGATTGCTAGCCATCGTCGTCTCCTGGCTGCTCCCCAGACGATGGTGCAGTATGATTGCTAGCCAGCGTCATCTCCTGGCTGCTCCCCAGAAGATGGTGCAGTACGATTGCTAGTCATTGTGGTCTCCTGGCTGCTCGTCAGAAGATGGTGCAGTACGACTGCAGGCAGGACTGAATTTTCAGGAGACGAAAGTTAAAAAGAGAATGACCTGGAGTCACTCCCATTTATGTCCAGGCACCCCGACAGACCTCACCGAGGAGACGATGATGATGGCTACCAATCATAATGCACTGTCTGCTGCCAAAAGGCAATGAGCTGCTGCTGTGTAGCAATGCAGTACCACGTCTGCCAGCACTCAGGAGACTACGGTGCCAGTGAGCTGAGCAGGCTCCATGCTTGCCATAGTATGGCATCTGCACGGGGAACCCAGAAAAAAGGCGAGAAATGATTGTTTGCTGTTGCTTTCACGGAGGGGGACTGACAACATGTACCCAGAACCACCCGCGACAATGTTTTTGACCCATCAGGCATTGGGATCTCAACCCAGAATTCCAATGGACAGTAGAGACTGTGGGAACTGTGGGATAGCTACTCACAGTGCAATGCTCCCAAAGTCAACGCTTGCCTCAGTACTGTGGACGCACTCCGCCGAGTTAATGGTCTTAAGTGGGGACACACACAATTGACTGTATAAAATCGATTTCTAAAAAATGGACTTCTATAAATTCGACCTAATTTCATAGTGTAAACATACCCTTAGGTTCAAGTCCCAATTCTTTCTAAGGTACTTCTATGGGCCCCATCCCCATATTCTCCCAACACTGCAGGGAGGGAGGGAAGTTCTGTTATTAACAGATGGGGAACTGAGGCACAAAGAGACAAAGTTATTTGTCTATGGTCATGCAGAAGAGCAGGGAGGTGAACCCAGCTCACCTGAATTCTTGGCTAGTGATCCCACCAGATCAGCCTTCAACAGAATTCCCCTTTTTGCGGTGTTATAAAGGGCAAACCTAGTAGTAGTTCCATTACCGTTATTTTAGGGGGGACCTTAGTCTGAGGCCTTAACAGCTCACTCTCTTTACATTATTGTTCACCGTAACTGATGTCATCGCTGTCAGCAGAGGAAAACCCTGCACTTAAAAGGGGGAACTTAGCAGAGGACAGTTGGCCAAATGTGATAGGGTGCTGGTGGGCAGATCGTGTGGAGGGCTGGTGTGCTAATTAATAGAGAACACAATGGATTAGCTCACTCTTAGCTCATGGTACAGCACACTCGTGCACTAGTAGGTGGATGGTGCTGAGGCTCATGCACAAGTTAATTAGTGGTGCTGTGGGATAGTGGATCGGGGCTTTAGCACTGCTGCCCTCAGCTCCAAGTGGACTTTGTTACAAGTGTGAATGTGATTGTCTCATTTTAGTCCATGAGGACACATGTGCAAGGTACAAGGCCTCCCGCACCAGGTTCCATGCTACTGGCAAACTTGGAATGAAACAACAGGGGATGTCACAGGTCAAAATTCAGGTGCACAGATAGAGCCATGCAGCAGACATTTTCACAGCACCTGCCTATGGGGAGATCAGCCCTTCTTTGGGCATTACACCTCAATGGAAAAAAAATGCAAGTTTCAAGAACATCTGTTAGATGGTTATGTCAAGCATCCCGATATATCAATGGCAAGAGAGCCAATGCCCCAGCATGGTATGAGTCAGAGGATTATTGACATCTGATTGGAGTTTATGCAATTGCGTGGGTGTGTCTGCTAGATAGTAACTTGGGTGATAGGAAGCGTTTCTGTTTGCCCATAGAAAGGCAGATCAGTGTCACAGCTAGAATATCAATTAGATAGATTTAGAACGGCAGAGGGTACGTCTACACTACGGAATTATTCCGATTTTACATAAACCGTTTTTATAAAACAGGTTGTATAAAGTCGAGTGCACGCGGCCACACTAAGCACATTAATTCGATGGTGTGCGTCCATGGTCCGAGGCTAGCGTCGATTTCTGGAGCATTGCACTGTGGGTAGCTATCCCGTAGCTATCCCATAGTTCCCGCAGTCTCCCCCGCCCCTTGGAATTCTGGGTTGAGAGCCCAGTGCCTGATGGGGCAAAAATCATTGTCGCGGGTGGTTCTGGGTACAGCCTCACTCCTCCCTTTGTGAAAGCAGCAGACAACAATTTCGCGCCTTTTTTCCTGGGTGCACTGTGCAAACGCCATAGCACAGCAAGCATGGACCCTGCTCAGATCAATACCGCAATAGTGGACGTTGTAAACACCTCGTGCATTCTCGTGCAGTCTATGCTGAACCGGGACCTGCAAAGCCAGGTGAGGAGGAGGCGGCTACGGTAGAGCGGCGACGAGAGTGATGAGGACATGGACACAGAATTATCTCAAACTGCGGGCCCCTGCACTTTGGAGACCCTGCTGGTAATGAGGCAGGTTCTAGCCATTGAACGCCGATTTTGGGCCCGGGAAACAAGCACAGACTGGTGGGACCGCATAGTTTTGCAGGTGTGGGACGATTCCCAGTGGCTGCGAAACTTTCGCATGCGTAAGGGCACTTTCATGGAACTTTGTGACTTGCTTTCCCCTGCCCTGAAACGCCATAATACCAAGATGAGAGCCGCCCTCACAGTGGAGAAGCGAGTGACAATAGCCCTCTGGAAGCTTGCAACGCCAGACAGCTACCGGTCAGTCAGGAATCAATTTGGAGTGGGAAAATCTACTGTGGGGGCTGCTGTGATGCAAGTAGCCAAAGCAATCATTAAGCTGCTGCTACGAAAGGTTGTGACTCTGGGAAACGTGCAGGTCATAGTGGATGGCTTTGCTGCAACGGGATTCCCTAACTATGGGGGGGCGATAGATGGAACCCATATCCCTATCTTGGCACCGGAGCACCAGGGCACCCAATACATAAACCACAAGGGGTACTTTTCAATGTGCTGCAAGCACTGGTGGATCACAAGGGACGTTTCACCAACATCCACGTGGGATGGCCAGGAAGGGCTCATGACGCTCGCGTCTTCAGAAGCACTACTCTGTTTAAACTGCTGCAGCAAGGGAATTACTTCCCAGACCAGAAAATAACTGTTAGGGATGTTGAAATGCCTATAGTTATCCTGGGGGACCCAGCCTACCCCTTGATGCCATGGCTCATGAAGCCATACGCAGGCAGCCTGGACAGTGGTCAGGAGCTGTTCAACTACAGGCTGAGAAAGTGCAGGATGGTGGTAGAATGTGCATTTGGCCGTTTAAAGGCGCACTGGCGCACATTACTGACTCGCTCAGACCTCAGCCAAACCAATGTCCCCTTTGTTATTGCTGCTTGCTGTGTGCTCCACAATCTCTGTGAGAGTAAGGGGGAGACCTTTATGGCAGAGTGGGAGGCTAAGGCAAATCACCTGGCCACTGATTACGCGCAGCCAGACACCAGGGCGATTAGAAGAGCACACCAGGAAGCAGTGCGCATCAGAGAAGCTTTGAAAACGAGTTTCATCACGGGCCAGGGTACAGTGTGAATGCTGTGTTTGTTTCCCCTTCATGAACACCCCCCCCTTTATTGACTCCTTCCCTGTAAGCAACCCACCCTCCTCCTTCGATTACAGCTTGCTTAAGGAAATAAAGTCACTATCGTTTAAAAATCATGTATTCTTTATTAAAAGTCATTACCTGTAAGCAACCCACCCTCCCCCTTCGATTATAGCTTGCTTAAGAAAATAAAGTCTCTATCGTTTAAAAATCATGTATTCATTATTAAAAAATAATTATAAAAAGAGGAAGAGAACTGACAAGGTATCCCGGGTGTGGTTTGGGAGGAGGGTAGGAGGGAAGGAAAAGGCCATTAAATACATTTCAATGTAATGACAGCCTTTTGGTTGGACTGTCCACTGGGGTGGAGTGGGCGGGCGCATGAACCCTTCCCCCACGCGTTCTTACACGTTTGAGTGAGGAAGATATGGAACATGGTGAGTGGTGAGGGTGGTTACACAGGGGCTGCAGCGGCACTCTGTGACCCCGCTGCTCTTCCTGAAGATCCACCAGACGTCGGAGGATGTCAGTTTGATCACGCAGCAGTTCCAGCGTTGCATCCCGCCACCGCTGATCCTTCCTGCCTACACGTCTGATCTTCCTGCCGCCACCTCTCATCTCGAGCGTCTCTCCTATCCTCACGTTCGTCCCTCCTATCCTCACGTTGGTCCCTCCTATCCTCACGTTCACTGGCATCTTTCCTGTACTTTGCTACCACGTCCTTCCAGTCATTCAGATGAGCTCTTCCATTGCGGGTTACTTCCATGATTTCCGAGAACATTTCATCTCACGTCTTCTTTTTCCTCCGCCTTATCTGAGAGAGCCTTCGGGTTGGAGTAGGGAGGCTTGAAAAATGTGCAGCTGCATGAGGGAGGGAAAAAAGGGAGAGAAGTATTTAAAAAGATACATTTTACAGAACAATAGTTAAACTCTTTCACAGTGAACAACACTATTCACCTTACATAGCACATGTGATTTCACTACAAGGTCGCATTTTGCATCTTAATATTGAGTGCCTGCGGCTCTGGTGTTAGAGATCTCACAGACGCAGGTCCGGGCATCAGAATTCAGCTTGCAAGCAGCCATGGTAAGCCATTGTCTTTCGGCTTCTCCAGCCTTCATATACACAGTGCCCTCTGATGCTTCTTTCCTGTTAACATGCAGCAGCAGAAGCCAACTCCCCCATCCAATTCTCTAGGATGATTGCTTTACCCCTCCCCCCACCACATGGCTGGTATCATGAAAGATCACTGCTAATCACCTCCCTTTCCGCCCCCCACCGCGTGGCTGGTAGCTGGGATGATTCCTGCTAGCCAAATGCAAAAAAGCTCAGTGCTATAGACTCATAGACTCATAGACTCATAGGTCAGAAGGGACCAATCTGATCATCTAGTCTGACCTCCTGCACAAGGCAGGCCACAGAACCCCACCCATCCAATTTTATAACAACCCCTATCCCAGGACCGAGTTATTGAAATCCTCAAAAATGGTTTGAAGACCTCAAGCTGCAGAGACACCACCAGCAAGCGACTCGTGCCCCATGCTGCAGGGGAAGGCGAAAAACCTCCAGGGCACCTGCCAATCCGCCCTGGAGGAAAATTCCTTCCCGACCCCAAATATGGCGATCAGCTAAACCCTGAGCATGTGGGCAAGAGTCACCAGCTAGCACCCAAGAAGGAATTCTCCACAGCAACTCAGTACCCATCGCATGCAACATCTCCCCGCAGACCATTGAGCAGACCTGTCTGGTGGTAATTCAAGATCAATTGCCCAAATTAACGATCCTATCATAACATCCCCTCCATATACTTATCAAGCTTTGTCTTAAAGCCAGGAAAGTCTTTTGCCCCTACTACTTCCCTCGGAAGGCTATTCCAGAACTTCACTCCCCTAATGGTCAGAAACCTTCGTCTAATTTCAAGTCTAAACTTCCTAATATCCAGTTTATACCCATTCGTCCTCGTGGCTACATTAGTACTAAACTTAAATAATTCGTCTCCCTCCCTAACGTTAACCCCCTTGATATATTTATATAGGGCGAGCATATCCCCCCTCAGCCTTCTTTTGGCCAGGCTAAACAAGCCAAGCTCTTTGAGTCTCCTTTCATAAGGCAGTTTTTCCATTCCTCGGATCATCCTCGTAGCCCGTCTCTGAACCTGTTCCAGTTTGAATTCATCCTTCTTGAACATGGGACACCAGAACTGCACACAGTATTCCAGATGGGGTCTCACCAACGCCATATACAACGGTACTAACACATCCTTATCCTTGCAGGAAATACCCCGCCTGATGCATCCCAAAATCGCATTTGCTTTTTTAACAGCCGTATCACATTGGCGACTCATAGTCATCCTGCTATCAACCAGTACCCCAAGGTCCTTCTCTTCCTCCGTCGCTTCCAACTGATGCGCCCCCAACGTATATCCAAAATTCTTATTATTAATTCCTAAATGCATGACCTTGCACTTTTCACTATTGTATTTCATCCTATTTCTATTACTCCAGTTTACAAGGTGGTTCAGATCTTCCTGAATAGTATCCCTGTCCTTCTCCGTGTTAGCAATACCCCCCAGCTTCGTGTCATCCGCAAACTTTATTAGCACATTCCCGCTCTTTGTGCCAAGGTCAGTAATAAAAAGGTTAAATAAGATCGGTCCCAAAACCGATCCTTGAGGGACTCCACTGGTGACCTCCTTCCAGTCCGACAGTTCACCTTTCAATACGACCCTCTGGAGTCTCCCCTTTAACCAGTTCCTTATCCACCTTACAACTTTCATATTCACTCCCAGCTTTTCCAATTTAACTAACAGCTCCGTGTGTGGAACCGTGTCGAACGCCTTACTGAAATCTAGGTAAATTATATCTACCGCATTTCCTTTATCTAAGTAATCCGTCACCTTCTCAAAGAAGGAGATCAGATTGGTTTGGCACGATCTACCTTTAGTAAATCCGTGTTGCAATTCGTCACAATTACCATTGACCTCTATGTCCTTAACTACTTTCTCCCTTAAAATTTTTTCCAAGACCTTACATACTACAGACGTCAAGCTAACAGGCCTATAATTACCCGGATCACTCTTATTCCCTTTCTTAAAAATAGGAACTACATTAGCAATCCTCCAGTCATATGGCACAACCCCCGAGTATATCGATTGCTTAAAAATTCTCGCTAACGGGCTCGCAATTTCACGCGCCAGTTCCTTTAATATCCTCGGGTGGAGATTGTCCGGGCCCTCCGACTTCGTCCCATCGAGCTGTTCAAGTACGGCCTCTACCTCAGTTGCAGTAATATCCACTTCCATATCCACATTCCCGTTTATCATCCCTCCATCATCGCAAGGTTCCTCACTAGTCTTATTAAAAACCGAGGCAAAGTACTTGTTTAGATGTTGGGCCATACCTAGGTTATCCTTAACCTCCATTCCATCCTCAGTGTATAGCGGCCCCACTTCTTCTTTCTTTGTTTTCTTCTTATTTATGTGGCTGTAGAACCTTTTACTATTGGTTTTGATTCCCTTTGCAAGTTCCAGTTCAATGTGGCTTTTAGCCTTCCTCACTTTATTCCTACATGTTCTGACCTCAGCAAGGTAGCTTTCTTTACTGATCCTGCCTTCCTTCCACTCCCTGTAAGCTTTCTGCTTTTGTCTAATCCCCTCTCTGAGTTGCTTGCTCATCCAGTTTGGCCTACAACTCCTGCCCATGGTTCTTTTCCCCTTCCTCCCCTCCTTCCTCCCCTCCCTCCACTTGGCTACGTGCAAGGAAGGATTTCTTTTAAGCAACAGCCCAGTAGGAAAACGTCCATCTCTGTCCCCTTAATTAAATTCCTGACTTTCAACCAGGTTACCATGAACGATATCACTTTGCTGAGGATAACAGAGCGAGATAAAGAACGGATGTTTCTTGAATGCCAGCAATCACCGGGACCATACGCAGCTATGCTTTGTCATGCAATGATACCCGATTACTTGCTACATGCATGGCATGGTAAAGTGTCCTACCACAGTGGACGGAACAAGGCTGCCTTGCCCAGAAACCTTCTGCAAAGGCTTCTGGAGTACCTCCAGGAGCGCTTCATGGAGATGTCCCTGGAGGATTTCCACTCCATCCCCAGACATGTTAACAAACTTTTCCAGTGACTTTACTGGCCGCGAATGCATCCCAAGCCCTCATGGCAAATCAATCATTAAAAAATGCTTGCTTTTAAACCATGTTTTATATTTACAAAGGTAAACTCACCAGAGGTAGCTTCCATGGCTTCACTGTCTGGGCTAGTGGCTTGGGAGGGCTGGGATGATAATTCTGTCTGAGTCACAAAAAGCTCCTGGCTGTTGGGGCTAACGGAGTGCTGTGTGCTCGCTGCAAGGTCATCCTCCTCTTCCTTCTCCTCCTCCTCCTCCTCTTCCTCCTCCACAGAATCCTCAGCCATGGTTGCGATTACAACCCCCACCTCGGAATACATAGACAGGGGTGGGGTAGTGGTGGCGCAGCCCCCTAAAATTGCATGCAGCTCAGCGTAGAAGCGGCATGTTTTCGGCCCTGACCCAGACCTTCCGTTTGCTGCTTTGGTTTTCTGGTAGGCTTGTCTGAACTCCTTAACTTTCACTCTGCACTGCACTGAGTCCCTGGTGTGGCCTTTGTCCATCATAGCCTTGGAAATTTTTTCAAATATTTTTTCATTTAGTCTTTTGGAACGGAGTTCTGTTAGCACTGAATCCTCTCCCCATATAGCGATCAGATCCCGTACCTCCCGTGCGGTCCATGCTGGAGCTCTTTTTCGATTTTCAGGAGACTGCATTGCTACCTGTGCTGATGAGCTCTGTGTGGTCACCTGTGCTGATCACAGGTCCATGCTGGCCAAACAGGAAATGAAATTCAAAAGTTCGCGGGGCTTTTCCTGTATACCTGGCCAGTGCATCCGAGTTCAGACTGCTGTCCAGAGTGGTCACAGTGGTGCACTGTGGGATAGCGCCCGGAGGCCAATACCGTCGATTTGCGGCCACACTAACCCTAATCCGATATGGTAATATCGATTTCAGCGCTACTCCTCTCGTCGGGGAGCAGTACAGAAACCGATGTAAAGAGCCCTTTATATCGATATAAAGGGTCTCGTAGTGTGGACGGGTGTGGCGTTAAATAGGTTTAATGCTGCTAAAATCGGTTTAAATGCGTAGTGTAGACCAGGCCAGAGCAGAGATAGCTATGTTGGCTGGAGTCCTGTGGTAGCAGCAGATGTGTCGCATGGGAGAGAAATCAGCATGGGCGTATGCTGTAGAGTTAATCAGCAATGGGTATGCTCCTTAGTACAAGGGAATCCTGATTGCTCCTGCCTGAAATGCTGCATGTATTTTTTCCCAGTTACAATATATTCATGATGATAAAAGCTGTTGCAGTGAGAACCAGTCAGTCAGATACTGTATCTTAATGCATAATAAAATGCAGCCAATAAAATAAGAAGATTAAACAGCCTGATATATTTTTGCTGTATTTGAGCTTTAGTTTTGCAAATGCAAGTGAAGCCTTTTAAAGGCATAGAAACTGAAGATTTAGCTTCCTGCCTGCTTATGAGCTGGTGGATATCATGGGGTCCCTGAAAGTTGGTGTATTTGATGGGACGAGGCCCCAGCTTGTCGGCATAAACAACTTTAAAAGACACTGGAAAACAAATCCCCCATCTGCAGCATATTTGTTCCTTGGGATGATGGTCTCATGAACACAGTTCTATTATGTGCATTACAATGACTCTGTTGCAGGACTTGTGGCTTGCTCACAATGCTATTGCCTGCAGCATAAAATATTTTTGGAGTATTAAGCAGACAGGGGGATACCCAGTTGCCTGCATGTATTTTGGTGGTGTCACCCCAATTGAGGTACCAAGTATTTCAAACACCCACTCACTTTGCATCAAAAAGCTGGTCACTCTGGGCCCATGTGCTATTAGTTCAATGACCTCGCTCCATTTCCATTATGACATTAATGCCAAGAACTGGCACAAATGGGCAGATTTTGGGGCTGTGTGTGCGTGCCATGGAGAAGGAATTATCCTTTTATGTGGGTGAGGCGTGCTAGCAAGGGGTTACTAATGCTGTATCCATACTTGCATCAGCCAATGCTGTCTGTGCTGCACCTGGCCTATTGGCTTTAATCTCCATGGATGTCAATCCCATGTTTTCACCAGCACTAAATTCACATGCAAAAATATTTAATAAAAAAATCATCCTCTTCTCTGATAAGCAGGAGCCTTTATTAGTTAATAGAATGAGGGAAACAGAGAACTGTATAGCAATGCGAATGACAAAGCTGTGCCTTCTGAAAGATCACAGTGCAGGAATGTTCCAGGTGTATATTCTGCGAAGCTTCATATGCACACAGTAAATTAAAGCCCTCTCATGTCTCTGTTGTAGGAAGTTTAGGAATCACTATATCAGCTGAGCCATGCTTTGTAGCCAAAGCCTGAAACAATGTTTATAATAAATGCTTTGTTACTTTTCTGAAATGGAAAAAAAAAAATCACTCAGCTCACAATTTCACATCAGCTGGACAAAGACATGAATTTTTCCCCAAAACAGAAATTGAGTTTCTTCCTCTGGATTTTGTCTTGATAATCTTTTCTCAGCAAAGCGAGAGAAAAAGCAGCAACAACAAAAATGCATGTCTTAGTGACTCGTCATTCACTTCAACAAAACCATGATGGCTTGATACCCACTGGAGAAAGGCAATGGCAAGAGACCTATTAATCATCTGAAAGTAGGAGAAAAAGGTACCAATTGATTCACAATCTCTTGAGGACTGAACAACTTCTCTCAAGACATTTTGATGCTTCTGCTTCTGTTCCTGACTGAAAGCAAGAAGCACAAGCCACAAAACTTAAAATAAACATACAATAAAGTTAACTAGATGCACCTCAAGATGGAACCGACTAAATAAGGTTTGAGTTTTGGAGACAAGATAGGGTTGGTTCTCATTTTTATCCAATTTGTTTGTGTGTCTAGTATCTCGGGAAGAACTAAGACAATTTACAAAGTGAAGGAAAAGGCCTTGAAGCTTTTGAGGTCTCATTCACGCTTGTGTATGCAGAGAAAGTAATGAACATATCCTGTGACTGGTCATGAACAGACCTGATCTAGGGTGATTCAGGTGTAAATCTTCTCATTTCAGACATGGTCTTTAAAATGGCCCTGCTTCAGTGGGCTTGTAGCATCATTAAATGTTTCCTTATAATGTGGAAATCATTAGCAAACAGCCTTTTAGGAAGCGTTTTGTTTCTAGGTACCTTGAGCCAGTTGTTAGTGTGACAAATCCTGCCTTGGGTCACAAGTTACAGCGAACTTGGAGGTTTACCCAAGTCACACCACCTCAAGCCAATGTAGCGTGACTGGCTGTCTATTCTCAAAAGGCGCCCAGCACTGGAATAACCAGGTTGCCACAAACTGGGATGAAGGTGACTCTAGAGAGTTGTGTGAGGCCCCAGAACTGGAATAGCAGGGGTGCTGCTGGTTAGGAATAAGGCACATTGCAGGGGTAGGGGCCTGAAGTGTGAAGCAGCCTCAGGACGGAAGTAGCAGATGCTGCTTGTCAGCACTGAGGTACGTTGGTATTGCTGTGTGATGGCACAAGGCAGGGCTATCTGGAGGTGCTGCCTATCAGGACTGAGGGTATGTCTACATCTACAATTTTGCAGCGCTGGTTGTTACAGCTGTATTAGTACAGCTGTATAGGGCCAGCGCTGCAGAGTGGCCACACTTACAGCAACCAGCGCTGCAAGTGGTGTTAGATGTGGCCACACTGCAGCGCTGTTGGGCGGCTTGCAGGGGGGTTCGGGGAACGCGAGAGCAAACCGCGGGGAAGCAGGTCTCCTTCCCCGCAGTGTGCTCTCGCGTTCCCCGAACCCCCCTGTAAGCAGGTCTCCTTCCCTGCGGTTTGCTCCAGTGTTCCCCGAACCCCCCTGCAAGCAGGTCTCCTTCCCCGCGGTTTGCTCTCGCGTTCCCCGAACCCCCCTGCAAGCAGGTCTCCTTCCCCGCGGTTTGCTCCGGTGTTCCCCGAACCCCCCTGCAAGCAGGTCTCCTTCCCCGCGGTTTGCTCTCGCGTTCCCCGAACCCCCCCGCAAGCAGGTCTCCTTCCCCGCGGTTTGCTCTCGCGTTCCCCGAACCCCCCTGCAAGCAGGTCTCCTTCCCCACGGTTTGCTCTCGCGTTCCCCAAACCCCCCTGCTGGGATACCTGCTTATTCCACGGAGGTCAAGAAAAACGCTGGTGAGTGTCTACACCTGATGACCAGCGCTGGATCACCAGCGCTGGATCCTCTACACCCGAGGTTCGACCGGGTATACGGCCAGCGCTGCAAACAGGGAGTTGCAGCGCTGGTAATGCCATGCAGATGTGTACACCTCCTAAGTTGCAGCGCTGTAACCCCCTCACCAGCGCTGCAACTTTGTGGTGTAGACAAGGCCTGAGATGCATTGGGAGAAGTGCATGTAGGAAGCTTGCTCAACTTTTACCTCCACTATGGCTGCCTCTGTCTAGTCAATTGCTCACCCACATGCTGAAAAAATGTCAGTGCTAATAGCTGCAGTGCATGTAACTGAACCTTAGAAGGAAACAAGCAATCTGGCCTGAAATGCTGCACTGTGTGGAGTTGGAGAGAGACACAAAGGCAGCTCAATAAACTAGAAAGCAATGCAAGGGATGGCCAGCTATTCAGAAGCCCATCTACTGTATTTCTAACATCATATTCTAGTGTGCTATCTTTCCTCATTTCTGTCGCTAAATACTGGGATGGTAGATGAGCTATTTTAAAATCCATCTGTTATTATTTAACAAACAGTTTCCTCTCCTAGCACTGCCTCAGCAGTGTGGTAAAAGCTAACACACCAGAATACGTACAAAATGCAGCCACGCTGCTTTGCCAAAGGCACTGCAGAAATGCATGTGACATGCTAATGAAAGAGGTTGTGGGTAACCTCATGGAGATTCAGCTACTTCCCCCTCTACTTCTGCTACGGGAATGCAGGTCAGCACACGGTGTGATACGGTATTTTGGTACCATGAGCTGAGTTCGGCTCAGAGCTACGGTCAGGCAAACAATCTGAAGCCAACAGAGCTGCACCAGTATAAGTGAGAGCAGAATTTGACCCTATGGGTTTATTTTATTGATGCGAAAGCCTCAAAAGGTTTGGAGAATTAGGGACAAACCATCCAGCTGTTACTCTGGTAAAACTTCCACCTAATTCCAATTGACTGGGCAGGCCCTAAATTCAGTGGAAGTCGGATCTGCTCAATACTTCCCAGCTTTCAGGCCATTTACTGGGCGAGGAGAAAGCTGTTGACTCCAGTGAAGAATTCAGGATTTGGCTTACAAGTTGGGAGGATCGACGTTGGGCTTATTTTGCCAGATATTTCCAGCTGTTGCAGGTTCTCAGTAGTAGCAATGATGAAGGTACCAACATAGACCAGGCTCATGCAGCTCAGGAGTTGTCATGCCCATGGGCTGGAATCTCAGGGGAGCTCAGCCTGCTAGCTGGGTGCTGAATGCCTGAAAATCTGGCCTCAGCTCAGCTGCAGCCTGCTCAGAGCAGCTCCAGACAATGGGGTCATAAGGATAGCATTCCCACAATGCCCTTTTTACACTGCATGGAGCTCCTTACCCTCAGAGCTGAACCCCTTCATGTATTCCTCTGTACAACACCCCTGTGAGGCAGGGAAATATTGTCCCTTCGTTACCGATGGGGAACAGAGGCAGAGTGAGGGTACATCTACACGGAAGCGGGGTGGTGTGATTTGTAGCTCCGGCAGACCTACCCTCATGAGCCCTGCTTGAGTCAGTGCTTTAAAAATAGCAGTGTGGCAGCGGCCACTTGGACTAGCCCCCCCAGTGCAATCAATCCACTTCTGGTGGTGGCTTGGGCGAGCCGCCTGGGTACATACCGAGGATCTTCAGAGGGGCTGCACTCTGGGGGCTAAACCGAATTGCTGTTGCCACCCTGCTATTTTTAGAGTGTGAGTTCGAATAGAGCTATTGCATGGATATCTACCCAAGCTGGGAGATTTATCCCCCAGCTACAGTGTAGACAGCCCCAAAGTGGCTTATCCAAAGGCACAGAGACATTTTGGGGCACAGTACAACCCACATCTCTTGATGCTGCCTCGTCAAATGCCCTGACCACCAGACAATCCTTTTTCAAGAGGTGTTAATCAATGGAGGGGAAGCCTTGTTTTCTACCTGGTTAAATTGTTAACCACTCTCCTCCTGTGTGCGGAGTTCAGCAGACATTTTTCTTTTGCTGATTCTATGCAGACCGTGAGAGGAGACACACACATACTGTGCTCTCTCTCATGCAGGCTGCACTTTTTTCTCTTTCCTGCTTCCTTCTCTTAGCCTAAAATCAAGGTCACCATGAAGGAACATATCTGTTTGTCCTTTGTGGGTGGAGAAACAGAACAAAAATATTTATTATTGGCTCATCCTCCAACTGCTTCCAGAGCATGAAGCACGCTATAGAAAGGCTAAGTGTTGTTATCATTTAAATTTAATTATAGTGGAATAGTTAATAGGAAGAGCTGTGAAATGGTTTTCTGAAACAGCTGCTTTGGGATGCGTTGCAGCTAACAGCACCTGAAAGAGCAGAGGTGGGGAGGCATTGCTGTTGCATGCCAGATGGCCACCAAGGCTGTAGGATGAATAATTCCTCCTTGGATATCACAGCAGCATTACGTGAAAACCCACTTCTCTTATCCAGTTACCAGTGATTGCATTATTAACTCACAGCTGTCCTTATAAACCCAGCCACGGAGCCTTGGTGACATCTGCCCAAACCAACCCAGGCAATTAGGTCTCCTGCCTCAATTAATTTAGCCAGGTGCTAAATGCTCCATCTTTAATGCTCCTGGAGGATGGTTGTCAGGAGTGGAGGCAGAAAGTGAAGTAGCTGAGGGCTCACAATTTCCTTCTTTGTAATCTTTAGGTGCGGACACTGGTAAGCACTAGCTCTGGATCAGAAGAGTGACTTACAGACACCTGAGATTTAGGAGAAGTCAGGCACCTCATCCAAGCTGACTGGGTTTACATTGGCATGAACATTGTGGAGTTGCTCAGATCCTGATTTGGCAAAGGACTCAAATACATGCATAAGTCCCAGGAAAGTTAAGTATGTTTTTAAGTGCTTTGCTGAACTGAGGCCTTACGCTGGTGCAAAGTGAGAGTGAACCGGTGCCATTTAATCTGTAGCATTTTATGTTGCCTTTGAACAAGTGTAAGTGACTCCCTCCAGTGTGAGACAATCGGGAATCCAGCCCCTAGGTACTATTCCTGCTGTGATCCTGCTATGTGTGCCCTTCAGAACTCAAGGGAACTGTTTGGGCCAGACCCTGTTCTCACATCATTTCAGCTCTATTGACTTCAGAGGAATTATTTCTCTCATACGCTGGTGTGAGAAGAGAATGAGCTCTCTGTGCTTCAGTTTTCCCTTCGTCAAGTGGGGGTAACAAGGTGTTACCCTACCCCCTGGGAGAGGGAGAGAAGGCAGTGTGCAAGGAGAGAGGTGTGTCTGGAGACTAGCACATGTAAAGTACTGTGTATAAGCAAACCCTTGCTGTTTTGTTGTTATTACTGCACCCTCTGATTGCATGAAATGAGGAACTTTGCTTCAAATTCAAACTGAAACTCCAAAACTTTTTCTGAGGTTCATAAAAACTCACTTAACCTTTTTTTCATCTCCACCTTTCCTCCTTCCCATGGTCACACTCCTCCGCACTTCCTGATTTCAGATCTGATTGGCAACAGGAAGGCCGAAATACTTTCCAGATAGAAAGAGACCTCGTCAGGATGTCCGCTCACAGGTAATGTTTTGCATCTCATGTTGTCTTTGAATATACAAAAAAGAAGAGTTCGTAAGGTGATCATGGTGGTGAGATTAGATACTGTTTCTTGGTAGCACTGAGTGAAGTTGAGTGAGCGAATATTAGGATCCAAAGTACGGCATAACAGGAAGTTGGTTGAGGGCAGAAACTGTATGCCTGCAACTGCCTTTGATCACTGAATCAGCAAACACAGTTTGATGCCAGATGAAGGAATAATATTTCTCCTTTCTCTATTTTGAACTTGGCATATCAGCCCTTGCACATTTGAGAGAATTTCTTCCATGACCCTTTACTGGTGTCAGAACTCCTCTGTAGATTTAGATGCTTTAATCGCCTACTCCTGGTTCACACCAGGCAAATCCATTGACTTCAGCTGTTTTATTCCAGGTTACACCAGTGCAGGTGAGAGCAGAGTCAGGTCCAAGGATATACTGTAGTGAAAGAAACAGGTAGCTGGATTTATGCTTGAAGATGTTACGGAGAATTTGCATAAAGATTAGGATTGATGTGTTGTCAAATATTGTATAAATGCCTGTTCCACTGTCTGCCGTGGTCTTGTTAATTACATTTCTACGAATGAACACTGGGCCACACCATACCACCGTACAGCCTCACACAATTCTTCTTGCTGGGGGTGAGTAATTTTCTTCTTTTATGGATGAGTAAAATATTATTCATTATTTTCATTTCAACCAGGCATCAGAGAGAAGGGCAGATGAGTAGATTTTGTGCTCGGGCTACTAAATTTTCATGGCAGTTTTGCGCCGCTGCTCATGTAGACTCTCTTTCTCTCTCTGCAAAAATTTTTTATTTACAAGTATGTTGGGAGCAGGAGTGTGGAACAATAATAGCAGCTGCGTGGAAAGGCTCTGAGCCATCACATGACTTCTGGTGCCACAGCTCTTCTTACCGAAAAGGAAAAGCACTTACTGCTGAAAGCAGCATGGGTGCAGAGAAATCAGGCTCTGGCTATGCCCCTCTGGGACCGCAGAGTGCTAGCACGTTATCCAGGTCTCCCACCAGGTGTTCTCATTCTAAATGTATTTTCTGGGATTTTTTGTTCCACTAAAGTCTCTAAACACAATTCTTTGTGAACTAGACCTCAACATGAACAAAATCTTAACTATATCAGCATTTTAAGGCTTTGTGTTGTATGCAATTCACTTTGCCATACTACAGAAGAATGAAATAGAAAGCTTATGTCATTCTGTTCTCCTGTGCTGCTCCATATAGTAGCTAATTAAACCTCATGCCATCCCACTTGAGAGGAATGGGAGAAAGGGAGCTTCCCAAAGACAAACAGAACCTTAGTGGCAGAGCTAAGAACAGAATCCAGGTGTTTCAACACCTAGTTGCTTCCTGTTATATACTAGACACTGCTTCATCCCAGTACTGGGCTAGAACCTAGGAGTCCTGGCTCCCAGGGCCCCATTCTCTGTGGCATTGCACCTGGTTTAGCCACTTAAACCTGGTTAGTGCAGGAGTAAATTTCTCCCCACTTAGAATTCTCCATGCCATCCCAGTGGTGGTAATAGCTTACGCTCACTCTGCACGAGTGACGGCAGGAGATGGCAGGCAGGGCAGAACTGGGCCTATCGTCTCTCCCACTGGCTGACTGATGCCTACGCAGTACAAAATTGCTTCTACTGTCCAAAAATAAACATTCCAAGCTCCACTTTGAAAGCACGTTTCTCCTCCATGAATAGACTTGCTGGGACGAGATGGGTAGGGGTTGGATAACAAATTGCTTGGAAAACTATTTTAAATATAGCTATGAAATCAATGGCTGTGATTAGAAAGCAAGTGAGTGACACAATTAGAGCTAAAAGGTTCATATCTTTTGCTCACTTGGGCTTTTCCCATTGCCAACAGCTGATCCTGGCAGCAAACACAAAAGTTATCAGAGCCTCACACAGGGAAGCTCTTGTTTGTGCAAAGCAAATAATAAAATCAGGCCATTAACATCCCATTAGCCCAAAATATGGGAAACTCTGTCTGTGCTTATGAGCAGTGTCTTGTTAGAGTCAAACTGCAAGAGGCCTGATCTATACTGCCCTCCCTAGCAAGTTAGCTGCCCGTTGGGAGTTTTATAGGCAAGACCCTGAGGAGATGCATCAACTCCCAGTGCAATTGCACTAAGAAAGGAGCATGACACAATGCTTTGCTCGGCATCTCAAGCTGGCCGGTTTGAAAGGAGAGGTTGCGCCAGACGCATGTGCCAAGGGGAGTCAGGAGGCAGAGAAGGAAACTCCTTGAGCCTCATCTTGAGGAGTTCCCTTCCTATCTTCCTCTCAAGGGCACAGATCAGTGATGGTCACAGACTCCAACCCTGATGGATGTTGCATTTCCAGGATGAAGTGAGCCCCAGCCTTGTGAATGGTCAGTCTCCCCACACTGCTTTTTTGGCCCCCTCTTCTTCCGGGAAGCTGCCCCATGCTTGCAAGGGCAGGCACAGAGGCTCACTTAGGGCTCAGTCCTGCCTGGGAAGTACTAAGCATTCATAACTCCTGCTGGAGCCAAGGCCTCCCACTGGGAGCCACCTGTCATAGCATTCCCTCTCAGATCTGAATCTTAGAGTTCAGAAAATGAGATACTAGCACCTAAATCCTCTAAGCTTAATTACCATCTTAGATCTGATAGCACTGCCACCACCCAAAAATATAGTATTTTGGGGCACTCTGACCTCCTCAACCTTCCCTGGGGACCCCAAGAACCCAGATCCCTTGGGTTCTTAAAACAAGGAGAAATAAACCATTCCCCCACCTTTCCCCCTCCCAGAATTTCCCTCCCTGGGCTATCCTGAGAGATATTGATCCAACCTCTTAAATCACCATATAGAGAAGCATCTCCCTTCCCTTCCACAAAGAGGCAAACAGATTCAAGGAAAACAGAGAGAGATTCTATCTCTCCTCCCTCCCGTCTCCCCCACCAGTCCTGGTGAGTTATCCCAATCCCCTGGAATAAAGCAAGGGAAACAAGAAAAAAAAATCAATCAGGTTCTCTAAAAAGAAATCTTTTAATAAAAGAAAGGAAAAAGTAAAGAATTATCTCTGTAACTTCAAGATGTAAATATTACAGGGTCCTATAGATTACAGACACCAGAAAGAGACTTTCCCCCCCAATACCAATACAAATCAAAATATTCCCAGCAACTACACATATAAAAGTTAACCAGCCAAATCCACAATTGCAAATAGAGTAAAACAATCAAAAAGCCTAAACCGCCTGTTTTTACTTACTATTTGGAAAGAAACTTAGAGAGCCTGTAGTAACGTCTGGTCTCTCTCAGACCCTCCGAGAGAAGAACACACAACGGACAAAGAACACACACAAAAGCTTCCCTCCACCCAAATTTAAAAGTATCTTGTCTTCTGATTGGTCTTCTGGTCAGGTGTCCAGTTCCCTGCTTGTAACCCTTTACAGGTACAAGAGACATTAACCCTTAACAATCTGTTTATGACACCACCCCTAATGCGTCGTCAAGCAGCTTTATGGGAATCTGCTGAGTCCAGAGGAGAATGGCACAGAGAGCAAAAACTTCTCTTCTTGGCCCCAGCCCCTGCTCCCAGCAGCCACACTGGATATTGGCAGAGGTGCTTCTGTAGGATACCAGGGAGCAGATGAGGGAATGATGCATTGGAATCAACACTCCCTCCCCAACCACCATGCCCCCTTCAAGTGACCCATCCACTCAGGGTCTCCTCTGCTCACAGAAGTTGGGGGAAGGAATGATTAGCCACCTAGGTTCACACAGACTGTGGGTCACAGGACAGTGCATATGCTTAGACCCTCCACAGTCTGAAGGCATAGGACCTATTCAGTCTGGGAGCCCATCTGCCTGATCTTGTGATGGCTCTGGTATGTTAGCAGTTCACCTGTCTCCAGACAATTTTTAGGTTGCTGGCACAATTTAAATGATTTTATCAGCTAATCTCCAGCAGGAATGTTTTTGGTCCATTGCATTATGGTGGTACATGGCATGGTGATATGAGGCAAAGTGCACTTGCAATGCCCCTGATCTCTACACACACACACTGTGTGCAAGAGCCATAAAAATGTTAGCTATCATTATGCATTGCTAATAATATAATTAATAATTCTTATTTCTAACGATACATTACAATAAATATGTTAAGGAAAAATTGCATTTGCATTTCAAAGGCTCATCATGAGTTTGTTTGTAGCAATTATTTAATCTGGTTCTTTCTTGATTGTATTTTTAAAAATCAGACATGAAACTTGAAGGGGGTAAAAAAAACCAACAACCCTGTTTCTGCACAGTTTGCAAAGCTCACACAGTCATAATGAAGTCAGCACTTCTTCATTTAATGATGATGATGATGATAATAATAATAATAACATATTAGGAGCCTGTATAGTGCTGAACACATTTTCATTTAAATGTACCATTGATCTGTTTTGCTGAGCTGACCTCTCTTCTCCAGTCCTGTGATTCTATCAGCTAGGAATCCAGGCTGATTATGAGATTGCAAATTGTTTCTGGATTTCATTAAGTCAGCAAATGGATATTAACTAGATATTTGCATCAGTTGAAATTGTGATAATTTATCCAATTGGGCAATTGTAATTTAAAAAAATCCCAGGGGATTATGATTCATTTTCATCTGTCTGTATGAACATCAGTATAACCCACAGACCTGTGCAACCTTTACAGGCGGTGTGTTTCAAGCCCAGTGCAGGTGCTCAGAATGACCATGTTTGGCATTTAGTCTTTCACTCCTGCCACGTCCCAAAACATAGCAGGCCAAACAACCCCTGGTGTAACCTCACTGACATCAGTAGATTTACACCAGGGATGGATTTCGTTGGAAATAAGATTTTGTGCAACAACTCGGATCTTTTGTAGAAATAAGACTGAAGATAGTTTGCAATGCTTTATGAAACTGTAAAATTCAGCATCAACTGAGGGACTGGAAGGCTCAGGGTTGGGGTAACAAGATATAGAAGGCTTGATTTTCTGTGCCCTGCAGCTTGTGTTGTCATGTACACCGCAAAGTAGGAGCACTGGAAAAATTTGTATAGTGGGGGTGCTGAACCAAAGTGTAACCCCCAGCACCCATGGGGCAGCACCCCCAGCACCCATGGTGCAGTGTCAGTAAATCTCTACCATTCGGATTTGTTAGCATTTTACACCATCTTTACATGGGTATAAATAGTGACACAAACTGCAAAGCAGCAGCAAATCAGTCTTTTGTGCCAAGGAGGCTGGCTCAGATCCAGCCCAAGATAGCTAGGCCTGCAAGTTGGTACCAGGGGATGGCTGCTCAGTGGTATGTGCACAATGAGTTTATTTGTTTTCATTTAGAGAATGTGCCAATCTCAAAAAGGTGCTGGATGTGTTTACAATATTTACCACTGCGAGCTGATCCTCTCAGTCTACTTACCAGCAAACAAGCATCCACCGCACAAGAAGGGATAGTGGAGTAACATAGTGGTGAGTCAGGCCCCATGTATGGAGGCTTGTGCTGCTCCTGCCAGACCTGCTCTGCTAATAAATGGAGGGAATCAGTTTCCAGAGATGTCAGGATGGTGCGTCTTACCAGACTAAGGCCCCAGTCTAGCACCCACTGAACTCAATAGGAAATTCCCATCAATTGCAATAGCCATTGGAACTGGCCTTACATTCTCTCTCTCTCAAAGAGTTTATCGCTTTGTTACCAAAGAACATATTCCAGCAGATCTGATATCACACACCTGCAGGGTCTGACTCAGCAATCAATCTGATCAGGTTCCATGTAAACCAGCAGAAACTTGGCCAAATCAACCTTCCCAGCAACATAAGCTAAACAGGTCCTGTTGCTGAATCAGGCCCGGAGTGCCTCAGCCCTCCTTATTGTTTTGAAACATAGAATATGATCCCAAATGCTGGATATGAAATAGATAACAATGAATAACTCACAGGAGGCAATAAAGGAAGAATCAGTAATGCTGAGTCAGAAAGGAAACAGATGAATAGATATCAGGGGCACTGTTTGTTTATATAGAGAGACTCCTAAGGTGAAATTCACCCTTGTGCCAAGGCCTAGCACAAAGTTTATGTAGCACTTCAATTCCACTAAGTCCCAATGAGGGAATAAGGGGAATTTAAGCCATGCCTCGCCCCTGTCCTGGCCATCTGCACAGGACTGAATTTCACCCCTATTGACTTTACAGCAATTAAAGTCACAACTTTCATTGACTGTTTGCCTGTGTAAGCAGCAGGCTTCAGGATTTGGCCCCCTATTTTCGACTTTATGCAGCCAGTAATTTTCTGTCAGAAGAACACTCCCTACATTTACAGATTCCACAGTAATATAAATAAACGCAGAGGCAACATCCCCAACCTGTAATCAGAGCTCTCCTTAAGGACATCAGTTCCTTCCATACTAAGCTCCCGCAGACAAAAGCCTGAGTAAAAAGATAGTCTTTGAATAGTGCCCTCAAGGTTAGCTATTCTGCTCTCTGTCAGACCTATAGAAGGAGTGAATTCAGAGAGCCCTCTGCTGAGAACAGTCTGCCTTGAGCCATACAAATTGAGGGATGGTGAGCAAGAGTGATTCATCTGTTATGATGGTACAAGGAGGGAGAGAGAGAGAGAGACGAGTTGCAGGTAGCTAAGATTCAAGCCCTAAATGATAGGGCTTTATAGATCATTATCAAAACCCATGAATTGCAGCTAGAAGCAAAATTCTGTTGCACTATAGATCTCCACTGCAGAGAGGAGGAGTGAGAGAAAGCAGTACTATCTAGTAGTTAGAGTTGAGGAGGTCATTGGGATTCTATTCTTCTCCCTGCCACCTACTGGTCATATGGCTATAGGCAAGTCACTTAACCTCTCCTTTTCTGCAGCTCTAAAATGAAACTAATAATATCGTACCCATCTCTGTTAGAGCATTTTGGATGAAAGGCAACGTAAGTGCAAAGTACTACTATTTTACAATCAGTCCTTCTGCAAATCTCCTACTAATATCCACTGACGTGAAACAGGGGCAGAATAGACAAATGAGGGGCATAGTGAAGGACCATGCGTCATCTAGTTCTATCTGCTTGCAGCTGCTGTAAGGCAGTTTAGCATCACCTCTCACAGCAGCCTGAGAGTCCTTTGTATAGCCTAACCTGGAATATCTCCAGAGATAGTGGCTGCGGTTCTTGTTATGTCCCTTGACAGCTGGTTGAATAATTAGAAAAAGCAGTGCTTGAAAACAATAGAGAGATCTCTATGCATTTTAAGTAACACTTACTGAGAGCTAAACATTCAAATTCAGTCTATGGCTTTACTTTTGGGGGCATTTAAAGCTTTAAACTGGCAAAAACAGGCATTCTGTATAATTTGTAAAACTGGTTTATCTTAGACCTGAGCTTGTCTTGAGCAAAATTCAAACCTATATTTTACAGATGAATTATAAGTTGCATTGAACTCAGGAAGAAATCTAACAACCCTCAGAACATAAGACTCTCTATTTTGACTTCAGTGGGCTTTGAATTAGACTCTCTCTGCGTATAACATAAGACCCAGTCCCCCCAAAAGCTTACAGTCTAACAGACTGTATCAACATACAACAAAATAGGAAGAGATGAAAGAATATATATTCCCATTCTTCAATGTTAATGCTATCCTATTATGTATTTTTGATTTTTTAGAACTTTACATCATATCACCAGTTCTTCAATATATTGCCACTTTCACAATACCTCCTGCAGACGTTACACCCCACCCTGCACTGTTAACTGTTAACACATTGTTTGCTATGATAAGTGAGAGGGTGTTTTTCTTTCCTTATCTGTGTCTTCTCATGCTGATTGGGATGTCCTCACTCAGCTACTTTGTCCCTTTCCTCAGCTTTCCTTGGTCCACCCCTTAGAAAACCCTGGCTAGTCCAAATTCATCTATTATTATTGAGCATGTTTATTATGGTAGTGTATAGGGTCCAATCATGAATGCGCCCCTACTGTGCTAAGCACTGTACAGCATAGAATAAGACACAGCCCTCACCCAAAAGAGCTTACAGTCTAAAGCAAGGGTAGTCTATTATTTTTTGTCAAAGTCCAAATTTCTTGGTCAAGGTAAAGTGAAGGTCCAGACTTCAGAGAAAATAATAATAAAAATAATAAGTAAATAAAATGATTTTGGGGTCCATTCAAAAGCATCTGGCGGTCCAGATGTAGCCCATGGTCTGCCTATTGACTACCGCTGCTCTAAAGAGACAAGACAGACAAAGAATAGGTGAAAGGGATAGAATACAGAAAATGAACAATGAGATGGTATCAAACGTCATGTTAGTTTCATGATGATTGTTTTTGTTATTTAAATACTTTCCTACCTGCTGTTGTATGGGGAAGCCAGGAGTTATACGTAGATGAAGCTAGTTCAGCAGAACATGTTTGTTGTACTAGCATGAGATCTGGAAGTAGATAGGCCTAAAAGGAGAACCAAAGCAAGACTGAGTGCCATTACTCACTCCTCATTAAGATCTACTTCTACCAAGGAAACCACATGAAGTGGGTCAATCACATTCTTGCTTTACTAGGATGAAATTCACCCTGTGAAAGTCCTGTTTCCCATTCAAGTCTCATATAAGATTTCAACCTTAAATAGACCTTGAGTTGACCCTTTGCAGAGAGTGAATTTCACCCTGAGACATTTGTGAGACATATTTATTTACATTATTTTATAACTATGCCAAGCCACATGCCTTTGTTGAAAAACAAGTAACAATGTCATCTTATAGTGTGAGCTGTTTCTTTGCCAGCAGAACCCCCAGCCAATTTCTTGTTTCCCTGGTTACATCCTGAGTGAAAGGAGTGTAAACTCGCTAAGTTAGGAACTATGTGCAATTTATCTTGTAATGTAAGGCATGATGCATTTTTGGGTGATGTAAAAGAAAAAATAACAATAAAGAACAGAACCAGGCAGCACATCCAAAACAATCTAATCAATTGAGAGTTTAATATACTAACAGAACTGGGACTTAAAAACTAGTTCAACTAAACTAGAAGTTTAGTAAACTCCATGTAAATATTTACATTGTTTTGGAGCCTGACAATCTCTCAGTGTAAAGTGCTGTTTATAACACAACATTTAATGATTATACTGTGATGCTACAGTAATTCCAATAATACTCTTGAACTTTGAGTAATTTCATACTCTCCTGAGATTATATTTATTAAACCTGAGCTATGGCATTAAAATTAAATGGCTTACAACATGGTCCAAAATAAATTGATATGATTTTTTCTGTCTGTAAATTTATACCGGCCTAGCAGCTATGTTTGGTTTGCCAGGTCTATTCCTGATTGTGTGACAAAACAGATTATTAAGTCATCATAAGTTGAAAGAATTTTGAAAGAGATCAGCAAATTTATGTATGAAAAGCAAATGAAATTGCAGTTTGCCATTGAACAGTGATGTGCACACAATGAACAACTTATCGGGGGTTCTCAAACTGGGGGTCGCAAAGTTATGTGGGAGGTTGCGAGCTGTCAGCCTCTACCCCAAACTCCACTTCGCCTCTAGCATTTATAATAGTGTTAAATATTTAAAAAATGTGTTTTTACTTTATAAGGGGGTCACACTCGTAGGCTTGCTGTGTGAAAGAGGTCACCAGTACAAAAGTTGAGAACCACTGCCTTATATTATCCAAAAAATCCATGCTTGAAGCTGAGAAGAGTTTCTAGGTTTGAATTAGACTGAAATAAAAAGTATGATGCCTAGCACTAGCAGAATTATTGGGCTGTGGGCCCAAGGACACAATAGAAAAAGAAAATATTCTTAGGATTGCCCTCTCGCTGCTGATAAAATCCTACTTGTCTTCTACCCAACCATGGATGAAATTCACCTCTTTGCCGAGGGCCAGTACAAGTTCTGCGCACCACTCCAACAGGGTCCTGTGTGCTCTGGGCTAGCCTGGCACATGGGAGTGAATTTCACACCCAACAAGTGGAAGGCATAGCTAAAACCTAGCTTACCATGCTCAATAGATATATTCTGCTCTTCCCAGGCTACTCCTAGGTGAGGCTTCGTCCTACAAGTTGCTGAGTACATGGGCTTGATACAGCAAAGCACTTAAGCATAGGAGTAGTCCCACCGACAACAAAAAACAACATGCAAGCCCCATAGCCCAGGATCCCTCCAACAGCCCCCCTCCCCTCCAAATCCCCTCTGCCATAGCCCAGGACCCCTCCAACAGTCCCTGCTGCTCTCCAGATCCCCTTCCCCAGTAGCCCAGGACCCCTCCAACAGCCCTCCTCCCCCCCAGATCCCCCTCCCCCATAGCCCAGGATCCCCTCCAACAGCCCCTGCTCCCCTCCAGATCCCCCTCCCCCATAGCCCAGGATCCCCTCCAACAGCCCCCACTCCCCTCCAGATCTCCCTCCCCCATAGCCCAGGACCCCCTCAACCCCCCAGATCCCCTCCCCCCATAGCCCAGGACCCCTCCAACAGCCCTCCTCCCCCCCAGATCCCCCTCCCCCATAGCCCAGGACCCTTCTAACAGCCCCCCTCCCCTCCAGATCCCCTCTGCCATAGCCCAGGACCCCTCCAACAGCCCCCACTCCCCTCCAGATCTCCTTCCCCCATAGCCCAGGACCCCCTCAACCCCCCAGATCCCCTCCCCCCATAGCCCAGGACCCCTCCAACAGCCCTCCTCCCCCCCAGATCCCCCTCCCCCATAGCCCAGGACCCTTCTAACAGCCCCCCTCCCCTCCAGATCTCCTTCCCCCATAGCCCAGGACCCCCTCAACCCCTCAGATCCCCTCCCCCCATAGCCCAGGACCCCTCCAACAGCCCCCAACCTCTCCATACCCCCTCCCCCCATAGTCCAGGACCCCTCCAACAGCCCCCGACCGCCCCAGATCCCCCAGCCCCGGCTCCCAGAGCTCCGCTCCTCCCGGCTGTCTGGGGCCCGCCCCGCGGGCTCCTCCCCAGGCCGCTGCCGGGGGAGGAGGGGGCCGAGGAGGGCGGGGCGGAGCGGACGCGGCGCCGCGGCGCACAGCAGCGGAGCCCCGAGCGGAGCAGGAGAGCGCAAGCGGCGGGCGGAAGGAGGCGGCCCGGCGGGCACCGGTGGCGGGTGAGTGGGGCGGCGGCGCTGGGCCGGGCCGGGCCTGCTCGGGGCGCTCCGCGGGGAAGGGCCGCGAGTCTCGGCTCCCCGGAGCGGGGCTGGGCCCCCAGGCAGGCGGGTGCCCGGAGAGGTCAGGGACAGCCGGGGTGCGGGATCCCAGGGGTCCTGCCCCCAGCCGGGCGGAGGGAGGTTGATGAGCCCCGGGGTAAAGTGGGGTGAGTCCATGGGACCCCTGGGGAAGGGGGCATGTGAGGGGCCCTGGGGTTCATTGCCCAGTCTAGGCTAACTGGGGGGCACTGCCCCCGGGGGAGGGGGATTCAGGGACACCCCCGGGGCCGCTGGGAGTGAGGAATAAAGAGGGCACTGACCTTTCCCTGGGGGGGCCACTGGCTTGTGTCCTCCCCCAGTCTTGCAAGGGGAAGGGAGTGTGAGTCAGGGCCTGGGGTTCCTACCCCAAGGGTAAAATCAAGGGCCCAGGGAGGCAGGGAATGGGCACAGTGACCCCCCTAGGGTGAAGGGGGCGCTTGGGACAGGTGCTGCTCCCCACACAATGGGCAGGCTTTGGCTCTAGGAAACGGGGCAGGGATGTGCGGGGGGCACTGACTCGAGGAAGAAAGGATGGGGTGGCATGGACACTGCCCCCAGGGTGTTCCTGGGCTGGCAGCACTGCCGGGCAGTGGTTCTCTCTCTCTCCTCCCATAAAAATGGTTCTGTTGTGATTTCCTGGGGCTAGGCATGGGGCATGCATCTGGCTTGTTGCATCTGAACTTGGCTGGCGTCAGGCATATTTGGGATGGCCTGACCTATTGTTGGCACTGCTCATGCCACACATGGGAGCTAGCAGGGTAGTTTAGTACATTCCTTGAGTTGCTGCCATCAGCCACTCTCCCACACCTCCTAGTCCCACCTAATGCATGCTAGCCATGGTAATGGAGGAAGTGAAACCAGGAATTCCCCAGCGTCTCTCAGCCCCCCAGATGTGGGGACACTCAGACGCCAAGGATGCTGCACTTCCCTATTTTGGGGTGTGTGGAGGGAGGAGGGAGTGAAGTTGTCTGGCTCCTGGACTCTTTACCGCTTCCTGTTGCCTTTTCAGTAATGGTGCATTCAGTGTTGCAGTAGGAGAAACTCTCCCCAGATTGTATAATTGGGCCTGAGAAAATCCTGCAGTTCTCTTACTGGTCCATGCAGTCTGGGTGTTTGTCAGTCCTAGAGAGGCTTTACAGCTCAAACTGAAGAGGGAGCCAAGGAACCCAAGTTGAAGGGGAGCAGGCCATCTCACTGCTTCCAAAGACATTGCAAGGGGACATAAAAGGCTGTTGTAGTTCTCTCATCCTTTGTCTTTGAAGATAACTTGGGGCTAATATGTGAAACAAGACTTAGGTGGTCTGTGTGGGAAAGATCTATTTGGAGTGGATGATACTTGGGTTTGGGTGTCTGAATGTTAGATTATGAGAGTTTATTTTCCTGTTCCTACTCCTTGACTTTGAAGAGGAAAGTTTGGGAAGGGCCATTGAGACAGTTTGTAAACTGTTCTCCAACATGAATTTAAAGTTTTCTGTAGCCCTAAATCAAAATAAAAAAACAAAACAAATGTTACCTGAATTATCCGGGCATTCATGCTAGTTAGCTAGCTTTGGATTGCTATTTTGGGCAGTGGGTGAAAGGGGAAAAGAAGATCATCTTTCATTTGCATGGTCGTGTCTTTATAGTGCTTCCTATTTTCAAACATTTTATTACATTGTCACTTTTCTGAAGATGTCACTCTAGGAGGGATCGTCTTCTCTCCTTACCTTCTGCCAGTCTTCTATTTAAATGTGAGGGTGAACGAGGTTGTTTCGATTTTGTAAGTTACAGCCCTCCAAGTCTGGGTAGTATATGACATCAAAGTATATATTTCAAGAGCTGCTTTCATTACTGATAGCTAAATTCTGACTTGTAGGAATCTCTGAATTTTTTTTTGGTTAACTTTGGCATGTACATACAATGTACCTCTGCTTGGCACTTAAACTTTTAAACATCACATAATATAAAACAACCTGTGCCCAATAAATCATCTACATCACTCTAAAACTTTTAAAATAGGGAGTTGGCTAGCACAGGAATTACCAATAGGGTAGTCTTTCCAGTAGGATTCAGTAGAAAGCTATTATATGCTTCCAGACACCATCAAATTTGATTTTTTCCCCCTTCATCGAACTGCAAAAATTATTCATGGTGAAAGGCACACTGTTTAGCTCAAAATTTCGTGGGTATTTTTGTGTTTAGGAAATTTGACAAAACCTCATAGCTATAGTTATGTTGCCAGTATATATTTTTTTAATTAATTGCTGATCATTTTGAGTTTGTTTAAATCTTTCTTTGCAATGTTTGTAACCAAGCATTGCAGTCTTGTGTTAATGTCTGAGCCAGAAATTGAAACTGACTAGAAACAAAAATGAAACTGACTTGTCTATTTTCATTGTTCTAGTCATATATTGGAATGAAGTGCAAACAGTAAACAAACACCACAGGTAATGAAAACCAGATTTTTAAAAATTCGTTCATTTTCAATCATCTGTAAATGTGGTACCACAACTTCTTGTTTGTGTTTATATTTATTAAATTGCTTTTAACCAGAGTAGTAGTTTGTAATTTTGGCTTTGTGTATTGTTCGTAGTCTAAAATGTGGCAACAAATGTGTTTTAACTTAACAGCATTAAATAATCTAATTCATTGTCTTATTTGAGGGTTGAATTGTGAACTGCCCTGTTTTGGTGTGTAATATTTTGAAAAAATTCTCCTTCTTTGTTAATGGAATAGCACTTGGTTCTTTATCCAATTGGCCATGGCAAACTCCTCAAGAGGTGAAATATGTTTAGTATAGAAGTTTTTGAAATTGTGAGACAATAAGGACTGAAGTCACTAAGAAACAGATAGTAATAATCAAACACTGTATACCTTAATGTTGTTTCTGTGAGTTTTAAGTGAAAGAGAAATTTAAAGCAGAACAGGCTGGATTCTACAGTATCTGTAACTTTTAAATTTATACACAGCTAGTGTGGCACAGCATCTCCTAAGTATGAAATACTTTCTGATTATTCTGACATCATTATCATGTTGCTATAGTGACTTCATTACACTGGGAATGCCATGTTCACATCCTGTTGCTATGGAAAAGATCAGTGTTATAAATAAAAATATTTTAGTCTATTCATAGCTGTGACAGATAAAAATGCTGTCGTTTTAATATGACCTGATTGCCTAAGAGTGATAGTGCATTTTAACCAAACTTTTTTTGTGCTGAGTTATGAACTAGGGAATTGACATTTCAAGTTTCTAACACCTTGTCCCTTCGAAATCCCCTCCATTGCATTTGATAGCAGGGGTTATGAAATACTGGCTGCCGAAATCAAAAAGAGAGTGTATGTGTAGTTTTTAAGGTGGAGCTGAGACAGGAAGTACTGTGCTTTCACATACTGTGTCTAAAAATAATCTGTTTTCATACACAGTATTTTCATCAAAGCGGGACACACGGGGACAAGGAGAATATTGGTGTTCCATCAGACTAAGATCCTCAACAGTGAAGTGAGCTATCCTTTTATTTTCATAGCTATTTCTCATGGGGTTTATAAATTTAGGATAGCTAAATCTAAAAGCTTGTAACTGAACTAACCTAGGGGTTACATAAAATGCAAAAACTTTGCTAGATTTAGTAGACCCACTTGGTATTTGAAGAGCAAAGGTTATATTGGGTTTGAGGGCTCAAATTAAACCAAACACACAATATTTAATCATGTGTCTTGGCATCAGTTTGGTGGTAATTAGGTCAGGTATCTTTTGGTAAGATTTTAGAGAGGAATACAGGCTGAACAGGGCATAATTTATTAGCACAGTGTAGTTCCAGTGACTTGTTAATGTTTTCATTTAGAGAGTGGTGTTTACACAATATGTCAGAATGGTTTAGAATTGAAACCAAATGCTTCAAATATACAGACATATGTAGACTATTTTGTGATATATTTGGTGCGTCTTCACCTAATATGAGGATGGCATTGCAGATATAATTAAAGAATTGAAATTTAGTTAGATGGCATTAATATAACATGTGAGCATACGATAATATCTAAGTTTTAACTGTACATTGAAACAGTCTTCATGCATAATGAAATCTAAAATTTAGTATGTACTGATATATCATAGTATTACTTCTGTCTTGTACTATGTCCACATAGAGGACTTACTGTGTTATTTGGAGAATAAATTCATTCAGTGCAATTTTACATATATTTTTAATGGATCTATAAATAGTCTCTCTTTTCCAGATTACTTAATGTTGTATAAAACTACAGACAAGTTATCAACCATCAATTTAATTATTTTTTAAAAGAAAAATCATAGTGTCTTGGTTTTAAGGAATATGTGTCTATTTTTAGTGAGGCAGGAAGTGAATCTTTTGAACATATTTAAAGTTTAAATCTTTACTCCATATGTTTGGGATACTGTTTGCAGAGGTGCCTACTTAGAACTCAAAATTGTTCCCCAGTCCTGCAATCAGATCGCTGTAGGTAGCATCATGTGCCATATGGAGCCCTTTGCATGGGTGCAAGGGTCCACTGGTGGATCTGATTGCAGTACTGGAACTGAAAAAATAGAGTGGTTGTAGATTATTATTTTTAATGTAGAGAGTTTCTGCATTTATGCATGTCCTTGCATTTTCTAATGTGAGATGATATGAGCCTCAATTTTCCTTAGGCACTTTTGGTGACTTTGTGTACTTAGTTCTAATAGAAGTGGACTTTGGAGACAGGTAACCTGTTTCAACCAGTCCCAGGACTGTGTCTGGATAGATGGTTGTTTTTCCATTGTAGGCCTACTTTCGTTTGTAAAGGGAAGCTTGTTGGGTTTTTTTTTCTTCTCATTAGAGTGCAATTCTTTGAAGACTGTCTTACTCCTGAGGGCATTCTGTGCCAAAAAATAAAAATTCTATGCACAGTATTTTAAAATTTTGCAAATTTTATTTGTCAAACAAGTGTGGAGGCTCCACCATGGCATTGGGGAGCACAGGCCACTGGCTGCACAGAGGAGGGAGATCACTGTGTGTGGACTCAGCTGTGAGGCTGCACCCAAACCTGACACAGTGGAAGGACCGGGCCTGCCCCAGAAACACCCCAGGGCCCTGCCCCTCCGTGCCAGGTGCACCAAGCCAGCTCAGCAAGGCAGGATCCAAGTGTGGAGGGGCTTAGTTTGGGGGGATCCAGGTGTAGGTTGGGAGGTTTCTATGTGGGGCAATCTGGGTGCGGGTAGCTCAGTGGGGGTCTGGATGTGGGGAGATCTGGATGCGCAGGGGCTTGTTGGGGAGAGGTTCTGGGTGCAATGGTAATGGGACTCTGCAGAGGGGTCCAGGCGAAGGTGGTTGGAGCTCAGTGTGGGCGGTCCGGGTATAGGAGGAAGAGAGCTCAGCAGGGGGGTATAGGTATGGGGGACTCTGGGGGGGGGTCCAGATGCAGCTGTTTAGGGCATGGTGGGGATCTGGGTGTGGGTGGCTCGTCTGGGTGGTTATGGGGGAGTAGGGCTCATCAGGAGGGGTTCTGAGTTCAGTAAGGTGAGGCTCGGTGTGGGGGTCTGGAGGCACGGGTTGGGCGGATGGGGAAGCAGCTCCCTGTACAGGGCTCCCACTCCCTGCAGCAGAGGAGTGATGGGTGCAGAAAGCGTGGGGGGGGTTGTAGAGCTTCTTTCAGG
The DNA here is from genome assembly GCF_025201925.1 of Gopherus flavomarginatus. NCBI lineage: Eukaryota > Metazoa > Chordata > Testudines > Testudinidae > Gopherus > Gopherus flavomarginatus. Next base: position 11,191,557 of record NC_066621.1, on the reverse strand, counting down.
TGAGGGAGAAATCTGGGGCCGAGTCTGACTCGGCCCCGGATGCTGTGCAAAGGAAGAGGAAGTCCTGTCTGCCTAGTCAGGACTAGCAGCTGAGCCTGGGGCAGGGTAGGCGCCACTAACTGGGTCCTCCCCAGACCCACAGCCTGCTGCACAGTGATTTGCTTTTCTTCCAGCTGCCCTGGGCCCCCGAAACATACTGCTGGGGAGGGTCGCATAATTGTTCTTGTGACTTCCCTTTGCTTCCCCTTCAGAAAGTCATTTTTCTGTGGAGAAGCAAAGAAATCTATAGGGAACATAAATTCTGTGCATGTGTAGTGGCACAGAATTCCTCCAAGAGTATCCCTTTATAGTAAGCTGTGAAATAGATACTGATTTTTTTCACTCTGATTATTTTTTTCTTTTCCTTCTGTTGAAGACAACTTGTCTAGTAGCCTATGTTCACATAAGTTTATACAGCAGTTGCAAGTGTTCTTGATGAGCAACGGTTACGTTTTTAGTGTTGATCTGATGTGGCAGTGAGATAGGTATTTTATTATTAACAATGCATTTGGACAACTGCAGAATAAACTCATGATGTTTATGTTCGTATGGTTTAGCTTAATTGAAGTGTTTATCGTTATTTAACAGAAGGCTAAGGAAAAAAAGCGCAACTCTAGTGAAACCTTCTCTTTAGAATAGTACTCAGTGCCTTAGTCAACTTTTGGTTTAATTAGCCAACTGTACATAACTTGTGAAAGCTTCTGATCCTAGTAATACGACTCCTTGGGCAAATCAATACTACGAAGTTAAATCTGCTTCTAGCCACTGCAGTAATTAAATTGCTTTTGCGTGTCCACACCACACTCCGTGTATCGGCAGTGCACAGCCTCACTAGGAGCACTTGTACTGATTTAACTGTCAGTGTGGGGCTTTGTGGGACAGCTTCTGAAAGGCAGCAACAGGCAATGTAAGCAATGCAGTGTCTACACTGACACTGTGTTGCCCTAACTATGTCGACCTAAGTGCTATGCCTCTCGAAGAGGTGGAGTTAAGTCAATGTAGTGGGCAAGTTACATTGGTGGGAGTGACATTTTAGTGTAGATGCTTACTGAGTTAAGTTGACATAAGCTGCCTTATATTGTGTGTATATATAGTGTAGGCCAGACATATGCCCCCACAACCAACCAGATCCCATAAGTAAGGGTGTCAGAATTTGGAAAGAAAATTGAATCTTACCTGGGTACCTTGTTTGCTCCAATCTTCCTATGTTCAGATGCCATCCACAGAGAGGTTAGGTTTTTTATTTTTATGTATTTATTGCCATAGCCCATGTGGGTGGCAACCAACCTTTGGGAATATTTAATTAATTTGCTAAACTACCATGTTGGCTCTAGAGTGCCAATTAATGTCCTGAAAGCCCACACTTCAAATGAGTTTGTACTATTTCCTCTTACAGTGAATGCAGTGCGTACAAAGAAAGAAAGGTTTCTTGACGTAAAGATATACCATGGAAAGGGGATTATAGCATTATCAGCTTTTTGCTGATATTGGATATGATTGAAATTTTAATATGCTTTCTGCTGCTAACTGCAAATATAGTGAAGTTCACTGTATTTCAAATAGAGCGTAAAACATTGTGCAAGATGAAGTTTTCAATCAAGTACATATGACACACACTAATGATAAATCCCTATGATTTTGACTAGATCAGCCCAACAGTGTGTAAAGTGTTTTCAATCATAGTTGATTTCTAAAATCAATACAATTAGAAATAAACTTGTTTCCTCTTCTTCACTCTTTTACAAGAACAGAAGTTGTCATTAGTCATAGAGTTAAGTTCCTTTTCTTATCTTGCTGAATTTTTACTTTCAACTAAAGTTAGAATTTTTTAGTTTAGAGGACAAACTAAAAGAAGTAACCTTATTGCACAGCTATTAGATTTGCCAGCATGTCATCGTATCAATTTTAAGTTGAAATAATGGGTGTTAGACTGTCTAGATAATTTCTCGTGTTTCAGGGTTAATTTTGGAAGAAAAATAAAAGTATCCTTGGGCATATAAGCAAGTTACTGCAGAAATGATTACTCATGTGATGCTCAAAGCTTGTAAATTAAACAACATCCAAATTATTTTAATTAGAGGAAAACATAAAATATTCAGTTGAGGTTTCTTCTTCTGGTGACTCCTCCCTTACAATTTAAGTGGAGGTTCTCATATCTGAACTTGGCTTTGTGCCCAGTTTTGGTTCTAACGATCCCCCTACTCCTTCTTTTTGGGGCCATTTCTTTTCCACTCCTCCTTGAAATACTAACATGATACTAACATGGGTTCCCATGGAAAATCATAGATGTCCGGATGGAGGCACTTTGGCAGGGAGCTGCTATTTCTACATCATCTCTGGACTCAGACTCCAAGACTTGAGACAAACCAAATTTATTCCTGATGTAGTTCCATTGAAGTTACCTTAATAATATAGGCCGAATGCCGCACTTCAGCCATGCTGTGGAAAACCACTGTGCTCAGGAAGAACTATGAAGATGTCCATGAACATGTCCTATTCTGTTCTTCCTAATTAGATTTGCTTAGTTCATCCTTCATGAATTATTCAAAGGGGATTACTTTCTATAGTTTGAAATTAACTTCTCTAGTCTATAAAGGTTATTTTCTAACTCTCCTTTCCTCTAGCAACATATAGGTTGTGTCTGTCTGATCAATTTAGGTTTCTTAAAAAAAACTTGTGATTCATATAAAGGGACATGCAATATGCTGTTTCCACAGGTACTATGTTAAATGTCATGTTTACTAGTCCAAATAATATTGGTTGTTGTAATATAAGGCTTTTGGGATAAAACCTGGTTATAGTATATAAATCATATTGTCTCAGTTCTGTTTCATAGAGAATCACCAGTGTTCGAAAAAAGCTACAAGATTAAATGGCATTAATCTAAGCTGTAAGGCCCCAGATGAATATGTTCTGAATTGATTTGATCATGCTTTTCTTATTAAGTGTCTAAGCAGGCCACAACAGAGAATCCTCAAAGGTCAGATGAGATTTGTTATAGAGTAATGGTTCTTAGGGAGTATAGCTGGCAACTTGGTTTCTGTGTACATTGCCTGGCATGTGCTAAAAATTCTTTCATACTAAACCTGATTTGGTAGGTAAAGCAGATAGCTAATGACATTAAGACCAGTTTACCGTACAGTATTGGAAATCGAGCATATCTGACAAGTCATTAAAGGAGTTCATACATGGATGGTCAAGGTAGACTCTGACAAGCATCTTATTAAAAATCTCCAGGCAGCTGTGGATGCTTGAAAAATTGCTTTCTTCTCTAGCTGTTCTCACTCCAATTAAACAAAGACTCTGATGCATAGACCAATATTTTCAAAAGTGACTAGTGATTTTGGGTGCCCACATGGAGACATCTTCCATTGGTCTGATTTTTTACAGTGAATGCTCAGCACCCACCCTCTTAAAATGAGGCTTTTAAAGTTGAGCACCCAAAAATCACTAGTTAATTAAAAAAAATTAGGCCATACATCTTACATCTTACATTTTCAGTTTATTCAAACAGTGTAAAACTATTTAGTATCTTATGGCTGCCATGACCACCATAGGACTTTCATAGTTGCTGGTTGACTCTATCTAGCTGAAAAGTGTTGTTTTATAATGGGTAGGGGGCCAGACCTTTCTCATAGACTAACCACTACCTCCTGGACACTGAGGTTGGGCTGCACCTCTCATATCAGGGCAGGTGATCTATTTTGTTGTTCCCATATCACAGGTTTATGAAACCCTTTGCAACATTTCTGTTAATCTCATGCTGTGACTGTTTAGAATGAAAAACTGAGACTTAGCTTCCACCATCTCATCCAGAAAGTTTTGATCTGTGACCTTATATTGAATGGTGGATAGTTTGGTGAAAGGTTGCTGTCTGCAGTCTTTGGTAGCAGAGCATTGCTTACCATGAGGATCCTTTGTTGTACATTGAGGATAAGATCAGTTAGATCAGACTGAGCTTCTAGCTTCTGTGGAGAGCAGGGTCTTCTCTGCTTGGCTCTCAATTGGTATTACTATAGCGGTGGGGCACAGGGACCCCAAGCTACCACTTCTGAGTTGGGTCCATGTCTCTGGTGATTGATAAAATCTTAGAGAGAGATAACAGGTCCGTTATTAGAGGACTGTGGCAGCTTCCCTGTGACTCAGATAATCTGGTTAATTATTGCCCATTCTCTAAACTCGTTTTTTTTGGAGGGGAGGGAGGAGGTTGAATAGAAGGTGGTGGTGAAACTTTCACCCATTCTAGGGTATAGCTGACCACCTGCTGGTAACTGATCTTTCCTGCTGAAGCACCTAATACCTGTGTTTCAGGTACTAATTCCTGTTCATTTCCAGATGCAGTGTAAAATGATAGATTTAAACTATCACATCTTTGAATGAGTCAGACTTTGATTTCTGAGAGACTGCCTTTCCCTACATGATACCATGGTAGTAAAGGCTATCTGACACACTCTAGCTAATGCGTTTAACAAAAAGAGGCTATGGGTGGGTAGGGTTTTCAGGGAGGAGCCCTTGTAATTTGCACTAGTTTGACAGAAACAGTTTGTTTACTTTTAAGTCTCGTTTTGAAATTGTGTGGGTGGGTTAAGGGCAGAAGTGGAGGGGTGGCTTATTTTTGGTCAGTAATCATTTTAGTTTGGTTTAGCTCTAATGGTCTTTGCAGCTAGGGAGAAGCAGAATGTGCTGTGGAAATAGTGGAAAAAGAACTACACACACAATGCTGTCAAATGCAGAGTGAACAGACTGAAAACACTGGGGATGGGGAATGGGATATACATTCCTTGCCAGCTTCTATTACCGTAACTTTAGGTTTTGTAATTAAATGCGGTACAAAACTTGCAGAGAAACTTGTGCCTTTCATGTCCCAATAACACCACAGAGTAGTCTGCCTATTTATTGGGTCAGTCTTATCCTTTGAGTTAATATTCTATCTACTATGCCTAGATTATTTCATCTTTCTAGATTTTTAGACTGTACTCTTCATGATGTTAAGGGGGGGCCCAGGGTCAGATTTTTAAAATATTGACTCTTTTTGTATAGGATGAGGACAAGATTATGTGTACATACATTAATTGACTTTGACCTTTGCTTTCTAAAAATGAATTTGACTACTTATAGGTACTTTTTAAATCTAAAGCCAAATTCTGTTTTGTTTACTGTGTAAATTCAGAGTGCCTCCACTGAAGTCAGTTTTCAACTGAGGTCAAGTTCAGTTCTTACCTGAAGTCTGTGGAGTGACTCTAGATTGGCACTGATATAAATGAGAGCCTAATCTGTTTTTTTTGTTTGTTTTTTTTTTTTTGTTTTTTGTTTTTAAAAGTGACATTTTGAATCTCTGACACTTAAATAAAACCTGCACTGCAAAGAATTACTCCATTAACCAGAGAGCTGGTTAATGACAGACTTCTCTAATCATTATTCCAATGCATGTAATTTACAATTTTTTTAATTCGTTAAAATGAAGCGTTGCTAAATCATTTTTGCAACTGAATGTGCAAGCTGCTTAGCCTAATTAAGTGAGGCCTTCAATGGTGCTTTACATTAGGTGAACTGTGACCTCTGTGTATTTCTGCCTCTCAAGTGTGTTTCAAGGCGTAACTCAATGTGTGTAAAAGCTCTGAGGTCCTTGGATTGAAGGCAGCACAAATAAACGAATTATTATTATTAGGCCTTTATTATGCCTTTTCCTAGACTATGGTGAAACAGTTCTGTGTACAGATGCTATGTGATGTTGCTCTGAGCAATAATAGCGTGTTGTCTTACTGTCACTTCTTTGATAAGAGGACACTACTAAAAGAGAGAAGTTTTTGAGACTAGTTCTTGTACTAACTCAGTCCTTTGTTGGGATGTAAATTGGATTTCCCTTATAGAGTCTGTCTAGGTGTTTATATTATGCTATCCTCATGTGAGCACTTGGCGTACATGTTTATTATGGGGCCTGCTCATTTGTTTTTTTCAATAAGGAGAGTTTATATTGCCTTACAGGAGTTTCAGCTCTGTTATCTTGTAGTTAATGCCCTATGTGTTAGCATAATTGTATCATTTTTTAAAACTATTGTTGTCTTTTACGTTTTCTGGTGCATTTGAGGACAGCAGCTATGATTAAATCCTTAACCAATTGCCAGACGCACTTTGAGAACTTGCCTGCAGAAGCTAATACTTGGCAAACATGATTCCATGTTAACAAAAGTCATTCTTGTTACTTGCATTTCATGCTTCAAAAAGGGGGCAAGGTGCTGAAAGGATCACAGTGACGGATATAATATGACTGAAGCCAATAAATTTAATTACATCATTGTAAATGGGACAGTTGGATGTGTATGCAGCTTCAGTGTTTTAATATGTGTTGAGGGACTGGAACGAGTAAGTGACTAGTAGGTAACTGTTACTGTTTTGTCAAATGCTGTTGAAGGAGACAACATTCTGGCAATTGGTTACACCTAGTAGCAGTTACTGTGTTTTGCAATGTGGCTGATTGACATAACTTTGCTGCTTGTGAGAGCATTGCAGGAGAACAGACCGGTTGCATTTAATTTGAGTGGCTGAAACCACAGATTAGAGGCTTGTTGGAATGTTTATTTTTTGTTAAAATATTTGTTGGATCCAAAGATATCAGCCATGTTGAATATCTTCAGTATTAGAACATGTATGTTTGTCATTGAAGTTGCAATATTGATTCTGTTCTAATTGCTATAGAGCCTGATTTTTCAGAGGCTCTGAACACCCACAGCTCTCATTCACTTCACCCAGCTGTGGGTACTCAGCACTTCAGGAAATCAGGCTGTGGTGAGAGCTCTGCTGTTCCGTATAGTTGACCTGGACAGTATCATGTACTCTTTTTTGACAAATTACTTGAAAATAGAGCTTACAGTTTACTGTTGACAAAATTGGAAAGACCTGTGTGGTAAGAGGAGGAGTTGAGCTAGATTTATTGAATTGACTTCAGTTGGTGTTCAAATGGGCACTTCTTGTGCCCCTTTTTATAACATTATTTTCTCTAATGTGAATACATTTGGAGTTTTAGGGAGAGGTTAGTCAGAAAAACCCTTTCATTACAAACAGCTGACATCCTTTTATATATATATACCATCTACTATGAAGTGAAGTGCATGTGATAGTTTAAAGGCAAAACAGTCCTCTGTGTAAGGTTATATGTAGTGCAATTTAGCTTTCTTTTCAAGCCTTGTCAGGGACACTTTAAAATGGTAACCATGGAACTTGGTCCATTAATGTCATGTCTTGAATATTCTTCTTGGTTACTAAGCCTGAAGGTATGTGTAGATACATATAAATAACTAATATGGTTTTGGATGATTTGGCTTGTGGCTTTGTTTTGACATTAATTATGATTGGAAATAATTGGAAAATAATATAAGTCAGATTAAAGCTGCAGCTTGCAAGTGGTAGCTGGCCCAGACTGCATGCTCACATGGAACATTTATGCGAATAACCAGGCTCTTATCATGATAAGACATCTTGAGTTGGGTTATTACAGTCCATATGTAGCATAAAAAAACCCCACTTTTGGGAATCTCCTTTAAACCTCTCTGAAGGCCTGTGTTCGTGCTCTAGTCTAAGGTGCTGTCTCAGAATGGTGCAGAAGCTGATGGCACATAGCTTTCTTTGTCCTGCAACTTCTGCATTTTATAGCCTGTCTCTGTTGCATGTACTGGGTTGCTTAAAGTTGACTATAAACGTAAGATGAAGCACAAGTCAATTTAATACTAAAATTAGTTAAGCTTTGTAATTTGCAGAAGAGCTGAACATGACATTAGAGGACATCAGGGCCTCTGGGCGCTACCTCATCACACAGCAAGCCTCTGAGTGTGACCCCCCCCGCATAAATTTAAAAACACTTGGTTATATATTTAACACCATTATAAATGCTGGCGGCAAAGCGGTGTTTGGGGTGGAGGCTGACAGCTTGCAACCCCACATGTAATAACCTCGCGACCCTCTGAGGGGTCCCGACCCCCGTTTGAGAACCCCTGATGTAGAGCTTGAAGCCTGAAACTTTGTTTTATTGTGGTTGATGTTATCATTTTATTGCCAAGCTAGTTGTAATGTGAACTGCATCCCTATGGCTTGAGGGTTGAAAAATCCTTTTCAGAACTACTGTGTGATACACAGTGTGTCAGATACAGTGTTGGATTTGTATAGTGATTCAAGAAAATATGATTTAATGGAAGTTTTTAATTTTGAATGTTTAGTGGGGAAAATTAAAATGTCTCCTAATAGCTGTACAAATTTAGGATATTGTAGGATCTGACAATTAACACACAAATTAAAATCTTGTGTGTTCTAAGGGACTGATAGGTGTACAAAACTGATCATCTCCAGGGCATATGTTGAACAAGCATTATAAGCTGTGAACTCTTTTTGGAATGCAGCAAGTATCTCCAATACTAAAACTGGTGAAATTTCCTTTTCTAGTTGCTTGTGGTTTGTCACTTAGAGACTTTTTTTTCTTCTCTTTTTTGGCTTTTGTCTGCCTCAGTCATATTTAACCTCTCTTGAAATTACTTCTGCAAGTGTCATTATTGGAGATGGTTTTTAATTCCATCTAGGAGAGTTGTTGAGCAGGGGAGTATTTCTGGATCAATGCCATTGCTGCTTACATCATCTAATCAATGCACCAGGTATGATTATTGTTGCCGTCTCTTTTTCCTCAATGTTAAACTCAGTGTCCTCGTTTGAAACCGGGTTGCCCATAAGATTTTTTTTTTTTGAACAGCTGTTTCTGTTGAAATGAGTCATGATCTTTTTAGAAGCTAAAACTGACTCTACAAAACTGTATTAAACTATAGGAAGTTTTTTTTCCTTTTTGAGGATGGATGCCAAATTAATTTCCATAACAAGTTTCAGGGGTGAACTGCCAAGGTTGTTTTGTCCACTTAAGCCTGTCAGCTTTGGAAAGATTTAAATCTTTAAGAGAATCTGGCAAGAGGTCTAAAACTCATAGCGTGAAAGTAATGGTACCCCTTTTTATGAACATCCAAGGTCTGTGTTGTAGGACCTTCTGCTGCCCAAGAAAGACTGAATGCGATTCTCCTCAGAATCGATCATAGAGCTGTCAAAGACTTGAATATTCCTTCAGTTAAAATTATCAGAGAGAGTTTGTTTTGTCACTCCTCCCCCACCCGCCACAAAAAAAAAAAAAAGGAAATTCAACAGTTTTCCAGCCAACTGTAGTCTGGCAATGTGGTTCCACGACTGGCCACAGAGGTAAATACAGAGTGATTTAGCACCCTTTTTCTCCCTGTGAGCTAGTCCTTTTTTTCCCAGTAGTACTTTCAGTCCTTGCAAACCAAAAGCTAATGGTCTAATCTTTAGACAAAATTCTCTTTGAAGTCACTGGGAGTCTTCCCTGGGTAAAGATAGCAGGGCTTGGCCCAAGAAAGCAAGAGACCAACCTTAAAATAGAACCTAGGTCACTTGCTTGGTAGTGCAGTGAGGTAGTATGCTTTAAAGGGCAAAACTGTCTTTGGTGGTGGTCCCCACTGCCACTGACTCACACTGTGATCTTGAGACAGTCACTTAACTTCTCAATTCCTTCGTTTTCTCATCTGTATATCCTCTTTTAATCAGATCTTTGCAAAAGTGCTGTAAAAATGTTGTCATACTGTCATCAAGTGTGGAACCACTTGCTCTGTGTAGCCTTTACTTATATAAAAGAAGATCTTAGTTAATTTAGGGGTTAAAGTAATCCTGGTGCTTTACAGTGGCAAATATTTTGCTTGAGGGTGTTGCCAGTATCATTTGTGGGAAGGTAGGCAATTTAGAGACATTTATTTCACTTAGGTTTATGAACATTTCACATGTGACTGAGGCCAGCCTAAACTGCGTGTGCCAAATAAAACCAGGCCCCTGTGAAAACATGGCCGTGTGCCCTATACAGAATATAAACTCGAGTTAAACTTTCCAATTCATGCCACCGTATGGAGAGCTATGTGAGGTTTAGTTTACAAGCAAAAATAAACTTGGTCACCTCCTAGCCTTCATTCCTGCATCTCTCGTGATTGCTACCACACAGTTGGCAGTGTCTGCTAGAGAAAGGCCCAAGAGTGGAATATCGTGGGTGTTGGCTCTCAAGAATGGAGGTGCAGTCGAGCTATGTGAGGGAGTTAGGTACCACCTGCTCACACTGTGCCCTGGCTATCCCCTCAACATTCATGAGTGTCATACTGATTCACAGATACAGGGTGATGGGTAGTTTTCAAATTACCAAAGCCCTTTATGAAGAGGACGTATTTGAGTTTTACCTAAAGCTTCCATAGTTCTTTCTGCTATGATCAAAATAAGTAGTTTAAAAGCAGACTTGAAAGATTTTGGAACACTGTACTCAACAAGTAATTAAGACAAATTTTGCACTTCTTTTTGAGAGTTTCAGGGGAAAACTGAGCTTTTTATGCTCAATGTAGATATTGGTATTTTGATGTTTTAACAAGCTGTTCAGTGAACTTGTGTATGAGTTGTCAGTGCCTTTTAGTACTAGAATGAAGTGTGTGTGTGTGGTTTTCTCCTCTGGCTCTGGGGAATAATACTAAATGAGAGAGATGAATAATAAAGGATTTAGCAGGCATATTAGATGCTCCCACTTGCAATAAAATGAAGTTATTAAAACTGCTATTTTTCTGTGGAGTAATTAACTTACTGCAAGCCAGACTCCTATGAAGTCTGTGTTGCTCTTGCTACTTAGTGAAAGAACTTTGAAGTGCATCTTTGATTAGGAATAGATTTATTTTAGCACCACATTTTTGTTTTTATTAGGGGTTCCTTTTTCTGAAATGGGTGCTCATCACCCAAGGCATTGAAAAATAAATGGTACACATAAAATTGTTAATTAATTACCATAAAATGGATGTTTTTCATTCAACGATTGTTAGAACAGACATTTAATTAGCCTGCGTGCATAGAAGGTGGGGACAGTTTTGTTGCTTGTGTGTTACTTATAGACTAAACTTGGAAGTGCTTTTTAAGGTAGTGAAAATCCCTAGACTTACGTATGCAAGCATGACCTTTAGAGCAGGCTGCATAGCTAAATCAAATGTATGTATACACAACCTGGTTATTACTGCTTCAGCTATTCAAGGAATCTTAGTATTTTCTGGAATTTAGTTTATGATCTAGCAAATACTGAACTAGAATTAAGGGCTGAACATTTTCCCCTCCCTCTTATGTAAAACACATTTTAAATGTTTAATGTAGAATACATGGCAACTCTGTGGTGCACAAGGCGTGCTTCCCTCCTTGCCGTGAGTCTTGGCTTCTTGGCTTCTCTCCTCTTTCTTTTTCTTCACTCCGCTAGGGGTACTTACAGCCCCCATTACCATAATATCTATGTGCCTCACAATCATTAATGTATTTATCCTCACAACATCGTGATGAGGTAGAGAACTGCTAATATTTTACAGATGGGGATTGGGAGGTCCAGAATACTTAAGTGTCAGTGTTATACCAAAATTGAATGAGAATACAGCTGTCACCTGCTTGTGATAGAAGCTGTTCTTTGATTAATAATAAACAGCCTGTTGGAAAAAAATTCTGATAACTTCTTTTATCTGAATTTGCCCATTCATCAAAATTGAAACGTTTTGTGGAGACTGTTTTTTTTGACAAAGTGCCGACAGAATCCAGGCAGGGTCCCTGCCAGCTTGCCCATCCTGTTCCGTGACAGCCCAGGCTTCCAGGCTCACAGCTCCTTGGCAGCCTGCCTGGTGAGCTGATAGGAACCTGGAAGCCCTGGATGTGCTGCCTCACAGCTCTTCAACAGCCCAGGCTGTCAAGGTCTGTGGCTCACCAGGCAGACTGTCCAGGAGCCAGAACTCCTTTTTCTTTTGCAGAGAATTGCATGGAGTTTGATTTTAAGGTCAGAAGGAACCATTGAGCATCTGTTTGACCTCTTGTATATCACAGCCATTAAAATGTGACCCAAACGCCACTTTAGTTAGACCAAGCATTTCATTCTGATTTGGAATGAAACCAAATTTTGTAATAAAAAAAATTTCTTTGCGGAAATTGGAATTATCATACTTCACCCTGCTCTAATAAAAAAAAAAAACTAGTAAATGTGCTGTGGTATATTAGTAATGTAATGAGGGTTTACTGAGATGAGAACTCACTTAGGTTATGTCTACATCATTGGTTCTCAACCAGGGGTCCAGGGGCCACGAGGTTTCAGGCAGTCTGCCAAGCAGGGCCAGTGTTAAACTCATTGGGGCTCAGGGTAGAAAGCTGAAGCCTGGGTCCCTGAGCCCTGCCACCTGGGGCTGAAGTCAAAGCCTGAGCAACTTAGGTTTGCGGGGGCCCCTGTGGCATGAGGCCCCAGGCAATTGCCCTGCTTGCTACCCTCTAATGCCAGCCCAGGCTTTTATATGCAGAAAACCACTTGTTATGACACATGTGGGCCATAGCGTTTTTATAGAATGTTGTGGACGGGGCCTCAAAAAGAAAAAGGTTGAGAATCTGTGGTCTACACTACGGCCTGTCAGCAAAATGTGTGTCACTCAGAGATGTGAATATTCCACCCTCTGAGTGACATAAGTTACACTGACACAAGCATTCCTATGCACAGCGCTATTTTAGCAGGAGAGCTCCTCTTGCTAACAAAGCTTTTGCTTGTGAAGCTGGGTTTTTTATGTTGACAGGAGACCTGTTGGCATAGAGCATCTTCATCAGATGCGCTGCAGCTGTATTGGCGCAGCTATGCCGCTGCAGCTCTGTATGTTTAGACATCTTGGCTGAGAACTTCTGTGATTACTGGTTTTTGTGTACAGAACAGGTGGATAAGCAAATTAGCAAGATTTGCTATCTAAAAATACATTTTGTTTTCATCAAAAGTACATGACTTTACTCTTTACCACTGAGACTTACATTTAAAGATACAGCTCTTGTGAGGTAGCCTAAGTTTTTCTTGAAAGCTGTGGTAGCCTGAATGCAAGAAGAAGAAAAGCAATTTTAAACTGCATAATCATGTCACTGTTAGTTTCCAAAGTGTCTTCCCTGTGGCTTGGCAGGTTGCTCCTAGAGATAGCTTGAAAACACCAGGGGTAGGGGAAGATGATAAAGACAAAGTATACGGTATGGGGAAGATGAGAGCTTCAAGCAGGAGACACAGAAGGAGTGAGATGGCAACGGGTTTAGACAAGGTGAGCTTTTTAACCATGTTAGAGTACTGCCCTGAACAAACTTCTTCAACTTTCATTTTGTTTGATCTCATTAAAACTCGTTGATGGCGTTAAACAATCATTAAGTACAGTCGATGGGATACTATTTCATATTAACCATACATGCATTTCTTTAAAGCGATCCTCTCTTAGTTGCTACAAAAAATACTGATTTAACTTTGGGAGATGTTCATATTTAAGATGTAGTGTGAATCTAAAATGCTCCTTCAAGGAATGATTGAAGAATGAAAACCCAGCTTTTAAAACATCATATTGTACTATAATTTGAATTTTTAAAAAAATCCTTTATACTTAAGAACACATACCTGCCTCTGCTCTCACTAGCAAAAAAATATTGTATTGATACATTATATGGGATTAAAAAAATAACCACATAAAGTTGTGTTTGTCGAAAATACTCCTCTTAAGATGAATGCCATTTTTGGAAGAGAGAAAGCCAATGGGTTTATCTGTGACTGTTTTAGAAACAACATCGTTGTTTTTAAAACCAGTTAAGGTTGCTGAGTGATCATCTACCACCTTATCATGTCATGTACAAAACCTAAGTACATAAACAAGGAAGTGAATAGTTAAAAACATCATCAATCTTTCCCTGTCTATATAACACATGACTTGGTAAGAATAACACACATTTTAACAAAGCAACCTCGGCTCTGCTCCAGGTTGAACCTTTTACCAAATATCTCAAAATAGTTGCACAACAACCTGATGAAGAAACATGAAAATTGTATATGATTTGAAATGAATTACATACAGTACGAGTCAGCAGACAACAGATGGAAAGTGACCACTCACAAAATCAATTTATCTAGTGTTCGTATCCTGTAACGTTTACTTGTTTTTGAAGGTGGTGGAGGGAGAAAGGAAAGATCTGAGTTGTCTTCCTCATAGAAGAGGAAAAGCTGTCAAGAACTTTTCCATATTGTAAAAAATCCTGTGCTGAAAACTTTTAGTAGCTCTAGGTCAAAAACAGAGAAATGCCCAAATGCAGCTGTGTTATGCCTTCTCAGGAGGACCTTTTATTCTTGTGTGGTTTGCTACATTTGAACTGTGTAATTCACTGTGACGCTGTGTTTCCACAGTAGAGATACACAGCACTTCCTGAGGAAGCAGCTCTGAGTCTCTTCTGTAGACATAATTGATAAAAGTCCAGCTTCCCCCAAAACACATACAATGTAGGTAGGCTCCTGTCCTCCTGTTCACAGAGTAGCACTTGTTAGTATTAAATCTGCAATGGTACTGCAGTCCATTTAGAGGGGAGCCTGCCAATTACAGCCAGTGACATAGTGTTTTGGTCTAATTTGAGGATGCAGTATGTGTTGGTCTCTGAGCTTTGCCTCTGGCTTTCCCTCCACTGTCTTTGTCTAGTTGGCACATGTCCCCAGCAACTTTCTGTAAATGCAGACCAACAGGACAAAAAATAAATCTAGCCATTCGAGCACTTCAAGCTGTAGATGCACAGAGTATTTGTTCCCCAATTAAAGTGTTGGTAGGAAGCATTTTAAAATGCACAGCAAGGAGGTAGGCAGTCAGTTTCTTACAAGGGTATATTTTGATGCTTACAGACTAAAAGTTTTATTTTTAAAAAAAAAAAAAGGTTGAGGCAGTTGTCATTTTTCCAAAGACTAAATTAATTGCTTCTTTTAAATGTTCCTCTTAGATTTAACTTGAATGAACTGCAGTACAGAACTAAGGTCTCAGATCAGCAAAACTTTTAACCAGGTGCTAACTTTAATCATGTGAGTAGTCACACTGAAGTTGATAGGGACTGCTCATGTGCTTTGCAGAATTGGGCCCTAAGTTATAAAAGTCTCAGGTGGGAGTAATTCTCACAACTCTCATAATGTGAGATCCTTGAAGATTTATTGTAGGAACTAGGGCCTGGTCTACGCTGCGGAGAGGGGGGGAGGATCGATCTAAGATACGCAACTTCAGCTACGAGAATAGCGTAGCTGAAGTCGACGTATCTTAGATGGACTTAGAATCACTTACTTCGTGTCCTTGCAGTGTGGGATCAACGGCTGCCGCTCCCCCATTGACTCCACTTCCGCCTCTCACCATGCTGGAGTTCTGGAGTCAACAGCAGCACGATCGGGGATCTATTTATCGTGTCTGCACTACACGATAAATCGATCGCTGATAGATCGATCAGTACCTGCCGATCTGGTACACTAGGATTCTTTGTGGAAGTAGTTTGTAGAGAACACATACTCAGCTGAATTGTAGGAAAAGATATGTCCAAAGCCTTTTGTCTGAATTTTTCATGGAAGAGGGCTTGAAAGTGAACATTGTGCCATCTCCAGCTGAATGAAACAGTAGCACTAGCATGTAGCTTGAGATGTCCATAACATACTGAACTCTAAGCATTACCATTTTTTAAATTGTAAAACTGCATATCCAGTGGTATACATGAAGAACAAAAGCAATCTTCAAATAGCTGATAGTTTTCTTGGCTAGTCATTAGATTTGCCAAGTGGGTAAATGTGTCCACGAAACTTACTGTGGTATCTGATACTCAGAAACAGAGATTAATTGACCTATTCAAGAGTTATTTAAACTGATTCGTTGTGGTTACCATACATTTTGAGCAAGTAGTGTAGCTAGACTGTTGCCATAACCAAATCAATCTTCTCTGAAAGTTCCCTTTTTAAATCAAATAAATAAATTTTCCACTTGCACTTCAAATTGAATTAAACACTTGTGAATAATTTAACTACATTATCAAATTGCTTCTTGGCACCGAAGTAGTCCCATGTCTAATTCTATTACTAAGTCTTATTTTTAAGACATTATTACTCACCTATGAAGATTCACTTCTAGTTGAAATTTTTGGCATACAAAGTGTCTGCGCTCCCCAGGAACAAATTTCTGTCAATGTCCAAAAACCCACTTGCCTGATGTTTAACTTATAGATGTACAAAAATGCTAATTCGGTCTCTTTGGAGTTCCTGAAACTAAATGGTTTTCTTGTTCTTAAAAGAAATAATGTAGGCCATTACCTGGATTGAATTTAAAAGGAAAAAAACACCCTATTAACTGAAAAGGTTATATCTGCAGTACAGAGTAAGTAGTCTGCTCTGTGGCATAGTAACAACAACTGTTAATACAGTATGTATATGATAGTTAATTATATAGTTTCTGCATTATACTTAATTCCATATTGGCTATGACACTGTTGAAAATAACTAAGGTAACAGAGAGACTTCTTGCCGTGTTACTTTTGAGCATTTGTGCAATTGATTCTTACCACTGTTGTAACTATACAAGATAATTTTATTAAGTGTCAACTACTACAGAGATGGGGACTGTTACAATAATGCAGGTAGACTGTGAGATGACCAAACGTCTGTCAAATCATGTTTTAATTTCAATTTTGAGAATAGCACTAAAAGTCCACTTTGTTCATTCATTTAAAGTGATTTTTTTTTCATGGTGTTCTTTGCTTCACAAAAATAAATTCATTAAAACCTCTCAAAGGGTGGAGAATGTAATATGCACCTTTAAGTTACGAGAAATTGACTGTAGTGATTAAGAGACTTACCAGAGGTGTCACTGAGATCTCTGCCATGGACTCAGCAATTTTCATTTTTTTCATATGAACCATATCTCTGTAGTGTGACTCTGATGGACACCGTCCCTTCTATTTATGGTTACACAGACCACTTCCCTTCCCATTCTTGATTGTATAATGTTTTATGGAATTTGCACAATTGCTGACATGAAGAATTCATGTTGGGAAAGTATTTAATAGAATTTTAACTTCTCTTAATACAGTTTACAAGCTGAAAATGAGAAGCCAGCTCATATGTCCTGCTGTCTCTCAATGGACCAGTAATAGTCCTTAGATTTCAATTTGGGAGCCTCAGGTCACACCTCAGCTACTAGAACAGGGCCTCATCTCCCTGATTGAACTGACCTCGTTATCTCTAGCTTGCTTGCTAGCATATATATACCTGCCCCTGGATATTTCCACCACATGCATCTGAAGAAGTGGGTATTCACCCACGAAAGCACATGCTCCAAAACGTCTGTTAGTCTATAAGGTGCCACAGGATTCTTTGCCGCTTTTGTAGAACTCAAGTCTCCTGTTTCCAGTCCTGTGCTGTAAACACAGACCATCTTTCCTCCTGTGCATTTCAGTATGCAGCTCTTTCAGAAGAGTGGGCTTGAAGTTTTAGTACAGTGCTGATCAAGACAAAACTTCCCATTCCAAAAATGGTGGATTTTAGATAGAGGCTTGAGTATTTGTGAGAGTAGAGATTAATTTTTGGAGGAAATCATAAGAAATTTTTCATGACTTGGTTTATAGTAACTTTGAACTTGGCATGTGATATGTTCGTATGTTCAAAATTAAACAGGCTTGTTTTTAGTAATAGTTGCAATAAATCACTCTTTAGCTCCAAGGTAACAATAACCAGAACATGTGGCTGTCATGTTCCAAGAGTCTGCCCATCTCTCAGAGAGAAATAGAGAAAATGACATTTGTTTCTGTAGGATAGACAGCTTGAAGGAACTGATGGCAGTTTAATCTACAGGCATTCATTTAAACGTCTCTTTATCCCCAAACTCTAAAACACTGGCAACTTATTTCCGTTTGAAAATTTAAATATTTTGGTTTCAGCCCAGACATAGCCTACGAATAATAAGGGAGTGTTACAAGTGATGTGAAAGCCAGAGTACAAAACGGAGGTAGTATTTATCTTTTTTTTTTTCCTGCCAGTTTGGTAAATTGTTGATGCTTGCTCTCCATCCACTTCCTTTCCTCCCTTCAGCTGATCTGTATCTCCATAGTGCCACAATATGAGCCTTTCAAGTGAACAGCGGAGGACTAAAATACTGAATAATAATCTTGGTTTGCAGTGCAAATACGTGTAGAAGCAAAACATTTGGTGGCTATGTTCTTGTTCTCTGTAGGAGTTGATGTTTTTGCTGGTTGTATTTTGGTGTCTGCCTTCCCCCTTCTTCCCTCCCCCACACTTTTTAAAAGTAGGATTGTAGGTCTAATTTTTGTAAAGGTTGCAGTTCTTCAGGAAAAATGCAATCCACAGTGTTTAATTATAGCATCACTGTCTGCAAGCCTATAGTTGAGTCTGTGTCAGCACTTTGATTCTGTCTCCCTATTTTCAAGTATATGTAACTCAGCTGTGAGCAAACTCTTGTAGCAAAAGAACCATATACATACTCTTGGTCTGAGTGACGATTCTTTTTATGCCATGTTTGACAAATGTTGAGTTCAAAGTGTAATGGTTTACCGGTGTGATTTGAATGCTGCTTCCGTTGAAAGTAGTCTATATTTTTGTTTTGATGGTGCTCATACTTTTGGTATTTCGAAGGAGTCTGGTAGTCAGCACTTCCAAAAAGGAATAATTTGAAGACTGTTAAATCTTTGTCTACACTAGCATTTTTTTCAGATGTTTTCTCATGCAGGGTAGCAGTAGTGGGAACCCTCATGTAAAGAGAGCTCCATGTGGCCAAAATTATTTGTAATATAGTCATATTATGTGTAGGACTGTACAACAGAGTATTTAAAATGAGAGCTGCCTACTGAAGCCTGAGATCCTAGTACTCTCATTGCTGTTACTAACTGGTGGTAGCACTTGTGGGAAATTTAAAGAAAATGTCTCAGGTCCCCATCTGCAAGGATGATGCTGGTGCCCCATAGCAAGGGTAGGGACCAGGGGTTGATAAGGTCTGAAGAGACACTGTCAACTTGACAAAAAGTTGGTATTTCTCTCTTGCTGTGTAGAAGACTCATGCAAACAAGGGAAACAGAGTGGGGCCCCAGTCTTATAGCTGAGCGCATGGGCAGACTGCTTCGCCCTCATGGAGCCCCATTGACTTTGCTGCGTCTCTGAGGAGCCCACTAATCTGCCCAGGCACTGTTGTTTGTAGGATCGGGGCCCTGCACAGATGAAAGGGACACCAAGTGTACTCAAAATACTGTTAAATGCACAAAGAAAACAAGCTGAACAAAACAGAATAAAATGTCTTTTGGACACCGTAGGTATTACCCATAACAAGTAAAACAAAACCAAACATTTACAAGTTTTTTTTTTTAAGGAACCCCTTAAACTTACACAGAGCCAGTACAATTAAGTGAGCTGTTGTCTACCTATCATTTAAAATTGAGAGGACCTGGTTGCGTGTTGTTATTTAATACCCTTCAAGGCATTTAAAAGGCTAATATTTAACCGTGATAGAATGCTGCAAGTGTACAAAAAGCTTTTAAAAAACCCAAGGTAATTTCTTCAAGTCAGAAGCCTTGTCTTCCTAATTCAGATGAATTTTTGTACAAAAGATAGTGGCCTGGAATACATAGTCTGTGCAGGTCCAAATCTGGGACTAAGGTTATGATATGGTGGTAGCGGTGGGATGCCCTCCGGTGTTTATCTTCTGCACTGCAGGCTCTGTTGCCTCCTGAAGTCTGCCTAGCAACAGTGCCTTTAGCTAATCTTCAATGTTAAGTAAACCTGAAAAACCACTTTATTTGCATTCATATAGTGCTGGAACTTGCCTCCTAATGGGAGGGCTATTGCATGACAAAAGACCCTTAACAGTCTGGTAATGGCTTCTTGCTTAACATGCAAGCCACAAACTGCCAGAGAGAGCAGAAAAAAAAATTCTCTCTGGTTCCCTTTTAAAACCAACTGTTTCTCTCTGCTAAAAAGCCCTTAGCAGAGAAAAGAAAAATATAATATTCCTACTGGCTTCTGGATTCTGTCTAGATCCCACCCGCTGCACACCATATCATAACCTTAGTCCCAGATTTGGACCTTAGTGTCCAAAATATGGGGGTTAGCATGAAAACCTCCAAGCTTAGTTACCAGCTTGGACCTGGTACCTGCTGCCACCACCCAAAAAATTAGAGTGTTTTGGGGCACTCTGGTCCCTCTGAAAAACCTTCCCTGGGGACCCCAAGACCCAAATCCCTTGAGTCTCACAACAACGGGAAATAATCCTTTTTCCCTTCCCCCCTCCAGGTGCTCCTGGAGAGATACACAGACACAAGCTCTGTGAAACTACACAGAGTGACTCCCCCTCTCCGTTCCCAATCCTGGAACAAAAAGAACTTTCCTATTCCCCCAGAGGGAATGCAAAATCAGGCTAGCAAATCCAACACACACATCTCCCCGATTTCTTCCTCCCACCAATTCCCTGGTGAGTACAGACTCAATTTCCCTGAAATTTCCCAGTAAAGAAAAACTCCAACAGGTCTTAAAAGAAAGCTTTATATAAAAAGAAAGAAAAATACATACAAATGTTCTCTCTGTATTTAGATGATACAATACAGGGTCGATTGCTTAAAAGAATATTGAATAAACAGCCTTATTCAAAAAGAATACAAATCAAAGCACTCCAGCACTTATATTCATGCAAATACCAAAGAAAAGAAACCATAGAACTTACTATCTGATCTCTTTGTCCTTACACTTAGAAACAGAAGACTAGAAAGTAGAAACTACTTCTCCAAAGCTCAGAGAAAGCAGGAAGACAGACAAAAGACTCAGACACAAACTCCCTCCACCCAGAGTTGAAAAAATCCGGTTTCCTGATTGGTCCTCTGGTCAGGTGCTTCAGGTGGAAGAGACATTAACCCTTAGCTATCTGTTTATGACACCTGGAATACATAGTCTGTGCAGGGTCAGATTATTAAGAGTGGTTTTAAATGAGAGGGATGGGTCCTGGCACACAGGAAGTGGGCATGAAAAGGATAAATGTACAGCAGGGAAAAATCCTGCTGTGGTGTGGGATAGCTTGGTTGACTTACTACATTTGAGGGATTGAAAGACTCATTATTCTATAGTTGGGGCACAAAGGTTGAAGATGTGTTGGAAACAGGACAGTGAATGGTTAGGAACACGTGCTCGCTCGCTCTCTCTCTCTCTCTCTCTCTCTCTCTCTCTGAAGGAAGGAGTCAGTAGGAGCTAAACTTTACCTTTTTCTTGTTTCCAGTTCTTTGAGGAAATATTAGTTTTCTGCCTATGTAGTTTTTGATGGGATGAGAGAAGAAACATAATTAGTTGGCTGCACCGTGGTATTACACATGCAAAGCAGGGCTTTCTTTAGCTTCTGCAGAAATTGAAAGTGCTGTAACTAGAGGTACCTGCATTCTTGTCTTCCTGTAGGCAAGGACTGTTAACACTGTCATCAGCCTGTGGCTTTGGATGGAGCAATCGCAAAGGGTTACAGCTGCTAGATAAAGATGCAAACAGGATGGGGGAACTCTTGCTGGATCAATCAAGGCGGAAGGGAGCACAGCTTACCCAAACCAGGGAGAACAGGTTGGGAGAGCTCCCTTCTGCTTTTAGAAGAGGAGGGGGAGCTGTGCTGTTTGCAATAGTGTTTTGACAGCCTGAGCAGCCTTCAAAGGAAGGTTCTGGCAATATGAATGTATGGTTATGTAGAGAGGCACAATCTCATTTGGGAAAATAGCCATAACTGGGTCTATGTCTTTCCATACCCAAATGACAAGCTCATTCAGGGTAAATCCACTCAGGAATCTTTTGAGGTCAGGATTCAGTTCCTATCCTCCTCCACCTTCAGATAGGGAAGTGGCATGTTGTTGTTAGTCCCTGACTTTTTATTATTTGTATGAGAAATACCTAGTAGCCCTTATTTTGGGTGCTTAATGAGAGATAGTCCCTACTTAAAGAGTTTACAATCTAAATAGGCGGGGGGAGCTGAGGTGCAGACAGATGAAGCGACTTGCCCAGTATCAGATAGAGAGGTTGTGGAACAGGTGGCATTTGAACCCAATTTCTAGGCCAATCTTAACAAGCAAGATGACCCTTCATCTTCAGTGGTTTATGGCTGGTTCAGTTATTTGCTAACATGTTGACAAATTCTTGTTTCTTTAACAGAAAGTCAAGTGTGATTTCACAAAAAGAGTCTATATCTATATTCTCAATTTTATTAAGTTCCATTGACTAAAATAGTATTTCCTAGGCTTTATTAATAAAAAACACTTGACTCTTATACAGTGCTTTTCATCTGTAGAGCCTATAGCACTGGGCAAAGGTGAGCAGGATCACTGTCCTGGTTTTTTTACATTTGGACAAACTAAGGCGGAGAAGTAAAATAACTAGCCCAAGGTTACATGACAGGTCAGTAGCAGAGCTGCCCACTCACCTATAGACGGAATACAATTGGTGTGTTAAGTTACTGTTCATTCATAGAAAAGCTGCATATTTCTTTTGTAGAGATGAGAATGTGTTCTTTTTAAAGTCTCTTGGAAGACTACATAAAACAATTTTAATAAGTTAATTCGCAGATGGCATAGCATAAATTAGTTTTTCACTTGGCAACTTTGATCTACCATGTGGCTTTGCTACAGTCTCTGCACATTAAGGTTAATCGGACAATTGAGCCATAAACTTAAAATATTTTGCTCCAATTCAACTATTCTCATGAGCTCCTTGTAGTAAGTAAACCTGGTTTGCATCTCTCGAAATGCATTGGAGACAATAAAATAATTGAGAATCGGGTTAGTAACACAAATGGTGGCTTAAGTGTAACTTACAGCAATGTTTCCCAAACTTGGGAGGCTGCTTGTGGAGGGAAAGCCCCTGGCAGGCTGGGCCAGTTTGTTTACCTGCCACATCTGCAGGTCTGGCTGATTGTGGCTTCCACTGGCCGCAGTTTGCTGCTGCAGGCCAATGGAAGCTGCGGGAAGCAGCAGCCAGCAAGTCCCTCAGCCCACACCGCTTCCAGCAGCTCCCATTGGCCAGTGAGAGCCGCAGTTGGCCGGACCTGTGGACAGGGCAGGTAAACAAACCGACCCGGCCTGCCAGAGGCTTTCCCTATACGAGCGGTGTCCCAAGTTTGGGAAACACTGACTTAGAGACTTCAACCATCAAATTATTGTATTGGATGCATTCACATATTTTAAAAACAAAACATGCAGCCTAGTGACCTTTGACTCTGGGGAGAACAAAAACCATGGGAGACGAGTAAATATTTAGCATTGTCCATTCTGCATAATGAACACTCAGATTTTTAAAACAAAATATTTCCATCTGCCTGAGTATTGTTTGAATAATTCCAATTGACAGAAATGGTTCAGTATTCTGATACGTTCAGATGTGGCCAGATAAAACACTCCATTTGATGTGTACTTGAAGCTCAGTGGAAGCATTAGTCACTGCTCTCAGTATCATTTCCTGCTCTGTTTTGACTGTCTTACCCAGTTAATAATACAGCATGTTTAAGACGCAAGGTTCGCTTCGGTAAGTAGGAGTTTAAATATGAGTAGCTTTCTCTACGCTCCTGCCCCTTCATCCCCACTTTTTTTAAAGCCAAGTTACTTGCGTATGACTCATTTTTTTAGTGACTAAAATAAAAAGAACTTGCTCATCTGGAAGCTGTAACTCATTCTTCAGAGTTTTTTTTCCCCTTAATGGGTCATTTTTCTAGGGTGAAACTCACTCTAGTACAGAGGGGCCTCCTTGTAGCACCTCAGCTCCAATTCAGACCTCCAGCTGAGGTCTAACTAGGGTTGGAATGGTGCAGAGGACTTTGGGTGAGTTTGGACGTTGGGAGTTGTTTAGCTGTTTTTATGCACAGACTAGCAGACTTTGCTGAAATCTGCTCAGTTCATCCTTCATGGAAGGACACAGGTAATGATTTGCTCTCGAAGGGCCCTCTTCAGAGTGAGAGTGTTTAAAGGGTTATAGGGTAGATTGCTACTGCACCTGAAATTACAGCTGTAGCTCTTCCTGGCTTATGTAGGTTGGAGACAGAATCTGAGACAGTTCAGCATGCAAACTGCCCTAGCTACCAGCTGAACCTCCAAGTGGGTGAGCGGGTGGGTGTGACATTTCAAGATATTTGAATCGGACTTAACAGCGGTAAACTTAAACTAATAACTTGCAAACTCCTGACAAAAATGGAAAAATCATTCTGTTTTGGGTTACTCTGAATCTGGGTCACTGCAGGCACAAAACACGCTCCTTTTTTGATCCCCACCTGTCTGTTTCATGCCATTTCTAGTCAGTTTCATGTGTTGGAGCTATTCAGAGCTGAGGAACAAGTGCATAAACTGGGAATGCTGAAGGAATGTTAAATAGTTGGGATTCAGGGAGTGATGTGCCAGGAAGAAAAAGCTGTATTTTATTGTTGTTGCAAATGCTAACAACCTGAAAGGCCTAGGTATAATATGTGCAAGCTGACTTCACTGAAATACAGTAAACTGCAGATTAGTAATACTTCTGAGATTTGATATTGAGAAGACATAAGCAGTAAGATACTGTGGCTGGCTTTCAGAGGTACTGAGCCATCTTCGTTGGGAGTTGCCAAGTACACAACATATCTAAAAATCATTCTCGTTATTCATAATATTGCATGCTCTGAGAAATGCAGTGAACTAATGCAAGTAGAGGATTCTGCAGTTATTCAGAAACTCAGTATGATATAAACTGAATCTATAGATCTTTCAAAACTAACTTTTCTCTAGAATAAGTCTTTATTGGAGGAGAAGGTTTCTTGACACATGAGTTTTGTCTCCAGTTGTATGGAAACAAGGGACACCTTAGAACTTTATTTCTTGGGCATGGACCCACTAAGTTTATCCCTGTGCTATTCCAGCAGGAGAAATACTTCCAGAGTTGTAAATATGGCCTGCTCTGATTTTCAAGATCTAAGCATTCACTCAAAACCTATTCAGAATTTCTCTTAAGCTAACTTTCAGCACCATAAATTTACCATTATTGAACATAGCCATAGTATTCGCTTCTATGACTTGCATTTGGACTGACAAGTGTTTCATTTAAAATGAAGACATGATTCTTTCTCCAAATATGTATTTCTTTCTCTCTTTATTGAAAGTTGTTATTCAATAGTGACTAGTGGGTTTTACGATTTAAACTTCAAAGATGTTGTTTTCCCCTCAATCATTGTATTTGAGACCAAAGATAACTCTTGCAGCCATATTCTCCTGTGTAAAATCCAGAGGCTATTGACGTATTCTTTTCAAACTCATTCTCATAACACTTTCTTGTTGATAACTCATGATTTTGAAATTTTGGCTTGTATTCTTTTTTAACCAAGAATATACGAGGGCAGCATATTAATAACAAAAGTGTATACATTGAGACTGGGGGGAAGTATAGACAAGGGTATGATCTTAGGACAGGGCCAAGAACCAGGGACTCTTGGTTTCTTATCTCAACTATTCCACTAAATCTCTTTCCATGGCTTTGTGCAAGTTGCTTCACCTCTGAACTTCTGCTTTGTCTGTATCATGGGTATAATAATACTTACCTACTACACTGGGAAGGTTTTGAAGATATTAATTAATGTTTGTAAATTATTTTGAGTTTTTAGCTGGGAAATGTTAGACATACTAATTCTCAAAGGTTACCAAAGCCCTACTATTAGAATGTACTGCATTTAAATTGCTACTAGATTATATTACATTTAAGCAGATACCTAAACAATGAAGTGCCTTAAGACTTTTTTGTGGAGTGTGGTTTGGATAGTTAGAAGTGCCAGCTCTTTCTCTTTTTGAATTTCCTCTGAAAAATTGTTGTGACAATGTTTTTTAATCTACAATAAAATTAATTAAAGCTAACATAAATCAGGAAAAACATGGTCTGTAAATGCACACCTGCAGACACAACAACAAATAGCTGTTGTTGGTAGGTACACATGATACAGACTGAGCCCTCTGGACTGCAGGCCAGAGATTATGAAAAGCATCCCATCTGTTACACTGAATTGTTTACATTTTCCCAAAGTGCAAATTTGGTATTTGTAAAAACAAATTCAGTAGTAGATGAGAAGGGCATGAACGCAATGAGGAATATTTTCAAAGATAGAGTAGGGGAGTTAGGTACCCAACTCCTACTGATTTTTTTAGTAGGAGGTGGACCATTCAACTGCCTTTTGGGCCTTGGAGGATATTCCTTTATGGTGTAAAAAGATACCGTACTTAAAATGAATACTTAAAATCAAGGGTCAACAATAGAGGTGAATGTGTCTATTGGGTAGAAGTTGATGGTACTGAAGAGTCAAAGGCATTGCAGAAGGGAAAGGAAAAGAACAGGGCTTTGGAAGTGTATCTGGATTTGAGAATAAACCTAGCTACTGAAAGGTTGGTGCAAATAACTCCGGACAAAAGCAACAACATTCCGTACATCTTTGGCCAGTAAAGCTCAGTACAACAGGAACTGCAGGCAGGCTATTTGAACATTTGATATTACACTGATTCATAGGAAGAGAGAATGTTACTGTCCTTCACAGACTGGCAAAAAATGTTTCAAGCAGGTATCTATGGACTATAGATTTATTTCCATCATTTTCTGGTGGTTGAAAAACAGTAGGTGTCAGTGTCCATTGAAAGAGAATTATTTCTATGGGATATCTGTATAAAACTAAACATTACGCATATATATATTAACTTGTGCTAGTAATGGAAACTTCTAAAGAAACAGGCAGCAGGATTAGCACATAAAAAGCTACCCTGAGGGAGTTTGTGGTTATGGAGCTTCTCCTCTGGTTAACATGACATGATGAAGACTGGATCGGAATGCAATTCTGAGCTGCTGGTGCCTTTTTGATGTGCATACCAAGGGTGTTTTACAAGATGCTTGGTAACTAGAAAGGAAACATAGAGTCATTTTAGGCTTATATCTGAATTGTAGTTATATGTTACCCAAAGCAAGGTGGTAAGTTCTTGAGAATTTTCTTATTCTCTCAAAAGCACTAGACTTGTAGATCATAATTAGGCTGATCATCATCAATATGGAGGCTCCCTCAGTTGGCTGGATGGTTGGATGACAGGGTGAGAGAAATACTACCACAGAAATGATATTGCCCTGTCCTGTAAAGTTCAGGGGCAGACTTTGCCTTAATAAGACTGTGTGGTGTTGTACTAAATACAAATGGCTTGTATGCCTGAAAGTCCGTGACCTTGATTTTTCTTCCCCCCGCTCCAAGAGAGGCTCCAAGTTGGCAGCAAGAATGGTTCCGTGGATACAGCATGGCCTAGGCCATAGGGGAGACAGGTTTATTTCCCTGCTCCAGCACGGACCCTCCTGCGTGACTTTAGTCAAAACATTTAGCTTATCTGTGCCCAAATTCCCTATCTGTGAAATGAGGATGATAATGCTTCTCTATCAATACATGAAAAAGATTGTGAAGCACTTTTAGATCTACTGTTAAAAAGTGCTAATTAAGAAATAGGCATCATCATTATTAATAATGATTTTGTGCCTTATTCTCATACTATCATTTAATTGCAAGTGCAGTTTTCTAAGCGCATTTGCTAACATTTAGCCATCTAAATACCCAATTTTAAGAGACAGATAGAAAGACACATAACAACCAGTTTTTGAATGAGCTGATGACCACCATGGCTTGAGATATAGAGAAGTATTTCTTCCTTTCTCTCCAGGCACAAGTACAATGTCCCATCAACGCTACAGTACTAACCGGGGCACACTGTGGGGTAGAAGGGATATAACAGGTTTTATTTATAGTGTGGAAGTAGCATCATAACCATTCTAGGAAATCCATCGCTAAGTTTCTGTAACTGGGCTGTCACATCTACGTTGCAAACAAAAAAACATGTTAGAATGAGTGCTTGACGAGTGCTAGGCAAGGTTGATGTATAGAATGGGACTTTCAAATATATGCTGACCTAAAGCTACTCCCATCGAAGTCAGTGGGAGCAGAGTGAGGCCAGTGCTGAGTGTTGTTGACCGTCCCATCCATGCAAGACCTAAATCGAAATACCCATACTCTGATCTCTTGGGTGTTGGAGTGGGTGCTTGCACTTGGGGAGGAACATAGTCCTGTTTCAACATAAACATTACAATTCCACAGCATTCAAAAGAGAAAATAAATGAACTAACCAGAATGTCTCCAAGGCTTTTCAGTGTTTCTGATCCTGTTAGGGGCTCTATCTGCTCACTAAATACTTACTATGCCATTTCCCAAACTCCTGCTGACAGTGATGATAGTGGCCTACGCACAGTGAGGGAGGAACAGACTCTTCAAAACTGGGTGATTATTTTGCAGTTTGTTCTGGTGAAATTAGGCTAAGGCAAAGCCATTTCAGTTCACCTTCTGACTCGGGGCACACATCACACTGTAACCCAGATGTGGCTCTCTTCTTTAACTCCCAGTCTAATTGTACTCAGGACAGCCAAGGTCGAGGGGGTGCTGTGTGGGCCGTACAGTCGGCTCCAGGAAGGGAGTTTCTAATGGTGGTCAGCTTCAGCAGTTGCCTTGCTTGGCTCCAAAGAAAATCCTTATCACTCATCTACCAGAAGCCTGATGGCTGTGATGTAGCCTGTGTGTGGGGAGGTGGTTGCCAAGTATGAGGAAGTGGGATCCGAAAAGAATCTTTTCACGGTGAAAGCTTGTCTGTTCAATACGTTTGTTTCTAAAAGGGCTGTTCATAAAGAGGTGCTGGGAGGTTAAAATTTAAAATTTTGTTACTAATAGCACTGCATTAAAACTAGATATTACATCTGTTTTTCACTCTGTATGCTACTTGATTACTCTTTGCACTTTGCTCCAAGAAACTATTCAGTTTCACTTTCTGGTGCATTATCCGAATGCTGCAGTAACTGATGGCAAGTGCTGCAGGAAAACAGTTTAAAACAAAAATGTTTTTTGTTACTTTTTCTTACAACTGGAGGTGAATGGTCCTATTCTGTCTTACACCAGCTGAGGATCTGGACCAACATTTGTATTAATAGAGCTAAAGTCACATTGTGAGACTAAGCCAGTGGTTCTCAAACTGTCGTTCATGGAATCCCTTATGGGTGGTCCATGGAGCTGCAGCTGTTCCTGTGGTGAAGCATCTTTCAGTCTTCAAGCAGTTTCCTGCTAAATGTAGCACGATTCAGGATTCCGCAAATCAGTCTGGACCGGTTTACACCAAAATGCAAAGGGCCAAAAGAATTTATTTGGCCCTTTGCATATCCAAGAGCTTTTGGGATCCAGTAAACTCAAAAATAAAATAAAATTTTAAAAAAGCGTCTTTCTGCTCTCTGCACAGCTGTTTTGTTTATTTCAATGTTTCTTTGGTGAAGAGGCAAGTGCGATTCAGTTTAGACTCCCAAAATTAAAGGTCACCAACCTTTAAAGAAAGCTAACAATCTGAACGTTGCATCAGACGAAGTGGGTATTCACCCAGGAAAACTCATGCTCCAAAACGTCTGTTAGTCTATACGGTGCCACAGGATTCTTTGCTGCTTAATCTGACCATTGGATGCAGTGTGAGGGGGAGGAGGAGGATTTGGTATTAAGTCTAAAGTCCTAGTCACAAAGAGGAAATAAACAGCACAGGTCTGAAATACTGAAGATATAATGAAGCAAGCACCACCAGGGCATTGTGTTTTGTTTTGTTTTTTTCTAATGTTATCTCCTTGATATTTACTGAATACTGTTTCAGATAACCACGCACCACAGGGAAGTTGCCTGACTTGAATTGGGACAGTTGAATGGGAGGTAACCTATGAATTGATATGGAGGCATGCACCATAATAAGAAAAACTTTGAGAACCACTGTCCCTAAGCACGCACCAGTCTTCTTTTTTTCTTTAAGTGCCTTTTGGCTTGTAAGTCTTGTTTGTGAGGAGTCACAGGGCAAACTACAGTATAAATAGAGCTATATACAAGTTGTGGTGTCCTGTAATGTAGCCTGTGTTAATTTCACAACTGCAAGATTGTAGTATACAGAGTTGCTGTGGACTCAGGCAATAATGGAGTACCCTATTGCCAACTCCATTGTTCAAAAATTGAGTTAAGCCCCAGAATATCATAAGATTTAAATATATATTGGGCTTTTTATTTGTATTTTGGTTTTAGAGCCTTTGGGTGCACTTGAGTACAGAAAGACTTTGGTGGGTAAAAAAGAAGAGATACTTCTGGAGCCCTCAGATTACATGAGCAGAGGCAATAAGAAAAAATATGGTATCCCGAGTGTCACAAACACTGGCAGCATAGTGTGAATTGTTTGTGTGTACTTGTGGAGAGGAGAAAACCAGGTAATTCTTGGAAGTTAACAATATTTGCTCTGAAGCACGAGCATCATGTAGTTCTCAATATGCCTTGCTAGCTTCTAAAGCGAAGGTCCAGTTTTGCCCTCCCCAGTTCTGTGGGTTAGAAATCTTCTGAAGGCCTATCTCAGCTCCGTTGGGATTGGAGAGCAATGCTGTATCTGTAAATCCAGCTGTTGGAAAGCATGGTATCTTGGCATTCCTTCAATTCAGTGTTTGTTTATTGCCTTTGTTGGTTGGCCAGTGTTTTTCATTGGTTTTTGCTCGAAAGACTGACTAGTATCTAGTTATGGAGCAGCTGAATATTTCATGGCCTTTGCCTGACACTGTGGAGTTGATTTTAAGTTTAAAGAAACAGAAACAAAAACCTTTGGAGTTTTTTAGAGAGTAAATATTGGAACAAAACATAAAGCAATTGATAGAAACACTTTTTGTAAAAACCTTCCTTATGTTGTAGCACTGGTTTAGTATAAGACAATACTTTCTATACAGTGTCTGCTTATTTAGCAATTTGCATAATGTGATGTAAGAATGAACAGTGGGAGGAGGTAGGCTAATAGGAACAGCATCAAATTATTTAGGCTTGCTCTAAAAGTATGTTGTTCCATTGCAATTTGGGGAAGTGTGTTGCTCTCTGAGCTTCTGGAAACCTCTGTCTAGGAGCATTGTACTTTTAATTTCTCTTTAGAGAGGAGCTTAATGACCATGATAATGATTCAGTTTCTTAATTATATATATTACAGTAATTGTATAAAGTGTTTTATGACTGAGCTTGTAAGTTATACCCTAAAACTATTTTCTACTATTTGTCTTTTCCAAATCCAATATACATTGTCTCCAATTTCAAAAGCATTTTCCATGGGTGATTTGAGATCACAAATGCAGGAGACTAGTCAACTATATTCACTTTCAGGTTTTCTAATTGACCCTGGCCTCTGGGGGATGTGCTTAACAGTAATGGTTTTGTTTAGAAAGGGACCAAGAGAAGGGTATGTGTTCAAGGCTCTTCCTTGGGTCTTTGTTCCCAGGTCTACTGTGTTGAGGAGCTCTGCAGGACTAATACGGTCTATCCTTGGGAGGTGAAAGGGGAGAGAAAAATTAGGGACTTGGAGGACCTTGCGAAGGTTGAAGATAAACCTATGGTTATTTAACCTCTGCATTTGGCACTGGGACAACTGCTACTGAAATACTGTGTCCAGTTCTGGTGTCCACAGTTGAAGGATGTTAATAAATTGAAGAGGGTTCAGAGAAGAGCCACAGGAATGATTAAAGGATTAGAAAACATACTTCATAGTTATAGACTCATGGAGCTCAATCTATTTAGCTTAGGAAAGAGAAGGTTAAGAAGCGTATAAATACCTACCTGGGGAATAAATATTTGCTAATGGGCTTTTCAGCCTCACAAAAGGTACAACATGATCTAATGGCTGGAAGTTGAAGCTAGACAAATTGCAGATGAGAAATAAGACATATTTTTTTTAACAATGAGGGTAATTAACCATGAAACAATATGCCAAGTGTCATGGTGGAGTCTTGACTGTTTTTAAATCAAGATTAGATGTTTTTGTAAAAGAGCTCTAGGAATTATTTGGGAGAAGTTCTGTGGGCACAGGAGGACAGATTAGATGATCACAGTGGTCCCTTCTGGCCTTGGAGTATGTAAATCTATTATTTAACATGTGTTAAAACAGTCGGACTTGATTCATTCCAGAGGTGATGCCAGTGCACCTTTGTGTGTTTGGAGTAGTTTGATCCCAGTAGCCAAAAGTTGTTCTGAATTCATTTGATGGAACAAAATAGTTAATGGCTTGAAATTCAAACCAAAACCATGACTGCTCTGTAAACTGTGTGGTACAGTATCCTTTTAAAAAGTGTTTTTAAATATTTTAAACTGCATTTTTTTTTTATCCTTTCGAATCCGCTGTAGGGAGCTTGGAAAAAACCTCCAGTAGGGCTGTTAACACTGATGAGAGATCTTGTATGCCAAGGTATGAGCTTTTCATGTTCTCAGCATATATTCAAATGAAATTGCAAATTATGAAAGTGTGGGGGTTGGAGATACAAGAGGGGAAGGTTTAAGAATTACTAAATGTCTAATACAAGGGTTTTTGTTTAAAAAAAAAACAAAAAAACCCTCTGTTTCCTGCAGTTACAGAAAGTTGGAGGTGTGTTTTTACTCTATCTTCATTCACAATGTTGCGAGCCATGCACTTGTGAAGGCAGCTCTATATTCTTTAAGAGGCAGTCAGCAATGTGGATACTTACTATGCTTTTAAAAAAAAGTCATTTGTCACTGTCTTGCTTAAATGGGGGGACGTCTTCAGTCATGCTGCACATTTCACCAGGATATGCAAAATCATCAAACCACACTTCTGCCTAGGCCTCCACACACCAAGCAATACACACATACCTAATGTTACTTGTGGCTCTGTCTGCAGTTGCTGGAGGAAGGGGGAACCAACCAAACGTAAGCCGCCTTCTTCAAACATATAAAATTATGCTCAGACTGTTATTTGTGAAAGAGCTTGTGTTACATTTCAGGTTAGTGTGAAATTCTTACACTCAACATCTGTTCAGTGGTGGGTTTGCTTATTTTTCCACCAGGCGCAGGTTAGGAATTTCCTGTGAGTGGCTAGAGTTTTTTGAGGGCGTAGAAAAAGGGGTTGGGCCAGCTGTCCATTCCAGAAGGGCTTCCCAAAGACTCTTTGTATTTATTATAAAGTGAGAATTATTTAAATCCTCTTAATGGCTGCAAGGAAATGCTTTTGAAAATAGAGGCTGTCTGACAAATGTCTTAATTTTTTTAGTCTGCTTATACAGTGCTGCAGTACATGTATGTACCTAAGTCTTATGTAAATTCTGTCTTAATGTCTGTGCACAAGCACATTAGCTGGTCTTACATAGCACAGAAGTGTGTGAAAATGCGATTGAGCCCTTTAGTGCAAAATTTCCTGTCTGAAGGGACATGATGTAATGGACTGGATTTCCTGGCTCCCAGTCCATTGCTCAAGTTACAATCCTGGCTCTTCCTCTGTGGCTATGGGCTAGTTACTTCTTTGTGCCTCAGTTTTTACACAGTATAAACGGTGTATTGCTTTACTTCACAGGGATGATACGAGGATTAATTAGTGGTTGTAGAGTGTTTTGAAAATGTAAAGAGCGGTTTTAAGTGCTGCATGCTGTCATTGCTCTGGGTCACCCCTTCATAGGATTGAGCCTTTAATAGTATGTTCCAGCCTTTAATCAGCCTTTTCAATTCAAACATGCATGTTTGTTTCTGTACTTGCAACAAATGCATTAAATCCTTATCTCGGTAAATGACACAATTCTTAAACCTGGAATGCCACTTCGCTTGACTTGAGCAATACATAAAATCGTCCTCTTCTGATAGTATGCTGTCTTTTGCAGCACGTGAACTGTGTGAAGAGATTGTGTAATTAAAACAGGCATTCTAAGCTACTTCTGGCATCTGTCTTGCTGAAAAATGCTGTCTTTTGGGATCCCAATAAATATGACAAACAATTTTCCTTCTGCTTTCATGCTGAGTTAACAATCAGCCAAACATACAGGCCTGATGATAATTCAATAATAATAATAATTCAATAGTTGGACCCTCACTGGGATCCTCTGAGAGCATGTTTGCAGTGATACACAGAAGGACTTTCTCGGAACAAAGAATGACTTATTTTGCCCCAAAGATACACAGTGCTTGGAGAAATAGATTTAAAATAGACAAAGAGGCCTATATGCGTATTCACTTACCTAGTCAGCAGGAGTCCCGTCCTTTTACTTCAATGGGATCATATCTCATCAACCTTTTTGCTGCATTTTTGCTAAAAAGATTTTATTGTTGTCTTTTTCATGAGCTCCTGCAGTGCTCTTTGGGTACTTATATGCTGGAATAAAAGACCCAAGGCATGGCCATGGCTTGCCTGAGTCAGCTGCAGAGCTAAAAATTGCTGAGTAGATATTTGGGCTCAGGCTTGAGCCTGAAACCAAACATCTACACAGCAGTATTATAGTCCCACAGCCTGAGCCCTGCAAGCCCAAGCTAGTTGATCTGGGCCAGCTGCGGTTATTTAATATCTGTGGACACATACCCTGTGTGTCTTCTCCCACATGGCCCTTATGCATGCCTTTCCCAACTCCTTGTGCAGGGCACCTAATGCTTTGCTTATTTAGGCCCTCGTTTGGCAAACCACTTGATCACATGCTTTAATGCCAGTACTTTAGCATGTGCTTAAGTGCTTTGCTGAATAGGATGGACCTAAGCACATGGTCAAGTGCTCTGCTAAACTGGGGCTTTATGCCTGTCTTAGGCTAGGTCCACACTGCAGAAAAGTCTCCCACAGCATCGAGTCTCAGAGCCCAGGTCATCTGACTCAGACTTGCGCTATGGGACCAAGAACAGCCATGTAGATGTTCCTGCTTGGGGTGGAACCCAGGCTGTGACACCCAGTGATGGGGTGGGTCTCAGTGGGAGTGGGAATGTTTTCACTGCTATTTAGAGCTCCATGGCATGAGCCTAAATCAGTTCCTAGGCTCTGAGACTTGCTGCTGTGGTGTGATTTTTGTTTAGTTTTTTGTAGTGTGGATGTACCCCATTAGACCCCCTTCTGCCAGGCTGTCTGTAGTGCATCTAATTAACTTGTATTGGGGGAAAAAAAAAGCTTGTTCCCCTTCTCCAAATTTGTCTTTAGACTGTGACTTCCGCAGGGCATGGACCATCCCTTCTTGAGTGTCTGCAAAGTACCTCGCACATTGTGGATGGTGGCATAAATAATCAGATGTCCCAGTTTTTTTGCTTTTGAGGAAGTTGTCTTTTGTGACAGTAATAATAGAAGAAAATAAGAGAGTATTTTAATTCTGGTTCTAGAAACAGGTCCTTTTAATTGCCTGGTCTTGCCCTAGTGTGTTAAAAATCATTGTTTCAAACAGCTACATTTTGATTGTTGGATGAAGACATTGGGCAAGTGAAAAACTGTAACTTGCTTAGGGAGATTAATCTTGCAATGCCAAATTCTCAGTGGCACAACAGTAATGTCAACAGACCCCGGTTGCTGGCGGTCAGGATCTAACTGGGGATTTCTGGAGCTTAATGCATGAGCCTGTACTGCATGAGCTAAAAGCCAACTGGCTGTTAGCAAAGGCTGTAGAGCAGATTCATTTTTTCTCTCTCTAAAAGTGGTCTTGATGCCGCTAGATGGGAGAGAACACCACACCCAAATGGTGTGTGGGTTACACGACCATGAGGTTTGTCCATTGCTACAGATAAAATCCAGACCTAGTGGATTTATAACTGCTATTCTTTAAAATTGCACTTCTGAGAGAGTCTGTAATTTAGGTTTGCTGCTTACTCCAAGACTGACTATCAGAAACCAGCCCTTTGCCCCTTGAGTATCTATTTTAAATAGGTAGCTTTTTCTGCATGTGAGTAGGGCAGTTCTAATTCAATTATTTGTATCCTGGCCTATTTGACTAATATACCAAATGTGCTGGTCAAAATGCTGTATACTACATATGTCTTGTAACTTAAGAGTGCTTAGTGTGATTGCCTACTGGCTTTCTTGGCCCTTTCAACTGGTTGTCTATCAAATAAGCACTTATTACTCAGTTCCCCAGAAAGGACTTGTAGTTCTTCTATATTTGTCTGTTCTTTGTTTTTAAGTGAAATCAGTGCTTGCGATAGGTGCCCAATGGAAAGCCCTGGGGACTGAAAACTTCTGTTTATCCACACCATAAACAGCAGCAATACACGATTTCTTAAACTCCATAGCAAATGTGCTTCATCACTGAGCTGGAAGAAGTACTTTTCATGCAGAGAAATCGCTGCATACACCACGAAGGTGTAGTCACTGCTTAACAGCGCATAGTACCACTACAGAAAGTTTAAGGGTGGAAATGAATGATACTGTGTCTAACTGAAACCTAAGGGGAATTTAGATATAATGAAATTATCCAAATGAAAAATTGGCCGGGATATTGAATAGTAATAATGCCTATATGAAAAGACCCTAGCACTCTGTTGGTGCTGTATAAACAGATATTAATATCTTGCAAACGTGCCATGGATAATTAATCCATGTAATGGGCTGTATAAGTACCTAGATTAATCACAAGAGGTCAAGATCTTGATTTCCTGTTGCATCCAAAAAAAAGTAACTGGAAAATACTGTAGAAAATGAGAATTCTTGTAATACTCCCTGTCTGTAACTTCCCCACATGTGTTTTTGACTATAAAAAAAGAAGTGAAAGAGTTCATGGCTTAATCTAAGCCTTAACTTGATTACTGTGTTTTTGAATGGGAGGGACCAGAGTGTGGTGTTCTGGAAAGGAAAGGGTAGACTGGATAAAACAAGTTGCTTTTATACTTCCCTTAAAAGCCATTCCCTTTTAAATCCTAAGAATAGATCTTACTCTCTATATTACTCACAGTTAATTAAAAGAAATCCCCCTTCTTTTTTCAGTCCAAAATGGTGGCTTTGAAAAAAGGAAGCAAATGTTGCTACTCAGGGAAGTTTTCAAGTGGAAGAACTTATGTAAATAAACTGTTGTCACAACTTTAGCCAAAAAAACATATTGCCAGCTAACTTCAGAGTATAAATATTGTTCATCTGGTTTTAGATATTTAGTTGCCATGCTGGGGGAATCCTGCACAACTGGCTTTTAGTTTCACAGTTTTTACAAAGTGGAAGTTTGTGGAAGTGGCAGGTGCTCATCAGCACTAGAGAAACAGCCCCAAGTTGTGTAAGGATGGGCACCCAAAGTTAATTTTGTTCTCAACCTCTCTGAATCAGCTGTAAAATCTGGGTGGTTGGGGAAGAAAGTGATACTGAACGTAGGCAAGATCTGAGCTACAGGACTTAAGATGTTCACAGCCACAGGTAGGTGAGTAAGAGTTTAGGTCAGTATAACTGCGTCGCTCCGGGGTGTAGATTTTTCACACCAGTGAGTGATGTCGTTATACCAGTATGAGTCTGTAGTGTATGCTTGACCTTAGTATTGTTTGTATTTTGCAGCTTTGGAAAATGAGGCTAAATCAAAATGGTGGTAGGTACAAAATCATGTAAATGAATTTGCAAAGAAAACTTGGATGCATCTTTACGCTAAAAAATGGCGTACTGATTTAAACCAAAACAACCCCTGTCTGTGTCAAGTTCAGGTCCTAAGAAGAGGTACTGTGGCCCAATGGATAGGGAACTGAACTGAACGTAAGAAGAGCTCCCCAATGACTTGTTGTTTAAAAAGGTAGAGAGGACAATGTCGGGTATTTTGTTAGTCTCTGGGTTGCACGAACTTTAACTTGCCAGTCCAGTGAGGATGTACTGCTCTCCCTTTGAAAAGCGCTTGCATCTAACATTGTCAGTGAATTTCTGTATTGTCAGTGTGTTCTTTGCATTGCTGCCGTGCTCTGGCTCGTTAATAACTTAAGATGCTCTTGTAATTTTTGTGCCATAGAACTCAACCTGCCTTAGTGTTCACTCCTCCCTAGCTCACCACCACCAAAAAAAAGGACATGTGTCTTTGTAGGATCTAGTAGTTAAGATCAGGCTTTGTTGCTCTCAACTCCTGCTTTGTTGTACTTTACTTTCCCTTCCCTCCCTCCCTGTTACCAAGTCCGCTGACACTATTTCCAAAACGCTAGTATCTCATGTTTAGTTACAGTTACGCAATTATATACAGACTTATGAGGACTATTCAGTTTAGGCCATTAAAGATCAGATGAGGCACAGAGAGTATTAAACCTGCTTTTAACAAGGAGAAGGGGGGAAAAAAGAGTTCAAGTGTTCTGATACCACAGCAAAGGGGGCGTAAGGGTACCTTGAGAGATGGTAGATGACTATTCTGTCTGGTATGGTAAACTTGCATTGGAACAGAGTTCCTGTCCAAAGCAGGAAGTAGAGTCCCACCTGCGAAGATGGATTTGGTTGGGCCTAGGTTTAGCAGAGTTGTGTGTGAATTAAGAGGTAGAACCTCAGGCCAGTGAGGCCATACAACATGGAGTAAGGCTTCTACTAACTAATAGCACTTAGCACGTTCAAAGTGCCTTTCTTCCATACATCTCCAAGTGCTTTACGAAGAAGCCTCATTGCACAGAGCAGACTAAAGCGCAGAGAGGGGAAGTGACTTGCCTGAGGTGTCACAGTGATTCTGTGGCAGAGCTGGGAGTAAAACACTGGAGTGTTGACTCCCTGTCCTGTGCACCAGTGAGCACAATGACTCATTAGACAGTCTCATATTCCAGAGAATCAGCTGCAACCATTTTTTCAATGAGAGCTGCTGGGATAACCCTGCAGAGAGCTGGAGTGCTTTATCCATAGGGCCCAGTGAGCAGAGTTATTTGCAAAATATTTCTCTTTTATGTGACTGCAGATGCATCAATTGTTAAACACACTAGCCACACGAGGCACACATTAGAACTGATGTGACAGTTGGAGATGCTAATTTGTGTCCAGCATTCATGAATTATGTATCTTTGTTTAATTAAAATGAAGTGACCAGAGGAGTAGATGGGATTTGACCTAACAGATCTCTTCTCTCTGATTTCTGTGATGTATTCTGCATCTATTACCACATGAGCATGGATGGATGGTCTATGGTTAAGGCATTGGTCTGGGACTCGAGCAAACTGGGTTCAGTAACTAGCTCTGCCATAGACGTGTGTGACCTTGGGCAAGTCACACAATCTCTCAGAGGCAATATCTGCACCTATAAAATGGGAATAATACTTCACAAACAGGCTGTGAAGATAAATTAATTGTTGCTTGAGAGTTACTCAGATCCCACAGTGAGAGGTAGGTCTCATACAAAATGGTAACTTCCAAATAATCTTACTTCTGCAAAGAATTCCTGTCGGTTGTTACGGCATTGGCTCCTTAAAATAGTGACCAAGATTTTAGTTTTATTATTTTAGTTATAAAGGGCATTGATACATTAATGGCCATAAA
Source organism: Gopherus flavomarginatus (assembly GCF_025201925.1). Taxonomy (NCBI): domain Eukaryota; kingdom Metazoa; phylum Chordata; order Testudines; family Testudinidae; genus Gopherus; species Gopherus flavomarginatus. Next base: position 11,152,374 of record NC_066621.1, on the reverse strand, counting down.
ATGTAGCCTTCTGTATAAATCAACCTGACCTAAAAATGTTTGTGGCTCATTCCTTTGTGGATTTTTGGTCTCAGAAGACAGGACTTCAGAGATACTTGCAGTAAATAATGGAGCCTAATTTTCTCCACTGACATTGTGTGGTAGAATCTTCTAGCTAATACGATTGGGAGCCCCATTGCAGATAATCAAATGTTGCAAATTAATGAGTAAATGAATGTATAAACAAAAAACCCTAAAGCATCACATTGCTAAAATTACTTGTATTTATTTCCACAAGTGTAGTTTAATTTTATGTGGCATTGAATTAATCTATTAAGATATATTTTTGTTAAATGAATATACCTTTATATGAACATTCACTTCAGTGATGAGCTCACTACAGTACTCTGAGCTGTTAAAACTCTGAGCCTTAAGGCCCTAATCCAGAAGACCTCTTCCACCACCATTACCACCACACACACATAAAGACACACCTGCACACTTTGCTAGATCAGGTGCAAGGTTGTGAAGAAGGTAGAACCATCGTAAATTTTAGCAGCTTAAAAGCGAGAAATAAATAAAACACAGAGATTGTTAGGCAAGATGAATTTTGTGTGTTACCCTCAACGTTGGATCACAGGTCAAGCGTGTTATAACAAGGGTTAAAACTGAATATTTAAGCAGTAGAACTGCAGTAGGCAGACATATTGCACTTTAGGAGGAAGCTAAGCCTCTGAGTAGTACACCAGGGTCTGATTGACTTCTCTGTCACAATCCTGCCACCCAGTTATCATAAGGCAAAATGTTACATTTATAACATTCTAAAACAAAGGCTTATCCTGAAGTGACAATCCAGTCCATCCCTACTGTTCATAGCCAGTAAACATAGTAGGCTAAATTTTCAAAAATACAGGTGCTATAATCTGTTCACACCTTTATATGTATTTTAGTTTGTGCATGCAGCGTCTGACCTGCACATGCAGATTAGAGTTTGAGCAAGCTGGATGTGTTCAACAGTGCATGTACAATTCTGCATGCACATTTCCAAAATCTTGCATGTTTCCATGAAGGCTGCTGCTAAGTGTTTTTTGTAGTGAGGGACTGTTCGATCCTCTAATTGAAACACATCAGACCTGTTGTTTCTGTATCACCCAGCCTGCTAATTTTAGGTAATGCCTTTAGATTTGTCTCTGTCTCATACTATGTCAGTTTTGAACTTAAAACAAATGGGGATGTACTTATGGATTCTTCATCTTGTTCAAGAACATAAACTCCAAGTAATTTAGCTACAGGGCGTCTTTGGAGTTCAGGATAAGTTTTCCATCAGTAGTACTTCGCATTCCTAGAGCAACTTTCTTGTCAAGAATTTGTGTGTTACAACTTTCACCCTCATTTTATGGATGTATAAACTGAGGCCCAGACAGGTTATAAATGACCTGCCCATGGTCACAGAGTGAATCAGTGGCAGAGCTGGGAACACAATCCATGCCCACTGTATACTATTAATTCCAGTGAGCAAGTTGGTTTATTTTTATATCCTGCTACAGGGAATAAATCTTTTTTTTTTCAACAAATCATAAGATTATACCTAGAAAGGCCCATAAATCATGTGGCAAAGTTAGTCTGAAATCCCTTTGAGAAACTAAACCTGTCCAGTTTCATAGCATTCATAGTTCTGAATCCTTACTTGGGAAGAAAGTGCTATTTTACTAGGGCAAGAATGAACAGATAATTAGCTGGTGAGGTCATTGTTTGCTTGGGCTCTGTTGATGGGGCAGCCAAGCCTGGCTTATAATGTAAACATAGTGTAAAATGTTTATCGCTAGCTTTGTCATTCTCCTTATTTGTCAGGGCATCTTGATGAGAATGAGAAATTTTCTTGTGCTGCATAGGGAGTTGAGAGATTTCCATAAAAAGGCACAGGCGTTGCTTGAAAGAGCAGAGAGATTTCTGACTTGGCAGCAGTGAGTTAGGCCTGACCTTTTTCAGAAAGAAAATACTGACCTCTTAAATCATTCCCTGTTGCGGGTGGGTGGGTGAAGTAAACTCTGGTGCTTATATTTCACTGGTTCAAGTTTTTTGTTTAATTGCTTGTATTTTTATGCAATTAAATGTTGGAGGAGTGAATGAAAGGTACCATAAGCAAGTAGTAATATTTTGTGCAGCTAGATTTTATGGAAGAATTGTTTCCCCTTCATAGATGGATACATATCAAAATGCCCTTTTATTGTTACAACAAAACATGCCACCATAATAACTCCGCTTTTGACCCTCTTTTTTCCCAAACACCTGAAAGAAAAGACTAACTTTGTAGTTTTCCCAGAAAGTTAACAGGTCTAAATTTTGGTGTCCCAAGGGAAGAAATGAATTCCAGAGTCAGACTCCTCACAAGTTTCCTGAAATAGGTGAATAACTGAAAGTCTTTAAAACAAATAAAGGGAAATCCCAGCCTGTATTATAACATTAAACAGAAACAATAAAAAGACTTTGTACATCTACCAGCATCCTGGTGGAAAGTACATTGTGGGTTTTTAATTTATTTTTTTTTTAATTTGAAGGTTCCAACGCTGAGTACAGTAAATTACAGCCATCAAAGTACACATTTGCTTGGGTTCCCAGATTTAAAATAAAAATATTTTTGCTGCTGCTGAAGAGATTTTTGTATTTAGCTATACAAAATAGTCTATTCTACAAATAAATGTGCTATGACAGCGGTTCTTTGGGAGAACACGTAATGTTTCTGAGGTGATGCTTGCAAATGTTGCTCCTAATTCCATGCTTTCCCCCTGTTTTTCAGATTGCCTCTATTTACGACCACATCATGCGTGAGTACAAGCTAGTGGTCCTGGGTTCAGGAGGCGTTGGGAAGTCCGCTTTGGTGAGTGAGTGTTGAGTATCTGACTTGAAAATTGTGCATTGGAGGGCAGTATCAAACATTTCACCAGTGTCTCGTTGCAAATAGGATTATTTTACACTATCGGGACACTTTTGTTACTTTCTGCATACACAGCAGTTGATTGGATTACTGCTGTTGAACTGCTCAAGTTAGTTGTAAATGTATTACATTTAAAATGACCAAATGTTTAAAGATGGAGCACTGAGATTGTTTTCAGTGAAAAGACCTACACTACTATTTTATTTTCACTTTGCAGTATATAACCTAGCATATAAATATATATTTTGTAAATTGCAAATGTGTAATCTAGAATAAAATGCAGCACAGAATGTTGGCTTGAATGCTAGTGAATTGCTGATGCCTGAGGCGCAGGGTCGCTGTTATGCCTTGAAGGCTGCGTGTTTCCCGTTGCAGATGGAACTAGACTGAAACCAGTGTGGCAAGAAACAGCCTACTGGTAGTGTGGAACAGGGGCCAGCAACCTTTCAGAAGTGGTGTGCCGAGTCTTCATTTATTTACTCTGATTCAAGGTTTTGCATACCAGTAATACATTTTAACGTTTTTAGAAGGTCTCTTTCTATAAGTCTATAATATATAATTGAACTATTGTTGTATGTAAAGTAAATTTTTAAAAATGTTTAAGAAGCTTCATTTAAAATTAAATTAAAATGCAGAGCCCCCCCTCCACCCCCCACCGGACTGGTGGCCAGGACACCGGCAGTGTGAGTGCCACTGAAAATCAGCTCGTGTGCCACCGGTTGGCTACCCCTGGTGTAGAAGGATAACTGTGGACAGATGATGCTGCTCACTCTTGAAGTATGAGTGTTGCTTCTCAGTGGTTTGTGTTGCAGAGCTCACAGCAAAGCAAATGCACTGTAAAAGAGACTTCAGTCATTTGTTGTAGCTGAGCATAGGGTCAGCTATGTATCACATCTAAATCAGCCAGCTCACTACTGAAAGGAGTAGGCAGAGGGGGACTAGTGGGAACTTATTAAAACAAGCAAATTCGCCCTGCCACTTAGGGATGGGAGTAGCTATCCAATTGTTTTTAATGTAGGAAACAATAAGGTGTTAAGAATAGTAAGATTGTTTTCTCTTGCATCCTTTATTCTTAAAAATGTGTTTGTATCAAATCCTACTCTTCCATGGTAACTTCAGCAATTAATAATGAAGCTGTTCCCCACCCCCACCTCCCATCGTCCCCTAGAGTATGTTTGTTTTTCTCATCAGGAATATAATATTTGTGATTTAGGAGTCCTGTGATAAGACTCTGACATTTTGTCTGACATTTTAGTGGTGTGTACAGCGGGTTAGACAAACTTTGAAGAAGTTTCCTCACTTGTAGTGTAAAAACTACATCAGTTCAGTCTTGCAGATTTTTCTTAATGAAAAACAAAAGTTTGTTTTTCCAAATATTTAACCTTTAGGTAAAAGTTAGATTTTTTTTTTCAGACTCATTAATTCCCATATCTTTTCTGTGGACGAATAAACTTGTTTTTTGTTTGTTATAAGTAATCTATATTATGGCCTGATTCTCTTCTCACCTACAACACTGTAAATTGGAGGTGACTCCATTAATCAGCAGCTTTGTACCAGGGATACAATTGGAGTGAATGAATAATAATATCCAGTGTATTTAACGTGAGTGTGCCTCTCGTGTGATAAACAGATATTTGGTAAGCTAAATGCCATTGTTTACATTATATAACCATACATTGCATTGTATATGGAAATATTGATCCAACATGCTGATAATAGGGAACAAAAAATTAACAATAAACAAGTCAAGATCTGATGGCATTGAGAGGTAACAAAATAGCAAATTATTTACAAACAGCCATCAGAAGAGCGGTTCTGAGATGGGTTTTAAAATAATACAGTGGAAGAGATTAAAACAGAATAGAACTATGGTATTTTGCTGCCAATAGTAATCTTAAAATTTCTCTTTCCTCCCCTTTCCCCACCCCCCAGTGACTAAAATAAAATGACTTATGGAGAGGCTGGTATTGGTATTCAGTTCTGTATCTGAATGACAGTTTAGAATACAATGTGGTGGTGTTTCACTGCAAAGCCTCCTTTCTTGTTTTGACTCTTAATTCCCAATATAATGCTGATTGTGCAACACTTCTCCTTGCCCTGCCCTCTGGCACTAATGGCCATATAACAGAAAGTCCTTAATACACTTCTACCCTGCTATACCGCGACCCAATATAACGCCGGTTCGCATATAGCGTGGTAGCAGCAGGGCTCCGGCGGCTCTTTAAAGGGTCCGGGGCTCTGGCTGCTGCAGGGAGCCCCGGGCCCTTTAAATCACCGCTGCAGCCCTGCCACCGCTACCGTGATATAAAGGCGTTTCACTGCTGGGGGCTTATTCCTTCACCCTCTCACTTCCCTGGTGCTTCTCGCATGAAGAGAGAATACCCGAAGTCCAAAGGCGCAAACAGTCTGATGTTTGTTGGGGTGAACTTCCAGCAAGCATGATTCCAGTTTCCTTCCTTAGTGTCTCCCTTCCCAGTTCTGACACACAGAGCCTTGCCTGTGTCCTTGTTCCTATTCCCATCCCCTGTTCCCATTCCCCCCTTTAGCAAAATATGATCCCAATTCCTCCACCCCCATCCCCAGTCCCTGTTCCCATTTCCCCTTACTTCATGATTGACTGCAGACTATATAGTAAAACTTGAGTTCTGTTTAGCTATACCATAACCAATCATTTTACTGAAATTTAACTAACCAATCTTAACATATTGTAGCATGGTTATTTAACCAATTATATCCCACCACCTTAATTGGTTTACACCCAACAAAATTAATTGTACAGCAGACAGAAACAATCACAGAACCAGACAGAGATTATACAGACAAACAATAGGGAAGTGGAGACTAGTGTGATAGAACAATACAGAAATGAGGATTTCACATCCCAGCTATTGATAAGTGAGTTCTTTCCAGACAGAATGCTATCAAACTAAGTTTCCTTTTACATCTTCTAGGCTCTTCCCTTTCTCTGGAGGTGATAGGAATATCAGGGTATGGCTACACTTGAAATTTCAAAGTGCTGCCACGGCAGCGCTGTGAAGTGTGAGTGTAGTCGGAGCGCCAGCACTGGGAGAGAGCTCTCCCAGCGCTGCATGTAAATCACATCCCTTACGGGTGTAGCTTGCAGCGCTGGGAGCCGCGCTCCCAGCGCTGCAGTACTGATTACACTGAGGCTTTACAGCGCTGTATCTTGCACGCTCAGGGGGTTGTTTTTTCACACCCCTGAGTGCGAAAGTTGCAGTGCTGTAAAGTGCCAGTGTAGCCATGGCCTCAGGACAGGATTGTATTCCTAACAACCCAGTAGCACCTTACTTCAATGTGACTAGTTTGGAATGTGAGGATGTGACCATACACTTCCCAGCTTATGGCTGCCTCTGCTGCTAGCTGAAGGCCTTAGCCTGTCACAGTAAGAGAAGGCCCTTACACAGACAGACAGTGATTTTGATTCTTTCTTTTATGCCTCTATAACTAGCTAAGTGGTAAGAATACACCTAAATTCTTAGGCCTTTGCAGACAGGCTTGAATATCTATATCCTAACATTCACCTATAACACGGTAGGGATTTTTGGCTCCCCACGACTGTGTTATATTGGGGTAGAGGTGTAGTAACTAATGCACAATTATTTTAAAGCTTTCTTTTAATAGTCATCTGTTTTGTGATGGACTTCTGCTCCTTTCTAATGGCAAGCAAGATCCTTTGCCCAATCAGTGAGAAAGTAAAGTTAGCAGCATCTGGCTGCAAATGGTCATATGTATAATTGGAAAAACACAAAATGAGCAAACATGCAAGCTCTGTGCTAAGGGAGAGTAATATAAGTAACGGAGCAAGGTGTGGCTGGGAGCCAGAAACTTCTGAATTCTCCTCCTGTCTGCCTCAATTACTTTACATATAAAGTGAGGGTACTTACCTACCTCACAGGAGTGTTGTGGAGATCAGCAAATATCAGTAAAGTGCTTGGAAGGTGAAAAGTACTAGGTAACAAATAGAGCCACAATGTAAATACAGTGATGTTTCTATGTAATGGGCAGTCTTGGACCTGGTGAAAACAAGGAACTTTATTTTCAGAAGTGTTGATCCCTGCAGCTCCCAGCGTGTTTGGTTGGAGCTGCGGTTGAATAGTTTCTTCTGAAAACGAGGCCCTGTGGATTCAGTTAATAACTTTCTTCCATTAGGTGCATCATATGTTTGATTACAAAACAAGCTGTATTGGGATATTACATTAGAAGAAGAGGTTCGGAGTGGTCTGCCAGGTTCCAGCACCTTTGTGGTGAAGACTAACTTACAAACATGGGGAAACTATTAACAGTATATAAATGAGATACAGTTGGTTTTTTGAATCATGACTGGATCACATTTTCCAGTGTTAGCCTCTTAACCAAAAACTAAGTCTTTGTACCTTTTTTGGTAGTAACCATTAAGAAGTCTCCGGGTATAATCACCACAATCTAAAGGAGTTCTGCCTGTTGTGGTGGGGCTCCTGTTGCCTTCTGTAACACCATGGCTGATTGCATTACCGATGATCTCATTGGAAGTGTTATTTCTGAGATCTTCTCTCTGAAGAGACCTTTGAGACAACAAACATACAGTGTGATAGGGAAATGGTTGAGAAGAAGAGACTTTAAGTCTTTCTAGACCAGTGGTTTTCAACCTTTTAAAAATTTCAAATGGAGGTGCATACTGTACCTCTTTGGAAATGTTAGACATAGTCTGCAGACCCACAGAGGTCCAGGGACCACCGATTGAAAACCACTGTTCTAGACTACAGAATAAGTTTAGCTTTTGAGTGAGGGCGCGTGCCTCTCATCTGCAGGAAATCTTCTCAAGCATGAAAGCTAGAAAATTGTTTTCTTGCAAGTTTAAAAGAAATCAGTGGGCATTTTGTATTCTCCAGAATACAGTGATGCCTTTTCGAGATATCTGGCCGTGTGCTACTCTTTCAAAATCTGAAACCACATATTTAGGAGCAAAAGCATGTTTCGTGTGTGTGTGTGTGAGATGAGGCACAGAGGTTGCTGCTACCTATATTTATGTAGCAATTCAGAGACAGATTAGCATTAGAATTTAGTAGTTCCTGGTTCACAGACCGAAGTTTATCTAGTAGATTATGTAGCAGTATCTGGTTAAAACAAAAAATCTGCCACTCTGAAAGTAGAGCAGTTCCAAATTTCTCAAATAGTGACCTGCAGAGATCTGGCTGGTCGCACTTGCTGCTACATTTTCCTTATTTCTCGCTATTAAATCACATGAAAAGAAGCTAAAAGCCTCACTCTTCTATGTAAGCAAATGCTGTGGTTGTTACAGGGATGCTCTGCGATCACAAATGGGAGAGGAAATATCTAAAGCACATGCCTTTCTATTAAGATATGCTCCATACTATGAAAGACACTTGCAAAGCCCTGGAATAGGTGAAAGTGAATTTCATCTCTCTCACAGGGCAGAAGTAGAAAACCGTAGCGTGGTTGGTGGAAAAGCATACGTTTCCATCCAAAAGCCCTAAAACAACAGTTAAAATATAGGGTCCTTTACAAATTTAAGATAAATACTGGATATCCAGACACCAGCCATGTCAAAAGCTTCCCATCCTAGTTTCGCTTTGAGTGCGTGCACAGGAGAGGAAAGAACTTCAGTTTTAAAACAAGTGGTATCTCCTTTCTTCTATTTTAATATAAATTGTGGTTGTTGAATGTATGTTGCACTGTTCTAGTTGGTTTTTATTCTTTTTTGATTTTTATAAAAACAATTACTAAAAGATGAATGATTTACAGATAGTTTCTAAATGTGCCATTCTGAAATCTTGCTGGATCTCTTTGTCGGTATTGACATTTTATTTATTTGTATTATCTTAGCACCGTGGAGTCCTAATCATGGACCTGGACCCCACTGTGCTAGGTACTGCACAAAGAAAGAACAAAAAAACCCTGTCCCTGCCCTAAAGAGATTATAGTCTAAGTTACTGCATTTTAATAAGACCATGATACTCTAAATGAAACTTAGACTTCAAATACAGAGGCTCTCACAGATCTACTTTACAGTGTTGCCACCTTTCCAGATTTTATTGCGAGTCTCAGAGTATTTGGCGGTTTTCCTGAAGGCCCAGTTCCTTTGTGAGATTTTTTGTGGGACGCTCAGCTGTTGCTTTAAAAAGTAAGTTTCTAGCCCTCATGGTTGCCAAGAAATTCTTGAAAATATGACTGTGCACCTAGAAGATTCTAAAACTAAAAACAACCACCAATAAGCCCATATTTTATTATTTAAAAAAAAAAAAAGATTTTTGAAGTCCTGACTCGTGACTTTGAATGCTTGGGTTGGCAATACTGATGTTATGCAGAATTTATACTATTCTGTTTTTGAAAAGCTGCTACCTGAAGGTCAGTAGGCCATATCTGAATTTATTCTTTAACTGTATTTTCTTGCTTTTTTTTTTTTTCTCAGACTGTACAATTTGTTCAGGGAATTTTTGTTGAAAAATATGACCCCACAATAGAAGATTCATACAGAAAGGTACAGTATAAAATGATGCTATTTTCTGTCAGCCCTTTAGGGCCAGATCCTGCACCTTTTTAATTCAGCCTAAACTTCTCCATGTCCTGAGAATTTTGTCTGAGTAAGAAGTGTGAGTTTAGATCTGTGTTAGTGTAGTGATGCTGGCTTGTTAACCTCCAGGCAGCTGGAACCTTGTGCCTGTATAGAGCTCTTGATCCATGCAGCTGGTTACCTGTGTGTGTATAGCGCACTTTGCAGGATCAGGGCCTTAGGGTATGTGTGATAAAAGACCTGTGACTTGGCTGCGTCTGGACCAGGTTAGCTGACTTTGGCTCAGGAGACTCAGGTTGCTGGGCTCTACAATTGCAGTGTAGACGTCTGGGTTTGGACTGGAGCCTGGGCTTTGAGACCCCGCGAAGGGGGAGGGTGCCCAAGCTCCAGTCCAAGTCTGAATGTCCAGACTGCAATTTTTAGCCCCGCAGTCTGGGCTCTAAAACATGGTGCCGCAGGATATTTTATCACAGTGTAGCCATACCCTTAATGTCATGCAGTCTTAGTTCATAGTATGCAGACATAACATTGATTGCCATGTAAAAATAAATGAATCAGAATTTATCATGTCATGGTGTTTGCAGCATTTCCTGCTGTAAGTAAAGGAAATAACATAAATATCACAGATTTAAGTACTGAAGTATAGTCATTGTTTTTAAAAAACAGACCACTTTACTGTTTAGTTTAAATGAGTGTTCCTTACATTTTTCACTGCCTTTTTGGAAATGAGCTTGCAATTACAAAGCAGAAGCTCTTGTTCAAATCCTTGACGCAGTGGCTTGATATAATTCTATTGGTAGAGCTGCATTCTCCACTCAGATTGATGTAAAGAACCCCATTGTTTTAGAGAGAAGAATAATTGTTGTCACAATTAAAGGCTCCAAACCAGAAAACGAAAGGAAGTGATGCTTCTTGTGCATGACAGTTACGTGAAAAAATTATTAAAACCTTCGTAGTCAAGAATTGCTTTTTCTGGAATTACCCTCTTTAATCTGAAATGATTTTTAGTAAGTGGAATGCTTGGAAAATTTAACAAGTTTTGAGTTGGGGAGGGTTGTGGGTTTGAGAAGGAATGAAGGAAAATATAATTTAAAGGGCTCTTTGGTTGTAATTCTGTATGTCTCACACTAGCACACTTTTGAGCATATGCCTTTTTTTTCTTTAATGTTGCTTGTTTCTTTCTTTTTTTCCAGCAAGTGGAAGTAGACTGCCAACAGTGTATGCTTGAAATCCTCGATACAGCAGGGACAGTAAGAAAAATCTAAAATATAGAATTTTTAATGTTAAAAATGAAGTTGGATTTTAAAAGGATTTGTCAGTGAAATAGCCCTATCCTATCAAAAAGAAAATGTTAGATCGACTGCTGCTGCACTAAACCGCAGTGTTTTGTTAAGTAAACCCAAAAGCCAGTGTGGTGATTCTGTCATCTGAACACCGCCAAACCCAGGAAAATTGCATACAATCACTGTGCTCTCGAATGAATTCACGTGGGAAAATGATGAGAGACAAATGCTCTTATCACCTGTGGGGAATGCTTTTCACAATGCGATCACTCTATATCTGACCTGTCAATCCTCATCCTCGAAGTAAACCTGCACAACAATTTCAGAAGATGAGCCTGGGAGCTTAAATTTGTAACTTTGCTAGACGCTAAAAAACATGGTCTTAATAAAGACACTGGATTTATGGTTTATTACAACAAGCTGTAACCCACTACCCCTCCTTTTTTGTCCTATGATTATGGGGATGTTAACAGGCCACTTCACCTTGAATGGTCTCTTACAATACTTGCGAACTACTTCTACACTTCTGAAGAAGTGAGGTTTTTTTACCCACGAAACCTTATGCCTAAATACATCTGTTTAGTCTTTAAGGTGCCACCGGACTCCTTGTTGTTTTTGTGGATACAGACTAACATGGCTACCCCCGATACTTTTACACTTGATCTTGTATGTAGCTGTGATACTCTTAGTACCTTTCCCAGGGTGGAAGAAGAGTTCTGTGTAGCTTGAAAGGTTGTTTCAGGTTGGTCCAATTAAAGATATTACCTCACCCACTTTGTCTCTTTAGTGATTGTAAATGTTACCCAGCTGAATTTCCCTCACAGATGGGATATTAATGGATTAGTGTTCCTCCAAATTCTAAACACCTTATCAACTGTGCTTAGGAATAAATTTTTATCTTTACAACATGATGCTAGAATTTGGGGATGATAATTTGTAATGTATTATATTGTGGTGGTGCCCAGAGTTCACAATGTGCTGAGCATTGTACAAACACACACACAAGATATGGTCTCCACCCCAAAGAGCTTGCAGTCAGAGGCATGAGGGATGGTAGCAAGCTATAGGAGGACAAAGGTGCGTGTGGGGGTGACCATCATAAAACCATACCATTCCATAAGCTAACAATGGGCACGGCTTGAAGGTGCTGAATCACTGAAACTGTGATTTCCCCCTCCCCTCTCCAAAAACGAAGTTCCCTGTCAAGCCACTGGACTTGGACCTGCTTCCTCCTTTCTTAGAGCACCCTCCTCCAGCTAACAGGACCTTACACTTAATGGCTTTTCCTCAAATACTGCTGGAAGGGACATTCTTCTCCTTCAGCTGCTTTCCCTGTTAGGAGGGCAGGATGAAACATTAGCCTGTCCAGAGCACAAATTTGAAGAGAGGCTTTTTCTTTGCAGCAGCTGAGGATGTCCTCCCACTTTCTGTGGGAATCCCTTACTGCTCAGGTCAACTGCCCCTCATGCTGATTCTCTGTGCTGTCCAGCTGTTCCATGTTGGGGGAAGCCCCTGCCATCCCCCTCCTCCTAGCATCTACTGTGAGGGAAGCTTCCTGAAAGCTCACCAAACCTCTTTATCATCTTGTGGGAGGGTGTCACTAAACAAACAAAAAGAACAGGAGTACAGACTAACAGGGCTGCTATTCTGAAAGCTAAACAAACAGACTTTAATGGTTGAGAACACTATGGGAGGAGGGTCTGCTTCTTAAGAGTTTTAAAACACAATTGCTGTTTGTTTTGGGAAGCACTTGGAGACCATGATGTTGAAAGTAGCCCAGATGGATAGAAATCAAAGTATGGTTAGAATTTCTAGTGAAGGTTCTTTCACTGACCTGTACAAAAGATAGTTCTTGGGTCTGACCCTGGATTTCCCAGGCCATTCTTGTATAGCCTTATGTTTTATCCCATTGAGCTTTCAAGCCATTTACATACAGCAAATGATTGCTGTACAATTACAAGTGCTTAGATATGAGTTCACTCTTTCTTCTACCCATTAGTGTTCACAAAAAACTTAACGTGTGTGGCATCTAGACGGTCTTTGCACAGTATTAGAGCAGGGACATATTTGCAGATTGTCACTTCACTGGCAGCAAAATAATATTTGAAATACTACTGCAAATGTGTTAATATTTGGTTAACAGTATGCTTTAGATGTACGTTAGTCCATATTTATCACTACAAGATATTTATCAGATTTAATTCTATAGCATCCTCTGCCTTTTTTCTTGCTATTTTTGTCTGTTCTTCTAACAAGTTTCTTCTTCCTCCTGAGGGTGGGACGTGGAAGAAGGGAAGGAATTGAGTCAATGTTTTTATTAATTTCATATGCTTCATTGGATTTCTGTAATGGGTAAAAATGTAAATGTTATATTAGCTATTACATTCTTATCTCTATTAGAATAAAAGGATTCCTTCTGAACTGTTTGTTATATGTATTAAACAGCTAATTAATTACCTTTTTTAAAATATTTGATTACAGGAGCAATTTACAGCAATGAGGGATCTTTATATGAAGAACGGTCAAGGGTTTGCACTAGTATATTCTATTACAGCACAGTCCACGTTTAATGACTTACAGGACCTGAGGGAACAGATTTTACGGGTTAAGGACACTGAAGATGTAAGTAAAGGACTTTTTGTTTTGTGAGCCATTGAAATCCTTCCATAAGTTAACAAGCAGGTATCTGGTTTTTTTGAGCAAGTTGATGGATGGCTGAAGACTACTGTTGCCTAGGAATGTTTTTTACTGTATAATAAGCTTGTGCTGGATGTTTTAGAAAAACTTTTCTTTGTTACATTAATGTTATTGAGCAGATTTTTCAAGAGTCCAGCATCCAAAATTAGGGGTAGATTTTTTTTTTCTTTCAAAAAAGCTCTTCTCCCACTGGGAACACAAACAACTTGGCCAGATTTTCAGATGTGCTGAGAACATGTGGCCCTGGTGAGAACAATGGGAAATGCTGGTTACGCAACTTTTTTTAAAATCTGTCCTTAGTTGATTTTTAACTTTGATATCCTTTACCAGTATAGGCATTTTCTTTTTTCTAGATGGGTTATATCAGAATATTATTGTTTTAAAAAATTAAACAAATTTTACTGTACTTTAGTTTCTTTTCCTCTAACTTTCCAGCAGATCCTGAATGTGTTGTTCCTGGGCTATAAGTAAAAAAGGCATGCTCAGCCTATTCACCAAAAAAAAAAAAATCCAATTGTTGCATTGGGTCACAACCTTAGTAATGGATAAAAGCTTTCTTTTAACTTTTATGTACATTTTTGTATGTCCTAAAGATGAGGCAACCAAACTGAAATAAGAACTTGAGTATGTGGGAGGGAAGAAGTCATCTTGTTAGCCAAGCTTCTTACCTTTTTTCCAGCTGGATGGATGATAATGACAGTTTTGAGCAGTCCGCTTAATTACATAGCCTTAGGTCACATTGCATGAGGCAGAGATGTGTTTTGTATGACCTGTTACTCGAGTGAATACTGTTCTGTTTCCTCCCACTCCTCCTCTACCCCCTCCCCGTGAGTTTCTGTGAAACATGACCAAGATCAAGGTCTTGCTTATTTCAGTGTGTGTTGGATGTTTTTTGTTTAGCTATAACAGTATAGAATACAGATAAACAGCTTGTCCCAAAGAGCTTACAGTCACGTCTGGGCCAGTGACTAGTTTTTAAAAACCTCACTTTGAAAACATGTTCAATTTCCTGCCTTAATGAACTGGGTCAAAGTCAGTTTTTTCATTCTACAAGATCATTCTCCCAGTCTTCATTGGAGATTGAAAATACTTATTTACTTTGCATTAGTATCAACTGAGTGATTTTAGGGTGATTTGAAGATTGTCATACACCTATTGTAACCTTCTAAGCGATAATGTTATGTAGTAGCTGCTCTGGGGAATAAAAATTCATTTTGCACTTGCTGATCAGGAAGTCTTGATTCTAGACGCTGAGTAGTAGCTTGGTTTCTGTTTACGTAAGCAAACTGTATTGCAGAATTCAAATCCTAACGATTAATATTTGTAAGTCTCTAACAAGCTGCCTGTACCAACCACATTTGTGCTTTCATTGTGATCTTTACCTTGTAGAAATGAATGTCCAAGGCATGTGATCTGCATGCATCTAGGATTGAGGAGGTAACTCAGTTTCCATGGCCTTGTGATCTGTGGTCTCTGCTGAGACTGCAAAGAAGGATTTCATCTGTGGTGGTGTTTCTGATGTGTATATCTGCCCACCAATAATTCATTTTCATATTGGCCACCAAACAACTGGCAAATGGGTAACTACTTTAAATCACTACTGACCAGTAGGTGAGTCAGAGTTTGAAAGGCTTTGTATCCCATTATCAGTTCTCTGGAGAATCCTGTGTTTCTGTCTGCGTTGTGAAGAAGACTTTAGTCTTTGAGGTCCTCTGGGCAGCAACTTTCATAAATCCTTCTTAGGTCTAGGGGAGGTTGAGTTGCTTCTGTTCAGTTTCCATTACTACTTACAGCTTTTTTTTTCTTTGTAGAGTATTTCAAAACCTGTCAATGTTGGTTTTGAGCATTAAGGCCACCAACTTGTGATTATTGCGGGAACAGCGTATCATTTAAACTTGACTGGCAGTTTGTCAATAGCTACTTTTTCAATTATATATTTATCCTGCTAGCTCATCTTTAAAGCTTGTTGCTGAGATTCAATAGAGCAGGATGTCTTTGGCAGTTTCCTGAATGCAGTATTGGTTTTAGTTACAGTCGTTTTAGATAGCAAACTTGAAAATGTGTATGGTAGCCCTGGGAGGAGGGACTCAGGAGTAAAACTTTCATACTGGTCTAAGTCCATATTTAGGCACCTGTATATGTATGTGGCCTGACTTCAGAGATACTGAGAGCCTGCAGCTCCCATTGATTCCAGTGGGAGATGTGGGTGCTCATCACTTATGAAAATCTAGCAACTTGTATTTAGATGGTCGGGTTTATGATCCTAACTTTAGGTACCCAGATGTGGGAATTTTGGCCTCAGGGAGAGCATGCACATTCAGAGTCTGAATTACAAGTGTGTGTGTCAAAGGTCTACTTTAGAGAGAGAGCGCTCTTAAAACTCCTGAGACTTGTAAGCTCAGGACAGTTCTTTGTCCCTCCCACTATTCTATTACAAAAATCTTATAGTCCCAAGAGGGTCTAACAGCTGTGGCATAAATAATTTTAGTTTGAGTTTTTGAAAAATTCTCAGCTAATGATAGAAATTAATTATTGGTTGGTTAATTTTAGAACACTTTAAAAAAAGTAAAGAATGGTTTAAAGAAGAACATACTCTGAATCCTTTAGCTGGCAAAGCACTGATCAGCCTGTACATGGTTGGAGATTATATTCAGTAATGCTATGCTTCTGGACCCTGTAGATGGAGCTGTTCCTGTCGTTAGAGGCTTTAGTTCTGTTGCCTGGGGCTTTCTGCATTTCATGATGGATTGTTTTTTCATCTGAAGTCTGTTTCCAAAACTTCTGATGGACTTGAAGTTGCAGATGTCTTACAGGACAGTGTTGGGGTGAATGGTACAGTTTTGTGACCATCATTTTATGTTTAAATGACGGGAAGCTGAAATTAAACTCTGACTTATACAGTCATTAGTAATCTTTTTCAAGGATTTACCCTGAGGGGCGTGAAAAAGATTTTAATCACTGACAACAAAAGTAACTGCTTTTCTTTGAAGTTGGATTACTTCAGTCATTTATATGGTCCTTGTAGCTGAGCCGGGATGCTAGAGGTAGCTTCTCATTCACATATTGTTAGTTTATCTCCTTACACTCATCCTGTTAAGAGTAGTGCTGAGGATCAGTAAACAGAGCTGGAGTTGTTGCACATATTTAGGCCAGATCATAAGTAAGCCATAGGCATTGTATTTAAATAGCCGTTCATGAAAAAGCTGTTTGAACAATGCAGTAGGTTGCTCTGAAGGATAAATGGTACTGTGGAGCTAAATGTGTTTTGAAACTGAGGTAGTCTCTTAACTTTTGTATTTACTTTTAAATCTTCATTGTTCCTTAACCTTGGCTACCTTGCTTTTTTAATTATTTTGAACCACTCTCTGGTTTAACTTGGTAAACTTTTTATTTAAGTAAAACTAATCTTCATTATGTGGGGATTATGCTTGCAAGTAGCATGATTCTTTTATTAGCATTTAGGTCAATGCACCGAGCTGTTCAACCAGCTACACTGCTTGCAGTGGCATTTGTACCATAGGTTGGTGAAATTAATCAAACAATGGACAGTGTTACTTTAATTCTGCTTCATTATAATTAACTTATTTATTCATTTTTGTTAGTTGGATGTTAGTTCATGGATTCAAACATGTAACACAATTTTTTCCTCTTCAAGCCTTGTACTCATGAGAAAAAGAAGACAGATCACCCTGTGTTTAGTGCTTGCGGAATGAGTCTCTTAAAATTTCAGCATTTTAACTGTTCAATGTTTTATGTGCAAGAAAAATATAAATTGCTGTTCTGTGTTTCAATTTCAAAAAGATCAAAACCAAACTTGATCAAATTCAGTTTATTGCAATAAGTCTAGAAATCTCATTGGTAGGGAGCAGTTAGTTAACTCTTGCCATTTAAAACGACCACGTGTCTTGTATCTCCCCATGTCTAGACAAATGTATACCTCATTTTTATGTGTTCCATTTTTTTTTGCTGTACCGCTTTTTAACATTCTTTAGTTAGTTTTGAATGTGTTCAGATATCCACATTTGTACATCAATATCCACGTCTGGGAAAATGGATCATTTCTTTTGGTCTCATACAAAATGAAAGAGATTCTAATTAAGCATATGTAATTGTGAATATTTGTATTTGGTGTAGGGTAGAATGGTTTGATCTGAAACAGAGATTCTGTTTTGCCTGCAGTTTCTGTTTCATGACTTCAGGTTTTGCTGTAGTAAGCAAAATGTAGTTGTCTGATTT
Source organism: Gopherus flavomarginatus (assembly GCF_025201925.1). NCBI lineage: Eukaryota > Metazoa > Chordata > Testudines > Testudinidae > Gopherus > Gopherus flavomarginatus. The sequence continues at coordinate 11,134,712 of NC_066621.1, read as the reverse complement.
CTTTTGAAACCATCTTGTTTTGAGGTTTAAATGAGTCTTAAATGTAGTTAACTAAGACTCTGCTTAAGAACAATTCTGTGCAAAATTAAGTATAAAAAGTAATTTGAAATTTTACAATACTTATGTACATTACGGAAGGAAATATATAGCAATTTATTTTCCATCCGGAAAGTACAGGTTTTGGGCTCAGTTTTGTGTGCAGAAAGAGAATGGCACGCACACCCATTATCAGCAGTTCTGTAATTTTGTCTCTTACAGTGCTATGGGGAAACAGTGTGTGTGCCTTGTCATGTAAATAAACTGCAGCAGTGGAATGGAGTGCAGATCTTGCTGTTACCTGTGTGCTTTAAAAATGCTTAAGGAACTGGAGATTTCTTACCTTAACTCCATTTCAGTATTTCAGGAACTGGGATTTATATGAAATGCAGGATTTAACAAATGGTGTGCAGCCCAGGACTTTCTGTACTATATTGTAGTTGCTTAAGGAGTTCATTTACGGGAGATCTAAAACAGATTAGACACAGTAGTGTTGTGAGAGCTCTTTAACATTTTCCACTTTAAATATGAAGTCCTACCAACTCCTTTGGCTTTCCTCCCTGCCATTTTAAATGTATTCTTCCCTGATGATGTGCAGGGATATCCATCCGTAGCCCACAAGGCTGAGGGGAAACAGGAAAAGTCTTCTGAGATTCACATGTTGGTACTGCCTCAAAGGTGTCTTACTGCTAAAGCGTGCTGGAAAAAATGTTCTCATTTTTTGACTGAACTAATTGAGTGTTTTTAAGGGTTATCAGATTGTCACATGGTATTGAATTGTATCATTTGATTGTTTGCCATGGAAGCTTTGGGGAGTATATTCTTAAAAGGGGAAATGTTTGATTTATTGAATGTTGACAACATGATTGGCTCTGTACAGTATATGAGATAAATACAGTCCCTGCCCCGAAGAACTTACAGTAGAAAAGAATTTTACCGGCTCTCTCCCAATGTGCAAGAAATCCCTTCATTTCCATCCATCGTTTGCTTTCACGCTTGTTGAAAAACTGTCCCAGCTCTTTGAATGTGTTTAAAGACTGCTCCATTCTGTTCCGCCTAATGCAAATAAATCAGTAACAAGTGTTTGTTGTAGCCAAGGTCACTTTCCAAAGGCACCCCAGTTCCTGTAACACTCCCCAGGAAATGTAGCAGGGACCATGGGCTCCCTTAGGCACTTCTTCCCTCCTGAGGGAATGGGCAGGTGGCTCCTCAGAGAGTCAGCAGTTGGTAGCTCCTTCATGAGGCTGTTTAACAGATGATTTGCCATCATTTTGTACCATTCATACAGCTGTTTCCACTCATTGAATCTCCTGGGCAGAGCTTAATGACAGTGGGCCTAGGATACAGTGATGCAGGTTTCTCATATGACTAACGCAGTAAGCAGTTTTTGATGTTAAAACAAAATTAGTGTAATTAACCAAAGAAATGGCATTTTATCCAGTCGTACTTAAAGACTCTTATGAGTGTCACAAAACAATTAGTTGCAGTTTTTGCTTGCTTGTGTGTGTGTGTGTGTGTGTGTGTATGTATATATATACACTCACACTCTCTCTCTCTCTCTCTCTCTCTCTCTCTCTCTCTCTCTCTCTCTCTCTCAATATGAACATGAAATTGTCCAGTACGTTTATTATTGCAGAAGTCTTTCCATTTTGTGTGCATAGAACTGTTAATGCAGCATGGTCCTGCACTCCTGATAGGAAAAGACAGCACATGTGGAAGGCCATGGTGCATGCATCTAGTTCCTTTCTTTCCAGATCAAGGGAGTGCTTTTCAAAGTTGGCCTCATTTATTTTCTGTGGCTTCACAACAGACTGCCAGGTCACTAGGGTTGTTAACATTCAGCATATATCTTAGGAAATATGCTTTATACCTTGTTGTCTAACATAAGTTAAGATGGCATGCAATTTAACCTTTTGTTGCTTGAAAGCGTCTTAACAATAAATTTGTGTTTTTGACTAGTGTGATGTTAGTGGATGACCTCAAAATAAACCTTGTATAATGTAACCTCCTAAACAGCAGTATTTCCATTTGTTAGATGGTGTAATTAATTGTCAGTGAAACTTGGTCATGGTGGCTGCATGCCACAATTTTCTTTCGGCTCCTTTCCAGCAGGTACCTGAAATGTAATCTAGTCTGTGAGTTCAGTGTAGCTCTAACTCTATGGATTATATACTCCATCTTATACCATTTTTCTTGTGCTTATAAAATGTAGCCCTGTCAAACAGAGACAATGCTTTTTGAAGAAATAACCTTTGTCACTGATGGCTTTTCTGGGCCAGTCCAGGGTATATGCAGCGTGTGTGTGTTGGAACAGTGTTTGCTCATATGCTTCTCATTGTTCTCTCCACACAGGTTCCAATGATTCTGGTTGGCAATAAATGTGACCTGGAAGATGAACGCGTTGTTGGCAAAGAACAGGGTCAGAATTTAGCAAGACAGTGGTGTAACTGTGCCTTTCTAGAATCGTCTGCAAAGTCTAAAATCAACGTTAATGAGGTAACTTACCAGCTGTTCCATTGCTAGGCAATAATGAATCACTTTTGTACTTTGTATATTCTAACTTCACCACCCCAGTATAAATATCACTAATGCAGTGTGCAGGCCATTGTACACATCTTGATCGTTTAGGATGCTTCTGGAGTCTTGATCTTGGGTACTATAGCTGTATTCCATTCATGGTAATGAAATACTCTTCAGTCTCTCCAAAGTACCAAAAAGTGAGATTCGTCTCAGTGTAAATGGCTCCTGCACAGCACTCCAGCCAGAAGTAGAGGGTATAAATGGAGGGATTTCGTCCAAAATGAGCTTTTTTGAAGTGGATATGTAACTTCTTAAGAGGCCGTCTTCTGAATGTTGGCGTTTGCATATTTCCCAGCATATTTCTAGTTGTGTTGTCTGCACTGCTGAAAATTAATTTGCTTTACACATTTTGATCAGCTGTATTGTAGTACCTTGGTGCCCTACCAAACAGACACCTTTCATCTCTCTAAAAGGAAGAGTTATTTGCCCTTCTATCTTAAGCTGCTATTTTACTGTGGCCAAGTCCCAGCACAAGAGTGTTGTCAGGACAGTTTGTGACAGGTTTAACTGGAAAACACCTGTGCAAATAGGTGTGCCTTGAACTGCATTCTATGGTGGCAAGGCTCAGGCATTCAGGCCCACCTGCTCTCCAGCAGTACTGAGCTCTTTATCCTCTACTGGGCATATCCTGGCTGACAGAGCCAAGTTTGTAGCCATGGAAGGTTGAAATGCCCTTAAGGTGGGCCCATATTAGGGGTTACAGATAAGGATTGAGTAGATAAGATAAGTAGAACCTGGGATTGGCAGCTCACGTGACAGGTCAAAGGGAGAAGGGCACTCTGTGCTGCATGAAGTGGCAGTTGGAGTCAGCCCCAGATAGAGGGTACTGTTAACCCCGAGTGAAAATTAAAATTGTAGTAAAACGTGGACCCCAGTGCAGTGTAAATGATACCATGAACCCAGTGCATCAGTTTCAGGATACTTCACAGTGGGCTACACAGAACAGTCAGAAAATCATTTTCGGGGGGAAAATACGTAAGATTTCCACGCTCCACATAGTAGTGATTGAGGACTCTGTGGCCAGAGGCATCTTAACATACACAGGGAACCGTGCAGGAGGGAGAGTGTTTCACTTGTACGCAGTGAATATGTTTAACTCATGAGTGACTGCATCAAACGCAGCCACAAGACAGTTGCATGAAATCATCTCCAATGAGTGAACCCAGATATTCCCATTTCCGTCTCTGTGTATTCTCTATGTCATGCTAGTGGAGTGAAGATAATTACCATGGATATTAATCTCTGTATTGCACTCTGTTTAATGGGGCTTTATAGTTCTTTCAACAGATTTGTAGGCTGAATCTTTATATAGTCCAGGCAAATATCTGAACCACTAGTTACCCAAGATTGCTTCTTTATACGTGCATTTATACAGGGACCTTTGCCGTGGGAGCTAAGATTTCTTTGACTCACAAGTGGCAGCTTAATCAGTTTTGTGACATTTGTCTTTGTACCAGATATTCCAGTTTCCAGGGCACCTAGCCCCATAGTATTTGAGCCTGATGGGACACATTGCCGCAAGACTCTCAGATTTTGTGAATTGGAGACAGTACCAAAAATGTGTTTTTCATAATCTGGTTGTGACACACACACAAGCTAGGGAAAGCAAAGGGAAGGAACACTCCATTTCTAAAGTGAACTGTTATGCTACATGTTTGTTTAGTCTGGAGTTGTTGAATGGCAGAAGTGTTGCCCTTAATCTTGATTTTTTTTTTTGGTAATATTGGATTTGATGTTATTACATGTTGTTAAAAGATGGATGCAAGGGGGATTAAATTCCTTTTGCCATTATCTCAAAATGGAATGTTAAACCTTTCACGTACACAGAAAACCTCTGAGCATTTTCTTTGAAAAGATGATGCTGAAAATACTTAGCAACAGCTCTTCAAAATTTACCTTTCTGGTGGCTTATATAACACTTAAATTTAGCTGACTCTCTTTTTTGAGGGAATGTCCTTCCTGTACTACGATCTTCTATGCAGACATTTAGCAATTATCTCTCACGACCACTAAAAACACCCTAACTGTGTGAGCCTAGATGTTCCAGTGTGACTTGTGATTGTTGAGTACCTCCATTTTTGCCTACTTAGACTTATTAGGAGGCTTCTTTTTCAGAGTGGGGATGCTCAGCACTTTCAGAAATTGAGGCTTTTTTAAGATGTTTCAATTGGGCATCAAAAATCTTTGCCCCGGCTTAGAAAGACTTTACTGGGAGCTGCTTGTCACTGGCAGGGGAAAGGACGGTTAGTGAACTGTGTCTTTCCCTACAGAAACATTTTTCCTCATATCTCTTTAACATCCAAAGCATGTTTAGCTGTTAGGAACTGTCTGGTTTGACCTTAATGGAGTACGAGCTGCTGGTTTTGCCTGAAGCTGACAATATAAAACTGTGTAGGACTAAACCCAATGGAGAGGGAGTGTGAGAAACTTAAATACTGTTAACTTATTTTAGTTTTAAAGCTTGACCATGATGCTGACTTCATCGTTTAATTTAAAACCAGTTGACTATGTTTCAATGCTTTAAAGGAGATAATATCAGGAAAATATTACATTTCCTGCGGTTTTCCAGCTATTTTTTTTCTTGTCTTTAAAGCTCCTTGGAATCAGCAGGCATTTGTCAGCCATCAGCCACATCGGAAAGGGAAAAAATAAACAATGAGTCGGGTGGGGGTTTCCGAGGGAATAAAGAATCCTCTTTGATACTGTGAGGTAGCTCCAAACATCCCTGCAAAGCTAGTTTTGCCATGAATAAGCTGCCAAGTATCATTGTAGGCAGAGCAAACCACAGCAAAGGAGTTCACAAGAAATGCATTTATGCAGCAGTAAGGAGACCCTGAGACTGGTGCCTTATGGATAAGTTTCAGTGCAGGGCAACTATCTGTTGCTCTTTCATGCTAATTTTATTAGCCAGGTCTGGGTTTCCCCACGATTTTGGGAAAGAGAAGAGGGATGCGGTAAGTCACCAGATAACCTCAACATGTACTGCAAAAGCAGAGCTTAAAAAATGCAGCTCTCTCACAGAGCAGATGGAAGGAAGGTTTTAAGAGACGAGCGAGGAACTTGAGGGCCAGGTGCTCCAATATGGTGAAGCTACTTTATGCTGTGGCATTGGTGTAATGTTGCCCTATTAATCAGCCCAAGGAGGGTAGCTCCTATCTAAAGATGATCTCCAGTGTTGTTGGGTCTCTTTCCACTTCCTGCTCAGCTTCCAAGAGGGTTCAAGCAATGGCACTATAATCAGGATACCCCTGCCCTAAATTCATCTAAGTTACTGCAGCCTGGTGCTGCTCTGACATGGAGCAAGGGGACTTGCCTACAGCGGGCGCAGAGGAGTCAAAGGTGAGCTTCAAGTCACCTTTGCACCCCCCATGCTCACCTAAGTTGACACTGAACATTTTTCATGAAACAAAAGCTTTAATCCATAACTTAAATTTGCAGCCACCAAGGAAAAGTACCAACTTGCCAAACAGTCTAGTTAGCCTCTCGTGTAGTTCAAGTGTTACGTTTGTGACTCATGGTTTGCTAAACACACCTTTCTCTTTCAGATCTTTTATGACCTGGTCAGACAAATAAACAGAAAAACACCAGTGGAAAAGAAGAAGCCTAAAAAGAAGTCATGTCTGCTGCTTTAGACCCACAGCACGCAGCAGCTCTGAGCCAGGTAAGAGTGCAAGGAAGTAACTGCCTAAGACACAGAGCTCTCTATTTGCCCTCTTATCCCCTGCTGAGATCTAGTGGCCTTTCTGTGACTTCTGATATTGTTGCAGCTGTTGCGCAGCCTTAGGTGATATAAGGACAATCACAAATTGAAACTCCTTACTGCCTCTCCCATCTCAATGGCAAAGAAATGAAAAGTTGCCTGCCAAAAAAAATACTAAGGTTGGACATGTGCTATAAATAATCTTCCCGTGTATCTCGGCAAGATGCTTCCAAAAACGACTTCATTAGCCAGGAGAGAGATCTTCAGAAAACAAGAAAATCTTACATTGTTGTTGATGCAGTGCAGAGTGCCCTGTGTCTCAGGACCCCAGAAAAGCAGATGCTCTTGTGTACCATGTGAGCTATGGTAGCCCAGCCCGGCTAGAGTAAAAGAGTTAGAAACAGCATTAATTTGACATAGTCAGCTGCTGCTCTGGACTTTCAGTTCCTTAAAGTTATCTTAAACTTTACTGACAACATTTCTTGCTTTTTTCCCCTAATCTATCAATAGATGCATGTTTTGCAACTTTGCCAATGTTGTACAGGTAGAGTTTATCTGGAGAAGCAGTATATCAGTTGGTCCTGCAGCAGCCCTGTATTTTTGGGGAGAAACTAACTCCCGAAAGATTTCTAAGATGACTTGTTTAATTTCTGAAGATTACATGAATCAGTGGTCCTCTGCCCAGCCATTGTGTCCTGGGTCTCTGTACTCTCTATAACTATCATATACCTAGTTCATGAAATGTAAACGTGTCTCCTTTAAATAGCTTTCAGATTGTCAGGGTTAGAGCAGTCACCTGACTACCTTGCTGGTTTCTAGTGGTTTGGGGCTTTATGCAGTTTACCTTTATCCTTTCCTAGTGATTTGCAGGCTAGATCCTAATGCTTTACGAGTAAAGAAGGGAAAGAAATATGGTTTACAAAAATCAATAGCATGGTTCAAATAGTACCAGACACCTCTCCCATTTCTTGCCACCTCAGGCAATGGATTTGAATTTAGCCAGTGTATCATCAGCCAAGCAGACTCCATGCTTAACGCAGCCTACCTCGTGACATTAAGAAGAGGTGCCATCTGCTGGTCTGTCAGTACTACAGGTCATTTGCTGCTGGTCCTTAACTGCAACAGCTTTGCAGCTAGTATCATTTTCATTGGAACAAATGGAATGCTGTGATAGGTTACATAGCATAGCAAGTGTGTTTCACCTGCAGCTTTAGGAGCAGAGTGAGTATACACACAGACTACATGCTGCTGATGCTGTAAATTACTGGTAAAAATGTGGATATGCAGTTTTGTTGATGAATCACTCGTAGTTTTGTGAGATTCTCCACTGTGCTTGCCATTGTTTGTGAGCCTCATCTTAATTAAATCGATTTGTTACAACCCAAGCTAACTCATTTCCATTTAAAGAAAATCCTAAGGGATATATCTAGTCAGATAGTTACTTCATTAATGTAACAACACCACAGCAACTCAATGTTTTGCATTCCTGATTTCCAGCATTAGTGAACGAATACAAACCAGGCATGCATCCAGCGAAGTGGGTATTCACCCACGAAAGCTCATGTTCCAAAACATCTGTTAGTCTATAAAGTGCCACAGGACTCTCTTCTGCTTTTACAAACCAGATGAGTTGGTATACTGTAGCCTCAGTTGAAATGCAGACCATGTTGCTACGACAATAGTACCCAGGTGTTCCAATCAGAAGAGGGGCTTCATGGCATTGCACTGTGAACACATACAAAATAAAAATCTTGGTCCCAAAGAGTTTACAAACGATCTCCAAAGAATCCAATTTTTTCTCTTCCTCTACTTCTAAATACATATGGAGAAGTTACAGTGGAAACAAATCACAATGCTGAAGTGAAATAACCCCCTTTTGTCAGAATGCTATCCATTGTGGTATACTTTTGTTCTCAGCTTTTCCTTCTATGGCCAATTTTTAGCAATGATCTTTTGGCCTTTGTTTAAGATCTTTCCTCTCTATGATGATTTAAGAAAGACCCTAACTTTTTTTTTTCTTCCTATTACGCATCCTAGATTGCAGGAATGAAGAACTGTTGCCCAATTGGAAAGTGCCAGCATTCCAGATGTCAAAAAATGACAAAGTAACAACATATCTGAAGAGGCTTCTCCTGTTTTTATATATTATGTGAAGAATTTAGATCTTATAATGGTTTGCACAAGGTCCCTGAAAAAAGAAATTGCTCTGTGTATATCTCTTGGAAATTAAGACCATAGTATTTCTCCTTTGCAATAGCGGTTAACAGATGTGAAAATAAATATAATTGACTCTAGTGTATAATTATACAAAAGAGCATGGATGCATTTCAAATGTTAGATATTGCTACTATAATTAAAATAATTTCATATTGACCTTTTTATCATCATTCTTCCCCATCAAGCACTAAAAATGTTCAACCATTATACTTTATATCTATAATTATATAGATATATACTATATGAATTTTCCCTTTGAACTCACTGCAGCAAGTAACTCTTTGAGTCATTGACTTCATTTTATATTTAAAAGTTATGGAATATCATTATTTTCATTCTGCCATTATATTCTAATTAAAAATGTTTGTGCATAATGCTTTGGAAAAATGGGTCTTTTATAGGAAAAAACTGGGATAACTGATTTCTATGGCTTTCAAAGCAAAAATATATAATATACTAAACCAACTCTAATATTGCTTTTGTGTTTTACTGTCACAGATTAAATTACAGCTTTTATGAATGATTAAATTTTAGTACATTTTAATTTTGTTTGTGTGGTTTTGTTAGTTTTCAGGGTTTTGGTTTTCAGAACGAAATGTTTTGTGAATTCCTTCCTGCTACCGCAGTAGTTGAAGTCTTCTGTTATAATAAACCTCAAGCACACAGTGGTTATGCCAACAGCGTGTCTCCACACTGGCCCCTGTTGATGTATTAAATCAGATTACACAGTAAAGACCATCAGGCTGCTTTTAAATACTTTGTATATTCGGATATTTAAAGATTGTATTCTGCTGAAAATATCCCTCTGTATAATTATTTTTGTATGTAAAAAATTAGTTTAATACTGTATCAAGGTCTATGATCTTTCAGTCTGACATGATCATGTATTTCACTGAGGGAATCTTTGTTTTAATATTGTTAATCTGCAGGGCAGGAGCCCAAGAATGAAGTTATATGCAGCGTCTCAAGTGAATCTGTGGACTGGAGAATTGATTTTGAGTAAATATAATTGCACAGAAGCTACCACCAACTATGACTTTTTTAGGCAAAACTCAGTGAATATTAGTATCAAAGAAATTGGTGAACTTGGCCTGATGATTACAGCGAGCTGAATGTGTTTTACTTAAAACCTCCCAGTTTCACAAAATTCAGGATATTGGGAGTGGAGAGACCTATATGTGTTTGTCAAACTCAGTCTTGTTTGTGTACAAGCAAAAAATGTCAGCCTTCTGTTTTTGATATTGGGCATGATTTCCCCACTTCAGATCTACACTGCCGAAATTCCATGGACCTTGGTGACTTACTCCTGCTTTACCCCAGAGTAGGTCAGAAGAGAATAAGGTCTGTATCTCCGCTGTTGGGACCAGGGAGTAAATTCAAGCAATACTGTAGCCCTTTTTGTCCAAAAGAACACAGTAGGAAATACAAAACTCTGTTGTAGCTAAAAGATTGTCCAGGGATCGATATGCAATTTTACAGGAAACCAGGAACTTCCTTAAACATGTTTTCAAAAGGTATGGTGGTGGCGCAGCTGCTGAATTTATGCAGAGATCCTAGTTCTAAATGCAGCTCTGAGAAGACTGAATGAAAGAATTTGGATGAGAATGATATGGCAAATGTCTACACTCATCAGTTACTAGGAAAACATTTAGTTGCTTAGCTATGTCACTTCACTGACTTGAATATGCACTTCTGTCTTTAGAAGGACCAGAAACGTGGTCCCTGGAGGTTAGTCAATATCTTTACTAAATGTAAGATTATTTTTAATAATGATTTTAGTAATAAAGTAACTGCTGATGATGGTTACAGATGTCTGTTGTATAAAAATAGAAATCTAATCTGAATTGTCTAATCAACTGAGCCACTAGGTGGTGCTGTAGTAATACAGCTATCATGGTCCTGAACATTTTATTAAAAAGGGAAATATCTTTTTTTCCTAAATAAACTAGCGCACTCTGTACAACAACCTAACCAAAGCACCCTGCTCCATGTGAAACGGTCGGGTGTGGTCAGCATGAGAATGGGAGCCTGCCAAGACAAATCCAGGCACTGCAGGAAGTGGTGTTATGAACTTGATGGTGCTTTTCCCTCTCACTTGGTAAACTTAGAACATCTTTTAGTCCACAGTTTCAAAACATTAACTAATTGGCTGAGCAAGGCCAGGTGTAACACCATGCGATGGCATTCTGTCACATGACACATGTGGAACATCCCATCCAACCCTTTTTATTGGTGCAAATCAGAGCACCCCGAAAGCCTGATGGGCAGGAAAAGCATTTGTGCGCATACACCCAGTAGTGCTTGCAGAAGAATGTCTCTACTGGCCCCTGCTGCTGTCCTCACATATCAGAAGCATCAGCTTAATTTAGTGCTTGGGAATATTGTATGTAGCCTGGTCTAACAAAAATACAGGGACAGTTTGGAGGGGATGAGACTAGAGCAGCAGGGCCAAAAGGATGCTGTAGGAAGGGAACCAGGGATGTGCAGAGCGACTGGGGATGAGTTTGTGGGGGTTGGAGGGACCTGGAGTGGAAAATGGAAGGCATACAGAGCTCCAGGCATGGGGGAGAATGGGTGACAGAAGAATGCAGGACGTCCCTGTGGGTGCAATGTTCTCTACAGAAGCTACAAAATGTGTAAACTGCAAGTTAAACCTCACAACTCTCCTGTGTGTAGCAGGCAATGGATGTAGAGGGAATGGAGTACCTAGCAGTGAAATGCAGTAACTTCAGAGGTGAAGAAGTAGGACATAAAGCACAGCAAGGCATATGGATATACACAAAACCCATGACCCCAGTCTGGTGCTCAAAGGCACCTTATTGCTGGAGGTCATCTTAAAGCTAGGGTATAAGATGCAGGTCTTGCAAACTTTGCCACTAAGGATCCCATCCCTGGGAAGGTAAAGGCTGACTTTCACTCACAATGTTCATTGGAAAATTAATAGCAAACTTTTAATATGATAGATGTAAAAGTGAGTTAGCCTTTTTTTAATCTCTGCATACTTCTCATTTTACCACTGGGTAACACTGTTTGAAAACAGCTTTGCATGATGCCTAGTATAAGAAAAATGGTTTTTAAAAATGTGGGTTTTAATTTACTTCTCTAATTTAAAAAAAAACTTTAAAATGTGAAATTAGTTCCTCTTTGAGATGAGTTAGAACCTGACATCTGAACGTATGCTGAAGCTGAATACCCTGCAGTTTTGGTCCAGATTTCATGTACTCTCAGATCTAGTTCCTATAAAGCAGAATCCTTTTGAAAAGTCCTTGTTTATGGATGAGGCACACTCCAGAATGATGCCTTGATGCACTTGCTTACTATTCTACACACAGATCTAGTGTTCTCATTGGATAGCTTTTTAAAAAAATATATAACTATTGGACTTTTAAAGACAATAGCCCAAATTCTTCCTTGAGAGAGACTTCTGCTCTTCAGTGGGAGCTGCCTGTTCTTATTGGCAGACAGGATGTATCCTGAAGCACATAATTTAATGTTTTGTCAGTTTCAGTAAGAGTTTACTCTAGAATATTCTAGATACATGTTGAAATTAAGATCTTCCCTAGGCACTGATTTAAAGTATTCCTGTTCCTAACATCCAATAACACAAAATAGGATTTAGCTAGTAGAGCAGGAGCACATTTAAAATTTCAGTTGAATCACAGAGGCCCTAAAGTCATCCTGGGTGTAATACCATCGACTTCAGTAGAGTTACACTTTTCATGAACTGGTTCATATTTTCTACCACCATGGGTACAAACACTGTTCTCCAACTAAAATTAATCAGCTCATATTTATCTTTTATTCAGCTGGAGACAATGTCATCTAAGGATTATTACATTAGTTTGATCAGCTAATATGTATTACTGTAACTCCTGTCTTACTAAAAACTGAGCTGTATATTATTGCAGATGTTGATTTTAACCCAAATGTGGCAACAGGCTTGTGGCTGAAAGAAGAAATTATTGCATGATTCTGCCTTGCAGAAAACCAAATTCTACCTGTGGCCTGCCAACTTTGAGCTGCATGGGCATTCTGGGTAAGGATATGCAAATATATACACTACACTTCCCTTGCTGCTTTTGATTTCTTATATCCAGCACTACCCTAATACACCCCCAGGGAAGTCAATGGACAGGTGTTTTGCTAAGGCTAGAAGAGCATTTGCGCAGTGTGTGTGTGTGAGTGAGAGAGAGTTGTACAGCAGCAGTTTCAGCACCAATTGGGGCCATTAATTGCATGGGTTATATAAATAATCTTGCAAAACATACACTAGAAAGGGTTGGCTGATGTAGATATCTCAGAAAACCCTTCTAGTGAAGACAGCTTGTAGAAACAGGATGAGTGCTTTTACCATCATAGCTATTACCAGTTCTCTGAACTGAGTAAGCTGTACTGCCAAAAGAACTTTTGTGCCAGCATAACACTATCTATGCTAGGGCTTTTTCTGGTATGACTCTGGTGGTCAGGAATTGTGTGTGGGTGGGGGGATTGTATACCCTTCCCTGACAGCTAGACCATCAAAACGTTTAAGTGTAGACCCGGCCAAAATGTGCATGATATAGCTTTTGTTATCTAAAAAAATATCCCCGATAAAGTCTGCAACACAAACCCTGCCCTACAGAAATGCAGAACCTGACATTGACTTTCTGTGGCTGACGCCTAGTTTACACTAGGAAGTTTTACTAGCATAGTCATGTCTGTCATGAGTATGAAAAAAATCATACCCTTGACCCACACTGCTCTGCCAGCAAAAGCGCTAGTGTCTCAGCCCAGTTATATCAGCCAGAAAGTCCTTTTTGATAGTAGTTGGGCTACACTGAAAAGTGACATTGGCATGGGTGTATGTCGCTGGGGTAAGCTGTCCTAACTCCCAGTGTAGGTAGCAGCAGATTGGTGGATTCCATATACAGCAATGGGAGAACCCCTCCCATCGCTGCACTAGGTGTCTACATTGAAGTGCTGCTGTAGTATTTAAATACAGATGTAGCCTTATTTCACTCAGGGGACTGGTTTAAGCTACTCTTTAGCTTAAGTATAAGTTGTCTTTCCATTAAGGGGAGGATTGTTGGTGTAGCTCTACCACTCCATCTATAGTGGCAAACCCTTTGTAGTGTAGACAAGGCCTGAGACTAAGTGAAATGTAAAGAAGTTATCAGTGTATATAGAAAGCAAGCTGGGTTTTATTTTTTTCTGTCGATTTTAACCATCTCAGGTACTTCTGAGATCCCATAGAAGGCACCTGGAGAAAATTATTTTTTAAGATGCAATGTCCTGTTAATTTTCTCTGTTTAACTATTTATGCTGCACAAGAATCCCTAGTTATCACAAAGAAATTATGCAGAAGGGCAGAGGAAAGTGCTAACTCTGTGGAAGCTCCATAAAAAGCTGTGAAATGCAACCTCCTATTGTTCTGGATGGTTTCTACAGACCACAGCCTCATACGCCTTCACTGGCCAGCTGGGTTTATTAAGACTCAAGCTATTTCTCATGAGCAATAAAATCCTTATAGTTTAAATAACACATGGAATCATCTCCCTATTGCTGCGTTTTATAGCACGCTCCAATTCAGTGAGCCCATCATATTTAATTTTTACAAGGCTACTGATGAATGCTTCATTTAAATCCCTTTGGTTGAGTGTGCGCCAGTTTTCCCACTGGGATCATAATTCAAGTCCCTGTTGCAAGGGCAGACAGCTTCCCTGTTGTCCCCTGTCAACTGAAGCATTGTTATGCTAATGTCAGCCAAAGCTAACTGGTTTTAAGTGACTATTTTATTCTGTGATTGAGCTATTAATGGGTGCTCCCTGCGACTGAAATCCTGAAATGCAGATTTAATGAGAAGGCAGGCACGGGGGTATTTACATTTGCAGATGGTTCTGGCTCCTCTCATTGCGCTGGGCTGTTCGTGCTGTTTTGTTGTTGTAGGGCTGTGCAGGAGTGCAGAGAAAAGTCTACAGCCACCCAGGGCAGGGTGCAGGGCACTCCTATCTCCAGGACTGTCAGTCTAACAGCTTCACCACATCATCTTGTGGAGAATGACATGTGCCCAGAAGGGTGCTGGCACGGGGGTATTTACATAAAGCCCTGGCTTTAGTATGAAGGGGAGGGGTCTGGCTAATTATTACATGTAAATACCCCCGTGCCTGCCTTCTCATTAAATCTGCCTTCTCATTAAAGCCCTGGCTTTAGTATGAAGGGGAGGGGTTTGGCTAATTATTCACCAAAGAAACATTTAGGTGGGAAGATTTGTGGCAACGGAATTTCGAATAAGAGAAGGTAGTGAGGAGAGTGATTGGTCAGGTACCATCTAGTCCATATTTGGACAATGCTAAAGAGAGTACTTTTTTCCCAAACAGCACAATTAGCCTGTGGAACTCATTGCCACAAGATATACTTGAGGGTTCACACAAGGATTGGGCATTTATGGATATCAATATAAAGTTATAATAAATATTAATATAAGTTTTGGAAGCAATATAAACCCTCCAGGTTTCAGGGCATAAACCAACCTCTAGCATTTGGGAGTCAGGAGGACATGTTCCCTGGTGGCATCTTATCCTACGTCTACCTGTTATAAGGTTTATTTTTTCCTTCCTCTAAAGCAGGGGTCAGCAACCTTTCAGAAGTGATGTGCCGAGTCTTCATTTATTTACTCTAATTTTAAGGTTTTGTGTGCTGATAATACATTTTAACGTTTTTTAGAAGGTCTCTTTCTATAAGTCTATAATATATAACTAAACTATTGTTGTATGTAAATAAAGTTTTTAAAATCTTTAAGAAGCTTCATTTAAAATTAAATTAAAATGCAGAGCCCCCGGGACCGATGGCCAGGACCCAGGCAGCGTGAGTGCCACTGAAAATCAGCTTATGTGCCACTTTCAGCACCCGTGCCATAGGTTGCCTACCCCTGCTCTAAAGTATTTGCTGCTAGCCACTTGCAGAGACAGGATACTTGCTGGATTGTGAATAGCCTGGCAATTCTTATGAAAGCGTGTTCCATATAACTAGAGCCAGTCAAAAAATGGCAAGTATGTTTTGTGAACATTTTTTTAAAAAAAGGTTAACATTTTGGGGAAAAAATCTGAAATGGGGATAGAAAAAATCAGGTTTTGGCTTTCCGGTTTTTGTTTTTTTCCTTTTCTGCCCCGCCCCCCGTTTGCTGCTGAAAAGATAGAAGAAAAGGGAAAACTAATCCCAATCCTTTCCTGAACCCCAGGGTTCCGTTTGACGTTTTGTTGTGTGTGTAAAGCCCCACCCAGCAGAGTTCTGCTTTTAGCTGGTGCTACTGTAATGAACGTAAGAGTGACCCCGGCTCCGCTACCATCTGGTTGGAGTAATAGTCAACAGCTTGGCCCCCCCGACGCCTTCCTCAAAAGCCATTGAACCCCTTCAGGGAAAACATGGTGCCAACGCTCCTGTCCTTGGCACAGCCTGGGATCGCTCCCTCCTGGCTTTAACCCTGTGCTGTGGCCAGGGTTGCTCTGCTGTTCCAGTTCACAGGGCAGTCTGGTAACCCAGCCAGCTGAGCCCTGGGAATCTGTCAGCCTGTGGCAGGGCAGAGCCTTGTTTACTTAGACTAACAGTGGGCTCACGGCAGGGAGCCCATACATAAGACAAGCAGGTTGTGAAAATGACCGTGTGTTATGTTTCATTAAACTCCTGCCGCACGCCAAAGCCAGGCTCCAGGCTGGAGGTGAGATGTTTGGTAGGACACGTGAGGCAGCCGTTTTTAGCCACTGTGGAAGGAAGGTTCATTTTTATCCCACATGCAGCCAGACGGCATCACATCCTGTGCAGTTGCAGGGCCCTGCCTTCGTGTTCAGCTCATCATCCACTGGTAGCAATGGGATGGGGAGAGATGCAGTCAGCCACCATCTGTCTGAGCTGGAATCCCTCGTGCATTTGCAGATGGTTCTGGCTCCTTTCATTGCGCTGGGCTGTTCGTGCTGTTTTGTTGTTGTAGGGCTGTGCAGGAGTGCAGAGAAAAGTCTACAGCCACCCAGGGCAGGGTGCAGAGCACTCCTATCTCCAGGACTGTCAGTCTAACAGCTTCACCACATCATCTTGTGGGGAATGACGTGCCCAGAAGGGTGCTGGGGCTGAGCACCCTGGGAATGCCTCACTGGTGCACACACTGGTTTGGGTGGCACCCTGTTAGCCACGGCCCATTTTAAACATCATCATACAGTGCTCTCTCTGTGTGTGCTGGGGAGGGGGGTGTCTGTGCATGGGTTGCTGAGCTAAGGACTTAGGAGGCTCACGCAGACTCTGGGAGCAAAAGGGAGCGTGCTCTTCAGCAGAGCTGCTAAGTGCTCCTTATGCTCAGTGAAGCATCCCCTGGAGTTCATCCTGAAGGCTATTAATGTAGCTTGTAGCTTCCATTTCATGGTGCTTCCCTAGGATGCAGTGTCTTATGCAAGGGCTCCTTAATGGGCTAGGTGAATCTTTTTTTTTTTTTTTAAACTAGGCTGGGGAATGAGTGTGGAAATGGCTTTATCTTTTTATCCTCTATTTATCCCCTGCTGGGAGCCTCAGAAGCTGGCTCCTAATAGCATTCACGGCTGCATTATTCATAGAAAAAGCCTTGAACAGACAAACATGACAGGAACTATGGATTTCACTCTGTTATATATCTATGGGCATATGTAGGGTGTATGATTGCTAATGCACCCAGAGCTACTGAGGGCAGAATTGCAAGTGCTCCCACTAGCATCCCCTATGAAGTGTAAGAGCCACCTGGGTCAGATTGCGCAGAACTAATCCCAGCTCTATGGGACTCATCCCTACGTTAGCCAATATTCTGTCTAGCACTGCTGCTCATGTCTGTCTTCTCGGAACTAAATGCTTGATCCCCTTTGGTTGCGCAGAAGCATTAAGTTTAGCAGAGTAACACAGGGATGGCCAAGTGGCTGGATCAGATGAGGGCCCCATCTGTCCCAGGATCCTACTTCTTCCAGAGGCCTGTAGCAAATGCTTCAGAGAAAGGTGCAAGGAACCCTGTAGTGGGCAATTAGGGGATAAAGACAACTCCTGTACAATATTACAATGTTATCTTTCGTCTATATCCCAAGTACTCTGCAGGGTGAAATCATTCACACACTGAGAGAAAGGATGTCAGCTGAGATTTAACAGGAGGTGGAGAAGAAATTAGGCAAAGAGAGAGGTACAAGGAAACTGTTGCTGAGACAAGCTGCAGAGGCTAAGAACGGCCATTATGTCAGTCCAATAGTCCACCCAGCCCTGTATCTTGTCTTCTGATGATGGCTGGTGCCAGAGGCTTCAGAGGGCATGAACAGAACAGAGCAATTTCAAGTGATCCATTCCCTGTCTCATCCAGTCTCAGCTTCTAGCACTTGGAGGTTTAAGGACATCCAGAATGTAGGGTTGAATCTCTGACTAACTTGGCTAATAGCCATTGATGGACCTGTTCTCCATAAACTTATCTAATTCTTTTTTGAACCCAGTTATACTTTTTACCTTCATAAGATCTCTTGGCAATGAGTTCCACAGGTTGACTGTACAGTTTTTTCTTTGAATTAAAATTCTGTCCTTATTTGCTTTCTCCACCCCATTCATGACTGTATAGATCCCTTTCAAATATCCCTTTAGTCATCTTTTTTCTAAGCAGAACAGTCCGTCTTTTCAATCTTGCCTCAGCTGAAAGACATTTCATACACTAATCATTTTTGTTGCCCTCTCTGTACCTTTCCAGTTCTAATATATCTTTCTGAGGTGGAGCAACCAAAACTGCATGCAGTATTCAAGGCATGGGCATGCCCTGGATTTATATAGTGACATTATGATATTTTCTCTCTTATTATCTATCCCTTTCCTAATGGCTCTGGCAGGATTCTGGAAAGGCCAGTGCTAAACAAGGGGAGGGAAGTAGATAGAGAAGGAGCCTTAATTTCTGTTGCTTTGCAGCATGTATTGTTGCAAAATGCTACCTCATTGGAATAGTAGTGATTTACATCTGCTCTGCATGGCTGCCAGTGGCTATTAAAGGGCTAGGTTCTCTATTGCTCTGCACCAAGGGATAAGCGAGAGCAAATCCCTGGAATGCTTTAAAAAGAAGGGGAGGGTTTGGCCCTGAATCCTGAGCTAAACAGGGCACTGACTGCACTGGGCAAGTTTTATGGCCCCTGCATAAGGTGGCTGTAACATTATTTTTGCAGCTTCAACTTCACATAGCCAAAACAGTTGCCAGCATGACACAAAAGTGAACCAGGGATGTAACATGCACTGTGCATTATCGCTATTGCTTGAGTATCTCAAACATATAGGCTAAAATATGACTAACCAGACTGCATTGGTTTTGACCTGAAATGCAGCTTTTATTGAGACAAACGAAGGTCTTTCCTTGTTAACATCTCTTTAGGATAAAGGAGAATCTGGACGGGTGGAAGAGCAAGTCAGTGGGATCAAAAACCAGCTAATTGTGTCTCTCTCTTTCTCATCTCCCTACAGTGTGAGCTAAATGCCAAACCTCATTTCTTTTTTATGGGCTGGATGATGCTGTGGTTTGGAGTGAGGTTGGTCCCACCTTAGAGATTTTAGCTGCAGCAATATTTCATGGTGCCCTTTTGACTGGCCTCCAACCATAACTCAGGAAGAGCAAATATTACCCCGGCCTCACCTGAAAGAGTCTGAAATATTTATGCTGCTTGTGAATGTGTGTGAGCAACTGGTTATAGCTGAGGAAATGGTGAAAACTTTCCAAGTCAGCCCCTGATAATATCTAACCCCTTCCCCAGCACAGCAGCGTGGACACTCAGGACCCCTCTGGGACTAGCCGAACATGGTGTGTGTGCTGCTGATATTAATGTGTGCCACACAACTCAACCCTTTGCTCACATGGACTGCTCCAGCCCTAGCTCTCTTATTTCCAAACGAATGACCTAAAAAAAGCAGGTCTGGTGGTGGTTATGCAGCAAAGCTGTAGATTTCCTTTTCTGAATTGCATGTTAATGTCAATTCATACGTGTTTTGATGCAGCTGTGCAGCCTGGCAAATCAACATGCCTCAACGAGCCAAAGACTGCTCACTACTCAACAGAACTACTACTTTGCATAGGATCTGGTCACACATACATGGCTCTTGAGCCTAGCCAGAGACCCAGGTGACCTCAAAGGAGTTCTCCTGGCACAGAGTGGGAAAGTTCTGTATGGAAATTGCAAGACACACACGGCTAAATAAGTATCAGAGGGGTAGCTGTGTTAGTCTGTATCTGTAAAAGCAGCAAAGAATACTGTGGCACCTTATAGACTAACAGATGTTTTAGAGCATGAGCTTGACGAAGTGGGTATTCACCCACGAAAGCTCATGCTCCAAAACGTCTGTTAGCCTATAAGGTGCCACAGGATTCTTTGCTGCTTTTACAGATACAGACTAACACGGCTACCCCTCTGATACTTGACACCATACTAGGCACTGCTTTTAGCCGTATTCAGTGGAAATCCATCAACCTCATATATATACCTTCCCCTGGAAATTTCCACTACATGCATCTGAAGAAGTGGGTATTCACCCACGAAAGCTCATGCTCCAAAATGTCTGTTAGTCTATAAGGTGCCACAGGATTCCTTGCTGCTTTTACAGCTAAATAAGATACCAGGATGTGTCCCATGTACAGCTTTCTGTCTCCTCTGCTCCCTGGGGCGCATGTTTTCAGCCAAAGTGTAATGCAAGAGAAGAGAACAAAATTGCTAAATGTCCCAGAGCCCTGTAGGAGCCGGGATTCAACACTGGTGTCTTTGACATTGGTTACAAAAATAAAATCAAAGTGATTTAGGGAGAATCTTACAGGATCTTGTTCATAATCAATATAATAAGCCTGACCTAAGCAAGCACATACGTAAGGACTCTACTTCCACATAGCAGGCTACCTATGATGTATCATGGAAGAGAAAGCACGTCCCTAGGTCAACAACAATGAAGGAACACCCAGTCTTGATTTGCTGGATACAAATCTACATAGCGTCTGCCTTGCAACTTGTAACATTTGGTTTGATTGGATCCTAGCTGTGGTGATTATGACACTCACTTCACGAAGGAGTAACTGGAGGGAGCAGAAGCAGCTTTCAGATGCTGCTCGAAAGAGACAGCTTATTTTCCACTGCTTCATACATGGCATTGTCATTTACAGCTGTGCAAAGGAGTGGCACGTCCTACCACATCAAAATGCTCAAAAGTTTGTCCTTTCCACCAACAGAATCTGGTCCAATAAAAAATGTGATCTCACCTGCCTTGTCTCTTTCCCATCAGCATGGTGGCATTTCACACCTGCTCTGCATTCATTTTGTATAGATTAAAATAATGACAAAGGAAGCAGACATTCATATCCCCCATCCTGCCTTTTAGAGTTGCTAAGGTTCCTTCCCCACTCTGATCTTTAGGGTACAAATGTGGGGATCTGCATGGACACTTCTAAGCTTAATTACTAGCTTAGATCTGGTACACTGCCACCATTCAGAAGTCAGTGTTTGGAGCACTTCCTGTCCCCCAAAACTCTCCCCTCCCTGGTGGCCTTGAGGGACTTCACCAGTTCCCTGGTGAACACAGATCCAAACCCCTTGGATCTTAAAACAAGGAGAAATTAACCATTCCTCCCCCTTTACCCCATCATTCCCTGGTGAGTCCAGATCCAATCCCCTTGGATCTTAAAACAAGGAAAAATCAATCAGGTTCTTAAAAAGAAAGCCTTTAATTAAAGAAAGAAAAGTAAAAAAATCATCTCTGTAAAATCAGGTTGGAAAATACTTTACAGGGTAATCAGATTCATATAGCCCAGAGAAACCCCCTCTAGCCTTAGGTTCAAAGTTACAGCAAATAGATGTAAAATCCTCTCAGCAAAAAAGGGGCATTTAGAAGTTGAGAAAACAAAAATAAATTTAATCTGCCTTGCCTGGCTATTACTTACAATTTTGAAACATGAGAGACTGATTCAGAAAGATTTGGAGAGCCTGGATTGATGTCTGGTCCCTCTTAGTCCCAAGAGCGAACAACCCCCAAAACAAAGAGCACAAACAAAGACTTCCGTCCACCAAGATTTGAAAGTGTCTTGTCCCCTTATTGGTCCTCTGGTCAGGTGTCAGCCAGGTTTACTGAGCTTCTTAACCCTTTACAGGTAAAAGAGGCATTAACCCTTAACTATCTGTTTATGACAAGAGTGTCTCCAGTCAGTGGGGGGTTGAAGGTGCAATGCATCCAGCATGGTGTTTCATTGACAGCTGGCTAGAGAAGGTTCGGGGTGTAGCTGTCTGGCAATTTAGCTCCTGTGCCTGTATCCCAGTTCTGGTGCAATTGCCTGAGTGGTATTTTCTCAGGTGTCTTTTCTTAAGTCATTCCCAGGCCATTCATAGCTATTCCTCCAAACCCACCAAAGGCCAGCCTGCCTCCTAACACAGTTCCCAAGTTGCATACAGGCCTCTTTCTGATGAGGCCTGAGAGCCTGTTTCTAGAGAAGATGGTGCACAGAGAGAAGCAAACTGAACTGATCATGCCTGGTAAGAAAATAAACTCATAACCACTCTTCTGAGTTCAGTGCCCATTGCTTCCCTGCACTGTTAGTCTGAATTATTTATCAGTGAAGAAATTCTGTGGTCAAAATGTTTAATGTGCAGTGTGTGCTAGGATGGCTTAATGAACCAGTCACCTGGAAAGCTGGTTCCCCTTTCTGGGAGGGAATTAGCATCACTGGCAGGGTTGTATCTTGGGTTAGCTGGGAGCTCATTTAATCAAAGCCCTGACATTTGCTATTGAGCAATGAACCTACAGTCTTTGTGGATAGTGCCTGTCCTGTATGAGTGTTCATACATCACTTGCTAAATAACCAGCACCCTGTTCCTACAGGCACAAGGCTCAGGGGAAAGGCTGAGATGGATTTTCCCCCGGATGGGACAAAGCCAGTTTGTCCCACTCAGAAAGGCTCGTTCTGTCCCCGCAGTTTCCCTTGTTTATGTTCCCTCACAGGGAGGTCTGAAAATAGGCTGATTTTTTCCTCTCACCCCTTGCCTGCCTCAAGCCTCAGAGGCGCACTGGGGCATGGAGTGGGCTTGCTGCTGACTAGGGCACATAGCTGTGAGGGGCGCTCCTGACTGACCTTGCTGAGAAGAAGAGTAAATTCATTGAGGCTCCACAAATACAAACAAACATCAGAACTGACAAGAGCAAGCCAATGGCCCAGGCTGGCCTCCAGATTGCACTGTCTGTATTACGTAACCAAATGGGGGTTGGGGGGCTGACACAGCTCACGTTCCCAGTCAGTGGGGTCTGCTTGGCACCAGCAGGGGAAGTGATTCCTCTGGCTAAAAGCTCGAGACTCCTAGGGGGAAGGCTTGATGGAGAAGTACGTTGCTGGCATAGTCACTTGCTGGTGGCAGTTCTGGTGCCCCATTATCCTGGGAGTGAATTTAGCCCCCTTCTTATTTACCCTAAATGAGAAACCAAGTTCAAAGTGATGTAGAATCCCTTGTTATATTTGCATCCCAGGAGTAGCTGGAGGCCCCAGTTGTGAGCAGTGTCTCATTGTGCTAAGTGGTATACAGAGCTGTAAGGAGACATTGTCCCTTCCATCAAAATAGACACACCTGGGAGACAGTGCAGAGGTGAAGTGACTTGTCTAAGGCTGCCCAGCAGTGTCCTGTCCAGAACCAAGCTGGTCTCTCTAGCAGATCCTGTGTGAGTGTCACTTCCCCAGAAAGCTGCTACCATTTTTATACCGTGAAACAAGTTTGAGTCTCTTTAATGGCAAACTTGTTGCCTCTGTGTTCCCATTCCACCAGCTGCAAATGCGTGATGGGAAGCTTGGATTTAAGAGATTCACAGCAGCTTCTTTAAACCGTTCCAGCGACCCTGGCCAAAACTCTTGACCTTGTGTCAGTGACTCTGCGGCTAATAATGACCCCATTGTGCTAATGGCAGAAAAGAAAGGAAATTGGGGAGCAGCCGCTCCCCAGTCCCCCTGGCTCTGGCGGGGGTCCAGCCATTGTGTGCCCCACAAGGGAGGCTCTCAGAAAGGCAGCAGTGTGGCCAGCCGTAAGGAGAGCCCAGCTGACAGCTGCTTTCCACTGCAACAGCTGAAGTTTGAGTCACAAACGGTAACATAACCAGCTGATAGTGCTGTGCTGTAACCCACCACTCATGCAGCCAGCATTACAGAGCTGAGCATTATGGCAGTGTCATGAGCCAGCCCCTCCAGTGCTCCAGCTAATGGCCTTTGTTCTCTTGCTGAGCATTTTCTTAGTTCATTTGCAAAAGAAGTGGACTGGGACAATGATGGTATCTTGAGCTCTCAGAGTGGTCCTTTCTCCCGAGAGAACCACACATGGCCTCCTGCACTCATGTCGCTGTATCTTAAGGGCACAACAGCAGAGTTAGGTTTTTAAAGGAGCTGCTTTGCCCACCAGGAGTTTGGTGGAGGCTGCCTGCCTGAAACCTCCCCCCACCCTAGCACATAACTGGCACCTTTTTTCATTTCTTGTACCACTGTCTCAAAACAAAGCTCCCCACTTTGTTGTCTGATGAGACCTGAAGGAATGGGGTCTGCTGAAGTGCAGGAATTAAACACAGCATCTCACCTGGCTAAAATAATCTGCAATATACTTTCGTATTTGCTGGTTACAATCTTTGGTGCTCACTGGTTGCGGCCTTCCATGGGTTTCCCTTTCCTCCTGTACTGCCACTTGCTGTTGCTTCTGAAGGATAGAATGTATGGGGTCCTGCCTTTGTCCATTAGAGCTATGTAGTTTAAATGAGCCTTAAGCTTCTCATATGGTAGGATTAATCTGCAATGAATAGTAAGGGAATTTTCTACTGAGGCTGCTGGACTCGGACAAACCTCTGGTTCTGGCCCAGTAACAACCTAGTCTGCTTTTTTGTCTCCACCCAGGGTCTCCTTTAAATTCTGACCTGATTCACCAGTCCTGACATGAATGGCTGACCACAGTGCAGCATCTCTTCCTGTGGTACCTGGGCACCAAGATACCTCCACCTCCCTCATCTCTCCTCTCAGAGGTAACACAGTCAGTGTGCTGGATGGTGAGTATAATGGGCACCTTCCCTCATGTTCCCTTTGTTTGAGCCGGTGGAGAACAGAAAGAGTCCTGGCCAGGGCCAGCTTTATGACCCGCGAGGCCCGATTGGAATACTCGGCGGCGGTCCAGAGCTTTGGCAACATTTTGGCGGTGGGGGGGTCCGCTCTGTGGATTCTGCGGCACTGAAGGACCCTCCGCCGCCGAAATGCCGCTGAAGGCCCCCTTAGACGTAGGGTCCTCTTCAGCGTGGGGCCCAATTCTGGGGCATCGGTTAATTGGCATAAAGCCTGGCCCTGGTCCTGGCTTCAGACCCACATTGTTTGCAGTGTTAGCTTGTGTTGGTCCCAGGATGTTAGAGGGACAAAGTTGGGGAGATAAAACCTTTTAGTGGACCAACTTCTGTTGGCGAAAGAGAGAGAAGCTTTCACACTTACACAGAGCTCTTTATCTTGAGACCTGAAGAGCTCTGCGGAGCTCAAAAACTTCTTCCAATAGAAGATATCACCTCCCCTCCCTTGTCTCTCTCAATTGACTTATAAGTCAGACCTGCAACTGTTTCAATGCATGAAATATTTAACCTGACATTTAGTCTGGCTGGGAAGTTGCCTTTACTTTATAAATCAGTAAGATTCAGCGCCTTCTCTTGGAAACAGGCTGACGGGAAAAGGGCAGCTCAGGCTGCTGGCTATACATTCCATCACCTCTCTCCCGTGCCAGGGATTGCCACAGCTTGCTGATGTGCCTTTTCTCCCCACTGCATCTTGTTGGAAATGACCATATAAAGAGACCATAGCCCCTTTCAGGGCTTTTTGTGTAATGAAAAGTTCCAAAAAATTTCAATTCTCAGAAAATATAATTTGAACAGACAATTCCCAGCCAGCTCTGGTAAGTGGTTGGCCACTTGTTACAGCCAAGGACAGGGGAGGATAGAGACTGACTTGCCAATAGGTATCAATGACAGACGTGCAGCTAAACCTGCAGGTTACTGGCCATGCCATCTCTGACCGGTGTTGACACTGATGTGCTCTACCCCCAGAAAATTTATAGATTCCAAAGCAAGAAGTGACCATTGTGATCATCCAGCCTGACCTCCTGTATAGCACCGGCCAGAGAACTCCTCCGAAATACATCGGATAGATCCCAGTTTGCTTGCACTGTCCATAAACAGCCTCTCAGCACTACTGGGAACTCACAGACAAACTACTTAGGCCGTTTCTTAAACCATATTCTTTAGGAACCAGCGTCTCACATCTGAGAAGGGGATCTGGAGCCATTGGCCTCTAGGGCAGAAGGATTCCTAGAAAAGCAGCTAGTAGTCTGTGACCGAAAGCACCCCTGTGTTCACACCCTATGCACTATTATAGTAATCTTTGTGCAAAATATGCCTGGTGAGGTATCATGTTAAAACTAATAACATGCTGATCATCAGTGTTCTCTTGTAATGTACGTTCACAATGAGTATTAAGAGTTAAGAACATAAGCTGAAATTATGACCGAAATGTGTTTACTAGAGAAATCTAGTGAGTGGGTGAATGGCCTTTTCAAAGAACAAGGACAAGCTGATGCCTCTAGCCAGGTGTAATTAGTTAATTGTCAATCAGTGGTCAAGTGGCGATTCATTGGCAACAAAAGGAGACAGAAACAGATTGATTTCCATTTTAGTAAACAACATGGAACCTCTTTTACTATGAGGCTCCATGTCTCTGTCCTCACAGCTGGAATGAACTTAATCTAGGGGGAACCTTTGGGAAAATGCATTTCAAAGGGGGACTGGACTGTAAAAGCAAGGGGCAAAAACACCCTGGGATCACTTTTTCTAGCTCTCTCACTTGCTCTCTCTTTCATCTAAGATGACACAGGCGTGTGTGGACACTGGGAGGTGTTCTACCTGAGAATTTGGTCAGCTCTGTGGCTGGGAACATGTGGTGAGGATTTTACCTTGAACCAAGTCTAATTTAAGTTTTAGCTACTAGGAAGCCTTTTATCTTTTTCTCTTGTAACTATTTCTGACTTTAATGTCTTATACTTGTTCTCACTTTAAATCTCTCTTTGCAGTTAAATAAACGTTAGTTGTTTAGATTACAAATAGACCCAGTGTTTGCGTTTAAACTGAAATATTTGGTCATTCCAGTTAAAGTAGCAAACTGTTGATGATTGACCTTTTACAAGTCAATCTAAGGACTCCAGCAGAGGACTGGACAGTGCAGAACATGTGGGTTTTTTGGGAAAATTCAGGACTCAGAGTGTGTTGGGGTCACCCTGCAGGTAGTAAGAAGCTGCTGGAAGCCAGAGTGTGGTTGACAGGCTGTTGGGGTCCGAGCTGCTGGACCAGGGCTGTAGCTACACCCAGACACTCAGAGTGTGACCTGCCTGCTGTTTGTGAGCAGCCCAGGTTGGGAGCTACAGCAGCAAAGCATTGGAAGGCTCCCAGGGTTGAAGGGCAGATGGTGACAACCCCTCACTGGCCTGGCTTGCACTTCGGAAGGTCTCAGTTCAGGCCTAAAGGAACAGATACCAACATTCTAGAATCTACCCCATAACTGGCATCCTTGTCCGCAGCCTCGCTGGAAAGACCAAGGATTAGCCTGGAAAACTAGACCTCTCTTGCCTCCACCAGATCAGAACTGGGTCACGGTGATGGTGAACTGCGTTGGCTGCTGGAGATAAACAGAAACCTTCAGAGTTAATTCTCAGCAGTGCCAAATGCGCTTTAAAAGTATATCTTCCTATTCAATCATGGCTAAGAATTAGTCCCGCCAAACTGGGTGTCTCAGGAATACTAACTGTACTGCTGACAGTTTACTTGGAGCCACTTTTCCCTGAGAATAAATGACTGGAAATTAAGTGGAGTTGGACTTTCTCATGTGAATGGGCTTAATAGTTGAATTAAGTTCCTAGTAGTATCACTGGAAAAGAGGGGCTGAGAAGGGTTGCATACAAGGCTTGAGGGTCAGTGATCGGGAGCAGGTTGTATTGGTCTTATATACATTTTCCTACTCAGAACAGAACCTGATACACAAGCTAAAAGGCAGCCCTGAAAACCAACAATTTGTCCAGGGACGGCTCCAGGCCCCAGCACACGTGCTTGGGGCGGCATGCCATGGCGAGCGCTCTGCCGGTCGCCGAGAGGGCGGCAGGCAGCTCCGGTGGACCTCCCGCAGGCGTGCCTGCGGAGGGGCCGCTGGTCCTGCGGCTTCGGTGGAGCTGTGGGACCAGTGGCCCCTCTGCAGGCACGCCTGCAGGAGGTCCACCGGAGCCGTGGGACCGGCGACCGGCAGAGCGCCCCCCACGACATGCTGCTGCGCCTGGGGCGGCAAAATGTCTAGAGCCGCCCCTGAGTTTGCCACAAATACATTTTCTGTATAATCACTTGAAACATGGAATAAGTGACACAGAAGGATTGGGGCAGGAGCTCAGCAGGGAGTAGACTTTAAGGATAAAATGGCACAGAGAGTTGCAGAGGCTCCTCCCTGGGTCTGGGCAGAGGGTAATTTATCAGAGGCTCATGATGTTTTCCTATTGGAATGCATAACAACCTTCACTCTCCCCACCCTCGTCAGACTGTGTTCGCTGTTAGGCAGAATTCTAATTCAGAGGCCCCGCCCCAAACCACAATTTCTTTTTTAGGACATCAGGTTAATAAAGAGATTGAGAGGCAAGAAGCCAGGACTTCTGGGTTCTATTCCCAGCTTTATTCCTGATTCATTGGGTGAACTCAGGCAAGTCATTCAGCATCTGACTCATTTTTCCTCTCTGTACTATGGGGATAATTAAGGTCCATATTTACAAGGTCTCCATGGTATCTGAGTACAGCAAGACTTGTTTCCAATGGGGCTATAGGGGTTCACTCTTTGTGTGTAAAACTCAGAGAGACTTAGAGGGAAGGTGCTACAGCAGGGTTGTCCCATTGAATGCCAACCATGTTTAATGGGAAAGCACTGGAACCTTTGGCCTAGGCAAAAAGCCCCAAAAGGAGCCATTGGTATCCCACAAACCTTGTAATAGACTTTATGTACATAAATCAGGGTGGCAAGAACAGACAGAAGACACCAATTTCCTGCATGGCTCTAATGCTGAGAGAGATTTATTCATCCCCTCTATATCACGAGCCTTAATGGACTAAAGGATAATGAATGCTCCAGCTGGCTTTAGTGCAGAGGTTCCCAACCTGAATATATTGATTCAGCTCTGACACAAAATCCATTAGGGCCTCTGATGTACAGCAAGACTAAATAAGTGTGTCAACTTCTGGCTGTACATGATAGCTTCATCCTGCTGATTTACAGGCCTTTGTTCTCCAGTGTTTTTTCCTCTGAGCTAAAAACATCTACCAAGTGTTCTGTTGGCTGGAAGGCTGCTTGGGTTGTCAGGTCCTGGGGTTTATACTGAGGTGGAGTGGGGAGGCTATGGCTTCTGAATTATGATTTAAAGAGTGAGAAATATATTATCCTGTAAATATCCCCCTGGTTTCTTGGCTGTACCTGAAGCCCCAGCAGGACTGCAATCAACAGCTGTTTCTGTCTCAGCTGAACTGGCTACCAAAAGGGTAGCATGGCTAATGGACCAGATTGGCACACTGGAGACTTAGGTTTTATTCCTAGCTTTGCCCCTGAACCTGCTGGATGACCTTGGGCAAGTCACTTCACCGCTTTGTGCTTCAGTTTCCCTGTCAAATGGGAATAATAATACAGACATCCTTTATAAGGCACAGTGAGTTCTGCTGATGAAAAGCGCTCTGTAATAGCCAGGTATTGTATTCTTGAATCTCATCTCTTCAGGAGACTCCCAGTGTTGGTCTAGTCCTACAAATCAGTGGTTGTTCAACAGGTGACCCCTATTAAAGGTAAATTAAGCGATCTAGTGTCCAGAACTCTTTCCCTAAACTGAGACTAAAGGAAGAGATGACTCTTCTCAAGAGGTGACTGGCCAGCTAAATATCTTGCCTATAGTTGTTTGCTGCCTTGTTAGTCCTCTCAGTGTTGCCTGAAGCGAATGTGGTTTATCCTAAATTTGGATTCCTCTATAACAGGGGCTGTTCCACAGGAAGACCAATGTGCAACACTTCTAGAACAGGCTCAGATGAATCGATCAGACTCTTGGACAGGTTCCTGTCTGAGATTGGAATAGATCCAGCAAAAGAAGACAAAAACGGAATGCACAGAGCATTGTGTCATCTTCACTCAGATCTTGGTTTACAGTTGCTCTTGTGCAGCCCTAGAGATGAATGAGGCCCTAGATAGACAAAACATAATTCCCACACCCCACCCTGGATAGGGCCTCCTAGATGTTAGGCAAAGAGGACCTTTAATTCTCCCTAGTAGGCATTTCGATGTATAGGACTAGGTGGGCTCCTACCCCACTTTCCCTAGGTCTAGCATCAGTGCAGCAGCTTCCCTTCTGTACCCACTGGAAGACTAACCCATTACCCCTCCACCATTGGGACAGGTCAGGTGAACTAGATCTGAGTGCATGAGACAAATCCCCTACAATTAGCCCCAGGAAAATGAGTCAAACAGATAAAGGCAGAACTACGCTCAATGTCAGTCTAAACCTAAGAAAACAGGCTTATGTCTGCTCTTTGCTTTTGTAACCTTTGCTTCCCCCTTAATGGTGCAATTTGCTGCAGCTGAGTCTGTATCTGGGTTCTGTGGCTATCCCAGCACAAAGGGCAGACATCTGTTGAAGTACCTCTACTCAATGAGTAGGTTTAACATTTTCGTGGCCAATTTCTCTGCAGGTTCTAAATGCCCCATCACAGTCACATACGGCACAGATAACTGAACTATTAAAATAAATGCAACAAAGAGCATCTATCCTGGCTTAGTTATTGAACCCTGATGTGCCTGGGCAGCTGGGAAAAAACCATGAGCTACCAGGCAGTGTGGTACTATCAGGTAGAGCTCTGGTAAGGGTATTTCTCTCATGGAGAACACCTGAAGGCAAATGTTCCCTGGCTCTTTCCTGACTCTGTCAGTGGCCTGTAACAAACTGGGCTTTTGGTATATTTAAAATTCTTATGTGATTCATGGTAGCATGTCGAGGGATGTAGATTATTTTGGGTGAGATTTTCTTTTGGCTAAGAACGCCTCCAGATAAAGATGTGGGCCCCAATCCTGCAAAGACGAACACATATGTTCAACACAGACTTCTATGGAACAACTCCCAGTGCCTAAAGTTAAGCATGTGTGTCAATCGTTGCAGGATTGGGGCTTTGATTAGCATCTCCCTGAGCGTGGGGTAATTTCTTTGTTCAATAAATGCTGCATAGTTGTCATTTTTATATATATCTAGCCCTAATGTCTTAGTTCCACTCTTTGATCCCGCACAAGTTATCCCATTGCCTACAACAAGAAGTAAATGATTTAGAATTTGTGACAAAGCAGGATCTAGAATAAGATAAATGGAGAGAAATAACGTAATTGAATAAATATGGGCTAATGAACAGGGCATGGGACAGAGAGTCGGAACAGCTGGAGACCAATTCTCCACCCACCGGGAGGGAGAGAAAAGGCCACTGGGGTTGCCTTTCTACTGACTTAACATATGATCCTGGGTCAAAATTTTCAAAAGCAGCTTCTATGTTTAGTTGCCTTAGTCTTTGGGTCCCTGATCTGGAGTGTTTTAGAGGTGCTGAGCACCTGTAGCTCTCACTGCCTTCAGTTAGAAAGTGGGGGGCAGCTCTTCTGAATGTTCATGCTAAATCAGAGGATGCTTTCTGTGCTTCAGCTTCCCATTGGTAAAACAGGGGCAATGCTTAACTAGCTTTGCAAAAGCACTTTCAGATCTATGGCTGAGATGTGCTGTATAACCACTAAGGGCCTGACCTAGAAACATGGTTAGCTTGACATATGTGAGTTCACCAGGAATACTCACAGGCACGAAGTTAAGCAGCTCTCTCTGTGTCTGCAGGACTGGGACCTAAATGCTGCGGTTATCCCCCACCCCTGGAAATGATTTGTTTTCCCCTGCAAAGCATTCATTTGTACTCAGCTGTATTGCATAGTTGCACATTTCTACTAGGATTCCGGGAGCATTGTCACTTTCCCACTCCATTGCCTTTCCATTTGCCACTTCCATTTTTTTTATTTAGTGGAGGATGGTCTGTGGAAAGAAAAAATCATCCACTGTTTATTTTTAGAAATATTTTTTTATTCATTCAGCAGGAGAAAATTAAATCCATAGCAAAAACAGAGATAATTTTCTCAGATTTGCAAGCAAGAACTCACCCAGCCAAAAAGCAATGCCTTGCAAATGACAACTTTTCTGAAAAATCAATATAATAATGCCAACATCTTAACCAAATAGATAGACTCAAACATTATGATTTCCTGTAACCATTCTACAATCAGATCTAATTCCAGAATAATTACAGAGGAATAAACAAAATGTCATGCATAGGAACAGACAGTAAGACATAAGACTGAGCAAATCATGGATAATGGGATAACAACAAATTGTGTCAATAAGGGGTACAGTGATTGACACTGAGCCAGATTTTCAGGTGCTCTGCACCTGGGGCCAGATTCTCAAAAGAGCTGAGCACATCCAGAGAGGCAGCAAAAACAATGGCCAAATTTTCAGAGTTGTGCATGTCAGGTTCTTTTGAAAACCTAGCAGCTAGTGTCACAATAGACTGAGTGCTGTTGAGAATCCAGCCCCAAGTATGGGTACTGATCTCTGGAATAATCTGGACCTCTTGGAAAACGTAATCTTGTGTGCCGTGGCTGGATGATGACTCTAGGGTGAGGGTGTCACTCACCAGCATTCTCTGCTGCCTGCGTCAACTAAACTTTTCACTGTTTAGGCTACTTTTCTTTGTTCATGAATAATTAACTAGGGGCACATGAAAAAAGAGAAGGTGTGGCAGATGCTGCCAGGCTCATTCGCTGAGCTCACACACAAATGTTACCCAGAGCCATCCACCCTCATCCTCTCCATTTAAATTAGCCATTACATTCCTCATCTGAGCAACTGAGGCCCTTCTGCTGAGCCCCAAGGAGGCAGAGAGACACAGAAGTGGGAGACATGGGTGATTTGCCATTGGGTGCATGGGAGGATGGATTGAAAGGCACTACTGGCACTAGAAAAGGTTCAGAGAAGGGCAACTAAAATGATTAGGGGTTTGGAACAGGTCCCATGAGGAGAGGACTTTTCAGCTTGGAAAAGAGGAGACTAAGAGGGGGATATGATAGAGGTATATAAAATTATGAGTGATGTGGAGGAAGTAGATAAGAAAAAGTTATTTACTTGTTCCCATAATACAAGAACTAGGGGTCACCAAATGAAATTAACTGGCAGCAGGTTTAAAACAAATAAAAGGAAGTTCTTCACACAGCGCACAGTCAACTTGTGGAACTCCTTGCCTGAGGAGGTTGTGAAGGCTAGGACTATAATAGCGTTTAAAAGAGAACTGGATAAATTCATGGAGGTTAAGTCCATTAATGGCTATTAGCCAGGATGGGTAAGGAATGGTGTCCCTAGCCTCTTTTGTCAGCGGGTGGAGATGGGTGGCAGGAGAGAGATCACTTGATCATTACCTCTGGGGCATCTGGCATTGGCCACTGTCAGAAGACAGGATACTGGGTTGGATGGACCTTTGGTCTGACCCAGTACGGCCATTCTTATGTTCTTATAGACTCATAATAGACTTTAAGGTCAGAAGGGACCATTAAGATCATCCAGTCTGACCTCCTGCACAATGCAGGCCACAGAATCTCACCCACCCACTCCTGTAACAAACCCCTCACCTATGTCTGAGTTATTGAAGTCCTCAAATTGTGGTTTGAAGACCTCAAGCTGCAGAGAATCCTCTAGCAAGTGACCCGTGCCCCACGCTGCAGAGGAAGGCAAAAAACCTCCAGGACCTCTGCCAATGAAAGTTGTTTTCATCACATGGCTATTCAGTGGCCTATGCAGAATTAGTTGAGGGATCTCTACTCCAAGGGTTAGATGGGCTATGGAGACTGAACTCCACACATGGCAATCCCTCCAGGTCAGGGCTGAGGCACAAGGGCAAGGGACAGAAGGGGTGAGGCTCGTGCTGCTGCCTGTGGATACATGGAGGCCTTCATATCATATAATATAAAAGTATCATAAAATGTCATAATTGGAATTGGTTTTAGCACTCACTAAAATGAACAGAGCAGTTCATACTCTTTAGAGCTATTGTTTCAGGCTTGCTGCAGACTCAGGCAGATGTTGATTACACTTGGATAACCTTTTCAAGGGTTTCTTTGAAACCATAATAGCTGGACATGTACTTTTTTTTAATGGAAGATTGTAGGAAACAACTGACAAGCTTGTCCTTTCCTCCAGTCTTATCCTTCCTGTCCGCCAAGGGGGTACCCCCACCCTTTGAGAAATACTGAGCTAATGTTGAAAGGGCCAAAGGGAATGAACTCACATGTTGTTCCCTTTCTCATTCCCATTTGATGGATTATTTTTCACTTAAACACCTTGTTGAATCATGTCACAGGTGCAGAATAGCTGCATCCTCCTTGCCCCAGAGGCAGCTGCATTTCTGCTGTGGGTAAAATGGTTCCCGTACACTTTGGAATCAGGGGGAGGGCTGGAGTTACTGTTTCAAATGCAAAGTCTTTGCTTCCTCCCCTTTTCCAAAGCTCCCTAATGCACAAGATATTTAGCTGGGCACAGGGAGAGGACTTCAGAAGTTCATTCAACTACAGTGATGGTGATGCCTTGATTATGGAAATCCATATCCATATGATATTTTATGACATTATATGATACTGATAAATCATGCTGTTGCCAATCCTTTAAAATCTAAAGGTTTATTCATAAAAAGAAAGAAATATAAATGAGAGTTAAAACTGGTTAAATGGAATCAAATAGATACAATACTTGCAAAGTTCTTGGTTCAGGCTTATGTGAGGCTTGATGGAATTCCATCCAATGCATGACTGGGTCATTCAGTCCTTTGTTCAAAACTTCACTTGTAGAGCGGT
Organism: Gopherus flavomarginatus; assembly: GCF_025201925.1. NCBI lineage: Eukaryota > Metazoa > Chordata > Testudines > Testudinidae > Gopherus > Gopherus flavomarginatus. The sequence goes on along the minus strand of NC_066621.1, from coordinate 11,100,180 downwards.
TACTCCAGAGATAAGGATTGGAAGCAGGAATGAAGACAAAATGGAAGGGTTTCCAGGGCCTTTTATACCCTCTGCCATGTGGAAGGACACCCCTTTGTTCTTACTGCAGAAAGATGGAGTTTGGAGTCACAATGAGCTTGTCTGGCCTTGATATCTATGAATCATAAAATTGTAGGCATAGAAGGGATCTTGGTAGATCATCTAGTCCAGTCCCTTGAAGTGAGGTAGGGCTAAGTATTATCTTTCTAGATCATCCTTAACAGGTGTCCGTCTAACCCAGGGATGGGCAAACTTTTTGGCCCAAGAGCCATATCTGGGTGGGGAAATTGTATGCAGGGCCATGAATGTAGGTCTGAGGCAGGGGGTTGGGATGTGGGAAGGGGTGCAGGAAGTGGCTCAGGGCAAGGGGTTGGGGTAGAGGAGGGGCGTAGGGTGTACGAGGTGGTTCCGGAAAGGGAGTTGGGGTGTGGGAGGGGGTCAGGGCAGGGGATTGGGGTGCAAGAGGGGTATGGGGTATGGCAGAGGGCTCAAGGCATGGGGTTGGGGTGCAGGCAGGGGGCTCAGGACAGGGAGTTGGCATGCAGGAGGGGTTCGGGGTGCGGGCTCTGGCCCTGCACCTCTTACCTGGAGCGGCTCTGAGGTGGCAGCAGCGCACGCTGGGGCCTGTCCCTGGCCCCGCACCACTCCGGGAAGCAGCTGGCACCACATCCCTGTGGCCCCTGAGAGAGAGAGGGAGGGCAGAGGGCTCCGCATGCTGCTCTGGCCTGTGGGTACCGCCCCCAAAGCTCCCATTGGTCTGCAAGTTCCATTCAGGTGGTCTGTGGATAGTTCCCTTTAAGCCTGACAGTATTCCCATTAACTCAACTCCTAAGTAGCAAGCAGCACTAGGTTTGGTGGGGTTACTGCTTGGTGTTTTGTATGATAAAGACCTTATTTGCAAGTTCTTTGAGGTAGAGATCTATGTGCAAACTCCAAGTCATGTGTTAATGTGCCCCAGAGCCTATAAAAACTCAGTGAGTGCTCTGTGATTTTTGAGTTGGTGACACACGCAACACAATGTGAAACCAGGAGAACGTTGCCTGTTTCTACAGGGCTCTGGTGCATTTGCACAGCATGGGTCCTAAAGACTCATTTAAAATACGCATAATCAACCACTTGATATTTTAATTCCCTTTGTGCACCTCTACCCTGATATAACGCTGTCCTTGGGAGCCAAAAAATCTTACCGCGTTATATCAAACTTGCTTTGATCCACCGGAGTGCACAGCCCCGCCTTCCCCAGAGCACTGCTTTACCACATTATATCCGAATTCGTGTTAGATCTGGTCGTATTATATCGGGGTAGAGTTGTATTTTCAGTGTTGTCGTTTGTTTGTGCTTTTGTTTTGCTGTTTGTGTCACTTTATTATTGATTTTTACAGTTCTCTGTGTGCAATGTATTAATTAAATTTACAGTAGACATCTCAGAGAAATTGCATATGCCTGAGTGAATGGCTGTTACTCTCCTTTTCAGCATCAGACAATATTGTATTAATATTTGCGATGAGAGCATGAATATTTCTAGTTGACTCAGAGATCTGTTTAGTATCTTAAAGCTGAGCTATGTGTGCAGTTAATATGGATGCAAGCAAGATAGGGGGTTTTTTTTGTTCCTCGAGGGAATGCGGACACAGTCTGAGTGTGGGGAGAGCATAGCAGGAACGCGGGATCCAATGGCCTACAGAGGGATCCATGCACAGGACACAGTCCATCCCTGGGGTAAACTCAGCCAGAGACCAGACCTGGCTACACACCAGAGACACCCCATGGGCTGGTGTCCCCATCACTGCATTGACTGCAGCAAGAGGTTCAGCAACCCCTCTGCGCTGACCCAGCACCAGCACATGCACACCAGGAAGCGGCAGCACCACTGCGCTGACTGTGGCAAGAGCTTTGCAGAGAGCTCAAAGCTGAGTATACCTCAGCACACTCACACCGGGGACTGGCCGTATCAGTGCACCAACTGTGGCAAGAGCTTTGCACACAACTCAAGCCTGACAATACACCAGCGCGCACACATTGGGCAGCGGTCACACTGCTGCACCGACTGCAACAAGGGCTTTGCACAGATCAGACATCTGAGAATACAGCAGCGCACACACACTGGGGAGCGGCCGTACTGCTGTGATGAGTGTGGCAAGAGTTTCATCATTGCCACTGCGCTGACCAAACACCAGCGCATGCACACAGGGGAGCGGCTGCACCACTGCGCTGAGTGCGGCAACTGCTTCGCACAAATCTCACAACTGAGAATGCACCAGCGCGCTCACATGGGGGAGTGGCCGTATCAGTACACCAACTGCGGCAAGAGCTTTGCACGCAATTCAAGCCTGAGAATACACCAGCGCACACACACTGGGGAGAGGTCACACCACTGCACCGACTGTGGCAAGGGCTTTGCACACAACTCAAGCCTGAGAATACACCAGTGCGCACACACCGTGGAATGACCACACCGCTGCGCTGAGTGGGGCAAGAGCTTTGCAGGGAGCTCAAACCTGAGAAAACACTGCACACACACCAGGGAGCAGCCATACAGCTGTCACAATTACAGCAAGAACTTCAGCAGCACCCATGCAGTGACCAAACATCAGAGCATGCGCACCAGGCAGCGGCCATTCCAATGCACTGCCTGCAGCAAAAGCTTTGCACGTAGCTCACACCTAACAATACACCAGCACATTCATACCAGGGAGCAGCCGTACAGCTGTGCTGATTGTGGCAAATGCTTTTCTCAGTTGCGCAACCTCACCTGGCACCAGGTCACTCACACCAACACCCCTGTGTCACTGCCAGGGCCTGAGGGGCTTCTGGCAGCCAATGGGCCTGACACAGTGCTAGCAGATGCAGACCAGGGAGTGGTCCTCTCCCCATGATGCCCAGCAGAGATGTGTGGGGCAGAGAAGAGGACTTTGCTGAGCAGTATTGGGAAAAGCAGACAAGGTGGGGAAATTTTAGAGCAGATGGTCACAGCCTACTCCATTAGGGACCCCCTGCATCTAGCTGGGATCCACCTAAGATATCCCCTCCCCTCATCTAGCTGGGATCCAGCCAAGCCTCTCTCTTTCTCCTCTCCCCCATCTAGGTAGGACGCAGCCAAGACACATACCCCACCTCCCCGTCTAGATGGGACCCAGCCAGGATCTTTCCAACACACCTACCCTGGTTCCAGCTGAGGGTGAATCTTGCGTGACATCTGGAGGTGGGATTTGCAGTCCTCTCTCAGCATGGATTGGGTTGAGGGGTGGGGCAGGACAGCCCAGTACGTGTGATTGAAAGACGACTCAGGAACTGCTCATGCCATCTATTTTAAACAGAAATGTGATGAAGAACTATGTACCTAATGTGTAACAAAGGTCTGTCTAACCTAGAGTTTCTTTGCTATTAAACAAGCTGATGCTTTCAGATGTCATGGGGAAAAGCCTGTGTGAAGTGTAAATCTTTAAGATGAACCAACCGAAATGTTCTAAGGCCTAACTGAACACAAGGCCTCATGAACCATGTGACTGGCAGGTGCACAAAGAGTTTCCCATTTTATGCCAAAAAACTAAAAATTTTGCACACCATATTTTAAAATTCTGCATATTTTATTTGTCAAAATAATATAATTATGGTAATTTCAATTATTTTGGTAATTTATTTCAAAATACCTGTCAGCAACTATGTCTATAACGGTACAAACAACTAAAAAAGATTCAGGAAGTGATTTTTCACAAATAGATTCCTTACTAGACCTATTAACACAGAACTTTGAGTAATAATTCAGCTTTAGAACAGGCTCTGCCAGCAGCTGTTAATGAGAATGAGTGGCTGCCGGAAGAGCATTGGAATACTGCAGAAGAGGATGACTGCCTCTTAATTCTGGTGACTGAGCTGGCAGGGGAGCTGGAGACGCTGAGCATCCAGGCTGTACAAGCACACAGCTGATGCCTGTGATGAGAGGGTGAGGGATGAAGCTTGGACAAGAGTAGAACTTGCCCCTGGTGTGGGCCGGGTTCTACAGAGGAGGGTATATAAAATGGTGGTTTGGCCTGTGGGAGATAAAGCCTGGAGCTAGGCCAAATGGATTGCAGAGTGAGCTCCACCTGAGGGGAAACCACAGCAAAGATACAGGAGCAGACCTAGCTGTTTGGTACGGGACGCTGGGGCAGAACTGAGAGTCCAGGGTAGGGCTGGGTTCTCCCACCATTGTCAAGGAAGGGGACGTACAAGGCCACAGAAAGGGCTACCAAGCGCAGCAAGGGCAGGCCGAGCCAAAGTCAGGCTGGAGAAGAGCCCCAAGAAGGTGGAAGACTTTGTTTCTGTTAAAGACATTTTTGGACTTTCAGTTTGGAATGAGTGTGACCCAGGAAGGAGTGGACTAAAGGGTGGTCACTTGGCTGGAGGGCTGAGTTCCCAGCCAACAAACTGCTGGAGCAAATACTGGTGGGGGTCCCAGCCCAGCAATAGAATTGTGATAAGCCTGGCCAGGACTCAGTGGTGCGTGAATTCTTTTACAAGCCTGGTTGTTGTGAAATTGGAGCTGGGGAAGCAAAGAGCCACCAAATGTTCTGAGGGCTGGAGAAAAATGCCTTCTAGTGAGCTGTTTAGCTTATCAAAAGAAGATTGAAAGGTCACTTCATTGAAGTGTTGAAGTGCCTTAATGGAGAGAAAATATTGGGTATTAAAAGGCTCTTTAATCTAGCAGAGAAAGTTATAACAAGACCTAATGGCTGGAAGGTGAAAATAGATAAATTCATATTACAAATAAGGCACAAATATTCAACAGCGAGGATGATTCACCACAGGAACAAGCTACCAAGGAAAGTGTTGGGTTCTCCATCTCTTGATGTCATTTAATGAAGACTAGATGCCTTTCTGGAACGTGTTTGCCCCAAAAATAGCTATTGTGTCATACAGGAGGCCTGTGAGATGCAGGGGGTCAGGTTAGATGCTCTAATCGTCTCTTCTGGCCATAAAGTCTACTCATTTCTGAAAAAGTGAGTGTAGCATTGGGAGCAGCGTCTGATGTTTTACTGTCTAGCCACCTTGCTTCCTAGAATGAACCCTCCTTGAGTGGGGTGATCCTCAAGAAGTAGCTCAAACCTCCAAAGTGCCTGCCCAGGGGCAGGACATTAGCACAGCAAGGGAGGAGGGTGTGGCAGTGACATCACAAATGCCTTTTGCAGGACCTCGGACTATTGGTCAAAGGTGGTGGGGATATGGTGACCTCACAGAGAGATGCTGACATCAGCCAGGCAGGACAGGGGCGAGAGGCTGGGGAAACCTCAGTGTGGCTTTGCTTCAGCGAGTCTCCTTCTTGAGGTCTCTCTTTGAGGACTGAGAGAGTATTTGGGTTCACTTATGTGAGTGCCAGGAGGAACATCTTTCGAGTTTTATCTTTTGCTTTTAGTGATTTTACTAGAAAACAGCCGTCCCTGCTTAGAAGGTAAGAGCCTCCTTGAGGTTTGAAACCTGTTCAGTCTGATCCATCTGGTGACAGTTGAATTCTAGGCGTGGAAAACATGAGCTTAAGGAGGCAGAATTTGATTCCGCACCTGGGATTTTGTCCCTTGGAATCACTGGGGACATTAGGGTTTGTCCTTTTTGTTTCACCTTTTCCTCCATCCATTCCTCCTTTCTCTTCATCTCTTGCTTCTTTTGTCCTTTCTCCATTCCCCTCCCAACACTAGGAGGTGTGTGTGTGTGTGTGTGTGTGTGTGTGTGTGTGTGTGTGTGTCTTTGTCATGAGGGAGTGCTCTGCAGCTCCCACTGTGGGAGGTCCACCCAAAAATGTGAGGCTGAAATAGTGCTCGGGCAGTGATCCCCACCAGTGACCTGGGCCGTCCTTTGGGCTCTCTGGTGAGAATCCTCAGCCTCCTGTCCTCAGTCTCTACCCTGATTGGCTGAGCAGGGGGTTATTGACAGGGAGGAGACTCAGGTCCTTGTTCTCTTTTAAGACCAAATAAATGAGTTATAACCTGTCATATGTTTGACAAATTTTGCTGTTTCTCTGCATTAATGGTCTCTGAGCAGTTCATGATTCTATCTAACATTCCAATTCTCCTAAAATACTTGCTGAATAATTGCTGTGCACTGTTGTTGGTGTGGAGCTCATTTGAGAGCACTTTATTCAGGTCATTCAATGTATGAAATTCAAGATCCGACGGTTAGTTTGAAAATCAGGACTCTTGGGTCCTATTCCCAACTCTGTCATTGACTGGGTGTGTGACCTAAAACAAGTCAATTCTCCTTTCTCAGCCTCAGCTTCTCCCTCTTTCAAGTGGGGATAATAATGATTCGCTCCTCTCTACCTCACGGTGGGTGAAGGATGGGGATCCATTGGAGAGTCTCACTAGAAGTAGTGCATAATATGCGGTGTCCTATCACGTTTACTCAGATCAGATTGTGACATAATAGAATAGCTGAAATAGTCTATTTTATTTGTATATTTTTATTTTGAAATTGTTAAGAGCAGCAACTACTTAGACTGAAGCCTCTTATCCAATTTTTGAGAGCTAAATGTCTCCTTTTTGTGTGCGAGGAGACAATTTAACACACTGTGACAAACAGAAGAGGCTTTTGTTTTGCAACAAAATATTTTTGCAAAGAACTTTCATCCCACTTGTTATGAGTTCAAGAAACAACCTGGTTTAGTCTGAATGGGATTTTCTGACAGAAACAGTTTCAATGAAATTTCCCCACCATCTCGATTCCTGGGCTCTATCCCTGCCTCTGGGGGGTTTGTTGTCCATTAGAACAGGAGTCAGGACTGGTGGCTTCTCTTTCTGGCTCTGCCACTGCCTTGCTGTGTAGGCCCTTGGGTAGGTCACTTCCCTTCTCTGTACCTCAGGCTCTTCCCCATCTGTCCAACGGGAACAGGGACAATTCTCGAACTCTGGGCAGTCGTGAGCCTGAGTGAGATGAGGGGCATTAAAGCCCTCTGTGAAGGAGAAAGGGGAGTTTCACGGTGTTTAGCACCAAGGAATTCTAAAGTTTGCTAAAATGTCTAGTTTGCAGAAACAAAAAATGGTGGGGCCAAATTTTTTAACTACTGCCTTTTTTAAAGCCCATTCAGGGATGCGAGTCCCTGTCTTTTAAGTACCTGGGGTTCTTTGCCAGCAGGAGAGAAGAGGTTCCTGCTTCCTTTTTTGTGGTCTTAAACCAGGTGCTGTGCCCCAGTTCTCATCTGAGATCCCTGAAAAAGAACATCTTCCCATCCATGAACAAGACAGGAGCTATCTTTAAAAGGGGAACAAAGAGAACCCTGGGATTTACAGACTAGCTAGCCTCACTTGCATAGCTGGAAAGATACTGGAATACATTATTAAACAATCAGTTTGTCAGCACCTACAGGATAATTTGGTTCTTAGGACTAGTGAGCATGGATTTGTCAAGAACAAATCATTCCAAACCAATCCTCTTTCCTTCTTTGGTAGGATTACTGGCCTAGTGGAGGTGGGCAAACAGTAGATATGATCTGTCTTGGTGTTACTAAGGTTTTTGACAGAGTCCCATAGGACATTCTCACAAGCAAACTAGGGAGATGTGGTCTAGTTGCAATCAGAGTAATGTGGGTGCAGAGCTGGTTGAAAGCCCAGACTCCAAGAGCCCTTCTCCTTCTAGGTACACCTTGTCCAACAGAGAGGGTGTACCTAGTGGGCCCAGCAGGGATCAGTTCGGGGTCCAGTACTATTCAATATTTTCATTAATGACTTAGAAAATGGAGTGGAGAGTATGCTTCTAAAATTTGCAAATGACACCAAGCACTTTGGAGCACAGAACTGAAATTCAAAATGCCCTTAACAAATTGGAGAATTGGTCTTCTTGAGCCAAACTCCATGGCTGGGCCCCTATCTCTAGACTGGGCTGAAGTGAAACCCCAGAGCCAAACACTCCTCCTCCTGGGCAGTGCACTCTGACTTTCAATGGTCAGATGCTGCTTAGCAGTGTCAGAGCAGCTTTTGCAGGGGATTCTCCAAGCACTTTCCAATAGCGGGAAAGTGTTAAATCCCCATTTGACTGCTGGGGACAAAGCCCTAGAGGGAGGTGTGATGTTATTGATATAATCTGGGGCCATATAGAATGTGGTTGCAACCAAGGTCCTGTAGTGGCACCAAATCTTATGTAAAGGGGGTCATAAGGTATCAAAAACCAGGTTATGGGTTGCTGGTTATGATTATGGTGTCTATATGTATGGATCATTTTGTAGTTGAAGTTATGAGTATTGGCTCTATACTGTCTGTATTTCAAACTTATGCTGTGCTTCTGGGAGACATCCCAGACAAGTTGGTGTTAGCTCAGCCTAGCCTGCTTGATGACCCAGTAAAGACCATCAGCTATACCACTGACCCATTGAGAGAAGGCAGATATGCCTTGTAACTCAGCAAAGTATGCAGGAACTTGCCCATGTGACTCCACACTCCATTTTGCTGTAATTTTCCACAGTAAGAACAAAGAAGTGTTCTTATACTTGGGAAAAGCCTATAAATGGCTGATGCCTCATCTCCATCTTGTCTTCAGTCCTGCTTCTTACCTCTGGAGGGACTTTGCTACAAACTGAAGCTCTGAACAAAGGACTGAATGACCGATCCCAGTGGGGGATGTACTCCAGAGACTTGATTTGAGCCTGCAGTTTACTCCATCACTGCTACAAGCCTGAACTAAGAATTTTGCCATTACTGTATGTAATTGATTCCATTTAACCAATTCTAGCTCTCATCTATATCTTTTTCCTTTTATGATGAAACCTTTAGATTTTAGATTCTAAAGGATTGGCAACAGCGTGATTTGTGGGTAAGATCTGCTGTGTATATTGACCTGGATCTGGGGCTTGATTCTTTGGGACCTTTTTTCTTTTATTGGGGTGTTGGTTTTCTTGGAAATAAGGACTGCTGGGTCCCATCCATATTTCTGAAACTTGGTGTGACCCTGAGCCAGTAGCTTCTCCTCCCCAGGTCTGTTTCTCATCAGTGGGTTGGGGTCACAGTCCCGACAGCCCAGGGGGGTTGGGAGGCTCCAGGAAGGTGTGTAAAGTGCTGGGATGTCAGGATCTCAGAGGCGCTGTCACCCCCCCCCACTGGGGCAGTGTTCTTCAACCCCTGCTGCTGCTGGCCAAGGCTCTCTACCCCTTGACAATAAGACAGACTCTTGTTTTCACAGTCAGCTGATCACTTAGTGTCATCACCCTGCCTGCTTTCTGGGCAGGGTAACTCCTCAGGTCACCACCACCCTCTCCAGCCTGCTTTGGGCTTGGAGAGTGAGGAGAAGGGAGAGGGATGACCCTGAACATCCTCCATCCATCGCTCCGTCACCAGAGCAAGAGAGTGGCATTAGGGTTCCTCTGTGGCATTCCCTGTGTGTCTGGGAACCTAACTCATAGGGGTTATCCCCTGGAGAAGGTGTATCTGTACCCTAGAGTTCAGAGTGGGGAACGAACCTTGACAAGTTGAGAAAACAAAAATAAAACTAACACGCCTTGCCTGGCTGTTATTTACAAGTTTGAAAGATGAGAGACTGGTTCAGAAAGATTTGGAGAGCCTGGATTGATGTCTGATCCCTCTTAGTCCCAAAAGCGAACAACCCCAAAACAAAGAGCACACAAACAAAAACCTTCCCCCCACCAAGATTTGAAATCCTCTTATTGGTCCTTTGGGTCAAGTGTCAGCCAGGCTACCTGAGCTTCTTAACCCTTTACAGGTAAAAGGATTTTGGTGTCTCTGGTCAGGAGGGATTTTATAGTATTGTACACAAGAGGGTTGTTCCCTTCCCTTTATAGTTATGACACCTCCATAATGTAAAACTCCATTTGCTCATATACTGATTATGGCAGATCTCAAAACATGTTTACAGAATTATTGCAATAGAACAGCAGGAGGAGAGGAAGACTATGATTAAGGAATTGGATTAGTACTTAAGACTGGGGTTCCACTCTTGGCTCTGCCATGGATTCCCTGCATGACCTCAGGCAAGATCTCCCTGTGCCTCATCATCCTTATCTTGTGCAAAGGTCAGATGGATTTGAGCTCCACACAGTCCTTGGGACCTGATCCATTTAATTGCAGTCTGCTTTGGATCAGGTCCCAAGGACGGTGTGGAGCTCAAATCCATCCGACCTTTGTACAAAACTCTTCCTTTCCACAAGTTTGGGAAAGCGCCCATGTTGCGCTGGTGTCAGTGATGGCCCAAGTTGCTGCGTGGGATGAGTTGCAGGACCTGAATGCCTTTTGCTTTTGGCTACAGAATGACTAAGCAGGCACCTGACCTCCTTCAAGGTCTCAAAGCTTCTGAAGTGGATCAGTACCAAAAGAGGGATTGTTTGGAGTGGCTCAAGGGGGATGACTGGGGAAATGGGATGGAATTAAGGAGAGGGCCTTGGAAAAATCACAACTGGACTGGACCAAACACTAGAAGGCGCATTAACAGTGAGTTGATACTGTGGAGAGAGACCTACTTTAGTTCAGGGACATCCCACCAAGGGGTTGTGACCCCCACGAGGGGGACGCAAAGAAGCGTCATGGGATTTGTGACTGGCCTCTCGTTCCCACGTTGTTAAATCCCAGCCAGATGAGAGGGAGGTCTCGGGATGGAAAATGTGGAGAATCACTGCCCTAGATGGACGGACCAAACCTGCCTTGGCCAGAGGGGATTGTACTAGAACTAATAGGCCTCCAATTAGTATGATTCTCTCCATGAACATCAGAGCAGCAGCAGGGCAGAAGGCAGCCCACCTGGCGCTCGCAGGCAATGGAGCTGAATGTGTTTGCAGACTGACAGCTCAGCATCCAGCTTTCATGTTGGAAAATGGGAAGGTAGCAAGTGGCAGCAGCATCTTTGCAATATGTCCTGGCATCTAGAAAGGTGGTGGAGGAGGGAATGGAAGGGGGAAGAAAAGCAACAGAGACAAAAGAATATCGGGCATTCGAAATGCTGTCAGGAAAGTCCTAGCAGTTTGAGGGACTTCAGATATGTCCCCACAATCCTTCTGAGCCATGAGGGCTGTGCTGTGTGCAGACTATGAAAACATCTGCCAAGCATTTCCTCTCCGCTGCTAAGCGCCAGGCAAACAAGAACCATGCAAAAGAAGGAAAGATCTTTGACTCAAGGTGCCTATAGAAGGCAAGAGTCTGTTGAAATGAAAAGCAAGAGAGCATGGATGCGTCTGGGTAGCTGGGAGGCTCAGGACAGGACAATCAAATGAGGTTATGTCTCCAGCACAAACTCCTCTAGCCTTGCCTGTGTTATGTCATGCAGCACTGTAGACGAGCGGACTCACCCCTGTGGCACCTCCTGCTGGTCTGTTCTGGGAATTAGCTCATTCCAGCTCTGGAGCACCCTCTGCAGGCCAGTGGTCCATCTGTCCTCTGGCCCCCGTGTCTCTCCCTGGACCCCACTGCCCCTTTAACTGGGGTGCTGCCCCCTGGCAGTAACCGCTTTCTCTTTGAGTTTCCCCTCCCCAAGGGAACCCCCACCCACTATCCCCACCTCACCTCAGTATACAGCTACTGCCAGTCATTGTCTAGCCCCCACGCCCTGGGGCAGACTGCAGTATCAGCCTACTCATCACTGGCAAGGCTGGGTTTGGACCTGCTGCCTTGGCCTACCCCTGGGCTGCCCTCTGCAACCCCCAGTACCTTTTAGCCCAATGCTAGGCCACAGCCTGGGGCTTTCCAGGGTGGAGCTCCCTGGCTCCTCAGCCTTTCCCCAGCCCTGCTTCACTCTGATACCTTGTGTCTAGCTTCCTGCAGCAAGGCCCTTCTCCCTCTACAGCTAGAGAGAAACTCCTTACTCCTGGCTTCCCTGGCCTTCTGATAAGGCTCTGTTGCTCAGTTTGGGGCATGGCCCCAGCTGCAGCCACTTCCCCCAATCAGCCAGGATTTAACCTTGCCCTCTGCAGGGCTTTTCTAACCCCTTCCAGGCTGGAGCAGGTGGTCATCCCGCTACAAGCACCAAGCTTGTAGCTCTCCGGGACTATCTCCAGCTTCATAAGGAACAGGGACAGCATGAAAACACCCTGGATATAAAAAGCATAGTGGGACTAGGGCCCAGATCCTCAAAGGTAATGGTGCACCTAACGCTGGGTGTGTGTGCCTAAATAGCTTTGTGGCTCTGAGCCTGGATGGCTTGGGCAAAGTGTCACGGAGCTTTTCCGCTTTCGGAAGCAGGTTCTACTCCGGTCTAGGCTAGTATTAAACAAAAGTCATCAGCTGATGTTTCTTCGGTAGCCCAGGCAAAATGAATCTGTTTCTGACAAGACAGACGTCCCCACTACAAAAACAGCGAGCAGAACTGGCATGGATTGTCCCCTCAGGCCAGACTGTCAAGCATGGAAAAATGGGGAGGAGGAAAAGCAAATAGATGGGCAGGAGGGCAGGGAAGAGACCTGATTTCTGGGGCAATGCACAGGTTTGATTCTCAGATGCACCTGGTGCAGCTATTTATACCAAGGCAGAGTGGTTGTGAAATCCTATAGTTCTAAAGGAGGAAGAGTTTGACATCCACTTTGCTACACCAGGGGCAAGGCAGTGTAGAATGATGCATGTGAGCGGTGTCCTCTCTGACCTGCCCTGAGTATAGGATGGGGGGAGGCATTACTCCATCTTACTCTTTGTTACCCCCACTCATTTCATTTCCACTGAAAGCATCCCTATATTCACACCCTGCTGTAACAACCTTTGTGCACAATATGCCTTGTGAGGTATTCTTTCAAAACTAACAACATGATCATCGTACAAAATGTATATTACATACGTACAAAATGTATATTAACGGCTATGAACATAAACTGAAATTGTGATGACGTGTTTACCAGGCAAGTCTGGGGAGGGGGTAAACCAATTTCTCAAAGACAAAGGACAAGCAGGTACAAGTGTCAAGTGTCATCAAAGTTAATTGGCAATCACCCATCAAGTAGCCATTCTTTGGGAATAAAGGGGGACCGGAACAGATCCATCTGCATTTTAGCAAACAACAACTGGGAAACTCTCACCATGAGACTCCATGTCTCCATCCTCACAGAAACTTTATCTAGGGGTAACTCTCAGGAAAATCCATTTCAAAGGGTGACTGGACTGTAAAAGTGAAGGGCAAAACCACCCCAGGTTATCTCTTTCTCTCTTTCTCTTTCACCTAGGAAGACAAAGGAACCAGCTTTTGACTTTCGGGGCAGATCCTGACTTGAGAATGTGGTCAGCCCTGTTTCTGGGAACCTGTGGTAAGGATTTTGCCTTGAACCAAGTTTAGCTTGTTAAGTTTCAGGTACCGGGAAACTTTTTTTCTCTTGTAACCATTTCTGACTTTAATACCTTATGCTTGTTCTCACTTAAAATCTCTCTGTTTGTAGTTAAATAAACTTGTTCTATTTTTAATCTAAACAAATCCAGTGTTGTGTTTGTTTGGTAACTCTCGCTAAAGTAGCAAACTCTATTGACCCTTTAGAGGGGTAATGGACGTCTAAAATCTGAGCTGCCCAGGAGAGGGCTGGACAGTGCAGAACACATGTTTTGGGGGAAAATTCATGACAGGGAATGTGCTGGGGTCACCCTGCGGGTAGTAACAAGGCTGCTGGGGTCAGAGCTGTAGCTATACACAGATGCTCAGGGTGTGACCTACATGCTGTTTGGCTGTTTGTGAGTGGCCCAGGTTGGGAGCCACAAAAGCAAAGCATTGTGAGGCACCCAAGGTTGTGGGGCAGATGGTGACACAGCCCTTCACCTGTCTGGATTGTACCCCAGAATGTGACACTAGGGTCACTTGGCTGCACAGCTCGAAGTAATGAGCATAGCAAAATGAGAAGAAAGAAAAGGAAATAGATGGAAAAAGTCAAGCGGGAAGGAAGGAAAGAGACCTGATTTTTGGTTAAAGGGTTTAATGCTTATTGCTTCCTGTGGGTGTCCAGGCCATCAGACAGAGCTGCAGTAGCATCAAACAGTTGTTGTCTCTCTGAGCTGCCCATCATAGTGATTTTCCCAAATAGACACTGACAACCCTGGGAGCTGAATTGGTGTCTCCTTACTGTATTATTCCTGCCAGCCAGGGATTTATTTCCGCTCTGTGCAACAGTCATCGTGGAAACACTCAGCGCTGTCTCTCTCTCTCTTTCTCTGACTGCAGTCTTGCAATGGCTGCGCAGGGCATGGCACAAAGGGCTCTAATGCGGTGAGTGTTTGTATCAGTCAGCCCCACTGTGAGGAGCGACTGTGGGGCTGAGCTGACCAAGGACTCAGAGGTCACAGGATTCCAAGGGGACATCCTGAGCCACTGTGCACCCCCACTGGCGAGGGGACCGTGAGTGCTCTGTGCTACATCCCAGAGCCCCAGTGTAGCCAAAACTCACTCGGCATGTCGCCTTCCAGATGCCCCTGAGTCAATAATAATAGAACAATCATTCCTCGTTCTTGTACAGTATATTTCATCAGTGGATCTCAAAGCACTTTACAAAGGAGGCTGGTATCATTATCCGCCTTTTACTGATGGAGAAACTGCAGCACAGGAAGGAAAGTGACTTGCCCGAGGTCACCCAGCAGGTCAATGGTAGAATCAGGAATAAAACCCAAGTGTCCTGAGCTCCAGTTCAGAACTCTACCCACCCGTTGACACTACCTCACAGTGGTGGAGGTGGAGTTGATGAAACTCTAGAGGGAGCAGTTTCCAGGCTTCCTTTGCAGAGGAGACAGCTATTTGCTGTAGGGCAGGCTCACGGAGGGTAAAACTAAGAGCAGGCTGAACCCTGGAAGGGCCCTGCCACCAAATAAAAGCCCTGCTGCTCAGCACAGAAACCCTCCTCCCTGGGTACCAATTGCAGTCAGGGGTGGGCAAAGCAGGGTCAGATAACACAAGAGCTGATCCTATACTCAGTCTATGAAGGCAAAAAGATAGTCCACTTAACCCGGGAACTAGCCTGTGGAAGATGGAATGGATGGTGGTGGGCAATGCAATGAGTGGAATGGAATGGCCCGGAAACCCTTGTGCTGGCTCACAGACAGTGGGACTGTCTTTGCTTTCCCTGCTCTGAAGCACCTATGGAAACCTTTCCTATGTGAATTATTGACAAGAACAAAGACAGTTCCACCCGGCAGGGGTTGTAGCTGAGCCAGTGTTGACAGCTGCAGCTCCTCTAGCTTTGGGTGAGGCACGCTGCCCCTGGAAACTCTGTTCCTCATCTCATGGGGATGTAATGGAGGGGGTGGGACAAGAGGCGAGAGCGGGAGGCACAGATGCCAAGTGCTCTCATTTCTCTTCCCACAGCTTTCAAAGAGAGATGAGGGCACTCAGTATCTCGCAGGACGTGCTTAGCCCCTTCAGGACCAGGCCCTTAAAAAGTTTACCTTATAGGGGCCTGATTCTCCTCGCTCTTACTGCCATACAGCTCCATTGACCTCAGTGAAGTTTCACACTTGTATCAAAGAAAGCAGGCCCATATATATTTTACAGGAACTTTGCTGTTAACCTTTAAGGACCAAAGCAAAATGGCCTGATTAAGTCGGTGGGATATAAATAGGGCTACCCTGGAGTAAAAGACTGTTATGTAAGATCAGTGCCCCTGCTAATACACAGTTCCTTCTCTGCCGGAGGGTAGAGGTCTCATGATTGTACTTGTCAAAGCGGTCATCCATGACTCTTTGCTGGGTATTCCTGCACCAAGACATCTCAGTCTGAAAGCAGCTCCGAGTCCTTTTCTCTAGGATATTTCTCTGCTTGAAGGGACTTCCTGGAGGCCACTTGTTCATCAGTCATAGGGCACTGTTGTCCACAAGAGGTCTGTTTGGTTGTTTCTAGATGCTCTTTGGCTGGAGTTGGGGTGGGGAATTTCTCCTTTCAAAGCTTTGGCTGTGTAATTAAGCTGAACAAGAGACTGCAAGCTAAAACTTTGTTTCTCCTGTTCTGCTTAAGTGAACATGAAGGGGGGAAACAGACAATTAGAATGAGAAATAGCATTGCACAGAGATATCTGTGGGGTCATTTTGCCTTGATACTCTCGCTTCGCACAAGCCCGGCACGCTCTGTATAAATAGCAGCAGCCTAGACTAGCTGAATCACCCCCATTGTTGCTTTATAATATTAATTAAACATTCCTCTGGGATTGTTTGCATCCTA
Organism: Gopherus flavomarginatus; assembly: GCF_025201925.1. Lineage (NCBI taxonomy): Eukaryota > Metazoa > Chordata > Testudines > Testudinidae > Gopherus > Gopherus flavomarginatus. The sequence goes on along the minus strand of NC_066621.1, from coordinate 11,084,067 downwards.
ATTAAATTGGGAACTCACAAAGGCTTCTGAAGCAAACCAAACAAGTGTGGGTGGGTGGGTAGAAATCCCATACTGGCCAACTCTATCCAAGACAGCTTTAAAAAAAGTCAAAGGAGAATTGTAAAGAAAAGGATTTTTTGCAGCCTACGACTACCAGGGCTGTCTGATTAGCCATCCTCTGGGAGCTGCAGAGCTGCTAGCTTTGAGGGCATTTAAAGGGAAAGTAGCCATGGGAAACAAAATAAGCAGCTTGGGTCTTCTTTAAGGGGAAACGGATCCCAACCCCCCACCCCCCTTCAGCTAGACAACAGTCTTTGGCAAAGAACCACTGATGATATCAAAGGGCCAATTAATCTGCAGCTGCTGTGGAAGAGGGTGGGGGTGGGGTGGAAAGAGGGATACAGAGAGACAGAAGCTTCCTGAAATATATTCATAAACTAAATGACAGGCAGGCAACAGCAGCTGGGAGACGAGTCTATTTCACCATAGTGTACGAGTTAGGAAACAGTGCCTCACCTTCTGGCATCTCAGTGAGAAGATAGGCACGGCGTGCTTTCCTATTCCAAGGGGGATAGCCCCTGCCTTATTAGCCAGGATGCTAAAAAGTCAAAATGCCCAGGGCCCCCAGTTGCACAGTAGGGACAAAGGTGAGCAACTGCAGGGTCCTGCTGCTGTTGAGCTCAACCACCATGCAGTTTCTAGATAAGCTTGAGCAAATCTATCTAGCTTTCTATCATATACTCACCATGGTATAGAAACAAATAAGAAATTTAAGGACTGAAAACAATTTTTCCATGAAGGGCTCTATCTCTGGCTGATTTCAAAGATCAAGAGCCAGATTCTGACCTCATTTACGCAGGCATAACTCCATTGACTTTGATGGACTTATTCCAGATTTACATTGATATGAGCACAGAATTGGGTTGCAAACGCTTGAAGTTTGCTTACATATGTTTTGTTGTGTCCCATTCTCTTTCTAATTCCATCTTTCCTCCTGCCCTAGAGACATTTTCCTTGTCTTCTTTTTGATCATTATGCAAATGTGCACGCAAATGAAACAGGTCTATCAGGATCCGGCAAGTTGCCAGTGCTGCTCTCAGTGTTGCAAAGTTTGTCCTCTGTCTTAAAAGCTAGCTTTGATCTGGACTAGAGCAAGCCAGAATCTCGGGAGAAGTGGTATTTCTGAAATGCATTTGCTGTTCGTGCTTTGTGTAAGTACTCAAGCAAACTTCTGCTTATTGACATCTCACCAAAGCCATGAACCATTGTTAAAATATTTAACCACAGAACATTAAACACGGAGGATGCATCACACCGGCATGATTTAAGCATTCGATAGCAGGGCATTCTACTTGGACACCAAAGTGTCTTAGGTTACGTCTACACTACAGCATAAAATCGAAATTACTAAAACCGGTTTTATAAAACCGATATTATAAAATTGATTTTATGCGTCCACATTAGGGCACATTAATTCGGTGGTGTGCGTCCATGGTCCAAGGCTACCATTGATTTCCGGAGCGGTGCACTCTGGGTAGCTATATTAAAGGAATTAGACCAATAACTTCGATTTCCGTCCACACTAACCCTAAATCGATATAGTAATATCGATTTTAGGGTTACTCCTCTCGTTGGGGAGGAGAACAGAAATCGATTTTAAGAGCCCTTAAAATCGATTTAAAGTACCTTGTAGTGTGGACGGGTACAGAGTTAAATCGATTTAACGCTGTTTAAATAGATTTAACTGTGTAGTGTGGACCAGGCCTCATTCTAGCTACACAAGTGGCACTGAAAACCAAGAAAGGCTTCAATACGAAATGCTTCAGGACAGAGCAAAGGTCAGGATGTATATTTAAAGTGATGTTATTAACTTGAAATTGAGTGAATTTCAATAAATGTGTTAAAAGTAGCTACACGGGCTGCCAAGCACTTGGGTTGAAAGGAAAAGTGATGAAGATGAAGACATGAACAAAGCAAAACCAGGAGAGGGAAACTACCAAATATATGCACAAAATAACTTATCTTAGGGCCCTGTACAGCCCCCGTTTAAATAAATGAGTGTTTCCATTAGTCTATAGGAGATGAATCAGGCACCTAATGCAAGTAACAGCTGGTGATCCAATTCTGACTGATTTCCCTTCTATAAAAATTCTTCCTATGACAGAAGAGAAATCAATTTTATATCCTGTAGAACCAGGCTAACCCTTCCTAAAGGAGGCAATGGAAAACACCAGCAAAAAAGTCCTATACTAGTGACATCACCAGGCTAGCTGAGGGCTAAGAATCCCATCTTTGCCAGATTCTCTCTCTCTCTCTCTCTCTCCTGTATCATGGAATCACTGATCTCAGATAAGACTCACACAGTTGGGACAGGCACGCTGCAGGAATGCATTGTGAATTACTTCCCAAATGATGCGAGTAATTAAAATCAATGAGAAGGTACCCTGCTTAACTAATGTAATTAGATGAGCATAGGGAGTAAGATGAATGTAAGACCATTTTGTTCTTCTGCCTAAAGATAGCTGTTAACTCTTTCTCTTATTGCATCTTCCACAGAGTGTGCAAAAGAAATTTCTCAATGGACCAAAGGCCAAGACTATTACACCAGGTTAGCACTACACATCTCTGCCTGCTTTCTTCAGCATTTCTTGAATCTTGGGGGCTTTTCTTTTCTGAATAAAATATTTTCCTCCCTCTGCCACAGAAAGACAGAGCAGACTATTCAAGGAATGCTGTGGGCAAGAATGGGCACAAGAACATTTTCTGATTAAGAGCCAACAAATTTCTGAAACATGGAAGAATAAATAAATATATAAAAGCAAACATTGAGCTAACAAAGCTATCACAAAACTGGTGAGTCCTGGGGAGAGGTAAGCCTTCCAGGTCTGTTCAATGGTATTGGCACAAGGCCTGAGCCTGCAGTCCCTTATTGACATGGGCTAGCGCTTCATCCAATGAATGGCCCCCCAACTTTTACTTTTTGTGCATGTCAAAACCTTAACAAACCTTTCATTAGAAGTGCCTGTTTTAATTAATTTTATGTACCCATTGTTGTGGTATCGGGGTGCATGACACACGTTAGTAGCACCCTGCTGAATTGAACAGAGCACCGTAAATTGCTTGAGCAATCTCTCTTTCTGCTCTGCCTCCACCCACCATAATAAAAACCCGACCTTCCTAATCCATAGCCAAATAAATGCGAGAGCAGCACCACGAGCTTTGTGCTGTGCTGTAAAATAGATTGGCAACCGCAAGATCCCTAGTGGATGTGTCAGGCTCCTCCCAGCCCCTAACATTTCTTCTTTCCCTTACAATGATTTAGTGAGAACCCTCGCCCGTGAGTCCTGCTGTCCCATAAATTCCTACAAGCTTCGTGGCTGGCTGATGCTAATGCTGTCTCCTCAACTTCCCTGGAAATTTGGTGCTGAACAGATGCATTGCTTGTCTGTGGCATGATTATTATTTACCAATGTATATATTAAAATCAACATTTACATCTAATTTACATATCCCAATTAGTGCTAGAATGAAGCTGGAAGACTTTTTTCTTTACCCCTTCATCAGCAGTGCAGAGGTAGCATGTTACTATATTAACCATTTCAGCACCATGATGGGCTTATTTTCCTCTAAGCCCTTCACTGATTAAAATAAAGGTTTTCCCAAACTTGAGAGGAATCAATACATTAGCATGAAATAAAAACATTAATTGTGAAAAATTAATTGACCAGACATTTCAGTTAAAGACAGTAGTAAATGAAAGGTGAGGAAAATATGCCTTGTCTCCTCAAACAACTGAATTTTAAATGAGGGGCACCATAGGATGGAAATACACATGAATTTTTATGCACATAATGAATCTTTTCAGTGTCTCACTCTAATTACTAAACCTGAGGTAAAGCAGTAGCCAAGTTCTCAAAAGTGGCCATGAATTCTGGGTATCCATTAACTCAATATAATTAGATCAAACTCTTATTTAGATGCTTAAATAAAGATGTAGGGTAACATTTTTGAAAGTGCTTGAGTGACTCAGGAGCTGAAGATTCATTTTCAGACATGACATGGGCACTTGGGGCCAAATTTTTGAAGGTATTTAGGGGCCAAAAGACACAAATAAGTGCCTAGTAGGATTTTCCAAAGCGTCCAAGCAGAATGATTGGAGTCAATGGAGCTTTAGGTGTCTGACCAGCTTAGGTGCTTCTGAAAATTTTACTTGTTAGGCTGAGATTTGCAATGTTGCTTAGAAGTTTGGGATGACCAGTCCCATTAAAATTAATAGGAATCAATTGTGTGAATCTCCTAGGTGACATTGCGTCTCTCAGGTTTAGGCTCCTGTTATTGAAAATGTTGGCCTTGACTAGTATTTTTGGAAAATTTCTTGCTCTGCACTTTTCCATTGCCTATGGCTGGGAGCAGACAATGTGGAAATAATGCAAGGAAAGCTTTGTCAGTGGGAGAACCCAACGCACTGCTCAGACCAGGCGTTCTGTTGAGGCCAATGGGGCTACTCGTCTGAGCAAAGAGAGCAGGATCTGCCAATTATAGGGTGTTGCAAGGCTTAATTAAGGTCTGTGCAGTGCTTTAAAAATGAAAATCTCCACTTAGATATTCATAAAACCACATCAATTTAATTAGCCTCATTAATTTCAACAGGAATTGGGTGGCTTAGAAAATCTCAGCCATACATGCTAATTGTTATATTTTTGCTCATTACTAGCCAAGGCATCAGTTCTTCTGTGAGATGCACAGACAGACCTCAGCATCTGCAAGGAACCGAGTTCACGCCAGTGGAGCTCTGCTGAGGTATAGGTATCATCCCAAGTGGGATCCACATTATTGCAAGGTTTGGATTTCATTTATAGTGTTGTTTTCATGCCTTTGTTCCTTCCGTCCTCTCCCACAAAGGTCTAACTGAGAAGTCTTTAACTTAATGTTTATTTTCTTCCACTGCAATGTGCATAAAGCTATGAGCGGCTGTGCTTTGTTTTTTTGTTGTTGTTGTTGTTTTTTTAATCTAATTTGACTGTAATTTTCCAGGGTGCTGAATGGTTGCAAAGGCACATCCCATCTCATTAACTTGTCACATCACAGCATATTATGGAGAAAAAACAAATACCCATGCTAGGAACAGACTACCCTAATAGGGAGGGAAGGGGTTATTTACCTGCTATGCACTCTGAAAGTTATAGGTTTATATCTGGATAAGTTCAAAAGCTTGTCTCTCTCACCAACAGAAGTTGGTTCAATAAAAGATATTACCTCATCCACCTTGTCTCTCTAATATCATGGGATCAATACAGCTACAATAATACTGCATATCCCAAACCTTTGTCATAAGAACAATACATGGCATTGAAGTAGTGATCGTGACAGAGCTTGTTTCAGCAAAAGGAGATACTCGACTCTGGAAGGGCTGGAGTATCATCTTGATGCTGAATGTCAAATGTCCACTTTGATATGTGCCTTCCATCACTGGATACATAGATGTCCAGTAGGATGTGACACATCCAGAGGATGAGTCATCTGGGCGATGCATCCGGAGACCAACGTATGGCTAGTTTTGTATGTGTGCTAGTAAGCTGGTAACATGCCAACTGGCCCCGTGGCATTCATCCTGCCATGCTGCGCCACATCCAAATTCCTTCTCGCAGAGCAATCTTACTAAGGACTCTGGGAGGCTGCAGCGGAATCAGATGTCCCTCTTCTCTCCCCTTGCCACTCCTTTGGAAGGGCATTAACAAGGTCTGAAGTGAGCTCACTGCAAATCCAAACCAGCTGATGAGGCACACACTGAACACAAAATACACATGGAGTCTTGTGTCTGATCAACATAGACCAGTGTTGGGGCCAAGACACTATACCAAGGAACAAAAGAAATCCCCAAGATTTCTCTTATATTTACTTCTCCTCCTCATCTTTAGTACCTCAGTGTATTTATCACTCTTCAAGAAATTCTCTTGCGGAGTACACTTGTCTTAAGGCACTCACTCTTATGAATGTGGTCTGTGCTGTTTCTTGTGTTTGGTTTTATCGGAAGGCCTCTCAAACCAACATACTTGGATTTACAAAAGAGAAACTGCCTGTAACATTGCTTAGTTAAAATTGTCAATAGTGTTCATTGAAGTCTCACTAAAGAGAGTGCTGATTCAACGAGGGAACTTATTAAAGAAAAAGAGAAATACAGCCTCTGAAATGAGTCCCACCACAATTCTATGCAGGACTGGTAATCCTAGGAGAGGGAGAGTCAGCCCACAGGGCTGGTCAGGTTTCCTGCAGCTTCTTTTGTGGGTTCTGTAAACTTTGGGGTGAACCCCAGTGACCTCATGTTTTAATTCCTGGTATCTTTGTAGTTCCTCTAAATTTAGTGGACCTAGTTCATACATTCTTTGAATATATATAAGCATTTCTTGTCCTTAAGAGCTTACAATAGAATAAGAGACATTATTTTGAAGGAACAAGACAGATTATTCACATAAAGCAGATGCATGTACAGCTTCAAATTTGGGGTGAAAGTTAGTTGGTTTGGATTTCATAGGGTTTCAGGAAGTTTGACCTCTAGAACCTTTAGTTTTTCTGGGTCCCACAGCACATTATTTCTTAAACAGTTTATCTGATTTATAGCTTTTCCCCAGCCCCTCCCCAGTTCTGTTATTTAATTCCATATAGCCAGATAGCCAAGATGGAAATTCTATCTACATGCAAATTATGAGTGGTTCAGGGCTAAGAGTTTAACAATGGCTTGAAGACTTTGTTAATCACCAGAGCTTTCATTCTTAGAGCATGTGGATTTCAGCCTCAGTTAATCTGAGACTCTTCACTCAAGGTGTCTCCTGCTTTGGGATATGTGTGTTTATCTTCCATTGTCTATAGTTCCTTTGGGAGGAAATGGGGTCTGAAACAGGTGATTAGTGAGAGGAATGAGGGATTGCTTCCTGAGTATGTAAGCAGAGAGAGGACTATAACTACTCCATACTAATCCATATTCAAGGCATTCTTTACATCTATACATTTTGTAGCTCTCGGCAAGAAAAGTCCTGCCTAAGTGCTCAGCAACAAGCACCTAAATACTGAGCAGTGCCCCACTCAGAAAGAGGGGAGAATAAATGACATAAAAGAAAACTTAATTTATCTTCCTCCGAACAATGAACTTCACCACCACAGCTGAGGGGTCGGGCAGGGCAGGGCAGGTGCTCTATTTGCAGCTCCCTAGCAGCCAAAGGATGCAGGAAGGACCTGAGCAACATCTGAAAACACAGAGCAGCACAATATTCTCCAACTACTGCATTTCCTCAGAGTTACTGGCCAGGTCTGGGTTATCTAGGGAGGTGATGGAACCGCTTTCCTTAGAGGTTTTTAAGGTCAGGCTTGAGAAAGCCCTGGCTGGGATGATTTAGTTGGGGATTGGTCCTGCTTTGAGCAGGGGGTTGGACTAGATGACCTCCTGAGGTCCCTTCCAACCCTGATATTCTATGAGTCACCTCACCACCTGACAGCCGGATACTTCCAGTAATGAGCATATGTGTGTAGCAAAGGTGGCTTTATAGTGTTCCACCTATACCGCTAGCCCAGTACTACCACTGGAATGGAAGAGAAAGGAATGCACATGGAGGGGCGGCTGAGGAAGGGGGCAAGGGAAGAATCTATCCAGTCCCCTGACAGACATGGGTTAAATTTTGTTGTATTGAAAATATTGGGTGAGATCCTCAGCTGGTGTAAATCAGCGGCACCAAGTTAATGGATCTGCATCAAATTACTATGGTGGGTGACCTGGCTGCTCAGTTTAGCGCTGATTGAAAATGTTCTAAATTACAATTTCTATGGCATTTTTTTAATTATAATTTTGATAGGGGTGGGGAGATGGAGAAAAAAATGGTGAATATTACATCCTGTTTTTCTACCAGCTTTGAACAGTGCAAACCACTGGCAAGTGCAAAGTCTGCCTTACCAAAGATCCAGTGACAAGAAACTGGGGGTGCCGCCACATTCTTTCCCCACAGCAACCAGAGGTAAATGAGTATTGGCGAACATGCAGCAACTGTGCAATGAAAATAAGAGACATGCAGTCAGCAAGGAGGGAGCTGACGAGGCTATTTTTATGTTTCCGGGGATACTGGGTAAGCAGTGAAATTCATTGCATAAATCTCCTGTAGACATTAGCGTTGCCTAATGGTGTGGACAATGAGATAATGGGGTTTATAGGCTCAGCTCCTTTGCTTTAGGTTGGTCTTTTCTTCTCTGTTTTTAGAACACTTCCTGCATAATTTTTCAGACAAAAAAGTATGTTCGGTGGCATTAAGTCTGGAATTAGGATTCAGTTCCATTCATCAGTCCCTCAAAATTCTTTATGAATTGGTGATGGAGGCCAGAAGAAATAGACCAGGGCTCTCAAACTTTTTTACTGGTGATCCCTTTCACATAGCGAGCCTCTGAGTGCCACCCCCGCCCATAAATTAAAAAACACTTTTTAATATATTTAACACTATTATAAATGCTGGTGGCAAAGCGGGGTCCGGGGTGGGGGCTGACAGCTCATGACCCCCCATGTAATAACCTCACAACCCCTTCAGGGGTCCAAACCCCCAGTTTGAGAACCCCTGAAATAGACTGTCTTTCCACAATACTGAGTTTAAAAGAGAAATGCATAAAAAGAAGCAGTAGGTAAATTTCCTGGGGAATAGATGAAGAACTTGCTGGCCTTATCGTCATTAGGAATAAAGGTATGGTCTAACATGAGGTCAAACCCTAGTTCTGACAAAACAGCTGGTAGTTTGAAAATGTATAGCAGGTCGAGGTGAAACCTAGGCTTCCTCATAGTCTTTCATTACCTGCCTGGTCTTCACTAGGGTTTTATCTCATGTTTATTACCAGGTGTTAGCAAGATAAAAACACCCCTCTCTTCCTAGTGAAGAAGTACCCAGGCACCAGCCAACCAAGCACATGCTTGGGGCAGCACCTTGGGGTGGGGTGGCGCTCGTTTTTTTTTTAGTTCGGCCAGGTGTCGCTGGAGGGTTTTGTTTGTTTGTTTGTTTTTGCTTTGGTCAGGCAGTGCTTGGGGGTGGGGGGAGTGTTTCGGCGGCGCTTGGGGGGGCAGGAGCTTGGGCAGTGCGGTGCAGTGCTCGGGGGGACGGGGACTTGGTCAGCACAATGCAACGCTCGGGGTGTGGGGGTCTTGGGCGGTGCAGCGCTCGGGGGGGTGGGGCTTAGGTGGCGTGGCGCTCAGGACGGCGGGGGTCTTGGGCGGCATGGCGCTCGGGGGAGGTGTTACAGTGGGGCGGCGCTCTTTTGTTTTTGCTTGGGTCAGCAAAAAAGTTAGAGCCGGCCCTGGATGTACCTGCAGATGTACCATGTTGTGCTGTGATCTTGTCAAGTTTGACAAGCCAAGCAGAGTTGGGCCTGGCCAGTAACTCTTGGGAAATGCAGTAGTTGGAGGAAAGAGTGTGAATAACTTAATAGGTGGCATTCCTCTTCCTAGGTCAGTATTGGGGAGGAAGAATAGCAGTAGGAGAATATTGTGCTGCTCTATGGGCTTGTCTACATCACAAAGTTGCAGCGCTGGTGAGGGGGTTACAGCGCTGCAACTTAGGAGGTGTACACATCTGCAGGGCATCACCAGCGCTGCAACTCCCTGTTTGCAGCGCTGGCCGTACTCCCGTTTTGTCTCGGGTGTAGAGGATCCAGAGCTGGTGATCCAGCACTGGTAATCAAGTGTAGACACTTACCAGCGCTTTTCTTGAGCTCCGTGGAATAAGCAGGTATCCCAGCATACCTGAGGAAGCCTCTCCTTCAAGCAGGTCTCTTTCCCTGCGGTTTGCAGGGGGGTTCGGGGAACGTGAGAGCAAACCGCGGGGAAGCTGGTCTCCTTCCCCGGTTTGCTCTCGCGTTCCCCGAACCCCCCGTGCAAGCAGGTCTCCTTCCCTGCGGTTTGCTCTCGCGTTCCCCGAACTCCCGAGCAAGCAGTTCTCCTTCCCTGCGGTTTACTCTCGCGTTCCCCGAACCCCCGAGCAAGCAGGTCTCCTTCCCTGTGGTTTGCAGGGGGGTTCGGGGAACGCGAGAGCAAACCGCAGGGAAGCTGGTCTCCTTCCCCGGTTTGCTCTCGCGTTCCCTGAACCCCCCTTGAAGCCGCCCAACAGCGCTGCAGTGTGGCCACATCTAACACCACTTGCAGCGCTGGTTGCTGTAAGTGTGGCCACTCTGCAGCGCTGGCCCTATACAGCTGTACTAATACAGCTGTAACAACCAGCGCTGCAAAATTGTAGATGTAGACATACCCTCTGTTTTCAGTGGAGACATAAAACTCAAGTCCTGATGGGCTGGCATGGTAACTAAAAATACCATGGCACTGGTAAAAGGAGGAGTGTCATTCTCAAATTCCAGTGTTGATAATTATGTGCTTCTGACTTAAATCTCTCCAGCAAATTCAAGAGGAAATTATTCTTCTCCCTTTCCAGTGCTAAATGGTTGCTATGTGCTGTTAATCACTGGCCATGTTTCATGCAGATGTGACTCCTTTTCAATGCTGAGTGAACTAATCCCTGTTTCTGTCTGTCCTATATGAATCAGTCTCTGAGTCTGTCTATCTACCCAATTTGTAAAGCACATTATTCTTTCAGATGAAAGGCATTGCAAAAATATAAAATATTGGTATTGAAATTGACAAAAGAGCTTTCCAAGTGAATTATTATTACAGTACTCCTAGGTCTGTGGTTGTTTTCCTTCCAGACATTAACTCCCTCTTTTGGTAATTGCCATAAAACGATACTGATTCTGAAGGACTCGGGCAGTAATTTGATCCTGTGTGTGTAATTGCACCGGGATTCCAATCATAGAAGGAGAGAGACATATTTTCAAATAAAGCTGAAAATACACTCTTAAAATATATTACCAGAGAGCTACTCAATATGTTCGAGTAAACTCATAATTTTTGTCTTGCTTTTGAGAAATGCACTTAGCTGAATCTCCTTCAGATGGTGGCAGACAGTGTGAAAATAAACAGCAGGCCAGCAAACATGATACTTTTACTGAAAATCATAGCAAAATCTAAAAACACCAGCCACCCTCTCAATCATTTTATCTCTGCTCACATAGTGAGCTCTGCCACACCCACAATTTGAATGCTGTGTGTAGTTCTGGTTGCCCTATCTCAAAAAAGGTAGATTAGAATTGGAAAAGGTGCAGAGAAGGGCAACAAAAATGATTATGAGAATGGAACAGCTTCCATATGAGGAAAGATTAAAAGGCTGGGACTGTTCTGCTTATAGCAGAGATGTCTAAGGGGGGTATGTAATAGAAGTCTATAAATTCAGGAATGGTGTAGAGAAAGTGAATAAGCAGCAAGCAGGGACTGGAAGCCAGTGAACAAGAGCAGGCATATCGTGGAAGTGCATTTCAGGATGAGATTACATTAGTTTTCCTAACCAGAAGAAAATGGGGTGTGGGAGGTATAGCTGGAGGAAACGGGAGCAGTGGTTGGTGTTCATGATTATAAAGACAGTGAGACAGATCAAAAAGTTACTAACAAAGAGTAAACGGATTCTCCCTTGCACCATTTTAAGTCAAATGGACTCTAAGCCAGAGATGGAGACCTAATAAATCTTTTTCCTCTCCAGGGCTAGATTGTTAGGCATCTCAGTGTACACAATTGTCATGTCTGGGCACTCAGATCAAAGAGCTGCATAAATGACTAGCTAGCTGCATTCGCAGCTGCAATGGTCTGATTTGCATGGACGGTGAGAGTAATTAGTTTTGAAAAGAAGAGAACGAAGTGCAAAGATGAGAGTGGAGGGGGGAATATATATAAGGAGGTGTTGGAAGAAATGCAGCCAGCAGGCTGGTGGGGGAAGGAAAGAATGAAAGCAAAGGAGGAGGTGGGAAAGGAGCTGTTCAGAGCTTGGATGGTGGATGGGGATGAGTATTGACACATCCAGCTGAGAACCTATAGAGCCCCTTAATAGATTAAGCTGAGCCAAGGAGTTCAGTGATTTGCAGCACTAAAGAGAGGAATGCTCTTCCCCATGTTAACCACCCTATGCTGGAGCCTGCAGAGATCCTCCCACTGCAAGAAAGTAGCAGTGTGTGAGTTTGTTTGCTGAGCACCAGGTGCAATTCTTAGGTGGTGGGTTGATTCTTGCAGTCTAACACTTTTCATATGACACATGTCAGTTGTTTAGGTTGTTTTCTGACCAGTCATAGCACTCATTAAGTTGCTGGATAAAATGTTATACTCACAGTAGCACTAGTCCACCCAGGGTCCTCCGTTGTGCCATGCGAGGGCCCCTGCTTACAGTGCTAATGATGCTGGGCCCAAACTCAAAAGGTTTCTGGGAACCATTTCACTAAGGCTTCCTGCAGAGCCATTCTGTGGTGCCTTCAGTCACTCACAGTCTGGGCCAAAGAAGTGAAAGGCAGTCTGCCATTCCTGGTTTCCTGAAAAACCAAGTTCCCTGGAAATAATATTCTCAATCTCCAGGTGAGAGTTGCAAACTATGAAAAGTGCAAAATAACATGCAAAAGAGCCTTGAAAAGTCCCTTAGTTGGCCTCGCAAGCCATAGAGGCTACAATTAGCATCATCATTTTAACAGTAAAGAGCCTAACTAGGCAGCTGCTTATCTCTGCCCAGTGGGGTCTGTTCTCTCTTCTCCCCTGTGCTAATTTCCTTGCAGCAATCACCTCTATTGAGATAATTACCAGAGGTGACATTCCTTTGTTCCAAGATGTCAGAAGTCGGGTTTACCCCCCACAGAGATTGCCGCATACGCTGTATGTCAGGAAACAGGCCAAAGCAAAGGGACTAATTAAACTCGACAGAATGTCATATTCGTTACCACTCAGTTCCAAATGTCCCATCACTGTCAGCCTGATGTTATGAATGTAGCAAAGCCCTCTGGGGAAGTCCGACCTGAACTGCCCACTCGTTCCACTGATGTTACACGAGTAGAAGTGTATCCCCCTTAATTGTCTCAGGCCTGGTCTGCACTACGTGTTTATAGTGATTTTAGCAGCGTTAAACCGATTTAACGCCGCACCCGTCCACACTACGATGCCCTTTAAATCAACTATAAAGAGTTCTTTAAATTGGTTTCTGTACTCCTCCCCAACGAGAGGAGTAGCGCTAAAATCGGTATTATTATATCGGATTAGGGTTAGTGTGGCCGCAAATCAATGGTATTGGCCTCCAGGCCGTATCCCACAGTGCATCACTGACTGCTCTGGACAGCTATCTGAACTCGGATGCACTGGCCAGGTAGACAGGAAAAGCCCCGCGAACTTTTGAATTTCATTTCCTGTTTGGCCAGCGTGGAGCTCTGATCAGCACAGGTGACCACGCAGAGCTCATCAGCACAGGTAACAATGCAGTCTCCTGAGAATAGAAAAAGAGCTCCAGCATGGACCACACGGGAGGTACGGGATCTGATCGCTATATGGGGAGAGGATTCTGTGCTAACAGAACTCCGTTCCAAAAGACAAAATGAAAAAACTTTTGAAAAAATTTCCAAGACCATGAAGGAGAGAGGCCACACCAGGGACTCAGTGCAGTGCAGAGTGAAAGTGAAGGAGCTCAGACAAGCCTACCAGAAAACCAAAGAGGCAAACGGAAGGTCTGGGGCAGGGCTGAAAACATGCCGCTTCTATGATGAGCTGCATGCAATTTTAGGGGGCTGCGCCACCACTACCCCCCCCCCCATCCTTGGATTCTGTGGTGGGGGTTGTAATCTCAGCCATGCCTGAGGATTATGCAGACGGGGAAGGTGAGGAGGAGGAAGAGGAGGACGAGCTTGAAGAGAGCACACAGCACTCTGTTAGCCCCAACAGCCAGGAGCTTTTTCTTACCCAGACGGAATTACCGTCCCAGCCCTCCCAAGCCACTAGCCCAGACAGTGAAGCCATGGAAGCGACCTCTGGTGAGTGTACCTTTGTAAATATAAAACATGGTTTAAAAGCAAGCTTTTTTTAATGATTGATTTGCCCTGAGAGCTTGGGATGCATTCGCAGGCAGTAAAGTTACTGGAAAAGTTTGTTAACATGTCTGGGGATGGAGCGGAAATCCTCCAGGGACATCTCCATGAAGCACTCCAGGAGGTACTCCAAAAGCCTTTGCAGAAGGTTTCTAGGCAAGGCAGCCTTGTTCCGTCCACCATGGTAGGACACTTGACCACACCATGCATGTAGCAAATAATCGGGTATCATTGCATGACAAAGCATAGCTGCGTATGGTCCCGGTGATTGCAGGCATTCAAGAAACATCCGTTCTTTATCTCGCTCTGTTATCCTCAGCAAAGTGATATCGTTCATGGTAACCTGGTTGAAATTCAGGAATTTAATTAAGGGGACAGAGATGGCCTTTTTCCTACAGGGGTGTTTGCCTGTTGCTTACAAGAAATCCTTCCTTGCATGTAGGCCAAGCAGGGGGAGGGGAGGAAGGATAGATCTGAGCTTTCTCATGTTTGACTAGCAGGAATCTTCCCAGCTACCAGCCACGCGGTGGGGGGGAAGGGGGGTGATTAGCAATGATCTTCCATGATACCAGCCATGCGGTGGGGGGAAAGGGGGGTGATTAGCAGTGATCTTCCATGATACCAGCCATGCGGTGGGGGGAGGGGGTAAAGCGATCATCCTAGAGAATTGGAGGGGGGGTGGGGGTGGCTTCTGTGAATGGAACTGAAGGTTGCTGAAGCCGAAAGATAATGGCTTACTATGGCCGCATGCAAGCTGAATTCTGATGCCCGGACCTGCGTCTTTGAGATCTGTAATACCAGAGCCCAGGCACTCAAAGTTAAGATGCAAAATGCGACCTTGTAGTGAAATCACATGTGCTGTGTAAGGTGAATAGTGTTGTTCACTGTCAAAGAGTATAACCATTGTTCTGTAAAATGTATCTGTTTAAATACTTCTCTCCCTTTTTTCCCTCCCTCATGCAGCTGCACATTTTTCAAGCCTCCCTACTCCATCCCGAAGGCTAGCTCAGATAAGGCGGAGGAAGAAGAGGACGCGAGACGAAATGTTCTCGGAAATCATGGAAGTAACCCGCAATGAAAGAGCTCATCTGAATCAGTGGAAGGACGTGGTATCAAATTACAGGAAAGTGAACGTGAGGACAGGAGGGACCAATGGGAGGAGAGGAGAGACGCTCGAGATGAGAGGTGGCGGCAGGAAGATCAGCAGTGGCGGAATGAAACGCTGGGGCTGCTGCGTGATCAAACTGACATCCTCCGACGTCTGGTGGAGCTTTAGGAAGAGCAGCGAGGTCACAGAGTGCCACTGCAGCCCCTGTGTCACCACCATCAGTACTCACCATGTTCCATATCTTCCTCACCCAGACGTGTAAGAACGCGTGGGGGAAGGCTTTGTGCACCCACCCACTCCACCCCCGTGGACAGCCCAACCAAAAGGCTGTCATTACATTGAAATGATTTTAGTGGCCTTTTCCTTCCCTCCTATCCTCCTCCCAAACCACACCCTTGCCAGTTCTCTCCCTCTTTTTCTAATGAGCTTTTTAATAAAGAATACATGATATTTAAACGATAGTGACTTTATTTTCTTAAGCAAGCTGTAATCGAAGGGGGAGGGTGGGTTGCTTACAGGGAATGAGTCAATCAAGGGGGTGGGGTTCATCAAGGGGAAACAAACACAGCAGTCACACCATACCCTGGCCCGTGATGAAACTCATTTTCAAAGCTTCTCTGATGCGCACCGCTTCCCGGTGTTCTCTTCTAATCGCCCTGGTGTCTGGCTGCGCGTAATCAGCGGCCAGGTGATTTGCCTTAGCCTCCCACTCTGCCATAAAGGTCTCCCCCTTACTCTCACAGAGATTGTGGAGCACACAGCAAGCAGCAATAACAAAGGGGACATTGGTTTGGCTGAGGTCTGAGCAAGTCAGTAATGTGTGCCAGCATGCCTTTAAATGGCCAAATGCACATTCTACCACCAACCTGCACTTGCTCAGCCTGTAGTTGAACAGCTCCTGATCACTGTCCAGGCTGCCTGTGTATGGCTTCATGAGCCATGGCATCAGGGAGTAGGCTGGGTCTCCCAGGATAACTACAGGCATTTCAACATCCCCAACAGTTATTTTCTGGTCTGGGAAGTAAATCCCTTGCTGCAGCATTTTAAACAAAGCAGTGCTTCTGAAGACGCGAGCGTCATGAACCCTTCCTGGCCATCCCACATGGATGTTGGTGAAACGTCCCTTGTGATCCACCAGTGCTTGCAGCACCATTGAAAAGTACCCCTTGCAGTTTACGTACTAGGTGGCCTGGTGCAGCGGTGCCAAGATAGGGATATGGGTTCCATCTATCGCCCCCTCACAGTTAGGGAATCCCATTGCAGCAAAGCCATCCACTATGGCCTGCACGTTTCCTAGAGTCACAACCTTTTGTAGCAGCAGCTCAGTGATTGCTTTGGCTACTTGCATCACAGCAGCCCCCACAGTAGATTTTCCCACTCCAAATTGATTCCCCACTGACCGGTAGCTGTCTGGCGTTGCAAGCTTCCAGAGGGCTATAGCCACTCGCTTCTCAACTGTGAGGGCTGTTCTCATCTTGGTATTATGGCGTTTCAGGGCAGGGGAAAGCAAGTCACAAAGTTCCATGAAAGTGCTTTTATGCATGCGAAAGTTTCGCAGCCACTGCGAATCGTCCCACACCCGCAAAACTATGCGGTCCCACCAGTCTGTGCTTGTTTCTCGGGCCCAAAATCGGCGTTCAATGGGTAGAACCTGCCCCATTACCAGCAGGAGCTCCAAAGCACAGGGGCCAGCGGTTAAGGAGAATTCAGTTTCCATGTCCTCATCACTCTCGTCGCCGCGCTGCCGTAGTCGCCTCCTCCTCCTCGCCTGGCTTTGCAGTTCATGGTTCACCATAGACTGCATGCGAATGCGTGCGGTTTACAACGTTCACGAATGCGGTGTTGATCTGAGCAGGGTCCATGCTTGCTGTGCTATAGCGTCTGCACAGTTCACCCAGGAAAAAAGGTGCAAAACGGTTGTCTGCTGCTTTCACTTAGGGAGGGGTAAGGCTGTACCCAGAACCACCCGCGACAATGATTTTTGCCCATCAGGCACTGGGCTCTCTAACCAGAATTCCAAGGGGCGGGGGAGACTGCAGGAACTATGAGATAGCTACGGGATAGCTACCCACCGTGCAAAGCTCCAGAACTCAACGCTAGCCTCGGACCATGGACGCACACCGTCAAATTAATGTACCTAGTGTGGCCGCGCGCAATCAAATTTATAATATCTGTTTTATAAAACCGGTTTATGTTAAATCGAATTTATCCCGTAGTATAGACGTACCCTCAGTAACAGTGTGACTGCAGCAGCACAGGTGGTGGCTCAGGCTACCCACCCAAATACAATCCCGCCTGTATCTCTGGGTCCCTAGCCTACATCATCTGAGGTACAACCACCTCTGTTGTCCATTCACATGCCACTTCTTTGGTTTTGTAAAGGAAATTCCAACAGCAAAAGAAATAAGAAAACAGATAAACTCAAGCCTGGTCAATGGAATATTCACACTGTCCCAGTGTGACTCAAAATCTCCTTCTTGAATTCCTAGCATCCGGTTCCTTTCACTCCTGACACTTTAAAAAAGGTGCATGGAAGAGCCACAGCCCTGAGACCTCCTCACCCTCTGGCGTGTATGAAATCGATCCACAGGGAGCTCCCACATAACACCTGTTCCTGCTGTAATAATGCTGAAGGACACCCTTCAGGTCTCCTGGGTGGGCTTTGTGGACAGGGCTAGGATTGTTGCATTTGAGTAGCTCACATTTCTTTCAGAAGGAGTCCCGCACTGGGTTGCCCAATGGATATGTCATTATGTACTGGGAATGTGTGAGAAACCTTTAAAAGGATAGAGATGAAGTGCTCAGTCCCACTGCATGTGCCTAGCCATATTTATGAGTTGGATTAGCTACAGCAATGGGCCTGGATCAGAGCTTTGCTAGAAAGTCAGATGTTTTAGTAACTTCACCAGGTTTAATCTTCCTTCAATGAGCTTCATATCGCGGCCAGTCCTGGAAGTCCCCAACAAAAGATGCATTTGCAAGAAGGAGGCTGTAGCCATGCTGATGCTCTGATGTGCTTTTGGGAAAGGTACGTGCCTTGGGATGGTGTTTCCGCAACTATCAGTCCCCAGAGATAGGCCTCGTAATTCTTTCAGTGCCTCCTGAGTACTGACGTGCTCTAGATTCTCAGACTCGTGTATAATAGCCTATAGGTGCAATGGCATTTTCCTGGGAAAAGGGAAACAAAATACTATAATGTCTGAATGTCAGCTATAGTGTTAATATCTAATATTGTTTATTAATTAGCTATTTAATAATTTATTATGTTGGTGCCTGGAGGCCAGGAAACCATTGTACTGGGCACTAATATGGCCATACAACATCTTGAGGGATGAAAGGAAACACAACGTCAGTCAGTCAATGGTGCTTGACAGGAGTGCGGGAGAAGACCCCAGTGCATGAGTGGCAGACCTTCCCACAGTGGCTACACATCCACTCGCCAGATGCACTATATAAACACATAACAAAAACACAGTCCCTTCCCTGAAGAGCTCACAATCTAAGTATAATACTATAGACAAGAACGACTACATCAGACAGTGGAGGACACGGAAACAAGGAGGTTGACAAGGGATGTCAGCAGTGGGTGTTGTTTAAATTGGACATGGCTTATCTGCAAGTGGACCAGGACAAATGCTGTCAATACTGTTCCAGAAGCGGTGGTTAAACGTACTTGGATGGACAGTTTGGAATGAGAAGGTGAACAGTGAGGGCTCTGTTCTTCTCTCTATAATCAGCTTCCCTGCAGGGGACTCTGGCACCCACATTGTGCCTGATTCTCCATCGCCCTGCACCTGGGGCAGTCATGTCCACCATTGCAAAGTGGGTAGAAGGCACTACTAAATCAGGGCAGTGGTGTTTTACACTCTTACTGCTTTAAGACCCTGAGCATGTGCTTAGTATTAAGCACCTGCTTAAGTCTCACTGACTTTGATGGGAGGTAAATGCATGCTCTAAAATTAAACTTACTCTAAAGTGCTTTCCTGGATCAGGGCCTAAATGACTACACAAGGTACAGGGCAGTGGAGAATCAGGCCTCTTGTCTTTCAGCAATATTGATTTTTTTCCCCCACTTTCCTGCTCAGTGAAAGCCGAGCCACTTACAGGGCTTTGCTCCATATAGTTATTACAGGAAATGCTCCTGAGCAATACACACGTTGAGAACTTCTTAGAGCTGCATAGTGAATCCCCATAGGAGGCAGAGGCTGGTACCAAAGGGTTTACGGGGCTATCTACAACAGGAAGGGTGCACTCAGGTAAAGCCCCATTTGTGCAGATGCTTGGAAGTGCGCAAGACAGATTAATGGAGTTGCTCAATGTGCTGCAGCACAAGAGCCCGGTCTCTGCTTAATCATACAGTACATTGCCTGCCAGCGGGGACGGGATGTGATTTACTGATTAGAAAGGGCATCTGAGAACACATGGGCATAAGCCGGAACAAAGGGGAAGGGAAAGATACTCTTCTTCCTGCACAGCCGGGGACTTAATGAAACCCTTTAGTATCCCAGGGTCTTTAGGGATTCTCCGGAGGAAGCAGAACAGATGCTGCTGCTGCTGCTGTTGGCCAATAGTCCCGAGTCACGTTAGGGAGCAGAGAGGAGACCTGAGAGGAATAGCACTCTTACAAGTAACCTGACCCCCCCACCTAAAATGAGCCCCTGACTGTGGGGGGTAGGGGAGAGAAGAAGCTGGATAGGTCTTTTAAATTCATCATTTTGAGTATTACTATGTGACCAGTTTTAATATGTATATAAAGCACTGATCGGTGTGTGTAATGTGTCGGCCTGGCTGTGGCTGAGGACAGAGCATAGCTGCTGGCTATTGCTCCCTGATGTTGGGATCAGTCATTTAGCTCAAGTGGTAGGGATCTGTCCTGTCATCAGACGCTGATCAAGACAATCTGCCTTCTTACTCACAATTTCAGTGTGCCATCCCTACTCCTATCTCCTAGGACAGAGCTTTTCAACTGTGCCGGGAGAGGGGGAGGTGTCATGTCGGACGATGAGCCTTGCCTTCTGAGAGTTTAGTGGTTATGGTGAAAGTGTGGAGGGGAAGGAGGGAGACAAACCCTTCTGTCATGCTGAAGGGGCAGCCCAGCCAAATTTGAGTGAGTGGTTTGAGCTTAGGTTTGGCCCTGCCACCCTAGGCAGCCAGCTAGTTTTCCCATAGCTAGAGCGGACCCTGCCTGCACTGCTAGAGGGCCTGCTGTTGACCCAAAGTGGAGGTCACTCACTACACTATGATTCACCTGTGGTTGTGCACATG
The DNA here is from genome assembly GCF_025201925.1 of Gopherus flavomarginatus. Lineage (NCBI taxonomy): Eukaryota > Metazoa > Chordata > Testudines > Testudinidae > Gopherus > Gopherus flavomarginatus. Next base: position 11,063,744 of record NC_066621.1, on the reverse strand, counting down.
GAGTGCTAGGCACTTTCCAAACACTCAGGACACCTCCTGCTCAGAGGAGCTCGCAAGGTAATGACAGAGCTTAGGCGAAGGGGAACAAAACTAGGAAATGTGTTTACACTTGATACACAAATCCACAAGATTCACTATAGGCACCAGGGCAGAGATGGGTTTTTAAGAGGAACTTAAACATGGAGAGGGTAGGGGCTGTGCAGGTGAACTCATGGACCCATGCCTGCTGGGTGCCTAGGAGACGGTATGGAGGTGACTTATGAAAAGTTGACATTTACACTATCTTTTTTTTTTTTTGCACAGGGTACTACAACATGTTGGCATGGACACAGGTGGAGTAGGGTGAGGGGAGTAACACAAACATAAAATCATTTAGAGCTAAGGGGATGAGGGGCCTGATATCTCAGGGACTAGTAATAAAGATCTGGAGCCCTTCACTTCTTGGTTGCTGATTCTAATCCTACCTAAGCGTCCTTAAGGTCTGGCAGCAACTCAGTGGCTTTGATGAAATAAAATAAGTCTCAATCCATTTCCCAGAGGGCAAGGGTCCACAGCAGGCTCAGGGGAAAGGTCCTGAGATCCTCCATCTCCTCTCTCTTCATCCCTAAAGCTGATCTGTCCAGGTCAAGAATGAGTCCCTTTGGTGGGCCAGTATGTAAGGGAATCTTGCTTTGCTATGATCTGTGTGTGCTCTGTTCCACAGAAAGACAGAGGACTTCTCTCACTGATGCTGTCAGCATAGCATCATTCATAGTACTAAATTCACTTAAAATATACTAATCCGGAACTGGGATGGCTTTCTAACCAGCCAGGGTCCCTAAGCTGCAGCGCTTTTAAAAACTCAGTCACATTACTATTTGCTGCCACATGGGAAGTGTTTGCAAGCACAGGATAATGACCTATTTGTTTAGCCTGAGAGGTCTTCTAGGCATAAGCCAAAATGCAGAGTGGATTGCTTATTGGTTTAGTTTCCATTGTGGCATATTGGCTCCAGTATCTTTACTATGGTGTGATTTAGGAAAGAGGCCCTGAGTTGTACTAACAGACATTGACTGCAGCTAAAGGTGATTAAGAATGTGTTGGAGTGAATAAAACATTAAATATTAGGAAAAAAATGCTCTGCTTTCAACAACAACACAACAATTGGTTTCATTCACTAGTCCTTGATTCAAGGGGAAATCAGTTGTTTAGTTCAATTTCCGATACCGAGGAGATCAGAGTGAAAGACTATCTCTTGGTTTCGGTAAATGCAACAGAATCTGCATTAAAAAACTGGTCTGGGTGAAAATATCTTTGTTATGATAGGCAAGCTTGGCCTTGAAGACAGTTTCAAGGAAAAGCTATCCGAATTCTCAGAAATGGCTCTATGCTTTGAGGGAGGCATCTATATTGATTTCAAGGAGAAGAGATTTGATTAAAAGAAGCTTTCTTTCTTTCTTTCTTTCACTGCATAAGACACTCTGTGTCAAATGGAGAGGAAAATGAAATTGGCAGGAATCAGCCCGACTTTCCCTTTCCTCTGGCCCATCACATAGTAAAAAAGAGTAAGTGTGTAATGGATTTGAAAATAAGGATATTTTATTTACAGTTGCATTCTGAGCTGGAAAATATGTGCTGTTTTTACTGGTTCTGGTGGTCTAGGGGGAGTCCAGGGATGCAGAGGACAGAGCAGTTTCAGAAAAATCACTTAATTAACTTTTAGAGTTGAGCTCTCTTTATTAATAAACATTAAGGGCCTGATCCAGCTCCCATTCAGATCAATGGCCAAGTATGACGGGGTGGACTAGGCTCATTGCTGGAGGTCTTGTGGCCCTACCACACCCTGCCCCAGAAAAGGGAAGTGGAGAGGGTCCTCCAAGCTGCCTAGAGAGGCTGTGTGGGATGCAGCCAATCAGGAAAGAGGCTGCAGGGAGCAACCAGTCAGGGCCCAACAGGCTTGTATAAAAAGAGCTGCAGGGCCAGAGTGAGTTCAATCTGCTGGCAGAGACTGTGGGAACAACAGGTGCTCCTGGCTAGCTGAAGGGGCTGGACAGAGCAGTTGCGGGCAGGGACCAGGGGAGCCTGAGAATAGCTGCTGGGGCTAAGCTGATAGTTACTGGCAGGGACTCGGGGAGCGAGAGAGTAGCTTCTGGTTGGCTGCTGGGACTCAACTAAGATGGGCTGCGGGGAAGTGGCCCAGGGAAACATAGAGCAGCAATTAGAAAAGGGATGCAGCATGGGACTGTTATACTTAAAGGGTCCCTGGGCTGGGGCCTGGAGCAATGGGTGGGACCGGGTGTCTTCCCCCCAGCCACTGGGGGAAGTGGCTACACCCTAAGGAAGTGAATGAGAACTGTGGCACCTCAAGGAAGGGAGCCGCACTGGGACTGACTCAGCAGGGAGCTGTGGTCAGCAAACTGAGCCCAAGAGGGGTGGCTCAGCAGGAAGACTGGGGCCGTTGAAGACTCAAGTAGAAGCAAAGAGTACCCAGGGAAGAAGCCCTTGGGGCACTGATCAATTCCAGAGTAGGAGGCTTGCAACCTAGCTGGACCAAGCAAGGGTACTGTGAGGGGCCCTGCTGGACTGGTTAAAGTCTGAGCCTAGGGAGGGCTGCAGGATATTTTGGACTGGATACCCTGGAAGGGGTTTGTTTATTTCACATGTGGACAGTGTGTGACCCCGCTGGAATGCTGAGTCACCGAAGACCCACCTGACAAGCGCAGCAGCTGACAGGGGCACCAAGAGTGGAGGAAAAAACTGCAGGCTCACACACTTCACCAGGGAGTGCTCATGAGAAGTGGGTGCCATCCCATTACACCAATCCCACAGGATTGAGCCCTAAACAGTCCCAGATGTTAGAAAGGGAAAGGGACTGCTAGATCATCCAGTCCATCTTGCTGACAGTGCAGGATTGCAACCTACAGCACGTTTTCTAGCATCTTGTCCAATCGAGTTGCAAATGCCCCACACGTTGAGGTTTCTGCACTTTCCTTCAGAGATTCATCCCCAAATAGTTACCATTGTCAGAAGTTTTCTCCTGTTCCCTTTCTTAATTTCACTCCATTATTATTAGCTATATCATGGTGGCTGCACTAGAAAGAGAGGGATAAAGGATTACATTGAGACTTGTTCTCATTGTCTAGCACCTTGATCTCATTTGGATCTGTGAACGTTACTATAATAATAATAACTAATAATAAAACTCCCTACCAAATATCAGTTAATAAACATATGTGATCAGAGCAAACTGCCTTTAGTTGATTATTCTGAGGTTATGGTGCTGTTGCTAACATTTCATGGGCATCAAATGGACCAGAATAATTTGAGCTGGGGAAAGGAGATTTTTTTTTTCTTTTTTGCCACAGCTATAAAACTTCCATTGTGGGATCAAACGCTTTCCCCCATGACACAATCACTTTGTGATCATGATAAAATAGCCCCAGTGATCACCCCAGTCAGACAGCCTAATCAATGTAGTGAAAGTTTTCACGGTTGGATAGCTGACTTGCTATACAGAAGCTAGTCTCTCATGCAGAAGGACGGATTGTAGCAGAGAGACAGAGATTAATGTATATGAAATATCTAGGGGTACCTAAATATGTTAAACAATGCCTATTAAGCAGTACAGTTAGTGTAATTGCTATCTAGAAAACCTGCCGCACGAAGACTCTTTCAGATTGCTTCATTTTTTATCATCTCCATTTCTGAGCCCTCTGTGTGTGTCTCTAGGTGAGCCATCAGGCTGAGGTTTCTAAGCCGTTGTTATTCCTGCTATCCCATGCATAACAATGCCTCTCGCTGAAGCTTGTTTTATGGGAGAGCCTGTAGGAGCAGCTCAGACGCTGCACTGAGCAGTTAAAGCAAGGTCAGTGACCATTTTAAGAATGCCTCCAAAGCAGTCGTCAGTGCCCAGACTTTGCAATGGATGGGGAGGTAAAGCTGGAGAGAAAAAGAGCAGCTGTAGTCATGTGGCGTCTCAGTAATTTCAGAGCTGGCTGCGTATTTCAGGACTTAGCCAATGTTGTATTATCGCCCTGAAAATCTTCATAGAGTCATCAGTTTACTCCCCAATGTACCATACAGTATTAAAAGCTACTGGCCAGATTCCCCAGCTGCACTGAAGTCAATGGCGCTACCCCAGTTTACACCAGCTGAGGATTTGGTATTACATGGTGAGGGCACCAGATGACTCAGGGAATGCTCATGGAGGATGGGGGAATTGGGGAACCAGAGCAGCTCTAGATGCCCAGTTTGGAGTGATCACTGTAGCACACATTAATACCTTTTTTCAAGATGAATTGACAGATTAAGATCAAGCGGCAGAACAGCTGGCTCAGGGGTGGTGACTGAAGCCTGGTCAATGGTGATGAGATGCCAGCATACAAGGGGAGGGATGAATTATTGATGAAAGGGATGAGATCTTATTACATGTTTATAGACACAGCGTTCAAGTGCTGAGATGTTACCTGTGGGACATAGGTCAATGTGCTAATGGTTAATGTCCAAAAGAAAGGAAGGGGATTGGACAGCGCTGTACCACCTCATCTTTGGAAGGGGTCAGTATGTGTTGGCTGTATCAGAGTCCTCATTCAAGGACGAGCGTACCACAGATATAGCCCATTTCTGTGCACTGAGCTCAGGCTTGAGAATTACTATAGGAGGCAAATGCTGTGATGCATAAAGACATCCAGCAGGAGATCCACCTTTGCATATCATTTATCTCCCTTTACCAACATAGGGCCCAGTTCTGCTCCCTTTGAAGTGAATAGCAAAATTCTCCAATTGTCGTCACTGGCAGCAGGATCTGGCCAATTATTGGCACAGACCTGATGCACTGAAGACAATAAAATGACTCCCATTGACTTAAATACCAGTGGTGCCAAATTGCGGGGAGGCTTTTGGGGACGGATGAATCACACCCCTCCAACATGTATTTGCACTTGCTCAAAGCTGCATTGGCCACAGAGCCAGGAGAGAGGGAAGTGGGCACTTTTAAATGATGGTCCTGTACCAGACCAGTACAGTTGCTGTCGGAGCAGTCCAGAGCTTTTTACTCTGGCTACATGGTTGCAGTGCTGCTGAAATCTGACCTGGCCAGACAGAGGAGAGGCTGGGCCAAATGGTCCTGTGACCTAGTGTGCAGGGAGCCTGTTCCTGTACGTCAGGACCCAGAGGAGTCCTCTGAAAACTCGAAGCCCAGCAGCACTGCCTCATGCATGGTATAGGTAAGAGAGAGGGTAGACTCCACAGCCAAGTGGGCGGGCCCTGCAGGAGAAGTGGGGGCTGGAATCCAGGGGTCCCCTGAGAGGGGAGGGGGGGACCAGAATTTGCCCCCTCCCAAGAAATAGCTGAATTAGTACCACTGTTAACTAGGCATTGGATCAGGCCATAAACGAGTCACTCATTATGCGGAACATACTCATGTTTTATAGATGTTTACCATTGACTGGCACTGAGCTCGGGATTTCCAAAGTAGTGAGTTAGGTGCCTAGCTCCCAATAAAACCCACCTAACTTGCTTAGGCTCCTTGAAAAAAATCCCACCCTGACGCCTTGTGATGCATAGAGTCCACTAGTCACTAAGGACCCCTCATCTTTGTGGTGCACCTGCTCAGCACTTTGCAGGAGGGACTTTGCCATAGATAGGACTGGAATCTAGCAGCAGCTATCTGTTGTTATATGAAAACAGCAGGTGCACTGTGAACAGAAACTTTTCTCCCTCCCCAGTTTATTAATCCCTGGCATATGAGTGGATGTCATCAGTGTCAAATTAACTTCAGTGCATTTTCAATCATTCAATCCTTTGTGGGCTTAACGCACCTCCAGAATAGCAGTTGCTAATAAATCCGAATGCCCAAGTTTCATTTATCATTGCTTCTTTCAAAAGTGCAAGTTAACCAGGGGGAGAATGTGCTAAAATTAATGTGAGGAGGAAGGGGAATGGCATTATTGTGTAGTGTTTGGTTTTGGTATTAACCGTTCTTACCAAGCTTGCAGAACTCAGCCACAGCCTTATTAAATACTGTCATTGGGCTAATTAGGCAGGTTTCATACCTAACAACGGGGAATCATTTTATGGAAATATCATCAAGGAAAAGGAGATAAACAAACCATTATTTTCTTCAGAGACAATCACAGAAGAAATGAGATGGTAATTCATAAATCTACCAAGCCAAAAAAACTCATACAGTTTCCATCAACAAGAACTTGTGTGAGTCAAGACTAGGTGGCGTTTGAGGGGAGCCTGGCTTGAATAATGTTCTTTATTGTTTTGCTGTTTGTTAGGAAATATTTATCATGTGTCCTCTCTCCTAGGCATTCAGAGTCCTATCTATAGTTGGGCTGCAATTGTCAAAGGAACGTTAGAAGCCCAACACCGACTGATTTTCTTAGGCTTTTGGAAAATCTCATTCCAAAGTGATAGGCTACTTCAAGATATAGCTAAGGTGCAGCGAAGTTTCAATACATTTGAAACTTTATTGCATATTTATTGAGACATCTGTATGAATTGTCTGTATATGCAGTCCATTCTTAAACAAACAAACAAACACCATAAAGGGCTCAGTTTAATTCATTCAGCAGCTCTGATCTGTACACTTTTGCTTTATGCTTTACTAATCAATAATAACAACCACCTCTATGGAAAGACTATAATTCTCATTATATTTATTAGATCATTTTAAAGGGATAAAGATCACCCAAGAAAACATTATCAATAACAAACAGGACTGACATCACGTATAAGGAATTCACATACCACAGAGGGTTTACAAGTGTGTTTGTTAGAGAGTGAGACTGTAGTGGCTATAAAAAGTCTCTGTGAATTCTATAGTGATGATTTTTATTAGTTATTAGTTCCTATTTGTATAGATCCATCCTCAGTCCTTTGCAGAAATGTGCTGAGAACAGGCCCTGGCCTTGAAGCTACAGTCTATGCATAATTATTAATTTGTAGTGAGGTAATGCCGCAGGGCTCCAACCTGGTGCTGAACATACCCATAGGACCCCTTTGTGATAGTTGCTAGCATTATGCATAGGACCCAGCCTAAACCCAGTGAAGTCAATGGAAGGAGTCCCTTTGCTTTCAATGGACGTTGGATTTGTAAATCTACTAAGTGAAAGTCCCTCCCCCAAAGACGGATCCATCTACTACCTACGTGCACAGATGCCCATCCCTCCGATCATTAGCATGTCTGAGTGGGGCCCTTCTCTTGAGTGTCTCTATCAAATATATACAATATCACAGAGAGCAGCGTAATTCTTTCTATTCTGCTCCTCCTAGGCTCACTTCGCCCCACACTGCCCTAACATGACATAATCAGCTGTATGCTACTAGTCAATAACACCTTGCCTTCTTCATATGGCCCCACTCAAGTCTAGCGGTCCATCCTGCCTTTACTGCTGATACCACCCTGATCCTCAGGGCTTCCTCTGGTGCCAGCCAGCAAACGAGGCTGACATTACTGATGGCATGGTTCTCCTCGCTAAGTGACACAGCCAATCCCAGCTCCAGCATTGGGTTCCAATCTCCCACGGGTGCAGATGTGGGTGAAGGAACTGTGGAAGCAGGGCGAGAGGGATATCCACACTGAGACCCACTACGCAGGCCTGATAGCAGAATTATAGGCCCTAATTTGCTCCCATTGACCTCAATGGGAACAGGCCCACACGGTGCAGTACTGGCATAGACGAGAAGTTGTATCAATGGAAAGAAGACATGCAGGGGGCTTAAGAATTACCATTTCCACACACGATCTTGCGATGACACTTGCATTCGTTGAGTAGGAAAAAACATGCCTAAGGGTCCTTAGTTACTGTATAAAGCGTTTGATTGCAGCATGATGCTGGATAAAGTTGCACACTCACAATTTTTTTCTCCCTGTATCACATGAAAGGAGCGTTATCGTGTTGCATTTCGTGCAGCTGTCAGGGAAATGCAGGCGAGGCCAAAGGTCCCTTTCCCAACAGACGTTCCAGTTGGCTTCCTTGTCAGTGTTGCCATCAGATGAGAGGGAAGCAGCACCGCTGACAGCTGTTGTTCTGGGGGCTTGAGCACTTGCGAGGGACTGTGCGTCATGTCAAAGTCAGTTCATATTACCGTATTTATAAATCCCAGTCATGAAGCATCTGCAGCGCCTAACCTATGTTCCTTGGCCGTGTGTGAACATGCAAGCTGAGCCTGAGGGTTTATACCAAATAGAGGGGAGGGAACAAACGGTAGAGCACAGAAAACACCTCAATTTTTATTTCCCACCTGTTTATTCTAGACTCTAGATTTCACCCTTTTCTGGTTTAACATCCATCCCACCTAAGGAGTCTTATGCTGCTTGAATGATGCTCTTGGCCAACAGCAGCCTCCACTTTCTCCATAGGTTTGAATTTGGCCCTGTCTCTCATCAACTGCTCGAGAGACAGAGAGCTGCCTTTGCCTAGGTTGGGATGGGATTGCCGTGCAGAGCTCCCATTGGTGCCAGCAGGCCGTGCATGTGCTAAATCCCCATGCAGTGAGATCAGAATAGGCCCCTGAAGGGACCTATTGAAACATAAAACAAAATAAAGAGCTGGCAGAGTCGAAGAGTGCCTCTCCTAGCCACAGCTGTGGAATCCTTGCCTGACACGTGAATCACTGAAGATGGTGTATTGTTCTCATGCTGGGTACAGCGTCGGCGGCACATCGCATTCATCACAGCTGAGGGTTATTTTAAATAATAATTTAAAAATATCTTGGCAGGGCAAGGTTGCAAGGACACTGCAAAGGACCCTTCTCTAATGCATTACCCTCAGCCCTGCAGGGCTACAATCCTCGTTTACAACTGGTCTCCCCTTAGCAACATGGAACCAGCAAAACCAAATACATGAAAAAGGCAGGAGAGGGCAGCTGTTGAGCCGGCGGCACCGTGGTTAATGTTTCACCCCGCCCCATGAGACCAGGCTCCGGTCTGTTTGTGTCATCTCGCTCTCCAGGCCCACTGGGACAGGGAGTGTTATAGTGTCAGCAGTGCATGCAGCCCTGGCGGGAGACAAAGGCAAGCCTGCCTCTTTGCAGTAACCCTTGGGCTGCTGTACGTGAAACAGAAAGGCACGCTGGGAAACATGGACCTGATTCAGGCTGGCTCTGGAGTAAGGCCATTTAAGACAATTGGGTTAGCTCTGCACAAAACCAGTGCGAAGAAGAGAGTCGAGCCCTTGGCTGGCTGTGGTGTTGGGGGGAGGAGGGAGAAGATCCTTTGTGTTGAAGGGTGAAGGAGGAGGTGAAAAGCATATTAGCCAGCAAAGGCAGAGACTGTAGCTGTCTGTGCTGGAGACAGCTGGTGAGCAGGATGGGTCTCTGATGTGACACTGTTTATGGTGATTTTATTTTTAAAGCCATCTCTCTCTTCCTGACCTCTAGGGAGGCATCAGGGCAGCACATGTGGATTGACATTCAATAGAAACACAATTTAAAAAGTCAGACTCTTAAAATTCAAAGAAATGAGAGAGAGAAAAAAAAATAAGCAACCCCAGATCCTGGGAAGATGGGAAATAAATGCTCACTTGTTATTGAGGCTCCTGAAAAGGTGCCTAGCGTAAATTCCAGATGCTGACCAATTCCTCATTCCTTGTATGGGCAAAAGCAATGCTTGTCTTGTGCCTATATTTAATTCCCTTGCAAAAAAAAAAAAAGTGTACTCCCTCTTCATGCCTCTGCCCACTGGCCTCTTTGCCTTGGAGAGTTAGACCAGGAATAGAATTGCTAGTAGAAAACAGTGACATTAATGCTCACATCTTCCATTCCCCAAACCTGGCGAGAGCTGAACACGGTTTACCAACATAACCTTGCGCCATTCACGGGAACTGCGCGGCTAAAGCTAGTTAGTAAAAATGCAGGGGCAGCAGTAGACAGTGGAAGTCTCCCCCGTCCCTCCCCATTATTAACAAATATACCATGTGCCCTGTTCACGCTGCAGCAAACTCCATTGAAAATACTCATCAAGAAGAAAGAAGAGGAGACCTGACCCTGAGCACCCTTAACACCTCATAAAGCAAGGAGAGGGATGAGGATGCACATGGAGGTCAGACTAAAAAAAAAAGCTACTCTTTGAATGGTCCCTCCTGGAAAGGAGTGAGTGGTAGCAGGGACTGTGGGAGGGCTTGGAATTGCGCCTATTCATGTGAAGTGAGAGCTTCACCCTGCAAGGCTGTGAATCTGGCACCTTTCACTTCATACAGTACAGACTGACAAGCAGCCCATCAGGGCTGCTTGACTTGCAGCAAAGCTTGTTCACTGTACAAACCTGGGGGCAGGACACTGCAGGGTTTGTTTTACTAGGAGATTCACGGTTTCATTCTCGCCAGATTCGCTGGCCTCATTTATGTATTTAGCTTCACAGAAATACTACAAAGGGTGCGTAGGTGCCCTGGGTATAACATCACCACATGCTGCAGCAGTAGAGTTGAACATAACCCATGCCCAATGTGTCTAGCAACTGAACAACTCCAAGGCTCTTCCCCTGTGAGCAATTTTTCACCTGAAAAATTCTCCCCCCCCCCCCCGCCGGATTTTCAGATGCCTAGGAAAAACAATTCGCTTTACAACATGCCTCGAGGATCATCAGATCTGGGCTCTTTCAGACCAAAGTGGGAACAAATTCCAAGGCCGTGGGGCCCTCGCAACAAATGACCAGCTAACACCCCCTTCTTGTTTGGATAATTTATAATTTCTTAAGTGGAAAATGTTTTCCTTTTGTCTGTTCTTCAACCCTGTGTCCCCTAACTGAGCAATCCATGCCACGGAACTCACACACCAACTCAGCTGGTATAAGCCAGAGTAACTCCATTGGCTAAACAGAGCTATACCTATTTACACCAACTGAGAATGTAGCCCTTTTCTTGTTTGTAATTATGGATGTCACTCCTGTAGCTTCTGCTTCCTGTATAGAACTGGAGTACAAGCAGGACAGAGAGTGGCCATTAGAGATATCACGTGTTGTACAAACTATTCCACTGCCCTTTGGAAGACCGTGACATCGCTTTATTAGTAATTCTTGGAGACTGGAACACTGAAGAACTCTGTTTTGTTTTCTCAAGACTAAATCTGTACATAACAACAAATCAAACAAACAAACAAAGAACACCAACAACCCAACACAAAGTCTGTTGCAACTTCATATCTCAGTGCGACATCTGGGTTTAAGGCCATGAAGGGTAACGCTCAACTGGTGAAGAATTTCTGGGCATCAGAAAATTCCATGTATGGACCTGTTACTTATACTACTGGTTAAACTGATGCTGGAGAGGACAGGCAAAGAGCACACCGGAGATAACGCTTTAGAAAAAGAAAAGTTGAAATGCAACGGGATGGTGTGCACACAACATCTGCATTCAGCGACTGTTCAAGTACTGCCGTCTCTTATAAATTCATACCTTACTTTTTTAATTTAAATATCAAGTGCTCTGAGATCGACTTTCGAGTTGCCTGGTTTACAATCTAGTATTAAGTGCACACAAGGGACAGCTGATTTTAAAATATATACATAACACACACACTGCATTTTATGTACTGTAGCTATCTTAATCAGAGATGAACTGAATGGATTTTGCAAACATGAAGTCCTTATGACCAGAGAGGCTGTCACACAGGTAAGGGGCTGGCTATCCATGGTGCTACCTGCCCCGGACGCTGTCAAGAAATCTGGTCATTCTCCTAAGCACCAGCTCTGGAAAGCTTCTGCACGTAGTCCTAATTCAGCTGCTGTTTGGATGTCCTTCCCCAGGAGATGTAGGTCTCTTAAAAGCTGGGCTTGTGGGGCTGCTTCCCACAGCATGCTCTACACTACAGGATACGCTGTTTCCCTCACCCCAGTGCGGGGCAGGCCTTTGGGGTACATCATGTACAGGCATGTATGCGCTCCAGCTCATCTCTAGCGTGAAGCAGAACAATTTGGCAAAGGAGACGTTTATAGGAACTTAGACCCATACGGCTGTATTCATATCAAAGCCTGACTGGGTGTGGTCTGTGGTGCCATGGACCTTCTTGGCACAATTCTTGGATTTGTCACTACTAGCTGCTGTCTTTGGGCACCTCTCCATTTTGCTGTGAGCATTCTGTAGGTTCCCATGGAGGGGGAAGTAAAATGTTCCCTTCTGTTTGCTCACCTTTTTGGATCTCTTTGAAATTTCAGTCTCTCTGTCTTCCGCCGGGAGCCAACATGGTTTTTCCTTGAGGAGCCTATCTCGGTCTGGCCGTACGCTCCTCAAGAACTTTTTGAAGATGTTGGCTGTGAGGGAAAACTTCCTGTAGAACTCCTGAGACCTGCTGATGGACAGGGAAGTCTCATTTTTCTCCCCCTTTTTATCCAGCTCTGGCAGATCCAGCCAGTTCCCAACCAAATCTGCAAAGATATTATCCCCTAAGACCAGAGGCTGCCGGTTCCTGCTCTGAGACATTAGTGAGGAAGTCCAGTCGTTGGCCTCATCAGAAGCCTGGCATTCTCTGCATCCCAATCTACTCCCAGCCAAAGTCTGAGGGATGCTGGCTGTGTCTCTATGAATCTGGTTCCCAGTTGTGCCCAAACTGGCTGAGTCAAATTTCCTTGGCGGGCAGTACTCTACCGTGGTCAGAGCTGAAGAAAGTCTGCTAGTAGGATAATAGTCTTTGCTATAAGCCACATGGTGGTGGCTACTGTCTGGTAAAGTCACAGGGCCAAACAGGCTGGCAGATTGTGGCACCTGGGTGGAGTGTGCAAACGCTATGGGGTTGCACTCTTCCAAAGATCTCTTTCCCAGCAACCTCTCATTCTGCCTGCTGGCTCTGGGCATCTCTCTGCCATTTCGACAGCACTGGTGCTGGCCAATGCCTGAAACCTTGTTTCGAGTCTCTGAAATCTCCAACTGCTCCAAAGCTGTCTGGACCTGGAGGAGTTTCAACTCTTGCAGGGCACCCATCATGCAGTTCATCTGTTCATGCAGCCCGTCTCCAACCTCCTTCATGGATAACTGTTTGGGGAGGAAGAGAGGAGAGTGAATCAGTGCTTAGAGAAGTCAAGACAAAACAAGTAGGATTTTACCCCAGCAACATATAGGGAAGTAAAAACTAGGACATGTTCCTTTTTTATCTTGTAAGCTAGACAGCAGCAAAAAGCAGGTCCCTCCTGAAACATGCCCTAATACTGAATTATTAGGACTTAAATGTGCTATCCTGTCCCTGGTGCTCCAGCCATTTCATGGGATAATAAACACACATTTTTTTTAGATTCTGAAGAAATTAAAATATTTTTTTAAAGATTCCATATCCTCACCCATTAACAAGAACCGAAATAAGCATTTGATTGACAACAAAAATAATGTTTATCTGAATTTCAGTTAATTGCTTAGCAGAACCTCTATTCATGTAACCGAGCATGACAATTTGCTGCATCAATTTTTAGGCTTATTCTGCAGCTGTTGTTTCTTTCTTGACGTGCAAACAACTGAGACTAGAAGTGGGTGCTTTGAATTTATAAATGAATCAGCCTTTGACTGACTAGTTTTTGTAACATGTTAAAATAAAAAACAAAAAATATTTAAAAAAAATCACATTGTCACTCTGTAATATATGTCTTAATGCTTTGTTATAATACCCTAATTATAGGTTGAGAAACAGAAGTACCAGCATGGAATGAAGTCCTAGAAATTTGAATAGTAATATTGAAAAAACAAATAAGTATCACAAGTTTATTTGCTGAAAAAATCAATTATTTTGGCGTCCAAACTAGATCCATCATTCACACTTGTGTTTTATCCTTCTACTTTAATAGAAAGGTGTAACTCTCCATGTTAACCTTAAAATATGCTAGTTATTTTCCAAAGCCTCTATATTGCCCTCTTTCCCCTTTCATTCTGTTGCTCTCCTTCTCTCTTATGTGGGATCTGGATCATATTCCCAAAGCGGCATCATAAAACAAATGGGCTATACTTTCCAACAGCTGCTACCACTTTTTCGGAGGGCACGGGGGCTGGGGGGTGGGGGAGGAGGTTTGCCAGGCTGGAGGCAAAGATATGCCACACTGAAGTAGAGAGGTTGGCAGATGGGATTATAAATGTCTCAGAAAAGATCAAACCTAAAAGTTCTTTAGTATACAGTTTAAAAAGCTGATCACAATATTTGCATGACAAGCATTCTCTTAATATGCTACTTCCTTTAACACTTGTACACAGGAGTGGCTGTACATTACTAAGCAAACTTTTTTTTGTGGGGACAGGGAGGGGAAATCATTTTGCTCAGTAATTTGCAGTTTGCTGTTTGTTTGTAAGCAGAGAAATGCAAGTTCTCACCAGTGGGTAAGAAAGGCCATTAAAACACTGCCACTTTGTAATAACCATGCTGCAAAAGTGGAAATCCTCATAACACATGTTCCAGGCACAAATCTCCATCTAAGTTTCAAAAATCAGACTCTCAGAGTTAGCAGAAGTATGACACCTACTTCTGGAGCTTCATGCTCAAGAGGAGAAGCATATTCACCTGCTAGAAAGGATATCTGGCTGTAAAGTTATGAAAAAACTCTCTGTTCAAACCTCTGATTATATTTACAAGTCAAGTCTCCCTTACAGGCTAAGATTACTAGTATCTGCAAAATAAAGCTACATCTGCACATATGTACAAGTAACGCCCACACGTTTACAATAAAAGAGCTCTTGCGCTACCAATACAAAATCTGGAACCATATGTTCCATAAGCCTCAGACAAAACTATCACCTTACCTCTCCAGATTTGCTGTAATGCTTCTTGTCCTAACCTTTCTTGCCTTATTAATGGAAGTCGTTTTTATCTGCGGCTTTGCAAAGCTGGATTTGGAGCCAGCTTGGACCCTCATTGGACACTTCACATCAAATCCCCTCGCAGGCAAAGTGGTGTAATCAAGCAGTGATGAGTGACAAGGGTCCTGCAGTAATGACTAGACTGGTCAAAAAGACAGCATATGCTCGACGGCTGTGCTGTTCCCTTCATTGATTCAATTAACTCCCCCATGATGGGTGGTATCATTACAATGCAGGCCTCATCCAACAGGGACCATTAATATTTCAGAGGCAGCATTTACCATCACTCTGTTCATTTCACCTGTGGGACCCTTCCCCTGTGAGTTCCTAGGATTCAGAGCTGGTTGAAAAGCAGTAAGAAATTTTCACCGAAATTTTTCAATATTTTGTTGTTGTTTTGGTAAAATGTTTTTCATGGAAATTTCAAAAAGTTTTGAGCCACTCTAATAGGATAAACACAAAATGCTTCTCAGCCACTGTGGGGCCAGTTTAAATTGTCAGAGCTCCTCTGACTTCAACTGGACCGTTTATATCAGCAGAGGATATGCCCCTCAGAAACAGCTTCAACCACCTTTCAGGTAGGTACATATTGATCCTGTTTTACAGATGGACAAACAGAGGCACAGCGAGGCTGATGTTACTGTTTATCTATCTTTGGTACTTCTATGGTGTCTCTCCACTGACGTTAGAGTTACACCTGGGAAGACCATACCCAACATGCCTCTGGCCCAAGGACCTCTTGATGCCAAATGGCAGAGGGCACCAGATGTGCCTAAGGGTTACAGGGATCCCCTGAGCCTGGCATCTACATATTAGCTCACCAAAGAGTGTTATGTAAGGTATCCACTCAGAGCCTGTGTCACACTGGTCCTCATAACCATTGCAAAACGCATGTATGGAAAAAATGTCAAGAGTTATGTACAGATACTGAAAATTATTGTCTTAAGGTCTGTGGGGTTGGTTACCAAAAGGTAATAAACAGGTTTCTTACGGGCAGAATATGATTATCTATCGGTGTGTCTACACGTAATTGCGTACTGTATATTTTGCCGTGAGTCCCTATTTACAGTCTGAGCAACATGCTCATCAAGCGATTGCAGTTTTGAGGGCAGATCCTAGACAGGAAAACACAAGGAGCGGGGAGGTGACCCTGTTTGCAAGTGCAGACAATGGATTTTTGGACTATAACTGTAGGGAGACACACACTCTGGATCTTTCCACTGAGGAGTGGCTTAGTCTCTCAGTGCCTCAGTTTCCCATCCATACAATGGGGATAACGCCCTATCCTACTGCACAGGGGTGTCAGGAGGATGGCTGCTCAGTTACTACAACAGTGGGGGCCAGTATCTACTTATGATAGGTAAGCGCTGTGGTTCTATGTTTAAGGACCAGATCCATTTGGGAATCCCCAGCAAAGCAGGTTTTGTACCCTGATCTCCAGATGCAAGGGGTAGGCATGTCAAGCTGCCCCATCCATCCCCCAGCACCAGGAACTTTTGTTCTGTTTGGACAGTGCCTGGCACCGTGGGGTACTAGTCCGTGAGTCAGGCACCTACAAATGTCGGTAATACAAAAAATAAATAACAGCTCTAACTCCATTTGCAAAGGCTTGCAAATTTTTCTTATAGTTTGCCACAAACCTAAATCCAAGAGACTGCCCCAGCCTTGATGATACATCTAACAGAGCCTCGGGGGAACACATTTCCGGACCTTGTTCTGGATGACAGCCACACTCTGCAATGCTTCCACAAATGCACCTGCAGCAGCAAATTTAGTTGCAAACCCTATGAATAAATGATTGCTAGCAGGAACTGCTTTTATTTTTTGAGCATTATATAAACCAATGCAGCCATTGTTACATAAAGTCCGTTGTCAACAAATCGTCTTTGAGGTCCGATCCATGCCCACAGCTTGGTCCATGCAGCAGCATTTACAGGAGAACTTCCTTACACTTCTTTCCAAACTCTCTGGGTGTTTATACAATAGCAGGTGGCTGGGGCTGATGGGGATTAGCCACTTACTCTTTTAGGTCTGAATGGACTCACCTCACCAAAACAAGAACCCCACAAATCTAAACATAGGGCCCCAGGAGCCTCAAGCCACCCAAAACTGAACTATGCCTCAGTCTGTCCGTACAAAGTCAAATTCTGTCTGTGTTACTCCCGTGTGTCAGCCCCACTGACGCTGCAAGGACTACTTGCCTGCTTCATGCAAGCGGGGGTTGGCTCATGGTCATGACAATACTTTTCCCATGTCAGGGAAAAGGTGAATACCAGTAAACCCAGAGTGTAAGTCAAAGTGATTCCAGCACTAAGCCTACACCTGCTGCTCACGCCTTTATTTTATATTACTTTATTTCCACCCATCAAACCCAGGAGTCAAGTTAACTCCAGGGCGCTGAACAAATTGTGTCAGTGAGCACACTCAGTAAGTGTGTTCCCCAAACACTTGCACTTCCAAACTGCTGCATGATGTTCAGCAGTTGCTGGGTTCCACCCTGTGACAGCTGCAGTTCAGTGCCTGGGTGAAAGAATTCCTGTGTATAGTTTACTCCACAGGTATATAAAGCATATTAGTCTAAAAGCACTATGTAAATAGTATGCACAGGTCCTGGGGTCTAATATGTGAACCGGACAAAGTACTGTATAAACAGAAATGCAATCCTTTGGCGGATCAGTGGATAGCCAGAAAAGCCACACACTAATGGGCTTATGTACATCTCATATTCCACTATTTTACATAACACAAAGCCAAATGTCTCTGTGCAAGGGGAGCAAGAAAAATGGGAAATTCATTTGCAATTTCTCACTTTAAAAAAAATTGTTAAACATTTTGGGAACTAATATTTTTCTACTAATGTCTGAATACACAGGACTGCTCTGGAATCCAAATCCAACTAAGCCCCTTGAGCCACAGTTGTTTGTATTTCCAGTTCATCTCCACATCTGGGTTGCCCTGGACTACGGCAATATTTTGGTGATGACTGGGGAAGAAAGAAAGAAAGGGAAAAAAAAAAAGAACAGATAACATATTCCAGATTCCAGCTGACTGGAGAGACGTGAAAAGAAGGTCTCTGGGTGTGTTTGGGATAATGAGGAGGATGACAGATGTCCAACTCTTAGGTAAAAGAGGTATTGTGAGAGGAAGTTATTGCTGAGGGAAAAGGAAAGAAGGAATTGCAGTGATAGCTCTTAATAATCAGGTTGATAGGCAACAGAGCCAGCAACAAACACATTTGGTATTTAAAGAGAATGAAATTAAGAGAGAAAAATTACTTTAGAACTGCTGAACTGATCAGATAGCGTTCCAAAGGAAAACACAGAACCTAACAAAATTATTTTTTAATGAGCCTGAATTCTTACCTCAAGCACAGCTCGTCAGTGGGAATTTATCTTAAGGGTGATTTGAGAAGAGTTTTTCATGTTGGGTTTATGCCTTTTTTTTTGTTGCCTTATTACTGCTTGTGTGTTATCATGCAAATACTGGGAATTTCAAATCTGTTGTTCCCTGGTTTCACAGGAGAAACTCTGGGAGCTCTTGGGGATGTTAACTGTGAGATTACAGCTAATTTGAAGGGAGACGGGGAAGAGGGGATGAATCTTTAACAAAGGCATCTTTTATCCAAAATGTTAACTACTCGTTAAATAAGTGTTAACAAAAAACAAAACAAAAAACCCAGTTTCAAACAGTTTGAGTAAAATTTTCCTCTCTCTTTCAGTTGCTTAACTTTCACTCTATTGGCTCTTGTGATGTCATCTTTTTGCTAGTTCTCCCATCAACACTGAATCTTTCAGGACAGACAAGACTCAAATTTCTAGTGTAAAAAACAAAATCAAATGTTAAAAGTAAATAAACAAACAGATAACAAAGAACTAATTCTCAGGCCTTTATTATTCATTGTAAAGAAGCTAGAAAGGGCACAAGGCCAATTTTTATTTCCTTTGTACATCAGCAGAATTTGCCCCCCATTCTGCCATTCCTGCACCTGGAGATCTGGTTTTGGGCCCTGAATGTATGCAACAGGCTGAGTGTGATTCCAAAACCATTCACTGCTTTCTCAAGACCACTTACTTCACCCAAGATTCTGGGCTCTCAGAGCTAAACAAACCAGATAGTCTCTGGGATTCATCTCAGGAATAAATTAGCAAATAAAGTTGTTTATTGCTTTCCCCCCCCTAGATTGAGCAGCTGTTAGTAACAGGAAATCAGCAGACGGAGTTCCTTCCTGCTGCCTGGACCCAGTGCAATGCTGAAGAAAGAGGTTCCTTGACACATCACGGATGGCTACACAAAATTAATAATAGTGAGGATGGCGGAGTCTCAAAGGGGCCAATTCATCCTTGCTTCTGAGCAGAGTGCAACGTAAGAGTGAAGTGGAGGTGCAAATGAGGACGTATGTTTCCCCGTGTGGAAACTGCGAGGGGCTGCTTCAGCCATTGGGGTTGTATAAATTTTGCCCAGGTTATAAGATGCCTTATGAGCTATTGCAGAAGCTAGGAATAGATAACAATAGAGGAACATCTCGCCTATACCCTGCTCCCTCCAGATGTGCCCCTCTGGAGGATGATGTAGAACCAGCTGTGCCAAATCTATGCCTGTCTGGGAATCCTCTGTATCAGGGAATTCCTTGGATGCTGCACCACAGCAGGGAATTCAGCCAAAGGGTTCTAATCCCACCTCCGCATAGGACAATCCACCAAGGCTTTACCTTTTAGTCCCAGGAATCAAAGGTATTTAAAGGTTGACATCACACTGCTAAGCTACAAACCACCTTTCTGTGACCTACAATGAATGGCTCCAACAGACTGGCTGACTCAGCTTTCTGCCTGTGTCTCAACTTACCCCTATGCAGATCTTTTCTGTTCAAACAGACAGGTCTCTTTCTCTCTCAACACTTCACAGTGATTGACCCAACTCCCACAGTGAGAAGCACCGGGCGTATAAAGCCAAATGGAAGTTCCAACCCAGCTTAGCTCGGTTCCTCCTGTCTTTGGAGAGTCATGTCTCTGTGTGACAGAACTTTCCTTATTTACCTCTCAAGTAAAAATTCCACTAGGAGCTGCTTTTGGTTGCTTCTGCAAAACATTACCACATAGCAGGCACTGCCACATTAGCTTTAGATACTGAGTGACTTGAAAGAGAAGGGTAAATGTCAGGGGAAAGAGAGGAGAGTGGAGATAGGGTCATTGGTGCATGATATGTCTTCGCTGCAAAACCAGGTGTATTCCTCACTCAGGCTGAAAACCACAGTGAAGACATGGCATTGTGGGTTTTAATGTAGCTCTAGTTAAAACCTAGAAGGCAGCTTAGGGTTGAAGTTGTGCTGCTAACTGGAGTTAAAACCCAGATGCTTCAGAGTTACTGCTATTTTAACCCAAGTTAGCCCAACCCCAGGCAAGAGCACACCTTTGTCTTCCAGTGAAGACACACCTTCAGAATTGCTATATGGA
Organism: Gopherus flavomarginatus; assembly: GCF_025201925.1. Lineage (NCBI taxonomy): Eukaryota > Metazoa > Chordata > Testudines > Testudinidae > Gopherus > Gopherus flavomarginatus. The sequence goes on along the minus strand of NC_066621.1, from coordinate 11,043,541 downwards.
GTAGGGCTGGCTGGGGGGTGGGAGGGAGGTAAATTATTGGGGGGTGGATTCCCAAAAAATTATTTTTTCTCCAAATAGTTCCACAAAAATTTCAGAGTTTTGATGACAAGCCAAAGAATTTTCAGTTTCTGGGGGTTCTCTCCCACCTATTCTATTTCCCCCCCCTTCCCATCCCCATTCCCCTGCCTTATTGTCACTGAAGAAGTTGAAAAAAGATGGAGGGGGGAAACAAAAATAAAGTTTGATGTCTCTGAAAACCCCCAATGTTTCCCCCACAATGTCCGCCTGCCTGTGGAAAAGCCATTTTCACCCCGCTCTAGTGCCTCACATCCTCTCCCGTGACATGGGCGCCTGTTGCTAGGTAACACAAATAATAAGGTGAAATGGTTGGGGAAGCGGGGGTGAGGTAAGCACTTTGCCCTGGAAGGGCCTGTCAGTGGATTGGGGTGGGAAATATATTCAGCAACAAGAGGTGCATAACAATCAGTTCCTGAGACCTTGTCTATCTTAAATACTTCTATGACCTCCATCACCACGGTATTGGAGCACCTCACAATCCCTAATGTATCTTTGCTCACAACATGCCCGGGAGATACTCCTGTGCTATTATTTTAGAGGGAAAACTGGGGCACAGAGAGACTAAATGACTTGCCCAAGGTCACACAGGATACCTGTGTAGAGAACAGGGAACTGAACGGGCCTCCTGATTCCCTGGCTACTGCCCTAATCAATGGATCATCCTTCCTTCCTCCTGAGAGCTTACTGCAGGATTGGGTTTGAGACAGTGGTAAGACCTTATTTCTTCTGCCCACCCTCCTGTTTCCTCATTTGCCATCATAGTCCCCATGTTGCACTGTGCCCACCATTAGCTGTATGCTCTTTGGTGTTAGCATTGTATCTTCCTCTAAGACACAATGTCTGGAAAGGGCTTTTGGGTGCCACCTCTATACAAATGATAAACAATGACAACTGAAAGAAGAATTCATATATCCACTGAAGACAACAGGCCTTGGTGTCCTTCACAGATCCTACGCAAAGAGAGGAGTCCATTTCCTTTACCTGCCTTTTCTGTTTCAGTTTTGGACTCTTACTCAGGAGTTTTACCCTGTAAATTTTGCAAGCGCAGTCAGTAATGAGTGCTGCCATGGCTGTAGAGACACTATTGCAACAGTGGCTAATTGAATTCAGTCTAAACGTTACTGGAATGCCTTACTGAGATGCCCTCTCTTCAGGAAAAGAATACTGGGGCATTTTGCAAGCATGACACATGGTTACCAAATCAGGACTCCGTGCGAGACAGGATGTAAAAATAAAAGGGCTGCATTTTGTCACTTACACTGAAAGTTCTACTCCTGTGAGACATTCACACCAAGAAACACGAGACTGTTTGCTCTGAGATAAGCTGTTGTAATGGGGAAACCAAACACCGCACCAAATTCTAAAGTTTGATGTTATGTCTGGGTGTGGGAGCAAATGTTAACTTCTAAGTGATATTTGTTGGTTAACAATATATTAAAAAAAAATTTTCCACAAAATATTTAGAAACATCCTGTTTTCCCCAAGAATAATCAAAACACACACAATTAGACTGCAACTGCTTCCAGTGTTTTCAGCCTACACTATGAGACTGACTTTGTTTTCAGTTATAAGAGTGTAACTCTTGACTGCAATGAAGTTACACTTGAATAGCAATTTATTAAGATCAGATTTCGGCCCATTCATTGTCTTGCACCTTGTATCATGATTTACACCTGTGCAAAGTGGTATCCCTGCTGTGAGTGGAGAACTCTAATTTGGCAGCACATTTCACCTGCTTTGCACAAGTGTAAAAAGACTTTGACAAGTGCAAACAGTGGAGAATCAGGCTCTATATTAGCAAAGCATCTTCTTAACCTAGCTCCTATTGAGGGCCTAGTCTGAAGGGATGGAGATTCTGAGAAGCATGTTTTACAGTGGAAAAAGTCACACCGGGCTAACCCTTTCACAGGATAAAAGTTGTGGTTGTGTGTGGAATGGATTGCATGAAGGTTTCTGCATCTTTTGACTGATCCTCACAACTAGGTGAGTGTAACTTTTCTAGAGTTTGCACTTTTTTTTAATCGGATTTAAACATGTCTGAGGATGCTAGCATCTTATTCCCATTAACACTACAACAAAACCTTCAATAATAATTATCTGCACAAGTTGTACTTACCTAAGTAATTTACAAAGCCTCCACAGCTGTATTCTTTCTCTGTCCCTATTTCCACAGCCCCATTTTGCTGCAGTTCATTGGCATCGCTACTGAATTTATGGGCAGGAAATTGGAAAGATCCTTGTTTGTTTTTCTTTTTCCATAAGCTTGAATAGCATTTTTTCCCATGGTTTTCAATATCACAGCTGAACTTATGAGCAGGAAATCAGCCCAATAGGGGGTTGTGTTTGGTTTTACTATTCAGCTCTACTGACTGAGGGCCAAATGGAACACATGCATATACTGGGACAGAATGTAACCTGAAATTGCTACTTACAATGACCTAAGCATCACTATTCATTCCTAATAGCCACATAAACCCCAGCTGCAACCTAATGGTAAAATCCCGACAAGATACCACACAGCCTCCTAGTTGAAGAATGACTTATTTTTATTGCAGGGGGGCCTAGAGACCCCTGTCCCATTGTACCAGGTGTCTATGCAACCCTATAACAAGGAAACCATTTCTGCTAAAAGAACTTGCAGTCTAGAACTTAGGAACGCCAGTCATGAACCTAGACCCCCTTTGTGCTAGGTGCTGTAGAAACACAGAACAAATGAGACAATGATGTGTACTGCTCAGAGCAGGACACTGAATGAGGAGTCCTGCTTTCCTGATTGCTGGCTGGCTGTGTGACCTTGGGAAAGCCAGCTCACCTCTCTGTGCTTCCACTTATCTTTCTGCTAAATGGAGAACTCCACAAAAGCACTAGAAGGCTCAGGGCCAGCTCTAGATCCTGGGGGCCCACTGGAGTCTGTAGAAGTTTTGCTATTTGCTTCAATGGAACCTGGAGTGGGCCTGTTATGTGCTTTGAGATCCTCTTATGAGGGGCTCTAAAGACTGGTGCAATGCCAATGCATCTTAATCCAGCACTACCAAATAATAACAATAATACCGAGCTCTTATGTAGCATTATTTTTGTCATCCACTCTCAAAAAGGCTAGAGTGGAACTGGAAAAAGCTCAGAGAAAAGCTACAAAGATGATCAAGGATATGGAATGGCTTCTATGGGAGGAGAGACTAAAAAGACTGGGACTGTTCTGCTTACAGAAGTGATTAATGGGGGATATAACAGAGGTCTATAAAATCATGATGGGTGTAGAAAAAGGAACAGAGAAATGTTATTTACCCTTTCCCACAGTACAAAAACCAGGGCTCACCTGCTTAAATCAACAGGCAGCTGGTTTAAGACAAACCAGAGGAAATACTCTTTCACAAAATTAACCTGTAGAACTCCTTGCCAAAGGACATGGTGATGGCCAAAAGTACAACTGGGTTCAAAAAAGAACTAGATACGCTCATTAAAGATAGATCCATCAATGGCTATTAGTCACGATGGTCAGGGGTCTAACACCAGGCTTGAGGTGATCCTAAACCTCGAGTGCTAGAAGCTGGATGGATAAGACAGGTGGATCTCTGCAAAACTGCCCTGTTCTGTGTGCACTACCCCTGAAGCTCTGGTACTGGCCACTGCTGGAAGCCAGGATACTGAGCTAGATGAATCATTGGTCTGACCCAGTATGGCTGTTCTTATGTTCTTAAACCCCAAAGTGCTTTCAAAGGAGGTCGGTACCATTTTCGCTTTTATAGATGGAGAAACCCAGGCACAGAGGGGTGAGGTAACTTGCCTGTTGTTGCCTTATAGGCTAGTGGCAGGGCTGGGAATAGAGCCCAAGTCTCTTGACCTCTAGTTTAGTCCTATGACTGTGGGGCCAAAGTGCCTGCTTTATAATGAATGAAAGTGTCAGCTGAGACTATCATGACTTTAAAACACGTGCATGTGGAATATTCAAATTCTCTGAATGAAATCTTTCAAGGCATACTAGACATGCCAATGACTATTAGCTTATGATGGAAAATACACAACTGGAGAATGAAAGAAACTTCTCACTGACTGAACCAGGCTGGGTTTATCTTTGAGAGTCACAACCACGCCAGAGCATTGAACATGCGTTCTCGGAGGTTAACATGAAAACCCATTTAAGCATGTCCAGATCCAAGCTCTGCATGTGACCTCTGCCCGGCCTGGCACTGTTACAGCATGTGAAAGGCACCACTGACAGTGTGTGCTTTGATGCATGGACTAGAGTGGAAACCCTTTGGAACACCTGCAACCCAAACCAAACACCAATTATTTGTAATCAATTCATATATTTTTTTACACGCAAAGAGAAAAAAGAACTGGAATCCATGAATCACAGGGACAGACAAGCTGGCACTGGAATAGGATTTCATTTTTAGTTAACTTCCCCTACATGAAACTGGGAGCTCTGCCAATTTTTTTTAACTTCTCTCAAAACCAGTCGAAGGCTGAAATAGTTTATACAAAGACATATTAAGCTTCAGCAGATCAAACTGTCTCAATCTTTCCCCTAGCTATAGGAACCAGACTTAACAAGATTTGGTTCTTTAAATAGGCCTTCTTTACAGGACCTCTCCACAACCTTACATTTATTCTTTCCCTTGCTTTTTGACATGGAAAAGAACTGCTTGTTGTGTATAATTCAAATCAGCATGTTACCATATTCAAACTGGTGCCATAACATTGGATTCCTAGTTAACCACAGATAGAGTTCTCATTGTCCTTATTTGGTGATACAAAGGGACCCCCCCACACACACACACACCGGTGTTTGGTTCTGGTGCATTAATATCTGGAGCCATGACCTGCCTGCTAATGAAGAAAGTGGTGAAGAAGTCAGGGTCAAGAGATTCATTTCCCATCCACCATTAAGCCCAGACAGTCGCAGCTGTCTATTAAACTGCTTGCCTGCTTTTAAGGGAAAGCTTACCTATTTTAATCCCAGACTGTAAGGAAGGGTATTGATTTAAAATATTTTTTGTTGGGCATATCCTTTATGATGGTTTTAATTAATACAAGTCTACCTTAGTAAATGTACTGCTCAGCTCAGCTAGGCTATCATTATTAATCTCATAAACAGAAGGTTTGCCATATTGGCATCAGTGGCGGGTAATAATTTTCGCAGGGGGGCCACTTCACACATTTTGGTAAGTCATCACGGGCTGCATGTTTCTACTATATTAATGGAGGAGGTGTGGGCTCTGGGAGTTTGGTGCAGGAGGGGGCTCTGGGCTGGGGCAGGAGGTTGGGGTGAGGGAGGGGGTGCAAGGTGCACTCTGATGCCATGAGTGTCAGTTACTAAAATAAGTTTGTATCTTAGTGTAATGAAAAATTGGGGAAAACAGCCTGATCCTGTAAAATCTTAAGCTTGTGTTTAATTTATGCCAGGTAAGTGGTCCTATTGAAGTCAACGGTGCTAACTTCACATCTTGTGAGAGAAGCGTATGCATCCGCCTTTGCAAGGCTAAGGCCTTAGTTTATTAATAAACTAATATTTTAAAAAAATATTGTGTGGCCATATTTTTTACCATAAACAGGGCCAGCTCTAGGTTTTCTGCCACTCCAAGCAAAAAAAAAAAAAAATCTCCTCCAAGAGTGCAACTGCAAAATAAAATAAAATAAACCACCCGGAATGCCGCCCGTGGAATTGTGCTGCCCCAAGCATGTGCTTGGTTTGCTGGTGCCTAGAGCCAGTCCTGATCATAAATAGTATTATCTTGTATTACATAATGGCAAAACTTACGATGAAGGAGAGGTTTTTCCTGGAGACTTTCAAGTATCTAATTTCTGACTTTCATATTAAATGCAAATATCCCTCACCTTTTGCAAATAGACTTGGAACCTATCATAATATCAGATTTCTACCCCCAAGAAACATGCACCAATTCTAAGAGACTGCTGTTGGGTTAAAAAACAAGGCTAACATTTTCAAATTGGGGTGCCTCTTACATCCATATTTTAGCTCCTAAATAAAAGTACTGCTCTGATTTTTGAGATGCTGAGCCCCAGAAGTTCCCACTAACTTCAATAGGGTTCATTTTCATAGATGTTAGCAGCACTGATAATCAGGCTGCTTTTACTTAGAAGCCTAAATATGGATTTAGGAGACTAACTTTAAGCAGACAGGTTCAAAAACATAGGCCTATGTTTTAAAAAAAAATATTTTCCCATGTTCTTGGTAACACCTTAGAGTTTGCTGAGGTTGAAAGAATTGTAAATGTCTAATGTGCCTGTCCAGTTCTCCCTTCTGCATTTAGCTCAGCTTGTGTAAGGCCAGTGAACTGGTCACTTTCACTTTTCTGTAGTTAGATTCCCGTCCTGGCTCAGGTGCCAGCTAATGCACAGCTGCAGTGTTGCCCAGCATAGACTCCAAAGGGGAATGCTTAAATCCAAGCAAAAAGCTTTCAGTGAGATTTGTATTACAAAGCGCAAGGAGATAAAGTAGATTCTGCCATCCTTACTCACGCTGATCAGCCCTACTGAAATGAACGGGGCTACTCGCAGAGCACAATGTTACTCTATGTGGCAAAACCCACTCAACATTTCGAGGCAGAGCTTGGCCTGACTATGTCCCTTTTAATATTAGTCATTTTCAAGGAGCCTTCTCTGGGCCAGATTCTGCCACACTTACACAAAGTAACACCATACTCCACAAGTAGCCTCAGTTATAGGTGCTACTTCAACAGGCAGCAGTATGGCAGAATCCAGTCTCATAGGTGCCAAAGATCCCAATCCTGCAAAGACTGGAACAAGTGAGTAACTTTAACCATGAGCACTCTGACTTCAGTGGGATTGCTTGTATACATAACATTATGCATGTGTTATTAAATGTTTGCAGTTCTGGAGTCTTACACCTCTGGTGCTTGTTATAAACTCCAGTTTGAAGCTGAAGATTGTTGCACTAGTAGTCACCTTACTGGTATCAGGAAGTTTTGTATATTTCAACCTCCCACCTACCATTTTTGCTTTTTCTTTTGTTCTTACTATTTATTGGTATGACATGCATTTGCCTTCCCTACACACGCACCCTCTGGCTTCTTATTGAACTTTCAAATCCATTAATTAAAAAACATCCAATTCTTTCTACTAATCCACCAGTAACAAAACCCGGGTATTAACATCTTCCCGCTTGTGGACAAGCCCAAGCAAGTTTCTGCAAGCAACATAGCCTTCTAAACAGAATCTGTGTGGTGGGAGAGGGTGTGAAACAGACTGTGCTAAATAAGACCAGGGATCCCATCCTAAAGAACAAATATTTTTCCATTTTCAAAACTCCTTCGATTTAGAAATTGCAACTACACATACTAGACTCCCATTCAGGTAATGGTACATATCCCATTCCTCTAAACCTCTTCCTATTGGGACTTCCTATTTCACTTTCCAACCTCGCTGGTGTGTACATTTCAGTGCAAACCACAAAATCACTAGGGCTCTAATTTGCCTTGAGTTCTATTTTTCTGAGACAGCTGGGTTAACAACATCTGACCAATCCGAGGCTAAACTCTGCCCTTTGATTTACACCAATGTAAACTGGAGTAATTCCACTAAGGTCAATGGAGATATGCATAAAATTCATATGGGGGGTGCTAATGTGAATCGTTACTTTATAAATTCAACTCCATGTAAGTGTGGCTAGGATAGAGCAGATTTGTAGGCACCCTTAAAATTAGATGACGTGGCTGGGAAACAGAATGCTGGGATTGTATGCCTGTGCTCTACAGACTATTCTGATCAGGGATATTCAGTGAGAGAAATGTTGGGTTTGTGAGGGATGTGTTTAAAACCTTACTGATTAGTTCATGGTTGGCAAGGATGCGGAGGATGAGGTGAGGGGGTAAACAGCAGATCTTACCCAGCACATAAATATTACCTGAGTACAGATGTGTGCATGGGACTAACCGGTTGGGGTGTGAGGTGGTGGGAATTTCTATTTAAAATCCTGGAGGAAGATATGTGTGAGTTGACCTAGTCTGCAGCTATAATGATTAGAAAGTTCAGCATTGCCCCATTTTAAAAATAGTGACTAGAAGTGGCTTCAATATTACTATGCGTACATGTCTGCTTAAGAATATTTAATCTTTAGGGAGATTTTAGTCTTTAGATTTCAAACCCTCCTTTCCCAGGAAAATTTTAAAAAAACTATCAGAAAATTGTATTGATATCGTGTGGATTTATGGTTGATCCAGACTGACTGTAAGAAGCACTAGGGGACATAAGTCCGGGGAGCTGACTGGACAAAAACTGCCCTGGGTGAGTGGGGAGCAGGTACGTGCCCATTGGCTGGAATTAAAGGAAGGCCCCCTTCAACTCCTCCACGGGGAGGGGGTGACACACAAGAAGGTAACCAACAATTACTCTACTGCAGTGATGCTCAGACTGAGGCACTAGGGCTGCAAGTTGCTCTTGAATGTGTCTCCTGCAGCTCCTGATTAATTAACGGAGCAGGCTGCTTTTCCTATGTTATTAACCAATTGTAGAATACTTGTTCAGTCGTTTCGCTGTGAGATGCATAGTAATGAAACTCCCACGTCTCTTGTGGGTAATGTTGATTGCTAATTTGGCTCCTGAACCACTTAGGTCTATCGCTGCTCTGTTCTGTTTAGCAAATGACCAGCAGAGTCAGATGCACGGGACAGACAGTTTTTGAGTTCCTCGTTTCTCCCCATACAAATCAACCCCTGGCCCCCTCTTTCCCCGGGGTCCCTTACCAGCTCCTGTTTCAGGCGGCGCAGGTAATGATCCATATTTTTCTTCTCCATCCTCCCAAGTTCAAGTCCCCTTGTGGACACCTCAACAAGCCAGAGGCGCAGCAGCAGCTTCCCCTGCACCATGCAGCTCACAAAAGGCTTTCTGATTCCCACGCAGCCCCGGGGGTGCCGGGAGGCTTCCCTTCACACGCCCTTCCACGCCAGTATTTTCAGTGCAACCTTCCTACGGTTCAAAGTTTCTCCCTCTCGCGGGGGGGAAAGCAAACCCAGCCTGGGCTCCTTTCTCGAGCACACGCGCTGGGGGAGTTTGCAGAGGCAAAAGCTCTAGTGGAAGAGAATCCTCCTCGCCCTGCCGCTCAGCACACTTCAGCGAGCCCGGGCTCGCGCGCCTGCACCCTCTCTGCCCGGGAAGCCCCGGGCTGCACCTCCCGCAGCCGGCAGCCCGTGCGCCGCTCGTCCTCCCCGCTGATTGCAACCGGATCCCCTCTGCAAGCCGCGGCGGCTGCAGCTGCGGGCACATGGCAGTGACATAGGGATCCCCTATCCCAAGCTGCTGCTGCAGCGGCTGGGGGGGGGGGGCAGGAAATCTGCTGGAGGGGGAGGTCTTAGCAGAGCCGGGAGCCAGCAGCTAGTCGGGCAGAGGATGGGGTCAGTTGTGGGGGCGCTTTGCGCCAGGACCGCTCCTCCAAGCGCCGTGTTTTTGCACGTTTACTGTAGGAGATCTGGTGCCCGCAAAGGCACCCGAGAGCAAAAACATGATTGTCTTTGAATGGCGTTTCAAAATTCCAAACCTGTGGCGGTGGGTCCCTTGGAAACAGGACCCCTCTGGCAATATTGCCAGCCCCAGCCCTTCTAATCTCCCCAGGCAGGGGCCCCGTCCGAAACCATGAGATTTTAAACATCATGCATTGGGTGGTTTGTATTTGCCTCCTGGCATGGGCTTACCGGAGTCACATTTCAAGTTTTTTCTCTACAAGTAGAAGGGCTAGAAAGTAGAAACTTTTTTTTTTGTTTAAATGAAAGCGGAGAGTCTCCAGTAGTCTCCTGACTTCAGGCTGTGATTTTAAGAAAAACAGCAAATACTGAGATACTCGTGGTAAAATCAGAAAGTTAGCAACACTGATTAGTGGGCTAATTTTTACCCCAAATTATCCTGTCCTAGTATAGAGTATATACACTAGGGCCCTGGTCCTGCAAATTGCTCTGCAAGAGTGAACCCAACAGCCCAGAACTACCCAATCCACACCCTCATCACAACACAGTTGTGAAACCCTCCAATTTTGGATGGTTCAAATTTGCTTTAACTCTTGCAATGCCGTTTCAATTTTTCCACACTGGATCTTGGCGTGAGTAGGTGCAAGACCCTCATTATCGGATCAGAAGTGAACACAGGGAACCTGCACCCTACTACTCTGATCTACTCACCTGTGCTGTGAGTTTCACATGTTGAGGAAGTGATCTTATCAAAATGTTAATAACTGACAGCTGGGGTTCTCCTTGTCCTGAGTGGGAGATATGCCAAGCTATGACTCTTGCCTAAAATGTTAGCCAACAAGAACTGGCCTAGCTACAGACTTTCCCTTGAAATCTGTCTATTTCTCTTTGCTGTCTGTAGCTGGACACTTCATATGGACCTGTTCAGAGCAGGGTATGTGTTTCCCTCCACAGCCAAGCTCCCTGGTTTGAAGAGCCACTCAGTGATAGAAGACAGAAATGGTAGCAACATATTGAGAGTATTAGCTGAAAAGCCTGCCTCTGTTAATGGTACCTTGGATGACCTAACTTTCCTGTTCTCTTTTTGTGCCTCATACGAGGACCTCCTTGCAGGGAGAATTGCAGGAGTCTCAGATTCTGGTTTTCCATGGATGATTTTGGATCTATTTTTTTCCCCCCTTATCTCCATTGTCAGTTTTATAACTATGGTATGTTATTTCTCCTTTATCAATGATGTTAAGTGTGCAGATAGCATCTAACACACTTTTTATTATTATTTATTAGTCTATTGCATTCATTCACTCCTGTGGTATCCATATCTCCTGTAACTATACATCCCCATTAGTAAGGAACAGGGAACTTATTTGCCAGCTTTGAACCAGACTGTTGTTTCTCAAGTGTTTATCTCAAGTGATTCTAATGTTTCTATTAAGTTTACCTAAATGAGAAACATTTACATTAAGTTTACCTATATGAGAAAAGTGCACTGGTATAACTTGAATAGGCTTCTAAACCAATATGGTTAAACCAATGCGGACATCTGTGTGAAAGCTCTTGTTTGGTACAGGCCTGGCTTATGTTGGTTTAGCATAAACCTCTTGATTTAAGATAAATGAAAATAAAAGCAGTTTCAAACTGAAATAAGTGTCTACACAACCTTTTGCACTAATTCAGGTACGCACAAATTCATACAAATTATGCCTGTGCAACTTTCTCACTGGGACAAGCCTTTAATCTTTCTGCATCTTGCAGACTAAAAGTACCTCCTGCAAGAGATTGGCAATTTTGCTGAGACACAATTTCAAAAGCAGCCCTTGATTTTGGTGCCTTTGTTCTTGGAGGCCCACCTTGATGCCTTTGCCCTGATTGTCAGAGGTACTGAGCTCCCATTGACTCCAGCTGGGGCTGACCAGGGTTGTAATTTGAACAAAACTTTTTGGAAAACATATGCAGTGTCATGGGTTCTATTAAATAAGGCGTGGAATGGACTGAGACAGGCATCAAGGGGATTGAATTCTTCTCTCCATAGGCTGCCACCCCAGAGCCTACTGCTCTGAGACATGCCGTAGGAATCCCGAAAGATTGTGTGGTGCTGAGCAGATTCTCCTTAGGACCAGGTCTCAGAAGGCTAGTGCCTCCTCTGAAATACTAAGCTCTCCAAGGAATTTAGGGAATGCTGTTCTAAGTGTTTTAAAAATTCAAATACTTAAAAGGTCAACATGGCTGTTCCAAGCAGTAAAATCTGGGTTAAACTGTTTTAAATTGCCCTATGTGAACAATATGCAGGGGCGGGAGTTCACATTTGCATGGCATTTAAGCAAGAGCGGTGTTCTGAAGCGCTCATAAGAAATTTGGAGAGCACAGCAACTGTATCTGACAGCACACACGCAGTGAAAAATGTTTAACCTGTTTTGAGTCTGTTTGTTGCAACTAGTTTGGGTCAAAGATTTTGATCATACATTTAGATCCAGAATCTGCTCTGATACCACCCAACCGTTAGGGATTGCTCATTCCCAGTGAGATTGCTCAAGGAGTTAAATTTCCACAGGAGTATGGGGGATCAGAATCCAGCCCTTAATATCCATGTGCAGGGAACTCTCACTAGAGAAGGGAGGCTCTGGACCTCTTTCTCCAGAGGTTTTCTCTACTCTGCATACGTCTGTTACACTCTATAACAAAGCCACATCACCACTTTGGCCTCAGGTTCTCCACTGCCCTGTGCCTTTCATCCAGTCTGGTATGGCTGCACTTTGCACTAGCACAATATATAGGACAATGGAATATAGGGCCCTTGGTCTCAAGGAAAAGATACATGGGTGGGGAGGGAGAAACCTCAAGATTAAGATCTTTTGGGGGGGGGGGGAACAGAAAATGTCTCTGTGTGGTGTATTCAATTTTTATCAAAAATTCCTCAATCCTTCCCCTTTGAAAAACATTCCTCACTCTGCCGCTGAAGGTTTCTTTATCTGCATTTGTTGTCTTCCAGTTAATTGATCTGGTTTCTCTGTGCTTTTGCTTGGCTGTTCTTTGTAGAACTATCATCAGGGGTTATCTCTGAATCTTTACTCATTTTCTATCTTTTCCAGCACTCCTAAGCTAAACCTTTCAAAATGTTTTATCAATCAGGGTTTCAGTGTAGCCTGAATTGCACCCAGCTTTGTGTAAATCAGCTGAACCAAGAACAGCCAGCCAGGAGAAATTTAAGAATATGATCATTTTAATAATTTAGGCTTGAGTTAAATTGTCCCTTAAAATCTGACCAGTTAGCCAGTTAAGCTATTAATCACCAGCACTTCATGCAATTGTGGCCTTTAAAGATCCTATGGTGAAAAATCACAACACAAGTAATTCCGTTCTCCCTCCCTAAATTCCCCCCTGTAGCTGCAACTGGATATGAAATTTTTCATATATGTCCAATTTTTTTTTAAAATTGTTGTGTGCTGTTCTGTTTAAGAGACAACTGGATTTTGGTGATGTGAATCCTGTACATGTAGGTTGAAAAGCAGCTGGGGAGACTTCCATATAAAAGCTTCTGTAGAATTGTCAGAGATTGTTTGTTTATTTAGCTACGAGGAACAAAATATCACCAACAACTGTCATACAGGGCTATATAACTGGTCAATTTTATGGCAAGAGAGCCACATCTTAACTGTGTTAACACTGATCTCACGATGTTGATGTCTCAGTATCCCTCCTTCATCATTGGTCAAATAGTTCACTGTCTAGCTTTCATGTCCCTGCAACATTTTAATTTGTCAAATTAAAATGCACTTTATACCATACAGTATTTTACTAAAACTAAAGTAAAAGTTTAAATTTTGATTTAAAACTAGAGAAGGTTTAACAGTCCTTATTCATGTCCAGCTTTGGCTGATATCAAAGAAATGGCTTATTGAGCCTAAAACTGGCTTACCTGGGTGAATTTTCTTTTTAAATAAACACCGAGCCACTAGAATGGGTTGTACATGCCTCTATACATCCATTCATCTGTGTGTAGTATTAATATTTCGTTATTACCTGATATCCAACAGTGTGTTCGGCAGCAAGAAATAAAGGTAAATAGTGCAAGGGCCTTGCCCTGAAATAACTTACAATTTAATTTCACAGATGATGTAATGAAGACGATGACAAAAGAGTGGGGCTGGGATGTGAGAGGAAACGGAGGCACAGCAGTAATATCATGTGCTTACCTAGCATGCATGGTCCTTAAAAATCCTCTGGCATTTTTTCATAAGAGTGAGGAGTGTTAATTCTGGTGTTCTGGCTAAATTTTGCCTACCTAAAATTCCTCTGGCTGTACGATATTCTTTGCTTTCTGTCCCATATTACTGTATAGTGTTCCCATGAGCTTTTAAGCAGTATATAGTATCTGAAGTGATCCGTATGTATCATTTATGCTTCAGCTGAAACTTGTAAAGCTGATTGGGATCCTTCAGGATGAAAGGCCCAGCTATGGACCCAGTGCAGTCAGCAGAAGGGCACTGGCTTGAGCCTTTTAAGACTATTTATTATTATTTATAGCAGCTGCATACACTAGTTCTGTTGGGGGGAAAAGGCAAGACTTTGCCAGTTATTTAAAGCAACGAAGATGTAACTGCTGCCCCAAAGACTTTACTTACTGGTAAATTGCCATTTGTCATTTTTCATAAAGAAAATGAATGCACAGGATGCTCAGAGTCACGATGTTCGATCATGGATATGAAGTCTGTGTGTGTGTGCCACTATCAATGGCCCTTTTCATTTTAAAGTGCTTTGATTTATAGAGAACAAAAATAGTCACCATGGCGATATAAACACGTGTAAATACCACAACCCTGAGAGTGAGTCAGACATGCTGAAGAGGACTGAGCAGTCTCAGTGTCTTTCTGCTAACACATCTGGGGTGGGAGGATAAGATTATCTCACTTAAAAAATATATCAAAGAAACCGAGATTTGTTCTGAATAATTTTGTGTCCTCTCAGAAACTAAAGGCGAATCCTTCAAAGCTAAACATGCCAGTCTGATAACAAGCGAAAAAAGGAATGCGAAATGGCAACAAAGGAGCAGTGGCAGGTTTAGCTTTAACAACTTTTACATCTAAAATATATTTTAAACCCACAAATCCTGGTTTGGAAAACCTGTACAATTTTACTGGGAGTGGCGTATCCTATTATTTCAAAGGGACCACGAACTTTGTTCAGGTGTCATTAATGTAATACAGGTTGCTCCTCTCTAATCCGGCACTCCCTGATCCAGCAACATCCGTGGTCCTGCATAGGCACCGAATTCGTGGGTGCTCCAGCCCCTGAGCACCCATGGGGAAAAATTAGTGGGTGTGGCGCATCCACCAGCACCAAGCTCCCTCCTCCCCCTGTGCCTCTTGTGCACCAGCAGACCTGCACTTACCAGCTCCTCCTCCTCCTCCCACTCAGTGCTTCCAGAGCACTGCGAACAGCTGATTCATGGCGTTCAAGCTCCGGGAGGGAGGGGGAGGACCTGGAGACAGCTTCGAAGTCCCTGGGCAGGGGGCCGGCAATCAGGACCCTGGCTGGCAGCAGGGCCCCCAGGCGGGAGGCAACGCTGGGAGCAAAGCCTGGGGGTGCTGTAGCACCCCCCACACTCCTACTTCTTGGGCCTATGGAGACCCGCTGGCATTCTGCATTGACCTCCTGTGGTTCGAAGAATTCCGGTCAGGTCCTGAGGGTGCCGGCAGGGCCGGTGCAAGGATGTTTCGTGCCCTAGGCGAAATTTCCACCTTGTGCCCTCCCCCGTCCTCTGCCCTGGGGCGCCCTCCCCCCCTGGGGCAGCTCCCCCTCCTCTGCTCTGAGGTGCCCCCCACCCCCTGCGGCAGCTCCACACTCTCCGCCCTGCAGCACCCCCCGCTGCCCTGCCCCCTCCCCGAGCACGCCATCGCCGCTTCACTTCTCCCGCCTCCCAGGCTTGCGGCGTCAATCAGCTTAGGTGCTGCAAGCCTGGGAGGCGGGAGAAGTGAAGCGGCCATGGCGTGCTCGGGGAAGAGGCGGGGCAGGGGTGAGCTAGGGCGGGAGTTCCCTTGCATGCTGCCTCCCCCTTTACTTGCTGCAGGTGGCCTGCCCCGTGCCCCCCTGCCCCAGCTCCCTCTGCCTAAATGCCAGCGGCGACTGAGGCAGCCGAAGATCCGGCCGCCACGGTTGCTGTTGAAGAAAATGCTGCCCCCCAAATCCTAGCTCTGTAGGCGACTGCCTAGGTCACCTAAATGGCTGCACTGGCACTGGGTGCCGGACTAGAGAAGTTCAACCTGTAGAAATATATGGCAAGAGGAGGAAGGATAGTCTTGTGGCTATAGCACTGGCTCGGGAAACTCTGGAAATTTGGTTTGGATCTCAGCACTGCATGGAGGCTAAAGGGCCCGGAAGTATACAAGAGACCACAAACCACACCCCTGGCCCTAAGCAATCTGGCTCCATCATTAATGGCTGTGCAAAGACCTGCTTGTGGATTTAGGGGCAATCCCAAATGAGCACCCCCCCCCCCCACAAATTTAGAGAAAGGTTCCCCTTATTGTTTGGAGGTTTATGGCAGGTGTTTATGCTCAGCACCACCTGGAATTTGACCATTACAGGCCAAATAGTCTGTACACAAAGTAGCTTAATGTAGATTCTTGGTTGATATTTTACAAGGCTAAGAGGGAGGAGAAAAAGAGAGAGCCCAGCCAGAGGGATCATATAGTATACATATGTAAAGAACAAAATATTGTTTTAGCAGAGCAAATCACATCAGTTCTGCCTGGGCTAGAACCTCTGAATGGCTACGTCCTTCCAGATGGGAGCTCTGTGAAAGTCACCTAGTTTGGAACATGATTTACTTAAAAATGATACTATGGGGGTTTAAAATGGATTAAACATTATGTTAGCAAAGCAAAGGTCATAGGGGAGTGTATAAAATGTCACAGCAGGCACATCACAGTTGTTTGTAAGATTACTTCTCTTTATATAAGGCCACTAATATATACACACACACACATTCAGAAGGAACATTAATCTAGTGCAGAATTAAAACTGTATGTCATTTGTGTTTAACAACTGTGTAGGAAAGCCTGGCTTTGGCAAAGGTTCCATCAGCTATTCCCTGCTCTGGGATTCTCTTTCTTGTTCATATTATAAGATCTCTGGGCTAGGGTCTATCTGCTCTGTGTATCTTGTTACAGTGCTGAGCATGTTCTCAGTGCTTAACAGCTAAAAATAATCTAAGATTATGTTGTAGCTCATAGGAATTGCCAGACTGAATCAGGCTTGAGATTCCTCTAGTTCACCATCCTGTCTGGACTAAGGAAATACTCTGTCACATCATGTGTAGTTAGACTGTAGAACTCATTGCCACAGGAAGTCATTGAGGACAATAACTTAGCGAGATTTTAAAAAGGGATTTGAGATGCATATGAGTATTCAGAGTTACCATAATTAATTAAACAAAATAGGATGTGATCTAACGTGGGAGGCAGATTAGTTAGGTGATCATTACAGATGGTAGCTGCACTGCTGTCTCTTCTTGGGGATTCTCCGAGTACACCCCACAAAGGTGTGAGGCCTCAGGCCTTTAACTTTCTTGGAGTGGAATTCTGCAATGGGCCCACTCTTAGACCAGGACATAGGTTACAGGTATCAACTGTGACTAACTCAGCAGGTCCAACTTTGGACCCCACTGAGGTTTCTCTTTGAGATCCCAAGAGACAGCATATGGTTGCAGTATACAGAGAGAGCATTTTCAAAACAAAACATGATTTATTTTGCCCTGTGTGTGCTTAAAAAACTAGATTTAAAATAACTAAGAGGCCTACATGCATGTTCCCTTACCTACGCTTAGCTTTTCTAGCCATAACTGAGGCAGCTCTGGTTTATTCCCCATCTCTAAGTTGGGAGAAGCAGCCTACATTGCTTGCAGCCTGTGTCCCCTGTCTCTGAGAGCTTTAGTCAAACTGTCAGCCTTTTCCACTACAACCACACTGCAAACAGCCTTTTCACTGACACATCCTGGTCAGCCTCTGACCGCCTGCCCCCTCCCAGCACTGTGGCTGAGAAGTCTCTCTTCATGGCTGTTGTTTGAGGGAATGCTCCTTGCCTAGGACATGGTCTTACCTTTCCTGGGTTCCTTAACAACCTCCCTTTTACAGTCTCCTTTAACTCTGTGCATTCAGGCAGCTAATAACACCAAATTGAACAGAGAACCTGAGTTACACGATAGTCATAAAAAGTAATACATGCATTTTCCCAGCTCGTCACGTCATACATCTTAATGCTGCAGGGTTGTTATATCTTCCTATGAAGTATCTAGTACCGGCCACTGATGGAGACAGGACCTTGGGCTGGATGGTCCTCGGGTCTGATTCAGTCTGGCAATGCCTGTGTTCCGATGTCTCCAGAAGTGGTCAGTAACAGCCACTTCAGAGGAATAAAATCTGCACTAGGCAGTTGTGAGATAACCTGCCCCTGGAGAAAGTTGTCTCTTAGACCCTGGTCATTGGGTTCATGTCCCAAAGCTTCAGGTTTTATATTCTTTCCCTTGTTTATGGTTGTAATTACTACTTCTGCTAATGATCTAACCTCCTTCCCCCAGACCCACTCTGGCCCCCAAATCATGCAGGTTAACTAGAGGATTCCTAGAGGCTATTTTGAAGGGTCAGTACTAGAACACACTTCCCTGTGATTTTTGTTGCAGACAGATTAGCTAGAGAGAAGCAAAGTGGAACTGTACAAATCTCTCATGGCTGGACTGAAATATGGAACCACCTGAAATATGGAATTCAGTGCTCCAGAATCTGAGGTAAGAAGGGCCCCCGGAGGGTGAAGTCCAGTATACACTGATTCCTAAAGAGTATGTGGGGACACTGCAGGCTTCCCTCTCTGTGCATCATCCCTAACCTGCATGCTGATGAGTTAGAATGGGGCTATTGAGGCCCTGCCAGCCAGGCCTTCCTTTTCATCACATGTGATCCTCCTGTCAACAGCTAGTACACCTGAGATAGAGAATGGGTGCTGCTGTTAATGGGAACACAGACCAGTGTGAAATGTTACACTGCATGCAGATTCCAATTTGCATCTCCACTGGCACAGAGTAAAGACCTGACCTGTTTTAATACAGGGGGCAATAAGAGAGAGATTAGCGTCCACACATGTAACTGGGGCTCAGTGGACTCTGTAGCTCCAAACCATGGGCCAAATTTATCTTCTCTGTATCTGTTACTCTAGAACACATGCACACATACACTTCCAAACAGCAGCAATACTCTATGCCCGGCTCAGACTGGCAATGCCCGCACTTCCTCCTGCTAGGTGCAGGAATGACCTGTGCAGGAAGGACTGTGTACGTGTGTAGCTGTGTGTGCCCAAAACAGTGGGATTCCCCTTCCCGCCCCGGACCGTTAGGATTCTGTCATGAGGGAACCTGTAGAGCACCTTCTCTGCTGGTTTTAGGGGAAGAGAGGGTTAGGACAGAAAACCTTCCCCACTGTCCACAGGTTTTTTTGCATGTACCAAATCAAATTCCTGGTGGCTAGAATTTGGCCCTATTTCTAATGCAGCATAAAACCACCATTCCCATGCTATAACCAGAGATCCTGCAAGCTGCATCCACGTAGGCAGTACCTGTGCTCATGCAGAGCCCTGTTCACTTATAGATTCATAGATTCTAGGACTGGAGTGGTGTAAGCCTACAAACACGGAAGATCTTGCAGGATCGGGGCCCTAGTCAGTAAAGGGTGAATAAGAAGCTCCAGCACAGTCTTTTGCACGGTTGCCCTGAGAAACTCAAACTCCTGGATTTTATCTCCATGATTTCCCTCCCTCTCTCCCCACTCTGAGAAATCCCTCTTGTACACTGCTGCAGCCGTAAAACAGTCAGGAACTCTAAGAACAGCACATCCCAGAAAATGCAACTTTTACATGTTATTTCATCAGATTTAGTTTTTAATTTTAGGAGGAGAAATGATGAAAAATCCAGGAGATTTGGGAAAGGGAAAATATGGTTTTGAAACGTAAAGATTAGAAAGCAAATAAAGAAATAATGCTCATAAGCCCCCAGGGGAGATTCTCTGGTTGGAGGAGAATAATAAAGAGATGGATATAGCCACAGGGAGGGAGGAAGGAAGGAAAGAAAGAGCATAATGGCTTCGTATGATGGATACACATTTCCTTTCAGATGAGTGTCTCTCTCTTGCAGAAGGTCTGTCCTAATATAAGATCCCTACAATGCTGGTGGCTATATTTCTTGGCAAAGGTGCAATTTAAGAGAATAAACTAGGTTGACAGAAATATTCCATTCAGCAGCGGCTCCAGGAACAAGCACTCCAAGCGCGTGCCTGGGGCGGCAAGCCTCAGGGGGAACCCTGCCGGTCCCTGCGAGGGTGGCAGTCAGGCAGCCTTTGGCAGCTTGCCTGCGGGAGGTCTGCCGGTCCCACGGATTTGGCGACAATTCGGCGACGGGTACGCCAAAGCCGCGGGACTGGGGACCTCCCACGGGTGCGCCGCTGAAGGCAGCCGGCCTGCCATGCTTGGGGCGGCAAAAAAGCTAGAGCCGCCCCTGATTCCATTTCATAGAAGGCAATGAGCTCTCTTTCAAGCCACTCTGAAGACTGTGTAGTCTTGACTGTGGGTCCTTTGAGAAACTAGCAGCATTTGTAAAGCAATTGGATTAAACTGAAATGGAAGTATACCTGCTCATTGTTATATTTTGTGAGGTGCATTTGTACATTGTCTAAATGCTAATTTCCAGAGTCATCTGTGCTCTAGGTGATTGGGGGCAAAATGTGTATATGCTAGTTTGATTTATGGCAGTATAATCACTGCTGGACGAGGGGTGTTTTTCTACAACAGCTAGGGATGCTAAAACAATTATGCAGTGCTCCTGTAGGCCAAAAACACCATGCTCTCAGTCACCAAGGTAATGATGCAGGTTGCAGTCTTTAGACTGTGAGGCCCCAGTCCTGTATGCGGACATCAGTGGCTCTCTGCATTGACACAGGAGTCAGTGCTAATGGATCCCAGCAGAGACTCATGGACAAGGTTTGGGAAGTGCCATTTATCAAATATTGCCAATTGTAAGCATTCAAAATTATTTAGTCAGGCCCCAAAGCTCATAAAATTGGCTTTAAAATATGAGATTTAAAAATTGATAAATATTGAGTTTATAAAGAGCTTATAATCACATGCTCTGATCCTTTAACTGCCTACACCTGGGAAAGCAGCAGGAATGGGACCTAAGTTCTTTGGGCTGATCTGCGCTGGGGGGGCATCGATCTAAGATACGCAACTTCAGCTATGTGAATAGCGTAGCTGAAGTCGAAGTATCTTAGATCGATTTACCTTGGGTCCTCACGGCGCGGGATCGACGTCCGCGGCTCCCCATGTCGACTCTGCTACCGCTGCTCGCTCCGGTGGAGTTCCGGAGTCAATGGGAGCGCGTTCGGGGATCGATATATCACGTCTAGATGAGACATGATATATCAATCCCTGAAAAATCTATTGCTACCTGCCGATATGGCAGGTAGTATGGACATACCCTTTGACACTACAGGGAAAGCCTCAGTGGAACAATAAAGCTACCACTTATGTCACGTGGTTACCCAGCATACAGCCATTGGCCTGATTCTAATAAAACTTCTTCCACCCCAGAGCCTAGTATAGAGCCAGAAACATTTACATACATAAAAAAATAGCAGTGCCTTTCTGAATTAAGATACTGTCTCTGAAGAAAGAACAAGAGCACCTTAGAGACTAACAAATTTATTTGAGCATAAGCTTTTGTGGGCTACAGCCTGAAGAATACACTAATAACAATGCATCACAAAGAGAAATAATTCTTTATATTTAAATTACCTAAGATTCATTACAAGATGCCTCTGACTAAGGGTAAGAAAAATTACTGCTCAGGTCATATAAATCTGATCAACTGCTGTTTTATCACCTCTGCCCTGCTCCTCCCCCAGAGAGCAAATGCTTCCTGCTGCCCTTCATTGTCTGTTTAGATCACATCAATTCCATTTAAAAGGGTTACAAGGGATTTTATTTAATCAAACCGTTTGCCATGTCCATATTCCTAAAAGGCTCCTTGTCTCTCTCAGGACCCAGATTATACAGTGATAATGATCTCTTGGTTAGACATTTACTTCCCGTTAGGAGCCAGCATGGAATAATAATAAAAAGCCCTTCTGACTAAAAATGGACTAGGGACTGTATATTTTTTTTTTTTTAATCAGTACAAACACCTAACAAAACCTCATCTGAAAAATAAAACATGGAACTAATTTATGTGTGCAGTGTTATAGCCATGTTGGTCCCAGATCATCCTACTCACCCTTGAAACCAGTGTTGATCCTTTTCACTTCAACCAGTCCAGGATTTGACCTTTAGTGAATGCTCTCTTAAAAGCTTTTCTCTCTCATTTACTTCTGATTCCCAGGTCCACTACTGTCATACTGAGGCCTCAGAAGGGATGCAAAGCCTGTTTGTATCAGTTGCAGGGCCGCCCAGAGGATTTAGAGGGCCCCCACCGCCGAATTGCCGCCAAAGACCTGGCACTTCGGCGGTGGGTCCCGGGGTGGAAGGACCCCCCATCGCAGGTCTTCGGGGCACTTCAGTGGCGGGTCCAGGAGCAGAAGGACCCCCCGCCGCCAAATTGCCGCCAAAGACCTGTAGCGGAAGAAGCTCCGAGGTCCCTGGCCCTGCAAGAGTTTACCAGGGCCCCCAGAGCAAGTGAAGGACCCTGCTCCAGGGCCCCCGACAAACTCTTGTGGGGGCCTCTGTGGGGCCCGGGGCCTGAGGCAAATTCCCCCCCCCCCCCCGGTGGCCGTGATCAGCTGGGCTGTGGTTTTGTAAAACAGGTCCTATCCAATAAGCTAAAAGATTCAGAAGATACAATTCTCACTCTGGTTCATGGCAGTAATGATGATTGATGGTATCTGTTTTCTTTCCTGACTAACACAGTTAGTGGTGCTTTGGTTTAAGGGCATTTAGTAGGAAGAAGGTTGTTGACACTACTTTGAACCTGATCATGATTCCAAACTTCCCATCCTCACTTGAAGGTTCCTCATGACTCAGCCCCCACAGATACCTCTCCTCTCATTTCCTCCTCCCTACTTTGCCCTCCTACACTCTTCTCATTCCTCTCTCCTGAGCTGACTGCTCCTTTTGAGTCCTCCTCCCATTCCTGGCCTTGTGTCTTCTTTCACACTGCCCCTGCACTCGGCACAGCCTCCCACCAGCCCTGTGCCAAGTGTCCTCCCTGTCTTCTTGGACCACTTCGCTCCTGAAATCTCCTGTATTGGTCTTGCTGAGGCAATCTCCACATCTGCTTGTGTTTTAAATCCACCCCTGCAATGCACAGGCCTTGCAAACCTTTGTCTAGTCAAGGTTCTATCCCTAAAACAAATACCAATTGCATGTGAATGGCTGCATGGGTTCTGAGGGATAACTGGCTGCACATTAAGGATCACTTTCTCACAAATGCTTTTATCTGTGTATGTACCTATGTCATGCACAGTGGGAAAGTAGCAATACTGGGAACTACTGCAACTGCAACAACGTCACTTTGGCTGGGAGGAAAGAATTGCTGGTCATGCTAAAGAAATTAGTTGAAAGGAGTTGGTGTTGCTGTTCAGCCTGAGATGCAGCCAGTTTCTTCTTGGGATCCCAATTTCAAAAAGAAATCAGCTCTTTTAATGGTCTTGGCTAGGAAGCTTGCAGCAGTGCCAGGCTGGTTCTAACAGCAGCTCGAAGAATATCACATCTACCAAAGCTGTGGTAGCTCATGTCAGCCATGATATTTTTTTTTCCTCCTGCTCCCACTGCAAGTTTCCATCTCTGTGTGATTATTTCCTCTGCAGCTGGGTGCAGAGACAAATTTTTATATAGACCTCTATACTGGGACTCCTTTTCCCAGAGGCAGTGATTCTGCCAACAGCTCTGCTGCATCAGGCACTGAATTGATGCGGTTCTTCTCAGCTTCCATCGTTTCAAACTGAATTTCCCTTTTTCTTCAATGCCAAATATATATATAATGCTGTCTGCTTAAAGTACCAAGCTGGAACCTGCTGCAGAAACAGGAGCATAGGAACCTAGGATTTGCCAGACAGGATCAGACCTGCGATCTATCAGTCCAGTATCTGTCTCTGACAGTGGCCAGCAACCAATGCTTCAGAAGAAGGGGCAAGAAACCCTGCAGTGGGCAGATGTGGGATAATCTGCCTTCTGTCCTAATCCCTAATAGTTTGAGATGGTTTTGCAAGCGTACAGTGATCACCTACATAGTACTCATTTATACTTGTCTAAGCTATCTAACTATGGAAGAACTGCAGAGTTCATAGAGAACTCAACTACACATTTTGTAGGCAACAAAATCTATCTGTGGTATTTGGAGAGTGCCCGTCACGGTAGTATATAAATGCAATGAATGGACTAGAAGACCTAAAAGCAATCTTGTTGTTTATGCATTAGGTGAGGTATGTGTATAAATACAAAGAACATGCTTGCATCTGGGACTTAAGATGTGTGAAGAAAGTTGGTAGAAAGTACTGTACACATAAAGGAACTCAGAGTTTCTTTATAAAGAAAGCTCTGAACTGCAGAGCAGGCAGAAGGTCTAAAATTATCACATAGCCACATGCTAAAGCAAAGTTATGGTTTTGTTTAAAAAAAAAAAAAAAAAGCCCTGGTAAGCAGAATCAGATACTAAGGTAATCTAGGGAAATGGAAGATGGAGAAAACATGTTAATGAGGGAAAAGAGAGTGCTGGAACATCAGCTGGGAGGGAGAGGAGGAGGAGGAAGGGAAAAAAAAATAATTGGAGCTATACCTATCTCCTAGAACTGGAAGGGACCTCAAAAGGTCATCAAGTCCAGTCCTCTGCCTTCACTAGCAGGACCAGGTACTAATTTTTGCCCTAGATCACTAAGTGGCCCCCTCAAGAATTGAGCTCACAACCCTGGGTTTAAGAGGCCAATGCTCAAACCACTGAGCTATCCCTTCCTGCAGTGAATAGTATCAGATGTACTACTCCTAGCACAAGGAATCTTCAATTTTGCATCAGTTATGAGATTAAAATAGTAGCTGGTCAAAGATCCAAGAGGCAATAATAGTCTCAGAGAACCAGAATGAATGTGTCCCACACAGACACATGTATCCCAAGGATCATCGCTCTATCTTCCTTCCTTCTCTTTTGTTCAGTCTGTAGGTGAAATCCTGGTTCCACTGAAAATCAATGTTATTTTTTTCCCCATTGATTTCAGTGTGGCCAGGACTTTACCTGTAGGTTTCTATATTGAAAACTCCAGGTCATTTAAAATTAAATAAAAATAGAACTGCTGGATGTCCAGTCTGACATATCTGCCAACGGAGAACAATGGGAATTGCTGCAATAGTTGATAACATTGGACATGGCACATTGCCACAGACAATCACTATCAATTAAATTCCACCTACTTGCCTTTAAAGCTACTGCACACTTCCCCACCTAATAAATCGCACAGTCAAAGTTATTGTTGAACTGCATATCAGTCTACAGTAAAGCATATGCTAAACAGGGCAAGTTATTTATTGCCCCGCCGTGGACAATAATGAATAGGCCCAGATTTTATAAAGAGCAAAACAAACCCAGCCCTCCCCCTTGAAGGATCATACCACATTACTAAATTGTGTAATTAATCATGTCAGTTGTACAGCCACACAGAGTTTTTTTCATTTGCTGGAATTTCAGTTATGGAGGGTTATTTTTTATGCTCAAGCCTACGCGGCTGCAATTTCTGAGCAGCAAATGTGAGATAAATGGCGTGAGTGTTTGGTTTGCTAAAGGAGTCTTTTTATCATATGGAACAAAATGTAATGGGATTGTGCTTGAGCTCTATAACCTGCTCCATATAGAGCCTGCTACTAAATCGTATCGCTGGGCTTGAGGCTAAAAGCTAACAAACCTAAGTGAATAAATAAATAAAGGTCTGTTAGCAAGGAATTCGTATTTCCTGATGTTTTCTAGAAAAGTAAAAGTTGAGGCACTTACTGAATGGAAGGATGGTTTTGTGGTTAAGATATCGGACTCGGACCCAGGGAGATCTGGGTTTAATATGTAAATACATCATGAACTTTTTGGACGATATCTCAGTTTTTCATCTGTAAAATGAGAATATTGATACTTTCACTCTTGTTTAATTAGATTGGAAGCTCCTTGGTATGGGGACTGCGGATTAACTAATTGTATGTACATCACCTAACACAGTCTCGGTTGGGATCCCTACGTGTCCTGTAGAGTAGTAATATACTGGCATGCTAAATTTCTGGTACTTTGTTACTCCAAATTCAAATGCTGAGCTTCTTAAGATTAACCTCAATAGATTATTAGACCTGATTAGTCTGTATGTGTCCATTTAGTAAGTTCCACTTCCATATATTTAATATAAATCAGCCCCAAATCAAGTGTGTAGATCGTGGTAGTGACAATTTGCAGCAAGAGCAAATTTTCCTCACATCTCCCATGGGAAATCCCATGTGCATTCTGCTATCCTGTCACACACAGAGACCCGATTAAGCTATATGTCTATGTCAAAATTAATAAAGGAAACACAATATATGCAGTGGCAGCACCCTCTGCTGACAAGAAACTCTCTACATGTTATGTAGATATTGCCCAGGCCAAATTAAGAACATTGCTGTATGCAGGGTGGTTGTAGCCATGTCAGTCCCAGGATATTAGAGGGACAAGGTGGGTAAGGTCCTATCTTTTATTGGACCAACTTCTATTGGTGTGAGAGAGAGAAGCTTTCAAGCTATCCAAAGCTATCACACCCACTTTTATTTTATTAAAATCATAGGGGTTAGTGGTAGAAAATAACATGTGCCTGTCAAGTGTCCCCCATACAAGGGAGAGAACAGTGCCCGAACAGATGGGCATATCCATTAATCCTGCTCAGGAGCTTGCGGGTGTATTAATTCTGATGACTGTGCTATACCCCATGCTAAGTGTGGTGCCCAGAACTGGGGGGAGTGCAGTGCTCATAAAGGAAGGCAACTGGGTGGGCAAGTGGGGGATGCCCTGTGGGATGGGGGGACGAGTGGGGGATACCCCCACCTCTCAGCGCTCCTATGTTCCCCCCAGTCTCCTGCTCCCCTTTGTGTCCCCTCATAGGAGCTCCCTGCTGCCCCCCCTTCTCACTCTCCAAATGCCTCCTCCCCCCTTTCAGTCCCCAGGAGTCTATCACCAAATCACCCAATGGTTCCTTCCACCTCCCCCCTCCTCTCCCGAACACACAATGGTTCCTTCCGCCCGTGGCCGTGTCCGCGCCGCAAGGCCACTGATAAAGTTTTCCCCCAGGAGGCTTCGCGGGCCTTTGCGGCTTCTCGCGAGAGTTCCCAATCTCGCCTGCTTTCCATGATGGCGGCTGCTGCAGCGGCTCCGGCCGAGCCCCGGCTTCGCACGCGGGACGTGCTGATCCCTGGAGGCCCGGCGGACTTCGGGTCGCTGCTGCTGTCGGCTCCGGTGCTGGCGGGGCTGGAGGCCGCTGGGTTCCTGAGGCCTTCCCCGGTGCAGCTGAAAGCCATTCCGCTGGGGCGCTGCGGCCTGGGTGAGCGGGCGCGGGGCTGCCGGGGGGCAGGGGCTGGAGGGGATCGGGTGGGGCCGGGGGACTGGGGCGAGTTCAGGTTTGGGAGCTGCTCCCCCCCGGGGGAGGGTCGGGGTCGGGGTCGGGTTTGGGAGCTGCCCTCCCCCTACGCGGGGTGGGGTCGGGGTCGGGTTTGGGAGCTGCCCCCCACCCCGGGGGTGGGGTCGGGGTCGGGGTCCGGAGCTGAGGCCTGTGGTTTGCTTCTCAAGGGAAGGAGAGATTGGTAGAGATTCGGCCCGTCTGCGTGCAGGGAGTCCGCAAAGCCCCTAATAACAGAGCATCACCTGTTCTGGCTGCTGCCTGACTTGGGGCCCTTCAAACCCTTTCAGATCTCATTGTGCAGGCGAAATCTGGCACCGGCAAAACCTGTGTGTTCTCGACCATTGCCCTTGATTCCCTCATACTGGAAAACCCGGCAACCCAGGTGAGAGCCCTGAAGATGTGGTGGTTTGTAGTGGCCTGGGGACATCTCCAGGTCCTTGTCCAAGGTATTTGAATAACCAAAGCGATCATCACCCAGACCTCAAGTTTTACACTAAAATCCATATGCAGGACAGGATATTGATCAATTTAGTCTGGGGGCTGTGAGACTGTCTACATTTGAATGAAGTGCATCATGTATTTTACTGTTATATCTCAGTGCCTTGATGCCAGAAGCTCCTAATAAGAATGCAGTGCTGCGGAGCTGTTGACTTATTTTGTAAACTGCTTTAATGGTAGATTGCTTGATAGATTATAATGAAGTAAATTTGGGGGGGAGGGGCATAAGGGGAATACCCATGCCTCCCTTGTTGGTCATTTTTAGGCTTTACAAGCACAAAAAAAATCTTGTAGGCTCAGCAATCTCAGTGATAGAAATATTTTCTTAGGACAAATATATCACGGACTGTGATAGTAGACTTCCACCTATACCATCCTATCAATATGCCTCAGGTCTACTCTGCAGGGGGAACTTTTATGGGGGCCAAAGGAATTCAGTCTCAACTTATTGATTTGAGGAAGGGGGGGTGAGAGGACCTGTCCAGTAAGAACTTGACTTGACTTCTAACGAGTGTTACACAAGTCATGAAATAGCTGATGGTAAAAACTTTGTCACTGGCTACCTAAGCTGTAGTTAAAACAGGGGTGTAGAGGTGAAAGACTGCATCTAATCCACTGAACCATTACTGTCCCTTCAAAGCCAAGTTCTCTGTTTTTTTCAGATCCTGGTCTTAGCCCCTACAAGAGAAATTGCCGTGCAGATTCATGCTGTTATCACAACTATTGGAATCAAAATGGAGGGCTTGGAATGTCATGTCTTCATCGGAGGGACTCCTTTGAACCAAGACAAAATGAGACTAAAAAAGTGTCACATAGCTGTAGGCTCTCCAGGTAAGACCGCACTTCACTGTACTTTAGTCACAATTCAGTGACACACATTTCAACAGAACAATATTTGGTACGTAAATGCAATCTTGAATTCTTGTCCCATAGTCACATGAGACAATTTCAAAGCCTGAAGCAAAAGAAAATTAGACCAGAGAAGTATATTTAGTGAGTGATTAGTCTAAATATACTTTTTAAAAAAGATTTATTTAATAAGTGGGTTAGGTAACGAGTCTTTGATTTGCAACAGATAGTGTCTTGTCTTGTCTCAACCAGATTCTTTTCTTCAATATTTTTGGAGCTAAAGTGTCTCACTTCTCTCTTATCATGTAGGTCGAATAAAGCAACTCATAGAATTGGACTGTCTGAATACAGCCAGTATCCGCCTTTTCATTCTTGATGAAGCTGACAAGCTTCTGGAAGAAGGCAGCTTCCAGGAACAAGTCAAGTAAGAAAAATACTAATGTTTCTCTCATAAGCCTAGCAGTAGTTTTAACATGCAGAATCTTTCAGCTCTAAAACATGCTTTATGTGGGGATACATTCACTTTCAATATCTTACTTTCTCTTAGCTGGATTTATTCTTCTTTGCCAGCCAACAAACAGATGCTGGCTGTTTCTGCTACCTACCCTGAATCACTGGCTAATGCTTTGACCAGGTACATGAGAGACCCTACCTTTGTGAGGTTGAACCCCACTGACCCAAGTCTCATTGGTATGTATAAGTTGCACATCCATAACTTTAATGTTTTTAGGCAAATAAAATCTGAATATTTAACATTCAGCTATGAGTATAATTAATAAAAACAAAAACCGTTTCAAAGTACTTGGTTTATCATTTATTTATAGATCACATGATTTGTTCAAAAGCGTGCTTATACCCAAACTTTTCTTAGCCAAAGTATCTATGATGGGAGAGTGGTTATTTTTCTCTCTGTTGTGGGTTATCTTTTTTCCATACCTTCAAGAAAAGATTCCAAACCTTTTTAAAAAAAAAAATAGCCTTCCAGATTCCAATTCAGCATGTGGTGATATTGGTTAACTAATGTTTCCCAGTTCTTTAATGTCCTTATTCTAGCTACAACTATATATTTGAATCAACTTTTAAATACCAATTCATTGCTAGTTTTATGTGAATTTTTGGTACTGTTAACCTTATCATGCTTTGATTTCTTGCACAGGGCTGAAGCAATATTACAAAATTGTGAATTCTCATTCACTTCCTCATAAGACTTTTGAGGAGAAGGCGGAGCACTTGCAGGAGCTCTTCAGCAAGATTCCGTTTAATCAGGCCTTGGTCTTCTCAAATCTGCATAGCAGGTGACAATAACTTCTTAAAACTAACAATATGATGTTTTCAGATGTCTGTGAACAGTGGGCATAATATATTCCATTTTTATAGCACCTTTCATAAAGAGCCCAAATTACTACACAACCTGCATGCAAATTTCAACTCCGAAATGCTACTGTTTCTGGAACGCAGGGCTGCAGCTTGAATGGGTGGTACGTAGTACCAAGCGAGTGTAGGGGTAGGGGGGAATTTTGACATCAGGGCAATTTCTGCATTTACCTGAGTGCTGTGGGAACTAATGTCTGTGTACACTTGATTTTTGAAATCTAAACTGAAAGTTTCACCAATTGCAGAATTATAAAGTGTCACTGTATCTAACTTAACAAGATGAATGGCTGAGACAACTGCTGGATTTTAATCTTTGGCTGTAAAAGAGTTGAAAGTTCAGATCTAATGCTTAGGCTGTTAAGTCACTTTCAGTCTGTCATCTTGAAGAAACTCTGGAAGCACGTAATTTTATTTACAATCTTTATGTATATGTTGTATTAGGGCTCAACACCTGGCTGAAGTACTGACATCCAAAGGTTTTCCTGCTGAGTGCATTTCAGGCAAGTGCATTTGGAACTTACTGCTTCTGTTAATTGGAATTCTGTACGAAACTGACCTAAAATCACAGTAGAAATGTAGCCATTGGAGTATTCAGGACATAAGCGGGGACTTGGGGGCATTTTATATGAATAATTTACAGGTAATGTTTCACTGTTGATATTTCTTGCAAGTTCACTGAGAATCTTTAAATATTTGCTTAACTTTATTTTTTTCCTATTGGTTAGATGGTTCAATTACTTCACTTTGTTTTCTAGTCTATACTAGGGAATCCCATTTATGCTTTGGAGTACTGTAATGGATTGATGTATTTGGAAAGGAAAGTCCTCTTGTCTTCGAAATGTTCAGAATTGTGGAGTAATTTGATGCATTTGGGCACTTATTAAGAATATCTCTCAATTAGAAGCCAATAAAACAAAACTCAGGCCAATTATAACAAACCATCCTTTTTTGTTTATTTTGTAATTAACACTAATCCCCTTTCTTGTAGTCTCCCTTGGCTGTAAGAATATTTGCATCTTTATGGTAGTTAGTAAGTCAAACTTATTTGCATTCCATGTTACCCAAGTTACTAAAACACTTGAGAAAAGGATAATCTCTCAAAAAGAGAGTAATTTTATACCCTACTTTGTTAATCATGTTTTCAAATTTGTCTACTTTCCAGTCAGCCCCGTTTCCTGGTGTAGATACAACATGCCTTAGAATTAGTGCCTGAAGGATGGATGCTACTTCACGAGCTTTCAGGAATAGAATTTATTGAGCCCTGTTTTTCCCTGGGTTTGAGCAGCGCAAGGCTAAGTAACCTAAATACTCTTTCAGTTTCTAAATATTCATTTTTGTTTCTTCAGGAAGTATGAATCAGAACCAGCGTCTTGATGCTATGGCTAAATTGAAGCAATTCCATTGTAGAGTCCTGATTTCCACAGACTTAGTGAGTTTTTTTTTCTTTTCTGTTAAGCAGAAATAGTTCTCTAGAATATAAATTCATGTATTGTAGAGCTGATTTGGAGATCAGTCTGATTTAGCAGTATTTATAGAACATTTATCTGAAAATAGCAACTTTCTGTCTCTGCGGAGCATGAAAACTGCCACCCAGTTTTCATCTTCAGAAAACAAAACCAATTTTCAAAGTGTTTTTAAAAACAAAGTTTAAATACTTATTTATTTTTAATTACCTTTTTGTAGTTAGGCTCTGGAAACCTATATGAATTTCAGAGAAATAAGTGTTTATCTTTTGATGGTGGTACAGGGGGCGGGGCAGAAGTTACTTTTCTCCTTTGTGTGATACCAACACAACACCTCTTTCATATTTTAAGGAGAGCAGTAGCAATATCTCCTTTTGTCTGTGACACAGGACTATTGGCTGTGGTACAATTTCTTTTTCTTTACACTTAAAAACATGAAAAGACTGGGCAAGGTTATTTCTTCCTGCTGTCTTCAGTTCAGTGCTTGAAGTTCTACCACCTAAAAATATTACTGTCCTGTATATTTCTCATAAGCTGGGAGCATATGTGCTCCCTTGGTACCCAGACATCTGCTTATTCTTCCTCCATGGTAATACAAATGATCTTCCAGTTGCACATCTTAATGCCGAGTGCTTATACACTTATTTCTAGCTAACCTAAGCAACCCAGGAAATTTATAGTTTTCACATACAGTGTGTTGAAATACATAGAATTTACAGAAGGGCCTCCTGAACTGATAGATGAACTGCATCTCTTTATATGACTAGTCGCCATTAATTCTGTTTTTTTCCCCCCTCTTCAAGACTTCTCGTGGAATTGATGCTGAGAAGGTGAATCTTGTTATCAACCTTGATGTGCCTTTGGACTGGGAAACGTACATGCATCGGATTGGTAGAGCTGGACGCTTTGGTAAAACACTGTTGTAGGGTTGTGCAGCTGCAAGTGGTGCATCTGTGGAACTGGCTAGCTAATTCTTCCCTCGCTCCCTGTATTGTAGGAACCTTAGGCCTAGCTGTGACATACTGTTGCCGTGGGGAGGAAGAGAATATGATGATGAAAATTGCACAGAAATGTAATCTTCAGCTCCTTCCTTTACCAGGTACAGTCTGTCTCCTGACTATGTCTGCATTATATTCTCTTGGTTATTTTTTTGGTTTTAATGTGACAATTGAATTAACAGGTGGTCATGATGAACAGTGGTTTAATGTACAGATACTATGTGAAGTCTAATAGCTGCATATGTCTTGTAAGGCAGAGTGTTGGTACTGACAACGTACATAAATAGCTCTTAACTAGGTGGCCTGTACCTTTATTTTAAATCACTGCAATTATACAAAATTAAAACTTACTGTACACTTAGGGATAGATTTTCATAAGAAGGCAATGAGAACTGCAGAATGGAGTGCTGAGGTCTTGTGGGCTTTATGGGTACAATAGTGGAGTAGAAGAGAGAGGAACTGGGAAATCTGAATGGATTCATCATTGCTTTTCCCCAACAACAGAATTTACCTGTTAGCAATGCTTTGTATTTTCCTTTCCATGCCCCTTTTAACATTTTTAATATATCTTAAAACTGATGTTTTTAATTAGGATGTATGCTGGAGCAGAGAGGTAGTATTGTATTATATTTGACATTGTTAGCCATAAATATATCTTCTAATAACCGGAGTTATTGCTCTTCTCTAAGGTTACCCTTGGAATAATAGGCATAGTTTACTGTGAATAATTTATGAAAAGAATGATGGCATTCTACTAGAAAAATGCATCTATTGTATTTTTTTAAAAACAAAAACAAAACTTCCACCAGAAATACTGGTAATATTTATGGAAAAAGAGCAAATTTGGCAACTGTCACTTTACAATCTGTTATGATTTGGGATTTTGTTATATAACGTGCAAAACATACTTGTTTCCTCGGGATCAAGAAAGAAATCTTGTGCTGCTTTTGACTGAATGGCTGCTTTTTTTTGTTGTGCAGAACCTGTACCCACTGGATTGATGGAGCAATTTGCACAGTGGGATGTAGAGGTCACAGCTATTGCTCATGCAGATGCTTCAGTGAATGCTCATATCTTGACCCATAAAAGACCAGAGGAGCCAGTGCAGCACACACACATAAATAGCTGTGCTCAGATACCTCAATGTGATCCTGCTGTTCCAGGTGAAAATTTGTCCATGTCCAAGCCAAGAAGGGCTTTGAAACAGAAGCAGCTACTAAAAGGCTGCCAAGATCATGCAAATGCAGAAAAAACTAGCAAGAGTTCAAAGACATTAAACTTCAACACACAGCAGAGAAATCAAATGGCAACGGCGTGCAAAACCACTGAACAAAATGTTGATCAGCATCTGGACAAGGAAACCTTAAAAAATACACTCCCTAAAATTCCTTGCTTGTCTTCATTTAAGAACCCACAGCCTGCCATTCCATGGAGCTTTGCAGAGTTTGTTGAAGACTATGAATACTTCATTAAAGAAGGGTTGGAGAAAAGGGTTGAAATCATAAGAAGTTACACAGGCCCTGGAGAGCAGTACCAGCACCCTAAAAATGGTGCTTTTGAAAAAATAAGGATGGAAGAGACTATGCACTCAGCAGCAGACAGTGTCTCATTTGGGGACACTG
This sequence comes from Gopherus flavomarginatus, assembly GCF_025201925.1. Taxonomy (NCBI): domain Eukaryota; kingdom Metazoa; phylum Chordata; order Testudines; family Testudinidae; genus Gopherus; species Gopherus flavomarginatus. The sequence goes on along the minus strand of NC_066621.1, from coordinate 11,009,580 downwards.
ATAGTGATAGTAACTCATACAGTTCCAGAGCTTCCTCTCATAGTAGGGGAAACAAGTCATACTGTGAAGCCTCTTCAGATACTCAAGAGAGAGGAAGTGATGTGCTCATTATAGATCACGCTCCTCTAAACTATTCCCAAAGCGTAAGCTGCTCCCTGAGCCCAGTGGAGCACCAACAGATGCCACAAATCCAGAAGCACAGTCAGGTGAAAAAGAAGGTGGTGAAACAGAATTCCAAACGAGGTAAGAAAAGCCCTCACCAGCAATCCCCCAGTCCTCCAAAGAGAGGAGCCCAGGAAGACTATTCGTACAGCACTCAGGATGAGAGCTCTCCTGGCTTTCCCTATGACATTCAGAATTATGATGAATACTGGAAGTCCTATTACCGAGCATGGCAGAGTTATTATGCTTCTCACTCTTACTATAGGAAATTTCATAGGCATTTTAACTGGATGACTGCTTATCACACCAACTCTGTCTATCTGCAGGAACTGCTAAAGAGTGATTGGTGATGGTAGAGCAATCTTCACTGCTGAAGGACTGATATTTACCAAGAACTATTGTCTAAGCTCAGAAATTGATTTAAAAAATAAACAGACTGTTTTTAGACTGAAGTAAAAATGTCTTTTTTTTGTAAGTGAATTCTTTCTGGGTAAATGTTTTAAATGCATTGAATTGGTGTTGCAACAGATATTTGTCAATAAATAGAAATGACTTGTCTTATACATCGGGATATTCAGTTTCAATCTTTTAAGTGAACAAAAATGCAGAATCAGATTAAGGACACTTTAGATGTAAGAAACCACATTTAAAAAAAAAAGTAAACTCAGCAAAGGTATACGGTCATAATTTTCTGTGGTGTTCATTGTTTTTGTGATACTCCATGGGCGAGGTTGCCTTTGTCATTAAAAAACCTACAGAAATTACTATTCATGGACAGCCATCATCCCAGTTTTCATAGTGCCTTCTTAAGTAGAGCAAAAACTGCTCCTGCTATTTAATAATGGCAGATTGAAACCTGCTTATCTCAATTAATACATGTATTGCTAATTTAAATTGAATTTAATTAAAGCTGTATAAATAACACTTCCACAGCTAGGTATGGTAGGCTATGCGATAGAGGAGGTTTTAATTATATACAAAAATGCAGCTATCATAATTGGCCTGTTCTCCTGGGTGCTGCAATATCAGACTTGCCATGCTTAAGGGAAAACTTTAATTAGAAACGAAATTACCTATTAGCCCTGAAACTAATTGGCATTCTTTGTTTAGGTCTTGATGTTGTTTTGTGTCTGCCTGAAGCCTGGAAGAAATGGGGGATTGGGTGGTTTAGGATATTGGTAATGGATATAGAATATTTCCATTCTAACTTCTTAATTCAAATCCAGCCTCAGTAGGATGCTTGAAAATTACTATCTGAAACCTTGTGCTGAGTCATCTGTGAAGTGATCTGGATCTCAGGCCGGTTCCTAGTGCACAGGTGTTAATTTCTGAACCATTCACAGTTGATCCTGTTCTTGGCAGTCTTGGGGGGATGCCAGGACATTGCCAGAAGTCCTTTTAGTGGGAGGGTTGCTTCCTACCTATGAGTTAAAATTCATTTCTGGGAGGAAGCTTGCTGTTTCTACATGCATAAAACTTGGATAGAAGACTTCAAATGGAAGGGTGTTCAATGTCACCACCTCGCAATTCGTTTTGAGAAATTGTGAATTTGTCATCCACTGTAATTTAATATAAATCCATTGTTACTTTAAAAATAGCGTTGATGATATTTGATACATGTAGGTAGAAGACCCAGTAGGCATCAGCAGGCAAGTCCTGTGTTGTGTGTGGCTGTACCTTTGGTGCAATAATCATGTTGAAATGTGTTATATGGGCACACGTTCCCAAGTTACTGCATACCTCATGTTATGTTAAGCAATCACAAAATACTTGTGCAAAGCCAATCTTCAAACCCTTGTTCTGTAGCAGAACTCCACCCCGTACTACTTAAACAATCCAAAGCTCCTTAAAAGGTTTCAGAGAGGTCTTTCATGGTGCAGTGAAGCTCTTTAAATATAAGACATAGGCGATCTCTGGACAAAGTGACGTATAGAGGCAGGCCTGTTGACGTGGATAGTTCTATATAGCACTTTTACAAACCTCTACTCATGAGCATGCCAGATTTTAGTAAGTGAATGCTCTTATCTCAGCTTTGACTATTTGCTACTTGTCAAGTTGCAGATAGACGAGTTTTGTGGTACAAACTTCATTTCCTTGTCTGTCTGTGGTAAACGTACAAAATTGATAATATAGCTCATGAAAGTAGCACTTTCCCGTCTGCTGGTAAATTCAGGCTCTCTGCTTTCACTTTTGTTTTTTGTTTTGTATTTTGTGAGAAGGAAAAACGGCACCTAGTGGGTGTTGGGGTTCACAGCAAGTGGGGCAATTAACAAGCTTAATAATTTTTAACCATAACTGTTGCTCGATGTTTACGGAGGGGTTGTCTAATTAGCAGCTTTTAATTAGACTGTTTTAAGGAGAGAGACATTTTGACATGGGTTTTTACTGTTAACGCTTAAGTTTTGGGGGTGAGATTTTGTACTGATGGCTAAAATATAAAATCAGCTGTGATTGTTCTTCCTCTTACATTCAGGTTGAGCCCATTGTTTGTATTTATGTAAAGCTTGGGAATCCTGCACGTGTGGAGCTTGCAGAATCAGAACTGCCATTTCTAAAGCAATGCACAAGGAGAACTGTTCATCCTTAATGTGTCTCTTTATATTTCACAGAATCATTGGGATGTGCAATATAACTTTTGATTGAATGACACTAGTTAAAATTTGGAAAAGGTAGTTGAGCTCTATACGTATTTTTTCTTCTGTAGCATCAGGATAAATGAACACTATAGCAATAACGCAACTCTGAGTGTTTTTCCTATTCGTTGAAAAGACCTTGATGTAATGTTTGTTTCTAAAAACAATAAATTCTGTTGTTCCAGCTCCAATGAGCTGGAAAGGAGGATGCAGAATTGGGCTGCATCTTGGGCTATCTGCATTACTGTTTCCTTGCAAAGGCTGTGTCAGCAGGTCTCTCTCCATTTCATGTGTTCTTTACTCATAAAGCAGTCAGTGTTTAAAAGGATATTATTTTTGAACCATAAAAGTGATTTTAAAAAGGCAACTTCATTAGCAGTATAGCTATTCCCTTGTGTCTTTAAGTCATGTCTGCTGGCTTTATTGCTAAACTTTTTTTTTAACTATTACCTTTGCCTAGCTGAGAGAGCAAACTGGCTTGTATCTTGTGTTTTGCCTAGTCATGTCCAGCTTCCAGCTGCAGAATTTTTATTATGGGTAATACTTTCAGAGGCATAAGGCACACTGAAGTTTCAAGTTTTTGTGGAGTTTCAGTAGTGGCAGTTAGGAAAAGTCTTCTCTTTAACTTGTCATTTTAGCTCTTAAATCAGTGGGAAGAGGTTGCAAGAGAATCTCACAATGCTGTTAGGACAGGATCTATTTTCAGGATATGTATAAATGCACTTTTTTTAACCAGATTTTTCTCCAGTAGAGGAGCCATCCTGTAATCATTTTTTTCCTCCGAACCCTTCCTGCAGTTGTGTAGTTGACACCAAACATATTTTCTTCAGGTGATCAATACAGTAATCGCTGGATTTGTTTATATGCATCCTGTAGCTCTATCTGCTTTTCCACACTGTGCTCCAGCTTCAACATCAGAAGGGCACAAGCAGCAGTTTGTGCTTCTGGTGGTTTGATTTTGTTGTTTTGCTTTGTTGGTTTCTGCTGTTTTGTTGTTTTTTGTGGTGGTGGGGTTTTGTGTGTGTGAGGGAAGAGGGCAGACTATGCATCTAACATGGTGAAATAAATTTCTCCATTGGAACCAGTACTTGAAGCTTTTGCTTAGAAAGGAAGATTGAGAAATTTTGTGCACACAATACATCATTTCCCCCTAGTCCTTAGACAATTAAATTGTTTGTTTGAATGAATTTGCCCTTTTCATAGAGACTGGAGACGCTACCGCTAATGTACCTTGGAAATTAAGTTACAAGCAAGCCTTGCCCATAAACTGAAAATATAGGTTGCCTTTTTAAAAATTACCTACTATTCAAAGTCTTGCAGCTCTGATCAGGGTGGGAAGACCATGGGAATTGCACTGTTTTGAAGCTGTATTCCTCTGAACTGAAGCTTAGAGTGGCAAGGTAGAGGGGACACACTGTATGTGAGGGATTTTTTTTTTTAAGGGCTAAGTGTCTGGGCCCGTTTCCACTGCTTGACCCCAAGACGGGGTCAGGCCCTAAATAAGGGAGAGGAGTTTCTTGAAGAGTTGTGTGATTGAGCAGTAGCCTAGCATGAGAGGAAAGGGAATCTTGTCTGGGCTTTTTCTCCAAGAACTACTGTAGAACCTCAGAAGTTACGAACCCCTCGGGAATGGAGGTTGTTTGTAACTGAACAAAACATTATGGTGGTTCTTTTCAAACGTTTACAACTGAACATTGACTTAATACAGCTTTGAAATTTTACTATGCAGAAGAAAAATGCTGCTTTTAACCATCTTAATTTAAATGAAACAAGCACAGAAACAGTTTCCTTACTTTGTCAAATCTTTTTTTAAACTTTCCCTTTATTTTTATTCATTTACGTTTAACACGGTACTGTGCTGTATTCACTTTCTTTGGTCTCTGCTGTTGCTGGATTGCATACTTCCAGTTCCAAATGAGGTGTGTGATTGAGTGGTCAGTTTGTAACTCTGAGGTTCTACTGTAAAGTGCTTGCAACATTCCAACTATATTTACAATTGGCATTAGATAGGGAAGGAACTACAGAAGACGGGGCAGAGGGTGTGCTGACAGGTTCGATTTCTTTTATGAAGTCAAAGGAAATTCTGCATTGGCTCTTCCCCTTCTCCCCCCGCCCCCCTTCCAATAAAAAAACATGTAAGGGAAGGTCTCCAAAGCATCTTGTTCCCTATGCTAGATCCATTGCCATCCATTTGTAGTAAAGTAGAGAGCTGAGGTTGGTCTGCAAGGAACACTACCCCTGGAAAGAAAAAGAATGCAAACTGGGCTAGGGAAAAGCACCTCAAGACTTTCAGATTTTTATAAAAATCATTTCAAAAGCTATTCCCATTAAAACAAACTTTCTGGAGGGATGAACTCTGGTAATAGAATAAAGGGAACTGTGTTTAAACTGACATTTGTATGTATCATAAATACCTTAGTGGTAGTAATGTTAAAAAAAACAAAAAACAAAAAAAAACTTGTTCTAAAAGAATCTGCAGCATGATCTTAGCATTTGTGGCATATACTCTGTTTAATCCAGATTGGATACATCAGGTACAGCAGTGGCACAAGACTCAATACTGTAAATGATATACAAGTTTCAACATATGCACTACAATTCAAAAAGAAGACAACAGAAACTTAGAGTTCTTTAGAGAAGGGTGCTCTCAAATGAATCTACCTGCTGTTTTGTACAGTACATTTTGTCTGTGATGTTTGTAAGCAAAGCCCATTTATAGTACGAAAATAGAAAATAATGAGGGCGAGCATTTCTCATAACATAAAACCTCTAAAGAAAACACCATTGCATTGGAATGTCTCAGTGATTATCAAAAATATACCATCACACTTGTTCTGTAAAATATTTCATTGGTCCAAGATACCAGCTGGAACTCCAGTTATGGTTGCAACAGAGAACTGAGAAGAGCATTGTATGGTTATTAACCTCTCACCCAAACAGCTATATGACCTGCTATGACTAGTGCCAGTTCAAAACTTAAGGAGAAGAAACACAACACATACATACAAAAATAAGACTATTGACTGAAAACAAGACTATAGCAGGAATTTTTCACAAACATCTTTGTGTGAGGTGGTTGACTGATGACCTGAAATCTTTCTGGCACAGTCGTGTATCCCAAATATAATAAATCTTTTCCTGCTTCTAGTCCCTGTCATTGGAGGATTATAAAGCACTTTGCAAACATTTATTAAACTTCACAACACTGCTGTGAGACAGGAAAGTAGTATCATTTCTATTTCACCGATGGGTAAACTGAGGCATAGAGCAGAAAAGTGACTTGACTGAAGTCACACATTCAGAAAGAGTCAGGAATAGAATCCAGGCATCCTGATCCTAAGTCCCCAGTTTTAATAATTAAACCACATTGCACTTCATTATTAATCTTAAGGATTTAGAAGGAAATCCTAATGAGGAAGGAAGTTTAACCATTATGGCATCATTAATTGTTAGGCCTGTATCTTCAGTTATGAAGTCACACCATTCAGTGCAATTGACCAAAATGTCAGAGAAAACAAGCAAAAATAAATTTGCCAAATAATTAAAAACATTTAATCAGCTACAGAGCTTTCCAGTGTGGAAGAATGACTAATTATCCACAAATACAATTGATGTGGGGAAAAAATATTTGCAAATATTATTATTAAACCAAGCTTTAAACGTAGCATATAAGGCTTTTTATTCAAAACTACTGTTGCTCTTGAGCCACTGCATGCTGGTTTGTAACTCCACTGTAATCCAACACTGACCCCGTTTTAGTCTCTTTCTTACAGGGAACACTGCAAACCATCAGTTAAACATGAATTTTTAAGATCCCCAATCAGCATTAGAACACGTATAACAGACAACATGATTACAAATGGATTCACATCTAAAATACTTGAAAAAGCACCTCCTCCTCTACTGAGCTGACAATATCTGAGCTCTTGGTAGAACCCACCACCCCCACACCCCAGTTATGTAAATCAGAGCAGTGAGCGCTGGTTCAATGCTATGGTGGCATCAGCTATTTCAGGGAAAACCTGCAACTTTAAAATTAGGTTTTGGCAGCTCTGAACACCAAAAAAAATACAGTGATTTCCCAGTGTTGAAAAAAGAAATGAAGTTTTTCAGCGGGTAAGCTGCTTCTGTTAAGAATTTAGAATTGCAAACTGATTTTATGATTTTTTTCCAATTTACGTTTAAAATATGAATCCTTTGTCACCCAAAAGCAGCCTCCTGCAGTAGAATTTGCTGGTCAAAGACAAGACTTTATATTCTTCAGATGTTTGTGCACAGCTAATGTTCAAGGAGGCGGGAGGGACAATTTAGCAAGTGAAAGGGAAAATAATTAGGAGTAATGGAATGAAAAATAAAATAAGGGAGGGAAAATTATGGCTTTGTATCAGGAGAAAACTCCCTGACATTGAGATCTATTAGGCTGAAATAATTTCTTAAGTGAAGCAGTGGGAGCCCTGTCCCTGGGGAGATTTTTATCTAGTCTAGAAAAAGCATTGGGAAATATTTTATAGGGAAGAATTGTGTGTTGGCAAGGGCTGAACTAAGTGTCTCTTCCATCTTTAAGTTCTATGAACAGTTGTTTAGGTTTTGTGGCAGTTTCTTTGTGTGACTTGAAGGTTCTCACGGAAACAGGCGAAAAGGGTTTCAAAGAGAGTAGCTTGATTTCAAAGTTTGGGGCAGAGGAATGTACTAATCATTTGCAATGGGTATGTTTGCTCCTGGAATGTATACAGTTCTGCTGTAAGCAGCAAGCCTATGCCAGGTGAGAAGAAAATAGACTCATCAGTAAAGCTGGGTGAAAATTTGTTGACTTTTTTTTTTCCCACAAAAAATGGCTTTTCAAAGGAAAATTTTTTGTCAAATAATTGTTTCCTTTGACATTTGTTGATACCCCCCCCCCCAAAAAAAAAAGAAACATGATTTTTTTTCTTATATAAATGATCAAATTATTTTGGTTTTTCATGAAGAAAACAAAAAAAAATTCACAAGAAATTCTGGAAAAAAGTAGGAAAAAATTATGGAAAAACAGTTTGGCATTTTTTTGATTGGATTTACTCATCAGGTGTCCTTCAGGAACATAATCATGTTCTACATGCCCTCTCCTACTGTATATATTGTCATGCAGAACCACTCCTGAAGAAACCACATTCCATGTGCCTCAGGTAAATGGGATGTTGGTGCAGGTAACTGACGGTTACCTAGCTATAACTTCTGTATGCATGGAGGTGGGATGGAAAAAGGAATGGTTAGAGGCCAGAACAGCTTGAGTAAGGGCAACAGGGGCCCAAGCCCTAGAATTTGGATCCCAGGCCTGATCTAAACTAACCTATGTCTGAGAGTGCTCAAAATGTGGAGCTTGGTTTGGCCATATCTCTAGTAATGTTTTGTACATTCACATAAGCTAATCAAGTCAGTTCCCTCTCATTACCCTTGAAGTGCATGACTGCCAAGCAATTTCTGTGCTTATCAAAACAAATGCTCTCCCTTTCTCCTGCAGAGAGAGAGAGCCATTTCTGCAGCTCTGTGTTTATCAGTAAAGCATTTGAAGGATGCTATATGTACAGTAGGATATAATACATATCATGTGGATTCATTCCAATCTGTGCTATTTCAGTGACTGCAAAGTGCTTTCACTACAAGGCTATTGTTGCACTGTGTAACCCAGGGAGTTCTGTACGCAGTTATTTACAGGTGGGCAGATTTGCCCAAATCCTGTTCAGATGAGCATTAAAATGGGCTAATGCCTCCATTATAAATGTTATTTTTGTCTTAAACTATTGAAATCAACCCTTTTTGACTGCCTCCTTCTCTTCACAAGGATCTTTGTCAAGCTAGTGATTACATGTAGCAGCGCTTGCTAAAGTAATGATAGAAATGTTCTGCTACATGCTTTTAATTAAGCAGAAAAATAACTTCTCCTATGCTGAACATAGCAAAGGGCAGGGCTACTCTGGCAACCTGAGCCCAAACAGCTAAAGAGAGGAACTGCAATCACTGTTTTTCCTGTTTGTTTGTTTCTTTGTCCCTGACAAAAATTGTGAATGTCCAGGAAATACCTTGATTAATAATAATTCACTGTATGCAAAGTGTTTCCATAGGTGGGTATCATCATTCCCATTTAATACATGAGGAAACTGAGGCACATAGAGATGAAGTGACTTGTTTAAGACTCCACAGCAAGTCAGGGAAGAGAAGAGCAGAGCTGAGAATACACGGCAAGCAACTGGCTCTTTGTTACCCTCTAGCTGGTCCATTTAAATCCATGCAAATTGAGTGCACAGTGGGAGTAATACATTCCCAGGCAGCATGGTAGCATTTTAGCCTTACTTTGCACAGATCTAAACGAGGGCATAAGGTGCAAGGCAATGGAGAATCGGACTTTGTTTAGGCCTGAAGATGTTCGATAGGGCAGGGGGTGTATGATGAGGCATAACAGACTAAATCAGTGGTCCCCAACGCGGTGCCCCGGGGGCATCTTAATGCGCCCGCGTCCTGGACGCCGGGAGAGCACTCGCTGAATTTCAGCAGCATTTCGGCGGGGACACCTCTCGATGATGACGCTTGTCGCCAACAAGTGATGTCATCAAGAGGCGTCATCCCCGAATTTCGGCGGGGGTACCTCTCGATGATGCCGCTTGTCGACGGTAAGCGGCGTCATTGAGAGGTATCGCCACCGAAATTCAGTGGCATTTTGGAGGATGCTCCACCGCCGCAGTGGTCCTTCGTCTGATGCCTGCCAGACGAAAAGGTTGGGGACCACTGGACTAAATGAAGCAAAGAAACGATTAAATTAAGCACCAAGAAAAATTGCTAATGGTAAAATCTTTTAAACTACAGAATAACCTCCCAAGGAAAGTAGCAAAGAAACCACAGGACTGGAGTGATTTAAAATGGACTGGACCCAGTGCTGGAAAATATACTATCCAGCTCTGGAGAAAAGGGGCATCAGTTTGACGTTACTGAATGTTTAGCTGTAGCTTTATCATTCCTCAAATGGGATAAGTTTCCATGTAGGTTACTGGGTTATCACAACAACTATCTGAGTCCACGTGATACCGAGTAATAAGGTAGGAATGTTGACAAGGTGGGTTGATAGTGCATAATTTAAAGTCACATAACATCAATATGTATTTTGAGAGAGGAAAAAAAAAACCCATCCATTTGTTGTATCACCCAGGGTTATGCTTCCAGTGGTGTGGCAGATAGTGCTGTGTTAGTTCAGTTACTATTTACTGTTGAGAGAAGGGAAGTGTGAAATGACTCCTAGCTATCCATTGGACGGTAAGCTGTTTGGGGCCATGTAGGCATGTGTTCAGCACCTCGCACAACATGGCTCTCAGCCTGATTGAGGCATTTGGATGTGCTAATTAATACTATGTTATACTGTCTGTGGATGGCATGTACTGTGTTGGATGTACTATGCTGTTGCTAACGATTTGCAGCCATAACGAAAGGTGGTCTGAGGAATGTGTAGCAGGAGCATAAGCAATTATTTCCCACTTATTTTTCCAAGTGGAGAACGGTCATATATAAAGGAAGCCGTGTCAGGTCCTTGTATTTCAAGACCATATTGTTACTAGAAAGATCTCAGGGAGAACAGTCAGTATTCACCGTAGAACTAGTCAGAAGTATTAAGCTCGGCAGTACCACACAGAGTTACAGTTTTTGGTTGTCTAAAAGTGTGTGACTTTTCCCAGATGAAGAATAGAATTGCAAAGTAAAGGGCTGTCTGTTCCACAACATATCCCATGTATTCCAAACCCTAGTATCCCTCCCCCTGCTCAACTGGACACACACTGTGGCCCCTGTGCTGGGAGAGGAGGACAAAAGTTGCTAAACTTGTTTACCTACCACATCAGTGCAACCCAGATGCCATCAATAAGCCAATAGGAGCCACAGGACTGTGTTAAAAAGCCAAACATCCTCTCAGTCCATGGTGAATGGTTGGCTCTAGGTTTAATTGTAGTAAGTATAGATCCAGACACTACTTGGCTACGATTTACAATGGGTTGCATGTGCACTATTAGCATATATATAAATAAAAAAGCATGGGCATAGATGACAGGTTACATTTTATCCTATTTCTGATGATCTGGTGCAGCTGAGTTTGGTGCTTTCACATTCTTTGCCATTTGTGTGTACAGATTTTAAAAAAGTTTTCCTACATTTTTTTTTCCTTTTAAAAATACAGAACTGGTAGTCTAGCCACACTCTTTACAAGTAAGTGATAACAAAAAGAAAGCAGAAATCCATGTGGGACTAACACTACTAAAGCCTCTTTTTTTTTTTTTTTATTCCACAAATATGTTTTCACAGACAATAATTAGCAGACAAACACACTGTTTGCAGTTGCACTGTATTGACTTAAAAGGCAGTTACAAAATCATCTAAGCAAAGAATGCCATCCAGGGTGAAAGATTTGTGTGTGGGGGTGTGTGCGTGCACGTGTGCCACTGTGCTTGTGCAATCAGTTTGATACTGTGCACTAAATCCAGAAAATGTGCTCAGAATTTTGTGTGTCGTTTCAATGTGGGTCTCTTTCACACATACATACACACACACACACACACACACGTATGAACGGAAATAGATTTCTGCGACAGCTGTCTTCTTTGTCTAAATCTTTGTCTATAAAAGAAAAACAAGATGTGTAATTTTGGTTGATTAAAGATTCTGCTCCATGAAGGGAAAAAAAAAATCACAAAATCCATTGTTTTTTTTCACCTTTTTCAGTCATTTCCGCATGAATAAATATTATCCATTAAAAACCTTTTAAAAGGTGCCGAGATACACAGTGTTATATTTGTTTCTTTATTGACTTTCTTGTTGCCACGACAGTTCTTTTTCTCTAGCCTCTAGAAACAATTTTCTGCTTCGTATCCTGGAACAAGGCTCTCTGCGGGCACGTGCACACACAGACCCTTTCTCCAACCCACTTCGTCCTCCCGCTCCTCATCTATTCTCAGTCCACGGCATGAATGCAAGTTTGAAGAAAGCTGCCTTGTTAGGTCTCCATTGCTAATTCTATGACGAAATGTCAGGTTGGTCCATCCAGGCACAATTTGCAGCAAGAAAGGAACATGAAGGTGTGGAGGGGGAGAGACGCCGGCATTCCAGCTGCTTCCTTCGAACAACACCACTTTACAAGGCAGAGACCTTGACTACGTTGCTGCATGTGGTGGAAATGTTCATAGTGGGGTGAGGACTGCTCGGTGGGGGCCTGCTCTCTCCTTCTGGTGTCAGTGCCGGTGGGGCAGGAATACTGATGATGGCTGTTGTGAGGTGGGAGGTTTTGCAGTTCGGTCTCAGCCCGTCGTCTGATTTCATATTGAGACTGGAACGACTAGAAAACAAAAAGGATTTTTTTTTTTTTAAAACAAGAGTCAGTAACAAAGCCAACTGCTCCTCCATGGTATTGTATGCCTCTGAAGGAAGGGGTCTGAAAACAGCTACAGCAGAAATCACCAAACAATCCCCCTAGACCCTGATTACCACTGGACATCCTTAATTGCCCTTAATTAACACCAACCTTTGTTAACTGCCTCGTTTGGTATGCAACTTCACCTGTGGACAGGCTCTTTCTTTCAGACTTCTCAGGGTTTCTTGTATCTTCCTCTGGTGCTGGCCACTGTTGGAGATGAGATACTGGGCCAGATGTTACTATTGATTGGGTTCAGTATGCCAATTCCTATATTCCTGTTAATACCAAGCCTGCTTAATCACCTCTCTGGTTATTCAGATGCAACCCAGTATTTTTTTTCCTTGAAGGAAATGGGGGTGTTTTTCAGTAACTAACCACTGAGTAGATGGAACTCCAAAGCGCCTTCCAGTGGAGGGCCTCGCGTTGGCTGCAGCTATCTCACAGCAATGAGCAGGTAAGGGGTTTGCTAAGGAAAACATCCCTCAGCGTGGCCTTTTGTTAGCTTCAGGCAGCTTGCTTCAGGCTCTGTTATGTCTGCTGAATTAACCAGTCTCTTCCCTGCTGGAGTGTGCCCATCTCTTTGTTCTATGCACCATTCTAATGCATTGTGCAATGCTTGTGTCTCAAGTGACTCATGCAGTGAGTTTGCGTTTCTCCCCTGTCGGCGTAGGCACCAGGGGCCTCTGAGAATTGTGATTAAAAACTCACTGAAGCGTTTCACAACCCCAAAAATAAAATAAAGCTTAACAATCAAATCAGCTTCAATGGGAGAATACAGCAATGGACAGGGATGCTTTGACTGATACACACAGGCATGGGGCGGGAGAGGGCCTGCACAACAGAAGCCCCCCGAAACAGTATGGAGGTGGGGGTGAGTTCAGCTGTGGAGGATGGTCATCTCTGCTTTCAGCAGTGCCCGTGACTATAACGAACGAAAGTGAGGTAGCAGCTCAAAGGTGGTTATAGCACAAGTGAGAGCTCACCCTCTCCTACTACTTAGAAGCCTTTCACTCCATCAGCACTCAGTAAAGAAAATATCTAATGCAGAGAGTCATGGTGCTGGATCCTTAGTTGCTCTAAATCTGTGGAAGTCCACTGATTACAATGGAGCTAGGCCACTGATGCCAGATGAGAATCTGGCCCTGTATACTGTTTCTTGGTTTGCTTCCTTTAGGAGCTGATTACACCTGATTCTGTTCTCATTATTGATGGAAATCAGCTGTAACTCCACTGGACCCAACTGTGTATAGTGGTGTAAACCTGGTGTAAGTGAGAGGTGAGCCAGGTCCAAAGTCTTATGAGCCCACAAGGGCTCTCTGACCACAGGCTGAAACTTCAGTGCAGTTTTATTTCTCCTTTCAAAGCCTCCATCCTCTTCTTTTCTACTTGTTTCCCCTGCACTAGTCTTGAGGATCTGGCAGCTGGGAGCATTCCTATTAGATCTGCATCAGTTGCATCCTATAATTAATTACCAAGGGAAAGTGATAGGTCTGTTTTCTGTGCATCTGCATAGCTGCAGGAGTCCTCTGTTACCAGCCCAACAGGCTTGCTTTAAACACAGGGCTTCTCCTTTCAAAATACAAAGGGCTCCCTGTTGGAAAGTCACTGCTGTTATTACAGGTTGACTCACCAAGAGGCTCTGTCCTTTGTACTTCTGTGTGACAGGATGGGTCACGTAATGTATCTTATTGGACCAACTTCTGGTGGCGAGAGAGACGAGCTTTCAGCCGCACTGAGCTCTGCGTCAGGCCTGGGAAAGGTACACCCAGCGCCACCGCTAAATACGAGGTGCAACAGCTTGTTTAGCATAAGTAGTTAGCACACATTGTAAGGGACTACTCAAAGTAGAGTGGCCTGTTATAACACGTCTGCAGTTATAGGAAAATAAAGGGGTGGGGTTAGTGAGTTACAGATTGTTGTAATAATCCAACCAGTGTCGATAAACCACTAACCCCACCCAGACTGTCTACGTTACCACTTGTGTCAGTGTAACAAGTCACTCACGGATGTTAACAAACCATCCCTCTGAGCAACATAAGTTACACTGACCTAACCACTGGTGTGGACAGTGCTCTGCCGGTGGGAGAGCTGCTCATGCTGACATAGCTGCCACTGCTCGCTTCCAGTGGTGCTGCTGAATCAGTGCAGTTCTGTTGCTGTAAGCTTTCTAGAGTAGCCATAGTCACAGTCGCAGCTGAAGAGGCTAAGGCAGAGTTTCCAAAACCTTGTAAAACTGAGTTTTGCTTCAGGAAAATTAAAAGAATCCCCGTCCCTCTTTCCCACTGCAACCTCTCCATGTGTTCTTAAAGCCCAACCCACCAGGAGTGGCTGCTCGCAGTAGAGGGTGCAGATCATCATAGCTATGTCACTGCTCATCTGGTAACAGTTTTGACATTTAAAATGTCATAATTGGAATTAGTTTTAGCACCCACTGAAATGAACTGAGCAGTTCATACTCTTTAGAGCTATTGTTTCAGGCTTGCTGCAGACTCAGGCAGATGTTGATTACACATGGGTAACCTTTTCAAGGTTTTCTTTAAAACCATAATAGTTGGACATGCACTTTTTTTTTTTAATGGTAGATGGTAGGAAACAACTGAGAGGCTTGTCCTTTCCTCCAGTCATATCCTTCCTGTCCTCCAAGGGGTACCCCCACCCTTTGGGAAATACTGAGCTAATGTTGAAAGGGCCAAAGGGAATGAATTCACACACTGTTCCCTTTCACATTCCCATTTGATGCATTATTCTTCACTTAAACACCTTGCTGAATCATGTCACTGGTGCAGAATAGCTGCATCCTCTTTGCCCCAAAGGCAGCTGCATTTCTGCTGTGGGTAGAATGGTTCCCGTACACTTTGGAATCGGGGGAGGGCTGGAGTTACTGTTTCCAATGCAAGTCTTTGCTTCCTCCCCTTTTCCAAAGCTCCCTAATGCACAAGATGTTTGGCTGGGCACAGGGAGAGGACTTCAGAAGTTCATTCAACTACAGTAATGGTGATGCCTTGATTATGCACTAAATTATTTTTAAAAGGAGAGTCAATTTGAAAATCGAATATTGAAAGTGAGACCTTTCTTCACTTATGTTATTAATCGCACATTAGATTAGCACAACTCAACCCATTTTGAAAATCCTCTTCTCTTCCCACGTTGGATGCTCTTACCCTGTGGTCAGAGGTGGACAATTAACTCAAAGAAGTCAGTTTCCCTGGCAGGCCAAGTCAGCATAGGCGTGCAGTGGGAAGAAGGTTCTGTACTTTACGCAGCACATTCAGATTGCCTGGAACCAATGCCATCTGGCATTGCTCATGACCGAGACATGGCTCTGGCCAAGCTGGTAGAAACTGAGAGCTGCCTCCCGCTGGTCAACCAAATAAGAGCAGTGCTGAGCTGGGTATTGCTGCCTGCTGGGCTGCAGGAATGGTAC
Source organism: Gopherus flavomarginatus (assembly GCF_025201925.1). NCBI lineage: Eukaryota > Metazoa > Chordata > Testudines > Testudinidae > Gopherus > Gopherus flavomarginatus. The sequence continues at coordinate 10,993,940 of NC_066621.1, read as the reverse complement.
TGCATGAGCTGTAGCAATCTGGTTACAGCTGAGGCTGAATCAATGGGAGCCTCAGCTGGGAGTCACCTCTCTTGGGTTCAAACTGGCTGGAAAAGAGCTAAGCTAGAGCTTGGGTCAACTTCCTCTGGGCTAAGTCCACAGGAGTTGCACAGAGCAGCCAGGAGCCACCTCTCCTGGGACCATAGTAGTAGAACTGGAACTTAGATAGTCCCAGGTGGGACCCATTTCTCCTGGGCTGAGGGGGTAGAAACTGGTCCAAACTCATCTCAGATGGACATTACCCTTAGCAGATTTGCATGTAGCAGTCAGCACCCAGGGCCTGCTCACTGTACCTTGTTGTAAGTGATGGCTGTTCACTGCATTGGATGTGTATCGTGCTTAGCTCCTGCATGCTCCGCAGGCGAGTTGCTGGCACATTGGAGTTGGGAAGATGAGTCGTCGTCTTGTTGCGTCGAGAACAACAGGAGGTTGACCCGCCATTGTTACTCGACAATGAGGGGCTGCGAGTGGAGGGGTAATTCTGCATTGAGTTATCCATGCAGTTCTGCTCAAACAGCTGCTCATCTATGAACTCATGGTTCTGGCAGGGAAAAGAACAACAGTGTCACTCTCACCACTAGCTACCATAAGGTGGTTCATTTTCCAGAACACCTTTTGCTATTCTTGTGGGACAGGTCAGCCCCTCAGCTCTCTGCCCCTGTGCCTGAAATCAGCTTGCACTAGACAGTTCCCAGATTTAAAAATGCAAACAACAACCAGGAAAGAGATGACTTCATCCCATTACTCATTGCAGCCAAGAGAACGTGTTTGCTCCCCCACAACAACATGGGGATAAGAGAAGCTATGGTAGAGGCATAACGGCCTGTCAGGACCAGCTGGCTTACACATTCCATATCCATAAATAGTTTGGACCTGATTTTTCCTTTCACTTACACATCTGTATCCCTGAAGTGAGTCTGGTGAAGTCTTTGGTGCCTCACTGTTATAAACCTGTATAGAAAGGAGAGTCAGGCTCACTGTCTTCTTTGTGTTTGGGGATAAAGCTGTGATGTGTATTGTTTGTCAGCAGGACCAATTGGTCATTAAGTTGGAAAGTTTAGGTATGGTGTGCTAGTTAAGCCGATCCCTGACGGTATGTCACACCTACAGTTCCATTCAAAGCTGGGCTGGCAGCTGAGTTATTTGTGGTAGAAGTAAAGGAATCAAGGTGGAAGCTGCCAGTGGGAAGAGTTAGGGGGAGGGAAATGATGATAAAGGGGAGCCTAGAACTGCAAGGTTGGGTAGCCTAGAGCTTTAAAGTTGAATGGAAAACTTCAGAGCCTCTTGCACCAATGAGTAGAGGACAGCCTAGAGAAGAGCCAAAGTATATACACATCTAGGTGCATACGTAAACATTCATAGATGCCTAAGATACACATTTTGCTTTTTCCCTATCAGAACTGCAAAGGAAGGAGGAGGATACTGGAGATAAGGCAACCATCAATTTTCATTGGAACAGATACTAAGTCTTAGAGCAAACAAAGGCATCAGTTAGCAAAAATGAACCACATGCACAAACTCCCAAGAACAGGACCAATAACAAGAAAGGAGACAAACACTCTGGACGTGTCACAGAGATTGTAGAAAACAGATTGAATTAAAAAGGAAATACCTTGATGGTGGAAGTTCGTACAGATAACAGGGGATCATCCACAAGATAGGACAATCCCTACAGGACAACATGCCAACAAAAGATAAAAACACGATTGATTGTCCATTCCCGCATTCCAAAGTTTAGTCCCAGCATTCCATCCATTCAATCTCAGCATTCCATCTGGCACCCCAAGTTTGAATGGGCAACTGAGCCTTTCCTTTACTAAACTAATTTGCTAAATCAGATTTTTCTTTCTTTCTTAACATAGTGTTCTGGAACCTTGCACTTTAATTGTTTGTTTTCTCTTTCTAAAAGAGAGTGGAAAGGCAAGGCAATTTACAGCTGTTCATTTTTTATTTTATTTATTTATTGAGAGCCAGAAGCAGAGGATAAAACACATTCTCAGCCACTGAATCAGCGCTTGCCCAATTGGGATTGTATGGTGACTAGATCAGGGGTTACCCAAGCAAGGGGACTGTGTTTTGGTTGACCTTTGTGGAAATACAGAAGGAATATTTTGGCTGAAGGATGTGGCTCAACCCAGGCAGCAGCCAGCAAAAGCATAGGATATGAATGTCAGAGTAGGGAACAGAGCTGAAAAATCTTATGTTAACATAGCAAAGAATTTTTTGTTATGATTGTTGGAAGCATCTCAAGGCCACTTTTGTCTTTTAACACACCAGATTTGAGGGCCATTCACAGCTGTTAAATTGTAGGACTTTATTCTAGTGACAACTGCAGATACTGTGAAAATAAAGAAAGTACTTTTTAAAACCCTCTGTCTAGTTTAAGGAAAGGTGATTTGCCCTTTGAAACATGTTGATAACCAGGGCACATGGATCATTCCTCATTCCATTCCACCTGCAACTTTGAAACATTGCAAAATGACTCTTCAGTGTTTATGAATTCATATGCTGCGATTTGACATTTTTGCATAATATCTTAATAGAGTAAGAATGCCAAGGAAGTACAGGAATTTCAACACAAAAATTGATTGAGCTGTTTTGACTAATGCATTGAGAACCACAATCTAAACATGCTGCATCTGACTCCTGGAATGACAATCTCTTTTTTTGAAAACTTTGATACTCCAGGTCAGCAGCACTCAGATTTTAAGAACTGAACAGCCACTTAATGCTGAGCAGAGTCGCAGAGAGCCAAAAAAACACAATCAAAATAAACCCACCTTAAATGAAATATTGGTGGTGTTTGCATCGTTAGAGCTGATTATATGACTACTGTGAAGAGTTTGTTCAACAATTCAGAGATTCCACGGCCAGATGGGACAATTGTGATAATTTAGTCTGGCTTCCTACATAACACAAGCCATAGAACTTCCCCAGAATAATTCCTTTTGAGCTAGAACAGATCTTTTAAAAAAAATTACCCAATCTTGATTTAAAAAGTGCCAGTGATGAAGAATCCAGCTTGACGCTTGGTAAATTAGTCAAGTTGTTTATTATCTTCTCTGTTTCCCCATTGTCCAACAAATAATATATTCAAAATTAACTGTTTTCATTAATCAAAAATGCATAGAGCTGTTTGAAGACAGAAAATTATTATTTGGCTGTTGTAATGCCAACAGACCCCAGCTGGCAGCAGGTGAGATTGAACCTAGGGCTTCTGGAATTTAGTGTATGAGCCTCAAACCAACTGGCTGCTAGCTGAGGCTGTAGAGCAGACTCAATCATCTCTCTTTCTCTCTGTGTGGGCTCAGTGCCACTAGAAGGGACAGAACACCACACCCAGGAGGTGTGTGGGTTACACTGTCATTCATCAACTACCTTATTTTCAAATAGTTGTATTCATGATTTGATCAGCTCTCACTGTGATACGCAAATATGTGACAACACTGCTGACAATCTCGTCCTGGTTGGGGCAGGCTGGAAATGTGGAGAAAATGCAGCAAATATTTTGTGGATTTTTTTTCTCCAGTGTTCATCCAAATTCAAAATTGCAATGACATTTTTGGTTCAAAAATCACAGTTCAGAAAAGTTTCAACAGCTGATACAAATATCTCAATGCAATGGCAGGACAGTTCACCTCATTCGTTTTGTGGCTCTCTTTGGTTCTGTTCAATGCAGGAACGCCTCTATATTCCTGTTCCTAACTCTGCACTGGCATCTCGGCCAAAATAAATTGAGAAATACAAAATACAAGAGAAAATACAAAGAAAATCTTCTGCCCTGCATTCTCCTCTCTCTGCTGCTGTCCCTTGGATCCAATTGTCTGTTGTTATAACTCAGTTTGGGCCAGAGAGCTCTCACCTTACTCACACTGCAATTTATACTACAAATACTGAAATCAGTGGGAGTACTTGTGGAGAAAAATACAATTCTGGAGCTAGGCTATCATCATCTGTCCTGAAGATTGTCGAATGTAGGCCTGAGCCCTGCAACGATTTGCAGATTTGCTTAACTTTACTCACTGGCAGTCAGTGGAATGCCTCACAGTGTGTAAAGTTAAGCATATGTGGAAGACTTTGCAGGATCCAGACATGCTTTGGGACAGGAATCTTATCTTTTGATTTTCTGTAAAATACCAGGCAAATGTATGGCACTTTGTAAATAGTAGTAACAATCGCATATTTGAAATATACTATTTAAAGCTTAAGGGTAAGTACAGAATTCTAAACAATTGAAGAGTCAGGTTGTGAAATATCTACTTGTAATGTAACATACAGAGTTATCAGAAAGACAGGCAAGCTCGGATTTATACTTAGGGTGACCAGATGTCCTAATTTTATAGGGTCAGTCCCGATTTTTGGGTTTTTTTCTTACATAGGCTCCTATTACCCTCACCCCCTGTCCCGATTTTTCACATTTGCTGTCTGGTCACCCTATTTATACTATAAAATGAAACCAACAGTCACTGATATAGTGCATCAGCACTGGAATGATTAGCTTCATAATTCATCATGATGAGTTTCAGGACCTACGGGATTTAATTGCTATAGGTATTTAACCAGTGGTCTTCTTCCAACGTGCTCTTTGAAACCTACATGGTGTTATCCTGTTAGGAATCAAACTATGAAATTGAGACTATGTCTGCAGGTCAGAAATCAAAGGTCTATCTGATGGTGGATGCAGATAAGGAAAGGGATACATCTTATCAGGTCTTAACCCATTGGTGTCTTTCCAGAATGAGCCATGATATACAATATAGATAATAGCTCCCTTTACCACAAATCACCTGTGAATATAAAGCTGGAAATGAAATGTACATGAGATAAAGATCTGTTTGCAATTTTCCCAGGGACTTCTACTTACAGAACTATTTTAAAAATTAAAAAATAACACTTCCTAGGGGCTTACTCCAGCACCATGCAGTGCATGAGTGAAATGACATTATAGTAGAATCCACTTGACTGGCCTCCAGATGAACTACGTGTTCCTTAACAGAGGCTTATCAGGAAAGACATGCGTGGTGTCACTAAATCACATTAAAAAGGCTCATCTTCGCCCTTTAAATGGCCCAGTTGTTTTCTCTAGCCTATTGTGGTAGGGAATACATGTGGCTTAGAATTTGCTGGCATCAGCTTCCCACGGTAGCTCTCTTCATGACAGCAATCCTATACATCATTGGTAGTGGGAGTGAGCAGTGGGTTCAGAGGGAACCCGTGATATATGCACTTTAACTGCCAGTGTAGCTGAGGACAAACTGAGTTTTAGCCCTAGTTCAGAAACCATGGTTAAATCCTACTCCCGCAAGTCTGTCTCTTTGGTCATTACAGGCTGCTTCTCTGCTCCGCAGTGGCTGCTCGCCCTGCAGTCTGTATTGGCATTTGCACCAGTTGCGAAGTAAGTGCAAGGAGGCAGTGAAATGCTACCCAATTAGAAAGTGAGTGATTTGCACTGACTGTGCACTGGTGTAAATGCCTGCACAGGGTAATCAACCCCTTTGTCCTTTTACACAGATTTACACTGTTAACATTTTGCACAATGCTTATTTGTTAAGCAATTCACAAAAAGAAAGTGAATCTCTCTCCGTGCGGCATATTCCAGGGAACTTCCGAGATTCAGGACCCATCACTTCACTGACACATATTTTTATCCCCACTGGGAATGTGTGTTTGTGAGTGCATGCATTGGTTTAGAGGAGCATACTGCACCCACATCTTTTCCAAAGGAAGCCTGCACCCAGGAGGAAAGGATTTAATCAGATTTAGAAAGGGTCCTGTTGCTACTTACAGTTGTTTTTTCCAGGCAGTGCAGCAGGTGGTGATGTTGGCTTTCGATCAGCGAGGTGGATTTGCTGATGTGCTGCTCATCATCACTAGATCCCTAAACAACCAGAGGAAGAATCAGGCTTGAAATCATAGGGATTAGAACAACCATGTCAGATTGTACAGGGGAGGAGGTGAGGGAAAGGTGACAATTCCAGTGTTGCCAACTCTCATATTTTTATCATGAGTCTAGGGAGTTGGTGTTTTCCTTAAAGCCCTAGCTCCTGGATTCAGGTCAGAATCTCAGCTTCCATTTTAAAAAGAAGTAAGTATGTAGCCCTTTGTGGTTGTGAAGAAGAGCTTGGAAACATGACCAGAGTGTGGCCTAAAGACCCAGAAAACAGAAGGCAAGGAAAAAGAACCCACAATTTATTTTTTTTCAAAAAAGTCATGATTTTTGAAGGCTCAGAATGGAAATGCTACAAAAAGTTTCACCCTAAACCCTACTGCCTCCGAGAAGGGGGTGATTTGCTTGGGAGTGAGGAATTTGTTATTCTCCTTTTAGACTAAGAATGAACCAGTGGCTGGGGTATAATTCAGGAATCAGGTGTTATGTGGCTTTATGATCCTGTCTCTTGGATGGGGAATGGTATAAAACATACAATGGTCTTAAGTGAAATGGTGAAGACAGGGAGCAGGAAAAACCAGTCCCTGACTGGCTTTATGGGGTGTTACTGAATAGACTTATAGTAGTAAGGACCAGGATTCCCTGGTTCTGGTCCCAGCTCTGCTAACATCAATCTGCCTTCAGTCTGCTAACACAGAACTGATGTTCATCTGCTCCCTAGTGGTGTGGTATGGTAAGGCTTCTGTGCAGGGGCTGAGTGCCATTATGCTCTCAATGAGAGCTGGTGGTGTCTGGTATTTCACAGGCTCCAGCTGTTTGTTTGAAAAGCAGCTTGGACAAAAGGCACTGGAGATGTGCACGTTATTATTTTATTATAATAAATCATCACTATTAGTAGAAGTGAAGTAGATTTTACTGGGGAACATGTAGCATTGGCACGAGAGATTTGATTGGAAGGAATTAGCAGCAGCCCATCAAAAGAAAAAGCCCTGTTTTCTGAGGGGGTTGTGACTTTTATGAATTAGAATTGCATTATTTGTATTGTGGTAGTACCTAGGAGTCCCAGTCATGGATCAGGGCACTGTACAAACACTGCCCCAAATTGCTCACTCTCTAAGTCAGACAGCAGGGTGGGTTTCTTGAGTTAAAATTCCCTGGCAGAGTCTTTAGAGTCAGCTCAGGCAGGCACTCCCAGCTGGGCTGGAATCATGCACAGCTGAGATGTGTTGGGCTCAGAATCTTTAAAAGAGGGTTGGCTGCTAGCAGGCAAGACAAAAAGGATGAGTCTTTAGGAGTAAGGACAGGTAGTGTCAGACAGGATTACTCATTGGCCTGAATTTTGGGGGCAGGCGAGTGATAAGTATTCAAGCTGCATAAAAGAAAAATGACCTGAGATGGTGATTTAGTTGTCATTGGGGGCAGGGGATGCGTGCACTCTTTTGACTTCACAAGAAACCTTTGCAGTAAAGCAGGGACCCCACAGAAAGTTTTTTGCTTAATCTTGTCTTCCTGAGAAGTTTTGTCCTAGATGCTGAGAGCCTGGCCTCCCCAACCATGATCAGCTAGCAGCAGGAATGCTACCTGTTCTTAGTCTTCTGTAAGCCCCTAACTGGGTGAGGGTTTCATGCTGCTGCTGAATGGTCTTTTGTGAGAGATACAGACAGTGGCTAAGACAAACTGAAAGCCTAGCTTTGTAATGAGGAGGGCCCTATCTACCACAAATAACAAATCCAAATGGGGAATGTGAAATCCAAAAGAGCTGCAGTACTGGGTATGCATAATAACGCTCAGCACTTTGACAAAGCTTATTGTCTTCAAAGGCCTGTACCAGCTAACCCCAATGCCACTCTTCTGACAGATCAGTATTAATATCTCTGTGGGGAAACTGATGCATAGAAAGGTAAAATGACTTGCCCGAGGGGATAGTGGAAGTCAGCTTCCGAGCTGGGAGTAGAACTCAGATGTTCCTCTTGCCTACGCCTGTCCGCTGACCATTAGACCATGATGCCATTATTAGTGCTTCTCTTGCCATAGCGTAAGGACTCTAGAGAGGGATCAGCGCCCCATTGTGCTAGGCACCCTACAACCAACCAACCCCAGAGAGAGCTCAGAGTCTAATCTTTCATTGTTCTTACAATTCAATCATTCGGCAGAAAGATATTAGATCAATTTAATTATATACAAACAGTTACTTAAATTCACTATTTACATGCTTTTTTTCGGTCAGGTAAGGAAGGAAGCTATCTGAAAGCACTCTCAGTTGCTTCCTCAGTGTGGTAAATATCTACTTAAAGAAAATAAATCTGCTCTAACATCTCTCTGGAGCCCCATGAAACTGGGCAGAGATTAAACACACATGCTAGAGAGGATTTCCAATAGGCACATTTTTTGAGTGCCACATTCGAGGTTTGTGTATCACAATATGTAAACCTGTGAATCTGCTGTCTCTCCATGTCTTATACAAATGCATGTTTCTTAAAGTATTGCATGCATCATTCATTTTTCAGTTTGAAAATCGGATATGCTCCAGAAATGGGAAGACAGGAGCTAAGAAGCAGCTTTTTGGCAAGTCTCTCTGCTATTCCAAAAGAAGGATTATATTAATTTTTCCATTCCATAGTTGCAGTTTTAAGAACTACTTTGCTAAGCATTTTTTTCTTTAAACCCACTGACCCTGAAATTCACCCCAATTTCATGGCATGTTTTCTGTGATCATACTCATTAATCTTTATGTGAATTCAGTGGCTAAAATGGTCAAAGACAATTAGGCACATTAAAATGACAATTAAATGTTTGCAAGTGACCCTCATAAGCTCCTTAGATGTCTCAGCAGTAGATGCCTGGCAGAGACACTCCTCTGTGATGCTCGAAGCTGAAAGATAAAAGTTGACACATGTGCCTTACATACCTGTTTCTGGCACATAACAGCAGTATCCAAAAGTTTAAGCAAGAAAATGGGTGGAATGGGTTAGAAAGCAGAACATTTGAATGTAGGCATCTACGGCTGACTTCATCTAGGGTTGTTAAAGGATTTAAATCAGTTGTGCTTAACTCAGTTGATGTCCAAGACACCCAAGTGGCTCGTGTGATACACTGAGCATTTGGCTGCATCTTTAAATATGCCTGAAGCCACACCCAGGATCGTACTGTGATGTCTAACTTGGCATCTCTGAAAATCAGGCAAACTGATGCTAAACCAAGGGCATGTCAGGGCATAATTAGGGGTCACTGACTGTACAAACCATTTATAGACGGATATGAGGGAATCTCTCCTTGATAGGAGGCTGTTCCGCTTTGGTGCCTTGAAAACTGTTGTGTTGGGACATTTCTAGAAGGTATTTTCAGGGTTGGGCTAAAAAAACCCCAAACAGTTTAGGTTTTTCTTGCTAATAGTAACCCAAGTCAACTAACACATCAGATAGGTCCTGTGCATAGCCTGCAGAGTTCACTAGCTAAACCTCTCCAGATGGAGAGAAGGAATAGAAACTGATAAGAACTTTTCATCTGAATATCTCCTGTGGAGGACAGTGTATGTGATAAAGCAAGTGCAGCAGTATAAAGCTAAATCTCACTTAAAAGAAGAAAGAAACAGACCATTGCAACCGGTGGCTTTAAGTAATGTTAATCTCTTTGAGAACCAGAGGTGCTTTGTAGCATGAAGATAGAAAGAAACTGACCTGAAGGTTTACTGCATTGATCCAGGACATCTGTGTAGAGAGATTTGAATGCTTTTTCACAGAAATCAGTAAGGGTTGGACAGTCAGGACATTTGTGTTAAAAAGCCATTTGGAACAGCAACATAAGAAAAAGTCATAAATGGGCAGTGAAACACATGATTATTTTGTGATGAGGGGGCAGACCCATTTTTTTCAGCTCCCAGGGACTCCCAGGTTATTGACGTGTAGCAGTAGCTGTATTGGGGGGAAGGATGGTTTTGTGATTAACGCATTGGTCTGGGTCATCTTGAAGTCTGGTGTCTCTCTACTGTTTATGTCTGGCTCCAAAGCTAATGAAAAGTGGAAACATTTTAAACCACATGGAGAGACAATATGCTGCAAATAGCCTACAGCAGGGACTGCCACAGACTGTTACAGGTGCCTTTTCCCTGCTTTGCACAGGTCCTGAATGTGTTGCATGAGATAAATTTGCCAGGTGCTGTAGAAATTTAAGGATGGAAACTCTATCATTGGCACCCTGAGTAAAGGCAGACATCTGTCACTTCCTGCAGAATACCCAGCACTTTAGAAATCCACAGGAAATCAGTGGACGCCTAACACAGTCAGTGAAACATTACTCTAACTGCAAGAAGAAAAGAGATTGCCCAGAGAGCAACAGGTTCCAACTCGTTGGAATTCCACATATTATGTGAAGAAGAGGTGTACAGAACAATAAAATGCTTAACATGAGTATATCAGAGAGCAGCCAATAGGAAAGAGATACTGTCCTTGTTTCCAACCATTGAAATCTTACAATATTAGCTTGCCACCCCTCTTCTGCCCATGCCAACTGATTACTTAGGAAAGTAGCATCAATGATACAAACTCAGGTTAGGCAGGGGCTTGTTCCCACTTATCAGGTCTCTGCACATTCTGCTGGAGAGCAAATATGAAAGAATTTGAAAGCCAAGGAAATAAGGCTTCATTGGCTCTGGTAGAAGACCTAAATTCCAGAGTAGAATACGTAGTGTTGGCAACTTCTCTCCTCTCCCTCCCTCTCCCCGAGGGCAGATTTGAAACGTATGGAAACGCAGATCATGGAATGGATATTATCAGAAAAAAATAGCACCAAGGGTTGGATTCCTGCCTTATCTTCCTTGCTCCTGCTTTTCTTCCAGCTCACTACATTCAGAACCAGACACTGTAAATTTCTGGCACATCTCAGCATGCAAAAAAGAGGGGGGAAACAGAAGATAACAACAGCTGCAGCAACAAATGCATATAGACAGTCTGAGCACATAAATGCTTGGCAGTGGCTGTTCTATCCAGGAGCACATTCCAGTAGAGAATGATACCTGCATTGCTCCATGCAAAAGCAATCTGGGTTCATTAGAAGAAAAATCTGTCTGTAATGAAGAGCCCAGGGGAGTGTTTAGAATTTGATCTGGGATCCTACCTCTGCAAGGTTCTGGGAAAATCATGCCAGCACCATCCCCCGTTTGCACTTGAAAGACACACACTGAGCTGCTGGTGGCCTTGTGGAAGACTTGGTTCCTGAATGTGGCATCCAGCTTCACAAATCTGAAGAACTCCATGAGTTGTCTTATCTCTTATGCTTGGTGTTTCAGTGAACAAAGTTGGACAGATTTGACTACAGAGGGACTGGCACAGAAGCTAATTGTACTCTTTCCATGCGGATGATTCTACCCTTTATCAATATTGTGGCTGCAGAGAGATCTTGGTTGTAAGGAGGGACAGATCTCAAAACAGTTTTGTTTCAAAATACAGACCTATCATTTCAACAAGAAGTGAATCATGTCTACATGGCCACTTTTGTTGGTATAACTTACATCACGCTAGGGTGTGAAAAAACACCCACCTGAGCAATGTAAATTACACCGACATAAACACCGGTGCGGACAATGCTCCGTCAGCAGGAGAGCTCTCTCTCGTCAGCATAGGATGGCTACACAAGCGATCTTACAGCAGCGCAGCTGTAAGGTGTTAGTGGCAAGAGGAGATTAAGGCTCATGTATGCTGTGTAGGCTGCAGCCACTACAACCTACATGCCCATGAATACTTGAACATGTCTGACATTCCATCTATTATCACCACATCACTTGCTCCCATAAATGAAAGGATAAAAAACCTGCCTGTTCAGCGTCTGCATGGCAAATACAAAATGCCACAAACCCATGTTTCACTGAAGGGAAAGTCGGTGCTGCCTTTAGGGAATGAATATTCTCTCCACACTGCTCTCCTTTGCTTATCCCTCCTCCTCTTATGCTCTTTACGCTGCCAAGCTCTAAGCTGAAGACATATGGCTTGATTCTCCCCACACATAAGCTGGTGTAAATCAGGAGTAACTCCACTGGTGTGGGAGAAGAATCAGACTCATGTTCCTACATGCCCCAAGACCCCCTGGATGCTGACCGTTGAGTCAGAATGTTATCTTTGGTAGTTATTTCCTTGGATAACCTCTCAGGACTTCAGAAAAAAGTATTTTGGGACCCATAAGTCCTAATGCTGCCATTCTGGCTCATCTCAAACTGTTACTACTGAGTATTTACAAAACAATTCTATATTGATTACATAGTAGTAAACAATGAAAATTTCATGCTAATTGCTAATAAGGACTACATAGTAATTACACTAGGAATTATTGCTAACCCTAAGGCAGGCTTGTCACTAGATGTACACATGAAAGTCCCATTAATGTTGACGCAAGTTCTGGGCCTGCTTCAAGAATAGGATACATAACCAAGTGTAGCTACTATGTAATTAATGTTCATTTGCCCATGAGGGTATATCCACTAGCAGGAACTAAAATATTCTCTAACACGGCAACTACAAAAGAGAGATTCCTTTCTTCTGTACATTTTAAAATAATCTGAGACTGGCAAATCACTGGCCAGATTCTGCCACTGTCCTTCACAGTTGTCACAACATCTGCAGTAGCCACAAAGCCAAAAAAAAAAAAAGACCCCCTTCCTAACTCATTAAAGCCAGAAACGAACCTAGCAGCCAATTATTGCTCTTAGGCTAATATGTTCTGGACTTTTTTATCTGTGTCCCAGCAGCCATTCTGTGAGCTGCCTGGCAGAATGGCTTCGTTGAAAGAGAAATGATGGGATTCATGCTGGGAAGACAGGCTGGAAAATCAAGTGAGAGCCACACATCTGTGCTGAGCTGCCATGGCATTTTTAAATAGTACAATTAAAAGACCAGCAAAACCCAAGGCATGATTTAAATTTTCAGTGTAACTGTGCATGTTGCCTCCTGATGAAATAACAGAATCTTATTAACTCATCTGAGCTGGTTCTCCAAGTCCTGGGCCAAGTCGTAACCATTCTATGCCTCCTTCAAAGGTTTCACAGTTTGTTTGGTAAACTCTATTTACAGTATGTGCTAAAAAAAATGCAACCAGCGGAGAAGGTTTAATGCTCATTTTCAGAAGGCCTCACTTGCATTAGGGGCTGAGGACCCTTTTCAGAGTAAGAGAGAAACTGCCTGCAATAGAACCGAAGGCTCAGTGGTAAATCAGATTCCGACATAGATGGTCACTAGGCTGAGGTGACAAAATTCCCAATGTCCTGTTCAGCTGGGTTGGGTTTTGACAAACATGGAAAATGAGAACTTAGCTCTCAGATTTGCTTAGTGCTCCAGAGATCCAGAGATCTCAGTGCCATATACAAAAGGTGGTAAATATCATTGTTTTCCCTATTTTAGAGGAGGGGAAATGAAATGACACTAGTCAGTGACAGAGCCCAGCTCTTGTGCATCCCTGTCTAGTGTCTGATGCAATGTGCCTCTTTGGAATCAGTTTGAAAAGACATCATGGCAGCTGAGGGCCAGAGTCTTCAACCCTTACTCCCCTTGAGTAACATCCTTCCTCTGTAATAATTTCACTGAAACCAGTGGGGCTACCTGCAGAATTAAGGGGCTGCATAGCATGTGCCCAGCCTAAAGGGCATGGTGATTTCTATGTCCAGCCACCACTCAACTCAAATGGCAGTTGGATCAGGCCCCAATGAGCAATGTAGAGAGAGACATTGTAGGCCAAATCTTGAAGCCCTGGCTCCACTTCTACAGTGGCAAGTGTTCCATCTGACTTGGCAAGAACTGAATACAAGTGAAGGGTTTATACCTGCAAACACTCACTCATTAAGCAGCACCAGGCAGAGTAGTAAGTGTTTGCAGGATTAGGTCCAGAGTATGGATGCGTGAACACAGCATTAGGCAGCTCTCAAGGCTCAAATATGCAATTTCTGTTTCCCATGTGCACCGAGGACTGATTTATTTGAAATTAAGCCCACAAAATGTGTTAATTCCTGCTCAGGTCTTGAGCAGGCTTTAATGTAGCAACCTTCTCTCATTTCCACTGATTCTACCAAGCAATCTGACACACTTAAAACTTCCCTTTTTCATGAATAGCTAATACTAGCCTCCAGATACCTTGCTATTAAAAATAAAACCACTGAGCTTCACAGAACAGGAGCTGTGATACTTTCCCCTCTCCTGCTGGACAGTCTTTAGGTCCTCATTCCTGCAATCCAGTAATTGTGAGCCTGTAATAATTTCAGGGCTAATGATTCCAGGAATCCCTCCACAGCTCCCTGATCTCATGCTAGTGACTCACCAACTCTGCAAGTGCTGGCTTTTTCTACTCACAAGGTCCTCCTGATGGTAACGTAGCTACAGAAGAGCAGCATTGCCAAACTCAAGTGTTCCAAAATCATGAGATAGGCTTAAAAATTATGAGATTTTTGGAAATAATAAATGTTTGGTTCTTATTTGCCTACTAGCTTTTGAGTCTTTAGTGTTCATGTTTCCTAGCTTTTCTTTGCAACCAGGAGGGTCAGAAGCATTTTTTTTTTAAGAAACTGAGATTCTGATGTATTCACCTGACTCCAAGAGCTGGGGCTTTAACAAAAACACTGAATTGCAAGATACGCAGTAAAATCACAAGAATTGGCAACACCAGAGGAGAAAAACAATTTGTGTGTGTGTGGGTGGGTGGCAGTGAAGGCCACTTCCTGGTGTATTTAGAGTGTCACAGTGCAAGAATAAATACCTTGTGTGATTTCCCAGAGACAGCAGATCCTTGCTGATACACCCTGACCAATAGAACCATTAGTGAGAGAGTAAAAGACAGAACCTAGGCTAGACTGTGACTTGGACTGCATACCATGCAGGGTAGTTGGAATCCCATTTACACCCTGTACAGGTGAGCTAGAGCTGGGGTGAAGGAGTCAACAGGTGTGGCTGACTTCCTTAGTGCCCTCTAGTCAGCTGTTGTGCGAGCAGCAAAGCACTAGCCCCACCACCAGAGTGAGGAGGAAGTATGAAGGAATCGTGCCCTTAAGAGGTATCTCCAAATCACACTGCTTCCCAGGACTACTCCTGGCACGGTGTGGCTTTCAAGCCACCCGTGGTTCAGGGCTGAGCTGAAAGGTCAAGCATCTCAACTCATGTCAAGGGCAAAAGGTGCTGACAGCAGCTGGCCTCTTACAGCCCTGGGGAACAAATTTTGTGTATGTAGATAATCAAGAATAATACATTACCAGAAATCTTGTCCATTTTTTTGGGGCGGGGGGAGGGGGCAGCTGTGATATATCAGAGCATGCTGGTGAGTGATCAGCAGAATATTTCATTAAATTATTGAAGCCGGTGGATTGCAATTTGAAAACTCGCTACAGGGCTGTCTCTTTGCTGAGAAATGAGGTAAGAGAGAGTCCATTTTGTGTGTGTGCGTGAATTTGTGCATGCACAGGTGCTGGGTTGTGCGCCATCCAGTCTATGGATTAGTATAGTCGAAATTAGCAAGGTTTGAGCTCTTTGTGTACAGCATGGCACTTTGTAATAAGGTTTTGCACACTTATGAATATATAGAGATTTGAAAACAAGCAACTCCTTATTAAAGATGACAGAAATGTGTGGTAGTGCCAGATCCTCACCTCATATAAATGGGGAGAGCTCCATGGAGCTATGTTGGCTCACACCATCTGAGGATCTGGTCCATTAATGCTCTTTGTCATCATTAGAAAGATGGACTCTTTCCTAGCTCAAGAAAGAGCCCCAGAAAGTCCCTCCCTCCCTCTCCAATTTTGCAGCTGAATTCCAGCTGTCTCTACATATAGCTTACACAGTAAATTGTAGTGTAATTATAGTGTAGCACAACTCAACATGTGAAGCTGTCACACTGAATAACAAGCAATTAGGTGTGTCTTTGTGGTGGGGAGGAACAACCGAAATGAGGTTTGATTGGGATGGAGAACTTTTCAGGCTCCACTGTGAAAGGGATTATTTTCTCAGCACGTACCGTCAGCTCCAAGGCTGCGTTCAGCAGGCCGTTGCGTTTGCTGTGAAGATAAGCACTGGAACTGCCTGTTTTGGCCACTCGTATCCGTGCAAGTCGGGCTTTCTGTAAAGAGAAGCAAGATGTATTGACATATTTTTACTTTTACACACAAAGCCAACTGTTCCACCTCTACTAAAATAGAGAGAAAGAAAATACCAAGTTTTCATGGAACCTAAAAATCAAAGAGATGAAAATACAAGGAATTTATGGCTAGGAGATCAGCAGCCAGCGCAGCCTTTTGCACTTCCTACCTGCAACCCAGTTTTAAAACTCAAATGATGGAGATTAAGGAAATCTGAGGACTCAAGACATTACCAGAGCTGACCTCTCACAACCCATCAATGGCCTCCCCTTAAAGAGTAGGGGCTACCTACTCAAAAGTGCTTAGTGATATTTTTGGGTTTCTCCATATTTTGGGCATCCAATTGGAGACACCCACCTCTCACATGTTTCTTGTTTCTGACATGGGAGGATTGTGTTACCTGTGTGTGTAGATATATAGCTTCTCATGTGAAACTCAGATATGTCTATAACAGAGAAAGTGAGAGATTTCAATAGTTGGTACAGATTGTGCAGGCAACTCATCTATGCCCCGTTTCTCCGACTTGCTTGCATGTGAAATCTCTCTGTGATGCCTTATCTTCTAGACTGTAAACACTTTGTGGCATAGAGAGTCATTTACTATATGTTTGTGCAGCACCTAGCGCAATAAGGCCCTGATATGGTGGAAGACTGTAGATGTAACTATGATACAAATGTTTAATAATAGGAGACAAGAAGGATATAGAATAGGGCAGATCATTAACTTGCCTCACCTATGAGCTGATTGGCATAGATTAATAATTGGATCTATCTATCTATCTAATCTCTTATTCTCTCCATGGAGACTGTAAAAAACACCTTGTTTGTTCCTTCTCTCCTCTTCCAGCAGCAGTTTGTTAACTTGGATATATGGTAACAGGAGAATAATTTTCTCCAGAAAAATATTTGCCCTCTTAGATAGACAGAAATCTCTCTGCCACAACAAATAAACTATTTGGAAAGAAGGGAAAAAATCTATTTACCTAATGTTTGGTTTCTTATAATTAATTAACCCTGCCTGGCCTGGTCTTATCTACAGACCTCATAACTTCTAGTTAGAGGACTGAACTAAATTATAAAAAAGTGGTATAGACTAATGTAAGCATATAAAGGCTCAGTTAGCTTCTATCATTAAGTGATCAAACAGTTTTTAACTCTTTCTAATTTGTCTGTTCAAATACTACCTCCTTCTCTGTAAAGTGATTTGCTTTTTAAAAAATGCATTGTTAATTCAGTATTTATTTCCCAAGCTCCATTAAAGGTAAATACATGAAATAATTACCACTGTAAAAAATTATATTAGGTTGTGTTTTAAAATACTGCATAATCTTTTAAATAATACAGAACGCTAGGTTTTCATTTCTAATTAGTGGTGGTTAATGGACACAGTGTAGGAAGAGCAAAGCCATGATGGGTCTATAGTGCATAATGATTCCAGAAAGTGTATTACCATATATGCACGAGTGACTTAAGCACTCTGGATTTGAAAGGTTTGCTTAACCTAATGAACTTTAATTTGTGCACACAAACAATTTCCCAGGCATGTCCTGGGCAGTATTCTGAAATTTCAGTTAGGAGACAGAGGCCAGGAGATTCAAAAGTGATTAGTGATTCTGAGTCCCCACCTTGACACACCTTGTTTTCAGAGGGTGGGTGCTCAGCATGAGCCAATTTGAGCATCCAAAAATTGAGGTACCCAAAACCAAGAGTCGCCTTTCTAAATTTTGGCCAGATTTCTTTGGCTCCCAACACCCACTTTTAACACTAAGGCTCAGAGGTGAAATCCTGGATCCACTGAAATCAATGGTAAAACTGCCATTAACTTAGATGGATGGTGGATTTCACCCCGTGTTCTAAGGCAGGCCCTAGGTACATGCACCACAAGCCGGCAGCAGATTAGTTCACAATGTGTGTGATCTGACACCATCAGAGCATTTAAAAATAATTAAGAGTGTGTGGGTGAGGTTCTGTGTCCTGCAGTGCACAGGAGGTCAGACTAGATGATCACGATGGTCCCTTCTGACCTTAAAGTCTACGAGTCTATGATGTCCCCTCTTTCCTGTTTTTTTTCCTCCTTCTTCACACCCCTTTCCTGTTCTGTTAATAATTTTAATGACTGTAACCGTGACAGCTGCACAGCTATAGAAGTCTTTGTAGGAATTGTCTGACTTGGGAAGGGGAGAGAAGCCAGGAAAACAGAGTAGCTGCTGACCAGCAAACACTGTGCTGAAACATGCTTCTTGATGATGCTACCTCAGTTGCCTCAGGGCAAATCTGAATTGGATTTGGGGGTGAGCGTTACTGAGAGCAATGGTTCCACACAACTTGGAAATGCAATAAACTTCTCTTCCTAGACATCTGGCAGGCATGTTCAGGTGGATATTGCAACTGCTGAGTCATTGCACTGGGTCACTGGGCCAGTCGTGTTCTACTGAGTCATTTCACCTGCATTCCACAAAGTTATTTCACATACCTACACACCTCTTTGTACATTTTCCTCACCTTTCACAATGGATCTAGTGCATCCCTCCCCTGAACTGCACCAGGAGTAAGCTTTGCCCATTGATCTCTGTCTTTAAATTGACGATGATTACAGAGGATGCATTTCCTCTGTGCTCTTGACAAAATGTCAATTCCTTTGCTACAGGAAGTTCAAGAGTCCCCAACAGTTTCTTCTTAGCTACAGCACAAAAGGTTCCACCAGCATCTTCTGTCGCTATTATTATCAGTTCAGTTATTTGTTAAAGTGGATTCAGTCTTAGGCGCCTGTGATGAACATTATTCTCTTTGCCTCTAGGCTAGCAGGAGATCAAATATTAATAGCTGTACTCCACACAGACTGGGGACGGTTCGTCTCTGAGAATCTGTTCGCTCTTCCTCCCTGAAACAGGGCCACAAGCTAACTAAATAATTAAGCCCCATGGCTTTCAGAGTTTGGAACAGATGTTGTTATTTAAAAGATGAGTATAAAACATTGCTGGGAAAGAGCGGTGATTTAAACCTATTTTTATAGTCTGTGAGTGAGGGAAGGAAGTGGTGTCCAAGAGGAGACCACGAAGAACAGTCATGGAAGTTGATGTGCTTTTGTGTGCTTGTGTTTATGTATGTGTATGGGGTGAAATTCACCTCTGTGCAGAGACAAAAGGCCTGTCCATCACTTACATCCCATATAAGCCCTACATTTCTTAGGGGTGAGCAGGATGTGGGTGTCCGAGCATGATGATGCATGACCAAGGGCTTGGCAAAGACCCTGTACTGACCCTGTGCACAAGAGTGAATTTCACCTTGTTGTCACTTGCGGCCAAATTCTGTACTGATTTACACCCTGTGCAATCCCCCTGACATCACTCGGCTGTGTTTTCATTTAGCTAAACTGGGATTGAGCACTGATTGTGATTCATGGTTTGGGATAGAAACCAGGATGCACTTGGTGCTCTCACATGGAATTAGGTGAAATGGGCCATTGCAGGTTGATCTGGTGGGTTCAGTCAATCCGGAAACTCAAAGCAAAGTCCAGAAGGTGTAAAATTCATGTGGACAAACTCCTAAAATGCTCATGTGAACCACTGCTAATCTTCACAGAGCTCTGGTCAGCCCTACAGTCTACATCACTGGGTGATGTCCAGGTTGCTCCCTCCTGCCCAAAATTTACAACAAAACCCAGCCTTGTTCCTTTTACTGTCTCATTGGGCACATGAACATCCAGGAAATGTAAATTCCCTCACTGTGAAATCCAGCTGAGCTCGATGTCAGACCCAGAGATGGGGGCAAGTCCAAGAAGTCTCATGGCTGCTCTAATCTATGCAAGCTGGCAAGTCATTGCACTGGCTAGTGGTTGTTGAAGCATAATGAGTTCCAGCCAGGCACCCAGAACAGGCCCTCAGGGGCAGCTTTGTCCCCATTGCATGGACATGGTTCATGGACCAGGATGTAAATATACACAATACCAACAAAATGCACTAAAAGAACCTCCCCATGTTGCCCACTCCAAAGGCAACCTGAGTTAACGGAAGACCTTGCTGTGTGCCAGAAGGCCAACAGTCTTGGGCTCTGTCAGACCAAGCGGGGAAGTGAATTCCAGGGGCAATAACTTTCCCCTGAGAACACCGTGCACCAGCCCACAGATATACAGGTCTAGGCTCTTGTTCTGAAATGGACTCTTGCATCCACACAGAACCTCAGCAACTTCAGGGTTGGGGCCCTAGGGATTAAGGTTTGCATTTAAGTGCAGCTTTTGTCATACCTATTTTAAAGACTGGTGGGCTTGGCTATGTCATCTGAGACCCACGCTTGCAGGCTGCTCCTTTGGTTAGGGAGGGCTCTGGTAGGCACAGACAAGGGGAGGACCATGTATTTTGGTTGGTCTGCTGCTAATGCCTTTAGGAAGGGTGCATACCTTTCAAATCTTACCTGCCCTTGTGACTCACAAAGGGAAAGGCAGGGCCTGAGATCATTATTTCTGAATATTGTCTTGGCACCCTTAGAGCTGAAAAGAAAAGAAAAAAGCAGCCCCTGGTGCGTGTGTGAGAGTGGAGGTGGTAGGAAGAGTTGCTAGGAAACCACAGGAGCTCAACATGCATATTACCAAATCTGCAAGATAATTCATTCGAAATAATAACAATCATATGACAGCAATTTCATATTAAGAGCATTAATTTGGCTATCTTAGCCTGCATTTGTCTCAGTGAGGAGACTGAAAGGCGGGTGTCAGTAAAGGTGTGGATCCTTTCTCTAGCCTTTGCAGTTTCAAAATGCAATGTGGCAGAATCTAGTGACACAGAATGAGCAGGGAGGACTTTCCTACAACATTGTGTGTGGACTGCAGATGTCATGGTGATGAGGGTGATATATCTACATAGACAGACAAACCCTACGTTGTGGCAATACCCTGGCAGTCACTTTCCTACACTGTCCATTGGGATCAGTAATGGAATCGTAGGAGGATCTGAAGTATATCCTGTCCCAAGGCAGAGTATCTCGTCATCTATCTTAACACTCCATCTCTAATCTGTCTAGGCAAGGTGCAAAGAACACATGTCATAGGTCAAGAGACACTCATACTGGATGGCAGGATTAGAAACAATCTATCTGTTGTTGTTGTTAATTTCCATATATTTCTAAGGGAGAGTGATTTTATTGTTGGTTTATCTGATATTAGTCTCTGACATCATTTCTTACTTGCCAGATACCTGTGGCCCTCCAGATTTTCTGTACCCTTAATTTGGAAGACACATTTTTTCTTAAAGTATGGCTTGAGGTACAACACCCTGGGGTCTAAAAGAAATCTCTTTATGTATTGGCACAATCAGTTGTGTCTTTTTTAACCATCCCAAACAAGCAGAGAATGTCAGGTCTTGTGTGTAAGAGTCCCACATCCACTCCTTCTTCCTCCCTACTGGGCTGGGAGCTGTTATTAGCATTAACCATCCCATCTAATTTTATCAGCTAAAACCACACTAAGGGCATTCTTGGCAGAAAACGCAAATACATTGGATAATTAACAGCTGCTTCACATATTTTTTCCTCTAAATAATGAATGGTTTGAATATCTGTAGCACTCTTGGTGTCTACTCTAGTGAGTACTGCATTGCACCACTTGCACAACAATTTTTTTTTAAATTCTTGTAACTCCAAGAAAGCCACCTTCAAAGATAATCAATTGAAGGCTTTTATGGTTTGGTTTTCTAGTTCCACAGTGCAATGTGAAAGCCATTCAGTAAGGGCCAGCTTCCCCTCCCCAGTATACACTGAGAATTTATAATTCCGCTCCACAGCTCTCTAGCACAGAGTTTAGGCTTGCATCTGCATTCTAGGTAGAAATTCTATGCTTGCCCTTTGCATATGGAAAAATGTAACAAACTAGATTAGGGATTTAGAAAGTAGTGGCTCTTGCCACCTTAGTATAGTGTGTGACTAAGTTCCTTCTCTACCTTGGTGGGTCCTGCACTTATTTGGCAGATTTGCTCACCTCAGTGATCTTCCCCACAGTCTGGGTCAACTTCTCCTGTGTCTGATCAGGAGTTGGGAGGTTTGGGGGGAACCCTCTACTCCAGGTTCCAGCCCAGGGCCCTGTGGATTGCAGCTGTCTATAGTGCCTCCTGTAACAGCTACATGACAGCTACAACTCTCTGGGCTACTTCCCCATGGCCTCCTCCAAACACCTTCTTTATCCTCACCACAGGACCTTCCTCCTGGTGTCTGATAACACTTGTACTCCTTAGTCCTGCAGCAGCAGCAGCACACCCACACCCACACCCACACCCACACCCACACCCACACCCACACCCACACCCACACCCACACCCACACCCTCTCAGCTCCTTGCGCCTCTTGCTCCCAGCTCCTCACACACACTTCCTCTCCTCTGGCTCCCCCCTCCCTGACTGGAGTGAGCTCCTTTTTAAACCAAGGTGCCCTGATTAGCCTGCCTTGATTGACTGCAGGTATTCTAATCAGCCTGTCTGCCTTAATTGGTTCTAGCAGGTTCCTGATTACTCTAGTGCAGCCCCTGCTCTGGTCACTCAGGGAACAGAAAACTACTCAGCCAGTGACCAGTATATTTGCCCTCTACCAGACTCCTGTACCTCACTGGTCTGGGTCTGTCACAACTGTCAGAGTAAACAGGAGATGGAAAGAAAGTGCTTTCTTGTATTCCTCTTGTTATCTTCAACTGTTCTTAAAATGGCCTCAGTCAACAACAACATTCAGGTCCACCATTAACACTGAAACCAAAAATAAATTTGTCAAAGACTTCACCTCTCCTTAGCTGGAGCCCAGAGTACACATGGAATACGCAGTGTACACATGGAGCTCTGGAAAAATAATGGGCGAGATCCCTTTGCAGCTGGAAGATAAAGCACGGTGCAAAATTAATAAGGAAAGAAGCCAGAAAATTCAAGGAAGCTTCTGCATTTGCAGTGGAGTACACACACTGATTATCTGTTCTACTTAGGATGCTGAGAAGCTGACATGACACCTTAAATGAAGCTTAGAAACAAGCTGGACTGCGAAGTTATGAATTGCTAGTGTTACATGCATTGAGAGGAATAATAACCGTTTAAAAAGCAAATGTCCCACGTAATAATAGCCAGTTATTATCATGCCAGTCCCAGATCCAGCTTGATGCTGCAACGGGCAGGCAGCGCTGTTATAATGAAGTCATGGAGAGGACAGTGTATTTCCTACAAATCACATTTCTGTTGTTCTAACTCTTTTCCTTTGGAAAAAATGGAATTTTCCTCTGAACACCTCAAATCTTTACATTAAAACAGCTTATGAGCCAAGTTTAAATATTCATTCTTTATTGCTTTGGGTGAGCTGTAGTAGAGCTGCATATGGAAATTAAAGTGTGTAAACTCATTGTACTCCTATATAATTTGATAGAGCCACTTAAAGTCAGACCTTTATCTTATTTTTTGGTTTCTTCGTTGCTTTCCACAGATGAAAGATTCCCCTCCACTCCTCTGTGATTCTTTTAATCTTATCTTACCCTGGGCTCTATTAAAGCAACAGATCGTCATATCAAATGCAGTGTATCATTTAATCTTTTCCAACACAGAAGGACACGATTTTAAATCTATTTCTAGAACAATACACAGAATATGGAATTAAATGGGCCTCAGCTTCTCCACTAAGCATAGAGTGACTGATGAGATAGAAAGATTTGAATGCATTTAACATATGGAACTTAAACATTCTTCTGCAATTATATGGTGATGTTTCTTGTTTCCTTCAGGGCTAAACAAGAATCTTAATAAATCAGGGCTGGATTCTGCCAGGCATATTTACATTGCATAGTACCTGACTCCTTGAATACTGATATAAATGGGACTACTCAAGGAGTAAGACACTATTCCGCATGAATCGGGTTGTCAGAATCTGTCCTCAAACCAGAGACACTTTTCAATTAATAAATGTCTTCTGAAGAAAACAGCCCCATGCCTTGCTGCATTATTAATAGAGAAGCTGCTGTATTCCTTCTCCCATCAGGACAACTGAAGGTTCTGCATCACACTAATATGCACAGGATGATGAATATGTATTTGTCAGTGATTTCTCTCTGTCTTTCTGTATCATGCCTCTGTAACTTTTTTCACACAAATTACAGTCCTACCCACTGATGGGCAGAGTTAAGGTGAGCATGCCACAACTCAGTGATGGGTATAGCCATTGGTTGCAAGTAGACTGAACAGTAGGGGGAGCTTTTCTTGCTGCAGCTATGAGGCACGCTGCTTGCCTGAGCCAAGAAGAAGAGGGAGAGCTGTGCTCCCTCTCAGTTCTCTTCAGCGTAACCTTTAGGCCAATCCCCCCGCTTCCAGTGCTTTCCCAACATGGGCTGTGCCCAACAGGCACAACCCAGCCACAGAGAGTGATCATCTCTGTAAGGCAAATGGCACCAATTGACAAGCTTAGTCTTTTATTATTCTTTCCTCCTTGCTGAAACCGGAGAGATAACGAAGCCAAACAACACAAAAAACAAACAAACAAAAGAAAGAAAGAAAGAAAAGTTCTTTTTTTCTGAGAACTGATTTCCAGAAAATTAGTTTGTACCTCAGTCCCGTAACTATGGCAACAGATTTCAAAAGTGTCTGTCTCTAAAGTTATCTGGACATCCAACCCTCTCACTTAAGGAACCAAACCCAAGCCCCCAGCTGGCTTTTGTTGTCCACAAAGATAACATGTTTTTTAGAAATGCTGGTGGTTTTATCGTTTATTTGGTGACAAGCTCTTTTACATCCCCATTCCTCCCAGAATAGCGGATTGTAATGTGATTTACTAACTTCATCCCATGGGGGGCAGGAAAAGGGCTAACTATCCCAGGCTTCCATGACAGTTGCCTGCCCCAGTGCAGCCACTGGGCCTGGACCTTGCTGAAGGAAGCTACGGAATGGCAAAGGGACTCTCAGAAGAATGTGTGATGGAGAGAGGGTCTGACTCAGTTTGCCCTAGGGACAGAGCTTTCCCCTGTGAGGTCAAACCCTCCCTGGAAGAAACAGACATGCAGAGTGACTGACCCTTTGGCTGCACAAAGCTACCCCTTTCTCATTTAATGGAGAATTGAGAGCTGGGAGAAGCCTTGGCTGATCCTATTGGGGGTGCACACTTTGTGGGCTTAGCTGGTAGTGGGGGCTGTTGTGGGACCGCTACATAAAGGAGAAAAAGCAGTACAGGTGTGGGCTGTTAATGGAAAGAGCAGCACGTGTTGGCCGATAAGAATTGTTCCTCTGTCATTAGGTCCGTCAGAGTAGCTGTTGTTCACTGCAAATGGCAGCTCAAGTTTCTGCCTCTCTTCCCAGAGACTCCATGTCTCCTCCCTTCGCCTTCCAAAGGGGAAATCGTTGCAATCCTGGGCCTGTGGTCACACTCAGTAATAGGAGGAAAAGGGTCCCAAAAGATGGAATGTGAGCCCATGGCACATCCTGTGTCCTTCTAATAATAGCAATAAAAAACTGCCCTCTGTCACCCTCCCGTGCTTTCCTGAGCACCCAGGGAGAAACCTGCCTCACATTCTGCATGGGCCTCTAATTTGTCAGCAGAGAGCTCTAGGGTTGTCATGGTTACTTGTTTCTCTACCCCTTGTTTTTGCATTCCAGCACTGTTATGTTTTCTTACTAGAATGGCTCCTAATTGTCCTGACTCAAAAGCTAGCAAAGCTTGTGCTTCTTATGTGGACTAAAATGAGCTTGCTGCTATATTATGGAGCCAGTGGACAATATGTAAAATTGCCTCTTTATTGTTATTTTTGTTTAGAGTTAATGCTGAGTTAGGTCTCAGCAGCTACACTTAGATGAACAACAGGTGGCTCAAATTATCATCACGCAACAGTCTGCACAGTAAACAGCAGAGTTTTGCTTTACCACAGGAGAGCAGAAAGCTGGGTAAATATTTCCTAAGGAGCAATTTCTCCAATGAATTTAGCTTCTTCTGTTTGTGGAGTACTCACGAGCAGATGGCAATATCCCCCAATGATGATGATTATGTATTATTTGTATCACTGTGGCACCTAGGTGTCCCAGTCATAGCACGTAGAAGCCATGCTGCGCTAGGTGCTGTACAAACATAGAACAAAAAGACAGTCCCTCCTGCATCACTAGAACTCAGTACCAGGCTCCTCAGTACACCTCTACCTCGATATAATGCGACCCGATATAACACGAATTCGGATATAGAGCGGTAAAGAAGCGCTCCAGGGGGGCAGGGCTGCGCACTCCGGTGGATCAAAGCAAGTTCTATATAACGCAGTTTCACCTACAACGCGGTAAGATTTTTTGGCTCCCAAGGACAGCGTTATATCAAGGTAGAGATGTACTGTCAGCTGAGTATGTTGGCAGCAGCTCTTCTCGATAAGGCTTAGGCAGTTTCAGATTTGGTTTGTTTAGATACCAGAGATGGAGAAGACAACATGAACTATTACAAACTCTACCAACAGCGTTACATAATTAGCCCTCTGGGCAGTGCTTTCCAAGCACAGCACTGCATCCCTGCAGGGAGCAGAGAGGAGACCCTTTCACATGGGTGACCAAGGAACCACCAAAGGATGGGGGAGATTTGTACAGGTGCTCATGTGTCACAGCCTACAACCCAGTAATGAATGACAGTAGAGAAAGGCAGCGTTTGTCAGGGGCTGCAACAGATGTGCAGTGCCCCATGGATGAGCAAAGAAATGATTTTAAAGAGGGTCAGTGTTCAAGTATGTGCACATGGACGGGAGACTGGGCCTTTCAACTCTGGTTCACTTGTTTGAATCCTCCCCTCAGAGGCTGGGTTAGGGATGTCTAGTTGTCTTATGCAGTTTGGGGAACACAAGCATGAGTTTGAACGAGCTGGCTGGAAAAGGTTACATAGTTAAAAAAAATCAAAGCAAATGAATCATTTGACATTTTTTTTTTGCTATTTTTTTTGACAATCAGAAAAATGTTTTACTTTTTAAAATCCTCCAATAACTTTCAGTATTCCCCCTCCCTTATTCTCCCTTTCCTCTACTGAGGAGATGAGAGGTAAAAAGGGGGGAAACATTTAAAAAAAATCAAAATGCTGATTATTTTTTGTTTGTATTTTTTGACAAAAAACCTGGAAATTTCCAAGAGAAACTTTCATTTCCTCTGGAAAGCAATTTTTTGTTGAAAAGATATCAACCAGCTCTAGTTTTTACCTTATTTCTTCCCCTTCTGCAATCTACCTTTTTCCTTTAAGTGGTCCTTAAATCACAGTTTCCTGTCCTCTACCCTGATGGATCTGAGCAAAGCTCTGATAATGCCTCGCTTGCTTAGTCAGGTTGTTTCAATGTTAGCTTCTCCTAAACTTCTCCCTTCCATGCTCCAGAGGATGACCACCTTTCTAGGGCATCCTGCCCCGAGTCAGCCAAAAGAACGAGACAGCCACGTTGAAAATTTCAAATCTGGTTGGCAGCAAATCACATATGCAAATGCTATCTCTATTGACAGATGTGTCAGACATCTTTCTCAGGGGTAAGATGATGCCATAAATCAAGTGTTAAATATTCTCTTCATCATCATCACTCTTCATCTTCTCTTCCGTCTGCCGTCACATTTTCCGTGCCTACAGGGAGGGGGGCTGTAATGCAGGGAACAAGATGTGTCTAACATGCCGCTCAAGAAGAAAATAACAAAAACGAAACAGTCAGAGGACATTTATTTTTGACTTTTCCTGGTGCTGTCTTGATTCCCTTTTAAACATTGCCACAGCTACTTCTTCCATCCTTTCCACAGATTTACAGCTGCCAGTGGAAAAACATTCTCAGGTGTAGCTCTCGCTGCCTAGAATAATCTGCCCTGTATCTCTGTTCAGCTCATCAACTCCTATCTAAAAAGATATTAATTCTTCCTTTTCCCTTTATTCCCCTTTCTCTGTGTTATTGGTCATATGATTGAATGCTTTAATTCATCTGCCAGGCAATGTGCCCATTCCACTATTTTTCCTAACTTATTTTATATATTCTTTGGTTGCATGTGATGTTCAGTCCTGTAAAGCACTTTGGGATATAGTTTTATGTGAGTGCTGCTCTAGAAAATTAATTCCTGTCACATAGTACTTCCCCTTTTCTACATTTGGGTGTTCGGTCCTTTGCTGGATGCTCATAATGGAACAAGGCTTTCAAAGCTTCTACAATACATTTCCTGAGCTTCTAGGGTCAAAATGCTGTAAGCGAAGGCCACTGGCTAATAAATGAATCATACTGAACACACTAAACTAGAATATTCAAAAACATATTTACCGAAGACCTGGACTCTGTTGAAGGTTTGTGGAAGCTCTGTGGCTGCTGAAGTTTTATACTCAGGTGGAAGTGGACAATTTCAGATTAGCTCATGCGAAATGCTGCACTAAAACCATGTTAATCACTTTAAGGTTATCAGCTGTTTTAATATCTTTGCTTGCTTAGCAAATCTAACCATTCTATCATAAAGACCCTTTAACAGTGTTGTCAACAGAATACTCTGGCATCTGAGTATTACACTTCTCCCTTATTGCGTGTGTGTGTAGAAACTGCGCCATCCATTCAGTCAAATCTCCCCCCCCCCCGCCCCACTGTGTTGGAAAAGCTCCAAAAAACCCTCCTGGGATGCAGTATGAACAGCAGCCATCAAGCCAAGATTTGGCACATCCAGATGGGTGAATTCACTTTGCCAAACTTAGAGCCTCAGGGACAGCTCTAGAGGTTTAACTGAGTTCGGCAAGCCAGCAAATGTCTGCCAACATCAGTGCCCTGACTCAAAGCAGTTTCTGCGTGTTTTACTGTCCACAGCAACCCCCCAGCTGCACCGACGTTATCCAGAATTACTTCCAAAGTATGGCTCTTTAGCACAGGGGCAGAGCTTCAGGAGGGGCAGCCATTGAGACATGCCTGGCTCAGATTCCTGCCCATCTCAATCATTTTGGCTGCTCCAAAGTACTGCTGGCTGCCAGCGCCTGTGCTTTTAGGAAGGTTTGCCCACCGTACTACAGCCCAATGGCAACACAGGCTGCATGACTAATGCTGCAAATCAAACACATGCTGCAGGATTTTACACCTCCGCCCTCAACCCTGTAACAGCACTGAAGAATGAGACCCATGTTTTCTTCCACGTTGGACTGGGACCAAAAGGAGGTTTCTTGTGAAGAGTGGGGCATACCCTCTGCAGTGGGAAGTCTGCAAAGCGGAGGGGCAAGTCATGATATATATATTTTATGGGCTAGTACACCTGCCAACCAGAAAAGGCACTTCTCGAGCCCATATAGACTGTCTGGGCTGTGCAAAGGCGTGTAACATGAGCGCAGTGCCTAGGCAGCCCTGTTTGCTAGCAGTCCAGAGGAAGGCATGTGCAGTGGGGCCTGAAGTGGATTTGTTAGAACAGAGTTGAGTCTCTTTTGTTAAAAAAGTGGAAACACTAACCAGGTTGCACATTCACCTTGCTAAACTGGCTGCAAGCCAACTAGCCCAGGGCCCCAAACACCATATGCTTAGTAACTGGCCAGGCCGTGCCCTTTGAAAAGGAACAACAAATAAACCAACAAATGGCAAATGTCCTTTAGATTCTTTGTGGCTGGCTGCACTGAACTTAAAAAAAAGAAGAAGAGACCCTGAGTGAAAACCACCTGACTCCTAGTGTTACAGACATGAGGGCATTGACATTGTGTGACTAGGAAACTGCCGAGCTTGGCAATGCCCCTTTGCTGTTGAAAACAAGACACGTGGTCTTCTGTTCAGAAGCAATACAAGAGCCCTGAGAAGATGGGGCTGAATGCGCTTAGCCTACAGAAGGGTTCACTGAGAGCAGATATGGCAAGTGTCTCTAAATACTTAGCTAGAAAGCTTAGGGCTAGTCAGTAATTATTGGGAAGAGGAAATGGGAAGAAATGGCCCTAAATTTACAAATTGAGGGTTCCATCGCACAGCCCTTATTCTCTAGCATTGCCCTATTGGGATATAAAGGCTGCAGGACCTATCACTGAGATCCCACAATCCATGACAGCTTCCAGAATTCCCAGCCCTGGGTCTGGTGTGGAGCAGCGCTGTTTTCAATGGGATTTGCAGGTGCCCAGCACCTCTCAGTGTCAGGCCTCAAGTTCATACCCCAGATAATTCTACAGAGCCCAGAGTTCCTGCTACAGTTTAGTGCCAACACTTCATTCTCCCTGGGATATGATGCTGGAACCAAGGGGCTTGGTACTGCCATAATTAGTTGGACTGTAATTGCAGCAGCTTGGGGATATCTCTGCTCTCAGAAGAGAAGAGAGGAGTGTGCATAATTATACAGCCCCCTTCAAAACTCTTTAATGCACAAAACCCTTCTATTCCTTTTCATTGACATTGACACCCTCCAGTGCCATTACCTTGCAGCAATAGGTACCTCCTGTATTTCCTCAACACAGTGTCTATCCAATTAATGTACAATGAATTTTCTTATGCTTGGTGAGCATGCAGGCAGCATCAGACTTGGTACAAACAGCTTTCCCCAGGCCCCCTCTCCCACCATCAGCTCTGCAGTGTGAAAGAGGATCTATACTTGTTATTTCTGGAGCCTGGTCTCAGTAAATAAAAAAGGCCAATAGAACAAACCAACTTTGTTTGCTGCGCTTGATAGAATTTTTCCAACTCAATGAGGCATCTGAGCTGGTTATTTTTAAAACAGGACAATTTAAGGGGCACAAAGGACAAGTGTCAATGTCCCCAGGAGAGTAAGGAGAAATGAAGCCTCCCACAACACTTTGAAAAACATTTTGTTTAGAAGCAGTTCAGCCGACAAATCTAATATTGTCTGTGAGGTTTTGCTGCCTTCCTGTTTTTGTCACCACTGTGGCATTTGTGTGAAGACAAGAGCTTTGCTGCTAATTAGGTCTCACCTGCTTTGCCCCTTGAAGCCAGAAGGCTAAATTCTCACTGACACCAAGGAGGGGAAAAGCCAGAAATCTCTCAAGAAAAGTAGTTCTCTCAAGATTCTTAACCAGTCTTATAGGCTCAAGATGTCTGGATCATTCACCTGAGCTCTGCAAAAGCACCCAAACCTTTGGAAGCTTAACTGAATCAAACCCACACTCAAAAATCTTCTCTCTTCTATTCAGGTTCCTATACATCCCTCATCACCATAACATCCGTTGCATAATATGACTAACATTTGTCACATAAGGTTTGTTCTTTCTCTCTTCCTCTTCCCAAAGGGAAACTGTTTGGGGTTTGAGAACTTTTAAGGGTCTCATATTAAGAATATAAGAACATAAGAATGATCATACTGGATCAGAGCAATGGTCCATTTAGCCCAATATCCTGTCTTCTGATAGTGACCAATGTCAGATGCTTCAGAGGGAATGAAAAGAACAGGGCAATTATCAAATGATTTATCCCCTGTCCTCTAATCCTAACTTCTGACAAACAGAGGCTAGGGACATTCAGCTCATGGGGTTGCATCTCTGACCATTGTGGCTAATAGCCACTGATGGACCTATCCTCCATGAACTTATCTAGTTCTTTTTTTAACCCAGTTGTAGTTCTGGCCTTCACAACATCCCCCGACAATGAGTTCCACAGGTTGACTGTGCATTGTGTGAGGAAATACTTCCTTTTGTTTGTCTTAAACCTCTCCGAGGAGTTACTACTGATTTACACTGGATGGCACTTTAGAACATTTACAATCCTCATTTTTCCTTCCCTGGAGAGCCCAGATCAGATACTTGTACCTGCCTATTCTTCGTACTGCGCCCATGCCAGCATAAGTACACACTGAACTCTTACATGAGAGAGATGCTAATACTGATCTGAGTGGGAGAGCCACTGCATTGTCTAATCTTTTCAATATTCCAGTTCTCAGACTCAAAGGCGTTTGTGACATTCACTCAAGAGCAGCACTGTATCAATGTCAGGAAGAGGTTCTGTTCTTAAAACATCACTCAGAAATAAACATTCCCCGTCACTCCCTCAAATTTACCAAATGAACCTTGTCAGAAATGATCAATTCATCTCCCACTGAGGCTGACCCGGTCTTCGCTGCATGCCAGAGGAGAGACTTTGACGACACTGCACAATGCATTCAGATTGCCAAATCTCCTTGTAATTAATTCTCTTGTAATACAGTTTGGAGGAAGAGCAATTTATCTTTTAGGTGTTTAAACTGATAATGGGTATTTTTTTGTCTCCTCTTTAAGGCAAAATTTTATCTCAGTTTGTTTTTCAAGGACATGTGCGTGGATTTTAATAAAACATCTGCAAATATTTGCTCATGCCATTTGAACTCATCTCCGCGTTAGGCCAATACCTCCTGAGCAGCAACAACAGCTGGGATTTAGCACATGATAAAGTAGGAAAGCATAAGTGCTGTTGAATGCCTTCCCATTTCTCAACTTCCTGAAATAATGCAGCTGCACCTAAAACTCAAATTAAGCTGGAGAACTCAGGTTTAATCTCACTCTTATCCTCCTATCTGTACATCTATTTGAATGTCACATTCAGCCAGATATGACATGCTCACGTTATTTCTGCCTTTATTACTGCTCATTAGAGGACCCAAGTCTAAGTCACGCATTGAGCTGCATTTATCTAAGTTTAGGAGCCGGCAAATTGAAATTCTTTTGAGCAAAACTGCAAAGGCTGGGGAAATTTGGAAGAGAATTTAGATACATGGTCTGAATATTAAATTGGAGACTAGGGAGAGGGGAATATCTGGCTGCTGACAGATTTTCTGTTTAATGAGATGTTTTGCTGTGGCTTGTCTCCACGGGATGCAGCAGAGTGGGGTATGCCCTGATTCTCAGACTGGCTTTACATTTGTGCTAACCTTGCTGTAGTTTAGAGCAGCCTCAGGGCTGCCCTACAATGTGTCAGTTGGTACCACTGACCTACTGAGAGTAGCCAGACTGCAGTAGCACTCCAGCTATGCCTACCCCTTTTAAAAGAGTTCATTAAAACTGGAGGAAACCATTTCTAGCTCTACATTTTTAAATGTATTTATGTTCCATAACAGTTGTGCTTCCTGGAATAGACTGAAGTTCTTTTAAAGCATTTACAATAACTGACACACTCAAAATATTTACCATGCTGGTGACAGACGGAGAAAAGAGAGAGAGCCCAAGGCTTATTTAGCACAGCCAAAACCTAGGAAATGCATTTGTGGTGTTTCACGCAAAAAATGCCATCGCTTAGCTTGCTCCTTAAAGGGAGCAGTGTATGACAGCCCTGATGTGGATGCACAGGGCTAGCACGTGTGCAAAGAGCTTTATCCCACCCCTGCTTGCATGACTCCTCTGATACCAGATACACTTACACTCCCTGTACTCAGGGAAGCATCAGAATTGTTAACTTGCTGCATCCCTCAGTGAGCAAGGCCTACGCCCCACCCTTCCTTCCTTGCACTAGCCCACATTTCAGAGAGGTCTTGCCAGGGACTATGGGGATGTAGGATGCACGCCCTAAAGGTCCTCCTGCAATATTCACCAGCTATAGTTAAATGACAAGCTTGGTATGTGATCCAGGAGGCAGAGATTTAGGAGACATGTGTTCTATTCCTGGCTCTGTCAGTGGCCTGCTGGGTGACCTTAGACAAGCCACTTCACCTCTTTGTGCTTCTGTTTTCCTGTCTGTAAAATGGGAGTAATATGGTTTACTTCCTTCATAAAGTCCCTTGAGATGTACAGATAAAAAGAGCTATTACTATTTAGGTGGGAAATTTAACCATTACTTATATTTGTGCTACTCTAGCAGATGGAAGTCAAACTTCCGGGAGGATGGTGCTGGAATCCACATGATGTTCAAAGTAGCTTCTAAACTCCCATAGACAAATCCCCAGTGAGACTATGATTAGTGCATTGCTCTGTGTGTGTCTTTCTCTTTAGTATTCCCACAGTAATCAGCATGTGAGGATTACTCATGCTTTTGACTTGAGAAAACTTTACAAATACAGCAATTCATCCAATGCCAAGGGGAATTAGAAAGGGGAATTCAAATCTAGGAAAAAAATTATCCACTATGTGTGTCAATACAGCAAACCTGATAAGAGCAGCAATCAATCATGTGAGCATGAAGGTTAGCGGCACATATCTCTTTACAAAACAGATAATCGGCCAACCACAAAAAAAAGGAGAAAAATGAATCCATGCAAAAATCTTCAATATGAATGCTGACTGCATGGAAGTGATACCATAGCAATGTGGGAGGATAGACTTGTGGCTACAGCATGGACTTAGAACCCAGGAGATGTGTATTCAACTCTTGGTTCTGCTACAGGTGTCTTGTGTGACCATGGGTGAGTCATCTGTTTAAAAAGTAAGTTCTTTAGTGTAGTAATTGTCTTTCACTGAATGTACAGTACCAAGCAATGGGGCTCCTGTCTCAGTTAGGGCCTGTTGTGTTAGTTGCAATAAAATAAGTGAGCCCAGAGAGGCTGCCATAATAACATAATATTGTATAGTGTTTGTCCAAAACAACATTTGCAAAGGCTTTTTTCTCTTTAAAATGTTTTTTTAGTCACAAATGACATTGTAAATTAAGGCAATGGGGGGATGTTTTCTTTTTTAAATTAGACATTTGAATCTGTAATAGGTGTTGCTATTTAGCAATGAGTGGATTGTGTTTTTAGTTGCTTAAAAGATATTTGAATGACCTGTAAATTCACAGTGCCGGGAAATTAATTGTTAATTGGACATGGGTTTGTTGTTCTTTATGTTGTGATTCCAAGGTCTGAAATTGAAGTCTCTGCATGCAGATGGGATGGATTGCGGATCTGTCCTCCAGGGAACCAAAGTTAAATTTTCCATTAGCACGTAGCTTTGGGGGTGAATGATATTCAATTATTACCTGTTGAAATATATTCTTCTGACTTGGGATTCTGGTGAAGAGTGCTATTTGGGACGGAATTGTTCAGTAAAGGGGATTTTGTGGTGAATTTTAAAATGGGATTTTACTGCTGGAGAAAGCTGGAGGATTGACAGTGCTAGAGACTGAAATCCTATCAGCACAGAACAGATGCAACACAGGAGGCAGTTTTGCAAGCTCACTGTACACACTTCGTTGCTTGTGAGAGAAGATGGACAATGACTGAGTCTCGAGGAAGTCTGGCCAGTTGGAACTCTGGGAGATCTTAGAGAAGGGAGCTTTCCATCCATGACTCCACAATATGCTTCAACGCTCATCCAGAGTAGAGGATAGGAATTTAGATTGTGATTTTTCAAAGAAGTTTAAGAGCTTTAGGCACTTAATTCCCTAATCCCATGGGAACTGGGCACCCAAATCCCTTAGGCAGCTTTGAAAAGCTCAGACTTAGCCTCATATCGCATCCTTACCAGTATCAGTGCTTTCTGAATTGCTTTGGGATTCCTTGTCTATCGCAAACTCTATTCAAAATCAAATTAGTTTCTACAGTCAACTCTGATTGCAAGTGAGAAGCTGGAGCATATGCATGTTTTATTTATTTCTCCTAAAGCTCAGTCTTGATTTTATTCATTTCCATGTGTGTTTGTTTATAAAACTTGTATTTAATAATATATTGCTCTTTGTTCATTATTGCAGGAGATATTCAACTCATTACAGCTCTTGTTGCAATGGCTGTCACTTGGACTTAGCAACAGACACTTTAGTGCTTAATAGCTTTACTTCAGTCTGTTCTGTAAAAGACAAGGAGGTGCCTAGGTGCTATTTAAGCTAGTTAGAAGAAAGTCAATTACTGAGTATTTGTCTCTAGAGCATAAAAAAGATGAGTCAGCCCCATCACCAGTTTTTATTTTATTTTCAGATTTGCTACAGGGAACATTACTTAACGTTCCCACTCGACAACAAGATTCAGCTGGACCTTTTTTGTGTCTGATACTTAAGGCTGAGGCTTGGGCTACAGCTAAAACTTGGGTCAACCTAGCTATATTGTTCAGGGCTGTGATGTCACTGGGTTAACCTAACCCCACTGCAAACACAGCTACGTCAACAAAAGAATTCTTCCATCAACCAAGCTACCGCCTCTTGGAAAAACTACAGCAACTGAAAAAGCTCTGCCATCACTCTGGTAAGTGTTGACTCTACAGTACTACAGCAGTGGTGCCTGTAGTGTAGACATACACTGAATGTAAATACTCTGTCTTGGTTACAATATCCTTACAACCTACCAGGCATAGGTCTCCCCTGCCTGGCTCTGAATGTAATCATTTACTGCTATGTAAAGTAAATACAAAGGTGAGGTATAAAACACCTCTGCTCAGAATGGTAGCACCTCACACTCACCGAGAAAAGTAAAGGTAGGCAACTGTGAATGGGTGGAGAGGTGCCCAAGAGAGAATGGGTGTGATTCTTCACTCACTCCTGCTAGTTTTACACCAGCATTACTCCATAGACTTTCAGTAGATATACTCCTGATTTACACCGGTGGAAGGAAGTGAAGATCCAGGCTCAATTCTATCGTAAAATGGGGTGCATACCCTGAAAGACTTTGAGAACCCCTGCCCTAAACATTGTCTGGTGGAATGGACTGTGTGCATCAGTGAGCTAGATGTCATTGGCTCTTCTCTCCCCTCGGTTGTCTTGATTCCTGAGCTGTTCCTGTGATGTTCAGCTCCAGAACAGAGACATGACTGCATCCCCTCTGCTACATTACAGATCATCTGGTTATTGTATAGCAATCTCTGGGGTTTGAAGCTAGCTTGTGGTGTCTCTTTGCTTTTACTGTCATTTGTATCTCCTTTGCACTCTTCCTGGTTTGATAGTGAAATTATTCCACTATTAAATATAAACTTGTGTGAGGATGGTTCTGTATCCATAACAACATTCATTCCTCCCAAGGGGCACATGCGCCTCTGCTACCTATGGCTCTCAGGTCTTTTCACTAGTAGGTAGGTAGGTGAGTAGCTTGATTTTACATATGATTAAATGTCACAAAGATTTAACAGCGGGGCTATAAGGAAGCAGCACTGGAACAGTGCAGTGATCTCAACCACAGATAATAATGATGAAATCCACTTTCAGATTAATGGCCTCATTCCTCTCTAAGGACCTTCTATGAATATCAAGGTTGGAACATAGTTTAACTTAATTGATTGACAAGCTGCAGGTAGGTGGGTGAGGAATTCATGAACGGGCAGACACTCACTTCTCCAGATGGGAACTGGAGTATATGCATGAGGCAGTTCAGGCTATGTATACACCACGCACCTTTTAGGGCTTGTCTACATCAGAAAGTTGCAGCGCTGGTGAGGGAGTTACAGCGCTGCAACTTAGGAGGTGTACACATCTGCAGGGCACCACCAGTGCTGCAACTCCCTGTTTGCAGCGCTGGCCGTACTCCCGTTTTGTCTCGGGTGTAGAGGATCCAGCGCTGGTGATCCAGCGCTGGTAATCAAGTGTAGACACTTACCAGCGCTTTTCTTGACCTCCGTGGAATAAGCAGGTATCCCAGCATACCTGAGGAAGCCTCTGGTAATCAAGCTGGTCTCCTTCCCCGTCTTGCTCTCGCGTTCCCCGAACCCCGAGCAAGCAGGTCTCCTTCCCTGCGGTTTGCAGGGTGGTTCGGGGAACGCGAGAGCAAACCGCGGCGAAGCTGGTCTCCTTTCCCGGTTTGCTCTCTCGTTCCCCGAACCCCCGAACAAGCAGGTCTCCTTCCCTGCGGTTTGCAGGGTGGTTCGGGGAACGCGAGAGCAAACCGCGGCGAAGCTGGTCTCCTTTCCCGGTTTGCTCTCTCGTTCCCCGAACCCCCGAGCAAGCAGGTCTCCTTCCCTGCGGTTTGCAGGGTGGTTCGGGGAACGCGAGAGCAAACCGCGGTGAAGCTGGTCTCCTTTCCCGGTTTGCTCTCTCGTTCCCCGAACCCCCGAGCAAGCAGGTCTCCTTCCCTGCGGTTTGCAGGGTGGTTCGGGGAACACGAGAGCAAACCGGGAAAGGAGACCAGCTCCGCCGCGGTTTGCTCTCGCGTTCCCCGAACAAGCAGGTCTCCTTCCCTGCGATTTGCAGGGTGGTTCGGGGAACGCGAGAGCAAACCTCGGCAAAGCTGGTCTCCTTTCCCGGTTTGCTCTCGCGTTCCCCGAACCCCCCTTGAAGCCGCCCAACAGCGCTGCAGTGTGGCCACATCTAACACCACTTGCAGCACTGGTTGCTGTAAGTGTGGCCACTCTGCAGCGCTGGCCCTATACAGCTGTAGTAATACAGCTGTAACAACCAGCGCTGCAAAATTTTAGATGTAGACATGGCCTAAGACGTGCCACTATAAGGTGCGAAGTGTAGCCACTTTCACCCACAACAAGCGGCACACGTGGCAGCTTTTTTGGCAGGAGAGCTCTTCTGCCAACAAAGCATGTTCACACCGGCGCTTTTCATCGGCAAAACTTTTGTCATTCGGGGGTGTGTGGTTTTTTTCACATCCCTGAATGAAAAAAGTTTTGCCAACAAAGTTCCAGTGTAGACAAAGCCTTAGAGTGGTGTGGTAGCTGAGAATTTGTGCAGCCTATTGATACCTTACTTGCTTCTGTAGGAGCTGGATTTTATAATGTACTATGAGAATTAATGTATGGTTTGATTTCATCCTATTAGCCACACTTTTTGAATAGCAGAAAGGAATGACAGACCAGAACAATCCTTATGACTAATTATGATCACCTTTTTGTTTTAGGATAAGTTATATTGTCTACTATGGTTTCCTATATGTATTACAAATTAGGCACTCTAGTTAAATATACATTCCTTTGTTTTAAGGTTTAGTAAGTAAGAGACAGGATTGTCTATTGTGTCTATGTTAAGTACATTAGAGAAACATTAAAGGCCTGGGTCTCAGTGTATATTGTCTTAGTTATTGATTGTAAAACTTAGCAAGGTTTAATTTGCAATGCCTTTTTGCTCATATAAAATACTACTGTTTGTATTCTCAATCTGTTTGTGTGAATGAGAAATGCATGCATCAGAAAAAGATAAGGTGTGAAGGCCATTGTTATAGCCAGAGTCAAGGAAGAAGAAGTAAAGAGACTTAAAGGACTTCCAAGAATCATCAATGCGCATCCATAATGAAGGGCAGATTGACCACCCTGAGGTGGAGCTGGCATCCCTAAGGACAATTGATTAAATCGGAACAAAGGACAGGATGACCCTCTCAGAGGTGTATTGCAATGTTTACACCAATTAAGAAGTAACCAGTCACAAACTGACACAGCAAAATCCATAGACTTCAACAGAGAAAATGATCTATAAAAACAAGGTGCTTGGCCATGGGACTTTCGGTTCGTCTTGCCACACTCAAGGAGCATCGGATTGTGACCGACAAGAGCCCAGCTCCACACTCCTGCTCAATCTAACTGGCCATTAGATTGACTTGAGCTACAACAGACTGGTAACTGTGAACATCACTGGCAGGACTCTCTCTGTGTGTGTGTGTATGATTAAAAAGCATATGCTAACTGTTGTATTCTCAATAAATGCTGTGTATTTACCTTCCTTTATAAAGATCCCGTGTGCTTTGTATGAGCATAACACTTCAACCCGTCTTATAATAAATGATATACATAGCAATTTAGACGTTGCAAAGATGAACCAGCAGAGGCTAGACTTTTGCTGTCTTGAAATATAACCTCGTGTCCAATCAGGTGGCTGTATTGGAATTCTGGATAGTTTGATTTCCAGTCTGTAGATACTTGATTCTATCTTCCAGGCTGCACCACAACATAAAGCCAAGAAGCCAAAGCTCAGTTTACCTAAAGGCTTCTCAAGTCTGGGCCTGATACTGCTGTCACAGATCAAAATCCACATGGAACCAGATTCTCACCTGGTGTGCACTCAGAGGCGGCTCTAGGCATTTTGCCGCCCCAAGCATGGCAGGCAGGCTGCCTTCGGCGGCTTGCCGGAGGGAGGCACTCGGTCCCTTGGATTCGGCGGCAGCCTGCAGGAGGTCTGCTGAAGCCGCGGGACCAGCGGACCCTCTGCAGGCATGCTACCGAAGGCAGCCTGCCTGCCGGTCACCGCGAGGGCGGCAGGCAGGCTGAGTGCCTCCTGTGGCTTGCCACCCCAAGCATGCACTTGGCGTGCTGGTACCTGGAGCTGCCCCTGTGTGCACTGATGGAGTCGCTGGAGCTGCGCTGACTTACACCAGCTGAGAATCTGTACACTGACTTCAGAGATGTCAGACCAGAGCCTATGTTACCAAATCATTGATGTGCTTGGAGGAGGGGGATATATATAAATACTCACTAAACTGCTACACACCAAAGCTTTTCAAATCTAATCTAATCTAATGTACCAGTCTGTCGTCTCTACCTCCACACGTCTATCCATTTGTGGTATTTATACGGCAGGATTGTAGTATCAATACACAGAGACAAGGTAGGTCAGGTAACTTTTATTGGTCCAACTTCTGTTGGTGAAAGAGACAAGCTTTCTAGCTTACACAGAGCTCTTCTTCAGGTCTATGTAATCTCGAAAGCTTGTCTCTTTCACCAACAGAAGTTGGTCCAATAAAAGGTATCACTTCACCTACCTTGTCTTTCTAATATTCTGGGACCATCCCAGCTAAAACACTGGAAATGAATAGAAATCCAGTGAGGCTCTGCTGTATAAGCTACTTAGCATTAAAATTTAAACCCAAAGGGATCTGCTTGTGTGAGCCCTATGCCCACATGCCGTCCCACTGAAGTCAGATCACATTGCAAGACTGAGTCCTACATGAATTACTGTAGAGACTCATACCAGCCACATAATGGCTAATGCCATGTGAAACAACTGTGTGGATGACACTTTTTACCAAATGGGCAGGTGTGTGTGTATTTATATATATTTCATATTTACATTATTATGTACTTATATTATGTTTTTCATCTAAATTACATTGTGTTACATTCTATTTCAAATAGCTGGTAAAATGGAGAATTTTTGTAAGATTTTAAAGGATATATATACACTGTCAAATCCATTTTGAATGTAGATGCAACACCCAGAGCTAATATATGGCTGATGCATTTCATTTCTGCATGGCAGCTGTCCACTTGTTGCTATCCTATAGGTCCAGAATGCCAGCATCTGTGAATTTGCTGGTCTCTCTGAGATGCAAGATGGAGACAAACTCTAGATACCTGCCTGAGGTAGAAATAACACATCTTTCTTCTACTACCGTCCATCAAGTCCTCTAGCACTGGATTCCTGACAGACAACATTTCACAGAAGAAAAGAAATCTTTAGGCTAGATCTACACTACAAATGTTACAGCACCGCAGCTACACAGCCATAGTGTAGACACTTACTACAGTATTGGAAAGGGTTTTCCATTGCTGTAGGTAAGCCATCCCCTTGAGAGGCAGTAGCTAGGTTGACAGAAGAATTCCTCCATCCAACTAATAGAGTCTAAACTGGGGCTTAAGTTGGGTTAACCACATCTCTCAGGTGTGAATTTTTCACACTCCTTAGCGACATAGCTAGGTCGACCTAAACTTTAAGTGTAGACTGGGCATTAGTCTCTAGTAGCTATACAAACCTGATTCTGCAATCCTGCCTCTAGTATAAGTTGGCAGGTCCAAAATGAAGAATGAAATACATGTGTTATATTTTTGCACTGAATATATTAGTATATCACGAGCAAACCCCAGAAACTCCCAGGAGCTGCTGGTTATGGCCAGCCTTTAATTCTGTATTACTTGCAGTAGCTTTTTAAAAAAAAAACTCGGACATGATAAGACTACAAAGGGACCACACTGCTGAAAGGGTGAATAACTCTTAATAAAGATAAAAAATAAGGATGCACATTTTTTATCACAGTGGAACCAGGCTGGTGTGTAATAAAAGGCAGCAATGGAAACCCCATTGCTTCATAGATTTAAAACAAGATTAGATGAAAATACATTGTAGTGAACTTGATTGTGTGTGTATAGATGTGGGCAGATGAGTGTGTTTGTATAGGTGTAAGTAAATGCACATGTACGTAGCTGTAGGTAAGGTGTGTGTGTGTGTGTACCACTGCCCTTACTAGATAGAAACAGAAGTGGCAATTGTGTCTCATATGACTTATACACAATGATTTTGAGATTTGCCATTAGCTTAAGTATAACAAGTTGGACTTCTGGAGCAGAAGGCTGTGAATTCTATCCCTGCTTTTTCCATAAAGTTCCCAATAGCCATGCTGTGTGACACAGAGACAACAGTGAAATTCCAGTGTGATCATGGATTTGTTACAATATCATAGGGAACGAGTCTTCCCCTGTGGGGGAATGGTCTAGGTAACCAAGCCCTGTGATTTGTGTGTATCTTTTATTCTTCCCTTAATGCTAGCAACTCCCATCATGATAAAATGCCCATGTTGCATCTGCATTGCTAGTGCTACTACCAGTAAAGCAGTATCACCATTAATGTGGTGTGGCTGTAAACTGTGCAGTTTGTCAGTGGAAGGTGCTATCTGGGATAAATGGGACTTACCTTTTGTGCTCTTCGCTTGTCAGCTCTCTGATTCTGATGATAAATTCGGCTGAAATTGGAAACAATAACTGGGACAGGCAGAGCAATGACCAGCACTCCACTCAGCGAGCAAATGGAGCCAAATATCTTTCCAGCAATCGTCTTGGGCACCATGTCACCATAACTAGAGGGAAACAAAGACAAAAAGAGGGCCCGCTCCTTTAGACAAAGCCAGCCATGCCAAGAGCCTGTGTAATTTCACTGAGCATGCAGACAAACCGAAAGGTCAAGCTGGATAGTAAAATCTAATAGCCAACAATAGTGCATTGATGCATTGCATCCCAAACAATCCTAATACTACCTCCATGGGAAAAGTATCATTGGATTCAAAGAGAGTGTCTTGATAATAGCAAAAGTCAGGCTTTGAATAGGAGCCTTACCAAAAACTTAGAACAGCTTCCTCTTGGTCCCCAGTGAATATATAGTCAGAAACTTTAACTGGAGTTTTCAAAAGGACTGGTTTATTTTAGGTCCACAACTAAAGCGAGTGGCAATCTCATGTCATGGTATATGCATAAGATGATCACTACAGAGATCAGGAAGGTGTTTCCCCACAATGTGCAGGATTATGCTGTTGGCTAGCTGCATTATGGTTTGGATTTGCTATTCATATGTTTGTCTGAAGTACAGGTGTTGGCCAGGGCTGAAGGCAGGATGCTGGACAGGAAGGACCAGTGATCTGAATCTGTATAGCAAATCACATGTAATGGAGGAACCTGATTTACCACCTCCTTTATACTGGTGTCACATTACTGATGTCCATGGAGTTACCCCTGATTAACCCCATGATAGGTCACAAGAGAATTAGGCCCTTCGACTCCAATAAATGTCAGAAAAGCTGTGATTTAGAGCTCTGCAAAATGACTGAAACCCCAAGCCAAGTCTGCTGCTGGGCTTACATTACAAAATCAAAACTGAGTTTGTGTTCATTGAAGGGTTCACTAAGGATCGATAAGGAAAACGTAGGTTGATTTATATACACCTCTACCCCGATATAACGACACCTGATATAACATGAATTCAGATTTAAGGCAGTAAAGCAGCGCTCCGGGGGTGGGGGTGGGGGTGGGGGTGGGGGCTGCGCGCTCCAGCGGATCAAATCAAGTTAGATATAATGCGGTTTCACCTATAATGCAGTAAGATTTTTTGGCTCCCGAGGACAGCATTATATCGAAGTAGAGGTGTATTTACATAAAATCCCAGTGGACACTTCTGGTTTCACATATATTCAGACATTTTTGATTTATTTAAACCCCAAACTCAATGAAAAACTCAGGCACTTGAACCCAACTGGAAAACATTGAAACAAATCTCAGCAAACTCCAACCTAAGTTCTGCACAACTCTCTCTTCATTAACAATTTTATTTTGTATTTGGAATAATGTTGGTATAAGCAGAGAGAAAAGAATCCCCTTAATTTTTATACTAATTGAAAATCATGTTGGTTCAGCTTCTTTAGATTTCACATGACAAAAACTACCACAGAGTAAAGTGCTACTTTACTGCTGTTTGGG
This sequence comes from Gopherus flavomarginatus, assembly GCF_025201925.1. Taxonomy (NCBI): domain Eukaryota; kingdom Metazoa; phylum Chordata; order Testudines; family Testudinidae; genus Gopherus; species Gopherus flavomarginatus. Next base: position 10,950,022 of record NC_066621.1, on the reverse strand, counting down.
TTTTTATTTTGCATATTGCAAAAGCTTTCTGCTGCATTTGTATCCGTGGAGAAACCCTCAATGCTTTGACTTGTGGTTACTCACTGGTGCGATAAGAAGAAGCATGTCTGTTATTCCCAAAGGGAACAAACAGTACTGTAACTGCTCTGGATTCCGACAGGTGATTGGCTGACTTAGCTCACTGACTGCCATATTATAGTGACGGCAAAGCACTGTAGTGAAAGTAATTGGGATTTTGAATTTACAGGTTAGTCTGACACAATCCCCATATTGCATCACAAATGATTGGATCTCTTAATTCCAACTGACTGCCCCATCACTCAAGTTGTGCTGTGATATGGAGGAATCATATCAGAATTTGGAATTCTAACGGCATGCCAGCTATTGGCAAAGTTAAAGCAACCTCCCTGCTCTCAATGGATGCGGAGGTGACCTCGGCTGGAGAAGGGTGTTCATGCTCACATGCAGTTTGCCTCTAGAAGTGATTTCAGTGCTCTCTTCTGCAAATGACTGTCAGACAAGTCATGCTCACACCCAGAGAAATGAATTACAGTGTCTTCAGAGCAGCCAGTAAAGGTCACATTGTAGTTAGCACCCATGTGGTGTAATAGGAACATGATTAAGTCAGTTATTGGCTGAACTTATTGACATATATGAGTTGCCTTGTTAAAGCATTCATTGTGTATGTTACCATCAGAGCAAACACAAATGACTATAAGCCGGAGGAAGGACAAACAAAAACAAACAAAAAGAAGAGTAGACGATATTTAGGCACTCTACAATCATTACTGTAACTTGTTTAAATGTCTACTGCAAATGAGAGCCCAGGATACAAACCTTTTGGGCACAAGAAGTGAGATATTCAAAAGCTCCTAAGTGACTTAGGAGGAGCACAGCTCCATTGGGACAAGGTGGAAAGGCTCTGCCTGTGTTCAGCATGTAAAGGATTCCCTGGCTCCCTGCCTGATTCTTGACTCATCTCGGGCGGGGCTGTGATAGGACAGGGGAAATGGAGAAAAGGGGGCCAGGAGAAGGGCGTGTTCCTTCTCCACTCTGCTACTGAAAATTGGAAAGAAAGGTCTCTGGCTGCTGTGACCTGGTGTCCTGAGTCATGTTGCTCATGTTTTGGATCTTTTTATTTTAATGCCATGAACCCTGAGTCCAGGGGCTCAAACTGCCTCATGGGCTTTACCTTTTTACCATTTGCTGGCTAGCAAGTCTGCCTGCCTGCTTACACCATCCACAAGCTTGATGGGTAAAACTTGCTGTGCAGAGCAGAGCCATAAGCAGAGATTCTCTCTGGTGGGACATTCCAATATTTCAACCTTTTTTCATCCTGAACTGCGATGGAAAGCTGAAATTATTGACCTTTTTTTGCAGAATGAAAAGGTCCCAAAATTTCTGATTTGGAAGCATTGGAACGTTTTGTTTTCAGCATCCCAAACTGAAATGCATGTGATGGAAAATTCCCAAGCAGCTCCACGTCTGTAACTTTGGAATGCAATAAGGAAGTGGTCAGTTCTCATGGCTTCTCCTGACTGCCTAAGATTTGCATACATCCCGTTGTGACACCCCTACCCCAATTCTCTAGACCGCTTGTTTGTCCCTACGACTTTGTCCATCTTGTCATTTAGAGTATAACCTCACTGGGACAGGGACTGCTATTTCCTGCATGTCTGTACAGTACCTAGCACACTGGGGCCCTAGTAGGTTTGCTTCTGGTGGCTACTGCAATGTAAATGACAATAGGAAGTGTGTGTACTGTGAGATGCAGTGTGACACAGTTGCTAACAAAGGTGTATCGAAATTCAGATACTAGGCGGCAATCTCTTAAAAAACTGCACACAGTCATGATACAGGCTTGGATTAGCATCTTCCTTCATTGTGGAAAATAAGCTGTTTGCTGACTGCAGTCACTAGCTGTGGCTTCTTATTAGCATTAGGGAACCATAAAGAGGCCCTGACTGAGATCAGGGCTCCACACATGGAAAGAGTTGGTTCCTGCCCCAAGGCTCACAATAGAAATTAACAAGACAAGGAGTGGCAGAATGGGAGTTCTGTTTTGCAGATGAGGCACAGAAAGGTGACCTGCCTAGGGTCTATGGCAGAGATGGGAACTGAATCCTACTTTCATGAATCCCCATCCAGCACCTTCATCCCAGGACCATCCTATTCATGTAGAATAAACTTCAGTTTTGTCCTGACCTGGGGTTACACCAAGAAGATGGCCACTCACACACTTTGCAGCATCACTATCCGCGCCCCTGCGCTGATGCGTTTGTAGCAAAATACCCGACCAGGCACAGTAACATGCCAGAAATGTGGGTTCTCTTATGGGGCCTGACCCTGCAAAGTGCTGAGTGCTCAGCGCTCCTAGCCTCAAACCCATGTTGTTGTTTTTTTAAAACTTGCTCTCCCTTGCCTGCTCTCTTGTGCTTCGCTAATTTCATCTCTTCAGGTGTTTGCTGGTCCATGGGCAAACTGGCAGCAGGGGAAGTCTCTGGGTGGAATGCGGAGTGCTTGGTGGAACACAAACGGTCCTTGCTATTCCAGTCCATTACACACAGTCTAGCCACGAATATGCTTGAGGGTCCCTTGTGCGCTTTCTTTCCATGCTGAAAAGTGCATAGGCTATTTGGCCCAATATCTGACATCAAAAATCATGACAGGATCTTCTCTGGCCTACTGCATTCCTTTGTCTCCAGCAAAAGGCTCTATTTAAGGCACAGAGGGCCAAGAGACAGAAGCCTTCCACATCTCTGTAGCATTTTCAGTTTTCTGAATTTTCTGTAATTGCCTCTGTCATAACATTTTTCCCAGATTTGGACTTTAGCGTCCAAAATATGGGTGTTAGCATGAAAACCTCCAAGCTTAGTTACCAGCTTGGACCTGGTAAAGCTGCCACCACCCAAAAAATTAGAGTGTTTTGGGGCACTCTGGTCCCCCCAAAAACCTTCCCTGGGGACCCCAAAGACCCAAATTCCTTGAGTCTTACAACAAAGGGGAATAAACCATTTCCCCCCCCTTCTCCCTTCCAGGTGTTCCCTCCCTGGGTTCCTGGAGAGATACACAGAAGCAAGCTCCGTGAATCTAAACAGAGGGACTCCACCCTCCCCGTTTCCAGTCCTGGAAACACAAGTACTTCCCTCTTCACCCAGAGGGTATGCAAAGTCAGGCTTAGTAAATCTAACACAAAGAGATTTTCCCCCTGACTTCTTCCTCCCACCAATTCCCTGGTGAGTTGCAGACTTAATTCCCTGGAATTCCCACTAAAGAAAAACTCCAACAGGTCTAAAAAGGAAAGCTTTATAAGAAGAAAGAAAAATACAAAAACATGGTCTCTCTGTATTAAGGTGACAAATACAGGGTCAATTGCTTAAAAGAAATATGAATAAACAGCCTTATCCACAAAGAATACAATTTAACACATTCCAGCAACTACACACATGTAAATACAAAAAAACCCAAACAATATAAGCCTACTGTCTTATCTCTTTGTACTTACAACTGGGAAACAGAAGATTAGAAAGGCAGGAGACAGAAAGATCACTCTCAGAGCCGAGAGGGTCAGACACAAGACAAAGGACAAGGAACTTACACCCAAAACTTCCCTCCACTCAGATTTGAAAAAGTTTTGTTTCCTGATTGGTCCTCTGGTCAGGTGTTTCAGGTTACTCCTTTCCAGGTGAAAGAGACATTAACCCTTAGCTACCTGTTTATGACACGCCCCCCAAATTGCAGACAGTGGGGAACCTCACTGGCAGCGATTTCTCCTAGAACTTTAAAATAAACAGATTAATACAACACATGCACCTTTACATATACCACTAAGTATATAACTAACAGACTTTTACATTTTAAGAACACTTTTTAACTACTGGATTCTGGGAAACTCTCACAGGAGAGAGCATCAGCTACTTTGTTAGAAGCTCCTGAAATGTGCTGAATTTCAAAATCAAAATCTTGGAGAGCTAAACTCCAACGAAGAAGTTTCTTGTTGTTCCCCTTGGCAGTATGAAACCACTTTAGCGCAGCATGGTCAGTTTGTAGCTGGAACCGCTGTCCCCAAACATATGGGCGTAGCTTTTCCAGGGCGTACACAATGGCGTAGCATTCCTTTTCACTGACTGACCAGTGACTTTCCCTCTCAGACAATTTCTTGCTGAGAAACATGACAAGATGGAAGTTGTGATCCATTGCTTCCTGCATGAGAACTGCTCCTATACCACGCTCAGATGCATCCATGGTTACTAGGAATGGCTTGTCAAAGTCCGGTGCCCTTAGCACCGGGTCAGACATGAGCATTGCCTTAAGTTGGTTAAAGGCCTTTTGACACTCATCAGTCCACTTAACTGTAGTTGGCTGGGTCTTTTTGGTCAGGTCGGTCAGTGGGGCAGCGATTTGGCTGTAGTGTGGTACAAATCGCCTGTAATACCTGGCCAAGCCTAAGAAGGATTGGACCTGTTTCTTTGACTTTGGGACAGGCCACTTTTGGATAGCATCCACCTTGGCCTGTAGGGAGTTTATGGTTCCTTGACCCACCTGGTGTCCCAGGTAAGTCACTCTGTTTTGGCCTATTTGACACTTTTTGGCCTTAACAGTTAGTCCGGCCTGCCTGATGCGCTCAAAGACCTTTTCCAGGTGTATTAGGTGTTCGGGCCAGGAGTCTGAAAAAATGGCCACATCATCGAGGTAGGCAACTGAAAATTCGCCCAGTCCTGCTAGTAGACCATCTACCAGCCTCTGGAAGGTGGCGGGTGCATTTCGCAGCCCGAAAGGAAGGACATTAAATTCATACACCCCCGCATGGGTGACGAATGCTGACCTTTCCTTGGCAGGTTCATCTAGCGGTACTTGCCAGTACCCCTTGGTTAAGTCTATTGTAGAGATGAACTGGGCACGTCCCAACTTCTCCAATAGCTCATCGGTGCGTGGCATTGGATAGTTTTCCGGACGAGTTACCGCATTTAGCTTACGGTAGTCCATGCAAAAGCGTATTTCCCCATCTGGTTTGGGTACCAGAACCACTGGAGATGCCCATGCACTGGTAGATGAGCGGATTATACCCATCTGTAGCATGTTCTGGATATCCCGTTCTATAGCAGCTTGGGCATGAGGAGACACCCGGTAGGGTGGGGTTCTAATTGGGTGAGCATTACCTGTGTCAATGGAGTGGTATGCCCGTTCAGTCTGTCCTAGGGTGGCTGAGAACAATGGGGTGAAGCTAGTGCACAGCTCCTTGATTTGTTGCCGCTGCAGACGTTCCAGGGTTGTGGAGAGGTTCACCTCTTCCACACCACCGTCTTTTTTCCCGTCGTAGTAGACACCTTCAGGCCACTCAGCATCATCTCCCTGGACTGTAAACTGACAAACCTGTAAGTCTCTGGAATAGAAAGGCTTGAGAGAATTAACATGGTACACTCTGGGCTTTAGTGAGGAATTGGGAAATGCTATGAGGTAGTTCATAGTTCCCAGGCACTCTTGGACCGTGTATGGCCCTTCCCATGATGCTTCCATCTTATGGGCCTGTTGCGCCTTCAAGACCATAACCTGGTCTCCTACCTTGAAGGAACGTTCTCTGGTATGTTTGTCATACCAGGCCTTTTGCTCTTCCTGAGCATCCTTTAGGTTTTCTTTAGCAAGGGCTAAAGAGTGTCGGAGGGTGTTTTGTAGGTTGCTTACAAAGTCCAGAATGTTAGTCCCTGGAGAAGGTGTAAACCCTTCCCATTGCTGCTTCACCAACTGTAATGGCCCCTTAACCTCGTGACCATACACAAGTTCAAACGGTGAAAACCCTAAACTGGGATGTGGTACAGCCCTGTAGGCAAACAGCAACTGCTGCAACACTAGGTCCCAGTTATTGGAGTGTTCATTGATGAATTTAAGTATCATGGCCCCCAAAGTTCCATTAAACCTTTCCACCAGGCCATTGGTTTGATGGTGGTACGGGGTGGCAACCAAGTGGTTCACCCCATGAGTTTCCCACAGTTCTTTCATGGTCCCTGCCAGGAAATTAGATCCTGAATCTGTAAGGATGTCGGAGGGCCAACCTACCCTGGCAAAAATGTCTGTTAGGGCCAGGCACACAGTGTTAGCCCTGGGTGTTGCCTAGAGCTACTGCTTCCGGCCATCGGGTAGCAAAGTCCACGAAAGTCAGTACGTACTGCTTTCCTCTGGGTGTCTTTTTTGGGAAAGGACCCAGAATATCCACAGCTACTCACTGAAATGGGACCTCTATTATGGGGAGTGGCTGGAGAGGGGCCTTGACCTGGTCTTGGGGCTTTCCCACTCTTTGGCATACCTCACAAGACCGGACATACTTGGCAACGTCCTTGCCCATCCCCTCCCAGTGGAAGGACTTCCCCAACCGGTCCTTGGTTCTGTTCACCCCAGCATGGCCACTGGGATGATCATGGGCTAAGCTCAAGAGCTTTTCCCGGTACTTAGTTGGAACCACCAACTGTTTTTGCGGCTGCCATTCTTCCCGGTGTCCACCAGAAAGAATCTCCTTGTATAAAGTCCTTGGTCTATAACAAACCGGGATCGATTAGAAGAGCTGAGAGGCGGTGGGGTGCTCCGTGCCGCCGCCCAAGCTTTCTGCAGGCTGTCATCTGCTTCCTGCTCAGTCTGGAACTGTTCCCTTGAGGCTGGGGTCACCAGTTCTTCCTCAGACTGTGGACTTGGGCTTGGTCCCTCTGGAAGCGATGTAGGTGATGGCGTTGTTTCCATTGCTGGTGAACCGCTCTCCGCTGGTGCACCTGAGGGTATTTCAGGCTCTGGCTGAGCCTTTTGGGTATGGCTGTCTGCTGCTTCTGCCAGTTCTGGCTCGCTGGCGCCCTCTGGCGTTGAGTTTGAAGATGTGGTTGCAATTGCTGGTGCTGGTTGCTATTCCAGTTCTGGGCCTGGGACTGGAGGTGCTGTGGCTGTTTCAGTGGTTGGCATGGAATCTGGGTCCACTACCTCTGTCTGGGTCTCTGGTAACACAGACGGGGCCCTTGTGGACGGTTCAGGAATAGGAATGGGTCTGGAAGCTTGTCTGGTTTGGCTGCGTGTAACCATTCCCACTCTCTTGGCTCGCATCACCTGGTTGGCCAAGTCTTCCCCCAGTAGCATGAGGATGGAATAATTGTCATAGACTGCAAAAGTCCACATTCCTGACCAGCCTTTGTACTGGACAGGCAGTTCAGCTGTAGGCAAGTCTACAGCTTGAGACATGAAGGGATAAATTGTCACTTTGGCCTTTGGGTTGATGAATTTGGGGTCTACGAAGGATTGGTGGATAGCTGACACTTGTGCCCCCGTGTCTCTCCACGCAGTAACCTTCTTTCCGCCCACTCTCAAAATTTCCCTTCGCTCTAAGGGTATTTGAGAGGCATCTGGGCCTGGGGATCTTTTGGGTGATGGTGGTGTAATGAACTGCACTCGGTTGGCATTCTTTGGGCAGTTGGCCTTTATATGTCCCAGTTCATTACACTTAAAGCATCTTCCATCTGACTGGTCACTGGGTCGAGGTGGGTTACTGGAGACTGTTGAGGTGGAAGAATAGTGTGTCTGCGGCTTTCCTTGGGTTGTAGGTGGGGTTTTTGGCTGCCCTCGGTTGTAGGGTTTATGGTCGGTGTGCCCTCTGGGGTATTCGTTCCCCTTGACAGTAGCTTTCTTGCTTTCTGCCACTTCCATCCATCTGGCTCCAATCTCCCCCGCCTCGGTGAGATTTGGGTTTTCCATCTTGTATGTACCGTGTTATGTCCTCAGGAACACCATCCAAGAACTGCTCCATTTGTATGAGGAGGTGCAGTTCGTCTATGGTGTTAACATTGTTTCCTGATATCCAGGCCTCATAATTTTTCCCAACGTAGTAGGCATGTTTGGGAAATGACACATCTGGTTTCCACTTTGGGGTTCTGAAACGCCGACGGGCATGATCCAGGGTTATCCCCATTCTGTATCTGGCCTTGGTTTGAAAAAGTTTATAGTCATTAATTTTCTCCTTAGGTATTTCAGCTGCCACCTCTGCTAAAGGTCCACTGAGCTGTGGCCTCAATTCTACCATGTACTGGTCTTCAGGGATGCTGTACCCAAGACAGGCCCTTTCAAAATTTTCTAAGAAGGCCTCGGTGTCATCACCTGCCTTGTAGGTGGGAAATTTCTTGAGATGTGGAACCATAATTGGTGAAGGGTTGTTAGGATTGGCTGGAGCATGCTGCCCAGCCTGCGCTAAGTCCAGTTCATGTTTTCTCTGTTTTTCCCTCTCTTCACTTTCTTTTTGTTGTTTTTCCATTTCTCGGCAGTGGGCCACCTCTTCTTCTTCTAGTTTTCTGTGGTGGGCTGCATTTTTGGCTTCTTGTTCTCTTTTATGGGCTGCCTGTTTGATCGGTTCTTCTCCTTCTTTCAGCTCCACCTCTTTTTCTCTTTGTTCCAGTTGTCGCCTGTGGTCTGCTTCTTTGATTTGTTCTTCGGCCTCCATTTTTTTCTTGGAAGGCATGGTTCCTGTTTTCTTGTGTTGGGGTGCCCTCTGGTGTTTATTGTCTGAACTGCTGGCTCTTTTGCCTCCTGGGGTCTGCCTAGCAACAGTGCCTTTTTCCCTTTCTTCCTCTAGCTAATCTTTTAAATGTAAAGTAAACCAGAAAAACCACTTTATTTGCATGTGTATTGCTGGATACTTGACTCTCAATGGGAGTACTATTGTCTCACAAAAGACCCTTAATAGTTCCTTAATGGTTCCTTGCTTAATATGCAAGCCAAAAACTGCAAGAGAGAGCAGAAAAAAAATTCTCTCTGGTTCCTTTTAAAACCAAACCCTCTCTGCTTAAAAGCCCCTAGCAGAGAAAAGAAAAATATATTATTCCTACTGGCTTCTGGATACTATCTATCCCACAACGCTACCACTCATGTCATAACATTTTTCCCAGATTTGGACCTTAGCGTCCAAAATATGGGTGTTAGCATGAAAACCTCCAAGCTTAGTTACCAGCTTGGACCTGGTAAGGCTGCCACCACCCAAAAAATTAGAGTGTTTTGGGGCACTCTGGTCCCCCCAAAAACCTTCCCTGGGGACCCCAAAGACCCAAATTCCTTGAGTCTTGCAACAAAGGGGAATAAACCATTTCCCCCCCCTTCTCCCTTCCAGGTGTTCCCTCCCTGGGTTCCTGGAGAGACACACAGAAGCAAGCTCCGTGAATCTAAACAGAGGGACTCCACCCTCCCCGTTTCCAGTCCTGGAAACACAAGTACTTCTCTCTTCACCCAGAGGGTATGCAAAGTCAGGCTTAGTAAATCTAACACAAAGAGATTTTCCCCCTGACTTCTTCCTCCCACCAATTCCCTGGTGAGTTGCAGGCTTAATTCCCTGGAATTCCCACTAAAGAAAAACTCCAACAGGTCTAAAAAGGAAAGCTTTATAAGAAGAAAGAAAAATACAAAAACATGGTCTCTCTGTATTAAGGTGACAAATACAGGGTCAAGTGCTTAAAAGAAATATGAATAAACAGCCTTATCCACAAAGAATACAATTTAACACATTCCAGCAACTACATACATGTAAATACAAAAAAACCCCAAACAATATAAACCTACTGTCTTATCTCTTTGTACTTACAACTGGGAAACAGAAGATTAGAAAGGCAGGAGACAGAAAGATCACTCTCAGAGCCAAGAGGGTCAGACACAAGACAAAGGACAAGGAACTTACACCCAAAACTTCCCTCCACCCAGATTTGAAAAAGTCTTGTTTCCTGATTGGTCCTCTGGTCAGGTGTTTCAGGGTACTCCTTTCCAGGTGAAAGAGACATTAACCCTTAGCTATCTTCCACATCTCTGTAGCATTTTCAGTTTTCTGAATTTTCTGTAATTGCCTCACACAACTGGCTGAAATTTAATTGAACCACACAGAGGCCTATTTCTGGATTCACCTGCAGTCAGTGTGCTAATGCCCCATGCGATGCCTCTAATCAATAAATCATTCTTTGTCTATTAACTTTTTAGACATTGTCTTACACAAAGATAGTTTAAAGGCTCTTGTTAAGCAATAACCTCTTCTGCCTCATTTGATTCTGTCAAGATGCTTTTTTTTCCCTTTTCCCCTGCTGCCCCTGGACGCAGTAGAACTGCAAATTAATTGTGTGCCTCAAACATGACCCTGCTGACCTGCAGCATAGAGATAGACCTTCTGTGCATCTGCAGAAGGTGTAATAACTTTCTGGCACACGCTCCGTTTTCATGAATTCGGTTTAGTATGTTCGTACAGACCAATTGCAAACTGCCCTGTTACTCAGGGCTTCAGAGGAAGTGCTAATAAAAGGGTGAGACCAGCATAGTGTGTGGAGAGGAAGCTTGCTTCAGATATTTTTACCTTGACTTGGGCAAACATTAGGAAATACACTGTAAGGAGCAATTCTGCACTGGCTGGAGTAGGCTGGACTGGAATGAGACTTCATAGGTTTTCTCCAATGCTGACTCCTGTGTGCATCTACATAGCAGAATTATCTGGGCACAGAATTTTGTTGAATTCAGCCCTCTGTGTTTGCATGGTACTTTCCGTGCAAATATAGAGAAGTTACTGGGATATGGTGTCTTGCAATATAAAGTGATGCTGATAACTTAAAAAGTCTCAAGTAACTCAAGATGTTGCTCTCCTTTCCCCTCTCTATCACCTGTCCTTCCTCTCCCTTCCCATTCCCTGACCTTTTTGCCCTTCTCTTATTTTGGGGAATTTTTTTCAATAAATTATAAGTTTAAAAAACAAGAAAAAAAGAAAGAAAAAGAAGGTGGGATTTTATTTGTTAACTCTGCATTAAATTGAATAAGAACCAACAAAGTAGCAAAAAGAACTTGAACCATTTCTAGGCTGCTGCTTGTTAAAGAAAAGTTTATCCATTGGTTAAAAGACCTGGGTATCCACCCAGCTATCCATCCATTTTCATATCACTGGGATGCATCACATGGTCTCTGTGCCTTGCTGGATATAGGCCTGCAGAGTGAGTTAATTTAGCAACTACAGGGTAACTTTTCTCTGTGACTATAACTGCTGTGTTTCTGTTGACTACAACGTGTGTCTGAGAACAAAGACAAGGTCATGCATTGTTGCAACAATGTTCAAACCCACACCTACATTTAATTCATTAATTAATTCTGGAGACAGAGCTGTTCTGTGATGCTGCAAAAAGGAGCACTTCCTGGAAACTGGTGGAGTTGCTCTATGATCTAAATCACTTCTAGGTGAATCTCCCTGTGTTTAATAAAAACTTAGCATGCATACACATAACCAAGTAGGTGATTCATTACACATCTTCCCACTGCAACCAAAGGAGAAGTTCTCCTTTTGTGTTGTTTTGTTATTGCTGTGACAACCCTTCCAAAGTGAATTCAAGCAGCATCATTTGGAATAAATTAAGTGTCTCTGGGCTCACACATGGAGTTACTGTCAAACATTCCTGGTTGGGACAGGGATGTAAAGCATATTTTAATGACAGAGCACTTGTAACTTTTAGAGGCATGACTAAAGCAAGGCAAGACATTGTGCATCTGGTATAATTTCTGCTTCTCTGAGGAAGTGGAAAAGGTGCTAAAGAGGCTAAGGAGGATTTAGTTTGCAGCTATGAAATGCTCAACCTGTTCCAGAGGATAACCAGTGGTGAGCCAGTGTTTAACCATTAGGTTATGCTGCAGCAGGTGCTCTGCATGTCACCAGATTTCGGAATGCTGTACAGAAGTGTGAGCTGCCAGAGCTGATTTTGAATCACCAAGGGAGAACTTAGAACCACCATAGCAACTAAATTTTCTAATAGGTGCAACCAAAATGTGTGAAGACAATGCAGGTTTGAGAACAGTGGCTGAATAGTGGTGATTCAATAACACCTTTAAATACTTGCCTATTATTATTGTTTAAAGTGCATCTAGTGTTTGTGAAAGCTGCCAGACTGAGAGCCCTGGAGACTGACTATGTCTGGCTACTGAACAGGCTCTAAGTGGCATGGGCTGTGCCACCATTAAATAAGCATCACAAACCCGTGAGAGGTAAATAAGGGATCTAGTGACATTGTTTCACCCACGTGTATGCCTCGGGAATGCAGCAGATGTTCAAAACTCCACAGCAACAGCGTAGGGCAGGAAGAGGAGAGGAATACCATCTCTGAATGAAACTGGTGGGGAAATTTCAGGAGGTAGAATGTAGTTACTTGAGTTGGAACACAGCCAGACACTAGAGTTAACAGCCTTATCTCTTGTAGAAAAGATCATCATGGGATCTTCAATGACCACAAAAGGCCACAGCCTTCGTTTTATATCTTGATTGAATTATGGCACCTCCAGCTTCCTACACTACACTGGGGCTTACTGCTGATTTTGAGTAAAGCTCATATTGTGGTTTAGTATTGACTCAGTGGAAAGAGTGATCCTTACTGTATCACAAAAGGACCTACACACTTTGTAGTAGTTTCATGTTGTAGTAGGGTCCCAGTCCCATCCTCCTTAGCATATAAAGCTTGCCATGGATCTTAGTACATGATGGTCTGCCTACAAGATATGACATGTGTGACAAAGTTCTTCCTCTACCTTGGTGGGTCCTGTGCTTATTGAGAGATTTGCTCACCTCAGTGATCTTCCCCACAGTCTGGGTCAACTCCTCCTGTGTCTGATCAGGAGTTGGGAGGTTTGGGGGGACCCAAGCCTGCCCTCTACTCCGGGTTGCAGCCCAGGGCCCTGTGGATTGCAGCTGCCTATAGTGCCTCCTGTAACAGCTGCATGACAGCTACAACTCCCTGGGCTACTTCCCCATGGCCTCCTCCAAACACCTTCTTTATCCTCACCACAGCACCTTCCTTCTGGTGTCTGATAATGCTTGTATTCCTTAGTCCTCCAGCAGCACACCCTCTCACTCTCAGCTCCTTGCACCTCTTGCTCCCAGCTCCTTAAACACACTTCCTCTCCTCTGGCTCCCCACTCCCTGACTGGAGTGAGCTCCTTTTTAAACCAAGGTGCCCTGATTAGCCTGCCTTGATTGGCTGCAGGTGTTCTAATCAGCCTGTCTTCCTTAATTGGGACTAGCAGGTTCCTGATTACTCTAGTGCAGCCCCTGCTCTGGTCACTCAGGGAACAGAAAACTACTCATCCAGTGACCAGTATATTTGCCCTCTACCAGAGTCCTGAATTCGAGGAGCAGTGGGCGTTGTCCGGGGTTCTCTGCTCGGTGTCCCCATTAGGTTCCCTTCGTTTAGCCCTATGACCTCACTCCCAATCCTGTTTTTTCATTAGTTGTCCCATGAAATCATTTGGTGTCACAGACCTGTGGATCCTCCCCTTAGGCTGGGGGGAGGTCCTTTAGAAGTGGGCGAGCTTTGCCTGCTCACCTCCTGGATGCCAATAGGACCAGAATCCTGAACCCCAGTGGTCTGGGTCTGTCACACACGGCAATGATAATTTAAAAAATGACATAGTGCCTCAATTAGTGTGCAAAGTTTTGGTTTTGGTACTGGGTGCTGCCCTTGTCTGCACTAACTCTTCAAAAAACAAGTAACTGTATGAATGTCAGCATGATTTCCTTTGATTGTGTAGGGTGCAGTCCGGAATACAGAGAAGAAAACTTGTTTCAGGTTATACCAGAGACCTGTAAACCTTCATTTCCCAATAGGATTTGCAGATAACCTAATGTTTTTGGGAGCTAGCATTCTGTAAAGCAGCTGCAGCTATCAAAAAAAAAGAGAAAGAAAAAACCACCACCACCACCACCACCCACCCACACCCACACACACACAAACTCCCCAATCCCTCATATTTTCTCACCTGTCACAGTCAATTTACTATCAACAATGCAGTTTCTTTGTTTATTTGGCATTACCAGAGGGCCATAAACACAGCATTTTCAAATGAGAGGGTAAAGAACAATGAATAAACACTCACAGTCCTGCTCTGAATGGCAGAGCAACATGCTTATTTCCAGATTGTTGGTGACATGGGTTAGTTTGTGGGTTATTAAGGAAGCCACAAGAGATATTGCAACATATCATTGTCTTGTTGCTTCTCGGGAAACAAGGGAAGTGAGATGGAGTCTCCTGTGATAACGCGCAATATAACTCTGTTTAAATACTGCATGGTCATGACAGCTAAGATGTTGCGCTGTAACTTGAAAAGCATGCTGGACTTGTCTTTCTTTAAGGAAGCTGTGTAATCTCACTGCACACTAGCCCACCATGGCTGTTTAGGGTTTTACCCAAGTCCCTGCAGAGCAGATACTTTGAAAGTTTTGATTTCAATATATTTTCTTGCCTGCCAGTCAGTGTGTCAAGAATGCTAACCTGGTGCCAGAGAATTTTTGCCTGTGTCTTTCCATGCTTATGCTGCAAAGCTGTGTCTTGAGCTAGAGGTGCAAAATAAAGGGGGAAGTGGGGAATACGTGGTGACTTTAGGCACAGCTCCAGGCATAAGCTGCACCACCCGAGGAGCAGACAGGGTGGAGATACTACCAGCCACTCAGATATGACACTCTTCTTTTGTATGGAGAGTGGAGAGAGAGGCGATGAGCAACATTCAGATGACCACCCCAGACTAGAGAGCTATCTTCAGGAATGGCTTGATGGAAGTCTGAGACGCCACCAGCAAACAACTGCAGCTGGCTCTTGACAACCTTCACTTGGTGTTTGTGTTATGTTATTAACACAAACATATTGGCAGAGGGCTATGGCGTGTTGATTTGTCACTCTCCCAGTATGATTAGCAACAATACTACAGTGATGAGCGCGGTATAAGAACCCACAGCATTTAGAACAGAGGCAGTGTGACTCAGAGACACTGCTCTCTATCACATTTCAGAGTGGTAGCCATGTTAGTCTGTATCAGCAAAAACAACAAGGAATCTTTGTGACACTTTAGAGAATAACAAATTTATTTGGGCATAAGCTTTCGTGGACTAGAACCCACTTCATCAGATGCATGAATTGAAAAATACAGGAGCAGGTATAAATACATGAAAGGATGGGGGTTGCTTTACCAAGTGTGAGGTCAGTCTAATGAGATCCTCCCCTGGTTCCTCCTTGCTCCAAGGGTTCTAGCATTCATAGACTATAACATCTGTAAATGATCTCTCTCCCCCTAGTTCTTTCCCTGGCATTGGCTCAGCTACTCTAGTGAATGAAGAGTGCGTGTGTGTGGACTGGGAGGGATTAATGGCTCGACCCATCTCCCACTGAAGTCCATAGAAAGAGTACCATTGACTTCTCTGCAGCTGGATCAGGCCCTAAGCAAAGGAGTAGCTCTTCTTACTCCTGTGCTTATAGACTGTGTATCTCTCCTTGGAGTGTAAGGTGGGGAGGGGGCAGTTGACTCCCTCCTGCTCCGCTGCACAAGCAAGAAATCTGCCTCACTGTCTAGCCTGAAAAAAGCCTGGTTTCAAAACCAGATAACTGCTGACAAAGGCAGCTTCATTGCCCAAGGTAGACAGATACAGAAACTTCCTAGTGTGTTTGCTTTAACCTTTATGGCCTCTTCTCTCCTTCACCAAGGAGAATTCTTTATTACATAATGCTCATGCCCCTGCCTGTTCAATTAAAACTTCGGGAACCAAGACTAGAGGAACACATGCTATATAATTAAAAAGTGTCTAATATTACTGTCGCCTACGTCTATCTTTTGGCATCAGTTTCTGAGCAGTCTGTGGGCATGGAACAAGTTGATTCATTCCACTTGACAATGCAGAGCCTTTGTGAGTTCACTTTGGGTAGCTTTAATTTCTAATGAAGAAGACATCAGGCCTTGATGAGCTCTAACCCTGGTCTCAAATGTAGATGGTCATTAAGAGATTCTTCTGAAGCTATGGATTAAAGATGGTAATAAAATAAAATACCTGTCATGGCGTGATCTAGCTGAGGGAATTTAAATTGCCAGCTTGCTCATATGAATTCTAGTGAGCTGCTAATTATCCTGAACTAATACCCCTTTCCCCCCCAACACATTATGCGGTAATTGGATGAGGCTCTTTTCTCTGTGTGCTGCACAATCTTACATGCTAACAAAGAGCCATGACATGTAAATAGACACTGCTTATACAGCTTATCACCACAATGAAGAAGCTTGTTGGCAATTGTAGCAAAGAGGCCAAGGACTAAGCGGACTCAAACTGCCCTCCCCCACAGTTCCTGGAAGTAAAAGACATCATGGGCAACCTTGTATGATTGTCTGTGCTGTGCCTGTTCCCTGGATAGAGGCTGCCAGTCTCCAGACCTGTTAATCTCCTTTCAGTGGGGTACCAGTGTAGCACAATTTGTACTGTGCTCACTGGCTTTGACCCAGAGTCCATTGAAGTTAATGGAACATCTCCCCTCGACTTCAGTGGGCTTTGGACCAGACCCTTACGACTACAGTTGTTGCTACTCCACCATTGGCATGTGAGTCTAGTGCAATATTAATTGCTACAGTGACAACTTGTTTTCTTCCCCAAACAATAGCGCGAGGTGCTAATGGCCTTGTGGCATATTTATAATGGAGATGCCAAATAATCAGAAAATATTGTTTTTCAATGAGCATTAATTGGACATTTTAAACCCAAACCTTCCTTTTTTTTTCCTGACAAGAGTCAAAGAACCTCAGACATCCCCATTAATTGTTTGTTAAAAGGCAACTCATCATGTAAGAAGGGAAAAATACTTCTGCAGAAAGTACATTTTAGGTAATTCGTCAATAAGCTCATTAGGATAGCAAGATGATAAAAGAGCTAGATTATGATTAATGCTCATTGGGCCTAATAGGAACTTGGAACATACAGTGCAAGCAACACCAGCCTGTGGATTTGGCTTGGCTATAGAGTATGATTGTCACAAAGAGGCAGGATGGCCTTACATTTAAGGCACTGGACTCAAGCTTAGGATACCTCCATTAAATCCTTGGCTCTGCCACAGACTTCTTTTGTGACCTTGAGTAAATAATGTGATTGCTCTGGGCCTCAGTTCTCCGCCTGTGAAATGGCAATGAATAGCCCCCTCGGTGTCTGCTTGGTCCAGTTAGATGATAAGCTCTTTAGGGAAGGGAGTGTCTCTTATTATGTATATACACAGTACCCAGCACTACAGGGCCTCTAGATGCTATTGTCAAACAAATAATAATGACAGTGATCTAGAAGTCTATAGTTAATACAGCCTGGCAAATGGCACCAGGCATATCCAGCGACATGTGCTGCAAATTGGCTGCATTAGATGTAAAACATGTCTAAACGCAATGAGTGTTTCACTGCTAGCCAGAATTCACGCTGTTCCACTTACTTACTTCATTACATTAGGCACCTCTGATGTAGGCCAAAAAATGGCCCGTATTTGTGTATGTGAGGCTATGCAACCCTCCTGGATTACTCAGTAGGGTGCAAATAGAGTCTTGCCTTTCTCATCGAAGGGGTCTAAAGAAAATGGTACTGATGCCTTCCCTGTTGTAGCTACAGTGAGTGTTTGGGTTGCTTTTGATGGGTCAGTGCTCTGCTGGAGCATCTAGCATGGTCATAAGTCACTGAAAATTGATTCCACAGTAAATCAGCTAAGGTTGAAAATATGATTTTTTGGAGGTCAGTGGGGGGTGGGGAGAGGCACTAAATTGACAGGTATAGGAAGCTGCTCTGTACTTCAGAGTTCTTTATTCTGTGATATTGCTCAGTTTATTTCTAGGTGTCGTACTGCTGTCCATCTCCATAGTATCTGGGCCCATTCCATGTAAAATCAATAGCAATAGCGAAGTCTCTGATGGGTTTCATGGAGTCTCTGGTACTTCTCCCTTTTGGGGATATTATCTCTGTTTGAGGATAGGTGGTTTTTTAAAGATTTTATCAATTTTCTCTGTTTTGTTTGCTTGGGTGATAGGTGTTTATTGGGTACAGGGGAGTGTTGTGAGTGATTCTTAGGATGGTAAAGCTCTTCCAAAGAGGAAGGTTTTGCAGTGTTTCCTAAAGATGGTTAGAATCTGGAGTCACATGGTCTCCTTTGGATGTTTGTTCCACAGCCAGATCCCCTCAGCAAAGAAAGCTTTGTCTCCAGCTCTCACATGCTTTGTCCTGGGCTTGGAGATCTGCATTGCTCCCAGAGGTGTGCAGCTGTTGTGGTGGCTCACTGACTGAAATCTGATCTTCAGTGTAGCAGGGTGTGATCCATTCCTTGCTGTGAAAATTAGGACTAAATCCTTAAACTGATGCTGGAAACTGACTAGGGCCCAGGGGAAGAGCTTGAGCATTGCCTGATGTGCTCACGATGGCCTAAACCATGGAGGAGGTGGGCAGCCATATCCTGTAATTTCTGGAGCCTGTACATTATCTTACCATTCAGCTTCAGACACAGCGTAACTCAGGCTGGAGGTGACAGAGGCAGGGGTCACTTTGTCCAAGTCCTCATCCAGGAGAAAGAGATGAAGTTTCCTAGCCAGCTGGAGGTAAAAGGAAGGCAAATTGGGAGACTGATGCTACCTGCTCAGCTATGATGAGTGAGGAGCCACGTGTGACTCTGAGGTGTCACACCAGTCTGATGGATGGGGGCTGTGGGCCTTCAGAAGGAGGTAGAGACATCAGCTAGGGCATCAAAGCGTTTCCCCTTTCTGACCAGTATCACTTCCATCTTGCCTGGGCTCATCTTGAGCCAGCTGTTCTTGTAGCATTCAGACTCTTTAGCAGTGGCGGTGGTCGAATCCATTGAGAATGAGATACATGGATGTGTGTTATAGTCATATTGTGGGCAGCTGAGCCTATGGCATCTTGTTATCTCTCCAAGTGGTTTCATGTAGATATGGACATGAACACATCTCACTACCTATTTGCTGCTCCTTAATACCTGCTTTCAGCTATTTATATTCATTTGAAGATTGAGGTTAATAGGAGAGGTAGCTGCCTCCCACAGTACCAGAGTAGGAGGTGAACAAGCTTAATTTCTGTCGCACCAGTCTAGGTGGGTCTCTCTTACAGACCATGTTGGATGAAGACTTCGGAGTCCAAGGATATCAGGATTATAATCTTAGAGGAATGGACTGGACAAAGCAGTGAAGAATATACTGCAGGGAGCAACCCTACACTTTCTAGGAAGATGCGCTAGATGTCAGCTAGCAAGCAGGTTCTTTCTGTTCCTTTTGGCCTGGTTCTGGTATCTTTACTCAGACTGAAGAGTTGTTATTAAGCAAATGGACTTACATACGTAGCCCCAATCAGTTCAATAAAACTATGTAGGTGAGTGTGAGTAAAAAGTGCAGAACTGGGCCCTTAAGGAAAAATCACAGCGAGCTCCTTCCTCTCTTCTTCATCCTCCCCTACATAGAAAGAAAATAACTCCTTGGAAGTCAGCCTGTGTATGTGCAACATTCAAATTACTAAGAAAGCAGTAAAACTATTGGAACTGTTAGTAATTAAAAAAATAGAAAAACAAACAATCTATCAGAAAAGCATATTTCCCATAAACTGAACAGATACTTGTTTCTATCTGCTTTCAATTCATAACAGAACCAAGAGACTTGAGGAGGCTCAGATCCAAGAAAAATAATTATCCATGTGAGGAGTGCTTCGTTCTTAGTCATAACAGGGGCTGTATGACACTCACCCTTATTAGCAACTATCAGTCTTGCACATTTTAATATGCTGTTATTTTATCCCTCTTTCACTAAGAAATTGTTATCAGATAGAGGTCACTGCTTTTGTGTTTTGGTTTTAATGGTGAAGTTGTCTGGACATCCTTTGAACTCCTCCAGCTGGAGACAGCAATAAATAAGGTGCTGAACAGCTCATCAAATGATTCAGTCTAAAAATAGCTCTCCCGGCAGCATCTTCTGATGATCATCTCTCTCTGTGCAACAAGCACAGACTCTAAAAATAGAGGGTTATAATAAAAAAGCTGAAAGACCCTTAACTACAGTATAGAGACATTAGCAGGTGCTCCAATAATGAAGCCTTTGCAAAGGCAATGAGAAGATTTTGATGAGGTTGCTCTTTTCCAGTCTACTTGCTTACAGTTTTCTGTAGTGGGCCAGATTCTCAGCTGATGTAAAACTGATTTGGTATCAGTGGAACCAGTCTCAATTTATATCATCTGGGGATCTATCACAATAGGAACTGTTTCAGCATATTCCCATCCCTCAGCCATGGGGCATAACATTTCCCCCCTTTTTCCACACCACCCTATTTGAATCTTCACCGATCATCTCATGGAAGAACCCTCACTGTGCCATCCATCCATTTCACTGTGTGTAGGTTTCTTAAGATCTTCTTAGAAGACAAAATGCATCTAAGAGCTGACTTTAATTACCAGCCATGAATATCCTGAATGAAAAATATTCACGTAATATAGCCTCCTGCTGTCTATACTGGTTTAGTTATATACAAGTCTCTCAAATACCATTGTCCTACTTCAACCGTCTGATATGTTAAATCGCTTACAAGGCTTTTCTTTAGCTGCACTAAATAAAATGACAGATACATTATATAAACTGAAGAACACAGCTACCTTTCTTCTAAGAAAGGAAGCCCAGGTTAGCTGACATAAAGGATTAAATTGAAGAATTGAGTGTTATCAAGAATATTTTTTTTCTTTTGCAGAATGAAAGACATCATTTTTCTCTACATGGGTCTTTTTGGTCCTGGAGTTTTAGGTTTCAGAAATGATTTCCCAGCTGTTAAGTTTCAATGGAAGGCTATAATTCTACCTTTCCAACTTTAAATTGCTAAAAGTTTTGGTACATACCAGACAGATAGCAAATAACATAAGCCAGTGAACCACCTATAATACAAACATAACCCCTAACTAAAGGAAGCCAGGACTAGCATTTCGACCAGCTTAGCTTGTTCAGCAAACAAAAAGTGACATACGGAACAAATGTGTGAAATTAAAGTAAAGACTCAGTGGAAAAGAAAATATTTTAAAAAAGAGAAATTGATTGTTATGTTGATGACACTCATAAATATTAAGAAAAATTAATTACATCATAAGAAGGACCATATCTAAGAATATCACTAAAGTCAGAACAGATGTGGTTGCCAACTGAATCATTACCTCCATAAGCTGATTAGTCCCTGCAGAAATCTAAAATTATGTCCTACATTTTAGGGGAGAGTTAGAAATTTAACTTGAAACTAACGAATTTGTGTTAGGGTTTAGAAACAATTAAACTTTTTAAAATCTAAATTTAAGCTCCATCAAGTATTCTCATTGTACAATTAATTCTCATTCATTTCCTTCAGGGGCAGAAGAGATAAGAAGTAGATTTTCACTCTCCCTTTGCCATCATGCCCAGAACATATAAAGCCAATTAGAGGATTATCTGGACAAAATCCAACCTCTGTAACAGAGGTTAAGTAACATTATGTTCTGTGGGCCGTTGGAAGCCATTCCATCAGTGAAATAGCTGCACACGTCATGAGAAAAATTAGAGACTAGGCATTTTTCTTTCAATTTTTTCCCCACTTAAAAAAGAGGTTTTTAACCAGTGGCAGCCCATGCTTTGTTCAATTAAATTAACTTGGCTAACAGTTTACAGAGCAACTAGTTGTTAGCTGGGTATAAACCCTGTCTACCTCATGATGAAGAAACCATGGAATTAAAAAATGAGGAACAGCGTGTTAACGTGGGACAAAATGAGACAATGAGCCACTTTATCTTAACTCCATCTCCAGGAACGTGTATTTAGAAGTGCATTAACCATTTACTAGACTGCCATCCAAGGGCAGCCTGCGCCAAAGCCTACTGACATCAATGGGAGGCTTTTAATTAACTACAATGGGCATTATCTCAGACTCTTAGGGACACTAATAAATATTGTTCTAACTGAATGTGTTGATGGGTTTGTATATCTAATATCTCAGCTTTCTGCATGGGATTAATAAAAGGTTTTTTTCCTAGGGACGGTGTCCCAATCTATTGCTGCTTAGCACTTAGAGAGCTCAGTCAGGTCAGGGCCTCACTGTTTAGGTGCTGTAACAACATATAGTAACAACAGTCCCTACCCCAAGGAGCTTACAGTCCTGCACTTTATATCTTCCAGTCATGGTACAAATATTAACTACTGAATCCTTACAACCATCATGGAAAAGTCCTGCACAGTGTAATCAAAATGATAACTTTTTAAAGGTTTTTTTTTTTAGACCATTTTACAATATTTAATAGTAAGCCACATCCCTGCTGTTGAATTCTATAGGATGACTCATAAAACCCACAGAAAGGGTCTCATTCTCTATGATAGTCTGTAGGTCTTGGGAACAAGATATATAGAAAACCTATTCCATCACTCTAAAATCCTACTGGATCCATTTAGCTCACTGTAAGACCCCCGGGTGAACAGACACAGAGTGCCAGCTTCCAATAGCTTTGTTCAGAGTGAATACTGTCTTATTCCACAGCTGGTGGCAATAGGCTTCCTCATGGAGCAGTGGATGGCCCAGAGGGAGCTTAATTGACTTACTTAAGGTTGTATAAGAAACCAGTGTCAGTGGCAACATTAGAACTCAGAAATGTCTGGTTCCCAGTCTCACACGGTAACCAGGAGGCCATGTTGCATCTGTCGGGTACATTAAAAAAGTAGCAAGGCATTTCCTGCCATCTGGTTTTCATACAGAACATATGAAGAGTTTAAAGATTCCAATGGGTGGCTGAAACACATAAACAATGTTACTTCAAGTGATTTAGCATTAGGTGCTTTAGATTGGCATTAACAGGTCACTGAGATTTTTCTTATCTATCTAGCCCCTTGCTGTGTATTGCAGAATCAAGAGAATATCCTCCCCACCCCCATTAATTGCAGCTTTCAGGACAATAAGGATAGAAGAATAATGTACCCTTCAGTGGAATATGATTTTGAAAACTTCCTGCATGATCAAGACAGAATGAAGTATGGAATTAGCTTGTAGCTTTCCAGGTGCTAAAGGTCCATTTTTTTAACATTAAGTTTTGAACAAAAAGGGAGCTCTAAAAATCAGCCAGAATCATTCAGTTGCATTTGCAAAACCCACATATATTGAACATGACAGCTCAGAGGAGCTAATGTCCTTCCATTTAACAAGGGCAACTCCAGGCAATCATGTTAATGTCTCTTTGAACCTCCAGTGAAATAATGTCCATGTCACTTCTAATAGCAGGCAGAAAACAAAGGCAAATAATTCTTGTTTCCTCCAAGTGAGTAAACTGGCAGTTAAAAACTATAACAATTTTTTCAAGGTCTTTTGTTTAGGGTATTCATTAAAGATCCTCCTACTAAGACAAATTCCCTGCTTCATTGACTTAAGCAGGGAATCTGGCCCTTTTCTCACCAACTTCTAGTTTCTCTAATTCCATAGGTTTAGGCCCTGTGTCCTGGAGATCCTGTCTCTAGCTAGGAAGGTCTGGCTATGGTTCCCACTCAGAGCACAGCTAGATGCTGCTTACACATCACATTTTCCCCTCTGTTCATCCCAAGTTGTCCTTTGTTCACTTTCATGCTCTAACCTGTTACATAGTCAATAGAGGCAATGGTGCTGTCAGTGGAGATATGCACAACTAAAGCACATTCAAAATCCTCTTGCAGACAAAGCTTCGTATTTGAAAAGTCATAGAAGACGGGAGAGATTCCAGATGACTGGAAAATGGCAAATGTAGTGCCAATCTGTAAAAAGGGAAATAAGGACAACCCAGGGAATTACAGACCAATCAGCTTAACTTCTGTACCCGGAAAGATAATGGAGCAAATAATTAAGAAATAAATTTGTAAACATCTAGAAGATAATATGGTGATAAGTAACAGTCAGCATGGATTTATCAAGAACAAATCATGTCAAACCAATCTGATAGCTTTCTTTGACAGGGTAACAAGCCTTGTGGATGGGGGGAAGCGGTAGATGTGGTATTTCTTGACTTTAGTAAAGCTTTTGATATTGTCTCGCATGACCTTCTCATAAACAAACTAGGGAAATGCAACCTAGATGGAGCTACTATAAGGCGGAATCAAAACTTGTTGGAAAACTGTTCCCAGAGAGTAGTTATCAGTTATTAACAGTCATGGTGCAAGGGTATAATGAGCGGGGTCCTGCAGGGATCGGTTCTAGGTCCGGTTCTGTTCAATATCTTCATCAATGATTTAGATAATGGCATAGAGAGTACACTTATAAAGTTTGCAGACAATACCAAGCTGGAAGGGTTTGCAAGTGCTTTGGAGGATAGGATTAAAATTCAAAATGATCTAGACAAACTGAAGAAATGGTTTGAAGTAAATAGGATGAAATTCAATAAGGACAAATGCAAAGTACTCCACTTAGGAAGGAACAATCAGTTACGCACATACAAAATGGGAAATTACTGCCTAGGAAGGAGTACTGCGGAAAGGGATGTGGGGGTCATAGTGGACCATAAGCTAAATATGAGTCAACAGTGTAACTCTGTTACAAAAAAAGCAATCATTCTGGGATGTATTAGCAGGAGTGTTGTAAGCAAGACATGAGAAGTAATTATTCTGCTCTACTCCATGCAGATTAGGTCTCAACTGGAGTATTGTGTCCAGTTCTGCACGCCACACTTCAGGAAAGATGTGGACAAATTGGAGAAAGTCCAGAGAAAAGCAACAAAAATGATTAAAGGTCTAGAAAACATGACCTATGAGGGAAGATTGAAAAAAATGGGGTTTGTTTAGTCTGGAAAAGAGAAGACTGAGAGGGGACATGATAACTGTTTTCAAGTACATAAAAGGTTGTTACAAGGAGGAGGGAGAAAAATTGTTCTTCTTAACCTCTGAGGATAGGACAAGAAGCAATGGGCTTAAATTCCAACAAGGGTGGTTTAGGTTGGATATTAGGGAAAACTTCCTGTCAGAGTGGTTAAGCAATGGAATAAATTGCCTAGGGAGGTTGTGGAATCTCCATCACTGGAGATTTTTAAGAGCAGGTTAGACAAATACATGTCAAGAATGGTCTAGATAATATTCAGTCCTGCCATGAGTGCAGGGGATTGGACTAGATTACCTCTCAAGGTCCCTTCCAGTTCTATGATTCTCTGCCATTTATCATATTTACATAAGCTGGGAAGCCAAGGGAGGCTCTGGAGCTATGGAGGCAATGTACTCTAGTGGAATGGACACAGAGTTAGGGATCATGAGACTTGATTTCTAAACCTGGATCTGTCATTGACTGGCTGTGTCCAGGAACAAGATATTTTTATTCTCTGCCTCAATTTCACCATCTGTAAAATGACACTAATAATGTTTATGCAACTTGGAGAGGTGTTAGGGGATTATAAGGTTAATAATATTTACAATGTTTTGAAAATGTAGAGTGGGATTCTCAAAACTGCTCAATGGGAGCAGAGTTAGGATGAAAATATGCACTTTTGAAAATCTCTTTTGTAAAGCACTGTATAAATACTGAGCATTATTATTGTAGCTCAGATCCCCAGCCTTTCAGGGACATGATCCACCAACTGGGCTCAAGTGGCACAAAAACTCAAGTTCATTAGGACATAGACATTGGACAATTTGACATGGTTTGTCTTTGTCTCCTTTTTGAAAATATATTGCTCCTAAAAAGAATGAGAAGTGCCAATGAATGTCCCAGAAATGCAACATCCATAATGCATTAGAAGCAAAGGGATCAACAGCAGGCTGTCAAATGACAAAGTTAAACAGCAAATCAACCATGTCAAGAGAAGTACAGAGCCCATTTCATGCAAGAATTCCTTTTACATTAAATATACTTATTTTCTGCCTTGTTCTGAGCTGTGTAGTTCCTTGAGTATGTATCCAGCTTCTGAAATGTTTGGTTTGGTTTTGCAGCTGTGGATTTTTTCGAGCATGTTTTATTTTTTAATGTTTGCATGGAGGCTGTAATCCTTACTAGATATTCCTTTGAAATTACATATATCAGGCAATCTGATAGGAGGATGGGAAGTAATAAATGCACAACAGATAAACATTAATGCCTGTCATGAAAATTGGTCATGTGATTCCTTGGGAAGGTATGGTCAGCAATTGATTAACAGTGATTTTCAAGGTAACAATGCTATTTAAGTTTCATTCATTTTGGTAACCTCATGTTAGCTAATGAAATTTGGGCTGTAAAAGTAATTGGATTAATGTCCCTTGAGACTAAATTCATTTGCATAACTGAGCATAATGCAGAACTCCTCAAACTTTATCTCCTCAGTGCCCTGGCCCTGACTAGAGATGAATCAACTATAGGGATAAGACGCTAGTGCCATCTTCATGATCCATTCAATTCTCTTTTTTAGCTTCTTAGTGTGACCCACTGACCACAATATGTAACATAAAAGATTGGGAGTGTGTAGTTTAGAGAAGAAAGGAAGAAGAGGGGACAAGATAAAATAATGAGTGGCATAAAGAAGGTGAGAGAGATCAGGCACTGCTAGTCACCCTCTCGCATAATAACTAGGGAACGTGCATTAAGCTGAAGAACAGGACATTTAAAACCAATAAAAGGAAATATTTTTACACCATTTGCAATTTACCTGTGGAACTCATGGCCACAATACATCACCGAGATGAAGAGCTTATCGAGGATTCAAAAAAAAAAAAAGGAAAAAAAAGAAAAATAAAAGAGACTAATGATTTACATGGATTCTGAAAACATTCATAGTCAGGGCTGCCCGGGGGTGGGTGGGGAAGTGGGGCAATTTGCCCCAGGCCCCTAGGTGCCTCCATGAGAATATAGTATTCTATAGTATTGCAACTTTTTTTAATGGAAGGGCCCCGAAATTGCTTTGTCTCGGGCCCCCTGAATCCTCTGGGCAGCTCTGTTCATAGTTACATTAGACAGGATTCAAAAACAAAACTGTAAGCACATAATTCCTGTTGACTTCAAAGTTAAGCACATGCTTACTTAAGTGTTTTGCTGAAATGGGGCTAAAATGAATATTGTCTATCAAAATTTGCAAATCTAAACTAATATCAAAAAAGTTAAAGTTAAAAAAACCAAAAACATACAGAAAGGGATCTGGGAAAGTAGAAAATCTGTTATTTCATCTCTGCCAGCTTATGTATTTTTTGAAGATAGAATCAGAGAACTGCTGTTTTCTCTCCCTTGATGTTGGGTGCAGAAATCTTTGCATGGACCGTAGGCAGGTAACGAAAGAACAGCTTGAAAATTGAACCATCCCATCACTTTTTATAAACCATTAATCATGTGTCATGTCAGGGATGGTCTAAATCAGGGGTCGGCAACCTTTCAGAAGTGCTGTGCCGAGTCTTCATTTATTCACTCTAATTTAAGGTTTCGCATGCCAGTAATATACTTTAATGTTTTTAGAAGTCCTCTTTCTATAAGTCTATAATATATAACTGAACTATTGTATGTAAAGAAAATAAGGTTTTAAAATGTTTAAGAAGCTTCATTTAAAATTACATTAAAATGCATAGCCCCCTAGACTGGTGGCCAGGACCTGGGCAGCGTGAGTGCCACTGAAAATCAGCTCGCATGCCGTGCCATAGGTCAGGAGTGCTGCCACCATTTTTGCCACCCTAAACGGCGGAAGGTCTCACCCCCAAAATGACACCCTCAACAGAGGCGGCGGAAGGTCCCGCCCCTGAAATGCCACCCCCGACAGAGGCGGTGGAAGGTCCAGCCACTGCGGTCGCCGCCCCCTAAATGTTAGTTCCCTAGGTGACCGCCTAGTTTGCCTAATGGGTTGCGCCGGCCCTGTTCCTGGTCTAGATAATAATTAGTCTTGCCATGAGTGCAGCAGACTGGACTAGATGACCTCTTGAAGTCCCTTTCAGTCCTATGATTCTATGGCTGTATGTACTGTTTGTAGGTTAATACCAGTAACTGTTTGCTATAATGTACTAAACGCTGTAAAGATAAATAGGCATTTTTTTAGGCAACATTTTTCCTTGATAGTGGCTAATGCAGCGTTAACTAGTTTTTCAAAGAGTGGAAAAACTAAAGCATTATTGATTTAATAATTATTCAGAAAAAGAAAGTTTGACTCCAGTGTACAATCGATATAAGAAATCCTGAATTGAGTTTTTCACAAGATAACTCCAGTTGTCACCTCTCCAGCATCTCCTTATTCCTAAATTCAGTTCTATTTTGCCTCATGCATCACAAAGCAGCCAAGCTGTCATCTGAAGTTTTGATCTCGAAACCTCTGTTTTGGTGATAATAGATGGAGCAGAAAGGTTTTTGTTAGATTTTTTGTAAGCCAGGTTGAATTTGCAGCATATCTGGTTAAAATAATCTTGTTCCAGTTTCCAAATGGAGTCTATTTTGATTTGAAATTCACTAAGGAACATTAATAGGGGACACTGAAGGTGTCATATTAACTGTCATTTTTCCGAGCAGAACAAGATTGTAAAAAAGGAAGAATTTCAATGGAATCAAGGACTAGAATGTGATGATGTAATTTTGTATCACTGCAAGTGCCTCTGCACTCAAAGAATTTCAAGTGACAAGCGCTGTATATTTCATCTGGCTGTGTTCTCAGACCTTGCAGTATTATTGATCAGACACCTGAGAGTGAATGCAGCAAGTTGCAAGACGGTGAAGAATTTGATGAGCTATGAAGGGGGATAAATTTCCTACCTTTCAGTTCTGAAAATCAGGAGCCTCAGTTTTCCTTGCTAGGAAGGTGCATTTTCTGTCCAAGGCTGCATGCACATTTCACAACAGAGGGCTCTCTGGGGTTTGATGTTTAAAATAAATAATTGAAAGAGGCCATGCTTCTCAAACTGTAACTGAACAAGGTCCTTGTGCGGGTGAGACAGTGACTTAGTCATAAATACACTCTGATATGAAACATGGTTTCCACCATTTAAATAATACTTGTGTACCTATTAGAAGTCTCTGATTTGTCAACTGAATGTTTTGCACTCTGTTGCCTGAAGGCACATGGGCAGGCCAGTGAGAGAGCAGCCAGTGCCCATGATGTACTTTCACAGCTTTCAGTCTGAAATCTTTCTTTTATTTCTCCTTGGTCTCTGACACAAAATCCAACTCTTACTGTGCCTCTCCAGATTGTGAGGTTTTTTTTCTGAAGATGAAAGTGTGATGTTATTTTCAAGGATTCCTGTTTCCTTGTATTGAAGCTTTTCACCCTGAAACTGGCAGCAGGCTCTTCCTTGGTCAATGTTTAATTTAATTTAAATTCTAGTGCAGGCCCTAGGAATTAAAACCATTCATAAGAATTAGGCCTTGTAGTGGTGCAGGGCAGTTGCAATCTGCTGGTTCTCTTTGGTCCTCAAACCATGCAGCTGTTGCATACTTATTAAGTTGTCATGAGGCACCTTGCTTTGAGCTTTTATTTATTTTTTTACATTTCAATTAACCTTAGAGGTACTGCTGTTCCCACATAGGCAGGCGAGGTGAAGTTTGCAATGTCAATTACAATGTCCAGAGGTGCTTTCCTTAACAGCCTGTGATTATAGCGTGCTCAAAAAAAAGTAATTTTAGAAGCATTTACTAATTTATTTACAATTTAGCACTATTGTAATTTCACAGCAGGGCTGCCCAGAGGATTCAGAGGGCCTGGGGCAAAGCAATTTTGGAGGCCCTTTCAATAAAAAAAAGTTGGAATACTATAGAATATTATATTCTCATGGGGGCCCCTGCAGGACCCAGGGCCTGGGGAAAATTGCCCCACTTGCCCCCGTCTCTGGGCAGTGCTGTTCACCAGTATGTCATTCTTTACAATTTGTCCACAAACTCACTGGGCTCGATTTTACCCTGTACAAGGAAACTCAGATAGGCGTTAAGCATAATTAAAATGAAATTCCCTTTTTGGAGCAACCTTTCTCTCCCCATTATTGGATTCTCTGAGTGAGTCTTAGTTTTTCACGTATCAGAGGGGTAGCCGTGTTAGTCCTGATCTGTAAAAATGGCAAAGAATCCTGTGGCACCTTATAGACTAACAGATGTATTGGAGCATGAGCTTTCGTGGATTAATACATGAATCTGATGAAGTGGGTATTCACCCACGAAAGCTCATGCTCCAATACATCTGTTAGTCTAAAAGGTGCCACAGGACTCTTTGCTGCTTTTAGTTTTTCATGTATATCTTTCTTCTTGATTGCAGGTGATGTATGTCAGGAACATACTTGGCATTCAGACTATCCAGAGCCACAAGCACATTGCAGTAGCTCAGAAAATGTATTATTACTTGAAGAAAATTGACTAGGTGATCTATCAATCTGCCTGTCTATCTAGGTTTTAATAAGGGCATCTGACACTTTGCTATCTGAATAACTGAATAATACATCATGCTCAAAAGAGTCAATATATTATTGAGAAACAAATGGTCAAATGAAAGGGATTATTTATCTATGAGGTACACATGCTGGAGGATTTTTAGATGATTCAGTCTTCTATTTATCCAGGTGAAGTTGTTATCCGATATAGAGTGAAAAACTTTCTCGAAGTAGCTGATAGTGGAATCAATTTCTTTGTAGCCATTAACACTATATAAAGAAGAAATCTCTGCAGAAAATGTAAAGGCTGTAGGAGACAGTAGACGTTTATCAGTTAATCTGTTCAGCTAAAATCAGGGCTGAAGGCCCCACGACCCTTGTCTTAAATTCTAAATTCTGGTGTCAGTTTATAGTAGATGCTTCTCCTTTACCCATATTTTTTTCCTTTCTGTTTTATTTTAATCAGTTTGTGGTTTCCATGCTGAGCCAAGCCACGGTTTCAATGATACACACACTGTGCATTTTAATGAGCTGCTAACACTGATTATATGAAATGCAATCTCAGAAATATTTAGAGTAAAAAAAAAATCTTCCACTCCAGAGCTTTTATAAAAAAAATCACTTTTCAAAATCCTCAGTCTTTGGAAAACATTGTATTTAGGAGGTTCCAGACATGTTAGAGGAGTGAGCTGGGAGAAAGGGAGTGAGGGGTAATGGAATGTTTCCTTGGGGGTATTAGGTATAAGTACTGATTAGAAACAAAAATTAGGCTAAATATATGTAACATGTGCCTAGGTAGTATGGGAGTATAGATTAGCCCCTTACTCCCTTGCACCAGCTATCCATTGTAGTGCAGTAGGGACAGCAGTCTCTGCAAGGTTGCTACACTCTTTCCAAGCATGCAGGCGAGCAGGCAAGGGCAGGAAATGAGAGTAGAGACTCTGCTCTCCCCTGTCCCTATGTGGTCCGTGTTCTAGCACCACCGGAGGGAAGTAATCTGTACCAGATATAGTGCTAAGCACTAGGTACTTCCCACTCCTGAAGCCTGGGGAATTTGGGGTACGATCCAGTTCCTGATCTGCTCCTGGGCAAGCAGAGCTACACGCTGCCTCATACATGGGGCTGCTTGTACAAAAGCACAGTTGACCCCTATACATAAATGATCATGCAAAATAGAAATGAATTTAGAAATGAACAGGGTTTTGTTTTTTATCAAATTCCCTTTTTGCTGGCGACACTAAAGCTGTGAAAATAGAGACAATTGTCCTGCCTATCCCTGCAGGCAGAGGACTTGCATGCTGGGCCCGTCCTCACCTGGAATACTTCAAGGGACAGCCCAAGAGCTACAAGAAGTTGGGTCGAGGCGTCAGGCAGTGGCATTCTTTCCTGCCAGCCTGCCCTGAACTAAGGCCCCGAGTGTAATATTAAGGGCTGCCATGATGCCGGACATTTTATCTTGTGGACAGGTTGTAAAAAAAAGACCTTGCCACTCAAATTGCCTTGGCACATTTTACAAGACATGGATGATAGCCCAGGAGCCCTAGCCAAATTCTGTTTGTAGGCCTTGATACTACAAAGAGCTACAGTGACTGAGTAGAACTACCTACAGGCATAAAGATAATCATCTGTGTAAATCTCTGCAGGATTGTGGCCATAGTAAGCAGATTCCGAATTCCTAAATCATTCCTCCCTGGAATATGCTGTATTTCTTTGCTTCTAGTCCTACCATTACATAGACCTGCTGTGAACTATTAAACAATTGCCATGGTTTTCATCAGAGGTGGTTGCACTTTCATGTTGGGTAAAGTGACATATACACACATAAATATGTGCTATTTTACATATATAATTAAAATAGTTTTAATTAAACTTCGCTCCCCTAACAACAGCTTTGGGACTGATTTGTTAGGGGAGTGAAGTTTGATTAAAACTGTTTTAATTTTTATGATCTATCTGAATGGATTGGATGTGTTAGTTGTGTTTAAGCACTTAAGCCTGTTAGGAGAGGCACTTTCTTTGTAATAATAAATCAAAATATATTTAATTTAAAAATATATCATTCTGTAAATTCATTCAGCATGTTACATTCCCTGTTTTACAGCTCTAGTTCCATGATCTAATGATTATGAACAAATAATAAAGTGTGTGAAGTATTTGGGGAGTATTTGAATAAGAAACATGATATAAATGAAAAAGCCATTTGAAATATAAGTAGAAATCATGCGTGCTCTCTCTGTCACAGTTTCTCTATCTGTGGATCCTAATGAACTCACTTACAGTGGTTATAAAAGACTAAGAGCTTGTCTACATGGGATGTTACTGTGCAGAAAACTAGGGTGCAAACCTACAGCACACTGGCTCTCTACACATTAACATCTCATGTGGACACTGCTACAGTAAACTGAAGTCCTGGAGTGTGCTTTGGCCACTACTACTCATAAATTGCAGCAGTCAAAGTGCACTACAGCACTGTAAGAGTGACCACATAGGACATTAGCATGCAGCAAGTTAGTATGCCGTATATTCACGGCCTTGCCTGCTGCACAGTAATGTCCTGTGTAGAAAAGTCCTAAAGGCCTTATCCAAAGCCTGTTAGTATCAACTGCAAGATACCCATTGACTTCAATGAGCTTTGGATGAGACCCTAATTCATTAATGTTTGTACAGTCCTGTGCACGTACTAAGTATTATTATCCAGATCTGCACTGCTATCCCTTCAAAGAAGCAGCAAAGGAATGACAGCGATCATATTGCAGGGAGCGCTCTGAAGTCCATAGAAATGTTTTCCAGTGCTGTGTATTCATGTGCTGAAGACATGCAAGGGAGACAATACTAATAATGACATAGAAGGAAATCAGGAAATGCAAGAGCAAACCTAGGTCTTGAAGGATGACCTTAGTATGTTCAGGATATTACTGAGATTGAAAAGATGTTTAATCAGTGTTCTTTAGCACCCTTCAGTTTAATCACAAAGAACATTGCAAGCCTCATAAAAATAGTTTAATGGAAGTGAAAAACAATACACATTTCTAGATCACAAAACCCACAGCTGCTGAGGAACTGGTGGTGAAAAGGTGAAGAGTGTAATTGCATTGCTGTCTGCTTCATGGCTTCATAGCCTAAGCAAAGAAGGAGTAGGGTGATGTGACCATTAGGCTTTCTGTAAGGGTATCTCAGAATTGATGCGACCGCTGGCCTACATATTTTGGGCTGAAAACATAGGGCATGATTCTCTCCTTATACCAACTTTACTCCACTGTAACTCTAATGATTTACAGTGTGAGAGGAGATCCTGAGCCCTAAACTTTTCTAATTGCCTCTTCCTACCCAACTTCAGAAGTTTTCAGGAGATAAATATCAGGACTGGCATGGATCATATCTAGGGAGAAAGTTGTGTAAATCCCAAACCCATCAAGTGCAGCAAGCACAGATTGTGAGAACAAATTGAAAAGAATCTTCTTTGCAAGAAGGCCTTGTGGCATTCTGGAAATCCAGCACATGGGCTGGGTGTAGAGAGAGAACAAGGTACTGTGGTTTTCTTCTCTTCTCCTATGGAAGACTCTTAAAATAGATTCTGACCTGACCCAGGCTGGATTTTACATATATAGTGGGTTGGGGACAGGAGAGAGGAGGAGGGAGAAATATATTTATTTGTTATTTTATCTCCTCCACCCCTGACTGCTTGTCTATCTCACCTCTGACATCTTGTCTTTTTTAGACTGGAAGCTTTTGGAGGCAGACTTACTTTTTTATTTGAGCACAGTGGGGTCCTCCCAATCTTGGTTGAACCCTTTAGACACAACGGTCATTTAAATGTTAATTAATAATAAAAAGGAAGAAATGGGTGGATTGTGTGTGCACAGAGGGGTTTAGCCATGTCACTGCTGAGCTGTATATGGATTTGCACCAATACACTTGAATACAAATCTTTGGGATGACTTTAACACGCTGGCAGCGAGCAAAAGGAATGTGGACATAGGGCCAGATGTAAGTATTTAGAGCCTTTAGGCCAAATAGTCATCTAGTGGGATTTTCAAAAGCACCTAAGCATGTTAGGTATTGAAAATCCTTTGTAATTCTGGCCAATGGACAACATATGGGAACTCTCAAACCTTCCCAAATCCTGGATCCCATTAGATATCCAAAGCAAAGAAGCAGAACTACATTGTAGCTCAGATACAGCCCAGGAAATGTGTCCTGAGAGATGCTGGGACTGAAATAGCTAATCCAG
Source organism: Gopherus flavomarginatus (assembly GCF_025201925.1). Classification (NCBI taxonomy): domain Eukaryota; kingdom Metazoa; phylum Chordata; order Testudines; family Testudinidae; genus Gopherus; species Gopherus flavomarginatus. Next base: position 10,915,704 of record NC_066621.1, on the reverse strand, counting down.
CCAGATAATGCTTATGTAATGAGACAATTTGCTGCACCTTGCACTCACATCCAGTTGTCACAATAAAACACATAGTTAAGCTGGCCAGAATCTGTGTGTTCTCCTTTTAATGCCCCACACTTTTCCTTGGAATGAACTTGTCTTATTTTGCCTCCTCTTATATGCTTAATAATCTGCCCCCTTCCTTTTTAATGGTCTTTCAAGGCTTAGAAGTGCTGCTGCTTAAATGAATATTAATGTCTAATTAGATAGATGCAAAACCATACCCTAGGAAGACTGTATTATGGTTGCAGAACCATTATCCTATCCTATCAATTATATTCTCACCTGCTCCTGGGATGTACAGTACACCTGTGTCTAGTTAGCAATGCACTTTATTACAGTGTAGGCGACTTCAGTGGTCCTTGCTCTGTAACTTTCTTTTTTCTATTTTCCTTCCAACAAATAAACCTTTATTTCAAGAAGCCCCCAAATAAGGCATAACTATTATTTCCCCCATTCCAGGATGAACCCTGAGAAGTTTTATCCTAGTGGAGGGAAGGACATACTGTCAGTGGAGAAGAATAGAAGGTTGAGGCACTGTGGTTCTATGATTTAGGCACTGAGCTTCTCATCTCAGCTCTGCTACCAACTTGCTACGTGATCTTGGCCAAGTCACTTCACCACTCTGTTTCTTCTCCCACCATTTGTCTGTCTCATTTACTTAGATTATCAGCTTTTCAGAGAAGTGACTGACTCTAACACAACAGAGCCCTAATCTGGATTTGGGGCTCTAGGCCCTACTTTAATAATAAGAGACTATTTAACATTCATTTGTTTTCCATAACGCTATTATGATCTCCAAGTGAAGTTTCTATCATTATAGTTGTTGTATGCTTTAGAGTCCAGCTCGGTAAAAGGCCCTGCATTAATATAAAATACTGCTGTTGTGGATATTGACAATATGATTTCAAACACAGATTAGACAATATCAAATTCCTTTAACAAAAGTATCTTATGCTAATAAAAACTCTTGGGATGTGGACTCCTTTCTGCACACCTGTTTAATATAGGACAGCAAAAGGTTGTCACAAAAGGAGATGAAAATGAATAGCTTTTTCTCGCACTAACCGCCTTTTCATCTCTGTCAATCAGTGCCTTGTCAGAAAGCTGGTGAGTTTCAAATTGAACTCTTCAGTGGAAGAGTATTCTATTAAGTTCACAACACTAACGAATCAGAGCAAGATTCTTTATTTCTCTTCCTGTATTGTCTTTTCAAAGGAAGACTGATGCTATGAACATACTCTAAATGATCCCTCCTTCCTTTTTGGAGAATGGCCACAATAGCTCTGCAGAGGATTGAGTGCTATATGTCCCACAAATACGTATAGTCCTATAGATAAGTACAGTGTCATTTTCAAAGCAATTCACGGGTCAAGTCGCAGCTGGAGCTGATGAGTATCATGACAGCTGCCCTCTTCCTGGACAATGCAGCACACAAAGCCCAGGATGAAGTGCATGAGAGCTGGCGATAAAACATTCTTAGCTGAGGGCATCCATTTATGGAACAAGTTTCCAGAGGAGATCATGCAAATCCAGAGTCTGACCATCTTTAGGAAATGCTGCAAAACCTTCCTCTTTGAAGAAGCCTTTCCACCATACAAATGCCTCTTCCAATACTGACATCCCTTCTGCCACAAAACCCTAACACACATCCTCTTTCGTCCCTAAATCCCAGCACTGGCCCCCCTTTTCTCCTTAAACCCCAAACTAAAAAGAGAGAAGAAATTAATAAATATCCAGATAAAAATAATAAAACATAATCCATGACCCTAGGAACTTTGTTATTGCAACTGATTTTTATGAGGAAGCATATGGTGTTGAGCGGCAGTATAAAACTCTGAGGTAGATGGACCCATCACTGGATTCCATAGTTCTTTACAAAGCGATATAGATAGATAGACAGACAGACAGACACAGTACTCAAAGAGATCACTTGCCCCAGCATTGAAGTGTAGTGTGATGAAACATAGCAGCCATTAAGATGATGTGTAGTAGCCATAAGCTTCAGTATAACTAACCAACTGGAGGCTATAAACAATTGCTCCCTCATTCATCCTTTTTCCTACTCCTCCTTGTGCTGTCATTTTAAGTCCTACTATATGCTCTTCCAGGGCATGGGATCCACTTTCATCTGTATTTTACAACACCTTGTACATTTGTGCCTCTATGTAAATAACAATGTTAATAACGAATAGGCCATTTCTCTGAATAAGAGAACAAGTTCACCTCTGGGCTGTGCTTTGGTATCCAGATATACACAATAGGGGAGTTAAAGTGTTTTGAAACCAGAGCTGACTGAAATTTTTTTGCCTGCAATTTTTTTAATGACAAATGCCTCATACCCTTAATGAATATTTTCACAAGAAAACTTCTTTTTCCATCGACATTTTTTACCTTTTTGTTAGATCCCCCCCGCAACTCCAAATCCCCAAAACCAGACTATATTCAGTGTTTAATTAAAAAAAAATATCCAATTCTTTTGTGAAGGGGATGTTCAGCTGTCAAAACACAAAAAAGGGTTTTTTGTGTTTTTAGTTTTCAACAAAAATTCCCTCCCCAAAAATGCTGAAAACAATTGGTGGTTTTCTTTGGAATTTTTCATGGGAAACAAAATACATTTTCTGGCAAGCTCTCCAGAACCCAGCACAACAAGGCCCCTGATCGTTGTTACTGCCTCAGGGCAATAGTGTAATAAAAAGAAATAATAAGAACAATTTTATTATCCTTGTATTAGCTAGTATTTATGTGCCAAAGTGGGATGAGCAATCCTTTATATGTTTGCTACTGAGCATATTAATTTCCAGTCTTGGTTCCTATAGAGATTTTTATACAACTAAGTAAATAAAAAGAAGAAAAAAAATCTGTGAATGATTTAACAAGAGAAGAAATTGTCTGTTCTCTTCTACCTCTGCCAGCTCCCATGCATCTTGCTAGCAACAGAACATGAATAACAAATAAGCAGGAGCAGCAGGTAAAATATTTATTGTGAATATGACTGTAATTGAGATCCAGAAGCGAAAGCAACAAAGAAGGTCTTTCTGTACAATTGCTCGCTGTCAAATCACAAAAAAAACAGTAACTATATGTAAAAGCAGCAAAGAATCCTGTGGCACCTTATAGACTAACAGACGTTTTGGAGCATGAGCTTTCGTGGGTGAATACCCACTTCCTCAGATGCATGTGGTGGAAATATCCAGGGGCAGGTATATATATGCTAGCAAGCAAGATAGAGATAACGAGGTCAGTTTAATCAGGGAGGATGAGGCCCTGTTCTAGTAGTTGAGGTGTGAAAACCAAGAGAGGAGAAACTGGTTCTGTAGTTGGCAAGCCATTCACAGTCTTTGTTCAATCCTGAGCTGATGGTGTCAAATTTGCAGATGAACTGAAGCTCAGCAGTTTCTCTTTGAAGTCTGGTCCTGAAGTTTTTTTGCTGCAGGATGGCCACCTTAAGGTCTGCTATAGTGTGGCCAGGGAGATTGAAGTGCTCTCCTACAGGTTTTTGTATATTGCCATTCCTAATGTCTGATTTGTGTCCATTTATCCTTTTCCGTAGAGACTGTCCAGTTTGGCCGATGTACATAGCAGAGGGGCATTGCTGGCATATGATGGCGTATATTACATTGGTGGACGTGCAGGTGAATGAACCAGTGATGGTGTGACTGATCTGGTTAGGTCCTGTGATGGTGTCGCTGGTGTAGATATGTGGGCAGAGTTGGCATCGAGGTTTGTTGCATGGATTGGTTCCTGAGCTAGAGTTATTATGGTGCGGTGTGCAGTTACTGGTGAGAATATGTTTCAGGTTGACAGGTTGTCTGTGGGCAAGGACTGGCCTGCCACCCAAGGCCTGTGAAAGTGTGGGATCATTGTCCAGGATGGGTTGTAGATCCTTGATGATGCGTTGGAGGGGTTTTAGCTGGGGGCTGTATGTGATGGCCAGTGGAGTCCTGTTGGTTTCTTTCTTGGGTTTGTCTTTCAGTAGGAGGCTTCTGGGTACACGTCTGGCTCTGTTGATTTGTTTCCTTATTTCCTCGTGTGGGTATTGTAGTTTTGAGAATGCTTGGTGGAGATTTTGTAGGTGTTGGTCTCTGTCTGAGGGGTTAGAGCAGTTGCGGTTGTACCTCAGTGCTTGGCTGTAGACAATGGAACGTGTGATGTGTCCGGGATGGAAGCTGGAGGCATAAAGGTAGGCATAGCGGTCGGTAGGAACGCATCATCAAGGATCTACAACCCATCCTGGACAATGATCCCACACTTTCACAGGCCTTGGGTGGCAGGCCAGTCCTTTCCCACAGACAACCTGCCAACCTGAAACATATTCTCACCAGTAACTGCACACCGCACCATAATAACTCTAGCTCAGGAACCAATCCATGCAACAAACCTCGATGCCAACTCTGCCCACATATCTACACCAGCGACACCATCACAGGACCTAACCAGATCAGCCACACCATCACTGGTTCATTCACCTGCATGTCCACCAATGTAATATACGCCATCATATGCCAGCAATGCCCCTCTGCTATGTACATCGGCCAAACTGGACAGTCTCTACGGAAAAGGATAAATGGACACAAATCAGACATTAGGAATGGCAATATACAAAAACCTGTAGGAGAGCACTTCAATCTCCCTGGCCACACTATAGCAGACCTTAAGGTGGCCATCCTGCAGCAAAAAAACTTCAGGACCAGACTTCAAAGAGAAACTGCTGAGCTTCAGTTCATCTGCAAATTTGACACCATCAGCTCAGGATTGAACATAGACTGTGAATGGCTTGCCAACTACAGAACCAGTTTCTCCTCTCTTGGTTTTCACACCTCAACTGCTAGAACAGGGCCTCATCCTCCCTGATTGAACTGACCTCGTTATCTCTAGCTTGCTTGCTAGCATATACATACCTGCCCCTGGATATTTCCACCACATGCATCTGAAGAAGTGGGTATTCACCCACGAAAGCTCATGCTCCAAAACGTCTGTTAGTCTATAAGGTGCCACAGGATTCTTTGCTGCTTTTACAGATCCAGACTAACACGGCTACCCCTCTGATACTAGTAACTATATGTTGATAGCCTACGGATGTCTCTTCACCTTTACAATGCTCAGAAGCTGGGATCTAGAGGGTGGCCTCACTGGAAGTGCTATAATTCAGCAGCAAAGCAGAAAAGAAAGAATCTGGAAGATGCAGTTAGCCTTTTAGACACAATGGACCAAATTTCTATCCGCCTACTTCCCATGCAATTGAATGGGAATGGATGGACAGGATCCTTAAATCCAAAATAGCAGTAACCTCTCCTTTCCCATGGAATTAAAGCCAACAAGCTTCTTTTGGAATAGGATCACACATGTAGTATGAAAGACAGCCCCACCGAGGCACTGTGCGGAGAAGTGCCAGAGAGATGCCAGCCCCAGATTGGTAGTCCCAGACAACCAGTCTATTTGCTTGGCATGTGAAAAAGGAGAGCAAATTCTACAGCACTTATTTGGGCAAAATTTCCCCTGAAATCAATGGAAGTTTGCCCGAGTCAAGACTGATGAATTTGCCCACAGGGTGAAATTCACCACAGTGTAGAGGGTGAGCAGATGTCTGTACATCACTTATTCCCCCTCCAGGCTTTAATGGCGCCTATGCCTCATGCTGTCTCTCTGCACAGGATTGAATTTCACCCTGTGAGAATAAACTGAGAACTGGAGAAAAATCAGCTCCCTTTCTGTGTGCTGATCCCAAATATCGTAGGCTTGGATACCTCCTATTCTGAAAGAACATGGTTATTTGGGAAAAATCCAATTTCCCTTGTTTGTGTTTGATGAAAAACACTGAAGATTTAACAAAGCATGATTTAAAAAAGAAGAAGAAGAAACATAACCCTGGATGAAATTCCCTCTTATTTTCTTTGCTGAAGGACCATTTTATCATTCTAGGCAAAAATTAACTGGAGTTGTCCAAGTTTCCCCATGATTGATAGTGTCGCCTTAGCTGTTGCTAGTTAAAACCCGTTTTCTCCCTTTTCCTTCCTCCAGAACTTGGGTAGGCAGTTTGCCAAGGTGCAATACAAAAGGTCACCTTGCCTTGAGTGCAATACAAAAGGTCACCTGTCCCAGCCATGCTGTCACTCTGAACATCATGTCTTATCAGATTAGAAAGTAAGTTTCACAGGATAGGTAGCATGTGTAACTAAACAAAGCAAACTACCCGGCTGGCTCTGAGAAAATGCATATATTGGGGATGGTGTCTGCTAGCAAAATGCTGTTAAATCATGTTGTAGTGGGAAAGGGAGCTGTCTCGGTGACTTAGATGATATATGGAACAGAAATGGGGAAGCATATTTTGCCACTCCAAGTTAAACTAACACTCGACATGCCAGAGGATATTGCAGAAGTGCTATTTGAAAGCTGGAAAAGTAGATACCGACTTAGAAAACACTTCAGGCTTCTCTCTTTGCCTATGGCAATTCCATCCAATGACCCTGCTTTACCCACGGGGCATGAGCTCTTGCAATATGTGCTTCTCTGCAGTGCTCACTCTGAGACTAGATGGTTATCATCTGTTGGCTGAAAAAAACTATTTGCTTTCCACCACAATCCACAAGAACATATAAAACCAATTAGCCATGCATGCCATGTTCCCCTTGATTTGCAGAAATGCTTTCTTTGCCAGAGGAGCTGGAAACTCTATCATTCCAGTATTATTTACATAATTCTCAGTGACAGGCATTCACCTCAGTCAGTTCTGAGAACTGCTGACTTGAGTGCTGCATCTGGTGAGCCTGCTGGGAAACTACCCCTACCAAAGGTTAATTCAGAGGGTAATGTGACTTCCTTTGACAAATATTCAATTGTAATGAAATCAGGCAATTCATTCTATCTTATCTAATCATTTGTCCATCCGGCAATACATACAGATGTCTCTCTCCAATAGGCAGGGCTGGTAATATCACCTACTATAAAGACTGTAAGTGTAAGTGTTGATTTTAGATACAGTACCTTGCTTGACACATATATCTATAGCATATGTATATGTTTATATAATGCATATACTTCCATCTCTTTCTCTTGAGCTACCTATCTAACACTCATGAAGCTGATCTTGCCACTTTGGCCTTATAGATCTGTTTCCTCTAGGTGAGAAAGCAGAAGGCTTGCTATGAAAATTAACTTCCTAATAAAAACAATGAGTACACAAAAGAACTATCACCAGAAAAACATATCCTTCTCCTAAGCGGGTTAAAGTATTTGTATGATCAAAAATAAATGATCAGAATATATCATTTGCAGCCTGAGCTCTGGGATCCAACTAAAAAACTCCTGTTGTGTTTGTGGACACCCTGAGTTCTTTTCTCTGAACCTTATAAATAGACATGGAAGGATTAGATTTTTATCGGTAAACATCAGTTGCACCATATACGTGCAAATGTTTCCATTGATGCTAATTTAAATTTACAAGTAGGAAAAGTAAGAAAAATATTAACTTTGTATATTTGGATATGTGATATTGACAATTTGTGTTTTAAAGGTTATAAAGATTTAAGATTGAATCTCAACATCTACCATCATTAAATAATTTTTGTCTGGCCCCTGCGATTTCCCACAACCGTAAACATTTAAATACAAAAAAATCCAAAAACCCCATAATTTTGTACAATTGTAAAAATGTAAATAGAAAAAAATTGACAATAAACATCTATATTATCCATTGAAATAATAAAAAATAAATATCAAATTCTGCCAATCCTATTTATAAACTCAAGTAGTCAGATTTTGAAGCCTGTTCACAGGTATTTCAGTAATGGCTTGGGACCAACAGGGCTACAGCTACACTGCATCCTACAGCCCTGTCCAATACATCCTTGTTCTTTGTTCTGGTCCCTGGCTTGTCTATCTCCAGAGATTGTGAATCCAGAGCTCCACTGCTAACTTGTTTCATTTCCGAATTTTCTTCCAGTCACAATGGTTCTCCCACCGCATCAGGGCTGCCCAGAGGATTCAGGGGGGCCCCGGAGCAAAACAATTTCAGGGGCCCCTTCCATTAAAAAAAAGTTGCAAGACTATAGAATACTGTGTGGCCTGGGGCAAAATGACCCCCTTGCCTCACTCCCGGGCGGCCCTGCCCCCCATTCATCCTAAATTTGAACAATCCTAGTTTTAGATAATCATTTCTTGTTCCCTCCTCCCTTATCACCAAGAAGAATCCTCTTCTTTCTGTGTCTTATTTGCATATATATTTATCTCCACTTACTACCTCTAGCCCTCAAGTTTGCTCTGGCTTTATTTTCTGTAGGATAGGGGGAAAGATACCTGGGAACAATGAGCAATTTTGAACACTCCACTTGTGGCTTCCTTTTCTTCTCTCTGCTACATGTGCACCTAGAGAAGAAGAGCTGTTCTATGTAGATATGAAGCTGTAATACAATGAGTTTGATAGCATGAATAGATTTGATTATGGATTTGCTTCTCTTTTGGAATGGAGAGGGAGTAGTTCTGATGCACTGTCCTTTCGCCAGTTACTAGCTACAATAGGTAATGTTTGAATTTATCCATGGGAGTGATTCACAGGAAGTTAATGTCTCAAGGTCACTTTGAAAACCTCAGCCTAAATTTTTGAATCAAAGTAGTCAGGTCCCTGTCAAAAACCAACCAACCAACCAACAAACTGACAAACAAACAAAAACAAACAAACAAAAAAAACAAAACAAAACCAACAAAAAAACCCACACCTCAACCCAGATCTGCAACATGAATTTTAATTCTTGTCTTTCTCATGAAAAAGACGTGCTAGAATTCAGATGTCTCATACAGCAGTATATTCTGGGGGAAAAAACACTGCAATATGCCAGTTGGCTCTGTCAGTGTTTGTATTGTGACTGGCAATGAATCCACTGCACCTTTTCCCTACAGATTAGTAAGACAGCTACAAGATCTGTACAAAGTGACACAAGTTCCAAACAGTTCCTCTAACTTGGCCAAGTAATCAGGTCAGATAAAACTCCTGAAAGTATGTCTATTTATCTATCTAACTATCTATCTACACTTGGTAAATGCAAAAGAATAGTCCCTTGAGAAAACCACGTCTAGCATACTCTGTTAAAACTGTTACAAGAAAGAATTATATTTGTCTCATGTATGTAAGCTTGTTGTACACAACTCTTCTCTGAAGAATTAATTTCATTTGATGTCATTTCATGCTTTTCTGCTACCTGTTTTGTCACAAGGATGAGGCAGGAGAATCTTAATCAGCTCGTATTTTTAGTAGGCGATAGCACAGTGGGCTGAGCTCCAGTTCCAGTAGTTCCCTGTTCACAGCCTGTCACATCTGCCATTGGGTGACCACTTAATAAAGGGCAAACCCATCTCTATACAGTGGCCAGGCTACATATGCATCTTATATGCCACTACAGATGAGATTTGAGCCATGACCCTCAGTTCTACCAAGCAAGTCAAAAGGATCTCGTGTCAAAGCCAGCAGGCGTTGATTGGAGTTTTTCTCCTCTTCTGCATATCTTACTCGAGTCTTATTAACCTGTGGGGAAAAGGTGCAGTGGATTGGTTGTCAGTCACAGTACGAATGCTGACAGAGCCAAATGGCACCCTGCAGTGTTTTTGACAGATTATGCTGCTGTGTAAGACATCTGAAATCTGACACCGCTCCTTTTTCATAAGAAAGACAAGAATGAAAATGCATGCCAGAGATCTGTTCCATGTTTGTTTTTTGGAAGAGATTTCAGGAATGGGAAATGGACCCATTTTTAAACTCATTTTGTTCCTGGCAAACATGGGACCTGATCCAAAAGCTCATTGAACCCATCGTAAAGACTTTTCATTGACTTCAGTAGGCTTTGGATCAGGCCCTTGCTCCTTGTGTATCTATAGGCAGCACAAACATATAAACACCAAATATACTGGTAAAGATTTAGGCTTTTTTCCCCTCCCAAAGCACCATATCAAAAAGGATATATACAGATATCTTACCGTCTGGGGGCTCAGACCTTTAGTTTTTAAAAAGTCAAAACCACACTTCAAAAAGCTAAGATCTTTAAGTTTAAAACAAAATTACTGAGTAGACGTATCAAAGGAAATTCGCTTTTTAAGAGTGTTATTTTAAATATGGTGGCGCAAACTCCGCCCTCAGTGAAACCTCTGCAATGGCAGTGGGACTATACAGGTGTGACCGAGACCTTGCCTACACTACTGATTATTTAGGTATAACTTATGTTGCTCAGGGCTGTGAATAATCCACACCCCCGAGTGACATAAATTATTCTGACTTAAGTGCTGGTGTGGACAGCACTATGTTGGCAGGAGAGCATCTCCCGCTGACATGGCTGCCACCTCTCGTGGAGGCAGGAGTTATTAAGCCGATGGAAGAGCTTTCTCCCATTGACTTAGAGCATCTCCACCACAAGTCCTACAGAGACACAGCTGTGTCGCTGTAAATCCTGCAGTGTCGACTGAATTAAGCTTAAGTATTTTTGGTATTAAATTGAAAAGTTTATGTGTTATTGTGGGGTCATATACAACTTCTCTAAGGGTGAGATGTGGCCAATAGAAAACGTGGGAAGTATTATGAGCTTCAGAGGACTATTTTAAACAACGTGCCAGACAAACAAAGTTAAGTGGCACTCCTAGGAAATACCTGGGCTCAGAGGAATGCAAATTACTGTATCGGGTTATGCAAAGATCCAGCCTTTTGACTCTTCAGTCTGAGGATGGGACCATTTTCTGGCTGATGACCTATTCATGTTCTCTGCAGATCAAAGGCCTAAACTATATAAAGGAGTGACTCTCAGATTCATGGAGTGCTTGTTCTGAACTATTATAGCTGTTATTATATGGTGATAACAGTAAAAAAAAACCAACCTTTTGTAGGGTTTGAAGGACTGACTCCTGCCTGAGCTCTTGCTGGAGTTGGGGAGATCTCTGATACACTTATTAACAAGCACATAGGTTCTTTTGTTGTTTTAATATGTTTTTTCTGAATTGTTTTCACCTTAAGAATAAAGGTACTTGCTGAGGAAAAGCTGTGTGATACCTTGTAGCTGTGGGCAGTTACGCTCTTCATAGCCTCTAAGGAGAAAAGCAAAGCAGGTGTGCTTAGGCAGCTTGAAGTGCTGGGAAGTTCACAGTGTCGGCAGGGACCTGTGCAGCCTGAAAATACTAGGTCACCAGAGAGTGAGACTTGAGTCTTGACCCAAGATTGGTGACAGCTGAGGATCCGGGAGCCTAGAGTGGGTGCCCTTCCTGGACACGGAGAAGAGGATGCATGTGGAGTTCCTCTGAACTGTGACAAACATCTATTAAGCAAGTCAGTCTGGATGCAGGAATGATTAGGTTACTGATGCATTTGTTTATTGTGCACTGTTGCCAACCTTTTCACTACAGAACAAAAATCACATTTTCTGTATAATAAACCTTGTTATGTTGAGTTCTTTTCTGGCAAATAAGAGTTAGTTCTGTAAAATGGTATGAAATTGAATACTATTAAGAATCAAAAGAAATTACAAATAATAAACATTAACATTAAGAACTCAACATTGAATTTATTTTTAAAGAAAGAAAGAAAATGAGATGAAATTCTGCACTGCAGATGTTAATGGGAATTTTGCAATTGACTTCAACAGGACCAGGATTTTACCCTGAGAAAAGAACCTGACTCACTCCATCGTATCTAATTATTGTATGACACTATCCATTGATGACAATGATAAAGCTTCCATTGACTTCACTTGAAGCAGATTAGGCGCCATATTCCTTGGTAAAATGATTTGAGGACAGTGGATAATCTCACATACTTTATGAGTACCAATATTAGGGCAACAGGTACCATGTCTCAGAATTTCCATGTGTGTCTGGATTTATACATACAAACTATTACATTATTTCAATATGTATTTTGCTTGCTTAATAAAATTTTTTCTGCTTAGAACAGAATTATAGGCTGGGTCCTTGCCTTTTCACTGTCCAAGGTAAATCTCGTCACTAATGTCTGACTGCACTAAGTTCCTCGCCTTACGAATGGTAAGGGCTGCTTAAACACTAAGCCCCAATAATCCAGTTTATGTTTTCATAATAGTAAATATGATACAAGATGGGCACAGCTTGTGCTAAAAGTAAGCAATGAGATCATGGTAGCATTCCTAAATCCTTTTATTTTAAGATTTATTTTGTTGATAAAACCAGCTTTAACTACATTTTTGTCCTGTATTTTCCCATTTATAGCAGGAGCATGGTTAGGGGCTTTATACCATCAAAATGATAAACTAAATCTTTTTCTCCCTCAACATTTTCCACCATTAAAAGGAATATCCTAGGCAACCACTCTAGTTTAAGCTCCTGTTACATAAAGATACAACGTGAGACAATGCAAAAGTGATGCGGGAAGGCATGTGATTTAAATGCCAGTAACTGGGTGCACAAAACTAGAAGGTAGGCTAATTTGGAGTAATTTATACTCTGAGGGACTGAGGAAGGTAAAAGCTCTGAGAGGAAAGATGGTCTTGCAGTTGAGGTGTTGAATTGATGCTCAGGAGATCGGGGTTCTCTTCAAACTCCCTGTGTGACTCAGGCAAGTCAGATAAGCTCAGTTCCTTAAAGGTAGTTAGGCACCTAAAGACCATTGAGGATCTGGGCCTTCATCCAGGCCCATTGAGAGAAATGTAGGGCCCTAGTACATCATGTTTACTGAGGCCCCAGCCGCTCCCATTTCACTTTATTTCCACAGATGTTATGACTTTGAGGGGAGAAAGGGGAGGGGAGGACCTGTGCTTATGGCCCCAGTACAATTGTCCTTCCTTCCCCCACCTAGTCAGCCCAGCCTTCCTGGTTTGTGCCTCAGTTCCCCATATATACAATGGGGATAATTATACTGCCTTCCTTCCATTCTTGGTCCTGGCATGAAGAGCCAACAAGGCAGAAAGTCTGTATGCCCAGTGCCAGCATATTGGGGTCTATAGGCACAAATGTCATACAAATAATAAACATTTAGACTCACCTTGGATTAAAAGTCCTGACAAAGAGTAAGTGACCCAAATAATACCAAAAGGCCACACAGTCCAATTAGATTTTAAGCAGAATTTCCCATTGGAAATCAGTGAGGACTTCCACCTAGAAACCAATGTCCTGGAATGGCCCACATTATATAAAAAAGGCCTAAATTTAACAATGTTCAAATAAATCAAAGGCCTTTCGTTTGCTTATACAGAATTCTATTGAGACCATTACCACTTTTCTCTTAGGCCATCCGTTAGCTGTCAGATGCGGGTGACATTTAGTCACAACCAACACAGTCCAGATTTTAACCAGCAACCTGGAAGTGAAAGGCTCCATATTCCATTAACAATCTCCTCCTGTGGCTTATTTTGTCATTCAGCTTCACACCTTATATAAGACATTCCATTAAATACACAGGACTGTTACTTAATAAGTCCTTCATGACTGAAGGTTATTCAGCAATTCCCTACAGGAGTATCTATTCAGATGCCTAAGAAGTATGTCTAATGGCTAGAGCTGGGGCAGGGAGAAAGAATTTCTGGATTCTATTCCTAGTTTTACAGCTGTCTTCTCCTTAGGTGCGAGGGAGTTGTTGAATGCCACTGCACCTCAGTTTATCCATCACAAGGTTGCTGCTGGGAAGGGGTGTGTAAGGAGGTGCCCTGGCTCCCCGCCGCGCCTGAGAGGGACGAGCCAGAGCAGGTGCCTCAGTGGGCGGAGCCAGCACTGCCTGTCCCCGCCCCTGGAAGTCAAGGGGCGGGACAGGAAGTATAAAAGCCCGGCTCCAGCGCTCAGTTGGGTGCAGGCTGCCGGAGAGGACAGATGCTGGTGCCTGGGCTCCCGCCGGGCCCAGCCTGCCCCGTGCCCACTACCCAGAGGAGCGCTGGCCGGACCTGCCCCGCGCCCATTACCCAGAGGAGCGCTGGCCGGACCTGCCCCGCGCCCACTATCCAGAAGAACGCTGGCCGGACCTGCCCCGCGCCCACTACCCAGAGGAGTGCTGGCTGGACTTGCCTCAGATCTGGTACCCGGAGGAATGTCGGCCTGACCTGCCGTGTACCCGATACCCCGAGGAGTGGCCTGAGCTTCCCCACGACCGGTACCCGGAGGAGCCCATGGTCTGGGACCCCCCAGACGATGCTGGCAAGGACCAGGTACCCAGAGAGGGGGAGGTTGGAAGTGGCCCGGGGGTAGCCGACCCTGGTTTGGCTCCTGAAGAGCCCGAACCCATGTCAGTGTGTTGCGGCCAGGATCCCCACTGACCGCAGCGGGTCTTGACCGCTGCTAGGGCCCCGGGCTGGAATGCAGTGGAGTGGGAGGGCCTGCGTTCCCCCTGCCACCTGTAACCGGGTGGCAGACTCCCCCTCTTCCCGCCTATTGCCACTGCTCTGTCCTGATCCAGAGGGCCAGAGCTAACTAGACTTGTGTTTGGTGCCCCGCCCAAACCAAGGGCTGGGCCCCTTTGACTTTGCCACTGCTCTGTCCTGATCCAGAGGGCCAGAGCTAACTAGACTTGTGTTTGGTGCCCCGCCCTGCCAAGGGCCTGGGCTGATACTGTGTTTGCTCAGCCCCTGCTAGAGGCCTGAGCTTGAACTGTTACTGCCCCGCCCTGCCCAAGGGCTGGGGCTTATTTACTTTGAGAGCCCCGACCCCGGCTAGAGGGCCGGGGCTCTACCTTGTTTGCAGACCCTATACCCCCCTCAACACCTGCGGAGGGGCCAAGCCTACCCGGACTGCAGCGTGCTAGGAGGCGCCCTGGCTCCCCGCCGCGCCTGAGAGGGACGAGCCCCGACACGACCGGCTTACAGGGTGGCACTAGGCATTTTGCCGCCCCAAGCACGGCAGGAAGGCTGCCTTTGGTGGCTTGCCTGCGGAGGGTCTGCTGGTCCTGCGGCTTTGGCAGACCTCCTGCAGGCATGCAGCCAAAGGCAGCCTGCTTGCTGCCCTCGCGGCGACCGGCAGAGCGCCCCCAGTGGCTTGCCACCCCAAGCACGCGCCCTGGAGCCGCCCCTGCTGCTGGGGTATAACTAGTTTTTCCGTTGAACTGATGTCCTTAAATGTACGGAGCTATGTGAGTGTAAACTGATTATTATTATTGTTATTGTTCTCACTTTGTTCACATATGCTGCATCAGGTTTACGCAGTTTGTGCTTTCAAATTGCAGAGGGATTACGGGTCTCTTTTTATGAGTTTAAAATTTTCAGTTTGTCTCAGTATACCTAATTAAGCCTGTG
The DNA here is from genome assembly GCF_025201925.1 of Gopherus flavomarginatus. Classification (NCBI taxonomy): domain Eukaryota; kingdom Metazoa; phylum Chordata; order Testudines; family Testudinidae; genus Gopherus; species Gopherus flavomarginatus. The sequence goes on along the minus strand of NC_066621.1, from coordinate 10,900,444 downwards.
GCATAAGCAGTAAAAAATTAAAGTCTAACCTTCTCACTTATAAGCATTCAACTGGGAAAATATGAAGCACTGTCAGAAAAATTCAGATTAGGAAAGTAAAAAAAACCGAATCTCCTCATTAATGTTCCCCTCCTCATTAAATGTGGAACTTGCTCATAAATATTCACCAGATGAAAAATGTGAAATAGGTAAAAGTTAATACTATACAATTAAACTGACTTGAATTTTCCCAGCAGAGTCACCAAACCCTAATTTTATTATCCTTTCACTTCACCTAAGCCTTCTGTTTGACCACGCTCCAAAATAGATGTACGCAGTTAGATGGGTGTATCATGAATGGTTTTCAATAGAGCTGATCAGGAATTTGTCAGTGGATTGGTTCCTCAGGTCTAGGGAGGAATTTCTGGTCAGAAAGGGCAAGCTAACCACCTCAGAATATCCTGGTGGTTAGAACACTTTCCCAGCTGTGGGGTCCCAGATACAAGTTTGCTTGATTCAGAGCAGTGACTTGAACCTGGTATCCCACATGAGTGTCCTAACTGCTGTGCTACTGGTTATTCTGAAGTCTGTCTAATGTTTTTTTGTGAACATTTTTGAAAGGTCTCAGTTTTGTTCCAGTGCAGAATGAAATTTAAACCCCTCAATTATTTTTGCTGACATAGAATTCTCTTTATCCAGCCAGTCCTACTTTTGAGTGGACAAGTGCATTATAGGAACTACGGGATGGCTTATTGAATGCCCACAGTAATCGCCTCTTCAGGAAATACATAAAAATGGTGATACTGTGTCAGAGCTTCTATTTTCTATTTTCTCTCAATAGTACCCATATTTTACAGATAGGTAAACTGAGGCAGGGGATGATAAGTGACTTGCCCAAGGAAACATAAAGAGTCAGTGGCAACACTGGAATATAACTCTGGTGCTCTGACTCCCAATCCCTGCGTGTAACTGGCAGACAGCACTTTCCCCAGATACTAGTGACTCATAGAAAAGACTGGGACAATAACACTTGATTAGCAAAGAGCCTTCTCTCACATTACTGTAAACCCGGAGTTAACTCCATTGAAGTCAGTGGAGTTTCACTGGTGTAAAACTGATGTGAGGGGAGAATCAGTCTCAATGTATCAGACAATGTGTGTGGGGAAGACATCTGGAAATAATCCTGCGGAAGCTGGTGATATAGTGAAATCCCCACTCAATTAGCCCACTTCATATAGCTAATACTGCGGTGCCGTGCTAGGCGGGTACCTCACTGAGTCCACTGCAAGGCTCACTCACCACATCTGCTTCTCAATTCACAAATAACTTTCTCAGCTCCTCTCCTTGCCCCTAGGCAAAAAAAAATATCTGTGCACTAATGTAACTAAGGGTACATCTATACTATGGGATAATTCTGATTTTACATAAACCGGTTTTATAAAACAGATTGTATAAAGTCGAGGGCACACGGCCACACTAAGCATATTAATTCGGCGGTGTGCATCCATGGTCCGAGGCTAGCGTCGATTTCTGGAGCGTTGCACTGTGGGTAGCTATTCCGTAGCTATCCCATAGTTCCCGCAGTCTCCCCTGCCCATTGGAATTCTGGGTTGAGAGTCCAGTGGCTGATGGGGCAAAAATCATTGTCGCGGGTGGTTCTGGGTAAATGTCGTCAGTCATTCCTTTCTCCGGGAAAGCAACGGCAGACAATCATTTCGCGCCTTTTTTCCCTGGGTTGTCCTGGCAGATGCCATAGCATGGCAACCATGGAGCCCGTTCAGCTTCTTTTTTTTTACAGTCACAGTATGTGTACTGGATGCCGCGGACAGAGGTGATACTCCAGCGCTACACAGCAGCATTCATTTGCTTTTGCATGATAGCAGAGATGGTTACCAGTCATTCTGTACCGTCTGCTGCCAGGGTAATTTGGCAATGAGATGACGGTTATCTGTCCTTCTGTACTGTCTGCTGCTATCATGGGTGCCCCTGGCTAAGGTCGGCCGGGGGCGCAAAAGCAAAACTGGGAATGACTCCCCAAGTCAATCTCTCCTTTATGGTTTCTAAAAATAGAGTCAATCCTGCCTAGAATTTGGGGGCAAGTGTACTAGAGAAGCAGTGTATCAGAGAGTACAGCTGCTCCGTGTCAGATTCTGCAGAAATGATAAGCTACTTGCTATTCACATGGGGTTCCCCCACAACAACCCCACCCGTTGCTTCCCTCCTCCACCCACCCTTCCTGGGCTACCGTGGCAGTGTCCCCCCCATTTATGTCATGAAGTTATAAAGAATGCAGGAATAAGAAACAGTGACTTGTTAGTGAGCTAAAATGAGGGGGAGGCAGCCTCCCCGTGCTATGACAGTCCAGGCAGGACATTAAGCAGTGCGGGGAAGAGGAGCCCAGCATCCCGCTACTATGATAGTCCAGGCAGTACAGAATCTTTTCTTTACACCAGAAAGGGAGGGGGCTGATGGAGCTCAGCCCCCAGTTGCTATGATGAAGACGGTTACCAGCCGTTCTGTACCATCTACTGGGAATGACCAGGAATCATTCCTATTTTTACCCAGGTGCCCCTGAGGCCAGCCAGGGATATTCAGCAGTTATCAAGCATGTACCGTCTGCCACCAGGGAGGAGAGAGGAGCAGATACTGCTCTTCACTGCTGCAGCATCGCGTCTACCAGCAGCATTCAGTAGACATAGGGTGACATTGAAAGAAGTCAAGAAACTATTTCTTTCCCTTTTCTTTCATGTGGGTGGGGGGAGGGAGTAAATTGACGAGCTATTCCCTGAACCATGCCAGACAATGTGTTTGACCCTACAGGCACTGGGAGCTCAGCCAAGAATGCAAATACTTTTCAGAGACTGCTGTGGACTGTGGGATAGCTGGAGTCCTCAGTACCCTTCCCTCCCTCCATGAGCATCCGTTTGAGTCTCTGGCTTCCCGTTATGCTTGTCACGCAGCACTGTGTAGCCTGTAGATTTTTTTTTTCCAAACGCTTTGGCATTTTGTCTTCTATAATGGAGCTCTGATAGAACAGATTTGTTTCCCCATACAGCGATCAGATTCAGTATCTCCCGTTCGGTCCATGCTGGAGCTCTTTTTGGATTTGGGACTGCATTGCCACCCGTGCTGATCAGAGCTCCACGCTGAGCAAACAGGAAACGAAAATCAAAATTTCGCGGGGCTTTTCCTGTTTACCTGGCCACTGCATCCGAGCTGAGATTGCTGTCCAGAGTGGTCACAGTGGTGCACTGTGGGATACTGCCTAGAGGCCAATACCGTCTATTTGCAGCCACACTAACCCTAATCCGATATGGTAATACCGATTTTAGAGCTACTCCTCTCATTGGAGAGGAGTACAGAAACCGATATAAAGAGCCCTTTGTATTGATATAAAGGGCCTCATAGTGTGGACGGGTACAGCGTTAAATCGGTTTAACGCTGCTAAAATCGGTTTAAACGCGTAGTGTAGACCAGGCCTAAAGGACATGTTTGAGCACTAGGTTGAAACAAGTGTAGCAAGCTATAAATGATGCATGAAAAGAAGTTAGAATTCCGAGGGCCGACATCTCTGGCAGGGCAGCTTATTTGCTCTGACTCAGGGAAGTATTGTACTGTACTCCTTTGTAAGACTCACACCGCTCTTTGGTTCTTCTTGTGACTAGGGTGACCAGATGTCCCAATTTTATAGGGCCAGTCCCAATATTTGGGGATTTTTCTTATATAGGCACCTATTACCCCCTACCTCCATCCCGATTTTTCACACTTGCTATCTGGTCTCCCTACTTGTGACGGACTGATGTCAGGTACGGTACAGAAAATTCATATGCAGGGAAACAGATGAATTAAATGTGATGTTTCATTTTATTTTCCGCTCTTCCCATCATTTCATCTGACCATTCACATTGTAAAGGTTCATTTCTTTTTAACTATTAATTTTAACTAATAATTTTGTGTCTGGGTTGAGAGACCTTCTCTGCCTGGAGCTGTTTCTCCATGGCCAGCTGAGTCCTTGGCCTCTCTGCGAAAGCTGCCTACACTGTTCCCGTGAGATATAGAACAATATTCCCAGTGGTTATGTTCTTGTCATCTAACATGGGCCACCAAACACAGCCATCAGGTGGGCAGGAAACCCAGAGTCCAAGAGCTTTATGTCCCAGTACAACCCCCTTGAATGGCCACTCTCTAATGATATATAGATATACGTTTGTAGTGTAACGTTCCAGAATATTAGAGAGAGAACGTGAGGGAGGTCATATCTTTTATTGGAGCTTTTGCTGGAGAAAGAGACAGGTCGGGGCTGAGGAAGAGCTCAGTGAAGTTTGAAAGCTTGTCTCTTTCACAAACAGAAGTTGGTCCAATAAAAGCTATTACCTCCGACGCCCCTTGTCTCTCCCATATAGATTAATGATCTCCTTGTGTTTCTGCAATGCCAGATGAGCATCTCAGAACCACTGACAGGCTATGTCAAGGGGGCAGATTCCCCCATTAGCAGCAGTCGAACCTTTCAGGAAGCTGCAGGCTAATTACTGATGACTCACTGCAACTGGTGAGGCTTGTTCACTCCATAAGAAAGATGAGACTGACCCTCTGGGAAGTGAGGATGGACACGGAGTTATTCTTAGGGATGAATCCTGGGAACTTGAGAGAGGGAAGGATTGTAAATAAATCCAAGCCCTAGAAAGCGAGTGAGTTTTTGCTCCTGTACACCTATAGAGTGGTCTGTGTCTGAATGAGCATGTGGCTTTCCTGCTCTGCTACAACACATTCACTCAGTAGCCATGACAGTGAGTTAAGTTTTATCACCGCCATTTTACAAACCAGAAGCACAGAGAGGAGAAGTAACCTGATGCCCCATGCCCTGATGAATCAATGACTGAATGGGATGGGCTAGGCTAACTGGAAGCCCAAATTAGAGGGGGTCAGTTACACCTGTCCTCCTTTCTGTTCTCTTCTTTCTAGTTTCTCTGATGCTCAAAGGAAAAAAAGCAAATTTAGAATAGCATCCTGCGCCCTGCAGTGCTGCTCCGCTCTTCTTGCACTTTCTTTGTGAAAATAGTGGGGCAGAATGGTGTAAATCCATAGTTCTGGGGAAGTCACACATTCTTAGGTGGCAGTCAGTGATGCTACACTGACACCAGACACTCTTTAATGTGGCATCTGGGGACAGGTTTCCTATTTCTATCATCTCTCCTCTGCTTTTGTAGGAGAAATCATTTCATATTAGCATTTTGGGGCCTAATGTATGTCCTATTGTAGCCCGGCCTGTCTTCTGTGGTGTCGGATGTCCCCCACCCAATTCACACACATGAATTATATCCTATGGGGAACATGCTCATATCTTAGTGCTACTTGGCTGAATCCTGCCTTATGTTTTCAGTAGCTCTGTTGCTCCCTGCGCTTGGAACAGTCTGAATTTTTTGGCAGCTTGGTGGCCTGACTTTTGGCAGCTCTTTTAGACGTGGCTGTTCCCTTTCCTAATGGGCAAATAAGAGTGAGCTTGTGAGCTTCTTTGGCCGAGGCTGGAGTCTCCAGTGAGCAGCTCCAGCATTGTAGCTGATTTTAGCCTGCAGCCCCCAAAGGCAGCTCATAGAATGTCCTTGGAAAAAAGAATATTTGCAGGAAAAAAGTCAGTTTCAATATAGTGCAAATTAGAGACAGTAAATGAGGATACACACAGACAATTACATCCTCTCCTCTATGTCTCTACGTCCGTCAGCTCTTTTGCAGTACAGGGCATATACTGATGCGTCTATTTATTATACGGGTCCCTTTTAACATGTTCCTCTCAAGTGGTTTCAAGGTCCCACACTGAGATACTTTCATGTTCATTTCTGGTTTGATGCAGAACATACTCTTTGTACTTTGCATGGCCTAGTTGTCACTAACCCTATGTCAAGGATGAAATGTTTGTTATCTGATTAATGAAGAGCTTGATAAAACAGTTTATTCCACGAAATGTGATTGGAAACACAAAAGTGGCACATGCTGCGTAAGAAGATGTCATTTGTAAAGTCTCTTTTCAGGGTAGGACTTTCCTTTAGCTTCTGTGCATCAATTTCAATCTATGAAATGGGTTTAAAAATATTTACCCTCATCCCAGGGCTGTTGAGGGATTTAATTATTGAATAGTTGCAAAGGGAGATAGTGGGCTGTCAAGCGAAGTTTGTTTCTATGACACTCCAGGAGCAATCAGGCATTTTTCATTGTCACTGCATCATGAAACGCTCCTAGAGACCATTCTATGTCAGTAATAGTTGTAACTTAACAAATACCAGCTTTTAGCAAGGTAAGTTGTCACTAAAGTCCTTTCTTTAGAGACCACCTCACTGATCCAATTTACATATTGGGAGGTGAGGAACAGAATGAACTATTTTGAAAGGTCATTAATATTCATAAGGTACTAGTCCACAGCTGTTTCAGACCTAGATTCCTATAAGATCCTTTGGGTAAGGAAATGGGTTAGTTTGACTTTCAGTGATTTTAACACACAGCACACCTCCACAGATGAGTAAAAGCTGGCTTTCAGTGAGGTAGTTTGAAAAGCTTATTAATAGTCATGAATTATTTGTCAGTCGCTATTTCAAAACCTTAGATTGTGTTTAAATTAGAGAAAGAAAGTGGAAATACACCTGGATCTGCACACCGATGTTCAGCTCCAGCATGCACACGATTTGAATGTCCATGTGATGTCTTTAAAGTACTTTGTAAAGAGATCAATGACTTATATTGCCTGCCAAAGTCTACAGTCTTGACTGTGCAAACAGTGGCGCTCATCTCACTAAAATTTCCTTCTTGCTGGTGCTTTCTTCAATGCCAGATAAAGTCAAGGCATTGTTATCATAGACTCAGTGGGCCAACTTCTTCCTTAATGTAACCCCAGAGTGTGATACAAGGTGACTGTGAAACTCTGGAACCTTCCATGAGGTTACACCAGGGATGAATTTCCCTAATGTGATATTTTCAATTTCAGTGTCAACAATATTATCTATTCCCCTTTCCAGCCATTTCACAGAAAATTTCCCACTAAGATTTTTTTCCTCTCTAAATTTTAACTTCCCATCCAGTTCTCCCTCTGTTCACAAAGTCTGCCAATAGTTGAGGTTTATTCGCTCCCATTTCTCATCTATAAAAACAAATTCTTTATCTTTAAAAAACAACAACCTTGAAACATTTTGAAATGGAGACATTGTCAGCCCCTCCTGTTCCTTGAAGGCCGTTGTGCTATAATGAATGAAGTGCTAGGGATAAGCAGGCCTCAGGGAGGTGTGTGCCTAACAGAATAAATACATCTCTTGTAAATCATCCGCACCAAGGCATCATTAAACCTAAGCACGGCAACTCAGTTCCCGAAGCAACTCCCAAGTGCTGATGGATCTTGTTTTTCTTTCTCTATAGGAGCTACATTTCTCACACAACACCCTAAGATGAAAGCACCTCTCTGTCTCTCTCTCTCTCGCACACACACACACACACACACACACACATTTTGTAACTAGAGGCAACATTTTCCTCTGGCAAATGAGTTGAGGGCAGGAAATTTGCTTTATTAAAAGGTAAGAATGGTACAAGACTTTGCTTTTGTCATCCCTGACACCTATATGCTTCCCATGTTATCTGAGAGCCTTGTTGTTTGATATAGAATCTGATTCATTTAAAAACGTAGGTATGTGAACTTGTCATGCCTAATTAAGGGCAGGTTTTACACTCTATCCCAACAATAGCTGAGACTTTTTCAAACTTCAGCACGTTTAAGATGAACCATTTCCTGTGATTCTGTGTGTGTGCCTGTGCTATTTAACACAGATAACAGACTGAGCACAGGTTTGTTTTTATGCCAGTGGGGGCTATAAAACAAGGATGCTAATATACCAAGGGTTAGTTTGACTCTGTATGTATACAGCATATAGCAAAAGTTAGTAAGTATATGTAGGCAGGGGCCAGGGGTGGCTCTAGGTATTTTGCTGCCCCAAGCACGGCAGGCAGGCTGCCTTCGGCGGCTTGCTTGCGGGAGGTCCCCGGTCCTGCGGATTTGGCGGCATGCCTGCAGGAGGTCCGCTGAAGCCATGGGACCAGCGGACCCTCCACAGGCATGCCGCCGAAGGCAACTTGGCTGCCTCCCTTGCGGTGACCGGCAGAGTGCCCCCCATGGCTTGCCACCCCAGGCACGTGCTTGGTGTGCTGATGCCTGGAGCCCCCCCTGGCAGGAGCGGCTCCAGGCACCAGCACACCAAGCACATGTCTGGAGCGGAAAGCTGCGAGGGTGGTCTGCTGGTCGCCATGACGGTGGCAGACAGGCTGCCTTCGGCGGCGTTTCTGCGGGAGGTCTGCTGGTCCCACGGTTTCAGCAGCAATTTGGCGGCAGGTACGCTGAATCCTCGTTACCGGTGGACCTCCCACAGACATTCCACTGAATCCGCATTACCGGCAGACCTCCCACAGGCATGCCACCGAATCCGCATTACCGGAGGACCTCCGCCTGACTGCCGTGCTTGGGGCGGCAAAATACATAGAGCCACCCCTGTATGTAGGCTCAGACTGAGTGTGGTCATATAGAGGGGGATTCTCACAGGGATTTTCTTCCACCCTGATAAGAAACTTAGGATCAGTTACCCTCAGCTGCTGCATACACAGCACAGAGAGCCAAAACAAAAAGACAGGAAAAATAAATGGGTGCAAAGAAGTGATTGAACCTAGGTAAACCAGCGGCAAAAAGAGAAGCACAGTCAAGGGCCAGATCTTTTTCAGTTCTTTGAGGATAAAATAGCTAGTAACTTTCAGAGAGAGTATTTTCCTACTCACTGCCTGCCAACCTGTGTCCATACAACACAGCATATTGAACTAGCAGGAGTTCCCATGGCTGGCCTTGAATTCAGACCTTTGTGGTCCTCAGCAGCAGTTCTAGCAGGCGAGCCAAAAGATTGCCTTCTGGTAGGAGCAATGCTGAGATAGTAGCTCCTTTCTGTGCACTATCGAAAGGGGCGAGGTGTGTGCAATCCCCATCTCTGTCCACACAATGCAAGAATACTGCTCCTGAGATATATATCGTACAGCGTAATAACGGTGGTTGCACATTATTATTTATTATCTGCTCTCTGGTAGCTCTTAGGGGTCAGGATCAGGGATTGAGGACTAAGTATCTGAACAAATACATAACAAAAATAGAGTCACTGCCCCTCAGAGTTTATAATGTAAGAATAAGATGAGCGGCAATAGGTGGATACAGACATATATAGGGGAGTACAAGGAAACAGTGGTCCATATGGCAAGCAGCAGTCACGGGGATGAAACCATTATTAGTTGAAACAAAACGATATCTAATCATCCAGCTAGGAAGGAACCTTTTAATTATTTTGTGGCTGCTTTACTACTTAAAAACATTACCCCACATGTGGCCATATTGAAGTCGATGGCGTAAGTTGCAACTAAACTAGAGTAAAGGTATCAGAATGGTACCCACAACCCTATGAAAACATTGCCGTATTCCCCAGTAACTATGCAGTAAGTTGGAACCTAAAGCTGTGTTTTTTGCAGCATTTAGACATAGGCCAAATTTCAAGAGCTCAGCACACTGCATTCACCCAACATGCTGAGCCCTTTTGAAACTCTGACCCTTGATTAGGTACCTGACTAGGAGCTGAGTTTTTCTGAAAAGTTTTGAAAAGGCCCATGACTGTAAAGCACTATAGTATTTTATTTTAAAATAAAGGCTCTGTATAATGTCCTTTCCCTAATACAATAGTCTAGGGTTTTTGTTAAACACGGGCAGGCTCTTAATTCTACCACTCACTAAAAAGAACTGCTTTGGTCTTTTTGTTTTGTGTTGTTTAAATTGATTAAACTTGTCTGCGAGTTGATTGTTCTTCAAAGCAAGCTGTAATCTTTGAAGTAAGTGCAGAAGTATAAAGAATTATAATTCAATACAGGAGTACATGTACTGCAACTGAGTACGTGTACTTCTTAAGGCTGGAAGTATTTCATATTGCTGTTCTTGAATCTTCGGCTCGGTTTTAGGAGAACTCAATATCTGGGTCATTTTATGTAAATCTGAATCCATCTGTCACTGCCTATTGCAGCTAAGGGGTTTTAGACACTGTTTGGCTTTTTTCCCCCCCAAAAGGCACATTACTATATTTTCTGAAATAACCAGTGTAAGCACATCCTTGACATAATGTTTTCTCATATATCCTATTGCAATTAAGCACGGATGGAAATCAGAGGAAGATTTTATAGCTGTCCCAAAGATGCTGTAAAGCAGTTTATATTCTGAGGGCAGAACTTGCCTCATATTTCAGAAGTATTCAGTACACTACAGCATGTGAATATCGGCATTGCCATTCTCGTTCAGACCAGTGGTCCTGCCAAGCTGATGTCCTAGTCCAGCAGTGGGCAGCTCATGATGGGTTTGATGGCTAGCCACAGCACGATGGCACCGTGTTCCATCTATGGATGGAACTAGTTTCCAAGTTGGCTGGAGATATTGAAGGCCAAGACTCTATACCTCCCTATGAAAGACAAGTGAAGGATAATCAAGTTATCCCGAGAGCATGCTGAGAAGAAAAACTGTCCAAATGGAAAGGAAGATGAAAAGGAGCTACGTTTGATGTGAAAAGCAAAGCAAAAAGATGGTCACATTTAGCATTAAGTTGCCATTGACAAATGATTTATAAAGGATGAATAACTGTTACAAGCATGTTACAGACATGAGTAATAGGTATTCCAGTTCTCTATAAACCCACCAAAAGAAGACATTGTAGATGGTTATAAGTAACAAAGTGACCTGCTAGACTCGATAACAATCAATAACATTTGATTAACCATTTACTAAAACATCTATTAATTATTTAGAAAGGGAACTGCAATATAAAGTGTGACTAAAAAACAAAAAAAAGGTAAGACCAACATGATTAAAACTAAACACACAAAGCTAAGTGTTCCGGCAAAATCTGTATCCATAATGTTAAAACTGTGCTAACCTCTGAAATGTGCTTAGTAGTGGACTAAGGATTTAAAATTCTGGCCGTGAAGGCTTCTTCCCCCCTGCAGTTTTCAAATTCTTATTAATAAAACATGGTTCAGTTTGTGCTTTGGTGCAGGGACCATAATCTTAGTACATGCCCTTCCCATTTATTTTTTATGCAGGCATTTAACAGCTTCGGCACATTTTAACAGGAACACGAGGCAGTTGTTTGCAAACCAGAATTAGCAACAAATGATATTTGATATTCCAAGGAGTCTTTTTTTAAGCCTTGCTTCCTAATTTGCATAATGGTCAGGCATTGTGGGTCACATGGAAAGAGGGGATGGATGCAGAGATAATATTGCATTAAGAATCACCTGCTTACTTCAGTGATTTTAGCTCTTGTCTTTTATTTCCGAGTCACTAACTCCATTTAAAACAGGGAATAAGTGCTATACATATTTTTAAAGCCACTAACTTAATTTGCATAGATTTGCACTGAATGTTGCTGGAGGCAGGAAGATTAATCGTGTCTCTTGTTTAGCATTGCAGAGATTTTGCAGACTTTCCCTACCTGATCTCATTTCCTGATCGTTGAATTTTGCCTCTCTCAGCTTGGAGCTAGGACTTTGGATATGATGCAAGTTCAATTATGTTTAATGTCAGTTTTCCAACCTGAGAATCTACTCAATGCAGAATGTCTTAGCTAGTCTTCTGAGAAATCTCCCCATGCAAAGATGCAGGCAAACCATAAGCAGTGAGAAGAGGTAATCACGCCTCCTAAGAACAACATCATTAAAATCAAGGAGAGAGCCATGCAGCTTCAAGATAGGAGAAAGGTTTCAGGGTTGACTCAGGCAAGTGATCCATTTGAAAACAATGGAAGAACTCACATAATTTGACCCTGCTGCAACAATCCACAGTGTCTGCAGTGTGATAGAGGTGGGTAGGGTCTATTGGGGGTTTCTGGATTTACGGACTGGTCCTGCACCATTGCAGACACAGGGAATTTTGCCATTGACTTAAATGGTTGCAGGAACAGGCACGTAGCTTGGAGGTGCTCTATAGTAAGACATGGTGGGCACTGGACTCCACTGGTCTGATCAGAAAAAAAAACAGGTGGGAGTACTCTCCCAATTGCTTACCACTCGTGCTGCCAACATTTTATTATTAACATATTTGTATTACTGTAGTGTGCTGTATATGCATAAACTAGGAGACAGTCCCTGCCCTGGAGATCTTACAGTCATTAGTCAAGACAGGAGGAGGATGGGAAAAAGAAAATATTCATATCTCCATTTTACAGGCAGAAAACTGAGCCACAGAGAGAGTAAGTAACTTACTAAAGGTCTCACAGGAAGTCTGTGGCAGAGTTGGGAATAGGACCCAGATATCTTGAGTTCCTGTCCAGTGCCTTAACCATAAATCATCCTTCCTCTCATTCACAGTAGATTGTGCAGGTCTTCATAATGTGATCATCCCTGTTGTTTTCTGTTTGCCTGAATCAGCAGTGGAAAGTGCAGACATGTTCATTCCTGTCAGCACTCTGACAGGTGTGGAGGAGTACACAGTTCGGACAGAGGCATCTCGTACGCCCTCGTCCAGACTAACCCGCGGCATCGGCGGGTTAAAATCGATTGCTCGGGGATCGATATATCGCGTCTAGTCTGGACGCGGTGTATCGATCCCCGAGCGCGCTTACATCGATTCCGGAACTCCATCAATCCGAACGGAGTTCCGGAATCGACGCGGAGAGCCGCGGACATCGATGCCGCGCCGTCCAGACTGGTGAGTACCTCGATTTTAGAAATTCGACTTCAGCTACGTTATTCTCGTAGCTGAAGTTGCGTATCTAAAATCGATTTTAATTCCTAGTCTGGACGTGGCTGGGGAGGATTTATTGAAGGGAATACTCTGAATCCTAGTAAAGAGCAGAGGATATAAGTTGGTAAAGGACTAGTAGGAACTGAAGAGAAACAGTCAAACAAAAATGATTCTCATCCAGTTACATCACAAGAGCACAGACAACTAAATATTGATAGAATAGGCATCAGAGAAAGTTGATGGAACAGTGATAATCAGTGGGAATGATAATAGAAGGTTACAAAACATATAGGAAAGACAGATTAGGATGTGTGGGTGGAGGAGTGGCACTATATGTAAAAGAAAGCATAGGGTCAAATGTAGCAAAAATCTTAAATGGCTCAAACTTTACCATAGACTCTCTGTAGATAGAAATCCCATGTTTGAATAATAAAAATACAGCAGTAGGAATATACTACTAACCACCTGACCAGGATGGTGAGTGTGAAATGCTCAGGGATATTAGAGAAGCTATAAAACCAGAAAACCCAGTAACAAAGGGGGATTTCAATTATCCCCATATTAACTGTGTACATGCCACCTGGGGATGGGATGTAGAGATAAAGTTTCTAAACACCATTAATGACTCTGCTTCTTGGAGTATCTGGCTCTGGAACCCACAAGGGGAGACAAAACTCTTCATTTAGCCCTAAGTGGCACAAGGATCTGGTCCAAGAGGTGAGTATAGCTGAATTGCTCGGAAAAAGTGACCAGAATGTAATTAAATTTAACATCCTGGTGGGGGCAAAATACCAAAGAACCCCACCACAGTAGCATTTAACTTCAAAAAGGGGAGCTACATTACACAGAAATTAAAAGGAGCAGTCACAAGAGTGAAATGCCTGCAAGCTGCATGGAAACTTTTTAAAACCACCTTTGGGTGTAAGGCTGGGGGCTTGGGAGATTTGCTGGTACCTAGCTCCGTGAGACTCATGAGTGGCTCTGGGAATATTCATGCAATCTAGCTGGGTGTGGGGCTCTACGTGCAGTTGTGCTGAGTGATCATAGCGCTAGGAGGGGTTTGCTGCTTGTCACTAGCAAGGCCTTGTGAAAGGCAGCCCAGACTGGAGAGTTAAGAGGGCACAGTGGTACCCCAGTTCCAGGTTGTACCTGGGGATCTCATCACAACTGGCCACTTTTGGAAGACAGGCTACTGGGCTTGATGGACCATTGGTCCGACCCAGTATGGCCGTTCTTATGTTCTTATGAACTGAGTGCTGGGTAATAACATGAAAAGACTCCATGCTTGTAAAACTACCGTATATACTCGTTCATTAGCCTGTTTGTTTATAAGCCGACCCTCCAAGATGGATAGGTAAAAATAACAAAAACTGTATGACCCTTTCATAAGCTGATCCCTGCTCTTTGATGTGTCACTTTTTTACCAAAAATATTTGGTTTATGAACGAGTATATAAGGTAAATTGGCTCTGTATTTACAAAGATGCTGCATCAGTAGCCAGCATTCCAACCGTGTGCACACAGACTGACTTCCTGATGTCTCCTCCAAACTCTTCCCTCCTGCAACCTGTGCTCCTCCTTCCAAGTTCCATGCAGGTTATGGCAATATCAGTTGCTATTATTAGGCTCTAGAGCCAAAATCTCATTTAGCTCAGTCTGGGAAGGGTCACATCTCTGAGTCAGCAGAACCCACTTAACTCTTTCCCAGTGGCATCAACACTTACAAACAGGATGGACTGTTTCAGGTCTCAACCTATTACACTAATTTACCCTAATATGAAATACGTTTTAAATAATATTTTCAAAATGCTAGAAGTTATTTCATTAGTATGAACCAACAAAAGTGTACTGTTCCCTTTACTGTCCTGTTTCCTGGTGCTTTGGTGTGGGTTAAAATCTTGAAAGTAGGTCACACAGGACTCCAGAGTGCTAAAGAACAAATATTCCTCTGGTGAACTGTTTAGTGGCCTAGTTCTTGGGCAGTAAAGTCTTGAGAGACAGAACATTTCACATGGCACTAAACAAATGCCAGAGGCACTTTTAAGGAGAGATCCAGAGAGATATGAAAGGAAAAGTGGAAAGATACAATTAATAGTTTAAGAACTACTGACACTGAAAGGGATATCAGGCTCCCTCAAGGAGAAGAGCCGAGGGCAACATGAGATATAGGATACATGGACTTTGCTCTTTTGTCTTGTGTGCTAGAAGCTGACTTTTCATTGGAGGTATGATGTCAGACAAGCCCTCTTTGAGAGACCATCAGACCTACACCCAAGATACTTAGCTTGAAATGTATTTATATATTTATCATGTTATACACTGAACCGTGCCACAAGTGATTATTCAGGGTTGTTTGCATCCTGCAGGTGGTCTTGGAATAAGAAGCTGTACATCCTGGTCTTAGTTCAAGCCATGGGCACAGGGAGTGTAAGTTGCACTCCATGCTCCAAGTATCAATTTACCTGCAGGAGGCGGGATGAGCAGAGGCCAGCACCTCCACTGTCATCCGTTGTGGGAAACAGGTTTATATGCCTGCTGAGTCTCCGTAGGAGAAGGTTCCCTCAGGAGATGCTGAAGCACCACACACCAGCAACCGTGTTTCTGGAGATGACAACACAGGGTGGGGCAATGGTGTGTATTTGGATCATGGAGCTGCTAGATATACTGGGACAAATTCACTGCTTGGTTAACTCAGTTGAGTTTGATGGAGTTGCACCATTTGAGAATCTGCTCAATGTCTTGCAGAAGATGTTTCTGGAGTCCTGACCAAAGTTGGAGTGTGTTTCAAAGAACAACCTCAATTACCTTAGATCTGTATATTCACAGAACAAATTCACCCAATGACCTTAAAAACCAAACTAGAGAAAAATCACCATCCCTCAATGCTTACTTCTTTACATTTGTCTTCACAAAATGGAACAGTTTGTGGAAAAGCATTTGCTAAAGCTAAACCATTTCCCACTTCCTCAGAAACATGGACAAAGACACACATGTACAATGGGGTAATCAATCCTATTGATTACTTCTGGTTTCTGACAGTGCTGTGAAAAAATATCTCCAGCCCAGACAGAGTTGTGAATGGTGTATACAATCACCCCCCACCAAACTATCTTAGAAGAACATTATTAAGGTTACAAAGTCAAGCACTGAAAAGGAAGCAAACACTAGAATTAATGTTACCTGTGCTACCTTAATTCAGCCTCCTTGTGCAAATGCATTATGATACAATCTTAAATTGCATGATCATGTACCACTTTTTCCACAGTATGGACAGTGCTCACTTAATGAACAGCTATTCAATATTTTCTTTCTCCTTGTTGCCCCAGTCCTTACTTGCTGCTCACTATTCAAATCCTGCTCTGAAGACAGAATTATTAACTTCCTCATGACCTTGTCTATGGCTCTCATCAAATCTGAGTTTGTCACAAATATTATTACACTCATTTTATTGATGGGAACTGAGATTAAGGTCAAAAGTATATGCAAAATTTGAATGTCCAATATGAGATACCCAGGAGCTGATTCTTTCAAAATACTTTAGAATTCTCTTGCACTTTTTATGTTCAAAGTACAGCTTCCAATGATTTCATTTGCAGTTGTGAGTCCCAGGCACTTCTGCAGATAAGACCTCAGGGTCTCAAGTCAGGCACCCAGACAGGGCCGGTGCTTCCATTGAGGTGAACTAGGCAATCGCCTAGGGCGCCAGGATTTTCGGGGGGTGGCATTTTGCCAGGAGGGGAGCAGCAGGCAGCTCCAGTGGAGCTGCCGCAGTCATGCCTGCAGAGGGTCCGTTGGTTCGTGGCTCCAGTGGCGCTGCCGCAAAGGCAGCTCCACCGGAGCCGCAGACCAACGGACCCTCCGCAGAAATGGGTGCGGCAGCTCCACTGGAGCCGCGGAACGGCGCACGGGGCAGCGAAATGGCTGTGTGCCTAGGGCGCAAAAAACTCTAGCGCTGGTCCTGCACCCAGAAAATGAGGAACACACAACTGGTGACCTCCTTTGCAAGATTTGGTTTTAGTGGTTTGCCTAGCGTCACACAGAAACGCTGAGGCGCAGACAAGGATAGAATCCAATTCTTCAGGAAAGCATTCAAGTGCCTTAATCATGAAACTGTCCTTTCTCTTCCTACAGTCTCCTACCTCATTCACTGCACACCTTCCAACTTCTACAGCAAATGAAATGGCTCATATAGACAACTGTTGCCTTCACGACACAGTTTTGAGTCATCTGCAGAACAGGTCTACTCTGTGCATTAAATGAAGCAGTGTCCTGTGGAGGGAAAATATTATGTGATCATGTAATTTAAGACTGTATTGACTGAGCACAGCGTCTTATAATGGGAAGTGTCAGGCAACCCTAATACTAGACAACCAGCCCACCTATATTATAGGAATCAACTCAAGATTCTTAGATATTTTCATTGGTATTTGTCCAGCTCCTGGTCTCAGTTACATTGGTGTAAGCCTGGAGTAATTCCACTGATTACCACCTGTGTGACTGAGAACAGAATCTGGCTTGGTGTTACTTAATTAGCTATTTGCAAATACACCAGACTAACATTTTGTAGAGAGAGAACTGAAGTTATGCTTTCAAGGTCTAATTAAAAAAGACTCATCTTGCCTGCACCAAAGGTCACTTTTTTGCAAAGTGCTTTTCCTTATTCAACAGAAGGTAAATCACATACTGTGCCCATGTGGAAATTTTCTTTTCATCGAGTTAGTCTATATTTTAAATGACAGTAGTAAACATTTGAATTAAGGCACCTGCATCATAGGATACAAATTTGTTAGTGGAAAATAGGACAGTTTTTCCTATATTATTTACACTGTGCCAGGTCATCAGAACAGAGTAGACTCACTGCAACTTGGGCCATGTCTATGCACTGGGAGCTGGGCATGTGATTCCCAGCTCAGAGAGACATCCTTGCACAAGCTGTCATTGAGCTAGAGCACTGAAAATAGTAGTTCAGCTGGGTTAGCATGGGCAGTAGTGAGTGGCAGCATGGAGCTGTTCTGAGTACGTACCTGTGGGGTCCAGGCAAGTTTGTGCTTCTCATGGCTGTCTCGTGCCACCATTCAC
The DNA here is from genome assembly GCF_025201925.1 of Gopherus flavomarginatus. Classification (NCBI taxonomy): domain Eukaryota; kingdom Metazoa; phylum Chordata; order Testudines; family Testudinidae; genus Gopherus; species Gopherus flavomarginatus. Next base: position 10,882,603 of record NC_066621.1, on the reverse strand, counting down.
TACTGCCTGTGTGATCACAGTCATGCTACTGTTCTTAGTGTGCAAGTCTGATGACAGCTAGCATGAGGAAGTCTTTGCGAGCCGGGAATCACACCCCCAGTTCCAAGTGTAGACATACCCTTGGCGTCTAATCATCCATGTAACCTTGGTGTACCACATTTTGCTGAATGCAAAAATTGATACACTTAGGAGGCGGAGGTGATATTTTCCACCATATGATGGGAATTTATGCTTGTTTAATGTGTTCGTGAATGGACTGCAAAATCATCCATGGCTGTTGATCATAATTTGATGTTGTTGTTAAACAGTTTCTCTAGGCTGCAATTTTTACCTTACTTGATTCATTAAACATGTCAATTTACAGTGTTGCTCCTGTTTTATTTTGGTGCCTCAACACACTGCTATGAGAACCAACAAACCTTGGTAGGCTTTCACTCGCTGAGCGTTTCTTCCAACATCCTTCTCCTTTTTGGCCAGCTCAAAAGCCCACTGAAGTCAATGACCATCTTTCCATTCATTTCCACAGGTTTTGAATCTGGGTCTTGATATGCAAGCCAACAGGGAATGAATGAAATGGTTCAAATTAAATGCACCATTCTGGGGATCATAAATAAGGTACAGGTGACCAAACGCCACATGCACAATTTACTTTGATTTCAGAGACAGCAGGAGTAGACATGGGGAAACCAGAGCCTTCTCTGATTTTCTGTCTCTTTGTACTATCCTTCATTTTAATGACCTGAACCTTGTAGACATTGCAAAACCAGTCGTAGACATCTCTAGACAGACTTGCTAATTAGCCTTAGAGAAAAATCACTAATGTTAGTTCTGCCTCCTTTCCCTGATCCCTCTCCTTTCCCAAAGAGAGATGCTGTTTGCTGAATCAAGGCCCTGAATTTTCTCAATTTGTGGTGAATGTTAAGAAGCTATTTAAGCCCCACTAGAGAAGGAAAACTCAAGGGTTAATCTCCACCTATGCTTGCGACTGGGAGAATTCCTCTGACAGTCTGGATCTCATTCCAAATGGCAAGTTTCAAAGCTTCCCACAGGAAAAAAACAATTAACTGGGCTTTAAAATTCGCTTTCACAAGCCTCTTCTACTAGCCCTGCCACGCCACTAACAACCTCCAAGCCCCACTTTGGGAGTGGAAAAAAGAGGGAGCATATTTATGTTCTTGTGTGTTAGAGGCTTTACAGGACATGAAATAATTTCACTGATTAGAAGCTAAACTGCACAGTTTCTTCTTCTTTTTATTTATTATTATTATTCATTAAACATTAATCACAGAAGATAGGGCTGGAAATGATTAGTCAGATCATCTAATTCATGCAGGTGACCTTTACACTGAACTTATTTATGTCGTACCTACTCTGTCCTTCAACCCCATATGGGGGCTGACCTCCCTTGGCAGGCGATTCCATTGTTAATTAGAAAGTCGCCATGCTAACCCTCTGGTTTAATGTTTATTGATGCCCCTTTGCTGAAGGTGCGATGGTTCAGAGAGCTCCTGATTACAGTGCAGTAAGGATCTGCCATCATTTCTTTCCCCTACAAATAACCTCATCATCTTTTCTAATCCTTTGGAGAGTGGGAACTGCTGCAAAGGGGCAAGAGAAAGGGAAAGATTTTCTCTTGAGTTAAAAGTAGAGCCTGCTATACACTCTCTTAATGTAATGTAAATATTTTTTAATTGTATTTTTTCTCTCCCCATCACTTTATTTAGTTCACTCCTTTTGATGACGCTAAGCTGCTTTTGCAGAGAGAAACCTACTTTGATTCCAGGTTGTTTGAAACTTAACAGAATCAAAAATAAACCAGCAGCCAGCAAGAAAATAGTGAGGCCAAAGGGCTCAATCTTTTTCAAAGGATTGGATTCATTTGTAAAATATACCTCTCTTCTAAGAACTGTAGGTCTGTCCCTGCCCCAAAGTACGTGTCATAATTGCTATGTTTGTTAAACATTATATTGTTGTTTAAAATTGAAAGCTAAATGGGTAGATCCAAGTGTAAATAATGGTTCTCTTGTGGCTTTATTTGTCTTGTCGCTTAGAGTTGTGAACTGAGCCAAAGAGAGAATTTTATTTTTGTCTTATAACTCTCTTTGAGTTGTCATTGCAAATGTAGGCCTCCAGCCTGAAAGCACTTATTGGATTAGATTTCGCTATTACATTTTATAGCATTGAATGCTGTAACACCTTTTGGTAAGGATTCCAAGACCCTGGTGTGTTTGTGTGTGTGTGGTTTTGGTGGGGTAAACAATTATAGGACCCAGAGCAACCCAATGCTCATATTTGGCCAGAGCTCAATGGAACTCAAGAATCATACACTGCAAGCTCTATCTTATCTAAATGTCTAACTTAAGACCTTCTGTAGCCTCCATTATCATATCACAACACCTCTGTGCAGTAGGGCGGTTTTTCAGATGAGGAACTGAGACCCAGAGAGACTAAGGGACCCACCCGAGGTCACACAGGAAGTCTGTGGGAGAGCAGAGACATTAGTTCTGGGTCTCCCAAGTCCTAAGCTAGGCCCTAGCTGCTGGACCATTCTTCCTCACTGATCCTGAAAGCGTGAATTTGGAGTGGGTACAAAGTTTGGCAAAATTCTTTGTCTCATCCCTCTCAACAAAGGCCAGGAGACCAGACTGTGCTGAGCAAAGGAACAGTTGGAAGTAATTTGAGCTTGTAAGAGAGCTCCAATTTAGAAGATCTGCACATAGATACCCGATGGGAATCTGGTCAACAAAGGGGATGTCATTATGCAGCGGAGTTTCATGAAATACAGGAAGAAAACATCACCCCATAGAAACAGCGAGGATGCCCCTTACTGAGTCTGACCCACACTCTTTAAACAAAAGAACTATGTATGTTCATGCAACTTCCTCCTTCCTTCAAACTCACAGACTTTATAGGCTGCAATTTCCAAAGAAGCCTATGGGAGTAGGGTGCACAGCTCCCACTTTCTCCTTTGATAATCCCAGACATAAGTGCCATGTGAATCCCAGAAGTTTTGGCTGAGCATCTCAACTTGTTTGGCTGATTTGAGCTCATGCCTAATCACCAAGAGATAGTACCACACTTTTGGGTACCACCAGCCAGGTTGCCCACGGGTCACTTGCTGGAGGATTCTCTGCAGCTTGAGATCTTCAAACCATAATTTGAGGACTTCAGTAACTCAGACATAGGTTAGGGGTTTGTTATAGAAGTGCATGGGTGAGATTCTGTGGCCTGCATTGTGCAGGAGGTCAGACTAGATTATCATAATGGTCCCTTCTGACCTTAAAGTCTATGAGTCTATGAGCATTAATTATTTGCACAGCAGGGAAGGCTGATTTCAATACACATAAGATGGCATACAAGGAAATATCTGGGAAAGACTTTAAAACTATTCTTAGAGAGGGTTTTTTCCCCCTTCTTGGGTGACAGTAACCACCTTCCACACCACTACGGATAACTTTCTGCAGCTGAGGCCTATCAGCATGTTACCTCAGTTGGGGGATTTGACACACGGATGAAATCCCCTAAAACTGCTCCTGAGGATTTGGAGATTTTTGTAAAGCTCAAATGCACAAAGCAGCCTCTAAGCCCTGGCTGCAGGATGGATCAGTGGAACTGCCTTTACTTTTCCAGCAAACGCTGCTGGGTTTATTTTCTTTTTAATATTTAATAACATTGGAGTTTTTGTTTGTTTGTTTTTTGTTTTTAAAAATCCCTGGAAGAAAAACAGTCTGAAGTCAATGATCTGAGCATATTTTCTAGGCATCTCCCTATCTTTGCCCTACAGTCATGGCAACTCTATTATAATTCAAATCTAAACATAAAATAGCCAAATTTCTTCAGCTGGAAAGTTGGAAATGTCTAAGTTAATACGCCAAGGAGCAGGGTTGGTGAAGCAGCTGATTCAAAGTGACCCAGTAATTCCCCTTCCATCTCTTAGATTTGCAGCACCATTAAATTTTGTCCCCTAATATCATCTGAATCTGAAGTAACATTTTATTCCTCATCTTCCAGAATTGCTCTACTCATAAAAATGAGGAGAAGCACATATTGGTTGGCTAATCCTCCACAACCTGGTGCCTGGATATATTATTCCCTTTCCTCCTGAGGCCTTTTCCTCACCAAGCAGATGCAGCGACAGGGGAAATGTCAAGACACACTGCATATTTTTTTCTATTGTGAGCACAGGTATGGCACTGGAAGATCTGAATGTTATTGCTCTGGTTTGAATACTGTCTAGACATATCAACTCCCTCTTCTTTGAGGGCCTTCTATAACATTAGAAAACCTCTATTTTTTTTCTTCTTTTTGTTTTTTTGCCAGAGTGATGACACCTAATGTCACCACATAAGAAAACTGGAGACAAGTTATTATCTGATGCCCAAGCTGCATAGACTAGGTACATTGACTAATAATTCAAAGCCTACACTAGACATTAGGCAGCACAGTATAGTAAGATAAGTATAATATGGAGACAAGTAAATATCAGCCCTGTATTCCCCGCTTTCCTTTGGTGCCACTGGCTTCCAGCACTGGATCTTCAGGTTCAAACTGGCAAAGTTCTTTTGACTCTGAGTGACATGAAGTTACTGAGATGCTAACCCATAGAAGAGTAGCCAAATGACTTTCTGCCCCTTTTATAAATGCCCTGATTTTATGAGGATTGAATGGAAAACACAGTGGTGGTCCAGATTTTCAAAAGCAGCCTTTGGAGTTACACATGCTGTTTATTGCATACACATTGCTTCCTATTTGAGCGCCCATGCATGGCAGAACTGTTCCAACCATGTGCAAAGGGTATCTGCACACAGAAAGAGTGGCCAAAAACCTACTTCACTTGCAAGTTCAAATGCAGCTTGTGCACATAGTTGAGTTTCTGAGTATGTAAAACATGTACTTCCAAAATTACAGGTGCAGATTTAGAAGTCAGGAGGAGCTCCTTTGGGAAATTTGATCCACCGAGTCCTTCACATCAGGCAACAAGCTAAGTATTGGCTAGGTAGCAGATATCTGTTTGGTAGCGTCTTGAAATGATTGGTCATCTCAGTCCTATTTCTAGTAGATACTTGGCACTAATTAGCCAGGAATCAGGAACATGAGACCAGGGTGTGACATTGCTCTCTATTTTATTTTATGAAAGGATGCTGAAGAGTGTGACTATAATATAACTAAAATATGCTTCATGCAAAAGGTCTCTTGTAAGGTATCATTACAAAGCTTATAATCTACGGAGTGTGGTCATCCTATTTGTATAAATGTATCACTCTTGTAGCTGAAACTAGAAATATGAAATATAACTCTGAGGTCCTATTGTAGTTATGCAAAGTGTGGGCCAGTAATGGTGGTTTGGAATCTTAATGGCTCCCATTAACCAGGACAATTGACTGTAGATGGCTCTGTTTTACTTGTAAGTCTTCCTGTATATGTGTGGGCTGGCAAGGGGTAATGAAGTCTTATAGTGACATGTGATCCTATCACCTGAACTGGAATCCATCAACCTGGTGTTTTTCCATTGAGAAGGAGGGGGGGAATCCAGAGGGGCAAAGGATTCCCGCCTTATGCAAAAGATATATAAGTAAGTGGCACAGAACAAAGGGGGCAGCAATCATGAGACATCCCCTAGCTACCACCTGAGCTGGAACAAGGGCTGTACCAGAGGAAAGGACTGTGCCCAGTCTAGGAAGGTGTCCAGTCTGTGAAAGAAACTTATTGAAACATCTCTGAGGGTAAGATTTTATCTGTATTCAGTTTTATTACTGTACTAGGCTTAGACTTGTGTGTTTTGTTTTATTTTGTTTGGTAATTCACCTTGTTCTGTCTGTTACTACTTGGAACCACTTACATCTTACTTTCTGTATTTAATAAAATCATTTTTTACTTATTAATTAACCCAGAGTATGTATTAATACCTAAGGGTGGGGGCAAACAGCTGTGCCTATCTCTCTATCAGTGTTTTAGAGGGCAAACAATTTATTCAATTAATAAGCTTTAAACAGGGTAAAATGGATTTATTTGGGGTTTGGCCCCCACTGGGAGTTGGGCATCTGAGTGTTAAAGACAGGAACACTTCTTAAATTGCTTTCAGATAAGTCTGCAGCTTTGGGGCACGTGGTTCAGACCTTGGGTCTGTGACAGGCGTGTCTGGCTCAACAAGACAGGGTGCTGGAGTCCCAAGCTGGCAAGGCAGGAAAGCAGGGGCAGAAGAAGTCTTGGCACATCAGTTGGCAGCCCCAAGGGGGTTTCTGTGATCCAACCCGTCACACAGGGGACGTGGTATCTTAGCAGGTTTTATTGTAAGGTAAGCTTGCATTGTTATTGCCTATACTCTAAGTATCCTGAGAATAAACTGAGTACTTCACTTTCCAGCATGCAGATATACAGATGATTGATTATTAATTCAATTTTATTTATGATAAATCGTGCACATGGCTAACTGTGCATATATTAAGTGGCTGTGTGATTGTCGTAGAACAGATGCTGGAGGTGCATGAAACTAAAGGCATGCTTATTCCCCATCCAAGAACTAGTGTAATCCCACAACAAATGCATAACCTTCTGTTGTTCTGTTTGTAAAATTACATTGTTGACTTCATGAATGGACAAAAGAAGTAAGATTGATTAGTTCCCAGACATGCAGCTGTTGTCTATAATTCTGCGAATCTGGACTTTAATTAGTCAATCAGATTACTTCTCAGCCATGTTTAGGTTTATGATTTATTTAAAACACCTAGAGAGAGAGGGGAGAACTAATATGACAGAGATGAGGCAGGTGAGATCTGACATGTTCCCACCAGAGAGAAGTCCAAGTCAGAACTCCAGATTCAAGTCTCCTGACCTTTAAAGGATGTTTGAAATTGGAAGTGGAACCTGGGTCCAAACTTTGTGACTCAGGACTACGTGTAGTTCACACATGCAATTTTTGGCCCATCTGTTTTTGTGCATGACAAAAAGTTTTGTGTATGTACACACTGCTTTTGCATACAATAAAATGGAGTCATTGAAAATCTCCCCAACTTGCCCATACAAATGCAGGTTGCACACTTGGTTGAGTTTCCATGCATGTGTAAAAATAAGCACAGGCACGTGCATTTTCGGGACATCGGATCCTTAACAAAGTGGAGCTAAGGTCTGATAAGCACATGTTTTAAATCCAAATAAATTAATGATTTAGATTAAATTGCTGATGCAGGTGGGGGGGAGTAAAAAGAGGTGATCCTGGGGTTGGAAATGGGTGTACTGACAAGTCAAACTTCAACAATCTTCATCCCTTAGGAGCTAGTATCTGTGAAAAATGCTGAGCAGGCCTTGTTTCAACCCCTGTCTGGGGGCTGGTGTTCGGACTGCAGGCATGTCAAATACATGTATATTCACACTGGTCATTTACGCTTCATAACTAAATAGCATTCCTATGAATACGAATTGTGGGGCTCCTGCCTAGAAGAGGCATAGAAATCTAATCTATAATACAGATGGAGAGAAATACAGCTGCACAATGTTAATTAAGTATACACCAAACATATGGCAATACACCTCCAGAAGAACAGGCCCCAGAAGTCTCTTGGATACAATTAGCTTTTGTGCATGCATAAAGAATCAGTCAAATACTCAAACAAATTCATAAGTCATAACCTCAGACTGATGAAATTACCACTGTAAACTCTTTCTCTTAGCTTGCAGAAACATTTACCTCATCACCAAAATGCTGGGAAGCTTTTTTTTTTTTTTTCCTTTTTAAATGTTGTTTTTGTTCTTTGCTTTTTGATCTTCTCTGCTGGAAGAACCCCCTGTTTAGCTTTGTTTCTGAAGAGCTAAAGGAATGGCTCAGAGAAATGTAATCCTAATGGGCCTGATTTTGCACTGTCCTGAACCTTGTGCAGACATTTATGCTAGTTCAAAGGGGGTTCAAAATGCGACTGTTCTGACTCACATCGCACTGGTGTACAGAACCACATGAGGTGCAGCGCAACAGAGAACACAGGCCCAGAGTCTGCAAATATTATTGAAGAGTAATAGATACTAGGACACACTTTGTTATATTATTATTATTTATTTGTACTGCAATAGCACTTAGGAGCACCCGACCCACTGTTCTAGGCCCTGTGCAAACATAGATGATGAAATCCTGGCTCCATTGAAGTCAATGACAAAAATCTCTCAATGAGACTGTGATTTCACCCATAACAAAAAACACATTTGTGCCCCAAAGAATTTTACTATCTAAATACAAGACAAAAGAAATCAAGGGGAGGAAGTGGTATCAATGAGACAATTCTGATCAAAAGACCATTTGAGACTAATCTGAATGAATCTCTCTCAGATGTTACTGCTTAATTCCAGAATGGGTCCCTGCATCATTCCTGCTAACATCTTATCTCGCCTGTTCCTGAATCTGCAGTCATGATGCTGCAACAGGCTCCCTTGGGAAAATCTGTTCCTGTGACCCAATTGCTCTTCCTGCTAAAAGCTTTGCTCTAGTATCTACCATAAAGTTTTCCTTCTGAGCTTTGGGCTAATAGGCTACTGTTCCTTGTGTGACCATCTTTGAAGATTGAATATTTCCCTTCCTTCATTTATATTGTATTCTGAGGGTATTTGTTATTACTGTTATTAGAGTTAGACCAACAACAACAACAACAACATGGGATGCAGGCACCTCCACACAAATTTGGGAAAACATCAAATCCTTCTAATAAAAGACCATATTTTCCTCTCCTTCTTCCTCAGATTGAAAGTTCTCTCTTAGGGCCTGAACCATTGAAGCCAATGTCTGTTTTCCCACTGACTTTGCTGGACATTGGATCATGCATTTTCTGGTGGTTTTGGTTGTCCATGGTGATGTTGATAAGACACATGGAACACCTGGAACTCACATGGTGTAACTCCAACTGGGGGTGGACAATGAATGAAGGGTGAAAAGAAAAAAGTTTGTCCAACTTCATTCAGACACAACAATTGTTCACTTTGAGCTGTGCGTGAAGCTTCCGATCACTTATTTAAAATGAAAGTTCAGTGCCCTACGTGCTTATGCCAATGAAGATAGATATTGCTTGTTAAAAAAGACATTTAGCACAGGCTTCTCTTATTCTCAGCCTATTTTAACAGACTATAATTACTTTTCACACCTTAACTTTGTTTAATTCACCCCCTGTTCTGTACACACACTCACACATCTGTTAATCCACTAAGAAGTGGCAAACTGTGCTTCAGTGTCAGTTCAGTGCACAAGACCAGGACCTCAGGGTTCACCTTCTGGGGAGGTGTTGTTCAGAGGACACAAAGCTTGAAAAGTCTCTTCAAATGTTTTGGGGTTATAGAAAAGAACTGTTTTAGGAACCCCTAAGCACCACATCATACAGATTAATAGAGTTACACAGGTGTGTATAGTGCAGGAAAAATAGAAGCTTATAAATTGTAAGTAGCACTAATAAAGGAAATCATAACCAATCTAAAACCTGTTTGCTTCCCAGGCCATAATGGCTCATGTAAAACCACTTTCAATTTTCTTTGTAAGTGAGTTTTAGTGCTAGTGAAAGGTGCCAGATTGACAGCACTGGCAAGTAGCATTTACCTTCAGAACCCCTACGAAAAAGTCATCAGGAGTGCAAACTTCCTTACAGAAACACCTCATTCTATGTAGGCTTCTCCTGACTGCCTCTTGTGGACTTCATACTCTCTGTGTCCATTCATTCTGTGGCAGCTCATCTGAGTTTGCCCCAAAAGGGTCAATTACACTGGGACACCCAGAGTGAGGAAGAGAGTTAAGTGGATTCAACTCCAAAAGTAACTGAATTCATATCCCCAGCTAATTTAATATAACAAAACACCTGTCTGATGGTGAAATTTTTGTGGTTAATGCTAACAGCTGAGTTAGATCTGAACTACTGAGGTAGTGATGAAAAGTTGGGTCTTTTCATTCGGATTCCACTCTGACATCCAGATAAAAATTCCTGGATACTAGAGCAAGTTGAAAAACAGGATGTGCATTTCATTTGGTCCCATCTTTTGTTCAAAATTCAAAACGTTGACCAAGAAAATTCATAAATGCATTTGCAAGTTTGAAAAAATCCAACCAGCTCTGTGGGATACTTTGCATTAAACATGAAGGTATTCCTCACCCTTAATACACTTGCACAGTTTATCATTTTAGCTGTGATGGTTCAAAGGCACCTGCATATCACAAAAAAAAGTTTCTTAGAAATGAAAAGCTCTATGTATTTCTAGATGCCAGGTATTTCTAGATGTCAGACTCAACTTAAGAACTACGTATGACCAAAGGTAAACAGTGGAGCTGATCAGATGTCAATTATATTTCCTGGCTACTTTCAAGGTTTTGAAATCTAGTTTTGTTCTGCATTAAAATGAATCCATAACCTTTCAAACACCAGCCTGATTCAGAGCAGAGGTTTCATTCCTGACCATGGTCAATCAAGCAGACCAGGCATATGAACCTGGGTCTTCTAGTAGTGCTCTAATCACCAGGTTATAAAGTGGAAGTCAGTCGCAAAATCTGCCTAACAAAAACTTCATTGTAACGGATATGGCTCTGCAAAATGCTTTGGCTTTGACAATACAGCATATTTCCCCAGCTCTAGTAAAGAGTATACACACCCAGCCTACCTGCCCTCTCTCCCAGCCACATTAACAGGCTTAGCTCTTCTCTCACCTATGCTGGTGTAAATGAAGAGTAATGATTATTTATTTGCGTGGTATTAGCATCCATCGCCCTAGTAACTGAGCATTGCCTCAGTTAGCAGATTGGCACAGAAAGGTTCCTTGTGGATTTAACTAGAAGTCGGTGGTGTTCCACTGGTACAAACTTGTGCAGTAGAAGGATAATCTGTCTGTCATATTCTCCCTGACACTGATCGGTCACTTGCAAACAAACTCCAACAACCAAGATCACAGTGTTGGATTATAACTACAGCTGTTTGGTCCCTCGCTTCAGGGTGTGAGTTTGAGATTAATTCGTTGGACTAGATGACCTACTGAGGTCCCCTAAAGTCCTACATTCTATGATTCTATGAGTTATTTATTTATTTGTTCTCCCCCTCTCTCTCTCTTTTTTTTTGCATAGGAATGGAGATTAAAACTTCTACAGTAATAGCTGCAGTTAAACTGGGATTCTAAGCTTCCCGGGGCTGTAGGGTGATTACAGCTGCAGGGGATATGCTAGAAGGATTCTTTTCGAATTAATGGCCCATAATGTTTTTGCATAGGTGATAGCCTGCCACAGCCTGCTCGGTACATTAAAGGAAGACCTTTTATTTATTTTTCATATTCTGCATCCCTCATTTAATGCAATAAATAAACCGGATCCACTTCTGCCATGTGCCTTACGTCTCCTTTCCGAAAGGCTGCCACTGATTATCTACCTTTTTATTTTCCATCGTTAATCTGCCCTCCTTACTTCAGTGGTCTATTCATGTACTAATCCCATCTGTCATGTATATAGATGTTAAGAGATGGAAACCTAATCCCAGCATAGTTTTCATTCTCTGGCTAATGTATTTATGTAGATTCACAGGGCATAAGCTTTTTGTCCTGGGTTCCTAGCAAAGCAGGATGCTTAAATGACCATTGTTACCAGGACTGAGCATATCTGAACATATATGGCTTTGCAATGGCTTTACTAAAATTCTGGGGAATTTTGTTATGTTTCTAAATTGCATTCTAATCCTTACTGATAATTCTACCAGGGTAAAAGTGGGTACCATATTAAGAGGTTTGCATCCTTTCCCCAGGAGGAACTAATATTAAAAAGATCCCAACAAACAAGCTTTTTCATTTTTGTTTTTAAAAAATCCTTAAAACAAGAACTGGTGTCAGCAGAGACCAGGTTGATCATTGGTTAGAGCTGAAGACAGCATCAACATTCCTGTGTGGAAACAGATAACCCTATCTTGCAAAGTCCTGAGAACCTCGAGGATCAGGGTAAATGTTTTAGAAGAATATAAATGACTTTTGATCCTAACTTCCATTGAAAGTCAATGGAATTTAGTCTCCAATATGCTTAAATCACGTAGGGATGTCTGAAAATTCTGCCCTAGGTTCTCAGAAAGTAAAGGCTAGATTACAATCCCCTTACTCTACAAGCAGTCCCATTGGCTTCATTGACTGCTAGTCATCTCATCCTCTAGCATCATCCAGTCTCCCAACTTTGGCCAGTACCTAATGTCTAAGAGGAAGACACAAACTTCTCCAACGCACTTAATCAGACAGGAAGACAGGAGACAGGAATTCCTCTCAAGCCTCAGTGTGCGATCAGTTTGTCCTGATGTAATCCCTTGTATTTCATTTTCCTTTTTTTGAGCGTTTGTTTCACTCTCTGTTAAGAACTTCAAAAATGGGCCACTTGAGACATACACTAATCGCTCTGCTTTATTTTTAACCTTTTCCTCCACTGATAATCTCTGCCTTCCCTCTTAACCCGGTTTGTTTACTGTTCCTCCCCTCCCTGCTCCCACTTGCTTTTGTGATCTGGTGTTATTCAGATGTGTATACTGACCTTGAGGGCCATGCAGCTGGACAGCGTGCCAGCTCCATCTGCCAATTCAGTATTGTGTTTCATCCAGCCCGCTGGAGACATCTGCACATGTTCATTCATGAAGGTGGAAATTCACACAAATGACTAGCTGGCTAAATGTTGAGGTGTTACTAGACAGCTGGTGCTTAATAAAGCACCACAAACCCCTCAGTGTTTCACTGTACTGTGTAGCCAACACTGGAATTAGGAGAGAAAGGGGAGAGAGCCACTGAAATTTCTCAAGGCCTCATGAGCTGTTAGTTACTTGCTAATAAGTTAGCTGACAAAAACAACCTCACTATTCCTTCCTGCCTAGGAGCAGCAGCTGCAAACTGTCTACATCCTTAACTGAAGAAAAATTAACGCTGCTCGGAGATTAAGGACCCCTCATGTTTATTCATATATTTTTGACTCATTCTGATTTTTTTTCCCACAGTGCCAGCAACTGATATAGTGAAAACTTTTGTTTCCAGCTGCAGTTGCTGTGGCTCAAACCCTAACTCTTAGCAGCAGCATCCAGAGCTATGAAACCGGAGAAGTAACAACATAGCAAGAGGGCTCATGAGATGCAGTGATTGATGTATGTGCCTCGGGAAGCCAATATGAGCACGTGGCAGAAAGAGGCTTTGAGAGGAGGGGAGGATTGACAAAGTTAACGTCATGAGCGTGCTTCCAAATGAATCTGTTGTGCTAGGTATTAGCCCTAAGTACAAACTGCAGGGAGATTTACATTTTATTCTCTTTATCCTACATGAATCTCCCAAAGCCCCACCTCATCCTCCCCAATTCAGCTTTTTTTCTGTAAAGGGGATTTGCTGCTTTTTAATAATTACAATTCCTGGAGATCAGTGAGCTCATTTGAGTTTAGATGGTGTGTATGCACAAACACACAGATGCATGCACACACACTCTCATGCACATGTACACCCCGCCCCCCACATCTACATATACACATCTACAGATGCATTTTTCCTTTCTGCTTCACTATGGAGATGAGAAATGCAATTGCTCAAACACCACAAAGACAGGTTGTGTTTGGACGATCTCTCTAGGTGCTCTGGTCTCTCCTTCCCACCTCTAAAGAAAACCTTGTTCTCCTGAGATTCCCAGCCTAACTGTGGAGAGCCAAGGGATGAACACAGCTCCCTTTGTCACCACTGTTCCGAGTGCCAACCACAGGAGGTGGAGGTGTCAAAACAAAACAAACAAACAAACAAACAAAAAAAGCAATGCAAAAACCTTCCTCCCCATCTGCTGAACACTCTACCTGCTCTGTAGTGCTTACATCATTCTGTTAATCTAGCCCCAGCCCTGGAGTGAAGGACAAATTACATTGATTTCTGTAAAATAAAGCAAGCTTCTTGAAAACAGAATAATCTTTGTACCCAGGCTCTCAGAGACAGCAGAGCCCTGGAGGCTTGCTGTGAATGTTTCTGTTTCAGAGGTTGAGTCTTTAATGAAGATCTGCAATCCCTCCTCCATCAGCATGGCAAAGGGTCTTGATGATGCGTTCTTCCTTGAGGACTCTGGTAGCCACACAGTGCTGATGGGAGATTTCATTGCTCCAGTCATTTCCCCTCTCCCAGCCACACTCTCTCCTGCTTTTCCCAGCTGCCATTCCTGTCCTAACGGATGAGGATAAGACACAGCTTAGCCTTTGCGCAGGTGAATGCAGGGGATCAACAAAACCAGACTGCAATCCATGGTGCTTCCACTCACAGATAAAGGGTTATACCCTGCCCTACCTCAAACTCTGTGCAACTGCAATTTAGTCTGTGCATGAAGTGGAAATCAAGGAAGAATCTGACTTTAAATGCATTGCATTTCCAAAGTTGGATCATTGGGAGGTGTCAAAATCCAGGACTTTTAATGTCCTGCAAAGAGTCTCAGATTTCCTAGGTCAGCTCCCTCGAGAAAGGCGCAATACTGGGAAAACCTGGACAAGTGGCGACCCTAAATGCAATGCATTCAAGAATTATATACAGTTGTAACAAAAAACTGTGTGTGTGTGTATCTGTGTGTGTGTGTGTGCGTGCACGCACAGAAATAGATATCTAGGTATTTAACTATGACTATGATAAAGAAAGGAAACTCTAAGATAAGGGTTGAACACCGTGCCTCTTAACTTTCTCTTTTGTGCCTAGATGTTATGGGGGTCAGATATCAGCTTGGGTATTATGCACTGTCCCATCCTACAGCAATGGAGTTAGGCAGAATGGCAAGGAATTCACTTTCAGATCTTCTGTGTGTTTTGGTTTGTACCCCATCACTCTGACTCCAGTGGGACATGCGCTCCAGCAGATGTTCTGCTGAACAGATCAAACATGCTACAGAAACCTCTTCTCTGCATGGGGGCTAGTGTTCATGTGCATTAGGCAGCACAACCATTTTCTTCCCTTCCCTGAAGGACACTGAATATGTAAAGAGCCTGAGTTAAAGTGATTATAACCAGGCCATTCCCAGGCTAACATTGTGTCCTCAAAGAGCAGCTGGTATCTCATGGAAAATACTCAGTTTAAGAAACTTCAGCTGCCATAGCCAATATTTTCTATGGGCTTTATTTGTTACTGTTGCCTAGGCTTTAAATACTAATGACCTTTGAGTGAGAGCAGGTCCCATGTTGCTTAGGAGATGAGCAGGGTGAACTATTCACAGTGGGCCTTTGGGGGTAAAATTCACCTCTATGCAGAGGACTAGAATAAGACTTAAGGAGGACTAAAGTTCTGTTTAACTCCTATGCATGCTCACTCACTCCCCCTCCCACTGGGCTGTCCAATTTGGAGAAAATAAGAGCTTCATGGCTTAAAGGACGCATAGATCTTCTAGTGCTGGCCATCTGCACTGGGGTGAATTTAATTCCTCCTTCTGTTCTCAAATGATCCATGAGTTTCAATTTTCATAATTTCTTTTTGTTATTCATAATCCTTTGACAAGTGTTTTCTGAGAACTTATTTCACCCTGTGGATTGTTTGCTAACTATTTGCTGTGATGATCACTTTGAGAACTCACTCTTCATGATTCACTGTTCATGCCATTGACTGGTCATTTAGGTCCTATGATAGCAGATGACTCTCCTGCCATATGATGTCACATAGTTTTGGATGATTTCCATGTTGTACAATTGATCACCTAGGTCACGTGGTATTGGATGACACCCATCCCCAGAAAAGGTTTTTAAGATGGCTGCTTATATCTTTGGTTCGTGGATACTCATGCAAATACACATTTCAGCAACTTTGGGGTTCTTTTTCAGTATTTGCCCAGGTTATCTCAGGAGTCTCTCTCCTGCCTGAAGTCAGCCTGACTGCACTCACTTAGTCAGGTTTTACACAGGTGTAGCTCTGCTTTCCTAAATGGATATACTGATAATATGTCTCTAAGACAGCATGACTTTTATGGTAATGGTTTGGATTTACCTAGCATCTCTCACCCAAGGTTCACAATCCATTTTGCGAACTTTAATTAAGCCTCAGAACATCCCAGTAAGGCAGATGGTGTTATCCCTGTTTTACAGATGGCTAAACTGAGGCACAAAGGGGTGAAATGACTTGTCCCAAATCATGCAGTGAGTCAGTGAAAGAGCTGGGTTGACCTTCCTGCTGCCTTGCTCTAAGCCCTAGACCACCTTGACTCTTAGATGACTTCAGATGTTGAAGAATAAGTTCCAGGAAGAGATGAATCTTAAGATACAAACATCTTGACATCAAATTCGCTCCTGTGATAAGTGGATGTAATTCCATTGACTTCAATCAAATTACATCTGCTTATACAGGCTGAATCACAGCCCACTCTCTTCAAGCAGATATTCTGAGTAACAAAAACAGAAGTGAGAATCTTCCCTTGGATGCCATGTCAAAGATTTCCATGCGGCTCTGTAATTCTTTTCACACAAACACAGAAGCCAGTGCTATTTTATCAACCTTAGCTTGGGAATTCTTGTATTCAACAGATCTGCAATATTATTAACAAGCTTTTGTGCTGGTTCTTTAAAGCTCTCTTGTGTCTCCCTTACTGGTACACCATATCCTTTCTCTTGTCAGAAAGAAGCAACTCCAGCTCAGAAGAGAAAGCCCATGGCTGTATCTCCACTGAGATGGTATCCAGGGAGAAGCCTGGGATTACTGGAGGATGTTGTAAATAGGATGGGTAGAGTGTTCTTATCCTCCTTTAATCTTTATAATCCTAGCAATTTGATTTTGCTGCAAAGGGCAAACATATATGCAGAGCACTACCTGAGACCACAGGAGAGATTGTAGACAAATTGTTTCCTAGACCGATAACTAATCTGAAGATGGTAAACCGAAAAATCTCATACAATGTTCATTTGCTTTTAAGAAATCAGATTTTCTTCTAAGTGACAATCAGCATTTCTAACAAACACCCCACTATGCTCTGTGTTGAACACAAGGAAAATACACCCACAAGTCAATATATTTTGCTTACTGACAGGGCAATGGAAGGACGTTGACTCTGCTGTGTAGGATGGATTATTTCGGAGCAGTTTGGTAAGAACGTCAGCTCCCACTCTTGGTGAAGCAGAATACTCCTTAATATTGCTCAAGTGAAAAACTGCATTAACGCTTTGACCAGTATGGTGTGCACTCATCATGCTGCTGTGATGTGATGCCCTCATCTGTAGCAAACTATGCATCGAGCGGGCCAAACTGAGGGGCACATTATGAAAGTCAATTACATGCCAGGGAATCCTGAAGTAATTCTCCTTGCAATAGTCACTCCTCTTTTGCATCGGGTCCTTTGTCATTGGTTGGACTAGGAGACTGGTACTCAAGTATCCTGAGTTCTATTCAAAGTTCTGCTAATTGCTTACTGCGAGAACTTGGACAATCAGTCATCCTCTTTGCATCGCATTTTCTCCATCTTTAAAACTATGTTATCCTAAAGTAACATATAGGGATAAAAATTGGATTCCAAATTGTGCCCATCACTGTGGTATTTGGGAGATGTGTTATTCTTCATAATGTGATTCTTCTAATCTCAAAGGTGGAAATACACTTGCCATGAATTTTGCTTGATCAGTACAGAACAATGAATGGAGTTCATGAACCTCTCCTCCTCAGTGCCATTCTCACCAGGAAAGTGGATCAAACTAAATTGCCATTACCTTGTATTATTGCCCTCTGTAGTGTTTGCTATTAGTTACTGTAATGTACCCATCTTTAGGAGTGTTCAGATAATTATTATTGGGTCTTTTCATAAGTGTCCTAGAAAAAAACATATACATCCTCCAGGAAACCAGGGAATGTTCAAAGGCCTTTTATGGTTATTATAAAATGAATAATGAATGCAGAAAGGATAAGTACCACAAAGACAGTAGCAGTTGAAAATGACACCTCACCTATGTGGTGGTGTCTGAGTTTCATGTTTATTACAATCTGCCTGACTTGTGGAATAAATTCTAATGCCAGTATTTCGATCCAGCCTCCTCAAAGCTCTTTACAGACATTAGTCACTTTAGCCTCCTGGCCTCTATGTGAGAGGAGAAAGTCTTCATTATTATCCCATTTACATATAGAAAATGTGAAGGGATTTGCCTAAAGTTACACAGGTAGCCCAGGGGAGAGGTGGGAATGGAACCCACATCTCCTACTTCTGGGCCTCTGCTTCTTCCCCTTGGATCTCAGCAAAGAGCTGGGTCAGCCGAGGCAATGGGGGCTGATTTCATCATGTAACAGAGCAGAAGCACCAAATACACTATTAGAGCAAGAATTTTAAATTGTACACATGACAGTAATACTTTGGGCTTATTCTTCAGGGCAGCCAAGCTCCATGTAATGACAGGGAGTGGGGGAGGGAGGAGTGGCTGTCCAGGATCCAGCCATGGCTCCCTAATGATGTGCTGGCCAGTCCCAGGAATGGCTGCTCTAGTATAAGCCTCTAGCTAAAGTCACTCAGGAACTTTCCATCGATGGAAGACTGGCACATGGAAGCTCTGCCACCACTCCTCCTGTTCCCAGCACACCTCCTCCCTCACCAGGCATGCACTGTGAACTCCCACTACTGTGCAAAGAACAGTTCCTCATGGCCCCACTCTGAGGAACCCAGACGGTGCAAAGCTAACTGTGCCGGAGTTAGAGATGTGAAGCCTCTTTCACTCTAGATTCTCTTTGTTACCCCACCTTTCTCCCCCCACACTGGGGTTGTATGCAAAGGTATGTGGGACTGGATTTGATGAGATGAACCAGCCTGCTGTTTCCCCGTGACATCTTGATGGACCATTGCTCTGTGCTCATGTGAAGCAGCAACTCCATTCCAACACTCTGACCCCCACTGTTTCACCTGCAGCTGCTAGAGGTGCCTGTGTTTACCCACATGTTGCAGGTGCCCAATACAACTCCCTCATATCTAGATGTTGGTTTCTCCTGCACTCACCTGGCAGAAGGTATTTGCTCATTGATGGTGGCCATTGCCCTTTGTTGTTATTGACAAAAAAAATTGCAGCATCATGTCACCTTGAGAAATCTGCTTTGCTAGACAGAGCTGCTTGCACAGTGGCTGCCTTCTTTGAGAGCTGGTCCCTGAATGCTAATCACATAACGCTGCTGAGATCTGTATCTGCTGAGTGCTGTTTATAAAATTAAAGGGATATTTTGAGTAACAGGTTCCATTTAGCTCGTTGATGCTATTTTTGTGCCCAAACATTTAAAGTGGAGAAAATAGAACCATAAAAGGTTCCAGACACCAAATATTAAGCCTGTGCCTTTGTAATTGTAAGTTTCATGTTAACAAGTCAAATTCTGAGTTGAGCTGTTTGCTTTTTACTTGGAATTAAGACATATTTGTGGTGCTAATTTATTATGAAAACACAATCTCCCGGACACTTCTGCTGAAGGGTAGCTGTGAAATCCTGATAGACGATTCTGTCTTGATGCCGAAATAGACCTGTAATTCCATCATGTTTAGTGTGCAAGTGTGTTTTATACCTCTGGATACTGATTGGATGTGATGGGTTACACAGAAAGGTGCAGGAGACAGAAGCTCTGCTTCAGGTAGTAAAACATTTATTGCTAGCTGTCATAAACAGATAGCTAAGGGTTAATGTCTCTTTCACCTGAAGCACCTGACCAGAGGACCAATCAGGAAACCGGATTTTTTCAACTTTGGGTGGAGGGAATTTAGTGTCTGAGTCTTTTGTCTGTCTGCCTGCTTTCTCTGAGCTTTGGAGAAGTAGTTTCTACTTTCTAGTCTTCTGTTTCTAAGTGTAAGGACAAAGAGATCAGATAGTAAGTTATATGGTTTCTTTTCTTTGGTATTTGCATGAATATAAGTGCTGGAGTGCTTTGATTTGTATTCTTTTTTAATAAGGCTGTTTATTCAATATTCTTTTAAGCAATTGACCCTGTATTGTATCATCTTAATACAGAGAGACCATTTGTATGTATTTTTCTTTCTTTTTATATAAAGCTTTCTTTTAAGACCTGTTGGAGTTTTTCTTTACTTCAGGAAAATTGAGTCTGTACTCACCAGGGAATTGGTGGGAGGAAGAAATCGGGGAGATCTGTGTGTTGGATTTGCTAGCCTGATTTTGCATTCCCTCTGGGGGAATAGGAAAGTACTTTTTGTTTCCAGGATTGGGAACAGAGAGGGGGAATCACTCTGTTTGGATTCACAGAGCTTGTGTCTGTGTATCTCTCCAGGAGCACCTGGAGGGGGGAAGGGAAAAAGGATTATTTCCCTCTGTTTTGAGACTCAAGGGATTTGGGTCTTGGGGTCCCCAGGGAAGGTTTTTCAGGGGGACCAGAGTGCCCCAAAACACTCTAATTTTTTGGGTGGTGGCAGCAGGTACCAGGTCCAAGCTGGTAACTAAGCTTGGAGGTTTTCATGCTAACCCCCATATTTTGGACGCTAAGGTCCAAATCTGGGACTAAGGTTATGACATGGTGTTAGCGGTGGGATATAGACAGAATCCAGAAGCCAGTAGGAATATTATATTTTTCTTTTCTCTGCTAAGGGCTTTTTAGCAGAGAGAAACAGTTTGGTTTTAAAAGGGAACCAGAGAGAATTTTTTTTTCTGCTCTCTCTGGCAGTTTGTGGCTTGCATGTTAAGCGAGAAGCCATTAAAAGACTGTTAAGGGTCTTTTGTCACACAATAGCACTCCCATTGAAAGTCATTACCAGCACTATATGAATGCAAATAAAGTGGTTTTTCAGGTTTACTTAACATTGAAAATTAGCTAAAGGCACTGTTGCTAGGCAGACTTCAGGAGGCAACAAAGAACCTGCAGTTCAAAAGATAAACACCGGAGGGCACCCCAACACAAAAAAACAGGAACCATGACTTCTAAGGCAAAAATTAAGGCCGAAGAACAAATCAAAGAAGCTGAACACAGGCGAGAAATGAAAAAACACAAACAGAAACTAAAAATAAAACAAAAAGAGATAAAGATAAAAGAAAAGGAAAAAAGCATGAAACTGGCAGCCTTCCAAAAAAAACAGGCAGCCCAAGAGGCAGCACACAAAAAAAAACTAAAAGAAGAAGAGGTGGCCTACCGAAAAAAACAAGCAAAAGAAAAGTTGGCTACATTTCTGCTTAAAAATCATATTTTTTATTGCTATCTCAGATTTCAAAGGGGACATTCATTTTTTCAGGGTAAAATAAAATGGCTTTGCAAAGTTGTACGCAAAAGACGGAAAAGAGGCCTGGGCTCAAAGGCTGCATTGACACAAAGACAATCATTATTTGATAAGGGTCTGAGTTAATGAAACGGTATGGGCCAAATTCCATGCTGGTGTAAATGGGTTCAGTTCCATTGACTCAAATGCCGATTCAAACAGATTTTTCAAGAGCTTGGTATTTGCAATGTAGGGTGATCGTATTTCCCAAAGGGAAACCGGAAAACCACATGGGACTACTCCAAGCCCCCAGGGCTGGCCTGAACTGCTCACCTGAGTCCTTCCCCTCTCCCCCCTCATGTGGGGCTGGCATCACCGTTCAGTCCCCCAGCACATGCCTCTGCACCCCCCTTTTTTGACAAAAGTGTACATTTGTCCCATTTGCTTTTCCCAAGTAATCAGGTTGGCAAGAACAAACAGGACACTGCTGGGACAGGGCTTAAAAAAGGGACTGTCCAGACCAAAATGGGACATATGGTCACCCTAGCAACCAGGGACAGAATTTCAAAAGAGCTCACTACGACACTTATACTGCATGCTGAGCCCTCCTGGTATCTGGCACCTAAATGGGAGCTGAGATCATGAAGATCTGGCCCCATCTGTGGGCGCTGTGCTCCCTTGAAAATTAGTGGTCCGTGTATCATGTTTGATCATTAAGGGCAAATTTGTTCACTAAGAATGCTGGCTTCATAATCCCACTGCCCTTCTCAGTGTAGTATCCAATGGCTTGATTTTCAGCAGTGCTGAGCATCACCCCAAATTCACTGATTTCCAGGGGAGCAGTGGGTGCTCAGCCCCTCTGAAAATGAGGTCATCGGTGTCCCTCCAGGTGTCTATCGTAGGTGTCATTCTTTTAATGGCTTCTTCCCTTGAGGTCCCATTCCACATTTTGGAATCCTTTAGCTTTTAGGAATAGTTTCAGAATGTCTCCTTTCGGTGGCATTTGTGAATCAAGCAGCTAATCAAATATAGTTTTTGTATTTGTTGGCCAAAATGTTCAAAGGTAGTTACCAAAGTTAGCCTCATGCAGCCCCAGTTAGACACCTGAGAAAACTGCCTTATTTTTAGATGTATTGAGCATCCATTCACTGCAATGGAAGCTGCAAGTTCTCAGTACCTGTGAAAAATCGGGCCATTTTTTATATGACTAAATATGGCTTTAGAGTTCAGGCACCCAGGTGTGACAAATGTTTGCCACTGTGTTTAGAATAAAGACAAGCAATTACAGTAATGCAAAAAACTAATTCTTTTTCTTTCTTTCTTTCTCCACATTATCCCTCTTTTGCATTGCAGGCTTCCTCTCCCCCCACCCCAAATGACACTGGCTAAAGCGAAAGGTCAGCAGCATGAGGAGATGCTGGGGAGAAGAGCCTACAGTGTTAGGGATGACACTGATGATAGGTGTGATTGATGAAGAACATAGAAATTAGAAGGACAATGAGGACTCCTCCATCCACCAGCTGCAATGTCAATGTGTTGCTCTCAGGAACTTAAGTGCTGCAACAAAGTTTATTTTCACTTTGCTGTTCTTTAGCTGATTTGTCTTCACATAACTGTTGTGAATAAAATATGAAGCATAAAAACCCCACTAAAAAGACAGCAACAACAAAAGTTGGAGTGTGGATAGTCAACAGCTCTCATCTTATCATTATGGTCATTTCCTGGCCCAGAATTTGTGTGAGTGTCCTGAGTCCCTCCTATATCCTGCTGTAAGGACAATCCTGCAGTTTCTAGTGGATAGGGTGGGAAAAGAAGATGGTTTTAATAGTATTTTTCCAGCTCGTGTTAGCAAAATTTATTTTCAGAGCAATTTGAAATCTCTGCATTTTTTCCAGCCATGCACAGTCGAGGCACAGCAACAATACCTCACAAAACCAAACGTAACATTATGCAGCATTGCGATGGGATTGCTTGCCTCATGGGAGAAATGCAGAAAAGCAGTGCCAGCCCTACTTCCTAAACTCACAGTCCTGCTGCTGATTCACTGAAATGGTTGAACTTCATGGTCTAACCTGTTCACACTGTCCTGTTCCACTGCATCTAATTTGGTCTAAGATGAGGGCAGCCATCGTTTTAAATTCCTGGTCTAATGCAGAATTTCCTTGTGCAATACCTATTCTGTGCAGTGCCTGCGATAAAACCCCATAGAACCTTTGGCTGGTGAATTTGAAGCAGCTGTGGAGCTGTGGCATTTACTCCAGCAGATGATCTGGCTAGTCACTGCGGCCCTTTTGTGTTGTTCTGGCTGAGGTTACTCAGGCCACAGTGCTCTGGATTTTGAACCAGACTGTGATTATGCTGTGCAAAAGTATTCTTTAAGCTGGTGAGAACTATAGCATGTACTGATGAAGAAAGACGCTGCGGACGTCTCTCATGTCTACTTTACAGGACTGGTTGTGCTGTCTAAGTAGCTCCCTTGGCACCACAAGTAATGTGGGTGAATGGAATTGAAGTACAAATGTACATGCTGTGTTTTTATTGTTTTTACTTTGCCCTCTAATTTATGTTGTTTGGTGTCATCTAATTTCCAGAATTCACAATTGTTCTCTTTTGTTTCGAACTCACCACAGTAAATGAATCAATAAATAAGCAAATCTAGCCCCCATTTCCACTTATTGTAATGTTATATATTTTTAATGTTGCTTATGGAGGCAGCATAGAAATGGAAGTCTTGAAATACAAAGATAATTTGCAGGCAGCAAGCAAACAAGATGCTGCAAACTTCCTCACCTCAGTCAGTTACAGTTCTGCATAGCCAAGCCATTGAATGTGTTTAGCAAGCAGAGGTAATACTTAGGGGCAAATTTGGAAAGGACCTCAACACCCACATTCAGACCAAGAGTTTTAGAAAGGCTCAGCACATTGGGTGCCGAGCACTTTTGACCATCTGACCCTTATTTAGGAGCCTAAATGGAAGCTGAGATCTTTTGAAAAGCAAGTCCCAAACTCCTAGGCCTCTGGGTTAAGTATGAGCTCCTCGTAGTGGTGTTACAATTTCCAGACATATTGAACAATGCACTGCAAACATCCTGATCACTCTGCTTCCTTCACCCAACCCAGAAATTGTTGCAAGGAGCAAAACCCCAGGAATTATGACAAGAGCCAAAGGGAAGTTTTGAAATACAGAACATCTTTTGTTGGCCGCTCCCCACAGATGCACAGCATCAAAACAGGTGGGGAAATATGGTAACTGCCATACAGACAAAAGCATTGGTCCATCTAGCCGAGTATGCGCTACCTGCAGCAGCAGCTGTATTTGATGGTTCAGAGGAATTCAAAACATTTAATTATTTATTTCCCTGTGGTGATCAGTGCACACTTGAATCATGAGATTTGATTACATTTACATTAGCATGTTAGTAATGGTCATCAAATTATCCAGCCTATTAAAACTAGACACAGAGGACATCATCAATGAAAATATTAGTCTTCATCTGTATTTCTCTCTGGGCATCAATCTATTGCTTCAATGCCTTTTGCTTTCTTTGCTTCCTTTTGCATGATCACATGTGGTCTTGTGTTAGCTTTGAAATATTTAGGTCAGACTGGTTGAGAACTCCTCCTCCACCCCCACATGAAAAATTTTGAAGAAAATTAAAACAACAACAACAAAGTTTTTGAAATCTGTTTGGGTTTTCTGAAAAACAAACAAAAAATAGCAACAAAATTTATCATATATGGTTTATAACTCAAAGTTTTCTGATGGAAACCCAAAGTTTGAGGAAAGCAGAATTTATGTTTGCAAATATTTCTTCTTAGTCATATAGATAAAGTGAAAATATGGGATGATAAATTAAAACATGTCAATGAGCCATTCATTCCAAAATCCCCAGGGATTCTCTGTGTTTAAGTGTAGCATGTTGAAATTAAAGAACCGCGTGTGTGAGAGAGAGTTCTAATTTATATCAGAAATCCTGTATCTAATCCAAGAGAGGAAGATTACTGATCACTAAGAATAATGGTTACAATGTATCCACTAGCACTGACACTTAACTGTTAAAATCTTCCTTTGACATTGCCTTATCCTATGCTAAACCAAGCAAATACTTAAATGTTCTGCTGAATTGAGACTTAAAAGTCTTAATGGCTTCTCAGTACCAAACCTCATCTTGTCTAGCAATGAGCAGAGAGAACAGAATTCCACGGGTGGAAATCATAATTAAATACACAGGATGACAATTCAGATGAGACACAGTGCCATAACTCCAGTGAAGAGATTATACAGGGTGACTGTACAAAGAAGAGGAGGATCTGAAGGAAGAGATGGGTTGCTTGATACAGGGCAGTGATGGCTGGGAGTGGTGATGATTTTCCAAGACCAAGGGCAGCCTGAAGGAAGATGCTGAAAAATCTTTGGGCAGATTTTGGGTGTATTCTGTAGAGTCCAGCCTTTCAAATTAAGATAAAAATAAGGAAGTCATTGCTCACCCTTTCCTTTATGGAATTATCCCTTACTGCGCAATTCACAGCAATGTGCTCTGTTTAGCTCTGCAGCCAGGGAGTTTGAAACAACAGCAGCCAGCTGAGTTGTGAACTTCCCTAGTCATCTTAATGAAGTGTTAACTACTGAGCCATCTTTGTGCCATGTTAGTGCTACCACTTTTAAATAAGCCTGTCAGAAATAGAAACACCCAGCAGGAGTCACTGAAACTTAATTATGAAATGATTGATGATGGTAACCTGCAACAATATGTTAGGGGAAATACTTCTTTGAAGTATGTGTGGAGTCTTTAAAACAGTAAAACCACCACAGCACTATTGCAATGAAGCAGACTGAAGAATGGTGTTCTGCCTGATACTGACATATCCACGGGTTTAAAACACATCTGCCGTTTCCTATTTCTTTGTTGGCCTTCCACATTATAAAATGTGTGTGAGCCTAATTCTCATTAACACTAAAGCTCCTTCATACTGCTCTGTAAAATAACATTGACACCAACTTTGAAGTCTCTTTACACAACAGAGTTGTAAAGGGGCCTTAGTGTAAATAAGAAATAAGGCGCAGTGTATTTTTTTTGGGGGGAGACTTGGAGTGTTAATCCTAATTTCATAGAACTCTAAGCATTAAGGAACAAACATCCACAGGTTTTCAAAATCCAGGTGACCCTGGTCATTAGCTCAAATACAAAACCCTCAATGTGTACCAGAGACTAACAGACTTTGGAGATGAACAAAGCTAGTAAGTCTGCCCTCTCAAGTCTGCCCTCATCCTCACACTCTCGAACAATGCAATACTGTTCTCTGTAACCTCTTTTCCAGGCTAAAGCAATGGGGGTTCCATCGCCTCACTCTGGAAATTCTCAGATGCCTTGGTGATGGACATGGGGCATTAGCACCCGAATAGAAAAGAATAAAGATCAACAGATCAATATTAGGAAGCACTTCCTATTCTTAAACATCAATTTCCTTTTGTTTAATATCACACCATCTTATATCACATACTCTTATCTCCTACCCCTAGGTATTTCACATTTCTTATAGTATTTTCTTGCTAATGCGTTGGCTGAGTTACTTACCTACCTAAGAAACTGGCTATTTAGCTTATTGCACATGCAGGACAATTTGAGTTTCCTAACTTTAATTCCATAGGAGGGAAATGTGTGTATGTACCCAGGGGATGCCAGGCTGTTAGTTTGCACTTTAATTTCATCAAATCTCAGTGCAGCATTTGGAGTTCAGTGGGACTCACACATCTATTTGTTTGCCATTTCCTTGTTATTTTTGCTGTTTACCCCCCATTCTTCCTCTATTTTAATGTCATGTGAAATGAAAGGAAAGGCCCGTTTTAGGAACTTGACACTACCTGTATCTCTCTACTAGCAGATCAGCTAGAAGTTCTGTTTTCTGAGAAGCTGGCTGTGCCACAAAGTGGATGAGAAGGACTTTTACACTGAAATAAGTGTACAAAGAGCCATGTATTTGGCCAGATATTTTCAAGGTCTCCCTTTGAAATTATTGCAGATTTTTGTATTTATATAAGACACCCTCTACCTAGCATGGGGTCACTTTCCCCTCAGTTCTCTTCTTAAAACATATCAGACTAGCACCACAGAAATGAATGAATGTCACAGAAAGCCTCAGTCTTTCCTCTATTGAAATCAGTCGGAGTTCTGCCCTGATTTCAGCAATCCATGTAGCTGCACTGATGTCCTGTTGAAGTCAATTGCAGAAGTCCCATTGACCTGAACAGGGCTAGTATTCCATCCCTAGGAAAGACAAGCAAAGGTCACAATTTGCACTGTATAGTTAGGGTTTAAACTCAGGTGTCCCACTGCTTAATCCCATGCTCTAACAACTAGAGCTACTTTTCTACTGAACTGATTTTAAGAGGAATTGTGTACCCTGAAGCTTCAACTGAAGCCCATGTTATGAGTTTACTTTGTGCTTACATTTTTAAAAACATGTGGCACATTATAAAGTTGGTGTGACAGATGCTATGCACAATAAAGTGGTCCACTTTATTGTACATTAATACAGCATATTAAGAATATAGTCTGTTTTCCTGACTCATGCAATTCTTGTCGGATCTGAAATACTTTACCATGGAAACACCAATTGCTTTTCTTATTAAGCTGCCGAGATGATCATTTTGTAATAAAGAAAATGAACAGTTATAATAAAGATTTATGGGTATAATTGAAAGCCATCAAAGTCAGTACAATTTTTGAGACTCATACTCTAGGTATTAAAAAAAGCCATTTTCTTGAGCAGTAACTGCTTTCAGACTAGGGGCCTTGTTAACATGCCTAGTGGAACTGGCTGAAAACTGTCTCCCGATAATTAGAATGGCCATGCAGGCCAATACCAATGGACTGCTCTACATGTTGAGAAGCTATTAATGTTTATGCTGCAGCATTTGTTTCAATTGGGCAGAGAAAGGGGGTCAGGGTGTTCGCATGGGAATCAGGAGACTTATGCTCAATTTCCTACTGTGCTGCAGTCTTCCTCTGTGACAGTGGGAAAGTCTCCTAGACCATGACTACACTATACAATTATGTCGACCTGACTTATCTCGGCATACAGCCACAGCTGTTATTAAATCCCTCATGTGGGTGCACATTTGGATCCTTATGTTGGTGGTGTGGTCTTCACCAGGAGCACTTGGATGGATTGTATTGTCAGTGTGGGGCATCATGGGACAGCTCCTGAAAGCCAGCAACCGCCAACGTAAGCAAAGCAGCATCTACACTGACACAGGATTGACCTAATTACATCAACCATGAGTTTATGCCGCTCAGGAAGGTGGAGTTACTAAATCAGAATAGAGAGGCACTTACATTGGCAGGAGCCCAGTTTAAGTGAAGACACTTCCACACCTAGGTCATTTCAAGGCAGCTTACATTGACCTAACCCTGGAGTGTAGATCAGGCCTTGGTCTCTCAGTGCCTCAGTTACCTACCTGTAAAATAAGGATAATAGCACTTCCCTTCCACAAGACAGTGTAGTCAGGCTAATACACTAAAGCTTGTAAGGCATTCAGATATTATATTAATGGGGGCCATATTTAGATAGGGACAGGGCTAGATATGATACTGGGAAAAAGGAAGGGAAAAAAACTTACTTTGGGTCCTGTATTTTCTTGTGCAATTGTTTCCTTTCTAAACTCATGCATCAGTCAAAGCACAACAGCTAAGATGACTCAAGTGAGCACTAGTGTAGTTTGGAACACTAACCTCCTCCTCCCTAATCTTTTAATGAGCTCCACCAAGAAAGTCAGGGCTAGCTATATTTTAGTATGCACTGCCTAGCCCAAAATCAGGCTGTGTGCATCTGTGGATGGCAACTGTAGCCAAATAGATAAATGTCCTAGACTTATTCGGAGCACTCAGTGTGGTTTCTCTCTTCCAGCTGTTAAATGATGTTTATTTGCAGGCTGTTGGTGTTTCATTGGCATCTGTTGTAAATATGGGAATATAGATCGCCCCATTTCTGCATGTTATAGAAAACCAGTGTGTATATAAGCAGTGCAGTGGGAGATTTAGGAGATGGTTTGGGAACGTAGACACATGATAATTACCTCTAGGTCTGCTGGCTATTGATTCCCGTTAGAAATTACAACACCTAGGGGGAAACTGGACAGCTCGGGGGACAGGGCACTAGAAGCTAGAGCCTGTTGCTGCTAGATTGCCAGTTCAATTCCAACCAGAAGTTGTTACCACCTGCAGATTGTTTTTTGGGCAACATGAAAAATGCTTGGTGGGCTTCAGCCCAAACTTCACTTGATAGATGGCCACAGCACAAAAACCCACCACCACCACAGATGGCCTTAGGATTGAGAGGCACTGGTATGGAGTGTAGCAGTGAGATTCTTACACTGCCCCAGTCTGCATCAAACCCATCCTGTTAAAAAATAAAGGACTTGTGTCCCCATGGATGTCACTTCAGTGCTGTATCAGAAACCAGGCGTGAGTTAATAAAAATGGGGTGAAATCCTGGCCCCAATGGCAAAACTCTCATTGACTTTAACAGGGCCATGATTTTGCCCAAGATGTTCAGTTCATTACAACTGGAGCACCACAAGCTAGGTCCTACACTCACCGAGCACAGAAAGTGGTTTGCTGATACCTGTTAGTTGCTCTTCCCAGGGGATGCAACCTGACTCAGTGAACGCCTGAGCTAATGCCTGTTTTGATTTTAGCAATCTTTTGACTTCTCTGGATGCCAGCCTCTCCAGATCCCAGTGTAAGGTCTATTGCATTAGATGCTCTTTGCTACATACATTGTCTTCCTTACAGGGTTTTGCAGCATCATGTAGTGTACAAATGGCAACATGACAAGCTGCTTGTTCATTGCTTAATTGCTCAAACATCCAATAAACTGACTGCCAGGCCAGCAGGCCATCTGGCTATTTTAGAACTATAGGAGTGAAAGTCTGATCCTGTGCAGTTCCTTCCACCTTGATCAGCCTTTATGTGATGGTCTTCTTTGTAACCCACCATCTCATTACAAAGTTCTCCTGAAAATACTCATCCTCTCTATCTCTTCCTTTCTCTTCCCCTGGCCTGAAGATTAAATGCTTACGTTTCTTCACCGCACAAAATTTTTTCCATATCTGTTTTCTGTCACTTGTAACCTATACTGTCCATTGGCTTATCAGTTTGTTGGCAGAAAAGGTTTTGGGACACACTCTGACTGAGAAATGCGGTATAAAGTTATTTGCTATAACTATGTGGTAATAGAACTATTAAGGATATTTCTTCTCCGTGTTAATGAAGGGGAGGATTTTGTTCAGATTGCCATGTGTTTACTATCACATCTGTAACTTTAGTGCCCTCGTGGCCAAGAAGGAGTCTGCTCTGCAGGCAGCTCTGGCCAAGAGAAGGCACGCGCAGGAATGCAGCAGGAAAAATCTCTTCCACCCTAGGGGCACCTGTTCCAATCCCCCCAGAGTGAACACACACGCCCACAGGAAAAGTACAATGGATATAACAAAGGGAGGTATTTATTTACAGAGGGATGAAGGAGAAAAACAACAAGGGGAAATATAGGGGGAGCAGTAAAACAGGGCTGCATCCAAGCCAAGGCCCCATGGGCCCAGTGGTAGCACAGTCTGGAAGGGCAGACACTGAGCAACATGTCAGCACACAGAGCTCAGGAGTCCTGAGCAAAGTTCCAGTCCAGTGGTGAGTCTTGGGTGCTCCTGGTCATCTTTGGTTGTCAGTGAACTTTCCCCCAACAAACCCCTCCAGTGCCCTCTTCTGCCGCTCTCTGCAAAGCCCCACAGAGCAACCACCTCCCCACTTCACTAGCTACAACCTCCCTCCTTGGTCCCAGTGCAGAGTCACGAGCCTCAGTACTCACAGCCCCACGCAGCTCTGGGCAGCCATGATACTGGGTCCTGCTCCGGCCTGTCCTTCTCGGGCGATTCCCCCCTAGCACAGTGCCCCTCCTGGCTCCTGTCCTGGGGTGTCCCCGATCGGCCCTCTCCTTCCCAGGCTTCAGGCAGGTTCTCTCCTGCTTCCTTTGCCAGGGCCTGTGGGCTGCTGCCTCTCTCTCCCCCCAGCTCCAGAGCCACCCCCGCCCCCAGAGTTTCCCTTCTTTTTTTCTCACTCTACCCTCCCCTCTAGGAAAAAGATTTAAAGGGGCCATGCTCTCTAAACCCCAAAGAGGTTACACATCCCATAAGGTATATGTGCTCAGAAAGGCCTAAAATGTCTTCCAAAAGAATTCCCATTGTAGTCCTTCATGGAAAGAACACCTGATAGCAAATGCCTTGCTCCTTCCATTCCAGCTACTTAGCATTTTTTACTCAGCTATTTTCTTGGATATTACTAATTCCTACCTTCTGTTTTTTCAAACCATATCCCATTTTTACCTCAAAGGAAAATCATTAGAAAGGCATTGAGCAACCATCAAGATCTATTTTTATCTTCTGTCAAGGGTAATATACAAAATGTAATAATCTCATGCTTGAAGGTTTTTATTTCTTTTGCAAGAGACATGAAATTGTTACAAATGAATGCTCATAGGAGAGAAAGTCAGTAGTTCAGCTTTTCCCCAGTGCTCAAAAACTTTCACTCTGTGTGTCTGATAACTTATCTTGTCCTTCTTTACCCAGGAGGACCTGGTTCTGATTCCAGAAAGGTAGTTAGTTACTGGCCACTGTGAATGTGTTTAACACAGTAAATTGTGATGTCAGTGCATTAGCTGTTTCTCTATCTGTGAAGTTTATTGCCACAGGAAACCGGAGAGCCAAATAACTAAACAGAATTTAGCAAGAGACTGAAGATACACCTGAATGATTTTGGCACAGGGTCTGATCAGACCATTGAATGAGTTGTAAGCTGTATAGACTTTAAAAAAGACCTTGAAAATATGTTGCTGACATTTTCTCTCTCTCTTGCCCTTTTAACTATCAGATGGCAATCACCAGTATGCATGTTCCAGATAATGAGAATCAACAGATGGGACATCTTGTCTAGATAAAATTAATTAAGATAAAGCTAAAATGCACATTTGCCAGGAAAGGTAAAATCTGATGCTTGATAAGGATTTTTTCAACTATTGTTAGTTTCTCAAACCAAAGACTCCCATCACTTATTCATGGAGGAGACTTTCGTCTTTCTAAGTCTAGCTAAGGAGAGCTCCTGTCATATGACAGGCAAGAATAACTATCTCCTTTCCTGTGCAGAGGGTCTATTGTCTCATCTACGTTAATTAAGATCCAGAGAAGATTAAAAAACAAAATGTAGGTTTAAACTAGTTAGGAATAACTTGCTGGTGACTGAAGAAACTTCCTGATATGTCAAGAAGCCTAATACAATAAAACCTTTCACCCCAGTTTAGAAATTGTACTTTTGTTTGCTTTTGAATAAGATACATTTCTCTGTGTGAATAATCTGCCTTGTTCCTCTACTGTAATACCTCACATCATATGATGAACCCTGAAAGATATTAAGTGTATGAAAGATATGAGATATAATCAAAGAATGTATAGATTGTGTCCATTCAATGTAGAAGACTGTAAGGAATTTTGTTTGTTTTTCTTGTAAATGATTGTTTCAACTTAGAAGTGATAAAAATTGTATAGCACAAAAAGGAATGTTGAAATATAATCATCTTACCAGGATATATTGTATGAATATTAAGAAGAATGGCTGAAAATGGTGAGGGAGGGTGATCCCAAAATATCATCAGGGTAATAATGAAATACAATCCATGAAATTAATCAAACCTCCGACTGAAAGAAACAGCAAAGGAATGTTTTATACACTAACACCATCTACTGTATATCAATGGAAGCAGCAGAGACACCAAGAAAGCTGAATGCTGAGAGCCCTCTGGCAAAAGACCAATAGAAATCAGCAGGCCAATAGAAATCGAAGGCAACGAGCTCTGAAAATAGGTCACTATGTGGAACCCTAAAGTTTTGCTGAACTTCAGAGTTTTCTAAATTCCTGTAGACAGCCGCCCCACTCCACCATGGCCATAGGACTAAAAAGGGTTTGTCAGAAGAGCTTGCCAAACCCCTGGGTAGGAAAGATCCTCCTGTCCTGTCCTCCAGTATCAAAGAACCAAGAGTTGAATGAACCCACAAAGAATCTGCAGAATCCCCTGTGCAGTCAGACCAGCCTTGTGGACACGACTGTCTCTAATTCCAGAGTTAACAGAATAAGAAGCAGTGAGATTTAATTTCAAAGATTTTATTTCTCCTTCTATGCTTTAATACAGCTATCTGAAGGTTATCCTGTTTAGTCTACGCTCTCTAGTGAGCCACCAAGTAACTGTATTTTAGATTTTAACTAATGTGATATGCATGCTCTTCCGTATAAGCCCAAGCAAATTGAACTAAGAGAAATTTGAGCCATAACTTTGAGCTAGTGGTTTCCAAATGGGATCCCTACAGCCCTGCAGTGTTGGCCAGGGTTTATGAGGGGTCCAGAACAACATTCCAGATTTTTGCCATGCGAAGGCTGTGTTTGTGTTCTCAAAATGGCATCCTCTGCACACCATGACCTCTCACACACCATACATGACAGGTCACGTTGGCAGGGACATGCCCATGCTGGTAGAAGCATTCCAGTAGTACCGGCACTTGCCTGTGCAGGATTACACCCTCCTTGTGAGGATTTAGAAGTACTCTTTCTGCCACAGATGTCAAGATTCGCAACACTTTTGTGGGATAGGAAAATAATACCCCCATTTAGGGGAAAGAGAACTATAGATGCCAGGACTAATAGAATAATAACAACATGGAACTTATATATAAATATGTATAAAAAATGAAAGGGAACATTTAGTCTGATGCCAAACAGGTCCTTGGTGGAAAAAAAGTTTGAGAACCTCTGCTTTAAGCAATTGCTTTTGATATTCTAAACTTGTGCCTTTCACGCCATTCAAGTAGCAGGCACCACAGTCTTAATAGTGCCCTAAAGACAAGTGCATCCTTACTTCTTAGAGACAGATGTGAAGGGTGATAAATGTGTTAGGTACTAAAGAACTGATGATTGATGATCATAGATAAGTGTCTTGAAGAAATCTTGGTGATTTTCATTGTTCCTTGGCGTAACTGCTGAGCCTCACTCATAGTCAATGACAGTTACTTTCAGGGCTGTACTGTGTGTTCAGTACACTCCTAGAACATTGGTTGTATCTATATTGGTTAATGAACTGTTGGTTGTATATTGATGTGGTTCTGGATGAATTACTAAATTGTTGATTGGTTAAGAATAATCAAATGTCTTAATTTGAAAAATACTGTTCAGGTTGACCTGAAAAGAACCTACTGTTTCAATGAGTAAGCTAATGCTCCCTAGACTCAGTAAAAAAGGGGTTATCCTATTAGACTCCATTCTAATATTGGTTACAATACTTATCAATTGGCAAATCTTGTTTGTTAAATTTCACATTTAAAATTCATAAAATTGCCCCCCTTTCATGCTTACCGAGTACAGCAGGTGAGGGGAGATGGGAGGGACTAAGAAATTGATTTTGAGATTTCCATCTAGTCTATCGCATGATTGTTCAGTGCTGTATATTTGCTATTGCTATGCCCATCCAAATTTTGAATGACTCAAGTGATGGGGCTGCCACCATTCCCCTTTCGTGATCAAGCGACCTGCTGTGCAGATTAGAAATAGATTTTTTAATAATTCATTGAATAAAGTCTAGGATTTTCATATCCATCTGCCTGATTCTCTTTGCTCTGTGGCATCACCGGCTTTTCAATCAGTGCTGAACGTATGCAGTGGCATCCTTCCCCATCAGAGAATCTGCATTATCTTCTTTAACTCACAGTACATTATATTTCCATGAGCACTAGCTGACTTCTCCTCCTTTCTGTTGAAAAAGGGAATTATTCAGCCTAATAAGACAGGGTCCTTCTAATCAATGCTCACCGCTTGATCACAGTTGGGACAGATGCAAACATTTCTTCCCCCTGGAAATCGTCTCGTACCTGGAGGCAGTGTATTAAAGCAAATGGCATGCTACTATATACATTTGGAACTGAATTCTGCTTTCATTGTATCTATGCAACTTCCTTGAGTAAAATTTGGCCCTTGGTGTGCAGGTAAAACACCTGCACTCTTGCTTGGCTACACCAATAGCAGCTCATCTCTGTTTTAATCTATGCATTTTGTACAGAAGACAACATGCGCTGGAGGTGTGGGAATGCATATGGTTACAATGGATAACACAGCACAACAAAATGTAAATTAGGGCTCAGAAACAACAGTCTGAGAGAGACAATTACAGGGAATGCGAACCCCTTCTTTAATGATGAGTTGGCAGTATTTTCATTGTAACATCCCCATTTTCAGGGGGGATTAAGCTGATCATAGCAATTGGTTTTGGGCTGCAAAGGGGGTAAGAGATATATTTGTCTGGAAAGAAACATTTATTTTTTTGTAAGTCTGAAATTAAATCAGAATGACTTATTTAATTAATGGGAAAAGAGAGAAAAAATAGATGGGCTTCTAGAAACGTCCTGGTATTATTCTGCACACCACACCCCCTGATAACTTCAAAGCAGCACTGGGGAGCAAACTAGGTCTTCTTTCTTTGAAGCACAGCCCCTCCTACTTGAGATGAACAAAATGCCCTGAAGTGCTACCAGTGCTTAATTTGTAAGGAAAGAGGGGCTGGGGTTCAAGCAACTGTTTTACATTCATAACTGATGCAGCGAGCCCAGATGTGCCAGGGCTGTGAACTGCCAGGCCCAGATGTGCTGGGGCTATGAACTGCCAAGCCCAGATTTGCTGGGGCTGTAACCCACCAGGCCCAGATGTGCTGGGGCTTTGACCTGCCAGACCCAGAGGTGCCAGGGCTCAGCCCTGCCAAGCCCTGGCACAAATTAAGTACTGTGCTACCATTAAATCTGACTATGACATACAGTGAAGCAATTCTGTTCTCATCCAGTGAGGGTCAGTGATGCACATACACACCCCTCCCCACCCCCCAAAACCAGCCAACACAAAATGCAGCTATTTGCTTGTGTTTAATTAAAGAAAAATCAGATTTAATGTTTTGTTTATTTTACCGGCTCAATATTCATAGGACTCCCACCATTGCATATCTGAGAGCATTCCATGTATCTATGGGTTTATCCTCTTCACACCTTGTGAGATGGGGGCATCTTATTATCCCTATTTTATAGAGGAGAAACAGGTGAGAAATGATGCTGAGGATGAAAGACCAAATTCTGCCTTTTCTAATAATAGTTTAAATCTGAAGCTACTCTGCTGACTTCTTTGACTCAAGTGACATTACTCCATATTTACACCAGCAGTACCCAGAGGAGAATTTAACTTGGTGTAAGGGTCTACATATATAGCTATTCCCAACCAGCTATTCCTAACCAGCTCCATCTGTGGATACTCTTATTCTGGAACAAGAATGCCTTATTCCTGTTTAGTTTAGCCCACTCTTTTCTCAGTGTAAGCTTGTCCACACACGTAATTTAAATTAACTCCCTATTTTAAAGCACATCAGCTTTAGACAAGCCCTAAGTGTCTACAAAATCTTGTGATAACTCCCACTTACTTCACTGGGTGAAACAGTCAGTCTGGGACTCTGGGTGAATTTGAAAGGCATTAGTTAAATTATGAATCATCTTTAACCTTAGGTGTCCATTGTGGAGAGAAAAATGACAAGATATGATTATATGCAATAATAAAGTTCTGATAATAGCTGATAGAATTTCTCTGCTATATGATTTTGCCTCTGACAGTTGATTTATTCTGGCATAACTCTCTTAGCTTGTATGGAGTTACTCCTGATATGCATAGGAGAAAGTGATGCTAGAATCAGGCCCACAACTTCTTAAATAATAAACAACAAACAGCAACAAAAAGTGAAATTATTATGTCTTATTTAAGCCTTACTAAAATGTCAATTGTACAAACATTTAACTATCACAGTTACTGCTGTGTGTCTCATTTTACTTTATTCTCTGGTGGATGCTTCCCTGAGAATTCGGTACAGATGCTGAACAATAAAGCCTGTTGCAAATTGCTTTCCAACTGCTAGGTAATTACAGCAGATTTTATACTAAATGTAAAGAATGAACTGTTATTTTTTAATAACGGAAATATCTTTTCTTATCTGATGCTTTAACAGGGCCTCATTTGTCTTACTTTCCAGCTGAATGATAGCACTGCCACTGCCTTTCGTCCAGTCTGATTTGCTGCAATGCTGTGTCTTCTGTATTCTTCCCCAGAAGCCTCATATGACAGTGATCAGCTAAAGGGTCAGACTTTTAGGGTACACTGCCAGTAACATTAAATATTTAATATGACTTCGCTCAGGCCACAGAACATGTCTTGTCTGCGCTTGTTACCAAAGAGGACAGAATTAGTTTTCGGCAAGCAATAAGGC
Source organism: Gopherus flavomarginatus (assembly GCF_025201925.1). Lineage (NCBI taxonomy): Eukaryota > Metazoa > Chordata > Testudines > Testudinidae > Gopherus > Gopherus flavomarginatus. The sequence continues at coordinate 10,845,135 of NC_066621.1, read as the reverse complement.
TTAACTCCACACTTGGTCACCTTTGTCAGTATTTACCAGCATGACCACTGATATCATCATCTCTCACATGCCAGTGACAGCAAAAATAGAACATCTTGTCTTGTGGGAGTGGGAGGCTCCTACAGTTGCCTCTGGACAGGAATAAGCATTTCAGACCTAAGGGAAAACCTCAGAGTTTAGATATAGATGGAAGGAACTGAGCCCACCTGAGGAGGTGCTGAGCGCCCTCAACTCCTATTGACTTCAGCAAAAAGAGGGAGCGCTTAGCGGTTCGTAGAAGAGTCAGGCGTTTTGGAGGAAAAATCCTCTGTTCTGAGTAAGGGCCATGTGCCACCTGAGGCACATTGCACATACACTAAGAACTCTGCAGAGCTGATGCAGCGAGGGGGATAGGATTCTCTGACCAGGAGCTAGGTGGGAGGTCAAGAAGGCCAGGGGTTGTGCAAGGGCATGGCCAACGGATTCTGGCTATGTCGGTTCAATGGCAAAAAAACTCCATGAGTTCGGTGGGGGCACAGCAGCCACAGAGGGCCAGGGATGGGGGGAGTTTATTCCTTCCTCAATCCCTGGTGGATCTCGCTTGTGCAAAACCTTGGGCTGCATGTATGGGACAGCTAAAACTCTGTGATGTCTGAGAGACTTGGAGGATAAGCTTGATCCATCTCATCCAACCAGAAAATATTTCCATGATACAGGAACACGATCAGTGAATGTGGGTGTGTGACTGGCAGGACAGGGTTGGGCTCAACAAAAGAAAAAATGTTGTTTATTTTAACATCTGTGTTTATAATGGTAGAAACAAGATAGGAAGCCTGCAGCTGTGAGGGGGAGGGAAAATTTAGTATCCATTTTGTTTTCAGTGTTGTTGTAGCTGTGTTGGTCCCAGGGATATTAAAAAGACAAGGTGGGTGAGATAATACGAGTTATTGGACCAACTTCTGTTAATGAGAGAAACAAGTTTCAAACTTACATGGACCTGACCTGAGGCATCTTGGAAAACCTACTTGTGTCTTAACAAGCTGGTGAAGCAAGGCAGTGCAATGAGAGCTGGACTTGAGTGATTTTACAGCTGCCCCTAATCCAGTGCAGTCAAGGTACACCACTGAGTGATGAATTGCATCTTCAGAGGGAGGGGTAGCTGCATTACTCAATATATAGAGAAGCACAGTTGTGGGTATCTACACTACTTAATGTCAACAAATAAAAGGGATTGAAGTAGGGAAAATGGAAGAAAACCCTCCCTCTGTGTGGAGGGAGGAAACAAATTTGGATGCCAGACTCAAATTAAACTCAGTGGTAAAACTCAAAGGCCTCATTGGGAAAGAAAGAAAGGAAGAAAGAAAGAAAGAAAACTAGTTCCCTTTTGATTAGCTGGATGGAGCTAATGGCTATTAACCAGGATGGACAGGGACGGTGTTCCTAGCCTCTGTTTGCCAGAAATTGGGACTGAGTGACAGGGATGGATCACTTAATGATTCCCTGTTCTGTTCATTCCCTCTGGGGCACCTGGCACTGGCCACTCTTAGAAGACAGGATACTGGGCTAGATGGACCTTTGGTCTGACCCAGTAGGAGCGTTCTTATGTTCTTATGAGCTGCAAATGTTTCCTGCCCTCATTAGCCATACATCACTGGATACCCTTCAACTCCAACATCTCAAGTGGCAAAGTAACCCCAGCAATTTTATATTCAATAATAGTACCATCCACTAGTATTGCAGGGGGAAAAATACTCTCTCTGAGACTGAGAATGGGAATTAGAAGGAGATGGCTGTGCAAAGCTGAAGCCAGTTCATGATAGGGAATCCTAGCTGCAAGAGACTAAAGGAAGGATTTTAAGATTTGGGGAGTATTCAGAGACCAGAAGAGCATCAGCTGAGGTTGTTTGGATGTGGACTATGGGATCTCAACCCTGCCACCAAGTCTGCACCCATAATCAAGAGCACCCAATAATGTGGGTGCAAGCACTTCCAATTAAATGGTTACCTTCCTGTCTGCAAAGGGCCAGTGTTTGTGTCTGAAATGCTTTGCACTTGAAAAAGGACATCTGAAATGTATTGCAAAAGTACAGCTGAAATGTGTTTTTAAATACGTGTCAGTCAACAATCTATAAATTGATCTGACCCCAAACAGGGAGCCAGCATAAAGGATTCTGAATCAAAGTAACATGCTGATTAAAATTAGTATCTTGGAGGATGCAAATTGCTGCATCTTAGACCATTATAACCTGTGAATTGATGGAAAAAAGAGAATGGCAATAATCTATTCAGGAAGCCATGAAGACAGAAATCAGTGTTTCCAAATCACATTTGGGACATGAAGATTTAGATTAGAGATGTTTTCTTGTGAAATGTGCAAGTAAAATGCAACCTTAAAATATTAAATATCATTATCAAACAATAAACTTGTGCCTGAGGAAGGTTATCACACATGTGCTGGCCAACATTCACTCAGGAGAAAAGGAAATATTTAACCAAATTAGTCCAGCCAATCGACCAGAATTTGGTGTTGAATTTACACAATTATTTGACATCTAGAAGTGTTAAAGGAGAAAGATGATCGTACATGAATAAACAAGAATAGCCAAAAGTAAAAGGCTCAATGCATTTGTGCATTAGATCTATGCAGAAGCAGTAAAACCTGAAGTTGTAATAATGGAGAATGGAACATTGAGAAGGTCTGCAAATACAAAAGACTCTGGTCATTAAGAGAGACTCCTGAGGAACTGCAAATAGCCCTAGGCCAATCATCATCAACGTGAAATTGTTTGTAGCTTAAAAATTGAGAATCCTGAAAAAAAGCCCTATTGTAAACAGCAAAAGGAGAGACAAGATAAGGGAGGCCACCAGCTGAATGAGACTCCCTCACCATGCATTGCTGTGCCCAGGACCCAGGACCAGGCAGCCCACTGAGTTATAGGGACCTCAGTCAGACATCTCCTAAGTTTCCAAGGGTATTTGAACTTTCCAACATTGTGACTATTATAATTTAAACCCAAGCCTCTTCAATGTCAGATAGGAGATGAAAACCCTTACAGCAGTTTGCCAGTTTTGTCATATGGGAAAAATCCCTTCCAGATCCCAAAAGTGGTGATCAGACTAGCATCGAAAGAGATCCAGCAATGCCATTGAGGGGGAGATTAACACACGGAGCCCAACATGGCAACTTGCCATGGTGGCGACCAGTAGCAATCTTCTTTCCCCTCCAGTTCCTGCAGGCAGGAGCCAGTCCCATTACCACCCCCAGAGCCAATGGCAGTAGTTGTCGGCAGGGCAGGGTTTGGTGCCCAGGTACAGTATGTGGTACCTCTCCCCACAATGCCCTGCAGCACAGTGGAGTTGTGGTGAGGGGCAGGAGAAAGGCAAGTAAGAGGGGGAGGCTAAGGGAGTTCATGGAGCACAGCCCAAGCTGCTCCTGGTTGGGATCTTATCCACACCCCTCTGTCTCTGGAGGCATCTCCATTGCTCCAGGCTCCATCAAGGTCATGCCATGGCTAGTGGGGTGAGCACTGATTTATTCATAAGAATGTCTGTGGAAAGCAAAAGTCCAATGAATAATTGTGCAAATCCATAAAGATTTGCTCGAGGAATGACCATTTGAGAGATGTGTCAGGGAATGGAACCAGTTCCATATGACTTAGATAACCAACCAGGAACATTGAATATCAGAAGCAATATTCTGAGTGAACAGTTTGAGAGTGGTTCGTAGGATGAAACTTGTCTGCTTAACATATTAGTTGAAAAATGTTAAATGATAACCAAATTAGAAAAAACCTGCAGTCAGTGGAGGGATAATTTATTAATAGGAAGAAGATCTAAGCTACTTATATATGTTACTCAATGTCTCAACAATGTGCAAAAGTCCTGAGGCCATCGCCTCTACTGCTGAAAGGGGAGTGATGTCTCCACAGTCCACTCACTGGATTTTCTAATCAAGACTGTCAATAAGGGGTCAGTTATAGTGGTGGCTTTGTAATGCAGAAATTTCACATAAATATTTAACAGCCTACATGGTGTGTGTGTGTTTAACAGTACAGATACCAACATGACCCATACAAACTGCTACAAAAGTGATGACAGCAGACTTGGCCGACTAATATGAATCTGTCTCCTAGATGGACAGAATCCCTGCTAACTACTTTACATGTTAGGTTGTAATATGGATCAAACCAAAAACTGTCGTGCTTACAAGTGTTTGTTTTATTGATTTTATTTACTTACTTGGCCCCCATTACCACAATATCTGAGCCTCTCACAATCATTAATGGGGACCTGAGGCATAGAGCTTCTAAGGACTTCACACAAAAAGTCCAGGGCAGAACAGTGACTCGAATCCAGGCCCTGGCTAGTGGATTAACCTCTAGACTATTCTTCCTCTGTTTATTTGTTTATCCCCAAACGTCAGAGTCTGAATTCATTACAACAGAACGATTGAAACAGTTGAGATAAAAAATGATGTAAGTTATAAATCCACCTAAGTCAAGAAAGCTGTATCATATGTGAACATATCTATTTCTATAGGTATGTAACTTTTATCTTTCCTTGAATAATACTTTCTATTTCTGAAAGAGAATCATCATTTATAAAAAGTCTAAATCTGGAAATATATATTTTTCCCAGCCCCTCTTACTCCTGTCTCTGTTCAGATTTAAGTCATGTCCACTAGGGATGTGAATGCAATGTAAAAGTGCAGTGTTAACAGATCACAGCCATGAAATGTTGGAAAGGTCATTTTCTATGGGGATAAAAGGTGAAAGGTGCCAAGAATGTGGATGGAGAGAAAGGTTTTCTGCTGAGAGAATTAATTATAGGGTTTTATTAGGCTTTTTCTGGAGGAGGCTAGTAGGAGATGAGCTCTGATATGCTCCAAGAAGCAATAAAAAATACAGCAAAATGTATCAAAACTGATTTAACTACCACAGGGACATGTGTGGAACTAAGTGAAATTGGAATGGAAAGGAAAATGAAGTCAGTATTATGTCAAGTTTTCCAACAGCAGGCTTTGACTAGTAACCTGAGCTTCAGTTTTGCCCTGGTTTGCATGCTACTACCTAGTTGTCAATAAAGTACTGACATGATCCAGAGCTTTAAAGTAACACCAAAATTAATTTTTTCTCCTGTCTTTCAGTACATCATCTGCATGATGGCCTACTGACTGTAACAGAAGCCATTAGTATCTAAGCCTCAATAGTGTCAGAGATCTTGAAATGCTTGCTCCCCATTCAAATACATTAATGCCTTCCTAGAAAGATTCTGCGGGTATTTAAAACTTTTATCTGCCCTTAGGGGGAATGAGATGACAGAAAACCTTAGGTACAGTTATTCAATACAAGCTCTAGTGGCATGGAATTGCCACAGCTTAGTGGGAGAATGGCTATTTTTGTTGTTCTGGTAGCTCCAAAATGCCACTTTTCTCCACCATTTTAAAGAAGGGTAGACCAGTGGTTACAGAAATGAACAAGGACTCAGATCTGTGTTAAGTTCTTGACTCCGTGTGTGACCCTGGGGCTTGATCCAAGCATTTTGGTCCTTACTCAGCAAATCACTTATGCACTTGCTTAATTTTAAGACCAGCAGAACTTTGAATTAATTTTAATTCAGTTATTTACCCTTTTCAGTTTATAATGCAAAAATATTTATAGGCACTGATCCCATGCTCTGGGATACTAACCCAAAAGCTAAAACACATGGAAAAGTAGAAAAGGACTTTCAGGAATGCAACCACCTCAGCTGTCAGCCCATGTAAGACTGGGAGAAGAGAGGGAAAAAACAGTGGAGCATTCAAAAACCAGTGGGGACACACTGGGGTTAGCATTTAAGTATGGTGGTTAAAGACTCTTTGTAAGTAATTAGATGAATAGGAACATAAAATAGATCTTGCCAACTATCTTGCCATATGTTATACTAGTGTGAATAATTTGTCAGTATGTACAACCTCCTGCCTCCAAACATGTTCAATGACAATGGATATTTCAGATAAAATAATGGGAGTGAGGCACCCAAAACCCATCAGAAGTTGGTGGGAACTGGGCACCTAACTCTCTCAGGACCCTATGGAAACCCCAGCCTGAAACTCCATAATATACCATCATGAACATTATCTCTTGGACAAAATGCAGGTTTAGTACTTAGATGGTGAGCTCGTTGGGGCAGGAGCCATCTTGTAATTCCGTGTCTGTACAGCACCTAGCAGAATGGGATGCTGGTCCATGACTGGGCTCCAAGGCACTACTGCCTAGGAGGATAAATAATATTTGTGCCTGATTCTCGGTATAATACCAGCCACTATGCACAGCCTGTGACACAAATACATTTTTATTTGACTGGGCTAAATAAAGAATGCATTGGAAAGAGGAAGGAGGGAGAAAAAGAAAATTATGGAACAAATTATTTGGAGAAAAGACAAAAACCCGCCCTCTCTCACACACACACAATTTCTCTTTTAATGACAGTTTCATGTGGGAGGACATTTTCATCTTTTTTTTTTAACGTTTTGTATCCCTTTGGAACATAATTTCAGTGATCCTCAAACTGGCAAACTCAGTCACCTCCTCCTGTTGCACCCAAGCTGGAATGACTAAAGTAGCTGGCTACTTAACCCCACTCCATATGCTCCATTTCAGAATTACTTTTGGAAGGAAGGCAAGCCCCTAGTGGCTGCCTTTTAAGTGGCTCAGACAAAGGCAGTGCTCAAATATGCAGACAGCATGTCAGCCTCAGCACAAGTCTGCCCACCCAAACAAGCTGAGGAGGATTTAATTTTAGTTTCCAAGGGTGCTGCCTCGGCCCTCAGAGATGCAAAGAGGAAGGCTCAGTTTTCATTTAGAGGGAGGAGGACATGAGGCGTAGTACCTGGAACAACATGACATATTGCATCAAAAATCTTGTATGAGGCACAGTTATCTCCACCTCCTATCACTTGCTAAAGGCCATGCTGCTGAAGTGCAATGCAGTGACCCTTCCCTTCAGAGCCCTTGGAGATATACTCTTAGTGACTGTATAATGTACTCTGCAGCAAGACGCCTTCCAGCCCTTTCCTGCACTTAAATTAGTTCTGGTGTAAGATCCAGAAAAACCAACTAGCGGTGAGGTGCCTATTTTTAAAGCAGCTCTTAAGCCTCTTCAGAGGATGTAGTTGCCTAGTGAATCCTCAGTAGCTGAACTTCTCCCGTCAACCCTCTCTGATCCCCAGCTTAACCAAAGCTTTGAGTGATGACTTCCAATAGCAAGAGTTGTTCCATTTCACAAGCTTCATTCCCTTCCTCTGTCACAATTTGATTTGCTTTTGTACAATTGCTCTCTTGATGCTTTTGTGCAGAATGGCCCACTGCAGGCCCAACCTCAAGGCACATTTCAGCTTCTCTTCGTTGTCTTCTTTGGATGCTGCACAGTTCCTCCCAAAGCCAGCCTATTTCAGAGACCTTATATCACAGCACAGGACAATAAACAAACCGAAAGTGATACAAAACTTATCAGGAATGGAATGTAAGACAAAAAGTGAAATCTTAACGGGGATCCCACACAGATTAGTTGTTCACCTGACTTTATTTGGTTTGTGATGTGCTCTCTGAGATTCAAGACTTACTAAAGTTATTATTATTTACAATATACTAGAGCCTAGAGACCTGAATTTAGATGAGCCAGGTGCTGCATAAACACATCGTAAGAGATAGTCCCTGTACCAAAGTGCTTATAGTTAGAGCTGGATGGGAAAAGTGTTTGGGTTTTTGTCAGTAAGAGGAAAAATATAATTTGGAAAACAAAATTACTTGGGTTTTGGCTGACATTTTTTTGTTTAGTGGAAACCAAAACCCAAAAAGTTCTCAGTTTTTATTTTTGTGTGTGTGTGTGAAAAATAGATATTTCCTATGGAAATTTGAGCTTTGACAAAAAAAAGGATTTTTTTTTTGTGAAAAAGCCACAGCTCCGGCTCTGCTCCCGACCCCAGGACCCAGGGGTGGGGGCGCACCTGGGTAAGGGGCAGTGTGCCCAAAAAAGTTTGGGGACTCCTGGCCAAGGGTCACCATATGACCCATTTTGGCCCCAGATGTCCTGACTTTTTTTGGCAAAACAGAACATTTATCCCATTTGCTCTTGCCAACCGGTGATCAGTTGGCAAGAGCAAATGGGACAAATGCCTGGTTTTGCCAAAAGGGGGTTGGGGGTGGAAGCAGTGGGGCTTGGGCCAGCCCTGCAAGGGGGAGGAGCAGGGCTTGGGCAATTGGCTTGGGCCAGCTCTGCATGGGGGTGGGGAGGGGCCTTGGGCCAGCTCCAGGGGGAGGGGAGGGAAGGGAGTAGGGCTGAGGCCATCTCTGCACCGTGCAGGGGTGGGAGGAGGGGCTTGGGCCAGTTCCATGCCACACTGGGTTGGGGGGTGAAGAAAGGAGACGGGCTGAGGCAAGTGGCTTGGCCAGTTCGGCGTGGGGACAGGGGAGGAATATGTTCATCCTACCACAGGCTCTGTCTTTGAGCCAGGCTAAGAGGCGCAGCCTCTGGGGGAAGAGGAGGAGCAGGGTATGGGGCCAGAGTTCCGGCACTCCTGAGGGTCCCCCAAATTGGCCAGGGCCTCTGTTCACCAGCTGCATCGGCCCATGCAGTAATCCGCCACTAATACAGATATGCTGGGTAATAGCCAAGTCTCAAAGATGTTAAAGAACACAATGAAAGGGAGACAAATAGAAGAATTCTTCCTCAGAGAGGAGACCATACAAATTCACAAAGAATCCTGCCTTTCTAAGGGATGGATCATCACTACAGTATCCAAGCACTCATCTTTAATGTATTTATCCTAATGCTACCTCTGTGAGGTAGAGCGGTACTAGTATTTGCATAGAACAGATGGAGAACTGAGCCACAGAGATATTTAGGTGCCTGTGATGGGGTGTACTTGCCCCATACTGGACAGGAAGAGTTTAACCCCACACTCTGAGTGGAGGAAGCCACACCCACTTGCACTTGCTGGGCATGTATAAAAGGGAGCAGCTCAGCTCAGTCTGAGCTGACTGCTGAGGAGGGAGGATGCATGTTGTTGGATCCAGCCTGGGAACCACTGAAGGCCCAGGCTGCAGAAGCCAGAGATGTCAAAACCCAGGTCCCTGCAGACATCCAAAAGATGTCAGAGCCATCAGGAGCCACACGTGCCCAGGAATTTGGGGATCCCAGAAGTGACCGGATCACTACTTTGAGAGACAGTGTAAGAAGTAGCCTGGGGGAGGGCAAGCCATTTTCCTGAGTGGTGTCAGAGTGTTTCAGATGGATCCTCGCTGACTCAGTGGTGAACACACTTGCCACTGACAGGGCCCTGTTTTGTAGGGCTTGCCAGGCATCCAGTTTTCAACCAGAACACCTGGGCAAAAAGAGACCCTGGCAACTAAGTCCAGTTGGTCTCAGTGGCTGCCTTCGCACGGCTTCTGGAAGCAGCCGGTGTGTCCCTCTGGCTCCTAAGTGCAGGGGCAGTCAGGGGGATTCTGCACGTGGACACCTCCCTAAGTGCTGGCTCCACAGTTCCCATTGGCCAGGAACTGTAACCAATGAGAGCTGTGGGGGTGGCACCTGCAGATGAGAGCAGTGCACAGAGCCCCCCTGGCCACCCCTGCACCTAGGAGCTGGAAGGACAGGTTGCTGCTTCCCAGGAGACGCTTCGGGGAAGCACCTCCCCAAGCCTGCATGCTGAACCCCATCCTGTGCCCCAACCCCCTATCTCAGCTCAGAACTCCATCCTGCACCCCAAACCCAGCCTGGAGCCTCCTCCCACACTCTGAACCCCTCAGCCCCAGCCCAGAGCCCTCTCCTGTACTCCAAACCCCTCATCCTCTGCCCCACCCCAGAGCCTACACCCCCAGCCAGAGCCCTTGCCCCCTCCTACACTCCAACCCCTGCCCCAGCCTGGTGAAAATGAGCAAGGATGAGGGGGAATGAGCGATGGAGGGAAGGGGGATGGAGTGAACTGGGAAGAGGCCTTGGAAAAGGAGTGGGACCTTGGGGAAGGGGCAGGGAAGAGGTTGGCAAGGGTGTTCGGTTTTCTGCAATCAGAGAGTTGGCAACACTAAGCCCTGGGCTGGGACCCAGTGGAGCAGGGAGGAACTGCTCTACCCTGGGGTCTCTCTAGCCTGGCCACCACCCACCTCAGGTGGCGGCCCACTCCCCAGACTGGCCTCCAGGCCACGCAGCCCTGCTGAGGAGGGTGGCCATACTGACTCTGGCCTCCCGGCCACTCAGCCCTGCTGAAGAGGGTGGCTATATTGACTCTGGCCACTGGGCCCTACTGCCCTGAGGATGAGGGTAGCCAGGCAGACTTACCCAGGGGGCTACAATGCCCTTACCCCACCCCCCAATGGGATGAGGTGTACTTGCCCTGTGACAGTGCCTAATTACCTTTGGTTTTTAATAAGAGTTAGGGATCAAAATACCTGGAAGGATCTGAGTCTGAGTGATTTGCTAAATGTCAGCTAGCCAGTTTGTAGCAGATCAGATAACTGAACCAGGATCTCTCAAGTCCCTAGTTAGTACCCTAATCTCTGGACATTCTTCCCTCTCTTCCTCTTTGTGTGATTATAGGCTGGTAAGTCAATGATATTATTTAACATGTGGCAGCAAAGGGGAAGCACATGGTCAGATATCCACCAGCAAATACCATGTATTATATAAATGTATTAATTAGGGCTGTCAAGTGATTAAAAAAATTAATCATAATTAATTGTGCTGTTAATAATAGAACATCATTTATTTAAATATGTTTGGATGTTTTTCTACATTTTCAAATATATTGATTTCAATTACAACCGAATACAAAGTGTACAGTGCTCAACTTATATTATTTTTATTACAAATATTTGCACTGTAAAAATGATAAACAAAAGAAATAGTATTTTTCAGTTCACCTCATACAAGTACTGTAGTGCAATCTCTTTATGAGGTGAATTGAAAAATACCATTTCTTTTGTTTATCATTTTTACAGTGCAAATATTTGTATTAAAAATATGAGCTGAGCACTGTACACTTTGTATTCTGTGTTGTAATTGAAATCAATATATTTGAAAATGTAGAAAAACATCCAAAATATTTAATAAATTTCAATTGGTATTCTGTTGTTAAACTGTGCAATTAAAATTGCAATTAATTGTGATTAATTTTTTTAATCACAATTAATTTTTTTTGAGTAATCGCATGCGTTACCTGTGATTAATCAACAACCCTAGTATTAATCTATTTTGGCATATAAAACTAAAAAAAACACCTAACCAGTCCTCTAGTGGCTCTATCATGTGAGGACCAAAGAGGGCATAGTCTATGGATCACAGGGGTTCAGACTATATGATCATGATGGTCCCTTCTGATTTTAAAGTCTATGAGCCTATGAGTAGGTAACTTATTAAATTGTCTCTGCTTTATTCTGGTTGTCTTTTGAAGTCTTGGGCCCCAAAGTTTGGGGGAAGATGGTTCAACACAAACAATTTTCCATTTTAATATATTTGTTGCATAAAATAAAACATATAAACAAATTCATTACAACAAAATAGTTTAGTGCAAAATCATCTAATTAATTTAACTAACAACTTAATGAAACTGTATCAAATAAATGAACTATTCCTTATAAGCTTTAACTAATGTTTGTTAATTGTTCTTCTGTTCCACAGAGAAATATTTAACTTCCCTTTTTATATTTAGGTACTCAGCAACTGTCAGGAGCTCAGCTTTGAAAAGGATTTCAAAGCTGGGTGGAAGGTCAGATTAATTCTATCAGCACAAAAGGTCTTTTCCTCTTAAAAAAGAATAATTTTAGGTTCAGATTTCATATACGAGCCTCAGTCTGACTTACAATAATCACAGAAAACCAGATACATGAGTATATAACGCAAAACTACACAATAAAGGGTGGACCGGTGGCAAGCTGCAATGATTGCCACTAATCAAAATTAAATCAACCACCATTGGTAGAACTACCTAGACCTTAGGGTAGTTCTTAAGACTTTGCATTTAGGGCCTGATCCAAGAATTACTGAAGTCGTTGGGAAGATTCCCATTAATTTCAAGGGATCAGGTGTATAGCTCATTATTCCAAAATGTGTTTGTGTTTTACTGTTAGCCTATTGTCCCTTAACTTCTTTTCTTTAATTCATCCATTTGTTATGTTTCTTCATTAGCTGAGATTTTAGCCTTTTTGGGACAGAAGCTGTCAGTAAAGTATCAAGCAAAATGGAACCCTGATCTTTGATTGGGATCCAAGAAAAAGATCTAGGGGTCACTATGGAAAGTTCTCTATAAACTTCTGCTCAATGCACAGCAGTGGTAATAAAGGCTACAAGTATGTTAGGAACTATTATAGAGGGATAGATAATAAGATATCATAATGCCATTATATAAATCCGTGGTATCACACCTTGAATATTGCATACAGTTCTGGTTGCCCCATTTAAAAAAGGATATAATAGAAACAGAAAAGTTTCAGAGAAGGACACCAGATATGATTAGAGGTATGGAGTGGCTTCTATATGAGGAGAGACTAAAAAGATTAGGCCTGTTCAGCTTAGAAAAGAGACAATGAAGAAGGTGGATATGACAGAGGGCTATAAAATCATGAATGGCATGGAAAAAGTGAATAGAAAAGTGTTATTTACCCTCTCCCACAATGCAAAAAACAGGGCTCACCTGATTCAATTAATAATCATCAAGTTTAATACAAACAAGAGGAAGAACTTTTTCGCACAATACACAATTAACTAGTGGAACTCATTGCCATGGTATGTTGTGAGGGCCAAAAATATTACTGGGTTCAAAGAAGAACTGAATATGGTCATGGAGAATAGGTTCATCAATGGCCATGAGCCAAGATGGTCAGAGATGCAACCCCATGCTCGGGGTGACTCTAAATCTTTGACTATCAGAAGCTGGGAGTGAAAGACAGGGATGGACCACTCCATAATTGCCATATTCTGTTCACTCCCTCTGAAGCATCTGGTATGAACCACTGCCAAAGACAGGATACTGGGCAAGGTGGATCATGGTCTGACCCAAGTTTGGCAGCTCTGATATTCTTATGACCTTTGGATGCTACTGCAATACAAATAAACAAGGCAATAATACACCCAAATTAATCCTAACTATTTAACAAAATACATCCAGTATTTTGGTGGGGATTTTCAAAGACACTTAAGAGAGTGGGGCTCCCTGCTCCCATTGAAACTGGGCAATTTTGTGCCTTTGAAATCTCCCTGTTGTTAGTGACTAAAGTGAGCTGATGGATATTTATTAGGATTCTCATTTATTACATGTATTGTGGTAGCACCCAGAGCCCCCAGTCATAGAGCAGGGCCCCACTGTGCTAGACGCTGCACAAACCCAAAACAAAAAGACGATTTCTGCCCCGAGGTGCTTACAATCTAATCACAAGACAATAGCTGCAGACAGATGAGGGAAGGCAAGGATTAATGAGACAATATTTATCGGCATAAAAAGCAGTGGCTACGGCTGGCCAGCGTCCTAACTGTAGTCAAGTTGTTTTCTAGGCATCCCTGGAGAGGTGAGTTTTAAGAAGAATGTGGTAGCTGTGTGGATGTTTATAGGGAGATCCTTGCATGTTTCTGGAGTTTCATGGGAGAAAGCATGAAGGCACTTGTTTAAAAATGAGTATGAAGTGGGTGGAGAGGCATTATTCTGAAGTATTGCAGATTCCCAAGGTGTATTGGGAACCTCTTTTGGCTTTCTGAGAGCACTCCTCGCCTAACATCCCCACCCCACAGCATATCGACTGCTACCTAGAACGCTCTCCTCCATTTACTCCTCTTGATTGAATCTGAAGTGGCCTGCCACAAGTGATAGGATTCATTGCTCCCAATAATGTTCAGAAGGTTTTATCAAAAGGGATCTGATGCCTTTATGTCTCCCACAGAGACTTTGTCACATTTCCTGCACATGAAGCAATAAAAATTCCTTTAGAAGTCTGTGTAAAATATTCATGAAATACAAATGAAGATTCAGTCCCCCAAATCTCAGGGTGGGTAATGATACATTTGCAGGCATTATGGAGTGCTCCGGAGCATGGTGATGTGCCTTCTCATACATAATTTGTAGGACATACTGTGCTGTTGAACAGGTAATCCTTTAGATTAGGGAATAAAGGAGAAAGGTGGCTGATGAAAGTCCATTATTATCAGTGAACAAGTCAAGAGGTCAGGAGCTGTTAGCTAAACAAGTTACATATACTAGAGGGAAACAATTTCTCTCCCACGTCAAATCACAAAAAAGACAGATTATCAGAGGAACACAGCACATTGGGTGCACGTTGGGTACTGAGTGCCTTGGGACATCTGGCTAAACGGTCACAGTGGGACCTACTGGGTGCTGAATACATCTGCAGCACTGGCCCCTTTGTTTAGGTGTCCAACTGGAAGATGAGTTCTTCTGGAAAACCTGAACCCAACTGTAGGGACCGTGCACTTGAGGGTCTGGCCCTCAGCTCCTTGGGAAATGTGGCTCTAAACCTCCTAATGCAGTTCTCATTGATCTCCAGAGACTTTAGTCTGCTCAGGCAAATAAGCATCATTCCTGTCTGTTTCAAGCTTTACTTCCTTTTTCTCTTTTGCTCACATTTGGCTTTACAGCTCGTCTCATGCTTCCCTCTGTGCCTGGAACCAGCTCCCTAAGTGATAACCCATCTGTTGCATGAAGCATTCCACTACAGTGATGGAGCTAGCAGCCAAGCCACAACAATCGGTGGCACCACCAGCACTCTGAGAGACTGATAGCAGTCTCAGTGGGGACTCAGAGAATGTAATGACTATGGAGACTGAACTCTTCTCTCATTTCCAGAGGTGGTTCCTCTAGGTCAGGACTGAAGCATGTGGTGGGGGAGGGAATTGCACTGTGTGTTGGTGTGAGCTTGTAGTTCCACTGTCAGTGCTGCCTGTATATGTATAGTCTCAGTTTCCATTTCGTCTGGCAAGTTTCTTCAACAGTAATTCATGTAAAATTATATATACCATGTTACACTGTCAGTGAGACAGCTGTGGAGAGGTGTATGCTGCTGAAACTAAAAGTTACAGATTCCACTGGCAAACTTAAGCACTTAATACCACACTACTGTGTATAACGAACATGCATACACATATGTACACCATTGTCTATCCAGTGGCATTCACCGCTGTTCACACGAAATGGCATTCCACAGGGATAGTGCAATGTACTTTGTACCACCTGGTGAATGTTATGCAATCCGCCTACTTGATTGGATGGTCCTGCTTAACATCTTGATAGATGTCACCATCTTGACCCAGAGTGCAAATGCATTATTATACAATGCCTGCTGCAGGAAACTCCTCTGCCTATGACACAAGTTCTCTTGGTTTATTTCATTACATCTGTATTTTATTCCAGTTGGCAAACACTAGTTTTGCACAAAGTGGCATTAATCCCAGATTTTTAACCTGATTCCTGCTGGGTTAGAAATTGACAAAACTCTACCTAGCTATTAGACATGCACTTAATATAATGGCTAAATATAGAACTGACAAAGGCTCACCTCTGGAGCAGTAGCAGGATGGGAAGAAAATCAGTGCAATTTCTGATACAGGCATCTTGAAAGGCATCTAGAGTCTAACCTGCATCTGTCACTGATTCTCAGATACATCGTGACATCCTGCTATAAAGCATATAGCCTCACTACTATTGAGTAACAGAATTGCCACCTCTTGTGTAGAAATTTCTGCATAGAAGAATCCTCTTTCTGTTTCTAAGGCTTTGAATCCAAGTTCTCCCACATGCAGATCTCAATATAGAAATTTGAGGTGGCCTAATCTGAGTTTATATTGTTTCATAAATAATGTTTGCCTGTACACTTCTTGGCAAAGGTATATGTTTCAGTCTGACAAGGCGCAGTATCCTTTTGGCATTTCAGAAGAAGTGGGCAGGATGAATTATTCATTTAAAAAGTACGTGACATTATGATGGAGCTTCAGCAAGGAATGTTTAACATTACAAATGGGATGAATCAGTTTAAACTCATCTGAGCTTATCATGCAGTAGACAAAATGACTGAATTTATTTAATAAATTTATTTTCAGGTCTTCTAATGCCAAGAGGTTTGGGGGAAAGCAGTCAAAAATACAGCGCTAAATTCTCACTCGGTGTCAACTGGCATAGCTCCTCTGGCTTCATTACAAAATAACAATGAATAAATAAAGGAACAATAACAACTCTCCAAAACAAAACTACAGTGGCAGAACTAACAATGTACATATAGAGAGAACGGGATGGATGTAACATGAAACATTGTGTCAGGAATCAGGCCTGCAACTGACCTTGGAACCAGGTAGTTGACCTACAGCTGAACACCCTGATTGACCAGATTTCCTGGTTGGCTGAGAGGTGTCACCAGTCTTGCTCTTATACCCAGCAGCAGTACCAGGCCAGTGTTTGCTCAATGCCCATGCTCTCAGCAGTCAGCTCTCCAGGACTTGCCCTGCTCCTAACTTTGAACCTGCCCTGATCCTGCCTTGTTCCTGTCCTGCCTGTTTTGGCTTCTTGACTCTGGCTCCTGCTCCAACCTCTAGGCTTGACCACCTACACCCCAGTGTGTGACATGTTAACTGGGTTATTACACCATTAGTAAAGTTTTTGCAATACCAAAAGGAGGAAAAAATGCAGTGCTTAAAATCAATTTATTCAGTAGGAACTTGTGGATTCTCATAATCTAACATGTATTGTTTTCTTTTAAGTGTCAGCCAATCTTGTACAAACAGCCCTGATGCCATCTCAAGGAACGGAAGTGGAGAATCACATCTGGGAGCATGAGGAGAGGCAGATATGGAGTGGTCTGGACATTCTTAGCAGGATACTGTGGTTGATTTAGTAATTATGGGCTCAGCATTCATATCTCAATATTAGATGCTTCAACCCAGAATTCAGTACAGACTTCATTAATTTTCTTGACCAGCTTTCTAGCTTAAAAGTCCATTTTCTCAACAGACACATGGCTCTGTACATGCAGTGCAGCAACATTTACCTTTACACTCTAAATACCATTCTGCTGCCTAACCTCCTGCTGATGGCTTATTAGAATCTAGGATGCTTCTTGTTTAGTGTGCTGCTAACCCCCAGCTGGGCAACACAACAGTAAGTCCTTTGCTGAGACCTTCTGCATTGAGCTGGCTAGTTATGTTGGCTGTACAGCAATTTGCTACTTTTTTTAAAAGGCAAAGTTGGAATTCAGCTGCCAGAACCAGCCTCCTATTCCTCCTTTACATTTTCATGCATTCTGATTTTCTTTTACGGTGAAATATCAGGGGTCCTTGTCAAATTGCTCCAATGGCCTAGACTGCAATGTCTATGCCAGCTGAGAAACTGTAGATCAAATCTCAAAGAAGCATTCTGGAATTTTCAGAAGAAGGCAGTAGGTTTTTCTGCAGGATTTTCACTCTTTCTGTATCTGTCTTCCTTTATATTTATGTAAGCATTGATGCCAAGCCTATTTCCTTATTCTTTGAGTCTCCAGGTTCTTTCTAGTGTAAAACTGAACTTAAAATCTGTGTTGCAACAATATCCATTGCTGCAGAAATAACAGAGCTGTTATGCTGCATGATTAAATGCACGTTTTCTGTCTCCTGCAAAATTTATTCAACTGCATTGTCCAAAATCCCCTGAAAGAACCATTCTAAAGCTGCATTTGGATGAGACTGAAAACTGAGGCCTTGAACACTTGTGATTATTAAAGATGCTATGGAACATAGAAACACAAGAACGATCATGCTGGCTCAGTCCAGGAGTCCATGTAGTCCAGTATTCTTTCTCTGACAGTGGCCAGTATGAACTGATTCAGAGGATGAAACCCTGTAGTAGGTAGTTATGGAATAATGTGTCCTGAGAGAAGCTTTCCTTCTAACCTTCAGTAGTTACATGTTGCTTTATATAGTTTCCTAAACTCATTTATTTTTAATATTTACTATTAAAACTGGGAATTCTTGTTATCCATAAAAGTGTCCAGTCCTTTTTTTTTTTTTTTGAACCATACTAAGCTCTTGGTCTGTGATATATTGTGGCAATGAGTTCCAGAGGCCAATTACACAATGTTTGAAAAAGTATTTCTGTTTATCCGTGAGGTTTTTTTAAATTTGCCACCGTTCAATTTCATGAATGTGAATTGTTTTTCTTATTTTTGTTTTATGAGAGATGGTGAATAGAAGTTCCTTATCTCTTGTTCTATAGCATTCATTATTATGGTAGTTTAAGGATAAACACATGTTACATTGTGGTCAGATTGAAAATTTAGTAATTCCATTCTGCCAAAATAAATTTCTTTGCAGGTTCAATTGGATACAGTGATTTTCATTACCTGAGGTCCTGCCCTAAACTGTTGCATAATGTTGCTACAAAAATGGCTACAGTTAATTCTATGGCAGAACTGGTGCATTCTTCCTGTATATTTGTAATTTGTAAAATCCTAATGGTTCTTTATCCAGCAGTATTTAATAATAATAAAAATAGGGCCCGCATTTTCTACAATTATACATTGGCAAAAATAGACAGTAAACCCAGAAATTAACTACTGCAGTAAGACAGTATTTGAGAGACTTTACATACCTAAAGACATAGGGTAGGATTATTCCTATGGAATTATGCATTGCCTTCACACACTGCAACTGCAAAAAGCATTTATCATAATTAGTGTAACCATACTGATTATCAAAGGATACTTGATGATTGATTTGTCACTTGTAAAGCCAGACAGGAAATGAGAGTACAAATTACACAGATTTACTGCCAGGTAACAATATATGCTTTCAAGTGCATTAATTCCTAAGAAAGGTAAGTGGGACCCATTCTTTCCCTCCTTGCTCTTTAGGTCCCTACAGAATCATTTTTATTTTATGAAACAGAATAAGGAGAATTACAGACAATACCACATCTGAATGAAGGGAAAATATACAGAAAGTGATTTTTCTCCCTGTATCTTGCAAGAAATAATTTTTCTTTCTCTCATTTTCTTGTCAGAGCAAAGAAGACACCAAATTACATTCTGCCTCTAAGAAGACCTCTAGAAAAGGTCTGGCAGCTCTGAATTCCCCAGACAGCTCTCCACAACCACCTTCCATTATTAACTTTTCTATTTTTAGGTGAATTTCCAGGTTTTTCCCAAGTTAATTCCTTTCAGACATTCAACATTTCTACCATGTAACACAACTATTGCTTTATATTATGTTGCCATGGAAACACCTGCTGCCACCCTAGGACGTGTAGGGATGGAGGGAGATGAGAGCAGGCAGAAAAAGGGAAATGTAATCAGAGATTGAAAAACTAAAGCAAGCCCCCTGCCCTGTTTCCTATATCATTTGCTAGGGACTTTGTAAAAATCTAAGTTGCCCGGGTTTGTCTGTAGTTTAGAAGTATATTTCAGAAGTAGGACAATTGAGACACTGCAGAGCACCCACTAAAGAGAAGGGGACATTTAAAAGCACCAGGAGTTTGCTTTAAGTCTTTTTCCAAATGAATTCCCATTTTCCTGTGCAGATTCAGTTCTCTTCCTCCTCAATCACTAGTTCCTTTAGCTATTCAGCCTATCTATCCAGGCTGCAGTACCTATGATTATTTCCTATTATGTTGTCTTGGCAACATCTGCATCTATCTAGGGAGAGGACAAGTAGGCAGCCAATCAGTTTTCAGATTCTTTGTTCTCATGCAATTGCTAAATATATATTTTTTTGTGGGGGGAGAGGGAATTAACACAAGGTACTGTAGTGGTTGTGTGAGGGGATATTTCTCTGTCTTTCTGTGTATGTGCTTTACATTCTTATTTAAATAGAGAGATTATGTGAACTACAGTAAAGTTCTGATCCATAACCTACTGAAATCAATGGGAGTCCTTCTAATTACTTCAATGGGTTTGGTTCAAATTGTAACACAAGAGCTCCAGGATCACAGAGTCATAGAATATCAGGGTTAGAAGGGACCTCGGCAGGTCATCTAGTCCAACCTCCTGCTCAAAACAGGACCAACACCAACCAACAGGATCAATGGATACACTGTAGAAAGTGAGATAGGTGCAGTAGCTGTGATGAGTCTTTTGGGTTTGTGCTACACTTTGGGTCACATGTGGGTAAGTGCTCAGTGCCTGTCTTATATTAGAGAGTTTAAACTAAACCCATGTGTGATGGGGTGTCTACCCCCACACTCACCCTGCATAGGTTAATGAAGGCCAGATGGGCCAATTAACCAATTAGGCAATTAATTAAGGAAGACCCACCTGTGCAGGAACAGGCAGGGCCTGTACAAAGTCAGGTAGCTGGATACACACAAGGGGTTGTTGCTGAGAAAAGTTGTAGGAAGAAAAGCTGCAGTTGCTTCCTGAGTGGAGGAAGTAGAAGATTAGCTAAGCCAGTGAAGGGGAAGCATGGGGAAACAGAAGCAGAGGGGTAGTAGTGTATGGGGACTGTGGCTGCTTATTATAGTATTCCTGGAGTGGAACCCCCTGTAGAGGACAGGCCTGGGTTCCCCAAACAACCAGTGGGAAGTGACAAGGGGTATTAAAGATGCTAGCCAGCTAGCAGGTCTGTGAAGACTGTGAATTCCCTGGAAAGGAAAGGACTTTAGTGGCCTGACCAGAAGGCCAAGCCATGAAGAGGAGACTATAGATTTGGTGGAGAGTGAGGCTGCAGAGCAAGATCAGGCAGGTGAGCACACCACTGGAGAGGGAGTGCAAGGTGGCTGACCTAATTCCCGGGATTGCTAGCAGGAGGAGCTACCAGCAGTGAGTGAACCCCATGACAGCATGATTGTATCCTATCATTTTAAGCAGAGATGCATAACAGCCCCACCAGTCTCTGCCATCCCATTGACTTGGCTGGGACTATGGGAGCCTAAATGAGGGTTGAAGTCACTTCAGAGAGTTGAAGGACTGACTTAAATTGACCAATGTCATTGCAGAACACTTACGCTCATCACACTAGATTAACCGAAAACCAGCAAGGAGGAAAAAAAACCATTTACTGTGAAGCCTGGATTTGCTGCACAGAACCAGGCACTGACTATACAATTCAGGATGTTTTCTTGTATTTTCTTTTTTCCTGCCCTGACCCCTCATCCTGTTGCAGTTTTCCTCCTTACTAGGTTTGCATCTCCCTGATGGGGGACTTCAGTTGCATGTTTGATTATAGTTCATTTACCTCTTAGGACTCCTGAAAATTTTCTTATTAACTGTGCTGTATTAAATGGGGAAAGGGTGCAATTATGTGTGTAGCTCACAAAATACATTAAGTGTCTTTTAAAATATGCAAAGTGCAAATGGATTTCCTGATTTGAGACTGTATCAGGATATTTACAATTCCTGCTAGATGAAAGGCGGGCACGCAGATTGCATTTAATGTTGATTTGGTGTTGCATTTTTCTTGGCTTTTAGCTAATATTAGACCTTTTAGCTGTGGGGTTTATGGAATGAGAATGAGTTTTATTTTGTCTACCAGACAATAATGTGCCTTCAGTTTTGTTTCTGCTTATTGTAGTTAGGATTGAAAATAGTAGCCAAGATACTCTCATGAGAGCAGACTTCCTTCTTGCAAGATTTTTAGTGTAGGATTGGCTGAAAAGACCACAAAAAGTCTGTTTTTTCTTTATATTTTGGCATTTCTGTGTGTGGACTTGGGCCAGACCAAGCAGTTTAGAGATGCACGGAAACTAATAGTTAAACCAACTTAACCAAAAGACGGAAGGAGGGTATTGTGGCTTAAGCTGGTGACTGCATATCAGGAAAATCTAGGTTCTCTTCCCATTTCTGCCACACAGTTCCTGTTTTTATGCAGACCACTCATTTACCTGTGCCTCAGTTTACCCATCTCCACAAAATGCTGGGGGGGGGGGTGCTAATGCTACCTCATCCATCTTGAGAGAGCGGCTATGAGGCTAAATTGGTTAATACTCAAAGTTCTAAGCTGAAAGGTGCTATTGCAATGAAATGCTCAGAATCATGGTAACTGGGACGAGAGAAGTAAAAAAAACAAGATATAAAGGGTTGCTCCCTTTGGAATAAACACAGGATCTAATTGTTTTAAACATGTAATAGACCAGTGGTAAACTGGTCAAAACAATCATTGCCAGATACTGATGATGATGTACTAATAGGTGAAATTGCCTTTTGAAATGTGTGGGTATCAAA
The DNA here is from genome assembly GCF_025201925.1 of Gopherus flavomarginatus. Lineage (NCBI taxonomy): Eukaryota > Metazoa > Chordata > Testudines > Testudinidae > Gopherus > Gopherus flavomarginatus. The sequence goes on along the minus strand of NC_066621.1, from coordinate 10,822,999 downwards.
CTCCTTCTTTCCACTTAGAGGTTCCCTGTTGTTGTGACGCGCACGGACCATTTCTAATGGTGTTTACGTTTGTGTTGGAGAAAATCACAGAAACTTTTTTTTACATTCTCCTCCCAGTATTTCAAACAAGCAAGACCACTGATTATAGATGAGTTTGCATGTTGAGTTAGTCAGATGTTTTAGGACACTGCTAATAGAATTCCAAAATAGGTACATTGAAAAAAAAGTTTCCCCAGGTAGTATAATTTTACATGGTTCCAGATGAATTCACTTTTGTTTGTCCTGTTGACAATCCATGACAAAGTCCTTACTCTAAGACAGTGGGATTACTTTCGTAAGGAAGAACTATTAATGGAAGGGCTTGCACCATCTGGCTCATAGATTGAACTTCCTCAAGCATCTTCATTACTAGATCTAAATTTAAAACCTGATGTGATTATGTTCGGAGCAATGCCAAGTTCTGTGCTATTCAATCTGCTTTGACTTGAAGTTTTATGAAATTTATTTGCTAAATTGACAATCCTACTGTCACTTCAGATCTCAGATACCATAGTGATAAACATGGTATTAATTCTTAGAGGGGTGTGGGTGGGAGGGGGAGCAATTAACAGGTAGAAAGATATGCTGATAATAGACTTCATGTAGCTCTTTGTCAGTCTGAGGAAGGGAGGGATGGACGGATAAATACAGGCTCATTATTTGAGAGAGAGGACCTGATTCACCAAAATATTTGTGTTGTATAACTCCATAGCATGAAGTTGATGTAAAGCCTGAGTCATGCAGTATGAATCAGGCCAAATAGTTTTTTAATAAACATAGGATAAGTGTGTGTGTGCAGGGGGGAACAGCTTCTCTCTGTTAGTATTAACCTTACTGTCTGAGCCCTTTCTGTAGGGATCCACCATTTCCACCTGTGATATGTCTTAAAGCAAAATTTCAAAAAATGTTCCTTAGAAATTTGACATATCCAAAAAATTCTCTGAAAACCAGCCAGTGAGGTAGTAGCTTTGTCTCCTACCTGTCCTCCAATTGAAAGAACTGATGTTGGCCACACTAATTACTTGAGCTAACATTAGAATTTTAATCTCAAGGTTAGAAATCATTGTTCTGCCATGGAAGTAAAATCCAATTATCCTTTGCTACAATGCCTCTATCTCTGATGAGAAAATCAGACTGATAGCCACTGTTCTCTGCTCATTTTGCTTTCCTTAGGTTTCAATATGTGGAGCTGTGCTGATTTGTACTAGCTGAGGCCCCTGAACTCTGGCTACACTCTAAGGTCCCCCTTTACACTGACTGACTGACTGGTATAAAGAGCATGAAGTATAAATGAGAATAAGGACCTAATTAAAAAAATTCTACACTTTAATAGCAGATGTTCTGCCTTTTTAGAGGTATGACCTTGCAGTAAGAATCCTATTAGATTTTCTTTCAGCTGGTTCATTTCCACTTGGGAGTCACCCTGTCTACAGTTGCTTTTGCTATAACTCACTCCTGTGCAGAGCCAGCTTGAAGCCCACACACCACTAATGTTGTCAGAACATTGACACAAGGCCTCATTCTGGTCCACTGCACATGAGTTCTTGCTATCTATGTTACCATACCCACCTGCCCCCTTCTGTTGTGATTATTCTAGTGTCACAAGATGATTTTGAAAGATAGGGTCTGAAGTGATGTTCCTTAATATTGCTTTTTCACTCTTCCTGTCAACAATGATAGTAACAAACGTCACTTAAACAACTATACTTGAATCACAACAGAAAGGGGAAGAGAAGGAAGAAAACAAGTCTGGGAGGTAAAAAGCCATTCTGGCCAATAAAGTATCTCGACTTTGGTCATGCAAACCATTTCAGAACAAAGTAAATGGCAAATATTCAGATAGTTTTCCTTGGTAGCATTTTGCCATGTCACCACAAACAGGCCCTATTGATCCTGCATTTGTAATGTTTCCCTCTGGACTAAATTTCCAAATCCCCTCCCCATCTCAAGTGTGTCTCAGCAGCTTAATACTAGGAGAGATAAATGGTACCCTCAAAACAGCTCTTAACTCCAGGAAAATGTCCATATATCATGTGTATGAGAAGCTGACAACATTCTGGTTTCCTAGAGACAGCTAGGAATTCTATAAATAGCCATGCAATAAAAAAACAAATTGTTTGCTGTGCAAATGCCAATGTCAGCATCAGTTTGACAGCACAGCTCTGTGCTGGTGCTACTGACAACTTTGGGTATCTCTGCAATAAAAGATCCACAGTGTGGCCATGGCTGGCCCAGATCAACAGACGGGCTCATGGGGATTGGGCTGTGGGGCTATAAAACTGCAGTGTAGATGTTTGGGCTTGGGCTAGAGCCTGGGCTCTGAGACCTTGCAAGGAGGGGGAGAGTCTGAGAGCCTGGGATCCAGCCCCAGAAGTTACATGGCAATTTTCAGTCCTGCAACCCAAGCCCTGTGAGCCTGAGTCAGTTGACCTGCAGCCCAGTGCCTCAGGTCTTTTATTGCTGTATAAACATACGTAGACAGAACTCCTTGCTTGGCTCACTGTCTAAAAACAAGCTAGAAGTCAGCCCCAGTGACCACAGCAGTTTGCAATTGGCATCTGCAGGGTTCAGATGCCAAGGTTTGTAATTTCCCCTCTCCAGAAAAATCACAAGGCTATGCATCCGACTCCTAGCTCTTTTCCCTGGGTAGCTTCTTATCCATCTATCAGTAGCTTGACCTTGAATCATCTCCCAAGACATAATCAGCAGTCAAGAACCAGCAGTGAGGAAGGGCACGTTCATCTGGAATAGTTTTTTTTGGGGGGGAGGGAATAAAGGAAGTGGCTAGAGAGTATAGAATTGTTATATGTCAAATAGACTCGCAAAGGGCTATGTTGTGAAATCCCTATTTATTTTTTACCAAGTCATAACTCCTGCAGTAGTCAATATGGGCCGGATCTAATGTAAACTGAAGTTAGTGGAGCTAGGTAACTTTACACCAGATGAGGATGTGGGCCTAGGAGACATCTCTGGAATTTTGCATGCAATCAATAACCTTTTTTTAAATTGCTTTAACAGTTCAATAGGAAACAAAATAAGTAAAGGAAACTAGGAGGCATGAAGAAATAACCCTAACAATGAAAAAAGCCTGGCTGTCCTCACCCTCTCACTGCACTTATCATTCTCACACTGGCCATTTCTCTCCATTCTGCAGTGCCCACTAGCTCCTAGTAGCTGGAGTTCCTGTGGCCATAGCTGGCAGATATTGTGCAAGCATTATGGGCCTTGAGCTGCTCCAAGTGAAGTCAAATGCAAAACTGATGATGACTTATGGATATAGTGAAAGAGGCAAGAATTATCAGAGGGCCCTCTGTGCATTATAGTCACTCACAGTGAGCTCCCCTGTGCCAAGGGCCAGCACAGAGCTTATACATCATTTAACCCCCCGGGGTTGGCCATCTCCAGGCTTCCCAGAGGAGAGGACTTGCAGGCAGCGTATGCCACTGTGCCCCTCATTGCAGGTGGACTTTGCATTGCTGGGAGCATCAGGGAGTGTTGATAAGGAGGTGGTAGCAGACAAATGTCTGTGTAAATAGAACATTATGTATTGGGGGGCCACAAATTTCCTCATCAGACCTGTTTACGTTGCATCTGATCGCAGAATCATAGAACCAGAGGGTTAGATGGGACTGCAAGGATCTAGTCTAACCCCCTGCCAAGATGCAGAATTTGTTGTCTTAACCATCCAAGACAGAGAGCTATCCAGCCGCTCCTGAGCAGGGGCGGCTCCAGGTCCCAGCATGCCAAGCGCGTGCTTGGGGCGGCAAGCCACAGGGGGCACTCTGCTGGCACCGCGAGGGCGGCAGGCAGGCTGCCTCTGGCGGCTTGCCTGCGGAGGGTCTGCTGGTCCCGCAGCTTCAGTGGACCTCCCGCAGGCATGCGGGAGGATTCTCCTAACAATTTAACTGTCCAAGCATGGAACTACCATGAAGAAGCCATATCTCACTACTTTCCATGACTCCCTAAACCATTACAAATGCCTGCAAAAACACAAAACCCACAAACAAACCTAGATCCCTGGAAGACAAATATAGATAAACAGGAGCTATGTGCAAACTTTTCATGAACATTGAGATGTCTTAAGCTCTTAAATTGTGGCCATGAGGAAGTCAATTGGAAGTGGTAGCTTAATTGATGTATCAACACACCACACTTAAAAACACACTAACATGAAAGCAATTTCAATTACTAACCTTTTATTCAGATGAAATGGAATCATTTAAACAAGCTAAATCCCACTTTAATGTTTCCTTCTTGAATGTCTTTGCAATGCAAACCCCAAGAGCATACTATAAAGTTATCCTGTGATAAGAGTACTGAAAGGCAGCATTTCATCCTGGGAGCCAACTGCACCAGCAGACCCATTTCACAATACCTTTCTTCTCAGATAACACAAGCACCCTGTATTCTTCTGCACAGAGCGTGGCTTTATCATGACCCTAATTTCCATGGGGAGTGCATGATATTAATTCTTTCTATAAATCTCTGTCTTGTTCTTGAAAGAGGCAAGACTCCTTCCTCAGGTGCAATCCTAGTTATAGGCCCTAATATAGCACAGCATGTTTAAATTAGTTTGTATTCAGCAACACACCTAAGTGTTAGCTTTAAGGCAATAGGATTGAAACACATGCCTAAATTGAAGCGTGTGTTGAGATGGGCTGGACTGCTAAATCAGGGCCTTCATTCTGATTCCCTCAGTGATGGAAACCTCCATAATTCTGTGTTACACTCAAGCAAGAACGTAATCTCCCTCCAAAAAAGCTGGAGGACAAACTCCATTGTTTATTAAAATAGAACATTAATCCCATCATACCAAAATTAAGCCATTTATTCTGGCTTTTCTCAGGGATGTAAATAATGTGAACGAACTGCTTTCTGTCCCGATGGGGAACGCTCTCATGACATTGAACAAGGTGGAAACCAAAAGGGTTTATAGAGTTAGGGTACTAACAAAAAAATAGAATTCGATGGTGAATGAGATTTGCTGAATTGGGGCCCTAGACAAACAATTAAGCAAATGGTTAAGTCACTATTCCATGAAGCATTTTAGCATGGACTTAACTTAAATGTGTGCTTAATTTGAAGCACATTCTTAAGTCCACTCCTGTACAGCAAATTACTTTAACATGTTTAAATGCTTTGCTGAATTGGGCCCTGTCAGATTTCTTTTTATCCGCTCTAGATAGATTTTGAAATTGGTCCTCATCATAATATTTTAAATCCTCCTAAAGTCCCAAAATCAGAGGAAATTTTTTCCCTTCATGCCAAAGCTGACATGGGAGGAAAACTTGTTTATACAGCAATAAACACATTAATGCTGTAAAGCAGCATACAGAACCCACAATGCAAAAAGCAAGTCCTTTGTATTCCTATGGTTGACAGAGAAGAAAAACTTAATTAGAGCCATGAGAACTTCATTTATTACTGGAGGACAAATTTCTGCTTGGAGTTTGTTCTCAAAGTAAATCCACTCTGAGAATGGATCACTAACAGAGCACAGGGTGTTTCCCTGCAGAGCTTCTGCATTCCACTGTAGCATGAGTGATCTTCATCTCCCCACCTGTTGCCCCTGTAATATGGATAACCGCTATGTATTTCTACAGCACCTTACATCTGAGGCCCTTGGTGCACATTGCAAAGGCTAATGGGTTTTAGCCTCATGATAGCTCCGTACCTGGGAGGTCAGTCTAGGGAAACTGACTTTCCCAAGGTCACACAGCCAACTAGAAACAGAAACGGACACCAAAGACCTCAGTGTTGTCTGCACAGAAGTCCCTTTCCATCCTTTTGGTAGGGCAAAGGGGACTGAAATTGGTTGTAAATTAGTTTCTGAGTGCTGGAAAGGGGCTTTCATGTCCATAAGCATAAGGACCCCAGCCCAGCACTTTTAACCACATATATAGGAGGGAGGCTGATCATGTGACACTCAGGGCACAATCCTGCATTCACTGTGTACCCCAATTGCAGTTATAGGTCTGTACAGAAGGTAAGGTTCAGTGCTCCATCAGTACAGATTTATGCTTTTCTTGTGTTGGACTCTCTCAATTTTATCTCAAGCCTTGCGGTATTTGCTTCTTAAAGCTCCAGCTACTTGAATCTTAACTTCATAGGAATCTCAGCTTTCCTTGAAATAAAAACAAGTTTCTTAAACTCTGTGGAATAGCAGTACTGAATTCATGAGGGCAACACAGAAGAACACTCTCAGCCTGTCACATGGGTTCCTAGCCCATTTCAGGGTGGTTATATTTGTATTTTGGAGGAAAGTTAAGAATGTAATTGAAAGGCCTAGGTCTATGGTGTGCGATGCAGAGGAATTGAGTTTAGACACAGAGTAAGCTAGAGGGCTGGAAAAGCCCTGGGCAGAGGGAGAATTTAATATTACCCTTGAATGCCTTTGATTCTGGCCTGTGAACTGCCTAAATCTTCTCATCTGGGAAAAAAAATCTTTGGGGCATTGAGAGGAGAGGGGGGTTTGAAGGGAGTGCAGAGTTCTTATCCCATCAATTTTTTTTTCCAAACTCCCCCATTGAAATCAAGCCACTTCATACATATTAACTAAAATGGGGAGTCCTCATTAAGAATGGATGGTTCATTTCAGCACAGAGTTAACAAAATGTCTAAAGGAACACAAATTAAAATAACTTTCTAGGCAGCTGAGTAACCTTTCCTGAGGATTTGTATTGCTTTGACATTCAGGAAAAATAAGATCAGTTGCAAGAATCTGACCTTCGGTCCCCATAAAGAAAGATGCTGAGAGAAACAGCCCTCGATGAATACAGCTCCCTGCCTCAAAACTGCCTAGAAGACAATGTGATCTAGTAGACAGGGCATGGTGCTGGCACTCAAGATACTGCAGATTCTAGTCCCAGCTCTGCTGCCAAGTTGCAGTGTAGTCTTAGGACAATCATTTCTCTTGTCTTGAGATCCCCAGCACTAAAATGGGTGTAGTGATAACTTTCTCATGTCAAAGAACATCTGAGGCAGCCTGTTCCAGTCAGGAGGTCATTGGTTTGGGCATCAGGATATGAGCTTCCTCTGGCTCTTCTGCTGACTTGTTGTGTGACCTTGGGCAAGTTGGTTCACCACTGTGTGCCTCAGTTTTTCATCTGTAAATTGAATATAACACTTGCCTCCTTAGCAAAGTGCTCTGAATTCTATCGAATCATAGAAGTATAGGGCTAAAACAGGCCAAAAGAGGCAGGATGGAATATATCTAGATCACTCCAACAGGCGTGTGTCTAACCTGTTTAAAATTCCCAATGAAGGGGACTTCACAACCTCCTTTGGGAGCCTAATACAGAGTATAACTATCCCTATAGTTGTTCTAATACCTGACCTAAATCTTCCTTGCTGCAGATTAAGCCCATCATGTCTTGTCCTACCTTCAGTGGACATGAAAAATTGATCATGGTCCTCTTTATAATATCCCTTAACGTATTTGAAGACTAATAGTTCAAATGTTTGTTTGTTCTCAGAATTAAACATACCTAATTTGTTAGCTTTTCCTCAGCTCATTTTCTAAACCCTTTGTTGTCTTTGTCGCTCTCCTCTGAACACTCTTCAATTTGTCCATATATTTTTTAAAAAATATACAAGAGCAAAGTATCTTTCAGGCTAACTATCCTTTTAGAAAGATAGAAGCAGAGAAGGGACTTAACATACTCAGCCTTTTCTCTGCTCTGTACCTTTGCTATGTTCAAACAGCTGCCCTGAGGAGGGCATAGGAATCCTACAAGCCTGAGTTTGTTCTCTAAAGGGGGCAAAAATCTCCCATCTAATTTTATTGAATGTAACCAATCAAGCAAAATTGATTGCTCTAAGTATTCCCAACCCTCCTGCTTTCCTGAATGGAAGACTTCAGACACAATAATTGAAATAATTCAAGTCCTCAGTAAGAAACAACCTTAATGTCTCCTGCAGTGTATGTCTTGTAATTATGAAGATGGAATTGGTTATCTTTCTGCAAATGGACTATAATGAAGGGGGTGGCTGTATAGCTAAGTGAGTCAGGCACTGGCTTTTCACCTCTGCAACATGATTTGGATCAGCTCCTGAACAGGCAATGGAAATTATTCCAATCAGGGGTATGCTAAGTCTTTATGGATCTCTGTTGGCAGAGGAGATCCCCAGGAATCCAAGCAAGTGTTCCATTCTGCCTTTCTAACCACAATTATCGAACTAATTACTGGTTGTAACTCATGAGTTTAGAAAAGCTCTGAATAAGAATCATGGGCTTTCTCCCTCTGTCTGAGTTGACTTCTTTAGTCCCTCCGAGTCCTGCTTTGTCTCCTTGTTCACTTACCCCTTAGGAATGTTGCATTCACTATTAAGTTTGGAGAACAATGCTATTTGCTCCTTGGCATGAATACTATTCCACAAGAGGCCACAAAGGGACAACCCTGCAATGCCTTTTACTCCCAGACTTTGGTGGCATCAGCTCAAGATGCTGCAGCCTACAAAACATAGGTGGTCTTAACCCAGAGTTCTCCTGTGATAGAGGACTCCACTCCCAGACAGGAATAGGCTAGCTGAGGAAAAGTCAATACACTATGACAAATATTGGCCATATTAGCATGGAATGGATGGCTGCTGGTATGGTTTGTTTGACCTTTGCATAAGCAAAGGTTCAGCATGTAGCCTTCCAAGGAGCATTAAGGAGGAAGTGCTGATCCTTGAGAGTTAGCATTGAACCAGTGTCCCAATGTGACTTTAGTGAGTGCTGTGTTGCTCGAGTACCCTTTTTCAGAGATGTGCAACAAAAGGCTAACACCTGTCTTTACTCGCTGTATTGTAGTAGCACCTACAGGCCCCCATTTGAGGCCACAATCAGACAACATGTCTGTTTTTCTCTTCCTTTGTTTGTTTTTTTTTTTTTTAAAGGTAGGACAGTCTAAATAGACAAGAGGCAACAGGTGGGAGTGGAAGCAGAGGGGAAGTGACCTGCCAAAGGTCATGCAGCAGGTCAGTTGCAGAGCCAGCATTAGAACCCAATCCAGCACCAAACCTGCTGACCAGGCTGCCTCTCTAATGGCTATTTTTGGCCAATAAATCTCTAGCACTTTTTTGCAACAGTAGGAGTTAGTCTCGGAACCGTGGCCAAATTTCCATTTGAGTAATTCCATTCCATTGACTTGCAGTTTCAATTAGGTACCATATTTTACCTTCCTGTTCTAAACTCTTGGGTATAGTTACATAATTTCTACTTTGTGTGCTAGAGGTATTTGCATTTTGTTAATGGACACAGATTGTTCAGCGTACATATGTTCAGTATGTATTGGGGCTCTATTGTAACCCTGACCTGTAAGAGTGACACTGTGTAGAGCAGCTGGAAGGAGTCTTCCCACTTTGTTGTGCTCCTCCGCAGGAGTCTTGCAACTCCCAATACTTGCACTCTGTGAGCATAAGCACCCTGTATCTCTAGTGCCACTGGCAGTGCTAAAACCTCAAAGCATTGGGGAAGAGGGTAGAGCAATCATCCCTCTCCCATACACACCAGCTAGAGGAGTTGATTCAATGTAAGGGAAGATCATGTTTCACTCTCTCAAAGAATGTAGAAGTGGCTGTGTCCCCAGTTGCAATGGGAATGTATCAGGCTTCTACTGGCTTGCTGCAGAGAATATGCAGCAAGCCAGCTCCATCGCCACCTCCCACCACTCCTATCTTCTCCAACTTTGCAGAGCAGGAACGTTGAGGACTCTCCACAGACATGAGTGGGTGGTGAGGTGGGGTGAGCAGAGATCGTACCTTCCACTTATGCAGGTATCTTCTCCACACACAGATGCATAGTGATGTTTAGGGTCCTAACATTGCCAGGGGCACAGGGCAAGGGCCAGGACTTCTGATGTGCATAAAGTAATGTACACAACTGTGGTGCATGATAAACAATAAATTGTAGCAATTTGCAGCCTGCCCTTGATTCCTACCAACGCTGATAGGAATTGAGCCCGGGACTTCAAGTAAAAGCAAGATCAGGCCTTTGCTTCGTAACCTCTAAGATGTAGGCATTTTAGTAATACCAATCCATAAAAGAAACATCTTTCCAAACTACAGAACAAATGCTTACTATGGAAATTACAGTAGGTATTATCCAACTCCTATAATTGCCCTGTCTAAAATTGTGCAATGAGGCTGTATTACGTCAGATTCTGGTAAGACACATCCTAAAGTGATGGAGTCGAAGTATAAAGAATCCCACTTCCCCTCCACCACCTCCCTTTGTATAAAGTGTTCACTGTTAATTTAGTACTAGAAGACACTTGATGGATGGTAGAAGGTAGGCTTTCCCATTATTCTTTCTAATCTGCTTGATACACAATTTAAGGGAGCCGAGGGGGGGAATTCAAATCAGAATTCATTTATGCAGCAATTCCAGCATCCATTTAGAATAACCTGTTAAATATTGTCCTCTGCTAAATTTAGTAAATGCTCAGGTGTCTGCTTTTGCTCTGCACAAAAATTTTTAATACAGATTTAATCATATTGTGTGTTGGGGGAAAAGAGCTAATTAGACTGACAAATTTAGAAGGCAGATATCCTATTAAAGAAAAGTGAGTGATTAGACGTTCACTGCAAAAATGACTAGACTTGTGGTTTAGCTGACAACAGGCTGCATGATATCCTGATTTAAACACTCGGAGCAGAAGGAATTCACAAGCATGCAAAAAATTTATTGCTTTTAACCTATTTTTCCACTTTGGTTTATAATGTTCCCGTGGAAGTTGAAATCTAAAATATATTTCCTAGCTTTCTTTCCCCTCTGTTCCACTGTGTGTGCTCAGTCTGCTGTAAACTTGTGACAGGCAAACCTCCAAAGGATCAATCAGGCTGAATAAGTATCTGAAAGTTTGGAAACTTTAGCTGAAGTTTAACTGCATTGTTTTGGTCAGAAATCGGTCTGGAAATGTTATTTAGCATTCTCAGCAACTCTTATCAGCCAGGTCATCTTAATCTCTGTGCCTCCATTTTATCCATCTCTAAAACAGAGAATGCTACTTACATCAGCTGGGCATAGTGACACTCAAGAGTAGTTTGCACATTCTGTGGCATCAGTTATATAAATGCTGCCAGTTATAAATCAACAGACACACTGAAAATTCTGCAAAGGATTCAGGGTGGTTTGAGCAAAGAAGCACACTTGCATTCCCCAGGAATGAATAATGGGGTGCCATCTGTTGGGATCTCATAGATGTGGTGCCTGTATGGCCTATACAGAAGGCTTGAGACATTCTCTCTGACTTGTATAGAGCTTGACATGTCTATATGTCATGAATCAGGAAGATGTCCCATCAGTGCAGTCTTACCAAACACTACCAGAACCCCCTATAGCAGGGAAAAAACAAAGTGCTTGGGGACCTACAGCAGAGATTCAGCCTTCCATAAGTGTCCCTGTGGACTTTATATTCCTAACTCGGTTATTTTTGCATAACAATGTTCTCAGAGATGTATAACCCATTCATTGTCTGTAATGGGGACACCTGCTTAGTGTCGTCTGAGGGTTGGCTCTCCTGTCACACCTGCAGCAAGGGTCTCAGGTGCAGCTCTGTCATGGAGACCTCCACAGTTGTTTCTGCTGTGTAACCTGGTTCTTTGTGTTTTGTTCCCCACACCACCTCTTTCCAGTGCATGAGTGGAGCCTTATATGCAGTGCCTAATGGAATTCAGCTTGCATGCTGAGAGATGCTTAATGCATGACCTAATGAAAGTAATGGACTGTCCACTGCCATTTGATGGAAGCTCCAGCTTAACATGGACACTTATTTCACAGAATAATGTTTATTTTAAAAACATTTAATTGAAAAGAAGATTCTAACAGGATCCTCAAACTCCAGTGATTGAAAATGCTCTGGCAAAGCTAAAAGACTGATTGCAAAGAGTCTTTAGAATGTAAAGGATCAAGAAAAATAATTACTGCTTGCCAACAATATCACTAACATGAGGATGGGGGGAGGGGGTCCAGTGAATAATTGGCTACACTGGGATTCAAGTGACCTGGGTTCTGACCTCCTGTGGGGTCTTGGGCTTGACATTTTTCTGTGCCCCCATTACCCCCTTCCACCTTTGAAGGATGTAGATTGTCAGCTTTTCAAGTCAGACTCTTACTACGTGTTTGTGCAGCACTTAACACAATGGGACCCTGATCTCAGTATGTGCTACTGAAATGAATAGGTAAAAGCTGTGTGTGCACAATCTCTCATTAGAGACAGCAAAAAAGTTATTGGAAACTTTTTTTTAATTTTTATAACCCTCATATCAATTAATTATAAAATTGCACCAACTCATTTATGCCCATCCATCTACCCAAACAAAATACAATCACCTGGCTTTCTGGGTGACTTCCAGTTATCCGCAGGTCCCATGTTGTAATCCCAATAAACATGCGAGAGGAAAATAAACACTCAGAACTCCAATCATTAAATTGCGATTTGACATTTACCACTCTGGTCTTCCATAACTTGTGCAGAAAACTCAAACTCATCTTACCTTCATATATTTCATTTTTATGGTATTTGTAAAACTGTCAATTTACCATATACCAATGGGCCCTCTTATTACTCATCAACTGTTATGTATCCAGCAAGGAGGCAGAGTTAGAAGGGTGGGACAACTATCCTTTTTAAAGAGAAAACCCTTATCTCAGCATGATTCAGAGAATAATAGATCTAAATATTAATGAACTTTCTTGCCTTTAAATCATTGTAGAGTAACTTAGGGATAACATATTCAACACATTACATTGAGGGTCAAGGTCCCTTGAAAGAGAATCTTATTGACCCTAATGGGTTTTGGAGTCAAATGCCCAGCACTTAATATCATCTGGATATTACAAGATATTTATGGGACAAACCAGTTTATCCAAACTAAAAATCTGTTGATGTGTTTAATTCCTATCTCAAGCACTCTGAACTTAGAAGTTTGTTTCAATTCTTGGGTTTAATTGGTTTAAGTTTTTTAATCTATTGTTGATGCACAAACAAATCAGCAAAATATGACTGAAGGTTCTGGGCTTCTCATTTTAGCCAGGCCATGGAAATTCTGAAATACAAAAAAACTTCTTCATTGCTTAGACTGAGGATTACCAGATCTCTCTCTAGAAGACCACTCCTTGTGCAATTTCCACCTTGATCTCTGATCCAGATTAGATAAGCTTCATGTATGAAGCTTATGCTTAACTGAAAATCCCAAGCTTTTGATGTTCTCTTGTTACTAATTGAAATTAAAATATATGTAATGTTTACAATGCAAAAATTGGGACTCTAAAATTGTACTTGGTGGAGCTCCACCTATGGTAGCAATAGTGGAAGCTGTTTGGGTAGATGGAGCAGGCATTTTTGCCATCATGTTAGCTCAGATCTGGTTGCAAGTCTTTTTTTTTTTGTTGTTGTTTTTTTTTAAATGATGTAACATCAATCTCAGTATTCTGAGTCAATGGCAATAGCACATAATTGGCTGGTTGGATCACAGAATCTGCCAGGACACGTCTTGAAGACCATCCCCTCCTACTTCTTGGCAGGACAGATTTTATTCTCAAGCTGTCCTTGGTAGACGAGTATTTAGTTCTGCGCTGCATTTAATCAGTGAAGGTGATTCTACACTTACCCTTTAGCCAGTTGTTCCATTCCCTAAGGTCCTTTCATACTGCTCAATATAAAAAATAAAATATGTCCAGATATCTGCTTATTTCATAAGCTCAGTAGAGAAGTGACCTGTATAACGTCATTGCTAAACTCAAAAAATTATGCTTTTTTTTTAGTTCCCTTGCTCCTGTTCTATTATCCAATACTAAATTACAATGGATACAAAATTGGATCTTTATAGAAAGAACATTTCAACTCCATTTACAAATGTAAAGGGAAAAGATCGGTACGTTTGGCTGAAGATTCTACAGTTAAAGAAATGTACACAATGCCAGTAAGAGAAGCAACTGTAAGTATTGTATTAGTGACTGCTCTCAGTCATCAAGTGCAATGTTACATAAAATACAGCCATGCTCTCTAGGGTTGACTGGATGCTTAGCTCTGTGTATGTTAACTATTATCAAAAGCATAAATCAAGAGCTTGTTTTACACCAAAGCATGCACATTATTTTTCCCTTCTAAAGCAAATTTTCTATTTCATCTTTCCAAAGAGGCTCATTTAATAACTTGTGAAATGAAATGCCAACAAGAATTAGAACAAATGGCCTTGCAATCCCCAGCAGACAACTAGCTTCTGCTGGGCAACTTTCCTAGCAAATCTGCTGGATGAGAGATGAAGAAAGTGGTATCAGGAACTGTTTATTCCTTAGATATCTCTGCAGAGGCAGGGTCAGATTGTATCTACTGCAGTCCCTGCTTTTAGTAGTATAGTACCATTTTATGTGTGTATTGTAGGCTGAGATTTTCAAAACCCCCAAAGAGATTCAAATGCCCAGGGAGGGTTTTCTTAATCTCAGCCTTAAGATGTAAGGATGAAATTTCAGCATAGTTAATTTATATCCATCTTACGATGCCAAAATATGGCGTGCAGGGCATCTCTGCACTCTTCAGTACATAGAGAAGCAGGGAGTCACAGGAGCTTCTCCTGTCCCAATATTCAGGGTGATTGGGGAGTAGGGAGCAGATTCCAACATGGTGACTCCTGATATGGGGGAAGATGTCCTTTAGCAAAAAGCTTTAATCAAAGGCAGAACTGGATCCAGTGGCTGGAAACTGAAGTGGGACAAAGTCAAACTAGAAATAAGGTGCAGCTTTTTAAACAGTGATGGCCATTAAGCATTGGAGCAGCTAACCTAGGGAAGTCATGGATTCACTGTCACTTGAAGTCTTTAAATCAAGACTGAATGTCTGTAAAAGATGGTCTCTAGCTCAGGCAGATGCTATGGCCTTGGAGTATTGTGTTCAGTTCTGGGTGCCACATTTCAGGAAGGATGTGGACAAACTGGAGAAAGTCCAGAGGAGCAACAAAAATGATTAAAGGTCTAGAAAACAGGACCTATGAAGGAAGATTGGAAAAAATGGGGGTTTAGTCTGGAAAAGAGGAGACTGGGAAGGGACATAACTTTTCAAGTATGTACAAGGTTGCTACAAGGAGGAGGAAGAAATTGTTCTTAACCTCCAAGGATAGGACAAGAAGCAATGGGCTTAAATTGCAGCTAGGGAGGTTTAGGTTGGACAGCAGGAAAAACTTCCTAACTGTCAGGGTGGTTAAGCACTGGCATAAATTGCCTAGGGAGCTTGTGGAATCACTATCACTGAAGACTTTTAAGAGCAGGTTGGACAAACACCTGTCAGGGATGGTCTAGAAAATAATACTTAGTCTTGCCATGAGTACAGGGGAATGGACCTCTAGAGGTCCCTTCCAGTTCTGATTCTATGGTGAAATTCTCTAGTCTCTCTTATTTAGAGGTCACACTAGACCATAATAGATCTTATGGCCAGGTGGGACCATGTATCTATGAACTGTTTCTTAAGGTCACTGGGACAGGAAATTGAAATAAGGCTCGGCACTATTCCTGTGCAAGTAAAGAGCACTACAACTTCTGAATAGTTAGTGGGTAAGAGTGAGACTGACTGGATAGCCAGATGGCTAGGGCAGTCCCCAGCTTCAATGACTAGTTATATACCATTAAACAGCTTCAACAGGAGAGATTGAGACTACCCTGCCTCAGGCTACCCTATAGCTGAGTGAGTGGAGCTTCCTCCTGCAATGGGGGAATCCCCAAATTCCTATCCCTGCTGCACATTGGGCAGAGCAGGGAATTGAAGTCAGGTCTTCCAGATGACTGCACTAGCTACTGGGTTAAGATTACAAGGGAACTGCTGCCTTCTGCTCTAGATGTTTAGAGAATGGTCTAAGTTCCAGGAAAAAACTTTTTTTTAGCCTAAACTATTCGGTGTGTTTCAGGTCAAGCAACTTCATTTTATAGTGAATAAACTCTGTGCTTGGAAGAAAATACCAAGCACCACTACTACTACCATTGTAACTGTCCAGGCAATAAAAGAATAAGTGGTGACCTTAGGGTCTGAGCTGTTTTGTGAGGTTCACGGGTGCTATCCCAGCTACTCCTTATTTAGGCCTGTGCCATAGTGTAATGTGACTTCCTTTGCCTTCCCGTCTCTCCATGTGCTCTGCCAGCTTGCTCAGACCCAACTGTAGTACTGTTAGGGTGCTGCCTTTTCCAGCATGTGTGTGAGATGGAGAGAACTTAATTACAACACACTGTTCTAGGCAGGGGGTTATAAAGGCTGATGGAACAGGAAGACTGACTCCCTGGGTAGACTTTGCCACTCAGGCTGTGGGTCTGGGTAAAAACCTGGGATACAGGGAGGAGAATGTTCTGAGGTTAGCTGTTTTCTGTGACTTAAATAGGAAGTTCTCTCTGAGACAGACGTGATTGGCTAGCCCTGTGTGTTGTGTGGAGTTTCTTCCTTAGCTTACTTTGAGTCTTACTGCTCTCCCCAGCAAAGATGAGAAACAAGTACCTTAACAGGACTGGGCCATAAATTGTGAACTTAAGCAATGAGCAATGCTGCAAGGCACTCTTTGCATGCCACTGACTTCACTCTGCATCTCACAGGAGTGCTAAGCTAAGCATCTTGCAGGATCAAACCCTGAAACCCAATGCTTACATGTAGATAAACCTACACTCAACTGAAGGCATAAACAAAATTACTGCCTCTGGGGTTATTTTTATTAACATAAAAAGCAGTACCTTACAGAGGCAGCTCTAGCTTTTTTGTTGCTCCAAGCACAGCAGTCAGGCAGCCTTTGGCGGCGCACCTGCAGGAGGTCCCTGGTCCCACAGATTCGGTGGCTTGTCTGCTGGAGGTCTGCCGGTCCCACGGATTCAGCAGCAGGTACTCCGAAGCTGCGGGACCGGCGATACTCCTGCAGGCAAGCTGCTGAAGGCTGCCTGAGTGCTGCCCTCGCAGGGACTGGCAGGGCACCTCCCGTGGCTTGCTGCCTCAGGCACGCGCTTGGAGAGCTGTTGCCTGGAGCCACCGCTGGTGCCTTATGGGAATGTCATAAATGACTAAATCTGTCTTAAACACAAGTGAGGTGTAGAAATAAATCTCAGACAAAACCATTTATTTTCCATTATTATGGAAATTTAAATCTTACTTTTCAGGGCTGTTGAAAAACCATTGCTGAGAGAGTTGCTTCCCCAGTGCTGTTGAGGGCCTGTCTCTCGTGAAAATACCACAACGTGTGGAGGGAGTAGTTTTCAGATGTTTTGTTTTGGAAGTAATTCCAGTGAGAAACAGACCACCGGATAATTAGAAATCATCTATTTGTGGTTCATTCCCTTTGTTCCCACTGAGAACAGCAGCCTGGAACTCTCAGGTGCTCTCCCTGATTGCTACCTATTTGCATTCTATGCACAGGCTGTAGACCTATTATCACTTGCTACGTAAAACCAATTAATGAAAGGTTAGGATGCAATTAAATCTTAAAGTGACCTTAATTTCTGAGAGAGGGTTATACTGCAAAGTCCCTGAACATGCTTTATAAAGTTGTTTTCAGAAACTGAGGCATCTATTGTTTTCCTGCTCCATGTAGAATTTTGGGGCTCTCAGAAAAGGCAAAAGCCATGTTCCAATCTCAATAGTCCATTGATGCACTCCTTTTTTGGGGGGGGTGTTTGCTCTACTGAGGGCCTTGGGTCTGTGTGTGGGGAAATACAAATCCCAACTGATGTGAGGAACAAAGCTGGTATCAAGATTAGCTGTATACATCTGGCATATTACAATGATTAGTGAGAAATCTATGGAAGGAAATAGCATGAGACTGATTGCCACTAAACAAAAGGCTGAAAAGTTTAATCCTACCTGGTCTCTATCAGACTGCTCACTTTCTACAGAGGTCATGATTTTTAAAGAAACAGTTCATTACATGAACACATCAAAGTGGCCTTCAAATATTCTATAATCATTTGGAACATCCTGTTGAATCAAACTGACAGGGGCAGTGAATCTGGGTTCTTAGAAGAAGGGTAGGCTAGTTCCTGAAACAGAGGGGAGCTAGAGATTTGGGGCTGTTTCACAGCTGATGTGCGCTTTTTTTTTTTTTTTTTTGTGGGACAGGGGAAGAGTCCCTCATCCTCCCTGTTACACTCAGTTTCTGATCTGTAAAACAAGGATGATGATGCTTAGCTGGGGAAGCAACGACTTTTTAATGTTTGTAAAATGTTTTGACATCCTCTGTGAGGCTGCAAAAAACAATTAAATACTGTTTGTTTTTATTTTTTAATCCAGTGATCACAAGGAAATTTTCTCCTTGGCAATAAGTAACCCACAGAGACAAGGTCAACATGGAAAAGAACCATGTGAAGCAAAGTTCCAAGTGCTGGAACATGCTGCGCAGATCTACACAAATGACACATGTCTAACACCTATAATTAAACTGATTGACCTTTCAGTGCATGGCCGGTAGGGTGAGGAGCAGGAACAGGGAAAAGGCAGATTGAGAAGTGACTAAAATGCCAAAGTAAATCTCATTTACCCACCCCATGTGCCAATAGTGAGTTGGGACAACATTAGTCTCTGAAATCATCTCACATCATTGGTCTCAGACGCCAGCTGTTCCCTCTGTGGAGCCTTCACAGAATTATCGAGACTCTGGTGCTAAAATTGCTTTAATGCCTTAGTTGTAAGACCTCTTTGCACTTGGTTCCCCTAGCCTAGTTCTAGCTGCAGAACAGAAATCACTCTCCCTTTAAAAAAAAATTGACCAATCAGAGACACACAATGCCAGTTGTGGTGGAGAAAAGACAGCAGCACATGCCCTGAATGGAAGCAAAAACTGACCTTTGGGAGGCTGGCACCAAGTGGAAAGGACACTAGACAGCCAGCAAAAAATGCGGACTCAGGGACATATGGCTTGAGAACTGCACTAGTCACGTCATCTTGGGCCTCCTGCTGCTGGAAATTTCCAAGTGATAGCAGGGTACACATTACTCAGGCTGTTTTTATGGCTGTTCTCCAACCACATCTAAGTCCAATTTCTACTGGTTAGATAAAAGACAGGGAGATTTTTTTAGCACTACACTCCAAAATGTGCTGGGAGCATTATGAAGCAAGCCCTTTCCCTGAAGAGTTTTCAGTCTGGAATTTAGACGTGGGGATGGCGAACAAATGAAAGCGGGAAGGTGTAAAGGAGGATGAGGGTGAACAAAGAACACAGTGTGACTCATCTTAGACCTGTGCGTACTGCAGGGAGAGCGTTACACACAGCTGGATGATTCTTCCATTATTTGTTTAAAACCCACTACTTGTAGGTTACCAAGCAGGAGTGACTCTCTAGAGGGGCTTGAATGAGGGACCAGGAGTGACTTGGGGATAATCTTCCATACACAGAAGGTATCTTGGAGGAAGGAGGGTGCAAAGACACAAGTGGAGACAAACCCTTTAAAAGGCAAACACAGAATAAAAAGTGGATTTAGGCCAGATGAAATTTGCAAAAATGTAATTATCTAACCAGAATTCACTGTGCTCCTTCAGGAGATGGAGAAAGGCAGTTATGGGAGGAGGTTTGGGGGCTGATCTTTCCACCTCCTTTGCATGTGCTTCTGTTATATACGCGTGGTTCCCTGACAATGCTTTACTTGAGAATATTACAGTTAAGTGGCTGTAGATCCAGCTGAACCATGGGCTGGGTGCCATGATCCTGTCTTTTGTGCTTATAAGGGAGTAGCAGGGTTACCAAGAAAATTAAGAATGATCAAATTGCTTCTCAAGGCTTAACATTTAGGAAGCTGCTCATTAATTTAATCCCCAGGAGCATTTGAGATTAAAATCTTGCTGCTATGGCCAAATGCTGGGGCACCCAATAAGTCCTAGTGAAGTCCCAAAGCACCTCGAAAGATGCCGGTATCATGTGTGTTTAGAAAGAGGGGACAGCAACAGTGTTCTCCTCTGGCAGATGGACTCCTAACTCTGCTGCATGCCTTGGAGATCTGTTGGAACATTGAGAATGGCCAGATGGACTATGGGAATGATCAATTCTGACATCTGGACTAGAACTGTATACTTCAGAGCAAGATGCAGGTCACTGAGGGCAAGCACCTCCTTAAGGCTCCACTCCATCATCCAAGCACTTATCTAGCTCACACCAATGCCAGGGAGCTCACTGGCAGTGCTCTCAGGGGAGAGCAGCACAGCAGTAGTGTGGATTCCCCCTATGTTGACAGAAGGGATTTTTCCACTGATGTAGGTAATCCCCCTCTGCCAGAGGTGGGAACGAAGTGAATGGAAGAACTCTTCCATTCAACTACCTGCATCTATGCTGGGAGTTAAGCTGACCTCATGGTGGTGCTCAGGATGTGAAATTTTCCACAGCTTGGAGTGATGTAGCTGGGTACATTTTAAGTGTAGACCAGGCCTCCAGTTCAAGATGGGTCTTGCAGGGTTGTGGCTCAGGACTTGTAAGCACATTTCCTAGGACACAATGAGCTGGACACTGTTGCCCTGCATCCATTGCCATCATTTAGACAATGCAAAATGAGTCCAAAATGGCTGTTCAATACCCTTAAATCAAAGTTTAGCATTTTACACACATTCTGCACTGGGATAAATTAGTGCATAAGGTTCAGGGCAATGGAGAAACAGGCCTAATGGTGGTATGTACAATGCTTTGATGAAAATCCTATAAATGCATACATGTAGCAGTGGGTCTGTGTGCACTGGCATGGGAAATAGCACAGATGTGTAGCAGGGCAGGGGAAGAATTCACACAACGAGTCTGGTGCAAAAATAGCCTCTGTACAAATACTGGTAAGGTGGAAATTTTAAACTGATACATAAACTAGATGAACTGATTTGCACAAGGTCACACAGCGAACTGGAGGCAGAACCCAACAGTTTTGATTGTGCCAATACTTGTGGGGAAATGTGTTGCCAGTGAGGATCCATTCCACCAGCCAGGAGAGAGGCACTGGCCTGATAATTGCTAATGTAACTCTGTATGTTTCAAAGACAACCATGAGCAGTGCTTAGTTTTAAATAGATCTTTCTTGACAAAGCCCATTATTCACAGTGGGCATAAAGCCGATACCCCTGAAGTTCCTAGAATATTTCATCAACTATACTGACAGGCATAGCATATTCAGTTAAGCTATCCATTCCCACAGGGTGTGCTTGTTAAGAGGTAAAAATACAAGTTTTTATTGACATCTGCAGGTAATCTGTTCATCAGACTAATCTTTGGACTTCATTTCCTGCCATTCTGCAGGCTAGGAGGCACCAGGAATCCATGTGCTCCAGAAATATGATGAGCGCAGAATGCAGGTTTTTTCCATCCTCACACTTGCACATTAAATGGGCAGATGTCCTGATTGTGCACACATCACAATCTACCTAAAGGTCAGTCTTCTACCTACCTTTCCTTAAGCCAATAGGTCACAACTGAACTTTATAAGCAATTGCCAGACATGCCTACAAACTGGTAGGAGCCTGCTTGTTTTCCCTCTTCCTGCATTAACTTCACCAGTTTCATGCATTTGATATTTCCTGCAAAATAACTTCAGAGCTGTCAAGGGTTTTTTTTCCCCCACTTTGAACTTTAGTGTCCAAAAAGTGGGGACCTGCATGATCACTTCTGAGCTTAATTCCTAGCTTAGATCTGGTATGCTGCCACCAGCCAAAAATATAGTGTTTGGCACACTTCCTGTTCCCCCAAAACCTTCCCTGGGGAACTCAAGACCCAAACCTCTTGGGTCTTAAAACAAGGAGAAATAAACCATCCACCCTCCTTACCTCCACCCGCCAGACTTTCCTCTCCCTGGGTTGCCTTGGGAAGCTACACAGATCCAAACTCCTTGGATCTGAAAACAGAGGAATTAACCATTCCCTTCCTTTTTCCCCCACCAATCCCTGGTGAGTTTAGACCCAATCCCTTGGATTCCAAAACAAGGAAAAATCAATCGGGTTCTTAAAGAAAGCTTTTAATTAAAGAAAGAAAAGGTAAAAATTTATCTCTGTAAAATCAGAATGGAAAATGCTTTACAGGTATTAAGATTCACATAGACTAGAGGGACCTCCCCCCCCTAGCCTTAGATTCAAAGTTACAGCAAAGAGGTAAAAATCCTTCCAGCAAAAGGAAAAGCATTCACAAGTTGAAAGAAAACAAACATAAGATTAATCCGCCTTGCCTGGCTACTTACAGGTTTGAAACATGAAAGACTGATTCAGAAAGATTTGGAGAGTCTGGTTGTACCTCTGGTCCCTCTTTGTCCCAAGAGCAAACAATGAACAAAACAAACAGCACAAACAAAGACTTCCCTCCAACAAGATTTGAAAGTATCTTGTCCCCCCATTGGTCCTCTGGTCAGGTGTCAGCCAGGTTCACTGAGCTTCTTAACCCTTTACAGGTAAAAGAGATATTAACCCTTAACCATCTGTTTATGACAAGAGCAAAGCTTGTAAGGGCCAAATTCTGCCTTCGACTATGGACACTCATCTCCCATTGTAGCCTATAGGAATCAAACGTACATCTGAGGGCACATTCTGGATCACAGTTGCATTATACTAAAGGTCATAAGAAAATACAAGTACCTAGAGGGGAAGGGTGGGCTAGTGGTTAGGGTGCCAGCCTGTAGGTTGAGACACCTGTATTCTATTCCTGGCTCTGCTACATGTCTCCAGTGTGACTTTGGGCAAGTCACTTGTGTACCAAATGCCCACTAAAATTATTCACGTTAGACACCTTAGATGCGTCTGACAATCCTAATAAGCACCTAAATACCTTAAAATCTGGTCCCTAGTCTGAACTTATCTAGCTTCAACTTCCAGCCGATAGATTGTGCTGGACTTTTCTCTGCTACACTGAAGGGCCCATCACCAAATATTTGTTCCCCAAGTACTTAAATACTATAATCCAGTCACCCCTTAACCTTCTGTTTATTCACTAAATAGCCTGAGCTCCTTGAGTCTCCCTATAAGGAGACTTGGCAGAATTTGGGTTTTTTTTATTTAGATAAATTATGGGTTTTAAGCACTCACCACCAATCATTATCAATTCAGGTCTTCAAAGTTGTGGGAAATGAGGGTGGGATTCAGAAAACAGGCAGCGTCAGACAACTTAATGACTGTAGAAGTTGATTTAAAATTAAAACTTTAACCATTAAAACAAATTGTTAATGCCACATGTCAAAACATACTGAGTAAATCTTTAAATAAAACTAATCAGTTCAAGTGGCATTTTTCATACTCTTCCCATCTATAAATTTGTCATCAATTATCAGATGTACCTTTGTCAGTTTGTGTGCAGTGAAATAGACATTTACTGACAGTTACTGATTAAAAATGAATCCTTCCTATTCTAGTCATTCTCATGGATCCTTTCTGAACTCTCATTTCTAACATCCTTCTTTAAACTGTGGACCCCAGAACTGGACAGCTTTCCTGCAGCAGCTGCACCATGCCAAATAACCTCTCTAAGCAGAAGAATCACTAGGAGAACTATGCACTCATGGATTGCATTAGTTCTTTTGGCCACAGCATCACACTGGGAGCTCATGTGCAGCTAATTAACCCCCATGATGCCCAAATCTTTTCTGGAGTTGCTACTTCCCAGGATTAAAACCTTTTGTTGGGATAATGAGATCTGGTTTCAAACCAACCCTCATTTTTGATGTGGGAAATTTAAAGCCCAAACCACCGCTGTTTTTTGCCCATTTCTTTCACAATTTCCCCCCAAACTGAGATGCCAAAGGGAGGGTGAAGGAGAAAGAGGGATCATGCATCACAATACAACAACAGATCTTGCACAGGGGACATCCCACATTCTTGCCTTTCATGTCCTTCTCACCATTATTCTCTCCAAGACTCAGTGCATTAGCCCCAAGGTGCCTGAACTACTAACAGACAAATTCTTCCATTTAGATCAAGAAAGCTAAATAAAATGAGCAGGTGTTTCAGCCATGAAGTGGAGCTTTGCTGGAATATATCCAAACTCCACCCTTTTCACTCTGGTTTTACTTCAGAAACAGCTAAAGCTGCAGCTATCTGATTGTGTTCATGTAAGAGGTAGCAAGTCTCTGCTCCCCCCACCCCCAATCTCTTTGAAATCTTAGATTGGATTATGGTCAGGCAGGTTGCTCTCTCTTGGTCTAAGCTGCTTTTGGTGCTCAATATAATGTTTTATCTCTGTGCTGTGGGTTATTTCAAAAGAGCATTTATTCTCCCTTACTCACCAGATCTCACAAATCCAGCATTCCAGGCCGCTGGTAGTTCAGAGCCTTTTTAGATTCCTGAAGGAAACTCACTGAGGGTACGTCTACACTATGGGATTATTCCAATTTTACATAAACCGGTTTTATAAAACAGATTGTATAAAGTCGAGGGCACGCGGCCACACTAAGCACGTTAATTCGGCGGTGTGCGTCCATGGTCCGAGGCTAGCGTCGATTTCCGGAGCGTTGCACTGTGGGTAGCTATTCTGTAGCTATCCCATAGTTCCTGCAGTCTCCCCCGCCCCTTAGAATCCTGGGTTGAGAGCCCAGTGGCTGATGGGGCAAAAATCATTGTCGCAGGTGGTTCTGGGTAAATGTCGTCAGTCATTCCTTCCTCCGGGAAAGCAACAGCAGACAATCATTTCGTGCCCTTTTTCCCTGGATTGCCCTGGCAGACACCATAGCACGGCAACCATGGAGCCCGTTCAGCTTTTTTTTTTACAGTCACCATATGTGTAATGGATGCTGCGGACAGAGGCGATACTCTAGCGCTACACAGCAGCATTCATTTGCTTTTGCATGATAGCAGAGATGGTTACCAGTTGTTCTGTACCGTCTGCTGCCGGTGTAAATTGGCAGTGAGATGACGGTTATTTGTCCTTCTTCTGTACTGTCTGCTGCTATCATGGGTGCCCCTGGCTGAGATCGGCCGGGGGCGCAAAGGCAAAACTGGGAATGACTCCCCTGAGTCAATCCCTCCTTTATGGTTTCTAAAAATAGTCAGTCCTGCCTAGAATATGGGGCAAATGTACTAGAGAACCAGTGTATCAGAGAGCACAGCTGCTCTGTGTCAGAGCCCGCAGAAAAGATGAGCTACATGCCATTCACGGGGGGTGCCCCTGCAACAACCCCACCCGTTGCTTCCCTCCTCCTCCAACCTTCCTGGGCTACCATGGCAGTGTCCCCCCCATTTGTGTCATGAAGTTATAAAGAATGCAGGAATAAGAAACAATGACTTCCCGGTGCTATGACAGTCCAGGCAGGACAGAATCTTTTCTTTACAGAGGAAAGGGAGGGGGCTGATGGAGCTCAGCCCCCAGTTGCTATGATGAAGACGGTTACCAGCTGTTCTGTATCATCTACTGGGAATAACAGAGAATCATTCCTATTTTCACCCAGGTGCCCCCTGCCAGCCTCACCTGAAGCCAGCCAGGAGCACTCACAGGTTGATAAGAAGGACAGTTACCAGTCCTACTGCACCGTCTGCCACCAGGCAGGGGAGAGGAGTGGATACTGCTCTTCACTGCTGCAGCATCACGTCTACCAGCAGCATTCAGTAGACATAAGGTGACATTGAAAGAAGTCAAGAAACGATTTCTTTCCCTTTTCTTTCACAGGGGGGCGGGGGAGTAAATTGACAAGTTATTCCCTGAACCACACTGGACAATGTGTTTGAACCTACAGGCACTGGGAGCTCAGCCAAGAATGCAAATACTCTTCGGAGACTGCTGGGGACTGTGGGATAGCTGGAGTTCTCAGTACCCTCTCTCTCCCTCCATGAGCGTCCATTTGAATCTCTGGCTTCCCATTATGCTTGTCATGCAGCACTTTGTAGCCTGTAGGTTTTTTCAAACGCTTTGGCATTTAGTCTTCTGTAATGGAGCTTTGATAGAACAGATTTGTTTCCCCATACAGCGATTAGATCCAGTATCTCCCGTACAGTCCATGCTGGAGCTCTTTTTGGATTTGGACTGCATTGCCATCTGTGCTGATCAGAGCTCCACACTGGGCAAACAGGAAATGAAAATCAAAATTTCGCGGGGCTTTTCCTGTTTACCTGGCCACTGCATCCGAGTTCAGATTGCTGTCCAGAGTGGTCACAGTGGTGCATTGTGGGATACCACCCGGAGGCCAATACCGTCGATTTCCGGCCACACTAACCCTAATCCGATATGGTAATACCGATTTTAGTGCTACTCCTCTCGTCGGGGAGGAGTACAGAAACCGATTTAAAGAGCCCTTTATATCAATATAAAGGGCCTCGTAGTGTGGACGGATACAGCGTTAAATCGGTTTAACGCTGCTAAAATCGGTTTAAACGCGTAGTGTAGACCAAGCCTGAACTCTCATTGGCATGCAAAACATTCTAAATGCCTTTTCTGGTCTTCTTCTACTGCAGTGAGGTATTTCTAAGCTGTCACATCACTCATCCACAATAGGAAAGTGGTAACACCTTGGAGAGCAGCTTACTTGTCACTCCTGATTTCATTCAGGTGTGAGTTTGCTTTAACCTGCATTAAGGTTTATTTTCCCTCTCCCAGGAGTTAACCACACACTTCTGAGTGTGACTCTACCAAATATCAAAGCAAAGGAGAATACACAAGTCCCCAATTCTGCAAAGCACCTAAGTACACTCCTAAAGTCAAACACATGCTTGACTCCTGTTGAAGTGAATAGGATTTGTGTGTGCCTATGTGCTTTGTTGAATCAAGGTCTCATTAGAGCAGAAGATGATATTTAAATCTCATTTCTCTGCCATCACAAAAAAGATTTGACTTCATTTTGAATAGCATCTTTCGCACAGACACTGTCAAGTGGAATCTCATACAGGTCTCTATTCACAGTTGGTATAAACCAGCATAGCTCCATTTATTATAAAATCCTTTATTTTAATATAACATTTGTAGCCTTAAGCTACGTGTTAGTTTTTCCTTTTACATAATACTGTTGCTGTTTAATCCCTCAACAGAGAGAAACCATGCAAAAGGATAGGTATTTCCCGTTGAGATTTGAAATCAGAGGTGAGAGCTACAGGGAAGATACAGTCAGTCAAACCTGCAGGACAGGAGGATTTTGCACTAGTGCTTTTTTGAAAAGCAGGAGGGAAGGACTGCTACATGAATCAGACAAAACTTTGCAGCCACGAACATGCTTGCCTTCAAGTGTTGCGAGATCAAGAGAGAACTCGCCATTGCTCATGTCAGACAGTCAGAGCACACTTTCATATAGAGATTCCCCTTTTTCTTACATTCCATTTATCTCTGATAGGTGATTGTTTAAAAGCTTGACTTTCAGGGGTCAGGTAATCTGGATTTCCCCAACAATACCAGCCCTTCTTTCACACTGGACCTTGTTGCCTCTTCACCCCCATTCCTTCCCTCTTTCATGATGGATCTGTAGCCTTTTCTTTCTCCTTATGCACCGATTTTGGCTGCCTAAACAGCTTCCACCATTAATGCACTGCTTTCCCTCTCCTTATTAGCAAGCCAGAGCTGTCTGTTTCCAACATATTGCACTTCTGTTTTCTGGCACTTTCTAGAAAATTGGGTTTGGCTTTTTGTTTTCCAGCAGAAGCACCATCCCAGAGGCCAGATTATTCAGGGGAAGTATTGAAATATCACTTGGAAAATGCTTGGCTGGGTAATGCATGTGCACAAACCCTTTTTGAAAAGTCAAATTCACCTTGCTTAGGTAGTGGAAGAGTGTGACAAAAGGACCATCCATCACTGCATTAAACTCAGGTCACAGCTGCCACCTGAATTCCAATGAGAGAGTTTCTCTCATTAGACACCCCCCCGCAGGTGACGTGACAATGGGGCTTTATTAGCTTCACTAAATTGCCCATCTTAATGCCATCTGCTGAGAGGAAGGCATGAGAACAGTCCATAAACACTTGTGAGCATGCGATCTACAGCGTGGATAACGAACATACAGAGTTATAATCGTATGAATAAAGAAATCATCAGCATTGGAAGGGACGTGCCCTCCTGCTATGGGGCATAAGCCAACCTTTAACTAATGCAAGCTACAAAAACGTTCCGTGGGGTAGTAGATTATGCCATCTCCACTCGTTGCAAGGTTTCTTGCACTTTCTGAAGCAGATGGTAATAAGCAAAGTTAGAGACAGGATGCTGGCTTAGACTGACTCATACTGTGTCATTGTTTCCTCATGCTTCTTTATCTGAATCCACTTATTTTGTTATACTTGCGTTGTAATTCGTTTGGACCATATCTTTGTTATAGGTGATATTCTAGCTTTTTGTTCTGGGTTTGTATAGCCCCTAACACAATGGGACCCCAATCAATGACTGGGGCTGCTACATGCTACCACAGTATAAATAATAGTGATCAGACTGATGGTCTGTTATTGAGTCTGACAATTACCAAGTCCCTCTGAGCAAGCTTGGGGCTAGGGCACAGTGATGGAGGAGGAAGAGGTGCTGATGACTCAATCTGACACTTTTCCCCTCTGAGCTAGTTCTAATGAACCCTCTCCACTGTCTCCACCCACAGCATGGTATGGTGTTAGAAATTCTACTGCTGGAAGTGATGTCATCTGAATGAGACCTGTCTGGTCATTACTAGCAATGATGCATGGGAAAGAGCACAGTAACATGCTCAGATCCCAGGGGAGTTCATAAAAATGGCAACTCTAGAAAAGGTTTACCTGTAAACTGACCACATATGCACAGTCTTACATTGGGGGGGGCAGGGTCTGTTTGTTTCCCAAGTCTGCCTTTTCTCTTGTTTAAAGTGATTTTATTCCCCATTCATGGAAGAAGCAGGGCACACATGAAGTTTTTTTTAAACTAAATTCTATTGCTTTCTTGAATTTCAAAAAGCCAACTCCTCTCAGATGTTTCAGATAAATGCCTTTTAAAGAGCCGTAATGCTCACAGAAAACTTTGCATTGCCTTCTATTTAGTGATGCTTCTGCTGATCTGTTCTAGATGTTGAGGATTTGTCACCCCTCATTATTTAGAACTGCAGATATTTACCTGCGGCAGTCTTTGTTCCTACCAGTGGCTTCTGCTGCTCTTTCCCCACCTGACATCAAAACTATCATCTTGTGGCACCACAAATGGCCTCTGAGAGATCCAAATGCGATGCTACAGATGGAGTGGGATTCTGACATCAAGTGTGGAGCAAAAAAAACAGGGGAAAGGTGAGAACAGAGAGCCTGTCTCTGAGTAAGCGTCCTTCATTATAAATAATGAAGGGATGGAGAATGCTGAGTGCCTCTGAGTAGAAGGCTTTCAGAATCCAGGCAGACGTCACCAGCTACAATTGCTATTTCTCCTTTAACCAAGTGAAACTTTGTAACCATATTTTGCTTAGGGTTTGCCTAAATCCCGTGATAAACCTCACCCATCAAACCCCCTTGTTCTAAATATCTGCTGGCAGATTGTCCCTTTATTCTTCCTGACTCTGACATCCTCTAATTGCTAGTAGCAGCCTTATTGTTGCTGTGAATTCTGACAGCTGTAGCCAGATATATATATATATACACACACACACACACACACACACCCAGGAATCCACGGTGGGAATCTTGGGCAGTAAGCTGGTGAAGGTGTTAGTCAGCTGCTGGCTCCAACACCTCCTGTGCTGGCTCCCCCTGTTCCTGATGTAAGGAGAGGCAGAACACGCCATGGCAGGGTGAGACTCCATTATACATTCACCACTGGCAGGGGAGTTGCTTGCTACGGGGTTTGAGAGGACAGTTGCCCCCTCCCCAGACCTTGGTCCCTCCTGACTTTTCATAGCTCCTTGCCAACTGGCACTATAGTGTCTTCTCTTGGCTTGTGGGGGACACTATTGGGTGGGCCAGGCTGGGGCTTGTAATTGCCATGTTGTGCCTGCCAGCCAGCAGCTGTGGTGGCCTGGGCTGGAGAGCAGGGCAGAGTGAGAGAGAAGAGTCCTAATCTCTGCCCTGGGCCAGCCATCAATGAGAACAGCGCCCCCCCTCACCTGGCCCTCCACCAAGGGTACCAGGACTGCAAAAGAGCAGGTGGACCAAGCCAAGTCTCAATGTTGCTGACTGAAATTTGGCTCACATGCCCCTCCATTATGTCCTCAAGGAAGGAGCTCCACCAGGGTCCTATTTAAAAAGTGGGAGGGGGGGAATGGCCCTTCCCAACAACACTTCTGGTGCCCTTGGCAGCTGCTGCCCCCACCTTCCCTGGGATAGGACCAGGACACTACCTTTTGCTCCCCTCAATGGGATGGCAGAAGCAGCGATTCTGACACCTCTTTGCCCACTCAAGAATCCTTTTTTAAAATAATGCCACTGTCCACTAGTGAGAGGCCCATGAAGGTGGACTCTGGATACAGTGGAGAATCAAGCCTTGAATATTTTCAGTGGTGTCAAAGTACAGTATATAGGAACTTGCATTTCTCTCTCTATGCCACCTGCCTCCCTTGCTCTCTGTGGCCAGCACATACCCAGTGGAGTTCAGCACTCTTAGCATAGTCTCGATCTAAATCCCATGAGCAGTGTCTCATACAACCCCCAAAACCCAAGCCTGAGTTAACGTGCAATCACTGGGAGTTTGAGGCTTTTAGAACAAATTGTGGTCTGTTAACCATTTAAAAACCAGATAGACTCTGAATATATGGCCCACTGAATGGAAGAGGAAAATCTTTTATCCCTTCCATTCCTATAAGGAGCTAGAACTTCTGATGGTGGGATTGCATCTCATTTTCCAATGCACATACACATTATGATTAACTTTGGACTGAAACTGTACCTTTCATTAAGGAACTCAGACCTCTTAAACTTGAATTAAGTACATCTTGGTCTTTATTTTGCTGACATAGCAATACTGGGAAAACCGTCCTAGAGGAGATGTAGCTTACACCCCCCCAAAAAGCTTTAGGCAATATAGTTTATACTGGTTGGGGGTGGGAAATAGATTATTCTGGCAAATCCCTTTTATGCTCTTATCTCTCTTGTAGGGCTTTTGCTGGCATAGAAATGCCACAAGACACACCTTTAAACAACATAGGAACACAAGGACAGCCATACTGAGTCAGACCAATGTGTCCATCTAGCCCAATATCCTGTCTTCTGATAGTGGCCAGTGTCAGATCCTTCGGAGGAAGCAAACAGAACAGGGAAATTGTCAAGTGATCCATCCTGTTGTCCAGTCCCAGCTTCTGGCAGTTGGGTTTAGGGACACCCAGAGCATGTGGTTGCATCATTGACTATCTTAGCCAATAGCCATTGATGGACCTATCCTCCATGAATTATCTTTTTTAACCTAGTTGCACACTTGGCCTTCACAACAACCCTGGTAACAAATTCAGATGCTAACTGTTGTGTGAAGTACTTATGTTTTGTTTTAAACTTGCCACCTATTAATTTCTCTGGGTGACTCCTGGTTCTTATGTGAAGGGGTAAACACTTTCCCCACAGCTTTCCTGGTTTTATAGATCTCTATCTTATCCCATATCTCCCTTGGCAGTCTCTCTTCTAAACTGAACAGTCCCAGTTATCTTAATCTCTCCTCATATGGAAGCTGTTCCATTCCCTAATTTTCATTTGCCTACTCTAGTTTTTTCCAATTTGAATAGCTTTTTAAAGCATAGTGACCAGAACTGCAGGCATTGCTTACAGAGTTTTGCGAGTGTAGCATAGACTTACTCTAAACTTCAAAACACCCCTTAGAGGGAAGGGTAGTGCTGTTTAGCCATCTATAAAGTGGGTTTAACTGAGGTCTGTAGAGGTTCTGACGTGTTTGTCACAAGTCACTGACAAAACTGATAACAGAAACCAGGAGTCCTGATTCCGACTCCCCTGCTTCAACCTCTAGACATCAGTTGCCAACTTTCACATGGTAAATAAGCAGCCTGACTTTCACAATAAGCCAAAAATCAAGCTAATCCCATTTCAAAACAAGCCAATCCCTAAGAACCCCAACACTCTGACTAGATCCCTCCAGCATGCAGTCTGAGACTGTGGTGGGCACACTGTGCACCACTGACTCCCCCTGCTTGCTCCTGCTTGCCAGGAGTGGATTTAAACAAAAAAGCCCAATTTCTGCATGAGGTTTGCAGGTTTGGTATGTCTGGACATCACTGTATTCCCCTTACCTTTTTTTAAACAATACATTATGTGGGCTTGTTGGGTTATTTTCTTTAGCACAATTATTCTTGGGTGATTATTGTGTGATTCCTGTTACAGTCTAAGAATTTAAACCATTTTTAAAAATTGATTAATGCTGCTTTAGGTTGCAGACACGCTACTGTGAGCTCGTGTTGCTGGCCAATCAACTAGCACTGCCATTTGCTTCACATGTCCTGATCATGCTGGTTAAGAACCAGACACTCTCTGCTCATTAGGATTACAACAACTGTCTGAAGCAAGTTTTATGTAAATTGCTACCAGGTTACATTTGGGCCATGTCAGGGCAGATGAAATAGGTTGGAAGCTGATGTGACATCGTGTAAGAGTGTCAAGTGCCAGAACGCAACAAGAAGCATCTGAAATGCCATAAAGCCATTAATTTAGGCTGAGAGTCAGAAGGGGAAAGGGAATCTGATCCAAAGAATATCAAAGAGAACAGGAGGTATTTCTCATACAAAGCAGATGAGTTTTAACGCTTACAGCAATGCCATGAGCATTTCCTCTTTCAGTCCACCCTTTCCTTAAAAAGATCAACCTGGCCAACTAAAGCCAGAACTCTAGCCAGTAAGGAAAATTTTGGTACGTTTGACAATGTGTTTGTCTGGTTAGGTTCAGAGCAATCATTATCCTTCAGCAATCTGTCACCTGTTTGGTCAGCTGTTGGGGCTGCCCTATGCTTAACGGGTCTGATTTTTTTTTCTGTTGCTCAGTACCTTGTGTGTTTGAAGTAGATATAATGCCTTACCAGGTCTGAATGGCAGCATGTTAAACTCACTTCACACTGGCGACAACTGCACAACGAGTCAGGCCTTTAATCTTTCTTATGCTTATTTTACCATGTACAGCAGTATGATGGTTTCCTATAGCTTGTCACATCATACACACACAACCTGCAAGAACATCCTTCTCTCCCACCTCAATCTGTCTTACTCCTGGCTTTACACAGTAAGGGTTAAGACTGAGTAGGTTTAACACTGAAGTTCAGTACTTCTCACAGCAAGCTTAAGATCTCCTTTGAGTCAGTATATGTACTGGACTGTTACCTATCTTCAGCTTACTTAACATAGAATATAAGTTAAAGAAAAACTATTTGGTCATCACAGAGGGGAAATTAGACACCTATTTCTACGCTGCAAGAGTGTTTGTGTTGTGGTCCCCAACCTTTCTAGTATGCACCTTGCTTTAATTGCTTAAAGCTGACAGTTATGTTGTGCATTTTAGCACCCAATGATAAATCCATGCAAGGAAAAAATAGCCAGGGAACAAGGATTAGGTGGATTCTTTATGAATTTTAAAGCTGGTCTTCAGTGGTGGGCAAAGTAGAAAATGGCACATTGATGATTACCTCTGAATATCAAGAGCAGTATAGCTCAGACAAATTGCCAGCTGAAATGTATGGCCATAAAATGCCTGGTCACTTTACAAGGAAATCTCTGATCAGTTTAGATTTCCCCCTACTCCTTGTATTTGCAAGTGCTTTGAGCAGAGCTGGGCAAATATTACACAATCTGCTAGATATATTCAAATTTTTTAACCACTGTGTTCCCATGACCTGTGAATGCAAAAACTTGACTGCTCATATCCCACTAACGTTTTTGCAAATTTGCAAGAATACTAGTGAAAAATAAGATCAATTTATTATGTTTACCCAAAAGGCTCGTTCCTGTAAGAAACTGAATATTGCTATAAACTCCTGAAGACCTTCAGCTTCCACCGACTTGGGCCTTGATTCAAGAAAGTACTTCAGGAGGTGCTTGTGTGTTGCCCTGAACAGGGATGCTTTTCTGAATTGAGGCCTTTAATGGGAGCAAAGAACACTCCACACCTTGCAGGTTCAAAATCCCAAAGCTCATTTTCTACTCACCTGTAGAACAGAACATTTTGAATTGCACCTTTGAGGCCAGATCCACAATTGGTGTAAATCAGCATTAATGAAGCTTGATGTATATCAGCTGAAATTTTTTGGCCCTTGGAAATCTACACTCAACTGTGCAATTTATAACTAAAATTTGGTTGGTTAGGTAAGTCATCCAGCTAAAGTATAGAAACATAACTAATCCATCCAGGGTAAGTGAATAATCAACGCAGCATCTTTCAAATATTCTCTGTGAATACACTGCACAGCAATAATTCAATGGAAAAATCTGCAAAAAAAATCTGAAAAATGGATTAATCTAAAACTTGTGTATGACCCTTCTGCAAACAAAGTGAAAATAATCAGATGCTATTTGTTATGAATGCTATTCAGGGCACCATTTAAAGATACACTTAAATGATTTCCTGAACTGGGACTTCTGTTCCTGAGTTTTATGTAAGTTGGCTTTTCTGTGGGTGTGTCATGGAATAGATATGGAAATTGTGTAGAAAATCCTTGCCTAGGGTATGAATTCTATCAGTTTACATATCCATGTGCCCAAATATTTTCAGGAACTGATGGGGACTGCTGCCCATGAGATACCTGGTGCTTGAATTGGGAGTGAGTAGAACATGGAAGCTAAGAAACAACACATCCACTAGTGTTCAAAAATTAAGTATCTACAAAATGTCTTCTGAATAATCTGCAGACCAGGTGGCTCAGTGGATATGCAAATAAACAGCATAATGAAAGACCTCCAGGGACATTACATTAGTCATATCTCTAGAACATGTTGCTCAACAGATAATGTGATTAAACACATCCTGTTCCTTTGAATAGGGCTCTCGTGTATGGAGTCTTCTGCTGCCATTATCAGGAAGAGGCATTTGGGAATGAGGATTTTCCAAAGTCTTTCGTAAATTGGCTTTTATAGAAGGGGTTATTTTTTAAACCCCCACCCCCAAAAAAAACAAAAACCCACTGATTTCATTGGCCAAAGATTGATTATTCGTTTAGATAATGGTCTGCTAGAAAGAAAAAGGAAGGACTTTTATAGGAACAAACTGGCCCAGAAGAAAATACTTCTATATTAGGCAAATCTGATTCATACCCCAAGGAGAAGATCTATTAAATACTCGGTGCTGAAACAATGATTGAATCTCCCTAGAAGCAATGAGGCTAGAACAGCCCATGATGGGCCTGATTCACATTCCGCTCAGACTGAACACTGTTGTTGAACAGTGACTTCTTCAGCATTGCCCCTGGTTTACATTGGGTGGGATGAGAGGACATTCATGATGGCCATGTCTGGAGTGTTCTCCTGTGTCCAGTTCTTATATGTTTAAGGTGAGAAATCACATTTTCAACTGGGGGAATGGGTCAGAACCTCAGCTGGTGCAAATCATCTTAGCTTCACTGAGACACTCAGATTTAAACTGGCCAAAAATCTAGCCAGTCACATGCTGTCATCTGCCCTTTAGTGTTTCAAAGTCTAGGGGCTCTCAACTTCAGTTAAAGATGGCAATAAAGGTAGATGTCCTCTCCCAGTTGACAGTCTGTTCATGCTTTCAAGACATTTGCTTACCCTGCAGTCAGCTTGCACAGTGATACTGTCCAAAGTAAGGAAAAGAACACCACTTGCTACTATAATCTGCTTCATGCGCCAGTTGTTTGGTGCAAATTTGGGACACAAAACATTCCTGTCTTTGCTGAAAGGATCCATTTTCCTGACCAACTTCATCCTTGATCAGTGCTTCTTTAGATCATTACTCTTTAGCTTTTAGTGAGAGACCCAAACACTTGTTTTATCTACGTGCATTGTGAACAACAAAACAAACTTACAGTAGCTGCACCTTCTGTTACCCTTGCTTCCATGTTAGCCAGGTAAATTGCAGTGAGTAGCTCATTATTATTCCTGGACTGTGCCCACAAACATAAGACCAGGTTCTAAGTGGGTGTGAAGTGCTGTAGCTCCATTAAAAGTCAAATTCTATCCCACCTTACAGAGACAGTAAGAGGAGCTTTTTACTGAAATCTCTCACATGCCTGATTTTCATTCTCTTCATGCCCCTGAAGTCTTTTTTTCTTCAGCTTTTTGCCTGGATTCTAACTAACCAATGATGTCTGTGTTCACCATCTGCCACTATGGAAAGTGCCAAGTGTTTACTAAGGACAGCCTCACCTATCTTGATATGTTTAACCATCTAAAAGGACTGGATAACTAGTGAAACTACACACACTGAATGGGTCAAATTAACTTCTGGTGTAACTCCAGTGATGACTGTGTGATCATGTTGTGGGACTTGGCTCCATATTTTCTAATTTACAAATCAATCCATTTCTGAACACCAGCTCATATGAAAGAAGTGGTATCTTGAACAGTTACCTATCTGTGCTTACAATCTATCAGCATTTAGTCCACTAAGCCTGCAGCAGTGGCCAAGTTTGGGAAAAGTAAGTGAATCCACAAAGCATTCCTTGATGATCTGGAACAAAACAGCTGTGATGGTATTTAGGTAAGCACAGTTCTCAACTTCTAAGAGCTGAGCAGATACAAGACCTGTTTCCTTCCATTCAGCATGGCTCAGGGATGTTTAACTTTGCTAAAGTTTTTCTATCCAAATATAAGCATGGCAATACTGAGTCAGACCAATGATCCATCTAGTCCAGTATCTTGTCTTCTGACAGCCTGATGTCAGACATCTAGACTGATATCCAAAGGAAATTGGTGACCAACTCTCACCTTCCTCAGCCTCCTTTGAAAATCTCAGTGTTGTTAGTTTCCCCCTAAATGTTAATTTCTACAAGTGCATTATCAGATACAATGAGCTGGACTCGTTTTAGCACCTACCTCCAGCAGACTAGCAGTCAAAAAGCAAACCAAATCCAAATCATAAATCTCTAATCTCTAGGCAAGAGTAACACGCATTCTATGTAGCACAAACTTCATTCATAAGTCACTGGATACTGTAGGCACTATGGGGAAAGGGAAAAAGGAAGAGACTCTTAAAACTAAAACGCCGATTTTTGTGACTAAAGAGGGTTGAAATGTTTCATCTACACTTTTTTTTGGCCAAAAAATGGCAGATTTTTCATTTTAGTCAAATGTTTTTTTTAGAATTTTTCTACAGGGGTGGGGAAAAAACCTTGTGACTAGAGATTCTGGGATTTCAGTAAAATTGTTCAGTTTTTGTCAACATTTTCGTGGGAATTAATATTTTTCAAAATTTCCCTTGTAAAATTGGCTTTTACATTCATTTCTATCTTGACTGCTTGTGTTAATTAGCCATTTTGTAAGGCCCCTGCATTTCAGTAAATATTTTCGAAGCTGACAATAACAGATAAGGGTGAAGAGTGGTGGTGAAATTTTTCGAGATAAAGTTTAGGCCAGTGAATGCTGGGATGTCTGTTAATGCAGGTTTCATTGTTATGGGGAGAGAAGAGGGGAGAAATAATGCAATAAAATTTTGCATTTCATACAGTTCGCATCCAAATAACTGTTGATTAATAGTAAAATAAATATTCAAAAATCAGTACATTGACATGATTACGTGCAATCCATTTGGATTTATCACCTCAACAGCTGCAGAAGTAGATGAGATGCTAGAATCTCTGGGCACAAACTAATATTAGAGCACTTTTTTATTGATTCAACCTCATCTTTGATTGATGAGAACATTAATATTGTGTCTAAAAGATGGGTGGAAAAAAGACTAGATCTGCAGGGTGCACTCTAGCCTGGATTGCAAAATGACCCATGTGGTGTCACAGCATTATTTTAAGTGTTCAATACTTTTGTAGCCTCTCTCTCTCTCTCTCTCTCTCTATATATATATATATATATATGACAAATCCAAGAACACACTAAAATGTTTTTTGATACAACAGTTCAAAACCTCAGGTTTTTTTATGGATTGATTCTCATCTGCCTTGCACTTTCCACCTTGTGGGGACATTTCCTGCAGAGTAGGAGAATTTTGAGTTAATGGGTTAAAGTCATAAGTTCCAAATGACATGGGAGCCTAAAGCCTTGTAAATGGGAATACTTAATACAGGGTAGTGGAGAATCTTTCCTGTTGGATTCAGATCTGTATATTCAGGTTCCATGTATAAATGTTTTATAAAAGATTAATAAATAGATATTATAAGCAGGTTCTAGACCATGAGCAGTATGTGGTATAAATGGTTATAAAGGCACCAGTAGTTATAAGGGTTTAACCAACCATTGGATTTTATAACAAATTCAAACAACTGATCACCTATTTATGAACATCTATTAATCATTTATTACAATGTATAAACTATTTATAAATGGAACCTTTAGTGTAAAGTGTGACCAGTCAAGTGAAAGAAATATGTTTAAACAATGGATAGATTAAGCAGAAATGAAATGGACATAATTGCTTCAATAGTTCACTAAACCCAATAGAAATGGCCCCATCTGCAGCCTTATTGAATAAAAATTTTTCTGGCAAAACCTGATATATCATCTTCCTGGCCTTATGCTATTGAAGATGCATTAATTACAACACTTCATTATTCACTTATAGATCAGTTGTGGGACGGTATCAGTTTCTGTTTGTACGTTTCTAAATCATTTTGGCAGTTTTCTTTGAGAGCAGGAAATTGCTGACAAAACAGCTAACTCGCTGTGATGTAGACCAGTCACTCCCATTCTGTGGACCTCCTGTTTCTCCATCTGAAGAATGGAAGTAATACTATTTACCCATGTCACCGTAAAATTATGAGCAAAACACTCATAATTCTGGGTTTCAATGTATTTTTCCCATATGATTTTTGTTCACCACTTTAACAAGTTCTGGGCTCAATGGTTTTGGCATATTTTTCACATGTTGATGTTTGATTCCCTGAGTCACCAGTACTAGGAATATGGCTTGTAACATGACTTTTCCCATGCAACTTTTCCAGCTGAGCTCAGTATAAATTTGGAGCTAGCCTAGCTGCCTCTTTGCAGATGTCCAAGATGAATGCAAAGCTTTGCAGAAAACTGATGGGCATACTGCGGGCCACTAATGCTTTGATCTCCTGTTGCATTCAAACCAAAGTTGATTTTTTGAGAAAATAATTTGAGCTTGTTACCAAATGTTTGTAAAATACTTTCAGATTCTCAGCTGAAAGGTATGATGGAAGAGCAAAGTTACCAATATCCCAACTTTGTAGGAGGAATAAGCACTTCATTTGATCATAATGATAGCTAGCACAAAGGAAAAGGGATCCAGTTAGTCTTTGCATCCCTCCCTAAGGGTAGAATTGGGTTGGGGAGAGCACCTGCTGGCTGAATATGTATACCTGATGAACTTGCCTACCTCCCACCCTGTGACATTTTTATCTGGTGAACTAGTGTTATCTCTCATTTTTCCCACCCATGTGTGGAATGAATTTTATGTGCGCCAATATGGAGGTGATGTGTGACACACATCACCATATCCGTTCACATAACAAATCATGTGGTAGGGGTGGGACTGAAGGGTTCAGTGTAGGGGGGGTGTCAGGGCTGCGGGCAGAAGGTTGGGGGGTTGTAGGAGTGTGGGCTCTGGAGTGGGGCCAGAGGTGATAGGCTCAGGGCTGGGGCAGAGGATTGGGTGCAGGGGATGCGAGCTCAGGGTGGGGCCAGGCATGAGGGGTTTGGGGTGCAGGAGGGTGCTTGGGCTACAGTGTGGAGAGAGGACTCCGCCTTAGCACTCTCCCTGCAGCAGCACCTGGGGCACCTCTCCCTGCCTCCCCAGCTCTGGGGTTGGGGCTGCAGGATAGGCACCCCTCCCCTGGCCCTAGCAGGTCCATGCCCGAGGAGGGCCCAACCATGACTGGGCCCAACCTGGCTGCGCTGCCCCAGCAGGTCCAGGTGACTTCTCCACACCTGGGCCTAGGCTGCTGTGCTTGGGGCTGGCCTGGGCCATGATGTAGCAGAGTTGGGGCTGGGGAGAGGCACTTGTACCTGGGCGAGTTCCTTGAGCACCTGCATGGTGCTGAATAGGTTGCACGGCCACGCAGTTTACAGGGAACTTAGTGACCATGAGTTCTTGCACGCTATTTGTGCTCCATCATGGTAGTTCATGGGTGGAGGGAGGGGCATCTCCCACAGGGCCAGGATGTAGCAAATTCCTTTTTTCTACAAAAGTTCATTTCAAAGGGATTCAGTCTCTTATCCCTAGAGACGCACATGCTCTCAGCACAATCCCAGCAATGCTGCTTAAGGCAGGCAAAGGGTAATCAGTGCAATTACAGAAGGCAATGTAACATAAAGCCGCTTGTCCCATTCCTAGAGTACTCCAGTTCCTAGAGTCAATTCAACAGTTAATCCCTATTACCTCATTATGTTGTAAGGTAGCACTGGCATTCAGTTGTGCTACAATGTGAGAGGCCATGTATTCTACAATAAACAAGTTAACTAACTATAGTAGTGTATCTGCTTTCTACATGCTGTTGTGGTGATCATTGAGTAGAGCTAATCACCTACAGCTTCATTGGAATTGCCTCTCTGCAGGAGAGGGTGAATTAGCTATGTACATTACCTACAAATTTCTACACTTTTTTTTTTTTCTGTAGGGATTTAGGTTACTGACACTCTTCAACATAAGTGTCACACTATAGCTAAAGCATTCATCATGCAAACAGATTCAGAAAAAGCCCTGTCTTTCTCTGACCATTTTACTTGTTGACTTGACTTAATTTATAGTATAGTCAAGTGACTATAGGTGTTGTCTGCCCATGCTTTTTTGCTATTGCTTGGGGAGTGATTAGTAATGGCCGGTGCACAAAATTCAACAGGTTTGTAAAATGCTTTAATAAAACAATCTTGAAGTGAGAATTAGAAGTTTGGGCCATTTACAGCTGAGGAAAACACTGATAAATGTGAAAAAATAAGGATGAACTATATCTCCATGTAGGATGTGCAGTCAGGAGGCTCTCCCTGTCAAAGCATTTTACGATCAGTAAACATGCCTCTTTGTAGTGGGGTGGTCACCCCACTCCTGCCCTGAAGGGCTTAAAACAGCCTTGGGAGAGAGCTGTAGGGGTGGAGAAATGCTAGGCTGATTGGGGGAAGCAGCCATAGGTGGAGCCATGCCCCAATCAGGCCACAGCTGGCCCTATAAGAGGGCTGAGGGCGAGAGTCTGTCTCTCTCCCTCTCCTACTCCCCCTCTCCTGAGAGAGATGGACCTGGCTGCCTGGGAAGCTGAGGAGGGTACCTAGAGTGGAGGAGGGCTGGGGAGCTCCAGTCTGGGGAAAAAAAACCCAGGCTGCAGCCTAAAGCAGGTACTAGGGTTGCAGAAGTGCAACCCAGACATAAGAAAAGGCAGCAGGTCCTAACCCCCCTGGCTGACGAGTGGTTTACAGACTGCAGTCTGCCCCAGTGAGTGGGGGGCTAGATGGGTACTGGCAGTAGGCACTGAGGCAAGGTAGGGATAGAGGGTTGGGGGTTCCCCTGAGAGGGAAGACTCAGTTTGTGGGTTACTGCTAGGGCAAAGCCCTGATGTAGAAGGGCACTAGGGTCCAGGAGCAATGCAGGGGGGCCAGCGACAGGTGAGACATCAGCCAGCAGAGGGCACTATGGAGCTGGAAAAGAGCTAATTCCCTGGATAACCACCAGGAAGTGCCCCGCCACACTCCTAAATTAAAAAGCTAATTTGTTCAAAGATCGCACTTGGTCAGCCCAGAGAAGACCAAGGGGCTGGATTCTGCTGTCAGCTGCATCAGATTTATGCTGGTGTAACTCTGACTCTAATGGAGTTACTCCTGATTTACATTGGGATTAGGAAAGCAGAGTCAGCCTTCATGAGACTATTATTCACAACTATGAAATTCCAAAGTGCTGACAAAGCTGTCTTCTAAAAAATCCTAGAAGAAAACAGAATGGCTGATGATTGAATAGAAAGGCTGCAGAGATTCCCATTAATATCCAAAAATGTAGGTGTTAAACTTTAATGTGAAAAAAATGTGTCGACAAGCCTGTATTTACTTGTGCAAACAGTTTGCACACCTATTTACCCAGTGAGGTCTGCATTTAAGGGGCTGCATGTATAGATGTGAACACACGTTTTTGAAGGCTGAATCTCTTCTCTGAAAATCCAAAAAAACACCTTGGCTCCTTTCTTTGTCCCAATTTTAAATAGTTTCCTTTAGCTCCTTTCTCTCTACAAATATTTTATAGCTATACACAGATTCCCCTTCTTTCTTCATGATCATTTACTGCCCTTCCTACCCACTGTCACTGCCTGTTACCATCTAATAGTGTCCTGCATACTGAATCTAACATTGATCCCAATGTGTATAGTTGCTCTTAATGTATACACCAAGATTTTTCCCTACAGGCTGGTAACTCCAGCCCACCCCTCCCAACCCCAAGCTCTGCCAAACTTAGAAGGCAC
The DNA here is from genome assembly GCF_025201925.1 of Gopherus flavomarginatus. Classification (NCBI taxonomy): domain Eukaryota; kingdom Metazoa; phylum Chordata; order Testudines; family Testudinidae; genus Gopherus; species Gopherus flavomarginatus. The sequence continues at coordinate 10,780,660 of NC_066621.1, read as the reverse complement.
GTTTAAGGTATAATGGCCTTTCTTTTAATACCTGGGCTCCTTTTCTTTTTTTAGAGTCCTTTTCTCTTCCTACCTAGCACATGTATAGGAACATAACATCTCAAATCTTAGAGGACAGAGATTTAAATGTCCGACTCAAAGGATTATGCTTTTCTTCATAATAAATCAACCACAATATGGCATGGCTGTCAGATTTTACTCAGGCGAGTCCCAGAGACCTTTAAATTGGCACCCAGGCTGAAATATCTTCCAAGCTCACAAAGCTAAGATCAGGGTTACTAACAGACATGCAAGGATGTACAAATATAGCAGCCTTGGCTTGCAGTCTCTGTGGAGACATACTGGAGCAGAAATCTTCAAATGCTCCAGTTTAATCTGTGTACCAAATCTGGTGAGATTCAGGATCGTTACTGGCTGCCACCATAGTGCAGACTGGAATGTCTGCTGATAAATGGGAACAGGAAATATCTTGCCTTCCTGGGAAAGTTAGGGGGGAAACAAATAGGAAACAAGCAGGGATTTAGTAAGCTAAACTGAGAAAATCTTGGTTTAAATTTAACTTTTACATCACACTGGAAAATCTATGGAGTCAAAACTGCCATAAAGAATTACAATTCAGGGTTGTGTTTTTTATCAAGTTTTTTCTGACCATAGTGAAAGTTCCAAGTATCAGACTGCACTTGTGGTACATGTGGGACAGCTGAGGATGGATGGAGAAAAGGATCCAACCCAGACCAGCACTTAAGGAGGCAAGTAGCTGAAGAAGGGCTCTGTAAAGCTTCTCTCCCAATAGAAGTTGGTCCAATAAGATCTTACCTTACCCACCTTGTCTCTCTAAGTAGCTCCTTATCAGTCTCAAATGCAAATAGTCCACATGCCAGTGACTCACATGCAGGACTTTCAGGACCCATGCACATGTCTAAGTTGCAACAGTTTCATCCTCCATAGGAAGGAACTGGGGCTGAAGGAAGCAAGGCAGTGAAAAGGACAGAGTGAGGTCATGTTAGTACCTCCAGCCACCACCTGTTACAACCTAGCATGCTGGTAAGGAAACAGAAAAGCCATGGGGGAGGGGAATGCTCAGTAGAGGCATATTGGTTTTGAATTAGGCTGGCAAAAACACTCACTTTCCACACCGGTATGTGTGAGCTGAATCTTCTCACACTTTGCCACCATGTAGCTTCGGAGCCTTAATGCACCTCTGAGCAGACAAATCACTCAAGTGCTTTCTCTGGCATGATGGGTTTGCAGATCTGACTCCTGCATGAGATGGAGCCTGTGTGAATATAGGAGTCCTAGGGAAGACCTATACTGTGACTGTTTTCTCCAGCATTATTTTTTTCTTTGATAAGGCAGATCCAGTCGTAAGTACCTTCCTATCATCCTCAAAACACATCTGGCCAAGTAGGGCTGTGAGGAGTATCAGTAATGCTCCCGCAAATTGACAGAAGTGGGGGGAGGGAGGAGGAAGGGAACTATTAGGAATCACTCCTAGCTGCACCCTCCTTTGTGCGTTCTCTTGGTCCTCCTACCCCAAGCCTGTCTGCTGCTTCTGCAGTATTTCTAGCTCCTAACTAGCTTAAAAAAATCCAGGACCCCAGCTCTGGTCCTTCCCACTTAGTGCAGTATAATGCAGTGTTGATAGCCCAGGGCTGCCCTATGTGGAATATTGATCAGTCCTCAGTGCAACATGGTACTGAAAGTTGTGAGGGCGCACACTGTTCTGACGCCTCCTGGCAGGATGCCAATATGCTCCAAACAGGATTTACAGTAGCCAGGAGTGTTTCATGAAACCAAGGCTAATGAAATAGCAGACCAACCCATGATAAGCAATTTCATCCAGTTAATGCACACTGCATGCCTAGTTTCCCCTTGTGTCATGTTATCTTTCTTTATTAACAGCTCTGTGTGCCATATGTATTTTTACCCATGATAATGTCAACTTAATAGTTCAGAGCAAAAAGTTGTCTCCTGTCCATGTACTATGGACACATTCATAGTACATCTCCTCTGCTTTAAGGTCAGATTTTTTTCCATGCTAAGTGCCAACCCAACCTACTTGTTAGCCCTGGTCACATGCTAATCAGTGAATTCATTAAGGCTGAAATCCACCTCTCTTCCCCCACCCTCCTGTGCAGGCTAGCCCAAGGCTTTTGTAACTCTTAAGTCCTATTTTATGGACTCACTTGAGCTGAAGTGGGATGTAATTGGTGCATACCCCTTGCATTAGCCCCCTGTAGAAAGGTAACTTTTACCCAAGTTGATTAGTTTAGACAAATTCTTGGGTGAAGAAATGGCAAATCAGCTTTTCTGGTATTCAGCCAACTCTGCTACTCCTGCAAAATGTCTGAAGGTGGGCTGGAGTCCTTTGAATTAGGCTTGCCAAGACTACAATATTGGGTGTGCCAACTAATTTAATCAAATGAAGCACAGCTTCTGATTCACTAGGACTCATTTTACTTCATGGTGGATGCTAGCTGGACTGTAGAACAGATGGCTGGGCAGCTGTATGTAGGCAGGAAAACGAAAGAGGCACCAAGCAAAAGTTGTGATTGCATCCTGCAATTCGACCCGGATTCCCCATTTATAAGCCATTCGAGTGGTCTTGCAGGAAGTATAAAGCAATTATGTATCTTCACAACATGTACATGCCAGAAGCTAAGGATTTCAAATTTCCATTTAATTATGGAGAGATCTAACACCGAACTTGACAAAAGGATATCTTGCTGGTGTAATTCTGGTTGAGAGACAGAGCTTTAAATCTTTCTGAACTAGCAGAACAAGTGAAATGGTCTAACACAGGGGGAGATGTGCTGGCAATAGTGCTTCGTTGAGTCATGCTCCAAGTGGTAAATTAAAGTTCCATTTCTACTGAGTTCAGACACTGATTACTAGGAAAAAGCTCTTGTACAATAAAATAACCGAGGTGCCAGAATGTTAAATGTTTAGCCACCTACTCTGGTTTCTTCTATAAAGAGAACAAGAAGTGAGAGCTTTGTCAAAGATCTTAAGCAAACTGCTCTGAATAGGAGGTCAAAACAATGACTGAAAACAGTCAAACTCAAGATTCTCAAAATGAAAGGCTAAATTAAGGGTGAATTCTAAAATTCAAGGCAGAAGAAGAGTAACTAAGCAACAGAATAGGAAATCTTGACCAAGTTTCCTTGCATTTTAATTTGACTATGGGAAACAGTTTACTTCTGCCAAAAGCAGACTGGAAGGACACGTGGCTTGGTTCTTTCCCTTCAGCTAGAAAACTATTTTATTAATAGTAGGTTTACTATAGCACATAGGAGCCTGAGTGATGGACCAGGACCCAGTTGTGCTAGGTGCTGTACCAATGCAGAACAGAAGATGTATTATTGATTCTAGGTGTCTTCAGATTGCACACTTCTATCCCTCTTACTAATACGGCAACACATGTTGTGACAAGGGCAAGGGAAGGACTACAGTGAAATGATCTTAAGTATTTTCCTTGGTACAAACAGTTTGCAGGGGGACTGAATGACTCAAATGATTGAGTTAAAACCCATTACCTCAAGGCTTACAGTGTGAATGTAGCTGAACCTGGTAGTAAACAAAAGCTTTTCTCATCTGATGGCTATGCCCACACAAGGGGAAACATGATCAATGGATCAAGATGGAAAGAGAAATTAACAACAATTTGTATCTCAACTCTACCTCCATCAGAGAGAAATAACATTTAACAACAAAGTTAAATTGTGAGTATGTTAAAAAAAATTAGCCTTTTCACCTCTGGTTTATACTAAGTGTACTTAAAATTTGAGACCATGTGTTGGCTATGGTGTAGAAGTGATATTGCATGGAAAGTTGAATCCAAACACCACAACATGCAAACTTCAGGGAAACCACAGGTTTATCTAGATAAATGATACGATTTGCCTCAAATATAATTCTACCAGAGATCAGATAGAAGCACTCATAAGAGCCGCCACCTCAGGGCCCCTACAATATAGGTTTCAGAGCCCAGTAGCTTGATTCTGCAGCGTTAGCTTCTTTAGAAGTGACAGCTCTTTTGGCAGGAGCTTATTGTGAAGGTATACCTGCCAGATTTCCTAAAGGGTAAAAGCAAAAGCTGATCTGGGTTTTAACTTTACCACAGATGGCAGGCCAAGATTAAAGCAGTAGGCTTCCCTGAGCTATCTAGTCAATGGCTGTCCTTCAGCCTAGCAAGGAAGTATGCTCAGAAAATAAGATTGAATAGCTGCCCGTTTTTTAGAGGGGAATTGTTACTTTCCTTGGTACACAAGAGTAAAATATTCTCCTCTGTCCACCTGCAACAGAGATATGACCAAACTTAAAATTCAGTTACTGATGATAATCCCCAAAACCATGTCTTAATATCACATACATGAAATCTCCATACACAATGTCACACTGGGGGGAAGGGGGGAGATTCAGCCTGTACTTACAGAATCCAATACAAAATGTTCAGGCATCACTTTATTGAAGCTGTAAACCCTTTTGGTATACAGCTTTTCTAAAAGGCAGAGACTTTAATTCCCATGTTTCTTGCTAACTGTCAACTAGGGCTTTATTGTTCTAACACGAGTACCTTCTGACTAGAGACTTGAATGAAATTATAGCTCTCCATGTTTTTTGGTTACCCTAACAACTGAAATTCAAATGGTATGGGCTATGGTAGCTGAATATGGTCTGATGCTAAATTGACAGACTGACTTGCTGTGTGAACCTGGGCAAGTCACTTCTCTCTGGGCATCTGTTTTCCTTTCTACTTTATTTTGCCTATATAGATTGTATGCTATTTGGTGTAGAGACTCTCTGAATGTACCTCTGAGGTTATACCTGAACCATGCTGTGAGTCCCAAAATAATTGCCATGTGAAGAACTCCACAGAATTCCCAAGGATCTATTTCAGAACAGAACAAGTTGCTTTCTGAACCTCATTCTCTCGCAGCAGAGGAATGTGTCCTGTGCCACACTGATCTGCTTCACTATTTTGTCCCTTTCTCATCCCAATAACTCTCATTTGATATAAAAATCAAGAGACCAAAGAATAAACAGATTATAAACATTCTGTAGAAGAAAAATATAAAATTGACTGCAGTTAGCAATATTCAGTTTGTGAACTGCTCAAACACACTGAAACAACTCAACTCTTTCTTAGTTAACAAACTGTTACCAAAAGCCTGTAGTCCGCTTTCTCCACAGGTTAAAAAGAAAAAGCAATGTTCTGGAGACCAGGAGTGGTTCTTTAACAATAACATGGAAGTTGTGTTGCTTTTGAGTAAACAACTCTGGATGGCTAGTGGCTGTCAAGTTTCTCTTTGTGCTGCTGTGAGGGGAGGAAAAAATGGCTTGGAAAGTCAGGATGAGGTTAATTTTGGAACTTAGGTGGTTTGTGGACCTCCTGTCACTTGCATTTACTTAGTGAGGTAATTAGACATGTAATATGATATGGATCTAGTGTTCACAATTGTAACATTGTATATTACTTGAATTTGGGTCACCACTTATTAGTGTGGAAAAGTAACTCAATGCTTAGGCATACCATGGTAGCAGGGGTACCTGAGGAGTAATGGGGTGAAGCTAATAAAGCATGTAGTAGTCTGACTTCTGTCTACTTAACTTTTCTCTTTAGTAGCTGGCCTCCCACCATTTCCATTGGGGTCTCAGAATTAAACTGCAGAATATACTGTACTGAACACTCTACCAGCCAGAGGTAGAAGGGCAAATGGATACTTGACCTAATACTAGGTCTTTTCATTTTCAACTTCTATTTATCTGTGACCCACACAGTGTGAGACTACATTGTTCCTGCCAGAACCCTCCTGTTAGCCTTGAGATGCAGCCAAAACCAACCTACATTTCCTCTTACTGCCAAAGTAATGAACAGAACAGTATTCTCAGGGTATTTGCACTGGCAGTATGAAAACAAGTCCTACAGTGTGATATCTCCCTTTATGGTGTTCGTGCTATATTAAAAATAAATAGATAAATAAACCTAACATCCTCTCACTTCCTAAATGAACTGAGGCAACTCTACTCATGTGTACTTCTGCATGGATTGGTAACAAAGATTGTGATCAGGTATAGGCCCCTTCAAATCTTAAACTATTTTAAGGGCTCTTATAAAGAGGATGGTGATCACTTGTTCTCTGTGTCCCCAGAAAGTAGTAGTAGTAGTAATGGGCTTAATATGCAGCAAGGGAGATTTAGTTTAGATATTAAAAAAATTGTTCTAACTATATAGCATTCTATCTATCACAGCCTGCCTTGGAAATCCCCCTCATTGGAGGTTAAGAACAGTTTAGACAAACATCTGTAACAATCTAGGTTTACTTGGTCCTGCCTCAACATGGGGGGATGGACTTAAGGGACATCAAGATGTCATCTAGGCCCATGTTTCTATGATGAAATTAAAACAATTATACTGATTTTATCCCAGCTAAGCATCTGGCCCAAAACGATCACAAAAATAAAAACTATTTTCCAGAATGAAAATAGGGCCTGTGGAAGTAGAGCAAGAACTGACAGGGATTTGAAGGGGATTTCAATGCAAACAGTCACCTCTGTGAGCAAGAGTCAGGCTAGCTGTAACCCTAATAACACAAGACTTGTAGAAGCGAGGATTGTGTGAAGTGAGTGGGAGAGAACTGTGTGAGAGATTGTTGCGATCTACAGGCCACTTCCCTCAGACCCCACTGAGGAATACACTAAGAAACTGCAACATCTACTCAGGACACTCCCTGCACTAACACCGGAATAAATCAACATACCCTTAGAGCCCCGACCAGGGTTATTCTACCTACTACCAAGATCCACAAACCCGGAAATCCTGGATGCCCCATCATCTCGGGCATTGGCACTCTCACTGAAGGACTGTCTGGATATGTGGACTCTCTTCTCAGACCCTATGCCACCAGCACTCCCAGCTATCTCCGTGACACCACTGATTTCCTGAGGAAACTACAATGCATTGGTGACCTTCCAGAAAACACCATCCTAGCCACCATGGATGTAGAGGCTCTCTACACGAACGTCCCACACACAGATGGAATACAAGCTGTCAGGAACAATATCTCTGATGCCACAGCACAACTGGCTGCTGAGCTCTGTGCCTTAATCCTCACACACAACTATTTCCAATTTGACAATCTATATCTCCAGATCAGGGGCACCACTATGGGCACCTGCATGGCCCCACAATATGCCAATATTTTTATGGCCAACCTGGAACAACGCTTCCTCAGCTCTCGTCCACTCACGCCCCTTCTCTACCTACGCTACATTGATGACATCTTCATCATCTGGACCCATGAGAAGGAGTCTCTTGAAAAATTCCACCACGATTTCAACAGCTTCCACCCCACTATTAACCTCAGCCTGGACCAATCTACACGGGAGGTCCACTTCCTAGACACCACGGTGCAAATAAGTGATGGTCACATTACCACCACCCTATAGCGAAAACCTACCGACCACTATGCCTACCTTCATGCCTCCAGCTTCCATCCCGAACTCATCACACGATCCATTGTCTACAGCCAAGCACTGAGGTACAACCGCATCTGCTCTAACCCCTCAGACAGAGACCAACACCTACAAAATCTCCACCAAGCATTCTCAAAACTACAATACCCGCACAAGGAAATAAGGAAACAGATCAACAGAGCCAGATGTGTACCCAGAAGCCTCCTACTGCAAGACAAACCCAAGAAAGAAACCAACAGGATTCCACTGGCCATCACATACAGTCCCCAGCTAAAACCTCTCCAATGCATCATCAGGGATCTACAACTCATCCTGGAAAATGATCCCACACTTTCACAGGCCTTGGGTGGCAGGCCAGTCCTCGCCCACAGGCAACCTGCCAACCTGAAACATGTTCTCACTAGTAACTGCACACCGCACCATAGTAACTCTAGCTCAGGAACCAATCCATGCAACAAACCTCGATGCCAACTCTGCCCACATATCTACACCAGCGACACCATCACAGGACCTAACCAGATCAGCCACACCATCACTGGTTCATTCACCTGCACGTCCACCAACGTAATATACGCCATCATATGCCAGCAGTGCCCCTCTGCTATGTACATCGGCCAAACTGGACGGTCACTACGGAAAAGGATAAACGGACACAAATCAGATATTAGGAATGGCAATATACAAAAACCTGTAGAAGAACACTTCAGCCTCCCTGGCCACACTATAGCAGACCTTAAGGTGGCCATCCTGCAGCAAAAAAACTTCAGGACCAGACTTCAAAGAGAAACTGCTAAGCTTCAGTTCATCTGTAAATTTGACACCATCAGCTCAGGATTAAACAAAGACTGTGAATGGCTTGCCAACTACAGAACCAGTTTCTCCTCCCTTGGTTTTCACACCTCAACTGCTAGAACAGGGCCTCATCCTCCCTGATTGAACTTACCTCATTATCTCTAGCTTGCCTGCATATATATACCTGCCCCTGGAAATTTCCACCACATGCATCTGACGAAGTGGGTATTCACCCACGAAAGCTCATGCTCCAAAACGTCTGTTAGTCTATAAGGTGCCACAGGATTCTTTGCTGCTTTTACAGATCCAGACTAACGCGGCTACCTCTCTGATACTTGTTGCAATCTTGTGTAGATAAATATGGAATGCAGACTAGAATCTAAATAGATGTGAAAAATAAGATATCAGGATGACCTATGTATAAACAAAATGCAGCTGTTGCTCATTGTGTGTAACAAAAGGTATAAAGACCTGCTGTAATTATTTACCTGTAGAGAGACCTGTTTACTCGCTCTCTCTCCATGCAATTACCAGAGATAATAAAGTATCTGATTTGCTGCATGCAACCAGAGAGTGAGAACTCTGTTTTTCTCTGACAATTTGGGGGATCGTCCGGGATTGTTACTCCAAAGCTCTGTAATAGTTATTTTACTGGAAGGGTGTATGGCATACATTGAATAATAAGACTAATGTACTGTATAATGGCAGTGTGTATGTGTTCATTGTTTTGGGGGGCGGGGAGAAAAGTGAAGAGTGGAAGTTTCCTTGGTAGGTTAAAAGAAGCCAAGAAGGGGAGAAGGAAAAAACAGAACGAATTAACTGGAAAAAAAATTAGCTAGCAAGCTCAGTCCAAGATAAGATACTGGCCCCATTCAAGGACACTGCTCACAGCTAAGACTTGGCTGACAACCAAGAAAAGGGGGGGCTTGAATGTGCCCAAGCAGCTGTAAAATCTGAAAAACACTGCCAGGCATTAATGAAATCTTAGGTTTCTTTTCTCACAGGTAATAGAAGTGCTACCCAAAGATCCTAGCAGCCCTGCCATTCATTGAAACCAAGAGACTGAGTCTATGTAAGGTCCATCAATGAAAGACTGCTTTGGCTCCATGCTGGAAAGGCCCTTATGAAGTCCTGCTAACTACCAACACCGCTATGAAGCACCAAGGAATGACTGCCTGGACCCATGCTGCTTGCTGTAAAAAGACCCCTCCACCTCGAGAGGGTTCTCCTACTGATGATTACCCCATTTCTCCTTCTAGCTCTCTGTGCCTTCTGGACATCAGGGAAAAAGGACAAGGTGAAGTGCTCTCCCTTGTCCACTGACAGACCTACTGTGCCTTTGGATTTTTCTAGAAGAATCAAACCATTACAGGGTGATGTGCTGGTAATCTCTCCCCTGTATGATGCTGAGCTACGATTGCTTCAGGAAAGAAGGAATACTCACTCCACTGAAATTGCCAAAGTCCAAGAATTCCTGACTACAAAAGACATTAAGGACTGACCCTAGTGAAGAAACAAAGAATTATACACTGGCAGGAAGAAATTTGTGGGACCCATGCTTGGGAATGTGGTATTGGTTAGATGTTGGGGTTTATTCTACAGGCTGCACCCTGTGTTTTGGATAAGTCCTTTAGCATGTGTTGCCCTCCCTAATTGGGTTTTAAATGACAAATACCAAAGGCACCTTGTTGCCACTGCCCCTGCCATCTCCTCCATTACACTATTACCCCTGCAATACATCCAAATACAGACAATGACATATATTTGATAAAAACCAATGGCCAAGGCCTTCACACTTTAGTGATTTATTTAAATATTGTTTGGAAAAAAATATTAAGGTTCAGGATATCCCATATAAGCGAACAATTGAGTGGCAAAATACTGGTTAGAGGAGATAAAAGTATATGATATCACTACAAATGAACCCCAAGAATCTGTAATTGAAACTGATGGGTTCTATAGTGAAGTAGATATGATGAAAGAGGCCCTTATCATTATTTGGTCACCCAATTAGTGAATAATTAAACAAATACCCAAAGAGTTTGTTCTGCCACCAGAAATTTTACCTGTATTGAAATTATACCAGTGACTGATAATGTAACCTGTACTCTATTGCAATATACGCCCACCCCCTTATACCATTAATATTAATACCTCCCAGAAGTATATAAAGGTGTACAACCAACAGATGTGGTATAGTACTACACCAAAGAGAGATGTATTAGGATATCGACGGACTGTGATTAATGCTACACTAGGGACTGTCAAATTTACTTTGCCCTTATCCAGTTTCTAGATGACCTCTACATACCCAAATTGCTCATGCAGGGCTGCCATTAGATTAGCACAACAGAGGGCCTGGGTTATTTCCTCTAGAAAGAAGAGGGACTTTGCCAGATCCCTATGAGATGGGGGCCAATAGTACAGCAGCCATTTGGAATATTCTTAAGGGCCAAGAACATGAAGAGAAATTGGGGCAACTAGAAAACGCCACTGACTTTATTTCTGGAGCACAGCTAACCCAAGTACAGGCAGGAGTGGGTGAATTACATGTTCTGTCCTTAGTTCAATGACCCAGAAGTTTTAACAGAGATGGTACTGAATATCACTGAGGCTGGAAAGGCATTGCAGTGGGATCTGGCTTACTCAGAATCCAAGTTTTCCTGAATGACCAGCTAATGGCCATTCACAGTGATCTCGAGCATAAGGCGTGGCCCACTGCCCTTACAGACACTTCAGGAGTACCATATGATCTGTGGCCATGGAGACATACTTGGAGATTTTCTGGGTGAAAGTGTGGACATTCACAGTGCTCCTTCCAAGCATATGGGCCAGTAGGAGGGGTGCGGGCTCCCACATACCGAATCTTGTCAGGTCCATGGAGAGGATGCATGTGGGACTGGATTATTCACAGTGACCATCTGGAAGATTAGACCACCTGGTATGATTAACTGATTTATAGTCAGTGCCCCTAGAATAACACCCAATATTTGGAAAGGAATAGGGAGTCAATGGACATTTTGGCTGTTAGAAACACACATACACCAGCTTCAGTGTATACATAAACTGAAGCCAGAAGAAGTTGTCACTGTTCATGACAACGTTTGCTGGAAGAGTATGGGACAAGGAACTACCCTGACAGGACACCTACTTTTTCAAGCTAATGATAGCTGTGTGTATGTTGAAGCCACCACATTGTGAGATATTCATTTTAATCTCACTACTGCTGCAGGCAATCATTATTTAGTGGCCTGTGGATAGAATTTTATAAGTAGCCCTTAGGTCCCAGATACCCTTTAACTGGACTACGTTAGTACCTTATCGGTTTCAAGATTTGTTTTCATTGTTACTAGAGGTGCAAAGAATCTCTGAAGTACAAGGGCAAATTCACATACTTCAAAATATATATCAAGTTGAAAAGAGTGCCTTTCATACAGCTTGTAGAATGTCTGCTTTATGTACTAAGTATGATGTATTGTGCTTTGTGACTAAAACTGTACAACAACCCCGTCATATTATTACTGTGGGAATGTTACTGCTTTTATTGTTTGGTTTACTGCTGCTGCTGTTGTAAAGGATGTGATAATAGTAATGATGCATTATCATTGCATCCAATTAAAACCCCTAAGGTTGAAGCATTTGATACAGAATTTGAAATTCAAGGCTTGATGTAAATAGAGATTTTAAGAATGTTGTGCTAGAAGCACAAAAGAGGTGTGTGTGTGGAAGTAGAGCAAGAACTGACAGGGATTTGAAGGGGATTTCAATGCAAACAGTTACCTCAGGCTAGCTGTAACCCTAATAATACAAGACTTGTAGAAGTGAGGATTGTGTGAGGCGAATGGGAAAGAACTGTGTGAGAAATTGTGACCTTGTGTAGATAAATATGGAATGTAGACTAGGGTCTAAATAGATCTGAAAAAATATATCAGGATGACGTATGTATAAACAAAATGCAGCTATTGCTCATTATTGTATGTAATAAAAGGTATAAATGCTTGCTGTAACTGTTTACCTGTAGAGAGACCTGTTTAGCTCTCTTCCTCCATGCAATTGCTAGAGATAGTGTCTGATTTGCTGCACCCAACCAGAGAGTGAGAACTCAGTTTTTCTCCGACAGCCCTGAGGTCTGACTCAGTTCATATTTTGGAAGAAGTTTAGGGCCAATGTTTCTAATACATTAGAATTGTAAATAAACCCATTAAGTGAACTGGTCCATGTCCCTGTCAGTGCAAGATTCTTCCTGTCACTGGCTGACTGGCCCCTGTAAGATGAAATGGGGCCAACCCCACCCTTGCTATAATTAACAGACTCCCAGCCTGAGTCTGGGAGTAAGAGTCAGGTGATAGTACAATGGACACCTGAGTTTGATAAAATGGTAATGAGAATTCAGTTAGCATGAGGAGCTTCAGAATGCATGTTAGACTCCTATGAGAGACTGTGAGGTAGGGTTTGCAGGAAAGTCCCAACAGATGGTTCCTGGGAGAAGAGACACATGAAACCTGCTAGGGGTGAAAAAGATCTCCAAGGAGAAAGCCCTGAAAGGCAGCGCTCAGCTAAAAGCAAAGAACTCTCTGGGGCCTGGGAATAAGAGTGAAGAGCAGGGAGTCATAGGCTTCCAGAGTGAGGAAGAACTTAATGGTATCTCAGAAGATGGTCTGAAGCATATCCTGGGGGCACAGAGAGTAGAAGAAGCTTTTGTTTACTTGGATGTTTGTTTGGACTTACTTCCCTTAGCCTGGAAGGAGTTAAATGTGTTTAGTGAGTTGGCCAGAGAAGCAGTATCACCAACACTGACCTGTGTGGAGGAGTTTGAGGTGGACCCCACTATAAGGATGTTGAGGCAGGGATACTGCAGAGCACTCTATGGCATATGAGGTCACTCCTAGAGGTAGTGACCCTGTTGCACTTCCTCACAGCACATTTATAGTGTCTTGACTTTAATATTAAACACAAACAATAGTGCATCTGCAAAGACTTAGTCTCATTTTTTTCTTAGTCATCAGTCTATATTTTTTCTTAATGTTCTCAGGAGGCATATATCTAGAAGCGCCCTAACACCCTAAATGCTATGCATCTTTAGTATGTGCATATTGTCACCATGTAACATCTTGGCCAAATTGCTAATGTTGAGCTTTTTTAGGGCCAGATATTCAGCTTGTGTAAATGGGCTCCATTGACTGTTAAGGAATAATGCTAATTGTCGTCATTTGGTGACCTAGCCTGTAGTTATTCCTCATAAATCAAATCCTCTGGGCTTCTGAACAGTTCTTTATTGCTCTTCTCTGAATTCCCTCCAGTTTGTGACTATCTTATTATGGACACTGGCAACATGCTTAGCCCGGAGGAAGGCACAGTCCTTGCCTAAAGGAAGTTATGATCAAAATAAGCTAGATGGGTGACTTGGGGGGAAGGAAAGCTTTCAAAAGCACCTTGGTTGACTTAGGATGTTAAGTCTCATTTTCAAAGGTGACCTGGGTAATGAGACTTGGGCACCTTACTGCTTGAGTTGCATTTGAGAATGGGACTGATATGTTTGAAGATTTTAGCCAGTTTCCAAAAATCTGCCTGTGCTTCTATTCATGTGCAGCCATAGATGGGGAAAGGTGCCATGCTCCCCTCGAGTACCAATTCCAGGCCAATCAGAGTGGAGCTCAAATATTTTATGGATGTCATACATGAGGATCTGTCACTTCAGTACAGAAAAGGTTAACCTCTGCTGAGATCTGGTCACAAAGGGGGTGGAGATCCAGGTTTACTGGAAAATATTATCACCATTAATAATGACCTCTGCTCTCTTCACACAATCATTCAAATTCAATCCTGACTTCAGCTGGGTGAAATACCACAAACAGCAAGGAGGCATAATTAATTATAACTAATATGTTGTGGGGCATTTAACATTGGTTTCCTCCTCCTCCATTTCCATACTGATAGTGGCTACTGTGTCCATTATTTTCAAGTGATCTCTGGAAACTAATAACAGCACTGACCCAGTACAAAGTAAAATTATCATTTTATGAAATCAAAAATATCTCAGATCCAGTAAGCAAAACAAAAATTTCCCTTTCTCTCCAGTTAGAATGCAACATTACTGTTATGAATTTCTCCTATGCTTGCAATGGTGCAGACGAGAGGAGAAAATAAAGAAGCTTTGTAAAATATGTTAAACCAATTACTACAGACATTTGCCAAGGTTTTCATTGGTGTTCCTGATGGCTGTATTATTGTTCACTTAGCAGATACTATAATTTAGTCTTATTCATAATTCACCATTCATATCACACAATTTCTTGAGAAGAAAATGACAAGTTGTTCGTTCTTGTTACCAAAAAAAAATTATAAAATCAGCAAATAAAAACCCACACCTCAGAGATCAATATTTCCAGTAGGTTAGAAAAGAACTCAGTGGATTTAATAAGTCCAGCCAAATACATTTAGCACTAGTAGAGATTTCAGTATTTGGGAGGTGCTGTTGACTATAAATAGCCAAATTGTGATGCATGACAGGGTTTTAATCCATGTAATGCCAAAAAAAAATCTTGTTTCTGATTGAAAACCAATTTCACAAGCAATATCTGTAAACTCATTAGTGGGAGACAATTCACGTCCATTTCATACAGGATGAAGCTGGAGTCAAGAGAATGAAGCTTTAAGAAAATGAGTTCTTCATATAGTTCTATCAATTTATTGTTCTGATTGGACTTCCTCTTAAATTCAAGTTCTTCTTTAGCTTTTTGGCAGTGTAGGAAATAGCAATGGTGATGACATTTTAAAGGCCTGCATTACAAAGGAAGTAGCTCCCATCTCCACCATCTTTCCATCAGCTAAATTAAATGTGTGAGGTGGCATGCATAGATTTTTTTTTCCTAATTCATTTTAGTGATACTTGGTCAAGTCCTGACACACATGATTACATGGACCAAAATGCAGTGGGTTCCTGGAGAACCCAGGGAAGAATAGTCCATAAATGATTTGCTATTTTCTGTACTTCTCTTGCTACTTTGAATTTATATAAAGTGAGTGACAGTTAAAATCAGATTTAGTTTCTATTACTTTCCATCAGAGAAATAACTTCAAACAAAATCTTCATTCATGAGGCACATACCTGGCAGTCTTTTACAGGAAATGTGGTCAGTATTCAGTAGGTGTATGCTACTCTATCTGTCAAAGGTCTGCCATTAGGTATTTAACATTCTATTATACTACTAAAATCTGATCCCATTTCTTCCCTGTGATTGAATAGCAAGAAAAAACCCATCAGCAAATGAACACTGCTGATGTTTTGTTCATTTCTTTTAGGCATTTATTTAAATGCCGTCTCTCACATACATGCATCTACAGAGTGAGTATAGGATACAATCTTGAAACAAGAACAACAACAAAATCCTGTGCCATCAGCAAGCTGGTGATGATATTAACAGAAAGACATTAAAAGCAGCAAAGAATCCTGTGGCACCTTATAGACTAACGGACGTTTTGGAGCGTGAGCTTTCGTGGGTGAATACCCACTTCATCAGATACAGACAGTCCAGATCTTTCATCACTAATGTGAAGTGACATAAGTCAAGACAATTGGCATGTGCCAAACAGTCATATGTATGTTCCTCATTTCCTAGTTTTTGTTAATATAAATGGCTGATTTTGTTTGGCAATTCTATCCACAAAGTTCTCACCTTTCATCATCTCGCTGTACAGCAACATTTTCTGCTGACCCATTATTAGGACTCCTTCTCTGCTGGTTTAGGTACTGATGCAAAACAATCAATGGAAGTCTTTCAAGGTATTTTGCACCATCAATGAGTAGATAGTATCCATATCCAGGTAGGTAACACCCTATTAGGAGGCACTTAGAAGGGAATACCTTCATGGGGGAGTGGGGGAGGGAAGGGAAATTCAATCTGATTATACTGTAATTCTTGACCAGTCTGCTAAAACTGCTAACATCTAATTATTGGGTGTGTAACACTTACCCTTCAGGAACAGGACTGACACTCAGCAAATCATAGGCCACTGGACAATCTCAATTGATCTAATGAAGAGGTCATTACTGATCTGGGGTTGGTTTTGAACCAGTGTGGCACTCAGATGAAAAGCTATATCCTATTTTCAGTCTCCTGAGGAATCAGGTCCCATTTTTGGCAAGACAAAATTGGAGTTGAGAGAGAGGTGGGGCTAGTAAACTGAAAATCTCATAGAAGATTTTTGGTTTGGAAAAGGAATCTTTCAAGAGCCCACTTTGCATTCAGCAAAACACTTTGTCATGAATTTCAAAATATGCAGAACAGCTCAACTTCATGAAATTTTGCAGAATCCCCATGGGTGCTGATGCTTCTCAAAGCAGCAAAACAGTAATTCATCCCTAAGCAGTGAGAGGGAAGTCTTCTCAGCACTGACATGCCTCTGTTACCATTGAGGTCAGCAGTGAAACTCTGGAAGCAGAGTGAGGCCAATACTGACTGCTTTTGAAGGTACCATCCATAGTGTTTAAGAAGCAGCAGAGGATATTGTACCATAAGAACTCAGTTTCCCATATTGCTGAGCAGATAATTTGCCTCATGTAAACGTATCTGATTAAATCTCATTTTTGCCCATAGAGTATCTGATAAGATAGCAATTTCCTTCAATTTTTTCCACATAAATTAAGTTTATTCCTTTCTGGACTGATGACTGGCATGTCAGTGCATCAGTATTAGGCACCTGGCATGCAAAATTCAAGTTATATTTGCTTGTCATTTTTTTTTTCAGACAAATTGTCTTGAAATGTGCTGAGCTCTCCAGACACAATCTAGCAAAACACTCAAGTACATGCCTAGCTTTAAGCACAGAACAATAGAAATGTAGGGATGGAAGGGACCTCGAGAGGTCATCAAGTCCTGCCCCCTGCACTGACTCAGGGCCAAGTAAATCTAGACCATTCCTGACAGGTGTCTTTCCAATCTGGTCTTAAAAACCTCCAGTGATGGGGATTCAGCAACTTTCCTTGGAAGCCTGTTCCAGAACTTAACTACCCTTAGAAAAGTTTTTCTAATATTTAACCTAAATCTTCCTTGCTGCAGATTAAGCCCATCACTACTTGTCCTACCATCAATGGATGTGGAGAACAATTGAACGCCATCATCTTTATAACAGCCCTTCACGTATTTGAAGACTGGTAGTCGTCCCCCCATCTCTCCCTGACAAAGTCCCTGCCAATGTGGCCTAAGGGAAAATTCCTTCCTGATCTCAAATTTAGTGATAGTCTTTTTTCTCAAGACTAAAGATGCCCAGTTTTTAACATTTTTTCCCATAAGTCAGGTTTTCTAATCCTTTTATCATTTTTGTTACTCATATCCAATTTGTCCACATCTTTGCTAAACTGTGGTACCCAGAATTGGACACAGTACTCCAGCTGAGTCTTTACCAGTGCCAAGCAGAGTAGGATAATTATCTCCCATGTCTTACATACAATACTCCTTTTGGTAGACTAGCCTTTTTCACAACTGCATCACATTGACTCATTCATTTTGTGTGATTCACTATGTGGCCCAGATGCTTCAGCTGTACTACCACTTAGCTAGTTATTTCCCATTTTCTAGTTATGCAACTGATTTTTTTTCTTCCTAAGTGAAGTACTTTGCGCTTGTCTTTATGGAATTTCATATCTTTGATTCAGGACAATGCTCCATTTTCTCAGGTTGTTTTGAATTCTAATCCTGTCCCCCAAAATGCTTGCAACTCCACCCCTCTTGGTGTCATCTGCACATTTTATAAACATACATCCACTCCATTTAGCCAAGTCACTAATGGGGTGGGGGGGCGGTGTTGAACAGTATCGGATCCAGGATTGACCCCATGGGCTCCACCAGATACACCCTCCTACTTGAATGGCAAACCATTGATAACTACTCTTTAAATATGGTGTTTCAACCAGTTGTGCACTAATTTAATCTAGACCACATTTCCTTAGTTTGCTTATGAGAATGTTATTTGGGACAGTACCACAAGCCTTACTATAATCAAGAAATATCTTGATTACTGCTTCCCGTCTTGTCCACTAAGCAAGTAACCCTTTCAAAAAAGGAAATCAGGTTGGTTTGACATGATTTCTTTTTAACAAATCTATGCCGGCTATTCCTTGTACCCCATCATCCTTATCCTCATAAGCATGTGAGTATCCTCTCTGATAGCCATGAACGCTCAGCACCTTGTAAAATTGAGCTCTAAATCATTACACAAGTATTACTGGCATGAACTTGTGCGTATCATTTGAGAATTTGGTTTCTGTGGATCCACTTGAATGTTAATGAAAGAAAAATATTAAAAGGCCACAACTGAAGCAAATTCACTTTATGTTCACAGAGAATATTGGATAGTATTCATCCAGACCTTCTCTCCTACTATGCTTAGTATTTTCAGAGAGGCCGGAGACAATTAGTTATTTAACTTTTCAGTGGGAACTAAGGGTTAGGATTTCCAGCATCACCCAAATGAGTTAGAATCATTGACTTTCCACTGGGACTTGCACTCCTAACTCACATTGGCCACTTTGAAAATTCCAATCCATATTCTCTGTCCAGGTGAAGCTTGCAGATACCATGTTGCATGCAATATGAAAACATATTAGCATAGAACAGAATGTAGGCTGGGGCATGTATCTATTTGTACTAATCACTCAATGTATCCAGCTGGATCAAATTAATTAACATAAATAAGAGTGCACATTCAGGATCCTTGCACTTGAAAAAAAAATGCTGTCTTCACTGAACAGCTAAAAAAACCAACTTAATTTGGAAAAAATAGACCGCTATGGATGAAAATTGTTCTGATGTATTTAAAATCCCATTAAATGGGAATGGTACTCTACCTGCAGTATCTGTCTCCATTCAAAAACAAAATGCTACTTAAAAGTAAATAACATGTTGCTAACACAAAACAGTGCCATTTATAACAATTAAACTGCCTGAATATAGATACAAAATTGCCTGGATATTGTGCTGCAATGCTCAAGCCAGCTAGCCAAGAACTGAAGAGGCTTGTCTCCAAATATTAATACTAAGGAGCCAGAACTGTGCCCGCAGAACTGGTTTAACTGTTCTGCCATTTTGGAGGTGGATGGTCTAGGTCAGAATTTCATACAGGGAAAAGACAGGGCTGGGGCAAAATTAATATTTATTTTAATGATGTTTGACAACAGGGTGGGGAAAGGGTGAGGTTGCTGTCAGTGGTCTGTAGAGTTCCTGCATGAAGTGGGTAGCTGATGTGGAATTAATTTTGAATAGTTGTTTCCGTAATTCAGGTTGATTTAAGATGCACCCAAGAATAACACTTTCATTACAAAACCTCCTGAGTAAAATTAAAATCATGCTAAATTAAAAACAGCCTCTCTTAAACCAGGGCTGATGAGCACAGATGAGGGATGCAGGGTCAGTATAATTTGATTACTTTTGTTTTCTTCCCTGCTGCATGCAAACTGCTATTGAATCGAAAAAGATGGGTACACTTGCTATGCAAAGAGGCATACAAGTCATCCTGGATTTCTCAAAACTCTGGTACCTGATTGAGAAATAATACCACCAAAAGTACTCTTTATTATTAGTGCTCCTTCAATGAGACCACATTTTGGGGGGTTTATTTTTATTGTGTATTCCCTTATGGGCCAAAGTGGAGTCTCAGGCCTGGTCTACACTACGCAGTTAAATCGATTTAACCCTGCACCCGTCCACACAACGAAGCTCTTTATATCAATATAAAGGGCTCTTTAAACCGATTTCTGTACTCCTCCCTGATGAGGGGAGTAGAGCTGAAATCGGTATTGCCATGTCGGATTAGGGTTAGTGTGGCCGCAATTCGACGGTATTGGCCTCCAGGCAGTATCCCACAGTGCACCATTGTGACCGCTCTGGAAAGCAATCTGAACTTGGATGCACTGGCCAGGTAGACAGGAAAAGCCCCATGAACTTTTGAATTTCATTTCCTGTTTTCCCAGTGTGGAGCTCTGATCAGCACGGAGGCCATGCAGTCCCAAATCCAAAAAGAGCTCCAGCATGGACCATACGGGAGATACTGGATCTGATTTCTGTATGGGGAGACAAATCTCTTCTATCTGAGCTCTGTTACAGAAGACAAAATGAGAAAGCATTTGAAAAAATCTCCAGGCTATGATAGACAGAGTCCACAGCAGGGACTCAGCACAGTGCTGCGTGACAAGCATAATGGAAAGCCAAAGAATCAAATGGATGCTCATGGAGGGAGGGAGGGGGTACTGAAGACTCCAGTCCCACAGTCCCCGCAGTCTCTGAAAAGCATTTGCATTCTTGGCTGAGCTCCCAGTGCCTGAAGGGCCAAAAACATTTTCCTGGGTGTTTCAGGGTGTATGTATTCAATTTACACCCTTTCCCCACCCCCCCCAAAAGAAAAGGGAAAAAAATCGTTTCTCGCCTTTTTTCTATGTCACCCTATGTCTACTGCATTCTGCTGGTAGATAGGGTGCTGCAGTGCTGAACACCAGCATCCCCTTCCCGGTGGCAGACGGTGCAAAATGACTGGTATCCATCAGCAGCGGCAGCACGTGAGTGCTCCTGGCTGGCCTCGGTGAAGTCGGCCAGGTCGCCTGGGTAAAAATGGGAATGACTCCTGGTCATTCCCGGCAGACGGTACAGAAGGCTTGGTAACCATCCTCATCATAGCAGCTGGAGGCTGAGCTCCATCAGCCCCCCCCTTTCATGTCTAAAGAAGATTCTGTACTGCCTGGACTATCATAGCAACTGGAGGCTGCTGCCCCCTCATTTTATCTCACTAGAAAGTCAGCGTTTCTTATTCCTGCATTCTTTATTACTTCATCATACAAATGGGGGGACATTGCCATGTTAGCCCTGGAGGCTTGGGGGAGGAGGGAAGCAATGGGTGGAGTTGTTGCAGGGGCATTCTCTAGAATGGCATGTAGCTCATCATTTCTGTGGGATCTCTGGGGCTCTGACCCAGAGCAGCTGTGCTCTCTGGTTCTCTAGTACACTTGCCACATATTCTAGGCAGGACTGACTCTATTTTTAGGCAAAACATAAAGAAAGAAATGACCCAACGAGTCATTCCCATTTTTGTCCACACGCCCCCGGCTGACCTCAGCGAGGCCAGCCAGGAGCACCCATGATAGCAGCAGACAGTGCAAAAGGATTGATAACCGTCATCGCCAATTTCCAATTGCAAATGGTACAAAATGATTGATAACCATCATCTCATTGCCAATTTACAATGGCAGATGGTGCAATAGGGATGGTAACCATCTCTGCTACCTTGCAAAGGCAAATAAATATTGCTGTGTAGCACTGCAGTACTGCCTCTGTCAGCAGCATCCAGTATACATACGGTGACAGTGACAAAAGGCAAAACAGGCTCCATGGTTGCCATGCTATGGTGTCTGCCAGGGCAATCCAGGGAAAAAGGGCACGAAATGATTGTCTGCCATTGCTTTCACGGAGGAAGGATTGAGTGACGACATTTACCCAGAATCACCCGCGACACTTCTTTTGCCCCATCATGCATTGGGATCTTAACCCAGAATTCCAGTGGGCAGGGGAGACTGCGGGAACTATGGGATAGCTACGGGATAGCTACCCACAGTGCAATGCTCTGGAAATCGACGCTAGCCTTGGTATATGGATGCACAATGCCGAATTAATGTGCTTACTGTGGCCGCATGCACTCGACTTTATACAAATCTGTTTTAAAAAAAACAGTTTCTGTAAAATCGGAATAATCCCGTAGCGTAGACATGCCCTCTGTTAGCCGAATGTCGTTCTGCAGTGACATCACTGGAGATACAATGTGGTAGCTGAGATTTATTAGCATTAACTTCCCACCTCTTGTATGGTTTTCAAGGGAAGCCCCAGTTGACACCTACAAAACCCAAATGATCTGATCCAAAGTCCAGTGCAATCAACGGAAAACCCTGATTTATTTCATAAGCTTTGAGTCAGGAGTTAAATATTCAATAGTACAGCTGGTGGATTCTGATGGATGCACCTAGAAAAGGCAACCATCAGAGCAGGAATGTAGTGCTTGGACATACCCAGAATGAATACATGTAGGCTGGAAATCAGAAGATGGTTTTTAACCATTGGAAGAGTTAAGTTCTGGAATAGCTTCCCAATGGGAGTTGTGGGGTACACAATCTGATTAGTTTTATGATGGAGTATCAGCCAGTCACCTGCCAGTCCCCCCACAGCAGTAATCTTTTTATCTCCTTCCTCTGAAGCTTGTGAGATGGCTACAGCTGGACATGGTGCACTGGACAGGCCAGTGCTCTGAGGTGGCACTGAGAATTCTCTCAGGAGCTTGGCAGGTACGTCTTGCTCACCTGCTCAGTCTGATCACTAAATTTGGGATCAGTAAGGAATTTCCCCCTACGTTTCATTGGCAGGGTAGGAGATGGTTAAACTTCCTCTACAGCATGCAGTACAAGTCACTTTCTAGGATCATTTAGGTATATTTGACCAAATCAGTTCCCTGTTTCTGCAGGAGCCATGGGCTTTGGTGCACCTCAGTGTCCCCTATTCTCTGCCTGTAGCACACAATATTTTGTCTTCTAAGGGCTGTGATGCTTGGATCTAATTCTGGTTGTTGTGCTTAGTGTGTGGGTAGCAATGTTGGCCTGTGACAGGCAGGAGATCCGATTAGATGAGACATTGGTCTCTTCTGCCCTTAAACTCTGTGAGCCCACTTCATGGTGGGTGTAGTGCACATGAAGCATTCGGTAGCAGCAGCCAGAAAATTAAAAAGTTACGCACTCAAACTTACTTTAGTGGGACCAAATCCTTATCGCTCTATCAAAGTCAATGGAGACATACCAACATAAAACTGGTGTTACAGAGCAGAAAATCAGGGCTGTGAATTTAACATCCATCTTTATGGGGATGGAGGTGGGGAAAGGATGTAGGGTTTTTTTTTTCAAATAAAAACTGGACCACCTCTATTCATTACCAAGGGACAAAAGGAGGTGCAAGGTCCTAGCAGGTGTAAAGTGGTGTAACTTTGGCTTCCATGGAACTACTTTGACTTACATCAGTTGAGGATCTGATCTAGCTTTCTTCAGTAGTATTAATGCTTGTCAACTAGAACACATGTTAATGCTTTTCAAAGCCTGGCTTGGTTGGTTTGTTTTTTAAATAAACCTTCCTAGTCATCTAAAGTGAGCTTATAGTTGAATGTTTTACTAACATGAGAAGTTCTTGCGCATTCTAAATTCACTTTATATACCAATCTGTTAACAATGAGTTTCCAAGATTGTGAAATTACTCAATTACCTGAATTGAATGGGCAAAAGAAGGGATTTTTCTTTGCTAATTCTTTTTTTTAAACACATGATTTCTTCTGGTCAAAACCTATTTCAAATGCTAATTATAATTTTAAATGCAACTGAGCAAATTATAAAGTGCTTTATAAAAACTCTGAGCGCTGTTCAGAGGCAAGCAGCTAACTGGCACATCACTAACGTGGGCAAAACGCTGGCATATGCCACATACTAGATATTTTGACTGGGATTTTTGGCGACATCAGTCAGGTAGGGAATTGCAAATACACTAATTAGGAACAAATTCATTCCCAGTAGAGCCAAATGACTTCTAACTTCAGTGCACCTGGGAAAGAGAAATCCTCAGAGGCTTTGCACGGTTCAGCTGTAGTAATGTAGTCTGAGGCAAGAAATCAAAAAATAAATTGTAAATAGAAAACAAGAACAAAGAAGCAATTTCTCCATGTCCCTCCCTGCAATGCCTTAAAAATCAATGGCCATTAGACAGGATGGGAAGGGGTGGTGTCTCTAGCCTCTGTTTGCCAAAGCTGGAAATGGGCAACAGGGGATGGGTCACTTGTTGGCCTGTTCTGTTCATTCCCTCTGAAGCACCTGGCACGGGCCACTGTCAGAAGACAGGATACTGGGCTAGAGGGACCATTGGTCTGACCCAGTATGGTGGTTCTTATGTTGTTGTTGTTGTTTGTTTCTAAATAGCCTAATCATTTTTTAACTTCAAGAACTCAAACCAAGAATCCATGTCTCTCATCCTTGGGTGTCTTAGGGGGAAGAGGCAGAAAGTTGCCTGTACGAGCTGTCTTAAATCTTCCAGATGTACACCTCACTATAGATGGATTCTCAAGTGGAATAGAGAATATGGACAATTGGGGGACATAGCTAGGGCACCCCACACCTCTACAATACATGGCTATTGGAACGGCTCTAGCAGCCAGAGGCAACTTAGAACAGCCTGCAAACTGTATGGAATGTGCATTATCAATATCATTCAATCTTAATAGCATTTATCTCATAGCTTAAAACTGGGTTATCCTATTTTCCCCCACCACCCAAAAAAAACCCACAACCCAGTATTGCTTTAGCAAAATAAACTAAGGCAGTTCTGTCCCAGCCTCATTTGGGTATTTGGGTACATAGCAGCCATCTAGAAAATATGGGTAAGATTTGCATACATGGATGCTGAATGGAATTTGGGATTTCAAGTTAGGTACCTAAACTGAGAAGTTGGTGGTTTTTTCTGCAAGGGAGCATTGCATAACTAGACAACATTATGTCAAAGTAGTAGCAACCTGAGGTTCACGTTATGAAGTGCCAGCAGAACATGATACTGACTGTTTCCAGTAGTTTAAGTAGACTGATACCAAAGGAGGCCCCTTCACTCCAGAAGCCAAAGATAAGGGGGCACAGGCTTCACTGCGGGGCCGCATTGTACCCCAAGCAATGGAGAGGAGCAGGAGCTCCCTTCCGCTTTTATCAGAGGACTGGGAGCTGTGATGGATAATCTCGGTCAAAGTTTCAGTGTGGAAGGTAGAGATGAGCTGAAACCCATGGATTCATCTCTAACTTCACTTTGTGTGTGCATGAAATAATATTCACAGATGTGTTGCAATGGTTGTGCCTGCCATCCGCTAGCCAGAAACTGGAGCTGACATGTCCAAGGGGCCTTGTCTTATTCCAGGCCTTGCTGTGTATGCATCTTGCAAGTCACCACAGCTGAAAGTTGAACAGTGTCCTAAAGACTGCTTCCCCAAATGAGCCCCAAAGGTGCTTTCTGAAGCTGATCCAGAAGGAGTTCTGCAGAGCATGTCTTGGGTGAAAGTTGCTCTTTGAGCTACACAGAGTAATGACTCCTTTCTCTCTAGCACAAGACCTAGGCAATCAATTGTAAAGCAACAGAGGTTGTTGGGTCTCAGATGCCATTAAGTCATGTTATAAACAAGACGATGATAGATGGGGTGAGAGCACAGATTTCTGTCCTCAAGATGTCATCCAGTGTTTTGATCTCATAAGATATGACACAATGCTTTAAAAACGATATCACAGTAATTCAGCTAATAGTTTGTGCTAGCACAAACTATTTCAATTCAAATCTACACAAAAAACAATAATGCTTTATCTCTTTGGTAATATTTTACACACAGCTCCTGCTGCTTAAATAGATCTTTCCTTCTAAAACTTACAAAGTCCCATTTCAATCTCTGTAATTTTTTTATTCTTATCAGCCAGTTTAAAGCACTCATTCAGCTATAATTTCTATGATTACTGTAGACTGAGAACACTTAAAAGTATTCAGAAAGTCTGTTTTGACTATCATTATATGCAGAAGGAAAAGGCCATTTCATTCAGATGAACAAAACTCATTATACTATAAAACCTTATGTACATTTTGTCATAAAGTAGTTCATGTTAGGGAAGGCAAAGAAATGCAGAGTACATGTACCAGATACATGTGTGTAATTTTAAAATTCCAAAACAAAACACGCCACTACACCCAATTCTCATGGGAACAGGATGAGAGAAGAAATACATGACTGATATTAGTCATCTTGTTTAATGCAGTACTGGAAGGCACTCAGATACTATGGTGAAGAGCACAGTATAAGAAATTCTATAGAGTAGAATATACAAAGCCATCATTTCAAAATTGGGAGCTGAAAGTTATATACCTAAATATAGTTTTAGGTGCTTAAATGGTCATCTTATTACATTGAACTCAATGGGGGAAAGATGCTCAGAACCTTTGAAAATAAGGCCACTTTTATTTAAATGCCTAAGAATGGATTGAGGAGCCCAACTTTTGTCACCAAAGTTTGAAATTTTGGCCTGATGGGTATAACTACAGCTTGCGTAGACGTACTCCAGCTAGCTTTATCCTTGGTAGATTATGAAGAGCTGTGAAGATACAGCCGCACAGGCATCACCATGGGCTGGCTACATGAGCAATTACTTGGAGTTCAGGGTGGACTTGTCTAGCCCTCAGTAGAACTCAGGCTGCCCTGGCTTCACTGCTCCAGTACCTGAGGTAAAGAGATTAGATCCCGCTTGAGTACATCTCCACGAGCTGTAGTCATTTCCCGGGAATGCAGCGTAGATGTACTGATAGACTACTGTGACTCTCAAGAAGGGGGAAAAGTCTACTTTGGTTCCTCTGGCATCATTCTGTTTGCAGATATGTTTTACATTCTTTACTTTTGCAAAAAAAATCCAGAGTTTACAAATGCCTCATGTCATGTGCTTTCCTGACAGCTGAATTATAATAATTTAAAAGTGTTATTATTTGTACTTAATAGGCAGAGGGAAGTGTTTTAAACGCGAAAGCAGTTCAGTGGGAAATCTGGTCACCAGAATATAAAAGAGAATTCTCTAACGCCAAATATTAAAAACTCTGAATTTTCCAATAGGAAACATCTCCCTAAGTACAAGTAAACTGAGCATATGAGTGTGAATTATGAAAAAAGATTGCTTTAGTTTATGCAGTTTTAGCCCCTGGAAGCAGCAACCTGTAAAAGCTTACTTTATTTGATATAATCCTGTCAGAGGATTTGGCTATTCTTCATTTCCCTTTATGAAGGTTTCCGTTCTGAGCACCAGAAACACAAATCTGTAACTTTAGCAGAAACAGCTGTAATATCAACAGGAAAGAAGTTAAATATGAGCAAGAGTCCTCCAGGCTATATTTCCCATGCTTGTCAGATCACATTGGCACCTCTCTGTATGATCTCTTCAAACATTGCAACTGCTACAGCATTATTTTTATGATTCTTAAACTCGCAAGTAGACACAGCAAAGAGGGCCATTCCCTGTTCCGTTAACAAACCATGTCCTGTAGATCACTGAATACCTTCAGTAAGGCAATTATCTGTAACGCCTGCATGAGTTAGCAAACCTGTAATGCCCATTTGCAAGCAGTCAGATACATGATAGTAAATCTTACTTTTGTAAAAAGACAAAATAAATCCCAATGATTTTGTTTAAACCCTTCAGGTTGATCAAATGTGTGTCTGAATAAAAAATATAGGTCTTAGTTCTCAACTGCTTTGCACCTTGTGTCATTACATTCACCTCTGCAGAGAGAATGCAGAGTAGTTGTGGAAAGCTACCAGACCATAACATCAGGGCCTGATTCTCCACAGCCTTGCTTCTTGCACTCTACTTTGCACCTGTGCAAAGTATTTGCAAGGTGGGTATAAGTGCTCATAGTGTTTTGCAGTCACTTTGCACAGGTGTAAATGCAGACAGGCTATACCTGGGAGAGGAGAATTAGGTCCGTAATAGCCCCCCCCCAGCCTCTGGAACAAATACCAAAGAAACCAATACTTAACCTCACAAAGTAATCAAACTCCAGCGACCACTGTGAGTTTGCCTATTGACTGACACAAGAAAATGCAACACTTACCCAAGGGTTGTCATGGTTACAATAGTGTACCAAAAAGAAGCTGGTATGCTGGTGAATTTGCTGGCTGAAGACCCTTTCTCTGCATAAAACATCACAGTAGCAAAGATGATGATTGCCATAGTGAGGGAAAAGAGAAGAAAGCCAAGCTCCGAGGCACAGCTCTTCAGAGTGTAACCCAGGATTCTTAAGCCTTGGGAATGGCGTGAGAACTTGAAAATCCTGAAAACCCTGAAAACCCTTAGTGTCACAAAGGCTCCACTGACGTCCTCGTTGTTAGTCATCACCAAGCCAATGTAATAGGGCATGATGGCCACCACATCAATGATGCTCATGACACTCCTCATGAACCTGTAGCGACTCGGGGCTGCGAAGAGCCTCATAAGGTACTCGACAGTGAAAATCATAACGCAAGCTGTGTCCAAGCAGAAGAAAGCCACAGCATACCTCTCCCCACATGGAAGCTCCTTGTTCCCAGGCACTGTGCCACATGGAACGGTTTCTACCACATTAGTGATCACTGAGACGGCAATAAAGAAGCCAGTGACATAGTAGAACACTAAGGCTAAGGTGCTGGTATGGGGGTTTTCGAAGGCTCGCCACATGGTCTGCCGGAGGTTCAAAGATGGCATGGACCCTTCTTGGTTGTTCTCTGAGTCATTGTCATCCATCAGCCGCTCAGCGTTTTCCCGCTTCCTGTCTTTGTACTCTTCATAGCAGCAGTCTCCAATGATTTCAGGTAGGATCCCATAGAAGGCAAGCTCCTCATCATAGGCAGAGATGCACTCATATCTTGGGTAATGCAGCTTGCCAGTTCTGTAAAAGTTTAAAATGCACCTAAAGACTTCAGGGTCCCGGTCGAAAAAGTATTCCTTGGTGTCTTCATTGAAGAAGAACTCCTTTTCAGTGCTGCCCAGGAGCGTGTCTGGGTACCTCTCCAGTGTAGTCCTCCACGTCTGGAAGCGCCTCCCACTCACATTCAGAATGATCAGCTCATCCTGCCTCTTGTTTTTCTCAGTTGGGGCCAATGGCATAGGGCAGTTAGCCACTGGCATCCATCCTATGGCAGCGGCCCTGGCAAAGGGCAACCATGCTGCTACGCCTGCCGCCATGATGGCTCCAGGCCTCAATATGGGAGAAGACCGTTCTTCTGCTTCTAAAAGGAGTCTGGAGTCAGATCAGTTCCATCTAAAAATATAATATAAAAACAGTCAATGGGGGATGCTTTGCCTTCATTATTTGTTTCTAAAAGACAATATTAAAACAAGCTGGATAAGCACATAGGAGCTTTGACAACCAAGAAACTAAGCTGTTATAGCCTTCCATTTAGGAGAATAATCATTAAAAGATGCACTTGATCCATGTGGGAAGGTTATGGCATTATTATAGATTGAAATTTTGACTGGCAAATGATTCCTCTTTAAAAGTAGCATAAACATGCTAATTTAACTTCCTTACAAACAAGAATAATTCATGATTCCACAGGTGTAATCATATGTTCATCTCTCTACTTACAGCTGTCAAAAAAGAACTGGGAACTCTGATGAAAAATGCTGGGAGTTCACCAAGTGGAATTACTTATTACCAAAAACCCTAAATAGATCAAGTTGAACTTCTGTTAAGCAATAAACAACCCTCCAACTACAGTGAAACTTGCACTAAGGACTATGCCAGTTGGTAACCCTCATCTCAAAAAACAAATTAAAATCTTCCATGGTTTGCAGTACAATTTTGTTCAACCTTAGGTAGAAACCTCTGGTAGGCTACGGATTTCTTTGATGGTCCCATGAGTGGTTGCTTGAGACAGGTTTTATGGTACTGAAATATTGCACTGCTCCAATGAGCAAGAGGAAAATTCACATTCTTCTGGTATGGGCCTTGGGAACATTGTTCAGGATGTGTGAGCTTCAGAGGTGTCTGTGGTGGGGTGTGTGAAAAGGAGCCCGCTGAGGTTTAAACTATTAACTGTGTCTGATCAAGGCAGAGAAGAGCAAACTGGATTAAGCATCCAAACAAAACCTTGTCGTCTTTTTTTTTTTTTACCAGAATGTTACCTTGACTGTCTAACAAAGGCAAACGTGTCTTAACCAAAGGGTGGAGTGCATTCACTATAATTGCCATTATTAGTGGCCCATCTAATGGAGGAAAAATATCCCAAACTCAGATCCTCTGCTGGTGTAAATTGGCATAGCTCTATTGAAGTCAATGCAACTACACTGATTTATAACAATTTAGAATCTAGCCCTGAATTTTTTTGTTCCTTTCTATAGTCAAGCTTCTTGCTTTATTTAACCTTTTTTGTCATTTGTCCATGCTTTCATTTCCTTAATGTTTCTAACACTATCATACAAATATTTGGTGAAAGGTGTCACACTATAGAAGCAATACTAGGGGGCCTACCCAAAGTCTGTTAAGTCAATGGAAAGACCCCCATTGACTTCAGTAGCCACTGGGGCAAGCCCTGGAAGCTTCCTTAAGGTAAATAGTATTATTCTATTTAATTCTACTACAAAGTATCTTAATTCTGTGCATAGTTCCATTCCAGTTACTGGGGCAGTGGCATTATTGAGCTCAACAGGTCATCAAAATACTGACTGAAAAACAGTAGTGGTTTCACCACAGGTTGATTCTGACTAAACTGCTCACAGAAGATGCTTTTCTTGTGTAGTAAGCATTAATATGCTTCATTTTAATACAAAGCATCTTGCTGTCCAATTTTGTTTCTAAAAAGAAGTTTGATAATTAGGATGTGTAGAATAAACTATAGTGATGCTGTTCCTGGAAGGATGCTGTCTGTACGGTAAAGGCACGAGAACCCCTATCCCACATTATTTTATTATGCAGGGTTTGTTCAGCATTACGATGCATTCTTTTGTTCCCTTATTCTAAAAAGTGAATTAGTTCTGTAGAAAGGTGACATGGGCACCTTCGAAGACTGGGGTCCTTTGTTTATCCCCAGAACAGGCACAGCACAACAGTATAAACTTCATTCACATTGCTTCAGAAATGTGCCTCAATTCCCAGCCAAAGAGACAACCTCTAAGGACCCGTCCACCAAAGCTGCCACTTTCTATTGATGGCAATGGTGGATTTTGTGATGGGAAACTAAAACTAAAGAGAGGCCACCAAGGCTACCAAAGCCTTTCTTAGCTAGTACAATGCCATGGGATGGTAACAACTTCACTCATTATCCAGCTGAGTTAAATGGTGGGTAAGTAACCAGGAGATCTGGACTACATATCCCCTTACCTCTTCCCTAAGCAATATAGACCCCTTCTATGTATTATTATTTTTACCTAGAAAAGGTCTTATTGACACTGAGGTCATCCAGCTGGAAATGTATAGAACATCCCTGGATTTTTGCAGTAACACTGCTTGGAATCCTGACTTTCTCTCAAGTCCAATGGGGCACCTCCTTACAAACCTCATACCCACCCCTGGGTGTGAGTGCCAGGTCACATCACTTTGCAGCCAAAGGCACTATAAGTGCTTAAATAGTTAAGATAACACTGATAACCTTTGTAAGCCATTAATGAGTTAAAACATTTGTTTTATTTTTTTTAAAAGTCCTTCCAGGCTGGCTGTGTATATGGAGAAATTTTAAACTGCCACTATCTGAAATGGCCAAGAAATTAAAACACATGAGGTGGCTGAGTATCTGTCCATAAAGGTTGATTACTCAATTACTGTATCTCAGGGGCCTCTTCAGCAGATGGACTTAGAAGTTCCTAATGTATGTGCTCAGGGGTTTACTTTTCAGTTGTATTATGTCAGTAGCAAAATTTCTTATCATAGATACACAAAGCGATGGAGTCCTTTTTAAAGATTCAAAAACAAAAGTTGTTTTGTGGTCAATTTTCAAGAGTGCATTTGTGTAAAGGAGGTGATGTGAGAAGTTGGGGGAAGGTGAAGTAGCTTCATCACTGAGGAATGGCTTCTTTTTGTCAGATTTTCAATCAACAATACCATCAGTGAGTAAAGAGGAGAGAGAGGTTGTGAACTATGCACACTAAGTCCATAACGATAAGATATAAAACATCAGATTTGTTAATACCTTCATCTTGCTGCAAATTTCCTGAGGTTCTAATGGAAATACTTGAGTTCTTATAATAGCAAGGAATGAGCTGGTAGAAATATTTTGCACAAGCCACACTATTCATTAAAGTAAAAGAAACATATATATATATATATAAGCATATTATTGTATATACATACTGGCATACTTTGCTTATATAAGTAAACACACATCACATACGTGTTTATATGTATTTCAATTCTTCTGTAGCTAACTTTTATGTATAATTTGAAAGAAACTAGTTAGTAAAGATTAGTGGTGGCATTTACAAAAGCTTCTCTATAAGATGAAAGGATTTGGCTCTTTTGACTTACCCTAATGTCAACATTATGGAAGCACCAGCCTTTGTTTTCCCTAAGTAACTGCCCTGCCACCCAAACTGTATAAATAAAACTGCAAGCAAAGCCTCTTATTTTCTAAAAATAACCTTTTCCTCGAGCATGCAGCTTGCTGATATATCTTTACTGGATGATTTTATTCCAATTTCAAACACAAAACCAGCAGCACTCTAGGATCAATAATGCATTGGAGGAGAATGGTGTAGAACAAGTTTGTCTTCTTACCCAAAGGGTGTGTGGGGAAAGGAATAACCAGTGGCTTGTCCTATTAACTGCTGCCAGCAATGTCAATCTTAAGAGATGCCTCTGGCCATTCTTGTGTTAAAAAACTGCATACTCTCATGGTGTTTTCTATGACAGAAGCAGATCTGATAACTTTAACGAAATGATAAGCTCTGAGTTTCACGATGAGACACGGATAACTGGCGCAGAGAGGAGAGAAATAACCCTCGGCTTGCTGTGCCTTTCCTCGTTTTTTACCCTTTTTGGGGGCTAGGCTCAAGCAGCAAAGATCTTTTCATTTAAAATGCAAAATATGCCACTCAAAGCTTCAGCATCCTCTTTCAACTATATGCTCCTCTCCCACCCATCAAATAATAAAACTACCCGCTCATGTTTGCAACTGATCAGTCAGCGAGAGATTTACAGCAAAAGCATGGAAAGCTACAGCAACAGGCTTAGCATAAACGCATGGAAACTTCTACCCTTCCACCCCCGACCAAACGAAAAGCCCCATCTTGCTGGCTCACAGCAATGCCTTACCTTGCAAGGAAAGAAACTCTCATTCCCAAAATGCAGGGACTGGTCTAGGGGCCGTTGGGAAAACAATCCTCAGGGTAAAGAGTGAATTGTGCTGTCTGCCTCTCAAATCTTTCTAAATGCAGTCAGGAGTAATCAAAAAGTATAATCAGCCCTGGGGAAGTAGAGAGAAATGACTAAACAGCGTCTCCCTTGTTATTGCTGAGGTTGAGTGAGTCTCTGTCTTCCTTCCTCCCCCCTAAGCTTATTTGTTTTTGGGGAGGGGGTGTTCTTTTTTGCATGTCCTTCAAATCCAGCTTTGCTCTTGCTGCCTGGTCAAGCTGGAAATGGTACCCAGTTGCTGAAGAATCCGCTCTCTTAGCTGGAGCAGGGATGACGGACTGAGCCTGGAGTCCCCCCTCCCTCCTCTCGCTCTCTCTGAGTCCCAGAGAAGCAGGCTGTAAAACAAGATGCTGGAGAGAGGCGGTGTGAGCTACCAGAGAGACACCAGCAAATGGAGTCATTAAATACACACCAGTCCTGACACCGCATGCTAATAGGCCCAGCACGAGGGGTGGGGGAGGTATGTGGAGGAACTTTAGCGTTACCTGTTAGAGCTTTTCCAGTTTGTTACCAGATGAGCCTGTCCCCTTCCCCATCCCTGCCGCACAGGGGTCTCTTCGGAACAAAAAATAAACTCTCTCTTTCATCGCCTCTCTCAGGAAGGTGGGGGAGAGGGGCCAAATCTTTCTTGGACGCTCCCCCGCCCCCCTTTATCAATGGAAACACCCGATCTTGCCCTGCCAGTAGGGCAGCTGCAGCGGGTGACTCATGCTCCGCACCAAGAGGTAGGGTCCTTCCCCAAAGCGGGGCCAATACCTACATGAAAGAGAGGGGCTCGGCGGCCCTGCCATGGTGCGTCATCTCCCCCGGAGCCGCCGAGTGTACTTAAGCCAGGAGGCAGGAGTTCATTTGCCGCAGCCCCCATCCGCGCCAGCAGCCCGGGAGTGCCCGCAAAGGAAGCGGGCGGGCCGCAGACTCTCGCTCTAGCGGCACTTCTTTCCCCAGCATCTTGTCTCCACCTTTCAGAGAGCGCGGGGGCAGGCTGGGAAGTGCTGTCCCCTCCCAGCCGAGAGGGCAGGGCTGCCCCTCCCCTCCCTTCCCCGCCTGACCTGGCCTTCCCTGGGCAGGATCCGCGGTGCCCTGCCCTGCCCTGCCCTGCCCTGCGCGGCCGGACTCTCCCCCTGCGCCGGGTGCAGGGCGCTACCTCGGCCATCCAGCCGCTGCCGGCATGGGGCAGCGGGCGGCGTGTGCGCCCTAGGGGTGGGGTCCCCAGCCCAGCCGGGCGCGGGGCGCAGGGGCTCGGGCAGGCGCAGCTGCAGGCAGCCCCCGGGCTCGGGCAGCCGGAGGATGCTCGGGTGTCTCCCCTCCACCGCCCAGGCTCACCGCGGCGGCGCCGCTCCGCAGGCAGGTGGCGCCGTCCCCCCAGCCTCGCCAGCCCGGCGGAGAGGCGAGAGCGGGGCGGCCGCGTTCAGCACCACGCGCGGCGGACAGCTCTGCCCGGGGAGCCAGGCTGGGCTGGGGCTGCCCCTCACGTTCGGCCCCCGGCTTAGCCCCGGCTTGAGGGGTCCCCCCGAACTGCTGCGGTAGTGGGGTGAGCGGCGCCGGGCGCCCGGTCTGCAGAGCGGCACCAGTGGGGCTTCAGGAGAGTGTCTGCCCCGCAGGGCTCATCTGCTAGAGCCGAGTGGGTGTGGGCAACATGCCATGACTGCTCCCACCCCGCTTTCCTCGACAGTCCCCCCAACTGCAGCCAAGGTCCAGCAGCTCCCGCCGGGCTGCCATAGCAAACAGCTAGCAAAGCCCTGGTTTCTCTTCCCTCTACTCCGCAGGGTCAGTGCATGGGGCGAGTACATCGGACACCAGAGCGAAGGACATGGCACAGGGCCCTGAATTGAGAGAACAGAATCCAGCTTTCCCACAGTCCACACCGAGTTCAAACCGGTCCCGGAACAGCCTGGTAAAACAAAACTACTTGCCGGGTTTCATAACTTCTAGCAAAGACAAAAGGGAAGAGCAAACCGAAGAATTGTATGAGCCACTAATGTCTTAAACTGAGGAGGAAAAAACCAAGGAATTTAGCAAAAACTAGTGCACAGAGGGGCCTCCATTTTTTACTATTAATTTTGAGAAACCTGAAAGGAGGCCTCTTACTTCCAAAAGGTGGGTGCTTGAAAGTCCACTTTAAGTTACTTCAAGTTGGACACCCAAATCACTTTTGAAAATTTAGACCAGGAGCGCTGGATTGCTCATACTGCAACACTGGCCTCTCCACTCCCGTATCCTGGCAGTGTCTAGTACCTGGTGATTCGCAATAATAGAACCCCCTGCTAAAGCACCAGATCAGGAATACCTGACAGTAACTATTCTCACAGTGACATCTACAGCAGTGAGCTTATACCCTGAAAAAATCACAATGAAATATTTGCAAGGTAGCTGACAAGGTTACACAGAGGATGGATATCAGTAAGTTTAGAATCCAGACACCAAAGGAGTTGTTTTAGGCTGATATTAATAGCTGCATGTAATATGAAACATAAGACCTAAGACCAGAAACCAAGTGTCTTCAACAGCTAAAGAAGCTTCAGCACAGTGAAATGTGCTGGATCTGTCCTTATTAAATGTCATCCAAAATATCCTCTTGAAATGTTTGTTTCTCTGCATCTTTGTCCACCAGCAGGTGCATTGCAGAAAGTTGGAGAATAAACATAGTGAGGTTTCTACTGATTTGAATGATTGTGTTGTGATTTACAATGTCATCTTTTCATAAAACTTCCCAGCTGTCCTCCTGTCTCTCCTTCCTTCATGCTCCAACTTCCCTCTCTACTAGCTGTGGCCTGGCTGTGATTTTCAATAGCTTTTCCCCCATGACTCGGCCCCCTTTTAACTTTCAATTTCTATTAAAAAGCTAATTTGGGAGCTCATTTTTAATGCTCCCAATTTTGTATGTTTAAATAGAAAATGAAAGTCAAAAGCAAACTAGCTGCAAATCAAACATCAGTGAAAAACTCTGATTTCTTTCTTTCTTTCTTTTTCTTTCTTTCTTTCTTTCTTTCTTTCTTTCTTTCTTTCTTTCTTTCTTTCTTTCTTTCTTTCTTTCTTTTAGCCTAACTGCGGCTCTCTGTAGAACTTCACTTATAGCTAGGCCACTTTTAACTTGCACATGTACTAAAAGAAATGGATAGCACAGGGATTGGCAACCTTTCAGAATTGGTGTGCCAAGTCTTCATTTATTCACTCTAATTTAAGGTTTTGCGTGTCGGTCATACATTTTAACATTTTTAGAAGGGGTCTTTCTATAAGTCTATAATATATAACTAAACTATTGTTGTATGTAAAGTAAATAAGGCTTTTAAAATGTTTAAGAAGCTTCATTTAAAATTACATTAAAATGCAGAGCCCCCCAGACCAATGGCCAGGACCCGGGCAGTGTGAGTGCCACTGAAAATCAGCTCGCGTGTGGCCTTCAGCACACGTGCCATAGGTTGCATACCTCTGGGATAGCATTTAGAGGTTTTGAGTGTATATGTCTTTTATTTTTAAATAAGTATGGCAGGCCAGTTGGGGTAAAATATTGTTGATAGCTGCAGACAGACCACTGGTGGGGCAAAGAGCAGTAAGAGTTTAGGAAATAAAAGATAGCAACAGGGAAGAGGTGGAGTGTGGGGGCAGGAGAAAGGAGCAGGTCTTGGGCAATTATGTGGTCTGAAAATTAGAAGCATATCTGGAAAACAAAAAAATAAAGAAGACTGTTTCCTGCAGAGGGGTGGCTCAGGAGACTGGTAATGGAAGATGGAGTCTTTTTAACCTTAGTCTTTGAGTCCAGATCAGATCAGAAGTGACCAAAATTGCCTACCAGCTGACAGCTTTCGGAAGCTCTTATGAAATGAGTTGATTGGTTAAGTCCAGTATCCAGTGGGACAGATGCCCACAACACACCAAAAAAGTCTCCATATGCTGCAATTGCCACAAAGCTCTCTACAGTTTAATCTACTCTATCTATACAACCTATTATCACGTCATCCCCCACCTTCACTCCATTGGGATGCCAGTCTCCACCCCCAATTCTCCCCTTCTCTAACAAGAAACTTTCAAACTTTCTCCAAGAGAAGCTCCTAGAGCAAATCCAGTATCTTCTCCTCCTTATAGTCCCTCCTCAAAACTCCCCTCTTTGATAATGCAGTCAGGAAACGGCAACCTGATAATGGCTAAGCAGGTGGCAAGTGGTCAGCACTGCTTCTGAGTGGCTAAGAATTGCACACCTCCCATTATGTGTGTTACCCCATCTACCTCATCCCAACCTGGCCTTTTGTTCGTCCCATATACTTGTTTTGTGTTGTCTTTTAGAATATAAACCCTGTGCAGCACCCAGGACAATGAGGTCCAGTCTGTTTGAGATTGTTATTAGTATTATTATTATTAAACCCTGGCTGACAGTCAGAAGCGATGCTGAGTGTCAAGTAGGTCATAGAGACAAAATGTCTCTCCCACGTTCTTGGCATGGTCCCTCCAGGGCAACAGTGAGGACTGCAGTATGTTGGGGAGTGTACACTGCTGCTGCCCCTGCTGTGCCTGTGTGAATAGAGAAAGGACATCAGCTTCAAGGTTAGTGCCTGAAGAAGAAAGTAAGCATAGGGCATAGGCCCTTTAATGACACAGCACAGCTTAAAGTAAAACTCAACCACAGGGGCAGTAAGTAGCATAAGAATGCAGGTTTAGATAATATTAGTCATACTGCTTGTGAGCCAATGGCCTCCCAGCATAGCACAGATTACTCTGTCAGAGGTACAAAATATTCATTTCTTTCCCTTACTTCCTTTATCTTTAGGGCTGGGCCCAAGCCACAATCTTACTGCTGAGCTCCTGTGAACTCTGAGAAAGTCTGAATCAGCATGTGGATTGAAACATTGAGGTTTGGGCCCATTTCTACGTTCCTCCCCTTACTCTATGGGTATGTCTACACTACGGGATTATTCCGATTTTACAGAAACCGGTTTTGTAAAACAGATTGTATAAAGTTGAGTGCATGCGGCCACACTAAGCACATTAATTCGGTGGTGTGCATCCATGTACCAAGGCTAGCATCGATTTCTGGAGCGTTGCACTGTGGGTAGCTATCCCGTAGCTATCCCATAGTTCCTGCAGTCTCCCCTGCCCCTTGGAATTCTGGGTTGAGATCCCAGTGAATGATGGTGCAAAAACAGTGTCGCGGGTGATTCTGGGTAAATGTTGTCACTCAATCCTTACTCCATGAAAGCAACGGCAGACAATCATTTCACGCCCTTTTTCCCCTGGATTGCCCTGGCAGATACCATAGCATGGCAACCCTGGAGCCTGTTTTGCCTTTTGTCACTGTCACCGTATGTGTACTGGATGCTGCTGACAGAGGCGGTACTGCAGTGCTACACAGCAGCATTCATTTTCCTTTGCAAGGTAGCAGAGATGGTTACCATCCCTATTGCACCGTCTGCCATTGTAAATTGGCAATGAGATGACGGTCATCAATCATTTTGTACCGTTTGCAATTGAAAATTGGCGATGACGGTTATCAATCCTTTTGTACCGTCTGCTGCTGTCATGGGCACTCCTGGCTGGCCTCGCTGAGGTCGGCTGGGGGCACATGGACAAAAATGGGAATGACTCCCTGGGTCATTCCCTTCTTTATGTTTTGTCTAAAAATAGAGTCAGTCCTGCCTAGAATATGTGGCAAGTGTACTAGAGAGCCAGAGAGCACAGTCGCTCTGGGTCAGAGCCCCAGAGATCCCGCAGAAATGATGAGCTGCATGCCATTCTAGAGGGTGCCCCTGAAACAACTCCACCCATTGTTTCCCTCTTCCCCCAGCCCTCCTGGGCTACCGTTGCAATGTCACCCCATTTGTGTGATGAAGTAATAAAGAATGCAGGAATAAGAAACATTGATTTTTTAGCAAGATAAAATGAGGGGGAGGCAGCCTCCAGCTGCTATGATAGTCCAGGGAGTACAGAATCTTTTCTTTAGACATGAAAGGGGGGGGAGGGCTGATGGAGCTCAGGCTCCAGCTGCTATAATGAGGACGGTTACCAAGCATTTTGTACCATCTGCCAGGAATGACAGGGAGTCATTCCCATTTTTACCCAGGCACCCCCAGCCGACCTCACCGAGGCCAGCCAGGAGCACTCACAGGATGATGATGATTTTCCACCATTTTGTATCATCTGCCATCAGGAAAGGAAGGGAAGGGGATGCTGCTGTTCAGCGCTGCAGCACCGCGTCTACCAGCAGCATGCAATAGACATACGGTGACACTGAAAAATGGCAAGAAACAATTTTTTTCCCTTTTCTTTCACCGGGGGGGAAGGGGGGTAAATTGACGAGATATAGCCTGAACCACCCCGGACAATATTTTTGACCCTTCAGGCATTGGGAGCGCCGCCAAGAATGCAAATACTTTTCGGAGACTGCAGGGACTGTGGGATAGCTGGAGTCCTCAGTCCCCCGCCCCTCCCTCCATGAGCGTCCATTTGATTCTTTGGCTTTCCATTACGCTTGTCACGCAGCACTATGCTGTGGACTCTGTATCATAGCCTGGAGATTTTTTCAAATGCTTTCTCATTTTGTCTTCTGTAACGGAGCTGTGATAGAACAGATTTGCCTCCCCATACAGCGATCAGATCCAGTGTCTCCCGTACATTCCATGCTGGAGCTCTTTTTGGATTTGGGATTGCATGGTTGCTCATGCTGATCAGAGCTCCACGCTGGCCAAACAGGAAATGAAATTCAAAAGTTCGCCGGGCTTTTCCTGTCTACCTGGCCAGTGCATGCAAGTTCAGATTGCTTTCCAGAGCTGTCACAATGGTGCACTCTGGGATACCGCCCGAAAGCCAATAGCGTCGATTTGCGGCCACACTAACCCTAATCCGACATGGCAATACCGATTTCAGTGCTACTCCTCTCGTGGGGGAGGAGTACAGAAATCGGTTTAAAGAGCCCATTATATCAATGTAAAGGGCCTCATTGTGTGGACGGGTGCAGGGTTAAATTGGTTTAACGCTGCTAAATTCGGTTTAAACACGTAGTGTAGACCAGGCCTATGTTCCTTTCTGATTTCAGAGAGAGGCACTGGGTTAGCACAGGAAGGGCAACACTGCATCCTATCACTTGCCACCTCCTTTTCACCCTCTGTCAAGCCTTTCTACCCCAGATCATGTTGGTTAAAAAGTGAAATCGCCCTGCTGCCAACTGCTTTGCTGCATCGTGGTTGCTTTGGGAAGAAAATCCAAAATGGAGGCTAGTCCATGGAATGATATAGCCTCTTCTGCCTGGGGGTTCTGCTAATTAGGGGTAGGTGGTAGGATTCACACATAACTGGTACCAGTTAGTCTGGGTTAATTCTAGAAACTGGAAAGACCCAGCCCGAAACTCTCAGGTTATCAAAAGACTGTACAGTTACTTAGAGTTATGTGCATGTTGAGTGTTTTACTGGATCAAGGACTAATAGAACTAAGAAACTACTGCTCACTTTTACAGGAGTTGTGCAAGTTGCACAAGTTGCACAGCAAGATTGTGGCTCTTCTGGATACCTTGATCAAACTTAAAATTATTTTTCCCATTTGGATATGATAGACAAGAAAAGCAAATGACAATTATTGATGTGTTTACCTTTGTCTTGAACATAAATTAGTTTTCGGGGTCATATCTTTATATTGCGAATTGTGACTGTAAACAATTAAGTTAAAATCAATCTGATTACATGTAGCTTTTATGGAGAATGAAATCATAATCAGTTACTTAACAGTCCTGTGCAAAATTGCTCAACGCCTGCCCTTTTACAATGTGTGGACAAAGAGTCATACAGTTGTTTGGGCTAAAATACAGCACTGTTGTATAACCTTCAGCAAATTCCATATAACTCGTATTTAAGGAGCTGCAGATTAATAAAGTCAGTTCAGGAAGGCAGGTTCATTAATTTTTTCATACACTGATGTGAAGAGAGCGATGGAAATTTGGATACATATTTTACACCAGGCATCTCCTGCTAGCAGATATTTGGAAACAAACATGGAAGCTGTTTTAAATGCTAGATGAAGACAAGTTACTAGAAATAATGAGAACAGCTTGAGTCAGCTAGTAACAAGTCATCACTGTTTGACGAAGCAAATGGACAGGAGCGGGAGAAGGGACAGTGGAGAAAGTGAATAAGAAAATGTTATTTACCTCTTCACATAACCCAAGAAGCAGAGGTATCCCAATGAAATTAATAGGCAGCATGTTTTAAAACAAACATATGATCTGATCAGCTATGGCCATCCTGAGGTTCTTTTGACCATGTTTCCCCCCTTTCCCCCACCCCAGAAAATTAACAGGGCTGAAAATTTCAAAGTTGCCTCGGAGACTCCCAGACTGGGATTTTCAATAGAGTCTAATGGAGTTAGGCACCCAATTTCACTGATTTTCAATGGGAGATTGGTACCTATTCACTTACAGTCATTTAAAAATTCCAGCCCCACTTTGCCTTAAGATAAATCCAAATCTCCTGGGTAAGTTTGAATATCTCAGCCTGCATTATTATAATACCTTTCATATGAGACTCTTAAAACACTTTACAGACAGCCCTGGGCTCACAAAACCCATGGACAGTAGGCATGTATCATCATATCCTTTTAGAAGTGCCCATATCAGCACACAGGGATATTAGGTCTGGTACAAAATAACACTGTGTTTAACTGATATCATTAGGAATAGATCCCAGGAGTCCTGATTCCCAGCCCCAATCCCTAACCCCTATTTAAAGCTGCCTCTACATTGCAAACTATAT
This sequence comes from Gopherus flavomarginatus, assembly GCF_025201925.1. NCBI lineage: Eukaryota > Metazoa > Chordata > Testudines > Testudinidae > Gopherus > Gopherus flavomarginatus. The sequence continues at coordinate 10,738,710 of NC_066621.1, read as the reverse complement.
CCAACATCATTAAGCAGTTTGATTAACATTTATCTCCCTCCTGTTTGATCTAAAATAAAATATAACTATTTTTTCAGTACTCCTCTACCCTGATATAACGCTACCTGATATAACACAAATTTGGATGTAACGTGGTAAAGCAGCACTCCAGGGGGGCGGGGCTGTGTGCTCCGATGAGTCAAAGCAAGTTCGACATAACACAGTTTCACCTATAATGCAGTAAGATTTTGGTTCCCGAGGACAGCGTTATGTCGGGGTAGAAGTCTATTTTTTAAAAGTTCAACCATCAGAAATTAAAGATGAACCACAGAATGTGGTCTAGTGGTTTGAGTAGCAAATAAGGAGTACTGTATTCACTTCTGGCTATGCCACCAGCTTGCTGTTTAACCTGGAGGCAAATTGTTAGCCTTTCTGTGTCTCAGTTTACACCCATATAAAATGGGCATAATAATACTTATTCACCTCTCAAGGGAGGAGAGGGCTGAGTGAATGAATGAATGAATGACTGATTATTAGCCAAATATTTTGAAAAGCATTTTGAGAATGAAAAGAACTGTAATAGAGAAAAGAACTGCAAATGATTTCAGCTCTGTTCTTCTCAGAAAATGCTTACCTATTGGATCAGAATCATTTTTTAAATGATTTGTTCTGTATCAAAATAGCATACATATAATCTACTTGAGAATAACTCTTGAACTACTTTGCTATACAAAAGCTTGTGGAGGGTTAAGAGATCAGTCCCACACTATCTATCTATCTATCTATCTATCTTGCTGACAGTTCTATAGAAGATTCTGTCCCAAGATCCTAATGTATTTATGGAGAGCTTGTCCTTGCTCTATTAATGAAAAGTAGAATCAGCAAACACTAAAACATGAGATATTCACAGTGAAATAACTGAAACAATTACTGGTTTTAAACGCTGACATTGACCATAGCTTGCATGGTTATTTGCTCTGTATTTATAGTCTGTGTTTCTGTCGTGTACTTCTATTGCTTATTCTTTACATTAAGCACTATTATGCATTGTTTCTGCATGTAAATATTGCATTGACTCCAAGCCTATGCTGTGTAAGCATTTTGTAATGGCAGTTACAGCAATAAAGCTGGCTTGCTTGTTTAAAACGACAGCTTGCTATAATACTGTAGCTTTGTAGTTTGATTGTGCCCTATAGATTCTGCCAATCCCTGCTCAGCTCGAATCTCGTGAAAAATTCTGGGTAGATTAAGGAAGTATCATTCATTTGATTAAACTAAGGAGTCAGTCTTTGCAATCTAAATAGTTATAGTCTAGTGCTCAGAGGCTCCTAGAAGGCACAGTTGCTTGAATATATGCCTGGTTCTGTCACTGAGACCTTTCAGACCTCAGCTAAGTCTCTTAAAGTTCTCTGTTCCTTAGTTTCCTATCAATAAAATGGGTATAATAATTTTTACTGACCAAAAAGGATTGTTGTGAGAATTTATAAATATTTATAAACTGCTGTGAGATCCTTGGATTAAAGGTGCTGTATAAAAGTACTAAGCAGTGATTGATCGATCAGTTAATCAATCTATCAATATCACATTAAGATACTTAACCAGAGTGTGATATTTGTAATTCAAGTAGAAGAACTATCATTCTATCTATCCATTTGCAGTGTTGAGGTAGCAGTGTTAGTCCCAGGATATAAGAGAGACAAGATGGATGAGGTAATATCTTTTATTGGACCAACCTCTGTTGGTGAGAGAGAGAGACGCTTGAGTTCTCTGGAGCTCGAAAGCTTGTTTTTCACCAACAAAAGTTGGTCTAATAAAATATATGACCTTACCCACCTTCTATTTGTGATTCAGGGAGTAGAACTATCTAGCCATTCGCCCTGTAGCGCTTCTAATGTAGCTCTCATTATGACATGTGAACACCCACCCTGAATACTAAAAGTGAATAAATAAGGAAAGTCATGAGCAGTTTCTATCAGTTGTCCAACAAATGTGATAACATCTATCTATCATTTCCCATAAAGTCTCTCCATGCCTTAGGCACAGCAGAATGAGGATTTCAAATAATTTGCAGACTTGTATCACTCATAAGGCAGTGAACTGGAACTGACAACATTCAGCCCCTGATCAAGGTGTTAAGAAATACATACAGTCTGTATGTTTTCTCTTTGTGATAAAACTGACAACTTAGTACAGTACCAGTTGGATGGGAACAGGGGAGTAGTATGAAGTTAGCTGCTACGAGTACACTGAATTTCTCCAGCCCTTCCTTTTGGGTACCATACTTCAGACATTTCAAGCTGTATTTCATGCATCAGGCATTTCCATGTTTACTATTATTTATCATTTAAGTTGTGGTAGCACTTCAACCAGATATGGGCCTCATAGTGCTAGAAACTATGCATTCTGTACCAAATAACAATCCCTGCCCCACAGAGCCCATCATTTAAAAGGATTGCAAGCTTTAAAAAAAGTATTTCAAACAACATTAGTGTGTGTACGAAATTCCATGGGGGGTATAACTGATCTAAATTGGTACCTGCCTGAGGGATGCTATGTTTAGTGATGAAAATTGGTGGTTGTTTTTTTACCAGTTGGGCTGTTTCTAGCATTCCACTGCATACCACATAACACTGGGGTTTTCAGAGTGCTGTGGAAGTAGCTCTAGAATGTGGAATGAGTTTCACAGCTTTGCCTGACTAACAGGAACAATCATGCTATCCAGGCTGCTTGTGGCTTAAAGAAAACTGGCAGTGACTAGTTACAAACGCTTGGAAAGTGATAATTGTTTCACTACATACCAAATGGAGTTTTTCTGCACACGGAACAAGAACACCCTGCAAGAGAGGAAAGTGTGGGTAATTCTGCCCTTGTGACATTTCAGTTATGATTTTTTGCCTGTATATTTATTAGAAACATAGGGAATATACTACTAGACCATGGTGCAGTAGCCCATCTCTCACCACTGCTAGTTAGAAAGTCAGGGCGGGTCTGAAACCCACAGGCGTGCAAAGCTGCCAGGTAGCAAATACCTCCATGCTGCCATGCTACCAAGATAGTGGCTGCCATCCCCCTACTCACATCCTGCTGTGGACACAGACTCTGGGAAGTCCCACCTCCAGGGGTCTGATAGGCAGAAGACTCCTGGCTCCTGATTGGCTCCTCTCCCTATATAAATCCAAGGGGCAGTTAAGGAAGCATTTAGGCAGAAGAGAGGCCTAAGGAGCACAGTCTCAGTCTGCACTTCACTACAGTCTGCAGGTGCTTGGAGTTTAGGGGAGCTAGGTTTGTCGCTGTCTCCAACTTAGAGCATGTTAAGTTTTTCCCAGTACACTTGTATATTTTCCAGCTTGAAATGAAACCCCCATAGAGAGCTGCATTCTGCCACTTGCTTCCAAAAGGAGTGTGGGGAATGCCATGAATGGTGTGCAGAAGCCCTGCTATCCAGCCAGCAGCTGCAGCCTTTTCTGCTCCAGTGACCTTAATGATTCAAGAAGAGCTCATCTATGATAGCATAGAGAGATGACCCTAGAAGGGCAGTAGCGATTCCGGATCAATGCTTTGATTTATTGTGCTCTGTATTGCTGGGGATGTGTTGTGGCTTTTTCAACCCAATATTCTTTTCTTCCCTGTGCACTTTGCCACATGCTTCCTTAATTTCTTTTCATGCAGCAAGAGAAGTAAAAAACCCTGGATAGTAACACTGCCCGATTGCAACATCTCATCAGGGATTGTGCTTAATTGACCATGCTGCACATCATCACCATCCAAGCATTTAAATAATGCGAGTCCAGTGTTAACAACATTCCTGATTACATACAGGACTGTGTGTACTGAGAGGCAGCTAGAGGAGGTCTTATTGGAAAACAAAGCTAAGGTGAGCAAGGAACATAGGGCTGTTCAGGAACAGATTGGTGGGCTGGCTGAAACAGAAGTGGCACAGGGCCCATTAGCAGAGCAAGGAGTGCATGGATACGTGTGACCTGCTTGTGAGATAATGTAATTTACACAGCGTGTGACTTGGTTGAAAGTCTTATTCGGATGCGTTGTAGAAAGCCGTTTAGACACAGCTCTGTTTTTTCCATCACGTATATTCAACATTTCTTTAATGACTTTCATTATTACAAGGGATTTTTGCATGGAAACAGGATCACTTCTGCAGGAGAATTCATCTGTGGTAGGCTGGTTTTCAGAAGTGCTGACTGAGCATCCACCCAGGAAGTCAATGGAAGCTGTGGGTGCTCCAGAGTAACACCACTGGCTCCAATGGAGTTTTTCTGCATCTGGCACTTAGGGTGTTACTGTGATCAGAATAAGGCTCTCAGAATCATCAGGATTTTGCCCCTTTACAGTATCTTTCATCTGTGGCTCTCAAGCACTCCATAAGTATAAGTGAATTAAGCTTTGTAAAATCCCTAGTTAGTAGGAACATGTTGCTGTACCTCTTTTACAGATGGATAAACTGACACAGATCAGAAGAGAATCCAGTTCCTTCATTATCAGTAAACTGGGCCTGATTCTCCCCTTTCTTATGCACTGTAAATCAGATAACTTCACTGAAGCCAGTGGAGTTAAATCAGTGCATAAGTGAGTGAGAGGACAATTAGGCTTCTTGACTTTAAGTGAAAACCCTGTGTTTGTGTTGTGCTGCCTAAAATTGACCCTTGATTGTCTTGTGGTGTAGGTAAAGTAGGACTTTCTGTATCTGACTACTCCAGACATAATTTCTTTTGCAAGGTTCTATTCCCACCCAGTTGGGAAGCTTTACAGGTATGAGCCAACCATAATTGCAAAACACCAAACCAAGCCAAGCATGTGCTCCTTGTACCTCTTTAATTTCAAAATCATTGTGTTAAATGGTCACCATCAAAGCAATCTCCCACTTATCTGGAAGCTGAGAAAGCAATTAAAGAAGAAAATTGATAAATGCGTCATTTTTAAATTATTGGATTTTTTTTTTATGGTTATTAGAGCTGGAGTGATGCTGAGGATTTCAACGCCTGAGTCAACATTACAGTAAATTGCAGTTGTGGTTCCTTTGTGGCTCATAACTAGTAAATCAGATCTATGGAACCATACATTTACTGCAAATTTAAGAAGTGGTTCTTTAATTTTTTTAAGTGTGTTAAATCATGTCAATAGTCAAAAGGAATATAGACAGCCTGCTTTGCTTTCGTTTATAAGAATCAATGTGGTACCACAGGGAGGTTTTTTCCTCTGCTTTGCTGATTTATTCTGCTTTTTATTATTGGTTATGGATTCCCCCAGTCAAGTGTCTGGCACATACACTAAACAAGTATATTTTGGGCCTGACTCACCCAGGGCTTTGTACTTCATGTAGTCAATAACCCCCGAGCTGAGTGGGTGAAAGACTACCAATCTGATTTGTCAGTGCTTTCCTCAGGCATAACTGACTGCACACTATGGATGGCATGAAGAATCAGGCCCATTACCACTTTTGTTCTGCTCTCCTTTATGTCAAACAGTGCCCCACACGTCAGACCATTATGCTATAGCTGCAGGGCATGTGATCTACAGGCGAGAGGTGACGAGGGGTCAAGCCGCCTGGTCTGGGTTCTCTTCCTGGTTCTGACACTGACTTCCTAGTCACTCAACTCCTCTCATTATCTGTGCAAGTGATTTGCCCCAGGTCACCCAGCCCATCGCTAGTAGAACCAGGAACGGAATGTTGGTTACCTCAGCCCCAGTCCCTGGAACCTAGAAGGCGACTGAACCATGCTATATTATAATTAATTAACATGCTGATGACTTATCCCTAGTGTCCTAATGCTCTGGCATCTGCCATTGTGTTACACATACTAATAGCAATACCCTGGACCTATTTGCTGGCTCTGAGCAGGAGACCTGTGGTTACTCCTGAATTTAAGATCCATGCAGGAATCTCTGTTCTCTTGCTAATGTACTGCTTGGACAATAACTTATTTCTCTTTGTTTAATTGGAGACACTGAGCAATGTGAAGCCATTAGCAGGAACTTACCAGCACTAATTACCACTAAAATGGGTATGGTTGGGTTAGCAGACACAAGAAAGAGATTGTGTATGTATATGTGGAGGGGGGGAGGGAATTCTGTCTATTTTGGACCTCCTGAGCTAAGACATAGAGAGTATCCTGCCTTGCACAGGAGGATTGAATCAGGCAGGTTCTCAGAGTTAGATGAGGGAGTTGTACCAGCCAGAAGAGGAGAGACATTCTGAGCTGACAGAACTCCACAGTCCTTAGCTAAAGAGCTGACTATAGCCCTTATTAGGCAAAGCCCTTTGTTCTTAGTAAGTCTTGGCACCAGATCTCTTGTGGCCAAGGCTGTTCTGTAGCAGCCTACTCTGCCTCCTCAAAAGCCAATTTTTCTTTATTTCAATGTATCCTTCATTCCTGTGTTTTCCAGTCTTTTGGGGGCAACTGCACCAGTTTTTCCAGGTGCATCAGCCCATTCCCCCTCTTGGAAAAGAGTCTAATTCTAATCCAGCTAAGATGGGTTTGGAGCAGTTTGAGCTCAGAGTCTGAACTGGAGCATGCTCAGGGTCCTGCACACTCTTCTCTAAGAGCCTGCTTGTGGCATTTGGCCGCTGTTCTGTCCATCCTGGGAGCAGAGAAAAGCTGACCCACCCTGAGGGGGAGCTAGAGGAAATATCTTCCTCAGGAGACACAATTGCTTCTGGAGCAGGAGGAGTGTGAAGGTGCATAATTCCAAGGGATAGAGAAGCATATGCCATTCTCCTTGTCCAGACAGCTCTGGGCCCTGTCACTTTCCCATTTCTCTTGGGGCACACAGGGGTGTGGTCCCTGGACCACTGAATGTAAGAACTGCACTTTCCCCACACCTTGCAGATGGGGTACAAGTGGGAGGGGCTGGCTCCTTGTCTCCTCCCAACACACACAGACACACACACCTTACACAAGCCTCAGGGATAATTGGGGCCTGAGAGAGGAAAGGCGTGCTGGAGTAGAACTGATGGCATGCAGGCCAGGGCTGTAAATCACCACTCTCGGCAACTCCAAAACATATTCCTAAAGTTCTAGCCTCATTGTGCTGGGTTTGAGTTCCATGCTCCTTTCTTTCATCCAGGATGGTGATTGCATGATCCACCACCCTACGGGTGTGATTTGGGTAAGAAGGACTTTTTGTTACTATAGTAACATACTTACTTAAGCAGCTTTGTTTCTGATTAAACTTTTCATAAGGCCAGGGAAATATTGAAAATTGAAGGCCCTGCTTTTAGCAAAATGCAATTTTCCCCCTCCTGCTGCTTAATTATCACAATGAGGATAAAAGTAGCAAAAAGTCTCACTGAAGAGATGAATGCATTGTTCAGCAAGCTCTGTCCTTTTTGAAATTGCATCTACTCTTCCTGTCTGCACTCCCTATCTGTTTTTAGGGAGATTCGGATTCAAGGACAAGGCTGAGATGAGTCTATAGTGGATTCAGCCCAATATCCACTTGTGCTTTTAAAGAAATGGCGCTAGCCGCATCCTCCTCTGATGTAACTCACCATTGCTCTATTGGATCCTATAGATCTGTACTGATGAGGATCTAGTCCCCAATGCAATACTACAAGTATCCATCAGATTACACTAATTGCATGATATACAATTTTAAGCATGATTGTGCTCCCATTCAGGGGAGCCTCCAGAAATTTTTCACATGATAAGCCCTAGGGCTCCCCGCCACCCCTCTCCTGGATGACTTCCCAGAAGGGGCACTCCCTGCAGCTCTTGAGGCTGTTGCTGAGCGAGTCTCACAGGCACAGCAGAGAGGCCCTGGGCTGCTGGAAGCAGGGCGAGGCTGGGCAGGCCCCTGTGGGAGAATCTTGGTGCAGGACCCTGCCCCATAGCAGTGGTGAGGAGGAGCTGTGCTGGCTGCCCTGCTGCCCACTCAGGTTTGGCCCCATGGCCATTCTGCTATGATGGAGGCTGGGGGTGTGAAAACTGAGTGAGTGGCATTGCAACCTTGTGCACGAGGATTGCAGTGGTGCTCACGTTTGGATGGAGAGGCCACAGGACCAAGCATAAAATCATAGAACTAGAAGGGACTTTGAGAGGTCATCTAGTCCAGTCCCCTGCACTTGAGGCAGGACTAAGTATTATTTACCATCCCTGAGAGATGTTTGTCAACCTGCTCTTAAAAATCCCCAGTGATGGAGATTCCACAACCTCCCTAGGCAATTTATTCCAATGCTTAACCACTCTGACAGTTAGGAAGTTTTTCCTGCTGTCCAACCTAAACCTCCCTTGCTGCAATTTAAGCCCATTGCTTCTAGTCCTATCCCCAGAGATTAATAAGAACAATTTTTGTCCCTCCTCTGTAAAAACCTTTTATGTACTTGAAAACTGTTATCGTGTCCCCTCTCAGTCTTCTCTTCTCAAGACTAAACAAACCCCATTTTTTCAATTTTCCCTCATAGGTCATGTTTTCTAAACCTTTAATCATTTTTGTTGGTCTTCTCTGGACTTTCTCCAATTTATCCACATCTTTCCTGAAACATAGTGCCCAGAACTGGACACAATACTCCAGTTGAGGCCTAATCAGCGCTGAGTAGAGTGGGAGAATTACTTCTCCTGTCTTGCTTACAACACTCCTGCTAATACATCCCAGAATGATGTTTGCTTTTTTTGCAACAGTGTTATACTGTTGACTCATATTTAGTTTGTGGTCCACTATGACCCCCAAATCCCTTTCCGCAGTACTCCTTCCTAAGCAATCATTTCCCGTTTTGTACGTACGCAATTGATTGTTCCTAGGTGGAGTACTTTGCATTTGTCCTTATTGAATTTCATCCTATTTACTTCAGACCATTACTCCAGTTTGTCCAGATCATTTTAAATTTTAATCCTGTCCTCCAAAGCACTTGCAACCCCTCCCAGCTTGGTATTGTCCACAAACTTTAAAAGTGTATGAGCATGAGAGGTGCTGCAACCCCGATGCACCAAGTCTGAATGGCACTCACTCCATTTTGATCCTGCACTGCGTGCCACCCCTCACCATGATGGCCAAGCCTGGTGGGTCAGTGGGGCGGCCAGTACTGCTGTTTCTTGCTGCTGCTTTTCGAAGGCCCAATGCTGTTGATCTGGTGCCTCTGCCAATGGTCTGCACCATGTGTACCATGCATGTGGCTGCAGGTACCACTGCTTTCCTTTACCTTGGTATAAACCAGGATTGACTCCGCTGAGCCCAACAGAGTTCAGCTGGTGTAAAATGTGTGTAATGAGAGCAGAATTAGGCCTCTGTCTGAATTCATAGAATCAATAGGACATGTCTTGCTCTCCTTAAAGTCCAGGTGTCTTTAGAGTAACTTCTAAACTATCGCATCCTGACAGTTTTATCCCTATTCAGTTCTGTAGATCTTCTTTTCCACAAGCCTGGAACTCTTGCTGGAAGTCACAGCTGTGAATAACTCTGCCCTCTGAGACCTGGAATAGGTCTCTTCCAAGCAGGGCTGATGCACGCTGACAGGCTGAGTGGAAGCCGACACTGCCCCATCCTTGCTTGTGGATAAATTAAATATGTCAGTCTACAAGACGATCAGTCTGGCATCTTTCAGCAATGCTAACTCACATAGAAAAACATGGACTCTGACTTTTGGGTTGATACAATATGAAAAACCTCCAGCTCCGCCTTTATCTTTCAGCTTGTTTCCTAATGACAGACAGGGTCTGTGCAGAGACTGTTCAGATTCGTTGGCCTCAAATAAAACATGCTAGAGAGAGAGAGATGCCGGCCTCAAGTCAGTCCATAGCTCCCAGCACCGACAGCCATTATGGATAAAAATGCCAATAAGCAAAAATAGATTTATGTATTTCTCTTGAAATAGGTTACAAATAATTTCACCTGCTGATAAATTGTATAACTGTGATTCAGGCTTAATCTGACTTTTGGTGAATTATTTGATTCACTAAGATCATTATTTCTGTCTAGTCATGTCCAAGTGCAGTCTCTTAGCTAAGGGGGGAGGCTCTTTGTGAATGTGTGAATTGTTAAATAAAGACTAACCTGGAATTCAAATCTTAAGACTCAGTGGAGACCTTTGATATACAAAGAAGGATTTCATTATTCTGTTATCTTAAACTTGCTCAGGACAGAAGCAATGGCTGATAACTTGAAGGGAATTATGTTAGTATTTTTGGGTAAGTCCTGTGTTAAATGCAGTACTTCAGGACCGGAAAATCTCCCATTTAAGCGCCTCAATTGGCATGGAAGAGAGATTAATGCTCACATCTTTCTGAGCTTGAAAATCTCTTGACCAGAGTTGAATCACATAAGTATAGCTGAGTCTTTGCTTCCTAACAAGCTTGAAAACCTATCCAACCTCCACCCAATTAAAAGGATTTTGGTAAGGTCAGGCCTTTTGCCAAGATCCAGTTGTTGATCTTTCCTTGTTTGCAGGACCCTCCGTTTCTGAAAAGAATGGAGTTCTCTGGCTTTAGGCTTTGTTTTTTTTAGTCTTTGTTACGCTAGAAAAAATCGGTTCAACAGTAAAAGTATATTAGATCACCCCCACCAGCAATATCAATTATACCTTGTGCCTACAAACACACCACTTTAACCAAGTGATGCCAGTGAAGGTATTAGCTGGGCTCAAACTGAGAAAAAAAGAAGTAGCAAGCTGCACCCATCTGAGATGCCAGAATGAGTCACTAATCACAGTAAATTGTACTGATGTTCAAAACACGACCATGTGCACTGTGCAGTACAAGGGAGGGCCTCTTGGATCTTATCTATACAAGCAAAAGGCACTGTTACAAAACATGTTAGCTCACATAATGTTAAACACAATTTTGCCCTTAGTAATACAGGCAAGGATAAGGATAAGGATAAGCACAATCAACTAACACATTTTAAAATACAACTGTCCTCCTCCACCCTAAGGGCAAACGGCAAAATGTTCAGAAGTGGCTAGAAATTTCAATGCCTTAATTTTGGATGCCCAGATGGAGACTTCTTAAAAGAACATGATTTTCAGAAAGCGCTGAGGACCCACCCTCTGAAAATCAGACCTTTTAAGAGTCTCAGATTGAAGCACACAGAATCCCTAGTCACTGTTGAACATGTTGACCAAAACCACTTTGAGCATCATGAACGCAACACGTTTCCCCAGTATAGAGAAGCCCTAGTTGTGTGTCAGAAAAAAGCAATAGATCCCAGAATGATGTAGCAGAGTATTCAGTGCACACCAGCTTAAACAGGAATTTGGCTGAATTTGTTTTCCATTTGAACTTGTTATTGATTTCAGATAGAGAATGATGGAATGAGAACTTTAATATTGATTGAAACTGGTAATCCTTCACAATTCCATGGCACCTTTGACTTGAATATCTGTGTTTACAGACTTTAATCAGTCCCCATAACGTGCCTTTGAGGCTGTGAAGGGTTATTAGTCAAACCGGTAAAATCTACACTGAAATGTTTGATGCATATTATCACCAACAGTATGAAAGCTTTGACCAGACTGGTTATCTTTATTTTTAGTAATGGGTAAGTTCAGGAACAGAGTTCAGTGAATTGTCAAAGATCACACATCGGGTTGAACTCAGGAGTTCTGATTTCAGTCCCCAGCTGTAACTGTAACATGTAATGCATGTATGTGAGCACAAAGAAGAGATGGGATGGGAAAGAATTCTTGCAGTGTCTTATGTGACACATCACACAACTGATAAAGCTATAGGTCATTATCTTAGTTATTCTCTTCATTGAGAGTTGAGAGTATGCAGCACCACACAGGCGGTACTAAGCTCCGTCCAGGGTCAGGCCCTTATTCCTAAAGATTGAGGGGAAAAGCAAGGCACATATTTATAACTGTGTCTGCATCTTATGTGACCTCCACTCCTCCTCAGCTTTGATCCAAGCTGCTGATCTGAAAAATGGATTCTGATTTCCATTTGATAAGGCTTAGGTTTTTGGCTAAGGGAAATCCAAAAATAATCCTTGACTGAGCAGATAAATCAACCAAGGAGCTCAGATGTACGTGCAAAGGAACTGGCACCCCTGCTAGATGAATTCTCATGATCGCTTAGTCTCTGGTGGAAAACGAGTCCCATGGCGAATGGCAGGAGCTGACCCGATCGTGGTTGCAGAGCCATGTTTTCATCTCAGCTGCATGCTTAGTATATATTCACTGTGAAACATTGCATTAAGGCTCTAAACAGAGCCAGCGTGGTCTAACATGTTCCATATTTAAGCACTGACAGCTGGATACTGCAAGGTGCTGACCATTCTGGCCCTGATCCAGCAAATGACTTAAGCACATGTTCAACTTCAAGCATATAAATGGTCCCTGTGAAGTCAAGAGAAATGCTAGTGTGCTTAGAGTTAAGCATGTACTAAATGCATTGTTGGATTGGGGCTAGAGTGCTCAGCCCTTTGTAGGACTCAGCTCCTGTTAAAACATAGGGGTTTTTAAAACCCAGTTGATGACAAATGCTCTCACATGTATTGCCACCCGAACATGGCTATAAGATTGCAGAGCCTCCAAGACAACATAAGATTGTAAGCTCCTTGGAGAAGGAACCATCTTTTTTCCCCTTTGTACAGTGCCTAGCACAATGGGTTCTAGTCCATAACTGAGTCTTCCAGGTGCTTTGGTAATAGACATTCTGATTTTATAGCAGTATAACCATTTTAATGCCACTAATAGCAGCGAAGGGTGGTGAATGTTTCCATTCACATGCTACTCAAATTCATTTACAGGAAACCATTTATTATGGGTTTTTTAAAAAGTTACTGTTGACGTATTAGGACATTTTGTTGCAAACATGGTCCAAATCCTGAATAGTTTGGCTGACTCTAATCGGACTATTCTCAGGCTTCAAAGGGAAGAACCCACTCATGGGAGTAAGAGCTGCAGGAATGAGTCCTGTGTTCATTTTTTTCTTCTTGCAGAACAATTTTCCTAACTCATGAAGGTCCAGCAGTAATAGCTCTGAGAAGCTTATCTCAAAGTAATGAGAAACAGTGTGCATGCGTACCACTCTCTTTTGACAAGCAGTGAGCAAGGGATGGAATGTTGGCTACATAGCATATTACTTGGCATGGGATGAAACGGCAAGTGCAAACATTTGAGCATCACAATAAATCTGGAAAAACGACTGGTGTATACCGTGCATCACGGCTAAATTCTATAAAACAAGAGAAAACAATGCTAAGCTAGACATGGGGTAGTTGCCCATCTGAAAATACTGTGGAAATGTATTACAATGAGGTCAGAGCTGGGGCATAGTTCTGACATCGACGCCTATGCCCACTTGGATTAAGTTCTGTTCTTAAAAAGGAAGAAATAGCAGATCTGATAAACTGCAGTTGTCTCAGGCACAGCCTTTTTTACAGGTCTGACAAATGCCTGGGCTGCAGCAAGTTAGTTGCCTTGTGCATCACTGCTTGTCATTCCCTCTACTAGTGAAATCCAGCACTGACAAGAAGAAGATGTTTTGGAGCAGGAGTTCTCAAAAGTCATTGCACCGTGACTCCCTTCTGACTACAAAAATTACTACACGATCCCAGGAGGGGAGACAGAAGCCTGAGCCTGCCTGACCCCTGCAGGCCTGCATGAGGGGGCCATAGTCTGAGCCCCACCACCTGAGTCAAGGGGGGCAAAGCTAAAGCTCAAGGGCTTCAGCCCGAGGCAGGGGACCTGTAACCTGTGCCCTACCGTCCAGGCAGTGGGGTTTGGGCTTCAGCTCTGGGCCCCAGCCAGTGTAAGCCAGCTCTGGCGACCCCATTAAAATGGGGTCACCACCCACTTTAGGGTGGCAACCCATGTTTAAGAACGTCTGTTTTGGAGCATCCAGGCAATCTTTTCCATCTTTAACTTGAATGGTTCCTGACATTTCTTTGTACCTTGTTTATTCCTTGCTGCTGGGGTCAGGTCCATCATGCTTGCTGAGGTGGAGTTGTTTGGAAGAGCTTTTGATTTGCTTTTCCTTATCTAACTATCTATATCTTTTAGGGGGCAGTTCAAACTGAGACTGCCCATTCACCAGTGAAAGGACCGGCAAAGACCTCCAGAATAGCAGGTCAGTGTGACCCTCATTATTTTCCTATTATATTTAAAAGTTTATAGGTATATCCATTTAATCAGGGCTGGATTAAGGCATATATTCCCTAGGTTTGTGTCTAGGGTCCCAGTGATTGAAATCCCATGAAATCAGAATCTCAGTTTTGAATTTTTAAGAATATTATTTCTTGCCCATATGAATGTGAAGAATAGTTTGAAAATGAGAAGCGAGTGTAACCTCATGCCTGCCAGAGTCTGCTGACAGTCTGAAACCTGAGCTCCCAGAGGTGCCCCATTCACCTTAAACCTGAATTCTGATACCACCCCAAAGAGATGCATGACTCCAGGATGGCCATGAGGCTAACAGGGGCCCCATGTTGATTGTGTTTAGGGTCCTGGATTGCCTTAATTTGATTTTCTCTGTAGGTAAACATAATAGGTCTAATCTCATGATTTTAATAGGAGAAATGACCAACACGGCTAATGTATATCAACTACTTGTTGCACTGACTTGTGGTCTAATTTACACCAGTGGAAATCCAGGTTAATCCCACTAACATCAGTGGAGCTACTCCTGATTAATACTAGTATAACTGAGAACAGAATGTGGCCTCTTGGCCAGTCTATACTGATATTACTCTCCCCGCCAACTTAACTGTGTTCTGCACCATATAAAGTCTCAATATACACTGTTACTTTTCAAAAGTAGTTATAGTAATAAATAACTGGCATTTACAGACTTTTAATCATATGCTGTAGCAGCGAACCAAAATAGGGATAAATTGCCCTTCATGCAAGAAGCTAATACAAGAAGGGGGCGGAGGGGGGTATTGTAAACAGTATGCAGGATGACTTCACATAATCCTGACAATACAGTGCTATCCTTCAGAGGCAGATGATGACATGAAGTGCTGTATGAGCTGTTGCTCAGCTTTCAAACATTTATTCTTTGGCCACAAGCTTCTCCTGTTCTTGATGTCAGAAAACATTGTTCTTCCTTTTTAAACTTTCTAGGACAAAATGCACTTGTTAGCAGTCCAGCGTGAGCCTTAAATTAAAAAGAAACTGAGTTTCTGCTCAAGGACCTGCTGACTGCTCCATGCTCCTGATTTCATTTCCAGCGGAACGTCAGTGCTTTAGCAACGGATTATCTCCACAGTCTGGGGCATAAAGAAGATTCAAATTAATTTTCCAGCAAGACACACTACTGGCTCAGACATCTTCCCTCCTCCCACTGCCTTAACATCAATGTCTTGTCTAGTTAAATGCCAATAAACAAGTGTAACACTCTAACAAGCCACAAATTAGCTTATTGACACCTCTGTCAGCTGTCTCCTGCTTCTAAAAATGTCAGGTTTCTGAAAAGGTGTAATAACATTGGGAGTCTAATGCAGAGCTTAGTGTAAAGTTGTTTCTTGTATGCATGCCCCTTGACTTATTCCTTCCCCTCCAAAGACCCTTGTTAGCATATTGGATAAATATACTTTGAGTGTACACACAGCTATTTTCAAGCTGCTGAACTTAAATCATTGACTGTTGCTTCCGCATACAACTTAACGCTTTAGATTCTGCAGGGAATTAAAATGTGCTTTTTTCCCCCTTCAGGCTTTCTTATTTTTCTTATGTTCATTTAGGGGATGATTAAAGTTGTTGAGCCGGATCCTCAGATGGCATAAGCCGTTGTTGACTTCACTGGGGTTACACCACTTCACGCTAACTGGAGATTGGGGCCATTGGCTTGACATCCATAGAAATTAGAAATGGATGAACTTCAGACAGCTGGGAAATGAGAGTATGTACAGAAAAGCACCAAACAGTTCAGAGGAATCTAACTGAACCTTCTGAGACTGCACAACTGGCTTGGAAGTCTCAGAACAGGCTTTCTTCTCACGCTGTGTCTCTGCACAGGAGAGAACACCTGCAGCACAGGCAGTAGGGATGTAATGTCTCTGCAGTACCCCCTGCCAATGCCCCTCACTCTGTCTCAGAAGGCAGCTGAGATGGAAGGAAGAAATGGGGGGCATTAGCATCCATAGCCGATTCTGTCCTTGAGTTCTGTGCTGAGGCAGCCACCAAGGGTGCTAACAAATTCTAATTGCACGACAGAAATCTTTGTGCCACCGTTCCTATTTACCTGTGTGGTGGAAGGAACTATTTCTTGGTTTCCATCTATTGAATATTGAAGTGTACCTTGGTCATGCGTTGTTCAGAAAATATCAGAGTGATCTGCCATGACCGTTCCCAGAGGTGTGATTGCTAACCAACTTCTCTGGCGCAGGATTGTGTCAACCCCAGGGGCAAGGAAATGCTTCCCTCTGCTGAGACTACAGCTCACATTGAATCCTTCTTGTAAGTCGACTGCTGCCTGTGCCTTCAGTTTGAGCAGGAACATGGAAACAGAACAAAACAGAGGTGGGTGGAAATACACCATTGCTTAATATGTTCTGAAGGTCAGAGAGAAAAGTCCTCAGCCTAAATCAAATTGTGCCTGATCTAAAATTAAAAAGACTTAAATGCTTAGAATTTCAGAAAGACTCAAACTAGGGGCTTGTTTCTTCCTCCTGCCTGCTTACTTGTTGCGTATATTGCAAATGGGAATAGTATTTAAAAGCCAACTTAAAATAGGTGACGTATTTTTACTATTGTTCAATGCATGAGAGACCGATAACATGAGTCATTTGATTAGTCACTCTTGGAATCAGCACCTCTCAAGGAAAGAAAAGGGATAGGACTATTCCTTATGAGAACACTTCTTTGCAATGAATGTATACGATATTGGGAATTAAAGACTTGTCACCATAAAACCAAACCGTGCTGCTGTAAAAGACTGCTCAGTCCTTGTTTGTGTGCATCATGCTTACCCTAGCTCTATGTAGTGCAGTTAATTTTTCCTGAAATGGTCCCTTAAATTCTAATTTTCCTATAGAGCAGAGGTTAGTTAGATGACTGGAATAACCAAGATTATATTTTCCCAGTCATTCTTTAACCCAAACTGACAACATACTAGAAAAAATCAGTGGAGCAGGAAATTTTATTGCCTTCCGTGGTGTTGACCTAAAGGTTTTCTTGAATTCAGGGGCAAATTCTGAATTCTCAATCCATCCTTACTTAAGCAAATTCCCAGATGATTTCCTCCACAGAATCCATGGGGAATTCAGATTAGAAATCAGTGACATGTTATGACTAGCTAAGGATTTTTGGTAGAGTCATTAATTCTCAGTATTAAAATAAAGCAGTGAAAGTGGGCAAAGTGCAGTACTCACTAGAAATGAGTGGATTATAATTAGTCAGGCAGCATTCAGCTATGTTTGAATCCCATACACTTATCCAATCCACTGCAGATATAAAAGTAAGCTCAAGATTTTGTTTTTAAAAGGAAACAAAGTAGATTATGTTCAGCTCTACACAAATAAAAGAGAAACTATCAGCTCTAAAATAAATGTCCAGCCTTCTCTTGTGGGTAAATACTTAGCTACATGTAAATGTGTTACCTTTACCCTATTAATGCATTAAAGATGACAGTATCCACGTATTATATCCTAGTTAGTCACTATGTGCAGAACAGAGCATGATTTTAAGTGAACCCCCAATTATTTCACTCCAAAGGCTCCCTCCCTAATTTTAAGGTCTAATTACCCGGGCACATTTTCATACTGTTACCAACGTGCTAACTGTATTCCCAGTTTTCTTTAATAGTGTTGCATCACTTTAAAGCACTCCTGTTCCCTTTCTGCAATAAGGCCACAATCAGATTATTGTATTTTCACTTCCAGTTTAAAATGTGTCAGAAGCTTTGTTGAGCATTTGAATGCAGCTGCTGTCTACCATCTCCCCACAGCTCTGCTAAAATCACCTTTTACTTCTGGACAAATAAATGAGGGGATAATGGCATGGGTTAAGATCATCATGGGTGTAAACTTAACTTTTATTTGAAATGTAAATACCAGCTTTGTGGTAGATGACTACAGCTGTGAAAAGGGAAGGAAAGTAGTTTAAAGGCATGTAATCAGCAACAGAAGTGGGCAGATGCAAGTATTTTTAGAGCATCCTGTAAATGCCAGAGATAGCCAGATCTTCTTATTGTACCCAACATAGTCTTATAGGCTTATTAACATCTAATGGGGATAGAAATTATCTGGAGCAACTAGGCAAGAAATTAATATGAAAACTGTTGTTTTGTTTTCATATATTTTACTGATTGCCAATGAAAGGTGTCACCCTGACAGTAGGCCTCTACTATGATGTAGGGGGATGATTGCAAAGGGTAAGAAAGATTGGATCAGCCTTCAAGTCCCATTAATTTCCTTGGCCCATCTGCGGAGGCTGTCAGAAGAAGGTTTACATGGTGCCAGTTGTGGCCATGGTTCTGTGCAATGGACACGTGGGATTGTATTAATGACGCACATCTACCCATTTTGCACAGGTCAGGAACAAACTTCCAGTCACTGCTGACGGGGGTTATAATAGGTACAAATGTTCCACATGCCATTAATAACCTGGGCAATTCCATTCCTTCCCCTGTTAGCATGACAAGCATCTCCTCAACATTTCACCAAACTATGAAGTGACTTTGTACTTCATGTAAAAATCTACTGCAGTTGTTTAGGGTGAGACTATAGGGTATAACTAGTAGCAGTGGGATGAAATTAAGGAATAGAAAATTATGCTTATATTAAGAAAATCTTCTTTGGTGAGCTTCATTATTAGTCTCCCAAGAAAGTGGAGACTTTTAACGTTAGACAGCATGATTGGCTAGAAAATATGCCATAGGGAACAATCATGTAATGGCCAGGCAGAAACAGACTGGGAACTCTAATAGGTCCTTTCCATTTTCAGCCTGTTTGAGTAGGCTGGAGCTGCTCAAACTCATTTCATATTTGATCCAACGCATGTCCACACAACTGACCCCTGCAGACCCCTGCAACTGAAAGGCTAATAGGGCCATTGACTACAAGATGTTGGAGCCAAATGAGAATGGTATATTATGACAGGTGATCAGTGCACTATTGATTAGGTGAAATGTTGGTATGACACGCCGTTTGAGAGGTTGTTGAAAAGAAGCTTATTCCTGAACTTGACCTTTTTCAGCAAAAACAGTTTAAATCCAGAATTCTTTTAGAGAAAAGAGGCAGGTCAGGGGGTTGCCAGGATGCCAGAGTCTTGTGAACAAACAAGCGCAGTATGGTTTGGTGTTCTATTGGTGTTGCACACTCAGGCTATGTCTACACTACAAGCATTACAACAGGGGAGCTGTAGCTACACTGTTATAGCGCTGCACTGTAGGTGCTTCCTGCATTGACAGAAGGTTTTTTTCCATCAGCGGGGCTACCTCTCCAAGAGGCCATAGGTGGGTGAAGAGAAGAATTCTTTCTTTAACCTAACCATGTCTGCAGCAGGGTGGTGGTGGTTGACCTAACTGCAGTGCTCATGGTGAGACATTGTTCACAGCCTTGGGCGATGTCGCTGTGTCAGTCTAATTTAATGGTAGACCCAGACCTCTGTAACCTGAAGATCTTTACAAAGCAATGGGCTGAAAGATCAGTAACTGTGTAGGAACTGCATAGTGTAGTTATTACAATAGCCAGCAATCTGTGCTGCCCAGTGTCACTTAAGAACATAAGAACGGCCATACTGCATCAGACCAAAGGTCCATCTAGCCCAGTGTCCTGTCCTCTGACAGTGGCCAATGCCAGGTGCTTCAGAGGGAATGAACAGTTCAGGTCATCATTAAGATGAAATTCACACACATGGCATACAGATGAGCAGCAGGTGGTTTTTGCACCACTGGAATCATGTTTAATACCTATTTTGAAGCTCTAAATGGGCTGTCAACGGAATACAGGCCTTGTGCTGACCCTCTGTACAAAAGTGAATTTCATGTCCAAGGACACACTTCACTACTTTCTATTATCTTTTAAAGGGGAAGATGATTTACGATAATTTCCCTTGATCATTCTGCCTATCATGCTACCTCCCATAGCAGCAACTGCAGACCAGAGGGTTTGAAATTATCCATCATTTTCTAAAAATAAATAATAGATGCCTTTAATTTTCACAAGGGGGAAACAGGATTACAGCTTGTGCGATGGAGTTCAAAGTTAAGTTCAAAGTTTCTTTGAGGTGGACAAACACAGTCAAATGAAAGCAAATTAAATACCAGCCCTTTGAAAGCCCTTTCCAGTTATATATTCAGCATGGCATGTGCATCTATTGATAGTTCTGCTCCACCCTCTCTTCCTCTATCTCCTCCCTGAAAGCAACAAATCCCAATGTATCCTAGGCTGTGCTACACAGCACAAAGAGCAAATCAAAGAGTTTGTCGTGTCAAGTAACCACAGCAACTGATCCCCCCATTAACCAGCCTTGTTGTTCTGATAAAAAAGACAAAAATAAATTGTGTCAATGCTGTTGTGAAAGACAAAGATGTTGGCTTCCCAGTGCTGTAAATAATAAATTGCAGCGCACGAAAAAGCAACAAAGAGTCCTGAGGCACCGTATAGACTAACAGATGTATTGGAGCATGAGCTTTCGTGGGTGAATACCCACTTCATCAGATGCATGTGAGGTTGATAGATTTCCATTCCATACGGCTAAATGCAGTGCCTTGCATGGTGTCAAGTATCAGAGGGGTAGCTGTGTTAGTCTGGATCTGTAAAAAGCAACAAAGACTCCTGTGGCACCTTATAGACTAACAGACATATTGGAGCATGAGCTTTTGTGAGTGAATACGTCTGACGAAGGTGCCACAGGATTCTTTGTTGCTTTTTACAGATCCAGACTAACATGGCTACCCCTCTGATACAGTGCAGGGAAAGTGTCCTGCTCTAGTTTAGGCCTGACCCTGTCTGAGCAGAGGGGCATCACCCTCCCGGGCCTTATGCATGGTAGCCTTGCTTCTGACTGAGTAATCGGGGCTTCAATAACATGCATAGTCAGTGTTCCAAACAGACATCTCAATCTATAGGGATCATCTTTCCTGCTGGTGTCTGGCACTGGTGGTTGGCAGTTGTTCATTTGAATAATGGTCTGACTCTCAGAAGCTAAACCAATACAAGCTATGTGAAAGCCCAATCCACTCTTTGAGAATTTCCTGAAGTTCGCAAGGAGGTGTGCTGACTAACGTTAACATTACATTCCCTGACCAAGGTGCTATTTTAAACAGAAGCAATTTGATTAAAGCTTTTGTCAAGATCAGAAAAAAAACAAAACCAAAAAAAACACAAGATGCAACTTCTTCAGACCCCACATGTGGGGAACACCAAACCCTTCTGGTCAGGCTTGGCGCAGCCGTGGGCTTTAAGGAGGTCTGTGATTGACTTTGGATCAAAGACTGACCTGATACCAGCCATTAGCAAGTGTTAGCATAACAATATGTCAGCACATGTTTTCTAATAGATGAGTGCTCTATTAGTTCACAGATAGGTCCCAGGCAGCTGGGGAAATAGATTGAAAATGAAACTCATTCCAGTGCAAAGGGACAACTCAAGGCCTTTGCTCTATTTAAGCCCTCAAAATAGGACTTAAATGGGCCTTTAGTAGTTCATAGGTGTTGTTCAGAGGCTGGGGTGAAGGCATGATTGCATATCATGTTTGGCTGTTCTTTTAATTAGCTAGACCCCTGAAGGTTCACTGTTTACTATAGACAAGCCTATGACACAGAAGCCCATTGGTGGTTTCTATTCTGTGTCAGCAACTCTTATCAGGCCTGACATACTATACCTCACACTCTGACGTCATGAGATTTATTTAAAAGGGGACATGTAATATGTCGTTTGAAAGCTAACACTACACTGGTCATTAATGTGACGGTGATATGTTTGTAACAACTCTGCAGGTGAAGTTATGGATACGCTACAATATTATGCCCTGGAGACTGTGAACAAAGGTGAAAAACAGGTTTCTTCTGTATCAGAGAGAAATAAAATATGGTGGCAGATGCCCTGTCCAGGAAAGAGGGCTCTGACCTGCTGTCTCTGAGTCAGGCAATGGCAAACCCTCCTGCTGCTTTGTAAGGAGAGAGGTGTGACCCTAAAAGCATCCCAGGGCCAGAGAGCAAGGGGCTCACTGGTATCAAATAATGAGTTTCAGCTGGCGTGACCAGTTCAGTGTACCCCAGCTCACTAGGGTTATAATCGGTATTGAAAAGTTGTCATGTAACATGGCATTGGAAAACTGGTAACTCACTGACATTCACATTCTTGTGTGATGTATATACGTGATGTGTATTAAGAGTCATGGTTGTATGTTGGAATGATGACTAAAATGTGCTTAGGCCAGGCAGGTCCTGAGGAGTTGGTAGATGGGCCTGCCCTAGACAAAAGAATGAGTATTTACTTCTCTGACTTGCCCAGTTGTCCCAGCAGAGACATATTAGGTAAACAAGCTAACAAGTAGGGGAGGAAACAGCTTCCAGCAGGGAAGAGAAACCAGGGGCAGCTCTAGACATTTTGCCACCCCAAGCACGGAGGGTCAGCTGGTCCCGTGGCTTCGGCAGACAGCCTGCGGGAGGTCCGCTGAAGCCGCGGGACCAGCGGACCCTCCGCAGGCACGCCTGCAGGAGGTCCACCGAAACCACGGGACCAGTGGACCTTCAGCAGGCAAGCTGCCGAAGGCACGCTGCCTGCCTCCCTAGCAGCAATCAGCAGAGCGCCACCCCAGGCACGTGCTTGGAGCACTGGTGCCTGGAGCCGCCCCTGAGAGAAATCTTATCTCTGCTATCAAGACAGTGGGTCTGAACCTCAAGTGATAAGCAAGTGACTCACGTGGTTGTGTACAATAGTACTGCATTACACAAATTTATCAAGTGAAGTGATTTATGAAAGCCTATGACACATTGGGACCGTGGGACTGTTGACAGGCTGCTGGGGTCAGAGCTGCTGAACCAGGACTGCCTGGCACACTGACATTTCAGGATGGGGCCTGGGAGCTGGTAGGCAAGCTGGGAGCGTCCCAGGCTGGGAGCTACAGCAGCAAAGCACTGTCAGGCACCCAGGGTTGCTGGACAAGCAGTGATGCACTCATCAAGATTGCACCCCAGAATGCCATCACAAAGCCCCATTGAACTTATCAATAGCCCCTAAAGGGAAACTGAGGCAGAGAGGCTCGCCTGGTTCTGAACCAGGCTGCCAGGGATGCCCTAGGAGTGGGTGCCTGCCAGTAACGAGCATCTTTTATTCATAATGAAAGGTTCTTTTTTGGATGTATCAGATAAACCTTTACATAAAGCTCTCAGTAGGAAGATGGTATTTTAACTATTCATACTAATCTTTAGCAAGTCAAACACAAAAGTCACAAGTGGAAAGGTGAGTACTGATAAGTATCTAATGTCTCGCACCTATTTTGTTGTTACTTATGCCTTCATTGAAAATATTCTTTCATTACTAGTTGTGTAGACCAGTCGTGCAATATGCAAGGGAAAGCCATGTCTTTTCTCAATCAACGTCTGTCTCAAATATCTCATTGTTGAACAGCTCCACAGGGCATGCCGGTCAGCCTCAATTCCTGCTTTTGCTTCCCCTGAATGAAAATTGCATCATTTCTTGAAGCAGACATCACGTCCCTGGATAACCTGCTTTGATTTTCTGTTCAGATAAATAAGCAGACGAGAGCTCCATTATTTTGGATTTGGCTCAGTGATAATGGAAAAAAGGGCTTCTGATGTCGATTCTTACAAACAGAGTCTGAGTCAAGGGGGTGATGTAGCTTTTGGTGTTTAAATTTAGGCATTCAGAGGAGTCAAGGTTGAATTCTAGCTCCTACATTCTAAGCTCATGATTAGAGCCTAGGTGAAAATGAGATTTAAAAGACAAAGGCCAATCCTTTTTTATTATTATAGCACTGTGGGGCCCCAGGCATGGACCAGAGCCCCACTGTGCTAGGAGCTGTACAAACACAGTAGTAAATAGTCCCCAGAGAGCTCACCATCTAAACAGATCAGACTGCACCAGGGTGAGGGAATGGATAATCTGACCAGCAGAGTGAACAATGAGGTGGAGACAGGTTAAACAAGAAAAGAGTAAGAGAAGCAGGTGTGGGGTGAAGAGACTGTGAGGGAGGGGTATGGTGACTGTTTTTCCTAAAGTAAATATGGGATGGCCTGGGGCTTGCCTGAATTCCCCCCCCTTGCCCACAGGGCTCACCAGAGCCCCCTCCCGCCCTGCCACCCAGGGCTGAGGCTGACCCCCATGAGTTCCATGCTGGGGCTGACCCCTCCCCAGCTCTGTGCCTGGGGCTTGGGCTGAGCACCTCTGGGGCTAACCCACCCCCCCTGCATTCCCCTAAGCTCTGTGCCTGGGGCTGAGCCCCCAAACCCCACTGCCTGGCTCCTTGCATTCCCCCCGTCCCACAATGTTCCTCCTGATCAGTTGGCAAGAGCAAATGGGACAAATGCTCATTTCTGTCAAAAAAAAGTTGGGATGTCCAGGACAGAGCTTGAAAAGGGGACTGTCCCAGCCAAAATGGGATTGATAGTCACTCGAGAGAGGGGTGTTTGGAGAAAACAGCCACTCAGCACAGGGCAGAGACAGTCTGAAAACATTCTGTCATTTCAGCTGGAACAGCCAGAGGTCCCTGCCTTGTCTGCTTCAGTTCCTACTAGCTGGAGTCTCTGGCTGCTCTCTGCCATTTCCCCCAAGGCCACATAGTGGGTGGGAGGGAAGACATCAACAGGGTCCTTTTACACCTAGAGTGTATGTGTGGTAGGGTGACCATATTTCCCAAAGGGAAAATGGGACACCATGTGGGGCTAGCCAGAGGCCCAAACACACACACACACGTAGGGCTGGCCTAAGCCGCTTGCCCAAGCGCCCAATCCCCTCTCCCCACACAGGGCTGCCCAAGGCCCCCCCATGCATTCCTTTGACAAAAGCGGACATTTGTCCCATTTGCTCTTGACAGCTGATCAAGTCGGCAAAAGCAAACAGGACAAATGCCTACTTTTGCCAAAAAAGTCAGGACAGCTGGGACAGGACTTAAAAAGGGGACTATCTCAGCCAAAATAGGACATCGGGTCATCATAGTGTGTGGTCTCCCCTGCACAGTTCAGGATCAGAGGGTTGTTGAGGGAGGGATATCCCAGCCGGGCTCCTTGTTAGCCTCTCTTCTCATATGCAGCAGTTCCAAAGCGTTGCTCCAAAGGATCCAAAGACACACCAGAGGAATTTCCTATGCCACAGGAGTGTTTCAGGTCACCAGCAGCTTCCCAAAGCAAAGCCGTGCAATATGATAGCTAAGTCAGCAAAATTCCCACCCTGTGCAGAGAGCTAGCACACAGCCCATGTGCTGCTCAGTGTCACACTGTAATGGGGGTGTATACACTCCACACTGGCTAACCATGGAACAAGAGAAGCCTGAAATCAATTAAGCCAGTGGGTGGCACCTTGAGGAGTGTTTAGGCATAACTGGTGATCAAAGGTAGCTGGAGAGAGTTGGGCTTAGAGACAGAGGGGAAAACACAGTCTTAGAACAAGCTCTGAACCTAATGGCAGGTACTAGTTCTGTGGGAAGAAACCCTGGGAGCTGTTGCTCAGTGCACAAAGGCAGGGAAGGGTTTGGGGAAAAGGCCTGAAGAGAGGTTAATGGTGGGCACTGGCAAAATGTCCACTCAAGTAGACTTCAGTTCTTCATCCTAGGGTCCCTGGAGTGGATCCAAGTGTAGGTAGTAGACCTGGGGTGCTCTGCCAGCTGCTTGGTGGGAAGCCCCTGATGAGAACAAATAACACTCTGAGGGAAGCTGAAGCTTGTAGAGCCTGGAGCTGAGGGCTGAAGATGAGATACAAGGTTCGGGTGACTGTTTTCTGGACTTTTTGTTACCCTGGAAGAGGTGGGATTAAAATGTGACTTGGCTGGGGGTCTGAGTCACAAGAAGAGTCAAACTGTGGCAGGATCAGACTGACAGCTGGGCAGTGTACAGAAGAAAGAGACCCTGTTACGCTATGCCCAGCGGCAAGGGGGCAAGCCACTGGTGAGTAAGCTCTTTTACATGTACACAGGACTGATTAAGTCCTCCAAATTTTGTGTCTGCATGCACTGGGCTCATGAGTGGTGAGATACGGTCCCTCTTGTTTGTTCCACAGCATTAATCAGGAATTGGGAGGGGACATCTCAGGAGGGCAACATAGTTACAATCTCAAAAACTGCTCCCATAGAAAGATGTAGCTAAATATACCAACAAGGCTCAATGGACTAACAGATATCTACAGTCTTACTCTAGTATAGCTGAGATCAGAAACTGGGTTTAAATAATGCTTTACAATTATAAAGTGCCAGGTAATAATGATCTTAATGCAACTTATGGAACTGTAGCATTACTACTTGTGTGTTGGTTTCATTTTCAATAATTTCAGATGTGCCCCTTTGTTCCTTAATCTTGCATAGTGTCGTACTTGCAGTCAGTCTGAGCAGATCTCAGTATCTTCCTCTAACCAGCAGATTATTACGCAGATACTTGGGGAACCAACAGAAGGGAAAATTTCCTACAGCAGCTGATCTATGGAATTAGCTACGTTGGGAGGAGGCCTATAAAAGGGTTGGAGGGTTCCAGGAACATCAGTAACATTTGTAGTGATTCGGGTTAAGGCAGTGATGCAGCTCCATAAACTCATTGCAATGAGGGCAAATCCTGCCTCTAATCCATGGCTGAGGATTGTCCCACACTATTGCAGTTCTGTGCAGTAAACCAGGGAGTCATAGGCTTTCAAGGGAGTATCCAGGGACCCGTGGTGCTGGGCCCGGGCCCGTGGTGCTGGGCCCGGGCCCAACCGGGTTTCTGTGCACCAAAGGGTAGAGTGATTTAGGAAGGAGTGGGGGTAAGGATAGTGGATTCACTGCTAGATAGCTTCCATTAAGCTGCTCCAAGCTGTGGAGCAGCAAGGAGGCTTTGACAGCCTAGCCACAGCAGTAATGGTTGTGGCTGAGCTCTGTAGCCTTTGTGCATTATATTCCCCACCAGGGACTCCTGTGCATAGCTTGAGTAGGGGGTGCTGGGCTGATAGGCAGAGTTGAGCTTTTTGTGTGTAAGTTGATCCCCTTGGAAGGGTGTGTGTGTCAGAGAGGAACCTTTCCCAGACACATGCAGCATTGCACAACTGCTCAGATGCATTAAGGATGGAAAGTTCTTCTGGTATTGGCCAGTCCAGAAGCTGGCTGCCTGACTAGGCAGCCCAGTGATCTGATCTGATACGACAACTCCTATGCTCCTTCAATAGTTCCTGATTCCAAATAGCCCATGGCCTCCTACTGCATCTTTGCCTGCTAGATTTTGAGTATCATGAAACAAAATATTGCATCAACTGTAACTTGCCAAACAGGCTACAATGGAAATACCCAGTGGAAAATAGAGGAGATTGTGTGACTTTCTACTATCATAAGGAAAAGAGAGAGTGCAGATGGTTAATAATAGAGCTAAGTAGCTCAGAATTTAGTCTGTGAAATCTATCCTAGTTGTCTGGGATCTCCTGATTAGGAGCTTAATCAGCTGTTAGATTCTGTTTTTTCCAACTCTATCATCTACTTTGTTCATTTCCCCCCCCCAATCAGCTAAGCACAGCCTCCCTGTCAAAACTGCATTTTACAACTATTGCCTGTTTCCAGAATGTCGTCTTATCCTGATCTTCACGTGCAGCCCACAGACTGGCATGGGGTTGGCTGTATTCCTTCAGATGCTTGCCTCCCTCTGGCAGGAATCTTGCTCTTGCCCTTAATCTTCTTTCGATATCGCTGGTGTAATGTAGAGGAGTGCTGCTGAAGTCAATGGAGTTACTCCAGATTTACACCAGTGTAATTCACAGCTGGATTTGCTCCCATAGCCAGAGAATTGATAGTTGCTTTATTTTTTTAAAGAAAAATTAAAACGTTTGTTATACACAGAAAAATAATAGATTTGAAATGACTTGCTGAGCCGACATCACGGTATCACTACTTTTGTTTTCCCACTCTGTGCATGAGAGTCTATGAACATGTACCTACTTCCCACAGGTGTCCTGAGGTATTGTTATTGTTTGTGTGCTATGATGAACTCAGATAAATAGTTCTGTATAAATACAAGACCAAAGTAGTACTGTTCTGTTAATAGCAGGAAGGTTGTCCGCAACTAGGACCTGATCCTGCATAGAGAACTGGAAAATCTGTTTTATCTCTCTTTCTTCCCCCTACCCCCATTCCTAAGGGATGAGCCCTCTTAACTCTTGTTGAGGTCAATGGCAAATGAGATCTCTCTAAATGTGGACTGATCACTGGGTTTTTAAGAGCACTCAGTCAATTTTATTGATGTGTTCAGAGTACTTAACAGCTCCAGTAATTCCTTGTCAGTTTATAATGACAGCTCCAACCAAAGTGGGGTGGAGTGGAAGCATTTGAAGGGTGTTATGACTCGATAATCCATTTTAAGTAATGTAGAAAAGCCAGGCCAATATGCCTCTTATTTGCAGTACATAATATTTAGGTTCCAACCTACGAAAAGCAATGTGGCTTTTTAGGCTCTGCCTGGCTAATTCTCCGCCTCAGAATTTACACATTATAATAAAAACACTTAGGCCTCTTCGGAAATGGATTTAGTTGCAGAATAATTAAGGGTGACCCTTGTTAAAGGCATGGTGTACACTATACATCATTGGATTACCTGTCAGTTTGGCAGCATTTTTCAAATGTGTTAAAGTTCTTATCTGATATTGATTCATTTTAGATGCAATTTCTTTTGTAATGAGGCAGAACTTATTTTCCATCCCCTACAGGTGGTTTTGTCAGCTATCCAAACCATGCATGAAAAGGCAGATTTCCAGTTGTTCTCTCAATTAGAGCAGGGCTAATGTTGGATAAGCAAGGTTTCACCTGGTTTTGATTCATGCCTGTCTGTTCCAAGATTTGGGGCTTCTTAAACACAAACTTCAAAAGAACAAATCACTTTTGACATAGGACCATCTTTTTGCTCTGTTTGTACAGTACCTAGTGCCATGGGGTTGTTGGCAATAAATTAATGCAAATACACAGATAATTATACAGAATATTATCCATCTTCTTTGAGAGCCTTTCCAACGTAAGTGACTCTCACAATGTGAACACTCCTTTATTTCCTACCTCACACACACACAGCCACCATCTAACCCTAGCAGAACTCTGACCACCAAAAGGGAGAAGAGCCAGAGAATCCATACAGTCCACTAGGGATTTGGCTGTTGCTATTGATTTTTATATGGAAGACACTCCACTACTACAGTTTGAAACCTGAATTTGAGATAATACGTAAAAATGAAGCTTTCAACAGGATTCTATTAAACTCAATCCTGATCCCAAAAGTCAAGTCTGACCATAACCCCCCAAATTAACCCTAAGCTTAACTCCTGGAACCCAACCAAAATTTAAAGTTTGGGAACTAATCTCAAATAGTATTTGCAACAAAACCCACCATTTTAAAAAAATAAATAAAATAAATCCAATCCTAACTCTGAAACTGTCTGTTCTCACCTGAAACAAAAACCCCTCACTGACACTTGGTAACTGCAGCATTCCAAGCAGCATTAATGCTGGGTAGTGCTTTTCATCCCAGGTTCTGAAAGTGCTTTTAATAGGTGATTAGGTGGTCTTATTCCTACTTTTTCAGAAGGGTAAATCATGAAGGCTTTTTGAGCTTCACATTACCTGAGGTCACATGGTCCAGATCTTCAAAAGAGCTCAGGACCCAACATTGAGCACTTCAGAAAAATCAGAACCCAATGTGCTGAGCTCTTTGGAAAATCTGGCTCGGTGCCAAGACTGAGGCTAGAGCAGGGGGTCAGGGTTGCTGGGCTCTAACTACAGAATGGCCTACCTGTTACCTCCCCAGCTCAGAAAAGAAGGCTCCCTTCTGATTCCTTAGACCTGGGCCTGAAATACTCTAATATTAAGCTCCTAGATGCACATTGAGAATTCTAGTGCACATGGTCTGATTTTTTTCTCAAAAGTGCCACGCACACGCAGCTGTTAGTAAATCCAGTGAGTTCCCATGTATCCTGCACCTCTGAAAATACAGTTGTTGATTAGTTGAAATATAGAATAGGAATCACTTAACTTTAGACACTCAAACTGTGACACGTGACTGTGGGTCATGTTTTATAATATGCTGCAGTAACTGAAACACAATCAAATTGTAATCAAACAGTCTGCTAGTGACAAACCAAGCATCTTCATGTGTTTGCAAACAGTCAGCTGCATGCTTATCTAATTAAACTTAGAAAACCTTTTCCTTTCAATAAGAACTGATTATTTTAAGTCTGATGGGACAGGATTACCCTTTTAATCTTTTGCGTTAGTACTTTTTGTCATGGAATCTATTGCTTTCACCAGGTGTTCAACCTCTTTTCAGAAATTGGCACCTGTATAGAAAGCCAACAAATGGTTTATGCATCACTTAAGTTCTGGTTTTAAGAACATAAATGGCATGTAAGTGGTGCATAGGCCTTTTGCTGGTCTTCTACACAAGAACAAATTCTGCCATAGATGTGCAAAGTTAAGTGTTCAGTATACTGGGGGGAAGAGAACCCTCACGAGGGAAGGTGCATGTTGCATTAATTTTTACAAGGAAGATTGATGTTCTGCATGAGCGCAGCACATACTGTGCGTTCATGGTCATAACACCATGTCCAGTGTTAACAGTCGAGTGCATAATTCTAACCTAGCTATGTTTAGTCTCTAAGCAAGCAAACTTCAAACATGACTGAGCTGTAAATTATGACACAATCATGGAGTCATAAAATTGATGGAGTCAGTACTACTTCTGGGATGCATTCGGTATACCAAAAGCAGCAAGTGCAAAGGACACCATTCTTGTGCTCAAAAGCAAGGAAATTTAAATGTATGTAGACCTAATGCTGGCCTGCCACACAGGGTGAATGTAATGTTGCCGCGATGGGATTGGGAGCCTCTCTGTCTGTTTCCAATGCAGAATACTGGCTGGTTCACACATAAACATGCTCAGATTTCAAATAGATAATTAATTCAAACAGCTTATTGATCACAGCTAGCTCTCCTAATGAGGCAGTCTAGAAAGTATTTAAGTGAATTTTTCTTGCTAAGTCACAAGCTAACTCTTGTCTGAATGAAAAATAGGTTAATTTTACAAAGTTGGTCAGAAAGTTGAATAGCAATAGAATTTTTTGAAATATTAATGTATAGTGTAGATTGGCACCATGGAGGAAATTGCCTAAGAATTGCAACAGTTTTGCTGTCTAATTTTACTCTCATAATAAGCCTGGTTGGTTTTTAATGTGCTTCAATTTATTTGATGGAAGACTAAACTTTAACTGTACAGTAAAAACTGATATTGGGTTATACGGACATTCTGAAAGTATGTAGTTTGGACGTTCTACACACGAGACTGAATTTCTACTTCCATAACCTGCCAATTACCCATGCACATGTCAATTTAATGACTGGGGTGAGTGTGACTCTTTGTCTGGAATGCCTCTGTAAGACGACTCTTCCCCATTCGGTGCACTATCTGAAAGGTGTGTTTTTAACCTGGTTTTATCATAGGGTTTAAAAAGGGTTGGATCTCTCAATGGAGAGTGATGGAAAATCAAATATTTTAGGGGTTGGCTATCTTGGGCCTGAGTCTTAGTTACTACTTTCCTAAGCTTGAGGTGGGGATGACTGTGGGTTGGGTTGGGCTGGTTTTAAGTCAGTTATGTATTTTGAGTTGCTACCACTGCAGTTGATGGCAGAACTGCGCTTTGTTGTAGGGGAGCAGGTGGAGTCTCAAGAGACTTCAGTTGTCACTGCACCATTGTACAAGAGCATAAAGCAATGGGGAATGGTTGCCACAAGTAATTTGTGAGAGGCTTCAGCACTTAGTCAATGCATCCTAGTCACCTTTTGCCTTCAAACTGGCCTACAGCTTAAAGGTCTGAAATGGCCGTTGTCACTTCTTCTCCCCTAGTGATAAGTGAACACTGCATGTGCTGCTGGGAAAAGTCTGCTTTAACATGGCAGCTCTGGTAAAATGCAAAGAGATAATTGCTTCCCAATAGTTAAAATGATCACCTTGCTTTGGCAGTGTAAATAGTTCTGAACCATTCAGACACTACTATTCTTTTCATTAAGGAAGGAGAGCTTGTATTTAGCAATTGTATTCTTTCATACACTACATAACTCTAGCATCTCAGACAGACCCGAGAGTTGCTTGCCCTGCCTTGCATCCAAATCCCCACTTTCTGATGTAAAGCTTGACCTCTTTTAACTTCTGCAGCCACGCTCCACATCCTTAAGCAACAAGAGCAGCTGCTTGGCACACACATCCTTTTCCTACCTGCTGAAAAAGTTGCCTTCCAGTCCAAACAGGAATGACCTCTACAGTTAACAGACAGGTATATGCAAGGAAAAGGAATTATATGGGGATGTATGAGAGAGGTATAAATGGGAGTCAGGAAGTAAAGCTAAAAATTAAAATCCCGAGTTCTGCTTCCTAGTAGTGTTGCTGTGAGCCGTTAAGCAGCTGCTGTGTTCATTCCAGAGAGGGCTGCATTTTAGTGAGATGATGTAATTCCTCTATGCAGACTTTGAAATGCACATTAAGATCCTTTGGTATTTAAGATAAGACTATATATTACTGTTACTATTCTCTTTTACTAGTAGTTGGTGTCACAGTTAAGTGTTTTTAAAGGTACGTACTTCTGTGTCAAGTCTGTTACTGACATAGTCCCATTGATCACATGACCCTAATGAATACATACATTTTTGGAAAGACATTGTTTAATATCCAAATGTTGAAATTAGCTTATTACGTAATTTCAATGAAATGGCACATGAATTAATAATGAGATTTCTTAAGGAACTGCAGCCTCTTCAAGATGCATGAATTCAGTAATCACTGTAATAATTATGAAGTTATAATAAAACAAGATGTTTTACTTGGCTAATTCAAGGGCAATAGGTATGAATAACGGTCTTTTTTTCCTGACTTCATGTTAGTCATTCTTTCCTTAATTATGGAGCAATTCTCTGATTTAGAGGGACAATGCAGCAGTCTAGGTCACTCTGCTAATGATGTCTTAGTCTTTCTATAGCTGGATACATCCTCTTAAACACAATTTCTGTTCCTCCCTAAACCCCAGTATCACTATCTCTCGTGGGGGGAGAGACTCCATGCTTCCTACAGAGATGGAATTATCTTAGGTACTTCTAGGGCCCCAATCACCATAGTATCTGAGTCTCTTAGTCTTCTGTTCAGTCAAAGAACTCAAATCCCAGGCTAGCACCATAACAACAGGACGATCTTTTCTCCCAGGAATTCAGGATAAGGACCCTGTGGTGTTGCAAGAAGTAATACAAGTTAGACAGGAAACAAGATCACCAAGTCCTGTTCAATAGCACAAAGGTTACTGACCTCTTGGTGAAATATACCCCTGGGCAGAGGTACAGCAAAGGGCTGAGGTAACATTTATATCCACTGAAATCCTCTGAGTAGGGACTTGTACGGTCTTTCTGCATGGGCTGAATTTTGCATTTTCTCAGTGCTATATTGATGGGGTGTCCACAGCCTCTCTTGGCAACAGTTCCATTATCTGTATAGTGCTTAGCAACCCTAGTCATAGACCAGAGCCGCACTGCACTCCAATGCTGTACCCACGTGTAACGAAAAGTCATTCCCCATCCAAGCCAAGTAATTTGTGGCTACAGCCCTGGACTTGGAATTGGGAGTTTTGGTTCAACTTCTAGCTCTGCTACTGGCCTGCTGGCTGACCTAGGGTAAGTCACCGAACCGCCTGTGTCTGGTTCCCCATATGATACTGACCACGTTTGTGAAGTGTTTCGAGATCTGTGGGTGAGAAGTGAGTGATAAGAACTTGGTGGTGTCAAAGTCTCCCTGTAGTTTACTGGGAGGTCATGGCTCATTTGGCAGGTAAATGCACTGCATCCATCTTCCTTCCCCTTGGTCTTTAAAATGCATTTCTTCCTGGATTAAATATCTAGACTGCAACTACAGCAGTAACACTGTATCTAACTAGGCAGATGTCTTTGATCACTCTCTTCAGCCTTGCCTTTGTTCTATTTATTGCCTCTTTTTAAAATATCTCTGCTGAGTCCGTTTGCTTTTTAACGCAGGAGATGAGAAAACATTGTCAAGGCTTTCTTATGATTCTCTGCCAATTATGCTGATGTGAGATCAGAACCTAGCAAAAGTGAAGAGTCATTCTACCTTTTGGTTGCCTCCTGCACTGATTTTTTCCCACATCTTCAGAAGAGGTTGCTGCAACATGCTATCTTTCAGAGAGGAGAGCTCTCCCAGCAAAGTGACTTGAAGCACAGGTGATAATGAAGAGAACTTTGATACTCAACTATTGTAGCTGAACCTGAAAAGAGAGGCACTTTTTTGATCAAGTGAATCACTGGCTAAATTAAAGCCACCCCAGACTGTGGTGGTTTCATGGTACCCCAGGGCTTCCTATTTCAGTTCCATAGTCTCCACAGCAGAATCCCTGTTGAGGTGTGTGGGTATGGATGTCCATGTGTGTATATATATCTCCATGTTTGGCTTAGAATGTTGAACACAGAAATTTTGGTTTAATCAAACCTTTATTTCCTGCCTAAAAATAGCTTTTTTTTAAAAAAAAACAAACAAAAAAAAAAAACCAACCCTAATCCTAAATAATTAGTCTTGTGTTTATTTTTCAACAGCTGTTCTAACTGATGCTTTTGAATAGCTGTGTTTTGAGTAGGGTCTCTAGATATACGTCAAGTGTGCTGAAATGTGTAGGATTTCAACGGTTTCTTCTGGGAATCCTTGATGAATGCAGCGTGGCATTTCTGCCCCCACCCCCCCATGTGCCCAGTTCTCTACAATGATTTCTTTTCCATGGTTAAAGAGTGAATCCCTGGAAGAATTTGCAGTTTGGAATTTAAGGATGAAAGGTGTTATAGACTTTAAGGTCAGAAGAGACCATTATGATCATCTAGTCTGACCTCCTGCACAACGCAGGCCACAAAATCTCACCCATCCAACTCTATAACAAACCCCTAACCTATGTCTGAGTTATTGAAGTCCTCAAATTATGGTTTGAAGACTTCATGGTGCAGAGAATCCTCCAGCAAGTGACCCGTGCCCCACGCTGCAGAGGAAGGCAAAAAACCTCCAGGGCCTCTGCCAATCTGCCCTGGAGGAAAATTTCCTTCCTGACCCCAAATATGGTGATCAGTTAAACCCTGAACATGTGGGCAAGACTCACCAGCCAGCACCCAGGAAAGAATTCTCTGTAGTAACTCAGATCCCATCACAGACCACTGGGCATACTTACCTGTTGATAATCAAAGATCAATTGTCAAATTAATTGCCAAAATTAGGCTATCCCATCATACCATCCCCTCCATAAACTTAGCAAGCTTAGTCTTAAAGCCAGGTATGTCTTTTGCCCCCACTACTCCCCTTGGAAGGCTGTTCCAGAACTTCTCTCCTTTAATGGTTAGAAACCTTTGTCTAATAGGAAGTTCAGTTCTCCTGCCCAGAGGTGTCTGGGGAATTAAGGATGCCACAAGACTATGAATGAGCAGAATCGTCCCCAGAAGCTCAGATAAATAAGGGTTATATAAAAGTTCTCCGTGATTAGTGCGTTTATAAAATGAATTCCTCCTCTCCTCAGAACTGGTTCTAAATCTTTCTTTTCCTAGTTAAGAATAACTGCATAGAAGGCTTTTATAGGGTGACCAGATGTCCTGATTTTGAGGTCTTTTTCTTGTATAGGCTCCTATTGGTTCCCCCCACTCCCTGTCCTGATTTTTCACACTTGCTGTCTGGTCACTCTAGGCTTTTACAATCTGTGTCTCTGAAGGCTTCCAAATTCATGGTGTTTTGGCTACAGAGGAACTACTCAAATCTTCCCATGTTAATTATTATAGGTTTTTTGTTTAGCCCTTGCATCTGGACTAATCAACCCCAGAGGCCTATTGGACAAAGCAGTGAAGCCCATAGTGATTCAGAAATGGTTCATCTGGAGAGAACCACAGCATAATTCATTAAAGCCTTGTCCATTTTGCATGAAATTCACCTCCTGTACAGGAGGCAAGTACAAGAGCTATTCACTTCTTCAGTCTTTCTTACAACCTACTTTAAGGCCTGATCCCCTTTAAGTAAATGTCAGAACTCCCATTAGCTTCAATAGTTCAGGATCCAGCCCATAACAGTGGAAGCTTTTTAAGGGCATGTTTGTAGCAGTGAGGGGTTCTGATGATCGTAACTCCCAATGAGCTGGAAGTTCACTTGTAAACTGCTTGGGGCACAGCCATTGAACAAAACTGTAAACCCTGTATATGATGGAACCCATTTCAAGTCCAGGAGATGATGATGATGATGATGATGCTCCCCCAGCAGCCTTGCAATCCTCTTTTTCTGTCACCCTGTGCCTTCTGCTAAGCACTGTGGAGTGAGGAGCACACTGTCAATGATCAGCCTGAAGACTAGTCATCTATTTTCTGCAGAGGCCGTTGGGGGGTGGGGAGACAGCTGGTTAACAGCCCCATCCTCTAGAGACTTAGACTCAAGTCAAATGCTTGGAAATGGGTTTGGGACACTTTCCTTTCTGCCTTGAATCTCTCATCCCCATCCCTCCAGACATTTATCCTCACATAACGGCACCGCCACCACCAGCACCATAGTACTCTATAGATTTTACCCCATTCATGTCAACGCTGCTGATTTGAATACTTGTCTTGGAACAGCAGCGCAGACATGCACTGAGGATAGCTCAGAGGGACTCTCTGCTGCAAGCCTGGAGCATTGAGCAGGGCTCTGTAGTAAGATGGAACCTTTGCCATCCTCTGAGTCTGGGTTGCTTGGCTGCCATTCTGACCCCTGGCATAAATTATCTCCAGTTCACATCTTATTAATGTGTCATTTGATGTAAAAATTAACCCAATGGCATCTTTGTTTAGATCTACACTATGCAAATAAGTCCCATCTTTTTTGAATGCAAATGAAATGCAAATGACTGCTAGTGTCAGCCTAGTCTCTGAAGCAATGTCAGTCACTTTTGGGAAGCTATGTTCTTTTCTAACATCAAATGAGGACAAACAGGTTGCTCCTATGGCCCCACAACTGGTTGCTTCCAGGGTGAAATAAAGGTCACTGACAAAGAACTCCCAGCATGCCCATGACAGCAGACAGCTAGGTATATTTAGCACACTTGGTTCCAATTTGTGCCTAATTACACGTGGTCATAACATGCCATTTGTTTTTAAGAAACCTCCCTTTTGAAAGCAAGGGGGCAAAATGTGTTTGAGCTTCAATGGAGTTTCACTTGTAAAATAGCTTTATCTTTCAGTGTGTTGCCACTGCCCTGTCCAGCACAAGAGTTTTGAGGGCAGGGGAGAAGGCCCCAGACAACTTTAAAATAGCTCCCATGGGAAACCCATTGCTCTGCAAGTAAAAAGTGGAAGATGCCCTGCACTGGGAATTCTCTTTGTTCGAGTCTATTGCAGATTTTCTTGAATGAATTAAAGGCCGCTGGCATGCATGGTCATAGCAGAATGGCAGAACAAAAACACATGTCCCTGGATTAGTAATTTGCCCACAAAAATAGGGCTGTGGCTAGAAAGAATTGTGCCCTTTTCCTTTGGCTTGCAAAGGGGCTGCCAAGATTTTAAGCTTTTTTTTTATTTAGACTCATTTATTCCTTTTCCTCATTCTCTGTGGATTGTTTGAGGCATTCATATTGCACACCTGTGTCTAGAAAGTGAGTGAGCCTGAGGTGATGTACCTATGTGTATTTAAGGGCTTACCTCTGCTTCCAGTATTTCCCCCTGCACCTATAACAGAGGCAGGAGTCCAGACCCCATCAGTGCTGGAGCAGGTGGGGAGAAGGCATTACTGTCCATTGAAAATAATGGGCTTCCCCCTTAAGTATGCATGGTCATTTCTCTCTCCCCTCCTATTGTCTAGACCAGGGGTAAGCAACCTATGGCACGGGTGCCGAAGGCAGCACATGAGCTGATTTTCAATGGCACTCACTCTGCCCGGGTCTTGTCCACCAGTCCGGGGGACTCTGCATTTTAATTTAATTTTAAATGAAGCTTCTTAAACATTTTAAAAACTTTATTAACTTTACATACAATGATAGTTTAGTTATATATTATAGACTTTTATAGAAAGAGACCTTCTAAAAACATTAAATTAAGGATTGTGTGCACCAGTAATACATTTTAGAGTGACTAAAAGAAGACTTGGCACACCACTTCTGAAAAGTTGCCGACCCCTAGTCTAGACAAGTATTTCTCAACCTTTTCAGGCTGGCAACCCCTTATTCAAAGTCAAAAACTTTCACAATCCCCCTCCCCCCCTTTTACATTTACTGTGAAAGTAGGAGTATAAAATATCTGTGCTTCAAGAGATTGGCGGAGAACAGTTGACCTTGAAGGGGAAGGGCATGGGAGGAGAAAGCTGCCTACATGGATGTAGTTCTAATTGAAATAGCTCCGCCCCTTACGCAACTTCTAGTTGTCTTTTGCTCTTCCTTGATACAACTTCTAGTACACCCTGTGTACAACTAGTACACCTCACAAATGTTTAAGTATTTGCCCATCAGTGAATTTCACCCCCTGCCTGCAGTTCTATTGCTTGGCTTGGGCATGCTCATTTGCTGCTTTGCTTGTCTGGGAAGGTGTTGTATGGGTCATTGTCCTGTATTTTATTGTATGGGCCCCCTGTTAAGCATTCTCTTCCTTACATCAGCTGAAGTGATGTGATAGTCATTAGATAGTGTAGCATGGGTGAAATTATTGGACTGAATAACATAGGCAGTTCCCCAGACTGTGGCTACAGACCAAATGGCCCTCATGAGTTTGCAATACAATGGTCCTCTACCCTGGGAATGCATTTATGTACGCTTTGTATTATCCTCATGTCATGTATAGAGAAATAGCTCATAAAACTTTTATTTTGACACTCTGCTTATTCATGCCACTCTCCCTTGGAGGCCAAATTGGTGTATCCGCAACAATGTGTGAGGCATGAGAGTCGGGCCAGTGGAACTGAGCTTTCATTTGGTTTCAAAATTTTCTTTAATTAATGCTTTATCTGCTCACTGGGCCAATTGCTCTCCAGTCACCAGTGCTATTCCTCTCCTGACCCCTTCTTCTGGTCATATAAGTGATGGCATGACAGGGTGTCCAAACTCCACATATCAGGAAAAGGTTAATGGACTCCTATCAGCCCCTCCCTGGGACCACCTTAAGCAAGTGTGGGGCTTTGAGGGAGGAGATGAAGAGGGAGAGCCTGTGTCAGGTGTTGCTGGGCTGGAAGGGAGACCGGACCTTCAGCTTGAGCTGGGGGAAAGAAGGCTGAGGACTTAACAGAGTAACCCAATGAAGGGGAAGGCAGGCAGGCCGGCCTGGCATGGGATATTTGCCTTGCTGAGCTCATGGTGGGGTGTGCATTCCACTCTGGCCCTGAGCTGAATGAGGCCATGTGAGCCCAATCAGCTAATTAGGTGGCAAATGGGGGATCTTTAGGCTGGTAGCAGCTAATTAGAGGCTCACCTGTGCAGGAACAGGTAGGGCCAATGTAAAAGATAGGAAAATGGAAACAGGAGGGCCTGCTGGGACAGGCTGCAGTCACTCCCTGGGAAGAGGGAGGGGAGTTTGGAGGCTGCAGAGATGAGTTGTCTCCAAACCGTACCTGGAAGGAGGGAGGGAAGGGACTGGCAAACCCAGAGGAGTGGGGAAGGACAGGAGGTATGGAAGTATCTGAGGGAAAGGCAGCAAGGTTCAGGGAGGGAATGGACCTTGGCTGCTGTGTAGAGGGTCCTTGAGCTGGCACCTGGAGTAGAGGGTGGGCCTGGGTTCCCCTGCCAGCCACTGTGGGAAAGGCACTGGGAGACAGTGAAGCACAAGACTGCCTGATGCTGCTGAAGAGCAGGAATCTTAATACACTTCCCCTCCCCATCCCTGGGAGGAGAAATCACAGTAGTGACTGGCTGGAGGGCTGAGTCACAAAGAGGACAGCTCCTGCTCATGAGAGCAAGAGACTGGCTGCAAAGGAGAAACTGAAAGGGTGTAACCACTGAAAGGGGCATCGACTGACCAAGCTAATTCCTAGAACCTCCAGGAACCTCCTGGTGCCATCCAGCGTGAGTAGAACAAACCTGTCACAGGGCCAGGCTTGTGCCAGCTCAAGCAGGGCAAAAGTGTTCGGTTTTCTTAGGATTTTGCAGAGCCAAGGTAGCAGAAGGGGGTGAAGAGTCTGCTCAGGGTTGAGCCCAGGAGCAGTAGAAGGGTTTGTTTGTGTTTCTTTTGCATTTTGCATCCCCTGGAAAGGTTGGGGATTTTGTGACCAAGTCAGAGGGCAAGTCACTTTGAGCCAGTAGGTGTTGGATGTCGTGGGGGAAAACTGAAGCAGAGCCACTGCCAAAGCACACTGTGCCGTAAGGTGGGTGTGCGGGAGGGTGCGTGGCTACACATGGATGCTCATTCCCACTTCTGCTGCTTCTGATGTCATGTCTGGTTCGAAGACCTCTGAAGTGTGGGGCCACGGAAAGTGGTGGTGATTCAGTAGCTGACACTTTTCACTCTGAGTCAGCTTTTTTTACATGAGACATGATGCCAAGGTCCCAAAGATAGACCTCGTAGCACATGTCGGATGAGTGGCATCTTAATATCTGAAGCCTGGTTGAATTCTGCCACTGTATTCTATATTCAGCTGAAAACTAATTAAATTGCTGCACCGTGTCACTGTGCAGGGCTGGTTCGAGGGCAGGCAAGCAGGGTGGTTGCCCTGAATGCCAACGTCCAGGAGATGCGGTGCTGTTATCCAGTTTGGCCGCTGGGAGGAGGGAGCAAAATTATTTTCTGCCTTGGCCAGTGAAACCACTACAGCCGCTTCAGTCACTGTGCCCTGTTAAACAGCTACCAAACTCTACCCAAAGGTGGCTGCGGTGGGTGATGCAACCTTTGCCTATAGATTTTTATATCCCTTTGAGTTTGGTAAAGTTCTTCGGAATGCAGCTGTGTTAGAAATTGGTATAAATGTCAGTGACTGGCACTTGATACATAAATGGTATCGGTGGAGACAAAGTGGGTCAGATTTTCAGCTGGAATATTTTGGCATACCTCTCACATTCTGGCTCTCTGTAATTATCTATACATGTATCATATCTATTACAACCCTTGTTACAGTTGGTCTGACTCTACAGTGATTTACACCAGCAGAGGATCTGGCCCAGAGAGATTACTATCCTACAGGAAAGAGCTATCTTTCCAGGAAAGTAGAGGAAGAATGTGTACACAGCACAATCTCCATGTGCCCCTTGCTTCACTGCCAATACGCAACAATGTGATGTGCGCATCACACTGGTACGTGTGTATGTTAAAGCAGTAGTGTGGTTTCCATCCGGCTGCTCTCTAATGAAGAGAGTTAGCATTTAGTGAAAGGAGATGCATGTCTATGCAGAGCTCCTGCCACAAGGCCTGAAATGTAGAAAGCGGATTGCTAAGTAATGGCTCTGGCAAAAGTGATAGGGCTGTATATGAAATGCTAGCTTGCTGCCTTCTACAGCCTCTGAATGTTTTAACCTCGTTTATCCTTTTGGGTATTTACAGAACCATTTTACATTTGTGCACTTAAAGGATTAAATGAAATAAATGGAGATGATTATTACTACTAATGTTTTAAGGACATGCTGTTTTGTTGCAACTGGAACTCCATTTGCACTGTTTGGATACTTTGCAAGCTTTTTGAAGAGGGGATGATGAATCATACAGTCTCTAGCACTCAACTGCTAATGAGAAAACTGTTAGTAGTATGCCTTTTATACCTCTCTCGCTCCTGAAGTACCTAGAACACTGGTTCCCTTCTCATTTAATATTTAAAGTCAAGCAAAATAAGAAGCAAGCCACATAATGCATACAAGACATTGATGTATGGTGTTCATATTACCTAAATGGCCCTGGTATTCTACCAAAAATAATGAAATATATTAATATAATATTGAATACATCTGAATGAAGGGTAGCTTTTTTTAGTATGCTTGTGTTCAGCTGCAGACGGAAATGTGAACCAGATTCCATGTGACTACAGAAAAACCAATCTGTTCAGATAATGAAACAACCAGTCTGGAGCTTTGTCTGGAATGCAAATCAAACCTGCATTGATATTGAAATTTGGAAATCTTGAGCAACTGTCTTTTTGTTTCCACATCTCCCCACCTCCATGTTTTCAAGTGACTCGGCATTTCACTCAAGACTAGAAATAGACCCATTAACATGCTGTGATGTCTTTGGCCTATTCAGAAACAGGAAATTCTGGATGTGTCCTGAGGACAGCAGAGTATTTTGAGATTCCGTGGTATGATTTATAGACCCCTGAAATATCAAACAGTAGTACATGCACATAAATTGAAGGACTAAATCTCCATCTATCTGTACAACACCTGGGTCTTTATAATACAATACAGTGTTTATATGGAAAGCAGGGGATGGAACATTACCTGTTCTGTTCTGTTCATTCCCTCTGGAGCACCTGGCATTGGCCATTGTCGGAAGACAGGATACTGGGCTAGGTGGATCTCTCGGTCTGACCCAGTATGGCAGTTCTTATGTTCTGTCTGAGCCAAGAACTGGGCATCATGACTGGTGAGTAAAGCTAGCAGGAATTTCTATTCTTTGGAGAAATTTCCCAGAGTGCTCGCTGGAACCTACGAGCCCTGAAAACCATGAGTGAGCTGGAAGCCTCCGAACTTGGGAGCCAGGCCTTCCAGGCTTCCTGCTGAAGGATATAATTCAACCACTACCTGGCTAGGGTTAGGATATCCTACATGGTAAGGATGTTGGAGGATTGTCCGTTACAGGGTGCTTGCATCTTCCTGGGAAGCATCTGGAACTGGATGCTCTCAGACGCAGGATGCTGGACTAGAGGGTCATTTGTCTGATGTGTGATGGCAATTCCTAGGTCTCTCTACAACTTCCATTATTAAGCTTTGTGTGGCCAGGTAAAATCCTTCCTGTTCTCGGCTTTGCAGAGTCTATGCTGGATAGATATCCCAGATTGACAAGGCCACAGTCTCGGACCAGACAACTTCTGGGACTGTCATCTCTGAGCAATTAGCATTCTGTACAAGTAACAACAGAGGCCATGCTAACAGTAGCTGACCTCAGCCATCATGAAAAGAGAGTGGGCTGCATGAATGAGGACCCTGGGGAAAAGCAGTGGTGCCAGGGAGAGATCTCTAACTTGTACCTATCCATCCAGAGCAGAAAAACAGCTCTGCTTCCAGCACCCTGGGCTCTTTAAGTGCTTGTCATTGTTAAGGTGTCTCCTTTTATAATTGTGTCTAGGTGATTCAGAGCTTTCCTAAATAGGAACAGAGACATGCTTGTCAGACCCTCTCCAGTACTGTGCTTCCATCTGGTGCCTTTTGAGTGTCTGTCTCATACTTACAGTGCAAACTCTCTTGAGTGTAACTAATGCATCTGGATTTGTTTGCTGTATATTAATGGCATTGTTTTTCTCTGGCTGTGCAGTACTCAAGACTTGTGTTGTGACAGGATACAGGCATGCAGATGTCAGGCTGACTTGCTAGGTGGCTGACTTCAAAAGGTTGGCTTGCAACCACATGAGGAAAGAGAAGAGAAAACACTTACACAAGGCAAAAAAGTACCTCTCCTCCCATCAGCTGCTTAAGGAACCCCTTCAGTATGGAGAGCCTTGCTTGGAAGCAGTTCAGCCCTGACAGCCTCCGGGCCTTATTTGTGAGCATACCATGAGTCCATATGTGGGCCGAATACCTGTCCTGGAGTCTCAAATGCCACATCCCATGCTACAGCAATGGTGGCATGAAAAACATTACACGCACACAACTGGGCCCAATTCACCTCTTTTTGCATATATCAGATTTTACCAGCGGAGGATCTAATCAGTGGAGCTTTACTGGTTTACACCAGCTGAGCATCTGGCCCTCTGACAGTGCATTGCATAAAGATAACACTTTGTGCTTAGATGTAGGACTTTGCTTCAAAGGGTTTCAAATTAGCCTAACACCCTCCTCACCTCTGAGGGCAACCGCTCCTATTTTTACATTTAACTCACTGTCATAAACAGATAGCTAAGGGTTAATGTCTCTTTCACCTGAAAAGAAGTAATCTGAAACACCTGACCAGAGGACCAATCAGGAAACAAGACTTTTTCAAATCTGGGTGGAGGGAACTTTGTGTGGGAGTCTTTTGTTCTTGGGTCTTTTGCCTGTATTCTCTCGGCTATGAGAAGTGATTTCTGTTTCCTGCTTTCTAATCTTCTGTTTCCCAGTTGTAAGTACCAAAGATCAGACAGTGATTTATATGGTTTTTTTTGTATTTACATGTCTATAGTTGCTGGAGTGCTTTGAATTGTATTCTTTTTGAATAAGGCTGTTTATTCAATATTTTTTTAAGCAAATGACCCTGTATTTGTCACCTTGATACAGAGAGACCATTTTTATGTATTTTTCTTTCTTTTTATATAAAGCTTTCTTTTAAGACCTGTTGAAGTTTTCTTTAGTGGGGAACTCCAGGGAATTGAGTCTGCAGCTCACCAGGGAACTGGTGGGAGGAAGAAGTCAGGGGGAAATCTGTGTGTGTTAGATTTACTAGCCTGACTTTGCATTCCCTCTGGGTGAAGAGGGAAGGGCTTGTGTTTCCAGGACTGGAAATAGAGAGGGTGGACTCCCTCTGTTTAGATTCA
The DNA here is from genome assembly GCF_025201925.1 of Gopherus flavomarginatus. NCBI lineage: Eukaryota > Metazoa > Chordata > Testudines > Testudinidae > Gopherus > Gopherus flavomarginatus. The sequence goes on along the minus strand of NC_066621.1, from coordinate 10,694,062 downwards.
CGGAGTTTGCTTCTGTGTATCTCTCCAGGAACACCTGGAGTGGGGAAGGGAAAAGGTTTATTTCCCTTTGTTGTGAGACTCAAGGGATTTGGGTCTTGGGGTCCACAGGGAAGGTCTTTGGGGAGACCAAAGTGCCCCAAAACACTCTAATTTTTTGGGTGGTGGCAGCTTTACCAGGTCCAAGCTGGTAACTAAGCTTGGAGGTTTCCATGCTAACCCTCATATTTTGGACGCTAAGATCCAAATCTGGGACTAGGTTTATAATACTCACCAGAGTTAAAAGCACTGGAGAAGACTGACCAAATAGTTGACCTTATTATTGCATCTTTTTATATTTGATTTGCTCACGGCATAGTGTTAGAACACGCTGCTGTTCCCTAGCACTCGGTATAATAGTCCCTTTAAGGCTGGGTTAACAGAGCAACAGGATGCTATAATATAGTAATCCAAGACAACTTTAACATAGCAGGATTTTGCTATTGTGGAGTAAAAGTGTGTGTGTGGTGGGGGGTGCACATGTATACACCACTGCCATCTATTGGATAGAATCAAAACTGCTCAATTCTGTGTCCTAATCTCTGTACTGATAAAATACAGTAAACCCTGCCATGAGCAGTTACCTAGTTGAGATGACTAATATAGTGCAGGAGGATTGGAGCTGTGTCCCTGCTATTGCTGTGCACTTACAAGAGGTCACAGTCTAACATGCAGCATCATGACACAATGCTTTAACGGTGACCTCTCTTAAACTTATTGTGATGGGGCAAGGCCAGGTGGCTACAGTAAAGTACTGAGGAACAGGTATGTTAGCCCCAGGCTAAACAAGTCCCTAGTACCATGGTAACCAAATGGCAGTTGCTCCAGGTTAATCAAGGCACCTGGGGCCAATTAAGATCTTTCTAGAAGGCAGTGGAGATAACTACATTGGCTGCAGGTGTTCTAATCAATCAAGGCAGGCTAATCAGGGCACCTGGGTTTAAAAAGGAGCTCACTCCAGTCAGGCCAGGGAGGAGCCAGAGGAGAAGTGTGTGTGAGGAGCTGAGACTAAGAGGCACAAGGAGCTGAGACTGAGAGGGTGTGCTACTGGAGGATTGAGGAATTATCAGACAATCAAGCATTATCAGACACGAGAAGGAAGGTCCTGTGGTGAGGATAAAGAAGGTGTTTGGAGGAGGCCATGGGGAGTAGCCCAGGGAGTTGTAGCTGTTACAGGAGGCACTATAGACAGCTGCAATCCACAGGGCCCTGGGCTGGAACCCAGAGTAGAGGGCTGGCCCGGGTTCCCCCCAAACCTCACAACTCCTGATCAGACACAAGAGGAGTTGACCCAGACTGTGGGTTCCACCAGAAGGGAAGATCACGGAGGTGAGCAAATCCGCCAATAAGTGCAGGACCCACCAAGGAGGAGGGGGAACTTTGTCACAATCTGTTTGCAGGACGGGGAGCCTAATTTGCTGCTTCAGCATGCAAGCTAGGCACATGAAATTAGGGTGCTGAATGTCAAGATATATATTGAAAATCCAAAATTGAAAATGTTCAGACTGAAATAAATTTTCTAGTCACCTGTGTCCACAGTATGCAAGAGAGGAATTAATTTTTTAAAGGTTGCAGTGTCTGATTCTCCCTTCTTACCCCAGTGTATATCAGGAGTAAATCCACTGACGTTTAAGGAGATAAATGGATATAAAACAGGTTAGGTGAAAAGAGAACCAAGCACACAGCTTCCTTACTAGAGTAAGAGGCATATTGCTACAGCTGTAACTTATATTTCAAAGTGTGCTGAGGCTGTCACTTGATTGTTCGTTGCTCAAGTTGTAAATAATTGTAATATATCTCTGCTTTTTTTCAGTTTGCTCTATGGGTTATTTTTAGACACTGGTTCTGTGGAAGTTAGGGAACTACGTTATTTAAGACGTGCATGTTAGAAAACAGTCAGCATCACTGGAAAGGTGGGAGCTATTTTTAAGAGTATTGTAAGGTTTCAGTCACTCAATATTTAAATAATTGTTTCTTTAAAAATGTGTGTATGTATATTTAAAAAAAATTATAAGTGTGTTTAAGTGTCCCCCTCAGAGTGGCTGATCCAGAGCCTGGCCTGAAAAATCCCCGGAGGCTTTTGACATGAGGGGAGATCTTTCATGGTTTGCTGTCAAAATGCTAAACAGTAGCCAGTGCTAGTAATTCACCATTGTGATGAATTCACATTTATGTTGCAGTAGTGCTTAGATCTCTGTCAGGATCAAGTCCCTGTTGTGGTAACTGCTTGTCTGATATGAGACTGCCTTTCTTCCTGTGTGACACTCCTGCAGTTAGATGAGTTTTCCTCCCTTTTATTTAAATAGGAAGGGTCTGCTTGTAAGAGATTCTCTCTGAAAGACCCTGGCCTTCTGAACTGACTTCCCATGCAGACAGAACCAGGGCTGGTTAATCTGGAATGGTCATGCTGCAAAACCCATATTCTTCTCTCCCTCCCCCCCAACCCTTGGGGCATTTAGAGAAGTGGTGGATTGAGACACATGGGGCCTGGGGTGGTTGTTTAATTCAACCGTGCCTAGAGGTCGGGGTCCCATTGTGTGTGGTGCTGTTCCAATGCATAACAGACAGTCCCTGCCCCAAAGAGCTTACAATCGAAGGGTCTAACACCTTTCCTGCCCATTGGTTTCAAAGGCAGTTGAGGATGCTTAGCATCTTCCAGAGGATGCTCCACACCGCACAGAATTGGACCATGAAGGAGCGATGTAAATCAATGCTTCTCAGCCAGGATTGTGTACCCCTGTGGGTACAGAAAGGTCTTCGAGGGGGGTGTTGGCCTAGTTTTAGAAATGGCTCCAAAAAAGCTCTAGTGAAATTAGTTCAAACTAAAATTTCACACATACGATGACTTATTTATACTGCTCTATACACTGAAATGTAAATGCAATATTTTTATTCAGATTTATTTATTTTTACATAGGAAAACGAGAGCAGAAGCAATTTTTGAGTAAGTGTGCTGAAATGCTTGTATTTTGTTAGATTTTATAAGCAAATTAGTTTTTAAATGAGGTGAAACTTGGGGTACATAGGACAAGTCAGATTCCTGAAATGGATACAATGGTCTGGAAAGGTTGACAGCCACTGATATAAGGAAACTTATTCTAATCTAAATAAGTTGGCAAGTCTATTATTATGGAAGGCTGGGGAAGTGCCATGTAATTGTGTGGGCAGTCTCTTTGCTGTTATGTTGCACTATATTTCTGTTGAGGTGTAAAAATCTTGCTTACCCGAATAGAAGATCACCTTTGTGCACTTTCTGTCCCCGGAGAATAGCCTTTGGCAATGACTCAGGTGCCACTGGCAGAACATCCTTTGGTGATCTGAAATAGAAGGTACCTCATTGGTCCCTCTGAGTCTGAAATGGGGGCAAGGGGACAATGACCTCTGAGTTACTTCTGATTTCTTTGGGCAGATTCAGGCCCAGATTTATGGCTCCCTTTTGCACTTTAACTACAGATCCCTTTCCCTTTGTGCCGGGATTTGTAGGACAAGAAGTAATTGGCCTGATCTGCAGCAAGGAAGCTTTAGGTTAGATGTTTGGGGGCGGGGGGGGGGGCTTTGTAACCAAGGGTAGTTAAGCTCTGGAACAGGCTTCCAAGTGAGACTGTGGAATCCCTGTCGATTGGAGGTTTTTAGGGACAGGTTAACAAGGATGATCTAGGCTTATTGTTCCTGCTTCAGCACATGTGGTGGACTAGATGGCATCTCAAGGTCTCTTCCACCCTTAGGCTTCTGTGATTCAATAGTTCAATTTTCTTTTTGTTAAACAGGAACCATGGGCTTGCTCTGTAGTTTAATGTACAACAACGTAGATGGGCTTTTGGGGTATATTAGAAGAGAACTTCTGTGTGTCTGTCTCCTCCATACTTGGAATATCCTAGTAGTCATATATTTTTGTTGTTTGAGTTGTCTGGGTGCCTAACAGGTTTAATTAAAGCAATCTAAAAATCTTCTTTTTTTTTTCTATCTGTACCAGTTTAATGAACCAGAATGGACAGGTCAAGGTTTTAATCTATTTATCTTGTTGAAAATTCTTCCAAAGCATGCCACCCCACACACACTAAAAGAAGGAAAAAAGGAACATTCTACTGACCTGTAGGACAGCATAATTAGAAGAACTGAAGACATGTTTGAAACTACATAATGGGCAGTGTATTTTATAGTATAAAGAGAGAGAGCTACTTCATAAAGCCCATCCTCAACCTTCGGAACTCAGTGCAGCAAGAACAAAAAGGGAAATGTGATTTGGCTTTTTAAAACAAGGACTGATTAATATTTGCGGCTATTAAAGCCATAGTGATGGTGAGCATAAGTGAATTTTGTGCTCACATTTTAGACCAGAAGCTAATGGCTGTAATATTTTCCCCTTATGATACCACACTGTGCAATTAGGCAGGTGCATTATGAAACTGCTTTTAGTTCTTTCCTTTGATGCATCAGGCATTAATCATTGCTTGAGTCAGGATGCTTAGCAAGAGGAACCAATAGTAAATCCGAGGTTCCTTCCTATTCCTGTGTATGTGCATCACTAGAGACTACTGTTTTTTTCAGAAATAATTTGATTATATCAGTACCACTTATCTTTTTAAGTGGATTTTCAGGATTGTGCTTTGTAAATAACATTGTGAAAACCCCTGTATACTGTAGAACAAATGATAGGTGGTTGTCATGGTTACTACTGAACTGTGTGTGTTGGGTTATGCTGTTAGAACCACAAGAAAAAGGAGCATTCAAGTTTTGTCTGCAGTTTGGGGGTGTGATGTCTAATAAACAGACATCAATCTGCACTGAACCATGCACATGAGCTGGGTCTGAGGCAGGCTTGGCATTTTGAACATCACAACCAACAAACCAGACTGTGAAACTTAAAAGCAAAGCAGAGATCGAGAGAGAGAGAGTGTCTTAAATTGTCAACAAAATCCTGCATTCTGAAACTAAATGACACTAAAAAATAACCACAAGTCCAAAACCTGATCCCGGCGACCCTTAAACGTGAAATCCTAGCTCAGGTTGAGTCCCATTGAAATAAATAGAAATGCTCGACTTACACAGCTGTGCTTAGAGAAGCAGTGGTCATTTAATGTTACAAGACCCTGGTCTAAGAAAAGTTGCAAGTACATCTGTTTATGACTTTCATGCTCCTTCAATTTCCTCAATTTTACTTTACCTTTTGTTAAGAAGATTTCTTTGGTGAATGTGGAGGGTATAGGCCTGAATGACCAAAGAAATTAGAAATCTCAAATTTAGGATTTGTTCCAATTTGGATTTGGAGTGGCAAGACGTTTTCAGGGTTGATCGTGTACAGTAAAATGGAGGCATGGGGACTGTGAGAGACCCCATGTCATCTAAGATTCTAGGGCAAAATTCTGGTCTCAGGTGCAGTCTTGTAGGTCCCAATTATTTCAGTTTGAATTGAGCTGCCATAAATGAGAGCTAAATTTAGCCTAAAACTTTTAAACCATAAAGGTTAAAGGGAAGGTGTGTAGGGGTGTTTTATATGTATATCCACCAGAACACCCAGATATCCTAATCAGCTGAACATGAGCTCCCAGTGTGGTGCTGTGGCCAAAAGAGAATGCAAACCTGAGTTGCATAAACAGGGAAATCTCAGGTAGGAGTGGAAAGGTTAGTTTAGCTCTGTATTTGGCACTGGTGCAACCACTGCTTGAATCCTGTGTCCAGTTCTGGTGCCCACAAGTCAGGATTAAATTGGAGATGGTTCAGAGAAGAGACACAAGAATAGCTGAAGGATTAGAAAACCTGCCTCAAAGAACTTGGGCTCTTCAGTCTAGCAGAGATCTCTCAGAGAATGTTTCAATTTAAAAATAAATTTGTTTTTTCTTGGGGGTGGGGCGAGGGGGAGTGGAAGTGGGAAATCTGAATGTGACACTGAGCTTTCAGCAGGCAGCCCAATTAATGTGAATAATAGAAACTACTCTTGTCTATGTTCTCTTCTGGAAGAGACTACAACAACTTCAATAAAAAACTGTTCCTTAAGGCACTAGCCTAGCCCAGCTTAATGGGCACCCTTCTATCTAGTTCCTCCCTCCCTTGATCTTATTTATTACACATATGCAGAGTACTACACCTCTACCCCAATACAACACGGATTTGGATAAAATGTGGTAAAGCAGCGCTCCGGGGAGGGGAGGGGTTCACGCTCCAACTGATCAAAACAAGTTCGCTATAATGCGGTTTCATTTATTATGCAGTAAGACTTTTTTTTTTTTTTGGCTCCCAAGGACAGCGTTATATCAGGGGTAGAGGTGTACTTAAAATATTGCCCTACTATCAAAATACAACATAGGCCAGTAAAGAGTCATTTAATGCTTGACCCAACATCCGCTGGGAGTTTCTGTTGACTTCAAAGGTCGTTGAATCAGGCTCTCATTGATACAGTGACTGACAAGATCCTTGAAAAATTAGTTTTAAAAACATTAAAATAGGAAAAAATCTACTAATTTAACCATAACTTCTAAGTCAGACAGAAAACCTGTTAATTAAAATAATACTTACAGATTGCAAGGCAAATCCTCTTAGATTCTTACGAAAAGAGAAATTAAAAAAAAACCTTAGTACATTACTAAAGGGAAAATGCATTAAATTAAATTAAATCCTATTAAATGCTATACAATATATGTAAAAACACTATCCTAGCTAGTCTTGGCAAACGCATCACAGTTTGGCTTGGTGTGTTTCTAATAGGCTATCAAGTTCAGAACAAGAAAAGAACAGTCCCAACTTCAAAGTGGGTGCAAAGTGCAAGCAAATCAAACTGGCTGCTGTTTACACTGGTATAAGTGACTGCACAAGGTGACAGAGATTCAGGCCTTCTGCATTTTCCTCCAAATCTTCCCATCCAAGTGCTGGACTTCCTTGATTCCACTTAGCAGGGTACAAATTGCCAAGATCACAGGTATGAGTGCTAAGACTGCATCACAAATCCCTGCAGCTTCCACAGAAACAGCAATGGTGGTAGTGTTACTGGTGAAAAGTCATCAATTTGCTTTGCTCTTAAATGGAGCAATGTTAACGTTGGCAAAACTTTGTTCAGAGTCAAGCTGTACCTCAGCTGTGTGGTTAAATTAACGTGAGTCTGAGGTAAACATTAAACAGTGTTGTCAAGAACTAAATGTCTGTGCTCTAATCTGTAGGACTTCTCCACTGGTTGAAATGTCTCTGTTCTGTATTGTAAGCAGGCCCGACTGAAAGCTTATGGCTTGGGGTATTGAGAGAATGCCAGCACTGAAATAGGGAAGAGTGGAGAGGGAGATTAAGGTACACACAATGTGAATGGTTTGACGTGCATTATAGACTTTTGTCTCACATACAAATTGCAGTGGATTCCTTTATAGAGAGGCAGAACAAATCTACATTCTGTACAGCGCCAAGCACACCACTGACTCTCCATGTACAAATAACAATTTTCCTATCAGGAATCACCTGAGCCATCCAATTCCCTGTTGGGCTAGCATTTTGCCTTAGGAAACCTGTGGGCCTTCTGGCTAAGTGTAAATACTTTTTTTTTATTCAGAATTTGGCTGTGAAGGGGTTAATCCATTCCCTCTGCCTTTCCAAGCAGATCCTTAGAGTATCCAGGCTGCGCCAGCTTTGGGTAATGCGTTAATTATCCCTGCTTCCCTTACCTGACCAACCACACCCTAGAAGAGGGATGTGCTATGGGGAATGTAAGAGGAAGGGGGGACCTATTTGTGGCTGGGTCAGGATCTCTACTAAGGGTGCTCTAGCTCATCTGGGCAGTGGCATGTGGGGAGGTGGGCTTCTTTGACATGATCATGAGTGGAGTGAGCTGGGCTTTTAAAGCTAGGCTTTGGCAGAGGGAGGCAGTCTTGTATGTGTTTCTCTTTATAATTGGTAGGGGATTCTTGATTTTTCCCTCCTCCCGCCCTCCAGTAAAAACCCACCACAAGGGCGGTGGTGGTTGAACTCTTCCTAAACAGCCTGAAAACATTTGTGCTGGAAGCCAACTTTCTCACCCCTGTAGAAGGGACACCTACAAATGCTTCTGGGATGGTGGGAGCTGCTGTCCTAGCTGTACGCATTAGACTTTTGGGAGGTGTGGTATGAACCAGAAACTGTGCTCACTAGCAGGACCTAGAAGTCAAAGCAGAGCAGCATTATCCTGTCACTCAAGTGTCTTGATCCTTTAGTCATAAAACTGCTGCCCCAGTGAGGATGCAGAAGATAAGGAGAGGTGATAACTGAACGTGACTTGAAGCTACTGACTAGCAGGCTATCACATTTAAGTACATTATAGATGAATGAATTAAATCTTAATGCATCCATCTGTAATGTGTCAAAGTTAAGTGTATCCATCTATTATGGAAAGTACCCTACAAAGCATGTGCCTTTTATCTTATTTTGTTGGCTTTTTTAGGGGTGCTAGTTGGGTTCCCTTTTGGGTGGTTGGTAAGATGGATATCAGAAATCGCTCACACGTATATATATACACACACACACACACAGAGGACAGACACCCCCAGCTAAACATTGCACTGAGAGTCCTTGACATTAGAAAAGGTCTGATCATGCTGACTAGAGAGAATGTCCGGATTACTGGGTGGATACAGCCACTGCCAATCTGTAGCTTCGTCCCTTGTTTTACCCTGTATGTCAGAGCAGGGCATTGCTGCTACCTGCATTGAAGGAACAATTTTAAAAGGCACTGGGAAAACAAAGGCTATATAAAAAGACACAGAATTCAATGGCTAATAACTTGCAGATGAGATGTATGATGTGATGATTCTATTATGCTGTGCAGTTTTGGACTTGCGCATATAAATTCCACTAGTATATGCCTGCTTAAATTCCCTGAAGCGGATATTGATACAGGGAGACGCTGTAGGTACTAGGGCATATGGAACAGTTTTCATAACAGAACTTGCCAGCTTTGTTTTACATTTAAATTGGCTCGGGTTATGAACATGCTTCAGTTTGCTGTAGATTATTTTATCTCTTTGAAAATATCCAAATGGCCCTTAATTGCTTAAAGCTTCTGAAAACACCAGTTAGAGCTATCAGAAGAATGATCAAAGCTTTTGTTTCCAAAGATAGCACATGTACAAACCTCTTTCCCTTCCCCCTCCGCGTGTGCTCTGCCAACTTTTATCTCAGTGGGTATTAAATTCCAATGTGGTGTGAACTGAAATAAAAAGCAATAGCCTGAATCTATCTCCAAGTAGATTACACTAGTTTGTATCATGCAGGCTGTGAAATAAATACCCAGTTCTCTCTGTAGATTAGAAGTAAACATCCACTTTTTCTGGATTAAAAACTGCTGCCTTTTTGAAAAGGTTCTCCTTCCATAATAACAGATCCCAGTAACCAATGCTTGGCCAAGGTCAGAGAATGCTTTGTGCTACTCTTTATCCTCTTCTCCTGTGCCCCCTCAAGATGCATATTGGACATCGAGGTATATTCTAGAGGCTTTTGTCCTTCCTCTGAAACACACCAATATCAAGGGAAGGACAGACCTGATTAGAATGGATCTTCAGCCTCTCCCAGAATTGCAATTCTTCCTTTAGGTTCTAAGTTTTCACGTCAGCCCAATATTTCTAATTACTTTCTTCTTTTTTTGCTCCTGCTTCCCCTTGAATATCTCCACTGTGTATTGGAATGGCAACCCTTCCTTAGCTCTGGTTGAAATTCCCAACAGTTCTGTTCCTTAAACATTTCCCTTGTATAGAAATTTAATCAAAGCTGTGGCACAATAAGCAAGGCAGTAGCCATTAAACAAGATTGTTAATGTGGCAAAATAGTTTTGCTGATGGATGGCTTAGGCACCATCATTCATTATAAATTAAAGCACAGCAGAAATCCAATTGCTTCCTGGTGGTGAACAATGTTGTTACTCTTTAATGGGAGCCATATCTCTGTACAGCATAATATAGACATATGAAGGAAGGGTTTGGGCACTTTGCAGAAGTAAAAAAAGCTTTTTGTTTTATTTCCTGAGGACCATGCCTGAGTGATTGCAATTTAATTGTATTGCTGTAGACCACACCAGGATCCCATTGCGCTAGGCCCTGTACAATGCAGAACAAAAAGACAGTCCCCTGCCCCAGAGAGCTTAAAACCTAAGTGTAACACAAAGATGACTAACAAAAACAGACAGATGGGAGCACAATGAAACAATATTGGCAAATATTCCAACATATTAAAGACCTTCTGCGTGGAGAAAAAAATTGGAGACAAGGGGGAAAATAGTTGGCCATGAGGAGTTTTGTTTTGTTAGTTGCAACACAAGTGGTGAAAGGCACCCATTTGTGCTAGGTGCTGTAATAACATCTAGAGAGAGAGAGGCCCTTTCTCAAAGAACTTAGTCTAACTTGAGAACACCAAGAGGAGAGATGGTACTGAGGCCAAGTCACTTGCCTGCAATCATACTGCAAGTTAGGAGTACTGGGAATTGAAAATCGGTCTCCTGAGAGTTCTACCCACAGGACAATGCTCTTTCCAGCTATTCTGTAAACAGTTTTTCCTTTTAAAAAGATATTGGTGTATAATAGTTGCATAGAGGTGGCACACTTAGTCCCTATTATGACATTCTAGTCCATCCCTTGGCCAATATGGCTGTGAAGGGAGAACCTCCCCTGGCAGGCTTCTCTGGCCAGCACAGGAGAAGTCATGATGGGTATCAGACAGAAGGCATCTCAAAGGAGGAATAAAAGTAAAAATTGAGGGAACAAGAGAGAATCCTCACATTTCCCCTCCTTTCCCCAAGTGTCCTCTTTGTTTTAATCATCTATAACTCTTCCGCTTCCGAAATGCCTGCTATGAAACTGGTAACCTGCTCCTCCTAGCTATTCATCTCCCACTGATCCATATCCCCAGTACATCTGGTACCTAAAAAGCAGTCCTTCAAAAATGTTTGCCGGGGGTTAGAACAAGCAATGTTTCTGCAGCATTCAGAGCCTGGTCAGATCCACCAAGAACAAGAAATTACCACCCCCCACTTCCCAACAGGAATGTAGAGAAGATAATGGGAGGCGAAAAAAGCAACCCAGTGGTGTTTCTACTGGCTGAGCTTGGACAACATGTAAACCAGGAGTAACTGCATTGAAGTGTCAAGCTAACTTTCTGTGGAAGTGCAGTGGTGAGATTTGAATCAGCAAATGGAAAAGGGAAGGGAAATGAAACAACTTTGGTCTTGGAAACATCAGAGCTTTGAAATAGGAGTCCAGTGGGAATATGATGCCCCCTCCAACTCGCGTTGTGTGAGCAGTCACTGAGAAATATGCTGAAGCAGCATGTGTGCAATGCTGTGCCTGGTGCGTATGTGGGGCATTGAGTGTTGTGTCCATATCACATCGTGGACCAGCTTTTCATAAGAGCGCAAAGCCAGGTTTTAAGGTCTCAGCACCCACAAAATTGGCTTTTGGGACTTGGCTTTCAAAGGGGATCATGTGCCCTTTAGGCACTAGAGCAAATGGCCAGGTTATCCAAACAGGTGCGTGCTAAATACACATCGAAGGTCCTGAGAGTTACTGTAAATCTAGCCCAGAGTGTCATAGGGTACATCTGCACTCCCACAACAGTGGGTCTCGGAGCCCCACTCAACTAACTTGGGCTTGTGCTACGGGGCTGAAAATAGCCGTGTAGGCATTCCCACTACATAGTGTGAGCCTGAGTCAGTTGAACTGGGCATAGAGACCGCTGCCAAGAGTTTGGTTTGGTGGGTTTTTTGTTTTGTTTTTTTTTCCCCCTTTTTTTTCAGTGCAGATGCACTCACAATTGTGTTATGAGATGCGCTCTCCTCCTTCCCAACAAATTCTGTGTGACAATACATGGGTATAGGAGGTGGTGTATACTGTACTTCGATAAGCACATTTGCACAGATATAGCTGTGCGTACCTGGTAAGAGTGTCTTGGCTAGCTGGATAAAGCAGCTATTGAGACAGTGAGCAGATTCTAGGTTCCCGTGGGATTCCTATGGCAACCTCATAGATAGAATATTTATGGAAATGACCCTCCTCCGTAACATAGTGGGGGAAAAAAAACCTGAGTCACAGCTTCTCTTCTCACAGCCACATTGAGTCATCGCTTTCTTTTCTGTCCTTTTGCCGCTGGGTAGAGTGACTGAGCTGGAATCTGGTGGCTACAGGTGTTCCATCACCACCAACAAATCCTTTAGATTTGGGGCTTCCAGAATGAGACCTAGCACTTGAAAATTTTACCCATAATCCCAAAGTACCCTAGTCTCATTGAGCCTAAATCACTTGAGGCTTGTCCACATGAACATTAGTCCATGGCAAGCTGGGGTATGAATCTAGCCTGCTGTGGACTGTCATGTGGATCCTGCTGATGCACATTAAGTTTGCTGGTATGCTTTGATCTAGCCCTCTTTGAAAAGGGAGTAGAGCAAAACACATTAACAAATTGTTCATCCATGGCAATGGGATCCATGTGGCCAGTTAGTGTGCAGCAGGCTAATGCACACCCTATCTTGCCATGAACAAAGTTTTCGTGGAGACAAGCCCTTAGGTGCTTTCAACATGTTTGCATTTGTGAGCTCACCAAGGCAGGGTCCTTGACAACTTCAGTGGGTACAGTATCCAGCACAGTGGGGCCCCACTTCTGCCTTCAGTCTCTGGAGCACTTCTACAGTATAGGGAATAACTAACTCCCTCGAGTGGGGCAGGGAAAGGATCATCCTCACTTCACAGATGGGGGAAGTGGGACAAAAGGGCTCAGTGACTTATTCGAGGTCACGCAGTGAGTTGGTCGGAGGGACTGGGTGAGAACCAAAGCTGTATCTAGGAATTTTTGTGCCTGAGGCAAGAGACAGGGGCAGCATGTTTGGCTCTTCGGCGGCGGGTTCCTCTCGGAGGGAAGGACCTGCCGCCGAATTGCCGCCATTCTTCCCTCCAAGAGGGACTGGGGGACCTGCTGCCGAATTTCTGCCAAAGAGCCGGATGTGATGCCCTCTCCCTTGCCGACAACCAGGGGCAATTCGGTGGCAGGTCCCTCAGTCCCTCTCGGAGGGAAGGACTTGCCACCGAATTGCTGCTGAAGGAGAGACTTTCTGCGCCCCTCACCTTCTGCACCCGAGGCAAGTTCCTCACTCGCCTTGCCCTCATTAAGGCACTGGTGAGAACTCAGAAGTTCCTGGCTCCCTAGTGGATTGTAGACAGACTACAGCATGCTGCTTCTGACAGGGAGCTGCTTCTGTTTATACGTAGTTTTAGGGGAGAGATGAAGAGGAAACAAAAGCACATTGTTTATGGCAATCTATGTTCCCATGTGAGCAGCAGCTGGCAGTCAGCACCAGTCAAGCTGGTGTGGTCTTTTGACAGGTCCGTGGAAAAGGTTAACGAAGGTAGAGATGGGCTCCCCTCTGCGAGGCCTGGATAGTGACTTGGGAAAAGAAAAGTTCAGGAGACGAGCTGGGGTGGGACAATGACAGGTACGCAGACTACATAGTCCTTTATTCCAGCCCTGGAGACAAGTGTATACTCTGTGGTAGACCATTCAGAGCTGTCCACTAACGAGTGGTGTGATGGCTATTTTTGCCCCAAAGAGGGCTTCAGCTTGTTAAGATAACTGAGGCAATCATTGGGTTGGTCATGGAAGAACCCTTTTGTCCAGTGGGCTAATGGGGAATTTATCAAGCAAATGCTACTCCTATATTATAATTTAAGTGTGTAGGGAAACTTTGGGGGCAAACTGTCACTAAAACACCTGGCTGGTGTTTTGATTAGCTGCTAACTTTAAAATGAGTCCTTTCCTGGAGCGGAAAATGCAATATAACTTTTGAGTTGCTGTGAAATGCATTTCTATTGAAGATGATAAAATAAGCGTGGGTCTGAGTCACTGGTGAGTTCTGGCTGCATTGCATCTTGGGAGGGGTACAAAATAGCTGGAGTGAATCTGGCCCATGCGTTAATATTTGACATCCATAAATATGTTGAAAAATCTCTCACCTTTCTCTCTGTATCTATAGGTTTGGGTTTTTTTGCGATTCACCAACCCTGCCCCGTTGTCTATTAGAAACTAAAACTGACTAACACCTGGAAACTGTCCATCTGTCTGTCCACATGTCATCTTTTTAAAGTGTTCATTACTTGAGTATCTCAAGCTTTTGTTGGGGAAAGAGGTGAGCACATGTTTTTTACTCTACGCTGGTGAGTATTCCCAATTTCCATGGCACAAAGAGCCAGGTCTGGGTAGAGTAATACTGTCATCTCTAAGACACACACACTTTTTTCTATAAATCAAGCATAACTTCTTGTGGATTTCTCTCTCAACTAAGTCAAATATGTTCTAGGAGCATTGTCTTGCACTATTTTTCTGCTCACATCCTTACAAAAACAGTCAGTTGTGTTAGAAGAAACATTAAACTATCTGCAGAGGTTCTAAAATTTTAACTTGCGAGGAAAATTCATAGATTAAAAAATGCTACTTCACTTCCAGTGCTAGGAAGCCTTTAGTTCTTGACTACTATGAGCATCATTAGTTTATAAATAAACTTAATTCTGTATAGAATCTATATTTAAAGGGAATGTCTTCTAGATACACTGAAAGAAAACAGAGCCAAAGGGAAGACTTGTGTATCTTTGTCCCCCACCCCACACCCAAGAGCAAAATGTCTTTCCTACAAGTTTATTAATGCACAGTTCATTAAGCTAGAAACAACTGTCATTAACAAACAACAATTCATTAGTCTTAATGGGATTTAATAAAGCTCCTAGGCAAGGATTCATCAGAGAATTAATTACAATATACTAATCAGGAGAAAAATCCAGTTAATCAGTCAGATATATTTATCCAATTCATGAGCCATGAAGCATCAACAACTTAAAAAAAACGAAAAAATACTGGTTCTTCAGCAGACCATAACGATGCATGCTGCAAAGTGTGGATACTTTACGTGTGTGTGTGTGTGTGTGTGTGTGTGTAACAAGTGAATTTGTGTGATTCAGTAGGGACTGTCTGTGTAGGGAGCGGGAGAGCAGGGGAGGACTTTAGGGGATGGACGATGCCAGGGCCTGTAACCTGAGCTAGGTAAGGGAGGGGAAAGGTCAACACCTTTCCCCGGGAAGGGGACAAAGGAAGGGAGTGGCAGGAGTGAAGCAGTTTGAGTTTGGGCTTGGGGCTGTGTGGGCAGAATTCAGGGTATCCTAGCTAGGATCCAAGCACCCTGAAAGCCCAGAAGGACTCGGTGGAGGGGTCCTGACTGTGCCTGCAAGCTCTGCTGTAACCTGTGTTCCTGTTGTCCAATAAACCTTCTGTTTTACTGGCTGGCTAAGAGTCACTGTGGGTCCCAGGAAGAGGGGTGCAGGGCCGGACTCCCCCACACTCCGTGACAATTTGCAATGGTAAAAAAAACTTGTTCATTTCAAAGTCACAGATGTGTTTCAGGGAGCAGTTAAATTCAAGAGGGTAATAATAGGCTGAACTCACCCCTATTATAACTCCATTGATATCAGGAGAAATACATAATATGAATGAAGGTTTTGTTTTTGTTTTATTACTGTGGGTCTCAGGCTACAACTAAGATCAGAGCCCTGTTGTGCTGAGCCTGGCACAACATCAGTCAGACAGTCTCTGCCCCTAAGAGTTTACACCATAAATAGACAAGACAAAGGAGGGAGGGGGATAAGAGATCCAGGGAGGTAAAATGACTTGTGCAGGGTTCACATGGCAGGTTAGCAGCAGAGCTGGGGTTAGAACTTTTTTCTCGTGACTCCCAGGCTATTGGTCTATCCACTAGGCCATGCTGCCTCCCACCTAGGGTGCTGTTTAGTGGCCACTACCACCTGAGTCAGTGGAAACTGCATGGAACCCTGCAGAGGGCAGAGATGGGGCAATTTGCCTACCAGGCATGTTTCTTTCTTAACCTCCTTCTAATTAGAAGTGAGTACATACCCTGAAGCAGGAGAGTTTAGATCTCTTCCCCAAGACAACTGGACTGAAATCCTGGCCTATTGATTTCAAAACTCTCATTGACTTTAACTTCAATAGGGACATGATTTTTGCATGTGCAACCCCCCCTCCACCCCAAACACACACGCACACTTTTTTTCCTCTCTCCTTCCTGTTGTAACTCTGAATCTCTTCCACAGACACATCCAATCTATGTTTAAAATCCTGCTAAAAAGGTAAATAGGAATGTCTGGATTTTGCAGCTCTTAGCTCTGTCATTTCTCATCAAGGATTTTTCCATAGTCTTTTTCTTCCCATTCAGTATGTTGGCTCTTTTTTATTAATTAAATAACAGCTTTCTATAGCCCGTGATTGAATTATTGAGTAACACCTGCCTCAATTGATCAAAATAAAGGGAATAAGATCTTATTTTTTTAATGCAAATGGCTTAGATTTCAGAGGTTTTGACCAGACTCAACTGATTAAATTTTGTTTGAGTAAAGTGGAAGGCCCATTGATATGAAAAGTGACTTTGATGTATGTCACTTGAAGGCAAACCAGTTTTAAAGATGAGAATGACAATAGTAGATGAGATCCCTAGCTCTGAAGAAGGGCGTCCAGCAAAGATTTTTAAAAGGACAATGTAAGAAGAGTTTTCTGAAATCAAAACCACAGCAATAAAAATAAGGAGCAAAATTTTTGCAGTTGTCTTAGTAGTAGCTCTGCAATGTGATATTGATGTCAATGGAAATTGCCTTGTGTAAATGAGAGGAGAATTTGACCTAACTCAATTTTGTCTGACGGGAACTCCCATTAACACTAGCCATCTTGAATGAAGGAACAAATATAGGCCCTGATTCTGCAATTTACCCTATGGGTACATGTCCATTGCACTTGAAAACCCAATGCAGGAAATCTTGGAGCGTGGGTCTATGGACTGGGGCACATGTTACTTGCACGATGCTAAAAACAGCTGTGCAGATGCTCAGGCTCTGAAGCCTGGAGAGGAGAGGAAGGGAGACACTGCTGTGGATTTTTAAAAATGCACCATGGGCAAACCTCTGCAGATAATCAGATCCCCTCCGACTTCTCCATTGCAGGAGTGGGGCCCTAGCTTTCAGTTGAAGACACTGCGGTGACCATTTTATTATTAGAGCTGATCAAAGAACTGACAATTTTTCAGACAAGCCTTTTATTTTTGTTTTAATTTTAAAGGTTCCAAAAATCGTGACTGGGTCTGTTTTTGAGTCCAGGTTCTATTCTACTCCATGTTTCAGTGGCTGGAAATGGGGCCTTTGCCAATGCAATGATGAAGGTGCAACACATGGCCTGAGAACTCTGAACAGTTTCCTTTTGCCCCCCTCTCCCATAAATACTTTCCTCCTCTGTAAGAAATTTAGTTCAATTACATGTTTTAATCCAGAGCCTGGGCTCATTGTTTTCCAGGCAGCTAGTCACCCACTTTAAAGATACATGTCCACAGCACCTTTATCCAGATACTACTGTGACATTCATCATACAAGAATCTGAACAGACTAGAACAGAATCTACAGTTGTAGAGCAAGGGACTGGGAATTAAAATCCCTTGTTCTCTTCCTGGCTATGATACTCATTAGGTCAGGCATATCCCACCACTTCTCCATGCTGCAGGCAGCTCATCTGTAAGCTGGTTGTAATTATACGTCCCTACCTCACACAAGTGTTAATGTGGGTAAAATGATAAGGCTGGAGAAATTCAAAGTAGCATTATTTTAATACGCACTAACCTGCCTTAAGTGAGCAAGCAAGGTCCTGGCTGCTTAGTAGAGATGGTCCCAATGAGTGACTAAACATCATTAGAAACTCTGATACCTTGAAATCGCTAATTGGGATAGTTTGGATTTCCCTTCCTGTCTCTGTGAGCTTAGTCTGCCTATGCCAATGAAAGCCCAGTTTGATGCAGATTGGTGCAGTTTCAGTTGTTGAGCAGGATGCCTGGGTAACTCATTGTAGTCCTGAAGAGTAGTAAATTGCAGATGAACAGCAGAGCACTGGAAATCCCATGTGGCCAGTTCATCCAGGGAGCACACCAGATTCTTGCATAATGCACGTAAATGAATAAATCATAATGTATGAGCAGAACTCCAAGCTGGCTGGCTCACACTGGATAATTTAAGCTTAGTTTTATGTTCATTACAATCTAATCTCTGAATTAGTCCCTGATGCAACTGCACATGCACTGTGAGAGCGTGCTCTGTCTTCTCCTCTGGCATCTGATGTGGTTTCAGTAAGTATCTGGATAAGTAGTTAACAGCAGCCCATGTGGCTTTCATTCTTTGACCCTAGGTGTTATATACTCAGCCACATAGAGCAAGGAATGCCTGATGGATACACTTATCACTAGCTGGTATCAGGAAACCACCTCCCCACCCCCATGGTACAGTACTGCAAATTTGAACTTTATAAGGCTCTTGCATCTTCCTTTGGAGTATGCAGCATTTCCCTCCCTCAAAGAAAGGGCACCACAATAGATAGATCCTTTGTCTAGTCCAGCCTGGTAACTGTTCTGGGGCAGATTTTCAGCTGGGGAAAATCAATTTTGCTCTATTGACAATCTCAAATTTCTTTAAAAAACAGGGAGTAAAATCTTCTGTCCTAAATATCTCTTGCTGCTCCCTGTTTGTGGCACCTACTTGTGAGTGTAGAATAAATTGTTCACTGCAGAATGAGATACATATGTGAATAGACTACAGTCCCTGAACTGACCATCTCAGTGATGATCAACCAGCTATTCTGAATACTGATTAACTGTCCTTAGCTTCTAAGGATTTCCCATTATAAACAAGACAGACAGAGCTGTCTGTAGTTGTCTGAACAGTACTATGCAGATAAATTCTTCTGATGGACGTACTACTAGGCTTGGCTTCAGCTCTGAGTTGAGCTAGACCCCTCTCTAGTCTTCTTGTGGTTCAATTATCACTTTACTTGAGGGTCATTCATTGACATTTAGCTTTTCATGGACAGCATATTTGACTGGTATGTTGTTTTTTTTTCCTTTTGATACAGGATTTTCTTAGCCTGGTTCAGAGGGTCTCATTGCTCTAGATTTTGGTTGGAGTCTAGGACAGGACAGCTGTGATAATGGGGAGAGCATCTCCATGATTAGACAATCAAGAAAAAGGCTTTTAGTTAAAATTCTGTTACCTTGGTTCAGTGGTGAGGTATAGGTAGTAATCAGAAAAAAAGCAATATATAATAAATGGGAGTAGAGAACTAGAAGTTATGAAGTATATAAAATTGATAAAGGAAGCTAAAGATACCAGGACCCTCTCTATGGCTGACAAAGCTAAGGACAATAAGGAAGCTGTTGTTTTAAATTTATTAGGAACAAAAGAGATCCTAAAATGATATAGGCCTATTACTAAATTGGTATGGGAAATTGTTAATATTGCAGATAAGGCAAACATTCAATTAATATTTGTTTTGTACTTGGAAAGAAGCAGAGTGATGTGATCATTGTATGAGGATGATGTAGGGATAAATATTTTACAGTCAGAAGGCCTGCGGAACTTGCATCCAAGAGTCCAAAAAGGGCAGGCTGAAGAGATCTCTGGGCCACTGATGTTAATTTTTAATAAATCTTGGAATACCTAGGAAATTCTAGAAGAGTGCTAATATTATGCCAATATTCAAAAAGGGCAAGTGCAATGACCCAGGTAACTCTAGGCTGGTTAGTCTGATCTCAGTTCTGGGGAAAATAATGGAGAAGCTGATATTGGATTCAATTGATAAAGAATAAGAATATAATTAATACCATCTGTCATAACCAAGGCTTGAGAGAATTAACATGGTACACTTTAGGCTTTAGTGAGGAATTGGGAAATGCTATGAGGTAGTTTACAGCTCCCAGGCGCTCTTGGACCATGAATGGCCCTTCCCATGATGCTTCCATCTTATGGGCCTGTTGCGCCTTCAAGACCATAACCTGGTCTCCTACCTTGAAGGAACGTTCTCTGGCATGTCTGTCATACCAGGCCTTTTGCTCTTCTTGAGCATCCTTTAGGTTCTCTCTAGCAAGGGCTAAAGAGTGTCAGAGGGTGCTTTGTAGGTTGCTTACAAAGTCCAGAATGTTAGTTCCTGGAGAAGGCGTAAACCCCTCCCATTGCTGCTTCACCAACTGTAATGGCCCCTTAACCTCGTGACCATACACAAGTTCAAACGGTGAAAACCCTAAACTGGGATGTGGTACAGCCCTGTAGGCAAACAGCAACTGCTGCAACACTAGGTCCCAATTACTGGAGAATTCGTTGATGAATTTTCGTATCATGGCCCCCAAAGTTCCATTGAACCTTTCCACCAGGCCATTGGTTTGATGGTGGTACGGGGTGGCAACCAAGTGATTCACCCCATGATTTTCCCACAGTTTTTCCATGGTCCCTGCCAGGAAATTAGACCCTGAATCTGTAAGGATGTCGGAGGGCCAACCTACCCTGGCAAAGATGTCTGTTAGGGCCAGGCACACAGTGTTAGCCCTGGTGTTGCCTAGAGCTACTGCTTCCAGCCATCGGGTAGCAAAGTCCACTAAAGTCAGTACGTACTGCTTTCCTCTGGGCGTCTTTTTTGGGAAAGGGCCCAGAATATCCACAGCTACTCGCTGAAATGGGACCTCAATTATGGGGAGTGGCTGGAGAGGGGCCTTGACCTGGTCTTGAGGCTTTCCCACTCTTTGGCATACCTCACAAGACCGGACATACTTGGCAACATCCTTGCCCATCCCCTCCCAGTGGAAGGACTTCCCCAACCGGTCCTTGGTTCTGTTCATCCCAGCATGGCCACTGGGATGATCATGGGCTAAGCTTAAGAGCTTCCCCCGGTACTTAGTTGGAACCACCAACTGTTTTTGCAGCTGCCATTCTTCCCGGTGTCCACCAGAAAGAATTTCCTTGTATAAAAGTCCTTGGTCTATAACAAACCGGGATCGATTAGAAGAGCTGAGAGGCGGTGGGGTGCTCCGTGCCGCCGCCCAAGCTTTCTGAAGGCTGTCATCTGCTTCCTGCTCAGTCTGGAACTGTTCCCTTGAGGCTGGGGTCACCAGTTCCTCCTCAGACTGTGGACTCGGGCTCGGTCCCTCTGGAAGCAATGTAGGTGATGGAGTTGTTTCCGTTGCTGGTGAACCGCTCTCCGCTGGTGCACCTGAGGGTATTTCAGGCTCTGGCTGAGCCTTTTGGGTATGGCTGTCTGTTGCTTCTGCCAGTTCTGGCTCGCTGGCGCCCTCTGGCGTTGAGTTTGAAGATGTGGTTGCACTTGCTGGTGCTGGTTGCTGTTCCAGTTCCGGGCCTGGGACTGGAGATGCTGTGGCTGTTTCAGTGGTAGGCATGGAATCCGGGTCCACTACCTCTGTCTGGGTCTCTGGTAACACAGACAGGGCCTCTGTGGACGGTTCAGGAACAGGAATGGGTCTGGAAGCTTGCCTGGTTTGGCTACGTGTAACCATTCCCACTCTCTTGGCCCGCCTCACCTGGTTGGCCAAGTCTTCTCCCAGTAGCATGGGGATAGGATAATTGTCATAGACTGCAAAAGTCCACATTCCTGACCAGCCTTTGTACTGGACAGGCAGTTGAGCTGTAGGCAAGTCTACAGCTTGTGACATGAAGGGGTAAATTGTAACTTTGGCCTTTGGGTTGATGAATTTGGGGTCAACGAAGGATTGGTGGATAGCTGACACTTGTGCCCCCGTGTCTCTCCATGCAGTAACCTTCTTTCCGCCCACTCTCAAATTTTCCCTTCGCTCCAAGGGTATTTGAGAGGCATCTGGGCCTGGGGATCCAGGTGCTCCTGGAGAGATACACAGACACAAGCTCTGTGAATCCAAACAGAGTGACTCCCCCTCTCCGTTCCCAGTCCTGGAAACAAAAAGCACTTTCCTATTCCCCCAGAGGGAATGCAAAATCAGGCTAGCAAATCCAACACACAGATCTCCCCGATTTCTTCCTCCCACCAATTCCCTGGTGAGTACAGACTCAATTTCCCTGAAATTTCCCAGTAAAGAAAACTTCAACAGGTCTTAAAAGAAAGATTTATATAAAAAAGAAAGGAAAAATACATACAAATGGTCTCTCTGTATTAAGGTGATGAAATACAGGGTCAATTGCTTAAAAGAATATTGAATAAACAGCCTTATTCAAAAAGAATACAAATTAAAGCACTCCAGCACTTATATTCATGCAAATACCAAAGAAAAGAAACCATATAACTTACTATCTGATCTCTTTGTCCTTACACTTAGAAACAGAAGACTAGAAAGTAGAAACTACTTCTCCAAAGCTCAGAGAAAGCAGGCAGACAGACAACAAAGACCTCAGACACAAACTTCCCTCCACCCAAAGTTGAAAAAATCCGGTTTCCTGATTGGTCCTCTGGTCAGGTGCTTCAGGTGAAAGAGACATTAACCCTTAGCTATCTGTTTATGACACCATCAACAGGAATTATTTTCCATGAAACCATGTCAAACCTGATTTCATTCTTTGAGATTACAAGTTTGTTCACTAAAGGTAACTGTAGATGTAATATCTTAGACTTTTTATAAGGCATTATACTTAGAACCTTATGGCATTCTGATTATTGCTATTGTACAGTGCTAATTTAAGGTATGCATTAAATGGATTGAGAAACAGGGACTCTTTTTTTTTTTACTTGTATGGAATTGTTGAGATTGATACTGGATACTGTGCCCAGTTCTGGTGTGTGTCTTTTTAAAAAATATATGCTGAAAAACTGGAGGGTGTGCAGAAAAGGGCCCTAGAACTGATAGAAGAACTGGAGAAACTACCTTAGTAATATATTGAAAGAGCTCAGTCTGTTTAGCTGATCAAGAAGGAGAGGTGATGTGATTACACTGTGTAAGTACCTTCTCAGGAAGAAAATACCAGGTATTAAAGGGCTCCTTCATCTATCCAAAACAGGCATAAGAACAACTGGCTGGAAGTTGAAGCCAGACAAATTCAAAACTGAAATAAGGCACAAAGTTTCCCAGTGAGGGTGAGTAGTGATTGGAACAAACTACCAGGGCAAGTGTGAGACTCTCAACCCCTTGTTGCCTTCAGATCAAGACTGGGTGCCTTTCTGGGGAAGATGCTTTAGTCAAACAAGTTATTTGGTTCCAAGTTGGTGTAACTGGCTGAAATTTAATGGCCCGTGCTATACAAGAGGTAAGACTAGATGTTCTAATGGTACCTTCTGGCCTTAAACTCTAGATCTGTGAATTCTACTTCTTCCTGAGACCTTTTGCTTGGTGTCTGGTTTGTAATGGGTTGCACTAGCCAGAACATATGTTGTCACTGTTACACATCAAGCCTATTTGCGGGCAAAGAGCTCACACCTGCTTTCAGTCATACCAGTGTGAATCCAGAGCAGTGCTACTGTCACCAATGGAGTTACATTGCCGAAAATCCAGCGTAGCAGAGGGGAACACTTTGAGCTGCCAATTTGTTCCAGGGTGTGATGATTTCACTAAATTATTCAAACTCTGAATGTACGTTTATTATGATGGCAGCCAGGTATGATTAGGATGCTAATACTGAAAGGCAGTACGGTGCAGAAGATAAGACACTGGGTTGGCACTCAGAAGACTAAAGTTCTATTATTGGTGCTGCCATGTGACCTGGCAAATCATTTCAGAGCACATGATTTATGAGGAGAGGCTGAGGGAACTGGGGTTATTTAGTCTACAGAAGAGAAGAATGAGAGGGATTTGATAGCTGCTTTCAACTACCTGAAAGGGGGTTCCATAGAGGATGGATCTAGACTGTTCTCAGTGGTGGGAGATGATAGTACAAGGAGCAATGGTCTCAAATTGCAGTTGGGGAGGTCTAGGTTGGATATTAGGAAAAACTTTTTCACTAGGAGGGTAGTGAAACCGTGGAATGGGTTACCTAGGAGATTCCACCACCTCCCTTCCTTAGATATTTTTAAGGCCCGGCTTGACCCAGCCTTGGCTGGGATGATTTAGTTGGAGATTAGGTCCTGCTTTGACCAGGGAGTTGGACTAGATAACCTCCTGAGATTCCTTCCAATCATGATATCCTATGACTTCATGTCTGCGTATCTGTTTTCCTCCTACCCTTTGTCCTGCCAACCTAGAGTGTAAACTTGTTGGGCCCGAGACTGTCTCTAATATACAGTAATGGGACTCGAGTCATGGTTGGGGCCTCTTGGCAAGACCATAACTGAAGTAATAAAAATACAGGCAAGTATTCTCTTAAAAGGTGCTAAGAAGAAATTGGCATGGAGTGGTGACAAGGTTTCTCCTGGGAAGGATGGAGGGAGTTGTTGAAGGATATGATGTTCATATGTTATAAAGCATATTGATTTCATGTCTCAGAACAATTACAAAAAACAAAAAAGGTACTGGGCAGAGTGTGGCCGCTAAGTATCATCTATCTTAACCAGCAGGCAAATTGGTTAATAAATGTGCAGTTCCTATTCTGTGCTGTTTCTGTTTGCAGCTATTGATCAAACATTGGACATAATTAAGGCTCAGAGGAAGGAATCATTAACAGCAGCCCTGGATCTCTGCTGGGCTGTTAGTTGCAGAAGGATTTGGATGTTTGGTGCCTGTTAAGTTTTAAATTGAGGGGGAAGTTTGATGTTGCTGGATTATTTGGCTTCTCCCTAGCATGGAGCACAAACCTGCAGACTATAATGTGAGGCAAAAATCCTGGCTGTAATCAGTGTTACGTCCCTGATATCTGGTCAGTCCACCTTTTAAAGTAGGAATCTAATAAGTGTCTTAGGGAGTTTGCTAAACACTTCTGAAATACCACTAGCAAGAGTGGATTATGAGGCTAGCTAGTCCTAGAAAAGTAGTGTTCCCACTGTCAGGTGTTGATGGTTTGGAGGATGGAGGGATATCTACCCTGTGATAAGCTTTACATTTTTAAAGAATACTGTCTCTTACTTTCCCAGCTTGCTAAGTATCTTCAAAGTAGATGCTGCCGCTAATTGGTCATTTGAACTTTGCCTGAAGGGTCCTTTCAGCAAGGTCCTTAATCCCATTCTGACTAAATTTTGGCTAAAGTTTTAAAGGAGATGCTTCCATTTTTATAAGAATAGGAAGCAAACCCAAGGAAAAGCCTGGACTGAGACTTCTAGTTCATGCTAGGCTAGTTTGTCACAGCGATACTTGCCCACACAATGAATTGGTGCAACTGTGCTCTGCCCTATTCGCAGGGAAGATTGCCAAGTTACAGCTCAGCCCTTTGTGATGAATTCACACTGGCCACAGTAATGTCAAAAATGAGTTTAAAAACACACTATTGTGCTGCTTATTAATCACTGGAAAACACTGGTTTTACCCCAGTTATCTCATAAGCTTTTAAACATATTTTAACACTATATATCATGTTGTACTTTTACTTGTGTTATTAAAAATACTAACTTTCTTTGGTTGGGGGTGGAAACTTGTTCAACAAACAGACGTAAAATCCATAGTATAATGCTATTCAGTAGGCTAGTGGAGCAAGAACCCCAGGAGAGGTCATGAAAGGCAATCAAAGGGTTCATAAGGTGTTGAAAATGTTTATAATCTAAAGCAAAGACTCTCACTTTCCCGCTCTCAGTACATTTTAACCCTTCAAGGCCAACTATTTTCTCTCAGCTGCTAACAAGCCACACATAGAATTAATTCTATCAGCTTATCATTGAGGCATTTTATTCTTTTCTATAGCAAATACAAGAGTGTCCCCAAAAAATTCCTTTGGAATAAGGGGTAACCAATCTGGAAAGGTGGAGAAACACTGGACTAGGCACTACCACCAATACAAGTAATTAAAAGGAATAATAAAGAGAAACTCACATTAATAGTTTTACCTAGTCAGTCATCTCCTTTACTCACTCTCCTCCTCTTCTCCCCCCCACCCCCCCGCACAATGGAATACATCTGGGACTTAACCTTCTCATCACAGCTCCAGTGTGGCTTATAGTGAGGCCTTCTCTTTGAACTGGTAGCTTCAGAATATTCACCCCATTATTTTCACCAAGGGGTAATGTACATTTGAAGGGAAGAGTTCAGTAATGTGTATAGTCTAGTGCACTTACCCTTTTTTTTTTTTTTTTTTTTTTTTTTTTTTTTTTTGGTATTAAGAAATAATCTCTCATACCTCAAGGATGAGAATTTCAGAAGTGCCTAAGGAGTAGAAGTCCCATTGGGAATTTTGTGCTCCTAAATCAATTGTAGTGATCTCTCCAGTAATAGACAGGGCAGACCGAGGGTGGCAGGGGAAAGGGGGCACAGAGAGGAAGAGGCTTGCCCAAAGCACACAACAGCTCAGGGTCAGAGCCCTGCATAGAGACGAAGTCTCCTGACACCCAGTGCAAGTGCCCTATTCATTAGACCACATTACCTCCACAATACTCATGAAAAACACACATACATGGGGGGAGAGGAAATCATAAGTGACATGAATAAATTTACTAATGTGACTTATGTATCATTTCCCTAGCTCTGGTTACAAATATGAACCAGATTTTTAAACAACTGCCTACTTTTACTGTCTTCAACTCAAAGGCACAAATGATTGCAGGTGCAATTTTGTGCTCACTATCCTCTGTAGATTCATTTGAAGTCATTTAGATGTCTAAGTACCTAAATGCACCTGCAAATCTGCTCCTTAGACACAATTTAGCCAATTTAGATGTCTGCCATTATTTGTGTGCATGAAATGGCAGGCACAAAGAAGGAAGCCTGTGTATAGCTGGTCTAAAAACCAGGCCGTTACTCTTTTCCCCAGAAAGCATTACAAAGATTATAGAGTTATTTGTGAGTAGTGGTGTGTAATTTCTGCACCAACTAACCTAAAGGAACATGGGTTTGCAGGGGTTTTATCAACTGAAATCTGTGTAGGGTGTTGCCATGGAAATTGAAAGTAGCTATATGGTATTTTTGTTCTGAAAACAAAGATTACCAAAGCTGCAAAAGATAAATATGGAAAGAAAAGGGAGTAAAAACTGCTTTGCTCTTTCAAAGAGTTGACTCTGAGGCCTCTATATAGAGGCAAAAATAGTACTTGTTTAGAGTCTGAGAGCTTCATGTTATCCCATCAAGCAAAAATCTGATATAAAAGTAGAGGTGGAGCTTGCAGAGGACAGATGTGAGCGCACACACAAAACAAGCCCCAGTTAGGTGGCCTTTGTTAGAACTAAATGCAGCAGCTGTCTCTGTGTGGTTTAAGTTCCTATGCAAATCCAAGGTCACCAGAACCACTCCTGTTGCTGCCGTTTATCATTTAATGAAGATAAAAAAGAGCAATTAGGTTTAGTCTGCCAATTTGGCACATTAGCATTCATCTTCAATGAAATCATGTTTTGTGTATGCCCAGCTGATGTATTTTACTACTGACCAGCATGAACCATAATTACTTTTATCTGATGAACTTTAGAGATTTTTATTGATGGCTCTCTGTTTTGCATATACATAAGTCGCTTACTTAAAGGACTGCATTAGCTCAGAGCTCATGTGAAGCTGGGTTTTCCATTCCTACTTAGAAAATTGTAGGTCTTCTGGGTGTTTCATGTTGTGCAGCATTTCAACCTCTAGTTTAGAAATAGCATTGTAGATGTAAAAAGCTAGAAGTCTTGTAACCACGCCTACAAGAAATACTTGAATTATTTTTATGCTGTTTTAAATTTTTGTAGGGCTGGATTGTGGAACTTTTGAGTGCTTGCTCAGACAACTAATCCCACTGGTACTACACACTTAAGTAAATATCTGCCACCAGGAATAAGGGTTGTGTTTCATGCAATGCATGCCGGGTAGTAACTCCATATTTCTAAAACTAAACTGGCTCTTTATTAAGAACTATTTACAGAGATGCTACAATGGCAGCTGGTAGTCCAGCCATGTGCACACACTGACTTCCTGCTGCCTTCTCCAAGCTCTTCTCTCCTGTAGTTAGTAATCCAAAATCCAAGTTCTAGGCATGTTGCTACAGGTCGTCTAGCTTAGGTTCTAATGCAGCAAGGCATTTAAGAGTGTGATGTCAATAGGGCTATTCATGTAGCTCAGCTGCTTCATGCCTCTATTCTTCTCCATAGGTTCAGGTCTCTGGCTGGACAGCAGCTCCCATGATGCAGCACAGTCTCTGCTCTGGATGGCATAAGGTGGTGTCCATCTGAGGAGCCTGGTCCATAGAGACGTGAGGCACCTGAGCTACCACTCCCATAAGGCATCACAGTAGCTCAGGCAGACACAGATGAATGCTGAACTGCTGTGAAACTAAACACTTTGAAATGTATTGACTCATTCAGTTTGATCTGCTATAACCCTCAGATCCTTTTCAGCAGTACTACCACCTAACCAGTTATTCCCCATGTGTAATCTTTGATTTTTACCCCCCCCCACCCCAAGTGCAGTACTTTGCACTTATCTATACTGAATTTTATCTTGTCAATTTCAGATCAATTCTCCCATTTGTCAAGGTGGCTTTGAAATCTAATCCTGTCCTCCAAAGAGTTTGCACTTGCAGCTGGGTATCTTCTGTAAAACATATAAGCATACACTGCCTTGCATTATCCATGTCGTTAATGAAAATATCAAATAGTACTGGACCCAGGACTAATCCCTGCAGGGCCCCAGTAGATATGCCTTCCCAGTTTGACAGCCAAGAGCCAACCATTAATAGCTACTCTGAGTACAATCTTTCAACCAGTTGTGCACCCTTCCCTCTAAAGAGAGACGTGGTTTAGATGAAATGAGTGTGCTTATGAGATTGTTATATGGGACTGGATCAAAAGAAGAATTTTTGATCAGCTGTAATAAATGTATACGAATTCAATACGACTCCAAAGGTATTTCTGGAATGAAAAGTCTTTAAAGGTGGCCTGGATTAAAGGAAAATTTGCTGAAACCTTGGCTCTAAACTAGAACTGAGCCCAGGCCCATTTTGTGAGATTGGAGAAAAATATAGTCATCTACTTGTTATGTTTTTTAATGTTTGAAGTTGTGAACTTCTGGGATTTAACTGGGAAATGAAAGGGAGAAAAATACAGCAACACCAACAGAGAGCCCCTTCCTGTACCACTGATGGGGGGGAGGGGGGAAGAGGCAGAAAATGGTGACTTTTCCTAGAGATCCTACTATTGTGAGAATTTCCAGCTGGGTTTCCAGACTGATTCTCATTCCAAATATCTTTAGCTTAAGAGACTCAATTTCATGTAGCAGCTCTGGCAGTTTTGGGTGCTGGTTTTGCAGCCTCAGCTCCAAGAGTCCTGTTTCTGCATGAGAATCTCAACTTTCATTCAAAAAATATAAATAAGTCTTTAGCCCACATGGCTGTGGGGAAAAGCTTGAAAAACTTTACCTTAAGGGCTCAAAAGCCAAATTAAACCAAACTTTATTTAAACACATCTCATTATTTTAAATCCAATCTCATAGATTTTGGGAGCCTGAGGACATGACTGCTTGTGATTGGCAATATTCTAGGTATAGGCAGGGAAATGCCACATGTTGGACCATTTGCACAGTAGCAGAGAAGGCTGAGATGGGCAAGGAGCCTTCTTGTCATATTGTTCAGCATCTGTTAGTGCCAGGCAGAATCAGAGCCCTTGCATGATCTGGGCACAGAGGACTATTGTGATCCTGTTCTCCTGAGAGTGGAGCCCTGGTTCCGCTTGCCACTATTGGCACTAAGTGATAGAAATGGCTGGCTGAGCCGGAAGAAACAAGTTGCACCCCATAGAGGGATGGCTGGGGTTGCAAACCTGGAAGATCTAGGATACACTCTGTCTTCTGAGGATCAGAATGTCATCCTGCATCCTCCCAAGTGCAGGGCTATGCTTAAAATCTAGCCCACAATCTGAGCAAGCATTTAGTTCGTTTGCATGCACAATTTCAGCAACTGTACCTGCATACAACTAGTTAGGCATTTACAAATGTTCACGCTGGCCCTCGATAGTTCAGATTGTTTCTGGTTGATGTATTGTATTTTGAGATGCTTATGCAAGCTGAATGTCAGCTCTGCATGCAAGATGCTTTTCCATCCTTAAAGGCAAGTGACTTCAAGCCCCTAAGAAGTGCACTGTCCACTTATATACACAATCCGTGGAGTGCAGTTTTCTAGTATGAAGTGGAATTTCTGAATGTGAGTAAGGAAAATCACTTTGTCCAGGAAGTCCACTGCGCAATGTACTAGGAAATTTATTTCTCTTGATTTTTGAGTTTAGAATTGAGCCAAACATTCAAAACAAGCAGCTTGCTTTGGCTGGTGGTATATAGGCAAAGATCCAAGGATCATTCTCCTTGCTGCCCTATAATAATAAATGGTAGGAATATATGAATGGGCCTTATCGTATCTTTAGATCCATTCTTTAGTTTAATTCCTTTCTTACAGAGGAGGATTATCCTACTGGGAACAGCTTGAACTTTCATAGTTCTAGTGAATGAAGAATAAATTTTAAAATCTGTTGCAAGTGGGGTCTTACTTACAGCTAGGTTATGCTAATAGGTTGTATTTGGCATTCGCTACTACTTCAAGTACTTACTTTAAAGCTAAGTTGTTGTCTTATTTCTTTCTATTTAAAAAAAAAGATGTGGCTTATGGGGAGAGGGAAGGAGCACTTTTTTAAAATCATTAGATCACTGTATGTTAAATATTCATAACTGCATCTACCACTTGCTCTTGATAAGGACATAAATGTTCTTTGGAAGCCTAAGAGAGCCACTGTCTCTCCAATATCAAAAGAATGAAAAACAAAAGTCTGTTTATGCTGGTAGGTAGGTATCCCTGTCAGTCTGGGGCTTAATTTTACCTATTCTATAATTCATTTCAAATCATTTTTCCTCACGGCTGGTTATACTAACACAGAAAAGATTTTAAAAACACGTACAAACAACTCAGGACACTTGGTAACAGCCAAAAGGGACATCTTTCCACCCTACAGTAAGCTGGGGTGAAGAGAGGGTGCACCCGTCCCTCTAGCTAGCTTCTGCTTCTATTTTATAGCTCCATCCCAGATCACCTATGCTATAGGAAGGGAGTCTGGGCTCCCCTTATTTATAACTCCTACCCAGCTTATACTTAAGGGAGCACTTTTATAGCTTGTCATGTTTCAGTATTGGAAACGAGGCATGTCTATTACTGAAAACGTGCTGATCTGGAAGTAATAGATGAATATCCTCTACATAGCTGATATACAGGTAAGTAGAAGTCACCCCTGTGCAGAAGGTCTACATAATACCTGTGCCACCCTCAAAATGGGGCTTAACGGAATTCAGTGGCACCAGGCACACTGACCATGGGAAAGCCCTCTGCACACAGGAGGGAGATGGTGGATCGAGTGTCTTCTGTGATGCTGAAGGAGAGGTCTGAGCTGGGGACAGAGTGGTGCAAGGAATCTCCTGTGATGATGCAAGGCAGGAATGAGCTAGAAGCAGATGGCAAAGCTTTGGAGCTCTTGTGACTTTGCTCCTCAGATCTGCACTGCAGCAGAGTAATGGATATTCTACATGAGCCCTACAGTGCAAGGTCACTATGGAATTAGCCTCCCAAGGGAAATGTGGATGCCCCGTCTCTTGGATCATTAAGAAATGGATGGAACAAAGTGCCAAAGACTGTGGAGAAGAATCCTGCACTGGCTGACAGGCAGAAACTTCTCTGCCTCTAACTTCAATTGCACAAATTGTTTGTATTATGCAAGGAGAATAGCAGGGCTGTTGCCATTACTTAATGTCTGGCATTCTCACTGAGATGTTCAGATATTCAGCAGCAATAGAACATTCTTACTCCGCTGCTCTTTCATTTGCTCAGGGCAAACGCGTTAATATGTTTGTCTGTTTTGTAGGCAAAGCTCCTTCAGGCTTCACAAATGCTACCAGTGGCTGAAAGAGAGCTCCCAAATGACTGAGAAACCCTGACATTAATTCTTCTTATTGATATCGCTAGGAGACAGGGATTTTTGTTGTAATGAAGAGAGCTGGGGAGCAGTGTGATCTGAATATCAGCACTGCAAAAAATAAGCAGAACTATTTTGCATGTATAGAAGGCTCTTCCAAGTCACCTAAGGTAACGTGTGGCAGCTGTTTAAGAGGGCACAATAAACCATGCACGCAACAGCTCTCGCAGAAATATTGACTATTAGAAGTGTAGGGGAATTCAGTTCAGGAGAATGCAATTAATTACCAGAGTTATTGCTTGCCCTGGACATCAGGGATTTCAAGTCTGCTCTTGTGGAAGGTGCCAAGGAATTGCACCTGTCCATACAGAAACTTGCTTCTACATCTTAGCCCCAAAAAGTAAGCTCAGTGCTCACTAAAACCCTACAAGTGTCTCGATGCACAGTCAAGACAAAGCGGGAGGTGTTTGTGCATTGTAAAGTGAGTGTTGGTG
This sequence comes from Gopherus flavomarginatus, assembly GCF_025201925.1. NCBI lineage: Eukaryota > Metazoa > Chordata > Testudines > Testudinidae > Gopherus > Gopherus flavomarginatus. The sequence goes on along the minus strand of NC_066621.1, from coordinate 10,661,786 downwards.
TGCGCCATATGAATGCTTGGATTACTGTACTGGCTCCCAAACCTGCTAGTTCAGCTTCACTGTTGCCATTGAAACGGGTCTTGTGGCTAGAGATATTGCCAAGGCGGAGTGCTCAAATCATGAGTCAGACCCTATAAACTCATAAGTTTAGATGCATTCTTTTTCAGGTTTCCAAATATTTAGATTACACTTGAGTCCCTTTTTTTCATATTTTCTAGCTTTTCTGCATAGCCATATGGGCTAAAGACTTAATTTGCTTTTTAATTAATGCTGAGACTTTCACGTGAGTCCAGAAGCTGGGTCTTTAACCAAAACACCCAAGATCACAACCACAATACAATCCCATGGATTAGAAACACTGCCCTAGTCTGTCTATACAGTAACTTTAAAAAAAGTCCCTAAAAGTGATGCTCTTTTTGAATTGGCAGCACTTTGTCTGTCTGATAATGTCGAGCAACACATTATAAGCACTGCCCAAACTCTGGGCTCTTTGCAGCTGCAGGATCCCATTTCCCCAACCCTTCAGGAGTAAGGTAAGCTCAGTTGCTTACTGAGGGAGACGGTTCTCCCACGGCATCTGCCCTCTCTCTACCTGGGGTTCTCGGCCTCCGGCCGTTGTTTCATTTCCAAAGATCCAAACTGAAGTTAAAAATGAACAGAAGGGCACCTAGAATTCCAAGTGAAATCCTGGCAGTTAGCTAGAGCTTGGCACAGACCATTAGCTTTAAATGATGCCTGGTCAACTCCCTTATGAATGCACCTTTGATGTTGTGTAGCTCTACGGGCTTCCAAGTCTTCCCACTTGCACTGCTAGAGTATTTGTCTCAATAGGGGCTGGGGGATGCTTATTTTTATCATTAATATGAGAGGCTATTATATCTACTACAGCTCTGCATTGGGTTGGAGTCCTGCGTAGGTGTGTGGATGGAGATGTATGTTTATGTATATAACAAATAAATATAAATTATTGTATGAGTGGTCTCTCTTCATCCAAGCATATACCTGCACAGAGGGTCATAACCCACAGCTTAGTATAGTCTAATGCTGGTAGAGGCCAAGCTTGATGCAAAACCATTTCCCCCACAGCAGGGAGCCCAGCTGAGCAGTAAGCAAAAGAATAATGTTAATCTCTCTGACACAAGTGTAGCTGCTTTCCAGGAGAGGAGACCCCCCCACCCTTGTTTTTTTTTTTTCCCATTCAGCAGTAACTTGGCACACTGAATACACATGTGAAAGACCTGATCTGACGTTATGTAGGGCTCAGAGCCCTGGTGTATATGAGAGAACAGACACACGGACTTGTGATGGGTGAATAGTCAGAACTAGAATTAATCAGAATGAGTGAAACGCACTGCTGTGTGTAGGCCTGTGCCCTACACAAGTCCCAGCTCTATTTTGAGAACTGAAGTGGAATATAAGTGGTGCACAGGACTTGTGTGCATGCTCGCGCTCTCTCTCTCTCTCTCTCTCTGCGCACCAGGGTGAATTTCACCTAATGTGATTACTCTCCAAATGTGCTGTTTAGCCAGCTGAGATGAACACCCCTAGCTCTTGTGAAAATGTTGCAGCACCCTAGCTATTCCCTGCGTAATCTGCTGGCTAGCTTGTGAAGTTTGTTGCGCTCACACAGCCCAAGGAGGTTATTTTCTACTCAGGCTATAGAAATATTCTCTCACCCAGCACGTGTCAGCTCCACCTTTGAGAAGAACTCTGCACTGAAGTCCATTCTGGTTTCAGAGACGTTCCAGTGATTATTCCCTGTAGTCAAAATTGGGAGTATCTCTAGAGCGAGAAACATTTTAAAGTGTGTCCACTGTATATCCATGTACCCTGGAGATTCTATCCTTGAAACGATCGATGGCTGGAACAAGAAAACAAAAGCATGAGGCTTTATTATGTTTTTATATGCACGGCTTCTATAATAATTGTTTCACTGCTTATTTGAGACACGAAGAGAAATGATACAAAGAGCATGAGAATAAACCACAACTCCATCCTTTGCATGCTTGAAGTCTACATAATTTTTTTTTAAGTAACACTGTTCCCTGGGCAACTGATTATTGTATCAACTATGAATGGCTTTGCTCTGGATGGGATGCCATAACAAGAAGTGTTTGTAGTACATCACTGGAAGCCCTGTGGGAGCTTGTCCATGTAAATAATCTAGACATTGTCAATTCATGTATTTCCCATTCTGGTAAGGAGAATGGCATGGAATGGGGAATTGTAATGTCTGGATGTTTAAAATTGAGTGAGACTCTGCAAAGGAGCTCATTTATGCAGTATATTAATGTGCACACACAGGTAGAAGTTTGTTGGGTTTGTATCAATCTTGGTGTGGATGAGACTGGTGCAAGACATAATTAATCCTTAGCATTTACTCTTAAAACTAGAATCCTGATCCCACAGCCCTTGCTTACCCAGATAATTCTGTTTGGGAATTGGAATTTCACTGTGGCACTGAAAGAAACACTTCTGTCCTTATACAGTAATGGACTGAAGATGAGTCTGAGGCTAGGAAGCTGTTAACTTTCCATTTAAAGGGTCTTCAGTGATTGTTGTTTTTTTGGAATTGAGTAAAAGGGCTTTACACACTTTGACAATGTTCCTTGTTTGGAAGGGGATAGGAAAGATGGGTTTGCTATCATGCTGGGGGTGGGGGGGAATTCCCTCCTCTCCAAAGTGAGGACGAGCTGTTTCTCATGTAGGTTTTACAGTTCTTGTGCAATAAGTAGGGGAAAAAATCAGGTCCATAATCCTCTGCTGATAGACTTCCTGGATTGAGCAGCATAGCTTTTCTGCACTCTGTCAAGAGGTACAACCATACAAAACATCTTTTTTTAAAAAAAATCTTCCCAATAAATGAAACAACTGAGCCTTACTTGGATTGTCTTATAAAAAGGGAAACTTTATGAACTGAGAATGGACTGTTACGTTGGGGTTGAAATTCACTTCACCTACATAAAATTGGGTTAGTGACCAGGCTTTGTCTAGATGAAACATGGAGAGTTGGGGAAGCAAAACCCACCCCCTTCCAGCCTGCTGCTGGGGAGCAAGTGTGAGCTGGAATACAGGGGTTGGCCCCACCATGCTACATTTGTGGGGTGTTAAGGTATCAGAAACCCAGATTGTTGCCCTCTAACTCCAATTCCATCTTCTGTCAGGTTGGCACGGAGATGCAACCCTTGTGTAGCAACCTCATGTCATCATGTTGGTCAATGAGTAAACTCAGGATTTTCATCACCAAGAACACAGGCCTCTACCACTTCTTTGACTCCACTGTTGGCAGGTCATTGATGTAAAGGTTGAACAGGGTTGGAGACAGCACAGACCCCACGGGTAACCCATGGCTCTGTCATCTCCAAGCAGTCGTCTTCTCCCCCATATGGACTCAGAACTGCCTATCACAGAGGCAAGTTCAGCTACACCTGTGACCCAAGGTAGCAGGACCAGTGATACCTTCACGAGCAGGCCAGTGTGTCGTGCCATGTCGTACGCTGCTGTTAGGACAATGAAAACATCGCCTGTTTTCAAGTTTCTCTGGAAGCCATTTTCAACAAATGTGGTCAGCACGAGTACTTGCTCACGTGTGCTATGGCTCAGCAAAAGCCAACTTGGTCAGGGCTCAAAATTCTCTCCACATTAGGTAATATGCGCTATAGGACCAAGCGTGCCAGTGCCTTGAAGCACACCAACAGTAATTATATGGGGCAATAGCTTGATGCTTAACTTGCCTCCTTTCTAGGCTTTAGGAGGCCAATGACCTTTGTGGTGTACCATCTCTTTAATAGTCTGCCTTCACTGATGACCCAAGTGACAAATTTCACAAGCCAAAGCCAAGCATGGGGGCCAAGATTTTTCAGGAATTCTGGAGATATGTTGTCATAGCCCGCAGCTGTTCCATACTTCATGCTACCCAGTGTCTGTTACAGTGAATGGTTCTGGGCAGTTTCTGATCTGGTGTACATGTTTAAACATACACCATTCGTTCCTCATTTGTCTTCACACCTGTGTCTCCAAAGTTGCTCTGGCCACTTTAAGTGAGTGTCTGGCTACCTGGTTGGGTGTCACTGAGGGTTGGCAGAGTGCAGGTGCCTGCTGAGCTGCTCCAAAGCATTGGCGCTGACTCCAAGACTTGTGGCCGGAGAGGGTAAAGCTCATCCTCTCTTTCATCTCCTCCCATCTGGCGCGGTGAGCAATGGCTTATGATTCGGTCAGATGGTCAGCGACATCTGCGTCACCAGATGTCTCTCACTGCTCAAGCAAGGCAATGCTCTCCCCGTTGAGAGGGGATGTAGAGCGGGTGGCAACAGCATGGGATGGCTCTGCAGGCTGTTTTGTAGATACCATCACTTCTGTGATCTTAAGTCTCATTTACCAAGAGTGCCAGGCTGATATTGTCACGCCGCTCTTCTCCAGCGCTTTATGGTATTTTTCCCAGTCAGCCTTTCAGAAGTTCCACTGCTTCTTTTTGGAATTCAAGACTACTGGGAGCTGTAGCTCGATGTGGATCAGTGGTGGCTGCATGAAAAGTTTTATCCAAGACTTGGCATGTTGTTGGCTGAGGATGGCCATGAACTGAACTGACCCAGCACAAGTCAGGAGAGTAGTCACGATCCCATCTAGAAGAATGGAATGTGCCTCGCTGCTTAGCATCATGGATAAGGGCGAGGTAGTTTCGAGATGCCCGGTCTGCAAGTTGTTCACCATCAATGTCAACCTCCTTATACCCGTAGTCTGTGTGGTGGCTGTTGAAGTCTCCAACGTAGACGGCTGGGTGTAGCAGGCTTGGTAGAACCTGTTGGTTCCAACTGACACTCAGAGGATTATAAACATTTGCCAGCCAGAACCTGCCAACCTGGATGGTGTCACAGAATTCAACAGACATCAGCTGAATGGCATCTGCAATATTGGACCGAAGGTATGTGGCTTGGACATGCTTTGAGTGTGCCACATGGCACAACAGGTCAAAGCTGTTGATACAGTAGCACTTGACTTCGGCAGTTGCCATGTGTGTCTCTTGCAAGCAAATGTTGATAGTATGCTGATGAGCAAGAACACAGAGTAAATCATGCCTGACAGCCGACACACTCTCCACATTGAGTTGTAACATGCGTAGAGCTGGACCAACAACACAGTCACCAGACTGCGTGTTAGGGTTGTCGGTGACAACAGTGCCAGGATTCATTGAGCTGGTGCTCGCTGGTTGGATCATTAGCTTCCCTGATTGCTGTCAGGTACTGGCGGATGGCGCAAAAGGACCCTGATCTATTGCCTCCAGCCAACTATCATAAAAACAGTTTCCAGTTTGTTCCATCTTCATCACACTAGCACAACCCAAGAAATGAATGTTTATCTGAATGGTCAGAAGGTGAAGCATGAAGTAGAACTGGTCTGTCTCAGTGTGTGGTCTACGGTCACACCTAGTTACCATGCCCACTTGAAGAAGACAGCAGCTAAAGTCAAGATGTGTAACAATCTTCTTAGCAAACTGGCAAGTTTGTCATGGGGTGTTTGTGCTCCAACTTTGTGGCCGTCAGCTCTTGCCACCTCTTCCTGTTCAGTGGCAGAGTACTGGAAACCAGTTTGGAGTCAATCACTACACAACCAACTGGTGACTATGCAGTTACGTGCCACTGTGCATATCATCTTCAGCACCCTGCGTTTGACTCCACCCCTGTGGCTCCCAGTTCTGAGCAATATTGCTGCTCCTCCACATCAGATGAGAGGTTGCTGCTGGCAAGTTACTGGAGAAAGTACATGCTAACTCAAGCCTGCCACTGCACAATGACCTTTTTAAACCACCAGCTGCATGTTTTTCCATCACATCGTCCATTATGGTCTCATCCTAGCATGGCAGAGGTTAGAGTGGAAATGCTCTGGCAAGAGGAATGGATATCTGTTATCCCCAACCAGTCCCTCATTGCCGACTCCACAATCTGCCCACCTGGGTTTAAACTGCCCCATCGTCAATAGTCCCTGGTGAACAGGTTCCGGACCAGGCAAGGTCTCTGTGCAGCCAACCAGTGTCGCCGGGCCATCGTGACAGCCCTTCGTGCAGCTGCGACGCAACACAGATACCACCACACGTTGTCGATGAATGCCTGCTGACAAGGTCCAGCGGTGGCCTAGAAGAGAACTGCATCACACCACTGAAGAGGGCATCGCTTGGCTAGACTCTGCACATGCTAAATAAATTAGGTTTCCATGAGGTGTCAGTTGCTACTCTTCAGAGATCTGTGAGGCTCTCTCCAGAATGCCCATAGCCTCTAGGAGCTCTCTAGCTAAATATATAACCTTCTTTTCCAGTTGAAACACATCTGTTCCATGGGATGAAATAATTTAGATTAGTATGTGCTTGTTTCTGGGATGACCCCCCCCCCAGGCTGCTAACACAATGCAGCTTTGCATCCAATATTTGAAACCTGGCCCATTCCATCATTAAACACAGACCTAGAATGCTGCAGAAATTGCTCGTATCTGGTTAGCAGTGATAGCTTGAATGGTGCTGAACAAAGGCAGGAAATAACAATTAACATGATTCCAGGCTTTATGGGGGGAATGGTGACTTGGGATTCACCCCCACACTCCCTTGCATTGGCTTCATTTTTCTGTCCTTATGAGCATCCTCCATTATCTAAGTTCTATAGGCCTTTTTGATAGACTGATGAAAGAACATGGATGTGAAGGGCTGTGAACACATTACAATGCATCTGTCATTCATCTGTGACTAGGAGAAAATAACTCCCCATGATTTGTTTCCGTTCTGTTGGCTGAGGGTTTTTCCTGCTTTGTCAGTCTGACAGCTAAGAGCTAGATTGTGGCTAACACTTACATGGCTGTGCAGGGTGGGAGTAAGGGACTTTTTTACCCCTTTCTGTGTAGCCTGCAGCTGGGTCAGGCAGCTTTTGTGCATTGGAGAGTGTTTGGAGAGTTTAGTTATGTTCTGCTCCCTCTCCACTGGGAGTGACATCATGAAAGGGGATGGGAAGAGGCGCAGGGAGTCATGGATCTTCCTTCTCCATGTCAGCCCACAAAGGAGTTTGGGGAAGGTGACTCTACTCCTTAAAAGGTGTCTCAAATTGCTCTCCTTCCTGTGGAGCTTGGGATTGCCAGGGTACAGAATGCTTCCTGAACCAAGCAGGACAGTGATTAAATGCAACAATTTAGCCCTGTGTCCCACAGATGCTGTTGCTGTGGTGATGAGAACATGAATCTTCCCAATAGAAAGCAGCAAAACCTGATAATACCCTCTCCCCCTGCATCCCCTAAATAAACAGCATGGTGATATCCTCAAAACCAGTTTGTTCAAACTAGTCTCCCATCAGCTCCACTGCAGAATGAAAAGGAACCTTCCCTTTTGCTAGGGCCGGCTACAGGCATCAGCGCAGCAAGCAGGTGCTTGGGGTGGCCAACGGAAAGGGGCGGCATGTCTGGCTCTTCGGCAGCGGGTCCCTCAGTCCCTCTCGGAGGGAAGGACCTGCTGCCAAAGTGCTGCCAATCACGGCTTTTTTTTTTTTTTTTTTTTGCCCTGACAGTTGGAGCGGCAAAAATGCTGGAGCTGGCCCTGCCCCTTGCTCAGAACTGCAGCTGGATGACCTACCTACTGATTGCAGCTGTATTTCACAAGCTTGGAGTCAAGAAGCCTGGCTCCAAAGCATGTTCTGAAATAACCTCATTAATTCTTTGTTCTGGTGACCTGAAAACAACAGAGCAGTTAACTTCCCCTTTGAAATAAAACCCCAACACTCATTTTCCAATTACCCAGCTGCGGCAGCATAGGTGGCAAACTTGCCTTTGTTTTGTTTCTCTCCATCGCATTAACAAAGGTCATGTGCTCCATGAATCTCTTCTCTATTAATTTGTTAAATAGACTTCAAATCCCCTCCCCAAATCAAAAAGGTCAAAGTAAAACGAGCCACAAACATCTGCTTCTTCATCTATTAACTGCACTTAACTCCCCTCTGTTTGTACTGGATACTTCTCAGCTTGTGAGCGCTTGTCCCATTGCTAACGTAGCATAACACTTGATTTTTTTGTGTGTGTTTGAATAAGCGAGTAATCCTGAGCTATAACAAATGAACAGCACTGCTGAACATTATTCACTCCTATACCCTTCAGCAGCCTGATGACCTCTAAAGACCCATATATATTATAAATAAAATGTTAAAGGATTAAAAAATGCTTGATTTTTCTCTTTGGCTTGCTCTTTCTGTAGAACACTGGTCTGGTGGTTGGGGCTGCCCTGGGTGTGCAAAACATGTGATCTAGTTTAATAAATTTAAAAAAAACCACAAACTAGATGGCCTTTAGCCATAGCCAATGTGACTATATAGCAGATGTTTCCAAATATGGGCATAATGCATCGGTTCCCAATTTTCCTTTTGACAATGTTCAGCATTCGTTCCAGACTGGGAACACATGGCTTCATTACTGTGAAGATATAGCCATTCTTTTTTCCCTATTTTATTCTTATCTAGTCTTGTTTGCTAGTCCCCCTCCGCTCTCTTCTCCCCTCTCACCCCCCATATCCTGTGCCGTGGGATGGAATCTGTCTTCTGTAACAGGGTGTGTCACTGAAGTATCCTGTAAGGTTGGGGCTTAAGAGCCATTTTAGAAAGAAGAGCGACACTATTGTACCCATTGAACAAGGGTGGCAGAATGAGGCCCAGAGTCAAGTTGAGTAGCACCATGGGCCCCGCTTCCGCAAAAACACTTGAGTTGTCCCATTGAAGATAATAGGACTATGCATATGCTAAACGTTAACCCCATGCATGAAGTTCTTTTCTGGATTGAGGTTTCTTGCACTAGAGGTGCCAGGGATTTCAATGGAATTCCTCTGACTGTGAGGCATGATTCAGTGTATAGATGGCAGAATCAGACCCTTTATTACATGTTAAGCGGCCCCGTGAATCTTGGAAATGTTTTGGGTTAAATAATTGCCTGGAGAGATGTGAAAATCCCCCTGAAAATTGTTTGAAAGAGAGTGCAGGGGTATATCTTACATGAGAAAAGATTACTCATGTGAGTAAAGTCGCCATGGGCCTGATCCAAAGCCCATTTAAATTAACGAGAAGGTTCCCATTAATTTTAATAGGCTTTGATTCAGGTTGTGGGGTTAGGAGCTGTTTTTTTCACTCTGCCTTTTGCTCTTCGGCAATAACCACTCTTATGAAAACTCTGGGATAGAGACAAGCATACAGACAAGCTCCAGAAGTCCTAATGTGTACACACTGGGGTTGGCCACCTGGGATGCAGACCCTGGACTAGACTTACTGGCTGTTGACTAGAATAGCTGGAGCGGCCACCATGATACAATAATTTGGTGTAGCTCAGTTTTCAGTGTGTAGCTGTGAGGCAGCAATGCAGATGGTCCAACAGGTGGTGGAAGAGAGCACAGCTAGAAGACTGGAGGGTGGATTGCAATACTTTGCTACCCTCAGTGATGCAGTAGTTAAATGGCTGAACAATCCAGTTATCTAATTATAATGCACAAGAAAGAAGGCTTTTATGAAAGTTCCCTGGATTACCACATGAGCTCCAAGAATGAGGAAAAGTCTAATCTTTAAATATATAGTATAAAATGAACAGATGGGAAATGCAGAAAAAATCCATTAGATTTTACTTGGCGGGCAATGGATAATTCACTGAACTTCTGACCATATCTTTTGTACTTTGGCAATATTAAACACAGGCAACTGGAACACAAGGGAGTGTCTGTCATTCAGCTGTTATGACTTGTTTACAGAGACACTGATTATAAGATTATGTACCCTTGTATGAAATTTCTTGTAAGGGAGTCCATCTGTTAATGTGGAGATTGTAATGTCGTCAAGATGTTTGTCTCCTGGAGAAATCAACAATCACCACCTTTATGAAATTCATTCTTTCAATTAGCACAGTTTTGCCATGGTATTTGAAGTAATAGAAACAATGGTGTGTGGGTTGTGGTTGTTTTTAAATTCAGTGTTGATCTTTGTCTAGGCAGCATGTATATTTCTCTCCACTTCTTCACCCCGCACCCTCCGCTGTAGCTTTCCAGAAATCTGCATTGAATACACATACTGTATAGTATTAAATCTAATCTACAAGGATGATGCAGAAGCAGTTATATGTTCAGCTATGGTGTCTTTAAATTATGTCCTCCATCATGCGTGTGGAACTGTACTAAAGGCTGTGGGGCTGCACATGTAGAAGTGAGGGCATACTTTACCCTGCACAAACTTTACTAATGGTGGTGAGGCATATCAGGAAAAAAGCTGCTCAGTTTTTTTCAGCTCAGGTTGTTTACAGGGCGGGAAGTCCTATCCCTGCACCCTCAGCTGTCCCATTGCTGCCCCAATAGAGCTGCAGTACCAGAGACTCCCCAGCTGACCCCATAACTCCCTTAAGGAGAAGGTTCTAGAGGAACTGTAATACAGGCCCCTAATCTCCACAAGGCTGGTGGGGTATGGGGGGTGATGGATCTGCCCAGCCCATTTCAGCCACCTTTCCCAGGACAGGCCCAAACCTATAGAGAGCTCTTCCTAGAGCTCTTCCTAGGGTCCTCAGCCCCTATCCTTTCTATTTGGGAGGGATGAGATGTAAGTATGGAGGGTCCTCGCTACACATGGAGAATGATCTTGCCTATTTGTTATAGAACTGCATACTTCATCAGTTTGTACAGAAACCTGATACCAAAGTGAGTGACGCCTTAGAAGTTAGATGTATAAAAAATATTGCCGATTTCTTTCTCTGATGCTGCAACACTTACTCATGCAAATGCTCTTCCCAGGAATAATTCTAGGGGACTACTCACATCAGTATGCATAGGAGGATCCTAACAATTTAAGTTCAACATGTCTAGCATTTCATATTCCCATTGCCTTCCGCTCTTCTCTCGAAGATCATGTACTCTATCGGCATTTATTTCAGCAGAGCTTATGTCCGTGGGAAACACTGCAGTGAAGAGCTAGGAAGCAGAGTTAAAAAGGAAAATAAATGGCCTTTAAAAAGTGGATCAGGGTTGATTTCACAGCCTCCTTAGCATTCACTTATCAGCAGCCTGCCGATGTGGTGTTATACTGAGCCCTCGGATATTTGGCAAGTCGAGGTAATTGAAACGTACTGCACCCTCTGAGCACCAGAGCGAGAATGTAGAGAAACAAAGCAGGAAGGGGAGACTGTGCATTTGCCCCAATGGCTTATTGACTGCACAGATCTCAGTGTAATTATAATGGTACCATTCTCATAGCTACTGTTCAGTGTCAGTTTTTTTTCTTCTTCCTCTGTATAAAACCCCCTTCTGAGGGAGTTTATAATTGGGTGTGGAAACAAACGCCTGAACTAAAACCGAGACTGATCCTCGCTCGTCCCCCGAGTCTGACACCAAAGTCAATGGTGTCACTCCTCGTTTACAGTGGTATCTGAGGCCAGGAGCAGAGTCGACACTAGGAGGCATCTTGGCTTTTGTTGTAATGACATTGGAAATACCTGAACCCACTGACTGTCTTTCTGAAGCTATGGGAGGATAAAGAGGACTGAATCGGTTTGGAGATCGGTTGCACCAGGTCAGGGACAGAGTTTGGAGGATGCTAGCACAGCTAGTCTTGTGCCTGTCCTGTTCATGTGTAACAATATGTACCCACAACAATGTAACAAGCAGAGCAGTTCTAATACGTAAACTGGATTTATTATTGATACTGTTTACCACTTATGTAGAGCTTTCCATGTACTTTACAAGGATATTTATGCCCATTTTATAGAGAGCAAAGGGAATGAGGCCCAGATCCTCTGAGGTATTTAGGTTCCAATGAATTAGGAACCTTGCTATCTCTTTGGGGATCTGGGCCAGAGAAATTAATCCACTTGCCTAAGGTCACACAAGTCAGGGACAGAACTGAGTATCAAACCCAGGAGCCCTTGCTCCTAGCACAGAGGTTGGCCCACTCTGCCTGGAGCTCTCTACTTCCAGTCATTCGCTTGCCCCATGCATTTCAAAGTGTAAGTGAGGTTACTTTTCTTTCTTGAACTGCTCTCCACTTAGAACATGAAACACCTGTAGATAACTGAGGTCAAAAAATGCCCAACAGAAATGCCTGCACATCTCACAAGATTCTGACTTCTCATGCTCTTTTTAAAATTATAGCATGACAGAAACTGCTCTAACCTTAGCTTGAGCTGGGGAAAGGAGGTGCTCTGAGCATGTGGGGGATGTGAAAAGTGAAAGCCGGGGTGTGGGGTTTTGTCTTGAATGGTGACCTGGCAAGGGCAACTTCTATAAAAATAAGCATAAGGATTAACGTCATGTGATTAAGCAGCAACTGTTAGTAACAGACAAGGAGACCTGCTGTCTGTGCCATCAGAAAGGTCTTCATGCTCAGGAGCTCGGGTACACCAGGGTTGCCAAGGCTATGACTAAAAAGAAATGAAGTGCATAAGAGTTAGTGTGGAACAGTGATGGAAACAGATGTTTGGAGTCTGGACTCCTTCATTCTGTTTCTGACTTTGCCTCTGCTTTACACAGTGGCTTCAGACAAGTTAATTTCTTTGAAATGGGCATTTATTTCATTAATATAACCAAAACAGGGGACCCATTCTGACTGGCACTGTGTGAAGATAGAGTAAACGACAATCTCTGCCCCAGACATCTTACCACTTATAACATTACTTGCCTGCCTCGGGGGAACTGTGAGACAATACTTGTAATGTGCTTGAGGCCCTCAGATTAAAGGTTCTATTATACATTTTCACCTATCCTTCAGCAAGGGAGTGTATTCTTTATAGGAACTCAGTGTAATGCAATGGCTTTCACCCTGTGGGAGGAATTTTAAAGATTCAAAAGAGTCAACACAAAGTATTATTCATATAACTCAATAACTTACCACTCAAAACCATAAGCCATCCCTCTGCAATCTGCCTTTTGTAGCTTAGCATTGTTGTCTATTATGGAGGCTAATAGAAACTGCATTATCTAGCCAGAGTCTAGAATGCAGATGGGTGAACCCTAATCCTTGGCATGAGAATTTTTCCATATGAGATGGCTAAACCTCAAGGCCATTTTTTCAAACTTGTCTAGCTTTTGCCATCCATCTAAATCCATATTCGAATATTTAACCTGACATTTTCCTGAGATACTGGGCACCCACAGCTCCAGTTGAATCCAGTGGCAGCTGCAGGTGCTCTGAACCTCGTAATATCATGTGTCTTGCTTAGGTGCTGAACTATGGATTTAGGCACCTGACTTTAGGTTTAACAGCCAAAGCTCCTAATTCTGAATAGATGTAAGACACCATAGAGGTATTTATAGATGTAGTATTTTGCTCCTGACGTTGCAGCTATTCTATGGAGCAGATAAGATTTGTCTGTCAAGCTTTATCTTGGGGTATTTGCCTTTCAGGGTCCCAGTGGAGGGAGACAGACAGTTGGGTTATTTGTGGAGAAGTCTCATCTGAGCTGCTCTGTTTCCATCCTGTGATCTCCAGTATAACTCTTCCCTATTCATGAGATGCTGAGCTACCTGATTTCCCCTCTTGATACTGCTGCTTCTCCTCAATATCTTAAGCCATCAGGATTACAGCATTTCATGAAGAAAAGCTCTAAGGAGAATGAAACAGCAAAAATGGGACAGGTGCTTAATTTTACAGCAGTTGAAGAAGCAAGTTGTCTGTCAAATTCAGTCCTTTTAATCCTTAACATTTGATTATCTTAATCCCTAATTATTTTGTCATTTTTTCCAATGCTACGTGTTGCTCCTATTAGTTGGCATTATGATATTCATAAGTGTATCCTACAATTCCAAAGACATCTAGAAACTTTGGAACTGGAGAAGACAAAAGGGATTAGCTTTAACTTTGGAAATATATTGCAAGCAATGTCTCTGAGCTCCTTGCAAATGGTATGCGCAGAACTTCCTGCGCAGACACCTAGGAAGAGCTTAGTACTTACTTAACTAGATTCATCTCGGATAGTTAAATCTTACAGCTGGGGACTGTTAAACTTCATGTCCAGTTTAGTCTATATTCTGGAAGCTAGATTTTCAGAAAAGCTCAGCTCCTACTTAAATGCCTACATATGGGACCAGATTTTCAAAAGTACTGAATAGTGAGCAATTCCCACTGCGACACTTATGACAACATTTTTGGAAGATCCCAGCCCCTAATGTGCACCCAAAGCTCTCTTGGAAATCTGGTCACTTATTTTGGTGCTTAGAGGGAAGTTGAACTCCTATGAAAATCTGATCGAACTGTGTGTGCAGAGTCCTTCTGAGCATTCTGGCTTGAGTACACACAGCCCTCATATTGGACTTTAATATGAGACTGGGCTGGATTTGAGAATCTACTCCAGAAGATCTGAGTTTGGGATGAGAGGCATTTTGAAGTATCCTGGAGACAGATGGGTAGATTCTGCTCTCAGTCACATGGGAATAAATCTATAGTAATTTCACTGATGGGGAAAGGAGTCCTGTCAGTGGTACCCACAAGTCTGACTGGCTGCATCTGACTGGTCACTGAAACACCCTCGGGACCAGTCAACCCATCCCATGGGTTGTGACTGAAGAGGAGAAAATCTTCTTTATCTTCACTTAGCGAAGATCTCCTGGTAAATGTTCCATTGTGAGAAGGGTCCCGGGGGGACCTTCCACAAATGTTGGAGATACTCCTGAGCCCTGGATCCTGGAGTATCTGCACAGAGGCCCTTTGTCTTGCCATTGGTCCTGTAGCCCTGGCAGCCCCCTGCATCTCCTAGTACTTTACACAATAGTACCCGTGAAGGATTTATGTAGGTAATGGCTGCCCCAGGGCTCTCCTAAAGGGGAATCCCTATCATGAAGCAGGGGCATGGAACCCATCCCAAGCTTACTTATTTCCTCTGAGCTGATGGGACACAGGGAAGGGAATGATGAACATCCCAGCCGCACCCTTCACCCCTCCCAAACCCCACATCAACAGGAAGCCCTCCACAACATATTGTGTTGATCTGTTCTTTACTATAGTTTCAGTCAGTTTGTCTGGTACTGAAATTAGGCTTGCGGCCTGTACTTGCCAGCATAGTCTCTGGCTCCTTTCTTAAAATTTTAAATCTTGTTACAAGAGACTCAAACAACATGGGCTTTGTTAGGTTACTAGCTGCACTAAGATTGTATCAGCTGTGGAAATAGCCTTTCTTCTTTAGTTAAGAAAAATGACTGGAATTGCAACAATTTTATTTGCTTTAATTAATGTTTCATACAAAGTCGTGAGGGGAGAAAATCTTGCATCCTTTCTCCCTTGGATAAGCTGCTTCTGAGATTTGGTTTAATTCACTTGTGCTAAAGATACCTTTTTGTTACTCACATTTAACCTGCCACAACCGATCTCTCATAAAATGTACTTGCCTTTGAAACTTCATTGAAAGTAAAGTAAGATTCGGAGTTAATTGGCCATATTAAGAGGAACATTTGACACAAAGTACACAATTGCAAAAATCACATCTGCTTTGTGCAGAATATAATAAGGCAGGTCTTGAAAGAATCAAACCTCAATTCTCTTCAGAAGTGAAAAATGAATCTGCATGCCTAGCAATCAGCAAAACAAAAAGAGGACATTTAATGGATAACTTACTTATCTTATTTCTGAAATTAACATTTTGACACATTTGTCTCTGGTATCTATGCCAACGTTATGACAGACTTGTGATAATGTGCAGTATTTTAATGTGAACTAGGTCCTTTGCCAATGACAAAAAAACCTAATGTCATTAAGGGAGGCTAAAATTCGAAGCCAAAACTTAAAGCAGTAAATGTACAAAAAGCCCTACAGAAGAGAGATGCACAAAACTTCCTGGTAGTTTGACGGAGTTATTTCTGGGTGAATAACTACAGAATAAGAGATGCTGATGATGATATAGCTCTGTGCTGCAAGATATCAGTGATGACAGGAAAGTCATCACAGTAACCAACAGGAGCCAGTCAGAAATTTGGCAAACACACAAATAACCTGTTTTGGCTGAAGTGCATTCTTTAAATGCTTGTTTTTGTTGATCCTGTTGAGGGTTCTTTATAATTACTCAGGAGCATTCAGAAAGATTAGACTTGGACGCTTTTGTGTAATAAAAAAAAAAAGAGTTCCCAATATACATAATTGTGCTGTTACATTCTGTGAACAGTGGGCCAAACACAGGCAAGGCATAATTATCCTTGGCTCCTGCATAGCAATTTTCATCTGTCAATCTCGAAGTGTTTTACAGAGGCATGTATCATCAGTGTATTCCAGATGGGGAAATCAAGGCACAGAGTGGTGAAGTGATTGGCGACATCATTGCCACAACTGGGGATAGAACTTGGGTCTCCTGAATCCTGCAGAAATACCCTAACCATTGGATTATGCTACCTCCCAACAATCATGGTGGTGGATCTCCATTGGTTTCACTTGGCTGAATTCTGCCTTGTATGGAGGAGGAGAACGGTCCAGCAGTTAGGGTGGAAGTCAGTTTCATGTTCACTTCTCTCCTTTACCACAGACTGTGTGTGTGATCTTGGGCAAGTCGCTTACTATCTCCGTGCTTCAGTTCCCTGTCTGTAAAATGGGGCTATCAGAATTTACCTACTTCACAGGGGTCTTGGGAGGATAAGTACATTAAAGATCATGAGATACTCAGATAGCATGGTACTGTGGGCCATATAAGTACTTTAGATGGCTTGCTCTCTATCTCTCAAGTTACACTTGCGCTACTCTTGATAGAAGCTTTATGTAGAATTTGTATCTCTTGAAAGAAGTCAGTGTTTTACTTCAAATAGCTGGATATGCATTGTGACTTCAATTGTGTTACTGGGCTACTTGTTAATGGAAAACCAAAACCCAGCACAAAGATTGGTGTCAGCCCCCACAGCTTACGATCCAGTTGTTAGTGGACAAGAGTTCCCATTGCCTAACCTACCAGTATAACTAATACAATCTGGTCCCCATGTTGGCAGTCTCAACAGAGATCATGGACTCATTGCCCCATAAACTTACCTGCCTTCTCACTTTTTATATGGCTCCACTTCATCTGGGCTGAGGCTCATTTGACATGAAGGAGGCCTGCTGTCTTTAGTTTCAGGGCAAGATTCTGACCTGAGTTATACTAGGGTAAATCTGGAGTAACTCCACTGACTTCTGCTAGCTCAGAATTACGCTTAACATGTAAACACAGGTTTCCTTGCTGATTTGGGTAATGGAACGGTTTTAACACTTGACCTTTTAAGCCGGGTACTAATGATGGAGTGACATTTAGAAGACAGAAGATCATTAAAGACTTACAGTGAAGATGATTTTCATGTAGAAAAGAGAAATTGACATGTAGGGGGATGCAGCTCCATATTGTTAATTTTAAAGGTATGGGGAGGAGTTAAAGGGTGCATCATCTTTGCACAGCAGCCACATTGTGCTAACTTAATTGATCTGGTGCAAATTACCTACTAATTAATTACATGCCCTATCTGCTTCTGCTCAGCAAATCATTCCAGCCCCACAGGGCCCTTTTCAAGCACAGTGCTGAGCCCTGCCAGCTTTGTTCCACCAGGAGCAGTCAAGGTGGGCTGGAGGAGATGTGGTACCATGGTTTGGCTGAACTGGCCCCTCTGATTCTGCACCTCTGCGATGGTCCATAGGATCCATTGCAACAGAGGTGCAAGTGAGGGCCTCCCTGAAGGCTAGGGTTGCCACCTGTCCAGATTTTGCTAGGATTGTCCCCTTTTTTTTGAGAGAGCTGGGCTGAAAAAAATCTGTAAGGGTGCTCAGTTCACACAGCCAGTTGCCCAGTTCTATGGGCTCAGGATTGTCCCAGTGTGTTGTACCTCAGAAGCAGCAATGCCACTGAGGTCTGTCCCAGTCTGTGTTGAGCGCTAACCCTTCAGCCACTTAAGACACTTGAAAGCTGTCTCTTCTCTGGCCTTGACCCATGGAGTTTGCCCAAGTATAAAATGAGTAAGGACCTAGGCATCTGGCCCAGTATGAATATTACTTTCTAGATTGGCTTGATAAATAGCTTGAAACATCACCTGTTGGGAGGAGTTGGAAAAAATGGAATATCAAGGTCACTTTGTTTATGACCCTGATGGTGACGACTCATGAGATTAGCAGGAAGCAGGAAATTGTGGGGTAAAGCGAAGCAATTCCAAGATGGTGGGGTTTTGTGTGTGTTTTTTTTTGTTTTGTTTTGTTTTTTTACAGCAAATGAATCAAATTTCCAAAGGAACTTTCTTCAGCCTGAAGATACAAGGGTAATGTGATTTTATCATTTCCTTCACTTGTGAGAGATCAGAGATCCCTTTCTTCTGAAATTCCACTTGAGTCTCTGGCCCTCAAAAAATCACTGGCTTCTATTAAGAGTGGTTATTTTCCCCTCAAAGTTAACTCTGTCTTCAGAACTACCACCTTTTAAAATACTGTGTAAAGGGGAAAATAAAAATAAAGGTTACAATTGTGCAGTATTAGCAGAAGCAGTGTGGTGGCTCCTTCCCTGGTATGCATGTGAACTTTCATTTAGAAAAACTGCCTGAACCAATGGCAGTTAGAGTATCCAGAGAGAGAGAGAGTGTGTTTTCGGTCAAACATTTTCATTTCAGAGGAATTTTCCTTTTTTTGGACAGCTCAAAACCTTCCTGAAGGTTCAAGGGCCGGTAGATAACTATATTGCGTATATTTAAATTACTGAGTCTCACTATATTTGTTAATACTGGCTTAGATACAAAGCCTCATCCTGCTTTCACTTAAACTAATGTAAATCAAGAGTAACTCAATTGCTGTCAAAGGGGTTATGCCAGCATGACAAGCAAATCATGTCCACAGCTTGGTACTATGAAGATTAAACTGGTACAAATCTTGCCTATAGTTTGAGTTCTGCATGTTATGTACCTATTTTTTTTTGCCATAGGTTTTCCAGTCTGTTTGGGTTTTTTAAATCAAGTCTCCTTTCAAGATCTGGTCAGAACATGAAATTTCTCTTTGGTGGGAAATTTGGATGTTTCAAAACTTCCTTGTTCCAACCTAGACTGAAATTTGAAATTTTCAAAAAATTTTCATGGTGTGAAAAATCTGAAATGCAGATTTAGCGTGATCATCTTACTTCATTTCAATAATGTTGAAATATTGTACTATTTTATAAGTGAAGAAAACAAATATTTTGATACAAGTCAAAATAAAATGAATCAAAACAAAGCTGAAACACTATGTTTTTACCTTATGGAAATTAAACGTTTGGACACTCTCAGAATAAAATCAAGTCCTAAATAACTTATTTTGACTTTTTCCTGTTTAAAGAAATTGCATCAGAATCAGTATGTTCCCACAGAACCTTGCAGTTTCAACAAAAGTGCTTCTTGCAAAAGAATCTGCTTTAATTTTTTTTTTTCTAGCCAGCTTTACTTTTTTTTTTCCTTCAGGCCTCTTGTGTCTCTGGTCACTTAACTGAATCGACTCCTGCCAAACAGATCAATAGACTTTGAAAGGGCAGTTTTCTCACTCTTCCCATTTCCCCTCACCCCCGCCTTTGTTTTTCCACCAAAGTGAATTTGGCCCTGGTGAAAAATGTTGGATGGATTACCCTGAACATCTCCCCATTTCTTGTACACCAGCAGCATAAGTTTTCTGCTACTGAATGTGTCCCAACTTAGGAGCTAATACAGTTGAGGTGTCCATCTGGTACTAGCATGGGGATTCAGTGTCTGTTTCTCAGCAGTAACAGTTCTGCAAGTGAAAACATGTCTTTGTATTGTAGACCTCAGTCAGGGATTTGAATTTCCAGCCATGACATCCTGGAAAACTTGGCTGATGATGCATGAGGCAGAATATAGTATAGTTCATCCTGACAGGTGCAATGACTGAAGAGCTAACAGCACTCAAAGCTTGTCTGTGTCAGTAAAGCCAGAAGGTAGCACTTCAAATGCTCACATGGCCTGATTTTTTTTTCCTTTCACTTACTCTACTGTAAATCAGGCATAATTCCATGAAGTGAATGGAAACTGGTGTAAGCAGGAGGAGAACTGGGCTGTGAGGGAGTAGTCTCCATGTAAAGAACCCTTTCTTACAATTGTGAGATGGTGGGTGAAGTAATATCTTATTGGACCAACTTCTATTGATGAGAGAGACCAGCTTTTCAAGTTAGTTTATTTTTCTGACTACAACCAGCATTTTCATGATAGTGGGTCATTAGTCTATGCATCCCTTGTGGAGGCAATGGAGTTGGAAGAATTCTAAACCAGACCAGAAATAGGACCTCTGAGTCCATTACATCTCATTGGCTTTATGGTCTCCCACTGACTGATGCTTTTCTTTTTTGACTAAGCAGCTAATTCTATGTCCTCAGCACAGTCCTGATGATGCCTTATTTTGTGTGCCTCAGTCCTGCAAAGAACCTCCACAGGTCACTTGGATGTCCCTGGATGATTCATGGTTTCGCATAGAGGCTCTCCAATGCTTTGCATAATTGACTCCTAGGAAGAGATGCAAATCCTTCTGCCACTAAGTTACCATTGCAATAGACGTGATTGGCTTCTAATGTGCTTGAGCACACATCCTTCATTGAGAGAAACTAATGGCATGTCTCACAAAATTAACACTCGCATCAAAGCACACAATTATAAACAATGACTATGCAGCTTGTTGGAACCGAAAAGATGCTCTTCACTTGCTCCTGATTGATAGCAAACGACTCATAGTTCAGACAGACTTCACCTTATAAAACGAGATGGGGTGTATTGCTGACAACACAAGCCCACGGACAAACTGACAGGTGGGATGCATATCAGATTGCTCTGATGGTGGAGCTCAGGTCTGAGAGGTTTTCATGGGTTCTCTTTCCAGCTCTACTTCTAACTTTTTTTTGGTCCAGACAAATAATGCAGTCACTTCATTCTTACCTGGCAAAACATACTGCAAAACTTAAACAAATATTGCCACAATAGTCTGGCTAAGCTGTGGTGTTTTTGAATCCTTTATCCAGAATACAGGAGTGAATTTTATTGGTTCTGTCACCTTCTGTATGGATATGATACAATCCTCCTTTACTTCACAGGGGTTATTGTCTTAAAGAAATGGGCAGGATGGGAGAGGATAGCTGCCCAATGAAAGTCAAAGGGAGTTTGTGCATAACACATTTGTGCCTTTGAGAAAATCTCAATGATTGCAAAGTGCTTTGAGATCCATGGATAAAAGATGCGTAGCACTGCAAAGTTTGGTTCGTGTTTTTATTTATTTAATGTCCAGAATACAGCTGCAAGGAGCATTACTGAAAACTTGACTCAAACAACCTGCAGTAGTTAAACTGACAAGAATTCATTTGAAACATTTCCCACCTTGACCATAGGGCAGAATCTGCTGAAGGCAAACAGTGTAGTGTGCTTACCATCTATTTTTAAAGTGCTGCTTACTCTGTATAACAAGCTTCATCTAGACTAAGGAAGGCTTTAAGAACAACAGAGCTCCCTGCAGATATTCAGTCTGGAATCAGGAACTGCTCTCATGCACCTCATTGTAAGTCATCTAGGAAAGGAAAATGAGAAGGGGGAATATTTCCCCTTCAGCTGACACAAATCAGAGAACAGTGTGCCAGTGGAGCAGATAGTCCTTTAAAACAAATACGTTGCTGCCTCTTGACTGTTCTTTCTCAATAACTGTTTTTCTTGCACACTCTTTGAATTACTCTATTGATTTCATAATGCACTGAATATGTAAATGCACTTCTATTAATACTGTGACAAAGTTCTTCCTCTACCTTGGTGGGTCCTGCGCTTGTTGGCAGATTTGCTCACCTCAGTGATCTTCCCCACAGTCTGGATCAACTCCTCCTGTGTCTGATCAGGAGTTGGGAGGTTTGGGGGGAACCTGAGCCCGCCCTCTACTCCGGGTTCCAGCCCAGGGTCCTGTGGATTGCAGCTGTCTATAGTGTCTCCTGTAACAGCTGCATGACAGTTACAAGTCCCTGGGCTACTTCCCCATGGCCTCCTCCAAACACATTCTTTATCCTCACCACAGGACCTTCCTCCTGGTGTCTGTTAACACTTGTACTCCTTAATCCTCAAGCAGCACAGCCTCTCACTCTCAGCTCCTTGTGCCTCTTGCTCTCAGCTCCTCACACGCACTTCCTCTCCTCTGGCTCCCCCATCCCTGACTGGAGTGAGCTCCTTTTTAAACCCAGGTGCCCTGATTAGCCTGCCCTGATTGGCTGCAGGTGTTCTAATCAGCCTGTCTGCCTTAGTTGGTTCTAGCAGGTTCCTGATTACTCCAGAGCAGCCCCTGCTCTGGTCACTCAGGGAACAGAAAACTACTCAGCCAGTGACTAGTATATTTGCCCTCTACCAGACTCCTGTACCACACTGGCCTGGGTCTGTCACAATACATTAAGCTCACCAGGAATAAAAACTTAACTAGCATTTAGTATATTGAATCACCAAGATGTCAGTTGCTAATACTGCTAACTGACACTTAAGTCCTGATATCTAATTTACTATGCACCTCATAAGCATAATATTTAACAATGCATTTTCTCTTGGTTTAAAACTAGTTACTGGGAAACAAACTAATATCTTTAGTAAATCACTCCTATGACTAATCAATTAATGGGTTAATTAATACCTAATTACAGCTCATTAGAAAATGATACATTGATGCACAATTCCCGGATTTTCTTATTGAAAAGAAAGTAGGTTACGTAGTTAATGACTTGGTGCACTAAGCTACACTGACTTTGTCATAACTGCTAAGCTCTCTTTAAAATGAGTCAATTAAGATATTACACCCACTTCAGCATTACTGTAATTACAGCATTAAGTTCTCCATTCCTTGATCACAGTGATGGCTTACTCCATAAGTGTTTCTATTGGTTTCCATGGGGCTTCTCACAAAGTAAATTCCAAACTCTCAAGAGACAGGGCAGCAGAATCTAGCCCATAGTGAATTAACAGATTCTTAAGACTGGTTTGTGAAACCCTTACCCATGCCAAGTAGGGCCCTGTTCCATTTGAAGCCCCAATGAAGTGAAAGGGAGGAATGTACAGTAGAACCTCAGAGCTACAAGCACCTCAGGAATGGAGGCTGTTCCTAATTCTGAACGAAACAGAACATTCTGAACAAGATATGAGTTCCAACCCTGACTGTACCACAGACTCCCTGGGTAAGTCACTCAGTCTCTCTGGCAGTTCCCCCATCTGTAAATTGAAGATAATACTCTCCTAGTTCAGGATGATTGATTAATGCATGTGAGATGCTCAGATGCTATAGTGATGAGAGCCATGGAAATGCTTGTAATATATAAAACAATCCACCAAGTGAATTTAGACCAGGGGAAGGGTGCCAGGGGTTTCCAGTATTTGCTTTATTCACAGAAAACATGCAACAGAAATAGCCATAGTGTAAGCTACCCATCACACTTCCAGTGTGTGTTTTAACACAGACTAATTACAGACCGTGTTCAGTGTGCACTGAGGAAATGTGATTTCTAAATCTCACATGTTGTATGCTAACTGGTCCACAAAGACCCTGCTGGTGCATACTAAGCACCTAGTGTGCCTTTTCATTGCTGCTTAGTGTGGACATGACATCAAGATCCTTGGCTGTTTGTTCCTTGTTCTCTGTGCTGAGAACTTGACCCTCCGCTGTAGGGCAGATAAGTGCCAGTGTGGATTTTTTTAAAAAATTCTTTAACAAGAACAAGGGACCAGGTCCTCAGCTGCTGTAAATCCGTGTAGCTTCAGTATTTGGCTCAGTTATTCCTTTTAGTGACCCATTTTCTAAGGCAGCCAAAATTTAAGAACAGAATTGCATGCATGCTTACCATATTGCATGTGTCTAAATACCCAGTTCCAACTGCAATAATTGTGTGCTTATTCATAGTAAATGCACATGAAAATATAAGCACAAAAATGCTCAAATATTTTTCCATGCAAATGTGGGGCCCCTTCTGTCTCCAAGGGGAACAGGAAAGTAGTATCGGGGGGGAGGGAGATGCTCTATGAATAGTTGACAAACTATATTGAGGCAAGTTGACTAAGACAGTAAAAAAATGGCAAAACTCTTCAACCTGAGCAGCTTGTTATAGAACATTTCACTTAAAAGGTGTTCATCAGGCTGTGTAGCAATTAGAACACAATGCAACTCAGGTAGAAAAATAGTGATGCACTGATTTAATTCAATAGAACTAAAAAGCTAAAGAACATAGAAACTTTCTATCTGGTGCCTTGCTATAGTACTGCTTATCAACACAACTTCAAAGAAAGCTTCATTTGTATAGGAGCAAGTTATCCACTTAAGTAATTTATCTTTGACAAGAATAAAACTGATTATATGAAGGAGAAATGCCTGCTAGGCAAGGAAATTTAATGAAGTTTGTAATGGACTGCAAAGAAAATCATCCAAATGATCAACGCAGGAATAAGCCACAAGAAACAATTAAGACTCTCCATCCATCTCTTCAGCCCAGAAGCTAGAGCTCTTGTTGTTCCAAGTTTTTGCACAAACTCAAAGTAAGCTTTTTAAAACCGAAGTATTTGTAGCCATCTGAGTAAGTGGATGGTGATAGCATTTTGGATTCATCTCTAAAAGTTTTGAGATCTTTGATTTTCTGCTTTGTCTAGACTCTTGGGACAGATTATCAACCTGAATCCACCCACTTTGAGTCACCCAAGTGGTGAGAAGGGAGTGGACCGTGTCTGCAGTCGTCTTTGAAGATTCCTGTGGCTGGGAGGAGTTCTTAGTGGGCATGGTGCTGGCAGACCCAGCTCCTATGCCTCATTACTCTGTCCTCTGCTGTAGAGGCTGTCAGGTCAGAGAGAGGGAGGGGAGTTTAGGTAACCATGTCCAACCCGTGTAAGTTAGAGCAGTCCCCAAGCCAAAGCTATGAAGACAGAGAAACTGCTCCTTGGTACTGCTTCAGTATACAGTACAGATCAGTGTTGAGGTTTACGTTAAGACAAGAGTTAGCCTAACCCTATATGTTTCAGTATGAGTGGCAGTGATCTTTGTTTCCTGTAGTCAGAAGCCATTGTCTTCAGCCAGTTGTGTATATACAAGGGAACAGAACTTTAGGGCCAAATGCTGCTCTTGGAAATTACATTACAGTAAATAAGGAGACGTCATTAGAGCTACACAGGATTTTGACTGATTTTTTTTATCTGGACTTGTGCTGGTCTATGACCTTCAGGTTCAAGAACAAATGCTTCTACCACTACCCTTTGTTGTTTCCCTCGTTCTGATATAGATTAATCCACCTCACATATAGGACTGTCTCTTGCCTGTGGTTATGCATGCACAGCCAGAATAATTCCATAGGTTGTGACTGCATGCATGCAAGAGGCAACCTGCTTTTGACTACACCGAGGGTTCTGTAGACTGGAGGTTTACCATTCCTCACGGAAATTTCAGTGCCGTTCAATAGAAAGCCATTTTAGAAACTATCATTTTTCCAAGGTCATCTATTCCAAGTGTAATCACTCCTGTGAATCACTGACATCAAGAATGCAACGTAGCGTACCAGTGTTAAATCCCACCTGAGCACAGCTGAAACTGCATTTCTGAAGTTTACTGAATCAGTGTCATCATTTGGAAACACACACACGCCTACGTGTGAGAGTACATACTCACATTTATTAATTCCCAGGTTAGAGTGACTTCTAAAAATTCTGTTTACTACTGAAATATGCTGATTTGTTTCTCAAACAAATTACTGAAAGCAAATCTCATTTCTTCCTTTAACTATTCTCTTCACCCAGTTTTTCATTTCTTTTTTAAAAAAAACAAAAACCACTGGCTTCTCATGCAGTCCATTTCACTCTCTAAGCAAAAGAAAGCATCAGTTACATGGTACTGATACCACCAGAGCATTCTGTCATGCTGATTGGATGGTGTTAGGCAACTGATTGGTCACCTGTGTTAAATGGAGTTCTGTTGAGAACCGTGTCCTTTTCTGGACCATCATACCTCCTCCCGCCTCCAAATCTCCTTGTTGCTGTTGCTCTACTACAATGTCTTGCTGTTGCAATGCATGCATTCTCAGGTTAATATTGTAGAATCCTTATTACACTTGAATTTATTCATGCCCCTTTGTACAGCAAAGAAAATGATTTAAAAAAAGCTGACAGTCCATAATGCCTGAAAATAGCAGATCTTTCCTTGCAGCTTCAGAAAATGCACTCACCAATATTGCACATCACAAAAGCCAAAGAGCTCTGGCCTGAGAACTTCTGCACACTGACTTCAATAGGAGAAACAAATGTTCAGCATCTCTCAAAATCTGGCCACAGAGAGTCAGATCTTTAGATGTTATATATCAGCATGTCTTGACATCATTGAAGATATCCAGATGTACACCATCTGAGGATCTGGCCCATAAGATCTTGAAGTGTATTGACTATTAATATGTAGTGTAAGTATTGTGAGCTTGCATTCCCAGAGACCATTGTAGATGTTACTTTCTTTAACATGGTTTCCCTGCTGTCTTCACTTCTACTCTTCACTGTGGTATCTAAACATATATGTAATCAACCCAATATAGAAGAGAAATGCCTGCTAGGCAAGTAAATTTTAATATGGTGATCGACTGGAGTTACACTTCGCTTATCCACATTGCATGATGAGTTTTATGTTGCTACATGCTAATGTTCTCAGACTGGCCTGCCACTCCCCACCCACCTTGTAAACCCAATCAGACTCTGTTAATATTGAGCAACTGGCTTACACCAAAACCAGAAAATACTAGCTTAGATCCTAAGATGGTATAAAATTTGCATAGTTCCATATGACTTCAAGGGAAGTATGCTATTTGACACTGAGCTGAGAACATGTTCAAGGTGTCCCATAAACCTGTAAGTCTTCAGCTCATCTTGCAAACCATGGTCCTGCACTTGTATTTCTTGTGTTACCCAGAATACCCGTAGAAGTCAGCAGAGGTTTGGGGTCCTAGGAATGCAAAGTTGGGCCTCACTTCAGCTGTGATAATTTAGTAGAATGGAGTGAACTGACAGAACTTTAGGTGCATGTTGAAAATCATTATTCATACATTATTCATATATATCTCCTGTCTGTGTGTTCCATTCTGTGCATCTGAAGAAGTGAGCTGTAGCTCACGAAAGCTCATGCTGAAACAAATTTGTTAGTCTAAGGTGCCACAAGTACTCTTGTTCTTTTTGCGGATACAGACTAAGATGGCTGCTACTCTGAAACCTGTCATTATTCATACTGGGTCTAAACTAGCCCCTTGCTGTAATTTCATTGTTCTGTTTAATGGAGTTTCAGCATAAAAGACAGAAAAGAGGTTCCGCAGAACACAAACCCAGTTCAGATACACAGAGAGGTCATTAAGAATAAATACATTATAAATATTCCAGTTCAGATTGTTTCTGGGTGGGTGGATGGATGACTGCATAGAGTGAAAAATAGAACAAGGAGAATTAATCACCATTGTGGCACTGTGTGCTTTACGATATAAATGTAGCAAAAGATGTTGTTTTTAATTATCCCCAAAGACCCACAAAATCACTTTTTCCTGGTCAATTAATTTAATTACATTTTGGATAATTTTCCTCAATGGTGAAGTGGCTGCAGACTGATAGTTTGTGCTGCAGAGTTGCAAGAGGGGAGAGACTTTGGTGTGAGTGACGTACTGAACATATCAGCAAAATACACCTTTATAACAGACACTTGAATTAATGATGTCCCTTCAGAAAGAAATGGAACGATTCATCCTCCAGATGTGAAAGGTGGGAGGGAACCTTGAGCTGACAGCAGAACCGTTCAAAACTGTCAAACTTTTTTCCCCTCCAGGAAACTGTTTAAAATCAAAACATGGGGCCCAATTTAGGAACATAGACTCATAGACTCAAGGACTGGAAGGGACCTCGAGAGGTCATAGAGTCCAGTCCCCTGCCCTCATGGCAGGACCAAATACTGTCTAGACCATCCCTAATAGACATCTATCTAACCTACTCTTAAATATCTCCAGAGATGGAGATTCCACAACCTCCCTAGGCAATCTATTCCAGTGTTTAACTACCCTGACAGTTAGGAACTTTTTCCTAATGTCCAACCTAAATCTCCCTTGCTGCAGTTTAAGCCCATTGCTTCTTGTTCTATCATTGGAGGCTAAGGTGAACAAGCTTTCTCCCTCCTCCTGATGACACCCTTTTAGATACCTGAAAACTGCTGCTATGTCCCCTCTCAGTCTTCTCTTTTCCAAACTAAACAAACCCAATTCCTTCAGCCTTCCTTCATAGGTCATGTTCTCAAGACTTTTAATCATTCTCGTTGCTCTTCTTTGGACCCTCTCCAGTTTCTCCACATCTTTCTTGAAATGCGGTGCCCAGAACTGGACACAATACTCCAGTTGAGGCCTAACCAGTGCAGAGTAAAGCGGAAGAATGACTTCTCGTGTCTTGTTTACAACATACCTGTTAATGCATCCCAGTATCACATTTGCTTTTTTTTTTTTTTTTTTTTTTTTTTTTTTTTTTTTTGCAACAGTATCACACTGTTGACTCATATTAAGCTTGTGGTCCACTATGACCCCTAGATCTCTTTCTGCCATACTCCTTCCTAGACAGTCTCCTCCCATTCTGTATGTGTGAAACTGATTGTTCCTTCCTAAGTGGAGCACTTTGCATTTATCTTTATTGAACTTCATCCTGTTTACCTCAGACCATTTCTCCAATTTGTCCAGATCATTTTGAATTTTGACCCTGTCCTCCAAAGCAGTTGCAATCCCTCCCAGTTTGGTATCGTCCACAAACTTAATAAGCGTACTTTCTATGCCAACATCTAAATCGTTGATGAAGATATTGAACAGAGCCAGTTCCAAAACAGACCCCTGCGGAACCCCACTTGTTATACCTTTCCAGCAGGATTGGGAGCCATTAACAACTACTCTGAGTATGGTTATCCAGCCAGTTATGCACCCACCTTATAGTAGCCCCATCTAAATTGTACTTTCCTAGTTTATAAGAATATCATGTGAGACCGTATCAAATGCCTTACTAAAGTCTAGGTATATCACATCCACCTCTTCTCCCTTATCCACAAGGCTCGTAATCCTATCAAAGAATGCTATCAGATTAGTTTGACACAATTTGTTCTTTACAAATCCATGCTGGCTATTCCCTATCACCTTACCACCTTCCAAGTGTTTGCAGATGATTTCTTTAATTATCTGCTCCATTATCTTCCCTGGCACAGAAGTTAAACTAACTGGTCTGTAGTTTCCTGGGTTGTTTTTATTCCCCTTTTTATAGATGGGCACTATATTTGCCCCCTTCCAGTCCTCTGGAATCTCCCCCGTCTCCCATGATTTCCCAAAGATAATAGCTAGAGGCTCAGATACCTCCTCTATTAACTCCTTGAGTATTCTAAGATGCATTTCATCAGGTCCTGGTGACTTGCAGGCATCTAACTTTTCTAAGTGATGTTTTACTTGCTCTTTTTTTTTATTTTATCTTCTAAACCTACCCTCTTCCCGTAAGCATTCACTCTATTAGACATTCCTTCAGACTTCTCAGTGAAGACCGAAACAAAGAAGTCATTAAGCATCTCTGCCATTTCCAAGTCTCCCGTTACTGTTTCCCCCTCCTCACTGAGCAGTGGGCCTACCCTGTCCTTGGTCTTCCTCTTGCTTCTAATGTATTGATAAAAAGTCATCTTGTTTCCCTTTATTCCCATAGCTAGTTTGAGCTCATTTTGTGCCTTTGCCTTTCTAATCTTGTCTCTGCATTCCTGTGTTATTTGCCTATATTCATCCTTTGTAATCTGACCTAGTTTCCATTTTTTATATGACGCCTTTTTATTTTGTAGGTCACGCAAGTTCTCGTGGTTAAGCCAAGGTGGTCTTTTGCCACATTTTCTATCTTTCCTAACCATCGGAATAGCTTGCTTTTGGGCCCTTAATAGCGTCCCTTTGAAAAACTGCCAACTCTCCTCAGTTGTTTTTCCCCTCAGTCTTGATTCCTATGGGACCTTACCTATCAGCTCTCTGAGCTTACCAAAATCCGCCTTCCTGAAATCCATTGTCTCTATTTTGCTGTACTCCCTTCTACCCTTCCTTAGAATTGCAAACTATTATTTCATGATCACTTTCACCCAAGCTTCCTTCTACTTTCAAATTCTCAACGAGTTCTTCCTTATTTGTTAAAATCAAGTCTAGAACAGCTTCCCCCAGTAGCTTTTTCAACTTTCTGAAATAAAAAGTTGTCTGCAATGCAGTCCAGGAACTTATTGGATAGTCTGTACCTCGCGGTGTTATTTTCCCAACATATATCTGGATAGTTGAAGTTCCCCATCACCACGAAATCTTGGGCTTTGGATGATTTTGTTAGTTGTTTGAAAAAAGCCTCATCCACCTCTTCCACCTGATTAGGTGGCCTGTAGTAGACTCCCAGCATGACATCACCCGTGTTTTTTACCCCTTTTAGCCTAACCCAGAGACTCTCAACACTCCCATCTCCTATGTCCATCTCTACCTCAGTCCAAGTGTGTACATTTTTAATATATAAGGCAACACCTCCTCCCTTTTTCCCCTGTCTATCCTTCCTGAGCAAACTATACCCATCCACACCAACATTCCAGTCGTGTGTATTATCCCACCAAGTTTCAGTAATGCCAACAATGTCATAGTTGTATTTATTTATTAGCACTTCCAGTTCTTCCTGCTTATTACCCATACTTCTTGCATTTGTATATAGGCATCTAAGATACTGGTTTGATCTCGCCTCCCAGCTTTGCCCTGACCCTCCTTTCTCTCTGCCATTATAGCCCGTGCTCCCTCCTGTTTCCAACCCATCTCCCAGGTCTTGTTCCCCACTTACCTGTGGGCTTTGCTCACCTGTCCCCGTCGAACCTAGTTTAAAGCCCTCCTTACTTAAGCGTGTGCTTAATTGATGACAGTGAGATTTAAGCGCATGCTTAAATGCTGTTGTCTTGAGGGATGCTTGCCTGCAATGGGGCCCATAGGCAGTGGCCTCCTTCATTCAGAATAAAGGCAGCATATTCTCTGCAAACACTCAGGAGGGGGTGGGGGGGAATGAATTGAATTAATGTTGATCTCGCTTTTCTCCGTGAATCTGAAAT
This sequence comes from Gopherus flavomarginatus, assembly GCF_025201925.1. Taxonomy (NCBI): domain Eukaryota; kingdom Metazoa; phylum Chordata; order Testudines; family Testudinidae; genus Gopherus; species Gopherus flavomarginatus. The sequence continues at coordinate 10,630,746 of NC_066621.1, read as the reverse complement.
TTACTAATGTAATTATACAACCCAAATATTTGCCAAGTTGGATCAGTTGCCTGTGATGAGTGATGGAGTGATCATTAACAGCTAAGAATTTTTTTAAAAAAGGAACAGAGGGAGAAGGAAAAGCCCTTTGAAATAGTCTATTCAAGTAATTGTAATCTTAAATAAAATCATGGCTAGTACAATAATCATAATTCCACACACCCCACAGAGAATGATCAAATAGAAATCAGAGGAGTGAACAATTTTAAAAGTTAATTTAAAAATCTCTCTGATGGAATTGTTATCACTTATCAGGTCATGCTGTATTAATCAACTTCATTGCTCAGGAGCAGTGGAACTCTGCAAGATATTTGCTAGCTGCTGTGCCTGGGATTACGTTTACCCCCCATGAAAGTGAAGATCGTTTTGCCCCACTTGCTAAAGATTGTGCAGAAAGGAAGTAATCTGTGGGAAGGTGAGTTAGAGTGATTAGAGCAGGGGATAAGAGAGAACAGTTCTGTTCCCAACATTGCAAGTGACTCACTATATGACCTTGGGCAAGTAACAAGTCCTTTCTGTGCTGCTGTTTTGCCTTCCTTGAAAATGGTTGCCACATTGCCCAAATTCACTGGGGTATTGTGACTTTGAGATCTGCAGAGGAAAGGTGCTACAGAAGTACAATTATTCCCGTAATTACTGAGCTATCCCTCTCCCACTTCCACACACTGCTTTGTGCATGTGGAAATTGTAAAGGCAATATCTTGTTCTGCATACTGCTCCCCACCCAAAAAAAGTTAATACAGCCCTAGCCAGTATTACCTTCTCTGAGGAATCTCTGCTCAGCCATAGTGGGGATCTAATCCCTTCTTCTCCCAGGCCATTCACCCCCCACCCCGAACTGACCACAGACTGTTTGTAGAAGACTCTGCAGAGTCCAGATGTGGCTGAGGGCTGTGCCATAAAGATGGTTGAAAATCCTGCCCCCCTTCTGTTTGTGGAGGATCCCTTCCAGGTCCAGAACTAGGTTAAGGAAGGGACGGTCTGGCCTAGAGTTTCTCTTGAGCCAAGGGTTTAGGAGCCCTGTGCTTTCTGGATCTTATGTACCAGCTGTCCAGAACCCAACATGCTCAAGTAGATGGGGCACTGTTGGACTCAGTAGACCTGTGTTCTGTTCCTGGCTTTTCCACTGCCCTTCTGGTTGATCCTGAGCAAGTCACTGGTGATCTGAGCCTCTGTATATCCTACCACATCTTTTCTATTTAGACTGAATCTCTTCAGGGCCTGCGTTCTCTCTCTGCCATTGTTCTGTGCAGATGTAATCTGATGGGGTTTGGTTCTCTATGCACTGAAGTAATACAGATCATAACAAAATGTGAGGCCCAATGACTATCTTTGTGGGGGGGAAGGGGGCAAAGGCATGTCTCTCTTACGATACCTGAAGTTGCTTAAATACAAAGAGACTAATGAAGTCAAGCAATTATGCTGGGTGGTTGTGGTGGTTTTTTTTTTTTCCTTGTTGATCAACTATTACAATTGTTTGCTGGCCATCAGTGGCCACTCATAGTCATGTAGTAATATTGCTTTGTGTTGCCCTATAAAATAGACCACCTTAGATTGTTTGTTTGTTTGTTTGTTTGTTTGTTTGTTTGTTTGTTTGTTCGTTCATTTAGGCTTTTCCTCTTCCTCTGAGAATCATTAATAATCATATACAGTCTTTAGTTTACCCACCAATTTGATTTTTTTCCCCCAGGGCACTTTGAACTGTTTGTTTGAGTTACGTTTGATGTATTCATGGGTATTTCAGCCAAACTAAAAGCTTTGCAGCAAACTTCATTGGCTTTTCAGTTCCTTAATTCTGCTGGATTGTTTGTTTGTTTCTGCCCCTGACTGCAAGTAGAGATGTTAAAATATCAGGAGAGAAGAAGAGTTCTTGGGATATTCCTAACCCAGTCAGAAGCAGGAGTTATCAGCCCATCGCTTTTAGATTTCTGGATGAATTTATCTAAAACTCTTGGTTCTACAAAAGTGTGGAGAAGTATTCAAACTTTCAGATGCTTACAGAAACTACCTAAGTACCCTAATCTTAGAACCTTGTTAAATCGCATCCATCACTAGCCTTCATGATGGATTGGTTTGGTGGTTATTTGTATTGCAGTAGTGCCTAGAAGTCCCAACTGAAGTTTTCCATAACTTAGTGAACTATTGTGGTCAGGAGCTAAAATTTCTGGAGTGATAATGTACAAGCACAATCCTGAAAATATATGCCAGCGTTTACTAGACCTTACAATGCCTAGAAGAAAGGCCATAGATGTTTTAGGGCTGTAATAATTGACCAAGTATGCAAAACCTTCTCAAGGATTTTTAGTGTTAGAAGCACACACCATTTTGTCTGATAGAGGTGTATTGTCTGTCCAGGATACAAATACATTGTGGATAGCATTGAAGACCCAGGCTACTTCATGCTGCCACCCTTAAGTATACTTTTATACATTTCAGCTTATAGCATTTGGTCAAATGGTTGTTTGATAATTGAGGTGATTTACTATGGTACACAGTTTTTTCAGTTCATTCTTTTATATAGGGTAATGAATGGAGTGCATGGGGGCATGTCTATTAAGACAGAGTAAGAATGAGTGAAACCACAGGTGCATTGTCAAGATTAATATACTAGCTAAATTAAAAACTAGAATGTAACATAACATCATGCTTGAATTACGAAGCAAACTAATATGAATTGACTATATAAACAAAGGAAAAACAAACAGAAAGCGACAAGGAAAGTGGGGGGAAATGTGGAATGTACTAATAAGCTGAATGACTAGAAATTTACACAAACTCCATCAAAGCTATTAAACTTTTGGCCATAGAGCATGCCTGCTTAGCTTTCTGTTCCCTTCCTATTACACATGGGAACATGTTTTGATTTAACCTCTAACACATCTGGATTGATGGTTTACCACTGGAATGACAGTAACGAATCCCCTATTGTCATCAGTTTTGTTCAACAGATGTTAACTACAGACAAGGAAGAAAAATGGAAGTTTTTGAGAGAGAAAGCTACTTAATATGAACACCCATGCTCCAGCAGCAGGAGTATTATGGAAATATCAATTAGAGGAATTAGTGAACTGGATTAAGAAAATTCTGCCACTTTTCTGACATTGAAAGCTATCATTCATTTTATGCCCAGTAGTTTGTCTTGGGTTCAAATCCCCACACTGCCTGATTTGGAGCAGGGACTTAAATTTAGGTGTCCCATCCATCTCCCAGGTGAGTGTCCTGCCCATTGGACACTGAGAATCAATCCTGTTGCTGTTCTACTAATTACTTAGTAATTGGAGCAGGGACTGGATCCTGGCTGTCCCAGGAGTAAGCCCTAACCACTGGGCTATAGAGCCCTTCTCACTCACTCTCTGCCCTAGGGGATTTGAACCACATCCCAGGGGAGTGCACTGGCTATTGGGTATAAGGAGGGCACAGGTGGAGCCTCCTGCTCTGTTTTGTGCAGGTTAGGTGTGCTCAGAGAGGCAGGTGAATGCCTAGTTTGAGGTTCCTGCCAGAGCTTAGGCATAAACTAGGTGCTGAGTTGCTCATTGGACTCAGGCACTTCAGTACATACCCACAGACAGAAATTTTGGTGCCTCCAGACTTTAGATGCCTACAGGATTAGGCAGCAGATGAGCAGGGGAGACTGAGGATCTAAACTTTGGGTCTAAGTGCCTAAAGTGGCAGTTAAACAGCTAAATCCCTTTCTTAATCTAGCGCTCAGGTGCTTTTTGAATATTGTACCTCTTGCGTATCCTGGGAACGTAGGTGAGTGTTCTGCAGCAGTGGAGCTGTACTGCTAGCAGCAGTGCTGGAAGCTGTCTTGAACCAGATTAGGCAACATGGAGGTGTAAATGCCTGGGCCCCATCTACAATGCAGCTTTTGTCTTTACTACCCCTTGGGAAGCTGCAACGGAGCAGAATGTTCACAAATACCTCCAATGAAGTAAGGATGCAACTGAGAGCCAAATGAGAGGTATGCAACCCAATTGTTGCCCATGTTGTGGAAAATTGACCGCACGGTTGATTTTTGGATCAGACAGCCTGAGGCTCCTTTATTGATCGATCAAACATGCATGCATGGGGGAGTCAGTCAAGGCAGCCGATCCCCCCTCCCTGACAGATAAAATGCGAGAGCTTATATAGGATAAAACCACAAAAATTACATATACTTAGTTTTACATCCATATACGGAATAAAGCAAAGCAAGCCTTCCTGTTTTTTCTTAGTTTTGCCCTTTGTGGTTTCTTGCTCTGTCACCGGGCATCTATTAATCATAGTCTGTTACAAAGGTTAATTCTACTTTTATAATTTCTACAGTTAGTTCTGCTTTTGATTTTTTTTGTCTATCCTTCTCCTTCTTCCCCCCCCCCCCGCCCTCCCCTTTTCTCCTTCCTCCAGGACACATACAGTTCACCTGACCATACATACCATTCACTTTACCAAAGTTTAGGCCCCAGACCATTTTTCCTCCACATCCAGGAGGAAAAATAGTGTTTAGTTGATGAGCTCAGCTGGCAGAACTCTAGCGGGGGGTGCTACCAGCACAAAAATCTTTGTTAAACCCATTTTTCCTTGGCCTGCTCCACAGAGAGAAGAATGCGCTGTACCTTGCAGAGATCATAGTCTCTTGATGGGACTGGTTATTCTGGGAAAGATGTGCTTTCAGCTTTCACTGCTTTGCCCTGGCACCTGTGAGTAGGAGACTTTCTGGATTCAATGTCAGCCAAAGAGAATTTTTCAGCAGCAAACTTTTTTCTTGCTCGACGTGACCAAGGCAGCCAGGTCTGAGGTCAATTCACAGACCAGATCTGAGCCTGGAGAACTTGAAGGTCTTAGTGAGTGTGACCAAGACAGATTGTAATGAAGCACTAATGATCGGGGTAGAGGGCATTTCCTGGGGATTAATGACTGATTGGGAGGAGTTGATGGCTCGAAGAGCAGCCAACGGCCATTAACCCCACACAGTCATTAATCCCTAGGAAATGCCCAGGAGCTAAGTCATTATTGCTGAAAGCTAAAATAAAAAATGGGTGTATGGATGAGGATTTTTTCCATTGGTTCTGCACTTTCAGGTGGTGGGTGCAGGGCATGTCTAGAGAATTTATGCCCTGTCCCTAAAGCCAGTCAGGTGACTTGAATCATCTCACAACACTGGACTCAGTTATTATCCTTTTTTATATTGCAGTCATTTTCTATTACAGCCTCATAGGGCCAGTGACTTGGAAATTTTCCTTTCTGCGATCTATCATTACATAGGACAGTCTCTCACTTTGGAAATGAAGGTGCCTCCATCCTACACAAAGCTGCAGCTAGCTGGCTTCTATTAGCGATAAGAATTGAGCAGCAGAAAGGATGTGTTCTGAATACATGGTGAAAAGTATTCTTTGTACTCAAACTAGCTCCAGCTTCCTGTACTTCGATCACAGCAGGTTGGACAGTGTGAATGGTCTTTGTTCTAAGCATCGGTCTTATTTATAGTTTAAGGGTATTAAAAATTGTCTAGTGCTCTTCTATGTGTAAATACAGTTGAAGGCATCAAAGTGCAACTTCATTTAGCATTCCAATTCCAAACTCCTACTTAGGCTGGTTTCTGCCACCAAAATATATGTTCTAAAATGGAGCCTTGTTCTAAGGGCATCTGCCATTCCCTGCCAGGGGTTTTGAAGGCCTCTTGCATATCTGCCTATCCCAAGTAAATGGAGCCCGGTCTCCCCACAGCTCTGTGCTTGTGAAAATGCTCTGTCGGAGGAACCAGAAGCCAAGCCTGTACTGAAACCTGTTTTCCCCACCCCTGGGTCTAAAGATATGTTCTCAGTGATAGCTTTAGTGGACCTGTTCTTTGAGAGAGATTTTCCCTCTATTTCTATGCAAGTTCACAACCCAGTAAATGATTCTGCAAGTGAATCCATAGGTATATTAGAGACAACATTGGTGCAAACACAAATTCAAGTTGTATCGATTTCTGATGCATGAGTGACTGTTGGATGTATGCTTTAAAATGCTTTCCATAAGATAGAAAGTGCTTTATTTCATTCTCTATTTTATTTCATTCCATATCACCTCATCTTTCATCTAATGGGACCTGTCAAAAGCAACCTTTTGATTTTTTTTTTTCCTTCTCATCTGCACATCACATTCATTGACAATCTGAGACAAGGTTTTCAGGATAAAACTTGTGAAGAAATTTAACTAGTGTGTTTGTGTGAAAATATTCATATACCAGCAATCACTTCAGATGAACACATTTAGTGGTGGTAAAACACTACTGGTATTTGAATTAAGAAGTGCAATAAGACGTAATATCTCTTTGCAATAGGATCCTCCAGGTTTACAGCTAAGAGGGTTCCATCATGCATGGGTTTCATCAAGTAGTTGCTTTCCTTCTTCAAGCTCGCCTCACAGCCTGTGCTGCAGCCACCATGGCTGTTCATGTAGCTAGTACTGCTGATTCATTTAATAAAGAGAACTTAGTCTGGGAATGAGGCAGGAGCCCCCGGTGATGGGTTTACCCTCTAGCATATTGTTAGATGTTCAGCCTTATTTGTTTATCTCACATCACTTCTTTTTTGCAAAGAGAAAAATGTAAATTTAAAACCATATAAAGCTCATTATAAATAGGGCAGGGAAGGCTTGTATTGCATTGCACTTCAACATTACAGCCACCTGACAAAGGTAGGTATTCTATGATGACCAGCTCCAGAGTAGGAGCATCAGTTCATGATGATGTTTCAATGGGCAGTTGTACCAAGGCAGCACCCATGTCCTCAACCCCCATTTACAGATGGGGAACTGAGCCACAGAGAGTCTGTGACTTGACGAAGGCCACGCATGCAGTCCCTGGCAGAGCAGGGAATTGAGCCTGGGTCCCACATTGTAGGTCAGCGTCCTAACTGGGCCATTCTTCCTCTCCCACCTGATTGTTAACTGATAGAGGCCAAATGTTGCCCTTGTGCAATCCCACTGAGTTGCTAGAGATGCACCAGGAATGAATATGGCCAGCACATGGCATTCGTATTTGATGCAGAGATAGTTACACATGGATGAGTAGCAGGGAGTCAGTTTGGTCTGTTCTTGTTTATATGGGGGTGGGGGGAGGTGTATATGTTGAGCTCTTTACTGTCTTAATTGTCAGGATTGAGAGTCCTGGAACAGCAGGCATTGCCCTTGTAGGAAGCACTTTCCATAATAGATTTATTTTAGTGGTTTTTTAAAGATTTTGCTGACTTTAATTAAAAAAAAAAGTGACACTGTATATTAGAATGTGACTGTGTCCACAAAGGAATTTGTCAGCCCTCCTTCTATTCTCTTCCTCTGAAAGAGGGGTGTGCAACTACCATCAGGAATGGGGCAAGCTTTCCCTTCATATATGTGAAATAAAGATTTTCGAAAGCTTTGTTTTATTCTGAGAGAGAGATACAGGAGTCAAAATAATGTAAGGAGGTTGGATTTCCAGTCTGGGGATCCTTTTTGTCCTCACCAGATCTTGGTTTCTGAAGTAACAGATATAGCCATAAATCTACGCCTCCCCTCTTTTTTAATATCAACTCCCAGTGGGAAGGTTTCAAACATGTCTCAAAGATGGGCAGTTTACAACATTTACATCTAGTTTGGATCTACCCTCTTAGGAACTTCAGCTGCTGTAGAATGAGTCAGCTCCTCTCCTTAGTGTTCGGATTCCGGAGTATGTGTAGCAGCAAGGCTTTCCACAATCTCCATGATGCTCCTGGGTACAAACTAGAGACCACCAGACAGTGCAAACATCAAATTAATTAATATGTTCACTGAAACTTAAAAGCATTGAATTTTGTTCCCTCTGAGCATTCAACCACTGTGCTATTTTCATAGAAATGTTCACAAATTCCAACAGTTCCATGAATTTTAGAAATTTTGTAAATTAACTGTTTGTTCTCCTGACTAAGAATTTCATCCAGCCAGGAAACAGAAACAATGCCATGTGACTTGAGTGACCCAAGTGTAGTTAGAATACAGTTGATGCTAACAGTGAGAACTGAAGATGATGTGCTCCAAGTATTGGATGAAGTCATGACCCCACTCAAATTCAAATGCATAACTCCCATTGGCTCTGACAGGGATAGAAGTTCACCTCAAGCTTCAGTTCTCCTGTCCCTTTAAATTCTTTGTTTCATGGTCTAAGAATTTTGCAGACACACCCATCTTGTGTGTTCTGTGGGTGATGCTCCAGATAATAGCAGGGGGTGTTGGTTTATCACACAGTTTTTACAAAGATGGCCTGGTACGTTTATATGTTGTAATAACCTTTTACCTCTTCTGAAGTGGTACCAAACTCTGCTGAGAGTAAAGTGACTCTAAATTCATTTCAATTTGACCATTGTACGAAAAAGGGTCAAATACAAAAGGAAGTTTTGTCTTTCTATTCAGATCTAGTAGGCATAGCTCACAGTAGCACCAGGTAATCATTCAGCTTGGAAGGCAGGATGGCCTAAATTTGTTCTGCTAGATATTATTTTGAGTGCATCTCAATAAATAATGTGGAGAACTCTGAATAGGACTTCTAATGGAGGACTTTCCTTGGTTTTAAGTCATTTAAATCTCTCCTTGTTTTAAAAACAGGTCTGTGATCTATCACAATTGAAAATACTGTATGTCTGAGTCACAGGAAGAATGGGGGGAGAAACGACATAAATAACCCATGACATGTATAAAACATTATTAAATGGGTCATTCCACCTGTGAATGGTTTAGAGAGTTAATAAATCATTAATAGGTGTAAACAGCATGTTGCAGCCAGGAGTAGTAGATTTTATAGACCGTTTATAAGCACATCAATACAAGATGCTATCTTCACAGCATACACACAAGCTAGATGATAACAAATACTTTTGGTATTAATATGGGTTATGTCAATATATGCCAACCATTTCCCTTTTTTTATGGTGGGAGTTGAGCGGTCTGAGGCAGGAAATAACTCCCCCACCCGTGAGGTCCCAAAGCAGGAGTCTCAAGCTAGGCTGGGGACTGTCTGTCTCAGCAGTGGGTCCGAATTGTGTAGGCAGGTTCTGAATACACCTGATGTTTATCAGACCCCACAGCAGGTGGCCAGATGCAGGCCCCCAAGGGCAGGTGAGCAGCCTTGTATCCACACTCAGGGCAACTGGAGGGGCCAGGGAAACAGGGTGAGCATGGGAGCAGTAGTAGCTTGAGCAGGAGACAGGCAGCCCATCCACAGAAGCCAAAACAGTCTAAGTGGCTGACCTCATGCAAGTGCCTAACTCTAGGAGAGGGTTTGCAGCTGAGGATCCCAAGGCAAGGAGCTCACCATGTCGGTCACTTAAGCACCTGAGCCCCTCTCCTCTGCCCAACCCTCTTCCTGTTCTGTTCCTGACCACCTGCTCCTGGCTCAGCTTGCTGGCTTCTGAGGAGCACTTTTTTGGGCACCTTGATCTCCCCATGCATTGTCTGGAGATCCTGTGTGCTAGTGCAGGACTGAGTATTCCACTAGGCAGCTTGCTGCACCACTGAGCAAAGCAACACCTCGTGTACCCGCGAGAACCGGGACCTTAATCGCTCTGCCTCAGTTCCCCATTGCAAAATGAGGATTGTAGAAATTCCTGGTCTCTCAAGGGTGTTTATGAGGATCACTACTTTAAAAATCATGAGGCTGTCAGACACACAAAGTCCTTATCCTGTTGCTAGTACTTTTAATATTTCTGTGGGTGCCTAGAAAACAAGTAGGCACTTCTGTTGTATGCAAATAAACATACACTTGAGCATGCGTGTGTTTGTGTTCATGTGTGTAAATGCGCATGTGGCACTAGTTCATTTCTGGGGTTAAGTCAATATTTGGTTTGTTCTACAAATATTTAAGAAAATTGAGAAAATGTTCAGTGCTTAAAAAGAAAAAACCTGCAAAACATTCAGCCTCAGTGAACTTTGTTTAAACCGGTGGATCTGTTGGAAAAATATTAAAGGATGTCATCTAACCTGATAAAGCAGCAAATATTGACAGTGTGCATTAGGTAAAGCTACTGAAGTTAAAAGCGGCTAGGTGGCTACAGTATTTTACGGTAGGTTTTTGCAATGGAGGAAAAAAATCACCTGAGATTTAACCTATGATCAGATGCAACATGTAACTGAATATTAATGGAAGAACTAGAACTAGTTCAAAGAGAGCTTGTCTACACCAGTGGTTCTCAACCTCTGGTCCATGGACCCCTGGGGATCCATGATCTATATCTAAGCAGTCCATGAAAGACTTAGACTGAAAACCGACTGAACAGGATTCAACTATATATAGAATCAGTAGATTTCCGAAGGGGTCCACACCTCCTTTTGTGTGTGTGTTTTAAAAACAAAAAAAATTGGAAGGGTCCACAAATGAGAAAAGGTTGAGAACCACTGGCCTACACTACAGGTGCAGCACTGCCACTATGTTGCTGTAATGCCATGGTGCAGATGCTTCCTATGTCAACGGAAGGAGCTTTTCCATGGATGTAATTAATCCATCTCCCTGAGCAGGGGTAGCTAGGTGGACCAAATAATTCTTGCATTGACTAAGCTGTCTATACTGGGAGTTACATTGACCTAACAGTGAATTTTTTTTATACCCCTGAACAATATACCTGGGTCAATCTAAAGTGTAGACCAGGGCTAAGGCCAAATTCTGCAAATTGCTCCATCTAGGCAGTGTCTGAGGCCTGTGCAGAGCCTCATTTAGGTCAGTAGGGTCTATATGGGTGCAGAAATTCACCGATGTGGCTTATTCTTCAAGCCTGGAGCCTGAAGGTTAAGAATCTCCCTGAAGAGTTATATACCGTATATGGCATATTTTGCATGTAGTGCGACTAAGTTAATAAAATCTCTTCAGACATGCTGGAAGTCCCATGACATTTCCAGTGCTCCCCGGTTTGTCAGCAATGTTGCAAGAACAGCCTTTATTTCAGAATTTGTTCCATTCTGGGTTGCCTTTTGGAACTGCAGAGGCATTGATAATTTTCTTTAACATTGTGGAGTTTTTTTAATTTAGAGAAAACATAACCAAATTTTCCCTAACCACAGGAAATGTTGGGTTCAGATCATCCTTATCCATACCAATTTTTCCCCCATCTCTAATTGTGAGAGACCTGAAGACTGTCTTGTACTACTAAAAGCTTGAGCATTCAAAGGTGTCCAGAAAGCAAACATGGAAGTTATAAACATGATATAATTGAAACTTGCTGTTCAATTTGAATGACTGTTCAGAGACAATATTCCCACTGGTCTCTGAGCTCTGATTGTGTACATATTATATACTTAATTCCCCTTTCTTATGTAGTTTGAGAGATTTAAGTGCAGTAGGCTAACACCTTCCCCCACATACAGACCACTAATGAGAGAAATTAACCAAGTTAATGAGGCATTCTCAGCATAAGGCAAAAAGGAGAGCAATGTAAGTATACGGACATTGAAAATACGTGTGTTTAGCTCAAGACCTAATATTAGCTTGTCTTCAGGCTTCTGCTTTGTGGCTCTGATCCAAATCCCACTGAAGTCGATAAGACACTCTTGCCATTGACTTCAAGGGGCTTTGGATCAGGCCCGATATACCGAAGTGAATAATACAGGCTATTTAAATGTGTGGTGTGGATGAAATTTTCATCTGCTAAAGCTATCTTTGGGCAAAAGGGGATCAAGGCCATGGATATTTCAACATGCATTTTATCTGCAGTCCTCAGACACTGGGTCAAGGTATTTTGCATTCTTAACTTAATGTATTCGCTATGGCGTGTTATTTTTAGCTCCAAAGAACAGCCATGTGGATTGCTGAATTATTTGTGTTGCCCCTGTGGATTGCAGACATATGCTGGAGGAAAGGTAGCAGACAAGGCAGCAAGGAGACAGTCATAAATCCTTTTAAGATCCATTTATTGACACACTGCTCCTTAGAAAACTAACCCACTGAATTCTCAGTGCCACTGAGGGACAGCATAGTGCCTGGTGTGGTTTCCACTCATGAAACACAACGAGCCTTCTACTAGAAGGTGAAATGGGGGTTGGGTTGGTTGGTTTTGTTTGTTTGCAATGCAGGATTAGATGTTTGCCCAGCACTTTGAATATGTTAAGTACCATATAAGTGCCAAGTAAAACAAAAGGTCGGGGTGACCCTAATGCAATAGTTAGTGGAAAAGATCCATTATATCAGGAGGTAACCATGTTAGTCTGAATCCACAAAAACAACAAGGCATCCAGTGGCACCTTAAAGACTAACAGATTTATTTGGGCATAAGCTTTTGTGGATAAAAAAACATTTCTTCGGATGCATCAGAAGAAGTGGTTTTTTACCTACAAAAGATCCCGTATAGTTACACATGTCCCATAAAGTTACCCAAATATGATGCAATGAATGCATGTTCATTTAAAATGGGTTCATAAATGTATACAAACAAGTGATCCAACTAAAAGTATATAATTACATTGCACCAATGGTAAAATGCAATAGAAAATCGAAAGGGGGACACGTTTTAGTTTATATTCAGGGCCAGGGCTGGCTCCGGGTCTTCGGTGGCACTTCAGTGGCAGGTCCTTCACTCCCTTTCTTCCTCTTCAGTGGCTGCTCAATCTGGTTTTTCTTGTTTTTTCTTTTTTTTTTTTCTTTGCCACTTGGGGCGGCAAAAGAGCTGTATTATATTTACAGTAAACCTGACTTCAACATACCCATTATACTCTGTTAGAAATATTTATAATTGATTAGCAATAGGATTAGTAACATGAAACTGAAAACAAATCACTGCAGTACATTTGTGCGCGCATGTGGATTTAGAGAAGATGGCTTGAATGTACAATATTAATAGCATTGCATTAATAGTTTTGTCGTTTTGTGGTATGGCTTCCTGGAGGCCCTGAAGGAGCTAATGTGCTGTAATGGCAATGCATGGTAAAGATAGCTAGGATTTGCACACTGTGAGTACTGGCAGAGATGGGTGAGGCTTGAGAGTAGGATACAACTACTGTTTCAATTCACTGACATTCCTCCATTAGATTCGGCAAATATGAAATTTCTATTTAAAAACAACCAGTGATCAGGTCAGACTCAGTACTAGGTCAGACTCATATGGCCAAGATGAACTTTTAGCTTCCAGCAGTGCCTGGTAAGTTGCATCTTTAAATTTTAGGAGAAATCCTGGCTTCATAGAAGACAATGCAAAAACTCCCATTGATTCAGTGGGGCCAATATTTCCCCATAGGTTGGTTTGTTTTTTTTTTTTTTCCCCCAGAATTGTCTGAACTCTAAGACCACATAATTCATTTCTTATGACATTCAGATTTTCTGTGTTGCTTACCTCCCCTCTGATTTCTCACTCCAGCCAGTATTGCTGGTGCTGGTTGTTTGTGCCTTGCATGCCCATCCAAGTCAGTGGTTTAACCATTCTCTATCTCCTTGCACCATATGGCAGGAGTGAAGGCTTCAATCTGCAGCAGCCTGCGTGTGATGGGTGGGGAGAGGATAAACAAGCCGGCTAGCAACAAAGAGAATTAAATATCAATAAAAGTGAAGTGGGACAGTCTTACATGAACTATGCCTGATTTATGGCATACCTTCTCTTCTCAAGTGCATCGCCTCTTTCTCTGGTCTCCAATATCCTGGGCTCAGCTTGTTTCTCATCCCTACCAAAGTCAATTTCACACCATTCCATAGCCCTAACCACGCACTGGTACCTACAGGTGGTGAGCATTGCAATAGCAGTCCTGTATCTTCACTCCTTCCACTTCAGTAACAAGGCTTCTTTACATGTATGGACTTATGATCGTGATGGGCCACACTCAAAAGATTTTTGGAGGCTCAGTTCAGATAAGCATCCAGAAATTTGGATGCTTATTCACAGGCTAATCAAATCTCTTGGGTCTGGAAATCTTGGAATGGCAGCTTTCCAAGATACTAGCCAAGGTATGTAGTGCTTCAAAGGAACAGGAGAACAGGCCTGCTTCAAGTGAGGAAGAGCATAGGAATAAAGCTGCACTTAAACATGCTTGATTTACTGCCTGGAGTTAAGTGGCTTCAAGGCAAACAACTATGCAACTTTGAGGAAGCAGACATTGAAATGAAGAGGCCAGCTATAAGGGAAACTGGGCAAGAGAAAAGACAGCTCTGCTTCAAGGAGAAAGTTTAACAGTAGGAAGAAAAGTCCATTCCAAATTCTGTTAGAAAGTGGGGAAAAACAAAAATAGTATGTGGCTGGAATTTGATTTCATATACAGTCTTGTCTTTTATATTAGCTCTCGCAAAGTGCTTTCTGAAGGAGCTATACACAAACAGTAGAGCTCTGTTCTTCCTAATTTTTGGCTGCTTGCCTGCAGGAGGTCTTCCGGTCCTACAGATTCTGCAGCAATTCAGCGGTGGGTGCGCCAAATCCATGGGAATGGGGACCTCCCGCAGGCAAGTTGCTGAAAGCTGCCAGACTACCGTGCTTGGGGCGGCAAAAAAAGCTAGAGCTGCCCCTGCCTCCCTGCCCTGTACTGATACAAAAGTCATGAGAAAGACTTCAGAGTGAAAACTGTATCCCAAGCCAGTAGCAACACTTTGTGCAAGCTTTGGAGCCTTACATTTTAATAACTTGATGTGCACACTCATGTCATAATGTCTGGGTGGTAAGTCAGTGTACCAATTAAAAGGAAAAATTGGGATTGATTGATTTTTTATTCTCTTCTTTGAGTGAGCTAAAAAAAATCCAGACTGAAGCAAATGAACAGGGTTGATCTGTGTGTCCAGTGGTTTTAGGTCTAGTTATTACCACCATTGCTTTGACAGCTTCAGAAGGTGCTTCTGGCATTCATGTGAATGGATGATCTTTTATGCACCCTCTGGTGGCTTATTTACTGCATGGGAAAGTGCATTATTCCACTCCACTGCTCCAAAGAATCAGTGTAACAAGCTGAACCAAGTAGTGCTAGTGCTTTTTGATATATGCCTGCACTTTGAAATTAATCTTTACAGAGGAAGCATGGTCCAGTGGTAAAACTGGTAGCTGGGGACATGGATTTGATTCTTTGCTCTGACCCAGACTTCCTGTGGGACTTGAGCAGGTCACTTAGGCCAGGTCTGTATTAGAAACTTTTGTCAGTGTAGTAATGTTAGCTGTATTTTGTTTATTTTTGGCAACAAAAGCTATACCAGCAATAGCCCTGACATAGATGCAGTTATACCAGCATAAAAGTGCTTTTTGCTAGTATAGCTTATGTTGCTTGGGGAACCAGTATAAAATCTGTTGGCAAACCTTTTCAAGTGTAGACCTTGCCTTAATCACATCTGTAAAATGGGCATGAGAGTCAGGGAAGTGTTCTCAGAAGGATATCTATATTATAGATTTTGAGGCACTTTGATACTACAATAATGGGGGGCCTCCTAAACAGATGGAAATCTAGCTGGACTTCTGATGAGCGCCACATGTGGTCAGGAAATTCAGAAGGCTCCTCTCACATTTCAAGTTGTCATTTTTGACAATGGCTCATGAATGACAAAGGTCTCCTGTCAAAGGCTTATAAGTGATATCTCAGCAATACTGTGGGCATTGTGCAGGTCCTTTTTAAAACAGCTCGGGAGGGAGTAGCCATGAAATCCACGCTGCGTTCCTGATGCTGCAGATTGGTTAGGCCTTGGAATAAGGTGGGAGCAGTATGCTCCATGAGTGCAGTGGGCTTGATACTAGTTGTTAGAGGGCTTTCCCTTCACCCCCTCCACTGATTCTTGTCACGCAGACAGAAAGCAGCAGGCCAGAAGTCTGAAGTGCAGGCAATTCAATGCTTATTGGAGCTAGTTTTAAGCAAGCATATCTATAGCTTACACACCGGCAGAGTCTGTTGCCCAGTGCTCCGTTCCCAGCTCTTACACACAGAGCATTTACCCCGTGTCCCCCTTTCCAGCTCTGATGCTGCAGAGCCTTGCCTGTGTCCACGTCCCCCTTCCCTCCTCCTCCTTCGCAGGCCCAAATAGATCTGCAATGTACGCCGCTCATTCCACCCCTTACAACTTATGGTCATGTTTCATTTTGGAGGGTCGTGAGTCTGAGGTCTTCGTCCCACCTCCTATTATATCCCATTGGAGGGGTAAGGAGTGAGGTTGTGTTCTGGCCAAGGCCAGGCTTTTCTTTGCCTTTTAGTGTTTTATATCTGCCCCCATACCCTTTTGCCCTTTCTAACTGGTTGCTTGACTTAGGCTTGAGAGGAGCCAGACAGCCTTCCAATGTATGCTCATATATTACCCTCCCACCATGCCCTGTAACACTTAACTTCATTTCTTCTCTCTTTTCACCCCATCTGCTTGTGGGCAGTTGTAACAGAGTAGCTTTGTTCACACATATTAGTTAGGACATAAGAGTATCAAAAAGTCAAACTCAAAATTCTATCTCAGGCTAACAAACTGGCCTATATACAAGGCTGGTGCTTCCACTAGGCTGCTGCCTAGGGTGGTAGCATTTGGGGGGGTGGTATTGTGCCACCTCCAGCGGAAATTTGGTGGCGAGGAGTCCTTCCACTCAGGGTCTTCGGCGGAAATTTGGCAGTGAGTCCTTCACTCACTCTGGGACCTGCTGCCAAAGTGCCCCGAAAACATGAGCGGAAGGACCCCCACCGCCGAATGCTCAGAGAAGGAACGCCGCCACCTAGGACGGCAAAAACCCTGGCCCCTCTCCTGCCTATATACCAGTGGTCGGCAACCTTTCAGAAGTGGTATGCCGAGTCTTCATTTATTCACTCTGATTTAAGATTTCACGTGCCAGTAATACATTTTAATGTTTTTAGAAGGTCTCTCTCTATGTCTAATATATAACTAAACTATTGTTGTATGTAAAGTAAATATAGTTTTTAAAATGTTTAAGAATCTTCATTTAAAATTAAATTAAAATGTAGAGCCCCGGACCAGTGGCCAGGACCCAGGCAATGCAAGTGCCACTGAAAATCAGCTCGTGTGCTGCCTTCAGCGTACGTGCCATAGGTTGCCTACCCCTGCTATATACTAACATTAGTGCTAACAAACCACTATGCAAGTAACCCTAAGATAACGTTAACAAGCAAGCTCCAAGGGAAACCAATTTCAGCCCTCAGCTGACTCAGCCTAATGCAGGGTTGGCAAAAAAAGTAAAGGAGAAAACCATTTCCAGAGTTTCTCCAACATATGGGGGAATTGCAGTAGTAGGTGTGAAATAATATGTCCATAAACACTGTCGCCTTCATTGAAATTTGGAAGTGCAAAGACACTAGGTCTAATTTTCATTGGCATTAGATGAGGCTTTCGGGTGCCCCGCACTTCTGAAATTCAGGCCTGCTGACAGTAAGTGTTGACGGGAGGAAAAGTGATTTTTCTAGCTAGTGTTTTGGATTGTTGATTTAAATTAGCTGCATGCCCTGCAGCTCAGAACAGAACCAGGGTAGAGAAAATGATAAACATCATCATCATCTGCCTCAGCTAGCAGAAAACAAATAACTTCCAGTACGTTAGTCAGGCCTACATTAGCTATGCTAATACCCTCTCCAGTGGCGAAGACCCCGTTGCAAATACTGTGGAGTAGCTTGACAAATGAAGCAGCTTCAATGTCTAGGTTATTGCATGGTATATTGCAACATTTTAATTATTTCTAACATGTGCCCTGGGTACTGTTGGCAACCACTGGAATAAAGAGTGTTTTGAGGATTGACTAGGTGTAGCAAATCGGCTGACTCACAGCTGATAGGTTAATATGTTAGTTCCGCAGAACCTGTATCCCATGTGGTGAATGTCAGCAGGCAGCTGAGATCTCCGCTTTCTTAGTGGGCACTACTAACGTAGCATGCCAGCTTTGCAGCGGTTACAGGTGGCACAGAGAACTGGGGTGACTTCTTCCTGCATCCAATTAGTTCTAAAGCAGCACTTGTCTTAAATTATAAAATAACCCTACCATATAACATAGGGCTAGATTCTGCTTTCCCTTACGCAGTGAATCCAAATAAACTCCAATGAGTTTCTAAGTTACTCTGGATTGATAACTTGGCAACCGGGAGCAGAATTTGTCCCACTGACTTCTCTGATCATCCAGAAGCTCTTCACTGACCTACCTGCAATACTAGCTCTGCATTTCTTTTCTTTTAAAGATAAGTGGTGTCCCAGTTTTCCCTGGCCCATGAAAGGATGGTCCTTTTTGGCCACCCACTTGGATCAAAGGGTCTTTGGCACTGAAGGCATTAGGCAGCACTCAGCACCTGTAGGAACAGGCTGTGTATTTAGGAACAGAATTCCCTTCTGATGGACACCAGCGTGAATTGGGAGCAACACCACTGCACTCACTGGAATTAAACTGAGAGGAGAACCTGCTCTATACTTACTTTTCACTCTCATTCAAACTCCACCCCAAAGGGCACTCTGGATATACATTTTTTTAAAAAAGCAAGAACATACAGATGAAACACATCAACTCAAGGAAGCAATATTACTTCCTCCCATTGTACTAGAGCTAGTTGGGGAATATTTTCTCCCCATGGATAATTTTGATTAAAATAAAACAGACGACAAATTTTTTTTGTCAAAACTTCAGTGGGAAATTTAAACTTTTCTCTGAAAAACAAAATATTTTCAGCTGAAAACAAAGCAGCTGTTTCTGATTTGGAACTGTCTAAATTCATTATTTCATTAAAGAACAAGTATAACTATTCAATCACCATCTGGGTTAGCCAACAACATCCTCCCCGCCCCCCAATTTTTTAAAAGTCAAACACAATTTTTCACCAGTTTAAAAAAATTTTTTTTGATTTTTTTTTTTGGCCAGTCCAACACCCACCTGCCCACCAGTTCATCAACGGTCATGTGATCAGTACAGATCAGTACATTCCTGCTTGACAGCATTTCCACCTCAGCTTCTCCCCTGGCACCCACTCAGATGGAATGAGGTATTTGCAGCAAATTAAATGGCTAAGGAACTTGTCAAATATCAGTCTCCCTTTCTATAAGGACTCTTTGAATCCTGTAATATAATGTTACAGCCCTTCCAAGGTTGAAACTTCCAGGCCAGTATTTCTGGATTCATTTTTGGTGGTGCTGTGCATTTAGGCTTTACTAGCACTGCGTTTTTATTAGTAAGGAGAACAAGATGCAAGGTCAGGATTCATTGGCACTCACATGGTAACTTGCTTGGTGCTTGCAATGCCTCTGCAAATGAGTTCAGTGGGTAAAAGGGGGGTAAGTGTAGATCAACATGGGAAATAGGTTATTTTATTACTTGAATTTCCACACTTGACCATTTTTATACCTTACCCCAAGGCACCCAAGCACAAAGCCTGTGCAGCTTTACAGCTGAGCACAAGCTGTATGGATTTTTATTCCAGATTCTTAAGGAAAATGTATTGATTGAGAACAAGTGACCACGATAGGTCCAAGTGACAGAAGGGCTGATACTAGCCTTAAAAATGTTAATTAAAACTGTTTTAAGGTAAGAAATGATCTATTTGTTCGAAAGTCACATTTACACACTATTTGAGTTCGTTCATGAACTTTGTGGAGCTCTTGCTGCAGCCAATGCAACATTTTCTCCCTGTCGGCTTCCCCTTTTTGGAATAACAGGTGCAAGGTATTAAGACAGAGAAAAGAAGGAAGAGTTCATTCAGTAGATTGTTGCTCATGACTCATTTTATTATCTGCTGTATTCTTGGAAAATTCAACTCTGTTGTGGTAGCTATGGGAATCTAGACTCCAAGAACCAAAAAGACCTTCCGGAAATATCAAGATTTGATCTTTTTTTTTCTAAAAGATCTGCTCTAGTTCAAACAGGAATTATCTGGGGAAATGCATCGTTTATTTGCAAAACAAATTTAAATTCTGTTTTTCAACAAAATTTTACATTCACTAAAAGTCATGATCAGCTCTGCTAGTTAGGTCATGTCTGCATTACAGGCACTGTACTTGCATAGCTACAGTGATGTAGATATGCAGCTGTATAGGCCTGAAGCAGAAGCCATTTTTCTATCATGGTTGAAGCTTCACCTCCCCAGGTGATGGTAGCGAGATCAGCAGGAGCGTTCTTCCATCAACCTAGCTGTGTGGACACTGGGTGATTAGATCAGCACAGTTATGGCAATCTAAGTGTAGGCCAGGCCTTGGAGAGAGGTGTGCTGATAGAACCTTACTTTCCATACATCTTCAGTCCTTACTTGCTGGAGGCTTTTATGAAAAACCAGTTTCAGGGCCAAATTTGTAGGCGAGTCTGAGTCTAGAAAAAGTTGCTGTAACTTTACACACTCGGCTCTCACTACATATGTTCCGGGGGTGCTGGAACAAATTGTATAGCGAGGGTGCTGAGAGCTGTTGAACCAAAGCGTAAACCCTGTATACGATGGAAACCATTTCAAGCTGGGGAGTGTGGCCACACCCTCAGCACCTGTAGTTCTAGCATCTATGGTATGTTCCACTAAATGGGAATTGCTCTGGACTCCCTCAAACTTATTGAGGGAATCCTCTACCTCTACGTAGGCGATTCCTGCACTACTGCTAGCATCAAGACAGCACTTTTACCAATGTAGCCTGTTTTTTGCTTCTGGGGCGGTTTACTTGCACGGTGCATCCACATTAGGAACACTTTTGCTAGTGTAGAGTGTGTGTGTGTTCGTTCTAGGGCCTTCTGAGGGCAGTTTGTTGGTCAGGGATCATACAGCTTTGGTGGCAGAAGTCTGTCGTGTAGCCATGGCTTTAGTCTCCATTCCAATATAGGCCTATGGATTGCACCCACTTATCAATGTCAAGCTTATCTCCAGTTGTCTTAGATGTCACTTCAGAATTTGGCACTAGAGTTTCACCTGTTCCTGCTACTTGTCCCCACTGGTCACCATAAATCTGTCTCTCTCATCCCAAAGAGTGGTTTTGGCAATGAATATCATGTCCCAACCAGAGGATTAAAGATATCAGACCTTCTGTGTGTAGATCATGTTCTTCATTTAATTTTCTCCTTGATAAAATAAACAGATTCAGTATCTTAAGATTGTCATTGCAAAGGAGGGTTTTCCACATCTCGGATCATCAGGTTTGGAGTCTGACACCAGGGCACAGGTTTTGATCTCAGCAATGCTTCTGTGAAGGGAATTCAGTTTTGAACTGGAGCAAATGAGTTAAGGATCTGGTCTTATGCCTCAAACTTTCATCCATCCAGCGAAAAGAGAAGGGCGACAAAGGTGTGACAAGATTATGGCCATCAACAGATGGCTCAGGCAGTGGTGCTATAAGGAGGGCTTTGGGATGTACGGCCATTGGGAAGCATTTACGGACAGAAGACTGTTCTCTTGGGATGGACTTCACCTGAGCAAGGAGGGAAATAGACTTCTAGGATGGAGGCTCGCCGACCTGATTAAGAGAGCTTTAAACTAGAAATTTGGGGGAGATGGTTGGGAGATGTTCGGGAGATCTCCACGCTGGAATTTAACCTTAAGAGGGAAGTAAACAAAGTAAGAAGGGATACAGCCATGGACAGAAGAATTGGCATAAGAAGGAAGGGTAGTGTAGATAACAGACTAACAGGTGATGTTGGTGGTAGAATGTCTGTGCCTAACAGGGTACAGAATGTGAGTGAAGCCAAACGGCAAAAATTAAGATGTCTGTACACTAATGCGAGGAGCTTAGGGAACAAAATGGAGGAACTAGAGCTACTGGTGCAGGAAGTGAAACCAGATATTATAGGGATAACAAACGTGGTGGAATAGTAGTCATGACTGGAGTACAGGTATTGAAGGCTATGTGCTGTTTAGGAAAGATAGAAATAAAGGCAAAGGTGGTGGAGTAGCATTGTACATCAATGAGGAGGTTAACTGTAAAGAAATAAGAAGTGATGGAATGGACAAGACAGAGTCTGTCTGGGCAAAAATCACACTGGGAAAGAAAGCTACTAGAGCCTCCCCTGAGATAGTGCTTGGGGTGTGCTACAGACCGCCGGGATCTGATTTGGATATGGATAGAGACCTCTTCAATGTTTTTAAGGAAGTAAACACTAATAGGAAATGTATGATCATGGGAGACTTTAACTTCCCAGATATAGACTGGAGTACAAATGCTAGCAAGAATAGTAGGGCTCAGATTTTTCTGGATGTGATAGCTGATGGATTCCTTCACCAAATATTTGAAGAACCGACAAGAGGGGATGCCATTTTAGATTTGGTTTTGGTGAGCAGTGAGGACCTCATAGAAGAAATGGCTGTAGGGGACAACCTTGGTTCGAGTGATCATGAGCTAATTCAGTTCAAACTAGATGGAAGGATAAACAAAAAGAGATCTAGGACTAGGGTTTTTGATTTCAAAAGGGCTAACTTTAAAGAATTAAGGAAATTTAGTTAGGGAAGTGGATTGGACTGAAGAACTTGTGGATCTAAACGCGGAAGAGGCCTGGAATTACTTTAAGTCGCAGCTGCAGAAACGATCAGAAGCCTGCATCCCAAGAAAGGGGGAAAAAACCATAGGCAGGAGTTGTAGACCAGCTGGATGAGCAAGCATCTCAGAGAGGTGATTAAGAAAAAGCAGAAGGCTTACAAGGAGTGGAAGAAGGGTGGGATTAGCAAGGAAAGCTATCTTAGTGAGGTCAGAACATGTAGGGATAAAGTGAGAGAGGCTAAAAGCCAAGTAGAGTTGAACCTTGCAAAGGGAATTAAAACCAATAGTAAAAGGTTCTATAGCCATATAAATAAGAAGAAAACAAAGAAAGAAGAAGTGGAACAGCTACACACTGAGGATGAAAAGGAGGTTAAGGATAACCTAGGCATGACCCAATATCTAAATAAGTACTTTGCCTCAGTCTTTAATAAGGTTAATGGGGAGCTTAGGGGTAATGGAAGGATGACAAATGGGAATGAGGATATGGAGGTGGATATTACCACATCTGAGGTAGAAGCCATACTTGAACAGCTTAATGGGACAAAATTGGAGGGCCCAGACAATCTTCATCAGAGAATATTAAAGGAACTGGCGCATGAAATTGCAAGCCCGTTAGCGAGAATTTTTAATGAATCAGTAAACTCAGGGGTTGTACCGTATGACTGGAGAATTGCTAACGTAGTTCCTATCTTTAAGAAAGGGAGGGAGAGTGATCCGAGTAACTATAGGCCTGTTAGTTTGACATCTGTAGTATGTCAGGTCTTGGAAAAAATTTTGAAGGAGAAAGTAGTTAAGGACATTGAGGTCAATGGTAATTGGGACAAAGTACAACATGGTTTTACTAAAGGTAGATCGTGCCAAACCAACCTGATCTCCTTCTTTGAGAAGGTGACAGACTATTTAGACAAAGGAAATGCGGTAGACCTAATTTACCTCAATTTCAGTAAGGCATTTGACACAGTTCCACATGCGGAATTATTAGTCAAATTGGAAAAGATGGGGATCAATATGAGAATTGAAAGGCGGATAAGGAACTGGTTAAAGGGGAGACTACAACGGGTCGTACTGAAGGGTGAACTGTCAGGCTGGAAGGAGGTTACTAGTGGAGTTCCTCAAGGATTGGTTCTGGATCCAATCTTATTTAACTTTATTACTGACCTTGGCACAAAAAGCGGGAATGTGCTAATAAAGTTCGCGGATGACACAAAGCTGGGGGGTATTGCTAACACGGAGAAGGACCGGGATATCATACAGGAAGATCTGGATGACCTTGTAAACTGGACTAATAGTAATAGGATGAAATTTAATAGTGAAAAGTGCAAGGTCATGCACTTAGGGATTAATAATAAGAACTTTAGATATAGATTGGGGACGCATCAGTTGGAAGCAACAGAGGAGGAGAAGGACCTTGGGGTATTGGTAGATCACAGGATGACTATGAGCCGCCAATGTGATATGGCCGTTAAAAAAGCTAATGTGGTTTTAGGATGCATCAGGCGAGGTATTTCCAGCAAAGATAAGGAGGAGTTAGTACCATTATATAAGGCACTGGTGAGACCCCACCTGGAATACTGTGTGCAGTTCTGGTCTCCCATGTTTAAGAAGGATGAATTCAAACTGGAACAGGTTCAGAGACGGGCTACTAGGATGATCCGAGGAATGGAAAACCTGTCATATGAAAGGAGACTCAAAGAGCTTGGCTTGTTTAGTCTAGCCAAAAGAAGGCTGAGGGGGGATATGCTTGCTCTTTATAAATATATCAGAGGGATTAATATTAGGGAGGGAGAGGAATTATTTAAGCTTTGTACCAATGTAGATACAAGAACGAATGGGTATAAACTGGACACTAGGAAGTTTAGATTTGAAATTGGACGAAGGTTTCTAACCATTAGAGGAGTGAAGTTCTGGAACAGCCTTCCAAGGGGAGTAGTGGGGGCAAAAGACACATCTGGCTTTAAGATTAAGCTTGATAAGTTTATGGAAGGGATGGTATGATGGGAGAGCCAAATTTTGGCAACTGATCTTTGATTATCACCAGATAAGTAGGCCCAGTGGTCTGTGATGGGATGTTGGATGGGATGGGATCTGAGTTACTGCAGAGAATTCTTTCCTGAGTGCTGGCTGGTGAGTCTTGCCCACATGCTCAGGGTTTAGCTGATCGCCATATTTGGGGTTGGGAGGGAATTTTCCTCCAGGGCAGATTGACAGAGGCCCTGGAGGTTTTTCACCTTCCCCTGCAGCGTGGGGCATGGGTCACTTGCTGGTGGATTCTCTGCAGCTTGAGGTCTTCAAACCACAATTTGAAGACTTCAATAACTCAGGCATAGGTTAGGGGTTTGTTATAGAACTGGATGGGTAGGGTTCTGTGGCCTGCTTTGTGCAGGGGGTCGGACTAGATGATCACATTGGTCCCTTCTGACCCTTGAATCTATGAAAATTACTCCAGTAAAAACTTCTGTTTGCTTTCATAAGATCTGAAAGATTTTTTATAAGTTTATTAAGGAATCCACACAAAGCAGCATGAATTTATAACCATTTATAACAAATATGAGAATTATATAAAATCTAATTAAGTTATCAAAATCAGTGGGCTAGATTCTGATCTCTCACTCATGCAAACTAGCTTCATTGGCATTATTCTGGATTCATACTGGTGTAATGGAAAGTAGAATTTGCCCAGATAGCTCCTTAGCTGTGCATGAAAGAATTCAGACTGCAAAAGATAAAACCTATTATAATCTGATTTGTTTTTAATTCCTTTTATTTATTTGTTTTAGCCTTCTGTGACCAATAA
The DNA here is from genome assembly GCF_025201925.1 of Gopherus flavomarginatus. Classification (NCBI taxonomy): domain Eukaryota; kingdom Metazoa; phylum Chordata; order Testudines; family Testudinidae; genus Gopherus; species Gopherus flavomarginatus. Next base: position 10,605,598 of record NC_066621.1, on the reverse strand, counting down.
AAAAATAAAATCCATCCCTATGGCATACAATGAAAGTAATTTCTTTTAAAAAGGAAAAGGGGCAGGTGGGGAAAAGAATTTAAATTTAAATTAATCCAAATCCTCCTATGTCTGATGAATTGATAGTCTCTCACTGGGCCATACATGATAAGTAATTACTACAGAATTAGTGCATGGTTCTCATTGACATTAATGCCCCCTTTACCCTGCTCTACCAGCGTAAGGAAGCCTTAATATAGGTGTTATATATTCTAAGAGAATTTGTACCTGCCTTAAGGAATCTTTATGTTGCCAGAGTGGTGTAAGGAGCCTTTACTCTAAATGAGAATTAGGCCCACAGTCTTAATCAAGCTTCATCAAAGAAAGAGGTTCCTACCGTGGAATCCTTAAGGGGTGTGTCTCCATTGCAAAGTTAACACACCTTATCTAGCTTGAGTGAAGGTGGCCACATGGTGAAATAAGACTCAAGCCTCTGTGTCCACACTGACTTGCTCATGGCACTAAGACTTCTGGGGTCACAGCCTATGACTGCACTGCAGTAAAATGAGTTGCTTTATGATTCTCTCCCAGGGAGTTGTGGGAGAACTTATCTGCCCTTTCTGGGCCCATAGGGAATTGAGGGAAAGCACTGAAAGGCTGTAAAAGCAGCAAAGGATCCTGTGGCACCTTATAGACTAACAAACGTTTTGGAGCATGAGCTTTCATGGGTGAATACCCACTTCCTCAGATGCATGTAATGGAAATTTCCAGGGGCAGGTATATATATGCTAGCAAGCAAGCTAGAGATAACGAGGTCAGTTCAATCAGGGAGGATGAGGCCCTGTTCTAGCAGTTGAGATGTGAAAACCAAGAGAGGAGAAACTGGTTCTGTAGTTGGCAAGCCATTCACAGTCTTTGTTCAATCCTGAGCTGATGGTGTCAAATTTGCAGATGAACTGAAGCTCAGCAGTTTCTCTTTGAAGTCTGGTCCTGAAGTTTTTTTGCTGCAGGATGGCCACCTTAAGGTCTGCTATAGTGTGGCCAGGGAGATTGAAGTGCTCTCCTACAGGTTTTTGTATATTGCCATTCCTAATGTCTGATTTGTGTCCATTTATCCTTTTCCGTAGAGACTGTCCAGTTTGGCCGATGTACATAGCAGAGGGGCATTGCTGGCATATGATGGCGTATATTACATTGGTGGATGTGCAGGTGAATGAACCAGTGATGGTGTGGCTGATCTGGTTAGGTCCTGTGATGGTGTCGCTGGTGTAGATATGTGGGCAGAGTTGGCATCGAGGTTTGTTGCATGGATTGGTTCCTGAGCTAGAGTTATTATGGTGCAGTGTGCAGTTACTGGTGAGAATATGTTTCAGGTTGGCAGGTTGTCTGTGGGCAAGGACTGGCCTGCCACCCAAGGCCTGTGAAAGTGTGGGATCATTGTCCAGGATGGGTTGTAGATCCTTGGTGATGCGTTGGAGGGGTTTTAGCTGGGGGCTGTATGTGATGGCCAGTGGAGTCCTGTTGGTTTCTCTCTTGGGTTTGTCTGAAAGGCTGATGATGCTGAAGTGAAGCTAATTTGTATCCATGCTGCAGACTGGCCATGTTGGCAGCTCAGAGCTGTCCTAACTCCAGTTTTAGCCTATGCCTTCTGAGGGGCTGGCCAACTTGAATTAAAAGCACCATCTCATTTGAGTGAGGGGGTTTTTTTTAGGGGAGGGACTCAAGTTACATCAATACTTGTTTTATAGCTAGTTAACTTTTCAGGGAGGACATGCTTCCTGAATATCCACAACAGGTACAAAGGATGTCGTTTCATTCACAAGAAAGAATAGTGCGCCAAAACTGGCCCAAATCCTGCCCTCATTTACTTCTATTGAGAAATGTAACAAAGAAATAATATTGTACGTTAGTTTATTGCAATGGTTCTCAACCTTTACTGATTTGTCATGCGTACCCCAAGTAATACCTCACTTAAACTACTTCCTTGTAAAATCAGACATTAAAAAGACACATGTCACAGTGCACTTTTACTGAAAATTTGCTTACAGTCTCATTTTTACCGTTGTGATGGGGTAAGGCCAGATGGCTACAGTAAAGTAGTGAGGAGCAGGTATGTTAGCCCCAGGCTAAACAAATCCCTGCTACCATGGTAACCAAATGGCAGTTGCTCCAGGTTAATCAAGACACCTGGGGCCAATTAAGATCCTTCTAGAAGGCAGTGGAGATAGCTAGATTGATTGGGACATCTAAAGCCAATCAAGGTCTGGCTGGAACTAGTTAAAAGCCTCCTAGTTAGTCAGAGAGGCATGGGTGTCAGGAGCTATAGGAAGGAGCTGCACTGTTGGAGGAATGAAGCTGTACAAATCCATATCAGGTGCAAGGAAGGAGGCCCTGAGATAATGGTGAAGGAGATATTGAGTGGGGCTGCTATGGGGAAGTGGCCCAGGGAATTGTACATGTCCTATTTCCAAAAAGTCAGCTGCCATAGCTGCTAATTTTAGGGTCCCTGGGCTGGAGCCTGGAGTAGAGGGCATGCCCGGGCTCCCCACATCTCCTTCCTGATTAATCACTGAGACTTAGAGACAACAGAGACTGTGCAAGGGAGGGCTGCTTCTCCTCACCTCCCTTGTTGGCTTATGATGAAAATGGCTCAGTAAGCTGTGACTCTTGCTTCTAGAGAGAGCAAAGGGTTATGTGGAGGGTCACAATGAGCCTCTGAGGCTAGCAAAATCAGCCAGGAAACTCGGGACCCACGGAGTCAAGGACAGAGCTTTGTCACACCATGTAATTATAAATTAATTTAATTACATTTCAGTGTATTGTAAGAAATTTTAGTTTGTACTGACTTTACAACAGGATACATAAAAAGCACTAGTAAAACTATGTAACTGTCTAGATGAGTTGTACACCCCACCTACTGGCAGACCTCTGCGTACACACGGGTATGTGTACCCCTGGTTGAGAGTGCCTGGTGTATTGCATCTAAGCTAAATGCGGGTCCAGTCCCATTCCCACTGGAGATAATGGGAAGACTCCCCATTCTTATGAACTGGGGAAACATTGGCCCAAATAAAGAGATCTCTAGTAAAGTAAGCACTGCATTCTACCTGCAGCCAACAGTTCACATACAAATTGAATGCATTAGGGAAGCCATGGATTATGTGCTTTCATGAAGGAAAGTCTGTAATGAAATGGACAGGCGATGATTAGATGATTGCTTTGAGAAGAATAGTCTTACGGGTAAAGTCCTGGCCTAGCAGTCTGGAGATCTGAGTTCAATATCAGTTTCTTCCACAAGCTCCTTTTGTGGCTTTGGGCAAGTCGATTAATTACTCCATGTAGTTTGTGATCTATCAAAATAAAGATAATTCTTTCATGTTTCCTCTCTTTATCTTCTTAAGCTCTTCAGGGAGAGGGACTGTCCCTTACTGTGTGTGTGCAGCTCACAGGACTACAGGGCCCTGTAAGTGTTTCTGTAAAATACGCCCCCTCTACCCCACCCAACACACACATTGTTTGAGGCGATGGGAAAGTTTGTCAAAATTGAAGATGTCTGGTCTAATATATTCACAACTAAAAGAACACATTTTTTCATTTGTATTACAGCTGTAGATTAGAATTTCCCCTTTTTTGTGAATTTTTCTAAAAGTTACTTCTCCCCAAAACACGTCAAATTGTGTTTTTTATTTTTACAATCTGAATGTCTTAATGTACTTCTGCTTGGAACACTTCGGTATGGAAACTTTTAAAGTTTGCCAGTTAGTTGATTGCACCCCTCACCCCCCTCTACAGATCTCATTTCTGTGAGTTATAGCCTATTTTAAAAAGCTCAGTGAGGTATGAGGATCAGAATATGAGCCATACAAATTTTACATTATTGAATTAAGATGTTAAACATTTAAATCAATTGATATAAGGGTCAGATGTTAGATCTTTCAATGGGTCATAATAGGGAAAATCATGTGGGTCAAGTCTCTGTAGGAATTTGAGTGAGACTGGAAACTACACTTCAGTCTCATTAATCATTTATACTCCTGTTTTAGAACTGGGAACTCTCTTCTGCAGGTATAATTTGTGATGTGTTTGCTAAATCTTGGTATCTATCTTATTATCTGACCACATCCTGCTGCTGATAGAATTATTTATTGATATGAACATACTTGCATTAGTGAAACTCCATCTGGGGAGTTAAATTAAACTCAATAAATGGTTCCATCCGGTACAAAACTTCCTCCTTAAATGGGGATTGTGACACAATTTAAGTGCAAACACAAAGTAAAAAAGTTTCTCTTTGGATTTGATTTAAGAACTACCTCTGTGCAGATGGTCAATGCTGCAGTGAATAGCAAGATGACATGATGAATGGGAATTCTATTGAAATACATATTTGCTTACAAACAAATGAGAAGATAGTGACTTATCCAAGGTTAGAATGTGAGCCTATAACAGAGTTGAGAATAGAAGTTAGAGGACAGATCCTCAAGAGGGGTAAAATTTGTCATAGCTCTATTGACCTATGGCTATTAACACTGGCTGAGCATCTGCCATAATGAGTCCTTATGTCCTGTTCTGCCCATTAGAATATACTCAGTTCTAGAAGTAGAACCCGGAGTCCTTACTCTCAGAGCCCTGATATGACCACCAGAACCGTCCAACTTTATCCCCATTTCTTTGGTCAAAGTGCTCTGTTCTCTCATCTCTGAGCTAAGTGCCCCCTACCCTGATGACTATTCCCAAATTGAGCCATAGATTTAAAACGCACAGAAAAGGGCAGAATAAACTGAGAATTATCTTTGGGAGAATAAGATGAAAGGAAGTTTGCAAAGGCTTCCCCTTTCTCCATGTAGTGCTGTTCTGTTGCAGTCTCATATGCTCTCAGCAGTAATGTTCACTGCTAACCCAAAGGTAGAGATTAATGGGACTTCTAATTGATACCCAATTACCTGTCAAATGGCAATGCTCATTTCCTTCCTTATGCCTTGTTTCATATTAGCAGCAATAGAGCATTGTACTGTAAAGCCAGAAGTCCCCAAAATGCAAGTAGTCACAAACATGAAATATGATTCCTCCACTGCTACCATCTCATTCTCTGCAGAGTGCCACAAATAAGTTTTGAATTAGCTGGAGAACATTAAAATGCTGCTATCAATCACTTCTCTTCAACAAATGACTCAGGCTGTTTCTTGCAAATAAATGCCTTCTCTCTCTACAGGGCTGTGAGACTGGCTACTGTGGAAACAAAAGCCCTGGACCTATTTCACATGCAAAGCTCAATAGAATGCCTGTGAGCCACAGCATTTAAATGAGTTATCTTTAATAGCAGGACAGAGTGGAGCATCCATGGTTCTCCTGTTGCTAGAACCAAACTGGAATCTAATATAGGACACTTTTCTGGAAGATGTGGGAACCTTTCCTTCCTACACACTAACATCTTGTTTCCTAGATAGGAAGGATGGTCCAGAGCTTAGGGGGCTAGCTGGGTAGTTGGAAGACATAGGTTCACTTTCTTCTGTGACTTTGGGCAAGTCATTGCAGGTACATCTCCACTTAAGGCAGGATATAGAATACAGATGCTGTATGCCCCCTAGCATGGGTATAAAAAACAGGGTTGATGAGGCATGGCTTAGAGGGAGTAGAGTGGAGTAGCTGAACCCTAGGATCTATCTCCTACACAGCTCTCTATGCGCCCGAGCAGCGCCTCCAATGTCTGCACTACTATTTCTGACAATGTAATGTCCCACTGCTGGAGCCTTTCCCAACCACAGTGAAAAGCTCTGACCACAGGGAAAGTCTGTGGCAGGAGGGGAGCAGTGAAGAAAGGTTCTGGCAGCTTCCTGCTGCTTTCCCCTGCCAGACCCATTCACTGCTGCCTATAACTACACATCACAGCGACAAGTGGACACAGCTTGCCTTTCAGGCTGACTGTCTATACAGCTACGGTAGTACCTCTGCTCTACCTGCTGCCATAAGTATCAACAAGGCTTTCATCTCCATGTGCCTCAGTTTCCCATCTATAAAGTAGAGATAACGGTATTGCCCTTGCTCACAGACGTGAGGTGCTCGGAGGCTACCGTAATGGCAGCCACATAAATTCCTGAGAGAGAGCTTTGTATGTGCATTCTTCTATTGCAGAGAAGTAAATAATCTCAATAAATGAAATCTGATGTTACTTGGTGGGATTTCAGGAACAGATCTCTAGCTGCTGCAAATCAGCACAAGTTCCACTGAATTCAATAGAGGAAAAAGCTCAACTGTTGTACAGGGTGGAGCAACTACAATTTACATCAGCTGAGGATTTGTCTCCTGGCATTTTTCACCAATGGGAAGTGGCATTTACTGTCGGAAGTGGCATGTGAACATTGATGGAGAGAAAATGGGCTTCTTTCATTCCAAACTGGGATAGAATAGAGGTGACATTGGGAGGAAAATGTATTGTGCAGATTGCCACAATCTTCATTTTGCAATAAAATATTTTTCAATTTCCAAAAGGAAGGTTTTTAACATGCCGCAGAGAAGAAGAGGACTGTGTGACCTGCTTTCATTCCCTGATGAGACATTGCAATCAAAAGGCATTAGAGATTGAAACGAAAAACTATGTAATTTAGCAAGTGAAAAATATTAATTTCCCTTTCTTGTTTATGCATTATGTCAGCAGACTTTATACACCTGAGTTACCAAGAATGAACTATATTACTAGCCTATAAATTACACTTCCAATAGTAATGTGCTCAGCATGTAGCAATTACTACTTTAATCATCCTCTCTTTCTGTTATGATTGGTGGCTGTTGTGCTCTGGTGTCTGGAGAACTGTGGTATTGTTTGTGCTATCTGTAAATCTCTTTACTGCTTGTAAATGGCACCCCTGACACTGCACAGGTGAATTAATTCTTTCTCTTTCTGTTTTTTTTTCTTCCTCTTTTCCTTTTCCTCTGCCTCTCTGCCCCCTCACTTGGGTGCTGTTTTGGCTTTGACATCCTCATTGGAATTTGCACTGCATACTGAAAACTCCTTCCATTAACCATCTGTATTCACATTGATTCCTTCCCCTGCTCCTGGGGCACATCTCACTAGCCAAAGCATGGGACTTTTCCAACATCTCTGTTTACAGTAAATGAAGTATGTTTTTTCCTTCCCACTCTTAATTTTTCCAAGGATTCTGCAGGCCCTAGCAATTAAATCATCTTAATTAAAACCCACTTTATCCCTTTAGAACTTGTGCTAAATATAAAAGGAAGAAACAAAAGAAATATTCACTGATAAAAAGCTGTAATTAACCCATGTCAGGAGCTTGATACAAATTGGAAGTTTGAATAAAGACAAGGGTGTATGAGTTAAAGAAGTGAGTCATTCTGGTTATCATGGAATTTAATAGCTTCTACTGGAGTGTGTCCAAAACTTCATGTTATATAAAAATAGGCTTTTGTTTGCGGTTACACCAATGGGAATAATCTTGTGCTGGTTAGGTGCGCAAACAGGGAGAGTTGTATGAAGTAGGAGATTTAGTGTTGCAGACCCTTGTGTGAAGTCTTTCCTTTTGACTTGCATGTGGTTCATAACTGAGGTGCAGAAGCACTTAAAGTTAGCTTCTATTGGAACATGTGCACCTCACAGATATTTTTTCATCATACATGAGTGGCAGCTGAATTGGATCAGGATTGTCCAGAAGCTTTGGAAAGTTCTTGTTAAATCCTGAGCTGAGTTTCAGGCTCCTAACAGAACAGGAAACTAGTCAATGTTTTTTGCTGGGCTTGGGACTTGAGCTGTGAAAACTTCATTACCCTTTGCCATATCTTACTTCTGTGGCCTCTGGGCTGATATATATTTTTATGGCAGTTCCTGTGCTTCTGGATAAGATTCCTTTGCAACCACTGAAATCTATGGAGAGAATGTGTATATTGCAAGTAGAGCTGGATTTAAAGGGGTTGATTTGCAGAAGTCCTGAGCATCTGCACCTGCAGCTGAAATCAATGGAGTTTAGAGTGCTCAGCACTATTGATAATCAGAACCTTAGGTCCTGATACTGCAACTGGCTCAGCCCAAACAGACCCCAAGCTTACACACAGCCTTCCTGACTTGAACAGGACTCCACATGCTTAGAACCAGCTATAGGATCAGGGCCTTGGTGTGGAATAGGAGGCGACCCTTGTGACAAAGTTGTGTGTAATTTAATAGGGATGGCTTCCTCAAAGTTCTATGGAAATGAAGAATTCTGTAGAATTTACTCAAAACATACAGAATTTAAGAGATAACGATAACCTTTCATGAACCATCCCATAGAATGTAATAGGAAATTGTATCCTTTTAAATGAATTCTATAGGATGTTTAAAAAAAAATGGTGGAGAGGATATTGTTCTCTATTAAATTCCACAAGACGTCCATAGGGGCACATGCCATAGAGAGCTTTAGCTCCTGCTGAAGGCTGGGTTGGTTCCAGTTAATTTTAACTTGTTTTGGAACGCTTAAACTTTTATCAGTAATGTTCATCAAATTGATTTTACTGTACACACAAACCAACAAAATATTTCCATCAAAATATTTGGAATTTACAGATAATCAAAATAAGGAGAAAAATCTGAGCACTTATTAGAACCCGATTTAAGGATATTTAATTTGTATATTTTGACACAATGTTGACAATTTTGTGTTTTTATGGTTATAAAGCTTTAACTTTTTGAATTTCAGCATCTATCTTTAAATAATTATTGTCCAGCCACCCCCTATTGTTTGACCATTCCATAATCTCCTGCAACTGTGAAAATTTAAATTGATAAGTTTAACAATGAACATTGATATTATCTAAAGAAATTATCTTTAAAAAAATCAAATTTCACCATGCCTAATTATAACAGTCACTCATGTTGTATTCCACGTTTTTAGCTGAATTCTCACTATAGGGTAATTAGCTGGTGAGTGAGCAAGTCCTTCACCTAGCAAAGGGAACAGATGGCACTGATCTTTAATAGGCAGTCACCAAAATCAAAGTAATGAAGCAGCTGCAGGTTTTCACGCTGGAGAAGTTGAAAGTAGGGCTGGCTCCAGCATTTTTGCCACCCCAAGCAGTGGCGGGGGTGTGGGGGGAAGCCATGATCGACGGCACTTTGGCGGCAGCTCTACTGCTGCCACTTCATTCTCTGGCGGCAATTCGGCAGCAGGTCCTTTCCTCTGAGAGGGACTGAAGCACCCGCCACTGAATTGCCACCAAAGAGCCAGATGTGTTGCCCCTTCCTATTGGCCACCCCAAGCATCTGCTTGCTGCGCTGGTGCCTGGAGCAGCCCTGGCTGAAAGCAGAATCTCTATCAGTTCTGATGCTCGCTGTGTAGCGGGGCGAGGTGAGTGCGGGGGGAGACACTGCAGCAACCACACAACAAAAACACTAACCCAGGAACCTGTCCTTTCAATAAAGCCCATTGCCAACTCTGCCCATATCTATTCAGGAGACACCATCATAGGACCTAATCACACCATCAGAGGCTTGTTCACCTGCACATCTACCAATGTGGTATATGCCATCATGTGCCAGCAATGCCCCTCTGCCATGTACATTGGCCAAACCGGACAGTCTCTATGCAAAAGAATAAATGGACACAAATCAGATGTCAAGAATTACAACATTCAAAAACCAGTTGGAGAACATTTCAACCTCCCCGGTCACTCAATTACAGCCCTAAAAGTCGCAATTCTTCAACAACAACAAAAAAACTTCAAAAAGAGACTCCACTGAGAAACTGCAGAACTGGAATTAATTTGCAAACACCATTAAATTAGGCTTGAAGTGGTTGGGTCATTACACAAAGTAAAAACTATTTCCCCATGCTAATTTTCCCCTACTGTTACTCACACCTTCTTGTCAACTGTTTGAAATGGGACATCCTGATTATCACTCCAAAAGTTTTTTTTTCTTCTGCTGCTAATAGCCCACCTTAATTGACAACTCTCGTTATAGTTGATATGGCAACACCCATTTTTTCATGGTGTGTGTGTGTGTCTTCCTACTGTATTTTCCACTGCATGTATCCAATGAAGTAGGTTTTAGCCCACAAAAACTTATGCCCAAATAAATTTTGTTAGTCTCTAAGGTGCCCCAAGTAATCCTTGTTCTTTTTGCTCATACAGATTCACGGCTACCCCTCTGAAACCTGTTTTCTTCTAGTAGTTGGTTTCCAGGCTCACAGGCAGAAAAGGAGTTGCCATGTTTAGAATTTTCCATGACATCTTGACAGCTGAGGGTGTTGAAGTTGCTTGGGCTTTTACCGTGATCACGCTTGCAAGGGATATAGGCATGACTAGCAGGGAGTCTTCAGATTACAAAGAGGCCTGCGTGATAGCTGATCCATTGAGAGAGAGCCCAGGGGGAAACCCCAGAGAAAGAAACAAGGTGTAATTTAATCAGAAAAACTCTGGAAGAGCTGTAAATGAGAGAAACCTTAGAGTTAAAATAAGGAGGCCAATGAGAGATGGAAGTGTGTTAAAATTAGAGAGAGGCTCTTGCTGTAATGTGCGGCTCCAGATTTCAGAACCTGCATGGTGAGGGAGAAGTACAGGTACAGAATAGCAGGTGGTGCTGCCTGCTTGGTCCCCAGTCCTTCCCACTTGCTGTCCCCTCTGGACCTGGGGGTGAGGCAGGACCACTCTGGCAGCTCTACACCAGTGGGAGAACCCCTGTCCCAAGTCCCTTCCAGAGTGGTGTAAAGGGGCTATTGTACAACCCCGAACTGGCCCCGGGATCTGCAAGGCATCTGGAATCATAGATGCCTAGACTAGACTGCTGGCTCTTTATGCCCCTTGGTCCTCTCTGAACTAATGACTGATGGCACCTATGTTCATGTAAGCTAACCAGCTGGTTTTTAAATGCCTGACATTTTAGCTTAAATGCCTGGGTGTTACTAGCTGGCACCTGCTAAACTTCCCTGGGGAGTTATAACTTTCATGCTAGAAACTCTAATGAGAGTTGTTTGGAATTTTGTCATAAAATAGGACTCCAGCACTGAGGAAACCAAAAGCCCCTTTCCACAGCCTACTTGAATGTGAGTGGTTGATCTTAGAAAGCAGTTGCTATGAGTGAGGATTTGAAGTTTAACCCCTTTCGGTCTTGCATGGAGCTTTCATAATCTCTCACTGAATTGCAGAATAACAAGAGTACAATTTAAACTGCAGACAATATAACTGGAAATCTCACAGTCACAGCTGCTGAAGAGAGAGCTATAAATATACCCTGATTGAACACAATAGGCAAAGATGAGAGTGAGGATAGTGTACTAGACGGTGCATTATCTCTGCCATCTGTTTTCTGTTAACACCCATTTATACAAGAAACCAACACTTGGAAATATTGGATGGAAATAATTGTTCCTATGGAATAATTTTCCATTTGATTCAATTAACCATTAATTCAATACAAGTGCTATTAAAACTTTGCAACTGACACACCTGCTGAGATTTTCCAAGTTTAGTGAGCGGTGCATTTTATAAGCGATGGGTTGGGATCCAGTTGGGATATTATAGGAAATGGCTTGTAATTTCACCTAAAATTCAACCTTCAACCAAAACAACATTTTGGAGATTCTAAAATGTTGGGTTAATTTATTGGTTTTAAACACTCCATTTTTATGCTTTGTGCTTCTCTCCAGCCATTTTGAATATTCAGCCATTGCCATTGACTGCTGGGGATAGAATTGCTTGCATCACTAGGATATCTCATCACTTTGAGGCTTTAGTTTCTTTGTCCACTCTTGACTGGAAGCCTAAGGCCGAAATAAAAGAGAGACTGTTTGTTCTCTAGGCGTTTCTGGGAGACAGAAAAATAAAAAAATCTCAGGACAAAATCCAATCTTTCAAGATTTTTCCCTTTGTTTTGCAGTCTGAACAGATTTTGACAATTTGGGGTGAGGAGGGGGGGAAGGCTGTATCAGAATCTAAATTCTTGGACCTTATCTGATCCTCACTTTTTTTTCAAATTGCATAGACTTGTTCAGAGGGCCAAACAGAGGATTTTTCGTTCAGTTTTTCATAGGAAGAGTTTAGTTATTTAGGCTCTACATTAGGGGAGAATTTTTTCACCTAAGAACTGAAAAAAGGCATCACTTGCCTTCTTCTGAAACATCATCTCCACTGGATGCATCTGGCCAGCTGTTCATTGGACTGTTAGAGGGTTTTTTTCATTTGAAAGCAGTTCAAATGGAGATTAGGGTTTGGTTATGAATTCATTAAGCCAAGAGATAGAGGGTTGCTTGTTCTCCAGGTCAGTTTCCATTTTTTTCCCATCTACAGCTGGCAACTGCCTGGCATATTGGCATAATTCACCCATTGTTACTTACCCAAAGCTCACAGGAGGTTCTCTGAAACTGGATTTGTTCCTTGCAGGGGTAAAACCCAAACCAGGCTGGATTCACTGTTAGGGAAGTTTCATAAGGCTCTTATTACCTATTTACTGTTTCCTGTAGCTCTGAGACCTGTGGCTTCTTTCCTCTAGGATTTTCACAAATAAAAAGGTTTCCCAGGGGTATAGGAACCAAAGCTTTCTATAGCCGTTTGGTTTCTCTGTGCTGCTACAACAATAGCCATGAGCCCAGACATTCACATTTTTAAATCCTGACTTAGAGACCAAAATCTGTTTCATCTCTTTGACACACTAGACAGATGGGAGTTTAATTAATGCCCTTGATGAAGTGGAAAACAAAGGGCCAGTTTTGTTGAAGAGGCATTAAATTTCATTAAAGGAATGTTTTTTGCAACAGGACAATGGAACCATTTCCATCCTTTTTCTAACTGCAGCCTGGGCCTGCTTTTTTAGCAGATAATCTTAAAAAGATATCTGCATGCATCACATCTTCAAAAATACAATATCTAAAACCAGTTCCTTTAATACTACAGCATCTGTTAACTCTAGAAAGGGAAAATACAGTGTAGCACAGAAGAGTGCACTGCAACAAGCCAATGAAGGCTAATTAGCTCAGTGAGCATGTTTTAAATTGCTAAACATGAGCATATTTACTTTCTTGTTTGTCCCTAAGTGTTTGCAGTAAAATAATCAAAGTAGTGCTATTATGTGATTCCCTGGTGGCACTTGCTTAGAAACTGGCCTCTCTTAACTAAAAGTGATTTTGAAGTTGAGAATAATTTTGATGTTTGTAAATGGGAATTGTAAATGCCATTTTAAAAAATAATCTTTACCCTTGGGGTTCAATTACTATGGCAATTAGCACTGAATAAGAATCTAAACATGTTGTGGATCACATCTCTCCTACATCATGAGGATTCACATAAACCCTATATAATTTCTTAGCCTAACTCAAGTAATTAGTTATGCTCATATCTAGCTTATAAATGCCTAATCTCTTTGTTATGGATCTTGCTAAACTCCACAGCACTTTGTGGCAGTGAGTTCCACAGATTTATTATGTGTTGTGCAAAAGATGTGAATCTGTGGCTCAGGTGTTGCTATGTATTTCATACCTGAGCTTTCTTCTAATTGGCTTCTTGGTTTTATCCTAAAACATAAAGGTAGGCGCATACCATGCTCAGTAAAAACTGAAATTTAAAACATTTGGAGCTAAGAGATTTGAGTTGTTTCCAGACTCCCACTTCTGCTGTTAATCTGAAATCCATTATGAAATTTATTTTCAAACATGGTTTTTTTTGGTTGGTTGTTGTAGTTAGTTAAATCGAGAGATTGAGTTCTAAACCTGATAGCTGTTTTCCTGGAGGTTTCATTTGTTGGTGCAAGAATCTTAACACAATTTAGAAAGATTCAGGATGTGATGTATGCCATATTTCAAACAGAAGAATAAAATTCCAGATCAACAATGTATTGGAAAGCTGCATAGTCTGTTTTAACAATCCAATTGTGACAGGATCCCCAGGGTACAACCAAGAAGTGTGAGACTGCTGTGCTCCCTGAGCCCAGGCTGGAGAGTTCTCTCTCTCAATGCTATGCCGGTGACCTGCAGCAAAACTCCTTCAGGTGCTATGATTGCTCAGCTGTCAGCACATGGAGCAACACACCCAGCTAAATTGCATGAATGCTCTCTAAGCCATTCATGAATCATACACAGAGGTGCATCAGCCAATCACCCCAGCCTGGCACCTCAGAAATATACTATTGTAGACTGCTCGAGACTCTCTTGGACAGTGCAAGCTCATTAGTTTGCTGCTTCTTCAAAGGAAAGTGGATATGCACCAGCCTTTGTAATCTGAGCAGAGATTCCCCAAGTACTTCAACCAAACACACTGTTTTAGGTAAAATAGAAAACAGATTTATTAACTACAGAGAGATAGATGTTAAGTGATCATAAGCAGCAGGCATAGAGTTGGTTACCTAAAACATAAAAATAGCACATTCTAAATTCTAACGTTAACAGCAAGATTTGAATCCAATAATGTCTCATCCCAACAAATGTTTCAGGCAACTCACTGTGCCTCAGTACACAGACTGGGCTCCTTCCCAGCCTGGGACCAGTCTCTCTAGTTCAAAGTCTTTGTCTTCCAGATGATCTTCTGGTTTGAGATAAGAGGAGGGGAGAGAGGCCAAGTGGTGGTGTCATTGTGCCTCTTTTATACTCTCTTCCAGATACTGAAAAGGAGTCTTGCTGTGATGTGGAGGTTAGGCAGCCCTAATTTCCTGGGAAATTTCTGGGAGTGTTTCTTCTAGATGAGCCATTAACGCCTGTCTGGTCAGTGATAGCTTTGTCCCCACTGAAAGGCTAGCTGAGGGCGTCTCCCAACCTCACAACATATTTCAGTAGCACATATAGCAATACTTCATAACTTCACATGCAATGATAGTACATACAATCCAACAGGATATTAAGATTCAACTGATCAAGACTTTAAAAATGAAATGTCACAAGGTGACTATGAGGGCTCCACAGTGCTACTTTGAGGTACAGTGTCTCCCACCATTTTGTTTCAAAATGTCTTGCGCACACACATTGATATATGTTCTTCAAATTGGGGGCTAAGTGAATAGGTAGGAACAGGTTTTAAAGTGAATGTCAGTAAGCAGTTAAATATAACTTTATAATTTGCATGTCATAACATATGTGTTAAAGTTTGTAAAACAACTAGAGGTCTCTATTTTGACACTCTGGGTGTTCCTGATTATTAATTATGTATTAACTAAATTAGCCTGTTTGCAGACTAGAGGATTTTAATCTCCAGTCCTGACATGTTGGTATTTTACACTAGTGCTACACTTCACTTAATGATAAATAATCATGGATAAGCTAACTTTAAAAAAGGGTTACACTGCACTGCCAACAAATGGAAAAGGTGGCTACTTGCTACCCAAAGACGGTTCTCACTGACTATTCATCTACTGGTGTCAAGGGGCAATGGGCTGTTAGCCTTCTGGATGAGAGCGCACATAAATACAAAGTGTCATAGAATGCAAGGTACTGCTGTCATCTCTTATTGAAAGAGAGGTGAAATATGAAACCATGTCATGGTCCAATTTTTCTCCTTTAACCTAGAGCGCTGAGGTATGGCTCCTTTTGAGATAGCTTAGCTGGCATCTCTTCATATGAGCAGTTGGGATTTTCTCTCATGCAGTTGTTTTGCTATTTCATCCCTTTCTCTGTGTAATTATTACTGAAAGAATGGAGATGTTCCACCGCAGAGACAAATATGCAATACCAGCTGCTGTTTGCAGAAAGCCCTCAGAGGTGATGCTCCCAACACAAACTGATGAAAGAAGATTTTGGAAGCTGCCCACCTCACAAGAGTGTTGAGGAAAAATGTGTTAAAGATTGCAAGGTGCTCAAATAACATGTTGATTGGGGCTGTATAAGTACCTAAGACAGGCAGGAATTGCACTTTGATGTCCAGCCTGGTTCCATTTATGGCTTAGAGGGTTAGTTCTTGCCTTGATATTTTGAATAAAATGCAAAAGTCATCTCCACAGGCAGAAGGGTATCACATTGCAATAGAAAAGCCATGCTGACTAGGGCATAGGGGGATATTTTGCCACTGGCCTAATTTGAAAATTATAGTCACAAATGTGTACTGTGCAGAACTGGTCAGGAAACCTGTTTTTAAAAAAAATTATTTGAAAATGATGAGTTTTGCTGAAAAAATAAAAACACAAATACTAACTTTTCTCCTAATCCCCCCCCCCCCAAAAAAAAAAACAGGTGTTTTTTTTAAAGCAAATATTAAACTTTTTCCATTTTGCTTAAAAAAAAAGTTTGGCAAAGGGTCATGAAAACTCCAAAAATTCTGAGGAAATTTAAATTTATTTTGCAAAAATGTCCATTTGGTCTAAAAGCCATTTTCTCTCCCAAAAAACTGATCCAAAATTTTCAGACAGTTCTAGTATTTTGGCAGATGAACACTCCTAAAGGACAAAATTCACTCAGCACAAGCCTTATGCACCATTTAAATTGCCAAGGCCTTCAATGAGCAGGCACGTTTTCTCATCAGTTCTGGCTGGGGTAGCTTTGAAAAGCACCGTGGGGTCCTCAGCAGCCCTGACTCATGCATCTCTCCATAAACTCTGTGACTCACTGAATTCTACCTGACGGTGCTCTGAATGCTCTGAGTGTCCCATGCCAGCTCTCAATGCACGTAGACTCTCAATCTTGATTTTTTTTAATGTTTGTTCTTCCACTGTGTCATCTCCTTTGTCTCTTATTGAGATTTCCATTTGGGTCTTGTCATACGTTTTCATGAAGGGGATCTTTGCTCTTGATCAGTTATGCAGGAGTGTTTGTGTGCATCTGCATAACTGCTCTTGAATTTATAACAAAGTGCATCAGCAAACAGCAGCTACAATTGCTCTCTAATCATATGAAAAAGGAAAATATCCGGTTTGGAGCTTGGTGTCTCTCAAAGAACATTTCTCGTGGACATTTTAGTATCAGGACCCTGGTTGCTAATAGTTACACCTCACTTAAGCTCTAATAATGAGTGAGATTTTCGGGATAAATGGTTAGGTGTCATGATGTATGGACTCATCTCCTGATTAAGAAGTATATTTATTTGAAAAAAAAAATCTACCATTACAGACGCAAACACACTTCCACCCAGCTCTAGTTCTAGCTTTGGGCTGGTCTACGCTACGGGGGAAAATCGATCTCAGATACACAACTTCAGCTACATGAATAATGTGTATCTGAAGTCGAAGTATCTAAGATCGAATTACTCACCATCCTCACGGCGCAGGATCGATGTCCGCAGCTCCCTCTGTCGACTCTGCAACTCTGTTCGGGTTGGTGGAGTTCCGGAATTGATATAAGCGTGTTCGGGGATCGATATATCGCGTCTAGATGAGACGCGATATATCGATCCCCGAGCAATCGATTGCTACCCGCTGATAAGGCGGGTAGTGAAGACGTAGCCTTAGTCTGCCTTGTGTACCACATCCTACCTGGACCTTTATACAGAAAATAGAGGCATCTAGTGGCTGAGTCATATACTTAAAGTAAACACACAATTACAGAAGGAAGACTCAGATGCAGATCTTAGCAGTCTGATGAAACGAGTTCATCTGCTACTTTTTAATATCATGGATAAATTGCTGCTGCTCAAATCCTGCTCCTTAGCTAATGAGGCAGAGGAGATTACCCCAAACCAAGGAGACACCCAGGAAGTTTTCTATGAAGAAGACTGAAAGTGAGGGAGGCTTTGTATATAAAACTTTCAATTTGCTTTTATTTGTTAGCATCAGCTTCTGGCAAGATGAATAATTGGGGAATGAAGAATATATTTTGAGACAGAGCAGGAACCCTTGATCTGAAACTAATTTGTCAAAGTTAGATTTATAAGTTGCATTTTATTTTGAGCAGTATAATGGAATGTAAATGTATACTGGGTCTGATTCTCCTCTGTTTTATGCTACTGTCATTTCATTGAGCTCAGAGGAGTAACGCTGACAAAGCCGTAGTGGAAAACTGGGTCCCCCATATTTCCATGCTAATAATCAGTTAACACATAGTTGTGGTCCCATGTTCTGCAGTTAAGAGTCATGGCAATGATTTGAGCCAAGTTAGGAAAAAGACCTCTGGCATTACTTGGCTTGATTGCAGATTTGCAGTGGAGGTACACAAGGTTTACACTGAAGATCAGAACAAGGTTATGAGTGTTTTGGACTGGAGCTGATGGGAGTGTCTGGATTATTGCTCTGTCAATGCTCAGTAATTGAGTCTTATCCTTTATGTTGTCTGAAGACCTAATAGTTTAGAAATGAATATTTGTGCCACCTACTGATAAAGAAATTCATATCTTGCACGTAGGAAAAATCTTGTCACATACTTTATTGGGGAGTGCAAATCACACTGGAGAGCCCTAGAACGCATGAACTCCTAGATAGAATAGTGAGGGCTATGAAAGTGTTTGAAACTTTGTATGAACCAGGAAACAGGCTTTATTTGTACTCAGTATAGCTTCTTTTTCAAAACTCTTTGACCTGTAACACTTATTCCTTTTAGTGCATCCTGAAAAAAATCATGGAGGCCTCTTGTAGTTAATTGAACACTTGTAAAATTTCAATGCCCTAGCAACCAAAGACTGTGATACCTAGTGGGCAAAATGACATTCTACTCCTTTGAGGTTGGAACATTTATGAGAAATTCTTCATATCTTTTAATCTGTGTCACTCAGGTTCTGTCAGCCCATGAATGCCTCCAGATAAAGAAATAAACACCGATGCCTATGGCAAAGACTGCATATACCTCCCACAGCTATGGGCTGCACGTCTATAAATTAACTTTTTTTTTCCCTTTCTTCCTCTCACAAAGCATTTGGAGGCTTTCAGGTGCCTCTTCTGGAGATACAGGTACCTCGCCATGGCAAATACACAGTGTCATTCTGGATTTAATAATTCTCCTGCATTCTCTAGACTCACACTCAAAGGCAAGCATAGCCCTTGGTGGGAATGGAGAACAAGGAGCCTGTAAATGTGTCCCATGTCCTGTGCATTCACTATTGTAGTCCCTTGGCCAGCCTTGTTTTGACTTCTATGCTCTCCAGTGGCCTAGTTTGCAGTGCTAGGGAGTATGCCAACCTTTTTCATCACTAGTAAAGATGCTAGCTCCCCATCTTGGCCCTTCAGTGGGATTTGAATCCTAGCTCAGATCGTGGGGCTCTTAATCTCAGAGCAATGTGTTTAAATCCCTTTTGGGAACTACTTGGGCCCATCCCTTGGGCCATCAGAGGAGTTTGAATCTGGGAGCCTAAATTCTTAAAATAATTTCTCTCTACTGCCTGAGCTAAAGGAGTTCCTCCTTTCAGCTAGCATTTATAGTAGACTTGTGTCCCTTTATGTGGACTATCCACTAGATATTCCTGGGCGAATTCTGTGCCACTGTACATGTGCAGAATTTATGTCCCCACAGATTTCTTTGCTTCCCTGCAGAAAAATGACTTTGTGATGGGGAAGCAAAGGGAAGCCAGAAGAGCGGTCATGCCACCCTCTCCAGCAGTATGCTTTGGGTCCACAGGGCAGCCAGCAGAGAGGTTAATCACTGTGGGGCAGGAGGCAGGACTGGGAAAGACCCAGCTAGTGGCTCCTACCCTGTGCGGGGAGGACAGGACTTTCTCTTCCCTTGCACAGCATCTGGGTACAGTCAGATCCACCCCTAAATTTCTCCCTTGGCTGCAGGAAGCTCTGCAAACTCACCCCACCCCCCTTCCTAAACCCATCGCTCCTCAGCTGCAGCAGGAGGGATCCCTGTAGAGGGAGCTGCTTCCCCATCCACCCACCCCCTGTGCCCACCCCCTGTGCCTCCAGATCCCCTCATACTCAGACCCTCCCATCAACCCTCACCTTCCTGAACTCAGAATCCCTCCTGATGAGCCCTACTCCCCCTGAACCACCCCGATGAGCCACCTGCACCTGGATCCTCACCCCACTTAGCCCCAACCAGTTGCATCTGGACCCCCTACTGAGCCCCTCACACCCAGACCTCCCTCCTGAGCTCTATCATCCCACACTCAGATGACCCCCACTCCACTGAGTTCCAAACATCTTCGCCTGGACCTTCCTGCAGAGTCCCATTACCATTGCACCCAACCCCCCTCCCCCAAGCTCCTGTACATACAGATCCCCTCGGCACCCAGATTCCCCACTAAGCCACCTGCATGCAGATTGCCCCACACAGAACCCTCTCAACCCACATCTGGATCCCCCCACACTAAGTCTCTCCACACTTGAATCCTGCCTTGCTGAGCCAGCCTGGTACACCTGGCACGGAGAGGCAGGGCTCTGGGGTGTTTCTGGGGCAGACCCAGTCCTTGTGCTGTGCCAGGTTTGGGTGCAGCCTAACAGCTGAGTCCATGTCTTGGGGGAGCTTCACAGTGATCTCCCACCTCTGTGCAGCCAGTGGCCTGTGCTCCCCAATGCCATGCTGGAACCTCCACATTTTTGTCAAATAAAATTTGCAGGATTTTTCAGAATTTTAAAATATTATGCACAGAATTTTAGTTTTTTTGATGCAGAATGTCCTCAGCAGTAACTAGAGATGGACAATGACTTGTACTCTCCTTGTGTGAGATACATAGGCACTCTTACAAGTAGCTTCAGTAAAGTCTCTAACGCAGAGGGATGGCAGCTATTCAGAGTAGAGCTGAGTGGCAAAGAGGTTTTCCCATCCTGTGGATTTTTTTCAAGAGTTTGAAAACATTTTATGCCTCAAAACATTTTCTGTGACCACAAAAGCCATTTTTAATTTCACTTCAAGTTGATCAAAACACTTTATTCTGATGATAATTTATAAAGGTTTTGTTTTGATTATGACCTTTTTTCTTGTATAACCTTTTTTTCAGTCTGATGAACTTAAATTTCAAAACAAAAACAAAAAATGGTTTTGGACTGGAAAACGGAATTTTTTTTCTTGAAATTGTTGAACCAAATAATTTCAACACTTTTTTTCTCTACATTTTTTCCAAGTGAGGAAATCAGTCGAACCCATTCCTGTTTCTCAAACAGCTTCAGTTTTAATGAATCAGCATTTGTGATTAAATAACAATTCATCGAACAATGGCCACCAACTCTAATTCAAAGCTAGCCTTAACATTCAGTGACATGTATCTGGGAACATGGCCTCCCAGAGGATTCAGGGGGCCTGGGGCAAAGCGAGAGAGCTGCGATGCTTGTACTTACCCGGCAGCGGTCCGGGTCTTCGACGATGGGGGGCCCTTTGGTCATTCCGCATCTTCGGCAGCACTTAAAGTTCCCCCGCCGCCGAAATGCCAGCCAAAGACCTAGAGCGCCACCTGGCCAGGGCTCGTGGAGCCCCTGTGGGGCCCAGGGCCTGAGGCAAATTGCCCCACTTGCCCCTCTCCTGGGTAGTCCTGTCTGGGAACATGACTTCCCCCTCAGCTTACCCATTCTGCATCCTGAGAATCTACTCCCAGGCAGCACCAGTATCGAAGGGGAGCTGAATCTGTAGCATTGATGGGAAAGAGACGATAATCCGGCAGAGCTGACGTTCATAATTACATCTCTCTTTTGGGTTAGAGTTCTCTTTGTGCTTGTCTGAAGCAGCACAGGCTTCCTAGCAAGAAAGACCTTTACAAATTACAGACCTGATTCAAAGCCCATTGTGGTTTGGAGACTGGGGAGCAGAAATTTGAGGTGTTTGATAATAATATGGTATTTACCTCCTTCACACATCTCTTTAGGAAGGCCAGTGCAGTCTGTGAGAGAGTGTGCCATCTAGGAGCTAGAGCTAGAAGGCTGGGAATCCGGACTCCTGGGTTGTTTTCTTATCCATGTCTCTGGCTTGCTGTTGTGGCCTGGCACTTCACCTCTGTGGGCCCTAGGTTCCCTGATTCCTTGTAAAGGAGACCATAATCCTGTCCTGTCACAGCAGGGACCTTGTGCACTGGCATTATCCGAGAAAACAAGCAAACTTTTCACAGAAGTTGGTCAGATTAATTATTGGGAACAAATTACACACACTTTTGGCACTTTTATCCAATAAATGATTCACAAATTATTTTTGTCATTATTTTGCCAGCCATATAAATGGTGAAATAATAGCCAACTAAAAAGACCATTTTTATACCTTAATCCATAGAATTAATTATTCATCATGAATAAAGGTTCATTATTCTACTAGTTCAAGGCATGCTATAGACGAACTGATGCCTGATGAGCCACCCGTGTGTGTATTCACTGCCAGTGAAGCTACTATTTTCTTGTGATCTCCATGAAAGGAAATGGCAAAAGAGATTTAAAAAGGGAAATCAAATGTTTCTTCCAGTTAATCAGGAAAACTTGAAATGAGTTCTCATTCCAGGAGAGTGATTATAACTACTTATACCCTTGTCTGTAGCTGCAAACCGAACAGCATACCTACAGGACAGCATGAAGTTCCCTTTTGAAATTAGAGAGAGAAAGTGGGTGAAGTAATACCTTTATTGGCCTGACCTCTGTTGTGAAAGAGACGAGCTTTTGAGCTACACAGGTCCTGAAGAAAAGCTCTGTGAGGCTTGAAAGCTTGTCTCTTTCACTAATAGAAGTTGGGCCAATAAAAGAGATAAGAGGGCTGGTTTTGTTCAACATCTTCATTAATGATCTGGATGATGGGATGGATTGCACCCTCTGCAAGTTTGCAGATGACACTAAGCTGGGAGGAGAGGTAGCTACACTGGAGGGCAGGGCTAGAGTCCAGAGTGACCTAGACAAATTGGAGGATTGGGCCAAAAGAGTTAATCTGGTTCAAAAAGGACAAGTGCAGAGTCCTGCACTTAGGACAGAAGAATCCCATGCACAGCTACAGGCTAGGGACCAACTGGCTAAGCAGCAGTTCTACAGAAAAGGACCTGGGGATTACAGTGGATGAGAAGCTGGATGAGAGTCAACAGTGTGCCCTTGTTGTCAATAAGGCTAACAGCATATTGGGCTACATTAGTAGGAGCATTGCCAGCAGATTGAGCGATGTGATTATTCCCCTCTATTCGGCACTGGTGAGGCCATATCTGGAGTATTGCATCCAGTTTTGGGCCCCTCACTACAGAAAGGATGTGGACAAATTGGAGAGAGTCCAGTGGAGGGCAACAAAAATGATTAGGGGGCTGGAGCACATGACTTATGAGGAGAGGCTGAGGGAACTGGGATTGTTTAATCTGCAGAAGAGAAGAGTGAGGGGGGATTTGATATCAGCCTTCAGCTACCTGGAGGGGGGTTCCAAAGAGGATGGAGCTCGGCTGTTCTCAGTGGTACCGATGACACAACAAAGGGCAATGGTCTCAAGCTGCAGTGGAGGAGGTCTCGGTTGCATACCTAGGGGGTATTTCACTAGAAGGGTGGTGAAGCACTGAATGGGTTACCTGGGGAGGTGGTGGAATCTCCATCCTCAGAGGTGTTTAAGGCCTGGCTAGGCAAATCCTTGCCTAGGATGATGTAGTTGAGGTTGGCCCTGCTTTGAGCAGGGGGTTGGACTGGAAGATGACCTCCAGAGGTCTCTTCTAACTCTAGATTTCTATGATTACCTCCCCCCATTTGTCTCTCTGGTATCCTGAGGCAAACAACTTTTGTAATTATAGACAGTCCCCACTGGTGATAATATAGGAGTAGAATAGTTGGCTAAGTCACCTCATTGCTGAGCTTGTGGATAACACCGCCAGGGAGATGGGGAAGCCTTGATAAATGGTTCTCAAATGCTTTGGGGGATTCTCAGATAAACGGGTGCTATAGGAATCCGGGTCAGCTCCTCTGCAGCCGTAAATTGTTGTAACTCTATTAAAGACACAATCATCATCGTGCTTTGTTAGCCAGATCCTCGACGGATGTAAATTGAAGTCGGTGGTGATACTGATTCACACCAGTTGAGGCTCTTGTTAAGTATTATAATTACTTTATTGGTCTTGTTGAAATAGCTGCCCTCTCTTAGCCTGGAGCCTCAGCCTTTTGTTCTCCATGGGAGGAGCTAAGCCATCCTTTGCAAAGTTGTACTGCAGCACAAGTCATTTCTGGGTTATCTGACAAAATGTAGGATGGCTGTCAAATGCCTGTGTGTGCTGAGTAAACAGGAGCACATCATAAAGACTTAATTATAAAACCTAATGGTGTAAGACACTTATGATTTGTGGAAAATTGGTCATTAACTGCAGGGGTATGAAAAACAAACTTTTTTTTTCTGGCATTTCCATGCAGCCACACTGAACAAACACACATTTGAATAATTTGTTACATTGCTAAATTTTCCAAGTGGCAAACATAATGGGCTCATTTTTATGGGGGTTGTTTCCAGCAGCTGGAGTGAGTTTGGCTAACAAATTTATGGCCCAAATTACAACGAAAACTTGAGTGTTTTCCCACGATTGAAGAAATGAGTGTGCTTTTCATCTGCTTTCCTTTGGAGCTGCTGGCCAGAGACAGATTAACCTCTGCATCTAATTGAAAAAGAACAATGTTAAGGAAGTAGAGTATTAACTCCTCAAACACTGATGAGTTCCATACAGTCAGCTAGTGCAATGGAAGCAGGGGGTAGCTGGACAGATGTACATATTGAATATATTCAAATGAGCTTGGCTTAATGCAAGGTCAACGACAGTCAAGACATGTAAGAGGAATGAGGCCTGATTCTCATACTTACATTACTTTCACACTGATTGAATTAGAGTCACTCCAGAGTTAGCCTGTGGAAAAAGAGAGCAGAATCAGTCCCAATGTTTCCATACATCGTTAACTTGGCCTTTAATCCGTGCAGGATATGCAGCTGTAGCTTTCTGCACCATGGTCCTGAGCACCCACTGTAAACATCGCGTCTGCCCTGACTTTCAACTGTCCCATCTTGAGCTCTCCAAAATTTCCTTCTTCCCTCTGTGTCCCATCTACCACAGCCGGAGAATTGCAGTAACACCACCTCACTTAGCACTCTCCTGGCATGTCAGCACTTCTGCTGGGCAGGAGTCACCCAGGAGGGAATCTGAGAACCAAGAGCTGGGGCAGGTGGAGGTCTTGGGTCACAGGCAAGGAGGGAACTGTGATTGTACCTCCTATATCTAAGTGAAGGCTGACCCTATCAGCTGCACTGCACATTAATTTCCACTACTTTCCAAGCAGTGTGTACTTCTGTATTGCCACAGTGCCCAGTGGGGCTGAGTCAGATGCGCACAATGCCAAGAGGGAGGCATCCACAGCACTACAAGTGCCATTATGTTCCCAGGGTGCTACTCAGTGAGTGGCAAAAACGAACTGGTCAGTCTCCATCTCTGCCTGTTCCACTTCTCGTTAATGCAGGTTATTTGATTGAGATTAATTTCAGGGGGGTTTTTAATGCTGAAATAAACCAGAAATTTTTGAAGCTGGCTTTTTCATCAGATTGACACATGTTGTGGGCCTCTAATCTGAATCCAGGAGTAATGGGTTTTGTCCAATCAAATACATGGGTAGCAAGAAATAGGTCATTTGTAATTAACTGCAGTTAACTTGGTTGATTCCTCTCTCCTCAACATGTCAGTTCTCTCCTCAACATGTCAGTACTTGTAATATCAATTGTCAAATAGCCTTTCCTGTAGCAATTATTCTAACAAAATTGATTGCTATCATAGTTAACAATTTTCATAGTAATGCATTAATTGCCCCCCAGCTTATCTACCCTCTAAATAACAAGCTAGGTATTAGTTTCTGGTTGTGATTGATTTCAGGGGACTTAGCACTTAATTACTTTTTAGCAAAGCCTGTTTTGAATCCTTGGAGAGTGAGACACTTTAGGTTTGGCTTTGAACGTATCTTGTTGAAGGGATCTGAGTAGATTATTCCATTCATTCTTAAGATCGCTTATTGTGAGATTGTTTTGTCACTGCTGATTTATCTTTGCCCAAAAGAGCTCACTCCAGTTGTAAAATTTACATTAATAAGTACATCTGCTTTAAAAATAATTACATTATGTGAATGCATTTCAGTGGTGGGTGGCATGATCTCTCCTTGGATAACTTGCATATCAATTGGGAAGGCCATTGAAATGGTGTGGGATGTTTGGGGATGAAATACACTACATAAATGCAAAAGCAGCAAAGAATGCTTTTACAGATCCAGACTAACACGGCTACCCTCTGATACTTGACTACATAAATGCAAGTTCATTATAATTCTTCCTCCTTGTATTTCATGATAATTGCACACACATTGACTATTCTACTTCAAGAACAGGGGCTGTCAGATTGGATCAGCTGTTTCAAAGGAAGGTGCAAGATACCCCAAGTAGTCAACTAAGGGAAAACCTGCCCCCAAGAAAGGTTTCTTCGTGACTGCCATCAGTTTGAGATGAGCATAAGCCTGGAAGCACAAGTGTTTCTATATCCTTTCCAAAACTTGGCCCTCTCCACCCCCCCCCCAATATTTACAATGATAACTCTGGCTAGTCATGTTCTCCATATAAATATCTAATCCTGCTAAGCTCTTCGCTTCATCAGATCTTGTGGCAAGGAGTCTCAAAGGCTAATTGTGCATGGTGTGAAAAGTATTTTTTAATCACATTTAAATTTGCTGCTTTTCAATTGTATTGAGAATCCCCTTGTTCTTGTATAGTTATTATACTATCAGACAGGTTAAATAGCATTTCTCTTGACTGTTGTGTTTGTAAGTCCAAACTTACATCCAGTTTTAGACAAGGAAGCTAACATTTATCTTTGTTTATTATTGAGAGAATTAATTGATGTGTTTCTTAAGCCTTGTAAGATCCTCTGATGTCAGACATTACCTAGCTGCAAAGCAGTTATTAATACTGGGGTAGACTCTCAAGGGCACAAAGAGTAAGGGATTCACAGCAGCCACTGGGAGTTGGGTACCTGATTTCCCCTTTGCTTTAGAAATCTGCCCCATTATATGATGGAGACACGTTTAGTAGGGTAAAAGCAGCAAAGAGTCCTGTGGTACCTTATAGACTAACAGATGTATTGGAGCATGAGCTTTCGTGGGTGAATTCCACTTCAGATGTATGTCTAGTAGGGTGTCAGTCTACAGCCCCAAACCAGGGACCCACTACCCCAGTTAAGAAAGCACAACAATGGACCCAGACTTCTGGAGGATTGTTTTCAAAATAGGGCTTAAGGGGTTCATTGGCCTTGTACTGACACTCTGCACAGGAGGGGATTTAACCCCAAATTAATAAATTGGGTATAAATGCCCCTTTGAACCACATTCCATTGTCAGAATCTTACTAACCAAGCACCGCTCACCTGAGAGGACACAAAAGATATTAGGGGAAAAAAATAATGAATTTAAAATGGCTTCTTCTATTGCACTTGCTGTTGGATGAACTATTTAATGATGTGAGGAGCTTGTAGGGAGAACCCAGAACCCTGTGTGTAAAACCCATAGGCTCTTTTACTGTGATGTTTCTTTTGTGGGAGAGAAGCCAAGAAAGCTCTCTCCGTTCTTGTCCCATTGTAGCCACAGGTTTACTATTCCTTCTTAGAAAAGGGCCTCGTTAATCAAATGTTCTGGAAATGCATGTGATCAGCTGTATCAAAATCACTAATCCTCACTAAGAAATCATGAAAATCCAGGCTTGGTGTACACTGTGCGGGAACTTCAGTGGACTCCCCTCCCCACCTCCTCTACAAGAAGTTGGCTAGGAAAAGGATGGAGGGGGTGTGTGGGCAGGGACATCATTTGGAATAGAATATTTGGCAAGAGAAGAGAGAGAAAGCCATCACTTGGGATGTACAAGTCTAACGAGCGCATTTTAAGGAAAGCCAGTGTGATCAATGTAATGGGCCTGATTTCACTATTGGTGTTACTCTATTGGCTGCGGTGCAGCCATTCCTGATGTTCACTGCTGCAAGGGAGATTAGAATTAACCCCAGCCTGTGTAGAAAGAGAAGTTGCTTTAGGTTATTTGGTGAATTATTGCAGTTATATATTCCAGTGTTAGCTCAAAATCCATCTAGTATCCCTACTGCCCACCACGATAACTGCCCCTGCCTGGTCTTTTATAGACAGAATCAAACATCTACACCATCATGTCTTGAAATCCAGTTCTTGCTTCTTGGAGAAAATAATGGACCTGGTGCATTCCACGGGCATGGTGAGGGTGTAAAAGTTAGCAAATCAGATGCACTCTTTACACAAGTGTCAGTAACAATATAAGGTGCAAGGAAGAAGACACCCTGACTCCATGTCCTTATGAAGATCTTGTACTGCCCTCTTCTTTTTCACCGGTACCCCTTCCTCTACTCATCAGCAAAGTCCTCCATCACTCAAATGAACTCAGGCCAAACTTGAGCTCCTCTTATGACCGTCTTGTCAGTAATTCTATTGCAGTGGGAAGAGGCAAAAGGCAGTAACAGAAACAGGGTGCAATACACCTCAAATCATTTTTTTTCAATAACAGCCATTTTAAAATGGACCTCAGAATCATAGGGAGATGGCCGGTAGGATTACTGTTGTTTGATGGCATGTGTATCAGACCAAAGATCAGTAATGCATTAATTAATCATTCGCGGGTTCCAGGACAGTGCAGCCAAAGGAATTAGCAGTTTTTAATGTCTGGACCAGTGAAAACATGCCCTGCACCAGCTACATTTTCAAAAGTGGGATACTAATGGTTGCAAAAGTAGCATGACTGGAAGACACTAACACTTATTGAAATGTCCTCTTAGAATGTATCAGGAAGCAGGGTTGCAAAATTTCAGGCTACAAATGACTTCATCACGTGTATCAAGCCCTCTAGCAGGATTTCATTGCATAATGGTAACGCCTTGTTGGATCACATACAACCTGATCCAAAACAGTCAACTTGAAAGACTTCTATTCTATACACGTTCTTGTACTGCCCTCATCCCTGTAGTATCTGAGGGTATGTCTACACTATGGGATTATTCCGATTTTACATAAACAGGTTTTGTAAAACAGATTGTATAAAGTCGAGTGCACGTGGCCACACTAAGCACATTAATTCGGCGGTGTGCGTCCAGGTACCGAGGCTAGCGTCGATTTCCAAAGCGTTGCACTGTGGGCAGCTATCCCGTAGCTATCCCATAGTTCCCGCAGTCTCCCCCGCCACTTAGAACTGTGGGTTGAGATCCCAGTGCCTGATGGGGCAAAAAACATTGTTGCTGGTGGTTCTGAGTACAGCCTCACCCCTCCCTCCGTGAAAGCAGCAGACAACCTTTTCTCCCCTTTTTTCCTAGGTGAACTGTGCAAACGCCATAGCACAGCAAGCATGGACCCTGCTCAGATCAAGACCACAATCGTGGACGTTGTAAACACCTCGCGCATTCTCATGCAGTCTATGCTGAACCGGGACCTGCAAAGCCAGGCAAGGAGGAGGCGGCTACGGCAGAGCGGCGACGAGAGTGATGAGGACCTGGACACAGAATTCTCTTAAACCGTGGGCCCCTGCGCTTTGGAGATCCTGCTGGTAATGGGGCAGGTTCTAGCCATTGAAAGCCGATTTTGGGCCCTGGAAACAAGCACAGACTGGTGGGACTGCATAGTTTTGCAGGTGTGGGACGATTCGCAGTGGCTGCGAAACTTTTGCATGCGTAAGGGCACTTTCATGGAACTTTGTGACTTGCTTTCCCCTGCCCTGAAACGCCATAATACCAGGATGAGAGCAGCCCTCACAGTTGAGAAGCGAGTGGTAATAGCCCTCTGGAAGCTTGCAACGCCAGACGGCTACTGGTCAGTCTGGAATCAATTTGGAGTGGGAAAATCTACTGTGGGGGCTGCTGTGATGCAAGTAGCCAAAGCACTCATTAAGCTGCTGCTACGAAAGGTTGTGACTCTGGGAAACGTGCAGGTCATAGTGGATGGCTTTGCTGCAATGGGATTCCCTAACTGTGGTGGGGCAATAGATGGAACCCATATCCCTATCTTGGCATCGGAGCACCAGGGCACCCAGTACGTAAACCGCAAGGGGTACTTTTCAATGATGCTGCAAGCACTGGTGGATCACAAGGGACGTTTCACCAACATCCACGTGGGATGGCCAGGAAGGGTTCATGATGCTCGCGTCTTCAGAAGCACTGCTCTGTTTAAACTGCTGCAGCAAGGAAATTACTTCCCAGACCAGAAAATAACAGTTGGGGATGTTGAAATGCCTGTAGTTATCCTGGGGGACCCAGCCTACTCCTTGATGCCATGGCTCATGAAGCCATACACAGGCAGCCTGGACAGTGGTCAGGAGCTGTTCACCTACAGGCTGAGCAAGTGCAGAATGGTGGTAGAATGTGCATTTGGCCATTTAAAGGCGCACTGGCACACATTACTGACTCGTTTAGACCTCAGTCAAACCAATGTCCCCATTGTTATTGCTGCTTTCTGTGTGCTCCACAATCTCTGTGAGAGTAAGGAGGAGACCTTTATGGCGAGGTGGGAGGGTAAGGCAAATCATCTGGCCGCTGATTACGCGCAGCCAGGCACCAGGGCGATTAGAAGAGAACACCACTAAGCAGTGCGCATCAGAGAAGCTTTGAAAACGAGTTTCATCACGGGCCAGAGTATGGTGTGACTGTTGTGTTTGTTTCCCCTTGATGAACACCCCCCTTGATTGACTCATTCCCTGTAAGCAACCCACCCTCCTCCTTCGATTACAGCTTGCTTAAGGAAATAAAGTCACTATCGTTTAAAAATCATGTATTCTTTATTAAAAAGTCATTATAAAAAGAGGGAGAGAACTGACAAGGTATCCTAGGTGTGGTTTGGGAGGAGGATAGGAGGGAAGGAAAAGGCCACTAAAAATATTTCAAAGTAATGGCAGCCTTTTGGTTGGGCTGTCCACGGGGGTGGAGTGGGCGGGTGCACGAAGCCTTCCCCCATGCGTTCTTACACGTCTGGGTGAGGAAGATATGGAACATGGTGAGTGGTGAGGGTGGTTACACAGGGGCTGCAGTGGCACTCTGTGACCCTGCTGCTGTTCCTGAACCTCCACCAGACGTTGGAGGATGTCAGTTTGATCACGCAGCAGCCCCAGCGTTGCATCCCGCCACCGCTGATCTTCCTGCTGCCACCTCTCATCTCCAGCGTCCCTGCTGTCCTCATATTCACTGGTATCTTTCCTGTAATTTGATACCATGTCCTTCCACTCATTCAAATGAGCTCTTTCATTGTGGGTTACTTCCATGATTTCCGAGAACATGTCTTCTCTCCTCTTTTTTTTCCTCTGCCTTATCTGAGATAGCCTTCGGGATGGAGTAGGAAGGCTTGAAAAATTTGCAGCTGCATGAGGGAAGTAAAAAAGGGAGAGAAGTATTTAAAAAGATATATTTTACAGAACAATGGTTATGCTCTTTCACAGTGAACAACACTATTCACCTTACATAGCACATGTGATTTCACTACAAGGTCGCATTTTGCATCTTAATATTGAGTGCCTGTGGCTCTGGTGTTAGAGATCTCACAGACGCAGGTCCGGGCATCAGAATTCAGCTTGCATGCGGCCATAGTAAGCCATTGTCTTTTGGCTTGTGCAGCCTTCATATACACAGTGCCCTTCTTTCCCAAATACCAAGCAAAGCCCGTTCAGTGCTGCTTCTTTCCTGTTAACATGAAGCAGCAGAAACCAGCCCCCCGATCCAATTCTCTGGGATGATCGCTTTACCCTTCCCCCACCGCGTGGCTGGTATCATGGAAAATCACTGCTAATCACCTCCCTTCTCCCCCCCACCGCGTGGCTGGTAGCAGGGAAGATCCCTGCTAGCCAAATGCGAAAAAGATGAGCGTCATTACCCCCCCTCCACTCCCCCCACTTGGCTATCTGCAAGGAAGGATTTCTTTTAAGCAACAGGCAAACAGCCTAGTAGGAATGGCCATCTCTGTCCCCTTAATTTAATTCCTGAATTTCAACCAGGTTACCATGAGCAGTATCATTCTCCTGAGGATAACACAGCGAGATAAAGAACGGATGTTGCTTGACTGCCAGCAATGACCAGGACCATACACAGATAGGCTTTGTCATGCAATGATACCAGATTACTTGCTACATGCATGGCGTGGTCAAGTGTCCTACCATGGAGGATGGAATAAGACTGCCCTGCCCAGAAACCTTCTGCAAAGGCTTTTGGAGTACCTCCAGGAGAGCTTCATGGAGATGTCCCTGGAAGATTTCCGCTCCATCCCCAGACATGTTAACAAACTTTTCCAATAACTGTACTGGCCGCGAATGCATCCCAAGTCCTCAGGGCAAATCAGTCATTAAAAAATGCTTGATTTTAAACCATGTTTTATATTTACAAAGCTACGCTCACCAGAGGTCGCTTCCGTGGCTTCATTGTCTGGGCTACTGGCTTGGGAGGGCAATTCCGTCTGGGTGAGAAAAAGCTCCTGGCTGTTGGGGAGAATAGAGTGCTGTGTGCTCTCTGCAAGCTCGTCGTCCTCCTCTTCCTCCTCCTCATCTTCCCCGTCCATAGAATCCTCAGCCATGGCTGAGATTACCACCCCCACCTCGGAATTCACGGACAGGGGTGGGGTAGTGGTGGCAGACCCTCCCTAGAATTGCATGCAGCTCAGAGTAGAAGTGACATGTTTTCGGCCCTGACCCAGACCTTCCATTAGCTTCTTTGGTTTTCTGGTAGGCTTGTCTGAGCTCCTTAACTTTCACTCTGCACTGCACTGAGTCCCTGGTGTGGCCTTTCTCCATCATAGCCTTGGAAATTTTTTCAAATGTTTTTTCATTTCATCTTTTGGAACGGAGTTCTGTTAGCACAGAATCCTCTCCCCATATAGCGATCAGATCCAGTACCTCCCATGCAGTCCATGCTGGAGCTCTTTTTCGATTCTTAGGAGACTGCATTGTTACCTGTGCTGATGAGCTCTGCGAGGTCACCTGTGCTGGTGAGCTCTCCATGCTGGCCAAACAGGAAATTAAATTCAAAAGTTCTCGGGGCTTTTCCTGTCTACCTGGCCAGTGCATCCGAGTTCAGATTGCTGTCCAGAGCGGTCACAATGGTGCTCTGTGGGATACCGCCCGGAGGCCAATACCGTCGATTTGCGGCCACACTAACCCTAATCCGATATGGTAATACCAATTTCAGCGCTACTCCTCTCATCGGGGAGGAGTACAGAAACGGGTTTAAAGAGCCCTTTATATCGATATAAAGGGCCTCTTTGTGTGGACAGGTGCAGCATTAAATCGGTTTAACTCTGCTAAAATAGGTGTAAATGCGTAGTGTAGACCAGGCCTGACATCAAGTAACTGTAGATCAGACCAATAAGGAGTAGTACAGACACAACTAGCAAAGCAAGATATTAAGGAGTTCATGGCAAAGTGAAACATTTTTCTAATGTCCAAAAATATATCCATAAAAAGGATTCTCCTATCAAAAGACAAGGGATAAGACGACATGGCCCAGTTCACTGATTCTTAAAATCTTCTATGTAATTTACCTTTTGAAAGGTTAGTGCAGACAACTTGGAGTCAAGACTGCTGTGTTTTGTTCTAAGATCTTTCACAGATTTACTGAGTTAGAGTTGGGCAAGTCATTTAACCTACTTAACAACCCACTTTCTGCTAAACTGGCTTCCCCATCCATATAACACATACAACTGTCTAACTCACAGAGGCATTGTAAGGATTAACTAGTGATGGCAAAATGTTTTGAGCTCCCTTGATGAAAGTTGCTTTAGAAGTTCAAAGCTTTATCATTGCTAACCCTTAACACCATAAATACTAACAAGATTCTACTTTCATCTTGCACTCCCAAGTCATGACACAGTGGAGAGTTAATATCTGATTAAACAATACACTGCACAGAGAGTCTCATTACATAGAAAGAAAAATGATTTCTGTGGTTGTCTTTGCCATTTGACTTTATCTGAGAGAAGTGAGGATACAAAATTAGATGGGCCAGAGATGATGATTTCATACTTTGATAACTTCCAAGCCAGCTCAGATGACAGGCAGCAAAGACAAATATATAAAACATCAAAAAGTACAAAAAGGCAGGCAGTGCCTGAGTGCTCCAAATTTAGCTCACCACAGTCTAATTTGTTCTTAAAGCAGAAGGAAAATCTTCCCCATAAACAGTCTGCATTACAGACCCACTTCCATGTGTGATTGGCCAGAATGAAAGGGTTAGAGTCACTCTGTGTGACTAAAACCTTATACATATATTAAATGAATTTGTAATAAACTAACTGAGCGACTTTTCAGGTTGGTATTGAAACATTTATAACTCACCAAAACTGCTAAAGAGGGAAGAAAAAAATTGTGCATGCCTAGACTTCGAGATAATTGCAAAGATAGAAAGGAAATATTTAGATGTCAGTTTCTGAAGTTAAGCCATTTTTAGCAGGGTTGTTTTTTTTTCATTTATAATGTAAATCTGGAAGGATTTTTTTTCCTTGCAAAATAACTTTTCCCATGAGTAATGGCATGTCACCATGGACGTGCTCCCAAATGTACACTGCCAATGCTCCCAAAGGAGTGAAACTCTACCCTTCTGCAGCCCAAGTCCCATGCAAGTCAATGAACAAAAAGCTAATGCAACTTAAGCATGTGTTTATAGCTCAGCATAAGTGCTTTGCTTAATAGGGATGGACTTAAGCACATGCTTAAGTGCTTTGTTAAACTGGAAGCTAAACCTTCAAAATAAAGTGTCAGTGGGTTTTAAGTGATGCATAGGCATTTGCTGGCCTTCAGCAAAGGGGATAATTTACCTGAGAAACCGCTAGTGTTATATGCCTTGATTACTAATGAGAGAGAGAGGAATAAATGCACCTTCTAGTAGCAGCAGGAAGAGTGAAGAACTTGAAATATGAAGAGATACCCTATGGCAAGGGGGATAATTTACCTGTGAAACCGCTAGTGTTATATGCCTTGATTACTAATGAGAGAGAGAGAGAGGAATAAATGCGCCTTCTAGTAGCAGCAGGAAGAGTGAAGAACTTGAAATATGAAGAGATACCCTATGGCAAGATAATTAGACATTTGACTTTGCTGGAATTACCAGTTACTTCAATCTTTCTGACTCAGGCAAATTTTTTTAATAAGTTGCACATATTACTAATTCATCTGGCTTTCATTTGAATATCATTAAACATAAGAAGGTCTTGAGATAGTCAAGTGGGTGTAATAAAAAGAATCCCATTATTATTTAATCCTAATTAATGTCCATTGAAACTAACTGTTAACTGGGTTTAATAACTTGTGATTGTGATCTTACTAAATAACCACAAATTATTACTGTGAATGTTCAGTTGGGAACCTAATTAACCACTTGTTGTGTAGGTCTTCTTTGCTAATTGCATAGGAGTTAACGGTATCCCATGCACTATTATTAAACACGTTCTTTTTTGGTAACTAAGCTGCATAACAGTTACTAATTCTAAATTAAACATTTCACTGGGACTCTTAAAACACTGCAAATGCCTTTACCTGCAACCAGCTCAATCAATAAATAAATACAAATTCAGTATCGAAACAAGGCCAGAATTCTGATTTGCAATTTTTGCACTGTGGAAGGATAAATGTCTGCTCTCCAAATCCACCACACAAGTGAAAGGCAGCTCAAATAGATGGATTTTGATTCATGTTTTCCTGATAGCACTAGCTAATAGAATGCTAACTGCCATATTCCATCATAACACTGAGATGGTTCCCCTAAGAAAAAATGTAACAAATTTTACTACATCTGTTGCCTGCAGGAATGGTAAGGAGCTAATCTAGACTTGGCATCAGAATTATTCACTGTGCCCAGTGGGAGCCAGAATTATGGCAGAGCTGTCCAAAAATGTAGCACCTCGAGCAAACCCATGAGGAATTTACCTGTTGTCACCAATAGGGAGAAAATAATCTCTCCCATAGGGTCAGCTGACCTTTACCGATCTTTGACATAAACAGTCCTGCTTTTTTGGACAGTAAATTCAGCCACCTCCTGCACATGAGTAGAGATGCTGCTCACAACTGGCATGAAGTAGGGGCAGAGATTTGGGTGGCTTTGCTGGTATTCCTTCCCTGTGCTCCTCCAGGTGGCAGGGAGCTGGGGGGAGCAATGATCAACCAGCCATCCCCCTACTGTCCTATACATTGTGTAGACTTCCCCAGCCCTGGGTAAGGAGCAGCAGCAGAATGGTTCTTTCAGTCCTCTGGAGCTTAAGAGGTGGTGGGTCTCCTTTCATATCTTTAACCCAAAAGGACCTCTCAGTGCTCAGCCTTACTGAGTGGGGCTCTGTGCTGGAGCTAGGATTTTGGCTTTTGTGAATTTCACTATAAAAGAAAGCTGAAGGAGATGTGGTTGCCATCAGAAAATTGCATCCATTTGCCCCAGTTTGGGGCTTTCTTCAGACTAAACTTCTCTCTTAATACAAGATTGTGAAATTCAGCTTGAGAAAGCGCTTGACCCCAACCCTCGAGTGATCCAAGAAGTTCGCCTGCAAACACAAGAGCCATAAAACCAGACATTGCTGCTATTCCAGCGCAAAACAAAAATCTCATTCAACCCCAGCCTTTCAGCTCACTCTTATACTTTAAAGCAGAATAGGGTGCAACTCATTTTTGTCCTGTGCTGATCTCACGTGAACTTCATCCCTGTGCAGAGGAACAGGCCAAAATCTCTGCAGCAGTTTAGTCCCACTAAGGCCCTCAGAACAGGATTTAAGGGGTGCTGACTCACTGATAATCAATGACATGGAATTTAGGACAGTGAACTTGTCCAGAAAAGACAGAAGCTGCATTTTTCCTAGCAATCAAAGCATTTCAGGCCTGATGCTTAGAGCATTAAGCCATCCGCTCCATAATATACCCAATCAGAATGCCATAATGTATAGATTATTTTCACAGAATCCATTAACAGTGCATAATAGGGAATTAGGCAGCTTTCATCAGCAGTGCTGGGGTGAGGAGTCAGTTCGCCCGGATCTCCAAGCAGAAACAGGCTACAGTGAGCATTTTCCCCCTTTCTGTTGGCATGATTGTTAAAAATACCAATTATGTAAAGATAAAAAAAGTCATTAAATTGCAATTATTTCAGCTATATATGTTTATAGCTATATAACTATGCTGAAAGGCCAAATTTGAAGATCTTTATGTGCTTAATAAAACTGAATAATTTGCTGGGGGGTTGGGGGAGAATTCTCCCCTGCCAGTAGCAAGGAAATTTGATAGTTCCATGTGACTGCAAACCTATTCCAGGTATATAAAACACGGATGGTTGGATAGCAGATCACATGTTCTCACGCTGGGAAAGATGCACATTAACCCTGGGACACAGAAGGAGAACTATTATTTTGATTTTGGAGGGCAGGGGCCATCCTTTTGTTCTGTGTTTGTAAAGCACCTAGCCCAATGGGGCCCAGGTCATTACAATAATACAAATAATTAATTATATGTTACCCAGGCTACTACCGCTCAATCCAGGGAACAGACTTCAGCCCTAGAGTGGGTTGGAACCTGAAATTCCTATTCCAGGGCAAGTTCCAAAATTTCATTTATTTTCATTCTAAACCAGAATGAAAATTTGAAGTTCCCCAAGAAATGAAAATTTTAAAGTTTTTTTTGTTTGTTTGTTTGTTTTGGCCTTCTCAGTGAGTCAGTTCACCATTGGAAAATGCTAACTGTTCCATCAGAAAAATGTTGACCAGCTCCCTTTAGGATACAGTATCTAAATGACCATCCCTGGTATAATGAATGAAATGTCTGTCAAGCCCCAGCCATAGTGTGTGTGTGTGTGTGTGTGTGTGTGTGTGTAACCTAATCCAATGGACAAAGCACCCATCAATGTAGGGTTTTCCTCCTCTGTCTAATATTCTCTTGTCTACATTCCAATTGGCTAAGTTTAATAAACATGCTTCTTTACCTTTGACCTCCTCTTCAGAGAGGAGAAATATGCAGTGAAATCCTGGCACCACTGAAGTCAATGGGAAAGCTCCCATTGACTTGAACGGAGCCAGGATTTCACCCTTAGCCTTGTGGTTAGTTCACAGGTCTAGATTTCAGGAGAGCTGGATTCCATCCCCAATTCTGCTTCAGGCTTTCTGTCACTAAAACTCTCTGTGCCCAATTTCCTCACCTGGGTAAATGGGGAGAAAAACATTTCCCCCTCTCACAAAGAGATAGTGAGGCTTAATTCACTAGGACGTGAGCTGTTCAGAACTACCCTGATGAATGAAATATAGAAATGCCAATATATAAATGTAAAGATTCTGACAACTTCCTTCTCCAGCAGTTTCACAAATAAATTACTTATGCCCATCCCAAGAGGGTGATTCCATTATTACCCTCGTTAGCACAGAATGAATGTTTACCAATTTTTTAATTAAAGATGAAAGAAAGGTGTTGAAACCCTCTTTCCAGATGCACACTCACTATTTCTCCTGTGGGTGAGGAAAGCTGATAGACAGTTGGGGTTTTTCGAACACTCCCAAGCTCCTCCCTGCACTGTAGTCTTTTCAAAAGAATATTGAGCAATTGATTAACTATAGTCTTGGAGACCTGACAGGCTTTCAGTCAGGCACTTTCACAAATAGACCATGTCCAAGTGATAAATTGACAACTAGAGAAGATAAACAAATATAACCTCTAACTGGTGCTGTGACACTAATCTCTTAGGAGGCTGCTTTGAGGGTTTTTGTATTTAAAACTCGAGGCTTATATCAAGGTTGCCTTCATCTGCAGGGAAATCACGTGGTGAGGAGACGTGCCCCATCTATCTATACCAGTCATCAAGGCTGATTGTAAAACCAGAGCCCTCCAAAACCCTTCAGTTTGCTGCTCAGAGCATCCTTCAGACATGCTTGGGGACCAAAGGGAGTTCAAGAAGGGGCATAGGTGAGAATATAGCAATCTAGGCACCTTTCATGCTCAGATTACCGTTTTAGAGCACTTCAAAGACTGAGCTGCAGTAGCACTGTAAGTAGCAGTGCTGGCTGGCAATGGGCTAGGTATTTTAATTTCCACAATGTAACACAGCTTGTAAGGGCAGATTCCTTAAGTGATTCAGGGCCCTGGCATCGCCCTCTGCTTGGTGGCGCTATGGTTATTTTTGTCATGACCATGGCCATAGGGGTGAGACAAATAGCTGCGGAAGTTCAGGGTACCAGACATGGCAGACAAACAGTCTTAGGAGGTTTGAACGAGAGTGCAACAGAACTGAGCAGGAGGGAGAACCTTGTAATGGGGAGAAAGTACATCTCACAAGCCCGCATCTATGCAGGGACCTCTGGACAAGCTCATTACATTCATTAAAACCTTGACAAGGAACCCAGGCCAAGCTTTTACATAAGCCCTGATCCAGCTCCCAGTCTGTGGATGGGTGTCTTTCCGATGCCTCATGGAGTTTTAGATCTGGCCCATGTTCATCAAAGGTGCATGACTCATACTTGTGCATCCCTTTGCTTGGCCCTTGAGGGAGATGAGAGACCGGGAGAGAGCAAAAGAGGGGAAAATGCAAATGAAAAGAGGGAGGCTAAAGACAGGAGAAATCTCAACCTGTGGATGGATAGAAAAGAAAAGGGGCATAAAGCCTTTGTGTTGGTCCCCTAGCCCTGACTCACTTTAGTCACTGGAGATATGCTCTCTGCATGGGCATGAATTTACGAGGCTCATGCACCTTTTACATCCCGCTGCAACCCTCAGTGGCACAAAGCTCTGTGCCGGATGGGTGATTTTCAGCCTACGGTCCCGCTTCTGCTGGTTGGTTCTTACCAGCCCATTGATAAAGAAGTAGCTGCGGTTTACCCCACAGCTGGTTATTTTTCTGTGTCACCCAAAGAGACTTGGGAAGAGGAAGGCTCAGGACAATATAAAGAATAGTTCTAATGCTTAAAGGAAGATGAAGGAAGTATACAGCTCATGCTCTAGGCCTCCCTGGTAACAAAATACATGGCAACAGTAGAGTATAAAAAGGATGGTTTTATTTCCATAAATAATGATGGCAGGGAATTGGACAGTAAGCTTTTATTAGACATTAATCATTTAGAAAACAGGGCAGCATTTCCAAGTGAAATATAATCCACTGCAAATAAATACATTGCAGGGCAAGTACAACATCATGTCCATCCTTGTATGAAAAGGCAATTATATGGAGTCACATTGCCTCCATCCATAAGCCCTGCAATTCACTCTCATTGATAGAGATTACAATGTGTTCCATTGCCGTATTATGTTATGCCTATAACTGTATTTATCTCTCCGTACACGTGTGTCAATAGAAGGATCTCTCTCTCTCTTTGCACTAGATAGAAGAAGAAAATTTAAAATGATGGGGAAATAGAAGTGCGTTAGCACCAAGTGTGTTCCAATAATGCTGGAACAATTTATCAGGGGTTGTAGTGAATTCTTCATCACTGACAATTTTTAAATTGAGTTTGGATGTTTTTTCTAGAAGATCTGCTCTAGGATTTGTTGTGGGGAAGTTGTCTGACCTGTATCGTACGAACCGTACTAGATCACAGTGGTCCCTTCTGGTGCTGGGATCCAGGAGAAATGTCCTGGGGCCAACATCTCCCTTTAAATGGAAACAGAATAAAATTTTGCACAATCAAATATCCCTCTCTGTTCTTTCAAGTTGTGCTGACATACTAAAACATGAATCATTCAGGTTCCTTCCAGTAACTTGCATACCATGCAGCATCTCCATTTAATTTTAATTGTCCTTTTGTGTGAGGGAGGCATGGGGGGATTTCTTTGTTCAGATTCATTTGTTATAAGTAGAAGTTGTTCAGAATGGGGTCTTATTTCTTCAGAAAGTGACTTCCTCTGTGAACATCTCTCTCCCAGTCAGTGCAGCCATTAGGCCATGTAGCACAGTGGAAAACAATCATCTGAAAATCCAAGTGCTCATTAAAATACTGAAATGTGCTTAAAAATCCTTCATGAGTGATGATAAATCGTCCTTTGGCTCTTTAAGCTTCAGTCTTGTCTTGGCCTGTCTCTGTCCTTGCTCTCATTCAGAATGTGTTTTCCCTTAAATGAAATAACTTTTTTTGTAGTTACTGTATTAATTCTCAAAGGCATTTTTGACACTGAGGCTGAGGTCCTGAGGGGAATTCTGTGGGGGCACTTATAAGCAGGGTAACACTTATGAGGATCAGGTATCAGAGGGATCGCCGTGTTAGTCTGGATCTGTAAAAGCAGCAACGAGTCCTGTGGCATCTTATAGACTAACAGACGTATAGGAGCATGAGCTTTCGTGGGTTGCATCCGACGAAGTGGGTATTCACCCATGAAAGCTCATGCTCCTATACATCTGTTAGTCTATAAGATGCCACAGGACTCTTTGCTTCTTATGAGGATGTAGTTGCACAAGGAAATAAACAGGCTGTTGTTACCTTCCTCTGCTGATTTCCTTCTCCCTGTAGAGTCCTGCAGCCTCATCCTGTCCTTTTAGAGGAATTCCTCCTTCAGGACAGGAAGCATGTTAAAGCTTGTGGGTGTGCCTTCTTCACTTAAATAGTCATAGTCCTGGAATGTTCCTTTTTGGGGAATTCCTATTCTGGAGAGCATCCCAGCACCAATGAATTCTCATTTTCAAAGCTGTAAATTCATCCTCTGCTGCTGCTGCTGTATCATGATATGTTTGACATTGGCTGGAGAGCAAGATGAGCAACGTTACATCCCACCTCTTGGCTAGGAAAGAATACAAGTACATGAGTCAAGACAAATTTACTTTGACACATTGAGATACTATCTAGTGTCTTGAAGCACGCTGGACGCAAAAGGGGCTCTAAGAGGTTAAGCTGTCACTGTTACCTCAGAATGCTGGCTGATCTTACAAACAGCAGGCCAAATCCTAAACTGATGGAAATTGACAGTTAATGGAGCTATGTGGATTTACACGAGCAGAGGACCTGACCTACACAGAAGTGAATCAGTTGAAGTAGCAACCCCTCCCCAGGCAATTGTAGCCGAACACTCAAACCAAAATTTCCAAAAGGTTCTGCAAAGTTGTTCAGTGTTTTCCAAACATCCCCACTGTTTCTCTATTTTTGGTGCACCCTCTGAATCTGGCAGATCCAGGAAGCAAAACCTTACAAGGTAGCCCGTTCTCACAAGGTATCCCAGCCAATTTTTCAGATCTGAAATTCTGGAAAGGATTCAGATAAGCAGCAGAACTTTTGAGAAGCATGTCCAACCTGGAATCAGGCTTCTGGGCTGGACTGTGCCATTGTAAGAATGGTGATCACTTATGTAAGTAGTCCCTTTGAATTCAATAGCCACCATACAATTAAGATGCATCAACCAATGGGACTAAATGTATGAACAAGTGCTCATTGATGATTGAAACTCACCCCTGTGCAGAGAGCTACCCGAGGGTCAGTTTCCCCTCAACCTGGAATAAATGTTGCCTTTCCAAGCTCTTAGAGTTTTGTCCTCTATGGTTCCATTCTATGTATGTTGCAATGAGGGTCCAGAGCGCATGATGCTAAGAAAGGGACTATCAGTCTTGCCCTGCAGGAAGGGGCTGAAGTGTAGACACTGATTATTATTTAAACATTGGTGTGTTTGTGGTTGAATAATTGTTATATATTGGAATCCTCTTAAATCAGCATCCTGTGCTGCCAGTGCCTTGCATCATAAATAAAAGCTTTTAAGTTGGCTGCTTTGCAGCTACCCCTGGAGACAGGTACAGGGAATCAATGATGAATTTAAGACCAGGCTGTTTGAGTACTTGAAAACAGAAACCCACATCTTGCAATACGCCAGGGTACAAGCACAAGCAAACTTCAATGAATGTCTTGTCCCCATAATCATTTAATTTGATAAGAGGAACAAAAAGTTGAGATTAATGTCCCATTTTTCAAATCTGTCCTTGTAGGTCTGTAGAAGGTACAGGGTGAAAAAAATGTTTGCAAATTATTATGGAAATTCTGGCTTGCTAGCAGAAGACAAACACACTCAGTACGAAAACAGTTTCAACAGCCGACTCAAATAGATTGTCAACATTTCACAGCAAGGTGGGTCCTGAATGCTGACAGGAAAACAAGTAGAAATGAGAGTTATAGGGCTGTGTTTTCCAAACATTTCTGAAAGGGCTGCACACCTCAAAGGCCATAT
This sequence comes from Gopherus flavomarginatus, assembly GCF_025201925.1. Lineage (NCBI taxonomy): Eukaryota > Metazoa > Chordata > Testudines > Testudinidae > Gopherus > Gopherus flavomarginatus. The sequence goes on along the minus strand of NC_066621.1, from coordinate 10,562,735 downwards.
CTCCAAGTATTTGCAAAGCTAAGCTAGCAACCAATACAAATTTAACTCCAATCCGCTTGAGTGCAATGACAGCTTAGAAAGGAAATCTGAGGGTGAGTGAGTGAGGGTGAATATGTGCAAATGAGGAGTAAATAAGTACCTGAGAGCATGAGGTTGTGTGAGTGTGAATAAGAGAGTGAGGGCAGGTATGAGTGAGAGAACAATTTGTGGGTGTGAGAAAAACAGAAAATGTGGGAAAAGTGTGTGTATCAGTTTCAGAAGGTCTCATTTAGTTCTTTGTTTTTATTCATAATCTTCCTGACAATCATTTAAAATTTTGTTGACTTTACTTTTTTAACAGGATCCCTGTAGTTAGAAAAGAAACCCTCACAACTTCTCTGATAGGAAATGTTGAACTCCATTTGTCATTTAATGTCCATCCCAGCCTCTTATGTTGGGAACCTGGCTCTTACGGCATATCTGTCATTATTTTCCTCTGCTGCCAAGTGGACTCCATTGCATAGAATCCAGCTTTGAGTCAAACAAGTGACAACTGGGGCTGAAATTCAAGTAACCCTTGGGGGCAGGGTTGTTCCCCTCTTCCCTAGTCAATCTTCTCTCTGTGGAAGCCATATTTTTTTAGCACAATTTCTACTTGAGTGCACAGTAAATTGGCCAATTAAGGATGTGTCATATATTGTCCAAACCTCTTCACTAATCTCTGGCTATTGAAAGGACTCTGTGTTAGCACAGACATGGCCTTTTACCATTACAATGCCTTCCGTTATAATGAAGTGTTTTCCTGAGTGCACAGCAGCATCTTATTCAGCTATTGAATATTAAACAATTAATAAATGCTGTCTGTGAAAATGACTTTGGCCAGGAGCTTTTTCCATTGAATTCCACTGTAATAAATTGGTGGTGGTACATGGTGGGCTAGATGAAGCCTTTAGGCTACACCCTGAGTAATGAGACCCATCAATTGCTCTGCCCCAGAAGGAACTGTGGCTCAGTGGGTCACTATTTGTTGTGTATTTGGCTCTTGATGCAACAGAGATTCTATGAAGAAACTGCAGGAGCAGCTACATTCTGAATAACCATGTTTACTAGCTGAACACAAACAGGCTAGGCCTGGCTCATAGACCTACTGCGGCTTTGACCAGTACATAGAACACAGTGAGCACCACTAGAGGGCTCACAAATTATTTAAAGGGATACTACTGTATTCCTTTGTTATATTGTTGTTTTCCTTCATTTTTTTCTCAGAGTGGGGTGAGGAAAGGAGAGGGAGTGGCAGCTCTCCTGGAAAGGATGCCTTTTATTTCCCCATTGAGCCTGACTACTCTGGCCAGTGAGCGGGAGGGGACAAGCCAAGACTCCATCCCCTCCTGCCTTTCTCCATGCCCTCTCTGCCTATTTTCTTGCATGGGGGGAGAACCCAGGGAATCAGACCCAGATGCAAGATCCAGGTGGGTCTATCCAGGGAGCAGCAGGCGATTACCTCCTCATTTTTCCCTGTTCAGCTCAGTAAGTCAAGGGCCCAAGCTAGTCTTGAGTGTCCATTTATTGACTTGGAGTGATTGAGAAATGAGAATGGGGAGTCTCCTCGCATGCAGAATATCTCACCTCAGGAGCACAATGTGTACTTTGACGGGGCTTCACTCAATGGCAGACTTTTCAGATGTGCCTGATTTATCAGCTGAATAATTTCAAATGAATAATATTCAAGATCTGCTTTTGTGGGCAAGACACAAACCAAAAAAAGAGGTGACATTTGAATAAACATTTTATGAATTATCCACCCACCTCCAAAAAGAGTGAGCAAGCTGGAGTTCCTCATTAACAAATCATTAATGGCCTTGACGAGTTTTGTCTCCAAGCAAAAGCCTGAAGTTAGATTCATGAGGACAGATCCTTGAACCTATGCAGTATTGGGGTCTTACTTTGTATGGATTTGTGAAGGCACTGGACTAGGACTCAGGAGATCTGGGTTCAGTTCCTGGCTCTGCTACAGAGTCCCTGTGTGACCCTGGTCGAGTCATTTAATCCCTGTGCCTCCATTCCCCAGCTGAGAAATGGGGATAATGAGATTTCATTTCTTTTACCTTTTGTCTGTCCTGGCTGTTTAGATTGTAATGTAAACTCTTCAAGGAAGGGGCTGACTCTCTGTGCAGAACTGAACATAATGGCATATCAGTGTCTGGACACAAGAATAATAATGCATAATAATAGTAATAGTTTAAATAATCTTTCCAGAATAAACATGAAGCTACAATAGCTGCTATTAAAAATCTCTCCAGGGTCGTCATAAAAAATGCCTTAACCAATTTAAGACATTTTTAGAGGAGGAAAAAAATACCAGCTATAAAACACAATGTAACTCATCCAAGCTGTCACCTTGAGGAATAAAGCCAAGGTTATAGAGAGTAAACAGTAAAGTGTCCACCCAATCCAGCCATGCCACTGGAAGCCACATTAGCATTCTTTAGTTTCCTTTGATTTATAATATTGCTGAGGAATTCAGCATGTTCAAAAATAATTTCCCCCAGGTGGTGTCATTTACCTGCTTCTTTTGACGTTGAAATATCAGGAGTTGTATCAGCTTGGAATTAACTCATGAGCATGTTCACACACCAAAGTAATCCCTGCAGAGTGGTGTGTGTGGCCTCTGCCAGTTTCATATGAAGCACCTCCAGCAGCAGCCACATGTGGTTCTGCACTGCGGACACGGAAGGCAGCAGAAAGGATCCGAAGGCATTTGAAATGATGCTCCCAAAATAGATCATTGACTTTAATGGGCCAGATCTAAGCAAAAAGGCTTGGAAGAGAGCCCGGATAAAAGAAAGCATGAAAGGTAGAGTGAGATGATAACAGGCAGGAAAGCATGAGCGCCATGGACTGCGAGGGCATAGCTGTGTGCAAGGCATCCATATGAGAAAGCACATAAAGTAAAAAAGGGGAAATACAAACAAGGATACAGCATGCCAGAGACAATACTTGGCTCAGAGAAAAGCCCTCCTGGGGTTCCTAGTGGATCTGCTGTTGTAGCTTGCCTGGCACTTGCAAGGGTTTAGAGACTGGAAGGCATTTGGTGAAAGTCCCAATGAGTTACCCATTTATTTTTCTTGGAATAAACTTGAACATTGCTATTAAAGAGGGTATTAAAGAGGTGATGGAATCTCCATCCTTGGAGATTTTTAAGGCCCGGCTTGACAAAGCCCTGGCTGGGATGATTTAGTTGGGGATTGATCCTGCTTTGAGCAGGGGTTTGGACTAGATGACCTCCTGAGGTCCCTTCCAACCCTGATATTCTATGATTCTATCTCCAGTGCTGCTTGCCAGGAAAAAACAGGGGTTCACCTTCAGGCTGTTGGGCCCCAGCCTAGACTGCAGCACTGTGTGTTTGGGGTGAAATTCAGCCCTGTGAAAGGGGCCAACAAAAGGAGTGGGCATGTCTGTGGGATCTGAGCAGTGCACAGGGCCTGGGTGGCCTGCTGGACAAGGGTGAATTTCACCCACAGTCTCCAGATAACTCCATCTGTTACTCTTCCTGTCTCTGGTATTTATTATTGTGGTAGCAATAGAATGTGCTAGACATGGGGACAGATTCTCAACTGTGCCTGTACAATGCCTAGGAGCAATGAGAAGACAGCCATCAGGGAATCCCTCCCTGCCCCCCAGCATGCCCCTCCATCCCTGACACAGTATGCTGAATGCTGCAGGAGAAGGAGTGGCGTGGGTGAAGAAGGCAAATACTCCACTCTTGCCAGCTTTACATATGTGGAGCCTTCTTCAACACATGGGGAATGCTCTGCTAGCCTTGCTGGGCCAGCTCAAGCAGTGCAAAGTAGACGTAGCACACCAGAGAATTTGACCCCCTGGTCCCTGTTTGACAAAGTCTGGAATAAAACTGGGGTGGGTGCAGGGGGAAGAGAAACTGAGACAATGAGTGATAGTCTTTCAGGGTCCTCTCTCTTTTCGTTTTGATCTATTTACTTTGTGTCCTGAACAGAGGTGCCAGTGGGGTATGAACTGAAATGAATCCAATGTCCAATCGAGTTGTATTTTTAATAAGCACACTCAGATCCCAGGGTTTGAGGCTATAGCAAGGCTTCCACCAAAGAAATAAATCAATGCATTATCCCAGGAGGAAGAAGAGAAGATACCACTTAGTCCATCCAGTTTTATTTCTAAATATATTGGACACTGAATTGATCTGATATAGAAATATTTCTTAATGGCCCAAATTTTTTAAAAACTGATCACCTGGACTCTTGATGTTCAGACTGACTAATGAGTTAAAAACAGCTGTCAGTTTCACTGATCCTCTTGCCTGGGTTATTTGTCATGGTCACCTCTCTTCTATTGATGTGAAACCAGACAGGAATGAAGTTGCAGAGGCTGCCCAGAGTTGGCACAGTTGAAAGCCATGCAAGCTCTGTCCCAGTATAAAGTCTGCTAGTGTTCGGGCTTTGTCCCACTTCGGTGGCCATCAGCGTCTTAACTTACCTGGCTCTCCTGTGGCATGACCCAGACTAAATGATTAATGGGCAGTCATCGGAGTCGCTGCACAAATGGATTTCATTTCCACTTTGGGTAAAATTCATCTCTGTGCAAAAGGGTGAGCACAAAGAACACCTTAGAAACAAGACTCCAGTAGGACTTATGTGGTGCATAGGCTTTGTTCAGGTCATCTGGACTGCAGTGAATTTCACCCTTTGAGAGATTTCAAATGTGAATTCTGTGTATTTTCACCAGGAGTAGTGAATTTCATCCTTGCTTCCTGCAAACACATTTTGAGTTGTTCTTGGTTTTGTTTTTTAATGTTGTTTTTCCAAAAAACTTACTCTGGGGAAAACCCTGTACATTTATGAATTTATCTCAGACTTTGTTTTCCTGTCAAAATGACACTTTTTTGCCTATAGAAACTGTTTTTATTTCACACATGAACATTCACACAATTAGTGCACAAACCAAACCCTGGGAGGGTGGCTGGCTGGCTGTGTGTGTGTGTGAGAGAGAGAGAGATTCTTGCCCCTTTTTCTGCACTTTTTATTTTAAGTATTTAAAATAGGTCAGGACTAGTTTGCAACATAGCTTGGAGTGTTGGATTTCCTCACATAAAGGATATTGCCCCCACAGTACACTATATAGCACTTCAGGTGTTCAGACACTCCCCAAAGACAGGTGACCCAGGCAGGCAGGCAGTCTCCTGGTCAGATCTTCAGATGGTAAAAATCTGTAGAGCTCATCTGAAGTCAGCAGAGCTACTCTGAGTTGTACCAGCTGAGGCTCAAAGCTGTACAAGCTCAGAGCTTCACAGTCTATTAGCTACTCAACCTCCACAACATCACATTTGACAGAGGTGAATTTTATTATCTCCATTTCAGAGATCTGTAAAACAGAGGTAAAGAGAGGTTAAGGAACTGACCCAAGGCCTTGCAGCTCTTCAACAGAATTTCTGCCTCACGCTGAATGTCCCAGACCATACAGCCTCTCATCCTGTGTACCACCTATGGAGCTACCAACACAGGACCGCAAATACGCAGATGAGAGAGGCCTTCATTAGTCCATATTGCATGAATGGAATCAAGTTTTCACTGTTTCTAATGCACAAAGCTGAATATCTAATTCTCATGATCAAAGGCTGATAAGGCCAGGCTATTGTTTGTTGACTCCTTTCAGCAAGGCTTTATTTTTTGTCCTCAGTGATTGCTTGCTTTTGACCATTCATATTCATCCTCTTCCCATGGCAAGTAATGTTGGCATTACGTTCAGTTTCTGATTTCTCCTGAGGACAATATTAATTAGACACTAAAATTGTTGCCATGCTACTATCTCAGAAATCTTCATAGCCTGTGACCTATGCTATCTCTCTGGTGTGCTGAGATTTTCTGGCATGCTTTTCATTGTGTCCTGCTCACGTCACGGTAACTCCTTGTTTGCTGGTCTCCTGCTAGTGTTCTGATACACCCAGAGCTCAGCTGCCAAAATGCTCAGAGGGGGCAACGCTCTCTTATGGGCACCCTGAATTCACAGCAGAAGGGTCTTTGATGGTTTCTCAAGATGCAATTCAAAAAGTATTAAAGAAAAATTAAAGACAGACAAGTGAGTCTTTAAAATTGCCAATGTCCATATTTATTTTTTTAACGATGTCCAGCTCAAATGTGCTAGTGTCACAAGAAATATCTTGGGATCAATTACTATTCTTGGTAATGGTGGTATAAACCCAAAGTAATTCCATTGACATCTAGGCTTCAGATACCACAATTATGAGAGAGGCATAAATGCACTGGTAGACTAGACATTACCTGATATTATGCAGTGCTGAACACCACACCAGCTGAAGTCAATGGGAGCTCAGTACTTTGGAAAATCATGTGCATTATTATTTGTATTGTGGGAGTGTCTAGGAGCTCCAGTCATAGACCAGAACCGCATTGTGCTAGGTGCTGTACAAACACAATAAAAAGACAGGCACTGCCCCAAAGTGTTTACAGTCTAAGCCAGGGGTAGGCAACCTATGGCATGTGTGCCGAAGGCAGCAAGCGAGCTGATTTTCAGTGGCACTCACACTGCCCGTATAATTTAATTTTAAATTAAGCTTCTTAAACATTTTATAAACCTTATTTAGTTTACATACAACAGTTTTGTTATCTATTATAGACTTATGGAAAGAGACCTTCTAAAAACATTAAAATGTATGACTGGCATGTGAAACCTTATATTAGAGTGAATAAATGAAGACTCGGCACACCACTCCTGAAAAGTTGCTGACCCCTGATCTAAGCCCTTTAACGTTTATTGCATTAAACCCCTAAATTATTATAGTGAATAATATAATTATAATGGAAATTGTGACTAGGTCCTCCAAGTTGGTGTTGGAAATCTCATCCTTTATTTATCTGGCTTAATCACAAGCACTTTTCGCAGGGCAGACTTTTGAGGAATACCATACTCAGATCCCAAAATGGTTACTCATTAATAAATATGAATCGAGAGAATTATGCAAGGTAGAGACTTCTTTTCCTTTTAAAAATCTGCTCTTGTTCTAGTCCCTTATCTCCTTGTATTCTAAGATCAAGAGAAATACTTAACTTCCTCCAACTTTGCTGCTGGAACAAAGAGTGATTTATACACCATATTTTGTTATATATATTGCACCAAAAAAAGAGATGATCTGAGGCCTTATCTTGTTTGTTTTATGGTCCTGCCAGCTACCAGAAACATTTGTTATGAGGGGGAACAGAGGGAAGGCAGAAAAAATCACATTACAAATTGGTTGCAAACACAGAAGTGAGTAAAGAGGAGGAGGAGATATGAACGTTGGTATTGTGATAGACCCAGGCCAGTTGGGTACAGCAGAAGGCAGATATACTGGCCACTGCATTAACAGTTTTCTGTTCCCTGACTGACCAGAGCAGGGGCTGCTCCAGGTTAATGAGAACACCTGACTCTAACCTGCAAAGAGTCAGGTGAGGCCATTCAGTTAATGTGACCACCTGACTCTAATTAAGGCCCTGCTGATACTATAAAAAGGGCTCACTTCAGTCAGACAGGGAGGAGCCAGAGGCGAGGAAGTGCGGCTGAAGGGCTGGTTACTGAAGACACCCTCAGACCATCATTAAAGCAGCCCTAAGGTAAGGGTGAAGAAGGGAGAAGCAGGAGAGCTGTGGGGAAGTGGCCCAGGGAAATGTAGCGACTCTGGCAGTGAAAGGTTGGCTGCCAACAACTGCTACCATTAGGGTCCCTGGGCTGGAATCCGGAGCAGAGGGTGGGTTCGGGTTCCCCCCAACTCACCACTACAGGAACATCTCCTGGGAGGAGAAGTAAGGCCCTTGTCAGGACAAGAGGCTGAACAGAGGCTGTGGGAGTTCTCTCTCCAACCTCCTTGCAGGCCTATGATGAAAAGGGCTCAGTAGACTGTAACCCTGGCCCTAGAGAGAGAAGGGCTACGTGGAGGGTCACAGTGAGCCACTGAGGCTAGTATAAACCTCCTAGAAGCGCAGGACCCACGGGAGCAAGGTCAGAGCTCTGCCACAGTATATAGATATTAGCTGCTTCAGAGAAGGAATCCTGTTTCACCTGTTCCATCTAACACACTGATGAGCTCCATGCATCACGCAGGATTTGGTTAAGGTTACAGGAGACCTTGCTAGTGTAGCCAGCGTAAGCAAGAGGCAGCTGGGGAAACACATACCTAACATGGTGCAAGAGCGATGAAATTTGGATTCCAATTTTATGTCGGTCATAAAAAATTAATGCAGCTGAAGGGTTTAGAGGATCCTTATCACTTGTACTAGACAACCAAGGAGATTACTCAGTAAATCCAGATTTAATTTGGGGACGCTGGCTTTTTCTACTTTGGAGAGTTTCGGACATTTTCTCCTTACCTCCAGATATTTTGACCTTTTCTGCTTAGTGCATTTTGTACACTTGACTGATTGTATACAATCTGTAAGGGCAGAATTATTGCAGTGCACATGGCAGAGAGCGGTGTTGGTTCTATTTCAGCTTTTGCCACTAACTGTCTGGGTCAGGAAAAGTGAAATCCTTTTAACACCCAACAACCCCCAGTTATTTGTAGGTTGCGTGCATTTTGCACACACACAAGCATGCCTTTACATTTGCTAACTCGATAGCTGCACATGCACTCACACACAAGTATCAAACTGCTGGTGCGTCTGAGAATGGAAATATGTGGTGTTTGTTCATGCAGACAAGATGCACTTTCAAATATCACAGACAATATTGAGCAAGGACAGTGAGAAAGTGACCCAGTGTGCCCAGCTCACATTGCAGCACCATTTCTTATAGGTTCATATTCAACTGAGACATAAAAAATCTCAGAAATATGGGGCTGAAAGGGACCTTGGGTCTTCATCAAGTCCAAACCCCTGTGCTGAGGCAGGACCAAGTCACCCTAGACCATCCCCGACAGGTGTTTGTCCAACCTCTTTTTTTAAACACTTCCAATTATGGGGATTCCACAACCTCCCTTGGAAGCCTGTTCCAGAGCTTAACTAACCTTACAGTTAGAAAGATTTTCCCACTATCTGATCTAAATCTCCCTTGCTGCGGATTAAACCCATTACTACTTGTACTAACTTTCAGGACATGGAAAACCATTGATCTCTTCCTCTTTATGACAGCCGTGAACATACTCTGTTATCAGATCCTGCCTTGCCCTTCTCTTTTCAAGATTAAACGTGCCCCATTTTTAAAGCTTTCCTCATTAAATTATGTTTTCTAAACCTTTTACCATGTTTTTGCTCTTCTCTGGAATCGCTCTCCAATTTGTTTACACCATTCCTAACGTGTGATGCCCAGAAATGGACACAGAAATATAAAGGCAAAGCCCTCTTTCCTCCAGCTTGATGTTGCTGCTATTTAAGATCTATTATCCTCCCACTACTTTCGCATTACTGCCATTAGTGTTATAAATGGGCTGGGTATATGGAGAGGAGAAGAGACCCCCAGGGTAGCAATTACTGGAACTGAATTGTCTAATGCAAGAGGCAGCATTACCCTGGTGTAATTTGATCATAAAATAAATTGTATTGCCCATAAACTGGAGTTTCCCCAAATTGTTTCTGTGCACTCAGAGCCAGAAAAACTACAGAGAAATAACCCACATCTAGCCTGCTGTGGCCACAAGGGTTTTCAGGCTCCAAGGAAAATGGTCACGGCATGTGAGCAGCTGAATATTCATAACAAAATTAAATTCATCTACTGATGTGATGTCAACACTAACCTCTCCCAGTCAGAACCCCATGTGTGGAAAACACATACCCATGCTACTGTCTGAAGACCTGCTTACCTAGTGGGGACTTAACAGACCCCCAAATCAGTATTTGTCAGGGAACTTAGTATATTGGGAGCCTCTGTAATTTGTGGGGTTCTCTAGGAGACCCCTTTCCATCCACACCAAGAACTTAGGCGCTTTCCTCAGCACCAGTCTCCTGCTCTGAGCAGCTGCCAAAGGGGAGAAGGGATGCTTGAGAGAAAGGCAGGTGAAGCCTGCATTTGGTGGTCTTTCCATGTTCTGTCCCAGTCCCTTCTGCCTGTGTCAGCTTCCATCTGAAACTTGGATCCCCACACAGCAAAGCAGCAGACTTTGCAGAAACAACTGCATTTCTCTTTTTACCCAGATAAACCACAGACAACCACTAGGGTGTTATAGTCTCAACAAGGTTAACCCTGGTCAGCGTTCATCCGGGGGAGCTCCAGGGAAAATCCCAGATGCTGAAGGAAGTGGTGCTGTCTGCCGAGCAGGCAGCATGTTTCCTTTCGCATAGAGGCTGAACGGATGCCCTTATATGACAGGAGGGAACACTGTGCAGATGCCATCTTTTAAATGATGCTTTAAACTGAAACTCTGATTACTTATGGTCATTAAAGGTCCCAAAGTACTTTTTGAAAGAGTCAGGGATGCACAAAAACATCAGTTACCCAGCCAGACTCCAGGCTAGGTAATTGCCACCACATTTTCAACTGTATGCTGTATTCTTCAGTTCCTGGCCTGTGCTGCTCTGCCGTGTTACAAACCATGCATGACAGCCACTAGGCACGTTGTTTAGTGCACTGCTGAAAGGCACTGAGGTACTACAGTGCTGAGCATGGTATAGAAACCCATATAGAATAGAATGTGCTATTAAACAGCTGCCACTTTTTAGCCTAGAGGGGGCATGTTTCAGTGGTGGGTGCAGTAATCTCTGTTTCTAAAACACTGGTGCATCCTCCAAGATAACTAATGCTATAAAAGCCCAGGGTTTTTAGTAAATATGGTATGCACACCTACATGTAATGCTGAATCTTGTGTTCACAGAATCCCTCAGCTATTTTCTTGCACTTTCCTGTCAGAATCCAAAGTAGCCGCAGGGCTCTCACAGCAAGGGAAGAGTGTGCTCTGCTTGACATTCCTTTGGCAGCTGCTGTAGTTTCTTCTTCCTCCTGTCTCCCTTCCTTTTAAGGTGCAGGGAAGCATTTTAAAGGCAGTCTTTGTACTCCAGGGCTCTCCTGAAATCTCTGCAGAGACTCCCTGGGCTCCAGGCTTGCTTTTGAATCACCTTTGGATGCTCTGCTGGAGACTCCTGGTGCAGACATGTTTCCTGCATCTATTTTGCAGGTTGTTTTTGTGTTCCCTTTTCCTTGTTCCTGATGATTTTTTCCCTCCCAAGCAATTGTCCTAGCTGAGGTTTAGTAGACAAATAAACGTGCAATCCTACAACTAGATACGAAACCAGGACCCCTTAACACAGGCATTGACACAAGCACTGGGAGAACCTGAAATATCTAATAGCCTGGATAACTCCCTCTAGTCTACCCAACCCTGCTAAAAAAGTTCAGATCTGTGTGATTTCAACATCTCCGCTTACTGTGCTCCGCTGTAATGAATAAGATCAACCAATGAAATCTTAAGAGTGATTTGCCAAAATTAACTACTATTCATTGACATATTGTATTATTATTCTTTCTTTATGTGTATCAGTATCATGCCTAGGAACCCTACTCGTGCACCAGAACTCCTTGTGCTAGGTGCTGTACAAACACAGGACAAAAGCCAGGCCCTACCCCAAAAAGCTGACAATGCACATAGAACAAACATTTTAATTAACCATGTCTGTCTGGCAGTTCAGAGACAAAAACGGCCCCAAATTCATTTTCCCAGGCTTGAAATTTTATTTTGGAAGAAGGGAATATACACCTCATTCTTTCACATTTTGGAAAGGTTAAAAAAAGCAAAAACCACAAAAAAACCAATAGTCGGAGGCCCCATTATGCTTGGGGCAGTGTAAATTCTTAGGCCCCTATTCAGGAAAACAGTTAAGCATCCTTAAGTTCCATTGGAATTCAATAGGATGTAATCACATGCTTAAAGTTAAGCATGTGCTTAAGTGCTTTCCTGAAGTGTAGCCTTAGTTAGTAACTGTCCCTTCCCTGAAGAGTGTACAGTGTATTAGATACAAGCTGTAATGACTATGGCAGACAAAAGTAGGGGGAAAGGGAAGGCAGGGAAATGTTGCATGCAGTAGGTGGCTATTATACAGCTGGATCAGTGCTGAAGGTCAAAATCTTTCTTCTTAAAGTAAATCAATAAAATCACCTCTCTGTGACTGATTCACAGCCAAGCCACTCCCACTTTCCTGGTTTCTTAGTCCAAGCACATGCCCACTTTCATTTTCAGGATGCTCTGGTCAAAGATCCTTTGTTAAGTTGATCAGTTTGTGGGGCATATCGCACACAGTTAGCATGAGACAAAAGAGACTCTGTGGCCCAGGCTCCAGCTATTTGTTGAAAGTGCTTGTGTATTTCCCACTGATAATCACGTAAATCACTCTTTTTAAAATACAGATGAAAACCTATTTAGCAGGCAAGCAATTTCCCAGTGACCTACTTCACTGCAATAATCCCTCTTGCAAACCTCATTTTAATGACTGGTGGTGTTATGTGAAACGTTCTTCTGGTGATGTGCGCTGACAGCAAAGACGGGCTCTCAGACCGAGCGTAAAAAACCCTGTGGAGGCAATGGCCTTTCCTACAATTGGTGACCAGCCCTCCTAAATATTCAAACCTTCACCTAGAGCTCCCAAAGGCTGACCTCTTTAGCCCTTCTAACTGCCAGCAAATTCAAGATGTAGGGTGCCTTAATCAGAATACCCAAAATATATGCGTAATAATATCTGAATGTCAGATATCCAAATATCATACATGAATAACAACAATAATACCTATAGTGCTTTTCATGCACACATCTCAGAGCGCTTCACAAAGGAGGTCAGTATTATATCCCCATTTTGCAGATAGGGAAACTGAGGCACAGGGACAGGGAAGTGGCTTTATGGCTAGATCAAGCAAGTCAATGGTAGAGCCAAAAATAAAACCCAGGTCTTATGTGGCCTAGTCCAATGCTCTAGCCACTATGATGCATTGCCTGGAATGGATACTGGCCAATGTTCCATTTGAGTTGTCATTCCCTTAGTCTTGTTACTCATGTATATGGGCGACAGTCACCTCTGTGCAGAGGGACAGTAAAAAGCTTCTGCAATACATAGGTCCTCAAAATGCAGTGGGTCAATTTCACCCATAGTGAAAAATGATGGAATTTTAACATGCTACAAATCGTAGAAAGGAAAGTGTGTCTAGAAGCCCCCGGGAGAATAACATGATTGGGAAAGGAGTCCAGGAGAGCTGGCTGCATTTTAAAGAATCCTTATTGAGGTTACAGGAACAAACCATCCTAATGTGTAGAAAGAATAGTAAATATGGCAGGCGACCAGCTTGGCTTAACAGTGAAATCCTTGCTGATCTTAAACACAAAAAAGAAGCTTATTAGAAGTTCAAAATTTGACAAATGACCAGAGAGGAGTATAAAAATATTGCTCAGGCATGCAATGATGATAAGAGCAAGAGATGTTAAGAGTAACAAGAAGGGTTTCTTCAGGTATGTTAGCAACAAGAAGAAAGTCAAGGGAAGTGTGGGCCCCTTACTGAATGAGGGAGGCAACCTAATGACAGAGGATATGGAAAAAAACTAATGGACTCAATGCTTTTTTTGCCTCTGTCTTCACAAACAAGGTCAGCTCCCAGAATACTGCACTGGGCAGCTCAGCATGGGGAGGAGGTGACCTGCCCTCTGTGGAGAAAGAAGTGGTGCAGGACTATTTAGAAAAACTGGATGAGCCCAAGTCCATGGGGCCGGATACACTGCATCCAAAGGTGCTAAAGGAGTTACCAGATGTGATTGCAGAGCCATTTGCCATTGTCTTTGAAAACTCATGGTGATCAGGGGAGGTCCCGGATGACTGGAAAAGGGCTAATGTAGTGCCCATCTTTAAAAAAGGGAAGAAGGAGGATCCGGGGAATTACAGGCCAGTCAGCTTCACCTCAGTCCCTGGAAAAATCATGGAGCAGGTCCTCAAGGAATCAATTCTGATTCACTTAGCAGAGAGGAAAGTGAACAGAAACAGCATGGATTCACCAAGGGCAAGTCATGCTTGACTAACCTAAGTGCCTTCTATGATTAGATAACTGGCTCTGTGGATGAGGGGAAAGCAGTGGATGTGTTATTCCTTGACTTTAGCAAAGGTTTTGTTACAGTCTGCCATAGTATTCTTGCTGGCAAGTTAAAGAAGTATGGGCTGGATGAATGGACTATGAGGTGGATAGAAAGCTGGCTAGATCATTTGGGCTCAACTGGTAGTAATCAGTGGCTCCATGTCTAGTTGGCAGCCATTTTCAAGCGGAGTGCCCCAAGAGTCTGTCCTGGGGCCAGTTTTGTTCAATATCTTCATTAATGATCTGGAGGATGGCATGGATTGCACCCTCAGCAAATTTGCAGATGACACTAAACTGGAGGAGTGGTAGATAATGCCAGAGGGTAGGGACAGGGTACAGAGGGACCTAGACAAATTGGAGGATTGAGCCAAAAGAAATCTGATGAGGTTCAACAAGGACAAGTTCAGAGTCCTGCACTTAGGATGGAAGAATCCCATGCACTGCTACAGGCTGGGGACCAAGTGGTGTCACGGAGTGTGGGGGAGTCCGGCCCTGCACCCCTCTTCCTGGGACCCACAGTGACTCTCAGCCAGCCAGTAAAACAGAAGGTTTATTGGACAACAGGAACACAGGTTACAGCAGAGCTTGCAGGCACAGTCAGGACCCCTCCACCGAGTCCTTCTGGGCTTTCAGGGTGCTTGGATCCTAGCTAGGATACCCTGAATTCCGCCCACACAGCCCCAAGCCCAAACTCAAACTGCTTCCCTCCTGCCACTCCCTTCCTTTGTCCCCTTCCCGGGCAAAGGTGTTGACCTTTCCCCTCCCTTACCTAGCTCAGGTTACAGGCTCGGGCAAAGGTGTTGACCTTTCCCCTCCCTTACCTAGCTCAGGTTACAGGCTCTGGCATCGTCCATCCCCTAAAGTCCTCCCCTGCTCTCCCACTCCCCACACAGACAGTCCCTACTGCATCACATCTCTCCCCCCTTCGAGACTGAACTGAGCGGGGTCACTCTGCCCAGTGACCTGGGGAAGTTCAGGGTCCCCTCTCCAGGACAACGCATCCGCTGTCAGGTTGGCACTTCCCTTCACATGGACCACGTCCATGTCATAGTCCTGCAGGAGCAGGCTCCACCTCAGGAGCTTGGCGTTGGCTCCTTTCATCTGGTGCAGCCAGGTCAGGGGAGAGTGGTCGGTGTACACGGTGAAGTGTCGCCCAAAGAGATATGGCTCTAGCTTCTTAAGGGCCCACACCATGGCCAGGCATTCCTTCTCGATGGCCGCGTAGCTTTGTTCCCGGGGTAGCAGCTTCTTACTCAGGTACACGATGGAGTGTCTCTCCCCCTTTTCATCCTCCTGCATTAACACCGCCCCCAGTCCCGTGTCTGAGGCATCGGTGAACGCCATAAAGGGTTTGTCAAAATCTGGGTTTGCCAGAACTGGGTCGCTAACCAGAGCCTCCTTCAGCGCCCGGAAAGCCTCCTGGCACTGCTCAGTCCAGATCACCTTGTCTGGCTTCCCCTTTTTGCACAGTTCAGTGATGGGGCCGGCTATGGCACTGAAGTGGGGCACGAACCTTCGATAGTACCCCGCCATCCCAATAAAGGCCTGGACCTGCTTTTTGGTTTGGGGAGCAGGCCAGTCTCTGATCACCTCCACCTTGGCTGGTTCTGGCTTCAGGCAGCCGCTCCCCACCCGATGGCCCAGGTAAGATACTTCAGCCATCCCCACCTTGCACTTCTCAGCCTTTACTGTTAACCCAGCCTTTCGGAGTCGGTCCAGGACTTGTTTAACCTGGGACACGTGGTCCTCCCAGGTCTGGCTGAAGACGCAGATGTCGTCAATATACGCCACGGCAAAACTCTCCATCCCCCTCAGTAGCTGATCCACCAGGCGCTGGAAGGTGGCCGGTGCTCCCTTGAGGCCGAAGGGCAGGGTCAAAAACTCATAGAGCCCCAGAGGGGTGATAAAGGCCGATTTCAGCCTGGCATCTGCGTCCAGCGGCACTTGCCAGTAGGCTTTGGTAAGATCCATAGTGGTGAGGTACCGTGCACCTCCCAGCTTGTCTAGGAGCTCGTCAGGCCTGGGCATAGGGTAGGCATCAGATACGGTGATGGCATTGAGCTTTCGATAGTCCACACAGAACCGGATTGACCCATCCTTCTTGGGAACCAGCACTACTGGCGAGGCCCAAGGGCTGGAAGACGGCTGGATCACCCCCAAAGCCAGCATGTCCCTGACCTCTCTTTCAAGATCCTGGGCAGTTTTACCAGTGACCAGAAAAGGGGAGCATCTTATAGGGGGGTGTGACCCGGTCTCCACCCGGTGGACAGTCAAATTAGTGCGTCCAGGCTGGTTGGAAAACAGCTGTCGGTACAGATGCAGCACCCCTCTGATCTCAGCGTGCTGGCCCGGGGTCAGTTGCTCAGAGAGGGGAATCGCCTCCAGGGGGGAACCAGCTTTTGTCCCAGGGAATAGATCCACTAAGGGGTCATCTCCCTGCCCCTCCCAATGTCCACACACGGCCAACACCACATTCCCCCTGTCATAGTATGGTTTCATCATGTTCACATGGTACACCCGACGGTGATGTGCCCGGTTTGACAGCTCCACCACATAGTTTACCTCATTCAGTTGCTTGATAACCTTGAAGGGCCCTTCCCAGGCGGCCTGGAGTTTGTTTCTCCTCACGGGGATAAGAACCATCACCTGATCCCCGGTGGCGAAGGCACGGGTTCGTGCCGTGCGGTCATACCAGACCTTCTGCCTCCTCTGGGCTCGGGCCAGATTCTCCCGGGCCAGGCCCATGAGCTCGGCCAGTCTTTCCCGGAAGGTCAGGACATACTCTACCACTGACTCTCCCTTGGGAGAGGCCTTCCCCTCCCATTCGTCCCTCATCAGGTCTAGGGGCCCCCTCACCCGCCTTCCATACAACAGTTCGAAAGGTGAAAACCCGGTAGATTCCTGGGGTACCTCCCTGTACGCAAACAGCAGGTGAGGTAAGTACTTGTCCCAATCTTGCGGATGCTGGTTCATAAATGTTTTTAGCATCATCTTCAGCGGCCCGTTGAACCTTTCTACCAGCCCGTTGGACTGGGGGTGATACGCTGAGGCCCAGTTGTGCTGGACCCCACATTTCTGCCATAAGGACCGGAGCAGGGCCGACATGAAGTTGGACCCCTGGTCCGTTAAGACCTCCTTGGGGAACCCCACCCGGCTGAAAATTGTCAGCAGCGCATCTGCCACTGTGTCTGCTTCGATAGAGGACAAGGCCACCGCCTCGGGGTAGCGAGTGGCAAAATCCACCACCACCAGGATGTATTTCTTCCCTGACCGGGTCGTCTTGCTGAGAGGTCCCACTATGTCCATGGCCACCTTCTGGAAAGGTTCTTCTATGATGGGTTAAGGCCTCAAAGCCGCTTTCCCCTTGTCCCGGGCCTTCCCCACCCTCTGGCAGGGGTCACAGGATTGGCAGTACTGTCGGACATGGGTAAAGACCCCAGGCCAGTAAAAGTTCTGTAGCAGCCTCTGCCTGGTGCGCCGGATTCCCTGGTGCCCTGCGAGAGGGATGTCATGGGCCAGGTACAACAGCTTGTGACGGAACTTCTGGGGAACCACCAGCTGCCTCCTGATCCCCCATGACTCTACTTCCCCTGGGGGAGCCCATTCTCGGTACAGGAACCCCTTCTCCCACAGGAACCTCTCCTTGCAACCTCTCCTCATGGTCTGTACCGCACTAAGGTCAGCCCGGTCCCTGTGCTTCCGCAAGGAGGGATCTTTCTGCAACTCGGCCTGGAACTCAGCAGCTGGGACAGGAATGGGGACCGGCTCTCTCTTGCTGGCTGGGTCTGAGGCCGCAGCCTCTCTGCACCGTGCCCCTGGGCGTTCCCCGCTCCCTGAGTTAGGGTCCTGCACCTCAGGTCGAGTACCTTCCCCGTTGTCGGGGTGCAGTGCCATTTGCCGACTCTGACTACGAGTCACGACCAGGGCACTCTGGGTGTTACTAGGCGAGTCCTCAAGGTCCCCTCCCATTAACACGTCAGTGGGCAAATATTGGTGTACCCCCACATCCTTGGGGCCCTCCTTGGCCCCCCATTTCAGGTGTACCCTTGCCACGGGTAACTTGAATGGGGTCCCGCCCACGCCCATCAGGGTCAGGTAGGTGTCGGGCACCATCCGATCTGAGGCCACCACCTCAGGCCGGGCCAGCGTCACCTCTGCGCCCATGTCCCAGTACCCAGTGACCTTCCTCCCATCCACTTCCAGGGAAACAATGCACTCTTTCCGGAGGGGCAGCCCCGCGCCCACCCGGTAAACCAAAAACCCGGAACCAGGAGCATCCATAGGTGGTATGTTGCCAACCCCCCTTTCCTGGGAATGTAGCCCCTCCTCCGATTGGGTTTTTACCCAGTCCACCCTCTGCGGGTTGGGTCTGCTTGGTCTGTCCCTGAGCTTGGGGCACTGGGCCGTATGTGACCTCGTTGGCCACAGCGATAGCAGCCCATATCTCGTGGGTCCCCTTGAGTGGGTCGGAGGGACCTGCCGCTGGATGTTCCCCTTTTGGGGGGGTTCTCCATAGGCCCCCTTTGGGAGGTCCCATGTTGACTCTCTCTGCGTTGAGGCAGGCCTGCTCCTTCGAGACTCCTCCCTGCCATCCCCTGCCCGACTGTCCACAAATTGGTCGGCCAGCTGGCCTGCATGCTGCGGGTTCTCCGGCTTCTGGTCCATCAACCACAGCCTCAGGTCGGACGGGCACTGCTCGTACAGGTGCTCCAGTATGAATAGGTCAAGCAGGTCCTCTTTAGTTTGGGCCCCAGCTGTCCACTTGCGGGCATACCCCTGCGCCCGGTTGACCAGTTGTAGGTATGTGACCTCACGGGTTTTACGCTGGCTCCAGAACTTTTTCCGGTACATCTCAGGAGTCAGCCCAAACTCGCGGAGCAGGGCCTGTTTGAACAGTTCGTAGTCCCCTGCCTCCGCCCCTTTCAGTCGGCTGTACACCTCCACGGCTGTGGAGTCCAGTAAGGGGGTGAGAACTGCGATCCTGTCTGCAGGGTCAACCCTGTGCAGCTCGCAGGCATTCTCAAAGGCCGTCAGGAAGGTGTCTATGTCCTCCCCCTCCTTACGCCGGGGCAGCAAGTGCTTATCAAAGCTCTTTGTAGGCTTGGGTCCCCCCTCACTCACCGCAGCCGGAGCCTCACTGCTCCTCAGCCGGGCCAGGTCCAGCTCATGTTTACGCTGTTTCTCCTTCTCCTCCCGCTCATGTTTACGCTGGTTCTCCTCATGTTTACGCTGTTTCGCCTTCTCCTCCAGCTCTCGCCTCTTTAACTCGAGCTCTTCCCGTCTCAGCTCCCTTTCATATTCCAGCCGCCTCCGCTCCACGGATGCCGAGCGTTGCCGGGAGGATCCCCTGCTGGGGGGTGAGCTTCGCCGTGAGGCTCCCCTGCTGGCCGGGGGTGTCACGGTGCCCTCGGTATACACTGGGATCCTCCCCACCCTTCCTTTACGCCTAGGAAGGGGGGGTCTCGGGAAACCCTCGTCTGCCGGCTGACCACTCCCAGCGGGGACAGACACTGGTGCCTGCGCTGCATCTGCTCGGCTGCTTCCCTCCGAGACAGGGCTCCGTTCATTCATGCAGTCTCCCTCCTCCAGCTGGGCAATCAGCTGGTCCTTGGTGCGTCTCCCTGGGTGCAGCCCCCTCTGCTTGCACAGCTCTAGCAGGTCACACTTGCGCCGCTTGGCATACATCTTCCTGCTGGCCACTCACAGGCCGGGGTGCTCGCCGCTCCCCACGGTTTCCAGGGGGACCCCTAGTGCGCCAGCCCTTCTTGAGGTCACCACCTCTCTGCCAGGGTCGAGCTGCAGACTCCTCCGCCCCTGGGACCGCTCGCTGCAATCCCCCGTGGGACCCTGTTACTGCAAAGTCCTTCTCACTGGGCACACACTCCCAGGGGTTAACCACCCCTTCGTTTTACTGCTCCCCAGTCACTTACTGCAGGAAGCGCCATCCACGGGGTGCAGTATCTCCCGCCGCTGCCACCAGTTGTCACGGAGTGTGGGGGAGTCCGGCCCTGCACCCCTCTTCCTGGGACCCACAGTGACTCTCAGCCAGCCAGTAAAACAGAAGGTTTATTGGACAACAGGAACACAGGTTACAGCAGAGCTTGCAGGCACAGTCAGGACCCCTCCACCGAGTCCTTCTGGGCTTTCAGGGTGCTTGGATCCTAGCTAGGATACCCTGAATTCCGCCCACACAGCCCCAAGCCCAAACTCAAACTGCTTCCCTCCTGCCACTCTCTTCCTTTGTCCCCTTCCCAGACAAAAGTGTTGACCTTTCCCCTCCCTTACCTAGCTCAGGTTACAGGCTCTGGCATCGTCCATCTCCTAAAGTCCTCCCCTGCTCTCCCACTCCCCACACAGACAGTCCCTACTGCATCACAAGTGGCTAGGCAGCAGTTCTGCAGAAAAGGACCTAGGGGTTACAGTGGACAAGAAGCTGGATATGAGTAGCCAAGAAGGCTAATGGCATTTTGTGCTTTATAAGTAGAGTCATTGCCAGCAGATCGAGGGACATGATCATTCCCTTCCATTCAGCATTGGTGAGGCCTCATCTGGAGTATTGTGTCCAGTTTTGGGCCCCAAACTACAAGAAGAATGTGGAAAAATTGGAAAGAGTCCAGTGGAGGGCAACAAAAATGATTAGGGGGCTGGAGCACATGACATATGAGGAGATGCTGAGGGAACTGGGATTGTATAGTCTGCAGAAAAGAATAATAAGGGGGGATTTAATAGCGGCTTTCGACTACCTGAAGGGGGTTCTAAAGAGGATGGAGCTATGCTGTTCTCAGTGGTGGCAGATGACAGAACAGGGAACAATGGTCTCAAGTTGCAGTGGGGGAGGTTTAGGTTGGATATTAGGAAAAACTATTTCACTAGAAGGGTGGTGAAGCACTGGATTAGGTTACCTAGGGAGATAGTGGAATCTCCATCCTTAAAGACCTTTAAGGTCAACCCTGACAAAGCCCTGGCTGGGATGATTTAATTGGTGTAGGTCCTGCTTTGAGCAGGGGGTTGGACTAGATGACCTCCTGAGGTCCCTTCCAACCCTGATATTCTATGATTCTAAACTGTCTTAGTCATCCTGCGTCCACCTTTTCACTGTCTCAGGTTCCTTTCTTTTAGCAATAGTTTAGTATCTACTACAAAAATGGCTAACGCACATTAGCTAAACTCTGTTGAAACAGCAAGACATAACTAGATTTGCACTTATGTTAGAAGCTTGAGTTGAATCCTGAAATGTCATTGTCATGGTGTCTGATGGAAATACTGAACCACAGGCTCCCCTATAGGCAGGGGTGGCTCTAGACATTTTGCTGCCCCAAGCACGGATGGTTCGCTGTCCCCCAGATTTGGCGGACCTCCCGCAGGCGTGCCGCCAAAGGCACCCTGCCTGCCACCCTATCGGCGCCTGGCAGAATGCCCCACCTTCTCCCGCGGCTTGCCGCCCCAGGTACGCGCTTGGAGGGCTGGTGCCTAGAGCCGCCCCTGCCTATAGGTTTCAACTAGTGCTGCTCACCCAAGTTAAAATCTGAATTGCTGTGTCTTCACTGCTCTTTAATTTGGTTGTCTAATGCAGATTAGCTACCCCAAGTTAAGAATACACCTTTATTTGCAGTGTAGACATACCCTTAGTTACTGCACGAGCAGAGAAACATCTGTGGGAGGGATTCAATACTTCACTTGTTCTTTCTGAGCAGTGCACAAAGGGTTATGTAAAGGACCCTGGCAGTGTTCCTCATATTCCACTCATGCAGCTTGTAATGTTTTCTGGAAAGGATGAGAAGAAGGTTCGCTTATTTTTAAATGGTCAATATTTAAAATCCTGAAAAGAACCCTAAAATGCTGCAGACAAAATTCAATCCAGATCCTGGTGATAGTCAGGACGTATGAATCTCAAAAGAGCTGTTGGTAGAAAGCAAGCCTTTAGCTATCAAGTGCTAGTGTGGCTCATATTCCCAGCATCAACTCGCATCTCTACAGTCTTGCTTCCCCCATCTGTGACACAGCAAAAGAAGTTAATTATTTCAGGAATTTTTATTCTTAATACTGTAAAACAGTGGTTCTTAACCTGGGGTGCATGCACCCCCAGGGAGTATGAGATGTCCTTTCTAGGGGTGCGAATCATGCCAGATTTTTTTAGAAGATAAATCATCGAAAACACAAATTAAGCACAGGCACATAAGTACAACTACTTAGGTTTGATGAAACAATGTATTTATTAACATTATATGTTGTTTAACGATTACTGTAATATACAAAAACTATATCTAGCTTTAAAGAACTGACCTACTTCAACAATTTTTGATAAGGGGTGAGAACATATTTTGAGAACCAAAGGGGTGCAGGCTGCAGTAAAGGTTAAGAACCACTGCTGTAAGAGTCCTATTCTGGCCCCAAAGCCCCATGCATCACCACCTTTCTGTTGGTCCAATAAAAGAAGGCCTATTATCTGCCTTCTCTACTTATTCATGACAAGCAATACAAATATAAATCTTTTCTCCATAACATTAGCTACTTGGCCCTATTAACTTAATAAGGCCATTTGCATAAGCAAAGCTACTCATGTGTAAATGTCCAACAGATCAGCCTCTTGGTTTGTATTCTTTACTGGGATACAATCAGAGAAGTTAGATCAAAACATAAAATACTCTTGCTGGAAGGTTGCAATGTGACTAAGGTGACCAGACAGCAAATGTGAAAAATTGGGACAGGGGGTGGGAGGTAATAGGAGCCTATATAAGAAAAAGACCCCAAAATCGAGACTCTCCCTATAAAATCGGGACATCTGGTCACCCTAAATGTGACACTACTTTAGTCTTAGAATTCAGAATAACACACAAGCACCCCCCGAACAGAAAGAAATGCAAAAACAGAAACACAAATCAAGTTGCTCCCTGAAACAGAGTGGCACAAGTAACTCACCCCACCTTACTCTAGGCTGGCTGGCTGTGGAGTTCACTCTGCCAGACTCAGATTGCATGCTTCCCTACAGACCCCCCTACTTGCAAGTAGGACCAGGAAAACCCTTGCAATTTACAAATGTACAGTGACAGATCTCAATCCTCCAGGCAGGAAGCTCAAAAGGAGAGAGAAGACAAGAAGCAGTTTTCGCTTCGGCAAACTTCTTCCTAACTTTTTGGAACCAACTTCAGTGTTAAAGAAAAAAATGCTGGCAAACATTTTGCATCAATCTCTTGTGAAGCAAATTACATTAGTCTAATCTCAGTTCTCCCAATATCCCTGCACAAGTACAACATGCTCCTGAGTTTCATGGTTAATTGTGTGGTCTTCTCTCTTGCTCTCTACTCTTCCAAGGGTAACATTTACCCTAGTTTGTGTTGTTTTAGAGAAAGTTTGCCTACTGAAAAATATGTTCACCTTAAGAGGTGTCATTATCAGGGTGTCTCGGGGAGACACTAAAACCCCATGCCACTAACTGACAGCATTATTTGCTGTGCTGAAACATCTTTTTGTGAGCAAATAGTACATCTAGATACTGTGATGGTAGATGAACCAGTAATACCAGAAGAGTGAATGACAGAGATCCAAAAGCTCTACTGTAGATTTAAACGTTTTTAAAACACTTGAGGTGAAATCCTGTCCCCACTGAAGTCAATGCGAGTTTTGCCATTGACTTCAATGGGGTCAGAATTTCACCCTTTGTATGTATATTGCCTTCATTCATTACTCATGTTGTGTATTGGGTTTCTGATTCTGTTGGTCCAATATTGTTTTCTAAATGCCCTCTTTACAGTGCTTTGTTTGACATCTGAGCCTGGCTGTATTTCTAAACCAATCAGTGTTGCTCTGTCTTTTGTCCTGTAGACGACAGGAGCTAGGTGATGGACAGGCAGCACGGTCGAATGGGTAAGATACTGAGCCAGGACTCAGGAGACTTGCCTTGTATTCCTGGCTCCTGCCCTTTAGTAAAATGATGATAGTCACACTTACCTTCTGTTTGAGGAGTGTTTTGAGAGCTAGAGGATAGCTACACGTTTATCTGGGGCTGGGGTGATTCCGAGCTCAAGGAGACATGCTTGCACTAGCCCTCATGGAGCTAGAGCACTAAAAATAGAGTGTAGCTGTGGCAGGATGGGATAACCAGCCAGAGAACATGCCTAGGACTCGGATGGGCACGTACTCTGGGCTCCTCCTCCTGCCAGGAATCATTCCCCTAGCTTGAAGTGTAGACATGCCCGTAGAGCTGGCTGAAGGGGGCTATATCACATCTTAGTAGCAGTATTACAGAGGAATACAGTATTACAGTCTCAGTACAGAAGAATGAACACAACCCCACCTTTCACAGTGCTGACCCTTACCCTACATCATGTGCTTTCCACAGCCATCTTGTTTTGTACTGTAGGAAACGGACACTTTTTGTAGTGTTGGCCAAGTTGACTTGCTGGTTCTGGAAAGCACTGGACTGAAATGGTGCAGACATATTAGCTGATTGAAGGCTGGGGAGCAACTGGTCCAGGCACCAAATATATCCTACTCCAGAAAGCAGATTTCTGAAATGAAAGAGAAAAAGGTATCAATCCAGACAGCATGAGAGACACTGGCATCCCCAGCAGAGAAGAGAAACAGGGCTTGACTGAGACAGCATGTAAAAGCAAAAGAAAAGTAGGAGAGAAGCTAAGTTTTAGTTGAAGTGGTTGTTCTAACTTTTTTCATCAATGCACCCTCTTTCACTGGCTTACCTCTGCTTTCATTTCAGCTTGTTATAGCTCCCATTATAAGCTGTCAAAAATGAAAGAGCGCAGAAGACCAGCTACATAATGGCTCATTTTAATCAGAATGGCAACAAACTATTATCTTGTACATGAAGGTATTGCTTTAACTTTACCATGTATTCCACAGATGAGGGATAAGTTTAAAAGATGGATATTCTCATAGGGGTTCATGAAAGGTCACCTTTCTCTCTTTCTAAAGAAATCATTATTTCAAATTGACTTTAAAAAACCATAAAGAGGTATAGGTAAAAACCAAATAAGAATTGTGGCCCTGGTACATTTCCTGGACATTGTATGCAGAAGTGAGACATCAACAAGAGGCAATTGAAAATCTCCATTAAATCCAGAGTGTTGAAATCAAGTAGCCACTGCTCTGATGATAAACAGATGTGTCAGTCCAGCACCTTCACCAGCACTATGGTCTCTTATAGTAAAGATAGACACAATACAAACATACAGAGGCTGGGACTACTCTCTCTTGAAACGAGGGTATGGACGACATCCAATGTTCTCCAAAGCTCTCCACGCCCATAGCTGTAGTGCACAGAACATGTCAGGTGAAGAGGGGGAAGTTGGCAGTCTCCCTAAAAATTATAGAGTAAAATTGATTTTCCCATTGACTTCCAGAGAGCCTCGGTCTCCTAAGTGTCTGAGGACTAGCTGCAAAAAAAGATATTTAGGCACCTAAAGATGCAAATAGGTGCTTACCATGATTTACAAAAGCATCTAAGTAAGTCAAGCACCTGTGTTCCATTAACATTCATGAGAGTTAGGCACGTAA
This sequence comes from Gopherus flavomarginatus, assembly GCF_025201925.1. Taxonomy (NCBI): domain Eukaryota; kingdom Metazoa; phylum Chordata; order Testudines; family Testudinidae; genus Gopherus; species Gopherus flavomarginatus. Next base: position 10,537,187 of record NC_066621.1, on the reverse strand, counting down.
CTAGCGTAGCCACTTTTGGGTACACATCTGTACCTTTAGGAGCCTAAATACCCTTGTAAATTTTACCCAGACTCTGTTTTCCAACCCCAAAAGTGTTGGTGACTAAGTTTGGATGATGTATACTGACTCTTTAGTGTCTCTCCTTTTTTTAGTTCCCTGATGGCAGATCTAAAGTGAATGTAAATAGAAGGGAATAATTCTACTCTTGGTTATACACTCAGGACACTTATTATCGTATTATTTGCACTGGAGGACAAGGTGGGGATGGAATCCTAATCTTTACTCTGTTTTAGAGTTGTAGGAAAACCTATCAAATAACATTTTTTCAGTCATCAACTCTGCATGCTGATAGAAAGAGGGGCTAGTGTGGCTGAAAGGGCATGAGCATTGTTTTGGTTTAATGTTACAGACAATACTTACTTTTTTGATACTATATCTATCTGCAAGGGCTAGGACTTGCTGATGAGTTCTACAGAGTCACAAACTCAAATTCTCTTTTGAAGGTCACATTTCACTATCTTACAGCTTGTACACATATTTGTTGCAAGCAAAACTGTGCACATGCATCGTTTGCTATTTCTATGACCATCCGAGTCAAGGAATGTGCACATGAGGCATACAGTTTCACAAACTTTGTATATATTTGCATGCTTAAAGACAGCTGAGTTCTTTTCCAGACACCCAGACTAAAAATCTCCTATCGTCTATCACTTGCCTGTCTTCTGGTAGTAAAAACTACACACAAATCACCAGCTGTTGATCCACAATTACAGGAGCTGCATGTACAAATTTGGCACACAACCCTGTGCACATTTTCATACACAATTTGTTTAAAAGTATGCTCTGTAATTCACTAGTTTTGAGCTATCTTACTTCTTTTAAAGAGGATAAAGACGACTTCTTTAGAAATTATTCTTCCTCCCTGTCTTATCCAGTATCTTCTGCAACTCTTATCCTTTCTGTTAAACTAAGGACATTTGCTCTGATACAGACTCTTTGTTCTTTAAAAGTCTCATCCGCACCTGCTGCTCGTTCCCTACCTGAAGTCACAATCATGCCTTTGTGACCTCACAGTCATCTCCACAGCAACCACTTGCTTTTCTCCCCCTAGCCTTTTCCAGAAAGGCACCCCACTCTGTAACATCCCATCCGGGGGCTTTGATGCAGATGAAAGCTGTGAGCTGCTGTGATCTCACCAATCCTGTATCCATCCCCTCACAACACACTGGTACCAGCTGTCTTTAAATTGAACACACATCATTAAGCAGCAGATACTGTAGTGCAAAATGAATCCTCCTTAACAACCCCCTGAATTGAGTAAATATCCACCAATCATTTTCCCCTCCAAGTTCTCAACAGAAATCCAAGTAAAGATCCTGGACAGCACTTGACCAAGGGGGCTGCCAGAATAAACTTTTGAAAACTATAATAAATTAGACACACAAACTTTATTAAATAGGATTAAATTGGAAGGATTTTAGCTAGGAATACAAACAAAAGCCCTGATTATGCTAGGTACTGAGTACCTTCAATATCCATTGAAGCTAATGAAAGTTGAGAATACTCCACTCCTTCCAGGCTGGCTCCATAGTAAAATGAGTGGCACTGGAAATCCAATTAGACACAGAGAGAGAGTCCCATCTCCGTAAAAGCAGGACACATGCAGAATGCAGTCAAACGTACTTGCTCTGGAAAGCTGCTAGATTACACAGTGGTCACATGGGATTAGCTGCTGCAAATTCTTATTTATCTCAAGGTAGAGGTGGAGCAATTGGTGTTCATGACAACCCCAGAGATAAACACACTTTCAGGGTCACATAAGGTAAACTCGTGCTGCTTAAAGTATGTTCAGACACTTGCTAAGTTATTCTACTTTGCAAGTACACTGTGAATGGCACATATTTGGAGGCACAGAAATTCTTGCATTTACAGGGTTGCCATAAAGCCTAGTAACCCTCAATAGACCTGTCAAATAGACATCTGCAAATTTACTCAACAGGAGTGAGCTTTGGCTTTCTATAGCATCCTTAATACTTTAGCTATGCCAAGACATTCTGCTAAGCACTAAGTGCTATACTGACAGAGCAGTGATTGCACAGACAAAAGAAGCCGCCATGCTGCCAGCAGATACAGCTCGTATGCAAATGCAGGTCATCAGAACTTGTTTCTTGCTGAGAAGAGGGCAAAGAGTCTCCATCCTCTTTTCAGACCAGACATAAGAACTTTAACAGCCAATTGGCATTTCTCCCAGAGACGAGCAAAACAGACCAGGGTTTAACCTCTCATATGAAGGCTGAATTCCCTACAAGTCTGAATACCCACTTTGACTTGCGCTGCTGGCCTACTCTGCAACCCAAGGGCTAAATTCTGCTCTGATTTACATCCCCTGAGGCTGCACAGTTATTTAACATTTGCACTTAATGCCATAGGGATACATGGGTAAAAACGGAAGCTAATCAGGAATATGAGAGATGCAAAGGGAAATAGCCCATGTGGTGAAAAGCAAATTAGTTTGTAATGACAATTGTAATTGTAACACAAGAAAGACAATTTCACAGTATGTATATTGTTTTTCTTGTTGTGTCCCTTTAAATATCAGCAGCAGCTTCAGTATGACTTGGTGATTCTGTAAATTCCGATTAAGCTTCTGGTCTCTTTTGGATACCAGTACCACCAATATCTGCTTATAAAACCCAGCTTGGTACCATGATTTCACACACATTCTGACTGCCGTAGGAAGGGTCAATTTGTTTCCTTGAAGGGAAAAATTAAAAACACTGAAGAGAAAGAGTGACTAAACTCCCAAGAGTTCCAGCCTCTGGAAATAGTTCATGAAAAGTCTCCTAGTCCCTAGAAGAAGATTTACAATTTTATCCAGTTTAGATATGTTAACAAACTCTCACATTCTGTGCAAACATGATTCATTTATTTGACTCAATGCTACATTTTGGGGAGTTGGGAAGGAAGCTGCCAAGAAGCTAATAGTTATACATAACTAGAAAATTCAAGGTCTCTGATTACAGTTCACAGAATTACAGAGAAATCAGGCCATTTCCCCATACCAAATCATATATCTATATTCAGAGATCAGGTACTGACCACCCAATTGCCTAATTTTAAGAATCACATTTGGAGAAAACTCATTAATAATTTGGTTTGTCTACCTCAAGCTCTCAAGCAACTTCTAGATTTGGACACTGTAATCTATCTCAGCCTATGGATTTCCCTGTAGGAACCATCTAAATCAATGCAGAAATGGCTTTGAACATGATGGAGTGTCAGGGTTTACCTTGCACTTAGAGCAGAATTATTTTTTCATTTCTCAAGATGAAGTGGCTATGTTGAGAAGTCTGAGACCATAGGTTGAAATTAAATTACTTCATTCCTTCTCAGTTTTGCATTGGCCCATGGCCCTTGTCAGATTTATAATTTCTCCCCCAATTCTTTTTGATTTGGCCAGTGACACCTTAGCTACTGTACTTGCAAAATAAATAAATCACAGGTCTTAAGAGTGATCAGTATTATAAAGAGTGCTTTGTGCCAAACATAGTCCCGCTCAATACATATGCTTCTAGTAATTTTCCTAGTTTACCTCTCTCATTGCACATAACTGGCTTCTGCTTTGGGTTCAGTAGTATACCACAGGCTATGTTAATGTGCAGGCAGCTGTTCAAACTGAAGGAGCAACAGGGAAAGAGAGCATCACTTGGCAGACTTTGGTAGATCTTCCCCATCCCTGTTCCCAAGGAAAGCGGAGGAATGATTATCCCACCCAGACAACCTCCTGCCATGGGAAAACAAAGAGGTAACTGGCCAGGAGTGATCATGAGAACAAAACTAATGGAGAATGATCGCTATCCTGCTTACTTATACTACGGAGGTGTACATTGCTGCACACCATCCTGGTCTCTTTATTCAATATCTAGGCTATCTGTATTGTGCCTTTAACAACAAATCACTTATATCAATAGTAGCACAACTTCAGAGGTGACTACCAGTGGCTGCTAAAGCTTGCCAGTTATTCTGGTAACTTTTTGATGATTTAGAACTCTATTAAATTATGTTTGTGTTAAAGGTGCATGTATCTAAAGGCACCATGGACTCTGAAGAAGGCTGTTCCAAACTAAATATGTTGCACCAACAAAAGGTAACTTCAGCACATACAACATATAACAGGCTGCTTGGTCTTTAATATTTCATCTGTCAAATCAGCAGGGCTTGTGGTAAACTTAAGGTTCTGGAGCAGCCAAGACTCTCACTCCTGAAGATCTACTAAATAATTAATGTTCTGTTTTCAAATGCACCCCAACATGCTGTAACCCAAGGATGAATCCAGTGATTAGGCATCGAAAGCCCTTAGAGGTTTAAATTGGTGATTTTGGAGCTAGAAAGAGGGAAAAAGCGTTGTTCCTGTTTTACCTCACCAGCCCAAGGGGACATTATCTGCTGCATTCCCTTCTCTGGTAATTTTCCTCCCCCGCCCCCAGCCTTGAGAACTCAGAAGAGTCTTGAGTCTAGATGGGAGAAGGTGAAACCCAGGACATGGCACTTTTGGTATTGGGACCATGCTTTTCCATTGCAACAGCTGTAGAAGCTCAGAGTGACAATCTGTAGAGGAATGTATCTGATGTCTAGCCTTTGTTTGCCGGAAGCTGGGAATGGTCTATAGGGGATGGTTCACTTGATGATGACCTTTTCTGTTCATTCTCTCTGGGGCACCTGGCATTGGCCACTGTTGGAAGACAGGGTACTGGGCTAGATGGCCCTTTCGTCTGACCCAGTATGGCCGTCCTTAGGGACATCATAAGAACATGAGAACATATCTGGGCAGCTTCACTCCACTCCCCACCTTGTGCTCAGTGTTGACATCATACTGAGAAGCCTCTAGATGATAAAACAAAATAGAGTTGAAGGTGGCCAAATCCTACTGGTAAAAACATAGTTGAGAATGTTAAGCTTAGGAGAGCCTAGAGCTTATTTTTCCAAAGCTGTACTGTGGCGGCTTCTTCCTAGAGCCTCTTCGTGAGACCCAGTTTGCAAAGTGAACGTCATGGTATACTCTGCAGCCGCATGAATGCGGATGAGCATATGCCTGTGCACGTCTTGGGATGAGGCTTGCTGGAACTGATAATCAGACAGATGTCAAGAACTAACCGAGAGCTTTTGCATCTGTGCACGCATACAGCATGCATGCAAGGCTGAAAGAGAGAATAGTCCACTCACACCAATAGTCTACCCCACTAGGAGTTCAGTGCTATACCTGGAGAAGCTACTGGAATCTCACTGTCTCCCGCCTTCCCTCTGGGTCATTATTGGATTCTCTGCAGCTGGGGGCTCTGGAGAGAAGATTATCTTATTTGGAATTAAACTGAGCGGCATTGTCAGTCCTGACACAGGCTCTTCAGTGCTTAGCTCCTACAGGAGCGTCATTTGCATGAGACTAATATACTTTAAAACTGATTGGAGTAGCTGTACCCAGATGTATCCGGATCATACCCCCAAAGTGGCAACCAACTTCCTTCCCTCCGGCTGAAGAAGGCTTCTAAATCCCACAAGCTCCCTGCTGTACTGTGGGTCCATTATGTTCATCCTTCATTAGCGCCCTGTGAGGCTTACACAAAAGTCTTAAACTAAAGCAACCTTTAATAGCAGAAACCACCTCAGCTTGTGACATCATCATAATATACTCTGCAATCAAGGATGGTATTGCAACATGCTTGTAAAGCTCATGTTGTGCACCCTTCTAGTGATTAAAGTACATGGACGACAACAGTCTACTGCTGCTACCAGCTGGTGGAGTAACTCTTTTAGTTCAAGTGTTAGAGGTCAGTGTTTTTGATATTGGGCAGTCTAGGCTCAAACCCACCAAACCCCTTGCAGGGAAGGTCGGTACAATGTTTGATATTGAATGACGTGGAAATGAGCCCCTCAGTAGCAAAGTGCCAGTTTCTGTGCAAATTGACCTAGTAAAAATAATAACAAAGAGAAATACCAGGACATACGCGCAGAAGTACCTCTAAACTTTGTTTGACAAAGTTTCCCATACAACCTGTGTAGCACATGCTCCCTCACTTCCCACCTCCTCCACTAAATGAAAAACCGGTAAAGGAGGGATGATATTTTTTTTCCTTCACTGCTGCTTCTGAAATTGGGCTACTTTAATTTAATATTTTGCTGCAGGTTCCAATCACTGTGACATGAAATAACCAGGAGCAGCTGGGTTCTGTGATGCCAGCAGGCAATAGTTTGCCTTGTCTGTGAAACAGTTGGAAGGTAAACACTGTCCCAAGGTGTAATTAAGGCTATCCAGTGCCAAGTGCTGCTACTTCACAGGAACATAGTGGGTTAGCTGCAGTGTTCTTACCTTCTGGCTTCCATTGCCAATGTTCTGATTAATAACATCCCAAGCCACTTGATGTGTTATTGATTCAAAATTCAATAAAAGGGCTAGCCAAACCAAGCAATTTTTCTTCTAAAAATAAAAAGTAACAACACATCTTCAGGCAGGTTAATGAGGTGTGTCAGTCTCTTCACAGAGTTTGCCTTTCTTTCTGCAAGGATATGTTGGGGTGTTGCATGGCTTCTTGCAGACTTTTTAAATAAGGAGAACCCAGCAAGTAACCCCAAATTGTGTGACTTGAGTGGATTCCATGGTAGGATCAGCATCTAAACTTGGATAAGGGGAAAAGATCTCTTGTGTGTCACCATGACATCATAATCCTATGTTTCCAAGATGACTCTCTGTTAAAGGGGAAGTAAAAATAGGGCTTATCACCTTTTTTGTTTTCTTTATGATGGATTAAAAACAGGCATGTAAGGTTTTTTTTCACCTTAGATATTCAGGTCTTTGTGCAAGAAACTATGACAATTGGAGAAGTTGTGACATCACAAGCCACAAGAGGTATAAATCTAAGGTACTGAGGAGGAGAGAGGCTGGCTGAAAATTCCTAACATTCATTTTGTTTCTCATGGCTCTTTTCAGCACCTCTGAAATTCCAAACTCTAATGAACATCTTGGGGGGAAAGCAACTTTGTCAGACATTCAACTGGGGTGGGAGAACTCATGGTATACATCTTCTGAGACTCCTAAGAGGTCCTCCAGCAATAATAAAATCAGACATGATCTTCCTGATCTGTCTAAGGGTAAAAACAAGCAGAAAAAAACTTTAAATATACTTAAATTGTCAGCTCTTTGGGGCAGGAATTTTTTGTTCCTCATAGACTCATAGACTTTAAGGTCAGAAGGGACCATTATGATCTTCTAGTCTGACCTCCTGCACAATGCAGGCCATAGAATCTCACCCACCCACTCCTGTAACAAACCCTTACCCTATGTCTGAGCTACTGAAGTCCTCAAATTGTGGTTTAAAGACTTCAAGGTGCAGAGAATGCTGCAGCAAAGACCTGTGCTTCACACTGCAGAGGAAGGTAAAAAACTACCAGAGCCTCTGCCAATCTGCCCTGGAGGAAAATTCCTTCCCAACCCCAAATATGGTGATCAGCTAAACCCTGAGCATGTGGGCACGACTCACTAGCCAGACACCCAGGAAAGAATTCTCTGTAGTAACTCAGATCCCAACCCATCTAACATCCCATCACAGGCCATTAGGCATATTTACTGCTAATAGTCAAAGATCAATTAATTGCCAAAAATTAGGCTATCCCATCATACCATCCTCTCCATAAACTTATCAAGTTTAGTCTTGAAGCCAGATATGTCTTTTGCCCCCACTGCTCCCCTTGGAAGGCTGTTCCAGAACTTCACTCCTCTGATGATTAGAAACCTTTGTCTAATTTCAAGTCTAAACTTCCTGATTGGCTAGTTTATACCCATTTGTTCTTGTGTCCACGTTGGTACTGATCTTAAATAATTCCTCTCTCTCCCTGGTATTTATCCCTCTGATATCTTTATAGAGAGAAATCATGTCGCCCCTCAGCCTTCTTTTGGTTAGGCTAAACAAACCAAGCTCTTTGAGCCTCCTTTTATAAGACAGAGTTTCCATTCCTCGGATCATCCTAGTAGCCCTTCTCTGTACCTGTTACAGCTTGAATTCATCCTTCTTAAACATGGGAGACCAAAACTGCACACAATGTTCCTATGTTTGCACAGTGCCTAGCACAATGGGGTCCTGGTCCGTGACTGGGGCTCCTAGTGGCAACTGCAATACAAATAAGTAAATTGTGTGTCTGTCTAATAAATATTCTGCTTTATACGAAGGAAGCAAACACCCACTTTAGTAAAAAGTTTGCGGATCACATTTCAGAGAAATTTTTTTGCGCTTTTATTAATGATGTGTGACATTCACTTCTCCATGGCATAGTGTCTAGGTAATAAAAAATCAGGTGAGGTATTCCAGGAGAGATAGGGAAGTATTACTGCCCATTGTACAAGGTACTAGTGAGTCCTGATCTTGAATACTGTACCTTTTTGCTCACCCATGTTCAAAACAGATTAATTGAATGTAGAGCAGGTGCCAAAGTAGGCTAATAGGATGGTCAGGGGAATGGAGAACCCATCTTCAATAGATTCCAAGCCAGAAGGGACTGTTGTGATCATCTAGTCTGAGCTCCTGTAGAGCACAGACCAGAGAACGGCCCCCAAATAATTCCTAGAGCAGAGCTTTTTAAAAAAATCCAGTCTTGATTTAAAAATGTCCTGTGAGGGAGAATCTACCACAACCCTTAATAAATTGTTCCAAATAGTTAATTATCCTCATTGTTTGCTTGCACTTTTCTTCTTCAAGAGATTTTACAAGTATTAACTTAAAAGCATCAAATAAACACTTCTTTTGTTGTGAGCAGTTCCATGGACTCAGTTAATATTAATAAGGACAGTCTTTTCCTGAAGACAGTAAAGAAGTAGAAGGAAAATTAAACAGATTTGTTTTCTATAAAGAAGTTGATTTTTCAGTAATGCCAAAGGGCTCACCCAAGGATAGTTTGTTGGAATTTTAAAGGGGTCCAAGAAGTCTAGTGCCAAGAAATAAGAAATATGTTAGAAAAAAAATTGGAGCGTCCGAAGGCTTCATTCAGCCCAGTTGCATCAAAAGAAGAAGCAGCCCAATTAACTGTAAAAGCTGTTCAGAACTCTCAACAACCTGTGGAGGTGGGGAGGGGAAATTGGGGGGAATCTATAAAAAGGAGCAGAAGGCAGCTAATAATGAGTAGAGGAGCCAAAAAAAATTGAGCATTGATTCACAGAGACTATATCAACAAACACTGAAAAACTCGTAAACATTCAGTGCTCATAGTAGCCAGAGCAGATGGTGAGAGAAAGAGACAAGCACTCACACATATGGATGAGGTATGGAGAGAGGGTTAACAAGAATCCAGAAAAAGAACTTATATACTAGGGCTGGTTGAAAATTATCTATCAAAACTAGGGTTTGGAGTTATTTTTTATTTTATGGCTCCTTCCCAAAGCAATTTTTTCCTCAGAAAGCATCTGCTTTCCACAGAAAATTTTGGCTTTTCATCAAAAAACCCCAAATCAAAACTTTTCACTTGTTGGCCACAATCTTGGTTGCAGTCTTAAGACCAAAACTCTAAATTTTCCACAGGGAGGAAAAACCTCCAACCCACTTTATTACATGCCAAGGTTTCTCAAACATGGTCGCCGCTTGTTCAGGGAAAGCCACTGGCGGGCCAGGCCGGTTTGTTTACCTGCCGTGTCTGCAGGTCTGGCTGATCGCAGCTCCCACTGGCCACAGATTGCTGCTTCAGGCCAATGGGAGCTGCTGGAAGTGGTGGCCAGTAAATCCCTCATGCATTTTTCATTTAAAAAAAAAAAGTTTTGACAAAAAATGTTTTTACTGACTCTGCATGGGGCACTAATACCTTCTTTTGCTGCAGTTCCCAAGGATTCAGAGCCTGCTACCCAAAAGGGTCTGATGTCCTCAGTTTCGACAGGGGAGGTGGTGTCCAGGCAGAGGCTATTTGGATTTTTGTGGTGGGAGTAGTGGTGCTCCTTCCTTTCCTCCTCAAATAGCCATTTGTGCCATTTCCTCCTTTCACCGCAGACCCAGTGAGCTAGGCTCCAGGGTTTCTATGGCAGCTAGAATATGCGACACCCAGGCCTGCTTCCTCCCTCTCTAACACTCATTCCCTTTCCCAAATCCTGTGCCAGTCGTATCTTCCTCTCCCCTGCCAGCTTCAGCCTTACAAAAACCTATTTAAGGCAAAGTACTGCTCTTTCCCTTCTCAAAGAGATGGTTCTCCAAAGAGCTGAGTCCTCAGGACTAGCACCTTTAGATCTTGTCCATTGTTCCATCAAAATGAACATCCTGTATCGCTGGTGATAGGGAATTTATGTATGGACTCTGAGAAACAGTCCGGGAAAATTAGCAGTGGGAATGTTAATAAAGCAAGTTAAGGTGGTGGGAAATTGCAAGGGGGGAAGGGGAGAGAAATCTAAATGCATTAATTAGTTCCACCAATTCAGAGGAAATAAATGTGATTAAATAATTCACCTCTAAGGAGATTTGGGTCTTGTCCTCTGGATTTCACTCATCAGCAGGAACAAAAGGCAATTTCTTACACCAGTGACTTCTATGGCTTGGCTGGCTTGTGTGAGGAAAATAAAAGAGAGAGAGAGAGAGAGAGAAGAAGAAGAAGAAACAATCTTCAAGTTTAGGCCAGCAGGCACTGGAACTGGCAGGCAGTGAGCAAGGGAATGCAGTTGGAGGTAGATAATATCTTTCTCCCGGTGGGAGAGAAAGCAGAGACTTATGCCGCTGCTGTTCATGCTGTCTTTTCTGGGATTGCAGAGTATCAAGTCATTGTCAGGCAGGCAGGCATTTTTCATCAGCACTAAATGCACCCAAATAAACAGAGAAAATAGCCCTTTTTTATAATAAAGAAAAGCAGGTGAAAAGTCAGCGTAGGTTTTTTCTTCTGCCTCTTTTGGGAGCTGAACTCTCTGTGAGCTGACTTATCAATGGTATCTGGAAATGGTTGGTACCGATCGCACAAAAGGAGATACTCTTACAAAAGTTCCATAGGAAAAGTCTAGATAGGTGTCAAAAGAATAACACATTTCACTCTGCAGCCCAATTTGAATAAATATTACAAACTGGAATAAAACAGACTCAGGTCCAAAACACCCCATCTGACAAGGATTACAAACCCCAAAGTCATTTTGTGCAGCATTGCTTGTTCAGGCAAGCATTTCAAGAGGCCACTTGCATACTTAACCCCAACTGGAATTTGAGCAGGACACTGTGGGTAATGCCAGCTACTCTTGCAAGATGCACCTTGGGATCTTTAATCCAGCTAAGGCTCTATCAAGTGATTTAAAGCCAATTGGTGGATGGATATAAATGTCTTAAAACTAGATCAACTGAGAATTATTAAAATGACAAAAAAAATTAAGAAAGCAGTTGTAAAGGTAGCCTGCCTATAATGCATGTGTTTTGAACAGTGATGGTTCTGATCAGAAGCTGTCCTGACGTGTCAGCCTCACAAAAATCCTCTAATAAAAGGGGGTGGGGGAAGAGGTTCTCTATCTGCTTTATGGAGACCTTCAAATTTTCATTTTAATGGGACATGGTGCTTGACAGATTGAGCTCTAGTGAGAAGCTTATTGCAAATTCAAGTGCGGGCACTGGGGTTTACACAAGCCAGTGAGTCTATTTTCTTCCCTTGTTTGCTGGTTGAGCTGGTTGCCACTCAGAGGGATGACTCAGCATTTTGTAGGGGTTGGCATTCTTAGCGCTGGGCTCTCATCTTTCTGCAGCATTTTACAGAAGGCTGCCTTGCCCCCAAACAGTCATTTGCAGTGACCTCAACCAGTTTGGATTGCAAATCGAGAAGCGAGGCTGGAGCGAAAAGCAGAAACGTGCAACAGGCAAGACACACACACAAAGCAGATGTGGGGGCTGTGTGGACAGGCTTGAGAGAGAAGTAACAGGTATAATCCCAGCACAAGAGACAAATGGTATAGATGGGAGAAATGCCTTATAGGCAGCTACTCTCAAAGCTGACAGCAGCACCAGAGGACAGGGAAGGCTCAGGTTTCCAAGCACGGTGGCAATTTAGACCTGCATTGTTCAGCTCCGTTGACCCAAATGACTTGGATGAGACTGAATAAGCCCAAACCTGGCCTGTGATTGACATTTGGAACCTGACAGCTGAGTGCCGCATGCTTTTCACTGCCTGAGAAACTTAAGCTATGTATTGGATCCTAGAGCACAGGTGGGTCTCTTCTTCTGATTACATGTCTGTGTCCCCACCGAGTCTATAAAAGAAAAGAAGAGTGAAGGATATTGCTGCACAATGGAAGAATCATTTTCCCCCATAACTCCATGGGATAAAATTCAGCCTGTGCCGAGGGCTAGCACAGTGCCTGTGCACTACGTTAGTCATTCCAAACCCATCAGGGGCCTGTATTGAACTACCTAAAAATCTCGCTTCTACCTCCCTTGAGTGAGCGGGTAAAAATGTAACAAGCTGGATGAAATCTAAAATAAGCTGCTAACTTCAGCTCCTTTCGCCTTCCTGCTAGGTCATGCTGCATTCTCTTGCACAGGGGCTAGCGTGGGGCAAAACTTTTTTGGCAAATCTCTTATTTGGCAAAAAGTGCAGTTTTGGGTCAACCTAAACTGTTCATGAATTCAGCAAAGATCTCTTGTGTGTCACCATGACATCATGATCCTATGTTTCCAAGATGACTCTCTGTTAAAGGGGAAGTAAAAATAGGGCTTATCACCTTTTTTGTTTTCTTCATGATGGATTAAAAACAGGCATGTAAGGTTTTTTTTCACCTTAGATATTCAGGTAAGAAGGGTTTTATTATTTTAATAGGTTTCATGCAATTTAATACGATTTGTTTCTTTTTCTTTTTTTTTGTTCTTAACTTAAAGTGCTACATGCTGTTAAGTGATTTAATAGATTACTCAGTAAGGCCCCAGTCTAGAAAAGCATCTGCTTCATTTTAAGCACATGAGTAATCCCACTGAAGTTGACCAAACTACTCACCTGCTTAAATGCATGTGCATGCTCAAGTGCTTTGCTGCATCGGTGCTGAAATGAGAGGCCTGGTCTACACTACGCGTTTATACTGATTTTAGCAGCGTTAAACCGATTTAACGCTGCACCCGTCCACACAATAAGGCCCTTTATATCGATATAAAGGGCTCTTTAAACCAGTTTCTGTATTCCTCCCCGACAAGAGGAGTAGCGCTGAAATCGGTATTACCATATCGGATTAGGGTTAGTGTGGCCGCAAATCGACGGTATTGACCTCCGGGTGGTATCCCACAGTGCACCATTGTGACCGCTCTGGACAGCAATCTGAACTTGGATGCACTGGCCAGGTAGACAGGAAAAGCTCCGCAAACTTTTGAATTTCATTTCCTGTTTGCCCAGCGTGGAGCTCTGATCAGCATGGGTGGTGATGCAGTCTCAAATCCAAAACAAGCTCCAGCATGGACCGTAAGAGAGATACTGGATCTGATCGCTGTGTGGGGAGGCAAATCTGTTCTATCAGAGCTCTGTTACAGAAGATGAAATGCCAAAGCATTTGAAAAAAATCTCCAGACAGAGGCCACAGCAGGGACTCAGCATAGTGCTGCGTGACAAGTGTAATGGAAAACCAAAGAATCAAATGGACACTCATGGAGGGAGGGAGGGGGTACAAAGGACTCCAGCTATCCCACAGTCCCCGCGGTCTCCGAAAAGCATTTGCATTATTGGCTGAGCTCCAAATGCCTGTAGGGTCAAACACATTGTCCGGGGTGGTTCAGGGTATAGCTCGTCAATTTACCCCTCCTCCCCCCTCCGAAAGAAAAGGGGAAAAAATCATTTCTTGACTTTTTTATATGTCACTCTATGTCTACTGCGTGCTGCTGGTAGACACGGTGCTGTGGCACTGAAGAACAGCATCCTCTCCCCTTCCCTCGCCGGTTGCAGATGGTACAATATGACTGCTATCCATCGTCATCATCAGCCCGTGAGTGCTCCTGGCTGGCCTCAGGTGAGGTCGGCTGGGGGCGCCTGGGTAAAAATAGGAATGACTCCCGGTCATTCCCAGTAGATAGTACAGAACGGATGGTAACCGTCTTCATCATAGCAACTGGGGGCTGAGCTCCATCAGTCCCCTCCTTTCATGTCTAAAGAAAAGATTTTGTACTGCCTGGACTGTGATAGCAGCGGAATGCTGGGCTCCTCTCCCTCGCACTGTTTAATGTCCTGCCTGGACTATCATAGCAGCTGGAGGCTGCCTCCCCCTCATTTTATCTCACTAAAAAGTCAGTATTTCTTATTCCTGCATTCTTTATTACTTCATCACACAAATGGGGGGGACACTGCAACGGTAGCCCAGGAGGGTTGGGGGAGCAGGGAAGCAACGGGTGGGGTTGTTGCAGGGGCACCCCCTAGAATGGCATGCAGCTCATCATTTCTGCGGGATCTGACATGGAGCGGCTGTGCTCTCTAGTACACTGGTTCTCTAGCACACTTGGCCCATATTCTAGGCAGGATTGACTCTATTTTTAGATACAACATAAAGGACAACATTTTTGTCTTTGCGCCCCTGGCCGACCTCAGCCAGGAGCACCCATGACAGCAACAGATGGTACAGAACGACTGATAACCATCATCTCATCGCCAATTTACAATGGCATGGCAGACGGTACAGAATAACTGATAATAGTCTCTGCTATCTTGCAAAGGCAAATGAATGCTGCTGTGTAATGCTGCAGTACCACCTCTGTCAGCGGCATCCAGCACACATACGGTGACAGTGACAAAAAGCAAAACGGGCACCATGGTTGCCATGCTATGGCATCTGCCAGACCAATCCAGAGAAAAAGGGTGCGAAATGATTGTCTGCCGTTGCTTTCAGGGAGGAAGGAATGAGTGACGACATTTACCCAGAATCACCCACGACACTATTTTTGCACCATCATGCGTTGGGATCTCAACCCAGAATTCCAATGGTGGGGGGAGACTGCAGGAACTATGGGATAGCTACGGGATAGCTACCCACAGTGCAACGCTCCAGAAATTGATGCTAGCCTCAGTACATGGACGCATACCACCAAATTAATGTACTTAGTGTGGCCGCGTGCACTCAACTTTATACAATCTGTTTTACAAAACCGGTTTATGCAAAATCGGAATAATCCTGTAGTATAGACGTACCCAGAGTCTCCGTGGAGCCTTTTGGTACAATTTTCAGTGGGACACGGAGGAGAACTGTAGCATTCCGAATATTTTTGGCACAAGGGGTAAAATTTTCAAAAATGTCTGTGAGTTAAGCACCTACATCCTGTTTTTTTCATTTCCTCAACTTGCTCCCAGATGCATTTGCTGAGGGCTCTGCACTTCCCCAGCTGTGATCTGTCACCTTCCTAATGCCCATAGAAGATCAGGAATGTATCACTGGGCAGGTGAGCAGTGCACAGAACTGTTTTGGGGAGCGGCACATCCATTGGCCCAGGCCTTGGCAAGTTGGGAAGAGTTCAGTTCATTCTGAGACATTTTTTAAAAAAGCAGAGAGGCTAAGTAAATATCTCAACCGAGGAAGGCTGGGTTGAGGTTAAAACACTGGATAGGTAGTCTGGAGACCTGACTTTGTTTCCCAGCTCTGCCACAAATGCCCTCTACAACCTGGAGCAAGTCACTTAACCCATCTGTAAAATGGGGGGAATTAATGCTTCCTTTATCTGTCTTGTCTACTTACACTGCAGGCTCTTTGGGCAGAGACTGTCTTTCACTTTGTGTATGTGCAGCACCTAGCACAGTGGAGCACTGAGCTCATTTCAGCCCTCTAGGCACACCTGAATATGAATAACAATAAAGATTACATGTGAAATACCGGGAGCTGACTCCTCTGTCAGACTTTTGCAGCCCAACTGTTCAATATTTATGGTACATAATTCAGAGTTGAGACCATCTGGTTATGTCTGAGCATTGCAGCACACAATTGTGTAATATCAGACACTCTTTGGTATCAGCCCAGCTTCCCTGTTCATTCTCGTAGAATATAATCTTCTGTCTTGTTTGTGTGCGAGCGTTGGGATTGCTTCTTCTAAAGTTGTTTTTAGTGTGTGTTAGACGTTTTCCTTTCTGATTGACTATGAGCATATGGCACCAGTCAGTACGTGCACAATGAAATAGCACATCATTTTCTGTAGCTGCCTTCTGAAAATCTAAAGGAAATGGTTTTTAGTACAATTTTGTGGATAAAGAGAGTGGCTTTCAATTTTCAGTTGTTCTTTTTGAAGCTGGAATTACATAAAGCCATAATATGTGAGATTCTTTCCTCCATTCTTCTTGCAGACACAATATAACTGAATACTGAATACTCTTCAAAAACAGTCATTTACAAATTGCAGCAATATTGCACTTTGCTTTCACTAACAGCAATAAACCTGTTGGAGAAAGATACATATACACTGATGTATTATTAATATTTTAGGCTTATTTAGTGACCTTCCCCTTGAAATATACCAGTTATTTACAGAGAGTACTGTAACAGAGATTACTCAGTGCTGAAAAGCATCCACTTCTGTGAACTCTGTATCCAGTCTGTGCCAGAAGCAAAACACTGCACCAATTTAGTGATAACTTTACCTGCAAGTGCAGATGAAATTTAAAGACAACGGACAAAATGTTATTCTCAGTTACAATGATGTCTATACACTCCAATGCCTCTGCAGTTATGTCAGATTTATGCCAACATAACCAAGAGCAGAATTTTCTTCCAAAATGGAGTTATCCACGCTGGAATCTGATCAGAACACTGCCTATGACACTGACCACTCATTTTTGCAAAATATGCCAGGGAAACTTTAATGACACCAGATGATCAAGGAATTGGGTTTTATGTCTCATCCAGCAGAACAGTATTGTCCAATGCCATACTGAGGCTTTGGTTCAGTTCAAACCATATATAACTGTAGGAAAAAATAGAACTTTTCAGCATTGTCTCTTTCTGTGGAGCACAAACTCTCCAGTTCATTTAGCTTCATCCCAGATGCTTGCCATTCTCCTTGCAAGGCCCTGGTTTGGGATTCTTGGTTTCCTTCACAACAGTTGGAGATACTGCAAATATCTAAAGCAAGGCAGAGAGATGCACTACTTATGCATTTTTCAGTGCAGTGAATTATAGCAGTGGAAACACACATTTCTGCAGGTAAGAGAGAGCCTGCAGTGATACCCATTCAATCAAAGGGAGCCTTTCTATTGACTTTGATGGAAAGCCTAAAAGGGTTTTTTTCTTCCTGTATGGCCAGGCACCAAAATACGGAGCACATTTACAAAAGTGCTGAGCACCCAGCAGCTCCCATGGGGACACTTATGACCAGATTTCCAGACAAACCCAGCAAGTCTCTCAATGGCAGTTCAGCTATTCTGAAAATTCAGCCCTGATTTTTACATGCTGAACACTGTGAAAATCTGGCCCATAATGTTTTAAAAGCATTGCTTTGTACATTTGAGTCTATAGGTGTTTGTGATCTATTAATCTCTAACTTTTGTTTCAAGCATCTTACTTAACCTTTCCAGTATCGCATTACTCTGAGTACATTTTGCTCTCTTTCTTTCCTCTGTTTCACACAATAAGTTTTTATAATTTCAAGGGGTTTGATGTGTTTTGAATCCCCATCAGTACTTATGTTTATAAAACTGGTCACTGACCGGCATCCTCCAGAAGTCGAGTGGCAGGAGAAATCTGATCACAGAGCTGGAAAAGTTTTGAAATATTTTATCAAAACTTGTTGTTCTCCGATCCTACAGGAGTACAAGGCTTTCACTGGATCCAGAGTTGAACTCTTTTGAAGTGTTCACCTCCTGGGCTTAATTTTTCAGCTGAAAATTCTCTTTATTGTTGCTTCTTGAGGAGTCTTGAAGAGAGTTATATTTTAAGCAAGATATTCCGACTGTTTCATTAGGGAAGAGCTGGCTATTATTTTCCTCATGCTCCTTTTATTTCCTTCATGGACTCAATCTCCTCCTCCTCTGCAGTGGAAACTAGCTACATTCACCAGGAGGCTTGTTTCTCCTGTTCGACCCCCTTGTCAATCAGGAGTGACTCCACTAACACCAGTGCTGCTGTAGCACAGGGAGATCAGGTTCAGGCTCAGATACCCCAAGAACCTGATTTTAAACAGCTGCTGAACACCTACAACTCCATTTGATCTCCAGAGGGAGTAGCAAATACTCTGCTCCTCGGAAAGCCAGGCCTTAGAGCTTTCATGCACTTCTGAAGAGTAAATCCTGCTCTCAAGGGAGTAACTGAAACCCATTTAGCACAGGCAGGAGACCCTGGGGGAACGGATGTCTCATTTAGTGTCCCCCAGGGAAATGAGGAGACTGAAGGAACCCTTTACCCCCTCAAACACTCCTTTGGAGCTTTGACTTTGTTAACAAATAATATGGGAGAGGTGATATGGAATCTCGGGCTGGATTTTCTAGTTTTTCTGCTTTCAGAAGTGCTGGTGCTTGAAATCAGTTGTCATAACTATAAAGGAAAGGGTAACAGCCCTCCTGTGTACAATACTATAAAATCCCTCCTGGCCAGAGACACCAAATCCTTTTACCTGTAAAGGGTTAAGAAGCTTAAGTTACCTGGCTGACACCTGACCCAAAGGACCAATAAGGGGACAAAATACTTTCAAACCTTGGTGGGGGGAAGGCTTTTGTTTATGCTTTTTGTTTTTTGAGGGGTGTTCACTCTTGGGACTAAAAGGGACTGAATATTAATACATGCTCTCCAAATCTTTCTGCACAAGTTTCTCATATTGTAAGTAACAGCCAGGCAAGGCATGTTAATTTTATCTTTGTTTCCTCAACTTGTAAATGTTCCTTTTGCTAAAGGGTTTACCTCTGTTTGCTGTAACTTTAAACCTAAGGCTAAAGGGGGTTCCTCTGGGCTCTTTAAATCTAATTACCCTGTAAAGTTATTTTCCATTAACCTTTACAAAAATAATTTTTACCTTTCTTTCTTTAATTAAAAGCCTTCTTTTTAAGAACCTAATTAATTTTTCCTTGTTTTAAAAACCAAGGGGGTTGGATCTGGACTCACCAAAAACTGGTATGGGGCGAGAGAAGGGCAAATGGTTAATTTCTCCTTGTTTTAAGATCCAAGCGTTTGGATCACTGTTCACCAAAAAATTGGTGGGGAAGTCTCTCAAGGCTACCCAGGAAAGGGTTATAGTACTTGGGAGGGAGATATTCTGGGGGGGAGGTAGACAAAGTTTCCCAAATAACTCATAAATAATTTGGGTCAAGGCAGCAAAACCAAATCTAAGCTGGTAGTTAATCTTAAAGGTTCTCATGCAGGTCCCCACATCTGTACCCTAAAGTTCAAAGTGGAAAAATCAGTGCAAAGAGTATTAGTAAAAACAATGCCTAGCTTGTATATAAAAGCCTCACAGACACAGTGCAACCCACCATCACCTATTCCAGGAAATGTTAACTGGTTTAATAGAAAGCAACACCACAAAGCACTTGGATATTAAGGTGATGGATACTATTAGAAAACTGTAGGAAAGACAGATGAGATGAGGAAAAGCTAGCTGTGACTACATTACATGGTTCTATACACTGTCAACTAATATATATGTTGGGCTAGTATATGTGTCTATGGTTTATCCACACCATACGTATATTGGTATGGAGTACAAATAGCATTAAACACAAACATTATAGTAGTTGTATAGTTTTACTTAGCCTAGACTTTTCATATAACCCTGATCTCTTATGCTAAGTATCCCATAATCACTTGCATTCACTGAAAACAGTTTTGGGTAAAGCAAATAAGGAAGCTGTCAAGACCAGTACAGATGAGTGCTTTACCATAGCAAAAGGGTTCCTGGAATGTATATGTTCAGAACAAAAAGATTGGAAGTACACCATGGTCCCAGAAAAACAAGGTAGAAAACTGATTGGTTCAATGTCATTTCAGGTTATGTATACAGTACCTTGCACTTGTAAACATATAAAAAGTATAAAGATTATTTTAGTGGGTGTAACTTTGGAAGCATAGGTTCTGCATAATGTGAATGTAACAACACTGTATGTGACAGTTTCCTGGGGACTGGTACTATAGAGAACCTGGCTGACATTGGTTATTTGGTCTCTTGAGTGTATTTCATAACAAATCAAAGTGTGGTCAAGCAATTCGCTATACAATTTATCAATAACGCCCACATGTGATCAGCTAGAATAGAGTCCAGGTGGCTGACCCACTGGCCACTGAGTCTATGGAAGGCTTCATCAGGCCCCAGGTAATGACAGAAGGGAAGATCCTGATCTCACGTACGCCAGTGGAATGCGTTACGAGTAACTGCATTGACTTTAGTGAGGTGACTCTGGATTTATCAGAGTGTGAGAGAGAGAAAAATCTGTTGGAGAGTCATTGCCACCTATCAGCAAACCAATGGACGTGCGGAATGGGTTGGTGGGCCCCAGATCTTGGTGGATCTTGTGATGTGTCATGTGAACATCTACCCATCATCATCAATGGTGGCTTTAGCAGACGGCAGCAAGTTGGCAGGGCTGTACGTGTGATGCAGATAAACAGAGGGCTTTGGTCTCCAGAGCTGGCAATACCGTTCTAAAATTCATTGAAATCGGAGAGGAGGGAGAGGGGGAATGGATGATATTAAAGTGTATCCTGTCCCACGGCAGCAACTTAAATATAGAGCAATTGGCTTTGTAATGCATTGTCTTAATTCAGCAAAGAATCCACTGCAGCATTATGGTAACAATAAAAAATAAGAGTAAAAATAACAATAACAAAAGGCACTTTAATAGTGAAAAAATATGAGTATGATTGCTAACAAGATTTTATGAATTTATGAAAAAATACATACACGTATCTAGTTTGATATAGTTTTCCATTTGGAAGCTGATTTTAATGTAGATATCCTATATTATGCTGTTCATAAATGATGCAAGAGGTAAAAAACCTCTCCTTTTCCTTCCCTGATGTATACAAATGCAAGCCTAGCTCTGGAATTTAATACGTGGTAATGCTTTGGATTTCAGAAAATAATCAGGCAGCATCAAAAATATGAACATCTGTCATCTACCCTGCCTCTTAAAGAGCACTGTGCCAGGGTGAGAGAGCCACCATAAAGCCATCATGGTGAAAGTCAAGAATGGGGATTTATTTGCTTATGTAAGAATTCATTTCCTCCACTTTCAGTGTAAATTTATTTCTCCAGTGTCTATCTGGCCCTCTTTGGTATGTGAAAGTGATGTGCTATTGTACAGGAAATAGGAACATATGTGCTCAATATACATTTTTCCACCTCTGATGCACTCAAGTCATTTGCTTGGCTTCAGTGCTTCTCATTATACTATAACTAGCTCAAGGAAAGTTGCCTGAGCTGCCCAGGAAGAGTGAGTTTTTTTTTCTTGTGAAGGTGCTTGTTGCAAAAGGGGCTTTACTGTTTGGGTGTAAGGGGGAGGGAATTGGTGATTACACAAAGGAAAATAGCTTACATCAAGGAAGATCTACAGCTCCTGATGCTGGGATGTAAGTGGAATGTGGGACCTGATTTCATGTCGTATCCTACCAGCAGTTATTTCCATTGGTGACACTCCAGGCAGGGAACCATATCCCTTTCAGCTGTGGCTGTGAGGCTCCAGTCCTGCAAAGAAAACCTCATGTATGGAGTCCTGTGCTCAGAGAGAACTCCACTAAATTCTCTTGGGCTCCTTGCAAGCACAAGAGTACACCCATGTGGTTCTGTTTGCAGGTGTGCAGTCCAACCTAACAAGCCCATGTGATCTTTGTTCTTATTTGTAAATCCAGAGTAAGCCAGAGGACTTATTCTGAATTTATGCAGTTGAAAATGAAAGAAAATTTAGACCACTCTGTTTTTGTTGGGATCAGATCATGCTTGAATAAATTTACTAAGCACCTGCTGTATAACTCATACCTGGCAGAGATGGCTGAAAGTCAGGGACAATAACTGAAGTATCAAAATTCATATTTTTGGACAGTTTTGAAAAAAATCAAAATTTAAAAATAAAACTTCATCTCTTGTTTTTGTTTTGTTTGGCAAAACTTCACCACAAGCAGAATTGAACTTTTAACCAGAAAAAAGAGAGGGTTTTTCTTCTTTTAAATGTGTGGAACTATTGTTAGAACTCTTCCTGCACAAAAACCTGGACTTGTTTTAATGAACTAAAGAGAGAAAAAATGAGAGAGAATGTCTGACCTGTGAATAACCAGTTAGATCCCATTCAGTCCATCTTCCAACTGGATAGTTCCCTATAGTCAGTCATGGAATACGGGTGTCTAAGCCCAACAAATATGAAAAACTCAGCCTTATCGACTGAGGGGAAAAGAAACCTTGCATGCTACAATGATGATCCACCATTCAAGTGGTCAACAGGAACTCTGCTATATTAGTTGCATATTGGTGGGCTATGAATAAAATGGGAATTTTCTCTCTGCAAGCCATGGCAAGCAGGCTTCACTCAGCTCCTGAATAATTCAGGATGTGCCTTTGATTAATTTCACGTGAAAAAGGAAACAGTTTGCTGCAACTATAGGCCCTTGGAAGTATGGATTGTCAGAGAAAATGTGCATAGTGCTGTCGTGAGAGGATTAATTACTTAGATTAAATATTTTATAAGTTAAATAATGTGTATTTTTTCAGACAAAATGGAATGTCATTTTTCCCCCAAGACAGGGGAAAGTAACTGTATTCACTTCCCATTAAACCCACAGAGCCCAGTAATAAAGGAGGATGAATGGGGGCTGTAATTTCTATCTGACGCTCAAATCTATATTCTGAGCAGCTTTTCATCTTCTCTCTGTAAGTATTGCTCCAAGCTTTAAAGTTTCTATGTCAGTTATATGGCTTTGGGGAGGGCTGGGGAGGAGGAAGAAAAAAGCCCTGTTAATTATGATTGTCTATTACCCTCTTGCAAGATCTAAAAGGAGATTACACAACGGGGGGTGTTTTTTTATTATTATCTGTGCTGTGCAGGATAATGACAGAGTCTCGGTGTATCATCTTCCTTTTTTCTTATATAGAAAAAAAGTTGAAGTCAATTTGGGGCGCTGGATAGCACAAGAAGCTGCATGCTGCTTTTGAAGCAGTTTGCACATGTAGGGCAGTTCAAGCTTGCAAATACCCGGAGGAACCACCACGCGGGATCACAAGCCAGTGCCAGGATGAGATTTTCAAAGCCAAGCAAGTGGATGTGGTCACATAGCGAAAACTAATTGGCTTTGAAAATCTCAAGACCAGGGTTTGCCTGGCCTCAGTGGTGGGATCCAGGTTTGACTGGTTTGTTGTTACGTGAACACCTGTTGACTAACAGAGAAGCTTCCAGAATCAGGGCCCAAGAAAAGCTCCATTGATTTAGAGCTCTTTATATCTCCTCACCACCAGCCATCCAGTCCCCTCAGCAAACCTGCTTTAATTTTGCCATTAAACTTTTAATGGACACTGCACACTCTTGGGATAGTCTTTCCAAATTAAACCAGTGGCAGGATGCACACTTGAAGGGAAGTTACTGGGGGTTGAGTCTATAGGTGTAGGTTTCTTGTTGCTCTGTGTTGCAATAAGTCCCTTTCATTTCTTTTCTTATCAGAATTTGCTGAGGGAAGGGGAGCTTTTATTTTTCTTTCGTGACAGGGGGGCTTCAGGGAGTCTGAGGTTGTCAACTTTGCTGGCTGTATTTGGGTTTTACAGCACTTCCTTCTGTTCACGGAACAATTTAACCTGTCACTAAAACCTATAATTTATGCCTCTGTGCCTATGTCTCTAATGAGGAGTTTAAACAAATGCCAGGATGCCCTTCACAAGGCCTTGAAGAAAGAACTCCTCACACACTAGTGCTCTCCATGTACCATGTTAAGGATATTAATCATTGCTTGTATTACACTAGTAACTAGAGGTTCAGCTGGACTCTGTGAATACACACAATGAAATACAGTCTCTACCTTAAAGATTTTACTATCTAAATAGACAGGATGGTTTAAAGAAGGATTCTTGTCCTCATTTTATAGCTGGGGGAACTGAGACTCACTGGGAGTCCATGGCAGAGTTGGGGAATGAGCTTGAGTTATGTGAGTCCTAGTCCAGTGACTTAACCACAACCCATCCTTCTTTGTAGATCTAATGTATTTTTTCACTACTATATTCTCTCCTTCCTTTG
Source organism: Gopherus flavomarginatus (assembly GCF_025201925.1). NCBI lineage: Eukaryota > Metazoa > Chordata > Testudines > Testudinidae > Gopherus > Gopherus flavomarginatus. The sequence goes on along the minus strand of NC_066621.1, from coordinate 10,513,058 downwards.
CCTTTACTTTGTCATTGTTCATCCTGTCTTTCTGTTGGATTTTTCTGGTTGTTCCTCCTAAATGTAATGCCAACCCATCAGTGCCCTATGTCAGCTTTTGAACCCATGATGTTCACATGGGTTTGAAATTAACCTGGACAAGTTTGTCCATCTCTGAACAAGCTGTGTGCTGTGTTGCCTGGTGATGAAAGTCTCTTTGAGGCCTGTCATGGTATATACCCCCACTCTGAACCTTAGTGTCCAAAAGATGGGGTACCAGCATGAATTTCTCTAAGCTCAATTACCAGCTTAGTACTTGTAGCACTGCCACCAACCAGGAATTCTAGTGCCTGGTGCACTCCGGTCCCCCCCAAAATCTTGCCCGGGGACCCCCAAGACCCAGTCCCTCTGAATCTTAACACAAGGAAAGTAAACCCTTTCCCTCACTGTTGCCTCTCCCAGACTTCCCCTCCCTGGATTACCATGGAATATTACTGTGATTCAAACTCCTTGAATCTTAACACAGAGAGGAAAATTCACCTTCCCCACTCCTTCTCTCTCCCCCTCCCAGACTCTCCCTGAGAGAGAAAGTAATCCTAACAAAGAGAGAAAATTAACCTTTCTCTCCTCCTTCCCTCTTTTCTCCCCACCAATTCCCTGGTGGATCCAGACCCAGTCCCCTGGAGTCTCACCAGAATAAAAAAAAATCAGGTTCTTAAGTAAGAAAAGCTTTTAATTAGAGAGAGAAAAAAAACAGTAAAAATTATCTTTGTAAATTTAAGATGGAATGTGTTACAGGTTCTTTCAGCTATAGACACTGGGAATACCCTTCCAGCCTAAGTATACAAGTACAAATTAAAATCCTTCCAGCAAAATACAAATTTGAACTCCTTCCAGCCAAATACACGTTTGCAAATAAAGAAAACAAACATAAACCTAACTCGCCTTATCTACCTAGTACTTACTATTCTGAGCACATAAGAGCCTGTATCAGAGAGATTGGAGAGAAACCTGGTTGCACGTCTGGTCACACTCAGAACCCAGAGAGAACAACCACCAAAAACTAACAGCACACACAAAAACTTCCCTCCCTCAAGATTTGAAAGTATTCTGTCCCCTGAATGGTCCTCTGATCAGATGACAGCCAGGCTCACTGAACTTGTTAACCCTTTACAGGCAAAAGAGACATGAAGTACTCCTGTTCTATTAACCCTTAACTATCTGTTTATGACAAGGCCATTCTCTGTGGGGAGAGGGATCCCTGTGATTGCTGGCGGCAGCATGGATCAGAACAGATCAATTCATGAATATCCCTGGTTTTACTCACAAGGCAGAAAATTTCCACATTGGCTGTGGAGACCCTGATTCCTATGGCAACATTTAGTATTGTATTAATTTCACTAACATGTGAAGGGTAGTCTCCGCCCCCTGTGGCTGACATTTACTCTAAACTCTTTGACTTCAGTGTAAGTTCATCCCAACCTTAGCATTAATGTTGGTGCTCATATTTACTGCTTGATTCATCTCCAAAATGTCTGACGGTTACTACATTTTCATCTTATTGAGAGCATTTTATTTCCTAAAGGCTATTAAAAAAAAAACAAAAAACCATACATAGATTCCTTTATAATACTCTCCATTTGGAGTTGACATGCATGCTAATAAAGACATAAGGAAAACAGCTCTCAAAAGGCAAAGGAAAAATGGAACCCAGCAGTGAGGCTGAGCCAGAGATGTGCTTAGCAATCTGACACTATATTCACAGTAATCTCTAGTAATTAAAATGTGATATCTCTTATTTCAAGCTGAGTAATAAGAGGTGCCATAAATTGAGTCTTATGTATCCTAGCTATTCAGAATAGAATCATTTAGGAGCCTTTCATCTTCATAGGTATTTTTGTGCATTTTTTAAAAATCTACATCTATTCTCTGTAGTGTTGGGTTGTAATTTCTATGTGAATGTGAGAATCTTATAAAATGATTGATCGAATCAGCTTCAGAATGACACATTAATATTTTTATGGAAGGAATGGTAACTTACTTTCCCCAGTTTTTTAAATTTCTTTTGAAACTACCAAGCCCTTCTGGCACTAGGTGGAGTCCAAAGGGTTCCGGAGGGTAGATCTTGTAAGGCATAAATCAATGTCATTTAGGTGTCTAATTCTTAATGAATGTTGGGCTGTTCAAAGAATCCTAAGGCCTGGTCTGCACTAGTCTGTTATTTCAGAATTAGCCAAGTTAATTCGGAAAAAAAAAAAGATTCCGTCCACATGACCAAACCAGCTTTTTCCATTTAAAGGGCTCTTTAAATCGATTTCTGTACTCCACCTCGGGAAGTGGAGATCGAGATCGCAATCCTAGGTTAAAGATATTGTGGACGCAATTCAATGTTATTGGCCTCCGGGAGCTATCCTGGAATGTTCCCTTGTGACCGCTCTGGACAACACTCTCAACTCCGATGCACTAGCCAGGAGGGCAGAAAAAGCCCTGGGAACTTTTGAGTTTCATTTCCTGATTGGTCACCATCAGCACAGGCAACCGTCAGCACAATCCACCATCACAAGCGACCACGCAGAGTCCACTGGTATGGATTCTATTAGCCTGTTGCTAAAGAGGAACTTCTTCAATGAGGTATTTGAGTAGATCAATGGTAACTGATAGAAGTACAATAGTGACTTAGGAATAGTTACAGAATTCCTTCTTATAATAAGGCCACATGTGTTTGTTCACACCAGTATCTGCCCATAAACCCAATGAAACAGGTGTGTTAAATTAACTAGCATCAGAGAGGGACTTTTCTAGCTTGCAAATGAGAGAGAATGGAGCAATTGATCTTAATATTTAGCTTCAAAATAATCAAGTTTACTGTGACTTTAGAAGTCTTTGTTTGTAACAATCACTGCCACAACTTTAGCTTTATGAAGGCACATCAGTTCCTTGTGCCTGGATGCTGAGCCCTGCTAAAAACCTAGCTGCAGTTACAGGACTGAGCTATTGAAAATCTGGCCCTGTGCTCTTGACTGTTTGTACATACTCAAGGAAAACAGTGTGGCCTACTGGTTGAAGTAGGGGATTGTGAAGTCAGGAGGCAGGGCTGGGTTCTATGCCCAGCTCTGCCAATGTCTCACTGTGGGGAAGTCACTCAATATCTTTCTGCTTCAATTTACTATTCTGTTAAATGGGTATAATATTACCAACCTACCTCTGAGAGAGTTGAGGGTTAAGCAACATTTGTAAAGGACTTTGTGATCCTTGAATAAAAGGTGTGCAAATGCAAACTGTGATTTCATAGCAGTATGCTCACTTAGCCAGAGAGTTTATGCAACAGTATTATGCAGGTGTCAAGAAGCAGTGAGGACTTTTGAATCTGTCTTGTAAGGAAGCAACTCAGAGAGAGCCACTGGAAATGAGGCACCTCCTGTTTCCTTCTTAATGTTAGAGGATTTTAATACAAGACAGCATTAATTGATCTTTGATTATTAGCAGATAAATGTGCCTAATGGTCTGTGATGGGATGTTAGATGGGGTGGGATCTGAGTTATTACAGAGAATTCTTTCCTGGGTGCTGGCTGGTGAGTCTTGCCCACGTGCTCAGGGTTTTGCTGATCGCCATATTTGGGGTCGGGAAGGAATTTTCCACCAGGGCAGATTGGCAGAGGCCCTGGAGGTTTTTCGCCTTCTTCTGCAGCTTGGGGGCACTGGTCACTTGCTGGAGGATTCTCTGCACCTTGAGGTCTTAAAACCATGATTTGAGGACTTCAATAACTCAGACATAGGTTAGGGGTTTGTTACAGGCATGAGTGGGTGACATTCTGTGGCCTGCATTGTGAGGAGGTCAGACTAGAAGATCATAATGGTCCCTTCTGACCTTAAAGTCTATGAGTCTATAAGATGCAAGAAGTCCCCAGTAACATTGAATCTTCCCCATCAATGCAGAGGAAATACAGATGAGAGGGCTTCCTTTAGCATATATATGTGTGGGTGCATGCACACATACCAACCTTTCAGACCAGGTCACTGTAACATCCCAATGGGTTTCAGGGTTGTCTGTGCACTTGGGCTGGATGCAACTGAAAGCTCCACTGTCAGTGGCTGTGCCAGGCAGATGACCCCTCTAGTAACATAGAATGCTGGTGGCATGCCCAGACTGTCTTTCCAGCACACTGCCATCTTTTGGCACGTGGAAGGAAAGAGCACAGAGGGCAAATAGGAAGGTTTGATGGAGCACTGAGCTGTTTTCTGCCTCCTGCCCAGTAGCATTAGCCCTTGGATAAAGCTCTGCTAACACCAGCAGCTTTCAGTTTAAACTCTGCAATTGATGGCGACTTACCTTGAATCATTCAATGAGTGTTATGTTTGGTGTGTGGGTGTGTCTGGTGTTCACCGTTTCAGTGATTTCACAAGCCCTTTCTCATTTGCATCACTCTCTTCTTCAGGGATTTAACTGTATTCTTTTACCATATTCTTTCTTCTACGTTATTGATTGAGTTAAAGTAACTGTTTTATTAAATTCCAGAATCCTGAATGTATTTGTCTTCCTCACCAATAGCCTATTACATGCTCTGAGACCACCCACATGCTTTACTGCCTTTACATTTTCCCTGCAATCTCTCATGCCAGTTGACTTTTCATCTTCAAATCCCTTTTCACATTAAACACAGACCCACATTCTCAGCCCCATTTTTCTTTGAAATCAATCATAAGTCCATGCCAGAAATGACTGGAGGTGTTCTTCAGAATCTGTAAACAGCATTATGGTCTTGTGGGAAATGTCATAGACCATTGGTCTGAATTGATTAAGTGGTTTCTCAGCTTAATATATATTTTCCAGTACACAGTCTGACAACATTTTTACCTCTAATGGAATTTTATCCACTCTTGATCACTGAACATACTTCACACGCTAAAGCCTCATGAAAAGTTTTGAAAATAAACACAAAAGAAGGATCTCTGTGGTCTCTCAGACTATTTTGTCTAAACAGACAAACGAAGCCTCCATTTTGCTGCCTATTCTATAGGCACACTCATATGGTCAGAGAGAGGAGAACATACAACTTTCTGCAGGTTTGGCCAGGGTTCATTGGGCTTTACCTGCCCAGAGTCCAAACCTGATCCAGATTCTAAAAAGGATACTCAGCCTACTTGTCTGTCTACCTAGGAACTAAAATAGCCCCATTGTTGTAGTATCTGAGCACATGACATGTATCTGTGACTATCATCACTATGCTCCTGTGAGGCAGAGCAGTATTACCCTCATTCTAAAGATGGGGAACTGAGGCACAGAAAGATTAAGGGACTTGGCCAAACTGATGTTCAGAAATTCAGGAGTATCTTTTTATTTAGTCCCCATTACTTTTCGTTCTCTCTACTGCTGGATGTTAGGCTTGTGTCCCATGAGGAAATTGGTTCCCACAGAGATGCTGAGAGGAAGCAGCAGAAATCTCAGGAGAGACTATTCTTGCAAGATTCCATAGTCTTCAGATTCAAGAGGTGCAGCTTGTTTGGACAAATGTGTAATCTGCTGGACACTTACCCCAAATGTCTGAGACACACCACTGCTGATTACAGGAAGTATCCCACTGCCGGTAGGAGACTAGTGCATCACCTAAACTATCACGCTCAAATGTGCAGACGTATTAAAAAAACATCTTCACAGTTTTCCTCTTCGCCACTCTCATGAGCACTTCTCAGTGCCACGAAGCACTCTTCCACAACCCTGGAAACCAAAACAGGCAGCACAATGAACCTGGCTATTCAGGAGGGACGGACTCTGCTCTGTGGAGGGAGAAAAGAAAGCTCTTAAGCTGCAGTGGTGTAAACTGGAAGTAACGACTCTCCGCTCAATGGATTTGCATCTGGGTAAAATAACTGAAGAAGAGATCAGAATCAGGCCTCTGCCAATCCTGTGGCAGCCTCCAGAAGAGATGCAAGTTTGGGAGGACACTATGCTCCTAATCACATTAATTCTGCCTGGCTGGAGTGGCAGCTGTAGTACATTCTAGCTAGACAAAAGGGATACTTGGCAGTGTCTGACATTCAATTTGCGGGGCTTAGCAGGGCTGAATGAATTGCCTCCAGCAAGCTAAAATCTACTGAGTCCATTTCAACTAGCAAGTCCTGGGAATGGAGCTGTGTGGAGCTACTTGAGACATAATTTTCTCACAATTTTGTAAATTCAACAGAGGCTAAAATTTTCATGGATGAAAATTTGTGGCAAATCTACACCCACAAAAGGCTGCAAGTTTTATCCTGTTTTACAAAGGCAGAGATCTCAAATGCTAGCCCATTTTGCAGTTCAGTTCCTCCTATTCGAACCACCTTTCAAATCTTTCTAGAAACAGCATAATGAAAACAAAACAAAAACTCGGAGGCAAACAATAAAGTATTTTGCTTCTTGCAAAACTGGTGAACACGTGCTTTTCCATGAGTTTCACTGTAGGCATTAAATCTTTGTACCTGGCTTTGTGAGGGGACAGACAGTGTGAATCTCTATTACTTGAGACATTTTAAAACCAAACTGGACAATGCACTGGAGACTATCACATGGGGCAATCCTGAACTAATAGTGGGTTGGGAAAAAATTGCTCAGTTCCATTTAGTCCAATCTCTGAAGCTATGAATCTCTTATTCTAAGAGTTCAAAAGCATCAGATGGGTCTAGAGAATGAGTTTTCCTACCACAAATACTGTCCCTAATAATAATCTTCAACAAAAGGAGAAAGATAAGAATGACCAGACTGGATCTGAACATGGAACCATCTAGCCCACCAAATAGTTCACATGAAAGTGCAAGAAACTCTGATGTAAGAGAGAAACCTCCACCCCAAGGATGTCTGCTATAAAAAAAGAACCTCTAAATAATGAACAGTAACAGAAGAAGCCAGCATTTTATTGAAACATTGACAAGAAAGAGAATCATTGAAGTTAGTGGTAGAAAGCACTGCTAGAGAGTACTTCTATTTATGCAAAAATAGCAACAGAAGGCAATCAGCAATGATGGGAAACGGTACAGCAAGCACGTGACAAATTGAACAGGAATTTGGTAAAACATGGCCTCTGGGAAAGTTTTCCTGAGTCTCATGGTCAAACTATTAAAAGTTCCTATCAGATTGTACAGCTATCTTGTTAAGAGTCTTGCAAAGAAGAAAAGAAAGGAAATAAGTCAATAATATATCTTTGTGCTCATTTAATTTTTATTCACTGTAAATTGGTGCAGATACCAAAGTAGCTCACTTCTCAAGTGATTGTTTAACATTTTTGTACTGTGACAGTTTCTTGGCTGCAACTTGAAACTAGATGAAGCTAGAAAGGAAATCTCAGCCATCAAACTCTACCTGAGGCCATGACATCTTTCCAGCTTTACACTGGTGTCAACCGAGGCTTCATTAGTCACACAGACATTTCCCACAACATGGGCTGTAGCTTTTGTTTGGTGTAACTTTGAGTGAGGAACAAGAAGACAGAAGCAGATATAGATAGATATAGTAAATGGCTACCTCTTTCTCAGCTGCTCAACACCTTTGCTTGTCGAGCTGTATTAAAAACATCAACAAATGAAACAGCTGCTTTTTGTCTTTCAATCAGCTATTTCACAGTGGTGTTATCTCTCTCTCTCTCTCTCTCTCTCACACACACACACACACACACACACACACACACACACACACACACACACACACACACACACACACACACACACACACACACACACACTCATGTTAGTTTCTGAGATGTGTCCTGACTTTTAACATCAGTAGTTGTTGATTTAAAAACAAGGTGGGCGGACGGGGAAGGGAACAGTAAATAGATCAGCTAAGTTTGGGGAATGGGAAATGAAAGAAAATTCCCCAGTACAGCAGTAATAATTCTGAAAGGACAGGTTCTGAAGGACATTGGCTTTTTCCACTCTAAGGTGTCATTTCTGACAACTCACCTTAGCAAGGCTGACTTTGAGGGTTGGGAAGGGAGCTATACTGGGTATCAACATTGTTTTGTTACTTTACTTGGGAAGGATCAGCATACCAGTGCATGGAGCTAATTATATAAATCCCAAAGCAGGAAAAATTTTGACTTTGACTTTGTTTAATTAATCTGCCCTTTGTTTTTGAAAAATCACATTGACTTGACTTTGCAGTTAGCCACCAGACTGCTGCTTAACGTTCCAGTTATGTCTAGACAGAAGTCACCTGCTGCTGTGTGTTACAGGAATAGCTAGGTAGGACATACCCTGCTGTGCTTCAAAAGTTCAAGTTGCATCCCATAATATAAAGAGATGTGCCATGCTGCTGTGTTCAGATAGAATGCACCGGCAGTACTGCTCAGCACCTGGGAAGCTGTAGGATGCTGAGCACTTGTGAAAAATCTGGTGGCTTATTTAGATGCCTGAATGGGAACTGAGCCCATCTTCAGATCACCTGGACCCAAATGTGGGTGCTGAACCCTTCTGAAAATTCTGGTCTCCATGCCCTGCAGAATGGCCTGGGAACATCCAGGTAGAACACTGCTTCTGCTTCTCACTCATGAGCTCTCCAGCCAAGTTGGGTTGGGTGAGCTCTCAGGTATGTCTACACTGCAATAAAACAGTGGGGGCTGGCCCTTGTCAGCTGACTCAGGCTTGCGGCGTTCGGGCTGCAGGGCTATAAAATTTCAGTGTAGAGATTCAGACATGAGCTGAGGTCTGAGATTCTGCAAGGCTCTGGTAGGGTCCCAGAGCCCGGTCTCCAGATTGAGCTCTGGGAGCCTGAGTAGCTGATACAGGCCAGCCACCAGTGTTTTATTGTAGTGTAGACAAACCTTCGGTCACCATCATGCTTAACTTAACTTCTGACCCTTCTGAAGTTTGCTCATCCCTAGGCTTTAGCCATCATCCTGATGGTCTGTTCACAGAAGTTTTCCCAGGTAACCCTGGAAGGAACATTGCTGGGTTGATCTTGGTTGGGAGTTATTCGGTGCAGACCAAACAGAGCAGCTTAGCTCCTGACTCATCTGCCTGGGCTTTGGGGAAAGAGCAGGGTAGTGGAAGTTCTGTGAGGAAGGAATAGTGAGAGGAGCTAAGAGACCAATTAGACCTGCACATAAAATAATAACACGTTTCAACCAAATTGTTCTCCTTCAGATTGCTGAAGTTTTCCATCGTGTGTCAGTTTTGCTCCTCCGGGATCCTCCATCAAAGCACAGTCATGTCTCAAGTATAGCCAGTTCCCAAACAAAAACTGGTTAAGTGTAAATACACAGCACCTCTGCCTTGGATAGGACTTCCAGAGGGAACTTGCATAAATAAACATTAGGCAGAAATCAAGTGATATTAGTCAGAAAAGTGTTGAATTATTGCCTCAAGGGCTGAGACTGGCAAGAGGAGTGAACAAAGGATTCTGTCCTGAAAGCTAGCTGAACTTGATTACTGACAGTGAATGTGCAGTTAGAGGAAGAAAACTGACAGGACAGCAGTGAAAGTAGCTGAGAACAGTCAGGGGAAGCAACGCGGCTAGGTCAATGTTAAATATCTGCGCTTTAGTTTGGAATGAGTCTGTGTCCTTTAAAAGTTGTTGGTAATTGTATTAGTCTGAATAGACAAAGCATGGGACTTATTATTTTCATTCTTCATATGGGGAATTGATTGAGACTTGCCCAAGACGTGCAGAAAGTGGACGGAAGGGCCAGAAATTGAGCAGCGGCTTCCTGCATCCCATTCCAGTCCGCTAGCCACAGAACGCGCCATCCTTTCTGAACCAGGAATTTGCTGCAGAATTCAAGGATCCTAAAACTGTCATAGTGTAAAGGGAATTGAAAAAGCTGAAGTTTTATTTGCCAAAGCCAGAGTTCTGTGGTTCTCCTTTAATAGCAGATATGCTAACACTCCTTAAACCAACGTATGGAGTTGCATTCTCTAGATCAGTGTCTGACCTCAGCTCAAGCAGTTTAAATCCAGAGTAAATCCACTTGCTTGCTTGCAATGTGCTTTGAGATGCTCAGAGGGCAGGTCACAGAAATGCAAAGTATTATGGAGTACTGGATTCTAGATTTCATATCAACACTATTCAAATTACATGAGGATCGTGATCGAGAACAATGAGGGGCTTGAGTAAGGGAGATGGAGGCTCTCCCATTTTTGGTCACTCATTCAAATACAAGTGAGATGGGAGTGACCAGAGTTTATTCCTCTCTGAATAGAGCTGGTCAGAATATTCTGAGGAATTTTGACTGCAAAAGGGACAATTTTTTGGTGAAAACTTTTTTTTCTATTTTTCAGCTAACTCCATCTCTGACATGTTCATCAGCCCTGTACCCCTCACCCCCTCCTGCATACCCATCCCCTGCCCCTCCTCGGTCCAGAGCCTGCACCCAGCACCCAAACTCCATCCCAGATCCTGCACCCTAATCCCCAGCTCAGGACCTGCACCCCAGATGACCTCCCCCACACCCAATCCCACTCCTAGAGCCTTAAGCAGGTGGGGGGTGGAGTTTGGGGAGGGCAGAGTTGGAGGAGCAGGTTCTGGACACTACCAAAATTTCTACAAACCTGACACCCATGCTAGGTTGGTCCCCTTCACTCTACTTTCTAGCAGACAGCTGTTCACAACACAAAGTCTGTCACTTACCACTGTCTCTTTTGCTGGTCATCTCAGTGGAGAAACCAGAGACTAACTAGGTTGCAGAGGCCAAGCTATCTTTTCTCCCCTGGAGTGTGCCGTTTGGGTGAGGACGGAGGTATATACATTGGTGGGGCAGTGTGAAGGAACTCTACACTACTGTTGTCCATATGCTATAGTTGGTCAGTAGATAACCATGTCCTTTGTTTGTCTTCCTAGAAACTTACATGAGCAAAAAATTCACTGGAGGGGAGAAAAAATCAAAGCGAAAAAGAAGAGCATAGCTGAGCCCTCTTGGAATTAATGGCAGTGAATGAAATGAGCTTTAGCTGACTTTTTATCATTGCTGAAATATATTTTTAGGATGCAAACAGCTTTTCTGAAACTGCACTGGTAATGCTTAGAGGATGAGTTAGAAGTACATTAAAATGAGTTCATTTTAGATGTAAGTACATGATTCCCAGCTGATCGGTTACCTGCAGTGCTAGACGCTCGACAACATACATTATTCGTGAGCTCCTACTGTAGCCTGAAACCAAGCTCCTTCTATAGCCAGAGTTCAAAGCCAAAACAAGAAGTTTCCCCACAGCGAGGTGGTGGTGGGTCTTGTATACTCCGCTTATCCCTGCTTTGCTGGCCTAATAGTCAAATTCTATCCTGCAGGAATGCTGGTGGGAGGGCAGTATGTGGGGAAAGGTAGCCCTGTTTTTGCCTATGCCATGCCTGTGTCATAAACAGATAGCTAAGGGTTAATGTCTCTTTCACCTGAAAAAAAAAGTATCCTGAAACACTTGACCAGAGGACCAATCAGGAAACCAGACTTTTTTCAACTCTGGGTGGAGGGAAGTTTGTGTCTGAGTTCTTTGTCTTCTGCCTGAATCTCTCTCAGCTAGAGAAGGATTTTTCTATTTCCTGCTTTTCTAATCTTCTGTTTCCCAGTTGTAAGTACAAAGAGATCAAATAGTGAGTTATGTTTTTTTTTCTTTTGTATTTACATGTCTATAGTTGCTGGAGTGCTTTAAATTGTATTCTTTTGAATAAGGCTGTTTATTCATATTTCTTTTAAGCAATTGACCCTGTATTTGTCACCTTAATACAGAGAGACCATTTGTATGTATTTTTCTTTCTTTTTTATATAAAACTTTCTTTTAAGACCTGTTGGAGTTTTTCTTTAGTGAGGAACTCCAGGGAATTGGGTCTGCAGCTCACCAGGGAATTGGTGGGAGGAAGAAGTCAGGGGAAAACCTGTGTGTGTTAGATGTACTAGCCGGACTTTGCATTCACTCTGGGTGAGCGGGGAAGAGAGATTGACTCTCGGTAATTCTGTTCTCCAGGCTGGGAACGGGGAGGGTGGAATCCCTCTGTTTAGATTCACGGAGGTTGCTTCTGTGTATCTCTCCAGGAACACCTGGAGGGGGGGGAAGGGAAAAGGTTTATTTCCCTTTGTTGTGAGACTCAAGGGATTTGGGTCTTGGGGTCCCCAGGGAAGGTTTTTGGGGGGACCAGAGTGCCCCAAAACACTCTAATTTTTTGGGTGGTGGCAGCAGTACCAGGTCCAAGCTGGTAACTAAGCTTGGAGGTTTTCATGCTAACCCCCATATTTTGGATGCTAAGGTCCAAATCTGGGACTAGGTTATTGACAGCCAGCTCTACGGATAATGGGACAGGAGAAGGTTTGGGCCAGTGGTTAGGCCTCTGTTTGAGAGACCTGGGTTCCTCTTGCAGGCTCACCATGTGACCTTGGACAAGTCACTTAGCCTCTCTGTGCCTCAGTTTCCCCCTCTGTACCATGGGGATAATAGCACTGCCCTGCCTCACTTGTCAGTGCCAAGTGTTTGCATTTGTTCATCTGGGATTCTCTGCTCCATGCTCCCAGAAGGCACCCTTATGTTACCTTTAACCTCACCTCATGCCCACTTTTCTCCATTAGTTGATTTCTGTGCCGCTGTTATCTCCTGTTTGTGTTCTGGGACAGAGCCCACTCGGGGTCTCAACTCACTTCACATGTAAGAAAACCCAAGGGTTAGAGTGACAAACTAAACTGCTGCTGATATTTTGATGGGGCCCAATTTGCTTTGGGCCCAAAGTGTCATCCGAGGACCCATGTTACGACTGAACTTACCTTGGTGAGTCCATTTTCCTTGGTAAACATTCACAGCATTGCTATTGGTAACGGGCTGTGCTGTGATGCATACCAGCCACTGCCTTGGCAGTCTCATAAGTGCATGATGTTCATTTTGTAACAGGCCTGTGCATGCAGTAACTTTCTGTGCATCCCTTCATGGTTATTCTCAGCCCAGAGAGTAACCGGCGGGAGAGTAGTGCCATGGAGTCCATGTGAGTGCAGCCTCTTTCTCAAGGCGGCAGCAGCAGCAGCAGCACCTATTGGAACAAAGGGCAATGAGAACACTAGGAAATGTCTGCACTGAACTCCCCTGATTTGGGGCTACATTGCGAACTCAAACCAGGTCCATCCAAAAGGGTCAGTGAGGTTCATGTATTCACTGGGCTTCATTTAAAGTGGCCTGAGTTGTGAACTGAAATCCAGCAAATTTTTCTACTTCACAATGACTTTTCTCCTGAAACTCTAGTTTGGGGGGGGGTTACTTTCTTTGGGTTTTCTTGCGAGACTTCATATGCTTTCAAATCTTACATTCCAGCAAAGGCTGAGAAGGGGTTAGAAAGAGGGAGGCTGTGAATCCATGTGGCTCAAAAGCATAGGCACAGCATATTCCTCCTTTCCATGAACAACTCAAACATCTTACTACTTGGGCATATGTATCCACGCTCAGAGGCGGCAGGTTATATGGGCTCGTGGTGCCTGAGCACCAGGAATATTCAAGGCTGGGGGCTGTGCTCCACCAATATTTGGAGCTGGGTTTCTCCTCTGGCCCTTCCTGGAGTGGGCCCTGGCCCCTCCCGTCCCGGAGCATCCCTCCCCCACCTCTCTTGGAGCTTCCCTGCCTAAAAAAAAAAATAGCCCATGCCTCTCTCCCTTGCTTGTGCTGCCAGCTGCCTGCCACTGCTTCTGCCTAAGGTTATAGAGAGCAGCGGCCAGCAAACTGTTTGAGCACCTCAGGAGGAGAAGGGGGAGAGAGAAGAGGGGAGGAGGCACACACGTGCTTGGGAGCCCTCTCTCTCGTCCCCAGCACCCACCTGGAGGAGACGCCAAGGGGACTTCCAGCCAGGAGATGGACATCTGAAGTGGACCTCACTCACCTGAGCAGCTGCTGGAGTTTCAGTGGGTTTTGACTCTGTGATCCACCCCCTTCCCCCCTCCACAGCCCCCACTCTGCTCAATGCTGGGCAAGGGGGAGCCCCATCTCCAGTGAGACTAGGGGCAGCAGGCTGCAGCAGGGGAGGAAGGAAGCCACATGTACTGCCAGTCCCCCCACCAGCACCCACCCACCCACCACAGGGGAGATGGGGGAGGGGGGCTTCCTAGACCTGAGCAGCTGGGGCTTGGGTGAATTTTGTGACACTCTACCCCCCGTCCCAGCCACCACCCTGCAGTCCCCACTCCTGCCCCACGCCAGTGAGGCTATGGTGAGGGGCAGCAGCGGAGGAGGCCACACGTGATGGCAACTCCCTCCTCCCCCCGGTCCCCACCATAGTGAAGGCAAGTGGGCTTTCTGGACCTGAGAAAGGCCCTAGGAGTATGTGCAGTGACCATGGTCCAGAGTGAATATGCTGCCGGGAGGAGAGGCAGAAGAGGAGGGGTCCCTCCTCTAGAGCTTGCTGCTGCCAGGGCGGGAGGGAGGAGATCCTCTCTGGCCCTAGCCCTGGGGCAGCCTGCCTGCACCCCAAGTTCCTTATCCCCAGCCCTGCACCACCCCAAAGCCTGTGCCCCCAGCGCCCTAACCCTGAGCACCCTCCTGCACTGTGAACTCCTCATCCCCATCCCCAACCCAGAGCCCTCACCTGAGGGAAAAAACATGCAACTTAAATTTGGTGGTCAGTTTGGAGTATCATTGTGTTTAGCACAATACTTCATTATTTTACACCCTTTAAAGTATATAACTAGTCATATACAGGTGTTACAAAGTGGGAATGTTCTTAATGTTTTCTCTGAATACTGTGTGAGTCCTTCAGTTTCCCCTATGCATTTCTCAAGGAACTAGATGGTGGGATAAGGGGGTGTGATTGTTGTAGGACCCTAGAGGGCAGGTGTGATGATGTCTGTGCAGAGAATGGCTGAAACCCTGTCTCTGGGCAACTGATGGCCTGGACCACTCTCCTGCAAGATGCCAACTGAAGGTGTTGGAGAACAAAGAGATCAAGTGGCCTCCTAATGCCTGGAAAAGAGACAAAGACCAGAGGAGGGACTGTCAGTGCCTCTGTGGACTTCTGGTAAACGCATGGTGTTATAACCTTAATCCCAGATTTGGACCTTAGCATCCAAAATATGGGGGTTAGCATGAAAACCTCCAAGCTTAGTTACCAGCTTGGACCTGGTACCTGCTGCCACCACCCAAAAAATTAGAGTGTTTTGGGGCACTCTGGTCCCCCTGAAAAACCTTCCCTGGGACCCCAAGACCCAAATCCCTTGAGTCTCACAACAAAGGGAAATAATCCTTTTTCCCTTCCCCCCTCCAGGTGCTCCTGAAGAGATACACAGACACAAGCTCTGTGAAACTACACAGAGGGACTCCCCCTCTCTGTTTCCAATCCTGGAAACAAATAGTACTTTCCTATTGCCCCAGAGGGAATGCAAAGTCAGGCTAGCAATCCAACACACAGATCTCCCCTTGATTTCTTCCTCCCACCAATTCCCTGGTGAGTACAGACTCAATTTTCCTGAAGTAAAGAAAACTCCAACAGGTCTTAAAAGAAAGAAAAATACATACAAATGTTCTTGTTGATGAATTTTCGTATCATGGCCCCCAAAGTTCCATTGAACCTTTTCACCAGGCCATTGGTTTGATGGTGGTACGGGGTGGCAACCAAGTGATTCACCCCATGAGTTTCCCACAGTTTTTCCATGGTCCCTGCCAGGAAATTAGACCCTGAATCTGTAAGGATGTCGGAGGGCCAACCTACCCTGGCAAAGATGTCTGTTAAGGCCAGGCACACAGTGTTAGCCCTGGTGTTGCCTAGAGCTACTGCTTCCGGCCATCGGGTAGCAAAGTCCACTAAAGTCAGTACGTACTGCTTTCCTCTGGGCGTCTTTTTTGGGAAAGGGCCCAGAATATCCACAGCTACTCGCTGAAATGGGACCTCAATTATGGGGAGTGGTTGGAGAGGGGCCTTGACCTGGTCTTGAGGCTTTCCCACTCTTTGGCATACCTCACAAGACCGGACATACTTGGCAACGTCCTTGCCCATCCCCTCCCAGTGGAAGGACTTCCCCAACCGGTCCTTGGTTCTGTTCACCCCAGCATGGCCACTGGGATGATCATGGGCTAAGCTTAAGAGCTTCCCCCGGTACTTAGTTGGAACCACCAACTGTTTTTGCGGCTGCCATTCTTCCCGGTGTTCACCAGAAAGAATTTCCTTGTATAAAAGTCCTTGGTCTATAACAAACCGGGATCGATTAGAAGAGCTGAGAGGCGGTGGGGTGCTCCGTGCCGCCGCCCAAGCTTTTTGAAGGCTGTCATCCGCTTCCTGCTCAGTCTGGAACTGTTCCCTTGAGGCTGGGGTCACCAGTTCTTCCTCAGACTGTGGACTTGGGCTTGGTCCCTCTGGAAGCGATGTAGGTGATGGGGTTGTTTCCGTTGCTGGTGAACCGCTCTCCGCTGGTGCACCTGAGGGTATTTCAGGCTCTGGCTGAGCCTTTTGGGTATGGCTGTCTTTTGCTTCTGCCAGTTCTGGCTCGCTGGCGCCCTCTGGCGTTGAGTTTGAAGATGTGGTTGCACTTGCTGGTGCTGGTTGCTGTTCCAGTTCCGGGCCTGGGACTGGAGATGCTGTGGCTGTTTCAGTGGTAGGCATGGAATCCGGGTCCACTACCTCTGTCTGGGTCTCTGGTAACACAGACGGGGCCTCTGTGGACGGCTCAGGAACAGGAATGGGTCTGGAAGCTTGCCTGGTTTGGCTACGTGTAACCATTCCCACTCTCTTGGCCCGCCTCACCTGGTTGGCCAAGTCTTCCCCCAGTAGCATGGGGATAGGATAATTGTCATAAACTGCAAAAGTCCACATTCCTGACCAGCCTTTGTACTGGACAGGCAGTTGAGCTGTAGGCAAGTCTACAGCTTGTGACATGAAGGGGTAAATTGTAACTTTGGCCTTTGGGTTGATGAATTTGGGGTCAATGAAGGATTGGTGGATAGCTGACACTTGTGCCCCCGTGTCTCTCCACGCAGTAACCTTCTTTCCGCCCACTCTCAAATTTTCCCTTCGCTCCAAGGGTATTTGAGAGGCATCCGGGCCTGGGGATCTTTGGTGTGATGGTGGTGTAATGAATTGCACTTGCATGGTGTTCTTGGGACAGTTGGCCTTGATATGTCCCAGTTCATTACACTTAAAGCATCTTCCATCTGATGGGTCACTGGGCCGAGGTGAGTTACTGGAGACTGGTGAGGTTGAAGGGTAGGGTATCTGTGGCTTTACTTGGGTGGTATGTGGGGTCTTTGGCTGTCCTCGGTTGTAGGGTTTATGGTCTGTGTGCCCCCTGGGGTAATCGTTCCCCTTGACAGTAGCTTTCTTGCTTTTTGCCAGTTCCATCCATTCGGCTCCAATCTCCCCCGCCTCAGCGATATCTTTGGGATTTCCATCTTGTATGTACCGTGTGATGTCTTCAGGAACACCATCCAAGAACTGCTCCATTTGTATGAGGAGGTTTAGTTCTTCCAAGGTTTGAATGTTGTTTCCTGTTATCCAGGCCTCATAGTTTTTTGCAATGTAGTAGGCGTGTTTGGGAAATGACACCTCGGGTTTCCACTTTTGGGTTCTGAAGCGCCGACGGGCATGATCTGGGGTTATCCCCATTCGGTATCTGGCCTTGGTTTGAAAAAGTTTATAGTCATTCATTTGCAGCTTAGGCATTTCAGCTGCCACCTCTGCTAAAGGTCCACTGAGCTGTGACCTCAATTCTACCATGTACTGGTCTTCGGGGATGTTGTACCCAAGACAGGCTCTTTCAAAATTTTCCAAGAAGGCCTCGGTGTCATCACCTGCCTTGTAGGTGGGAAATTTCCTGTGCTGTGGAGCAATAATGGGCGCCGGGTTGTTAGGGTTGGCTGGCACATGCAGCCCAGCTTTTGCCAACTCCAGTTCATGTTTTCTCTGTTTTTCCTTTTCTTCATTCTCTTTTTGGTGCTTTTCCATTTCTCGGTGGTGGGCCGCCTCCTCTTCTTCTTGCTTCCTTCTGTGGGCCAACTCTTCTTCTGCTTGTTTCCTTCGGTAGGCTACCTCTTCTTCTTCTAGTTTTCTTTTGTGTGCTGCCTCTTGGGCTGCCTGTTCTCTTTGGAAGGCTGCCAGTTTGATGCTTTCTTCCTTTTCTTTCATCTCCATCTCTTTCTGTTTTATTTCCAGTTGTCGCCTGTGTTCAGCTTCTTTGAGTTGCTCTTCGGCCTCAATTTTTGCCTTAGAAGTCATGATTCCTGTTTTCTTGTGTTGGGGTGCCCTCCGGTGTTTATCTTCTGAACTGCAGGCTCTGTTCCCTCCTGGAGTCTGCCTAGCAACAGTGCTTTTTTCCCTTTCTCTCTCTAGCTAATGTTCAATGAAGGGAAACCAGAAAAACCACTTTATTTGCATGCATATAAGTGCTGGTACTTGCCTCCTAATGGGAGGGCTATTGCATGACAAAAGACCCTCAACAGTCTCTTAATGGCTTCTCGCTTAACATGCAAGCCACAAACTGCCAGAGAGAGCAGAAAAAAAAATTCTCTCTGGTTCCCTTTTAAAACCAAACTGTTTCTCTCTGCTAAAAAGCCCTTAGCAGAGAAAAGAAAAATATAATATTCCTACTGGCTTCTGGATTCTGTCTATATCCCACCCACTGCCACCATGTTATAACCTTAATCCCAGATTTGGACCTTAGCATCCAAAATATGGGGGTTAGCATGAAAACCTCCAAGCTTAGTTACCAGCTTGGACCTGGTACCTGCTGCCACCACCCAAAAAATTAGAGTGTTTTGGGGCACTCTGGTCCCCCTGAAAAACCTTCCCTGGGACCCCAAGACCCAAATCCCTTGAGTCTCACAACAAAGGGAAATAATCCTTTTTCCCTTCCCCCCTCCAGGTGCTCCTGAAGAGATACACAGACACAAGCTCTGTGAAACTACACAGAGGGACTCCCCCTCTCTGTTTCCAATCCTGGAAACAAATAGTACTTTCCTATTCCCCCAGAGGGAATGCAAAGTCAGGCTAGCAATCCAACACACAGATCTCCCCTTGATTTCTTCCTCCCACCAATTCCCTGGTGAGTACAGACTCAATTTCCCTGAAGTAAAGAAAACTCCAACAGGTCTTAAAAGAAAGCTTTATATAAAAAGAAAGAAAAATACATACAAATGTTCTCTCTGTATTAAGATGATATAACACAGGGTCGATTGCTTAAAAGAATATTGAATAAACAGCCTTATTCAAAAAGAAGACAAATCAAAGCACTCCAGCACTTATATTCATGCAAATACCAAAGAAAAGAAACCATAGAACTTACTATCTGATCTCTTTGTCCTTACACTTAGAAACAGAAGACTAGAAAGTAGAAAGTACTTCTCCAAAGCTCAGAGAAAGCAGGCAGACTCACAAAAGACTTAGACACTCAATTCCCTCCACCCAAAGTTGAAAAAATCCGGTTTCCTGATTGGTCCTCTGGTCAGGTGCTTCAGGTGAAAGAGACATTAACCCTTAGCTATCTGTTTATGACACATGGTGTGGAAGGGGATGCTGGGATGCTTTGGAACTACACCATACAAAGCCAGTCAGGACTCTGGGGGAGCCTCCTCTCTCTGAGTATACTGTCTCCAGAGCAAGAAGCTTACACCTTCCTGGGTCTGACCTCAGAGCATTCAGCATGCCCTTCCACACCGTGTGCTTTCCGCAGTGAGTGTGCCTAGGCAGGTCCTGGGGCAACCAGAGGTTCCTGCACCCCAACTCTGCAGTCAGATGTGACTCTCAGCCAGCCGGTAAAACAGAAGGTTTATTAGATGACAGGAGCACTGTCTAAAACAGAACTTGTAGGTACAGAAAACAGGACCCCTCAGTCAGGTCCATCTTGAGGGGTGGGGAGCCTAGACCCAAGTTCTGGGCCTCTCCCCATTTCCCCAGCCAGCTCCAAACTGACACTCCCTCTTCTGGCCTTCGTGTCTCTTCTGGACAAGGAGGTCACCTGATCTTTGTCTCCAACACCTTCAGTTGGCACCTTGCAGGGGAAACTGAGGCACCCACACAGTATTCAGAGAAAACATTAAAAACATTCCTACTTTGTCACAACAGGTGCAACAAAATATAATACTGTATATTGAAGCAGGCCAGTGCTGCTTCTGACTTTCCACTTTTAATTGACCCTTGTAATCTTGTGGTGACAATGCATTGTAGCTTCATTTTATATCGGCTTACAGGGCGGGAGTGGGGGGGCACCACCATTTTGGGCACCACCAAAAATTATACAAACCTGCCGCTTATGTCCACGGTATATGGACATGACTCGTACAGTACAACACTTGCCACCCAGGCAGCAATGTTTCGCAAGTAGTTGCACCTCTCATCAATGCAAATTACAAGCTTGCAGGGACTGGGCTCCATTCTAGTGATGCTATTGAGTCAAACGAGGGGCTCAAACCTAGAAACCTTGTTAAAAGATTGGAAAGCTGCAAGTTGAGTCACAGGAGCCCTCTGAATGGGGTCTGTAGAGATCTGCTCGAATAGGGCAATGAGGGGGAGGACCAAATCTTATCCTGCCCCACACCTCCCGACTGTCTTGCTACTAGACCATGTGAGGCTGTGGCCATCCCTAGAAACCTCTTCTATTAATGAATCTTCTGTCAGCGCTTTCTCTCTCTCTGCTGTAAGCCCGTGTCTATCCACCTTCAATTGCTCGACACTCAACAGAATCCTTAAGCAAATAGAAATGAAAAGGCCCTTGTGTTCCTAAATCTGCGCAGAAAATCCATTTCTCTTTGACAGGAAGCCATCTGCATTGCTCTCCCTGTCTGCCTCTAGCTGGGGCTTTGTCACGCGCAAATTAAATGACATTCCACCCCATTTTCTCTTTGTTCCACAGATCATTAATAATACTGGTGCATTTCATGTGCTGCTCCCGCTCAAATCTTTTTTGTTAGTTTTCATTTATCTTCACTTGGCAAAACCAGACACAATATTTCTGGAATCTTAAAAAGGAAAAAAATATCCCCCTCAATCCCTTCCCCTGTGTATTAGCCTGTTTTGTTGTGATGGTGGTGGTGGTTTTAATCTCTCCTTCTAGTGCTGCTGCTTAGAGAAGAAGAAAATAAGGGACTAATTGCCTGCTCACCTCAATTGTCTGTCCAGTATGAGAAGTGGCTGCAGGAATTGCTCCTACACACCCCTTCTCATTTCTTTCTCTCAAAAGTCTTGCATCTCCCTGAGCTTGACTTTGCATTTGACGTTTCGTATCAAGCAGCCCCAGGAGCAACACAGATTCCTGAGTGAAAAAGAAACATACAGGCTTAGGAGGAAAGTAAAAGGGACTAATATTGTTCAATCTGGGTAAAGCACAACTAGCGGGGACATAAATACCTGCAATTATCTGAAAGGTCTAAACCATAAGGAGAGAGAAGGAAGAATACAAGAGTGTGGTCCAGGAAAGTATAACTTGGAATAATGATTCCCCTTCCAATTGAACAAAGGATCATTTGGGATGAATGGGCCAAACTTACCTCTGCCGAATTTCCATTGACTTGGGGTGGAAGGTTCCGATCTATATCAAGGGTGAATTTGGCCCCTTAAAAGAAAAAAATTCCTAACAGTAATGCCAGGAGAAGAGGTGGAAGCTGCATCTTTGGGACATTTCAAAATAGGTGTCACTGTACAGCAAACTACAAAGGACAATCCTGCACTGACTACCTGGTCTCAGTGGATTAGATGATGATTTAGCAGATATTTTTTCCTGTCCTGATGTCTCTGATTCTATGCAGGACATGTTACAAATGCAAAGGGCAGAATCTGCTTCTAACGATAGTCATGAAAAGCTATGTCAGCAATCTGAATCTGAAACGAGCCCTGGGACTTTTATTCTCACCTATTAGATTTTTCCAGAGATTTAGGAAGAAATTCAGTACCTTTTTCATTAAGAGGAGGAAGTAGTAGCACCTTTTATTGATTAGACTGTCTCTTCTGCTTTGTCCAGATCTTTGAGAGACTAGACATGTTCCTTAGTGAGGCTGTAGATACATTACTGTGAAATCTGGGCTCAAATTTCCTGGCCTTTACAAGTTAGTTTGAAAACTTTTACAGCTGTCAAGATGCTGCAGAGATTTATTTGTGGTGTTATTGTGATTATGTTTGGGGGGGGTGGCCTTTCAGATAATTTTTTTTTTAATCTCATCAAAGATCCATGTTTTAAGTCTGTCACCTGAACAATGCACTCAAAGGCTCCTCAAAGTGAGAAAGTAGGATGGGGTTTTTTCTTTCTTTATTTTCCCAGCATGAAGTATTAAGTACCCTGCCCAAGACTCCCAATTGGCATGGAAGGGACATTGCCCATACTGTTGTGTTTCACAGCAGAGATTCAGGTGCAGGTTTCTGACACAGAATTAGAATTGAATTTCACACCCTATTTCGCTCTTGGGCAACCATTCCTCACTTGCCTGCATAGCTCCTGCTCCATTCATCCTGCCCTTTTCTGTTACTTTTGTTCTGAGGACTTGATCTTCTCTTACCTTAAGCTCTTCACCAGGGGCCCCGAGGATTATTTCAGAAATTCTCAATGGGTAACAGCTGTATATGTCCTTCCTATTCTATCCAAACATGCCCAGATAGTTCCTGAAAACATCTTTTGAGAGCATTGTGCACTTAACTCTGTTCCTACTGCAGGCAATGGGGGCCAGTTAAAGCACCAGGTATCAAATATCATTCTAGTACAGTAATATATCCGTATTGCCATATGGGAACATGCTTCATTCTGTATTGTAACCAAACTGCTGCAGCCATGCCAGTAACTCAGCCATTAATTCCCAAGGGTGAGGGGCTGCATAGCCTTTGAAGCTGAAGCAGAACTCACTTGACATTTTGAAGATGCTGAATGCTTTCAATCAGATG
Source organism: Gopherus flavomarginatus (assembly GCF_025201925.1). NCBI lineage: Eukaryota > Metazoa > Chordata > Testudines > Testudinidae > Gopherus > Gopherus flavomarginatus. Next base: position 10,490,308 of record NC_066621.1, on the reverse strand, counting down.
CCATCTTGTGATTCTGTTCTTTGTGGAAAGCTGCTATGGCTGATAGGATCTGTAAACAGAAAGATGGTAGCATGGTCTGCAAATCCCCCTGTAATAAACAGATAGCTAAGGGTTAATGTTCTTTTACCTGTAAAGGGTTAACAAAGGGAACCAAACACCTGACCAGAGGACCAATCAGGAAACAAGACTTTTTCAAATCTGGGTGGAGGGAAGTTTTGGGTGTGAGTTCTTTGTTCTTTGTCTTGGTTCGGTGACCCTCTTGGCTCTGAGAGTGATCTTTCTATCTCCAGGCTTTCTAATCTTCTGTTTCCAAGTTGTAAGTACAAGGATAGTAAGACAATAGGTTTATATTGTTTTTTTTGTATTTACATGTGTGTAGTTGCTGGAATGTGTTAAATTGTATTCTTTTTGGATAAGGCTGTTTATTCATTTTTTCCTTTAAGCAATTGACCCTGTATATTGTCACCTTGATACAGAGACCATTTTATGTCCTTTTTCTTTCTTTTTATATAAAGCTTTCTTTTTAAGACCTGTTTGAGTGTTTTTCACTGGTTAAGGCTAAGAAACGAAAGGAGGGGAAAAATCTCTCTGTGTTAGATTTACTAAGCCTGACTTTGCATACCCTCTGGGTGTGGGGGGAGAGAGATTAGATCTCTTGGTACTTGTGTTTCAAGGACTTGAAGCAGGGAGTATGCTAGGGTCCCCAGGGCGGGGAAATCTGAGAGGAGGTAAAGAGGGGGAAGGGAAATGGTTTATTCCCCTTTGTTGTGAGACTCAAGGAATCTGGGTCTTGGGGTCCCCTGAGAAGGTTTGGGGGGACCAGAGGGTATCAGGCCCTAAAATTCCTGATTGGTGGTAGCGATATCAGAACCAAGCTGGTAATTAAGTTTGGAGGTTTCATGCTCGCTTCTCCTGTTCTGAACTCTAAGGTTCAGACCTGAGTAGGAAAGTTATGACCCCCCCTTACACCTTAGGATGGTTATCTATAAAGGAACGGAGGTCAATGCCTGCTGTTGTCTGAACAATGAGTGGAGGAGGCAAACCTGCAGGCTGACTAAGCAGCAAACTAACGTGACAGGGAAATGATTTTATTACTGGCTCAATACGTTTGGTTCATTTGCCTTTGTTCTGATCATTATAGAAAGTTGGCATTGTAAATAGAAGACACAGCTTGCCTGAATCTGGTCTCACTTCACTTCAGAGGAGATGCTCCTCATTTGCACAGCTGTAGGTGAGCCAAGAAGGAAGCCCTGAGCACTCTGTTTATCCATCAGAACGTTACAGGCCAGGGAGCTTCCCCTCCACTGCTTGCCATTAGTGTGCCTCCTCCCTCTGAGCAACGGGAAGGTGTTTTGTCAATCAAAACAGAAAGTTGCCCTAGAGTGAACCCCTCTAGGAGCAGTAGCAGCATTTAGTCTCCCTGCCCGGTCAGACCTCAGCTTCTCTGTGAAGACTGCCAAGAAGAGGATCAAATAGCCCCCATTGTGTTGGTCTAGCATTGTTCTCTGCCTTGGTTTTATTTTAAGACCAGCTGCCAAATAATTGTGCTCTCATGTTACATACACTTTTGACAAGCCAAGTGGTTTTAATTAGTCCCTGCGGCCCCCAGCACAACACAACCTGTCCACCTGGCAGCGACAAATGGATACATGCCCACTGCAAGGGGCAGCAGGTGTTACCAAGTAATGAGACGTACGGTGCTGCCATAGCCATGCTGTCGGGACTCCCTGCAGCAGAAAGGGTTTTTTTCAGCCTTTAAGCAGGCTGCCCACTTGATCCCATTCAGACTGGCCCCTGCGCTTCAGCAGGACAGCCCAACAGGCTTGTAGCAGGCACAAAAGCACTGGACGCGGCTGAAGCCACCCAGCGGACCATGCACAGAGGCTTAGATATGTGGAGTGAGGCCAGAGGCATGGAGAGGCCCAACCTTCTCCAAGGCAGCTGCCACCACTCCGCAAGCATGTGGCTGGGGGAGCAACTTCCAAAAGTGGCCACTGTCTGGTCTGTACGCCACACAGCAGTAGGAATCTGAGGAAACCACCTGGGCACAGCTGGGTTCCAAATTACTGTGTTCACTAACGATATGCAAGTGTACTAGGCCTAGCTAGATAGGTTAGGTTTGGGTGGGTTTTGCCACAGGCATCAGGGAGGCCCATTCTCAAAGGGATGCTACCCAATTCCTATTCACTGCACTGCCTGACCTTACCTCTAACTCCTCCCTGCATGTTGGCCCATTCCCCTTATCTCCTATGCACACCTGGCCATTCAATCCATTCCCATGCCTCTCCTGTCTTTACCCTTTGCCTTCTCACTCAGACCCCTTTGCTCAACTCCCTGCAGTTCATGGGAAAGGACTTGTCTCTCATTCTCTTTCGTGAGACCAGTGCTCTGCCACCTGCACTAGCTTCCAATAAGCTTCCAGGTAGAATTCAAGATGTTTGGTTTTAACCTATGAAACCCAAACTGGTTTAGAAGCTGGTTCCCTGGGAGATGGCTTCTCTCGGAGAGAGATACCGCCACAATCCAGAGCCATGGAGGCACTGAAGCTGGAAATCTCTCCATATATATGAAAGGGAGATGCTGGAGGGGCATTTTCTGAGATGGGGTCCTCCATTCTGGAACTTGCTCCATTCCCCTTGGTTTGCTACAGCCTAGATTTGTTATCTCTGTGAGCATGCTGCATAGCTCACCTCTCTTCTCTCTCATGTAAAGCTGGTGAAGAAGGGATGGGCTGAGGTGAGATGCATGTAGGGGCAGTCCTGTTCATATGCTGTGAGCTCTGAGTGATGGGCTAGGTGCTCAGAGGGCCAGATGAGTGGCTAGAGTTATATTAGAAATGTGATGAAGAAATGAATAAATAACATTGAAATATCTGATTCTTTCAAACTTTCCCCTCCACCAATGAGTTTCTTTCTCAGTTTTAATATGGCCTTTAAAGCTTTCCTTCTTGCGGTTGAATCTGTTCAGTGTTTTGTGACACTATGCATTTCTCTGGTATATACCATTATAATACAAAATGTGCCATGTATTCTGTCACAGCTGTGCCAATATTGATACGTATTTATATTCTCACTGTCATTAAGAAGGGAGCTGGAGAAGGGGATGGAATCTGTGGTGGTGTACGTTTATCAGTAAATCAAAATGTTTTTCATTTTCATCTTAAATTTTGGACTAAAATGATGGGATAGTTTCTCTAGCCCATGAAAAATTGTTTCCATTTCAAAGGAGGCAAATTCCTGCCTGGAGCAAATCCACACCTGCATAGTGAGGGGAAAATGACCTAGTTAAACCTTATGGGGGTTGATAATTGCTTGACATGACCACTTTTTTAAGGTAGGTCAAATTCTCATTCTTCAGACACAGTTTCAGAGCTTGCATCCTGTGTCCTTCCAGATGCATGTTGAATCCCTGCTACCTAGAGGCCAAGAAAACAAGGGCTGGAGAGGCAATGTATTGATGTGCCTCAGCTGGAGCATTTTGTCCAATTCTGGGCACCGCATTTCAAGAAAGATGTGGAGAAATTGGAGAGGGTCCAGAGAAAAGCAACAAGAATGATCAAAGGTCTTGAGAACAAGACCTATGAAGGAAGGCTGAAAGAATTTGGTTTGTTTAGTTTGGAAAAGAGAAGACTGAGAAGGGACATGATAGCAGTTTTCAGGTATCTAAAAGGGTGTCATAAGGAGGTGGGAGAAAACTTGTTCTTCTTAGCCTCTAAGGATACAACAAGAAGCAAAGGGCTTAAACTGCAGCAAGGGAGGTTTAGGATGGACATTAGGAAAAAGTTCCTAATTGTCAGGGTGGTTAAACATTGGAATAAATTGCCTAGGGAGGTTGTGGAATCTCCATCTCTGGAGATATTTAAGAGTAGGTTAGATAAATGTCTATCAGGGATGGTCTAGACAGTATTTGGTCCTGCCATGAGGGCAGGGGACTGGACTCGATGCCCTCTCGAGGTCCCTTCCTGTCCTAGAATCTATGAATCTATGTTCATGTGCTTCTTGCTCATCCCATAACTATGAATTGTTTTTAAAATGTGTCTTTCCTTATCTGTGACTTTGATCTCCTGAGGGTGGATGAGGAATCATGTTCAGTTCCCATTCACTCAGTAATCACTCTATCAATCTTCTCTGTAAATGTTAGTGGATAAATGGAGATGGACTGTGAAAGTTTGGAGTATGGCCTTTGGGATTTAAATATGATTTCTGTGCAGTGTAAATAGGTTTGAATTAACTAAAGAATAATAATTTAATTGTCTCATAAGCCTGTTTTTCTGTTCTGTTCTTTAAACAACACAGGTAAATATACTGCAGGTTTCAACTGCTCTTTCAGGCTCCAGTGTCCCTCAGCGTACTTGTGTGTGGGGGGGTTATTCCTTTTAATTGGAAGTGCTGTTTCAGACCGTTTTAGATCCTGCACCCGTATAACTGACAGTGATATCGTCTTGGTATCCCAAACCTCAAGATCCATGAGTGCTGCATGAAATATTTTCTTTTAGTATACTCATAAAAACACAGGACAAGTCAAAGTGGAAATGCCCAGAGATGCAGCTAATCAGTAAAATGTAGCTTTTGGCTTCATTTCTGAGGTTTATGCAAGTGAATATCCAACCTGAACACAGTATGTTTTCATTTCCTTGTAACAGAGGAAAAAATCATTTACAAGGAGTGAGTGTGTGAATGCAGAGTGTATTTACACTATGCCAGTGGGAAATAAAGCTTTCCCTATAAATCATATTACTTCTAGAAATGTACTAATACCATGAGTAACAACATTCATTACAGTTTATACCTGCCGTAGCTCTGCATCCACCTGCTGGTATTCTATAAATGTGATATATGATGACAGCTGATGTAGTCCATATTTATATTCCTTCATTTGTAATAACCCTGCACCGCACACTTGTGGATGGATAAAGTAAAGGGCCAGGTTATTAAAAAAGGGCACATCAGTTGTACCCACAAAACTCTGTGTCTGTAGCAGCAGGTCTGCTGCCTTATGCTGTGATCCTGCTAGGTCTTCTGAGCCAGACAGGACTGAGCCTGCAGTGCTAAGTGACTTCTACAGCATGTGTTGCTACAGGAAGAAACTGGGAGTAATGTTGCTGTACTGAAGATGGCTTCCTTCAGTTCACATGTAAAGCAGTCATGCAGATTATTCAAGATCTTGTGCTAGTTTTCATATGAACCATTTACATTAATCCCAGTGTCCTGGCCAAATTCTCACCTTGGAAATGACATTCTCCTATTGCAATATCCTCATAGTAACATCTCTATACATTACGTTTCATTTCCAGTGCTGAACCTTTGCATAGTATTGTTGTGTGTGTTAAACATTCACCGTGTTGTACCAAAGAAGGAGATATGTATCAGGAGGATTTGAAATGATCCCTGTTTTACATTCAGAACCTACCTCGCAGGAGTGGGGTGAAGCTGATTTGTTTGTATCATGTCAGGGCATAATTCACCCCAAAGGCCACTGTTGCCCCAATGTTTGTAAAATTCTTCGAGACCTTTACACAAAAAAGGCTACAGAAATGGAAGATGCTAATATAAATGCACTGAAAAGAGGTATTTGTGTACAATTATTCATTGTGTACGTGCAAATATTGGTTGTATTTGGTACAATGGATACATGGGCGTTTTTGTAGGCATAGCCTTTCTTGGATAGCTTAGTCTTAAGTGTTGCATAACATCACATGCATTCTCCACTAGACCTGGGCAGGTAACGCTTTTCTCATCGCACAAGAGTTTCTGAATGTTCAAAAACAACTGTCAGTCCCAATATGGGATGAAAAGTCAAAATCTTTTCATCTTTTCTTGAATTGATAATCTGGAAAAAAAATTGAATTGGAGCATTTGAAACCTTTCATTTCAATTTTGATCCTTATCACTGTTTTAAACCTTCATTAGTATAAATCAACTAAAATTTCAAAACAAAAAGTTATTTTGGATCCAAATGAAAATCTTGAAATGTTAAAACACTTTTTAAAAAAATGTTTTGAATCGGGACATTTGTCAAAACTGACCCACTTTCACGAACAAGTTCAGTTTTGAGAAATCAACGTTTTCTGATTGAAAAAAGTCTCACTGGAAAATTCCCAACCAGCATGATCCTTCACCTACACAAATCCAGCCTGGTCCCTGTGTCACCAAAAGGCCATTACCATCAGCTGGCTTTTCAATGGCATATGTAAGCTAGTGACTTCAGTGCATTACTTCTGGACAAGTAGCCACAGTGCTTAAACCATCCCCACAATTACCACTTGAACTCCCGGATGGTGGTCCAAGCAGTGGAATCAAGCGTTGAGTTGAACATGGCATTGGAAAATGAATTCCTTTAGTGGAATCCTGCAGGTCAGGGACAGGCCTGTGAGCAAGGGCCAAGACGGGCAGCTCCACTGCTGTTGCCGATGCTGGCTTTGTGATCTGTGCAAGCCTGTCAGACTGGCACCTTTTTGCCAGCTATAAATGCACTCAAGGAATAGGAAGAACGTGTTGCTTTGAAAGGTCAGTTTTTCAACCTTTTGAAGCACTTGAGCAGTTCAGGCTAATGAAGAGTAATGCAGCATCCGTGTACAGCCTTGTCCCCTCCGCTCCTTTCATATGTGAATGGCACTGTGAGCAGACCTGGCTACATCTGTGCAAAGCTGGGGTCCCTCGGGGTAAATCAGCAACTGGGCAGAATGACAGAAAGAAGAGGAGAATTCACCAGGAGAGCACTTAAGACAAAAATGAGATGAAAATCCCCCAAAGGTTGGTTTGTGGCCATTTTACTGGAAGTTGCAAATGGTTTATCAGCCAAATCAACTGAAAGGCAATAGTGGCCTTTGGGTTGAGTTATGCCCTGACATGATTTGCTAATTATTATGTGACTCTATGTACAGAGGTCAAATAACATGAATATGCAGAAAGCAAAACAGGATAAACACAGGGCTGCCTCTTGATAGTTGTCTTTGCCCTACCGGATACTAACCTGACTCTCTGTTAAATTCAAACCAGCTCAGGCATGTATAATGGGTCTGCTGCAATGTACCGTAACGCCCAATGTTTATGATACCACTCTAATATAAAATTATTGCCAAGAGCATCTGCACTTAAAGTGAGAACAGGCTGTATAAGGAAAATATGCCAGCTTGTGTTTAAAGCAGTGGACTTTGAATCAGGACTTCTGAGGCATATTTCTAGCTTTGCTACAGTCTGTTTTTTTAAAATCTTGTACAAAACAGTTCCTTTCTGTGCACCTCAGTTTCCACCAGTAAAATGGGGGTAATTATAGTTAAACATTAAGTAATTCGATCACACATGAAAGCATCAACCAGAATGGGCCCCAGGATGCTATGTACATACAAATTTACAGTAAAAGACAATCCCTGCCTCCCAGAAGCTTACAATTTAAAATAAAAGACTAAAACTGGTCAAAACATTTCCAGTTTTGCATTTTTTCTACAAAAACCAGGACAAATAAAATGTGGTGGTGTTGTTTTCTGACTTGTTGCAGAAAATACCTCACATGTGGATGAGACAAACAAGCAGGTTAGGGTGGGAGACATAGGAGTAATAAAAATAAACAGGATGAGTGCAATTCTCTCATGTCTTAAAGGAATTAAGTCTGTAAATCTCACTGAGATCCTGAGGTCAAAGGCATTGCACTCTGTAAGTGCTAAGTATTGTTGTTAATATTGCAAGCTATTTCGCTGCCCAAAAAAGAACACACAGAGTGGTTACCATTAAAAAGGTAGGTGTGTATTAGTTAGTTACTCCATGTATGGTGAAGCTGAGGCACAGAGAGGCCAAGTGTCTTGTGCAGCAGGTCAGTGATAGATCTACCACTAGAACCCAGGAGGCCTGAGTACCATTCGCCTTCTTTAACCAGAGCAAACACTGATTCCCTTTGTAAGAATCTTCTCTACAGCCGTACAATTAGTAAATGCTTGGGTTGTGCCGATTTGCTAGGCATCTTGGGCTCTCATTTAAGTGGAGATAGGGACTCACTTCCTAAGAGTCTTCTAATCTAATGTGCTGCCATTTGAGCTCGTGAGGAATAGAGAGCACGCTAGTCTCACTGCAATGCTACGCCCACTTCTGATACCAAAATGAGCTTTCTGAGAGACCCCTCTTCACTTAAGTGTCCCCGAGATGCTCTGAGAGATGTATTTAAAGAAAATCAATTGAGTGGAAAAGGCAGAGAATGGCCCTTAGCTGCTTCATCCATCTGTGATTTCTAACGGCATCTTGAAGGAGCTGCATTTTCCCAACTTGATTGAGGGGCAAAGGCCTGTGGATCCTTAGTAACAATCTCCCCAATTTATAAACAGAAACCAGGTTGAGAGGCAGGAGTCCCTTCATTTCCTCAGGAAAGTTGGTTTCCATGTTCAGCCTCAGACAACATTATGTGGAGTTGGGGGGCAGGAGTTGGACAGCAGTTGTGCAGCTTGGGCATCAAGAGACAACCTAGGTCTATCGTAACAAGGAACATTCCAATGGAAAGCTCTTGGGATAACAACAGTAAATAATCCTTGACATTTATATACATTGCAGCTAAAGCTATCAAATGTCAGCTTTTTTTCCAGCTGACATTATTAACCCCATTTTATAAATGGGGAAACTGAGGCACACAGGGATGAAGTGAATTACTCAAGGCCACACTGTGAGTCAGTGGCAGAGGTGTGAATGGAATCTCCGAGTTCTGGGGCCTAGTTAGCTGCTCTAACCACTTGGTGGCACCGTCTGCTATGGCAAATGGTACCATTCTAATGCTTGCCTTTAATTAGCCTGCAAACAGGGCTTGAAACCTCACAAAATTAGGTGCTCTCCAGAGATTTTCTTCAGATTGAAAATGCTGTAAAAGCAGACACCTTCTGTTTTCAGTTTAGCTTCTCTATCACCAGCTGAAACCAGAAAGCCCAACACAGGTGAAAATGAAAGGAGAAAAACCAGCCATATTATTTCTGCACTCCAGACTAGTTCCTGGCTGGATTTTGGTTTGGTCTACAGGATTTTTCGTCAGTTTATAATTTAATCTGAGCAAGTTCCCCCTGTCCAACAGAAAATCCCCCCAAAAGAGCTCAAACAAATCTTGAGTAGCTCACAACAGATTATTATTATTTATTATTGATATTGTAGTAGCACCTCAGAGCCTCAGTCTTGGACCAGAACCCCACAGTGCTAGGTGCTGTACAAACCAAAAATTCAGGTTCGGCCCCAAAAAGTTTAGTCTAAGTCTGATGTTTAATTATGAGCTTCCTCATGGCTGAAGATCTCTGGGTGCCTAACACAAACATTATACAATGTCAATTAAGTGCCAACTAAAAGACTTGGAGGTAGAAATATTGGGGAAATAAATGAACTTTTTGCACTGGGTTCACCCCTTGTCTTAGAAACCGACACAGACCAAACCATATACATGGCAGTAAATTGGCTTTGAACAATACTTTTATCGGTTAGTTTCACCAACCTGCTTTCTGGTGTCACAAGTCTCCATTGTATTTCTGTCCATCTTTCTCCCACCCTGTCAGAATCAGCATCCCAGGTTGCCTCCTATCCCTAGCAGTGGATTTTCCCTCATGACACAAGCAGGTGAATATTAAATCAAAAAAGTCTATTTTACCAGAGTCAAAATCCACTGGAAAAAATACAATTGGAATAAAAAAGCCCAAACACCACAAATTGCTACAACCTGTCTTTCTGTCTCTTTCGAATTATCAAGGGAAATTTATCAGATGTCAGAGCTTGTTAATTTTGTTGATATTAGAAAAGCAAAAAGCCCAGTGGATTGAATGGATCCTGTGTCTGTCCGAAAAACCATGGAGTCAGTAGCTCCAGGATGCACTCATTAGTTTTGATTACACTTTCCTTCCTGCCCTGAGCTAGGCTATTTCTGATGTCAGTACAAGGAGTGATGGGGAGGCAGATTGGGCCTGGTGATGAGAAGGTGGGAGTGGGTAAGCAGCCAATCTACCTGGGAGAACGGCAACATTTCTTCTTGGACGAGCTATGAGAGCGCCAGCGGGAATCAACTGCGGCATATTTCTCTGTTCTGGGTGAAAGTGAAATGATCCATGAGGGTGCCTTTTTTTATTTGGGAAGATGCATTTATCTCCAAAGAGAAAGGAAGGCAGGGAGCTCTAGGGAGGAGCACACAACAAACACAGGGAACATTTTGTTGGAGGCTTTGTAAATAATTGAAAGTCCCTCTCAAGATGAAAAATAATAGTGTCATTACTACTCGCTGTATTTCAGTTGGACTAGAGCAGGAGGTGTGATTTAGAGCTATTTTTCCCGTCAAGCATAAGGGCAAGAGAATGTAGCTACTTCTGTGTGAGCCATTCCTATGAGGAAATAATTGCGCTGAGTCTCTAAACTAGCATTATTTGGCATTTCTGCAAAACCTCCAGAGTCCCCTTTGCCCTATTCGCTCTTGCTTTTTGTTTTGTTTAGTTGTACTGCAGTAGCATTTTGAGATCCCAGCCCCTTTGTGCTGGGTCTGTGCAAACAAAGATTCCAGGAGCTCACTCTCCAGTAACTCCCATTTCATCACATAATTATAGCTTGATTTTTAGACATGCTGAGCTCCTGTCAAGAATAATCCTGGGAGAAGCTGGGTCTGAGCTCTGACCTGCAAAGTTCTCTGATTCTCTAGAGGGTTGAGAATGTTTGTATAAGTAAGACGAGGAATTCATGTAACATCATGATGGACACATTAGATTCGCCTCCATCCTTAACCTTCACCTGTTTCCGTAGCTGAACACTAACTAAATCATTAAGACACAAAATGTTCAGGTAGGTCTTCATTTTTGCAGTTGTTCTTTCCCATCTGGGAGTTGAAACACTACCGTAGCAGGGGAAAGCTATTCTCATGACATTTCTGGAAGTGGAAATGCTGGAAAGGTTTAGGAGAAATTCTGTTCCTATGAAATTTGCAATCCTGTTGTTGCATGTTCAAGAAGTTGGGCTGTTTGGAATAAAAGCTTCACAAGTGCTTTTCTGAACTGCAGCCCTTTTGAGATTCCTCCACCACTAGTTTTCTACCATTATTTAAAGGCTTCAGAAGGGTCTGAACAGTCTTATTTCCTCTTTCTTTGCTAGTAGTAAACAAAATAACAAATGTAAAAAATACAGCCGTTTACTCTTGTCACTGTAAAAAAAAAAATTGCTTGCTGCCTTTTCACTTTATTTTGCTTCACATTTAAATACCTCATGGGGAAAAAGCAATTGGAGGAAAGTTTTTAAAACATTTCATGGGTAGGCTATGGAACAGAGCCCATTCCAGAATGCGCCAAAAATATTTTGATGGAACTATCAGTATTTGATAGATGCTCTGCCAACTAATGGCTTTTATACCAAATGGAAAGGAAGTCTGGTCCTATGTGCAGAGAGATGCTGTATAAACACTAATCATTGCACAGGCAGACTGAGCTGAGTCCCAACTTTTCTTTGCTATAGATTTGACATACTCAAGCCAATATTTATGAAAATGTCAGGGCTATAACCCTGACTTCGGGGGAAAATCTGTGTGCAGCCTCAGCCGTGTATGCATAGCTCCCACACACAGCAGGGGCAAGAACTGGGGTCTGCATTTTCAAATGTCTGGTGATACTAAATGCTTTAGTTATGTTGGGGTGACCAGCTACCACGTACACACTAGATGGGGCTGAAGAAGTTGGGCATTTTGTTTAAGGTGCCTGGTGTTGGGCACCCAAAATCACTAGTCACTGCTGAAAATGTAGGCCAGGCCCCTTTCCCGGGTATAAAACAGGGCTCCTTTCTATAGTTTTCCACTACATGAAAATTAGTTTCTCCAACATATCTTAAAAGTGGGTACCTGTAACTTTACAGTAAGGACCTGGAAAGAGAGGTCATTCTCAGAAGAGAAGACAGTTACAAAACAATGGCCTAACAATAAGAGAGAAACAACTTTATGGTTCCCCATAGCAAAGCACTTTGTAGCAGTGATAAGAACAAACTAACTTTCCAAGGCAGGTAGTGGAAGCAGCTTCAGTGGAATCTCAAGCTGGTGAAATTTGATAAATTACCCAATGATAAATTACCCAATGAGGTCTAGCTCTGGTTTCTATCTGTGGACTGAACCCAATGTCTATGGATGTATTCATTATTTGTCAGTACAGTTCTGAATATTTTAGGGAGGCCATTTTCAGCCTCGGGGTTGTTTGCAAACTGTTCTCTCTGACTAGTCCTGGTGCGTTACCAGAGTCCCAATAGAGATTGGCAGTGCTGATCACAAAGGAAAATCTTACCCCGAGGCAGAGAATTTCTGTAGAACTCCATCAACACTCTCCTCCAAGTGATGCAGTGAATGAATGCTGTACCTCAAATTATACATTATTAACTGCATACTGGGCTGTTAGTAAGAAAATGAACTAATCAGAGAAAGAGGCATGCAAAGGAATCAATTTGCTTTCTAATGTATTTTAGTTCCTGAATTTGTGAGACAATGATTGATGTTAACTGAAAGCTGATTGTTAGACACAGGCACTAATAGGATGACAAGTTGAAGAAGATAAATACAGTCATTATTACATTATGGCCTTAGCACTTGGAAATGCAAATCTATAGTTTTCAGGGTCAGGGGCTTATTCCAATGATTTGATTATTTTGAAATGAAACCTGTCAGTGCAGCAAAGTATTCTGGACACGTCCTGGAAAGGTTTTATCCAGTTATTTACCCACAGTTATACAAGCCAGCATGTGGCCCTAAAAATCCAGGGATTCGTACCTATTACATGATTGAAAAAATAAATTAATTTAAGGTCAATTCCTATGGCATTTCCCAATTGTAGCCTCCCAGTTCTGGACCAGAAGAATGCCCCTGGGTTATTTCTTCACCATCTTGTCTGGCCATGCCCCAGATTTATGGTTGAGCCTCTCTGTGCCTGAATCTGTTAACTGTCGGTCAGCAAGACTGGTTGGGGAGTGAGGATTGCAAAGGGGAGGCCTTGGGATGTGTGTGAACTGGCCAAACTCAGTCTAAATAATTGTGCTGCTTAAAACTGTATTCGGAGATTTTTTTTTAACCATTTGTCAAATGTTGTTGTCAGAGTTGCTATAAACACCCTTTTTTTCTTTCCTCCTCCACCATGTCTTACTCCTTGTTCTCATTTGCTGCCCTGCTTGTCTCACGAACATTCTGCCCCTGTTTTCCTCTCCAGCTCCTTTAATTTAAAAAAAATCATTTTGTGGATGAATTGAGCACCCATGAGAAGCAGGGGATTGAGAGCCCTAAGCTTGGGTCGCTCCACACAGGAAGGAGCTGGGCAAAGGCATCCACATCTGCAGGAGATAAGTGTCTGTCTGTCTACCCTTATATGAAAATCCAACAGAATGTTTTAGGGAGGAAAAGCACGTCCCTGTGGCCTGTCACTTCCCGCAGCTCCTATTGGCTGGGAACAGCGAACTGTGGCCACTGGGAGCTGTGGGGGCCCATTCCTGCGGACGGTCAGTGTCAGCAAATCAGATTACCCTGATGGGCCACAGGATGCCCTACATTGGCCTAGAGTATTCTAAGGCAGGGGAATAATTCGTCATTTAAACTCTATAGACCTGTTTAAAAAACCTTATACTGTAGAAACTTTTTCAGTTACTGTCATATTCTATAAGGAGTTTTTTTTTTTCATAAAGCTATCATCTGTCTACCTGTCAGGCGTCTCTTTCTCTCTTTGAACCTTAGCGTCCAAAAGATGAGGTACCTGCATGAACCCCTCTAAGCTTAATTACTAGCTTAGAAATGATAGAGCTGCCAACCCAAAAATATAGTGTTTTGGGACACTTTCTGGTCCCCAAACCCTTCCCTGGGGACCCCCCAGACCCAAACCCCTTGGATCTCACCACAAAGGGAAATAAATCATTCCCCTCCTTTCTTCCTCCCAGATTCTCCCCTCCCTGGGTTACACTGGGAGATCACTGTGATTCAAACTCCTTGAATCTTAACACAGAGAGGAAATTCACCTTCCCCCCCCCCCCACAGACTCTCCCTGAGAGAGAGACAGTGATCCTAACACAGAGAGAAATCAGGCGTTTCCTCCCTCCCCCTTCTCTCCTTTCTTCCACAAATTCCCTGGTAAGGCCAGACCCTGTCCCCTGGGGTCTCACACAAGAATAAAAAAAAATCAGGTTCTTAAAAAGGAAAAGCTTTTAATTAAAGAAAGAAAAAAAAGTAAAAATTATCTCTGTAAAATCACGATGGAAAATGTTACAGGGTCTTTCAGCTTCACCTAGACCAGAGGGCTCCCCCTCCCAGCCTAAGTATACAAGTTACAGCAAACAGAGTTAAAATCCTTCCAGCAAAATACACATTTGCAAATAAAGAAAACAAACATAAATCTAATCCGCTTTCTATCTATTACTTACTATCTGGAACCTGAGAGGCTGTTCAGTAAGATTGGATAAATCTGGTTACATGTCTGGTTTCTCTTAATCCCAAGAGAGAACAAAGAACAGGACAAAAAGCACAAAACAAAGACTTCCCTCCACCGAGATTTGAAAGTATCTTGTCTCCTGATTGGTCCTTTGGTCAGGTGTCAGCCAGGTTCACTGAGCTTGTTAACCCTTTACAGGTAAAAGAGATATTAACCCTTAACTATCTGTTTATGACACTACCTAAGCCTTTATGCTGTGTTAGCCACAGCAGTTTCTTTGCACTCCCCAAAATGAGCATCACCGTCTGTAAAGGCCGACCATTATCCTGTTTTTGAATCTCCCGGCTCTTGCCAGTATAAAATCAGATTTATATCCAGAGCGGGTTGAAACATGAGACACATTTTTCATGAAAGTTTTCTTTAAAAACTTCGCTTTTCTTTGAAAAAGTTTTGAAATTCTAAATTCTTCGATTAGCTCTACTTATATGCAAAAGTTTTTGATACTTGTTGAGGGATAAAAGATACCCAGAAGGTTATTCTGGAAACAGATTTGCAAGCTGGCTTCAAGTTCTTCTGTATATTGAAGGGCTTTGAGCTATGACTTTGCCTTGAGCCTGAATTAAATACATTTTTAGTTCACAAGAACAAAGCAAGAGCATGTCTTAATGTTGCTCAAAGACCCTCATAAACAATTCCAGTAGCACTTGAAACAAAACATCTCTAGTGTGCATTCATAATTGAGCTGAGTCCATAGTATATCATGTTAATTGTATATCATTAAAGGGACATTTATAGAGCTGTCATATGAATATAAGAGAGAAATCTAATTGTCATACAATTAACTCCAAATTATTTAAGCATAGAATATATTGTGTCATTTCAATGATCAGTCCCACTTTGGTAGTTCAGTATAAAACCACTTCCCTTCCTAACCAAATCAGTCTGGACACTCTCAGGTGTGGTTTTAAACAATGACTGTAAATAGTACTGAAATCTCTTCAACCATTTTTTATTTAGAAATCCATGGAAACCACAAACTTCTCTGTTGACCCACAACATAATTTGTTTTAAATCTAGACCACCGATGATTTAGTTTTGAAAAATACAGTTTTGCAAGCAGGACGTTCTTAATGAGGACAAAAGGCTTTTGTGGAGTTTCAGGTCACAGGGTTCAAGAGAAACTCATTCCCCACCACTTGTCTTACAAGTTCAAACAAGTCCCAAAACTCAAAGCAAATTTTAACCCCTTTCCTGGCATTGGATCTACATTGGCGAGACTTGGGCCATCACCACCATATTTCAGAATGTTACTTGCAAAAACCTACATCGCTTTAGGCTCAAGTGCATGCTTGAAACTTAGCCCCTGGCCTGCAGTTCAGGTTTGGAAGACAACCTGGAGTCAAATCTTCCTCCCCATTTTAATTTTCCTTCAAAAATATAATCGCTTTATTCCAGTTTTTAGTCCTTTTTTAAGGTTAAAAGTAGAGTAGGAGCTAACTACATCTCTAGTTCAGCAGAGTTAACGCAGGAATGCATTGGGCCTTGGTATTTAGGTTTTCAGGTTCAACGGGAATGGGATACCAAGTCCTTTTTAAACCTAGGTACTTGGATCAAATAAGATTGGCAGAAACTGGAAATCACTGTCCTCTGGCACCTGTTTGGCAGCTTGCATGAAAGTGCGGTGGCCTCAGCCCAGTTCCTAGTGGACAAATGTCCCCATCGTAATACCACCCAAGCCAATGGGACATGGAGGCTACATTCTCCTCTTGCCGCTAGTGCAGTAACTGTTCTGTGGCTTTGCAGAAAGGACTCCAGTCTCCAAGGCTGTACCTTGGACTGTTTTCCATACCTGTTGTAGTAGGATGCAAGAGCAACAGCAAACAAATCTACTGCATAGTGTCTGAGATCTACATCCTGCTGGCGAGTTTAATTTATGGCTTTGGACTTCGAAGCAACTACCAAAAGTGACTCTTCTTTCTGCTGTTCCCATTGAAAGAAACTTCTTTGTTCCTGCACTAATGCAGTGTTTCTTATGCCAGTAATATGCCACTACAGTCTGAGCAGGGCAGCACTTTTGCTGGCCACAGCCAAGGATTCATATTAGACAAGCAACACTCATAGTGATAGAAATGAGAGATGCTGACATTTCCAAATATGACAGAGACAGAAAATGGATCCCAGGCTGCCTCAAGCCCAGTGTTCAGAGACCCCCTCCATTTCAAACCTTACTGCTCATGCATGCAATACTCCAGACTAAGCTGAGCCATTAGAAAGCGAACCAGAGGATGTGTAGCTTAAGTGCATTTCACTAGGCAATATGCAGCAGGTTATTAAACAGAGTTGCTTTGCTTTGGTGCCTGATCAATTAATAGCCACTACTGTGATTTTTCTCCCTCTCTGTTTGGGGCTTTACATTAGCAACTCAAGAACTAAGCCAATGCCAATGCAATTTCTCCAATGCCTAGTTTGCTCCTCTGCTGTCCTGGTTTTCTATATGCAGTGTTTATTCATCTAGACTCATGTGCACAAGCATTTTGAATCCTTCATGTTACCTTGGTAGGTCTGTAATCTGGCTGAAGCAGAAAGATTTCTTTAGTTTGGGAGTGGAGCTGCCTCCGTTCCCATGGTGAAATCTTTCAGTAGGATATTACAAGCCATGTCAGCTCTCCACGCTCCTCTCTTTTCATTGTCTGCAGCCTGACAACCACTGACAAGGACATGAGCACTGCGCTTTAGAAGAGGGCATATAATTCCACTCTGAAAGGAAAGCAGTGTGACATATTCCTGGATTCCAGCACAGGAATACTGGGCCCTTAGTTTTTATTACCTGTTTTTCAAATGAAGTAATGCTGCAAACCTAGCCAAGCCTCCTTCAAAAGTCAGCATGGTTTAACATTTTAATACTCTCTAGTCTCTCTCAGAAGTAGCAACAGCAGTGTCACTTCTCCTGAAAAGCAAAATCAGCTGTGTCCAGGTATAACTCGTGCAGGAGAGGAGCGAACACCAGGGTCTCAGATCTAAATGACTGGACATTTTGGAAGTAGTGTAATTCAGATCTCCAGATCTGAAGCCATCCCAGTGGGGTTTGGTCCCAGTCTATTATCATTATGGAAATGGAAGGGCAGAAGAGGTGTAAGGGAACCAGTTATGTTTATCCCTGACACAGGTTGGCACATGCTTGGGGCTGCTCCATCATGTACCAGTTGGCCAAATGCTGTAAGGGACAACACACCAGCCAAGCACAAGCGGAGCACATCACATTCCAGCCAGTCCTGCTAGACATCTCTTGAGCAGGAGCTTGTCGGCATGACCATGGCCTAGGAGCATGTTACACTAGTCTGTTCCTCCTGGGAATTCTCTCACACTGGAAGTCTCTGCTCCTTTTGCACCATCTGAGCATGCAAAGGGAGTGGCACAGGGCAGAGAATCTGGCCCTATTATATGTTAGACGCCTACAGCCTGCTTGCTTTTGTACAAGACACAGACAAAGACACGGTTCCTGCTCCAAGAAGTTTCCACGTTGTCTTCATGGAGAATCCATTGATTCAATTCCCCCACCCCTCAGTATGGTTTCTGTTACACAAGCATGCCTCTAGTGACTTCATTGGTTACTCTCTATTTCCCCCAGCGTAACTGAAAGGAGAATCTGGCCCATCCCAGACATTCATTAGGGTTTTCAAAAAATAAAACAAAATTAAAAATTAGTCTGACATTTTTTTGGGTGGGGGGGAGGAGGAGGGAAAATGGGTCCTTTTCAAACCTGGTGAAATAGAAATCCCTTTGAACTTTTTTGCAGCATCATTTCTCAGTTTGTGACCAGCTCTCTTTGTTAGTATGTGTGTCCAGGGGTCAAACCCCAGAGCTGGAAATGGTAGTCAGAGGTTGCCCAAATACCTTCTGAGAACAGTTTCTGGAAAGCCTTATGATTCTGGGGGCACCCATGAAAACAAGGAACACAGTTTAATTTTAGCTGCCAGTTAACATCTCCTTGGTTCTGTGTTTAGGACTATTTTGAGAAGCCAAAGGATTATCTGCATATCAATGCAAGGTGTCATTTGTTAGGAAAGGGGAGTGGCTGCTATTGGGTGCAGCTGCTGCAAATTGCGGAGTAGTTTGCACTCACATCCTGAAAGTCAACAAATATACATCACGGAAATGTTTATTAGGCTGTGGGCGGAGGGAAAGTCAGATGCTGGTTGGGAGTTTATTTTTAAGTCATGCTATGTCAGTGATAGCGTCTGAGATCTACACCTTGTAGGCTTGCGAGCTGCACATTTTTGCAGGCTGTGCCTCTCTAGTCTTTCTTCATGTCCAAAAGTTTGCATTAAGCCCTCAAAGTCCTCTGGTAGTTTAGCAGAACATCCAAATCTGGGGCTTGCCCTCTCCACCAGAGTGAAATTGCCACTAAGGGCGCATACTGTAAAAAGTTCAAGTGGAGTGGGATTTCCCAAAGAACTGAAAGCCATTGAATTCTTCTGACTTTCAGTGAAATTTGGCTTAGCTGTCCCTTATGCCTCTGAACATCTCCCTCCTGGTTATATGTTCTCTCTGTCCTATGGCCAGGTTTTCAGCTTGGCTCCTATTTAGACACCAAATTGGCCAAATTTTAAAAAGAGTAGGTGGGGATGTATGTTGGGAGTTCAGGTCTTTTAGTAATCTTGCCACATTTGTGGGTGCTGAGCACTTGAAAATCCAGCCTTTGGTTAGTGTCTCAAGCTCACATATATATAGCTTATTGTTTTGTACATACACAACTCAACACGGCCATGCGTTTCTCTCTGCTCAATGAGATCTATTCGATGGGATGTATCACACATACTTGGATACATGACACCCTCTCTAACTGAATCTGGGGCTGAATCTCTGAATGACATGAAATGACCCAGAAACTAAGCAAATCCCAACCAGTGCAGCAGAAAGATAAAGCAGAAGAAAATGAGAAGGGAACAGTCTTGAAAACTTACTGTAACTTGGTTTCCCTCATCCTGGGAATGTTTCCATTTCATACACTTGCTCCCACTAGGTTTTGATTCTGATAGCAATGTCTGCGGTTCAGATACACTGTAACAGTCTCAGTGTTACAGAGTAGGTTGTATTGCTTTATTCAACGGCTGCTGAATGACATCCTGACTGAATGGAATATGCAGCTGGCATATTAGCTCTGTGCACAGACACTCACTTGGACTCTTTCAGGATCAGCTTTCCTGTTCTGAAAGTAGGTAGCCGTGTTTTTGCAGAGGTTCCCTTTACCCATTTAACTACCTTAGTGCGCTCAGAACATCATGTCCACTAGATTACCATGTGGATGGGAAGAAGCAAGAAAAATATAAGTCTGTCTATATGGCTCCCATCCCTGTAGCTTCTCAGCCCTCACAAATGCTAATGAATTCTTCTTGTGAGGTAGGGCACTGACATTTTCCCCATTTTACAGATGGGGACATTGAGGCAGGGTGCTATGACGTGACTTGCCCAAGGTCGCCCACAGAGTCTGTGGCAGCAGCTGGAATTCAACCAAGCTCTCCTGAGTCCCAGTCTAGTGCGTTGCAGGATCTTCTCTTATTTAATGGGGGAGGGGGAAGAGATCTGAAGGGTTAATTCATAGTCACTAAAAATTATATTAAATTCCATGGGCCAAGATATGATCTTGGTGATTCCACGGCATTCATGGGAATAACTCTGAATTTACCCTTATGTAACAGAGACCATAATTTGGCAATGAAGAAGGGACCAGGGGTTGAATGGACATGGAGATTAGTCTACCCTACAAGGGGTCTCTAAGTATCTGGAACAAAGTACTTTGGTAAGAGTGGAAGAAGGTAGCATTAGTACTATCTTTTCTAGGGTAATGAGCAGATGACCGCAGATCTCTGGGCTGCCAAATCCTGCACCTTTCAAATGCACTAATTGTAAGCCTAAAGAGAACTATATGTTTTTAAAAGATCTCCTGCTCTTTGCATATCTAACACACCTGCCTCCCTGGCACCTTGGCTCCTCTGACAGCCTCATACAAATAATCTGGGTCTGTGCATTTGGAAAAGTAGAATATAAATCTTGCTAGGTGCAGTACCTGGGAGTCATCTCTTTTCAATGGCACTTCACCTGTGGCATTAGCACAGGAAGGAGTGCTTGGAAAGAGTATCCACTTGTCCTTTGAAGTGATTTAAATTAAAATGTATAAGCAGGCGGCGTGACCTCAGAAGGCAGGACAAATTGAAGTCAAAGTGTCTTGGGTTTCTAATTTATATATGAAGTACTCTTCTATCCACTCAGCTTCTGCATTCAGTCTGCAACAATTTATTTCTTAATTCTATCATTCTGCAATATTTTGTGTACTTTCATAGTTAACAAACGATAACTTGGGAACTTTTCTGTTTGCCGCTGCTGGATACAGATTAGCTGCTCATTTCTAGGGAGCAATTTTGGAGAGGTGGGGAAGGAAAGACTCATAAAAAGATGCACAAACAACTCTCAGTGGTGGAGGTTATTTTCAGCTCTTGATCCCTCTGATTAGAGAGCCAGTTACTTCCTTTAACCATGGTTAAAATGTATAGACTCCATATATTTGTGGATGCTACCAGAATTATCACCCAGTTAGATGCCAGATTAAGGGGTTTCTAAGTACCATGAAGAATGGTACATTAAAGGAAAATAAATGACCTCACTGAAGTGCCCAAAGGACTCCTGACTCCATCATCACAAGTCAGTAAAAATGTGTTGTTTCTGATGCTGATGATCCAGTGGTGTTGCAAAAAGTGAATGGATTTCCTGCTAGTTGATCTTGCTGCTGGGGGGCGGGGTCAAACACGGGGAGCAGCAACCTCATGGGATCTTAAGTAGAGCAGGGACCTAACCAGACCATAAACCCGAAGTCCCACTCCAATCTCCTCATGGTGTAATCCAGGTACTCTTAATGGGTAATGAATAGGAGAGAGCTGCCTAGACTTTAGGCAGGTGTCAAGTCTAGATACTTGAACCAAGGAACCCACACTGGCCCTTCCTCACTTCTGGGTTGGAAAGGAAGATGGTGGTGGTGGTGGTGGTTCAGTTAGTGTCTGCTTGGAAGCTGAAAAACTGATCCCCTCCCACCACACCAAGTGCCATCTACCATCCTTAGCTAGTTTGGGGGAAAGAAGGGAGTTTTGCATTTTTTAAAAAACATAAATAAATACACTTACTGTTGCCCTTGGAAACTTAAACTGCAATACCAACTCCAAACGCAGGGATTACTTTCCCTCATCTCTGAAAATGCAGCTAGTTGGGAAATGGTTTGTGAACCCTCAAGAAAAATTTCAACAAAAATGGAAAAAAATGGGTTTAATTGAAAATTTTCTTCTAATATTTTCAGGTTTCTGTAAAAATCTGAAGATTCTGCAGTTTTCAACAACAAAAAAAATCTCCCTTTTGACCAAAAAAGGCTGTTTTTCAACAAAAACTTTCCTATCCGCTCTAATGTAGCTCAGCTGCAAAATACAGCAGTTGACAAACAGCACGCAGCAGCATGACACACCAAGAGAGGATCCTCGGCTGGTATAAATTCTACAGAGTTCCATTGTCTTGCTTTTCTGGCTAAAGCAAGAGGGATAGGAGATAGGGGGACTGTGTTCTGTTCCTGATTCTGCCATAGATTTACTGTGCGACCTTGGGTAGCCTCCCTGTTTCACAGGATTTTGCTGTTTGTAGAGAAATGCGGATGGAAGACTTCCTAGAAAAGTGCAAAGTATGTCTACATTGAAATGAAGTTTTAGTATTATAGGTCCAGCAGCATGGCATTCTCCTAGCATTAACCTGAGGCTGGTTGGGTTAGTACTGGTTCAGAGGGACATGTGCCACAGGAATCCCTAATTGTATTTCCTGCAGAAGACATGTTGACTGGGCTTGATCTTGTCTTGGCTATGAGATGTACCAGTATCACAGCCCAGTGTAGTATTGCTGCAGGCTTTCCCATGTGCCATATACCATTGCTTTTTAATACAAGCTTCTTGCTGTCAGGTTCTTGTTCTTCCATGAGATGGATGTAACAAGAATATAATAGACTTTAAATGGCTTTGTTGCTCCTTATATACGGCCTAGGCATGTGATTGTGAAATGTGCCAGAGGCTGCTTTTCCCTCTGTCTCCTAACTATTGTCTGCAATTCCTGTCAGTGCTGCCAGTTGTTGCATTGCTGAATAGGAGTTACATTCTCCCCACCACCTCCATACACACACCTCCTTGCGCTCTCAAAACTAACTTGAACAGTGGCTCAGCTGACAGATTTTATTCCATTTTGTAATGTTGCTCCAGAGGTCTCTTTGCTCAGCCTTCTATTTCCCGGGAGCTCATTGGTGGAAGCCGAGCTTTCTCCAGAAGAAAGCAGAGCATACGCCATATTATAGAAGGCAAATGAAGAGTGAATCTCTGGGAAATTATGTTAGACACAAACATCATTGTCCCTTCAGAGTTCTGGCTGGTTTTGAATTGTTCCCAATTTCATGTCCAAACTGAGGGAGGAGGTTCTCACAGAAATGCCAAACAATGTTTAATTCACGCTGTGCATTTCCAGAGGGCTGTGAGGGCCTTATTCCCCCAGGTCTAACCCTCTCAAGCAGCTTGATTTGTAAGCAGTTTTGTCAGACAGAGGTGTAAAAAGCATTCAAGATGTTAGGAAAGCAACAAGCCAACTACTATTTGTCTGTTTGGCTTTATTGTTATCTCCCTTCTAGCAAATGGGGGACTGAGACCCAGAGATACAAAGGTCCAGATTTTTAAAGGTATTTAGGTACCTCCAAGGGAGATAGGTCCCTAGAGGGATTTTCAAAATGACCTAGGAGTTAGATGCTTTAGAGAAAACCCCTAGGCACCTGTCTCCATCAATAACTTTGAAAATCTGGCCCTAACTGACTTGTCCAAGGTCACACAGGAGAGATGCAGGAATTGAACCCAGAAACTTCTGCCTTCGCCACCAGATCATCCTTCTTCAGTAATATTTCCATACACACAGGACTGAGAAAGTAAGTGGCCCTGAGAGAGAGAGAGACCTAAGCTTTATCTAAGTTTGTTCCAAAATAAATTAATTTTTAATGCCAATTTTTCCAGAGTTATGAAAAGAATATTGGAAAATGTTTCTTTTTCTCTTTTTTAACCAAATCACTTTGATTAAAATTAATCATGGCCTGAAGCACTTAATTAAAAGGAAGGTGCTTTCTCTGCTCCTCCCCATGTGTTGTATTTCAGCAAACTGAATAAATCAATGTTTTTTGATTAAAAGGGAAGCCAGGCTAAGAGGTGCAGCTGGAAATGAGAATTAGTCATTGGCTGCTGTGAGATGGTCACATTCTCATAAAGCATAGCAGGGGAAAAAGATAGATCAGAACCTACCTGAGTGGAGAATGTGCTGGTGAATGGAAGTGTCTCAAAGCAATAGGAATTCAAGGTTGAAATTGAAAATGCCCTTTTGAATGCTGAGTATGTTGAAGGCTGCAAGCATGGACATCAGCAACAAGGGATCCCTTGTCCCAGGAAACAGCATGGTGGCATGCCAGTGAAATTTCTACAGCCTTTGTGACAGCTGATCAGGAAGAGCATTGTGTATAGAACACATTTCCTTCCCCTTGCCATTGTGCTGAAGTGCTGCAGGAAGGAAGTTCTGTCTCCATAGCCTATTGATTTTCTGAACCCTTAGTTGAAACTTCCAAGCAAGGGTTAATTGGTGCCAATTCTAAAAGTGGTTTTGTGTTGGGGACGCTTGTCTTGCAGGAACTGAGCAGAGCTCACCCTGCTTCAAAACTCAGAGCTATGTAATTGGGCTGCGTTGCCGTCTGACGGCACAGCACAGTTCCACTACACACAACAGTTACGCCGCTGGAGATGAGAGGGGAGTCAAGCCTAAGATGAACTGTGCATGTAGCACCAGGGAGATGGTACGTGTGCAGAGCTGCTGTTCAGCATGGCACATATCACATTAGCCCCTCAGTGTCAATGGCACTTGTGCCTGCTTCCTTCTTATCTACTATGACATTTATTATGGTAATTATAGTATGGCTGACGTTCAGCATTCCCGCATGAGCCTTTGTCCTCAAAGAGCGCTCTTGCGGCGCCACTGGCTTCCTTTGCTTGCAAGAGGCAGAGATGTGACGACAGATGATCTCAAAGGAGAATCTAACGCTTTTGAAATCTGGACCCATGCGTAGCCAAGTAACGCCCTCTGCAGCAGCTTGGGGATTCGCTTTTGTTATTTATTTTTTTCTGGGTATATTTTTTCTGTTCCTAATCTTTATCTGCAAGAATGTTTTGTCTGCTCAGCTCAGCTCAGCTTATTAGTGCCAGTGACACAAACTTGTGTTTCCCTGCAGTGGAACTTGTCTGGATACAAACTGGGGATGCGTTTTTCATCACCAATCCCTCCTTTACATCTAAAGCTACGTCTACACTGGCAATTGAACTACAAAACTTTTTGTCTTTCAGGCTATGTCTACACTGCACAGCTTTTAGCGACAGGACTGTGTCGCCACAGCTGTGCTGCTGAAAGTCGTGCAGGAGAGCTGCTGTTTGTCGGCTCTCCTGCTGACAAAAAACTTCACCCCCAACGAGCGGTGTTCGCGTTCTCAGCAGGAGAGTGCTCCTGCCAACAACGCACTGTTCACACTGGCACTTGTCGCGGCAAAACTTCTGTCTTTCAGGTTGTTGTTTTTTTTAATACCTCTGAAAGACACAAGTTTTGTCGTTCAGTTGCCAGTGTAGACATAGCCTTGGCGGTGTTAACCACTGCCTCCCTTTGAAAAACAAAAGTTTTGCCAGCAACAAGTGCCAGTGTGAACAGCGCATTGTCGGCAGGAGGCTCTCCGGCCTACAACGCAAACGCCGCTCTTTGGGAGTGGAAGAGCCAACAAACAACGGCTACATGGCGCAAATTTTAGTGGCACGGCTGGAGCAACACAGCCCTGTCTCTAAAAGCTGTATAATGTAGACAGAGCCTAAATCAAAGGGATTTATTATTTGTCCTGCATTCTGCTAGGCACTGAGGGCTTGGCTACACTCGAAACTTCAAAGCGCTGCCGCGGGAGCGCTGCCGTGGCAGCGCTTTGAAGTGTGACTGTGGTCGCAGCGCCAGCGCTGGGAGAGAGCTCTCCCAGGGCTGCACGTACTCCACCTCCTCATGTTTACACTGGCGCTTTACAGCTCTGTATCTTGCAACGCTCAGGGGGGTGTTTTTTTCACACCCCTGAGCGAGAAAGTTGCAGCACTGTAAAGCGCCAGTGTAGCCAAGGCCTGAGAGAAAAAGAGACAGTCCCTGTCCTAAACAGATGCCCAGAGAGAAGAGGGGCTACAACACAGAGATTGGGAAGTACAAGTTAGCTGTGAGACAATTGTGATTAGCAAAATAATCTCATTCCTTGCCCACTGATCTTGCTGTTTGTTCATGAAAAGCCCATTGGATGTCAAAGGGTGGCTCAAAGGAGTGCAAAATGAGGCAGACTATTTGGAGCCGGCATGGCATGGCCTTGGAGGCACAGCATGGAAATAACAAAAAAATATTTTGACAATGACAATAATTCTATACAGTGTGGGTTTCCCAGTGCTTTGGGATCTGTTGGAAACAAAGGAGAAATAGCAATGCACAATATTATTGTAGCAGAGTGACTGCAGTGAGTTTCCCTTTGGATGAGACGCATGAGTCAAGTGCCCCCTCTAACAGGGATTTTTGGGGCTAAATATGCACTCTGGAATAGGTGACAACATTGACAGAATTGTATTTGCAGTTCCCATGGAGCAGGGGGAGAGAGAGAGGGGTGATCCTCCATTGTGACCCCAATTTAGGCTTCAAATGGGAGAAAATCCTATCTCTTTAGAGAGTGAACTATCTTTAGCGAGGACTGATTTTCCTCTCACTTCCACTAGTGCAAATCAGGAATAGCTCCACTGCTATGAACAGGGTGACATCAGCAGAAGAGAATTTGGCCTTCCTTTTGTGTGACTGTGTGTATTTATTTATAAGTGAATGTGTGTTACCTGTCAAAGGACAGCTCAGGAACCGGTTTCAGTCCAGCCAGAACCAATTGCCTGACTGTCGTGGAGCAGCCCCCCATAGTGTTCTCATTGTGACGGCCAGTCAGCTGTCTCCTGAATACATGGTGCTTGGGGTGTGTCCCACAATCCCAACCCTGACCTTTGCAAGTGGAGAGAAAAGTAGCAGCCTGAGCATCGTGTGCTGGGGCTGCAACAGCAAAAGAACTTTTGGCGAATCTTCTCCCTCAGAGGGTAACGTCGTCCACCCAGCAAGCAGCAGCCAGACTCGGAGCCCAGGTCTACAGGCGCAGGATCACAGGGCTCATGCTATGGTGCTAAAAGTATCTGTGTAGACTCTGCCATTCAGGCTCTAGAGCCCATCCTTACTCCCTAGGCTTCAGAGTCTGCTCCAGCCCCAGCTGCTGCTATTTTCAGAGCCACAGCATGAGCCTGAGTCTATAGACCTGGGCTCTGAGCCACACTTCTGTGGGCTGTGTAGATTTACCCCAAGAGGCAAGTGCTTGCTAGAGACTGGGCTTTCCATGCTGGCAAGCAGAAGTGCTCAGATTTGTGCCTTCAATTCATTTGGTGTCAAAAATCATGGCCACCAACAAAAGCCAGGCCTAGGAACAGCTGAAAATAGCTCCTTCAAAATCCCAGGGCACTTTTTGTAAGAATAGGAAATTACCATTTTGTCTATGGTTCAGAAGAGTGCAAGTTGGATGTTCTCCAGTGGTGGCTGCATTATACTGCTGCTGTGTCCATATAGTTTATCAAATGCTTTCTCCTGGACAGAGCGTCACGCATTTGAGTCACTGCACTGGCTGGCAGTGCCCAGCGCAGCCTGTCATAGGATGAAAAAGTGTGATTTGTGTCCTGATTGCACAAAGACATGGGTGCAGACAGATGGACGGACATATTGTCCACATGCAAACACAGTCAGGGCCGGTATCCTTCTCATGAGGAAGTGCCTCCTCCATGGCTAACATTTTGCATCCAATCAAAAGCAAATGTGTTCGAAGACGAGAATGTGAAAAATAAATAAGAGGCCATGTGTTTGATTCAGATCAGAGCCAAGATATCTACCTAGGGAGAGGACTAATGAAAAATGGAAGAGAGAAGAATACCTTGCAGCCAAGTTAGGGCAGGTAATTTCCAATCTGTTCAGGTTCTCTAGCAATGACTAGGGGAGGGAAGCAGAGGGAGGGCAATCAGATTTGTCATTGTGACAATCTGCACTGCAATTTGAACTGTGAATCCCCTGTCAGGACTTGGCAGCAAGGGATTGACTCCGGGCAGTTAGCCCCTTCCCCCAACAATTCTGTTAGAGATACACAGATGGGAGACATGGTAATGAACATCCTGTGGGCTGTTATCAAGGCCAGGCTTGAGCAGAGGGGAAAGTGTGTTTGCTTCTCTGTTTTTTAAGCAGTGGGGCAAGCGCTGTTTTGTTTTTCCCTAACAGGACAGAACCCGGCCAGCATGCTCCTTTCACAGCAGGTTGGAGATACCTGACCAGGAAAGCACAAACCGGTCTTCCTACATTTAAGGACTATTTTTGAAAAATAAATTATTTTCCTGCTCTAGGATTCTGTAGTTTCCAGAAGAAACTGCCCTTGAGCAGAGCCAAGATCAGGGCCGGCTCTAGGTTTTTTGCTGCCCCAAGCACCGAGAGCACAACTGCCCAAGCAAGCAAGGAAAAAAAAAATGGCCAGTATGTCGCCCCTGGAATTGTGCTGCCCCAAGCACGTGCTTGGTTTGCTGGTGCCTAGAGCCGGTCCTGGCTAAGATTTTAAGACCATAAACCTTTTCTCCAAAGCCCCATAAATTAATCTGAAATTTGCTGTTATCTTTTTGGCTACAGTGTTGTGACTGGAGTGGTTCTAGAGAATGCATGTGATGTGATGTGATTGTGGACTCGATTCCTTTCCAATCCATGTGGTGGATCTCCAGAGCATGCAGCTGCAGAATATACAATAGAGATATGAGATCTGCTTGAGGTGTCTCATTTGGAAGAATTGTACCCTTGAATTGCAAGGTGGCACTGGTGAATCATAAAGTCCATTCGGGTTTCACCGAGGGATTGATTTCATTCTGTCTGCAGCTCTTTTTTGGGGATGCATTTAGACCAGTATACTGTTGTGTTCATACATGTCAGCAAATGGAAAAGTACATGACACGCTGGAAGTACAACTGCCCCAACCCCATATCATGTATCTTGACCACTCCATGGCTCACATGTGGTACATTCACACAGCCCATCACCATTGTATCTGAGCATCAACTTGTCTTGTGTGTGTTGTACTCTTTTCACTTTGCTGACATGCATCAAGCATGACACCAAATGCTATAGTCTCTCCAACCTGCTGGAATCAAACCTCATGTCGACTGTAAAGATGACTTGACACCGGAGCTCATGCAAGAGTTACAGGATCTTTGCCCAATGTGTGCTATTTGGTGGAGAGAACCGGGTGGGATAATCCATCCTGGAAACAGGCATGTGGATTAATCACTGTGACCTGGGCACAAAAATAAATAAATGTGTTTTGGACCACATCATCCACGTTTAGGAGGATATTTCTCTGTATATGATCTGGAGAGTGGGTAACTGCGGAGCAATGTCCATGTTTTAAAAGGGTAAAATTTAGCCTGTGCATAAAATTGCACGTGCAGTAGCACACCATGCAGCTGGATACAAAAATTGGGTAGCTGTGTATGCAAATACGTGGCTAGGTGCATAAGTGGGCATTTTCACAGGCAAGTTCAGTGTTTAACTCCCCAACACTTCCAAAACAGTTTCATCAGTAGGGGGTTGAATTCAAGACCTTAAGCAACAAAGCATAAAATATGACTTCCTCTAAACTCTCCATTAAATAGTAGCAGGTGGGAATGGGTGACAGGCGATAGATCACTTGATTATTACCTGTTCTGTTCATTCCCTCTGAAGCACCTGGCATTGGCCACTGTTGGAAGACAGGCTACTAGGCTAGGGGTACCTTTGATCTGACCCAGTACGGCTGTTCTTATGTTCAATAGAAGTCTGTTATCTTCTATGTAGATGAGCCATGAGAGGGGGATGTGTCATATTATGCAAATATGTAACATCTGCAAGTAAAGATCCAGTAAATGCATGAACAAATTAGGTATGCAATTTTGCAAATCAGGCGCTTAGTTTCTACTTACACATATGTAGTCATATCCTACAGTCATTAATCAGGAAAAATCCTCCTTCAAGTTATAGGGTAGTTTGTTTGAGTAAGGACTGCAAGTCAGTCCCGGAACTGGTCAGACCCTAAAGAAAAGTGAGAGGTTCTAGCACTGCAACTCTTCTTTCCCTGCAGCTCCTGCCAGTGAAATACCAGCAGAATATGCAAAATCGTACACCAAAGCACTCGCTCCCATGGCAGGCTGCACGTGCAGTTATAAATGCCGAATCTTCAGCCTACACCTATGTCTGGCCAACAGACCATTGTAGCTTGAAATCAAACTTAATTAAACCTTGTTTACCATTTTGAAGTAGTGAGTTAATGAATAGCATACCTCTGAGGCATCCATCTTGGTCAAGTACATTGTGCCTCACAGCTGTTGTTTTTGTCTGGATTAGGTTTGCTCCAGTTTGTATGAAGACGTCTACAAAGTAATAAACCCAACACTTATTTGATTCTAAAATTATTATAACATTATTATTAGCTTCCAAGAAATTGAGTTTTCTACTTTTTGCCTTGGCAATAAAAGTTGATTTGTTCTACAGCTCCCTGAAAGAATATTTGGGCGCCAGCATTTACTTAAATCTAATGACTCTTCTTAAAAGACATTAAGGTTCTCTCCTGAGTACAAATGCATCAGGTCTTTTGAAAGTACTGATTACTTGGGTTATAAATGTGGTCACACCTCTCCTATTAAATTTTACCCGCATAAACAATTCCAGTGTAGCCGCATACTGCTGTACGGTTATTTATATCCACTTTATTAAGGTTATTTTTTCAGCAATAGTGCTGCTTCTAAATCTGCCTAGATTTATTTAGTGCCAAGTAGCATAGAATTCAGTATGTCGTGCAGAAACATTGCTTGCTCTGTCTGTCTCCTGCCACCTGGCTTTATTTAGTGCTGTGAGTGATGACAGGGAGCAAAGAGACACTAGATAGACTTTCTTCTGAGATAGCTTTCAGCCACCTTGCTCTATTAATTTTTTTTTTCCAGACCACCTTTCATTCCTGGGTAAGAGGCAACATAGCCACATTCACAATAGATGCCCATTCTTCTGATTTATCTTGCAATAGTATGTGGATTTCTAGACCAGCTCGTGGCCCCACCTACTATCATTATTATTATCATCCATATTACATTAGTGCCCAGAGACCCCAACAGAGATCAGGCCCACTGGGCTAGGTAAGTGTATAGTAAGAGACAGTACCTTCCCTGAAGGGTGAATGAAGCAGACATGGTAAGCGACTCAACCGGTCAATGGCTGAGGCAGGAACAAAACCCAAGTCTCCTGTCTCCTAGTCCTGTGCCCTATGTACTAGACCATGCTGCCTCTCACAATGCGCTAGGTGCTGCACAAACATACAGTAAATCATGGTCCCTGCTCCAAGAGCTTTCAAAATAAGTAGACAAAACACGAAACCAATCAGAGGGCCAAGGCCAGAGAAGGAAAAGGGGAGAATGGGATTAATATAATAATGGGATGCTTCAGCACAGACTAGCTGTGTGCACAAGTGCAGCCAGTCAAGGTATGACAATGCTGCAAAGAAAAACCTGCAGCACCGAGTCACAGAGCCTGGGTCAATTGGCTTAGGCTGAGGGGCTAACAGCACCAATGTAAACATTCCCATTGGGGCTGGAGGCCAGGCTGCAGACCAAGCGGGAACAATGACACTGCTATTTTTGGCCGCCCAGCCCTAGCCTGAATTAATTAACCCAGGCTCTGAGACTCGGCGCTGAGGGATTTTCTTTACGGTGTAGACGTACCCTCTGTAGCAGCAGCGGCAATTAGCATGACTTGCACATGGATGCCAGTTTTCTCTGCAGAGGTGTGCCCTAAGAAAGGGTTAATAGGTGGCTGGGAGCTCTGCTTGCTCATAAGGGACCAACCTGTGGACCCCCTGTGATGCTTGAACTCTTGGGCTGAATCATCTGCAATATTGGTAGCAGGCCTCCATTTTCACAGTGCAGCGGTGTTGGTTAGGCAGGCCTCGTCCATCACAGTAATGATTCCTAGCTCCTCTATAGCACTATTCATCAGTCGATCTCAAAGCATGTTTATCCTCACAACACTCCCGTGAGGCAGGGCAGGGCTATTATCCCCATTGTACAGATGGGGAACCAAGGCACAGAGACACTCAGTAACTTGCACAGAGTCACACAAGGAGTCTGTTGCAGAGCAGGGAGTTGACCCTAAGTCCTAGGCTAGTGCTATTATAAATTGAGTTGCTCACACTTCTCTTTTTTTACTTGTCTGGCCACAGCTGGAATTAAGGGAGTAACAGCGTTCCCTGTTTTGTTTGGTGACCCCACATCTTTGCATAGTGCAAACAGTTTGTAACAACTGCTTATGTAACTAAACAATATTCCTGGGCACTAAGCCCACCAATGAAATGACAGGAGGTCAGGAAGTCTATTTGATGTTATGCAGGCTACTTCCAGTTGTCCAGCAGTGTGTTAAGGAAAACATTTACCTTTACTCCTCATAATCATCTTCCATTTCTAGCTAGAAGACTTTGTCGGGCAAAACACACCTTGAGGTAGGTTTGCTGAGTAACTTCCTCAGGAGTAAAAACAACAAGGAGTCCTTGTGGCACCTTAGAGACTAACAAATTTATTTGGCATAAGCTTTTGTGGGCTAGAACCCACTTCATCAAATGCATGAAGTGAAAAATACAGGAGCAGGTATAAATACATGAAAGGATGGGGGTTGCTTTACCAAGTGTGAGGTCAGTCTAACGAGATAAATCAATTAACAGTAGAATACCAAGGGAGGAAAAATAACTTTTGAAGTGGTAAGAGAGTGGTCCATTGCCGACAATTGACAAGAAAGTGTGAGTAACAGTAGGGAGAAATTAGTATTGGGGAAATTAAGTTTAGGTTTTGTAATGACTCAACCACTCCCAGTCTTTATTCAGGCCTAATCTGATGGTATCCAGTTTGTAAATTAATTCCAGTTCTGCAGTTTCACATTGCAGTCTGTTTTTGAAGTTTTTTTTGTTGAAAATTTGCCACTTTTAGGTCTATTATTGAGTGACCAGAGAGACTGAAGTGTGCTCCGACTGGTTTTTGAATGTTATGATTCCTGAAGTCAGATTTGTGTCCCTTTATTCTTTTGCGTAGAGACTGTCCGGTTTGGCCAATGTACATGGCAGAGGGGCATTGCTGGCACATGATGGTATATATCACATATATCCTCAGGAGTGGATCTGTGTCCCCGAGTATTTTTAGAGATGTAGCCAATCTCAAAGGAGGGTCTTCCACCAGTGTGACAAGGCAGATAGTGCCAGCGTGTTGGATAGCAGTGGGGTGCAGTTCAAAATGTGAGACTGAGCCCCACTGTTTTTTGTTGTGACTTCAGCCAAAATGCCTGACCTCCATTGTGCTGAACTGATCATTAAACAGGATCCTCAGTGAGCACTGAAGGTTGAACTTCTGCCATTTTGCGCCTCTCTAACCTGATTGGACCATGTTAAATTAACTGGGCTTTCTCCACAAGGACCCTTCAGCTTTGGAATTCACTCCCGCTTTGGTCTGAAATAGACCAAGTTTGCTGACTTCCAGGATAATCTGCAAAGCAATTTGTTTTTACTAGATCTTTTTGGGAGAGGTGTGTTGCCTGAGGGATAGTCATTCAGGAGTTATGGGGGCGTATGTATTCATTCTTTTGATCCAAGGGTTGGGTAGCTGTGGCTGATGTGATGAGATTTGATCCTATTGTGCTCTTTAACTTTAAAGAAGTGTCATAAATCTAAATAAATATACATGAAGATGACTTGACAAGTTCAGCAGGTCTGTGCTCTCACACTCTCTCATTTGTCATCTCAGGACCTGAAAAAGAGGTGTCAATTCCTAAGATGCTGCTGCTCTCCAGTAGCCTCTCTCTCTTTTGCCTTTTATGTGTCTTGTGATTTTTGAAATACTGGGAAATATGCCTTTGAGCTCATCAGTATGGAGCTCTCAGGGAGATAAGCAGAGCACTCAAAGCAAAAATACATATATAAAGTCTCCTTTTTTTTCCTTCCAGATGGTTTGCATTATGATCTGACAATTTTAGGGCTTAAGAAAATTGAAGTTGAAGAACTAATTTGACTGTGCTGTGTGACACCGGGGAAGCAGATGGCTCGGTCGATCAGATCAACGATCCATTTAGGCCAGTGTCTTGCTTCTGGAAGGGGTCAGTACATTTTGTTCCGAAGACATAAATCTCAGGAAAATAAGAAATGCAGCATGATACGGGGAAAGTCAGGCACATTCCTGGGTAGGCTTTTCAACCCTAAAAACAAGATATTTTCAGATTTTTTTTTTATTTCTCACCAGTGAAGGCATCCACTAATGAAAACTCAGTCATGTAAATAATGAAAGGGCAATAATATGAAGGAGGGAGGGAGCATTATTACCCATGGGACAAGTCACTGGAGTTAAATAAGGAATTCAGTGAATTAACATGGAAAAAATCTATTTAGGTGGGAGGGCTTCCTTGGAGGTACAGAATGACCAGAGCAGGGAAGAATGTGTCTAAGTGGGTGATTTGGGAGGGGGTTCACAGGAGCACCCTCTTTCCTGGTACATGTGGAGGATGATCTGGGTGGTCTCTTCCAATCTGATAAATCACAGATGATTTGCTGTGTGGCTGAGATTGTCTCTGTCATAAACAGATAGCTAAGGGTTAATGTTCTTTCACCTGGAAAGGAGTAACCTGAAACACCTGACCAGAGGACCAATCAGGAAACAAGACTTTTTCAAATCTGGGTGGAGGGAAGTTTGTGTGTGAGTCCTTTTTTCTTTGGTCTTGTGCCTGTCTCTCTCTCGGCTATGAGAGGATTTCTGTCTCTTGCTTTCTAATCTTCTGTTTCCAAGTTGTAAGTACAAATATAGTAAGGCAGTAAGGTTTATATTGTTTTCTTTTGTATTTACATGTGTGTAGTTGCTGGAATGTTTTGAATTGTATTCTTTTTGAATAAGGCTGTTTATTCATAATTCTTTTAAGCAATTGACCCTGTATTTGTCACCTTAATACAGAGAGACCATTTTTGTGTATTTTTCTTTCTTTTTAAGACCTGTTGGAGTTTTTCTTTAGTGGGGAACTCCAGGAAATTAAGTCTGTAGCTCACCAGGGAATTGGTGGGAGGAAGAAGTCAGGGGGAAAAGAAAATCTCTGTGTGTTAGATTTACTAGCCTGACTTTGTATTCCCTCTGGGTGAAGGGGGGGTGGAAGAGAGATTAGATATCCCGGTGCTTGTGTTTTCCAGGACTGGAAACAGGGAGGGTGGCGTCCCTCTGTTTAGATTCACAGAGCTTGCTTCTGTGTATCTCTCCAGGAACCCAGGGAGGGAACACCTGGAGGGGGGAAGGGAAATGGTTTATTCCCCTTTGTTGTGAGACTCAAGGAATTTGGGTCTTGGGGTCCCCAGGGAAGGTTTTTGGGGGGACCAGAGTGCCCCAAAACACTCTAATTTTTTGGGTGGTGGCTGCTTTACCAGGTCCAAGCTGGTAACTAAGCTTGGAGGTTTTCATGCTAATACCCATATTTTGGACGCTAAGGTCCAAATCTGGGAAATATGTTATGACAGTCTCAAAAAGCAGATCAAAGTAAATAGTTCCTTAAAGGGACAAGCAATTAACCCGCAATGGGCAGAGATCAAGTGTCACCATGGCATTTCTTGGGGAGAACTTCTGAGAAGAGAGGGTGTGAGATGATGGGGCAGAGCTGGAGTAAACTCTGAGCCCTGGAGTACAGCTGCTTGCATGTGATGGACAGGCAGAGGGGGTTCTGCAAGGCTCTGCTTGTAGTAGGCTTGGGGCAATGAAGGAAAGACAATGGGGTTGATTCTTGTCTCTCCTGAACCAGGAGTAACACCAGTGCAACTAGGTGCAGTGAGGGGTGGGCCAGGTGAGGACCGAGAAAGATAGACAAACAGTTAAGCGGTATGCAGCCAGGGTAAGCCACTAGAGGAGCACCGTGGCTGTGCAGTCTGGGTAATGTGATAAAAGTGGGATTCCTCTCTCAGCACTTCTGCTGACAGTGTGTGTCTGAGGATCTTATTTCACCCCGGAGTGTGAAGGTATCTGCAGCCAGATAATGGCTGCATATATGTGTTGCAGACAGCGGGGACCCTGCTGCAAACCTGTGGCCTCAAATCCACAGGCTACAGGATAGAAAGAAGCATTTGCATCAGAGTAACATGTGTTCTCTATCTGCCAACATGAAACTGTCGGTAACACATTACCTTGGATTTGGGAAGGGTGAATTTGAAGACATTGCCCCATTCCTCTGGCATGGGGAGTGCGGTGGAAGAGAGAGAAAAATTATACAGAATATCAAACCAGAAAACCCAGTGGTTTATTTTACTTTTTTTAACCAACATTTCCTTGAAGCCAGTTAAAATTAATAATATCTTTTTCCCTCCCCTCCAAGGGGTGGTGTTCTGTATATAAATTAGCTCTTAAATGCGTGGCTCCTCACTGGATAAAAGCCATGATTACAAACAGTGTGTTGCTTAGCACTTGTTGCTAAGCTACAGGAGAGCAGAGGTGCCTTCGGCTGAGCAGCACTCTTCCTATCATAGCAGGTTACGCAGATGTTGTATTAAGAAAAATGATCTGGAGTTGGAGTTGGCAGGGGGTTGGATGGAATTATTGCAATGATGTATTTTTCTCTTCAGCTAAATATAAAATAGTTTTGTACACTTCCCAGACTACCCAGAATTGGACGGGGAGGGAATGAGAGCAAAGAACGCTGTGTCAGAGATCATAATACAGTGGCTGTGACCTTGCTTATTTTCATCTTTGCTTTTTTGCTCCCTGATAAACCAGACACTTACCTCTACTTATTGCAGGATGAGTAATTTATGGCAGGTGCTTAGGGTGCTACAGCCGCCCCAGAGTGGTGTGTAACTCAGCTGACATATATACATACATAGGGCATTAGAATGTCTTTGTTTCTTCATGATGGATAAGCCAATGAGTAACAAGTGGTTGCTGGGTCAAGTACACTAAATGCTAAAAGAAGAGAAAAGTTAGTGAAACAGGAATTCTGCTGGATCCAACTGCAAGTGAGTTGTATGCAGACACATGTTAGAGCCAACTAGATTATCCTGTCATTTTGGGCAGAGCTCAGCCCTGTGCAGAGAGACAGCACAAAGCACATGCCCCACGTAAGCCCTCCGAAGCCCTCAGGGTAAAAATCATCCTTTATGCTCAAATCTTTGCAGCATATGTGCTGCATGCCCCGGGTGTCATGTGATCAGGATTCATCGCCGAGTTTGATCTCTACACCCAGTGAACCAGCTTGAGAGGAGAGAGGAACATCAGGCTAGGCATGCTTTCTGTACCTCCCTCAGCCCCCAGCACTGCCACATCCCATTGTGTCAGTGTAGGGACACATTAATATTCAACGGGAGCATTAAATGTGCCTGTACCAGCACTGGGGGGTGGGGGATGCTGAGACAGATACCAACACCCTTCAGGTCGAATCCCTGGAGAGGCTGGCATAAGGGGGCTTTTAAGCAGTAAGTTTGGAATACTTACGATCTCTGGAATGGAAGATTTAGATCCCAGCAGGACTCACTCAGCCATTCGGCCTGCTGTAGATAAATTGAGCGTGGACACAATAACCTGCATGTGATTAATCAGGTTTGTACAGGGCTATGAGTTGGACATTGAGGATCCTGTGTAAGAGCTGGGGGACAATCCAGCATAGTTGACCAAACACCTCCCTTCCCAACAGTGCTGTGCTGTGCACTGGCTGGGGTGCTCCCTCACAAAGGCGGCTGCATTTCATTGACACTTAATGAAGCACCTTGGGATGAAAGGTGCTTTCTATAAATGTCTCTGTTGACTGAAGGAAACAGCCCCTGGACTCAACAGTTGGCAAAAATATTTCTCCAGAGGAGTCTCTCATGCCTTCCAAGGAAAGGGAGAGTACATGGTGTACATGGCCAGTATGGGATGCAGTCCTATGCCTACAAGACCGGGGAGCATTTGCTAACATACATGCTGGAGAAAACCCCACAGTGAAAATCACTAGCCCTGGGTTTGAACTTTAATCTAGAGTAAGTGTCAGCCTCTGGTCCCTGAAGCCTGCCTTACTATCTAACATCTCTAAGATATGGAAAGAGAGACTTCCAGCTGAGCGTAGCCTCTAGATGCTAAGGGCCTGCCCCGCTCCCACTGTAGTTAGGGGTTTTGCCTTCTTTCTTTCTTGACTGCAGCAGGAGCCGGCCTTATGCCAGGAAGAGGTTCTTTTACAACTCAGGCTGTCGTTTGTACGCTGCTTGCAAAAAACAAATAGTAATGTTTTGCGCTCAAACAGCTCTCTACGGGCCACCTCCTGCACTGCTGAATTCAGTGCCGGTTTTGCCATGGACTTCACTGATCAGAGCTCTGTATAAACATTAACTAAGCAAGCCTCACTCTGCCTAGTGGAAGTTGTTGAGTATTATCCCCAGTTTAGATATGAGGAAACCGAGGCAAGAACAGAGTTTTTTTGAATGACCTGCCTAGGTTGCACAAGAAGCTGCTGGCAGAGCTGAGAATAAAACCCAGGGCTTCCAATCATGTGCCTTAGGCCACCAGACCACACTTGGCTTTCTTCAGGCCTAATCCTGCGATCTGAAACAATCCCCCAGTGGAATTTAGTGGGTCAAGGTTCAGATCCTTAAAAGGAAGGGACATCTGGAAAAATGTCCTTCAATGTATTTCATGTGATTCGTAAGCTCCTGTGGAGTTCCAGACCTAGACATGCACAAAGGAAAGACAGGCCTTGCCTCAAAGAGCCTACAGTCTAAGTACCATGGTCAGTCCCTGAGGACAGGCAGAGCCCGCTTTGTATTGCTCTCAGGCTACCCACTGTGGCCAATGCCCAAAGGGAGGGTGATGGTATTTCTGAAGCGAGGGCTTTTTCCAAGTGCGCATAACATGCAGAGCTTTGGAGGGGTCATAGAAATAAGAAAATATGAAAAACTGAGGCCTCTGGGGTGACTCTTCTCCTAGCCTCTTTGGCTGAGAGATTCGCAATAGCATTGTAAACAGAAATGGCCCTTCATTGTCTGGGGGAGAAAGTGAAATCAGTGATACTTTAAATCAATAATGCAACAAGAATTACCCCAAGAGGAAGAGAAGATCAACAAATGAACTTGAATATCAGACGCTGTGACTCACTCTCTACCTAAATTGAACGTCCTGGCTCTGTGTGGTTATTTGGGGCTGGGGGGAGTTCCAGCTATATAACAAGAATAAAAAAACCCTTCTGCTGTAAGAGGGTCCCTGCTGCCTGGGAGAGGACCCTGCCCTAAGTATGGAAATAACTTTAACACCCAGAAAGCAGAGAGCGGGAAGGTTGCATTGAAGAAAGCACATGAATAGCTACTCACTGGTTTTCTGTATTGTGACTAAGGCAACAAGCCAGCTGAACTGCTGATTTTTTCCCTAAAGGCTTTTGTGGTGTTGTCTCTAATGTGGTGGTGGTTGTTTTCCTCTACAGTAGATAAATTTCTTTCCATGTTTTCAGAATTGAATCACTCTCACAGAATCACAGAGGCAGTGTAAGCCAGTGGGTAAGGCACTGGGAGCTTAAGAGATCTGAGTGCTGTTCCCTGGTTTGCTGTGTGATCTTGGCCAAGTTGCTTTGCCTCTTCGTGACTCAGTTTCTCCTTCCGTAAAATGAGGAGATTGATACTTATCTTCCCTTTGCAGAGTGCTTTGAGATCGAATGGATAAACAGCACTACAGCAGAGCTAAATATTATTATGGAACCTGGACTTTTCCAACTCCCGCTCCCTGCCAATGCAGCATTGTTCCTTAGTAATCATATTGAAGCACTGAAGCAAAATTACTGTAACTAATATCTGCAGTTCACCAATGGGAGGCAGATGCCCACAGCTCCATGTCTGATTGTAAATGCCACTGCAGTGCTGGAGCTGCAAGGCTGAGGCATGGCACTCTCAGATCCCAGTCTATGGGAAAAGCTAGCCCAGGCCAGTTTCACTGACATGATTTAGTATGTTGCATACTCATAGTTCCACATATCCTGTGTTGCTGCTTTACTTGGAATGTATCTGTGTTCTGACTGTACAAATCTTTATGGATTTCTACTGCAACTGTATTCCTGAAAGGGCCTGGACACCTTGCACAAGGGTCTCACAGCTTTCTAGATTCTGTCTTTTAAAAATGTGCTGGGGGGAAGCTACTAGGGAAGAAACAGCTCAAAGATGAATTTGTATGCTCAGACTCTTACTGGGGAAATTAATATGAAGCTCATGTTGGTGCTTCCTTTCTTGGCAGGCATTGTGCAGGATGAATCTTGTTAAGATGACAATAAACCAAGGTTTTACACCATTCACTGAAGGAAACAGCCCCTGGAGTCGTCATCAAACCTGAGAAACACACCTGGCTAGAGCAGATGAACATAAGAGACGCAGGCTCAGAACAGGTAGGATTCCAGATGCACAGAGTGCAGACAAGCGGACATGTTTCTGACCTGCTGGTTTAGCAGGCTTAACCCCCAGTCCCACTGCGTGGCTGCAGCTTTCTCCTTCCCATCAATTGGAGAGAAAACAGCGCACTATATAATTATCTGACTGAACCAACAACAGCAAGGTGTAATGTCCTAACTTATGTGTGCACAATACTGCTTTCTAATGGATGGGGTGCTTGTGTGCATAACTGCACTTGCACAATACTGCCTGTATGTATTAGCGTTGCCAATTTTGCTTGGATGTATTCCTGGAGGTTTCATCACATGACATAATCTTTACTTAAAGATTAATCTTCAATTCTTGGAGACTTCAGGAGAATCCTAACCTGTATGTTCAGGGACTAGGTACATTGTACTATTTTGAGGGGCAGAGGGATGTATCTGTCAGTCCTCATAGACCCCCACATGCACCCAAAATCATCCCTGATACTAACAGGGTTTGTCTCTGCTCAGATAGAAGTGTTGTTTTACTGTTGAGTACAGCATTTGTTCCTGGGTTAATGCCTGTTGTGGAAAGGAACCAAGGGAGTTTGCATGTAGCTGG
This sequence comes from Gopherus flavomarginatus, assembly GCF_025201925.1. Classification (NCBI taxonomy): domain Eukaryota; kingdom Metazoa; phylum Chordata; order Testudines; family Testudinidae; genus Gopherus; species Gopherus flavomarginatus. The sequence goes on along the minus strand of NC_066621.1, from coordinate 10,449,728 downwards.
TGGCTGTGATGTTTTGGGGTCACCAAGACTTGCAAGGGGTTCTGTCACTGCCTGTCTTATAACTTTGGGTGCCTTAATGTCATGCTGCTCTGGGGGCTCAGTATCCTGACACCCATGGCCAGCCCACAAACATAAAGGTCTCACTCTGGCTTCCACCAGCCTAGTTACTCCTCGTAGGGTGTCCCCAGGAACCCTTCTGGTCTCAAATCACCCCAAATCTGTCCTCCCCCCGAGTTCTTAACTGCCAGACACTTGGGCCGTTCCTCTCTGGTTGGTCACCCGCGAAGGCATGAAATCTGTCCCCAGTTATAAGTTCCCTTTAGCACCCACAGTTTGCACAACAGCGACCTACTTGGGGTAAAAATAAACAAAATAAAGAAAAATCATGGAATCAGAGATAAAATAGTGAGGAAAAGCAAGTTACACAGCAAATAAACATCAAGATGCAACTTCCAGCTTTACCCCTCTATATGAAATAAATTTCCTCATTGCCTCTGAACAATTTCCCATTGTATCCCCCTGTCCTAGAGGGGATCCCGCATTTCCACAGACAGCTTCCCACTTAGAGGCTGCACCCAGAAACCTTTCACTGCAAAACCCTTCCCTTTTAATGGGTTTTAAAGGTGTTTTTTTTTTCTTTCTCCCAGACTATGGTAATTCATGGTTATTCAGAGAAAGGGGGTTAGGCCAGGGGGATTATCTCTCGGGGCATCTCAGCGCCTTCCCATTACCTGTAATGGCCTATCATTTGTCCTTTCCTGGGTTGCTATTTGTGTCTAGTTTTGTGTAAACACCTGGTTTGGGAAGAGTTTTTGCCTGCTATGAGGTGTATTTCAATTTGTGGTATGGGTCATGAGGACAGTATTCTATGTACACAAATACACTGATTCATAACAACAGTCTGTATCCATATCCCATAATGACCATCAAGTTTGGAACATTGGAACCTTTCATAAGACATCACCCAACATACTGTATGCAAAGTAACACTGTATCCAACCACTTGATTCAGTTGCTTATTCTTTGGGGTTCAGAACCCCTGAGGGGCCTTATCAGGCTGGTGGCTTGGGATTTCAGAATCACTCAACCAGCCTGTAGGTGCCCTCACCATGTGTGCAATGCTGCCCTCCAGTGGATGGGATAGAGGGATGAGGGGTGCTATAAACGTGTGGGACTTATCCTGCGGCGCCTCCTGCTGGTCGTCTCAAGGAATTAGCTCTTTTCCAGCTTGGGCGCCCTCTTCAGGCCGGTGTCCTGCTTGTCGCTGGCCCCGTGTCCCTCCTGGACCCCGGTGCCCCTTGTCTTTGGGGTGCTGCCCCCTGGCAATAGCCCTGCAGTCTCAGGGTCTCCCCACCCAGGGGAACCCCTAACCCTCTATCCCCACCTTGCCTTAGTCATGGGTTATTGCCAGTTACCGTCTAGCCCTCACACACTGGGGCAGACTGCAGTGTAAAAGCCACTCATCATAGGCAAGGGGGGGTTGGACCTGCTGCCTCTGCTTACGCGTGGGCTGCCCCCTGCAACCCCAGGACCTCACTGGCCTTCCACTAGGCCACAGCCTGGGCGGGTTACAGGCCAGAGCTCCTCAGCTCCCTTGGCCTTCCCCCAACCCTGCTCCACTCCAGGTACCTTCTCTAGCTCCTAGGTGGCCAGGTCCCTCTCTCTCAGACGCAGTAGAGAGTGTCTCTCTGATCCTGGCTTCCCTGACTTTTATAGAGCCAGCTGCAGCCTAATTGGAGTGTGGCCCCAGCTGTGGCTGCCTTCCCCAATCAGCCTAGACTATCCCCTGCCACAGCTCTCTCCCAGGGCTGTTTTAAGCCCTGCAAGGCAGGAGCGGGGTGACCACTCCGCCACAGGCGCATATACTAGTCAGTCTAAATTCTTCAAAATTTCAAATTTTTTCGTGAAAACGTGCTGCTGTTTGCGTTTGCCATTGTACGTGTGCGCACATTGTATGCATTTTACTCTGCCCTCTAAGGAATAAGGTCTGTCAAACCTCCTTGGGCTTGTCAATAGTTTCCCTTTATCTGCTCAACAGGTCGACACAGTGACAAAGATGTTGGGTGGAGATTGTTTGTACAGCCCCTAGCACAACAAGGTCCTGGCCCAGGACTGGCGCTGCTAGGTGCTACTGCAATACAAATACTGTTACTACGAATAGTCATGTCCGTGCGTTGGGCTCATGCCCTTGTGTGTGTCTGTCTCTGCCGGGATTCTCAGAGCGTTCTCTGTGCTGGAGTAACCGATGGCCTGATTTCCACTGTCAGCCACACCTACAATACGTAGTTGCTTTAGGTCAGAGAATTGGCATTGGAGGCTTAAGAGAAGAGCTCAATTTCCAGGGCTGCCAGTCCAAGGCCTCTCGCTCGCTCGCTCTGAGCTCCCTGTGACAGACAAAACGTGTGTGCCTGCACCTGTTTAGACACCAAGGAGGAAATCTTTGTTAATTACGAAGACTGCTAAACTCTAGTGCTTGCTTGCTTTTCTGCAGCTGCAATCAATGGCAACAGCAGCCGGAACTGTTGTGTCCTGCTTCGTCTTTCAGGAAGGCTTCGTGCGGATTTCACCCTCTGCCTGTGAGGGCATGTTTACTCTGAGCTTGATGCCTTTGAAGTGTGTTTCTGACAGAATCCCTTCAGGTTGCCTCATGCCTCAAAGCAGAGTCATGATTTGTTATTGTTGGTTTAGAGGCATGTTTGTTTGTTTGACTGAGCAGCACTGGCATGATGCTCACAAAACATCCCACTTGCCAGCACAGACTTTCAGTCCCCTGCTTTGCCACAAAATCCTATTTTTAAATAAAAACCCCAAGATAATCTCTCCGGTGTCAGGATGAGGTAGGACATGGTATGTTCATGGGGGTCTCGTACACAGCTGCAAAATTCTTCCTATTTAAAAGCAGCTGCAAGATAATGCACCAAACTGTTTGATGTGCACCAAACTCTTTGATCATTACATGTCATGCTTCGCAGCTCTGGGCTTGTTTGTTTGTGTTTATATGCAGATGAGAAATATATCCAAAGATCTGTGGGAATGATCAACAAGAGTATTGCAAACCAAATCGCCATTCGAACACTAATGCAACACTTTTAATATCGTTATTATATTTTAACTCCCTTGGCTTTTTCTGTGTTCATTTCCATCCAGAATAATGATGGCTGCATTAGCAGAAGGTGATTTAATTGCACAAACTTTAGAAAAGCAGGGAGCCTGTTTTTTCTGAATGCAGAGCGTTAGCAATTCCCCACATGCTTGTGTTCATCTTAAGAATCAATAAAGCGCAAACATGTCTAATTATCCTAAAATATTTTGCAAAATCTGAAGTCAGATTAGATTTTGCTTAAGCATCAAATAAAAACTTTAATGTCCACCAGAATCAATATATTACCCATGGGCCCTAAGATTTCCACTTGTAATGAAGGTTTGTAATAACATTAAGATCTTCCTGAATACATTTACTTTTTTTTCTCCTCCATACCACAGAGATCGAAATATAATTAGCTGGAAAAATTATGCTCAGCTGCTTTCCTTGCCACATATTTTGAATGTACATGCTCATGAACATCAATCTCAAATATTTTAATTATTTAATTAAACACAAAGAATATTTTAACTGCATAGTAATTCTTCCAAAAGGGGACGGAAAGGGATTATTGTGTTGATTGGGAGTGAAATTGAGTTATATGGCAAATCCTATATGGTGAGTACGGCTAGGTTTGGGGTTTTTTTGTTGTTGTTCCTTGAAAAAATGTTGATAAAAAAGAGAAGTTTTGTGTTGTCTACATTTTTCTTCAAAATGTTTGGATTTTTGTCAAAAACCTGAAAACCAAAGCTTTCCAGTTTTTGACTGAAACTTTTCAGTGTTTGTTTTTGTCAGCGAACACCAGAAAAGGCTACTCGAAACACAAAACACATTTTAATTTTTTAATTATATATATATTTTGAATAGAAAAGTCTGACGAGATCCAGTGGTGAGGTGGGACCACATTAACTTATTTCCCTAACCCAGCTTTTCCTCTCACCCCTTTGGTGTGCACAGAAGCTGCTGTCCTGACACTTCCTTGTGCAAGGGCCCAGGACCGTGCTGTTTTCCATTGGACTGGTGACAATCGTCTGTTCATAGCTTTGCACATGCTGTTTTATTGACAAGTCATCTGAGTGACCAGGCCCTCAATTGAGCAGATGTTCCTTGCTGCTTTACGAATCCAGAATAACTTCAGGGTTTATATGTTAGCAGATGCCAAATACGCTAGCTGGAATGAGTAGGGAAGGGCGAGGAAATAACGAGAGCCCTGATTTTTTTTAACAACATTCATAATTGAGTCTCATACCCCTGGCTGAAACCACCAATCTGTCTATTTTATGTTGTATTCATGCAGCAAAAAATAGACCTTGCTCTCTAATGAGATACATAGGGAAACTGTTTATACTGTTGGTGGTGCTCCCCATCCCCTCACAATGAATTTAAATCTTAAACTTCCTTTAGCAGCTGGAACAAATACTCTGTCATTTTGCTCAGTGACGTACAATTTAACGGGACCATTCAACATACACTCAACATTTCATCTGCCAAATAGAAGATAGCAACACTAGCCATGCTGCAGCAGAGAGGTATATTCTAAGTTGGGAGGGATAGCTCAGTGGTTTGAGCATTGGCCTGCTAAATCCAGGGTTGTGAGTTCAATCCTTGAGGGTTCCATTTAGGGAACAGTGGTTTAAAAAAAAAAAAAAACTGTCTGGGGATTTGTCCAGCTTTGAGTAGGGGGTTGGACTAGATGATCTCCTGAGGGTCCCTTCCAACCCTGATATTCTATGAAATGTTATGCATTTCAAGTGTATCTTCTATTTTCCAGGCAACACTGCAGTGATGAGACAAATTCTGCTCCACTTTACGCTAGCATGTATCTGCAGAAAGTCTTTTGTAGCTGGAGAGTCACTCCAGATTTACTCCACTGTAAATAGGAGCAAATTTGGCTCCATTCCTCCAGCTTCTGAAGCCTGCTATTTACCATAATACATGGAGCACCATTAAGGTATCTAGCTTTCACTCAGTAATTTTGGAGCAAAGGCAGAAAATGGTATGCTCCCAACACTTTTTAAGAGCCTAGTTGTGTTCTGCCACTGGAGTTGCTAGCAAAACATACACAGACTCCAGCAGGAACAGCTATGAGTCACAACACACATCCTGCTATGTGCTGCCAGCTCCCTCAACTCCCAGTGACTCTTGGGCGTTGAGAGGCCACAGCAACTCTCAAGATCAGGCCCTCAATGAAGTAAAGTCTGTCACAGATGTGGGCCATTTAGAAAGGAAGGGTCCTCTTGGAGCTAAGGCACTGCCTTTGGGCTTTGGTGATGTAAGCCAATTCCCAGCTCTGCCAAAGACACCCTGTGTGACCTGGGCAAATCACTTAACTTCTCTGTGCCACGGTTCCCCTCTGTCAAATAAGAATAATTATATTCCCTTTGTCTGTCTGTCATCTTAACCTGCATATGCTCTGTGGGGCATGCAGTGTCTCTTACTATGTTTGTATAACCCTGATGTCAGTGGGAGCCTTAGGTGCTACCTACATGCTACCCATACACATACATTTATGAATGGCAGGGGAGGAGCTTTTCAATACACTTAAAGAACTTAGGAGCAAAGTGATTTTCAGTTAAATTTGTACTCCTGAATTCCTCAGGTGCTTTTGAAAATCTTCCCCAGGTTGCCTTTGCAAACAGACACAGACCTCTCTTCCCAAAAACCATCTGTATTGTTTCAAAACACAACTTCTTGGTGTTACTGATCCAGCATGTGCTTCCTTTCACTGGGAGTTATTAGTGGGAGTTCTTATTACTATTTATTTATTAATTAGTCATTAATTATCTATTGAGCTCTGTGTGCGCGCGCTCCACAGTGGATAAGAAAGGAAAAAACATTTGAGTTCTCCCCCTTTGTTAACCCAATAATTAGCTAAAGATGTTGTTTGCTGGTAGGACAATAGAAAAAAAAATCACTAAAGTGTTTTTCTTTTCAGTAAGAATTTTTCTCCCAGCTCTGTCCCCAGGAGAAATCTTCACCATTGGAGACGGAGGCTTTTATTGCAGATCTACATCCACGTAAGCAGGCCCAGAGGCTTCTGCATTTCTGCCCCCAGGCAGCGCACGATCAGTAAGAAACCCAAGAAAGCCCTTTTTAAGCGAAGCTCAGATGCCAGGGAGATTGACTGTAAACAGATTTACTGAAGTTTGCCAACACACTTCACCAACCATTATTCTAATTAGCCCTTGTGCTTTGGACTGTGCAATGGGATTTTCCCCTCCTTCTGCAAATGAACAATACAATTAAATCACTGAGTTGGATTCCTGAAAGCTTGGATGCCTTCTTGCCCTCAGCCCAGCCAGGCTGCCATTCAAATCAGCACCAGGGCCTGCTGAGCTCAAAATCACATGCCTAGCCGACACATTTGGGAGCTGACACAGGAGGGGGTTTTGAAGGAAGCATCAGCAATTTTCTCGCTGCCTCTGCTCATGAGAGTTCCTTTCTGACTGATGCAAAACCCATACAAAACAAAGCTGCTGAAGGTAGAGGCAAAGGGAGAGAGCCAGTGGAGATGTAAGCTGAGTTGCAGGAGCACAAAGATCAAGCAGGATTGATTTATAGTGACTGAATGTTTTTCTCTTGCAGTGGCTATCCGATAAAGAAGCACACAGCACTGTATTCTGCAAACTGATGATCCTGCTGGGTGTCAGAGGTTAAACTGGCCAAATAGGGAGCTAGGCAGGAAGGTAACAGAAAGGGCTCTGGACATGCAAGACAAACAGAGAAGGAAAATTAAAACTGGGTGAAGCGGCTCAGGCAAACAATGACCACTGCAAAGCAGTGAAATCTAGACTCTTGCGCTACTGTTGGGAGGTGGTGTTTGCTATTTGTAGCTTGAGTGCGCTGCACATAGTAACCTTTGCAGCAGGACTATTGGGCAGTGCCCTGAGAGAGACAAGCAGTTCCTTCTTTTGCTGGTGGCAGTCACCCAAATGAAGCAATGAGAACAGCACCAGGGGAGCCCGCCAGGCTCAGCACAGGCCAATGTTGCACAAACTGAAGAAGCTCGGTGCAGGTCCATTCTCAAAGCAGTGGGGGCTGACGCTGCTGCCCACTATGCTCTGTAATATTAGCCATGCCCTAACCACTGCTTTGCGAGACTAGTACCAGAGAACCATTGCGTATTGCTAAAAACATGCTACTGTTATATTGCGAAGGGTTCAGGCCTAGCTGGAAATTCTTACTCTTTGAGACCTCTTCTTACCTAGGTTCTAATATTGATGTCCATCAGCACCGTATCTGGGCACCTTTCCTTCCTTCTCCCCTGATACTCGGCTATTATCTCTGTGTCTGAGATGCTTTATTGGAAAAACAATGTATCCCAAATTCTAGCAGTGCTAGTTAGCTGTCTGCCACATATATGCTCCCACGAAGAGGGCACATTTCATTTTACAAGGAGAACATGTTCATCTTTGACTCTTGCTGTGTGCATTATCCTTGCTGGAGATATAGTGGCCAGAGTTTTATTTACACACCGTTTCATCCTTCAGATCTCACTAACTTTCCTGACTCCATTTCCCTCTGCTTTTTCCTGCTGGTAAATCAAAGAAAGATCCAAAAGATCCGATAGGGTGACCAGACAGCAAGTGTGAAGAATTGGGACAGGAGGTGGGGGGTAATAGGAGCCTATATAAGAAAAAGACCCCAAAATCGGGACTGTCTCTATAAAATCGGGACATCTGATCACCCTAAGATCCGATCAACCACAACTGAACATTTGCAAGGGCAAAACTGAAGCATTCTAGTTACTGCTTCTCTGGGGGAAGCAGATGCACCGGTATCTCGCTCGCTGTCTCTGCAGTGACCTGCATCGGCTATTGGTGGTTTTGCTTTCCAAGGGCCCTTAAACCAGCAGTCTGTGAATGGCGAGGAGTCAGCAGGGACAGGGAGTTTATCAATATGTAAGACAAGGTGCAGGGTATGATTGTTTCTCAGAGACGCCACCTAGTGGGCTGTGATTTCACCATGATGTTGGATTTTTCATTCAGCATTAGCAGGGCCTACAGGTTTCCCATTCACGGTTAATGGCAGCTGCACATTTTCCATTCAGCACTTGTACAGGCTGCAAGTTTCCCATTCAGTCTTAGCGGCAGCTGTCTATGGGTCTAGCTAGCTTTCTCACAGTACTATCAGCCAGAAAGTGTGGTGGATTCATTCAGACACTGGCAACATCCCCTGCAGGCACCACATAATGCCTGTGACCAGTACATCTAGAGAAAGAAAGCCAAGACCTCGCAGCCTCCTGCAAACTCACTGTCAAATATTACTGTGCTCTTCCTTATGAGCTCATAAAGCTGCAGTGACATTGGTGGAAGATCTAGCTCTTTGAGGAGTACTTTTGTGTTTCCAATGAATTAACAAGGGATTGTAGCTGAGGGAGGCATAATTATACTGTATCTCCAGGGTAGTCATAGGCAGACTGCGAGCCAAATCTGAATTGCCAGACACTTTTGAACAGACTCCAAAATCTTTTATTTACTTATTATCATTATTTTCTCTGGAGTCTGGACCTTGCCTATACCTTAACCAAGAAATCTGGATCCTGACAAAAAATAATTGACTACTCCTGCTATATCTGTTTAGTTGAGGAAGGGGTTGTTTGTTTGTTACTTATCTATGTGTAGCCTCTGCTTCAATAAATTTCTGTGCAGCTTAGGGCTCACCCAATAGGTGGGCACTGGGGGGGGGTCTCAATGGTGGGCCAGATTCTCATCTGATTTCAGTGGAGCTATGCCAGTTTACAGCTGTCAAGAATCTGTCCCACAGTCTTGGAGAGAACAGATGGCCCAGTGGTTAGAGCACTAGCCTAGGACTTAGGCAATGCAGTTCAATTCCCTACTTTGACACAGATTTCTTGTGTGTCCTTGGGCATGTCACTAGGCTTCTCTGTGCCTCAGTTCCCCATCTGTAAAATAGAGATAAGAGCCTGGCCTCAGGGGCTGAAGGTAAATACATTAAACAATTCTGAGGCCCTCAGATACTATGGAAATGGGATCCAGATAAGTGCCTCAAATAGAGAGAGAGTCTTGTGCTCAGATGCCTTGATGAGTCCAAGGGGAGGGAGGCAGCTGTGAGAGACACTTGGTGCACCTACACTGCGAGTTTTGTGCACGGTTGATTAATAAATGAGTAAAGAAGCTTCTTTGAGACGCCACCAGAAAGATACTTCAAATGCAAACCCCCAATATTTCATGCTGCTTTCCCTCCCATTGCATCTGTTCTCCAAATTAGCCTTCTACCAAAACTGAGCAAGGTTTGGAGGGGCCATTTTCCTCATGAATTTCATTGTCCTGATCTGAAAAACACTTATTCTATTATTTTGTCCATCGGGGAAGAGAGCCAAATCTATTATGTCTGGGACATGTCACACCCCTTCCTCCATTCCCCTCTCCTTTTTAATAACTTAATTATGGGAAGGTTGGAGGAGAGCTGAATAATATCTAAGCAGAATTAGTCACTTATATGAGCAGCCAATAACTGCCCAGAGATTAATCAGATGATGCTGATTGACTGTAAACTGATAGCTGGACGGTTGCTGCTGCAGTGGTAACTTCTAAAACTGCTCAGCAAATAGTTGGAGTCTCTCTGTGCTCTTGCTGTAAACCCGCATTCGGGAGCAGGAGAAATGGAGAGTGCAGGTTTCTGAGAGCACCTTTCATCTCAGTGGATCCCAAATCATTTCACAAACAGGGGCTCTGATCCTGCAAATGCTTACCTGAAGGTTTCTCATTAACATCAACTGGTTATGGACAGGCACCGGGGGGAGATATTCATCCCCTGTGCTGAGGGCTGGTTCCTCGGGGTGCCATACAGCTCTGCCCATGAGGTGAATTTACCCAAAGAGGAGGAAATAGTTAGCTGAGGTTGGTTCTTCATTTTGGTTTTTTATGGCTTTTTTGGCATGATACAATAGTGCAGCAAACCTCAGCCAACTTCTTCTACTCAGCAGCAAAACAGCCACTATCACCAGGACACACCACGCTGCTGGGAGGTGCCATTGTCCTGGGTAAAGACTTACTGAGCAGGGTTCATTGTCTGGTCAGGATCTGAACTCTATGTCCCATCCTATGCAAGTCTTTCGAATCCCCATCACAGGGGAACTGGATGGCCCAGGGAAGTGCTGTCTCCTGTGTGCTCAGTTAATGGTTTGAAATCAGATGCTGGCTAGTAGGACCTGCTGGTTGCTGAGTCCTATGGGAACTGAGTTTGGGGGATTCTATTAGGTGGTTTCTCCCAGATACTCCGTGGCCCCTCAGCTAAGGGAATTAGAACTGAATAGGCCATAGACACAGAACTCCCCTGTGGTCCTCCTAGGTCTGGAATGGCTGCATTGTTGTAGAAAAAGCTTATCTGATCCTGGTCTGAGCAGTATGACTCTGTGAATCAACAGAGTTGCCCTGCTAAACCCAGGGTTGTGAGTTCAATCCTTGAGGGGGCCACTTAGGGATCTGGGGCAAAATCAGTACTTGGTCCTGCTAGTGAAGGCAGGGGGCTGGACTCGATGACCTTTCAGGGTACCTTCCAGTTCTATGAGATAGGTATATCTCCATATATTTGTCAGACCAGTACCTGAATGCACTGAAATAAAACACTTTGACTGCCATGTAGAGCTGTAAAGGTTTGTTGCCTTTTGAAAATGAGCAGGATCAGACCATTACAGAGGGAACTCCCTTCCTCCAAAGTGCAGAGCTGTGAAATAGGATCCCTTGTGATTAAGAGCTGGGTTGACTTTGGAAGATTTTTGTCATCGGCTCTGTAACTTTCTCAGACAGACTAGGCTTTTCTATGGACCTGTAAATAATGGTCCTTTACCGAGAGTGGGGAAATTACCTTTCTCTCTTTCATTTGTCTTTATCGGCGATGTGGGAGACTTGTAAAGACTCCAGCCCCATTCCTAGGAAACTAAATCCTGTACATGTCACTAGTGGGAATACCACATTATTTGCAGATGGATTGCATCATAAATGTTTACAGACAATATGAGATTTTACCACAATAAAGGTGGAGGCAAGGGGTTTTTAATTTTGTTTTTTTGGTTTTTTTTCACCAAAGCAAGAAAATCCCTGTAGCAGATTTTGATGGTCCTCTTTGCCGCATCAGGGAACTGAAGAGTAGTTCAGTAAGCAATACACATATTGCTTTGTCGTTTAATAATAGATAAGCGCACACACTCCTTGCCGCTGTTGTTCTAGACAGCATCTTGGGGAATAAATTGCCCAAAGATTTCCAGTTATTCAGAGATGCAAGAGAATAATGAGTCTGTCTCCAAGAATATCCATTTCGCAGCTCACATTTAAACGTGTACTATTCCTAAACAAACATTGATCCAGGAAGGTGATGTTCTTTAGCTATTGCAGAAAATCTGATCCCAGTCCCCTAATCTCTGGCCTTCAGACCAAATGCTCACTCTCCAAAATTATATCAGTATTAAACCAATAGGACACACCTTTTAGAAGCAAATGGCAAAGTGTTCATCTGTTATGTGAGCTGAGTGGGGATCACAGCTTGGCATGATGAGTAGAGCTGGATGAAGAATGGATTTTTTTGGTTCACTGGTACTTCCAAAAAAAAATGGTTTCAGATAGAACCAAAAATGACATTTTCTGAAATTGCAGGCTAATCAAATATTCATTAAAAATAATTTGGGGTTGAATGAAATGTTTTTAAAATGGTAAAAATCAAAACAAAATGTTACATGAAAATTCCATTCAAACCAAAAAATTAAAATGTTTCATTTAGTAAGTGAAAAAAATGTTGCCCTGTTCTGTTCATTCCCTCTGAGGCACCTGACATGGACCACTGTGGGAAGACAGGGCACTGAGCAAGATGGACCATTGGTCTGACCCAGTACAGCCATTCTCATGTTCTTAACCATTTGGTTTTTTTCAGATTTTTCTTTTTAACTGAAACCATTAGGTGAAATGGACATGAATTCACAAAATGCTTATGTTGCTAAATCTGTTGGGTTTTTTTTGCTCAAAAAGTTTCATGCTGCCCACCTCTGATGAGGGGTTACAGCGTGCTTTCATTGGTACGAACTCCAGTTGACTGGTTTATGCTTCTTTCTGTGCCCTGGCTTTTTGTGTGTGCCTCTCCTTTCATGGAGCAGGATTGCTTTTGCAAGTATAGTAGCTAGCAGCTCTCCTCTTACTGACATGGTGAGTGGAAAGCGTCTGGAGTCAGGGCCTGGGCAGAGCAGCATGGCGCTGCTCTGGGCTCAGCAAAGCTCAGGAGCATCAGACCAAAGGGAGAGATGAGACCATGAAATGAAAGCATGTACCCTCCTCAGGATGGGAACCTTATCTATGGAGTTGCATGAAAAGTGCCATGCACACCAATAGTGATGGGGAAAATTGGTGGTTGAATAATACTAAAGGAACTGAATGAAGTTAGGTGTCCAATCCCAATAGGTGCTGAGGGCCTAACTCCCTTAGGCTCCTTTGGAGATCCCATTCTGAATTATTAACATGTTAATAACCACACTGTAGGTCATGGGTAAAGTTATGTAAGTCCCATTGAAAGGTTTTCTAGCCCTTTTCCTCTCCTGTAGGCTGCTAGCCTGGGAATTCCTTGTCTGGGGACGAGCGAGCTATTCTTCTGCTTCCCATGAAATGGTCCCTTTGATGTTATGTAAAGTGACTCCTGTCATGAGCACCTGGCTCGCCATGTTCATGCCTACAAAGATTTTGGCTGCTATTCAGCTTCTTTACTCCCATTCCCACACATTCTGCTGGGTTTGTTTTACCCCAGCCCTGTACTACAAATGCCACTTGCTCTGTGGTATCAGCAGAAACTAGCTACAATAGCTGCCAACAGAGCCCGCGGGCCCCGAGAGATGAATGAATGAAAGCTGCTGTGCTCTGATGGCCAGGGAGCCTTTACAAGAGTTCTTTCAGTTTCACTGATGCAGAGCAAGTTCAGGCAGGTTGTTAAAACCTGCTATGCCCTTATTTAGGCGTGTGTCCCCTACTCTCCCCAACACACCATCCTCTGTGAATACAAGGACCTTCCCGAACCAGCTCAACCACCTTCCTGCCCAGGGATCCTGTTCTGATTTATTTTCCTGATTCCATTCTGCTCTATCAGGATTACCGTTCAATATATTATTTTGGAGCATGCCTCCAGAGCCTGGCGTTAAGGTTGTAATTATAACCTCCTCCTCCTAGTTGAGTCATCAGCGAGGTTTGATCCAGCGTTCAGCAAAGTGGTCTGGCAGACTGGCTAGCGAACGAAGTATAAGGTGCCTTGGGTTGTGTTCTTGGCTCTGCGCCCTTGGGCCAGTCACGTCCTCTCTTTACTTCCCCTCCGGCCCTTTGTCTATTGTGTCTACTTTGAGTCTGAGCTCCTCAGGGCAAGGATTGTCTCTCACTGTGTGTACATGTCAGAGCAAGGGCCCACAGCTGGCCTGCTAACTTAACCCCCCAGACACCCTAATGACCACAGCTGGGCCCCAGATTAGCCAGCAGACTGCCCCGATTGGCTGAGGGGATCAACAGACCTGCTCTTAAAACCAGCAGCAGGATGCTGGCCGCTCAAAGTATTCGCCTCCAGCCATGATAGCTCTTGTACCCACTTGTTCCAGCCCTGCTCCTGCGTTTCCTTATTTCAGGTACCCTGGCTCTGAGCTTCGGCTCCGACCCTAGCTCTGGTATCTGGCCTCTGACTCCGGTTCCGATCCTGTGCCCCTTGGCTCGGGCATCTGAAATGGACGCTGGGCTCCAATGCCCAGCTACCAGCTCCTATTCTCACTAGCAGGCCTGATCCCTGCTCTGACGATTGGGCCTAGCTCCTGCTCTAACTGCTAGGTGCAGCTGCTCAGGCACAGTCCCTGGCAGTACAGCACCTAACCCAATGGGGCCACTAGTTCAGTTGGTGCCTTTTGGAGCGGTTGCAATATAAATAGTAGTCCTGAGATCATCAGTGCTGAAGGCATGAGTGTCCACTGCTCCAGGTAAAGGAGTACGTCTTTAACAGGTTGCTGTAGTAGACTCTTATCTACTCATGGACCCACCACTAGATAGGAACGGACACTCTCTTAAGATGGATTACAGGGGCTCTGCACGGCCTCCTTCAAGGCCCTGCACTGATTGCCCACGTGCTGCATATCTGAGAATACACAGCAACATTGTGGCTTAATAGTGGCTCTCTTGTATAAGAAAAGCACCGTTTAAGGTGCACAGGAGATCATGCTGCCTTTGCAACTGCACATTTTCTGCTCTAATGCTTTGTGTGTTCCAGCTTCTCATTATTAATCACAGGACCATATGGCTCTGCTCACAGCCTATGATACCTTACGTGTCCCTGTTTAGGGCATGCAGCATAAAATGCTAATTATTTTAAATTCGATACAGGTGTTTAATAAGGGCCGATGACTTGAGCTGTGATAGATTTAACCCTTCCTTAGGGACCCTACCTCTGGGAGGCTGACCACATGTAAAAGAGGGTGAAAGTTTCCTGTTCCAAGTGTTTGAATACACAAAGGCCAAGTGGGGGGGGGGAGGGAAGAAGAAGAAAAGGTAAAGAAGGGGTGGAAAAAAACCCTCTACTTTTGGCTGAACCAAGAGGAGCTGTACTAAGTTTATCTCAACTCCTTGCCAGCCTTACAAAGGTGAGTGCAAACTTTCAGTGGTTCATCAAGCAAGCTAGTGGCTCACCTGCATCTGGAAGAGCAATGTGCCATAATATGGCGGTTCCCAACTCATGCGCTATTGACCTTTGGGGGTCTTTAGAGAGCTGGCTGGTCCCATGGGTGAGGTGTTGGCTCTGCCTTTCTGTTTCCAGCTGCTGAACTGCATTAAAAGAAGATGAACATATATGAAATGCTTTTCTCATGAGAGCAATTTTTGGAATTGCTGCAGGGTTGTTATGCAGTCATGACTGGGAAGGGAGGTGTCTATCAGACAATGGGCCAGCATTCTGATGTCAGTTACCTGGTGTAAACAGGGAGTAAATTCACTGAAGCCAGTGGGAGTTGCTGTGTTTGCACTGGTGGGAGAGGGAGCAGAATTTGGCCCACATTGCTCTATTAAAAGGTGGCTCATCCTACAAAAAAGTCAGGGTGCCCCTGGCATGACACATTCTGCACCTCAGCTGCCATGAAATCCGCAATCCCAAATATTGTTCCCAACACTGTTAATCAAAGTGATGTCGTCGTTTGGTCCTGTTCGCTGTCACTTTTGTGTTATTCAGGCCTTCAAATTCTAATTAACAGGGACCCTGAGTCATTGCACACTGTTTTATCATGTCTTTACACTCTGGTAATGTATTTTGTTCTCCCCTGAGAGGTTGGGTCATATCTAATGTTGGCTACAGACCAAATGAGTTAGGATTCCCTTAGCTCAGTGGGCAGCAGTCCATGAAACCCATCACACTGTGCAGCTCAGGGGGATTGTGGCTTGAACGTCACAGAATGATTCACTGAAAACCTGCCTGTGTCTTATGGATTAGGAAGCTCCTTAACCCATCAGCATCACATCCCTCCTGTCATGCTCAGGAAACATTATTCTAGAGAAGGGTTCAGATTTAGTTAAGGGGAGCTGTGTTTTTTTTTTATTTTATTTTGATCTTCCTCCATCCACCTGTTTGCCAGCTCCCTCCCTCTCTATCTAGCAGTCTGTTTCTTTACTAATTTAAACCAAGATGCAGGCAAAGATCATGTCAAAAACCTCAGCTGCGTGCAGTTGAGATCAGGGAGGAGAAATGAAAATTAACTTATAAAATGACAGCAAAGAAACGGGGACCATAGTTAAAAATCAAGTGATTCGTTTACTGGAAACTATGCACATAATTCTGATCTCGCATGCTTTGTGAAGGAACACTGATGTGAAACAGGATAAGAGGGGGTAAAAATCTGGGGATTGGTCCTGCTTGGAGCAGGGGGTTGGACTAGATGACCTCCTGAGGTCCCTTCCAACCCTAATAGTCTATGTAGTCTATGTAGTCTAAGAGCAGAGTCAGGACCGAAATCTACGTCCTGACAACCTCCATCCTAAGGGGCTAATTCTGCTCTTGTTCCCCTTGACTTCAGCACAGAAATGTCTCATCTGCAAATAAAAGTATTGTTGGGGATTTGGGGGCTCATTTTTGCAGGTCACGTTGGCCAGCACGAATCAGACATAAGGAAGCAGCAAGCATGCTGTGCTAAATTACATATACCTGAAAGTGTAAGGAGATCAAGGCGGTAAGATTCATCATGATTTGAGATTTGCTGAAAAAAACTAAAGTCAGCTGCAGCTTTCAGGAAATGTGCATGGGTGGGAGCATCTTTTGCTAAGAATGACAAATCCTATGAAAAGCTGTATAGCACAGCTAATGTCAGTTGTGTGTCTCTGAAAGGTTAACCAGTTCCACTGAGTGGCCTGGCAGGACAGGCAGCCATTTCTCAAGAGAAAAGATGCCCAGCAATGAAATAGTAGAGAGGAACTGGGGAACAGTGTAGAGGTACCTTGGCAGAGTGGCCTGGCCTGGCAGGACAGGCAGCCATTTCTCAAGAGAAGAGATGCCCAGCAATGAAATAGTAGAGAGGAACTGGGGAACAGTGTAGAGGTACCTTGGCAGAACTGGAGTGAGGATGAGGCTTTGGATAGCAGTGTAGGAACAACAAGGGATGATGCAGGTCATGACTGGACAGAGCTGTGCGGGTGCCAAGAACTTGAACAGAAAGAGAACCGCACAATAGGCTTGAATGCACAGCCAGAACAGTGGTTTGGGAGGGTGGGCGCAGATTACAATAACATGATATGATGCATGTCATCAGAACTGAGTTCTGATGACATGCATTATTAACAGAGCGGTGGGTATTGTACTATGTGGAACCATGGAATCACAAGCCTTCTTAAACAGGAGGTGTTTCCTGTACAAAACAACTACAACTCCAGCAAACACAAACCAGCAGGCTTCCCCCACAGCTCAAGCTCCATCTTGATCTAATTTTGTTTACCAGGAACCATGCCCTGTCTGGAATTCTATACAGCACACAGTGGCATCTAGTAGCCAGATAATGATATATTCACTTGAAATATATTACAGTGGGGTTGGAGGTCCTGGATTAGAACAGCAGCAGGGTGTAGTTGGTCAAGACTGAGAAGTCTTGGCAGAGTTGTGTTGGAAGTAACTGGTGCAGCCTCTACCTGACTTGTGCATGAAACCAATCATCACTATCAGACCTTGAGTTCTATCACCTCCTGTAATTGAACATGCAATGTGGGCTTTCTTAAAATCAATTTAAATGAGCCATGAACATCACTAATCTAAGACAAATTTTTCTCACATGCAAATAATAGAATGATTAAGAATGTACCAAATGATTCTCTGAATGGATGCTTCCAGTCAAAGTTGGAATCCTGTAGCTTTATGAATTTATAGGGCAGCTCAGTTCACCACTGAAATTTTTGAGTCAGAATCTTCTGAAAAAGTAATGGGGAAATGAAGCAGCAGTGTCTGAAAACCACAGAACTTTCTATTATGCAGTATGCATTAGGCCGTGTTCCTTTACCCTACAGTCTATCAGAGCTGAAGCTTGAAAATCTGCAGAGCCAGCTGGGAAACCCGGTGAAAAAGGATGCAAAGCAAGGAGGCAAATTGTCCTGCCTTCACAGTAATGTAGGCAAGGCTGGAACAGAACAAAGAGGGAAAGTTACTGAGGACAGAAATGACTTAGGGCAAATTTCAAGGTGCTTAATAAATAAAGCTCCTGACTCATGTAAAGTTCAGCAAGCCAATGCTAACCTTGGGCTGTGCAGAGGTTATGACACATGCATCCCGAGCTTGAGAACTTTAGCTTCATATAAGGCTTGTGAAGCCCAGTAATTACATAACCTGTTGTTATGAAATATTCTATCCTGACCCACCTGAACCATAAAATCAAGTTGTGTTGTGCCAACACCTTTCATTTGTCATCTGCGTTACCCTGAATTTCATCCTGGGACTGAAAAAAACAATAGTTCTGTACAAGGGGGTATTTTTTCTTTGCTTTGCTGAATTCTGAAGCAGATAGATGAGAGTCAGATTCACCTCTTTGCACAAAGCCAGAGTGCTCCTGAAGACCCTCATAACCTTCAAGATTCGCAAAGTGCATAAGCATTGTTCTGGCCCTCAGCATATAAGTGAATTTAAGGCTAATGTTTAAATGCTTTGAAATCATTCCTGCTCCCTCCCATTGCATCCTTTCCCCTATCAACCTATCCTCTTCCATCCTTTCTCTGATTCTTTTCCCCAGTGATCTTGCAAAATGTTTGCTGCTATGTGCATAACAACCCACACTTTTTCTTGCAAAGATGCAATGTCTTGTGTGGGTTTTGTACTGCAAATTCATGCAAAAATTAGAAACAAAAAAAGTTTCCTATTTTTTTAAATACACAGAAATCTTTCTTTCCTTCTAAAAATATTGAGCACAAGACTCGCGAAACATTGGGAATAATTACTCAGACTAGCTAAACTCAACTGGGTGGGTGAACCCTCTTGAGAAAGACATTTTGAAAAATGGCTAAATTAAATATAAAAAAGAAAAGGAATGTGTAAAACTTCCTAACTTCTCAAACTTCCTGCCATGGCCCTATTAAATGGCCTATTAAGGAGAGAGACAAAGTTCTCATGAATTCATAATAAACACTTTCATTCAAACAAGGTCATTTTGGAAATCTTCCTTTTCCCCCATGGTTTAAATTCATGAGTCAAGGGCTAGGGGCAATGCATTTTTGTGGTTAGGGCTGCAGAAGAAAGGTAAAGGTGACCCATACCTTGTCTGCCTCCAGGTTTTATTCTGAACAGGAACAAAATGAGGTCTCTCCATCACAGAACAGCACAAGGAGACTTTCACATTGCTCTGGGGTCAAAAATCAGAAGACAATTCAAAGGAAATTAAATGCAGATAGGGTTAAATTCCCCCTGTACTGCTTAAGGCTTCAAAATAGGGCGTGACTGGTGCATAAACCTTTTACTGACCCTCTGCACAGGGGTGATTTTTCAACCCTAAATGTCCCTGGAATCTGACGTCTTCTGCTTCTATACAGAACAGACACAGCACTGGCTAGAGTTCTGCAAGCTTCCCCCCCGCCTCACCTTGCCCAGCAAGGGCCCCGTTTACACCAGCTGTGGAATCTGGTCCAAGCAGTGCAACTCAATTCCCTCTCATGGCGCTGTACTGATTTACACCCACTCATGGCATTTATTTCTGTGGGGAGGGATAGTCAGTTAATTTGGTTTTTAATTCTCTGTGCTGTGGGGAGTACAGCTGTGAACCTGATCCTACCGCACCGCACCCCCTCCCATTTTAAAAACCAATGCTAACCTCCCATCCTTACTTATTAGCAAGAAACAAGGATGGAGGTATCTCCCCAATGCTGAAGATTTCAGAATGTCAGATATCAGAGAGAGGAAAATCTTGCATCTTTTGTGTTGCTTGCGCAGAGCCATTTCTTGCTCTGAAATTTAGATGCAACAAATACTGAAGCATTTCACCAGCATTGCTGAGAGAGCTAGGCTGGGGGTTTTATCCAGTGCCATATGCTTCACTCTGTTCTCTTCACCATTCTTCTGCAAAACAAGCTCCCTTGTCAATATTCTCAGCAGGTATCACGTGCAGGATATGGCAGTTTATTTATAGCCAGTTCATTTTCATTTTCCTCCTAGCAGGGATGAGATCCTACATAGAGATTTCACTCCTTGGGGAACCTATCTCATTTCCACTGTAGGAGAGCTTGACACCTCCTGCAAATGAATGAATTACCAAGACAAAAGCACACAAACTACACAGAGACCCTATTTCCATTGAGAATTCACATTGCCTCTGCCCCCCCTTCCCTTTAATTTAATATACCATGTACAGAATATTCCAGTGGTTCCAGATGAGTGCAGAATTACTGAATGAGAAATCTCATGACTTTAACCGTTTCTGGATTTGCCCTTGCTCAAATTCTTGATTGATCACCTACCAGATATGCACTGGCCAGCTAGCCAGATCTCAGTGCTCTGTAACTGCATTGCCTACTTTCTGTCCACCCAACTTTCTGATTGAATAGCTTGTGTTAAGCCATTTAAGGGGAACGGTGCAATTGTGTGACTCTGTTTCAGGAAAGCGAAGCCTCTGTTCATTGAACATAAGAACAGTCACGCTGGATCAGATCAAAGGTCCATCTAGCCCAGAATCCTGTCTTCTGACAGTGGCCAATGCCAGGTGCTTCAGAGAGAATGAACAGAACAAACAATTGTCAAGTGATCCATCCCCTGTTGTCCAGTCCCAGCTTCTGGCAAAGAGAGGGTAGGGACACTCAAAGCATGGTGTTGCATCCCTGACCATCCAGGCTAGTAGCCATTGTCAGGCCTATCCTCCATGAACTTCTCTAGTTCTTTTTTGAACCCTGTTATACTTTTGGCCTTCACAACGTCTCCTGGCAAAGAGTTCCACAGGTTGGCTGTGCGTCGTGTGAAGAAATACTTCCTTTTGTTTGTTTTAAACCTGCTGCCTAGTAATTTCATTTGGTGACCCCTCATTCTTGTGTTATGAGGAATAAATAAAACTTCCTTATTTCTTTCTCCACATGACTCAGACCTCTATTATATCACCCCTTAGTCATCTCTTTTCCAAGCTGAAAAGTCCCAGTCTTATTCATCTCTCTTCATATAGATGATGTTCCATACCCCTAATCATTATTGTTGCCCTTCTCTGTACCTTTTCCAATTTCAATGTCTCTCTCTTGAGATGGGACGACCAGATCTGCACACGCTATTCAAGATGTGGTGGTGCCATGGATATATACAGAAGCATTTCTGTCTTGTTCTTTATCCCTTTGCTAATGGTTCTTAACATTCGATTAGCTTTTTTGCCTGCCACTCAACATTGAGCAGATGTTTTCAGAGAACTATCTGCAAAGACTCCAAGATCTCTCTTTTGAGTGGTAACAGCTAACTTAGACCCCATCATTTTATATGGGATGATGTTTTCCAATGTGCATTACTTTGCATTTATCAAGATTGAATTTCATTTGCCATTTTGTTGCCCTGTCACCCAGTTTTGAGAGATCTTTTTGTAGCTCTTCAGAGTCTGCTTTAGACTTAACTATCTTGAGTAGTTTTGTATCATCTGCAAATTTTGCCACCTCACTGTTTACTCCTTTTTCCAGATCATTTATTAATACGTTGAACAGAACTGGTCTCAGTACAGACCCCCTGGGGACACCAGTATTTACATCTCTCCATTCTTATCTGAAACTGATCATTTATTGCTGCCCTTTGTTTCCTATCTTTTAACCAGTTACTGGTCCATGAAAGGACCTTCCCTCTTTTCCCATAACAGCTCACTTTACTTAAGAGCCTTTGGTGAGGGACCTGGTCAAAGGCTTTTTGAAAATCTAAGTATACTATATCCCCTGGATCCGCCTTGTTCTTATGTTTGTTGATCCCTTCAAAGAATGTGAATAGATTGGTGAGGAATGATTTCTTTTTACAAAAGCCATGTAGACTCTTCCCCACCATAACGCGTTCGTTTCTGTGTCTGATAATTCTGTTCTTTACTATAGCTTTAACCAATTTGCCTGGTACTGAAGTTAGGCTCACCAGCTTGTTTAAGGCTGGTAGTGCATTTCTGGAAGTAGCAGAGCACTAGAGCCAACACTCTACCTGTAACAATGCATCTGCAAAACACCAGCACCATGTCGCAACAGAAAATGCGGCAGATGCATCCAGAAAGCACAGGATGAGACAGGCGATTACATATCTGAAGTCTCAGCTTTTCACTGATGTTTTGGGCAAGGGCTGTCTATTTCTTGTGTCTACAGTATCAGCAAAATGGGGCCCCATCTCTGCTGGGACCCTAGGTACTACTGATATCAATAACAAGAGTTATTCAGCAAAAAGAACACGTTCCTGAGTGTTTTGGAACTGGTTCCCTGGAGGGGAGGAGAAGAGCAAAGAGAAGCCAACTTCCTCCCTGCCCCTCCTGGAGTTTCGTCTCTGTGGAAGGAAGATCAGACCCCAGCGTTAACGTGCACACACATTCCTGTTCAGCTTCCATTCTGTCAGATCTCAAATATTGTCCAAGCTGTCACACAGCTTTCTTAGCAGCCTGCCCCAGAGTATCCCCCCCCCCCACTCCCACTCCTGCAGACCAAATAATACTTGAAAGGGAAAAAGGGCTCAAGTTTCCACCGCCTGGCACCTTGTGCCCTCATGTCTACCTGTGCAGAGTGCGTGCAAAGAGAGTGTGAAACTGCCTCTCTGATGTGAGGACACTTTGCACTTGTGTAAATGATGAAACAAGGGGCAAAGCAGCGGCGTATCTGGACAACAATTTGAACTAAACTTGGTGGCTCTCTCTGTCCAGAATGGTACAGCTAGGTGGGAGACTGCTCAGGCTTTTTGCAAATCATTGTAAGAGATCAATAGCATTGGCTAAAGCCATTACTAGTGTTTACAATATGATGTATTTAAGGTGTTCATCTAATACACACACAACTAATGTAATGCTATTGGTACCTAATCTGACCCTTAAATATCCTATATATTTAGTTAATTCAATTAAAGTAAGATGACATATAACAAGAGAATCTAATTAAAAACAGCGGCACATTTCAGTACTGGACACACAGCACTAACTGTGCAAATTCACCAGCGAGTGAAAAAACTGGGAGCTCAGGCCACAATTTACAAACCTTAGTGTACAGTTAGGCACTAAAATACCAATGTATAGGCTCCTTAGGAAATCTTCTGAAGTACTGACAGCCCTGCAATTGGCTCATGGGAGTTGAAGTTGCTCAGCATCTCTAAAAGTGAGGTCCTTAGCATGGGTACCTAACAGCAGATTTATTTGAAAAAACAGGGCAAAATTATCAAAAATGTGTAAGTCACTTAGGGACTTTTGAAAATGTCACCTATCATCAACAAAACATCTCGGAAGTGGTTTCTCCTACTGGAGTATGAATTTGAAGTTCTCTTTCCAGGGGTAAGGAAAGGGAGTATTCTTCGACTAGGCATACTGGTAAGCAGTGACCCACACCAAGTCTTTTGTTTTCTCTCTTGTGCTCCACAAGCAGTAAAACTCAGAACATTTTCCCCACTGCTGTGGTGTGTACTCCTTGGTCAGAAAAGAACAGAACAAGATTCATCACTATAAGACCAGCCTGTAAGTTAGGGTCTGTGTTAGGGGAAGACTCATTTCTTCATCCTTCTCAAGTGCTTCCCCCAAGACCTGCTCCCCAGGCAGCTTGAAGCATTGTTTCATTGTATCAGTGAGCCCTACAGGAAAGGAAAGGGAGGGGAAGCTGAGACATTATAAAGGCAGAGAGCGATGGACTGGTTCCAGCAAGGAGACTGTAAGATGATGTCCAGCTGCATACTGAAAGAGACATGATTGTGGGTAGCATTTCCAAGGCTTGTCAGGAGGAGGCTCAGTTGCTCACAGTGCAGGCACATCAGCTAGAATAAAATCCGTGAGCAAGAGGCTGCAGGAGTGACTCACTGATGCAGCGTGGGAGCCAAGAGCCTGCTGGTACTACGGTGTGTCATGGAGCTGTGCGGAGTGTGTGCAGAGACCAGATACTCTGTTTTAATCAGAGAATATTTCTCCACATGGTTTAAAAATGAAATTTTTGGACAGTATTGTTCTATTTGTAATGCACCTCTAAAGCTCCAGCATAACAGCTCGGAAGATTTGGCTCAGGACAGGACCTGGGCGGATCCAGGGGGAGCATCCCTCAGCAGATTAGAAACTGGGCACCTATGTGTCTGCGCTAGAAAATGAAGTCAACCTAACTGATGATTGCACACAGTCGCCGCAGTGATGTCATCGCTTGTGTGAGTTGACACTTGGCTTCTTGCGTCAGCAGTGCACGTCCTCACTTGGAGCGCTTGTATCAATTGTACTGTCAGTGTGGGGCATTGTGGGATGGTTCCTGGAAGCCAATCAACATAAGCAATGCAGTGTCTACATTGACACATCACTGACCTAACTCCATTGACCTGGACTCTACGTCAAGCAAGGAGGTGAAATTATTAAGTCTGTGTAGCAGGGCAGTTATGTCAGCAGGAGCAAAATTTCAGCGTAGACACTTCCATAGTTAGGTTGACGTAAGCTGCCTTGCATCAGCTTACCTCTGTAGTTTAGACCAGGCCTAAGAGAAGAGAGCCCTTTCAGTTCTGAGGCTGTGTGCTGTGAGCTACCAGTAAAGAGGCCAATTAATGCTAGCTTCTTTTTTTCCTGCTGTTGACACCTGCCCACTAAGAATTTGGCTGACTAGGCCACCTATTCATTTCACAAGGTTACTGAGCACTTGCCACACGAGAACAATGTTCTGTTATAGCCTATAAGGGCCAGATTGAAACCAAGAACCTAGAGAAAGTCCCCTATTCCTTTGCAAATTGCCTTAGCCATCCAGTTGTTCCAAAACTCTGTGTTTATTATAATGTATGAGTTATAAAAAATTTAAATGGACCACAGAATTAATTGTTTATTTATATAGCATCCAAAATGTGCTGGGTGCTTTCCAGTATATAAAGGACATAGCCCCTGCACCAAAGGGGTCAGTTTAGACATAAGGCTAAAACCCCAGGTGAACCAAATGTGTGGTTAAGACATTGAGATTGCTTGGGAATCTAGGTAAATCTTGTAAAAGTAACATACACAGAGCACAAAAAAATGCAAATTGACCACATAGATATTCTTAATTTTAATAGTTCTTTTTTTAAATGTAAAAGAACTATTACATTGGTAGTTTCCTGCAACTCAGGATTTCCTGGTTTCCAGGCCTATGCTCTAACCACTGAAAATGCTGCTTCTTGGAACACAAGAGTGATCTGTGAGCCCTCTCCTACAAATGACATGATGTGGACAGACTCCTGTGCTCACGCAGAGCAGCCACAAGCTCAGAACTTATAGAATCATAGAATCTAGGACTGGAAGAAACCTCAAAATGTCTTCTACTCCAGTCCCCTGCACTCATGGCAGGACTCAATATTATCTAGACCATCATCCCTGACCTAACCTGCTTTTAAAACTCTTCAGTGACGGAGATTCCATAACCTCCCTAGGCAATTTATTCCAGTTCTTAACTACCCTGACAGTTAGGAAGTTTATCTTAATGTCCAACCTAAACTACCCTTGCTGCAATTTAAGCCCATTGCTTCTTGTCCTATCCTCAAAGGTTAAAGAGAGCAATTTACTTCCCTTCTCCTTGTAACAACTTTTTATGTACTTGAAAACTATCATCATGTCCCCTCTTAGTCTTCTCTTCTCCAAACTAAACAAACCCAGTTTTTTTCAATCTTCCCTCATAGGTCATGTTTTCTAGAACCTCTCTGGACTTTCTCCAATTTGTCCACATCTTCCCTGAAACATGGCACCTAGAACTGGACAAAATACTCCTGCTGAGGCCTAATCAGTGCAGAGTAGAGCAGAAGATTTATTTCTTGTCTCTTGCTTACAACACTTCTGCTAATACATCCCAGAAGGATGTTTGCTTTTTTTGCAACAGTTTTACACTGCTGACTCATATTTAGGTTGTGGACCACAATGGCTCCCAGATCCCTTTCCACAGTACTCCTTCCTAGGCAGTCATTTCCCATTTTGTATGTGTGCAACTGATTGCTCCTTCCTAAGTGAAGTACTTTGCATTTGTTCTTATTGAATTTCATCCTATTTACTTGAGACCATTTCTCCAGTTTTTCCAGATCATTTTGAATTTTAATCCTGTCGTCCAGAGCACTGGCAACCCCTCCCATCTTGGTATCGTCCACAAACATGAATATACAAGGAGTATAGCAGGTGGCAGTTACAGACTGAGTAGGTGAGTCTGCTTTGCCATAAAGCAGAAGGAATAGGGATGGTAACCAGGAGAGAGGTTGCTGAGTCTCAGAGTTAGCTGACTCTTGCAACAGAGCTCCTGGGAGGAGAGTTTGTGAACCACTACTGTCCACCAGACCAGGTATATGCTGATTACAGCAGGGAGGGGCTGAAGATAAGCCCTGACCTGGGATCTAGCTGTACTTAACCTCCATGGAGCTCTACAGACCCTTGAAACAATCAGAGACTGAGCGTCCCCATAATTAGAAGGACTTTTAAAGGGGAAGGGTCTCTGCAAATGTCCAAACAGGATCTAAACAGGCCAAGCTTGTCAGAGTCCCTCACCCTGGGGATGATTTGTACTGCCACCGCCCACGCTGGACCTGTCCTGAGCAGAGAGGACCTCAGTCTTCCAGGGTCTTATGCTGGAGACTCAGCAGTGCATTAAAATAGAACAATTCTCTAGTGGGATGGGTTTTTTTTCTTGAAGAACCTTGGCACAAATTTTAGGCACCTTAAGATGAAAATAGGCTCCTGGTGAGATTTTTTTCAAAAGCAGCTAGGTTCCTAACTCCCTTTGATTTCACACCTAACTGCATCTTTAGGCATCTAAATATCTTTAAAAATCTGACCTCTGGATCTCTGTTGCTGTATGTTTTGCCAGTGCTTTCTTCTTGAGATGTTGGGCCAAAATCTCAGCTGATGCAAATGAGTGACCTCAGTGGAGCTATGCTGATTTATGGCAGACCAAGGATTGTAAATTAAAATTGTATGGAAAATTTAAATTGTCATTAAAATTTTCAATGAGTGACTTTTGCAAGAACACAGCCAGGTCTCCATTTGCCCATGTTATTATGGGCAACAAGCTTAAACAAAAGAGTAAAGAAATGTTTTTTTTTAACTTTTCTGCCCAAGTTTTATTTTGGTCCAATGCCTTGACCTTTCCCCTCTTATCATCTACCCTCAGATTCTACATGATCCTCTACGTCAGGAAATCAGCGATTTGCACATTTCCATCAAAATCCCATTAGTTATTGTCATCCTACATAACTGACTCTCTGGGGTCTTGTCTATATCATGACTTTACCAGCTGGGGATGCTGTTCTATTGTAGTTTGCTGTTACTGATGCCCTTGAAATTGAAGCAAATGGGAATTAGTACTGTGCAGTGTAGACTTTGACCACAGAAGCATGGAATTTCACTTACTGCTTGAAGCAGGTAAATAATCTACATGGTTTCCTTTTTGCAGCTGCTCACAATTCACAGGGATTGCCTTCCATAGTCAGCCTGTCATAATTGCTGTGCCTGCTCAATGGAATGAATCAGTGTGTAACCTCGACCATACTTGGGAATTACAGCTGTATCAGGGTATTTTTCTCCCAAAAGATATAATTTCTGGACTTTCAAATTTAAATAGAACCCTGGCTTATCTGGGCACAGGACAAATCCAGAATGTAGGACCCCACTATTTAATTTATTTCCATTTTATAAATGGGCCTATGAAAAATGCAAGGCACTTGCACAAACTAAATTTATAAACACACAGGAAAACATTGATTGAACCCAATGCCAACAACAAAACACTCTGAAATTACCCTCCCCCCTTGGATCCAATGACACACACTGCCTTCCAAGCCCCTTCAGAAAAGCCTGGGGTACATAGTGCAGTATTTCCTAAACAAGCTCTTTTGGAGCAGGGGCAAGAGTAAATTCCAGAGTTAAAAGCCTTCTAGAGAGAGAATTCTGTCCCCTCTCCTCTACTAACAAAGCTGGCAACTGTCAGTGTCCCAGCTAAGCTGAATTGTTCAGGCAAAACACCCAGAGAGAGGCAGTCTCTAATATATACCAGATCCAAACCATAAAAGACTGAATAGATCAAAAGCAATACCTGGAAGTGGACCTGGTAACCAAGACAGTGATAAACATTTTGGATGGTAGTTTGACTAGATTTGTTTATAGAGAAACTGTTCAGATCATATGTGCAGGATGGGTTGGCAAATGCTGCAAAAATGATTCTGTGATTCTTCCTTTGAAGTTTTAAACCAATCTGCTTCAGCTGTAGCCATGCCTCTTGAATTTGCTCTCTGAATAATTTTGCAACTAGCTCACAAACAGGAATCAGCAATCGTTAACCCATTGGGGTCTGAATTTGTAAACAATTATGCACGTGGCAATCCCGCTGAATTTTAAGGATTACTCTTGTGGGCAAAGTTATTTATTATAGATCTGATTTCAGGAACAGGCTTTTGTGGCAGAAAGCAAATTTTATTCAGGAAATCTGATTCTCAGAATTAGGTTCATCTAATCAGGGAACAGAAATGTGCAATGTGACGATGGTAGCACCTATCTAAAAGACAGAATGAGCAGCTAATAAATTACACATAAATTGGAGAACAAGAATTAGTCTTAGAAAGTATTTGGCAAAAAAAAATAAAAATTAGTACATTAAAGGGCAATCACCATCTATTAGCAGACAATTTGTGAATAGAAAAACTTATGAATTGGAGTATTTGTTGCATATTATTCCCCAAGCTCAGCTAAATCCTATCATTCCACTGGAAGTATGTTAGAGATTGCACCGGTCTGGTTCTGGCATGGTGTCCACCTCTAACAATCCTTCTGCAGAACAGCTAACTGGAGCATAAAGAGACACAAAGTGGAGAATGATTGATGTAAAGAATGATCAAATTTTCCAAACCGTTAATCCCAAATGAAAACCCTAGTGTTAGAATTTAGGGCTTTGCATGGTATGAAACTATGCTTAACCCTCCCACCCCCCAAACACTTTCATATAATGAACTGGCTTCTATTAGCAAGGGAGGTGAATGCACAGTATCCTTCATTAAGCAGTAAAACGGCATTTGCAAATGAAGAAAAATGCCTTAGTTAGTATGTATCTATGCACAGACAGGAAAGGCACAGCACAGGCTCCCAAGTTATGAAGATTTCAAAGCAAGGCAATTGAGTGCGGCAGCAGTGCCCAGAAATTACAGTCATGGGGCTTTAAAATAGCATATGGATAAATCTGTATAAAAGAGTTTTCCCCATCCCCAGACTCTGAACTGTACTATGAAACATGACTACAAACTGCAGCAGGAGAGAGAAATTGAGAGGCCTGGCTCATAGAGAAAAGCT
Organism: Gopherus flavomarginatus; assembly: GCF_025201925.1. Classification (NCBI taxonomy): domain Eukaryota; kingdom Metazoa; phylum Chordata; order Testudines; family Testudinidae; genus Gopherus; species Gopherus flavomarginatus. The sequence continues at coordinate 10,420,740 of NC_066621.1, read as the reverse complement.
GAGGTACGAACTGAGGTGGTGAGTCAAGAAAGAGGAGGGGGTATACAGGAGAGTTAGCTCAGATTGTAGAAATGTAGGGCTGGGAGAGACCTCAAGAGGTCATTTAATCCAGCCCCCTGCACTGAAGCAGCCCCAAGTAACCCTGGGCCTATACCATCCCTGACTGGTGTTTGTCCAACCTGTTCTTAAACACCTCCAGTGATGGGAACCTATTCCAATACTTAACAATCCTAATTTTTGGGAAGTTTTTCCCTAATATCTGACCTAAATCTCCCTTGCTGCAGTTTGCATAGAGTCACAGTCAGAAGGGGTCATTGTGATCATTTAGTCTGACTGTCTGTAGACCACAGGCCAGAGAACTTCCCCCAAAAAATTTCTATTGCAGATCTTTTAGGAAAATATCCAATCTTGATTTTAAAATTGCCAGCGATGGAGACTCTTCAATGGTCCTTGGTAAATTGGCCCAATGGTTATTTGCCCTTGTTAAAAATGGACATTTTACTTTGAGTCTGAGGGCTTGTCTACGCTGGCACTTTACAGCGCTGCAACTTTCTCATACAGAGGGGTGAAAAAACAGTGCCCCAGTGCTGTGAACCACGCCCATCATGGAGGTGGTGTTTTTTTAGAGCGCTGGGAGAGCTCTCTCCTCACGCTGGCCGCGACTACACAAGCCACGTTAAAGCGCTGCAGTGCTGGCACTTTAATGTTGCCAGCGTAGACTAGCCCTGAGTTTATCTAGTTTCAACTTCTAGCCCTTGGATCAGGGCTGTCCAGAGGATTCAGGGGGCCTGGGGTCTTCGGCGGCGGGGGGCCTCCGCCACCGAAAACCCACCCCAGGACCCGCCGCCGAAGAGCTGGAAGGACCCCCCACAGTGGGTCTTCAGGGTACTTCGGCATCGGGTCCTGGAGCAGAAGGACCCCCCGCCACCGAATTGCCGATGACCACCCAGGCCCCGCAAGAGTTTTCCGGGGCCACGAGTGAAGAACCCTGGGGCAAATTTCCCCTCTTGCCCTACCCCTTACCCCCTACCCCCGGCAGCCCATCCTTGGATTGTTAGACCTTTGTGTGCTGGAGTGAAGAGGCCATTAGCAACTTTGTTTCCCCGGTAGGTACTTAAAGACTGTGATCAAATCACCCCTTACCCTTCTCTTTGTTAAGATAAACAGATTGAGCTCTGTGAGTCTATCCCTATACAGCATCTTTTCTAATCCTTTAATCATTCTTGTGGCTCTTCTGTGAACCATCTGCAATTTATCAACATCCTTCTTGAACTGTGGACACCAGAACTGGGCGCAGTTTTCCAGCAGCAGTCTCACCAGTGCCAAATAACAGCAGTAAAATAACCTCTCTACTCCTACACGAGCTTCCCCTGTTTTTACATCCCAGGATTGCATTAGCCCTTTTGGCCACACTGTCGCACTGGGAGCTCATGTTCAGCTGATTAGCAACCATTACCCCCGAAATCTTTTTCAGAGTCCTAGATCAAGATCCTGTTGGGGAAAAGAGTCTTGCAGCAGCAGTGATAAGGTTGTCTGGATGGAGAGAAGACTGGTGCTAGAGGAGAGAAGGGTCATAGAGGGGCATACTGCACAAGGACTGCAAAATTAGTTGGAACAAGTCCACAGGAGGGTTAGAGGTAGATGTGGTTGAAAATTCTCATAATTTAGGTTATTATTTTCAAAAACAAAATGTATCTTTTTTGACCATCTTATAGAATTTATGAAGCACCTGGAATTTGAAAAAAATTGAAGTTTTGACAAAATGTATACTTTTTTTTTAAAAAAATCATGGAAATTTCTCACTGGTGAAATCGGCAGGTCTATATCAGGGATGGGTTTGACCCAGGGTGGCCAATTATGAACAGGAATTTGAACCAAATGGCAAGACTGTGAAGTTATTTGAGAATAGGGGTTGGTCGGGGGCATCTATCTTTGCTCGAGTGAGAAGGCAGGCCGTGGTATGATGCATATGATGGGTCTGTGGAGCTGAGAATTTTACAGGACATAGAGAAGGAGGTTGCAATAAACAAGCCTAAGACCTTGACACCTATTTAAACTTCCTAGGTAAGGAAAAAGGGAGACGCTCCATAAAAATTGCCTTTTTATGACAGCGGCTCCGCATTGATGGATATACCTGTAGGACTGCAGACAGGGGCTTTCAGGGGGGATTACTTTTCATCTGATTCATTCTGATGCAGCCCAAAATATTGAGAACTGTAGATGGTTCACTGTTGGATGGGTACAACTAGTGTCTTGAACAAAGTATTAATTCCACAGCTTGGATGTGAACTTCAGATATTTGACTTGTGACTTTCACAAGGAAAATGCCAAAGCAATAGTAACCTTTTCTAAGTGTCAGTCTCAATGCACAACTCTGCTCCCATTTCCTATGATCAAAATGCTACATGAGATGGGCAAGCAAGAGAAAATAAAAATTTCATACACCTTCCTGATGAACCTTCTTTATTATATTCCTCCAGGCAAATGTGCCCAAGTTACATTAATCACTTTGTAATCAGCTTCAATGTTACATCCTTAGCTAATACTTTAAATAAAGGGCTCCTCTGAGCAATCTTCTAAGCAGGGTGGAGAGTACATTTATGCAGCCACGTACACAAATCTTACTAGAGCAAATTATCAGAAAGGGGTTACAGCAGTGAACAGTTGGTCTGGTAGTTGAGAAACTAGCTAACAGGACTGAGAAGTCCCAAGTTCTGTGTCTCACTCTGCCACTTAATGCACTCCAGTTAGTTCACTGCTGCGGGCTGTCCATCAATAAAATGAAGTTCATGTCATTCATCTACCTGCTTGTGGGGGCTAATTAATTCTTGTGTGTGAAGTGCCTCAGAATACTTGAATAAAAGGTATCACAGAAGTGCGAAGAACTGTTGTTCAGAGTGGGAGGTGATGGGAATGAATGGCTCAGGGGATCATTTTGGGGAACTGGGGAGAGGATGGGTAGCCTAAAAAGTTGTAATAGCTTAAAAAATACAGTCAGGCTTGTAATGCAGAAGCGTGCGTTCTCTGGTGTCTTGCCATGCACTGGTGGGCTTTTAAAGGACTGGTTTGTCCAAAGTTTTCTGCCAGGCTGATTAATCCATTTGCAGCTAAGTACTCTCCAGTGTGAAGCAGCCCCCCTGGGCATGGTAGCTCTTCTCTGTGCCTGTCATCCTGACCCAACAGATTTCTACCTCCTCTGGTTCTCTTCTGAGCTGTGGGGAACTACAGGAGCTTAGCTGGTTCTCAGGCCTAGGGGGGATTTCTATCTCTCTCCATGCTCCAGCCAAGCTGGAACATGTAGGGAGGAAAATATTAGCAGCATCAGCCAATCAAAGTGTCTTAAAGCTCACAATATGCAGGGGTTACAAGAAACTCCCTAATGGGGTATGAGCCTATTGTTGGCCAAGAGTCCAGTGAGACAACAAGCACACTAGTGCTCTGTTATTACTAGACTCGTGTGGATAGGAAATTACTCCAGCACAGCCCTTTTGAGTGTTCTCTTCATGCTGTGTTGGAGTTGTCTGAAGTAAATTTCCATCCTCAGACTGCTCCAGCTGCCAAATGTAGATCTTTCTGGCCAGATTCACCTCATGTTACTCCGTTCATTTCCTGGGGGCTACGCCTGGCGTGACGTACCGATGTGTTGATTTTCAGCAGTAACTATCCTGAGAATTAGAAAGTTTTTCCTACTACATAACCTAAATCTCCCTTGTTGCAAATTAAGCCCATTACTTCTTGTCCTGCCTTCAGTGGACATGGAGAACAATTGATCACCATCCTCTTTACAGCAGCCATTCACATATCAGGTTCCCTCTCTCCATCGTCTTTTCTCAAATCTAAACATGCCCAGATTTTGTGACCTTTCCTCCTAGGTCAGGTTCGCTAAACCTTTGATCATTTGTGTTGTTCTCCTTTGAACTTTCTCCAATTTGTCCCCATCTTTCCCAAAGTGTGGCACCTAGCACTGGACATAGCACTTCAACTGAGACCTCTCCAATACCAAGAAGAACAGGACAATTGCCTCCTGTATCTTACATAGGACACTTCTGTTAATACAGCCCAGAATTATGTTAGCCTTTTTTGCAACTGCATCACATTTTTGACTCCTAGTCATTTGTGATCCACTCTAATCCCTAGATCCTTTTCAGCAGCACTACCACCTAGCTGGTTATTCCCCATTTTGTAGTTGTGATTTGATTTTGAAATTCCTAAGTGAAGTAGGTTACATTTGTCCTGAGTTTCATCTTGTTGAATTCAGACCAGTTTTCCAGTTTGTCAAGCTATATCTGCAGCCAGAACACCCAGCACTGTGACCCTATCTGCTCTCACCAGTTAAACAGAGTGAATGAGGCCACATTAGTATTCGGGTGGGCAGATTTCAAACACTGCATCAGTTGGGGCTGACGCAACAGTAGATGGCACTCCTGCACATCCCACCTGCAAGTCGCAGGGTTGGAATGAATGCCCCCAGCATGGGGTAGTGGAGTGAGGTGCTACTGTGGTGCCATCATGTAAACCTGTGGTTCTGAGCATGACTCATCATGAAATAACCTCTGTCATGTTTCACAGGAGGCCTGTCATTTTCCTTTAAGGCCATTTGACTTTATCTCTTGATGCACCATGAATTCCAGAAGTCTCATAATGAACATTTATATCATCCGAGGCACAAAGTAAGTCAACTCCCCACATCCCAAACAGCAAAAGTTCGAGCCTGGTGATCCTTTCCCTGCCCTGTGGCTTTAGACAAACCATTTTACAACAGTACACATTCTGGAGAATGGCTTTAGGATTTTCACCAGCACAGAGAAACTCTGAGTGCCAGGATATTTGAGAGACAGGAAAATGTAGCCCTCTCCCCCTCAGATTAGGTTAAGAGGGACTGAAGTCTGTTTTTAATTTGCTGCTCATTTCTAGCCCTCTGCCCTGCTTGGAAAACCCTGATAAAAGGCCAAGGATTGGTACCAAGAAAGAGATGAATGTAGAAAGGCAATGGTTTGATTACTTTTAATGCAGGTGTTGGATTAGCACCATGTAAATGAGGGGCTGTTTTTAAACAGAAAAAATGAGTGTAAAAGAGACTGTATATTTGATAATATTACTTTTGTCTGTGTGTTTGTATTTCAATGGAGCATAGAGATCCCAAATGAGATCAAGGGCCCATGGTGCTAGGGGCTTTACACACACATATTAAGAGGTAGTCCCTGCCTAGAAGAGCTTGCAGTGTAAATGAGAACAAGTGTGAGAGAGGGGAATATAATCGTCATTTTACAAGTGGCAAATGGAGCCACAGGTAGATGAAGTAACTTCCCCAAGGTCACAGAAGGAGTTTGTGGCAAAGCCCAGATCTCGAGTCCCAGTAACCCTGTCAGACCTGGTGCTATGACCATTTAACCTCAAAGTGATGCTGTTGTTTGGCTGATGAGTGTTTCCTCCTCTTCATCAGGAGCTGGGCACCAGCTCTCTGCCTGCAGCTTAAACATCACACCTGAGGCACTAATGTGGTATCCTGGAGGTGTGAGGTGCCTAAAGCATGCACTAGCAATGCCTCCAGCAGAGTGCTGTCCATCTGGCGTCCGCCCTCCTGCTCTGAGGAGGGGCACCGCCCTACCCGGTGAAAAACCCACCTGCAGAACTTTCCATTTGCAATTTGCTCCACGGTCTTACTTTGGGACATAAAATCCTCCATTCCACAGTCACTCAGATTTTTCTTTCCCTCCTTGAAATTCACCCAAGAATTCAGCCTTCGTTTCTTGAGATCTGACTGTCAGCGTTAATACACAGAAAGGATGTAGGCACATGCCAATCGTCCCAGAAGCCTGTCACTTTCCCAAATGCATGGTGGTTTTAAACACTTGAGTGTATCAGGGACTGAATTTAAATGGGACATCTCCCAGGACTTATTAATTATAAGCACCCATCAAATGGAAGGGTTGGGGCTAGAGCAGCCTGTACCAGAGGGAGGAGGCAGAAGGCTGGAAGCAGGATAAAGTGGTGGGCGGGAGCAATATGGTGCAGCTCCACTGGGGTTTTTGTCTTGGTTTAGATCTCTTATAAGTTTAGGCTTTCTCCAGATAGATTTAGGAGCTGAGTTGCTGCCTCATTAGGTGGAACAATCTACAGAGCAAACCTGCAGGGACCGCGCAGTGACAGCAATTTGTGCGCCAAAGAAAACCGTGCGGACACTGTGCCTCCTCTGCTCTCTGTACATCAGCAGTAATGTTCCTGAAGTGGGCGGTGTAAAGCTGGTGTAAAGGGAGATCAAAGTAAGGCCCTCTCTTTCCTTAGAAACTGCACTACCAATGACACAGGTGGATATAACTTTCACAGGTTGTCAGAAATCATTTCAGCTCACAAGAACATCACAGGTAGGGAAGGATTGCGGAGACTGACAAGGGAAAGAGAGAGAGCTGTCTGCCCCACTGCATGGGATATGAGACATGGTAAACTAGTTAGAAAAATATATAGACCCTGTTGAAGCACTGGCCCATTTGCAGAACTGACCTTAGGGGTGAGGCAGGGGGACCGTATTTGAACATTTCAGAGCTGTAAACAAGTTCTGGGTTCTTTGCAGCCAGACGCAGACATGAGTGACATTGTTTCACAGCAGAGGCTGCTTTTGTGACATTTTTGGCTGTGGAAATATTCACACTCTGCATACTCTAAAGATATGGATAGTTCTGATGACCCATCCATGTTCTGGGGGGCTTTCCCAGCAAGCTGGATACTTTAGAATGTGGGGACTGCCAGATGGGATGAGACAGAAACTCTGTTCAGCTCAATATCCTGCCTCTAACAGTAGAAGCATCAGATGCTTCAGAGGAAGGTTCAAGAAACCCTGCAGGAGATATATGTGGGATAATCAGTCCCCAGGGAAAGTTTTTTCTTAAGTTTGAGTTTGGCTTATGCCCTGAACCAAGAAAGGATTTTATATCCCTTCCAAAGCTCTGGGCATTTCAACCTTTACTATTATAACTTGAAATATTCTTGTTTCACGTATGAATGTCCAGTTTCTTTTCTTAGCCCTGCTAAGCACTCAGTTTCAGTGACTTTCGTATATCACTTATGGCTGGGATAGCTATCGAGGGCACAATTTTAAAAGGAGCTCAGGGTAGGATGTACCAAACCACTTGTGTCCATCGGCCACTTAGGAAGAGCTGTGTGAATAATCAATTTTTTTCTGTTCTGTGGTAGTTAACTTCCTTTAGTAATTTCAGATCAAACCAAAAGTGATGGGTTTTGTTTTTGTTTTTTTTTTAATTTTCAGTGAATCAAAAATTTGAGGGGGAAATTTCATTTCACGTTCAACTAGACATTTCATTTTGATTTTGAAAGGGTTTGTTCACTTAGCTGCATTTTTTTTAAAATAAAATTTAAGGATATTCCAGAAAGAAAAGTCCTTTCAACCTAAAAGTCTACACTTTTCATTCTAAAAATATTGAAACTGGTTTCAATATCTTCTGAGGTTTTTTTAGTTTTTTACCAAAACAATTAGCCAAAATTGACATGAATTCACAGCTGATCTGAATCTGCATTTATTTTGATGAAAAACGTTTCAGTTGAAAAAATTCACCCACGTATACAAAAAATTCTGCCTCTGCTCTCATTTAGGCATCAAAATAAGAGACTGAATTTGAGACAGGTGCATGTGGTGTACTGAGTTCTTCAGGATATTTGTTCCCGCATGTCTGAAAGACAGCTGAGCCAATGGAGGAAGGGCATGAAGGGAACCCATGAGTGTTTTCTGGTTCAGTCAAATATCTTTTTTGACTGAAATGCAGATTTAACCCTTTTAATGAAGGGTTTTTTTATAACTCAGGCAGACAGGAAAATGAAGGAACCCTTTTTTCTGTTTCATCTCAGCCAGGGACCACCCACGGGTTAGCATATTGGCTTCTTAGCCTGGCCTCTGCTATGATTCTGTTTCTGTGATCTATGCAGCACCATATGGATTTTTTTGTAGCACACAATGTTTAAAAAAAGAGATCAATCAATATTCAGTCAGACATTGAGAACCTGAGTCAGAGGCTCCAATGACTTCAATGGGATTTTGGATTAGGCCCCAGGTGAGCAGCTAGCAGACTCCCTCACCCTGAATGTCCTACAAATGGGGTTAAAGGGAGGAGAAAGCATGGGGACATGAGGCAAAGGGCCCAAGGAGAAAAAGAAAGGGAAGGTTTTAAAGGCTGAGTGAAAAATAAATAAAAGCTGTAAAAGAAAGAGAATAGCCAATGAGCTGAGATCTTTGAACAAGATGATCAGACTGGAAAGGCAAATGGCAAGTAGCCAGCCCAAACCAAGCAGGAATTGGCAGCCAGTCTACAAAACATAGATGTGCTAGCACCAGCCAAGAAAGAAGGGAATAGGAAGTGAGGGGAGGGAGGGTGCAATTGTGTATGCCTCTGAGAATGGCCATCAAAAGAAAAGTTCCTTAGAATTAAATAGCAAGTGATAACTTTTCTGCAGACTTTCAAAACCAGCCTATGGGATTCTGCAGCAGGGGCATGATTCTGTATTAGATTCTCTTGAACTTTTCAGTGTGCTGGGCTGAGCAAAATGGGCCACGTTTCCCCCCAGCACGTTTGCTTCAGAGCTGGTTTGTATAACATGACTAACCAGAAACAGGCTGCGGTCCTGCGTCAGGACCCCATTGACTCCTTGGGATTCTGCATCTCCATGTTAGCGGGCCATGCTAGCCGATGAAGGATTGGGGCCATGTTGAGGAAGTGGGATTCATGTCAATAAAGTGCCCATTCCCATTTGCAGGCAGGTGGGTGGAACAATCTCAACTTTTTGGAAAGTGCTTGGGCACTATTGACACATCTCACATAACCTCTACTTGCAGAATCTCTCTGTTTTGTCCCTTGCAGTTTCCTTAAGACTAGTCTGTAGCTGTTTGATAGAGAAATGTGTTCTATACATAGCTACGTGACTGAATCCTCTGCTGTTCACAAGTTTTCTTTGTCACTCTTTAGCAGGGGCTTTGAGTTCTTATCCTGTTTAGTACATTTCATGCAATTGGTTCAGTCTGGTGTAGTGTATTATTGTCTGTAAATAGGTTCAAGTGAAAGGGACTGCCATGACTTCTCAGGTCTTTCCTTGCATGCCACTTTTACTTAGCAAACTTTGAGAGAAAAGTTACAATCCTAAACCACCTTGACAGGATTTTCTCGAAGCAGTGCTCTCTATAATACAACCTCAGCTGCACTCAGCAAAAGCAGGAATGAATCCAAAACCAACGGATTATTGGATTACACATGCATAATATTTCACATCCCCACAACGGGTAGCACATTACACTGTAACTGGATACTAACCAAGGCTGTATGCATAGATTCTTGCATATGTTGTGTATAGTCAAAGAAATTACCATCCAGTATCAAACCAATATTAACTTAGTTGATTTATCTGATGCTTTAATGTCAGACAGAAATGGATTAAATGACCAGGCAAAGTGATGGAAAAATTATATTTATTATTGAAACACAAAAGCTCACCATCATGTACTGTATTTTTACCATGCTAGCTAAGTGGGAGCAAGTATTATTCAGTTAACATAGGGGATTAGTAGCCAGGTTTTTATGATCTGCTCCCAGATCTGTCACTGCCTCTTTCCCCATTTGTAAAATGGAGATAGTAATATCTCATATTGGGGACCGTAAGACTGACTGATATTTCTAAACTGCTTTGATGAAATTGTAAACTTGTAGCATTACAGCATCTAACAATAGCCATTAATTGTGTTTCATAAACCACTTTCATTTCTTGATGTGGTTCTAATTCTAGCTATCGGCTGGTATGTCGTAGAGTGCTTTTAGCTTGGGAGAAGGCCTTGAGAGTTGGAGAGTATCCTAACCATAAAGACCATCTGGCCAAAAGGAAGACCCAAACCCTGTTGTTTCCATGGTGCAAAGTGTTTGTAAGCACATGATTAAACAGGGCAAGTTAACTCCCTGACTGTTTGTTCTTGAAATGTAAACATTCTGCAGACCTAATGCTTAACAGATGCATAAACAGAACTTTATATGTCAGTGTAGGCTCTATGCACGTGCATAGGGTTTGCAGCCATAGTCTAATGTATGCTTCAAATGTCTAGTTCCTTAGCTGCCTATTTCAAATTCCTGTGAAATTCAAAGGTAGGAAGCTTGGGTAGCATTCACCACTGGTCAGAAGACCAGCATGAGACCCAGCCTTCAGTACAGGCTTTCCAGCCAGTGTTCAAATTCTTTCCATTTCAGGCCAAGTCAGACATGGACTTGTCTTGCCATTTTGCATAGTGGTAGGTGCTTCTCTGTGCAGCCAAAGCCAAGCAGTGGAGAGGAACAGAAATAAGAATTAAAGCTAGAGCTCTGATATCTCTAGGAATTAATCTTTCTTAGACACACATCCATGTTCTGGAGCATTGGGCGCATTCCTGAAGGGAGTTCAAGCTTGGGCAAGACTCATCTTCATGTGGGAAATGGCCATGGTAGACCATGGAAGCTGCAATATTATGGCAAATCCAAATCCCTTAAGCCCACTCTCCTCAACTGTGCCTCATGCAGTTGATTTGGAAGCAGAGTTCTTCAGCATACTAAAATGCTGCCAGTCAATAATCATTAATAGGAAGATTGCTACTACCCTGCCCTTACACTCTGAATCCTTATCAAAACAATCCAGTTCCACAGACAGTTGCTTAAAACCGTTAACGTTAATCAGTGAACCTGAATGATCTTGCAAGCCCTCAAAAATCCATTGAGTTATCATGTCTGCAAAGTTAAAATGGATTTGGGGGTACAGTTCTGAGAGGTTTTTACTGTTATGTTTCTGGTAAACAGTGTGATATTGTTTAGCTAATGCTGAGTCATACATCCAATTTCAGGTCAGTTGAGACCTTGACTCAAATAGACTCAAAGGAAGCATGAAGCACAAGTTAAAACTGCCCAGGTGTTTCATCAGAATTTCATCTTTCAAATTGACATTACTGGCTCTGGACGTGGCTAAGGCCAATGGAGTTTTACACAGAGCAGCTGAAGGATCAATCTGGGACCACAAAATCTTGAGATGAACTTTAAAATGTATGCAATGTGTTAAAAATAATTCATGTGGGGTTCTTTTAATTCTGGTTTATGTGCATTTAGGATGCACGTGGGCTTTAAGCTTTTCTCTGCAACCATGAGGATTTACTTTTTATTTTAAAGGAAAGCTGAGATTCTTACCTATTTATGGGACTTCGGGAGCTGGGGTATAAGAAATATTCCAAATATCACGAGGCCTGTGATAAAATCAAGAGCATTGGCTACAGTGGGAGAAGGCATTCTACTCCTCTCCCCCTGAGGTCAGAGTCAGCCAGCATCAGCCCCAGTCTGTCACTCACTACTGCCTTGTCCCTACTATTGCATCTGTCTGGGACGAGCCCCAGGATTTTAGCTCTCATTATGTTGTATGTGGTCAGAAAATGCCTAAGGCTTGTTTCAAGTGAAAGCAAGTACACGGTTGCATGTTCTGGATGTGTGTGGCCAGCAGGTCCTTGTTTCTCATGTACGGACAGGTGCGCACACAAGACGGAGCCGTCTCTATGTCACATGCAAGCAGGACCAGCTGCCATGCTTTTCAAATTGCTGCAAAACTGCAACAATTTGGAACATGAGGACCTAAAGGAGTCTCTGACACTAACACATCCGGCACTGAGATGCCTATTCGTTGTGCTAAACTGTTCATTTTCTGGCCGCCTCCTCCCACAGACCTCCACCCCTTTGTCTGTTCTGTCTCATCTCCTCTGACCCCTGGACCATGAGCTCTCTGGGGAAGATACTGTTCTTAGTTGCTTGTCTATGCTGTGCCTGGCCAAATGGGGTCCTGATTCTTGAGTAGCACTCCCAGGAGCCACTGTAATTACTAGTAACAACCATCATTTTGCTGAGCTCTGTCAGCAAGGTAAGTGTGTCGTGATGTCCAGGATTTCGGCCGATCTTACAGATCTCAGATTCTGCATCAAGATTATTTGTTTTGTTGAATAAACCATGGGCAAAGGGCTCACGTAAGGCCTCTGTTAGCCTCCTCATGACCACCTCTGTGCCTCATTATAGGCCTTCCATAAGCGGGAGCTCAATATTCTGCTGCAGCTGCCAATTTTTTATATAAATATTGAATTTCCAGTTTGTCATGTTTCGCCTCTCGCGTGGATTGCCTTGTAGAGAAATGCATTCCTTGCCCCTAACCTCCATAAAAAGTCAGTTTTGCTGATGTGTGTGTGGGTTAGAGGGAGAACTGATTTATTCATGCAGGAGGTAGGTATGCGAGAGAAAATTCAAATTGATCGGAAAATTAAATATTCATAAGATATTATTCATTAAGTTTCATCTTGCCAAGTAGGTGAAATGAGGCAAGGGAAGAAATTAGCTTGCTTGAGAGTGTCAAAGTGATTATGTGATTAAATTGCAATTTATAATTTCTCCTTCAAAAATGTTACTTCTTGATTTGTGTTTCTGTCCCCTCCCTATTTTTCTTCAAGACTCTCATTATCTTGTATGTGATCAGAAAATGCCTAAGGCTTGGCTTAAATGAAAGCAAGTGCACGGTTGTATATTCTGGATGCCTGGGGGTCCTTGTTTCTCACATACTGTGCATGCTCCGGGGTTATCTGCCAACCTTTCCGATGATTTATTTTTCTTTTAGGCTACTAGCAAGTCTTGCAAATGGTCTGAGTGCCATTAACAATCTCTTCGCCCCTAAATACTGCCCTGGCTTTCACCTATTCCTATAAAAACTCCATTTTTACAGCAGTTGAAGTGAAGCAAATCTTTAGCATTTGCATTGTTACACAGGGTAATCCAGTGTTACACTGAATACACCAGGGGATTTGGAGCAGAGCAGAACTGTGCCCTGATGCTTTCTCCTCTAATCCTACTACAATGTCAGGCAGACGGCAGCTCATTCCTTTCACACACACAGATCCCAACACCCTCAGTGTGTTCAGAGCAAGGAAACCTCACCAGCAGGGCAGCACAAGGGAGGGAAAGCTTGTTCTAATACTGCACTCTGATTTCAGTGACAGCCTCTTGTTTTTGTCATAACTCCTAACTCAGCATAGGGAAACAATTTCTTTTTTTGCTGTCCAGTAAACATTTAGGGGACATATGCTGGCAGCTGAAAAATACAATGTTAATTCATGGCTTGTTTATGAACAGCACAAGTCTTGCACAGGTTAATTAGTTGAGGCAGGCTTTTCTTCAAATGAATGAGCAGCCATGGTTTTATAGCTCTGTCATCCAGTTCATTTGTTCATTTTCTGTTTTATTTGGAAATACATTTATACAACAATAAATAAAAGCAACCATGACAGGGCTTATGTCTGCAGCAAGCATTTAAACCCTGCCAAGGTAGTAATCCACAGAATAGTTGCAGTTATCGGCCTTGGCAGGAGTTGGATATCTTTTCTAACTACGGGACAGGTGGTTAGGAGAGATAGTGGAATTTGTGCCAAGCAACAATGTAAGGGGAAAGCGCAGGCAGCTGGGGAAGGGAAAGTCATGAAAAAATGACTGGCTACTATATGCTGTGGAGATAGGAGAATTTCCTGCTTCAGAAAAAACCATCCCAAGGTAGCAATCTTTGCTCCAAAAGAGAGAGAAATTCTCAGCTCAGAACCGTTTTTTTGGGTATACAGCAGATGCTCTTATACCAAGTAATGGCTTAATCTGTGCTAACATGGATGGTCAAGGTTAATATTACATTTACATTGTTTCTCCCATCCAACCCTTCAGATTACATCAGAACTGTCTACAGCAGCAGGATTTGCCAGAGTTTGCAAAAACGTACACTGCTGATCAAACATTATTACAAGCTAAATGAGCCACTTTGCTCCGAGGAGATGTAAAAGAGTTGACCTTGTCCATTAAGCAAGGAGCTGGGTTCATGCAGAAATTAAACATTTAGAGTAAACATGAGAATTCAAGGTATTGGAGCAAAGAGAGAGGAGCCAGTCCTCCAGACTTGCTGCAAAGGTGGGTTTTTGCAGGTCTTGGAGGGGAATTGGGAGAGGTTAGAGAAACTGTGTTGCAGTGGAAGAGGACCTAGGTAGCTGAAGTCTTTTCTCCTGTGAGAGAATGCAAAACTCGTAGCATTACTGAGCTCCCAAATCACTTCTGAAGGTCTTCAGAACATGTGTGCTCAGGTTTCCCCAGGATCTGAGGCATGACTAGACAGAAGTAGCTGCTAGTCAAACAAGGACCCTTTGCCTCTGGGGTTATTGCCAGAGGATGTGAGAGACATCAGCAAAATTGGTGGCAATGAGGAGACCAAAGAGAGACCTGTTTCCTCTGCAGTGGACAAGGAATGCCATTTTCTCAGACACAGGATCTGCTCTGAGCACTCAGATTGATACTACTGTGATGGGCCTGAGGTGAGAGCTCATCCGGTACTGGCATTTCTTGGCTAGTGTGATAATCTGGAACCGCATTTTAGGGTGAAGTGCATGGCCATGCTCCTCTGTAGACCAGGAGTCCTTGTTCCTTCTCGGTCCTTCTAGCTGTTAACCGTGGAGACTGGCAGACCCTCAGCAATAGCAGCTTTCAGCACTCTGCCTTGGGGGAAACACTGATTTCTTAGCAGCTGGTACCAGGGCTCTAGGTAACATTTGCCAGGTGTGAGTGTGCTATTCATTTCCATAAAACATATGCCATCTCCTGCATGTGCTGTCTTCTTCTCTCCCATCCCATCTCAGAGTTATAGCTCTGGGCACCTCCCCGTAGCATAATACAGTATTGTCCTAGCCTCTACACGGCCTCCTCTCTCTCTAAGAGACACTAGTTCCCCCAAGGTCACCTGCCTGGTGTAACCTTCCTCAAGTGCAGCTTCCAAAAGGTGCTCTGCCTGAGGCTGATTGAAGGGTCCTTTCTCCATTCCCCACCTCTCAACTCAAGGTTCTGTGACCTGCTGAGAAATCATTAACTTCTCCCCCCACACACACCTTGCTGAGGTGTCACCTCAAAGAGTCCCAGAGATCACACAGAGAGCTAAAAGATCACTGTTCCAGAATGTATCATCTTTTAAACAGAATGTCATGGTTTCTTCCCTTCCTTTTGCAATGTGAGAACTTCGCTGACACTACAAGGAGCTCAGTGGTGGGGAATCTGGTTTCAAAGCTACATTGTGCATGAAAATGCTGTCTGTTCCCCAATCAGAGATGCAATGTCCAGACCTTTCAGTCTGAGGGAATTCAGCTGAGTGCACATATTAACCCCCATTAGTGTTAACCTTTAACTCATGCTATCCACCCCTGTTGTTGAAGTCTCTTGAAATCAGTGAAATGTCAGCATCAGGGCTGTGCAAAAATTTCACAGTCATCTGTGATCCTGCATGCAGCTCTCCTGATTCAGAATTTCATCACAAACTCAAAACTCAGAGCAGGTATTTCAAAAGAGGAGAGAGGAGAGAATCAGACATGACAGACATTAGTCAATCACTTAATGCCCTTAATGGAAGGCACCCAGATACCACAGTGATGGATGTGGTATAAGACCTGGGATGGAATGAACTAGAACAGAATAGAAAAAAGCTCTCATCTTAACCAACCTGGGACCAATTAACAGATTTATATTGAAATACTTTGTGGATTTGCCTGTGGCTCTGTTATTGAACTCGGGTTTGAACGAACCTCCACTTCTGATGCTCAAAGGGGGCACATCCACTTGCCCCAGATCTAGGACTGATTGGAAAATGGGCAAGGAGAATCCATGCATCTTTCTGCCCAATCTTTCACTCAAATTTCGGCTTCAGTGGCAACTTTCCTAGATGTTCTGCTCAAGGTTACAGAAAATGTTGATGTGATGAGTGAAATTCACCCCTCTGCAGAGAACCAGCATCAGGGCTTTGCGTCACTTACCTCCAGCTAACCATAGGACTTAAGAAGGACAAAGCAATGCTTTGGCTTTGTGCCAGCCCTCCGTATGGAGGTGAATTTCATCCCCAGTGCCCTGAGTTACGTATAGCTCTGGTCCAGGTGCACCTGCTTCATGCAGCAAGCACCTGTCTTTATTGCATGGATAAAGTCATCTAATATTTACAAGTTCCCTCATCCAGTTCCCAGGTGAGTTTCTTAGAATTTTATAGAAAGAAAAGAAATAAAACCCACTGCTTTTGTTTCAATTACCCCAAAGCCTTTAATATAGCTTTCTCCTTCTAGATTCTAGATAAATTACAGTAAGCAAGCATGGAGAACACATCCCTGGGCTTTTAATTAGGCACTTAAAGAAGAGAAATAAAGTTACGTTGCCTCATTGGAATATTCCAAGGGTGTATTCTTTTTTAGGCAACTAAAGCAGTGCAGCATGATTTGTTTTAATAGTTCACATAATATCATGGATTGAAGTCACCTAATTACTTAGTATCTACATGCTGGGACAAAGTGGGGGCAAAATTGGACAATATTCCAGGTGGCTAGTCCCAGTGAGGCTAACTTCTCCTGCACATTAGCCAGATTAACTGCTATTTATCTGCACCTTGCAAGAAAGGAACATTGTACTGTAAATACAAGGAGATGGTTTGATTTCTGAGTTGCAACTGAGGCCCTGTCTACAGTGGGATTTTAGCCGCTAGTGTAGCTGCTGCATCCAACTTTTACTGGTGCAGCCTACTCCAGTCTGAATCAGTTATCTGCCAGTGTATGTCCTAAAGCCCCATTGGAGTCGGAAACCTGCACCAGTATGAATCTTGTCTGCAGCAGGGTTTTGCACTGGAACTGCTATACAGGTGGTTAAAACCCAGCGTAAGCAAGGTCTCAGCATTTCCCTGAACAATGCAGTTCCCTTATGAGACCTGGAACAACATGAGAAAAACAGAGATTCTCTTTTTGCTCCATTTTTTAAAGGGCAATAATATTCAGAAGAAAAGACAAAAAGGGGTGATTAATCGTCCATCAAAAACCACGAGATTCCAAGAGTCGCTGTGTTGCTAAGAACAGAGATATATGCAAAAGCAGATGGTTTGAAGCGATGACACAGGCTGCAGACAGGAGATAATAAGGAGAGAAGAAAACACCCTCAGTAATATATAATTAGAGAGTTTTAAGCCAGCAGCCAATAATGTTGCAGAAAAGCAGAGCTAGATATAATGATTGTGGTGGGCACTCACTAAGAGATGTTTCAACTCAGGTGCCCTTTCTGTAGTTTTTCAAAATACCAAAATAAATCAACAGTAGGTGCTATTTTAAGTAATAAATATGAAGCCTGTGAGAGTGTCAGATCGAAATAGGAATATGGAGTAAATTAAGAGCCAGCTGGATTGTTTTCCTCTTTCATCTATTACTATGTTCTTAATTGCATGGCTTCTTCGTTCTGTTGTTTGATAAAGCTGTGGAGGGTGAACACAAGACTGAGCCTGCTGCAGAGCTGCCTTGCAAAGCACAGACAAAGAAGATCAAGGTACCCACAAACTTTCCTGTGTGTCCCTAGAGCTCAGAACCCAGCCCTGCTGTCAGATAAACATGAGCTGGAAGAGCATTCTGGGTAAAGGCATGCAAATGAGAGAGAGGTGTTGTTTAGCCACATGCCTAAGACCACAGAATTCCTGAGTTTTTGAGCTGACTCTGATATTATCTTCCATTAATGTTAATTAATTTTATTACTAACATTCTTTATTATTAAGTTATGCACCAGAAGCATCCTGCTTTACTTCCAAACTCCCAGCACTACCACGGAAATTAGTTTTTCAAACCAAGTCCGTGTTTGGTTTATCCAGCTCCCTTACTGAAACAAATGTTTTGCCTCATTGCAATTCACCTTATCTCCAATCAAAAGGGTATATTTTACCAGCCAGCTTCAGTACTGGGTCCAGGATTGGAGGCACAGAGCCGATTCCCTTGCATCAATGGTGAAAGTGAAGAGATACTGACTGATGTCCTGCAGTCCTGACTTCTACTCAGAGTCTATGCATAAGGTTGCAAATACTGAGCAAATCCATCAATGCCAGAATCATACACATTGCTGTCTTTTTAGACACACATCATGGCAGTCACAGAAACGTTGGACAATAAGAATCATGACAGAGGAAGGATGGTTAGAGTGCTAGCCTGAGCTGTAGGAGACCTGGGTCCAATATCCTGGATTCAGGACTCTGCCACAGACTCTCTGTGTGACTTTGGGAAAGTGACGTAGCCTCTCCGGGCCTCAGTTTCCCATCTGTACAATGGGAATAATTGCACTGCCCTACCTCGGAGGTAGGGGTGAGGATAAATGCATTAAAGTTAGTGAGGTGCTCAGATACTCTGGAGATGGGTGCTGTGTAGATAGATAGACAACAGCACCAAGAAACTACAAAGAAGCTGAAAAGAAGATTTAGCAAAAGGAGGAGTCAATCATAATAGAGAATAGGGGAAATATGCCTAATATATCATGGAGCCTAAAAGGAAAACACTCCCCAGATGACACAGCAGGAAAATGAGGGTACCTAATAAAGCACAGGTTTATTCCTATAAAGTTTAGAGCTAGCACATTTGGGCTATTTAGGAAACGTGCAGCACTCAAAGAAATTCATCCTCATTAAACTGCTCTAAATCAGGTTACTTGCTTGTTTCTGCTTCACTTGTAAGACACCTTTATAATTACTTGGCATTGGCAAGCCATTACTCAGAGATTCTGGGCCAGGGTAGCAGAAGACATGATTGTCTCATAAACCTAATGAACCCTATTGATTCCCATAGGATAGGAACTGAGCTATAGCCAGTCCCTTCTTTATTTGTTTAGTTGTCAGATCTGAATTCACATCCCAGTCCAGACACTGAGTTATGAGAAAGTATGTGCTGTTACCATATTTCACAAGTAAAGCAAAGTTAAGCACATGCAGTCAATTCAATTGTAACCCAGATCAATACGAGCTGTAAAGCGAATTTAGTCCCTGCTTTTGAAGCAGTTTTCTAATGCTGTCTCCATTTAAGATAATGCTTGGCAGAAAGTATGCCCAATGGGTTTAGGAGTTACTGGTGTTGGCAGCTAAAGAATTATAATACTTATCAATAGTCTCCAAAATGAAAGATCCATAGTTCTTTTACAGAACTTTGTTCTTCTCCCTATAGGCATGAACAGATAAAATCTTTGCAGAAAAGTAGTCAACGCACCGTGTCTCTGTTTTGAAATCCTAGTTCTTCTCTCAAGAATAGAAATAAATAAGCCAAAAAACAGGAATTAGTTCACAGATTTGAATTCCAGAAGACACCATTGTGACCTACTCTGACCTCCTCCATGACAGAGGCAATAGGATTTCACGGAGTGGTTCCTGCATCGAGCCCAGAACTTCTGTATGAACAAAGCACATCCTTTAGAAAGATATCCAATAGAGAAGCGATGGAGAAATCCCCCCATCTCTACAGCAGATTTTCCATTGGTTAATTACCCTCATTGTTAAAATGTTTGCCCTGTTTCTAGTATGAATTTGTCTAGTTTTCTCTGCCAACTATTCCAAGTTAAATAACTAGAGGATGTTTGTATCAGCTACCATGGATGTAAGCATTTATCTCAATTGCCAAGTGTTAAAGTTGCTTTCAAAAAACAGGTTCAAAGAGTAATTGGCTACATCATCCCAATCACACTCTTACAGAGGGGTTTTCACTTGGTACCTCGTTTGGGTACTAGCATGGCTTCCTCATCTCAACCTGTGAAGTTCCTTTGTAGGGCAGTACTCCCTCACCGGACACCAGTGGTTGGAAGCAGCGACTCAAGCAGTACCATTCAATCCAAACAGATTTTACTGAGGCAATTCTTCCACAGACTGTGCAATGAATCCATATCTCTTCTTACTCACCAGCATGTGAGCAAAGCCTGAGTGCGTGTTATGACAGACGAACGGTCTCTCTCAAGCCTGTAGATGATCACATCTAAGGGCCACACATCCTTTTGACTATGTTTAAAATCCCCACTCAACTACTCAGTCAATCAAGGCCCATTCAGACATCAGTCCACCTGCTGCCCTGTGTCTGATTTATTGACAGTGAATATCACACTGCTGATAATCCCACATAGTCATGCTGCAAAATCATCTGGAAACAGAGTGCATTCATGTGAGTAGAACCCTATCACTAACCTTTTCACTAGTCCTGCAGTTCTTCTATGGGCGCCAGTGCAAGGTTAGAGCAGCACAGCAGGGGAGTTCTCACTGGAATGTTGGGCAGCAAGAGAGGAGTTAACATGAGTCCCCAGAGTGGGGGCAAAGCTGCAGAGTGACTTTCATAATCAGTTCGCCAAAGAGCCCAACATACAACATCCACATTATTGTCTCAGTTTTGCCCTTTTGCTTTTAATTTCCCTACTCTGATTAATATGTCAAAGCTTATGAACAATCCACTCCCTCAGAATTTGGGGTTTGGCCTGTTTTCCTCCCATCCCTTTCAGAAACTTTTTCAGTTGTCAAAGCCATGGCTGTTTGCGAGCTGTCACAGCTCTGCTGAGGAAAGACCCAAGAATAACTCTCTCAGCAAATTCAGGACAAATGCATTTTCATTCTGCACAGAGCAAGGTTCTGTCTCTGTGTTCTAAAGACACAGTATAAAATTTATTAGGAGGAATTTTTCTTCTTTTAGTTAAATCAATGGAAATGGAAAATCCTTCAGCTCTTACTTTCTAAGTCTCTCTGTAGCTATCACAGCTGGAGAAACAGAACTATTGCAAAAACACCTTCTTAGATTTCCACTAAGACACCAAATGTTATTTCCATTAGCCATAGGAGAACCTCTTCTACCTGCTATATTGCTGAGCTGCATGAGAGAGGCCCATACTACAGACCGAGTCTCTTGTAGTTGTTATATTCGGGCTCCCAGGTGCACATTAAGGAGAGACTATATCCCTGACACAGAGACGACCTAAGCTGGATTTTGCTCCCACATACCCAGTGAGAGAGGAGAATTGAGTCCAGTCTGGTTTTGCCTCAATTTTGGACTAAATCAGAGCTAAAATATTTCCAAGATAATGGGTGTCGTTCATATGGATGAATCATTGGGGAGAGGGGAAGGCTTATAATTTATACTCTAGTAGCACCTAGATGCCCCAAATAGGATCACAGCCCCTTTGTTCTACAAACACGTAACAAAAGGCAGCCTCAAAGAGCTTCCAGTGTAGACAGACAAGGCAGGCAAAGGGTGGAAGGGGAAACTGAGGCACAGAGGCACTGTGACTTGAGCAAGGTCATACAGCAAGTGGCAGATCCAGGAACTGAACCTCTAGTCTCTTAGTCCCTGTCCTGTGCCTGACCAGCTGTACATGTAAATGCTCAATTATATGTCTGACTGGCCGCGGGCAGAGGATGAGAGAACAAATGTGACAGCCATTAGCCACTTTGCTTAATGAACAGCTGGAAGGTGCTTGGATCCTATGGTGATGAATCTGTTATCAGAACTATAGAATAGAAAAGACCCTGGTAGCAGGGCATGTGCTTCCAGGAATCAGCAAGCCCTGGCCTAGTGAGAAGCCTGGCAGCAGACAGGAGTTGGGAATCAGCAGATCCAGCTAAGCACCAGCTAATGATTGACTGTGATTCCCAGCTGGAAGAGAGAACTGAGAACCCAGGTTCACAAGGTGGGCAGGTGAGACAAACCCTTCCCTGTGGCCCAGAGCTGCTTGGGGGAGGAGTGGACCCTGCAGTATCAGCTCAGGTCACGACTGTCTCTTCTCCATCTATTTTGCATTTGTGTGGATGGCAAAACCAGAGTTGGGTTTGGGCATGTGGCTGGCTGTTTTCCCCCCAGCTAGTGGTTAGGCCCACCAGACTACAACCATGTCATTACTTAGTCCTGCCCTGAGTGCAGAAAACTGGACTAGGTGACCTACTGAGGTCCCTTCCTGTCCTACACTTCTACGATTCTGTGTCCTCTGCACTTCCATCTACAGAGCTCAAAGCACAGCGCAGACACTGTTCAATTACACCTCAAACCAGTGGGCTAGTATTATCATCCTCACTTAACCAAGGGGTAAACTGAGGCACAGAGAAGGGAAGTGACTTGCCCAAGTTCATACACAAAGTCAGTCCCACAATCCAAGAGCCCTGACTTCCAGTCATTTGCTGTAACCACACTTCCTTCTGGCATGCAGCTTTGACAAGGTGCTCCATTCTGGCCTCAACTGGGCAATCCCTCCTTCTGTGTCATTGCTCTGACTTGACTTTTAGACAAAAATGATTCACTTTTTTTTTTTCATATTTGATTCCCTCCTAGACTAGAAAAGCAGATTACCACAAAACCCCCGTATGGGCACTTTGCAAAACAAAAGGAAAAACACAGCCAAGGAGGGGAGGAAAAAGCTTAAAATCTTCTTTGCGTTAATCTGAGGGAACAATTTGCAGAGTGACTCTTTAAGCCCTTATCAGATGACCTTGCTTTGAGATTTGAGAGGTGCTTTCTGCTTCTGCGTGCCAGTTTGTGGGGACTCGTCAACCTCAGTTTTCGCATTAATGCTGCTGCAAAGGCCCAGGTGGCATATCACAGAGACAGAAAACTTGTAGGGCCGCTTTACAAGCAGATTCCCCCACTTCTGGAGAGACAATGAAAGGTCAAAGGCCCCCTTTATCTTTACACAGCATGACGAGAAACACTCTCTTTAGCCAACTGTGAACTAACAGGGCCTGCCTCGCGCCCTGTAGAATCATTTATGCCAGTACAAAATGCCACCAAACCACAATGGCAGTTTGCCATCAACATCGCAGTCCCTTTGTGGTGCGATTAAGATATTTTGTGTTTATGGGGTGTTCTGTGGGCTGAGAGAGCCTCTGCTCTTACCCAGCCCAGAGCTCTGCCCAAAGAGATGCTTAGATAAGGCAAAGCATGTGGATTGTTTGGGTTTTATGCAAAAGTTGGATTATCTTGTCACTCTTGGATTCCTGCCTCTGTAGCCAGGCATAACCTGTATTAACTTTTAAAAGTGCTTACGCAATTTCTATCTCTCCTTTGAGCACAGCTTTTTCCACAGAGCCTCTCCCCAATAATCCACTCAAATGGTATTAATTTTTAAAAAATGAAAAAGGAACATCTGATGATTTGATGTATTTTATGTCAGAGCTACATTGTCTGTCTAGTTTCGAATCTAACCTCTCAGAGACAAGTGCCCAGACTTCCTCTGTCTTTAGACAGTCCTGGCAATGCTGCTGCCAGGCAGTGGATTATAGTCAGAGGGAGAGCTCTGCAGAGGCATTTGCAGGCATGATCCTTCACCTGCAATAGTTTCCAACAGAGAAATGAGAGGCTACCTCTCATGTACTTTTACTGTATTTACTTTTTATTAGAAATGAGTCTGAGCTGCAAAGTTCAGCCCTTTGACTGGATTTTGAATGCCCTCCAAAGCAGGGATGTTTGGCTTTATTGGTAATTATTTGCATAATTGTAGTGTGTAGGGGCCCTGATCACAGATCAGGGCACCATTGTGCTAGACACTGAGCATGCATATAATGAAAAGATGGCCCTTGCTCCCAAAGAGCTTGCAATCTTACTGTAAGATGAGTGACAACAGGTGGATATAACAGACGGGGAGAGCCCAAGGTAACAGTCAGACAATTGTAACTTGTGTAATTAGCAGCAGCCACTGCATGCCAGCTGCCCAGCCATTGTTGAGAGCTTTACATGCATCCCAGAATAGGCTGGATTTAAGGAGAGATTTGAAGGAGGATAATGTTAGGACCTCATGGATTTTTACAGGATCTAAGGTTTTGGTTCAGGCTTCTCGAGAAATAATGGCCAGCTGCGAAAATTCCAGTCCCTAATCCGGGTTTGGATTTCCCCAAGTTCTGGGCTATTTGGCTTTAGAGTTTTTACTATTGCTGAGTAAAATTCATTTTCATTCTGACAACTGGCTTAGTGGCAAATCTAAAGCTGCATTGGATCCATCCCTTGCCTTGCCCTTTGGAATATTTTCAGAAACTCAGGACAAGTTGTCAGTCCCTATAACAGATCAAGGCAATCAGAAATTAAATATACTTGGTGCTAAAAATAGCACGGTTCCTCTTTAGGGATACATTAAAGAGCCCCTTTCACAAGAAAAAACACTGGATTCCTGCCAGAAAACAAATACAAAAGCCCTTCTCCTGCATTGCTCTGGGAATTGATGGCTGTTGTCTCCCCATGTTGGAGTTCCTATTTTTAGCATCAGATCAATGCAGCCTTTCCTGCCTGTGGAAGAAACGCAGGCTGCCCTGCCGAATGGTAGGGATGGAGAAGCCTGTATTAAATATTAATTCACATTTCATCTTTGTCACTCAGGCAACACAAATGGAAAATCCATGAGACCCTTTCAGCTAGGCGGTGCTGACGAGGTTCTAATTGATGGGGTAGCTAGTGGGGACGCACCCTGCGCATTACTGAAGTGTGAGCAATAAACCACAAGTGTCTCTGAGAAGTGTTCCCCTCCTCTCCCTCTGGTGAGCAATAAACTTCAGGCTGAATGTTTTATTGATTCACATGCTATTGATTGGTAAATGGATTAGGTGACAGAAACAGATGGAGATGGCAAATTCTACAGTACTGCTGTGCCCTTCCCTTAACGCCCTTTAGCTCAGGATCTCAGCTCAAAGCATTTTACAGGGCAACAGTAATGAAGCCTCACAATGCGCCTTGCTTCCCCCTCCTCACATGATAGGTTAGTCCTGTTATCCCCATCTTGGGGATGGGGAAACTGAGGCACAGAGCGTTGATGTGACTTGACCATGTGAATAATTAACAGGGCTAGCAATAGTTTTGCTATACAGCTGTTCAATATTTTCTAGCCTTAAGAATAGCCAGTCGTCCAGGGAAGCTCTCCCCTGCCCAATAACTACAATATTTATTTCCTTTCGGATACAACTTTAAATCCCACGTTTCTCTATCTAGGAGATAAGTAGACCCTCTGACAAACTGGCCACCACTGCTTCTCTCCAGTAGATGTAACAGCATGCCCCTGGGTGGGTTGTAGATAGACGGTATTGAACCTGAGCCCCCGATCTAAACACGAGTCTTTCCTCCCTAAGCTAAAAGACCCAGCTAACACTGGAAGAGTCTCATCAACCTCAGCTGAGCCACCACTATAGGGGAACAGAATGCCACACTGAATGGGTGGGGGTCACACAGACTGTGTGCTGTCTCACCCTCACGATGCTGGGAGCACTGATGATATAAGTCTAGGATGCAGTGAGTGGAAAACACTGAAACATCCCACGATTGCAGGGATCCTGAGATTGCAGTCCCAAGGTAGCATTCGTATACAGCGTTAGCATTTCCAGCAGGCAGGTTAATCCTCTAAACTTCACATGTGGTTTATGGGGAAGTAAGGCTATTTGATCACTCAAGGGGAAAAAAATTAAATAGGGGCCCCATGCAAATAAGAAATTATGCAAATCACCTTATATATTAGGCTGACAACGTTTTCGGTTGCTATTTCAGCTTTCATTGCCTGAATGCAAATTCCCACATGATCTACTAAATGTGAGAGAGCTTGGGATGCATGATAATATCAGGACATTTCCCTGGATACTCCGTGCTGGATGTTTTGGATGTTTTCTCTCTATGCAAACAATTTGTGGGAGGAGATGGGGGGTGGGGGAATTGTGGGTTTGCATTGCTTGCTGAGGTTTCTCAGAACTGCTCTTTTCCCCCTTCCTCAGTTTTCAATGCTGTTGAAAGGGGCTAGGAAGGCAGGCAGAATAAGAACAGTAAAGCCAGCAAGCTTCCCATTCGTCCTGCCAGGTGTATGCTCACGAAAGCAGGCTGTAACCAAATAGCGTGGTTCTGGGCATCAGCTGATCACTATTGGAGTCAGGAAGAAAAGTGTCAGCCCCTAATCTGCAATGCAGCATTGCACAATTGGATGAGTAGCCCTCCCCTTGACACCTTCCTCTGACCCATCCAGCACTGGTGGATACTGGACTTGAGACACCAACGGTGAGATCCAGTTTGGCAAATGCCCTGTTGCTAGATCCTTAATAGCCATTGCTGCTTAGAAAGCTCAGCTGGCTGACTAAGCTAATTTGCATATGCCGCTCCTGTGAGAGCAGGACTTGATTAAATGCACAACAGTGTAAATTAAGTGGTGTGTTCTGTGCTTTGTGTGCACAAACCAGAGGAATCAGAGTGTGTGCGCCTGTGTGTGTTTGTGTGTGTGTGCAGGGGGGCTCAGAGAGAAGCAGCCAGCAGCTCATCCCTTATTAGCACATAATTTCGAGAACTGGAAATGAGGTGATTGATATAGGGTTGCTGACCATAAGTGGTTGCTAGGCTGCAATTTTCAAACATCAAAGTACTAAGCTGCTATTCTCCGGACACTGTGTGTTTCCAGCTGAGTTCACCACTGGGGAAGGCCTGTCTCAGCCTACGTGGGTAAGAGGCCTGAAGGGAACACCACCGATTGGTGACAAGCAGATCATAAGACAATAGCACTAAAAAGTAGTCGTATTAGTTTCTATTTATCCAGCATGGACATGGCATCTTACAGCCCAGTCAGATGGGGTCTGTTACTCAAAGGACATACAGGCTGTGGGGTAACTTTATAAGGGGAAAGGAAGACCTTGTGACCGAGGCACTTGACTGGGACTCAGGGGATCTGGATTGAGTTCCTGGTGCCGCTACAGATTGCCTGTTTTATCCTGGGCAAATCATTTAATCTCTTTGACCCTCAGTTCCCTGTCTGTGACATGGACTTGACTGTTCAGAGCGTAAGGTCTGTGATACAGGGACTGTCTCGAACCGTGTGTATGTACTAAGGGGCCCTCATCTTTGTTCAGGCCCCTAAATGCTGCTGTAATGCAAACGATAATGCAGTGCTGCCTAGCCCCTCAGAACTGGGCTTCTGAGTCTAGCAAAAGCATGTGATGGTTAAGAGTATGGGGGAGAAGGGAGGGGGGAATAATCAGTTGAGCAACCCCGATCTCAGTTCCCTCACGTTCCTGTCTCTAACCAATCCATAATTGCCCCTTATTCCTGCCTCTTGCCTGAGTTGCCAGGCGTGGGGCTGTCAAACTGTGACCATTGAACTGACAGAGTTCTCAGAAACTGAGGAGCAAATTACGATAGGTTTTTTTTAACGGCTTATTCACAGAGCAAATTTTTTCAACACTAGTGGGGAGCAGCCGTAACAACCACCTTCCAACGGTTGCCATTCAGAGGGAGGGTCTCATTCAGAATCCAGTCTGAAAAGCTGGGCAAGAAGGGACAGCAGCTAAGGAGTAGGCAGTGGATTGTGCCAGTGTGTTGCTCATGGGGTTAAAATACAGATTGCAGCCAGGACAAGGAAATGGATCTGATGGTACGTCACCCACCTTCATCCCAGTGTCCCCAGCTCTAGGGGAGGCCAGCGCTGCTGCATCATGGCTCTGGCTGCCTCAAAGTGCGTTGGATTTTCAGACAATGTAGTCTCCCCTCATCCAGGGCCGACGAGGGCGGGGGGGAAGCCGATACAAATTACCAGGGCCCGGTGGTCCGAAAGGGGGCCCCGGGCCCCAGCTTCCCTGGCTTCGTTGCCCCTGTTTAGCCAGTTTGCCCTTGCTGGGGGGCCCGAAAAAAAATTTTCACAGAGACCCGAACCGACTCTTGGTGGCTCCGTCCTCATCCCTTCCAGTACCCCTCATCCTTGCTATGACAGGCAAGCTACACTTGGCGCTTCCATTTATAACTAGCATAGAACGGGTGAATGCAGATTAGTAGATACCATCAGCAAAGCTGATAGGGAATTTTTGGATAGAACATTTGTTGTTTGGGAAAAGCTAATTCATTGGAAAGGTGTCTTGGGTCCAGAATGGAATGTGTGTGATCCTTCTCTCCCCTCCCAGTAGCTCTCTGGGATGTAGGAGCTGCAGATTCAAGTCCACACTCTCCTTTAGGCAGGGCTCCCTTTCTCTCTCGCATGTCTTTTCACAAAATATTTTGAGGGGTCCCAATTTCATTCTGATGTGGAACAAAAACAAAAATTTCAAAACCTCAACGCTTATCACGAAAGGGAATTCTTGTTTTCCCGCCAGCCTTAGTTATCAGCATGTTACAGATGTGGCCTAGGTATGTTAGATTGTTAAGTCACGGTTATGAACAACCTAGTGACCTGTTAAGACTCTATAAATAATTGACTATTTATTAAAACACCCATTAATAAGTGGAACCCTAATACCAAGTGTGGCCGTTATTACTCCCTCTGACACTGCATTGTCTGTAACCTTCAAAATGTTCCCTTCACATCTTTCCCCCTCTTCTCTTCATTTCCTTTTCACCAGCTCAGGCATCCTCAAAGCCATCAATGGAGCAGGGCCTAGTTCTCTGGCATTTGCTCCTCACAGTCAAAGCTATATTAGTGCTGGCTGATGTCTGTCATGCTTCAGTCAGAGGGAAATAGAAATTTTCTCCTAAACCCTTGAGTTGAGAGATTAGCTAGGGGTGAGGATGGGGAAGAGGGGCTACTCTTCTGATGTGAGACCCAGGCATGATAAATAACTCCAATAAGGCTTATCATCATCATAGAATGTTAGGGTTGGAAGGGACCTCAAGAGATCATCTAGTCCAACCCCCTGCTCAAAGCAGAACTAATCCCCTGACATATTTTTATGCCAGTTCCCTAAATGGCCCCCTCAAGGATTGAACTCACAACCCTGAGTTCAGCAGGCTAATGCTCAAACCACTGAGCTATCCCTCCCCCCACATAAAATGATAGGCTTGTTTTAAACCCTGGGCAGCTAAAGTGTTGGAAATCTGATTACTTTCCGTTGTGAGTGCTTGTAGAAATTGTGTGTGTTCACTTTATTTTCACATACAGTGCTATGAAACACTCAGCAAATCTCAGAAAGAAGTAAAGCCCCCCAGTTGTCTCTATCTTACAAGAGCTCAAATATTGTGACTGTAGGTGCAGTTTTGCAAACAGACTGCTCTGAGACAGGAAGATAAGATCAGGTGAAATACTCTGCTTTAAAGTCACTGCAATACTTTTAATTAGAGTTTGGATTCTGTAATGTACTCAAACTGTGTGGAAAATTCACTAACAGGTTGTAATGGTTTGTTGGCCCTGTTCCACCCTATGGGACAGACGCTGAGGATCTGCGTTAGCTGTACTCTGTAGTGGTCAGAGCAAAGGATGAGGAGTCTGGACTCTTGGGTTCTATTCCCAGCTCTGCTACTGGCTTGCTGCATGACCTTGAGCAAGTTACTTCACCCATAAAGTAGATAAGTACTTGCCATGCAGTGAGAATTAATTGTTATCAAGAACAATAAGATTCTCAGACTGAAGGTGCAATAGGAGTGCTAAGTAATATTATATAAAGCCTGCCTAACTACTTCTGTGATCATATGATCGTTCAAAAGGAAGAACTTTGCTGGATATGGCACAAGAAAAGTGCTTCTCCAGACATGCAGCAGCTTGCTCCCAGGCCAAGCTGAGATGTAGATTTTGCTACATTAAGGAAATTATATATTTCCAACTATGTTGGGGAAGTACTGGTGCTCATGTATCATCTTTATGTATAAATAATGTTTAAGGATGTATTTTAATGCTGTTCTTCAATCAGCTTATGAATTGGATTAGCAAAGATCTAATCATTTGCCCTGATTATTCTGGTCTGTGCTGCACAACTTTCAGGCAGTTCTTCATACACTGAAATGAGAGAGTGTGATTACAGGAAGCACTGCAAATGTTCCTGCATACCACACAAGGTGTCGGGTTATTTATTAACAGCTTTCTGCAAATCTTGTTTTTGAGAGGGGGATAGGAGAAGGACTGCACACTTGGAGGTGGAGTAGAAAGCTCTGACATACGTATATGAACGCATCTTCCTTTTGGTGCATAATGACGTCCCCAAACCATCACTGGTATTGCTGCTCTTCTTTGCCCAGCTATGTGCTCAGTCTAACAAGGAGACAAGTCAGCTCTGCTTGGAAAGGGGAGCTATACCGAGAATGAGCTGTAGACTCAGCAACTGAATGCTGAGCCTCAGCAAGTCTCTCTCTGCTACACCTCCAGAGTACCACTCCAAGTGTGGATAGGTGGCTTTGATGAATAGCTCATCTCATCCATGAGATGGGGTTGAGTTCATCTGCTTTAAACAATTCATAATCACCTGTTCATTAGAACTAAATGATCTGGAGTGGGTGCAGGGGCTGTTTGGAAGGGAGCTATCAAATGCGTTACAGCAGCAAGTAGGAGGGGTAGGAGAGGATGGCTTTTGCCCAGCTCTTCCCTGGTGGTTGGCAGCAAATGTTGATGCCTTTTTAATTTGCTTTGAGCTGGTTCTCTGGGAAAGGAAGAGGCTGACCTGGCAACATGCCGCCCCTGCGTATTCTGCAGCTATGCAGCTCCATCTGCTGGAATCTTCCTTAACGCAGATCCTCAAGTGGGCTTCCGTGCATTCTGTTGAGTGCTGCCATGTTCACACCCACCCTGTGGAATGCAAACCCAGCTGAGAGCTCTGTCCACAGGTGCCCCCACTGGAAGCACACTGGGTGAGAGCGCTCACCGGACAAGCTGTGCAGCCTCCAGCATAGAGAGCTGATCTCGTAGCATCCAGGTGCTCTGCCCAATGGATAGTCTTCAGTCCCAGTACTGCATGAGGTCTGCCAGTGCAGACCCCCAAGAAAGTCAGTCCAAGTGAACCTTTTTCCTCTGGTTTTACCTGGCGTGAGAATTTGTTCAGTCACAAGACTGAAATGATATGCACTTGTTGGGTCTAATTCTCAGTTATATGACAGCCCCTTTAGACCGCGATGGCCGTGCCCAAAACAGATACCTTGAAATGGCCCCCTAAAGATGCCCTCACACAACAGGCAACCTGAGGGGGAGTACAGCTGGCAGACGGGCTCCAGACCAGCCTGGTTCTCAGGGTGGCTCCGGGATGTGTCAGGGTGTACCTGGTGCACTGCGCTATGACTATTCTCTGCTTCCAAGACCCTATGGGCAGCACCGAGGGTGTTAGAGCAGTCCTGCGGCTTCTGCCTGGTGTTGAAATGGATCTTTAATGGCCACCGCTGGGCAGATTGTTACCAGTACCAGTAAAAATTCGGATTCAATTTGCTCAATGAACAGCAATTTATTTGAGAGAGAATCACACAAGCAGTAAAAGGTTATATAATACATCTCCCTAATAAATCTCAATTCTCCAAGTATAAACCCTCAGTAACTATATTGGCCTTACACAATATCCTGACTGGCAAACAAAGCAGGTCTAGCTACTGGTACTAGATGGAGACTCCTCTTCTCTTCTCAAGTGCTTGATCTGTCAAATATCCCCTGAAGCAGAGTCTTGGTTACCCCGAGGCCGTCTGGTTCAAAAGTCCTACAAAAATCCCTCATAGCAGGGTGTTGGCTACCCTGAGACCCTCTGTCTTACAGCGTCACAGATCTCTTCAGATATTAATTGGTGAACTAAGAAACTAACTAAATAACACAAATAACACTGGATGTATGGTAACTTAGTACTTGTGACTCCTTTGAGAGCAAGGGGTATGTCCCAGAAATATGCCCTGTGGGCATTCCATTACTGGGTTTTCTGATTAATATTTTAGAAGGGGCTGCAAAATGGACAGAGACCAAAGATCAGTTGCTGTTTACCCTCTCATCAATCATTCACTTGAGCTCTTAGTGTGGTGCCATCCTAAAGGGTCATTTTGACCCATGTCATCCTGGAGCAAGCTCACTGATCACATCTTCTGCATCTTCTTCACTTTTGTGAGCTGGCCATCAGGTGACCAAAGTTTTCACTAAAATACGCACACACAGATAGAGCCTTTGATTAACCATTTAAATGAAATTTCAGCACTCTCAGTAAATTTCCATACAAATGGTCCGATGCTAAGGACCCGTCCACACAACGAAGCCTTTTTTTTTTTTAATTTAAAGGGCTCTTTAAAATCGATTTCTTTACTCCACCTCTGATGAGGGGATTAGAGCTGAAATTGGCCTTGCAGGGTCAAATTTGGGATAGTGTGGACGCAATTCGATGGTATTGGCCTCCGGAAGCTATCCCATAGTGCTTCATTGTGACTGCTCTGGACAGCACTCTCAACTCAGATGCACTAGCCAGGTAGACAGAAAAAGGCCTGTGAACTTTTGAATTTCATTTTCTGCTTGGCCAGCATGTTTGCAGAGCTCATCAGCATGATGATGCACATTGCTCGGCCCGTACTTTGTGAGAAGTCTATGACCATGTTCCTCTCATCACAGCGCTGCCATCGCCTCCTCACCTGGTTTTGCACAAAACAATTATCTGCCGTTGTTCTGACAGAGGGAGGGGCGACTGACGACATGGCTTACAGAAAATTAAAATCAACAAAAGGAGTGGCTTCGCATCAAGGAGAAACACAAACAACTGTCACACAGAATGGCCACCTCAAGGATTGAACTCAAAACCCTGGATTTAGCAGGCCATTGATTTCACAAAACAAATTGGGTCAATTTCTTGTTTTGATCCATCTATCTTTTACATCTTAGGCTGGCAGCAGACGGTGCAGTATGACTGCAAGCCATCATCATCTCCTGGGTGCTCAGCAGAAGATGCTGCATTACGATTGCTAGCCATTGTCATCTCCTGAGTGCTCAGCAGAAGACGGTGCAGTAGGACTGCTAGCCATTGTCATCTCCTGGGTGCCCGGCAGAAGATGGGAATGACCTGGCTGAGTCACTCCCATGTCTGCCCAGGCACTCCTGACCGATCTCATCGAGGTTGGCTAAAAGAGCACCCAGGAATACGACGACGATGACTACCAATTGTAATGAACCGTCTACCACCAAAAGGCAATGAGCTGCTGCTGTGTAGCAATGCAGTCCTACGTCTGCCAGCACTCAAGAGACATACAATGATGGTGAGCTGAGCAGGCTCCATGCTTGCTGTGGTATGGCGTCTGCTCAGGTAACCCAGGAAAAAAGACGTGAAATGATTGTCTGCTGTTGCTTTCATGGAGAGAGGGAGGGAGAGGGGGGCCTGACAACATGTACCCAGAACCACCCGCGACACAGTTTTTGCCCCATCATGAATTGAGATCTCAACCCAGAATCCCAATGGGCAGCGGAGACTGCAGGAACTGTGGGATAGCTAGTGCAACGCTCCAGAAATCAACGCCAGCCTCAGTACTGTGGACGCAGTCCGCTGAATTAATGCACTTAGAACATTTTGTGTGGGGACACACATCATCGACTGTATAAAAACGATGTCTAAAAAAACTACTTCTATAAATTCGACCTAATTTCGTAGTGTAGATATACCCTAAGAGAACCCTGCTCCCAGAATCCTCTAGCAAATTCAGACATACCAAGCCATACCAAACTCATGTTTACCACATTCATTCATATCAATCACAGCAATTCACAATAATAATTTGGCACCATCTCAACACATGGCCCCAGGATAAAGGATAATAACCAAGCATAGGAGGGGAGTAGCAGAGAATCAGGCCTCTCATTTCCCCCAGCATCAGAGCATCTTACTGCATTTTGGATTTCAGTAGCTTGGGACACTGCTTTTCTCATCCTTGATTTGGAACCACTTCTTCCAGCATTGGCTCTTGCAAAGTAGATTGACCTTGTGTCACATGAGCAGCAATCACTAGGTGCTTTTTTGGATGTGGCCAGATACAGAAAATCATTGGCCCTCAATCCTTCTCCCGCCGGCCTGAGACAAATCACCTGCAGGTGCTGTCTGGATGGCTCGTCTAGCTGCTTCAGCAGAGCACAGCAGCTTCATTTCGGGGGAAGTTATGAGACTCACTCCAGCATGAAACTGGACTGAAGAGACTCAGCAGTGTCTTAAAAATCAAATGCAAACAACTAACTAGAAAAAGCCAGTTGTTTAGTGTAACAAAAACAGCTCTGAACATGAAGTGTTTCGTGGCTCCTGGACCTAGGGTTCCACTTCACTATAAACAAGAGGCTGTTTCCTGAGACGGAGCCGGCATCATACTAAGTTACCCACATGCTACAAACTTAAAGTACTTTTTGCAATCCAAGTTTTTCACACTTCTGTTGCTTGTTGCTCATGGCCAACCCTCTGAGCTATCCAGTCTCCTTATTTCTCAATGTTGGAGGCTTGTCTGTCTCCCAGTGCTTAATCCATCATTTCTTTTACACCTCCCCCTTCATTTCTTTTACGATCCTACAGTATGTGCTTTTTATCTCTTTACACTCATAAGGAGACTCATAACCAGAGCTGAAGAAATAGTGTGGTGTTTTAAAAAAAAAATTCACAAAAACCAGTCTGTTGCAGGTGAATTATTCACCGGCAGAAAGGGCTGGATTTATCAGCTAACCTATTCACTAGGAACAGTTGCACAATTCTGTTGAGGATACATTGGGGAGGAGGGCGTTCAATATTATTATTCCTCTTTTCAGAGGAGGGTAAACTCAATATCGAGAGGTTAAGCAATCTGCGCACAACAATGGCAGAAATAGGAATAGACTCCAGGTCTCCTGAACCTTCATCCCATGTTGTAGCCATGTGGCCATGTTGCAGCTCAGTAGGAATTAGCTGACAGAAGTGACACATCCAAGGGCCAAATCCCACCCTCCTTTAAACAGAAGCCGATGGAGTTACGTTACAGATGAATGTGGCCCAAAGTTTCCAGTCACAGAGTAATCTTCCCTGCTTCCCGAAAAAAATGGAGTCATACTGTTTTGCTATGCCAGTCACAAGAGTCTTCAGAGGAACAAGGCTCTGCAAAGCAACTCCTGTGTTAGGGGGAAAGTGCTCAGTGCAATGCTACCTGCTGACTCAGAGCAGCCCTTCCAAGTTCAGCCCCAGATCAGTGAGGCTGGCACACACAGTACTGACAAAAGCCAAGCAAGGCAAAGTCTGAGGGGAGCAGTGTGAGAGCTTCTTGTAGCTGGCAAATCTCACGCGAGCTTAGGCAACTGGGATTGGGAGGGCTTAGCCCCTCCCTCAAAAAATTAGAATTGCATCAATTAAAAAAACCACTGAGCTAGGAGTTAACTCTTTTATCTCTCTTTATGAGTGGACATATTTAGCCGAGGTACAAAACTATTCATCAAAGTCATACTCAGCAGCTATTACCTTGGTTTTAGCTCTAGCCACCCCAAATAAAACACCCTTGTCTATGCCCCTGCCTCAGGGAGTGTGGAGGGGTCATAAACGTGGGGCTGGATGCAGTAAGTGAGGGGGGCTGCAGGGCTATAGGCCAGAACACTTCTATAAGTGTGGGACCCAGAGTGGGTGTACAAGAGCATAATCTGAATAATGTGATGTTATATCCTCGAGAATCACCACGGCTATTCAGCATTGGAAAGCTTAGATCGCCAGCCTCCCAAGGGCACCTACCATATGTTTCTAGCCCTGGTAGTTCAAGAGACATTAGAGCATAAAATGGCCACTGACCTCAAGTATTGGGTAGAGACGAGGGGGGAGAACCAGGCCATGTATGAGCATCCCAGGGTAGTTCACCTCTGAAGTGTGAGATGAGACAAATCATCCAGTCCAACCCTAGTGAGCTCATGCAGAACTGTTTCCTACAGCACAGCACACGATGAATTTTGATAACAGCCAGAAAAGCAATTTACTCACGGCTTCTCGGCACCAAAGGGCTCTCCAAAGCCAGGAGCAAAAAGAACCTGAGGGTATGTCTACACTGAACACTAAGCCTGGCACTGATTCAGGTTTGAGCCCAAGCCCTGCTTTCTTTCACAGACAGATGGGTCTGATTTGTTACTTTGTAGTGGAGATGTAGATTAAGCTGCAGACCCAAGTCAGAAGGTCTGCGCAGTGCAGTGTGGATTCATTAGCACGGCTGTGAGACTTGAGTTCAGCAATTGTAAACCCAGGTGTACAATGCTGTGTCGATGCCCAGTCCATCTATACGGATGCTGTGCTATCTTCAATTCATGCCCTTTAGTATATATGATGAATGGGACCATCTCATTGTTAAGGGTTTTGCAATACCCAAGCATAGATGAGGAAGATTGGAACTGAATATGCCACTCTCTTACTTCAACAAGTCAATTTCATCCCTCATGTAACTCCAGTCAAGAAAAGAGGGTTGCACCAAGTATCAAATCATTCTCATCTAATCTGAGATTGGTTGCATAAACTGGATGGTGGAAACAGGTGTAGCTCACAGGATTATCCAAGGTAGAGTCAGTGCTTGTGTGAATGCCAGTTTGCTCTAACTTGCCATGCTAACACAACTGCATGCAGGTTAAGGGAGCTGGGAGAGATCTTGTGGGAAATTGTGCACATTGTTACAGTCACAGGCATAGAATGTGCTTTGCATCCTTACACAAGGGACTAGCCATGTGACAATGAGCTGCAACTTTTGTAACCAACAAAATGAATGGCACCAGAGTTCATCTGGAAATGTGGGAGCCCCACTACCCGCCCAGGGTTATTAATGTCACTGAAACATAAGATTAACGTTGTGTTCAGCAGTCAAACATCCTCAGATCTTGACGAGAAGACCAGTGAAGCATTCAGGCTGCTAGCTGCTGTGCTGGCAGGAAAGACAAATTACTTTTGTATTTTGCACTACAATGGTAGCAGTCCCGTTATGTCCATGGCATACACACTGAAAAGTTAGATAAAAAACATTAATACTCTGGCTGGAAGGCTGCAATGTAACACTATTTTATTTCTTAGAATTTAGAACACACAAGAACCCAGAACCAGAGAAAAACAAAGCAGACTGTTCGCTAAAACAGAGCCACAACTCACCTCACCTTACTCTAGGCTAGCATTCTGCAGACCGACTGCTACTCCCAGATGTTTCATTACAGCACCCCAGGAATTCCCCTTTCCCACCTCCTCCCTCAAAGTGATAACTTGCAATTCCAACAGTCCTCAAAACACCACACCTGTGAGCAATTTTTATCTGGGTGGGTGGGTGGCTGTGTATGTATATATCCCTTCATTAAGAGACTTCAAGTGCTTTACAAGGTGAGTGAACATTATCACCTGTGTTTTACAGATGGGGAACACACAGGTTCAGAAAGGAAGTTTTGCCTAAGGTGTCACAATGAATCAGTGATAAAGCAGTGAATGGTTTCAGAGTAGCAGCCGTGTTAGTCTGTATCCACAAAAAGAACAGGAGTACTTGTGGCACCTTAGAGACTAACAAAAGCCTACGAAAGCTTATGCTTAAATAAATCTGTTAGTCTCCAAGGTGCCACAAGTACTCCTGTTCTTAAAGCAGTGAATAGAACCTACTACAGGGGTCAGCAACCTTTCAGAAGTGCTGTGCCGAGTCTTCATTTACTCACTCTGATTTAAGGTTTCACGGGCTGGTAATAGATTTTAACATTTTTAGAAGGTCTCTTTCTAGAAGTCTATAATATATAACTAAACTATTGTTGAATGTAAAGTAAATAAGATTTTTAAAATGTTTAAGAAGCTTCATTTAAAATTAAATTAAAATGCAGAGCCCCCCCCCAGACCGGTGGCCAGGACCCGGGCAGTGAGAGTACCACTGAAAATCAGCTTGCATGCCCCCTTTGGCACAAGTGCCATAGGTTGCCTACCCCGACCTACTAGTAGCAAGCCACAGTCTCTAGTTTAACAACAAAGAACAGTCCCAAATTTGAAAGGCATTTTTCTTCTGCTTAAAAATGCAGATCTCTTCCTTGAGAGGAAAACCATTAAAGGTGACCAGCCACTTATTTTTTCCCCTTTTGTGGAGGTGTTATCTAAAAGTTCTGGTGTGGAGCTCAATGAGGAACTGTCCAGTGTCTTGGAATTTTTTATAACTTGACAATGTTTATTAGTAAGAAAACTGGTGATGTTTAATAGGAGTCATTGCTTTGCCTGAATGGATGACAGTGCCTGGAAAATTGAAAGGTTATCATCTTAGGATAGTCTCCATATTCCCCATAGTCCATCATCCACCTAAGTTTTGTTACATTGACTTTAGCCTCAGTGGTGTTGCTGAAACCCTGAATATATTATACAGAAAGAAGTTACAGCAAATGAGTGTGACTAATGTGAAGCATTCTCCCAGAATTCATTATAAGAGCTTACTTTCCTGGTGTAATGACAGTATGATTAATGAGCACTGAAGCTCAATAGTCTAATGTTCCAGTCGGATGCCTTAGGATCCCAGTTGGTTCTAGGATGGGTCAAGTGTACAGATGTTCCACACAGTTAAGCAAAAGGATTTTGAATATTAACCTTGAATTTAGTCACAGATTAATTTTTTTTCATGCTGCAAAGGAAATAATTATCCCAGCCCAAAGCAAAAGTGGGAACTAATTTCATGAAGTTGGCTGAGGTTGCAGACCCCTCGTGGCAGGCTGTGTGAGCACCAGAATGGGGTTGGTCAACAAGGAAGCATGACAGGGTGTAGGCTACAGGCGGGTAAACTTTTTGGCCTGAGGGCCACATCTGGTTTTGGAAATTGTATGGAGGGCTGGTTAGGGGAGGCTGTGCCTCCCCAATCAGCCAGGTGAGCCCCCCCCGCAGCTTCTCGCCCCTTGACACACACACCCGGGCCTCCTGCCCCAGCCAACCCACCCTGTTCCCTGATACCCCGCCCGGACCCCTGCTCCATCCACCACCACCTCCTGCTC
Source organism: Gopherus flavomarginatus (assembly GCF_025201925.1). Taxonomy (NCBI): domain Eukaryota; kingdom Metazoa; phylum Chordata; order Testudines; family Testudinidae; genus Gopherus; species Gopherus flavomarginatus. Next base: position 10,382,296 of record NC_066621.1, on the reverse strand, counting down.
TCTATCCCATGACCACCCCCGGAACCTCTGCCTCTGACTGCCCCCTACTGCCCCATCCATCCCCTCCTCTCATTCCTGATGGCCACCTGGGACCCTGCCCCATCCAAGCACCCCTTCTCCCTGTCCCCTGACTGCCCACAGAACCCCCACCCTTGAATGCCCCCTGCCAGCCTATCCAACTCCTCCTCCTTCCTGACCGCCCCCCCGGATCCCTGCCCCCATTCAACCACCCACCCAAACTCCTCTGCCCTCTATCCAACCCCCCCTGCTCCCTGCCCCCTTACCGCACTGCCTGGAGCAGTGGTGGCTGACAGCGCTACAACCGCGCCGCCCAGAGCACTAGGACAGGCAGCCGTGCCTCCCGGCTGGAGCCAGCCACACTATCGTGCAGCACAGAGCACCGAGTCAGGCCAGGCTCTGCAGCTGCGCTGCCCCAGGAGCTCACAGCCCTGCCAGCACCACCCAGAGTATTGTGCTGGCGGTGGAGTGAGTTTAGGCTGCGGGGGAGGGGGAACAGCAGGGGAGGGGCCAGGACCTAGTCTCCTGGGCCAGGAGCTCACGGGCCGGGCAGGGGGGTCCTATGGGCCCGCGGGCTGTAGTTTGCCCACGTCTGGTGTACGCACTGTGCTAGCACTCTGTTCAGTGGGCAAAAACTGAGAAACACCCAACCAGCCAGGAAAGGAGAGGCTAGATGGACAGTGGCAGCTTACTAGGAAAGGCAACAAAATGCCTCCAGTTGTTTACTGGTGATTCCTGTACAAAGGGAAGGGGTGGAAAGAAGCCCTGCTCGGTGCCCAACAATAGCATTAGCATATACCAATGCAAACACATGGATTATTATTGATTTGTATTACAGTTGCACCTACTGGCCCCACTGAGATCAGTACCCCACTGTGCTGTGCCTTGCAACAACATATAGAGGTAGTCCCCGTCCTCAGCACCAAGTTGGCTGTGTTCATCATCCCAAGTACTATTTTGCATTACATTCTGCGGATTGAGGGATAACTACAAATAAACACATTGCGACATGAAATACAGTGAGGTGCATTTCACTGCATGCCCCACTCTGCTGCGAAGGTCAGCAATGTCACAAAATACTGCACAATCCTGAACTCAGCGCCCAGCAGATAGGTGAAGGCATGAGCGTATGGCAAACCCTTGGTTCTAAATATCATACAGTAGTTGTAATTTGCAGTACATGCTCACTTTGGGATCGCAAACATCGTTTGTTTCACCTATGCCCAGAAGTGATATGGGTTGTCCAAGATCTCTGGCATATTATTAAGTAGTTTATTGGTGCTTTGGGCCCCAATCCTGCAACAATGTCTGTGCAGGCAGAGCCTTGCACTTGCCTGGAGCCCTAGTGAAGCCAACAGGAGCTCACTGCAGAATCAGGGCCTCAGTAATCAGCTCATATGTTACTGTCTTCCTTATATGCTATATCAATGGATTTGCAGAGTCTGCCTGCTTCATTGGATTAGCTTCACACCACACAATACTTTTCAATTCCTAACTGTGGCATCCTTGATCAGGGGCGACTCTATGTTTTTTCCGCCCCAAGCACGGCAGTCATGCGGATTCAGCGGCGCGCCTGCAGGAGGTCCGCTGGTCACGTGGATTTGGCAACATGCCTGCAGGAGGTCCGCCGGTGCCGTGCCATAGGCATCCCTGCCACCGAATTGCCACTGAAGCTGCAGGACCGGCGGACCTCCCACAGGCGCTTCGCCAAAAGCCACCTGCCTACTGCCCTCACAGCAACCGGCAGGCTGCCCCCCACAGCATGCCGCCCCAGGCACGTGCTTGCTGCTCTGGTGCCTGGAGCCATCCCTGTCCTTGATAACCAAATTGCATGTTTCAGTGTTGCCTTCCTTGGCATGTTGTATTATCAGAAGATGCGTTTTTGTTCTAAGCAACTTCCATTTCCCCCCCAGATTCAGCTCTTTACTTCGCTGGTTTCCATGATTGTTGTATTCCAGTAGCTGAGCTGCACACTTCAGCAATTAGTTTTCTACACACTTTCCTGCTATGAGATGCCTGTTTCAGCACTTGAATGTTCAAGTGCTTTGCTGAGTGTCTGGTATGCTTCACCCAAGGTTGATGTTTGCCCCAGAGATCTCCTTTTACTTGGCTCTCCTCTGACTCAGCTATTGCAACACACCTGGGGCCAAACTCATGAAAGGAATAATGGGGAGGCATGTTTGGTTTCCAGAATGTTAATACGTGTTGCGGAATGGCATGGCACCCACTTAGCTTTCCCTAACAAAACGCTGTTCTCTGCTCAAGAGATGGGACAGTCCTGACACTCTGACTCCATCTGCGCCTGACGTGTATGAGACCCCACGTCCAAACCCAGAACCATATCGGAGTTTTGCCCTTGGGCAATTTCATACGAACTAGCCTGTGTTTGGTGATGTTCTGAATATGCCGCATAAGCTATTAATTTAATATGGATTTAAGAGAAGGTTGAGAGTATCTTCCAGGAGATGGTGAGAGCTTCTGTAGCTGGTTTACTAGCTGGCTGAGTTGAGTTAATTAGTTCCTGTTGAATGTCTGTTTTTTAATGCTGCTGGGTGTATTATGCTGTAGTAAGATTAATAAAGTGTCAGGGAGTCTAGAGATCCTGTAGAGGCATCTTTTATTTACTAGCATGTAAATGAATAGCCCTGCTCTTTATAGTGGGTTGTTCCAAGCCCTCAGATCCCAGAGCAAGGTTGTATTTTGCAGTTCTTCTTTTATTTAACCCCAGAAACAGAAGCCCAAGGAGCTCAACAGGGCAATATAACAGTGCTAACAAACTTCCACCTGCCTGCTCTCAGAAGCAGCTTGTCTCAACAGCTCTGTCTCCAGCTGTCTCAGAGATACTTGGGCTTCCACTAACCTCCCTCCCAAGAGCAGAGGCTGAGGATTTGCAGTATAATAATGTCCAGACACTTGCAAGTGGCAGTTGTTGTTGTTGTTGCTGCTGCTATGGGTCCTGGTTGTGTCCTGGGGGACTCTGCATGAGAGGGCTGCCCAAAGTCCTGGGCATTGCCACCTTTTCCATTCAGCTCCTACCTCTCCTTGGAGGGTGGGATTCCAGGAGCGTGAGATGGCAGAGGAAGAAGGCCTATCTCAGTGTCACTGGAGCTGTGCTGACAGGCAGGCGGCCACATTGGGCTACCGGGTGGCATGAAGGCCCAGCCCTCCATTCTGACTGCACAGGCTATCAGTGGCGTTCCTGAGGTCTGAAGGGCCTAGGGGTCATTAACACCCAGTTCCTTCCACAAGGCAAAGGAAGAACAAACCACTCTCATAGCAGAAGTCTTTAGAGGCAACTCTGCAATGGTTCCTGACCTATGTAAGAATTATTTCCACTAGGGCCATGACGTGGCCTGTTGTTATTAATCACATAGGGGCTATAATGTGTCAGGTTGCTCTACAGGTGTGTATGGGGGAGCTGAAGGAGAGATTGCCCCTTATGTCGCTGTGCAACTGCCAGGCACAATGACAGCATCTGTGTTTCCCAGAGCTGCTCTCTCCTTGTGCCTCCTAGGCACAAAATGGCAGAAGCCAACACCATAGTCCTGTTCCCTACTTGCTGGGTTGCATAACAGTCCAGGTGTGGAGGAGGGAGTACGCTGCACTCCCTAAAATGATGGGCATGTGTGACACTGGCAAAGCATATCTAAAGGATGACAGTCTCCTACTGCTAGCAGCTAGTGGAGTTACTCCATTAGCCCAAGTATTCAAGCCTGGTGCTATAGGCCCTAGGTTCAAACCCTGCTGATGACCCTATAGGGAAGTCATTTCACATGCTCCCCCTGCCTGCTGGGGAAGAATTCATCCCACTTGAGGCAGAACTTCTTCTGGAGTGATACAGCCCCACACCACCCACAGCGTGCCTAAATGACATCCTTATTATTTGCAGATTCATCACCTGTATTGCAGTATCACATAGAAACTCCATGTGAAGTTGGGGCACCATTGCGTTAGATGCTGTACAAATGCTGAGCAAGAGAGGGGTCCTGGCCAGAGATTACAGCCTAGCTAATGAATGAGCCCTTAGAGAGCACCAGCAGCATTCCACTCCTTCACCGACAAAATGCAAAAGAAGGGGCCCATCTGTAAGAGCTCATGCATTAATCTGCAAAACAGAAGTCATTCAGTAGCAATCAGTGAAAGGTCCTGAGAGGTTATTGGAACCATTGATCTTGGGAAGAGACATTTATTTGATTGGAATATTTATAAGGAAAAATGTTAATATGTTCAGATCAGAACAAAGGAGGCCTTTTCTTTATGTCAATAGCTGGGTCCTGTACTCAGTATGAAATGCAGGCCCACAGCTCTCCGCACTGGGTATGGGAGGGTTGATTAAAGGACAAAAAAATCAGTAATCGTAACATTCTGTAGTCAAATCTGGTTAGTCTAGAAATCGATCCAATAAAAATGGAAAACAGAGTGGGTAAAAGAGAGAGAAAAGAGTTTTCTTAGAGACTTTAATTAAACACCACAGGAGGTTTTCAGGATATGCAGGAGGTCTCTCTACCATGGTGAAGAGATAAAAGTGCCTTGGTAAACACGGATGCTCTGGAAATGGTTTATAATTCCCAGGACTGTCAGGAGATACTCCTGAAAAACCCTCCTTCTGGGATGTGTATGGGGTACGGGATCGGTGTGTAGGATTCTTAGTCAGTATTTGCTGTGGGTATTACAGGACTAATAACATATTATTATGTGATAAGGACAAAAACACCCCCCTCAAACTCTTATTTATTTTGACCCCAACTCTTTGGATGGTCCTAAACTGATCTAGTCTTCCAGGCAAGCAAGTGTAACATACTCGCAGGGCACCTTGTAAAACAAACCCACAGTGTATTTTATAACTAAAAAAGTTAGGATAAAACTCTTGGAAAGACAGAAGTGTCCCTTGATTGTGGACGTCACTGTATTTCTGTCTATTGAAGGTATTTATTTGGCTCCATTTATGGTAGATTCTGAGCACCTCACAAACATTTATTGCATTTATCCTCACAACACCATCCCTGTGGGGCAGGGCTCTTATCTCCATTTTACAGATAGTGAAATGAAGCACAGTGACTTCAGGTGTGTCTATGCTGCACACTAAGCTCACGTTTGAGAATCCACACTGCATCATAAACCCGGGTTTACAATTGCTGGACCAGCTCTCGCAGCTGTGCTAATGTGTCCATACCACACTGCGCCGACTTTCTGACTCAGGTCTACGGCTTGAGCTCCATCCATGCTCCAAAACAACAAAGCTGGGCGCTGACTCACAGAGGGACCCAAGCTCTGCTCCCCACCCCACCTCAAGGAGGGTCCTAGGACCAAGGTCCTGAGTGCTTGCTGACCCAAGTCAGACTGATTTGAAGGTGGACAGAAGAGGGTGTGGTCTCAAAGCTGAGTCAGAGCCCGGGTTTAGTGTGCAGAATGGACATAGCTTTTAAAAGACTTGCTAAAGTCACACAGAGAGTCTGGCCGAGCAGGGAATTGAGCCTTGATCATCTGAATCTGGGACTGGGCCACTGCTGCTTCTCTCAGGAACTTGATTCTTCATTAGAGAACTAGACGTTGAGGCCGGTGTGGTGCCCGCATGCCTGACTGTTGTTGATGCTCTTCTTGCGCCAGAGTAAAGAGGTTGGCCTGGCTTCAGGGGGAATACAAAAGAGACCTTGGGCCTAATCCAACTCCTACTGGAGTTAATGGAAAGGGCTTCCATTGGCTTCAGTGACAGTTGGATCAGGCCCATTAAGCTCCCATGGTTAAGCTAAGAGACCTAATAGCTGGTTACAAGGTAAAAAATAAACCCAGATCGAGCGTGGTATTTTAAGATTACAGGCCTGCTGGGGTAAGCCAGGTTCAGACAGTGCAGAATGAGGAAGCAAATTGGACAGCCATGGCATCAAATGAGATTTGGGCTGAGAGCTCACTAAGCTGGAGTGTCAACTGAGTCAGTGATATTTTGAGTTACAAGGAGGAGATTAGGGTTCACAGCTCTGTTTTTAAAAAATAAAAAACTTCTTGTGAAAGAAATCAGATTGATCACCCCGGAAACAGAAGGCTTCTGTTTATCCCCAGCAAGCTTCCTCTCTGTTCCCTCACCAGCATGCTTCAGTCCTGACTTGGAAGTACTTCTCTTGGGGGTAAGAGAGCAATTCCACCTACAGCACTCATTGAGACCCTGGTCTGCCAAAGGGCCAGGGTGCAAGGGAGTGTGAACACGAACTCACTAGGAACTGGACTCAGACCACCAAGTCATGGTGATTGCTGCCCAGACCACCGGATAGTCGTGAGATAGTCATGCCTTTTAGTCCCTGCTGAGGCGGAGAGAAAGAAAGAGGGTTCAAAGATAACTGAGCAATAGGGGGACGGCAGCAACATCAATGTGAGAGAGAAAGGAAGATGAGACGTTCAGGATGTGCTGTATTTAGCTGAAGGGAGCGATGGATGTTCATGAGGGAGTCATCAGTGCAAAGACGTAAGCCAGAGCAGTGGGACAGAGAGATGCGAGGGCCAACAGCGCATGCCTCATGGGAAAATGTGGCTGATGTGAGTCATAGGCATGTTTCACACAGTGTAGGTTTAAATATTTAAAGCAAAAAAAAAAAAAAAAAGAAAGCCACAAAGAGAAACTATGGCTGACCGCAGCAAAGAAACCAATATTGATATTCTGGGGCTGCAGTCAGTTATGTCAAGGATATCTGAGTATACTGGGAAATAAGACAGAGGAACTTTTTTTCCAGGTTACTGGGCAAAATAATGAAATACACATTTGAATAATCTTCAGGTGCAAAATCCATCCTCCAGGTATTTACTCAAGCTAATAAAATCCCTTCTTTTAGGTAATGAGATGGCAATTGCTGTTGTTCATGCAAACGGGAGTCACTTGGTTTCGAATCATTCAGACAAAAATAGCAAGATGGAAAAGCAGGAATCCAATGTATTTCAAGCAGAAAATCAAAATTATAAATCCCACTGCATGTGTGCATGTAATAATATAGGCTGTGTATAATTAACTAGATTAAACTGAAAATCTTAAACTGTTGGTTCTAATCAAGATGTAGAAAGTGCCTAACAAAACACAGATAACTTTGAGACTAGTTATTTAATTTAATTTTTTTAGGAACCAGAATAGCTATAATTTTATTTAAAGCACTCTGTCCTAGATCCTGGGACTGTGAGCCTATGTAATTCTAAACAATGGCATGACTTCTTCCCTCCCTTAAATCCATTCTGTTTTACCTCCCGTTCCAAGTCCTCACAATGAAATTCATCCCTGGGCAGCAAGTCAGCATCACAGCCAGCCACCTCTAATGTTAGGGTCTCAGTGAGACAAACGTAATGTGTAGCCTGAGTGCAGGCTATCTGCACAAGGATAAATTACACCCAGTGAGTTCAGTCCTGCTTCCATTGAAGTAAATGGCCGGGGAAGCAGAACAGGCTCAAGTGTATGAGAACAGTGTTTTGCTTTTGTACAGTATCTTCTGAGCAATTCAATGAATTTTACAAGCATTAAGGGCCCTGATCCTGTTCCCACTGAAATCTACAGGAATTTTGACATTGGAGTAGGATTGGGTCCTCCTCACAGTCCTATGGGATAGCATAAAAACATTAAATTTCATAAACCGAGGAACTGAGCTGGAGAGAGGTTAAGTGACTTACCCAAGAACAGGCAGTGATCTGTGACAGAACTCAGAATGGAACCCAGAGCCCTGACTCCCAGGCCCCTGGAAGGCAGGTGTTCCACCATCGGCCTGCAAAATGCTACTTATCAAGAAATGGCCTGGAAATTACCACACTGGACACAATCACATTATTAACTTTCCACTATTTTTTTACCATTTGTGACAGAGTAGTCTGCCCCTTAAATGGAGTAGTGCCTCATGGTCAGCCCATACCAGCAAAATACTCCTTAAGTGTTTGAAAGTCCAACAGATATATACATAAAGAGCTAGGGGGGATAAGGATAGAGAGAAGCGGTCCTGGAAATGAATGGTGCTTGGGAACAAATCCCATCACTGTGTCTTTAAGGGCCCAGAGCAAGGAGTCTTGCCGAGAGGGTAAGGCAGGCTTCAGAGCACAAAGTCTTTTTCTCTTAAGCTAAAGGAAAATCTCTAGCCGTTATTGCTGCATCAAGGTTTTGACGTGTTCAGCTGGAGCTGCAAACATTCCCACTGTCACTCCTGATTGGGGTTTGAACAGCATCTATGTCAAGGCAGTGGTTTATTTGGATTTCGCTTGCATCTACAAACTGCCTTGCAGAAGCTTTGTGCAAACTTTTTCCTCTCTGACTATCTGCAGGCTTTGTCAGGCTGCTGTCTGTGGTGTGGGTGTTTGTTGGGATAGGTTGCAAAGTAGAAGTCAGGGCATTTGTCCAGTTTCCCTGACTGACTGAGCCTACACCATCTGGCTTAACTTTGCATCACTGGAGCAGCACAAAGCAGCCAGAGCATACTTAACTCTGGTCTTAGGTTTGGACTTTTCAATAGCCTACAAGACTAGCAAGCCAAACTCCTGAAAGTGAGACGTGCCTATGAGATCCAGCAGATGGGCGAGGAGGAGCAGCTCTGTATGAAGTATACTTGGGTGTCTCTTCCTTCCAATACCCTTCTCAAGTGAGTTATAGGATAAAGCAGCTACAGGAGCAATTTCTTCCTGAAGCAGCAGCTACTTCGTTTGCCTCTTAATCAAAGAACAGTTTGTTTCTTTGATACACTGCTCTAAATAAATGAATATTTCCTTTTTAATAAGCCCAGACCTCTGCCACAGAGTGTTACCTTATTCATTCTTTTAAAAAATATATGTAAACAAATCTCAAATGTCCGTGAAAGTAGGGGAACCACTTAGCATACTGATGCAACTGCAAAGCAGGTGGTTTGTCTGATTTCAAAGCAGAAGAGGGTGCTTGAAATACAACCGCATTAATGCAGAAGGAGATGAGTTTCTGTGGAGTCCCATCAAATAAAATATGCATATTTTATTCCCCTGTCATCATAATGGTAATATACGGGGGATATTAATAATTCCAGCCATGCTCTACGTGGGTCAGTGGGGCCTGGACACAGCCAAAGGTGACTGATTACCATACTCAGCTCATTGTTGTAATTAGCGTAGTGTGCTTTCCATGCTTTAAAACTTCCTAGTGTTACATGGACCATACTATTGAAATCTGAAGCTTCCAGGAATAACTCTTGCTGGTTTCCACTCATTCAGAGAATCTCTTTGCTCACTGAGCTGCGTTGACTATTTGGTTTAGATGGGAAGGTTTACTTCATGGAACTTGGATGTGTTCCAGTCCAGGCTGGCATCTACAATATACAGAGTTGAACAAGGAGATGAGGGCTAGATCCAAAGCTCACTGACATCAGTGGGAGTTTTTCCACTAACTAGGATGAGCCAGTGGTTAGGACTCAGGTGACATGGGTTTACTACCCTGCTCTGCCACAGACTCCCCATGTGACCTTGGGCAAGTCACTTAGTCTCTTTGTGGTTCAGTTCTCCTATCTGTACAATAGGGACAACAGCACTTCCTTACGTCACAGGTTTGTTGAGAAGATAAATACACTCAACATAAGAAAATAAGAATGGTCATACTGGGTCAGACCAATGGTCTGTCTCGCCCAGGATCCTGCTTCAGAGGGAGTGAACAGAACAGGAAAATTATTGACTGATCCAGCCCTTGTCATCCAGTTCCAAGTTCTAACAGGCAGAGGCTTAGGGACACCCAGAGCATGGGGCTGCATCCCTGACCATCTTGGCTATTAGCTATTGATGGACCTAATCTCCCTGAACTTACATAATTCTTTTCTGAACCCACTTATACTTTTGGCCTTTACCACATCCCCTGGCAATGAGTTCCGCAGGTTGATTGTGTTGTGTGAAAATATACTTCTTTATTTTTGTTTTATAAACCACTGCCTATTAATTTCATTTGGTGACCCCTAGTTCCTGTGTTATGAGAAGCAGTAAATAACACTTCCTTATTCACTTTCTCCACACCAGTCAAATCTCTCCTCCACTGTTTCTTTTCCAAGTTGAACAATTCCAGTCTTTTTAATTTTGCCTCCTATGGAAGCTGTTCCAATCACCTAATCATTTTGTTGTCCTTCTCTGTACTTTTTCCGATTTATCTTTTTTGAGGTGGGGTGACCAGAACTGCAAGCAGTATTCAAGGTGTGGGCATGGATTTATAGAGAGGTATTAGGATATTTTCTGTTTTATCACCTATCCCTTTCCTAATGGTTCCTAACATTCTGTTAGATTTTTTGGCGACCTCCACACGTTGAGCAAATGATTTCTGAGAACTATTCATAATGACTCCAAGATCTCTTTCTTGAGGGGTAACAGTTAATTTGGACCCATCAATTTGCATGCATGTTTTGTTTGCCAGTGTGCACTACTTTGCATTTAATCAACACTGAATTTCATCTACCATTTTGTTACCCAGTCACCCTGTTTAGTGAGATCCCTTTAACTATCTTGGGTAATTTTATACCATCTGCAAACTTTGCCACTGAACTGCTTACCCCTTTTTGCAGATTATTTATTAATACGTTGAACAGCACTGGTCCCAATGCAGATTCTTGGGGGATCCCACTATTTACTTCTCTCCACTGTGAGAACTCTATTTATTGCTACCCTTTGTTTCCTATCTTTTAATCAGTTACTGACCCATGAGTGGACCTTCCCTCTTATCCCATGACTGCCTATTTTGGTTAAGAGCCTTTGGTGAGGGACCTTGTCAAAGACTTTCTGAAAGTCCAAGAACACTATCTCCACTGGATCACCCTTTTCCACACGTTTGACCTCCTACAAGAATTCTGATAGATTGGTTGAAACTATAGTAGAGAACAGAATGATCAGACACATAGATTAATACGATACATTGGAGAAAAGTCAACATGGCTTTTGTAAAGGGAAATCGTATCAGTTTGCCTGGTACTGAAGTTAGGCTTACCAGCCTGTAATTGCCAAGATCACCTCTGAAGCCTGTTTTAAAAACCAGCATCACATTAGCTGTGAGTCATTTGGTACAGAGGCTGACTTAAGTGATCGGTTACATACCACTGTTTTTGGCCTGCCTAATTATATTTTTGACTTGCCAGCTTTTTTGCTGCTTTCTGTTTTCCTCACTAGGATTTGACTTCCAATTTTTAAAAAATGTCTTTGTCTCTAGCTGCCTCTCTTACTCTATTTAGCCCTGGTGGCTTTTTTATTTTTATTTATTTTATTTTTTTGTACTTTTTGGTCCTCTTACTGGGTTGGTTTTTTTTTATTTGGTGTTTGCATATAGTTTGAGCCTCTGTTATGGTGTTTTTAAAAAGTGGCCATGCAGCTTGCAGGCATTTCATTCTTGTGACTATTCCTTTTAATTTCCATTTAACTAGCTCCTTTTTGAAGTTAAATTAGGCTGTGGTGGGTTTCTTTGGCATTTTCTTCCCTTACAAGGATGTTTAAATGTAATTATATTATGGTCAGTATGAATGAGAGGTTCAGCTATATTCTTGGGCCAGGTCCTATGCGCCACTTTGGACTGAATCAAGAATTGACTCTTCTCTTATGGGTTTGAGGACTAGCTGCTCCAAGAAGCAGTCCTTAATGGTGTCTAGACTATTTGTGAATAATCTCTTCCCAGTTCTGTCACTGAAGAGTGGTGGCCTTCCTTTTGCTTAGTGTAACCTGTGTTAGATCGCTTTCAGGCTAGCTCACAAGTAGGCAAGAATGGCCTACTACTACTGGGGGCTAATGGAATTTCTCCTTTAGCACAAGTGGCTGAAGTCTGTATTTTGGTGCAAGGTCAAACCCTGATGGCATCCTGTGGCAGGGTTAGGGTTAGGTTAGGATCATACTCCACATAGTTTATCTCATTGTGTATCCCCTCCTTATGAAAGAAACAATCACAGTTGTCAGAGTCCAGTTGTTCACCAGTTTCTGTAACAAAAACAAGTGGTGACAGGTGAGCTCCAAGCAAGCATTTGTCTGGCTGATATTTTAATAGCAAAAATTCAGGACAGCAGAGGTGTTGGCAGCCCAGTAGTGGGGGAAACTTTCAAAGAAAGATGAACTAATTTATTTACTGCTTTTGCCTACTGCTACTATCTGAGCTATGGCATAGCACCCCTGTTTCCCTCGTCTCTATTTGATTAGAAAACCCTTTCAGCAAGCCCACCTTATGGGCAGAAAAGAAATGATTTGTTCTTCAGACTCCCTGCCCCACTTAGTTTTCATGCTTTTCTCTCACTTTTTTTCTGATCTTCCAACTGTGGAGAAAAGGAAATCAATCAGGGTCCCAGAGTCTTGGCAAGTGATTGCCCAGCAGTGAAAGCAATTACTCCATGCTCAGTACAGCTGGAAATTCAATGGGTCTGAAGCCATGGGCTGTTATTAGACGGGGGTCATTTCCTAGCAGGTTACTGTTCTCTACCACTCTTTGTGCCCCCAGTCTGGTTTCAAGCATGTCATATTGTTGTAATAAGAGCCTGGGATGGCAAATAAAGTGGCAAACAAACTCCACCGCCTTATCAAAGCATTCAATCACAATCTGAAATTTGTCCACCAAGTTAACAGTTTTGTCCATTAAATTACCTGAAAGAACTAGGGAAAGGAAAGAGGCAAAGTGACATTTCTCCTTCTGCCTGTAATTAATATTGTATTTGTAGCAAGAAGGGGTCTGGCAAGACCACATTCTGTCTCTGTGTATGTTTCTCGTGCAGGCACTCAGCCAGGAATGGTTGATATGGGAAAGAATTCAATTCCAAATGCTTACAAGTAAAGAAAATGCAATCCAATACTGCAGACACATCCATTCCCTTGCCTGTTCCCCAAGACCTTCACAGTTTCTCTTCTCCCTCTCTGCTTTGAATAAAACAGTGCTCAATCTGCTTGATACATCTTCTCCACGCAACAGCTCCCAGTCATGGCTGTCAGCTGCAGGGCCTTTGTTGTTAATGCATAACTTGAATTAATTGCAGGTTGTTGTGGTTTTGTCTGTATCGTCTCAATGTTTATTTAGACATTAATTCTGCGAGAGATATTTTTAAGAAGTGGAGATAAATTGCCAAGAAAAATGGTAGTCTGATATCAGTCTGAGCACGGAGACGTGTACAGAGTAAGCTCAGATATCTCATCTCCTGCCTTTCTGCAGGGATAGTCAGCAATATTATGGGTCCCAGATGTATGCCCATGACTGCATCTATCCCATTATTATTACAGTAGCATCTAGATGCCTCAGTAAAAATCAGAGCTCCATTGTGCGGAATATTGCACCAACAGGTAGTGATAGACAGCCTCTGTCCCAAAGAGCTGGCAGATTAACTCATCAAAATTAGAGCTGGGTGAAAGATTTCGTGTTTCACTGGCAAATTGAAAACTGGGGAGAAAAACATCTGTTTTGGATTGAGCAAAATATTTCCTTTTGACCAAGTAAAACTGGAGGAAATTTATATAGCAAATGTCATTTCAAACTGAAAAATTGAAATGTTTGGAAAAGGCCAAAATTCTTTTGATGGTTTTAGATTTTTTAAGGGATTTTTCCTCCTTGCATGAAAAATTTGGTGAAACTAACATATTCACAAAACTTCTCATTGTTAAGAATCTGCATTTTTTGCCAAAAAAAACGTTTTATGCAAAATGTGTTGCCCAGCTCTAATGAAGACAGATGAAGGAAGGAAGGAAGTATTGTATTCCTCAGGGGCCACAGAAACATTAGGGTTATGTTCTCAAGAGACCCAATTAGTCACCAGAATTCAATGGCCAGGTTTTACAAAGTATTCAGCACCTAACAACTTCATTGTCACATTTATGGTCAAAAGAGTTCAGCATCCCAGGTGCATTGCTCTTTGGAAGGTCTGGCCATATGTGACTTGTGTAAGCTCACACAGGGAGTCGGTGCTAGAGCCACAAATTGAATCCAGATCACCTGAGTGCCAGTCCAGTGAACCATTCTTCCTCTAAAACACTTATCATCTGAGCCAGGTTTGTATTTTAACTGTGAACCCTGAAGTGCTGTAAAAAGGAAATTTGATATTTCACTCTCTGGTCCTCTCCCCTCTCAATCAGGAAGGACTTGCTGTCCAGCGTGCCGTTATGGATGCTGTAGTGTGGGAGATTAGGGTTGCTGATTTTGATTGGATGTATTCCTGAAGGTTTAATCACATGACATAATCTTTAATTTTTGGAGGGTTGGTAACTTTGGCGATGCTGTCTCTTGGACCAGATGTAATACCAAGGCACCTGCTACTGGCACCATCCATAAGAATAAGGTGGTGGGTGTTCAACTCTAGTGTCCTGGCCAAATTCCAAGTTGGATAATTATGTTGTTTACCTGGGAAACTGAAGGAGGAATCAATTGGATATGGTATTTTTTTTTACTGCCCAGTCCGAAACTTTTGCTGTGCTCTTTTAAACAGCTCTTGTGTTTCACCCCAAATATGGCTGTATTTGAATTATAGGTGAAATAATTATTCTATAGAGAAAGTGATCCCCTGGGGCTTGCAATGTTGGACTGAATTCTCAGCTGGTATACACTGGCACTAAAGTTAATGAAACTATGTTGATTGACACCGCATGAGGACCTGGCCCATTATATGAATGTAAAATAATATGTGCTGTGCAAACCTGAGTGTATGAGCAATTATTGAACACATACTGGAAACAGCTCCTTTAGCTTCCAGAATCAAACTCATTATTGTAATGCGACAAGGGATATTTAAGTATGAAGAACAACATAGTCTGGGATATGTAAGTATGAAGATACAAAAAGCAAATTTTGTTCTCTCTGTTTCTTTATATATATAAAGAATATATGTGTATGTGTGTGTCTTTATAAAATATGCAAACACTTTAGCTTATACTCTTATGTATCAGAGGTATCAACTTAGTTCTCAGGGATCTTTTTTTTTTCTCATATAGAAATATTAGTTATGAGATCAGTTGCATTATGTCAAAAACAGTCCTATGGTAACAACAAAAGAATCCATTTCCCAAAGGAGAAATGCTCCATTTTTGTGTCATAAAAATTACAAATAAAGCATTTCCTGTATTACTTCAGAAAATGATGGCTGTTAAATCTTATACAATATAGATAAGCCTCACTGAAGTGCTGAGAAAGCCAATTCAAATACAGCTAGGGTGGTAGAGAGTAAAAGAGGAATGCTTAGCAATTGAAGTTGAAAATTGCCTGATTAGAAAATAGTTTCTCAGAGCATCCTTGGAATTGTACCATTTTTAGCTGCACTAATATAGCACAATCCAAGATTATCAAATAATATTGTGTACCTTTCATCCAGAGATCTCAACACAACTGGCAAATGTGAGTGGTGTTGTCCCTCTAAAGATGGGGACATTCAGTTTAAGTGACTCAAGTTACTGACGGGTCAATTGACTTGCTACTGGTCCCAGGTCTTCTAAATTCGAGTCCCCTGCTGTAATCGCTAGACCACTGTAGCAGATGCTAGGAGGAGGAATATGAAGCAAGAAGCAGAGATTACATTTGGCCACCTATGTGCATTATGTAATATAAGGCAGGTTTTTGATTAATGAAATTAACGCTGAAGAAAAGTGCCTGTCCCCTGGAGGCAGATTTCCTCTATCAACACAGAGGCAGGGTGGGCAGCAGCAATTTATCTTCCTCCAGCCTGTGTGCTTCAGTCCTGTTCTGGAGTTCGCTCCTTTTGTCCTTTCTGTCCTTGGCCCGGCTGCTTAGGCTGCCAGCTCATGCTAATTAGGGACACCTGTCCATTAGCAACTGGACGGAGACTTTGTCGTCCTTCTCTCTGTGACAGACTGCACCAATTCACCTTGGATGCTGAACAGCCATTAGATTCAAGCCAATGATCTAGAATGAAAAGCTCCACATCCCATTACCCTTCCCACTCAGCTATCCAATGGCCATCCAAAGCCTTTTGTAATGCAATGTACGAGGGAAGGAGTCACAGGGGTAATTTTGGTACTGTAATGTTCGCAGGAGGGGATTTTATTGAAGAGAGACTGCAGAAAGGATTCGCCCTATTTGCACTCGCAGTTTAGAAAACAAAATGAAGGCAGTGTGTGTTTATATCCTCTATATTTTTGTATAATGCTTCATGCCTATTTCCTCAGTTGTAAATGGACTCGTCTCAGTAAATTGCCAAATTAAAAAAGGGATTTATGGCTCCTTTTGAGTACTGACTTGTTTAAAAACAAACAAAATCCCAGACATTAAAATCAAGGATGACTTTTTAAAAGCAAAGTGAGTTTATAACTGTTGCCTTTAAACAGCCCTGCAGATTGTATTAGGCTGTCTTACATTGTTCCCCAGTCTGAAGAGAAAGAAATAACACACAAGCACAGAACAAAATGTTTTCATTGTGGCAACATTTCTGGAAAAAGACTGACGATCCTGTGCTAATGCAGAGAGCCTTCTGAAGTACACACCCACATACCAGAAGAAACAACACACAGTTGTAAGGATGGTTGTCATACAATATTTAAGGAGATAAAATATATAATGCTCATGAGGCAGCTCTGGATATCTTCCCAGCTAGTGTCTTGTTTCAGTGGTGTTACAGCCATGACAAATCAGTTCCTTTTTAATTATTTGTATTCATATTTTATTCTCTTTTGTTTGTGACATCTTCTTAGAAGCTGCTTTTTTTTATCTGTTTTGTCCTCTTCTCTTGGCACCTGATGTATTTTGTTGTTAATTTTTTCAGTGCAACAAAAGCCTAAACCGTCTGTCACAGTTTCAAGGCATACTGCACTGTGATCCCCTTATCTGGTCTCATCTGAATGCACCCCCTTCAGGTCCTAGGCCTCAAGCCTTCATATCTCTGAGGCAGAATCCTGCGATTCTCCCACTCCTTGACAGGACCTGGAGCTACAGCACCCTGTGTACCAGCTGGGCATACCCGGCAGGTCCAAACAGACTTGGTACTTGTGGGAGCTATGACCAATGATGACAGTGATCCAAAACAGCTTTCTTAAAGTATTGTTTAATCTGAACTGTGGGAGCAAGGCAAGGCATAAGAGAAGAGATTTTAAAAACAATAAACAGTCTACGTGCATGTCTATCTTATCTAAAGCCTTAGATAGGTCTATCATACCCCAGATCCCCAGCCTCTGGAGTCTGGAAGTCAGTCTGTTCCCCAACAGTCTCAGCTTCCCATTTAAATCCAGCCAAAATCCTTTGTTGTTTCCTCTGTCTCTAAAGCCTGGTTAAACCGGTCCAAGGTGGACTTCAAAGCGAAGGACTCGGCACTTTCTCTTATCCCTTGATTTGTTTGTCAGGAGACGTGACTATCAGAAACCCTCTGCCCCTGCCTAGCTGGCTGCATTTCCTGACAAACCTGCTGATGAATTAATATAATAGATACTTCTGGTCAAGATACAATATTCATAAATTACAGACAGCTCCAGTTCAGTCTCATCATCCCATCTTCTGACATCACCAGTGAGGTCAGCAGAAATGTGCACAGTTCAGTTATTACAGCAAAGTATATTAATAGAAAGATGGATATGCGTCAAAAGTTTTAGGGGCAGGTCTAGGATGTTTCTCTGAAGTATGTAAATCCTTAATTAAAAGATATTCCTTTCCATCCTAAATCATTCCTCCTCTTAGAAGGTTACATTCTAAAATATTAGATGGTTGCATCTAGTGGTTAGAGCTGGGATGTCAGGAAGCCAGGCTGCCTGGGTTCTGTTCCTGCCAATGACTATTACTTAGAGCAAGTAGGGTGACCAGATGTCCCGATTTTATAGGGACTGTCCCGATTTTGGGGTCTTTTTCTTATATAGGCTCCTGTTACCCCACACCCCTATCACAATTTTTCATATTTGCAGTCTGGTCAGCCTACAAGCAAGTCACTTAAACACTGCATCATTTTAAGCGTCTGTAAAATGGAGAGGATATTTATCTTCCTAAATGACCTTTTGAAAACACCATGCACTGCTGGGATGAAAAGGACTTTGAAAGTACATAGAATTAATCAGAAGACTACACTTAAAGAAAACTCTCTATCCTAATCAATTACTCTTACTCCAAAAAAAACCCTACATTAAAACAAGCAGTGTCTGGGCCAGTCCTGTCTCCTAATGTGAACAGTCCAGCATGAGCCCAGTGCATCAGAGCCCCACAAGAAAATTCACTTCTTTTTTCCAGCAGTGTGTGTAGTTCACTGAAAAGTTCCGACACCAACAGAATGAAGTTTAAAATGAAATTTGTGAAAATGCCAAGAAAATCCATTTTTCAAGCAAAATACTGTCAATCTATAGCCCTTATCTAGTAAGACGTTAACTAGTAAGACATTGTGTCTGTTATGTTTGATACCCACAATCAGTGTTCCAATAATGTACCCTATTTAGGATCTTTATCTTTTGTAAGGTGTATGTATAATATGGATACAGATATAAAGAATTGAATCCCCATGACATACCCAAGCGTGTAAAGTTATTGCATGATCAACCTGCTATAACCATTGTCCTTCCTTGCTCCATCTCCTCCCTACTGATTTTCCCCTTCACTCATTGGGTCACACTTAAAAATCTAATTTGCATGCTCTCTGGGGCAAGTGCCACATCCTTTTAGAAAAACAACGAGGAGTCCAGTGGCACCTTAAAGACTAACAGATTTATTTGGGCATAAGCTTTTATGGTTTAAAAAAACCCACTTCTTCAGAGGAATGGAGTGAAAATTACAGATACAGGCATAAATATACTGACACATGAAGAGAAGGGAGTTAGCTTACAAGTGGAGAACCAGTGTTGACAAGGCCAATTCAGTCAGGGTGGATCTGGTCCACTCCCAATGATTGTTGAGGAGGTGTCAATACCAAGAGAGGGAAAATTGCTTCTGTAGTGAACCAGCCACTCCCAGTTCCTATTCAAGCCCAAATTAATGGTGTTAAGTTTGCAAATGAATTGTAGCGCTGCAGTTTGAAGTCTGTTTTTGAAGTTTTTTTGTTGAAGGATGGCTGCTTTTAAATCTGTTATGGAATGTCCAGGGAGATTGAAGTGTTCGCTTTTTTGTATGGCTTTTGTATGTTACCATTCCTGATGTCTGATTTTTGTCCATTTATTCTTTTACATAGAGACTGTCTAGTTTGGCCGGTGTACATGGGAGAAGGGCATTGCTGACACATGACAGCATATATCGCATTAGTAGATGTGCAGGTGAATGAGTCCCTGATGGTGTGGCTGATGTGGTTGGGTCCTCTGATGGTGTTGCTAGAGTAGATATGGGGACAGAGTAGACAATGGGGTTTGTTACAGGGATTGGCTCCTGAGTCAGTGTTTCTATGGTGTGGTATATAGTAGCTGGTGAGTATTTGCTTCAGGTTGGGGGGCTCTCTGTAAGCAAGGTCTGGCTTGCATCTCAAGGTCTATGAGAGTGAGGGATCGTTTTCCGGGATAGGTTGTAGATCATTGATGATGTGCTGGAGAGGTTTCAGCTGGGGGCTGTACGTGGTGGTCAATGATGATCTGTTATTTTCCTTGTTGGGCCTGTCCTGTAGTAGGTGACTACAGGGTACCCATCTTGCTCTGTCAATCTGTTTCCTCACTTCCCCAGGTGGGCATTATAGTTTTAAGAACACTTGATAAAGATCTTTTAGGTGTTTGTCTCTGTCTGAAGAATTGGAGCATATGTGGTTGTATCTTAGGCCTCAGCTGTAGACAATGGATTGTGTGTTGTGTCCTAGATGGAAGCTGGAGGCATGTGGGTAAGTGTAGTGGTCAGTAGGTTTCTGGCATAGGGTGGTGTTTATGTGACCATCACTTATTTGTACTGTAGTGTCAGGAAATGGATCTCTTGTGTGGAGTGGTCCAGGCTGAAGTTGATGGTGGGGTGGAAATTGTTGAAATCCAGGTGGAATTCTTCAAGGGCCTCCTTCCCGTGAGTCCATATGATGAAGATGTCATCAATGTAGCACAAGTAAAGGAGGGGTGCTAAGGGATGAGAGCTGAGGAAGCATTGTTCTAGGTCAGCCATAAAAATGTTGGTATAGTATGGGGCCATGCAGGTACCCATAGCAGTGCCGCTGACTTGAAGGTATAAGTTGTCCACAAAGCTCACCCACCAGGTGTGCTGTGGCCTCATCAGCGATACTGTTCCTGACAGCTTGTAGTCCATCCTAGTGTGGAATATTGGTGTAAAGAACTTCTACATCCATAGTGGCCAGGATGGTGTTTTCAGCAAGATCACCAATGCATTGTAGTTTCCTTAGGAAGTCGTGGTGTCTCAGAGATACCTAGGAGTGCTGGTAGCATGGGGTCTGAGGAGAGAGACCAAATAGCCAAATAATCCTGCTGCAAGAGTGACAATGCCTGAGATGATGGAGCATCCTGGGTTTCCATGTTTATGGGTAGTGGGTAGCAGATAGAATACCCCTGGTCAGGGATCGAGGGGTGTGTCCATGTAGCTTTGTTCCTGTGCTATAACAGAGAGTTTCTTGAGCAGATGTTGTAGTTTATTTTGGTACTTCTCAGTGGGATCGGAGGATAGTGGCTTGTGGAATGTAGCGTTGGAGAGTTGTCTTGCAGCATCTTGTTCGTAATCCAACCTGTTCATTATAACTACAGCACCTCCTTTGTCAGCCCCTTTGATTATAATGTCAGAGTTGTTTCTGAGGCTGTGGATGGGGTTGCATTCTGTACGGCTGAGGTTATGGGGCAAGTGATGTTGTTTGTCCACAATTTCAGCCTGTGCACGTCTGCGGAAGCACTCTATGTAGAAGTCCAGTCTGTTATTTTGACTGTCAGGAGGAGTCCACGCAGAATTCTTCTTCTTGTAGTGTTGGTAGGAGGGTTCCTGTAGGTCAGTGCACTGTTCAGTGGTGTGTTGAAAATATTCCTTAAGTCGGAGACAGTGAAAGTAGCTTCCAGATCACCGCAGAACTGTGGGGGTGGTGGGGGAGCAGAAAGAGAGCCCCTGAGATAGAACAGACTCTTCTGGGCTAAGTGTGTGGTTGGATAGATTAATAATATTCTTGGGTGGGTTAAGGGTACCTCTGTTATAGCCCCCCTGTGGCATGTAGGAGTTTTTCTTCTGTAGAGAAGTAAAGTGTGCTTTGTAAATGGCTTGTCTCATTTTTATAAAGTCCAGCCACATAGTAGTTTGTGTGGAAGGCTGGTTTTGTATGAAAGTCTCCAGTTTTAGGTCATCTGTGAAGTGCCCAGGACCCAGCTGGGTGATATACAGGCTAGGTAATAATGATGTGGCCAGTGCATTCCCTGAACAGCCCCGAGTGGGAGAGGGCCTTCCATTTCTGGAAGTCTCTCTGCAAACCATACTCCTCCTGAACTGCCAGTTTCTTTCCCTGAGACTGTGGAGAAGAGAGCAGCTGGATGATTTTCTCTCCTTCCTGCAATATTACTTATTCATGTGGAGCACATAGCTACCTTCTCAATGGCATTCAGAAGATGCCCATAGTTTTACCTGGAAATCATTAAGATCATACTCCCAAGTTTGCTATGCAGCTCCCATGAGAGCCTGTCCTTGAAGAGGTACCTCCAGTGTCATCAGCACCGGTCCATATTTTGGGATTTCTGCACATTAACAATCAAACATAGTAAATCTGTAGCAAATTTGACCTTCCTGGTGAGACCCAGCCCAACACAGTTCAGGCTCTGGCTTTTTGGCGGCAATATCATACATGTGTGCACAGAAGGACGTGCTAGAAAACCTTTTTCTTTCATGTGCTTTAGTTTACTAGGTTTATAGAGTAAAATTATACAGTTCTCCTTCCCTGAGACCACCTAGGACACTTCAGAGATTATCCCTCTCCAGATGTTTGCTTTTCAGCTGTACTGGCTTCACCAAACCTCCCTTTCAAGTCCCAGAACAGAGAAGCCTTTGGTGTCAGATGTTCTGTGACATAATTCATGCTGATATGACCTTGTAAGAGCTGAATATGTGGCTAGTCAATTATCAGGTGCACATAAGGCCATTCTGCACAAAGGTTGCTTTTCTCATTCTGTTGCTGAGAATTGGATTGGATGCTAAGGAGAACATGTTTGCAGCACCAGGAAAAAAAAAAAAAAAAAAAGGAACCAGCAGGAGCTGCCCCCCAGACAACATCTGCCAATTTTGAAAAGCAAAGTAATTCCTCCACATCAGTTGCTCATTCAGATATAATCAGGTGGTTGTTTTATTTTTTGTTGTTTGGACTATGGTAGCACCTAGGAACTCTGATCAAAGAGCAGGCCCCCTTGTGCTAGGCTCCATACAGACAGGTAAAAAGCCAGCCAACCTGACATTGCTCTGGAATTCCCCTCCTTACTTCCTTCATGTCTCTCTAGGAAGGCCTAGATGTGACATCACCCAGGCACCAGCACAGAAGCTTATAGCACACCATGAGAGATGCACCCTCCCTCACACTTGAACTGAGACCAATATTTCCCTCCCTCAGCACTAGGAACCCAGGTTGGGATCTCAACTCCAACCATCATATATCGGCTCCTGACACTGTACACAGATCTCTGTGTTGGCCCAAAGTTATGGTGTGTAATTAGCACAGTAATACACAATGGATAGTTGCAAGGGGCATAGTGTTTTGGCTCGGCACGAAGAACAGGGAGGCTAGTCTGGAAGCAAGCTAATAATAAAATACTTTGCACCTCTATGGTGCTTTTTGTCTGAGGTTCTCACTTCACCCCACTCCACTGCCTGGAGAAATAGGTACATGTGATTGTGCCCATTCTAGTGCTAGGGAAACCAAGACAGAGAGGTCAGGTGATTTGCCCTAAGTCACACAATGAGGCCCTGACAGAGGTAAGATTAGAACCCAGGAGCCCTGGCTCAGTCCCTGCTCAAACTACTGGACCACATTCCCTCTTAACATACAACACCAAGAGTGAACTTAAAATAAATCATGTTACCTCCTGCAGATACAACATACATCAAAATCCTCTCAGTCATAAATGCCCTGTAACTAGTTTGGGTTTCAACAACCAGTGTTTCTGTGAATGTTTTTGTGAGGCTGTTTTAAGGACAATGAAAATAGCAATACAGAGCCTCAGCTCCCTCCAGAGAGTGCTAACAACATGACCAGAAAAGAACAGGTAGGGAACTTGGTTTCTGTTTTATCTGAAGCTGACGAGTGCCCTTATAACTCTACAACAAGGGTGGATGGATGGATGCTGTCCATGCAGCAAGCACTCTTCACACTGCCATCCTTCCCCATCATAAAAAAACAATTTTCTGGAGGTTATAGCCTGAGCCAGAAAAAATTATCTAATATGAAAGATGACAGTATTGCAGGACACTGCTCAATAAACCAAATAATATAAAATCAAGGTGATACTCCACAAGTTTGCTTTCCTTCTGATGTGAAGTTGGCTAGAACAGGTGATACAGTAATCAGGATCACATAACTACACCAAATAAATAAGTACAAACTTTTAGGACTAAAAAGCATTTGGAGTGTATAGGACACTCACTGCCTATCTCATGCCCTCTAGTGGCTTGTAACTTATTGGGAAAATGTTAACCTCCTCCTTTTAATGTTTTAGGTTTCTTTTTGCTAGTGACTTTCTGGTGAAAGCTGTTGGATTGACAGTCCAGGGAAATCAATGCCTCTGTTTACCCACCTGGCTTCCAGAGACATCTGGGCATAACAGTGGAAGTTTTCCCACGCTGCATTGTTAGTAGGAACATTTCTGCATGCACTATAGTAGTGTGAATAAGGTGCAATACAACTTTTCTGCACAGGATGGCGCTGCTTTCACACAAACAGGGCCAAGGCCTCAAAAGTGCCTTGTAGTTTTGTAAGTTGATGAAATATAAACCTGCCATTACCGAACCCAGAAGCTGGCCAGTCGATTAACCAAAATTAGCTTCATAACGATCTTTGAAACATCTAACAGACACCCACTTCTAGCCACGTTCACTTCTAGGGATGTTGGCTTCATTTTCCAAAAGCCTTGGGAATGCTTTTCTCTTTAAAGCCATCAATTACTTAATGACCCCGGAGCTGCCCACCTTCCACACCTCATGCTGGCTTTGAGTTAACCTCAATAATTCACACTCAGAGCACACTAACCATTTAAAAAGGAAGCTGCTCTTTTCTCCAGCCATCCCTCTTGCTGCTGCTTGGTTTTTCAGCTGCGGTTTGCTCTCGCGTTCCCCGAACCCCCCTTGAAGCCGCCCAACAGCGCTGCAGTGTGGCCACATCTAACACCACTTGCAGCGCTGGTTGCTGTAAGTGTGGCCACTCTGCAGCGCTGGCCCTATACAGCTGTACTAATACAGCTGTAACAACCAGCGCTGCAAAATTGTAGATGTAGACATACCCTGAGATGTAGTGTCACTTTCATAGATGACATCTTCTTTTTCAGGCTCTATCCCACACTTACAGGAAGTGGTGGTCTAACGTAGTCAGTCGTTTCTAGCTCTAACTTCCTTAATTTATGCTGCTCCAATACCAAACTTCTTTCTCTTCCCCATTTTTGTGTCTGCAGGGAATGGCAGACTACCATCCCCCTACTAACACAACCTGTCTGCACCTCGTTGATTTCTCCTCTGCAAATCCTCCTTCACAACCCACCTGTTCTCCCTGGTCTATAAATCCTCCTACCCATCTCATCGACTGGACACAGTCAGCACTCATTTCCACATGGACTCAGTCTTTGTTTCCCAATTCTAGCATCCTTCCACCTACTCTAGTACGTTACAGCACATGTGGGAGGCCCAGTGGTTTTGTGATTCAAGATTCAACTGTGAGGCAGGAGACTGGAGACCAAATTCTCAGTAGCTGTATACGAGTGCAGCTCCATTGCCTACAGTGAATCTACACCTGGGTATATCTGCTGAGGATCTGATTCATGGGTTCAGATCCCAGGTTAGATATTGACTTATTTGTGTGACCTTTGGTAAGTCACTTAGCCCATTCAGTGCTACAATTTCTCCTTCTGCAGAATAGGAATTATTATTATTGTTTGTTTGTATTGCAGTAATGCCTAAGGCCCCAGTGCCATTGTGCTAAGCACTGTACATACACAAAAGAAAGATGATCTCTGCCCCCAGAAGTTGACAATCATAAGACAAGAGCCAACAGATGGATACTGACAGACAGCACCAGATTGCTGTGAGATGATTATGATCAGTGTGATAAGCAGTGGTTTTAGTGTACCATTATAATACTAGTAGAGATGGGTGAATTTTTTTTGACAAATAGTTTATTTGCCGAAAAAATGCAGTTGCGGGTCAACTGAAAATACTCTTCTACCTTGGGAGCCAAAAAAATCTTACTGCATTATACGTGAAACTGCGTTATATCGAACTTGCTTTGATCCGCCAGAGTGCGCAGCCCCGCCCTCCTGGAGCACTGTTTTACTGCATTATGTCCGAATTCATGTTATTTCGGGTTGCGTTATATCGAGGTAGAGGGGTATTTGCGAATGCAGGTCACTGAACCAAAAAATCAATTATTTGCTCAGCTCTAAATAGTAGGAACACTGATACCTACTTCCTGGGAGAGGTCCTGAGTCTTAATCACTATGTGTTTTTGACAGGCTTTGAGCTCGCTGGCTAGAAGGCACTACAGAAGCATCAAGTGTTATCTTCACTGACACCTTTTACCAGACAGTACAGCCTGAGCAGCAGGGCTGACAGTTTTGGTTGGATGTATTCTGGAGGTTTCATCACGTGATAATCTTTAATTAAAGATTAATTCCTGGAAACCTCAGGACAATCCTGAAGGGTTGGCAACCCTACAGCAATATTCTGCAATATTTGTGCATGAACAACTCTGTTCAGAAATAAACACATTGTACTTCATGAGTTATAAGGGAGAGAAGTCTAGAATGGCTGAGGATATATGTTATTGTTAACACTGTCACTGTACAATTGAGCACTTCTCTGTCTGTCACTCTTATCACTGAAGACTGACGGTTTTATTATCATTCTGAGCTGCTGTTTTCACTAGCCTTCCCTATACTCTGCACCGTCTGTTTAAAGATGCTGCTGCTTTTGCTTAGGAAATGCCTCAAAGAATTTATGTTCCTAGGCACCCACAAGCCCCATGTTCTAATGTAGTCAGTGTAATAGTAACCACAAAGATGGCCATTAAGATTTATTCTCTGACTTCTGGAGTCTAGTGAGTAACCAGTTCCTCAGCACATCTTACTGAGGAGATCAGAGACCATGCAGCACTCTCCACAGAAAGGTTCAGTTCTAGTTTTGATCACTGTGTGGGAACATGGTCTGCCCAGCAAGCCGTGCTGATGGCAGTAACCCCTGTTCCTCTGAGAGCCAGGGGTTAGACAATCAACTCATAAATCCAAGAGACCACCACTCTCGCTGGGGAGTCAATAGGGTCTACTTGTTAAAATGGCAGTCCAGGAGCACTTATGGGTTTTGTTTTTCATGTTGTATTGGGTAAGAAACTCAAAAAAATGCTTCGTCTCCTATTATCCATCTGCAAAAGGGGGACAGCAGTGCTTGTCTTTGAGTGGTTGGTGCTGCATGGCCAATTAGTGTTTTTGTAAAGGATATTGAGATCTCCAAACAACATCAAGACTCATGAGAATTTGAGTCGTCATGAGATTTATTATCGAGATACATCACACAGAACAGCAGTATATACAACAACACCCCTTTCCAAGTAAAACCTCAGTGCACCAGTATCATTAAATACTATAGTATGATTTGATATGACTGTAGAAAATAAGAGACAAACTTAATCCGGGGGTTTATCTCAGCTTCTTTGTAAAACTACAGAGTCCTTTTCAGATGCCCCCATCACAAGAAAACCTGATTGGTGATAACTGGGTCTTTGTTGGCAGTCTGAGCAGAAGTGAAACTGACTAAATGGGCTGCAGAAACTGATCTCCCATTTCACCTCTACAAGCGGGTCTTCTGTATCAGTCTTGAGGCTCATTGTGTGAGGGAAGTTCATGCTGACAAAAAGAATGGCCTGTGATTAAAGTGCTGGACTCAGGACAAAGAAAATTCCCAGCTCTGCCACAGACTCCCTGTGCAGCCTTAGTCAACACAATTCATCTCTCTGTGCCTCAGTTTCCCAGCTGTAAAATGGGGATAATATTCCTTTCTCCCACCTTTTGTCTTGAAGGAGCTGTAAGGCAAGGCCAGGATTCTTTTATCCTGTGAATGTACAGCATCTCGCACAACAGTGCCCTGATCACAGCGGGGGTCTAAGCACTAATGTAATATAAATAATAATCCAGTTGTTTCCCTCCTGAGTTAACAAAGAGAAGCTAAAAGCCCACAATCCTTGGGTAGTGTAAATAAGCATAGTTCCATCAACTTCAGCTGAGCTACACTGCTTTACAGCAGCTGACAATCTGTCCCTTTCTCCCTAAGAGCTGTTTACCCAAACACAGTTCTCATTAAAAATAAAAGGGAAAAGGATCAGTCACTGGTTTACTACAGTTGTTCACTGCAAAGGAATTGCTGCTTAGGACGATTCAGAAGCTTTGTTTCTCTTGTTCTAATTTTGAGCTTTGGGGTCAGGATTGTCTTTGTCTCTTGTACAGTGCCCAAATGGTAAATAATATTAATAAATACAACTAGAAAACCACCCTCAGCTACAAAGCAGCTCACGGAGCGTGTGATTTCATTAGAACAAGTTTCTTATCATGCACTGAAACCATTCTGGAGTACTTCTAAAAGAACAACAACAACAACAACAGTAACTGCACACCGCACCATAGTAACTCTAGCTCAGGAACCAATCCATGCAACAAACCTCGATGCCAACTCTGCCCACATATCTACACCAGCGACACCATCACAAGACCTAACCAGATCAGCCACACCATCACCGGTTCATTCACCTGCACGTCCACCAATGTAATATACGCCATCATATGCCAGCAATGCCCCTCTGCTATGTACATCGGCCAAACTGGACAGTCGCTATGGAAAAGGATAAACGGACACAAATCAGATATTAGGAATGGCAATATACAAAAACCTGTAGGAGAACACTTCAACCTCCCTGGCCACACTATAGCAGACCTTAAGGTGGCCATCCTGCAGCAAAAAAAACTTCAGGACCAGACTTCAAAGAGAAACTGCTGAGCTTCAGTTCATCTGCAAATTTGACACCATCAGCTCAGGATTAAACAAAGACTGTGAATGGCTTGCCAATTACAAAACCAGTGTCTCCTCCCTTGGTTTTCACACCTCAACTGCTAGAACAGGGCCTCATCCTCCCTGATTGAACTACCTCATTATCTCTAGCTTGCCTGCATATATATACCTGCCCCTGGAAATTTCCACTACATGCATCTGACGAAGTGGCTATTCACCCACGAAAGCTCATGCTCCAAAACGTCTGTTAGTCTATAAGGTGCCACAGGATTCTTTGCTGCAACAACAACAAAAGCATCCATGTGAACGCACTCTCTCTCTCGAGAATCAATTAATGTGATCAAAAGAAAGGCTTAAACTCCAATGAGTGAGTGGTTTACTCCAGGAACTGAGCTGACCGATCTTACTAAACTCTTATCTTATTTACCTTTCAATTTGTCCTGTGCTTTTCCTATTAGAATTAGGATTTGTCAAAAATACAGATTTTTTTCTGCAGACAACACCTGCTTTACTTTGTTTTCTTATTAGAGAGGTAGTATTTGCATAACCAGTGTTTAAAAACAAACAGACAGGAAAGATGCTGCTGAGAGTGAAGGCAATTTCTATGTTGTCACTGTCATTAATTTTCTTCACTTCAGAAATAGTTACATTATTCTGCCTAAGCAGCAAAGGAAAATTTTATCTTTCCAGTAATAATGCATTACAATAACACATTTAATTAGAGGTTTGCAAAATGCTTTAAAGATTAAAAAGCCTGGAAATGTAAATTATTACTTTTAATTTTTCCTGGTGTCTCATTTAGGATCTCAAAGTACTTTTCAAATATTTATTAAGCCTCATAACACTCTCTACAGCAGGTATTATTACTCTATAAAAAGCACTATATGAGAGTGCAGTAGCATCATTATTATATTACTGAGGAGAAAACTGAGACACAGAAATTTTGACTTGCCCAGCATCACAAAGTGAACCATGGAAGAGGTAGGGATTTGAACCGACGTGTCCAAGTTCAGTGCACCGGTGGCTGCAAAGTGATAAAATTCCATCTTATTTTTGTATTATGGTAGTACCAAGCAGATCTCATGATTGACAAGCTACAATGGCATTATATATAAAAGCCTCCTTGCTTTGATATATCTTATCTATATCAAACCAAGGAGGCTTTTCCAAAGAAGTTGCAAGACAACTAGGGAGGGCTCACTCAAGTATGGCCTCTCAAGAAAGTGTGGAAAAAACATGGCATTTCAAAATGTATGCAGGTTTAACTAGTGAAAAGCATTATTTTTTCCATGATTTAGGGATGTGAATCATGATAAATGAATGCTGCTGACACGAAGAAAAATGAAACTTTTCAAAAGTGGTGCTGGCAACAACTCTTGCTATCTCCTGTATGGGGGAAGAGGGGGAGATGAATGCCTATATTAGAAATATTATTTGAGAAGAAAACCCTGATGTCAGAAAGCAAAAGATGCCAACTTATGTATTTTGGTCACAACAGCTGTAGAGATGGAAACTTGCAAAAGTTATTATGGAAGGCATGATAGAGGATCATCGTAGCAGAGGACAATCAGTAAGGAGATGGATGATGGTGTGCAGATCCGTGAGGGGACAGCCGCTGAGCGCTGTAAATTAGTGATGAATCATGAAGGCTTCTGAAAATTCTGCTATGATGTCACCAACAATGGCATGACTAAATTGATTTACTTAGTACAGCAAGGGCCCAGCCCAACTAAGACTGAGGTCCTACTTTGCTATGCACTGCACAAAACCAAGATGTTACCTGGCCTAAAAAGCTTACATACTAAATGTGTGCTCAGAATGCAAAATCAGCTGTCTTAGTGCTGTGATGGAAGTGACAAAAGCTTTGGAAGGATGACCTCTAGTTTGAGGTTGCAAGAAAAGGGCCTGTCTGGAAGTGGGAGGTGCCATCCTGCATTGGTGCTTCATTTGCACCATCTGACATCGATCAGGCTTCCTCTCTTAACTGGCCCGAAGGAACCAAACAAGCATCACCAGCATCAGGACTACGCCAACAGTCCTCTAAATTATTGATCGGGCACATGGTAAGCACCCTGGAGGGGCAGGGACAGCTTACCAGTCATGTTATTGGGGGTAGAGGCCCTGTGGCACAGACAGCCCAGCGGTGAAGTTGAAATTGAACTTAATGCAGAAGGAGCAGCAGAAGCCAGACACTAAGTGATGTGAGGGGGAAATTGGGGGGTGGTGAAGAAAGTGCCCCCCTTTCCCCTGCCCCAGCTTGGGGACAGGGGAAGTTCCTAACCGCCCTTCCCTGGCCCAGGCTCGGGGGAGGGGGTCAAAGACCCCCTACCCCCGGGCATTGCACAGCCTGGGAACAGCGCCCACCCCCGGCCACGACCTCTGCATGCAAACTCAACCTCAGACTCCACCCCCGGAAGTGACGTATCAATCACAGCCCCGCACTCTCCCTCCAGGAGCGCGAACAAAAGGGATTTTCAGCCCGGCGCCCCGCCCCTCCGTTCCCAGGACCGCGCCTTGGTTGGCTGTCGGCGTTCCAGGCTGACGGCGCCCCGCCCCTCACCGCTCTTCCGCTCGCTGATTGGCTGTAGGTCCCGGTAGGCTGGGTCGGCGATTGGTGGGCGCAATGTCAGTCAGCGCGGGGCCGGGCGGAGGAGCCTGGATGGGGAGCGCGGCCGGGTGGTAGCGGCGGCGCGGCGGGTGCGGAACTGGACGGGGCCCGGGTCAGGTCAGTGCGTCGCTGGGGGGCGCTGGTTGCCCCCGCCCTGGGGGGCCGTGAGGGAGCGGCCGTTGGGGGGCGCGTGCCCCCTCCCGCGGGCACGCTGCGCCGGTTGGGGGCTAACGTCGCGCTCCTCGTCCGCAGCGGGGGGGCTCGGCTGTGGGGAGCCGGGAGCCGAGCTCGCGCCAGGTGTCCCGGAGCGGGGAGTTAGCAGCTCCTCGCGGGCGCTTCTCGTGCGCGGCGGCCGGGACCTTGCGCCCGTGAGAACAAATAAAGTGTCCCGGGTTAAAGCACCAACTTCAAACCGGTGTCTGGGGTTTATCATCCTGCATAAGCGCAGCGCTCCTCGGCCACGGACCGTGCTGCTCCTGTCTCCGCGCCATAGGCGGGAGGGGTAGGAAAGCCCGCCACGGTTCTCGTCCCATGGACCCTTTTAGCTGTTGTTACCCTTACGTGTTACCAGTGAGATTTTATTTACTTCCTGCTGGTTTTAAAAGGGGGGGGAAACTGGCCGCAAGGTGCATCGATATAAAGAGACTCCCGAGAAGTTTGCATACACACCTCTGTGAAAATTAATTCCTGCAAAATGTATAAAGCGAATGTACATTTGTTTGGTGATTATTGTACTTTAGTTGTGTCACTCAGAAATAATCCTAGCGGTGTTATGGTTTCTGGAGTTTGTTCACTAATGTCTCCTATATGCAAATACAATTTTGAAATGGGAAAACAGAATGGAGTAAAGATCTATCCACAAGTATCTGAAGGATGTAAACATCAAGGGGTGGGGCGGGGAAGAACTGTATTTAGTCAAAAGGGTTTCCCATGAGCTGCAAGTAAAGAAGGAATTCTTCAGGCCGAAGTGTGTGCTTCTCCCCTCCTTCCCAAGTTCATAACAATGAGATGGACATGGGATGGACTTCTAGAGGAAGTAGTGATGCTCTTGTTTTGCCCCATCTTAAACTAGACTAGACAAAACACTAAAAGATGCAGAGAGAAATATCTCTGATCAGGGCTGGATATGGTTTTTGAAATCCCGAATGTGTTAACCCAGAGTAAGCAGAGAAGTAGCTGAGTTGGTCCCAGGATGTTAGAGAGATAAGGTGGGCGAGGTTGAATAAAAGATGTTTCCTTTTCCACCTCGTGTCTTTAATAACCCAGAGTAAAAGTTCTTGGCATCTCTAGCAGGAAGTGGGTTCTTACCTGGAAGATGGAGCAGAAGCTAAAAGTGAAAATCATAAAAAGTTGCGTAGTGGCATCCCGTGGAGAGAAATCAGAAGCAAACTAGTGAGAGAGCAAACAAAGGCAGTAGCTTCTTATCTCAAAGACTGAAGATGTTGAATTGGCACTGGCCTCTCTGTTACAGGAAAGAGGCAGAGAATACTTAACATGGAAGTTTAAGCCTCTACAGCTATTGGCAAAGCAAAGATAGGGACAAACTGGTAGCAGACCTGCATAAGCAGTCATTCCAAAAAGAGATGCTGAAATGGCCATCACAAATCCCTCACTCTGCAGTAAAGCCGTTAACAGGTGGGCTATCAGGTCTTTAAAACAGTGAAATTGACTATTCTTTCTCCATGTAAAACAAAACAAAAACAACACCTAACTTAAAGCTGTTATCTTCCAAGCCTTTCTAAATAATCTGTCCCTAATTTATTATGTAGATATTTAATAGTCTTTGGTAAGAAAACTTAAGGTTTTTGCTTTTTTCTTATCTACAATTTGCACTCTGAAGCAAAAGTTAAAAGGTTGATAACTTACGTGTGTGTTTAAAAAAAACTTTATATTTTTGTGGATTCTCTTAACAATTCTTTGTTTGCATGTTACTGAAACATGAATTTGAGGAGATAAACGGGCAACGAGCCACCTATCGTTATGAACCAGTTTTGGGGCTTCTGGATTTGACAAACAGTCATCTTTTTTAAAATGTAGATCAGTCATTTTGGATAGTTCCTCTTTAGGTGCCTCCAAGTCACACAATCTAGTCTGTGTGCACAGTATTCATGAACCAGTGTTTGACTTCTCCGAGAACAGACTTTGATTCAGAGGCCCAGTAGATGTCATGAAATTTTACATCCTTGGTCTATAACGGATGGGGTGCTGGCTGAGACTCTAGCTGACACCATTGCTGACTAGTTCACAGACCAGCATTGGAATTAGCTCTGAAAATCCCCTCTTCTCTAAATGGAGGAAAGAGGCATGAAGATTATCTGTCAGAGAATTGCTGACAGAATAAAGTAAGGAACAGAAATGTATCTAATTAGGTCTCAAAAATGTACCAGACACTTTCTAGCCTTAGAACGAAGCCTAATAGTGAGAGGTTTATACAAAAGTCAAGGGTGGGGAAGCCCCCTCTAGGGGTCAAGCCCTGGAGTAATGCCTCCAATGGAAACCCAGAACTCCTGCTAATGAGGAAGAGGAGAATATTGCTTCAGGATCCTGGCTGCTGCAAGGAAGCAAGGAAAAAATCTCTGCCACTCTTCTCTTTACTAGTCTGCTTTTAGGTGTGATCCTCTGTGAGCCTTGCTTAGCAGGATTTACGCTACAAATATAACACCATACATCCAGTTCAACTTTCTCAAGTGTGAAATTTACATTAATCTTGAATTTCTCTACTGCTATTCAGAACCTTCAGGGCTTCAGTGAAAATGACTTTGGTCTTATTAACTACTCTGCTGTTGCTCAGCAAGGCTTCCAGCAGCAACAGAGTTACTGGAGCTGTGCACAGACTCAGGAAGACAAAATTTCATCTGCCACCCTCTGAAATGTAAACCACCTGTATCTTTGCAAACATTAGGGCTAGAAACATAGTGCCTCATGCTATAAGGTGCTGAATGCATCTGAATTCAGTTGGTGTTGAAGGTATTTAGAACTTAACAGTGTAAGGTCTTATATGTATATAGTGACAAGAAGACACATGGATTTTTCAAGCTCTTTATCTAAACATTCATTTTTAGAGGAAAGCTCTCTAACCTGAGATGATTGACCCCAGAAATGTCTGGTCAGTCCATTTTTAACACAAATATGCTTTTGTTGTGCATTTTTAAAAAGTTTTGGTCTTAACTGACTCCCAGCCAGAAAAAAGTCTTCATGTGGCTGTGCAGAGCATCTTAGTTTGAAGGTGGCTTATTTTGTGTTTGTATTTGACTTAAAGATATGTATTATTTGGCTTTTAGTCTTTAGTCCTCTTCCAGAGCTCTTGTCTGCACACCATTAGCACAGGACAGAGATTAAGGGATAGCGGAAATGAATAGGTGATTTGCTTTTTCTTAAATGAAGAGATTTGCCATCTAGAGATGTAGCAGGAGGATTTTATATACAGGGGTTTCAGGTGTGATATTTGTAGTCTGTAGTTCTAGAAAACAGAAGCAGATACTTCAAGGGGATTTTAGGGATGAGTTTGTCATCACAGTTTAATAAGAATAACTTGATGTGGGGACCTTATTTTGGGAGAGAGGTTGCTTTGTTTTGCCTTTTGTCTATAGGCCATGTCTACATCTAAAATTTTGCAGCGCTGGTTGTTACAGCTGTATTAGTACAGCTGTATAGGGCCAGCGCTGCAGAGTGGCCACACTTACAGCAACCAGCGCTGCAAGTGGTGTTAGATGTGGCCACACTGCAGCGCTGTTGGGCGGCTTCAAGGGAGGTTCGGGGAACGCGAGAGCAAACCGCGGCGAAGCTGGTCTCCTTTCCCGGTTTGCTCTCTCGTTCCCCGAACCCCCGAACAAGCAGGTCTCCTTCCCTGCGGTTTGCAGGGTGGTTCCGGGAAACGCGAGAGCAAACCGCGGGAAAGCTGGTCTCCTTTCCCGGTTTGCTCTCGCGTTCCCGGAACCACCCAGCAAACCTCAGGGAAGGAGACCTGCTTGCTCGGGGTTCGGGGAACGCGAGAGCAAACCGGGGAAGGAGACCAGCTTGATTACCAGAGGCTTCCTCAGGTATGCTGGGATACCTGCTTATTCCACGGAGGTCAAGAAAAGCGCTGGTAAGTGTCTATATTTGATTACCAGCGCTGGATCACCAGCGCTGGATCCTCTACACCCGAGACAAAATGGGAGTACGGCCAGCGCTGCAAACAGGGAGTTGCAGCGCTGGTGGTGCCCTGCAGATGTGTACACCTCCTAAGTTGCAGCGCTGTAACTCCCTCACCAGCGCTGCAACTTTCTGATGTAGACAAGCCCTTTGTCTAAATTTTCCACCTTCCCCCACCCCCAAAAAATAACCCCAAATGCTACTCATTTTAACTTAAATCTCTGTCGTGGTTTTGGCTTACTGCCTAATACATTTGAGGAAAGACAAGAAGTTAGAGAGAGTGGTATGCCTGTTTTTGACTAGTGTAACTGAAAGCACAGATGCAACATTCTATGTATACAACAGCATATTTTTATTTCATTGATTTCCAAACTATCCTTTTAGATTCTTGTGTGGCTTCTATCACTGAGGTATCCGAATGCCTGTGGACTTTTGAAAATATCAGCCCTTTTTCAGCTATGAGGAGTTAAAATGAGGCTTATTCAGAGCTGTAGACACAGAAGCATTGTTGAAAAAACATGTTTGTAGCCATAGCCTATGAAAAGACAGGAAGTATCCCCAGTCATTAGAGGAAAATGCCCACTTCTGTTCTGTGTAAGACGTTGCAAGGAAGAGCACAAGACACATGAGTCAAATCCTTAAGTGTATGTGAACTGTCTGACAGAACTCTATTACGCATTCGGCTGTGTGTTCTTTTCAAGAGTGGTGTGGTTAGGTTCTTGTCTGATTAGAACACTGGCCCCTTAGAAGTCATGGAGTATATCATCAAGCTCCGTTGGAGTCAGTGGATCAGATTCTTCTGTTAGGCTGAGGACTTCGGATTTACATTCATGACTACAAACAGAATGTAGCCTAGTGCCTTCATAATAATCTGTGCAGGTATTTTGCATGATTAAATATACTGAAATACTCCTATTATTTGGTAGCCTACCTCATCCTTTCCTCCAACTCTGTATGCTCAGAATAATTAGGTTTAATTTAAAACCAGTTTCAAATACAACTGTTAGATTATGTTTAAGTATTTACATTTAAAATTTCTTTTAATTTTGTGTGTGTGTTTATTTCATGATAATTTCTGGAAGATAGGTTATTTTAAGGGAAATATTAACAGGCTCA
Source organism: Gopherus flavomarginatus (assembly GCF_025201925.1). Taxonomy (NCBI): domain Eukaryota; kingdom Metazoa; phylum Chordata; order Testudines; family Testudinidae; genus Gopherus; species Gopherus flavomarginatus. The sequence continues at coordinate 10,346,414 of NC_066621.1, read as the reverse complement.
GAAGAAAATGTTCCATAAGAAGTGTTGCTTTCAAGTATAGAATTATGTTTCTGCTCAAAAAAGCATAGCACAGCTAAAAGGAAGCTTACCTTTAGACAGGCAATAATCATTTCTGTTTGTTTAAGCTCTGAACTTTTGATTACTGTCTTGAAAGTGTAGCAGATCTCAGACTCAATAAAAATATTTATTCCATAAGACTAAATACTATAGTATTTGTGTTTGATCTCTGTGTGTTCACACAGGTTAACATATTGTACGGGATGTGAACTGTAATGTTCTAATTGTTATTCCTTAAATATTGTTTTTAAAATTGTTGTAAGTGGAGCTTTTTATTTGGAATATAGAGGTGCTCGGTCAGTTCTTGCCAGTTTGCATGTGAAAATCTACTTGGCAGGATGAGTGTGTGTGTGGTATTAAGGGGGGGAGGGGGTTGTGCAGGGATGGAGAGGGAACAGTCCTCTGCATAGTGTTTAGAGGGGGCGAAATTAGGAAACTTAACAATATAAAGGACATGCCTAGAGTGACTCAGGATAGGATTCAGAGAGACGATGGAATTTATTGGTGTAATGGCCTCTGAGTTGTTTTTTGATTCAGAGATATCTGGCTTTCTTGTGAAATTGGGCACTAAAATCAGTTGGGTTGACTTTAGTTCTTCCTTCTTCCCCCCACCAGCATCCCTCAAGATAAAAGGGTTAGTTGGGTTCCATTTCTAAATGTGCACGGTTCAGCAGTGTGCTATCTGCAAGGTGTCGTAAGTGATCTTTATCCAGTGTCTTAAAACCATAGTAGTGCAAGTGCGGTTTTTTCAAAATACTCTTTTTTAATTATATCTGTCTTGTGAGATTTTCGTTATTAAGACATACAGCATGGCTGGGTGAACTGTGCTCTGAGTACAGTTATCGCTTACTTGTATGTGACTTGTTGCTGTTAGGCTGTAGTGTGTGTATGGGTGTGTCCACCATCTCAAAGTATCTTGAGCTTCATGAAGTTGAAAATTAAAGTGTAAGCCAGTATACGTACTGACTAGTTTATATAACTTGTGCTTTTGGTTACTATAAATAGTCTTACAGGAGTGTTATGAAGTGCTTATTTAGAATAATATCTTTGGAGGCAGGGACTTGGTTCGTTAGCACTTTGTAAGTGTATGGTGCTATAGAAATAGGAGATGCTTTGGTCAAAGCATTACCATTTTGAATTGTAAAGGTTAGCTCTGTGTTCTGATATCTTAAAACATATTGGGTTGCCACCGTGCTTCTGGCTGCAGGCAGTGGTCAACTGTGAACTCCTCTCTTATTTGTACTTAAATCCAGTTTGTGAGCAGTGGTGGCAAGCAAGTGCACCATAGTAGGAAGCTCTCACGGCATTGCAGAGGATCTGCTGATGTGAGCTAATGCGGAAATAAGCATAATTCTCCATGTACTGCTGATAAAACAGATGCTGGTTTTCCATTTTTTCAATGTGAAATTTGATGTTCAGAATAGTACTAAATGTACTGGTGTTCGTGCAGTTAGTTTTGCCACCTTTAGGACCTCAAAAATTACAGGGGAAAATATCAGCTTTCTTCATTGATAAAAGAAAATACTTGCCTTATTTTAAATTTATGTCTTCTCTTCACTGAACTAATACAACTTAATAGTGAACATCTCACAAAATATGATTTGATACTGTTTCCTGTAAATACTGATTCAGTCTTAACCTTCATAAATTAGTCTGTGGAAGAACTGACCCACTGTTAAAATGAAGTCATGCATTTCCTGGGCGAACAGTCAGGATGTTGAGATTTAAAATCTGTCCATGGCAATCATACAGTTCATAAACTTAAAAGTGCCTACTTAAGCATGGTAAATTTTAAAAACTGAAAAAACAAAGCCATATCCCTTATTCTGGTCCCAACCTGTAAAATTAATTCTAGATAGTCATGGGAGTTGCGTTTTGGATGTTATGATTCTGTTCTCTGCTTCTGTTTATAAATGGCACTACACATTTTCTGCGCAGTACAAAATAGCTATTATAACTAGCCAGCTATTTCATATCATAGAAGTAACAACATAATTGTCAACCAAACAATTCCAGGCATGAGAGAGGTGTCTTGTTTCTAGTCTTGCACAACTGTGACTCTAAAAAAGTATATTGGTCAGTTTACAATTCACAGTTCTCCAGCAATTGTCAGTTTATAATTCTCCAGCAATTGTCTACCTACAGAATAGTCATTAAGAATGCAATGTCCTATTGAAATGGGAATCTAATCAAGCTCATGCAAATATGAGTTTCCTAAGCTGGAAAAGCAGTAGAAATTTTAAGTGTAGATAATGAGGTAAAATTTGAGTACAAGAGGCTGCATGGTTGATGGTTGAAGCAGAATACTGGGAATGTGGATCTCTGGATTGTCTTTCTGATTCTGCCACTGTATGAGAAACCTTGGGAAAACACTTTATGCCTTGAATTACTGTAAAATGGAGGTGAGGCATACCTCACAGATGAGCTCAGGCTTTCTATGGGCAAGGTTCACTGGGCTCCTTTGACTATAGAACTGAAAAATATTAACTATATTATGATAAAATACACTAGATCACTAATGAATTTATTTGCTCTTTTTAAAAAAAAAAGTTTTAGATCAGCTTTTAGGTTTCTACTGATTCTTCTGTCAGAGGCATTTATCTTGCAGAATCTTATCCACAGCCTTGCAGGCTTGGCAAACCCTGGAATATTCCAGATTCTGGCTTCATGGCCAGCCAGCCTATACAGCAGATGGAGCACATGTTGAAAGTCCGTCCTAGGGTGGAGGAACATCCAGGTTCTGTGCAGAAGTTTATAGTTTAAAACTTAACTCCATGAACTCTCTCTTATACTAAAGTAAGGATACGTTAAATGATTTAGTCTCTGCAAAATATCCTGCAGACAAACCTGGATGTATTATGGATGTTCAGATTATGTCTACAAGTGGTTCCTGTTTCAGATTTATAGGTTAGAATATTCCTCAGACAATAGCACCAGAATATGACCTCCCAGCAAAGTCTATTTGAAGCAGTTGGAATAAATGTGGTTGAAAACTGTCTTGTATTTTTAAAGCCACTTAATGCAAGATGACAATGCCAAGTAACACTACGCTCAGAAAGAGACTAGGGAACAAGTATGTCTCCTAACATGTGCCAAACTTAGTCTTAAGAATGTGCTCAAATGTCTGAAAATGGGCATATAAGCAGTCTAATTTCATTGGGAATCCACAGACTTTACTGGTTAAGGATTAAAACTGCATGGGAACAGATTAGTTTTTGGAAATGTATATTCAAAATGATTTGAGTAATTTCCTGAAGATAACTTGGTCTATAACTTGTTTGGAAGTAGTTTTCTGTTTTTTCAATATTTGAATTTTGCGATGTTTGTTTGGATGCACAGCTAAAGTGGATGGTCTGTTATTACTTGAGTGTGTGAGAATAACATTCATTTCAAATTTGCCTCCTTCAAATGTAGGCTTAAAATCTACTGTTTTGGTGATCATCCCTGCAAAGTAATTTAATTTCTTAGCATATTTGTGGAAAACAAATATGCAGGGGAGTGAACTCAAAGCATATGTTTAAATATTCAAACAAATATTTAGAGAAAAATTGTACTAGTCACCCAACTCTAGTGGTAATGAAGATAGAGCAAATATTGTTCATTGAAGAAATCCGTTTTTCACTCCTCCAGCCAGTCCTCTGATTTTTTTCCCCCCTTTGTCCTGAATATAGCTGTTTTTTTGTACTTCAAGGCATTGGTTGGGGTACAGCATTTTTTTCCTAAAATGCTGTAGTATGCTGTACACTGCATGTGCTGACTTTAAAACTCTGTTTTGAAATGAAAATGACAAAATAATTCAGGTGTTTCATCTTTAAAAAGCTGGGCCAAATTAAATTCTTAAGTGTCTACTCTTGTTTAAAGAAGTCTTCCCTTTACCCTCCTGGCAAGTCTCAACAATTCTTATAAAGCTCTAATTAAAATTTTGAATATGAGGACTATGTTCCAGAACCCATGGATGTTAAATGTATTTGCTGGTTCAAAAAGCCCTCTTCTGAAATAAAGAACACTTGCAGTAGAGATCAAATCATCGAAAGCCAAACTGCAACTGTAAAATGTTCTGAATCTGATTATTATCTCAGGGCTTTTAGTTCTGCAAAGATGACCCAGGGTAGAAAGAATTTTTGTCTGTGAACAGTAGGGGAAATGGCCTCAACTTTCGCCCTTCAGGGGAAGTATTCACATGAAGAGAAATGTGTTCTCCTTTAGGCCTTGGCTACACTGGCACTTTACAGCGCAGCAACTTTCTCGCTCAGGGGTGTGAAAAAACCTTCCCCCCCCCCCCCCGAGTGCAGCAAGTTATAGCGCTGTAAAGCGCCAGTGTAAACAGTGCCCCAGCGCTAAGCTAATCCCCACGGGGAGGTGGAGTACCTGCAACGCTGGGAGAGCTCTCTCCCAGCGCTGGCGCCGCGACCACACTCACACTTCAAAGCGCTGCCGTGGGAGCGCTCCCGCAGCAGCACTGTGCAGCTGCAAGTGTAGCCATACCCTTAGTTTCCTTGTTGTTTGTATTTGCTTGCTCTTCAAGAAAAAAGGCTTCTTTAAATCCAGTTGTCTTCCCTTTGCTGTAAGTGTGGCGTTAAATATGAACTTCAAAATTTTAATCATTTACTGAACACATGCTGTGCTGACAGCTCTTTAATGGCTAGTTACATTGCATTTTAACACAACCACAGTACCATAAACAGCCATAGCTGTGCTTTCATTTAAGACAACTCTCTCTGAAAATGTTTGAATATTTTTAGTTTGTGTTTTAACATCAATTTAGTATCTGTAAGCAAATAATCCTGGGCAGTTCACCAATTTGCATGAACAAAGCAGGAAGGTGGGATTTTGTTGTTGAGAATTTTCCAGGCATTTATTTGGCAGTTTCAAGACTTCTCCTATAGCTGTGTTTTGTTTAAGCAACAGGTCATGCCCCTTTTTGATTATTTTATTTTATTTTTTTTTAGTACAAATAAAACGTGTTTCAGTAAATCAGACAAAAGTGGTTTTGTTAATCCAGAGCAGTAAATTTCGTATTGATTTGGTTACTCATAACCAAATTAAGAGGTAGTCTCTAACTCGGTCATTGTCCAGTGTAGAAATGGAACTCTATATCTTGTTGGAATTGCCTAGAAGTATTCACAGCTTTTAAGTAGGGTAGCAACTTGTCAGAAGGGAATTCCCTCCCTGTAGGGAATTTAAACTTTCTCCTGTTGCTGCTTGGAGAACTACTTACTTCCTCCTCTGTCTTGAAGGCCCCAACTTATGGCTGGCTGGTCTTGCTGGAAATCATGAAACCAGACATTTAGAGGTTTACCAAACTGTTTATTATACAGTCACACTTCTTTCCCTCAGACAGTAAATTCATTTAGCTACAGTACTGAACACATGCTATGCTGACAGCTCTTTAATGGCTAGTTACATTGCATTTTAACACAACCACAGTACCATAAACAGCCATAGCTATGCTTTCATTTAAGAAGACTCTCCAGACATGCCAGTGTAAGTCTACCCAGAAAAACCCTATAAAAAAGCTGTACTGCTCTGCTGAAACTTTGCTGTTTTAATATTTCACAGTGGACTTTGAGTGAAACAAGAATATTATCCTCTGTTAATAATAATAATTAATCAGTGCCCTCTGATTAATGCTGAGGGCAGGAATAGATCATTACTTTAAATTCCTCTTAAAGTGTATAGAGCAGCATTTCCCAAACTTTTTTGGCCATGGAACACTTTTTCGCCTATTACGGAACACTTATAATATTATTTTGTAGTCGTTTGGTTTTCAAATAAAAAATTGCATGATTTATGCTCAAATATATTTTATAAAACAAAGCAAAAATACAAATTTAAAATAACTTGAACTAACAATTTCTAACTGGAAAGCGCATATAAAATAGTACGAAAATCAAGTGCAAGAGTCAAAATTAAAAACAGTGTTCTACTTAAAAAAAACTGTTTTACATATACACAAACATCAAACAAATTAGATTTTTACTAGATAAATCTGTTTTTATAAACAGAAATACAAATTTGGATTTAATGGGATTGGTGTTTCTGCATTTTTCTATCACAAATTCACTTAATGTTAGGAATAATGCTGGAAAGTTGAATCCTCATGTCAGACATAGCATTAAGTCTATTCCTATATTTGGTTTTTGTTGCAGTATAATACAAAAATCCCATCCCATAAGTTGTAGCAAAAGAAAGGAGCATTCACTGCACGTTTAGCCACATTAGGGTACTCTTCTATTAGGCTGCTCCAAAAATTATTCAGTGGAAGATCCTTAAACTTTTGTTTCAAATCAGAAATTAAGTCAGTTAGGCTTTCATAATCATGCGCAGTAATGCCGACTGGTTTGGCTGTAATTACAAACGGATTTCGAACCCAAGCATTATCATCAGTACTTGTAGGAAAATGTTCTAATAAAGAGGCCTGCAAGTCATGTAAGTGCTATAAAATGGTGCTAGAAACTTCTTCGTAGACTGTAGAATTTATTTCAGTCAGAAATTCATGTACTGTAGGGGAGCAGTCGAAGTTATTCTCTTCTACAGAAGATGCCAAGAATTCCAGTTTCTTTTTTAACAACGAAATTTTATCCATTGTAGTAAAAGTGGTCAATTCTTTCCTTGCAGCAACAGATTAATTTCATTTAATTTTGCAAAAAAATCTGCAAGATACCTAAGTCTCATTAGCCATGAGGAATTTGTCAGACAGTCATTAAATTTTCATACTGAATTATCTGAAGAGAAAAATACCAGTAGTTCACTACAAAGCTCAAAAAGCCTCACAAGCACTTTTTCCTCTGGATAGCCACCTCACTTCCATACGTAAAAGAAGCGCTTTGTGCTGACTACCCATTTCCTCACACAAAATTTTAAATAACCTGGATTGAAGTGGTCAATATTTGACAAAATTGATAATTTGTACTGCTTCATCAAGCATAATTTTCAGATATGCTGGTATTATTTTTTTTAACTGCAAGTGCGTGTCTGTGTAGAACACAGTGGCTCTTAGTGCTTTCTGGTGCCACACTTATGATTCGCGTTACAGCCCCCTTCATCTTCCCAATCATTGCCCAAGCACCGTCAGTACATACATCAATACATTTTCCCCAACTAATTTCATGCTTTCTGATAAAATTGTTGATGTAGTTGAATATTTCCTCTCCAGTTGTGTTGCTTTGCAGAAATTCACATAAGAGCAAATATCGGACAAATACTAGTAGCACAGCAAGTCCTGAAACGTCAGTGGACTCATCTAGCTGCAATGAGTACTCATGGCAAATTTTCAGTCGGCAGACTAGCTCTTTTTCTATGTCATCAGCAAGATCTTTAATATGGCATGCAACAGTATTATTTGACAACTGTATAGCATCAATTTTTTTACCAGACTGGTCACTGAACATGCACATTACAGTATCTTTCGCGCAAGGCTTGATAAGCATTTCTCCAATAGTGTGAGCTTATCCGGTAAGCGCTGTATGGTAACTTACTCGATAAGATGCCTCTGTTGCACTTGTGTTATGTTTTAGCAATTTTAATCATCGGAAGTTTACAATTTCCAAGTGAGTCACGCTTCCTCTTGAAAAAACGTATATCTTTGTCTTTGTATTCAGCATGCTTGGTTTCCAAATTCCTACGAAGTTTAGTAGGAGCCAGTGAACTGTTTTAATATTTTGTTGTACACGACGCACTGCGCATCAGGAACATCTTTATTTCCAACACACGTAAAATTGAAAGCAAAATAACTTTCATCATACTTTCGTTTCGGTCTTTTAACACCTGCTGCTGCTTGTTTTTTGATATACTTCAGTGGAAATTCTTTCACCTTGGATAACTCACTAGTACTAACAGATTTTTTGGCAACGAAAGACTGATTGTTCATCCTCACTTGGAAGTGTCACAATATTTTGCTCGTTTATTTCGACCACAGTTGGAGTACCGGAAGAACTTGCTTTTCGTTTCAAAGTTCCTTCTTTTGCCACAAATCCATGGTGATTAGGTTTAGTAACAATATTAGAAATACTGAATTTTTGTCAAATTTTGTCACAAATATTTATATTGTTTCAAGCGAAGGTAATTTAGTTGTGCTTATCTCACACACGGTAAAGACCCACAGGTTTGAACATGTTAAGTGAATATGTTATATTCAACATGGCGTAAAGAGAATGGTGTGTGCATACCACTGCAGTTCACGCAGCCTCGAGCGGAAGGGGTACGACGTCACTAACTGAAATGTGCCCGAAAGGGGTAGATGTCAGCATGCTTGCGTGTCACGTTCTCTTTACGCCATGATATTCAATACGAAATCTATCAATAACAGGAAAAAGAGTTTTATGTTATAGTAAGTTATGTTATAGTCATTCAAAAAGAGTTGTAAACTACGCTTCAAATATGCCAAATTTAAAATAAAAAAAAATGTAAAGACCCTTTTTTCTAATTATGAATCTTTCACGGAACACCTATTCACATTGTGGGGAACACAGTTTGGGAAACACTGTTATAGAGGATACTTAAGGTTGTTACTCTTCTGGGTGAGCAAGACAATTTTCCTTTCCCAGAACTGGAAAATTTTATCTGTGTAAATAATCCATTTTTGTTTGCAGTGTTGTAGCTGTGTTGGTCCCAGGATATTAGGGAGACGAAGTGGGTGAGGCAGTATCTTTTATTGGACCAATCTCTGCTGATGAAAGACACAAGCTTTCAAGCTACACAGAGCTCTTCTTCTGGTAAGAACAGCTCTGTATAGCTCAAAAGCTTGTCTCTATCATCAACAGAAGTTGGTCCAGTAAAAGATATTACCTCACCCAGCTTGTGTCTGCTTAAACAAGACTGAACATGGCTTTATTTGCTTAGCTGTACACAAGACAATTATGCAAATTACCTGCAAAGTAGTAGTGACTTTAGAGTAGTAGGTTTCACCGTATTCCATTCTGCTGCATATATTTGTCTAAACAAAGGTTAAAAATGAATCATCCAGTGGATAAATCCATCTTTTGCTAGCACAGTTGAGCACCATATAACAAACTGAAGTCCGTTCATGCATCCCCTAACGTTTTTTACTTTTAGCAAGTGTTAAAGAGTGGCAAAAGCTGGGGATGAATTTGACACATTTAGCTCTTACTGTTGTAGCCTTGCAATGAAGGATATGTGCAAGAATGTGTTGTAATTTTAGGACTTTTCACAGCCTATACATGTTCGATGCAGAGTATTTTAGGCTTCCACTATAGAGACATACAGACTTGTTAAAACGTATGATGTGACTATTGTTACTCTTAATTAAAATGCAGTATCCAGAGGTACTGGATCTGCATTCTAATGTTTACAACTTAAAATTGTATTTCACAAGCTGCTATGGTCTGAAGAAATTCCATAGAATAGAAACCAAAGTTCTGCGTGTGTATATATTTCTGTGGCATTAACCTTGTGGAGTGACTTGAGTCTGTGCCACAGGAGATGTCATTAGGGATGGCTCTAAAGGTACAATGTAGCTTTGAAATGCTAATTTATAAACTTAATATTTATCCTATGGTAAATGGATCAATTTGGACTGCAAAGGTATTGTTCTTAAGCAGCCATTTTTAACCTACAAGTTATATGCCTGACGTATGGCTCCATGTTTAAGTTCTTAGTGGCACATTTGCAGCTCTATGGTTCAGATTCATAATCCACAGTAGCATGATTTAAAAAAAAATTCACTTCTCCCTCCTGTTAATTTTGGCTGCAGCTCAGTGAATATTGTACATCAGCACGTATTTTCTGCCCACACTATCTGGGTATGCATATGCTTGTGAACCCCTGGGAAAAGATGAAAAATCAATCTTCTGCAACTAGTTCTGGAGGTCATAAAGAAAACACTGTTGTGTATGTGTTCTCCTTTGTTTAACAATACAGCTTGCAAGGTCTAAAGTTTCCAAGTTCAATGAAGGTTGTGCATTCCTGGGTCTTAGAATATCACCGTTGGTGTTGTTCAGAGCAACATCTAGTCAACTAATTCTTTTCTAATTGCTTTTGTTTTTCAGGTATTCAGAATGAATCTGGAAAAGCTCAGCAAACCAGAACTACTGACGCTATTTAGTATTCTTGAAGGAGAACTAGAAGCAAGAGATCTTGTCATAGATGCCTTAAAGGTATATTATAAGTACGGTAATTGATCAGAAATGCTACAGAAATCCTCCTGTAGGTTCTGCCAAAGGCCTGTATCACAAGCTGAGGTTTAGCAGCAATGATTTATTACTTTTTAAACATTCACACTGGATATCAGCAGTGTTAGATAGTCAGTGCTGTAGATTGATCTATATCTTGGAATTCGTTACCAAAAAGTTGGCTGCAAAAGCAAGCAGTTCACTGTTTAAGTGCAGAGAGCATTTTAAATGTCAGTACTTCCTTTCTGATGACAAAACTGCTCTTGATTCTTTATCAGGAAGAATTAAAAGGGTTAGTCTTAAACTTCTTAATTAAATATTTCACATGTTCCTGTTTCTTCAATAAGACAACTCTTGAGAGCGGCAGAGAAGATAAGCTCTCAAAATCTCTCTGGCAGGGGTGACTATTCTGCTGCTTCCTAAGAAGCAGATGCCAGTTCCATGCTAAGAATAACATAGCCTCAATGGGATAGTAAGGCTGCATCTACACTTCAGGCAGGGGTTGTCATTTCTTTACTTGGGTACACATATTCGCAGTAGTTCTCCTCAAGTTAGCGGGAATATAAATAGCAGTTTGCCCATGGTAGCACTGCTAGTGGAAGCAGAGGCACAGCTGCTGCTCGCATTGCTACCGCAGCTACAGTGCTATTTATGTGCACACTAAATCTCTTCAAGAGCTCATAATGTAGGCAGCCTGCACGATGTTCTTGTACCCTCCTTTCATGTAGTGTGTATATTAAGTTGCTAGAAAAGAAAGGGAGTCCCACAGCCTTCGCTGCCTGTGTGAATGAGGCACAGTGCTGTTTTGTTGGAGCTGGACAGTGTGTTTGAGAAATATGTAGCTGATATTGGGGCTTGCATCCAGGCTGACTAGCTGAAACTCAACTCTGATAAGATGGAATTAACGCTCCTGGAGAGAGACAAGCAACCAGCTGAAATTGCAAAACTGCCTCTGTCCCTTCGATGGGGTAATTGATTCATCACTTGTTACTCTGTCACAGACTGAAATCCTGATCTCTCTCTAGAAGCATCTGGATGGCCTATACCAGTAGTAATGTTTTCTCTATCAGCATTTGGCTAGAAAATTGCATCCCTTTCTTTCGGATACAGGACCTTGTCATCCTTATCTATGCCTTTATCCCCTTGCAGTTTGTCTGTTGCAATGCACTCGACATGTGTTGAGGAAACCATACCTTAAGACCACTCAAACTTCAGCTGGCCCTTGTAGGGATCACATTATGTCTGTTCTTCATTACACCATTGTTTGCATTGGTTTCCTGTTTGTCTCTGGACAGTGGTTGAAGGTGCTGATTTTGACCTGTGGTGTTTGTCCTATATAACTGAGATTTCCTTTCTCTATGTTATATCAGGGCAGCTACAATTATCCAAGGCATTCAGGTTTAAATGAGAGAGTGCAGAGAACAGGGTGTTCTCAATGAGGTGTTCTTAGCTGTGGCGCTGACTCCTCCATTTTATCTGGCAATCTTGATCTGTTGTTCTTCAGGGAATGTTTTAAAATTCATCTATTGTCTTCTGAGAGGGATTATTAAGTGGGAGAATGGGAGTGTGGGAATAATGAGGCAAAAGTATTGTGGGGAAAAAAATTAGAGGCGGTTTCTGAGGGTTTACTGTTTGGTAACTTGTGTACAGTGACATAGAATTTATAGCTAGATTCATAATTCCTGTCCCAGGCCATGCTAAAATTCCAGTTACAGTCATCTTGTGTGGTCTGTATTTTGTATGTATGTTGTAGCTAGTGCAAGTGGTTAATCTCTTTCTGGCTGGGTGGCAAAGATTAACCGCATCTATCTCAAATCTAAAGGTGGGATAGATAGTCATGTGGGTCTGCTGTCTGACACAATTTTATTGCAAAATGCTGTCCTCCGTTGACTTGTATGTGTGAAAAGCTGCTCTGGGTTGCTTCTCTGCATGCTGTGCATTCTATGGTAACTGCAAAATTCCATGCAACAATTCTGATGTTGACTTTTAGTGTTCATTGAATCATAGAAGATTAGGGTTGGAAGAGACCTCAGGAGGTCATCTAGTCCAACCCCCTGCTCAAAGCAGGACCAATCCCAACTAAATCATCCTAGCCCGGGCTTTGTCAAGCCAGGCCTTAGAGGTTTTTAAGGTTGGAGATTCCACTACCTCCCGAGCTAACCCATTTCATTGCTTCACCACCCTCCTAGTGAAATAGTTTTCCCCAATATCCACTGTAGACCTCCCCAGCATTCTATCCACCTTATAGTCCATTCATCCAGTCCATACTTTTTTTATGTGCTGGCAACAATACTGTGCGAGACCATATCAAAAGCTTGGCTAAAGTCAAGATCTATCATGTCCACTGCTTTCCCCATACTCACAAAGCCAGTTATCTCATCATAGAAAGCAATCAGGTTGGTCAGGCATAACTTGCCCTTGGTGAATCTATGTTGACTGTTCCTGATCACCTTGCTCTCCTTCAAGTGCTTCAAAATGGATTCCTTGAGGACCTGCTCCATGATTTTACCTGGACTGAGGTGAGGCTGACTGGCTTGTAGTTCCCTGGATTCTCCTCCTTCCCTTTATTAAAGATGAGAACTATATTTGCCATTTTCCAGTCGTCTGGGACCTCCCCCAATCGCCACGAGTTTTTAAAGATAATGTGATAATGTTGTTGTCTCACAATGTTCTCTTTCTGTTTCCCCTCTGGTAATGTCCACCCTTTTATGCTGCTTCCCCATTCTTTTTCCCTTGATTTTTCACCGTATGGGCTTGTATCTGCTTATATGTACTTTTAAGGAACTAACCACCATAGTGCCTAGATACCATTATTAAAAGTCTGTATAGTATTGTACTCGGCAGTTTTCTTGCATCACACGTTAGGAGGACCTTTACAGTGGATACCAATGGAACAGTTCTGCAGCCTAACATGGACTCTGTATGTTTGCTGGCAAATAAAAACAGGTTCCATGTGTAGTACCTTGAAAGATCTACCTTCAGTTCCTCCACATTTGATCCATTCTAAAACATTCAAAACTAAATTATAAAGCCTACTAACTGTAGCTCTGTCTGCTTTTGAAAGTTACCAATACGCTTCAAAGAGAGAACCCCATGAATGGTTAGTTTTACAGCCTATCCTTGTGTGCTGTGCATTGTAATGCCTTCTGGTTCTATTGGTAACAGATGTTTAGGTAGGTATTGCACATGTTTTCATAAAAGATTGCTTTTGTTGCACTAGTCTAGTTTTATTTACTGCAAGCAGCTTTTGTCTTCTGTAAAGCTCTTCCTCCAAATAGGGAGAACACCCAGAGAAACCACAGCTATAATTAAGAAAGCATTTGGATAAGAAAGTGCCACATGCTATCAAATATAAGTATTATGTTTAGTCTGCACATGTTGTGTTTAGGCAAAAGTTATCTTTCCAGGCTTCAGAACTGGGCAGCATGAATGAAGTGAAAAGAAGCTAGCAACGTTGCAGTCCACTCTATTACATTAGATGATTGGAAATTGGATTTAAATTTGTATACAAAAGAAAGCTGGATCCTTTGATTTGAAATGAGATCTGCCTTGGTTCAAGATCTGAGATCTGCCTTGTAAGTCAGGCCATCACCTCATTAGTTCTGCACAACCTGATGTTGCTATCAGTGATGATTATTCTGTAGCTGACACATCACATGTTTTTTTCGGGATGGATTGTTTTTTGTCTTCATTATTTTTTCTCCTTTTATTCTCCTCCTCAGGGTATGTCTACATCTACAATTTTGCAGCGCTGGTTGTTACAGCTGTATTAGTACAGCTGTATAGGGCCAGCGCTGCAGAGTGGCCACACTTACAGCAACCAGCGCTGCAAGTGGCGTTAGATGTGGCCACACTGCAGCGCTGTTGGGCGGCTTCAAGGGGGGTTCGGGGAACGCGAGAGCAAACCGGGGAAGGAGACCAGCTTCGCCGCGGTTTGCTCTCGCGTTCCCCGAACCTCCCTGCAAACCGCAGGGAAGGAAACCTGCCTGCACGGGGGTTCGGGAACGCGAGAGCAAACCGCAGGGAAGGAGACCTGCTTGCTCGGGGGTTCGGGGATCACGAGAGCAAACCGGGGAAGGAGACCTGCTTGCACGGGGGTTCGGGAACGCGAGAGCAAACCGCAGGGAAGGAGACCTGCTTGCTCGGGGGTTCGGGGAACGCGAGAGCAAACCGCAGGGAAGGAGACCTGCTTGATTACCAGAGGCTTCCTCAGGTATGCTGGGATACCTGCTTATTCCACGGAGGTCAAGAAAAGCGCTGGTAAGTGTCTACACTTGATTACCAGTGCTGGATCACCAGCGCTGGATCCTCTACACCCGAGACAAAACGGGAGTACGGCCAGCGCTGCAAACAGGGAGTTGCAGCGCTGGTGATTCCCTGCAGATGTGTACACCTCCTAAGTTGCAGTGCTGTAACCCCCTCACCAGCGCTGCAACTTTGTGATGTAGACAAGCCCTCAGTTGTGCAGATGTAAATCTCTGGGATTATTTGGAGGAGTAATGCATCGTGTGAAATCTCATGGCTCCAGTGGCTAAAAAATTGAACAAACATTAGCTTTTTGCCTTTGAGATATGGTTGGAAAAGCCATTATTATTAGATGAAATGTGCTTTATCTGTTCAATAATTTTGAAGTTGGAGAAACTGGAACATTAGAAAGGAGGAAATGGAACTGGCAGGTTATTGAAGTAAATAGTAAAATGTGACCATGTTCAATATTAAAGGTTACTTCAGGTTGGGTTGTCATTACTTGTAATGTTACAATTTTCGATATCTCAAAACTGCAATGGCACATTGCTTGCCTTCCTGTAGTGCTGACTTAGCCAGCCTTTCAGATGCCCCACTAGCCTCAATTCAATTCAGAGCATACAAAAATACTGTGTGCTGAAAAAACCTTGTATCTTAAGGCCTCTATTGAACTTTCTTCTTGCATCCAGACAATGTCTTGGCTTTTCAAGACACCCATTACTCTCTCACAGGCTTTGTGTAATGTTCTGCAAACACGCTTAGTTTGTACTTTAGTGTAGATCTGCATTCCTGCAATTTTTTTGATAGGGTGCAAGGAAAAGGCTGACCCAGAGTAAGATGGCTTCAGTGTATGTACATTCAAATAATGGCATGAGCAACAACTAATTAAAATGGAGATTTAACCAGCAGTGTAGTGTTTGTTTGTTGGTTTTATGTTGTATGAATTGGTCACAAAGAATTTGACAAGTACATTTGAATAATTAACAAATTAGATGAAATTATGATCTGCTCATGGAGATCACCTAATGTAAAGCGGCTAAGTAATCAAATTGACTCTCCTAGCTCTAGTAAAGAATCAACTATAATGTGATTCACAGCCTCCTACCTACTCCCCCCCCCACACACACACAAATAAAAGTATAGAGAAAACTGAAGTTAGTGGGAAAAGAGAAGTAAAAACTTTGCTTCAAAATTAGTTTTCACTGTGGTTCCCCCAGCGTACTACTCATGAGGAAATGAAAATCCCTTTCTTCTCCAACTGGCTTGCTAGTGGAACAGGTGGTGGAATATTATAGCTCTCCTAGCAGTGTTTTGTACCTCAGTCCCAGAAGCTAGAGTTAGTACAGTCATGGCTGGAGATGAACTCAATGTTGGCAGGATACTTTTGGTACCCTTATGAACATTTGACGTATGTTAGAGAAAAAATTCACAGAGCTACTCAGTCTAGAAGCAAGACAGAATTTGAGCAGCAGAAAATTTACAGCCAAAACCAGCCCAAGCCTCTGGGATCTACAGCTCTTTCTTCTTGTATTTACTCATATATCATAATTATTCTAAAACATTTAATTGAATAAAATAGACAATATTTTTAAACATATGTAAAGTAGCATGGTGCAAATTGTATGCCGGTCTATATGCTCCTATTTTGACAAGTAGAAAATATTACAGGAAAAAGCACTGAAGAAGTGTGCTAAGATCAGTATCTAACCGATAAGGACTGAAATCCTGGTAAGAGAACTTTAGTTAACTGAAATGCATACAGGATAAATGCGACGAATAGATCTGCTAGGAACAAGAGTCAAAATTTTAAGAGCTGAAACAAGCATTGATTGCATCCTCTGATAAGCCATCTGATTGATAATTCTGAGGCTGTTATTTTCTCTTGTTCAGTGTGTTTCCCCACCACTATCATGAGATGTGTTTCCAGACTTTTGAAAAAGATTTTTTTAATGCTAACTGTATATTAGCGCTGCAGAAGTATGCTGGAAGCAGGCAGAAACCCATTTTGATGTGGGTTTTGACTGTGTGTGTCACTGGTCATGTTACAAGTTTCAAATATTCCAGTATTCTAAAGATTAGAGACAAAACAAGCTACAAAGAAGGTGGATTTGGCCTACAAAGTGGCAGAGCGAATTTGTATCTTTGTTTCCTCTACAGAGCAATCTAATATACATGTGTAACAAACCATAAAGGTCAGATATCAGGATTGTTTTAATAGTAGGTAAGATATAACTTAATAAATAATAGCATTTTTCTACAATATTTACACTATGTAAATAGACGTTAATATCTAGCAAAAAATCCTGAAGTTTACTCAAATCGTGTGATGGTTATTCAGCAAGATGAGAAGGATTGCTTTAGACTAGCACATGGTAGGATGTACATGTTCTACATCTGACTCAATAAATTTTTGAAATCTCTGGAGTTATATATGGCATAATTTTTAATTTATATTGCAACAAAGACCACGCATCATAGGAAGTTTATGTGCCTTCTGTTAAAATGTCACTGCAGTCCTCCAAAGGGTAACAAAATGATGCACACTGGCAGACTAATTAAAAACATAAAAAGCTGCCCTTTTGTACTGGAAGAATACACACACCTGTATAAATTGCAGCCACTAAAATAGCCTTCCTTCCCTGTCACTCTGACCATGTCATGCCCTTTTTTGTTTCTTTGTACTGGCTCCCTGTTTCTCATCATATCAGATTCAAGGTCCTTGCCCTAAGAAAATAAGAACGTCCATACTGGGTCAGGCCAAAGGTCCATCTAGTCCAGTATCCTGTCTTCTGACAGTGGCCAATGCCAGGTACCCTAGAGGGAATGAACAGAACAGATAATCATCAAGTGATCCATCCCCTGTCACCCATTCCCAGCTTCTGTCACTATCCCTGCCCATCCTGACTAATACCCATTGATGGACCTATCCTCCATGAACTTATCTAGTTCTTTTTTGAACCCTATTATACTACTGGCCTTCACAGCATCCTCTGGCAAGGAGTTTCACAGGTTGATTGTGTGTTGTGTGAAAAAATACTTGTTTTTATTTGTTTTAAACCTGCTGCCTATTAATTTCATGTGGTGCCCCCTAGTTCTTGTGTTTATGAGTACGAGTAAATAACATTTCCTTATTTACTTTCTCCACACCAGTCATGATTTTATAGACCTGTATCATATCCCTCCTTAGTTGTCTCTTTTCCAAGCTGAAAGATCCCAATCTTATTAATCTCTCCTCATATGGCAGCCATTCCATACCCCTAATAATTTTTGTTGCCCTTTTCTGAATCTTTTCCAATTCCAATATATCTTTTTTGAGATCTCTTTCTTGAGTGGTAACAGCTAATTTAGACTCCATCATTTTATATGCATAATTGGGATTATGTTTTCCAATGTGCATTGCTTTGCATTTATCAATATTGAATTTCATCTACCGTTTTGTTGCCCAGTCACCCAGTTTTGTGAGATCATTTTATAGCTCTTCACATTCTGCTTGGGACTTAACTATCTTAAGTTGTTTTGTATCACTTACAAATTTTGCCTCCTCACTGTTTATCCCTTTTTCCTGATCAGTTATGAATATGTTGAATAGAACTGGTCCCAGTACAGACTCCTGGGGAACTCCACTATTTACCTCTCTCCATTCTGAAAACTGATAATTTATTTCTACCCTTTGTTTCGTATCTTTTAACAAGTTACCAATCCATGAGAGGACCTTTCCTCTTATCCCATGACAGCTTACTTTGCTTAAGAGCCGTTGGTGAGGGACCTTGTCAAAGGCTTTCTGAAAATCTAAGTACATTTTATCCACCGGATCCCCATTGTCCACAGGCTTGTTGACCCCCTGAAAGAAGTTTAGTAGATTGGTGAGGCATGATTTCCCTTTATAAAAAAACATGTTGACTCTTCCCCAACAAATTTTGCTCTTTACTATGGTTTCAACCAATTTGCCCAGTACTGAAGTCAGGCTTGCCGGCCTATAATTACTGGGATCGCCTCTGGAGCCCTTTTTAAAAATTGGTGTCACATTAGCTATCCTCCAGTCATCTGGTAGAGAGGCTGATTTAAATGATAGATTACAAACCACAGTTAGTAGTTCTGCAATTTCACATTTGAGTTCCTTCAGAACACTTGGGTGAATGCCATCTGGTCCTGGTGACTTATTACTGTTTATCAGTTTGTCCAAAGCCGCCTCTAGTGACACCTCAATCTGGGACAGTCCCTCAGATTTGTCACCTAAAGAGAATAGCTCAGGTTTGGGAATCTGCCTCACATTCATAGCTGTGATTGACCGATGCAAAGAATTCATTTAGTTTCTCCGCAATGGCCTTATCTTCAAATTCCTACTTACCTTTTCCCCTGTGCATCGCCCAAATGTGCCTTTGCACATTTTTCCATCTTGCTCTCTACAGGCGGGGAGCCTCACTAAACTAGTTCAAGAGGCTACCACCCTCCCTTTCTAAGGATCACCTTCTGCTAGAACTCTTGCAAGAAATCAGCCAGAACTAAATTGAATGCTGATTAGGATGAGCTGATCCTATTTTAAATATGTTCAAATAAGTTAGAACAGTCAATTTATGCATGCCAGTTAGGTGAGCTATTGTGACTTTATTACTGTCACTCTTATCTTTGCTTTCCCCCTCTGCCTTTTCCCTCCAATTATTTCTTAATCTCGCTTGTTGCATCTTGTTCCAAATTAGACTGTAATCTCACCTTCATATCTTAATTTCTTTTCCAGGACACTCTGCTCCCCCTTCCACCTGATTATATTTAAAGCACACAACAAGGTTGCAGCTATTTTGGGGATGAGAAATGTTTAGAATCACTTTACACAATTTAACTTTAAGGGCCAATTTCTGTGGTCCTTACTTGTGCAAGACTGCCATATAGAAAGGACTGCATGAGTAGGGCCCCAAATTATCCTTCTCAGATCCAGCAAATCATGTGAGTGAAAGGAATCAATTCAAATAAACTAGATCAGTCATCCTCAACATTTATAGAGTGCTTTGTTCCCTTTCTCTTTTTTGAGAACAGAATTCTCCATTCATTAAAACTGAAGTTTTGTTTTCTTTTAGATCAGAAAACAGGAAGCAGCTTTCAGGCTTGTTCTTGCTTGAGGCTGTAGCTCTTTCATAGCAGAGTCGAACTTGGCTAATTAGCATTACTGACTGGGAGAATCTGAATTACTGCATTTTGCAAGTGAACAAATAGATGAACAAACAATAAAGTGAGGATAATGCATTCCAAAACAAACCGTTCACTTGTCAATTGAGTTAGATTTCCGAGTTTTCTGTTCAGTACCATAAGGTCCCACTACAGCAGCTACTAAATCTTTAAGAGAAGGGGCAAGACAACTGAAAACTTTTTTTGTTCTTCTTTGTGCAGATTATAAAATGCTTGGATTTAGCAGGCTGCTGCTGTACTCTGTTCTCTTGAATTACAATATTTGATACAGCTTTTTCTGTATATATTTAGAAAAATTTCACTTTCATTAATGTTTCACTTAAGAAGTTGACCTGCTCACCAATAAATCATGATAAAATGTGCTGCCTCCCACCTGTCCAGTAACTGGGTGAGTTCTGAGCAAGGAATACGATTAGATAACTGTTTTCTCCCCTCTGTGTTATTACTTGCATATACTTTTTGTGTGACAGTCTCAACTTCACATTCTGTTTTCTTGAATATAGAGTGCAGCTTGTGGGCCAAGTTCAGCCCACGAGGGCCATCATCTTCAGTACAGGAACTCTAAGCCTGCTGTGATCCATCTTGATCAGTTGGAAGGCCAGGATCATGCTGGGATTTGTAGTCTCTAGGCTACACTTCAGTTTTACACACAAGAGAAGCTGTACTCTGTTCCATTTCATGTGCATTAGGAGCATCCCTTAGGTTTCTTGCAAATTAAAACATAACCTTTATGTGAACAAAGCTTGAGCTATCTTAACTCGCTGGCTTTTTCATTTAATATTGATAGTGCTATTATACTGATTCACTAGAGATCTGATTTACTGACTAGACAATTACAACAAGAGGTAAAAGCCTTGTTATTTTGGGTCTGTCTTAAAATATCTACTAGTAACCACTTTTTGGTCAAAATTATGTTCAGTATTTAGATACAGAGCTGCTGTGGGACTAACGATAGGGAGTTGATTCTTTATGGTATTTCTTCCTGGTTGCTTAATGCAGAGTCAGTAATCCCCACCCCTGATTACTGTGACCTCAGCTTATCTTTATTTTCTAACATCTGTCTCTGGGGAAAGAAGTAATAAGGAAGTTCAAGACTGTAGGGGAAGCTATTTAAAGAATATGCCATTTTCCATAATCTAAAGGAGGAACTTCAGGACAGATTAAACTGCTGGGGAATTGTGGGTCCAGATAAATACTGTGAAAATAACTAAAATCTAAATGCTATATATACATTCCTCTTTCTCTCTCCAAACAATAAAGGTTGTATTAGAAAGTCCCACTAATTTATGCCTTGTGGTTCAGTAAAGGAAGTTGAGGATGGTCGAGAGGCCATGATGCAATGTTCTGTCTCAGCCAGATCTTCAGTAAAAAGAGCATTAAGAAAGAAACCCGAAGGATATTGTGTGGGAAACATTCGGCCCTGAGTAGCCTGGAAATCCCCAGAGAAAACAATAGCATTTTCCTAGCAGAGTGGAGCCATCAGTTTGCTTATCTGCACACTAAACATCTCTTTACTTGTTTCAAATATTGCTTCTGCTCCATAAAACCAGAATTACCTTTTTCAAAACAGACTAGCAGTAGTCAATTCAATTCAAGTTGAACAAAGCCAGCCAGTTACTGCAGCACCCAGTGTGTGTGTCAACGTCTTCAGTACCAGAATCTGAAATATTATTTTTGAGTAGCTGTTAGTCTTCCAGTTAGCTGAATTTTGTTCTCCTTCGGCGCATCTGCTACTTCAAATGTTTTCTCCTCTTCTGCCTAGGAATCTTATCTTTCCTCTACGAATAGTTGAATAGCCTGGACAGTCAGCTTAAGTTATTTTTTGAGTTTGCATATTTATTTAACATAAATATGCAAACTCCAGTAACAACTTCCACATTAAAAGGAGACAGTAGATGGGAATTGAGTACATTATAGTCAGTTGTCCAGGTGAATGGCTGTGTCCTTAAACTAAAAGAGCAGATGAACTCAGTGACGTAAGCCAACAGATAACTCCCAGCTTTGTGTCATTTAATGCACAGCGTGCATCACAATTTCATTTTAGAGGGACTAAGATGAAAATTTTCTGTGCAAGATTTATCTGTTCAGCCATATTTCCAGTGGTGTCACCTATGCAACAGACTGAAAGTAGCAATTAGAATCTTTCTGTAGAGTTTGTATTTGCTAGTGCATCATGCTGAAACAATTGACATGTTTTGTAAGCTCATAAATATATATTTCTTGAGAGTGGGTGGGTGTTGTACCTTTGGGGGTATGGTATATTTAGTTATGTTTTTTTGTGTTGTCTACACACATATGGTTAAATATTTATGCCTATCTGACTTGTATTTGTATGATGATGGTTAGATTTGAGAGAACTGTGAAATGGTAGCTTAGTTTCATTTGGTCATTCCAGTTCAGGAAAATCATTAATTGCTCACAAAGTAACAAGGAGGAACTTCTTGTTCTTTCCCAGACAGGAAATAAACCACCCCAGCTTGATTCAACAAAATGTACAGCATTATGATGCCTGAAAGCAGGAGAAAAATGTCACTCTGTGGATCGTTTCAGGCATCACAAAAATCATATATAAATAACGCACCACACCGTGTTTTGGTTTTTGTTTGGTGGTTTTGATTTTGTTTGTTTCCACATAAGTGGACTGGGTGTTAAGTTACACTGACAGAGGAGGGAGGGACCCTTCTTAATGACTTATGGAGCCAGATGAAAACTTTCTGTAAAGCTTTTCCTGGAGAGAAATGAGCTAGGAGTACATTTTTTCAGAAGTGCTTATAATATTAGAAGTGTTTAATACAATTTTGAAGCTGGAATTTATTTCTGAGTTTCTATTGTGGTAGTGTGTAACCACTACAGGGTTGGATTCAATTGAAAAAGATAAAGCAGCTTGTCCATCAAAACAACTGGGCCAGCTGGACTTGCACTTTTTTTAATGTATTGAAAGGCTTTCCAGTCCTTGGATCCTTTAAATGTTCCCACACAACTGTAGTTGGGTTTGATTTACTCATGTTTTGTAGTGCTTCAGAAACAATTGGGGATTTTTCTCCTTTATCTGTTCAAAAAATCAATCCATTAGTTTTTTCCTGTGATTCATTTAAACCACTGGCAGCACATTTATCCAAGACAGCACTCCCTTTTCCTTCCTCTTCCTCACAGCGGTCTCTTAAGCTCTAATCACACATATTTGGATACAAAAGTATATACACTTAGGAAAGTTTATAAACAGGGTGGAGCATTTATTGTGTGTATGTGTTGGTGGCGGGGGGTGGGGAGAAAGAGGGATGGTGGGGACAGGAGATAATGCTATTGATTGCATCTACAGGATAGTATTCCAGGATATCTGTCCCTAACTCGGGTTGTCAAACTGGGGGTCAGGACTTCTCAGGGGGTCACGAGGTTATTACATAGGGGTTCACGAGCTGTCAGTCTCCACCCCAAACCCAGCTTTGCTGCCATCATTTATAATAGTGTTAAATATATTAAAAAGTGTTTTTAATTTGGGGGGGGGGTATCTCACTCAGAGGCTTCCTTTGTGAAAGAGATCACCAGTAAAAGAGTTTGAGAACTACTGCCCTAACTCTTACTGAAAAGAGAGAGAGAGAGAGAAAGAGAGGGTTGTTTTTTTTCTTTTGCAGGGAGGTTGGGTATTTTTGTGTCTCCCCTCCCGCTGGGTCCCCATCAGTGTAAATTAACACACAGTCCACTTCTGTGGAAAAAGTTTGCTTCTGATTCCATGCTAGACAGGAGCCATGTGATTAGAGAAGTATAGACAAGACTGTAAAATTGATTAAGGAATCTGCTTCTATAATAAAGGGATGTTGTCAAGGAGAAAATGTATTAGTAACACTTTTGGGGGGAGACTTTCAAAAGCACAAAAGGGAGTTAGGTGCCCAAGTCCCATTTGTATCTCTGAAACAATTCCCCTTAAATGATTGCAACCAAAATAACGTTAAAACTCCAGCTTGGTACTATTCTTGCTGTTTGCTTTTTCAATTTGATAATCTATACAGACTAGCCAGTTTCATATTTTGTTTCTAGAGAATATCACTCTTGTTCTCATGCATGGGCCCAAAGCTCATAGACTCATAGACTCATAGGTCAGAAGGGACCAATCTGATCATCTAGTCTGACCTCCTGCACAAGGCAGGCCACAGAACCCCACCCATCCAATTTTATAACAACCCCTATCCCAGGACCGAGTTATTGAAATCCTCAAAAATGGTTTGAAGACCTCAAGCTGCAGAGACACCACCAGCAAGCGACCCGTGCCCCACGCTGCAGGGGAAGGCGAAAAACCTCCAGGGCACCTGCCAATCCGCCCTGGAGGAAAATTCCTTCCCGACCCCAAATATGGCGATCAGCTAAACCCTGAGCATGTGGGCAAGAGTCACCAGCTAGCACCCAAGAAGGAATTCTCCGCAGCAACTCAGTACCCATCGCATGCAACATCTCCCCGCAGACCATTGAGCAGACCTGTCTGGTGGTAATTCAAGATCAATTGCCCAAATTAACGATCCTATCATAACATCCCCTCCATATACTTATCAAGCTTTGTCTTAAAGCCAGGAAAGTCTTTTGCCCCTACTATTTCCCTCGGAAGGCTATTCCAGAACTTCACTCCCCTAATGGTCAGAAACCTTCGTCTAATTTCAAGTCTAAACTTCCTAATATCCAGTTTATACCCATTCGTCCTCGTGGCTACATTAGTACTAAACTTAAATAATTCCTCTCCCTCCCTAACGTTAACCCCCTTGATATATTTATATAGGGCGAGCATATCCCCCCTCAGCCTTCTTTTGGCCAGGCTAAACAAGCCAAGCTGGTTTCCAGCTGTGCAGGGGGATGCTTGCTTACATTTTAAATTGCGTTTATTGGACTGTTAAAGAAACACTCGTGGAAATGTTATCTATATTGAGTTTTGAAAGTCTCGCTCCCTTTGTTTTTAACCTACTCTAACTTTTCTACCTAAAATATGTCCTGAAAACTTTTATTCTGTGCCACTTACTAGTCATAC
Source organism: Gopherus flavomarginatus (assembly GCF_025201925.1). Lineage (NCBI taxonomy): Eukaryota > Metazoa > Chordata > Testudines > Testudinidae > Gopherus > Gopherus flavomarginatus. Next base: position 10,321,790 of record NC_066621.1, on the reverse strand, counting down.
CTTACTTCTCTTTATTGTATCAGCCCTTTCACTTACTAGAGTGTTAGGGTGACGTTTCATTCTGCATTCTGCGTAGATATCTTTTTTCCCTGTCCTCCAACAGCTGTATGTCATTTAACAGGATCAACAAAGAGTCATTGCTGTGTGGAATGAGTGTAAAAACGCTATTAATTCTGAAAAGGCTACTGTATTTAATTTGGTATGGCTTACTTATGTGTTTATGTTCATAAAGATACCCAGATGTGTGCATGCTTATGTATAAAACTAAAACGCACACTAGTACACAGAAGGCAGTGTTAGGGCCCCATCTCTCAAGTGGCAAAGCCATATGTTATGCATGCTGTCCCTGAGGGTATGTCTACGCTACGGGATTAGTCCGGTTTTACATAAACCGGTTTTGTAAAACAGATTGTATAAAGTCGAATGCACGCGGCCACACTAAGCATAATAATTCGGCGATGTGCGTCCATGTACCGAGGCTAGTGTCGATTTCTGGAGCGTTGCACTGTGAGTAGCTATCCCATAGTTCCCACCGTCTCCCTTGCCCATTGAAATTCTGGGTTGAAATCCCAATGTATGATGGTGCAAAAACAGTGTCACAGGTGATTCTGGGTAAATGTCGTCACTCATTCCTTCCTCCATGAAAGCAACGGCAGACAATCATTTCGCGCCCCTGTTCCCTGGATTGCCCTGGCAGACGCCATAGCATGGCAACCATGGAGCCCGTTTTTCCTTCTGTCACTGTCACCGTCTTTGTACTGGATGCCACTGACAGAGGCAGTACTGCAGTGCTACACAGCAGCATTCATTTGCCTTTGCAAGGTAGCAGAGACGGTTACCAGTCGTTCTGTACCGTCTGCTGTGCCATTGTAAATTGGCGATGAGATGACGGTTATCAGTCGTTCTGTGCCATCTTCTGCTGTCATGGGTGCTCCTGGCTGACCTTCGCTGAGGTTGGCCGGGGGCGCAAAGACAAAAATAGGAATGACTCCCCGAGTCATTCCTTCCTTTATGGTTTATCTAAAAATAGAGTCAGTCCTGCCTAGAATATGGGGCAAGTGTACTAGAGAACCAGTGTACCAGAGAGCACAGCCGCTCCGTGTCAGATCCCGCAGAAATGATGAGCTGCATGCCATTCACAGGGGGTGCCCCTGCAACAACCCCACCTGTTGCTTCCCTCCTCCCCCAACCCTCTTGGGCTACCATTGCAGTGTCCTCCCATTTGTGTGATGAAGTAATAAAGAATGCAGGAATAAGAAACACTGACTTTTTAGTGAGATAAAATGAGGGGGAGGCAGCCTCCAGCTGCTGTGATAGTCCAGGCAGTACAAAATCTTTTTCTTTAGACATGAAACGGAGGGGGGGGGGACTGATGGAGCTCAGCCCTCCAGTTGCTATGATGAAGACGGTTACCAGCCATTTTGTACCATCTGCCAGGAATGACCGGGAGTCATTCCTATTTTTACCCAGGCGCCCCCAGCCGACCTCACCTGAGGCCAGCCAGGAGCATTCATGGGATGATGACGAGGACGGCTACCAGTCCTTCTGCACTGTACCGTCTGCCACCGGGAAAGGGAGAGGAGAGGATGCTGCTGTTCAGTGCCACAGCACCGCGTCTACCAGCAGCATGCAGTAGACATAGTGACATTGAAAAAAGTCAAGAAACTATATTTTTCCCTTCTCTTTCATAGGGGGATGGGGGGGTAAATTGACGAGATATACCCTGGACCATGTGTTTGACCCTACAGGCATTGGGAGCTCAGCCAAGAATGCAAATGCTTTTCAGAGACTGCAAGGACTGTGGGATACCTGGAGTCCTTTGTACCCCCTCCCTCCCTCCGTGAACGTCCCTTTGATTCTTTGGCTTTCCGTTATGCTTGTCACACAGCACTGTGCTGTGGACTCTGTATCATAGCCTGGAGATTTTTTTCAAATGCTTTGGCATTTCGTCTTCTGTAACGGAGCTCTGATAGAACAGATTTGTCTCCCCATACAGCGATCAGATCCAGTATCTCCCGTACGGTCCATGCTGGAGCTCTTTTTGGATTTGGGACTGCATCACCAACCGTGCTGATCAGAGCTCCACGCTGGGCAAACAGGAAATTAAATTCAAAAGTTCACGGGGCTTTTCCTGTCTACCTGGCCAGTGCATCCGAGTTTAGATCGCTTTCCAGAGCGGTCGCAATGGTGTACTGTGGGATACCACCCGGAGACCAATACCGTCGATTTGTGGCCACACTAACCCTAATCCGACATGGCAATACTGATTTCAGCACTATTCCTCTCGTCGGGGAGGAGTACAGAAACTGGTTTAAAGAGCCCTTTATATTGATATAAAGGGCCTCGTTGTGTGGACGGGTGCAGGGTTAAATCGGTTTAACACTGCTAAATTCGGTTTAAACGCGTAGTGTAGACCAGACCTCAGTCTAGAAAACTGTAACAGTCTTATTTTTATGTAGTGACTTCTCTTTCTGTGGATCCCACAGTGCTTTGCAAACAACGTACAGAACAGAACCAGTGAAATACCATCATTTCTGGGATGGTGGGCAGCAACCAACCAGCTCTCAACACACTGCAGAATCCCCTGGAGAGGGAAAATTTTGGCCAAGGGCACTGGGGCAGACCCTTACTCTTAAAATTGCCCAGATGACCTTTTTACTGTTTGCAAAAAGCAGGCAAGATATTTTTTTGTTTGTTTAAAGGTCTTGCTTATCAGCCCTATACCCAGGAAAATGCATGAGTTGCCCCTGCGTCAGGATTAATACATGTGGCTCTAGGGAGTCTAGATCACTGTATCTCAACCTTTTTGATACCAGGGACCAGCTTGCTGCCTTTCTAACCTGTGTCAGGGCAATCTCGGGGACCAGCACCAGTCTACTGACCAGTCATTGAGAAACACTGGTCTAAATGTATCCAATCTGAAACTGATAACCCTAAGGCATCTCCTCTGATTGGTATGTTTGCTACACTGAATGCCAGGTTTGTGTTTTTAAGCATTTACATCCTAGCACTGTATCTTGAAATGGGAGCATTTGGGGTGAGATTTTCAAAAGTGCTCAGCATTGGCCTGTTTTCCATTGAAGTCAATGGTGAAACTTCTATGGACTTCAGTCAGAGCAAAGTTAGGCCAATGAGTGCTTTTGAAAATCTCAGCTCTGAGCGTTTTTCCCCTCACCGCCATCACACACCTTTTCTTTAATGCCTGCAGTTGCTCATTATTCTGCAATTGAAATCATGTGCCTTTGATTCTAATTCTTAACAGAGGAGGGTGTTTGTATATGTAGCTTTACATTTTTTTAAACTTGTTCCTTGTGCATTATGTATTTTCTTTTGAACTTTTTTAGTAAATGTTCAAAGCAGTGGGAAGAGGCAACATGGTGCCCGACAAACACATTCTGTGGTGCAATGGTTGGTTCCAAATTTTATTTTTTATAGGATACCAAGTGTGCTGGGCTTTTTAATTCAGGTCTGTCATTGAAAGAAATGGCTGTTGGATGATTAGGCTGTTTGTGATGCTTTGTTTCATTTAGTCTGTACCTGGGTAAAAGAATTTTAAGAACTTGTTTGCTGACCAGTTATAGATTTATAGGTTATTGTTGGAGTGAAATTCTGTAATTGCCTAACGTGAATGTACTTATGATATTACAGCCAAGAAATCCAGGAGGACACACACAATTGCCCTTCCAGTGAAACATCACTAAATTATTAAATCTCTTGGTCAGGGAGGACTGAGTATTTACTGTCTTTCCTTTTAAGAGGTTTTGGGACACCAGAGACCTGGGACTTGCTGGCTTTCTTAATCTCAGGAGTTGGTGTGTGGATACTGTAGCGTGCTGAATGTATTGTGTAGTGGCTCTGATACTTTTTAGTGGTGGTTAGCTAGTGTGCTTGTTCCAGTACAGTGGAGACAGCAGCTGCGAAAGGTATTTGTGGTTTGTGTGTAGGAGGCTGGGATTTAATCAGAAGATGAGTTCAGAGCAGTGTGCCAACTTGCTAGTTAGTCCCACTGAACAAGCTCTTCTAAAATCTTTGTTGTGGTTGAGGTAATGCTTGTGAGGACATTTACTGAGTTAAAAGCCGCCTTTTAGATTTAAGAACCAGTGAAAAGTCTAATCAAGTCAGACACTGAGTTACGTGTAAAGACTTCGTAAGCTCCATCAAGAGACACTGGAAGACCTATTGGATTTTTGTTGTTATCCGTGCTTAAAATCAGTGGCTTTTAAGCTATAAACAGTAGCATCATGATGCTTACTAACTCCTTTTACGGGGTAATTTTTGTGTATAAAGAAGTTGTCATCTTTGGGATTATTGTTGTTCCTGCACACTTCAGTCCTCAGATGGATAAATCTTCAATATTCAGTTGTCCAAATGCTGTCTGTAACGTTCAACCTTTTCAAGCTGGTGCTTGAACTTTAGTAGTTAAGCAAATGCATGACCACCACAGTTTGTTACAAAGTTGGAAAAAATATTTCCTTCCTTTGTCCTCGGATGCAGAAACTGTTCATAAAAGGCCTCCTTGTTTACATTTGCTCCACTGAGTTCTGTTTCTTGGAATAGTGATTCTTTCAGTATCTCTGTCCCAGAGTGAGCAAATGGTGTTGATTATGAGTCAAAACATGACATAATTGGTGAAGTGGAATTTCCCTATGTAAAGAGCTTTTGTGTTCTCTGAATCTGTGCTTGGATGTGCTTCATTTTTTTCCCATACATGCAACAAATTGTAGGGACAGACCAGCATGGGCATTTGTTGAAAACTCAGGCTATGAAATCTTTCCTTTTTGCACCCTTGCTCAGTGGAGCAGGGGAAGAGTTGGGAGCATCAGTATAGTACACGATGCTGGAAAAGGGCACATCTTCCGTTGCCAGTGGTTGCGTTCTGGAGCTGGTAAAGCAGTAGTATTTTTTCAGCACCTCTGATACCTTGCATCTGAGGACTTTTGAAACTTTATGAATGCTAGTGAAACATCTGCTGCTGAGAGGCAGAAGCTTTGTCAGGGTAGGTTTCAAAGTCTGCAGTTGTCCCACTTCTTTATTTTTTCTTCTTTGTCACTGGTGGATGGAGCACACTCCCGCTTAGATAAACTTAGGAGACAAACCCTATTTTGTATATGAGGAGAAGCTGAGACAAAGTGAGGTGAAGAGACTTGGTCAAAGTTACACAACATTTCAGTGGCAGAGCTAGGAATGGAACCTAGGAGTTCAGATTCTCGATCTCCTGTTCCAGCCACTAAACCACATTCATTTAGAGGGGAACACAGTTCAGTGAATTTTACAAAACAAGAAGCTTTGACCTTGACCTGGTTTCAGTTAACATGAGTAAACTTTGGGGGTCATTATGGGGAGAGGAGGTCCTTGGTTCTTCAGTTGAAAATAATCCTTTAATTGATCATCTTGTTTCTTTGGCATTTTAATTACAGAGAAAAGACATGGGCATTTGGAGCTGGATTTCCTTTTCTTGCATGTGGCTTCCTGTTGGGGAAGGCAAAAATGGAAATCAGTAGCTTCAACTGAAATGATTCTAGCAGGAAGGAAAATAGAGATGGAAATCTCATGCTTTTGGGTCTGCACATTGGGTCACTTATGTATGGTTTGCAGTGTGACAAAGATTTGTGCTTAATTTGTACTTTCAGACCCTGTCCCCGTGTCGTCCCTGGTACCACATTGCCATGTATCTTGTGAAACTAGCTCCTCTTCCTGTATCTTGTGATGCAGGTCAGTTTTGATCTTTTAAAATGATTTGCTAGGCATGGTAATTGGTAAAATAAACATATTCAGAAATCGACATTTCATGTGGCACTCAAAAAGAAAACAAACAAACAAAAACCCTAAAACACTCCTCACCCCATGGCTGCTCTGTATTAACTTCAAACTATACCACCACAGTTAGAGACGTGCAAGTGGTCCCCTTTATGTAAAATTCCTATTAAAGGATTGATGGCTCCTTATTCAGGGCATGTCTTCACTAGCAACGTTAAAGTGCTGCCACTGGTGCACTGCCTCCACTGCCACTTTACAGTGCTGCAACTTTTTTTGAAAAAATACACCCCATGAGCGCTGTAAAGTGCCAGTGTAGACAAGGCCTCAATTAGAAGATTTGTTGGAAAACTGGCTAGTCCTGGGATTGATCGTTGGACACTGGCGCCTCTTCTATACTGTGGGTGTAAATCCAACCCGGGGGGGGGGGGGGGGGAAGGGGAGGGAAGTTGTCAAAAAATTCTGATGCAATTTCAAGCAACAATTAAAAATAAAACCTCATGAAATGTAACAGTTCGGCAGAAGGATTTTTTCCCGAGGTCTATCAGATGCATAAGGATGTAAAGTTGGTTAACCATTGACTGTGTGCGCTGTGGCCATTTGATAGCTTTTTGTGGGCTGTGAAATAAGTTGTTTGGACTATGTCTAGGTCTCAAAGGACTAGTGCATTTGCCACAAAAGCCATGACCTTTATGGGCCCCCTTGTTATCAGCATCAGCAGTGATGGCAAGAACTAAATAGGCCATGGAGGCTGCGCTAATCACCCATTTAGATGTCTGTGTGCGGTCATTGTGAAGAAGCTTGCAATATTGCTTGCCCCAGCTTCTAGCTGATCTGTCCTGTGGATTAGTAGAGCTCTCTGGGACTGTTAACCCAGCACCTTTCATCAGGAAAAACAATGCAATGCTAGATACTTTTATCCCTCCAGCAGATAACTAGGTCTGTATCACACCTTGCTGCCAAGCAGCAGGGACATCTACACCTCAGAGATAAACCGCGACACGATGGGGTATTTGTTCTATCTAGAAATGATTTGTCAATTTCCATATGATTCTTCAGTTACCACCTTTTAATAAATTGAAATACCTATTTATATGTTTCAGGCCCAGCACAGAAACACTTTCATTGAAGAACGCTATGGAAAGTACAACATCAGTGACCCTTTAATGGCTCTGCAGAGAGATTTTGAGATGCTGAAGGTGGGAAATCATGGCGAAAAGCAACCAGTTTGCTCCAATCCTTTGTCTATCCTAAAAGTAGTGATGAAACATTGCAAGAATATGCAGGAAAGAATGCTCTCTCAACTAGCTGCTGCAGAAAGCAGGCACAGAAAGGTAGGTTTTAATTTCTATACAACTCACTAAACATAATGTACTTTTGGGAATGTGTTTTTATATATATATATGTCTTTCTCTCTATATAGATATAGATAGATAGATATATCTATATCTATAGATATCATAGAACTGGAAGGGACCCTGAAAGGTGATTGAGTCTAGCCCCCTGCCTTCACTGGCAGAACCAAGTACTGATTTTGCCCCAGATCCATAAGCGGCCCCGTCAAGGGTTGAGCTCACAACCCTGGGTTTAGCAGGCCAATGCTCAAACCACTGAGCTATCCCTTTAGCGTGGTAAAGTGTGAAAGTTTAAATGCAAAAGGAGTTCCAGTCCTTGCTAAACAGTCCTACTTTGTGGCTTTAAAAAGCATTAACTGGTCAATATTGTACAGTTAGTAAAGATTGTGTATTCTAAATACCAAGGTACGTGTGCTGCTGTTCTATTAACGGGAGATCTGTGGAAAATATAAGGAAGAAATAGCTTACTCAGATTGGGAAGTATAGTATGAACTAAACATAGAAAAAAAATCTTCATTTACATGTCATCACACAGAAAGTTTTGCCAATTCACAGCAGCACTGAACTATGCCTGTGGGTTAACTGAATAGTCTATATTTGCTTATTTAAAAGACAAATAGAATTGGTTGGTAGGTACTAGTGGAAATGCAGCTTCTCCTTATAGACTTTTATAATACATGTATACATTTTTTCCTCTAAAAATATTGTTTAACAAGGGCTATTTTTCATGCCTATTAGATTTTTTTAATATTGCTTTAACCATCTCCCAAATTGGCATGAATGCATAGTAAGGGCACACTCAGTAAAAGCTCTGGCCATGCTCTCTTTGGAGGCCCCACCTCTCCAGAGCTGTGCTTATCTGGCTTACAGTGGAAAGTTGCACATAAGTATGAAGACAAACAAGAACTTCCACTGACCTGGACTCATTGGAATCTCACGATTCTTAAATTTATTTGCCCTTCAGTGTACTTAGTTTGCGGAGTTCAAACCTTTTGGAAGGGTGTCAATGAGTTGGGGTTTTTTTTTTGTTCTTCTCCAAACAAAGTCAAACCAATATTTGCTACCAGTGTAGTCGCTGCAAACAGTAAAATAAGGGAAGCGGCAACAAAATTAGTAGATACGAATTTTGTTGTCTAATGTCTGGTCTGAACTAAAAGCCATTATCCAAAAATGGCTCCTTCTCAACAAGGTCACTTCTTGCTGTGGCCTCATTCTGTAAACCTTGGTCATAGCACTCATGCAGATAGGTCTAATCCCTTTGGAGGTAAGAGAGGAAAAAATGGGCCCATTGTATCTAGTTAATGATGTTGGGCTATAAGACTCAAAGTAAGTTTTTATTCCTGTATTAGCTATGAGACAGCGAGCTGGATTCTATTCTGCCTTTTACATTAATGCCACCATTGTCTGAAGCGGTTCTGATTGCAGAATATTCACTACATCAGTGTAAAAGGCAGAAAGCAGCTTGACTTTTAGATTTGAGGCATGGTGTGTAGAGAAAACATTGGGAAGTAATCTTTGCTCCACTTCCTAAGTAATTTGACATGTAAGTAATTGAAAGAATAAATAGGAAACATTACTTCACTTTTTGAGCCATATATTTGGCTATAATCACTTTTTAAAACCAAATTAGCCCTTCCCCATAAGGCGCACAGATATGTTAGTGCAAGATGTCTAGAAACTGACTTTGTCAGAAGGATTGAGTAAATGCTCAGTTCTTGGTGAATGGGTTTGGGAGAACTGGTCATGACATACTGCAGAGTTGCCGTATCCGACTGGGAAGTTTGTATGTCGACTTTTCTGCTGAGTTAATGGAATCTCAGTTGTTATAATTCAGTGTAGAATTTGAAGGCGCTTCTTGACTAGTCCTTATAGAGGCAGTTTTGTTTCAAGTGTTAGAACAAATTAGAGTTATTTTAAAATAAACTTGTTTTGTCTAATCAAACTTAAATATTTGTGCTGCCAGCTTCAAATCTCTCCCGGGACACAGCAGAGGTACTCCTGAGGGCATTCTATGCCAAAAATGTAAAACTTCTGCACACAATACTTAAAAATCCTGCAAATTCTATTTGTAAAATTCATGTCGAGGCTCCAGCATGGCGGTAGGGAGCACAGGCCACTGGCTGCAGGGAGGTGGGAGATCACTGTGCAGCTCCTCCCCCAGGACATAGACTCAGCAGTGAGGCTGCACCTAACCCTGACACAGCGCAAGGACTGGACCTGCCCCAGAAACACCCCAGGGCCCTGCCCCTCTGCACCAGGTTTGGGCAGGATACAAGTGTGGAGGGGCTTAGTGTGGGGGAATCCAGGTGTGGGTTGAGAGGGTTCTGAGAGGAGCAATCTGGGTGCAATGGTAAAGGGACTCTGCAGGGGGTCCAGGTGTAGGAGGTCCAGATACTGGGGTGGCAGGGGTTCAGGTGCAGCTGGTTGGGGCTTGGTGAGGTGGCTCATCTGGGTAGTCCAGGTACAGGGGGAGAGGGGCTCAGCCGGGGGAGTGAGGGAGGGGACGTGAGTGTGAGGCTCGGCGGGAGGGTCTGGGTATGATGGGGTCTGACTGCATGGTGGTTGGGCAAATGGTGGAGCAGCTCCCTGTACAGGGATCCCTCCCCCTGCAGCTGAGGAGCAATGGAGGCGGGTGCAGAGATTACAGAGCTTTCCGCAGCTGGGGTCCCAAGTTCCCTTGCCAGTCCTCTGTAACAACAAACTCTCTCTCCCCCATCACCTTGTTAGTTTCCCAAGGTGGTATGGGTTTAAGTCCCACCCTCTCTGCATGCAAACCGTAGGAAAACCAAGAAAATCCCCCATAGGAAACAAGGAAGAACACAGTGCATCTGGCCCCACCCCAGCTGCCATGCAGGGGAAGAGGAAGTCCTGTCCTCCCCAGCCCAGCCAGGACTAGCAGCTGAGCCTAGCACAGGGTAGGAGCCACCAGCCAGGTCTTCCGCAGTCCTGTCTCCCACCCCACAGTGATTTACCTCTCTGCCAGCTGCCCTGGACACCCAAAAATACTGCTGGGGAGGGTCACATGACTGCTCTTGTGGCTTCCCTTTGTTTCCCATTTTTCTGCAGGGAAGCAAACAAATCTGTGGGAGATATAAATTCTGTGCATGTGCAGTGGTGCAGAATTCCCCCAGGAGTGAAAAATGCATATCATAATGCACATTTCCCTTGAACCAGTATCTAAAAACATACTGATGAGGCTGTGTATATGCTGCTGGTGTTAGGATTTACTGACAAGGTCATTAATACAATCTCAGGCACCAGCCAAACAATAATACATAAAATGGAAATTCTGTGAGGAAAATACTTTTTAAAGCTGCGCTACAACCTGGAGACAAACCTACAAATTATCTATTGAAGGCTAAAATAAGGGCACATGAAGAGTGGGTTTCTAATTTATATTCTTACACAACACCTTTCTGAGCATGTATGTAAATGCTTTTCTATAAAAAGATGAATAAAGTGTCTGTGTTTGGAAGGTGATACTGGATCTTGAGGAAGAGAGGCAGCGGCATGCCCAGGACACTGCTGAAGGAGATGATGTCACCTACATGTTGGAGAAGGAGCGGGAGCGGCTGACTCAGCAGGTGCGCCTTGGAAGTTAATAATTAACCTTCCCCAAAGAAAGCTGAATGCTCTCAGAACACACAGATATACTAAGTCTGGGTGATGAAGCAGAACATCTGTCTAATTGTACCTGAATATCAAATAAATATTAAGGATAAGACTTTCTACATTTCCTGGCTTTTGTCAACCACATGTAAAATACTAGCTTGTCCTACCCAGTTTTCCATGTGTGAAATGGATTAAAATGTTCACAGGCTAAGAAAGCTTGTTTCAGCTTTAAAATGGAGAAGATCTCAGGAAGCAGGCTGAATGTAAAGGCAAAACAATCTGAGTCATACCCTGTGGCTTTCTGATACTGTACAGAACTCCCGAACTAGTAGGGGGAAGAATGGGTATACTTTTGTTCAGAGAGCCACAGTAATGCAGATTCATGTTACTGCTTTATCTGTAACACAAGAACAATAGAAAGCTATAGTATTAGACTTCAGACCTCCATAAACATTTCTAAATGGCATTGTAAAGCAGTTTAATAGGGGGTGGGAAGGCAGGACCTGTAAGAGGGAAACTTCTGTATGCTAGACCATTGGTGTATATTACACTAAAAGTAAACAACTGAAAATTTCCCATCAGTGACTATATGAAGTGGTACACTAATGCTAATGTTATATGTACATGCCAAAAACTGATTTGATCTGTTAGCCATGCAAGAGTTGGTGACCTCACAGATACCTAAAGTGGAACAGGGACCCATGCTTCTTTGTTTGGTGTTAATGAGACCCTCTGTTGCTGCAAAATATAGGATCGTGAGCTCCAGTAGATAAGGAAATCTGATCTTCAGCTCAACCACGTTAGTTCTTTGAGGTATTGAAAGTTACCTTATTTGCATATGGGAGGCTTTTTAGTTCCTTCTGAGAACCCTTCTGTCTTCTTTTCCAGCTGGAATTCGAAAGGACCCAAGTGAAAAAATTTGAAAAAGAGCAGAAGAAGCTGTCGAGCCAGTTGGAGGAAGAGAGGGCACGCCACAAGCAGCTGTCCTCCATGCTTGTGCTGGAGTGCAAGAAAGCCACAGCCAAGGTAGTGGAAGAGGGACAGAAGGCAGGGGAGCTGAGCTTGAAACTGGAGAAAGAGAGGAGCAAAGTGAGCAAGCTGGAGGAGGAGCTGGCCTCCAAGAAGAAGCGGGGTTTGCAGATGGAGGCACAAGTGGAAAAGCAGCTCTCCGAGTTCGACATTGAAAGAGAACAGCTGAGAGCCAAGCTGAACCGAGAAGAGAACCGGACAAAGGCACTCAAGGAAGAGATGGAGAGCCTGAAAAAAGCCCTGAAAGAGCTGGAGGTTCCTTGCCAGGGCTCCAACCCTGCTGAGCACTCACAGCAAAACCCTTCAATGATGTCCAGAGGTGTAGAAACAGAGAGCCCACTGGTGAGGTCTGTATCTTGCCAGACAGAAAGTTCCCAGGCAGACAGAACCAATCTGGGCAATGTGGGCATACCTGCACACATGGCCCTTCCCAGCCCTGCCACACCTACCCATCCCTATGCTAAAGCAAATGGGCACTGTGACACAGACATGCAAACAAGGGGTGAGCTAGTGCAGACAGACATAGCAGAAAACCAGGCACTGCTGAGAGAGAAGCCTGTTGGTCCAGTCCCAGAAAGTGCAGTTGAGAATGGAAGTTCCCCTGTAAGAACAGAATCTCCTGTGTATATGATCCCACAGCTTCCTTCTGGTGGGACGTCTCTCTCTCCCAGCAGCACAGCTGCCTCATCTCTGACATCTTCTCCATGCTCGTCCCCAGTTCTGACTAAACGTTTGGTAGGAGCTTCAGGAAACAGCCCTGGTTACCAGTCGTCCTATCAGGTGGGGATCAACCAACGTTTCCATGCTGCCAGACACAAATTCCAGTCCCAAGCTGATCAGGACCATCAGTCGAGTGGCCTGCAGAGCCCACCATCGAGGGATTTGTCTCCTACCCTTGCAGACAACTCCGCTGCCAAACAGTTAGCCCGCAACACAGTCACTCAGGTTCTTTCCAGATTCACCAGTCAGCAGGGACCTATAAAGCCAGTCTCTCCGAATAGCTCGCCCTTTGGCACAGACTATCGGAATCTGGCAAATGCTGTGAGTCCAAAAAGCGAGTCCAGCCCAGGCAAAGTTTCTAGCCCGCTGAGCCCATTGTCTCCTGGAATTAAATCCCCAACAATCCCTAGAGCAGAAAGAGGGAATCCTCCACCTATTCCTCCAAAGAAACCTGGCCTGGCTCAGTCCCCGGCGACTCCTACCCCACTAACCAAAACCCCTTCCCAGGCATCTTCTCTTGGTGCCACCATGGACTTGGCAAGTAGCTGCTCTAACAATGCTGTAGTAGCAAACGGTAAAGACATTGACATACTGTTGCCAACTAATAGCTAGTCTTTAGGAAATGTGAATGTAGCATTCCATGGCTTAGCATCCTAGAGCTAAGAGACACTGTTTTATCCACTCCATGTTATTTATTTGGGTAGTAGCAGAATGTGTCTGTATAATACCTTTAGTGTACTTTCTTTTTAGAAATAGGTAGGAAATTTTTATATTGATGTATAGAGCTGTAAGGTAGTCCCTAAGGGTGTCTCATGTCAGCAGTCAAATGAAACAAGGAGGGAAGAAAATGTGCTGGGAGCTGACTAGCAAACTATAATGGGGCTGAAGCATTTTAATTTATGCAGAAATCACTTGTGCAGATTTTTATTCCAGATGAACACTGTATAAAAAGTGCCTGAACTAAGCCTGTGATTGAATTTGTTTTTCTGTAGAAAACAAAGGGACCATCTAACCGCAGAAATAACAGCTCTTCTATGAATCATGAATGTTTAAATCACTGGTTTTTAATCCTTTCCAATTGTTCTTAAATCGAATTTGTAAACAACGTGCTACAGAATGGAAATCTTTCAAAGGTGGCCCCAGTTTTGCCCTGTCATGTTAGGATATAGCTCCTGTTGACATCAGAGGAGATGCACATGAGTGTGGTAGGGCAGATTTTGGTCCTACTGTTTAGCTCTGTGCAACCCAATCCCTTCTCTTTTCCACTGGAGTTGTCCAAAACCAGTGACAGCATTAAACAGTCAGGGTGGTAGTTTCCTGCAGTTCATTAATTTCTCATATTGGTGTCTCGCTGTAGGTTAAATGACTAAGGATTCATTCCTGGTTCTTCACCTTTGATTTTAAACTTCTTCAAGCAATCTACTGTTGGGTGTGTATGTGTGTGTAGAACTTGTGAGACAAGGATCTTGCTATTACTTGAAAAGAAATCGCTAGTCATTCTATATAGTAAGATGGGATCTTTACTAATAATCAAAAGCAATAACTTAAGTTGCTCACTTTGTAACAATACTGTATGTCAGACTAAGATTATACTGAGCAGTTTCTATAGAATCCTGCTAGCCTCACTGGCTGCAGCTGTGGAACCAAATTATTAACTTTCATATATAAATATGCATATATGTATAGATAGATGCACCGATGTACATGTTATATACACAATGCATATTAGTCATAGTCTGGTTATGTTATTGAAGTTCTCCATAATTCATAAAGAAAAAGGTAGAAATACTCTTTAAGATTATAAAACAAGAGTAGGTTGTTGTGGTTTGTTTGTTTTTTAATTAGAAAAAAACATCTGCCTGACTTTTGGACTTCAGTTTGCAACAGATTCAATAATTTTTACCTGTGCTGTGAATTAAATGGTGAGTCTACAGACCTCACTGCAAACCTATGCTACTCACATTCAAATAGGACAGCACTGTCTAGTGTGTGAAGACACTACAGTAATGGACACTAAATGTAACAAGATAAATAGAACAGATCAGAGTTACAGCCTGGAATCTAGCCTGAATAAGTGTGTATCCCAAATGCCAAGTGGCACAGATTACAAGACTCTGATCCTAAACTTAGAAATCAGTTTTGCTGCTTGATGTTGGCCCATTTTTAGCCTTTCTGCCTACAGCAACATAGGGCCTGGAGAAGTGTTTCCCAAGTTGGGTGCTTGCTCCTCTCTTTTAATTATTCAGCACACAACTAAACAAAGCACTTGATCCTTTATTTTAGGAAAGATTCCTGTAGTGGTTGGGAGGATGCACTCCTATACAGGATATAGTAAGACTCAGAGCTGGAAGAGACCTAATTTATAGGACATCAGAATTCTTGCACTGCATTAGTAGATGGTGTCCTAGCCAACCCTTTTCTAGCCCCCACACATAAGAACAATCAGACTTGGTCAGCCCAAAGGTCCATCTAGCCCAGTATCCTGTCTTCTAAAAGTGACCAATGTCAGGTTTGCCCCAGAGGGAATGAACAGAACAGGTAACCAAGTGATTCATCCCCTGCAAACAGAGGCTAGGGACACCATCCCTGTCCAGCCTGGCTATTAGCCATCGATGGACCTGTCCTTCATGAATTTACCTAGTTCTTTTTTGAACCCTCTTATAGTTGTTGCCTTCACAACATCCCCTGGCAAAGAGTTCCACAGACTGACTGTGCATTGTGTGAAAAAAAATATTTCCTGTGTTTGTTTTAAACCTGCTGCCAAGTAATTTCATTTGGTGACCCTTAATTCTTGTATTACAAGGAGTCAACAACACTTGACTCCATACCAGTCATGATTTTATAGACCTCTATCATCTCTCCCTCCCACACACACACACACCTTAGTTGTCTCTTTTCCAAGCTGAAAAATGACCCATATGATAGTCTTTGGTATGATGCAATGGAGATGGTTAGATTTGTTTTTATGAACTTCTAAGTAGATATAAGCACCATAGTTCCTATTTAATTGTCCATACACCAAGAGTAAGAAAAACAGTAGCACCCTATAGCTAAATAGGTAGAGACTTTTGGGAAAGCACATTTAAAGAGTGATCTTAACAGCAATTTTTTCTCCTGATAAGAGTAACAGCTGAAAACTGATGGGTGAATGGATTTTAGCTAGAGTATCATTCCAACAACTGCTCTAACCTGTTTTCTTGCTTTTACCCTAATCTTAAGTGGTGCTATACCATTTCTTTATGATGACTCTATAGAGAGATATATACTATAGTGAAATTTATTTCTTAGGAAATGCACTGAATACTGTATTTCTTCTGTAATGTAATATGGGGAGGGGGGATGCAAGAGAAAATGTGTATTTTTGCTAGTAGCCTATCTTCAACTAAGCACAACTATTAAAATGGATTCAGCTAATCCAATAAGAAATTTAGGGTTCGTATCTAAATTTTTGATGTAGATTCTGTGTGTGGAAGCAACTAAAACTTACTTCTATGATTCACGTCTGAGTTTAAGCAGACATTGCTGCAGAGCTTTGTCACCGGCTGATGAGGTTATAATGAAGTGCAAAATGCATAGTATTCATTAACATTTGTAAATTTGTAAAGCCAAATGTACCAAGCGGAAGTCTTTAATCATTTTTATAGCTGACAGCATTAAACATGTTAAACATTCATACTATCAATAAAGTATTTTATTTTTAAGATCTGACTATTGTGCAAGAAAATATTTTTAAGATTTGTTCTAAGCTCTCATGGCCTGATGTGTACCTGTAAATGCCACCTGGGGATAATCAAGCTGTCTCTTATCATTAATGCCTTTTTTTTTTTTTTAATGTGTTACACACCAACAAAAGGAAGACGTCCTGGAGCCTCCTGCTTGTGCAGCAGAGACACTTGGAAGATTGTGGCTCCCCAAACTAAAAGGATCTTATTGCGTAAAGTACACATTACAGCAATTTTAGGTCTCCTGAAGACTCTTAACGTGTCATCTTTGCATCTAGTAGGATGGCTTGATCGCTATGGGTTCATTTCTGTTCAATTCTATTAACAACCAACCAGCATATTGAGTATTTCTATACTTAATGCTTGCCTTAAATACAAGAGTTACTGTGAGCTATGCTAGTTAGACATGGGTATGAAATCCATGGTTTTTCTTAGGTCATTTTGGAAAGTTACACCTGGGGAAAATATTCCTAAATCTGCTCTGCAGGATTTGGATGCTTTGGAGTCCATTTAAGTTTTACATGAAGTTGCAAGTACCTTTTGACATGGCAAGTTGTAAATGAGACCCTATTCCAAAGGCTGGAGAGATGCCAGGCATTATTTAATAATGGGCTTTTACATCATTATAGACACTTACCGTTGGCTTGGAGGGCAACTTGTTTTGTTTAAAATAAAGAGCAGGAATTAGAGGGTAATCAGCTGTTCAGTGTTGTCTATGCAAAGCTGTGTGCAGTGTCCGGCACACCAGTCCCCCATGTCACAATAACCCTTCTTTCCTCCTCCCCCCCCCCAAAAAAAAAAAAAAAAAAAACTCAGCTCTGCATTGGCAGGAATTGAACCTAGGAGTCTCCCACATGCTCTGTGAGAATTTGTGCCACTGAACCACACATGCTCATCTAGTTGTCATTTTTCAGTGCTTGTTTATGCTGGCTTATTAAAAGCCATATTTTGCCATCACTTGCCTAATAATTAACTCTTTTACAGACTGTTGGTTCATTGCTATTTCTGCCTTGACTAATACCCAAGAGTGACATTTTAAAGCATTATAGCTATGTATGTCCTCTAGAAACAGGCTCTTCTGGGTGGGTTATTTCTGTTATATTAACATCTAGGGACAAGCACACAGCTAAAGACAGTCCCCATTCCAAACAGCTTACAATATACAGAGACTATATGTTGGGTCAGTGACTCACCCCAGGTCACACAGCTGGTCAATGGCAGAACGGGACTACCTGCTGGCCCAGTGCCCTCTCGACTGGACAATGCTGTCAACATGGGTGGAATACTGCTGCTCTGCTTCAGGTCCAGTATTGCTCTTACAAAGTGTACCTTTGTGTAAGATGGAAAGTTGTTCTAAATCCCGTGAGCCAGAATCTCCAGTTACTAGTGTCTCATGGGTGGAAGATGGCCACAGTAGCATTATCACCATTGACCAGCTCTGCCAGGGTCACCTTGCCTTGTGATCCCATCAGTTCAGCAGCCTCTGGCCTGAGAGTACTTGGGAATGATCCAGGTGGCTGGGCAGGCCTGGTATAAATACAGCTGGCAAGCAGCAGGAATTCTGCAGGCGCCCCTTCCACTGTACTGCAGTGTGCTACGTTAGGACACCCTCTGCTCCTGGAGGTGGTGTCTTTCGGGTGACGTTTAAAAGTCAGTTAGGGTGACCAGACAGCAAGTGTGAAAAATTGGGGGGGGGGGGAATAGGAGCCTATATAAGAAAAAGACCCAAAAATCAGGACTGTCCCTATAAAACTGGGACATCTGGTCACCCTAAAGTAAATCCACATGCCCTGTCCCTTTCAATAGCCCTCTAGCATTTGATAGATCTGAGTATTTCTAGGGCTTCTTGCTAAGTGCTGCTGCACTAATGCTCCTGCATCTTGTAGCATGGACAGGGTGTGAACCCAGTATCCTGGTAAGGTTCCAGATTGCGTATTTGCATTCTGCTGACCTAAATTCCCTCTGCAGCTTCCACTGGATGAATGATTCTTTGATGCACTGAAATAAACCCCTCTCCAGAGCAACACACTGAAGTGATATAGCAACACTCCACCACCATGTCTATTTCGCTGTGTTTGACACTTTGCTCTCCTTTGGAATGAAAGCTGCCATCCCAGGTAACCTTTTAATTGATATTTACACTTCACAGGTGTTAGCAAGAAGTGCTTCTCATGCAAGTAATTTGGAGGCGCAGGGCCGGTGCAACCATTTAGGCAGACTAGGCAGTTGCCTAGGGCGCCGAGATTTGAGGGTGCCAAAAAGCGCCCTCAAATTTTTTATAAATGGTTGAGCAGCTGTTGCTGCTGGGACAGAGAAGGAGTCTGAGCTGCCGCAGTCATGCCTGCACGACCACCCGCAGGCACCACTTATCACTGTTTGGAATGGTCAGTGTCCCCCTTAGAAATGCTAACAAGCTTATTCAGCGAAGTTTTGATGTACTTGATGCATGCTATTAGATCGTCAATTAGGCATCAACGAGATAATTTAAGAGTAAATGTCTTTTTCTTTGAAGTACCACTGAACACTAATCTGTACATTGCCCCCTCCCTCCTGTGTTACTGCTTGAAGCAGAATCCTGGGTAACACTAATGGGGATGCTGGATAAACCTTTTAAAATATTTCCCCTTTATAATGCCACATTTTTAATACAATTTTAAAATTAGATCCCATAATTTCAAGGCATCGATTTCCCCGTTTAGACAATTAAATTGCAATTGTCGGCATGAACATCATTTTAAAGCTGGGTTTTGAAAATCTAATTTAACTTCAAAAATTAATGACCAAAAGATAGGCACGTGAAGTAAGGTAAAAGTAATTAACCGAGGGTCTAGCATTCACTCCCAACACCGCAAAAGAGCTGAGGGATTTCCAAAGAACTCCGACACCACTACAGTGTATCATTCAAACGTGAGAACATAGTTACTACAGATAATAAATAATAAGTTACCTGGGTTGGAAATAGATCTTTGTGGAAGGGAAAGCAGGAAACTTGTCTTTTTGATTACAGAATTATTTTGCTTCTGGATCCATTAAAATCATAACCGATTTTTTGGGGGAGGGGATGTGGGGAAGAAACTCTTTTCTCTACTAGGTTTGTGTATAAGCAGCTGAAAAGAAAAGTTAACTGGCTTTGCACAGAACTGAAACCTAAAGGTCTCTCCTCCCTCCTTCTCTACTCTGACCCCTCTGGGCTATTCCAAGTTAATTGTCATCTAATTGCCCAGCAAAGAAAGAGATAGTGGCAGCAATTAGGCATAGCCCCCACCAGTTCAGGAGTCATTAACACAGTACAAAGATATGCTGCATGCTTTCCGTGCACCCAGGCCTAATGAGGGACTGGGGGCAAGAGGAGCAGGGCTGAGCCCCTAGGGAATGAGCCGCAGAGAGCGAGTGCCCAGGAGGCTGAGAGGGCAAGGGGCTGCAGGGGCGTCCCCACTGCTATTTAAAATGCAGATCCCGCAGCGGTACCTCTCCATGAGACAGAGCCAGTTCCTCACAGAAGCTTCTGTCCAACAGCTCTTCCTTCTGCAGCTGCTCTTTGTGCTCCAGCTCCATCCATGGCAGCTGAACCACCTGTCCTGACTGCAGCCAACCCCTCATCCCCTGCCCTGCCTCCAGTCACCCCACACCCCTTGCCCTGCCCACAGCCAGCCTCACACCCCCTGCCCTGTCTCTAGCCAGCCCCACACCCCTGTATCCAGCCAGCCCCTCGCCCCCTGCCCGCAGCCAGCCCCGCACCCCCTTCCCTGCCTCAACCAGCCCCTGCTGCACCCCCTGCCCTGCCCACAGCCAGCCCCTGCTGCACCCCCTGCCCTGCCTGCAGCCAGCCCCACACCTCCTGCCCTGCCCACAGCCAGCCCCTCACTCCCTGCCCTGCATGCAGCCAGCCCCTGCTGCACTCCTTGCCCTGTCCATAGCCAGCCCCACACCACCTGTCTCCATCCAGCCCCTGCTGCAGCCCCTGCCTGCAGCCAGCCCCACACTCCCTGCCCTGCACGCAGCCAGTCCCGCACCCCCTGTCTCCAGCCAACCCCACACCCCATCTCCAACCAGCTTCGCATCCCCTGCCCTGCCCAGAGCCAGCCAGCCCCACACCCTGTCAGGTTATTCAATTGTTTTTATTAAATATGTAGGCTAAATAATGAAATTAATAAATTTTCAAGCCAAATATGTATTAATTCTAATGAACAATGCCACATTATGCAATATTCATTTTTGAAAGTTTATAATAAGCAATGCTCTGGGGGGAGGGGTGGAGGCAGAGGGCGCAAGGTGGAAGTTTCGCCTAGGGCGCAAAATATCCTTGCACCGGTCCTGTGGAGGCTGTACTGAGCAAATGGGGAGATTTCTCCATCAAAGCTGCAGTGCAAACTCTCCTCTTCCCTCCCTTTCATTTCATTTAACCTGGTGACTAGTGAGGTGGTAGTACCCATCCCCAAACAGGGAGTGGGCTCTACTGCATATGTGAAGAGCTCAGCACAACAAAAAGATGGCCTCTGCTCCGAAGACCTTGTGTGTTTGGGCCTTTCCTGCTCTAGCTGCCCCTAGCCCAGCCTCCAGGAGTGCTCTAGAGATGCTCCTCATGTTTGCTTAGTCACTTTCTTATCTTTGCATCAGGCCCCAGTGAGCAGGTTTTGCAGCCTGGGAAGCAGCTCTGTGCTCTGCTCTCTTTATAGGCTTGGGAAAGAGTTGCTCATAAGGAGTCTACCCACATTGGCCCCACCCCAGTACAGTTAGGATAGCAGCCACTCTACCAGTGCTATTTCCTCCCCATAACGAGCCTCATCCACTCCTTGGTGCCAAGGCCTGGGAGGGGAGAGCCCTGCCCATTCACCAGTGAGAGTTGCTAAACGAGTGTTTGACACTCTCCCTAGTGGGGGTGGGGCTGGGATGTTCAGGGCCCTCACCCATGCCTGGAATGCCCACAAACCCTTTTTTAAAGATCAAAAGGGTGTTTTGAGTTTCATCTGCCTCCTGACATCATGTGGCTTTAACCCAAACTTGGAAATCTACTTAACTCAACCTACCTCTCCTGCTGCAACAGTGTGGCTCCCAGGATCCAGACCCGGCCTTTGGTTCCTGCTTGCAGCCATTTTCTGCCAGGGAGAAGCAATGAGTCAGTTTCTCTGACAGACAAGGCTCCTATTCATCTCCCATTTTAACTCACCCCTGGTAGCTGAGTGGCACTGGCACTCTCTCAGATGCAGCCGCATGCAGCAACCAGGGGCTAATCTTGTAGCCATAACCTCCTGGGTGGTGATTAAGAACCAGGTTGAAGCAGCAGGCCCTCCCCCAGGGCTGCCAGCAGAGCCTGGTCCCTGCCCCTTTCTGGAGCTACAAACACTGCAGGAGAGTTCCCGAATCCTCACCTTCCAGAGCAGGTGGGGGGGGTTCAGGTTTTGGGCTTCAGCCCTGGGATGGCAGGCAGCAGGCTTTGGCCATGTGACTGTGGGCTCCATCCCCCAGCCACAAGGGGTTTGGGCTCACCTCTCCCACATGTCACCCCTGGCCCCTGCTGCCACCTCCACCCCCCCCCCCCAAACACACACGCCTCCCTACCCACCTCCTCCATCCAGGGCTTAATTTGTCCCCCAGCTTGCCAGGGCTGAGTAAATCTGTGAAAAGTGATTAACAAAGCTTTTCACAGTAGCAGATTTACTAGCTAGCAAGTTCTAAAAATTAAAAAAAAACAAAAAACCACCCATGTAAAGCACCTTATTTGTGTGTCTGTTTAGGAGCAGACAACAGAGACGACAGCGCATTTTTATTATTGAGTCTGCAAAAATCTAAATCACAAAGATTTTGACATGTCTAGGTGCATATTTGTTTTTCCAAAAGTTAATTAGGAATTTTAGGAAAAAATTGTGAGAGCAGCCACCAGCAAGAGGTGGTGGCGGCAGCAGCACTGAGGCCACCAGAAAAAAAGAATTGTTGAGAGAGCCCCCTTAACCTGGCTGCTTAGGATTGAGGGAATGGGCCTTGTTTGTTTGCCCTCACAGCACAGGAGGAGATGAGCTTTCTGCGGCTAGCCCATACTGAGTGCATTGATTGCACAGCAGAGAGTGTCAGGGTTTTGCTCCACTCTTTAAAACATCTACAAGTAACCAGACACCCTGCTAGCTGGTGCACTACCTGTGTAGGAATTCTTAGTGTTCACACCTCAGAAAGGGTCACAATTGTGACAGTTGTTGGCAGCCTCAACCAAGAGAGCTCTGATCAGAGAGGGGAATTCAGACCTTCTATGGCCTGTGCTGTACCTGCTGTGTGAGTCCAAGAAAGCCAATCTGCCACCATTAGCTATGCTGAGGTGCAGCGAGAGTCAGTGACCTACAGTGGCACATGAAATCAGGCTTTCTAGATAGTTTGGAAAGATGTTTTGCCCAGCAGTGAGTTTTGCTGGCAAATGCCTCCCTAAATATGTGAGACGAGCTTGGCTCCCAGCCCTGCCCGAAACCTTCCGGGTTGTGGCTGAGTTTGTATCAAGTTTAACATGTCTCCAGTATGAATTTGCAACTTGTTGTGTCTGCAAATAGTTTCACAATAACTTTTTTCTCTTTCCTCTGTATAGGTAACTAGCTTCTGCTGGCACTAGAGCAGCTCACTTGTACCCCCTTGTGGTGAAAAGAGAGGTTAATATGCATCGCACACCAAGCAACAGCACTAAATGGGATAGCAGTTTACCTTTTAAGTTAAGAGGTATTGTCCGGTCTCTTGTTGCTCCTCCTCCAGCTACATGTGTCATGTTCGCTAGGAAAAAGGTGGTCATGTGGCTCAGCACAGGCCTGGAACTCAAGATCTGGGTTCCATTTCCAGTTCTGCCACTGACTCCACGTGGGACTCTGGGTGAGTCACTTAGGTTCTCTGTGTTGCAGCTCCCCATCTGAAAAATGACAATGTGCTTTTTTCTTTGTCTGTCTTGTCTGTTTAGAGTTTAGGCTTTGTAGGACATTGAATCTTTGTAGGAGTTAGCACAAGGGGCCCTGACCTTCTGCTAGAACACAATAATTGTTACCAGATGCAAGTCTGAATTAACTCTTCACATTTGCAAAGCTTTCTATCTTAACGTTACTTACTGATGCATACTCTACAGAATGAACCTGGGTTTATAAAGTGGGATTAAGTGAGATAAGTGGGCTTGGTTTTGAGGCTTAAATATTTTTTAAGTGGTCTGACCCAGTGTTTAATAGGGTTACTTAAAGGGATGTGGAGTATTACCCCTGGCTGCTTTGCTCCCCTCCTTTGCCAGTCTATGACTAGGAATTAGATGGTGAATGTTGGTTGCCCGCATCAGAGCATCAGTCCCTTGCAGCTGGCTGCAGTGTGTCAGTGGGCAGGACACAGGGGTTACAATATTTTATGCTAGGTATGTCAGGCCATCAGTGGAGGAGGAGAGAAGTGAGAAGCACAAAGGGCATGTGGCAGGGAGATGATGGGTGAAGCAAAGAGGCTTAGCGTGTGGGTACTGACTATCTGGAAAGATGAGATGGAGGAGATTACCCCTTCCCATCCAAAAAGGGAAAGGGAGACATTTCTCCTCCAGCTATTGGTGGTTACCACTGGATTTCCTCATGCAGGCTGTGCTCCTATGCCCAGCAACTGCTCCCACTGACTGGGGGTGGGTGGGGAGAGGAGCAGCTCCAGATTCTCAGAGATGATCGCTGTATGTCCAGCCACCATTGCCTGTACCCTCTCCCACATAGAAGTGGCTTTGGTGGCCTCATGTTGCTTGTATGTGCCAGTGTTGTGCTGTTGCAAAGCTGCTGTGTGGCATGGTACAAGAGGGGGTGCCTGTGGAAGATGGGCAGGGCCAAAGGGCAGCTCACTTGAGGGCCTCCTCTACCCTCCACTGAAGGCAATGGGAGCCCTTCCCCTGTCTTTAATAGGAGATGGTTTGGACCCACTGGGAGTGGGTGTGGGCCTGTGAGTAAGTGGCTTTATAACTGGTTGCTTTAACAGCACTGTCCCTGAGGAGATCACTCTGGAAAAGCCCTCTGGCAATGAAACCCATGGAGTGTAAGAGGAGACTGAGGAGCTTCTTGTCTGACAGGATGTTACAGCAGGGCTGGTTAGGCTGCCTAGGAAAGTGACTAGTATCAGAGGGGTAGCCGTGTTAGTCTGGATCTGTAAAAGCAGCAAAGAATCCTGTGGCACCTTATAGACTAACAGACGTTTTGGAGCATGAGCCTTCGTGGGTGAATACCCACTTCGTCAGATGCATGTAGTGGAAATTTCCAGGGGCAGGTATATATATTCTCTAGCTTGCCTGCATATATATACCTGCCCCTGGAAATTTCCACTACATGCATCTGACGAAGTGGGTATTCACCCACGAAAGCTCATGCTCCAAAACGTCTGTTAGTCTATAAGGTGCCACAGGATTCTTTGCTGCTTTTAGGAAAGTGACTGTTCTCTAATAGGACTTTTCCAGAAGGCCAGGATCGAACGGCCTGGAAAGAGCTCCCTTCCACTCTGCCAGACTCCAAGCAGAGACCTTCAGCAGTGCCCATGCGCTCAGCATGGAGGCTGCCCTCCAGTCTCCCTGGAGGGTGCAGTTTCAAGAAAGTACCACAGACGTATTTATTTAAATTACTTTAATAGGCTGGAGCAACTAGAGGCCTTAACATCACTTGTCATCGTTTCAAATTTTATACTTGATAGGTTTTAAAAAAAAAAAAATTTTCAATATAAATTTTAAAAATCCAGTTTAAATAAAAAAAAATCTCTTGGGGGGGGGGTTGGGTTGTGAAAAAGCCATTGATTGGTCTTGCCCTTGATTTTAGAAGAACTACTTCATCTGAGAGAATCAGAAACTGCTTGTCTTCTATTCAAGAAGAGGAGGCAGCAAAATTCATCCTAGCAGTAATTTGTTGGGCCTTATTTGCTCAGTCTTAAACAAACAAGTGTGCAAAACTCTACCTGGTCTCTTTTATATAGGCCCAGCTAAGAGGTGGTGGGAGGGGCAGGAATGCTGACTCCATCCCGGATCCACTAGCAATCGCACAGGATATTGCCACAAAACTTACATTTTACTGCCAAACTGTCTAAGCCATTCCTCCTCTGTGCTTCCTGGTTTCTAAATGTCAAATCCACAAAACCTTCCCCTTGCCAGTCACTGCCCAGGTGGTGCAGCAGGCAGAGGAACCTGAGCAGTAACATTGTGACACCAGAGGTAACTCAGCCACCTGTCGCTCCCTGACTCCTCTAACCCTGAGCATAAACCCGAAGCCTGAGCCCTGCCTTGGGCATCGCTCCCACGGAAACCTGCAGGTTCATTGACTGACCTATGCAAATCACCTGTGGAGAGTTAGCACTGACTGGCTGAATTCACTCGAAACTCACAATGCCCTTCAGCTTACAGCGCTAATGGAAGGGGCACAGGGTGGAAATCAGGCTTTTCTGGTGGCCCGTTTTCCAATTGAGAAGAAGGGACAAGAGAGAAGGAGGAAGAGGGAAGCAAAATGGTCAAATTCCAAACACCCCCAGCGAGTCACAGATTAATTCCAAGCCCAGAGGAAACCACTGTTGTCTGACTTTCTGTTTCACTTCGGCCATAGAATGTGCCTCAAAATAATTCCCATAGGAATTAGAGCAGATTTTTTAGTAAAACACCCAAGCTTGATTTTAAAATAGGCCAGTTGTGGAAAATCCAGCACAACCCTCAGTGAATTGCTCCAAACTCTGATGTTAAAAATGCTCCTCGCCTTATTTCCAGTGTGTATTGGTCTAGCTTCGACTTCCAGCCATTGTCTGCTCATAACCTTTATCTGGTGAAGTGAAGATGGAGGCTTGCTGCAGCAAGGCTACAGGGCTCTCTGAGGTTTCCCTTGCCCTGCATCCTGTCCTGTCTGGCTGATGTCAAGGGAGTTCTGTGAGGTCACAGATGCCTCATTCATAGAATATGAGGGTTGGAAGGGATCTCAGGAGGTCATCTAGCCCAACCCCCTGCTCAAAGCAGGACCAATTCCCAACTCATAGTCTTTGCTCAATGGGCTGAGTTCCTGCCAAAAGCTTTTCTGAAGTCACTGCCAGACCCACCTTTCCCTGGCAGGCCTGATGTCTGCCCCTGGCCAGCCCAGCTGGATGTTTGAGCTGCACCCCAGATCACCCCACTTGCACATTATTGATTCTGGGGAGCGAGCAGGATACCCAGTAAAACAGCAGGGTCTGTTCCTAGCCTCCCACTGAGCTTTTCATAGAGGTTATGAAACAATTCGATCTCCTAATCTGGCCTCTATTTCACAGACTATGAAATTTCACACATTTTGCACCATATTAAGCCCAATTGCTTGTAATTCACTAAAAGGCACCTTCCAGAATGGCAGGCAGTTGTGACGTGAGACACCAGGAAACAGAGACTCCACCTCTCCTCTGGGTAATTTGTTCCAGTGGCTAGTCTCCTTCAAAAATGTGTGCCTATGTCTCATTTGAATTTCTCTGGCATCAGCTGGCAGCTGTTGATTCTTCTTGTGCCTTTTTTGGCTAGATCGAATTAGTCCTGCCCTGTGAAATCCAATCTCCCCGTCCTGCTAGGACCCCCCAGCCACGAGAACCCAGTAGGGGCCTCCTAGCTGTTTCTCTGCCCGGCTGGTGACAGGACTTCCTCTCCATGGGGATATCAGACGCACCTGCAGAGGCAATGCAGAAGTGAGTGCGCTGCATCAGCCCAGCGTTGGGCTCAGGGCTTTGGCCCTGGCAGCTTCTGCTCCAGTCACATCTCTGGGTGTCCCGACTCAGAGGTTCTGCCCCCCCCCCCGTGGGGTCAGCCAGTGCTGGGGCACTGGGCTCAGGACTTTCATGCCCCTCCCTACTCCTGCTGGTGCTCTGGGTGCCTGGGCTCGGGGCTTCTGCCTGGCATCTGAAGCGACAGCTCGGGGCTTCCCTTGCAGTTCCTTTTGGGGCTCAGGGGTCCATTTCTCTGGATGCCCCGAAAATGGTAGGAGCCAAGGTGCTCCCAAGTAGTTGGTAGGAGCTGAGGGGCTGACAACAGGAAGGACCCACTTGCACATCTGGGAACCTACTCTAGCTTCAGAACGGTTGCTGGCTGCTGCCCTTGGAGCCCAGGTCTGAAGGCAGCACACAAGTGAGGATGACAATGCTGTGACCCCCCTCACAGCAACCTCTGAACTCCCCCATTCTCCCAGTTTGGTCGGGACCCCCATGGTTACAATACCATGAAATGTCAGGTGGAAACATCTGAAATGGTGACACTGGTCAATTTCAAGGCGAGAGGGTTTGTAAATGAGTCAAAGTGAGCCCTGAATTTGGTAGGGACCTGGCTATAATGGAGGCCCGAGCAGGTTTGCACTCTCTTTTCTCTTGAAAGGCCATGGAGAATTCCTGCTGCCTGAGAAACTTCCCAGAATAAGCTACCAGGACTGGGGGGAAATGAAGGAAACCAACCAAAGCCTGAGCTAGGATGGAGAGCATTGATCTAAGTGGTGTTTGAACCCCTCCACCCCCACCTGCCTGCCTGCGGTGAAACGGACAGAGGGGCACTGATTTCTAGTTGTGAACTTGCTACAGACCGTGGGCTTCAGCACAAGCCGTACAGCCCATACTCTGAACTCTTGGATAAACAGCAAAGCTGGCTTTTCCGAAACCTTTCCCCCCAGTGCTCTGCCTCCACTTGGGATTGTGCCCAGCAGAGGCTGGTGGAGGGGAGAGGAAGGGAGATGAGGCCATGCAAATGTTGTAGCATCCGCACTACCCCACAGACACACACACCCAGCAATGCAGGGCATAATATCCAGGACAGTAAATTATTTGGCCATAACCTACAAAATCTTCAGTGTTGAAAGTCCAATTTCTCTAGAAAACGATGGGAGGGAGGGGTTAGAGAGTTGCAGTAACCACCTGGACTTCCAGTCTCTGGCCAGGCACATCCCCCTCTCCAGAGTTTTCACTGCTATTGTCTCCAAACTGGTGGTCCTGATCTAATGCGTGGTCACCTCCTGGCCTTTAGGGACATTGGCAGGATCTTCGCTGTTCCCAGCTGCAGCATCACCCTCATTATCCTGCCTGATAAGGATCCCACCAGGGCTCAGCTAAATGGCATGTGGCATGACAGGCTCCTTGCTGAGGGCCCTTGACAGCGCCCAATTGAGATCTGAATCGGACGGGCACGTGCAGGTGCATTGCCTGACTTTTTACTGGACTCCTGGACTCTCTCATGCTGCTGCTTCAAATGTTCCTTCTCGCTCAGCGCTGAGAAGCAGAATGCTCCTTGCCCTTTGGCTGTGCGGCACACAGATGTCTAGTCCTGCTGCTCTGAAAGAAACCATCTTCACAGCTCTAATCCTGGCAGATATTGATTAAAATCTTGCCGCGCTCCTCTAAGTGTATTTGTGATTGGACGTGCTTCTTGCTAGGGGGGATTTTCAGACACATGAACTGCATAACACAGAGGGAAAGACAAAAAGAAGCATCAACATGTCTAAGAACTTGGACAATATTTGAAGACCATACGTTGGTGTCAACCTACCTCCTGCTGCCGGGCGATACAACTGGTATTTTAACGACACACTCACTCCACTTGTGCCTGACCTGAGATTCAGGAGGGATAGCTTAGTGGTTATGGCCTACTAAAGCTAGTATTGTAAGTTCAATCCTTGAGGTGGCCATCTAGGGAATAGAGGTAAAATATTGTCTGGGGATGGGTCAGGTCCTGCTTTGAGCAGGGGGTTGGCCTAGATACCTCCTGAGGTCCCTTCCAACCCTGCTATTCTATGAATTCTGTCCTCTCGTGTTGGCAGAACAAATAAACCCCACCTCCCCTTACACAATCCCTTTGAGTTCAAGAAACAGAGATCTCTCTCTTGCAACAAGCTTTAACATTATGGGGCAAAGACTAAGATGAGTGGTCTATTATTCATTCTAATACCTGAGGAAAGCTCCAAAATCCATTCCGTCGACCAGGAGAAAAGATTGTTTTTCTGTTCTCAAAGTGCTGATGCTTTTGACCCCAAAATGTCGTCTTAATTTTCTCTCACAAAGTAACTTGCAGTGAAATGGGACCAACTGCCTAAACTATCCTGAACACTACATGTCAGAGTTTGGGAATATCAAGATAGATCATCACCTGGCGTCAGTTGTCACGGATCCATCAGCATCAGCAGAGCTACGGTGATTTATACCAAGTGAGTGTCTGGTCCATTGTGCTGTAATGAGTTATAAGATTTCATATGCTGTGCATATGAAGATGAAAATAGTCTGTTTAAAATTACCCCTTAGTTTCAAAGAATCTTGTTAATGGAGGGTTTTTTCTTTTTTTCCCTAAAAATGGGCTTCATTTATTTGAATATCAAACATTTTCATTGAAAATTTTCCAGAGTGGGTTTTGTGCTGGTGAACTATTCCCAGTCGACAGCCCTGGAGAGAGAAGATTGTGAAAAAAGACAGTACAGTATGGAATGGGCTTCCCCAGTGCGCCATTCTCTGCCCCCATGGAAGGTCTCATGGGTTTGGGGTCGATACACACCGATAATGGAATGAAATCTCTCTTGCATAGTTGAGTTTTCTTCTTAGTTTGAAGCGGGAGAAGGAACGGGAACATCTGGACCCACCTAGCTTCCAAGGGAACCATCTTTCTTGATGCTGTTTGACCTGCAATACATTGTGGCCCTTTAGGTGGAGATTCTCTAGAAAGCTGCTTTATGACTCTACTAAAGAACTATCTTCTAAGGACAGGCTGGTCCTCCCACTGTCTCCACTCACTCATGGGAAATTATAGAGATTTGTAGCCATAGGTTGTACAGTCTGTTTAATATTATGTTTTTTTCTCTTGATGTTTTCTGATAGGTTCCTGTTGTGGTGAAATGTGATTAGTCCAAACAGGACAATTCAAACGTGTGCGTGTCTGTGTGTGCGCACATGTGTTTTAATTTTTCACATTGATAAGGTAAAGAATTGTAGAAATCTAGTACCAAAATAGCCACATTACTAGGAAATGGGGCTTCCAGATGAGCGTGACTTTATGCTTCCATTTCCATATGGAAATTTTGATTCCTATCTTTGGTGTTTCTTTGTCTTGTGGAGAAATTTTGTTATTGGTGACCTTGTTCATAACTATAGATGAGCAAATCTGAAAAAAACTAGAAGCTGTAATAAAAAGCAGCCAAAGAAGATCAGTTTGTGCAAAAGATGCATATCTCGGGGAAATGATGGAACGTTCATGCAAATATGTTGTTCACCGTGTTTTTAGTTTTTAGTTGCAAGACTTGAACCAAAAATGATCTCAAAGTATTAAAGTGCTCGAATGAAAAGTCCACCAGCTATTCCAGTTTATACCAGCACAGGATCTGGCTCCATAACTTTATCTTTAAAGAGATTTCGGGTAGGAGCCCACGTAGAGAGATGGTTGGGTGGGTCTGGCTGTATTTTGCATTGGCTGAGTTGGCCAGTGGACTGGTCATGCTATTTTGTTATAGACGTTGTTTCTACTCATCAGTTAAAGGCAGGTTAAGCTGTCACAAACATCTTGGGATTTTAGACCCTGCTTTCAATTTCCTGATTTCAGTGCATTCAAAATCTCATACTGAATAGTTCAGTAAAAGAGGAAGTGTTGTTTTCTCCTCTTTGAGTTCACAACGAATTATAAATGTATATGAACTTTACTAATCTCTTTGCCTTGAAGATCTCCTCTTTTAGGGAGTGCAGAAGGTTCAAATACACTGAGTGTTCCCTTGCCTTGCTACTCACTCTGCTAGCTGGAAAGGTGATTAAATCTGATATTAACAAACAGCCTGATTCAAAGCGCACTGAAATCAATGGAAAAACTCCCCTTGGCGTCAATCTGTTTTGGATCAGACCCTCCTACAGTGAGTGGGAACACTACATTCCTAGGAAAGAGATGAAAATTGCCCTCCTCTCACAAAAACAAACAAATCGCTTTTGCATTGAACTTTTCCATGGAAATGTCAGCATTTTTACAACAAATTAAATTAAATAATAATCATCAATACAAAGATTGTTATTCAGGAGTCCTAGCAATGTAGAGTGGAAAGGACCTCCTGGAGTCAAGTCAGGCTCCCCATGCTGGGGCAAGACCAGGTCACACCAAGTAAACATCCCAATGGGTGTTTCTCTGACCTGTTCTCAAACACCTTCAACACTGAGCAGTCCACATGTTGATCTGTCTAGCTGAAGTTCCTCATGCTTCCCTTCTCCTTTATAGGCCAGTCTTGTTGGTTCGACTACATCTCCCAGTTGCTCCATTTCAAAACCAAAATACTTCAGATTTCAGCCAAAATAGTTTGGATTTGGGGTTTTATTCATAAAAGCTCAACGCTTCCCAAGGGGATAGGTGGGAATTTTGACCAGCTCTACATAAAAAGCCTCTCTTAACAGTGAGGGTAATTAACGCTTGGGATGATTTACCAAGGGTCACATGCATCTGAAGAAGTGGGTATTCACCCACGAAAGCTCATGCTCCAAAATGTCTGTTAGTCTATAAGGTGCCACAGGATTCTTTGCTGCTTTCACAGATCCAGACTAACACGGCTACCCCTCTGATACTTGTTACCAAGGGTCATGGTGGATACTCAGTTTATGGACACTTTTTAATTCAAGACTGGATGATTTTTTAAAAGATATGCTCTACTTTACAGTGAAAAATATTAGAAAAAAATTATGACCTGTTTTATACAAGCAATTAGACTAGATTGGGGGGGGTTGAATTTATCATCTGCAAACACCTTGGGATCCACAGACTATATCTAAGGGGTCCTCCAAAGGTTGTTATTACCATAGAAGACTGCTTTTCAACCTGTGGTCTGTGGATTCCTAGGGGTCCACAGATTGTGTCTACAATTTCCACCTCCATTCAAAATGTTTGATTCATCCGCAAATGAGAAAAACACCCACTGGTCTAGATAATCAAAATGATTCCTTTGGGCTTTGGAAACTATGACTAAATTAAATTTCCATTGTTTCGGCATCTCTTAAGAGATAACGCGAGTCTCATAGTCTCATAGACTTTAAGGTCAGAAGGGACCATTATGATCATCTAGTCTGATCTCCTGCACAATGCAGTCCACAGAATCTCACCCATCCACTCACTTCTAGAACAAACCCCTAACCTATGTCTGAGTTATTGAAGTCCTCAGATTGTGGTTTGAAGACCTCAAGGTGCAGAGAATCCTCCAGCAAGTGACCCGTGGCTCATGCTGCAGAGGAAGGCGAAAAACCTCCAGGGCCTCTGTCAATCTGCCCTGGAGGAAAATTCCTTCCCGACCCCAAATATGGCAATCAGTTAAACCTTGAGCATGTGGGCGAGACTCACCAGCCAGCACCCAGGAAAGAATTCTCTGTAGTAACTCAGATCCCAACCCATCTAACATCCCATCACAGACCACTGGGCATACTTACCTGCTGATAATCAAAGATCAATTGCCAAATTAATTGCCAAAATTAGGCTATCCCATCATACCATTCCCTCCATAAACTTATCAAGCTTAGTCTTAAAAGCCAGATATGTCTTTTGCCCCCACTACTCCCCTTGGAAGGCTGTTCCAGAACTTCACTCCTCTAATGGTTAGAAACCTTCATCTAATTTCAAGTCTAAACTTCCTAGTGTCCAGTTTATATCCTTTTGTTCTTGTGTCCGCATTGGTACTAAGCTTAAATAATTCCTCTCCCTCCCAAATATTAATCCCTTTGATATATTTATAAAGAGCAATCATATCCCCCCTCAACCTTCTTTTGGTTAGGCTAAACAAGCCAAGCTCTTTGAGTCTCCTTTCATAAGACAGCTTTTCCATTCCTCGGATCATCCTAGTAGCCCATCTCTGAACCTGTTCCAGTTTGAATTCTTCCTTCTTAAACATGGGAGACCAGAACTGCACACAGTATTCCAGATGAGGTCTCACCAGTGCCTTATATAACGGTACTAACACCTCCTTATCTTTGCTGGAAATACCTCACCTGATGCATCCTAAAACCGCATTAGCTTTTTTAATGGCCATATCACATTGGCAGCTCATAGTCATCCTGTGATCACCCAACACTCCAAGGTCTTTCTCCTCCTCTGTTACTTCCAACTGATGCGTCCCCAATTTATAACTAAAATTCTTGTTCTTAATCCCTAAATGCATGACCTTGCACTTTTCACTATTCAATTTCATCCTATTACTATTACTCCAGTTTACGAGATCATCCAGATCTTCCTGTATGATATCCCAGTCCTTCTCTGTGTTAGCAATACCTCCCGGCTTGTGTCATACGCAAACTTTATTAGCACATTCCCGCTTTTTGGGCCAAGGGCAGTAATAAAAAGGTTACATAAGATTGGTCCCAAAACTGATCCCTGAGGAACTCCACTAGTAACCTCCTTCCAGCCTGACAGTTCACCTTTCAGTACAACCCGTTGTAGTCTCTTCTTTAACCAGTTCCTTATCCATCTTTCAATTTTCATATTGATCCCCATCTTTTCCAATTTAACTAATAATTTCCCATGTGGAACCATATCAAATGCCTTACTGAAATCGAGGTAAATTAGATCCACTGCGTTTCCTTTCTCTAAAAAATCTGTTACCTTCTCAAAGGAGGAGATCAGGTTGGTTTGGCACGATCTACCTTTTGTAAAACCATGTTGTATTTTGTCCCAATTACCATTGACCTCAAAGTCCTTAACTACTTTCTCCTTCACAATTTTTTCCAAGACCTTACATACTACAGATGTCAAACTAACAGGCCTATAGTTACTCGGATCACTTTTTTTCCCTTTCTTAAAAATAGGAACTATGTTAGCAATTCTCCAGTCATACGGTACAACCCCTGAGTTTACTGATTCATTACAAATTCTTGTTAATGGGCTTGCAACTTCATGTGCCAGTTCCTTTAATATTCTTGGATGAAGATTACCTGGGCCCTCTGATTTTTTCCCATTAAGCTGTTCGAGTTTGACTTCTACCTCAGATGTGATAATATCTACCTCCATATCCTCATTCCTATTTGTCATCCTACCATTATCCCTAAGCTCCTCATTAGCCTTATTAAAGACTGAGGCAAAGTATTTGTTTAGATATTGGGCCATGCCTAGATTATCCTTAACCTCTATTCCATCCTCAGTGTTTAGTGGTCCCACTTTTTCTTTCTTTGTTTTCTTCTTATTTATATGGCTATAGAACCTTTTACTATTGGTTTTAATTCCCTTTGCAAGGTCCAACTCTACATGGCTTTTAGCCTTTCTCACTTCATCCCTACATGTTCTGACCTCGATAAGGTAGCTTTCCTTGCTAATCCCACCCATCTTCCACTCCTTGCAGGCTTTCTGCTTTTTCTTAATCACCTCTCTTGCTCATCCAGCTTGGTCTACAACTCCTGCCTATAATTTTTTTCCCCTTTCTTGGGATGCAAGCTTCTGATAGTTTCTGCAACTTTGACTTGAAGTCATTCCAGGCCTCCTCCACCTTTAGACCCACAAGGTCTTCAGTCCAATCCACTTCCCTAACTAATTTCCTTAATTCTTTAAAGTTTAGCCCTTTTGAAATCCAAAACCCTAGTCCTAGATCTACTTTTGTTTATCCTTCCATTTAGTTTGAATGGAATTAGCTCATGATCACTTGAAGCAAGGTTGTCCCCTACAACCATTTCTCCTATAAGGTCCTCACTACTCACCAAAACCAAATCTAAAATGGCATCCTCTCTTGTTGGTTCTTCAACTACTTGATGAAGAAATCCTTTCAGCTATCGCATCCAGAAAAATCTGAGCCCTATTATTATTACTAGCACTTGTCCTCCAGTCTATATCTGGGAAGTTAAAGTCTCCTATGATCACACAATCCCTATTAGTATTTACTTCATTAAAAACATTAAAGAGGTCTCTATCCCTATCCAAATCAGATCCTGGCGGTCTGTAGCACACCTCAAGTGCTATCTCAGGGGAGGCTCTAGTAGCTTTCTTTCCCAATGGGATTTTTGCCCAGACAGACTGTCTTATCCATTCCATCACTTCTTATTTCTTTACAGTTAACCTCATCATTGATATACAATGCTACTCCACCACCTTTGCCTTTATCTCTGTCTTTCCTAAACAGCACATAGCCTTCAATACCTGTACTCCAGTCATGACTACTATTCCACCATGTTTCTATTAGCCCTATAATATCTGGTTTCATTTCCTGCACCAGTAGCTCTAGTTCCTCCATTTTGTTACCTAGGCTCCTCGCATTAGTGTACAGACCTCTTAATTTTTGCCATTTGGCTTCACTGTACATCAGATTTATTGTTGTGGTACCCACTGCTTCTATCCCTTCCTCTGCCTCTTCTTTGACACAGAGCACAGTGACAGGAGAAATGGCTCCTGGAAACTGCACCAGAGTCACTGGCTTCATTTTCTGGGGAATAACTGACAGTCTAACGCTGCAAAACATCCTCTTTGTGTTCTTCTTTGCTATTTATTTCTGCACCCTGGTGGGAAATGCCTGGATGATTGTGCTGATTAGCGTTGACTCCCACCTCCACAGCTCCATGTACTTTTTCCTCAGCAACTTGTCCCTCTTAGATGTTGTCTGCTCCTCTGTGATTGCCCCCAAGGCGATGCTCAGTTCCCTAGTGAGGAGTAAAGACATTTCTTTCCCTGGGTGTGTGGTTCAGTTTTTCCTCTTCTCCTGTGCCAGCAATGAGCTTTGCCTCCTGGCTGTGACGGCCTACGATCGCTTTGTGGCCATCTGCAACCCATTGCTTTATTATGTCATCATATCCAAGAGAGTCTGCTTCCAGCTGGTGGCTGGCTCTTCCCTACGCGCCTGTGTCAATGCCACTGTGCATACGTGTAGTGAATTCAGTCAGTCCTTCTGCCACTCCAGTGTCCTCAATCATTTCTTCTGCCATAGTCACCCACTCCAAGAAATCTGCTCTGACTTTCATATCAATAAGCGCGTGCATTTCATCTTTGCAGACATTGAAACAATAGGCACCATTTTCACCATCCTCATCTCCTTCATTTACATCATCTTTGCCATCCTGAGGATCCGCTCCATGTCAGGAAGGCACAAAGCCTTCTCCACCTGTGCCTCCCACCTGACTGTCGTTTCCTTGTTATATGGGACCCTGATCTTTACATATTTACGACCCTCATCTGGCAGCTCAGTGGACTGGGAGAAAATGGTGGCCGTGCCCGTTACCCTTGTGATACCCATGATGAAGCCCCTGATCTACAGCCTGAGGAACAAGGAGGTGAAGGACACCCTGAGGAGGACAATACACCAGAAAATTATTCCTCGCTGGATGTAAATATGGGGACTGTTTTTTCTGATCAGTACTGGAGTGCAGATATGAGCTAGTTCTCACTCATTAAGTCATTGTGCAGAAATTTCTGTCATCATGTGACTTACAGGAGAAAACAATGTGCAAATGAAACTTGAGCCCGATTAATGAAGGAAGGCTCCATTTCCCTTGAAAAACAGTGTCCAGTAACTGTGTTACAGCTTCTCCTTTATGCACTGATATATGACTTCTGCAATATAGACCACAAGCTTAATATGAGTCAACAGTGTGATACTGTTGCAAAAAAAGCAAACGTGATTCTGGGATGCATTAACAGGTGTGTTGTAAACAAGACATGAGAAGTCATTCTTCCGCTTTACTCTGCGCTGGTTAGGCCTCAACTGGAGTATTGTGTCC
Organism: Gopherus flavomarginatus; assembly: GCF_025201925.1. Lineage (NCBI taxonomy): Eukaryota > Metazoa > Chordata > Testudines > Testudinidae > Gopherus > Gopherus flavomarginatus. The sequence continues at coordinate 10,284,976 of NC_066621.1, read as the reverse complement.
AGTTCTAGGCACCGCATTTCAAGAAAAATGTGGAGAAATTGGAGAGGGTCCAGAGAAGAGCAACAAGAATGATTAAAGGTCTTGAGAACATGACCTACGAAGGAAGGCTGAAGGAATTGGGTTTGTTTAGTTTGGAAAAGAGAAGACTGAGAGGGGACATGATAGCAGTTTTCAGGTATCTAAAAGGGTGTCATCAGGAGGAGGGAGAAAACTTGTTCACCTTAGCCTCCAATGATAGAAGAAGAAGCAATGGGCTTAAACTGCAGCAAGGGAGATTTAGGTTGGACATTAGGAAAAAGTTCCTAACTGTCAGGGTAGTGGAATAGATTGCCTAGGGAAGTTGTGGAATCTCCATCTCTGGAAGTATTTAAGAGTAGGTTAGATAAATGTCTATTAGGGATGGTCTAGACAGTATTTGGTCCTGCCATGAGGGCAGGGGACTGGACTCTATGACCTCTCGAGGTCCCTTCCAGTCCTCGAGTCTATGAGTCTATCTCCCCCTGTGTGTTCAACCTTTTGAACTATGTTGGTTAACTTAGCAGCTGATATAAAGAGGAGATGCTCAGATTGTAATTATTTCCATTTGTCACCCCTATTATCTCAGTTCCCACAGCCCCCTCCCCCACCCAAATCACTGAACAATTAAAGGGAGGTGAACACAGAGAGGTGTTTTTATAGACACATAGTCAGACAGATGGTTCTGTTCGGGGACACACAGGTAGACACTAGACAGATGAATGTTTTTCTATGGGGCTAGATAGACAGAGAGACATGGTTATGTCTGGGGTTAGATAGACAGAAACAGGTCATTAGACATACGCAGGAGAAAGGAAGGATGCCAGAGGTTATCACAGTCACCTAAGAGTTGAGGGGTCTGAGTTTAAATTCTGCCTTCACTGCAGACTTCCTTTGTAAACTTGAGCAAATCACTTAGGGCCAGATTTTTTAAAGGGATTTCAGTTCCTAATTCCCATTGACTTCAATGGGATTTATGTGGCCTAAATACCTTTAAAAACCTGGGTTTAGACTCCCTTTGCCTTTGTTTGTCACTTGTAACATGGAGGTAAGAGGACGACTGTGGTAAGCAAGACAAGAGAAGTGATTCTTCTGCCCTACTCTGCACTGAGTAGGCCTCAGCCAGAGTATTGTGTCCAGTTCTGGGCGCCACTTTTCAGGAAAGATGTGGACAAATTGCAAAGAGTCCAGATAACAGCAACAAAAATGCAAATGCCATGTCTCCATGTGGCTCGCAGAAGCAACGGCACATCCCCAATCCGGCTTCTATGTGTAGGGAAAGACAGGAGGCTCGACACACTGCCCATGCCCCGAATACTGGCCCTGCAGCTCCCATTGGCTGGAAACCATGGCCAATAGGAGCTGCACGGGCATCGTCTGCAGACGAGCAGTGCACAGAGCCTCCTACCTGCATCTCCTTTCTATGCCCCACCCGTGAGCTCCCTTCCACTCTCTGTACCCTTTATCCCAGCCCAGAGCACCCTCCTGTACCCAAATTCCTCATCCCCAACCCCACCACAGAGCTCACATTTCCCAGCCCTCATGCTCTCCCACACCCCAACTCCAATTTTGTGAGCATTCATGGCCCTCCATACAATTTCTATACCCTGATGTGGCCCTTGAGCCAAAAAGTTTGCCCATCCCTTGTCTAAGGCCACCAAATGTTCGCAGTTACATGTCCAATGATGCCAGCCTCCATCACTCACTGGTTAAATCTTCAAACAAGCCCCTGTCTCCCATTCTGACCCCACACTCAGGAGGAGCTCCCTGTAAACAACAGCAAAACGACCTCCTCATCCCAGGGGCTCTTTGACTCTTTACTTATTCCCATGTCCCAGCAGGCTTGCCATCTCCTTCGCTGCTGCAATGTACCAGTTCCATGGTAAGCTTTGCTAGGTGCAGGCTGTGAACCCACAGTGTTAATCTTAGGTAAATTTTGTGAGTCAGGCCTGGCCTGTTTGATAATACCTGCCAGTGACTTTGCAGCACAGCCATAATCACTGTCTTTTCAGTTACGGTGACCTCTTCACGCACCTCAATGCTCTCGAGTGGAATATCCCTATGTCATTCAGGCCTCAGATCCATAACAGGCTGTCTTACAATTCTCTGCACAGAATATCATCTTGACAATGGCTTCACTATTGTGATGCACTTTTAACCTGTTTATATGCACAGTCCGAGATGCATCCTTACGGTGGGGTCCACATACATTGCGGGTAACAGCGTGACCCCCTCCCTACCACATCAGAAGGCCCCTCCCATCAGTTTTGCAATTTGTACTTTCCAGGAGGAGTAACACCAGCAACAGATCCCCTGCGTCAAATGATCGCTCACAAGGAGAGGTGAACCCCATTTATCCCATCGAATTGGGGACCAGGGCCGGATTGGTCAACCAAAATGTTGGATAATCAGATGACTGGGAAAGTGCCAAGCTGCATCGCCATCTACTGACCATAGGAGGGATTGCTCACTTCTGTACCTGTGTGCACTGGTTGTTGGGTTAACACAGAGAACCGGATAATGGAGGGTCAGGTAAGCAGAGTTCTACTGTATTGTCATCATCCCATTCTTTCCGAGCTGCTTGGCTTCTAGGGAGGCTTTCCTTCACTATTCCAATTATGGATTTAGGGAAACTTAATTTAGGCTCCTCCCTGCGAAAGGGAAAGGAAAAGTGAAATGCTTCAGTAACAGCAAACTTATCAGAATAAATGGTTCCATTTTATATTTCAAAAGGACATTTGGCTTCATGTTGATTTTATTTTGGATGAGATTGTGCCTTTCATGTTTTGTGGCACACAAGCAGACAAGTTAGAGAAAATATAAAATACTCTTGCTGGATGTTCGCAATGTCTCGCTAATTTGTTTCTTAGGAGCCAGAACAACAACATGGAAGAACCCAAAAACCCGAGGGAGAGACTGTAGGCTACTACCTATAACGGAGAGGCACAACTCACTCAGGACCTGCTGACTGACTGCTGCTATGCCCCGATTGTGTGCTGCCCTACCGAGCTCCCTAGCATGCAAGCACGCCCAGGAACCCTGCCCAACATTTAAAGTCACAGTATTCAATTTTAACACAACCACAAATACACCAGAGCATCAACATTTTCTGTTTTATAAGGTCTTTCCTTTTTTGAAGCCCTTGTTTCTAAACATGCCATGTGGGATTTGAATCAAATTTCAGCGACTAATTACCATGTGGGTGGAATCATCATTAATGTGTATTCTGGGTATTTATGTTGTTGGCTTCTTTAGGAAATTTGTGAAAACAGGAGCAGTGGGAAAGCCTGTCTTCTCCCCCCCCCCCCCAAAACACATACACACCACACATTTGCTGCCCACTAGTGCTGCTTGAGCAGTAGCCTTGTGACATCAGAGATAACCCACCACTCAGCACTCCCTCCCTCCCGTTCATTTTCTTACTTGGGAAGAATGACTAGCACCCTGGCTGCCATGCCAAGGGGGCAACCTGTTGTCAAAGGTAGCTGATATTACCAGAACATTGCCACAGACAGGAAGTTTGTAATGAAACAGGGCCAGATCTGGGTAACCAGGACAGCCCCTGCTGTGCTCAGTGGGGTTTGTTCTGCCATACGGTGCAGTGTTCCTTTGCAAAGGGCAGGTGTTTGCTACTTTCCTCAGTAAGGCCTAGGTGAATACAAGATGCAAAATTCCAGCTCTTTTTCTTGGATATTGTTTCTCTGCTTCTTGCACATTCAGGGTTATAGCTGAGAACTTTCACTGACCCTGAAGTTGCATAAAATGAGTTTTGTTTTAATACAGTTTAATTTCATTACTTTTAATACTCTGATCAGCACAGCATTGAGTGGTAAAAGTGGGATTTTTCACAAAGATAACAATGGCAATAAAATATAGACTGAACCAACACATGAGTAAGAGCTTCATTGTTTAAACAGCTTGTAGAGGTGTGAACTCACCCCCACAGCATCTCCTGCTGATGACTTCTGGGAATTAGCTCATTCCAGCTCCGGAGCACCCTTTGCAGGCCAGTGATCTGCCTGGCCCCCGTGCCCCTCCCTGGACCCGGTGCCCCTTTAGCTGAGGTTGGCATTAACCCCTTTCTCTCAGGGGCTCCCCTCCCCAGGGAACCCTCCACCTTCTATCCCCACCTTGCCTCAGTATATGGCTACTGCCAATCATCGTCTAGCCCCAGGCCCTAGGGCAGGCTGCAGTATCAGCCACTCATCACTGGCAAGGAGGGTTTGGACCTGCTGCCTCTGCCTACCCCTGGGCTGCCCTCTGCAACCCCCAGTACCTGCTGGCCTTCTACTAGGCCGCAGCCTGGGGCTTTCCAGGCTGGAGCTCGCCAGCTCCTCTACCTTTCCCCAGACCTGCTCCACTCAGGTACCCTGTCTCTAGCCCCCTGCAGCCAGGCCCTTCTCCCTCTACAAACAGAGAGAGAGAGAGAGAGAGAGACTTATCCTTCCAGCTTCCCTGGCTTGCTTATAAGGCCCTGTTGCTCAGTTTGGGGCTTGGCCCCAGCTGCAGCCACTTCCCCCAATCAGCCAGGGTTTTACCTTGCCCAGCCCCAGCCCTCTGCAGGGCTTTTCCAACAACTTCCAGGCTGGAGCGAGTGGTCACTCTGTTACACAGCACAGAGATAAAAGATTTTCTTTCTATTAAAAAAAACAAAAAGGAAAGTAAACAAAAACCCTTCATTTAACGTTACTCATGTTTGCTTTAATCAACAACATCATTAGGAGATACAAAGTCAAGGTTTTAAACAGGATGGAAAGGTTACAAAGTGAGTATTCTCCGGTTAGCAAATGTCCAAAGAAGTGTTGCCCTAGCACCCTCAATTCAGTCCTCTTGCACGTTTGCAGGATGATGCAGACTTTAATGACATGATCCCATAGTATTTTTTTTCCAGCGGACCCCTGCCTGATTCAGCGCACATTGTTTTCTGCTCTGGTGCTGGATATTGAAGGAGTCTGTTGCCTGTAGGATCCTTGCCTCATTTACTGCAGAGTTAACGTTTAGGAAATTTGTGAAAACAGGAGCAGTGGGAAAACCTCCCCCCGGCCCCCCGCTTTCCAAAACACACATCTGCTGCCCACTGGTGTTGCCTGAGCAGTAGCATTGTGACATCAGAGAGAACCCACCACTGGGTTGCTCGATGCTCATTCTGATATTTCCTAACTTGAGAGTGCTTCACTTTGCAGTGCTTCACTTTAGTCCTCTGTGCATTTCCTAATGTTTAAAGCTTGCTTGACTGATGAGAACAGTCTTCATGACAAAGGGCTTGGTTATTTTTGTGTGTGTGTGATGTCTCCATTATTTATTTGGTCAATATCACTAGTGTGCGCTTTACAAGACAGAAAAAGTAAGGACTCTCCCTGATGCAAAGCCCCTATGATCTAACGAAGGCTGACACATACATCTTCTGCTTTCTTTGTAAGAACAAGGACGTTCTGTCTTTCTTTCAATGAATAGTCATTTCTTTTATTATGATTAAAGAAAGGGTGGTGGGTTGGGGAACTTGTGGGGTGAGGATGTTCTATGCAGAAGTTTCCATTGTTTGGCACATGCAGCTGACCTGAAGTGCAGCGCAGTGCTAGGTTTTGGGTAGCAAGCACTCTGAAAAGGCTCTTTGCCATTGTGAGAACTCTGATTCAGTCTTCTCTTCATGCTGATCATCTATCGTGGACTTTAACCTTAGTCTCATCTCAAGCTCTTTCCACCTGTCAAATGCTCTCTGGTGATTTGCTGCCTTGTCATGGCATGCCACATTTCTAGCCAGATTTTTCCAGTCCTTTGTTCCTGTAGAACGCAATGTGGCTGGAACATTAAACTGGAAGAGTTTGCAACAAAAACAGTATGCAGCATTCTGGGTTTGTGAGTATCTAAGCCATGGCCTCTCCACTTTGTCACCATTGAGGATTTCACACCACGAATGGGTTGGATGGAAACTTCTGTTTTCATTGTCTTTGGGGAACATGAAGTTTTTCACTTGCTGTGGCCCATGCAGTACAAGGAAGTCCTTCAGGCTACAGCTCAAATGGTTCCACAATCCTGGATCATCTAGACTTAAGGAACTAAACTCAGCAGCAGCTGTTTCTTGCACCTCCACCACACTCTTCTCTGATCTACACTTTTCTTCAGGAATGTGCATGGTTACATCCATTTGAGATGGAGATATGGATGCTGCAGTAGCTGCCAGGTCACCTACACTCTGGAAGATCAGACATCTCCTCACCACTCACATCCTCACTGGGGCCGGAAGGCTCAGCATGAACAATTGTGTCTCTATCTCAGGAGAGCTCCTTCCTGCTTAGACAACAAGCTTCCTTTGCTTTCTTTCTTTTTCTGAATGCTGCCCCAGAGGGGCGTTTTCTTCTTTCACTCATGACTGCTGTCCTGTGCCAGCTAGAGTGGCTCTCAGCACTCCGTTGAAGTGGAGAAATAAGTAGGCTGGTAGCAGGGCTTGAGTGAGGGAAGATATCAGTGTCTTAAGGGCCTACTCAGCTCCTACTACTTCAGTTGACTGCCTGTTCTCCTCAAACAGGTTCAAGGAAGCATCAGGAAGCAGGAAGCTCCCTGACAAGCTGGTGTTATTCAGTCCAAACTCCTGGGGGTGCTCGAGAGGTACATAAGAGGCTCCTCCTCCTCTCTCTCCCTGCAGCTCCCTGTTATTCCTTCTCACCTTTTCTCCTGCCTGCCCGTGATGTCTCTTGTGCCCCCCTTCCTGCAGCACAGCACTCCACCATCTCTGTGTGTCTCGAGCAGAGAGAAAACATATGCACCAGCACCAGACACAATTTTCTACACTCTGGGTTCTACTTGCATCCTCCCACAGTGTGGCACCTGAGGCAGCCGCCTCAGTTCGCCTTATGGGAAGGCCGGCCCTGTGCTGTGAGCACGGAGAACCTAACTCCCATTGAGGTCAGCCAGGGAGGCTGGATGTGTACATTGCAGGATATAGACTGTGAGGGCAGCATAATCCACTGAAAAAAACGCGACTTGCTAATTGCAACCCAGGCTCTCACTGTGTGGCTCTTTGTCCTGCCTCTGTTGGCTAGAACCTGAGCAGAGCTTTCTGAGATAGCTGCTGCTGCTGTGGCCAGCCATCGAAGCGCGTTTCCCATCGTCTCTCTTCTGGCTGTGGATGTTTGACTGCAGCAGCCCCGCAGAGGACCCAGCCTCGCTCTCTAACGTCCATTCTCCCCCTGCTTGCATTGCACTTCATGGACCATTGAGTAGCCTCATGAAAATATCCCAGTTGTGGACACAGGCACCAGCAACCGATTCCCCAACCTAAAGTCCCCTTTGCAATCCGGGGAAACAGCTTGGGTTGTCTGGAATGCAGACTTTGGCCCATGATGACTGCAGACACTGCCCCTGCTGCACGGCGACTCCTGGGACACCTCTAGCCCATCAGCACTCGGCTCTCCCGCATTCTGCTGAGCGGCTGAGATCGAGGGGGAACAGAAACCCTTTGTTAGAGACGGAAAATCTCCTCCCAGGAACACTCTGTCAATGGCTGCCAGAGGCCGGCCCTGTGAAACCCCAAATGTGCAGCCCCTCGGATTCCAACAGGGGAGATCTCAGCTCATTCTCTTGTCACCAGTGGGTGCAGTCTCAGACCGGGGAAATGTAGAGGTGGGGGTTACCAATTGTCCCTTCTACAGCGCCCATAATGGGATGAGGTTTGGCCTTGTGATGTGAGGCCCGAGTCTGAGAATCAGGGCTCCTGGATTCTGAGACTCTGGAATGGGGTGTGATCTAGTGGGTGGAGCTGGATTTGTTGACAGTGAGTGAGAGGGGCTTGTGCTGAAGGACTCTGGGTCAATCCCCACCAGTTCCTGTGATGTCTACATGTGGCCATGATTTTACTTACCTCTCAATGTAGGTTATTTAGCCCATTCCCAGACAGGTGTTACATCTACTACTGGCCATCCCTGAGATGTAGGTCCTTCATCCACACAAGGACATGGCACATCAAGGTCAATCCAGCAGCTCCCATCCGGTCTTCACCTCCGCAATGGACGGCGAGCTCCAACCTGACCAGAGAAAGACAGAGTGGTGTTCTTCAGGGGAATCTGCTGGTGCTCCTGCATCCCCTGCTCCGCCTGACACCCCCATATGCTAAGCGTTTTCCAAAGATACCACTAATCTCAGATAAACAAAGCAGCTGAGATGAGGTCAGTGTGGATGGATTTCCTGAGCAGACTGGTTCTAATGGAAGAACAGATTTCTCCCCTGCTCTAGGGAGATTCCCATAGGAAAAGTCTCGGATAGTGGGAGCAATGCAAACCTTCAGCCCCTTGAATGGCAGGAAATCAGGAATCGGGGAGTTAAGGGGTGTCTCTGTCCTGCTGGAGGGAGCAGATCTGGAGAGCAGGAAGAGCACTAGTGACATTATAGGAAAGATGGTGACTTCTACCTGTGAAGGTGGCTGAAGCTTCTGGCAGACACCAGAGTCCCGGATCCTTACACCTCCTTTGGGGATCCTTTTCCTAGGAATAAAATAAGGACACCACACAGAGAATGACATTTGAATCCCAGGTCTGGGATCCAGGGAAAAGGGATGATCTCAGCCAGGTTACGTAATAGGAACCTGATTTTTGCCCGAAAGAGCCACAATTACCCAGATAAGGTTTTCTTCATTTGCTTTCAGGTTATTTACTCACAGTATTCATTTGTTTGCTTTCCCGGGTCTCCACTCTCTGCAGCTGTTCATTGGTTTTAGCAACCGTTTTTCAGTTTTTGCTTCTGTTTTCTCTTCTTACAGGGTAGCATCTGCTCAGCACTTAAAAAAAAAAATCAATTCAAACCAAAATCCTGATCCTACATTGCAGAGGAAGGTTTCTGAGAATTTGGCTGCAGAACTTTAGTGTCTGCATATTTCAGTCCCTATTATTTATTCAGGTGCAGGTCTGATGCAATCTGCACTCCCAAGAATGCCCATATGACACACGGGGTCCCTTAGAATACCTGTTAAAAGAGAAGAAGAGAGTAGATTAAAAGGTGGGGAAATCAACCAATGCATCAGCACTTCTCTGCGTCATTGAAGCACCAGGCATGGGAGCGAAACAGGTTACAAATCCCCGTGGTTCTTTCCCACTAGACAGACGTCCAAAAAGAAAAAGGCCTTCAGCCAATTATTTCCTTACACTCTGAAGGGGTGAAATTCAGCCCTGTGCAGACAGCCAGGGCAAGGTCTGTGCATCACAGTGGGGTTAAGTGGCACTTCACTGCACAGGCGCTGGGAGACTTCAGTGGCACAGTTTTCCTCCTGGATTGGAACAGCCAGCTGGAATCCTGTGAGGTACAGAGCAGAGAGAGGTTAGCGCCACAACATTCACCTCAGAGGCTGAGCTTTTGGCATGTTCCCATCTGAGGAAGAGGATTTTGGACAGCCCCAGGTCAGAGCTTTCAGTCACTTCAACCAGTGATTCTCTGGCACTGTTGATCTAAAGCAGCTGAACTTTTCAGGCCTTGCCCCCATCTCCGACCCCCCTCGCACCTCGCATTGCCCTCTAACAGCCCTGTCCCGTCTCTCAATCCCTGCCAAGCCCAAAATACAGAGCCTAGCCCACACTCCTCCTCTCTTAGACCCTCTCCTCACACGATCCTCCCCTACCTTTGACAGACTGATCCCTGTGCCCTTTACCCAGCTCCTGGAGAAATCATGGCTCCTCAGGACAACCGGGGAGTGGGTGGTTCCAACCTCTGTGTGGGCTGCATGGTTTTCCGTCTAAGCATCACTGAGAGCCAGCACGTCTCGATTTCACAGGATGAGTGACGTCTAGGAAGCGCTGCATTTCTTGAGAACTTCCAACTTTGCCCCATTTATGAATGGCTTCCACTGCCTTATTTGGATCAATCGTAACATCTTCTGGGGAGAGGATGTACCCCAAAAACTCTGTGGAGAGTTGGCTGGAGGTTCAGCTTTTCCAATTCTGTGTTGACAGCATGCTGCCAAAACCTCTCCAGGTTCGGATGTGCTGTGTGTGCTGCTCTGGGTTCTCCAAAAAGAGACGTATATCACCTGACTAGATGACAATGTCCCCAAATACATCACTGATGAAGTGTTTCAAGGTCAGGGGACCGTTAGTTAGCTCAAATAGCATATCAGACCGTTAAAATGTCCATAGTGTGTTTTGATATCTGGCTTCCATTTGTCCCTTGCCCAAACGAGTGTTAGATTGGAAATCCTTGCAGATGAAGTTTGATGAAAACCTTTGCAGATTTCCTGTGAGCCAACAATTGTGGAATTCACAGCAGAGGGTAATGGTTCCAAATGATCACTTTGTTCAGGAGCTGATTGTCTAAAGAGAGGCGTAGCAGAGTTCCACATTTCTTCTTCCGAAAAAGGGCCTGCTCTTAGGACCGGTTTTCATGACTGTACGCAGAGAGATCCACTAATTCTGGTCCCAACAATGCATAAATATAGGGAAAAGCAACTTTCAATCAAGGTGGTAGGTCAATAGGGCAGTCATAGTCCCGGTCCAGAGGTAATGAGTCCACATTTCTTTCTAAGGTATCCATGTAATCTTGGTATTTATCAGGAACACCACCATCAATCAAACCCTAACCCCTCCCCTTGACCCTCCCAAACCCTACCCGCTGACCCTTTAGTCCCTCTCATCTGTCACCGGAAGTCCTGCCCCATGGAGGGTTTTAATTCTGGGGTAAAGGCAGCCACATGACTGGAAGCAAGGTGTGTCACGTGACCCCTCTAAAAACTCCTCCCATAACTCTCTACCAATCAGGCTGGGTTTCATCCCAGAAGGACCACCCTGAGAGGAGATTTGACCAATCAGGGTGAGTTCTGAGGTGGGGTGACTCGTCCAGAAGTGGGTCGTGTGACCCCTCTAAGAACTCCACCCACCGCCATATACCAATTAGGATGCGTTTTGACCCAATAGGACTGCCCTAAGAGGAGATTTTGACCAATCAGGGAGAATTCCGGGGCAGAGTGACCCATCCAGAAGTGGGCCATATGACCCCACTAAGAACTCTTCCCAAGGCCCTCTGCCAATCAGAGTGCAGCACCATTACCCCATAAGTCCCAGCACCGGACAGACGAGACCATCTCTTACCAAGGACACATGTTTTAGAAATCGTGAAAAGGCTGCTGGAAAGAAACATGGACTCCTTCGCCACCCTTGTGAGAATTTTGGACTTCGTTTTAGCCCCGAGGGTCTTTGACCATCCGTGGAGAAAGCACTACATCAGCGACAGTCCCGAGGAGGAGGAGGGAGTGACCGAGGGGAGCCCTTCGGCCCAGCCATTGATTAACCCAAAACCCAACTGCTTGTGAGACACCCCAATGAGCATGGTGGCCTCTCTTTGTCCACTCCCTTAGAGGTGGAGTGCGATTGAGGCTTGGGGGAGTCACCGGTGGACAAGGTGAACAGAAAAGATATCACCCAGGTAAATGAATAAGAAGCAATCGCTTCTTAATGGGTAAGGAACTGGGGGTTGTATAAATCTAGAAACAAGCAGTGGGGTGCTTACACTGTTTCTGTTCTGAAAATCTCTCAACAGCTCGACAATGCCTTTCTAGATAGCCCGGAAGCCCTGGACAGCATTGCATCAAGCAGGGAAGATGAACCGGACCCACCTTGGTTTTGCTCAACGCCAATACAAATTGTTGAAGAGGACTTTGAGGATGATGACCATAAGGTGTTTCGGAGGAGGTTTGGCATAGAACTAACTGAGCCAGTGCCATGTCGTGAGCGTAAAAAAGTCATGCGGACTATTGTACATGTTGCTGTTTATGCTGCCCTTAAGTACTGCCTTAGGGAAAAGCTTTGTGAAGATTGCGAGGGCCGTGTCATAGATGCGCCAGGCCAACAGCTCCATGACTGGGTGTCTTGGACTTCAGTGGATATCAACTGCAAGCTCCGGGGCCTATGTGCTGAGCTGGGTTTGGAAAGCTGATTAAACACCCATATTGCCAGAGGTTATGCTGTGCAATGTCTGTGCCTAAGCCAGGAACATTTAGCGCAAGGGGGAACCTTGTTCAATGCTGTGCAATTGAGTGGAGCCCCTGACCGTGTTTTAAAGAAAATAACCTGCTTACAGCTGGAGTGGAAAAATTGCAGGCACCTTCTGGTTTGGTTATTTTCTTTAAAACACAGTAAGGGTCTCCACTCACTTGCACAGCATTTCTCCAGTTATGGCAATCATGTGAACAAGGACGTGTGTATCACTAATTGTGGGTTTTTTGCTATAAAACCTGTTGAAAAATCTCTATTCAGGGAGATGCCAGTTCACTGGTCCCCTCACCCCCGCATGCTCGTAATAAAGGGGCCTCGGGCGATTCTGATCCAAACACTATGCGGGGTTGTTTTTCCAAGACACGGCGTGATATTGGCCGCCTAGTCCGCACAAAAAGTTACAGATCTCTACTTAAGGAAAAGACGATTTGTAAGAATTCTAAAAGGTTTCAGCTAGAGAATGGTGAAGGGACAAACACACGATAAGAAAACTTGGTACCTGTAAACTAAAACAAAATTATCGAAAAGGGCCTTGTGACTATCTGTGTTTCTGTTTGAAAGCCTTTGTCCCTTAAGTGAGCTGAAAGTTTTAATGAAGCATCTTGGTTTGTTTTCAAGGAGATGTATGTCTTTTAAATAAAAAATAACTTGTTTGTGAGAACCTAGCTCTTGGGGGTTGTGTGCGTAAAAGTGACCCATTTGCAGCAAAAAGCTAAAATGTATGTTGTGGGAGGGAGAAAAAATTCTAAAAAATGTGCTTACAGTAAAACAAAGAGGTTGTTTGAGTGCAATAGAGTTGACTTATCCTGTTGAACTGAGTGGGTTTAACCACACTCCCCCCTCACTGAATAGCCAGGATGCCTGCGATTACTTACCCTTGTTGCCATAGGGTTAAATTTGATGGGGGTGGATGGTGAGTTCTGATTAATATGAAATGAAATAAAACCTCAGGAATTCACAGATGCTATTGGACAGTTTCAATATAACACCTGGAGTTGGTGGAACACTATTGGACAGATTAAATATGGCCCTGGAGTTGGTCGAATGCTCTGGGTCATTCTTTCTGAAAAACACCCCCACCCCAAACTTTAAGTATGCAAGAAACGTGTTTTAAAAAAAACCCAAGCCCCAAGACATTCAATGATATCTGCAAAGGGCCCCCCGCTTGGAAATGAGTGCTGTTCAATACTCTAAGAAGGCCCCACAGAAAAAATTATTTTAACTTACAGAAAAAAAGAAAAAAAAGAAAAGCCCTGTTGTGCAGACAACTTGGTTCTCCCACCCCAGATCACCACAGGGTGTGCTATGGGAGGGGTGCCTAAAGTCCTTATGGATCTATTAGTTCAGAGCTGTGGGGATTAAATTAACCTGCTAGCTACTATGGTGAAGTCTGTTTGAAACAATGGGCTAAGATGGTATGAAAACCTCAGGTCTGTTGGAGTCTGTCCTTTTCAACAGAAACTTTCTTGAAAGACTGCTGGACGGCAGACAGAGGTAAGGCTTGCTGGCTTGAACTCTGAAACTATACATTGTATAATGCCACTCTTTGCCCAGGCTGTCTTAGGAAAATAATGGTGCCTATCTTCATTGCAGTGTGATCTGATTAGCATGAAACCTGTAACTTTAAGCTGCAGTTCACCACCAGGCCAAGGTAAAAGCCATTTTAACTATAGTTGTGCTTAATACTCTTTTAAAAACTTTAGGTATTACACAGTTTGTATAGGGATTTGGTGGTAATAGTAACTAACATTTTCGCTTGTTCTTTAACCTGAAGGCCCCAACATACATTGGGGGGAACAGAACAAGCATGTGCCTGCGACACATGATCCCATAGTGAAAGGAAACTTTTTTGCAACTGACTTTTAAATGCATGGGGGAGCGGGGGAGTTATTGAAAAGTATATGGAGGCAAACTTGGTTTGATGTGTTTCTAAAGCTGCTGATTTGTGTGAGAGAGGGGTCTGGGCAAGGCATAGGTGTAGGGTTTAAAAGTACTTGCTTTGTTTCAAACCAACAGGGTTTTTTTCCTGTGAAAAATGTCGTCTCTATTGAGCTCCCTGTGCTTGCAGGGTTATATTATCCAAGCAGGGAATGGGAGAGCTGTGGGATAAATTAAATTAATCGGGCCCCTTTGACCACCTCACCTGCACTCTGCTCCTAATCCATCAGTTCTGGCCCCACTTATAAGGTTTCAAATCTTGGGGACTAGTCCCATTTTCTCCTCTAAGGGACAGAGCACAAGCTTGGTGCACTGCTAGGGTTCAAAGCATCAGACCCCATAAGTGTGACAGTGAGGTTTCTGTAATGCAGTGTCTTTCCCTCTCTCTAGGAGGCCTGGACTGGTTCCATCAATGGACTCTCCCTTTACAATGAGAAGGGACACCACATCAAGAAAAGTTTGCTTTTCAAAACTCTCCAAACCTTCTCACATAGGTCATTCTGGGGTGAGATCATAGGGCTGTAGGCAAATCAAGCAGGCCACTCCCAATGAGTGCCAGTCAAATCTATTCCCTAGACACAAATCCAAAGAAGGTGCTATCTCTCTCAGTGTAGACATAACTAATCCTGCCCAGCGTATATGCTGTTAATACATTTCATCCCTGGATCTCACAGCACTTCCTACAGGAGTGTAAGTGGCATTATCACAGAAAACACCCCGACAGTTTGTTCAAGACAGGAAGTGCCACATACCAGACTCAACTGAAACCCCAGGTGGAACTTAGATGAGGAGAATGCAGTCACTCCACAGTGGTTAACACTTAGACTATTTGTAATCACTGAATAACCCACTAGCTTGTTAGCAAAAGTTATCATTTTAACTAGCTGATTAAGTAGCCTGCAGTGGTCCTGGCTGGTGTCCTAGAGCCCTGACTTAAATCTGTATTGGTCAGCCAGCCAGCAGCCCTCTGCCACACACCTCTTCTCTTTGGAGATCTTCCATCTTAGTGCTGACCAGGCCTGATGCTGCTTAACTTCTGTGATCTGATGAGCTCATGGAGCTATGGGTCAAGCCGTGCTAATGATGCAACCTAGTATAACTTATGTCCCCCCACTCCCTCCCAAAATAACGGTTACGTTTATTTTTGTTTTGTCCTGACATGTTCCCTAGAGCCTCCACTAGAGGGCAGCTTTTCCATAAAAATAACAGTCCTGAGGCTAATTGGCCATCCTTCCTGGGAACTACGCCTGGTCAGGATGGAATCCTGCAGCACAGACTACACCATGCTCTTTTGGGGACACAAAGACCAATGAGGCTGGAGGAGCTTAAACTTAAAAAAAAAAAAGACTCTTGTTACACCAAGCTTTGGTTCTAGGCTGGCATGAGCTGCCACCATGGTGTTTGGTATCAAGTGGTGCACAGAGCAGACTGCTCCCAGCCTGCCTGCTACTGCCGCCAGCAAGCCCAGGCGGTACATCCCCAATGCTATCTGGTTGAGCTAGGATAGGAAATGCTACTGCAGAGGATGAATGACCCTGGATCAAATTGTTTCCTCTCCTTTCCCCTCTAATACTGCAAATGTAAGTTTGGAGCCAATCAGGGCTGGCGCTTCCATTTAGGCGCCCCAGGCAATCGCCTAAGGTGCCAGGATTATTGGGGGGCAGCATTTTGCCAGCAGGGGGCAGCAGGCGGCTCCGGTGGACCTGCTGCAGTCATGCCTGCGGAGGGTCCCCTGGTCCCGCAGCTCCAGTGGAGCTGTTGCAAGCACGGCTGCGGCAGCTCCACCGGAGCTGCAGACCAGCGCGTGGGGCGGCAAAATGACTGTGCACCTAGGGCACTAAAAACACTAGCGCGAGTCCTGGAGCCAAGGCCCCCTAGCTAGGCCGGTCCCCCTGCTCCCTCACCCAGTGCAGGATTGGGCCCTAAGTGCTGTTTCCCAGTTATTTGCTCAGCCTTGTTTGATGAACAGCTTCCCCAACTTCAGGAGATCATACCATGTTCCAACACAGGGGATCTCAAACTTTTGTACTAGTGACTCCTTTCACATGCAAGCCTCTGAGTGCAGCCCCCCCCCTTATAAATTAAAAACATTTTTTAATTTGACACTATTATAAATGCTGGAGGCAAAGCAGGGTTTGGGGTGGAGGTAGACAGCTCACAACCCCCCCCCCAAAAATAACCTTATGACCCCCTGAGGGGTCCCAACCCCCAGTTTGAAAACTCCTGTTCTAACATCAGAGGGGTCTCTGTATTAGTCTGGATCTATAAAAGCAGCAAAGAGTCCTGTGGCACCTTATAGGCTAACAGACATATTGGAGCATGAGCTTTCATGGGTGAATACAAAACATAGTGGATCATGAGCTTTCGTGGGTGATGCATCCGACAAAGTGGATCTTCACCCACAAAAGCTCACGCCCCAATACATCTGTTAGTCTTAAAGGTGCCACAGGACTCTTAGAACAGGCAGCAAACAGCAAACCCTGACTAGACATCCTGGTTCTGCTGCCCGTGGCCTTCCTATAGAAGACATATCTGACTTTCTACTCCTTGTTGGTCTCCCCTGGAAGCCACAGTGCAGAGCACAAAGCAGCCAGACTCATCTTAAGAGAGGGCATCCACTGAAATGGCTGATAGGAGCCAAGTGACAGAGCACAAAGCAGCCACACCCCTGGGGAGAAAGAGCCAAGCAACCCAGTGCTGCCTGTTAAAGTTGGCATTAAGGCTTCATATTGTAATAACACTTTGCTGCTTCCTAACCTCTGTTCCTTATCAGTTGTGGCAAATAGCTGATGGGGGGGACAGGGAGGAGAAAGGGTCCTATGCTTTTCCTTCGTGCACTGGGTCAGGGTGCTGCTCCTTGTCCCTATTCTTGGGCATCAACAGCTCTGCTAGTGCTCTAGTAGGGAAGAGTCCCAGGTCCTCCACCTATTCCAGATCCCAGCCCCTTCAGCTTCACAGTCATCTTACCCTCTTTCCCCCTGGGCAGGGTTTCTCTCAATCCTCTGCTCAGGGCAGGCAGGCGGGCTCCAGTCAATGCCAGTACTACTACAGACTATTCTCCTTCCCTCCACCTAGCTACTGGAGAGCAGGGGCTTTTATTAGATCTCTGGCAGGGCCTTAATTGGCTCCAGGTGCTCTAATTAACCAGTAGTAACCTCTCCTCAGTCCATAGGGATTAAGGCTCAGCTCATCCTGGGGCTTGCACCCACCCACCTCCCAGGTTTTTCCAATAAGACCCACTTCCCAGCACCCAATAGGATCACTCTCCTGCTGCCCTCTGACCCTGCTGTATTACACTATGTTGTGTGTGCATCTCCAGAGAGGGACTCTGTCCACTCTGCAACGTGCCCTGCAAAGCACTAGCTCTGGCTAAGCATCACTGATAACGAAAGCAGAACTGTGTTCATTTGCTTTGTGCGTGCCAGTCTCCAAATGCATAGTGACAAACACCATGGAGAAGCAAAAATTGAGGTCCTTGCTTTCACCTACCACAAGGCAACAGAGAGAACTGTCCCTTTAGCTCCATGGTGCTCAACCAGGGGTACACGCACCCCTGGGGGTACCCAGAGGTCTTTCTGGGAGCACATCAACTCATCTAGATATTTGTCTAGTTTTACAACAGGCTACATAAAAAGCACCAGCAAAGTCAGTACAAATGAAAATTTCATACAGACAATGACTTGTTTATACTGCTCTAGATACTATCCACTGAAATGTAAGTACAACATTTATATTCCACTTGATTTATTTTATAATTACATGGTAAAAATGAGAAAGTCAGCAACTTCTCAGTAATAATGTGTTGTGACCGTTTGTATTTTTATGTCTGATTTTGTAAGCAAGTAGTTTTTAAGTAAGGTGAAACTTGGGGTACACAAGACAAATCAGACTCCTGAAAGGCGTATAGTAGCCTGGAAAGGTTGAGAGCAACTGCGTTCACTCACCCTACAGAGGGCACTAATGATACATTAGTCAGAGTATTAGATCTGTATGAATGTGGGTTTGTGTGCAAAATATTCAGGCCAGCAGAGGGCAGACTTGCAGAGCCACACACATCTGCTTGTTCTTCATTCACAGGAGTGTCAGGTCCCAAATCCATGTGGCAGTGATTACTGCGGTTGTGTTTATGGGGAAGCTAAACAGCTACAGACCATGATTTATCTGCAAGCGCTAGCTGCTGCGTGATGGATCAGTGGGAGCGAGGTGAAATCCTAAGCTCCGGCAGAGATGGATTTAGTACTATATAAAAAGTGCAATACTCAAATGACGCAGCAGATATTTTGCAGCAAATATCTTGCCAGGGGCTTCCTTCGGGCTTTGGCATTTTGAGTCAGAGTCTGGATCTTGGGCTAGAATTGGGAGGTCTGGTACCCAGCACCCTTTCTAGAGAGAAACGTGCTGGTTTCTCTCAATTACTTCTCTCCACCAGTCCCTTCAAGGCCTTACACGCACTCCCCTGGCTCAGCACGTTCTATGCACTTGGAGGAATAGTTTCAGCATTGATTGCCGGTGCGAACAGCCTCCTTGTCCCACCCCAGCCTGGTTCTCTTTATCCTGTCTTTCCCAATTTCTCTCTGGTAGGCTCTTCTTAGTTTGGAAAGAGAGACGCTCCTCCACTCCGACTAATCCCCATCCTTCTTCCTACCATCTGTACAAGCGAACTTGGCTTGATCTGAACAATTCAGAGGGGGGTGAAACATTTAGATCTTTTCTTTTCCCTTTTCAACCACAACTGGAGCCAGAATTGCCAAATTGCTGGAGAAGGCTCCTGAGCAGATGGCTTCAAGCTGCTGAGTACAGTTCCCAATCTGAACTCCAAAGTCGAGGGGCCACCTGGGTTTAGGCCTGTCCTTTGATCTCCGCTGGTCAGGTTGTGTTGAAGTGCAAGTCTCCTGCGTAAGGATCAGGGTGGTTAGAGTCAGTGTTATTGCCCCATGATACTTTCTTCTGTAAATAGATTTCAAGGTGCTGTAATGCCATCTCCCACTAGGTACCACGCTTGGGAAATCTCTGTGGGGCTGGGACTTTATACTTCTCTGTTTCTAGGCAGTGCTCTGCACACCTGTTGTACTAGAAAATACTGGGGCAAGTGAGTGTTGGATTAGTTACTGCTCCATTCGTTACCCATGGCAGCTTTCCTCCATGAGGAAGGGAATTCTCTAATCAGCTGCTACAGTTGGCTCTATTGTCAGCAAAATAATCATTGCAATTCTAAGAGAAACTGTAACCAAATCAGCAGAACCACGTCCTCCTCCACCCAGCCCTGTTACTAAATGCCAGAGCCTTTTGTCTGGTAACTCAATTGACAAAACCAATTACATGGGCCCAGGCCAAAACTAACCGTAATATTTCCAAATGAGGCTAGGGGCCGGTAACTTCACCCCCAGGGGGCTGGAAAAGAAGGCAGGAGAATTAGGGGCTGATTTACCTGCCGTTGCAATGAATAGGAAGCGGATTTGTTCAGGTCCAACAGCGACCTGCTCTAGCCAGCTAGGGTTTCATGCACCTCAGTCCCCATGCCAGGATCAGTGAACAGCTAAGGCAGAGTGAATTGCCTAACATAACTCAGTCCTTGCTATGCAGTAGGGTGGTGCACAAGCCGGGATCCCGGAACAGGGGGAGGAGAGCAGCTGGAAGAAGGGATTCTTCTTGTTGTTTCCTTACCCACAAGACAGGAGGCAGCAGAAGTGAGGAGAAACTCGTATTTCCAACCCACAACTCAGTCCAATTCTTGGGGTTCTGGGGAGGCAGAGACTACCCAGGCGGCACCAAAGGGCATTCTGAGGCCAGCCACCTGGGAGCTGAGCTGCCCTAGTTCTGTACGGCTCAGGGCTGAAGGAGGCGGAGCTCCCTACAATTAGCTTGCCATAAAGATGACATGTTCTAACCCATTATGGATGGGCCATAGTGACTCCATCATCATGGTTGTAAAAAGGGTTTCCATTTACTTTACAAACCTCTCCAAAATCCACATACAATGTCAGCTTGACTGGAAAATTTGGCATGCCAGCAAGAGCCCTATGTGGAGTTTGAGGTCATTTGGGCATGGATTTCCTGGGACACTGGCACTTCAGGATGACCCATTTGGCCTGGGAGCCTCCCTCTCAAAAGGCAGATCCCTGTCGCAGACATGACTGAGCCCAGGAGCTTAGCTGGAGCTAAACATGGATTGGACGTTGTTTTCGATCCCTTCTACAGTGCGTGTTCTCATTATCCACAGTAAATGAAAACAAGGGTATTGGAGGGTATCTAACCCTCCTGCTTCAGGGCATGAACAAGCCCTGAGCTAGTGGGGTCAGTTATCCCATATGTGCCTCTTGTAGGGTTCTTGCATCTCCCTCAGAAGCAGCTGGTGCTGCCCGTGGGGCAGACAGGATGTTGGGCTAGATGGCCTCCAGGTCTGATAAAGTCAGGCAATGGCCCTGTTCACAGCCAGCATCCACAAAGGGGCTGTTGCCACTACATTGTATTTGTAATTCACATATAACCTGAATGAGCGTGAAGGATAACAGAGCAGCTCCCTGTCCATTCATCCCTGGGCATGGGTGTGGGCCGGGCACTGGGCATGCAGTCTTGCTAAGAGGTATGTTTAGAAAAAAACTGCAGCTCCTCAAGATGAACAAGCAGGCAAGCTGTCTGCCCTTAGACAGTCCATTAGTCTTAACAGCTCCTCGGTTCAGCCAGAGACTGTGGCCAAGAGGGAGGAGCTTTTTTCCCCTACTCTGTAGGATCCGGCTCTCACCGAAGAGATTTTGGTGCCTGTGTACCAGGCTTGTTTTTGCAACCCCCCCAGTGAGTCAGGCCTGGGTTGCCCCCTTGAAGTCTGTAAACACCAAGTGGTGGTGTAAAAAGTTTCCAAGCAGTGACATTTAGCACAAGCAACATGCCACAAGGCCACGTTTTGCTTAAATCCCTCCCCTCTCTCAGGGGGCCTTCGCTAGGTTCTGTGTTCTGCTCCGAGGCCTTTTGTCACTTCACGCACTTGCCTCATCATCAGTTGTCAATGCCAGAAAAAAGTAACCTCCTGCTATGGTTGAATCAGTGGGGGAGGGTGTCAGCAAATCAATGCTGACAGGGTGCTGGTGAGGCGGGAAGGGGCTGGGGAAGCGGGATGAGGGGAGAATTTCTTGCAAGGAGACTGGAAAAGATTGTACTAGGTTTCTTGTGGATGCCACTTTTGCCTATCCATCATGACTCAGGGCCCCCTGTTGCACCAAACTTCCGTCTCTTAGGTGACAGGGACCTTGGAAATATCCATATGCTGAACAGGGAGGTGCAAGGATTCCACCGGAGACCCCACCATCATCCCTTTGCTGCCGTAGTCCCTGGGAGCAGCGCTGGGCGTGCTCTTGATAGTGAATGCACGGGTGAGGGCCCAATTCATGGTAGCCAGGGGAGCTCCTGAGGTAGGAGTCAGTCTGAGATAAGCTGCAATAGGTTGATCAGTCCCGGGAGAGCAGGGGCGGAGTGGGGGTGTACGTGTGGCCACAAATTGTGATTGAAAGTCACTGCGGAACTCCCTGTGGAGCAGGCGTCTGAGGCTAAATCCGGGATTTGAATCAAACCTGTCTGACTTTGCTTCAGAATTGCCCCCTGAGCTCCAGCACGTTAGTAGGATGGCTAGTTCCAAAAGAACAACCCTCCTTGCCTGTGGGGCAGTTTTCCTTCTGCAGAGTCTCATGGCTTGCTTTGCAGTGTTCCCACGGGCTGCGCGGCTCACTCTGAGACTGAGCGAGAAGGAATCCAGCTGAAGAGCTGAGTCTGATATTTTTCATCTTGCTCTGAAAACAAAAGGGAATTTGTTTCATGTGGAGCCCAAAGTTCTGTTTACATGTTAATTACGCAGCCCCATGTGCTACTAATAAAGAGCTTGAGAAGCACTGTGCAGAGCTGCATGTGGGAATGAACTAGCCTTTAGACTGCACCACATCCTGCTGGAGATTGCCAGACATGCCCAGTGTTGGGAACAGAGGAGATCACAGACATTTACTGACATCTCACCTGGCCTGTGTCCCCTGCAGTCCTGTATATGGGATAAAACAGACTGGGTGCCTCGTCGCTTCTCTGCCCTCCTAGCCTTACAGCTCCTAATAAGAAGCTGCTCAGACAGCTAAAGGCCTGGAGAGCACAAAGGTCCCACACTGAGCTGAGGGTCTACTTGGAATTACAGCTGCTTTGGATTGGGTGGTCGCGGATGGGGGTGCAGGTTCCATTTGATTGACGGCTCACAAATGCCTTTCTGAAAGATATACTCCTGCTCAACCAGAAGCTGCAGATTTGCTGCAGGCATCACAGGGGGAAATTCTCTGGGCTTGTGTCATGCAGAAGGTCTGTCTAGATGATCATAGTGGTTCCCAGGCCCACACATACCCATCAGCTAGAAAAATGTCATTGCCCCCACACGTTGGAGTAGCCACATACATACCTGGTGTCATCCCCAGGGTGGATGGAGATGCTGGAAGTATTGCAGTTTCTCTATATTATGTCATGTTTAAAGGTTATCAGGCATCCAGTCAAAATCACAGAAAGGGCCGGGACTCATAGAAACTCAGTTTAATTTTGACCAAATTCAGCAGAAAGCTTCTAAATACTGTGACAAAGTTCCTCCTCTACCTTGGTGGGTCCTGCGCTTATTAGCAGATTTGCTCACCTCAGTGATCTTCCCCTCAGTCTGGGTCAACTCCTCCTGTATCTGATCAAGAGTTGGGAGGTTTGGGGGGAACCCAGGCCCACCCTCTACTCCAGGTTCTAGCCCAGGGCCCTGTGGATTGCAGCTGTCTATAGTGCCTCCTGTAACAGCTGCATGACAGCTACAACTCCCTGGGCTACTTCCCCATGGCCTCCTCCAAACACCTTCTTTAACCTCACCACAGCACCTTCCTCCTGGTGTCTGATAACGCTTGTACTCCTTAGTCCTGCAGCAGCACAGCCTCCCAGTCTCAGCTCCTTGTTCCTCACACACACTTCCTCTCCTCTGGCTCCCTCCTCCCTGACTGGAGTGAGCTCCTTTTTAAACCCAAGTGCCCTGATTAGCCTGCCTTGATTGGCTGCAGGTGTTCTAATCAGCTTGTCTGCCTGAATTGGTTCTAGCAGGTTCCTGATTACTGTAGTGCAGCCCCTGCTCTGGTCACTCAGGGAACAGAAAACTCCTCAGTCAGTGACCAGTATATTTGCCCTCTACCAGACTCCTGTACCACACTGGCCTGGGTCTGTCACAATACACTTGATAAGGCAACAGTGTAATTGTACTGCTTTGGGCAGTCTGGGAAATATATAGCCCCAGTTATGTATCTTAATGTGTTTTCCTGTACTTGTTTTGCCTTTGGCTAAAGCAGAAGGCTGTAGGCACATGACAGTATGACTTGTTTGCCACCCAGCTACACAGCAAAATACTGGTCATTAGTTGTAGAATGGACTGAGGTGAGATGTTGGTCTATTTTTTTTATGAAGTTATGCAGATCAGACAGATAGCTGGATGTTATCTGCTCGGCCAGAGACATATGTCTAAAGCACATAAGGTACAACTGTAATTGTCTTCTTACTCTCAGTGAATACGATGACAATGCATGTAAGCTACCTATAACAGTAATGACTCTTACTGGAAGGGCTGTAGAATGTCTTATGTGAATAACGAAGTATAACTCTGTACTCTCATGTAATTGCTACATCAAACTAGGTGCTACTGCATGTCTAGTACAACATCCCTTTGAGCAATAACAACTCCCCAAAATAGTCCTGGTAGTTTGCAGATGGTTAAAGCATCAGAATCTGTCTGATGTGCTCAATAGTCTGTTGTTCCACTCATTGCCATGGAGTCCATAGGGCACCCCAGATCTTCTCTGTGATATCTCCTTGTTGCTCAGGTTCCCTCAGGCCCATGCTGCACCAAGCTTAGGGTAGCTTTTGGATCACCATCATGTTGCGTGCGATCTATCACCCACCCATTGCTAACAGGGGACACATGACGATACCGAGACCAGACTGCTAATTTGCACATTTCAGATGCTGCCTGAAGGAGGCCAGTGTTGGTGGAAGTTTCTCACTTATTTAGTTATTCTTAGCAAATGACTCACAGTGCACATGACCCAGTGATACTTGCTTTTTACTGCTTTTCAATAAAGATACCACTAAGACAGAGGCTGCTGACTCTGAAAAAGCTGCAGTCGGGTCAGCCTCCGTTTACCTACCTGCAGATCTTGCTAGGCAGACTACTGAGAAAGTCCTGCTTGGTTTTTCATTAACTCCTGGGTTACGATCACGTGTGTCCATGCCATGAAGTTAAAGGAATGGCTCTAATTTATAAAGCCACAGTTGGGTCATTTTTGAGGTGTGATCATAGCTGAGAGTGTCTGCTCTTTGCCCTCAGAATTACTCATACTGTAGGCAGTGGGAGCAGGCTTATCAATGACAGTCTGTAGTTAGGTTACTGACGCACCACAGCTGATATTTCGCGCTTCCTCTTGGAATGAGAAGAAATCACTTTCCTTTTGCTCAGAGCTAGGCTCTGAAAGAGTCTGGTTCACTCCCCCTTTTGCTTAATGAGAAGCAATTTCTACTTTAATTACATATTGGAGAAGCACCCTTGCAAGAAGTCTTCTCTAGTTTGGTGGTTTGGGTGCTGGCCTGGAATGATGAAAGATGCTGGTTCAGGTCTATTCTCTGGCCTAAGCGGTGGGAGGTCCCTCTGGCTTCACTCTTGAAGTGGTTCTACTTGTAATTAAAGATTCATAGGACAAAAGCAAGTAACACTAGCAAGCTGCTTCTGCTGGTCCAGTGGTTTGAGATGTTAGAGGCCTGGGTTCAAGTCCCACCTTTTCCTTCGCAAGAAGATATTGGAACCTACCTCAGGTTTCCTTTTAATGAACTATTAAAAAGCAAATCACTTTTTTGCCCCCCACAACTGGCTTCCCACCCAGGCAGTGGGAGATCCCAGTTCCAATCCCCGCTCTGCGAAGGGATTGGAACAGGGCTTTCCCACCTCCCAGGGACCATCACCCCCATCCCCTCTGGAGGTGAGAGACCTGTGTATGAGACCCCGCCTTGTCCCAGGAAGGCAATGGCTCCTGTAAAGGAGAGGGGACCTAAACAGGAGTCTGCCACCTCCCCAGTCACCTGGGAGATGGGATTTCCCATTCAAACCCCTTCTAAAGGGGCAGAGGGAGGATTCAAACCAGGAAATCCAAGGATCTCCCACTTCCTAAGCAAGTATCCTAACTCTTTGCCTGCCCCAGTTCCTAGTTAAGTAAAGGGGACCAGCTCCCAACAGGAAAAGCAGACAGGGGACTTGAACTAGGGTCGCTACCATCCCTGGGGGTCTAACCCAACCACCAGACCCCAGGTGGCTTCTCAGCAGTGAGTCTTGCCTTGGCCCACTTAATAGTGAATTACAGTGGAACAGCTTCAAGAGACAAGAGTAAGGGGGCACCCCCTCAGACTACCTCCTAGGCCAGCACTTAGGACTTTGCCTTGAGCAGTAGCAGATCATTGCCCAAATCCCTTGCTCGCAGGCAGGAGGCTGTTTGAATACCCAGATGACTGGGCTATAGCATAACCCAGATGCTGTATTTGGCTCAATTAAAGTGGAACCACTTCAATCAGAGATAAAGAGCAACTTACATCAGAATATCCCTTAGTTCAATCATTAAGACACTCGCGAGTACTGGCAAATCCCTATTTCTCAACTTCTCTGTTGTGGGGAGGCCTGCATCTCCCACTGGAAACAGTCATGCCGGCATCATTTCATCTGAGGCTGGACAGCACCAACTGGAGAATGTTCTGGGAGGAATGATCCTGGACTGGCCCCCTGGGGAAAGGGAACATGCTGAATTAAGAACCATTCCCCTTAGAGGCCATCTTGTTAAAAGTGCTCATCAGCTAACATGCTGAGCTCCCCTGAAAATCTGGCTCCAATGATGGGTGCTGACTCTGAGCCCTTCTGAACATTGACTAGGGTCCACTCTTTGTCGCTGCTCAGAGCCCTGACATCCCTCACCACTCCTGCACTTAATATCCCTGGCACAGCAAACCCAGCCCTGCAGCCAACTACTTCCCCGGCACAGTGGTTAGAAAAACAGGTCTGCAGCTGAGCCAGCCCCCTAACGTTGCTCTCACCACAGCTGTCTCTCATCTGCAGGAGCCTCACAGGCAGCACATGTTCTGCTAGGTGATTAATCTTTTGTCACACAAGAACAGGCTAAAGCAGCAATTAATAAACCTCCAGCTTAGACAGTAACACCACTCTCCCATCCCTGCTGGTAAACATTGCCCTTTTACTAACTGTGACTTGGGATGTTCCGCCTGTTGGGACACAGGGAGCAGCATCAATGTTATTGGAAAGGCTGTCTCGCAGAGAGGCTGCAGGGCAGAGTGCTGATGAGACAGGCTGGCTGTGGGGACCCGGGGTCAGATGTGTGTGACAGGGAAGGATCACCGGCCCGGGGACGTTTGTTTGTGTAGCAGCTGGATGTGTGTCCGGGAGGGATAGGAACGTCTGCTGTCACTTGGGGGCTGGAGGGAGGGCTGCCAATGAAAGGATAAAACTCCTGACAAGTTTGGACTAGCAGGCGAGTTGATTAGCTGAGAGATGAAAATTCACAGCTCTGCTCTTGAAGGGGCCGTGAGCTGCTGGAGATGTGTTTATGAGAGAGGAAAACAAACACACACACACACACACACAGAGCCATCAGACAGATCTGCTCCTCACTTTCCATTAAACGCTCTCTCCCCCCATCCTATACACCCTCTGTTCGCAAACTCAGCACAGAGAACCAAGTCAAGTAGCCAGCAAGCTCTTTGGGACAAGGAGTATATATGTATGCAGAGCACCTAGCACCATGGACCCCTGATCTGGGTCCCTGACTGCTACCCCACTACTACTGTTCATTATTAGTACGAAACTAGAGGGGGTTAGGAGGGAAGTTTCCTTGTGGGGGGTGGAGGGGAGAAGCTATGTCATAACTGCAGGGTCCCTTGCAGCTCCCTCTGAAGCAGCTGGTGCTGGCCAGTGTTGGAGGTGGGATACTGACTAGAGGGACCCTCAGTCTGATCCATCCTGGCAACTCCTATGATCCCAATAATAGCAGGCTGTTAAACAAGACAATACCCAGGGGATGGCTACTAGTCACAGCCACCTTTCATTTCATAAAGGGTCCCAAAGCTCTTTACAACTTAAGTACATACAAAGCTCATTTAGTTCTGCCACCACTGCAGAGCAGCTTCCTCTGGGGTGCATCTCCTCATCTCAGGGCTAGCAGACAGTCAATGTCCAGGCAAGGGCAGGGGCCGAGAAAGCCTTCCCTACGAAGAGAACAAGGCAGTTAGGACTGTAGCTGAGCTGAGTAAGAGATGCCATGACAGAGGTATATCAACAACGAAAGTGTTATAGAAGGAAGCCAGTCTTGGATTTGGCCCTCCCACAATAAAGGAAGGATGACACCGAATGAGTTCACTCTATTTCTAGGTATACACGTCACAATATGCAAAGCTACCCGGACACAATGGTGCTGTACTGTGACCTAGCGAGTATGGTGGATGGAACAGGGAGCTCTTATTTACCCTTTTGCAACAAGGGGAGTAATCCATCATTTAAAGTGTGCCAAACTTAAATGGATACAAGCAAACACCTTTTTTTGCCATGTATAATTAACTTATGGAACTTCCTTCTACAAGCTAACATCAAGGACAAAAGCTTAATATGATTCCAGAAAGAGCTGGCCATTTACCTGAATAAGAATACCTGGAGTTACACTAAGGATGGAAAGGTACAAGCAAGATCAGTCCTCATGCTTCAGGTCAGAAACCAACCACTAACTGCCTGGGGTAGGAAGAGAGGAGGCCGCTTTTCCTAGTGGGTAGAGCCCAGCATTGGACACCAGGAGAACTCTGCTTTTTGACTCTATCCCTGACTCACTGTGACTTTGGTGAAGTCACCCTGAATGTGCCTCAGTTCCACACACACATCCCGGTAGAGTAGGGGTGAGTCCCCTTTTTGCAAAGCACTCTGAGATCCTTGGAAGGATGGTGCTTTAGGCAAATGTCAAGCACTCTGATTATCACTATTCCACTTCACTTGTGAGTTTAGAATCTCTGAACATACACACACAGCGAGCCTTGTCAAGGCAGCACAGATACTGGTGGACTGTGCAGCTAGGAAATGGAATCCCCTGACAGAGAACACAAGCCACAGTCAGGACTTCATTGTTCCATCATTTCCGACAGCTGGATGCATTGTCACCCTTAATGTCAGTGCATTTGGGACTGAGTCCTAGAAATCAATGCCCTGGGATCCAGCTGTAGTATTGACCTTGCTGTGCATCTCCAGAGCTGGGCCTAGCATCTGCCTAGATGCACTTGCCCTTCAGCCAGAAGCTGAAGGAAACTGGAGAAGAGCACAGGGAAGGAAAGACAATGTGATTTCTTAATTGTGCAGGGAGCTTCCTCTCTGATGGCTCTCTTCCCCCTTCCACTGGCATGGGGCATACAGTGCCTGGAGCACATCTGGCTGGCAGCTGTTTGGTTTTCTTGCTGCAGTGATAGCCCGCAGTGAAGTGCAGGCTAGGGGAGGGACACAGGGTGGACTCCACCATGGTTGTTACACCGATACGGGAAGGCAGGGCCACCCACAGGTGACTGCTCCCAATGGCACCGTAAGGGCTCATCGCTGAGGGCTGCAAGATGCAGCGGCAAGCAGACAAGAATATGTGCACTTGCCTTGCTCCCATGCTGGGCCATTTGGGGGGTCTGAGCAATTAAACACTATAAATCAGAAAGTCTGAAAACCAAGGTCAATACCCCAAAGCCAATGGGAAGCCACCTTGTGAAGGAAGATGGCTGACAGCATCACCACGGACAGCTGTGTCCCCACTGCACAGGCACATGTAGAGTAGCAGCAACATGTACCTGTATTCTGGCTATAAAGTGCCCTGCGCAAAGACCTCATCACCCTTCCAGAGCAAACAATCCTGGCCAGGCACACACTGCCAGCCCCTTTGTCACCACCTGCACCAGAGGAGTGGGTGGGAACACAGACATGCCTGACAAGCACTTTGCAGCGGTTTAAACCTTTATGCCACTTCCATCACTGGCAGTGCACAGGGCCATAAAGCAGGTGTAACTAACTGACGCCACATCTCAAATGGCTTCATGCTGCCATCTCAATATAAAGTGACCTTCATCTAAGTGAGAATTGGGCCCTTCCTTTCCAACCTGGTATTATCTTACACTCACTTGGAGCAGGGGCAGGTCACTGTCCTGAGTGTGACCCCGTGCAAAGGAGCTATTGGGAAGTGAGGACACTAGGCTAAACAAAGGCTGCACACCTGCCCCAGTCATGCAGGACTTACAAGATTTGGGAGCAACCAGTATCAGGGAATTCCATGCTCCTGCTCCTGGGCCCAGGTTTCAGAGCAAGCATACCTCCGCTGCCTGCCAGGATCTGAGCACCAGAACTGAATCCTATTGCACAAGATTGTACCTTGAGAACTGTGGTGTGGGTTAACAATCGAAAGGGAAAGCAATTGGCAAAGGCCTTGTTAACTGATAGCCCATATTCATTGCTACCTTTGATGGTACAGATTAGCTGGTGACGGACAGAGATAAATGCATACAACTGGAGGCAGAATTAATTGATACAATAAGTTATGTAATTGCCTTGAAAATAAGGTAATGATTTGGCTCTTGGAATGCTTTGATCTTATCAGAAAGGCAAGGAATACACTAATAGGTTTAATTAGACATTTAGGATGAAATGAATTCAGGCTCTGGGGTGAGATCTTTCAGGCAATTGGCTATTAGTTTCAAACAGTGATTCTTTAATCAAATCTAATCTTTTTAATACCCACAGAGTTGTGTGTGTGAGAGATTCATGCATAATGTTGTATATATATTCTTTATGTACAAGTATATACACGCATGTATATTATATGGATGTGTAGTCATATTTATCAGTCTTTTCCACATGCTGTGGTAGGACCAAATAAACCTAGATCATCCCTGACAGGGGTTTGTCCAGCCTGTTCCGAAAAGTCTCCAGTGATGGGGATTCCACCATCTCCTTTGGAAGCCTGTTCCAGAGCTTAACCACTGTATAGCTAGAAAGTTTTTCCTAATATATGACGTAAAACTCCCTTGCTGAAGTTTAAGTTGATAACTTCTTGTCTTACCTTCAGCGGCCATGGCAAACAATTGATCACCATCCCCTTCGTAACAGCCCTTAACACATTTGAAAACTTATCAGGTCCTCCTCTGTCTTCCATACACCTAGCGTAGCTAAATATTCTTTAACGAGTTCTTCCCTTATTCTGGCTTGTGTTCCTCCCCTCCTGTTGTTACCATTAACTGTCTTAAGCATCTGCTCACAATTAACCTTTCAGTGAAAACTGAAGTGAAATAGGTATTAAACAGCGGCCTGCAAGGCAAGGCTGAGGCTTCTTAATGAGGCTTTGATCCCTAAGCCCATTAGCACCCATTAGCCCTTAACCAGGGGGTGGGGCTACTCAGGAAGACAAAGGTTTTAAAAAGCCTGTTCCTAACCAACCACAGCATCTAGCGAACACGAGTAGCTAAGAGGGGAAGTTTTGCCAGGAGAAGCAATTACATGACCCTTGGGATAAGTTTGTTGTCTGTAGTGTGTGTGTTGTGTATTTGTGGTGTGCTTGATGCTTGACTGAAATATACTGTGTGGTCTGTTTGTTTGGGGGACCATGTGCTGAGCCTAGTGGCCTGCTATACAAGGCTGAGAGCTTCATAAAGAGGCTTTGATTCCCTAAGCCCGTTAGCACCCATCAACCCTTAACTAAGGGGCAGGGCTACTCAGGAAGACCAGGGCTTTAAAAAGCCTGCTCCAAAGTTACCAGAGGAACTAGCAAACAGGAGGGACTAGCAGGAGTTTTTTTGGGGGGGGTCTAGAATACACTTACCATTCTTTAAACTTAAAGCCAAAAAACACCCCCTGATAAAAACAAAACAACAAAAGGAATGAGCTGCAGGAGTAAAAAGATAATGCAGGTAGAACCCCAGCAACAGAGCGGGAGGACCCAGTTTATTGCACCCAATGCAGCATGTATGATTATCTGTCCTATGGGCAGGTGGTTACGTGTGCATTTGGCGCAAGGAACTCCTGGCCCTCAGACTGTGTACAGGTTTTGGAGACCAGGGTGGCTGAACTGGAGAAGTCAAGAGAAATAGAGAGGTACATGGATGAGACTTTCCAGAACACAGTAGAACGGTCCCACCCCTGGTCTGACAGCCTCTGTGCTGTTGAGGACGATGAAAGTCTCAGGGAAAGAGAACATCCAACTGGAGCAGAAGGAACCAATTCCATAGTTGGGACCCTCCTTCCAGATGATGATATGGATCCTCTTGCACTGAGGATACCTCTCCGGGGGATGGAACTCTATTAGGAAGAGAGTGGCATTAGTAGTGAGTGATATGATCATTAGAAACATAGATAGCTGGGTTTGCAATGACCAGGAGACCTGTATGTTGACTCGCCTGCCTGGTGCAAAGGTTGTGGCTCTCTGGAGACATCTAGATAGACTTGTGTAGTGCTGTGGAGGAGCTGGTGGTTGCTACCTACATGTACCACAATGACCTAGGGAAGGATAGGAGAGCGGTCCTGGAGGCCAAATTCAGGCTGCTAGGTAAGAGATTGAAGTCCAGGACCTCCATAGCAGCGTTCTCTGAAACACTTCCAGTTCCATGCACAGGGCTGGTTAGACAGGCAGACCTGCAGGGTCTTAATGTGTGAATGAGATAATAGTGTAGGGAGGAGAGGTTTAGATTTATTGCGAACTGGGGAACCTTTTGGGAAAAGGAGAGCCTATACAGGAGGGATGGGCTCCACCTAAACCAAAATGGAATCAGATTAAAATTAAAGTTTGTAGAGCAGTTTTTAAACTAAGGGCTAGAGGAAAGGTGACAGATGCAGAGGAGCACTTGGTTTGGACAGACATTCCTTTAGGAGAGGCTCTATTAATGGAGATTCTCTATCCTCTAGTAAGGAGGAGAGGATAGAAGATGATTAAAATACAGGTAGGATCTGATGGGAGAGTCCCATTCAATTACATCACGTAATGGCAGACCGCTAAAAAATGACAAGTTTGAAGTGTTTGTATACCAATGCTAGAAGTCTAAATAATAAAATGGGTGAACAAGAGAGCCTCATAGTAAATGAGGCTAGTGATCTAATTATCCTCATTCTACCAAGTCTGTGGTGATCAATGGGACATAGTAAAACCGGGGAGTGGCACTATATGTGAAAGCAATCATAGAATCAAATGAAGTAAAAAATCTTAAATGAACCAAAATACTATAGAATCTCTAGGGATAATAATTCCATGCTCTAGTAATATCTCTACTGCTATATTTTTATTATTAACCACCTGACCAGGATGGTGATAGTGACGGTGAAATGCTCAGGGAGATTAGAGAGGCTATTAAAATAAAAATTTAATAATGGGGGATTTCAACTGTCCCCATATTGACTAGGTACATGTCACCTCAGGATGGGATACAGAGATAAAGTTTCTTGACCCCTTAAATGACGGCTTCTTCGAGCAGCTAGTTCTGGAACCCCCAAGAGGAGAGGCAATTGTTGATTTAATCCTAAGTGGAGCGCAGGATCTGGTCCAAGAGGTGACTGTAGGTGGACCACTTAGCAATAGTGACCATAATATAATTTAACATTCCTGTGGTGGGGAAAACACCACAGCAGCCCAACACTGTAGCATTTAATTTCAGAAAGGGGAACTACACAAATGAGGAAGCTAGTTAAACAGAAATTAAAAGGTACAGTGCAAAAAGTGAAATCCCTGCAAGCTGCATGGAAACATTTTAAAGACACCATAATAGAGGCTCAACTTAAATGTATACTTAAAAACATAGTAAGAGAACCAAAAAAAGTGCCACCATAGCTAAACAACAAAGTAAAAGAAGCAATGAGAGGCAAAAAGGCAGCCTTTAAAGTAAAGAAATAGAAAGGAGCATAAACTCTGGCAAACAAAGTGTAAAATATATAACTAGGAAGGCCAAAAAAAGAATTTGAAGAACAGCTAGCCAAGGACTCAAAGTAATAACAAATTAAGTACATCAGAAGCAGGAAGCCTGCTAAACAACCAGTGGGGCCACTGGCCGATGGAGGTGCTAAAGGAGCACTCAGGGACTACAATGCCATTGTAGAGAAACTAAATGGAATTCTTTGCATCAGTCTTCATGGCTGGGGATGTGAGGGAGATTCCCAAACCGGAGCCATTTTTTTAGGTGACAAATCTGAGGAACTCTCCTAGATTGAGGTGTCATTACAGGTGGTTTTGGAACAAATTGATAAACTAAACAGTAATAAGTCACCAGGAGCAGATGGTATTTAACCACCAGTTCTGAGGTGGGATATGATACAGGTCTGTAAAATTATGACTGGTGTGGAAAAAGTAAATAAGAAAGTGTTGTTTACTCTTTCTCATAAGAATTAGGGGTCACCAAATGACATTAATAGGCAGCAGGTTTAAAACAAACAAAAGGAAGTATTTTTTTCACACAATGCAGGGTCAGTCTGTGGAACTCTTTGCCAGAGGATGTTCTGACAGCAATAACAGGGTTCAAGCAAGAACTAGATATGTTCGTGGAGGATAGGTCCATCAATGGCTATTAGCCAGGATGGGCAGGGATGGTGTCCCTAGTCTCTGTTTGACAGAAGCTGGGGATGGATCACTTGATGACCTGGTCTGTTTATTCCCTCTGAGGCACCTGGCATTGGCCACTGTTGAAAGACAGGATACTGGGCTAGATGGATCTCTGGTGTGACCCAGTATGGCTGATCTTCTGTTCTGAAGTTCTAAACACCTTAGCCACCTTCGTGTCATTCCTATGCTGTGCTGTGATTGCTGGTGAATGTTGACATGCAATGGATGACTACTGAATGTCAGAGCCCTTGCACTTGTGGTACTTGTAATAAGGGGAAGCGTGTCTTGGTCAAAGTACAATTTGAATAATTGCAATGGTCAAGATTTTCAGAAGTGACAAGTGGATTTTTTGGGGGTGCATAGTTGGTGACAGTCTGGCCTGGTTTCCAAAAAAACAACTTCTCAAGAGGATTTTTTTGTGGGGGAAGGGTGCCCTAGTCTCTTTTGGAAATCGTGATCATTCTGACTATCTAAAATCTCCTGCAAAATTTGTTTGTCTTGGCTATTTCCCATTTCCATGCCTAACCTGTTAAACACTTGCTAAGTTTTGCCACATTTTAGTGGCAGGAAGAGTAATCCCTATTTATAGTCCTATGTATAATTCTCCCACCCTGTATCTGTCTTGGCTATTTAAATTGTAAGCTCTTTGGGGCAGTGCCTAGCACAACAGGGCCTTGGTTTTGGTTGGTCCTTAGGCACTGCCATAATAGTCCATTTACCCAGATTTTTTTAAAACTTGGCAACATGCTTTTGGAGCCTCCCTGATGAAAGGTGTGGATATAAATAATTCGGAGCCAGGATACACCCTGCTCCTGAGGGGGCCAGTCTCACTGGGATTGAGGGCATCACCCTCTATACCTATAGTACTCATTTCATTTACACACATTCCTCTGCATTAATTTTCCCCACAGGAGCAGATCTCTGGCTGTACACTACAAGCTCTTCAGTCCAAAGAAGATCTGGACAGTATTACTGTCTTGTCCCCCTGAGGATGCATTTGAATAGAGTCTTTCAAACAGACACACCAATGGCAAGAGAAATACTGCCAAATCTATACCTGCAGCACATACTTCTGTCTCTGACAGGCTCCCACAGTAGGCAATGCATAGAAACAACTTGGGTTCATAGGCTCAGAATTGCTGTTTTGCACAAGCAGGGTCTGTATTTGGTTACTATAGTTAAGCAAACAATAAAATGTTCTCTCTAATCAGAACTGTCTGTGGCAGTTCAGCTACATCAGCTGGCACTAGGGGTGCAGAGGTGCTGCCACCCCCTGGCTTGACATGGGTCCATCATCCACAGGGTTTAGTTTGGTTCAGTGGCTCTCAGCCCCCTCATCCAGAGGAATAGGCCTTCCCCTTAGCTACAGATCTGTTGAGTCACAAGATGTCCAGGGACCATCCTATGATAGAGGCCTGCAGAAACGTCAGCTCAGGGGAAATTGTGCTGCACTGGTTAACCCTTAGTCTAGGACAGGGGTTCTCAAGAAATGTTTTGGTGGCCTCAGACTGCCACCACCAACTCTTGCTGGTGGCCACTCTGACAAGATTTCCTAAAATACCTAATTAATTTTAGGTAAAACAAATATGCACACATATATGTCCAAATCATTGTAACTTATTTATGTAGGGTTTTTTGCAGACTCACTCATAAAAATGTTCAGTTTTTAATTTGTACGGGGCCTAAACAGAATAAAAATGTGCATTGTATGTTGTCCCTTTTTGTTTGGTTAGTTTTTTGGTTGCTTATTTTAAGACATGCTAGCTAGTAAGTCTGTTTCTGTGAAAAGTGGTATTTGGATGTTTAATATCACTTTTCAAAGCAGCAAACTTGCTAGCTAGCCGAGAAGCAGTGTAAAGTAATGTTAACAAACATACAAATATCACTTTTCACAACAGACTTAATCATCCCTGTCAAGCTGAGGGACAAATTAAGCCCTGGATGGGGAGGTGAGTAGGGAGGCAGCTTGGGGAAAAGGCCCAACTCCTACTAGTAGCACTGTGGGAGGGACCACTGCTTTCACTGTACCATCGCCACCCAGGAGGCTGTGGCCACATCTCAGAGAAGATAGCCTAGGATTCATAGATTCATAGACTCTAGGACTGGAAGGGACCTCGAGAAGTCATCGAGTCCAGTCCTCTGCCATCATGGCAGGACCAAATACTGTCTAGACCATCCCTGATAGACATTTATCTAACCTACTCTTAAATATCTCCAGAGATGGAGATTCCACAACCTCTGTAGGCAATTTATTCCAGTGTTTAACCACCCTGACAGTTAGGAACTTTTTCCTAATGTCCAGCCTAAGTCTCCCTTGCTGCAGTTTAAGCCCATTGCTTCTTGTTCTATCATTAGAGGCTAAGGTAAACAAATTTTCCTCCTCCTCCTGATGACACCCTTTTAGATACTTGAAAACTGCTATCATGTCTCCTCTGAGTCTTCTCTTTTCCAAATTAAACAAACCCAATTCTTTCAGCCTTCCTTTATAGGTCATGTTCTCAAGACTTTTAATCTTTCTTGTTGCTCTTCTCTGGACCTTCTCCAATTTCTCCACATCTTTCTTGAAATGCAGTGCCCAGAATTGGACACAATACTCCAGTTGAGGCCTAATCAGTGCAGAGTAGAGCAGAAGAATGACTTCTCGCATCTTGCTCACAGCACACCTGTTAATGCATCCCAGAATCACGTTTGCTTTTTTTGCAACTGCATCACACTATTGACTCATATTTAGCTTGTGGTCTACTATAACCCCTAGATCCCTTTCTGCCGTACTCCTTCCTAGACAGTTTCTTCCCATTCTGTATGTGTGAAACTGATTGTTCCTTCCTAAGTGGAGCACTTTGCATTTGTCTTTATTAAACGTCATCCGGTTTACCTCAGACCATTTCTCTAATTTGTCCAGATCATTTTGAATTATGACCTTGCAAACTTAATAAACATACTTTCTATGCCAACATCTAAGTCGTTGATGAAGATATTGAACAGAGCCAGTCCCTAAAATGAGCACAAGGCTTGAGCTCAGATCGGTGAGCAACAGCCCAACAACGAAGCACTAGCCTGGCCCCTCTTCTGAGCTTAACACCACTTGCTGTGGACCATCCTTCAAATCAAAGTTCACTTCCCCCCTATCCTGGTTATCTGCTGCTAAGTCAGCAGAAAAATGACTTTCAACAAATATACCCTCAACACCAAGGAAAACTTCTGACACCTGGTGTTGTAGCATGATTAAAATTTCAGCAAGATCTTAATCTTTTGCCTGGTGAAACTCCAGGAAGTTACATAAAGCACCTGTCCTGTCTCATCCACATGGTACTCTGTCCTAGCCCTCCAAGGAGAGCCTGTGCGCCACAGGAGGCAGGGAGCTGTCTCCTTTCCTTCAGCTCCCCCAGAGGCAGAGCAGGGAGGCCTAAGATGGTTCTGCCTGCAGTCGCTGGAAGGGATGCAGGGTGAAAGCCACCTCCATTGAAGGAGCCAGCCCACCACCTGTGCATCATGTAGGGACCTGCTAGTGGCTCTCTGTGAATTTCACTCTGGAGAAGATACAAAAAGGAAAGGCATCTGCTCTATAGCCAGTGGGTATTTAGCATGGCCACTATTCCTCTCCTGTGTGCCCGTACTAGGAGAGTAGCAGCTAAAACAATATTGATATTTTAAAAACCTGCATCACCCAACACAGGCAATTTTGCTTCACATTCCTAGGAGTTCCTGGAGTACATTGGTGGATTTCCTTTCCCTAGTCGTCATAGTGCAACAGCCAAGCCATTCCCTTTCTTGACAAATCATGTGTGTATTGAAAGCGCCTTACCAAGACAAATCCATACATGCTCAGTAACATCTTTTAAAAGCAAAATCCCAGAAATTACCTTTTTTGGGGGGGGAGGGAGGAGGAGATGCCTGGAGGAGAACTAATAATGAAGGATGAAAGCTTAATCCTTGAAGTAAAATAGGACTTCATAGGGGAAAAAATGTATAAACATGGCAGTTGTTGCTTAGTGTATTGGGGAAAAAAAGACACCGTGGAAGAATAGAGAAGGTAACTTACAATGTTACATTTTAATGATTTGGAGGAAAGTGATTTAATGGTACTTTTGTTTCTGAAAGACTCTAGACTTATAATTTAAACATTAATTGGTGCAAGCAACAGGGAAAAAATTAATGCAGTGTATTCTTGGCAAATCTAGACCTATCTCAGCTAACTCCTGCTGGCGTTTGATAAGTGAAATGTTAGGAAAAATAAAGAAAGCTCAATATCTGTGTAATTCAGCAGGATGATACATATTTAGGTTATGGAGTATTCCCATGAGCAACAATGGATATGGATATGTTGCAATCTTTAATCCAGTTTATAGTCTGGCCATTTAAAAAATAAAATACCTACATCTTTCCATATCTTTTTTCATCTCTTGTTTCATAAATATTGATACTAATGGGCAATTCCATCCAATGTTATGGTGGGAGTTCAGTGCTGGTGTGTGGGCTCTGGCAGAAATGTGCAGACCTGTCATTTCAGAGGAAAGATGTGGTTTTGCCTCCAACTCTCCGAGAGTGGAACAAACCCAGAACGGAAGAGGCAAGAGCAGGTATAGCTACGCTGACAGTGAGCTGAGAAAAGAATTCAGCAGGTTCAAATACATTGGCTCAAGCTGTGTTCATCACGCTGGTGTGTTGTCTTATTGCGAGACGATCCAGAATCACTTCTACTGGCAGGAACTCTTGCGGAAACACCACATTTTAAAGGGAATAGTGAGGCACATTCACTGAAGGGATTAAATTCACCCTGTGCAGAGAGCTTGTGCTCCCTTTAGGCCTCAGTTTGAAGACTTAAATGGGACTTAACTGGTGGCTGGTCCTTGTGTGGGCATCCTAGTGAATTTCACCCACACTGAATTGTGAACTCATCAACACCAGTATTTGTACTGGAAACCTAATCCCAAGGGTCACCAGTCAAGAGGAACAATATCATGTAACTTGTGTGTCCCCTCAGAACTAGTCACATCTCAGACTCTGCATACTAAATGCACAATTTATAGACCAAGAACTGATCACAGAAATTAGCCAGTGAGTGATATGAAAGAGCAAACAAAAGTGATTCATGGACAGTTAATGCCTTTGCAGGTTTATTTCTGCATCTCACATTTCATACCATGCACTGAATGTCAAAAGTGCATTTTCTGTATCAGATCAAACATCAGCTCATTGTCTTCCAATGAGGTGTAAAGGACAATGCAACAAAGAGATGAGCATCTATTGATCCCTCAGAGCACAGTTTACTGAGTGAGTCACAGAGCTGGTCAGGCCCTAGGAGACACAAGATTGGAGTGGAGCGGAGCTTTTTAAACAATGCAAAGAGCTGTGAACTGCTGAACAAAAGCAGAAATAGGGGGAAATGAGCAAAAATAACCCACGACCGTGAGGAGTGGGCAGTGGGGACGTAATCTTTCCTCCTGACATGATTAGGGTGAATGTGTTTCAGGGTTGCAGTGACAAAAAGTCATTGCACTTTGGTGATTTATGTGCAGAGAATTGGGGGAGGGGGAGGTGTCCTCAGCACAGCACCCTGCCAGGGATCCCTCCAGCTCAGGGTTGAGAATGAGACCAGCTGGAACAGCAATTTGGAATAGCTTGCCCTAGTACTGCCCAGATTGTACCTGTTGCAAACCCTTTGAAGTCAATGGGCTTTTGGATTGAGCCCTGCACAGCTGCCAGGTCTGCCATTCAGACAATTTTTGTGAGCACTAAAAATTCACTTAAGAGAGAGAAAGACAGTGTGACCCAGAAAAGGGAGGGGGGTGGAGGGAAGGGTTAAAGAAGCAGATCAGGAAAGCAAATAGAAAAAGGTAAAAGATTTTATTGAAGAACGCAGTTTCTTGACACATTCCTGCCACCTGCTCTCAGAATCACCACTCAAACCATCCTTCATCAAAGCCAGAGAAAGTCTGTTTAAATCAAACGTGCACCCCAGCACAAAGCAGTTCCAGTCAAATGAAACCAAACACTCTGCAGATGGACAGCATAAAATATTACATTTTCTGCAGAACACCAACAAAACAAAAAACAGGAAAAGAGCAGAACAAAAAGACACATCCAAGTGTCTTTCCTTGCCAGAGACATTCTGGCTGGGGATAAGAGCATTCAGAGCTCGCATAATGGATAGCACAGGAAAGGTGCAGAATACCATGATATGGAAGAAGAGACTGAGAGCTGCTGCTTTCTTCCAACATTTAATTCAACCTGTGCAGAGGTGAACAGAACAGCTCTAGCTCAGAGACCAGAGAATCCTCTGCTCTGTTTTTATGCAGGAGATCAGACCAGAAGATCACAACCGTCCCTTCTAGCCTGAACAACTCTATTAAGGTTTCTGTCAAATACCACAACAGCAACTGGGCTGAAGAGAAACAACCGCAGTCTACATCATAACCCTCTGTATCTCACCCCGATGAGCTGCGGCACATTTGAAAGGGAAGACCAAAGAAACCATTCTGGCTTCCCAGCAGAACTGACCAGCATGACACCAGAGCAGATCCTGTAGGCCTGAGTCTCCTTCCACTTTCTCCTGCATAATGCACTGACTTCGATGCAGACACTCCAGATTTACACCAGTTTAAGGGACCAGAAGCAAACCCTATTCAGTTATTTCTCCCAAGGAAACAACCACAACTCCCCCACCCCTCCAAAACAATTAACTAAAATGAAAATGTTGCCTTGGGTTAAAGGCAGGAAAGAGTCTGATATGGACCATAGAGTCTACTAAGCGCACGGTGTCTCAGGGCTTGTAGACAACACTGCCCACAATGCAATACAGCACAATACTTGTAGCTAGAGCTAGGCATGAACTGGATTTTTCATTTCACAGGAAAACATTGACTTTTTTTCATTCTGAAACTGATTAAAATCTTCAGTTTTTTGTTCCCATAAAACAAAAAGCGGGGGGGGGGGGGTGGTTGGGTGGCCAAAAGATGTAGT
This sequence comes from Gopherus flavomarginatus, assembly GCF_025201925.1. Classification (NCBI taxonomy): domain Eukaryota; kingdom Metazoa; phylum Chordata; order Testudines; family Testudinidae; genus Gopherus; species Gopherus flavomarginatus. Next base: position 10,244,415 of record NC_066621.1, on the reverse strand, counting down.
TGTAAAATCAAAATGTTTTGTTCCAATGTTGACTTTTTAAAATGTTTATTACAATATAAAAAAATTGTAAAATTAAAACAGTCATTTGAAATGAAAAACTAAAATGTTCTGTTCCAAAAAGGTCAGAACAGAACATCTAGACCTTATCAAAGTACTTTTTTTCAATTTTTCTTTTAAAACAAAATTTGGTTGAAATCAACACTTTTCCATGAAGCTTTTCACTATTGACAAATTGCCATTTTCTAGTGGAAAAACATGACATAGGGACATTTCAAGCAGCTCTACTGGCAGCACACTGCCTGAGCACCAATGGCTGGAGTCCTCAGATCAGAAAATGATATAATTAGTTAAAATTATATGGAAAAATGCAATCTCCACCACTCTTGAACCCCCATCAGTGTCCAGACTGCCCCCAAAGTCAAGCGATTTGGATCGAAGGAAAATTCAGGGTTGTTCTCTGCAGTACAGTTACATTACTAAGTCTGATCCAAAATTCCCCCAAATTCAGGCTGTTTCAGATCCAGGGTTCTAGGTTGGACCCATCTCCAGCTGGAAGTTTAAACCCGTAAAACCAGCTCGCCATCCATTGATCCCATTTGACCAAGAGTGAAAGGGTTTAAACAAGGCTTCTGGCCCTTCACCAGTTCACTGGTGTTTTGCTATTGTGGCCTCTTGAGGGTTAGTGGAATTTCACATGGGTGGCTGATAATGTGACCACCTCATACCATCTCCCTGGCCTTGCTCGGGATCAGCACTCACAAGGCTGATGCAGTCAGAAAGGCAGAAATGGGATTTGACAAGGAGGCCAGTAATTTGATATGTTACAGGTGTTCAGCCCGACACACTGATTGACTTTGACATAAGAAGCCAGTCCTTTCTCTTAACCACTTTCCAAATGCCACCAGCTGATAATCTGCACAGAAATTCTGGGAGGGAGTTAACTCTTGCGAGGCAGGGAAGGAAACTTCTATGCATGTCCAGCAGCCAGACAGCCTTCTCAGTCTTGGTTTGCCTGCCACCTTGTACAAATCCCACCCATGCACTCCTGCTACAGAATGGAAAGTAATATTTCAGTGCCTGGGAGGCACTGCCCTGGAGAGTGTATGCGCACTTTGCAGCCCTTCAGTTCACTTCCCAATCAGTATGGTGCAAGACATGTGTTTTCGATTAGTCTATGTTTCTCTAACCTAGATGCAGACCCTCCCCTTGCCTCCATGTTCCAGACTAGGATCATGACAGCTTCCACACACGCCACGCCTGCAAAGAGCTGGTTAGTTTCATATCTTGGCACCTGAGGAGCTGCACAGCATCAGGGTCTCTCAGAAAAGATGGGAGCTCGCCCCAAACGCGCCGCAGTGCCTATTCTCTTTGGGAGGCCTGCATCTCATCAGAAGGATTAAGAGTGCCCCGGAACCAGAGGGGAAGGATTCCAATTCACAGCTGAAGCTGTGGATGGGCACTGCCATTAGAGAATGTCTGGGATTGAGCCCCCTGGTAGGAGGATCAGGCCTACAGTCAATAGGGTGATAGGGGTGCCAAATATGTCGTCTTCAGACACTAATCAGCAGTAAACTGGAATCCATCTCTTCTGCCATTCAGGGCTCCAGCCCTTTCCCCCTACACTACTCCCTATGCCAGGAATAGCTTCCCTTTCCTGGGATCTCAGAGGATTTCCCTCTCCAGTCCTCACTCACATCCTCCTGCTCATCTCCGCTCCCAGGTGATCCAGTCCTGGCTATTTAAAGAAAAGAACAATCCCTGTCCGATCCGGTGAGATGCCAATCTCCCTCCACTCCCCCTCCATAGGATAAAGACATTTCCATGAGAATGAGGGGTAGGGGCACGTAGGCAGCAAAAGTACCAAACATGGCCACATCTCTGCGCACAGCTTGGTTTTAACGCTCCATCAGCCTTTACAAGTCAAAAACTTTTCAAACATTGCATCAGAGACTATATTTGCAGATCCCCCTCCACCCCATCCTCCGGTTCTGAGATAGATATGCTCTCCCTACATACCGTCCAAAACATCCAGAACCCTCAGCATCTGGTCAAACAAGGACAGACAAGCTCTCGTCACTTTAATTTTTTTTTAAATCCTTTTACACTCTCCAGAGCACAACCTGCTCCGCATTTGCTCACCGAGCTCAGAAATGGTGTTTACTGTTCCATATTCCAAACCTCTCCTCTCCAAATGTCTCTAAGATGTATGTCCTTGTGTGCCATTTCTCCCTCTGGCAGCTGTCTCCCCTCAGGTGGATCTGGTATATGTCAAAGCAGGAAATAAAGTTGTTCATGAAAAAAAGGCCTGGTGTTAGACTCTGTGTCAGGTAAGGAATTGACAGAGAGCGTAAGCTCCTTTGCCTGATGATTTGGCCTGTTGGGTCTCGGCACTGGGACGGGAATCAATCTGCACAAATGCAGAAGTGTCATCTGCTCCTAAGCCTGTCATTCCTCCACTCTGTGTCTCTGGGCAAGGCACTTAGGGCCACTGGGTTTCTAGACAGGCCATTCATTTTGGCTGCTTCAGTATCTGGGTGCCCAACATTAAACACCTCAGACTGGATTTCCAGAGGTTCTAAGCACGTGCAGCTCTCACTGACTGCCTATCGCACATTGAGAACACCCTACTGAGACAACCCAGATGAAAGGGTGTTTCTGAAAAACCTGGTTTTCAACCACTCTCTGGGCCTCAGTGCCCCCACCTGAACAGCCACAGCAATGAAAGCACTGACACCCAGAGGCATACATTGTTAGGGGGAATGCCCAGCTGCAATAGCCACCAGGGAACCAATTCCCTGAGCAGATTCACTGAGCAGCAGGAGGACGAACCAAAAACTCTCCTGTCTTTGCTGCTGAAAAATGAAAGCTGCACGTGACAGCAGTCATCAGGACATTCCAGTCAAGCTCTGTCCTTCCTACCTTCCTTGCTTATCTCTGTGGGGCCTACAATTGCCATCCCAGGAGTGAGACGCGTTGGGTGAGGACAGAGAATTTAACACAAGCTCATTGTGTGACTAGCAGTCACAGGACTAGAGGCCTCCCCACCATCATCTCTAGTGCTGGAACTAGCTGGCAAATGGAGAACTGCACGGATGCTCTTTGCAATTTGCACCCTGTAGGCTGCCTATGTGCACAGCTCCCTCCCCACGGGCTTCACATTCTAAACAAGCAGGCAGCCCCATAACACTGGGAGACATGAAGATCCCTGACAGCAGAGAGCCTGGGGCTTATTTCAATATATACTAGAGATACACACACACCCTCTTTCTTTGTGCAGAGTTTTAGGCCCCATGGAAGATGTGTGTTTGCAGGAGGAATTACAAAGAGGAGTGTAGGGTGCCAGGAGCATTGTGATGCAAGGAGAAATCTGTGGGGAGGGAGGATACATTGGGAGTGGTTGAGCATGAAGTCTGAGCAGAGGGATCTAGGGCCAGGGGAAAGGAGGAAGGCATGAGCGCAGAGACACATGCTTTCATCCCCTACGCTTAATGAGAATGTGAAGGATAAATTGTTACTGTTGACAGCAGGCCTGTGCATTCATGCCAGAGGATTGTTCCATGCCGTAGACTTCTCTGTTCCAGCCGAGGGCTGCACTGTAGGTCTGGGAGCAGTTAATGGCTTCCAGGGCAGGGGGAAATTTTGCCAGGCCCATCCAAGATAACTGAAACCTCACATTTTGTTTTTGTCAAGTGAAGTGGGTGGACATTGGAATACTGCATGCCTTAGATATGAAGTATCAGGAGAACTTTGGCTCCTCCTTACCACTACCACATGCCATTGGCAGCCAGAGACTTCAGTGCTGTCAGAAAAGGCCTAAGGGTACATTTTGAGCACAAAGATTTTCCCATTTGCTTGTTGCTCTGAAGAGATACTCTGAGTCTATGGCACAAGAGGCAGATTCCTCGTCAGCACCTCAGATGGGCGTTCTGCCTGGGTTAAGAAAGTCTGTTTGGAAACACTTGCCTAATTATTAATCATGCCTGCAAAGTCAAATGGCAGCGTAAGGAGCCCATGGTTAGCTGCTCTTCTGTCTCTCTCATGTAGGTTGGCTGCACTGTGCGAGATAAGTTAGCAATGACGCTACAAGACCATGCCACCCTCAATCTCCTCTCTGCCCTCCTGGGGTTTGCTATAGGGTAGTGTAAGTTCTCACTGTGCATCTGTTCGTCTTTGCTAATCTCTGAAGCCCTCAGAGCACTAAAACAGATGAATGTATTAATCTGAAGTGACTAATGGGTGAACGCATTCCTGGCTGTACTATCAGCTGATTCTCGTAATGTCAGTCATGATTAGTTCTAACATCTAATCGTCTTTTGGGGCTGATTTGTAAGGCAACTTGGTGGAAGCTAATGTGGCATTTGTTCTCCAGCAAGTGGGCTTTTAAAAACACACGGTGTTCTTTCCAGTCGGTGTTATTTCCTTCTAGCAACAAGCAGTTGTCAGAGCGGCTTTGCTAGAACTCATAAGTCTCAACCCGCAGCGCATACTCCAGCAATATATATGATTTGGGAAGACATGGAGCAGGATGAGCTGGATGTGAGAAGAGGTATAAATTAATCATTAAAAGCTAATGGGGTGGAGGACGACAGATGGGCTTAGAAACAGACGTCCAGCCAATGTGACTGTTTCAAGATCATTTGAAATAAGATCGATCTGCTCCACATGGCTCCAGAAGTCTTTTACACACAGTGAAGCGAAGGAGTTGAACTCCAGGCTCAGATTGCACTAGTGTTCTCTGTCATTTCCAACAGTGCTAGTGGGAAGTTTTCTGTCTTTTTTTAAAAAAAAAAAAAAAAAAAAACCAAAAATTGGGTTTTCAACAAACAACAAATTTTCAAGGAAAGCGTCTGTTTTTCATAGCCAACTTCAATTTTTTGATTTTTTGTCAACAAACAAAACACGTGACAACAAACATTTTTATTCAGAAAAACCACTGCAAGACCTTTGTGGAAGTGGTAATTCATCTGCCTCATTCCTCCTTTTCAATGGGCCAGACAACATTTCCCATGATGCACCACAGTGGCTCAGACCAGGATGCATCATTGGTGATGTAGTCGAGCCAGAGTCTGGTACACAGAGTGGAATGGAGGAAGAGGCATCTAAATTACAACTCTGAGGAAGTGCTATGGCAGTAACTAAAAAAATCAATTTTGGGGAGTTTCATCTGAATTTTTTCAAATTGGGATTTTTCACAAAGTGCAGGAGAAGGAAACAGGTGAGGAAAATGTGGCATTGGTTGGAGGCTGAGTCAAAGGAAGTTAACTTGCCACAGGAGGAAGCAAAATGTAGTAACCACCCTGCATAGGACACTGTTAGCCTGTTTGCTGCACTTCGGTGATGCACAGGCATTGTACTGGCTTTCTGCACAGAGGTGCATTTCCCCCAGAGAGAACAGGATAGATACATGTAATAGACTTAAAGAGTGCGTCATGCACGCTTCATCTGTCATTGTCTCCATCACAAACTGTGACAGCACACTTCCAGTCATCTTACACAATGCTGAAAAAGAGTTTATACAGTGTATGACATGCTTGGTCAGAAAAAGAATGGGAGGATTTCTCCATTTGAAGCAGCTTAAGGTTTTTAAGGCTCCATGGACAATATACTTCCTAAGTAGCAAATGCTCAATGGAACCTAACTCCCTGCAGGTCACGTTGTGCAAAGGTTTGGTTGTGTGGTGAAAAAGATACTTCTTACCCCCATTTTATCGCCCCTTTACACTGCTAGAGTGGAGCAAAGTGACTTTAGGGTAAAAGCAAATCAGCCCCTGGATATCTTTCTAAATAATCCACCGTGTGAAATCCTGCCTCCATTCTAGGGAATGGTAGTTTTGCTATTGACCTCAATAAGGCCAAGTTTTCCCTCAGATTTTAAGCCCAGGAAGGAACCATTATGATCTTCTCCTCTGCTATCCTGCCTGACAATGGCAATAGAATTTCACACACAAGGATTCTGGCACTGCAACACTTCAAGGAGAAAGGACAGTGTATCTTTTTGAAAGACATCCCATCTTGATTTAAAGACTTCAAATAAGGAAGAATTCACGGTGAGCTGTTCCACTGGAAATAACGTACAAGATTTTAACAATGTGAATTTCTCTAGCTTCTGCTTCCAGCTATTGGAGCTCATTCGGCTTTTGTCTGCTCAATTAAAGATCCCTCGACTCTCAGAAATCTTCCCCTCATGAGAGGACATCAATTAAAACTAGACACGTGCAGTCAGAAGGGCTCAGAACTAAACAATGCTATCATCTTTATTTCCCCATCCTACCTGGAACTCAGGCTGCCAGGTATCATTTCTGGTTTCAGCCAATCATTTACCCTGTGGGAATGTTAAACAGGTTTGCTGAGAAAAGTGTATACTAGTGAGTAAACATTCAGAAAAGAAGAATGAAACTGCAGGAGCCAGTCCCAGATGCTGTAGATTAGGACATTAAAACCTGAACAAGCTGTTTTTCCAATCATGAGGACAGAGGGAAACCATTATTTGCTTTTAAAAACAATAAAAGAAAAATTGAAAATAACCAAAAAAAAATTATTTTTGATCCATTGTCAAAATTTGCCCAAATTTTATTGTCAGAAGATCTATTTGTGATTAAACACAATGAGTTATGGAAATATTAGAACAATGAAATAATCACGTTTATTGCTCTCATTTTATTCACAGTAACCACTCCTCTTAACTAAGTGAAATCTTTTTCAATTTTATTGACTTGCAAATGTGTCTCATCACTGCTGTGCATGTCATAAATACCAGGCCAGGACGTAGGACTTATGATTAGGTTTTAAAGACCCTTCTTACCCTAACCCTCTTTCAAGGGAGATTTTTATGGTGTTAGCTTGATTTGGCAATCTTTCTATTAGAACCTGCTTGGACAAGAGGGGCTCCAAATTCCTGAATCAAGGCCAAACATCCGGATTCCTGGTTCCCATGCTCTTCACTTTCACTCTGTGGGAGTTCCTTATCTGTCAGTCACGCACTGGGCTTATAAATCTCCTGGCAGTGTATGTAATAGAATTAAAGGGTGTGTCATGCATGCTCAATCTGTCAGGTAAAGAACTGCAAAGGCAAAGGAAAGCCCAAGAATTCAGTTATCACATGCTTCCAACAGGCTTAGACCTTCAGCATAAAACAGTTTTATGCTCCGTACAACAGGCCTGTTAGGAAGCAGAATCATCCATTTCCTCACAAAATATGAATGAAGTTAGGGGGACATAACATTTAGTACTTGGACCAGGTTACAAAAAGTCAGGACTCCTGGTTTCTGCCGCTGACTCTGACTCACCTGGAGAAAGTCGCTTAACCCCACTGAACCTCCATTTTACACCTGTCAAATGGCTACAAGCCCAAACTCCAGTTTACAACCATTTAAGAGCATTGGGACCTAACAGTAGATATTCCATGGATTAATAATGATTTTATACGCTGGACCCAGCATATATCTGTGAAATAGGGAAAGTAGCATTATCAGTACTTTTAATAAATACATTTTACAGATGGGAAGCTGAGGCATAGAGCAGTTAAGCCAGATTCTCAAAGGTATTTAGGATTGCTTTCAATAGGAGTTAGACACCTAAACGCTTGAGACCATCTGGGCCTAAGGATGTGTCTGCACTACCTGCCAGATCAGTGGGTAGTGATCGATCTCTCAAGGATTAATGCATCGCATCTCGTCTAGATGTGATACATTGATACTCAAACATGGCCTCCGTCAACTCCAGAACTCCACCACGGCGAAAGGCAGAAGCGGAGTGGACGGGGGAGCGGCGGCCGTTGATCCCGCGGCGTGAGGACATAAAGTAAGTCGATCTAAGATACGCTGACTTCAGCTATGCTATTCTCATAGCTGAAGTGGCATATCTTAGATCAATCTCCCCTCCCCCCTACCCAGTGTAGACCAGGCCTAAGTGACTTGCCCAGCATCATAGAGAGAGTCTGTGGCAGAGCCAGAAACTAAACCCAGCTCTCCTAAGCCCCAGTCCAGTGAATCAGCCACAAGATCACCCTTGTGGATATGGGGATCTAAAAGCCAGAAGCAGGCCCATAGTGGCGATGTTCTGTGGTAGGAAGAATTACTTCACCCTGAGAATGCAACGGTGTCTGTTTAGGGAGCCATGAACATACACCACAAGTTAGTGAGGATGAAAGAGCAGCAATTTGTAAACAGATGTTTTCTCTAATCTTCTATTTTTATTTTTTCTACCATTTCTTGGCTTGCCTGTCAGGCTGCACTGAGCCAGGCCACAGAGCCTAGGAGTTGATTTACAGACTGTCAAGTCAAGGAGCTAGAACCAGAGAAAATGGTACTCTAGAAGAAAATGAGGAACAGGTTAGAGGGAAGAGGTTGATTTGCTGACTGCTACTCCATGGAGAATTCTAAGCTGCAACAATTTAGCCAATCCTCGGTATGGTGGCATTCGCTGAAGATGTTGCTGAACTGGGATGTGATGTGTAGGTTTAGTTCTCTCTGTTGTATCCTGCCCAACAGGATGACAAGTGAGTTTATAGCACTGGGAATCTGGCTGTAAGATACTGATGACATTTCAGTTCAGATTTTGACCATCCTGAAAAAAGTTCTGTTATGAAGGGGGCCTATCTGCACTTTCCCAAATCAAAAGCTCCTATCAGTGTTTTATAGCTCTTGTAACAAAATCCAAATTCAAATGCAGCTAAACTCAGCTTCCTTTGGATATGGTGCTTGGTGTCAGACACAAAGTCATAGCTCATTGTGTTTGAATCCTACAGGCAGACATTGGACCAGGCCCTACGTTCAGTGACATGGGTTTAAATGTAGCATCATGCAGGACAGGTTACTGAGGATTTACAGAGCTGAGTCCAGAGAGAACCTAGCTTGTTTACAGGCTCTAACTGTACATTAAAAATATAGTTAGCTCACAGAATTTCTCATTTTAATTTTTAAATTAAGAGGGTGTTTTATTTTCAAAAGAAGCCATGCTACACATAAGCAATCCCAGTTCTTGTAAATAGCTCAGGCCCCTGGGACTGGGACACAGAACTTGCTTTTACCTGTAGGATTCTTGTTCAAATCTGCTCAGGTCAGGCAGTACGGCCTGTTTGGTCCCCTACTGTGAAATTAAGCAGTGGCCTAATTGTCCATCACCTAGAGAGGTCAACAATTCTACTTTCACTTCCAGAGGGGGCTCGAGCAGCTCAGAACTGCTGTGCATTAGTTGAGAGGGAAATAATATGGAAAAAGGGGAGCAGAGGGTTGCAATGATTATGGAAACGCTGTCTGTGTACAGAGGGTGAATGCTGGTTGATGTTACAAAGTTATGATAGTATTGCTGCTCCAAGAAATGCATCTTTTATGGATGCAAAATCTATTTGCTGATGGGAACTGCAGCAGGTGCTCACCAGCCCAGGGTCAAGGAAGAGTCATTAACCTTAACCACTGCACTCTGACTGAACAATGGATATGCTAAAGAGGTTGCCTGAGTAGGAAACCAAGTCTCTCTGTGAGGGGCAGGTGAAGGGGAGAGTGGAAAATCACAAGCAATAGAACATAGAAACCAGGCAGTGGTGGGAAGACATAAACTCCAGGGACCCAGACGGCAGGACACAGGAAATTTTGTTCAGGAGAGGGGAAGAGACGGGCATGCTTTCATAGAGAAGTCCAGTTTAATTGTGGAACCACTCAAGGTCAGAGAAAGCAAGCTGAGCAGAAAAATCTCCACAATGCTGAAGGGAACCCACAAACTGTTGGAGAAGGAACCTGGAGACAGGGCCAGCTCCAGGCCCCAGCACGCCAAGCACGTGCTTGGGGCAGCATGCCATGGGGGGCACTCTGCCGGTTGCTGGGAGGGCGGCAGGCCGCTCCGGTGGACCTCCCGCAGGCGTCCCTGTGGAGGGTCCGCTGGTCCCGCGGCTCCAGTGGAGCATCCGCAGGCAAGTCTGCGGGAGATCCAACGGAGCCGCGGGACCAGCGAGCGGCAGAGCGCCCCCCCGTGGCATGCCGCTGTGCTTGGGGCGGCGAAATGGCTAGAGCCAGCCCTGCCTGGAGACCCCCCCCCCCCCACCGAGGACTCTGCCCAAGCCCAAAGAAACCTGCAGAGCAATGAGGAAACTGAGGCAAGGAAATGCAGACAGGTAGGTATTTTTTGTTGCGATCTAAGTAAAGAGCAGTGTGCAAAATCTGTCTGTTGGCTTTCATGATCACATGACCTTGAAGAGTGAAACTGCAAGCCCAGAGCACCCCCATAGCTGGAGCTCTGTATGGTTAAGTTATGGGAAGTCCGAGAGGTCAACAGTGGTTCCCGGAGCTGGACTGCAGGGTCACCTCTCTCAAAAGCGGGTACACTACACAGAGATCTGTACCCCAAGAGTTTGCCTACAGCCCCCAGCCAGCCTGGACTCTGTTCAGACTCCAGACTTCCCAGGGGAGGTGCGGGCCAAACGCAAACAGGGTAGGGTGTGTCCAGCTGGAAGCGTGTACTACCAGGGCTGTAGGTGTGACAGGGGAGGCAGAAGTCATGCAAACTACCAGGTGAAATTTTAACTTTCTGGTGACACTACTTTTCCCCTCACACTCAGTGCTCACTTAAAAAAAAAAAAGTCAGGGTGTGAATGAAAAGACTACCAGATAATGATTTCTAGCTAATTGCACCTGTGTGTTAGACACCCACTTCTGTGCAGCAGCCTGCCAAAGCTAGGTAAGTAGGACCCAGTTCCGGGAGGGGCTGGACCTTGATAGCAATGGGAACCAACACCAAGCTGTGGCTTGTAGGACTGGACCCTAACTAGATCTAGAAGATTAGCTAATGGTTCCCAAGTGCAAGCTAGAGCCTGCTACAGAAGATGATCAGTAAAAGTGTATACACTGCTTTGGGATGGTTTAAAACAACTGATTGTAGGGAACTGATACACAGACCTGAAACATGGACAGCTGAGCAAAAACCTTCAAGATTCTTTGCTACCCAGCCTAGATGCAGTGGGAGAACGTGTCAGCTGAGGCCGAGAAGCTCTTCTGAACAAAGCAGCGCTCTCTGGCAGGCTATCGCCTCTTGTTTCATAACTGGCTGATGAGAAGAATATGCCTTGCACAGGAAGGGTGTATGAGCCACAGGCCCTCTCTTGAGCCTTATAAACTGAAACAACTGTTTATAATATTCTTAAGTGCTGTTGCATGATGATAATTGTCTGATGGGGACATTTTACTTGCTTTGTTTTTTAAAATAAGATGAAGTTACAAAATAGAAAATTCTAGAACAATGATTTTTCCTCCTTGTGCGTGTTGACCTCTCTCCAGACCAGTTATTGATAAGTGACCTATTGTTCCCAGAGGGCTGTATGCAGTGACTGAAAACAGGTAAGATATTATTAAACCAACCCCAAGAACAAAACTCCTACCCTGGGCAGCTTTCAATCTGACTACAGTGATTAGGCAGCTCATACACTGAGACTGCTGCTTATCACAGTCACCACAGTAAGACCTTTGGCCTCTCAGGGGCCATCTGTTTGGCGTATTTCTACACACACCCCCGCCATATCAATTTATACTTAGATTGTAAGTATTTCAGACAAGACACCATCTTCCTACGCGTTTGTGCTGCACCTAGCACCATGGGGTTGGATACTTGTGCGCTACCACCATATATAAAATAGTGCAAGGAGAAATACGGTGAGGTTAAAGGGGAAATGAGAAAGCCTGGGACAGGCAGATGTTCAGAAAGGAGGTCCTTGATGCACAGTGACTGGGCAGCTCTAGGAAACCTAAGGATAGCTTGGATGGAGCTGTGAAGTGAGAAGAAAGAGGTAAGCCAGGAGATGAGCTTGGATGAAATACAGGGAGTAGGAGGAGAGAAGGGGGTAGTTTTGTAAATGGGAAAAAAATGACGCATTTAGGAGAAGCAAGGAAGCCAGTGCAGGAGCAGCAGAGGAGAGGTATCATATCAGTCCCTGAGGGAAAAGCCCTATAGAATGTAATGCAGATAGAATATAAAGAGTTCGAAAGAAATTACTCATGGACTTCCTTTCCGTGAGTGTTTGGAACCTGCCTACAGAGCTTTACCCCAGCCTACAGCAAGGTTTTCATTTTCCATTAAATTCTAGGGGACTTCATAAGGGGCAGATGAGGGAAATAGCAGCCCTTTGGACAAGACCTGTTGTACGGTTCATTTCTTCCCTCTACCTTACCTTGTCATGCTGCTCAGGGGAAGAGTCTAGTCTGAAGTCATTCTACTGCACCCCACTAGGGATGTAAAATAGTAAATGGTTAAACAATTAACCAGTAAGACTGTAAGCATTAGTCTTACTGGTTAACCCGCCCTGACTGTTAACCACAGCCTCCGCAGTAAACCAGTTAAATAATATAGTTTTAATCGTTTAAACGGTTAACTTTTTAAAACAATATTTACATCCCTACTTCCTGCCGCTGGGCTGTAGTTTGACATTATTCAAAGGCGTTTGCAGTCAATCACTTTCAGACTTTGTTTTGATACATTAGACATCAAGCTCTCTCCAGGAAGGTGGGAGGAAACCACAGCCCATTTGCTCACCTGTAAAATAAGGCCACTGCCCTGTTCTTTATTTCTCTTTCACCTGTCCCAGATTGTTCTACAAAATGTTGCATTTAAAGAAAAAGAAAAAAAAGACATTTTCAGATTTTAAAGCATCACATAAAGGGATCTACATAGAGTGCCACAGAGACCCAACTCATTTTAGCCAAGGGCCAGGCATATTTGGGCTGGGTTGGCAAAAGATGAATTGACAAATGTCTCATGCCTAATAGTTTATTGTCTAGCCACAGTAAACTCACTTCTAAAAGCTGGATCTCAGTGGAGGCTTTAATGGTTCTCAACTGACAAAAAGTTGAACTTTCTGGGAAAGCTGCTTGGATTAAAAATGTCAAAAGTTAAACGTTGTTGACCTTCTGGATAAAACCACTCCTCTGTGTACATTTCAGTTCCCTGGGGGAGGAAATCTTCTACTGGAAACAATCTACACACACACTCACAGCTAGCACTTCACTGAAGACTTAGTGATCGTGGAGTTGCTTATATCAAGTAAAACAAAAACAACAACAAAGTCCTTACAGAGCATGGAAACAAAGGCTAGATATTAACATCATGTAACAAAAATGTGGGTAGGTCCTATTGTTGTCTGGGACACTATATGACTGTTCTGGATGCATCTGGGCTAGTTATTCCAGTCTTTACTCCCAGTATCCTGAGCTTTGCTCAGTCACTTTAGGGTTTGGAATGGGAAGCTAGTCTCTGGGTGGGTTAGGGATGGGGCTTTTTTGGCCAACATTTTGCCTTCACCTTCCCTCCCTCCCACACAGAGAAAAGAAAAACTGCTCTGAGGTGGGAAGGGAGATGAGACCAATTCACTGTGAAGTCCACAAGGGATCTCATTAGAACAACCTGCGAACCTTGGAAATGCAAAACCTGAGGATGGAGGGATGGAGTTTGGGACTGGATTCAGATGAAATCAGTGCTAAGAAGTGGTGCTAGCGTCTTCGCTGCAGCCACTGAACAGATAGAACATGGGCAAAGCGCCTCAGACCTCTCTCACTGGGATGCCAGCAATAATCCTCAGCCTGACCAAGACTGACCTCCCCTAGGAGTGAGTGGGCCAGTTGTAAAGATTCTCTGCCATACAGATCTGTCTCCAAAGAACTGGACCAAGGGCACCCTCCCAAACACACACTTTTTTATACATCACTGAAGAGCTGCTGGATCATACTTTCGGTTGCTATCATTGGAAACAACGACCTGGCAGTGAAAATCTCTGTATCCCAATCCCCTCTCTCATGGAACTTAACAGGGTTCTATAGAAATTGAACAGGATGCTATCAAAATTACTCTAAAAGCACAGAGTTTAATAGAGAATGATGCCCTTTATATAGGTTCTTTAGAGACCAACCTCTAGAATTCTAGAACAGGGATAAAGTTCCATATTCTGTTATATAGGATTGTCAAAAAAGCCTATGGAAAGATTATTAAATTCTATAGGACTTGTCCTTAAGAACTGAGGCAGCAAGGTCAGTGTCATGGAGTGAGTTTGTTTTTCTTAAAATCAAGTGAAAACTAACAAACAAAAAAACCCAACTTTGACACTTATTTTCTTCCTGCTAATTACCTACCTGGCCTTATTCACCTGAAGAGCCCTAGATATACACCCTATACTTTCCCTTTACAATAACCTCTCAGCTCTCTCGGCTGTTCTCAATCAGACGGCTTTGCTGTAACTCAGAGGTATTTCATCTGCTCAGTATCTTTGGAAATTGGGAGTTCGGGGAGGATGTCATATTGTGTGCCAATGACCAAGTCCCATTTCCCCCTTTCCTATCCAAGCAGGTCCCCTGCTGGCTTTCTGGTGGAGCGGAGAGGAACAAATTGAATGTCCCTGAGGACTGATCCAAGTTCTCTAAAGAGTAAGTAATTCTGCCAGGGCTTTCACTGTGAGAATTTAGAAAAAAAGAGTGGAATTTTTGGGAAGTTGGTAAACATTCCACAGATGGTTTATGGAATGAGTTTAAAAAAATGCAAAAATGTTCTACCAAGTGTCCTCCTTGCATTGTTCAGCCATTGGATAATTCAGTTCATAAATCAGAAACGAGATAGAGCAGGAGGCCGGGAAGCAAACAGGAGACCTGGGAGAAGTGAAGTGAAGGAAGAAAGGGGGAGTGGGACAGTGGTTACTGGGCACAGTTTTTTCCCCACACTATGTTTAGGCTCTTTCTAAATCTGTTTTCTAGACTGGAAACTCTTGTTTCAGAGGTCTCTTGATATCTGTACCTTAAAACACAGACTATTAGCCTTCATTCCTGTGCTCCCCATTCACTATTCTGCCCTCAAATCTACCCCTGGCAGCTGCACTGGGGCTGAAAATGCTTTGATAGCAAGAAAGCCAGATCAAGCTGTGCTCCAGAAAACATGGCCTGGCTGCTGCTGCTGGATGTACTTGCAATCAAGCCATTTCCAGATGCACCCATTAGACAGCAGATGACTTTCCCCATGTGGAGAAAGCCTCAATGTTTCACTAGGGAAATGGGCGCATTTCACAATGGATTTCCACTCACTTTGCTGCTAGAAATCCCTCTCTCGACCCTCTGTTTGTATTGCACACCACTTGCATTTATTCCCTTGCAGAACATAGCTCTTATAATTAGTTCCCTATTTCTGTACTATACTTCACCCTGTCTGGGCAGTGGTTTAATACGTCACACTATTCAATTATATGCATATTATGTGGGGAGGGAAACAAGGGAGAGACAGACAGAAAGAAGGAAGGCATTGTGCTCTTTTAACCCACCAAACACATTTGGGTTATTATGCCTCCCCAAGATTCAGCCAGCTCTGGGTACCTGGGCAGCATCAGGTGAAGCCAGGCAACATTCTAAAGGGAGGCTATGAAAGCCGTCAGAATGCATTAAATCCCAAAGCTTTCATCCACCTCAGAAGATACTAGGGGCTGAGGCCAGTCTTGCGGCTGACCTCTTGCAAGTGTAACAAATGAGTAAGCCTGGCCACCTAGCACTCAGGGAGATGCAGGGCAGAGTGGGAAACGTTGGCCAGAGAAGACACGCAAACATCAGGGGATAAAAATGAAACCACATTGACTTTTCTGATTTTGGGATTGATTTTAATACTGTAGAACCCTCCCTCACATGAGTAGCTGCGCTGCTTGGAAGAGGTGGCTGTGTTTACCTAGGAGGACCCAGCAAAATCGCCCACTCAGCAGGCCAATCGCTAATGACAAAAATCTGAAATGTGCCCTGTGAACTTCAAAGGGCTGGTTCAGAAATAGATGGATGCTAAGCCTGAGCGCTAACGGGCACAGGCACCTTCAGCATCTAAGTATTTTCTTTCATGTCAACCTTAGAAACTGAAATCAGCTAAGCTACTAGGAAATTATAGCTCAGCAGCATTGGTCAATGGAGCAGACAAACCTCATCATCTGCCTCCGGAACTCAGCATTTGAGTTAGGAAGTGCTTGTCTAGGGGATTCAGTTGTGACCAGCAGCTGAATCCTGGTCCTAAACAAGGTCCTAGCTAGGATGGCAACTCTGCAAAGTCCAGAGAGGCAAGATCGCACCCCAGTTTGGCTTAATCCTTATCCCCTCTCACTCGGTCCTGCACTGTTGCAGGTGTGTGACAAGAATAGATGAGACGGGACATCGTGGACAGAGCTGTGCAAAAGAGCCACAATTTCATTCCAAATATTTGTCCCCCAAGATTCCCCCCCCCACAGTCAAATATTTATATACATGATCAGGCAAAATCTTCAAAGTGCAACAGCAGCTGTAACAAGAAAGGGGTTCTTTGCACTTGGGTCCTAGCAGATTCCATATTTCACCCCATAGGGGGCTGCAGCATTTCCCCAAGTGGGAAAAATAAATCCTCTTACCTACAATATGGACGGTCAGTTTTTAACAGCATGTTAGGATGCATGTGAGTAAAAGAGTGGTGCTGGGTGGTAAGTAACTCTGGCAGAGAAACAGGGACTCGTGGTGATCAATGCAAAATCACCATCTTCACCACACTCATTTGCCACTCGCATGGTTGGTCATAAACCACTTGGCACCCATGCGGAAAAACAGAGCTCAGGTAAATTGCTGACGATGATCAGGGCTGCACGGTGTCAGGCGCTGCCCAGACAGGTAGTAAGGGACAGCATCTGCCTCAAACAAAAATAGAAAAGTCAAACCAAGAGAGGGGAATCAGCCCAGAACAGGGAAAACTTGCCCAGGGTCACACAGTAGGTCAGCTGCAGAACAGGGAATAGGTCCCAGGTCTCCTGATTCCCAGTCCAGTGCCCTACCTACTAGGATGGGGCCCTGAGGTCAGCTGGAGCTTCTAGAAGCTACCAGAATATGAATATTAAGTGTGCCAGTTCCAGCCGGTGCACCTCTGGCCTGTTTCTCAGGCCCACATTAAGCGCTGTGAATCGCATTTGCAGCTGTGACATGCAGGCACTGCAAAAAAAAAAAAAATCTAATATTTAACACATGGACAGAACCTAGCTAGAGGAAGGTTTGAGGGTTTTTTCCTCTGCCTGTAAAAGTCCAGTAGGTACAAAATGAAAAGCACAGCCCAAGCATCAAGTGTCTGACATTTGACTTTTTATCCATATGATGCTGGTCTAACAGCTCCTAGGTCAAAGGTTAAGCTCACCAGTTCCTCTTTTTGATCTGCATTTATTACATTATTTCCATGTTCTTGGACACAAATCCAAAAAAAAAAAATCTCTGAATTATCAGGGTGGAGAGACACTAATCGCTTTCCCAGCTACTCCCAGGGTCAACTCTGGATCACTGAGAACAGAACCACACCCATTTTACTCAGCCTTATAGTTCAAAAGGGTAAGAAAGGACTTCAGTTCACAAGGCTGAAGTCCTGAAAAATGTATGTGAAAACATGCGAGTTCAAGTGCTATTGGCATCTCCAAACTGTGGCAAATCAACTTGCAAAACAAATTGGCTCCTTCCGTGCCATTGGCTTCATCAGAGCCCAGTGCAAGTCACTGAAGAAAGGCTCCACAGTGATGTATCACCCACAACCCAGGACTTTCAGCACCCTGGCATAGACCTTTACCACTTGAGCTGAGGAGTGACTTCATTAGCTGATAGGAGCAATAGGCCAAAGCCTCCACAGGGTACGGCACTAAAACCAGATACATCTCAAACTTTACCATTATACTATGATTTGCAGGAGCTGCGACAGATTGCCCTTTGCAGGCTAACGACACCTTGTCCCTTCTCTTCCCCATAGCTCTAGAGAAGATGGACAAGCTATATCCAGACCATAGATCTTGGGGAGAGTAACTGCATGAAAAATAATCAGACAACAATAGTCGAGGTCCTTGTAACAATTGTCTCCCACTTCACAATCTACATCCCTCCAAAGTAATTGCAATCATCCTGGACTGATCCATCCTTAACCAGGCAGGAAGCTGGGTTTCTGCTACTTACAACTTGTATCATTTCTTTCCTTGTCTTTTTCCTTTTCCAAGGACTGTTTCATTTGAGTTTCTGGAATGGTGGAATTCAAAAACTCAGCCCTAAGCAACCTTCATTGTGACATATACAACCAAGTTTTCAGAAAATACTCAGTCGCCAACACATTGAGCTCTTTTCAAAGTCCTTCCCCCAGTGCAACTTCCACATGCATGAGTTAATCCCCAGCCGATAATTCTACCTGGGATGCCTGGTTCTGTGCCTGTGCCAAGGCGTGCGCTTCAGTGAGTTTCTCTCCTGAAAAAAAAAAGAGTAAGGAGGAGCTCTGTTAACATCTGTGTCTTCCTGAGCTTGTCTTTTGCTGGTTCAAAATTGCAGAGTGAACTTCTTCCTGGAGAAGGGGCTGTGGGCAAAAGTAGCCAGCCCTTCCACTTCAGAGGTGGTTATCAGAGAGGTGGTTTTTTTTACATTTCAACATATATAATTTTGACCTAATTTTTCATCAAAATTTGTAATTTCAACTGAAAAAGATAGCCAAAACTATTCTGTTTCTCAAACAGCTATAGAGCTCCCTAAACACTGGAATTTCAACAAAATTCATCATAAATATTTCAAATTTGGACAAAGAAAGGATGAATTTTCCCCAAAACTGATGTTCCTTTCTTGCAGTGTTTGACTAGTTCAGTGTTATTTTAGAAGGGTTGCTGAGTAGATTCATAGAGTTTAAGGCCAGAAGATCTATCCTAGCCTGACCTCCTGCATAACACAGGCTATAGAATTTAATCCAATTCTTTCTGTATTGAGTGCAATCATTTGTGCTTGGTAATAAAGGAAAGAGACTACAGGCTAAGCCAAAGGCCTGAAATAAGATACTGTAAGCAGACAGGCTAGGGTAAGAGAGACAGACACCTGTGCCACATGACTGAAGAAGTGAATTCGCTGCTAGAGTTCACACAGTAAAGGAGGGCTTACCCTGGATAAGATGGCTCTATCCTTCAACACATCTTTCTGTTGCAAACTCTCCTGATATGTACACCTTCTCCAAGCTCATAAAAACCATGCCCAGTTGCCATCTCTTTTCTCTGAACCTCTCCATGAGGGTTTGGAGAGCAAATAGGGCATCAGTTGTACTTCTCTCCAGCATAAATCCATACTGACCCTTCAGAATGTCAACAGTTCCATGCAGATGCTTTACAATCACCTTTCTCCATCCTTTCATAGCCTGTGACATCAGTGTAATTCAACAACAGTTAGCACACAGCATGATAGCCCCTCTGTTTAAAAATGGGCACCCCAAAGCTTCTGCGCCATTCATCTCAATATTCTCTTTCCTAAGAATACGATTGACCAGACTTGTAAAGTACTTGACGTCTTCCTTTCCCAGTGACTTCAATGCATCCATAGGTACTTCATCTGGCCCATAATCTGTTATTAAAAAGAAATCAGTTTGGGATGTGTCCATAAGTTATGAGGCTGACATAAGTTTTGAGGTGACTTTCCTTCTTCTGAAAGTGGGTTTGAAATCACCAGGTCCAGTGCCATGTTTCCCCCACAAGAGTTTCTGGTTCCAATACCATGTCATCCCTGGACTGTTTCATCACCAGCCTTTGTAACTCCCCCATCCCTGTATTCACATCTCATTATTCCAGGAGTATCTATCCCCTTCACACCAGTATCCAGCCTCCTCCTTGCATCACCACCACCCACTGCTCTTTTCATCTTTCCAGCCCCAAAGTTACAGACACCAGAGGCCTGTCTAAGCATTGGGAAAGCAGCCAAACCATTGAGGCACATCAAAGCAGCAAACATTTTTAAGCTTGCCCATCACTAGATTATGCCTGATCACGTGTAGCAGCATCAGCTTTAGGAAGCCTTCCTCATAGTGCAAGTCTTGCTATTGTATTACTAGAGTGACAGCTTTCCCCTCGATGCACAGTCCTACAGAAGTCACTCAGATGACAATTTGCAGCTCTAACATTAACATTAAGCCCAAGTCTTATGGCACCTGCTAACTTTCCACGCAATACATGGGAGACAGGCAGCCACCAGCACCACTCACCTCCTTGCTCTGCTAATGACCAACAATATCATAGTGTCTGGTTGCTCCCAGTCTGCCAGCTGATGTCTGTGCACAGGGCCACTTGGCAAATGGATTTATATCCATTACCAACTAATGAAATGTAACTGCCTGACAACAAGTTCAATCGCTGCCAAAATCCAACATGCGGCCTGCAGATGTCCCTGAGAACAGCAAACCCTTTTGGAAGGTTAGCGCAGTAGAAAAGGTTACCCTTAAATTTGGTACAGATGCTACTCTTGCCATTTGAAAACCATTTTGTGTGTGGATTTTCTTTTTTATTTTTTTCTTCCAGAGAGAAAAGCATAAATTCAGTTTCAAATCCTGGCCATTAACATCTTCTTCTGGTTCAAATTACATGACTAGGGTTGTTTTTTATATGTTGCAATTTGTCTTTTACCTGAGGGCATCTGAGGGGGGGGGGGAGTGAATATAGCATGAACTCAAGAAAAGAACTCAAACTGTAGCATACAATTAGCTGGACTATCAAATTCTCCTCTCAAGGTTAAAACTAGGATCAAATGAAGCTAGATTCTGCTAATTTTTTTGCTAGTGGGGCCAACGGTAATTCCCTGCCAGGGTATTTCCATAAGTGGTAAAATGTTAGGGGAGAGGGGGAACACACAGGAACTTAACCTCAAAAGAAAAGAGCTCGTTCCTGATCCTGTTGAAGTCAGTGAGAAAGCTGCCACTGGCAGCAATGGCAGGAGGAGACACTGAGCAAGCCTTAATGCAGCTGCCCTTGCAAACTTTCTGCCTTCTTTTGAGAACAGCAGACAAGTAGCAGTTGCCTGGAGAGTAAATCGAATGAATTTTACCAACACAGCAATTCGAGAGACTGTGGGGGAAAGATTCCACGGCAAGCACATAACAGCCTCAACTCCTGCTAATGTGTTATTTGGGGTAATCCAACTGAGCAACGTAAAAAAAAGAATAGATGATTAAAGCATCTGTTATTTATTTCCAGAGCCAGCGGCAAAGGCGGTGCCTGCGTTGTTTTTAAAAAGCGAGTTGACTTCAGAGTAGTTGTTTTTGTTAAGCAATTCCTCTAAATACTTCTCAACATAGTAGCTAATGAAACAGCAAATTAAATGTTGAAAACTTCAAGTCACTCATTCATTAGCAACATTAGTCATGGAGGAGATTGTGTGGGAATGTCTAGAAAAGAAAAAAGTCCAATAGCAGGCTATTTCTCTATCTTTTCACTTAATGCTGCCCATGCTAAGATCTAAAATCAGAACTAGAGATTGGAAGTATTCAGTGCATTCCTTCTGGTGGGTGCAGGACTGCTCCTCCCTGTATATTCTCTGTCCTAGCTGTCAATGACAAACAGTTGATCTTCCACAACTTCCCTTGGGAAGCTATTCTTGAATCTAAACGAAAGGAAGGATGGCCCAATAGTCAGGGCATTAGCCTAGGATTTAGGTGATCTGGGTTCAGTTGAGACATTGGAGACATTTACACTGCAGCTGGGAAAGTACTTCCTAGCACAAGCTAGCATGCTAAAAATAGCAACATAGCCGAGGTAGCACAGGCAGCCATTCGGGTTAGTCACCTGAGTACAAACCAACCCAACCCCTGGCTATGTAGCTGGGCTGCTGCCCTAGTTACCCTGGCTACACTGCTGTTCTGAGCGGAGCTAGTGCAGGTCTGTCTACCAGAGCTGGACGTACACTCCCAGCAGAGTTCCTGTGACACCTGGGGGCCTGATGGGACTCAGGAACGGGAATGTTCCCCATCAGTACAAAGGGGAAAAACATCACCCCCCTGCCTCACAGCAATTAATGATTAGGACTCGGAGATGCTCAGATACCATAGAGAGATGGGGACTTCGTATCTTAGATGACCAGAGCTTACTATTTAAAAGTTGTTCCTAGTCAGCCTAAACTTTTCTAACACCCCAATACTCTGAGTTCTGATTCTTTGTCCCACCCTCTCTCGTCAGCATTCATGCCATTCCAATACTTACCATACCCCCCGCACCCCGATTAAGTTGCCATCTTCAAGCATGTGCATAGAGAGTTCAAAGACAGCTGTGCCTGAACGGGTGGAAGGAACTTGTACTGGGGCCAGAGCTGCAATGGCCTCTTAGAATGATTAAATTCCCTTTAATTTTCCTAGTACAGTCGCATTTACTCTTAAGGGTCAAGTTGTCGTTGTTGCTGCCATATGCCAAGGAAAGCCCATCTGCGTTGCTAGGATAGAAGATGACTTCATACCAAAGCATCTGTTATCTGTTCACTGGAGTGGTTTGCCAAACCCTAGCCAGAGGTTTACAGAGGATCCTGCTTCTTTGCATGCAACTATTTCTTGCTTTTCGCCCCTGCCGCCCCACAATTACTGCACATGTTGTTATCTGGCCTGTAGACAAAATTTCCCTTCCTGATGCTGTTGCCTCCTTCCACCTTGCCAGGACATTTCTCTGCAACAGACTTCAGAGTCCAATTCTCCTCCCATGAAGATTCCAGCTGAAAAGGAATGGCGTGGCCACTTCCAACCTAGCCTGCTGCTAAACTGCTCGTGGTAGTGCAGGCTACCTCTCTGCAGAATAGAAACTAAAGGACCTCCTTGGGAAGGACACCTGGATTTCAGTCAATGTTTCTTCCATCCCCAGATGAACAGTTTTGTCAAGGAGCATAATATTTTTGTATAAAGGACAACCACTAAGTAATTAACAACTGATTTCATGACGTTGGACTAACCCTTGGCTATAGAAAAGCTTTGGTGATGGTTATCGCTGAGTAAAATGCAGCAATGTTCCATTTTCAACATCTCATGAAGTTTCTCAGTCTCAGCCCTGATGCTGTGACCATCTCCCCACATTGTTACATTGTCCAAAGGCCCATGGGCATTTGCTTCTCATGTTTTTTTTTTGTTGTTGTTGTTGTTGTTGGTTTTAAAAAGCGAAGGTGCAACTTGCTGTAAGATTCCAAGTCATGCAGTGGCCTGTTGCCTGGCTTAGCACAGCCAAATCGAGCTTCTTTGATGCTGGCAAAAAGAAAAGTAGATTAAAAAACCAAAACCTTAACAAACCCATCTCAGCAATAGCTTTCCCATGCACTCAGTGGGGGCTTCTCAAGACTGGGAGGTATGCTTTTGCCAGTAATCGGTCCACTTGGCTTCAGCTCCAGTGTGAACATTTTTGACAGGAGGCTTAAGAATGGCCACACTGGGTCAGACCACAGGTCCATCTAGCCCAGTATCCTGTGTTCCGACAATGGCCAATGCCAGGTGCCCCAGAGGGAATGAACAGAACAGGTCATCATCAAGTGATCCATCCCCTGTCACCTATTCCCAGCTTCAGAGACAGATAGAATAGAGTTCAAGCTTGATGCAATCTCTATTGACTTGCTTTTAATTTAAAAAAATCTTCTGAGCCAGGTTCTTAGCTCTTGCCCCATAGAAGGAAAGCAGTGAGGAGCCCGGTTCAACTTCTCAGGGCCAAAAATAAATCAGAAGATTTTTTCCTAGCAAGCTAGTCTGGTGGCTCATCAGTTCCTTAGTGTCCTTAGAATAAATTTGAATTAGAAAGTTGCCATTGGTTCCCACAGAGCTAAACTCTTCCCTCAGTTACATCCATGCAACACCCTTGAAGCTACTCAGTTTGCATCAGCATAGATATGGCCAGAAATCGCCCTGGGGTGTTAAAGCACTGACCAATGAACCTCCAAAAGGTCAGAGGCTTGGCCTGGGACAGGCAAAACATCATCCTCTCCAGTGCAGCACTGGAACATCTGCAGACATGAGAGTTACTCTTGTTCCCGCTGAAGCCAAATTAGCTCTGTTGGCTTTCAGTGGGAGCAGAATGCTGGCAGTCTCATGGGAATAGGCTCTTACACAGAATTTCCAGGGTTTCTTGGTGCCTGTCTAGAGAAATACACAAGAACAGCTTCTCACATGAGATTTGGACCTTGCAGGTTCCAACAGTGGGAGCCAGGAGGTGCTGAGGCCGCCACGAAAACAACTAATAATAGGGGAAGTGAGGGAATGACCAGGCATATCACACTTTAAAACAGGTTCAGCTCTGACTGCAGTCGAGTCAGCTGGAGTTTGGGGCAGGAGCCTTGATCAGGTTCAACTCAAGTTAGGTCCATTGGGTAAAAGTTCAGACTGGGTTTGCATTTTGGGCAAAGGGTCACTTCAGGCTGGATTTTGGATGATTGTTTGGGCTGGGTCTGCTTTGATTTTGGACTCAGCTTTGGGTCAGGTGGCCCAATCCTCACACAGGATTAGGAACGTAGAGGTGTTATATCACCTGTATCACACTCATCCCCACCGTTTGTTCTCTGTGCCCAATCCTAGCGTGAAATATATATTTTTACAATAGATCTGGGGAAAACATGGTTTTGCTTTTTCCCTACTTTCCCCCTGCTCCTTAGCTACATTGTTCTTTACTCTCTGTCCATAAAACAAAAGAGTTGCTCAGAGACTCAGGTAATCAGTTTTCAGTGCGTTTGTTTGTAAAAATCATTTAAAGAGACATGGAAGATCGCACTAATCCAGGGGAGAAACTTTGTTTGTGTTATCTTAGAGTTTGGTATTGCCACCCATCACCTCAGTACCTGCTCATCTTTCACCTTCAATAAACTAGCTACAGCAACTACAGTTTGTAGCTTTCTGCCCTACCTTCCTCCTAGAGTTACAGAGTAGCAGCCGTGTTAGTCTGTATCCGCAAAAAGAACAGGAGTACTTGTGGCACCTTAGAGACTAACAAATTTATTTGAGAATAAATGGAGCATATGCACTCCATTCTATGCATCCGATGAAGTAGGCTGTAGCTCATGAAAGCTTATGCTCAAATAAATTTGTTAGTCTCTAAGGTGTCACAAGTACTCCTGTTCTTTTTCCTCCTAGAGTGTAGTACTGCCAACCCATCACCATGGTTCCCAGGCATCTTCTGAAATAAAATAAGTTGGCAATAAAGCAGCCCATAAGAGGCTTCTCAGAGTCTCTGCCTCTTTTCCCCTCTTTGGGGGATACAAAGATCTGCTTGAGGAAGGTTCCAAGGTGGGTGCCTGGTGCTGTAATTGTCATTCTTGTTGAAGTAGAAAAGCTTTACCAAACAGGAAGGTTTGGCAGCATTTCCTGAAGAGACTAGATTTGTCTAACTCCTCTGGAAGATTGTTCCACCGCTGTGCTGCTCTTGCTGAGAGGGGTTTATATCCCCTGCTGTTGAACCAAGTCCAGAACAAAGCACGCATCTGCGTTGTTCTGGAGGACTGCTGGGCATCTTTCACTGAGGACTTTGCTCCAGGTGATCAAGGGCCTGATGCAAAGCCCACTGCAGTCCATGGAAAGACTTCTGAGCTATGGATCAGACCCCAGCTGCAGAGTGCAGGAGAGAAATCTGCAGTGCAGATCAGAGGTGATATTTGCAAAGACTGTTTGATGTCTAAGTTTTCTCTGTACTAAATGTTTCTGAGGGGGCATCGAATCTGAAGTGACTGAAACCAAAAAAGAGACAGACTGACAATGAGAGCAAGATGCTTAAAAGGAAAAGATGGAACTCCTGCGAACACCGTGGTGCTGCCAATACTCTAACAAAGGGCCTCTACGAACGAATTCCCTTTAGCCTGTGCAAAGCTCACGTGCCAGGGGGAAGTGCCAAGGGTCCCATGCTGCCCCCAGGAGGAATCAGGGAATCTTTCCATTTGTTTCTCCCCATTTAAAACAAATGCACTTCCTTGTAACTAGAAAGTGAACATAACAAAGGAGGCGAAACCACTCTGCAAAGAAACCCATGAGTGCACTTGGCTGAGAATGCTGATTCCTGAGATATACCCTGGGAGTGCAGCACTTCTGTAAACCACAGCATGTCTGCTTAAGAGGAGTGTCTGGGGGTGTCCTTTGTTGGGAAACTTCTTAAAAAAAACCAAACAAACAAAAAAAATCACACACACAACAAACCACCTGATGGTTCTGCAATCTGGTCCATCCCAAAGGCAAAATAATTTGCTGCTCTGAAGGATTTTTATGAGCCTCAGGGAATAAACCAGCCCTGGTGGGGATGACTCCAAACTCCTCCTTTTGGGTGGTGGAATATTAATGAGGAGCATCCCAAGAGCCTGGAGGAA
The DNA here is from genome assembly GCF_025201925.1 of Gopherus flavomarginatus. Classification (NCBI taxonomy): domain Eukaryota; kingdom Metazoa; phylum Chordata; order Testudines; family Testudinidae; genus Gopherus; species Gopherus flavomarginatus. The sequence goes on along the minus strand of NC_066621.1, from coordinate 10,218,344 downwards.
GGCAGGGGCTTTCTGAGAGGCAGTGTGGAGCAGCACACCTGGGGGAACTGGATTCCAGGGTGAGAGGGGAAGGTTGAGGTAACTGTTTCCTTGTAGTCTTTGCAATCCCTGTAATATTCTGAGCATGGTTTGTATCTTCTTTCGAAATGAAGATCAGATGTGATTGGAAGAAATGCACATTGTATTGGCTCTCCGTTTGTCAAGTCCTTTCCCCGAAACAAAACAGGCAGGGATTAAGTCAAGGAGATTTATTTCTTCGGATGAGCTCTAAGCACTCCACTATTTTTCTTCATTGGTTTTGACACTTCTCCTGTCATACTTCTGGAAGGGTCGACTGAACCAATGTCATTTCAGAGGGGGGAAAAAAAATTGTAAGCTGTTTTCAGATGTTCTATAAAAACAACATCCCCTGAAACCCCCAATATGTACAGTGGTGAAACCAGAAATTGCACCATGTCCATTTTGGATTATTTCAGAACCCAATGACTATCGTCCCTCTTTGAAAATGTGCTGTTTACCATTGTACTAGTGGCAGGGGCGCTCCAGGCACCAGCACGCCAAGCAATGCTTGGGGCGGCAAGCCGCAGGGGGCGCTCTGCCGGTCGCCGCGAGGGCGACAGGCAGGTTGCCTTTGGCGGCATGCCTGCGGAGGGTCCGCTGGTCCTGCGGCTTCGGCAGACCTCCCGCAGGCACTCCGCTGAATCCGTGGGACCGGGGACCTCCCGCAGGCAAGCTGCCAAAGGCAACCTGCCAGCCGTGCTTGGGGCGGCAAAATACCTAGAGCCGGCCCTGACTAGTGGACCCTCAACAGGGCTGACAGTTCAGCTCAGCTCAAGTACACAGCCAAAAAGTTCAGATACTTATCCAAAATGTATCTAAATGTGTTCTAGCCTCTTGATAGCAGACTCTCAGAAATCATCGAATGCAACTTAATACCAACACCATCTGTGTCCACGATATCAAAAATATTATGGCCAAAATTTTTAGTGGGGCTCCAAACCTCATATTTAAATAGTGAGCGGATTTTCACAAGTGTTGGAAGCGGCACAAAACTCATCGAAGTCAACCTGAGTTTCACGAGACGGCTCATAATTACAGATGGTTAAAAAAAATAATGGAGCGTTTTTCTGCAGAAAGTTTTGACAAAAAAAATATTTTTTTCCTATTTAACTGAAAAATTTTAGATTTTTCAGCAGAAATTTGAATATTGAAACATTTTGTCCAAAGCCATCATAGCTCAACAGAAAACTCTTTCCAGGTGAAATAGTTCCATTTTCAGGTGGTTTTTAGTTTTGGTTTGGTTTGGTTTTTTGGACCAAAAAAAAAAAAACAAAACAAAACACACAGATGTATCCTGTGGCAATCAGACACTTCTCATGAAAAATTTCTTTTAGTCAAAACACCCAGTCTTCTATCAAAAATTAGTCAAGATGTTTGAGCAGCCATATGTGCAGCCTCCAGAGATAACTACATAGCATAGCTAGGTCAAGTCTCAGCTCCCAATGCGGACTGATTTTCATTTGGTTTAGTTTTGTTTTTTTTAAAAAGCACTGCTGCTCATTTTTGCCTTAATGATGGGGAGGGAAATCAGCCTTCAGTTTAGTAAAACATCCTACTCTTTCCATAAAATGTAATACATTTATTTCTCCCAACACACAGGAAAATATTTTAAGGCAAGACTTTAGAGACAGCATCAATCATTTCAGAGGTGATGGAGCTCCTACAGAATTATAAGGAAGTAGGAAGTGTCTACAGAGGACTCTAAACAGTGTCTTCTATTTATTCTGTGTGTCCTTTGAAAATGTAAACTTTAGAAGAGCCTGGAAGCCTCTATGACCTGTCAATCCGGCACCTTTCGCCACCACTAAATTCACAATAAAAAAAAATTAAGGGATTACACAAACAGACAGAGCTCCCCCTTCCTGAGCAACGGCTACAGGTTGCTAGATAAGCCCTTTGGTCTTCACAAATCATGTATCACCTCACACCCAGAAGAACGTATCAACGCCCCACCCCGCATATCCCTTCCCACCATCAAAACCCTGAGAGCACACTCATCTAAGGAAACCCATCCCATCCTAACTGCTTCCGCTGTCCTTGCTGCTTTGTTACTTCTGGGAGTGACTTTCCTGCAGCAAAAGATTACTAGTGCTTCCGGGGGACAGGGAGAAGAATGAGGAGCAGAGAAAATGGGGTACATGCCCACTTCCCACAATGCTCTGTTTTGAAATCCTGATTCTCTTAGTCATGTGCATAGTACCAAGGCGAACATGGGTGGATCGGTTACCTGGAAAGAACGAACCAACTCCAAACCAGATCACCCAAAAACCCTCCAGAGGCCATGTTCCAAATGCTGCAGAAACTAGTGCTGCTGGCTGGCATATTTCTTGCTACAGAAAACGGCTTCAGACTGTCAGAGCACCGGATAGGACAAGGAGCGGTTTGAAGGGATTTACTTTAGGAAATAAATCATGAAAAAGGAAAAGCCCCATTTTCTTCCTTCATTGATAGCGGCCATTACATCAGAATCATTTTACAAAAAGCGTCTCGTGCCTGTGTGAGCTCGCACATTGCAAGCCAGTCTCCCCCCACCATACAGATGTCAGGCTACCAGTAAGAAAAATAGTTAAGGTCCACTGCAGTGTAAACAAACCTCGCAGCTTATGAAGGGCTCCGAGAAGATCATGCAAAGGACACCACATTGACAGGGATGAAATTGGGTGTGGGAGACCAGACCCAGCTGGGAAGCATATGCAGAGAACGGAGATGGAAATGGTTTTTGTTCTCACAAAAAAATGCTGACAAAAGATTTAATGGAAAATTTCCTTTGAAGGTTCTTTTTAAAAAACCCTAATATTTGGGGGAAACTGATGTTTTCCCATGGAGATTGCTGAGTTTGTTTTTGTTTTTTTGGGGGGGCGATGGCGGAGGGGGTTGTGAAAAAGAGAGAAGCAGTTTTTCACTGAAAACAGTTTCAGATGGATCGATCCTATGAGCATATTCATCCCAAGTGGAGAATAAAACCTAGTAACCTAGCATGGACTGGTCACATATTTGGTCCAACAATTATTTGACTTAGGCTAAGGTGGAGTGGGTGGGTTGAAAGAGGTGTGTGTGTGTGTGTGTGTGTGTGTGCGCGCGCGCGGGGTGGGGGCGCTATGGGGATTATTTTTTATCATCGATAAATATTGTAGGATGTAAAAATCAGCTCCTTAGGGGGTGAAATTCATTATGCGAAAAGGCCCTGTGCAAGGCCTACATACCACTTAAGCTCTATGGCCTTTGCATAGAAATGAATTCCACCCCACAGAAGTGCACAGTTGTCCGACTAGTCAAACCCCTTCAAGACTAAATTGCAGACTTTGCAAGATCATGCCAAAACCGCAAGCATGCTTCACTACTGCATCATTAGCAATGCAGGACGTGGCTTGCGGGCAGAACTACAGGAAGGAGAGTTTTACTGAGCATACAGAGAGGCCAGAGTCACATGCTGAGAGGCCTGTGTCATTATGGTAGCCTGAGCTCCCAAACTAGGACTGAAGAAAGATGACCTGGTGTCAGGAGCAGATGCCACCATCGAAATTCTAGGGCAGCGCTCGCTATTGACCCAGCAAAAGGACAGTTTGGCCCAAACTTGCCTCCACTGCCATCCAAGGATGTTGGTCTCCCCGTCAAACTGTGCCCATAGCCAAGAAAAACTGCTCCCTGCAGGCAAGGCTGTGAAAAATGTCAGACCTCTCAGGCAGAGCAGATCTAGTTGGATGGACAGAGCAATAACCCAAGATTCCGATAACATTGCCACCTTTCCTGAGAACCTCTCTCACAAGCTCCTAGAGAGCCAGTCATTGGGTTTTGCCAGCATTAGTAATGATCCCAAAGAGGAAATTCAAAGCAGACACCAGTTATTGTGACTGTAAATTAAGGTTTCTGGGGTTTCCCCCATAAGCTTTTAACATCACTCAGGAAGTTAAGCTAGTAAGTAGGAAATTAGCAAGGAAATGTGTTTCTTCAGTCACAGGACAAGGGAGTAATCGCTGGCACGTCTATAAGACTCCCCCAAAGCCTTAGCAGGCCCTCACAGGGCTTCCCATTTAATGAAACCATGATGTGTCCATTCCCAATTTCATAGGGAAGCCGATGGCTTACTCCGCTCGAGACCCTGCGAAGACCTAAGCACACGACAGCATGGGACAGGGATCCCAGCATTACTTACTGGGGGAGTCTGATTTGGTCTGGCTCCATGGAACCTATGGCTGGCCAGCCCAACGTACAATTGACACATGGACATCAGCAGTGCGCCAACATTGTTAGCATAGAAAAATGAGTAACACAAGAGCTAGCTATTATTAGGCATCACTATTATTAATTGCCCCCTTTTTTCTTATTGGCTCCCTAATTGACTCTAGTGGCTATTATCAGGTTGTTTGGAAAACAGAGGCACAAAATAGTTTTACCAGTAGGTAGCGCTGTAAGTCCATCTCTGGTCCTTAGTCCCTCGCTGCCCTTATGCTGAACATACCATAAACATGCTGCTAAATAACGTCACAACATGCTCCTGGTCTCTCCCCCCACTGGAACCCAGCTGATTTTGATATGAAGTTTTGACTATTATGAACCAAATTATCTGTTTTGTTATTTGTCCCCAGTAGAATTTGTAGTTTTTTTCAGGGGGAAAAGCAAGGACGACAGCCTAGATTCCTAAGTGCATCCACAAACACAGGTGAGCTGTGCACCGCCTTCCCTGCAGGCCTTCCCATATGCCTGACCACACTGATCTCGGGAGCTTCACTAGCTTTCAATAACGGGAAACAGTCCAGACCACAGCCTCTGTGCAGGCACTCCCACCCCAACACAAACCTAGAATGTGTTTCACCAGAGTTCATTTCACTGTTTTCTCCCCTCGTTTTGTGCATCTCTGAATTTACTAGCTCCTGCCAAGATTCACGAAGGGCTGTTCACAGGGAGTCTCTCTCAGGACAGAAATTAGAATGCATCAGCAATCAGTTTGTTCTCAGCAAATGTCAGTCACTCAGTGCTCTCTAAACATGAGACTGCATCAGTAGACAATTTTCCAGCCTACTTTCTAGACCAAAGCGTCAGAAACCAGGCATAGAAGTTCGGAATGAAAATCCAGAGAGTTTAGAATCCAACCCTCCCAGCTACTGAGGACGTATAAGCATCGTTTAGACTTGGGACCCAATGCTGCCCCACCAAAGTCGGTGGGAGTATTTACATTCCCTTTAATAAGGACAAAGCCAGACACTTATTACCTGGGCAGCAAGGATTTTAGTGTTCGAGGCATTAGGCAAAGTCTCAGGAGAGCTAAATTCAATCCCTAACTCCCTGAGTGACCTTGGACAAGTACCTGTGCCTCAGTACCCCATCCGTAAAATGGACATAATGATAATCCTCTTCCCACACTTTGTCTTGTCCATTTAGAGTCTAAGCTATTTGGGGCCAGGGTTGTCTCTTTCTAGGTGTCTGTGCAGTGCCTAGCACGTTCAGTTGGTGCTTCTAGGCCAGCCCTACCCTCATACAAATGAATGGTAATACTACCCCGGTGTGAGGATAACCTCTTCTGTACACTGCTCATAAAACAAAAGCCTCTGTAGAGCTGCCAGGTGGTGGTTCTGGGCACACTCCAAAAAACATGCTCCAGGGCAAAATACAGATTAAGAGCATGGTCTTTCCTAGAAGAAAGTTCTGATGCACCAGGTGGACTGTAAAAACAATCCATGTTATGCAATTCTTTAGCACACTAATAGCAGCACAAGAGCAATCTTCTGCTGGTGGCAGGATCCAACTGATTTTAGCGAACAGGCTTGATTTTCATTAGCCACAAAGGAAGGGGCAGTGGGGAACAATACATACATAGAGCAGTGCTGTCAATTCCAGTCACGCATATCAGACAATTCGTTACCTGGAAAGGGTTAACTGCAAATTTCAAAACAGTCCAATCTAGTTTCCATCAGTCAAGAGGATATCAAATGGCCAGGAGATTAATGGAGCCTTGGGCGAGGAGAGATGCCATAATGCAGTGTTTACATTCAAGACAGAGCCGAGAATACCTTCACCTTGAGTTTTAGTTACAGCATCTTGTTCTGCCAAGCTCGTAAAGTTTCCCAAATGTCAAGAGGGGCATTGTGAAGTCACACACACACACAATCATATCAGCAGAAACCAAAGTGGGGCGGTAGCACAGTGGTAAAAGGAAAACATGACAGCCAAATATCCAGCTAGCACAGCCTCTGCTTAAGAATGTCCTTGTTCACTTGCACCTGGAGTGAATTCGACTGGCATTTTGTAACACTGCCGATGGACTCGTGTTACACAGAGGCAGCACAAGCTGCAAGAGCCCCACAAAACATTACAAGTAAGCTGTGTAAGAACAGTAGGACAATGGAACAGATAGATCAGGAGGTCGTGGAAGCTTCTTCACTGGAGGTTTTTGAAAGGAGGCTGGAGCCATCTGTCTGGGATGGGTTAGAGCTAACAAATCCTGCGTTTTGGCCGGGGTTAGACCAGATGACCTTTGTGGTCCCTTCTAACACTGTGATTTGTAACCCACAAGCTTGGGTAGGCAAAATACATGACCCATTATCACTGCAGAAATATTCTCATGCCAAACCCACTCGCAGGAGCAAGAGTCAGGAAGCCCTGTCAGTTCGCCCCATCTAGGAGAACACCACAGCCTCCCCATTCTCACGCCTCTGGACACACCTGTTTGGGACATGGACTCACACTGGAGCAGAGACAAGTTGCTCCTTGAAATCCAGATTGAACCTGATCACCTTGCTGAAGTGCATCTTCCAACGTGAGGGTTGCCCAGGCTCGTGCCAGGCTATTCTAAGTCTTCTCACCACAGACCAGATAACCACATGTGATGCAGCTACCAAGAGGAAGCCAGTCCTCCAAGGCCAGGCTCTGGCTTGCTTAGATGTTCTGACATTGCCAGGATGGGGATAAGAGGGGCCCTTCAGGCAAGGTCATTAATCTGCATTAGCAGAGCAGAACATCCATTTTCACTGAGCTGACAGCTGGCTGGAATGTGCCCGTCCTCATTACTGCTAGCAAGAGCCAGGTGAGGGCTGAGGGACTTCTGATTTTACGGAGGTGTCTGAGAGATCCACTTCTGCAGGTGCTTTGCTTCCTCTCTGCCCCCAGCTAAGCTTTAGCTTGTATGAATACCTCAGTCACACCTCACCCTGCATTTTACCCATCGTTCCTCCATTATCTCACTTCTTCCAAATCCATTACTGCGGCTACATGGAGGCTTAGTCTCATCAACAGTTTCATTCTTCCCAGGAAGAGATTTTCACATTAGTTTTCCAAAGCCACCCCAAGGGACCTACACACCCAATTCCCATTCATTTGAATGGAAGCTGGTCATTCTAATCACTTAGGCAATGTTAAACCTCCCAGCCTGAGCTGTTTGGCCCCATATAGACAAACCATAGCCACTCTGAAGCTCAAACACGAGGCTTTCAGCACCAAAGCCACTAGCCTCTGCCACTTGAGCAAAAGAAACTCATTTTGCTGTAAGCAGTAGGTGATGGTAGTCACTGCAGCAGCCACTAAGATAAGACAGGATCATTCACAAAGGTCATTAATTGGGGGCACTTCAGGCCTGATTCTCGGAGGAGCTGAGCACCCAGCTACTTCCATTGCAGTCCACAGGATCAGCAGGTGCTGAGCCCCTCTGCTTGCCAGTCACAAAAGCTGAGTACCCCCCAAAAAAGTTTTAAGTACTCAAAATTGTTGGACATTGGTGATAATTGTGGTCCCACATATCACTCTTGCATTATTGGTTTTAACTGCAAAAGCAAGAGCTTCGATGTATAGGAACCACGGGTGCTATGTAGCAGTATTGTGAATCTATGGGTGTGGCAGAGTGACATATACACCACGTAGGACTATTATGTATACGTGCATGGTGGAACACACTTTATGTAACAGTAGATACTACTGTGTAGCCAGTAGTATGACACCCACAACTGGCTGGGATGTCAGATCCATTCACTTCTCTATCAGCTCTCTACTGACCCAACCAACAGAACATCCCCTTGTTAACCAACTGGACACTTGCGTCTATGGAGCATTATCTTCTGTTTACAGCATTGCACGAACCAACTGACTGATGGAAACAACATCTATATATACCTGGCCCAGATGAATATGCAGCTCACATGCCCTCAGTAGATCCTTTTCTCAGTGTGTTCCAGGCCATCTCCATCTCCCACAATAGACACAGTGCACATGCTGCCTTCCAGCTTAGCTTCAAACAGCTGATCCCTGTAAGCTCACACCAACAGCTTTTCCCATGGACTAACTCAAGCTGCCCCTGCGCCAACACACGGCCCCCACTGACTTGCCACAGACTGTTTGTTTTTGCTGAAGAGCTGCTCGAGCAAAAGTGCAAGACCAGCAAAAGCTGGCAGGGAGCTGAGTAAAAGTCCTGATAATACACTGTTTATACCAGAAATTTATTGGGGGGATAAATCAAGTGAGGAAAACAACAGATGTGAACTTGCTGGATACACTAATGAGGAATGATAACAGAGACAGGATGGCATTGCGCCCGCTGGAAGCAATGTGGTCACAGACCTCTGCTAAGAGCGAGCAATGGGCTTAATTACGCCAGTCAAGAAAGTAAGTGGCACAAAATCCTGCTCTTGGTGGCAAAGTTGCATCAACACTAGCATGAGCCCAGTTGCACAGGCATAATTGTGAGCTGAATTTGGCCCAGGGTGCATTGTTATGGAAGAGACCATTGCCAGGAGCCTTTACTTGCAGCTGGGAAAGTGATGGCAATAAAGCCCGTAACCTCAGCAGTTTGGGGATGACCTCACTCCACCTCCTGCCACACTCAGCCTGTGCTTCGCACAAACACTCTCACCTTCAATGCCTACTGACATCCTCTCCCCTGTGCTCAGGATGCCTTTGGAGTTTCAGCACATTACAAAGGGCACCAGGTGGAAATCCCCAGGATGCAGATAACTGGTGCTGGGCACTGCTCTGTCCAGGATTTGGCGTGTCCATCACCAGGGAGCCATGTGCCAGATGCTGGCATGCACTGCAGTATATAGCCCATCAATTAGGATCCCAAATTTCTCCTCAAGTAAGGAGTTACTCCCACCGCCACTCACTCTAGGGCATAGCCCACACACACATCCCATGCTGAGGCAGCATTCAGCTGCATTTATCTGCACTACAGGACCATCTAGGGCCCCCATTGTCTGAGGCATGCACAGACTGGCAGTCCCTGCCCTGAAAGAGCCTACAGTCTAAATGGGCAAAACAGAGAAAGGGCTGGGGTGGGAACAGAGCCACAGAGAGCAAGAGGAAAGAAACTCTGCATTGGTGGCAGAAAGACATCTTTAGCAAGGGGAGGTTGCTGTTAATTCCTTTCCTATTTTGATGGAAACAGACCGATTGGAGTAATTATTGGGAAAATAACAAACAACTTCAAATGCCAAGTACTGTAAATTGGAAATGGATTCAGCCCATTCCTTGTTCAGCAATTTCTGAATTTGCACCAGGCTCCATCTGAGACAGCTGTTTCCAGGGGACTTTTAAAAACACACAACCTAGAAATAACAGAGAATATTTGTAAATATTGAAAGGTGGGGCTGGGGCTGGGCTCTTGAGTAGCACAGGAAGGCTTTGAACAGTTAGATCCCTACATGAGCTGATTCACTGAGCCTGGCACACAGACTGGCTGTGACACCTGCCCAGGAGGCATCTCAGAAATCACGATTTGTATGAAATGCAATTCAAGCCAAAGAAGAAATTCAAAAACCAGCCAAGTTTGCGAATCCAGCTCCCTGTCTGCAAAAAGTTACAAGAAGCCAGTTTGCTTCTAGGGCATAGAGAAGCTGTTCAATTAGCTCTGGATACAGAGTGCTCTGGGTAGCGCAATAAACCAGCTGATCACTACTCATTTAGGGAAGTTTGAGATTCAGCACCATAGAAGCTTTCCTACCTGATCTCAGGTGCTGAAGCTGGAAGAACCTACTTAACCACTGGTGCCTTCTGTGAAGCTTAGACTGTGAGAAACGTTTCTGTTAACGCAGCCTTGACTATTCCCTGCGTTCCTCATCCTCGTTTTGTGCCTGACCCTGAAACTTCTGAGCACCTGTAACTCCCAATACCACCACCTCACACTTCCATCTGTAGATCTCACTTTGTGAAAGCACTTCACAAAGGAAACAGCATCATTGTACCTAGTTTAAACATGAGAAAACTGAGGCACAAAGAAAGGCCGTGACTAGCCTAGAGTCACCCAGATATAGAGCCAGGAATACAACCCAGGTGTCCTGAGTCCCAGTCCAGTGCCCTGGAAACTGGGCAGCATGGCTTCCAATGTAGTCAGGTGTTCACACTCAGGCCTTTTCTTTCCTTGAACAGAAAGCCTCTGTTCCTTACAACTCCCATCTGCACCTGCTGCTTATTCCCCATGTAGGGGCTGAAGCCTGGGTTTGTGGCACCACAAGCCTGTTGACATGAGTTGCTTGGGTAATAACTGGACTGACTTGTTTGTCTGAGCCGGAGGAGTTCCAGGATGACATGTCAATCTCAAGACGGAGTCACCCACTCAAAAGGGCCACTCCTCAAAACACTACGGCACGATGCAATTCTCAGCTGCTGAGTGCTTGTCTCTCTATCCCTTAGCCAAAATTTGTACACGTATCATAAGAACCTCCAGACTGGGTCAGACCAATGGTCCATCTAGCCCAGTATCCTGTCTTCTGACAGTGGCTGGTGTCAGGTGCATCAGGGGGAATGAACAGAACAGAGCAAACATTGAGTGATCCATTCCCTGCCGTCCAGTCCCAGCTTCTGGCAGTCAGAGGTTTAGGGACACCCAGAGCATAGAGATGCATCCCTGACCATCCTGCCTAATAGCCATTGATGGACCTAACCTACATGAACTTACCTACTGTAATTCTTTTTTTAATCTAATTATACTTTTGGCCTTCACAACATCCTCTGGCAACAAGTTCCACAGGTTGCCTGTGTATTGTGTGAAGCAGTACTTCCTTATGTTTAAAACCTGCTGTCTATTAATTTCATTAAGTGCCCCCTGATTCTTGTGTCACATGAAGGGGTAACATTTCCTTATTCACTTTCTCCATAGCATTCATTATTTTAATGGCCACTCTCTTTTATCCTCTCCTAGTAGTCTATTTTCTAAGATGAACAGTCCCAGTCTTTTTAATCTCTCCTTATATGGAAGCTGCCCCATGTCCCTAATCATTTTTGTTGCCCTTCTCTGTATTTTTTCCAATCCTAATGTGTCTTTTTTGAGATGGGGTGACCAGAACTGCATGCTGTATTCAAGGTGTGTGTGTACCATAGATTTATAAAATGGCATTGTGTTATTTTCTCTTTTATTATCCATCCCTTTCTTAATGGTTCCTAACATTGGTAGCTTTTTTGCCTGCTGCTGCACAATGAGTGGAGGTTTTCAGAGAACTATTCACAATGACTCCAAATCTTTTGAGTGGTAACAGATAATTGGGATACTCATCATTTTGTATGTATAGTTGGGATGATGTTTTCCAATGTGCATTACTTTGCATTTATCAGCACTGAATTACATCTACCATTTTGTTGCCCACTTTTGTGAGATCCCTTTATAATTCTTCACAGTCAGCTTTGAACTTAAGTATTCTGAGTAATTTCGTATCATCCGCAAACTTTGCCACCTCTCTGTTTATCATTTATGAATATGTAGAACAGCACTGACCCCAGTACAGACCTGTGGGGAACCTGCTATTTACCTCTCTCCATTCTGAAAACTGACCATTTATTCCCACCTTCTGTTTCCTAGCTTAACCTGTTCCTGATCCAGGAGAGGCCCTTCCCTCTGCCTGAAGTGTATAGAAGAGCCCTCTCCTCCGCTATACAGACACACCCCCAACACACATTTGTGCTAGTCACCCAGGCTTTGGGACCTTGTGCTCTCTTGGCAGGTGGGATGGAGTGGTCACCATGGAGGTATCAGGCCTGACTCTCCACTGGCCTGAACCCTGTAGTCATTCACTACAGTGCAAAGCAGATCACAAAGGCTACCCTTTGACGTGTTAGCACTTTGCACCCACCTTACACAGGGTTAAAGGCAGTAGAGAATCAGGCCTGGTAACACAGAGAGGTTAATATGAATCTTATGGATTGCAGGGTCCTTGACATGATTTCTCCATCCACAGCCACATGGGCTGCCCTCTCTCCTTACTAGAGCACCTGCGTAGGCTACACAGCAAGAGCTGGATGGGATGGCTCCAGTTCAGCAAAGCACATGCTCAGCTTGAAGCATCTGTTCCATTGCAATCAAATCAAACAGCCCAAAATGGTGTGTGGAGTTAGGGCCTTTTCCGCCTTCCCACCCACCAAGAGCCACAATTCGAAGAACAAAGACCAGAAGGCAACTAGGCGACTGGAAACAGGGAAAAAGTAACAGAGCCCTTCAGCTGCCAGCGGGTGTGCATGAAGGAAGGTATTCGGGGTGCACAGAGTCTGGAATAAGCATCCAGCTGGTGGGAGTGTGGGTTCCATACGTATATAACTATAGCAGTTTAACTATACTGGTATAACTGGTAAGACTTTCCCATGTAGACAAGCCCAACCTACTGCATTCCCATAACTCTTTGCACACCTCCGTCCACATACCATGCAAGAATATTAATAATCAGTGAGATATTAGTTTTCCAATGAGATATTGCATGAACCTTTGAGGCATACAACATGACAACACTGAGAGGTGTAGCGAGTACGTCAGGCCTGACAATAGCTGACGACAGTAGTGAATCACCATTGGGTCTTTAGGTTGCACTTCCCCACTGTCATCTGAAAATAATGGACATCACATGTTCAAATCATAATGGCCCTTATCCCACAGCTATCATCCAGAAAGATCCTAAAGCATCCCACAAGGCCCATGCAACACCCGTGCAACACAGCCACCTCTGCAGAGCGTGGCAGGCACAGCACACCACCCCAGAGTGAGGCATTTCTTCCCAAAGACCCCCAGGTGGGAATTTCAAAAGCCTTCAGGTGACACAGGAGCCCCAGGGACAGTCAGTGCTTCTCAGGCCCATAGGGGCTTTGGAACATTATCCCCCCCAATGCTTGTAAGAGACACTCCGGAATCTTGTATCAGAGGGGTAGCCGTGTTAGTCTGGATCTGTAAAAGCAGCAAAGAGTCCTGTGGCACCTTATAGACTAACAGACGTTTCGGAGCATTAGCTTTCGTGGGTGAATACCCACTTCCTCAGATCCAAAACGTCTGTTAGTCTATAAGGTGCCACAAGACTCTTTACTGCTTTTCCGGAATCTTTATGGCCCACACAGAGAAAGGTGACCTCAGTTCTGAAGCTTTATCCAACAGACCAACGCAAAGGAGCTCAGGCTGCATCCTTCATCACAGCCAAGCAGCAGCCGTCAGAGGCTCAGCTGGTGTAAATCAGCATAGCTCCTTTGTGCTCAGTGAAGCTAGGCTGCTTTACAGTCGCTGAGAATCTGGCCCAAACTACTGCTAAAATAAATGCATTAGGTAAAAAGCCCAAACTTAGAGAGAGGCCTAAACCAAAAACCCTGGAGCCAAATACTCCCCACCCCCAACCCCTCAAAGTTGTAGGATGTTCACACCCAGATGTGACCTGAAAGGCTGAGAGAAAACCTGGCCCCAGCAGAGCTGAGAGGGAGGCAGGAAGGACTTAGAATATGACACTGGATTTAATGTGTCTTAAGATTCCATGATGCAAAGACCTGGAAGATATTTCTAATAACTGCACCTACGACCCAGGGTGGGAAATCTGCATCCAAGCGTGTGTATCTTGTAGGGCCATTTTCCATGGAAACCCAAATGTGAAATGTAAAACACAGCCAAAGAGTTAAAAACCTAGGGATAGGGGCATGGAAAGGGAACCCTTCCCAAACCCAGTCCCTGGGCCAAACGCTGAGGTTTGGAAAAACTTAGTAAAACATTTGTTATTACTGGTCATTTATATTACAGCCATACCTAGGGGTGCCAGCCAGGGATCAAGGCTCCCTTGTGTTGGGCGCTTGCTCACTGACAGGACAGACCTTACAGTCTAGCTGGAGTTGTATTTTTGCACTTCCAAGGGCCTGATTCCCCATTTCGCAGAGTCCAGGACAAATGAAACTGGCCACCAGCAGAGACTCCTGAGCAAAAGATCCTGGCCCGTCAGAGGAGCCAGAACACCCCTCTGGGACTCTTGGCTGGTGAAAGGAGGGTGACTGCTAACCTCACTGCATACAAAACACAAAATACAGTCACAACGCACAGCTTCTCCCCAGCATCCACAGAGTCTTCTTTATGTCGGTTTCTTGCCCAAACACAAACAAAACCAAATACAAGCAGTTCCTCGGCTCACCCTTCTCAGCCAGCCCTTACTCCACCAGCTCTCCTCCTCCTCCTCTGGAGCAGCAGATCCATGGCAACCTTCCTGGGCACTGGCCCCTTGCTCCAGGGCCCCACCCCACAGATTAGCTCCACTCCTGTGCTATCCTCTCCCCAGCCACAGGCTGCCCCAATCACACCTGACTAATCTCTTCAGCCTCAGGTGTAGCCCTGCCCCCTTTAACAGGCTCAATTATACCCATTGCTCTGACACAGGGGTGCTGGGCCTGGTCTGCTTACAGGGACCCACTACCCTGCAACACAAAGCTGAAGGCAGAGGGTCTCCCACCTCACTTCACCTAACAATTCCCCCAACACCCTCACCCACACTTCCATAGCCAGTTAAAAATTCATTCGAGATACCCTAAGGGTGTCTCCCGCCACTGAGAGAGGAAGAGAGAAATTATCAAGACTGTTTTCACTCTTGGGAGGCACTTAGATAGCACAATGATGGAACAGACTCACTCACTCCCATGAGCTTCAGTGGAAGTTACATGGCTCCACAGGTATCTAACTAGGTTCTAGGATTCTGCCTAAAGCTGCCAAAGCTCCGAGTTCGAGAGATCACCTCATGTCTGCAGCCCATCCAAGTCCTCACAAGACACCCTGTTCTTACTGGGAGGTTTTCAGATCACCCGAAGGTTCTGACAGTATTCTTGCCAGCAAGTTAAAGTAGTATGGGCTGGATGAATGGACTATAAAGTAGATAGAAAGCTGGCTAGATCATCAGGCTCAACAGGTAGTGACAATGGCTCCATGTCTAATTGGCAGCTGGTATCAAGCGGAGTGCACCAAGGGTCAGTCCTGGGGCCGGTTTTGTTCAATATCTTCATTAATGATCTGGAGGATGGCGTAGACTGCACCCTCAGCAAGTTTGCAGATGACACTAAACTGGGAGGAGTGGTGGATGCACTGGAGGGCGGGGATGGGATACAGAGGGACCTGGACAGATTAGAGGATTGGGCCAAAAAGAAACCTATGAGATTCAACAAGGACAAATGCAGAGTTCTGCACTTAGGATGGAAGAATCCCATGCACAGCTGCAGACTAGGGACCGAATGGCTAGGCAGCAGTTCTGCAGTAAAGGACCTAGGGGTTACAGTGGACGAGAAACTGGATATAAGTCGACAGTGTGCCCTTGTTGCCAAGGAGGCAAACGGCATTTTGGGCTGTAAAGTAGGGGCATTGCCAGCAGATCGAGGGACGTGATCATTCCCCTCTATTCAACATTGGTGAGGTCTCATCTGGAGTACTGTGTCCAGTTTTGGGCCCTGTACTACAAGAAGGGCATGGAAAAATTGCAAAGAGTCCAGCAGAGAGCAACAAAAATGATTAGGGGACTGGAGCACATGACATATGAGGAGAGGCTGAGGGAACTGGGATTGTTTAGTCTGCAGAAGAGAAGAATGAGGGGGGATTTGATAGTGGCTTTCCACTACCTGAAAAGGGGTTCCAAAGAGGATGGATCTAGACTGTTCTCAGTAGTGGCAGATGACAGAACAAGGAGTAATGGTCTCAAGTTGCAGTGGGGGAGGTTTAGGATGGATATTAGGAAAAACTTTTTCACTAGGAGGGTGGTGAAGCACTGGAATGGGTTATCTAGGGAGGTGGTGGAACCTCCATCCTTAGAGGTTTTTAAGGTCAGGCTTGACAAAGCCCTGGCTGGAATGATTTAGTTGGGAATTGGTCCTGCTTTGTTCAGGGGGGTTGGACTAGATGACCTCCTGAGGTCCCTTCCAAACCTGATATTCTATAATATTCTATGATTCTAGTTCGAACCCACATCTAAGCATCTCTGAACAAAACCTTGGGACTTTTTAGGCTTCCCTATCACTATGGAGACCCTCTCTCAGAGGCCCATCACCCCACAGAGCCAGCTCCAGCATGCCAGTCTGTGGAAAGCCTCACTTACTCTCTAGGCTGCAGCCAGGAAACGTACGGGACCTGTCAGCTAGATGCATATCAAATTCCAAGCAGCGTTACTCATCAGCTCTGTCATGTTCCACAACCCCCCCCCCCCCCGCCATCATCAGTAGACACCACCTTTGCAGAGGAGACTGACAAGTGCTTGTGTTTCCACTGTCAACTCCAATAAACAGCATGTACTTAATACAGTACTGGGGGAAGGGGGTTAGAAACACTATCCAGAAACAACAAGTTTTGATATTCCTGCCAATCTAATGGCTCCAGTTCTCTCCCTCTCAAACAATTAGCTGCACTCTGCTCCAGAACGCTTGGCTGCAGGGCTCGAAGGAGAGAGCTGAACTGGCACAAATAAACTACTGACCCCCCAGTACGTTGCTCTAATCGTTTTCCTGCACAAGCCTGCCACGTCGTGGCATGTTGCTCAGCATGTCGGCCTCTGTGAATCAAGCACCATTAACATTCTCAGAGTGACATCTCCAACAGACTTCGGGGATCAATGAGTTGCTGGCCAATTTGCAAAATGTTTGGGATAAATGATTAGGAGATGAGCTGGCAGGGAGCCAAGACCTGACTCACAGTGACCAGACACACTCATCTCGGCTGTTCAGGGTGCTCATCCAGCCATCAGTAGCTCAGATCCATCCAGACCCAACCCCAAACAGCGATAGCCCAGATGCTGCTCGACCGGAGACAGCATCACCATTAGGAACCAAACACATCATAACTTCTCAGACTCATTAAGGGCTTACATACCTGGGAGCTGTAGGATAAATGGAATTGTGCTCAACACTGAAGCTACTTGGCAAACATCTACATATCAAGACTGGTTTGCTCTCTACTAAGAGAACCCCTGAGCCTAGCGTGCAGGTGAGGAACCTTGGACATGTTACAAGCGCTCTGCGCACAGTGTCTCAACCCATGTTTATCCCTTTGCAATATGCAGCAGCGTCACAAAGAACATTAAAAACTAACCAATGCAATGACCTGCAGCCAGTTCTTACCACACAACTGACACCGGGTCCCCCTTAAGAGAAAGGCAGCTTATACTAATGACTATTTTTCCTGTTAGCATTTCTCCTGGTTTATATGAGAAGAGCCGCAGTCATCGAGGCTTGTGGGAGCCACGCAGTCGCTTGCTCAAGCTCGATATGGGAAAGGTTTTCTCCCATCGTAAAACAATAA
Organism: Gopherus flavomarginatus; assembly: GCF_025201925.1. Lineage (NCBI taxonomy): Eukaryota > Metazoa > Chordata > Testudines > Testudinidae > Gopherus > Gopherus flavomarginatus. The sequence continues at coordinate 10,200,814 of NC_066621.1, read as the reverse complement.
TAATTGCAGAAAAGAAAAATGGTTTCTTGTACAGAAGGGCCTATCCAGATGTCACCACCTCGGCATTAAGACCTTCCTTTCCCTAGCTGGCAGATTGAGCAATGCAAGATTTTCCCTGTGGATTTATTCTTAAGAGTTATTTACAGATTGCAGTGGGCTGAGCCCCACTCCCACCTTACATCCCGGTAACAGCTTCATTGATGTTTTCAGCTGTCCAGGCATCATGCTTATTTCAGCACTGAGAAAAAAGGAGGAGATTCAAATGGCATCATTTCCCTAAATATAAACTCCCTGCTCATTCCCACAGTCTGTGTTGGAATGCACAGAGATACACTGAATATTAACCCTTCAGGTGCTGCAGCCTTCCACACATCCATCTAAGCACGGCATTAGTGAAATCAGCAATCTGAAAAGTGCCACTGATTTGAGCAAATCAATATCTTACGTCTCTGAGATTGGATAGTCTGATGTTATTTATATTACGGTAGTATCTAGAGGCACCAAATCAGATTACGGTCCCATTGTGCTGCGCACTCTACACACCTATAGTAGAGTCAGTCCCTACCCTGAAGGGCTTAACAGATAAGACAGACCAAGGGTAGAAAGGGGAAGGAAACTGAGGTAGAGAGAGATTAGAGCCTGTTTTTTCAGAAGTGACTAGTGACTTAGGGTGAGACATTTAAGAGGCCTGATTTTCAGGAAGTGCTGAGCCTCCACTCCCTGAAAGCAAGGTTCCTTCAAAGTGTCAAGTTGGTGCCCAAAATTACTAGTCACTTCTGAAAATTTGGTCCCAATGTCACACACGGAGTCAGGGCAAATTCAGGAATAGAACAAGGGCTGTCCTCTAATCACATGACAACAGTGTCTGACATATAGCATAATGTTCTAAAATGGAACCTAAAATCATCCAGTGCAGTATTTGCCACTCAACTACAATTTAACCACTGCACACAGTTGTTGCTCAACCCCCATGTGTTAGATTTGCCCATGCACTCATCAGTGCTGTATGCAGGCAATATTTCTGCATCCACTATTGTGACCGAATGGATACAGAACTAGGGGTCAGATTCAATTTCTCCATCAGAACGAACCTATGTGCCAATGTTAAAATCAAAACTAGAGACCCATGGCAACTTCTCTCTTCTTAATTAAAGCTATAGTCTTGACATTAAATGACAGTGTGGAATCTTTCACCACCCAGCCATGCAAGCCAATATGACTGCCTCACATTTCAGTGATTAGAAAAGAGAAACAAATTTTAAAAAGAAAAAAGAAATTGGGCTAGTTTTGTAAATTTTAAGATTTCAGTTTATGAAGAACAAATCTAACTGGCAGCCCAAAGCTCCGATTCCTGAAAACCAATCAACCGGTGGGGAAGCTGACATATAGACTCCCTCGGGGAAGAACATAACACAAAGCCAGGTAAGGGGCCAGAGGAACTGGTTCAAGGGAACCACAAACAACTTCAGCCCTCATTGGTCCCTTTCCATGACGGTTGATATTTTCAGAAGTGCTCACGTTTTTGGCTTTTCCGGCACAACCATTAATGTTGCATCCTGGGTCAGCAAAGAAACTGATGCTAGATATCTAACAGGCCACAGCAAAACCTCAAGTTATGCATTATAAATGTAAGCTGCTTATGAGGGAGGGGGTGCATTTCACTAGGGATGGGTGAACCAGCATGGATAAAATAGCAACGGACCTGAACCTCCACTCCAGACTGAACAAACCCCTGATGCTTAGTTCCATTGAACATTTTCACATTCATGGGAAGGGTGGAATTCATCCCTTGAAAGGGTTACAGACTGTAAACAGATGCACAGAAGAAGCCATTAGCAGTGCACATTTTATGGGTCCTATAAAAACCAGGAACTCTGCTACATATTCTTGAACACCACTTAAGGCATCATATCTATCAACTATTTACACATTTACAACACCCAGCACAGTCTGCACCACGTAATGTGAGTCATCAGGCCCTCTGCACCCAGGTGCCTTGCACGCAAGAGATGGGAGAGGATTTTGAATGAGTGTCACAAGATAACCAGTTCCCCTTGGCATCTTCCATCCATTGGTCACTGGTTCAGTTTACTTAGTATCACTGGTAATGTTATGTGTTGTACCCTTTTCTCCCACATTTTCCTGTTCTATTCCTCACTGAATGCTCTGGTCTCAAACCCTGTAGCTGGTCTAGCTAGATGCAAACAATGACCTCCCATAACCATCTCTTGGAGAATGCAAAAAGCCCTGCCACACACTCATAAGTCCACAGTTCAACAGGGTGCTAATCTCTGCCCTTTGCTTGTGTAACCAAACAGAGCCCCACTATGGCCTTCCTCTGTTTCTCCATGTGGTAATTAGGTTGGGGCTGGAAAGGAGAAGGACTGGGGTGCTATGGGATTTGGAACTGATAAATTCCCCCACTGCAACTTGCCAGCGCTCCAGAGATCCAAACTGAAACTGACAAGGAGAAATAAACATCAGTCAGAGCCAGGCTCAGGATTTCATTCCTGGCCAGCCTTGGGCTATAAGTCTGTGCTAAGTAGAAGGTTAGATATGGAATCTCTTTCGGAGGCACCTGTAAAGTTCTGTGTCAGTCCATCAACAATGACGGAAAAACCCTAGGTGAGACAAGGCAAAAGAAAGAGATCAAGTTTTTATTTAGGCAGCTGAGCCCAAAAAGCCCTTTACAAGACTCTAGCTCTTGTAATTCTTCGCTGATAATGTGAAGTTCTGAGTTTTTAATATGTTGGGCCGCTGCTGCAGCAGCGAAACGTTAGTTAGAAAGAGAAAAGTCACTGGGAATTTATTGCATTTACTTTCTCCGGTATTTTCAGAATTTTCACACTTGGAATAGTTTACGTTACACACATACATCAGCCTTGCATCAGTCTTTTAACCCCAGATTTGCTGTCTCAGGCTGTGCCAGTGGGTTTTGAAACAGGTATTCTTTATGATTAACTATGGCATCTGCTGATCAGGCTAGAACTTCCTGTACCTAGATGACTATTTTAATAAGTGAGAAGGGTAGGATAAAGAAATGGAGTTAAGAAAGGGAATATTTAGGCTGACTACAAGAAAAATCTTCCTAACAGTAAAGATTTACTAGCTGCAGGACAGTCTCCCTTGGGACAATGGAGAGGCCTCATCACCTGGACATTTAAAGCAAGACTGGGCAAAGCAATAGAAAACGTGCTGTAAAGAGCCAACCATGTTAATAGGCAGATGGAGTGGAGCTCCGATAGATCCTAACCCATTTCTAACTTTGGATTTCACAGTTGCAAGGGGATGTAAGTCAGGCAGAATGTGTTATTATTCATTCTGCTCCCAACGTCCCTCTGATATTTTCATTATGGCTGGACAATAGGTTTGGTGGTTGCTTGCTTTGTTTCTGTCAGAACAGTTTTAGCAATGAAAAGGGGCTTTTTGCAAACAAAGTGAATTTTTCCCCTCAGAGAATTTGCATTTTGGTCAAAATGTTACAGTAACTTTACTTTTTATGAAAAACAGCAACTGAAAATATTGGGCAACAGTTTTGCTTTTCCAGCATTATTGATGAAGCATTTGTTGAATGAATGCACAGATGTATCCCAGGTTCCCTGCTGCCACCTCTCTCTACACAAATATTTAGAATAAAATTTCCTTCGTAGAATGAATACCCAATGTGCTGTCGCATAACCCCCTCCACAAAAACCGGTGATCAACCTGTGAAATAAACCTATCCGTTCTCTTGTTCGGAGAGGCCTCCTCCATCTGCACTGGGGGGTGTGTGAAATTCCTAGAGGTGAGAGGAAGATCACAGTGCTGAAGCTAAGGATCAAGGTAAATAGCACTTAAAGCCCAGGAACTCCACAGCTGGGAAGAGGAAAGACATTCCCTGGCCGGGAAGCTATTAAACACTGCAGGCCGAAGAGCAGAAAGTGGAATCAGTCTGCAGGATTTCCCTGCGCTACATATAAAACACTGTCCAGTCACAGCATGTGCATGGCCAGCTGCAATACCCAGAGCTAACTCAGAGATCTGGCTAATTAGCCGTTTTGGAAAGATGAAAAAAGCCCACACGTTCTTATATTTTTATAGGGACACTAAACAACTTCCAGGGTTCTTAGGAGTTTGCTTCACATTTCATTACAAGAGAGGTGGGGGGTCCCTTCGGCTCTTGACTAATATGATGAAAGGTGACAGAGACCACAACAATGTGCTCCATGTATGGATCTGCGCCTGGAGGGACCCAGGGAAATCTCCCTTGGAAATAGGAGAATGCACACCACGGCTGGCAGGATTAGCCATGCCGCAGGACAGCTGAATCAGACACTCAGCCTTTAATAGGATTACTCACTTGGGAACTCCAATAAAACAACAACTAGCTAGGCAGGCTTTGCTCTGGACTCCCGCTCTGCCTGCAGAGGTTCCCTGCAGTGTCTTCAGGCCAAGAGACATATCCTTGTTTTGTTTAAAATGTCAAAGGATTTTGCTGAACTCTTTGCATTGATGTGGGCGAGGGGGGGAGCGGCTTGGTTTTCAATTATATACAGAGGGCTTAGACAGGCAGTCTGATCTCATCCTGGCGCTCCAGCCACCACACCAACATCTCACTCAGCACGACAGTGGGGCTTCCACAGTTGCCCAAATTCTGTGTGTGTCTGGACTGTGATCTTCAGAGGTGCTGAGCACCTGCAGCTCCCCTCGACTCCAGCTGGGGCCGCAGGTGCTCAGCACCTCTGAAGATCTGACCTGTGAAGTTTAGGATTCACTGCATGGGATCTAGTCCCCTCAAAAGTTTTTCTGATGAATGCCAGGGCCCAGACTCTGTGCTCAGCTGCTCCCCGGTGTGTCTGCAGACACGGCCAGATCCAGTGTGGTCCCACTGAAGCCTCTGGAAGTTTTGCAATTGACTTCAGCAATAGCTGCAGGTTTGAACCCGACCAACAGCTCCTATGTCAGCTTCTCTGCTAACTTACTTTTCCTTAGGGATTCTCACTGCAGTCAACAGAGCTAGGCTGACTGACACCAGATGAGAATCTGTCCTCAGGCTTTTAAAATGAACGAACTATGGAAGGGCTCAAAGAACAGTTAGCTAGAAAAGGCCTGTGAGGACATGTATGAGCTCACCTCCCCAGGATTTGTCCCTCTCACAACTTGATCTTCTCTCCAGACAGTCAGAGCATGTCACAGAATCCCAGGATTCAGACACAGACAAGGCTGTGAGGGGCAGACAGGCCTCCATGGAGCCCCTCTGTGAAATAGGGGGAATTTCGGAACGTGTTAAAACACAAAAATAAATGGTTCCCACCTCCCACTAGGGAAATTACTCAGACTGCCCTAAACAGAGACCTTCATACCTTAGGGATGATCTAAAAGCAAAGACATTCCCAGACTCCAAGCCCCTGCTGCTCCGGATGTGCCATCCAGTGATGGATTTCTCTGAAATGCTCCGACTTTTGTTTTCATGCTCAAAGCCCACCCCACCTCCCTCCCCTCCCTTCCCCTCATCTCCACCTTGCACCACCCACCCACACACACACTTGCAGGGTTCAATCCTCGTCTTACTCAATCTGTGACTCAGTTTGCCATCTGTACAATCAGCATAACAACGGTCATAACAAAATGTCATCAAAGGAGGACCTACCTCATGGAAGGTTGCAAGCTTTAATTAATATCTGAAAAGCAGTTAGAGCTCCTTGACTGGAGGATGCTGCATAAAGTACGTACATTATTTGTGAGCCTTTATAACACACTTCAGATAATAGAAGTGAAGAATGAAGTCTTGTTAAGGCTCTCTCTTCCTGAAAGAAGTGATTCAATGACAATATTTTAAGTCCTTCCAGAAAAATGGAGAAACATGTCCCACAGGAGAGATTCCCCTTCCCAGGGGATAGACACTGGAGCTCTATCACATACACAAGCTCGATTACTGCCCTCCACCACAATCCACTTGCATTCATTAGGAAAACTACAACTCATCTGGGTTTTTGTGGCAACACAATCATAGTCTTACAAAGTAATTCTCAGCAAAAAGGATCTGTATATCCAGTTAAGTTCTACATGCTAGCGGCAATCTCACACTAGAAGGATTAAATCTCACTTAGTGGTGTTTCTTCCCCAGCAGCCAGGCTCATTCTGTTCATATCATGCACAATGCCCGGATTCTTACCAAGATCCCCGTGGCCCATGGCTCAGTCAGGCAAGCTATAAAGGAGGCACCACACAGCTGCACCAGCTGGAGAAGAGCAGAGCTGCTCCTCTAGGATATCTGCATGTATCATTGTGCTGGCAGGGGGTCCCTGCACAGTGCACAGATAATGTTTCTTTCCAAAATGCTTCATGGCAAAGGGAAAACACACTGTAAATGTCGCAGGAGTGATGCAAAATTAGACTGGGAACAGCTCTAGAAAACCTACTGCAGAGAACAACGATGCACTGGTCTCCTTGGACGACAGAGCTGATGGGATCTAGCCCCTTCTAGAGCCTGATCCAAAGTCTGTCCTAATTCCCATGACTATGTGAACCTTCCTGAAGTCTAACCAGATTGGCTTCTGACATGTTCCTGAGATGGGGCTTCAGCCATCTTATTCTTTCCAGACACTATCTTCTCCCTTCTGACATGTCCCTTGGTGGCTGAATTGTCAGATTCATGATACAACATCATGTGTGAGACATTCCCCAGAGTACAGTCTGGTCTGCTGAACAGCAGCATCCCTGAACTCTCTAGTCTGGGATGCCTTTTCACGGCTTTACTGCCAGAACAGCCACTCTTGGTTTGCTCACGCAGCCTTCAGCATGTAAACTCACTCCTAGCCACTCATGAACTATATACAAGGCAATACCTGCAAATTCTTAATCCCAGCCTTGTTCCCCAGAAATGTGTGTCTTGCACTGCTGAGTATTCTCCTGAACAGTACAAACTCAGTCAGTCTGTCATTCCAACCCTGGGTAATGATAATGCAACAGGTTTGTTATCCCCAATGGACTCCCACGCACACTAACTCAGATATACACTGGTTAAGATAAGCACAATAAGACATGTTTACTAGCTACAGAAAGATAGATTTTAAGCGATAACAAGTGACAAGGCATAAAAGGCAGAATTGACTACAAAAGAAATAGAAACATAGAAACACAAGCTAATACCGAAACGAAATTAAAAAAAAGTCTTCCTCACACAAAGCTGAAACAGTTCATGAGCTGGGTTCACCCCATCCCCCCAAGCCGGGGACCCCTCCTCCAGTTCAATATTCTCCAGGAATTTGTTGATGCTGTGAGCAGAGAGATGGGAGGAGGTGGTCACCATCTCTTATTTTTATCCCCTCTCCCCTCCTTTTCTCTTTGAGGATTCCCCCCACCCCGCCCCAGGACAGACTGTAGATGAACAGTCCCCTGTGTATGCGATTTGAAATGTTCCTGTGAAATAAACAAGAGATTTACATTGCATCTTCCCATTGCTTACGAATGGCTGGTCTAGATAGGTAATGGCCCACTTGACTTTGTTGATACCTGCCTGGCGGGGCGTAGGGGGGTGCCAGTGTGCCTTTGTCTCCAAGAGATTGATTTGTGGGCATTACCCAGATCTACGACATATTTCAGCAACAATCATAGAGCAAGATCGCATTTTACATGTGATGATGTTACACACTTTGCAACAGAATAATCATCATCAGATTAGGAGTTGTCAAATGATACAAAATATAGCATAACGGGGTACAGGGTGTCCCAGTGTGCACTTGTTTCCTAGGTGCGCACCTTGTGCTGGTTTCCCTTTGGGTAGAGAGGCTGCTGCTAAGTTTATACAACTATTTTGTGAGGGGGAAACCAATCTCATAATCCCTCCTTCAGGATCGTGTTAGGTTTTTAAATGTTATGGTTCCATTTTTTTTTCCCTACACCTGCAAATGCTGCCTTGGCCATTCAGCGCCCTACATGGTTTGGATTCCAGTAGGTGTACGTGAGGTGGAACTTTATGGGATGCTTCTCCCAAAGAGGAGACAAGGGCTTAGGCCAGAATAAGAATGACTAATATGGTTCCCAGAGATGTTATTCTCTATTCCACCTTCCAAGCCCTTAATTTCTAGAGCAAAAAACCAAGACGGATCTGCATTAGACTAGACATTTTTAAAGCATCAGCAAGCAACAAGCAAAATGGTGCAGTATGATTGCCAGTTAACACTAATTTACACCTGCCTCACCCTAGAATTGCTGTAGTAACTAAAGCTATCAAATGCTCACGCTCTTTACACACCAACCCCAGTGTTTATCAGAGTAAATAGTTATGTTCTTGGCATACTAGGGCTGAAAGTATACACACATGTTGCCCTGACTCTGTCAGATTTCAGAGTGGTTGCCAACTGAAAAGCTGATCCAATTTAGCAGGAGTTTGTTATCCAGCATAGCATGACATCAGGAAGCTTCCAGACATAATCCAGATTCCTCCAGCCTTGCAAGATGCCTAGACTAAAGGCAAGAAATCAGACTATTCACTGGTATCTGCTGGGCAGGTGAATGTAAACAGCTTGGATTACACACCTTGAGCTGGTTTCTGATCTCTGTAATGCAAGGTTAAATCCAAATTAACAGTGCACTTCCAGATTTACACTAGTGACACAGAGATCAGAATCTGGCCCCTTGTTTTACATTTTACCAGTTTAAAACAAAACAAACAAACAAACAAGCTAACTTCCTTCTTCTGCTGCTTCTAGTTGAACTTGGTGTCAATAATACATAATTCAGCTTCAGGGCAACCTTCATGTAAACCAGACACAAACTTTCTGGAGATCAGAGTGCAGGGGGAAATGGTGTAAAGACATTGTATTGTTAAAGCATGTGGTTGGAAGGCCAGCAAGAGTCAAGAGATATGATGAGGGAGACACAAAAAGGAAAACCCCTTAAATCACCGAATCCCAACCCTAGGGCTCATGGTCATGAACATATCAATTATTCATTAATCGAGAAGAACCTTTTGTTCTTAGTAGTAGCACCAAGCCCAAACTATTCCAACACTATGAGATAGGTTGGTGTTAAAATCAGTAGCTTAAAAGGTGGCAGTGGGAGGCTTTTATTTGCCTAAAAAGTGAAAGCTGAGATTCTGCCACCATCCCCTGGCTCCAGGGGCTGGGTCTGTAAAGAAAACACCAAACAGCAGGAGATTCACAATCTAATCTCAAAATAGATTAGACTGTCTTTGGGCATTTATCTTGGTGTAAATGAGATCCCACCCGTGCTCTCACCTCAGGGTCAATCAAGAGCAGGGGCCCTCACATATAGTGTTCATTATTGAAGAGAACAGCCATAAAGGAACAGTATCCTCTCCTGCTGAGCTCACCTGAGGAGATGACAACAATCTTGTCATACCCAATGCCTCCCTCCCCCACCACTGAGATCCCGCTCCCCGCACAGCTGTTTACAAGAACACGTTACAGCCGTGCTGTACAAGCCCCATATGCACCAGCACCACCCACCACATTTTGCTGCCTGCTCTGCCTATCTCCTCCGAACAAGCCTCATCCTGGTTACCGCGCCAGTCTCCCCTTGCTCCACTCCCAGCCTGTCATCAGGCTCTTCACAGCCACTGGATTGTCACTCTGCATTGCAGTGATGGCTGTGGCACGGTGCAGAGAGCTGGAGCACACAGGGCAGGACCAAGAGCTGGTCTCCAGGGGATTCGGGGGGGTTAGTTCTTTCATCGTCTGTGCTAACAACCAAGGGGGGGATTGTCATGGCTTTTCCACATGGCTTTAGAGTTCAGAGAATGCATTATCCAAACCCCTTTGCCTCCAGGACAGGTACAGCATGGCAAGCTTGCCTAGCAATGTCCACCAACCTCTGACCTAGAGAAAGCACTACCTATAAAGCAAAGAGGCATGGGAGAGTTTAGGGGACACATGCTCTGGGTTTTCACTGCAATTCCAAGGCTAGAAACATACTTTTTTTTTTAAAATGAAGTCAGAGACTCTCTGGCAATCACCTGACTCCAGCAGCTGGGGCTTTAACAAAACACCCAATATCACAAGAGCTGACAGCGCTACGACTGCCGACCAGGGCAGATTGTGGGGCATTAATGGGTTTAGGAGCAGAACCAATCCCCAGCTCTACACACTGCTGACAATTATTTTTAAAACAAATAGCTCCTGCAATCACTTCTCAGCCAACCTTGGCCCAGCAGCAAAGAATCCACAAATAGATGGTGCCAGCCTGGGATCCCCGCTGATGTGCTTCTGAGCTCCAAGGAGGAGAGATATGCAGCTGCCCTCCACCTCCCCAGGGATCTCGCCTATTTCTTTCCCCTGTGCCCATGGAGAATGCTGTACAGCCATACGCATTTTCTACAGCACATCTCAGATTTCATGGCCAAGAATTCCAAAAGCAACTTGTGATTTTGGGTGCCCCAACGTCAGATGCCTTGAAGGGACCTGGTTTTCAAAGCAAGGTGTTAAGCACTCCCTGGAAATCATCTCTCTTTCTTCCCTAAGTCCACCTTTCCCCCACCCCACTAGTCACTTTTGAAAATCATGGTCCCCTTCCCATACTCCCCACCTGGGTTGTCCAGCCAAGACTCTCCCTTGGCAAGTGTATCTTGCTCATCAGGGTGCAGGATGCTTCTCCCAGCATGTCTTACAATAATTTGTTAGTTGATCTGGATTTCTCTTGCCTTTCAGGGGCTATGAGTCAATCCAGAAGCTATGTTCACTTAAAATCCATCTTCAATAATGTTAAAAAAACCAAAACCTACATGCTGTACATTTCCTGCCCTCATTTGAGGTTATCCTTGTACTGCCCCTAGTTCTTTCACTATTCCACTTTCTTTTCTGTGTTCCCATTTCACAAAAATTGTGCTGAAGAAACAACAGATAAAACTGTGTGAATGTTCATGGAGATTCATTGAGATTAGCACGGCCACAAGAAATCCTAGCAAACCACTATGGAAGGAAAGCTGAGGAGCAGCAACTCATTCCCCTCCCCACCAAAGGAACAGGAAGCTGTACGTTGATTCATACCTGCCAGCCTGGAAATGTCAGAAATTCTTTCTAAAGGCAGAACAAACCAACAAAAAAAAAAGACTTTGATCTTGAGAGACCAGCTGGGGGTCTACCACTGTCCTAGGACGGGCTCCTAAATTCACAGCTGAAGATCTTGAAAGGAAGAGTCCAGCGGATGGATTTGATTTTGGAGAATACAGATGGTTTGCACATAGTGGGCATGGTCCTCATTTATACTAATGGCAGAGGAAGGGTCCATAAAAGCCAGTGGGAGAGTACTTTATACCCACATAGGCCCCTTTGCACTGCCAGAGTTGGGTAAAGAGGCCTTGTTGTAAGAAAGAATCAGGCCCATATTGTTAGTGGAAAAGTTACGTACCTTAAGGTTTACTGGATACGTTTTGTGAACTATGTATACATTATGGACCTGTCATAAACAGATAGCTAAGGGTTAATGTCTCTTTCACCTGGAAAGGAGTAACCGGAAACACCTGACCAGAGGACCAATCAGGAAACAAGACTTTTTCAAATCTGGGTGGAGGGAAGTTTGGGTGTGAGTTCTTTGTTCTTTGTCTTGTGTCTGTCCCTCTCGGCTATGGGAAGGATTTTTCTGTGTCCTGCTTTCTAATCTTCTGTTTCCAAGTTGTGAGTACAAAGATCATAAAACAATAAGGGTTATTGTTTTTCTTCTTTTGTATTTACATGTGTGTAGTTGCTGGAGTGTTTTGAATTGTGTTCTTTTGAATAAGGCTGTTTATTCATATTTCTTTTAAGCAATTGACCCTGTATTTGTCACCTTAATACAGAGAGACCATTTGTATGTATTTTTCTCTTTCTTTTTAAGACCTGTTGGAGTTTTTCTTTAGTGGGGGACTCCAGGGAATTGAGTCTGCAGCTCACCAGGGAATTGGTGGGAGGAAGAAGTCAGGGGGAAAAGAAAATCTCTGTGTGTTAGATTTACTAGCCTGACTTTGCATTCCCTCTGGGTGAGGTGGGGGGGTGGAAGAGAGATTAGCTATCTCGGTGCTTGTGTTTCCAGGACTGGAAACAGGGAGGGTGGCGTCCCTCTGTTTAGATTCACGGAGCTTGCTTCTGTGTATCTCTCCAGGAACCCAGGGAGGGAACACCTGGAAAGAGAAGGGGGAAGGGAAATGGTTTATTCCCCTTTGTTGTGAGACTCAAGGAATTTGGGTCTTGGGGTCCCCAGGGAAGGTTGCTGGGGGGACCAGAGTGCCCCAAAACACTCTAATTTTTTGGGTGGTGGCAGCTTTACCAGGTCCAAGCTGGTAACTAAGCTTGGAGGTTTTCATGCTAACACCCATATTTTGGACGCTAAGGTCCAAATCTGGGAATTATGTTATGACAGGACCTCATTGACATCAGTGTAAATCGGAAGTAATTACATTTAATTCCAATGAGTTCCACTACTGCAAGTGAAAGTAAAGTCTGGATTAATGATGTGTAGTAACCTCAGGTAAAAGACACTAAATGAAGTATTACGAGGATTATGTATTCGTCTGTATGCTGACATCCATAACATGTTCTACTGTCCACCGCAAGCATTGTGTGTACAATATAATGAATGTGTTTCACGTTGAAGAAATTATTCCTAATATTTACATGCCAACAATACTCATGCAGAATAGGAAACTAAAAGTATAAAAATCCTTAATTACATTTAGTGAATCAGCAACTCATTCCCCTAAACACGGCAAGTGGATTAACCCTGGCCTGTTTACACACTCAGGTATTGCAGCCAAGTGTGCGCAGGAAGTGGGCTAACCCCCTCATGTTGATTAATCACTGCATGATAAACTCTCCATTTAGAAACAGTTCTACAGATATAGCAGACAGCTCCTCCCTTCAGACTAAGCACTGGCATTAGCTAGAGAATGGACATTCCATTTTGAGGATTGAGATTTCAAGACTTGTTTTCATTTCAATTTAGAACAAAACCCTAAAATTTAAAAAAAAAAATTCTCTGTGAAAGAAAATTCAAATAACTTTAGTTTCAGATCAAGTGAAATGTTTCATTTCTATAGAACCAAAATGTTATGTATTGATTTTGGCTTTTTACACTTCATATTGTACACATACTACAATATAAGATTGTTTAAACGTTCAAAGCAAAAGTCATTCTGGAAGGAAAAATCAAAAGATTTTTCCAAAAATATGGAAATAGCACATGACAGTATCAGCACTCTCCCTCCCTCCCTCCAACTTTTTCTCCTCCAAAATGAAGTTTCAGTGAAATTGTCGCTGTTTTGCAAAGCATCTTGATTTTGATGAAATTGCATTTTCTGGCAGAAAACTATTCCATCAAAGTTTCTGACTGGCTCTACAAGGCACATTTGCAACATAACAGAATTCTGAAATCCCAACCAGAGAATCCTGATGTCAGCTGAAGAAAAACAAAACCAAGGAGCAAAAGAAAGTTGTTAGAAATAAAGATCCTACTTTCATGAAATAAAAAGGAAACGGGAAAGGGAAGCACAGAAATTATTCTTCCCTGAAATAGAATCTGATCTGTGTTTGGACAGATGCCAAAGATTCTTTCCATGGATGAATTCAGATAGTTTAAGTCCCAAGTCTCAGCTAATATTCAGAGTTGGCATATTCCCACAGGTGAGGTGTGCAATGTGGAGAAGCAGAGGATTGTATATAAACTTTTCTGTGCGGGAGGTTAATATGCTATCTCTTTCCTTACCAGCTGGAGACAGAAGGAAGTCCCCTGTGACAATATGAAGTCAATCATTGTGTAAGACATGTCGCACTGAGAAGTGTCCCATAGCTCCGCATTTCCTTCATTTATTAGGTTTGTTTGGAGTGGGCAGGCTCTCTCACTCAACCAGACTTAATCTCCTTCACATTTTAATGGACTACGTAGAATAGCATATGCGGTGGAGGACAAAGAAGTGTTCCTTTCACACAGAATCTCATCTCAGTGGAGTGCTAGCATATTGGCTAGAGGTATCTGAACTCGGGATGGGGAAAAAAAAAATCACTCACTTGCACAGTGTCTTCTCAAACGCTGCTTGACTGAGGATTCAAACATTTTGTGAACAACTTGTTACAAGAGTGTCACTGTAGAAATCCAATTCAACCACTTGCCTGGTTATAAATAAAACAGCCACTGACCTTGGAGATTAATCAGTGGACTCGTGTCTCTGGGTGATGTCACCCCGTCAATGTTTGGCCTCATCTGATCTGCCGATGACAGATGGAGGCTGTGCTTGGCTGACAGCCAGAGAGGGCAGGGTTATAGGATTTATAACCAATTCTCTCCTCACTGCCTCAGCAGTCTACTCGCTCCCTACACCAAACTGCATATGACATACTGACTGCCTCTAGGTGATGAAGCCCAAGCAACATGAAACAAGGGCGACTCTGCCTAGCCCTGGTATTTTTAGTAGCAGCGCACTGTTCCTGATCTTTGGGGGCTTTACGACCAATGCACCAGGATATGCCACAATTAATCTGAATCTGGTCAGTCCTGCACATGGAGCACAGCATCGGCCAGTCCACTCTATGGAACTGCAAAGAGGAGACGACCCCCGGGACTCTGCTCTAAACTGAGACCTCATCAACGGTCGGGAAGGCACCTAGCTTGGGCTGATTTAGTTTTATGTTGCAAGCCAACAAGCAGGACCTCCAGCTAGTGAGCCAGGGAAGAGGACAAGAGAAGCTGAGTTCCAGGCTGCAGGGATGATAAATGCAGCTTTGGAGGCTGGGGGACAATTACCCAGGACAGAAAACCAGGCACTTCTCTGCCTCGGAAGTCATGACCAGCTCGGCCTGGCAGGCATGTCACAGCTACATGCACGACCCAATGGGAATTAGAGGCTGGCTCTCCACTTGCAGAGCAGATATTGGCACAGGAAGCAGCTCACCTCATTCCCCCAGTTAGACTACTGGCTGAAAAGCAGGGTTGTAGCCTGGATGTTGCTCTATGGCTTATACTTCAAAGCAAAAAGTTTGACAGCTGGTCCTACTGCCTGCATCTCTTCCTGCCATACTGTATTGTAATTGTGGTGATATTAATAACCCCCAAAGCAGTGCAGTGACCTTTACCCTGTCACAAAGCAATGGCTGTTCTTTGTTATCAGTGGGAGGCTGGGAATACACGGCTAACTGGACTGGTAAATATTCTGGAGAAGCGTCAGGGTCATATCTGTATGGTATCATCATGAGGATTAGCTTTCTGTCCCTGGGACAAACCTAAACATAATCGGGTTCCCCTGCTGTGCTGTTTTCAGTCAGTACAACTCACCTACTACTGTATGCTAGCAGAGGGGTGATTTCAGCCCATGCAGAGACCCGTGATTATGGAGTAGTTGTGCGCTCGATCAGAGCTAGGCAGGGTGTGCCTGCACAGGCTGCAGCCACACCTCCAGTTGCAGCAGAGAGGTACCCATAGGGTCATCACAGCTGACAACTAACCTGCACACACGAGAGTCTCTAATGTCCGCCACCTCAGCTGGAGAAGCCCCAGTGGCATTTACTGGAGGCTAAGGGCCAGATTTTCCATGGTATTTAGGCACCTAAAGGTGCAGATATAGGCACATAGGTGCTGCTGAAAATCCACTACGCACCTATCTGCATATATAGGGAAAGGTTTTTAGGGGTCTAAATGCTTTAGTGCAGAGACTGTCTCTTCCTATCTGTGGGTAAAGCACAAGGGAGCTGGCGCTGCAGCGATACAAATAATGAACCTGGATAAGTCCAAAACGCCTCCTTTTCAGAAACCATTTTCATGTTCTCCCCCAGGCACTGCGTTTCGTCTACACCAGTATCCTGGGACTGAAACCAGCACTTGGCCAACAGCGGGAACCTGTCAGCTGGTTGCTGAGACATTGAACTTCAGGCCACAGAAGTCGGGATCCTCACGTCAGGATGGGCCAAGCACTGGCTGAGAGTTCTAGGGCACACAGCCCCTGTTTCAGACACTTGTGACTTGTCCCTTAGCAATGAGAAACAGGGACCAGGTTACATGGAGTCACAAACTAGAGAAGCAGAAGTGTGTTTAAACTGGAAGGTTGTTACAGTTTTCTAGGCAACATCACAGGAACAAGCCCAGGGGGTTCAGACACTGAAGAGGTCCATTCTACCCCCTACCCCAAATTCCAGGAATGGCCTCATCTGTCCTCAGAAAAGTTTGGTCCCCTTTGCCTTCTGCTCCACCACTACTGAGATTGGGGGGTGGGTGGGTTTGGCAGCACCAGGACAGAACTACAGAGACAGCAGCCTGCATCAATCGTGTCCGGTTCAAAACTGCCCTGTGCTCTTCCAGGTGTTTGGAATGTTGCAAAGGGAAAAACGCATTCAAAGAGCCTTTGGAAAATGCCAAGCATACTGCTATTTAGATACAACAGCCTGGGAAACTCCAGGAGCAGTGTTAGCCAACACCATGGCAAACCCACCCCTGCCCGGCCTACACTGGTGCACCCACCAAGGGCGGCATTGGCAGGACACCTAAAACTTCTCCATGCTGATGAGCTATGCCACACAGGGCTGGATAACAGGAGAAACCCAGAAGCTCATCACCTCCCTACAACTGCAAATAAGGGGAACTGCAGTCTCCCAGCACCATCCATTGGGCAATTATGTAAGCAGTTTGTGAGAGAACAAAGTAATTAGTGCAGGGTCAAGAGAATTAAGGGGAGACACTAACAAAGCACTTCTGAAGAGTATCACTACTTTCTGTTTGTTTGGCTCCTGTTTCCATGGTGATGCGAATGGTTCAGAATGACCAATTCATTGCTGTTTTTTTCCTAGCCACCTGAAGTTATTAACGCAGACCTAAAAGTGAGACCAAATGGTTTAATTAAAACTGCCTCACACTTTGGGAAGTTTAATTCCTCTCCAGCTAGAAGGAAACTTTCTTACAGTTATGTAGGGGCTCACTAATGGGCAGTGATTCAGCATTAATGACGCTGGGCCTCAATTTATTAGAGCATAAAGTCAGAGTTTCCAAGCAGCAGCCCAGGATTTCATTGCAGAACTGGGCACTCCTTCCCCAAAGGGGGTCAGAGTCAGCCACTGGCTAGCACTTGCCCTGCACTGAAACCAGTGTGACTCCTTACAGAGTCAGATACTTTTCAGTGTCTGCCGGGGGTGTCACAGGGCGCAGTACTCACCACTGGTCTGGCACCTCCTCCTGGTCACACTGGGGATTAGTGCTTGAGATCAATGTTCCCATCTGACCACAGTTTGCACACCATGGCTGTCTCTCTCTCTCACAGATCTGCAGCCCCTCTTCTGCTCCAGGAACTGCAGCACCCTCTTTGTAACCCTAGATCTGGCTAGTTCAGTGTTCCCCCCTTCCAGGGTAGGGGAGTCCCTTCTCCCTAGCAGTCTTCCCTCTCACTGCCCCATGGTGCCACTCCCTCAGTGCCCTCTACTCTGGGCTCCAGTCCAGGGACCCTCACTCAGTTCAACAGTTCTGAACTTTCCTCTCCCAATCCTCACTGCTCCCTACCACATCTGGTTCCCCTTCTCTCTCAGGGTGTACCAGCTCCAAAACTCTTCTCTCTTCCCAGGGAGTGGCTACTGCATGCCTTGTGCCCTACTTGCTCCTGCACAGCTGAGCCTGCTTTCAATCAATTCCCTGCTCGCTGGCTCTTCCTTCAGGTGCAGCCTGTGGAGTTAATTGGCCTGCCTGGCCACCTTAATCCCTTCCATTCCTGTGTGGGGAGGGTCAAATCTGACCCTGCATCAGTTGCATAAATTGCTGTGTGGGAGATCCCAGCAGCATTGGAGTTGTGGGGAGAGCCCTGTTGCAAACATGGAGCTTTCACTTTTCAAGAACCATGGACCTTGCTCAGGTAGTTTGATTATCTTAGGTGCCATAGACATACAGCATAGGCCACCATGGGCCCATGTCACATAGGTGCATGCCCCTATTATGGAGGCCATCAGATGCTGCAGTTGGTATGGGCTGCATAAAAACCAGAACAGGGTTATCAAATGGGCTATTGCCAATCGCTCTGGGGTGAAAAAATGGCCTAGAACTGAGGGGAAAGCAGCATCTATGCCACGATAGGCCTCGTCCTGTTATCAACTCCACAAGGAGTCCTATTGCCAGGAATCTGCTGGCGTGGGTCTGAGTGCAGAATCAGGGCCTTAGCGTATGGGTGGTGAGCTAGGGGGCTGTGACCCATCACAATATCACAAACAGTCCTCGGGGATTGTGACCACCCTTCCCTGTGCCTATTGCTAACTGGGATGGGGGTGATTCTGGCTAGGTCCTATGTAGACAGTGGGGAGGTCCCAGCATAGGGAAGTTTGAGGTCCACTCTCTCGCTGCCAGAAAACAACAAATGGCAACTTTAGAGTCTTGTTGGAATCCCATCTAGCCAAGAACAATTCCGCTTCCTACACAAAACCCTTGGCAGGTCCTGGAGACATACCTCCTTTGCTCAAATGCGCCGCACACAAGGCTTTCTGAGGAGAATATCCTCCCCGCCCGCTTGGTGACAGAGTTCCTTGGTCGTGTTGCCTACGGAGGATCAGGTTTGCCTGTCAGTGTCACTTTAACGTCCTGTTCCAAAGTAAGCTGTTAATAAATGGTCTATTTATAAGGGGCTGCGTCGCCTCAGAAAACAGGTTTCATGTGAGGTCAGCAGGACTGATGCTCGGGGTTGTTTTGGGACAAAGATTTTCCTCTTGGGAGTCCAAGCAGCTGCAACCACGCAAGGCTCAGAGTTATTTTAAAAAGGAAGTTTTAACACAGTGAGCAGGTTCCCCAAGAGCTCTCTTCGCCTGTTACATTATTGATCTAGCTCAGGGTACAAATCTGAGCCCCTCCACATCCTAGAATTACAGTTTACAGGGTTAGAAGCTTCTACACCAAAGGTTAGCATTATAGCTCCAGATAACATGGGAGTTCTCGTTTGCAGGAGTTCATGCCTGTTTTCCTCCAGCTTTGTTTTGCCAGGGGGCTGAATTTGACGAGATTCTCTTGTTCTGTGGGCTGAAACCAGAAAGTTTTTGCCCCACACTCACTTATTGTGTATATTACAGTAGCACTTACAGCCCCAATCCAGGTTGTGGCTCTGTTGCGCTGGGTGCTGTACAGATACATAGTAAGAGACAGGTCCTGCCCCAAAGAGCCAGGACAGAGGAAGGAAGGATTGCTATTCCAATTTTACTGAGGCTTAGAGAGTTTAAGTGACATGCCCAGGAAGTCTGTAAGAGCCAGGGACAGAGCCCAGATCTTTTGGGTCCCAGGCAGTGCCTTATCTGCAAGCCCCTCTATACTGCCACCAAAAAGTAGAGCTCGTCAGGAATTTTCTGACAAAAAATTTCATTGGAAAATGCCAATTTATCAAGACCAAAACTTTTTGCGAGAGAGGATCGGTTCTGATGAATTTCACAACTAAAAACATTGAAATTTTTTTTGCAAGTTATCTAAATGAAACATTCTGAAACTTTTCAAAATAAAATAATGCCAGTTTTTCAGTTCAGAACAACTTTATTTAGAATTTAAACTAACTATAGTAAAAAAAAATTAAATTAACCAAAATGGAAACATTTTTAAATTGACAAAACATTTTATATATATATATATATATATATATATATATATATATATATTTTCTTGAAATTTGAGATGGACTTTTTGTCACAACTCAGGATGGGAATCATTTTTGAAATCTCCAAAGCTTTCACGGGTTGGGAAAACTGTTTCCCACCAACACTACTAAGAAGTCCGAGACATCACAAACCAGCCCTCCAAACAGGTCTGCTCTACGGCATGCTCCTTTGCAGGCTGGATGCCACCTACCATTAGATCTCTGGAAACAATGAATGTCCACAAACTTTTTTTTTTAATTTCCTGATGCTCTTTTCCTCCTTTCACAAACCTCAAAAAAAAAAAAAAAAGATAATGCCAACCACGTGTGTGTGTGTGTGCGCGTGTACGCCCATGCACACTGCAGTCCCCAGATCAGAGGCATGCTGACAAAGCAAAGGGTTACTACTAACAGACACAACAGCAGCTGCACCAAGCCAGTGCCAAGACCCGGCGAGAGCCAATAGCCACCTTCAGCACCAAGGGAATGAGAATTTCCAGAGTGACTGACCTGTTAAGAAAATAGTTTGTTCCTTTGAAGTTAATGAACCATGAAAGCCTTTGAAAGCAGAGCCTTGTTTATTTACGCACAGCAGCTCATGTGTATAAAACACACACGCATTCTGTGCACGCTGCTAATTTGAATGAAAGATCAAATACACACTCTTGCGGCCAGAGCCAAGCAGGCCCTGGCATGCAGCAGTTCGTAGAGCAAGACTCGGGCTCCCTCTCCTTGTGAAATCTTCAGCCACCTTTGAGCCGCTTAAACCCCACTGAGAGTCAGGACCGCCCAGAGTGAGGGACAAGTGGGGCAATTTGCCCCAGGCCCCGGGCCCCACAGGGGCCCTGCAAGCCCTGGCCCAGCAGTGGTCCAGGTCTTCAGAGGCATTTTGGCGGCAGGGGACCCTTCAGTGCTGCTGAAGATGTGGCACGACTGAAGGGCCCCCCACCGCTGAAATGCCGCTAGAGACCCAGACCGCCGGCGGGTGAGTACAAGCACCTCAGCTCCCCTGCTTTGCCCCAGGCCCCCTGAATCCTCTGGGCAGCCCTGCTAAGAGTTATTCTTAAATATAGTCTAACAAATACAAGCCTGATTCAACCCCCCATGAAGTCAACAGGAGTCTTTCCCTGTACTGTAAAGATCAGAACCTATGGACATATTTTCAGGAGGACTCCATTTCCATCAGTCACCAAAATAAGGAGCTATGTTTCCAGAAGATTTCAGCATGTTGGGTGCAATTTGGAAGCTGAGCTCTTGAAAAATCTGACACTGACTATGACATGGGTGCTGTGCACTGTGAAATCTGGCCTTGTGGGTGCAGCTCCAGTTCTTTCTCAAGGACTAAATTAAATCACACACACACACACACACACACACCAAAAAAAAAAAACCACACACACACACACACACAAAACACACACACACACACAAAACACACATACACATTGCTGTTTTATCTGAGCCAAATGAAAGTCAAAGCACAAAAAATGTCCCCTCCTCACTCTAAAAGAGATCTCCACTGTCTACCCAGAGCCTCAGCCAGTCACTCCATTGCAAATACAGAACCTCGATCATTCCAATCCTGAGCAATTTTCAGGCAAGTTCTAAATTTGCCCAGTGGAGGTCCCATCCATAGACTCAAGTGATGGGGTTGCCCATTTGTATTCTTACCACCTGGAAACAGATGTGCTTTAAAGTACAATACTTGTCATTTCCTCTCTTCCTTTTCTGAAAAAGAACAAAGACCAGAGCCCTCGGTGTCCATTGTGACAGCACTTCTACCATCCATCATCTAAAGAACATAGCTTCCAGCTCTTCATCCATCCTAGGGTGGGGTACAGACACCTATCACCATAGTATCTGGGCTCCTTCCACATAGGATAGATTGGCAATAGCGCAGGCCCTTGTGCCCTTCTTAAGCCTGGTCTACATCTACAGCTTAGGTCCACCTAGCTACATTCCATGGGGCTGTAAAAACTTCCCTGCCCTGTGTGACATCGCCACCGCTGTAGATGCAGCTAAGTCAATGGAAGACTTCATCAATCCAGCTGCTACCTCTCAAGGGTGTAAATTTACTACAGGGATGGAAAACACCTGCCATTGCTGTAGTAAGCATCTGCACTACCATGGCGTAGCTGCAGCGGCATGACTTCTAGTGTAGACATGCCCTTAGAGCAGGGGTCAGCAAGCTTTCAGAAGTGGTGTGCCAAGTCTTCATTTATTCACTCTGATTTAAGGTTTTGCGTGCCAGTAATACATTTTAACATTTTTAGAAGGTCTCTTTCTATAAGTCTATAATATATAACTAAACTATTGTTGCATGTAAAGTAAATAATGTTTTTTAAATGTTTAAATTAAAATTAAATTAAAAGGCAGAGTCCCCCAGACTGGTAGCCAGGAACTGGGCAGTGTGAGTGCCACTGAAAATCAGCTCGTATGCTGCCTTCGGCACACGTGCCATAGGTTGCCTATCTCTGCCTTAGAGCATCTGACTCCTCTCTCTTCTGGGGGACATACAAAGCTTTGTGTGGGATGCAGGGGGTTGGAAGTGGGATGAAGCAAGAGGAAGAAAGAGGAAATAATTGATGGGAACTATTGGAACAATTTTCAATGGTCATGATGGATTTGCCATCACTGACAATAATTTAAATCAAGACTGGATTTAAAGCATATACTGTAGGAATTATTTTGGGGGAGGTCTCTGGCCTGTGTTACAGGAGATCAGACTAAATGGTCACAATGACCGCTTCTGGCCTTGGAATCCATGGTTTTTTCATTAGAAAATGCCAATTCATCAAAATCAAAAGTTTTCCCTGGTATTAGTTCACTTCAATGACTTTAAAAATAAATTTTGAAAAAAGTTTCAAACTAGTCAAAACATTTTTCAACATGTAAAAAAATCTCATTTTCTGGTTCAAAACAACATTGTTTCAAAATAGAAGTTACAGTTTACAGTATTTTTAATGTTTTTAAATGGTCACAATCAAAACAAAATGTTTCAAAATCAAAATGTAACATTCTAATTGACCCAAACTGTTTGTTGGGTTTTTTTATATATATTTTAGTTCACAAAAAAATTTCAAGATTTTGACCTTTCATCCCAATTTGAGACAGGATCATTTTTTTGATTTCATAATTAGTGTGACTCTCGGTCTGTTTACAGTGGGAAAGCATCATGAAATAGGAATGATTAGTAATTATTTCCCACCAATTATTGATGGGAAAGCACAAGACTCAGGGGGCCTGCATCTTGGCCGGTATAACCCTTCCAGCAACAAATAAATACAAATTCAGAGCCATGAATGAAAATTCAATACCCAAGTTCCAGCACTGAAGAAAGTTACACTTCATGGCAACAGCCTAAAGCAGAAACATGCTCCCCCGTGGGAAATATTACCAACTAGAGACTGTGCCCTGGGCTATTGTATTAGGTTGAAGAGAATGGAATACAGTGTGTTCTGCTAGCAGCCCTCACTGTTCGCTGGTAGCAGAAGCAGCTGTGAGATCATAGCACACTATACAGTATGATGAGGCTTCTAAACAAATCCACAGGCTCCAACAATAGTCTATATATAGATATTTCAATCTTTTTTCCCCAGTGGGATAGCTTTATAAATAAGATGTAACGCAATATTTCAGTTGGGTCGCAGACAAAAGGACCAAGTCCTGCTGGCACTTGCTTTCTGTCACTGTACTTTTGAGAAGTCTAATTGGATTAAAAACTGGCATCTGTTTCTGGTCTCAGTTTCTCTTAGGCCAGTGAAGTCATTATTTAATCTAACAATTGTAGTACGAAGGAAAAAGCAGAGAACGCAAGGGGGTGGGTCTGGCTGGAGACTTTGGCAAAGCTAAGTCGGCAAAAGATTCCAGGACTCCAGCAGATACTGAGGTTTGCAGTCCCATGAAAGCAAATAGGCACCACTGAAAGTGCCTGAAAAGCCACTCAGAGGAAACCTGCTCCATGCTAGTCCAGATACCTGCTGGCATCCAACACCAGGGAAGGATAAGCCAGCTAGGGTCCATGAGAAAGAGCCAGCTCTTCAAGGTAAGATCAGTCTTTGTGAGTTGCTAGACAATGGTTTTATTGTGATATGGTGCGTGGTTTTGAACCAGTGTGAGGCAGAAGGGCAGATCCTCATCTGGTGTGGTGTCATCGCTCCATGGTCTATTAAGCCAACACCATGTCGCAGTGTTTTGGGGCCAACAGAAACAAGTCTGACTGAGGCCATGATGGCAAATGCACAATCATATTGAGCAGAGGGAGGTTGCGATGTGAGATTTGGTGGTTGGGGAGATGGAGGGACAACAAGGCAGAGAGGTCCAGGGAAAAACAGAGTCTTATCAGAGTTGAGAGAGTGAAGGGTTCCCAGTGAAGGGTTAGGTTACTACTCTTGTGCTCCGAAGCACGGAGCAGCAAGATGAGCAGTTCTGCAGGCTGCCCATTGAACCTCAGAAAGTGGCATTTCTCCAACTTCCTTGCCCTGCTTTGGGAAGGGGGAGGACTCTGGCTGAGCCCCCAACAGCCACCTGCCCTGTGACTAGAAAAAGTCTTTTGAAGAGGCTTTCAGCAGGAACTGGGCTGCCTGTTCTCCTTGCACTAAATGGCAAGGTGAAATCCTGGCCCCGACTGAAGTTAAAGGGAGTTTTGCCACTGACTCCAGCAGGCTAGGATGTTATCTCAGTCCTGGTGGTACATGGTCTCTGGGATGTCAGATTTTGGGTGCTGTCATGTGACAGTGCCAAGGAGTCACAGAAAGAGCTGATTTCTTCTAACACTGAACAAGGAACTTCATTGGAATAAAGAAACCAGTGTTATCCCTAAAGCCTTGTCTGTTTGTCTCTACTTCCAGTACCTCCTCCAGCCCCCAACCCCTGCCTGGATTCCTGCTGTAGATTTAAAGAAACAGTACACATCTTCATGAAGTCTTGCCAACTATCACAAATTGATCATAGGTCTCGGGATATTTGGTGTTTTCCTTATGGCCTCTGGTCCTGTTATTATAGGGTGATCTCAGCTTTCATTTCAAATGGAAATTAAGTTTCTCCTGGGGCAAAAGAAAAGCTTGAGAAATGTGAATCCTGACAGCTCAGAACCCCAGCAGGCAGATCAAGAGAACCCAGCATTCATCAGTCTTTAAATTTCCCTGAATCCAGGGGCCTGACTCATCGTTTTTGAATACTCGGGATGGCAATACTGAAACCATCAAATGGTACCGCTCAGCTTACACGGCTGCCTCATTATAGTCTTCCCCCATTCGGTTGCTGTCCGAGAGGTCTGACTTCCAAAGTGCTCACCTTCAGACCCACTTATTCCCTCTCCCTCAGGAATTGATATCCAAGATATTTAACGGGAATGAAAAACAAGACAAATAAGTTTGAGGGTTGTGTTAACTTTATCACAGAGCCCTGAGACCATGCAGAGCACCTGGCGGCTCATCCCCACCAGCCTGTCTATTCCAATTGGGGGAATTCCAATTGGGGGAGTGCGGTCAGGCTGCTCTGAAAGGAGGTGATGCTGGAGGAACTGCAAACCATGGGGACTCTCCATGAAATTCTTTCCATTAAACAAAGAAAGCCAAATTGCCCGGATCCT
Organism: Gopherus flavomarginatus; assembly: GCF_025201925.1. Classification (NCBI taxonomy): domain Eukaryota; kingdom Metazoa; phylum Chordata; order Testudines; family Testudinidae; genus Gopherus; species Gopherus flavomarginatus. The sequence continues at coordinate 10,175,678 of NC_066621.1, read as the reverse complement.
GATCCCTGCACAGGAAAGCAGAGGAGATCAACCCCAAAGTGTTCAAAAATCATAAGTCAGACCCCCAAGCTCTCAGCTCAGGCAGGCAGTTCACACAAATGTGCAGAGACTATTTTCTCTGTTCATTGTTTTCCCACCCACTGATTCCTCTCCACAGTTCTCACCCTGCAGTGACACCTGCTGGGTGAGCCCAACTAACATAACAGATCCTAGGCACCGACATGGATGCATTAGCCACAGTGAAAAAACAAATTCTGCAGGCTCAGGCCCTTACTCCGATGAGTAGTTCTACAGTCTTCTAGGGGATTACTCAGGTGAGTAAGGGCCTTGAGGGATCAGGACCTGAGCTAGAAGCCAAGCGTCTGCTGGCAATACAAGTGTTTAAGTTACCTTAAGCATTAGTCAGTAATAAGTGCTGCAATCATAGTGGATTTCAGCACAAGAACAGTCTGTGCTCCCCTCAGCTCCTGATTTCTGTTGGCCTGCTTCTGCCTCGTAGCCACTGCAGGGATATCGGAGCCCCCGGGGCATAGAGCAGTCCTGCTGTGCCTGACCCCATTGTAGGAACACAGGGCTGGCCAGACTGTGTTCCTACACAGCCCTGGCCCAGGGAGGCCAGCATCCTGCCTAGGAAAGTGGCAGCACAAGGCACTTCAGAGGAAGGCTGTCCAAACCCTGCTGTAGCAATACACACTGGGCAAAGGTGCCAGTGATTTCAGTGGGTGTGCACCACCTGCATTAAGAGATATTAGACACCCGGTTAATATTTCTGACTGAGCTGCCACTCAGGGGGCTTGCCACTTAAGGCAATAGGAAGTATTTTAACATGAAAGTTCTATTCACTGCCTTTCTCAGTGTCTTAACAGTCAGGTCAATTATTTGCATTACTGTAGCCTGTGCAAGGTTCCTTGCCGCTGGGTACTTCCCAGATGGACAGCAGTGCCCTCAAGAGCTTACGCACACACTTCAGGAGAGATGGGAAGTGACTTGCCCCAGGTCATACAGGACATCAGGGTCAGAGCCATGAAGACAGCCCATGTTTCCAGAGTCCCAGTCCAGTGATCTAGCCATTAGGTTATGCTGCCTCCTCAAATACATCGATTTAATAGTGCTTTGTCCAAAACAGCAAATTTAACCAAGCAGGGGTGGGAGAGAATCTGAAATTGTAAAACATGTCTATGCAGCATAGAAACCTGGCCTGGGGTGAACTCCTCGTTTTACAGCCTAAAAAGCGCAACTAAATCTCACGCTTCAGGGCATCATCTTCTCCTCAGCAAGGTTAGGAAGGATTTCTCCTATCATAAAGGGGTCACTCTGCCCACAGCAACTGGCTATTTCTGCTACAATGAGCAGCCCTGCTTAAACCAATCAAGCTTGTCAGCTAAGACCCTGACCCTGCCAACACTTATGCACATGCTTAACTTTAAGCCTGTGAGCAGTTCCAGTGAAGTCAATGAGATTTAAGGCAGGCCCTTCAGTGTTTACAGGATTGGGGCCAAATGCTTAACTCCCTGCAAGGATTAATTGGTTAATGTTTGCAAAGAGCTGCTTTGAAGATGAAAGGCAAAGGAACAGAGTGTGACACATTTTTATTACTCTAGAGCTGGGAATCAGGAAACAAGTTATCAGAGGAGATTATAAAGATACACTGAACCCCAGAATTTTTGCCTGAAACCATTCTGAGAAATCAAACACCAGGGTTGCTACAACCATCCCAATGGCCAAGGCCTCAGAGCAAACTGTCCCTCTCCCATAGACATTCTTCTCTGAGAACTTGAAAGAAAATCCTAAAAAGCCAAAGGCTAACTGGATTTTTTTTTCCTTTCCCAGCCAATATGCTCAGAGTCTCCCTCGCTCTCCCTGTCCACGTGAAACCAACAACTGGAGCTACCTGCGCACACATGTCCTCTTCGGCTCTGAACAGAGCCAGGATTGGTACAAAAACAGGACAGACTGGAAGACAACTGAGATCCCCCTGTAGAGAAGCCAGCATTTGTAACTGCTTTTGCTACAGGTTGGAATAAACGCTTTGGGACGTGAACCGAGATCTACAAGATGCAAGTGATTTGGGGGTGAAGGTGAGACGCCTTAAAGGAGCCTAATTGTCAGAGTCGCACAGACTGAGCTCCCTAAATCACTCATCACTGTTGGGAATCTGGGCATTCCTGGTTAGTGAATCGGCACACGCGGGGGAGTTCGCAGAACCATCCCCCGGCTGGTCTGCTCCGGTTTCTCTTGCCCTCCAGATCGGCCAGGTAGCGGGGGTTTGTCTATACCTGGGCAGTAGCGCCGCTGGGCCCGGGGGAAATCACAGTCACCCGTATCTGACCGTCTCCACAGGGAAGCATTACGATAAGCCTGTCTCTATAGGCGTGCGGGGCTCAGTGTGTTGGCTTGGGGAGGCCAAATGAGCAGGAAGGCGAGTGAGTGGCTGGAAGTCCTGTCCCGCGAGTGGGGTGGGGACCCCACGGCCCGCAGGGGGGTCACTGGCCCAAGGAAAGGCTGCTCCGCCGGGGCTGAGCTTTCAGCGGTAACCCCGCTCCGGGAAGTGGTGGCTTGTTGGAAGTCAGGGTCCCTCATGAACAAACAATCCCGCCGGTGCCCCCTAGGCGCACTGCCCGCAATGCTCGGGGCAGGGCGCGCACCGTGCCCCGGGACAGCCCCAGGAAGGGCTGGGGGTTCCGTCCCAAGGAAATCCTCCTGCTCCGCTCCCAGCCCCTGCCGGGGGAAGGGAAAGCGGTGCCCAACCAGCAGCCGGCCGCTCCCCGAGGCACTCGGAGCTCTTGCCGGGCAGCAGGCGGGCTGGTGCCTGGGGGAAGGGGGCCCGGGACCCGCAGCCTGCAGGGGGTGGCCAAGGCGCCCCTGGGGAGACGGGAGCGCAGGGCCGGCTCCAGCCCAGCCGTGTCCCCGCGCCGCTGACTCTGCCCAATGAGCGCCCGGAGCGCACAGGAGCTGTCAATATTTCTAGGCTGCCCCCACGCCCGCAGCTCCAGTGTGTCCTCCGCCCCCGCGCCAGGAGCTCCATGGAAGCGGCCCCTTTCCTGCTCGGGAGTGAGCTGTCCCGGCCCGCGCTGGGGTCTTAGCCCTGCGGGAGGTGCCCGCCAGCGGGCGGCGCGTCCCCAAGCCAGCCGGTGCGCCCGGGCGCATGGAGCAGGTCTCCTGCCCTCCGCTGCCTCCCGCTGCCCACGCAGCCGCGCGAGCCGTGGAGAGCGGGACCTGCCAAGCCGCGCTCGGCCCCACGGACGAGGCGGAGCCTGGCTGCCCCGGGAGGAGTGAGGGGGGGCGGCCCCGTCCCGCGCCCCGAGGGAAGCTGGATAAAACTTGCCCCTGTTCTTTCTCCGTCTCGAGAGCCACCCTGGGGAAGCGATGCTGAGCTTACGCCGAGGGGAAGGTGCTGTTAGGATCCCCTTGGCTCCCCGGGCCCCCGGCTGCAGCCAGCTCCCGCGGACAGCGGCCCTCGCCGAGGGCACGAATGCCAGCTCCCGGCTCTGCTTCGCGGTGGTGTTGGTGCTGCTGACGCTCACGCCCGGAGTGGACTCCTCGTGGTGGTAAGTGATGGGGGGGCTTGGGGGAGCTGGAGCCCGCAACTCGTCGGGGCCAGGCCCCGCCGCAGCTCCAGCAGGCTGGCTCGGGAGCGCTCCGGTTCGTCCCCCTGACCGGACAGGGGCGCAGCCCCGGGAGCCGAAGGTGCGAACGGGCTCCTGCCAGGTGCCAGCTGCTGCCTCCGGGCGCGGGCCGGGCTGGTCCCCGGGCTTTCCACGCTGGGGGGGGGGGTCCGCGGAGCTGCGCGCCGGGCACAGCAAGGGTGGGAACGGCCGAGGGAGGACAGGGCTCGAGGTGGGAGAAGTTACTGCCCTGCTGCCCCCCCCCCCAGCCGGGTTTGTAAGTAGCCGGGGGCGATTTCCCTTGGGCCAAAGCTCCCCCGCCTCTAACCCCAGAGCGAGCGGCCCGCGAGAGGAGGGGGTCCCGTCCCCGCCAGGCCGGATCCCTGCTAGGGACAGGAGCTCCCGGGGGCTTCAAGCCCGCCGAAGGCAGCGTGACACTCCGTGAAGCCAGAGCTGCTCGGCCCTAGGACCCCCGGGATCCCAGCGCCTTGCGCCCCTTCTCCTCGCGTTAGCTCCGCTCACCCCGACTGCTCCCAGCCCCAGGGCTCCCAGCAGAGGCGCTGGGTTCAGGATCCGCAGCGACCCTGCCCCCCTCCCCCCCCCACACACCAACCCCTAGAAAAACTGCCCCGGTGAAAGCCCCCCTCTGCTGGGGCGGGGCGGGGCGAGATACCGCAGGCTGACTGCTGGGTTTGCCAGTTTGTTGATACAGTCTCATGGACAAAGCAAAAGTTTACGCTTGTCATTGTTAATGCAGCTGTGGAATAAACAGGGCTTTAGCCTCCTACTCACACGCTAGTGGTAATTTAAGGGTGTTTTTGTTTTTCATACTTTGGAATTAAACAAAAAGCTCCTTGAATGACTAAGGCCGACAGTCCGCTGGAACTAACGAGGCGCTGGGTCAACGCTGCCGCTCGTTAGTTAGCTTGAGAGCCTGGTAGGACCAGCTGCGATCTAGAGCGTGGGGCTTTTATAAAACCCCTTTATTTCAAATACGACTCTTGGATTGAGCTTCCAACGTGTAAAAATTGTCAGCCCCGCTGCCCCTTCAGGCACGTACTAAGCTCGATTTACATGGAAGAGGGGCCAAGAACATAGTTCAGTCTCGTGTAAACTGCATGTTCAGCCCGAGAACAAGGCGCTTGTAAAGGTTCGCTCTGTGCTGACGCGCTAGGAAATCATCTCACCCACCCTCTTGTTATCCGGATAGAACCAAAACGAATTGAACAAAATAACCGACTCGAGCCTCTCGAAAAGCTCAAACCCAGCAAAGATACCGAGAAACCCGCACGATTATACTCAGGCAAGGAGTCTGGCGGACATTTGGCTGAGTAAAAACCGCAGGGTCGGGCCCGGAGCTGGGAGAGGATTGACGCATGAAAACAGGTCCTGTTTCCCGACGAGAAGCTCCCCACACCAAAATGATAGCGCCCCGTCCAGCCCTGCCAACGCTTCATTACCCAGGCTAGCAATGGGCCTGCGTTCATGTCCATGTTTCAACCTCCACAGCTCTGGGAGGAACTCCCCCCTCAGAAACACTGGCGTGCGCTGAGCAGGGTTTTGATCAATATAGACATGAGGGCGCAGAGCCTCAGTTCTCTCTTCGGATACTGTAGATTCCCCAATCCCTCTCCCCACCACACACACACACACACTCCCTGATTTCTCCTGTCCTGTGACAGATGTTCACTAGCTGCATCCAGTGCAGATCAGGGAAAGGGGGCTTACGCGCTTCCTCCTTTATAGGGCCACATGTTAAGAAAAGGAGAAAGCAGTTAACTAAATGTTTGCTTTGGTTTTGCTACACATCCAAACCGCGGACAGAAATAGAAAAAACAATTGGGGGGGTGTCCGACTTCCACAGCCAAATACTCAACCTGGGTACAGGAGAGTAGGTCATTGCTGAATTCTGCAGCGGGCCATATAATAGACAGAGGCGAGTCACCAAAGCTAGTGTCCTCTGGAGAATGCTCACCTGTGGGCTTTAAGGATTGGAGCTTTCTGATCATCCTAGGGAAGATTAAAACTCTGCCTCGGATACAGATCTATAGGGCTTCAGTATCTCTCTGCTATTCAGAACACCGCCTTTCAAGTTCAGCTTCAAGGAAGAGCCTAGCCAGAAGCAGATCAAACCGAGTTTTCCCTTCAGAAGCCCCCTTTGTGGAGCTCTTGTCAGGTTTTGCTGATACCAAGCTTGGTTGAACTCCAGGGAATGTCTGTTCTTCATCTCATCAATTTCCTTAAAAATCGGGGATTGAAGCCCCTTGCTTTAGGATAACGGTATTAGGAGCTGATCGGGAGCGGTTGTGAAAACAGTGGGAGCCAGGACTTGTTCAGCTCCTCTAGGACACACTATTAGCCAGCAAAGTTCAATGAGCTGTCTCAAGTTTTGCTAATCCCGGCTCCAAGAAAAAAGGCTTGAAATATTGGGAATGCAACGGACCTAACCTTGGGTCTGACAGGTGGCTCGTATTAAGAATCAGAGCGTGTTAGGAAGGGCTTGCTATGCATTTGAGTTGCCAGAAAGAAACAGATTTTTTTTTAAAAAAGGTATTTGCTCATGTAGCAAAGTGAAGAGAACATGGCATCGCGGCTTTTCCTACTGCAGCTCTTGGCAGATTCTCTGCTCCCATGGAGAAAGGTAGGGAAATTCCTTATTGTTCTCACCGGTAGGGGCTAGGAGGCGATCTCTTGAAAATCTGGCCCCAGGTATATTTTATGGGTTTGTAATGACCCCTCACACCCAGTGCCTCACCATCTGCAGATTCTCTAACCTGAGATGAAACCATCTAAAAATTGCATTTCAACGATAAAGTCCCCTCCCTGCCCCAGAGCCCCCAAAGCATTTGGAAGTATTTTTGGCCAACACGCACTGTTTGCAAAACCTCTTAGCTCAGACAAAAAATAATCCATTTAAGCAGCAAAAAAGATGCCCATGTCAAGGAAATTGGAAGAGCAATTTAATCCACTACATTTTTGGGCTGAGCTTTTCAAAGGAACCCAAGGGGTTTAGGCACCCACTAATTTTCAAAGGGTCCTTTGAAGATTGCAGCTTTAATCCTGCTCTTAATGAGCTGTCAGTCACTGCACTAGAGGTTAGATTTTATACCATGAGACAGAAATGGAATGCCACACATTTACACACTGCTATTCGTAAGTCATAGTGCCAGAATGGCTCTGGGATAATTCAAATATCCCAGAAAATAAACTAACACAGGAGCTTTGCTCTTTCATAGTTCACTCGCTCCTGATGATTCCTTATTGAAATAGGTAAGCCTGTCAATCATCTCCATGACAACTCAAGTATGATGTCAGAGAGAACTCTTGCAGGGACAAGGTAACAGGAGCCATTCAGCCTTCTAGTACTAGTCTCACTCGTTAGTTCTCCCGGAAATAAGTGGAGGAGACAGAGCAAGAGTGACCAGGGAAATGGAGAATGTGAGGTTTTCCAGAAGGCACTAGTGGCTCTAACATTACAGTGGTACTAAGACTGCATGACTGGCTGCTGCTTCTCAGGTTCAGGGAAGCTGTCAGGGCAGTCCATCCGCAAAGGGCCCTAACCCATCCTGGATTTGGTTACCCATTGGTAGCAAAGCCAGAAAGTGGGAGTGAAAGAACCAAACCTGACAGTGAAGAGGAACTTGTCTTCTCATCCTGCTTAATTCATACTCTGCCTCAGTAGCTTCTTGGGTGGCAGGTGCCCTTCAAGTGCTCTCCAGCCAGGAAGATGGTTGAGGTGATGACAATTGCATTCTCATTGGCATAAGCTCAGAGACCACTTCCATAGTGGTACCCCACTGGCTGCTGGACTGCTTCAGCAACTAGTAAGAGGGGAGAGGCCAAGGATGGTGTGCATTCAGCTCATAGCCCAGAGTTTGGTAAAGAAGAAGTAGTGGTGACAGACAAGTGGAATGTGTGAACTATAGGGCCCAATACAATGGGGCTCTGGCCGCTAGTGTAATACAAATAGATGAACAATAATGCTGTTCCCAGCAATACCCAGAGGTGGATTTGTACGGCACATTCAGCCTGCGTGGAACTGAAATGGTTGGGGCAGCAAATGTGCATCACTGGCCACGAGTATCAGGTTGATACAGGCACTGGTCTGGGGCCATAGCTAGCTACCTATGGTGTCTGCCCCCAGCTTCAGGGCAGGCGAGAACAGAATAACATCCCCTCAGAATGTGAGGTTACTGATACATGAGGAGCTGAGGAAGGAAAAGCCTCAGGGACTAGGAGAGAGGCTGGAATATTTCAGCTTCTTACTAAGGAGGAGGGAGAAGGGAAGGCTGGTTAAGGACTGTGTATTTGGGGGAAAGGGCTGGAAGAGAGCCCTCCATGGGCCAGCTAACAGCATTTGGAGTAAGCAGTCATGAGTACTGGCTAGTCCTAGCTGAAGTGCTTCCTATTTTATTAACGGAGCTCATAGGAAAAGGCCATTTATTTTCCACAGGAAGTTTTGAAAGATTTGTTCCCCCATTTCCTCCTGCCCCCCTCCAAAAAAAATCCTGCAACTTTTCCAATCAAAAACCATTTACTTTAAGTTTTCCTCTAGCTGCCTCCCCTACTTCTTCCTTTTTGCAACTGTCAGAGGAGGAAAAAAGGCAAAGAAACAGGGAGAAATAAAATGACCCATTTGTTTCTTAGGTTTATGATGAACACTGACATTGCAAAGGGAACCAATATTTTCTATAGAAGTTTTCATTAAAGAAAGGCCATTTTCTGTTTAAAAACATTTGATGGATATGTTTGACCAGCTCAAATCTTTAGATTTTAGTAAGGTTTCTAGGTTCTGTGCAAACATACCAGAAGATGCAGATCATGCCAGTCAGAGCTCACTCTACCATTCCTGCTCTCACAATATAATCCTGTCTCCACTCCGCTGGTTAGAAAATGTTTGGTCAGGGGATTTCTACCCCTCCTCCTCTCTGTAAATGTGATGACATTTTGATCACAAGGATATGGGGAAAAGGGATTGAGATGTGATCAGTGCTGGGGAGCTGATAAATCTTATACAGTAACTCCAACTCATTTGGAGACAGCAGATGTCTGAGAGTGTCTAATGAGAACATGGCAAGAGTATGACCTGTTTTGGATGAACAAAGCTAACTTCCCCTGCGCTGAATTACAGGCCATTCTGCAGCATGGACTTGTACTTCTGCTTATAGATCCATAGATAGTAAGGGCCAAATGGACCATTAGTCTGATCACCTGCATAACAGGTCAGAATTTCACCCAGATCCCTGCAGTGGAGGGAATTATTCTTCCCTAGAGCGAGTCCCTGATCCAAACCCTCTGAGCTTCAGTCAAACTCAGATTCAGACCGGCTTCCAGACTTGGGCTGACCCCTGGCATGAGGCCCCAGAAATCCCAGCACCTGCATGGCTACACAGGTCTGATCTGAGTACAGCATTGTCATTGGATGCTCTCAGGCAACAGGGGTAACTCAGGAACCCACATCCAGGTGCCCAGACCTAGGTAAACTCTGCAGTGAAGGGATATCCATAGCAGCTAGAGCCCTGAATGCTGCACCCTTGGAAGCTATGATTTAGATGCAGGTCTAGCCTTTGTGCCCAGACTCCCTTCCCTCCCTCCTCTCTTGCTACACTGAAGAGGGTGGCGGGGAAGAAGAGAGAATATCCCAACATTTTCAATCAGAACAAGGTGTGGCCATAGTTGGTATTTATATAGCACTTTACAGAAAGTGACAAAATACTGTACCTTCTCCCAAGAGCTTACAGTCTGTTAGATATTAGTGTTACTGGCCTGCTGCTCTCCTGACAGTCCCAGTTCTGGGACTAGAGATTTCCTGGCTCCTGTTCTAACAATTCAGCACCTTCTACCACCACTAAATTCACATTAAAGATATTTTAAAAGGTGGACATTTACTGCTGTCACTCAAACTAGGAATTCTCAGGGATTCCCAGGAGATAGCAGATGTGGACCCTTCATCTTAGTGACAGGTAACAGCTAAGTTCTGTCTATCCAGCTTCTTACAGGCACGCGCCCCCCCCCCCCCATCACCATGGTATCTGATCATCTCTCACCATCTACAATTCAAGGTCTCTCTCTCTTTCCAGCTGATAGGAGTAAATACTTCATTAGATTTAGGAGCATGTTTAGCATGTGTTCTGGGGAAGCCGCATCTAGCTCTTATGAAGAGAGCATGGGAGATGCTCTCAAGATGCTCCTCTTGGCTGGCAGTTTTTGTTCTGGCAGAACATAGCTCTAGGGATGGGTTTTGCGGAACCGGAAATGGCTTTCAGGTGATAAAACCCTGCGTGGGTATTGGCACTAACTCCACGCTGGCTGGGGGAAAGAATTCGGTTGCACAACATTGAGGTTTCGACATTAGTTTTTGTTCCACACTGGAATACAAACAAAACTTTTCAGATGTTTTTGCAACACAGTTATGTGAAAAAGGGCTGGTTTGGGTCTGAAAAGCTCAGGTGTTCACAGTTCAGGTCTCTGGTCAGATGTGACCAGGGAGCCCTGGACCTCAGATATTCCTGATGAAAACTTTGTTGAAACCATTGTATGTCCTTGAAATATTTCAGCATATTTAGATGAAATGACTCCTCATGGAAAGTGTTCTGGCCAGCTTTTCTTTGAATGTTATCTTCCTCGTGATCTAGATATGTTGGCAAGCACATCTTTTTTGCCATTGCTATTACAGTAAATACTCCTGGTGGTGCATCATTCATTATTTTTATTATTGCCAAATCCCTTTAGGGATTGGCCCACAATAAACTTGTGCCTTAGAGGAAATGCATCTCATTTTCCCAGTCAACTTTTAAAGAAGTTGAACTGAAGGAACTGGGTCAGTTCAGCCAACAGTGCGTGGAAAGGAAATAACCAAATGCTTCACCTAAACAGCAAATTCTGGATTTTTTTCAGTGACATCAGGCAGGCCCACATTGCTTCACGAAAGCTCCAGGAATTGGCAGACCTTGCTAGTTGAAAACAATGTTTGTTTAAAGCCTGTAGCTCTGAATATTTGTTATTTACACTACCACAGAAGCTCAAGTTCAAATTATGACATGGGCTCACTCGGCATTCTCAAAGAGCTGTGAAAGTTTGTGGTGCCATCACATCTGGGTTTGTGTTACTCAGTGCAGTTCAAGCATCAGAGTATATTGTGTTAACTAGCAACAACAAGAAGAATGGAAGTCACATATCACAGCACATATGTAGAACGCCTCTAAACCATAAAGTGTTACTCAGCAACACAATACCAGCTGATCACTGAAATTGAAAAAGGAGCACAGAGGAAAAAAATCTAAGTCACATTTGCACATGAGCTCATGCTGGTCATATACAAAATGACTCCAGGCCTGGGGAAGTCCAGTTGTCCCCAGTCTCTGCTCTGGGATACAGCCCACCTCGCAAAGCCTTACTCCAGTACTTAATCCTATACACAATACTAGGACTATTGTATGAAGGAGAAGATCAGGCCCCACAATGGGCCTCAAATTTCTTTCGAAAGATTTGGGGCAGATTAAACAAATGTTGCTTGTCAATATAAACTATGCAATAAACAAACATGGTGCAAGTAACTTAGTAGAGTTTACTCGCTGTTGAGAGCTTGGTTACTGGAGTGTGGAAAGTCATTTTAAAATAAAGGTTTGGTTAAAGAAGAATGTACACAAACATGTGCCCCCTTCTCCCTCAGACACCCAACCCTCACACGCATGCCCCAGCCCCCTATAAACTCAGAGCCACACAATCCTCCTTAGCTAACTTGTTTAATGCTAACCACAATCCTTGGAAACTACAAATATTTAATTTCGTCTGGCACCAGAACAGATGTGAGGCATCAAACTCCTTAGAGATAAAACAAGCAAGCTCATTCCCTGGCTCAGAAGCTCATGGGATACTTGGGGCCACTTGGGTTCCTTTAAAACCACAGACACAGTAAGGAAGATCCTGTGCTAACACCGATCATATTCGCATTGGGATTGTGTTTAAATCACCATGAAGATGCATCCCAAAGATCATTACTGGGGCAGACTGGCAGTACCCAAGACAGGAGGTCAAGTCAGACATTCAGTAGAAACAAGTCATCGGCACAAAGTCAATCTTAAAATTGACTTAGTCAGTGTAGCCCTCTAGCGAGGGTGTATTCGAGGGTTCCCTCTACGCTGATTGGCAAAGGATCTGTCACAGCCCCACCCAAACAACTTTGGCCCACACAGTAGCAGTTTATGCTTTTAGCTTGGAGGTGCCAGGTTCAAATCCCAGTGCATCTGCCAAGATGGCAGCTGTCACAGCAGCTCTCTACATAGCTCTGCCTTGGGCACAAAGTGCTGTAGTTTACTTCTCTCTTCCACAACACTTGCTGCAAAGTACAGAGCCATTCTTTTCTACCTACTCTCATTCCCCATGGCTGAGTAGGGGAAGGAGGATGCGATGGGCAGGTTCCCAGGAAATGGACTCTCCGGATAAACACACACTGCTGCTGAATGATAGTAATTGGGAGTCACAAACCATCAGATTTATGCTGAAGTGCTCTAATGCTAGCTATTCAACAGTCGCCTCTTTCAAAAACGTGTTGGTTTTTGCTGGTGGTGGTTTTTAAGTCAAACTCAGCTAAAAATGAACTCTGGCCTGTGGAGTCCTTCCAGTGTGTGTTGGTAGGAACCTATTGCAACAGATGGGTTCTTTCAGTCATTGCACACAATAATCTGGTCTAATTGTATTTCTTGGTTCAGTCTTCAGAAGAACTGTTACCTAGATGGTATTTCACTGAAGAAAATGGAGGGGGAACTCATCTGTTGCTCTTACACATCTACTAGCTATTATTAATGAAGCACTGCTGCAGTGCTTCAAGGCCCTAACTGAGATCAGGACTCTGTGCTAGGCTCTGTCCAGACACAGGAAAAGGTCTCTGCCCTGATGAGTTTACAATCCAAATACACAAGACAGAGGATGGGAGAACTATTATCCTCATTTTGCAGATGGGAAACTGAGGCAGAAATACTAGGTGATTTGTCCAAGGTCACACAAGGAGGCTGTGGCAGAGCCAGGAATCCAACCCAGATTTAAGTCCCAGCCCAGTGCTGGAACCACAGACCATCCTCTCAGAGCTACCAAAGGCCTTTATCTGAGCTCTTGAGCAGTGTAAACACTGTAGTGGCTAGGAACTCACAAGTCCTGGCTTCTAGCATTGGTTCATTGTATGAGCTTGATGCAGGTACTCAGCACTTCAGAAAAATCAGGTTCCTCCATGTATTCGCTTCCTATCTATCAAATAGGGGAGTGATACTTATCCACCTTCCGGCCTGGACAGAGCTAGGTTTCCATTCCATACTGCTTTCTAAGACCTTTGTGTCTTCTCTTCAGTATAAGAATATTCATTGGCCCAACACTCAGGAGACCTGGCTTCTATTTTCTAGCTTAGCCATTGGCCTGCTGTGACAAATCCCTTCACCTCTGTGCCCATGTCATCTCTGTGCCTCTTTGGAGATGACATTATCTCTTACTATGGGTTTGTACAGCACCAAGCACAGAGCCTCAGGCTCATTTGGGGTTCCAGGTACCATAGCAATACTCCCACATAACCAACATGGGATGTCACTATGCCATTGGCCAGTTCTTGGGGGCAGGCTCTGGTTCTTCAGATCCAGAGGAGATCAGTAGTTTCTAGACACTTGTTAATGAAACAATTCTCTGTAGTAACCACATTTTGATACCACAGACATTAGGGCTGTGAGGTCATGGAGTGGGAGGTTTGATCAGGAATCAGTCACAGGGCTGGGGGGAAATGTAGAAAAAAAATTTTAAACAGTGACCAGAGAATAAAGAATGGAAAAAACCACACAAATTAAATAGGGTTGGGAGATTTAACAGCATAATGCTGTGCAGTGAGACCAGCATTTTCAATATACAGAGCAGTGGCTCTAAGGAAATTAGGGCTGTTAATCATTCCAAGGTGTTAACAATTTTAACAGGCCAGGATGGCTCTACTCCCAGTACAGCTTAATAAAATATTAAGGATTTATAACAACAAAGTAATATCTTGCACATATATAGCACCTTGAGGTCAGCCAGCTGATCATACTAGTCCCTTCTGGCCTTGGGCTCCATGAATGAATCCTAAAGTGTGTTGTGGTCAGTTAGGAATTCTATACCCACAGTAGCCAGGGCGAGGAAAGGAAGAGAACACAGTATCCATGTGAAACCAGCTCAGGAACAGACATCCTGTTAGGAATTTGCCCCCTGCTTTTGCAAAAAACCACCATGGGCTCTTTAGCAACCAAAAGTGACCGGGATCTCCATTTTACATCTCACCTAACAGGCCTCTTCTGTCTCCTGGTGTCCTCTAGCACCACACCGATGCACTGGTTCAATAATGATCCAATGGGAAGAGCCCCACCTAATGAGTCACCGGCACCCACTTCCTGGAGCGGAGAGCACCATCCTGAGCCATGGGTTTAGTGCACAGGAGGATTGGCCCTCCAAGTCTATGATTCTCTGTGATAAGTTGCAAGAGTCTGTGGCACACTGAAAATGGAAACCACAGGGATAGCATGAAATAAATGGAATATTAAACTAGTTAGTGCAAATGCCACTGTGCTCAGCATCTTGCTCATGTTTAAACTAAGTGGATGCAGAGCCTCAGAACCTTGCTGCAGGTTCATCTAACTGCGGCACATGTGGGAACACTGGGTATCAAAGCAACTGAGAACTAAGGGGGATTGTGGGGGCAGGGGGAGGGCTGGAAAAGTCAGAGAGGAGATACAGAGGTTTCCCCTCCACACCAGCAAATCTTTTCCAGCCCAGACCAGCACCACCTGAAGTGATGCCCAGTGGCAGCTTTGGGGTCTGCTATATGAAGTGAGTTCATGGCCCTAGACCACTTCCTATGGCCTGATTCTGCAAGGTACAGGGTGCCCTCTAAGGAGGGGTCCAGAGCCCTTCACTCCAGTGGGTACTGTGGGTGCTTGCACTCCCCCCTCAGAGGGCAGAATGCCCCCCTCACAAAAACTATCGTAACACTGCCAGGCTTGGAGAAGAGGCAGAGAATGAGAAAATCTGGAAGCTAGGTACACAGCTGTCAAGACTTTGGAGGCTTCAGGATCAACCTATCACTTATGGATTTTCGTGGCCTACTTCAATGTCTTTGTGTGCTGTGCTGAGGGCCTAAGACCCCAGTCTCTTCCCTCCACAGAAGAGATCACAGCAGGGCAAAGCTTCCCTGCTCCTGCACTTACTCCTTGCCAGAGACAGCACTGTGCTGTCCCTTCCAGAACAGAATCTTAGAACACGCCCTTGTACATTGTCCCATCTACAGCTGGCAGCAGCCCATGTGCCAGAGATCAGAATTAAATCTTTAAAGAATCCAGCACTGATCCATTTGCCCAGCAGCTAAAACAGACATCCTGTGCTCACAAGTCATGTTTGACTGAGGTTATAACTCAATTGAAGAGGTTCTGATGGCACCACTTGCTTAGCTGCAGAGGGATTACATGCTTAGCATTTCTTCCAAATGATGCTAGGCCTACTAGCCTGAGTAATAATAGGTGGGAGCGTGAAATATTACAGGCATCCAACAGCCAGAGGAGGGATTGAATGGGAAAAAGTGTCTGATGCATGGGCCAAGAACAGTGGATTGGTCACTTAAAGCCTTGTTAATCTGAGCCTGAACACTGCTCTGCAGAGAGCCACAGGACAAGGCTGCCAGCATTTCTTTGCTTGATCCAGTCTATCTGCAGCTGCCAAAGCCGCTGCTTGTGACTAGGTGGTGACTATACTGAAGGGGTACGAGGGAATCCAGAGCTTCCAAACTGTCTTAAGGGAGGGTAGGAAAGTTGAGTGCCAGGTACTTCAGTGTGAAGGCACCACCCACTCCGTCATTCTGTGTTGGAGCTTTCAGAAAACATCTTAAAAGCCCAGTTTGCCCTAAGAGCCTACTCCAAAGGAGTCAATTGAAAGTCTCCTACAGACTTAAGCAGGCTTTGGATCAGCTCCGACATGGATATTTTAGGAGTTACTCTGCTTTCCTTGGTCAGAATATCCCCTCCTGACTCTGCCCTGCAGTGCACACTGTACACCCTGAGTTGTGTTCAATTTGGGTGGTAGTGGATAGTCTGCAAGATGCCTTAGTAGCCTTTGGGATGACAGAAGCTGCAGGAAGAGCAAATATTATCCTGGCATCAGTTTGCAGTCATGACCTCTCCATGCACTACAGAGAACTAGAGCTAACACCTCCTGCCTTGGCTTTGTCCAGGCCAGAGCTGGCAGCCTGTGCACCCTGTGTGTCTGAGCTGAAGGCAGTGGGTCTAAGGCCCCCTTGCCTATAGTCAGAGGTGTTTAAAAGCCAGTTCAGTTTTACCAGTGCAAATCCATGTGGACACCCTTAATTTGATTTAAATCTTATCATATTTAAGTAATTTAAACCAAGTTAAATCGGTTCAAAAACAGCACCTTACCTTGAACTGGTGCAACCCTGAATGCAATAATGTTGGTTGGAAAATGGAATTACCTTCCCAGGGCAAATCCTGACCCTTCAAAATTTTGACATTTATTGTGAAACAAATTGCAAAAATATTATGATTTGGAAATACTGAAAAATGTTGAAACATTTGAGATAAACATGTTTCACTTCAGTAATGTCAAAGTGTTATGTAAAATGCATTCATAATATTAAATGAATATTTATCATACAAGTCTCTGTAAAACAGACATTAGCAAAATAAAGTTAGAGCCAAAATGATTCCTTTCAACTTTCTCCCATCTAAAATCAAAGACATCAACACACTCCCACAAAATGTTTCAATTTGACAAAAATGCACTTCCCCACCCCCACCCCATTGGAAACCTGTGCTATTGAGCATTAGACGGTGTATATCTTAAAGCCAGTCAGAGATGTTCCTATTATTCTAGCTCTCAGCTCTCATCAGATCACTACCAGAGCCCTGAATAATGACCTTGACTGTTGCAAGGTCAGTAGCAGGGAGGCCTGGACAGTTTCTGTGCAGGCTCAGAGCACATGGCTTGTGTTAGAGAAGGAGAATCTCCAATATTCCGGAGGACCAGTAGTGTCATGTTGGTATTCTAGCAGTGATTCAATCCCCACACCAAACTAGGAAGAGGAAACACTTACTTTAAAACTAGTAGCCTGTCCCAGAAACATGACCGTTTTCATTTCGTTAAAGCCCTTTACAAGTGCCATAAAGAGCCCAAGCATTTCCAGAAAAACAGAAGTTTCCCCTTGATGTGTCAAGGGACAAACTTAATTATTTTCAGATAGTGAGATGCTCTGCTTTGCTGATGGGCAGCGATGGACGGAGCCCATGCAGGGCTGTTCAGTCAGGATTTTATACTCCTCACCAGAGCACCTAAGCACCTTCCAGCAGTGCATTACACCCGGTGCCTAACATCTGTCACATTGTTCTCTCCAAGGGGAGAAGCATGTGCTGTAGAGTGTCTTACTCTGGTAGGGGGTGTCTTATTTATATCCACACATCTGTTGCTGTGTTTGTTAGCAAAGGGAAGGTGAAAGAAATGCGCCAATACACTTGGAGTGCTGAGGTCTGCGATAGCCCTGAGCTCCTGGAGGAGTTTTATTCCCCAGCCTGGGACCAGACCACAAGAAGTTGTGTTTCACAGTGAAAAGTTTTTCCCTTGTTGTGAGTTCCATGGTCCCAGAGGAGTGTAGTCAATGACTATGGGCTTTGTCCCAGAGCTTTAGATAGTCTTTTCTATCTCCTGGGCCCAGGCCATGGAGCATTTTGAAGACAAAGACCAAACTTTGAACTTGATCCAATATTCCTTCTGAAGGCAGGGCAGAGAGCAGAGGATGGTGTGATGTGCTCATGGAAGTTTATCCTGTGGCACCTTTTAGACTAACAGACATATTGGAGCATGAGCTTTCGTGGGATGTACATGCATCTGACAAAGTGGGTATTCACCCACGAAAGCTCATGCTCCAAAACGTCTGTTAGTCTATAAGGTGCCACAGGACTCTGCCGCTTTTACAGATCCAGACTAACACGGCTACCCCTCTGATACATGGAAGTTTGTGTTGCTGAGGAGACAAGACCACGTTCTGTACTAATTGGAGTTTCCTATATGCCAAAGGCCTCATGCCCATGTACACCATTGCTGTAATCCAGCCAAGAGATAACAAAAGGCCAGAATAACTGAGGCCAGTTCAGCTTCTGCTAGGATGGGGTGGAGCTTCCTAACCAGAGATGGTTGAAAGCGCTGCTCATGGATGCTGCTATGCAAGAGCTCGGCGTCAGTGAGGAATTTAGAAGTCCTCCCAGGCTAGACTGAATTGGCCATTGGGGAAGAGAGAATTGACCTTTACCCAGACCATTGGGGCTGGGGTTATCTGTGGGAAAATTGTGTCCCAGTTTAGGTTTTTGGGTTTGTTTGTTTTTTACACGACACACAAATTAACAAAATTAAATTGAGTTCCTTTTTGTTGGAGAGGGTTTCGCTTGCAACAAGCCCTGTGCTCCCAGGCTTGAGCTGCAGCAGGCACAGAGTCTGCCAACCATTGCTACAAGCAGCTTTCAGCATGACCCTAGTGCTAAGAGTGGTATTTTGGGAGTAGATTTGATTTTTAAACAGCAAAAGCTGGGACATCCTCTGGGTTATGTCTAAGCTGAGAATAAGCTGAATTCCCCCTTCTCCCTTGGCAGCTCACCCCTCTCCTGACCCTTTGAGTGGCCCCCATCCCCTATGGAACCCAGGCAATAGCCCCTGCCTTGCAGACTTGAGTCTGTGCCTCATGCCCCAAGCAGATCCCCCTCATCACCACACCAGAGCTGGACTCCTCTGAAGCTGCACACTGGTGCTATAAACACACAAGTGCAGTAGCACCTGCTTTCCTCCAAGGGAGGCTTCAGACAGACAAATAATGGAGGCGCTTTCCTAGGGAGCAGTAGGACCTGCAGATCTAATTAGGAGCAACTAGGGTCAAACTCAATTGACCATCTGAAGGTTTGTTGTCTGTCCATGTAAGCAGGGCTATAAATCAGGCTGCATGATGCAGAAGCAGTTCACTCACTTAGGTGAAAGTGAGCAGTGGAGGGAGAAGGGACATGAAGATTCTTAAATTGTCAGTGTTCTGTAGAATGGTTCCTTTTAACCCTAGCAGGCAGACTTTGCTAACTTACCTGCACATTCCCTGTAAGCCTATAGCACAAAGCCATTGCCAGAGGAGGCAGGGAAAGATTCAGCTCTACTGCAGAGGAAGGGCCATCAATTGTCCCAATTGCTACCAAGTTCCTTATTCTGTATTTTTAAAAAGGTTTTTCTGGTGATTCTTTACCATGGTCTGATAACCCTCCTGGCCACATACCTATTGCTAGATATCTGAGACAAGTTAATGGGTGCAGGCTTTTCAAATCCATTAATGTAGCAAATATAAAATGCATTTCTCAGAAAATATTCCCAGTTCTTTGAAATATTCGGTACATTTGCTTGAGGCCTCAGCGTGCTGGGTCTGCTTGAAACCTGATCCCTTGTATACAGCAGTTTCTCCTTGGTTTAGGCACCATAAGTCCCACTTCAACCCAGAGATGCAGAGACCGGGTGCTGCCTCTGCAGAGGGTGGCTGGGACGTGCCTGGTACAGCTGAGGATAGCATAGGGCTCACTGCTGCTGGCCTTTGCAGAATGAGAAGCAAGGGCTGCCCAGGTCCCTGTTACAAAAGAACATGGAGAACAGAATGATTCATTTCTAATTCAGGCCAGAGAAGTTGTGGCATTTAAACAAGAAGTTTACCTGAGCCTGGTCTATAAAAGTGTTAGCTGTTCCCTCGACTGGGGCTTGGTAGTCTCACATGCAAGTGCAACCTGCAGCCTGAGATGCAAAAGAGAAGGGGCAGGATGGAGCCATAGAGAGCTGGTAGAAGAGCTGTGAGGTGTTTGCCAAGTCCTTTGGGTGTGTATGCACTGGGAGCTCAAAGTGCATGATCAGGGTTGGAGACAGCTTATAACCTGTTCTAAATCCTATATACAAGTGTGCTGTCTGTACTGACCTCCCCAGCACCCCCAAAACCACAACGATCACTGCAGCAACCCAGGTGGCAAGGCAAATTTGTTCCCATGTTAGAAACAAGGATCAGAGGATCACAGGGCCAAGGTCTGTCCTGGAGCAAAGCTCAGTTCATGAACTGAAATGAAAATGGGGCAGGAAAAACAGCAGGAAGTAGTGAGAAAACAACTGCCTGGCCAATAAGTAGAAAGATGGGTGCCAAACCTTCTCCCAAGTCACAGCCACAGCTCCCAGAACATTCCAGTCAGCCTCAGCACTAGTCATGGCAGATTGTGGAGGTATGTAACAGGAATGCATCTTGCTGGAGAAGGAAATCATAACCAATTCCTCTCTGCTGTTTGGTGTCACCCTAGCCCTTTCAGGGTGCTGCTTGTTACAGAGCTGGGGGGCAGAAGGAATTTTAAAAACTTATCTGCATGCTGAAAGTCTGCAAGAGATTATTGTTGAAGAACAAAATGTCCTTATGACATGAATGTGGAACAGGAACCAGGGACTGTGGTCCCAGCAGACGAGTGACAAAGTCTTGGTCTACACTTAAGAGTTAGGTTGACATAACTACATCAGAGGTGTGAAACAACCTACACCACACTGACATAGCTATGTTGACCTAACTCCCAGTGTAGACAGTTAAGCTGACAGAAGAATGCTTCCATCATTGTAGCTAACTTTATTCAAGGAGATGCATCTCCCAGAAAACTTCATCTGTGTAGGCTGAATCTACACTACATATGTGGGTCTAGACATGGCTATGTAGACTCCATGGCATAGACACAGGCACAGCCTTTATCCACTGTGCAGCAGCCATTCCTGCATGCAATACACAGGTCTTTCCTCCCTGAACCCATGGGGTAATTGAATGTAGAACCTCAGGAGAAGTGATGAGGGTAGGAAAGCCCACAGCCCCGTGGACCTTATTTCATAGCGAGAGCAGTAGGAGAGCAGGAATGTGACGTAGGATTCAAATCTCTCGAGTGACCCAACCTAGTGCCATCAGCCTTCTGAGAACATGAGCCCCCATGGGAATTTTTCAAGAACTATAGAGTGCACTACACAGGAACACCCACTGGTAGGGGGTTAAAAGGAAACATACTGTTGAATAAACAGATGCGTCTGCCTCCAGTTTGTGTGTTTATCTTAGAAGCAATTTAGGGTTCTCCTTGTTTATAAGGATAGAAGTCAGCAGATTCTTAGAACAAGAAAAACTGGAAGCCAACATGTGACAGTTCTCTGCTGTTCTCCCTCTGCACTGGAGGAGCCTGCACTCAGAAGCAATTGAGAGAGCCCATATCAACTGCATATTTGGATTTGCTTGTAAGACAAATTTACCCCGGGGGGGAAAAATAGTAGCAGGAGGTCAGAACCACTTTACCTCCTTGACATCTCTGGCTCTCAAAGCCACTTGCCTATGTGTAGAGCAACCTCAACTCTATAGTCAGCACTCAGATTGCCAACGCTCTCAAAGTGTGTTATCTAAATGCTCCTGAAGAGAAGAGTAACAAACAGAAGGTGGAAGCTCTGAGAATAGGAATCAACATCAGCCTGGCATCTCCCATGATCCTCCTTAAGGCTCACAGCCATTTCCTGGCAGCTGTGGGATCTGAGCTCTCTGTAGAAGTGGGAGGTTCGGATGCTGCTCTAATGGGTCTCCCATGTGCTATTTGTAAAGAGTCGCACTGAGGACAAAGTAGTGATGTGTCATCACTGGATGTTGCACACACAGAACATCAACCCTGACCTCTGCTTGAGCTAATCAAGCAACTCCGTTAGCTGGCAGCAGTCAGGCTCTTATCCTCCATGCGACCAGCCACTAGAGGGGGACATGAGACTTTGAGCATGTCAAACTACACACGTTCACAGGAGTCACAGACTTAACATTACACAAAGCAGGTCTCTTATTTAGAAAAACTCATGGAAAAAAGCAACATCCCAAGTCTGCCTGCAAGTCTGGGTATAGTGTGCTCTTTCCACTGTCCCTGGGGATAGAATAGACACCAGCAGGAATAACCATACTAAGACTTACCCTATTCTCCCCCTATCCCAAACACTACCTCACTGCCTGCCCCCCAGTCACTATAGAGCTATCCTTATGCCCATTTTGCAGACAGGCCTCCTGCATGCCTCTCAACTCTCCCTCTCCAATATTCAGCAGCTAAAATAGCCTCCCTCCCCTGGCTCTTTCCATGGGGGCTAGGAACTGCTCAGCCTCATGTCTGGCTGAGGAACCTCATCACCCCTCACATCAACTCACCCTATGTGCCTCTCCCCATTGCCCCTGACACTGCTCTGGTCACTTGGACGACATCTTTCCTCCACACCCACTGGTCTTCCCTTGGCCATGTCTCCCTGCTCCCAGGCCCCATGCTCCTCCTCACCTCCCTTCCCCATTCAAAGGGGCTCATGCCAGCCCAGGCCGGCTGTTCTATCTCCACTTTCTGGGGCCATTCCACCCCCTAGTTCCATGGCTGTCTAGAGGCAACTGCACATCAAGTTGGCTGATGGCTCACTGGGGGCCAAGAGGTCCATCAGAAACAGATTTGGCAAAACACGGCAGGGAAAGGAGTCTGACTAAATTCTCACTTACAAACAGAACAGAGCATTTTGGTAAGATCAGTGTCCCAATCTCCACTGTCTCAGAAAGGAAGGCTTCAGTTTTCTGTTTCAAAATGACTTGGTTCCATTTTTTAATAACGTAGTTACGAGTGGAACAAACATTTTGATTTTTATCAGCCCAAAACCATTCACCACCAACCCAGTCACCCCAGCAATTTTGTTTTCTGGGAAATTGAAGAATTTCCATTCTGAAATGGACCAAAACCAAAAACTTCAAAAAAAAAAAATCACAGAATTTCACATGGTGCCATTGCAATACAGGGCTTGATTCTCCATTGCCCTGGCACCATGTGTAGTCACTGGCACCTGGGCAAATTAGGTGCATCAAAAAACCCAACCAAACCCAACCTCTTCCTTGTATAGCATTGTACACCTGCTTCGCACAGGTATAAGTGACCATGAGGTGCAGGACAGCAAAGAATCAAGCCACTAATGCTAAAGAAAAATCAGACCATTGCCTTTCTTCCAGATTGCAGACAGCTGCAAATAGCTCTCTCGCACACAACATGGGAAGGGAGCTCTGGGAGCCAGATATGCTGGCAAGGTGCATCATGGAAAAATGAAGGAATCAGTGACCCTACTCTGTTCTCTCATCCCACTTTCTCCTTCCAATAATATCTGCTGTGATCTGGCTATTTGGCAGCAGCGCTGAGGAGAACAGAAATTAGCTCACAGCATGAGAAAGGGAGTGCCTGGTGTTTATCTTGTTCAGAGGATTCTACGTGACCAAAGCTTCCTGTGGGGATAAGTTAGTCAGTCGCCATTAGTGATATGGCTTCCTGCTATGAAAGCATCTCCTTTGTCAGCTCATGGTGTCGTCTTTGTCAAGCCAGCAGCCCCCATTCGTGTCTTGCTTACACCCGCTTCAGCCTGCATCACTCTGGGGACATCAGTGGAGCCATTGCCAGCTTAGACTGGTGTGAGTGGGGAGAGACTGGGCCCTGGGGTATTTTCCAGAGCCCTTAATGCTTTGGCCAGGTTCTCAGGCCTTGCTTAGTAATGCCTCCCTCTCCAGATACCTCTTAGGTCCCTGGAGCCTGAGCATCTGTTCTCAGATTGCTGCACCCAGCCCCCCAGTCTGCCTCCTGAGACTCCAGCCCTGGCCTCAGCCATGGTCACTGGTCCCAGAGGTTAAGATGGTGACCCCAGGCCTGACCTCTCTATCCTTCCCCATCTCTTGGGGACACATGTATTACTCATCTCAGAACCCCCAGCAGCCCACACTGATCACATCATCCAACAGAGCAACCCCTCACTGCAACCTAGAGGCAGAAAGACCCTCTCCATTACAAGACAGACATTCAGCCCATTAGCAGAACCCTCCTAGCCATCAGAGCAGCCCAGGGTCAAAACAGCATTTCTCTTAGCCCCTAGGCAGCAGGTCTCCTAACTGATCTCAGAGCCAAGCCAGGCTCAGCATTGTCTCCCACACCAGCAGGTGCTGTGGTGAGCTAGACTCACCATCTTCCTCCTGCCCCATTTCCCTGCTTTGGGGAGGAGCCTCAGTTTCCTTTGACGTATTGGGGAACAAGGGGCTTAGGGAGCAGAGAGCTCTGCCTTGGCTTTGGGGAGCCAGCCAGCCCTGCTGTGTGCTGCTGCACATCAATGCAATGGCTTCTTGCCACTGGGCTCCAGCCCATGCCAGCAGCACACAGAAAATCTTTAAGCCATAAAGCTCTATCAGCAACAGGCCAGCCTGCAGATAGGCACCTGAGCAGAGCACACCACTCAGCTCTGAGTTTCCAGCAGAGCCTTCTCCTGCTGAGTAAAGGTTGTGGAGGGGGACCCACTTCCTCTATGTGCCCCTGCACTTGGTGGGACACTCCCAGAGCAGGCTGAACTGAACCCAGCATGCACCCCCATGCAGCTGTGACACCTCATCCTCCCTTTAGAGCAGAGCACAAGGGAGCAGTTACTGGCCTCCATCCCCTGGTAGCTGTCTCTTGACGAGCTGCTGTTGGCTCTCATGGCTCCCCCCCACCTCCCCAGCACTGCTGCTGCCCGATGAAAGGTTGATGAGCAGGCTTGCGAGAAGCATGTGCCTCGGCCAGCACAGCCCTGGCTTGTGAAGCCATGGGGAGCCAAGTGTATTATCCACAGCTCCAGCCTGAGATGACCTTGTGCTTCTGCCAGCATTTAAACAAAATATTTTAAAAAGGTGGTGGTGGGTGGGGAAGCCTTTCCTCCCTCTCTGTAATCACAGGGCTTTCCTGGGGCTGCCAGCTATCTCAGACAGATATTTCACTGTCTCTGGCTGTGCTCTATATTACCCACATTATTGCTTTTATTATTATTAAAGGGAGGGTCTTATTTCCAGTCTAGGGGCCTGAAAAAAATCTCACCCCAAGCTCTCTTCTTCCAGTCAGCAATGCAGCTCAGTGGTATGTGACAAAGCCCATTCCCAAGCACAAAGGATCAGTTGCTTTCTGGCTGGAGTAAACAAGGGACCTAGGCAGGGCTTTTGGATGGATTTGGAAAATTCTACACCCAACTCCATTGTCTGTGTTGCTTTAGAGTCAGCAGAGAAGTCTGGTTCTGACGGGGGAGTTGAGCATACTGGCACAGGAGACCCAGAGCACACCATGCCACTACAGACAAGCCTGGGATGCCAGTGGATGGAGACCATCCAGACTCGCAGCAGTAAGGGTTTAAAAACAAAGTGTTTTGGAAGGGATAAACACACCCTTGCTTTCGGCCAGGAGTCAGCCTCTAGCTAATTGAGAGGTGAGGGGAAGACATTCCCCAGGGGCAGGTTATCCCATCACTGCTAGTGCAGGATTCTTTCCCCTTCCTCTGAGGCAGCTGGTACTGGCCCCAGGCAGAGGAGACTGGTCTAGATGGACCTGCGTCTGAGCAGGCAAAGCAATTTTAATGCTTTTTTTGGGTCCTTACCCACTGATCTTGATCTATTGATTGGCAGTAGTGGGCTGAGCTGCCCTGCTGATTTCTGGGATGCGTTTCCATAGGCAGGAAAAAAGGGGGAGAGTGTCTGAATATTGAGGGCAGATCCCCCCATCCTCTTAATGGGTCACAAAAAGAAAAGGGCATCTCTAGAGCCCAGGGTCACTGTTACCTCCAAAATATGCTGCAGGGCTTCTACCCTATTCCACATGGCCAGCTAAGACCTCCCAATGCCGTTTGCTCTGATGTCACTGCTTCCCAGCCTACCGCTGTGCTGCATGTCTGCTTCATCCAGCTATTACTTCCAGTCAGGCCTGTGGGTTACGATCTCTGGGGCAGGGACTGTCAGCTTTCTAGCTTGTCTGTACTGCACCTAGTGCCTGCTCCTCAGTTAGGCTTTCAAGGGGCTGCAGAGTAGAAATGAACTAATGGTAATCAACTCCTGGCCATGCTGGTTCATACATTCACCCCACTGCTCTGAGATGGAAAGAGCTTTTTGATCAAATCCTGCTGCTGCCAGCAGAGCTGGATTCATGCGGCAGGAGGCACGGGCAGAGCTAGAGGGTTTTGCATATCAGCCTGTTCCATCAGCTGCTGCTGCAGTAACTTATTCCCAAGCTGAAAGTTCACCAGGCTTTAGCAGACAAATGTCACTTTTGAAAGCTACTGCCTCCCTTGCACCTGATTGCAGCATCTCAGAAGGGAAACCTGCTCTAGGGGTTTCTTTGCTTCCTACAGCAATAATTCAGGCCGAGCACACAGCTCTCCTCCTCCCATTCTGGGCTTGGTGCAGCTCAGGGTTATTTTGTTAGACACAAAGTCTCTGATGGCTCAGCACTGCAACATCCCCTATACCCTGCCAGTCTGGTTTAATCACAGCACTGGGAATCTGATTCAAATCCAAGCAGAGTGCTCCAGGTCTCCCGTGAAGTACAATGAGTGGACTACTGCCTCCGAAGGAGAAGGGTCTGCTTGCCAGCAACACACAGATCCCTGTAGGCTGTTTTCCTCTTCCTGGAATCAGACAGCAGGGCTAAGCTCACACCACTGGAAATAAAGATTGAATCCCTTCTGCGTCAAGTGCACCACTCTTAAAGGGCAAAAATTAGACCTTTAATAAGCAGCCAGGTAGGAAGAGTGGCAAGTGTGCAGCAGAGGTGTGAAATGGGGGGGCAGGAAATCACCACCTTTGTGCTCACCCCCCCCCACCCACCCACACCTTGCTGCAGAAGCATATTCCACCCACCATCCCTTTGTCATGATTACTTTGTGTCATTCTGCTCATGGGGAAAACTAGGGTTAGCCCCCAGCCAATGTTTTCCCAAAGCAGTTGTCATAAGTCAAGCGACTAGATCAGCTTCACCAGTAGGAGGCAGAACGGTCCCTCCCAGAATAGCTTCTGGCATGCAGGGAGGAGAGGAAGGATGGGAAGGCTGAAGCAGCAGGTTGCCTGCCCAGTAGCATAATCCAAGACACAGCACAAAAGGGAGAGGAATGGGGCACACCAGCCTTACCATGATGTGAGCCTGATCATACAGAGTGAATGGCAGTGCAAGGAACAGAACCCAGAAGACCTGGCTGCCAGTCCTGCCCTACCCTGTTGCCAGTAGATCCCTCTCCCAGGGCCAGAGCTAAAGCAGGAGTCCAGATTCCTGGTTTTTAAACACACCAGACCTCATTCCCCTCCCAAAGCTTAGAATAGAACCCAGGAGTCCTGACTCCCAGTCCCCCCAGCTCTAACCCATGGGACCCCACTCCCTGAACACAAAGGGCCTGCACTGTGCTGATTTTTCAGTGTATTTTTCTCTTTCTACAGGTACATCGGGGCACTGGGGGCCAGGGTGATCTGCGATAACATCCCTGGATTAGTCAACAAGCAACGGCAACTCTGCCAGAGGTACCCTGATATCATGCAGTCCGTCGGGGAGGGCGCCAAAGAGTGGATCCGGGAATGCCAACACCAGTTCCGGCACCACCGTTGGAACTGCAGTACACTGGATAGAGACCCCACGGTCTTCGGGAGAGTCATGCTACGCAGTAAGTCCTGCCAGCTTTGCCCTTCCCACCCAGCCCAGCGTAAATTATTGCTCAACTCCAGCCTGGATGCATGTCTCTAAAGGGAGGGGAATTTGGAGAGTTGATTGAAAAATGCCAGTTTTTTGTAGGAAAGTTGGAAGAACTCTTAAATAGGTGTTCCCCCTCTACAATTTCTCTGGAGTTTTTGACCCAACTATGAAACTGAAGAGCATTTTTTTAAACCAAAAACAGTTTTCAAATGTTTTCCATGAAGAACCAAATTGGGTTTTTCCACCAAAACTGAATTTTGATGGAAAGACTGGCTCTACTGTGCCTACAGTGGCAGAGAGAAACCTGGGCATAGCCTGAAATACAGGAAAGGGTGGACGTTTTCTGTTTGACAGAGGAAAGGCGTATTTGCAGAGAAGAATATTATCTATAAAGACCTTGTGTAACGCACTGGAAGGAAAAGAAAACTAGCTAGTCCCTCCTTTGATTTAGGAGGAGCTCTGCATTTAAGTTCTTTCATATCTGAGTCACTGAGTATCTGAAGGCAAGGCTGGAAGTTGAGAACCCACAGGGAGGGGAAAGGTTTGCTAGAGGATCTGACATTGATGCTCCGAGCCATTTGACCATTGGGTTTCTCCCCATCCAAAGCAGGGTATGTGCGTAATCCTAGAGGCCACAGGCAGGCTGCATGGCACATTGGAGAAAAAGCGATGATGCAGCAACCCAGGAAGCTAAGGGGCCGACTGGCATTTCTACCACAGTTCATTTGTAGCATGTACAGAGAGGCTGGGTCACTTTAGACACACCTTTGCAGTTACCTGTGTTTCAGAGCTGATCTCCAGCATAAGTCAGAGCAGCCTCAGGGCAGCTCTAACTTAGACTCAGCTCCCTATGGCCCAAAGGGACCAGTCCAGCAGCTAAGCAGCACCAAATGCAGAAAAACCCTCTTTTCACCAGCCACAGCCCTGATGCCCCATAAACTAGGGGCACTAATGGGGAAGGGGCTATATAGCCACTGGTCAACCCTATGCCATCCAGGTAATCCCCCTGTGCCAAGGGGGGCATCCCAATGGCCTGATCTGCTGGCTTCACAACCTGTTTCTTGTACCAGAGTGATGTAATTGGACCACCATAGCACACTGGTAGCACAGGTTCCAAAGGCGTAACAGGCAGGGAAGAGGAGAAAGGGTGGCTGACAAAGGAAAGTGTTACTTTGCAAGCACATAGGGGGATCCCTGGCTCCTTCCCTCACAACTTAACCTCACTGAAAGTCAAGGCACCCAGTGCCAGGGGTGTCACATCCCGTCTGACAGTCTCAAGCCCCTTCCCTCCCAGACTCACCCCTGCAGCCTGTGGCCCCATCTCCTGTTTTAAAAGAGCAGCCGGTTCCCATCTCACTTGCACAGGACTCTGAGCACCCCAGAGCCCTGCAGCTTGTCCTGCTGGACACCACCACCACTGCAAGACTCATCTTCCTAGCCCTGCTCCAGCCACTGACCCTGCCAGACCTGATGTGAACTCAGCAAGCTTCTGCTCATCAGCAGGAAGCCAGATGCCCAATGCCCTTGGACAGCTGACTTGATGGGAGCTGTGGCTCACACCCATCCAGGGGACAGTTGTGTCTCTAAGCATGTTGTACTAGGTTTCAGTAGCAGCCAGGGCAAGATTCTTCCCATGTAGCCAGGAACAAATCCCAAGGAGTGCAGCATCCACCCTGGGAAGGAGAATGGCTTTGTGCTTGAGGCATTGCACCAGGATTCAGGGCAGCTGGGTTTATTCTGGCTTTACCATCAACTCCCAGGGGGACCTTAGGCAAGTCCCATGGCATTGGAGACTGAGCACATGGACTCTGGTGCCAAGGGGACACTTATGGCCAGACAGTCAAAAGAGCCCAGCACCCAACATGCCAGGCCCGGTGTTCCAGCAGGCACTTCCAGGGCAGCATGGTAGGAATTGTATCTCATGGTGCAATGCCCAGCTGAAGAGTGATTCCAACAAGGTGAAGGCATATTAACCCCCTTCTGGAGTCTGGCAGACACCCATGTCCATTGCTGCTGAGCCAGCTGTCTATCCTCCGAACACACACCCCTGGGGGTACATTACACTCACACTCCCAGACCTCAGCTACACCCAGAGGCTAAAGTCTCCCAAAAAGCAGAGCCTCAGGACCTTCCCAGACAATATCCTCCCCCGCAGACCCACAGTCGGCAGTGCACAAAGGGGCCGGCCCCTGACTCCCCTGCCCCCTCTATCCATTAGCTAGGTGCACTGGTAAAGCCGGCAGTGCCTATTGTGCCAGCACTCAAGAATCACTTAGGAACCTCTTCGTTTCCCTTGTTTTCTGTGGGTAGGCTGGGTTACTTCCTTCAAATTGTGACTATTCTCTAAGCTAATCAAGTGGTATCAGGAGCCTATCACTGCTCTGGGACAGGAGTGGGTGGGGGAAGGAGACACCTCTGAAGAACAGGCTTGTATGTAAACAGTAATGGGATATATAAATATTTGGAGAGCAGGGCTGGCCAGGAGTCAGCTGCTCACATGGGAACTTGCTGTCTCCCTGCATGACAGGGAAGCCAAGACAGAGAGCAATTAGACCCCAGGACAACCACAGCTGTGGGTTCCAGAAGAGTGGGCCATAGGCCTGGCACTGAAGTGACCCTCCCCCCCCAATGTAGGGACAAGGGAGGACAAAGGGTGCATTGTACCCTAAATCAGAAGGTAATAGCCATGGGTGCAGCAGGGGGACTGCATCCTTCTCTGAAGCCTCCAGCATTAGCTGCTGAACTAGACAGACCAATATCTCACAGCACTAAAGCAGCCTAGTGGGGGCATTGCTCTGCTCTGAGAGTGAGCCAGGGAGGAAGGATACTGACTACACAGATCATTCATCTGATCTAGGGCTTCTGGTCTCCACTCCCTGGCTGCAGGTAGCACTATCAACTCTGAGCTTTCACAAATCAGGGCTCTGGTTCCCAAATACTGAGTGCTGAGGTCTGTTTGCCACCTGGCCTGTGAGTTCTAGAGAGGTCAGGTTTTTAGGCTAGTCTCGGCTACCAGGCACACTAGAAACTTCCCTTTAAAAAAACAAATCAGATTCTCATATAGTACCATGACTCCAGGAGCTGGTGCTTTAAGAAAAAGCACCAAATCCCATGAGACATGATGACGTTACAAGAGTTAGGAACACCATGAGCTCAAACAGTGGGCAACAATTTGCATCCTGCATGCCGCAGAGACCACGCTGGACTGATCGGATACTGTAGCTCCTACATCCATGGAAATGACAATAACCAAAGTTAGAGAGTGTTCACAATGCCTCCCACCCCCCATTAGCAGTTCAAGTCCAGGGGACCGCAAAAGGCTCATTTCTTTTAGGGTAAGTGTTCCCAGCCTGTTGGATACACTTTGCACCAGATAGATGCAGGCATCTCCTGGGAGCAGAGGGAAGTGTTTGCTAGGCAGAAGGACAGGTTGGCACTCAGCTACTCTGAGGAGAAGGAAGAGCAAGGAGGAAGAGGGAGAGGGGTGTGACTCAGTGGAGCCACAAAACTGACCAACAGAGCAACAAGACCCAGCTCAGAAAAGTTTAAACAAACAATACCAAGACTTATTTTAAATAAAGGCCACTAACAGCAATGAATACCTTTAATAACGTCAATCAAGCAGAGCCAGGCTCCTCTGGGTGACTCTTCCTCCAGCAGCCATGAAGAATTGGCTTGCAGTTGCCAGTTTTATAGAGGGCTACCTCACCCAGAACCCTTTGCAGGGAAGAGAGGTCCTGCCACGTTTCTCTGGGTGATTGACACCTCATCCAGCCAATCAGCTCTCTTTTCCTCACTCCTGGTTCTGCAAAACTTTCACCCCTTCACAAAGGGTTCTGACATCCTGTGCTCTTTGGATGGAGTGTTTTTAATTCATGTGTGATCAATTGTGAATGAGGCTGGAACCAGAATGATCTAGCAACGAGATAGATGATCCTGTCCTGTCTCACCCTGCCTGCCCACCTGCCCTCCCCCTCAAAACACTGGGTCACATTCAGCCACAGGGCCTGGAGGCCAAGATCAGCTGGGAAGGTGCTTTCCTTCACCTCAGATAACTCATCTGGAGAGTATCTGAGCACCCCTGGATAGGAGGCAGAGGCACTGGCACCCTCGCTGCACATCAGGGACTGGCTAGGAGGCGAGGAGGGAGTTAGCTAGACCTAGAAAGATCCCAGTGCGGGTTACTGGAAGGAAGCTGTCTGGGTGGGAGGAGGCAGAAGGGGAACACTGTCGACTGTAGCCTGCAGGAGAGATGGGTCTGGGGAACTGCCCCAGCCCCAGCCCCTGACTGAGGCACACTTGCTGCTGGTTCGGAGCCTTCCTGTCCCTACAGAGCCAAAGGCAGAGGCTGGGGTTAAATCTGTTCGAGTTATGGGCTCCCCACAATCAGATGCAATCAATGGCTTTAAGCTCCTGCTCCCCAAGTATGATAGAGTCCAGAGACCTCTCGCCTTCATCCCTGCCCACCCAGACATTCAGATTGCAAAGCCTGTTACACTTGGAACTGCCTACGCTGAGTCCAGGGGCATCCTCCATAGCTCCAGTGCCTCCCTTGGGGCCTGGCACACGACAGCCTGGTGGGAAGAGGAGTCGCCCACCCTCTGGGATGTCCCACCTCTATCCTCAAGCCAGCAAACAGCGAGCAGCAGTTCCTGCCCTGGCAGCCCCGGGGACACCCCAGGCTGCATAAACAGAGGCAGCAGGTGTGCAGGAGCAGGGAGCCTACATGGTGGCTTAAGCTCTATGTGTAACACTGGGCTGGGCACACACCCTCCGTGCCAGGTCACCGTGCACGGGGCATTCACCCTTTCCCAGGCACCTCTGATCACCATCCTCAGAGCAGGAGTCCTGCCTAGGACGCCAGTCCTCTTCCTGGCTGCTACACATTGCCAGCGGCTGGTGCTGGGGTGTGGACTGCTCGCTGCTGGCCAGCAAGGGGTTCAGAAGGCTTGTGGCCCGTCAG
This sequence comes from Gopherus flavomarginatus, assembly GCF_025201925.1. NCBI lineage: Eukaryota > Metazoa > Chordata > Testudines > Testudinidae > Gopherus > Gopherus flavomarginatus. Next base: position 10,143,522 of record NC_066621.1, on the reverse strand, counting down.
GTAGGGCTGGATGGACTACTCTGATGTAGAGGCCCTGGGCAGCCCAGAGCTTTGGTTCATAGGTTGAGAGCAGAGAGATTGTGACCCTGTGTCCCCGAGCCCCCATGCACCCATGTTTGTTGGGAAAGCCAGCAAGGATGAAGAACCGAACAGATAGCTCTTGGCTTTGCTACCTGTCCCCAAGCCCTGGCCAGGTACCCAGAGAACTGTTCTTTGAGGCTGTGTTTGAAATGGTTCCTCCTCGGTGAACCGCTGCATGGTTTTGATTTTCAGCTGCTTTTACAACTTATAAAACCAGCTGTGAACTCAAACCAGAACCATAAAATACCAGGTGGCCTCCTGTGCTGCTTGGGGCATCCTGCAGCCCGGCCATTCGTCCGGCAGGCTGAGATTGTAAGCACTTCCCAGCAAGGAGGGGGAGATCAAAAGCTGACTGCTGTGTGCCTGAGAGGGAAGGGCTCCTCTGCTCTGGCTGCAGCAATGGGAGGAGAAGGAATGGCGGGGCAGAGGGAGGTGTGAGGAGCTGGGAACTCAGCTAGAGATTTGAATATATGTACAGCCAATGTCCTACAGATCGCCACAGTCTCCAGCCAGGAAAGGCACACCAGGCATGCCTGGGGAATTACCCTGAAAGGCACAACATTTAGTGTCTTTTCTAGCTAAACTTCAATCTTCCATCCCATGTTGCCATTATACACCCCCCGCCTTCCATCAGCTCTGCTCTCTGGCCTTCATCCCTTCCCAGTAAGGCCCAGCCCTTGTGCTTTCAGTCTGCCGCCTCCAGGGCAGTTCCCCTCTCAGCGCCCCTAACGCCCTTGGGTCTCTTCTCTGTCATGCAGGCCATGGCATCCCTCTCGGGGGCTGGACTGTGCCCCTAGGTTCCACTTCAAGCTCATGCTTCCCAAGCCCGGCTTTGTGAGGCGAGGGATCTGCCGGGGGGAGAACTCTGTGCAGGGACCTGCTGGATTCTGGCTTGGCTTTGTTCTTCCATGGGACTCCTGTCTGCCAACAGGCCACCCCCTTTATCTCCCAGTTCCTTCCAGGGACCTTAGACTCTGACCTCACCAGATGGCAGCTCTAGTTCAAGCACATTCCGAACAGGACCTCGAGCTCTCTGCTCATCAGAGCCGTCCACCACTCATTGTCATCCCTGGGAGCTCCCTCTCTTAGGGCCAAGTTACACTGCTCCTGTTGTGCTAAGGGTCTGTGGGGAACTGTCCAGCAAAGGAGCTGTGACCAGGCTGGTGCGAGTGCTGAATACTGACCAGCAAGGCTGCTGGATAGCCCCTGTGGGGCATCTCTCGTCTCCTCCAGCTCCTCCAGCAGAGGAAAAAGTAAGATCCATTATGCTTAGCAATGCTGACCACCACCCGCCCAAAACCCACCGCGCAGCACCACTGCATTGCTTCCCGGACTAGTTCGTACCCACACACCCCGTTAACAGCCTGTCCTTTGAGCCCACATCCCCTGGTTGCTTTTTAACATGGTTACAAAATGAACAGGGGGCAGAATGATCCGCTGGAGTTCTTCAGTCAGGCCACAGGATGGGGCTTGGGGCTTGCAGAGCACAGCGGCCCGGGGCTCAGCTACCCCAGCACGTTAGCCAGCACGCAGAGTCCCTCGAAGGGGTAACACACGGGGGTTATTTGTTTTTCAGTAGCTGCTACAGGGCCCAGTAAGATTGTGGGGAGTCTTTGTGCTGGGTGCTAAAAGACAGGCCCTGCCCCACAGGGCTTTCAGGAAGCATGACAAGAGACAACAGATGGATCCCACAAATAAAAGGAGTGGCGGGGGCCCAGGTAAACTGCCCTAACAAGTCACCAAGATTCCAGCCAGGCAGGGGGTGGGCTGGCATGTGATGGACAGACATCCTGGCAGAACGAGCAATGAGGGGGGCTATAGGGTTGCCAACCCTCCAGGATTGTCCTAGAAACTCCAGAAATTTTTAATTAAAGATTATGTCATGTGATGAAACCTCCAGGAATACATCCAACCTAAATTGGTAACCCTAGGGGGCTAAACTGGCGGCTGTGTAGCTGTTTTTCGGGAGCGTAGGTGGAAGCATTAGGGTGCTTGAGGGAGATGTAGAGGTCAGGCGGCAAAGGCCAATGCTGCCAGGCTGCCAGTTCCTCTCTCCCAGTGCAGTCGTCACCCCCTCGTTGGCAACTACCGGGCTCTGCATGACCCCGCCTCCCGGCTCGTGTGGTGCATTGCTCTTGCTGGGCAGCGTGATGGGGGATGAAGCACAAGCACTGCCAGTCAGCCCCCGGGTGAGGTGCCCCACTCACGCTGTTTGGGCTCGCAAGCCAGCCGTGACCCTAGCAGTCCAAGGCTGGGCTAGCGCCAAGTCAGCTCCAGGCCCTAGCGCCCGAGCGTGGCCGTGAGGCAGACAGGGCAGGCATGAGCAGCGCCAGTCAGCTGCCCCTGAGCTAGGCTGCCTTGTGCAGTAGGAAGATGGAGGCCGAGCAGTGCCCACCTGGCTGTGGGATGAGTGGAAGGCGGAGCTGGGAGGAACTGGTGGCCCCCAGCCCTGTGAGTCTGTTTAGCCTGGTTCAGTTGAGGCCCTGCCTTTTCCCAGCCGAAGTCCCCGGCCTGTGGCCTTGGCCGTTTTGATGCCCGTGGGCTCAGTGCATGGAGCGGGGGCGGGGAGCAGAATGAGGAGGCAGGTACTGCATGGCCCTGTTGGAGGAGCCTTGGGGCAGCCAAGCACAGCCATGCTTTATACCTGAGGATGTCTCTGAGGTTTCCTGCTCTCATGGGGCTGCCTCTGCCCGGGCCCGGTGCACACCCTCATGCCTATCCCTCACTCCCCCTGGCAGGCAGCAGAGAGGCAGCCTTCGTCTACGCCATCTCCTCGGCTGGGGTCGTCTACGCCATCACTCGGGCCTGCAGCCAAGGGGAGCTGAAAGCCTGCAGCTGTGACCCCCTGAAGCGTGGCCGCTCCAAGGATGAGCGAGGGGAGTTTGACTGGGGCGGCTGCAGCGACAATATCCACTATGGGATCAAGTTCGCCAAGGCCTTTGTGGACGCCAAGGAGAAGAAGGTGAAGGACGCCCAGGCGCTGATGAACCTGCACAACAACCGCTGCGGGAGGACAGTGAGTACCAGGGTCCAGGCCGGGGCCAGTGCCAGAGCCCGGCAAGTGCAGCTGGCCAAGGCCACCACCCTGGGCCAGCTTGCAGCCTGGATTCCTACCCTGTGGGCCCCTCTGCACCCGGCCTGGCACCTAGCAGCCAGGGCTGTTGCCAAGCTGTGGGCACAGCTGTTCACACCCCCATGGGGCCGAGCACCTAGGGACAGCATGGGGCACAGGAACTGAGCAGCCGCTGTGCCAGGCCCCTTGCTGCAGCCCCAGTTGGCCACTGGAGCCTGGCAGGAAAGCAGCTTCCCTGCCTAGCTGTGGCATCTCCTCCCCAGTGGGGCGCTCCAGGGTGAGATAGCTGCTGGCTTATTCCCAGCCAGAGGTACTAACCCTCCAGTGGAGAGCGACCGCGATCCAGCCCACACCCTCCCCCACCAGCCCCACCGGCAGGAATGCCCTCACCTGCCTGGACTCCGCACCCTGGCTGTTTGCAGCACAGCAGTGCTAGTTTGTGGGGGGAGGGTAAGGGAGCTGGGAACAGCACATCCAGCCTCCAGGGTGCAACAGGGCCCCTGTGTTTGGGGTGATTCCCCATTTAACTGGGACTCTCTCAGAGGCAACCAGACTGGCAGTGCCCTCGCCACCCCCCATTCCTGAGCTGCTTGCTTCCAAGCTCTTCTCTGCAGCAAAGAGCCCAGGCTCTTGCTCGAGCAGCTGGGAACGTGGAAGAGCAGCTAGCTTCCTGCAGACTCTGAGGAGCAGATGGATCCTGTGGGCCACCAGGGGCTGCAGCACTCCCTGCAGTCCCACCGGCCTCAAGGAAGGCAAATCCCCATGGGACATTCCCCAGGGTATAATCTGAACTGATGAATAGCTGTTTCTCCTCAGTTCTCCACCCTGGGGTGCCTGTCACACTGCTTTACTGGTGAGCAGCCCCTCTTGGCCAGTTTACACACAGCCACCACATGTCACTTGCTCCCAGCTGCACGCTACTGAGTGCTACGAGCTGGCCAGTCATGAATGACATTGCAGAAGACCACTGACAGATTCCTGGTCCCAGCCTTGCCCCCAGAAATGTGCATCTTGTACTGCTCAGCACACTGCTGAACAATGCAAGCTCATAGAAAGTCCATCATTTCATCAATGGAACATGATATGCACCAACCTTGTGATCCCAAAGGGAGTTTCCTACACACTTTAATCCAAACACACTGGTTAAGATTAAACAATAAAATAAGTTTATTAACTACAGAAAGATAGATTATAAGTGATTACAAGTGGTGGTGCATCAAAGTCAGGATTGGTTACAAAAGAAATGAGTGAAACGCCAGCTAATAACTAACTTAACAAGCTAAGTGAACTGAAAAGCAAAAGGTTTTGTCTTGCAATACATTCACAGCAGTCTGTACTGGCTGAAAAGCCAGCCAGGACCACTGCTGTCCCAGTTCAATGATGCTTTCTTTGTCTTTCGAGCATTGCAGCTGCCATGAGTAGTGATGGGGGAGAAAGAGGTGATTTGAGGCCACTGTCTCTCACTCTTACACCACTCCCCTCTCTGAGGATTACCCCCAGCTGGGTGCAGGTGACACGTAGTGTCTTGTGGATGTGAGCGTTGAACAGTCCCTGTGATGAAATGTAGATTTCTCTTTCACATCTTCCCATTGCTGGAGAATGGTCACTTAACTAAATGATAACCCGGGTGACTGTGTTGATACCTGTCTGGGTGTGCCAGTGTCTCTGAAGAACTGGTTTAGGCCTAACTTTGGAACATGTTACAGCAACATGATACAGTAGAAACTTGTAACTTTACATACAAGGTTGAGACACCCATTTTACCAGGATAATAATGTTCAGCAGATTACAACGTTTCAAATGATACCTCATGAGACATACTTCGTACAAAATTTATCATAGTCTTATAAAAGTGGTGAACATCTGTCACACCCCATTAGCCCTGAAGTCTGGCCTGTGTCTGCAGGAGCGCTGGCAGCTTTTTTGGTGCCCTAGGCGGCAAAATGTCCTGCCCCGAAAATGTCATCCCTGATGGAGGTGGCGGAAGGTCCTGCCCCTGAAATACCATCGACGACCGTGTCGGCCGAACATCCGGCCGCCGTGGTTGCCACCCCCCAAATATTCACGCCCTAGGCAACTGCCTAGGTCACCTAATGGGTTGCACCGGCTCTGTGTGTCTGTGTCCCCTTATGGAGAGAGCTAACCCCTGACCTGTCCCCAGCCCACGAGCTCAATTTTATAAATGGCCTGATGCTGAAAGCTCCCTTCTCTCAATCAGTCTTATCACTCCTCCCGCACCCATTCTAGGATAAACGGCCACAGGGGAAGACAACTAGCAATAACACAGACCTGCTTTCAGCTGAAGCTTTGTCTACACTGGCAAATGAATGACAAAACTTTTGTCGTTCAGAGGTGTTAAAAAAACCCACACACCCAAAAGACAAAAGTTTTGCCGACGACAAGCGCCAGTGCAAACACACTAACACCGCTTGTTGGGGGTGGAAATTTTTTGTCACCACAAACAGCAGCTACACTGTGCACCTTTTAGCGGCACGGCTGTAGCGACATAGCTGTGTTGCTGAAAACTGCACTGTGTAGACATGGCCTGAGATGTGTCCTATGCATAAATCATGCCTGTGGCCTTTTGGTGTCAGAGCTGTTGCAAGGGGAGAGAGGTTTGTGGCATGACAGAGGCCTTCTGCCTTCAATCCCTGCTGCTCAGCTGCCTGGGGTGATCAGGGGGCTTCACAAAAGCCAGTCTTTCATGATTTTCCAAAGCCTCCCTTTGGCTCTTCTGAGAAGGTAGCTCACAGAACTCCGTGCCTCTTCCCATAAACTATCATCATCCTACATGGGCATGAAACAGTGAGCAACTCCAGGAGGCTGAACGTCCATGGCTGGGATCTAAGCGACGTGAGTGCAACAGGCTGGTTCAGTCCTACCTTTTCCTCATGTCCTCTTTTCTCTTATAGGCTGTAAAGCGATTCCTGAAGCTGGAGTGCAAATGCCATGGAGTCAGCGGCTCCTGCACCCTAAGGACTTGTTGGTTGGCAATGTCAGATTTTCGGAAAACTGGGGATTACCTTAGGAAGAAATACAATGGGGCCATCCAGGTGACAATGAACCAGGATGGCACCGGCTTCACCGTGGCCAACAAGAACTTCAGGAAACCCACCAAAACAGACCTGGTGTACTTTGAGAACTCTCCTGATTACTGTGTGATGGACAAGTCGGCAGGTAAGAGCCTGCCCCAACAGCTGTCTGCATGGCCGCTGTGGCGGGCAATCTAGCAACACATCTCCCACCCCTTTGTCAGGCCTGCAGCCTCCCACTAACCCACAGGAGGCCTCCCACAACCCATATTAAAGAGCAACCCACCCTTTGGACTATTCAGTCTCAGACCAGTTGTTGAATTTAGGCAGCACAGGCCTATCACACCTGGTTACCACTTAGAGAGACCAGGTGGGTGCGGTGTTGTCTTTTATTGGACCAACTTCTGTTGAGAGACAAACTTTTGAGCCACAGAGAGCTCTTCTTTAGCCCAGAACTGACTCCTCAGCAGAAGCTGGTCCAATAAAAGATATTACCTCCCCCACCTTGTCTCTCTCATACTCTGGGACTGACACGCCTACTGCCACACTGCAGTTACTGCTTGGCCTTTAGCTTGCACATGTAGAGGGCTGCCTAGCAAAGAGCAAGATTTGAACTCCTGCAGCTGGGACCAAGGCTGGGGCTGCACCAACAAGGCAGAATGTAGGGTAACCTCCAGCATATGCTGTGCGTTTTCTGCTGTTCCATTGCTTTGTGGGAAGGGTCCAGGTTTCAGAGCCATATTTATTCCCTTCTCTTCGCCCTCAAAGGCCCCACAAACCAGTGAGTTGCAAAACAGCCCTTGAGGGGGTTTACTGTGGAATTTCCCATGACAAGAAAGAAATTAAAATAAAAAGTCAAACAGGATCTTCCCAACCAGCAAAGTCTGTGACTGTGAAAGTGCAGCTTGCAGACAGTTGCCACTTGGGCAGTCTGAGAAGTAAGGGATTATGGGAGCTGCAGTAGGTAGCAGGAAGGACATGAAGGGGGCTGGCTCTGTGCTGTACACCTGGGAAATCAGAGGTGACTCAGGCAACAGGGCAGGGGAGGCTCAGTCTGATGTGAATCCTGTAGCCATCCAAGCGCACAAACGTCCAGGTGTGAAAAAATGGTGAATGGCAGTTGTCAGGCTGCTGCTGGCAAGGAGTCAGAAGAGCCCCACGCAGGCAGCCCAGCTCTGGGAACACCCCAGCCATTTGTAAGCCTGCTTATTGCTGTGTGTCACTCAGCACCAAGCGAGGGGCTGGTGGGTACTTCTCCTCTGGGATTTTCAGCCTAATATACTAGCACGGAGCCCCAACAGCCAGAGGGGAAGCCAGCCCACTGGAATTCGCTTTACTGGCCTCGGGAAACTCCTGTCAAACGTCCCCAAGTTCTGCCACCCTTCCATCACCATGGCCCTTCACAGCACCAGGCCCAGCTCTAAGCAGTGTGGGTTTGATTTGGTTATACTCTGACCACATATACTCAAACGGTAGGAAAGAAGGTGCATTGAGGGCCCAGGAATATCAGGGAATCATCCCCCAGTATTACCAGGCAGCTGCTGCTGCCCACACCTGCCCTCCAAGTTATCAGCATGTTCCCTGAGCAGCAGCCAGCACTAGAAGTGAGCAAGGGGCAGAAATTCTGCTGGGATAGAGATTTGCATTGCATGGGCTTCTCCAGAATTTCACCTGCCCCAGTTCTGGATGTATGTGACTGGAAACTCCTGTCTGAACCCTAGGCCTTTCTTGGACACACTGCTCCAGCTAGGCCTTTCTTGGACACACTGCTCCAGCACGCAGCCACGCAGGGCATGCACGCGCTGTAACTGCAGGCTTTTGGGTCACTGCAACTACACTGCATGGGCTTGGGGGCGAAGTGCAGAGAAGCCCAAGTTGCTGCTATTCAGCTTCTGCACCGGTCTTCTGTGTGACGGTTCTGTCCACCAGGTCAAACAGCCCTGCACTGCCATCAGTTTCCCTGGCAACAGGCACAGCTCCCTGGACCCAGCAGTGCAGCCGCGGTACCCAGGCAATCTGTGAGGAAGGAAAATAGCAATGAACAAACGGTTTCTACACTTAAACGAGCCACTCACCCCACATTTATTCTATGCATCAGCAGCACAGAGGTATTTCTACCTTCTAGTCCCACCCGTGCCCTTCCACCTCAGCCACCCCATCATACACCCCGTGGCTGGCCTCTGCCCCAGGTGGAGGGAGCCTAGCCGTAGCTGCCGCTGTGTTGCAATCAAGCCAGCAGAGGGCGCGTACGCCAGCGGCAAATTGGATGAACTGACAGGGCAGAAATAGCTCACAACCAGTTTGTTGCTGCCTTTGGCACCAGGCAACCCCATGGAGCAGCACGCTGGTTTCAGTAAATACCATGCACCCTCCTCCTTATGCAAAGACGTGCTCCAAACAATCAACCAATAAACCAACCACAAACTTTGTCACCCCTTGTGTAACCTCCAGAGCCAGTCGGGGCCACTTCAGACATGCCTGTACAGTTAAACTCACAAAGATGAACAAAAGAATCATCAAGCCAGGCCCAGGGCATACTCAGACCTGACTTACACACACACACACACACACACACACACACACACACGCACACACACTTCTGACAGGTTAATAGTAAAAATTTGTCAGTAGGGAAAAAACTTAATATTTCTTAAACAATTTTTTTCACCATTTGGAGGGGTTTTGAGCAGTTGGTCTGAATTTTTAATTTGTGAAAAAAATTCTAAAGAACAGCAAAAGAATTCAAAACCGTTTCACAACTACTCGTTTTCCAACTAGTTCTAATAAGCACTAACAACATAGCAGATTAAAACCAAATAGCCACATGGTTTATTAATCACACAACTGGAATTCCATTGCAATTGCAGACAGGCACTGCAGGGCCCTGTGGCTGGACTCGGCTGGTGCATCTACACTCAGCTGGGAACAAGACTCCCAGCCCGGATGACAGACATGCACAAGCACTCGAGCTAGCTTGCTAAAAATAGCAGTGTGGATGTTATGGCCCAGGCTGGCGCTCAGGCTCTCCAGCTCGCCCTCATCCCTAGGTGTCAGAGTCCCAGCTCCAGGCTGAGCTGCGGCTGTCTACACAGCTGTCTTTACAGTGCTAATCCAAGTCTGTGGAGTTGGGGCAGGAGGCTCCTGCCACAGGCTCCAAAAGCTGTGCAGACAATCTGCCAAGCTGGGCTGCAAGGTTCACCCCCAGCTACGGCGTAGACATGCCCTGACATCATGGCCAGGCCGTGAACTGTGAAGTCAGTCAGAAAATAGACTCAAATGAGTCGAATTTTCAGTCTGCTTTTCGGGGTGGGGAGGTGTTAAAATGTGTCCCAAAAACTGAGTACTAAACCCACACATGGCACTAGTGTAACACCAACAGACCCTGGTCGTCACTGGGTGGGATTGAACCTAGGACCTCAGTGCATTAATCTGTATTGCATGAGCAAAAAGCCTATTGGCTGTTGGCTAAGGCTGTACACCAGACCCATTTTCTCTCTTTCTAAGTGGTCTTGGTGCCACTGGCTGGGACAGAGCACCCCACCCAGACAGTGTGTGGGTTACACTATCACCTTCCATCACAGACTCACAAAGCACTTTGCACTATACAAACATCAACCTGCATAGCAGGAAGTGACAAGAGCTGGTCAGGAAAGAATTCCCTCTTCTCCCCCAAAGGGAGAGGGTTTTGATAAGAAAATGAAAACCCCAAATCTAACACATTTTCAGTTTAACACCCAAAAGTCTGGGTTTTTGCCTCCAATGAAAACATGAACATTTGTCAAAAATAAATGTTTGAAATGAAAAACTAACCATTCTTTTTGACAAAATTTCAACCCCCTCTAGTAAGTATTACCCTGTGTACTGAAGTGGGAATCGAAGCAGAGAAGTGAAGTAACTTCACCCAGAACTTGCCCAAGGTCTCACAGTGAATCAGAGGACAGAACTGGAAACCCAGGAGTCCTGTCTCAGTTCTTCACTCTTCCCACTTGACCATGCTGCCACTAGAATCATAGACTTTAAGGTCAGAAGGGACCATCATGATCATCTAGTCTGACCTCCTGCACATTGCAGGCCACAGAACCTCTCCCACTCCTGAAGTAACCTCTGGCTGAGTTACTGAAGTCCTCAAATCATGGTTTAAAGATTTCAAGTTACAGAGAATTCACCGTTTACACTAGTTTAAATCTGCAAGTTTAAACTAGTCCTAGCTAAACTCTGTCTCCATTTCAGATGCTGGGAGTCAGCCTGTCTGATTGACCCTTACACTTGTGTTAATCCAGAGTAACCCCATTCATTTCCACCAGGACAAAGCAAAGCAGAGTCTTCCAAAGTGATCTTCAGTCACTCAGAGTCCTCTTACCTACCTGAACCATTGCTCTCTGCAATGAACAAACCTTTACATGGGGTTTTCAGAGCAGCAGCAAGACACAGTCCTTTTTTTTTTTTTCTTCTTTTTTCTTTTTTGCGCGACCAGAGAAGCCTGGACTTCCAGGCTGTGTGGGGTAAGAGCAGCCATGCCAGTTCACTGGCAGCTGCACCAGCTTTGCAAAGGCCGTTAGCCCTGCAGAGGGCCTCACAACTGGAGTGAGACATTTCCACTTCTAACTAGGGGTTGACCAGGGCCACTTAACTGGACACTCAAGCCAGCTGTCTCCTGCCCAGCTGTCTGCCAGCCCAGCTGTCTGCCAATACCTTGGTACAGGTCCCAGGTCCAGTAGCTTCCTGCTATGTATAAACCTTTGCTCCTAGTACTTGGCCTCTCCAGCCGTCATACAGGATAATTAAATCACAAGGGAAGGGAATTTGACACACGCTAGTGGGGAGAGCTCTCTGCATACCTGCCTCAAGGGAGTGCTGGCTGCGTGCTCCATCCAACTCAGAGTAACTCACCCCAGGGGAGACGGGGCCAGGCACAGGGAGAGAGCAATCCCAGGGAATGCAGAGCCAAACAGTGAAGACGAGAAGGGGCGGGGGGGATATCCGTGGCCTGTACCTGGCCTAGAGAACAGATTAGTGCATGGACAGAGGGTGGGGTGGGATGGGGTGGGGAAGGAAGATCAGCAAAGCTGAGGGGATGTTTAATAGGAGAGTTTCAGCCATTTTAGGAGGTTGCTTCCAAATCTCCACCTTTCACACACTAGGAGCTGCCGTGAGGGTCTGGCTTCCCAGCCCATCTGGCTGATGGGCCAGTGCACCCGGAAGGCTCTGGGCTAGGAGAGGCAACTTGGAAATCACCCTGGGCATGCAGCGCTTTCCAAAGGAGCAGCAGAAAGCATGAGCCCAGGGCCAGCCCTGGTTGTGCATACAGCGCGCACAGGTAGAAGTGCGAGGACGGTCCCCAGGACAGCAGGAGGGGCTAAGGTAGCAGTGACAGAAATTATTCAAGAACTGGGGAATAGCACTGAGGAGAAAGTCACATCCATCCCCCCTGAAGGGGCCCAGCCAGAGTGTCCCCTCCATGGGGCGACACCATGCCCAGCCTGCTGTCTCAGGAGCGGCAGCCTGGAAAGCCTGTGCCGGTCCCGGCTCAGGGCCAGGGGAGCCTGTGCACATGGGCTCTTCATCAGATTCCACCCTCTGTAGCAGGGCCAGCTCTAGCAATATCGCCGCCCCAAGCACGGCGGGACGCCGCGAGGGGCGCTCTGCCGCTTGCCGGTCCTGTGGCTCCGGTGGACCTCCCGCAGGCGTTTCTGCGGATGGTCAGCTGGTCCCGCGGCTCCGGTGGACCTGCCGCAGGCTTTTCTGTGGAGGGTCCGATGGTCCCACGGCTCCAGTGGAGCTGCCACAGCCACGCCTGCCGGAGGTCCACCGGAGCCGCAGGACCAGCGGACCGTCCACAGCCACGCCTGCGGCAGCTCCACCAGAGCCGCCTGCCACCCTTCCAGCAACCAGCAGAGTGCCCCCTGCGGTGTGCCACCCCAAGCACGCGCTTGGTGTGCTGTGGCCTGGAGCCGGCCCTGCTCTGTAGCCTCTTCCTCCCTAGGAAGCCAAAGAGCATTAAACACACGAACCCCTGCAGCACCCAGGGGCCTGGTCCTTTCCCGCTGTACTGGTGGGGAGGTGGTGGCAGAACAAGTGCTGTGGCAGAGCTGAGAGCCCAGGAGTCCTCTAAACCCTGGACCTGCTATTTTATATGCCTTTGCCTGCAGACTCTCTCTGCTCCTCCCTCACACCAGCGGGCAAGGCACACAGGCAGGAGGATTCCAGCAGAACAGACAAGCCTTTGCTGGATACCAGAAATCACCGAGCACGAGTTAGAGCCGCTCTACTACCACCACCCTCCCGGCGTTGCCTGCTTTCCTGGCCTGGCATGAGCAGTACAGAGTCCCCAAAGCCAGCCAGCTGAGTCTGGCCTGTCGTGCTGTGAAGCTGAGCAGCAGCACAGACCCTGACGCTAGGATGGGCACAGCCTGCAGCTCCAGAGGGGATTCAGCAGTGCCCAATGTTTAGACACCTGGCGAGAATTCGCTGCTGAAACCAGGAGCACAGGGCTGGTGTAGATACACACTTCCATCAGGTTCGTTAAACTGACACGTGCTCCTGCCAGGGCAGACGTGGCTTCAACCATTCTGGCTTGAGCTGGCTTAGGCAAAGGCAAGATCAGCCATTTCTAAACCAGTTCATGTGTCAGAGGTGAAAGGGGGCCAGTTTGTGTCCAGACAACACCTGAATTGGATCCAAGGGAGAGGCCAGAAGAAGAAAGAGTTTACTCAGTGCATTGCCCCCGATTACCCAGAAACCAAAGGCCTGTCTGAATAAGACGTGCTCAGCAAGGCTGAAGGTCCCTGTCCCTCAGCAGCTCGGTCTCTCGGCTATGGCTAGACGGCTCAGAGGGGCTGCTAGAGACCAAACTGGGGCCTCTTTCCCCTCAGAGACCTGACCTCAGCCAGGGCAGGTCTGAACTCGTCTGACACTAGAACATGTGACCTCAGGGCCCAGACCCCCGCCACATCCTTCACCAGAAACCCGCAGGAGAGGAAAGGCTCTCCATGGACATGGGCACTTGCACACAACAGTGCCCCCAAAATGAGAATGTGATGGGGTTTGTGCTAGGAAAACCAGAGCCCAAGAATTCCAGGAACTGTACAGACATAGGGAAGAGCATGCAGGTGCGGTCTGGGGCCTAAGCGACCCCTCAGCTCTCCCTGTGTTGTTTCAAGCATGCATTACTGGGTATTTCCCTGCTGCTGTTTAGGGGGCTTAGCTGATACCATTTATGTCCACGCATGTCCCTCATCTATGGGAGCCAATTCCCCATTTCCCTGAGCCTGGTGCAGTCATTTAGGCCAGTGGAGTGAGTGCGGCATGCTACCGTGCCAACGTGGCAGTGGTTCTCACCCACGTTGCACTGGTCTAATCAGCCTGAGGTGCAAGACCACAGGGAATTGGGCCCCAATGACTCCTGAGCACTAGCCAGTAAATGCCATGCTTGTGCTTTTATTTATGGGGCTGTCACGGGATCAGGGACTTCAAGGCAAGTCACTTTGTATGACCAGGCTCCACCATGTGGGCCAGCTCTCAGAGCAGCTCGGGGCAAAGCGTCTCTATTTCTGAACCCATCTGCCCTGTGAGTTCTGAGCCACAGGACACAAATGAAATAATGGTTCAAAGATGTGGCTTGGTTGAAAATTCATACAGAAAATTGTGCTCTGCATTTCATAGAAAGACCCAGGGCTGTTGTGTAAGGATTCACGTCCTCTCTGGGCGAGGGAGCTGAACGCTAAGGCTGAAAGACAGTTGATCCATAGATCTATAAACTTACTGCTGTTGTCCCACAAGGCACAGTACAATCCCTGCACCCAAGAACCTACCATGTAAAGACAGTAAATTAGGAGTTCATGCACTGTTAAAACAGCATGTGTTTAAACTCAGTCTCTCCAACATATATTGCAGTAGGGCCTAGTGGCCCCCCAATCCTTACCCAGTCCCATAATGTGAAGTGCTGTACAGACAGAGAACAAAACAGGCAGGCCCTGACCCAAAGACCTTACAGTCTAGATAGCCAGTAGTTGGTTGCAGAGAGTCCCTGATAGCAATGGCTGGGACATCCCTCCAAAAACTGTATCAGGGCAACTAGATAAAAAGAACTAGATAAGTTCATGGAGGACAGGTCCATCAATGGCTATTAGCCAGGATGGGCAGGGATGGTGTCTCTGGACTCTGTTTGCCAGAAGCTGGGAATGGGTGACGGGATGGATCACTTGGTGATTCCCTGTTCTGTTCACTTCCTCTGGGGCACCTGGCATTGGCCACTGTTGGAAGACAGGACACTGGACTAGATGGACCTTGGGTCTGACCCAGTAGGGCCGTTCTTATATCACAATGGTGCATTTTCGTTCACAGCGAGATTGAGCAGGACAACGTAATGAACCCTTGCTTCCTTCCACAGGTTCCCTGGGGACGGCGGGTCGTGTGTGCAATAAGCTGTCCCGTGGGACCGACGGCTGTGAGGTCATGTGCTGTGGCCGGGGCTATGACACCACCCGTGTCACGCGTATCACCAAGTGTGAGTGCAAGTTCCATTGGTGCTGCGCCGTGCGCTGCAAGGAGTGCGAGGACATTGTTGACGTGCACACGTGTAAAGCACCGAAGCGAGCTGAGTGGTTAGACGAAACCTGAGGAGACAGGAAGCAGAGAGGGAAAAACAAACTCACGCACGACCCGTGCCCCATGGGCCATGGCATTCCGGGAGCTGTAGTTCAGCTGCATGGCTTTTATTTAACTAATTCTGCAAAGCACTAACGACAGGACTACATTTCCCAGGAGATACCGTGGACCCTTCCAACTGCTCAGCAAATCTATCCCCTTCCCTAGAAGGAGTCTGCAATCATTGCTTAAACTGTGAAGCTTCCTCTGCCCATTGTCGTCTTGCAAAAGGTCAGTGCAGCTGCTTACGACTTGAGACCGATCATTGGAATGTGAGTGACTGATCCCTGCATGTCCCTAAAGAATTTTGTTGCTATAAATTAAATTTCACCAGGAAAACAAAAAAAACCCCAAAACAATCGTCACCAACCTAGAGCAAACGATGAAATCCTTGCAGAAAGCTCTCTCTCTTTGCTTTGTTTTTAGCGAGGCCCAAGGAAGGATGTTGCAAAGCCCTAAGGAAGCTTGATGGTCTCAGACCCAGAACGTTAATGCATGGCTGCACTATAGACAGGAGCTGACAAGAGCAACTCTTTGTAAGTGGACTTTTCTTCACTCCTCAATGAAGATGACAGGCGGAGTTGCAAATTGTCACCCAAAATCTGATTAACTACTAAAGGAAAAAAAAATCCATAGAGAGAGAGAAAGAGAGCGAAGAGTCGGTGAAGAGACCGGTAGGTTTTAAAGTAAACTAATATAACAGTGGCTCTTTGTAAAACTCATTTGTATGTTGTGTATACTGCTTTATTATTTTAAGATAAAATTCATTA
This sequence comes from Gopherus flavomarginatus, assembly GCF_025201925.1. Lineage (NCBI taxonomy): Eukaryota > Metazoa > Chordata > Testudines > Testudinidae > Gopherus > Gopherus flavomarginatus. The sequence goes on along the minus strand of NC_066621.1, from coordinate 10,127,920 downwards.
TAAACCTGTATCAGAAACCAACGCTCTTTGCTTTGTGCTTACTACATGTGTGACTGGGAGCGAGAGCTTCTCTTCACAGTCTCCGATACAGAAGCTGACCTGCTTCCCCACTCTGCTTGAAGTCGGTAGACTGGCAGATGGTGCAGTCTTCCAGTGAGATTTCCACCACAACCCCCTGAAATGATCATTCTTGACTTTCCATGAAGATCGTCAGCATGCCAGACATGTCCCACCAGAACAGAACAGAACAGAATAGTTCAGGTGGAGCCTCCTGTCTCTACCGCCGGCTGCCTCATAGGCAGGCAGTTCTCTGTGTAAGCCACCTGACTGCACACTGCCAGACCAAGTGCTAGGTTAGCCTCCAGATCTTCCCTGAGTTGCTAAAACTTTATTATTGACCGAAATTGAAGTTGATAGAAAAAAATACTTGTTATCACTCCACAGCCACCACCCCTTGCCCCCCACCACCGCAAGCCCTAAATAAGGCCTGGTCTACACATAGAAATTGCACCAACTACCTACGTTTCTGAATGAGGATAGTTCGATCGGCGCAGCCTTGGAGTGCAGACTCTTCATTTGGTGTAAGGGAGCTTTACATTGATTTGTTAGGAAAGTCTTAAACCAGGTCAGAGTGGCTAACAAGCAGGCTGTAACTAAACTGGTTCAGAAACCGACTTAGCTAACCCAATGCAATTTTTGCGTCTAGACTGGTCCATCATTTGTGGTGTCCAGCCCTCAGGAGTATGCACTCTTGCCTGGACAGTATTGTGCCTTAGGAGTTAACTGTAATTGAGTGTGTCTGATCAGTGGCGGATTAACAAATTTGCTGCTCCTAGGCCCTCAAAAAATTGCCCCCCCCAGCTCACCTCCACTCCCCCGCGGCAAGCTTGGGAGGGAGGAGGGGAGTTGCGGCATGCTTGGGGGATGGCAGCAGTGGAGCGAAGGTGAGCTGGGGCAGGGAGCGGTTCCCGGCTCTCCCCCCCGGGGTTACTCCCCACATCTGCGGGCCCCAGCTCACCTCTGCTCCGCCTCCTCTGAGCGTGCTGCCACTCGCTTCTCCCTCTCTCCCTCCCAGCACTTTTGCACGGCAAGCCTGGGAGGGAAGTGGAAGGAGGGAAGCTCAGGGCACCGAGGGGGGAAAGCGGGTCGGGGATTTGGGGAAGGGACAGAGTTGGGGAGGGGTCGTGAGCAAATTTGCCGCCCTAGACCCTGGCCTTGTTGGCCTAGGCGGTAATACGCTGCTGTGTCCAATGCACATTCCCCTCCCGCCTGGTGGGTTTACAGTAGTGTATTTACTGGGGTACATATATAGTTAGTTTTTGTGTCATTTTGTACAAGTGCTTTAAAGGCAATATATGAAATGCCATGATACTGAATCAAATTGTAAACTCCGCTCTCCAAGTTTGCTTCCCTATTTGCCCAGGGCGAGTCATGCTTGTTTGATGGCTGAGTTAAGTGTCACTGGGTTTTCCATGATCAATCATCCTGCTGAAGGGCAGGTGAGTAAATGGTGTGTCTGAACCTGTACATTTTCATGCAAGTTTGCAACCTAAAGCAACTGGAATGATATCCAACCTCCCTGGAAACATGGCTCACTGGGTTCCATGGCAATGGACAATTCAACATTTACATTTTTTTCAGTTGAGAAAAAACATTGTGGGGGTCCTGCTTTCTGTACCTCTTTGTATTTCCAGCACGCCTAAGAGAGCTGGGAAAACTCTCTGATTAGCCTCCTCTAGCACTAGGCAGTTAAGAGACGCAGCCAGCAGAAGGGGGGCAGGGAGTGATTAAAGCAAAGGGATTTTTGGATTGTTATTTTTACACCATGCCTGTGCCGCTTCACTGTTCAGAATGAAGCTCCTGCTCTGGACTGTGATTTTACCGCTCTTTGCCTCGGGAGCTACTAGGCTGAAGTAGTGGGGGAACCAGCTTACCTAGACGCGTCCCAGGAATCTAAACCGTTTGCTGGTGAGCCGAGCTGTGAATCTCTTCCTCTGCGTGGCAGGTTGGTGTGGGCTGCCCAGCTGTGGAAGGGGCTCTGCATCTGCCCCTTGCTGAATCCTTTTCATATAGACAAGGTAATGAGCTGAAACTTTAACTAGTCTTGCATGAAATGCAGTGGCAAAGGACTCGCCCCTCGGCCAGCCTAGAGGCCCAGAGCAGGGCCAGTGCAGCACTGGATGGGTTTGTGTGTGGACACGGACTAGAGGGGGCATTTCATCAGCACTATGAGACTGTACATCCAGGCTGTGTCTGCAGCGCATTACCAGCCCCTGCTGAACTCCTGTGATGGATGAAATTGCTTTCACCGTGTGTGCCAGGTTTCCACTGCCCAAAAGGCTGGTGCCTCCAGGCACTGATGTGTCCTTTAGACAGACAGGACAAAGTCTTCTCTCACCCTTGCTTTATCAAGTCCAGATTTTAAACCTGCCTCTCCCAAAAGCCAGGCAGAGGTGCCTGAACACCTTCGCTTTGCGATCTTCACTCACGCGTTTCATCCCAGTTAACAACAAGCCATTTCAGAAGCAGTTCCCTACCTGACAGGTGCACAGCAGCAGCAGATTCAGGGGCACACAACAATGTACGCACTATGCACTGGAGCAGAGCCATTGTCCAGGGATCTCCTTTTTACTGAACTCTGGGCCTTGCAGCCAGCAGAGAGGGAGCAGAGGTGGTTTCTCTTTTGAATGGTGCTCATATTCGGTGTTAGAGGACTCATCAGCAACTCCCAGCCTCTCTCAGCTGATGCAAGGCTTTGGTTCAAGGTCAAGTTTGTTCATCTCAGAGGTTTTGGTGCCTCCCCTTGGGCTCTCCAAATCCCTCTGGGTTTCCAACATTATGCAATTTTCACAGCCATTTGTTTCCTCTCCAAAGGGTGTCGGTGGAATTCCTGCAGGTGAAGGGGAGGAGAAGGGTTTGTATTCCACCCAGGGTATTTCAAACCTACTGTAGCAGATGTGTTCACCAGTGCAAGGCCCAATCTACCAGGAAGAGCACCCCTTGTTTATCTTCATTACAGCCCCGCCTGCCATCAATTTAAGACAAACTAAAAAAGAATCTTTGCAAGAAATCTGCCTCCCCTCCCCCTGGGTAATGCACACTGAATGGGCCAGAAAGGACCCCAGTACCCTCAGAGCTGAAGAAACATTTTTCTCCCTGCAGACCTTTAGGAGTGCTCCTCTGGCAGAAATACGATGTGGAAGGTTTACCTGAGGAATGATAGGACATGTGCTGCACCTTCACCATCAAGTGCCATTAAAGCCTTGGGATATTTCTTCTCCCTGAACGTGGGTGTTCAATATTTTAAAGCAATGGAGAAAAAAGTCTTGAGCACCATCCAACAACGCTGTCAGCCTGCCTCAGCCACTGGGGTTTACTGGCTTTCCCTTCCTAGCTGCAAACCACACCAACTCTACAAGGTTAACCTGGGAAAAGCGTCATTTCACGGTGTGACAGCAGCTGAAGGGGCAAGTTTCTCAAGCACTGGTAATTGTGGCCTTCCCCACCCCTGCATGATGGGGCATTAGAATGACATAGGGCAGTGGATTAAGGACGCCTGTTAGCAATCATTAAAGAAGCAGCTAGAGGCCCCAAGTGAGATCAAGGCCCCATTGTGCTGAAGGCTGCATATATCTAGTGTGAGACACTCTCTGCCCCAAAGAAAGTATAATCCTAAATAAACCACGCAGACCAAGGATGAGAAAAAGGAAATATTCTCCACACTTCACAGATGGAGAACTGAGGCATACAGCGACTAAGTGACTTGCCCAGGATCACACAGAGGTGTCTGTGGCAGAGTTAGAAACTGAAGCCAGATCTCCTGAGTCCCACTCCAGTGCATCACAAGACCACCCTCCCTTTCTGTGAAGTTTTTTAGGCATGCCGTAGCAGAGGAAGGAAAAACCACAAAAGTCCAAATAAATCCAAATGAAACAATCCACCACTACCAATGTGTGCTTCTCCTAGGGGCATTACTGGAGATAGATGAAGGGGAATGAGCTGCCAGAGGCAAAATAATCATTATTTCTATAGGACATTACAGACAAAAGTCTCAATTCTGGCTCCAGTAAGCTTACAATGCATGTTAGACATGAGATGAGGGAGGTGGATTTTTATGCAAAATTAGGGAGTGACTTGTGTGCACAAGGGGCAGGTAGGGGATGTGTCACTTCTCTGTCAGTGCTTACATCTGTTTAAACAGGGCAGGAGTGTGATCTCTGAGGGAATGGGAAAAGTCAGTCTGAGCTTTAACACACTCCCAGTAAGGCAATAACAAGTTCCAGATAATTTCAGATGAGCTGTGCTGGTTCTGTGGGAGGTGCTCACCGGGGGCGAGAGAAACTGAGCAGGCAGGTGTGTGAACCGGTTCTGGAATACATCTAGGAGATCACGGAGGTTGGGTGTTTGTGACTTGCACATAAGGCAGAAAATATTAGTTATCTTCTCCCTACAAAGGGGATCCTTAGCATGTGACAGACATTCGTCAACACGTACAGCACGGTGCAGGATTATCCCCATCTTGCAGACAGCAAAACCAAAGCAGATGAGTTAAGGGCCAGATCTTCAGAAATGCGAGGCAGCACAACCCCAGCTGAAGCCGGTGAGAGCGGCAGGTGCTCAACACCTTTGAAAACTGGGCCTTGCATGGCTTGCTCAAGGTCTCAGAGGGTGTCCAAGCAGGACTGCATGCACATCTCACACCTAGCAATGTAGAGATGTGTTATTTTTTTCTAACCATGCATGGGATAAGGCACAGGGCAGGCAGTGATACCTGACACTTCTCTGGGTTTGAGTGGGTTGCCGGCATTAACAGAGCTTGTATCAACAATGCTGAAACATGTCCAAAGTAGCACAGACAAGGACAGTGGCCCAGTGGAGTTAGCAGAGGGCTCACTGCTGGCTCTGCAACCAACTTGCTGTGCAGCCTTGGAGAACTTCCTTTGCCTCTCCACCCGTCTGTGACCTCACTGTGAGACTGATAATGTTTGCCCATTGTTCTATCAGCAAATAATTAGTAATTAAATATCTAGCAATTAGAAATAAGTTGGTTACATGGAACTACCTTCTCATGCTTAATGTGGAGACTTTCCATTTGCAGGTCTAATGAAATTCAGACCTCCCTTGTGCTCCGATACAAACAGGACCAACAAACTCCCCCTCCATTCACCACAAGCCTCCTTATAAAGCAGATGTTTTCTATCTGTAAGAGCTTGCTAAGGCTGGAGTCTTGTCAGGGGATACTCAATTCCACTCACTAACCTCTCTTAAGTGATCTGTGCTAAGTGTATGGAAAGCCCTCCATGGAAGATCATGTGCTAATCATCCTGAAATTCACCAAGGCCTGTCTGAACCAAAAGACAAGAAGCAGAATTAATTGCTTTATGGGTTTCTGAATGGATGGCTGTGAAGCTGAGATCTTGGACAGGATGCATAGTGGGGCTGGGTAAGAGGTAGGATGCAGTGCATAATTCGTGCTGGGGCTTGCCAAGACTGAGTCCTGACACCTCTGGGCCTGGCAGGTCCCAGCCCCAGCACCGCTGGGCTTGCTGCATCAGTTATGACTGTAAAAAAAGTGCTTGAGCCTGGGCACCACTTTCATTACAAATGAAGCGCTGGTTGGATATATCCTACACTTCCAAATGGACATAAATTGAGTACAGGATTTTCCTCCTCAGAAGCCGTGCATGAGCAAGAGCCGGCACTGTGCCCTGACTACACAATGACCTGCTTTTCGGGGATCACATGGTGCTAGTTACAAGACATGGTTAAAGTCAGAAACAGGCACTTAAGGAGAGCCAGGGGTCTGCTCCAACGTGCCCCAGCCCTGAAAGTGCCTCCTTGCTTCCATGGACCCATCAACAACTTGTACACTTAGCCAACAGCCCATGCTGTGCACATCTCCTGTGTGTGTGCATGGACACAAGGAGCTCTGCTGACATACACATGCCAGCAGCCACTAGCTGTCACCTTGAGAGGGGGTACGCACATGTGCTAGTCAAGCCGCCATGCTCCCCCACAGTGCCAAGCCCCAGGGTCAGATTTCTTGGGACATTAGTTGCATAACCTGTCGTGACCCACGTGGGAGGACTGTTTTTTACAGCCTCCAAGTCCATTATTACTGAACATGAGACATGGGAGGCTGCCCCAGAGAGCAACGGAGGAGGGGGAAGGGCTGGATTATGGCCCTGGAATCTCAGCTGATGACTCAGGACAAGAGAACGCACTAGTCACAGAGTCCGTGGTATGACTGATGATAGCCTACAGCGGGATTAGAGGGAAAATCTAGACAGCAGGGTGTTTCTGAGCCCAAGCTGTGGTTGCATAATTCAGAGGCTATCAAGAGCAGAGGAACACATTCCTGGACAAAGCTCCAGGGCTAGGGCCAGGAATTCACCAAACAAACAAGGAGCCAAAGAGGAAAGAGAAGAGACCCCCTACAGAGAGAGACATTAACCCCATGGAAACAGTCCATTGATACAATGAATGATGATAGAGACAATATGTTACACAGCATCCTCAGTGCACCGGCTCAGACAGGGTTCCTTAGATTTAAAGGCCAGACTGAAGGGGAAGTGCCTCAGAGGGAGAGGCAAAGCTCAGAAGAGACGGGCAGCACTAGAGATAGCAACGCCTAGCTGCAAAGCAACAGGCAGCAGTGCACATGATGCCCTGACAGGAGAGGGAGGGAGGTTGGTGGCCAGAGGGGCAAAAAGGGGACAGGGAAACAGAGTGAATCAGTGGCAGGAGTCCGGGTGGAGTGAGACTGTAGAGGATTCAAGGTGGGAGTGGGTTTCTGGTGCCATTGTCTATATAACCCCAGAGTGGAGGGTACAGGGGGGGATTTTGTCCAATGGGCAGGAAGGCTGCTCACCCTACACTGCAACCTGGATAAAAACAGTGGACGCCAGCTGTCCAAAGGCAGATGAGATGCCAGTTCATTCTTTTAAAGTGCAACATACATGGAAAGCTGGCACTGCTCATAGGCTGCTGGGCAGGATTTTATACTGCACCTTTTCCTCACCCGTCTCTCTCTGCACCGCCAGCAGATGCACTGTCCTCTGCTCGCTCGGGAGAGGAAGCCCCTGCCTCTGCAGCCATTCCTATCCTGAAATCCTGGGAGTTATTCAACTCAGCTCCCACACCCCAGCACCAGATCCTAGCAAACTGGGGAGTGCTGCTCCTCTCCCCCAGCCCAGAAATGATAGGCTCAGTTAATTTATGCCCGTGAGAATCTGATAAGAGCATTCACCTCCTTCTGGGGAACTAGCTCACGTTTTAACCTCTTCAGTCTGCTGGTACTAGAGACCTGTGATCCAGCTGAAGCAGAGAGGCAGGCCCTGGCACCGCCCCCCACCCACTGACCCCTCTCCAGTTTGTATTTCTGGAGGTTTTCACCCATTGCTTCCCAGAAAGAAAAGGGACCTCAAAATGAGCATGTATTTAATAACTGGAAGACAAATAAGCTCCAGCTACTGCTGCAGAATTACAACACCAGAGAACAATTTGCTGCATTCCTCTGAAGCCCTGTAGGAACCCAATTGCCTGCTCTCAGCCAAAATAGGTACCAGACACCAAGTGCTCCGTAAGCAACCAGAGCCCCCAAAGTGCAAAAATGAAATAAGTAAAAAGCTTCACGTTCCATATAAACCAGCCGTTTGCACCTTGTTATTAATGGTTTTGCCTGTGACCCCTGAACCCTGCCTCGCTCAGAGTCAGGGATCTACGAGCCTTGGCACCTTCACAACAATTCCAAACTGAGGGGGGTGGGGAATAAAAACACTGGATGCAATAAGTGGGAATTAGGCTGCAGCAAAACTGCCCCGGGAACCTCTTCCACTCAGCTGCCATGGCCAGGACACGGCTTTCATTGTGCCAACATGACATTTGCACTATGTTTGCCCCCATGGCCTTGGTTAGCAGTGTCACTACACACACACTGATGGATAACAATGAAGTCCAGCGGCACATGCACCTGTCCCTTCTCAAAAGGTTTGCAGTGTTGTAAATAAATCACCAGGAATCTCAGGCACCAAGGGCCTTCCCTCTTTGGTTTATAAACCTGAGGGAAGTGGTGATGTTGTCTCACACAGACCCTGCTACACTGAAACATATTGCAACCCGCAAAACGCCACATCAGTCACAGCAGGTCAGCGAATTGAAATCGTTTTAATTACAGGATTTATTTGACAGATGTTGCAGAAGCAGGAAATGCTCAGACCTGTGCAAAGAGGACTAAGATATAGAGAGAATTTCTAGCAGAAACAGGTTTCTTTCTCTGAATCAGCCTCAGTTTAAGAGCATAAAAAAGGGTACAACACACAGGGATACTATGCTCCCTAGCAGAGTGTGTTAAACGGGCCTAAGGGAATTGGTATCCTAGCCCACTGACTTCCAGGGGAATTTGGGACCTTAACTCCTGTAGGTTCCTTTGAAATCTCAGTCATGATAAAGTTATAGATAAGCTAGCAGGCGAAAGACACTGTTGGCTCACGGGGTGATTTGTAAAGTCACATGTAAAAAGCCAAAAATGGCCAAGAACTTAAGAACTGGAGGACAATGGACCTCAAAATCCAGTGAACAACAAACCTAGTGATATTCAAAACAGAGAGCTCTCCATCCTGCTTGCAGCTCTTTCCATCACTGCTCACTGACTCAGCAGACTGCTAGGCTTGAATGATGTTCGTGGCTGTTGTGCGTGCTGGTTGTGTTGCTGTGCGGCTTTGTGCCGGTGGTAAACGATGGGGTGTGTGCTGCTGTGAGGAGCTAGGCGTGTTCGAGGTTATTGCGTTGCACTTTGTTTAAATATTCTTAAATGGAACATATGGTAACAATAGTTGATTGTTCTATCTCCCCTGAGCAGCCATCATTACCCACTTCTATAGAGGTACCTGTGCACATCACTGGGGGATACAGGTAAATGGCATTGCTATGTATGGATCAGGTGCTGGGAAACTGCTCACAAATGGCAAAGGAATGTTATGTAGGGCATGCACAGTTCCCCTAAGAAATGAAACAGAGCGGCTCCCTCATTAAGAATCACTGACAGCGTTGGAAGGCAAGCAGATTTTCATGACAGAGAAAGTTGCTAGCACTACTTTCGGCACAAGCCCATCCCCTTTCTGTTACTGTTATGTCAGGGGAGGACAGTGAGAGAAAGCAGCTCTTGGGATGATACATGGGAGGCAGTGCTTCATTTATAACCCCACACAAATGCTGGAAAATGTTCAACTTTAAAAAGCATTAGGTTGGTTATCTTCTGGGCCCCTGTGGGCCATGAAGTGAAATTACATGAGCACAACATGTCTATTAATCACTGCAATGATTCCACAGTGAGAAATAGCCCCACTGGCTTATATTCAACTGGAAGGAAAAGTTGAGAAAATTATCTACCGGTAGTTGGAGAACTCCAAAACTTTGTCAGTATCTTTCTGTAGATCTTGACTCCTCCTAAATCAAATCAAGTATTTAACCTACTGCCTACAGCAAAGGCCCCATTAATGCAAATGTACAGTGAGAGATGAAAATGCTGTGCCATGGCTTCTACCTAAGGGGGTGTCTTTCTCTCAGCCACAATAATGGCATAAGAGATACTTAAGGATGGACGTGCTAATGACCGGCTGCTTCACGGTCCCTCAATGACAAATTAAGGAAGGAGTTGGCTAATCCATGCTCATTCTCCTGCATCAAGAGGGAATTACAGGGCAAATCTGAATGGCAGGGGAAACATCCCTTATGTCGCCTATTGAGACTGCATTGCCACTGTGTGGGATCAGATTTCAGACCCTGACCTTGCCCACCTGTTCCTTGGCTGGGACCTGAGACTGGACTGAGCGGCTGGTGCTGCTTCCATACAATCAAAGGTTTGGTTAAACATGGTCTTTACTTGCACTGGTTAGAATCTCCTCAGGAGCCTTGACTCCATCGAGCACCATGAACACAGACGTGCTTAAAGAAAAGTGTCTGATCTTGATTTGTGTGTTGCCAAACAGTAATATGAGGACATGCAGCACCCAGCAGCTTCTTCCATTAGGGGCACAGAAGTTAGTCGTTCTGCATTTAGCTGGCAGTAACAAGAAAGAGGGTGGGAGAGGACTCTATCGGCCACCACAATCTGATTTATGTGCCCAGAGTGCAGTGAAAAGCATTCAAAGTTGCCGCACTCCTGAGACCTCTGTGAAATGGTTGAAATGTGAGGATACCAGCTGTGTACAGCCTTCCTGGGACTCCAGAATTGAATGTAGATAAACACTGATATTTATGAATAGACACCTCCCCCACCCAAAAGCAGACACCTTTACATTTACGTCTGTTACATTTTTACGACTATCATACTTCAAGAGGCCAAGGTGAGTGTGGTTTTGTTTCCTCAATAAGGAGTAACAGAAACCCAAGCGCTGTAAGCACAAAACAGGCAATTTGCCCCTTGGATGTCTCGTTTCAATTGTCCCAAGCCACGCTGCTGCCATCTACCTCCTTTGGGAGATTCTTTACATTACTGACCAATGGACATCTATGTAAGTGTGCTATCCCTCTCAGGAGTGCGGCAAGTTTCAGTTTTCATACCTCAGAATCAGTGGATGCTAATACGTATCTTGGACCTACCTTTAGGAGTCCCTGCCTCACAAAATGACTCTCATTCAGGTACCTCAAGCATCTTGGTGGCACTTTAAAAGGCAATTCTTAAATCCTTTCACTTTGAAAACAAAAACAAAGGCAGAAGGTTTAGCATTTAACCTAGAATGATCTGAATACTGAATCCAGAAGATTTTCTAAGTTTGCACTTAGTTTCCTTGTGCAACATAAGCCTATGGGATATGACAAACAGACTGCTCATGCTGCTTACTGTCTAGTGTCACCTGTCTTAAACTGCCACTTAAAGGGTCAACAAATTCAGCTACTTACAAAAGTGGCCTTCTAATAAAGAGAGTGCAGAACTGTACTCAGTCCTTTAGGAATACTTAAACCAGGGAGGTTGGCTAGTGAAGGTATCACTATTTGCAGTTCAGGATGAAATGCCAACACTGAAAACATCTACCTGATTTATTGTGTTCTGAAGTTTAGTACAGAGAAAGTAGTAGCCTCGACTTGTACATCTGGTTCAGGGAGCAAACAAGTTATTTTTCAACAAAAATGTTTTCTTAAATGATTACAGATCCTAAGGCCAAACAAGGGATTTGGTTACTTTAAGCACCATTAACAAGATAGAAAACAGTTTAAGTAATGCAGCTTATCTTCCTTTCGCTGCTCTAGCTGCCAGGTAAGTGCTCCATTGCCCAACGAAAGCTGGTGATAAAGTTCCTGAGAACATCGGGACTCATTACTGTGCAAAACACCTTCCTGTCAAATTTGGGTCAGCTGATGCCAGAGACTGGATGGCATGAAGCACTTAATCTTTTCCATAATGAAATTGAAGGGTGAAAGAAGCATCCCAAAGAACTAGAAGAAACAAAACAGAAAAAGTTTGTGCTTGAGTTAAAAAAGCAGTGGGATATCTTGCACCACTGGAGTACAAATGGAGAAATCCCACATCTTTCTTCAGATCAAATGCAAGCTACATTATCCTTGCTGCTGTACTGCCACCATGAAGTAGAAATTTAATACTAATACTGGTTTACACTTACAGACACTTATCTCAGAATCTCAGTGCATGTCACAAAACATTAAACCTCAACACTTCTGTGACACAGGAGGTCTTATTCCCATTTTAGAGATGGGCAAACTGAGGCAGAGGTTAAGTGACTTGTTTGAAGTTGATGGGACAATGACAGAGCTGGGGATAAAACCCAGCAGATCCCAGCCTCCAGTCCTTTGCTCTAATTGCACCTTAATGTTCGCTTGTAAGACACTCAGCCACAGTATAGCCCCCAACAAAGAATGTGATAACACTGTACAGCATGTGTGCATATAAATTCATACAAGAGTAACTATCACTTTAAAAAAAAATATCCTATATTGGAGGGTCTGACAAATGTACAAAAATCAAGAGAACTCAGAGGAGGAGCTGAAACTCAATTTAACTCACCCCACGGTGCTTAGATCATGCGTCGGCAACCTTTCAGAAGTGCTGTGCTGAGTCTTCATTTATTCACTCTAATTTAAGGTTTTGCGTGCCAGTAATACATTTTAACGTTTTTAGAAGGTCTCTTTCTAGAAGTCTATAATATATAACTTAACTACTGCTGTATGTAAAGTGAATAAGGTTTCAAAATGTTTAAGAAGCTTCATTTAAAATTAAATTAAAATGCAGAGCCCCCCGGACTGGTAGCCAGGACCCAGGCAGTGTGAGTGCCACTGAAAATCAGCTCGCATGCTGCCTTCAGCACCTGTGCCATAGGTTGCCTATCATCTGGATGCTAGAACTCTAGGGGAACTTGCACCCCAAAAGAGCCACAACACCTAGGCACAACAGGATGAGTTAGGATGGAGTTTCTCTTTGCTCGGAATCTTCCTGCTGCTTCATTAAGTTCTACCCCCCTTGATGTTGATCAGGGAGGCTGGGGGAGGAATGCGGTACATTTCCTTAGTTTTCCAGGCAAGAAATGCTTAGACCATTGATTCAATAGTATAAATACAATCTAACAAATAGACAGTGCTCACAGATATAGTTCATATTCTATAAACCACTAAGACTTTTTTCCTCCTTTAATGCAGCACCTTCACATTAAAGCCATGAATTAAGATGTAGATTAGCAAGGCAAGAAACCTTTGTCCTTGGCATCGACACACACAGCTTGTGGCAGGAAACATTAGGATTTTTTTATATGAAGTGTAGAACTATCATCATTACATATTGGCAGGGAACTGCACATCTCCAAACTATGCACATTTTCTCTTAGATAAGCAAAAGCCTCAAGTGTTTATAAATACGAAAAGTTCAGCAGCTGGGTAAAAAGTTAATTCTCCAATTTCACTTAATGAGCCTTCAGAAAATGGTAGGAGATTTGTTTCTAGAGTAAAGCAGATTGTCACAAAAACATAGGACATGCCACAGTGGATCAGAGCAATGGTCCAGTGTCCTGCTTCCAACAGTGGAAGTACCAGCTGCTTTAGAGACAGCAGCAACCAATCCTCCAGCAGGCAGCTCTGGAATAACCTGTCCACAGAGAAAGTTTCTTCCTAATCCCATCAGAGACTGGCTAGGTGATATATTTATAACAAATCCCCAAAGACCCTTTCTTTGTTTTGGGGAAGTCTTTTTCTTTCTTACATTACTGAGCAATTATTTTATTACAAGCTCTGCAAGGCAGGGGCTGCCTTACAATGGGTTTGTGCCATACTCAGCATAGTGGGGCTGTGTTCTGTATGGAGACTCCGGACGTTACTGTTATATTGCTAAACACATATGAGAAACTAATAGGGGCAAATTCCAGCAGGATATCCTGGAATACAGTTAATATGATAAAGTAGGATTAATTAAAATGACAGACATCCAGGCAAGATGCTTTACCTTGAAAACAAAATAATTTACCTTGAATAAAATCATTCTCTGATACAGATTGATGGCAGCTATTAGCGAACAGGAGCTGCTAACAGGGAGTTTTGCAAGGGAGTTCTCCAGGTGAAGGAGGAGCACATACAGCATCTGTGGGGTAAGTGACTGTCTGCAGTGTTTGGGTTTGTGTGTGTGTTTGGGGGTTACTTGCTGTGTGCTGAGCTTGTGTTTGTCAGTCTGTGTGGTTTGTTTGTTTGAAGGACCGTGTGCTGTAGCTGGCAGTTGGAGGTGGAGCTACTAGGAAGGTTTGAAAGCTAGAAGCCTCTGGTAATTGGCTGAGCCTTAACCAGTGGGCGGGGCATTCACTCAGGCCAGGGCTTTATAAAGCTGCGCACAAGCAACCAGGGAGCTTAGCGAACAGGAGCTGCTAACAGGGAGTTTTGCAAGGGAGTTTGGAAGGGGAGTAGGAAGGGAGAGGGCGTCCCTTGTCGGTCTCATCTGTGACCCATTGGTCCCCTGAACTCATAACCTGAGCCACATCAAAAACCTTTCTGTTTACAGCAAAGAGGAGTGGACAGAGAGCTGTAGACGGGAATTTGAGAGTTTGACAGAGGGAGGCATACAATGGTGAGGAGGACCCGCAACACCTGTGCCAGCACTGCTTCTGTCTCCTCCACCTGCGCCTGTAGCCAGACAGAGCACCAAAGCATGGATGCTTTTACCCAGATTCTGGTGTGGGCTTGCAAAGACTGTAATTTGCAATTTCCACTTACTGATATCCAGGCTGGGGGTGGCATCCAATGTGAAAGGTGCCTACTGGTGGAATCTCTCAGGCAACAGGTGGGAGAGCTACAGGAGGAGGTGGCCAGGCTGAGGAACATCCATGTCCATGAGCAATTCCTGGACAGTATCCATGTGGAGATAGCTGATGGTGCTGTCCCAGTTGACAGGACTACTGACACTCCAGTGGAAGAGGAGATGCCTCAGGGTGTACCTGACACACCAGTGGAGGAGGAGGCTCAGGGTGGACACAGCCAGCTGATTACTTCTAGCAGCGGGCAGTGCTCCACCACTGCTGCAAACCCTCCTGTTGTGGTAAAAGATACAGGAGAGAAGAAATCACCCCCAACAGTTAAGGGGGTGAAGCCTCGTACCCCTAAGGCTGGGAGGTTTGCTGCCACCACTGATAAGAAACATAGGGTAGTGGTGGTTGGAGACTCTTTGCTGAGGGGGACGGAGACACCCATCTGTCGCCCTGACCGTTCATCCCGGGAGGTATGCTGCCTGCCAGGGGCCCGTATCCGAGATGTTACAGAGGCTTTGTCGAGGATTATCCGGCCTTCTGACTACTATCCCATGCTACTCATCCATGTGGGCACAAATGATACTGTGAGGTGTGACGCTGAGCAGATCAAGAGTGACTACAGGGCTCTGGGAGTACGGGTTAAGGAGTTTGGAGTGCAGGTGGTATTCTCTTCGATTCTTCCTGTTGAAGGTAGGGGTCCGGGCAGAGACAGATGCATCGTGGAGGTGAATGCCTGGCTGCGAAGATGGTGTCGCCAGGAGGGCTTTGGCTTCCTCGACCACGGGATGCTACTTGAGGAAGGACTGCTAGGAACAGATGGCGTTCACCTTTCGAAGAGGGGAAAGGCCTTATTTGCGCACCGACTGGCTAACCTGGTAAGGAGGGCTTTAAACTAGGTTCGACGGGGACAGGTGAGCAAAGCCCACAGGTAAGTGGGGAACAAGACCTGGGAGATGGGTTGAAAACAGGAGGGAGCACGGGCTATAATGGCAGAGAGGAAGGAGGGTCAGGGCAAAGCTGGGAGGCAAAATCAAACCAGTATCTTAGATGCCTTTATACAAATGCAAGAAGTATGGGTAATAAGCAGGAAGAACTGGAAGTGCTAATAAATAAATACAACTATGACATTATTGGCATTACTGAAACTTGGTGGGATAATACACACGACTGGAATGTTGGTGTGGATGGGTATAGTTTGCTCAGGAAGGATAGACAGGGGAAAAAGGGAGGAGGTGTTGCCTTATATATTAAAAATGTACACACTTGGACTGAGGTGGAGATGGACATAGGAGACGTAAGGGTGGAGAGTCTCTGGGTTAGGCTAAAAGGGGTAAAAAACACAGGTGATGTCGTGCTGGGAGTCTACTACAGGCCACCTAATCAGGCGGAAGAGGTGGATGAGGCTTTTTTCAAACAACTAACAAAATCATCCAAAGCCCAAGATTTGGTGGTGATGGGGGACTTCAACTATCCAGATATATGTTGGGACAATAACACCGCGGGGCACAGACTATCCAATAAGTTCCTGGACTGCATTGCGGACAACTTTTTGTCTCAAAGTTGAAAAAGCTACTAGGGGGGAAGCTGTTCTAGACTTGATTTTAACAAATAGGGAGGAACTTGTTGAGAATTTGAAAGTAGAAGGAAGCTTGGGTGAAAGTGATCATGAAATCATAGAATTTGCAATTCTAAGGAAGGGTAGAAGGGAGTACAGCAGAATAGAGACAATGGATTTCAGGAAGGCGGATTTTGGTAAGCTCAGAGCTGATAGGCAAGGTCCCATGGGAATTAAGACTGAGCGGAAAAACAACTGAGGAAAGTTGGCAGTTTTTCAAAGGGACGCTATTAAGGGCCCAAAAGCAAGTTATTCCGATGGTTAGGAAAGATAGAAAATGTGGCAAAAGACCACCTTGGCTTACCCTTGAGATCTTGCGTGACCTACAAAATAAAAAGGCGTCATATAAAAAATGGAAACTAGGTCAGATCACGAAGGATGAATATAGGCAAATAACACAGGAATGCAGAGGCAAGATTAGAAAAGCAAAGGCACAAAATGAACTCAAACTAGCTATGGGAATAAAGGGAAACAAGAAGACTTTTTATCAATACATTAGAAGCAAGAGGAAGACCAAGGACAGGGTAGGCCCACTGCTCAATGAGGAGGGGGTAACAGTAACGGGAGACTTGGAAATGGCAGAGATGCTTAATGACTTCTTTGTTTCGGTCTTCACTGAGAAGTCTGAAGGAATGTCTAGTATAGTGAATGCTTACGGGAAGAGGGTAGATTTAGAAGAGAAAATAAGGAAAGAGCAAGTTAAATATCACTTAGAAAAGTTAGATGCCTGCAAGTCACCAGGGCCTGATGAAATGCATCCTAGAATACTCAAGGAGTTAATAGAAGAGGTATCTGAGCCTCTAGCTATTATCTTTGGGAAATCATGGGAGACGGAGATTCCAGAAGACTGGAAGGGGGCAAATATAGTGCCCATCTATAAAAAGGGAAATAAAAACAACCCAGGAAACTACAGACCAGTTAGTTTAACTTCTGTGCCAGGGAAGATAATGGAGCAGGTAATCAAAGAAATCATCTGCAAACACTTGGAAGGTGGTAAGGTGATAGGGAATAGCCAGCATGGATTTGTAAAGAACAAATCGTGTCAAACTAATCTGATAACGTTCTTTGATAGGATAACGAGCCTTGTGGATAAGGGAGAAGCGGTGGATGTGATATATCTAGACTTCAGTAAGGCATTTGATACAGTCTCGCATGATATTCTTATAGATAAGCTAGGAAAGTACAATTTAGATGGGGCTACTATAAGGTGGGTGCATAACTGGCTGGATAACCGTACTCAGAGAGTAGTTGTTAATGGCTCCCAATCCTGCTGGAAAGGTATAACAAGTGGGGTTCCGCAGGGTTCTGTTTTGGGACCGGTTCTGTTCAATATCTTCATCAACGATTTAGATGTTGGCATAGAAAGTACGCTTATTAAGTTTGCGGACGATACCAAACTGGGAGGGATTGCAACTGCTTTGGAGGACAGGGTCAAAATTCAAAATGATCTGGACAAGTTGGAGAAATGGTCTGAGGTAAACAGGATGAAGTTCAATAAAAAGATAAATGCAAAGTGCTCCACTTAGGAAGGAACAATCAGTTTCACACATACAGAATGGGAAGAGACTGTCTAGGAAGGAGTATGGCAGAAAGAGATCTAGGGGTCGTAGTGGACCACAAGCTTAATATGAGTCAACAGTGTGATACTGTTGCAAAAAAAGCAAACGTGATTCTGGGATGCATTAACAGGTGTGTTGTAAACAAGACACGAGAAGTCATTCTTCCGCTTTACTCTGCGCTGGTTAGGCCTCAACTGGAGTATTGTGTCCAGTTCTGGGCACCGCATTTCAAGAAAGATGTGGAGAAATTGGAGAGGGTCCAGAGAAGAGCAACAAGAATGATTAAAGGTCTTGAGAACATGACCTATGAAGGAAGGCTGAAGGAATTGGGTTTGTTTAGTTTGGAAAAGAGAAGACTGAGAGGGGACATGATAGCAGTTTTCAGGTATCTAAAAGGGTGTCATCAGGAGGAGGGAGAAAACTTGTTCACCTTAGCCTCCAATGATAGAACAAGAAGCAATGGGCTTAAACTGCAGCAAGGGAGATTTAGGTTGGACATTAGGAAAAAGTTCCTAACTGTCAGGGTAGTTAAACACTGGAATAGATTGCCTAGGGAAGTTGTGGAATCTCCATCTCTGGAGATATTTAAGAGTAGGTTAGATAAATGTCTATCAGGGATGGTCTAGACAGTATTTGGTCCTGCCATGAGGGCAGGGGACTGGACTCGATGACCTCTCGAGGTCCCTTCCAGTCCTAGAGTCTATGAGTCTATGAGTCTATGAACTCTGGAGTATGTATTGGCTTGGCAGAATTCAATTTCAATTTTTTAACATTTCAATGGAGAACACTGATGTTTATTTTAAATCACTGTTTTTGTCTATTCACAATTTCACAGTTGCAGGAAATTATGGGAGGTAAGACAATTATTTAATGACAGCAGACACTGAGATTCAAAACATTAAAGGTTTATAACAATTAAAGCACAAATTATCAACATGTCAAAATATACCAAATAAATACCCTTAAATCAAACTCAGAAGTTTTCAAGCAGCATTTTTCTTACATTACCTATCTTGAAATGTTGATTACTGATAGAAATATTTTTTGTTGGTTTGTGTGTGTACGATGAAATCGATGTGTACTGATGTTTACTGACAAAAATCTTATCCTATTCCAAGCCTAAGTATATGTAAGACTGCACACATTAAAGAGTTTGGAAACATTGCTTCTACAAATGCATTCATACTTTTGAAGGCCCAATTATCAGACTCAGACTTTAAAGCCAGAAGGGATCATGATAATCATCTAGTCTGAGCTCCTGTACACTGCAGGCAACAGAACCCTGCTTCTGAAATAGGCCCTTAGGGTCTGGCTGACTTACTGAAGTCTTCAATTGCGATGTAAAGGCTTCGAGTTACAGAGAATCCACCATTTTACTTTCATTCATACCAACATGTGACCCATGCCTCATGCTGCAGAGGAAGGTGAAAGCTCTCCAGAGTCTCTGCCAATCTGACCTCAGGGAAAATTCCTTCTCAGTCCCAAATATGGCGATCAGTTAGATCCTGAGCATGTCGGCAAGACACTAAATTCAAGCACTAAACTGTGAAAATATGTAAACCAGGACTACTCAACTCAATTTAAAAAAGTTAACATTTGGGCTTTTCTGAAGCATATAATTAACAATACAGAGTCAAACAGCTGAAAACAATGGTTTGATTAAAATAATCTACTCAATGAATTATGATATAAGAAACGACATTAGAGTTTACATTCACCTAGAGCTTAATAATGAAAAATCCAGGTATTACAAATACCATTCTACCGCACTCACCAAGTGCACACTTGTGTGTCTTGGATTTCCTATAAACCCATCCTTGGCATCACACTTCATTATGATCAAACCATTCAAAATTTCCATTATAGAAAAAATCCTGTACACGTAATACAAACAAATGCATAAAAGTATTATGATTTACCTGGAATTAGGATTTTTCCATTTCAAAGGGATAAATTTAAGGCCTTTAGACCTTTAAGAAGGTATAAAAATAAGACTTATGTAATATTCACAGTATAGTGACACACTTATGCTTAGGAATAAAGAAATTTTAACCACTTGGAGTATGAATAAAGTTTATAGTGATAATCCTGTTTTTTTAAATAGCAGAAAACCAGTAGTTATATGCTTTGTATCCCTGATATTGACTTCAGTAGGCTGCTGTAGAGCTGCAGTTTTGCTCACTACAAAAAACAAAAACACATTTCTACCTTGCTGCTATCAAAACTAAAATATCACTATGTGGCAAAACCAAGCCTTTTCCCCTACAGCTCCCTCGGCAGCTCTCTGCCACTTCACAACCTACATTTTTCAAAAGGGACATCTCCAAATTCAGGATGTATGAATCAAGTTAAATTAGATTAAAAGTGAAGGCATGAAAATTAAAATATATTCAAGCAGATCTCAACATCTCTTTTTAAACTGATGCAATTGGGTGCCAGTTTTCTAGGTGTGAGTTCCAATTACATACAAATATATGAAATTCTTGCTAGCATCTGACAGACCTCCCAAATTTATGTGAGGCACTGCCTTCTCGCTGAAATTTAAGGAAATCTGACTGTATTTCTGATTCAATTGGTACCTGAAGATACCAAGTCGTGTCTTAGCTAGGCAGACATTCTACTCTTCATTAGCTAGAACATTGGAGTGCATCAAAATTAGCATTTTCCTTACATTTCAATGCAAGAAAAATCACATAAAACAGTAAGAGTTTATTATTAATTACATACGTTCTTAAAGTCTCAGAACCCCACTTTACTGATGGGGAAAATGAGACCATGCTGAAGGGACTGTCCTAGGGTCAAAGAGCAAAGCTGTGGCAGAGTCAGGATTCAAAGGCAGGTTTTCAGACTCCCAGTTTATGCTCTAAGCACTAAAAGAACAGGAGTACTTGTGGAACCTTCGAGACTAACACATTTATTTGAGCATAAGCTTTCGTGGGCTACAGCCCACTTCTTCAGATGCATAGAATGGAATATGTTCCATTCTATGCATCTGAAGAAGTGGGCTGTAGCCCACGAAAGCTTATGCTCAAATAAATGTGTTAGTCTCTAAGGTGCCACAAGTACTCGTGTTCTTTTTGCGGATATAGACTAACATGGCTGCTCCTCTCTAACCACTAGGCATTCTACCTCAAAAGGAAGCTTTTCTACATACTGGATATGGATAACTAGTTGAAGTCAATATGAAGCACCTGTTCTAAATGGCACTTTCAGAACTATTATTGCACCCAGTCAGGGAAAAGAACACATCCAGGGATAATGCAAGTCAGGACAACCATTTCTGTACTTTTTGTGGAGGTTATCTGTTGGGATCCTGCTGGGAGAGGCACAGAGGCATGCACACTTCTCATCCATCTTTTCAATTGAACAGGGACTAGAAAACCATCCCTTCCCGTGGAAAATAAGTGCAATTTAAAGCACTGCCCAATGAACAAGCCAGGCTAGTGCTTTTGCCCACATTCACCAGTATTCTACTTGACATGCAAATTGCCTGTTATGCAAAGCGAACGTAACGCACACAAATTATATTTTTTTGGTTGAAGAAACTTGGCCGAGAGAACTTCCCCAAGCGAGTCTTTGTTAGTATAACATTTGACCTTGTATCTCTTTGGAAATCATACAACTTTGCTAATGCAGTCCTTAAAGAATTAATCAAGCAAATAGTTAGACCCTGGTTGCCATGAAGCCAACCAATTACGAGCAGCAGAGAAATTTGTCATTGGCATGTCCAACTACATTTTCCCACATAAAGATTAACAGAATGGGGGCCCCGCTCTCAGACCTGCATGGCTTGGACACCACCAAGCAGAAATGTCAGCAAAACAAGGATTTCATGAGAACCTTGCACTTTAAAATAAGTTAGCATTTTTGTTCCATCTGTCTCATTACCTGACCTGCTCAACAGCAGGAAGCCTGACACGCTCTCATTCTCAAGTTATTCAAGGATTTTTTAGTTCCAGAATAATGACTGAATGTGTTGTCAGTGGCTCTGTGGTTAGTGCTCCAGGCTACCACATGAAAGACATGAGGGCAAGCATATTGCAATGTGGTTTTGGTTTTCTGATTATTTTTATTTGAGGGATAAGCAGGGTGGCAAGCAACTTGTATAACTCTGTAGCTTTCCCTCTTTTCTAGAGTGCATAACCAATTTTTGAGAGCCAGAAGGAAGGTTACCACTATGTGCAACCTTATATGGGGTTGGCAGGGGAGAGAAACCATGAAGAGAAACAAAAGGTGTGGGTGGGAAGAATCAGTTCTCCATGAGACACGCAAGATTCTCTCTCTCTATGTAACACATTTCTAAGTGCTTCCCAGCACTTTACAGAAGATAGGCAAAAATCCCCATTTCACAAGTAAGGAGGCTGAGCACAGTAAATCAGGATCAAAGCCTACATCCAACTTCCATCCTGAAGCTCACACTAGCAGAACATGGTGCTTCCTTGAAACAGAATGAGTTAACCATATTGTAAGGTTCATTCAACTTCCCACCTAGTAACTGGAACCAGAATGTCTTGTATCCAATTGCTTTAGTTTCTAAAATGCAAATGGCAGTTAATTAACAGCTGGCTTGGAAGCAAACAAGTAATTCACCTCTCTGTCCTCGTCAGTCTCATTCTGAGACTCTTTTGCTCTTGCTTCCAATCTGCCTTTTCACTCTCACTTTTCAGAGTTTCCAATTTATTTTTTGCAGCTCACACACTGTAAAATTTTATGAAAATAAAATCTATCCTCAATGCAGTGCTTGGTGGGGAAGTTTCCCTGGGGCTGAAACGCTCCACTGCCCCAATAAGAGAACAAGTGAATACAACAGTATGTTTTAATCACTCAGTTTCTTTGTCCAAGTTGACTATTGGTTTTACCCCAACTTCAAAAATCATTTTTCACAAATTAGTTCCTTACAAAGCAGGACAAGGTGACTCATGACCAGTGCCTCTTCCTGAGAAAGGGTTTAGAACAGGGGTCGGCAACCTTTCAGAAGTGCTGTGCCGAGTCTTCATTTATTCACTCTAATTTAAGATTTCACATGCCAGTAATATATGTAAATGTTTTTAGAAGGTCTCTTTCTACAAATCTATTATATATAACTAAACTATTGTTGTATGTAAAGTAAATAAGGTTTTTAAAATGTTTAGGAAGCTTCATTTTAAATTAAATTAAAATGCAGAGCCCCCCGGACCAGTGGCCAGGACCCAGTCAGTGCGAGTACCACTGAAAATCAGCTCGCGTGCCGCCTTTGGCACGCATGACATGGGTTGCCTTCCCCTGGTTTAGAACTTCACTTTCACCAATGCAAGCCAAAAATTTTGCACTACACTGCAATATGAACATGTTAGAAGACAACAACTGTGTAAGTGCCAAGTTCACACAGCTTTGGTTAACATCTAGCCACAGATCATCACAGTATCTTAGCACTCAGACCATGTAGTAACAAAGTTCACAGAAAAAGTGTTAAAATAATTTTTAAATCAACAGAAAGAGTACTACATAGGAACCAATTTTTAGGCTTTATCTCATTGATTTCTATGATATAACACCTAGGAAACCCAATCAATCAATGGTCAGGGCCCCACTGCAGTACATGTATTGCAATCAAGAAGCAAAGACAACAGTCCCTGTTGCAAAGAGCTTACAATTTAAGTGTCAGATGAGATGCAACCAGTGGATAAGACAAACAGTGTAAGGGAAGGAAATGAGGTAAAACAAACTAAACAGAGCTTAGCAGGAAATAAGTCAATTTATTGTAGTAGCTGACTTACTAACGTTTGAATGTACTGGGATACCTGGCTCAGGAACTTACCATTAGCTTTATGACAGCAATTGCACTGTGCTATATAGGAGAATTGTTCCACTGCAATTTCCATTAGAACCCTCCTAATTTCATGCATTAACTCAGCTGTTTAAAAAATCTCTGCCTTAAATTAAGTATGAAAGGTCCTAACTGAACAATGTGCAAAGTTCTGACTGTTTTTGCTTAACACAATTTGAAAAATCAATTTACGTGTTTTAAGTCACAAGAGTTTAACAAAAGAAGCTCTGAATATATAAGGTGACTTTTGCACTCCAACATCTTAGAAAATGCTGTATGCCATTCCCACTATGGAAATGAAACTGCTGCATTTAGACTCATCGCTGTGCATGCCCAAGAAGCTTTTCCATTGGTCTCAAAGGACTCTGAGAACATTGGTTTTGTTCTCCAACCTCACCCCCTTACCATACATACCTTACAGGCTTTTTTCGGACTATCCAAGTGGTTTCTGCAGGCACCATACAAATGCAAATCCCAGCTCACGGCTCATTTCTCCATAAGGGGCTAGTGGAAGCCTGTATGGAAGTTATCTATGCAGGGTACTCACATTTCACTCCACCCTGTCCCTGGAATCTTTTGTGCAGCTCCTCATGGAGCCTAGCAGTGACCCTTCCACATTAGCCAAAAGGTGCACAGTGCTATGGAGTGTTTCCCAGCCCTCCCACTAGGGACTGACTGCATGGCCATCAGGAAAGTCACAGCACAGTGTAATACTCCACTGGGTATTTCT
The DNA here is from genome assembly GCF_025201925.1 of Gopherus flavomarginatus. Taxonomy (NCBI): domain Eukaryota; kingdom Metazoa; phylum Chordata; order Testudines; family Testudinidae; genus Gopherus; species Gopherus flavomarginatus. The sequence goes on along the minus strand of NC_066621.1, from coordinate 10,103,973 downwards.
GTAAAATCCCCTTGCACTATCTGTTGCACATTTAAAAAGAACTCTCTCTGAGCAGGAAGACAACACTGCTCTGACTGGATGTAGACTTTGCCTCCCAGGTTCACAGTAGCAGCGGTTTAACACAATGCAATTGATGAAGAGGCGCTCCAGGGAGATCAGCTCCACTAACTACTGAGCGACTTTAATACTGCCTACTCGTAGTGCCTACAGGTCCCAACTGAAACTGGGGAGCCTCCACACTGAGCAGGGTACAAACACATAGGAAGACAGAGCCCCACCCTGAAAACTTTCCAGTCTAAACTGACAAAAACAGCAGCAGAGAAAACAGAGGCACAGTGAGATAAAGGGACTTGCCCACAGTCACCCAGATGATCAGTAGAAGAGCTGGAACAGAAGCCAGGTCTCCTGAGTCCCAGGCCACTGCCCTATCCACTAGACCTAGGGTGACCAGATGTCCCAATTTTACAGGGACAGTCCTGATATTTGGGGCTTTTTCTTGTATAGGCTCCTATTATCTCCCACTCCCTGTCCTGATTTTTCACACTTTGCTGTCTGGTCACCCTAACTAGACCACTCTCCCTCTATTATAAATAGGTTTTATACCATGCTCATCACCATAGTATCTGAGCACTTTCCAGAAGCATACTGAGTAACATAATTAACACCTTTCATGTGCAGTTTGGCCTCCCAGATCTTTAAAGGCAAAGAAGAGGGAAGAGGCACAAGAGAGAAATGAGATGCACGTGAAAAAAAGTACTATTTTATTAGTAGGTTTTCTGGGGATTCACTTATTTGCTTTCCAACTTTATCTGATGCAATGAAAGTGTTTTGGAGACGTTTTTCAGCACTTAATGTCACTACTGAAGCATCTTTGGATGGTCACTATCCAGCATTTTGCAGAATGAAAAGCAGCATCAAGCAGCAATGAGGTAGGAGGAGGAGGTTAAACAGGTTGAGAGGGTGTGTGCAAATTTTTTTTCTGTTAAGCACAGACAATGCCCTCGGCATGGTACAAGATGCAGCTGTAAACAGAGTCCTTGCCTCACAGAGCTTACAATCTAAATGTTCCCATGGCTTTGGTTTTAACCTATTAGTTACTGAAGAGCCCTTAATTCAAAATTCAGAAGCTTTGCTTCCAATAATTCAATTTAAACTAAACATCAGAAGCTATGTCTGTGACACATAGGTCTAATCCACAAACCAAATTCTTTTCCACAGCCCTTCCAGGCAAGGGAGAAAGAGAGGGCTGGGTTGTTCCTAAATTGGTAATCAGGACTGATTATCTACTAAGATTGATATGCAGAAACCAGCTTGATAATATACAAATATTATTCTTTACAAAATGAGGAACTCTGAGTCCAAGTGAAGAATCAAGTTTAATAGTTGCATGACAAGGAACTTCAGAAGCACATGACAATGCATTTTAACTGCATCTCAAAACATCTGCACAGGCAGGGCCCTCAGCTTCTGAATATCTCACAAACACTCTAAGCAAGTCCTGGACTGGAGACAATACTTACAGCTTTAGCAAAAATGACCATGAGTTCAGGGAATTGATGTGTGAGAACGGCAAGCATTGCTGAAAAGGAACATAACCCTGCCGTGAAGTGAATGAAGAAAGGAAGCTCCTTCTGTGGGTAAACGGAGACATCGTGAAACGCTGAAAGGGAAATATTGAAAAGTTATTTGACATTTTAATATTCATTGATTGTTTTACAAGAGGTCATAATTACACCCCAGTTTACATTATACAAAGATGTCAACGAGTATTATTGCAGAGCAGACAGTGTTTTACCTTCAGATTTATAGTTCCAAAGGACATCTACGTGGTCCCAAAGCTTAAGTGCAGCACAAGACTAAATCCCTGACGTTTGCTCAAAGCAGATTTAAGTGGCTTAGTCCTGATATATTTTCTCATATACTACATGTTTTTTGCTCTTCAGTTATTTATTGGTGTCACTAAAGCTGTCCTTCCCCCACCACTTTTATTCCCTCCTTTATTTTTAAGAACATTGCAGGGTTAATTTTTTGAATCAACTGTTGCAACAGAAGAGAAGAAAGTAACATAAAATTCACAAGATGTCATCAAGACAAAGGTTCCAATGAAAACACTTGGCCCAATTTAAATAATCAAGGAATTTGTAACAGTTATAAATGCTAACTCCTGTTATTTTAGTGTATGCCAATGTTTTAAAAAGCAAGCATCCTATTTTTTCCTACTTTTTATGTAATGTTTTTCTATCGTAAGTATTCCCATGTCTAAAAAGTAAAAACTCTGAAAGCGATCAGATAATATACATGGTCAGAGTCTGTTAAAACTTCCCAAAGACTGCAAGCTGGCAGAGTACAGTAAATTTCAGAGCAATTGACAAAGCAGATCTCAAAGAAAGCAGCATCAAGACTGGGTTACAAATTTTGTACACAACCATTAGTTACACTTTAGGGCAAAGAAATCAAAATAATTTCACTAGACAGCTCAAGACATTGAAAGTAGTCACCATCTAGGGACTGTGACAATTCTAGATTTTTTTATCCAACAATTTTGCAATGTTTTTAAATAAAAGGAACAGGCAGGCTTGCAATTAAATATGGAACGTCCTGTCTATTCTTCAGTAAACTAGACTTAATACTGGAGCAGACCCAACAAAAAGTAACTTTTGATTTAATTAAATATGGACAATAGGTATAGTCAGTGCAACAGCCAGTGTTCTTTTTTTTTATTATTATTATTGTTATTCACTTTTGGGCTGTGCACGTTTTCAGCTTTCAGTAGGCTGCAGAAGGAAATTTAAAGAAGACAGAGTTAAATCAAGATGTCACCAGGTTTCAGGTTGCCTTCAAATTCAGGAAGTGATAACTGAAAATGTGACCCAATATGCGATGCAACCTTTCCTCTGTAACAGATGGAGGCTAGAAAAAAAATGCTGAATGAAAGCTGAGATTCTGAAGTACAATGGTGTGGAACGCTAAGGCTTTCTGTGAGGCCAGACACCAAAGGAAAAGAAAATAAGTCCTAATCAAACATGCTTAAGGGTGCTCCCCTCAGGATTCTCTCTCATTTCACCTCCTTAACATCTAGTCATCCCTGCTACTCAGCAGACTAGTAAGATACCCATACTGTTCTTCTACTGGGCAAACAAAGCAGTGGCCTGCCCATGACAAAGCATGACATGCAGTACACTCCATCTTCCATCAGCTACCCTCATAAAAATCTAACTGGGACATGGTCAGCTCACAGAATGGTGTGTAACCATGTATTAAGGACATATATGGGTTGGAAGGGGGTGATTTTTTAAAAGGAACTAGAGAGAGGAGCAAATAGAAAACTAGCAAGCAACCAGAACGCAAGAGTAGGAAAGGCAGGAAAAACTGGGGAGAGCAACAAACAAAAATATACAAAATTCCTTATATTCCCAGAACTACCACTGCACAAGGAATGCAGGATCAGGCCCACAGTATGTAAAGAGAGTGAAAAAGATTTCTGCATGGTCAGAGCTCTCTCTCTGTACATCCTTACCAATTAGGACAATTAGCTTTCTGTTTGAAGTTTATCAGTGTAAGCCTCAATTTGGTTTACTTTGTATTTTAAATATATTAAAAGAATTGATTTTTTAAAAATTCCAAGACTTCTTGAGAAAGCTACACAATAAAAAATGTTAAGATGGCTTTATTTTATGAATAGCCATATATTTAAAACGTAGCAGGAATGCGTGAATGATTGTGTTGAAATACCTGCATGTGCTGGTGTTTAATTATGCTGGAAAGCCTACAGCTTAGGGTTAGTCACTAACCAAGGAATTCCTTGTGCAATATCCTGCATAAGTGAGAAATGAATAATTTAAAGCAGTCTGGGGGCAGACTTCAATTACACATTTTAAATTTAACTTTTCACTTTTTGTAACAGAAACACACGTGTAAGTTTACTCTTCTACAGCTGTAACCCTCTGACACTTTAGCAGTAGCCCTACAATTCCATGAAGAAGCTGAGATTTCCAGAGATCTAGAAGCCCACATTTAGAATCCCACTAGCAGGTAAGATGAAACAAGAGCCCCATTATCATCTAAGTGAATGAGCGACAGAGTGAGTGGTTTATTTTCACGTTGCTTTACAGACAGAATATATGTGGGCTAATACCTGGATAACAAAGTAGGGGAGAAGACTCATTCTTCAGTGTCAAATCTTAGGTCTCCTTGTTAATGTACAGCAACGTATGATCATAAATATTCCATGGAATGTACAAGCAATCAAATCAAATTATGGAACAGTAAAGTGTTCTCTCAAAGTACAGGTTAACCAAGGATGATAAATATAAAGGTTCTGCTGGGTACTCTAATGCAAGAGTCTGGAATGATTATCTATCTACCTGCAACTTGCAGATAATGATGAAGGAAGCAGCTCCACTACAACAGTTAGGGAACTCATTATTTAAGAAAGAAGGAGGAAAAGGAGGAGAAGGAGGATAAGTAGTAGTAGTAGTGATCACAGAAGACTAGTCAAGTTTTCTTGCCCTCCAAGTTGAGAAACAGAATGTGGAAGCCCCAGGTATGGAAGTCTCTTTCCGCAAGACATGATGTTATTACAAAATCCTCATGACATAGGGTAACACTCACTGGCAACTCAGTACCTCTTGGTGGCACCCTCTGCTAGAATTTGGCCCTGATCTAAGGCGACAGCAGAGAGGTGCGCTTTGCCATTGGTGGGGACTCCATCCAAGTGAGATTGAAAACTTAATTTCTAATAGTCAGTGGTCACTAAAGATCCCATGCACTCAGTCTAGGTGTACACTAAGCTGGAATTTGGTAAGGATGCCAAGAGTTGTTATAGTCCATCTGCTTAAATTTCCCTTGCTGTTACAATTGGCATGGCATTTCTCACTCTCCCCACTAAACTGTTGGGCAGTGCTGCTTTTCAGATACACAGTTTATTTCATCCAAAAGATGGCTGCATTTCAGTGGGAAAGTATGTAATATTACATATTTTTATACCCCCCACACACACACGCATTTGTGAAGTGCCTTGGATCCTTTCGGATGCAAGGTTACAACTTATACTGCGGTTGCATTTGCACAGTGCATTCCATCTGGCCAAATACACCAGACAAACAGCAGAATCCGGGTACATCTACACTACCTGCTGGATTGGCGGGTAGAGATCTATCGGGGATCGATTCATCACATGTAGTATAGACACGATAAATTGATCCCTGATCACTCTCCCATCAACTGCTGAACTCCAGCAGTGCAAGCGGCGGAAGGAAAATCAACGGGAGAGCTGTGGCCGTCGATCCAGCACCATGAGGACGTGACGTAAGTAATTTTAATTCGGTCTAAGATATGTCGACTTCAGCTACGCTATTCTCGTAGCTGAAGTTGCATATCTTAGATTGATATCCCGCCCCCCAGGGTAGACCAGCCCTCCATGTCACAAGCAGTTCATGAGCTAAGGACACAAGAGAGTAAATACACAGCAATACAGTACAGTACAAACTGACATTTTATTACATATATTTTCTAGTTATTAATTAGAAACAAAATAACCACTTACTTGGCAAGAGCTCTCTGTCTGCTGTCTCTGTGCAACTGGGATAGGGATAGAAAAGATGGCCTTTCTCTAACGGATACGGGATCATTCTAAATGCTGAGGACAAGACAGTCAGTCAGACTTATGCTAGACCTATGTACAAATCAACCCCCCTAAATTCCACCACAAACAACATCTCAGTCACGAAAAAAGCAAATTTAAAAATAGACTGGAAATGCTGCATTTTGTATTTTCTTTTAGAAGTGAATTTGGTGAAAGGTGTCGTATCTCTAGTAAGAATTCATACCATGCTGACACTCAAAGGCCCCAGTCTGGATGGGGTCCTACCACAGTATAAATTTTTACTATTAGGACTGGGGCCCCATCGTGCTGGGTGCTGTACAAATACAGATGAGAGAGAAGATTGACAGCAACATTAGAGACGGAAGAGCCCTATTATTCTACAGATCTGTTCCAGTATAAGCAGCAGCGCATGCCCCTTGTACTCCCCTACCAAGGTGTTTCCATCGTGGAGCAAGCCCCTCCAGGAGTAAGAAGGAAGCTCATCTCCAAGGAACATTCCATTTCTCCTTGCTGACAATGCCAATAAGGTGGCCAACTGCATATTAAGACATGATGGCAGGTGTGTGTGTGCCAAGTTGCACTGCTGCTGCTGCTTGTGCTGTACCCCAGTTCCGGGGAGAAGAAAGAGGATACTTCAGTCTCCAGTATGGTCTAGCTCCAAACAGAGACTTAACAGATATTAAGATAAACACATTTTAATCAAACAGTGAAAGAAAAACAAGCAATTAACAAATCCAACTTGGTCTTGATCTGGGGTGGATTGGTCTGTTCTGCTCTGCTCTTGTTGGGGCTGCTGTTGCTCCTCATCTTGACCTGCCAGGGTCACTCCTGGCTTCTTGATTCAGCCAGCAGAAGCACAGAAGCTGTTGCTGGCTAGCTGCTAAGCAAACACAGACCTCTTCCTAGGTGACTGTTCAGGACTTACTCCCCCCTAGCCCCATCCCAGGTCAGGGGCTGGCTGTTCTCAGCCCTAGGTCCCTCTCTAGGTAAGAGTGTCTGCAGCCTCAGCGGGGCTTTTTATACCCTGGCTGCTTGGTGGCACTGGCTCCCATTGCCCAGCGACACAGACACACTGGGGATCTTTTGTGGGGGGAGGAAATAAGTTGGTGGAGGCCACAAAAAGTGTTAGTTCTGTATATGGCAGCGAACCGCTATCGTTGGAGCCCTGCTGATGAATACAAATAGTTGTATTTATTGACTGTAGTTATCTACATCCCCCTGGGTAAATCCCTTTGCCTTCCTGTAATGTGGCATCAGTTAAGCATCTCCAGCAAAAAGCCAAACAGCAGCACTGAGTTCCCTTTGGAACTGAACTGAACAAGGCTGCCTTAAGGAAGTTCAGACACTGGCTACAGTAGGCCTATTATGAATGATTGGAATAAAAAGATTAGCTAGCTGCACTGGGAAAAAAAGATACTTACTGCCCTCCCATGTACAGTGCAGTAGGTTAAGGGCCCCTTCTATCCGCTTCCAGTGCTGAAGATGGAAGAAAGCATATGCTACTGCCTCGCTGTCCCCTCGTTTCAGAATATGCTCTGGAGGTAGAATTAAGCTTTTCATTTCTAGTAAGTACTAGAAGTAGAAAATGGAAAGAGAAAGCATGCTTAGTTATGGGGCCATGCCCAAATCCTTGTTACTGCCAAAGCATTTCCCTGAATTTTTCAAAATTATCAGAGCATAGTATATGGAGGCCTTTCATGCATTAAGGAGGTACTGCAATTTAGGGCCCAGTCCTGATAAATTCTTGCCAGATCTTATTTACACGGAAAAATTGAGAGCTTGGGCTGCTAAACTCAGCAAAATGTTACCCTCAGAATGTTAAAAGTATATATGCTATCAAAATGGATCTGCATTTAACTTCACTGTGGAGATATAAAACACTTCTATGGCTGGAGTGTAGTTCCTGGATCATAACACACAAGGTAATTTATCTGGGGAAACGCACACACACATACACACATTTTATGCTGCATCAGGTCGTGGTCCATGAAGGCCAAAGGAAAGTGGACTGATTAAGCACAAGTGTTTCATGCACAGGTATCCCAGAAATCATCCTTTAACTCTGGTAAGAGCTCCCTGTAAAGCAATGCTAATGATATGACACTGAAGTGCTTGCTGCAAGTCTAGGTTGATTCGCACCTTGAGACCTTTGCCTCTGAAAACTTTCAATCTAAAGGGTTTAATATCTGTTAGTTCCCAAGTGTCAGGTGCAAATTAGAAACTGATGCTAACTGCAGGCTACCAGGTATATCCTTGATTGCAAAGTTTAGAACAGTATTTTCAGAAGCACCAAGCATGGATCTAACTCTGATTCCACTGACTTCAATGGGAGCTCAGTTAAACCAATGCTGAGCACTTTTTTGAAAATCCCATCCTTAATTCACAGCTGGGTTGTGCTAGCACAACTATAGCTGCGGTTACAAGGTGATGGGAAAAGGCAGAAGTGATGGTGTGCCCATACACAGGCAGAACACACTGACTTGTTTCCAGGCAGTGAACTCCCAATTTTAGATGCTCAGAACGGGAGGCGGCAAGCATAAAACTTAGCATATGCACTATGAAAATTGCAGAATTTCTAAACAAACATTTTACATTTCTTTAAAACCTTACAGGATGTTCAGTTTATTTTTATTTTTTAAAATGCAGCAGAGAAAGATAAGCCAATGTGTTTTAATTCTCAACTTTGTTTTTAAGAAATGTTAAATAATTTTACAAGTTTAAAATGATTGTACCAATTTTCTAGTATATGCTTATGAGCTGTCCTTTTGTAGTATACAGTGTCCCACTCAATAATGGCCAAAGTTAATCCTCATCTTTGATCAGTGTAGCTGGTAATTCCTTTAACTCCCTCCCAAAGTATAAGAATGCAGTCAACTCACCGATTTATTTCAGCAGATGCCACAAACTATGAGATTATTTACTAATCCAGTTTGGTGACTTAACTTTTCCCATTCAGATTCTTGAAGGAATGTAGCAGAGGTTGTGCTCTGGCCAAATAAAGCACATTTACTGCCTGGCTGGGTTCTTCTCTTAGTGCCTTAGGCCTGCACTCTGGAGGGTAATATTCTAGCTAATCCTTTTTAATCCCTTCTATTTTATTTTTTTTTAACACGGTAAAGGATCACTCACACAGGGCTGCTGTGGGAAAATGGTCTCAAATATCTGACCTTTGACATGACTCCTCATGCTCTCTGCAGGGACTAGCTGGCAGTTGAATTAAGTGCTTAAACAGTAAGGGAAGGAAAATGTAGCAGCAACGGTGAAGCCTTGATGTAATTATTAGTGCCTCAACATGTTTGTCAGCTCTAGAGCGCAGGGATCATGTATTTTGCCTTGTGTGTGTTATGCCATGCACATTTACGGTGCTGTCCAAATAAAAAATGCAGTTGCAAATCTTCGAACTTAACTTCTTATAGTCCCTATTTAACCATTTAGTTTTAGGTAATAAAAAGCAAACCAGGTACTAATGCTGAAAATGTCTATTTCCAAAAGCTACTGGTGTACCCAATTCAAAGCAAACTTATGTTTGCAATATTGAGACACCCTTTCCTAATCATCTCCTGGTTACATCTCAGTGCCTGTATTTCATTCCTATTATAATATATGACAGGGATCTGGATTTATAGCTCTGACTCAGTGCCTGACCTCTAAAAGGGGAAACAAAATAATATGCTAAGATGACCCCCTCACCCTTTCAGAATAAGATCCATCTCAAAGAAGTATCACTGCAATGAAAGGAAAAGAAAACGCCTGTTGTTCACTTCCCTTCTCCTTTCTTAGTGTTAATCTTGAATGCTGTGTAATACAGCGTGATGTTATTCCCCCAAACCAACCACTTTCATTAAATGCAAAGAAAGATGAACTTCTACCTTATGTATGTACATTTTTGGTCAGGAGATAGGACAATGGACTGAGACTCAGAAGACCTGGGTTCTATTCCCAGCTTTGGCACTGGACTTCTGTGTGACCTTGGGCAAGTCACTTCACCCCTCTGTGCCCATTTCCCCTCCCGCCTTTTGTCTGTTTAGACTGTAAACTCTTCAGGGCACAAACAATGGGCTCCCAATCTCAACTGGGGCCCTTAGGTGCTACTGTAATACAAATAATAAAAGTCTGAATTGGCATATAATCAGAAGAGAAGATACGGTTAATGAAACATGATACTAATTTATTTGATTGTCTACAAAACTAATGAATGCATCTCACAAAAAGGCAGAATAAGTAGTTTAATATAACTCTTTCAAAGAACATAAGGGTTCTGAAGGAACTGAAGGATACACAAAATAAAAGCATTTTTAGGTAATGATAATGTGTTATAATCTTCTTCCCCTAAAGGCACAGTCTGAAGAAAAATCTGTCCGAGACTGCCTGAAATGAACTTGCTACACTCTTGATCAATCATGCGAACAAGCAGCAATTTCTCTCAGCAATTAGCTTTCTCCATGCACATTCTATTAAACTGGACAGGCAGACAGAACACTGGGGATAGATAAATTCAGACCTTCATGGCTAGATTAATTTGGACTCCATGATTAGTTGAGGAGAATTAGTGCTAAGCCATCTTTCCACTTTCAAGACTACAACTTGCATATATCAACAGTGCTAGTAAAGGGGTTGCTGAGAGTTCAGTAAGGTTAGCTGGAAAACAAGAATTCCATTTCACCAAAAATTCTGAGGTTTCAACATTTTCATTGTGCATTGGAACAAAATCTAAATCATTTAAAAATTTTCAAGAAAAAAAATATATAGGAGAGAGAGAGAAAGAGACCCACCCTGGAATAGCCAGTATCCCAGTGGTGAGAGCACTTGCCTGGTACGTGGGGGAGATGGGTTCAAGCCCCCTACTCTGCCTGGTTTGGAGCAGGGTCTCCTATATCCCAGGTGAATGCCCTAACCATCAGGGTGTGGCAAGTTCTGGCAGGGGATGTCTCTTGTTCCATCTTCCCCAAGATTTTGTCAAAACTGGTATTTCCGTGAAAAGTTTCCTTTTCAACAAACTGACATTTTCCCTAGGCAGAAAAGTCCTGCACTTCTCTAGATTTTAGTTACATATCCTGCTTGGGGAGTCTAATATCCAGCCACTTCAGGCATTAGCAGACATGAACTGCAGCACAAGACTGAACTGGTTTTATTTTTGTTCCTATATGGGAGCAGGGGAGTGGGGAGGAGATGAACACATACTGTTTTTAATTAGAGATTTCAGATCTCATACAATTATCAGGGTTTTAAAAGGCTCTCTTGCCAATAATCTAGAAAAACAAAATAAGCAGTTACGCCTTGGAGAGGCCTGTCAAGCTTCAGAGATTTTGAAGACTACACATTTTAATTAGCCATTACCCTTGCCTAACAGTGTCTTCAGTAGCACATAAGCAGACTGTCCTGAGGAGGACAGGAAATTTTAGCACAAACTGTAAGCTTTTTGGGATAGGACCCATGACTGTGGTTTGTATAGCACCTTGCACAGAGACCTGGTCTGGGCCTCCAAGTACTGCCGTAATATAAATATTAAATGGTCTAATACCAAAATTGGGTTGGAATTACCACAGTCCTCAAGAAAATTTCCCTGATAAGGGGAGCATGCAAACATAGGCCCTGTCTTAGCAGGAAAGACTGCGCAGTGAGGCTTAGACAGGCAGGGAATGGGACATGTGCTGTAAGCCAGGTTTAACAGTTCATGGGGATGCAGTCATCACAGCATATTGTGACAATCCTGGTGAAACAGTGAGGACATCTGCTGCAGGTATGGTTATATTTAGCCCATTTGTTCAGTTTTATATTTCATTCGGAGCTGCTAAAGGCTGCAGCTGAATGAAAAGTGTGTTCTGAAACCCTTGTTCTTCTGCTTCACAGACATTCTCACAGTAACAAAGCTAATGCTGCCGCAGTCTGCAAGTGATAACCAAATAAGTGATCTCTCATCTAGACATAAATATTTTAAATATGTTGCTGATTTTAAAAAGATCTTCCTGTGTAACCACAAGGATGTAGCAGCTTACATGTGTTTATGTATAGCGGTTAAGCACAGAATTATTCAAACTATTATCTATTCAGATGAATCAAAGCCCTGTATAATCAATCAGTGCTAATAAAATATTTAAGAGCAAATTTGCATCTAAGGGAGATTAATCCACCACATTAAGTTTCCCTCTTTAACAAAATGCATGCTACAGATAGCCAGGCCTTTAAAACCACAGAGGGAAATGGCAAAGAATCCCTGATAAAACAATTCTATCCGTAGCCATTTTGCTGCTATGTTCTTTAAAGATAATGCTAACTCTTGCCACTGTTATCAAGTACAGTTAAAAAGACAGCTTTACTACATAGAAAAGTTGCTAGTCACAGGAGATGTTTACTAAAATAAGCCTGGAAAGTCCTCTGGTAAGTAGACGGTTGCCAAAAGGTTCAGAAGCGTAATCTTCTGCCTTTGCCCCAAGTTTGCAGGTAGAACGAGTGGTGTGTAAGGTGGTGAAGTAGCTTGCCCGAGATAGCCCAGCAAATTACTATCATTGGACACATGAGACCTCAGTACCATCCTGACTTCTAGTCCTGTAATCACTAGATCACAGAGCTGTTACTAGCCAGGACAGCATGAAAATACAGCTAATTCACCATTTTCTCCCAGAAGTTGTGTCATGGCTTCTGGGCTCTTAAGCTTTGTGGCAGCAGCAGGATTTCTTCTAGTATGCAATTACTGCTCCAACAGGAGTAGGCACTCTGTGCTAAACTAGATATATTGTGCGGTCTGCCTTGGAGGGGAATTTGGGAATATTGTTCCATGTACTTGTTTAATCACAAGTGGGAGAAATTTCTCAGAGTGATTGGTACAGAAATTAACTAGGGACTAAAATAATGACTCACCCATCCTTTTGGGAATCATCTGTTCCCTATTGTTAATTATTTGATCTTTTAAATGTCCAGTCTTTAGCTGCACTTTCAAACTTCAAAATTTCAGATGTTTAGAAAAAATGTTTACTTATAGTTAAAACACAGGAAATTTCATCTAATAGGTTCATTGTTTGAAATTGTCAGAGAAGCTACTATTAAGAGCATGCAATTTTGCTACTTATGCCCAAATAAATTTCTAATTAAAGAACAGTTTGCACCAACATATAATAATTACAGTCTCAACTCAACTTGGGTTAAATGGGGGTATTCCATCAAAGATGTAGTTATCATAAAATCGTCAAACTGAACAGCTTCCATCTATATCTTCTTCTGGTCACCCTTAACCTCAGTGGTTGTAATTTCCCCAACAAGAAGTTGAATATTGGCAAAGGTCCTACCCATTAGACAAGCATCAGTATTGTGCCCATTTTACAGATGGGGAAACTGACAGAAGTTAGGTGCCTTGTTTGAGAAGTATGAAAGTGGCAGATTATGCACAGGCACGACAATCAGGACATGTGGTTTCTAATCCTAGTTCTAACACAAAACTTTAGGAAAGTCATTTCCACTCTTTTTGCCTGTTTCCCTATCTGTGAAGTGGGACAATTATATTGTTACCTACTCTACTGATGTGCTAAGAGACTTAATTAAATGTTTGGAAAGTTCTAAATACTAAGTTATCAGCAGAAGTTGGACTAAAAATCAGGAAGTCTAGCATTTTTCAAATGTGGCCACAGCCTCCTGGGCTGTGATTTGGGGGGTGGGGAGGAGAGAAATGCCCCTTTCCCCTCCCTGTTGCTCCTGGATGCACTGCCTTCGTGTTGGTTGCTGGGGCCATCAGTACGGATTGGGTACTGCCTCCCTCTGGAGTTACCTGGGGCACAATGCTGGAGGAGCAGGCAGCTAGTGAGTTCCCCACCTTCTCAGGGTTGGCAAGGCTCAGGCTTTGGGCTTCAGCCCTGGCGTGGTGGGGCAGCAGGCTCTGGCCACAGGGCTTCAGGTTCCAGCCCCAGGTTCTGGGTGCGCAGCAGCAGGCCCCAGGCTCCATCCACATGGCTTTGAGCTCTGTCCCTGGGCCCCAGCCTCTCGCCACGGGGCTTCGGGCTCTAAACACATGGCTTCAGGCTCCAGCCCAACACTGCCTCCCCAAGCCCCACTGGCCCCCACTGCTTCCCCTGACCCTCCATCCAGGGCTTAATTTGCCCCCAGGCTTGCCAGGGCTGATCAAGTCTCCTGTGAAAAGTGATCCTTGTATGTTTGTTAATATCACTTTTCACAACTGACTTACTAGCTAGCAATAAATAAATTACAATGCTTTGGATGTGTACATGTCCATATTTATTTGGCTTTTCTAACACTAATTAAGTATTTTAGGAAAAAGTGTGAGAGCGGCCACCAGCAAGAGTTGGTGGCCACACTCTGAGGTCACCAAAAAATTTGTCCTGAAAACTCAAGCATTCCAGCCCTATGCTAATTCCTTTAGGCCACAGGTTCTCAGGATGATAGCAGCAGCAGAAGAGTGACAATTACTTTTAAATATACTTTGCATGTTTAAATCAGCTCAGTTGTATGGGCACGTCACCATGCAGTCAAACAGCTGCTGCCACATGACTACTGAATCCATGTTTAGAAATGCCAATTTAAGTTTTACACTGAACATGTGCTGTAGTGCATTTTCAAATGTTCTTAGCCTCTATTTTACAACCATTTTATGAACTGCCCAAAGCACAACCTCCTTCTTATAGACTATGTATGAGATGGAGTATAAAGGCTGGAAAAGTTACAAGTGTGCAAGAATAAGAAGATACAAAGGAAGCTGATTTGCAATCTTAACTATAGCAGTCATTAGTGGTGGATGCTATTATTTCTATCCATGCTACGATTCACCCAGGATTTCCAAATACACCTCAACCTCGATATAACGCTGTCCTCAGGAGCCAAAAAATCTTACCACCTTATAGGTGAAACCGTGTTATATCAAACTTGCTTTGATCCACCAGAGTGTGCAGCTCCGCTCCCTCAGAGCGCCTCTTTACTGCATTATATCCGAATTCGTGTTATATCAGGCCACGTTATATTGAGGCAGAGGTGTAGTTTCAGGTTCTACATGAGCTATCCTCAGCCTACTTCAACCACAGAGAAGTAGTCACATGATTCACAGGGGTAGCAAGACTCCAGGACCACTGCAAATAGTGACTACATTTCAGATAGTACGCTAAACTGATCCCATAAGGAGAAAAAAAAGTCAGTTCTTACCTTTGGGACATGAGGGTTAAATTCCACAGCTCTGTGAATTGCTTCCACAGCATTAATTTCTGCTGTGCTGAGCCCTCTTCTGGAGGCTGCTTCTGGAGAGAACCTGCACAGAAAACCTGAACTGAATTTACTAAAGAAAATCCAAATAAGAATGATACTTTAAGATCGAAGCTCATCATAAACTGTGGGAAAGACTGATTCTTGAGAATGAAAAAACGCCTTTGGCTCAGCCCTGCTTTTCTCTTTATGCAGCTAACCACCACAGGTAACTAACTCAGGTATCTTGACTACCATCCTTATTCATGTACCAAAGGAATCTTAAGCTTTTGGAAACCAAGTAGCACTATGGAAGGATTTTCTCTAGAGCATAGCAAACACAAGAAGCTGAACTGACGACTAAGATACTAGAAACTTTTCCATCTGGAGTTTTCAGATGGAAACTGGACTTAAAGCTGAGCATTCAATTAGTGTTATAGGATTTTATGATGATGTACACTAAAAGGCAAAGCTAAAATTAGCAGAGGATGCAGTCAGCAACCAACCAGAGAAGGGGAAGCACCAGACAATCTCCATGTAGGATCAAGCATCCATCTTCTCCACACACCCTCCACCATCTCAGGAAGAGTGAACCATCTAAAATCCAGAAGAGCTAAGATATCAGATATTTGGATGGACTAGTCGTGGATGTAATTCAGGGGTAGGCAACCTACAGCACATGTGCTGAAGGCGGCAAGCAAGCTGATTTTCAGTGGCACTCACACTGCCCAGGTCCTGGCCAGCGGTCCAGGGGCTCTGCATTTTAATTTAGTTTTAAATGAAGCCTCTTAAACAATTTTAAAACTTTATTTACTTTACATACAACAATAGTTTAGTTATATATTATATACTTATAGAAAGAAACCTTCTAAAAACATTCAAATATATTACTGGCACGCAAAATTTTAAATTAGAGTGAATAAATGAAGACTCGGCACACCACTTCTGAAAGGCTGCCGACCCCTGTAATTTATACTTTAAAGAAATCAGGAGAATAATAGTAGTAGAGAGAAGCTGAACGTCTGCTCATGAATAAAGAATGAATCTGTCTTCAGAGATGTGAATGCTACATATGGGATTTAGGGTTTTGTTTGTTTTTAATAATTGATCTATCTTTTTACACTAGAATCAAAGATTAGCTTAATATACTGATTTCAAACGTTTCTGTGTTCACTTACCTGTCTGAAACAGCTCTGGCCTTCAACAGTGCTGCTGTGTAACATATTGCTGCTGATTTTGGAAGACTGATATCTACGGTACAATAAATAGTTAACTTTATGATTCTAAAGTAAGACAAACATTTTAAATCTGTCTCCTCTGAGCTGAATGATTTGCATTTGGGATGGCCCATACAGTAAATTCAACATCTGGAACATTTCAGTTATGACTAGAAACTTTCAATTCCTTAACTGCCTTGCACCAGTCCCCAAAATCCTCTTTCAGAAAAATCCCCTGGTTTTACAGTCCCAGTTGCAGGGTCAGGAATTGTTCCTCAACACTCATTTCTGAGCATACTTATCAAATATGATGCTGTAAAACTGAATTTATATAGAGGTACATTAGTGGGTTAAACGCTTTTAGAAAGCACCTTCAGCTGTGTTAAACACGACTCTCAGTATTAAAATAAATAATTTTTAATCTTCAACTTACTTTTTCAATTTCTTAACTTTAAAATATACTAGTCAGTTTCTAGTAAATTTCATTTTCAAGTTCTCATACATTAGCACCTTTCAACACTTAATTACAAACACTACAGGGGAATTTAACTAAAATATCTGACCATTTAATTATTTTTAGTTCTATGGAAAAATAACTATTTTGGTTTTAGTTTCTGTAAAACCTAAATTTATACAAAGCATAAATTTGGTTCAAAATTTGACCTGACTGTCTCTAGGAGAGTTAAAATTCTACAGTACAAGGTTATTTTAAAAATAGATAAAAGATTGTTTCTAAATAAATTCCGGAATACTAGTCTATATGTACCAGTTGAACGCCTCCTGTTTTTTAAAACCTCTCTCAGCCTTGTCCATCATGTAACAAGCCAGCCAAGCATCTGGCAAGTACCATATGGGAAGGATTTCTTGCAAGTTTCTCTGAGCCTACAGCCCTCTGAAGCTCATCCTAACTGTTCCAGATGTTTAGAAGGAATCAGTGCCCCCTAAATTAAATAAGTGTCAACCTTTCTGAAGTCAACATGAAAAAAATCCATGACCATGTAAATGTTTACCATGTTAATGAAAAATACCCACACAGCACAGCATGGGTTGAGTAATACCAGCATACTGGCCACACATTTGGGTATTAGGTTTTGGCAAGAATCTCATGCCACTTATTCCCTGAAGCAATAGTGAATAGAGGCATTACGGAACACACTGACTCCTGGGTGTGAGGAAGATTGCCAGAAACACTGCTTCTATAGGCCTCCTCTCTGAAGTTGATTTAAGGGACAGTTCTGACAGTGACTTGGGTGTAACATTTTCATCCCCAACCAGAATAAAAACTGCTTTGGGGAACACATGTGTTATAACTCTAGGGACACAAACAAAATAGCTAGGCTCTTCCACAGAAAAATATCTAAGCATATAGCACACTGGAAGCAGGTCAGCCTGGAGAACTAGTAATTCTGCAACATAAGGGATCAAATGCTTGAATCCTGATCTCTCTGGCAAACAGGATCCAAGAGTGGTATGAAAGATGCAGGCCAGGCAGTAGGGAAGACTGCCGCTTTTCTGCTCACTCGCATTGACTACTCTGGTGAGGGAGGCAGCGTACTGACTGTGAAGGGCTGAAAAAATCCGTTAGCAATGAAAGAACTAGGAGAGGTACAAAAAGGAGTGCTCCTAGAGCTCATTTTGCCCCCACTACACAGAGCAGTTATATTTGTTCACAGATTAAAGCTAAGGTTTGAAGAATGTCTGTCACATGCTCTGTTTTAACATATAGAATGGCAAACATGAATGTTTTTATGCTTCATGACAAATGTCACTCACCATCATACTTCGCTAAAACTGCCTGGACATCAGCATACGCCTGTAATTCCAGCAGCGCCTCCAGAAGGTTTTCGTGAATATTCAACATACTAAGAAGTGGAAACTCTTTCATTAACTGCACATCAGAAAAGAGAAATAACTCCATTTTACTCACACTTACCATAAGCGGCATTTGAAAACACAGAAAATCCTTTGCCTTTATTTATTAAAATAGTAGTTTGGGCACAATAACCCAAAATATAAGACCAACAATAATCTAATTTAGCCAAATAAAATTTGTCTGGTATTCATGCTTCAAACTATGCAAGGTCACAAAAGCCCAAAGAAATCAGGCCCTCAACCAGTTTTTCTGTGAAAATCCAGGGGAAAAAAGAGTTGATAAATAACCCAATCTTAAGCCTTGTAATTCTTCCTGCCAATGCAACAGACACACTTACTTATATTCAATCTGTTAACCAAAGCCAGTATCCATAAATTGCTCCAAAATACAATATCATAATTGTATTCATTTTCCAGTGTTTTTTAGGTCACTGTTTTACATCCTTAATAAATTATTAGCTCTGAGCTGCTAAACCAAACCAGATGATAAATCTAATGGCATTGTTCAATAAATTCAGCAAGGCATTCAGATAAAATAGAGCACATAAATATTCAATGCAATGGTTTCAAGAACTTAATATAATGGCTGATGTTTCTTTTCATCCTTTACTTCTTCCCAGCTCTCTCTGTCCCCCACCACCAAAGAGACCACCACAATTTTCTCTACATTCATCGGCTCAGTACACTTGTTTCCCAAGTGTTCACACAATGTGCTCCTATGACTTGGCTAGCTGCACAAAGTGGTTGGTTTGATCTATAATACATGCCTGCGTGAAAATAATGTTGCATCCACCTTGGGCAAGTGAAAGAAATAAAGTGCCATAGTACGAAGCACAGAGTATAGCTACTTTAAGAAGTTAATCATCAAGCCAAACATAAGGGGAAATGGAAGGTAAAACTAAACACATTAGCCATATTATGTACATATATACTTGACAGATATCAAAAACTAAAATTTTGTTGAAAACATTCGTATCTCACTATGAAACTCATTCATAACCTAATTGTTCCATCGCCTCCATAGTGGTTTTAAGCTAATAACTCTATTGTCCAAATTATACAAATTGTTTACATTTTATTTAAAATGACTTACATCTCTCATCATTTTTACTGCTTCTTTTATTCTTCCAAGTTTTCTTGCACACATGGCTAGTCTCCTTTTCACGTAAACCAATACATTGGTGTCTCTTCCTGAGTAAAAAAATAAAACAATTAATCCCCATATGTTTAGTTGTAGAAAGGGAATAATAAAAAAGGGTTGCAGGACGTGTTGTGGACATCTCTCTAATAGAGTGCCTAAAATAGCATGAGATGACATCATTCCCCAAGAAAGAATGCACAACACCCTTTCCCTAACCAGCAGCAGAGAGAAATAAGAGTATGGAATAATCACCTGTACCTTCCCAAACAAAATTCTGCCAGTGGTCCACCAAGAAAAAGACCAAACCCTGTAATTCATTTCAGCTAGGTTCCCAGTCATCATATGGCAAGAACTTTTGAGTTTCTTTCCATCTGTTGGGTGGGATAAAACCAGTGACCAATGGTGAACTGCACCATTAAGACTTACTAATACTTCTATTATTCCCCACCACCAGAGTAGGATATCATATCAAGACATTAAGATACATTGCCACGTGTATGCACAGGCCCACCCAGGCAGAGTGACATATGCTACTGTGATGACTACAAGCTCTATCTGTTTTTTCACAGATTTACTCATATGTAGACCATATAAAATTCATACAGCATATTATGCTAAAGTGGAATTACAGAATAAGTAGTAACAGTGATGCTCCTTATCAGGGTTTGGTGTTTCAACGGCTACCCTAAAAACAATCATATTTCTTTCATTTTGCTTTTGTGCTCAAGCAGAAAAATCTGTAACTATTCAGTGCAAAGGTGCTTACTAAGCTGTGCTTCATGTTGAGAGTTTTGGGGATGGCAGTGCTGAGATTTTCTGTAAACGGTTTCGCCTGCTTTTAGTGCCTGCTTAAAATACTTCTCAGCATGTATAATAGTTGTTGCTTCTTCCTCAGCTAGGAGAACATATGCAGTGGCACAACTGTAATGGAAACAAAAAAAAAAAGAAAGCTACAAACTACTCAGATGGAAGTCAGTTGTAAGGATTTTTTGCACAAGAAAGTAATGGCATCAAAAGTATCTATGGGTTTTGTCCTGTATGTAGTACTTGAAAGTTTATGAAAACCCATTACTAATGAATAAAAATTAAGCATGCAAGAATCCTTATCAAACACCCTGTGAAATATATGGTACCTAACAGAGCATTCACTGGACTACAGTCAAGTGACAAGTGCTAGGACAACAAAAGCCTTTACAGCAGGGGTAGGCAACCTATGGCACAGGTGCCGAAGGCGGCACATGAGCTGATTTTCAGTGGCATTCAGATTGCCCGGGTCCTGGCCAATGGTCCGGGGGGGCTCTGCATTTTAATTTAATTTTAAATGAAGCTTCTTAAACATTTTGAAACCTTATTAACTTTACATACAACAATAGTTTAGTTATATATTATAGACTTCTAGAAAGAGACCTTCTAAAAATGTTAAAATGTATTACTGGCATGCGACACCTTAAATTAGAGTGAATAAATGAAGACCCGGCACAGCACTTCTGAAAGGTTGCCGACCCCTGCTTTACAGTTTTAAGAACTTAAGGCAAATGTTCCAAATGGAAAAGTAAGTTGGTTGCAGCAAGGAAAATTATTTGCTCAAAAACAATGAAAAGGTAGTGTGACAATGATGAAAATGGTCTCTTGTGGCCATGAAATCTATAAGTCTGATTACAACAACACTGCATACAGTATTATTGGGGGTCAGTAATGACATTGCAATAACAAGACTCCATATGGAGATTTACTTTGTTTCACCTAAAAATAAGGTTTTTCTTCTTGTGTATGTTATTTCTACTGACCCACAGACAGAAATGGCACAAATCAAAATAATGTTCTCTTTTTAAAATTAAAAGATAGGCAGGCCAAAAGCTCTTTTAATCAAATCAGAGCTAAGTGATGCAATGTACTCTGATAGCCACATGTTTATTTCTAATTGATGCATACAGGAAAACCCTCACACTATTTGAAGGCATTATTTCTTGCTAATTTTAAATTCAAACAAAAAGTGATACTGTGTCCTGGGTAAAGCACTTTGTTTTTTTTGTGCCAGAACTTACATTTTTGTTTATGTTAATTTCAGACTTACTCATTATCTAATTCTAAAGCTTGATATGCTGCTTTGATTCGGGCTTGAGGGTTTCTCTCTCTCCATGCCTTCTGCATAACTGTGGGAAAAATGTTTTAAAACATATCATGAATAGAAATGCTTATGTATGAAATATATAGTTAACCATCCACAAAAACTAGAGCTTTTTAAGAAGTAACACTTAGGTAATTTATACATCAGCTCCACTTGACCAACAATCATTTGTACTCTGAGCTTGACTCTATTCTTCCCTCAGACGCACACAGCAAAAGGAGATTTAAACCCTGAGGAAAGTTTCTTCCACCACCGATGAGATTTGTGACACATCTGATTAGATTACAAATTCCACTTAAAATGGGAATATCTGCAAGGAGATTATTCATTGTTCATTTAAAACCTCATTTGATATGCAAATCACATAGTTCCTGTGCACACACAGACCGGTGTACAATTACTCAATTGGTGCACACTGTTTTTTGCGTGCATTGACAGTGGCCCTGGCATAGACCTGCATGAAATCCTAATTTTTGTTTATTGACAATACTTTTATTTTAAGGAAAGACATGATAAAAAAAATATTGTTGTTCTAGTGCAGTTTTGTTGTGTTAAATCCTTAAGTGCCTTCTCAAAGTTGTTGTTTAACAGATTATAAATGGTTAAGCAATTCCTTTTAAAGTTTGGGTTAGAAAGCAAGAGCACATTTGAGTGGCATAACATGTTACAGCCAATTCAAAATATACTGTTACTGTTTATCATCTTGCTGAAAGGTACTAGGAAGCAGCTAAAAATACACATAGATCAGAACATGCTCTTTATCCAGACTATGTTTGAATCTAGGAGGTTTGTCTGAATTATAATTTTCTGCAAAAGAATTACACCAACAGGATGGAGTGGGAAGAGAACCAATTTAACACAGCACATCTCTGGACAATATCAGCCCCTATTATGAAAAAATGGAACCCAAATTTAAGAGCCCACTTTAACCAAAAGAAGGGCCATGTTCTTACCACTACCATTTCCTAGGCAGAATTAGAGTCTTCACACCCAACAACATTTCTGAAAAGACTCCAAAACTGTTGGTTCATGGAACTGAATATCTGGCCTCTCTCAAGTTTGATAAGAAAAACTGGAGAATCTATACATGTTTCTTTTGGAACAAAAACTGCAACTGTCCAGTAAGAATAATGTGGAAAATATTTGAGTTTTCCTTTGGAAACAAAATATTAGTCTTGGCTTAAAAGACGAGACAATATACTCCATTTGTGCAACAAAAATACATTCCTCATATCAAACATGTCACCAGCTAGCTGACAGCTAACACTTCCTGAACTTGACAAATTGATAAGAGTTAGCACCTCATCTGACAATAGCCAGGTAGGGCATACTAACTGTACAAAAATGTTGTAACATTACAACACACTTAAAGAGACATGCCTGTTCATTAGTTATGGCCCCAACTGTGAACTTCTTTGAAGACATTAAACTAGTGGAGAACACAGTCCAGGTTTTAAAAATATATAATTAGAAAAAACAACCACCTTGTAACAGCTAGTTTATGCATCATCCTAAAATATTTGGTTTTCTATATGCACCGCGAACCTCGCAGCGAGCAGAGACAGCATAAGATCTCCCTTTTCACCAAACTGTGCAGCACTGTTTACCTCCATGAAGATGTAAATGTAATCAAAGGGAAAGTCCTGTGGGCTAGTTTAATAAGAAACTGATTGAAGACAAACAAGGAAAGATGTTGTTTTCTAACTTCTGAAATGTATTACAAACAATAGAGTAAACAAAAACAAGAGTCTCTCACCATATCCCTTAATAAATGTAATTCTGTAATCTGTACTAAAATATCAACAAAGTTGCATCCTAAGATCTATTATATGGCAAGAGGTTTAGTCTTGTATTCTGGGATGTCAAACCATCTTCAGCTGAAAAGTCATCAGATCTCAAGCTAAGCAGGGTTGGACACAGCCTGTTCAAAGAGAGAACTCCAAGGAATATTTAGGTCAGAGGTTCTCAAACAGTGGTCTGTGAGCTCCATTCAGGTGGCCCATGAATAGTTCCTGCTAAGGTGCACACCTAGGCAGAATGAAGGAGAGAGAAGGAAGGCCCACCCACCTAATTAGTGGAGCCACGCCTGCCAGGACCTTGGAGAAGACGCAAAGGTAAGGTGAGGTGGTGGCCTTGAAGGGAATACGGGGTAGGTGGGAGGGGGATTGAGAAGAGGGGGTGAGGAGAATTTGGGGTGTGCAGGGCTGTGGCGGCCAGACAAAGAGGTGACTTTCCCCAGCTCCAGGGCTGCGGCTGCCGGGGAGAGACAGCCCTCCTTCCCAGCCTCAGCTCTGTGGCTGCTGTGGTGGGGGAAGAGACCTCCCTATTTCCCAGCCTCAGCTCAGGGGCTGCCGTGGCAGAGGAGAGAGGACACATCCATTGCATTAGAAAGGTAAGGTTACTGATATTAAAATATGCGTTGTGTGCTTTTATTTGTAGAACAAAAAGATGTTAATTATTATTAAGGTTTTTTTAATATAGCGCTTTTATCCAAAGTGCTTTACAGTAGTTAGCTAATGGTACAAACAACATTTGGAAAGATCATTAAGTGGTCCACCAAGACCCTCAGCAATTTTCAAGTCGTCTGTGAAAAAAAGTTTGAAAACCACTGATCTAAGTGATGCAGGAAGCAGGGTTGGGGCTCTTCTTTCGGAGTCAGTATTGAACTAATGACCAACCGCAGTTCTGAGGGCAGAATACTGCTGAGGGGACCATTTTCCAGGAGACCAAACTATGATACTAAGCATGTCGTAGAGTCTACAGCACCTTTTGCAAAAGCAGGAACATTTCAAAATTTACTATTTCATATACACAACACACTGTGTTCAGTGTGTCGTGTCTTTCATCCAAGGATCTGAATGTTTAGGCAAACATGAAGTCTCATCATACTCCTGTAAGTTACATTAGCATTATTCCCATTTTACAGATGGGTGAACTGAGCCACAAGACAAGAAGTAGCTTGCTCAGAGTTACAAAGTGAGTCAGTGGCAGAGTTTAGGAATTGCTTTAAACCTCTAGACTGCACTCCCTATAGAACTCAGAAGTGTATCTATTACTAAACATATATTTTGCACTCCCTAAATTGCAGTATTATGCAGTTATTACTTTATAGGTTCCCACTCAGGAGTTGGGATCACCTTAGGGTGAATATTTCCAATATTCTTTAGATAGCCCAACTGTTCCATCTTTCACACATACACCCTTGTTTTCATGCAGAAATAGCTAGTACCTGTATCTGAAGGCCGAAGAGAGTCTGTGTCACACGTGAAAAAAGTCTGATGATCCTGAGCAGACAAATTCATGTCGTAGTATGTAAGCGGTTCCTTCCCAGTCACCCACGTGTACCTTTAGCAAAAGACAAGAAAAGTCTCAAAACATGTATTGGTAACAGCTGGTACAGTGGGATATCTGATATCTTCAGAAACTGAGGTTAGCACTGAAGGGTCATTTGCTATGTGCATTTTCTGATCATTAGACTGCAACACCAGTGTTCTGTACAGGTTGCCAGAGGGCTTCCTGGCCATAAGGCAATGCATGATTTTTGAACCTAAAAGCCAAAATGGATTGGCAACTGCCTGTTTGAGAAATGCTTTTATCCCTTTGCAACAGGGTCACAGTTCCGGATAACGACAATGCTCGAGCTGAAACAACCATTCTACAAAGGGAGAGTGTGGTTCCACTAGGACATTCTATATGACAGACTCTACTTCAGAACTCATTCCTCAAGCTTTGGAATGAAACAGCCCAAATCTGTCAGCTTTCAGGGCATGCTGCAAAGCTCAGATCTTTTCGAGTTTGCAGATATTTTAGAATTTTGGAGAAAGAGGGTTGTGAGGAGCACTGGAACGGATGTTTCTTTGCTTTGGGGAAGCTACAGAGTTTACTTTGTTTGCACCAATATTTGTATTTCTAATATGGGATGAAAGTGCCTAGAGCTCTGGACGCATATTTTTTTAAGGGTAGGACTGGTATAAATCCCAACAATTACCCATGATGCTCTTTGGATCTCACCATTATTTCCAAGAAGTGCAAGGATGAGAGCTCTGGCAACAAGTTAAAAGGTGTGTGCAGGTTCTAAGTTCATTTCCACAGCTGCATGTTACACTGAAAATAAAATGAAATTAATACCTGCTATATTCTGCTCCTCTGAAAAGATTAAGAGGGTTTCTCCATACTTTGCACTCTGCAAAATGAAAGAGCACTACTTCAAGTTTGAATAAAGTTCCAAAACTAATCCCTTGTCTTTAAACAGCTACAGCACTTTCTGTAAAATCCACATAACTTCAATTCATTCCCTGATCACTTCCTGCTGGACATGACTTGTGCAAAGCCAGAGTTTTCCAGCATTCCTGTCATACAAAAGCACTTGGAAGAAGGGTTAAACATTGCACGAGAATAACCAGAGCAATGCTCAAATCGTATAATTTTGGAGCTTGCAAACTGTCAAATTTTGGTGTCTGCAAAAGCCTGGTATTACTGGGACAATTCAGTGGTGTGTTTCAGTCTATTTTTTGCATTCAAACTGTGCATTAATCTCTTGACTTAAACTCTTATTTCTAATAATTATGTAACATACTAGGCATACATAGGTTCTTTCTTTCAGCAGTTCTAACAAATGCAACGATATTCACAAAGCAATTCTGGATTTTACTTCACCGATTACCATTATCATTTCGCTTTACTTCTGCAACTATCTCGTATTGATGGTCCCAAATGAGAGAACATCTTTCTCTGGTTGTTACTATAGGCCCTAGCGGGAAGCCAAGATCATTCTAAGACAGAAATCCAACTAGTCTGAACAAATCTTTCTGGGTTCAGGTGAGACACTTAACATGTCTCTGCAAAGCCAAAAGTTAGAAGCAATTACCTGACAAACTCTGCCTGTTAGTCTCATTTTCTCCGTTGTTGGCTGAAAAACCTGGCACCGGAGTACTATTCTCTACTCCTCCAATGAGTGGCCTCAAATGGCTCACAGACACCTGCTCAATGAAAGAGGTGCCATATTTTTGGAAGTACCACCATTCGAATATCTGCAATGGGAACAAGAGAAAAATTGCACCCAAATGTTTCACTAGTCAACAACTTACCAGTATTCACAAGAGACATGAAACAAAAATGTGAGCCATGTGGACATCCCTTTGCAACTGATTATAGACACTATTTATCTATATAAAATATTGTTAATTTTTATATCTCCTTCCACTAAATAAGAGAGACATGGATCTCCCCACACAATGTGGGAAGAAAAAACATTAAAAAAATTATCAGATTTTAGTCAAATAATAGATTATCATTCACAAAAGTATGCTAACTTCTGAAGCAATTTTAACAAATAAGTGTCTGGATCATGCAGCCGTTACTTTGGCACATAGTCAAGGGGACTTACCCCTGGTCGTAAGGACTACATGACTGGGCCTAGCTTTGGATTTCATTCTTCCAATTTCACCTTTTTTGCCCATTTTGTATCACCTGCAATATGCTTTGTTAATAGCATGTGAGAGTCCAGAGAGGGAAGTCATTTAGTTCATTTATGAGATGTTTAAGGTCAAGAGTGCAGGGGCAGCTCTAGGTATTTTGCCGCCCCAAGCAAGGCAGGCAGGCTGCCTTCGGCGGCTTGCCTGCGGGAGGTCCCCGGTCCCGCGGATTTGGCGGCACACCTGCGGGAGATCTGCCGAAGCCGCGGGACCAGCGGACCCTCTGCAGGCATGCCACCGAAGGCAGTCTGCCTGCTGCCCTCGCAGCGACCGGCAGAGCTCCCCCCCGTGGCTTGCTGCCCCAGGCATGCGCTTGGCGTGCTGGTGCCTGGAACCGCCCCCGCAAGAGTGTTATTTTTTTCTTCTTTCCTCCTGTAGGCCTTATGAGGCATTTATATATCATGATTTCCAGGAGTTGCTGTAGAGGACCACCCTAGACCAATTCATCTGGGTATTTCCATCAGCATGAAGAGATAAGTCACATTCAAATACATGGCATTCCTATTGTGAAATGTTGCAATAACTCAACCATTTTAAATGTCAACAAAAAATCCACTTTTTTCTTTAAAGCGGGGATTTTTCTGTATCTTAATTATGTAAAATGACTAGGTCAAACAACATCATCCATTTCCTTCTTAAACAGCTCTTCCCAAATCCCTCATTCAGTACTCACAAACCGCATTTTTCCTGCAGCTACGGTAAACAAATTGCTTCCTTCACATAAAAAAAAATTTTCTTTTAACTTTAGCCACACAAAATGTCTGCTAAACACAGCTTCAGCATATTCTGGTAACTGTGTGTGATATCTGACAGTGAAAGAATGTTCCAAAAGACCCTTATCCTGCAACCAGATCTGCCCACAGAGATCTGACTTCAGGATCAGGGCCTGAAATCTCAGATGGCAAATGACCTATGAGAGTTCAGCAAGAATAATTTCTTTTATAGCCCAAACCCTCTCTCCTACCAGCCTCTCTTTAGATGTAATTTTTTAGTGCTGGTGAAACATCCAGCACAGCTTTCACCCTCCAAGGCAGTCAATTTGTCCAAAAAACATGTGCAATGTCGCAGCAGTGCAAGCCTTCTCTGCACACACCACCAGTACCTCACCCATGACTTGAAGGGACTGCTTCCAATGGTGAGATAGGTGGGCAGTCTTCATGGTCTGGCTGCTGAGACTGCCAATGAGAGAATGCCAGTTGTGGCAGTGGCTTTGTGATGCAAACTATCCATTGGGAAAGGGACTGAATTTTTCCTCTTTAAAACACAGGAAATTATATGCAATATTGAAGGTTGAGATTCAATTAACACAGGATTCAGGAAATTCAGAGTTAAGGTTGTTGTGGGAATCATACCTATACCTTCTTCAGGTAACAGTGGATAGAGTCCTGCGTATCAGAAACTATTGAGGAGTCATAGTTTATTTTACAGTATAAGGACACCACCTAGAGACTGGTCAGAGAACAGGAGAGTTTCTTGCATCCTCACTTTAACAAGAGACATGCAAAAGCTCTAGTGAGCAGAGGAATCTACTTACAAATATCAGTCCAGATATAAGAGATGAAGTCCCTGTAAGTGCAACGTAGAATTTTGGAGTCAAAGTGCTTAAAAACACAGTCACTGTTAAGAGGGAAGAACAGCACAGTCAATAGGCAGAACTAGAAAATTCCGAACAATATGTTTGAAAGCAACATAAACAACCACATATAGCGCACTACACACACACACAACAAAATTGCTTAGGTTTTGCAAGGGCCTTGGTAATTTCACAGATGGAAGAGTACAGCAAGCAGAAAGATGAGACTTAAAAGAAGATACCATATCAAACATGGCTGGTCTTTGCAATCAGAACAATTCTATACAAATCCTTTGAAAAGACATCAAAATTGTAATGCTCTCACTACACCAAAGGATCTTAACAGTTGCACAGTTATTGAATGAGTAAGTAATTTTGACAGTCCATATGCTTTATTTTAATTTAAAAGTGAGCTATATTATTTTGATACAAGTTTCTATTAAGTCTTAGCAAGTAAACTGATCAAAAGTTCTGTTTTAAATAGGTACATA
Organism: Gopherus flavomarginatus; assembly: GCF_025201925.1. Lineage (NCBI taxonomy): Eukaryota > Metazoa > Chordata > Testudines > Testudinidae > Gopherus > Gopherus flavomarginatus. Next base: position 10,075,295 of record NC_066621.1, on the reverse strand, counting down.
TGTTCTATCCTAAACTACCTTAGCCACACAGAATCAATAATCAATCAATAATAAATAGGTGCTGCTATTTCCCAGATAGTAAAAAAGGCACAGCAAAACAAAGAGTGCATCAAAAGTTATGATGTTCAAATACATCGTGCAGTGTAGATTTACACAGATTTCCACTCCTTGCTATTTACAGAACAGAAGAAACCTCCTCAATGTTACCACCCTGAGTGAATCTCACGTTTCCAGGTAAGAAAGGCATGTTTGGTCTGCGTTGTTCTACTAATCTACTGCAGGGAAGCAGTAACAGAGAAAACTAGAATCATATAGCACCACCGACTGGAGTATTACATAACAGAGATAGCCTCTGTTTCCAATGTCCAATATCTCTGCAGGCTGACGATATGCTGAGTTTAACACTGCAGGTTGAAAATGGACTTCTGATAAAACCTGAAAATCTAATTTAAACAGTGGCCAACAGCTAAATGGAAAAACAGACACAAGAAACATCCAGTTTTTACCTTTGAAAATAAACTAATACACATGCAGGAAGTGACAAGCATCATGTTGGAATCACAGCAAGGGTTGCAAGCAGAAAATGAACTCTCTTTTAGAGGAGGATGGTATTAAGTAACATAGTGTAATTTCTCTAACTATAATAAAATCCTGAATTCAACTTCACACCAAAATGTTGAAATGCTAATTCCTAAGTAAACATGTTCCTAGGAAGAGAATAATTAATTTGCTGGATTTTTAAATAGATCAACAGACAGAAAAGCAGCAATATGATCATCAGTGTATTTAAAAAGGGGGGGGGGGAGAACATATTTAACTTTCACTGGAAAGTCACAAGCCAGAATCAGAGCGCATAACGTCAAAACTTTTTTTGCACAAATAATCCATCTTTTACAGCTGTGGAGAGAGACACTAAATGTACTGACTACCTAGCCGTAGGCTAAAGAAAACTGAGGCAATCATCAATTGCAGACTTCTCTGGAAGAGTTAATTTTAAGGAGCAGGCCCACCACCTTCACAGCATAAACCTATTTAATCAGCCACTGATCCTCAGTAAAGGAGAGATGGAAGAAAGAAACATCTGATGACAGCAAGTCTGTAGCCTATGTAGTTCAGCAATAAATGTCATGGTCTTGTGTCCCTTCAATTTTTAAATGATACTTGTGACCACTGCAGTTTCACCAAATCTTTACCTATTTCTAGATCTTGTTCTCAGAAATGTGATAGAAGGACCGCTTTGAACACTAGACAAAATTTATGTTAAACTCCCACAGCTCAGAAAATCTTACAGACTCAAGAAAAATTTCAATTTTCATCTAGTCTTCTCGCCCATATGCAATAAAGCAAACTAAAGAACCCCTTTGTGGGACCAGCTCTGGTGTAGTGTTGAGTTATTCCAGAGGATGCCCAACCACAGGTGACATTCCAAACTGAGCTGAAATGATGGATATAAGGTAACCAGTACCTTCAAACTGACTGTGGCACAACCAAAGAACATGGCTTAACAGTCACCAGCCACCATTCCAACACAAAAATATTTCTGTTACCAAATGGTGATCCATCATCTCCCAAATAACTCAAAACCAGGGCCAGAAGGGACATTTCCAATTGCATCAAACAAAACATACAATATTGACAAACTGCAGAGGAAATTTTAATTCCTGAACATCTCTAGGATTTGTTAAGTGAATTTCAAAGCACTGAGCTTGAGATGCTACCAAGTATTCCATAGCCTATGATTACCTAAGGCCCAGTAAAATCCTTCTAACTGATATAGTTCATACGAAATAAACATGCCAATTAAATCATCAACCCAACTCTCCCCAGGCCAAGAGGAAACCATGGCAGTGGGAGATATTCACTTTCACTTCTTGAACTGCTCTTTACATAAGCATTGTACAAAGTATTAGAACATTTTCAAAATCTATGATAAGGTAAATGCGTCTTGTCTGATAGCCACAAAAAAGAGCCAGGAAGCAGTCTGCAGTGGAGAGACATAAAAAACTTGTCTACACTAACAAACGTTACCCACTGTTAATAAAGGATTTATGCAACAACTGCGGTTGAAACAGCACTGAACACAACTCAACTGCAAGTTCAACCAAGAACAAACCACACTGAGGACAATTTTGGAAACTGAAATTGGGCATTTTTGTTAGGCAGGGCAGAAATTGGAAGTCAGTACCAGAAAGCTATAATTCATAATGATTAATGCTATGAGACAGCAGATATTAACAAAAGGGTGAGTGACTGCATCAAATGAATATCTGTTCCTTAGGAAGGGTCCCAATTGTGCCTTGTGAAATGTATTAAGGGGCTCACTAGGGAAAGGCCAAGGCATGCTGAGTTTGTTCCCAAAATTAAGGGTGACAGTAATAATTAATATCTTGTAAATAAATAGCTTCAATCCAGCCAAGAATGTCCAAGTATTTTACAAGTGTTATACAGCACTTGAAATGTTTATAAGACACCAATTGTCTAGGAAGGAGCTAATACAAAAAGATGAGGCTTGTAGGACACTCAACAAGAGGCATTAGGGCACCAACCCCATTCTAGCAGCTGGAGAGCATGCGGAGCTTCTTTCCAAGTGCTCATACGCTCAGGAGCTTCCATCTTTGGTATCAGCCTCTGGCTAATAATTAACTAATAAAACTGAAGATTGAATCCTTTTCCCATTTACCCCTGGCTCCTGGAAGACAAGAGAGCTTTCTCCCTTATCTCCACTGCTAATTGCAGCATCCTCTGTAAGATGCTGTCCAGAACCCTATGGGCTGAAATGAAACTCAGATTGGGTCAATTTCACCCAGTTTGGACATCAACCTGAAATGCTTTCACGTGAAGGGGAAAAAAAGTGTGAAAGCAGTTACAATTCTTCCACCTGCCTGAGTCTCCCTAAAAATTGTCATTTTATAGTCACATATTACAACTTTAAAAAATAAAATCTTCCATGCTGATGTATGAAAGATCCACACAAAGAAAACTGTAACAAAAAGCTGCCAAATGCACAAAGTAAACACACTAGAAAACAAGAGGAAAAGCATTGTTTCTTCTAGACTTTCAATTCTGGGCATGTTAAATGTTACTTGAAACAATAATGGCCATGAAAAAGGAGTCTTTTTTTTTTTCTGAGCAGTTTGTGCAGGGGGTTGGACTTAGGGTGACCCGATGTCCCGATTTTATAGGGACAGTCCTGATTTTGGTGCCTTTTTCTTATATAGGCTCCTATTACCCCCCAACTCCGTCCCAATTTTTCACACTTGCTGTCTGGTCACCCTAGTTGGACTAGATGACCTCCTGAGGTCCCTTTGAACCCTGATATTCTGTGATTCTGAGTCACAGTCTGTGAAATCTGGTCTTTTATGTGCTTTTACCCTACACTATACAGATTTCATGGGGTAGACCAGCGCTTCTCAAACTGGGGGTCCTGACCCAAAAGCGAGCGTCCGGGGGGTTGCAAAGTTATTTTAGGGAGGTTGTGGTATTGTCACCCTTACTTCTGCACTGCTGTAGATGGCAGTGCTGCCTTCAGAGTTGGGTGGCCGAAGAACAGGGGCTGTTGGCCAGGTGCCCAGCTCTGAAGGCAGCATCCCGCCAGCAGCAGTGCAGAAGTAAGGGTGGCACAACCCTCCCTACAATAACCTTGTGACCTCTCCTCAACTCCTTTTTGGGTCAAGACCCCTACAATTACAACACAGTGAAATTTCAGAATTAAATAGCTGAAATCATGAAATTTACAATTTTAAAAATCCTATGACTGTGAAATTGACCAAAATGGAGGATGAATTTGGTAGGGTCCTAATAAGGGGTAAGACATTTTTAAACAGAAGGGTTGGTGTCCTCGCAAGTATCATGCCCAAACCAACATACAGAGCACATGAAACTAGCAGTGTTTTTATTTCCAGTAGTGCCCACATGTAATTAACAACCAGGCCTAAAACCCTGAAGAACTGACTGTCTATCCTGTGCTTTAGTGATAGGACTATCCAAAAAAGCAAGAGTATCTTCCTGCTCCATTTTTCTGGGCTTCACTTGACAGTCTGCTGTAGCCGGTTTATTTATAATGAGCACCAACAAAACAAAGAACAAACCCCATTTATTTCTAGATTTTGACAAGTTTAGAAGAAAAGAATATTTCTTCCTCACCCACCCTGTTTGTTTACCATGTGCATTTGATAGTTTTGTAAATGCTACACTGTCACTACTTTGGGGGAGAGGAGTGGACGGGAAATAATCAATGTGACTGTAAAACCATGGCAACTATCAGGGAGCCTCAGCAGTCAGGCTCAGAAGGAGCGAGCCAAGAGGAATCTGGGGCTGGCACGACTTTAAAACTTACAGTACTTTGGTTTAGAATTAAGGACATTTCTCACGACTGGAGGCGCATCAGAAACCTCCGCTGGGCCCAGGGGAAATTGGGCAAAGAGGTCAGAAACCAAAAGCAACTACCTACCAGTAAGATACTCTCCTGCCCCCACCCCACCCCAGGGAGCCCATCCCCCAGCCCGGGGGAACCCTCGCCCCCCAAACGTGTTCCCTCAGACCCGCCCGGGGACACCCTCGCCCCTCCCCCCAGCGTACCCCCCCCCCGCCAGTGTGCCGCCCCCCCCCCCCAGCTCAGCCCCTTCACACACCCACACCCCCCGCCCTGGCGAACCCCCGCCCCGCCTCACACCCCACCCCAGCGTGCCCCCCCCCAGCTCAGCCCCTTCACACACCCACATCCCCAGCACTGGCGAACCCCCGCCCCGCCTCTCACCGGCCGCCAGGTTGTCCCGGAGCCGAAGCGGGACCCGCAGCCAGTAGAGGAGCCCGAGCGCCGCCAGCAGCCCCAGCGCCCGAGCCCAGGGCACTGCGGCCAGCCCGGCCCCCCGCCGCCTCAGCCGCTCCCACCGCCCGGGGGCGCCGGGCGAGCCCTGAGACTGCGCGGCCGGAGCCACCTCCCCGCTGCCGCTGTCCGCCATGGCCGCGCCGCCTGGGCCGGAGCGCAACACTCGGTCGCGCGCGCGGGGGCGTCCCCGCCGCAAACGGACTAGGCTGCGCGCGCCCTGCGCTCTGGGGGGTCCGGCTGCCTAGCACGTCCTGGGGACTTGGGTGCACACAGCACTGGGGGTGCAGGGGGTGCGTGTCCTACACTCATTAGGGATGCACAGCACTGGGGGTGCATGCCCTGCTCTGGGATTGGGGGTGCGTGTCCTACACTCATTTGGGATGCACAGCACTGGGGGTGCATGCCCTGCTCTGGGATTGGGGGTGCGTGTCCTACGCTCATTTGGGATGCACAGCACTGGGGGTGCATGCCCTGCTCTGGGATTGGGGATCCGTGTCCTACACTCATTTGGGATGCACAGCACTGGGGGTGCATGCCCTGCTCTGGGATTGGGGATGCACAGCACTGGGGGTGCATGCCCTGCTCTGGGGTTGGGGCTGCGTGTCCTACACTCATTAGGGATGCACAGCACTGGGGGTGCATGCCCTGCTCTGGGATTTGGGGTGCGTGTCCTACACTCATTAGGGATGCACAGCACTGGGGGTGCATGCCCTGCTCTGGGATTGGGGGTGCGTGTCCTACGCTCATTTGGGATGCACAGCACTGGGGGTGCATGCCCTGCTCTGGGATTGGGGATGCACAGCACTGGGGGTGCATGCCCTGCTCTGGGGTTGGGGCTGCGTGTCCTACACTCATTAGGGATGCACAGCACTGGGGGTGCATGCCCTGCTCTGGGATTTGGGGTGCGTGTCCTACACTCATTAGGGATGCACAGCACTGGGGGTGCATGCCCTGCTCTGGGATTGGGGGTGCGTGTCCTACACTCATTTGGGATGCACAGCACTGGGGGTGCATGCCCTGCTCTGGGATTGGGGATGCGTGTCCTACGCTCATTTGGGATGCACAGCACTGGGGGTGCATGCCCTGCTCTGGGATTGGGGGTGCGTGTCCTACACTCATTTGGGATGCACAGCACTGGGGGTGCATGCCCTGCTCTGGGGATTTTGGGGTGCAAGTCCCAGACTAGAGATTTGAGGGTTACACAATACTAAGGGACCACCTTCCCTTACTGCCTGGTGATGAGGCTTGGCTGTGCCAGTGTCAGCATCCCTCTGGGGTGCCTGGTGCCCCTCCAAGCAGTACATGCCAACCCCAAGCAAACAAAAATCGTGAGATTAGGAAGCAGTTGCGTTGCCTTTTCATTTGCTTTCCCATGGCTGGCAATGCATTTAGTCACGTTCCCACCTTCCCCTTTGCAGCCAGGAGGGCTGAACCTCCCCTAATGCCCTTCCCCCACCTCCAGGAGCTGGGCCTTTAAGAGCCGCCGCACCCAACAGCGCGGACGCGCCACGCACCGAGGTCACTGCATCAGGCGTAGAGGGCGGGGCTGAGCCACTGCCCAAGACCGAGATGGCGCCTATTAGCGTCAGTGAGAACTATAGGGCCCCACGATTGCCCACAACCAAGATGGGGCCATCAGCACTTCCGGCCAGGCACTTCCGGATAGGCGTTTGCCTTCTGCCCCACCCCATCCCCTGCTGTCAATTCCCGGCGTGCTTTGCACGGGGTGGCCGGCGGGGCGGGGCCCAGCCAAAGGACCCAAGATGGCCGACTTCGAGGACCGGGTGTCGGACGAGGAGAAGGTAGGGGCAGGGTTTCGTGCCTCCCCTGAGCTTACAGTGTAGCGCCCCCCGCTGTCCCCATCCCCTAGGCGGACAGGGCCTTGGCCCCGCGCTACGGCAGGAGGAGACCCCCAAGCAGCCCCCTGTCCCCATAGCGAGGGAGAAACTTCTCCCACTACCCCCCACGTCCAGGGAAGAGACCCCCTGACACTATTCCCCTACTCCCTCATCCCGCCGGGAGAGACCCCCTGTAATGCCCCCACATCCCTCTCTAGCGAGAGGCGAGACACCCTCCAATGCCCCCGTCTGCTGCCCTCCCATAAAGAGGGCACAGACCCCCTACACACAATGTATATCTCCCTGGTGCTCCATAGAGGAGGGGCAAGGATCTATGTGAACTGTTACAATAGGGGGCTCTCTTCCCTATGGGGTATCATCTTTCCTCCAAAACAGGAAGATAGTCACAGCCCCATGAGAGGGAGAAACCCCCTAATGCTAATTTTGACTCAGTATGGCATGTGCACCCTCCTCCCCAGAACTATATCCCCTTCCTGATAGAATTCCCCCTCCCCCTTGCTCATTTCAGTGGAGATGGCACATAGAGGGTGGTAGTACCTCCTTCCCCTTTTTGTGTGTCTAATAGTGGGGGGGAGGGAATGGTGGTGTCTTTCTCCACATTTTATTACTTCACAGATATGGGATAGGAATTGCTGCTTGCTGTGGGACTAGCACAGTTAATCTGGACTGTTTCCAGTTGCCATTAGGAGGAAGACCTAGACAGTCACTAGTAGAGAGCCAAGAGAGGAGCAGTCAGTTCCTTGTGATGATTGTTTCCTTCTAACCGTTTTTGTGCAAATGCTCTTTCAAGTATCTTTTTCAGTGACTGTGGAAAAAAAACTGTAAAATGTCCATTTTCTTGTTGATGTCTTGTCCTTTTCTAGTAGGTCAACTCTTGCACCACCACTGAATGAACCAACCTCAGGTTGGAAGTCAGCTAGCACACAAGTTGGAAGACTTGTGACAAGCCTCATCTTTTATGAAAAGTCATTGGACTATTTAGTGTCAACAGAGCAGACAGGGCCTCTCCTACAAAGCAAATACACTGACTACATCTATATTGTCAATCTTAGCTAGTCTAAAACTTTCGTTTTGCCTTTATCTTTAGCTGATGTTTTTCTAAATCCTCTTCTGATAGCCCCCTATGAAAAGAACACAATGAAAATTCAGAACACTTAAGAAATTACAACCATAATTTAGCTGCTAACTTGAGAGTATATGGCTGTAGTCTGGGACATGTTCAGGAACATGAATTTGCCAGCACACTGTGTAGGCAGACAGAGCATGACCTACTTGCTACTACAGTTCATAAAAAATGCTGTCTTGTTCTCAGTTTTCTTTCCAGATCTGATCAGTCAGGGTGTGTCAGTTCCTTAATCTGCTTCTGCTAGCAATAGGAGTTCTCATTGATTAAACTTTAGTGTCATATGCAAGAGGTGGCACAAAGAGTAGATACAAGAAAGATGGAATGAGATCATCAGATCTCTTCACACACACTCAGAACAAATTTTTCAGTGTTTTAAACTATTGGGAAGGTTAATTTTTTTTAAACTTTTCTTCATTTCCTCTCCACCACTACCCTTCAATATTCTTTTGAAGTTTTCTGACCAGCTTCAGTTCGTAAATGAATCTGTGATTCAGATCCTTATTATGTATTACCCTGGCTTTCCTCTCACTTGGAAGCTAGAATTACCTGCTGAATGTTGATACTAAAAATGGAGACCTACTTTACTTAGCTAAACACTGGTATTTTAAATTCTGATGTTTTGGTACTTTGCATTATTTATCTTCTCATGGCTTTGAGTGCAAGTACTATGTTAGTCTACTTAGTAGTATGGGATAAAATATGCTTCTGAACAATTCAAAGGCTAATTTCTAACAGCTTTCTCTATTTGCAAACAGAGTTTTTAAGATAAACACCTAATCAGTGATACCTGGTGTTTGTGGTGATTCTGGTCTTCTGTTTCTGTAGCTTTCTTTAGTCCAGGCCTCTTCTTAAATCAATGAGGTTAGTGATCCTTCACAACAAAAGAAAGGAGCAAACCAGGCAAAGGAACATTGAGGCCCCTATCTACAAAAAAAAAATAAAAATAAAAAATATTAGGCTCTACTGTGTTTTACAGAGTCCCCACTCAGCTGCTGCCTAACCCTGTAGACACTTAAATTTTTGTTGTAAAAGTTTTTAAGATGCTTAAGTTTCAACCTTTTGGTACTTGCACTACTGTCTCATACCTAAGCCCTAGTGTGATCAAAAACTGAGTCAGGTGTTGCCCTGTCTATTGTGCTCACTAGATTGGGCCCTCTAAGCAACCTCAGAGCATGCTGAATTCTACACAAAATGAATGGAGGAGTGATCTCCTCCTTTAATACCTTTAGCCCAGTGGTTAGGGTTTTCAGGTGGGAGGGGGAAACCCTGGTTGAGTTATCCTGCCTCTCCCTGATGAGAGAGGATTTGAACCAGGATTTCCCACTTATCAGGTGAGTGTCCTAACTACTGATTTATAGAGTTACTCATTCTGTCTGTGGGTTAATGAATGTTTAATTAGATATACAAAATGGGACAACTTCAACAAGAGAAATTGAGAGAGATTTACATCAGAATAACCCATAGTCCTTTATCAGAGGGGTAACTGGATCTGTAAAAAGTGACAAAGAGTTGCCCTGTAGCCACAGGACCCATAGTCCTTTAGTTAGAGTAGTTTGCTCAATGTTGTATAGTATAAATTCTAACCATAAGATTGAATATTTCCTTCTTTTGAGTAAATTCTATACCATTTTCAGCTATTTATACTTTATAGTCCATTATTGAATTTCAGCTGAAGATTTTAACAAAATAAATTAAGCCATCTTTTACCCCTTTCAGTAGGTATTTCCCCAATTTTAAAGATGTTGGAATCAGAAGGGAACTGAGACAGAGATTAAATGAGTTGCCCGTGGCATTGCTGACATTGGCAGGGCTGGGAATAGAAGTCAGAGCTCACAGTCTTCTGTTCTAACCAATTGACAACCTTGTAATCACTTTGCTGACAAATCTAGGGTGTTTGTCTTGCATACACTTTCTCTTTTTAAATGCTTAGCTTTAACTGCTCTGACTTTAAATAAATCAGTGCACATCACTGAGAGACCAAGCAAAATGAATTAATCTAGTTTGTCATATCTATAGGTATCTATTCATTGTCCCTCATAGTCATAGGTAAATGTTGGATAATTGAAGTGTATGCTGCATATTCAAGACTTTTTGAATGTATATTGCTCTGGCTTCTTATGAATTCTTTGTTCTGTCACCTTCTTTTTCTGCTTCCATTTAAAAAAAAAATAGTGGTCAAGAGACTTCACTACTTGATGCTTTCCCCATTTTAGAAAGAGGAAGTTAGTTTCTGCTAGCACTCTGCAGAGATACCTGAAATGGTAATGATGAGCCAGGAAGTAGGTCAGTTTTGCAGAAATAGTGTTAGTTTCATACTTCTGCAGATGAACATGCTATCAGTGTGCTGACACCCAAAGGCAAAGAGACTCCAAAGTGACAACAATGCGGAAGCTTGATATAGAGGATTAAATTCTTTACCACATACAAAGTCTGCTTCTTCCATTTCATGGGTAGACACTGCTGTTTTCAGTTGTGTAGAGTAATGATCTCTTCCATGTTTTTTAATTGCTCCAGATCAAAGGGAGGGGAGGGAGAGGATAAAGTTACACTTTATAAAAATGATTACATGTCTTTGCAGTGTGTGTTTTGCTCATGGCTGCTGTTTTAATGGCACTTGTCCTAAATGTAGATTTGTCAATCACTGTCTTGTCTATTTAACTTCACCAATCCTACTAAAGTAGGAGAAGTTACTTATGGATTGAAGTGTACATAGGAGTTGTGGTTTATTCAGGGTTTGAGTCCTGGACCTAGTCTTTTAGGAAGCAAACTACTATAGGTGCAGGGCAGAATTTGGGTCTAAAGTGGGATATAATACCAAAAGAGAGGTGATTGTCTTCCTAACTATAATAAGGCCCCACTTTATCAGGGCCTCGAGTATAATGCAGTTGTGCAGCTGCATTAATGACTAGCCACATCATTTATCTAATTACCAAGATGTTGCATAAATATAGGCACTGCATGATTATTTTTAATGGCCTTTTATCCAGCTGCCATTTTAGGAGCTCAGTTGGAAGAGTGACTGTGTCCAGTTGGGGAAGTGGAGTAGGGGGACTATATCCCCTGCTTTGATCCTTCCAATTTAAATGGATCTTGGCATCAGTTAGATGAAGTTGTGTGTGTACTCTGAGTACAGCAGTTGTCGTATTGCTTTAACATTTCCAGAGCGACATGCCTTATGTTTATGCTTATGCTTGTACTTTCTAAGAAAAGCACACACATCAGCCATGTAGGTTAGGGCTCACAGTAAAGTCTACAGGGCAAACTAGGGAACAGCAATGTCCATATTAGTTACTATCCAGTAATCCTGATCACAGTTGAGAATAGTCTAACGCTTTCTGTTACACATTTTCAGAAGTTATATGGATATTAGATACTCTAGCTAGAATGAGAGTTATTTAGCTAGTGGGTTTTTATTAAACAATGGAAAAAACACATTTTAGCAATTCTAAATGTCTGGCATGTTTCAGCAAAAAGCGGAAAGAAACTAAGGGCTTGTCTATACTGGCACTTTACAGCACTGCAACTTTCTTGCTCAGGGGTGCGAAAAAACACCCCCCTGAGTGCAGCAAGTTTCAGCGCTGTAAAGCACCAGTGTAGACAGTGCACCAGCGCTGGGAGCTACGCCCCTCGTAGAGGTGGGTTTTTATAAGCTGGTGACGCAGTTACACAGCCACGTTAAAGCATGGCCACGGTAGCATTTTAACGTTGCTAGTGAAGACATGCCCCCAGACTGGAAAGGTGGGCAAACATTCCATCCCACTTCATACCTGTGTTTATGCCTTTTTATTCTTTTGTCAGTTGCACTCAAACTAATGTAAATATTTTGGGCATTAAAAACACCATAATTTTTAAAATAAATAAGTATAAATAGTTTTTGCTTTTCAAGTATCTGTGACACTGGCACCTTGCTCAGGCTCAGTCCCGCTAAGATGGAGGTGATGCTGGTAGGATGGGAAAGCACCCAGAAAGCATGGCAATGCCTCTCCTGTCAGTGAAGTGTTTTAAATCCCTTCGAAGGATGTGGAATTACAAGCTAGATGCCAGAAAAATGTTTTTAAAGGGGGTTGGCCTCTCAACTCTGCTCCTGCAGATTCATTAATTGAATGATTAATTTGATATTTGTACTACTCTGGTTTGTTATTCAAAATGGCCTTTACGGGACAAATTTAAAACAATCCTTGCTGTATCAGCTGAAGACAGTGAATGTAATGCCTTAGCCAGCAAGAAAGCCTTAGCCAGCTTTTGCCATAATCGAAAGCTATGAATAACTGTAAAACTAAGTGGAAAAAAGCGCTATGTTTTATATATAAGCCTCAAAGGGAGCAGTGTAATTGTGTGGCTGAGTCTATTTGCCTCCAGAGTCCTGTCCAGTAACATTACATTCCCTCAGGTACTGTGCAAACCATAAAGCCTAGCTTGGAATTAGGGAACCTGTTGTTTAGACTGAAACAAATTTGCCTTAGTACCAAAGCCACGTGAATTCAAATGATACAACACACTAGCATTTAATACATTTTAGAACTCACTGGTGGTTTTGATTTTCCTTTCCCACTTCAGAGTTCAGGAAATCTCAGGTATTACTTTCTTCTGACATCAGCCTGCTCAGATCTTTATCATAGTGCTGCTGATTCCAGATGCCTTCATTTTTTCACTACATTGTGAATTTTAATGATAGGCCCACAGTACAACTATCAGTGAAATATACAGCTCTGGACAAATGAATTAACAATGTGTCACAGAATGGCACCAAGTCCCTTTATTGACACATGCCAGAAATGGTTCCACATTCTGTGTGGAATTGTTTTCAGTTTTTTCCTTAACCAGAGACTCCACATGAACAGTAATTCCAGAAGAGAGCATAATATGGCATTACTAATGATCAGGGATCTTAGGTTTCCATGATTGGAAAAAAAAAATTATCCGATTAAAAAACCTCACAAAAATCCATGTTTTTCAATGGTTAAAATGAAACACTGAACTAGTTCCCTAGCCACAATATATATAGGTATCAATGTTTTAGTGACGTACAGTAGAACCCAATTTATCCGATTCTCCATTATCTGGCTTTCTGTATTAACCGAACCACCAGCTGCCCAGGGACCGACCGCCCATGTCCCAGTCACCACGGGCTGACCGCAAGAGCTATCAGCGTTGGGCAGCTGGTGGTTCGGTTAATACGGAGAGCTGGATTATGGAGGCCCGGATAAACGGGGTTTTACTGTATACATTTTTATTTTTTCACAAAATGTAAAAACTCAAGATTCATTGTAAAAATGCAAAATCCACATTTTTCCATGGCAAATGGATTGCTAGGATCCCTGATAATGATAAACCATGGTGTCCAATAGTGAATCCCTAGTCAACTCTGTGCAAACTCAGCAACTAATTGATAGGCTTAGGTGAGTTTAAATAGAAATTTTCTCCCTTGTTTCCAAATAGGAGGTCTTAGGTCTAAAAGTTTCCTGATCATATTCACTCCATGGTCTTCTTGCACAGGTCATATTGTGTGGATGAAAGACAGAGACGTACCTGTGCAATCAAAGTAGTATACATACACAATATCCTGAGTTTTGAAGAGGTATTCAGTGCCTGCAGCAGAAATAATGTTGGCTTAGGGTTTGCTACTTTGTATTCCCAAAGGTTTTGTGGCTGCTTTTATTGAAGTATTTTGAGATGCTTTAGCTCCAGTAAAAAGGTTTAACTGTGGCTACTTTTTTCTAGACTGTGACTCCTGCTGTCTAGATTGCAAGAACAAGAGGGTCCTGATCAGACTGACACAGTAGCTAAACAGGTCAAAAACTTAGAGATAAGTGCCCAGCCTCACTGTTGACTAACACTCTGATCTTTCCAATGTCTGTGAAAAGCCTTAAGGCCATGGGTTGTATCACGGATCTGCTTAATCGGGCCTAGTCTCTTTACAACATGCTCAGGAAATAACGTTTCAGTAGCTAGCTTGAGAATAACTTTGATGTCTGTGATCTCTTCCCATTTTTTTTCTACATTGTGGACACTTGTTTGCTCTAGAGGACATCCATCACAAAGCAGGTAGTGTTGGCAGGAGATGTGCCCCCAGCTCAGGGTGGTGGGATTCACCAGAATTACACAACAGCTAATGAAATCTGGAGGCTTGTTTCTGAGGCAGAGTCTCCCTCTGCTGACATCTCAATTTCATTTTGTAACTTTCCATCACCGTCCACTTTTGCACTTTGTACGTTTCCATCACTCCCTGCTTTCTCACTTTGTATCTTTACACTTTTTTCCATGAGTTCTTATAACTTCAATTACTTTCCCTTTGAAGCCTGTAAAGCATAACTAATTGTGTTTAAAGAAGGCAGGATTACATCTTTATGCAAATTTCTAGTCCCATGGTACTTGGTGGGGAGAGGGTATTTGTCTTCCTTCTTGGAAGGGATCTCCTCTTTCAGCTATTACATGCTGCTTGTTTCCAGGTGGTCAGTGGCATCTGCTCCCACCAGTCATCAGTAGCAATGCAATTACATCACAGGCAACTCTCTGCTCTCTCTCTGTATATTACATCTCTTAGCTACACAGTTATCCAGTAGGCTGTCATCTAGTAGCAGACCCCTCCCCTCCGCCCCTTTCAGGACTTTGGTAACTCACTCTGTATGTAATTGACATACGGACCTCCAGGTAGTTCCAAGCCGTGGAACTCAGTGGTGTTTTGTTAGGTCACAAGAAGACTGTTAGATTTTTTTAAGAGGGAGAATGTTGGCTAATTGTGTGTGCACTTGTGCAGGCTGAGCAGTTTGGTGTCTAAGGTGATGTTTGTGATCAGAAAGGGTGTTTACAAAGCAAAGTCCACATTTTCAAGTGTTTACAAATTTTGGGTGACCATCTTGGGAGTCCTAGAGATCGATTTGTCAGAGGTGTTGAGCAGCTGCAGCTTCCACTGACTTCAGTTAGAGTTGTGGGGACTCAGATACTCTAAAACATCAGGCCCAAAGTCTCAGGTTGGGTCCCCAGAACTGGAAGCACACAAAACTAATGTTAGGCTTAGAAGGATTAGATTTTTATCAGTAAATGTCAGTAACCCTCAATTTCATTTCACGCGCGCACACACTATTTCCATTGATCATCAAAATTTACAGATGGGCAAAGTAAGAAAAATGCTATTTGGGAACATTAGAGTTTGATTTAAGGGTATTTACCGTGTATTTTGGCATATGATATTGACAGTTTGTATTTTAACTTTTAGAAAGCTTTAACTTTTTGACTTTCAACATCTATCACTACATAATAATTGCCTAACCCCTGCATAATTTCCTACAATTGTGAAAATCTAAATTTATGACCATCAAAATGAATTCATTAAAACCTGTAATTTTGTGCAACTGTGCAAATTTACACTGATAAAAATTTTAAAAATACTTAAACATAAACATCAATATTATCCATCCAAATTATTAAAAAAATAAAAATCAGATTCTGTCAAGCTTAACTAAAGGACGCTTTTGAAAATTTGTGCCTAAATCTGTCCATAACTAATAGCACTATCTATAACTGTAACACTCCGTTCTGCTAGTGACCTGTGCTGGTGTAAATATGTTGCAGTTTGTTGGTACCTAAACAAAAAACTTGCACTGTTTATTGAATGTAGTCTAATGACTATTCTGCTTTGCTGCAGGTGCGTATAGCTGCAAAATTCATCACTCATGCACCACCAGGAGAATTTAATGAAGTGTTTAATGGTGAGTAAATAACAGAAAATTAAATAGGTCATAGGATTTTCCAGGTTTCAGCTATTATTAGAATATATTTAAGATACCTCACAAAATATGATTGGCAGAGGGGCTATACTTTTTAAGGCCCAGATTTTTCAGAAGTGGCTAATGATTTTAAATACCGCCTTATGACATCTTACAAGAGGCTGGATACTCAGCACAATCAGACCCTGTTAAAGTGTCCCAACTTGAACACCTCAAAATTGAGGCACCCAAATCGGCCATTTTTGGAGTCACGGCCTAGGATCCTAGGTTAACGTAAATCTGTTTGTGATCTTTGTTTATATGTGCTTGTCACATGGATGTTGTTCTATTGTGTTTCCTTAGTACCTTTCAGGCTTGATTTGAACTGTTTGAAGCCATTTATATGAATGCAAAATCCTTTGTCTGGATGCCATTTCACCTTGCTGCTTTGGTACAGCATTGACTTGATGGTATTGTGATGAATAATAAATGTTCTAAACTGGCTTTTACCAGACAAATGTAAAATCTAATTGTAAATGGATATCATCAGGTACTCTGAAGTTTATATTATGGAGACATAATAGTAACTAGCTTTCCATATATGTAATATATTTTGGACACCAGCATCAGAAAACACCACAGGAGCCATTTTCACTGTTCAACAATGGTGTGACTGGAATTTTGTTAGAGCCAGAAGGGTTTTTGGTTTACTGTCATTCTACCATAACTCAAAAGTGGCTAAAGAAATTCTTTAACTTAATAATAAATAATAATAATAATAAAAGTTGTTTTGAACAATGACCAAGAAAGAAAATTACAGCCCCAAAGGTACATGTTTCAGAAAACTGTGAATGTATGAAAATGGAGAGTATAATGGAAAATGTTTAATTCTTATTCTACTACTACTAATAATAATAATCTTATATAGAGTTTCATCAGTAGATCTCAAAGAACTTTACAAAGCATCATCCCCATTTTACAGATGGGGAAACTGAGGCATGGAGGTAAGTGGCTTGCCCAGGGTCTCACACCAGGCCAATAGAAGAGCCAGGAATAGAATTCAGGTCTCCTGAGTTCCATTCCAGTGATCAATCCACTATCATGATAGTTACTTGTAGTGACAGTAGTATAGCCCCTCTGCCTAGCATGGTTATGCTTTACTAGCCTTTAATCAGAACCATCACATAGACAGCAAGAAGGGAAGAATTTAGTTCCATTATACAACCACACAGTGTTAAGTAAAATGATTTACAGCCACTGTCATGTTTGTTGAGCCTCTGCTTCCATTTCAGTTTTAGGGTGCAAAGACCAACATTTGATAATCTGTCTGAACTTTCTTTTCTCTAGATGTCCGGTTACTGCTTAACAATGACAATCTTCTCAGGGAAGGGGCAGCACAGTAAGTATTGTTTAAAACAGGTTTCAGAACATTTTAAGGAAGTGTGTGAGCATGTGTTTTTTCAGTCTAAGGACATAACGATGTGAACTGCGATCAGTTGTAGTGCTGGTAGAGGGGGTGATGTAAGTAATTTCCCTCTCCCGAACAAAGCACATGGAAAGGTGGAGGGTCTGCTCCCAAAAGTCTAAGCAGAACTACTTTTGTTATAATAGAATCTAAACACATGAGGAGAGCCAACATATATGTATTGTAACCTTTTGGCATCCCAAGGAATGATTCGTCTTTGTTCAAACCATCAGAGGACTGGTACCTGTCATGCTATCTGGAGTGGCTCATGATGGTGAATGCCATCCTCAGGGCGTGCAGATGTCAAGAAGCAGAGATAAGACCCCAGCTAGCTGTCTGTTCTATAATTAGCTTTCACCAACCCAGTAACAAGTGTGAACTCCTGAAGCACAAAAACAGTCATACCACAGAGTCACAGACAGTCCCCTTGGGCACGCCAGTCTATCTTGTCCCCCAGGCAAGCTGGACGGAGGGCTTGCTACATGTACAGTGCTGCAGCTGTGTCACTATAATGCTTTAGTGAAGACGTGGTAGCTGTGTTGATGGGAGAAGCTCTCCTGTCAACCTAGCGCTGTCTACACCAGGGGCTAGGTTGGTATAACTACGTTGCTCAGGGTGTGGATTTTTCACACCCCTGAGTGACGTGGTTACACCGATGGGCGTTTGTAGTATCACCTGGCCTTAGTGATAGTTGGTTGCTCTATACCAAAGATCTCAAAATATTCATGTTGCTCCCATCACAGGAAACCAGTCATTTATCTCAGGTCAATTCATACCTTTGATATCACACCAAAAAATATCCCCAAGAGCACTGTCTATGAAAGTATTAAATGTGGACATTTTCTCTGTACTGGGATTTGTAGTCATTAGTCCTTCAGTGAAAATATAAGTAGTAAAGATTGCACAGTTAAAGCTTACCTTTTTTCTTTTCAATTATTAACAGTGCATTTGCCCAGTATAACATGGATCAGTTCACTCCCGTGAAGATCGAGGGGTATGATGATCAGGTAAGACAAAGTTTTGCTTCCTGTCTTTGCAGGTTTTCAGATTGGTATCAATCACTGCACGTATTACGATGTCCTCCATAACGATCTGGGTGGGAAATTCTGGTTAGGTTGAAAATATGATCTTCTGATCACTTGACATTTTTCTTTGCACTCAGTACTTAGCAAACTTCTCTCCTTACAGAAAAGCCTCAGACTGAATGTTTCCTTGTGACCATCCTCTCTGTTACTAACTAGGTGGGACTAATTCCATACTCCTTCCTTGGGCACAACTCCCTGCTAAAGCCAGTGGAAGTCTTGCCTGAGGCAGAGTGAGCAAAGAAAGCTTTTCTTTTAGGGCTGTTTAGCAGCTCTCAGATGCTGCATAGTCCCAGCTCCCATTGGTTTCAGTATCAGGCTCTTAAAACATAGCATATGTTCTTTTTCCATTTCCATCTACACCAACCCCCTCCTTATCCAATTATTCCAAATATATTGGCTCTCCCATTATATCATTTCAGCCTTTCTGCATTCTCTTCTCCTGTATAAAACCACAAACTAAAGAGCTTCCCGTTTCCCTCCAAAAGATGGTCTGGGGAATTTTTTGCCTCTTGATAGTTACAGTTTCACAACGGGTACAATTAATTTCCGTTTTTCAGAGGAAGAAAGTGAGCCCTGTTGGAGACTGAAAGCAGGCTTGGCTGCCTCTTGTTTCTGAGCTCAGTACTGATACAGGAACTGCATCCCAGTGTCCCCTTGTGCCAGAGGGTTCCCGTGGTGCAGGCATGGGAACTATAGCCGTACTAGGCTGCCGATAGAAGCAGATTTGACAGAAGCTATATAACCTGTCAAGTATCAGAGGGTAGCCGTGTTAGTCTGGATCTGTAAAAGCAGCAAAGAATCCTGTGGCACCTTATAGACTAACAGACGTTTTGGAGCATGAGCTTTCGTGGATGAATACCCACTTCCTCAGATGCATGTAATGTCATGCATTACATGCATCTGAGGAAGTGGGTATTCATCCACGAAAGCTCATGCTCCAAAACGTCTGTTAGTCTATAAGGTGCCACAGGATTCTTTGCTGCTTTTATATAACCTGTGAGAAGGAGGTTTGGCTCTTCTGCTTGGTCTGGCTCCTGAGTTGACTGATCTGGTAGGACAGGGAATGCCCTGTTGTGCTGTTCAAGACCATTCACCCCAGCCTAAACCTGATACATAGTGAAGTAGCCACATCTATTCTTCCTCCTTGATCAGAGGAGGAGTTGCTGCAACATACAGGCTTATGGAAGGAAGAAGAGAGAGGAAAATGATGGAACCCTGAGGTACATCCACCCTTCCCTCTAGGAAAGAGAAAGAAATGAGGCTTGAGTTATCCTATTCTAGTTTTACAGAAGCAGAATAATTGATGTTTGTATTTCATACAAAGGATCCCAAAAAACGTTGTAAGCTTTCTATACACAGCATCACTGAATGCAGCCATCTTTGGGCTGGATAGCTACAACATAACCACGCTGAGAGGGAAAGTTTGTCCAAGGACCTCACAGCAAACCCCAAATCATTAAGTGAACCATAGAAACGTTAATGTCCTTGCAAAGGAGAGGGCACTTCAGATCATAAGGTTTCATCTGAAACAAATAGCGCCTTGTGGTGAAATCTAGCAAACTTGCACTCAAGAGCCCCGGAAGAGCAAAGTGACATTTAAATCAGCATAAGGAAGCGCTTCAATCTTTCGCTTTATTTTTCAGGTCTTAATTACAGAACACGGCGACCTGGGCAATGGCAGATTTTTGGACCCAAGGAACAAACTTTCCTTTAAGTTTGATCATTTAAGGAAAGAAGCGAGTGATCCCCATCCTGAGGACACAGAAGCAGCTCTAAAGCCATGGAGAGATGCCTGTGACAGTGCACTGAGGGCATATGTGAAAGATCACTATCCCAATGGCTTTTGTACTGTTAAGTACCTACCTTATTTCATTGATGGTTCTTTGCCCCATGTCTGTTAGCCCCATAGGGAGACTTTGTACTGTATTTTGGGCTTGCATCTTCATGAGTGTCTGTCTTGTAGATCCTTATTCCTGTACAGCAAAGACAAGAAGGTGCAGAGAGTTTGTGTGTGCAGTCATATGTGTAAACCAGTGGCAAAATGTTTCCCTTAATTACCTCAATCACCTGAGGGTAAATATGCACGAATGCACTTTGCAGCCCTCTCCAGCACTGAGCTGACCAGGAAAGGGAAGTAATGTGGGTGTGCATAGACAAGGTAGCTAATGGTATATGTGCACTGTCTGCTCTCGCTCAGCGCTGTGGTATAGCAGGATATTGAAGCTCCACCTAGTGTTCCCAGGATTAGGAATACAAAGCTGGTGGAATACACGCAGCAAGAACTTGGCACCGTAATGCTTTATTTTTCATTTCTTTATGAATTCAGGTTTACGGCAAGACTATAGATGGACAGCAGACAATTATTGCCTGTATTGAGAGCCACCAGTTTCAGCCCAAAAACTTCTGGTAAGAATATTTTCAAGTGTTTGTGCTGTTATGCTTAAACAAAGCACATGAGATCTTTTATAGGAGAGAAGGCAACACGCCACATTTATTGAGAATACAGCAGTTAGCATATGCTTTTCTGTCACACGCACACACCATGCACACAGTCCTGCCAGTTGATGTTTATAATTACCAGTCCAGAGTCTGGATCAATCTAGTGGTCAGCCAGATTGGTCGCAGAGGGGAGCCAGGCTCTGTTGGTCGTGATCCGATGCTCCTGGAGTAGTGGCAAGACGAACCCAAAGCCCCATGGCAAGGCACTCTGTTTTTATAGTCCTTTTTCTCCGTTGAAATCTATGGATTTTGCTGTGTCAGTTTATGACCGGTTACTCCTTAATTGGTGTTATCTTTTGATGTTAACATTCCAAAACACCTCCGAGAGGGTCATCCTGTCCCAGATTTGATTTAATCAGTTGTCTTTAGGGGTGCCAGCCTCCACTTCAGGGTCATCAATCTGCCCTTCCTGAATCATGGATGCGCATTGATGGTTCTCTGGCGTCAATAAGTCTCGAAGTGTCTTCGCTCCTCCTTTCTTGACCATCTGGTTAACAATGACCTTCACACCTTATCTTTTCCTGATGCATGCATTCATCATTCACACAAACAGTCTTTTACAGAGATCTTTGAGAATACAAACAGCAATGTTTTATATCGAGCGAAAAAGACATTGTAAATTAAACCTTGCTAAATTTTATAACCAAAGCAATTCACGTTGAGGCCCAGACCTTCAACGTTCCTCAAATCTACGTAACATAAGACACAATACAGGATCCTGTCTCTTACTAACTAAGCCTTAAAACAGAACTAAAAGGGCCCAATTTGTAATGCATATGGGAAACAGAATCCCATAGTCCCAGAGGGTCAGTCCTTTCTGCTTTTCAAAAAGGGTGGCTGGCAGGAGGAATTCAAATCATACATTAATTCTCATAGGAAATTATAAAATCCTGCTCTTACAGTGCTCCTGCCTTTTCTAGCCCTTTGAGCACGAGTTCTTCCTTTTGTGCCTGCTTCCAAGCAGTAGGCTGATCCAGAACAGGTCCTCTGCTGCCGGCCTTGCCCACTTCCCGATAGCTTCTGCTTCTGGCCTGCCTGCTGGCAGGCTGGATGAAATTGCTCTGAGGGAGGCCCCTGTGCTGCTCCATGAACCAGCCAGGGAAAGAGGCACTAGTGAAGCCAGGGAGCTGTAGCCCTCATTGTTTTGAAGCCCAAGCTGTACTGATGCATCATTGCCTTGAACTGCTCTGCACCAATGGACTGAGGTGCCAGGTGAGGCCTTTGAATGTGGTCACAGGGTGCTGGAAGACGAGCAGAGGCAGCATACTGGGGTCTTTCCCAGTCAGTTTGTGCTTTGGTTCTTTTCAGGAATGGCCGTTGGAGATCAGAGTGGAAATTTACCATCACGCCCCCTGCGGCTCAGGTGGTTGCAGTGCTGAAGATCCAGGTTAGTTACACTGCTCGGCAACAATCACATCGGTTGCATCGCTGCTTCTCAAGGAGTTCTTATGGGTTTGACTCAGAAAAGAAATCCTTAGGGGTCCACAAAGATGTCATTTTAAACTAGGACACTTCGTGACTGCTGGCTTGTGCATCGGCTGTTTAAAATGCTAAAGAAATGTAAGTTATAAAGAAAGTTATAATAGCTGAAATCTGTCCTGATGGTTTAGTGTTAGTGGATTGTACTACCATGTGCATCCAAGCTCTGCACTTCACTACTGGTCCCTGCTAATCAGGAGTGAGCCTACAAGCTGTCCTGTGAACCCTTTATTGCCTGCTCTCATCCCAGCTGTAATGAGTGTTTACTATATTAGCGTAATATTGATAGGTCCTGGCTGAGAATAAAATCCCTTGGAAAATCCAGCCAGCCTTAATTAGTCTCTACTGCAGGCTGAGAAAACTGTCACAACATTGTTGTGCGTTTCTCCTGGTCTTTGGCCGTGTCTGTGGACAGTGCCTAGCATAATGGAGGTCTGGCTCGGTTGTAGCCTCTAGGTATTACCACAATATAATATTAAATTATAAACTGGGCTTATTCTTTCTTTGTGCAGGTTCATTACTATGAAGATGGCAACGTGCAGCTAGTTAGCCATAAAGACATCCAAGATTCTCTAACGGTGTCAGTGAGTATGGAGAATTTACAACATTTCAGCAGCTCTTTTGTGTTGGTTTATGTCCCCAAGGGCAGCTTTGCTCTCCGATATGACTCCACTCTTGTGTCACTTACTGTAAAGGCTTTTGATCAAATTATAGGCTGACCAGTCAATGCAGCAGCAACACATGCAGTGGCCTGTGGGAAACCCAGCTTCTTACACTGCTTGTAGACTAAAGACTGTAGTGAGAGGTACGCTGCAGGGTGTTAGTTGTATGCGCTTCACATTTAGAGTAGGGGTCACGTATGCCATGGGGGGAAACTAGTCGCCTTCTCTTCCCTGTGGGAGGAAAAGGGAGAATTTGAACCAAAATACAACAGCACGTTTCTGAAAAATCATGATCCTTCAGCACCGAGGCCAGGCAAATGTAGTTGCAACAAGTGCTTGGGTGTCCTCACCCTGGTGCTGAAGAGAAGGTAACAGTCTTGTAATGACAATTAGGTCGGAAGGAAAAGCGGGGCAGCGGTGTGTGTTCACAAGTCTGTTCTGTAACAAGAATGCCCAGTTCTCTTTTGCTCACTAGAGGGCAGCCCTGTCTTTCACTTTGTACTGGACGGTGTGTTTAATGTCACCTTCACTTACCTCTGTTCACTGCTGAGCAGCAACACAGTTGCTAATCGGTACTGGCCCGACGTAGGCCTGAAACTGTCAGCTTTGTCTTTCCCTAATTACTGCATTCTAGAAGGAAATCCATTTAATAGATTTTTATATTCAGCCTTTTGATTGAACCTGAAAGTAAATTTTGTTTCTCTGACTCCGCAGAATGATGTCCAAACAGCCAAGGAATTTATTAAAATCATAGAACATGCGGAAAATGAGTATCAGGTAAGAGAATTTAGCAGGGATCTCTGTGATTCCATTAGGTTTGTTTATTTCATTAATATTTTAAAAGATACTTTCCTCTATTTACAAACAATCAGAACATGAAAGAGTAATGCTCTAGTTTTGTTCTGCCCCTTGTCCTTTCTTCTCTACCTTCTTTTTCTAGTTTCATAGTCAATTTATCTGATTTTGATTGTAAATTCTTTGGAGCAGGGACAGTAGTTTATCTGTATGCCACCAGGCACAGTTATGGGGCTATCTAAGTGTTTAAAAACAAATGAAATAAAGTCAGCAGTATGGCAGGTCCCTTTAAAGGATATTAACAAGAAACCGGAGTGGGTCCTGGAAGGTGCAAAGTTACTGATTCCAATTCATGAGACGATCACACTGCGTACAGCTGTTGGCAAGCTCAGCAGAAAGGCCAGGGAGCAGGTGAGTCAGGGAGACTGAACTCTCCTCTCCACCTCCCTGTGACTAAGAGCCTTTGCTAAGGAAAGATTTGCTGCAGCTTCCCATGCAGTGCTGGTTGTATGTGTAAGAAGGGGCCTTTCCAGAAGGCCTTTTGCAAATAAATTCACTTGAGAAGGAGGAGGAGGCAAGAGAGATTCTTTCTCAATATATGCACACTCCCCTGCTAAGTTTGCTTTATCAGTTAGTTGGTAAGTAGCATGCCTGGCTTTAATACTGAGTAATGCTTTTTGAAAGCATCCATCCTCTGCTGTAGTTGTTCTGCTTAGACAAACACTTTCAATGTGGTTGCTTTTGCAGACGGCAATCAGTGAAAACTATCAGACTATGTCCGACACCACGTTCAAAGCCTTGCGTCGGCAGCTGCCCGTCACTCGCACCAAGATTGACTGGAACAAAATCCTCAGCTACAAGATTGGAAAAGAAATGCAAAATGCTTAAGGCAGAACTGATGAGATTGATGAAACGGTAGCTTACAAAAAACTAAATGCGGTCGTATGCCAAGTAGGTGGTTTCCAAACCAGTGTGGCATTTTGCTAGGTCTTTCAAAGCTAAAAAGTTTTCTTGCCCCAAGGAGAACTATTGAACAAATAGCATTGTCTTTGTGGTTTTTGTTCCCTACTGTTGTGGAAAAATTCACCCACACATTATTCTTGGTCAGCAACTCAGCCTGAGGCCTGTTTATTGATTACACACCAACGCACTGGGGGCAGCAGCTATTGGAACTGCTCCCCCGAAGCAAAGCCCATACAGGAGCTTTTAAAGCTTGAAACTACTAACAAATGACACATACTTGAGTAATAATTACCTTATTTGGAATACATTGCAAAATTAATACAGGTCAAGAGTTAGGGTCTTTTTGGTGCTTTCCAGCACCCTTTTGCAACCTTGCCTTGTATGGATGTAATTGAGTTAGGGTCTCCTTGATACTTTCCAGCCTTTTGTTACAATCTTCCCTTTTAAGGGGTGCAATTACACAATGGTCTTCTACGGGGTACAGTTACACAATAGGGGAGGGCATGAGTTTCATTTATAATTGCTTCACACCTGTAGGTTATTGAATTGCTTCACACAAGCAGTTATTGCAGTTTTAAAAACAGGAGACCCATCTTGCAAATTGTTCTTGTTTCAGGGGCTTTCCACCACCTTCCCTCTGGCCCCTCCCTTCTGGTCTTAACCCCTGACCGCTGCTTTCAGGGAGCACAACACTTGGCTTAGCTCAGGTTTTGGTCTAGATCAAGCAAATGAAAGCCTAGCATTAGGGCCAGCTAATTTTTTCCTCCACGCTGCCATACAAACTTACTGTTATTGCATTTACTGGTAGGTCCTTTGAATTAAACCACATTCATTGTTCGATAATATAGCTCTGTTTGAGAGTCACTGTATTTACTGGTTGGAAAATTTCCTAGCCCTGAAAGCCTTTCTATAAATACAGGCAGGTGTGTTGGGAGTATTTTCCCTGCACCCTTATACAGCACTCCAGGTACTTCAGTAACAGCTGAAGCTGCTGCACTGCAAACTGTAACAAATGCCAGAGACGACGCGTCTCCCACATATGGCTGCTGTTGATCTCCACATAGCAATGGGTCTATAGGCTTAGATTTTTAATATCTTAAATGAGTTTACATGATCCCTTACAGAAATCTCAAGAAGGCCAGATTTTCTGTGTAAGTAATTTTTTTAAACCCAAAGATTCCATGTTCCCTCTAAGTGAACCTTTTTTTTTTTTTTTTTTTTTTGGGGGGGGGGGGGGCTTTTCTTTTCCCTGGAAGTGTGGGTAATCGACATCTGCATTTTTACAGAACAGCTAATCCAGTTATTTCTCTTTTTTTTTCCCCCACTATTGTTAAATTTGTTAGTATTGTGACTGCTGAGACATTTTGTCTGGTTGGAGATTAAATATTAGAGTTAAAAATGCAAATGTCTAAGGAATAGTAGGTATGTTGTGCTTTAATGCTTTGTGGCAGGTTCCTAGAGTTTGTACCACAGGTGTATGAATGGATGGTGTATTAAATGATAAATAAGTGAGAGAAAAATCACTCGCAATCTTTGTCTCTTTCTGTTGGGGCCAGTTTCTTGTTATACTTAGAACGCTGGAATTAATATCTGCTTTTGAAAACTTGTTCTAAATTGTTCCATTTTTCATAGAACAGAAAACAGCTGAGTGATTGAGAAGCAGCTTCCCCTGAAAGAGAGAAGTACATTTTCTCTCTCTAAGGCCATGTCTACACTAGCACTTTTGTCAGTATAAACGATGTCACTCATGGGTGTGAATAAAACCGCATCCTGAGCAACATAAGTTACCCCAACAGAAGAGCCTGTGTGGATAACGCTATGTTGGCTGGAGACGCTTGTTTGAGGTATCAAGTATCAGAGGGTAGCCGTGTTAGTCTGGATCTGTAAAAGCAGCAAAGAATCCTGTGGCACCTTATAGACTAACAGAGGTTTTGGAGCATGAGCTTTCGTGGGTGAATACCCACTTCCTCAGATGCATGTAATGGAAATATCCAGGGGCAGGTATATATATGTGTGCTAGCAAGCAAGCTAGAGATAACGAGGTCAGTTCAATCAGGGAGGATGAGGCCCTGTTCTAGCAGTTGAGGTGTGAAAACCAAGAGAGGAGAAACTGGTTCTGTAATTGGCAAGCCATTCACAGTCTTTGTTCAATCCTGAGCTGATGGTGTCAAATTTGCAGATGCAAATTTGACACCATCAGCTCAGGATTGAACAAAGACTGTGAATGGCTTGCCAATTACAGAACCAGTTTCTCCTCTCTTGGTTTTCACACCTCAACTGCTAGAACAGGGCCTCATCCTCCCTGATTGAACTGACCTCGTTATCTCTAGCTTGCTTGCTAGCACACATATATATACCTGCCCCTGGATATTTCCATTACATGCATCTGAGGAAGTGGGTATTCACCCACGAAAGCTCATGCTCCAAAACCTCTGTTAGTCTATAAGGTGCCACAGGATTCTTTGCTGCTTTGTTTGAGGTAGTTTAATTATGTCGACGAGAGCTCTCTCCCATTGGCATAGAGCGGCTACACGAGCGATCTTACAGTGGCACAGCTCAATCGGTACGCTAGCTAGTGTAGACATGGCCGAAGAAACGAGACCGTGGATGCACTGCTAAATGAACTTTGTCCAGCTAGTTCACTCTCTCTCGTTTACACTTCGTGGTCCTTACGTCTTTCCCGAGGTCTGTTTTAAACTGGCTGGGGTCTTCCTATTTTTAAAAATGCAAAGAAAAAGTGGCAGATTGTGCCTTAAACATCAGTTTTGCTCAGCAATACCACAAAATAAGAGTGTCAGTGTCCCATTCTTTGTGAGAAGTTTTGTCAGAACAAAATATATTTTGTATTTGCCATTCAGAATATCCAGGCATTCATTCCTCACACATCCTGTGTGTTATCTACTCCGGTAGAAATATACCAGTCTTTGTTCTAAAGCTACTTATGTCTGTCCTTTTATGAGCTGATATTTATGCCTAATCAAAATACAGTTAACTGCTACAGGAACTCAGCTCTGCATCCTGCTGTAATGATGCATATCCTGACATGAGTAGTTTAGGGTAGCAACAGTGTTAGCATTACTATACACTAGGGTACCAGCAATTTTTCCACGATCTCATATAAACCATACTAGAATTGGAGTCCTGAACTGAAAGCTACAATATTCATGTGCCTGTGAGGACTGCAAAACAACCTCACCTATTCCAATATTGCACATGGGGCTTGTACAGTCTGTAGTACCTTGATATGTTCTATGGTATCCACCAAACTCTCAATAACACGTGCTAGCGTATCACGGCTACAGCTAACTCCTGGGAGCAATCAGGGTTCTGTCAGATACATTACGGAACAAACAAATAAGAATAACCAATTAGTGTGCGTATCTGCACACTAATTGGTTGTATCAAGGTCTGTTGGCATATCCTTGCAAGTGAATTGTGTAAGTCGGTTACCTCCAGATTTTCCCTTTTAAATAACCTTCAAACTACATGTGAAGATATCCACCAGCATTAACCTAACAGTTTCAAGATCAAACATTTGTGTCAGGGAATTCCAAAAGGTTAAAATTATGCCACTAACTCAATCAGGTTATATGTGCATAGTGTTTTCTAATCCTCTTTCCCTTTTCAGTATAAGCCTTAATGTATTGCACTTTAAGAATGTATGCCAACAAAATATACAGTAGGATGCTGTGAAAGCTTGTCTCTTTCATCAACCAAAGTTGGTCCAATAAAATAGGGGTTGCCCAACCTCCAGCCGTGGGCCGTACAGAGCCCACCAGAGCATTTCATAAGACCCACAGCAGGGCTTGGACTGTCAGCCCCGATAGATAATCTGTTTGACCCACATAAAGTTGTGCTTAGGTTTATGTGGCCCACCTTTGTAATAAAGTTGGGCATCACCACAATCAAATATATTATTACCTCACTCACCTAACAAAATGTGATTGACAGTAACTTGAGTGTGCTCAGAGCACAGAGCTGTGAGCAAGAGTTCTGGGTTCTGTTCCTAGCTCTGCCACTGCTTTCCTCGGTGATGTTGTGTAAATTGTTTCCTTGTTCTGCCTCCATTTCCCAATTTTTAAAACAAACAATGGGAAGCTTACCAACTATCTCAGAGGAGCATATTGATGCTCAATCATCTTATTGCAGTAGCATCTAAGGACCTGATCTAAACCTCGGACAATGCACTGTTCAGATAAGCAACAGAGACTCCCTGTACTAGTGAGCTCACAATCCAGGGCCTTGTCAGTGTCACCAGCTTAACTAAAATTGATTTAAAAAAATAGAAAAACTGGTGTAATCGATTTAATTAAGGATTGTAGGGAATCTGCTTGTTCTAACTCAGTATAACCCATATTTAAATTGATGTAAAAGTCTCCATAGAGGAGGTTTGCACTAGTTTAACTATAGGCTTGTCTACACTTGAAAGTTAATGAGGAGTAAGGTAGGGTGTGAATTTAAAGTGCAATAGCTGTTCTTGAAGAATTCCATGTGTGGACTGTCTTTGAAAGCATAAGTGGGTTAAGCTAAACAGGAACAAAAAGCACTTTTGTTCCAGAATAAGGGTATCCACACAGAGTTAATCACAAACAGCTCCTTAGGTAGACAAGTCCTAAATCAATTCAAAATCCATTGTTAGTTAAACTGGTGCCACTTGTAAAATAGACAGCACCTTAGATTGAGACAATATGCAGTAGTTGAGCAAACCATATGCGGGTGGGGAGGACAAAGGTAAAGATGTTTGCATAAATGGTCGGTATCTCTGTTGTCACAATATTAGCAAAGCATTTGAGATCGTTGAGTGGAAGATGCTGAACTACAAAGTGTTCTCCATTAACCCATTCACACACAGCATTCCTTCCTTGCATTGCTCTGATGGTCCCAGAAACCCCCGCCCACGTATTCCCTTTCTAATCAAGTGGGTGAATGCCAGTGCTGTGCACTTGATGACAGTAACCTGAGTTGGGTCATTCTGGGGCTGTCCTCAGAAGTTAGTTCTGCTTCCTGTACAATGAAGTTCTGTTACAGCCGGCTTGTGATGTGAGAAAATTTCTCAGAACAGTTTTCAGCGGCAGCGCTAGGAACCACCTGGACCCCTGTCTTACCATTGCCACTGCTGGGGGAGCTGCACCAGTGGGAAATCTCAGAGGCAGCGAGGGAGAGGAAAGGGCTAGTGCTAATCAAGTCATAACCCGAGTTAAACCCAAAACCACACCTACAAGAGTGAGTCAGTTACACACAAGCCAGTTTGTGAAGAGACACGGTCGTAACAAACCTTCAGCAACAGAGCCTCTATATCACCCGCTTGGCTGACCCAGGAGCCCACCAGCCCTCTCCCACTTACTGGGAGTTTATAGTGCTTCCCTAAAGACTTTTCCTCCAGTGACTCCTGCAAAGGAATAAATGGCATTACACCCACTGCATGGGGACCTACAATAGTTTGCCTAGAAATCTGACTATTTTACCATCTTCCAGTAGTATCTGAGCCTTCTCCACACCCCTGACTCCCTCTGGGGCAGGGAAGTACAATGGCCCTGGTGTACAAATAGGAAACTGAGGCACTGAAAGGCAAAGGGACTTGCCCAAGATCACACTGTGAACAAGTGAAAGAGTTAGCTCCCAGAAAAAATGCCTTCTCCACAAGGCCAGCCTTCCCTGGTGTACGCAGTGGGCTCGATCAATCTCTCCTCTGGCCTCCCTAACCTGGCTGCCTTTCCCAGAATACTCCACAGGAGAAAATAGCAACTAACAAGGTAATAACTTCACCCTGAAGAATGGCCCATTCTTTACATACCCCTCTCCCATAGGCAGGGAGTTCTCTGTGCCTGGGCAGCAGGAATATCCCTGACCCGGCCTGGCTCCAGCACTGTCTGAAGCCAGGTCTCTCCCCCCATGCAACTTAAAAGGGCTTGGGGCCCTCACCCTCCACCGGCCCAGAGCGGAGCAGCTGTTGCCTGCTTGCTCCACCTGGCTGCTGGCCTGAGGCAGGGGTCTGGGTCTCCCTGCTGCTCCCACCCCAAATGCCCCTGTGGCCAATGGGAAGTTGTGGAGGCAGTGCGTGGAGACCCCTGACCCAACTTGCCTAGGAGCCCCAGGAAGCGCCACACCCCCTCCCAGAGCCTGCAGCCAAACTCCCAGAGCCTGCACCCACTCCTGCCCCCAAACTCCCTCCCAGAGCATGTACCCTCTTGCCTCCAAACTCCCTCCCAGAGCATGCACCCCTGACCCCCAGCCTGCACCCAAACTCCATCCCAGAGCCTGCACTCCCACCCCTTCCCAAACACCCTCTCCTGTCCCCAAACTCACTCCTAGAGCCTGCACCTCCTCCCCCTTACCACCGCCACCCATCCTATCCCAGAGTCTGCACCCCTCACCCCCTGCTCCAGCCCAGAGCCTGCACCCCAGAACCTCTGCCCCACCCAAACTCCCTCCCAGAGCCTGCACCCCTCCTGCACCCCAATCCCCTGCCCCAGCCCAGGGCCTGCACCCCAGACCTCCTCCCCCCACCCAAACTCCCTCCCAGGGCCTTAGGCAGGTGGGGCGCAGGCTCTGGGTATTCTGGGCACCACCAAAATTTCTACAAACCTGCTGCCCCTGCCCTCTCCCTGGGCACAAAGGGATATGCTGGCTGGTCTCTTCCCTGCTGCCTCTTTCCCCGCCCTTCTCCTGAGCCAGGTTAACTTTAGTTTCTCTGAGGGAGGAAGCCATCAGCTAGTTAACTCACATCCAGTGACTGAGTCACCAGCCTGTTGACTAGGGTGCACCAGGCTTTGATAGAATGTTTTCATTTTTAAAAGGCACTGATCATTCTGCGCTGGGGAGTCAAAACTGCAGAACTGTAAGACGAGCACAGTACCAATTGGGGGACGCTCAAAAGTTGGGGCTCACTCTGCTGAGAGCCCCAGAACAGAAAACACAGGCCAAGTTCTGCCCTGTCAAGCCAGAGCTATTGCAGTGAAATCGCTGGGGTAGCAGGGTGGCATTTAGCTTTTGTGCTCTGATCCTGCACACACTCATGCAGAATTAGGGTGATAAGATGTCCTGATTTTATAGGGACAGTCCCGATGTTTGGGGATTTTTCTTATATAGGTGCCTATTACCCACCACACTCCGCCCCGATTTTTCATACTTGCTATCTGGTCACCCTATGAGGAATGGAATGGAATGATTCACATGCATTAAGGTCAACACTGAATAAGTATTTGCAAGGTCCAGGCCCAACTGCTTAAACTTCAAATCTGTATCAAGTGCCCAGTGTGTCTATCAGAACCTGTGATTACAAAGGTGCATAATGGACCCTTGGGGAGGCAGTGTGGTCTAATGGCTAGAAGACTGGCCTGGAAGCCAGAGGACCAGGGCTGTCACTGGCCCGGGCTCTGATCCTGGCTCTACCACTCACCTGCTGGGACACCTGGAGCTAGTCACGTCCCCACCTTGTGCCTCAGTTTCCCCATTTGTAAAATAGGGATAATGATACTGCCCTCCTCCATGAAGTGTTTTGAGAGTCACTGATGGAAAGTGGAATACAACAGCTTGGGATACACTTAGGCACACAGGATCAAGCACTGGTTTAGTTAAACTTGGTAATTTATAGAAATAGATTTACAAACATTCTTGGACTGACTCATGGCCAGCAAGAGCCATGCAGATATTCTTAGCACTAACATGACAGATGGCGCTAGTTCCGCAGAGTCAAAGCAGCCTGTCCCCTAGCATCCTTTGGGGACTATGTCTCCAGACAGCAGCAACTCCAAACTATGATTTATAAAAAGGAAAGCTAGCCGGATCCGAAAAACACTGTGCCAGAGTGACTAGCAGCCATATGCTCTGGCATCCTGTGGCCATGCTAAAGGATCCCCCCCCCCCAGCCTAAGGGGAGGACCCACAGGACCACAGAACCCACTGAGTTCGGGGGACAACTAATAAAAGAACAGGGACAGGAGTGAGGTCAAAGGGTCATAAGAAGGGAACCTGACGGGGACACGGAGCAGAGAACCCCGGACAGCGCCCACTGCTCCTCGAAGGCGTCAAGGGAGCCAGTGGACGCCTCCCAGAGGAACTCCGCCCGGATGCATGAACGGACCATGGATCGGAAACACGCCCCACAGTCACCGGGGTCTCCATCGGCCAACCTCCTCTCCCTGGTCGCGTAGATGGCCTTTTTAGCCAGGGCGAGGAGGAGGTTGACCAGGAGGTCCCGGGACTTCGTGGGGCCACGGATAGGGAGTGCGTAGAGAAGGAGGTGAGGGGAAAAGTGCAGCCAGAAACGTAAGAGGATGTTAATGAGGAGCCGGTGTAG
Source organism: Gopherus flavomarginatus (assembly GCF_025201925.1). Taxonomy (NCBI): domain Eukaryota; kingdom Metazoa; phylum Chordata; order Testudines; family Testudinidae; genus Gopherus; species Gopherus flavomarginatus. The sequence continues at coordinate 10,042,529 of NC_066621.1, read as the reverse complement.
GGGCTGCAACCTGGCGCACTCTAAGTAAATGTGCGCCAGGGTCTCCCTCACGCCGCAGAAGGGGCAGGTGTCCGGGACGGGTAAATCGCGCCAAGTACACGCCCGTGCTCACGGCCCCATGAAGGAGCCGCCAACTGATATCCCCAGTGGGCCTTGGGACCAGGGTGGAGTAGAGGCTGGCCCACCGGGGATCCTCACCCTCCAGAGGTGGCAGGAGGTCCCGCCACTTCGTATCGGGGTGGGACACGAGGGTGAGGAAGTGAAGGGTGTGGAGCACGAGCGTGTAGAGTTGTTTCCTTGGCGCGGTTTGGAAACGGACCGGCTGCAGGTCGTGCAGCCGGCTTGCGGAGAAGGGGCGGGGGGGGGGGGCAATTTAACTCTTTGCTTATGGCAATCCTCTGTTTATCATCCCAGTATCATCCCAGTTAATCTTTGCACGTATGTAACCCTTCTTAAATGCACGTAGGCAAAATACCTAGGAGGAAGATGTTAAACAGATCCAACTTATCTGAAAAAGGAATTCAAGAAATGTATGGACTAACAGAAGTTTTGCACGTAAAGACGTTTGTAACCTAGTATATAAAGGCTGTTCCCAGCCAGTAAGGTGTGTCTTCTTCTCTGGCACTAGCCGAGGAGAAACACCCAATCAGCTGACCGAGAATAAAAGTTTGGTACCCGTCTTCCTGCCTTCCGTGCCTCCTTGGGGTAATTGAGTAGCTCCAGGGGGAAACGAGCCTATTTGGCTAACACTGGGGCCAGTGTGAGTCCCTGCAGAGAACATCGCCCCAGCCTGGGCTCTGGGCTGAGCCCTGCCAAGCCCTTGCTCTCGCCCTGGCCCCAGGCTGGGACTTTCTCGGGGGGTATGTCTACATCTACAATTTTGCAGCGCTGGTTGTTACAGCTGTATTAGTACAGCTGTATAGGGCCAGCGCTGCAGAGTGGCCACACTTACAGCAACCAGCGCTGCAAGTGGTGTTAGATGTGGCCACACTGCAGCGCTGTTGGGCGGCTTCAAGGGGGGTTCGGGGAACGCGAGAGCAAACCGGGGAAGGACACCAGCTTCGCCGCGGTTTGCTCTCGCGTTCCCCGAACCACCCTGCAAACCGCAGGGAAGGAGACCAGCTTGCTCGGGGGTTCGGGGAACGCGAGAGCAAACCGGAAAAGGAGACCAGCTTCGCCGCGGTTTGCTCTCGCGTTCCCCGAACCACCCTGCAAACCGCAGGGAAGGAGACCTGCTTGCTCGGGGGTTCGGGGAACGCGAGAGCAAACCGGGAAAGGAGACCAGCTTCGCCGCGGTTTGCTCTCGCGTTCCCCGAACCACCCAGCAAACCGCAGGGAAGGAGACCAGCTTGCTCGGGGTTCGGGGAACGCGAGAGCAAACCGGGGAAGGAGACAAGCTTGATTACCAGAGGCTTCCTCAGGTATGCTGGGATACCTGCTTATTCCACGGAGGTCAAGAAAAGCGCTGGTAAGTGTCTACACTTGATTACCAGCGCTGGATCACCAGCGCTGGATCCTCTACACCCGAGACAAAACGGGAGTACGGCCAGCGCTGCAAACAGGGAGTTGCAGCGCTGGTGATGCCCTGCAGATGTGTACACCTCCTAAGTTGCAGCGCTGTAACCCCCTCACCAGCGCTGCAACTTTGTGATGTAGACAAGCCCTGAGTCCCATTCACTCTGCCTTGAAGGAGAGGCTCCTGAGCCCTCCCCCGCTCTTTGCAGCTGCTGCTAGAGGGGCTGGCTCTCAGGACGTGGGGGAGAAGGCCGAGTCCCACCCAGTTCAGGCTGGGGCCTGGCTCCAGGACGCACACAGCCTCTTTCACTTTCGTTTCTGCCTGCTGAGAGTTTGCTATCATCTTCCCTCTTTGAGAAGCGCTTTCCTGGCAGGTTTCACGAGCTGAGACACTGGCCCGGAGCTGCTGAGCCAGGCAGCCCCACAGCACAGGACAGGAGAAGGTCTGGGGGCCAGCAGTGGAGCCAGAGGAGATGCCCAAGTTCACCTTTTGTGAGAGGAGGGAGTTTGGGGATCAGTTTGTGCAGCTCCTAAAAGACACAGGCAGAGAAGCTGTGAGCAGCCGGGAGGCACTGAGGATCATCTACAATGTGGAGTTCAGGACCAGGTAACGGGCAGCCCCGCAGGGAGGGAGCGGGGTGCAGATGGCTGATCCCTCGCCTCAAGAGCGCCCCATTGCCCAGGCCTGTTGCTGAGATGAGCGCCTTTCCTCTGCCACATGACCTGAGTCTGGGAGAAGCCGCAAGCCCGATTTCTGCTTGGCACCCTGTGCACAGGGGCTGGGGACAGCTGCAAGCCCCTCTGTATGGAGCATGGCCAGGATGGGATGGGGCCCACAGGGCAGGGGGAGGAAATTTAACTTCAGGGCTGTGGCTGTCGGAAAGCCATCAAACTCCCAAGCAGGGAGAGAAGAGTCTGTGTTGCCCCAGACCAGGAAGGAAACTCAGCTAGATGGTGGGTGGATTCCTTCCCCACCCCGCTGGGGCTTTGCCATTCTGTTAAGATCAAATCCCGGGCAGCCCGCCTCTCCCCGGGCTGATGGAGTGCAGCTGGGGTGCTGGCGCAGACCCCGACCCAAATCACTTGCTAAGTCAGGCCGGAGTGGTCAGCACCTCCATCCTGGCTGGGTGGCAGGAAGCGGCGTTGGCCTGAGGAGCCGGGCTTCCAGGCTGGGTTTCTGCGCAGGCTGATGGCTGAACGGCTCCCTCCGTCCTGGTGTGAGATACTGGGCCAGATCCTCACCTGGAGTAGATCAGCAGAGTGCCGCTGGCTCCTGCACAGCTTCAGCCATTGACACAGGTGAGGCTCTGGCCCATGGCTGCACAGCTGACCCGCCAGCTTCCCCTTTCACAGGGCTGGCCAAGAGGGGCCCCCTGTTTTGGAGCATTCCCCTGCCAGCACTGGCCCTGGGCACGTGACAGCCCCAGTTAATCATTGGCAGGGGCCAGTCTGCTAAACTATCAGAAGGCAGCTAAAAATACATCCCCACAAATGAAATGCGACCCTGACTTCCCCAGCCCGAGCACTTGGGGAGCTGGGAGAGGATGTTTTCCTGAGACATGGGCTCTATTCCAGAAGGAATGAACTCAGAGCTGTTCCTTGGCCGGTGTTCTACAGGGGCCAGAACAGATGCTCACCCCAGGCCCATCTGGCCTTGGATCTAGGACTCCGGATCCTGGGGCTAAGTGCTGTGGGATGGCCCTGTCCTTGGGCCTTGGCTGGGAATGAAAGGAGCCCCTGCCAGCGCTCCTCTGCCCCCTCCCCTGCCAGCAGGCTGAGACATGCAGCGCTGGGGGCCCGGCTCCATTCGGATTCAGCACCGGATTAGACCCATTGCAGCAATAGAGATGGGCCTTGGGACGGGTCAGGGTGGGGCAGGCACACAAACACGTCCCAGACCCCAGAGCTTTGGGGTGAGCGTGGGCCTGTCCAGTGGGACTAGCAATAGCATTTGCAGTGACAAAGGGATGCCTCCGGCGTCAGGGCAGCGTGGGCGGGCAGCAGGCTCAGGAGAGCTCATGGCCCTTGTGCAGCGACAGCCCTGCACTATCCGGGGCAGAGGGGCGTCTGCGGCAGGGCAGCAGAGTCTGGTGCATACCAAGGCCAGGCAGAGGCAGGCCCCAGCGTGCTCAGGCAGGAGCGGGTTGAAATGTGGTTGCTGTCCTGGGCATACACTCCCCTGCCCCCTCCCCAGGCACCATCCCCCGCAGGCCCTGCGTCTCCATGGCCCTCGTGTACCAGCTGGCAGCCTTTGCTCCAGCCCTTCAGACCTGACTTTGCAAACACTGAGCAAAGCTGCCAGGCCAGCAGCCTCATGATCCCCCGCCCCAGCCTGCACACTATGGCAATGGGGGGCCCTCACCTTCCCACTTTGGGGACAGGGATCCTGCCCCCTAGGGGTTTAGTGTGGGGGGTGGTCGGTCTGTTGAGACTTGAGTTCACCCCACAGGGGATCCTGTCCAAGGAGGCTGGCCCAGCTCCCTGCTCCAGCCCATTGGCTCTCTCCACAACGTGTGGGCAGGGCCCTACTCCTGCAACCCCCGCCTCCATCCTGGCTGGAAGATGTGTCCCACCCACTGGTCGGGGACCCCCTGAGATCCCCCATGTGCAAATGCACCTAGTGCACGTTGGCTGATCCGGCCTGACCCCATCCTCCGGGCAGGGATTATGCCCTTTGCCCATGGTCACACAGTGAATTGGTGTCATTGCTGGCGAGAGACCCCCCAGGCTTTGCTCTAACTTCTAGCCAGTCTGCCCCAAGTCCACCTGGCCACAGCACGTTGAGGCTACCGGGAGCACCAGCCCTGACCCCTAGGCTCTGGGCTTGTTTCCCACTGGAGTCCCTTGTGTACAGCTGACTTCATTGGCCAGCCCATCGCTGCATGAGCAGGGAAGAGCCCAGTCCTGCTCACAGGCTAGACCGCTGGGGAGGAGGTGAGGGGGGCTGGATTTGCCACTACCACTGACCCCCGGCACTGTTAGCCCAGCCTGGGTTGCAATTGCTCAGGACGGTTGCCCCCCAGGGAAGATGCCAGCACAAGGGAATGGCAGAGCTCGGGGTGCCCATGCTGCATTTGAGCTATGCCCTGGGGCTCCTGGTGAGTTGCCCATGCACTGAGCCCAGCACAGTATTTGGTTGGAGAAGATCAAAAGACCCCTCCCTCCTACTCGCTGCAGCCGGGGCCCCTCTCCCCAGAGCAGAGCACTGCCCTGCTGCTTCCCAGGTGGCAGTGGTACAGAGCCAGGGCTCTCCGTAGCCCATCACTCTCCTAACAGAAGAGCAGGGGGAATGCCCCTCGCCCCAAACACTGGCATGGCCCTGCCCCTGCTTCTCTCCCCGCTGCGTCCTGTCAGCTCAGTCACTCCCTGGAGGTGCGCCCAGGCTCTGGGCATCCCGCAGTCACAGACTCTCTCGCTCTGTTGTTTCTGCAGGAATAATACGAAGACGCCCAATTTCTCCTCCGTCCTGTTCACACTGAGCCAGAGCGGTGGGGCCGAGGTGCGGGGAGACTTTGTGCGCTTCGGGAAGGTAGGTGCTGCCCACGCAGCCCCTGGCTGCCGAGGTCTGTTCCCAACATCCCTGTGCCCTCGGGGAGCCCTGGGGCCAGTGTCTCCCTCGCTACGGGCAGGATTGTTCCAGGGCTGGACTGGCTTGAAGGGGCTCAAGCAATGGTGTTCCCTGTCCCTGAGCAGGCCGATGCACCCAGCTCTCACTGCTGCGAAGGGGGGTCCCAGACACACTCGATTCCGGTCCCCTACTTCGTCCCACCCTGAGCTGGGCCTGGCTGCAAGGTGAATATGGGGGTGTGAGCTGCCGAGCCCACCACCATCAGCTGGCCTAGGGGGGTGCTCCAGTGGGGCTGGCCCAACTGAGCCCACGGGCTTTGCGAGTCCCCTCTGCTTTCTGCCCCCACTGCCCTGCCTGCTCCCACCCACCCGCTTTCCTTCCCCAGGTGAAAAAGAAAGTGAAGTTTAGAGATCAGTACTGGACACCAAGGCCAGAGGAGCCCCGCACGGACAGCCAGCAGGCGGGCACCGATCAGCCTCCCCACAGAGGACGCGCCAAGGAGAGGTACCAAAGCCCAGTAGAATGCAGCCTGGAGCCCTCCTCGCTGTAATAGCAGCACAGGCCAGGGGGACGACGAGCTCCCGGGCAGGGGCAGCCCAGAGCAGGCTAAACATTGGCTGCTCACAGGCTATTCCTGGGCTCCCCTCCTAGGGGGATGGGGCAGGTGGATAGGCGGGAAGGAAACAGGAGGGTTGACTAAGGAGTGCCTGCTCCGCCAGCGCTCGGCCTGCTCTGCAGGCCTGAGCCAAATGCCTCTGAAATCGACAGGAGTCTTTGCATGGAGGACATTGGCCCAGCCCCAGAGCTCTGGCAGGGTGGGGACCCTGAGGGACTCCTGCTCAGATTCTCTGTTGTAACAAGGGGGAAGCGGCTCCTAGGGCAGCCCTGGCCGGCAGAGACACTGGCCAGCTGGGACTGTACGCGCACATCCAACCCGCACCCTCTGCCCTCAGAGCGGAGTTCATTGGTGGGAAACATGGAGTGGAGATTCTCTCTGAGCACGACCAGGGGAAAGGGCGCATCCGCTTCCCCATCATGCCCAACGAGCCCACAACAGCCAGCATTTGGGTTCAGAACAAAGGCACAGAGGAAGTGACGCTGTTAGGGTACAGGGCGCTTCGGAAGCAGCGCGAGATCACCTTCCACGATGAGAGCAAGGTGACCAGACAGCAGCCCCAGGTGTTGCAGCCAGGTAAGAGGCTCCAGCTTCCCCCAGGAGCAGGGTTCTCCTTGACATCTGGTCCCACACTGACCTTCAGCAAAGCTGTGTGTCTGAGAAACAGCTGTCACATTCAAGCCCAGAGGTGGCTGCATCACAGTAGTGGGCAGTGTGTGGTCCATCCTCTGTATCTCTTTCTCTGCACTACCCTAGCTCCCCCATCTGGTGCACACAGCTTTGGGGAAGCAAGCACAGCAGGTGTAGTTGCCAAGTCACCTGTGTATGTGAGCGAGGGTGGAGCATAAATAGGAGTGCAGAAGGAGGAACTGCAGGCCCTGATCGCATTCTGCCCTGCCAGCGAACACGGCAGCTATTCTCTCATCCACCCCCACATACACAGACACTCATGGACAACCGCCTTCCTGGGCATCTGAGTTAGTGCCAGAGACTTGGCAGAGTGTTGCCGTGGGGTGAAATGATGAGGGCCCCCTGGGAGGGTGGGGGAAGCATGTGGGGATCCCAGAAGGGGGAGCTCCCTGTTCACACATCCCCTTTGACTGCAGGAGACTCTTACTTGATCAAGGCGCGGTGCCTGACTCAGCACTATGGTTACTTCTCCGTCACCGTGCTGTTCAAGTTCACCAAGGAGCAAGACGGGCCCTTCAGCATTGGGCGGTTCGTGTCAGCCATAGCCAACAGCCGGCTGGCTGAGGAGCTGGGGCCCACTGCACCATACAGGTCTTACCAGGCCGACCTGAGGAAGACAGTCACAGTCACCACAGAGGATGGCATCCCTCCCGACAGGTATGCAGGGGGAGAGTTGGGCTGGGCAGCTTGCGACCAGCACCGCTGGCTGAAGGGACAGATACAGGTACAAAACTGGTTGGAAAACCGTCCCCAGAGAGTAGTTATCAGTGGTTCATAGTCATGCTGGAAGGGCACATCGAGTGGGGTCCCACAGGGATCGGTTCTGGGTCCGGTTCTGTTCAATATCTTCATCGATTATTTAGATAATGTCATAGAGAGTACACTTATAAAGTTTGCGGACGATACCAAGCTGGGAGGAGTTGCAAGTTCTTTGGAGGATATGATTAAAATTCAAAATGATCTGGACGAATTGGAGAAATGGTCTGAAGTAAATAAGATGAAATTCAATAACAACAAATGCAAAGTACTACACTTAGGAAGGAGCAATCAGTTGCACACATACAAATGGGAAATGGCTGCCTAGGAAGGAGAACGGCAAAAAAAGATCTGGGGGTCATAGTGGATCACAAGCTAAATATAAGGCAACAGTGTAAGACTGTTACATCCCAGAAAGATCTTCACTTTTTTTGCATTAGCAGGAGTGTTGTAAGCAAGACAGGAGAAGTAATTCTTCTGCTCTACTCCACGCTGATTAGGCCTCAACTGGAGTACTGTGTCCAGTTCTGGGTGCCACATTTCAGGAAAGCGGTGGACAAATTGGAAAAAAAGGCCAGAGAAAAGCAACTCAAATGATTAAAGGTTTAGAAAACATGATCTGTGAGGGAAGATTGAAAAAATTGGGCTTGTTTAGTCTGGAGAAGAGAAGACAGGGGGGACATGATAACAGTTTTCAAGTACATAAAAGGTTGTTACAAGAAGGAGGGAGAAAATAGTTTTTCTTAACCTTTGAGGATACAACAAGAAGCCGTGGCCTTAAATTGCAGCACGGGAGGTTTAGGTTGGACATTAGGAAAAACTTCCTAACTGTCAGGGTGGTTAAACACTGGAATAAACTGCCTACGAAAGTTGTGGAATCTCCATCACCGCAGATTTTTAAGAGCAGGTTAGACAAAGACCTGTCAGGGAAGGTCTAGATAAATACCTAGTCCTGCCATGAGTGCAGGGGACTGGACTAGATGACCTCTCAAGGTCCCTTCCAGTCCTATGATTCTTTGTGCAGCTGGGATCCAACTCTGTTCCCTGGCCGGGGCGAAAGCACCTACTGGGCTTTCATAGAGCCAAAGGGACCATTGGCTCATCTAGTCTGAGCCTCTGGATAGCACAGTCCTGCCTCTGCCCCAGGACCCCCAGGCTGAGCCCAGTAACTTGTGTTTGGTTAAAGCATCTTCCAGTCAAGAGCTGGAGAATTCACTATGTCCAGTGGCTGATCACTGGCTGTGTTACTCACTGGTGCTTTGTTTCCAGTTGGAATTTGCTTGGCATCAGCTTCCAGACGTCGGTTCTTGTTCCGCCTTTCTGTGCTAGAAGAACAAGCCCTTTAGTTCCTGGTAGTTCCACCCCGGGGAGGTGACCCAGCTACCTCTCCATCTTCGGGGGGAGGGGGCAGCTGGCTGGAGACCCCAGCTGCCCAGGTCCTGAGACCCAGTGTCCCCCTGCCTGAGCCCCCATGTTGGAGTCTGTCCCACCAGCTGGGCACGGCAAGGAGCTCACTCCCGCAGAGCCCTGCAGTAACCCTGCGTCTCATCTGCCTAGCTCCCAGCACCCTGAGCTTGAGCAGCTGATCCCGCTGGGCCGCTACGACTACCCGAAAGACCTGCAGGACATGGTCAATGCTGAGCGCAGCAGGCTGCGGTGAGTGCTGGGTGTGGGGTGGAGGAGGTTCACTGCAGTGGTGGCCTTATTGACCTCCCAAGGAAGGGCGCCCTCTCCCCTGCAGCCCTGGGGCCCAGCCCCCCTTAGCCAAAAGCCCCCCTTAGCGCTTAGCTGAGCTGCCCAGAAAGAGGGTGTCAGGATTCCTGGCGCTGGGGCCCAGCAGGGGTTTCTCCTCCCAGACAGTAAGCCTCAGGGACACACGACAGCCTTTACTGGCCACTGCTCACCCCGCCCCTTGCCTCTGAGGCCCAGACACACCGCAGGGTACCTGAAGCTTGCTGCCTCATCTCTTGTGCCGGCTAGCCCAGCCCCACTGTGCCAGCAAGGTCAGGATAACCTGGCTGGCACTGGCCCTGCAGGAAGTCCCTGGCAGCCAAGCTTCAGTTTGAGAACTACCAGGAGAAGTTCCAGCTGCTGCTGCACCTGGAGGAGCTCCAGATGGAGGTGGACATCCGGCGCTATGATATTCGGGACATCCCGATGGTGAAGGACACTCAGAACAAGAGGCTGCTCCTCCTGGAGGTGAGAGCCAAGGCCTGATGGCCGTGCCTGTCCCTGCAGCGTGCCCCCTTCTCGCATGTCTGGGCTGCCAGCAGGGAGGGTGGGGCCCGTGGGACGGTTGGCTGCCAGGGGAGCACAGCCAGACACGCTCCCCGCTGAACTGCCCCTTCTCTGCTCTGTCCCCTAGGTCCCTGGCGTGGCAGAGAACCGCCCGTCTGTGCTGAAGGGCGATCACCTGTTTGTCACCCGGAGTGAGCAGCGCGACTTGCCCCAGCTCATCCAGTACAAGGGTTACGTGCACGCCGTGGAGCTTGAAAGGATCAAACTGGGCTTCTCCCCCAAGTGCGTCGCACCCGGGTCCCTGGGTGGCTCGGGCCAGTGCCCAGGGAGAGGAAAGCTGGGCCCTGACTGGTTTCACCGCGGGGTCTGTGTGGAACAAGACTGGAGGGGCTCGTGCTAGATCCAAGCCAGCTACCTGATGCAAGCCAAGCAGCTCCTGTTAGCGCTGATGAGTGACTGCGTGAGGGAGTGCAGCAGAGGGGGAGGTGCTGTGCTGTGGGGTGCAGGATTGCCAGGCTGAGCAGGGCTGGAGGTGGGAACCACGCAGAGTAGGGGGAAGAGCGGGACTGGGCAGGACGGTGCCTGGGGAAGGGTACCCAGCACTCTATCCAGCCCTGTTTGCCCTTTTTCAGCCTGCTGGCGAGCTTCGTGAATAACCTGAAGTTCGATGTGACCTTTACCTTCAACCGGCTGCCGCTGCAGGTGCAGCACCGGGCCGTGGAGCTGGCCAAGAAGAGGAACTTGGGCGATATCCTCTTCCCATCCTTTGCATACAGAGAGTCCCTCCTCCACGAGGGAGGCCGGCTCAGGTGAGTGCCTGGCTTCAGAGGAGAGGCACTCTGAGGGGGCTGGCTGTGTGGGGAGCAGGGTGGTCACACGCAGCAGGGCCTGGCCTTCCCCTCAGCACTTTCCCGGCTCCATTTCCCCTCAGGCTGTTTGACCGGAGCCTGGAGACCAACCAGGAGCAGTACACTGCTGTGCAGCAGATCATGACAGGGATGTCCAGGCCGGCACCATACATCATCTTCGGGCCGCCAGGGACCGGCAAGACCGTCACTGTGGTGGAGGCCATCAAACAGGTGAGGGGGTCCCCCGGCATCCCAGTCCAGAGCAATCACCTGGTCCAATTGCCAGAGGGCCAAGCACTGGCACCCTGGTCTAGGCAGCTGGCCCACAGCCCCTCTCTCCCCTCTGCATCCATTTCCTTCTGCCTGGGCTGCTATGCTCTTCCTCTCCCGCTCAGGTGGTCACGTGCATCAAGGACTCCCATGTCTTGGCCTGTGCACCGTCCAACAGCGCCTCGGACCTGCTCTGCCAGCGCCTACTGAAACACCTGGACAAGGGCAGCATCTATAGGATCAACGCCAGCAGCAGGGACTATCGCCAGGTGCCAGAGGAGATCAAGGTACATGTACACCCCTGGCACCCCAAGAGGCATCGCCCATAGGGCAGGGCAGGAATTTCCTGTCTGAAGGATTTTATGAGGGCAGATGCCCTTTAGCACACTTCAAATTTTCCATGGGAAAATTGAAATTGGGGTGGAAATCAGTTTTCCACTGGGAAAAATAGGACAGCCTTCCTGGAAGGCTCCTGTCAGTTTCACTTTCTGCAGGCAGGCGCAGAGGGAAATTGATGACAGTGTCCCAGGCAGACTTCTCTCAAGATGAAAAATGCCAATTTAGGACAAAAAGTTTTTTTTTCCAAAACTCTCATTTCCTTATGGGAAGGGACTTCTGTGTTCCAGTGGCTATAGTCACCTCCCCAGGCTGCATGGTCGATGGGCGTTCTGCCCTCCTGCAGGAACCTCAGGTCACCCACCAAGACACACGTGCCATCGCCAGTTGTCTCAGGGAAACACGGCTCCGATCCCAGACCTTGTCTAAATGCTCTTGGTGTTCGTAGCCCTGCTGTAACTGGGACGATGCCCAGCAGTGCCACGTGTACCCAAGCAAGGAGAAGCTGCAGCACTACCGGGTCATCATCACCACCCTGGTGACAGCAGGACGGTAGGAGGGGCCCAGGGAAAACCGCACCAGGGTGGGGCTGGGAGGCCGAATCACTTCTGATGAATGCGGCTGTGCTGGGGGAGCACAGTTAGGGATGTGAATGGGGGGCACATGGCTATGCTGGGGAAGAAAAGGGAATTCTTTGGGCAGGATTTACCAGGGGATGGGGTGTAACAGGGAGATGTGGGCAGGGGCTGACCGGAGGGGGGCACATCATCAAGCTGGGTGTATTGGGCACTTTCTGGTGTTTCCATTTGTAAAAGGGGAGGGGGAGCCCCTCAGACTCTGGGGAGGAGTTCTCCCCCTTCCCACCTCTAGGCATGGCCATGGAAGCCCCTGCTCGGGGAGGGGAGGGGTCATTGCCCTGCTCAGGAAGAGGCTAGCGGCATGGGCAGGTCCCGCAGGAGGCCTTGGTGGAGCAGTCTGGCTATGCAGGTGGCAGGGCATGCAGCCAGCATTGTACAGGCTTGTTCACTGCCTCTCCCTCTTCCCCACAGGCTGGTAACGGCCCACTTCCCTGACGGCCATTTCACCCATGTCTTCGTTGACGAGTGCGGCCACGCGGTGGAGCCGGAGTGCCTGGTTGCCATCGCAGGTGAGTAGGAGTCTGGGGATGGGAGCACTGCACCCCCAGGTATCACCTCATCCACCCTGCCCCGCACGCCCGGGGCCTCGGACCCGGCTGTCTCACTCCTGCTCAGACAGATGGCCAGCAGCTGCTCCTGGTGGCGGATTCCGGGCCCTGGATGCAGTCCCTTCTCTGCACTGTAAGCTCGGGAGGAGCCCCCCCATGCTGCTCAGAGCAGATACGGCCGTGATGGGGCCCTTCGGCAGAGGCTCCTCGCTGTGCGGGGATCAGTCAGTGACCTGCCGTGGCAGGGATCTCCTACCCCGCCCAGCCGCCTCAGCCGTCTCTCTGCCCCAGGAATTCTGACAACGATGGACCGGGAGACCAACACCAACGGGGGGCAGTTGGTGTTGGCAGGAGATCCCAAGCAGCTGGGTCCGGTCCTGAGGTCCCCACTGGCCATCGAACACGGGCTAGGTGAGTGGAACAGAGGGAAAAGGCACCGGGTGGAGAGCAGGGAGTTCTCAGACACGCTGATTTGCCCTCAGCTCTCTGCCCCCTTCGTCTGGGCTCTGGGGCCACCTAGCTTTGCACAGCCACTGCAATAGCACGTTAGTGACCCTGGGCACCTCTGGAGAGCATGGAGAGACCCGCTTCCTGATAGGCGGATGAAAGTCTCCCCCAGGAGAGTCACTGAAGCTCCTGCCCCATGCTCAGAGAGGCCCAGGCCAGGCTGTGACAGGCCTGACCCTGTGGGGCTGCTCGTAGGGGGCAAGGTCCCAGGCCGGGTGGATTGCTAGTAACTGGGGCATCGCTCTCTCTTGCAGAGGTCTCGCTGCTAGAGAGGCTTATGCTGCACAACTCCCTGTACCAAAAGGGAGCCAAGAGCTACAACCCGCAGTTCGTCACCAAGTTACTGCGGAACTACAGGTGCCGTATCTGTCCTGCTGGGCCTGACTCTGCGGGGTGCAGGAGCGGTGGGGGCTGTCGGAGCTGGGCTGCCAGCGGCAGAGGCTTCCAGCCCCCGTTCTGCTGGCTCAGCCTGGGATGCTTGTTTCTGTCCATCTATCTGATACTCACCTGCCTGGCGTGGGGCTCATTTAATAGCCCCCTCAGGGCAAGAGGCATTGGATGGAGCAACCCGGATTCCTGGGTTATGCCCTTCCTGCCTGGAAGCCTGGCCATGGCTGCTCTGTGCCAGGGCAGAGGTTGCTGGGGCCCCTCCTGTTACTGGTGAGGTGGGAGGGGGCCTCAGGGAAGCAAGGCTGCTGCAGCACGGGTGAGTCTGAGGAGCAACCAAGCACCCCTGGAAATGCTGTCGCTGCTCCTTCCCCAGGTCCCACGCCGCCCTCCTCGAGATCCCCAACCAGCAGTTCTACGACGGGGAGCTGCAGGAGTGCGCTGACCACCTCATCAGCTATTCCTACTGCACCTGGGAGGAGCTGCCTAAGCAGGTGAGGGTGGGGCAGGGAGCAGGCGCTCAGCCTAGACCCCATCCCGGGCGGGACAGCACCATGGGGCTAGCTGCAGCCCTAACCATGGTGCTCTCCCTCCAGGGCTTCCCAATCATCTTCCATGGAGTGTCCGGGGAGGACCAGCGAGAGGGTAACAGCCCCTCGTTCTTCAACACATTGGAGATCGAAGCCCTGGTCACCTACCTCAAGAAACTGCTGCAGAGTCAGGGCAAGCGGGGCCGCTCCAGGATCTCCCCCAAGGAGATCGGTATCATCTCCCCCTACAGGAAGCAGGTGAGATGCAGCCCGGCCCCCAGGGCTGCCTTCCCCACACACCACGAACCCTGCAGAGAGCTCCCTCATCCCAGGCTCCTCAGCCCCACACGCCGTCTCCCTGCTGCGCCCCATCAAGCCCCACTCTGCTGAGTATCTGGACAGAGTGTGCAGTGCCCCGTGTGGGGGAGCCCCCTTGGAGCAGGGGCCAGGAGCCCTGGGGAATTGCCCCAGACGGAGGGATCTGCCAGATGGGGCTGGGGAACCCCAGCGGTATTCTCTGGCCAGTCACATGGGAATGACCCAGAGCAGGAGCCTGCCTGGCACTTGGCTGAGGGGTCAAGGGCATTAGCTCATTGAGATGGTGGAGACCGAACAGGAGGGTTAGGGCAGGACACGGCGGCCATTGCAAGCGCCTACAGGCTGTGAGAGGAACGAGCACGGGGCTGGGAGCCAAGAGCTCCTAAGGGTGGCAGGAGTCACATCCACTCCTCCCTCGTCACTCCCCAGGTAGAGAAGATCAGACAAGCCATCACCAGAATGGACCGAGACCTGATGAACCTCCCAGATATCAAGGAGCTGAAGGTAAGTCCCTTCCATCTCCATCCCTCTGGCCGCGCCTGGAGTAACAGCTATGGCCCGGCAGCTATGCCAACAGCCACACCCAGCCTGAGGCCAGACTGTCCCAGCTCAGCAGTGGAACTTGCTTGGTGCTGGGTTGGGGGGCAGCTCTCTGCCAGGACACACCATGCCAGCCTGGGGCCCCCCATCCCTTGGGCTTGCAGGGCAGAGTGGTCCGGCCATGCGGAGAGGGCAGCTGTGGCCTGTGTCCCTGGGGAGAAGAGGGGCTCTGCATCTCCTTTGTGAGCCCTGCAGCCAGAGTGCTGGGGCGAGACAGGCTCTGTCCAGCTCCCGCATCAGCCAGAGTCACAAAAGCAGGAGAGGAGGTTGGGGGGATGCTCTGCCCTGCAGGGTCCCTGCACAGCTGGGCCTGCGACCGGCTCTGAGGGAGGCGGGGGTGCGTGAGGGAGGCTGCCGACGGGGGATGGAGATCCCTGCCCTCTGCTCCCTGCTAGGTGGGCTCCGTGGAGGAGTTCCAGGGCCAGGAACGGCGTGTGCTCCTCATCTCCACCGTGCGCAGCTGCACCGAGTACCTCAGCGTGGACGAAGATTTCAAACTGGGCTTCCTCAAGAACCCCAAGGTAGGCGCCTCCCCCGCTTCCCCCTCCCCTGGCCCCAAGGAGACTGTGGAGCCCTGAGGGCAGTTGTGGGCTCACAGCCGGGGTGCAGAGCTGCCAGCCATCCCCACCCATCTCCCTCACTGCCCACCCCCTCACCGCTTCCCCTGACTCCCCCTGGTTTCACAGGCCACAGCTGAGTCATGGTAGAAAATGAGCTATGAGCTGCTTTGCAGCTGGGACGGGAAGCATGGGCTAGTGGGCAGAGCAGGGCCAGGACTCTGGGTCCCATTCCAGGCTCTGCTGGTGAGCACCTCCATGACCTCAGGTAGCAAATCCAAGCCCCATAACCTCAAAGCCCCACCTCGCTCCAAGGCCCCAGTCACACAGCCCTTCCCCCAGCGCGCAGAGCCTGCCCTGGGGGCAGCATCCGGGAGACACCCTTGCCCTTGCTCCAGGGGCCATGGGCCACTAGCCCCATGACAGGAGGGAAGTGAGGCTGCGCTCGCAGTGGGGCCCGTTCCCCAGCTCCCGTGTGGCAGTCGGGGGTGCTAGAACCCCACGGCTCGGGCATTCCCCCCCCGCTTCCAAAGCCGGGGCAGAGCCGGCTCCCACAGGTCCAGGCTACCTAGCACCCAGGTCAGCCCCGCAGGCCTGGCCTCCCGCACAGACAAACCAACTCGCTCCGCCAGGGAGCCAGGAATCCTCCCAGCCTGCCAGGCTCTCTGCTCACCTTGGGGCAGGGGCAGCTGCTTGGCCAAGGGTCCGAACATCCAGCAGAGCCTAGAGCACTTGCACCAGCTGAGGCAGACTGTGCCTGGCCAGGCAGCACGCTCTGGCCCAGGGCAAGGCCAGCCACGTGGCTTGTCAGAACCACTTGCTCCAAACCCTCCCTCGCACCTGAGCCTCATCAGCGGTGACGAGCACTGATCTCAGCAGAGCCCTTCCCCATACCACAGGGGGCAGGGTCCTGTGGAAAGGAGGAGCAGGGTCCTGCGGAAAGGAGCACACTTTAACCCCTTCCTGTCTGGGCAGGAGGCAGGGAGGCTGGCCATGTGCGGAGAGCCCTTCTGCCCCTGACACGGTTATGTGCAGTTGTCTGGCCAAGCGGGAAGCAAAGCCCATGACCAAACGGAGCAGAGTTGCACACAGGCCAGGCCTGTCTCAGGACACAGCGTTCCCTGCAGGTGCAGTGCCAGTGGGGTATACGGGGCTCAGACTATCAGCTAGCTCTGCTCAGAGCTAGTCTAGACAGCCACAGTGAAACCCACGCAAGGCCGGCCAGCCATGGAGCTGCACTCCAGGGAATCACAGATCCTAGTCCGGACACTGCCCCACTCCTCCCCATTAGCCCACTGACAGCCAGAAAGTGCTGGGGCTAGGGACCGGCACTAGAGCTGTGGGGCGGGGCAGTCTGGGCTGGCTCTCCTGCCCATCCTGGGGGGCGAGGGAGCTGTTTCCTGCAGGGCAAGCGGCCTCATCCTGCTCTCTCTGTTTAGAGGTTCAATGTGGCTATCACCAGAGCCAAGGCTCTGTTAATAATCGTGGGCAACCCGGCCGTGCTCAGCAAGGATACTCACTGGAACATGTAAGTTGCGTCCTGCAGCCTCCTCCTTCCCTGTCCTCTGCCTCTTCCCAGGGCCCAGTGGGCTCCCCCATCCCCCAAAGCAAGTGGACCCCTCCTCTGGCCTGCAACACATCACCCCGTTTGCAGGTGTTAGCATGGCACCTGCCTTACCACGCCAGGGGCCTTTGGGTGGCTGCTCGGAAGCCAGCTTGCAACCAGGCCCCCTGGAGGTGGAAGCCGCTCTGAGTTTACTAGCAGAGCAGCAGAGACTAGGGCCTGCACTGGGCTGGGAAGGTTGGTAGATCTGGACAGGGCGACATACTTCTCTTGGGATCAGGATGGAGCCAGTGACCCAGCAGCATGTTGGGGGTAGGTGGGGATGGTACCATCTTTTGAATGAGACATTTAAACCCTGTTCCAAGCCCTTGCCACTTGTGGTCGTTAAAGAGCCATGGGCACTTTCTGTAAGCTAGGGATGAATGCTGGGGCCTGGTGAAATCCCAGCCAAGGTGTCACCCTTCTGCCCTGTCGTTAGGACAGAAAGAGTAGCATTGCCCTGCATGGCTCTGTCAGTGCAGTGCTGCACCCCAGAGGTGGCTGCAGAACTTTGGGACAACAGTGCCTGTGGAAATGCAAGATGAAGCTGGGCCCAGAATTGCAGTGGTTGCCACCTGCAGCACAGAGACAGGTCAGGCCCTTCATTCTCCATCACTGAGCTGACACGCGCTGGCCCCAGGCTTGCTCTGGGGAGGGCCTGCTAGCTCTGGCAGGGTGCTCTCAGGAGCGGGTGGATTGGGCCATTGGCATTTCTCACACAGGTTTGCAAGCTGCCCTGCAGGCCCCTCCGAGGCAGTCCACGCCCCACGCTCTCTCCCTGCGCTGAGGAAGGCCATGCCCAGGGTTAATGGGCGCCTTTGGTTGTTCCTGCAGGTTTCTCAGGTACTGTATAGCGAAGGGTGGGTACACGGGGTGCCCCTACGCTGAAGAGAGCACGGAAGAGGATGCCCTTGTGGAGGAGCTTAGCTCCCTTCGCTTGAGCACGCAGTCAGCAGGTAAGAGTGGCACAAGCTTGCACCCAGCCTGGGTCCGACATGGCAGCCCTCTCCCCAGCTCTGCGAGGGTTGGGGAGTGGGGTTTGACTGGCTGCAATGGCATTTTGGGGCCCAGGAGCATAATGTGTGGCTCAACCATGCCCTCTGCTGGTGTGCCGCTGACAGGCCCAGCCTTTGTGCATGGAGCAGCGGGGGCACAGGTGTATGTTTATGCAAAGCAAACAGCCGCTGCTCTGTGCAACGAGTTGGGTGGGTCTCAGCCACATTCTGGGTTGGCCAGGCATTCACTTCCCAGAATCCCCCTTTAGCCTAGCACTGGCGCCCCCTGGTGGGCAGCCTTGGGAGAGCGTCCATGCCGCTGCCACACCATTTTGGGATCTCTCAGGGTGACTGCAGACTCCTGCCCCTGCCACCAGCCCTGACCTCCTTCCAGAGAAAGGAAGGAACTGAGAGGGACTCTGCTCTCCCCCTCCTGTGCCATATGCAGATGCTGCCCTTCTCCCCACCCCCAGCCTGCTCCGGTCCCTCTCTCACAGCCGGCCCACGTCTCTCCACAGGGAACCAGCTCGGGGAGAGCCACATCCAGCAGCAAGTGGAGCCAGCGTGGAGACACGAGCACTGAGGCATCGCCTGCAGCTCGTCCTACTGCCATTTCAGCACCAGCAGGGCATCTCCTCCCAAACTCAGCAACTGCCCTCTGTCTGGTCCCCTCAACCACCTCGCTCACTGACAGGGGCGTTCCAAGCGCACCAGAGTGGGGCAGTGGAGGGGAACGGTGCAGGGACTGAACTGGGAGTGTAGCCCCAACTCTTATCCACTATCCCAACGCCCACCTCTCACATGGACCCAGCCCCGTCTCCTACCCATTAGCCTGGCACCCACCTCTGCCCTAGTCTAGTCTATGTAGGTGCCTCCCTGTAGGATCTGTCCCAGCTCTGGGGCCCGCTTGCTAACCTGAGCCAGTGAGATTGTGTAACTCTTGGAAGCACAAGGGTAGCTTGACATGGAAACTGCCTGGCTGTGTGAGGGGTTTGCACCCTCTCTCCCCATCCCCTCTCTGCCCATTGTAGGGAAGGGGAGCTGCAGCAGGAAGCCCTGCCTGTTTGCCGGCATTGCCACACAATGGTTTAAACAACGATTTTACATCCAATTTTTGGGAAAAGACTCAAAAAAAAAATTCCCACTGCGTGCAAACTTGACTGGCCCGAACCGGCACTGCTGAAACCAGCCCTCACAGCGATGCTGCGATGAGGCCACAACCTCCACCTTGGATCAGGTGGAAACCTGCTTTTGAAAATAAAATCATTGTCATAAAATTCCCAGCTACTGGTCAACTGAATACTCTCCTCTGAGCTGGAGCCGTTTCCAAAGCCCAGCTGCAGGGCCTGGAGCTGCTGCTGAGTGGCTGGCTGCAGCCCCGCTCAGGTGTTGCTGTGATGCTGAGTAACTGCTGTTCGCACTTGGGGACCAGCTGGGCTGTAGCTCCCTGGCCAACAGGCCCCATGCACCGCCCTGCAGGCGAGCTGCTCCAAAACACAGGGTGAGAGGAAAACACTGGTGCTGGTCTGTACAGCTCTAAAGCTGCCTCGGCTGTCCCTGGGCGGGTGGGCACTGCTCCCAGGGGACGGGGGAGCCAGAATTGCATGCGGAGCACAATGCTGCTGGCAGAAGCCAAGGCAGGGGGCAGCTCTGGGCATTGTTTACAGGGGAGGGATACTACCAAGCTGGGGAAGGGGCAAGTATGTTCCCCCTTCCTGGAGCCACACATGAATCTGTAAAGAGGCTTAGGAGAGAAACCTGGGCACATGGCAGGGGCAGAGGTAAGGTAGACAGGAGTCATGTCACCGGGGTGTGTTCAACTTTCCCTTCCCGGCATTGTCTCAGCCTGAGAATCTCTCCACCTCCCTCCCGCTCAGCTGCAGTTCACGCTCTGTCTGGGGCTGAGCCTGCTGCTCTTTGTGCCATTCACAGCCCCATAACTCAGCTAGTGAATTATGGGAGCAGCTGGTGCAGTGGTAGCCCAGGATGCTGAATGAGGCACCACCAGCTGAGCCCAACCTCTTCCCTTGCTGGTTGATTGCCTGCCAGGCAGACACAAAGCGGGAAGGGGGAGTGTTTTCCTTACGCAGGGCTGGGCTCTGGTGCATCTCCTGGCTTTTCTCTAGCCCAGGCGCTGGCTCTCGGCCGGACACGCATACCGTCCGTCGGCTGGAGCTAATCGTGTGAGGGAGTTCAGAGCCTGGTCGGGGATTCCCAGACAGGCTGGAACTCAAAGCCTTTGTCTCGCAGCGGGGGGGGGGGGGGGTAGTGTTAGGAAGAAGGAATTGAAGTGGCAGTAAGGTGGAAGCAGCACTGGTTTTCCAGCAGCTTGTGTGTAATGATGGGCTGGTCACAGCAGTTCCCTGTCTGTAACTGGAGCAGTCCCACTTGTTAAGAGGACAAGCATGCTGACTGCAGCACCGGGTGTCAAGCATCAAGGCTCGTTAGCCCTCCAATTCAGTGTCACTCATGGCTAGTGCCATGTGACCAGTGACTTGTAAAAGGCACCTAAAAGGGGAAGGGCCTGTCTACACTGCAGCATGTGTAGCCGTAGCTGAGCTAGCAAGGTACCGACAGTAGGGACTTCAGCATGGCCCATACCAGCCCAACTTGGGTCCCGCTGGCAGTGAGCTCCACTGCAGGCTGCTGCAATTGGCTCCAGTCCGGTCACCGCTGCTCTCACTGCTCCAGTTCAGCAGTGTGGGGAGACCCTTGCTGGTAAGAGGCTTTGGCTCATGGGAGGTTTATGTTGAGCGCTGCAGTTATGGAGCACATGCTCTTTCCTTCGCTCACGACCCTAGAGGAGCTGTGCATGGCTCACCAAAGGCGAGGAACGTGCTGCTAAGACCCTGTCAAATGCTGCTCTATGGGAACAGGCACCCAAACCAGAGGGGGATGGGCAGTCAGGGTCATCTCAGACAGTTCACAAATAATTAGCCCCCAAATGGGCAGGGGAGGCTATTTGAGAGTAACCCAGCACTGATAGCATTCACCAGTGCCGCAGACACACAAAGGTATCATGTTTGCCTTACACTAGGCATTTGTATTGCTTTCTATCTCCACTCCTGCTGGCCACAAACAGGACAGGGCACTAGAAAGGGCTGTACTGTTCCACAAGGTGTTTTTTGGGCACGATGCAATGTGGTATTTCTTCATTTCAAACATCCCCCTTCTCTCTGATCAGGAGTTTGTCCTCTCTCCTCCCTCTAGTGCCCAAAAATCCCATCCAAGATCCCCTACTATAAACCTGACCTCTTCCAAACATTCAGGCTCATGATGAAAGCAGGTGACAGCATCAGGATGCTCAAGGTCTGTTTGCACACTGTCATAAACGGATAGTTAAGAGTTAATAGAACAGAAGTACTTCATATCTCTTTTGCTTGTAAAGGGTTAACAAGTTCAGTGAGCCTGGCTGTCACCTGACCAGAGGACCAATCAGGGGACAGGATACTTTCAAATCTTGAGGGAGGGAAGTTTTTGTGTGTGCTGTTAGTTTTTGGTTGTTGTTCACTCTGGGAGCTCAGAGGGACCAGATGTGCAACCAGGTTTCTCTCCAATCTCTCCGATATAGGCTCTTATAAGTTCAGAATAGTGAGTACTAGGTAGATAAAGCGAGTTAGGCTTATGGTTGTTTTATTTGCAAATGTGTATTTGGCTGGAAGGAGTTCAAATTTGTATTTTGCTGAAAGGATTTTAATTTGTACTTGTATACTTAGGCTGGGAGGGTATTCCCAGTGTCTATCGCTGAAAGACCCTGTACCTATTCCATCTTAAATTTACAAAGATAATTTTTACCTTTGTTCTTTCTTTAATTAAAAGTTTTTCTTGTTTAAGAACCTGATTGTTTTTTTATTCTGGTGTGAGATCTCAGGGGACGGGGTCTGGATTCACCAGGGAATTGGTGGGGAGAAAGGAGGGAAGGGGGAGAGAAAGGTTAATTTCTCTCTGTGTTAGGATTACTTTCTGTCTCAGGGAGAGTCTGGGAGGGGGAAAGAGAAGGAAGGGGGAAGGTGAATTTTCCTCTGTTTTAAGATTCAAGGAGTTTGAATCACAGTAATCTTCCAGGGTAACCCAGGGAGGGGAAGCCTGGGAGAGGCAACGGTGAGGGAAAGGGTTTACTTTCCTTGTGTTAAGATCCAGAGGTACTGGGTTTTGGGGGGGACCAGAGTGTACCAGGCACTGGAATTCCTGGTTGATGGCAGCACTACAAGTACTAAGCTGGTAATTGAGCTTAGAGGAATTCATGCTGGTACCCTATCTTTTGGACGCTAAGGTTCAGAGTGGGGAATTATACCATGACACACACCCTGTGCATTTGCTCCCCCTCCTTGGTGTCGGGGAGCTAGGTGGCATTTCTAGAGTGTGTACAGAACATTCCAAGAGCGGGTTTCAATCAGAAAATGCCATTTCACAAAAACAAAACTGGCTGCGGGAATGCAGCTGCTGGTGAAATTTTATTTAGAAAATGACAGAATTAAGTGTTGTGATGGTGCCAAAATGTCCCAACTGACATCAAAACGGAACTGCTCATTTTTTAATAAATCACTTTTTTAAACCAAGTCAAAATCATGAGAAAATGTTTTGACTTTATCCAAGTGTTTTTATCAGTCCAAAAGTCAGCTTTGGATTTGTAGAAAGTTTTGAAGTCTTTCATTTGTTCCAGTGCAGAAAAGGGAAGAGATGTCTCATGTGAGCATTGGGTGAAATCCCACTGCAGAAACCCCTGAGTACAGAGGGGAGTTCCCAGCAGAGAATCAGCATGAGGTTTTGCAGAAGAGAACGGCTGTTAGCTGCGCAGAAAACACACACACACACACCCACCCACCCACCCCTTAGGGAAGAAAGTTGAGCCACCTCATTTCCTATGGCCCAGCTTGGAACAGTGTTCACAGAAGGACTCTGACTAAACCACTCAACATTTCCTTTTGCATTTCATCATTGTGGAACTCACCTCCTCAAAGCAGCTCAGCTGCTCAGTTTCCTTAACGTTCCCAAAGTGCTCAACCCCAAGAGCTGGCAGGGGATGTATAATCCTCCCATGTCCCTCCCTGAAAGTGTCACTCCCATCTTAGTTATAGCTGGGCATCCTCTCCTTGTCCCAACAGGGCAGAGGTGGGGAACCTGCTTGGTCAGTCAAGCAGGGCTTGAAAGAAACTGAAAGATGCAATAGGCAGCCTTTGCCTCTCTCCAGGACTTTTGCAAGGCGCTCAGAGTGTGTTAATGAAGCTTCACGCCATCCTGCGAAGCAAGTAGTTCTGACTCTTATTTTGCAAACAGGGCAAGCAAGGTAGGAGGCATAGTGCCTAAGGGCCACACAGCAAGTTATGGACAAAACTATGGTATTTTGTCCCCAAGAACCAAGAAGTCCTGACTGGCAACTCCCTGCTCTAGCCTGTCAACCCAGCTGCATGGCATGGGGATAAATGAAGGACATCCCCAGGAAGCTAGTGAAGACGAGAGCAGGAGACCCAAGAGGTCTGCATGCATGGGGCAGAATAATGGTGCACAGGTGCTAAGTTACAGTTATTAAAATATCAATTTGCATTTATTCTCCCAACTCGGCATTTTAATTTACAAGTGGACTCAAAAGTCAAGGCAAACATCAGTGTGTAAGAAAAAGACCCAGCCAAGGGTTCTTTTACAAGGCCTTACTTTATTGAAAGAGGATAAGAAGACACTACTACCACAGTGCAAGTCCAAGGTGAAAGTGCAGCAGAGGGCATTTCTGACAGTAGCAGAGCACAGCTCCTTGCAAAGCACTGGTGGAATAGGGCAAGGCCCTGAGTACAGACAGAACCGAGACTGCCTTGATGAATGTGTGCGCAAAATGCTGGTGGGTGTGCTGGACACCTTAACCAGAGGGAGAAACCAACCCCCCCTGGAGCTGGAGCAGCTGAACATCATGGCTTGGAGACAAAGCAAAGAGTTGAAGGAAACACAACCAGGATGCCAGGACAGGAACACACACCCACAGGCAGACTGTGTCAGAGCTTCCTTATTTTGCAGAGAGTCTATTCGAACAGTATGAAAGTAGACATTAAATATTGCAGAGAATCTGTACAGAGCATCAGACAGGAACAGAGGATGAAGGATTAGTATAAAATGGGACTGAACAACACCGAGAGCTACTCAAATGCACTGTATGGTGTATACAAAACAGAAGTGTCTGTCAAAGATGGTCCAAAGCCATTTGGCCCTTCAGAGCCCAGGACTGGCTTAGGAGGACAGTCCACGGATGGCACAGAGAAGCACCACTAGACACCTCCCAATATGTGCTTCAGGTAGTGGGTTTTGGGCAGCGGGGTGCAGGCCGCATTATATTCTCTAGACATCAGACCTAACAGCGCTCTTCCCATCCTGTACCCCATTCTCACACACGTGGGGGGTGCAGGAAAAGACAGATACAGTACAGATGGCAGTCACGTTCTTCACGGGCACTGCCGCTTTACAGGAGGGGGCAGCCTTTACGCTTCTTGTTTTTCCTGACTTGTAAGCCGGCCCGAGTGGCCATCTCAAAGACTTCCCGCACGCCATCCTTCGTCTTGGCAGAGCACTCGAGGTATCCAAAGGCATTGATTCTGTTAGCCATGTCCCTCCCTTCCTCTGGCTTCACTGGCTCCTAAGAGTCATTAAAGAAAAAGCTTTTAGAATGCTGAGTTAAGCACCAGTGCAGCAGGCCAGACATGCAGTCAGGGAGGCTCAGCATCTCTAGGTACTGATACAACCATGACTACTCCTATCTGAGTGCCTCCCTCTTCGGAAGAGAAGCCAGGATTGTCTCTGGAAATGCTTTAGTATCCTGCATCTCTCAGGGACTGGGATTCTGCTGGAACATTAACAGGAACTGGAGGCGGCAGCAGCAGCGGTCTGTAAACCTCTGCAGGAGTAATTGCACAGCAGGAAAAGGCATCAGCAGGTCAGTCTGGGCTGAGCTGAGGGACTGCCCTGTTACTGTGTAGCAGGGATCTCCATTGCCTCGTGCAGAGGAAGCTGCTCTCAATGGGCAACCACCCTCTACCCCTGAATGCAGGAGAGGCTGCAGGGCACTCTGTAAGAAGAAGTTACAAGTAGCTGCAGGCCTGACTTATCCCCACAGAACATGCCTGACCCCACATACACTGCAGTTGCCATGGGGATACGCAGCACAGCATGAAGAGCACACAGGTCTGCACAGATGTGTTGCTTTCCTTTAAGGGATGCTGACATAGCAGCTAGAGGTGCTGTAGCCCCCTTACCTGCTTCATCTTCGCCAGCTCCCTCCGGGTGTGCTCATCATTCCGTAGGTCCTTCTTGTTTCCAACCAGGATGATAGGCACGTTGGGGCAGAAGTGTTTCACTTCTGGAGTCCACTTCTCAGGAATGTTCTCTGGGAAAGCCAAGCACAGTTAAGGACTTTGCACTTTGCTGACAGGGCTTTAATACACAGCAGCCCCCTTGCAGGCCAGGCTACCACTTCTGCCTTCCTACGATGTTCCCAGGATATTAAAAGAGGCAAATGTTTTAGGTTCTTTCCTGGAGAAATTGTATACTGCTGAGCTGCACAGGACAGAGATACAGTGAGAGCCTTATTTGCATGCCCTGACTGCTGTGTCATTGGCAGAGAGGCTCGGTCCTACACCCCTCCACAGCTTCAAGTGGACACTGCTCTTCCCACCTCTGAAAAAAGCGTGAAGGAAAATCTCCACCCAAACCCCAGCAGCACTGCTGATGA
The DNA here is from genome assembly GCF_025201925.1 of Gopherus flavomarginatus. Classification (NCBI taxonomy): domain Eukaryota; kingdom Metazoa; phylum Chordata; order Testudines; family Testudinidae; genus Gopherus; species Gopherus flavomarginatus. Next base: position 10,017,298 of record NC_066621.1, on the reverse strand, counting down.
CACCCCTACAAACATGGCAAACAGGAGGGCCTTCAAAGAGTCATACCAAGGAGTTGGGGGAAGGGAACAAACACCCATGAGGTCTGATTGCCGAGGGTGTTGATTCCAGCTGGTAGAGGGGCAGCATCATTTGCAATTAGCCACCATTTCCTTGTGAAAAGGAGCATTGTCGTCCCTTTCTCCCTGACGGACAGTACTGAAGGGCACTTGAGGAGGATGTGGTACGAACATGCACGGGCCTGCAAGCCACACTGGGTGCTTTAGCAAGAGCTGTAAATCACAGCTGTGACAGACAATTGTTCACTCATGAACATGGAGGAGGGGACCAATGGCACCAAGTCAGCAAATTCCTCCTCCCACTGGCAGCCCCTCCCCCCACAAGCAGCTGATGAGACTCTGTATCAAGCAGACAGCACTCTGGGGAACATCCTCATAACTATCTTCTCTCAAAGCCTCCGCCTACACATGCCGAGCACATCAACTCACAGACTGCAGCATGAAGATTTGGGCCTTATCTACATTCATGAACAGCCCCAATTCAGCAATGATGCAGTGACACCAGTTGCTGAATTGGGGCCATTCTTGAGTGCAGACAAGGCCTTAGCAGCAACTGAAGTTGACATGATCAAGTTACACAACAGTTTCTTTTTCTTTACTATGAAAAAGTGTCATGGGAAGTAGATCATCTGCAGTGAAACATCCAAGGTCAGGGAGAGCCACAGCCAGCCAGGAATGGGGGTCAGAACTCCCCTCAACATACCCGCTTTAACGAAGGCATGGCCAGCATGTGAATTACACACTGCAAGTGCAGCAGGTAGGAGAGGAGCAGAATTGTGTCCTCTTCAGCACAGGAGATCATTGCTATGGAAGGAGAGATCCTCTCCAGCATGAACACCAGCTCTCCTAGCTCCCACTGGTTTGGATTAGATCTTTATGTCAAGACAACCAGACTGGATACTAGATTTAGCAACGGAGTTCTGGTTTGCTGGCGAAACTGTGCTCCTGGTTCTACTTTCCTACAGCCTTCTTGTGGGCTGTGAAAAGACACTACAACCCTGCCGAAAGCCAGGAATTTGTTGGGCAGGGAGGGCCTGAGAACGGAGCGGAAGGCAGTGCCTGAAGATATCTGCTCTTCTGCTCATGCAGGTTTCACTCTAGGCTGCAGAAGGCGCTGGTGGGAGTTCTGGGGGTAGACTGCAGGCCTCATCTTCTGGGATCTCTTTCTGGCAGTGTAAGCAAATGCACTATGTATAAGAGCAGGGTAGGTTTTTGCTGATGCTCAGAGCAGGACAGAGAGCGCATGATACACCCTTTGGCTACAGGGGAGACCGGACTGACATCAAGACCTGGCAAGGGACTAGTGCTAGCTCCGACACACTGCTCTCTTCAGGAACCCCAACCGTTGTCAAGAACGGCTAAAGCACTTTGGCCACCAGGCGCTCCCCAAAAGCCAGGGCAGAGTATCCGCTGGAATTTGCCCTGACATTGCCAGACAATACCCGAATCCGTCAACACCTATGTTGTCGGGTGTAAAACTCCTCTCTGCCCACTCGGGTTTGCATTCAGGAGCTGCAGAGGGAATGAACGCAGAAAGGGCATGGAGCTATTCTGACAGGGTTCTATTTATTTCACAGCTGAGAAAGTTGCTGGAGAAGTGCACGAGGAAGGAGTTGACTCACAGAAGCCAAGCAGGAGTGATGCTGTGACAATCTAAGTCTACTGAGTGCTGAGTTTGTTTGCTAACAAGAACTTTTCTGTTCCTCTCAAGGCTACTCTAGGCTTTTGGCCAGACTCATCTCTAGACTGCAAGCAGAGAGCTCTCAATCCAAGCCTGTGCTTAACAGTTTTGGAAGAACACATTAAAAGTCCTGTTTAGAGTGAACTTCAACCCTGTGTAGAGGGCCAGCAGCACAAGGCCCACCCACCTATCAAGTTGCCTTGCGCATAAGGGTGAAATTCACTCAGCTCCTAAACCCCATGCTTGTTACCCTGGCCCCAGTGATCCTACCTAGACTGTCTGGGCTATCGATGGAAAAGCACATGAGGATAACGTCCGTGTCTGGGTAGCTGAGGGGCCGCAGTCTGTCATAGTCTTCCTGCCCCGCCGTGTCCCAAAGGGCCAGTTCCACCTAGAAAAGGAGAGATTTAAAGAAGTCAGCAGTGTAACAGACGACCCCCTACCCTCCCAAACTGCCTCATGCCGCAAGGATGGCAATTCTCTCCGGCAGGGAAGCAATTCATTTTTCTCAGTTAAGACAATTCAATTGCTTTGCTAATTCTGGTAGATTTAAAGGTGACCAGGCAATGCCCCTAATCCATGTCCCTGGGCCCAGTAATTAATAGTGTAGATAAGCAGGATATTTTATGCGGCTGCTGTACAGCAATACCTCCAAGAACCCCACTGCACTATATCACCAGCTGCAAAACAGCCTGGAAAGCCAAGTCTACTCTAAAAGAAGCAATGCTTCTCCATAGCCAGCCTGACTGGGATGCTACGGGTGTCTGGGTTAGGGAAGGTGGGGAACATGGTCTCCTTTGGAGGATTCTCCTAATCAGAGAGTGTGTCATTGAGTCTTCTGCTTACATGTCAGGGGCTCCAGCAATCCCTGAGAGGGACAGGCACCCTGCTGAGCTTGCCACTGCATGCTGGGTTGCAATTCACAGCACAGGAGAGCATTGCTGGAAGCAGCCTGTTGGCCTTTGCGTCTCTTTTCCTTCCCCCGCTGAAAGGCCTTTCCTCCTCTTGGAGGTACTGGAGAAAAATGGTCAATGGCCGAGACGTTGAATACTCTCAACAGCAATGCCTGGTACAAGGCCTGAAGAGCCAGGCTACCATGGTCGAAGCATGAGGACAGGGAGAGGAGTTCAGTCACGACAGAGGGCTTGGCAGGAAGCGGGGGACAGAGGGGAAGAGCATACACAACAAACATTCCAGAGGGGACGTGAGCGGATCTGCCGAGCGCACGGTCCCTCATGCAGAGATTGTCCATGGCTTGGGAATACAGGCGCTAGGACCCCCCCGCCCAGGAAAGTTACCTGCTTTCCATCTACTTCGATATCAGCGATGTAGTTCTCAAAGACTGTCGGCACGTAGACCTCAGGGAACTGGTCCTTGCTGAACACGATCAGCAGGCAGGTCTTCCCGCAGGCGCCATCTCCCACAATCACCAGCTTCTTTCTGATGGCTGCCATTGCTGCAGAGACAAGAGCAAGGCTGCGGGTGAGTCACGACCCACAGGAAGGCCAACAGTACCGTGTATCTTGCTCATTTTGTGCTGCCCTCTTATGGGCCAAGCATCCACAGGCCCATAAGTGCAGCACCAAGGCTTGGGCTCCACACCAATGCCAGAAGTCAGTGTTGGGGCTGGTTTGGGGGAGGAGGGTGCACTGCAGATCCCTTCTCCCCCATGACACGTAAGAGAGGTTACTTTGCCCCACCACCTGCAGAAGTCCTTATGGCACATGTCACTGCTAGTCAGAAGTGAGCCCAGGGGCCTAGCCAAATTCTGGTAAGCAAGTTAATGCACTGTACAGGACACCTGCAACGAGCCTGAGCATTCCCAGCATTGCATGTATCCACGTCGCTGCTTTTTAAACATGGTTTGGATCCTTCTGAGCATCAGTAAGGGTTAGAGCAGTGGGTCTCGAGTTTTCAGGGTACAAATTATCAGGCTAGGCAAAGCAGCTTATTGCTAGTGTCCCATTATGAATTCTGGGTACACTGTGGATTTTATAGACATTCACATGAAAGAGCCCAGAGACTGGGATGTTCTTTTTTTATTGATTGTTCAGATTTATAGAACAGACAGTTCACTGGTTTTTAAAATGCAACTTCCTGGCTACACTCTGGCGCACGTAATCTTTCTGCCTCTTTTCGCAATGTCAGTAATATAATTAGAGAAAGGGATTAGTGAAGTAAGGAGATAAAACCCGACCAGCTTTTAAAACTAGTCTTGATTTAAAAGACCTTCAAGTAAAAGAGTGAAGTTATGAACTGCTTCCATTTGCCAGGAGGGTGCAGCAAACATGAGCTCTACAGGGTAAGAAAGCAAAAGCTGAATACGATTGGTCAAGTCCCTGCTGGTGTAACTCCACTGAAATCAACATCAGCATTGCTCTGAACTCCTGTAAGGGAACCTGCTGAGTACTGCTCAGTAAACTACCCGCCTCCCCCATCATGAACAAAGATTCCCACGTGCACAAGAGGCAGGGAACATGAGGCATAGGACTTGGCTACACTGGAAAGTTGCAGCGCTGGTGGTGGGTTTACAGCGTTGCAACTTACTCACCGTCCACACTTGCAAGGCACATACAGCGCTGCGTCACTCTGGCTGCAGCGTTGGCTGTACTCCTGTTCTGCTTGGGGTATAAGGATTGCAGCGCTGGTGATGCAGCGCTGCTCCACAAGTGTGGCCACCAAAAGGGCTGTAATTGGCCTCCGAGGTATTCGGAGGTATCCCAGAATGCCTGTTCAGCCACTCTGCTGTTTTGTTGTGAACTCCAGGCTGCCGGAGCTGCTTATCTAAAAAACAAACACAGCTCGTTTGCTCGAGCACAGGCAGGCAGGGGGATTCCTTTGGAATGTTCACAGTTTGCTTGAGAAGAGAAGCAACACGGCGGGGGAGGAGGGGGGAGTCAGTTTTGGAGCAGTTGCTTATCTGGTCTGAAGGCTATTTGCATTTAGTGAATAAGAGAGGTGGGGGAAGGGGTCGAAACTTTTAAAATGATTGAAGGTTGATGCGGTGTATCTTCCAGTCCTTAGAACTTGCAAGGCAGGGAGCTGACACACTGTCAGCTCCAAAAATCCACTCTCTGTCTCCCCCACGCTCCCTGTCACGCTCCATCCCACCCCCCTCTTTTGAAAAGCATGTCGCAGCCACTTGAATGCTGGGATAGCTGCCTGTAATGCACCACTCCCAACAGCGCTGCAAATGCTGCAAAAGTGGCCACACTGCAGCGCTAGTAGCTGTCAGTGTGGCCACACTGCAGCGCTTTCCCTACACAGCTGTACGAAGACAGCTGTAACTCCCAGCGCTGTACAGCTGTAAGTGTAGCCATACCCATAGTCAGGACTGGACCAGTTTAGATGGAATCTCCGATATCCCTTCCAATACAAATCAGCTGGTTCCTGCTCAATACTGAGGACTCCAAGAATTCCAACTCTTAAAATTAGGTTCAGTGCCTACCCAGCAGCAAACAGAGTGCCAAAGAAATGGCAAGTGACTACATCTGCAGTGCAGGCAGAGGAAACAGGTCAGCGCTGGGTGATAAGGGGAGGTTTTATTCCTGGAACAGTTTTCCAGTCTCACCTTTACACCCAGAATTAGCAATCCAGGAGACAGCCACTCAAGACAAGGAAGGGCTAAGCAAGAGGCAGAGATAAAGTTCCAGTTTTATTGTCCTCTACTGAGGCCTGATCTACACTAAAAGTTAGGTCACCCAGGGGTGTGAAAACTACCATGCTTGGGGTGTAAAGTTAAGCTGAGTTAACGGTGGAATGAGCCTCTCCAGGGGGTGTATTACCCGCATGTTGTAGCATTTCAAGTGTAGATAAGCACTGAGTGAAAGTAATGCATGAGAAAAGTGCCACGGCGACAATTCAAGAGACAAACTCTTTCTTTGCACAGGTATAATCTGGACAGTGAGACTGAAAGCTCCCCCCACACCACACCTTGCTGGCCTGGAGCACACCTCCCCCCTTCCTGTTTTCCAAACGTGACTGGGTAATTCATTCTTTATCTCCATTCAATTCTTGTTGAGTCTACCCAGCTTGCTAGCAAGGGGGACAGCTATGCCCCTGTGAAGAACTGGACACGGGGCCCTGAGCAGTAATGGGCACAAGTGGCAATGAAAGCAGGTGGATTATTAAAGTTAGGTGGAAAGCAGAGCACCTTGGAGAAGTCTGTTAGAGATGTACAGGTAGCTGCGGCTACTTGAGAGAGCAAGTCAACAGTGCAGAGCTGGGCACCTAATACTACTATTCTGAAGGGAAATACTGTGCAACGTTCCTGGGAGGTGACTTTGCTCTCTGCCTAGACAGCAACCCTTGCATTAGCTGGAGAGGAGAGGCTTGCAAGGGCTAGGAAACCCCTCCTGGAGTTCCAGGGAGAGGAGGTTCCAATCTGTAGACCCCATAAGCGTGACTGCTGTTTGCCTTGAAATTCAAAACTGCACCAGGCCATCTATTTTCACCAGCTGCCCCAGTCTGTGGCTCAATTTTGCACCCCCTTATCTGGATTTGTATAATGACAATGAGCACCCATCCCCAGCTCCGGTTCCCCCACAAACTTCACAGTTACATAAGGCTCCGTAAGGATTTATACACGGTTCGTGCCTACCCCTGTAATGGCAACAACCTGGGGAGCTGAAAACACTTGCTCTAGTACCCTTAATACTCAGAAATATCCAAAGCACATTCCAGAGCAATCTCTCACACCAGTCTGTCTAGAGATACCACTCAAGATCAGGCCCCAGTGCAGTAGATCCTGTGCCACCATATTAAAACAACAAGATCCCTGTGCACAAGAGCTCACAGTCTCAGACTGAAGGGCTGGTTTATACCGAGAACTTACATTGACATCGCTACATCTCTCAGCCGTGTGAAAAATCCACGTGTAGTTACGCTGACCTCACACACGCCCCCCCCGGTGTAAATCAATGGCAGAATTCTTCTGCCGACCTAGCTACCGCCTCTCGGGAAGGCAGACTGACTATGCAGATGGGAGAACCCCAGCGTCTCTGGTGCATATTACACAAGTGCTGCCACAGCAGTTTAAGTGTAGACATACCCTTCGTAAATTTTGAGGCTAGAGGTTTGACCTGGTGCCTTGTTACCTACCCAAAGGGTTTGAAGTGAATAGAAACAGTACGTTCTGCTCATATTGTGGCATCTGCATATGCATGTCATGTCAAGTCACTATCACTCAGAGACCCTGTCTGTTTTGCATCTTTTTGCACTCACGAGAACTTGTCACACAAAACGCCTATTATCTGTTGCATAGTGGAGAAAGGGTTCAACAAGCTGAATCCATTTTAATATGATGAGCAACTTATTCTCTTCCCCCTCCCCCACAACAAAAAAACAAAGGTAATTAATTGCCTTCCACTATGAGATTGTGTTTCTCACCTCCCACTAAAAACTTGCTTGGAACACATGAATGGGCTGCCTTTCAAAACAAATGTGTGATTAGCTAATCACATAAATGTCACCACATCACAGACCCATCCTTACTAAGCAGTAATTATTTCAGTTACCACAAAATGAGCCTGCAGTGCCATGATGTAATAACTCAGGACGCAACATGAATAAGCATTTACACTTGAGGAATGCCCACCAATCAGCTGTACAAGCTGCTGGAAGGTGGGGGAAGGAGTTAATTCACACAAAAACCAGCTGATATTCCCAGAATTAGCTGACAATCTCCAGATACAGACACATTTAGGGGTCTAATAAGCTCCTAGACCAGAGTTTTCAGAGGACACCCAGCCTCGCTTGATGTGTTTCCTGCACCATATTCCCAGTCTGCAGGATGCAGAAAACCCGCAGAGTGTGAAAGGAGTGTTACTTACGTAGGGCTGCTTTCAGGCCATTTGTGGACAACTGCAATGCTAGCAAGGAACCTACCCTTTAGCTCAATCAATCCAGCCCACTTTAAAGGCTGGAGCCTTGTCTAGACTAAGACTTTTCAAACATGTTACTGTGCTGTCATCATGCCTGAATATCTCTGGGGCCTTGTCCAGACTAGGATGTAAACTGTGCTCCCACTCTGGCTGTTTCTGTCATTTTGTGCTTCCTTGTGCATGGAAAAGGCCTTACAAATCCATTTCATCAGCCACTACCCTCTTCATTCAAATCCCTCCAGGATTCTTTCACAACACCCGCCCATGAAAAAAACAACTCGATCCCCTCCAAGTTACACACTCCTTGGGTTTGTTCTTTGGCTGTAAGGTCTTTGGAGCAGAGACTGCTTTTTTGGGCCTGTTGCCTGGCATATTTGTCAGTACTTAAGATCCATGTGCAAAAGTGTTCAGACAAAAGGAAACAGAGGTCTGTGTGTGTGTAAGTGCCAGCTGCACTCCTGGCACAGGGCACCCCACTCAGAGCACATCTGGCATCATTTTACCCAGTGTCCACAACAACGCATCGTTTGCCACACAATCACTGTTTGACTTAGCCCTGGTATGGAGACTAGGCAGTGCTGCCAAACTGCACTCAGCAAAGAGTACTGAAATCCCTCGATAAAATAGCCCTTCTATTTTCAGGCTCAACTTAAAAAAGGGACAGGATTTTTTAAAAGGAATTATGACTTCATGTCCTTGAGTCTCACAACATGGTAATCATAACTGAGCCACAGAGGGCTCCGTGATCAGGCACTGAATGCCTCCTGTGAAACAAGAACTAGGTAGCTTAAAACTAGGTTGAACAAAGAAACAGAAAATAAATACTGGAGGGAACAAACATGCCTTGGCTGGGAAACGTACTATGATCTAACAGTTCTTTACCATCTCCGATTTACAGGATTCTTTGATCCTAAGTGTCTGACCCATTCTTTTATAATCTGCGTAACATTATCAAATTCCCTGTGCCCATAAAAGGCCTGGGTCAGGACTTCAGTGATAGCTCACTGTCTAATCCCTTATTAATTACAATTCACTACACAGGGTGGGGAGGACAGAGCCACAGCCTTTCAAAGCAGCACCAGCCCTGACCATTCTGAGCACTGTAGCCTGAAGTCAAACATTGACTTCTGCATACCTGCCAAGATAAGGCTGCTCCCAAGGGATTAACCTACAAAAATTTTGTAAGCACAACAGCCACAAGCTTTCTATGCGGCTCCTGCAGGAGGCAGGGTTTTGCTTTTTTCTATGAAGCCAGGCATGCCACCTTCACAGCTTAATTTGATTTTTTCCCTGCAAGGTAATAAGACAATTTTTCAAAATACCAAAGTCCCTCTTGGAGACAATTCATCATTCCTGGGCTTTCTATCAGCGTTTCTACTTCACCAAGTAACACCTGCCCTGTGCATGGGGCTCTTTCTCCCTCCCCTTGCAAAGATGTGTTCTGCAGGTCAATAAGAGTAAAGGCAGACAATTTCCTGCACCTTTTATTTGTAAGATAGCATGAGGTTCCTCAAGGACAGTCCCATTTAAAGAGGTGCTTCCATATTTGTGCACCTTGTTCGGTGGTGTAGACTACAAGCCATTTTTCCTTTTTAAAGATGATTTTCCCCTGCTTTGGTGAAGCAACACACGTGCCCACCTCCCACCCCCCCCCTTTTAAGCGGCATGGCACAATAGATAGAAAACAATATAAGGCACTTTTATAGCAGTATAAGTGTGTCCACACCATGGGGTCACACTGGTATAGCTACAGAAATAGTTACACCAGTACAAGAACGTGTGTCTATACCAGGCCTTAGACTCATTTCACAGACAGGTTAACAGGAACTGAGAGTAGCTTACCTAAAGCTATACTGGAAATCTTTGTCAGAACCAGGATTAGAACTTGAGGTTCCTGGCTCCCAGGCTGTGCTCACATTGTATCCTTCTCCCGGAAGCAAACAGAGAGGGGAAGTACAGTGTATGACGTGGACAGAGGCATGTGGATTTGTCTTTACGCAGGTTCGTGGCCCAGTTAAAACGAAAACAGATTCCTTCAACTCACAGGAATAATTTAAAACCGAGTAGCAAAATGTTCACAAAAGTTTACCAACGTAGGTGCAAATGAAGATTTCCCCGACTTTCACCATGCCGTGGGAAGAAACAGTAGTAATATTTCACTCACCTCTCTAAGACTATGTCTACACTTGCAGAGATTTTGCGCTGTCAGTTTCAATAGTGATAGGGAACCAGTGAAAGAAAAACGCTGGTTTGTGTTCTCACTTACTTCCATAGGAGTCAGAGTGATCACATTTGCAGGTGAGAGCAGTGCACTGAGGGCAGCTATCCCACAGTGCATCTCTCTGCATTTTGAGAATAGGTCTTATGGGAAGAGGGGGATGTGATCGTGGGGCATCGGGTCCCCGCACAGCTGCCTCTCCCCAAACACTGATCAGCTCCAGTAGCTCAGCGTTGCTCCAAGCAGGGGATCCTGTGGAGCAGCCATTGTCACCTGGCCAGATAAGTGAGCACTTGCCAAGAAAACAGGAAGGGGAGTTTCAAAGTTCCAGGGGCTTTACAGGGCGAGGAGTGGATGTCTGTTTACCAGGCGTCAGAGCAGCTGAGCTGCTGGCCAGAGCGGTCACCTAGGCACTGTGGGATATCCTCCGGAGGCTAAAAGCTGCGTAAACAGGAAGAACGTGTCTTCACTTGCACATTGCTGCAAAAGCATCACCGGTAAGAGCTGTACGCCTCTCGCGGAGGTAGTTTTCTTTTTGCAGTGAAACTTCTAAGTTTCACAGCAACAAGTCAATGGCAAGCGTAGACGCTCTCACGGCATTTTTTTGCAAAAAAGGGACTTTTCCCACTTTAAATGGCAAGTATAGACATGCCCTAACACAAAGGAAGTTGGTTGCTCAGCCAGAACTTTGCAGGGTTGAATTTAAACACAAATCACCTCAAAGAGCAATAACTGTCCAGTCCCTTTAAAAATAAGGGCGTGTCTACACTTACATTTTATAGCGCTCTAACTTGCTGGCTCACGGGGGTGCAGCAAGTCTGAGCGCTTTAAAGCGCTAGTGCAGACAGGCTCGGAGCTAATCCCCTCGTGGAGGTGGATTACCAGGAGCGAGTGCTGGGAGAGCTCTCTCCCAGCGCTCACGGCAATTACACTCGCACTTCGAAGCGCTGCTGTGGGAGCGTTCCCATGGCAGCGCTTTGAAGTTTCTAATGTGGACATACCCTAAGATTCCAAGGCCTAGTCTCCACAGGTTTTGTACTGCGAGACCATTTCTGTTAGGGGTGTGATTTTTTTTTAAATCCTAAATAGTTATACCAGCACTAACCCGTGGTGTGGATACAGTTATACCAGCACCAGGGTGTCTTAAACCATTATGGGATATATCTATACCAGAATAACTGCAAATAAACTAGGGGGGTGTACCACTTTAACTAGGCCTGTATAGATCAAGAGATGCAACTTTCTAGTATAGACAAGTCCTAGGAGTAGGAAGCTTTTTAAGCAGAGAAAGGAACAAGTTAGTGGTACTGTGCTCTCTAGCACTAATGCAAGAGGACTTTGCTCTCACACTGACCTGTTTAATCTGAATTGGGGACAAAGCACCTTTGATTAGGTCAGCTTTTACATGCCTGTCATCAGTGATAAAAATGAGCGGAAATCTCCAGCTCAGTGTGATCTCTACTCATTTGTCTCTCACTTAACAGGTTATTGGGCCAAGACAGATTAAAATAGGAATTGCTAAAACTCCAACCTTCAGACAAAGACAAGTTGAAAGTGCTCAGAGCCCTCCCAGGCTTCCCCTCAAAGGCCTAAGGCAGTCTAATTTAGATCTGCAAAAATGTAACTTTCCAGACAAACTTTTGCAAACAGACTGGGCCAGCGTGTGAACGAATAATGCATTGTGTGAGCTCTAACTGTGTTTGTAGGGAACAGTCCCATTCCCAGTGCCGAGCTTTACAAGCAGGGCTGGAAAGTGCAGTTGCATTGTGCCCAAATAGCAAAACTTTGTCACGTCATCAAACTAAATTCCAGGACAGGACAAGAGGAGCAGCACGCAAAAGACAAAAAGCAAAGATGTTCCCCCATTCTCCTGAGTGGGCACTGACACCCACACTGAAGAGAACATTGCTAATCTTCTTCCCTCCCCATAAAGCTTCTTAATCTCAGGCAATTTTGTGACAATGATGCACAGCAGGCCGGGCAAAGTGGCTGGCTCTCCATACTAGGGATTCTTGCTTTGGCATGGCTACATTGGTGCAGAAAGTCACTTCCGCTTACCTTTGTGCAAGCCTTGTGCGACATCGGTGCACTATGTCTATGGTAGTGGTCTCAACTGGTCCTCAGGATAGACAGGCCGTCAGGCCCTGCAATTCCAGAAGACTCACAGCAAGGTGTCCACACAAACCATTCATCAGCGTCAATTATTTAAAAAAATTCTATATCTGACCAGAGAGAAAACTGACTGCAGGTAAAACAGGAAGTGAAGTCAGGTTTGCCATGCTGCTTTTAGTCTGTACAGTGAACAGAAGTCAGACAGTTGCTGCAGTAAGTTACTGTTCTTGCTCATTGTGGACCCTCATTTCCTTGGGCAAAAAGAACAAGAACAGAACATATGAAAACTCAGGGTCGCACTAACCCAGGAAATTCACCTAGGAAGGACTCTCATTCCCAAATGAGCTCACTAAACCACAAATGCCCAGATTAGTAACAGTCTGGATCCCTGGCTGGTAACAAGTATTATATTTAAACAACACATTCGTATGCGAGGGTTAACAGAATGAAAAGCTACTGTTAGAGAACACAGTCTGCTCCCAGGATGATTACACATGCATCCAGCTCTTACATTAAAGGAAATAAAGGACCAAACACGATTAAGGCTGCATCATAATTAGCTGGAAGCGAAGGATTAAGAAATGAAATTCAGAGGCTGACTTGCATTTCAAAAGCAAGCTGAAGATTGTGCTTCTTATCTGCATATTTAGTTCTGCTCTAGCTCCTTCTACAAAGGATCTGGGAAAGAATCCCATGGCAGAGGCTATCCCAAAGCTCCGCCATGCACAAAGGCAGCAGCCCTGCATTCACTTTACAAGTCACCTCTATAAATCAAGGGCAGTGGTCCAGCTTTCATAGCCCTGAACAGCACACTAAAATCTGTCTACAAACATTTCTGGCGTGAAGGGGAGTGTGGAGACCTTTTATCAGGGTAAGGCCATGTCTTGTAGTAGCCCCAGAACTTAACAGCTCAGTAGGCACAGCAGTCCTATCATAACATAAGGAGTGTTTCCAGCACAGTGCCTGTTATTGCCAGAGAGCTAGTAATAAAAGCTAACCTGGAATTTACCAGATGGGTAGGGTTAAAATGAAGGACTCAATTTAACAACTAACCCAGGAGAAATTCAGGACTTTAAAATGAATTTAAATCCAATTAAAAGCAGAGAAGAGGAAGAGTAATATTAAAACTGAAGGTAACTCTGCAGTAGTTACTGGTTAACTTTTTAGCACGAGGCCAGTTTTACACAACACACTAAGATTTTACTTGACTACCCTTAACCCAAGTTTCCTGATACCTTTTGTCAACAATTGTTAGTACAGTCCCAGCAATTGTATTGACAACAATCCTTTGCACATATGCATTGCCTCTCATCAAAAGGTCTGAAGCTCTTTAACAATTAAGCATTACATTAATCCCCCTTAAACACATAATGGGAAGTAGATAAGTATCAGGAGTTTAAGGCCAAAAGAGACATCCAAATCATCTGTCTGACCTCCTGCACATCACAAGCCACTAAACCCCTACCAGTTACTCCTGCACTGAGCCCAGCAACCTGGATTAGACTGAAGTGTGACAACCCCCAGGACACCACATTGCTGTGTGCCATAGGTAGATAACAGAGATCTGAGGTGCACTAATGACCGAGGACTCTGCAACTGACTGGGTGAGATATACCCAGGTGAACCTATCTAGCATTCTGCACGGATTTGTCCAATGACAGTGCCAGGAATAAAACAAGGAAGTCTCGGCTTCCACTCCCCACAGAAATTACATCCCCGTGCACCCCAATGTTCCGCAACATCAACAAGCAGCCTTTGTTTCCTCAACTAACTTGCACTTCTCCTAATTAACACACTTAAATTGCACTCCATGATCCTTACTACAGACATACACACACACAAAATCAGAAAGGATTCTGGGGGTTTCTTTGTTTGGTGATTGAATCCCAGAGGATTTCTGCCCAAACCTGGAAATAGCTCTTATGAGTGGATCACCACTACTCAGCTAGTAAATCTTTGGCACAAGCTTGCTTTTGTGCAGCCCTACATGAACAGTGGCTTTTTTATAAGCTGCGTGGTAGATTTAAGATGGAGATATTTAGAATATTAAGGGCATCCCATGCTAGAACAGCAAGTGGGAAACCTCATCAGGCATCAGGAATTTTGCAAAGGAGTTGCAATATTTTATATTTTGGGGGAAGACAGTGAGTAGACAGACACTTTAGACCCATATATCCAAACTATGTGGCCACACTGGGCCATTAACCTGGCAGTGGCTAACATGGACCCCTGACAAGCTGACATTAGGTGCAAGGTGACATTCCATGAGGAAAGCTTAAGAACTAAAAATAGCTGCAAGCAATCATCAGCTGAATGATGCAACTTGCAAGGGCAAATCCCCACCCACTCAGGCTTCAGTATGCTGAGCTCACTTCAAATCACAGCACTAGTCATCATTAACAGCTGCAGCATCACCACTTCTAGGCCCAGAGCTTTGCAGGATTACTTGCCAGATTTTGAGGCTGCAACATTACTTAGTCAACTCCAAAAAGGGCCCATTGTTTCTGAGTTACTCTAAGGGCCTGGTAGGGTGACCAGACAGCAAATGTGAAAAATCGAGACAGGGGGTTGGGGGTAATAGGATCCTATATAAGAAAAAAAGACCCAAAAATCGGGATTGTCCCTATAAAATTGGGACATCTGGTCATTCTAGGCCTTGAGTTTGAAGGGGAAGTCCTCCTAGGCTGGCTCCCTCTTCCTCGGTCTGGGAGCATCTCCCTCCCTTAGCACCATATGCAACAGTCCAATGAGGGCCCTCGCCCCTGCCCCAGCTACAGGCCAGCCTGCTCCTTGACTGTGCTGCCAATCCCTCCTGGCTGCACTACTGGGGTGACCCTTCAGAAGCAGAGGGAACAGATTCCTAGCTGGTGGTCCAGGGACACCAGGGATCCCATCTGATCTGTGATTCCTGCCCCACAAGGTACTCATGCCCAGCAGACACTCTCCTTGTTTAGGATACTGTCCCTGCAAGCATATTACTGAACTTACAGAACACCAAGCCCAAGGCTGGGCAGACCTGTAGATGGCATCTTTCAGGGCAATGTGTGGTCAAGAGACACACGTAGGTTGGCTGTGTCAGTTGGCAGGAGCTGTTCCTGGACATGTTCAGGAGTTTCTAACTGCTACAGAACAGGGCTCCCTCTGACAAACTGATCTGACACCAAGGCTTATGCAAAGGTTAATAGATCCAGGTCCCAAGTTTAACTCATGAAAATGCAAGATGCTGGCGTTACAGACAAAGATAAAAAGTACAATAAGCTCTAATGCCCACATCTCTACATAAAGCTTGTGGGGGACACACATTCCTTCATCTGCTGGGATATGGTCACCTACATGTTAGTCCATCTTTATCTACCACAAGCAGCAGCTCTGCTATGCAGGCATCATGCCATAGCTTCATGAGATAGGACAAGGTAAACCTAGGGCCACTTACCGTATGCGCCTTGGGACACAAGAGTTCTTTGCCCACCACTAATCCCACTTTCCACCTTATCTCTGTTATTCTGTATCTGAAAGCCTTTAGCTGAAGGGGACAGGGGTTGTGAGGGAGCCCTGATGTTTTTGGGAAGGGCCAGTCTGCAGGGTGATGAAAGGAGGAAGTTCAGGAAGACAAATGACATATTCCCAAAAGACAGGAAAAGAAAGGCAAGGAATGCCTTAGCCAGCACAAAGCCCAGTAGGATTTCTTTCAAAGCTGATCTTAAAACTATCTAATACACAAATAACAGGGTTTCTATACATCTGGGTAGAATGCTTAAATTACCCAAAAGTACAGAGTTTGGTTTAAAAAGTCATAAAGTACATCTGGTACATAATCTGCAATATCCCAAATTAAGGTTAATAAATTTAACAATACAGTTTAAATATTAGTATCCGAATATTCAGTAAAAGCAAATCCAGCCAGCAGTGTGCAGCTAACATGGAAGAGCAATATCAGCCACGATTGGAGCAAGGCAAAGACTTTTTGGCAAATAATATATTATTTGGGACACCAAAACTATTTGTGAATCAGGTCAAGTTCAATGAATAGTTTTGGCAACAAACAAAACAAAACAAAAGCACCAAACCCACACCTTTAAAAAATTCAGACATTAGACATTTTGTTTAGAAAATGCTGTTTTGAAATTAACATTCAAAATGTTGCATTTGACCCGAATGCTTTTTTCTTTCATTTTAGAAAGAAAATCCTGAAAAATTCAGTTTCCGTTCAAACCAAACAAGAACCAAAAACCTGCCTTCAATTCTTCTTCGCTTATCTCTAGCTGTGATACAACTCCATCTCCTTTTCCCTGCCACTTCCTTACTCTCCTGGCTAAGCATTAATGCTGCTGAAAATAAGACAGTGTTCTAACCAGATGTATTTAGAAGTGGCCAGGCTCATTCCAGAATAGCCAGGAGCTCAGATTGTTGCCTTGCACTTTACAGACTGTCCATAAATTACATAACACGATTCTGTGTTACATAATTTATGAACAGCCCCTTACAATATTCAGAGGTGGAGGAATTCAAGACACTCCCAAAATTGTGGGGGTCATCAGGCCAAAAGGCAGCTTCTCCATACGCCGCCCTTGTCCCATTCTTTCTTCCTCTCTTCCCAAATGCTACCACAGAAGCCTTGATCTTACAGAGAAAGATACAAACTCCCCTCCCTGACCTGGAGTATCTCCTGTCCCATGTTCTCCATGCAGCTGCCTGAAACCTGCCTGAGGTTGAGCAGTCACAAGACAGATCCATGACTCATCCACCCAATAAACTGTTCTACCCCACCCATAATTTGAACACAGAGTTGAGACTCACAAATATTCACAAGGAAGGGTAGCAGCCAGAAATAGTCCCTCGAGCAGAGATTCCAAGATACTAAATGCAAGCTAGCGTCAGAGACCTTGTGACCAACTGGATAGAGATCCCACTCAGCCATTATAATTCCATGAGAAGAAATACATGTCATAGGTCCATTTCTTCTGCAACTCTTTATAACAACATCATACATGCAGTTAGTGTAGATATTTTGCTGTCATCCAAATGGAAAATGGCACTGACCATTGACAGATACTAACTCAATGTTTGCTTTTATGCATCTTCATCTCTGTAAAGCCACCAACCCATGTCCCTCTAGTTTTGCTCATAACAAGTCAAAAGCTTAGTAGAATCTATTTTAACTCAAACAGGCAGGCATGATTAACACCTGATTAAATATTTCTGGTGAAATAAGTTTGAGATATTCACTTGTGCAAAGGCTACATCTCTTTAGGTCTCCCCAAGTGCATAATTCAAATGAAGACACCTACAATAACATTTATTTTGCCTTCCAATATTTCCCCCTTTAGCTTTACCCTGAGTGCATTCATCTTCTTTTCCGACTTATTTTTGGAGGCTTACTTTAAAGTCACAGACACACATCCCTTAGGATCTGCCATCAACATTCATAAAATACCAGCCGGTATTCTTTTCATAAGGAGATTAGCTTATCTTTTCAGGCAGTGTTTGTGTCACTCAAGATTACAATGTCCTTCCTGGGGAGTATCAGATGCATAATGCAAAAGGCTTTATTTGTGTTTGAGATAACAGTCTCTAGATCACAAGAAGTTCACAGAGGAAATCATGGAGAAAATTTCAGTAGGTTAGTTTACAGTTGCCAGCAGAGAATCTGAATGATTAAAGGGCATCAACATCAGACATGGAAAGTCTCTACAACCAATGTTTTCAAGAGGAACTAGCAGATTTTGGGTGTCCAACCTGACATCCTTTAAAGGGGTGTGTCACTGGGTAATTCAGCTTTTCATAAAAAGCAGACTCATTCAAGAGGCTTCAAGTTGTGACTGGTGATTTCTGAGTCTTCTTTATGGGGGTCTCTGTCATCTCAGATTCAACTCCCATGAACATTAGAGGGGAGTATGAAAGACAAAATTGCTATCCTTATCAAAGTAAATGTTTGAAATGAAATATACACAGGTTGAGAGGGAAGGTACTGTACATCTGGGGTCACGCTTGGGTTATGGGGGATTACAGATATCGTTTGCAAGGATGAAGAGATACATACATATCGCATAACCGGCATAGACCCAGATTGAGGCGCAAGGGTTTTTAAAGTGTCAGTGGATAAGTGGGCTCGGGTACGCCAACCTATTTTAACATTTCACAAATTATCCCTCCTTTCTTCTCTTTTCCAAACTGAGAATTTAAGCAAAGAGGACTGAACTACAGAAGAAAGGATGCCAGGTTTAAGAAGAGGTCTCAGTTGTGAAGATACCTTCCCTCCCACAAAAAGAGGTGAGTAGTCAGAAATGTCTAAGTAGGCTTTTGAAAGGTCTTTCCTATATCCTATGTTATGTTTGTTCTGATGGGTTGTGCCCAAACTCTGACTCAGATGCCAACTTTCATCATCGTAACTATCCACAAAGTGAATTTTAGGCCATTCTCTCCCTGGTGCAGTTTTCTCTATGCTGGTCTGGGCAGGTACAGCCAACACGTTGGTAAGAACATCGGTGTCTAATCTACACTAATGCTCCCACTGTTGCTAGTACTGGTGCTGGAGGATTGCTCATCTCCCCCAGTTTGATGAGAGATTGCGAACTAGGAACACAGCAGCACTGTTCTATGCTCCAAGCAGCTACAACAAACTGAAGTCATCGCTGCAAAAAATAGCAACAATTCTATCATAGCTATTATAATATAAATCCCCCTTGGGTTTAATGACTCAAGACTGAAACTCCTACCAGATCGGAAATGAGGAATTTATTTGGTAAAAGAATACATCTTTCATCCAGTTGCCACTGTGGGAGCTGGAGAAAATGGTAGAGAAATGTGTTGACCCTTCAAGGGGAAAAAAAAAAATCAGAATCTTAGCATCAGAATTTAGAGATGAAGAGACCCATTAAAACTTCTCTGTCTGGCCCCTCCCCAAGCCAATTAAGTATAAAAGCTTTGATCTAACGTGTTGTGTGGATGATAAGACTCTAAAGTTCAGACCGTTTCAATGGGCACAGATTTCTGAAGTACCTGCATCCTGACTACAAATGTACCAACTAAGCCCCAGATTCTGGCAGGTTCAGGATAATACTGCACTCATGACTGTTAAGGAGACAGAACTTAAATCCAAGTGTATGAATAAGTGATTACAGTAGGGAGGTTCACATCTTCAAATCAAGAATAAGTTGCACTATTAAAAGAAAATAGCACAGACACCAAGCAGGGGCAACATCCTGAATCACTGCTAGTTACCATCTTACCCAAATCCTATTACATACAGATGTAACTCTTTGTCATATAAGAAAGGTTAGCTAGCTTGTAACGTTCAAAGCAATTAACAATATTGCAGAGAAAGTTACTGCCTTAGTCCTCACTGCCAAAAAAAAGATGAATTTTTACCATGGGATAACACACACGTGTTCGGCTACCCCACTGTAAAATCCTAGTGGCCATCAGACGTTGTAGTTTTTATTGTGAGGTAGCTAGCTAGCTAGGCAAAATGTCAGCCATGGGCGGGGGCATAATGTTGTTCATCTAGTTACCTCATAATAAAGAATGCCTGGTCTTCACTAGAATTTTGCAGTCAGATAGCTGAAGTGCTTTGTAAAACCAAAAACAAACATACTTATTTTTATGCAGTAAAGTCATATCCACTGTGCAAGCCCCAATCCCATTTCAGCTAGTTCTGTGAGCAGCACCACCAGCTTTACTCAAGCCCAATGGACAAACACTCAAGAAGAGGGCGTGGCGGGGGGCAATTAAAACAAAGTAAAGCAACCCAAGAAACTGTTTCTGAAATGACACTGCTGACAGACTGGCTATAGATGGAACACGACTGTCTGAACGCTTTGATGATTCCTTGAGATGAAATGGTCTTTGTTTGCATTTCACCTGTCAGTGCCTGATCCACCTTTCCCCATCATCTCCACCTTGGATATTGTGGAAGCCTTTCTAGCGTGTCAGAAAGTTCCCAGTATGCAACACTCAGGTAGCTGATTCACAGTCATGATATGGTGGTCTATCCATCTAGTGTGCTGAGCACTAAACTGACCATGCAGTGATTAGAACACTCCCTACAATACTTTCTGGCATGCAAGGAGCTGACTTTTCTCCAGGAGATAAGCATGGATCCCTAATAGATCCTGGACCAATTTACTTCCCCATTTCACTATCTTGCTGGGCTGGCGAATGCCAATGAGCTTTAGGGAGGATTTTTAAATTTAAAAAAAAACTAAATTCACATATTTTTCTTCACTGTTTTAAGAATGAAGTTACCAGAGTCTGGGTGAGTTTCCCTACTAGAGATCTGTCACGTTAGTTTCAGGGCTGCCTCCTAAGCGTATCTCTGCCAAACAGCCAGCATGCACACTGGACTGACATGCCCCAACATCTTTTGCACTTCAATGGGCAGCACTGAGGAGCTATTGGCCATTGCAAACAGTCTAGAAAAGCAAGGACTGGTGCAAGCTGAGAGGGCCCAAATCTACTACTCTTGGCAGGAAAGCTGCAAGCCAAGCAAATCCGGCAACAGAAAAATCTGAGGCCAATACCACAGTGATTAGTACAGAATAAACGCCCAAAGAGGCAGGATTAAAGTGCTTATATCAAAGTCACTGACTAAGCTAGAGAGATGTCAGAAGCAACAGTTCAGGCACAAGCCAAATGTCTGATTGAGGAAGGGTCCTAGTGGTGACCTACCGCTGTAATGTGGTTTGACGCATATGGACACACAGCTGCTACAGAAGTGCTTAGCAGCGCTGCCTCAGCACTGCACAAGGGAACCAGGTGCATTATTTCGGGATGAGCATTTCACTTTCTTTTAAGGCACAGGTGGGCAAACTACGGGCCACAGGACCGTCCTGCCCGGCTCCCAAGCTCCTGGCCCAGTACGCTAGCCCCCAGCCCCTCCCCTCCTGTTCCCCCTCCCCCACAGGCTCAGCTCACTAGCTCGCTCTGCCACCAGTGCAATGCTCTGGGTGCTGCCGTCAGGGCTGTGAGCTCCTGGGCAGCGCAGCTACAGAGCCTGGCCTGACCCAGTGCTCTGTACTGCATGGTGGCGGCGGCATGGCCCAGCTCCAGCGCCGCCAGCCACCGGTGCTCCAGGCTGCACAGTAAGGGGGCAGGGAGGGTTGAATAGAGGGCAGGGAGTTTGGGGGACTGCTCAGGGGGTGGGGGTATGGATAGAGATCGGGGGAGGAACAGGGAGTTGAATGGGGGCAGGGGTCCCAGGGGGCAGTCAGGAATGAGAGGGGGTTTGGATGGGGTGTCAGGGGCAGTCAGGGGACAGGGAGAAGGGGTGGTTGGATGGGGCAGGGGTCCCTGGGGGGCCATCAGGAATGAGAGGAGGGGTTGGATGGGGCGGCAGGGGACAGGGAGCGGGAGTATGTGGATGGAGCAGGGATCCCAGAGGGGCTGTCAGGGAACAGGGGGGGTGAGATAAGGCTGGAGTCCCGGGGGGAGGGGACAGATGGGAGGTGGGGGTTAGGCCACGACCCCCTGCCCGACCGACCCTCCATACAATTTACAAAACCCGATGTGGCTCTCCAGCCAAAAAGTTTGCCCACCTCTGTTCTAAGGGGTGGTCACTGACAGGGGCAGCGAGATACCGCTCTGTACGGACCAATCCTACAGAAGCATTCTTTGCTCAGGTACACTGATGAGGCTGTTGGCAATATCAACCCAGTCTCTGAAAAAATCAAGCTATAATTTCTCCTGGTTTGTGCGACTGTTGTCTCCAAGAGGATGGAACCTGGAGTCAGGCTTTTGATGGTAGTTATGTAAGAGGCTGAATAACAATTTAGTTTATTCTGCTACAACAGGGGCAGCTCTGTAGGGCTAACAGCAATAAAAACCTTGTTCTTGTCAGGAGATTGAAGGAACAAGACTAGGCAAAACTTATATACCAGACCAGGTGCTGCTTTTATTGTTCCCTTCAGGTAAGTTTGGTCAGTAACTCTTTCCCCCCTTTCCCCCTCCAAAAAAGAGAGAGAAACCAGCTCCTTTTAGCTGTACTGTATCTCATGGAGACAAGGGAGCTGGGAAAGCAGAGGGAACAACTGTTCTAGTGCAGCACGCAACTGAACTCTTCACAAAGAGGCAATCTGGAAACCAGAGACAGATGATTACACAAGGGAGACAAAACCTAGGCGCCCTCCAGCTGGCCTCACCAAATCACCATTTGATGTGGCAGCCAATTCCAAACCACTTGAATTGATATTTACTATTTTAAAATCCCCGTGGTACCAGCTGCCAGGGGTGGAAGTCCTGTACTCACTAGTCCACGTGGTTCCATGTAGGGTCATTCCTGAAGCACTAGTGGAAGAGGTGGTAGGCAAGCTGGTGCTATGGAGCACTGGCTAACGTCATAATTCACGTCTTTGCCTCCACAATACCAGCCACATTCCCTGTTTTAAACCTTTCTGGTTTCAGTACAGCTCACCATATACAGGGACCACTAACAGAACATGCTGCTTTTGTCTGAAATAATTATGTGGTCACAGACTGCTTGATTCCAACTGCAACCAGACTCCTGAGCTGGTAAAGGGCTTGTTTCCCTGCAAAGCAATAAAGGCTGATGGAAAAGGGTAAAGAAGATACATCAACAGCTTAGGTTACAATGTCCTCTTCCCAACACGTGATTCCAGGAGCAGAGAGGCCTCTGAGGGCTTGGCTACACTGGCGCTTTACAGAGCGGCAACTTTCTCACTCAGGGGTGTGAAAAAACACCCCCCAAGCGCAACAAGTTACAGCACTGCAAAGAGCCAGTGTAAACAGTGCCCCAGCGCTGTAAGCTAATCCCCATGGGGAGGTGGAGTACGTGCAGCTCCCAGCGCTGGAGCTGCGACCACACTCACACTTCAAAGCGCTGCTGCAGGAGCGCTCCCCCAGCAGCGCTATGCAGCTCTAAGTGTAGCCATACACTTTATCCCTATATTTTTGCAATGGTTGGACAGGTTAAGCATAAAGACTTTGATGCTCTTCCATCTGTAATCAGGCCTCAAAATGTTTACCTAGATAAACTCCCTGAGATTAGAAGCCTTGGCTAAAATAAAGTCATGGGCCAGTTGTGACAAACTGGGAATGTTCTTAATGTTTTCTCTGAATACTGTGTTGGTGCCTCAGTGTCCCCATGGCAATTCTTAAGTATCTGGCAGAGCAAGGGCCAGTGCACCTAAATGCCTGACCCTCTGTCTCCTAGCAGCTGATGGCCTGGGCCCCTCCTCTGCAAAGGTGCCAGCTGAAGGTGTTGGAGACAAAGAGATCAGGTGACCTCCTGGCCCGGGAAAGGGGCTGAGCAGAGAGGAGGGGCTGGAAGGGGTTGTTAGTCTGGAGCTGGCTGCGGGCAGACGTGGGGGTCTGGCTCACTGACCCCCAGAATGGACCCGGCCAAGGGGTCTGGTTCTCTGTACCTACAAGCTCTGTTTAAACCCTGTTCCTGTCATCGAATAAACCTCTGTTTTACTGGCTGGCTAAGAGTCATGTCTGACTGCGAAGTGGGGGTGCAGGACCCGTGGCTTCCCCAGGACCCCACTGAGGCGGGTTCGCTGTGGGAAGCGCACGGAGGGGCAGAGGATGCTGAATGCTCCAAGGAGAGACCCAGGAGGTGAAGACGTGTGAGATTCTTGCCCTAAACAAGTCTGCTCCAAGGGAGAGGAGGCTCCCCAAAGTCCTGCCTGGCTTGGTGGGGAGCAGTTCCAGAGCATCGCCCGGTGACTCCGTGACACCAGTAATTTACATAACTAAACAGGCTTTCATCAAGACAGAGAACCTATGGGCTTGTCTACACATGGAGTTGTACCCAATTAATTCCATGTGTGGAAACTTAGGGTATGGCTACACTTGCAACTTCAAAGCCCTGCTGCGAGAGTGCTCCCACGGCAGCACTTTGAAGTGCGAGTGTGGTCGCGGCATCAGCGCTGGAAGAGAGCTCTCCCAGCACTGCAGGTACTCCACCTCCCCTTGGGGATTAGCGTACAGCACTGTTCCCAGCGCTGGGACACTGTTTACACTGGCACTTTACAGCGCTGTAACCTGCTGTGCTCAGGGGGGTGTTTTTTCAGACCCCGAGTGAGAAAAATGCAGTGCTGTAAAGCGCCAGTGTAGCCAAGGCCTGACTCTGAAATAAGAGTGCCTTGGTCCTGCCCAGATTATTCCAAAAGAATGTCTACTCATGGAGTTAATGAGGAATACCTCCATGCATGAACAAGTCCTATCTCATAAGAGATGCAGTCAGTTCCAGAGGCTGCTGGCTATCCTGAAAGCAGTTTAAAAGTTATTGTGGAAGGGTTATCCAAAAGAGCCTTTGGGTCATCCAGTATGCCCCCTGCGATTTCAAAAGACTGTTCACTTATGCTGCACCAGTGGAAGGGCAAGGTATCAGGTTTCATTTCCTTTTATGCCAATTGGTCCTAGTCTGGATTCCAGCAGATTTTTTTTTTTTAATCTACATGATTCTAAATTGCTGTGTGACTGTCTCTTTTAGGTCCACAGCAGCCAACACTTGCATATACAGAGAAAGCTGCTTCAGTTCAATTTAAGTTGATATAAAACCAATTTAGGAAGACAATACCTACCCCTGCCTGGGTGCACTTATCAGTTTAAACCTGTTTAATGAGTTTCTACACACAAGGCTGCAACACTTCAACCATCACATCTTTAGTTAAACTGGTGCAATTATGTTTTTAAATCAGGCCTTCGATACTAGGCTCATAGGAGCATCAGAAACTCCTTGGGTAGATATAAAAAACTGTCCTGTTTCTTCAGGCACCTGGTTCCACACTCTGAAAACAGCCTTGCAAAATTCTGTACATCCAAGTAAAGATCCCCAGTGTCTCCTTAGCAATCACCTTCATAAAGGACAGGCAAGTACATTTTGGACCGGGACTCATACATTTCCATGACAGTTTTGCACGGAGGCTATGGAGTTTTTTGAGAGGTTATTAAAAAAGAGTTGCACATTTAGAAGTTCTCTGCATCCTGGATATTGATTAAGAAATGAAGAACTAGTGCTTCAACACCACTGGGTTTTTTTTTCAAATAAAAGTGAAGCACGTCTCCAGAGCCATTTCATAGAGATCAGTCTGGGGGGTCAATGAGAGACAGAGAGATGGGGTTATTTGAACAAAAAAGGTGGCAAAAGTCAAGCAAATGCCGAAAAATCTGCTTCCTACAATATAATACAGGAGCCTACACAGGAATTAACAAGTCTATATACTGCTAAACAACAGTCTCCTGTGTCTAGCTTCCATGGGCAGCGGCATATATCTGTTAACATCTGTAAACTCAATGAGGAGTCCTTGTGGCACTTTAGAGACTAAAATTTATTTGGGCATAAGCTTTCTTAAAAGGCACCACTATCCAAGCAGCAACACAACCACTTATCCTGAAGGGGTTCTCCACCCCACAACCAAATACATTGAAAAGACATGTCCACACTTGTCCTACACCAGTGGAGAAGAGGAAAAGAGGACTTGAAGGGAGCAGCTGTCCCTTGTTCCACAAGGGACAGAAAGGAGTGTATCCTTTGCCACCCTTTCGGTCGCAAGGTATCAGAACCTCTGGCCTTGTCTACACTGGACACCACCACTCGGGGAAGTGCTAGTATAGCCAGTGCACTGGCATTCAATAGTGTCTTCACTGTGCCTTCTACTTTCAGCAGTATGATCAAAATGCTGTTGCCATGTCTAAGTCTACACTAGTCCTTTCACCACTGTCACTGACAGATCCGCACCAGTGGCAGTGAGAGCCAGAGATTCCCTATAAAAGTCTAGCGAAGACTGTCTGGCTAGGCTCTTAGCACTGTTGATTACCCTGTAGATAACATTTTCACCTGTCCCCCTCCTCTCCAGCCACTACTATGCAGAAACAGAAGGGAAAAACTTTGTACAGATTAAAGCATAAACCACCTTAAGCCTTGACTGCATTATATATTGCACTAGTTTAAGTCAATTTACTTAGCTTGTTTTAGCAGCAGAGTGTCTTGTGGCACCTTACAGACATTTTGGAGCATGAGCTTTTGTGGGTGAATCACCACTTCGTGGATGCATGTGACATGCACGAAAGCTCATGCTCCAAAATGTCTGTTAGTCTATAAGGTGCCACAAGACTCTTTGCTGCTTTTACAGATCCAGATTAACACGATACTTAGCTTGTTTTGAGCAGTTTAAGTTAATTCATTACCAAATTAAGTCAAGTCAATATAAGCCTGTTTTAAATCAATGTAAGAGTATCCACCCAGGGCTTTAACTAAATAGTTTTAAAAAGCCCAAGTCCCCACCCCTCCTTTAAACAAATGCAACTTGTAATATAGACATGGACTAAGTGAGATCATAGCATTTAAACACTGGTGGAAAACAGAATCAAACAAGAGAAGGGAGCACACGGAAATGCCTTTCACCAGCACAGCCAAGGACAAACTGACTCCACATCGAAGCATTGTGTGCGCACAAAGGATTGATGCCACACAGCCCAAAAACACACAAGCCCCGCAGTACAGAGGACAGGAGCTACCAGGGGTGTGATTAACTCATAACTGGACTAACATGAGTTTGCCACAGGCCAGCCACAAAGTCAGTGCCTGAACTGCCAACCTCTGAACCCGAAACAGACAAGTAGAAATAAGCAAGAACTCTTTGAGAAACTCACCAAGAAATTTAAATGAAGAAACTCTCCTTCTCAGGCTCCCCAATCAAAACTGATCACTCCTCTGAAATATCAGAAACAAACACACACCACATCATTGCAACCTGAAAGCCCATGCTTCATGGGAATGACAGAACACATCAAGAATGAGACGAGACAAGACAACTCAGCGCGGGGGGGGGGGGGGGGGGGGGGGGGGGGGGACTCGAAGTATTTGGTCAGACAAGATGGCAAAAACAAAGGTACACACACAAAACACACAGGAACAGGCCCAAAGAAATAATCCCTTAGAATTGCTTGTTTCACAAGACGAAATAAAACTCTCAACAAAGAGGAAGCAGAATGGTCCTAGCAACGAACCCATCTCTCCAACCAGTTATGGCTGTCAAAAGACAATCAAATTTCCACAATCAAGCTTAAAAAGTACCCCATCGGGAGAAACAATGTCCACTGAGCTCTCTAAATTAGAATAGCCAGGATATCATACTGTACTCTATCTAATGCCTCCGGTATGAAAATTCTGGAAAAGAATCAGACCAGAGGCTATTTTTTGCCTTCATAGTTTCTGGAATGATCCCAGCTTTCAGATATCTGATCAAAGTGACATGTTTTGGCAAAGCAAGGGACCACAATTTCACATACATACAGTTTGTAGGTAGCAGAGTCTGTGTAACTATACTTAAAGCAAAGGGCCCAAGTCTACAGCCCTTATTCATGCAAATAATCATTACTCACAATTAACACAATTAGACCTGTGACTACAAGCATGAGCCTCACAAATGAACAATCCAACTCCCAGATAAAACTTACACTGCTCCCACAACCCTCCTCAGAAGCACTCGTTTGTATTCTCTTATCTAATCATATCAGTTTAGAGTATTTTCAGTGGAGAGTTGTTGGGTGTCAGACAGAGGCAGTTACCCTTTCTTTATGACCTGTGAACTCCTCTATGCTGCCCCTGCAAGCTTCCCATGGCCACTTCCAGGATTTTATTAGAATAAAGTAAGGACTGTATCTTAGAGGGGGTTAATCTCAAAATTTATATTTAAATTTAAAGATTTTACAAATCCTCATTACATATGTGAGTGTATAATCATAGAAGATTAGGTTGGAAGAGACCTCAGGAGGTCATCTAGTCCAATCCCCTGCTCAAAGCGGGACCAACACCAACTAAATCATTCCAGCCAGGGCTTTGGCAAGCCAAGCCTTAAAAATCTCTAAGGATAGAGATTCCACCACCTCCCTAGGTAACCCATTCCACTACCCTCCTAGTGAAATTAAAGACAGCTTGGATTTAAACATTTCCTTTGCAATGTTTGCAGCATGGTGCATGAAAAGGAGAAAGTGAAACAGTCTAGAAACCAACCATAAAGAGAAGTGAAACTGACGCCTCTGTTTTCATTGTCAAAGCTCAGACAAATGAAAAAGCAAACAGCATAAATGGTGAGAGGCAGTTTGGATTTTAAAGATTCTTTCAGTTCTAACAGTGCCTGAAGCATCTATGCCTGCATGCTGTGGGACAGCATAGCCTATTTCTCACTGCAGCTAGATGAAAGAAGGCAGAGAGTTGGAACCATCACTTCATTCCTTAGTTCATCAAATCTGTGCACAGCGTTTTACTAATCAACAGTGTTTAATCCTAACTGGGGCCTCTGGGCACTTTTGTTGTTTATTTGTTGTTTAATAATGATACATATGAAATTCTTTAGATATTCAAAACACCATGCAAACATTAACATAAACATAAATTTATAATAATTTTAACCCAAAGTCCCTTTTTAAAAAGTTTAAAGATTTTATGCATGGGAGAATGTCTAATGAGCTAGACCCATTCATAAAGTCTCAGCTCAGGAATGAAGAGTCATGTGGCAATAAGTATTAACAAATCCCACATGCATTAAACATATCCTTTACTGAATGCTGAGCTCAACACTCTTTCTTCAGAATTGTAACATATAAAATATCAAAGTTAAAAGCTACAACACTGAAGTGCAAAAGCTAACTTTTTTATAGTTGCTAAACCAGTCAGACTGCTTTGAGTTCAGGATCTTATTTTAATAGAACTCAGTCTGAAAAACTTTTAGCACTAAAGGAGTGTGTGGCAACTGACAAGCAAACTGCTAGGTGCTAAAAACAGCCTTCTTTCTTCCATTTTTTGATTCCCTCTGGAGTCTACATTATTTTTGTCCTCTCATCCAAGAAAGGATACCACCCGTACTCATTCCTTTCCCCAAAGGCAATAACCTCAGAGTGTTTCACCAATTGTATGGATTTATTTAATAAGAGCCTTGCCAGTTACAAGACTATTCATTATAAAAATGGCAGACCGCACCTCGTAAAAAAATTAAGGCTCAGCAGCATCCAGGAATCAGTTGCCTACTGAGCCTGATTTCATCTGATGCATGACCCCTTTAGAAAGCACAGAATTTGGGTTCATATGCCACTTTTCCTGCTTTGTGTATCCCCTGTGTGCCTTGCACAGTAGTGCATCAGATTCCTGCTGGCTAAAGTGGCTGCTATTTCACACTTGGCATTTACACAAGGATTTGTTTATAACAGTGTGTTGGGAGGGATGCTGGGCAGGACATGAGGATTATTCCATATTCTGAGAAATGCTGCAAGATCTCAATTCAGAGGTGATTTGCAGCAATAACTTCCTAAGGAAGTTAAGATGAACGTGGCTCTACTTTTGGAAGTTTACTGGTCCACAAAATTTCTTTTCAAAATAGGGAAACAAAGACTCAACATCCAAAGGCTCAACATCTTAATTTTCAAGGAGAGGAGTCACCTGAACTGTATTTTACATAAAAAATTTCTTACAACTCACCACACTGTCGAATCTAGAGACACCATCTCACTCCACACACACCCATTTAGCTATCTAGTCAATCTTCATTCTAAGGCAGCATAGGTTTCTTATTACACGTTTATTAATACAAGAGATTCTGCCAACATTTATATTGAAGAATAAGTGACATGTTATTAGCTTCTAACAATATACCACAATCTCAGGAACTGTGTTTCTACCTGGTGTAGTGTTGTGCTGCTATTGCTCTGGGGCCAATCAATATTTGTCTAATACATTCCTTACATTTCGTAGCTCTAACAAACACAAACAGAAGATTACAATGTATATTTTGCTTACACAAACTTCTGATAACCTGTTGGGTTTAGGTCATGTAGCTCTGTGCATTTTCCATTTAGATACAACCTGTCTAAGCAAATATCTTCTACAAGATACATGACTCCAGTTTAAGGCCCCTATGCTCTCACACATAGATAAGGAAGGGAAACTGATCATAAATTACAGCTCTTTGGAGTCCAGAAGTCACTCTGCACAATGAAAGTAAAATGTGACTGAAAGTGGAATATAAATGGGAATGCACAAGTAAAGCCTTTAAATAGTTTGTTGCCTATGTTTTAACACAATTTTAAACCCTTTTCACAATGTGCTTACAAATGTGACATTTTCCGTTATCTATGACCCAGTTAGTTTCAAGCAGCTTGAGGTCTCAGCACACAACATGTCTTCCAGTCACAGACTGCACACTATAAACTGACTCGACAACTTAGTTACTGTTTTATGCTCGGGTTGTCTCGAGGCTGAGGCTGGATTTAGGGGGTTTGGCGGCTGCTGAAAAGACTTGGCTGCCAGACTGTTAGTGCTGGAGAGAGCCGCTCAGTCATGGTTTTGGAATGCGTACTTACTCCTAAGACACTACAAAGCTATTCCTCCTCCCCACCCCCTAATATTAATGTTTAAAAACCACCGCAGTAGCAAGCCAGGAGCACTTTTTAGAACACAAGAGTTGCTGTTCAGATAACACGGAAACGCAGTTTGTTAGCACCAGAAAACTGCTCCTTTAACATGAACATGACCAGAGGAGCATGCACACACACCCAGAAAGGCAAATAGTGGGTGCATGGGGGAACCACCACCATTTCAGTCAGCTTGGTTCAAACAAACTTCCTATGGCGTCAGTTGTAGGCGTTCTCCAATTGACAGTGACACAGGAGACCAAGCAGTGAGCACTCACTCCTACGCTCAGTAACAAGGCAAAGGAGAAAGTCACACTTTCTACACTCAGACAGCAGTGGCCTTTGCACAAGAAGTGGGTGGACATGTGCAAGAGATGGTCACGGAAAGGCTAGCTGGGATGTTTGCTCAGCTCAGCTGGCTGTTCTCCCCCCCAGTCTCTCAGTGTAGCCCAGGCCCCTACCCATCCCCAGTTACTCAGCACACTCCCAAAAGAAGGGAAGAACCAGCCACTGTTTCCTAACCGCCCCCCCTGCATCAGCTGCTGGGCTGAGACAAAGCTCAACCCAAGCAGGGCTTTATCCCGTTCGGCTGGGCAGGGCAGGTGGGGGGGACTCCCAAGAGAAGTGGAGACAAAGGGGTAAAAAAACCCTCCTCCCAAAAGAGGCTAGGGGAGAGAAGGCCATTCCCCCACACCTCACTGCTAGAACCCCACTACAGCCACCCCACCCATCCTGCTTCACCCCGCTGCCAACCCCACTGACTCACACACACCCCAGAGCAGCCCTGCCATTCCCAACTCCCTAGGGCCCCATCTCACCCCTGAAGCCCCCAGAACCAAGTCATGCCCCAACTCCCCACTGTGTCCCAACCCGCACAGGTCCCCACAGCCCCCTCACACCCCAATGCCCATTGTAACACATAGCCCTCCCGACTACTCCCCCCACCACCTCTACCCATATATCCCCCCAACCCCAGCCCCGCATAGCCCCACCCTAACCCCATCTAGCTTATACCCATATACCCCCCTGACCCCAGCCCCACATAGCCCCACCCTAACCCCAGCCAGCTTCTACCCATATACCCCCCTGACCCCAGCCCCACATAGCCCCACCCTAACCCCAGCCAGCTTCTACCCATATACCCCCCTGACCCCAGCCCCACATAACCCCACCCTAACCCCATCCAGCTTCTACCCATATACCCCCCCAATCCCAGCCCCACATAGCCCCACCCTAACCCCAGCCAGCTTCTACCCATATACCCCCCCAATCCCAGCCCCGCATAGCCCCACCCTAACCCCAGCCAGCTTCTACCCATATACCCCCCCAATCCCAGCCCCGCATAGCCCCACCCTAACCCCAGCCAGCTTCTACCCATATACCCCCCCAATCCCAGCCCCGCATAGCCCCACCCTAACCCCAGCCAGCTTCTACTCATATACCCCCCTAACCCCAGCCCCCACCATCTCTACCCATATAGCCCCCTGACCCCAGCCCCACATAGCCCCACCCTAACCCCAGCCAGCTTCTACACATATACCCCCCCGACCCCAGCCCCGCATAGTCCCACCCTAACCCCAGCCAGCTTCTACCCGTATACCCCCCTGACCCCAGCCCCACATAGCCCCACCCTAACCCCAGCCAGCTTCTACCCATATACCCCCCTGACCCCAGCCCCCACCATCTCTATCCATATACCCCCCTGACCCCAGCCCCACATAGCCCCACCCTAACCCCAGCCAGCTTCTACCCATATACCCCCCTGACCCCAGCCCCCATCAGCCTCTAACCATATACCCCCCCGACCACAGCCCCCCACCAGCCTCTAACCATATACCCCCCCGACCACAGCCCCCCACCAGCCTCTACCCATATACCCCCCCGACCACAGGCCCCCACCAGCCTCTACCCATATGCCCCCCTCACTGACTCCCTGGTGGCCCCGCCCGGTACCTCGGCGGCGGGTCTCGCTGGCTCCGGCCGCTCGGGCTCCGAGACGAGAGGGACTGAGCCGGGCAGGGCGGGGCCGCGCGGGGACTGACAGCGCCGGGCCGCCCACCCCGCCGGGCCTGCTGCGGCCGCCACCGCCCCGGGGGCGGAGCTGGGAGCGGGGGCGGGGCTGGGGCTGGCACGGGATGTGTGCGGGGGGGGGTGGCAAAGGGAGGGGGAGGGGATGGCACAGGGTGTATGGGGGTAGGGTGGCATGTGGAGGGGGGATGGCACAGGGTGTATGGGGGGTAGGGTGGAATGTGGAGGGGGATGGCATGGGGTGTATGGGGGTGGGGGATGGCACAGGGAGGGGATGGCACAGAGGTGTATGGGGGTGGGGGATGGCACAGGGAGGGGATGGCATGGGGTGTATGGGGGTGGGGGATGGCACAGAGAGAGGGTGGCACGGGGTGTATGGGGAGGGGGATGGCACAGAGAGAGGGTGGCACAGGGTGTATGGGGAGGGGGATGGCATGGGGACGGGGGATAGGACAGGGTGTATGGGGGGACGGCATGGGGTGTATGATGGTGTTGGAGTGGCACGGAGAGGGGGATTGGCATGAGGTTTATGGGGTGGTGGATGGCACAGGAAGGGGTGGCACAGGGTGTATGGGGGAATGGCACAGGGAGGGGGATGGCACGGGGTGTATGGGGGTGGGGGATGGCACAGAGAGAGGGTGGCACGGGGTGTATGGGGAGGGGGATGGCATGGGGACGGGGGATGGCACAGTGTGTATGGGGGGCGGCATGGGGTGTATGATGGTGTTGGAGTGGCACGGAGAGGAGGGTTGGCATGGGGTTTATGGGTTGGTGGATGGCACAGGAAGGGGTGGCACAGGGTGTATGGGGGAATGGCACAGGGAGGGGGATGGCATGGGGTGTATGGGAGTGGGAGATGGCACAGAGAGGGGGAGGGGTTAGCACAGGGTGTATGGGAGTAGGGTGGCATGGGGAGGGGGGATGGCACAGGGAGGGGGTGGCACCGGTGTATGGGTGTGGGGGATGGCACAGGGAGGGTCTGGCACAGGGTGTATGGGGGTGGGGGATGGCACAGGGAGGGGGTGGCACAGGGTGTATGGGTTGGGGGATGGCACAAGGAGGGGCTGACACAGGGTGTATGGGGAGGGGGATGGCATGGGGTGTATGGGGGTGGGGGATGGCACAGGGAGGGGATGGCTCGGTGTGTATGGGGGGTGGGGGATGGCACAGGGAGGGGATGGCACGAGGTATATGGGGGTGGGGGATGGCACAGGGAGGGGATGGCACGGTGTGTATGAGGGTGGGGGATGGCACAGGGAGGGGATGGCACGGGGTGTATGGGGGTGGGGGATGGCACAGAGAGAGGGTGGCACTGGGTGTATGGGGAGGGGGATGGCATGGGGACGGGGGATAGGACAGGGTGTATGGGGGGGACGGCATGGGGTGTATGATGGTGTTGGAGTGGCACGGAGAGGAGGGTTGGCATGGGGTTTATGGGTTGGTGGATGGCACAGGAAGGGGTGGCACAGGGTGTATGGGGGAATGGCACAGGGAGGGGGATGGCATGGGGTGTATGGGAGTGGGAGATGGCACAGAGAGGGGGAGGGGTTAGCACAGGGTGTATGGGAGTAGGGTGGCATGGGGAGGGGGGATGGCACAGGGAGGGGATGGCACGGTGTGTATGAGGGTGGGGGATGGCACAGGGAGGGGATGGCACGGGGTGTATGGGGGTGGGGGATGGCACAGAGAGAGGGTGGCACTGGGTGTATGGGGAGGGGGATGGCATGGGGACGGGGGATAGGACAGGGTGTATGGGGGGACGGCATGGGGTGTATGATGGTGTTGGAGTGGCACGGAGAGGAGGGTTGGCATGGGGTTTATGGGTTGGTGGATGGCACAGGAAGGGGTGGCACAGGGTGTATGGGGGAATGGCACAGGGAGGGGGATGGCATGGGGTGTATGGGAGTGGGAGATGGCACAGAGAGGGGGTGGCACCAGTGTATGGGTGTGGGGGATGGCACAGGGAGGGTCTGGCACAGGGTGTATGGGGGTGGGGGATGGCACAGGGAGGGGGTGGCACAGGGTGTATGGGTTGGGGGATGGCACAAGGAGGGGCTGACACAGGGTGTATGGGGAGGGGGATGGCATGGGGTGTATGGGGGTGGGGGATGGCACAGGGAGGGGATGGCTCGGTGTGTATGGGGGGTGGGGGATGGCACAGGGAGGGGATGGCACGAGGTATATGGGGGTGGGGGATGGCACAGGGAGGGGATGGCACAGGGTATATGGGGGTGGGGGATGGCACAGGGAGGGGATGGCACGGGGTGTATGGGGGGTGGGGGATTGCATGGGGAGGGGATGGCACGGGGTGTATGGGGGGTAGGGGATGGCATGGGGAGGGTGGAGGGGAATGGCATGGGGTATATGGAGGGTTGGGGATGGGGAGGAGATGCAGGGGCGGGCTGACACAGGGTGTTGGCGGGGGAGCTGACAGGCCTGGAAATGGGAAGAGGGCCTGGAGGTAGAGACTGGGACCTGGTACAGGGACAGAGGGGAAGGACAAAGGGAACTGCAGTAGAGGAAAGGGCAGCAGCTGTAGGAACAAGACTTCCCCCCACCCATACACTGGTGCTCACTCCTGACACGTCCCTAGACTCCCGCAGCTCTAGGGGATCTCTGGGGACCAACCTGTGCTTGAGGAATTATCAATGAAGCTTTAACTCCGCACTTGCAACCCCAGAGCCTGGCATGTTGTGTGGTGCACTGCTGCCCTGCTCATCTGGGAGTGTGTCGCTCCCCCTTTACCCAAGTGTTAGTGACTGCACCATTTGCCAGCCAGGGGAGAATCATTAAAATACCCTTTGAACTGGAGGCAGGTGAACTGGAGGAGGGCTGGTCCAGGTTTGTAAAACCTCGTGGGTTGGGTTTTCATTCTGCAGACCCTCTGGGTTTGGGATCCCTGTCCCACTTGCACATCTGGAGAGTTCCAATAAGAGGCTCTTGCTGCACCCAGCTCCTGGAGGACAGAGGATTTCCCCTTTCTGTGGATTGCACCGGCAGTAAAAATACCCCTCCTGTGTAATTTAGTGCTCAGAAATTAGAGCTAGGATCTCACTTAATGAGACAGGGTTGGGATTAGCATCTCACTGGCTATTTCCTCTGTTCCCAGGGACTGCACTTGCTGCTACTTCCCTTCAAAGTGAACTTTTCCCATATCCTAAATTATTATTTAATTGCCAGTCTTAATAACAGACCTCCAAACATCAAAAGCCTTCAAAAAAGCATATCTGGTCCAACACTTTTCAATAGGAGGGAAAAATGCAGCTCTATTCCTTTCTCCTTAGCTCCCCACCCCCCAGCACACATACTTCCTCATTAATACTTTCAAGCATTGGTATTTTGGCAAGGTATAGCAGCAGGCTAGACACAGAAAAACACAGGGATGGATGTGGGTTTGGTAGTGGCTCGTGTAAATCGTGTAAATCGCTGCAACTCCTCAGCCCCAAACAGCTGCTCTCTTCTCCAGTTTCAATTCACAGTGCCCAATGCTCATCTTGGAAAGGGTTTTTCTATGGGTATGTCTACATCTACAATTTTGCAGCGCTGGTTGTTACAGCTGTATTAGTACAGCTGTATAGGGCCAGCGCTGCAGAGTGGCCACACTTACAGCAACCAGCGCTGCAAGTGGTGTTAGATGTGGCCACACTGCAGCGCTGTTGGGTGGCTTCAAGGGGGGTTCGGGGAATGCGAGAGCAAACCGGGAAAGGAGACCAGCTTCGCCGCGGTTTGCTCTCGCGTTCCCCGAACCACCCTGCAAACCGCAGGGAAGGAGACCTGCTTGCTCGGGGGTTCGGGGAACGAGAGAGCAAACCGGGAAAGGAGACCAGCTTCGCCGCGGTTTGCTCTCGCGTTCCCCGAACCACCCTGCAAACCGCAGGGAAGGAGACCTGCTTGTTCGGGGAACGCGAGAGCAAACCGGGGAAGGAGACCAGCTTCGCCGCGGTTTGCTCTCGCGTTCCCCAAACCACCCTGCAAACCGCAGGGAAGGAGACCTGCTTGTTCGGGGAACGCGAGAGCAAACCGCGGCGAAGCTGGTCTCCTTTCCCGGTTTGCTCTCTCATTCCCCGAACCCCCGAGCAAGCAGGTCTCCTTCCCTGCGGTTTGCAGGGGGGTTCGGGGAACGCGAGAGCAAACCGGGGAAGGAGACCAGCTTCGCCGCGGTTTGCTCTCGCGTTCCCCGAACCACCCAGCAAACCTCAGGGAAGGAGACCTGCTTGCTCGGGGTTCGGGGAACGCGAGAGCAAGCCGGGGAAGGAGACCAGCTTGATTACCAGAGGCTTCCTCAGGTATGCTGGGATACCTGCTTATTCCACGGAGGTCAAGAAAAGCGCTGATAAGTGTCTATACTTGATTACCAGCGCTGGATCACCAGCGCTGGATCCTCTACACCCGAGACAAAACGGGAGTACGGCCAGCGCTGCAAACAGGGAGTTGCAGCGCTGGTGGTGCCCTGCAGATGTGTACACCTCCTAAGTTGCAGCGCTGTAACCCCCTCACCAGCGCTGCAACTTTGTGATGTAGACAAGCCCTAAGTAGGCAATATTAGCTGCAGCAACTTCCCAAAGCCAGGATGGCAAATGCCTGTTTTCAAGCCTGAGAGAAATCCCACGGTGATTTTATCACCCTCTGCAAATGGGCATACTGTCTGGTACGTAAGAATTGTGCTAAAGTAGCTGAGCAGGCCTCACAATCAGAATTGTTACTGGAGCATTTAGTGCACTATGTGGGTGAACCCAGACAATCACTACACTCTTGAATGAACTCACACATGAAAATGATAAAAGACAAAAACACCCTATCCCCTGGGGGCGAACACTTTTCACAATGTGATCACTTTATGTCTGACCTATCAGCCCTCATCCTCAAAGGAAACCTGTGTAACGCTGTCAAAAAGGAGCTTGGGAGTTTAAATTCATAACTTTGCTAGACATTGAAAATCATGGTCTTAATAAAGACAATGGATTTATTGTTTATTACAACAATCTATAACTCACTACCCCTCTTTTTGTCCCAGGATTGCAGAGGTGTTAACGGGCCATTCTACCTTGAATGGTCCAATATATGCTAACAACTGGTGCTAAACAATCTGCTCCACCTCCCATTTAGCTGGGATGTTGGGAGTATCTTTTCCAGGCCTGAAGAGCTCCCTGGCAATGTCTAAGCTGGCAATTGAAAGACAAAACTTTTGTCTTTCAGAGGTGTTAACCCTTCCTGCACCAAAAACAAAAAGTTTTGCTGGGACAAGTGCCAGTGTGAAACACCACTCATTGGGGGTGGAAGATTTTTGTGGCCACACAACCATATCGCTAAAAGCTGTGTAGTGTAGACAGAGCCTGTGTGGCTCAAAAGCTCATCTCTCACCAACAGAAGTGGTCCAGTAAAAATATTACCTTAGCCTCCTCATCTATCTAATATATCAGTCATTGTATTAGGTCCAGCCTGTGTTATGCTGCTAGTAGCCAGGTTATCTGATACTGTGCGTCTAATAGCTCCCTTCTGTATGGCTAGTAGCTAGAATATATTGTGTCTAAGAGCCAGTCTGCTGTGGCCGCTAGCCAGTTGACCTGAAATTTAAGGCTTTCGTGAAATAGAAACACAAAAAACCTAATTGTCAAATTTATTCCTTGATGAGAAAACCTTGAGCAAGTCACGTTTCATTCATGGGACAAAGGCAAACACAGAGACAGAGCCATATGAACCTCACACACACACTCATACGCACACACCCCTCCCCAACCCTCCCATATGAAGCTAACACCGCCAGCCTTAGCCACAGGAGACAGCAAGCATTCCTGCAGCTGTGCAACAGGCAAGTAGTGTCGTTTATAAATATAAATATGAACCCCAAGGCAGGAATCAGGAAACAGACAACATCAGGCTCTGCTGGCTATGGCATTTCCTGTCTTTATAGCCATCCACAGCAGCAAGAAGACTATAAAGCTGATTTTATGCTATTTATTTATTTCTGAGGGCTGGAATTTTGTGCTGCATCAAATGATAAGGGACTGGAAGAAGTAGGAGCAGAAGGTGATGTAAGCCCCCGCAAAGCGGATACAGCACAGACTGAACCTGGCTGATCTTCCTTAGCAATCATTTCATCTTTCAGCAAGGGCTTCGTCTCAAGGGAGAGGAAGAATTCTTATTGATTAAAAGCAAGGATTAGACATTTACTGTAAGCAAATAAGAATAGTGTTCTCTCTTACAGTCACTAGGGCCATCAATTGTCAGGGCAGAAGCTGATCTCCACCCTGGGTGGCGTGCAGCTACCATGGAATAGTGTTGCAGGAGCGATCAACTATATTGGTCATTGCTGGGGTCAGGATAGGAGACTGGCTGGCCCATTGGTCTCTTCTAGCACAACAGGAAATGGGACATTGTAATGGAGGTACAGTGACCGAGGCACTGAACTGGGAATCTAGAGCATTGTTCCAACCTCAGACTTCTGCTTCATGTGCAATCAGCAGTCTGTGCCTCAGTTTCTTCATCTGTAAACTGGAGGCGACGTTGCTGACACACCTTTGTCAACTACTTGGCACGTGGTGAGTAAAATGTTCTACAAACATGAAGCTCTGGGTTTACTCAGTTGTGGCTGCTTCCATGGTTTTGACACACCAGATTTCAGGGCTGACGATAACTACAGCAGGCTGAGAGCAAAGCTGGTCGGATCATTTCCATCCGTGGCGAGCAAAGGAAAACAACGTGGGGACATTTTCGTGATTTCTTTTTTCTCACCACCACTCCAGGCATTTTCATCAGCATCCAGCACATTGGATCTAACTCCAGGGCTCAGTTATGATTTCCCGTCACACAGGGATTTGTCAAGAAAGGAAGGGTAAGGCAAAGCGTATCCATCATCCTGCTTGAAAGTCCCAGCTGCAGGCTGTGACTCAGTGAGGAGGGAAAGCCAGCCCCGGACTCTGGCTCAGATCCAGCAGTCTATAAAACATTTGCTATTTTAAAGGGGTTTGGCTTCAGAGACAATTTTTCTTAATTTACTGGGCTTCAGATTTGGAGTTGGCTCCAAAGGAAACATTTCCATATAAAGAAAGGGAACCAAGGAGGAAGTTTTAACTTCAACTCCTTCCCGGGTTTCCTTTCCTTTATACAGCCCCCAGCCTGGACTCCAGAAAAACAAGTGTCCTGTTCTCTTCAGCAGCTAGCATCTAATCTCATGCCTTTTCCCCTGCAAACAATGAGAGCTTTTGTGTGCCAGAGAGAGCGTTTGTGCGCCGAGGTAACACTGGATACAGGAGAGGGAGAAAGTGAACACAGGAGGGCCACAGGAAAGGAACTAAACTGGGATAATTTCAGCAGTCACCCAGATCTATACAAATTCCCTGGAATGGCTCATAATTTCCAGCTTGTGACTTCTGCTTCTTCCTGCCACCTGGGAAGTACAAACATTGCTGGGAAGAGGGAGTCCTGTTCCCAGGACTGGGGTCCAAGATTACTTGGGGCCTCCTACAAACAAGTAGAGAAGCCCTAGCATCTCCAGTTAAAATGACACCATGCATAAGCCTGGTTTCCACTGAGTGGATCCTGGGAATTGGGTGCCCAAGTGCCATGCACCCATCAAGGTGCTATGTCCACATACCACCCAAGAGAAAATCCACTTCTCCCCATCTAGGATGTCTTCAGAGCAATGGGAGTCAATATTTAAACCCCTCTCCTTCCCACCTCCCCCAGCTCCTGCTGACACATGGTCTGTGCCTCCAGTATCTCATCTTCAAGACAAAAGAGGGATGGAGTTGGGCAGGGATGGCTCCCGAGCTTCTCCGCTCTACACTATTTCCTGAAGATGGGGTCCCGGAGGCAGAAATCAAGCATGTGCTTCCCATTGTCCCTTGCTCCCAGAGGTACTCAAATTCTTTCCACCAACCAGAGATCTATGGAGTTTAATGTTCTGCTGATGTCTTTGTACCAGCTGAGTGGGTCTTGCACTCTGCAGATTAGTCACTGCATAATTAAAGTGTTTACTTCTTTCTGCACAGTCACACTTGTGATTACTCTAATCTTGCTATTTAGGCTATTTATGCTTTGTTCACCCTGTCACCCTGACCAGGAAGAAGCAGAGGCAGCTGCTTACACAAAGGAACTGAGGCCACCAAGAATTTTCTGAGGGCCAGCGTTACATCACTGCCAAATGCATTGCAAAGTGATAACATGCCATGGCGTGGCTGGGGAGGGGCTGTTGTCCTGTTAATACTGATACCTGTGCCCAGCAGTTTTCTTCCTCAGAGGGGATCATCTCTTCCAGTGATCCCAAGGCTGTTGCTTCCACAGGCTCATGCCAATGTCAAGGTTTACTGGCTAGTAAGCAGTGTTGTTTGTGCCAGCCATTAATCCTGCCCATCTGCCAGGCAGCATTGATAGTACACAATGCTCTTGTCTCCAGCTCGTTCTCCAGTGGCAGCCCGAGACGGACGTGCTGCTAACACCCACACATCAGCTTGTACC
The DNA here is from genome assembly GCF_025201925.1 of Gopherus flavomarginatus. Lineage (NCBI taxonomy): Eukaryota > Metazoa > Chordata > Testudines > Testudinidae > Gopherus > Gopherus flavomarginatus. The sequence goes on along the minus strand of NC_066621.1, from coordinate 9,976,494 downwards.
TGTTACCTGTGAACTTGGTGCTGCTGAAAAGTGCTGGATCAATGGAGGCATCTATTAGTCTCCAGAACTGAGACAGCCCTGGCAGAGTGGGGCAAATTTCCCCTCACACTGCTCCCCACACTGTGCCTCGCAGCCCTGGATGAGAAAGGAACTGTCTTGAACTTTGCTGGGTAGGCCAGGCAGCTAGTGCCCCTCACACTGGTGGCTGCTGTAATGTGGACACCTGGCCACAGGGTACGGTGCTCAAGTCCAGCAACTCACTTCCCAAAGGCGGCAGCTGGCCATCCAATAGCTCAGGCTGTCATTGACCCCGCCCTGTTCTGAGGGGAATGCCGTTGCATGTAAAGTCTGGCAGGAATTAGCAGATATCTTCAGGAGGTATCTCCTCCCCTTTGGAAAGCAGAGAGAGCAGAATAAATTCCAGCGTCCAGCACAGTGCAGGGCGAGGGTGGGAGCAGCGAGTGAAATACAAGAAGATAGGACATTTCCTTTCCACTTCCATCGTCTGAACTTCTCGAGCACTGGAGGATGTCTTTCTGCATTTTCATGAGAGTCGACTGCCTGGAATGGTGCTGCTCTCCGGACAAATGGAGCAGCATGAGAAATCTCACGCTGCGGGCTGTGAAATTTGCTCAAACTCTGTTAAATAACGGAGGGTCCAATTTATAGTGGGGGAAAAAATAAAATGAAATCCAAATGTCTGCAACATTCGCTGCAGCAATCTCAGCTAAGGGCTTCTCCACACAGACAAGCTGAACTGCTTTAACTATATCTGTAGAGTTGACACGGCACCACTCCCCTAGTGTGGATGCAGTTAAGCTGGTACAGAGGTGCTTCATGTTGGTGGTATAGCTTAATCCTGTACAGGAAGGGGAATAACTATACCAATATAAGGCAGCTTGATTCTAGAATAACTGCATCCACACAAGGTCTTGTGCCACTAACTATTTTGGCAAAAAATCACCCCCTTACTGAAAGAGTTATATCAATCCAACAACTGGGTGCAAACCAGGCCTTTCGCCCTCAGCATCTCCATTCACCTGGTTGCAGTAGAAAGCCAGGCTCTTTCTCATTAAACATTTGGCCTCAGTGTTGCCTTAGACACAGAAGCCAGGTTGGTGCCCCCACCATGCATCATTCCCACTGCGTCGCCTAGGTGGAGTGTTTTGTTGACAGTGTCTGCAGTTCAGGGTGTGCTTTAATGTAGACAATACATGTGCTGGAGCTGAACTAAGATTGCTCTGGGAACCTTTAACTTCTGAATGTCCTGACTTGTGGGTGTTTCCCAGCCCTGCCTTAGCTATGCATTCATTCATTGTAAGAGTCTGAACACGGCTATTCCACCCTGCTGCCAGCTGCTAACAGAGCCTGGAGGGATAGCTCAATGGTTTGAGCACTGGTCTGCTAAACCCAGGGTTTTGAGTTCAGTCCTTGAGGGGGGCCATTCTGTGTGACAGTTCTGTGTTTCTCCTTGATGCAAACCCTCCCCACTTATTCTGCATAGCATCTGTCCCGTCTTTGCAGAGGTGAATCTCTGCAGATCAGTCCACAAGAAGCTGTGCCTTTCCATTGGCAGCAGGCCTGATTTTCCACTGCTTTGCACCTTGTGCGGGCCTTTGTACCTGTGCAAAATCCTGGCATTCTGATTCAGCAGCATTTTACACCCTTTGCACTGGTGCAAAGGACAATTCCTGGTGCTGGGCTACAGTGAATTAGGCCCAGTGCATTTAGTGGTCGGAGCCAGGGACTCCTGAGCTTTATTGACAGCCTTGTTGCACAGCAGTTGTGCAATCCTGGGAGAATCACCAACTCTCTTTCAGTTTCCCCATTTATTTAATGAGGTAAGACCTGCCTCATGCTGGGCGGTTGCAAGATCTGTTTGTAAAGTAAGCTACACTCACCCTTCCCCAACTCACCCTTCCCACACTCACCCTTCCCCAACCTTTGGCTGAGGGCTTGTCTACAAGCAGTTTAACTAAAGCCTGGTCTACACTATGAGTTTATCTCAAATTTAGCAGCATTAAACCAAATTAACCCTGCACCCATCCACACAACAAAGCCCTTTACTTCGATATAAAAGGCTCTTAATATCGATATCTGTACTCCTCCACGATGAGGGGAGTAGTGCTGAAATCGGTATTGCCATTTCGAATTAGGGTTAATGTGGCCGCAATTCGATGGTATTGGCCTCCGGGAGCTATCCCACAGCACACCACTGTGACTGCTCTGGACAGCAATCTGAACTCGAATGCACTGGCCAGGTAGACAGGAAAAGCCCCGCAAACTTTTGAATTTCATTTCCTGTTTGCCCAGGGTGGAGTGCTGATCAGCACAGGTGACCATGCATTCCCAGAATCAAAAAAGAGCTCCAGCATGGACCATACGAGAGATACTGAATCTGATCTCTGCATGGGGAGATGAATCTGTTCTATCAGAACTCCGTTCCAAAAGACGAAATGCCAAAATATTTGAAAAAATCTCCAAGGCCATGATGGACAGAGGCCACAACAGGGGCTCAACACAGTGCTGCATGAAACTTAAGGAGCTGAGACAAGCGTACCAGAAAGCCAAAGATTCAAATGGAAGCTCACGGAGGGAGGGGCGACTGACGACTGTAGCTATCCCACAGTTCTCATACTCTCCAAAAACCATTTGAATTCTGGGCTGAGCTCTCAAAGCCTGAAGAGTCAAAAACATTGTCGCGGGTGGTTCAGGGTATATGTTGTCAGCCTCCCCTCGAAAGCAAAGGGAAAAATATCGTTTCTTGCCTTTTTTCACTGTCACCGTATGTCTACTGGATGCTGCTGGCAGACGCGGTGCTGCAGCGCTACACAGCAGCATCCCCTTGCCTTGCCTTGCCTTGCCTTGTGGACGGCAGACGGTATAGTAGGACTGATATCCATCATCATCGTCCCGTGGGTGCTCCTGGCTGGCCTTGGTGAGGTTGGCCGGGAGCGCCTGGGCAAAAATGGGAATGACTCCAGATCATTCTCTTCTTTAAGTTTTGTCTAATGGAGATTCAGTCCTGCCTGGAATATCATGCCAGCTGGATGCTTCTGCCTCAAGGTTGCTCTCCCAGTCAGCAGCACCGCGTGGTCACGCCTACCCCAGCCTACCCCTTGCTACCAGGGTTCACAATCAGATACTTAGACTTCTACATTTTGCTGCAAATAAAAAAATTAAGCTGCTGTTTAGAACTGTTCCCCAACATACATATCCTGGGGCATTTTGCATTTTACCAGTGTCAACCAAAGGCCCACACACAAATGGAGATTCAGTCCTGCCTGTGTTTCTACCCTAGTGCTTGTTATAGATTCCCATTTTCAGCTATAGGCCGAGCAAGTGCAGAATGGTGGTTCACTCTACTTCATTGTAAGCCAACCGCCCTCCTCTCCCCACTTTGAGCTCTGCTTGCAATAAAGTCAGTGTTGTTTCTTATTCCTGCATTCTTTATTACTTCATCACACAGATGGGAGGATAACTGCCATGGTAGCCCAGGAGGGGCAGGGGAGGAGAGAAGCAACAGGTGGGGTTGTTGCAGGGGCACACCCTAGAATGGCATGCAGCTCATAATTTCTGCGGGATGTCTGTGGCTCTGACCCAGAGTGGCCGTTTGCCTCTCTGGTTCTTTAGTAGGCTTGCCTGATATTCTACGCAGGACTGACTCTCCATTAGACAAAACTTAAAGAGGAGGGTAACCTAGGGAGTCATTCCCATTTTTGTCCAGGCGCCCCCGACCGACCTCACCAAAGCCGGCCAGGAGCACCCATGACAGCAGCAGATGGTACAGTATGACTGGTAACTGTCAATGCCAACTTGCAAAGCAGCAGATGGTACAGTAGGGCTGGTAACAGTCTTTGCTAACTTGCAAAAGACAAGGGGATGCTGCTGTGTAGTGCTGCAGTACTGCATCTGTCAGCAGCACCCAGTAGATATACAGCGACAGGGAAAAAAGGCTGAACGGGCTCCATGGTTGCCGTGCTATGGCATCTGCCAGGGCAATCCAGGGAAAAGGGTGCGAAATGATTGTCTGCCGTTGCTTTCACAGAGGGAGGATTGACTGACATTTACCCATAACCACCCACGACAAAATTTTTGGTCCCATCAGGCATTGGGATCTCAACCCAGAATTCCAATGGGCGGGGGAGACTGCGGGAACTATGGGATAGCTACCCACAGTGCAACGCTCTGGAAGTCGACGCTAGCCTGGGTACATGGATGCACACCGCCGAATTAATGTGCTAGTGTGGCCACGTGCACTCGACTTTATACAATCTGTTTCCAAAAATCAATTTCTGTAAAATCGGAATAATCCCGTACTGTAGACATACTCTAAAGGTGTGATTTTAAACCAATTTCATTAAACCAATGCAAAGGCTGTGCGGACTCTATTATTTCAGTTTAAAGCAGGCTTGGCTTATTGTGGTTTAGTTTAAATCCATTAGGGACAGGCATAAGCTAAAAGAAAATAAGCCACTCAGGCCTAATAAGAGGGTCCACACAGGGTCTGCAACAATTTAACCAAATAAATCAGTGCAGGTTTGTGTATAAACAAGGCAGAAGGTGGATGGAGCTCAGCTCCCTATGGTGCCCACGTGATTCTAATTGTTTGATGATTTTGGGGGGCCATTTTCAATTGATTTCTGGTTTCGAAACCCACTCCCCTTACCCCTCAAAAAGAAACTTAAAAATCCATGTTATAAAGCGGCCCAACCCAACTGTAATGTTTTTAGACCAGGAGAGGGGCCAAGGAGGTGGAGCTAACATGGGGTGACCAGGCAGCACTCAGCAGTCTGCCTGCAAGGGGGTGCGGAGTACTGTTGTGGGAGCCAAGGCGCTAGCACATGGCAGGGGCCGCATTCCTGCAGTGGAAGTGTACAGCCTGGGCTGGGAAAGCAGGCTCGGGAGTGCCCCGAGAGATGAGTACATTTTCCTTATAAAGACTCTTCTGATCATAATGAATAGCCCATTAGGCAGGCCGTCAATCAGAGCCTGCCTGAAGGCTGGACTCCATCTAGGCCATTGATTTTGACCCCAGGCTCTCGTTCAGAAAGTTCTTTTGAGTCAGATTTAGTGGAAGTGCTGGTGAGGGCATTGTACTAAACACCGTTGCTGCCCTCTAGAGCCCGCTGCACGCCACACGGAGCTGCACTCCTGGTTACCTTACCTGGCACCACCTACCCGTTATGTTCTAGCTAACACAAGGTGGGCAAAGCTCCAGGCTGACTGTGCAGTCGTGACCACACCTTCATCACAGTAGGTGCTCTGGAGATATGTAGGATGAAAACGCACAGCCCTGATAGGTCTGAGGAAGAGTGAGAAGACCCCATTAAAGCCCGAGCCAAGTCTCAGAGGGCACGTCTACACGGCAGCCAGGACATACAGACTCAGGCTAGCTCTGCTCAAGCCAGCACAGCTAACAATAGCAGTGTGGACGTTATGGCTCAGATGAGCTGCTTGAGTCAAGCCCATCTGAACACGTAGATCCAAACTCAGGGGGCCAGCCCAAGCTTCAGTGGCAACATCACACTGCTATCTTTAGCGTGCTTGCTCGAATGGAGCTAGCACGAATCTGCCTGCCTAGGCTTGGAGGCTGCTCCCAGCTGCAGTGTGGCCAGGGGGTATAGTAAGAGGATATATACTCATGCATCAGAGGCCTAGTCTGAGCCCTGAAGCCTGAACCAAAGTACTTCCAGGCACTGCTAAGCAAAAGCTGGGCTGTGAGCCACAGGCAGGCCTCACTCGCAGAAATTGGTGAGAAGAGGGTTGTTAGAAGCAGGTGCATTCACACAAGCACAGGAACTTGTGCCAAGATGGCACCTTGACAGCCTGATACAAGGACACTCCATAGACATAACAAGGAACAGGCAGGTGCATTTTAAAGACAGGACAGCATGATGGATAGCTCTGTATGTCTGGAACAACATGATCAAAGGTGAGACAGCACAGAACTTAGCTGGCTCGACTATCACACATTTAAAGAGACTTTACTATTTTTCATTACTTGAGGTCAGCACTGCCCGTCTTGTTGGTGGTCCCATTAGACACGAGATGGGAGGCACCAATCTCACTCCACACTGCCCTCTGAGAAGGGCTGTATGGCAGAAATACCCTAGACAGTATTCGAACCAGGCATGTCAACACGGCAAGCTCTCAGGACCTGATCCAAAGCCCACTGAAGTCAGAGAAGTTATCCATTGATTTAAGAGCTTTGGATGGGGCCCTGGGTCCCAATTCCCTCTTCCAGCCAGGACCCAGATTGTTTTAGAATTCACCTCCTCTTTAGTTCTAATCTGAGTCGTCATCAGCAGAGATAGCCCAGCAAGCAGTTGCCAAGACATTTCTCAGCCCAGGAGAGGCATGAGTAGCAGATGGAACACTAACCGAGTGAGTTCCTGTTCTCTTTGGGTTTTTTTGCAAATACTCCACACAACAATAAAAAAGGAAGCCCTTGCCCACTTACAAATCAATCAGAAAAAAAAACCCAACTCCCTTAGGAGGCATGAGCAGTTTTCTGGACTCTCCCTGCTGAGAATTTAGTGGGAAAGGTGCAACCAAGCTGGAGGTTTCCAAAGGAACAACCACAAGATTAAATTTCCAGAGAAATTTTGTCTTCAGCGCGTTGCCTGGCGCTTGTATGGAGCAACAAAGACTCAATCTCCCCATGATCACACATGTAAGATAGTGTCTCAGACGGCGGCTGTTATCCAGTATTCTGTTTGCTAGCCAAGGGAATCTAAGATACTACACCAGACCCTCGCTAGAACACAGGATTTAGGATCCATGCACGGTACCGTGTTAACACGGGGACCACATTAAAATGAATTGTAATTAAATTTGGGATCCATGGCCACGACCGCATTATATGCAAATTAGTGCTATATAAACGCACATTCTAGTGAGAGTCCGTGTATTATCACATTTTGGATTGAAAAAAAAAATTAAATAAGAGGCTCTCAGAGTATCAGCAATTTGTTCTCTCTCCAGCTTCTGGATACATAAGAGAGTCAACTCCACTCCTCGGGTGTCATCTTGCCCACTTGAGGTGAGTCAGTGGTTACTTACTGGGTAACTTTCACTTAGTCAGCACTAAAGAACAACACCTGGCAATGGCAGTCAATTGAAAATATGACCAAATTGCTTGGCATCAGGGAAGGCAACATTCCACTCTTAGCATATTTGGAGTGGGGGAGATTTTGCATGATCTGATCTTTGTGAATGAGGAGGAAGATACTGGCTCATAGAGGTCTGTCTGGGTATATTTGCTAGCAACCCTGTAAACTACTCATAAGTGACTGGCTTTTAGGCAAGTCTCCTTCACAGAAGGCTCTGCAATAAAGACTTGGCAGTGGGATTCCTGGAGGCATTCTGTATTTAAAAACACAGGTAAACACAGGGCGATCTAATGATCTCCTTCCAGCACAGAAATGTCAATAGATTAAACACTGCCTGAATGCCTTTTAGTTCCAACTAAGTGTACCCAGTTTATTTACATCTCACAAATTACGAGTTACAAACAACATTCACCAGAAGGTGACACATCATGACAGTACTTCGTGCTCCTGGCAGCAGCAGAACACGAGAAATAGTCAATGCCAAAGAATGTTTCAGAAACGGAGAGAATTTGCTACCCTGGGACTGCATTTTATAGCTACTACCTTTCATCACACTGCAGAGACCCAGAAAATTCATGTCTCAGATGAGAGGTCTGCAGAACGTGTTGCTTTTTCTAAATCAAGCATTTGGCAGGGCAGGGCAGGGCAGGGCAGGTCACTGCTCTGAGATTAATACAGAAAAGAAGGTGATTTGCTTTTTTTAGAAAAAACACACACCTTATTAATTATCCTTGGCTCTCAGCTAAGCACATAGATGCAGCATATTTAAGTTGCAAGGTCTTTGGGGGCAGGCCTGGTCTGTATTTTGAACAGAACTAAGCACCAAATTTATTACTGCTGGTGGAAAAATTGGATGAAAGTTTGTGGATGTTTCATCCCAGTTGTTTTCATTTAAATTTGGAAATTTTCAGACCAGATCTTTAATTAACAACAAACAATAATTGAGCCAATCCCCAGCTTTGGCATCTGGGAACTCAACATTGGCCCAGGGTGCTAAAACAGTTATGATGGAAGGCGCAGAGGACTAGCAAGGCTGGTACTAGCTCACGGGAAGCCCACTTACATTTATTTCTAAGTATTAACACAGTGCCCATCAAAATGGTAACTGGGTGCCTACTCCGGGTTACAAAGCTGAGACTAAGACACAGTAAGTGGACTGAAGGCTGCATGACCAGCAGGAGGGCAAGCGTGAAGGAAGGGTGCTTGCTCACAGCCACCCACAGCATGGCCCATCCCAGTGCTCTCTCTGGCAGGACTGTTACCTTAGCTACGAGCAGGAGATCGAGCGCCAGGACTGTGCATGCCAGGCGATTAGGCACTAGTGTTGTTACGAGGACTGGACAGGCGCCTGTCCCATGGGTGTGTGGGAGCAGCAGATCTCGATGGGGGAGGAAGAAGAGTTTGCAGAGGGCAGCATGCACTCCCCAAGGCATGGGGAACTGCAGCCCCTCCCGCTAATCCACCCCATTCTCACATTACCAGAGCCAACAACCACAGTCCTGGGGGCTCTCTCCCATCCCTGCAGAGGACACTTGGAGAGCTGAGTAAGAACACAGTCCTCCAACAGGAACCAGGTCGGGTAGGGTTGACTATAGGTGCTGGCATCAAAACAGTCCTGCCTTGCTCTCCCCAGCCTGAGGGCCCCAGCCGGCTTTTCCATCACTAGCTGCTACGGTTCTATGCTCTGCTCAGCGGCAGAGAAGCAGCAGGTGGAGAGGGGGCACGGGGGCAGGCTAGGTTCCAGGGTTTCTTACTCTTCTTATAGGAGAAGCAGGAAGCTGGTCAGGTGGCCCCTGCGCTCCCCCAGGTCCTGGTCCCATGCCGACTGTAGCAATGCCACGCCCCGGGGCAGCTTGGCTTCACGTGTAATTGCCGGGGCCGCCCAGAGGAATCACGAAGACGGAGATGTCGTCTCCGGAACCCAGCTTGTCATTGGCCAGCCGCCAGCCTCGCTCCTTCAGCACCCCTCTGGACCTCACCACTAGCTCGTAGGCGGCCATGGTGTACCTGCAGTATGACGAACGGAGGCAGCCAGTCAGCAGCAAAGGCTCCCTCCCCCCCCCGCCATCCACACTTGGGGCAGATCCCCCATCCTAGAACCCTCTGCTGAGGCTGACTGTACGCCCTGGTGAGAAAGGGGATGGCTAGGTGGTGCTGTCAAGCTCTGTGGGACTCATGGGAGGCCCTGTGGGGAGGTGAGAGGAATACATTACTCTCAGATGACCCCTCCTGCCTGCTCCAATGCTTTGTGGGAAGCAGCATCCAGCCCCACCCCCAGGAACACATGCCTGTGACACGGTGCCTTTGAGACGAGACAATGGCAGGCTGTGGGAACTGTAGCCTGAAAGGGAATGATGGCAGCAAGTCGGCAGCACTGGGCATTTGGGACAGCAGGGCCCCCCTCCGCACTGCAGCCATCCTGCCCATGCCTTCACTCCAGGGACAATACGTCCAGCTCCCTCGACTCACCTGCAGGGGTCGTTCGGCTCGTAGCCCATCAGCACTTCCGTGACTACGTCAGCCACCTCCCGGTCATTGGTCACGTCCCAGAGCCCGTCGGTGCCCAGGACCAGCACGTCGTCAGGGCAGTGTTCGTACTGTGTCAGGTCGTAAACTCTGACCTGGTGAGAGACAGAGGCTCAGAGCAAACACAGGTGCCAGAGAGAGGCTCGGAGCAAACACCAGCCACTTGCTACTGCACTTCAGAAAGGGCCTGTCCAGCTTCTGCAATGCCCTGCGTCACAGCACCATGCCCTGGCCCGTCTCCCCTGGAGCTCCTCCAGCCAGCACATGGGGATCCCAAGGGTTCCCATCTCACTGTCACTTTCAGAGTCATCTCCCTGTCCCAGCTGGGCAGAGAGGAGACAGAAGGGAGACCAAGCAAAGCATTGTCCTCCACACCCAGACACGCGGCCCCAGCTGCCCCTCTGTCCAGCAGGGACGGCAGCCCTGCCCTGCCTCACGGGGGTATGGAAGGATAACTGAACTAAACTCTGCGAACCGCATAATTACCCCGATTATGGCGGATGAATGCCTCAGGCAGACGGCTGGGCTGGGGGTTATTGCACAGCTGCGTGACAGGCCCAGGACTGGAATAACTGGGGCTGCATAAGGGCAGGACAGAGGTGCCGTGGCAGAGCTCATGTGGTGTCAGCCCATGTGACCCTATCGCTAAAAGCCCCTCCATGAGGTAAGCACTGAATTCACTCACATTACCTAGCACCAGCCACTGCAGGTAACTCTGGGTAGGAGGACAGTGGGCTGGCCAAACTCACCTCAGGGACACAGGAGAGGAAAGGCTTGATGTGAATATTGGAGTTGTACACCTTGAGGTCGTGGTCTCCTAAGCCCCGCGTGACCCCTATTGTCGCCATCACCCGTGCCTGGTGGGAAAGCAAATCAAACAGCTTCACTGTCTGCTCCCCCTTGGCCTCAGGGAAACGCACGTATGGTGGGTGCTGCAGTCAGTACATCTGCAGGGGGCCTGAGTGGGCCCTTGGGCTCACTAGAGAAAACGGCTGGAATTCAAACCTTCAGAGACAGAAATCCCTCCCCCAACCCACCCACCGGCAGAAGTCAGACAAGAAGAGCCCCCCCAAACCATTGCAGACTCTAATGTCCCAGTTCCATGCCTGGATTTCTATGACTCCTCTAAAATCCTGGCCTCCCTGTTCAATGGGGATTGTGTCTTTATGATACACTGTATCCCATGTGACATCCTATACCCCATGTTCACCACTTTTATATGGCTATGATATATTCCATAGAAAGTTGACCTTGTGAGATATCATTTAAAAACTCATAATCTACTGAACATCATTGTCCTGTTAAAACGTATATAACAACAGTGTGTGTAAAGCTATAAGATTATATATATGTTTGTTACTGAAATATGTTGTAATTCTGAGGAATGCCTACAGACTAGCTCCTCAGAGACAACAAAAGACTGGCCATCGGTGTTAGAAAATTATTAACTGCTGAAACAACCTTTCACCAGCAATGGAGACTGTACATAAAGAATTTACACGCCATCTCCAAGAGGGCTCAAACATCACATACACAGAAGGTGTAGGCAAGAAATTTAAAATTCACCTAAAAAACATTTTGAATTTCATGTGCACAGGGGACTGTTTTGTCTACCCCCCAGCTGGGGGTAATCCTCAAAGAGGGGAAAAAGGAATAAGAATGGAGAACTCAAACACACAAATTACCTCTCCTCTATTCCAGGCAGCAAGATCGCTTGAAAGACAAATGTGCATCATTGAACTGGGAGGAGTGGTCCTTGCCTGGAGGTTTTCCAGCCAGTACAGACTGCTGAAAGCTTTTGAGTAACAAACCTTTTTGCTTTTAATCCTATTAGCCTTGGTAACATTTAGGAATTAGCCTGCATGTTGTTTTTTTTTTCTTAAATTTCTTTTGTAACTAACTCTGACTTTAATGCCTTAGCACTTGTAAATCACTTAAAATCTATCTTCCTCTAATTAATAAACTTATTGCATTGTTTTATCTAAACCAGTGTGTTTGATTGAAGTGTTTGGGAAATCTCTACTCAGGTCAACAGGGCTAGTGCATATTCATTACCCATTGTTGGAATGATGGACTAATTATGAGCTTGCAGGGTCCAGTGGGCTACTGGCCAGTGCAAGATGCACATTTCTGGGGGGCAAGGCTGAGACTGAGCGAGGTGCAGATTTCGCCCTGTATCTATTCATGGCTGGGTGGGATAGCATTCATGTATTCAGTTGGGAGTGACGTGACATGCCAGTGTGCAAGCAGAGCCTGGCTGTTCTGACAGTAAAGCAGTGGAGAAGGCATCCCAGCAGCCCAGCATGTTCCCTGGGGAATGTCACAGTCTGTATCTCACACCTGCAGTTCCTTTACCTTTTTGCCTTCTCCGTAGATAAGCGGAAACTTCAGGTCGTCCTCTTCTATCCTTTTATAGGCCCTGGTTACAAACAGGGAGATGACCTGTTACAGGGCAGGTAAAGTTTCTGGGCTGTTTTCAACAGAGCAGCCTCTGCCTATCAGACACTCAGGCCCTGCCTACACTGGCGGCTGCCAACAGGTGCAACTGAACCCACCCGACAGGGCACGGACGCATGGAGGAGTTTCTCTTTGACAGGGCAGGGGGACCTAAGCAGCTAAGTTACCAGGCTGGCGCAAAGCATAACGAGCAAGTTAGTGGCCTTACCAGCCGTGCATGTTCTGGTCTCTGTACAGCATCTTCTTCCCCAGCTCCTTGTGCTGAATTCTGCGGGGAAACTCGAGGTGCGTGAACTCATTCCCCAGTAGCTCAGGTCTCAAAAACCCCTGAGGGGAAGAAACAGCAGATTCAGCTGCAAAACCCAGCAGCACCCTGAGAATGTAACAAAACACACAGCCTGGGCCCCAGGCAAGCAGTAGGGGCTATGCTGGAGAGGGGGCCCACAGCACATTGTTCCCCAGCTCATTAAGACACTGGGCTTTGAGAGCAAAGGCAAATGTTCAGGCTGGGCTCCTGGGCACATCAACCCCCTCTGCACCGCAGCAAGGGCACCATACGCTGGTCCCAAGGCAACACAGCTTGGGCGCCAACAGCCTTTTCTCCAGCTGCAGCTGCGCTGCCTTATTTCATGAAGGTCTGACTCATGTTTGGTGGCTTCCAATAAGCGTCCTGGAGAGGATGGTTCTGATTTCAACGGGCTTGGGGTTCCTTGGGTCACTCCTCAGAGGGGTACAGCGAAAGGGCCAGACACTGCCAGGAAAGGGGCTAAAATGGCTTTTATTATTGGTGACAACAGCAACACATCTCACTGCGATTGGAAAGCCTGCAGGGTGTCTTTCCAGAGCAGCCACCTCCCGGCACTGCACTGGAAAGCTCCAGTTCCACGTGAGAGCAGAGCGGCTCCATGTAGTTCTGGGCACAAATGCCACTCGTGATGTCAACAGGGGCCTTTGCCCCTGCTGATCTGGAAACGGCTTTGCAATAACTGGCCCAGAGGGTCTGGCTGAAATATGCAAGAGAGAAAATTCAGGGGAATGCTGAAATGTACCCAGGTCCAGTTCAGGTACCCAGAGGTCACCCGTGGGTTGCAATGGCGAGGCGGAGTAGGGCAAGAGATAGTCAGTCCACCAGCCTGAATTATGAACTAGCAGAGACGAGAGAGGGGCACCAGGTACAGACAGCAAACACAGGCCCAACTCAGCAACCTGCACCTGGGGCTCAGAGACGGCAAGTGAAAAGCAACAGGCAGTGACTTCTCTTCTCTCAGCCAGAGCCTCAGGCCCATGATTAATGCCATGGCCTCTGCCAACCCCTCCTGTTCATTTGCCCAGATGCAACAAAGGGAAACGCTGGGATTTAGATACTGAACTAGCCTCTGTGGGTGCTGCCATTGTCAACAATGTCTTGTCATTACTGAACATTTCCTTGGGCATTTAAACAGAGCCCATGTGAAGGTTCCCAATGGTTTCATTCTGCAAAGAGAGGGATCTCCTCAGGGACCCAATTCCCTTCCCACTCCCCAAAACCTTCAGTCCCATATTTCTCCATTGGTCTGGGATGGTCCATGGACCACAGAGTGAGAACCACTGCTCTAAACAAAGCCAAATTTCCTCCAGCAGACCTCTAGCCAATGAGTTTGCTGCTCAAGCTTACAAGGGAATCTTCTGCATCAGCCCACCCCTGAACCCATAGCAGTGGGGCAGTGAACTTTGACATGCAACTATCACATTGCACCAGAGAGTGCAGGGATAAGAGAGGCTCAGTGCTGAGATGCAGGGAGGGACATGAGGTGGGGGGATTCGAACAACGTTAGCAAACGCCAAATCACTTAGCAGAGGAAAAGACGAGAGCGGGAGATGAGGGAATCCAGTGCAGAGCTGCAGACAATCTCTGCTGGAAGGAAGGCTGTTCCCAGGGACTGTTTTTTCTATCTACTGGACCAGAAGTCCAACTGTGACATAAATGCCCTCCGTTTAACTTGTGTAATGGTCTGGAGTACTGGTCCGAAACACTGCAGCTTGCAGCAGAATTGCTGCAGTTCCCTGCATTATTATTAGGGTACTTTTTGGATACAAAGCCTACAAAATGACTTTGGCTGAAATTGATCCACCCCAGCCGATGGGGCAAACATAGGGTTGATTTTCTGACTGCTCAGTTTTTCTGCCACAGCCAATTGGAGAGACTCCACTGCTGGGTGCAATTTCCTCCTTTCCGGGGCTGTCTGAAAAGAGAGCTGAGGATAGGAAACCTCCTGGGATTTTTCCAAGGTATAGTCTGAGCCAGCAAACATGTCCAGCAAAACCTCAGCTAACTCCCATGTCACCTTCTCCCTCCCACTCTCTGTGGGGGGGGGGGGGGGTTTCTTTACAACCGTATCAAGTTTCGTTTTGCAGCAGAGTGATTTTTCCAAAGCAAACTGGAGGGGAAGCTTTCAGGAACCACGAAAGTGATGCTCAGACTTGATCTGTTTTCCTAGTGCTGTAGCAGGCACCGGAGTGCAGAATCAAGATTTGGCATTAGCAGAGTCTCCCATTACTTGCTCCTCCAGAGAAGAATAATGGGGCCTGGGAACGTGATGGACAAAGGGAGGGGCAATATGTACATCCAGGACACTGCTGCTTTCACAGGGAATGAGACAACACTAAATAAATATCAGAGTGCCCTCGCCCTTCCCGTCTCTCTGCCTCAGGCACGGCACACAGTCCATTGGCTCTGTGCTGGCGTCAGGAGCCAGACTGCCAACCCTGGAGAGCACTGCCCTCTCTATGCCCAGCGTGAACGCAGAACAAGCCATAACAAGGCAGGCGCTCCTCATGCTGGCCTGCTCGGACCTAGGGGTGAGAGGCAGTTCAGTCTCCACGGCCCATTCAGCCCTCGGCCTCTCTGCTGAGGCTGCTACATGAGAGGTTTGTCTGCGCAAGAGGGAATGGGCTGAGACCACTGACTCGCTCCCAGGGTCCCCAGACAGCTCTGAGTCAGCCTTAACTGCCAAGCTGGCCTGGACCCAGTGCCCTAGAGTGTAAAGACCGTTCCCTAACCCCTGAGACAGTCCATGTGGGGCTAGATTGGAACTAACGGGTGGGAGGGATAGCTCGGTGGTTTGAGCATTGGCCTGCTAAACCCAGGGTTGTGGATTAAATTCTTGAGGGGGCCACTTAGGAATCTGGGGCAAAAATCAGTACTTGGTCCTGCTAGTGAACGCAGGGGGCTGGACTCGATGACCTTTCGAGGTCCCTTCCAGTTTTAGGAGACAGGTATATCTCCTATTATAATTATAGGCCCCACCTCTCATTCCCAACCCCCATCCAGGCCCCGCCAAACTGCACCTATTTCACAATCTGGGGCAGAAGGAAACCGCTGCTGATTCTCCCGAGGGGTCATATTTAGCGAACAAACCTCACAAGTGATCTCAGTGCGGCTTACGCTGCAGCCATCTCCCCAGCTGCACAACTGCCCGGTGAGCTGCCCTGCTCATCTGTTTACAGAGACAGATGGTCAGCAGTCGGGGAGGGGATTTAGAAGGAATCAGATGAGAAGAAAGTTTTTTCTTACTAAAAACTGTAGCCTCTGCCTCTCTGTTTCTGGAGTAAATTCCCTGGACATTGGAATGATTTCCCCGTTACGGATGATAATGGCCCTGCAATGAAATATGGAATGATGAGATTAGTGAGAAAGAGAAAGCGGCTGTTCTCTTTTTTCACAGCTAAGGGAGGAACGTTACCGTGGGCTCCCTACAGACCTGCCAGAGGTTCCTAGTTTATTTACTGCACAACACACCTTGGAGGAGTGAGGTGTCTCACACTGTCCATTCGCCATCCTGTATTTTTGTATCTGCTGCGTTCAAATTCCACCAGCCCTGAGCTCAAGAACCAGTTGCTGGCTACACTACTGCAATTCCCCTGAAGCTGCTATTGGGAGAGCCAGGCAAGGGGGGCACAGTCTGCCTCAGTGAGACCATAAGGGTTAAAAAATAAAATGTAGAAAGGGGGACAGAGAAAATAATTTAGGGTGGAAAGTGGAGCAGCGGCAGTTGGCTGTGCGAAAAGGATCTGCATTAAGGTCACGGAGGCATCCTTAACAGGAGAGCAGGTCAGGGAGAATGCAGAACTCCTTGGCAGTTCACAGACAGGATACGCGGGAATATTATCCTGTGTTACTTGTTCACTGCCAATGCTGTGCAAGACAAGATGTGCTGTTCAGCGGATACGTAAAAAGAGCTGCTCACGGCACCTGGCCAGAGGTTACCAAGTGCAGCCACGGTCCTTGGGCATCAGTTGCCTGGCTGAATCTCTGGCTTTCACTGCACTTTATGGCAGTGGGGTCCCCTCCACGCACTGTGCAACTGCTGTGGGCACCCCTGGGGCCTGCTCGGTGTTTGCTTCCCTGACCAGAGGTCCTGACTCAGTTGCTGCCGTCACTCCGGACGGATCCCAGCGTTGCCAGCCAATCGATGAGAAGCGGCTGGTCGACATTACGGGGCCAGTCAGTGGATGTGTGGGAACGGCGCTCGCTTATGCAGCAGGTTCTAGCCCCTGTGCAGGCTCTAGCCCCTGTGCAGGCTCTGAGCTATAGCCACTGATCAGCCACCCCCTAGTTCCCATGCTGTCCCACCAGTTGGCTCAGTTAGACTGCAAGCTCCTTAGGGGAAGGGCCGTCCTTCCACTACACATGAGCACTCAAGGCCCAAGCATGATGGGGCCTGACCCCTAACCGGGGCTCCCTCCACTCCTGCAACAGAAACAGCACCAAGAACCACCCCCAGCCATTGCCCTGTGAAGCCAGTTATACTAGTGCCTGTGCAGAGGGCAGGGACAGCTGCAGGAGAGAGATGGGCTCTACTCTGCCTCGTACCCCTCCAGCAGGACCCTTAACTGACTTCCCTTGTTTAACCGAGCACCACGGACAGAGCTGAACATGGGAGACCAGAGCAGCACGTTGGATCAGTTACCAGGAGCCACACTCCAATAGGGACACAAGAGATGGGCCTCTTCCGGTCAAGCTGGGACTCGCCATCTGGACACTTTGCTCAGACCCATGCATGGGACAGCAGCTGGCAGCGTGGAGAGGAGCTCGTGAGAGGCCTGCTGAGGCCACTAGAAGCTGCCGGAGGTGAAACCGATGCCTGCTCCCTCCAGCTACCTGCAGCCGTGATGGAAGATGCTTCCTCCATTTGGCATGAGCACCTTCCACGCAATAACACCGCAGCACAGGGCTCTCCAGCAATGCAGGGGTCACACTGACGACAGTTACAGCCTGGCCTACTCCACCGCGTCGCTGCATTTCCTGGCCAGTGGTCAACAGAGAGCTTCAGCAAGACCCTCTCCAGACCAGTGGCTTCCCCCTTGGCCCAACTTCATCAGCTGCCAGTGCCACTCACAGCCTCCTTCAACTCGCTCCTACAGCAGCTCAGCTGGGTGTGAAACACACTACGCAGGGCACCAAGTTCACCCCCTCCCACCCCCCGAAACAGCAAATTGCACCAACATTCACATTTGCTGGGATGACATTTATGTAAGGGGGGCCAAATTTTCAAAAGTACCTAAGTGACTTAGGACCTACATTCCATTGATTTCCCTAGTACTTAAGCACCTAAGTCACATAGGTGCTTTTGTAAATAAGATTTAGATTGCAAGTGCCTAAGGGCTTATCTACACACAGGTTTTGCACCACTTAAACTATCACCCCTGCCCCCAATCAAAATAGTTACATGGGTACAAAAAGTGCCTGCACCCCTGGGCTCAGACCCACTGGATCCATCTACGCAGCAATAAAACACACGTGGCATAGCCATGGATGGCCTGGCTTGGGCAGTGGGGTCATTTGGGCTCAGACTGAGCCCTGGGTTCTGAGACCCCACAACACGGATGGCGTCAGAGCCTGGGCTCCAGCCTGAGCCCAAACGGCCACGCTGCGAGTTTTAGCCCCACAGGGCTCCAAGACTCAGTGGTTTTTCCTTGCCATGGAGGCGTACGCCCAGGTGCTCCTGCACATCTCCCCCAGGGGGATTTTCACTCCCCTCCAGCCGGCTACGGAGTGAAATGCAGGTCAGGCCTGGAGTCTGAGGCCATGTCTACATCTAAAATTTTGCAGCGCTGGTTGTTACAGCTGTATTAGTACAGCTGTATAGGGCCAGCGCTGCAGAGTGGCCACACTTACAGCAACCAGCGCTGCAAGTGGTGTTAGATGTGGCCACACTGCAGCGCTGTTGGGTGGCTTCTCGGGGAACGCGAGAGCAAACCAGGAAAGGAGACCAGCTTCGCCGCGGTTTGCTCTCGCGTTCCCCGAACCCCCCTGCAAACCGCAGGGAAGGAGACCTGCTTGCTCGGGGGTTCGGGGAACGAGAGAGCAAACCGGGAAAGGAGACCAGCTTCGCCGCGGTTTGCTCTCGCGTTCCCCGAACCACCCTGCAAACCGCAGGGAAGGAGACCTGCTTGCTCGGGGGTTCGGGGAACGCGAGAGCAAACCGGGGAAGGAGACCAGCTTGATTACCAGAGGCTTCCTCCGGTATGCTGGGATACCTGCTTATTCCACGGAGGTCAAGAAAAGCGCTGGTAAGTGTCTATACTTGATTACCAGCGCTGGATCACCAGCGCTGGATCCTCTACACCCGAGACAAAACGGGAGTACGGCCAGCGCTGCAAACAGGGAGTTGCAGCGCTGGTGATGCCCTGCAGATGTATACACCTCCTAAGTTGCAGCGCTGTAACTCCCTCACCAGCGCTGCAACTTTCTGATGTAGACAAGTCCTGATTTACAACAAAAAGTGACACATCCAGCGGAAAGGGCTGTTAGGAAATACTGCTGGCGGAACAGAAGAACTCACTCCAGAGACCCACTCCTCCCGTCTTTAATCACATCCAACAAGATGCTGCCAAGGAAGGTGTCTGGAGCTTAAGGAATCAAATCCTGAGCTAAAGGAGGCAATTCTACACTACCTGAGTGATGGGAGAACACCAGCATTCATTCCTTTGGGCTCTCTCTGCTGCTCTGAAGGCCATTCCCTACAGTTCTGGACAGTTTGCTGGGACAGTGCACGGACCTGCAGTTTACAGCTGTGTGAAGAAGCATGTGGCGCAGCACCCTCATCAGCCCCAGCCCCGGGCTTTGGGATCCACGCCTGGCCAGTAGCTGTGACAGGCCAGGTTTCTCCTGGGCTGTCACATGCCTTCAAAGCTTTTTTTTTTTTTTTTTTAACTAGGCGTGTTTATTTCCTCGATCAGTCAGTGACTGGGCTCTGGATGGGAGGTCAGACCCATTTCCAGCAGGCAGCGGAGGAGTCTTAGCCCATAGTCACACTGTGACTGCAGCTGCCCTGGCCCAGACACTGGACCCTGTACACACTCGCTGTCTCCTACCTACTGTCGCCTGCGTTTGCCACGTAGACTTTCCCCAGGAGGTAAACCACAGCCAGGGCGCAGCAGCCTCCTGCCACGAGCCGGGTCATCCGCTCCCGCTCAATCTGCTCATCCTGCGGAGACAGACAGCAATACAACTATAGATGGAGGCAGCTCGAAGATGCTGAGACATCAGGGCCCCAGACAGAGCAGGGCTCTTCTAGGCGGGCTGCGGAACCAGACAGTGGGTGGGAAATACCCGCACACATGGAGCAGGGGTTACTGCTGCAACAGGCCCTCCAGTGTGCCCTCAGCTGGGCAAGGGCCCCCCAGTGCCAATTCGCCCTCCTTCGTCTGCCGAAAGCTCTTCGGCCTGAACACCCTTGCTGTTCTCGCATGTCTCTCTGGTTAATTCCTCATTCTGCCCCCAGCCTCCTGACCGTGGGAGGTGGGTGTCCTGTACCCTCCCCACCCCCAGCCTCCGCAACTGCCATGCTCTGCCACAGCCAGGAGCAGCAGCGAGAGGGTTAATGCCAGATCCTCCTCTCCCTTATCGATTGCACCCTCCCTCACACATCTGGGCACCATTGCCAGCCCTGTGCCTCCTGCTGGGTGCGCGGTGCCAGTCCTGTCTGCCCCCCATGCACACGGGACACTTGGCACTGCACATGGGGCCCATGTCTAGGCAAAATAAAGTGCCTGGCAGGCCCAGGCACTGGCTGAGCTCTCAGCACCAGCGGAGGTTAGCAAAGACAGGGTCAGGCTCCCGAGTCCAGAGACTGCAGCTAGCCAAGCAAATGCCCCAGCAGACCAAAATAGCTCTCTGCTGTCCCATCAGCACACTGGCTGCTAAAGGAAATGAGCGTACATTCCAGCTGGAATGCAGCTACTCGGCCAGGGTCAGGGCACATCCCCCTGCCTGATCCCAGGGGCTCTGGCCAGCCGACACTGGACACAGTGACTCCTATGGGAAGCGAGGTGTCGCCTGGGTTCCCCCTATGGCTCTCCTGGGGGCAGGCTGGGGAGGGGGAGTCCTGCAGACAGTGGCTTCCCTCAGACGGCTGGGGGCTTGGGAAAGCAGCCACAAAGAAAAAAACAGCCTGGGAGCTGCTTGTGCAGAGCTGGGCTAGGCTTCCCCGAGCTGCTCCCTTGGGTGCTGTGAGACAGTCTCCATGTGAGAAGGAAATGACACATCAGCCTCCCTCTCGCCGTGGGCCTTACTGCCTCCTGTTGCTAACGGTGACAAACAGGACATGGCATCGCATGACGCGGCAGGAGAAGCTGATCTGGTGTCGCACGACTCCTGAGCAGAGCACCTCCAGCAACGGGGCCAATCTGCACTCAGTGCAGGCTGCAGGGGAGGAGACAGGGCTTGGGGAGAACAAGGAACGCTTGGAGGAAACTCTTCTCCTCCTGCTGTTAACTGTGGACACGCTCATTAGCCCCAGACAGGCCGAACCCTTTCTGGCACCCTGCTGAGTTCCTGGCTTCAGTGATGTGTGTGGCAGTGAGTTCCACAGGTTAACTGCCATGTATGTTGTGGGGAGGACAGATTTACAGGCATTTCCTCCTCAGACAGTTCTCTACTCAGCTCCTCCCCTTCCACCTCCTGCTCTGGGGCTGCACGCTCCCCCAGCTCGCTCACCATCCGCTTGAAGGCGTTCTCGATCGCACCGATCACCAGGCTTTCGTGAGAGACTGCCTTCTCCAAGTGGAATCGGGGCAGGGCATCGCTGGGGAGCTCCACATCCGCTTGTGCGAGAGGGGCCCGGTTCCGCTCAGCCGGGAGCTCCAGAGCAATTCCCGGAAGGCAGAGCGGGGGAGGGGAGGAGTCCTGTAAGATATCCACAAGGTCCCTGAGCTGGTCGCAGATGTGAAGGTGAAGCAACTTGGATGCCATGACAGCAGCACCGCTGCCAGCGTGGCCGTCAAACAAGCCCCAATAGTGGAAGCAAAGGTCCTTCCTGCCCTGCTGGGAGAAAGGGAACAGTTAGGGAATTCCCCTGGGAGGAAAACAAGGGGGAAGAGACGGTGGGCACAACTGAGCAGGGAGGTTAGGGTCACAGGGCTGGGGCTTGGCTGGCCCAAGGCACTGATCCCAGGACAGTTCTAGTCCAGCCCACGAGGGGACTGACCAAGCTGGCTGCTCAGTAACTTGTGCAAAATCGATTCATTGGTGGCCTCAGCGCAGTTCCCTGCCACAAGCAGCCCCATCCCCTAGCGAGGCCAAGCACTGAATGGACTGAAATCCAATCGCACCCCAGAGGGACCCAGGCCTGTGTGACCTCCCCTGTCAGCACACGCAGCGGATGGAATTTTGCATGTGTGTTTCCAAAGCCATTTTGCCTGGACCCTGGCAGGAGCAGCGCATGGAGCAGAGTAAGCATGAGAAGTACAGGAAGCCCTGCGAGGATCCCGGCCTCCACTGTTTATAATGCTCACCCCCTCCGCTTCCCCTGTGCATTCCTTGGGCAATGGGTTACACCTCGGACTGCATCTCCTGTCCACCACCACCACCTCACAGCAGGCTTGATCCTCATTGTGCTGGCTCTTCCCAGCATTTATCACCCTAGGGGGAACGGAAAGAGATGAGAGAGACAATGATTTGGGGGCAAACACTCCATTTATCAGCGGATTTCACTCTGTGACTGCAGAGAGACACAGCAGGCGCAAGCGAGTCCTTCACTCCCCCTGGTTATACAGCACGCACAGAACAACTGCCCACGGAGACCAGCTAGCTCTTGTGGCTGGACGTTCCTTCCTGAGCATCAGGCAAAGCTTCTGACTCAGAACCTGCTACAAGCCTTGGCTGCAATTGTGTGCAAGATACACATACCAAGTCTTGCCACAGGTCCTCTGCAAATGAGTTAGGTCACGTTCCAGTGTTTTCCAAAATCCTCAGTACCCCATGGAAAGCCTGGTTTGCTTAAGCAGAAGTGGGAATGTAAGATGTACCAGCAGAAACTTTTGCAAATAGAATGATATTAACTAAGCAATCCCCCTTGCTAAGCAAATTTCAGATCTTGATTGCAAAACCCGCTTTGTGGGAGGAAGTTGTAGATATGCAAAACAAGAAGTGCTCTCTGGGCAGCAGCTCTTTAAGTGGGTTACAGGGAAGGAATGGTGTCACATGCAGGAGAAGCAGTCAGAGCTAAACTGAAGGGTGCTTTTAAAGAGTTCCTCTAATAGTCTGAAAAGTTCCTACTCCTGAGAACTCAGGTGCAGGGGTTTCTATCCCCAATACCACACTGGAGCAAGTAACATTTCAAGGAGTTCAGAAGATGGAAAGAAACCTAGAAAAACCCATCCAAGCTTTGGCTTGTTACCATCACAAACTGTGAGCAAAAGAACCCCAACTGCGTGTAAACAAACGAGAAAGATGGTAATTTCAGAACCATAATAATGCCAAAGTCTAAGACAGTGACTGCTCTTTATTATAGTGAAACAGCACCACCAGGGGCCACCTCTAAAATATATCATTTTACAAAAATATCCTTTAGCTTCTCCAAGATTTCCAGTACTCTCCCCCCCCTGCCACTCTTTAATTACAGACCAATTTCTACTAGATGACAGATCTTTCTTTGTCCCTGGGGTGCTCACTTGAAGGTAGGTTTCACTGTAATATCCCACAGGGAAGTGATGTTTCTGACAATATCTGTTACTGAAGGACAGTAAGAGAGCTGCATGCAGCACTAACAGGACAAAAAAGAAAATAGGGAGAGCTTGGAAAATCCAGGTCCAGAAAACTAGCAGTGACAACACGTACCACTGTGAAAAGCAGCAGAGCAGGCACCAGACAAAAAACACACTGAAATGAACCCCTGATTATCTAAGGTCCTTGTCACCAATAACATACACCTCCTCCCAGTCTCTCTTTGAGCTTAAGAGGAGGCCTTTGCAAAGAATTCCCCATTAAGTCTAGTTTTTACCCGCTTCATGGCTGGCATTTCAAAAGCCTCAGGGCCGGCTACAGGACAGAGGTGATAAAGTCAAAAAAAGGCCAGGCTGAAGGAAGGTCCCTTGTGTAAGCTTAGGGGGTCTCTCCTGCTCCCAATGAGCATGATAGGAGCAGGTCTTTAAAGAGGACATGGGAAGTGGCTCCTTCCCAGGAGCCTGGGATTCAAGTCTCTGCTCCTCTGTGATCTTGGGAAGCTCAGTCTCTCTGAGCCTCAGCTCCCCATCTGTGAAAAGGGATAGCGTGAGACACATCCAGTAAATACATTGAAGATCGCGAGGCACTTGGATACTGCAATGACAGGGGCTCGCTGACGAAAGGGCAAACCAAACAGCACAGCCCGGCTCCTCTCCAATCTACTTCTGACTTTTCTTAGGGCCTGGTTCCAACACCCTTATTCACACAAAATAACACCTTACTCTGTGCATCATCCCACTGTGGCAATATGACTGCTTACCTGCGAAAAGTCAAGCTAACATGTAAGTCTTCGTAGGCCTGGGGCTAAAGTCACCATTCAGTGGGAGGGCAGCAGGCACTGGCCCATCAGGTTTGCTGCCCTGAAGAAGGTGTTTGTTTCACCTACGCAGGTACACAGGTAAGCCACTAATAATCCATTTAAAAGGAAAACATAACTTGTGCCTTCCAGGACAGGCAACAAATGGAATCAGAGTCAGCACCTGACCCTTGGCCAACTAGATGACGATATTTACAATAGATATTATCTCAGGGCTGAACCTCAATAACCTTCTTACAACTAAGAGGAGCTGTCCTGCCATGACAGGGTGTCAAAAGACCTTAGGGAACCTCAGTGGAACTTTCATGTTGTCTGTATATAGCTTCCTACTGTATTTTCCACTGCATGCATCCAATGAAGTGGGCTGTAGCCCACGAAACCTTATGCTCAAATAAATTTGTTAGTCTCTAAGGTGCCAGAAGGACTCCTGTTCTTTTTTCAGTGGAACTTGTGATAGAATGGAAACAAACAGAGCTTCCCTTTAGCAATACCACAGGTCTGAAACTGCAGGGGAGGAAATGAAAGTGGGCAGACATCTCTAAGGCAGTACGGACCTTTGCCTTACTCCAGCTCAGCTAATACAAAAAATACGTTTAAAAATGAAACTCCCACATTGTAGACTCTCTGAGAGAGGAATCACCTTTTCATTCTGTATGCGCAGAGTCACCAACACTATGGGGCCTCTCAGCAGTACGGTAATTGTAATACAGAACAATGTGCAGCCATTCATTGAACAGTTTACACACTCAGGCTCTAGAAATATAAAATCCTCTGGTTAACGGCAAGAGTCATGGCCTCTAGAAGGAAGCTGGCCACAGCACAGCTGTGATCCTGCAAAGAGGCTTCCCTGTTAACTCATGTTTCTGTGTTCAGACTCCCTTCACTCACCGATTACTCATGTGCATAAGTGTCTGCAGCTTCTGCAAAACGGTACCTCCAGCTAAATGTCTGGCTCGGACCTGTGACAGGCTTTGGAGATGCTAAGTGCCACAGGGTGAATGCACAAGAGTGGCCAAGGCAGTGGATAAGCCAGGGAAGGGGAGTGCCCTTGGAGAGTTAAACACCTCTGCATGCTTGGATCTGCTTTCCCAGTAAGGAGCAGATACTGTTTCCGCCTGGAGACCCCCCCACGGGCAGGAACAAGGGAGCTATTCAGGGCCTAGGTGATGGAACTAGGGGTGGTGCCACCCCCTGGCTTGAAGTGGATTCCATCACATACAGGGTTTACTTTGGTTCAATGGCTCTCAGCAACTCCACTATACACATTGGTCCAGGACCCCTGATTCAGCGTCCCAGACCGAGTCAAGGGGACCCTCTCTCGACCGGGATCCCGCTGAGGGAGTCAAGGCATCGCAGCACCCGTAGGCTGGATACCCCGCAACACAGGAGCGCCTGAGTCCCGATCCGGCGGCAGTACCCTATGCAAACCACCCCCCGCCGTGTCCCCTGAGCAGTTGCACCCACGGACACGCAGGGCCCAGCTGCGGGGCCTTCTCCCTCCGTCCCCAGCCACCTGGCAGCGCAGGTGCCGGAACTGGGGGTGCTGCACTGGGTTTGCAGAGCGGGCCAATGGCTCTCCGCACCTGCGGGTACCCCCTGCCCAGCTCCCTCCCCCAGAGCCCGACAGCCCCAGGCAGCCCGCAGCATCTCCCCGGGGTTCCCGGCCGGCCCGGTTCCCCAGCCCGGCGCGCCCCGCGGCTCACTCGGCGTAGCCGGTGCTCCAGGGCAGGCGGCGGCGGCGGCTCTCCCGGGGGC
Organism: Gopherus flavomarginatus; assembly: GCF_025201925.1. Classification (NCBI taxonomy): domain Eukaryota; kingdom Metazoa; phylum Chordata; order Testudines; family Testudinidae; genus Gopherus; species Gopherus flavomarginatus. The sequence continues at coordinate 9,950,837 of NC_066621.1, read as the reverse complement.
TCTGCACGGCTCTGCCCGCGTGATCGTCCGCCCGCTGCAGCTCCTCCGAGGTGAGCTGCAGAAAGGCCGGTCTGGAGAAGCCACCGCCCACGGGCGGCCCTCGGCAGGCGCTGGGGCCGGGCGCGGCCGGGGGCGGCGCAGGGGAGTCCCGCGGGGGCTGAGCGCCGGGCGCGGGGCCCAGACCCCCCACCAGCTGCGCCACCGCCGTGCGCACCCTGCCCAGCATGCTGCCTCCGCCGGCTGCCGCTCCGCTGGGGGCGGGCCGGCTCCGCTCCCGCCTCCCCGGCTGCGGATCCGTCGGGCTGGCCCCGCCCCGGCAACCCCAGAGACCGCGTGGTACGCACCCCAACACCCCTCTGTTCCTCGGCACCCCAACACCTCACTGCCCCCAGCACCTTCAACCCCCCATGCACCCCGCTTCCCCCCAGCACCCCAAAGCCCCTGCACCCCGATGCCCTCTCCAGCACCTTCAACCCCCCTGCACTCCACCCTCCCCCCATACCCTCAAATCCCCGCACCCGCTGCCCTCAGCACCCCAAATCCCCTGCACCCTGCTGTCCCCCCAGCACCCCCAGACCCCATCACTGACCCCCTCCAGCACCCTAAACCACCTGCACCCCACTGCCTCCCTACATCCCAACCCCCCTGCACCCCACTGCCACCAGCACCCCAAAACCCCTGCACCCCACTGTTCCCTCCAGCACCTTCAAATCCCCTGCACTCCACTGCCCCCAGCACCCCAAAACCCCTGCCCACCAGCACCCCAACCCCCCCTGCACCCCACTGTCCCCTCCAGCACCCCGAGACTCCTTCACTGACCGCTCCAGCACTTCAAAATCCCTCACCCCGCTGCCCCCTCTAGTACCCCAGGACCCCATCACTGACCACCTCCAGCACCTTCAAAACCCCTGCATCTGCTGCCCCTAAACCAGCACTGCTCCCTCCAGCACCCCACCACCCCTTCAGGGGTGGCTCTAGGTATTTTGCCGCCCCAAGCACGGCAGCCAGGCTGCCTTCGGCGGCTTGCCTGCGGGATGTCCCCAGTCCCGGGGATTCGGCGGCACGCCTGCGGGAGGTCTGCCGAAGCCACGGGACCAGCGGACCCTCCGCAGGCATGCCGCCAAAGGCAACCTGCCTGCTGCCCTCATGGCGACCGGCAGAGCGCCCACCATGGCTTGCCGCCCCAGGCACGTGCTTGGCGTGCTGGTGCCTGGAGCCGCCCCTGCACTCCTGAAACCCCTTCACTGACTCTCCTCTAGCACAGCAGAAACCCCCATACCCTGCTGACCCCTAAACCCGCACTCTCCCCTCCACCTCCCATGAGACCCCTTCACTGACTCCCCTCTAACACCACGGAGACCCCTGCACCACGCTGCACCTCCTACAACACCCCAAGAACCTCTATCCCCACCACCCCCTAGACTCTCCACTGTCCCCTCCTACAAGACCAAGCCCCACTATCCCCGCCCTACCACCCTTGAAACCTCCAGTGCTTCCTCTTACAACTCCCCAGTGACTCCACATTCCCACCACTCCTGAGATCCCCACGACCCTCCCTACAACATCCCGAGACCCCCTGCATCTCATAGAATCATAGAATATCAGGGTTGGAAGGGACCTCAGGAGGTCATCTAGTCCAACACCCTGCTCAAGGCAGGACCAACCCCCAATATTTGCCCCAGATCCCTAAATGGCCCCCTCAAGTATTTAACTCACAACCCTGGTTTAGCAGGCCAATGCTCAAACCAATGAGCTATCCCTCCCCCCAACATGTGGTTTCTTTAGTGACACGAATGCTATTTATGAGCCAATTTGCCATGGTATGAATCCTCTTCGCTCTAAGGATGGAACCACACTTCTGAAGGACAACAAAGCCATTAATTCTTGCTGGAAAGAACATTTTGATGCTCTCCTTAATCTCCACCAACACCACCCCAGAATCCACCCTCCACTCCCTTTGCTCCCCACATCTCGGGGACTGTGTAGACTCCTAGAGTTCCTTGGGGTTCAGAGGGGCAACAGCTCTATTTTCGCTTGTCCCAGCCTCTCTGATTTGTCTCCCCCAGATAGCCAGTAGTGGGTGATTTTAAAGTGCTGTTGTTAATTTACATCAAGGTGCTTAGAGCGTGTGGATGGGCACACGTTTTAGCTTTCCTATATAAATAAAATATTTTACTTCCCAGCTCCTTAGATGGAGATTTCTCACTGTGGAGCTTGGTCCCCACTGATCCCCAAATTTCTAGACTTACACCAGGGTAACAGCGGCATTTGGTGTGGAGGACATTAGAAATGATGAGCTAGGTTATGTCCCCTAGCCCAGTGGCTCTCAACCTTTCTACCCCAAGCTTCACCTCACTTAAAACTACTTGCTTACAAAATCAGACATTAACAAAAAAAAAAGTGTCACAGCAAATTGCTTGTTTTCTCATTTGTACCATATCATTATAAAATAAATCAATTGGAATATAAATATTGTACTTCCATTTCAGCGTATAGTATATAGAGCAGTATAAACAAGTCACTGTATGAAATGTTAGTTTAAACGGACTTACCTAGTGCTTTTTATGTAGCCTGTTGTAACACTAGGCACCTGTCTAGATGAGCTGATGCACTCTCTGGGAGACCTCTGTGTTCCCCTGGGGTACACATACCGCTGGTTGAGAACCACTGCCCTAACCTACCCCTCAGTCAGTGCAAGGCAGCCCCCAGGGCCGATGCAAGGATGTTTCGCGCCCTAGGCGAAACTTCCACTTTGCGCCCCCCCCCGCACACCTGCCCTGAGGACCTCCCGCAGCAACTCCCCCCTTCTGCCCTGAGGCATCCCCCTTGTGGCAGCTCCTCACCCACACCCCCCCCACCCCGCCCCAGCTCACCCTTGAAGTGAAGAAACAATGACGTGCTCGGACAGGAGGCGAGGCACGGGTGAGGTGCTTCACTTCTCCCAACTCCCAGTCTTGCGGTGCCAATCAGCTTAAGCGCCACAAGCCTGGTAGGCAGGAGAAGTGAAGCAGCCACGGCGTGCCTGAGGAGGAGGCGGGGCAGGGGTGAGCTGGGGCGGGGCATTCCCCTGCATGCCGCGCCCCCCCCCTTGCAGCAGAGATCCGGCTGCCGTGGTCGCTGCCGAAGAAAATGGCGCCCCCCAAATCCCCGTGCCCTAGGCGACCGCCTAGGTCGCCTAAATGGTTGCAACGGCCCTGGCGGCCCCTGCAATATATTGTTCACTGCTTGTTCCTTACTGCTGTAATTTACTAACCTCCAGACTGTGGCTTCACAGAAACAAGTCTCCTAATAGGACCTCTTGCCTGGTGTTTCCTTGGAGCAGCATGATGAGCCAAACCACACCCATTTCTTTTTCCCTTTTCTACAGCTTCTCCTCCCTTTACTGCTGTGCTGTTTTTCTTTTGTATTTTCATTTGCATAGATACTGGGATGAGGGATGCTGTGGAAAACTGTCCAGTAGAGAGACATGTAAATAAATAGCTTTCTTTCTGCAAAAAAAGTGGTAAAATACAGGAGTGTAACAACATTTATTTATTCTCTGCATTATATTTTATTACAGGGGTTGGCAACTTTTCAGAAGTGCTGTGCTGAGTCTTCGTTTATTCACTCCAATTTAAGGTTCTGCATGCCAGTCATACATTTTAACGTTTTTAGAAAGTCTCTTTCTATGTCTATAATAGATAATTAAACTATTGTTGTATGTAAAGTAAATCAGGTTTCTAAAATGTTTAAGAAGCTTAATTTAAAATTAAATTAAAATGCAGAGCCCCCCGACAGGTGGCCAGGACCCGGGTAGTGTGAGTGCCACTGAAAATCAGCTCGCATGCCGCCTTCGGCACCTGTGCCATAGGTTGCCTACTGCAGTTTTATAAGTGGTGCACAAACAGAAACAGATTCATTGAAAACTCCCTCTGTTTTTAACCCTTGTGTCCCTGGCTTTTGTCCCTTTCCTCTAGTTGTAAAGTGAATCTTCCACATGCCAGATCTATCTATTCAGTCTAATACTCACAGACCTACAGAGCACTGTACATTCTCTGCATGGTGTCTGAAACATGTTTCTCCATGTTTGGAGCACACACCTTGCAGGAGTTCAAAGGAAGGGGTGGAAGACATAACTTGATTGTTCAGAAGCTTTTCAGCTTTAATTCAAGGCTTTGGCCTCTGATGAGCAGCTGTGACTGACCCACACAAGTAAGCACTGACCATCCTCCAGCACCTTAGAGACCCCCGTACCCCGCTGCCCCCCCCCTACACACACACACTCAGTACTTGCTGGTAACTAACCCCACCTCCAAACTCCGTTAATAAGGAGCAATACGGAGTTAAGGAGTCCTGATGGGGATTGCCTGGAGACAGATTGCTAGTTGTTTCTTTGTCTACACCCAGAAGTTGCACTGCTTTAACTAACACCAGTTTTTAGACTGACTTAGTTAAACCAGTGCAAACCCCTGTTTAGACACAGGAAAATCAGTTTATAACTGACATATAGATTTAGCCCAATCAGCATTGCTAAACGGCAAGCTCATCAGAGGAGTTCCTCCTCTTGACCCTTGGAAAGTCGTCTGTCCTGGACAGAGCTGAGGTCCTTTGGCACATGCACTGCTGCTGTCTTTGCAGTAGCTCAGGGAAATAGTCTCCGGAATGTTAATGCAGCACTTCTCCCCAGTGCTAAAATCATCCAACGAGTGCAAGTAAGGATGACTAAATAAGGGCAATGGAAGAAGGTCGCGGGACAGTTTGTTTTACATTGCAATAAGTAGAAGGCTCTTTTTAGCATCTGCTTGAAATTGCATCACAGGTAAAGGGGCAGAGTTCTGATTGATTTCGGGATTGATACCCGTTCAGTGTTTCTTGGTATAACGTCCAGGCAGAAAGAGAACTGCTAATAAATATGGCGATATCTTTTGTGCCGCAGCCACCTGAAATGCTAGCTAAGGAGCTTTGCCTAGGGAGACCTGCTGGCTGCCTCTTCTGCAGCTAGTTTTAAATTACAGCGAGAAGGGTCACACTGTTACAGGCTGCAGCCTCTCACAGCATGACCCTTTGAGCCTTGGGTGGGATAAGAGGGGGAAGGTGCCCTCTATAGGCGGCAGGAGGGACTTGACTGGTCAAAGGCATTGGCGTGTATTCCTTCACCTTTTGCACTCTCTCTTCACTGCCTTTCTTGCTGCGTTTGCTGCTAAACAGACAGATCTGTCGCTGGAATGAGGGCTTGGCTCTTCCCCAGCCCACCAGCCCACTCCGAGGTCACCCTTCAGCCCCTTGGATATCACAGTTACTTCCATGATAACTGGTGTTTGGTCGCTACCCCTTAGTTTATCAAGTGAAATTCAATCCGTCTCCTTGGATTGTCCTGTCAGACTATTTAGGCCATGCCTCCAGGAAAGCAAGGAGTTAATGTGGCCAAGGGATTGACAGCGTCTCTCTCTCCCTGTTATGTCAGCTCAGGCACAATCCTTTGATTAACGGTGAAGCTTTAAGCACCAGTTGTGAGCCGACACCTGGGCACTAGAAGCTAGGCGTTTCACCCAGCATCCTTCCATGCAGTCCGGCCTTTTTCATCACTGTGTCTCAGCTCCAACCTAGTGAGATTCAGAGTTTCTATGACAACATAGAGCGCTGGTAAAAAGTCTGCTGCCTTAGCCTGTCATCTCCAGGGGAGAGAGATGGAGCAGAGTGGGGAGGGGAGGCAGAGTGACAGCTGGGAGGGTAACACACAGACAGGAGCAAGGATCCTTTCACTACTGCACCATGTGTTAGGAATATGTAGCTTTCCATTTGATGCTCACATCACATGTTACAAAGGAGGTGTTTTACAGGGAAACTGAGGCACGGAGGGGCGAAATGGTCACCCAGGGAGCACTGGCACACACTGGTGCAGAACCCAGGAGTGCTGATTTCCTTTAGCCATGCAGACTTGCATCACAAAATGAACCTGACCCAAGGGGTTATCTTGTTTCTAATAGCACCTGCCTCACTTGCCACAGGACAGGTGAGACATTCAGTGAGCAGCAAACAGAAGTGGGGCTTCCCTGCTGTCTCTGTTTGATTTATGGCTCTTAGGAGACCAGTTTCTGACTAGCCAAGGTGGGGAGAAACAATCTGTGCTATGCTGGAGCCAGCTATGTCTGCAGCCAGATGTGTTTTTCTTGTGGGACTGGAAAGCCTGACAGATGAATTGCAGAGATCACTGTGTGGAACCAGGGTGTGTTCCACAAACAAACCAGCCGGCTCACCACCATACCCCCAGAAAAGCTCAGATGCGTTATCCTTGTCTGGGTTCATGAGGAAATGACAGCAGCTGCCTGAGGGGAAGGATAGGAACTAAGGATGGAAAAACCCTTGCTGGCTTATCTGGAGCGCACCCAACCCAAGTATTTTAGTTCTTTGCCTGAGTTTAGGAGTGGGCCCTGGGACTCCAGGCTGATAATCTCAGCTCTGACACTGACTCACTTGGTGACTTTGTGTAAGTCACTTAAGGTCAAATCTGAGAAGTGGTGTCTAATTTGGGGTATGGGTTTCTAGGAATCCAACTTTAGACACTTCGGCTGAGCACCTGCAGCTCCCAATGATTGTAATGGGAGTGGCTCAGCACATCTGCAGGTCAGGTCCCAGAGGTCTAAAGCTGGGTACCCAAAATTACAGGCCAGTTCAGAAAACATGGTCTTACCCACTCTCTGCCTCAGTTTCCCAATCTGTATGATTAGGTGAATGCTCCTTCCTTCCCACACAAGAATGTTGGGGGCTTAATGCCTGTAGAGCGCTCTGCAGCTGAGCAGCTCTGTGTGAAACCTGAGCAGAACCCCCCTTCGAAACCCACATGTACGTTCCTCTCTGTTGTGCAGCAAACATCTCAGCCCTGCCCTGTCGTGTCTTGGTTTGGGTCCCTCTGAGATGCCAGGCTGCCAAAATCCTCTTGTTAGATCCCACCCATGAAGTGTCACCCTCTTCTTGTTGCATTGACTTGTCTTCTCTGACTCCTTAGCCAGCCGCCCTGCCCTTCCCTTCCCCCTACCCTGACCACTCCCCCACCCCCAGCCCTCTTCCCCGGCTCCCTGCAATGCATTCCTCCACTGGTGTGGCTCAGTCTGATGCGCTACCCCAGCCCCTTCTAGCCCCAGTTCTTCGGCTCCCTTTCTCTCTCTTTTCATGGTTTAAAACCCCGTTCCCCTCCCTCAGCCAGTGCCCGCTCTCATTACTGGTGGTGACTCCTGATGACTGTTTCATTGCACGTCTTCTGTTCCCCTCCGCCAGCACTTCAGAGGCAGCACAGAAATGAACCTGCTCACCTCTTCGCTGGCTGCAACATGAACACAAGCACCGAGCAGCTCCAGCAGCAACCCACATTTCCCCTCACTCCATTCCTGATGCAAGTTCATTAGCTTGCGAGGTTTCACACCAGGACTGAAGACGGCCCTGTCAGGCCTTTCCAGCCACCTGCCCTCAGTCCTGACACCAGGTGCATGTCCTTGACCCCAGTAGAACTGAAATGTGCTTCTGCTTAGGGAAAGGGGGTTGCAGTTTCCAGGCACAGATGCTCCTTACAGCTGGGAGAGGAAGCAGGTCAAAGAGACTCTAGGATCTTGGTATTTCTCTACATTGCAGCTAATGTTAGCTTAAGTGCCAGGGAAACTCAGCCATAGATGATCCGGAAGGGTATTTTTTGTCCTAATCACTGTTGTGGAGGGATGGTCCTCAGCCTAGGTATCTGCTGCCCTCCAGTGGGGAGAGTGACTCTGCGTGGGCATGGTCAGAAAGAGCTCTGTGTATGCAGCATGAAAGCTTGTCTCTCTCACCAACACAAGTTGGTCCCCATAAAAGATATTACCTCGCCCCCCCACAACTTAACTGTGTGGTGTGGTTGGATGCAGACTCCCCCTGCCTGGACTCACACTGGTGCCGTGACACTCAGAGATTTCCTCTTGATACCCACTAAGGGCTGTTTTCTCAGATGCGCTCAGTAATCTGGGCAGTTTTTAATGTAGCTGCTCCTTAAAGTGCCGCTAGTAGATACTGAGGGCTCTGTTCCCAGGAGTTTATGCTCTGCCTTTGCAGTAGAGTTAAATAGTAAAGTAAGATCCTGGCACCTCTATTTAACTGCCAGCCATTCACTGTGGAGTCACCTTATTTGCTAAGGAGCCTGGGAATGACTGCCCAAGGGGCTGGCGCCCTTTGCGAAGCTAAGCTTCTTGGGCCTGGGGGTCTTTGGGGCGGGGCCTGTCTTTTGTCCTGTGTTTGTACAGTACCTAGCACCTTAGTGGCCTGGTCCTTGACTGCAGCTTAGTTTTAGGGGCCTCCGTAACACAAGGAAGTATATAAATAATGCATATAACAGTGGGCCAGTGTGTGAATCTCTGTCTTCCATCCCTTTGCCCCTCCCTGTCATTCACCAGCTTCTTACCCTGAAACACGATAAGCTCTACAGCGCATAACAACGAACTGCTTTCAGTCCAGCACCCTGCCGAGCGCTGAGACAAAGGGATCAGGGGAGATGAGCTCCAGGAGACCCAGGCTGCCCTGTCCTCTTGCACAAATTCACTGCACATTTCTTCTCACTCTGGCCTGTGCTTGGGGCAGCCGCCCTCCTGGTGTCCATGTGCCCGCCTGCTCCACCAGCAGATCCCCCCTTTGACCTCACCTTGCACTGGGTTCCCCAACACTGTCTCCACAGTCTTGTCCAATGTGGCCTCTTGTCCCATGTCTGGTGGCAGGCAGGAAACCCTGTGGGGAAAGGGTGCTGAGTTTCCCATCTATTGCAAAGAGCCCTGTATCATACAAATAATGAGCATGTCGTGCCAAGTGCCAGGGGCTTTTCTTTCCGATGATTAGCAGTGAAACATTGTTGGGGCCCCTTTAGCTGCCCCCCTCTCAGCAAAGGGCGAGAATGAGTTGTGGGGACAGCAGGGAAACAGCAGCAGATGTGGATTTCCTTGCCCACAAGAAACTCTGCACTTGTAGGAGTGAGGTGGCAGAAGAAATCACAATGTGGCCCCCTCTCTGCCAGTCCACAGGAGATCACGTCATGGAGAAACAGAATGGGCACTGACTGCGCTGCCTGCACCAGTTTCAGGCAAGAGGCCAAGGCTGAATGGGACATGGAAGCTGAGCTCCCCCCCAGCCCCTGGGCAGGGTCCCTCCAAGACAGAAGGGAAGCACCCTAGTTCCACAGTGTGTTGGTGAAGCTGGCAGGGCTGCCAGCTGTGTTGTGGGCACACACAGACTTTCTGCTACGCTCACACATCCCGCCAGCGCTCCGTCCACATGCATCTGACGAAGTGGGTATTCACCCACGAAAGCTCATGCTCCAAAACGTCTGTTAGTCTATAAGGTGCCACAGGACTCTTTGCTGCTTTTATTGGAAATACTGTATAAAAGAAAAACAAAGGACAAGGAATAAAAATTGTAGCTAGGCGAGGAGGCACTAGAGGGCAACACAACCCGTGCGACAGCCCTGACACCAGAAATAGAGCCAGGGAGCAAACTTGTTACAGATGCATTTTCACGCTGCCAGCCGTCCAGGGGTCTGGCTGCAGCTGGTCACAGCTCCAGGGCGGGTGGCTCTTTGGAGGAGCCAAAGGAAAATGGAGAGTGATCTGGGACAAGGAGTGGGGAGCATTCCCAGGTTGTACGCTCGTGACCCCACACAGGGATCTGTCCTTCATGGTCCCAATCCCACAGAAGCCCCTCAAACCACAAAGCAGGTCTTCCAGGGGATGCAATCCAGCCAGAGAGGGGCACTGTTTGGGCTCATGAGAGAGAAGAGCTTCGGCAGCAAAGCTGGTTGACAATTTTTTTTCCAGGGGAAAAAAGCGAAGAACAATTCATGTCCCAAGCAGCTGTAGTCTGAAACCTAGTTCTGTGTGTAAGGAGGGTGAAAGGCAAAAGCTGCTGAATGTCCCCCTTCCAAATAGCCAAACATGAGGGATCCTGAAGGGCAGGGCCTATGGGTGCTGAGGGCCTGGCTTGGAGTTATGGGTGCTCATCACCTCTGGAAATTAGTCCAGGCCAGGAATGGGCATGTGCAGTTGGCATCCTGCAGGGCTTCCCCTTCTCTCATCTCCTTTGACTCACTCCAGTGATGGGGTCCCTGTGCTTCTCCCCAGTGAGTCTGTTCAGCACAGAGCAGGCTCCCCAGGGTGCGGCTCCAGGGCTCCACGGCTGTTCTCACTCCTCACTCAGATTCAGAGGCTGATGCACGTGTACATGTGGACTCCTGTAGAGCCACTGTGGAGCAATGCACAGGCGGGGTGGGGGATTGGAACTGGTTGTTATGATCCGGGCCCCACTTCACTTCCTTGGGGCATGTACTGTCATAACCCTGCAAGTTCTCTGCTCACCCAGAGAGTTACCCAGGAACAAGAGGGCAAACAAGGATTAAATTTATAAAGTGTGGGGAGGGGAGAGGGGAAGGGGGAATCCCAGCCCTCCTTCTATGTCACAAAGCAGCAAATTAGTCCCCAGACACTCCAGTTGTTTTCCTTTTGCAGGTCAGCCTTCACTGATCCCCTGGCCCGCTCCATCCTTCCTTTTCTGTCCACGCTTTGCTCAGTCTAGCTCCATTTTCCCTGTATGGCTGACATTTCAGAGCCATTCTGACAGGATTTAGCTGTGTCTCCAGGAAGGGCCAGGCTATTTGGCTTTGTGTAATCATTACCCAGTATGTAATGGTTGTGTTAGAAATTCTATCAACACGTTGCAGCAGGCTCCAGCAGCAGACAGAGGGAGGTGATTCATGGGCTGAGGGAATGGGAGGAGATGCAGGAGCACAGGTCTGGGATGGGAAGATAAGTCACCTCCCCCTTTCAGGCAGAAATGCAATGGCAAAATGAGACATTCACTGGGGATGTAGCAGAAGGGGCAGGAATTGTGTTAGCTTGTGGTGTCAACTCTCGCTGTCTGGCTTGACTCTCCTGATATCGGGCATTTTTCTTAGATCCTAAGTTCCAGGAATCGGGTGATCGCGTGAGGATCTCAGCTTCTGTTTTTTAACAAAGGCAAATTTCTAGCCCTCGTGGTTGTGAAGAAGAGTTCATGACCTGAGTGCCACCTAAAGGTCCAGAAACCAGAAGGAAAAGAACAGGAACCCAACATCTATAATTTTTTTTTAAATGCCATGATTGGCACTTGGGCACCCAGACTGAGAAGGTTTAAATACGCCTAGTTTCCAGAGAGCCTGTGCCCAACTCCTTCAGAAAACCAAGCCCCTTTAATGCCTTTCAAACTGGGCAGCCAAAATCACTGGTCTTTTTTGGAAATCTTGGCCCCTGTTTCTTTCGTGGATTCAGTTTCCAGGTTCTCTGGGGTGCCTAGTTCCTACCAGTTGCCTTGTACTGACATTCCTTCCAAACACCCATCAGATGGTTACTCAGCAGAAGGTGAATGGGAGTAAAGGGGCCCCATCAAAGTCAGGGTCACGTGGACACCTCTTGCTCTGCCATAAAACACTGAACTGAATAGGCTCCATGTCACCAGCCAGCTCCCATTTCTCATCTCCGCTATCACATTTGCTGGAGATGACGGCAAAGTGCAGAGCAGGGTATTGCAGACACCTCACATATTTCTATTGTTTAGGGTTGTGCTGCTCTGCAATTTACGAGTATGGTCCACTGCCAACAGAGCCAAGTCTCACAGAAAAGCAATTCAGGAAGCTTTAGATTACGGCTGTCAGAAGTGGTTATTTGGAAATGGGATCTGAGACCATAACAGAGGCCCAGGGAAGGGAGCTAAAGAAAGATTCCAGTATCTGTCTCTTGGAGGTTTTGCCATTAGTTGACACTTACTTAGCACTAACTCAGCTTTAACAAGAGAAGCAAGCTGGGTGAGATAGTATCTCGGCTTTAACAAAGCAGCCCAGCCAATGCAGATATTTGGTCCTATGGGGCGCAATTGCAGGAATTCAGAGGTACTATCTGAGCTCTGTATCGCCCATAAGCCTCTTCACAGAGGTGGGCAACCTTTGTCCAAAAATGGCCTTTTGCCCCAAACCAGAAATGTTTTCTGAAATTGTCAGTTGTTGTTTGTTTTTACGAAGCCCCCCAAAGCTCCAGTTTCATTTCTTTCTCCCCTCTCCTCTTCGTCAGTGGCAACCTGGAAAGAAGGAAAAAGGAAAGAAAGGGAGAAAGGGAAGGGAAAAAAGCAAGCTCCCCGAAAAGTAAATTTTAATCAAAACCAAAAGTTGGTTCTTTTTGAAACCACCAATTGAAAGTATTTTCCAAAGTTCCCCTGCTTGGTTTTCCCTGTTTTCAGACCTCCCTCGCCCACCCCCCATTTCCGTATGTTTCCTCGTTGATACCACTCAGCAGCCCTGAGTGCTAGGGCACATCATAGCTCATTACTCAGGCCAGAAAGAGAGTGGTTCCCAGCCTCTGGGACACTTACAGCTTCTGGGGCTTCAGCCACTGATGGTCCCTTGCTCCCTATCTGGGCACCTGCTGTGATACGTGACGGCTGCCTACTCCTGCACGCTTTCACCTGCTCAGTCGGCTGGGCTGCTGGATGGTTTGGCAGCTGCCTAAGCTGCACTAGGATGCACACTGAGAATGGGATGTGTTGGGCACTGGCTGGTGCAGTCTGGGACAGTTGGGAATTGCTGCACTAGTGCCTGGGGTCACAGTCCCCGCTCCGCCCCTTGCAAGCATCCTGCCCTCCCCCCCGGATCCCTCTTGCTCTGTCTCCCGGCCTTCCCCATCTCAGTGCCTCCAACCCGCTGCCAGTCACAGCAGGAACCACAAATATTATTAGTGCAATATCCTCCGTGTTATTAAGACTGAAAATCACTGGGCTCCTTTGGTGCCGTTTCCCATCTCAGCAAGCTTGTAAATATGTGATTTGCTGGGAATGCTGGCAAGCACTAAGAGCCCCAGAGAGACCCCATTCATGGCTTTCCAAGCTGCCCATTAACTGTCCCAAGACATTCCCTTCAATGGGAGAGGCGTTGTCTAAGTGGGGCGTGCCTGGCTGGTGCCTACGGGGCAGGCAGGTGTTTGACACACAAAGGAAGCCAGGTGATACAGTATCTCAGTAGGGCAGCTGAGCTTTCTGGGCGCAAGCCTTTAATTTAGGTGGGAGACCCTAAAAGTAAGTCAGAATCTGGGGTGCATGGTGAAAAAACACCAGCATCCCCTCAGTGGGAGAATTCTGCCTGGCTGCTGCACACTTATACTCAGGGTGAGCTCCCTTCCCCAGCACCCGGCACCTCGCCATGCTGCTCTGCTGCCAGCACCCAGAGGCGCAAATGTTCCGGAGCAGAGGCAGGTGGGAGAAGGCTGCTGTGAGCGCCTTGAGGCAGGGGCCATCTCTTAGATCTGTGCGTGCGCACTGCACCTAGCACACTGCGATCCAGGTCCAGGCTGGGGCCCAGTGTGTGAACACAGTGCAAATAATAAACAACAGGAATAAAAGGCCATGTGTGTGTTGTGCCTTGAGGAGTTCTGCGAGCTCACACTACCCATCAGATGCTGTAGGATCAGGATCCTGGGGACCCAACTAGTCCAGCCCCTCCTCCTGTCTCATCCTTTTGGCAGGTTAACAAGGAACACAGTGCCCTGCTCCAGCCCCAGAGGAAACATGGCAATAGCCAGCAAAGTGACATTCCCCAGAGCACCTCCGTACTCTGCAGAGAAGCTTCTCAGTGCTTCTGTTCCTCTCTTTGATTCTAGGGGCTTGTCTTCACTACTGGGGTAAGTCGACCTAAGTTACACCACTCCAACTATGTGCATAAGGTAGGGATGGTGTCCCTACCCTCTGTTTGCCAGAAGCTGGTAATGAGCAAGAGGGGATGGATCACTTGTTGATTACCTGTCTGTTCATTCCCTCTGGGGCACCGGGCATTGGCCACTGTTGAAAGACAGGATACTGGGCTGGATGGATCTTTGGTCTGACCCAGTATGGCTGTTCTTATGTAAATCCCTCCCCACCCCCACCATCCTTTGTCTGTCTTGGCAGGTTAGGAGCAGGGACGATCTCTCCTGCCATGTCAGTGCAGCCTGAATCTCAGCTGGCACTTGTATGCCAACACAATAACTGCTACTAACAATGGCACAAACCACCCTCTTGCTGATGGGAGGAGTGGGGCAGGAAGAAACTTTTCCTGGGGGCAGGTTATCCCATAGTTGCCTGCTGCAGGGTTTCTTGAACCTCCCTCTGAAGCATCTGGTACTGGCCAATGTTTGAGGCATGACGCTGGCTGGGCTAGATGGACCACGAGTCAGAGCTGGTCTGGCAGTGCCCATGTACCTGTGTTGTGATGCTTAGTTAACAGTGGTTTGTAAAGTGCTTTGGAGGCTTCACTTGACAGGTGCTGGAGTAGGGCACGGGATAATTATTTTAGGTACAAATGGTTTGCTGTCAGCTACCAGTTTTTCTCTCCTCAGGGCTGCTTCCAAGCAAGCCTTGCAAATGGGTCTTGTTATTATTAAGAAGTGTGAGTGTCGTCTTCATTAAGATGCCTGGGTTCACATCTTATGACTCTCAGTGTGGTGATGCTCATTAAACGTGCAGTTCTGCAGAAGGTGCCAAATTGCATGTCTCCCAAATATTTTATTTCTCACAGCGCTGCATATGTGTAAATGTGATGAGGGAGCCAGCATGGCTGCTGGGCTTCAAAATGCTCTTTAATAAGGTTCACTGAGGCAGGAGGGAGCCGTAAGTGCTTAGGGCTCTCTGAGTTACAATCCGTGTTTCAATGACTGCAGGCAAGGGGTCCATCTCTATCTCTGTTTGGGTTCTGTCCTGGTCCTGGTTTGGTTGCTATTGTTTTCCCCTCGGAGGCTGAGCTTGAGCTGGTTGTCACTGTGATAATAGTATGCGGTGTTGTAGCTGTGTGGGTCCTAGGATACTAGTGAGACAAGGAGGGGGAGGTAATATCTTTTATTGGACCAACTTCTGTTGGTGAGACACAAGCTTTTGAGTCACACAGACTGGGCTGGGAAAGATACTCGGAGCATCACAGCTAAAGTCAAGGGGAACAGATTGTTTAGTGTAAGTAATTAACACATATTTAGGGCCCTTTGTTCAGTTTTTGTTATTTAATTTTTCTTGGGAATTTATCAGTGTTTATTACCACCACAAAAAAAAAACAGGTGACAATCAATGCCACAAAACTATGAATAATTTTTCTGAGTAAATATCGGGGTTTATTTTGGGGGACAGAAAGATGGTGGGAAAAAGTATTCAGCAGATTAATGCTTTGAATTCCATTCATCAGTGTGGTTTGCTGCAGAACTAAAACAGAACTCAAAACACAATGCCATCTCTGCGTTTAAGAAAACAATACCTCACTAGTGCCCAAACAAAACTTTTTATTTGAATAAACAGTTTATTGTTGTAGACTTAGAACTATTGCCCGGTAAATATTTGAATGTAATAATTGGACCACACCATTTGCAGCTCATACACTCAACTGCATCCTTTTCTCCTGGTTTTGTTTTTTTAAAACTTTCAAATACTTCCTTGCGTTCTGATACAAATTTTCATTTTCTTCCCAGTTTAGTGTGTCAGATCTTTAAACCGTTATCTGCTAACAGCTTGAGCTGTGTACGTGGTGAGCGTGAGATTCATCAGTACGTTCGGATGCACACGCACTTCAGAGCTGGCATGTGTGCCTGTTTGTTTAGCGTGTGTGTCTCCTAGACTAATACAGAGCCTGACTTGGAGGCAGCTTGGCATATACACACAGACTAATGTATTATTGTAATACATAGATCTCATGCAATGCATTGTATTCTCCTAATAAAATAAGTTATTTTTTATATATTTGAATGATACAAAAGTAGGGTGAAAATCAGAAAAAACTGAACAATACTTTTTGTAAAACCCAGGAATTTTTTGGTAAAAACTGGTTTAAACTAAAATCGTAGGGGCTGACATGTATTGTAAGGGACCAATCGAGGTAGTACAGCTGCAAAGGTGTTGGTCCAATAAAAGATATTACCTCACCCACTGTGATAACAGCACAGGTCCCAGTGGTATTGTATGGTACCGCGTTATCTGAAGATCTGCATTGTCTAGCATCTCTGGGAGGCATTGAGCTGACACAGACTAGGGGCCACAGTTTGAGTTGCCTATAGGGAGAGTCTCAAAAACCAAGGGGCTGGCTTGAAGTGTAGGGGCCAAAGCAGAGACAAGAGTCGCCACCCTTGGGGTGTGCTGTGGGCCAGAATCAGAGCATCCAAGCCTTATATTCATGAGGGTCAAATCCTTCCCAGGGGTGTGTGAGTGTGCTTAGGAGTGAGTAGCAATAGGGTCTCCCTGCCCGTGTGAAAGGGAGATGAGCCCTCCTTCAGAGATTGACAGCTCTTCCTTCTTCCTCTTCCCCTGTGGCTGTGGCAGCCTTGACACAGCTTCTCCTTGCATGCCAGCATAGGCAGCTCCCACCTGAAAGCAGCCAGCCGTGGCTCCCTGTCCTGCACCTGAGATGTGCAGACTCCTATTGTCTCTGGTTAATTGAATTCTGTTGGCAGCCCCCCAGGGGAAGTTAGATTTTATTTTGCTTTTGGCATTTGCTTTGCAAAAAACAAAGAGCAAAGCTGTGGATTGATAAGAACCGAGGACCTCGATAGTGTGTGATTGAAAAGGCCGTGGGCAACAAGACTGATCAGCACTGGGTTTATCACAGGAGCAATGGGATGGCGTTAAGGAAATCTTAATGCCTGGATTATCAAGGGGAAAAAAATGTCAACAGTGAAATCTAAAAGTGAAATGAAATGAGACCTAAAG
Source organism: Gopherus flavomarginatus (assembly GCF_025201925.1). Taxonomy (NCBI): domain Eukaryota; kingdom Metazoa; phylum Chordata; order Testudines; family Testudinidae; genus Gopherus; species Gopherus flavomarginatus. The sequence goes on along the minus strand of NC_066621.1, from coordinate 9,934,121 downwards.
ACATGGAGCTAACAAGCCGTGTGCTGGACAGACCCACTTCGCTGACATGCTGTACCCCAGGATAAGAACATGAGAACGGCCACATTGGGTCTGACCAAAGGTCCCTCCTGTCTACCGACAGTGGCCAATGCCAGGTGCCCCTGGAGGGAATGAACAGAAGAGGGAATCATCAAGTGATCCATGTTCTTAATATTATAGCCCTGCAGTTCGAGCCCTGCGAGCCCAGTGTAGCTGCCCTGGCTCAGACTCGATGCCACGGGCTTTTTATTACAGTGTAAACACACCTTAGAGCTGAAGCCCTATGATGGTGCAGTAGCTCTACAGATCCTGTTGCACTGAATCTGCTTCATAACCCTATGGGAATGAATCACCCCTATGGCCCTATAAGAAACACTGGAAGCATTCAGTTCCCTATGGCCTTTTGCCATACGTGGGATGTTCTGCCCTTGGCTTGCATTAATCCCCAGGATGCAAAGGGTTAATGTGAGACATGTGCACTCCAACCTAGCCCCCCTTGCTCCTGGAGGTGCCTAGTCTGGCATTTGCTCTCCTTGCCAGGCCAGGAATGTCTCTGGGATTGGGGAAGTTCCTGCCACCCTCTCCCTCCAGCAGCTGCTCCTTTTTTGCTACCCGTGACTGAACCGACCTGCATTCAGAAGAGAGGTTTGTCATGCAGCTTTCTGCTCTTTCCTGGGCTTGGGGTCTATTGTCACTCAGCCAGTCCTCCCCCCTCCCAGCCTGGCCACAACAATTTAGGCTGACTGTAGTGACTTATTACTCACAGGCAATCTGCTACAGAGCCTGGGTCTTGGTCAGGCTGCTGCAGAGGTCTCTTGGGTGGAAGGTGAGTGCCAGCTTGCAAAGTGGGTTATTCTCTATTGGCAGAAGATAATTAGATAGCTTCCCCAGGCACTGGAAGGTCATGCACTGCAAACATGATTGATAGCTGGGGACTGATGGGAATGAAATGATGCAGGCTTGGCATCTCACTAAGGAACAGTCAAGGAGATCTCAGGGCTGGGGTCTGCCTGGGAAACAGCTGCTGATGTGCAGAGTTCTCCTCCTGTTTCAGTAGGGCAGGCCTGCTACTTGCCCCCCAAATGGGAGTGTCCTGCTGTGCAGGAGGGCAAACGTTTCGAAGCGGAAACTGGATGATGAGTACAGAGCAGGCCTGACGTGGGGAGCTATTCAGCATGAGGTGGTACAGCAGCTTGCACCAGCCAAGGCTCTGGCCTGGAGGTAAGAGGTGAACTGCACCATTTCACACAAGACAGGCTGCTTTTATTACGGCCCCAATCGAGGCCTGATCCAAAGCTCATTGAAATTGTTCCAGTGATGTTAGGCCCTTGTTGCAGCCCCAATTCCCATGGTGATCAGCAAGTTTTGCCTGAGGTCCTTGGTGCCTTTCTCACCTGGAGACAGGGAGTGGGATGGGAAGCATTTCAGGGAGTTATTTATGTGCATTAATCCCAAAGGGCCCTGCAAACAGGCTGGGGGAGGGGCAGCAGTGCCACTCAGCTCCCCCACGCTGGCAGCAAGGAAAAGGAACCACTTTAAGGAAGGGGAGCAGGAATGAGCACAGCTCTAGGCTCCTGTGTAGCCTGGTGAACGTAGGTCCCGCTCTGCTGCTGCCTGCACACAGGTCGGGACAAGAAAATGTTGCGAGCTGGTCGTGTGGTTATGGTGTTGGCCGGGTGCAGGGGACCCAGGTTCAATTGCTGACTTGGCCACAGACTCCGTGCGTGACTTCGAGCCAGTTATTCCATTTCTCTGTGGGTCTGTCCCACAGTGGGATGCTAATGCTTCCATTGCCTGTCCTGGCTGTTTAGACTCTACAGGTTCTGAGGCAGGGACTGCCTCTGTGTGTTTGCCCAGAACTCAGCACAATGGGGCACTGGCCTCCAGTGGAGCCTCTGGGCATTACTAAGATAGCAAATACAAATAACCCCGGGAAGGCCCACAAGCTCCCAGCAGCACTGGGTGCCACCAGAGGAGTCTTCTCTTAGCACACCCAGTGTGTTGTTAGCCCTGTTATTTGTTTGCTGCTGCTCCTTTGCGATGCCCGTAGTTTTGCCTTTTAATTTTCACTGGGCCGCTGACCCCTGCTCTGCGAGCATCGACACAAGATGAATTCATGAGGTAGTTTGCAGCCACAGATGACCTCACTTTCCCCACTGCCATTAAACTGCAATTTAAAGAGATGGGAACCATAAGAACTGACCCATTATGCTGTTTATTTAATTCCCAGGCAAATGTGACAGGCTGGAGATTCCATTTTCAAATAGCTGGAATGGGGAGACTTGAGGGGATTGTTGCTGGGCAGGAGCAGACGGGGCTGTGACAATGGCAGGTTGGAAGTGCAAACCAGTCCCTAGTTTGTGTTAAATTACCCTTCATGTAGCATTGTAAAATCTTCCCTTTTTTAAAAATAAAAATGTTGGATTGCATGGATTTAAACTGAACAACATCCCCGAGGCTCCCAAGTGTCAGGAGCCCAGCCCAGGATGGGACTGTCAGCTCAGGGAAGACCATGTCTGTACAGACTAGCTCTCACATGGAGGCAAAATAAGTTTTTCAACATGTGAGAGCAGGAATGGGTCCATTCAAGGATCATGTTCTCTCTCTCTCTCTCTCTCTCTCTCTCTCTCACACACACACACACACACACACACACACACACACACACACACACACACACACAGATCTGCCCTGTGCAAAGTAAACACAGAGAAAAGTTCTCATAATCAGACACATGCCATTTTCTAAGGCATGAAATGGCTGCTACTTCCTGTCAGCTCTGGTTGTCATTTGCTAGTTTTAGGGGGATTAATTTAAGTCACAGAGTTTTCTCATTCATTTGTGTGTGGGGAGGGCTGTCGGTGCTCAGACTTGATGCTATTTGCATTATTTATTTATCCTGGAGTTTGCTTAAATCTTTCATCAATCTGAAGTGGTGCTTCAGAAAGGAGGACACTGGTGTTTCCAAAATGAATCCCATGTGGACTCGTTTTCTGGGTTTTGTTTTGCATTTGTGTTATTTGGGCATGAAATAACTGTTGTATGGAAAGCACAGCCCACAAATTAAACCCAATGCAATGCTAATGCTCATTTACCAAGAAAGAAAACCCAATCTCCTTCCATTTCAGTGCAAGGGCCCCCTGTCTACGTATCCACTGTTCCCTTTATAATACTTACTCCCTTAGAGCTTCCCATTAGGGAGACCTCCGTTTTTTGGCTGTGTCATGAGGTGCACCACTCACCGCCGGACTGGCGCCTCCTCCTGGTACTCTAAGGATTAGCTCGAACCAGATACCCCCCATCTGCAGTTTGCACTTTGTTACTCTGTCCATCCACAGCTCCTCCCAAAGCCTCAGGAACCACAATGTCCTCTTCATGTCTTGGCCCTCCGGCTGTGTCACTGTCTGTGCTCCCTTGGTAGTCCTAGGCAGTTCTCTCACTCACTGCCTTGGTACCACCCGCCCAGTGGCTGGTAGGGAAACCTAGGCCTGTCCTCTTCTCCGGGTTCCAGCCCTGGGGCCCTCAGCTCAGCAACCTGGGCCTTCTCTCTCTGGCCTTACTGCTTTATCTCTGGGCTGCTTCCTCTTACTGGTTCCTCTTTCTTTCTTGGGGCCGACAGTTCCCAAAGCCTCCTCCCTCTTCCCAGGGAGTGACTGCACTCTACAGTCCCTGCTCCTCCCTTTCTCCTGGCAGTGTCTTCCTTTTCCCACAATCCCTTCTGCTTTCAGCTCCTGGGCTTTCCACCTATTCCTACCCAGCTGAGCCTCCCTAAACAGCTGCCTAATGGGTTAACTGTCCCATCTGTCCTGCATTGGACCCCGCAGGGTGAGTGTTGGGCAGCCACCCTATCACAACAGTTAAAGCGGTTCTGAACAGAGGCTTATTACTATTTTGGTAGGTTACCCAGGGCCCCTAGTTGACTTCACAAGTTAGACACTCACGATGTGATTCTCCAGAGCTCCCTGTGCTGGTCTATCTCTGCCCATGCTGAAAGCAGTGGGGAACCTCCCACTGAGTCCAGTGGAAGAAGAGCTGGGCCAGCTGTGAGAGCTCCTGAAAATCCCTGTTCCTTTAACCCTGGTGTCATAAACAGATGGTTAAGGGTTAATGTCTCTCTCACCTATAAAGGGTTAACTAGCAGTAAACCTGGAACACCTGACCAGAGGACCAATCAGGAGACAAGATACTTTCAAATCTCGGTGGAGGGAAGCCTTTGTTTTGCTTCTTGGGTTTTTTTCTGTGTGTTCTCTCTGGGTTCTGAGAGGGGCCAGATATGTAAGCAGATTCCTCCAATCTTTCTGAAAAAATCTCTTCTGTTCAAATTAGTAAATACCAGTTAGAAAGACCGTTTAGTCTTTTTGTTTGTGTTCTTTATTTGCAAATGTGTATTTTGCTGGAAATATTGTATTTGTGCTGAGGGGAGGACTCTCCCTAGCGTCTATAAGCTGAAAGACCCTGTAACATTTTCCAACTTGATTTTACAGAGACAATTTTTACTTTTTCTTTCTTTTATTAAAAGCTTTTCTTTTTAAAAGACCTGATTGATTTTTTCCCCCTTGTTAAGGCTCAAGGGAATTGAGTCTAAACTCACCAGGGAGTGGCGGAGGGGGGGGGAGGAGGAGGAGGAAGAGGAGGAGGGGGGAAGGGTTTATTTTCCCTTGTGTTAAGATTCAAGGAATTTGGATCTTGTTTCACCAGTGAGTTGGTGAAGCCTCTCCAGACGACCCAGGGAGGGAAAGTCTAAGGGGGGGGGGGATAGTCAGTTCCTCCTTGTTTTAAGATCCAGGGGGTCTGGGTCTTGGGGTCCCCTGGGAAGGTTTTGGGGGGACCAGAGTGTACCAGGCACTGCAAGTCCTGGTTGGTGGCAGCCCTATCAGATCTAAGCTAGTAATTAAGCTTAGAGGAATTCATGCTGGTACCCCATCTATTGGACACTAAGGTTCAGAGTGGGGGTTCATACCATGACACTTTGTCAGGGCTACTTCTGACAGGGCTAAGCAATGGGGTTCCAGCTGTGGAGGAAGAGAGCAGGACCTGTCTTTACTGTGCTCTGAAGTGGCAGTTCTGAGCCCTCTCATGAGCTCCCCCTCTGTGGTGCAGTAATGCACCATAGGGCTGTGGCCAAATCTGCAGCCCCCTTAGTGAGCTCAGGAGGGCGTGCTATCTGCCTCAGCCAGCATGACAGGAGCTGCGGGGCCTGAGGGCAGGTTGTATGGGGAAGGTTGGTTTGGAAAGGCACCAATGAGACTCTCGGCTCTGGAATCACACACAGGCCTTTTGCACATGTATTCACACGTATCTGCGCACAAGGTGGTAGAGGAGTCGCCCTGGCTGCTGATGAGCATCCAGGAATTAGCGAGTCCCACTGCTTCGAACATGTTTGTTGTATCTGCACGGAACCCTCCTGGCCTGTATAGTGATAACTATGAATGCTGTGTACTGAGTTGCCCAAACCATTTCTAGCAACCATGAGGATTCTCCTTAGAGGCCTTTCCCCCAGGTATAGACCCTGTTTAGCCTGGCAGAACCACACAGCAGTATGAGCTGTGGCTGCAGGTAGTTTGATTCTTTAATGTCATCATCTGCAGCCCCTGTTTTCCTGTCTGAACCCCTCCTCAGCTCGTCTCTGCTTTCAAACCAGGCTATGGAGAATCTTCCACACATCTTGGCAACCTCAGGCCTCCTGTCAGTGTCATGAAATTGCAATGATTCCCCTTGAATAGACATGAAATTGCCTGGCACTTTGAACAAAAAGTTGGAGGAATGAGATGTTCTGCAATGTCCTTGAAAGAAACGAGCCAGGGAAGATGAATAACTGAGGCTCCTTGAAGGGTTGTTTCAGTCCTTGGGCTTTTCTCTGATCTGCTATCGAAAGCTTTCACTGCTGGGGCACCGTGCAGCAAGGGCTGAACTTAACAGCCTCCTCAGAAATGCAATTAAGCCTCCTTTCTGTGATGCTGGAAGCAATCTTGCATGTCTAGGTCTGGCTTTTCCAGCTCTTTGCCTTTGGAACGCTACCGAATAACAGATCAAAGGCCTGTGGCAGGCACTCAACTGGAGGAGACATTGAAGGGAGTGCTCTAATTCACTGTCCCCTGTCCTCATCTCACCATTCAAGGAAAGCTGCATTGATTACCACCCTCCCCTGGCTTACTACTCTGGGGTCAGAGGACATCACTGTATGTCTTGGGGGGCCCAAGCAGTTCTGCTTGTTCTGTGCTGCAGTCAGGAGTGGCGCCAGGGTTTTTGGCGTCCTAGGCGGGGGTCCTTCCGCGCTTCCGGTCTTTGGGGCACTTCTGCGGCGGGTCCCGGAGCGAGTGAAGGACCCGCCGCAGAATTGCCGACGACGACCCAGAGCGCGGAAGGACCCCCCACCGCCAAATTGCCACCAAGGTCGGCAAAATGCCGCCCTCCCAAATCCTGGCGCCCTAGGCAACCGCCTAGGTCGCCTAAATGGAAGCACCGTCCCTGGCTGCAGTTCAGCTTTCCTGTGCAGCTAGTTACGCTGCAGAGGCAACGGAGATGGGCACATCCAAGAACCAATGAAACAAACCAGCAGGAAGCAGCTTGGCCTGGTGGACTGACAGACTTCAGAGCTGGGAGTCAGAGCTCCAGGGACAGATGGAAAACTTCACACCTAGTGTCCTGTCTTCCCTTATTAAATCGTCAGGGTCTGTGTAACAGGAACACCCGCCTGGGACACAGGGCAACCCTGCTCGCATCCCATCCTCGGTTTCCCTCTGGGGATAATCCACTCATGCCCAGAGGCTTTATGACAATAATCCCCCTCCCCAGGGGTCTAATTTATCAAACAGTACCCAGCTCCCAAGACAGCCCCTCCCCCTTACATTCAGAGCTCTGCACTCCTCCATCTCGGAATTGTGTGTTCCAAATAGTGCTCTCCCTAGCCTGTGGCCGCTTCCCTTAAGTCCAGGGTTTCACAGCCCTCCTTCTAGGGACTAAGCTGGCTGAATTCATCCTCTCCGCGGGTTCTGCCTGATGGGCTTCGAGCCTCCTTTCTGCTTCTCCACCCAGTCATCTGGCCATGCCCTGAATCCTGCCCTGGAAGGTCTGATAACCCCAAAACTGCTACGGGGAGCTGGTTCTGCCCACTCTACCAGGATTCTTCCTATGTCTTCCCTCTCCCAGACACTCACACATGCAGTGTGCACGTAAGAGCGTGTGTGTGCGTGTAAAGAAGAGCTGCTTGCTGTACTGCGGCCCAGGCTGTATTAGTTCAATGGCTAAACAGGAAATGTCTGGAGCCAGGACTGCCAATCCAGTGGCATGGAAGGCTCTGTTTAAAAATAAATACATAAGGAATTAGCCTTTTAAAGGATGCCGTTTTACTCCATTTATTGTATGAGAGTTCAACATAAAAATCCTTTGAAAGGTTCATCATCTCAATGTGTTTCCTAAGCCCTGGAGGAAGCAGGAGGAAGTCGGGGATATTTCCTTCTGAGTTGTAATGCACTTTCTGGCAAACCCACCAGAGAGTTCGGAGAATGACACTCTGGTGACATTTAAACCAATACAAAAGTAAATTAAACATCTAGATCATAAAAAATACCAAAGAATGTTTTAAAATAGCCTCTTTGCAGCACTGCATTAGTTGACTATACAGCTTTAGTGTGTAATGAGCAATATATTAATTTATAATTAGTGTAATACAGTAAAGCTCAGCAAAGAGCTTTGTGCACTCTGGCTAATTCATCAACAGAAGAAGCAGCTTTTAATGGTTTCCAAGGTTTGCCTGTCCTCTGTAATTGGGAAGTCCAGAATTTATTGTTATTTCTCTTAAGGGGTAATTTGATTGCAGCCACACATCTTCATTTTGTGTCTGCTCCCACTCCAGCGCAGGGAAGGAGAAATCTCCAGATTCTAGTGTCTCGCGAACACTTTATGTGACCTCATTTACAGCTTCCCCCTGCCGTGTTTTGCAGCCCAAGTGACCTCATGGCCTCAGAGACTTCCTGCAGTTTTGGCTGTGCCTTCTCCTGCTGCCACAGAAAGGGTTGATGCCAGGGGCTTAGGCCTGCTGGAGTAGTTTGGCTGCTCCCTCCACCATCTCACTTTTTACTGGAATTGGCTCCCCCAACTCCTTCCTTTTAACTTTGTAGCATTTGGGAGTGACTTTTTCCTCTCAGTATCTCACTCTCACAGGATATTGCTGATTAGGCAGGAAAAGAGCAAATGGAGGACACTAATGGAGAAATGTTTAATCATAAGAATATTTAGCTCTAAGGAAAGCCAGTGGGAGCTACGTACCTACCTCCTTGTGGCCAATTGGAAAGTCTTAGCCTTTTTCATCAGGTCAATCTGAAAGCAGTTCCAGAGAGGAAGGATGGTTTGTCGTTCAGGCGCTGACTGGGACTCGGGAGATGTGGATTGATTCCTGGCTCTGCCACAGACTCCTGGCTCTGCCACAGACTACCTGAGCAAGTCACTTAGTCTCTCTGGGCCTTGATTCCCCACCTGTCAAAGGGGGATAATCGCCCTGTCTTTGTCTATTTAAAGTCTCTGGAGCAGGGGCTGCCTCTGACTTCATGCCTGGATGGTGCCCAGCATATAGAGGCCTGCTCTCAGTTGCAGCAATGTAATAACACATAGTCAACGGGAATGTGGCTATCCCCATTTGCTAGATTGTGAAACTGAGGCAGAAAGAAGTTACAGCACATGCTCAGGTCACACAGCGAGACCCTGGCTGAGCTGGGAATTGAAGCCAGGTCTCCTGACTGTAGCATGCTGCTGCCCACTCTAACAAGGGCACCTGAGGGACAGGTCTAGGGCACCGTATGTCAAGAAGAGAACATCTTCCTTCCTGGTTTCCCTCTGGCAGACACTGCTGCACTGGGGGCAGAGCAGTCAGCTCATAAATCAATTTCTTCCCCAATTAGCAAACGCAACAGGGCAACCGACGACTCCCAAAGTTTGTCAGCAGTTCACAGACGCTTTGCTTTTATGAATGTGGTGGGGCCTTACCTATCTACCTTAGGTACCACATCACCATTGTAGCTGAGCAGCTCACTGTCTTTAATGTTGTTATCTTCACAACACCCCAGGGATGTATTCCCATTTTACACATGGGGCACTGAAGTACAGAGAGGCTAAGTGACTTGCCCGGGGGCACACTGGACATTTGTAGCAGAGAAATTCAACCCAGGTCTCTCACCTTCTAGACTGATGCTCTAACCACTGGAACATCTTTCCTCTTATAGCTCTGGATGCACTAGGGTTCTCACTGGTACAACTGAACCATCAATGGGGACTGTTTGCTGAAGTTTCCTAATGTAGACAAAGCCGAAGAGACAGAGAGAAAGCAAAGTCCTCAGTAGAGGATGTCACACACTCCGTAGAGCTGGGTGAAAAGTTTTGGCTGAAACTTTTTTCGGTGAAAAATGCAGATTCAGCAACACCACAAATTTCTGTGAATTCATGTCAGTTTTTTTGCTTGAAACAACATTTCATTTCAAAATTTCCTTTAACTTTTTTTTTAAACATTCAAAGAATTTTAAAATGGTCAAAATCTAAATGATACATTTCAATTTTGTTTAAATTAAACTTTTTGGTGGATCTCAAACAAACTTTTTTGACTTTTTGATTCACCAAAGCTTTTGAAAAATTGTGTTTCTGGTTCAATCTTATATATATTTAACTTTTCAAAATAGCCAGCAAATCAAAAACCTGTTATTCACACAGCTACCCATATTAACTATTAAAATATTTCTGAGATGCCAACAAAATTCCAGCATCTGCTCTAATCCTCTGACTGAAACCTTCATTGTTAACTTTTGTATCTTCTTTAGACTGTGGAGCCCCAGCTAATTGCTAAAGCATGTGTGTAACTTGAAGCAGATGAGTAGGTCCATTAAAATCAACGGGCCTAGTCATGTGCTTAGATATCTTGCTGAAGCAAAGTTGGAAGGACTGACATCAGACTTTTGGAGAGCTGAAGGAAAGACTCAGGATAATATTTGCCCAGGTATGTCTAGTCCAGCCCAGGCTAAGAGGAAATCCTTTGTTGTATTGACTCTTCTTCATTAGGACTTGCTGTATCAGTTCTTTTCCCTGCCAAACTTTGTCTTTTTAAGGATACTAAGAAGTCTCTTTTGCATGATTATGATGAAGTGGTGGAATCTTTGAAGATATCCAGGAAGGAGAAGGGAAAAAAACAAAAAAATCCAAACTGAACCAAAACAAAAAATAAATTTTTGGTGAAATCAGATCAATAACCTGATTCAGATGGAATGAAATCAGTTTTACATAAATCCGATTTTTCCCCTCTTTCCCCCCTTCCCCCCTGTTGTAACTGTGATCTGGAAAGTAGCGCGTTTGTATTTACAAACCATTATGTCAGTAAGGGTCTAGATTGTGAAGATTTCCTTGTTGAATAATATGATTCTAATTTAATTGGCATTTGTCTGATATGAAAGGTAGTTTTTATAGTGTTTGCTATTGATTGTTTGTATTAAAACTTTGTGATCTGGAAAGGAATATGTTTGTATTGACTTATTATCATATCAATAGATGCCTAATTTTGTGAGTTTTTCTTTCTAGTGATCTGATGAATATAAATGGCAGATTTCATTTAGCTTCTTATTGATTTCGTTATTGTTATTAAAACTCTGTGATCTGAAAAGTTAAATGTTTGTATTTACTTAACAGCTTATTAATAAGGCTGGGTTTATAGATTCATAGACTTTAAGGTCAGAAGGGACCGTTATGATCATCTAGTCTGACCTCCTGCATAATGCAGGCCACAGAATCTCACCCACCCACTCCTGTAACAACCCCCTAACCTATGTCTGAGTTACTGAAGTCCGCAAATTGTGGTTTAAAGACCTCAAGGTGCAGAGAATCCTGCAGCAAGTGACCCGTGCCCCACGCTGCAGAGGAAGGTGAAAAGCCTCCAGGGCCTCTGCCAATCTGCCCTGGAGGAAAATTCCTTCTCGACCCCAAATATGGCGATCAGTTAAACCCTGAGGTTTATAGGACTTTTCCCTTTGTATTGACTAACTGGGTCTAATTTAACATATTAAAAATGCAATTTTGACTTGGTTCTTTTAAAAAATAAAGAAAGAAAGAAAAAATGCTAAATTCCTATATAGCAAAAACGAACTCCTTTTTACTCTGAGCCTGATCCTATGCCCCTGGTGACTAAACAAACTCATGCCAGCTCTGCCCTGCCCCGCCCTCTCCCCCACTGCTGCAGCTCCTTGTCCCCTACTGGGAGAAAGGTGGGGAAAGATCTGCTCCAGGGCTGGCCCTAGACCAAATGGCACCCCATGTGAGGAGAGTCTCTGTCTCCCCCATGTGTTAAACTTTTGAATATCTTACTTTGTATTGTAGTTGTAGCCCATTTCACGACTTTGGTGCATGATTTGGATGCATAAGTTATTCCTGTCACATAAGACAATAAATTTGCACACTAGGAGCTGTGAATCTGTATTTATTTATGCCATATATGAGCAACTAAAAAAAAATAGTTTCCTCTAAGCTTATAGAATTTTTTTCATTTTAAAATGTACAGGGCATGGCTGACAACATTCTAGGAGGCTGGAGGAAAAGATAGTTCTCAAAAAGTCTGGAAGGTTCCACAAGGTTCTATAAAGGTCCAGAACATGCTAGGAGGTTAGTGAAAAACGACTCCACATATGGAATACCTGAAACATTTTACTTCAAACATTCCATTTCCCTTTTTGTCGCTAACAATAAAAACAGTCCCCTGAGCCTGGCGCCCCAGGCAGTCACCTGCCCCCAAAATCCGGCCCTGGTCTGTTCGTCCTCATGCAAGGGAGCTTTCCCAGGAGCAGTTTGAAATGCTTTTCCCAGCGTGGGGGCCATCTCCTTTGCATTACTTAGGCCCCCATTCAAGAAAACAACTTTAAGCCTGTGCTTAAGTCCCATTAAAGTCAAGAGCTTAAAGTTGAGTGTGTGCTGTCCTGAGTGGGAGCCCTGGCCTGTAGGCTCTGTGGGGCAGGGGCTGTCAGGGTCTAGCACAGTGGGGCCCACATCAGACTGGGGCCTGTCCTTATTCCTGCAGTGTGACTGGGCAGAGCCAGACCTGGAGCCACTGGGCCCGGTGCTGAACACCCACTGGTAGGCAGACCCGAGCCAGGGCTGGCATCAGGGTTTTTGCCACCCCAAGGGGTGGGGAAAAAAAGAAGCTGTGATCATTCCACCTAGGGCTGGCTCTAGCCATTTTGCTGCTCCAAGCATAGCAGCACGCTGCGGGGGGCGCTTTGCCACTCACTGGTCCCGCGGCTTCGGTGGACCTCCCGCAGGTGTCCCTGCGGAGGGTCCACTGGAGCTGCAGGACCAGTGGACCCTCCGCAGGGACGCCTGTGGGAGGTCCACCGGAGCCACCTACCACCCTCCGGGCAACAGGCAGAGCGCCGCCCGCGGCGTGCTGCCCCAAGCACACGCTTGGCGCGCTGGGGCCTGGAGCTGGCCCTGGCTCCACTGCGCTGCTTTCTTCAGCGCCACTTTGGCAGCAGGTCCTGCCCTCCCAGAGGGACTGAGAGACCCCTGCAAAATGCAGCCGAAGAGTGGGAGGTGCCGCTCCTGCTTGCTGCGCTGGTGCCTGGCGCCGGCCTGTCCCAGCAGAGGGAGCAGGGCGCTAGCTCCCTCTCCAGCAGCCCCGGGGCTGTGCCAAAGGGTGGCAGCGGGGGCTGAGGGGCCAGCAGCACTGCCAGTCCCCTTTGGCAGCGCAGCTCCCGAGGGGCTCCCCAGGGCTCAGCCCGGGCTCCCGGCCAGCAGGGGAGGGAGCAGAGGTGACTTGGACGTGAGGCTCCCTGCTGGGGCCGCGCAGCGCAGCCGGGTTCCCGGGAGAGGTGCAGAGCGCGGGGCCGTGCGAGCGCTAGGGGTCGCTGCGCCCCTTCGCCGGCGCCCAGGCTCTGCCCGGCGGCCCCCGAGGAGGCTGCGGCGGGCGGCGCAGGAGCGAGCCAGGCTGGTGCGGAGCTAGCAGAGCCGCCAGACACTGCGCGTCCGAGCCCAGCGCAGCCCTGCCCGGGGAGCCCCAGCCGCGGAGCTGCGGCGCGCAGGGCGGGGATGGGCAGCGGCTGGGGCGCGGGGCGGGGACACCTGTGACGGGACCCACCAGGTAGGTGCGCGGGGGCCAGGCTGGGGCTGGGGCAGGGGCAGAGCCGGGCGGGGCGCCCCCGTTGCCAGGTTCGCACCCAGGCGCTTCTCCGTGGAGCGGCCCCCCGGAGGCTCGGCGCCCGGACGCCGCAGCCCGGTGCGGAGCTCGGAAAGCGGCCCCCGGGCGCTCCCGTGCTGGGAAGGGCGAGGCGAGTTCTAGGGCCGCTGCTCCGGGAGCTCCCTGCGCGCCCCTGCGCGCATCCTGGCAGCCAACTTTCTCCGGGCTGCCTCTGTGCAAACTTCCGAGCGAGCCGGAGAGGCGGGGGGCTGGAGAGACCTGGGACCCGCGAGAGCCGGATTTTCCTCCCCGTTCGCTCGGGTTGCAAATGCCGCGGTGCAGAGTCTCGGGGGTGAGGGGGAAAGTGCCCGGGACCGTGTCCCCGGAGCTGGAGCTGGAGCGGGCGCTCCCCGGGGAGCACGGGGCTTCCAGGGCTCCTGGGGATGTTCCACCCTCCCTCAGCATGTCACAGGGGGCTTGGTTCTCTGCAGAGATTTCAACCTCCTGGGGTGGGGCGCGGGAGTCAAAAAATGCAGCTCAGAAGCCCCCTCCACCCCACAGGGACACTGTCTGCAGTGAGCTCCCTGGGGGAACACACTTATTCCAGAATCGCTTCGGAAGCGGAGTCAGCAAAGGCTCCCTTATTCTGGAATAAGAGCGTCCACACAGGGCATTAGTTCCAAATAGCTACTGTGCTTTTAAATTCTTGCGCTGCCTTAATCTGGAGTAATTTCCCTGAGGTAGCGTTCTTGGAACCTCCTCACAGCCTCCCATTCCTCTGCTGGGTTAGGGGAGTGTGGAGTCAGGCTCTGCTCACAGAGAGGAGCAGCCAGAGAGTTTAAAAATCTCCCCCTGACTCTTTGCATCAGGGCAGGAGAGGGTCGGCACTAATGGGTTACTGGCTTGGGCAGACTAGGGGAATATTTATAAGAACACAGGTGCCTCCAGGCAGTGCTTCCCTGGTTCTCCCATTGCTGTTGGGGTTTGAATAACAGCATCTCTTTCTCTTCCTGCTGTGAAGTCATAACTCAGTGAGGTGGCACTGGTGGGCTGTGATCTCAGATTCAGCAGGAGAGTGTCCCAGTGGCATGAGGAGTCAGGGCTGGGGGAATGTGGGGAGTTTAAGGGCAGGAAACCTTTCTGAAGCATAAGTATAGTGGGTGACCACCTGGCTGGCATGTGTCTGTATGTGGGAGCCTGGTCTCTGTTTGAGTTTCTGCGAGGCGGGCAGTTCTCCAGGGAGGCACCGCCAGTGGAGAGGTGCTTTCCTGTATAGGATGTAGAGCCAGTTAAATCAGCAAGACCTGGTTTCCATTAGCTGTGTTTACATCTTGCCTAGCTGCCTCGCTCAGCAGGCTGGGCTATCTGCATTGTCCTGTACCCTCTCTGTAGGATCAGCTCTGTGTTCATGCCCAGGGGAGAGCCTAGGTGTTGGAACGCAGATACCAGGGGAAGCGGTGGCATAGATGTGTGGAGGGAGGTCTGTGGCTTCATGCCAAACAGGACTGGTTCTAAAGCAGGGGTTCTCAGACTTTGGTACTGGTGACCCCTTTCACACAGCAAGCCTCTGAGTGCCCCCCCATACATTAAAAACACTTTATTAATTATTTAACACCATTATAAATGGTGGAGGCAAAGTGGGGTTTGGGATGGAGGCTGACATATTGTGACCTCCCCCCATGTAATAACCTCATGACCCCCTGAGGGGTCCCGACCCCCAGTTTGAGAACCCCTGTTCTAAAGAAACTGTGAGCTCCTGCTAGGCGCAAGACTGAACCAACAGTGAAACTAATTAAATTATCCACTTGCAGCGTGCATCTGAAAAACCCAACCCCCAACCTTGCATAATTTGTAGGCGAGAGAGAGACGTGAGCTGGGAGATTGACTCATGGCAGAGGCAGATCCTCCAGGTCTCAGTGGAAGTCATCTGTGACAGTGATCAGCAGCAGCCAGCTGGCACTGTGAGATTTGCCGAGTGTCTTCCAGCTTGGCTCGCTTGGCCAGGGGAATGCAGCTCCCAGCTAGGACCAACTTGGAGTGGCTCTTGCTGGCTCAGCAAGACAGAGGCTCCTCCAGCACTGCTTCTGTCTACACATCCTGGCAAGTGCCAGGTCCTGTCCCTGCTGCACTGGCTTGCAGGATGCACACACAGTGACATCCAGCCAGCCAACGGGGATCTAAGTCAGTCCTGCTATCTGGCTACTGTTTGAGAGAGGTAGCGTTTTCCTGCACTGTACCTGGCTATTGTAAAATCTCCATAATTAGTCCAAGAGCTCCCACTCCCTCTGTCCCAGCGTATGCAATAGCTGAGCCTTCTGTTGTCATCAGCCTCAGAGGAGCAATGGAGGCTGGAGAGTCACATCCAGGCTGTTTCCCTGTTCCAGCACTTGCAAACTGATCAGCTAAGATGACTGGCTCAGGACCAAAAAAGAAGCAAACGTTTCCTGCTGCCGTTGCTCCATTGCCCCAAAAATGGAAGGGAGAGGGCAGCTCAGTGGCTAGGGAGCTGGACTAGAGCTCAGTTCCTGCCGCTGGCCTGCTGGCTGATGCTGGGCAAGTCACATCCCCTCTTGTGCCTCAATTTCCCCATCTGTAAAATGGAGTTAATTATACTGACCTCCTTTGGAAAGCAGCCTGAGAATGCATAAAAGCTCAGTTATTATAGCAACTGTTGGTTGTTTTTCCGGGAAGGAAAATACAGAACCCACCAATGGCTCCACTTGGCACCAATTGTTCCTGACAGCAGAGGAGTTCAGAC
Source organism: Gopherus flavomarginatus (assembly GCF_025201925.1). NCBI lineage: Eukaryota > Metazoa > Chordata > Testudines > Testudinidae > Gopherus > Gopherus flavomarginatus. Next base: position 9,918,207 of record NC_066621.1, on the reverse strand, counting down.
AGGAGTTCAGAATCAGACCCATCTAGCATCTTATCTCATCTCATTTCCCCTGTTGTAATTCCATTGGGTTAGTGGAGCTACTCCTGATTTACACCAGGTCAGAATCGTGCCCAAAGGTTCTACGTCCTGTCGAGCTGACTCGTAGAACAAGGTAAGGGCAAAAGGGGATGGAGCTGTCCTTATGTTTGGCATGAGCATCCCCCTCTTCTCATTGGCCTCTTTGCATCTGGGGAAAGATTCCCAACGGGGGCCTGTCATCTAGAAAGGAGGAATGTGCCAGCCAGAGGCGTGGCCGTTCCAAAGAGACGGAAAAGGGGGGATCCCATGTCCTAGGACTGGCCTGACAGAGAGAATGGGAGGAGTTACTCTCTGAATAATCCCTCTTGCATGATTGAAGTTGATTGGACATCACTGGTGACATGGCACAAAGATATCTAAGAGATTCTCTCCTGCAGCACTACATGCGTGCTTCCGGCGCGCCGAGCTGTGCTGGTGGCACTGGGACAACTGGGACTTTAGCTGTCCTACCTTCCTGGAATGACCAGACTGATTTAACTGCTGTTAACCTTGGTTATCAACCCTCCTGCTGAGCTGCCTCTCTCCATCTGAGAGACAGGCTCCTGGCCCTGGATGAATCTGAGGATAGAGCTGTCAGCAGAGCTGACCTTCAAAATGCCAGCAGGACCATGAGATGGGATTTGCGGAGCACAAGGGCAGGAGACAGTCCCAGCATTTGGGCTGAATTACAGTTAAAAACTCCCTTGCTCACCCTTGGTGGAGAAGAAAATGCTGCAAATCCTGAAGGAATGAACAAGGAGCTGGAAGGAAATCAAACTGGAAGAGAGAAAGAGAGAGACACTTTAATGGACAGATGTGCTCAGTCCTGCTCTGCAGGGCTCTCTGCTGTTGCTTTGTCATTCTGGACAGTGTGTGTATGCTTCATTTTGGCCTGCCCAGCAGCTTCCACTGTTTTGCACAACATGTAATTAGACTGTGGAACTCATTGCCACAGGATGTCATGGAGGCCACCAACTTGGCAAGTTTCACAGACGGAGTGGGCATCTGATAACAGGAATAGCCAGAGCTCTAACAACTAATTCTAAAATGAAAAGGGGCATAAAACCTACTGCCTCAGGGTTTATGCCAGAGCCTAACTATTGGGGGTTAGGATGAAACTCCCCTGGGGCAGATTATCTCCCATCTGCTGGCTGCTAGGGTTCTTGCACCTTCCTTTGAAGCAGCTGGTGTCACTGTTGGAGATAGGATAGTAGACTTGCGGACTTTGGGGCTGGTCAATTCTGGCAAGTCCTGCATTTTCTGCTTTCCCATTTCCTGTGGCGCTGGGCTCCTTGGCACCCGAGAGCCAGCAGCAGGGATACCTTCTGCCACACTGTGTCTCAGCCCCGCATCATCACATCACAGGGGCTTTTCTAGTGTGTGTCACTTGGAGTACCCAAAAAAAGGGATCAAGAGTCTACAAACAAGCGGCGGAGACATGCCTGAAAGCTGGAGGGACAATGGGAGTACAGCATGTGAGAGAGCGGAAGCTGCATGCCTGAAATTACTGTGCAGAAATTGAAACAATCAGCCAATCAGCCTGTGAGTGAGAAGGCAAGCTAGCTCCATGGGACTCTGCCCAAAGCAGCATCAGCAACCCCCCCCTCGCTGGAGCTCTGCCTTGTGTAATTTGAGCAGGTTAACTTGCTTCTTAAGCATGATTCATCCCCTGGAGGGCACTACAGAAAAAGTTAACCTGTCAGTGTGACCTGTGGGTTCCACTGTAAACACTGAGCTGATTTGTATTGAGTTTCCCGCCCTGTCACGATCAGTTCATGTTCAAAGGACAGTAACATCTTCCTGAGCCAACCTCCCCAGGAATCCTCTGATTCTTGTCAGACCCCGTAGCTCCTGCTGGTGAGGAGAGCAGCAGGATTTGTCAGAGAGCAATCCAGGGTCTTGTCCAGTCCAGGCGATGGGGCCCAAACTCCTCAGCCTGCCAGGGCTGCCTGCCTCCTGGGCTGCTGTAGATACTGGAGATACTGAGACTTGTAGTGCAAAGTGCCAGCTGATTTTCATCCTTTCTCGCTACAACCCACCCACTGCCTTTGCCTTCTCCTTCCAAAGCAGTCCTTGGACACCTGAGTTACAGCAGCAGGTACCCATCTCCTGCACTGTGTCTCACCCCTCACCTGGAGCAATGCCTTGGAAAGAGTGCATTCCCCGTGGTCTAGCTGATCCCCAGCTTCCCTCCTGAGGCTCCCATGTAGGATGCCAGTTAGTGCCAGCTACAGGAGTGCTTATGGAGTGGGCGCATTTCTCTACTAGCCATTGCACTGAGAGGCACCCCGTTGGAGAGCCTTTCAGTGTAGCTACAGCCAGAGGCTGTGCACCCGCTATGGGGTTTGCCTTGGGAAAGGACAATGCTTGCGCAAGCTCTCTCTCTCTCTCTCATTTCCCTGCCTTGTGGGATGTGGCATGAAGTGAGTGGTGAGGCTAATCCCCCTGCAGTACCAGGGAACCTCCGCTCAGCTACTGCTGTAGCTAACATCTGCCGCCACTGCACCCAGCTGGGCACTACAGTAGGTCTAGCTGACACACGCAGCTGTGCCCGTTGTGCCCTGTGTGGACTACACTGACAGAAACCCTTGCCTGCACAGAGGTCTTGCTTAGCTCTCAGGGCGGGAGAGGCAGTCCCCAGAGTGCTTGGAGAGAGCTAGAGCATGGGGCATAATCTTTCCTGTCTGAAAGTGGCCATCTTTGCTCGAGGCTGGTTCTGAGAGGTGCTGGCCTGGAAATCAAAACTGCTGCCTCACTCGGCCGTTTGAAAGCGAATGGGATTGTGATAGAGGTCAGTACTTTGTAGAGCTGGGCCTTAGCTGAGGATATGGATGGCTAAGGCACATTTACTGCGATGGAGCCATCAGTAGCTACAGATACTGCTTCCCAAGGGCTGCTCTGCAATGGGTATTCCAATTTTGTACACTGGCTCACGGAGAGACTTCCTAATGCTACAGGGAGGCTGCATTAGAATATTCCATATTGATAGATACACATCATACACGTGACTGTCTGTGTTACTAGCAAAACCAGGGGTGAATGTGATGTCCAGAACTGTACAACCTTAATTTACTTTCATTTATGTGCTTGGTTTACCCTTTGTATTTCACTCCTTTTGGAAAATTGACATGGACTAATCAGTTTCACTGTAGGTTACAGTCTGCTTCAAATCCCACTTCTCATGCATTAGCCCAATGCTGTTCTGCTTTGAGCCGCAGACATTGCAGGGGAGTGTTTAAATTCAGCAAACAACCAACCAATACCTTGTACTTGCATTTAGTAACACAATCATGAGAGTGTTTTAATTCACATTCAGTTTCTCCCCGTCATCTACCCCCCTCCCCCAAACACACACACTTGGTTGACCTGATGTGTTGTCCCTAGAGGGTTGTGGGCACTGTTGGTCCTTTCTGACCAACCAAAAATGCTGCAAACTCAGATGTGCTGAAGTAGCTGGACTATTAGAATAGCTTTCTGAAGGCTGGGCCCGATGTGCACAGAGGGGTGTGATGTGGTATCACTTTAGAGATGAGTACTGTATTATTTTGCATTGAAAACCTTGCGCCTAATTCCTATTCCCCCAGCTCCTCTTTTTTCCCCCATGGAATATTGCTGAATATAATTATCCTCTCTCACAAACCTGTGCACATAATGTGCCAGACTTCCAAAACTCAGAGCATAATTGATTGTGACAGAAAGTCCCTCATTAACGCTGCTGGGCAGCAGACTGCATTCCAAACGGTGTTACAGCTGGAGCCGTACCAACTGGAGGTTCAGCATTTTAAATGCTGCTTTAACAACAAGAACAAAACAAGGCTCTAGATTTCAGACCATATAATTTGGTAAAAATGAAATCAACACCTTAGTGCTGAGATAATAATTTCCATGGCTGTTGGTGGTTAACCTCTGCTAACTCTCTTTAACACTTCATCACTCACAGCTCTGTACCATGCTTAATGAATGTATTACAGAATTAAACACAACTGCTGCACTGATGCTAGCACCAGCGAGGCTGACTAGAACAGGCCCAGAAAATGGCTCGTTAAAAATGCTCTCTTCCACTTGGATAGCATGATAGTTATAAGCCAGAGCTGCATAGGAGTCACCGAATGCAGCATCTCCTTAAGCTTGGTCATGTCATCTTACCCAGTTTGTTGGCAGCTCTTCAGGGGCATCAGATTGTTGGTGGGGATGAACATGAAATGGTGAAAAGTGAACCCCAAGACAAAGGGAGGAATAGGCCCCGGACACTTTGGTACTCTCTTTAGCATTCCTGTCTGCCTGCCTTTTGGCAATGGTTCTCAGCAGCTCATGGTGTCTTAACTGGCATTGTCATGAAACACATTGTGCCATTTGCTGTCAGGGATCCATGTCTGGCTGCCTCCCTTGGAGGTTATGGTGCACTGTTTCCTCTGCATTGACGTGGGCTTTGGCAGGGACGCTGGCCAGCTGGTTCCCATGATGGCTGTTGTCTTTCCCTGGGCAGGTGGGTATGTCTCTGCCACTGGGGCACAGAAACTAAAGATGCAAAACCCTCCCCGCCCCCCAAATCCTGATAAGCTAGTGAGCAGGTAACTGGGGCAGGCATTCCCTGGCTCAGCTTTTCATGCCTTGGAAAGCAGGCTTAGCTCTGGTGAAAGAGGCTGAGTTGGTGACCCTGGGGGACTCTACCCACTGATAAGGTACAGCATGGACAGCATGAGCATGTGCTGCGCAGGAGCAAGGCTGGTCTTGTGATTACAGCAGTTGAGGGAGACTCAGGTGATCCGGTTCAATTCCCAGCTCTGTCACAGACTCCCTGTATGACCTTGGGCAAGTCACTTAACTTCTCTGTGCCTCAGTTCCCCACCTATCAGTGGAGATTAGTTCCTTTCTGCCACCTTGCTCTGTCTGGTCTGTGCGAGCTCTTTGCGGTGGGCACTGGCTCACTGTGTATCCCTCAAACCTAGCGCTTTCCAGTGCAGCCTCTAGGTGCTGTTGGAATGCAAACAGCAGCTGAGATATCTGCAGGGCTGCCTGGAGGTGCGGAGAAGGGAACCCAGGCTCTGTGGCCCTGCACACTCAGCCTCTGGCATTGGAGCCAGCGTGTATGGGGCTCATTTCCCAAAGCCCAGGCTTTCAGTCTGGAGCCGTGACCCATGGGGCCTTCCCTCATGTCCCCGAGGTTTGTGGTGTGGGCTTGTGGTACAGAGGAGACAGAGAGCCCCTGCCCGGGAGCCTCCCATTGATGTCACTGTTTGCTCCCTGTGCAGCTGGCAGGACTCTGACAGGCCATTGGCTGAGATGCTGGCCTGTGCTGCCCATTGCCAGTGAATCCTGGAGACGGACGTGGGATACCTGCCCATGTCTCTGGGGAGTTGGCAGGTTCCCGTCTCCTCTGTACTCAGCCTTTCGTGTCTGCTTTGCTCTCCGGCTCAGTTGTCATCGCTGAGATAAGTGCCTGTCACACCAAACTCATTAGCAAGGAAAGCAAAGGAAGCTGCCTCCACCAAGTGGGGAAACTCACTGGTGAATGGAAGTGTCCCAGCCACCTCCCTCTCGAAGCAGAGCAAATCTCCCTCCGGCTGGGCCCCAGTTCCCTCTGACAGCACCCAGCAGAGGGGTACCCTGCATAAAATCATACAGGCAGGGCAGGGGAATCGTGTTCACCTTGGCCTGCGACAGAGTCTTGACCTCGATATTCCCACCAGAGGCCCGAGATGCAATGCGTTTCCCATCTGTGTGTGTGTGTGGTCCACCACGTAGGGACATCATGGCAATACAAGAGCACTGATAATGCTCGCCACCTCACACACCTGTTGTTATTTGTGCGATCCAAGCACCTCGGAGCTGTGTGGTGGACCAGAGCCCTACTGTGCAGTGTTTCTCATCCACAGATCCCAAAGCATTGGATAAAGCTTGTCAGCATCATTATCCCCAGTTTACAGACGGTGAGCTGAGGCACAGGGAGATTAAGTGACCCATCCAAGATCACTCAGGGAATCTGTGGCAGAGCCAGTAATTGAACTGAGATCTCCTGGGTCCCAGCCCAGCACCTCAGAGTTGGGGAGGGTGGGGGCATTGGTGCTTAGTTCCCATTGGCTTTTAATAAGATTTGGGTGCCTGAGCCTCTTGGAATAAAGCTCAGGGCACCTGACTCCCAGCTCAGTGCCTTTGGTTCTGGAGCACATGGTTTTGTTCTGAACTAGGGGAGCTTTCTGGAGGATAGAAAGAGGAACAGTGTCTAGTCCTGGGAGTAGGTGCCTGTAACTGGAAGTTGTTTGCAGAGGAAATCTCTGCTCCTATGACCTCCTCTCTGGCACAGTTATGTGTTTGCTTTGTTGTCTCAGGAAGCAAACCCATCAGCATTTGGTGAGAGCAGGACAGGAAATGGCATTTTCATACCATGGGAGGGTCAGATGTTTCCAAATCAAAATGAAAACCAGCACAAGAAAATTCAGCCTGCCAATGGAAAATTCTGAAAACTTTCCAGCTGGGAATGTCTGAGTGGAAATATATCGATAGTTTCAACCAAAGGAAATTATTTGATGTGTCAGAACAGCGTTCTTTATGTCAGAGCGACATTTCAGAATGAAAAATGTCATTTTGTTTCAAAATTTGCAACTCAAACTGTTGGGTTGGAGTCTCCCATTTGGGACGATCAGAAGATTGTGCTGAATTCAGCCTTTTCCCATGGAAGACAGTGAACTGTGCAAAATCACATTTGCAGTGGGATAAGTTTTTGGGTGGAACTATGTGGACCAGCTCCAGCGAGATTGATCAGAGCAGGAGTGTGTGTTTCACAAGGCTGGATTGTGCCGTCACTTTGCTTGTTATGACCTGCATTGCTTTAGATCCCCTGCACTTTTCTTAGCAGCAGGGAGTGCACTTACGAAGGCAGTACAGTCCCCAGCTCTTCCAGTGACGCACAAGAGCTTTCCTGCTTGGTATAGTGCTGCCAGCTGAAGATGCCTTATTAACGCTGTAATTAATTTATACTTTCATAGCTATCCCAAACAGCTCAGCCTTCCTTAACTAACTCTAGATTGCACGGCAGGTGTCTGCCAGCAAGTGCACGGTTTTGAGAAGGTAGGGGTGATTGGCACTTGGCCAGCCTTGATTTTTACAGCTGTTCGAGTCTGTCCCAGGAAGAGATTCCCCCAGAAACCCCCCGTTGTGCTGGGTGCTGCACAGGCCCAGAGTAGCAGAAGGTCTCTGCCCAGAGGAGCTCAAAATCAGAATAGACGAGGCACACAGAGAGAGCAGGAGGTTGCTGTATTATTGCACGTGAAGGACATTAGTGACACCACTTAATGCCCTGCTGGATGGTGCTCCTATGCTCTGGTGATGAGGGTGGACGCTATCCCTGTGTGGAGTAGACTCATCGCCATGGCCCAGATAGGGAACTGAGGCTCAGCCGGATAAATGAATTGTCAGGTGTCACACAGGGAGTCTGTGACAGAGCAGGGGATTGGAGCCACATCTCTGGAGCCCCAGTCCAGCACTGTGACCACAAAGTGGTTCTTCCTCTGTTCGCCTGGGTAGCATCTGGAGCCGACTCTGTGCAGTGCATCCAGGGGCAACGTACCCTGCCCCTAATCCCAGCACCCCTCTCCCTTGTGGCTGAGGGTTCACACCCATTCAGATCCATTCCCAAGGCATTTTCTGCTCACTTGGTGTAACTGGTCTCAGCTGGAGCATGTCAGATTGTGTTCATCTCCTGCCTGGGGCAGTGCGTGGCCCCTTTGCTCCATCCCTGCCTGCTGAGCTGGGGTGTCAGTGGAAGAAGGTGAGATATGGACTGAATGCTGTTGTGGAGCTGAAAGACTCGCTGAGGCTCCTCCTGAACATGCATTTTCCAGCCCTGGTTGAGTCCGGAAGCATTATTTATCTGATTTCCAAGCAACTGAGATCTGTAGGGATCCCCTGTTTTCCCTCCAAGCCCCCAGCAGCCATGAGGAGGGCTTCAGGCAGCCCCCAGTGAAAGCAGTCAATGCCCCTCCAAGTGCTGCTCCTCCGGGGTTACAGCTTCTCCCCCAGGAACGGAGTTCCAGGCCCTGCTGATGCTAAAGCAGTGGTTCTCAACCTCTGGGGGGCCGCAGACTATGGCTAAGATTTCCAAAGGGGTCTGCACCTCCATTCCAATTTTTATAATGGTCCACAAATGGAAAAAGAGTTGAAAACCACTGTCCTAGGGAGCGTGGGGCACCTGCCCTGAAAGATCAGAGACACAGTTGATGACTGTGGGGTGTGATACAGGAGCCTGAGGTCTGGAGAATCACCAGGCCTGGAGCAAAGACAAGATGACTCACCGATATTTGCCTTATGTCAATGTGCATTGGTCAAACCAGTGGGACAGAGCAGCAGTGAGGCACTGGGGAGTCTGAAGTAGGTGGTGAGGAAATCTCTCTCTCCCTCCCCATATACACCCTCTGTCTCTGTCTGTCTGTCCTCAGTCACCAGGCACTGCTGTCGCAGCATTGCTCCCTTATCTTTCTGTAGCCTAATGTTGTTACAGGCCCCTGGAATTGATGGTCCTGGCAGCTCCTTCTGCAAACTCCCCTCCATGTTGCAGCACAGACCCCTCACAGTGTAGCAATGAAGTGTTCGAGCTCCACTTGTAGTGAGGACATGTCTCTCCTGGGCGTCAGGCGCCTGGCTCAGGGAGGCAGTGTGCTTGGTTTCAGGACGTGTTCTGTCACGTGGAGATCAATCAGCAGAGCCGGGGGGAGTTTCAGGCAGGGCCGGTGCAACCATTTAGGTGGACTAGGCGGTTGCCTAGGGCGCCGAGATTTGAGGGTGCCAAAAAGCGCCCCTAATTTTTTTTTAAATGGTTGAGCAGCCGCTGCTGCTGGGACAGAGAGGGAGTCTGAGCTGCCAGTGGCAGCCGGCAGTCCAGGGTGTCCCCTGGCTCAGGGCACCGCCGCAGCAGCCAGCAGTCCAGGCTGTCCCCTGGGTCAGGGTGCCATTGTGGCAGCCGGCAGCCCAGGGTGTCCGGAAGGGGCGGTAGGCAGCTCCCATGGAGCTGCCGCAGTCGTGCCTGCGGACGATCGGCTGCTCGCGTGGCTCCGGTGGACCTCCCGCAGACACCACTGCGGCAGCTCCACTGGAGCCGCGGGACCAGCGCGCGGGGCGGTGAAATTGCCGTCTGCCTAGGGCGCTCAAAACCCTAGCGCCGGTCCTGGTTTCAGGACACAGTTTCCACCAGCACAAAGAACCAGAGTCATTGAAGATAGAAAAGGAGACTCGAGTGACACCAGTTAATGATGGAAAGTGCCTGTTTGCCAAGCACTTTCGGGTCACGTGGGGGGTAGGACACTTGCATCAGAGCTGCCAGGCAGGATGCTTGCTGCAGCCTGGTTCTTTCCCCATCTCACCGTCCCTGCCAAGGAGGCAAGCGATGCTGCTCTATATGCAGACAATGTTGCTAAAGTAATTCATTCATTTTCCACATTTCTCTGACTTCCACAAGGACAGAGGCTGGCATTTAAATTGCCTTGGAGGATCTGAAAACATCTGGCCGTTATTGACTGACCTTCAGCAAATGGATGGGGGATGCGAATCAGAGGAGGTTTACGGGCTCCCTGCAATGGGCTTGGCCCAGCTTCCTCTTGGAGGCAGCGCTTGCCAGCCTTGCCCAGCGCTAGTGTGTGTTCCATGTGTGAACGTGCCACGTTGCTACAGCCACATGTGCTTCCCCAGTGAGCATTTCCGACACTGCTCCCTCCCTCCCAGAGTAGGCAGCTGGCCCCCGGGTGCTTTGCAGGTTGGGTGCACACCCAGGCGTCTGCATCGCTGCTCTCTTCCCACATGCACCTCACTTAGGCAAATCCATTTGTGCAGCGGCAGGGCCTGGTCTCCTCATGACCACAGATGTCCTCATGATGCCTTAGGCAGGTCCCCTCCACCATAAGTCAGTACAGCAAGCACCTGCGCTCCCATGGAAGTCACCGTGTGAGTGGAAATCGGGGCGTGAACCTTTCCATGCCTCGGTTTATTCCGCAAACTGTGGATAACCGCAGCTGTCTGGGAGGGGCAAAGTGGTCCGGCTACTGGGCAAATCCTGTTACTGGTCTAAACGGGGATGGCAGGGGCTCGGTCATTTGTTGCCTATAGGTTCCCCCTGCACATCTCTGAGATGTGTTCCTTCATGTCCCCTTCCTGTGGGACCCTCACCATCATGGGCAGCAAATCCTAGCTGCCCTCAAGACAGAAGAGCTGTGGCTTCCCACGCATCTACTTGCTGTGGGAAAGAGGCCATAGTACGGTATGGGACAGGCTCCTACCCCAGGCCTCCCGCACCCTGCAGCAGCAGGTGTTGGGAGATCGGGCTTCTCCAGCACCCCGTGTTCAGAGGAAGGCCTGGCGAAGGAATGCGTTTTGAGCATGTCTCTAAACTTGATGTGAGTTAGCTGGGAGCAGCCCTGCCCTGAGAAAAGGCTAATTAATGCACTGTAACCTCCCTGCATAACGCTGAACTATCCCTGACCCTGATGGAGCCAGCATGCTCTAGCAGCCTAGGGCAGGTTGGTAAGCACGGCTGACAAGGCGTTTAACCCTGCGGACTTGACAGGAAGAAGGGGACACGGCATTGTTCTTCCTGCTCAGCAAGAGCAGTTCCCCTCCATGGGAGTTGTACACTGAAACTATCTAGTGCTGCTTTGCAATAGGATCAGACCTCTTCTCAGAGCGGCTCTCCTGCAACTAGATCTCCTTTACCCTCATCATCTACTGGGGAGCAGGGTCTGCGGAATGGCTTCACCCGGAGGGTGCTGTTTGCCTCTGCTCTCAGGCTAATGCGAAATAATTACTCTCCTCCATCCTCCTGGGAATGCTAGCAAATTGCCAGTCATGCATACCCAGTGATGTCACTAGCCCCATTATGGCAAGAGGAAAACTGAGGCACGGAGTAGAAGTGACTTGTCCAAGGACACAAGGTGAGTCAGTGGCGGAGCCAGGCCTCTTGGCTCCCATGCCTGCGTTCTCGCCATGTGACTGCACTGAGCAGCAGTTGGTCTGGCCTTATTTGGAATGGCTAAATCCTCCCAACAAAGGGGAAAGCCCCGGTGCCCCTTAGTGGGCAGGAATCCCACTGCCTCCCGCACCTCACTGTCCTGCAGTCATGGGCTGCAACCCTGGGCCATTCCCCTGCCGGAGGATTCTTTGCTGGAATGGACCCTGGTGCTGCAAACAGCCCCCGTGAGCCAGCCCTTGTTATAGGAATTGTGCTGAGCCACTACATGCTGATGGACAAGCAGCATGGCCTTTCCCGCGGTGGTCTGACTACCAGCCTTTGGAAGGGGAAGCCTGGGCTTCCGGCCTCCAGTTGTAGTCACTGGAAATGAGAAACAAAGAATTACGATCCTGCCCTGCTGGGGTGTGCGTGGGTGGGCTGGGGGATGTCAGCGGGCTGGGAGGTATTGGGGGTGCATTGGGTGAGGAGGAAGATGGGGCAGTGTTTGTTAGTGAGATAGAGACCCTTCCCTGGGTGAAATGCAGGGAGTGAGGAAGCCTCTTGCTCTCATCCTGCCAATGGGTGTCCCGTGGCAGGCCGGCCAGGTGTGTGCTGCTGGGTGCACCGCTCCCTCTGCCGCTCGGTCAGTTCAGGGCGGTGGGAGGGTGAGAGACAGTACACAGCATCTTCTCTTCGTCCTCCTTTCATTTCTGCTTCTGGCTCCATCACCCACTCATGTGCTGGCCATGGTGTTGCAGGCTGATGATACTGCGTGGGCACCTCTGGATGGATGTACACAATCGGATGTACACAATCGGCCCCAGCGACGCAGAGAGAGCTGGTTCTTTTTTTTATCGAGGAAATAGTTCACATTTTAAAAATGGTCTCAATACTTCCATGCTAGGCTGTGCCATCTTTGAAGAGGCCAGGACAATGCAGGCCACAGTATGAGAAGTGGAGCGTGGATTTAGCCGACAGACCCACTGGAGTTTTTGAAATTGCCTAGATGTGTCTTTACTCAAGGGAATCAGCCCAGTCGTATCCCATCAACTCATGGCCACTTCAAGCAGAGAGCATTTGCTTGCATATTAATTCATTTAATTGATTCCGCGAAGGAAGGGGGCAGTCCCCTCTCAGCGATGGGGTCTGGGATGGGATCCCCGAGGTGCAGCCTGGGGCTGTGGGACTGCTGTGCACCTTAACTCTCCCCAGCCTGGGCTGTTTCTCACAATGCTTTGCTGGTGACCAGCAGCAAACCCCACCAGGTGCTGTGATCACTCAGCACAACAGCATGTGGAGCCCCACACCCAGTTAGATTGCATGACTGCTCCCAGAGCCACTCATGAATCACACAGAGAAAGGCACCAGCCAAATCCCCCCAGCTCCCAGCACTATACCTCAGGAATATACCACTTTGCACTGCTCAAGATGGGCAGTGCAAATTCATTAATTGGTTCACCACTTCATCAATGGAAAGTGGATGTACACCAGCCTTTGGCAACCTGAACAGATTTACCCCACTTCAGGCAAACTCACTGGTAAAGATAAACAGTTAAACACATTTATTGACTACAAAAGGTAGATTATAAGTGATAGACAAAAAGTCAGTTAGTTACCAAAATAAAATAAAATATAAGCACGAGGTCTAAACTCTCAACCCTATTAGACTGGGCAACATCTCGATTAAGCAGTTTTTCTCACCCCACTGGATATTGCAGTCCTTAATATACAGATTTGTCCCTTAAACCTGGGCCAGTCTCTTCTGTTGAGTCTTCTGAGTATCTTTGTTGCTTGCAGCCTAGGTGGGAGCAGGGGAAAGGTCAAGCAGTGGACCCCTGTGCTCTGTTCTGGGGAACACAAGTCCAGGCATGTCTCGTGGGCATTGCCGAGTCCCCAGGCAAGGTTGAGCAATGCCCCTGGTGTGGCCTCAGGCAGGTGAGTCATTGAATTGTAGCTCCCTTGCTGTGGTTGTTGATGGTTGTTTGACACTCCGCCCTGGCGCTGGTTACTTTCCTTACTGTTTGTCTCTGGGGAGCTAATGTCTGGCTGAATTCCCAAATTAGAGCATGTTTTAGTGCCAACTATACAACACAATTCTCATAACTTCATATGCACTAAAGATATATGTATTTAGACAGAACAGTGACTTTCAGCTGAGTATAACCTTTGCCCTGGTACCTCACTGTAATAACCTTAGTCCCAGATCTGGACCTTAGCATCCAAAATATGGGGGTTAGCATGAAAACCTCCAAGCTTAGCTACCAGCTTGGACCTGGTACTTGCTGCCACCACCCAAAAAATTAGAGTGTTTTGGGGCACTCTGGTCCCCCTGAAAAACCTTCCCTGGGGACCCCAAGACCCAAATCCCTTGAGTCTCACAACAAAGGGAAATAATCCTTTTTCCCTTCCCCCCTCCAGGTGCTCCTGGAGAGATACACAGACACAAGCTCTGTGAACCCAAACAGAGTGAATCTCCCTCTCTGTTCCCAATCCTGGAAACAAAAAGTACTTTCCTATTCCCCCAGAGGGAATGCAAAAATCAGGCTAGCAATCCAACACACAGATTTCCCCGATTCCTTCCTCCCACCAATTCCCTGGTGAGTACAGACTCAATTTCCCTGAAGTAAAGAAAAACTCCCACAGGTCTTAAAAGAAAGCTTTATATAAAAAGGAAGAAAAATAAGTACAAATGTTCTCTCTGTATTAAGATGATACCACACAGGGTCAATTGCTTAAAAGAATATTGAATAAACAGCCTTATTCCAAAAGAATACAAATCAAAGCACTCCAGCACTTATATTCATGCAAATACCAAAGAAAAGAAACCATATAACTTACTATCTGATCTCTTTGTCCTTACACTTAGAAACAGAAGACTAGAAAGTAGAACTACTTCTCCAAAGCTCAGAGAAAGCAGGCAGCCAGAAAACAAAGACTCAGACACTCAAATCCCTCCACCCAAAGTTGAAAAAATCCGGTTTCCTGATTGGTCTTCTGGTCAGGTGCTTCAGGTGAAAGAGACATTAACCCTTAGCTATCTGTTTATGACACTCACAAGGCATGCTTTGTATGCAATATCACAGTTTTATACAGATGAGGAATATGGGGTTTACAAGATGCTCCCCCAAGGACAGAGTCTACCCAGCCTCCTTGCTGGGCTGCATCAGAGCACTGGGTGTGGCCATGCGGCACTGTCCGTCCTGACCAGCGGGTGTCAGCAGAGCTCTGGAGGGGCTCTGTCCAGGACACAAATGCCTTTGCAAAGCTGGGTGGGAAGCGCAGAACTGGGATAATGTGGGGGGCGCTATAGGCTGGCATTGAGGAGCACTGGCAGAACTGTGTGTGGTGGGGAGATTCCAGGGGTAGCAGGGGGCTTTGTGTTGGGTTTGAGAGGCATTGGCAGAGTGAGGTGGCAGGGCTTGGATAGAAGGAGGTGCTATAAATCAGGTTGGGTGGGGAAGGTGCCCAGCACCTGGCATGTTCTTCAGATTCATGCTAAAAAAAAACAGAGTGAAGGGGAGCTTGTTACGGGCGATCCTGCCTCGCTGTGGCCTCTCTTGCCCTGTGGCTCATGTCCTGTGTTGTGACACGCCATCTCCTCGGTGCTTTTCCAGATCGTCTCTGTGCTGATATGCTTCCCCATGAATTACACCTTCCCCCACCCCCTTCTGCTTCTGTTTTTTCCTCTGGTCGCTTTCCCGCTGTGCCAGCTGTATAATCCTATTTGTATTGGTATTTTTCTAGCATGCAAATAGTCAGGTTAGGCCTGAGGGAAGGAGATAAAGCGTATGTGTGTGGGGTAGGGCAGGGGGGAGGCCACAGAAGAATCCAGCCAGAGAGAGAGAACCCCCCTGCAAATTTCATGAACCGTTTCCACCTGGTTTCGGAGACGCAGACCAGGCACCTGTCCAGCGCTCCTGTGGGGATAATCAGAGCCCTGTGCTGAGCAGGCTCGAGGCCGTCCTGAGGGCTGGCACCACACACCGAATCTCCACCCCTGGCTCAGACAAGCAGCAGTGGCAGGGCTGGAGAACTGGGGCATCTGCATGCTGAGGATGTGAAGAGCTGCTGGGAGGAAGATGTCCTGCACTTGGAAATCATGAGTCAGGCAAAGGAGAGAGAATTGAGCGAAGGTTGAACGAGAGGCAGGCACCAGTGTGGGAGGGACAGGAGAGCTCTGGGGGTGCATCTTTGAGCCAGGCTCATTATCGAAACGTGCAGCTGGCTGGGATCTAATGCAACTGGCAAACACTGCGGTTAGCAGGGGAAATGCAAACTACCAGGGAGACTGGAGATCAGCACCTAGGTGCTGTGCTGTTTGCTCCTACAGCAGCCAGTCCAGGTGGCTCTGATCCCCGACAGGGTCCTTAGGATCTACTGAAATAGAAATACTGAATAATAGGAACAGCCAGACAGGATCAGACCCAGGGTCTGCCTAGCCCAGTCTCTGATGTCACAGCACCAGCTGCTGCAGAGGAAGGTGCAGTAATCCCCAGAATACAGAGACCAGGGCGGTGTGTGGAGGGCAAAGCAATTCTTCCTGACCCTCTCGGCCAGAAGCTGAACAAGGAGGCCTGGCCCATGCCAGCTCGGGGGAGGAGCCTTCTAGAGCAGAGGCTGTGTGGTCACCCCTTGGAGCAGGGCGCTGGCAGCAACTGTGAGGCGGGCAGAGCTGCCCTGCATTGTGAAAGGTTTTGGAGCTGTTCCTCTCCTGGTCAAGGTGGGAGTTGACTCCAGGATGCCACTTGAAGATAGCCTGAGCCCTTGCAGCAAGGTACGTGGTGTGGAGGCAGCTTACCCGGGGGGGAATGTTCCTCTCCCTCTTGTGGGTAATTAGGTACAGCTGGGGACAGGGCAGAAATGCGCATTGCCTCTCTGAACTGTGGTATTTCACTGCTGCTCCTTTCCAGCATTCCTCCCAGTGCAGCCGCGGCCCTGCCACAGGGCAGCATACGCCTACCGCAGGACAGGCTCAGAGGGGCGTTATTAGAGGAAAGCCCCCTCTTCGCCCCCACCTGTGGGACCTCCCACCAGCTCCTGGCAGCCCAGGATGCAGTCCCTGGCCCGAGTGCAGGGATCCCACTGGCGCAGGGAGGCTCTGTTGTGCTAGGCACTGTACATACCCCTAGAGAGAGAATCTCCCCTGGGAGCTTACACTCTAAATAGACACAGTGAGAGAGGGGAAACCGAGGCCCAGAGTGGGGAGGCAATAGGCCAAAGGTTGCACAGCTGGTCAGTGGCAAAGTTGGAAGAGAACCCAGGTTCCCTGACTGCTAGTCTAGCACCTTCTGCTAGGATACGTGGTATGAGCACTGCCAGCTTAGCAGAGAGAGTCCACAGCAGGATCTCAAGCTGTTCTGGCGATCTGCAAGGCTCCGGTGCCTGTTGTGTGTAGGAAAGAGGATGGTGGCCCAAGGCGTCACCGATCCAAACCTTAATTAAGCTAGCATGTAGGGGATAAAGCCAAAGGAACCCCACAGAGCCCAGTGGAGGAGGGAGAAGGTACAGTGCCCCCAGAACCAGCATTAGCAAGGAGGATCTGCGTAGGGGAGCAGGAATGGGTATAACAAGCAGTGCTCTGTGTCCATGCAGTGACTACTACAGCCACAGCAGCTTTCACTCTGTAAGGTCCCAAAGAGTTTTCGCACTAGATACACAGGACTCAGTTCTCCTATTTCTGGGGTGGAGGATGGCAGTAGTTCTACAGTTAATGGCAGGATTAGAGTAAGGGGAGGGCGGGGGCTTTTGGCGAGAACACAGGGCCAAGCCCTCATTCTGATACAGAAGGTAAGCCTGATCTTACAGAACTTCTGTTCTGGGAACTGGCCAAATGACTCCCGGTGGAATAAACTGCACAAAGCTTAATTTCTCTGCCTCAGACAGATACAGGGCGAGGTTAGAGCTAGTTGGGTTTGAACCTGACCTTGCCAGGGAGTCAGATGGGATGCTCAGGAGCTACTCACATACTGAAAGCCACGCATGTGCTTTGGGTGCTTTGCTGGAATGTGTGAGCAAAGTGGGGATGATTGGCAGGTTGCTGTGGGTGGCTGTTCTGCCTGCAGTGGGACGCATCTTGGTGACAAAGGAAACAAACTGGCTCTAGTAAATTTCCTAATACTCCAGAGTAGCAAGACAGTTTTCCAACCCAGGTAACCTGGAGCAGTGATTGCTTGGGGTATGGAGGGGTGTGTGAGCCCCTCTCCCTGTCCTGTTGGGTAATGAGGAGAAGAGAGGGACATGGACAGTCATCTGGGTGTGCAGCTTCCTCCTGAGAACGAGAGATGCCTCTGAAACACATCCTGATGGGGTCACTCTGGGTAGGAGCAGTTTAACTAAGAGATGTCTTGAAAAGAAATGTCTTGGGTCAGATCCTCTGACAAGCTGCAGTGAGCACCATCACCTCTGCTTCCTCGGGCTGCCACATGCCAGCGGTCTGACGTGGTAGTATCTCATGCCCACTTGGGCCGGTATAAACAGGGGAGAAGGGCAAAGTGCTTTGCTAATGCTCACAATGCCTCAGTCCCTCTCAGAGGCAAGTGCATGCTGTCAGCCCCTGTTTCAGGTGGGGATGCTGGTGCCATCTCTGGGATCACCCACTGTATCAGGCCCAGGTCTCTGGGGGCCTTTGTCCCTTTGCTTAGTTGTACGTTAGTGGCTGCTGCTCTCTTTTCTAGCAGCCAGTGCATTTCTGTCTTTCCTCTTTGATGCCTGACCTGTTGGCACCTTGTGCTCTTGGAAGCAGTCCAGAGGGAAGGCTCCAGCCAAGTGCATCACAGGAAAGGAGAAGCTGCCGCTTGCTGCGAGAACCAAGCGGTTTGCAGGCTGGTGTGAATCCAGGCACAGCACTGCTGGGATCCTCCCATACTGCACTGGATTGGTGCCATGTTCAGAGCTTGTAGCTCAGGACATCCCAGAGCACATGAACCGGGTAGTGGCACCCCAGCCTGATGCACACTACCAGGCGGGAACCAGAGCTGGCTTTGCTTCCCATGACCTGTGCAACACCCCTCTCCCTCCGCCCCCGGATGTAATTTCACTCCCTTGACAGGAAATGGTTCTGTGTTCCCCATGGCTCCGTAGCCAACCCCGAAGGGCACATCCTAAGTCCAGTTCCCCATGGCCAGCAGCAGGCTGAGGGAGACTGTTGCAGCGGCTCCTCTATTTTGAGTTAGTAGGTGTTTCCCATCATCTCACAGATGGCGCCTATTGCTGTTCTTGGGGCTGTTAACAGCTGCCCGTCTAGTAGCTGCCTGCCAATACCCCGCAGGCTCCGTACCAGTGCAGTTAGTTAATATTCATTCGGTGCCCATCCATGCGCACATGGGAATGGTCAGTGGTGTGCTGTGAATAGAGCTCCCTGAGAGCTAGAAGTGGGAGGATGGAGTGCTGGACCCGGGAAAGCAGAGGAATGCTGCTGTCCAGGCGTGTTAACCCACAGGTGTCCCTTCCAGTTAGGTGCTGAGAGGGGCAGAGCTCGATGTGCGAGTCAAGCAGAGGGAAAGGAAAGAAACCAGCCCCTTCCCCATTGGCCCACAGCCCGCTTGACCGGCTCAGAGTACCCAGGGCTCAGAAGGCCTGTCTCCTAAATACTCATCTGTGGTCCACGAGCCACTCATTAGCTGAGTCAGGGAGTGACTGCCAGGCATAACCACAGGCAGCAGGGTAATCCCATTAGTGCCAGCGCCTGGATGGTGCTCTTCAAAGGAAGGCTAAAGAAGGAGGGGCTGAGTCTGTTATTGTAACGGGAGTGACAGATCTAACCTCCCCCTGGGATTTGTCCCATAGCAGCGATACCGTGCTGTCCCAGGCCGTCCATTCCATGCTTTCCTATGCTGCACTGCACAGTCCTGGGCCATGCCCTGCCACTCTCTGCTGTCCCGTCCCGTGCAGTGCCATTCTCCCATGCTCCCCTGGGCCATGCCCTACCACACTCTGCTGTCCCGTCCCATGCAGTGCCATTCTCCTATGTTCCACTGGGCCATGCCCTGCCGCTCTCTACTGTCCTGTCCCATGCAGTGTCATTCTCCCCTGTTACCCTGGGCCATTCCAGACCAGCTTAGTCTTGTAGACTTAAGGCCAGAAGATACCCTTATGGTTATCTGATCTGACCTCCTGCCTAACCTGAGCCAGATAGTTCCACACAATAATCCCTTCGGGGCATCCAGTAGCTTCTGAGTGAGCTAGACAGAGAAATCTGGTCTTAATTTAAAAACTCCAACCTGCTGCATCCCTTGGGAAATGACTCCTGTGGTTAACTACCCTGCTTACTAACAACCCCATGTCCTGAGTTCTGCCAAGTGAAGCTATCCTGTGTCATGCCTTGCTGTCTCGGGTTATACCCCACTGTCCTGGGCTGGCTCATCTTTCCTACTTGGGAACCAGGAGATGCTAAGAGAAGAGTTGATCATGCTTGTCCTTTATGCCTCCAGATCTATAATTTGTGCCCAGCCTGAGTTTATAGACCATGTGGCTTGCTTCATCCCTGACCCCTGCTGCCCAGTCCCACTGGATTCCCCATGTGCAAATGCCTGTGAAATTCCCACTGCTTATTTATCATTTAACCCCACTGTTTCTCCAGCTCAGTCGAGTTCACTTTCCACCCCATGAATTATTCCCTGTGCATGGCTTCCAGCCGTCTTTCATTTCACCCTTTCCCCTGGCAGCTTCGGCCTCACTCATAAATATTTACTCTGCCTGTGTGCACAGCACTGTAATGAAATAATCATAGCGGGAGAAGGCAGTGGCTGACTCGCCGGTGATTATGGGGAGTGGTTCGAGGTGTACATTACAGTCCCTGCCTCACGTCACTGAGAGCAGCTTTGAGCTCCGGCTGAATCATTTATTGAACAGAGGGCGCTACGTGCAAATCACTGTGTGTTGCAGGAAGCGTAATTACCAGGGGAATTGCACAGGGCTCTTGGGAAGGGCAGAGACTGCAGACAGGCACTCCTGTTTCTGTGCTTTTGGACAAGAAGGGGTTCAGTCCCAGCCTGACTTGTGATGTTAATTATGTTATTAATTGTATTAAGGTTGTTCCTGAATGCCCTCACTGTAACTGAGCCCCTTTGCGCTAGGTGACATAAGTACACCTGGTAAAAGGCAGCCCCTGGCCCAGAGAACTCACAGTTTAAAGGTGAGCGGGGAAGAGATTTGCCCAAGATAACCCCTAAGGCAGCGGTGGAGCTGGAAGTAAACAGGTCTCCTGACTCCCAGTCCAGTGCACTATCCACTGGGCTATAGTTCATCCTCTTAGGGTGTAAATGGTGGGGCTCACTGTCCCCAAGGGTTATCATTAGAGCTGGGTGAAATATTTTGCCTGAAAAAAATTCACATCTGAACAAATGGGATTTGTCAAAATCCAAATTTTCTGTGGGGAAAATACCAATTTTGACATAAGAACATAAGAACGGCCGTACCAGGTCAGACCAAAGGTCCATCTAGCCCATCACTGTCTACTGACAGTGGCCAATGCCAGGTGCCCCAGAGGGAGTGGACCTAACAGGTAATGATCAAGTGATCTCTCTCCTGCCATCCATCTCCACCCTCTGACAAACAGAGGCTAGGGACACCATTCCTTACCCATCCTGGCTAATAGCCATTTATGGACTTAACCTCCATGAATTTATCCAGTTCTCTTTTAGACACTGTTACAGTCCTAGCCTTCACAGTCTCCTCAGGCAAGGAGTTCCACAAGTTGACTCTGCGCTGTGTGAAGAACTTCCTTTTATTTGTTTTAAACCGGCTGCCAGTTAATTTCATTTGGTGACCCCTAGTTCTTATATTATGAGAATAAGTAAATAACTTTTCCTTATCCACTTTCTCAACATCACTCATGATTTTATATACCTCTATCATATCCCCCCTTAGTCTTCTCTTTTCCAAGCTGAAAAGTCCTAGCCTCTTTAATTTCTCCTCATATGGGACCAGTTCCAAATCCCTGATCATTTTAGTTGCCCTTTTCTGAACCTTTTCTAGTGCTAGTATATCTTTTTTGAGATGTGGAGACCACATCAGTACGCAAAATGTTTCCGTTTCCCAGGTCAGCAGACTCCAGATGAAAAATGTCATTTCGAATCGACATTTTAAAGGAAACATTTTACATTCTGGGATGATGATTCAAAACAAAACCATTCATGTTTGAAACACTACATCGAATCATTCAGCTTCCATCGAGAATGTTGATGTTTTCCGTGTCTGCGGTTCCCATTGGAAACTTTTCAGCATTTTGTTGTTGTGAAAATTCTCTCTATTTTGACCTTTCGCTGATTCGGAGCAGATACTAACTCTGAAATTCTCCCCTTTGGGAAAGTCACATTTTTCGATGCCCTGCTGTTGCCTGGTGCTCCCTTTGGTCTGTTAAAAGGGACCTGGGCAGAACAAAACACACTGAGTAGGCCACATCTACACTGCAGGTGAAGGTGAGATGGGAGCGTGGTCAGGCACGCCCAGGCTAGTTTTGATTGGACTGGCATGGGGGACACTAGCAGTGAATATGTGACTGCCTGGGTGAGCTACATGAATGCAAGCCCGCTCAGCCCCTGGGTACATACTCCGGGAATGAGTCCCTGCTGAAAGCTGTGCCACCAGTCTACACTGCTATCATTTACCCCTGCTAGCTAGATTCACCCTAGCTCCGGCATGTTCTGCCTTCACTGGTGGGGCAGGTGTACTCTAACCAGATGTAGAGACACACCAAGTGTTCTCCTGCAACAAAGCAGAAGCCCCTCTAGCCCGTTATCCTGTCTCCAACAGTGGCTGGTCCCAGCTCTTCTGAAGCTGATTGAACTCTAATGGAGAACAATGCAATTCAAGGCCTATTCCAGCTACAGTTTTGTCCTATTTAGCATAACAGTGAATATTCCTATTAGCAATAGAAATGCCAAATCCATTTAGAAACCTGAATTCAGAAAGTCTGCAGGTGTCATCTCCTTGGGTGCACAAGGCAGAGGAGGGAGACAGTGATGTAGTAACTGGGAGTCTCAGGAATGAACAGCAGCTGCAACATGGAAGGGTTCTGTGCTCATGACAGTCAGTATGAACTTGCTAACGCTTGGGGTGGGGGTTGTGTCTGATCCCTATGCCCTCTGCTGCCTCCTCATACTTCGGATCCACGGGGAGGTGATTGGTGACTGACACTTTCATATTGTGGATGGAAAAGCACCTCCTGGAGAAGGCCCTTGTTAGAGAGAGATTATAATGCAGGGCCTCGGAGTAGGTAATCTAATGGGCCCCTTCTAGCACTGTTCTCGGGAGCACAGGGTGACCGAATGGAGTTTTTCACCCAGAGAATGTGAGCAGCAGTGTGGAATGGGGCTGGGTAGGCAGCAAGGCTGTGCCGCGGGCTCTGAGGGTAGCCGAGGGATGGGGCTGCAGTCCTGTGATCAGTGTTGCCCAGGTGCAGTGCTCTGCTTCATCTCTGCCCATTACCAGAACCCCACCAGAAATGCTCTCTGTGAATTCTGGATTTGCTCAGCATTCACCTTGCATTTGCTGTGCAGGTTCTAGGTATCAATAGATTTTCACTCGACAGAGGAATCCTCTTCCTGCAGAGGCAGTTTTTTCACAGCATGACTGTCTGTGGGGCCAGTCATGGGCCTGGCCCCCTAGCTATAAGTTTCATCTCACCAGGATTCCAGAAAGGAGGGATGAGTTTGCACTTAGGGAACTGGGCTGGGATTCAGGAGATCTGTGATCAATTCTCAGCTCTGCCTCACGTTCCCTGTTTGACCCTGGGCAGGTCACACAAGGACAGGTTGTCTGAAGAGCTCCCCTTGTGACACTTACTGCCAGTTTTTCCCAGTCGGCACCCACCGTGCTAAGTTCCTGTGAAAACCTGCCCTCTTGTTTTGATGCCTCAGTTTCTCACTTGTAAAATGGAGTTAATGTTCCTTCCTTTCCTCCCTCCCTTCGTATCTCTGGTCTGATTAGATTGTAAACTCAACATGGCATGGATTGTCTGTCATTCCGGGCAGCATCCAGTGCAAGGAGTCCCCAGTCTCAGCTTGGACCTCGAAGAGCTCCGGGAATATCCCTAATAATACCCATTGGGATCTGCACATTGCAGCAACCGATCTACCATTCCTGTCTCTCCAAAGGGTGTTTCACTTGCAGGGCTGGAGCCCCATTACACATGGGTAGATTAACTGCACCCTGGGCATGATGTTGCTTTTCCAATAGGAAGGATCCTTTCAACAAAGGACTGAAAACCCGCATTGTGAGCCCCATCTGAGTGGCAGCGTTTGTCACATTTGGGATGGGAGACCGTTTTTTTTCTTTCACTGTGAAATAGAAAAGAGCAAGAGAGAGGAGCTCAGGGAATGTTTGTGTCAGGCCTGAGACGTTGCCCAGGATTTTCCATAAGGTGAGTAGAGAGTGCACGGGCAGCCCCCTTCCCTGCTGAGTTAGCACCATAAATGTTCGAAGGTTTCTATCTTGCTGTCGGGCCATCTTTGCCCAACGAGAAATAAGTAAATCATCCCCTCTTTGCTGGGGAGAGAAGCTGGCTGTGACGCTGAGTGGAAGCAGCTGCTGTCAGTGCGCGATGCCCGGCCCTTCCGAGCAGTCCGATAAGATCATGTTTGTATTGTCGGTGCCAGCCGGCGAGAGACGTGCAGATGATCACCTCTCCCCACAAGCTGTCCATAAAGATAATGGACGCAGAGGGCCGTGGGGGAGGTGGCATTGTCTCTTTCTCAGCTGTATCTGATGTGCTGCTTCCTGCAATGCTGGTTAAAGCAGGCGAGTGGGAGTGAGAACTCCTGACTGCTAATGCTGGCTCGCTCTGTGACCTCGGGCATGCCCTTTGCACTCTCTGCCTCAGTTTCCCTCTCCTAACTGCTGGCTTGTGTCATTAATGCATTATCGTTTGTTGTCTTGGTACATGCCATCGCTGGTCATGGTGCCATACAGACAGCGAGGTAGGCAAGGCCCCTTCCCTATGGGGCTCACGAGCTATGGGCCAGAGGCTGTCCTCCTATGCTCTCTGCAGTCCTGCAAGTCCTGTTGAACTTAGCCAGAACAAGGGCTGTGAATGGGGCTCATGGTGGGGAGCGAGGGGAAGGGGAGGGAGGGAAGGGGAGGGAGCAGAGATTGACTGAAGTAAGGGAATCTGGAGAGAGCTCTGTTCGCACCTGGAGAGCCAGGCGAGGGCAGAACTGTAGCCTAGTAGCCAGTTGTGGTGCCACAGGACGGGATGGGTTTTACTCTCTTTCTCGTGTGTATGATGCCACAGCGTGCAGGGACAGTCCCACTCCGAGACGGTTCTAGACTCTGCTAGCCACGCCTCGCAGTTAACCCATCGGCCCATTTTATTCTGGGGCAAGAAAGTGGACAATGGGTAATTTCTGCTTCTGCGGTGCCTGGTCCAGGGTGCCCAGGCTCATGCAGGCAGCATGGGCTGGCTATGCTGGGCTCTCTGCCAGCCGATGGGCTCAGAGCAGAGGGGCAGGTTTGTTGCATGGGGCCTGAAGGGCGATGGGTTCAGTTCCTCCTTCAGCCGTAGCCCCCTCCCCCTTGTGGCCGTGGGGCAGTGACATAGCCGCTCTGCCCAGTGTAGCATCCGTGCCCTGCATCCAGGAGACCGCGAAATAAACACCTTAAAGAATGTGAGGTGCTCAGATATAACAGTCAAGGGGGGTGGGGGATGCAGGTCAGACCTGGAGGGAGAGCCCATGGGGTGGCAGTGAGAGGGGCTGGGAGAGCAGAGACCGTTGATCACCGACCTCGTTAATCTCTGAAGCCACAACAGCTGGCCCTCGGCACGGTTCCCCGGTTCAGCTGGCCATAAAGCGAGCTCGGCCTGCTCAGTTATTCTACCTCAGTGCCCAACATCTGCACCGTGAAAGGCCAGCGCGCGCACCCTGCTGCCCGTGTTAGGTTGAGGTGAGCTTGGCAATCCTTGTTACTGTGTGCGGGGACATGAGCATTTGGCAGGCCAGGCACTCTGTAGACACTAACCATCTGAGCCTCACCACCCCCACCTTCATTTTACAACAGGGATACTGAGGCACGGAGCACTTAAGAGACGAAGTGGCAGAGCTAGGAACAGAACTAAGGCATATTGACTCCCAGCAGCACTCCAGTGAAAAGGAGGGAGGCAGGTGTTGACAGTGACAGTGGATTGAGCATTGGCTCCAAGATGCTGCCCCTGCTGCATGGTACCAGCCAACACCTTCCCTCATTGCTGTTCAGGGAGCACTGTGGGGACGTGCGTCCTGGGATGCATGCTCAACTGCAACACAGCTGTGTCCTGGTTTATGAAAAACCCAGCCAATGCCAGCTGGCCTGGTGGGACAGGCATGTGGCATCAGAGAACCAGCTGCTGCTAGGAATCACATCTGCAGCCCGAGCCTGGGGGAATAAACTAGGGGAGAATGGAGCAGCCAGGCCAGGCACTGAGCTGCCTGAACTAGGACAGCTGCCCACTGCTGTGCCTGCTTGGATCCATCCCTGGTACATTCCCCACATGGCGCTGGAGGGGCCATCTGCCATTCTGTACCCTCCAGTCTGCCCATGGGTACAGTGCACCCTGCTGTTTGAACCCTGGGAGCATGGCCCTTGCTTGGCAGTGTCAGTGTGTGACACCTGTTTGAGCTCCTACGGTGTCCGTGCATGATCTCCGAGCGGAGGGGAACACATGATGGAGGGGAAGAAATATCCCGGGGCTTGGAATCTGGGGAGGAGGGGAGGAAGAAGGGTTACTCTTTAGATCGACTTCCCAAAGCAATGGGACGATGGTGCCAGGGCAGCATGCTCCCTTCCTGGCACTGCACTCCTGGAGGGGTTAGCTTTCACTGGGGCACTGACACTGCCAGGCAGACCCACTGTGCCATTTAGGGATGGTGCCATGCTGCTGCATGTTCATGGGACATCACGCCAGCACTTAGTACTCCGGTAGGGAAAACTCTCTATAGGCACTAATCAGCGGAGCCTTTCAAACCCCCACCTCATCTTACAGCTGGGGAAACTGAGGCACAGAGTACTTAGGTGACTTGTCGAACTCAGTGGCGATGCCAGGGATATTGCCCAGGAATCCTGACTCCTAGCCCCTGCTCCAGTCCCTAGACAGCGCTGCTCCCCTTTGCAGTCACGGAGGTGTGGTGCCAAGGGCCAGTACAGATGTGTGAGTTAATTAAACGGCAGCAAAGAGGCAACACAGGAAGGTACTTGACAAGGCACCGCCAGGCAGGATTCCACATGGGCAGACAGCCAGAAGCCCAGAGTATGGTCAGGGGCTGGTCTGCCAAGCATGTCCCATAAATTCCTTCCTCTCGAGTCTGTGTCATTTCCCTGGGTCCTCAGCAGCCAGGAGCGACAGCAGCAGCAGATTTCCTTGTCTGTTCGCTGGCTCTTCATTGTGATTTGCAATCCTGCTTCATACGTCTGTGTGGGATCACAGCCTCTTGTGACCATGCGTCTCTGTGAAGTGGGGAAGGAGTAGACATTCCTTAGCAACCAATATTAATTTCAAGCTGATTAGGATGGCGTGCCATGGGTCAGTGGTGTTTGCTCCCTTCTTACGGCCTGCAGACAACACTGTTAACGTGAGGAGGTGGATGCTCTTTCCTGGAGAGAAGCTCAGCTCCTCAGCACTCTCCTGCTCCTGGCAGAGGCCAAAGTGCTGTATTTTCAGTGCAGAGTGCAGGGGCTCCACAAGAACTTCCCCCCTTCGGCTGCGATGCTCCCACCAACCAGGGGCACACGTTTGCAGACAGGAGGGCAGGCGGTGGGGAAATCCCACCAGCTGGCAACCAAACTTACATGCCTCTGCTGGAAATACTGAGACTTTGCTCCTGAAAAATAGCTGGATGTGTGAACTGGCCGTGTGTGCAATTTAACATTGGGGCTGGGGAAGAGAGGATCTATCGGCGGATTCCTCGGATGGTGTCTCCCCTCCCCCATCTCAGTGCTCCCCCGCCCTGTACATTTTCTGCAGGTACCTGACACAGGGTGCAATTCAGTCTATTCCGAAGACCTGTGATTTCCCTTCAGCCGTATTGTACTGGGACACAGGGATTAGCCAGCTCTGACGGGTTGATGGAGCAAGAGTGACTCTGTCATAAGCAGGGATTATTCCAGCTTCCCTGCACTAGGGTGGTGGAATTTTAACAAAACCCCGCTGTCTCATCACAGGGTTCTGCCAGAGCAAAAGTGGCTGGAGCACAGAGCAAGCAGCGGAGAGCTGAGTGTAGAAGGTGCAGGGTCCTGTCTGGATAGGGAGAGACTGGGCACAGCTTAGTGATTGTCCATCATAGAAACTAGAGTGGGAAAGGTCTTTTAGGGCCATTTAATTCATCTCCTGGTAAAAGCATGTTCCTTACAGAGTATTGCTGCTTTCTAATGTATTGCTCGGTCTGGCTTTAAAAGCCTCCAGCCTTGTGGCCCTGCGTCTGGGTGCCCCTACAGCTGGCCCTGTTCTCCTTATACGCAACTGGCTCCTGCCTAGCTGTCAGGAGAGAGGTAATAGCTGGTCTCACATTTAGGACGCGGGACTGGAGCTTAGGAGACTCGAGTTTTCTTCCCAGCTCTGTGGGTGCCTTTGGGCAAGTCTCTTTCCATTTGTGCCTGTGTTGTCTATTTAGATGTAAGCCGCTTGGGGCAGGAGCAGCCTCTCCCTCTGTGCGTACAGCTCCCTGCTGGCTGCTGGCCCTGGGACATGTCAGCCTGTTCTGAGGGGGCCGGTGGCTGGCTGGCTGGCTGTGACACGTCAGCCTGTTCTGAGGGGGCCGGTGGCTGGCTGGCTGTGACACGTCAGCCTGTTCTGAGGGGGCCGGTGGCTGGCTGGCTGGCTGTGACACGTCAGCCTGTTCTGAGGGGGCCGGTGGCTGGCTGGCTGGCTGTGACACGTCAGCCTGTTCTGAGGGGGCCGGTGGCTGGCTGGCTGGCTGTGACACGTCAGCCTGTTCTGAGGGGGCCGGTGGCTGGCTGGCTGGCTGTGACACGTCAGCCTGTTCTGAGGGGGCCGGTGGCTGGCTGGCTGGCTGTGACACGTCAGCCTGTTCTGAGGGGGCCGGTGGCTGGCTGGCTGGCTGTGACACGTCAGCCTGTTCTGAGGGGGCCGGTGGCTGGCTGGCTGGCTGTGACACGTCAGCCTGTTCTGAGGGGGCCGGTGGCTGGCTGGCTGTGACACGTCAGCCTGTTCTGAGGAGGCCGGGGGCTGGTGGCTGGCTGGCTGGCTCTGAAATGTCAGCCTGTTCTGAGGGGGCTGGCGGCTGGCTAGCCTGGGACACTTCAGCCTGTTCTGACAGGGCCGGTTCCTGGCTGGCTGTGCGTCAGGTCAGCTAGAGCTGCTCATGAGCGTCTACATCAGCACAGATAGTATTTACTGATTCCAGCTTGTCTGTAATAAATCCTGGCTCGGCACTGAAGTTTTACAGGGGACGTGATTATTTACCTTGGACCCTGTCAGGTCCCAGCAGGCAGTAAACAGGGCCATGATGTTGTCATTTTACCTTTCAGATGCAGAATGGACTTTCTGCTATCGAGGCTGTTACCTTGATTGTTGCTTTCTCCTCACTCTGGCGCCAGAGTCCCTGAGCCATCCCTACCCCACGACCATACATATTAAGAGGGATCTATTTAAAGCTGCAGGAAGTAAAATGTTGATTTATTTGTTTAATTTCACTCAAGGAACGGAGATGACATGAATGCTCTGCACCGCTCTGTGGGCACAGCCTGTGGCCTGCTGAAGGTGCACCAGCTCCGTGAAGTGGGTACATTGATGTTTGCACACCTTCCCTTCATGTGCTGCACACTGGGCTGGGGTTGTAGCACTGTTGCTGTGGGGCTAGGGACTGGGAGACAGTGCTGCCCCCTAACTAGGGCCCTGGGCTAGGAGCAGGAGACTCGGGTTCTGGTCCCATCTGTGTGCGAGAGCTGCTGTAAGTGACCTGGAGTACGACATTCAGAAGTGCTCAGCCCAGTGCCTTTCAGTGGGCCTGAGTGGTTGTTATTGCCGCTCTCAGCTAGTCCCGTGAGGTGCTCAGGTACCACAGTGCTGAGGGCCGGATCAATCCCTGGGAGCATGATGTGATTTGTTTTTTTCCTGCACAAACATTAAAAAAATTCCCCCCAAATCTTGAAATTGTTTTAAAAATCAGCACCAGGTTACATGGGGGGAGAGACCCTCTGGAGCGGCACGCAGGAGCCGTGTGCTCAGTTCCTGCCACTCACAGGCTCCACGTGTGACTTTGGGCCAGTCCCTTGACCCCTGTGTCTCAGTTACTTGTCTGTCTTGTCAAGACCAATGGAGCAAGGGCTGCCTCTCCCTAGATTTCTGCACAGAGCCTGGCTCAACAGGGTCCTGACCTCCATTGGCGCATCTACCATAGTAGAAATTATTACAATAGCACCTAGGGACAGGTGTCAGCATCACACCCCACCCCTCTCCTCCCCACCAGCGCTAATCACCGCCATTGGAGGCCTCAGCAGAGGTGCCAGGGGCAAGACTGAGCTCCCCTCTTCCCTGTAGAGCTGGTCTCTCTGGGGCAGGGAGTCGGATGTGCAGATATTGTCTGACTTTGGAGTGGAGCAGGTGCTTCGTCCCTTGCCCAGCTCCAGGACTGATTCCTCTCCTCTGCCTGCTAAGTGTATTATTATGGGCATTGATAGCAGGGGAGTGCTGTGATTCAGTCCCTGTGCTGGCGTACGCATTCACAGGGCTCTGAATTAGTGCATTATTTTAAATACTCTTCGTTGTGATGATTCACCTTCCAGCAATGGAACTTGACAGCAGTGTGTAAATTCAGGGTTTCAGCTGCTATTTGAGTCTGCCTGGGAGCAGCCAGACAGAATGGGGTGGGTTGTGCCCAAATCTGAACAGCAACTTGGCTAGCAGTGTCCAGGTGCGGTGTCTGCAGGTACCTCATGTTGCCAGGCCACTGCTGAGGTTCCCAGGAGACCTACCCATAAAAGTTTTGTCTCTGGCAGCACAGTGCGTTTTTCCTGTGTCCCTCGTTTCACTGTGTAATCAGGACAATAAGCAGGTTGTAAGTAAGTGCAATGCTTTACCATTGGGGGAACCAGTGTAAGTCTGTCTGTCTGTATCATTTATTATTTGTGGCGGTCTTACAAAGCGAATCCTGCAGCTGTTCCTAAGAAAGGTCGGTCCTGTGGCTGAGATGCTGCACTGGGACTCAGCGGGTCTGAGGTCAGTTCCCAGCTTGTTCACACTCTGCTTATGTAACTGCGGGCAAGTCATGTCATTGCACTGTGCCTCAGTTTTCCCATCTGTAAAACAAGGAGAATGGTGGCTCCTTCTGCAAGCCTTTGTCTGTCTTTTCTACCTGTAATGCAAACTCTTCAAAGCAGCAGCTGTCTACTAATAGGTGTATGTACAGTGCCTCATGCAGCAGGGCCCTGATCCACAGTGCTACCATAATGATAATATCGGGGTGAGCCCCTGTCTGAAGAAGGCCGATGCGGTGAAAATGTCACTATTAGTTTGCTCTCTCGCTTTACTTATACTCTGAGTCAGTGTGTCTGCTCTACATGCAAGGGTGAGTGTATATTGGGTCTGGTTCTGATCACACTGACACCAGTGAAATCAAGAATAGCTCTGCTGAAATCAATGGAGTTTAAAACTGGGACAAATGAGCTCAAAATTAGGACCACTGGATTATTGAAGGGATTTTTAAGGGTCCCCTTGAATTATTTAAAAGATTGTTTTTTCGATTGGGTGGCTGGTTTGGTCTTCGGCTGAAATTTGTTCAGCGTATTATGTCATGAGTACAGCTGGTCAGGCAGTTTTTAATGACACTTTTTTTTGTTGGGAAAAATGCCAATTTGTTGAGAGCAAAACTTTTTGCATAAACATATCAGTTTCAATGAAACTTTCATCGGGAAAGGTTTCTCAGGTGAAGGGTGGGATTTCCGGTCAGAACCAGAGAGATGTGCGTGTGGTTGTGAGCGAGGACGCGGGCATGTGTGGGTGTGAAGCTGTGAGAGAGAACGTGGATGTGCATGGGTATGATAGGCCGTGTGTGGGTGTGAATGCTGGGCCCTCCTAGTGGCACAGAGGAGACAAGCTGATTGCGATGTCTGGATAATTGCAGCTGTGGGTTATTCCAAGTCAGCTTGCTCCCAAGGAGCTGTGATTCTTTCTGATTTGCTCTGATGGAGCTCTCATAGATGGTATCATTATTCAAGTGGCTGTTTCTCTCCCTCTGCTTTCAGATGCCCTGATGTTTGCCCTTCTCTGTAAAGAGCAGATCTATTGGAGACTGGTGGATGCACAAGTAGTGGCTGCGAAACCCCAGTAAGAGGTAAATATCTCTGCCAGTGCTACTGTGTAAGTGTCACGGCCTTTTCTTGCTTGAACAGACAATATTGCTTTCAGAAATCTGAACAGATCTCTGTGAGAAGGGTGAGTTCTGAATGGTGCACGCTGGTGTGTGGGTGGGTGGGCATGTTCCCTGCGGGGGTGTTCACCTGAAATGACAAAGTGCCTTTTTACCTTGTTTTCTGAACATGAAAATGCATCAGGCCAAACCGTGGTGCCAGTTACTCTGAATTTACACCAGGGCCACTCCATTGCAGTCAGTGGGGGTAGAACGAGAAGCAGAATCTGGCCTTTTAAACACCAGCAAAGAAGGTAGATTCCCTCTTGCTGCCTCCACGCTGCTGCTGTCTTTAAAGAGGGAAGAGAGTCCAAGGTAACGCAGAAGCTGGGAAAGCCAGAGAAGGGGATCCCCCCCTTGAACAGGAGAATGAGCCCCTTGTCTCACCACGCAGGAGTGAAAAAGAAGCATTTGGTCAGATTCAGGCATCTCTCCCCACTGAGCAATTCCAGGACTCCCGTCTCTGTCCCTAGCAAGGGCAGTTCCCTGAGTGGGAGTGCAGAGGCTGCATTGCTGGTGGAAGGCACCCAAGTGGGTGAGAGTCTTTAGTGAAAGGGGATTAATTATACCTTCCAAGCTCTGTGTGCATTGTGTGTGTGCGCCCCGTGAACAAAGTGTGGGCAGGGCTTAGTCTTCTGCAGCAGTTCCATCTTCAACCCTGTGTGTCCCCACTGTGTTCTGGGGCACTGAGTGCCACCCCGCAGAGATACCAGTGTATCAACATGCTGCTGCCTCTAACCCACCTCCCTCCGCAGACCTGTCCCCTGGCCTGCTGCACATTGCTGGAGTTCTCTCTCTTTACATCTCTCTCTTTCTGTTTGTTTTTGGTAGAATGAGTGAAAGAGACATACAGAGTTTGAGCAAATGGGTATTGGTGCTCACTCTCTGCCTTATCACGCTATGGGGAAGATTGATACTGGCCTCATCACATCACAGAAGCCATTCAGGTAGGGCGAGTTGTATATCCTATTTCATTCATAACACCCCTGCATGCTAACCCAAGTCCACGGCATCCGAGTATCTTGAAGGGGGGTGTTCCAATGAGTGGTTTAGGGGTGGGACCAGGGGGTTATTTACAGTCTTACTGGCTTCATTCTTGGCTATGAAGTTGCCATTGCTTTATTAACCAGCTTGCCACTAGAGCATGTCAGCTGCACTGCAGCACCTCATTAGCAGGGTGAGTGCTAAGCCATGCTGCGATAGCTAATCAGGGGCTGAAGGCAGAGTCCTGTCACTGGGGCTCAGGAAGGGACTGGCTGAAGCCATGCTAGAGGGAGTAATGTTCTGCCCAACACAAGAGTTGGGCTCTTTGAATCAGGAGCCTCATGGACTCACTGCAGTAACATTGGATTTCCTCGTAGCCCCCTGCAGAAGCCAATAAAAATCTGTGTATTCTCTCCAACAGAAGAGACACCCTAGTTAAGGCTGTGTTGAGGCTTTCACATAAAGCAGTGACTGCAGCTCTTGGTGTGGATAGGGTTGTGTAGCCTCAGAAAATGCATGGCACTTTGCCTTAGGGAATAGGGTGATTTTTCTGAGCAATTTGCCAGTAAATCTGTTAACTGGGCTATGTGTTGTAGTTATTTTAAAATGGACCCTTTCCGAATTATGTTTGGTGAGTCTAACCATTTTTTAGCTCTGGATTTTTGAATTTGAAAACTGGTTCACTTCTTGACTATAGCAAAATCTAAGACATCTATGTTTCAAGTCTATTAATGTGCTAATTTTTGATGGATGAATACTGTTAGTCATAACCTTTTCTATCTAGGGCATAGTGATTGTCACGAAGTACATTTGTCATCAGATAGACACTCTAGACTTTAAGCTTTCATTAAAAAAATAAAATGTTATCCCTCTGGTCGTGAAGGTAATCTTAAAATATGAACGGAACATGAACTGGTGTAGATGCCAAATCACATGGCAGTACACCTAGCTCTGACGTGTTGTGATTTCCTTATACAGCATGTCTGGAGTATACCTACGAACCATCCCCTATCTGTGAACTTCAATATCATCTCTGTGTGTATCTGAATTTTAAGAGTATGTATCGTGTATAACCGATCAGATTTTTTTCAGGGTCTGGGCCAAAGCGACTGCATGGGAGAGTCAGTAAAGTATTGAGGCTCTGTAGCAGGATGGCAAAGGACTAATGCTTGAAGACTGGGACTGGGTTAGGTGCAAATGCTGCCCTTGTGGCTTCCTTGCTCTCTAGTGTTTGCGTTGCTGGGCAGAAATACACTGCTGCAGCCAGAAGTTTACGTTCGCACAGATATTTTTGGTGGGTGTGCATACATGTATGTCTGTATAATTACACACATGCACACACACATCAGAATCCAGAAGACACAGATGTGTCCCGCTTCCTACACCATCTCCGAAGCAAGTGGTTCAGAGCACTGGGCAGAGGGGTCACAGACTGTTACAACTTCACAGGATTCCGGGATGAGTTTGCATTGTTGGCACGATCCCTGATTGCCCCAGCTAGAGCTGAGGGGCTGCTCACTGCAGATCCACAGCCATGGTGGTGCACAGCCTGGACAGCACCTCTTCAGCCTGCTACAGGGGCCTGAACCCTGTTGCTTCCTTGCCTGGTGTCTCTCTTACAGTGTAGGAATTACAAGGAGAGAGCGGGATCAAGGAAATGAATAATAAGCAACTGTCTGGGGAGGGAACGCAGGCAGCCACTACTCCAATCCCAGCTGGGTCTGTCCGGGGGACTTGGAGATGCTGGTCTGTAAATGCAGTTTGTTCATTCTGCCCTGCAGTTTATTTTCGATGTCTCCCTTGAAAGCAAGCCCCTTGGGTGAATTGATCAACTGGTTTGGCAGGGAGGAAGCCTGACTTCACTCTGAGCAATGAAACTCGTCCTGGAAATTTTAAGATTCAGCTAATGTGTCCCACTTGGTCTCCCTTGTCTTCATGTTTGTTCCCCCTGTTCTTCTCCATTCTGCCATGGACTGCAGGCTTTTTAACTGGCAGCCCATCCGGGTTCCAGAAAACGAGAGAATTCTTTTTCTCCTGCCCATGCTGCTCTGAGCCAGTCAGCCCAGCCTTCCCCTGCCCCCATCTGCTGGCAAAAAACTTTGGACCAGTTTTGAACTGCGTTATATTCCGTGCACATGCACAGCAGCCTCAGTGTGGGCCAAGAAAGGAGCAACGGTCACAAACTAAAGAGAGCCAGAAGAAGGGTTTATAAATGAAATCCAGACAGAACCATTAACCCTGGCTAGAGATGATAACTGCTGCTGGAGACCAGACACTGCAATAGGGTCTGTGTTTGGGAGACAGTATTTAAGGATTAAACAGAATATGCTCTTGCATGATCCTACACCTAACCCTTTCCCCATTGCTGACATTTTCCCTGACAATCAAAACAGTTCTAATTCCATAATCCCCATCCTTAAAACCAACACATATCTCCCAATGTGACTATCTCAACCAGCGAGTCATCACTTACCTGCTTTACTCGCTTTGTAACCTGTAACAGGTGCATATGATGATAAACCTCCATAATCATCTCTGGAATTATCTTTGGCAGGAGCTCAGGGCTTCCCAGGATATCTGTGATCTACTTGAGTGATATCCCAGATGTGATCTTTGATTGCTGGTTATGAAGTCTGAAGCTGAAAATGCAGCCCTGGCTGGGGAAATATTCCTATCAGACATACTTTATCTGAAGCTTGCTGGGCAATAAATGCAGGATTTGCAGTGTTTGCAGATGTGTTTATTCAGTTAGATCAGGGGTGGGCAAACTTTTTGGCCCGAGGGCCACAGTGGGGTTGCGCAACTGTATGGAGGGCTGGGTAGGGAAGGTTGTGCCTCCCCAAAGAGCCTTCTGTTTTTTGAAACTTTAAGGGTCACATTCTTCAGCTTTTCTCTGCAACCAGGAGGGCTAGAAACTCACTGTTTTTTTTAAATGAAAGCTGAGATTCACAGTGAGCAAACAGGAAACTGAGCATCTCCTAGAAACTTCAGCCAAGATCAGGGCCTCCTTGTGCTGGGTGTTATACAGACAGACTGAGAGACTGTCCTGGGAACACAGAGCTTGCAGGCTAAGTGCCTTGCTCAGGGTGTCATAGTAGATCAGCGGCAGAGCGTGGAATGGAACTCCCAGGCCCTATTCACTAGGCCGTGCTATTCTTAGCAAGGGGAAGACTGGAATAAAACCCTCAGTAATGTGTGTACACACACACACACTCTCTCTCTCTCTCTCAATCATCACTAAATGTAGGATTGTGGATGGATTCCCATGATCTGCTGGGTTGTGGAGGTATCCTGAGCCACAGCAGTGGTGGTTGTTTGTGATGTCAAGTGCCCAGGGCTGGAATTAATACCATAGTCCTCACTCTAGCCTCTTGGATTTGCAGATTCTCTCCCCACACCCCTGCTTCAGATTTTCATATTAGCCTGTGCAAATTCAAGAAAACAATGAATCTGAAACATCTGGCTTTGGAAAGAAGATCTAATCACTAACATTCACCTAGCACACGGAGAATGCTAACACGTCAGGATCTAGCACCGCTTCCTTGATTACGAGGCTGGATTTAAATAGCCACATAAATCAAGTGCTAAGATTAAGACATTTCTAAATGGAATAGGGAAGCACTTTGGTGAAGAATGGCTCACCGGGAAATTAATTCCCTGCACAGGTTGGTGGCCTCTAATTGGCAAGCTGGGTTTGTTGGTCCATATAATGCTCTTAGTAAGATGTTGTTATCAGCATTGCCAGATTGAACTTGTGAGTGCTGGTCATCAGAACGCCATCCTCACGTGGATAAAAGTTCATCACTGAACGCCTGTGTGGGCAAACGTGGTTAGTCACCAGAGACCTTTGTGTGTGGGTAGGCTCCAGCTTTGTGGTTAACTTGCTGAAAGAATTAACTGGCGGGTGTCTCATCATGTGGACTGACAACAGCAGCTTGATATTTTCTGTTTTTCTGTTGCTGATCCGTTGCCTCTTGCCTAGGGAAGTGGTACGTGTTCCAGTGCTTGAACTCTTTAAACCAAGATCGGACATCTCTCTGAAAGATCTGTGCTAACTCAGCCAAGTGATAGATGTGATGCAGGAATCACTGGGTGAGGCCTGTGCTACGCAAGGGGTCAGACTCGATCATCGTAATTATCTCGTCTGGCCTTCAGCTCTGTGACTCTTTATCCTGGTACCTGGTACCCTGACTGATTCCTTGTTTAAGAAGCCTGATGGTGGGTAGCTGTTGCTCGACGGAAGTGGCAAGGCATCTGCCTGGGTAGGAACCCTGGACTCTAGGCTGCCTATTTCATTAGTTAAGTATCAGAGGGGTAGCTGTGTTAGTCTGGATCTGTAAAAGCAGCAAAGAGTCCTGTGGCACCTTATAGACGTATTGGAGCATGAGCTTTCGTGGGTGAATTGAATGCATGCATCTGACAAAGTGGGTATTCACCCACGAAAGCTCATGCTCCAATACATCTGTTAGTCTATAAGGTGCCACAGGACTCTTTGCTGCTATTTCATTAGTTGCGCCACTGCACTCCCATTAAACATCAAACAGTCCCCCATAATTCAGGAGCTTCAGTTGAGCAAGAAACATTGCCGTTTTCAGCAGGAAAACTGCTTCAGACAGGACAGAAACAAAAGGACCGAATGTCATTTGGAAAGGCTGGCATGCAGAGCCCTGCCTGATGATGCTAGCGACCTAGGAGAAGAGGAATAGAAACAATTCTCTTTGCTGATGAAATTTGCACACCTCTGCCAAGTCCTTCCAGGCCAGGCGCTGTTGCAATCCTTGCCTATGTGTGTTTGCATAGCTATGTGTGGATGAACTACAAAGCCAGGTTCTCCAGTACCCTGCATCTTGCACAGTCATTGGTACCAGGTGCACAACAGGTGTGAAGTGCTTCCATTTTGATTTAGTAGCTTTTCACACCCAATTGCACAGGTTCAAATGACAATCCAAGGGGCAGGACAATGGAGAGTCAGGCCTGGCATACAGCAAAGGGAAGGATCTAGTAGGTCATCTTACCCAATGCAGGATCATTCCCCACTGGACATTGAAGAGGAAATTTGCAAATCTGTGTATGGGATTTTGATGCCAAAGTTCTATTTAAAATTAATAGGAATTGTCTGTCAATATAACAGTATAACAATAGTAATACTAACACCTACTGCTTACGTCACAGTTTTCATCAATGGCTCTCAAAGCACTTTACAAAGAAAGGTATCACTTTACACATGGGGAAACTGAGGCACTGGGAGGGAAGGGACTTCGCCAAGGTCACTCAGCAGGTTAATGGCAGAGGGAGGGGACTAGAATTCGAGTCTCCTGAACCCCAGTACAGTGCTTTATCCACTAGGCCACACTGTCTCCCATTTCGTAGCTTTGAGACTCTCAGCCTTAATAGCACTGTGTGTAGGAGGCACTCAGTATTTCTGTGCAGATTTCTCTCTGTATAAATGCAGACTTATTAATCCTCACAACATTGCGTGTATGTCCGTGCGTTTGTTTTTCTGTGTTGAGAGAGTCTGTATGTGCACATTTTGTGGGTTTGCCTTTGTGTGTGTGACTTTAGCAAAGGAAACACAGTATGCTCTGTTGTCTTGTTAGGACAGTGCAGTAAAACACTCAACAGAGGTGCAGTGATAATGAGCAATAAAAACAGATCTTGTTCTCTCCAAAACCATTTAATAATTTATATGTAAAAGGCAGTACTGACTGAGTTTAAAACTTTAATTATTTAGTGAATATCAGTAGTCGGGGTGTATCGCACAGGGCACAGCATACAGGCTGCTTTCATCGTTGGTAGCATGGGATGAATAGACCGGTCTTCAAATCTGTGCAAGGCCGAATTTCCTCTCTGGTTTGAGCCTCACTGGGGCAGATTCCAGAACATAGGTGGGTACACATCCTGCATCAAGCTACTGCTGGTAATACTGAGATCCTTAACGTTATTATCCTTTGCATTGTGGTAACACCTCAAAACACCAGCTCTCCAGTGTACAAGTGTTGGTAAATTCCTCTTTCTTTATCTGCATTTCCGCATCTCACTGGACAGGGCAGACAAAGGAAGAATGTGGGCACAGAGAAGGGAAGTGATTTGCCCAAGGTCTCCCAGCCCCACGCTGGGAACAGGACCCAGGTCTTCTGATGCTTACTCCGCTGCCCTGGCCATTAGATCACGCTGCCCCCAGAGAAGAGTCTGGCAATGAAGGGCTTACCTGAGCAGCTTCATGTCGGCTCTGGATTCCTAGTGAGGCCCTCAGTATGGAGACTGGACCCATACGCTGTGGGGTAGGGGGTCGTGTATGCTCCATGGTGGTGCAGAGCAGCTCTTCAGGGCTGGTTGTGGGCAGGCTCTGATGCATTTCAGCCACACGGGAGGAGGAAGCAAGCCTGGGAATAGTCTGGGTTTGTATCGCAGTCATGTTCTCAGCTTCTCTGCACTTTGCAACACTCCTCGCATGTAAACGGAGCGATATGTACATCAACTGAGCCGGGAAGAGGCTGCATCTCTCCAGGGCGAGACAGTTTGTGTCATTTCAGGTGATGCCATGAAAACCGTGTTTGGCTGCTCACTTAAAGGTCAACCAGAATAGGACACCGCTTTTGTTTTATTTTTACATGCAGCATTCAAAAGCCGGGTGCATTTACAATGCCTTTATGCTTCTAGGAGATATGGTGTTTTGAAAAAGCTCCGGGGGGGACGTAACAGGTTGGAACGAAAGGCACAAAAGCAGCCAGGAAATTTGTCCTGGGTGCTCTGAGGGTTTCCCACCTTTCAGGGTTAAACACAGGATCTGATTTGCATTTTCAGACAGAACCAATAGGAGGTTTCCCACAGCTCAGCAGAAAAAGGAAGCACCTGCAGGCGAGCTCAGAAAAATCCTGTGGCTCTGATCCCTCTCCTTCCCCAACTCAGGTCTCTTTCTGCACAGCTGAATGACATCAAAGGGAGACCTAGTGTGGCTCTGATCAGTGGAGCCCTGTGTAAGCAACTGCTGCTTCCACCTGTATAACCCGTAACTCGCTTTAATCTCTCCAGAGCTGTCCGTCACAGCCCAGCATCTGCCATGACGAGCTGCTGTTCATTAAGCTGAAATCCTGGAATGAGGAAACAGCAAAGTCACGTGTTCCAATCCTGTGAATCAAAATATTTGATGCCAAATGATTCATTTGCATTGAGTAAAACCCCCTCAAATATCTTCCTAATTATAGGCTGGGAATTGGCCAGTTCAGAGCTTGTCCTCCTACAATACCCAGCCCATGTTGGCCATGGTTAGCATAAGGCAAACCTGGTCCCGATGAAATAAGAACTGCTCCAAATCTCTCCCCCAGCCCCTTGCTGAAAGGGATCTTGAATCATTTACACTTTTGGAGGTCTGAAAAAGTTGTTCCCTGTTCCAGTCCCCCATGTTTTCTCATCTCTTTGTTAGCTCTTATTTTTACCTGTCCTGGGAGGAAGGCAAAGCCTAAGGGGAGGCTGTTTGTTTGTGGTATTTCCAGCCAGGCTGAAGCCGAGCAGGAATGCAAATCTGTCTGAGGGGGCAGAAAGGCAAGGCCCTGCCAATGACATGCAGTCGTTAAAGAGGCCGCGGCACAGTTCACAAGAGCAGAGGCTGATAATTCTCTTTCCCTTCTTATCATCGCAGTCCCCAAAGGCACCAGGTGAGATCTGGGCTCTGCTGTGCTAGGTGTTGTACAAACACGTAGTGAGAGACAGACCCTGCCCCTAGCAGGCTGGATTAGTGTCCCTGTTGAACAGACAGGGAGCTGCAGGATGAAGGGAGTAAGGGCCAGATCCTCAGCTGCAGTAAATCAATGGGACATGGCTGAGGTCGCACAGGGAGGCTGTAGCCATGCCAGAAACTGAATGCAGATGCCTGAGTGCCCGTCCGGTGCTTTAACTACAAGCTCTTCCTTCCCCTCCACCTGAGCTGAACCCTGCCCCTCCACTGCAGTGGGTGTAGGGAAAGCGGGCGTTAATGGTGCATGCATTTGTCATTGCTTTCTTCCCCCGCATCCAGGTTTCAGTGCTGAGTGACTCTCTCAGCAGGACCCAGATCTGGCCCATAGCTGAACAGAGAGCAGGCGGCAGCTTTCCTGGCTTTCCTGCTCATGCTCTGACAGCAGGTAACATGTGATACAGATGGCTCTCGAGCACCAGGTTAGCCACTGCCTGAAAAATATGGGAGCCCAGCTGAGTCATCTGGGATAATTGGTGGCCCCTAAACAGATTCACAGAAGGGTCTCTGCTGCCCTGCTAAAGCGAAAGCTGGACTTGTGCCCAGAAAGAGGGAGTGCTGGCAGAGGCAGCAGACACAAAAGTTTTTCTTTCATTTCCACTCAATTATCTGACCACATCCCACTATCACCATTCAGACCCTCCCTCCCCTTCCCACCCCACCCCCAGCAATGGTTCAGACCCTGACCTGTTGCCAGCGCAGGCAGGTTTGTATACCGCGCTGTGGAGTCCAGGCAGGCTGCTTGTGATTTCCCCACGGACAGCAGGCTGGGAGCGGGGCTGCCTGAGTCTGGAGAGGAGCAGTAATGAGCTGTTACAAAGGCAGCTAAGCCACAGGGCTGCCTAATGTCTCCAGTGGACTGGGCCGGGTGCAGCTACACCCCCCCCCGGTTGGTGTTATGAGACTGCAAAGGGAAAGGCTCCCCAGCACTTTCAGCATAGCCTGCAGCTTTATTGGGAGGAATTACATCTGGGCAGCTAATGCCGTGTGTCTGCCCCAGGGTCCCGGCTGGAGGTGGGTAGCCTCAGCCCAGAGGGTCTGATCTACACAGGGCAAATCTCCAACTCCATTCTACCCCGGGACAGGGAAACAAGTGGGGAGAGGCCACACCATCACTTACGGAACAAGAGCCTTTCCCAGCTTGAAGCCAGGAGGCCAAGCCCCAGTGGAAACGCTTGCTGGCGCTTTCAAAACCAGCCAAGTACAGCCAGCTGTGTTCATGCCACAGGGTGCACCCATGCGGGAAGCAGGAGTGGTGGCTGTGGGCAGAGCCTCTGGGGCTAGCGCCAACAGGCCTGTCGCTGGGGATGCCATGTTGATTCCCTGGCAACGCGTGCTTTTCTTGTGCAGATTATCTGTTCAGGGCCTGAATTCTGGAGAAGCACAAAGCCCGTGTGTGACTCATGGCTCCATGTGGCAGCAGGGGAGGAGCACAGTTACTGTATGCTGGGGAGTGATCACATGTCCTGGTGCACAGACACAGAGCTAGGTGCCTGAGTCCGTTACCATCAGGCGCTTGCCTGCCGACTGGCTCAGAGGGAGAGTGTGTGTCATTCAGATGAAACACAGGGCTGCTCTGTTGCTCTGCTGAGAATTATGGCTTGAAGTTGCCCGCCTGCTGTCAGAACAGGGGCTGATTTGTTTGAGAAGCAGGTGTTGTCAGTTAGGTCTCAGGTGCCCGCAGAACAGCATGGCTAGGGGCAGCTAGTAGCACTGTCTGGGAGCAGGGCGGGGGTCACGGGCTCACCAACAACAGCCTCTCTAGGCTGAGCTGGGTTTTATCCTTGCCCCATGGAACCCCATAGGCAGATGGCCACACACAATTGCACGCTGATGTCTAAACACTGGCCATAGACAGGTGCTCTTGGAATGACAGTGGAGAAGTTTCTTGGCCTGTGGTCTACAGGGGATCAGATCTCGGGGGTCCCCCCCCATGGCCTTGGAATCTAGGAACATACTAAAAGCTGTGAGCTGACCAGAGGCTGGATTTTTACCAATCCCCCAAATGAGGTGCTCATCTCTTGCTTCTGAACACAGGCAGTGTCTGTGAGAGGCTTCAGCAGCACATGTACAGATCCCAGTCAAGTGCCTCTGCCATTCAACTCATGACCATGGCTCCAAAAGGCCGGCCTCTAATAAATCTGGTGTAGCTCCCGTAGTAGGTACGATGGCGCAGTGATAAAGACATGGGCATGTCGGATATCACAACCCAGCACAGGGCATACACATAAGAGCATGTTTTGAGTGAGGGTTGGGCACTAGAGCAATGGATTAGACATCTGGATGCCTGGATTCTGTTCCCAGAGCTGCCCCTGGGCTGGCTTGTGCCTACGTTGAAGTCTAGGCATAGACATTCCACAGCTGTTGACCTCGTGTGCACAGAGCTCGGAGCTGCAGCCCACATGGGATTCATCCCAGAGAACCTGGGGGGGCGGGTAGGGGGGAATGATTGGTTCTGATCAGGCGGCAGAGATAACTGCACAGGAGGTGTAGCTGAGCTGGTGACTGCTGCAGATAGCAGTGTTCAGAGAGGCGTCGGGGCCTGCTCTCTCCTAGCCCTTCATGGTTGAGGATGACTGTTCGCTGTCTCCTCGCTTAGTCCCTGCATTGCTCCCCCATGGCTTTAAGCTGAATCCTCTCCTCTCCTCATTGCTGCTGTGTGCTATGGACCTGGGACAGCCCCACACAGCAGCATGCATCAAGCTGTCGCGTGTCATAGCCGCAGGAGCAGCCCTGTTGGCACTGGCACGGGAGTGGATCTGCCTTTTCCTTTGCACCAACTCTGTGCTGCAAGTTTGGCTGTCGTGAGAGCAGAGGGACAAGGAATCGGAGATGCAAAGCTGCAAAAAATGTCCATGGGATGAAGAGCAAACGGGAACGAAAATGCGAGGAGGTCTCCCGCAAGTGATGGAGGAGAGAGGGCACAGGAGTGAGACACATTAGAATGGGAGAGACACCCCCCCCCGAAGGCCCCACCCAGCAAGGCACTTCAGCGCAGATTAGCACACGTAGGGTCAGTGGGGCAGAGTAGGACCCTGCTGTCTCTCCAAGCACTGCTGTCTAAAGCAATCACCAGCTTGGCTAGTCTCCCTGAGCAGAAGTCAGTGGGGACTAATCACTAGCATGCACTGGAGCATGGGACTGGTACAGGAGTTAGAAGCACAGCTCCTTTTGAGTTTCAGTGAGATTTGGCACCTAACTCCGTTAAGAGCCTTGGAAAACCCCAACCCAAGTGCTTTGCAGAGAGGTCTTAGGTCCGGATCCTATTCCATTTGATTCAGTTCTACTCTGTTCTGTGTAGGTCAGACACTGGAGGTTACTGTCCCGCTCTGCTCAGCACTGGTGGAGCCCTAGCCGGAGTAGCGTGTCCAGCTCTGGGTGTCACCCTGTCGGAAAGATGGGGACACATTGGAGAGAGTCCAGAGGACAGCAAGGAAAAAATCCAAGGTTTAAGAAACCTGACATGAAGGAGAGGTTAAAAAGCTGAGCCTGTTTAGTCTGGAGAGAAGCCAGTGAGAATAGCTATACATCATTTAAGATCCCCTGGGAACGAGCCTCCCAGACCAGGTCAATAGACAGGGAGTAGCGAGGCTCACACTAGCACTCTAAAAACAGCTGTACAGACAGCACACAGAAGTTGTGGCTCCGGCTGGAGCTCAGGCTGTGAAGCCTGTGGTCAGGATAGGCTTCAGAGCCCACCATGGCTTCATATCACTGTCTGTACTGCTATTTTGAGAGCACCTATCCATTGACTCAGGTTGGGAGGTATCCTCTGCTCACTCTAGAGTACTGTGTAGACACTCTGAGAACAATCTTCAGATATGCTAAGGGCTGTTATAAAGAGGATGAAAATGTATTCACCATTTCTACTGGAGATAGGGCAAGGAGTAACAGGCTTAATCTGCAGCAAGGGAGATTGGGAAAAACTTCCTAATTATCAGGATAGTTCAGCTCTAGGCCAGGCTTCCAAGGGAGGCTGTAGAATCCCTGTCATTGGGGATGTTTAAGAACAGGTTGGACAAACACCTGTCAGGGCTGGGCTAGGTTCACCTGGTCCTGCCTCAGTGCAGGGGGCTGCACTAGCCAACCTCTCGAGGTCCCTTCCAGCCCTGCATTTCTAGGGGTACGTCTACACTACAGGATAAATTCGAATTAGCTTAAACCGATTTTATAAAACGGATATTATAAAGTCGATTGTGCGCGTCCACACTAGGCACATTAATTCGGTGGTGTGCGTCCGTGGTCCGAGGCTAGCGTCGATTTCTGGAGCAGTGCACTGTGGGTAGCTACTGTAAAAGAATGAGGCCAATAACGTCGATTTGTGTCCACACTAACCCTAAATCGATATAGTAATATCGATTTTAGCATTACTCCTCTCGTTTTGTAGGAGTACAGAAATCGATTTAAAGAGCCCTTTAAATCGATATAAAGAGCAGTGTAGTGTGGACGGGTGCAGCGTTAAATCGATTTAACGCTGTTAAAATCGGTTTAACAGCGTAGTGTGGACCAGGCCTGGGAGTCTGTGATTTCATACTGATCTAGGCAGGTTTGTGTATGGCCTCATGGCCGTAGTCGCTGAGCCGCTCCGACGTAGATGTGTCACCTGTGGTTCATCCTCTCATCCTGC
The DNA here is from genome assembly GCF_025201925.1 of Gopherus flavomarginatus. Lineage (NCBI taxonomy): Eukaryota > Metazoa > Chordata > Testudines > Testudinidae > Gopherus > Gopherus flavomarginatus. The sequence goes on along the minus strand of NC_066621.1, from coordinate 9,873,538 downwards.
TCCCATGGGGAGAGCCGTGTGTGCAGTGGCGGGGTTGGTTTGGTAGGGGAGTTTAACTGTCAGTGCTCTGTGTCCCTATTTGAGACAGCAGGTCAGAGGCTCACACCTGCCACGCTTACAGCGCCATGTGGCACACTGATGCTGTACCCACCCATGACGGAATAACAGCCGAAGCCTGTAACATGGCGTCCCTGTCGAAATTAATAGGACTGGTTTCGGGCAGTGGAGGAGGGGTGGTCGGGCTCCTTAGAGTCTCTTAGCTCATTTTTGCTGTTGCTGGGATAAGCCAGTGACAGTAACTCCGGGAATCAAGTGTCTCTTTATCTCCCTGCCGCACCTTGGTGAGCAAATTCGAAAGGCTTTGCTGCATGAATGCTCTTGGCAGAGCTGCTTGCTGAATGGCCCCAAGGAGCCGTTTCCCCTGTTCTGCCCCCCTTTGCTCTCTCTGCTGCACCTTCCAACACACTGAAAATGAAAAGACACAGAGCCCTGAAGTCAAAGGGCCTGGAGGGAAGTTTGAGGTCTGTGTCCTTCCACCGCCACAGGGACCCTCACAGGAATACTCTGCTACCAGAGTTTTATAGGTCGGCTGTGTAAAAACTCCCCAAAGTGTGTGGCATGTGTGTGAGCATAGGAGCGCGCAGGTGTGTTACTTAGTGGATGTTTGTGTGTGTGTGAATGCTGAGAGATAGAGGATATTAAATCTTGCGTGTGACCCACAGTAAGTGCAGAGGGAAAGGGCTGAATAGTGACGTGTCATTGTCCTAGGATCCAGCTGGACGTACTTTTGCTGTGTGGAGTATCACAGAGTTGTGCAGGTGCTGTATGGGGTTTTGGGTGTAGAAGGGGGAAGAAAACTTGCGGATGGGAGTGTTGCCTCATGAGCAGAGAACAGCATTAAGCTTTCAGGACTCCTGGGTTCCCGGCTCTGCCCCCACCACAGCCAAGTCACTTAGGGCAGAATTTGCCAAGTAGGGTGATAAAGCCAAATCCGCAGTGAGGCAGATAAGTGTATCACCTGAATTTCAGGCCAGAGGAGCACTCACAGCTCTCACTGAAATCTGTGGGAGCGGAGGGGGCTCAGCACCTCTGAAAATCAGGTCACTTCTTTAGGTGCCCACATAAAGACTTGTCTGTCTGCCCAGCACCCAGATTGATCCATCTTTCCTTTAACCTTTCTGAGCCTCGCTTTGCTCTTCACCAGGTGGCTGAGTGGCACATGTCATGAAGGTGGGTAATGGGACCTATGGGAAAGGAGCCCACTGCAGAAGCCCAGAAGACGATTGCATTGCCTTTTCAGCATGATGAGCCAGCAGACCGAGCTAGGGCTGCGAATCCCACCTGCCCTGGTCTCTCCGGGACTACGTCTGCATGAGGCGCTGGGGGGGATTCCCAGCCTGTGCAGACAGACTTGTGCCAGCTCTCATGGAGCTAGCACGCTAAAAACAGAAGTGTTGCCATAGCAGTCGCTGTCTGCAGTACAAGCCTGCCCAGACACTGCCACTATCTGTGGCACTGGAGACACTGCTCTGTTCAGTGCAGTCGCTCGAGCAGCGCTGGCGTGGGCACATCTGTGCGAGCTGGGATCGCTCCCCTAGCTCCAAGTGTAGACAGACTCGTAGACTCAGCTTCTCTGCTTCTAGCTGCAAGTAGGCTTCCAGCCTTTCTCTAGGCATGCTCAGTCCACTTTACCAGCTAAATGCTAAGGGCCCAGCTCTGTCCTCGGTCCCTTCTTTCCTGGCTGTCTTCCTGTTGTTTTACTGCTGAGCTGCGGCAGGCTTGGAGCTGGGACAGGGGAAGCTGCCTGCGGTTCATCGAACATCTAAGTCCCCTCAGAGCTTTGCATGCCTCAAAGCACTGAGTGTTAGCTTCTGCGCTCTCTTTGCCTACCCGCTTGCCAAGTCTTCTGAACAAATGGGCCAAGCAAGCTAAAGGTGCCCACTAAGGACTGCAAAGTGTTGGCTGAGTGCAAAAGGAGGAAGCAAAGTTGACGAGCAGTTTGCGAGGTGAGAGGAGAGAGTGAATGTGTTTCAGTGGGTTCTGTGTGATTGCCCTGAACTCTCCCACTTCTGCACGTTGTGAACATTCCCAGGGCTGCCTGGCAGGCAGCAGCGCAGCACACCTGCAGAGTGGTGGGTTCAGTGCCCCCTTCCCTTCAGCCCCTGCCTCCTTATTTGCATTAAGCTACTTGACTGTAGAAGCAAGTTTTTGCTCTGCTCTGTGCTGAGTTGTCCAGCCTGCTCCATTAGAGCTCAGATTCAGGGTCACATTAACATGTGCTTAACCTTAAACCTATGCTTAAGTCCCATTGACTTCAACAGGGATGCTTTCCTGAGTCAGGGCCTAGATTAACGTGTTCTATGGGCCAGTGTGAAGCCATTGGGCTGCAAGCGGGGGTGCTGGTATTTTGGGTTTTTTTTGCCTTTCCTCTTCCTTTTAAAATATTCAGACTAGTGAAATTACTTAGTGATAGACAGGCAAGAACACCACTTCTATGACACACACCATTTGCGTTCCCCCTAAGCATGTTTGCTTCCTACCCAAAAGGAGGAAAATAGTGGAGACATCTGGGAGAACCCCACTGAATGAACACTGATGCATCTAATGTGGGTCTTGCCCTTTCAGTCAGTTCTTGTCTGTTCCATCTGGCTTCATGTGAGCGGCATGCAGGCAGCTGGACAGCATGGTGAGTGGACAGATGGACAGGGAGATAAAACTGTGACTTTGGAGGGAGTGTGACGAATATCCACTCTTGAATGAATTCCTGCAGGATTGAAAGCCATTTGAGGTCTTCAGCTGGAAGGTGTTAGGCAGGTGCCAAGTGCTGTTCTTAAGGAAGAGATGGAGCTGTAACAGCCTCTATCCCTGAGACATGCACATAGTGTAAAGGAGAGCAAGGAACTAGGTACATTTTTAACAGCTCCCTGTAACAGTATCTTTAATGTCCAGTGGCACCACTGCAGGAGGGGCTGCACAGATCTGCATTCATATTCACAAATAAACCAAGCCTGAGGATCACTGCTTATTCCTCAGATTATGCGGCCAATCCCATTAACTATTAAAACTGTGGCAGAATACAGACACCTCTGTTCCACAATAAGTTACTTTTCTTTTCACTTTCACCAAAGTCTGTCATTTCCACATTCAGAAAAGATTTAAACCTTCATTAAAACTGAATTATGATGGAATTGAAAAGGGAGAATAAAATTTACACCCGGAGACGTTATTACAAAATACTTCCAGGATAGGTAATTGTGTAATTATTATGGGCAGGAATGGAAGTGATGGTTCATTAGCAGAAAATGACCATGAAATAACAATAAATAAAGCCAAATAGAACTGATGGAAATTGCAAAACCTGTACTGCCTGCAAGCCAGACCATGGGGGGGTATACTGATATATAGATTTTAACCCTGGAATGGCTGGTGACTTGGGTTCAGTCAGTGGGGTATTTTTAAGTCCTAAGCACTATTACCACTTTCAGAGGTTTGCATTATTGTCTCCCAGGGTATGTCTACATCTACAATTTTGCAGCGCTGGTTGTTACAGCTGTATTAGTACAGCTGTATAGGGCCAGCGCTGCAGAGTGGCCACACTTGCAGCAACCAGCGCTGCAAGTGGTGTTAGATGTGGCCACACTGCAGCGCTGTTGGGCAGCTTGCAGGGGGGTTCGGGGAACGCGAGAGCAAACCGCGGGGAAGCAGGTCTCCTTCCCCGCGGTTTGCTCTCGCGTTCCCCGAACCCCCCTGCAAGCAGGTCTCCTTCCCCGCGGTTTGCTCCGGTGTTCCCCGAACCCCCCCGCAAGCAGGTCTCCTTCCCCGCGGTTTGCTCTCGCGTTCCCCGAACCCCCCTGCAGGCAGGTCTCCTTCCCCGCGGTTTGCAGGGGGATTCGGGGAATGCGAGAGCAAACCGCGGGGAAGGAGACTTGCTTGCAGGGGGGTTCGGGGAACGCGAGAGCAAACCGCGGGGAAGGAGACCTGCTTGCAGAGGGGTTCGGGGAACGCGAGAGCACACCGCGGGGAAGGAGACCTGCTTCCCCGCGGTTTGCTCTCGCGTTCCCCGAACCCCCCTGCAAACCGCGGGGAAGGAGACCTGCTTGGGGGGGTTCGGGGAACGCGAGAGCAAACCGCGGGGAAGGAGACCTGCTTGCAGGGGGGTTCGGGGAACGCGAGAGCACACCGCGGGGAAGGATACCTGCTTGATTACCAGAGAGGCTTCCTCAGGTATGCTGGGATACCTGCTTATTCCACGGAGGTCAAGAAAAACGCTGATGAGTGTCTACACCTGATGACCAGCGCTGGATCCTCTACACCCGAGGTTCGACCGGGTGTACGGCCAGCGCTGCAAACAGGGAGTTGCAGCGCTGGTAATGCCCTGCAGATGTGTACACCTCCTAAGTTGCAGCGCTGTAACCCCCTCACCAGCGCTGCAACTTTGTGGTGTAGACAAGGCCCTAGTTCCGAATATGACACCGAAAGTGGCCTTGCCCATTGTTATTACCACCTCCACGTGAGGGAGCACTGCCAGTATTTTCACAGCTGGGCACCCCAAGTGAGGCAACTACGTCCTTAACGAGGCATCCCAATAAATGTGACCTGACCTTTCAGAGATGCTCTCCCCACCACCCCTCCCAGCTCCTGGTGACTTGAACGGGAGCTGCAGGTGCTTAACGCCTCTGAAAACCAGGCCACTTTCATTGAGATGTGTGATGCTGGCGCTGTAATTTTAGAACCCAGGTGTGAAAATAGTGGACAGCATGTTTTGCATTGAGAAGGATTGGAGAGCAGGAGGCAAACGGAGCTCCCAACTTCATGACAAGAGGGTGTAACCTGATCTTGTGGTTAGAGCAGGGAACTGGCAGTCAGGATTCCTGGGTTCAGGTTCTTGCTCTGCCATGCACTTGATACACGACCGAGAAATCATTAAACCTCCTTCCCAATGTAGAGCGTGAGTTCCTAATACTTACCTCCCTCCCTGCACCCTAGACCACGCTTCCTGCTCCCGGAAGAGGATGAAGAGTGTAGGTATGGAATTTAGGGCCCCATGCATACAGAGCATGGGCTCGCTCGCGACGAGTACATCTACACATAACCCGCTACAGCGGCTAGCTGCACTGCTGTGGGGCAGACTCTACCTACGCCGGCAGGAGGGGTACTCCACCTCCCCAAGAGGCAGCAGCAAGGCTGACAGGAGAATTCTCCCATTGACCTAGCACTATCTACACCGGAGGTTAGGTTAGTGTAACTGCGTCCCTCTAGGGGGTAGATTTCTCACACCCCTGAGTGACATAGTTATACCAACCTACTTCCCTAGTGTAGACCAGGCCTAGCAGTGCATAGCCTTTGTACAAGCCCTCTGCACAGGGTGAATGGCACCCTGTGCTCTTGATCCTTATCCCATTGACATCATTGGCAAGTGGGCATGGTTCAAACCCTAGAAGCCTGTTACCTCTTTTTAAATGCTGGGCAGGTGCCCAGATTTGGGGTGGTGGAAGCGGACAAATAGCTCCCTGGTTAGCTAGACTGGCCCCAGAGCCTCTCAGCTCCCTTGCCTCTTGCTGCCAGATAGGTGTTAGCATAAAATGTGCATCAAATACCAGCCGCTCTGAGCTTGCAGAGCTTAGGAGTAATTGATTAATAGAGACAGCTGAAACATCTTGTATGGGAAGAAATTACCCAGTGACGTGGTGATGCCTCTGGTGAGGCACCCAGCTCTAATGCGCTGTTTGCTCAGATCAGCGGCAGCTCAGCCCAGACAAATTCCTGGGTTAAGGGGATATAAATATTTGATGCCTTCCTGTCGCGGTAATTATTTGCCAATCTACACGCTGGGGAAGAAGGAAGAGTGCAGTGTCGGGGCTGGTAAATTGTCTATTAAACGTGGTGGCTGCTCCCTCTGGAGTGGCAGGGACGCTACTTACCAATGCTGTAATAAAACCAGCTCAGAGCGGGGAATAGGAGAGTGTTCGATTAAAGACACAGCTTGCAGGGTCTGCCGGAAATCCCTGTGCAGGGGAGCGATGGCAGCCCTGTAGCCAAGGGGGATAAGACTCTGCCCCTAACTCACTTATCAACCCTAATGGTATTGCTGCTTTTCTTGCTAGAGGGTGGAGTTCACCCCTGTGCTGCACAGATGGCCTCAGGACAGGACTCAGGTGGGACGTCAGTGGTGCACAGGCCACGTTCTGGCCTGTTGCCCAGGGATGAATTTCACCAGAGCTGGACTCTAATGCGGGACGTGCATCTCTGGCAGGGCATGGGAGGGGGCAGCCCAAGGGAGCTCACACAGAGTTGTGTGTGTACTGCGTACCCCACAAGAGTGACCTATGTGAATGTCACGTCTGGGCACTAGCTGCAGCGTTCTTGCAAGGGGCTGCGGCACTTGTGCTGTGTTGAGGAGGCACTTTGTGGGCCTGTACAGTGTGCGCTGATAATGAATTTACTAGTCCCTGCAATAATCCCTGCAGGATTGTGAGAATTAGGGTGCCTGGAAGCAGCTTCTGTCCATGTTGCACTCTATCTCCAGCTGACTGTACACTTTCCAGAACACAGAGGGCCATGGCACAACAGGGGTCCATGAGACATGAGCCAGGTGAATTGCACAAACCACCAAAGCAGCTGTCCGAATGCAGTGAAAGGCAGCCAGCAGCTGTGACTTCTCTCAAGGGACCATAACAGTGCGTTCCAGGTACACCAAAATGTTAGAACACAATGTGCTCTACTGCCTGGGATGCAGCGTTGCGAGGCTAGCCGTGCCCATGTGTTCTGCCTTTCTTTACTAGCTGTGTCATGCTCCTTTGCATCACATCAGTAGTAAGATTCCATTTCACCTTGCACCGGGGGCCCCGAATACTTCACCAACACGTTGTCTGGTTTGCCCTCTCCTTGGGTCGCTCGTGTTGAAGTTCTAGCTGTCTGAACTCTCTGGGCCGGGTCTGCTCGGGGGACTTATTGCCTGACTGTGACGATGGACACCTTTGTGTTGGCTTTATGATAGTGTTGGTTTTGAGACAATGCAAATGCAATGAGAACGAACTCTGGCCCCAGTCACTCAACCCACCCCTCGAGATTGTAATTCACAGGCTTGTAATCCGGGGTGTAAATTAACAATTCAGAACAAGGCCACACTGAGTTTAAAACCAGAGACCCAGATGTAGCAACAGCATAACCAGAGAGGTTTCACCGTTGTAACCCAGTAGGTTCTGTTTTGATGTTATTTCCTAGCAGGGAGTTGAAAGCATTGTTGTAAAGCAGAGTAAATTCCCCTTCAGAATCATGGAAATGCCACCCAAGGGGAGGCACCAGGTGTTACTGCTTCTCAGTCAACTTCACTTGAATGTGCCTGAAAAGCCAGAGACGTTTCCCAATGACTTGTTTGATAACACAGCTCAGAGGCCTATGAGAGGCTTTTGCCAGGACAAAAAAAAAAGAAAAATCACAGTGTGTATGAAGTGGAAAGCCTGGAAATGCTGGATGAGAAACTTGCATTCAGAGACTTGAACTTCGGCTGAACTTCTACCTTTATCTGGCTCCTGTCTGCAGCAAAATTCATGTTGGTAGGAAAGAAGGCAAATTCTTACCCTGGCTGTAAGGTGTGCTGCAAATGCTTAGCCCAGAAACAGTGCAGGATGGTGACTTGGCCCGACCTACTGCTGCACCTAAGGAATGCGAGCTATTATCATCTCAGGGTGGCTTGAATTTGTGGAGAAACAGAGGTTTAGTTTGTCCTCCAGTGAGTGCCCAGTCATTTACCACCTCCCGCCCCTCAGCACCCATAGGAATGAGACAATGGTAGCGCAGGAGTCTGGGCTGAACAAGGGAAAGCTGGACGTTGCTAGTGGGTATTTATCAGCCTGGAAATGGAAGACAGCTAGTTTCTCCTTTCAGCTAGAGTTTGCCGCAGCAGCCAGCCTGCTGCCCGTGGCCAGCAGAAATCTCCCTGGGGGTGTGTGTGAATGATCTGCAAGGGTCTATTAGAAGCAGGAACACCCAGGGATTTCTTTCTTTTTTCCCCCTACTGTTGATAAGAAGTTTTGGTTGTCTGTAACCTTCTAATTCCATCGAATTAGAATTCCTGTCCAGAGGCAGATTGATAATGACCCTGGGAGGGATCACTCTGCCCACAGCAAAGCTCTACCTGTGCTAAAGGAATTTTGCAAAAGTTTCCCACCATTGGCAGCCCCAGGTCAGCTCCCCCCAGTTTTAGCATCGTTGGGAGCTCTGGCTTAGATGACCTGCTGGTGCACTGAGCATTGTGTCATCTAACCTAATGGCTCTAATGGATGTGATGCATCAAATGCCAGCAGCAGCCAGTGGGCTCCCAACGTTGTTAACAACAGCAGGACAATTTTGCAAACCTCCCCTAATGCAGACAAGACTCTAGAGACAATAGGCCAGATGCTGATGTCTTCTCTCACTCTCTGGTCAAATAAAACCTTCACTGAAGCACTGAGCAAGGCCCAGAGATTGCAGGTGCTAAGCCATTCCCATTGTTTCTACAATTCCAATGACAGTGGTGCTGTTCAGTGTTGTTAACCGCATTGGGTTGATGGACCCGGGGCTGGAGCATAGACAAACCCTAGGACAGAGCACAGGCTGATGGGAGGGTCTGAGGAGCAGCTCTGAAAGAAGGCTTGGGCTACTAGCAATGCAAAGAAAAATTGTATCTGAATTTCTTTTTACGGCTTATGAGTTGGGGCCGGGGTGTTGAGCACTAGAGATCTTTCACAGTCTGGCGTGGGGTAGAGAGCAGGTTGGTGCCCTGCACAATTCTCCAGGGTGTCCAATGGAGGCTTGAGTGCACCGGGAAGCCAGCTCACTCATGAATGGAAGAAAATTCAAGCTAATTTAGCTTTGACCCCAATGGGGGCAGAGCCGAGCCACCGTGCTGCAGCTCTTTGATGTCCCATGCTTCTCTGCTGCCTGCCGGGCAGGGGCTGAGGGGAGAGAAGTGCACACACAGAGTGGCAGGAGAGCAGGGAGGGGCAGAACTGAACAGCCCTTACTAGGGGGGCATGTCCACAAAAAGAGAGCAGCTGGCAAAGAGAAAGCTATGGGTAGGGAAATACTAACAGTTGTGGGGGCTGGAAGGCCGGTGTGCTGGAGGAGGTGAATTCTGCCTGGTGCCCTGGGCTTGAAATGTGGCCAGGCTAGAAGAGCTTTGGATCTGCAGGAGACGGCAGCCTCTCTCAGATGGTCTGACTGGACGGGAGGGGCCGCAGTGCTCCTCTGGCAGGGTGTTAGCAGTCTAGCTGGGTGCCTCCATGCAAGCCAGTGGGAAAGCTGAACCAGTAAGTCCAGGGCACTGCTGCACATCCAGCTGAGTCAGCTGTGAGCAAAGGCTGGTACAGGGGGATGGCTGGGAATGGGGTTTGCTCTTGGTCCACCTCCTCTTCACCATGAAATTCTGTCCCCCTTGGCAGAGAGACCCCGGACAGCCTGGGCCCCTACGACTCAGACTAAGTTCCCCTCACCCCGCAGAGGGATCCTTCCAGGTTAGGAGTGAGTGAGGGTGGCCAGGAGCTGTGTGTGAGAAACATGAGCCTATTGGGATGGGTTAGCAGGGTCTTCAGTCTGCAGGGCTCCCGCTGACACGGCTCAGCGGCGCCAAGGTCCCTGACATGATGTCGATGCAAAGAAGAATCCTGCAGTTTTGTCTTAGTGCTAATGAAACATGGGTCACGCTTCGTATTGAGGTTCTGTGTACAGCAAGCTCGTAAAGGGCTAACGCGTGAATCAGAGATGTGTTAATCAATAGTGTATCAGTGCTCTAACGCTTCGTCGCTAGGTTGCTTACAATCATGGCTTATAACCATCTGTATCTCCACCTTCTGTCTTTATTGGCGCATAGAACACCCGTGCTTATGTCTGTAACATGCCCACCACTGGTAACAGTCATGTAGAACCCTTTATAACCCATCAGTAAAGGGAACTTCAACATAGAGAGCGACAAAATCTGGGTTAACAAGAGAAATGCAAAGGCCACCACAGAGCAGCATGGGCCTGACTCCTGGCCTCCTCTGGCACCAAATCCTTCAGAGAGGGATTGGAACCAGGGATTTCACAGTAACCTCCCACCCATCAAACCACAGTGTGTTCAATATGAACTCAGTTCCATCCTCCTGCTGTTGCTATGATGGACTGGCCACTAAAGAGGGTTCCCTTTAGATATGCATCCTCCAGTTTCTGTGCTTATCTGATCTTAGCTCAACCCCCAGTGAGACTGTGCTTGCTTGGGGTCTCTTGAGACTTCCTGGAAATGGGTGTTCCATATAAAAATACCCTCTTTTTTAGCTCTTAAAAAGGATTTTGACTTGGATTCAAATTGGAGCAAAGTTTCAGACCAATTCCTCAGCCTCTGTGTCCATCTTTAGGGAGCACTCTTATAGAATCGAATAGAAATAAAAGCAATAGAATCACTCAGAACTCACTCGCCCAATCTGTGGGGGTTAATAGTGAGTAGGAGCCATGTTATGAGTGTCTACAGACTGATTACCTTCAGCAAGGTTAGTATTCTCACTTAAATGCTGTAGGACTTCTCCATAATGCCCCACTCCATAACGAATGTCCTGTAAGAGCTAGGAAGGGAAGTGGAGCTGAGTATCTTTGTCAGCTATTGCAGTGTGCAGAGCAGTGGACAGCCCATAGATCCTAGCTTGGGAAACCCAGAGTATTTTGCACTTAACTTGCCATTACTGTGTATACAGGCTATGACAAACTGGGAATGTTCTTAATGTTTTCTCTGAATACTGTGTTGGTGCCTCAGTGTCCCCATGGCAGTTCTTAAGTATCTTGCAGAGCAAGGGCCAGTGCACCTAAATGCCTGACCCTCTGTCTCCTAGCAACTGATGGCCTGGGCCTCTCCCCTGCAAAGGTGCCAGTGAAGGTGTTGGAGACAAAGGGATCAGGTGACCTCCTGGCCGGGGGGGGGGGGGGGGGGGGGGGGGGGAAGGAGCTGAGCAGAGAGGAGGGGCTGGGAGGGGTTGTTAGTCTGGAGCTGGCTGGGGTCGAGGAGTGGAGGGCAGATGTTGGGGGTCTGGCTTACTGCCCCCCAGAATGGACCCGGCTGAGGGGTCCGGTTCGCTGTATCTACAAGCTCTGTTTTAGACCCTGTTCCTGTCATCGAATAAACCTCTGTTTTACTGGCTGGCTGAGTCACGTCTGACTGCAAAGTGGGGGTGCAGGACCTGGTGGCTTCCCCAGGACCCCACTGAGGCGGGCTCGCTGTGGGAAGCGCACGGAGGGGCAGAGGATGCTGGATGCTCCAAGGAGAGGCCCAGGAGGTGAAGACGTGTGAGCTTCTTGCCCTGAACAAGTCTGCTCCAAGGGAGAGGAGGCTCCCCAAAGTCCTGACTGGCTTGGTGGGGAGCAGTTCCAGAGCATCGCCCGGTAACTCCGTGACACAGGCTTCATACAGCAATACTTTTGGGGGCTGTAAATTACCACTCTGTACATCCTAGATCAGTTTTGAAGCTTGAGATCTTGCAAATGATTTAGTGGTGAGCACAGGGGTCAGTATTCATAGTCCTCTCAGTTTCTGTGTCTCCTTTGAAATCAAATGGCTCTCACTCATATATTTTCCTGATGAACTCTCCAGTGAAAGCATTGCCTACCGGGCACAGTGCTGAGCTGGGAGTGTTGTGATTGCTAAGACACACACTTCTGTCTTTGAGCACATTGGTTTATTCCTTTACACTGGTGTTCATCAACTTCTAGCACCAGGAGATGAAAAAAGTGCACAGGCCAATCAGTAAATGTAAGAGATTAATTTTTGACCAGCAGCCATCTTAGACTTACCCCAATTCACTGGGGGCACGACGTAGAAGAGGGTGAAGGGACAGTGTCCGAATGTGGACGCTGAACTGCAAAGAGGACCAAGCCAGGGTCCTCTGGAGCAAAGTCCAGTACTGACAGGAGCAGGCTCCCGGGCCATTTAGTGCATAGCCACTCGCTAGAGAGGATCCAGCTAATGTGGATTTCCCACATTGTGCAGTTTACCTTGCACTCTGTTTGCAGTTGGTGTGGCAGTGGTGGCCCTGGGGCTGCTGCAGGATTTTGAGGGCAGCTCATTGGCTGAGATGTGTGTTGGTGACTTGCCCTCAGTGTCACAGCGGAAGGGTCTCAGCACCTCCGCAAAGGTGGTTGCTGCTGTAGAGAGAGCAGAGTGAGCAGGATGTGCCCTCAGTACAGGTGACAGAGCCTCTGCATCAGAGATCTGGCTGGCTGGCTGCTCAATCATGGGAGCCTGGACATTTGCAAGGTGAAAATCCAAGTAAACTTAAATGGGGTTTTATCTGATTTTTTTTTTTTTTTTGTTATTAATGGCAGCAAAAAAATGAGACTCTAGGTAAAAGGTTGAAAAGCACCATAGTGATTTGGGAGCCCGATTCCTGTTTTCAGAAATGTCTGAGGCACTTACGAGTCCACGTGTCATTGAAAGGCCATGGAGTGCAGGCCCCTAAGTGTTAAAATCCCTTCTGAAAGTGGGGCTTAGGCTCCTAAATCCCATAGCTGCTTTTGAAGATGTTGCAGTGTAGGGGGCCCTGTGGCAGAGACAGCAGAAGTTGTTTCATCCATTAAATGTCTTTCATGTTTCAAAATGAATAATTTGCCTTAAAAACAAGACTGTTTTCTTCACCCAGTTATTAAATTAGTGTTAAATCAGCCAGGTACAGAAGACAGTGCAGAGCAGACCAACTTTCCTCTCGGGATTGCTGGGTTGTCATTAGAAAGAGCCCTGGATTGAAAGGTGCTTGGTCTCCCCCAGAATTTAGAGCCCATCAGTTTACGATTTTCTCCTTTACTGTGTCTGTTTGCCCCTTGCAGGGCCAAGCAGTCCTTGTTCATGCGGAACAGGAACAGGAACTGCATTGTGTGAGCAAGGTTTGGGGGTCCAGCTAGGCAGCTGAATTTGAAAATGTGCCATATACGTCGCTGCATAATGGTGCTGGTGCATAGGAAAAGCATAACAGCCTTAACCCCATTACTGCCTGACTCCTGATCACTGCATTGCTCAAAGACAGTGTATTCCTGGTAACACATTGGGATGTTGTCACAGAGTGTGGCACTGCAGTCACTTCTTTCAGTTCTCATTAAACAAGACCTTCAGTGATCACTCACTCTCAGGTCATGGGATCAAAGTCTATCCAGACCTATTTAGCTAATTTGTATGGTGGCTGTGTGGGCCATGACCCAGTGAAATGCATTGATTTGTGATGATAACTAGATTCTAAGCCGGGATCCCAGAGGTGATAAGCCAGTGCATTCGTTTTCCTTCTTTCTTAATATTTTAATGGGGAGCAAAGAGCAGCAGAACAACAGTCTCCCTTTCTGCTGAACAGGAAAAAATTGCAGCATTGCTGTGAAGTTAAGACACACCCGTGGCTGGAACTCATGTCAGATTGCACACTGATACACGGTGCCAGGAATGAGCATTCCTTTGGTTGTAACGTTCGGGGCTGGAGCTGATGGTGTTTTAACTGAAGCCACAGGCACTGAGAGGCATCGTCCTCTCTCTGTGGTCTCATATCAAGTTTGCATCTCATTTTCAGTTCCAATTAACTAACCAACTAACTGATTTTAGTAAAGCCCTTCCCTCTGTCATGGGGAGAGGCTATTCATTCTGCTCAGCAGGGCGGGTGATTCAGAGTATATAGAACTCTGAGCAGTATGATGAGACTAAGGCCTGGTCTACACTATGCGTTTAAACCGATTTTAGCAGCGTTAAACCGATTTAACGCTATACCCGTCCACACTACGAGGCCCTTTATATCGATATAAAGGGCTCTTTACATTGGTTTCTGTACTCCTCCCCGACGAGAGGAGTAGCGCTAAAATCGGTATTACCATATCGGATTAGGGTTAGCGTGGCCGCAAATCGATGGTATTGGCCTCCGGGCGGTATCCCACAGTGCACCACTGTGACCGCTCTGGACAGCAATCTCAGCTTGGATGCAGTGGCCAGGTAAACAGGAAAAGCCCCGCAAAATTTTGATTTTCATTTCCTGTTTGCCCAGTGTGGAGCTCTGATCAGCACGGGTGGCAATGCAGTCCCAAATCCAAAAAGAGCTCCAGCAGTGACCGTACGGGAGATACTGAATCTGATTGCTGTATGGGGAGACAAATCTGTTCTATCAAAGCTCCGTTACAGAAGACGAAATGCCAAAGCGTTTGAAAAAAAATCTACAGGCTACACAGTGCTGCGTGACAAGCGTAACGGGAAGCCAGAGACTCAAATGGACGCTCATAGAGGGAGGGAGGGAGTACTGAGGACTCCAGCTATCCCACAGTCCTCAGCAGTCTCCGAAAAGTATTTGCATTCTTGGCTGAGCTCCCAATGCCTGTAGGTTCAAATACATTGTCCGGCGTGGCTCAGGGAATAGCTCGTCAATTTACTCTCCCCCCCATGAAAGAAAAGGGAAAGAAATGGTTTCTTGACTTCTTTCAGTGTCACTCTATGTCTACTGAATGCTGCTGGTAGACGCGATGCTGCAGCAGTGAAGAGCAGTATCTGCTCCTCTCCCCTCCATGGTGGCAGACGGTACAATATGACTGATATCCGTCCTCTCCATCAGCCCGTGAGTGCTCCTGGCTTGCCTCAGGTGAGCTCGGCCAGGGGCGCGTGAGTAAAAATAGGAATGACTCCCGGTCATTCCCAGTAGATGGTACAGAACGGCTGGTAACCGTCTTCATCATAGCAACTGGGGGCTGAGCTTCAATCAGCCCCCTCCCTTTCATGTGTAAAGAAAAGATTCTGTATTGCCTGGACTATCATAGCAGTGGGATGCTGGGCTCTCTCCCCCACACTGCTTAATGTCCTGCCTGGACTATCATAGCACCGGGAGGCTGCCTCCCCCTCATTTTATGTCACTAAAAACTCAGTGTTTCTTATTCCTGCATTCTTTATTACTTCATGACACAAATGGGGGGGGGACACTGCCACGGTAGCCCAGGAAGGTTGGGGGAGGAGGGAAGCAACAGGTGGGGTTGTTGCAGGGGCACCCCCTGTGAATAGCATGTAGCTCTTCATTTCTGCAGGATCTGACACAGAGCAGCTGCACTCTCTGATACACTGCTTCTCTAGTACATTTGCCCCATATCTAGGCAGGACTGACTCTATTTTTAGAAACCATAAAGGAGGGGTTGACTCGGGGAGTCATTCCCAGTTTTGCTTTTGCACCCCCGGCCGATCTCAGCCAGGGGCACCCATGATAGCAGCAGACAGCACAGAAGGACAGATAACCATCATCTCATTGCCAAATTACACTGGCAGCAGACGGTACAGAACGACTGGTAACCATCTCTGCTATCATGCAAAAGCAAATGAATGCTGCTGTGTAGCGCTGGAGTATCGCCTCTGTCCGCGGCATCCAGTACACATACGGTGACTTTAAAAAAAAAAAAAAAAAAAAAGGCTGAACGGGCTCCATGGTTGCCGTGCTATGGCGTCTGCCAGGGCAATCCAGGGAAAAAGGGCGCGAAATGATTGTCTGCCGTTGCTTTCCCGGAGGAAGGAATGACTGACGACATTTACCCAGAACCACCTGCGACAATGATATTTGCCCCATCAGCCACTGGGCTCTTAACCCAGAATTCTAAGGGGCGGGGGAGACTGCAGGAACTATGGGATAGCTATGGAATAACTACCCACAGTGCAACGCTCTGGAAATCGACGCTAGCCTCGGACCATGGACGCACACCGCCGAATTAATGTGTTTAGTGTCGCGCGTGCACTCGACTTTATACAATCTGTTTTATAAAACCAGTTTATGTAAAATCGGAATAATCCCGTAGTGTAGACATACCCTGAGCCAGGGCCAGTGCTCTTCCTACTTAGAGATAGGCTGGGAAGCCATTGGACACAGCCACCCGGAGGGGCTTAGCAACCTTGAGGCCTGGTTTGGACTCCTGCAGCAGCACCTGGCTAGTTGTCCAATCTTCCAGCAGGCACCCCGCCTTGGAAACATTGCGTTAATCACTTGCAGCCATGGAGTGGTGCTCTCCTGCTGGGGAGATGGTGAAACTCCCATTGGCCTTTGTGCTGCTGGCTCTTACTGAGCAGCTGCTGGAGTGGGCTAGCTAGCGACGGCAGGGTACCCTGCGTCCTGTCTTTCCCTGAGCTTCCCACTGCAGCTGCTCACTGCTGTTGGGACAATGTTGTGGACTTAATGCACTGGTGCGGTCTGAGAGCCAGTGGCTGGATTGGCTCTGTGTGCGCCAGTGTCCCCAGCATCTTACTGGAGCCAGAGCGCAAACCCTGGTGAGGGAGAGAACATGATGGCAGAACGTACCGCGTCCTACAGTTCTAGCTGACCATCCCAAGCCGTCAGCACTCAGTCACCACCCTAATGGACGGGGCATAAGAACCTGATTTACAGAGTTCCAGGCTGCCCTGCTGAGCTAACGGGGTCCCCTCCTCTGGCTGAGACATCTGGAGCTCATGCCAGCTCCTTGCACGTCTCCATGCCACACGTTCTGCGATGAGGAGGAACGTTGCCCTGTTACACAGGGGACTGAGGGCAAGATGACGGAGGGTCTGTGACGATTCCCATTAGGAAGGATTCCCCAAGCCTGGTGCCTGTGTGGTCCGTCTGGTGTTGGTGCAGCTCATGGGGCTTCTCAGTCTGTTTCTAGCGGAGAGGCCTTTCTCATTGCTCCCCTGGAGCCTGCTCGGGCTAGAGTCTGGGACTGGGCTCTGGCCACGCAGCTCCGGGTCAGGTGCGGTTGTTTTCCTCCCCACAGTGCACATAGAGCCTGGCACGTGCGAAGTCATCGCCGCCCACAGATGCTGCAATAAAAACAAGATCGAAGAGCGCTCCCAGACGGTGAAATGCTCCTGCTTCCCGGGGCAGGTGGCGGGGACGACTCGTGCGGCTCCCTCCTGCGTGGATGGTGAGTACATGGCTTCTTTCACAGATGAGTAATCGCTTTCTGGTTTTGCTGGGAAAGATGAGGAGGAAACATCCCCTCTAGCAGGGGCGGCTCTAGGCATTTTGCCGCCCCAAGCACGGCAGGCAGGCTGCCTTTGGCGGCTTGTCTGCGGAGGGTCCGCTAGTCCCGCGGCTTTGGAAGACCTCCCTCAGGCGCGGGAGGTCCTCCGAAGCCGCGGGACCAGCAGGCCCGCCACAGGAAAACCACTGAAGGCAGCCTGCCTGCCGCCCTCTCGGCGCCAGCAGAGCGCCCCCCGCGGCTTGCCGCCCCAAGCACGCGCTTGGCGTGCTGGGGCCTGGAGCCGCCCCTGCCCTCCAGCCTCTGAGGATGAAGTTATTCTCCCACACTTTGCCAGCAGTGGGGACTTTTTCATACATCTGTAACACTGAATGTTTTAAAAAAAATATTCCCAATCCAAATGTGCTGAACTGGTGAGTTCTCCCACCGCAATCAGTCTTTGCAAGGTGCCTGATAAGCAGAAGTGTCAGAGACGGCTTTTGTGCCCCGGGTGTGCCAGTCTCTTACCACATGAGCAGGAAAATGTAGTTATTCCTGAGTTATTTCATTAGAACTTCTGCAAACACTGAGCAGGGCACCCCTCCGTACATACACTCTATGTACTCCTGAGATTGCCTAAAAATACAATTAAAATAACCCCGAACCTCCCCAAAGTGCAGCAGTCTAGACAGAACTAGTTGGCACTGGTCTAGTGCCATCTGTCGCAGGCGCTCTCGCTTTCATTCATGATGCCTCCAGCTGGGAGGAGGTGAGTGTCGTCATCTCCCTCTCTTAGAATGGGGATCTGAGGGGGCAGAGGAATTCTTTGCCCAAGGTCTCAGTGGTAGGGCCAGAAATAGAACCTAGCCCTGCCTCCCTATCTGTGCTTTGGAGCTGTTTCATGTTTGCCCAGCCTGATGAGAGCACCAAGGACCGGTCTGTGCCTGTGTCACACTGTCTGTGATGGCCCTGCCTGCATGACAGGGATGGACGTGTTCGAAAGTTGTTTCCAGATACTGTTCTGTGTTCATGACTGTTTTTAAAGCCATACACCAGACTGGATCCTCACAAGGCGGCCTGCTGGCACTGTGCCTCACAGCAGTTTTCAGCCAGACAGTGCTAATTAGGAACAGCCCCTGTATTGAGACACTGAGCTCGCTGGGCAAAGCAGAGCTCTGAGTGAAGCCATTTCAGAACTAACCTAGGGAAGTGGGACCAAGAAGTGACGAGTGATTTAGGAGCCCATTTTAGGAGCTCAAACTGAGACTCCATAAAGGGTCCTGATTTCACAGGTCAGACCCTCTAGACACCTGACACCACTAACCACCATGGATATTCTTGGCCAGGGCTCTGGTTCCATTTGCTCTCGTGTCATTGAGATGGACGCAAATTCCTGCTCGGCTCACCTGCAAGATGGTCTCAGGTGCCTAAACTCTCACAGCCTTCTTAGGGCTTGGCTACACTGGTGCTTTACAGCGCTGCAACTTTCTCGCTCAGGGGTGTGAAAAAACACCCCCCCGAGCGCAGCAAGTTACAGCGCTGCAAAGCGCCAGTGTAAACAATGCCCCAGCGCTGGGAGCACGGCTCCCAGCGCTGTAAGCTAATCCCCATGGGGAGGTGGAGTACGTGCAGCACTGGGAGAGCTCTCTCACAGCGCTGGCGCTGCGACCACACTCACACTTCAGAGCGCTGCCACGGTAGCGCTGTGCAGCTTTAAGTGTAGCCATACCCTTAGTGTTACTCATCCAGTCCACTGCCGGCCCCTCCCATCCCACTCAGCTGCCAGCAGCTGCCACCACAGCAGATAATGCAACGGCGCAGTTCTCCAGGGCCTGCCTCTAGGCCTCCCAAGTGCTTTTCTCTCCCAGCTCTCACTTTGGCACAGCTTTCCCAGGAGCAAGAATAGAAGGACAGGATGTGAGGGACACCCCCCCCCCCGCGCGCGCGCACACGCACACTCACGCACACACCTGGTGCTGGGAACCCCACACTGCACCAAAAGAAAGACAAGCAGATTAAAAAGGAAGCGAGTCATCTTGTGCTTGGCATTAAAATGTGGTGCAGGTGCAGTAGGCAGTGACCAGGAACAGCCAGGCAGCCGGGGACAGAATGCACATAAAAGGGGTCCGCTGTGGGAATGAAAGATGCTGAGGGGTCGTGGTGGAAGAGCAGTGAGGCAGGACACTGTTAGATTTGCAAGGAGGGCTAAGATTGCTCTGTGTTTGCCACCGTTAACAAGCCTTTCATCTTCAGAAGCAAACTGGAAAAGACCTAGCAGTGGCTCAGCACGGTTAAACGCCTCTCCATATGCCCTGCGCCAGCCCGGTGTTTCCTGTCGAATCCCTAATTCCTAATGACCTCCCTGTTAATATGGTTCTGGCACTGTTTCATTGGGCGCCTCCTCTCTGGCCTCTGAGGGGTTCAAATTATGAATATTCCTCAATTTAGACCACACTGTTGCTGAACGTTAGGTTACTATGGTGACGGGCTTTTGCATGCCTTCTGTCCTTGGGTGATGCCGGCTTGCTGTGGGCTGGGACAGTTGACGATGGCTGCTCTGTGCCTAATGATTCCTGGGCAAGTCAAATGCATGTAGGGGCCCCGTCTCTGTTCAGTTGCTTGTCCCTGCTCTCATGGTGGCCTCGGGAGGGGCTCTGTGGCACAGCCCTGAACTGCCACTTCAGGAGAGAAACAGCCACACGATGCTCACCCAGCTGTGCTTGCGGCTGCCAAGACACCCTAGCACACGGCGACAACGGAGTCATGCCCTGGCACTTTAACTGGGAGTGCATGGGACTAGAGCTGTGCAGATGGGGAACGTGCCATTTCAGAAAACATTTAAAGATTCCAAAATCAGGTTTAATTCTGATGGGAGTGAAAACCCCCAAATTCCCCATAGGGGTAAATTCCAAACTTTGTGTCCGTTTCGCTTCCTTCTAAATGTTTCATCTCAATTTAGACTCTCAAAATGTTTTGCGTTGCATTATAATATATTTGTCACAGGGTGACTGGCCTCTGTAAGCCGCAACTGTGCCATCATTAATTAGTTGTGTCCCAGTTGAAGGTGTGAGCCTAGCTTAATGGACAGGTGGGCCTTGAAAAAGGACTGAGAGAGATCAGTCTGGCGTGGAACCATAAGGAGAACCATCTTGGGGGCAAGTGCTTTATCCCAGATCCAAAAAGGAACTGGGAACAGGGCCCAGAGGGAGGGTTGAGGGCAGAAGAATCTTTTTGTTTGTTGGGACTTTTTAGTTTGGACATTTGCTGCCCTATAAGGGGTTACATTTGTTTGTGACTTGGCAAATTGGCAGGGGATTAAGCCAAATCTCCAGCACAGAGGCTTGTATGAAGAGCCAAAGAGACCCACCTTGGGGAAGGAAATTGAGGCAGAAAGTGCTGGCAATGCCACATTTAGCCAGTAAGGTGTGCTGCGGGGCAGCCATGCCCCATGATAGTATTTTATATTTATCAACATAGTGTTTGTACAATTATATATTATATCATACAATATAATATATAATTATGCAAACATTATAATATATAATACAACCTTTAAAAAATTCAAAATAAAAAGTGGAAATGTTTTGTTCAGAAAATGTCGAAACGGGACATTCCAACACTGTTGGAACTTTTTTCCATTTCTAAACAAAAGTCTGGTGAAATCGACCCAATTTCACAAAGTGGTTTGATTTAGATGGAATATAAATAAACAGGGATTCCAGAAAATGGTGCAAAAATGATCAAAAATGTTTTTTTTTAATTTTCATAGAATTTTTTGATTTTTTTATGAAAGCAAAATGAAAAAATGTGTTTCAATTGGACTTGAATTGAAAGAAGTAGTATCAGCTTTCCTTTTTTGGTTTGATTTTTCTCCCTTCTCTCCTTTTTTTTAATCACTGGAGAAGGTGGGGGCAGGGAGTGGGAGGAGGAATTAAACAGATCCCCAAATTTTTGATTCAATGTTGACGAACAATTTGAAAACTTTCAATCAAGTGGAAAAAGCCGTTATCTGCTCCGTAAACTAGCTTTGTGCTGATGAAATGCTGGCCATCTCTAACAGTAAATACTAACTCCCCACCCTGTCTCCATCTCTCCCCTCATCCAGCCCAACTGTAGGCGCACTGCCCGTATCTGCTCTGTTCCTCACTGGCCCTCTCTCCTTTCAGCCTCCATAGTCCTCCAGAAGTGGTGGTGTCAGATGGAGCCGTGTCTAGAAGGGGAGGAGTGTAAGGTGCTGCCAGACTTGTCAGGATGGAGCTGCAGTACTGGCAACAAAGTCAAGACAACAAAGGTATGTGTGCAGTGCTGTTTGGAGCCAGATGTTTGCCATAGAAAATGGAGTGAACCATCTGGAGCTTGGGGCATTGGCAGAGCTGGAGGGGCTCAGGACAGGAGGAGCTGGCAGGATTTACGGAGCAGAACCCAAGTGCTTTGACTGCGTTGGTGTGAGGAGCTTCCACCCTTCCCTCATGTCAGTGCGCTTAGTCCCTTCTTCTCACAGCCCATGAACGTCCCTCCACAGTGCTCAGGTGCAGAAAGAGAAGCGAGGCGCCTTGCCCAGGGTTTTTACATCTCTTTGTCTTTCACGCTGATTATGGTAATTCCCGAACACCAACCAAGAATGGAGCCTGTGCCACACACCAACCCAGTGTAGCAGTCAGTGCCTGGCGTGGAGAGCTTACCATCTAAATAGACCTGCCGGACACAGGGTGGGGCCAGGGCTGTGACACACAAGCAGCATGAACAACGTGACGGTGGCGAATGTCATGTTAGTGTCCTGGGTTTTGTTCTGAGTTTAACTCCTTTGGTGGGTTTTGTTAGGTGGTTCCCTGATGCCACCAGGTAGAAGCTGTGGAGGGATTTTCCTGGGGAAGATCCTGGACTAGTCCTTGGCTAACAAAGGACTGGTTTGCAGTGCAGTCTGTCCTGGTATTGCAGTGAGGTGCTACATTCCCCAAGCTGTTCTCTGGAGCAGCAGATTCCTCATCACCTGCCTTCTGCCAAAGCAGTGTGATTCAGGCAAGGGCTTTCTTGGATGGCAGTGCTCCCCCAGCTGGAGCAATCATCTGTGACAGAGAACTACATGATTATTATTTTCATGGCTTGCTGAATGCCCCGGAGAACAAGGTATAATTAAAATTTTATCAAACTCATTAGTAATTACATGTATGTCATGGTTAATCAGTTGCATAATTTTGTAATCATTGTTCATACAGTTGAGTATAATTATCCTTCCAAAAAAGGGAGGCAGGGATTAATTTATTATTATTATTTTCCTCCCCAAATTGCACTTTCGTGCTAAACTGTTTTTATGAATGTCAGAGCTGCCTCCCCTGGCACAGGCATCAAATACTGATGAGCGATTGCAGCTGTATTTCCAGACCATTCTCATTTCCCCCATTTATATTGCTTATTTAATTCCCCCTCTGCCCATCATTATCTTAATTTGATGTCAGCACAATGGCTGCAAGTTCTTGTAAGGGACAGTTCAGTTGTGAAGGGTGCAGGAGCTGCTGCAGTTCAGGTGTCTACCCCAGCAGCAGTGTTGATGCTCTGCCAGGGGACAAAGCTGTTTATGGTACTCCTCCGAAGATGCACTTTGGTTTCTTCTGCCCTTCCCTCTGAACTAGCTGCAACCTGGAGATGGAGTCCAGCATTTTCCAAAGCACCCAGTGTTTTTTGGTGCTCCTCTTGAGACTGCTTAAAGAGGCCTGGTTTTCAGAAAGTTCTGGGCACGCTCCCGCCACTCCACATGAATAGCAAATTACAACGTGTCAAGACTGGAAGCAGCAGCCAAAGCAGAGTGTGCATAAGCAATCCGCAGGGGGAAATCTGCGTCAAACATCCTGTTAAATAATTGCAACTATTGAATACGTTTGCATCTATTCAAGTCTGTTCAGTCACCGTTCACAAGCAGGAAAATCAGCTAGATGTGTTGGATTGCTTGCTCACGGCAATTTGACCATTTCCATTAGCAAACAATCTCCAGAGCAAGTATTCTTCAGGGAACTCATTTGGTAAATAATTTCAAACTACAGATAAATGAGAGGAGAGTGTGATGTTGTCAAGTTCATCCCCGAGTGCGAAGAGGGAGATCTCATTCCTCTGGAGAACTTTGTCACAAATTATTTTTCAGCAGGGAGGGGATTTGCCTGCTAAAACTCTATATAACTGACCTCTGCAAAATACAGTATCATTGACACTGAGTGGTCAGAACTCATGAGACAGACTCCCAAAAATCATGGCATTGGTTTAAAAATTATAAGAATTAAAAAATAATAAATGTTGGGTTATTTTTATTCGCCATCTCATTTCTGAATATTTAAAGGGACACATTTTCAAACTTTTCTCTGCAACCAGGAAAGCTAGAAGCTTATTTTTCTTTTTTAAATAAATGAAAGCTAAGACTTTCTCATAATCATATGACTCCAGGACCTGGGGCATTAGGGAAAAGATTAAATATCACCAGACTCATGAAAAAAATTGCTGGAGTTGGCAGCACTGAAAATATGCTGCCACCCTGTAAAGAGGTACCCATTCTGCTCCCCTCCGAAGCCCCTCTCCTCTGTGAAGCAGGGACATTTTAGTCTGGTGCAACACCCATGTTCTTTATTCATGATCAGTTTCCCACCACCAGTTTTCAACTATATACAGGCTTTACAATTGCTTGGCCTACCACAGGCTAGGAGGCTCCTACTCCCACTGAGCCTGACGTCCTGTTCTTAGTCTCCACCTTTCCTTTCCTTTCCTTTCCTTTCCTTTCCTTTTTCTCCTCCTCCTCAACACCGTTTTAGAAATGTTTTGATTTAGACAAAAAGGGCAGTTTTAATCAAAAATTGTTTTGATGAAAAATGTCTGAACAGTTCTACTGGAAAAATCACTCACTCTCCCTTCCTCTCTCTGCATCCTCTAAACCAGCTCCCCTGCTCCTTTCTCTTCTCTCCATTCCTCTTTGAATGTTTGGCTTTAACTGGTGCTGTATTAGCAGCTGGCTAGTTGAGTAATAAGCACATTTCACCCCTGTAACTGTGGGTCTGTGCTGTGCACAAATTATCCTGTTTTGTTTTTTTGTTTTTTTTTAATGCTTCCAGTTTGATCTTCCATTTTGCAATGGATTTGCTGAATTGTTCCTGCTGAACATGCCTGGTACTTGGCATGCACAAGTGACCAGGAATGGAATTTAAATAGCAATATTTCAAATGCATCTACACTTCTGATGGGTGCGTGGAGAGAAGTCTCTAGACCTACTATGAAATCAGTAAGAAAGGACATTGTTATGGTAAATAGGATATGAACATCTGAAGGTTGTAAAACTATCCATGGTCACTAGTATAACCCAAAGTTTAAAAGGCTGGAAGACAATTTTTAAATACTTTTTTTTTCTCTCTGAAATACACACGTGACACACTCATACACATCCACATCCCTACAGTCTGTCTAAGGGGCTTATGCAGGCTGCATCTTCCTTTGCAGATTGCATGGTGAAAGAGTTGCATTTAGATTGTTATTCCGTTGCCACCAACAAGAACTGAATAGGCTGCAGGCCGTTCCTGTGCAGTGGGGTTGTTACCTCTTGGTTACAGTTGGGGAACTGAAGCACGCAGAGGGGAAGTGACTCACCCAAGGCCATGCAGCGAGTTAGAGCTAGAAATAGAGCTCAGGATTCTTGAGCCCCAGTCTCTGCTATGACCACTAGGCAGAACTCCCTCTACAGAGCGACCTTTTGGATCTGCCATTTCAGTACAGGGCAGTGGGCCTGATTCTGCTTTTAAACTGCCTTTACACCAGTGTAAGTGTCATCTTTAGTGGAGGTACCCCCAATGCACACCAATGTCAATCAGGAGTGACCCATTCCCCATTGCGCTGCACCTTGTGTTATCAATGAAATCTTTGCAAAGTGAGTGCAGAGGGGGACTGAAACCCTGCTAGTGTGAACTGGAGGAGATTCAGATACGACACTTGAGGTCTAATGGTTCCATGAGTTACACCCACGTGGTCCTACCAGCTCCAGCAGGGCTACAGGGGTGAGGGCAGGAGCCCCTCACACCTCCCACTGTGATTGCACCCTGCGCGTGAAAACAGCCTGGGCCTGGCCCAACACTGTAGTCACTGGCAGCAGCGTGTGGTACTTCCAAATCAGAATCATGGTGTTTGACACCCTTCTGCCCTGGGGCCAGTGGCTACACTAGGCAATGGAGAATCAGATCCTGAGGAAAATATGGAGGAAACCACCCTTGGAAAATCTCCTGCTGCTGTTTCTTACCACAGGCAATGACCCCAGCCCTTCGCAGTTTAGGTTTTACATTTTGCTTCCTTCTTCCAACACCATGGCCCTGAGACTTTATTGTTATCAATAGTGTGGTAGAATCAAGGACCGGGCCCACCTTATGCTCGATACCGAACAATAAGTGGCAAAGAGCTCACATCTACGTATCAGAGCCCTCAGGCAGATACAGACCGGCAAGGGAACACAAGGAAACAAAATCTTGCCTTCTTCCAAATCCCTTCTCAGTGTTCTACATTAGGGAATGCAGGAAGCAATTAAAAGTTAGTAGGTCTGGAAAACAATACGAGTTCGCTTCAGTTTTAGGAGAACACCCAAATTTAGCCCTGCCCAGGGGCGGAATGCCACGGGGAGCGCTCTGCCGGTCGCCGGTAGGGCAGCAGCTGGCTCTGGTGGACCTACTGCAGGTGTCCCTGCAGAGGGTCCGCTGGTCCCGCGGCTCCGATACGCCTGCGGGAGGTCCATCGGAGCTGCCTGCCGCCCTCCCGGCGACCAGCAGAGCGCACCCTGCGACACGCCGCCCTGCTTGGGGCGGCGAAATGTCTAGAGCTGCCCCTGGCCCTGCCTTACTGGTCAATAGGTTGCTAGGCTCTGGTGTGACGTGCTCTTGTCCTTTGTTCACAGGTCACCCGGTAGTTGCTGTGGAACTCTTTCCTGAGGGTTTCTCTGGCAGGCGTCTGCGTTGCGATGGCCAGCATTGCGAAATGGCACAATCTCATGTTCGTTCAGCTGCGGGAAGTTCCTGTCACGTTCTGCACAGCCGTGAACGGGACTTTCTGGTGGCGGCAGGAACGCAGCAGTTTTGGGATAGGATGGCTGTCCCTCTGAGCACTTTATGGTTCTGACTACAGTGCATCTGACAGCGGACTCATGCTCACTCCTTGGAGCGGCACTGAGGATTACAGAGAAGGGGACGGATGCACTCCTCCAGCCTGGAATACTGGGAAACCTCCCTTCTGGAAGTGAAAAACCGTGCTAGGTACTGGTTAATGCCACCTCTGAGGTATTGAAGCAGCAATTGCTATTGAGGCAATGGTAATTGGTTCTGAATGCAGTTGCAAGACTCCCTTTCACTCCATGTTTTCCCTCTGCATCAGGGGTGCACATGCCAAGAAATTCTTGAGTCATATAGACTCTGTTGACAATTACAAAGAGAAAAAAAGGTTTCCTTCGTTTCCTGCCACATATTCAGATAGGATAAAATAATTGCCAGGAGAACCATATTTTCCCCCAAGGTCTTGAATAGGTATCATTGTCAAGGTTTTAGAAATCAATGTCTAAATCTTCCCCATCTTTGTTTCATTCTTTTTTAATGAAGACCGGTTTCCAGGAAGAGTTCCTGCAGACAGGGGCCAGATACCGATCTGCCTTCCAGTGGGATAAAACTGGAGTAACTCCACTGAAGTCAATGGGGAGATGCTCTGTCTTTGTCTCAGGGTGACTGAGATCAGAATCTGGGCTACTGTTTAGCAGAAATGACAGTGCAGACTGAAACATCTGATGCTTTGCTGAAGACACCTGACGTGAGACAATAGACTCGCTGAGCAAAGCGAGGCTGGTTTTTCCTTGCTCATTAATTGCACTGATCAGGCTTTTAGTTCCAAATCTGAGCGCTGTGATCTAAGTCATAGGAGCCAAATTACTGCTCATGTTTGCAACAGCATTTCAGATTAATGCGGGCGGGGGGGAATTTCTCTCTGGTCTGTTGTGCCTGGTGCAGTTTACTTGGTTATCCAAAAAGAGACTGAAATGGCTTAGCTTCGTTAATTCAAAAGAGAGAAAAACCTTCCAGGCTCCTGCAATGAGCTCAGATCCCTTCCCAGGATCTGAGCTCATGTTCCAATTTTGCTACAATATGTGCAGGAGGAGCCCCATCTAACCCCTTTCTCCCAGTTGCAAACATCACAAGGGAAAACTCTTTGGTCTAGGGGACTAATCTCCCTCCCCACCCCAGAAGTCAGTGGAGAAATTGCCATTGAAGTCAGTGGAGTAGGACTAGGCTTTGGGCTCCCAAAGGAGAATTGCAGTGGTACTTAACCCCCCCCCTTTTGCTTCTTTGGGAGTCCCAGCTCCGACAGTCACAGAAGCCTGTTGTACATGTTGGTTTGCTGGGGAAGGGAATAGTTAGAACCTACTTAATCCAACAGTAGTAGTGAAAGTAACAGGTGCCTCCTCAATGGAAACCTTGTTACTCTTCCCTAAAAAGTCTTTCAGATCCAACCCTCGCTGTGTTACACCCCTAGATGTTGGTACCATTATGGTTCTCTTGACTCAGGAAGGCCCAATGGATTTAAGCCTTGGAAGTGAAAATACCTGTATGATAATTGATTGCCTACAATGCAAAGTATAACCCAAAGGGGACATATGACTAACGCAAAAACCTGGTGCGGAGATGACATGGATTCCAGGAGTAACAGGAGGGAGTGGTGTGGGAAGTTCTAGGCAAAGAGCAAACAGCAGCACGTTTCAAACGCAGCCTGGCTCTGTTCTGTTTTGCAGCAGCCTGGTGTCTGTGCTACAACTGTACAACCTGCTGGAGTTGTTACTGGAACATTTTTGTAGTGGGGTATGTAATCTCTGCCTCAGATGCGATGTAAATACCAGACTGTGAAATATTAAATTCATTTTAATCTCTGCAAAGGATCTTTTCCTTTTTGAAAAGAAAGGATAGGGGCTGAAGAGTATTTTTCAAATCAATCCACTGAAGGGCAGAAGGTTTGTGAGGCCTTTATTCTGGGGCAGATCCTATTGCTGTTGAAGTGTGTGGGTGAAGGACTGGGCCATTTGTAATGGATGTGGCTTCCTGTCATTAGGTTAATAAGCGGGTAAGTCACTGAAGCTTGTCCAGGGCTAGTTCAAAACTCTTTCTTCATGGCGCAGGTGGTGCAGCTCACAGGAATTTTCATTGCAGGCATGTTCAAATGACATACAGCAGTTTCCCCTGAAAAACCAGTCAGTTAATTCCATAGGAACTTGGTAAAGCATACAGAAAGGAAAAGTGACTGCTCCCCACTGTGAGTGAAACGCAGGACCGGGGAGTGTCACGAGGCACACCGAACCCTCTCTCTCTGCTTCTATCTGCTTTAGATACTTGCACCTAACTCCTGCTATCAGGAATGGGTGTTGCACCAAGACTGGATGCCAGAACAGACCTTTCTATGAACAGGGAAAACTGTCTGTTTGCTAAGGGAAGGGCTGGCTGGATGCTCCCTACCTAGATAATACTTTTGCGGTAGAATTTGTTCCCAGCAGCAGCAGCAGCAGGGGAGAAGGGAACTGTCACAGAAAGAAAGTTTAGCTGCAGAGACACTGAGATCTTTACGCCTCCCTGGGAGCATGAAAACTTTTGTCCATCAGACTTAGAATAGCTAGCTATATAAATGGGAAGCTGAGAAGCAAAATCATTCAGTGGGAATTTGAACATTATGATATTAAAGCATCAAAAATGCTTGATTGTATCTGCAATGGATAAAGATACATGTGGCACATTCAGGAAGAGGTTAAGTGCCAAGGCTGAGGATGCTCTGGGGAACAGAAATATTATGTGATATGGCAGCAGCAATTATATCAATAGTAAACAATGGTGCAGAATGAAAATGGAATGGAAACAGCAGCACCTAACGTGCAGTGACTCTCAGGAGCCTTTGTACACAGTTACCAGTGTTTTCATGAACACACATATTTTGATGATCCTTCTGTCCAGCTGGTAATGACTTCTTCTGGGGGGTTTTGGAAGGTGCCATCTGATTCTGCATACAGGAAAGTGATTGCTGAATGATCTCTGAAAAGTCCCAAGAAATCAGGGTTTGCATGTGATTATCTTCTGCACTTTCATTAGGCACAGTGCTGGCCATTGACAAGTCAGTGTCCTCCAAGTCACACTTCTGAGACGCTAGAGGATAATAATAGGAAATAACTGTGAGAAGGACGATGGTTCCAGTGGGACAAATTTGGCCTTCACCTGCTTACCCCATTGCTCTTATTTTGACTTTATCCTAGGATTGCATGGTGTAAGTGAGGGAAGGAATTGGCCTGCATTCAGAATGCTGGAAAATTGGGACCAGTTACAAGAATGAGATTCCAGTGTCTTGCTGAAACATTTTGCAAATACTTTACTGCCTGAGGGAGATGCAGTCAAAAAGTTGGGCTTGTATTAATTTCATTAATATTTAAGGATGCTTCTTAAGTGAGTTAATGGGCCATTGAACAGTATGAGACTGGTATGTGAAGATCCATGTAGACGGTTGTGTTGGTCTGATTTCATGCATAGGCATGCATATGTTTTGCATGGATCTGCTGTGTGAATGGAGGCAGTGAATGAGTCACAAGACTGCTAACAGAGAGTCCTTGCTTACGTTCCCAGCTCTACCGCCGACTTACTGTGTGATCTTGGCTAAGGCCTTTCATCTTCATATGCCTCAGTTTCCCAATCTATAAATAATGGGCCTGATTCTCATTTACATTGAAGTTCCTCTGCCAGTATGGAGTAGATGTGAGCTGCAGTTACACTCACGTTAAGCCCCCTTAACACTGCCAGAGTGGTGCAACGGGGTCTTATCGTCAACGAGAATTGGGTCTCTCAATATGTAACCACTTTGGTAAAGCTCCTATGGATGTCAAGCACTATGTAAATGCTACATATCATTGTTTCCTAGGTGGGGTTTGGCCATTAAGTGTTTGGTGGGTGAATGCGGGGTAGTCTGGTTGGTTTGCTCTGGGGAAGGGCATGTGAAGGATATAAAATGGAAGGTGATTTGCCTTTTTCACTTGACGATACCTGTTCTTTTTTATATTTCTTTTCAATTAGTCAGTGGTCATTTTACCTGTGCAATTCCATTCAGTTTGCAGATCTGTGGTGCCTTTGTTCATCTCCTTTCAGGCTTTGGAGCTGACCTTCTCACGCAGGTGATTCATTGTCATCAGATTGGGACATTGCCTCTCATTTCTTTAGGGCTGAAAATAATGATGGCACTACATGGCTGTGGTTCTATAGGTGTTAGACAATACGGAAAGCAGCACAATCTAATTATGTATTGCGGATGTGGAGAGATGGGTGGTGAGTGACAGCCTTGGACATTTAGCCTAAGTGTTGAGCTGAGGTCTAAGCATTTCCCTCCAACCCTGACCTCTGTTATGTTCTGAAAGAATATCACGAACTTAATGCAAACGGCACATCCCAGCCCTGCTAACTGAGAGCTATAAGTAGGGAGGAAAAAGGAGGACACATTTCTAAACTCCATTGGACCAGGAGAGAATAGTGGAAGAAGCGAGTGGTAAAAACAATAGATAATTGGTTCAAAATAAAAAAAGATTGCCCTCCTAAATAGAGGCCCATTTGGCATGAAAGGGACCTGCTGTCACACAACCTCTGAGAGAGAAAGCAGCCGGGGCTGAGGGAGATGCCCCGCAGTCACTGGTATACCACTCCGGTCAGGTGATTAATGCAATCGCTGTGGTCGCATGCCCAGTAAAGCTTTCTGCCTGTAAGGCAGAGGTCAAGATTGTTCAGTTACGTTGATCCAAAACTAACAGTGCCTGACAGGTTTGATGCCTGAGCTGGAAACCTATCAAGAGGAGATTTCTGCCTAGCCTCGCTAACATTTTGGAGTGAAGTTTGGAGAAACCCTAGCGCATACCTAGGGGCCTGTGGCTGTTATCAGTTGCAGCGGCCAAAAGGAAGTGTTAAACACTTCCTACAAGCTGACATCCAGCTATGAGGCTCACAGGGAAATCACAAGTTACTGGTCAGATTTGTATTTCTTGCTGAATAGGAAAAGCAAAGAAGCACCGAACGTGGTTCATCACTTTCAGGCAGATGTGGCTGACAGGTGATCTCCCTGGGCACCTATCACGTCCAGATGTGTCCATGACCAACTAGCCTCCTCTTTCCCTCTGGCTGCTGCTAACTCCATTCTCTGACAACGCATCCTTCATAGTTATTCGTTCTGCTCTTGGATGACGTGTCCGCATTCTGTTGGGTCATAGGAGGGACTCAGTCACCGTGATAACGAGGGACACATAAGTACCTGGCTGGACAGACAGACGGATACCATGCGATAGCTCCTCTGTTATTTGTCCCTTCTCTGTCTGGCCAAAGCCTGAAGTTTCATCTTTCATGAGTAGCCCCTAGATACTACTAAGATGATAGACAAATAGATAGGCGAACAGCTAATGATACTGTCCCTCTGCTCTCCACAGTGCTGTGTAGTTTACTATAAGTGCCTCTTTGAGATGGGACTTTGAAACCTGTCTGTGCTCTATGGACACCAAACGCTTTTTGTAGGCTTTGCCTCAGTGTCTTTGATCCAATTTCTCCTCCCATCCCCCCGTCGTGGCCCTATCTCCTTCCTAGAGGTGGCTGCATTTCTGTGCCATGCTTTGCCTGCAGTTCGGGGTCCTTTGGGGTGAACGCTAGGACAGAGTGATCATCTGTTTTGGTAGAGCTTCCCTTTAACAGGAGGAATTGTTTACAGTGTTCATTTAAAAAAAAAATTTACCCCTTTCTATCATTCTGTAACCAGATTATTAATTCTGTGACAAGTTATGAGATACATTTAACACGAAAGCTGCTCCATAAAATAGAGCTGTTTATTGTCATGCTTTCTGCCATTTATTTGCCTAAGACGCCTCTGATGTATTCGCGTTTCACTCAGATGAATGCAGTCAGAAGAGCCGTTGCTAATTCTCTAGCTCCACACATTCTCTCTCTCTCTCTCTCTCTCTCTCTCTCTCTCTCTCTGGCATCCCTGAGTTATGCTTGCACTGGCCATGGATGGCAGTAACTTTTTTGTGGACAGAGACGTTGCTGTTTGGAGTAAGAGAAACCCTTAAGCTATTATTAGTGGTTGTAATGCATAAAAATGAATTGTAGTGTCATCAGAGAAGGAGGATTTATAACTATTTTCCCATGGTATTCAAATATGTGGTTGGCTTTTTAGTCCTCTGAGCTTCTGCACCGCATGGGACTTAGGGTTTCTTTTAATTCTTTTAGTGAGTGGTTGAGAGGGAAGAATATGTTGTGACTAAACCTAGAGATTTGATTTTTGTGAATTGGATTTAGGAGCTGCAGAGGATGGCAGGAACGCTTCAATTCCATTGTTTGTGTTTAATACACATATTCAGCTGATGCTTCTGTCCGTCCTGCACTAAACTCTCCTCCAGTGGCACTGCACTTGCAAACAGGGACAGGCTGAACATCAGGGGAAACTCCCCAACAATGAGCTCCATTAGCCTTTGAAATAGTCTCTCAAGGGAAGTGGTGGGAGACCCATTGCTTGAGGCATTTTAAATTAGACTGGACAAAGCCCTGGAGAATATACAAATACGGCACGAATCTGCGTTGTCATCAGGGGCTCTACAAGATGGGATACTGTGGGGGGCCTCGTTTATTGTCTATGATTCCAAATGATCAAATGCAGTCAGTGTAACAAGTAAACAGATATTTTTCTTTAGCTGCCATCCCTGCAAATGGAAAATGAAGCTGGATTCTTGCCTTCTCATACATGATGACTAGTAATAAAGGCTGTGCAACCAGTTGTCTTCAGTGGAGCAGGAGTCATGAGAACATTCCAGTTTTGCATAGTAGAACCTCACTGTATTAGTTCCAGCATTTGTGATTCAGCAGCCCCAAACACAAACAAAACTCCAGTAAGAATTGTTTATAAAGCCATTTACAGCTGAGAGAATTTCCCCTCCAGAGCACCAAGACTGAGAGAATTTCCCCTCCAGAGCACCAAGACTCACGCCAGCCTCAGCGTAGGGCACACACTCACCATCAGGCCATAAGTAAAAACAGCCTAGGTCACATGCAGGGACACAGAACTTGAGAAGAGGCTAATAAAGGTCCCCATTGATCTTCCTGTGGTGAAAGCAGACAATGGAGAGACACAGCCCATGGCCAGTGAAAACGTCCTGCTAATATGCCATAACTAAAATCAAACAGTTCCGGGCCAGTTCCAAACAAAGCTAGTGCCCCTAGTTGTACATGTGGGGTAAGCAGTAACTATCCGGCCGCTGTCTCTGCATTATGCTGTATGCACAAGGACAAGAGGTTTTTACACCAGTGTACTTGCAGTCCTGCTAAACCTAGTGTTGTGAGTTCAATCCTTGAGGGGGCCATTTAGGGAACTGGGGTAAAAAAAATCTGGGGATTGATCCTGCTTTGCGCAGGGGGTTGGACTAGATGATCTCCTGGGGTCCCTTCCAAACCTGATATTCTATGATTAGGCAGAAACTACTGTAGTTGGCGCTTTTCCTTCTGCTTCTCAAGTGGTCTTCCCTTTGCACCCCACGTCACCAACCCCCCTTCCCTACTCCTTCCCCAGCCTCACCCGACAACGACAAAGCGAGCAGAGTCTTTGTGAATCTCTGATGCAAGCAAACAAGGGTGGCTGGCTGATGAGCTCCAAGCACAGAACGAGGGGCCAACTGAATTGGGAGAGTTGAAGCAGGGGAGAGCAGGGAGTAATCACTGCAATACCCAGGATATAGGGCCTGTGCCGAAGCACGCTGAAGTCAGCAGACAGACTCCTCTTGACCTAAATGGGCTGTGGATCAGCCCTTCCTTTCATGTCTCTAATGGAGCCAGGATCTCACAGCAAGCCAGTCGGTGCACTGACATCAGCGTGAACACAGCCTTCAACAGGAGTTCACTATCCCACATTACCAGGTGGCAGTTCCCAAAGGCTTTGGATCTGCCCAGGTTTCCCCTTCCAAAAGAAATGTTCGCTCTCCCTGCCACACGCACCTCTCCACGGCCCTGGCTCCTTCACCTCTCCCAGTCCAGCTGCACCTTTCAGGCATTGCTATCTTGACCCGAGGCATGACCCAGCTCCCAGTGGTGTCAATGACAAAATGCCCCTGGGTTCAGAGGGAGCCCTGTTAAGCCCCTTGTGGATATTGGATTGTTCCCTTCTATGAGGAGCTCCTTGCGGAGTAGGGATTTCACTGGCTCACTTGTGACACTGAATAATTTAGATCCCACAAAGCATGTTTGTGCTCTGAACCGGAAGCAGAATATGGGAATCCACATACCAAAGCCTGTTTTGTGATATTTCTAACCCAGTTCTGCGGAGGTTTTGATGACTCAGATAGACTTTAGATGAAAACAATGCTTAGGAACATAGGGAAATGGGAGTTGCATTTCAATGTCAAACCACTGTCCCACCTGCTCCAGAATCCCCTCTCTGGAGCAGCCAGTCCTCGATGTCTCAAAGGAAAGTGTAAAACTCCCAAGTGGACAATTAGGTAAGAACATAGCGATGGAGAAGTTGCTTGATGACCCCCAGCAGTTAGTGGTTTGTACGCATCCTGAGGCATGAGAATGTCCATCCGTGATACATTCCAGACTGGCTAATGCAACTGCAGATGCTCTCTTTATTCATAGAAATCTCTCATTCTTTGGCTCAATAAAATCTTGTGGCTGTCAGTTACACAGGCTAATGTTGCATTAAAAAGGCATATTCTTTCATGTAAGCAAAGCAGAACTGAACAGTGTTGGATTCACTCAATGTTAAACACAGCAGGCTGAACTTAATCTTGATTTCACTGAAGTAACACCAAGGATGAATTTGTCCCTGTCCTAAACAGATAGCTAAGGGTTAATGTCTCTTTTACCTGAAGCACCTGACCAGAGGACCAATCAGGAAACAGGATTTTTTCAACTCTGGGTGGAAGGTTTTTTGTGTGTGAGTCTTTTGTTCTGGGTCTTCTGCCTGTATGCTCTCTCGGATGAGGAGTGATTTTTATTTCCTGCTTTCTAATCTTCTGTTTCCCAGTTGTGAGTACAAAAGATCAGATAGGATTTATATGTTTTTTTGTATTTACATGTCTATAGTTGCTGGAGTGCTTTGAATTGTATTCTTTTTGAATAAGGCTGTTTATTCATATTTCTTTTAAGCAATTGACCCTGTATTTGTCACCTTGATACAGAGAGACCATTTTTATGTATTTTTCTTTCTTTTTTATATAAAGCTTTCTTTTAAGACCTGAAAAAAAAATTAAAAAGCAGAAAATAAAAATCACTCCTCATCCGAGAGAGCATACAGGCAAAAGACCCAGAACAAAAGACTCACACACAAAAAACCCTCCACCCAGAGTTGAAAAAATCCTGTTTCCTGATTGGTCCTCTGGTCAGGTGCTTCAGGTGAAAGAGACATTAACCCTTAGCTATCTGTTTATGACAGTCCCAGTCTCTGTATTTTCCAGCTTTGGAATGTTAACACTTGACAGAGACAATGTCCTATTCTGGTTTGGTTGATAGGTCTCTGCATAGTGGGAGGCGCTCTCTATAATGCTTTTTTGGTTGATTTTCAAGACCTGCCCACTGCTTTTAACACTTTGTAATACCGAAACAAACTAACAAAATTAAGGACCCCTGCCATGCTGTATAATTTGTGGACAGACAGCCCCTTAATGTAATAGGCTGCTAACATGATAACAGTATTTGTTCTACTTAAAGGTCCTTCTTCCAAGCTCATCACTGTAGTATCCAACAGCATTGTCTTGCCTTTGGTCAGCCTTGCAATGCTGGGACCCCTGGTTATGAATCATGTTTATAACAGCAGTGCTTCGGGCCATCCAAGAATGGGGCCCCACTGTGCTAGGGGCTGCACAAACTCAGAATTGTAGATGGTCTGTGCCTCAAAGAGTTTCACAGGCCAGACAGCCACGGGGTGGAGGAAAGTGTGAATGAGGTGATACCTTTTATGGGACCAACTTGGCCTTGGCAAGTAGCTTGCAAAGGAACGGCAGCAGCGTGCTGTGTTCTGGCAGGAGCATTGTAGAACAGCACATTGGGGCAGGAGCCTTCCCTGTAAACGTGACACATTCACAGATGCTGAGCAAAGCAGGAGCTGCTGATTTTGGGTGCCCACCGTGAGATGCCTTGCTGAGCACGCCTACCCCTAGCTGAGGTCAATGGCCACAGCGGGTGCACAGCACCTCTGGAAAATCAAAGCCAAGGAGTCTCAGACTGGACACGCCTGAACAGAGGCACTCAAGCCCGTTAGCCACTTCTCTCATTTCTGGCCTTAGTATGCGGAGAGGGGGAAAGGGGGGCAGGGCTTCTTCTGCCACTGTGCCAATAAAAACATTAATGAATAGTGATAATCCCTAGCTCTCATCTAGCGCTTTTTATGAGTCAACTTAAAAGTATGTTACGAAGGAGGTCGGTATCTTTATCCCCAATTGACAAATAAGGAAACCGAGGCAAGGGGAAGTGAAATGACTTTCCCAAGGTCAGCCAGCAGGTCAGTGGCAGAGCCAGGAATAGAACCCAGGTCTCCTTAGTCCCAGACCAGTGGGCTATCCACTAGGCCTCACGGCTGAAAACAAAATGTGCCCGTTGCGACCCCAGTGCTGCAGCCATAACTCCTGCATAGCAGCGCACCCCATTGGTTTCCCTAGGGGGACTCACTGTTAGCACAAAGCCTGTGTTGGCAGGGCAGAGGCTATCCCTGGAACCACAGGGACCTGAGTCTGGAGCTGGCCATTTGGACGGTGTGTGCAGTTGAAGTGGGACAGCTGTTACAAGGCTCAGGACAACAGTTCCTTTTACTCCTTGTTCCACCTACTTGTTTGATGTGTCAGAACGACCCAGATGCCCCCCTGCGCCAGAGGAAGGCCCCGAGGACGGTGGGAATTACATAGAACAGCTTACCAGGATTTAATGTTTAAATCCCCCTTTAATCTTGTCTGAGGAAGCAGGGGCCTTCTCTTTGCTCCAGTCCCCTGGGTATTTTACTGTTTGAAGCCCCAGGTGTTGCTGGGTCCCTGATTCATTCTGGCATGGAAAGGCCAAGAGCTCCATGGCTCCTGGATGGCACTGCTGCTGACGGGGCTGAATGCTGGCATCTCTCCTTCATTGGGAGGAAGACGTGTTTTATCTCTCTGAAAATGTATCCCAAAGCTGGGCTGCCTTACCTCTTAAAGACGGGTCTCAACAGTCATCGCTCTGTGCAATCTGGGACCAGGACTGCAGTGGGGGAGCAGCGGAGATGGGATGCAAGCCCCTCCTGTCGTGCACCCAGACAAGGAAATGAGGCGCTGGGGGCTGGCTGGCTGAAACAAACAGCTGTGGGAGCGATCCGGTCTGGCTTGCCTATTGAGAGCTTGTTTACAAGTATAAATAATGTGTCTGGATGCTTTTCAGACAGACGTTAATGGGAGAAGAGAGCAGTGCTGGGCGAGGAGGGCAGGCAGGAAGTGGAGTGAACATAGAAATGCTTCCTGCCAGCTTCCCAGCTCACCGCAGCTGAAATAAACAGGGTGAAATCCTGGCCCCCCTGAAGTCAGTGGCAACATTTCTCACAGAACCAGAATTGCACCCACTCTGTGTGTGATGTGAAAAACTTCAAGATTCAGCTCACCCCAAGAACAGTGAAAGGGGGGCCCAGGGAAGTTCCCAGATCTGAACAATCACAGCCCCAGTTCTCGGGCGTTTGTGGCATCTTAGATCAGGGAGGCGTCAGGATCAGCGTCTCTCCCTGCCCACGGCCACCGCTTGACTGGGAACATGCCGCAATAGCCCAGCAGGCACGAACCAGGCCCTGCGCTATCTGTACAATGAGCAGCAGGGGCTGGGAAGCAGCTGTGATGGACTGTGATCTCCATGGGCACAGCATCAGGCAGGAAAGGGTTAAAGGGTGTGGCACGCACACAGCTGATCCAGATAGCCTGTCTGGGCCCTGTATAACAGGAGGAGGATGACTGGGCCCTCTCACTACAGTATGGAAGGGGAGAGGTCAGACTGGAGGGGAGGGTGGCCTGGCCTGGCCTGGCCTGTCACATCATGAGGTGCCCTGCTGTCTCTTTGAAAGGGATTGGGGTGTTTCTCAGGGCTGTTATTGTGCTGGGGAAGAGAAGGGAGGTTTTGGGGGCTGGGCTGTTGACCATTGCACTCAAAGGGAGGCTCAGAGTGGGTTTGCTTTGCTGGGTATTTGCTCACAGCTCTGGAGAAGAAGAGTTGTGTGGGGGCTATTTGATGGGCTGGGCACAAATGCAACAGGAGGGGGAGATGCATTTGCCCTTCCCTGGCCCCAAATCTTCCCTGTGAAGGTGCCTTCCCTTCTGTCTGCTGTGTGAGTGGTTACAGGGTAGAGCATTTCCACAGCCCCTCTGTTCCCCTGGGGATCCTGGGAATCTAAGGAGCTATTTTTGCCCTGCGCTCCTTACACCTCTTCCTGTCCTCATTCTGCTGCCTGCTCATACACATGGCTGCTTGCTGTAGGACTCCAG
The DNA here is from genome assembly GCF_025201925.1 of Gopherus flavomarginatus. Taxonomy (NCBI): domain Eukaryota; kingdom Metazoa; phylum Chordata; order Testudines; family Testudinidae; genus Gopherus; species Gopherus flavomarginatus. The sequence goes on along the minus strand of NC_066621.1, from coordinate 9,835,092 downwards.
AGGAGCCTCAGGTTTATGCCCAGTCAGAGCTCAAACCCAAATGTCTGTTTAGTTCTTCCAGGCTGGCAGGGGGGCATGTTTGGGGGAGGTCCAGGGTTCTGAGGGACTTGGCTCCTGGTTAGGCACATAGTTGATGTGGCCAGACATTCAGAGGAGCTCAGCAGCTCACCTAAGAGCACTGGGAGCACCAGCTGCTTAGTGGCTGCCTGATGGGAGCAGCTGTGGGTTGTTCTCTAGGGATGTTCTCTTGTGCCCCTGGTCACACCAATTAAGGCAGCTGGATGCAGCCTTCTGAACTTTGACTCCAAGTCTTGTCAAATTCAATTTTTGATGGAACTCCCCCCCCCCCAATCTTTAATAACACTTGATTTTCCAAAGAGGGAACAGAATTTTCAAAACATTAAGAGTTTGGGGGGGAGTTGCCTGTATCCTTTTGGGGTGAGACACACAGCTGTGTTTAGTGGGAGTTACAGCTCTCTGCTGTCCTGTCAGGAAGCTGTGGCTATTTCCCCATGCACAGGATGGGATCAGCCCCATAATGCAGTACACAATACATTTCTAACTCAGTCAGCTGTGTAGTTGGGGCAATTACGAAAGGACACACACCGAAGAGAGTTATTTCAGCTTTTTGCTTCAGAGCCTGGATAGGAAAGCAGGCTGGGACAAGGAGGGGAGCAACTGTTCTGTGTGTGAACAGGGTGTAGGCCTCGCTGTGTGTGTTCATTAGGGGTTACCTGCTATAGAGTTAGATTGACAGGGAGTGTCCTAAGAACCAAGCAGGAAAGAGAAAACCAGGGCCTAGATAAGGAACATCCCAGTGAACAGCCTGCAGCCAGGTTTATAGTGGTGAAGAGGTGATTCTTTGGCCCTAATCTTGCTGCTGTAGTTACTTTGCCAAGGCCAAGAAGAGAGAGCTCCAAGGGAACACTAAACCCTTCGAGAACTCCCAGGCCTAGCCAAGCTAGAACTTGAGTGAGTGGCCAGCAGCTGTCTAGGAGCACCAGTGAAAGCTAATAGGCTGGCCAGGGACCAAGCAGGACCATCTGCCACGCCCAGCCCAAGATGGGGGTTAGCTGGGCTGAGGGGAACTGATAAAAGCCAGCAAGGAAGAAGGTGTAAGATGGACCAAAGCATAGAGGCCGGTGCCTGATTTTACCCTTTGCTCTCTGCAGTTTTTAGCTTTTGGGGAATGAATCAAGCAAGCTTTATTGGGAAGACACCGTTTTTGGGTCATTTTAATCAGCTCGCTCGGCATACTTCCCAGGAGTGAAAGAGCTGACAGGTGCCAAATCCGATTGTATAAAATCCATCGGGGCAGCCCCGGGGACCAGTCCGACATGTCTGAGGGAGATAATTGCATGCTCTGTAACAGCCAAGCTGCGGAGGGGGGAGCTGTCCCTGCTGCTCTGAAGGCATTGTCTGTGCTGCCACCACTGTTAGCACCATTCTGTCTGAGAGACAGGGCCGTCACCTCTGTTTCCGTGTGTCAGGCACTAGGCTCCTGCTTTGAAAATTTGCCAAAGCCACAGTCTGAGCATTGTGATAGTGACTGGTCTGACCGCATCCTCCTGCAGAGGTACTTCTAAATCCTCTGAGCTAAATCCTGCTGATCTCCTGAGAGGGCCTCAAAACACTTCTCTGGAAACCAGGGAATAAACACAACCAGTCTGTGCCTGGTAGAAATGGGAGTGAGGGAGGGAATAATGGCAGGCACAATTGCTCATCTCAGAACTCCAACTTCAGGCCCCAATCCTGTGATATTGAGCCTCTGCTGTAAATAACAGAAAATGTGTGTTAACTACTTATGCTGCTAAACAATCTGCTCAACCTTGCGTTTAGCTGTGTCGCTGGCAGTACTTTTCCCAGATTGGAAGAAGAGCTCAGTGTGGCTTGAAAGCCTGTGTCTCTCACCAACAGAAGTGGTCCAATAAAAACTATTACCACCTAGCTCATATATAATGTCTGTTCCTTACTCAGTGCTTTTCAGCTGTAAATCTTGAACAAGTTTATAACTGGTCAGGATCATCACCCCCATTTTACAGATGGGAAAAGTGAGGCCCAGAGCGGGGAAGTGACTTGCCTAAGGTCACCCAGCAGGCCAGTGGCAGAGCTAAGTATAGTTCACAGTTCTCTGCAGTGTGGTGCTCTATCCATTAGGCAATGGTGCCACTGCTCTCTAGAAGGGTATTTGCTTCCATAGAAGAGGAGGGAGCCCTGGATGGGATTGGGTGCTCTATCAAACACAATAAACTGCTCTTCCAATTCTTAGTTACCCATCTCCCCTCTTTCTCTCCCCCTCCCCCCCCCAAAAAAAGACACTAACAAACACTAGATTCTGTCAAGACTGGGCTGCCCATGCTTGGCTGTTTCATCTCGGGAAGACAGTGAGAGTGTGTGGGTCTCCTGCAGCGAGTGGGTTGAGACGATCCAGGAGGTTTTTTGTTTAATGAATTTTTAATACACTGAAATGTAGCGTTGTTTGCAGATTAGGCACCGAGTAAGCTCAGAGAGTCTTTTTAGGAATCAAAGGTTCCTGCTGCATGGGGCCGCCTGCCACGTGCTCTCTGAGCTACTGTCTGTCACTATTTCTGCTTTTGTTCATTTATCTCCAAATGCAAGCAAGCAGCTTTTTTCCTGTGGGGAAGGATTGATTATTCATTGCTATAATTGTTCAAATGTCTTCAGCTTCTCTGATGTGCCAGAAGGAAAAATGCAGGGAAGCTCTGCTTCTGATTTCAGCAACTTTGCCAGAGGCCTTGGCTGTTGACGTGTATGGGGATTCTAGAACTCCAGATCAAATGCATCTCCCCCTGCCTGGGCCCTTACCCTCTATGGGAGGATGCACAAGAACACAACCTGTGCCCTGATACCTTCGCTCTTGCTCCCAGAGCCCTTTAAGCCCGCCTGATCCTCTCGGAAACATGCCTGGTAGCGCATTGGCACCCAGGTGGATGAGCAGTGTGGGAGTAGCAATCAGAGGGACAGAGGAGCCTCAGCAGCCTTTCTGTGGTGTTTCAGATGTGGCTCCGGGCAGGCAGCACGCGACCCAGCACATCAGGCCATGTCAGCTGGTGGATGTGTCCATCCCACTCAGAAGGAAATCCCCAGCCACTGGCACTCTATGCTGCGTTCCTGCTGGGTATAGTGCTTGCTTTCAGGGCGAAGGGCAAACACGGCACACCCCCAGAATACCGTGGTTCTGCTCTGACGAGGATAGACAGGGGCAGTGGCTCATTGCATCCTGCAGTGATTTGTGCTTCGTCTGTTTCAGTGCTTGCTGCTTTCGCACTCGATACATAGGCTTAAAAAATGAAACTGCAGCGCTTCTTACGCTGTCCTTGATGGCTGCTTGGGGGGTGAAAGAAAAACCCTTTTCCATTTGCTGCCTACTCTGCCCTTTGACACTGCTAATGGAGTTGGGAGCTTTAATTGATTCTCCTCATTGGGCCAGGCACTGACGTTCTCATCTGCACAAGCATGGATAGTGCTCTCAGATCTGCTCCCACTGCTTCCCTGGTATTATTATTCTTAGCTGCAGCTACTAATGTCAAGGCAGTCTGTGTGCGGCTGAGCTCTGCACAAAACAGTTTAGCTAGGGAAGTGCTAGAAATGGCTGGAGCTGGGGAAATGGGGAATGCAGCAGTGGGAAGTGACATGGAAAAGACTTGTCAAGGCTGCCTTGCCCCCAGTCATAGCCTATGCTAAACCCAGACACTGCTCTGCACTGAGGTCCTGGGTGGTCCCTTTCCCTTGTGCCCTACCCCCTGTGGCCAGTAGATCACACACACAGGTGCATGTACACTTGTGCATGCTCGCGGGCAATAGCTGTGTGTGTGTTTGTAAGCTGTGAAAGGTGTTAGTCTTTCCTGGACATAGGGAGAGGCCTTTACAACTCATTCCTTCCATTCTGTGTTTGTCAGAACTCTCCCCAGAATGAACCTGTAGTTCAACCAGGGTACTGAGCATGTGCCCCTCTAGCCAGGACTGCTTGCAGCCACTTTGCTGTACCATTACAATGATCAACTAGTTAACAGACTGTTTCTTACTAATGATTTCCCACACTATTAAGAAAAGAATTAAAATAAATGTGGGGGTTACTATAAAAAATCCCTCTTTATGCAGCAAAGAAAGAGTCATGCCTGCATGGTGATGCTTTTCTTTAAGCTTTGTTCAGGACAGCAAAGGCTAATTCGATTTGGTATTTCCAGAACACCGAGCTGTTGCTTTTTCTGTATTACTGTCTCCAGGATAAATTTTCCTGCAAGACGATCATTTCACATCCCTGTTGACTGGTTTTTGGTGATTGTAGATAAAATATCTATGCTAGGCACAAGCTGTATAGATTTGATTGCATGCATCTCCCTTCCTCCTTTGTACAATACCTGTCCGTTTAGATTGTGAACTATTCAGGGCAGTGACTATGTGCTTGTGCAGCTCCTAGCACGGTGGGACTCTGCTCTTGATTATGGCTTCTGGGTGCTACTCCAGTATAAGTTTATTAATTACGATTAGTAACAAACAACACACACAATCTTATCCTTCTCTGGCTGCAAGTATCCCAGCTTGGCTAAACTCATAATTTCAGTGAGCCACTCTACAGCAGCTTTGAGCCCAACATGCACAAAGATATAAAAACATTGTATTGTCTACATAATAGGTGCCCTTAATGCTTATTTTTCACTTACTGCAATGTGGAGTTTAGTAAAGAAATGGCCTCTTGGTGTCTCTGCTGAGTGTTGACCTTGCCGGGTCTCTAATCTGTACACCCATCACGGTAATACATATAAATATAGAAAATCACTGACTCTTCTCTTGGAGTATAACCAATTTCAAAGGAAACAGTGCCAACAGCTGTTTCTCTCTTACAAGTGGAACCCACCAGGGTTTTGTGCCCCTTCTCTTCTCCACTCTTTTCAGTGTTTTCAGGAGGGACACATTAAATCTCAGCTCTTTTCCTTTGGCAAAACACAGAGAATAGCTTTATTTTTAACAGCAACATTAAATAGAAAGAGAACAGCAGCGTGAATTCTGCATTGGTCAGTGTCCAATTCTCTAACAGCAAGGAATTAGCCTGCATGTCCTGTGGGAACCAATCTTTTCCATCTCTGATTCCTGTGCTTGACTCTGTGATTTTTCACCACTTCCTAGGAAACTTTTGAAGTCATTCATGGAAGGATTTTCCCCTTGAGTTCAGCATCATCCCATCCAATCCATAATCAACTGCCAGCATACCCACTGCATTCTTCTAGCAAGGCCAAGCGTGCCCCAATGCTGCAAGCAACACCGCTGATCTTGCAGGGAACAATCAGGTGATAACGTGTTAATAAAAGAACTTCAGGGTGGCATCCAGTTCAGCAAAGCCGCACACCGTGTCTGCCTCATCAGTCACCTTTATGGCTCATCTACTGAACAGACTTGCTGCAGAGCAGTGATGATCCTGGCATGTTTCAAAGTACACACAAGTCCAGTCCCCAGGTGGGTAGAATGCACTAGTAGGATGGAGGTTACCCCAGTGTCTGCCCAACACGTGTAGTTTGCTCCTGGACCCTTGGCCAAACTACTGCAACAATCATACAAATGGTTTTTGGTTCTTCCCCTTTCCTGTAAGCCACACAGAGAGCCCCATTCCCCAGGCTCTCCTGATGGGCAAAACTTCCGCTCTCACTGGTGGTTACAGCAGCATTTTAAAGACTTGAGCTCACAGCCGCTAAGTTACAATATGACCAAAGCACTGCTAAGCCTTGGTCTTAACACATTTGTGCATTAACTGAGGTGCGAACTTGCACAGCCAAGATTTATGTGTCACTGGAGGAGCTTTTAGTCACAGGAAACCGTCACAGTTAAGGTACTTTCAATATCATCTTCTGGGGTGTTATAATTATACCCCATTCAATTAGCCCTCAGAAAAAGCCTTTTGTATTCAGGGTTATTAGCAAATGAATTAAAAGACAAGGATTTCATTTGACTTCACAACAATACAGGCATAATGTATAAAATATCCAAAAATTACAAGCTGACTAAATTTAGAGCTCTGCTAGGAGGTGAAATGAAAGGTAAAATGAAAACTCTTTGAGCAGACGCGACACCCAGAACAAGAGGGGTATTATCCAAGAAATAAGATGGAAACATAATTAACCATCCAGCATTATGCTGAAAGATGTAAAATTTGAAATGGGAGACAAAATTAGGTGAAATTGTTCAGTCGGCTCCAGTTTATTTCTGCTTTATAAATCACTGCTACCTGTCAGGAATAATAGCAAGCCCTTCCGAGACTGGGAGCACACCTCGTGAGGCTGCTGACACCTCATGTCACTGCCCATTCAGAGCAGACGTGGGGAGACTGGTGCAAAATTCACCCTTTCTCCCGGGGATGATCTTAAAGTTGTTGTTCAAAGCCCCCAAACTGCTCTGCACGTGCCCAAAATGTGACCTGTGCGTCCGAGTGAGGGCAAGCTTTGGGAGAGCAGCAGATGGTGAAAGCACAGGGTGAATCAGGGCTGGGGTTAGGGTTCGCCTCTTTGAGGTCATGTTACACGAGCTGTTTCTTTTGAGCCTTCCACCATCTTGGCTCTGAACTGGACCTAGAGACCAGAGCCCCAAGCTGCAGAGGCAGAATCAGATCCAAGAATTGGGCAGTAACCCCAGTGGAATTCACACTCTGTTCTGAGCCCCTCAGGAGAATGGCTTCCCTACTGCTGTGCTGTCTTTGTGCTCCTCCTCCTGCTCTCCTTTCCATCCCATGAGGCATCTAGTGTCCTCCTGCTCCATTACCTTCCACTAAGCCCATTTGGTGACCTCAGCTCTTGTGAGGTGGCCTCTGACTGGCTCTTCCTGGCACTGGGAGCCAGCCCTGGATGGGTCCGTGTCACCCAGATGCTTTTTCTGGGCATTGCACAGGCTACATCCCCAGCAGCTGGCATTTAAGCTTCCTGTTTAAGACACAGGAGCTAGGACTCCTGGGTTCTATTCATAGCTCTTGTCATTGACTGAGAAAAGCTGCTCCCGGCCTCCCCCCATGCCTCCATTCCCATCTCTGACATGGAGACAGTCCTGGCCCCCCAAGGACGGGGGTTAATTCATTAGTGCGTGCAGTGTGCTTTGAGATCCTTGGGTGGAAGGCCCCGGGGAAGAATGAATAACGAGATCTGTATCTTCAGCACCGAGCAAGGCGGATGAGAATAACATATGTGGTTTTGTGCTGGACGCTATCCATTTGGCTCCCCACAGTTGCTGGCCTATTTTTGGTGTTTGGTCTCGGGTTCGGTGAAGGGTTCCAGTGGACTGTGCTCGTTAGGTTGTCAGTCAATGAAATGCAAATGGGCTCAGAAGATTGCAGCACCCTGTGAAATACCCACATTGAAAACAGGGCACCGGGGCTATGGCTACTGGGTTGTGTGTAAAACACTCCAATGTGGGGACGCTAAGTTGCCTCGGCTGCTAGGGAACGCTGACAATAGTTTGTATTACATATTGCCTTCCCTCCCCACTCCTCCCTCCATCTCCTGCCGGTGCTTCAGCACTTCCTGCATCCCTTCTGAAGGCCGGCCGGGAGGAGAACATAAATGCGAAGCTGTCCCTGGCCATGCGGATCAATACCTAGCTAAGTGATGCGAGAGGGCTCAGCGACGGAAGATTACTGCTGGCCCAGTGCCTTCTGCTGTGCTGCGCAGGCAGCTGGGGGTAGGCAAAGACTGTGCAGCAGGTGTTGGCTGGCAGATTCAATTAGCTGGTTATGTCTATAAAGGAAACAAAGTCAGAGATAAACTAGACCAGCTCTTTGTTAAACATAATGGCTCACAGGGCGAGCTGAGCCGAGTAACAGCAAATGTACACAACATAGTGCAAAGGAAATTGTATTCTGCTTTTGTTACAGTAGCACCCAATGACAATCAGGGCCCCGTTGTGCTAGGCACTATCCGTACACTTTGCAAGAGACAGCTCCTGCCCCGAGGAGGCTGCGTGGACAGGACAGACAAAGGAGGAGAGCGGCAGCAGAGAAGTCACTCATCAGGTCCGTGGCAGAGAAAGGAGTAGAAGCCAGGGCCCCTGAGGCCCAGCTCAGCTCCCTGCAGGGGACTGGAACCATTTTTATAGTGAGGGTGTTGGTGATGGAAACCATGTATTTGGGTTGCTATTACTATTTCAAGCACCCCTCATTCCAGCACCATTGGTTCCCTGTGGATCATGCTGCCTCTTCTAGGTGGAGTGCTATTTGCTCAAGGACAATTTTATTTTTCTGGTTAGTTTTTTCTTTGACTGGAACCCCCCCCTTTTCCTCCTCCCCCCCAGTCCCCAGAAATTAGAATCCATCACCCGGAAAGCCTCTCTGTCGCCTTGCCAGTGGGCTGGAGAAAGGAAATGATTCCGTTCGTTATCACATTGAAGATTGCAGTGCCACAGGAAAACGGGCAGAGTCCCAGGGAAGTGGCAGCATCTCCTCTTCTCTCCCTCCAGGAATAGAGGCAATTCGGGGCATGGTGCTCCATCCAGGAAAGTGAAGTCAAGTGTGACCATGTGCAACAAGCTGCAGATGCCGAAAGAGTCTGCAGGAGGCCTCCTGATAGTTGGGCTGTGGCTACACTACGCAGCTTTTAGCAACACAGCGGTGCCGCTACAGCCATGCCGCTAAAAGCTGCTCAGTGTAGCTGCTGTTAAACTTCTACCCCCAACAAGCGGTGTTCGCGTTGTCGGCAGCGGAGCGCTTCTGCTGACAATGTCCTGGTCACACCGCTGCTTGTCATCAACAAAACTTTTGTGTTTCAGGGTGTTTTGTGTTTCAGGATGTATGTGTGTGTGTGTGTGTGTGTGTGTGTGTGTGTGTGTGTTTAACACCTCTGAACGACAGAAGTTTTGCCTTTCACTTGCGATTGTAGACAAACCCTCAGGCCTGCAAGACACCAAATTAATGCTTCACCAGCAGAGTGTAAACATTAGTTAATGGAGCCTCCCATCATCCCTAAGACTTACGTACTAGGGCCTAGGGGCCATGCTGATGTGTGTGCTTGGAAAAGTATATGCTTATTTGTACTACAGAAGTGCGTAGAGGTCAGGGCGCCATTGTGCAAGGCACTGGTCAAACATGAGCCTGCAGCTCTGGAAGGAAGAGCGCTCTGCTCTCAGGCAGAACGGAGCTCTGCCTCCCAAGGATAATGCTTATATGGGCACGGGACAGAGCTGCCTTGGGAGGCAGTCCAATACTGTGGAATAAATGCCCTCAGGCTCTAAGGCCCATCCATCCCCAATCTCCTCACCTTCTACTCAAAGTGCTGGATGTGCGGCTCTGACTGTCCTCCTCTGATAGCAACCCAGAGCACCATCGACATATAATAGAGGCTTTTTTAAAAATCCCAAACAAATACTATGCAGCACACACAATTCTCTCCGCGGGAAGAGGATGAGAGAAAATGAACCACGTGTAACACACCAGGCATGTCCCTTAGTGCACGACCGGAAGGTACTACAATACTGCGGTGTGGAAGGCAAGAGATGGCTTTGCATGGAACAAAAGTTTGTATTAACTCCCGTTTCCAGATAGAGAAGCTAAGGCCCAGGGAGGTGAGAACAGCAATTTCCAAACTCGGAAAAGTGGGGCACCGAAATCTGTGTTTAGGGATGGAAATAAACTTGCCCTCTTTTCCAGCCCTCACAACTCCCTCTGGAGCCAGTGGGGATTTCAACTGCCTTTGTGTCTGAGTAACCAGACTGTACTTCTGCCTCTGAAGACAGTGGCAGCTGAGGGTGCCCAGCACTGTTGAAAAATTAAGCCAGTTTTATTAGTGCCCAAAGGTGGGTTTGGCTGCCGAACCAGTTACCCAAGTTCTAGCCTAAATGACTTGCCCATCATCCTACAGTAGTAGAAGTGGAATAGAGCCCCAGAGCTGTAATCCACTAGACCACACATTGCGCCCAGAGCTGGGAATGGAACCCAATAGCTCTCACTCCCAGCGTCTGCTCCAACCCACTATACCCCACACCCTGCCCAGATCTGGAATAGACCCTAGGAATATCCTCTCCCTCCCCCCGCACCCCTCAGCCTCTGCTCTAAAACTCAAAACTCATTAATTTTGTAGAAGGAATAGGGAAACTATTACATTAGTCTGCTATGGTTCATACATAGAACATCAGCCTATTTGCCCAGGGGCTTATATTGTTTATTTAGGTTTTCTTTTATTTCTCCCCTACATCTGGATGTATTTTCTCCCTACGCCCACAAACTAAAATTCACATCATTTTTCAAAAAGACTCTGAATCCTGTCATAGCCTTAAGCTGCTGGGGACTAATATTTCTCTGTCAGCACTGAGCTGGCTATACAAACAGAATTGGCTTTATCAGCAGCCAGTCCCCGAATGTCAGTGGCACAGAGCCTTCTCAAACTCACTCACTGCAAGAGGTCTAGGAGAGCTTCCACCTCCATCACTCCCCAAAGTCACAGAAAAATGGAAATGCCTATTCCGAGGGGCTTCATGTGTCCATCTCGTGAAAGACAGATCCCAATTCTGAGATGAACAAGGGCTTGGTCTCTCTTGTCATGGGCACTTCAGGCCAGAAAGAGCCCCGCAAGTTAGGGAGGGGAGAATATTAAGAGTTTGGAACTGTGGTTTGGAGCAACAGCCACCATATGGTCTGAACTTTGGGAGTCTCATGGCAAAAATGTAATGAGAGCAGGGTTTTCCCACTTGGACCAGAAACTGGAAGTGTTATTGTAACACACTGGTAAAGCACATGTTGCAGACTCAAATGATGGCGATTTCACAAAGGGTTAACAGCCTACTACTGCTGCCAGCTAATGGAGTTACTCTGTTAGCTGAAGTAGTAGCACTCTGTGTTATAGCTTGGAAGCTCTCAAATGTAACTCCTCCTGGAGTGGGGAGTGTTAAACCATAAGTACACTGAAATCCAGTCATTATTTCAGGAACTAAAATATGCCTTTGTTTCAGCTTGGCTCTAAGGACTGGTGAAGATTTAGGGCTCGGAACCTTATTTTTCATACCTGCTTTAGCCAGCTCTTCTCTCCACCAGCCTTTGTTCTATAAGGGGTGCATCCCATCTACTCGCCAATGAAAGGGTTTATTTCTGGCCCCTGTCTGTAGCTCCAGCCACAGAGCCCTCATCACACACCACTTCCCTTCTTCACTGGGCTGTTTGCAGTTCTGGATTCCAATGCATTGGATTCTCAACTGGAGAGAAGGGCCTTTTTCTGGGCTAATTTCGTTGGCTAAACACAACTAGGGAAGGCAGCACACCATTAGTTATGTTCTGGGCAAGTTCTATTTACTGATTGGATCAAGGATTAAAAATAGATTTTCATTTTTATAAAGTGATTTCTAACCTTGTTTTCCTGCCCAAAAAGGCTGCTTTGGATGGAGCTAGGAACAATGCCATTGGCTTGTACAATGCAACAAGAGAAACTACAATTTAATTTGTACATTTCCCAGCGTGGTGTTAATCTCCTGACTTATTGTGGGCATTTGATTTCTGCAGCTTTACTTTGTAATAAGGGGATTAGCCAGAGCCCATAGGTCTCTTGTCTGACTCTCATCTGCTGGGGATTACAGCTAAATTTTGTAGTTAATTAATGAGTCAGAGAGGTAAAAATGAAAATCTGAGTAGCACTGTGCGCCACGCTGGGGAGAACACACATCTTTGAAGTCCGCGAATACTTGCTCATATGCCTGGTGTCACGGAGTGTGGGGAAGTCCGGCCCTGCACCCCTCTTCCTGGGACCCACAGTGACTCTCAGCCAGCCAGTAAAACAGAAGGTTTATTGGACAACAGGAACACAGGTTACAGCAGAGCTTGCAGGCAGTCAGGACCCCTCCACCGAGTCCTTCTGGGCTTTCAGGGTGCTTGGATCCTAGCTAGGATACCCTGAATTCCGCCCACACAGCCCCAAGCCCAAACTCAAACTGCTTCCCTCCTGCCACTCCCTTCCTTTGTCCCCTTCCCGGGCAAAGGTGTTGACCTTTCCCCTCCCTTACCTAGCTCAGGTTACAGGCTCTGGCATCGTCCATCTCCTAAAGTCCTCCCCTGCTCTCCCACTCCCCACACAGACAGTCCCTACTGCATCACATCTCTCCCCCCTTCGAGACTGAACTGAGCGGGGTCACTCTGCCCAGTGACCTGGGGAAGTTCAGGGTCCCCTCTCCGGGACAACGCATCCGCTGTCAGGTTGGCACTTCCCTTCACATGGACCACGTCCATGTCATAGTCCTGCAGGAGCAGGCTCCACCTCAGGAGCTTGGCGTTGGCTCCTTTCATCTGGTGCAGCCAGGTCAGGGGAGAGTGGTCGGTGTACACGGTGAAGTGTCGCCCAAAGAGATATGGCTCTAGCTTCTTAAGGGCCCACACCATGGCCAGGCATTCCTTCTCGATGGCCGCGTAGCTTTGTTCCCGGGGTAGCAGCTTCTTACTCAGGTACACGATGGGGTGTCTCTCCCCCTTTTCATCCTCCTGCATTAACACCGCCCCCAGTCCCGTGTCTGAGGCATCGGTGAACACCATAAAGGGTTTGTCAAAATCTGGGTTTGCCAGAACTGGGTCGCTAACCAGAGCCTCCTTCAGCGCCCGGAAAGCCTCCTGGCACTGCTCAGTCCAGATCACCTTGTCTGGCTTCCCCTTTTTGCACAGTTCAGTGATGGGGCCGGCTATGGCACTGAAGTGGGGCACGAACCTTCGATAGTACCCCGCCATCCCAATAAAGGCCTGGACCTGCTTTTTGGTTTGGGGAGCAGGCCAGTCTCTGATCACCTCCACCTTGGCTGGTTCCGGCTTCAGGCAGCCGCTCCCCACCCGATGGCCCAGGTAAGATACTTCAGCCATCCCCACCTTGCACTTCTCAGCCTTTACTGTTAACCCAGCCTTTCGGAGTCGGTCCAGGACTTGTTTAACCTGGGACACGTGGTCCTCCCAGGTCTGGCTGAAGACGCAGATGTCGTCAATATACGCCACGGCAAAACTCTCCATCCCCCTCAGTAGCTGATCCACAAGGCGCTGGAAGGTGGCCGGCGCTCCCTTGAGGCCGAAGGGCAGGGTCAAAAACTCATAGAGCCCCAGAGGGGTGATAAAGGCCGATTTCAGCCTGGCATCTGCATCCAGCGGCACTTGCCAGTAGCCTTTGGTAAGATCCATAGTGGTGAGGTACCGTGCACCTCCCAGCTTGTCTAGGAGCTCGTCAGGCCTGGGCATAGGGTAGGCATCAGATACGGTGATGGCATTGAGCTTTCGATAGTCCACACAGAACCGGATTGACCCATCCTTCTTGGGAACCAGCACTACTGGCGAGGCCCAAGGGCTGGAAGACGGCTGGATCACCCCCAAAGCCAGCATGTCCCTGACCTCTCTTTCAAGATCCTGGGCAGTTTTACCAGTGACCCGAAAAGGGGAGCATCTTATGGGGGGTGTGACCCCGTCTCCACCCGGTGGACAGTCAAATTAGTGCGTCCAGGCTGGTTGGAAAACAGCTGTCGGTACAGATGCAGCACCCCTCTGATCTCAGCGTGCTGGCCCGGGGTCAGTTGCTCAGAGAGGGGAATCGCCTCCAGGGGGGAACCAGCTTTTGTCCCAGGGAATAGATCCACTAAGGGGTCATCTCCCTGCCCCTCCCAATGTCCACACACGGCCAACACCACATTCCCCCTGTCATAGTATGGTTTCATCATGTTCACATGGTACACCCGACGGTGATGTGCCCGGTTTGACAGCTCCACCACATAGTTTACCTCATTCAGTTGCTTGATAACCTTGAAGGGCCCTTCCCAGGCGGCCTGGAGTTTGTTTCTCCTCACGGGGATGAGAACCATCACCTGATCCCCGGTGGCGAAGGCACGGGCCCGTGCCGTGCGGTCATACCAGACCTTCTGCCTCCTCTGGGCTCGGGCCAGATTCTCCCTGGCCAGGCCCATGAGCTCGGCCAGTCTTTCCCGGAAGGTCAGGACATACTCCACCACTGACTCTCCCTCGGGAGAGGCCTTCCCCTCCCATTCGTCCCTCATCAGGTCTAGGGGCCCCCTCACCCGCCTTCCATACAACAGTTCGAAAGGTGAAAACCCGGTAGATTCCTGGGGTACCTCCCTGTACGCAAACAGCAGGTGAGGTAAGTACTTGTCCCAATCTTGCCGATGCTGGTTCATAAATGTTTTTAGCATCATCTTCAGCGTCCCGTTGAACCTTTCTACCAGCCCGTTGGACTGGGGGTGATACGCTGAGGCCCAGTTGTGCTGGACCCCACATTTCTGCCATAAGGACCGGAGCAGGGCCGACATGAAGTTGGACCCCTGGTCCGTTAAGACCTCCTTGGGGAACCCCACCCAGCTGAAAATTGTCAGCAGCGCATCTGCCACTGTGTCTGCTTCGATAGAGGACAAGGCCACCGCCTCGGGGTAGCGAGTGGCAAAATCCACCACCACCAGGATGTATTTCTTCCCTGACCGGGTCATCTTGCTGAGAGGTCCCACTATGTCCATGGCCACCTTCTGGAAAGGTTCTTCTATGATGGGTAAAGGCCTCAAAGCCGCTTTCCCCTTGTCCCGGGCCTTCCCCACCCTCTGGCAGGGGTCACAGGATTGGCAGTACTGTCGGACATGGGTAAAGACCCCAGGCCAGTAAAAATTCTGTAGCAGCCTCTGCCTGGTGCGCCGGATTCCCTGGTGCCCTGCGAGAGGGATGTCATGGGCCAGGTACAACAGCTTGTGACGGAACTTCTGGGGAACCACCAGCTGCCTCCTGATCCCCCATGACTCTACTTCCCCTGGGGGAGCCCATTCTCGGTACAGGAACCCCTTCTCCCACAGGAACCTCTCCTTGCAACCTCTCCTCATGGTCTGTACCGCACTAAGGTCAGCCCGGTCCCTGTGCTTCCGCAAGGAGGGATCTTTCTGCAACTCGGCCTGGAACTCAGCAGCTGGGACAGGAATGGGGACCGGCTCTCTCTTGCTGGCTGGGTCTGAGGCCGCAGCCTCTCTGCACCGTGCCCCTGGGCGTTCCCCGCTCCCTGAGTTAGGGTCCTGCACCTCAGGTCAAGTACCTTCCCCATTTTCAGGGTGCAGTGCCATTTGCCGACTCTGACTACGAGTCACGACCAGGGCACTCTGGGTGTTACTAGGCCAGTCCTCAAGGTCCCCTCCCATTAACACGTCAGTGGGCAAATATTGGTGTACCCCCACATCTTTGGGGCCCTCCTTGGCCCCCCATTTCAGGTGTACCCTTGCCACGGGTACCTTGAATGGGGTCCCGCCCACGCCCATCAGGGTCAGGTAGGTGTCGGGCACCATCCGATCTGAGGCCACCACCTCGGGCCGGGCCAGCGTCACCTCTGCGCCCGTGTCCCAGTACCCAGTGACCTTCCTCCCATCCACTTCCAGGGAAACAATGCACTCTTTCCGGAGGGGCAGCCCCGCGCCCACCCGGTAAACCAAAAACCCGGAACCGGGAGCATCCATAGGTGGTATGTTGCCAACCCCCCTTTCCTGGGAATGTAGCCCCTCCTCCGATAGGGTTTTTACCCAGTCCACCCTCTGCGGGTTGGGTCTGCTTGGTCTGTCCCTGAGCTTGGGGCACTGGGCCCGTAAGTGACCTCGTTGGCCACAGCGATAGCAGCCCATATCTCGTGGGTCCCCTTGAGTGGGTCGGAGGGACCTGCCGCTGGATGTTCCCCTTTTGGGGGGGGTTCTCCATAGGCCCCCTTTGGGAGGTCCCATGTTGACTCTCTCTCTGCGTTGAGGCAGGCCTGCTCCTTCGAGACTCCTCCCTGCCATCCCCTGCCCGACTGTCCACAAATTGGTCGGCCAGCTGGCCTGCATGCTGCGGGTTCTCCGGCTTCTGGTCCATCAACCACAGCCTCAGGTCGGACGGGCACTGCTCGTACAGGTGCTCCAGTATGAATAGGTCAAGCAGGTCCTCTTTAGTTTGGGCCCCAGCTGTCCACTTGCGAGCATACCCCTGCGCCCGGTTGACCAGTTGTAGGTATGTGACCTCACGGGTTTTACGCTGGCTCCGGAACTTTTTCCGGTACATCTCAGGAGTCAGCCCAAACTCGCGGAGCAGGGCCTGTTTGAACAGTTCGTAGTCCCCTGCCTCCGCCCCTTTCAGTCGGCTGTACACCTCCACGGCTGTGGAGTCCAGTAAGGGGGTGAGAACTGCGATCCTGTCTGCAGGGTCAACCCTGTGCAGCTCGCAGGCATTCTCAAAGGCCGTCAGGAAGGTATCTATGTCCTCCCCCTCCTTACGCCGGGGCAGCAAGTGCTTATCAAAGCTCTTTGTAGGCTTGGGTCCCCCCTCACTCACCGCGGCCGGAGCCTCACTGCTCCTCAGCCGGGCCAGGTCCAGCTCATGTTTACGCTGTTTCTCCTTCTCCTCCCGCTCATGTTCACGTTGTTTCGCCTTCTCCTCCAGCTGTCGCCTCTTTAACTCGAGCTCCTCCCGTCTCAGCTCCCTTTCATATTCCAGCCGCATCTGCTCCACGGATGCCGAGCGTTGCCGGGAGGATCCCCTGCTGGCCGGGGGTGTTATGGTGCCCTCGGTATACACTGGGCTCCTCCCCGCCCTTCCTCTACGCCTAGGAAGGGGGGGGTCTCGGGAAGCCCTCGTCCGCCGGCTGACCACTCCCAGCGGGGACAGACACTGGTGCCTGCGCTGCATCTGCTCGGCTGCTTCCCTCAGAGACAGGGCTCCGTTCATTCATGCGGTCTCCCTGCTCCAGCTGGGCAATCAGCTGGTCCTTGGTGCGTCTCCCTGGGTGCAGCCCCCTCTGCTTGCACAGCTCCAGCAGGTCGCACTTGCGCCGCTTGGCATACATCTTCCTGCTGACCACTCACAGGCCGGGGTGCTCGCCGCTCCCCACGGTTTCCAGGGGGACCCCTAGTGCACCAGCCCCTCTTGAGGTCACCACCTCTCTGCCAGGGTCGAGCTGCAGACTCCTCCGCCCCTGGGACCGCTCGCTGCAATCCCCCGGGGGACCCTGTTACTGCAAAGTCCTTCTCACTGGGCACACACTCCCAGGGGTTAACCACCCCTTCGTTTTACTGCTCCCCAGTCACTTACTGCAGGAAGCGCCGTCCACGGGGTGCAGTATATCCCACCGCTGCCACCAGTTGTCACGGAGTGTGGGGGAGTCCGGCCCTGCACCCCTCTTCCTGGGACCCACAGTGACTCTCAGCCAGCCAGTAAAACAGAAGGTTTATTGGACAACAGGAACACAGGTTACAGCAGAGCTTGCAGGCACAGTCAGGACCCCTCCACCGAGTCCTTCTGGGCTTTCAGGGTGCTTGGATCCTAGCTAGGATACCCTGAATTCCGCCCACACAGCCCCAAGCCCAAACTCAAACTGCTTCCCTCCTGCCACTCCCTTCCTTTGTCCCCTTCCCGGGCAAAGGTGTTGACCTTTCCCCTCCCTTACCTAGCTCAGGTTACAGGCTCTGGCATCGTCCATCTCCTAAAGTCCTCCCCTGCTCTCCCACTCCCCACACAGACAGTCCCTACTGCATCACACCTGGTCAGCGAAATGCCTATCTGAGTCCTTTAACCTTCTGTTTGCTCAGGGCCCTTTGAAACCTCTTATCACCAGAGGTCAGAGGCACAGGGACCATATAAGGTATGGCTACACAATGAGTGGGGCTCATGCTAGAGCTCTAAAAACAGCTGAATCAGCAGTGCTGGGAATTGTGACTGGGCTGGAGCTTTTGCTCTGAACTCTAGGGATGGGGGCTGGGTTACAGAGCCTGAGTTCCAGCCCAAGCCACAACTTCACAGCTCTGCCTAGGCTGAGAGGTTCAGTCCAAAACCACTGTGTAGACATACCCAGCAAAGCGGTTGTATTGGCGAGAGGGAGCTGGGCCAAGAGGAGTAGGCTTTGGCTTGCAATTGCCTAAACTGAATTTGACTCCTGCTAGGATAGCCCATCTCAATGTGTGGGCGCACGCCTGTTGAAAGATGCTCTTGAAAATGAAATTGGAGCAGAGTGGGTCAGGTTCTGACCATTTACACTAGCGTACAGCCAGGGTCACTTTGCAGACTTTGGTGGCATGACTCTGGAATAACACTAGTGGGACTGAACCTAGAATCTGGTTCTCTTTTGTGCAACCCTGACACTGGCACACTCTGCTCAGGAGAACAGAGCATGCCCTGCACTCAGCAAAAGCAGCTCCTAGTGAAGTCAGTGGGAATCATAGAATATCAGGGTTGGAAGAGACCTCAGGAGGTCATCTAAAGTCCAACCCCCTGCTCAAAGCAGGACCAATCCCCAGACAGATTTTTACCCCAGTTCCCTAAATGGCCCCCTCAAGGATTGTACTCACAACCCTGGGTTTAAGCAGGCCAATGCTCAAACCACTGAGCTATCCCTCCCCCCTGTAATAATGCCTGCTGATGCCAACATTGAATTTGGGCCTGTGTTCAGTGGCTCCTCATGGAGCAGCCAGTGCCAAATGATATCCAGAGCAGGAAGGGCACCCTCTGCTATGCCACTCCTCATGCGGAGGGGGTCTCTATTGTCAATACGGACCGTAAGCTTGACTCTGCTGCTCGTCCAGCCTGGGCTCTGCTGTCACTCTGGTTAGCTCTCCCAGCCCATAGAGAGGTTTGTGCTCTCAGGAAGAAAGTGATTTTTTTCCTGTGTAATCCAGTTCAATGACAATACTCCTGTTTCTCCCTCATTTCCCTTCCTCTCAGCAGCGCGCTGGGAAGGCCTGCCTGGCAGTTTTGCTAACGGGTGCCCTCCGGGCAGTAGCCACTCAGTCATGATATCTCCTTGCCTAGGTGATTTCTCTCTCATCATCTTCCCCCAGGGGATAAAGAATAGCTCTGTCTGCCCTCCATTCTCTCGCCCATGTCTTGCGGCTGCTGTAGCGCACGGGCTGGAGTTTTGCAGGAGGTGCAAGGCTGGGGGGAGAGAGGGGGAACTGGCTAACAGTCACTTAGCTTCTCTGTGCCCCTGTTCCCTGCCTGCACAATGGGGCTGCTAGAACTGCCCTGCCTGCCAGGGGTGTGTGAGGATAAATACATTAATGCTGAGGGGGGCCAGAGACAGACCTAAGGGAGCACAGCACCACTAGCCTTCAAAAGGGGTTAAGCAGGAGATGCTGCTTTCTATCACCACAGAGCCAGGGTGCAGGTGAAGCTCTACAAAAGCTTTATAAAGAGCTGAAAGCTGTTTAAAAGGAGGCAGCAAAGTTTGGCTTCCTAATTACAGCCTGTCTGGCTAACGCTCAGTTTCCTCCAAGAAACCAAGATCTGCTATTGACCATCTTCCCGTAAATACCGTTTTCCTTCCGTGCGCCTCATTTCCTTCGTCTGTCTAGCCGTGGTAATAAAGGGGCTGGAGTTATCAGGCTCTGGGGGCACTGAGCAGCAGCACCCTGCTTGCTAATGGAAGTGGCTGCATTTTTTAAGCCCTGAAGTGGGGGCTTGGCACAGGAGAGTGGGTGCAGGCTCTGTGTGGAGAGTGTGTCGGCAGATACAATCTTCTCCTAGAAAACCCCTGTACCAATGGTTAGACTTGGATTGTTCACATCAGTAGAATCAGAGGCTAATATAATATTATTAGGTTGCCCTGCATTTGAATGAAGTCAGACATCTTTATAAACACCTGCTAACTGGAAACACAGACAAATTAGCACATGTTCCATTGCCTTTCAGTACCGTCCTGCCTTCCTGTCTCAGCGTCCGCACCTGGGGAAAAGCTCATCCTCGTCAGGGCAGGCTGAGGTTTTAATCCTTGTTTGGTGGGACTAGGCTCTTCCTCCGCCCTGCCACCTTCATGTGTCCAGTAGAGCTAGGAGTAGGGGTGCTGCTGTGCCCCCAGGCTTGAAGTAGTAATAACACACCCCAAATACATGGTTTCCATCATCACCTTAAAAATGGTTCCAGCATCCCGGAGTGTGCACGGCCTTCACTCCACACAGTGCCTCAGCCCTTATCCCCTCAGTGCCACCATGTCACTACACTGCTCTGTCCCTTCCAGGCCTCTCCATGGCAGAGCTGGTATCCCTGGGCTCTGCTCCCCCAACCAGTTCTTACAGTTCTAGCGGTAACTGCCCCCTTCGTGGCCCCCTCCCGGGTATTCCCTTAGGTCTCAAGCCTCCAGACAGCACGGTACTCAGTGGGACCCAGATTCTTCACTCTCTAGACCAGAGTATTTAGGGCTCCAGGGCTCCCCTGGCAATTCACTATGCTAATCCCAGCAGGTCTGATTTAGTTCAGCACCTGCAGTTCTGCTTTCTCCCAGGGACAATGACAGAGTTAACCAGTGACCAGCCTACTTCGCAAAGCAGGGGATGTTGATTGAGGACAAAATCACTGCAGAGAAAACAATAGACAATCTGCACACATGCTCAGCTTATCAGGTGTCACTCATCATCTGCACAGG
The DNA here is from genome assembly GCF_025201925.1 of Gopherus flavomarginatus. Lineage (NCBI taxonomy): Eukaryota > Metazoa > Chordata > Testudines > Testudinidae > Gopherus > Gopherus flavomarginatus. The sequence goes on along the minus strand of NC_066621.1, from coordinate 9,814,732 downwards.
GCCTCCTGGGAGCTTGAGACACAAGTTTATCCATTCTCATTCTCTGTCCCAGAATGAGTCTCTCCTGTCAGATTAGGCTGGCTCTTTTTATACCATTGGGGGCCTTTGTCTTCCAGGTCTCCTGAACCAGTTCATCCTAATTTCCCCACAGGAGCAAAGCTTCAAAGGACGGAGTATCTGCATAACCAGCACTGGGCATTTGCATTCATTACTCCTCTCCAGCAATTACAGATTCCACAGGAAACACACACACACACACCCCGTGAGCCAGGAACACAAACTACTTACACTGCTCATTGATACAATGATCTGTGAACATCCCATGTGCCCATAGCCTCTGGCATGTCTCAGTATAATACCCTGTGAAGTGTCCATGCTTCTGTCACACCAGTGCCTCCAACACCTTTGTTTCCTAGGGGACACATTTCTAGTACTTGTAGGTTGCTGCTATGGCAATGTATGGTGACTCTGGCAGTCAGTCCAGCTGGCCGCCTATTGCCAAGGAACAAGGAGGAAGCAGAGTGGGTATGTTTAGAAAGCCTTTTACCTCTAGCACATCAGTGCAAATCCAGCCCAGTGTGGTAGTGACTTAGGGGTCACCCTTTGAGGGGTCTTGAGTAGCGTAGGAGAAATGAGCCTAGCAGCTTGCCACTCGAGTTCCCAGCGGACAGGTATCCACACTGCAGCATCACCACGCCCAGCGCTAGTTTGTCTGTGCTGGGCTGTTTGCTGTGAGCACCAAGGAATGACCAGGCCAGAGACTGCACTCCTTGAGCTCTCGCCATCTGTGGAGCAAGGTGGAAACAGATGCAAGGCAGGAGGAAGCTTGCATGGCTTCTATGAGTGCATGGCGGATTTCAGTCCCCCATGCTGCTACCTTTGCTCTGCTAAAATAGTGAGGAGGTTTGTTCCTTCAGCTTCACTGAACCCCCAAAGCCGAGATTTGTTTGACTTGCCTCCTTGTCATCGATCCTCTTTGACAAAGTTGCAGGACCCCACTCCGCTGCAGGAGAAAAGGATAAAACATGTGGCTGTATTAGTCACTGGAGACGGGAGCCATTCTCATTTATAAATAATTGCACAATAATCCCACTACAAGCTCCAGATGAAACTGCAGACAACTTTGTCTCCATGCTGATGAGGGGAGACATAAATAATAGCTCAAATTAGGAACACAGCTGGTAGGCAGCAAGGCATGTAGCAGTGCCAAGTGCCACACACACTCTATTTGGTTTAAGGTTTTTTCTTAAATATTTATTCTAAATTTGAGCAAACAAAATATCAAACTTTTAGAATCGAGCCCATTTTTACCTGCTTTCTCCTCTGACATTTCTGTCCACTTTGCTAGGATCATCGTAATGCTTAAATTTGGATCCAGTCCATCCCTCTTCCACAATACATTAAATACATATTTAGGTCCCCATTCTACCTCCCTACAAGGTCTGTCCACTTGATTCAGCTGGGGATGGGGATGCATCTCTGAGCTTCTAGATTGGAGAGATTAAAGGGGATTCCACACGGTCCAATCAAAACCAGACTAGACACAATATGGGACATGTGTTCTGGAGCAGTGGCTCTCAAAGCCATGGCCTGCAGAGCAAAGCAGTGTGAACCAAGCAGTAGGTGCTGATAAGGTGGCTCCATGAGACAGCCTCTCCAGCTGGAAAGGCTGGAGAACACCTGGGCCAGGGGCATTCAGGTGAGTCCCCAGGACTCCAGTGGCTGAAATCACAGATGAGATTTAGCTCTGCAGACGACGGGGAGGATAACACTCTCCTGTTACAAGGACCAGGGCCCAGCCAGCCTCTCTCTGCACACCTCTGTGTCCCTTGTTAAGGCAACGAGACCTTGAAACACTATGGGGAGGTGGATGGTAAAGGTTGGAAATACTGGGTCCGGTGGGAAGAGTCTTCATGACAGCATGGCCCAGTGGCGAGGGCTCTGCACTGGAACTTACCAGCTCTGCCACTGACCTGCTGGGGAACCTTGGGAAAGTCCTTTCACCTGGTGCCCTTTCTACCTGGATCTCCCGTGTCTGTTTAAATTGTAAACCCTGTGGAGCAGGGTTTGTCTCTCACTGTGTATTCAAAGCCCAGCACAATGGGGCCATCAGATGCTGCTGTAATATAAATAACCACTTTGATATTCAAAAACCAGGGCAGAAGGAGGCAGGTGCAAAAGGCGACTAGCAGAAATAGAGACCCATGAAAGCCAAGGCTGTGGTAAACCCACAGGAAGAGCTGGCTATAAAATAGAGTATAGGACTGTGCCAAGCCATCAGGGCAGCCCTTCAAAATCAAACCACTGCCACTCTCCGAACTGCCCTAAGGACACTGGGGCAATGGGGGCAGAGCGCAGCACTGAATTGGCCCCACTGTGGTCAAGTTGAGCATGTTCAGTGCTTGCCAAGGCCTGTGATCAGAATGCTGCATTTCCCTGAGGACCATAGTGCAGCAGTTCCCAGATCAGGTGTTAATGAGGACGGAGGTCACCGATTACAGGGGGAACATGGACTCCTCCACTCACGACTTGGCAGGTGAGTAGAGAGGAAATAATTGATGTTTTCAGATTTACTTATTTGTTCAATAGCTTGTTCTGGGCCCAATCCTCCATCTCACAGGCCTGGTCTACACTAGGGGGTGGGGTCGAGGTAAGATACGCAACTTCAACTACATGAATAGCATAGCTGAAGTCGAAGTATCTTATTTCGACTTACCTCCCATCCTCACAGTGTGGGATCGACGGCCGTGGCTCCCCTTGTCGACTCTGCTATCGCCGCTCGCTCTGGTGGAGTTCCAGAGTCGACAGGAGCGTGTTTGGGGATCAATATATCGCGTCTAGATGAGACGCGATATATGATCCCCGATAAACCGATCGCTACCCGCCGATCCGGCGAGTAGTGTAGACATACCCACAGAAGAGTGGCCACACTTCCAGAGCCTTTAATAGGACTAAGATTTGAGTCTTAATCTGGGATTTTAAACAGAGGGAAAGTTTTAGCCCATTTGTTTATTTAAAGTAGCCCTAACTTCCAGGGCACTGAGGCTGAAACCCACCTTGGCTTGTGCTTCACGTATAGCAGTGCTGATCTCGGAGAAAAAGGGAATATGATTTAGCAGTGAAAGAGCCAGTTTTGGTAATCTCTGTCTTTCTGCTGAGCCACTAGGATAGATACTTCACTGCAAAGAGAGAGAAAAATATAAACTTGATTTACAGGTAACATGAGACATTGCATGGTGCTGGGATCCAGTAGCGATCCAATTAAATTCTTGTTGATGCATTTGTATTAGTGTATAAACTCTAAGTCAATCAATTATTTAAATGCACTGGGAATCATGTCCTCTCGTTATTAAAGGGGCTGAACTCATGTTGCATTAATACCAATAATAAATATTGTGGATGCTCAGTTCTAAAAATGATTCTAGGAGTTCTGAAGTCTTAGCAGGAGTTGGGAGTCTGAGAAGTTGATGATGGCTCAGTAGGACTGTTCCATCACAGTGGGACAAAACCCAAGTGTCTAAAAATCTCTGCAAAGACGGAAGGTAGAATATGGAGGTTTGGCAATCCATTTATAACAATGAAATCTCCATTATGGAGCTATGGCATATCTGGATCATGCATAAATAATTGCACAGATCTTCAGGGCCAAGTAACAAGCTGGAATAAGTGGGAGCAGTGGAATTGCATTGGCTAAATTCAACAGGGACAAATGCAGGTGCATAAAAGCTGGTTGTGAAGTGGAAGGAAGTGGCAGAGCAGAGTGATCGCACCTGTTCTGGTATTCGATGGATGTGCACAGTGGGGAGGCAGAAGGGGAAATGCTAGGAGGAGGGTCGGATGAAGCAGCCGGTCCTGATTTACCCTGTTCCTTTGCTAGTCTCAGAACTGGACCACCTGCATGGCTTCTGCTGAAGTCAATGGGGTTAGGTTACCTAGGGATGTTTTTAAGCTACCTACCCCAAGGCTGAACCTGGGCTCGCCGAACACATTGTTACACGTTCCCTGTCTGCAGGGCTGGCTTTAGGCACCGCGGGGCCCCATTCGAAGGAGTTGCAGCCGAAGTCCCGGCACTGTCTTTGGCAGCAGCTCAATCGCTGCCGCGGAGGAAGGTCCCACTGCCGAAATGCCGCCGAAGACAGCAGCAATGATTGAGCTGCCGACGACGACAGTGCCGGGACTTTGGCGGCAGCTCCTTTGGAACATTGCGGGGCCTGATTCTGGGGCAATGGCTGAATCACCCTAAAGCCGGCCCTGCCTGTCTGACACCATGAGTGGCACTTGTGGCTTCAAATAGCAACTGGGTCAGGGAGCCCAACACAGCTGGGCCTACAGACCTGGCTGCCCTTGCCCCTGCTTTTCTGTCACCCAGTTGCCAGTCGAGCTGTTTCATGCTGCAGCTTAGTTTAAAAGCACTAAATGGCAGGGTTTCCCTGCAGCTGGCCTGCTTAGAGCAGATTCCCAACTGGAGAATGACGAGCAGCAACTTTTCCCCATTCATCCATTTCTGTCATCTGGTCTGAAGTTCCTGACGTGCTCCATGAGCCTTCTCTGCGTCCTCCACACTCATTCGCTGCTCCCAAACTAGCCTCTACATGCCGGTCTGCCATTTGGCGTGTGATGGGGAATGGAAAGGGGGAGAACCTTTTCCATTGGCTTCCATGTCCCTATCAGACAGTGAGGGACACAGCCGGCATGCTCTCCTGTCCCTCTTCACTCTGCAAGGGGAGCAGCCAGCCTGCTGCTTAGGTCCTTCCACACTTCTTGTAGCAGCTGATTTCCCTCTGGGGACACACTGCTGCTTGTGACTTATTTTAACTCAGCAACCGGATGGGACCTTGCTGTGTTTGTGAGAGGCTTAGTTCTAAGCAGCTTCCAGGGCAAAGCTGTGATTATTTGAGGCCGGGGCAGGGGGGGGAAAGAGAGAGAGAAGAGGAAGTTTCTCTTTTGTTTTATGTGCTGCTCCTCAAGACCTGGTGGAGGGTTTATTCCTGGGAATCTGAGAAATCTTGATACGTCAGTGGTTTTAATGCCTGCGCCCTTTTTTTTTTTTTTTAGCATGGAACCATTAAAGATGCCCTGCACTCAAATATACCCTCTACATGCTACTGTAATACAAATAGACAATAATAATATCAATAATTAATAATGCTCTGGTGGAAAACTAACTATCAAATCCTTGGCATGCTGTAGTGTTAACCATTGTGAAGAGTACAAGTTTCCCCACCTGAAGTGGATCCTGGGCAGGAAAATTCTGATTAGAAATTTTAACCCATCCGTCATTTTACAAAACAAACGGATGTATAAGTCCCAGCCCAGTCAATCTCTATCCCAATCTCAGAGTAAATCTGGTAACTGAAGTCCTCTGAAACTAGTTGCACGTATCAAAATATTCTGCACTAGCCAGCAAATTACGAGTAAATGAAAAATACTTGCTAAAATACAGATTAAAAATGTCACTGGCTGCCTTTGAGATGATTCCCTGATGCAGGCATAGGGAAAATCTGGGGTGAGCAGGGAATCCTGTTGGCTGGAAAGACACTGCTTTAAAACTCTGAGAGGAGATGCAGACGAAGGCCAATTTAAGGAGTAAAAAGGAAATGAAGTGCAACCAAGAGCATAAACCTGAACCAGGTTGTGTGAGGGTGAAGTCGTTACCATTGTAGAGGTTAATGCAGCCTTAAACCTTTCAGTCTTTCCTTTGAAGCTGAAAGTCAAAGGAGTCATGCTTTGCTCTCCAGTGAGTATAAATATTGTTATAAGGAGCTGCATGCTGGCAGTAACTCCTGAAGCACAAAGCTGATTTATGTCTGAGAGCAGAGAGGGACTGAATCTCTCCCCTCAACCCCTCTTGCTCTGCCTCAGCATCTCTCTCTAGAAGCTTTCAGAAAGTGGGACATTTTCCTTGCCTTTTCGTTTGTTTGTTTTTGGTTCATATGCAGCCAAAGGAGGAAGAATCTGACCCACAAGCTCCTGCTGTTCTTACTCAGAGTTTTCATTCCTGTTGCGGTAGCATGGAGGGACCTCAGCTTGTCCCTGTACAGACAGTCCCTGTCCCAGAGATCTTACAATCTAAGATTAAGGAGATACGCAACAGGGAAATACACCACCATAGGAGTGCAGAGCACGAGGCGACTGTAAATCCTGGAATGTTTGCATGTTTGCACTCACAGGGGTCTCTGGTCACAGTGCTGCTGTAGATTTGGACACAGGTTCATTCTCCCTTCCAGGTTGACCTCGAAGGGCAGAAGAAATGCAATCAGCTTTGGAGGTTCATTTTAGCCTCTCCTCATTCATGGTACAACACACACTTGTTACAAATAGTGTTTCCTATAAATCATAGACTCATCGACTTTAAGGTCAGAAGGGACCATTATGATCGTCTAGTCTGATCTCCTGCACAACGCAGACCACAGAATTTCATCCACCCACTCCCGTATCAAACCTCTAACCTTTGTCTGAGTTATTGAAGTCCTCAAATCGAGGTTTAAAGACTTCAAGGTGCAGAGAATCCTCCAGCAAATGACCCTTGCCCTATGCTGCAGAGGAAGGCAAAAAAAAAAACAAAAACCCCAGGGCCTCTGCCAATCTGCCCTGGAGGAAAATTCCTTCCCGACCCCAAATGTGGCAATCAGCTAAACCCTGAGCATGTGGGCAAGACTCACCAGCCAGACACCCAGGAAAGAATTCTCTGTAGTAAATCAGATCCCACCCCATTTAAATCCCATCACAGGCCATTGGGCATATTTACAGCTAATCGTCAAAGATCAATTAATTGCCAAAATTAGGCTATCCTATCATGCCATCCCTTCCAAAAACTTATCAAGCCTAGTCTTGAATCCAGATATGTCTTTTGCCCCACTGCTTCCCTTGGAAGGCTATTCCAGAACTTCACTCCTCTGATGGTTAGAAACCTTCATCTAACTTCAAGTCTAAACTTCCTGATAGCCAGTTTATATCCATTTGTTCTTGTGTCCACACTGATACAGAGCTTAAATAATTACTCTCCCTCCCTGGTATCTATCCCTCTCATATATTTATAGAGAGAATCATATCGCCCCTCAGCCTTCTTTTGGTTAGGCTAAACAATCCAAGCTCTTTGAGTCTCCTTTCATAAGACGGATTTTCCATTCCTCGGATCATCCTAGTAGCCCGTCTCGAACCTGTTCCAGTTTGAATTCATCCTCCTTAAACATGGGAGATCAGAACTGCACACAGTATTCCAGATGAGGTCTCACTAGTGCCTTGTATAACGGTACTAACACCTCCTTATCTCTACTGGAAATACCTCTCCTGATGCATCCCAAGACCGCTTTTTTCATGGCTATATCACATTGGCAGCTCATAGTCATCCTGTGATCAACCAAGGCCGAGGTCCTTCTCCTCCTCTGTTACTTCCAACTGATGCATCCCCAGTTGTAACAAAAATTCTTGTTATTAATCCCTAAATACATGACCTTGCACTTTTCACTATTACATTTCATCCTATTACTATTACTCCAGTTTACAAGGTATTCCAGATCTTCCAGTATTATATCCTGGTCCTTCTCTGTATTGGCAATACCTCCCAGCTTTGTGTCATCCACAAACTTTATTAGCACGTTCCCACTTTTTGTGCCAAAGTCAGTAATAAAAAGATTAAATAAGATTGGTCCCAAAAACCGATCCCTGATGAACTCCACTAGTAATCTCCCTCCAGCCTGACAGTTCACCTTTCAGTACGACCCATTGTAGTCTCCTCTTTAACCAGTTCCTTATCCACCTTTCAATTTTCATATTGATCCCCATCTTTTCCAATTTAGCTAATAATTCCCCATGTGGAACCATATCAAATGCCTTATTGAAATAGAGGTAAATTAGATCCACTGCATTTCCTTTGTCTAAAAAATCTGTTACCTTCTCAAAGAAGGAGATCAGATTGGTTTGGCATGATCTACCTTTTGTAAAACCATGATCTACCTTTTGTATTTTGTCCCAATTACCATTGACCTCAATGTCCTTAAATACTTTCTCCTTTAAATTTTTTTCCAAGACCTTAAATACTACAGATGTCAAACTAACAGGCTTATAGTTACCCAGATCACTTTTTTCCCCTTTCTTAATAATAAGAACTATGTTAGCAATTCTCCAGTTGTACAGTACAACCCCTGACTTTACAGATTTATTAAAAATTCTTGCTAATGGGCTTGCAATTTCACGTGCCAGTTTCTTTAATATTCTTGGATGGAGATTATCTGGGCCCCCCAATTTAGACCCATTGAGCTGTTTGAGTTTGGCTTCTGCCTTGGATGTGGTAATATCTACCTCCATATCCTCATTCCCATTCGTCACCCTACCATTATCCCTAAGATCCTCATTAAAGACTAGGCAAAGTATTTGTTTAGATATTGGGCCATGCCTAGATCATCCTTAACCTCTACTCCATCCTCAATGTTTAGCGGTCCCATTTCTTCTATCTTTATTTTCTTCTTATTTATATGGCTATAGAATCTTTTACTATGGGTTTTAATTCCCTTTGCAAGGTCCAACTCTACATGGCTTTTGGCCTTTCTCACTATCCCTACATGTTCTGACCTCAATAAGGTAGCTTTCCTTGCTGATCCCTCCCATCTTGCACTCCTTGTAGGCTTTCTGCTTTTTCTTAATCACCTCTCTGAGATGCTTGCTCATCCAGCTTGGTCTACAACTCCTGCCTATGATTTTTTTCCCTTTCTTTGTATGCAGGCTTCTGATAGTTTCTGCAACTTTGACTTGAAGTAATTCCAGGCCTCATCCACCTTTAGATCCACAAGTTCTTCAGTCCAATCCACTTCCCTAACTAATTTCCTTAATTTTTTCAAGTTAGCCCTTTTGAAATAAAAAACCTTAGTCCCAGATCTATTTTTGTTTATCCTTCCATTTAGTTTAAACTGAATTAGCTCATGACCGCTCAAACCAAGATTGTCCCCTACAACCATTTCTTCTATGAGGTCTTCATTACTCACCAAAACCAAATCTAAAATGCCATCCCCTCTTGTTGGTTCAGCAACTACTTGGTGAAGGAATCCATCAACTATCGCATCTAGGAAAATCTGAGCCCTATTATTATTACTAGCACTTGTCCTCCAGTCTATATCTGGGAAGCTAAATTCTCCCATGATCGCACAATTCCCATTAGTATTTACTTCATTTAAAAACATTAAAGAGGTTTCTATCCATATTTAAATCAGATCCTGGCTGTCTATAGCACACCCCAAGCACTGTCCCAGGGGAGACTCTAGTAGCTTTCTTCCCCAATGTGATTTTTGCCCAGACAGACTCTGCCTTATCCATTCCATCCCTTCTTATTTCTTTACAGTCTACCTCATCACTGATGTACAATGCTACTTCACCACCTTTGTCTTTATCTCTGTCTTTCCTAAACAACACATACCCTTCAATACCTGTACTCCAGTCATGACTACTATTCCATCATGTTCCTATTATCTCTATGATATCTGGTTTCACTTCCTGCACCGGTAACTCTAGTTCCTCTATTTTGTTACCTAGGCTTCTCATATTCTTTACCCGATTAGGCACAGACATTCTACTTCCAGTATCACCTATTAGACTGGTATCTACACTACCCTTCCTCCTTATATCCATTCTCCTACCCACAGCTGTATCCTTTCTTTCTTAGTTTTCTTCCCCCTCAATGTTAAAATCCAGCATGGAGATTTTCCTGGACCTCTCCCAACCATCTCCCCCAAATTCCTAGTTTAAAGCTCTCTTAATCAGTTGTGCCAGCCTCCATCATAGAAGTCTATTTCCCACCCTATTCAGGTGAAGTCCATCCTGAGAGAACAGTCCTCTGTCCATGAATGCCTCCCAGTGGCCATACATCCCAAAGCCCTCCTTATAGCACCACAGCCTGAGCCATCTGTTGACCGTCATCATCTTGTCACACCTTTATTGCCCTTCTCTAGGAACAGGCAGAATCCCACTAAAGATCACCTGAGCCTCGATTTCCTTAAGCGTCTTCCCCAGCCTGGCATAGTCTCCCTTGATACGTTCCAGTGAGAATCTAGCCATATCATTTGTTCTCACATGAAGGACAATCAGTAGATTCTTTTCTGCTCCCATTAGGATCCTCTTCAGCCTCCTGTCCACATCCCGTATCTTAGCACCCAGCAGACAGCACACCCTTCTGTTCTCTGGATCAACTCTGGTTACAGGCCTGTCTATTCTTCTCAGTAAGGAGTCCCCAATCACGTAGACCTGCCTTTACCTGGTGATGGTGCGATTCTCTGGTCTATCCCCTGTTCCCTCTGGCTGCAAGACCTCTCAATTCCTAATCTTCCTTTGTTATTCTCTGCAACCCATCCTGTATCCTCCTGGGGCTCATATTTGGTGTTATCTCCATTGACTCTTCCCCTCTTCCTATAGGACTAGCTGCTCTTCTCTTCTTCCTTGCCCTCTCACCTTCAATGACCACCTGCTGTGCCTCTTCTTCATTTTCGATTTCCACAAACCTGTTCCTGAGCTCTATTTCTCCTTCACTAGCCTGTCTTTTCCTCTGCCTGGTTCACTTAGTCACATGCGTCCACTGTCCACTTTCTTCACCCAGCAGTGTCCCCTCAGAGTTCTTTGGTCCTGCTTCCATTTGCAAGTCTGAGCTTTTCCCTTCAGCCTCCTCGTGTATTTGCTCCATCATCCGCTCAATCCCCCTTCTAAACTCAACCAGAGTTTCCACCTGCATCTCCAATCCTCGGATCTTTTCTTCCATCAGCTCTAGCAGGTGGCACTTCATGCAGAAGAAATCTTTTCAGGTACCGCCCAGGATCATGTACATGCTGCAGCTTCCACATCCGGTCATCTTCATTGTGTCTTCCACTGATTGGGTCACTACCACTGCTGCCTCTGTATATGTCATAGCCTTCCCACCTAAGTCCTGTTAGTCCGGGAAACACAAACCAAACCAAAACACCACCACTCACAGCAAAACAAACCCCCAGAAAGCACCAAAACATTGCCAGAACACTGCACACTCCCTTCACTAGCCTGTCTATTCCTCTGCCTGGTTCTCCTAGTCTTCCCCCCAAACTCCCCTTGCAAACTCCCACTCAAACTCCACTGTTTACAGCTCTGTTTACTGGCTCCTGTGCCGCGGCAGCTGTCCACAGCTACAGCTTTTCCAGGATGATTCAGGACTGGGTTCTACTGAACGAACAAATCAATGGGGAGTTGGAGGGAAGCCTTCCCACAGGAGACCCATCACTTGCGCCTTTCAAAGACTGCAGGGAACAATCCTCCATTCCCCCCAGGATGATAGATTTTATGACCCACCTCTAAATTCCATGATCCCTGTGGCCACAAAGGTAATTTAACTTGCCTATGCCTCTTAGAGGGCAAGATGCATCTCACCCTCACTTGCGGGGTGCTGAGCAGAGAATCTTGTGGACATAAAGTAGCAATTCAATGACTATTGATGCCCAGTCAATATTGTCCAAGAACAGGTGCAGATCTTTAACTCCATTCACTGGCAAGCTGCAAATCCAGCTCCCGAGAAAGAAAAGCAGTTACAGAGCCTCATTAACATCAGCCAAAAAGAGCCTGGGCTTGTTTCTCCTAGATTTGTGTGCTGTTTACGTGGAAGAGATTGGGGTGGACCGTTGCTGCTTTTCACATCCAGTGTTCCTTCAGCTATTCCGCTCACATGCCATGGGTCAGCCTTGCTTTCCCCACACTGCCCCCTCTGCACTCTCATCCAGGGCAGGCTAGTCAGATAAGAATGAAGGAGCCAAAACAGGCAGCTTCCAAGAGGCCTTGCATGAGGCATGAATCTTCATCGAACCAACCCAGAGTCATTACGGGGCTCATCCTGGGAGGCTGCTCTGAGTGACCGAGGGCTGAATGCACAGATGAGCTCCTTAGGGGACAGTATCCTGACCAAGTGCTTCGCTACAGCTGGCCCAGATGGCTAGATGTTCTTGCATAAAACTGTAGTTTCTCCTTCATGAATCACTGGTGGAATTTGCTCTCTGACTTCAGTACATAGCTGAAAAATAACAGGCTCCTGACTAGTGTTTGCTTATTTATTCATTTGCACAGTATAGCCAAGGCTCCACAGAAGGTGCAGAACTTGAGTTCAGGAGCAAATGCACAACCACCATTTCTCTGTGCTGGTACTGTGTTCTCCAGTACCGCCTACCAGGCAGTCCACAGGGCAGCGCTGAAAGGGAATGGGGTGGAGTGTCTGGGTGCAGAAAAGTAGTCTCAGGATAAAAAAGTGGCCTTTCCAGTCTTTCTGAATTTTGGTTTTAATATTTTGGAAGAGGTCCTTGTACTACTCTGGTATCTGCAGTATCTCCTCCCCTCCCCCTCCAATTAATGTGTAGAACAATGAGAGACTGAACAGAACAGTGATTGGTGCAAACAAGAGACAAAAAATTGATAGTACCATGAGGGTGCATTAGAGATTGGAGGAGAGAGAAGAAGTAGCTGGAACATCATATTTTGCTTCGTATGGCCTAGGTTTGTCCCAGATGATCCCAGAATCATTAAAACGCTGTTAAAAAACATACTGCTGTAATATTTGTAACAAACATACGCTTAAGAGAAGAAGAGGGAGCATACGCAGAAATTCCAGTGTAGCATTTCAAATTGATCTAGCTTAGATACTTCTGGGGCCCCATTACTCCAGTATCTGAGCAGTTTATTTATTCATATGACACTCCTGTGAGGTGGGGAAGTATCATTACCCTGATTTTTTGATGGGGAAACTGAGGCACGGAGTAATTAAGTGACTAGTGCCAGCTCACACAGAAAAACTCCAGATCTCTGGAGTCCCTCTCCAAGTCCTTCTCCACAAAACCATCTTCGCTCCCTCTTATAAACAGAGTAGGGAGAGACCCTGTTTTGCATGTTTTATGTTCATAGATAGTGGGGAAAACAGTGCACAAATTATTTAAGCAGGCAAAAGATAATTAACTCTAATCAATCTGGTTTCTGCCCAGATTATAGCTCTGGAACAGCATTAATCTTATTAATTACTTAATTTGACTAACACAGTTTTCAATGAGTTCAACAATGCATTCAATGAATCCAGCCCTGAGTAATATATGTGGTGTGATTGATTTTGAAGTTGAAACACTCTTCAGTACTGCAAATTTTACCATTTTATTAATCAAATTATCACTCTTAGGGCATTTGAGCTGAAACTACTCAGTCTCAAAGGGAAATCATTTTATTACACTAGTGGGTTATGCTGAGACTGAATTACAGAGTATGTGACTTAGGGGACATAAAAAAAATGAAGAATTTAGATTAAATTAACAGTGTCCCTTATAAAGAGTTATTTAAGTTACTGGCTGAGCCTTTGTCTAGCTTGTGGGAGGCTCGCTTCATCTGGAGAAGTGTGCCATCATTTAGCCAGATACCTGCCGCAGAGGAGACCATACAACCAACAATGTTTTCTGTCCCCATCATCCCATTGCAGGCATAGCTGCTTGGGTGCAATTCCTCTGACACTCCCATAGTTTATTTTATGCCATCCGGCCTGAGCCAGACTTCTAACTACTCCCATGTGGTGAGGATTTGTACTGGAGTAACAGCTAATGGTCCCAGTGGAGATGGGGGATTCGGTTGTGCTAGAGGCTGTACAAACGCACAGTGAGGGACAGAATCTGCAGAACTTACACTCTGAATAGGGAAGGGCTAGGAGGAGAAAAGAGGCAGAGAGACTTGCCAAGGCCTCTCAGGGGGTCAGGGCTGAACCCATCGAGTTGCAGCCCAGTGCCTCTCGTGGTACTTTTGCCACTGGCCCTAGTCTGATTGTAGCCACCTGTGTTTTGCTTAGTGTAAGTCAAGGAGCTGGGCGGAAAAACTTCTTGCCACTGATGAAAGTATCATATTCCTGCAGTTTTATGAGCTCATCAGAGACATGTCAGGCCCCTCCCTGGGCACACTCACCCCCTAGCATCCTGGCTCCAGAAATCTCAACTCCAACAAGGTTAAAGACAGAAGGCAGTTAATCGATGGGCTCATGCTCCTGTTTGTGGATACAGTTTAGCTTACCCTGTGAGGGTGAAACTCATCGCGTGAGAGTGTTAGTAGACTAGCCCTCTGCACAGGGCTGAATGTCACCCTCATGTTGACTAAAAGGAACCTGTTAAAAATGCCAGAGGGGTTGTAATTTGTGGATAGACCAGACTGACTAAAAATCAAAGGCTGCTTCCCCTTCATTAGTACCTGAACACCAGGGTGAGGGACCCTTTGGAAATGTTCTAGAGAGGCAGGAAAGAGACTCCTGAAAGCTTCAGCTGTGGCTGAGGTGCATGAAGTCTGAATGGAGAAGAAATTGTTGATCACATGTTCCTCCCAACAGGAGCGTTCCAGCCCTGTGGGCAAACCAAGCTGTATAAATCCCGTCTGGAGGCATCAGCTGCCATCTCTGCAGACATCAAACATCTCATTCTGTTATTTTAAGGCACGCCAGCTTGTGAGTTGCTGGAATCTGGGGAAATGAAAAGGTGAGAATGCATTATTGATTAATTACTTAGTCATCTCCAAATGGTTATTGAGCACAGCTGTGACTTTGACAAATTACTTCTCAATTTTTGTGACTGATATGCAATTTGAATAATGCCGGTTTACTATGCTCCTGTCAGAGTGTGACATGGAATATGATTCTAGTGTCTTGCATAAGACAGCGGTGTCATGTTTAGGTAATTGATGATATTTGCAAATGGTTAGCTAAAAAATAATTAAACACTGTGATATTTTCTTTGAGAGGAACATTGGATTAATTAGTTGAGCTGAAAGTGAAACATCAACTTTCTATTATAGCCACATTTAACAAGAAAGGCTTAGGCCACTGCTCTGCAAAGACTAGTGATAGCCTGAACCTACTGATACCAATTTATCTCATGCTCCACTCACAAACACCTACTGCCCTAGACTTACACAAACACACTTTTGCCTGGGTGCCTTCATTCACACGCCCTACATCTCCATGCACCCACCCACATGTGAATACTCACACCCACAGTGAAACGCACACATGGGGGCACCCAAACCAGTGCGGGGGTCTGTCACCACTTGTCCTGTATCTTCAGGGTGCCTTGGTACTGTGGGACTATGGCTGAGATCCCTGACAGCAGGGCCCCACCCACAAGCCTAAGGTCTCATCCTGGCTACCAGCAGTCTAGTTACTCCTGGCAGGGTGACACCAACAGCACTTCCAGTCCCAAGGCTTCCCAAATCTAGGGTGACCATCTGTCCCATTTTTAAAGGGACAGTCCCATTTTTGGGGGACTTTTTCTTTATATAAGTGCCTGTTATCCCCACCCCTTGTCCCATTTTTTCACAGTTGCGTTCTGGTCACCCTACCCAAATCCATCCTCCCTGTGTTCTGAAGTACCAGACACTGGGACCATTCCCTTCTGGTTCCGCACCCTGAAAGACACCAAACCAGTCCTCTAGTTATCAGTTCACTCTGGCACCCACACAGTGTAGACGTACCCTCAGTTTCTGGATAGATTTCATTTCACTTCCAACCCCTTCCATTTTAAAAGGGTTGACCGGTTTTTTCTTCAGACACTATAGGTCTTCAAAATGGGAAATTCCCACTTGTCTCAATGGCTTTCCATTAACTTTAATGGTCCACCATTGTCTTTTCTTGGGTTGAACAATGGAGGGGGACTTACACCTGGCTTGGGAGGTGCCCCTCCCTGCTTATTGCTTCACCACCTGTTGGGAGGTGGTGTTGAAGTCATAGTACAGATTATAAGCACAGTTTTCTATACACACAAATACACAAATACATAACTGTAGTCTGAATACATATCTCATCATGACTATCACGTTCAGAATGTTACAAGCTTTCACAGAAGACCTCACGCGATACATTTCCGTAACACAATAATACAGTTTGCAATCACTTTAACTGCTCATTTTGGGGGTTTAAATCTTCTGTTCTCTCCTTGGGATGCCTGGACCCTGATGTTATAATATGGAACTTGCTGGATTCCTTGGTGTGATCAGAAAGTAGGCATCAGCCTTTGAATTCTCTTGCAGATCAGGTAACTTTTAGGGTCAGCGAGCGTAGAGGCAGCTGCTGTGAGTGTCAGAAAGTCTGAGCTGGGAGAAGGAGCTGAAACAGAAGTTGCGACCAAGAGCCCCAAGCCCTTTCATTAAATACTGTCTCATTCTGTAAATAAACATCTGTATTCCCAGCACCTCAGCAGATGAATAGCTGATCTCACACTCATAGCAAACAGCATAGTACATGCTGAAGCCCATTACATGCTGAAAGCCCATTACCTGACTTCTTTCAAAGGGGAGCTCAGGAAGTCTTTCACTTCTGATTGCATGGGATGCTGAAGGAGGTTTATTCCTACCAGAACATCCCTGTGATATATGGATCCCTTTAACATACAGGGCTGCTCTGAAAAGTGACCATGTGTGTGAGTCAGCCCTATAGAGCCAACATAGCTAAAAGAGAGGGAGATGGACTCTCCTCTGTTCTGCTTTTTAACTCTGGAAGCAAATGTAGGCTGAAGACTCAGACTCAGACTCTCAAAGTATTCTGGCTTATCCTTGTGCATGCAGGGCCGTCCCTAGCCATAGGCAGAACAGGCAACCGCCTAGGGCACCACTAAGTCTGGGGGCACCGCTCTGCTGGGAGCCTGGATAGATGGGAAGCAGTGGAGCATGTAAGAGCAGGGCTGCTGGGTCCTAGAGAGAATCAAATGCAGCACAGTCTGAGGGAGGGGATTGGCTGCTGGGGTCTCTGGGAAGGGGTGGGGGAAAGAACTCACCTGTAGGGTGACCAGATGTCCCGATTTTATAGGGACAGTCCCGATTTTTGGTTTTTTTTCTTATATAGGCTCCTATTTCCCCCACACCTCTGTGCCCGTTGGTGTGTGATTGAACCTGAGGGTTTGCTGCTGCTGTTGCCACTCTGCACCCCAAGAGGTGGATTTTGGGGTCCTGCAGTTTTCCACGTATCTCCTCCTCTACTGCAGCTGTTGGACCAGCAGGCTGGGGGATGAGCCAAGCATGAAAGCAGTGCTGTGTTACCATTTAGATTATCATTTAACAAATTTGTTTGCCAAAAATGCTTGCTAACAATCCTGAATTCAAATTCAATACATATTTTTTTAAAAAAATCAATATCTTGGCCAAAAACCAAAAATTAAGTTGTTGACAATTATTTGTGACAAGTTTGGTATGGGGAAGGGAGTGGGCCCGTTTACATCAGAGAAACAAAAAATGGTGACTAACTTTCCGATAGACCTGTTACTGCTAAATAGAGCCCTCCAACAACTGTAATATGCTTATCTCCTTAATATAGAACAGCGGTCGGCAACCTACGGCACATGTGCCTAGGGTGACCAGACGTCTCGATTTTACCTGGACTGTCCCGATATTTGCTTGCTTGTCCCGCGTCCCGACCAATGTTATGTCGGGACACTGGACAAACGTGCAAAGACTCCCGAGCCCGGAAGGGCTCGCGCCCTCCCCCGCCCCGACTCCGCCCCCTCCTTCCCCCATTGGATCCCTCCTCAAATCCCCGCCCCGTCACTGCCCCATTTGCTCCCTCCCCAAATCCCTGCCTCCTGCCAAGCATGCCATGTGCAGGAGACGCAGGGGAGTGTGGGGCAGAGGTGAATGTGAGTCCAGCCTGGCCCCGAGCAGGCAGGACTCGGGGGCAGTACCTGGAGGGAGAATAGCGGGGCGGCCCGTGGGGCCAGGCAGCAGCTGTTCTCCCCACCTGGGCAGCGGGACTCAGGAGCAGCCGCTGCTGCAGCTCCCACTGCCAAGGGGGGAGGAAGAGGCCAAGCACGTGGCGCTCAGCGGCTGCAGCTTTGGCACCCGGGACCGAACTCCCTGCGCCCGGGCCTGCTGCGGGGACCCAGCAGCGTGCATGGTGCACCCAGCCCCTAGCCAGTCGTGTCTGGGCTGGCTGCCCAGCTGGTGCAATTCCACGGTGGAGGCATTGGCAGCCCAGCCCCGTTCATTCCCCTGTGGGACCCGAGCGGGATGAGGGGGCTGGGGCCTGCTGCCCCCATGCCGGGGCCGCCCACGGGATTGCACCAGCTGGGCAGCTAGCCCAGACGCAACTGGCCAGGGGCTGGGCGTGCGCAGCAGGCCCGGGCTCGGGGGGTTCTTGGCTTGGCCAGCGGCCGCTTCCTCCTCCCGCGGCAGTGGAAGCTGTAGCAGCGGCTGCTCCCAAGTCCTGCTGCCCAGGTGAGGAGAACAGCCTCCGCCTGGCCCCGCAGGCCACCCCCTACTCTCTCTCCAGGTACCGCTCCCGAGTCCTGCCTGCTCGGGGCAAAGCCAGACTCACATTCACCCCGGCCCGCGCACCCCTGAATCTCCAGGGCCTCCCTGCAGTGCTTGCGGAGGGAGAAGGAATCGGGGGTGGGAGATTTTTTTTTCTCTGCCACCATTTTTTTCCCCTCTGCTCTCCCCGCCTCACCCCCGCATCCCAATATTTGACCTGGGTGATCTGGTCACCTTACACATGCCAAAGGTAGCACATGAGCTGATTTTTGATGGCACACAGCGGCAGGCTGAGCCGCTCAGGCCACCGCTGCTCTGCATTTCCAGCTGCTGCCCCATTGCCACCCGGGGTCCCAGCCGCTGGCCCCACTCAGCACTCGCTGCTGGCCTGGGGACCCCCAAGGAAACCCAGGCTGGCAGCGGGCTGAGCAAGCTATTGGACACTATTAAGGGCCCAAAAGCTATTCCGATGGGTAGGAAAGATAGAAAATGTGGCAAAAGACCACCTTGGCTTAACCACGAGATCTTGCATGACCTACAAAATAAAGAGGAGTCATATAAAAAATGGAAATTAGGTCAGATTACAAAGGATGAATATAGGCAAACAGTACAGGAATGCAGGGGCAAGATTAGAAAGGCAAAGGCGCAAAATGAGCTCAAACTAGCTATGGGAATAAAGGGAAACAAGAAGACTTTTTATCAATACATTAGAAGCAAGAGGAAGACCAAGGACAGGGTAGGCCCATTGCTCAATGAGGAGGGAGAAACAGTAACAGGAAACTTGGAAATGGCAGAGATGCTTAATGACTTCTTTGTTTCGGTCTTCACTGAGAAGTCTGAAGGAATGTCTAACATAGTGAATGCTTATGGGAAGGGGGTAGGTTTGGAAGATAAAATAAAAAAAAAGCAAGTTAAAAATCACTTAGAAAAGTTAGATGCCTGCAAGTCACCAGGGCCTGATGAAATGCATCTTAGAATACTCAAGGAGTTAATAGAGGAGGTACCTGTGCCTCTAGATATTATCTTTGGAAAGTCATGGGAGATGGGAGAGATTCCAGAAGACTGGAAAAGGGCAAATATAGTGCCCATCTATAAAAAAGGATATAAAAACAACCCAGGAAACTACAGACCAGTTAATTTAACTTCTGTGCCAGGGAAGATAATGGAGCAAGTAATTGAAGAAATCATCTGCAAACACTTGGAAGGTGGAAAGGTGATAGGGGAATAGCCAGCATGGATTTGTCAAGAACAAATCGTGTCAAACCAATCTGATAGCTTTCTTTGATAGGATAACAAGTCTTGTGGATAAGGGAGAAGCGGTGGATGTGGTATACCTAGACTTTAGTAAGGCATTTGATACAGTCTCGCATGATATCCTTATCGATAAACTAGGCAAATGCAATTTAGATGGGGCTACTATAAGGTGGGTGCATAACTGGCTGGATAACTGTACTCAGAGAGTAGTTATTAATGGCTCTCAATCCTGCTGGAAAGATATAACAAGTGGGGTTCCGCAGGGGTCTGTTTTGGGACCAGCTCTGTTCAATATCTTAATCAACGACTTAGATGTTGGTATAGAAAGTACGCTTATTAAGTTTGCAGACAATACCAAACTGGGAGAGATTGCAACTACTTTGGAGAACAGGGTCAAAATTCAAAATGATCTGGACAAATTGGAGAAATGGTCTGAGGTAAACTGGATGAAGTTCAATAAAGACAAATGCAAAGTGCTCCACTTAGGAAGGAACAATCAGTTTCACACATACAGAATGGGGAGAGACTGTCTAGGAAGGAGCATGGCAGAAAGAGATCTAGGGGTCATAGTGCACCACAAGCTAAATATGAGTCAACAGTGTGATACTGTTGCAAAAAAAGCAAACGTTATTCTGGGATGCATTAACAGGTGTGTTGTAAACAAGACACGAGAAGTCATTCTTCCGCTCTACTCTGCGCTGGTTAGGCCTCAACTGGAGTATTGTGTCCAGTTCTGGGCACCGCATCTCAAGAAAGATGTGGAGAAATTGGAGAGGGTCAAGAGAAGAGCAACAAGAATGATTAAAGGTCTTGAGAACATGACCTATGAAGGAAGGCTGAAAGAATTGGGTTTATTTAGTTTGGAAAAGAGAAGATTGAGAGGGGACATGATAGCAGTTTTCAGGTATCTAAAAGGGTGTCATCAAGAGGAGGGAGAAAACTTGTTCACCTTAGCCTCTAATGATAGAACAGGAAGCAATGGGCTTAAACTGCAGCAAGGGAGATTTAAGTTGGACATTAGGAAAAAGTTCTTAACTGTCAGGGTAGTTAAACACTGGAATAAATTGCCTAGGGAGGTTGTGGAATCTCCATCTCTGGAGATATTTAAGAGTCGGTTAGATAAATGTCTATCAGGGATGGTCTAAACAGTATTTGGTCCTGCCATGATGGCAGGGGACTGGACTCGATAACCTCTCGAGGTCCCTTCCAGTCCTAGAGTCTATGAATCTATGAATCTATAAGCTGGTGGCTGAGACCTCGGCTGAGCCACTCAGCTCGCTGTTGGCCTGGGGTTCCATTCACTCAGCTTGCCGGTGGGCTCAGTGGGACTAAATTCAACGAAATAGGAAAACAAGAGCAACTAATGACAGAGTGCAAGAACCTAGAGCAGTAGGACCCAACCTTTTTTGTCTGGCCCATGGCAGTGGACGAGCATTCAGCAGCATTTCAGCAGCGACGCCTCTGGATGCTGCTGCTTATCGGCTGCAAGCGGTGTCATCCAGAGGCGTCGCCACCGAAATGGTGCCGAATTTCGGTGGCATTTCGGCAGATGCTCGTCCGCCAGCCAGTACGCAGGTGCACTGAGAGGCCCCTGTGGGCGCCATGGCACCCACAGGCACTGCGTTGGAGACCCCTGACCTAGAGAGCCTCCTGAGGCAGGGTGATCATTTTGATTTAAATGGACTTGAACTGTATGAAGAATTGAGTACACTGTCATCAATGTTGCCACATACAAAATCGATGATGTACATTGTACAGTTTACTCATACCAGCAAACTTGTTGACATATATCGTAACGTGTACATTGCCAGTTGTATTCTACTGACAATTCCTGTAACAGTAGCATCAGGAGAACGGAGTTTCTCAAAACTAAAGCTCATTAAAAACTATCTCCGCTTGACTGGTCTTGCTATTCTTGCCAGCATACAAGACATCACTTTGTCTTTGTCATACGATGACTTTATGACTGAATTTGCAGCCCAAAAAGCCAGAAAGATTGCTTTTAATTAAAAACAAATCCTTGTTTCAATACCTTTTCATATAAATTTCCAATAAAATGTTGACAAATTAAAAAAACATATTATTTGCATCATTCTGTCTAATCAGAATTTTTGCCATAGTGCTACTTTAGTGCTAGTCCATCAGCATTACAGTGTGCTTAAGTAAGTTAAACTGGTTTTAATAACATGCATATGGCAAGTTTTCCAATAGTGTAAGCTCATGTTTGTGTTGCTAAGAGCAAGACAGGCACAGGGGCACCAGTTTAATAATCCCTCCTAGGGCACCATAAATCCTAAGGACGGCCCTGTGTGCATGACAGGATGTGTCTGAATCAGTGAGCACTCCAGGAGGTGATCTGAAGGCAGATGGTCACATGTCTGCCTCTTTAAACTATTCTAGAGAGGAAGTAGGTCATAAGCCTTAAAAATGCTTGAGCATGTTTTAAATAGACCTCGGCAACTCTCCTGCCCAGTGGTCTCTTTGGCAGAGGAGTCCTGGGAGAGTTTCCTCTGACAGATTTCAACTATCTAATGCCCCAGTGCTAAATATTTAGGAAAAAGACACAGGAAAAAAAATTCTCCCAGCCAGAAATAACTTTGCTTTTTCTTAAAAATAACTGAATCCCATGCAAGCCTGATGTGATACAGGCCTTACCTGAGCCTTTGCCTTGGATCTCTTCGATTTGTCATCCCATGCCAGATTCCACTGGCTGGTTCACTAATCAAACTAATGAATTTCCATTGGGGAGGAACGTGAGATGCCACGATAATAAGAGTGGATAATCATTGTGTTGTGTGTTAAGGCATCATCTTGATGGGGAGACTCATGTGTTGTTCTTATTAAGGCAGGGAAGAGCATGTATTTTAATGCTTTGATTATTTTAATCTCCTGTTTACCCAGCTCTAACTTAACAGCGAACAGGGCTGGTGGTGATTCCAGCCTGCTGGATTTCTGCAGTGCAGAATGTCTCCTCTCCAAGCGGAAGGGACTTGGGGTCTAATTTCCATTTTTTATTTCAGTGGGAGTCAGGATCCTAAATACTTTTGAGGATTTGGTCCTCCATCCCTCCATCTCAGATTCCTAAGGCCGAGCCACCTGCCTCAAGCTGCTGGAGAAGTTATCACGGGCTGCAAAGGGATCGCAGAATCCTAAACTCAGCTCTTGAGAAGTAAGTAAAGGGGAAGCCAAGTGATGCTAACAATATTGGGTAGCTCATCATCTACTGACTGACTCCTACAGAGTGTCTGAGCACTTGACTTCAAATTATACTGTTACCTGCTCTGCTACTTGCTACTTCAGGTGAGAGAGAAAAACACCTACAGCCTGTTACATTGTCCTGATTCGCTAGCTTTGTAACAGTAAGTCTAATTATTATTTTTAACCCTTCAGTTCACACTTACCATTCAGTATGGTGCCTTTCATACTCAGACTGGGCTGACAAGTAATGTGCATCTGTGGTGCTGCTTTAGGACATATGAAACATGGTTCTGTGTGTGTGTGTGTGAGAGAGAGAGAGAGAGATTCCTGAGGCCAACTCTCCCTGGCTCTTTGAGGGCTTCCTTTTCCTCAGGACAGTTTCATCAGAAAGGAATCAAATGAGGAGGCTGGGATGGAAGCTAAGTGATTTAAAGTGCCAGACTTGTCAGGGCTCCAGATGAAATAAATACGAAGAAGAGTGAAAACTGCAGTCTGTTCTGCAAAGATAGGCTCAAACTGCAGTGTCATTATATCACTGAGTGCAGGGTAGGGAAATTAGATTGGGCTGCAGCCAGAATGGATAAAACAGGCGCTCCCCTATATTAGGAGGTTCAGGGTGTACAAACATTATATTTACTTCAGTGTCTAATCTGGCTGTTATTCACTCTTCAGAGTTTAAATTCAGGACCTTTCCATCAATTCAACCACTTGGGCTATAACAAAGGCTGAAAATAAACCCTGAGTTCCCATAGGATCATTACCATTAGAGATGGGAAGAACCCATAGGGCTCATGCTGCCCTGGTCTGTGGGATGCTGGGTGCCCTCAGGCCCCATTGATATGCAAAGGTGGGGTGACATTCTGTTAGCTATCAAACTAGTATTGCACTCCACGTGAGCAGCTGTCATAAACAGATAGCTAAGGGTTAATGTCTCTTTCACCTATAAAGGGTTAACAAACAGTGACCTGCAAACACCTGACCAGAGGACCAATCAGGAGACAAGATACTTTCAAATCTCGTGGAGGGAAGCCTTTGTTTGTGGGTTTTGGGTTTGGCTTTGTTCTTTCTGGGTCCTGGATGGGGCTAGAGGTGCAACCAGGTTTCTGCCAATCTCCCTGCTACAGTCTCTTATCTATTCAGAATTGTAAGTAAGAAAAGGCGGTCATAGTCTTTTAATTTGTTTTTTTTTTCCATTTGCATATATGTACTTGCTGGAAGTAGCTTAAATTGTGTTTCTGCTGGAGAAAGTTTCTTTTTATTGTTTATAAGTTGAAAGACCCTGTAACTGTTTACCATCTAAAGTGCAGAGATAAACCTTTTACTTTTTTTCTTTCTTTTTTATTAAAAGTTTTGCTTGTAAGACCTGTTGATTTTTTTCTCCTAGTTAAGGTTCAAGGGAATTGGTGGGGAGAAGGGAAGGATAAATTTTTTCATTGTGTTAGATTCACGCAGCTTGAATCTGTAGTGCCTCTGGGTGAGGGGGAAGGTAACACTCCTCTTGGTGTGGTGATTCAAGAAGTTGAATCAGGTGATCTCCTAGTATTTCCAGGGCGGGAAGGAGCTGGGAGGAAGAAGGGAGGGGGAAGGGAATGGTTTATTCCCCTTTGTTGTGAGACTCAGGGAATCTGGGTCTTGGGGTCCCCAGGGAAGGTACTGGGGGAGACCAGAGTCTATCAGGCGCTCTACTCTAAGTCCTGATTGGTGGCAGCCTATCAGATCTAAGCTGGTAATTAAGCTTAGGGATATTCATGCTAGTACCCATATTTTGGACGCTAAGTTCCAGATTTGGGAATTATACTATGACAGCAGCACACATCCTCCCCTCTCCAAACCGCCATCCAGGGTATTCCCCTCAGCCCTGGTCAGTGACATGGCAGGGGAAGAGCACTAGGGATAATGGATGCAATATGTGCCTGACCTAGCAGTGCATAGACAATCCAGGATGTTTTTGGAGAGTGTTGGGGACAACGTTCTGATGCACATGCTGGAGGAACCAACTAGGGGCCGTGCTCCTCTTGACCTGCTGCTCACAAACAGGGAAGAATTGGTAGGGGAAGTAGAAGTGGGTGGCAATCTGGGCAGCAGTGACCATGAGATGCTCAAGTCCAGGATCCTGACAAAAGGAAGAAAGGAGAGCAGCAGAATACAGAACCTGGACTATAGAAAAGCAGACTTTGACTCCCTCAGAGAACTGATGGGCAGGATCTCCTGAGAGGCTAATATGAGGGGGAAAGGAGTCCAAGAAAGCTGGCTGTATATCAAAGAAGCCTTATTGAGGGTGGAGGAGCAAACCATCCCGATGTGCAGAAAGAATAGCAAATATGGCAGGCGACCAGCTTAGTTTAACAGAGAAATCTTCGGTGAGCTTAAATACGAAAAGGAAGTTTACAAGAAGTGGAAACTTGGGCAGATGACTGGGGAGGAGTATAAAAATATTGCTTGAGTATGCAGGGGTGTAATCGGGAAGTCCAAAGCACAGCTGGAGTTGCAGCTAGCAATAGATGTGAAGGGTAACAAGAAGGATTTCTGTGGGTATATTAGCAACAAGAAGGTGGTCAGGGAGAGTGTGGGACCTTACAGAATGTGGGAGGCGATCTAGTGACAGATGATGTGGAAAAGGCTGAAGTACTCAATGCTTTTTTTGCCTCAGTCTTCGCAGAAAGGTCAGCGGTCAGACTGCTGCACTGGGCAGTTTGGGGAGGAGGTGAGCAGCCCTCAGTGGTGAAAGAATAGGTTAAGGACTATTTAGAAAAGCTGGACAGGCACAAATTCATGGGGCCAGATGCGATGCATTTGAGGGTGCTGAGGGAGTTGGCTGATGTGATTGCAGAGCCACTGGCCATTATCTTTGAAAACTCATGGCAGTTGGGGGAGATCCCGGACAATTGGAAAAAGGCAAATAAAGTGGCCATCTTTAAAAAAGGGAAGAAGGAGAATCTGGGGAACAACCTCACCTCAGTCCCTAGAAAAATCATGGAGCAGGTCCTCAAGGAAACCATTTTGAAGCACTTGGAGGAGAGAAAGGTGATCGGGAACAGTCAGCATGGATTCACCAAGGGCAAGTCATGCCTGACCAACCTGATTGCCTTCTATGACGAGATAACGGGCTCTGTGGATATGGGGAAAGTGGTGGATGTGATATTTCTTTACTTTCGCAAAGCTTTTGATACCATCTACCACAGTATTCGCGCCAGCAAGCTAAAAAAGTATGGATTGGATGAATGGACTATAAGGTAGATAGAAATCTGGCTAGATCATTGGGCTCAATGGGTAGTGATCAACAGCTCCATGTCTAGTTGGCAGCCTGTATCAAGCGGAGTGCCCCAGGGGTCTGCCCCTGGGGCTAGTTTTGTTCAACATCTTCATTAATGATCTGGATGATGGGATGGATCGCACCCTCAGCAATTTTATGGATGACACTAAGCTCAGGGGAGAGGTAGATACACTGGACAGTAGGGATAGGGTCCAGAGTGACCTAGGCAAATTGGAGGATTGGGCCAAGAGAAATCTGACGAGGTTCAACAAGGACAAGTGCAGAGTCCTGCACTTAGGATGGAAGAATCCCATGTACTGCTACAGACTAGGAACCGACTGGCTAAACAGCATTTCTGCAGAAAAGGACCTGGGGGTTAAAGTGGATGGGAAACTGGATATGAGCCAGCAGTGTGCCCTTGTTGCCAAGAAGGCTAACGGCATATTGAGCTGCATTAGTAGGAGCATTGCCAGCAGATGGAGGGAAGTGATTATTCCCCTTTATTCGGCACTGGTGAGGCCACATCTGGAGTACTATGTCCAGTTTTGAGCCCCCCACTACAGAAAGGATGCAGACAAATTGGAGAGAGTCCAGCAGAGGGCAATGAAAATGATTAGGGAGCTGGAGCACATGACTTAGGAGGAGAGGCTGAGGGAAGTGGGTATATTAGTGGGGTTATTTAGTCTGCAGAAGAGAAGAGTGAGGGGGGTTTGAAAGCAGCCTTCAGCTACCTGATGGGGGGTTCCAAAGAGGATGGCTGTTCTCAGTGGTGGCAGATGACAGTACAAGGAGCAACGGTCTCAAGTTGCAATGGGGGAGGTTTAGGTTGGATATTAGGAAACACAATTTCACTACGAGGGTGGTGAAGCACTGGAATGGGTTACCTAAGGAGGTGGTGGAATCTCCATCCTTAGAGATTTTTAAGGCCTGGCTGGACGAAGCCCTGGCTGGGATGATTTAATTGGGGATTGGTCTTGCTTTGAGCAGGGGATTGGACTAGATGACCTCCTGAGATCTCTTCCAATCCTAATCTTCTATGATTCTGTGATCCTGCATCCATCGATGCCAAATGCAAACCTGCACCTGCCCTTTGAACCTGCGGTGAATCTTCTGGGTGAAATTGTGAACCCACTTAAATCAATGGGAGCTTTGCCATTGAGTTCAGTGCAGCGAGGATCTCACCCCGTGTGCTTGTGGCCCTCTCTGAAGCAGTACTCTGAATCTCTGCACGTTGAAGCTTCATGCACAGTGCATCTGTGATGAAGTCTTGTTCTTCAGCTCACCCTTCCCTGCCACTTGGCACTAGACACAGGAACCAAACTGCAGTTTCAAAAAGGAAATGCTCTTACAATCCTTTGCAGGACTTTGAAAGATGAACCAGCTGTAGTTGAGTATCAGAGGGATCGCCATGTTAGTCTGGATCTGTAAAAAGCAGCAGAGAGTCCTGTGGCATCTTATAGATGAACAGATGTATTGGAGCATAAGCTTTCGTGGGTGAATACCCACTTTGTCAGACGCACGACTATAGCTGTAGTTGCTGTATCTGTTAGTTCTCCACCCTTAGCACTGTCCAGTTTATCTTTCCATCCGTCACAGTTAACAATCTGAGCACAGGACAACTACCCCCCAGCTGGACTGACGGAGTCTAACAAATAACCTCTGGGATAACAGAGAACATTAGACACTGCAAAAGGCCATTACTGGAGACCAGAAGGTGAGTGGCCTCATAAAGAACAATTTCACACTATTTAAACAAGTCCCTGCTGGCTGACCTGCATGACTCCTTGTTCTGGTAATAGCTACAGGGATACTGTTGCTTTTCCACCTCTATGAAAAAAAACTCTTTGTCATGAAAATTGATTGAAAATGAGGAATGTCTAAGATGCCCTGTCAGTCCATGCTAAAGGGAAGAGCCATGTGAAGTAGCAATTACGAAATGATGAGCCTTGTTCACCACATGTATTCAGTGTCTCGGTACTTCAGTGTATGTTAGAACCCAGTTGGACCCAGGACCTGGACTGCAGTAACAAAACTCCTTTTTGCACGTGTCTCTAGCCTGCTATCAATGCCTGGAGTCACCCATCCTCAGCACCTTTTTCAGTGAGCCATCTGACGGCCCGGCGTAATGCACAGCGTTGGTAGCAGCGGAGAGGTGCTGAGATGGGAGAGCCGGCCTGGCTGGCATGTCGGGCACATGTTAGTTGGGTAGCTGGGAAGTGTGAGTCGAGGGCTGGAGGTGCAAAGGAAAGAGAGGGGCTGTGTTGAGTGAGGTGCTCTGTAATACAGAGTAAAGCGATGGATGGAGTCATCCCAGGCCACACTCCTACTCTCCACTGGGAAATCCAGACCTGCTCTCTAGGTGCCACGTCTTTTCTTCCTGCCTCCAAATATCTCCTGAGTCACCTCTCGTTCCCGCATGACATATGGGTACTCAGGGCCTGATTTGGATCTCGCTTACATTCGTTTCACATGTGTGTTGCTCCAGTAACATCCATACTGATTCACACAGGCATAAGGTAAAACAAGAATCAAGCCGCTATGCTGCGTCTTGCTGTGGATAGCTGGACATCCCCTGGCCTGAAATTCACTCCTTCTGTGCCCTGGGTCTTCAGCACTGAGCCTGAAGTGTTCATTTCTTCCCAAAGTCCTCAGGTTACCTGCACGTCAAGAGAGGAAAGAGCCTGGTAGTTATGGCACAGAACTGGGACTCAGGAGAGCTAAATTCAAGTCCTGTCCCTGCCACAGACTCTGGGTGACCTTAGGCTGATCACTTAATCTCTCTGTGCCTCAGTTCCTCAACAGGGGCTAATAATCCTACCTTTCTCCCACCTTTTTCTGTCTCATCTCCTTAGACTATTAGCTCTTCGGGTCAGGACCTGTTTATGTACAGTGTGCAGCACAATGGGGCTTGATTGTGCTCAGCGACTGTGTGTGCTACTGTGGATATTCCTATCACAATTTCAGCCTTTAGAACTCGGCCACTAGGAGCTCCACTGGGACCAAATAGCTTAGTGCAAAATAGAGGAGAAACACAAGAAAACATTTATTAGACTGTTATAGTTACCCTGCCAAAGTTTAAACAAGCATACCCTCTTCCTGGGCCTATAGCCAGTTGTCCCTTCTCATTGCCTTCACTCACCTTATTTGCTATTAATTTGTTACTCTGCTACTTTGCCTCTTATTACTTTGTCAAAAGTTAGGCTGGCATGCGGTTCCCTTGGTCTTCAGTGTTATCAGGTGGTAGGATCAGACAGACAAGGACACCTAGTAGATGGATACATATTTTTCAGGACAGATCTGATGGTAAATGCCATATTTATAAATTTTCCAGTTTTGTCAACTAGATTGCCAATTATGTCAACTATACAAATCACATTCAATGGTTTTGAGGGTTTTTCTTCCCACTCCTCCATTGGCTTAATAATTTATTTTTAAAACAATTTGGCTCTACATTCCAACTGGAAATATGTCTCTCCGGCTGCTCAGTGTTGCATTTACAATTTCATGTGTTTAGCAAACTACATATTTTTAATTTTCACATTTGTTCTGTGTGTGGAGTTCTATTTAATGCTCTTGCTCCAACTGCAGGCGTTAATAATTTGACTGCTAAAAATGCAGTTGAGTGGAAATTCATTCCAATGCGAGCACTTTCTGCAAGTTTGATTGACTTTTGTTAGCACCTTTTTCACTTGAGACTTTGACTGGAGTATTGACATTCTGAAGTTTTCTGCCTGGAGTGAACAATTATTGACAGTACACAGGGGAAGGGGTATTTTAAAGGTGACAAGACTAGTAATGAATATTTTAACTGCTTTGCTGGAATAAATTCAGCTTTAATGAAACAAACCTAAAACAATGGCCATGTGCCAAATGAAAACAAGTGACAGAGCCTGGCATGAGACAATCGATGGGGGAAACACGAAGTTCCCACAGTGAATATTTAAAGAACCAACACACTTCAGGTAGCAATGAGTTATGGCCTTCAGGTTGTCTCACCCTAACAGTTACCATATGTAAAACTGACACTATTTGTTGCTTTATTTGCTCTGCAAATATTAATTTTTGAGGGGAAAAAACATCCTTTGCAGAATAGGCTTTTCTGTGCACATTGGTCAAAGCTTTAAAATGGAAAAGGGGTGTGGGTGTTTGTGCGTGTCTGAGTATGCATTTGTGACCCAACCATTGAGATCAGCTGAGGTGCATTTCCCAGCTATCCCGAGACCTGACTATCTGAGAGCAGGGAAGAGGACATTTTCAGTGGAGGTCTTGGACTCTTCTACTCACTCTGCTCATTATTCTGCTGGAGCATGAGTCTGACATCAGAGCATGGTGGAAAGTTCCTCGGTTCGCTCAGTGATGGCCTGGCTTTCAGAAGGGCTGAAGACTAGCAGTTCCCATTGAAATCAGTGAGGTGTGAATGCTCAGCTCCTCTGGCCATCCAGCAAGAACTAGGTGCAGGGTGGGTAAAGGAGGCTGTGACAATGACATCTTACCATTAACAGGCAGGCCCAGCTTCTGCTGCGTTTGCTCACATGGAATAGTCCTTTACCTGGATTTACTGGAGCAGGATGTGAAAAGGGATCCAGGAAGGAGGGTTAAGGATAGTAAGAAGGAACATATGTGAGTGTGGCATAGCTGAAGTGTATACAAGCACAGACAGCAGGACAGAGGATTTAAACACAACTGCTTCTGTGTAGCCATAACCAAGGAAGGAAGCATCATTGCTCAGAGGCTGCCCCTTGCTGGGAAAATTTGTCTCCTGGAAAATATATCGTCTATTCATGGCAGTAACGAGTTCAGCCTGTATAACTGGAAATCCTCATGTGTTTGTGGGAGTGAGTGGAGTTGTGACATGTTTGCCTGATCGGGATCTTCGTGGATCTTGTAGGCAGAGCTTTTAAAAATATCACTATTGGGTACAGTCTGATCCACTCTAAAGCCAAAATCCCTTCTCTTCCTAGAGCAAGAAATTCTTTGACTGCTGTGATTTAGCAGCCTCCATACAGGAGGCATCTCTCTGGGAGATGGAGGAATCACAGCGAGCGTCATTTCACTGGGTCTGGAATTTTAACACTAGGTTTCCAAGGGCCCTGTCCAAAATATCACTCATGCTGGCACGTTCCAAAGTGCTGCGGAAGACCAGGCCCCAATCTCCAAGGGGGAAGGTACCTTTGAAAATGTGCTCATGACAGTCAGGAGAACTTTGTTGCAGGGCTAAGCAGAATGGAGGCATGTTCCCTTTCGCATGGATATGCCACTTAGCATGACCACTCCTGCCACTGGTGCCTCTTCAGTATTGGGGATACAAGCAAAGTCCCCCAATGTCAAAAACTGGAGGGGAAGAAGAAAATCAGCCCCTCTAAAAAAGAGCCATTGTTATTTAGGGAGGGACCAGGGGACTGGAAATCAGGTTTCCTCCTCTATTAGTCAGTATTTGTGCTGGTTTTAATTAGTTTTGATTGCAGTTTACAAATGTAAATGCATCTCCCATGACATCCTCCTCACATCCTGGAAATCTGAAATGAGTGTTTAGAGCAACAGCACCTGTGAATCATGCACAGTAAGAAAAACAAACAGAGAGGATCCCAGTGCATGCAAACCACCATTACAACTGCCAGCACTCACCTCCCTTTTGGCAGACACAGCAGAGAAGCTAAAGATTGAGGGGGTCATGCAGACTAAGCTACCCTGGACCACCAGTTCCTAGAAGGCACATTTGTAGATGGGGCAGCACATGCAGAAGTTTGCATATCTGTTCTATGATTCACTGTTGCCACAGAAGATGGAGATGAACAAGATTGATGAGTCCAGCTGTGTCCCTGCAAATGCAGGATTGTCCATAGAAAGGGCCTCAGAGCCAGCATCTTTTGCCTGGACTGCCTTTACCATCGAACAAGTAAAGGAAATAGAGTTTGCTAAATGTGTGAAATTGTTTTCAATTTCCCCTTCACCTGCCTGCTCCAGGGTGGCTCATCATTAAATGCGAGGAAAGTGGTTTTTGAGGACGGTGAAATTAATGAGGCTTCACTTCAAAATAAAATAGCAAAGGGCAGATATGAAAAAGCTGCAATTTTTGCTGCACATCGGAATTCTTTAATGTAGCTGCAGGTTCAATTTCCTCCCCTCATAGTGTCTCAGACTATCCAGTGCAAAGTCACCCCAGTGTAAGTCCATAAGAAGTGAGGAGTTTACACCAGAGGTGAATCTGGCAAAACAGTCTTAGTTACAATACAAAAGACAATACAAATATGAAACATGGCTGCATTTGTCTGAAAGAGTCTCTGATGAGCTCCAAATAAATGAAAAGGGGAGGATAGCCTTGAGAAGAGAGATCAATCTCTGTGTTCCTTCAAGTGTCCGATACTCTGGGAACCGGTCCAAGGATCAACTCTTCAGCCGCTGTGAGGTGTGCAGGAATATTGGCTGCCCCATTATGCAGGACCTTATGCCTGGCAGGAGGAATCATTTCATGCTGAATATTCTGTCTCTTGAATGATGCTGAAGTCTTGCCCTGACACATCTCCAAAAAGAGAAGTCTCAATAAAGGAAGATTTGCTGCCATCGGTTCCTCCGTTCATGCCCTGGAGCTCTTGGGATACCTTGATCAAACTGTGAACATGATTAATCATGCTGAGAGCTTCCCAGAGTTACTGATTCTTTTGCTGCAAGAACGGCCACAGCAGAAAATCTAACGTTTCTCCATTATTGTTATTATTACAGAAGTGCTTAGAGACCTGACTGAGGTAAGGGGCCCATTGTGCCAGGCACTACTCAGACACAGTCCCTACCCCAAGAGCTTACAACCTAAACAGACAAAGCAGATGAACAGTGGGAGGGGAAATGGCTCACCCAAGGTCACGCAGCAGGGCAGTGTGAAAGCCAGGTCTCTCAGAGCCAGAGCATACTGCCTCTCAGTAGAACTCACACATTTGCACAGGAGCGAAAGCCTGCCATTCACACAGCTAAGCAGTTTGCAAAGACCTGCCCCACGATACACATTCCCCTGGCATCTGACCATCTGACTGCACTCGAGTCTAGTAGGCTCCTTGCAGCCCTGGCAAGTGAAGTAGTCACACAGCAGGCACAGCAAGGGCTGGAGCAATGCAAATAGCCCCTTTCCTGCCACCCACCATTGTTTCTTCCCCCCTGCCCACAGGATGCAGCCCCTCCTGCGGGGCTGGAGAGGGTAGCTCTCTGCAGACCCATGCAGATCTTTGCCTTCTCCTCTGCAGCTACCAACAAAGGTTGCCACTTAATGCCCATTGTGAGAGAGATAGCTGTCCACCAGGAACTAATCAAGACCGCAGATCTTCTGCTTCTCTAAAGAGCTGCCAGCTAGTAAAATTGGCCACTCTCATGTGGGGACCAGATTTGGAGCCAGCAGCTTGACAGCGAACGGTTCTATATTCCATTTCCAATCTCCCAGTTTGTAGCTGGCCCCAGGCTGGCTAGCCTCCTTTTCTGGACTTGACTGAGTTCTGCTCTGGGCAGGGTGGGCTAAGGAAGTGTCCTACCAGGTCTTGGTCATCTTGCATTTGTTTCCTTGAATTCTGTGGGCAGTGACTGGCAATTTGGCGAGACAATCATTTGGCTTCCAGAGTTGGGCACGTTTACAAGATAGCCGATATGTCAGTTAGTGGTAACTCTGAGCAAGTCTCTCTCGATGCACAGTTAGGGCACCAAGCAACCTTAACTCTGTCCTGTAGTAGCAAAATGAGGAGAGGGAAATGGAAAAAAAAATAGTTTAATCTCATCTAGGATCATAAATACTGAAATTCCTTAACCCTGCTCACATGGTATCACCACGCATGGTTTCACTGCACGGCAGAGTTAAGGTTGCCTCTGGGCCCTAACTGTGTATTTCCAGCCCTCAGCATGTTTGGATTCCTTTAAGAATAACCATAGATCTGAATTTCCTGGGTTGATAATGTTTGGTTTAGGGATAATTACAAACATCCCTGTAATGTATTTTACACTCAGTTACTGATATGTACTCTCAAGCTTAGCCACATCTTAATGTCGCTTTTGTCTGGGAACATGAACGCACACACCCAGGAACATGGACACGCCGCTGTTCCAGAAGAAAGCCGTTTGTTCTCTTCCTCGTGAGGAGGGGATTCCTTGGTGGCTGGGACCTTTGCTTTGCATTGGGAGTTGCTCAGATCCTCCATCAAACTAAGGAAAGGTTCCTTTCTGAGAGGTTAATACACTTGATTCACCACCTACAGGGATATCATCTTTCTTATTAGTGTTTGCCATCATACCATTTAATTAAGGTCACCCAGGGGGCCTGTAAATGACATCTTAATTAATAGCCTAAGATCTCTGCCTCTGCCAGCCAGTCCTGCTACAGAGGCAATGCCCAAAGAGGAAGGGGAGAGAGAATAGAGAGGATATACACACCTGCAGTTATTAGTCAGTGGAGGAAAGACTATATGTGCATGTTCTAAACAAACATGTATATATAGCTACTGCCAGTTTCTAGAAGCATCGTGATCAGACAAGTATCTATACATACAGCCACTCAGGGGAAACCTTATACAAGTATGCCCATTCCCACAGGTGTAATGAGCTCCACAGATCTTGGGACCAGACTTTCTCCAGGCACCATGGAGAAAATCAGAGACCAGCAAATGAGAGGAATGTGGAAAAATCAATGTGAGAGGATTAGCACATGTAATCTACTATCAGAGCTGAGCACTGTCCTTCTGTTTTCTTCCTGATACCATAACCAGGTGGCAGTGAGATATAGTATGTATTGGAACCAGGTGTGAGTGAACTGAATGAGTCAGTAACAAGGGACCTGACAGCCTTCCCCCAAAAGTCAACCCCAAACGCTTTGAGATTCAAAAAATGGGTGGATAATGCTTGCTTGCTTGCTTAAAATTAAAGTCACAGTCACATAATTTTCAGCCCTATGCCATATAAATGAAATGAGCTTGAAATCAGCTATAAATCACACCAGGTCCCAGAGGCTGAGTGACGATAGCAGGTTAAGCCATCAGGTAGACGTGGGGATGTCCGACTCCACTACACAATTTTGAGCTTGAGCTGCCTCACTAAGGCTTCTGCGTTATTCCTACCTGTGCCCTGTCAGCTGTTTGAAGAGATGGCACTGAAGTGCACAGGGGTCTGGTGGCCAGGAGTGCTCCTAGCAAAGCATTCTGGTTCTGCTTGCTGTAAACACCGGGTGAGTCCAGACGTACACACTCCATCATAGTATTTACAAAGCATGGGATAATACAGATGCCGTCTCTCTGGCTCATCAGTCCCTAAAGGTTGTCCTGCCAGGGCCTGCCAAAGGGGCTGGAGAAGAACAAACCCACCGTTACGTGGTCAGTCTTAGTGAGGGGCCTGGAGCACAGCTGGAACCTTTGTATTTATTGTTAGTGCAGATTTGATAAATGCAGATTTTCACTCAGCATGGCTTGCAAAGCAGAGCCATGATTTGTGTGTCACAGCTAAATCCATCCACCATTTCCCAAACAAATGCAGGAAATGGATATTCTAGCACCTGACCAATCAGTTCAACGTATGTGATACAGTTACATGACTTGCAATTCAGTGGTGTAGCCAAATGCTTCTCTCTCCTGATTTATTATTCAACTTCATGATGAATAGTTCCGAGACAACCTACAACTCGGTCCCATCACCTATTCATCAGTGACATGGTACTTGGATAAGTCAGGAATAACTTCAGAATTAATTGTGTTACTTATAAAGTTACTGACATGACTTATAAATTGCCATATGGTCAATAAATCAGTGAGGCACCTGAGAAATCCATCAGATTTTTTTTCCAGTCAGAAACTTGATGGTCCTTATAAATCAAGCATTTGAACAGTACATTATTTGTACATCTAACCTGCACCTTCAAAACAACTGTAGTGGTGGGAATGTATATTCGCCATATATCCACCCCAAAATGTTCAACAGGGTTAAATAAAAAGTAAGAGCAGATGGAGAGAAACCTGTTTAGGAAAACAGATACAATTCCAGATAAGATGTGAGAGCAGTGGATTCATAGACTCTAGGACTGGAAGGGACCTCGGGAGGTCATCGAGTCCAATCTCCTGCTGTCATGGCAGGACCAAATACTGTCTAGATCATCCCTGATAGACATTTATCTAACCTACTCTTAAATATCTCCAGAGATGGAGATTCCACAACCTCCCTAGGCAGTTTATTCCAATGTTTAATCACTCTGACAGTTAGGAACTTTTTCCTAATATCCAGCCTCAACCTCCCTTGCTGCAGTTTAAGCCCATTGCTTCTTGTTCTATCCTTAGAGGTTAAGATGAACAAGTTTTCTCCCACCTCTTTATGACACCCTTTTAGACACCTGAAAACTGCTATCATATCCGCTCTCAGTCTTCTCTTCTCAAAACTAAACAAACGCAATTCTTTCAGCCTTCCTTCATAGGTCATGTTCTCAAGACCTTTAATCATTCTTGTTGCTCTTCTCTGGACCCTCTCCAATTTCTCCACATCTTTCTTGAAATGCGGTGCCCAGAACTGGACACAATACTCCAGCTGAGGCCTGACCAGTGCAGAATAGAGCAGAAGAATGACTTCTCGTATCTTGTTCACAACACATCTGTTAATGCATCCCAGAATCACATTTGCTTTTTTCACAACAGCATCACACTGTTGACTCTCATTTAGCTTGTGGTCCACTATAACCCCTAGATCCCTTTCTGCCATACTCCTTTCTAGACAGTCTCTTCCCATTCTGTATGTGTGAAACTGATTGTTCCTTCCTAAGTGGAGCACTTTGCATTTGTCTTTATTAAACTTCATCCGGTTTACCTCAGACTATTTCTCCAATTTGTCCAGATGATTTTGAATTATGACCCTGTCCTCCAAAGCAGTTGCAAGCCCTCCCAGTTTGGTATCATCTGCAAACTTAATAAGCATACTTTCTATGGCAATATCTAAGTCGTTGATGAAGATATTGAATAGAGCTGGTGCCAAAACAGACCCCTGTGGTACCCCACTCGTTATACCTTTGCAGCAGGATTGGGAACCATTAATAACTACTCTCTGAGTACGGTTATCCAGCTAGTTATGCACCCACCTTATTGTAGCCTCATCTAAGTTGTATTTGCCTAGTTTATGCGGTGTCTGAGTAAGATATGGCTGGGTAGGGCACTTATGTGGTCTGAGTTTTATTTTCAGCCCAAATACTGACACCACTAGGTCTTGGACAAATCAGTCACTGCACTTTTCTGCCTCCGTTACAATGGGTTGGATTCTGTGCTGCTGTACAAGACATGTATCTATTGTCTTTGACAGAACATTGGGCCCATCGTAAAGTGAGGCTAAGAGTATTATTCACCTAGCTCCCATGAGGACTGTGAGGATTAATTAATTAGCTAGTGTTCTCTGCTGAAGGCTTTCCAGATGAAGTACTGTAGCATATACAGAAAGGATCAGATCTTCAGCTAACTGACGTACCTGGATAGACTTCCATTGGTGATACACTGTTTTACTCCAGCTGATGACCACCCATTAAACTTACGTATACCAACTATATGCTGGTACTATTCTTGCTATAAACTGCAATGCCATTTATCATGCACTTTTTGACTACTGTGCCTGTACTCTGCCCTGCAAATTAATTTTTACTAAACCTGTTCTGCCTGAAAAGGCTGTTGGCTGCTTATTTTAAAACACCCTGTCAGAGAAATGTTCCCTTCTTTCCCCAAAATGTGAATTTTTCCCCAACCTGGACTAGTAACAGCTTAATGTCTGAATATCTCATGACCCATAAGGGCTGGAAATGTACCACTAGGAAGGGGCTATTGCTATCTTTTCGGTTGTATTCATAGCAGTTTCTTGTAGTTCTGGAATGTCCTGACAAGAGCTGGCAGAACTGTGAGGAAGGAACAAATTATTCAGTGAACTGTGTTCTCTTTTTCTGTTTCCCAAATAGTTTAAGATTTGATTATTAAAAATATGTTCATTACTCCTAAACATTCAACGATGCACTTAATGCAAATAAATTTCAATCTGTGGGTTCAAACTGGCTATTCATTATACTTTATTCAGTAATTGGTCAGTCAAGTCATGTGATATCGTTTCTGCTCCCTGATTGGGGGAAAGTGTTTCCAGTTTGACTACTATACTGGCATGCAAGAGCTCACATTGGCATAGAGATAATTCCAATATTCAAGCAAACAAAAGCCTATTGGCACAAATGCTTTTGTGTAAAAATGAGCCAAAAGGGTGGAATTGAAAAGTGAGTCAGAATTTGCAACAATTGTAATGAATAGTTTTCCTCACAATTTGCCAGTTCTAGTCCCAGGGGATTTAATTTCCCAATCATAATGCTATTGTGTATTAATAATTTAACTTAGATCACAAATTTGAGGTTTCTGCCACACTATAGTTACAATTTGTTCTCCCCTCATGAGTGCCGTGTGACTCACGCTACTAAAGCAGCTCTCTAACCTGCTATGTCTGGTCAATAAGCGGCATATCTAGAACACGAGAGGGGGACATCACGTGTAAAGATTACAGTGGCACTTGTTCGGAACAATCTGAATAACTCATTGGCACCTTTGCCATCTGTGAATTGTATGGTCAGTGAAACTCACGAGGACAATACTTTTGTATTCGTCGCTGCATTACCAGATATTCCTGCTTTCTCTCTCACGTGCGCTCTCTCTCTCTTTCTCTTGTGTGTGTACATATAACATGGGCATTTGCTTTAATTGTGCATGCAAGATTATCCATAATGCAGTGTTCCAATTTATGGAGCTTAAACTCTCCCTGCAATGCTTGTGCATTGACTTTGTGAATGGGCGTGTGAGCACCAAGAACACATGCTCCCATTCACCAGTATTATATAGGAGCATGCCATCTGTTCATGCTATAATGTCAGTAACACTGAAGTGGCTGTGGCCTCCTAATGGGATGGGAGATTGGTATGTATCATTTTGCTATACTGAAGCAGCATTACATTCCAATTAGAGGCAGTGTATGACACACAAGATTAAACTTCCTCAATCTGCACTATACCGTTCCAGGTTGCTGAGAGCCAAGTGCTTTCCCCAGCAAAGAAGTTGATTAAGGAACATTTAACAAGATCCACCATGGAAACACAAGTGAAGTATTCACGCTGTTGAGCTTTTATAATAGTTATTGCAGGGCAGCCAATGAGATATAATTCACATCATGAAAATTTGGAGCAATTCTAATAAGTACAGGATCAAAGATTATGTTCAGGTGAGAGGTACAGAGGACTCTGGTTCAATTAGCCTTTTTTATTTGCTGGAGCAGCATTTTCTTAGATCTCAGTGAAGAATCTGGATCTG
The DNA here is from genome assembly GCF_025201925.1 of Gopherus flavomarginatus. Taxonomy (NCBI): domain Eukaryota; kingdom Metazoa; phylum Chordata; order Testudines; family Testudinidae; genus Gopherus; species Gopherus flavomarginatus. Next base: position 9,775,465 of record NC_066621.1, on the reverse strand, counting down.
CAACAGTTTTTGTATTTCCTTTTCTGCCAGACAAGCACCAGCATGTGAACTTACTGACTGCCTATAGCCAGCAATAAACAAACTTCCAAAAGCTCAGAGTTCCACTTTGGGGCAGATAGTAAGTACCCAAGAATTCAAATGTTAAAATTTCACTGATCAGGCTTTGGGGTTTGAGGAATGTTTTCCTGCATTTCTGCTTCTGTTCCCAGATGAACGTACCAAGAGAGATGCTTTTCCTACCCTGAGTCAGCACAGCAAGTCCTGCCCTCAAAAGTGCAAATGCAGACTGTGGAATGAAAAAGGCACAACGTTTTAGAATCTCAAAGCAGTTTTGATTTGACTTTGGTTCTAGGACTCAGCAAAGGCTTAAGGGGAGAGATGCTTCAATGTTTGTGCACCCTTCCCTCCCGTTTCCATCTACACCCTGCCCCAGAGAATTCTCCTTAGTCATTGTTTTAGGTTCCTCCAGTCTCTCCTGAGGAAGCTCCTGTTCTGTCATGATGGCTCGAATGGTGAGGAAGCCTCCTCTTTTGTGACCAATGCCCCCATGCTCTTTGCATAGACATCAGCAAATAATAAACAGTGATGTGCGCTGACCACTCCCTCTGCCCCATCTCTCCAAGCAAAGTGCTAAAGCTTCCCAGCAAATGTGTTCCCTGAAGGCCTGAATTTTCTCTTCTCTCCAGCTGCTTTATTCCCTTAAATAGATCCTTTCAATCTCTGCCCCCTTGTACCTTGCTAACTGCTCACTAGCTTTGCTAGCCAGCAAGTCACCTCTTTGTCTGTCAGTGTCCCTCCATAGCCCCAATGCACATAACGGGGCCTGATTCTCCTTTCGCTAGCCCTGATGTAAATCAGAAGTAGCTCCACTGAAGCCAGTGGGTTTACACTGGTGCAAGTCGTGGCTATGGTCTCGCAGTATCAGCAGTAGGCTGTTCTCTCTCACTGGGGTAAAAGGCAGCTGGCTTTCTTCTCCTGGTTTCTTTCTCCCTTTTTGTCATTCTCTCATCTAAATCGAATAATGTTTTGGCTTCTCATTCCATAATGCCCATTCTCGAGCCCAACCACTTTACTGCTGTCAGCTCATCTGTCTGCATCTTCCAATTCTGCTGCTTTCTTTTCCCTGTCACATCTCATCTGCCTTCTAAGTTGTCTTCACTGCCGCCTCACCCATCTACCTGCCTAACTTCTCAAAATCTCATCAGTGCTTTCTCATGTCATCTGTGTTTTTGGGTCCTGATCCAAAACCCACTGGAGTCAGTGGGAGTGTTTCTATTCACTTCAGTGAACTTTGGATCAGATCCTTGGTTCGTCATCCTTCTCCAGAACAGGTAAGAGCCATGTATATATCAGTGGCAGTTTTATAACATGTCAGTATTATACATGAACCATAGCCTGATGAGATTTGATGATGACTGGAGGGCTGTGTATCAGTGAGGAGAGTTATGCATGGTAGTCAGACCTGAACGCAAATACAATAACAGAGGAGCCCCCATCCCACCTACACCCTGAATTTCTAAAACATAAATGTGAGGTTTGATTGTTCTAAAGGCCAGACCAAACTTGGGCCGTTAAAAATCCAGTAGCTGAGCTCCATTACTGGCAGAAGCAGGGTCTCCTGAGCTGATGTTTTATCTCCACACCTGTAACTGGTTCTGCTCCCGTGTCTCAGTTGCATACGCCGCACCCTGATGCCAAGGCCAGTTCCACAACCCCAATGCAACCCATGTGTTACTTGATTCAGAAGATCTCGCTCTCATCTACATTTATAGTTATTAGAGCTTATCATTAATAATTATTGGTGTGAGGCTGACACCTTCACAGCATTAGGCTGGTACTGCGGCCCATCATGCTGGCCAAAACTGTCTCATAGTTTCCTGTTGTCTCTTACGATCTAAGTATAAAACAGGGCAGGGAACTATCTTTCCGTTCGGTGTCCGTACAGGGCCTCACACAATGAGGCCCTGATCCATGACCAGGGCACCTAGGTATTACATCAGTACCGATAGAATTAATAATATTAATAATAATAATTAATGTAAAGGGCCTGGTTCTGGGGCAAAATAATCCTCAAACTAAGACAGACAGCAGTGCAGTTTGCCCTCATTTTCCGTTTGATACCACATTCCTGTTGCTGGGGCAGGAATGTTTCATGTGCAGGCCTTACACGGGAGAGTGGGGGAGCTGTGTGGATTCATAGCATTCCCCCTCCTGGGCAGAGATGTTGAATGCTTGGGGTTTTATAACATCAAACAAGAAACAGTAGAGTTGGAGCTCTGACAACATTATCCTAACGCAGCTCTCTGCACTGCACAAACTGTTTCCTTGGAGGGAAAAGGGAGTGGGGAAATAAGATCCTTTCATACTTCAAGAGGAAAAAGTAGAATAAACGAAGCTACTGACGCTTTATCTACTCTATTTCCACCCAACATGGCAGGCTGTGTTCCAGAAATAAGCTTCTCTCCTGGGCAGAGAGTGCTCTGTTCAAGACAACTGCTCTTCTTTCTGTGTGTGGCAGCAGCATCGCTGGGAGGAAAGGAGGGAAATGCTACTTCACTGTGTTGAAAGAGGGCCCTTTACAGTGGCATACTGGGGAAAAGGAGAGATGCTTGTCAGTTAGCGGGCAGAACCAAACCAACAGGAGACAGCAGTTCTATCCCCTTTGGAATGGAAAATCTGTAGACTGAGGGTTATAGATTGCAGGATCAGGGCCTCAATATCTCCACAGGAGAAAAACCTGAGCTGACTTAAAGGGGGGCTTGACCCAGGCAGATGGGCTCAGCCTATGGAGCTCTTTGCAGATTCAGAGTCTCCCAGTGCCATATGTAGCCATCCAAGCCCTGCTATAAAAATGTAACGAATATGCACTTAATGAGGATAATCAATACATTCAGTGATCAATTGGATTTTATTTAATGTGCAATTCAATTACAGCCTGATGCATCTATTTGGATTTATTAAAGCAGTTCTTGCTCATTGATTCCATACTGATTGATTCCTTAAAATAGGCTGTAGTAAGGTTTTATAATCACATGCAAGATAGCCATCTATTATATGCTGCATTTAACCACTACAAGTACAGCGTAATCTTATCAATAGGGTTTCATTTAGCATACTGAATCACCCTGTTTTCATTCTAGATGGAATGAACAGAAGAGTATATTTAGGACATATTTTAGAAGCATTTGCCATGGTTTTTATGAATCTGAGGCCAGTTTACCATAAATTACACATGGAAATGTAAAAACTAATCAAGTAGGAACACAAGCAAAGCCATATGTGCAGAAGCAGAAAGTGGAAATAAACAAATTAAATGAATACATTGGAGATTATTTGAATACATTAAACCGATTTCTGAAGTGCTTCCCTAAGAAACACTGGCTGCACAAAGCGGTGTCACTAATAGAATGGGGATCCTTGCCAGTAAATATTTACATTGATAGCATTAGATGGAAAAACATAACTCAAGGCAAAACGTCTTAGATTTCTCATCAGTCTCATCTCTGCGATTCTCTTTCTTCTCACACTGCTCTTCCCGGTGGGAGAAAATCACAGCGATAACGCTCTACCTAACACAGAGAAATTTTGCCTGAAAGGAGAGTTCTGGCTTCAACTCTGCTGAGAACTCCTGTGATTTTACATCAGCGTTTCATAATGTTGTGAGACATTAGCAATGCTCGTTTTGGCTCCTGGTCCAAAATCTTTCTGTCAGCTTCAATGGACTTTGGATGAGGGCCTGAGTTACAGAATCTGTCCTTGTGAACTGAAAATCTACTATAGATGTGTGATGACCTTTGCACTCTCCTCATAGGCAGCGGGGGTGCGGGGTGGGTAGAAGCTATGGAGACATGTCTTAAAAAAACAAATCAGGATAAATTCTCAGTTGTACAGGGCCCTGATCACCACTCTTCATTTATACTCAATGACATACGTCACTTAAGTGGCATAACTTATTGGAAATGCAAATCAGGCCTGTATTATTATTACAGTTCTCTCAATTGGTATCTGTTCCTCCTCCTGTTGAAGTTAATGGCAACATTCCCAATTGCTTCGTTCAGATCAAGTTTGAGCTCCTTAGCCATGGCACAGCTGTGCTCTGTGGTGGGTGTCCCATTGATATGGACTGAAAGGCCTATTAAGGTGCATCAGATGTAATATTATAAAATATTTGGCCCAATCCTATTCCCACCCTACACAAGAATGACGCCTTAACAGTTATGGGTGAGTTTTCAGATCAAGTGATCAGTGATTTTTTTCAAAGTCAGTGGATCACACAATGTATGTGTGGGTGGGTTATACATATTCTGATTCTTTGATTCTTAGATTGTGTTCCTGAAAGTGAAGAGAACTCCAAACTAACATCACGTACAGCCAGCAATGCACAGGTGGTAAATGAACAACCCAAATGTCCTGTTAGGAAGCATGGCACAGCCGCTGTATGAGGGCAATGGAAAGCAGAACTCCTGTATTTTATTTGATGCGCTAGCCTGTTGTGTGACACCACAGTCATTTCAGCCATAAATTCTCAAGAGTGTCCAATAATGTTGGGTGCTTCAAGTTGTTACTAACGACCCTGAGAAACCTTTGACCTGGTTTGTGCTGAGCACTCACAACTTCATCTTGAGTCAGAGGGGTCATGGGAGTGCTTAGCGTAAGGCCCTGGGCCTCCATTTTCAAAAGGGGGCGCCTCCATTTTGGTGCCCAATTTGAGACACTTTAAAGGAACTTGATTTTCTGAAAAGGCAGAGCACTCAACCTCTGACAACCAGGCTTCTTTTTAAGGTGTCTAATGCCTAGCACTCAAAAATGGAGGCTCCCAAAATTAGAGGCCACTCGAGAATGTGGGTCTTAACCTCGCTCTGCCTCCATGTTCTCCTTCTATGCAATGGGTATAATAATCCCAATCTGCTGCACAAGGACGTTGCAAGGGTTAAATATCAGCGTTCTCTTTGAAGTGCCTGGATGAAAGACATTGATTGTCACATGACAAAGTCTTCTACTATTGGCATCAAAATGCACATCCTCAGAATGCTGTTGGGCAGTGATATGTTTGCCGGCTAAGGAGCTCTGTTACACCCAAATAGTCAGCCGTGCTGGTAAATTATTAAATAATCTGTCTTGTGCTAAAGAAACATTCTTTCAACTAGAACTTTGTTTACACGTCTCTTGACTGACTGCACTGTCAGTAAACTGTTGTCTTTCCCCATTGTGTTCACTCAACCACAAAGAACTTTTCTCTCAGCATCGCTGGAAAACATTACATTATCACAGCCAGAGGAGTAGATTACTCAGTACGCGTGTCTGTAGTTCACCTCAGCATGAGTGGTCCCAATCAACTGAGGAGACATGCAATGGGGTAGGTCACCGTTGTTTTTCAACTGTGTGAGAGAGTGCAGCTAAAATTAGATAATAATTGCTCCATAAAGCATGTTTCCCTGCCTTTCTCCTCTGGCATCTCTGGATTTCCATCTGTCTAGGTACATCCATGGCCGTGTATGAGCACCTCCCGATCCTCCGGTGAGGTTGGGAAATAGCACCATTTTTACAGATAGGGAACTAAAACTTAGTGTCAATTAAATGATTTACCCAAGGCCACCTAGAGCATATGTGGCAGAGCCAGGAATTGAACCCAAGTTGCTTGAGCTGTTGTGACAAGATCCTCCATCCTAGCCAGCCGCCTTCATCAGCTCAGTCATGCCACACCTAGCACAAGGGACTTCAGGGCACTTTGAGAAGGCTTAGCAATGGGGAATTCTGTTACAAGGTCTGCAGTTGGGGCTCTGTCTACACTGAGAAGATGACCTGTCACTGACAATGGACATGGCCCTCTGGCTGGTGCAGAAAATGGCTGGTGAGGTGAGAGGCCCATGGCAACTGGCTCCCTCGTGCACAGTGCCTGGCATTCACTAGCAGGGCCGAGAATGGCACATAGGGCCGGCAGACCGTACACGCTCCCCAAATGCTGGTGTACAGGGAGGGGACTTAGGGACTCATGTCTGGTTTCCCCACATGCCAGACAGGTCTGAGATGACCATGTGAGGGAGGCAGAAGGGGACTCACCTACCTCACATGGTCACATTATACCCAGACACAATCTGGCCCTGAATTGTGCGTGTGTACTGTAAAAAGTGAAGGCTGCATTAGAGTTGAGGCCTTAGAGATATGATGCATCGTTCCTTATCAGTCATCACGAGAGGGTGGTATGATTCCGGGCAGCCTGGCGGGAATTTTTGTACCCTGCAAGTGTAGCCAAAGTCACAGTGATGCCAGCACACACTGGGGAATTGACACCTGGGCAGATGATAATGGATAGTGTATTTGGTGAATGTCACCCTTTTCCGGGCTGGTGGCATGTCTATAGTCAAAATTAATCTTTTTTTTTTCACCAAATTAAAAAAATAATTATGGTTTGAATTGTGCTGCTTGTTGTGAATGTTGATTCATTGGGCAAGACACCTGATATTGTTTCTGCTCCCTGATTGGATGAGTGTAACTCTTGGAATTAGTTTTAGGATGCAAATAACATTTGCTTTGTACAAGCAAGTTGGAGTTGGTAACAGATGTTTGTGGGGACCAGATGCAAGGAGAACACAAATGCAAACCTTTTGCACAATTCACCCAGCTCCATGAGCATGAGGCATGTTACAGTAAAGGGCCCATGCCTCACCCTGGTTTTCTGGTAGTGGATGGGACAGCATGACCATTCATGCTAGCATCAGGCAGCTGTAGGCTTGGCTTTCCAAGGGCTCTAGAATAAAGATCTGATCATAATCTTTAATCAAATGGAAGCCATGACACTACAGTGATATGCAATTGGTTTCTATGGGAACAGGTTGAGCTGGTTGATTAGAAATTAAGTGGAAGCGAGGGAGGGAAAGCACTGAATGGTGCTGCTGAAGTAGAGATTAATTGGTATGAATCAGGCAAGGTTTCCATATAATTTGCAGCCATCCCTAATGCTGTCTGTATGCCTGACATGGGGTGTAATGGGCAAGAGATGCTCACAGGAGAATAATGCAATCACTTGTTGCAATGATTGTGGCTCCTTCTTGTGGGGGGGGAGTCTGAATAGATTCGCATTGTCGGCTGTTTTTTCAAATCACCTATAACTTCACACTCTCTGCGATCACAAGCTGGCCAGACAGACTCTCTGGCTGCACTCAGGGCATCTTGGGGAGCACCCACAAACTCGTGTGAGCATTGGGAAGCTCTTTTCTTTGTTCCAGATTGCATGGGTTGGCCCTCACTTCAGATAGTCTCCAGTCATGTGAAGGCCACATGCTGTATCCTGGAATGACAATGTTCCATTGTACACTGCATGCACAAAACTTCTTGCTCCTGGACAAAGAGAGGAATGTAATCAGGAACTCATAGTAGTATTATCATGGCTGGAAGCCCTGGGAAATAAGAGATCCAGAGACCTTTCATGGCTTCTTGCAATTAGCATGAAATGATTATGGATTGCCACATGATATTTATCCTAGAGCTCTTATATAGGAGCTAAGAAGTATGGCAATATTGCTACTAATAAATATGCTTCTCTGAAGACAAGTCAGGCATTTCCTGAATCTGTATCAGACTCAGAACCTTGCAGGAGATGATTAGCACTTCCTGGCTCTGGCTAGGACAAAGACGTTGCAAAAGCAGCCTTGGCTTGGGAGTTTCCAGTTCCAAAGACAGGCATGACAATGAAAAATAGGAACTAAAATCCAAGTATCCAATGTCTTGGACCAACCCCTGGTTTCTGTTGCAGTTCAGGGCTGTCCCCACTTTGCCCACCCTTAGCAGATAATGATAAGAAACTGCAGACATACACTGCATTGAGCCCATTTTCTGTATATACATTATTCAAGGAGCCAAGCTGAATCCTGGTAGCCCGTTTCAATGGCAATGTTCTTGGAGGGTTTGTTTCTCCATTACAATTCTTCTGCAATTTAAAACAAAGCATGAAAATTTGATCCTTGGGAATGCTCCCAATACTATTTATTGCATGGCTTTATTTTTGTAATGGTGATAGAAGGGGCCGAGTCTTTGCCTTCCTGTGCAAAGCTGGTGGAGTAAGTGTGGAGAATTCTGATTTGGAAGCATTCTGCCAATAAACTTTGCACAAGCATAAATGACTTCCCACTGTGCAGGCAGAGGAGAGTCAGGCCCCAAATATTTTAAATATTAGGGTTAAAAGGTGAAATTCTACCCATTAGACAGCAGGGTGATGGGTTTGGGGTTTGTTGTTTGGCAGGGTTACAAAGCATAGGTCTAATGATCGGTGTGGACACCTGGGTCTGTCTAAACCTATCACTTCATTCATAGCCAGAGCTGTCGTCATGCTCTGGAAATGCTCATTTCTCTAACCTTTGCATTGAAATACGGTGCAATTAAAAGACCTTCTTTATTTAGTTAAATGTCATTTTTTGGTAGGCAACGGATTTGAGAGCCATCTGTTGGGTTGAGGAATATAAAAACAATGGAGATTATATAACTTACCTGTTTAAAATGGCCATTGAAATTCCAGCCATGTTCCCTGTTGTAAAGGTCAGAATCTGCCCCTACTGGATATCAAAGTTTGGCCTTATTCCATAGTTCAACAGTGATTGCACAGGACAGTTTCATTTTTCTTTCCTTTCTAGTCTCTTTGGCATTTTCTTTCCCCGTGGACTGAGGTAAGGGACACCTCTCCAGCACAGGTGCATAAGGCCATGGAAATGCCTCCCATTTCCATGGGCAGGGATCAGCAAGGATACTGGGGAGACATGCAGAATGTGTGCCCTACCCACACGTCACCATGCAGGCAATGGTCTTCAAGCACTAAGATTGGTCCCTTGTTCCCTGGGCTCAAAGCTCAGCCGGGTGGACCTGATCCAACTCCAGTGGCCATTGGACTGTACCCTGTTGTGTAGCATGGCCCCAAAGCTGGGGCTTGGAATGGTCTGACAAACCAAGCACTGGGAAATCCCCTGAAAACAGGAGCACCCTTTTAGCTAGCCTCTGAAATAACACCTGCAAAGTCTGCAGGCATTGTTGTGTGAGTGCATGCAGTCACTGGGTGCATTCCAACCCCAGAGGCTTGTGATACGTATGTGAAGCACTTTGTGTTGTTTAGAATGACAGAGATGATTATAGATTCAAAGATCAGAAGGGCCCACTGTGGTCACCTCCTCTGACCTTCTGTGTCACCCAGGCCATAGAATTTAACCCATTGATACCTGCAGCAGAGGAAATTGTACTTCTCTATTACATATGGGACCCCTATGAACAGCTGAAACTGGCTGAGTATTTGATCAATAATTTATTGAACAAACTTCATAACTGTTTCAAATAAACAAAACAATAAATGTTTTGTTTATAACAACAAGGAGGTACTTGAGCTCTGTTGCTGTTCCTCTTGGCTCCAAGAAATGGCGCTGTTCGTTTTCTGAAACAATATCAAATTCAACAGATCCAGAGTTGCTAGGAGAGGGGGCGGGATGCAGCTTTTCTCTCCTGTGAAAATGGTCAGACTTTTGAAAAAATTTCCTGTCATGATTTGGGGCAAAAAGTTGAAATCTTGAACATTTTTAGTTTGGATCAATCAAAATGTTTTATTTCAATTGAACCCATTACTTATTTTATTTTATTTTATTTTAATCTAATTAGCTTTAAGTTTCCAAACGAAAATCAATCTTGAACTGGAAAACAGGAATATTTGGTTATCACCAGAAGTGAGATTCACCTTAAATGACCCTTGGCTGTGAAAAGTTTCAGTTTGACGAATTGGCACTTTTCACACTTCCTGACCAGTTCTCATTGTTAGGGGATGAGGGTACCTGCGATGGACTCCTCACCCATGTGCCTTTCTCATTCTTGTTAGAAAACACCATGCAGTGCTGTGAATTTACATGGTGCTTTACAACGAGTCAGGCCCATTTCCTGCCCCAGATAGGATACATGCTCACTTAGAGGGCACATGCTCAAGACCTATACTGAAGGGGAATGAACTTAAGCACATTCTTAAGGTTAGGCCAGTGCTTAAGTGCTTTGTTGAATTGGGCTGTCAGTCTGATCGATCTGTCTGTCTATCCGCCCCCCGTTGCCACAGTGTCTGAGCTGCTCTCATGTAGCCGTGTTTTTCATGTCCCCTTTGACTCTATTCTATGGAGGGGGTTGTCTCTTTAGTGTGTATTTCTGTGAGATTGTCCCATTGAATCCCAACCCCCCAGCTGCAGTTTCTTTGGATGTTGATGGCTCCTGTGCCCATCCTGAAGGCTTAATCCTGTCTTGGGCTAAGATAAGGTGTGAAAGTAATTTACAGGACATACCGATACTGCTGGAGTCCTGAGGGGGTGTGGCCTCATTTGGAAGAGGCGTGGCCTCTCAAGATTTAAAGGCCCTGGGGAACCAGCTGTGGCTGGGAGACCCAGAGCCTTTAAATCAGCCAGGGGCTCCCAGCTGCAGAGGTGGCTGAGAGCCCCCTGGGGCTCAGGGGCAAATTAAAGAGCCCTGGGCTCTGGCCGCCAGGGGGAACCCCGAGCTTTGCGGGGCTGGGGCAGGGATTTAAAGGGCCCAGAGCTCCTGCTGCTGAGGGAAGCCCGGAGCCCTTTAAATCCTGGCCCCAGCCCAGCCACCAGAGCCGTGGCAAGCTTTGAGCCCTTTAAATCCCCACCTCAGCCTAGCCACCAGAGCTGCGGCCGGGATTTAAAGGGCTCTGGGCTGCCCACAGCTACGGGGAGCTGTGAGCCCTTTAAATCTCAGCCACGGCCGGGATTTAAAGGGCTCAGGGCTGCCCGCAGCCGCAGGCAGCCCAGAACCCTTTCACTCCCCACCATGGAAGTCAATGTGGTCCAGCACGGCGTGCTAGCTCTTGCTTGAAAGTAAGCCGAACCGGCTTACTTTCACCTCTGACTGTATGTATGTGTATGTGTATGAATGTGTCACAAACAATGCAGTTTCAGCCTACCACTGACCAGCAGCGACCCCAGCAACCAGCCCCTGTGGGCTGCTGCCTGCAGAGAGCCAGCAGGTGCCGCTGGGCTGGGTCTGCCAAGGAGTAAGTAACCAAGGCAAAAACCACAGCCAGCCAGCCAGGGAGGGGAGCCAGCGAAGGGGAAGTCAGGGGTGAATGAAGGACAACTGGAATAGCCTTCATGAAATATACAAGATATTTAGAGAAAGTTTTGTCAATTTCAGCTTCTGCACTCTGCAGGCAGGACAAAACAAAAAGAGATCTGAGATTGCACCCTATGTCCTAAGGACACTTCAGGTGTTTAAATCAATATATAAAGAGGGTGGATTGGAATAAAAACTACTATTTCTTTCAAAGGAGGCACAATAATTTCTCTGAATATTCAGTTTTCCCCTCCAATCCCTTTGTGGTTTTGCCTATGAAGGCTATTTGCTTTCCCTGTGAATCTTTAGTTGCTTTAGAAAATTGCTTTGCCCAAAATAAACCTTAATCTTCATGACATATCTTTCCACCATGTTCTCCATGTTTTTTGTGTTGTTTGTTTTTAAACAGTAACATTTCAAAGAAGATCTGCAAGCAGTTTGGACATCACAACCATGTTCCTTTGCTGGGGAGGGAATGGGATAGATTTGAACTTGGAAATGGTTCCTGATTTTGATTGTGTTTAGGAGATCCCCTCATCCCGGGGACAGAAAAGAACCGCCCCTGCCATGGTCACACACACTCAGCAACAACTAGGAGTGAAATTAGCAAGGATGCCAGAAACGGCTCCTAACTCTGGGCACTGAACTGCACAGGGAACAGCTGAGTTTAAACTGTTCTTTTGCAGGCAGCAGCAGCAGGCATCTCGGCCAGTCTCCCTACTGCAAGCTAGAGCCTAGAGGAAAACCCCTGCTGCGGAGGAGAGGGGGGAGGAATGCAGAGCCTTGTCTGCAACCTGGCTGGAGGAGGGGAAGGGAGGAGCCGAGTAACCAATGTAACAGTGAGTTTTCCCTTTCCACCTGCTTTTGTTAGCTCTGGATTTAAGCTGTGCCGCCAAACGCTTGTATTTGTTGTGTATATTGGAGAGATCCCCTCATCTCAGGGGCAGAAAAGGACTACCCCTGCCATGGTCAAAAACACTCTCCCCTGACCCCTCTCCCCCTAGCTACTGTGAGTGAAATTAACAAGGATGCCAGAAACCTAGCCCTGGGGGCTGAACCATCAGGGAACAGCTGAGTTTAAACTATTCTTATGCAGGGAGCAGGCTTCTCTCTCCCTCTGTCAGTAAGTCTCCTTTTCTTACCTGTCCTCCGTACCGGCCCGTACCAGCTTACTTTCACCTCTGGCTAAGATGCTCTGCAAGTCAGCAGCACTGAGCCCACACTGCTCTTCTCATTTGTGTGCGTTGAGCAGCTGTCAGAACCATCTTCATGCTTTGCTGTTTCGTGTTCCTCATTCAGGATCTATAGCTCAAGGTTACACAATTTACTGGCCACAAACTTTCTCTTTCCCCCCTTTTCTCCTATGTTTTCATTAGCCACTACTTCACATCTTAAACTCCTGGGATTATCAGATCAGGGAGCAAGTCCTTGTTATCATCCCAGGGCTTTCACAGAGAGGTCTGCTCTCTTGACTGTGAAATCACTGAATCAATTCATTCCCCAGCCCTTCTCTTGGATAGAATGTGAGATCATAAACTTGCTGATGTAATAAGGATTGTTTTGCAGTTCAGGAAAGGCTGTGCATAGCTGGCTCTGTGCCTTAACAGGACAGCTGTCGCGTGGTGACATTTACAGGACACGGTGCTTAAGTCAGTGTGCAGTTAGCCGTTGCTGGCTTACAGCCTCCGTCTGAAAAGGGGTGACAATATGCTGCATGGATTAGGTCACAGTGAGTTTAAAAAGCAGACATGAATCACGGGGGCAGAAATCATGTGTTTTTCTGTCTTTTAGCAACAAAACTAGCAAAATAAGCAGACGTTTCAAAAGGGTGCAGCCAGCTTTGTATTTCGGCATTCCTAACACTCATTTTCTTTCTCGCTGCTTATAATAGCCCCTGGGGACCCTGTCACTGAAAAGGAGGACTGAGGTTTCCAGAAGTGACTACTTTTGATTTTGTGTGCCCAGTTGGAGACACCTGAATGCACAGCCCTAGCCCTAGAGCGTCAGGCTCTTTTACATATCCTGAGCCCAGGCCAAAATTTCTGCATGGAGGAGTCCCCGAGTGTTACATAACCAGAGAACAGTGGTTCTGCAGGCTCTGGCATGGGGGGTAACTGAGGGAAAGGCATTGTGCCTGGAGTTTTTCTATGCTCTGGCTGTTCCAGCTGCAAGAATGGCCTCTTGGGGTTGTGAGCAGCCTGTCATAGGTGAGAGCAGCCTGAGGCTGCTTTATCTTATACTGAACGCCAAACCAGCTCCTGGCTGACCCAGAATCGGGGAGCCACAAACGACAGATAAAGCTGCCTTTGTCATCTCTCGGGCTCTGCCCCAAGCACTGTTCAGCCAGATCCAGCACCATGGCCTGAAAATGCTGCACCAAGAATCACACAGCTTATTTCTGTTCACTGATAGGACGGACATAGCTTCTGGTGCTAGGTGTTGGAAACCAGTTCAGAACTTGCTTTTTGTGAATATTCTCCAATCGTTGTTTACAATTCTCCAGCTCACCCAGCATTCCAGCCCCCAAGCTCATTGACAGGTGCTTTCCTGGGACAGAAGTGCAGCAGGTTTTCCTACAACTTCCAGAGAATGTTCACAGGTGTGTCTGTGCAGTGTTTTCCTCACTCTGGCTGGTTATTGCTGGGCTGCTCTATACATGAACATCACTGCTTCTTCTTTAATCAGCATCTAGTAAACTACAGCCCTGAGACTTGGCTCCATTACTTTTCTCCTCAGGCATAGCCCTGCAGAGTTAATACATTGCAGTGCAGGATTCATGTATTATAAAATAGGCTGAATCAGCTGAGGGAACTAAGGGCTTGATCGAATGGGCTGCAGAGCACTCTCAACTCTCAGGAGAAATCTCTGAGAACTGAGGCTGCTTAGCCTCACTCGGCTCCTTTGCAGGAGCATCTCCTAAATGCTTTGGGCCAGATTAATATTTAGTGTAACTGTAAGGACTTCAGTAGTTTCCCTAGGGCTGAACTTGGCCCTTTGTGTGGTTTTGTTTGATTAGAATTAATGAGCTAGAGGCGGTTTGGGCACTGCTTTAATCCGCCAGTTTTTCCTCAAGAGAGCGGGATTCACAACGTGAGTTAGAGCCAGCTCTGGACTTTGCTGTGGGAAGTCAGCGCCCTAAAAACCAGCCTGCTTGCATTGTTTCTGAAAAACAGGCCTGGGTATCGGCACAGACAACAAATGGCCCTTCCCGGCTATTCGGAAGGGGCTGTTCTCGGCCAGTCATGCTTGGCTGGTATTGACTGAAATGTCAGAGGAATTTAGCACACTGTGCTGTCTAACAGTAGCGTAATTGGCCTATAAATAACCCACCAAACAAAGCAAAACATCCCACTGTCCAACACTGTCAAGCAAATGGGTAAAGCAAATTCATAACATTCTTGGGGTATGAATGCTTCCAAATTTCATGAGGTTGAGCTGATAGATGTATGAATATGTAGACATGCACAGGTATGTATGTACGTGTTTCTACCTAGTGTTTGGAGAATGTGCCCTCACAAAGCCAAGTCTATAGCTGGGATTTCAATCCTTTAAGGTGAAATTCATCCCTGACCAGGAGGCAAACAAAAAGGCCTAGATATGAGTTAAGCCCTGTTTTAATTTAGATGGACTATGTGGACCAAAGGCATTAACATAACACAGTCACTGTCCAACATTAAACAGTGTTAAACAAGCTCAGGGGTTTGGTATTAAGAGTCCTCCCTCGATTTAGCACCATGGCAAACATACCATGAAAAATCCCTTTTACCTTTTACTAAAGATACAGAAAAGAAAGGAAAACAATGAAAGCACTTGAAATGTAAAGTGAAGTAAGTAGGGTGACAAGATGTTCTGATTCTATAGGGACAGTCCCGATATTTGGGGCTTTGTCTTATATAGGTGCCTATTACCCCATTGAATCAGCTCCAAGGGCTTGCTGCTGGGGTGAATTTTCCTCCTCTCTTCCCCTCTTCTCTACCCCATGCCTTCCCCCCTCAGAGGTCCCCGCAGTTGCTGGCCGCATCTCTCCTCCACCCCCTCACCCCCCGCAGGGCATGGAGTGTGTGTGAATTAGGGTGATCAGATGTCCCAATTTTATAGGGAAAGTCCCGATATTTGGGGCTTTTTCATATATAGGTGCCAATCCCCCCTCCCCCCCGTCCCGATTTTTCACACTTGCTGTCTGGTGACCCTAGTGAGAATGCAAACTGGGAGTTGGTGGCAGACTGGGATGGAGGCGTGGGGAGAGAAGAGGCAAGCTGGGAGGATTCCTGAGTAGCTTTACACAGTGAAAAAGCCTCCCAGAGCCCTAGAAACAGATCCCTGACACTGTTTAGGAGCCATTACAGTGGTAATGAAGTCATTTAACAGGCATTCGCCAATGCCCAGGGAGCCTTTGGCCACATTCGCTGGCTCTTCTATTGTAGGAAAATGTTTTATTGGGGTTAAAACCAGCTTCCAAATCACCCCTCCTTTATTCTCTGTACCCAGCAGAAGTAACTGCTGACCTGGCTCGAGGAGGAGCTGACATAGCCAGTGAGTTATTTCTTGATCTAGTCGTTTTATTCAAACCCAGTTTAAGTCAATGAGTCTGGCAGGGAATTCTGTGTAAGGTAGGTGATTAAACTACTGCCCTAATGCAGGCTGCCGGACTTACTGGAGGTGGTGCATGAGCCGGCTGCTGGCCCTCTGCAAGTGGGTGGATTTTGCCACTCAAGGACACTGGCCTGGGCAGAGGCAGAGACAGGGCTGTGCTTTCACAGCTAACAAACCCACTGCCTTTGTGGGCAAAACCATCGCTTTTGTACAATCAACCAATATGTGTATTAAGAACCAAAACCACTGACACCAGATTGGTCCATAAAGGTAAGAAAAAGCCAAATGTTTCCCAGAAAAACCACCCACCTTGTGGAGAGGATTCATTGCTGTACAGGAGAGACATCCTGTAACAGGTTGGAGAGAGAGTCCAAGGGTGAAATATCCTGGGAATCTTGTTATTGACTTCAGTGGGGCCAGAATCCCCCCCTCTGCCAAGTTGGGAAAGTGCTCCCCAAATCCCCTCTCTGCTTCATTAGCCAGAACATCAAGAGTACCTATCTTAGGTACTTTCCTACACCCCTCAGGCCTTTGTCTGTTCATTTATTGATCATCCATTTTAAAATAGTCACTGATTCGTACACTGTTTTGGTGACGATGAATTCCCCTGAATGTCTGAGCATGGTGGAAGCAGCAGCCTGTCGCTGCAGAACTGGCGCTGGGAACTGGACTAGGTGGTGACAAGTCTGGAGCAGTGTGGACGGTAGTCCCAGCGGTAACTAACAACAAAGTAACTGAAGTGGAAGCAATAATGACAGTCAATCTGCAACATTGCCATAGCACAGGATACTAAAATGCTTCTGCAGATTGTGTGTACAGAGCTCACTCCCCACATTGCTAGGATTCAATCTACCGCCTCCATCAACATGAGACAGTCTCCAAGAGGAGCTACTGAACCAGTCCCCTCTAGAGTGAAATCCAGCAGCTGCTGAGTGTTGCTGCTACTGTACAGTGGTGACAAAACGTGTGATGTAACTTCTTCTAATGAGAACTCAGTGTAGGGACGGCCCCACCCTGGGTCCTGAAGCAGACACCAGTTAGCTCTTTGCCACGCAACATTTTCAGCAAAGACTGGACTTCCTTTCCCCACACAGAATTGTCGCAGTCTGGGGTGTGGGAAATCCCCTGTGGTTATATTTCTAAGCAAAGGAAATTCTCTTTTCCAGCACCTAGCAGGCAGTTAGTCATTACCCACTGTGGAACAGGTCACTTTCATTAGCCTCAAGGCCAGATTTTCTTTTGCACGCCTACTCTTTTTCACCACTCCACTGGAGAATTGGGACAAAAAGCTGGCAGATCTCCCCAGCTGGAGCAGAGCTGGCATAGCTAGCTCCTATGCTTCTCCCTTGCAGCCCCAGCATCAGGATGCTTTGAGGTGCCCAGTGCTCTGACTGTTCTTGGTCTGTGTAATGGCCAAAAGGGGCACACGGTCAGGAGCAGGCAGCACACAGGTGTACACAAAACATGCTGTAGTCACAGCTTGCACTCTCCGCTTAGTGCTCCATAAAAGGAAGTCAATCTTATTTCTGTTTGCAAGAGCTGCTAATTGAAATGCTAAGAAAATCTTAGAACACATTCAATTTATTCTATGCAAGCAAGAGCTCACTATTAAAAGAGGAGCCCAGCATGGTTTAAAGAGCTGGAATACATGTATTCTAATGAGGGAACCTGCCATTTTAAAGTTACCACTTGCACATTTCCTCTCTTGCCAGAGTTGTGAACTCTGATATTCAAAGGCAGAACTGCCAGCACAACTAAAAAGGAGACAGAGACGCTCTGAAAGCAATTTTTTTTTTTAAATTTCAGGATCATCAGAGCAAGACAGAGGTGAAAGTGACCTAAATTGTTAATGCATTTTGCTCCTGCCATTGCAATCCCATTTTCTATCTTATTTTTAGTTTTTTTCACATGCATATTTAAGAATCAAGCCGTGTGCTGGGCTGCTGTGTTGTCAGGTCACTGTGGTATCTGCTTGGAAGTCGCACACACTCTGGGTGATGTGGGAGTGAGAAGTGTGTGCTGAGGACAGAAGCCTTAGGAGATTCTAAGAGGTGTTGCTTTATAGCAGAGAGAGAAGTTCCAGACTAAGTTTGTGTTTGATTTCTGTGAACGCCTCCCTTGATTGGGGACTTAAGACTTTCCCAGTGACTCTGTTGGGGGTGGAAGTGTAACCAGATAGCTTCAGATGTGAGGTTCATTCCCGCTTGAAGGCACATGGGTGGAAGATGTGTGCCAAAAATAAAGCGAACGGAAAGGGAGAGACATCTATTTAATTCTCCAGATGATGTGACTGAATGTGCCTGCTCATATAGGTTTTCATGTGTAATATTTTACTAAACGAGCTCAGATATTGATGGAGAAGCTGCGGAACCCACAAGCATTCACAAATAAAATAAACTCATTATATTTTAGAAAGAGACTTTTTTCCAATGGCCTTCTGCAATGCAATTCACCTCAGGCCATTTGCCTGGTAACACTGACTATTACTACAGCATATCTCCCTTCACTGTTTAAATATCTAGCTCTGAAGATGAAGTTGAGATGTTATATTATGGACACACAGGGCTAAACTCATCCCTGGTGTAACTCCACTGGACCTGGCCTTATTTCAGGGGTGAATTTGGCTAACAGCGTAATGTGGGAGCCAGATCAATTTGTACTTTTGGCGCAATATCGTTAATCCCGTTAGGTCTGCTCCAAAGCCCATCAAGGTCCATCAGAATCTTTCTGTTCACTTCCGTGGTGTTTGGATCCAGCCCATTTTCTTAGTATACTTCAGCTGAGAGTTTCAAAAGCATGTAAGTGACTTTCCACTGGAGTTGGGCTCCAAATGAAAGACTTGTCTGCACATGAAAATTAATCTGGAATAATGCAGGGTATGGATTTAAAGAGAATTAACTATTTCTAATTAATGCCATGTGTGGATGCTTTTATTCTGGAATAAGAGGGCCTTATTCTGAATTAGTTTAATCCGCTTCCAAGACATGCCATGACAGATGCCAGAACCCCTGTCAACCATAGGGCATGGCTTTCAGGCACTGTAATAACTAATGTCAAAAAGCGGCAATTCAGAACATTGGCAAAAAATGGCAGTTGGAGAACTTCAAACAGATGGTTTCATTTTCTGGTCTGGTTTCACCTGTAATGTTTCTGCTTTGTGGTTTGCTGTTGTTGCTGCTGCTGTTATGTTTAGATCCTATTGATTAGGGTCTAAACTGTGTTTCAACAGAAAATTGGATTTTCCACAACACACAAATTTGCACACAAAGTGTCTGCTTCACATGGACAGCTTCAACTTTTCATCAAAACTGAAATTTTTTCAGACAAAACCTTTTTTGGTTTGGGGTGTTTTGATGAAAATTCAGAATTTTCCATGGAAAATTTTAATAAAAAACCCCAAACCCCGTTTTTCATATTTGTTGAAAATTTCAGTAGAAACTCATTGTCAAGTAGTATTCCCAATTCTGGACCTTAGCGTCCAAAATATGGGTACTAGCATGAATTCCCCTAAGCTTAATTACCAGCTTAGATCTGATAGGCTGCCACCAATCAGGAATTTTTAGGGCCTGATACCCTCTGGTCCCCCCAAACCTTCCCAGGGGACCACAAGACCCAGATTCCTTGAGTCTCACAACAAAGGGAAATAAGCCATTCCCTCCCCCCTCCCTTCTTCCTCCCAGCTCCTTCCCGCCCTGGGAACACTAGGAGATCGCCTGATTCAACTTTTTGAATCACCACACCGAGAGGAGTGTTACCTTCCCCCACACCCAGAGGCAATACAAGCTGCGTGAATATAACACAAAGAGAAAATTTATCCTTCCCTTCTCCCCACCAATTCCCTTGAACCTTAACTAGGAGAAAAAAATTAAACAGGTCTTAAAAGCAAAACTTTTAATAAGAAAGAAAGAAAAAAGTAAAAGGTTTATCTCTGCACTTTAGATGGTAAAAAGTTACAGGGTCTTTCAACCATAAACAATAGAAAGAAACTTTCTCCAGAAGAAACACAATTTAAGCTACTTCCAGCAAGTACACATATGCAAATGGAAAAAAAAACAAATTTAAGGACTATGACCGCCTTTTCTTACTTACAATTCTGAATAGATAAGAGACTGTAGCAGGGAGATTGGCAGAAACCTGGTTGCACCTCTAGTCCCGTCCAGGACCCAGAGAGAACAAAGCCAAACCCCAAACCCACAAACAAAGGTTTGTTTGTCTTCCCTCCCATGAGATTTGAAAGTATCTTGTCTTCTGATTGGTCCTCTGGTCAGGTGTTTGGGGTCCCTGTTTGTTAACCCTTTACAGGTAAGAGAGACATTAACCCTTAACTATCTGTTTATGACACTCATGCTCCTCTAACCCTGATTTTCCAACCAGCTCTGCTATTAATGCCGTTTTCCTTTAATTAGATATAGCTTTTTGGTGTTACTTTTCTGAGAAACTTATCCCAGGATGAAAGAAACTCTGTTGTTCGTTGGGCAAGCTCACCACCTGCATGTTCTTTCTGGACTCTCTTGTGTTTTAGAAAAAGGAACCAGACTGTGGTTCATTAGTTAGTGTGTATCTGGGAGTCAGGACACTTGGACTCTAGTTGTGGGTCTGACAGCAATTCAAGTGTTGTTCAAACTCTTTGTGCTTCAATTTCCTCATCTGCAAAACTGGGATTAATCATCACCTGCCCCCATTATGGCTGTGAGGGTGATGGAGCTATTGGAAAGTGCTTGGGAATCTAGACGAAAGGTTCCACCAAAGTGCTTTATTAATATTAATAACACCACCTCATTTGGAAAGAAAATGCGTTCGGAAACCAAAATTTGACCAAAGCGAAATGCTAAACACTGTCCCAGCTCTGTTGTAGGCACTTGTAAAATAGAGTTTATGAAATGAATTAGGAGAGATTTGATGGGTCTCTAACAGAGCCGCTCTACCAGGAGATCTGATTATCAGCACCGTAGAGCATGCAGCGATGTCAATAATAAGCCTCATTTCTGAGTGGTAAGGCCCTTGCCTCTTTCCCAGATGCTGTCAGTTACAGAGAGCCTTGAGGACTGACTTGCTGCCATTCCCTGTCAGGAACAAATCGTGTTAGACAAGGGTGTGATGTCCGACCCCTGTCTAACATGTTGCTGACAGACAGTTCAGCCATGCAGAACTCTTAGCAAAGGGTCGTCCTGCTCTCGATAGACACAGGGAATTGCCACTGGTAGTTTCTGTTGGTGAGGGAGGTTTCCTCTTGCTGCACACTGTGAATAGGTGTCAGCTGAGATCTGCATGGGCGGCGCTTCTAGGCCCGAGCAGGGAGCTTGCACTGTACCTCCTGGCTCATTCAGTCCTCAGCCAGGCCAATAAGTGGGTCAGTTAGTGCAAATGGCAGTGGAGGATTTTATTGCTGTTGTGAATGTTGGTGTCAGACTATGGGGGAAGCTGGACTGAGACCTCCCCAGTTTCTGCTCCACATATGATAATGAAGCCAGACTGTCTGGGAAACACTCCCTGTGCAGTCGGCTAGCACCAAGGCAACCTTCATGCTGATATTTCTCGGCCTTCGAGTGCTTTACCTGGCAACCATAATGTCCTCTGAAGAGGGTTTGAAAGTGTTAGAATGATGCCGCAATAGTGCTTTTCACTCTGGCACACAGGGCCGTACAGTTCACTTACACCAATTGGTCATTGGCGCAGCCAGACGCGAAATAGAAAGAGACAAATATATATTTTAAAAGGCAGCTAATAAGCCAAGTGCCAACCTTCACTCACTTTGCCTGGGTATTGTATACCTTTCCCCTACCTTTCATCTGCTTTCAGACGTCCTTTCAGCTGCAAGCTCTTTGGGACACCAACTGTGTCTTCTTGTAAGTCTAAGACAACTCAGCACAAATTGGGTGTTACTGTCAAGTATGTAAATAATAGCTAAGTCCACTACCGCAGGGCTACCTGGTAAAGCCCACTTGTACTGCAAGCAGGGTGACAAGAAGGAACAAACCGTGTCAGAAATCACCTTCCAAGCAGTGATGAAAGGGGTAAGCTGTGAGGATTCAGCACTGTGCATGCTAACGACAAAAGGAATTGAAGGCACAAGGCCAATACGCCCCAAGCTCAGTTGGAAGATGAAGGATATTCTTCTCTTCTCTGCTGCCACAGAATCTGTGAAATGCCATCAGCGCATCTTCAGGCCTCGCACTGTCGTCAGAAGAACCTAACCCTAGAGCAGAGTTAGTCAATTATTTTTGTTATGGTCCAAATTTCTTGGTCAAGGGATAATCAAGGTCCAGACTCCAGAGAAAATAACAACAATAATGATAATAATAAGTAAATAAAAAGACTTTAGGTCTGTTCAAAAGTGTCTGGCAGTCTGGGTTTGGGCCACAGTCCTCTTATTGACTAACCCAGCCCTGGAGAGTATGAATAGGCCTGTTATTAGCCAAGGGATAGATGCTGTTTTCTAGCTTCTTCCTAATGAATGATGCTTAAATGCAAATAAGGAGACATTATTTATGTGCCAGTGGCTGATGAATTATTCATTGGTGAAAAAATCGCCTGGGAGCAGCCAAAGGAAAGCACAATAAGCAATTAACTGCTTTCATCACTACTGCTTGCACCTCATTAGTCTGTATTCATTTAATCAATACTTTTCCCCAGGACTATATTTGTTGCAGAAAGCTGTAAGAGGGCACAGGACCTGCAAAGTCCAGGATAATGCATGGTAATATTTCCAGGAGGGCAGAGGACACAGCGGAGGAGGCTGCCCCTGTTTTATCCTTTGTGGCTGGGTCATTTGTTTTTTGATTTATTTTTTATGGAGTTGGCTTCGGCGGGCTTTGGGTGCAGGAAACACAGTTCTGCAAAGCAGGGGAAAGTTTTCATGTTTCATCATCACTTTCTCTGGATCCTTTCATTTCTGCGATTAGGGTAAAATCCCCGTTGATTTCAGTTGGCTTTGGATCAGGCCCTTTGCACTTGATTTACAAAGCAACAGGACACACCTATAGTCCATAACAATGCTAAAAGTGCTGGCTCCTAACAGCATTAAGCAGCTTAAATTCTCACTATGAATCCTAGTGCATGACAGTTACCAAGGGCACAATGGCTCCTTTCTATGGGGCTCATATTCAATCCTTGGCTGGAGTAAATTTTCCTTTCATATGTACATATAAAGCAGGGCCATTGCTCTGAGCTGGGAATCTCTCCTAGTAGATTGCAGACGGGTCAGCGTATGTTATGTCAGGAATGTGCCGCTAAAAATAAAATATTTTCATTTGTGTCTTGGGTTCTATAACCCCCTTAAATACCACTATGCAGATGCCCTGGAATCTTTCTACTTAGTGCATTTCAGGGGGAAACTGCTTATAGCGAAAAAAGAACGAGGCCCAGATTATTTCAGGAAGGGGGGGGGGGGAGTGTTACCATGTTTGAGGCAGACACTGCAGGGGGGTATTTTTCTGTTGAGGGGGAAACCTGCACCCTGAAGGGATGTTGTTGGGGTGGGGGAGGGGGATGTCCACGGGGACTTCTCGCAGATGGCATAGATTCACAGAGTTTAAGGCCTCACCTTCCGCACAGCATAGGCCATTACACTCATTAAATTACACCCTGTAACCTGGGGTTGGCTCAAGCACCTTCCACAAAGGCAGCCAGTCTTGAGCGGAAGACATCAGAAGTGGAGACTCCACCATTGGCTTTGAAAGACATGTGTCTAATTCACATTTGTCCAGCCATTGGCTCTTCTGCCTTTCCTCTCCTCTCTGGCTGGCTTTTCCATGATAGGCTATGCCTTGTCCTCCCCAGTTAATAACTGGTCCTCTTCATGAGGGTCTCCCTACATATACTACATTTGGGAAATTCATCTGTCTTAGTCTGGCTAGTTCTTAAGAGTCTGGTATTGTCCCTCCATGTGTTTCTGCACAGCACCAAACATAATTCGGGGCTAATCTCCATTGAGCCTCCAAGTGTCACTGCAATAATGGCATGAAAGTTTCTAAGGCATTTGTGTCCACCTCCCCCTGACATATGGGTCTGAAATATGGGCCCTCCTGCTTAGACTAATCAATGCACAGCAAATAACTTCTATGCTTTGTAATTGCCAATTGTTCTTGAAGATTAACACTTCTCATGATCTGATTAAACACTGACAATCAACTGAAAATGTTTTTTTTAATACAATTTACATGGAAACATTTGGCCATAATTATAACAATTAGTTTGTTATGAGAATTATGTGTGTGCAGGGAGATGCAAACATTCTTGCAAAGAAAAAGAAAAAAAATCAATCATAATTACAGGAATTAACTCCCTGCCTTCATAACTTAGGCCAGGATCCTGCACTTTATGCACACTTACTGAGGCTCTTCACATGCTTAAAATTAAGCATTAGCTGGATGGAGGCTTTACATTTTAATCCACACAGTTATGGATTTGATCATTTTTAAACCAATGAAATGTTACAGAAAAAAATACATATATTTTTAAAAAGGCACTAAATTTTGACAATTGATTTTTCTAACTTTTTAGCAAATCCTTTTAAATTTTCAGTGCAAAATCCCCAGAGCACTTAGAAAATGAAACCACTGAAAGCTGCAGAAATATTTATGGAAATTAAAGAGAATATGATTTTTTTAATCAAGTGAGAAACCCAAAGCCTCCCTCCGCGCCTCCCCCTCTGACACACCCCACATACACAACCTAGCATTTCTGAGCTAGAAAACTCATGTAGCTTGGAGGAAAATAGTGAAAACTCCAAAATCAGTGCTTTTCAGTTTGAGTTGGCCAAGACAAAAACAATGTTTGCGGAAACTCCAAGTTTGACTCCAGAAGTCGTTAGCTTGGCAGTAAAAGCCATTATTTTCTCTCTTCACAATTTTCCATATTTTATTAATTTTAATAAAGTACAGAAAAATGCCAAAGGAATCTAATGGAGTGTAATAATTATGAAGGGAGAGGAAGTTAGAACAGGGCTACATGAAAGCAAAAAAGAAAGCAGCGATCCTAGCAAATATTGGCTTTTATTGACTGTTTAAATCCTAAACTCTTTTTAATGTCACCATTTATAAATAGAAAATGTTTAAGTGATGCTCTTAGCCCTTAGGAAATTCACGAATTCCTGGCTGACTGGTACTTTAGCATCGGGCTAAGCTCTCTGCAGGGAAGACTGATTCCTAGGGGACTGACTCTCCATCCATCCACAATTCACTGGTATGCATTGACCATGCGGTGTGTTGGTTCCTGACTCCTCCATCAAGTCAGAACACAGCATGGGGAATGAGATGACATTGGGACTTGAGACCAAAGGGGACAGACATGGCCTGGGGCCCAGTCTGTCTCCAAGCAGCGAGATAGGATCTCTGGAACTACAAGCTGTGCTGGACTGCAGGCTGGTAGTGGGAGGGGAGAGGGTTGTTCCAGGTTGCACGCAGGAGATCGAGGGTGTTTCTCTTTGTGGCAGAGATGCAAGTCTCTTGCTGGAGACAGAACTAGGAGCTTTGATATCATGGGGATAGGTCCTTTGGAAAGAGAAGAGATGAAGACCAGTACTCACTGAGTTAGAGACTGCTAATTAAGATACAAGGCAGCTCGTGTGATTCTGAACCCCCGACACCCCTGTTTAGACTCCAGAATGCAACTAGCACAAATCTGTATCAGTGTTTGATAATAACAAACAGGGATCGAAACCCCAAGGTGAGGAAAACAGAGTACCTGTTATGTTTGTTTTAATCTGATAACATGCATGTTTGAAATGCAGTGCTATGCAGGAAATTGGTTACAAATTATGCAACTATAAGTCACATTATAGTCAATTGGTCACAACATATTATTTGGTGAAAACAAGAATAAAAATAGAGAGAGAGAGAAATTCCAGTATCAGGTGCTCAGATCCTGTGGTCAAGAGCATCATATAAATATGCAGAGAGGGAAGGCTGCATGGCCTAGTAGATGGAGACCTGGGTTCTGTTTTCAGCTCTGTCACCAGGGCTGGCTTCAGGGTTTTTACCGCCCCAAGGAGTAAAAAGAAAAAGAAAAAAAGCTGTGATCGTGATCTGCAGCTCTACCGCTGCCGCTTCAGTCTTCGGCGGCAATTTGGCATCTGGTCCTTCGCTCCGAAAGGGACTGAGAGACTCGCTGCCAAATTGCTGTCCAAGACCCGGACCCTGAGGCAGGGACTGTCTCTGTATATTTATACAGCACTGAGCACAATGCACTCAGTGGTAGTCGGGGCCTGTAGGCAGGGCCGGCGCTATCATTTAGGCAGCCTAGGCAATCGCCTAGGGCGCCAGGATTATTGAGGGGCGGCATTTTTCCGGGGGGGCGGCAGGCAGCTCCGGTTGACCTGCAGCAGGCATGCCTGCGGAGGGTCCCTTGGTCCGCGGCTCCGGTGGAGCTGCCGCAGTCATGCCTGTGGATGGTCGGCTGCTCCCTCGGCTCTGGTGGACCTCCCACAGGCATGCCTGCGGCAGCTCCACCAGAGCCACGGACCAACGGACCCTCTGCAGGAATGCCTGAGGCAGCTCTACTAGAGCCGCAGGATCAGCACAGGGGGCGGCGAAATGGCCGTGCGCCTAGGGCGCGAGAAACCCTGGCGCCGGTCCTGCCTGTAGGCACTACTGTCACACAAATAGACACAAATAACAGGAGAGTTTATAGAATAACACCCCCCTGGCAGCGAGGTGCTTTACACACTTGCAGCGTGGACTGGGTGCAGAATGTGTTATGTCTGCATTTGGCTGTTCTTAAAAAGACAAAGTTTCTTGCAATGCTTCTCCCCAGTGAGCAGAGCTTTGCAAGACCCCGAGGAGATACTTACCAAGACAGTGCCAGGTGCTGGAACATTAGAGGTGCCAGATGTCTCCATTATGGAAACCTGCAGATGACGATATTCCTTCCACAGAGCAAAGCAAATGTGAGGTATAGATTTAGGGTCTGATCCAATGGCTCGATTTTACAGTACGTAGAGTCATCATAAGCACTGATCAATGTCTGTGTAACTCGTCTGTGCTTTTAAACAGGAGATTGTTAAAAGCTGTCCAGTCACACAAAGTATCAAATAAATGGTATTTTTTGCAAATTAAATCTATAGAAACTCTCTTTGGTCCACTGATATAAATATGTCTCTTCCCTGCTGGATGATATTATCCTGCATAACAAATACACCCTGGCTTTGCTGCCTCTAAATAATTGTTTGTGATTTTCTGTTACAGGATATTTTTTTCTGGATGCTTTGCTTTAGCGATGCAGAGTGCCTTTCTCTGCTTCCTTCTAGTATATGGTATCACTTTTCACAATGTATAAATGTCAGACACTGCATCTCACTTTGCTGTTTTACAAATCATTTTTCCCTAGGTTCCCCACCACACACACACACTCAAGTGAAATAAGTGTTCAGCTTTGTTTTTTTCACCTCTTTCATCTCCCTACCACCCCCTCCAATTTTCTTTCCCTTTTATCTGACATGATGGCACTTGTTGTAAAATAAATAACTAAACGAATGAATGAAAGCTGCGGATTTCTCTGCTGCTGTGATCACTGAACAAACAGGTTCTCAGTTCCACTGCAAGAGCCATGACCATGTTGTTCTGAAAGTAGAGGTTCACTTTTAAGCACCTGCCTCTGGTTCATCTCTGCAATTCAGCTGCTAGTCCTCTTCTGCAATCCGCTATTTCCCCTGCCTCCCACAAGGTCCCTCTGAGGTGGTTTTTGAGGCCTCAGCGAGAGCTGGCCATAAAGATTTCTCTATGTGATGCAAGATGAGAATGCTTCAGATTCTTCTGCAGTTACGAGCCTTTGAAAAAACTCCCTCTTTGGTGATTGATGTCTCTGCTTTTTGTGACTGTCACCCGCTCCCTCAGCTTTCTTTGCTCACTCTGTCACCAAACACTGCTGCCTCCCCACTGTGAAGCCAGCAAAGCTCTCTGGCTCTGCACACACTCATGTCAGATCTTCAAAGCTAATGAACTCCCAAACCTCTCACTGAAGTCAGCAGCCCTGTCTGTGGGTGCTGTGCTCACCACAACATTAAGTAGCTTCAGACTCTGGCCCCTGCATGGTTGGCTAAGTGAGCATGTCTCTCAGCACACTGAAGAGAAGGAACTATTATGGCAAGGATTTGCAGCATACTCCCACAGAGGACACTCCACGCAGGGAAGGAAGGATGGTCTGTCGGTTAAGAAACTGGACTGATAGGCAGGAGAGCTGGGGTCAGCCCCTGTTTTGCCGCGGACTCCTTGTGTTACCTTAGGTAAATCACCTGTCCTATTATGTCCACACTGCATAGGAAACCCAGGTCTGTGGGATTCAGGTTTGTGGACTCAGTGTTTCCAAGCCCATGTTTGAGTGTCCACACTGCATTGTAAACGTGGCTTTGCAGTGGCTGGCCCCAGGTCTTACAAGCTGTGCTAACACATCCTTACTACACCACGCAGACTTTCTGACTCTGGTCTGTGGCTTGAGCTGCATCCACATTGCAAAATGACAGGGGACTCAGGCTCTGACTTCCCCCGCCCCCAGCAGGGTCCTAGGACTCCAGGCTGGTGTGCTTGCTGACCCAAGCCAGACTGAGTTGTGTATAGATGGAAGTGGGGCTCTGGTTCAATCCCGACTCAGCACCTAGGCTTGGTGTATAGTGTAGATGTGCCCTGCATCTCTATGTGTACCTCAGCGCCCCAGCTGTCAAATTAGCTCATAGGTGTGTTGTGATCAATCTGTACATATTGGGAAGTGCTTAGATACTACCATGATGGAGGATGTACCTAGACAGAGAGAAGTGGATATTTTCCGAGAGCCCCTAATTCTACCATCTGAGATCAGCATTATAGCACTTGACATCGAATTAAAATCAGTGACCAAACACCCATTTGGTTCAAGGGGCAGGATCAGGGCTCTTTTTTGTATTGCAGACTCACAATTACAGAGAGAAAGTTATAAACACTTGTCCTTGATCACTTAACTGAAAGCAGGAAACTCCTGTTGGCTGCATGACTTGTTTGCTATCACAACTCCAAATATAAGTGCGGGAAACTTCTAACATTGCAGTTTTCATGCCAAGGCTTGATGTATAGTTCAAAGACACAGAGCACGTTGCCAGCAAAATAAAATATTTAGTGTCACTATTAGACACGTGTCTGTTTTGTTCTCATCTGTCTTGTGAACAGCATCTGTAATGCTCACTTCTTTGCCAGTTTCCTCTCCATCCCGCAATTTGTGCCTAGCAGATTGTAACTAAAACAACAAAAGCTGCTGAATTATTAAATATTTTGTTATTTTTAAAGAAAAGACAACACAGCTTTTGCAGCGTGTAACCGTAAGTGATGGGTGAGTGTCAAATGGCATTCGCAGACCATGCACTCTGATAAGGCTGAGGTGGATGTTTGCCCAGAGCTTCTGGCTTTAGCTGGGCTCCGGATACTGCACTAATGACCCTTCTTGCTGTATCTTTCCAATCTCAAAGGAAACGGGGAAGGGCAGAAACACAAAGACTTTAAAAAGGAACCCAACTTTTTTGATGTTAGGCTTGGTTTAAGGATTGACGTTTGGGTGGTGCTGGAGAAGATTTGTGCCAATTCTGATTTTATCTGAATGGAGTCACCCAGCCCCAATTATTCTAAATCATGAAAAATATTCCCAAACCTAGAGCCAATTTTTCAAGTGCTCAGCACCCAACCTGCTGATAATCTGCCCATAAAGTATCCATGAGGCTTCTCAGCCCATTACACAGAGCAAAAGTAGATGCAGGATGTTCATTTCCCCAGCTGGAGATGGAAAGGAGGAAGTTATATGAACAGGCTCTCTGGCCAGTCCATAGCCATGTATATTGTACAGAGTGTATACTCATTGAAGACCAAGCTATGAGACTGATCTCAGATCCCTAAGAGGCTGTGATTCATTCTTATACTGTCACTACAATCCTCAGTTGTTTTTCTTTCCAGGACCGAATAACAGTGTCCTGCCTGTTTGGATGCAGGTGTTTATTGGTTTAACTCTGACCCAGTTAAACAGCAATTACATTAAACCTGACTTAGCAAAACTTCATTCCCAAAACAGCCCCTGAGCATTGCTGCCTGTTGTAACGCAGGCTTGTATGTTCACAACGCTTTGCCAACAGCAGTGAACATCTTTCTGTTTCTCTTTGGCCTGTCTGAGCAGTCTCTATCTGTCAGTTTCGGGTGATGCTTGGCATTGTCAATGACCATTGATTACTCTTCAGTTAGAATGCTGCCGGACTCTCTAGAAGCATCATAGTCATCCATGATCAGCAGTCCTCAAAGCGGGCCCTGTGCTGGCTCTGTGCACAGGAGTGGATCTCACTTAAGGAAAGTAACTATTTTGTTGCCTTGTCAGTTCCTTTACAAGCTCATTTTTAACCCTATGTGCAAAGAGGATTAGCTTAGAGCACATACCTCCTCCTCCATCTGGACTCAAAACTGATACAATTCTATATCTCTAGGGCCTTCCTTAGGATTTATGGTTGTGATGAACTGGGAAAGTTCTTAATGTTTTCTCTGAATACTGTGTTGGTGCCTCAGTGTCCCCATGGCAGTTCTTAAGTATCTGGCAGAGCAAAGGGCCAGTGCACCTAAATGCCTGGCACTCTGTCTCCTAGCAACTGATGGCCTGGGCCCCTCCTCTGCAAAGGTGCCAGCTGAAGGTGTTGGAGACAAAGGGATCAGGTGACCTCCTGGCCCGGGAAAGGGGCTGAGCAGAGAGGAGGGGCTGGCAGGGGTTGTTAGTCCGGAGCTGGCTGGGGTCAAGGGTGGAGGGCAGACCTGGGGGTCGGGCTCACTGCCCCCCAGAATGGACCCGGCCGAGGGGTCCGGTTCGCTGTATCTACAAGCTCTGTTTTAGACCCTGTTCCTGTCATCGAATAAACCTCTGTTTTACTGGCTGGCTGAGAGTCACGTCTGACTGCAAAGTGGAGGTGCAGAACCCGGTGGCTTCCCCAGGACCCCGCTGGGGTGGACTCGCTGTGGGAAGCGCACGGAGGGGCAGAGGATGCTGAATGCTCCAAGGAGAGACCCAGGAGGTGAAGCCGTGTGAGCTTCTTGCCCTGAACAAGTCTGCTCCAAGGGAGAGGAGGCTCCCCAAAGTCCTGACTGGCTTGGTGGGGAGCAGTTCCAGAGCATCGCCCGGGGACTCCGTGACAACTGGTGGCAGCGGCGGGACGTACTGCACCCTGTGAATGGCGCTGCTTGCAGTAAGTGACTGGGGAGCAGTAAAACAAAGGAGGGATAATGAGGACCAGGCGTGCTGAAGGCTCAGAGAGGGACGGTTTCAGGGGGCGGTTAACCTCTGGGAGTGTGTGACCAGCGAGAAGGACTGTTGGGAGTAATGGGGTCCCCCTGAGGACGGCAGCAAGCAGTCTCAGGGGCAGAGGAGCTTGCCGCTAGACCCTGGGAGAGAGAAGGATTTTTGCAGTAACAGGGTTCCCCTAGGGATTGCAGGAGCAGTCCCAGGGGCGGAGGAGTCTGCAGCTCGACCCTGGCAAAGAGGTGGTGATCACGAGAAGGGCTGGCACACCAGGGGTTCTTCCTGGAAACCATGGGAGAGCCAAGAGCACACAGGCCTGTGAGTCTGGAGCCACTTGGGAAGGGTGAAGTGATGGCCAATCACCATCTCCTTAAGAAGGACATTGTGATCCTGTGCACAAAGAGAGGGTTACGCATGGGGACGTTCACCAAGGCACAGTTAATCGTGCAGTTGGAGGAGGACCACTCTGAGGAGCAGATTCCTGACCCCGATGGGGCTACAAGAGAATCTGGGAGCAGCTGGAGCAGCAGCCAGGCATTCCCAAGAATCTGGTCCCCAATCAGACGAGGGTCTTCACGATTGGGTTCCCCATCAGGAGATTGGAGACGGATGGGATGGGAGCAGAGCCCGAGAGAGCAAGAGGACCGTGAGAGAGAGCAAGAGCCCGAGGAAAAGCTGCAGGAGAAGCAGCAGCAGCGTGGACTGGTGATGGTGGAGCAGAGAGACATAGGGGGCTGCCCAGGGGTCAGTGGGGAAACACGCCTGCAGGGGCGAGACCCTGGGACAGAGGGAACTGTGGTGGTGCAGCCCCAGATGCTGAGGGACTGTGGGACCTGGGTGAAGTTCCTTGGGGTGAAGCCCCTCGCCCTGCCTATGGCCCAGATCCCTGTGCAGATCCAGGAGGGGTCGGGCTGGCTGGTCGTTGGGGTTCTCCAGGATATTGGCTGGGAGGCCCTGTTGGGGGGTGACTGTCTCCCCATGGGACAGGATCCAGGCCCCGCTCCTGTAACGGCCGAGGGTTTGAATTCAAATCCAGGGAACCAATTGGCTAGGATGGAAATGGTCAGTGAAAATGCAAATAACCTGGCTGGCAGGGGGGAGGGGCTGCAGGGCTCAGGATACCTGCCTACCTGTAACCAGACCCCTGGGGCTGAGTGGGAGGGAAAGATGCTCCCCACCCCCCTGCACACCGGAGAGGGGGCTCACGCTGGCTCTGATGCTGGGACCAGAGCAAAGAGCTCGCTACCTGGCCCCACTGGGACAGCAAGGGCAGCACTGAGCACGGGGGGATCTGAGACCCCAGCTGAGTGGGGGGACACCCAGGCAGGGCAGGTCAGCTGCCAAACAGGTTTGCCTGGTCCAGACCTGCTGCTGGGAAGTGATTACACAGCAGGGAGGAAGCTACCAGGGACAGGGCTCAGGGGGGCTGTGACCCCAGGCCCAGCCAGCGAGAGGGAGCAGGTCCCACTCCCAGCCCCAGCCGCTGAATCCCAGACCAAGCTGCAGAGGAATCCCTCCTTGGAGAAGCTGAGGGAACTTGCTGGCCACAGCGCTGCAAACCCCCTTGGGGAAGGCTGCAGGGACAGAGTCCTGCAGGAGAAGGGATTCCTGTACCGGGAATGGGCTCCCCAAGGGGAAGTAGAACTGGGGGGAATCGGGAGGCAGCTGGTGGTGCCCCAGGAATCCACAGGGTTCTTCCCGTTCAAGCTGCTGGATGGGAGGAGAGTGAGGGGACCCCTGGACCCGGAAAGGAAGGATTGGGAGGAGAAGGGGGAAGACCCCCTGGGGGATCTCTTCCCTGAGGTGGGAGGCAATCTCCCCATCAGGTGTTCCCCATTCAGAGTCATTGGGAAAGCAACCCAGATCCTGGAGAGAGAGGTCAGGAACATGCTGGCTTTAGATGCGATCCAGCCGTTTTACAGCCCATGGGCCTCACCCATGGGGCTGATCCCCAAGGGAGACAGGATGATCTGGTTTTATGGGGGCTATCAAAAGCTTAAAGCCATCACAGTGTCTGGTGCCGACCCCATGCCTAGGCCTGGGGAGATTCTAGACAAGCAGAGGGCGATGGAGAACTTGGCCCTGGCAGACACTGATAACATGTTCACCTTTAGCCAGACCTGGGAGGAACAGGTGTCCCAGGTGAAGAGGGGGCTGGGCTGCCTCAAGGAGGTGGGACTGACGGTAAAAGCTGGAAAGTGCAAGGGGGGACGGCAGAGGTGTTGTGTCTGGGCCACAAAGTGGGAAGCGGCTGCCCAAGCCCAGAGCTGGCAAAGGCCAAGATGGGGGCTCTTAACCAAGAGAGCCTGAATCACAGACCAGAGGGCTGGGAAAAGACCCAATCCCAGCTTGAACTCCTGGGGTATTGGGGTGGCAAAGGGTGTGGGCTGCATAAACCTTCCCACATGTGGTCTGCAAGTGCCATCAAGCACACCTGACCTAAGGGAGGGCGTGAGACTGGACTGTCCTGGTGTAACTCACACCAAGAGATGGGAGAAATGCTGGGGCATCCATGGGAACGTTGGTGGGTTCGAACTTCCCCAGGCCACTGGCTGGAGTGACCTAGCTCAGTTGGGTCTCGAAGGGGGGAGAGATGTGATGAACTGGGAAAGTTCTTAATGTTTTCTCTGAATACTGTGTTGGTGCCTCAGTGTCCCCATGGCAGTTCTTAAGTATCTGGCAGAGCAAAGGGCCAGTGCACCTAAATGCCTGGCACTCTGTCTCCTAGCAACTGATGGCCTGGGCCCCTCCTCTGCAAAGGTGCCAGCTGAAGGTGTTAGAGACAAAGGGATCAGGTGACCTCCTGGCCCTGGAAAGAGGCTGAGCAGAGAGGAGGGGCTGGGAGGGGTGGTTAGTCCGGAGCTGGCTGGGGTCAAGGGTGGAGGGCAGACCTGGGGGTCGGGCTCACTGCCCCCCAGAATGGACCCGGCCGAGGGGTCCGGTTCGCTGTATCTACAAGCTCTGTTTTAGACCCTGTTCCTGTCATTGAATAAACCTCTGTTTTACTGGCTGGCTGAGAGTCACGTCTGACTGCAAAGTGGAGGTGCAGAACCCGGTGGCTTCCCCAGGACCCCGCTGGGGTGGACTCGCTGTGGGAAGCGCACGGAGGGGCAGAGGATGCTGAATGCTCCAAGGAGAGACCCAGGAGGTGAAGCCGTGTGAGCTTCTTGCCCTGAACAAGTCTGCTCCAAGGGAGAGGAGGCTCCCCAAAGTCCTGACTGGCTTGGTGGGGAGCAGTTCCAGAGCATCGCCCGGGGACTCCGTGACAATGGTGCCCTAGGTGGGATTATTAAACTGGTGCCCCTGTGCCTGTCTTGCTCTTAGCAACACAAACATGAGCTTACACTATTGGAAAACTTGCCACATGCATGTTATTAAAACCAGTTTAACTTACTTAAGCACACTGTAATGCTGATGGACTAGCACTAAAGTAGCACTATAGAAAAAATTCTGATTTGACAGAATGATGCAAATAATATGATTTTTTTAATTTGTCAACATTTTATTGGAAATTTATATGAAGAGGTATTGAAACAAGGATTTGTTTTTAATTAAAAGCAATCTTTCTGGCTTTTTGGGCTGCAAATTCAGTAATAATGTCATCGTATGACAAAGACAAAGTGATATCTTGTATGCTTGCAAGAATAGCAAGACCAATCAAGCGGAGATAGTTTTTAATGAGCTTTAGTTTTGAGAAACTCCGTTCTCCTGATGCTACTGTTACAGGAATTGTCAGTAGAATGCAACTAGCAATGTACACATTAGGATATATGTCAACAAGTTTGCTGGTATGGGTAAACTGTACAATGTACATCATTGATTTTGTGTGTGGCAACATTGATGACAGTGTACTCAATTCTTCATACAGTTCAAGTCCATTTAAATCAAAATGATCAGCCTGCTTCAGGAGGCTCTCTAGGTCAGGGGTCTCCAACGCAGTGCCTGTGGGTGCCATGACGCCCATAGGGACCTCTCAGTGCACCTGCGTACTGGCTGGCGGACGAGCAGCTGCCGAAATACCACTGAAATTTGGCACCTTTTCGGTGGCGACGCCTCTGGATGACACCGCTTGCAGCCGATAAGCAGCAGCATCCAGAGGCGTCGCTGCTGAAATGCTGCAGAATGCTCGTCCACTGCCATGGGCCAGACGAAAAAGGTTGGGTCCCACTGCTCTAGGTTCTTGCACTCTGTCATTAGTTGCTCTTGTTTTCCTATTTCGTTGAATTTAGTCCCACTCAGCCCACCTGCCAGCTGAGTGAATGGAACCCCAGGCTGACAGCGAGTTGAGTGGCTCAGCTGAGGTCTCAGCCACCAGCTTATAGATTCATAGATTCATAGACTCTAGGACTGGAAGGGACCTCGAGAGGTTATCGAGTCCAGTCCCCTGCCATCATGGCAGGACCAAATACTGTCTAGACCATCCCTGATAGACATTTATCTAACCTACTCTTAAATATCTCCAGAGATGGAGATTCCACAACCTCCCTAGGCAATTTATTCCAGTGTTTAACTACCCTGACAGTTAAGAACTTTTT
Source organism: Gopherus flavomarginatus (assembly GCF_025201925.1). NCBI lineage: Eukaryota > Metazoa > Chordata > Testudines > Testudinidae > Gopherus > Gopherus flavomarginatus. The sequence continues at coordinate 9,740,030 of NC_066621.1, read as the reverse complement.
CCTAATGTCCAACTTAAATCTCCCTTGCTGCAGTTTAAGCCCATTGCTTCTTGTTCTATCATTAGAGGCTAAGGTGAACAAGTTTTCTCCCTCCTCCTGATGACACCCTTTTAGATACCTGAAAACTGCTATCATGTCCCCTCTCAGTCTTCTCTTTTCCAAACTAAATAAACCCAATTCTTTCAGCCTTCCTTCACAGGTCATGTTCTCAATACCTTTAATCATTCTTGTTGCTCTTCTCTTGACCCTCTCCAATTTCTCCACATCTTTCTTGAGATGCGGTGCCCAGAACTGGACACAATACTCCAGTTGAGGCCTAACCAGCGCAGAGTAGAGCGGAAGAATGACTTCTCGTGTCTTGTTTACAACACACCTGTTAATGTATCCCAGAATCAAGTTTGCTTTTTTTGCAACAGTATCACACTGTTGACTCATATTTAGCTTGTGGTCCACTATGACTCCTAGATCTCTTTCTGCCATGCTCCTTCCTAGACAGTCTCTCCCCATTCTGTATGTGTGAAACTGATTGTTCCTTCCTAAGTGGAGCACTTTGCATTTGTCTTTATTGAACTTCATCCAGTTTACCTCAGACCATTTCTCCAATTTGTCCAGATCATTTTCAATTTTGACCCTGTCCTCCAAAGCAGTTGCAATCCCTCCCAGTTTGGCATTGTCTGCAAACTTAATAAGCGTACTTTCTATACCAACTTCTAAGTCATTGATTAAGATATTGAACAGAGCCGGTCCCAAAACAGACCCCTGCGAAACCCCACTTGTTATACCTTTCCAGCAGGATTGGGAGCTATTAATAACTACTCTCTGAGTACTGTTATCCAGCCAGTTATGCACCCACCTTATAGTAGCCCCATCTAAATTGTAGTTGCCTAGTTTATCGATAAGGATATCATGCGAGACGTATCAAATGCCTTACTAAAGTCTAGGTATACCACATCCACCGCTTCTCCCTTATCCACAAGACTTGTTATCCTATCAAAGAAAGCTATCAGATTGGTTTGACACGATTTGTTCTTTACAAATCCTTGCTGGCTATTCCCTATCACCTTACCACCTTCCAAGTGTTTGCAGATGATTTCTTTAATTACTTGCTCATTTATCTTCCCTGGCACCGAAGTTAAACTAACTGGTCTGTAGTTTCCTGGGTTGTTTTTATTTCCCTTTTTATAGATGGGCACTATATTTGCCCTTTTCCAGTCTTCTGGAATCTCCCCCGTCTCCCATGACTTTCCAAAGATAATAGCTAGAGGTTCAGATACCTCCTCTATTAACTCCTTGAGTATTCTAGGATGCATTTCATCAGGCCCTGGTGACTTGCAGGCATCTAACTTTTCTAAGTGATTTTTAACTTGCTTTTTTTTAATTTTATCTTCCAAACCTACCCCCTTCCCATAAGCATTCACTATGTTTGACATTCCTTCAGACTTCTCAGTGAAGACCGAAACAAAGAAGTCATTAAGCATCTCTGCCATTTCCAAGTTTCCTGTTACTGTTTCTCCCTCCTCACTGAGCAATGGGCCTACCCTGTCCTTGGTCTTCCTCTTGCTTCTAATGTATTGATAAAAAGTCTTCTTGTTTCCCTTTATTCCCATAGCTAGTTTGAGCTCATTTTGTGCCTTTGCCTTTCTAATCTTGCCCCTGCATTCCTGTGTTGTTTGCCTATATTCATCCTTTGTAATCTGACCTAATTTCCATTTTTTATATGACTCCTTTTTATTTTGTAGGTCATGCAAGATCTCGTGGTTAAGCCAAGGTGGTCTTTTGCCACATTTTCTATTTTTCCTACCCGTCGGAATAGCTTTTGGGCCCTTAATAGTGTCCAAGAGCTTTCTCAGCCCACTGCCAGCCTGGGTTTCCTTGGGGGTCCCCAGGCCAGCAGCGAGTGCTGAGTGGGGCCAGCGGCTGGGACCCCGGGTGGCAATGGGGCAGCAGCTGGAAACCCAGAGCAGCGGTGGGCTGAGCAGCTCAGCCCACCGCTGTGTGCCATCAAAAATCAGCTCATGTGCTACCTTTGGCATGTGTAGGGTGACCAGATCACCCAGGTCAAATATTGGGATGCGGGGGTGAGGCGGGACGGGAGCAGAGGGGAAAAAAATGGCGGCAGAGAAAAAAAATCCCCCACCCCCTATACCTCCTCCCTCCGCAAGCACTGGAGGGAGGCCCGGGAGACTAAGGGGTGCGTGGGCCGGGGTGAATGTGAGTCTGGCCTGGCCCCGAGCAGGCAGGATTCGGGAGCGGTACCTGGAGGGAGAGTAGGGGGTGGCCTGCGGGGCCAGGCAGAGGCTATTCTCCTCACCTGGGCAGCAGGACTCGGGAGCAGCCGCTGCTACAGCTTCCACTGCCGCAGGAGGAGGAAGCAGCCCCTGGACAAACCATGAAACCCCCGAGCCCAGGCCTGCTGCGCATGCCCAGCCCCTGGCCAGTTGCGTCTGGGCTGGCTGCCCAGCTGGTGCAATCCCATGAGCGGCCCCGGCATGGGGGCAGCAGGCCCCAACCCCCTCATCCTGCTCGGGTCCCACAGGGGAATGAACAGGGCTTGGCTGCCGATGCCTCCACCGTGGAATTGCACCAGCTGGGTAGCCAGCCCAGACGCGACTGGCCAGGGGCAGGGTGCAGCGTGCATGCTGCTGGGTCCCCGCAGCAGGCCCGGGCGTGGGGAGTTCAGTCCCGGGCGCCAAAGCTGCTGCCGCCGAGCGCCACGTGCTTGGCCACTTCCTCCCCCCTCGGCAGTGGGAGCTGCAGCAGCGGCTGCTCCTGAGTCCCGCTGCCCAGGTGGGGAGAACAGCTGCTGCCTGGCCCCACGGGCCGCCCTGCTATTCTCCCTCCAGGTACCGCCCCCGAGTCCTGCCTGCTCAGGGCCAGGCTGGAATCACATTCCCCCCTGCCCCACACTCCCCTGCGTCTCCTGCACATGGCATGCTTGGCAAGAGGCGGGGATTTGGGGAGGGAGCCAATGGGGCAGTGATGGGGTGGGGATTTGGGGAGGGATCCAATTGGGGAAGGAGGGGGCAGAGTCGGGGAGGGGGAGGGCGCGAGCCCTTCCGGGCTCTTGAGTCTTTGCACGTTTGTCCAGTGTCCCGACGTAACATTGGTCGGGACGAGGGACAAGCAAGGAAATATCAGGACAGTCCCGGTAAAATTGGGATGTCTGGTCACCCTAGGCACGTGTGCCGTAGGTGGCCGACCTCTGCTCTATATTAAGGAGATGAGCGTATTACAGTTGTTGGAGGGCTCTATTTAGCAGTAACAGGTCTATAGGAAAGTTAGTCACCATTTTTTGTTTCTCTGATGTAAACGGGCCCACTCCCTTCCCCATACCAAACTTGTCACAAATAATTGTCAACAACTTAATTTTTGGTTTTTGGCCAAGATATTGATTTTTTAAAAAAAAATATATATTGAATTTGAATTCAGGATTGTTAGCAAGCATTTTTGGCAAACAAATTTGTTAATGATAATCTAAATGGTAACACAGCACTGCTTTCATGCTTGGCTCATCCCCCAGCCTGCTGATCCAACAGCTGCAGTAGAGGAGGAGATACGTGGAAAACTGCAGGACCCCAAAATCCACCTCTTGGGGTGCAGAGTGGCAACAGCAGCAGCAAACCCTCTGGTCCGATCACACACCAATGGGCACATGGGTGTGGGGGAAATAGGAGCCTATATAAGAAAAAAACCCAAAAATCGGGACTGTCCCTATAAAATCGGGACATCTGGTCACCCTACAGGTGAGTTCTTTTCCCCACCCCTTCCCAGAGACCCCAGCAGCCAATCCCCTCCCTCAGACTGTGCTGCATTTGATTCTCTCTAGGACCCAGCAGCCCTGCTCTTACATGCTCCACTGCTTCCCATCTATCCAGGCTCCCAGCAGAGCGGTGCCCCCAGACTTAGTGGTGCCCTAGGCGTTTGCCTGTTCTGTCTATGGCTAGGGACGGCCCCGTATATCCCCCTTCTGTCTCTGGCTCCTCCCCATCCCCTCCTCTGCCTGTTGATATCACGACGAGCTACAATTTATGCTCATCTTCTACCGTGAGTAGAATTTGTTTGTAATTGCTTAATGGGCTCTCTTGGGGAATGTCACCATTTTAGCTTGATTCAGATCTGGCTGAGTTCACAGGCATCTGCACCTGGGGCTGAGTTGAGAGAGCCGTGGACAAACTGACAGTAGCCATGGGCTGTGGCAGGAGAAATGCTCTGCAGCCCTATTAGGTCTGAAGAATCTGGAACAAGGTCAGTGACATGCTGGCAAGAGGACAAAGCAGAAAGAAGTGTTTCTCTTCTTCCTGCCTTGCTTAGGTCACATTTAACAAACCCATTTAACAGGTACCTTCAGAAGCAGAGCCAAGTGCCCTGAATGCCTCTTGGGACCAGGAAACTGGTGCACGAGTGGGGTTTTATTTTCCTACAGAGAGTCATGGGCAGGGTATAGTTTTGGTGCCTTTTCTTGCTCAAACAGACTGATTTTAGTCTGTCTGATGAAAAAATGTTAGCTTGCTCCACTCAATTTCCATTTCAGCTGCATACAGGCAAGCTATTCTTAAAGATACAACCAGGGTGTAATTATGGAAGAACATAATCGATTAGGAATCTTGTCAGCCTGAAATCTGTGTTCTTAACTTTCTGGGAGGGGGATGACCCCAATGATTACAATGCTTCTGAGATAAGATTCTCACTCTCTCCTCTTGCAATGGCTTTCTAATGAGACTCTGAGACAGGTGCTGCTAACAGCAGATGTAAGGATCAGAGTAGCTCCTGGTGATGTTTGTCATTTCCGCCAAACCCTCCTGTCACTTTCTTAACAATGCTGCAGCTTTTTATAGCCATCTTCCTCAGTCATTTTGATGGGGATGTTTGAGAACCAGGTGACGGGAGGAGCTGTGTATAGAATCCCATTGTCCTCCTGCACCCTAGAGTGGAGGAAAAATGAGGCGCATTGGAACATGGTCATGTCTGGGTGCAACCCACCCTTTCTGATGTGCCCTATGGCTGGGGCTCCTCGCCACGGCTGATAGAATCTGCCTCTGTTTCTCATTCTGGAGGAGGAGATGTGACATGCCAGAAGGGACTGGAAGGTCGTCATACTGCATCTCCAGCTGTACCAGCCATTGTGTTTTCTTCCATGTATATGGCTCAGCAAGGGATAGAACAAAGGAGCCAGTCTATTGTTAGCACAATGGGCCAGACAGACAATGCTGGGGGAGTTGCTAAAATAAATATATGAAAATAATGAGCACACTTTGCCCTTGACAGGTTGCTCCTAATATGAATTCCCTGGGAGACCTTTACTGATACTTATACATCAGACTCAAATGCGGATTCGACTCAGTGAAATAAATGCTTTCTCAGCATTTTACATTCTGATCATTTTTTGGCACTTGTCAGTTCCGCGAATCCATTCCTCAAATCTTGCTGTGTGTTTGGGGCTGCCTTGAAGTCAAAACTCTCCTGGGGAATAAAAAGAGAGAGAGAGAGAATACTTTGGAATGATTAGCAGAATCCGGTTTTAAAAGGTAATTGTTAATAACAGTGGTAATAGCCGTTAGATGCCAGTACACAAGAGACAATTAGGTCTGTGTCACGAATGGTGTCATGTTGCCCACGATATGGAAAGTCCTGTTTCTGGGGAGTGAGAGCTACAGTCAAGAAACTAGAAATGAGATTATATTCCAAGGATTCTGTATTTCCTCTTTCCATCAACACCCAACGGTTGTAATGGCTCTTAGAAATGGACCAATAATTAAGAGTTCCCAGGACAGATGGGATTAGATGGCACTTACTATAACTCCATCTGATTTTAATTATAATTTTGTTATATCACTATTATAGATTATATATTATAGATTATAATATACATTGTATATCACTATAATAGATTTTTATCTGTGCCTTTACCAATTGTATAGATAGTTCTGATTGGGCAGATGCAGCTTAGACTATATCTCTTTTGCTATTCTCACATGTTGCTGATCTTCTTAGATGATGAGCTTTGAGGGAGGTGCCCTGTTTTCATATGGGTCTGTACAGCACCTGGCACAAGAGGCCACTGACCCTAACTGGGGCCTCTGTGCCCTATTGTAATATAAATACAGAATGCACCCACCCCTGCTTCTGGTAGAGACCTGAGGGCTCTGTCTCTGGGACACTCGTCCAGCTTGTCCCATCACTATAGTGTACCTGAACTGAATGATGTGTGGCCTTCACTGCAGTGAAGAGAGATGCTGGCTTTACACTGAGAGGGATTTTATACGGGTGGTGGTTTGGGCCTGATCCTTGGAGATGCCAACTGTGGTATGCAGAGCTAAATAGAGCTCTTGGCGCCTTGCAAGTGATGCTCCGTAGCTGGCAGGATTGGGCCCCTCACATCCTTTCCTTATCCTTAGCAGTACTTTAGGCCGGGGAGAGCCCTTGTTTTACACGTGCACGTTGCAACAAGGCCATCACCGAGCTTCCCACGTGCTCTTTGCTTGGCTCTTGGAAGGTGCCAAGGTCACCAGGCTGTTTTCTCAGCTGTGCCTTGCAGAGGCACTTTTCCTGCTCTGTGGCTGACCGAATAGTATCCCTTTGTCACAGAGTTTCTCAGGAGAGCGCATTACAGTAGATGTAATTGCTGTTGTCAGACAAGACGGCACAGCTATACGAGACTCGCTACTCTGATCAGTTCAGAGCTTGCCTTAGCAGAGCTCCCAGAGAGCAGGACTCCAGTCACGGGACTGGCTAGTCACAAGCAGCAAATGGGCTGGCTAGTTCAACTACTTGTTCACTTTTCAGAGTAGCAGTCTTGTTAGTCTGTATCCGCAAAAAGAACCGGAGTACTTGTGGCACCTTAGAGACTAACAAATTTATTTCAGCATGAGCTTTTGTGGGCTACAACCCACTTTATCGGATGCATAGAATGGAACATATAGTAAGAAGATATATATACATACAGACAACATGAAAAAGTGGAAGTAACCATACCAACTATAAGAGGCTGATTAATTAAGATAAGCTATTATTAGTCTCCTGCTGATAATAGCTCATCTTAATTAATTAGCCTATTACAATTGGTATGGCTACTTCCACTTTTGCATGTTCTCTGTATGTATATATATCTTCTTACTATATGTTCCATTCTATGCATCCGATGAAGTGGGTTGTAGCCCACAAAAGCTTATGCTCAAATAAATGTGTTAGTCTCTAAGGTGTCACAAGTACTTCTGTTCTTTTAACTTGTTCACTGTCTCCCATCTGTGTATCAGTTTCAGGTCAGATAGCACAGCAGCCACCACATTGCATGGATTTGTTGTAAGCCTATCTGATGGGGAATTAAGTGGTTCACAGAACACAGTGTGATTCCAAGTCCACGGTGTGTGATAATGCTACAGCTGCAAGGTACATTTGTAGATGCATTGGTTTCCATAGAGTGTCTATCCCAGCTTCAATATCTGGCAAGCTGAAGAAGGCCGGTGCTCATGTGAGGCTGGTATTTTTCCACGTGTTGTGAGCATCTTGCAGATGTGAATTCTATGGAGGGAAGCCACACATTTGGGCTATGTATATCACATGGCTGTGGTGATACTGACCCAGCTACCATACTGACACCTTCAAATAGAAAAAATACTAACAAGGGAGCTGCACTGTTTCCTGATGTGCCTGCACCTTCTCCATAGACTGTGAAAACCTAGCTCCTTAGTCCTGGGGGCCTAGTGCATGCGCGCGCACACGCACGCACACACACACACACATATAACATAATCCCAGATTTGGACCTTAGCGTCCAAAATATGGGTGTTAGCATGAAAACCTCCAAGCTTAGTTACCAGCTTGGATCTGGTAAAGCTGCCACCACCCAAAAAATTAGAGTGTTTTGGGGCACTCTGGTCCCCCCAAAAACCTTCCCTGGGGACCCCAAAGACCCAAATTCCTTGAGTCTCACAACAAAGGGGAATAAACCATTTCCCTTCCCCCCTCCAGGTGTTCCCTCCCTGGGTTCCTGGAGAGATATACAGAAGCAAGCTCCGTGAATCTAAACAGAGGGACTCCACCCTCCCTATTTCCAGTCCTGGAAAACACAAGTACGGAGAGAGAGCTAATCTCTCCTCTTCCTCCCTGACCCAGAGGGTATGCAAAGTCAGGTTAATAAATCTAACACAAAGAGATTTCCCCCCCTGACTTCTTCCTCCCACCAATTCCCTGGTGAGTTGCAGACTCAGTTCCCTGGAGTCCCCACGAAAGAAAAACTCCAACAAGTCTTAAAAAGAAAGCTTTATATAAAAAGAAAGAAAAATACATAAAAATGGTCTCTCTGTATTAAGGTGACAAATACAGGGTCAATTGCTTAAAAGAATTATGAATAAACAGCCTTATTCAAAAAGAATACAATTCAAAACACTCCAGCAACTACACACATGTAAATACAAAAAAAAAAAAACCAATCTCTTTGTACTCACAACTGGGAAACAGAAGATTAGAAAGCAGGAGACAGAAAAATCCTCTCATAGCCGAGAGAGTACAGGCACAAGACAAAGAACAAAGAACACACACACAAACTTCCCTCCACCCAGATTTGAAAAAGTCTTGTTTCCTGATTGGTCCTCTGGTCAGGTGTTTCAGGTTACTCCTTTCCAGGTAAAAGAACATTAACCCTTAGCTATCTGTTTATGACAAGAGTGTCTATCCCAGCTTCACTATCTGGCAAGCTGAAGAAGGCTGGTGCTCATGTGAGGCTGGTATTTTTCCATGTGTTGCGAGCATCTTGCAGATGTGAATTCTATGGAGGGAAGCCACACATTTGGGGCTATGTATATCACATGGCTGTGGTGATACTGACCCAGCTACCATACTGACACCTTCAAATAGAAAAAATACTAACAAGGGAGCTGCACTATTTCCTGATGTGCCTGCACCTTCTCCATAGACTGTGAAAACCTAGCTCCTTAGTCCTGGGGCCTAGTGCATGCACGCACGCACGTGCACACACACACACACACACACTCTCCGTCACTGGTACACTGACACAACCTGTGCACTCATGCACCACTCACTCGCACATACACTCATGTCTAAAAGAGGAATCTCTTCCTCTCTCCATCCAAACATAATGCCCCCAGCCAGCACCTCAGCAGCTCTGCTGATGCATTAATGCTTCTCATCCCAACACCTTCCCCCATGCAGCTACACGCTCTAAAAAATCATCCTCGTTCCTTTCTGAGAGCAGATGGGCAGAAATGCACATCCACAAGGTCACGCAAATGTTCCTGTGTGGAGTGTCCTGCCCAGTGTATTAAGGTGACTGGGGAAATCCAGCACCCTGGGCATTAATACTAGAGGAATCCCTGCTCCGGGGAGCTGAATCAGACAGATGTTGGCAAGTGGCCTTGCATGGCTGGCAAAGGCCAAAGTGCCCCCACCAAAGTACTCAATCAGTAACAACGGCAGTATAAAGATCAGTTCTCACCTGGGGACTACACAGCCTTTGAGTGAGACTGCAGGCTTACAGCCTGCCCTGAGTGAGAGACAGTGTCTAGCTGTGCCAGGGCATGAATGGTGAGTTTGCTTGTTCACATGTTCATCTCATAGCAGAAATAATGAGCTTGGCACATGGTACTTCCCAAGCTCTGTGCTCTAGGCTGTTGCTTGCACCATCCTCTTCTGCCAGCCAATGCTTATCCTCATGGTCTGCCCTAGGCCTGCAGTAGCTTAACTGCTTCCTCTGCCACCCTGGAGGGGTTGGGGCGCTCACAATGAACCGCAGTTCTTGGAGCAGCCGGCACAAAGCGGTTCCCCCTCACCTGTGTGCAGTGTGTGGAAGCAGGAGGCTAGGCCCCTTTAACTGCATTTCTCGCTGTTGTTACTGGGAAAGTTTATGGACCCCATTTTCAACAGCAAAATATGCAACCAGACATCACAAGCGGCCTATAGACATGAACAAAAAATCAAAATGCAGAGCATACCCAGGGCATCTTGGGACAATAATTGTCCTAGGCCTCATTATTTTTACTTTACCTCATGGATAAGCCATACCTCAGGCTGCAAGTAACTCACCATGCACAAAGAAAAAATAATTAACAGTGCCGGAGACATCAAACGAGATGGGACTCTCGTCTCCAGCATAAATAATCACCCTGAGCCCAGCTCCATGAGCCAGCATTTCTGCGTGAGAGCAACCTGGAGTGGGTGTTTTGGTTTTTCAGAGTGGGGCAGGGTGGAAGCAAGACACCGCTCCAAAGGAGGAGAGAAGGGAGGATGCAATGTATTGGCTCAGACTCACTCGCGGCACAACTCATCTGCCCACAGTAGAGTTCCAGCAGGAGTGAACTTGGCTTACTTAGCATGGGCCAAGTAACGTTTCAGGGACTAGTGAATACATACTGGTGAGCTAGTGGCCATAGGTGTCTTTCTATCTCAGGATCACTAAGAGTCTTGCAAAAGGGGTCAGGCTCATTATCCCCATTCAGTCCCCGACGGGTGCACACAGAGGGGAAGTGAGGTGATTTGCCCCAGGTCACCCAGGTATTTGACTGGTCTCCTGACTGCCAGCTCAGTGCCCTCTCCACCAGCCCACACTATCTCCCTGAATCTTTAATAACCTTCTGAGCCCGGTGGCTTTTATAAACCCAGGTTAGTACAGCATTTGTGTGCAAAGAAGCCTCTCTGCTAACGTGAAATGTTATCCATAATACTGCGGCATAGAGCTGGAAAGAGGTGCTGTGTTGTGGGCGTAATTACAATCAATCCATATGAGTTCCCTCCCTCCATCCCGTGTTGCGCCTCACAGTGGGTGTCATGAGATTAGTGAAGGCAGCTGCAGCAGAATCATTTACGGAGACTGCAGGTATATTCTCACCTTCTACATCATATTTAACAGAAAGTAAATGGAAGGTTGGCATAGGGCAGCTTCCTGGAATACTTATTAGCCGCTTCTCCCTGCTGAACTCCCTGCAATTGTTCTGCATGCGTGCCTGTCCTGCAACTGCTTTTGTTATTAGATTTAAAACAAGTTTCAACCTTTACGATCTTGCCTATAAAGCAATAAACCCAGAAGGCTCATGTTAGGGACAGCAGGATAACATGGAAACGAGGGGCTTTGTATTTTCCCAATCACTGACAAAGTGAAGGGGCAGGATCTCAGGAAAAAGTATTCTCCTGCTCTCTTCTTCTTCCTGCTCACCCATCCTTACTGCAGCTTGTGATAATACGGCCAAAGGCAAATGCATACGGCTGGGAACAAAGCATGCAGCTCACACGTGCAGGATGGGGGACTATCTTGGGAGGCCGTGACTCTGAAAAGGACTTGGAGGTCTTGGTGAATAATCAACTGAAGATAAGCTCCCAGTGCAATGATGTGGCCAAAAGACCTAATGCAATTCTTGGAAGCATTAGCAGGGGAATTGCCAGTAGAAGCAGGAAGATATTACCTCTGTGTTTGGCACTGGTAGGACCAATGCTGGAATATCACATCTGGTTCTGCTGGCCACAGTTCAAGGAGGAGCTGATAAATTAGAGAAGGTTCAGGGAAGAGCCACGAGAATGGTTAAACACACCTTATAGTGTAGACACAAGGAGCTCAACCTAATTATCTTGCCAAAGAGGAGGTTAAGAGGTAACTTGATCACTGCTTATAGGTACCTATATGGGGAACAAATATTTAATAATGGGCTCTTCAGTCTAGCAGCCAAAGTTGTAACACCATCCAATGTCTGGAACTTGAAGCTTGACAAATTCAGAATGGAAATAAATGCAAATTTTTATCAATGAGGGTAATTAACCACTGGAACAATTTACCAGAGGTGTTGTGGATTCTCCTTCACCGGCAATTTTCAATTCAAGTCTGGCTGTTTTCTAAAAGATCTGCCCTAATTCAACCAGGAATTGTTTGGGGGAATCCTAGAGTCTCAGTGACGAAGGAGGTCAGACCAGAGGATCACAGTGGTCCCTTCTGGCCTTGGAATTGGACTGGATGAAGAAGAAAGGAATCTGAGCAATGATGGAAGAGGAGGATGACCGCAGTAATTGCTAGCAGCCCCTCAAGCTGGGAAACCAATGTCTGGCCTAGAAAAGGAGTCAGACTAGTGCAGGGAGGAGATAAAGGAAACCAGTGGAGACATTTCTATAGCAGCCTGAACCACGCAGAGCCAGACTCCAGACGTAAGCTGAGACGCACCCCCGACTGCAAGAATACAAAGCAGACTGGCTGCTCTTGCTGGTTATTTTAACCTAGAGGGGAGCTCATAGCTATAATGAGATCAGCACAGCTGCTTTCAGCCATCATCACCTTGTGGGCATGATCCTCCAAGCTCAGCTTCTGGTGATGGAGTTGACAGGTTCTCTCCCAGCTTCCTGGGAGTTCACTCACCTCAATAACCATATCAGATTTCCAGTTCGGGGCTGTGGGTTATGTCGGGCTTCCTCCTCACCAGAGGGGTCTATTGTGAGACCCCTATACTACTCCAGCACTCAGATTAGAAGTCCAGTCTGAGACACCTTAAAATAAGCCTGAATTTCAGAAAGTACTCAGCACCTTCCCCTGCCCCCCTCTGAAAACCAGGCCTCTTGAGGACATCTCCCCAAAGATTCGGGCTTCCTTACTCAGCATCTGGCCGAGAGGAAAGGGTTAACCCTACTGACAGTGTGCGGGGATCCAATGGGCAGGACTCAGGCACCTTGGGGAGAAGTTTTACCACAAGTCCTGGAGATTTTGAATGGTGTAAATTCCCCCTCTGCAGGGCTTTGTGAGAGTATCGAGGAGTGACAGCGAGCCATGTCACCCATGCAGGTGCAGTTACACTTTTCGTATAGAATTAACTTTTCCAAAGCACATACTAAATTATTAGCCAATAAGGGGAAAGAGCTGCCTCTTCTCTCCAGTGTCTGAAAAAGCCCAACTGTTTACAGGTGTGGGCATGTGATAATTACAGACAATACCTGTGAGAATCTGCAGGCATCTGTTGCGAGCTCCATTTAAACCCTTGGCCAAAGAACTGGATCTTTTCCCCTGGGTGAATCATGCTCCAAGGATGAAATGTACATCCAGATTACCCTCCACACCTCCCAACAGCCGCTGGGCTGCTCCCCAGTTGGGGCACTGGGAGTTATTCTGAATACAGACAGACCAAATGCGCACAGGTTCAGTCAAGATAATGTCCCAGGATCCCTGAACTCTCCAAGACTCTTGGTGTCTGCAAAGTCGGGCTGGAATTCTGGTGCAAACAGGCTTTCTCCTCAGACGCCTGGCACCTCTGCTTCCCGGCCCAGATCCAAAGCCCACCAAACTCAACAGAAGGCCCTCCCCTTTCTTCACTGGGCTCTCAGTCTGGTCCATAGCCCTTGCTGGAAGGTGCCCATGAACAGCATGGTCTTGTATTTTTGACACCTTCCTTTCAACCCGTCCAGGAACAGGAGGCAGAAGGCACTTGCCCGCCCAGTTCAGACCATCCACACAACCCAAAGCACTCTCTTAGCCCTTTGCAGTGTGCCTGGGAGACGCTGTGACTGAGGCCAGACCATCCAATACCCTTCGACTTGCTTTCAAATGATTCTGCCCCTCAAGGTATCAGTAACATTGTCTCCCGCGGCCTGCATTGACTTTGCTTTGCCTTCCCTCACATCCAGAGACATCCTCTGACGTTACCTAGACCTCTCTCTGCATGGTCTCTAGGGAGGTGCATTGATAGCACCATGCCAGCGCTGCCAGGTGCCCTGGCTTATAAAGACAATACAGTCTATCAAAATAAATGGCTCTGTTACTGAACAGGTGATGCACATACACAGTCATCAGTAACTCAGTATCTTTACTACCTCCTTCTGCTCTCTGAACTTCTTCAGTCATTTCTCTGCAGTGACGGCAACATCTGTGTTAAAACTGGAACACTGTAGCTCTAATAACCCAAAGTGTGAAAAGCTAGTAAATTATTCTAGAGGCCATTATCATAATCACATGGTTCATTAGAGCTGGTGAGTAATTAACATGTTTTAAAAAGCCATGATTATTAGAAAAAGTATTTTTAATTCCTCAGTTTTGCCTGTATTTAGACATCTGAGCACTAACCTGTGGTGGGTGGCAGATGCTGATCACTGAAGTCATGATTTAGGCCCCAATCCTACAAGCAATTAGTTTGTATGCTCTTTGGGGCAGAGATTGTGTTTTTTTGTGCTGTGATTGTACAGCGCCTAGCACATCGGAGAGCAGGTCCCTGCCTAGGGCTCCTGTGTGACACTTCAGTATAAATAATAATAACAATACTTACGCATCAGGTAACTTTGTTCATATGCATAGTCCTGTGTGACTCCTATGTGGGTACAGTTACCCACATGGGTCAGTGTGTGCAGGATCGGGGTCTTATTATTATTAACTGTACAGCAGTAGTTCCCAGCAGCCCCAATCAGAGATCGGGGGAAGTTTACTGGGTTATTGCTTCTCTGGACCCAGCCAAATATTGGGTAAATAAGACTCACACGTGTTCTGCAGTATTAGCAAAAAAACCCCAAGAAATGGTAACTGAGAAGTAACTAGAAAAGAAACCAAGTTTTAAAGAAGTGAGTAAGTGCATCACCACAAGTCATTCTCCAGGTGCATTTGGTTTCACTCTCCTCTTGCAGAATTTTTCTGTTGCCTTTGAACATCTGTGGAGTGTGTGTGGGTACGTCTACACTACGGGATTATTCCAATTTTACATAAACCGGTTTTATAAAACAGATTGTATAAAGTCGAGTGCACGCGGCCACACTAACCACATTAATTCGGCGGTGTGCGTCCATGGTCCGAGGCTAGCGTTGATTTCTGGAGCGTTGCACTGTGGGTAGCTATCCCGTAGCTATCCCATAGTTCCCGCAGTCTCCCCCTCCCCTTGGAATTCTAGGTTGAGAGCCCAGTGGCTGATGGGGCAAAAATCATTGTTGTGGGTGGTTCTGGGTACAGCCTCACCCCTCCCTTCGTGAAAGTAGCAGACAACCATTTCGTGCCTTTTTTCCTGGGTGAACTGTGCAAACGCCATAGCACAGTAAGCATGGACCCTGCTCAGATCAAGACCGCAATCGTGGACGTTGTAAACACCTCGCGCATTCTCGTGCAGTCTATTCTGAACCAGGACCTGCAAAGCCAGGCAAGGAGGAGGCGGTGGCTACGGCAGCGCGGCGATGAGAGTGATGAGGACATGGACGTAGAATTATCTCAAACTGCGGGCCCCTGCACTTTGGAGATCCTGCTGGTAATGGGGCAGGTTCTAGCCATTGAACGCCGATTTTGGGCCCGGGAAACAAGCACAGACTGGTGGGACCGCATAGTTTTGCGGGTTTGGGACGATTCCCAGTGGCTGCAAAACTTTCGCATGCGTAAGGGCATTTTCATGGAACTTTGTGACTTGTTTTCCCCCTCCCTGAAACGCCATAATACTAAGATGAGAGCAGCCCTCACAGTTGAGAAGCGAGTGGCAATAGCCTCTGGAAGCTTGCAATGCCAGACAGCTACTAGTCAGTCGGGAATCAATTTGGAGTGGGAAAATCTACTGTGGGGGCTGCTGTGATGCAAGTAGCCAAAGCAATCATTAAGCTACTGCTACGAAAGTTTGTGACTCTGGGAAAGGTGCAGGTCATAGTGGATGGCTTTGCTGAAATGGGATTCCCTAACTGTGGGGGACGATAGATGGAACCCATATCCCTATCTTGGCACCAGGGCACCAGGGCACCCAGTACATAAACCGCAAGGGGTACTTTTCCATGCTGCTGCAAGCACTGGTGGATCACAAGGGACGTTTCACCAACATCCACGTGGGATGGCCAGGAAGGGTTCATGACGCTCGAGTCTTCAGAAGCACTGCTCTGTTTAAACTGCTGCAGCAAGGGAATTACTTCCCAGACCAGAAAATAACAGTTGGGGATATTGAAATGCCTGTAGTTATCCTGGGTGACCCGGCCTACCCCTTGATGCCATGGCAAATGAAGCCATACACAGGCAGCCTGGACAGTGGTCAGGAGCTGTTCAACTACAGGCTGAGCAAGTGCAGGATGGTGGTAAAATGTGCATTTGGCCATTTAAAGGCATGCTGGCTCACATTACTGACTCCATCAGACCTCAGCCAAACCAATGTCCCCTTTGTTATTGCTGCTTGCTGTGTGCTCCACAATCTCTGTGAGAGTAAGGGGGAGACCTTTATGGCAGGGTGGAAGGCTGAGGCAAATCACCTGGCCACTAATTACGCACAGCCAGACACCAAGGCAATTAGAAGAGCACATCACAAAGCAGTGCGGATCAGAGAAGCTTTGAAAACGAGTTTCATCACGAGCCAGGGTACGGTGTGACTGCTGTGTTTGTTTCTCTTTCATGAACCCCCCCCACTTTATTGACTCCTTCCCTGTAAGCAACCCACCCTCCCCCTTCAATTACAGCTTGCTTAAGGAAATAAAGTCACTATCGTTTAAAAATCGTGTATTCTTTATTAAAAAGTCATTATAAAAAGAGGCAGAGAACTGACAAGGTATCCTGGGTGTGGTTTGGGAGGAGGATAGGAGGGAAGGAAAAGGCCATTAAACACATTTCAATGTAATGACAGCCTATTGGTTGGACTGTCTACGGGGGTGGAGTGGGCGGGTGCACGAAGCCTTCCCCCACGCGTTCTTACATGTCTGGGTGAGGAAGATATGGAACATGGTGAGTGGTGAGGGTGGTTACACAGAGGCTGCAGCGGCACTCTGTGACCCCGCTGCTCTTCCAGAAGCTCCATCAGACGTCGGAGGATGTCAGTTTGATCACACAGCAGCCCCAGCGTTGCATCCCGCCACCGCTGACCTTCCTGCCTACACCTCTGATCTTCCTGCCGCCACCTCTCATCTCGAGGGTCCCTCCTATCCTCACGTTGGTCCCTCCTGTCCTCACGTTCACTGGCATCTTTCCTGTACTTTGCTACCACGTCCTTCCACTCATTCAGATGAGCTCTTTCATTGCAGGTTACTTCCATGATTTCCGAGAACATTTCGTCTAGCGTCTTCTTTTTCCTCCGCCTTATCTGAGAGAGCTTTCGGGATGGAGTAGGGAGACTTGAAAAATGTGCAGCTGCATGAGGGAGGGAAAAAAGGGAAAGAAATATTTAAAAAGATACATTTTACAGAACAATGGTTATACTCTTTCACAGTGAACAACACTATTCACCTTACATAGCACATGTGATTTCACTACAAGGTTGCATTTTTGCATCTTAATATTGAGTGCCTGCGGCTCTGGTGTTACAGATCTCACAGATGCAGGTCCGGGCATCAGAATTCAGCTTGCATGCGGCCATGGTAAGCCATTGTCTTTCGGCTTCTCCAGCCTTCATGTACACAGTGCCCTCTGATGCTTCTTTCCTGTTAACATGCAGCAGCAGAAGCCAACCCCCCCCATCCAATTCTCTAGGATGATTGCTTTACCCCTCCCCCCACCGCATGGCTGGTATCATGGAAGATCACTGCTAATCATCCCCCTTTCCCTCCCCACACCGCGTGGCTGGTAGCTGGGAAGATTCCTGCTAGCCAAATGCAAAAAAGCTCAGCGCTATCCTTCCTCCCCTCCCTCGGCTTGGCTACGTTCAAGGAAGGATTTCTTTTAAGCAACAGCCCAGTAGGAAAATGGCCATCTCTGTCCCCTTAATTAAATTCCTGAATTTCAGCCAGGTTACCATGAACGATATCTCTCTGCTGAGGATAACAGAGCGAGATAAAGAACGGATGTTTCTTGAATGCCAGCAATCACCAGGACCATACGCAGCTATGCTTTGTCATGCAATGATACCCGATTGCTTGCTACATGCATGGCGTGGTAAAGTGTCCTACCATGGTGGACGGAACAAGGCTGCCTTGCCCAGAAACCTTCTGCAAAGGCTTTTGGAGTACCTCCAGGAGAGCTTCATGGAGATGTCCCTGGAGGATTTCCGCTCCATCCCCAGACATGTTAACAAACTTTTCCAGTAACTTTACTGGCCGCGAATGCATCTCAAGCCCTCATGGCAAATCAATCATTAAAAAACGCTTGCTTTTAAACCATGTTTTATATTTACAAAGGTACACTCACCAGAGGTTGCTTCCATGGCTTCACTGTCTGGGCTAGTGGCTTGGGAGGGCTGGGAGGGTAATTCCATCTGGGTGAGAAAAAGCTCCTGGCTGTTGGGGAGAACGGAGTGCTGTGTGCTCACTGCAAGGTCGTCCTCCTCTTCCTCCTCCTCCTCCTCCTCATCTTCCCCCTCCGCAGAATCCTCAGCCATGGTTGAGATTACAATCCCCACCTTGGACTCCACGAACAGGGGTGGTGTAGTGGTGGCTCCGCCCCCTAAAATTGCATGCAGCTCAGCGTAGAAGCGGCATGTTTTCAGCCCTGCCCCGGACCTTCCGTTAGCTTCTTTGGTTTTCTGGTAGGCTGGTCTGAGCTCCTTAACTTTCACTCTGCACTGCACTGAGCCCCTGGTGTGACCTTTCTCCATCATAGCCTTGGAAATTTTTTCAAATGTTTTTTCATTTCGTCTTTTGGAACGGAGTTCTGTTAGCACAGAATCCTCTCCCCATATAGCGATCAGATCCTGTGTGAACTGATCTCTACCTATAGCCCATTCCTGAGGGCTGAGATTTCAGCTGTGTGCTCTGGCTGCGACTGGCCGGATAAGTCACAGAATTACACCGGGGTACAGCAAGTGGGGCAGAATAGATAATCCAGTCCCTACAGTAATCTTTAATCAATTGCCCAAACCGATAATCGCCAGCTACAGAACAGACTTAGAGAGTCCAAGTGCAGAAAGGACCATTCAGTCATTTTGCCTGACCCCCTATATAATGTAGGCCCCCTAGGAGTTCACCCAGTTACCCCTCTATTGAGCCAATAACTTGTGTCTGACTCATATGAAACAAGCAGAGAAAGGAGAGAACTATTTACTAATTGCTCTATTTCTGTTAGAGGCAAGAGTAGTGTCTGGAAAGTTATGGAAATCTCCCAGCTTGGTTACTATGTTAGAATTGTTTGAAATAAAACTCAATAAAAATAATATTTTGAAAAACTGAAATGCACAATTGTTTGAGAGACAGTCAGTGTGGGATTAGAGAGAGAGAGAAGGTTGGACACTCAGGATTTCAGTGCTATTTGCCAGGGGGAAGAATATTTGATTTGCTGTGGCTGAAATTGACTCAAATCAGTCTCTTACTGTATGCTGTGTTGTGCTAATCACCATTTAGAGATGCTCAGCTGCAACTCAGAGCCTCCTGCATTCACAATGTGGCCTCAATACAGGCAAACAGTACTTAGAAGTTACATTTCATTCAGAACTGCTGTACCTGAATAAAATTACACAAAAAGATGCAAATGAACTGTAGTTTCTTTTCATTTCCCCCTCTTTAGCTGCCATTATCCTGTCACCAGTGGATTTATGTCTATTGGCTGCAGGTATTAATTGCTGTTTGCATACACAGCAGTGTTATTGCCAGGCAGTAAAAATGCATTTCCATTTTACATCCAAATTTAAACCCCCGCAGAAAAATTATTGCCATGTGCGTTTGATACCAACTACATCTTAATCTGCATTTAGAGTTAGTGAAGAGAAGGAACTAAAGACATTTGTTTTACTTTAAACACTTTGGTAAATTTATAGCGATACAAGAAGAGAACCAAGATGCGAAATGCTGCTGTCTGAGGACAGACGAGTAACAGAGGCTTTGTTTGACTCTAAGGCTGGAAGTGAATGTAAGGAAATAATTATTACATCATGATGTGATAAATTCTCCTTCATTACCCAAAAATGTTGCCGATAAATTCCCATCTTTAACTCTTAACTGGTTGGACTAGAGTGGTCTTCTATTGTGCTAACCGGGATTCAGATGCAGTTTTTATTTTGTATAAAAAAAAACAACTTTGATTCAACCTTGCACATGTTCTAGTTCTTAATAAATCAAATCCAGTCATTTAAAAGAAATACCTTTAATTAGCTGTGCATTCAACTTACCTTCAGATTACCACAAATGCTCCCTTGACAGATATACATAACCTCCCACCCCCTCTTTCATATACGTTCAGAAGCCTGGAAAGGCTTCCAAATGAGGAAAGAGTGAAAAGATTGGGACTCTTTGGTTTAGTGTGGGGACAGATAAGATGGGATATGACTCAAGTACCCCAAATAATGAATGCTATGGAGAAGACCTCTCCTTTTTCACAATACAAGACCAAGAATGTAAATGAGCATCAATAATTGAAAAAATACTTTCTTACACAATGCTCGATAGAACTCGCTGCCACAAGATATCGCTGAAGCCAAAGTTTAGGATTTATGAAATGATTCATTTGGCTAATGAGAAAATCCACAGTCACTTCAGAGGATAAAACATTTATAAGGGCTAGAAACCCTCAGGTATCAGGGCATAACCCAATTGCTGATGGAGGTCAGGAAGAAACTTCCCTGGAGACAGATTATTCCATTATAACTTTCTTCCACTTTTCGCTGAAACAAGTGGTGCTGACCTCTGGCAGAGACAGGAGACTGGGCTGGACAGGCCCCAGTCTAATCAGCATAGACAATCCCTGAGTTCCGGTGCATTCACCTGGAGATCGGATACTTGTGTAGTCAGTATGTCAGCATCCAGTGCTGGAAACTGTTGCCAGTGTCAAGATCTGGTCATTGAACTCCCAGGCATGACACTTATTGGCTTCTCCTGGGTTTGCTGTAAATCAAGCCAATTGCTTGATGCACAACACTTGCTTTGCAGAGTCGCCCAGCTGAGGCTGTCCTCCTTCTCTGGATTCTGGTAGCAGGAGGCTTCTGGAGTCATGCTGGGTCCATTGCCAAAGGAGGGCAGCTGGGAAAAACACCCACTAGAGGGGCCGACTGAACAGCATTTCCTCAGCACTAGGTCAGGTTTCAGTGGATCTAGCTATGGCATCTGATCGGGTCCCATCGGTTCCTTTTTACGTCATGAACCCTAGACTCTGCCATACAGAGCCAGCCGCCACATGCACTCTCTTCCCGACACCCTGCACATACAGACATATGATGAATGTGCAGAGGAAGTGGATCCAGCTGCAGTTGCATGCAATAGTCTGGCTTATTTCTCTGCTGCAAGTGGCTGGTTCTCACCTCAGTTAGGTGAAGAAATCCCCTCTGTAGCTACAGTGATGCACAGGGCTGTGATGGGGACAGTCCCTAGGAGATTCTCCTGAGCCAGTTGGGTGGCTATGTTACACCATCCTTAAAAGACATCGTCCCGTTGTGGGCAACAGGGGTTTCATCTTATCCCTGCTTTTTTTAATTGGCTATCACAGAACATCTTGATGTCTGTTGACTTTGGTCCAGCGCACAAAGGGGAACGTGATGCTTGCTGCGGATAAGCTGTGAAAGGAAGGGTTGGCTTGTTACAAATCCTGGTTGTTATCACAGTGTCAGGGGCTACAAAGAATTAGTTTATTCCATTTTCTGTTCTTTCCACAGTCTGTGTCAGAAGGATGAAATAGGTTGCCAGTCACCGGCGTGGGTAAGGTGATACAATGCAATCTGCAGCCAGAGACATACTTTAGCAGAGGAAAAGCAGACTAGATAGCTGGCACTATCGCCTCTAACAAGCTGTTCTGATGCTATTGTGATCAACAGCAGTGCTGGAGCCACACTTCCTTAGTGCACAAGTTTTTCTAGCTGTGGCAACCTGCTTGGCTCCTAGATGTGCTATTCTTTTTTTATATAGAAAACGGGAATAAAATAAAAAACAAGCAGAGAGATCTAGGTACCTGAACACAAAGCCTGAGGGGGTTCTGGGAAGAGGACAGGGGGCTCCTGTGGGTTTTTGTTGTTGTTGAGCCTAGCCTAATTTGACAGGTTATTGGTAGGACATTCTGGAAAGCTAATCACTCTGGGACTTCTACCTTGCCACTCACTAATTAATTATTTAATTAACCCCTGCCTGAGGCTAGTGACTCCAGAATAGCATGACATGTTATGTACTGAATGTTAAAATGTGTGTGTTTTCTCTTAAGCTAGTTACACTATACAGATTTCTTTCTTCTTTAGTCCCTGGTTGATCAATTATTTAATGCATTTCATCCTGGTTCAGAGCTCCCTGAAATGAGTTGTTTTAAATTAAATACATTTCTCTTTGAATCAACTCGAGTCCCTGGGAAATTTTTAGCTCTGCAAATGAGCTCATTTGAATTTTTGAGGTGTACCTGAAACTTGTGTGTGTTTCTTTATTTTTATTATTTCAAATCTCATTTCACTTTGTTCCAGGTTCAATCTTTTCCCTGCAGCAATGGCCTATGCACTGACTTATCTGAATAATTTTAAAGCGAATGTATTAAGGGGTCCAATGTGAAATTTCCTAGGAGAATTGGTGTGGGTTAACTGTCTGTAACTTACTGTGCCAGCTTGATTCAGCGGCTTGTAGCAACCTTTTTATTATAATTACAAGGCTAAATAATGGCTCCACTTACAGGAAAACAAAAAGAAAGGCATTTTGTATGAAAGACTGAGCTGGGATTTTAATACACATTAGGCTGCATGTTTCCAGCCAGCCCAGACTGAAAAATGCATTTCCCCCTTGATAACATTTGTATTGTTTGTATGATGCCAACATTCTCTTGTTCACTAAATACATTTGCAGGAGTCAAGACACATCTTTATGTTACACAGCAAATTATCGCTCCTAACATGTAATCCACCCAGTCATTTCCCTATCCACACAGGCACAAAAAATGCTGTTTGCAAATGTAATATTGGTGCAGAACATCCTTTATTCAGTTTTCCCCTGTTGCAGCAGAAGCAGCTGCTTGTTGGCTGGATGAGTGTCTCGATGTGATACTGCACAGCCAAGCCAAGAGCACTTTCTAGTCTCCCTGCAGGGCACCAGATGATCCCCTTGAGGACAGAGCTCAGCAGCCCAACTCACCAGTCATGTCCCTTGATTCATGATGCAGAATTTCCTCTTGGTTTTGGCCAGGGACCTCTGTGATCGATGTGGGATTCCTTGCCCTCCCCTACGCACTTCCCTCTGACCAGGATGTAGTTTCCCCTGGAGCCCATCAATGCCCCCTGCAGGCATTAGCCAGAGGAGCTCAGTTCAGAAGAATGCAAGATGCTGCATCCCACTAAGAACCCAAACCCAGGAGACGCTGAGCATCTCCCACTGCCATTGATGGCAATGGAGCACGGGAGGACTCGGTGCCTTGCAGACGGGGCTCTGCAGTAGGCAGGATGCGCATCCCGCATGGATCTCTCATGCCACGCCAGTTCAGTGATGTAAAGCGCTCCTTCCCTGAGTATGCTGCATCTATAACACACACATCACCCCTGCCAGCCGGGGGGGCATGACAGCCGCTGCAGGGCCACGCTGCTGGAGGGAAGCACATGGCTCTTACTACAAGATAAGAAAAGGCCTCATTGAACCAGTGAAGCAGCCTCCCCATTTCAGTGAGTCTTCACCTGTGTCTCCTGGTCAGGTCATGCTTTGCTGAGCCCCAGCACTCCCCCCAATCACCAGTTACTAATGCCCTCTGTTGTCCTGCACCTTGATCTCACTGACCCGCCTGCAGTGTAGCTCAGCACGGAGTGTTTTTCAGTTTGTAAAACTTCTCACTCTGGATGGCACTTGCCAAGCCCCAGATATTGACAGGAAAAGCTGCTTCCTGTTGGTAACATTGGAAAGCCAGGGCCAAGTCGTGGCATCTAGTGCCTGGCCCGTGGAGCTGCACAGCACGGGCAGCACGATCTTTAGGGAACCCCTTCTAGCACCTTTCCTGAGCCCAGGTCTGCACCGTACAGGACCCCAGACAGGCTGTGCAAGGGAAGAGAGGCTCCCTACACCCTTCCCCTGCACCCATGTTTGAGCCA
Organism: Gopherus flavomarginatus; assembly: GCF_025201925.1. Classification (NCBI taxonomy): domain Eukaryota; kingdom Metazoa; phylum Chordata; order Testudines; family Testudinidae; genus Gopherus; species Gopherus flavomarginatus. The sequence goes on along the minus strand of NC_066621.1, from coordinate 9,716,220 downwards.
CTCACAGCCTGGCCCTCTTTGGTAGCTGGTGTGGAATGAGGGGGACAATTTCTAGTTCCTAATGGAAGGAGATCCACATCACCAAAGCACCATCCCAACTTACCTTGCTTGGAGCCCCTGTTGGCAGCAGCAGCAAAGTGGCTGCTGACTGAGTGCTCCATGGACACTGGCTTCCACCAAACTGACCCCTGCAAGTCAGGAGAGGGCAGAGTGTTCACAGTGACGGCTGTGTTAACCGTCCTCAGCAACCTAAATCCATGGGAATGGCTCACGTGAGCATGTGCTGCTAAAGGAGGGTGATCAGCCCTAACAGTTCTTACACTTACCATCTATGTTTAGATGCAGGCTTCTTACATCTATTCCCCTAACAAGTGGGAAGGGTTACAGCAGTGGTTCTCAAACTTTTGTACTGGTGACCCCTTTCACATTAGCAAGTCTCTGAGTGCAACCCCCTCTTATAAATTAACACACTTTTTAATATATTTAACACCATTATAAATGCTGGAGGCAAAGCGGGGTTGGGGTGGAGGCTGGCAGCTCGTGACCCCCCATGTAATAACCTCGCAACCCCTTAAGGGGTCCCAACCCCCAGTTTGAGAACCCCTGGGCTACACCCTCTTTTGTTCTGATAGTGACAGACCAATAGTGAATCATCTCCCTGCCTGTCATGGGCCGAAACCAGAAGAGAGGATTACACTGGGAGAATAATTTAAGAGCTGTGTAAATGAGACTCAGCATGTGGATGTAGCTAAATTTATTCAGTTTGTACTCCTCTAACAAAGGCCTCCAGCCCCATGGAAGACGAAGTCACCTCAGGCCTGCATGTTTTCAGTCTCCTCCCGATTACATAGGGCTGCTGGGAGATGGTGCCATATAGAAAGGCAGAATCTGCTTTTACTGGCAATTCTACGGGCACTGATAGCAACAGTAAAATATAACAGACATAAATAAGGTCAATAAAATGATGTAATGGTTAAATTACTAGGAAATCTGATTAGAGGAGAATTTTACTGAGTGTTCACAGCTCTGGCCTTGAATACTTTTTTTTGCAAAGACTTTTTCCCGCAAGTGGGAAAAGAAGAGATTTGAGATTCAGTGTGTTCATTGCTGCACAGCCTTCCAGGGATTTTTCTCCCAGACTCCAGACCATGGAAGTTTGGACACTACTCCCTTCACTTCATTATCTGTGTAACCCAGATTTCTGTCACAGTGAAATTTTCACCCAGGTGAAGTGTTGCATTAGCAACAAGTGAGTTTGAGGTCTTCAGCAGTGCTTACGAGATTGTGTCATCCCTGTATATAGGAGTTGATTTCACCTTTAGCTGAATTGGTAGGGGAAGGGAATTAAAAAGTAAGGAACAGATTTTTGTGCTTTTCATTTCACAAACCTACCTAAGGCAAAGTTTCATGGGCAAGTCCCCTTGTTAATCTTAGGCCAGTGGTCTGTCAATCGGAAGGTCATTACTAATGGGAGAGGAGAACATCTGGCTAGTAAGTGACGCTGATAATGTGTCAGCAAGACCTATTTTCTAATATATTTATAAAGTCTGGCTTGGGATTTCTAGAGGGGAGTATGGGAGCTGGATTCCCAAATTCTGTTGAATAGCAATGAAATAGATGCTCAACTTTGTTAGGCTCTTTTGAACTCCAGTTTCCATTGGGTAGAAGGACGCACCGCTTTGATTTCAGTACCTCCGATATGGTTTCAGAGGGTGGCTCAAACACTATAGGCCAAATTTTTACTCTCTCGTCTGACGGTTTAGATTTGGAGGAGCTATACTGACTTCCGTAGAAATACGCTTTCAACAATCAGTATGGCTGTATGAATCTATGCATATTATTATAGCACAAAGTTTGCATGAGAAAAATAAACATCCCCTGATTTCTAACAGATGAATACTCAAAGACTTTGAAAGTAAGCTGCTCTTTAAGTCATAGTGGAGGTTTTGATTGAGGGTATGGGGTAACATTAGACAATCCTCCACCAGCTTCCAGGAGTAATGGAATCCTGGTGAGATGCTATGCAATTTCAGAGCTTCAAGCCGCCCTGAGAAGGTTAGGATCTCTCACAACTATAATATGGATCTTTTATCCCAGAAATCTTCAAAGGACAATTTTTACTCATCTTTAAAGATACTATTGAAACAAATATATAATTTAAACTTGGATCTCTGCCTTTACGATGCAAATGTACAGTACTTCAAAATCTACCTGGCTCTCCTAGTAACCTGATTTCTTTTGATCTAGTCCTGGAAGTGAAATCTTCACCCAGAGTTCCTTTCATAGAGCCTAGTAGCTTTGCTAACACTTACAGTGCCAGCGCCAGCCTCTGTGAGCAGAGGTTTGCTTGTACTTACAGTGCTCTGGATGGGGTGGCTTGTCAGATATGTTCTCTTACTATGGTCATCACTTTAACCTTCTCCTCTTTGACTGTTTAAATCCCTGCTGTATCTCCAGCTTCTATGCTGAGCTTTTGCTGGAGGAGATAGTTATACATCATGAACCAGGCACTAGTTCCTAAATAGGATGTGAAGTAACTCAGGTGATAATAAAACTCCAGTCCTCCTGTAATATCAAATCCAGTAATAAAATAATTGAGCACAGAAATAATAGGCTGGGAATTTCAAATGGGGCTAAGCTGTTGGAGACCCAGCTCTAATGAAAGCCACTGAGAACTGGGCTCCCAGTTATCTTAGGCCCTTTTGAAAAATCTTCTCCAATCTGAAATATCAGGGAGACCAAATATCCACCTTTTGTGTGGAATTCTGGGGCAATGGGTAATTTCCCCCCACACTGAATTGTACAAAAGCCACTTGAAATTTCAAAGAGAGAAGCCATCTCTGAATTGTTTTAATGTCATATTTCTCTGGATAGGAGGGAGTGTGGGAGAGACAGAATGAGACAAAACTGCTAGCTGGCATAGCAAAATCCTCACCTCCTTGTCATACATAGCATGTAACCCCAGGGAGATGGGCAGTTGGGAAGGATTGTCTGTCTCTTTAGAAACACTAAAAAAATGGCAGCCATGGGGAATGAATCACATCTTGCCTTTTTTGAATTATGTGCTTCCAGCTGCAGTCTCCTAAACAAGCCCTCCAAGGTGGTAACTAGGCATAGTTGAAAAAATTGCATGGGACCAGTTCCTAATGCTGAGACCAGTTGGGCTCCTTAATGAAGTGATAGAAGTGCCATCACCCAGGTCCTTTCAAACTGGGTCAAGCACTAGGAGACAGTATTATCGCCGTAATGCCCAAAGTCCCATTCAGGACTGGGGGCCCATTACGATGGGTACTGTATGAGCCTGGATAAAGAGGCACTCTTTGCCTCAGAGGGCTTGCAATGTAAGAGCCTGATTCTGCAACCACCTATGCATGTGGCTAACTTTACATGCCTGAGTAGTCTTATGGGTAACTAGGAACAGCTGGGCGGGTGGCGGGGGGGAGGGGAGGAATGGATAAAGGAAAAAAATTCCCAGTGGTAAGAACTGCTAGAAAGTACAACAGGCTCCGAGGGAAAGTGCTCCCCTTGGGAACAACATATATGTCTACAGTGAAGCACATATATAAGTGTTTGCAGGATCAGGATGTAAAAGGACTGTGGGAAGCAATGATGGAGGATTATATGGTCTCAGAAAACCTCTAGGTCTTTTGGTCTCTGTGCGTGTAACCTTTCCATAGATCAAATAGAATTTTTGGAATGTACACATGTGCCTGCTTTTCCTGGAAGATTGTATTGGCTAATTGCTCTAATTTTTGCTCTCTACAGGTGGTAAACTTTCTAGTAAACAAAACCCTATTGCATGCCTGAATCTCAGCTGTGTCTTGTCCTGTCACTCATAAAAAAGGCAAAACGTCAATAAGACGCAAAGCCAGAATGGCTGACATGAAGATTCCTGTGAAAGTCTACAAATAAAAGCTGCAGAATGCAATAATAGATTCCTTCCTGTTTGGTTTAGTTTAATAAACTGCCTTTTCCTCCTCCAGCTGAGAGAGTGCCATTTGGTTTGTTTGCTGGATTTTAGAGAGTTTAGTCCATTTTCTGCTGTGATGTTATTTTATTTTAATCATTACTAGTTTAAAGACCCAATGATCAAGGGTAAACCTCAATGAGCTCTTGTTAAAACCACCAGTCAAATAACGACCACAACACTACTTGCTCTTGCACCATTCTGTATTGCAGATGGATGAGCACAGCTGGAGCTAGAGAGCTGACAGCGAGTGTTAGAAATTGCTTCCTTCTGCTATTTACAGGCTTTCAACCTTTTAAGGAAATGCCTCTTTTGATCCTCTGACCCAAAACTGAACCTTCCAATTTAAAGTTCAGAACTAGCTCATTTCTTTCAAAGAGAATAATTTTGGGTTTGTTCACATTTTAAGCCACACTGTTTCCCTGATTACTACTGGAATGTGCAGTTTAGATAGTAAAACTGATTGCTTCGTTCAAACAGCATTTGTGGTCTTCTGGGGTTCGGTTACATTTCTAACAGCAGCAAAAGACAAACGAAAAACAAATGGAAAAAGTAATGTTAAAACAACAGAGACTTTCCTGTTAAAAATCCAGCTATGGGCATTCTATTCTTGCCCAGATTTGCAGCCAGGTTTGCTTGTTCTAGGGTGACCAGATGTCCTGATTTTATATAGATAGTCCTGATTTTTGGGTCTTTTTCTTATATAGGCTCCTATTACCCTCCACCCCGTCCCAATTTTTCACATTTGCTGTCTGGTCACCCTAGATTGTTTGTTGCCCATGTACCAGGCAAGTACGACAGAAGAAGTTTCAAAATAATGAAAGAAAGGACCTAGCGCATGCGCAGAGGCACACATGCTACCACATCTGATTCTCTTCTTTTTGCTAGTTTTACACCAGTGATTTCACAGACTTCAATGGAGCAGCAGCTGCTGTACACCCACACGAGTGAAGACAGACCACAACACATGTACATGGGCTAAATTGTAGTCCAGGTGAGCTGATGATCATCTGCTGGCCAAAAGAGAATGGGAACAGACAAAAGATGATACCTTGTTGCAGCTAAATGTGCTAGCCTCAGTCTGGGTTCACATAAATAGTGCAGTCTATGAGCTGCGAAGCAGAGTGCTTCCTGGAAAATTGCAAGACAGGTGGTCTGATCTCTGGCAACCATCAAAGATCTTTTATTTGTTAAATAAAAGCTGATAATTGGTGGTCTGAACTTACTTCCACTGATCTCAGTGGGAGTTTGTCTGTTGATTTCAGTGGGAGCAGAATCTGGACTTCTGTTAAGAAAATAAAAATGAGTGTCTGTCATTCTTCAATACAGTGTTTGTAAGGTAGCTCCTGGGCTTGCTGGTGCTCTAAATCCTAGAGGAATTTACAGGGACCTGCTGCAGAGAGAAACTCCTGCTCCAAAGAGGACAATCAGGTTGCTGCAAAAATAATCATAAAAAAGGCTATTTCATGGAGTGGAAACATACTTGCCAGATACTTCATCTGAAATGTTTTTGGGACAGAAAAAGAGGTTACTCTCCAAATATTGACTTTCATATTTTGATAACAGCACCTGGTAATTAGCTCCAGGTGCTGTTAGAGACGGATGTCAGCTGTAGCAAGTGTGAAAACTTACACTTTCAAAAAGTCTTTTAATAGTCCCTTTAATATGACACTGGGGAGAAGGATTAGACAAGTCATCACACCAATTTCAAAGAGAATCACTGAAAAATATAAATAGATGGATCCACAGGAAGTGAACTGTGCAAAAGAAAAATCTCTCTGAAATGAGAGCTAGAAGAGCCCTAACAACTGTGGCCTTGACTCAATGAGATGCTAAGGTATGTCTGGAACTTTTAAGCCCACTGAAGTCAGCAGGATCCACCCACCTGCTTAAAGTTAGGTAAGTGCATTGGCAGCTTGCTGAACGGCGGCCTATCATGGCAGAGAAGCATGGTCATGAAGGGCGACAGCAGGTTTGACCTTCCCCCATTGAAAACAAAGGATGAATTGCTCTTGGTGTTGATGGGAGCAGAACCTTGTGGATGTAGGAGAAACTTTCCCTTCAGGCGTGTCAGCATTTGTGTCTGAAAGCTCGGAAGGCATCAGCTGTATTGGGGGCCCTGACTGAAATGGGATGGGGTATTTTCAAGTCACCTCCACCTTTGTCCTGCCAGAACCTAGATTTGGTAACACTCAGGTAACACTGAAGGGTCCCCTGGTACAAGATGCCATTATCATGGCCTCAGTGAGTTTCAACAGGCTCTCCCGCCCTCGCACACTGACCCCTGCCCATCAGGTACCAGCTGCACAGCTGAGAGGGGCGTTCCATCTCCAGGGCCTGTCCAGTCCTTGGCTTCCTTGCCAACTAGGGGTCAACCAGTCCTATTGTGTTTCCTGCTGGATGCTCCAATCAGAGCCAGGAACACTGCCAGATACAGCTCAGACATCCGCATTAAGCAGGACTAGCACAGGCCATGTGCCAGCTAAGTCTCAGTTAAGACTTACTTTGAATGTGTAGGTAACACAAAGACCTTGTACATTCCCCAGGCATGGGGGACATCACCCAGACAGGGCGGAGGGCAGTTTCTGCACTGTTAGGTTCTGATTGGCCACCGGTTCTAAGTTTCTTCCTCCCTCCCACCACTGGAAATGAAAAAGGCATAGTTCTTGTTCAGTATTTTCAAGCCAACACCCATTCTGTGGCCCATTTCTAGCTTACTGCAGTTTCCATTGACAAGTGATGGATGATAAGCACTCTCAATCTTTGCAGGGAACAGAGAATTTCAGAGTGATCGATGACTTCCCAGCCCCAATGTGCATGGGCAGGTGCACACTGAAGCTTTCTGGGAATAATGAAAAGATGCTCAGCTTTATTACTTTAATATGTGAATTCTCTGCAGTCCATTACTGGCCTATTGCTGCATCCTTTAAAAACTCTGGAGGCATCTGACAATTTATATTTTCTCAGCTTACATTTTCAGAGGCAGTTGCCTGTCCTACCCTCACAAACACACGCTCACCCCATCGCTCTGAGAAGGATGCTGAGGAGGGAACCCACCAATTTATTATTCTAGCTGAGCAGAATCTGGCAGCCAGACTCCACTTTATTGCTCCCCATCCTCTTAATGCTAAACTCTCAAGGAGCCAACTGTCTTATTTATTTATTTATCAGACAGTCATGAATATAAAAAGTTCCTTTGAAGCTCTCTTATTTATCTCCACAGCTGGCGAAGGAATATTGCACATCTTAGTATTTTATTCCTTTTGATCTTACTACACTGATCTCACTACCACTGCCAACCTGCTTGCTAAGGTCTCCATCTTTGATGTGGGTTAACAATACTTTCCAGATCCCTTTGATGCTCCCTATAATGTTTCTCTTACATTTGATAGTGTCAGAGCAAACGGTTTCTGATGCAGGGGCTGAGTTGATCTACTGCTAACAATATTCTTACAGCAAGTCCTGTTCAAGGTTCTCCTTTCCATTGATGTTCAGTTACTGACCCCAGTTAGAGATTTTATTAGTGCAAACTGAACCAGTTAATGTTATCATTGAATTACTTATTTTACGCTCATCCCAATGACACTGATAAGGGAAGAGAGCATAAACTGAATCACATTATTACGGCACGGGAAAGAGTTGTAGCAAAACATAGAATTGAAATCAACCTATGTGACCCAGCCCTATCATGTTATCCCTTGCCTCTCTCATCTCCCATTGCAACTACTCCAGCTGGCATGTATCAGAGGGGCTGGCATAAACATGCTCCTTTCTACAAACTCAGTGTCTATCCGGGCTGCGATGCTCGCTTCCAACTGCAGTGTAAACATACTCTAGTGAGTTTCTAGACCAAACTCAGCTTCCTGGGTTGGCAGACCCTCTTCATCATGCTTACGGTAAAAACTATGCCTCAAGGTATAGGGAGATCCATTTAGGAAGAGATAAGAATGCCCCAAAACCTTCATCTCTGAACTCCAACCAAACCAGAGTGGAACTTTTATTGGGTTCTTAAAAGCTTGGCCAACTCTGCTCCCACTCAAAATACAGTGAGCAAAGCTCTTCTAACCCGCTTTGCACACACAAGTGACTTGGACTGAGTATTTGCCTGGTTGGGTCTCACTGACTGGTTTAATGTGTTTTGTACTTCCATGTTTATTGAAGGGAGGTATCGATGACTAGCAAGAGGTGCCCTACAAACAGGATAGATAAATAGCCACTTCAGACAGCCTTTAAACACCAAGAGGCATAGCTGATTCTCTGAGGGCCACCTCTCTCTGTACTTGAGCTGGCCATTCCTAGAGGAAACTCCCTCTCTCTGGCACACCAGATGAATATCTGATTGATCAATCCTCCTGAGGAAGGCAGTGAATAATTAAATACCACCTCTTGTGTGGCCAGCCTCATCCTTCCTGCTCTCAGAACTGGAGTCCACAGTTTCTCCATGCCTCCCTGGAATCTGTGAACTTCAGCTCTGTCACTGTCATTCTTCCTGCATGCCTGATTTCTGCACTGCTAAGTTCTTGTCAAGGGGTCAGTATGTTAGGGTTTAATGTGTAGGCTGTTACCTCTACTTCAGCTCTTACAGCTCAGTTTTGGGCCCTTTTTATGAAAGCAGAAGTGTAGGACTGGAAGGGACCTCAATAGGTCATCTAGTTCAGTCCCCTGCACTCAAGACAGGACTACATAATAACTAGACCATTCCTGATAGGTGTTTGTCTAACCCAGTGGTGGACAACCTGCAGCCTGCCCGCCACCCATCAGGATAATCTGCTGGCGGGATGTGAGACAGAGCTCAGACCAGGTCTGGTACAACATGGGCAGTTTCTCCCATTCACCTTAGACAGTGCCAGCCAGACATGGCCACCATAACCCCTGCTAACCGCATGTGGCTCTTGTGTTGAGCAGAATCATAGAATATCAAGGTTGGAAGGGACCTCAAGAGGTGGTCTAGTCCAACCCTCTGCTCAAAACAGGACCAATCCCCAGACAGATTTTTACCCCCATTCCCTAAATGGCCCCCTCAAGGACTGAACTCACAACCCTGGGTTTAGCTGGCCAATGCTCAAACCACTGAGCTATCCCTCCCCCCAAGAGGCCATAACTGTCTTGCTTTGCACCGTGGCGGTAGAAATTTGCACAGTGTGCAGTGAAATTTGCACAGTGATGTGCACACAGGACAAGCAGGGAGTAAACAGACTCCAAAATCATTTTACTTTTGAACTAAGCCACATTTGAAGCCCTCGCAGCCATAAGCATGGAAGCTGGAGAGGTTAGTGTGTTAATTCTTATTGCCACTGGCCACCCAGTTTGTTTCATTTTTTCCTCTGGTTTAAAGCTACTGCAGACTATAAAGGCATCCAGAGAGAATCCGGACTGCATTGAGAACCTTCCCTAGCACTGTGATGAGTATGGTAATTCAGTTAACAGTGTGCGCATCTGTCTATTGAGGTACTTAGCCCATGTTCGTGAACAGTCTGAGCACTACCGAGTATCTGACACACTGTATTACCTGTCAGCTGTATTTCCAAGGGGTGAATCTGTTAAGTGATATTCTGCATGTAATTATTGTCTTGTGGCTCTTTCTATGTCCTTCTCCTGCTGCTGCTTTGTCATCTATGTTAATCAAATCCCCTTTCTGTAATACCAATAAACCATTATCTCACAGAAATGAGCGGAATGCCTTCTGCAAACTATTAACATGGTTATTTTCCCCCCTTAGAGTTAGTTGCTTGCTAATTACCACCTGTTCCAACAGCAAACTGAGCAGAAGTATCTGAGAAATAGGGGTTTTATCTCCACAAGGCATTTATCAGAGCTTCAGACTCCTGAAGGGAAGCACTACAAGTGTGCTAAAGGCAGACAGTGGATCTAAACAGGCAGCCAAATGACAGACTAAGAGACAAACACGCATACTTCCTGGGGTGAGCAAATTAGACAGGCACTAGCAATGTAAGAGAGCCAAAAAGGCCAGTGTGACTTTTGGGGCTGCATGTACAGAGAGGCAGTGGCTCTGTTATATTGTTTTCATACATGTCGTTGCCCAGCTATGGTTGTGCTAGTTCCCTTAGACACGGGCTTTGACCCCTTCACACCCACTTCAGCCTCTTCTCCCTTTGTATCCCTCCATGAAGGTGTAATGCTCATGTCATGAGAGCAGTGAGCTCACAGATGTGGGTTTGATATCAGTGGTAGGTGAACTAGTCTTGCCTAGTTTTGAATCCAGACCTCTGAAAGTTCAGCTCCCACTGACTGGGTTTATTCTTACACTTAGAGGGGGGTGGAGGGAAGGCAGTGAAGGCAGAGGGGAAGAGTCAGTATAGAGACAGGATGAAAATCAAACCCAGAGAGGGTGAGTGACGGAGAAGAGAGGAAGCCAGAAAAATTCTGCTTACCAAAATAGAAACAGAATGGAGCCTATACCACGGCCAGGGCCTGGGCACTGCTGCCAGGTGAGCAGTTTCCCCTGTCCCTAATGCAGAGTAGAGACAGTCCATTAGATATAAAGACAGTTTTAAAAGTATTGAATCTCCCTTGAAAGAAAACCCTGAGTTTATATTCCCAGAGGAAAAGTGGGGAAGTGAGTTTTTGAACCCAACAATAGTCTGAGTGAGTCACAATCTCTTGGGTTCTAGGAGCTTCCTCCCTTCCCTGATTCCTGCTCTCTTGCAGGGTCGGGCAGCAGAAAGTGGGTTGGGGAGGGAGAGGATTCGTGGTCACCCATCTGTGACATTAGCAAGGGGGAACCCAGGGAAAAGCTGCTCCCGGAATGCTCGGTGAGCCTCAGGATTCTTGTTTCCAATGTGAAATCTGACTCTGCAGCTTTAAAGCAGAATCACTGCTTAGCCACCACCCCGCTTTTTCACATTTTAGACCATGTTTAATTTTTAATCTATCTTTATTCAGCCAGAGCTAATAGTGTGATAAACAGCCATGCAAAAGCTGCTGGCGGTAACTGTCTTTATCCTGCAACCGTTTGGTGTCTCTGCCTCCCTCTTCGCAGCCCATGCCTGGTCGTGATGGTGCAGACGGTAAACACTGGCAACATCTGTCAAGGTAATGAAGGGTTACACAGAAAAACAGAGCTACCTAGATAGACCCACATTTCCTGGAAAAAAATGCAAAGATTGCAAATGAACATCATAGGGATGCCTCTACATTCTCATCAGAACCAGATGAGATGAAGATATGACTGGCAGGAGGGTGGTTAATACCTTGGACATTTTCTCCAGCCCCTACAGTGCATAGGCAAGCACCATTTAATGGGCACCATTAAAAAGACACCACAGTGTTATAGTCCTCGTCTCAGATACCATGGTGATAGGCATGGGAGAAGAACCTCAGCAGCATAGAATACTCCAGCTCTAGGGGAATGGTGCCATACGTTAGCTACTACTGTGTCCATTTCACTGCAGGTATGTTTGCACAGGACAAGGAATGAAGACTACCAGCAGTTTCAAAAGAGACAGCAGCCTGCACCAGCTCCCACGAACAGAGAATCAACAGGTCTCTGTTTACACCCTTGCAGAGACGTGAGCCACAATTTATTTTTGCATTATGTGAAAAAGCATTTCCTTAACAATGTCAGCATATTCTTCCCTCGAGGTATGAACTTAGGCAATGGTACCTCATGGAAGCTGGAACTCATAAGAAATGAGGGCATATGCATCTCACCTGCTCCATTGCTTTAGTAAACTGCACAGGTGAAAAAAGAAAGCTCTTGAGACTTAACCAAAGGGGAGGGGAACGGCATCTGATATTGTACATGATGCCGCCACAAAACTCACTTCCTCCCAGAGGGGAAATAATGCACAGAAGGAGAAAAGAGGTGCTGAGTGATTTCCTCCCTCAACATTTCTGAAGAACATTACATTATAACCTGGGAAACACAGAGGCTCCTTACAAATGCATTTGAAAATGGCTTTGAACTTTTGCATGGAGCTTGATCTGCATATATGCTGCAACTCAGGGACATGAGGTCACTGAGATTTCAAGCTGGTGGGTATATAAAAATAATGTAATTCCTCCAAAGAGAAGCGTAAAGCATTTCTTCAAGACATGGGTTTGTAAACCTGAGTCTCTCCCAGCGTGCTGTCTCCAGGACCCCATAGCACCATGCAGGCACAGCCTTGCATTAGGGGTGGTGTGGGACTGCAGGGGACCACAGAGGAGCAGCGCTCATAGGTGTGCATTGGCTACAATGACATCACTTTGTGGGTTGCACCTTTCTTCCCCATGTCCGCATCCCCCTTGCAGTTGGCCAGTTCTGTTGGTGCCGTGAGTAGCTCCTGTGCTCAGCATCACTGCCCACCACCTTTGGGCTGTCTAGCACTCTCAGGCCTGGTCCACACTACAGCGTTAAATCGATTTAAACAGCGTTAAATCGATTTAACGCTCTACCCGTCCACACTACAAGGCACTTAAAATCGATTTTAAGGGGTCTTAAAATCGATTTCTGTACTCCTGCTCAACGAGAGGAGTAACCCTAAAATCGATATTACTATATCGATTTAGGGTTAGTGTGGACGGAAATCGAAGTTATTGGTCCCATTCTTTTACTGAGCTACCCAGAGTGCACCGCTCCAGAAGTCGATGGTAGCCTGGGACCATGGACGCACACCACCGAAGTAATGTGCCCTAGTGTGGACGTGTAAAATTGATTTTATAAAACCTGTTTTATAAAATCAATTTTATTAATTTCGATTTTACTCTGTAGTGTGGACGTGGCCTCAGTGAGTAACTGTGCTTCTCTCTGACACTTAGCAGATTGCACAAGTGGGAAAGAAAGGGTCCTTCCCCATCACTGCACCCGGGGATAAGGGAAGGAGAGAAAGCAAGGAGACTTTTTCTTCCCTGGCTTGTGCCCACTGAGTAGGGCACAGGCACAGTGGGCAGCCTTGTGTGCAGAGGAGCCCAAGCCCTGTTCTCAAAAAGACTGAAATGACTTTTCTTCCTGTCAGATTTCAGGGTCCAGGCCAGGAGGCAAAGACCAAATCAAGCCAAGGTCAAAGCCAGGAGCAGGAATGGTCATGGCAGCTGAAAGACAGCCATACTGGTGCCAGGCCACTTCATGGAATGCCCATGGGCTTTATACAGAGTGGGAAGCCAATCAGGAGCCACAAGGCTGCTGCCTGTCAGACTCCTAGGGGCAGGACTCCACATGGTCTGTGTCCATAGCAGGTCATGGGCAGTGGCAGTGGTCACGTGCAGGCTGTTACAATTAGTCCTGGGTTGAGAGCCTAAAGCTACCCCCTACATGGCAGGTCTACAGGCACAGGTTCTAGACCCATGGGGCCTTGCACTTTCTGACTGTGGGGACAGAGATTTTTCTGTAAAATGTGGATGCTCAGAATTTTCTGAAAATCTGGCCTCGTATTTGTACAACTGCTGCGTGTTAGACTCTGTGAATCTAGGAATTAATTCAAGGCCAGAAGGGACTGTTAGAACATCTCCCCTGGCCTTCTGTGTACACAGGCCATTATATTCCTGCCAGTTAGTCCTGGATTGAGCCCAGTAATTTGTGCTTGACTAAAGCAGCTTTCAGGAAGGCGCCCTGATTCAACTCATCCCTCACACAAAGAGAGTGTTGCTAACCCCAAGCACTCAGAAATCATGAGTGAAGCCCCCAAAAATCATGAGACAAGCTAAAAAATGATGAGATTCCAAACCGAGTAACATAATTTGTGTTCTTCTTCTTTACCTTCCAAGATTTGACCCTGGAGGGTCCCTCAGGTTATATTTTCCACCTTTTCTCCACAACCAAGAAGG